>NC_085982.1:0-5000000 GCF_910591565.1 Cydia splendana | reverse complement strand
AAGGATGCTTACAGTATTCCATACATTTCTGAGATACTCGACAATCTGCGTGACGCTAAATATCTCTCTAGTTTAGACTTGTCAAAGAGTTTTTGGCAAATTCCTATTAAGGAAGAAGACCGGTGTAAAACGGCGTTTTATATTCCTTCGCGTGGTACCTTTCAGTTTGTTTCTATGCCCTTTGGCTTAACCAATGCTCCAGCGACGCAACAACGACTGGTTGATATGTTGTTCTATGGGCCTGATTTTGAGCATAAAGTCTTTGTCTACATCGACGACATTATCATTGTCTCATCGACCTTTGAAGAACATATCTCCCTATTAGTTAGAGTTCTAGAGAAACTTAAAATGGCAAACTTAACCATTGGTTACCAAAAGTGTCAATTCTTCAGAAATAGACTGAGTTATTTAGGATATGTAGTAGATGGAAATGGACTACAACCGAACCCAGAAAAGATTGAGGCAATCATTAACTATCCAACTCCTACTAATCGCAAGGAAGTTCGTCGGTTTATTGGAACGGCATCATGGTATCGCCGTTTTATTCCAAATTTCAGTTCTATAGCTGCACCTCTTAATAAACTTACTTCACAAGCTAAAAACTCACCCCCTTTTAACTGGTCTACCGATGCTGAAGTCGCCTTCCGTACGCTAAAGGAAGCCTTAGTATCTTCTCCTATATTGTCGTGCCCGGATTATACGCAGCCGTTCCAAGTGCATACAGATGCGAGCGATTACGGCGTGGGTGCGGTCCTGACACAGGTCATAGACAATCAAGAGAAGGTTATAGCGTACATGAGTAAGTCTCTCTCTAACCAAGAGCGTAACTACAGCGCAACAGAACGAGAGGCACTTGCAGTACTTACAGCGATTGAACACTGGAGGTGCTACTTGGAGAACGGCAAAAAGTTCGTCGTGTATACCGATCACTCGTCACTTAAGTGGTTTCTAAATCTAAATAATCCCACGGGTCGTTTAGCCCGTTGGGGAGTTCGTATGTCCTCATTCAACTTTGAGATCAAGCATCGTCGTGGCTCAGAAAATGTAGTACCAGACAGTCTCTCCCGTTCTGTTGCTATTGCCGAGATTGATGAGATCCCAACTAGTCCTGACATGTTTTATTCTACAAGCGACTCGTGGTATCTAAATATTTACAACGGTTGCCAAAACACTCCTACTTCATTTTTAAATTACAAAGTAACTAACGGCAGACTATTTAGGTTTAAACAAAGTCTAAATCCTTTAACTCGAGAGTTCGAGTGGAAAGAAGTCATTCCCCTCGAATTTAGACTCGACATTATTAGTAAAAATCATTCAGAACCTACCGCTGGCCACTTTGGCATATATAAAACACATAAACGGCTTTCTTTAAACTACTTCTGGCAGGACATGCATCGCGATGTAGTTAAATTTGTTTCTAATTGTGATATTTGCTGTGCTCACAAGCATGCTACTCATGCTACTCTAGGCATTATGGGCCGTCCTAAAGACTGCTCACGCCCTTTTCAAATGTTAAGCATGGATCTCATAGGTCCCCTACCCCCATCGAGAAAACAGAACACTTTTATATTTGTTGTGACATGCTGTTTCTCGAAGTACTGTTTATTATTTCCCATTCGTCGCGCAACCTCCGAGATAATAGCTAAGTTAATCGAGGAAAAAGTTTTCCTAGTTCACGGCGTGCCTAGTACTGTTCTTATGGACAATGGAAAGCAGTTCACAAGTAACGTGTTAAAGAAATTGTTTAATGACTACAATGTCCCTAACGTAAGATTTACGCCTAAATATACTCCGCAAGTGAACACAGTAGAACGATACAACAAAGTGATTATTACAGCAATATCATCCTACATTGAAAACGACCATAGGTTCTGGGACTGCAATCTACCTAAAATTCAATTCGCTATGAACACATCCAGTAATGAGGTAACAAAATACACCCCCGCGTTTCTCGTTCATGGACGGGAATTGGTCACTAGCGGTTTACACTATATTGACCCAGAACTAGATGACGACATAATATTTACTCCTAGAGATGAATATGCAGAGAATCTAGGTCATTTGCGGAAATTTTTTGATAAGGTTCAATCTTCTCTAGTGCAAGCCCATACTAGGAATAGCGAACACTATAACCTACGCCGTAAAGATCATGATTTTAAAGTTGGCGATACTATTTGGAAAAAAACGTTCTACCTTAGCGACAAAAACAACATGTTTGCGAAGAAACTTGCACCGAAGTATTGTCCATGTAAGATCGTTGCTAAAAAGTCTAATTTAGTATACGAACTAGAAGACATGCAAGGGAGGAATATAGGTAACTGGCATGTTAAAGATTTTAAGATCACCAACTACAAAGTTTAATATGATTAAGTAGTCCCCTATGTACGATTTCTACATTAACTGTCTAAATTTATTCACTAGCCTCATGAAACTGACGTATAAGCGCTGGCACATACTCTAAATACACTAACTGTTAGATTAGATTATTTATACTTTGTAAACCTCTACCGGTTTGTGAATTTCAGGCCTATCAGTAGGCTATCAGGTCTTCTAAACAGCCTGTAGTATGATCTAGACCACTGAGGTTAGTGATTAATATATTTAAGAACCATTAATAAATACATGAGAGTATTTATACAATCGTAAGTATAATACTCAATCTGCTAGGACGCAAAAACATATATAGAAATGTTTATTGCTTATTTGGCTGTGTGATGCATGTATGAAGAGGAGGTGTATGTTGAGATTGAAGCCTGAATGATGACTAGTGTATCTATTGAGTAGACAACAGAAATAGCGGGTTTTCCTAGCATAAACCCTAACCTAAAAAGAGGGGTATGTAACGGTTTACCGTTATTTCCAATTAAAATTCTACAAAATAAGAAATAAACTTAAACCTAAATATAACTATAAACTACTATAATACACATTTCATACTTATTATCTAAAAAAATATACACAAAAATTTTGAAAACTAATATATACAAAATAAATCTACGAACAAACAGAATTGACGACTGCATTTGCTATTAGGTAAAACTAGATGCGAATACAAAGGACTACGTCACCCGGCTCGCGATAAGCGATGTGAACCGGCCAGCTAATGAGACACATACGCGTCCGAGACATTGCTACCACGGCTTTGACAGCGAGAGGTCAAATCGACTAAATTCAAAGATACAGTTTTACAGTCATGATGTGACAAATTTTTAATATGATGTAAAATTTATTCTAATATTAAATGTGTTAAGTTCCAGTATTTCCCCAAATAGGGTGAGTGTTTTGAATATTTTGTAGTTTTAAGAGATAGGTAACTTTCATAGTAGTAAATTAAGGAATCATTTTCTTCTTGCCATCACATTTTCATTTAGTTCTTTCTGGGTACATTTGGCTATCACTATCTGCTTATTAACTGTAATTTTCCTATAAAAATAACGCTGGAAATAACAAGCTTCTCGAACCTTCTGGAAATATGAGTCTACCCACTTTATAAAAATCTTGTAGATTATAATCAAAGTTAGGCTTAATTCTAATTTAAATGTATAAAATTACATGCCAAATTGTAGTTGACATGCATTAATAAAGCTTTTAGTTGTAGAAGTACATTTAGTAAATTTAACTTCACTTTCTTCTTTGTTTTCAATTTAAAATGATGATTCTACTTGTGACTGCCACATCATTGATCACCTTTTAATTCTTTGGGGTTCACTACACCAGCCTACTTTCTCATTAGCGCATTAATTTGGCCTAAAATCCGGATGTCGCAGTCACTTGTACAAAATTGGACTTTTCTTGAAATGGCCATTTTTACCGGAATTCCAGGGACCAAGTCTGGGGTTGGAGTCGGAACCTACCAACCTGAATTCGCATGCTCCGCTTCGTGCCGGAAGGTTCCCGTGCTGGATCCGGAACCCTTTTTTTTGAAGACGGCCACCTCCAAGTTCGACGTTCTGCGACGTAGTGCAGGGAAGTGACCCCTATCAAGGACTCGTTTCACCACTGTTAATTGCCAGCTCAGAAAAGATCCACGACCTTGTCTTTCCTTTAGTTTTTTTTATTTTTTTTAAATTATATTTCGTAAAATTTACTCTGGTTAGTTTTCTTTCGTCTCATTTTGCAATCTACCTACTTCATGCGACGCTAAACGTCACAACGTCAAATATTACGACTAGATACGATATGGATTAGATATGTCAGTGTCAAAAGTGACGTTTCTTCAAACAAAAACGTCACTTTTGAAACTGACATATCTAATCCAACTTCGAACTTTAAAATACGTCAAATATTACGACTAGATACGATATGGATCATAGATATGTCGAAGACCGATGGTCTCAAAGGCGGTTGGCGCGTGGGGGTAGTACCTAGATGTATTACTTCACAGCTAAACCAGTATGCTACCATTGCTACCAGTGCATGAAATAAACATACTGACTCGTTAACCATACTAGTGCCTACTATATTTCAGAACTAAATGATAAAAAGAACTAATTGCTATTAAGATGTGAACTGGTAAAATTGAAAATAAAAAGATCATATGAAACCGTTCAAATCTTTATTTAAGTCAAACTAGGCCGGCTCAAACCCTAACCCCTGACCTGAGAAGATTTAGCCCAATATGGGACCGGCAACAAACTCAAGAGGGACATATCTTTTCAAAACAACACATAACACATCCTTTCTTTATTTCACAAAAGTAAGCTTCTAATGAAACATAAGAAATCAAAATAACACTTGAAATAAAACACTTAGCTAAATGGTTAAAGAACGCGGGATTCTATAAGCTATCAGAATAATCCTTCAGGTATAAACCTTCAGGAACGTAGCGAGTTAGGCACGAGGTTGGCTAACGAGTACGTCCGATCTCTAGCGCGGTCCGATCAAGAAGAACTACCAGCGGCGGAGCCTCTCCGCTCCCGCCTCAGTCAAGTTAACAAACCTGCTCGACCAGTCTACCAACATACCGACAAAAACACCAACTCGTGCCTACGCTCACTCGAGAGAAACCTCTCGACGTTCCAAAGCCTTCTACCTGTCATCTCAGTTCAACAACACGCCAATAGATGGCGTTACTCTCTACGCAACTTTATTTCAACAATGCGCCAATAGACGGAGTTACTCTCTACACAACTTTATTTATTTTGTTACAACCAAATAATACGTAGCTCAACATTGCTAATCGATTTTATACAGGCGTCTAAAATAATGAACTATAACGCTGCAATACGTCTTTCTGGTGTCAGGGTCCGACACGGCCGTCCTGCGCTACACACGTCCACGTGTGTGGGTGTATGCATTTGATTCTGTAACAAAATACTCAGCACAGTATCTCATCGCTCGGTCATTCCTGACCCACAATTTGGGTCTCTCTCAAATTACTATTAAAATCAAACTTTGTTATCAATCCAACCAGAAAAAATGATTGTTCAAAATTACTTTAACAATCCTCAATTCTCTAGTCAAAAATAGTCCATCGAGCAACGACTTAATAAAAATAATCAGTAATCATCGCCGCTATCTAGCGGATACACTCCATTAATCATCGCCTCCATCTGGCGGATACTCTCAAATTTATGTGCAAACAGAACAATCTCAAACATCAAAAACACAAATCACAACAGCTCTAATTCATTGCTCGACAGTATCACTACTATTGTTATCAATATCAATTTACGGGGAAATTATCTGGCATTAAAAAAAATATTTTGGTCAAATGTGATAATAATCATTGTAGGACATCTTAAAATAAATAGCACTCTGACTTAATAATGCCAATTTTACTCATATGAACACAGTACATCAACGGGAATTCATTTTTAACAAAACAACACCAGTCCTTCGGTGCATTGCCAGTCCTTCGGCAGATACCAGACTCTAGCCAGAAGTAACCATCTCAGCCGCGTAAGTGCTACTCCTTGCAAAGAGCATTCTGCACATAAAAAGCAGACCACGTGCACCTCTTACATGCTCCGGCACTTCTGATGCGGTCACTAAACAATACCCAGTCCATCTACAGCAAAACATTAGTGCCCAGTCCATCGGGCGTGCCTTCAGTCCATCGAAAGCAAAACAGTAGTGCCCAGTCCATCGGGCTTGCCTTCAGTCCATCGAAAGCATGACAGTATTGCCCAGTCCATCGGGCGTATTTTCAGTCCTTCGAAAGTACAAGCTTTCAGTCCATCGAAAGCAAAATCAATGTTAAGAGTGAATTCCAAAAAGAAAATAAAAACGGTTCTTTAAATCATGTTACTCAGAACCATTGGTACTATCAGCGTCAACTGATCAACTGAAACTGAACATCACTGATCAAAATCACTAAAGATAGCTTTCTACTTTAGCTTTAACAACAGAAACTCGCTCAAAACTTCTATGCAGAAGTAAATCCTCTCAAAATAATCCCAACAAAATGGGAACTGCTCACCAGATTAATAAAGCATGATGCACGCGACCAAGTCAAAGGTGGTGGTGGTGAAGTCCGACCCAAGCACGAAGGCTGATGCTTTGCAACTTGCAGTTGCCGTTGCTGCGGCAGATGGCGAGATGCACGATGTGGTTCATCATAGCTGGCTATTACTGAAATCATCATTTGCACGGTATCAGGTTTATCATGTATGCAGGTTAAACTTCAGGGTTTGTGAATGTGCCCTAGTAGCGGACACGAAAGACATATTGCCATAGGATACGGGACTTTAAAAATCTCAGATTAAAATTTAAACTTCAATGAGTGCGTTTTATTTCCTTCTATGAACAAACAAACACGTGTCCCAAAAATAAGTAACGCGGTAAAAGGGCCAATACGAAAAGTGACAGCTAATTAGTTACGTTAGACTGTTATGCTTCGCCATTACACTGAAAATAAAATTCACTAATAAACAATTGGAACGAAACCTGTCCTTTTATTTCCAAATCTCCAGAACAGACGATACTGCACAGCTGCTTCTGTGTTACAGGTGTGATGGCGTCTGTAAGTTGTCCCTGCTCAGGTTGCAGCACACTGTAACATTAATTTTCATATGCGTAGCTCATGCTTTCATAGTATGCACGATTTGTGATCTATCACGGCATTACGGGCAATAATTTGTAGCAATTTTACTAATTACTAAACGTTACAGGGTAACGTAAAGTAAGTAAGTAGTATTACATAATCCTATGCATTGGCAAATCAGCAGGATCAATTTCTAACGGTGCATTGTATTTTCAAAAAAATATATTTTTGTGGGTAGAACCACAAGTGAGCGATGAAATAATATCACGTCGTGATAGCCGATATTTGGTTGAAATTAACAACATGGATTTCACTTCAAAATAATTCAAGATCACTTAGATTTAAATGGATTATAAAAATTAATTGTATCTTCATAAAAAAACAATAATTGAGGGTAGATTCACAAGTGAGCGATAAAATAATATCACGTCGTGATAGCCGATATTTGATTGTAATTAACAATATGGATTTCACATCAAAATAATTCAAGATCACTTAGATTTAAATGGATTATAAAAATGAATTGTATTTTCATGAAAAATCAATTATTGAGGGTAAATTCACAAGTAAGCGATGAAATAATATCACGTTGTAATAGCTAATACTCGGTTTTAATTAACAGTATGGATTTCAAATCAAAATAACTCAAGATCGCTTCGATTTAAATGGATTACAAAAATTTATTACAAAGAAACGTAACGATCCCAGGGATGACGTCACGTAACGACCGCTATGCTCGACTGCCTCAATCACAATTTTATTCACAATTTCACAATAATTCTCACCAAATAACAATGAATTACACTCACCTTTCAATCAAGGTTAGACACGTGAGCTTACCATTACCACGTGTCCAGATTATGGAATGTAGGTCACCAGAAATACACCACGCTCCCAGGTGGCTGTGTAAGCAATACATGAAACTCCGCATCCATCCCACTTCTGATGTCGAAGACCGATGGTCTCAAAGGCGGTTGGCGCGTGGGGGTAGTACCTAGATGTATTACTTCACAGCTAAACCAGTATGCTACCATTGCTACCAGTGCATGAAATAAACATACTGACTCGTTAACCATACTAGTGCCTACTATATTTCAGAACTAAATGATAAAAAGAACTAATTGCTATTAAGATGTGAACTGGTAAAATTGAAAATAAAAAGATCATATGAAACCGTTCAAATCTTTATTTAAGTCAAACTAGGCCGGCTCAAACCCTAACCCCTGACCTGAGAAGATTTAGCCCAATATGGGACCGGCAACAAACTCAAGAGGGACATATCTTTTCAAAACAACACATAACACATCCTTTCTTTATTTCACAAAAGTAAGCTTCTAATGAAACATAAGAAATCAAAATAACACTTGAAATAAAACACTTAGCTAAATGGTTAAAGAACGCGGGATTCTATAAGCTATCAGAATAATCCTTCAGGTATAAACCTTCAGGAACGTAGCGAGTTAGGCACGAGGTTGGCTAACGAGTACGTCCGATCTCTAGCGCGGTCCGATCAAGAAGAACTACCAGCGGCGGAGCCTCTCCGCTCCCGCCTCAGTCAAGTTAACAAACCTGCTCGACCAGTCTACCAACATACCGACAAAAACACCAACTCGTGCCTACGCTCACTCGAGAGAAACCTCTCGACGTTCCAAAGCCTTCTACCTGTCATCTCAGTTCAACAACACGCCAATAGATGGCGTTACTCTCTACGCAACTTTATTTCAACAATGCGCCAATAGACGGAGTTACTCTCTACACAACTTTATTTATTTTGTTACAACCAAATAATACGTAGCTCAACATTGCTAATCGATTTTATACAGGCGTCTAAAATAATGAACTATAACGCTGCAATACGTCTTTCTGGTGTCAGGGTCCGACAGATATATAATATTTAGAGATTACGTCAAAGCGAGCTGTCACTGTTACCAATTTTGTTTAGTGTACGATTAACAATTTAACACCACCTTGCTGTAGCCATGTCGATAAAGTCATATCGATAAACTATCGACATTTCTTGCAATTTTAATTTTACTTCAAAGGTTTAACGATACCTACAATGAACAAAAACGCTTTTATTCTTTATTGTGGTTATCAGATCACAATTTTATCGTCACGCCCCAGCAGGGAACGAAGGGAAAGTTCAGATATTTAATTAAAATACATAAATACCTACTAAAATATGCGTTCCGCAATAATTGAATTATTTTATTATATTCTAATATATTTATTATTCATTAGTATTTCAATTATGTTTATGTTTAACGAAGATATTGAAGCTTCAATTAATAGCTATTTCGTTCCGCTGTGTAGCGTTTATCGATATATAACATGATTAAAATCGACTTTTCACATCCCTAAAAGAGCACACATACACAGCCTGGATGCACCAAAAAAGGTAACACTTTGATTTGAAGTTCATCTTGTCAACAGTATGGTTGTCCTTTTTTGACAAATGGCATTTTTAAAAGAGCGAGGAGAGAGAAGTGATACTAGTTGTTGCGCCGTCAAAGTGAACAGATATATTGGGGCCTTGATATGGATGGATTGTTCTTCAAACAAAAACGTCACTATTGACATCTTCGAGCATCACGGAAGGGAGGCGGGATTCGCACCATTGCCCCTCTGCCGAGGTACAAGATTAGCGCGTCAATCTAATCTAGCGCGGGTAATAAAACTAGTTGCACTTGGATTTTTCACTAGACCGAGTCCAGACGCGCGCGTGAACACTGCTGCACAAAAATGCCTGTTTGCTCGGTTTTTTGTTATAAAAAGAGGTCGGGGACATCAAATTTACAAAAAGAAAGTGTTACATTTCACATGTAATATTTTTTTTTACATATCATACGTTTAATTACATTCAAACACAATTATTATATTTTAGTCTCATGTAATTGTTGGATTTATCGATTTTGCTCGCTCAGTACAAATTGCGGATCGGTCGAGCGACAAATCCGACTTCTCGTCTCTCAGAATACAATAACATACTTCAACGAAAATGTGTTAGTGTGCGTGTTGTGACACTTGTCACTCGTCCGTACACAAAAAGAGATCGAGGTTTGCAAGATTTGTCTTTGACGTGTGTCATTTTCTATGTATTTGTGTCGTCATTACAGATTGGATTTTGTATGTAAGTGTGTGAGAAGTGCGACTGTGTGCACCTTTCCCCCCGCGAAAAATGGCAGAAAGATTTGTACGGTGAGATATCGCTTGGGCCCCTCCCTTCCGATGTGTCGGAAGCCGGTGTTGCTCGAAGATTGACATTGACATTTATCTAGTATACCTACATATTTTACTGGAACATGAACTTGGACCATAGTTGTAATTTGTGCACTAAAGTTACCTGATTTTACGATAGGTACTACTAGAATGTTCATGTGAAGTTTCACGTAATTTATAAGCATTTAAATGCGATTGTTGCCAGAAGTCTATATACAAAGTCGCTTGAATGATTTTTACCCGATTTCGGGAGGCGCGACAAAGTAATTTCGCGTTTTATGCCCTCCGACTTATCTAGGTTTACGATTGTTTTTATTGGCAGACGGGTGATTAATTACAATGGATTTACAGTTCACTTCTATAGTTAAAATGTAGGTTATACTGTATAGGTGACAATGTCACATGAAAAAACTTATCTACATTCTATGCGATACATGTCTTCAAATCTTGACGACCGGTCTGGCCTAGTGAGTAGTGACCCTGCCTGTGAAGCCGATGGTCCTGGGTTCGAATCCCGGTAAGGGCATTTATTTGTGTGATGAACACAAATATGTATTTGTTCCTGGGTCATGGGTGTTTTCTATGTATATGTATGTGTATGTATGTATATAAGTATGTATTTCTCTATATAAGCAAAATATAAGTACCTAAATATGTATATCGTCGTCTAGCACCCATAGTACAAGCTTTGCTTAGTTTGGGGCTTAGTTGATCGGAGTAAAATATCCTCTAATATATTTATTTATGCTTGCTTGGATGCTAAAGGCTATTTTAAAACCAGCAGCAGAATTAAGCTAATTAGCTAAGAGTACTTTAAGCTTATGTCTAAAACGACCCGCACATTTTCTTATTTTCTTAACAATAAAGTTATTTCAGGCCCTTAACACTTCACCAGCTTACCTTAAAACCTTGTACCTAAATAAGTTCCACCGTGCAAATATTTAATTTTTAATACGTACTTGAGAAGGTAAGGTAATAAAACGAGTACCTAAGTACTTAGAAAATATCCGCCGTGCCACTCAAGTAGACGTACAAAGTTAATGAGCAAGATCGCAGACATATATCAAAGTAGATCACCCAAAAACAACTCGAGGAACAGTTTTGCCAGTTTCGGAGATTCCACGACCGATGCACGTACAGTCACCAAAACTATTAGATTAGCATGATAGATGCATACATATTTGTACGTAAGGGTTAGCACCCTATTAGCTAAATATTAGTTTTGCTAAATCTACTTGTTTTCAAAGTATTATAAAGTACAGTTGTTATGGATACCTAATTCAATTGAAAGCACTGATTTTTAGGGTTCCGTACCCAAAGGGTAAAACGGGACCCTATTACTAAGACTTCGCTGTCCGTTCGTCCGTCCGTCCGTCCGTCCGTCCGTCCGTCCGTCTGTCACAGTTGAAATTTTCACAGATGATGTATTTCTCTTGCCGCTATAACAACAAATACTAAAAACAGAATAAAATAAAGATTTAAATGGGGCTCCCATACAACAAACGTGATTTTTGACCAAAGTTAAGCAACGTCGGGAGTGGTCAGTACTTGGATGGGTGACCGTTTTTTTTTTGCTTTTTTTTTTGTTTTTTTTTTTTTATATGGTACGGAACCCTTCGTGCGCGAGTCCGACTCGCACTTGCCCGATTTTTAATTCAATTCTTTCATATAATGCGTACCTCGTAAAAATACCGAATAACTTGTAAAGTTTGCAGGCAACCGTTGAATTGATGTGGTGGTTTGTGGAGATGGGTGTCCTTCTAAATCCCTAACAACGTTTGTCCTAAAGTCACTTGCCCTAAATGGTTTGTCCTAATGGGCACATGCCCTAACGATCAATTTAGGTTAGTACTGCGACCCTCGCGAAAACGAACTGCTGCCAGAAAAGTAGGTTAGTTTAGATTAGAACTGTGCTGCGACCCTCGCAAAAACGAACTGCTGCCATAAAAGTGGGTTAGGTTAGGTTAGAACTGCGCTGCGACAATCGCAAAAACGAACCGCTACCAGAAAAGTAGGTTAGGTTAGGTTTAGTGTTAGGACAACTGATCATTATGACAAACAATATTAGGGAATGCAAAGATAGGAGAAAAGACTTAAGGGATTAAGATCCTGTGGAGATTAACGGCATAGGCCTAGTAATGGATATCATTCGGCTGACATGAATAAATGCTGACTGTCCATATGGCTCTACACAACTCACTGTACTAGAATAGAATAGAAATCATTTATTCAGACAACACATCAATACAAGTAATACATACAGCAAATACAAGGCAAAGATAAACAAAACAGTAGAAATAGAGATGTGAGTCGAAATGGTCTCCACCCAGCAATCAGCTGGTACGACTAGCGTGGTCAACGGCGCTGGTTGTCTGTGGAGCCAGCGATGTCTGTTTTGATATATGTCTTTGAACTAGATGCTTATAAATCAGGGGAACAATGTAATGTAAGCAGAAATGCAAATGGGGTGGAGTCGTGTAGGGTAGTTTGCATCTTAAGGGCTCTTGTTTTTTTTTATTATGAGCCTAGTTTATTATTATAAACCTACGGTGACTTAGGCTTAGACACGTTTGTTGGAAGACTTTCATTCACATATTTGACACGTTTTGAGGCTTCTTTTGAGTAATGCCTCAAAAGCTTCGAATTTCTTTTGAGGAAAGCCTCACAAGCTTCAAGATTCCTTTGAGAGATGCCTCAAAACTACTATGGAAATTGACAATAACATCGACGTTTTGGAGCAGTAGTGCAGCTGCGGTCAGAAATGGAATGTTACCTTAAAGGTGACGTTCGGATGACAACTGCAGCTGCATTAGTTGTCAATTTCCTTACGCACACATATGAAATAGCGAGCATTTTCAGAAATAAATGTACCATTTTTTTTTCGAAAAACCATCAACTTTTAGCTTATTTCCACACAGGACTACCGATTTCAAAAGGAACGACTTCAAGCCTGGAGTCGCGCGCGACAACGCTAGTCATGCTAAGTGGCCTGGAATTGAGTATAGATACCCTATCAAATCAACGACAATAACTCCATATGCACTACCTATATAACACAATAACAGTATTAAGGCTCAGCTCTAGAACAATACATTGTGTTGTAAACAAAGCTATTGTATACCTACAGTTTGGCTTCGCACCTGCCCGTGTGGCTTTAGCCTTAATAAATAATTGCCTGTCGTGGTTTGCAGATACCTACTCTAAGTCGCTTTGAGCGTTGATATAACAACACTATAACACTTTGTTCACATCAAAAATATTACCTACTTTCATAAAGAAGCCATACCAAATAATGAACTTGTCGCAATCGCAACCTCGTAAGCCAAAACGTCGTAAGCGCCGTAAAATTCATGGCGCTTACGCATTTAGGTCGCAAGATTCACACTCCGCTTATAAGGTTTGTTGTCATAACAACAACTAATAGCAAACGCAAAATACTGGTTCGGTTCTGTGCCGGTTCTAGTAGTTAGAAAACACTATTGTACAAAAATAAACATAAAACATGGCCGGGATTCAGGCAGACCGAAAAGGATATGGCAGGACGACTTGGACGCATTTTATGCGGATTGGCGAGAAAGTACAAACGATAGGGTTGAGTGGAGGAAAGGAGGCCTTTGCCCAGCAGTGGGACACTAAACTAGGCTAACTAAAAAAAACCGGTCAAGTGAGAGTCGGACTCGCGTTACAAGGTCTTTCAAAAACCAAAATGTCCTTAAAAAACCCGTAGGGGTCAGATCAAAAACTAAGTAATTAAGTCTGACTCACGTTTGACTGCACATTTCTAATAAGTTTTCCTGTCATCTTAGATAAAGAACTATTTTTTGTATTTTTATCAAAATTTTAGGCCCAGTAGTTTCGGAAATAAATGGGGGGATTGGTCAGACAGACCCAGGAGTGATCCTATAAGGGTTCCGTTTTTTCTTTTTGATGTACCCTAAAAACCATGAAAAGACACACATCATTTGTACAAAGGCGAACTTATCTTACGTGTACGTTTGTTCTTTACGTAGTAACAATAGTTCAATGCCTACTTTATAGAAAGTTGAAGAGCGTACCAACCCTAAATAATCTGTATTCCAATGTTGTTCTGTAGCAGTTCTTAAATGCGGGTTGAGTTGTCGACAATTTAATATCGCCGGTCTGGCTGTCAGAAAAACTGTTTCGTGAAAAAAAAAGAAAATTGGGGTTAAATGTGTGCATTAAGAATTCTGTGCCTTGAACGTAAGTCTAAATGTGATTCGCATGAGTAAATAAGAAAAATCATCTTAAATTAATGTTTAACAAGTGGCTTTTAAACAATAAGATAGACGATGTTACTTAGTGATGTGATATGACTTTACAAACTTTGAACTATATAGTACTGGACACTGTGTGACATAGGCTCATCAGCTAAATAGCTGCTCGCCTATAATTATATAATAATAATAATAATAACAAGCAGAAACATCTGTATAAAGTTACAATAAAAGTGGAAAAATTACTACCTTGAGTGAGACTTGAACTCACGGCCTCTGAACCCATATGGTGAAAATATTCGCTGGCTATGGATGAGGTCTTGGTGGCTCAGATGGCAGGGCGCTGGAGTCAGTGGATCGATCCAAAGGCCGTGAGTTCAAGTCTCAACCAAGGCAGTCATTTTTCCACTTTTAAATTTATTCTAAGCTTAAAAATCATCTTGATATTTCAAAGCGCTATAAGGTGCGGTACAGTGGGTTCTGCCAGCAGAGTTTTTGAAAAATCGTAGCGCTTTTTTAGATCATAAATCGCCGCTCATAGCGAATATATTTCTATATTATCCGATTCCTACCTACATCAACGTATAATGGCATCAACTCGATCCTAAGTAAATCGCACTTAAATCCAAATTAATGATGATTGATCAATGCCTACTCAATCCAAGTTTGCCGTGAATCAACACTGGAAGTGCTTTGACTAGATTGATGTTGATGGTGCTTAGAGTTACATAAGTTCTTGGAAAGTTTGGGCGGTTCAGTTGAGAGTTAACTTTTCAATACAGTCTGTTATAAAGGGTATGACCATTCATATCAGCGCGTCAATCTATATTGAATCAAATCTATTACGCGCGCTTCGGACGATCGTTCGCGCTCGCGTAATGAGTGATGTTTGAGTTAATGGTTGATTTTTCGGAGTGATACGTAATGCCATATTATGCGTTCGAGAGATATCTCATTTGTGATATTACGAGCATTAGGTACTTACACATATCTAATAGGTATGTGAGAACACTGACATTTAATACGCTAAAGTCTACGTAATTTACTTTCTACATCTCGCTCGCACTTATACCGGGGTCTATTTCATCATTCGCTTCGCTAGCCCTTGTCCCATTTACTTGGGGTCGGCGCAGCATGTTTGTCTTTTTCTTCCATATCTCTCTGTCGCCCGTCATTTCATCATTCACTTGCGTTCGTTTTATATCATCCGCCTTTTCCTCGGTTTTCCTTTCCTCGTACCTCCCCCCACATTCATTCGGAGTCTGTTTACAAAGTGATTAATGTTTAGTGCGTCTTCACACATTTGCCAGTAAACACTAATCAATGTGTAAACAAACTCCAATGTGAAAGTCACACTTACCTTACCTTACCGTACCCTAATTAGACCTTAGAATTCAAGTAGAAATTCAAGTTCCATTTTACCTTCCTGTGAAACTATTTCGTCTCAATTTTAGTGCTAGGTAAATCTGTCTGAGACGTCCTTGCCTAATCCGATCTGCGGTGAGGCTAGCAAATGAACTTAGACCTATTTAAATAGCTTTAAGACTTTAGTTTTATATCCCAGGCTAGCTTTTCTCCGCGACTTCGGTTGCGTATAAATACGTGCCCTCAATGTGCGCGTGGGTTCACAGATCGGCCTATGTCAGCCATATTCGGGCGCACGAGTGCCGAGCTAACTAGGAGTCGAAGAGGTCGAAATCGGCCGGAAGGAACATCGTCATCATCGTTATAATTAGTACTTATCCCAATTCCATAGACGGTAGCATGGTACCTCTCTTTTGACACAATTAAGACTTGACAATGATTTATGTGATAAAAACAATTTTTACGTCCTTTCTCGCTGAGAAGGGCAGTGTCAGTAACTCTGGAATTGGGATTTGGAAAAAATATTTATCTCATTGTTTTCCATCGTGTTTTGTCGGATATGTTCGTATTTGTCATGCTACTTCAATCAAGCTAAGTACTTTTGTACCGAGACTGACTGAAATAGCAGGACAAAAGCCCTTGGTGATCGCCTCGCATCTCACGCACGAATTTCACTTCATTTCGCATGTGGTGCATCTTCAATATCTTGTCAAATAAGGTTTTGGCAAAAATTTCATTTTTGGTACAAGCTTTTATCGCTGACTGTACTTTTCATACGACAGACAACTAATACTCATCGAGACAATTCTAAAAACCCCTAACACAATTAGGTTGCGTTGTTTCATCACGGAGTTCCTATGGCCACCTCCTGTCTCCATCATCAGATCAGTTCGACAGTACCATATTATTGTATTGTCATCAGAACTACATAACAGCTGCCAATTTTCATGACGCTACGATCCTTGGAAGATGGTTAAATTAGTTACCTTAGATTCCATTACAAGTTAGTTACATACAGGTCGACCTAATAAAAGCTTGTTAAAAAGATCAAAACCGAACCAAGTCGATAATCTGAATCGGACTCTAGGTCACCCAGGTAACCTCCACTTTATCAGCCTCGCAGGCAAATTCGTTACGATCCCAGATTGATTTAACTAACCCGACCAACGTGATTAAATAAGACGTCTCAGTTCATTTGCTAACCGCAGACGGATAGGATTAGGTAGTCTTAGACGGAAGAGTTAACATAGAACCTAGTACGGTGGCCATCAGATATATCGGAGCGGCCAAGGTGTTCACAAATATCTGAACAAGCCTACAACCGTCACGGCGGTTCCCGTCCCAATTTCTCCAGTGTTTTTGAAGTGAAAACTTCATTAGCGGCGCTGTGCACTTTTTGTGATGGGGAAAAAATGTTAAACTCGCGACAGGTCACGTGACCGACAGATTCGACAGATTGAAAATTCATAAGACGGACACGTGACCTGATCGAAAAACTGTTACAATTCATTGAGTTTTCACTTCTGCCGGCACTCCCGAAGTGCAATCCGTTGTTTTTTTATACGTAGGTGGCAAATAAGCACACGACCCGCCTGGTGGTAAGCAGTCACCGTTAGCAATATGTGCAATCATAGATAGATTCGCGTTTTCGGCCAACTCTAAGTGAGAGCAGTACGTGCTTGCACCTCTTATACCAATCCCTTACGGGATTGCGATATATCGAGAGAGATGGTGCTGCCATCTATACGACTTACAATATGTATACAACTAGACTAGTGTTACTAACAAAAAAATAGAAAACAACATTTAAGGTAGAACGGTACGTTTTACGTAAAACTGCGGAAGAGAAATATGTATAATCGGAAAACGTTTTTAAATCTCTTCCAGTAACATCACGAAAGCATTCCATCGGCTTTATTCCAGTAATATCACATTAAGGAAATGAAAAGTCGGGCGCAACAAACACAATTTTAGTTATGTAAGCGGCTGCTAAGGCTATGGCCTTACTTTTCAGATAAGCGGAGGCGGAGATCACCAATATCTTCCGAATCATTTACGTTCTGGTGGTATTCCAGACCACCTGTCCAATTTCATTGTCCAATATGTCTTGCGTCTCACATATTGCTTAGTGAGAGAGTGAGACCTACGGATATTGACACAGATGGAATACCACCCTTTGCTGGAAGTACTGTCTAGCTAAGGACGGCAATTTAAACTTACATTTTGATAACTAAGAGACAGCCATATTAAGTATATTAAAACGGGTCACTCACGTGTATTTTAAGTCTAAAATCGCTCGACATGTTTCAGTTCGTACCGAGGAGTGTCATCAGAAGCTGCGCCGGCCTGCCAACGCGAGCTCTTGATAACGCAATGCGAGCTTTTGATGTCAAAATGATGTAATTTTATTATTTTTCGCCCGTGCGTCGTATAGACTTGCATAGAAGCGTAGTGACTTGTATCATAAATTTAATATAATTGCTTTGTTCCTCTAATTGTCAATATTTTTTGAATATGACGATGTACAATTAATACAAATAAAATATATTCTATTCTATTCTATACGCTTCCGCCTGTACTCGCTTATACCCGATTTTTGTACCTCTGCCGTTCTCCGCTCAACCTAAGGCCGTAGACTTACCGTAGATATTTTTACAGCAACAACTCGACGGCATCTGCTTCCTATATTTGACCCTGACCTCATAAGAGATTATCTGCGTCGTTTCCATTTAGTATGTCCGAGATTCGATAGGCTGTGTTAGTATAGTCTAGGCTGTATCTCACAAAAACTTGCTTGCTTAAGGGGCCCACTGATTAACAGTCCGCCGGACGGTATCGGCCTGTCAGTTGTTCGGAACTGTCAAAAGTTTGTTCTAACTGACAGGCCGATACCGTCCGGCGGACTGTTAATCAGTGGGCCCCTTTATACCTGACTTAGGAATAAATATGGCTCATCACACAAATAAATGCCCTTACCGGGATTCGAACCCAGGACCATTAGCTTCATAGGCAGAGTCACTTCCCACTAGGCCAGGGGTCTCCAAACTTTTTTACCTGAGGGCCATATTGCGCATCAGAAACTTTCGCGCGGGCCACCGTCGGTTTTTGCGCTGGGGGAGGGTGTCTGGTTGCTGCTGTTAGGGACAGTTCCACTCTCAATGAATGCTGAACCACCGGTCGTCAATTGTGTATGTAGTGTATTGGCGTTGAGAGCTTACGTCATAGTGACGTCACTGACAGTTAGGAGTCAGTTGATGACAGACCGCGAGCAGAGCAGTCGTGTCACTGTTACGGGCCACCTATATACTTTCTTACTTAAACCCCACTTAAATACACTCTTTAATTAGAAAATTACCTGTATCTACAATAAACTAATTTGGCCATAAGAAAATTGTGATCGTCTAGTTAATGGTAGGACTCCTAAGTTATGTGTAATAATCCAGGTTCTTTTTACATTAGAAGGATTAGTTAGCCTGTTAAAAATACCTAGAACTATTTTATAGAAGAAAGTAAATGAAAGAATTTATGTACTTAAATAGATTGCTATGTATTTGTAGAGTTAAGTATATTATGGTAAATTTATCGATGATAATTGGAACACATTATAGACTTCATCATAAACAGAGTACACAGTAAAGAATAATATATAATATTAGTTTTTTATAAAATTGGGTTAAAATCCCCTACTCACCGAAAGGATATTAATAGGTATTTATCATCTATAATATCTCCTCAGCTGAAGCGTTTGAACAAATGGAGTTGACGGACTCTATTTATATTCATAAATTGAGTAATTAAGTTCCTTAGAACATTTAAGAAGGATGATTCTATCATAGTGACATAACACTTTTGTAAGCACTAATTATAAGTACTACAAATCAATAAATAAAGTAAGGAACTCTTACTCCCTTATATAAGTTTGTATCGTGGGATAATTTCATAATTCAACTCCATTATCTATCGTCGAGATGAAGGACGGCTTCAATTCCTATTTCCGTTCTAGCAAAGAAAGCGGACCTCCTTCAGGATAATCCTAGATGGACCTTTATCATACAGTCATCTTTTAATACTAATCAAATCCACTCTATAGAGTATAATTTCGTCAAATGGCACGTCCTTAGACTCAAATACCCTCAAATAAAAATAATGTTAGTCCAGCCTTAGCCTTAATGTAGATATTCAAACTTCCAGACTATAAAATTCCACAGGCATGTAATGATACCACATTCCAAGTATAGCGGAACACTACCCAACATTGTGTTACACATAGTCAGTGCCAGAATTTGTCTATCATTCTGAATAAATCATTATCCTTTAATATAAATTGTTAGGAGGAACTATTGATCCTATTACATGCCATTATCAGTAATTATACTGTATACAATCTGCTTTAATGTAGATTGAATACTTGATTTTACTCGCAACCTTTCAGTGATAGAGACGAAATCCTGCCATAACTAAATGGCCTAACATTGAGATATGTGAACTTTATTAAATCACTAAAGCTTTACTATATAAAATTTGTATTTCAATAGATACATACTAATCTAATTCTTCTAAGAATAACAAAATTAAATTATAAATCCAACCCTTCTTACTTGTTGATTTGGAATTTTACAAACATTCTCAAAGATTAAAGGAATCACTTCAAAACTCTTAAAATAGTTCTATAATTTGAATAAATTGTATATGTTAAATCAAAATGGTCTTATTGTCAGTTTCGCTAATCCTGTTATGTAATGGAATGCCAGGAATTAGCCAACTCTAATTTCCCTTTTCGAAAGCTAGCTACGAGAGGAAATAAGTATACATAATTTAAGTATATAAAATTTATAGAAAATAAATAATTACATTTTTAATAAACATACTTTGAAATTGACGTTTAATTGTTTTAGAATGTAGATGGAAATTGAGCAAATAGCTCAATAGGTTAATGAAATAATAATTGGTTAAGGATAATGCAGATGTTAAGTAAAAGCTTAATTCTGAAAAATAAACGCTCTGAAATTTACACAAAATTAAAATCATCTTGAAACGTAATCGCTTTCAATATCTATTTTTAACGCTCTCAATTATTGAATTTATCTATAACGCCCTAAAACTGAATAAAGAATTACATAATCCTGAAAGTAATTACACACAAACACTCATTACATAATTAAATCGTTATCATTCACTTCCTGAAAATTAACACAATAAGGGTCGGTTGCACGAAACTGTCCGTATCGTTAAAAAGTTCTCTACATTCCTTTTATGTATGAAAGGTTCCATAGTAAAGTGCCGAGGAGTACCGGCTGACGTTGATCAGTCTGTTAAACGTGATTCGTACAACTGGCCCTAAACTAAATCACAGTTTTTCTAACTAATCTCTTACCGAATCAGGATCGTTTCATTTCTCGTACCACTCCAAATTCTATGTCAATCTGACTTACGTTAGTATGCTAATACTTCCCTACTTAAAAATGGCAATCTGCCTGACAAGCACTTCAAATCAAAACACTCTTCTGAAATCACTGAAAGCCTCAGGAGCTTCGTTGGCACAGTTAGTATCAACCCCTCAAGACTAACAGTGCTATTAGGATTAGTACACAGTTATATTTATTTGAGGAATTAATGGAACTTTAATTTATCAAATTCAAATCTATTTATTTTGTTAGAAAAAACTTTAATTAGTAATTATTTATCTGATATTCTAAATGAAACTATTCTATATGAAAAAGGTATAATTAAAGGTCAAAAGTCTTTCTTCTAGATATTTACTGAATTTAAATAATATCTGAATAATTAATATGTTACTTGTTAAATAGATGAATTATCTCACCACCCCGCCGAATCTATTCTCTGGGTCTACTGCCTACTGCTCTCCGCTGAAACACCAACCTGGACCCTACTGCACCTCTATTTCTGTAGCTCAGCTACTCTGCCACCTTCTCCTCTCTCTCCTTCTCTCCTGCCAGCTCCTCGTAGTTGGCTCCAACTCCTGACCGAAGCTCAATGCCTCACGGCGCGACGGCAGAGCACCCGTTGAACTTTTTCCACTAGGGCTCCTCGAAGCCCGCACTAACACAACGAACCGGAGCTCAATGTCTACCGACACGAAGACTGAGCTATGCTTAATTAATAGAACGTTTATAGATAATTAATGAATACCCGCACAAATAAGACTTTCCGTAAGAGATCTAGATCTAGGCTCAATGTTATACGCACTAACAGAGCTTCCGCTTTACACTTCTGAATATCTAGGCTCAATCGGACAGAGCTTCGCCTTACACGTCTGAATTTTGAAAATTGAATGTCCCGAAATTTTAATTACTCCTCCTTTTATAGCTAATATTTTTCTATTTCTCAGACTAATCCAATTCCTACTTTAATTCATATGAGTTATGGTTCATTTTTATCCAAATGGCTAATAGTGTTGATAAGGCCAACAAGGTCAACAAGGCAAACATGGTTCGTCATGCGCAGTTCGATCCTTACAGCATTGGTCGACAACCTTTCAACAGCCAAGGGATTTGTAGCAGTTAATGATATAAATGCGTGCCTCCTGTTTCCGATCTCTGATTTACGGGGATACCAGTTACAAATTTAAATTTCCCAATAAATTTTATTGTTTAATTAATGAAAACAGTGGGGAAGTTGTAGTTGCACGCTATATTTGTATTAATTGGCAGAAGTTGACTTTAATAACTTTATTAAGACATATGAAAACAATTCTGATTGAAACTACTTCCATTATTCCATATAGAGATTGATCCTTCTGTTTTATCATGGTAATTTCGCCTATTTACTTTCGCATTAAAAGATTCTACACATTATCATTATCATAGTCTTGACCTTAACCAAACCAAGTCTGCACCACAGATATTTGTTAACGACCCATTCCCATATATTTCCAAATATCCTTTCGTATACATAGAAAACTCCCACGATCCAGTAACAAACACACATGACCATCCCATGTTATTCAAATATTCCCCATTGGGACTCGAACCCAGAACCTCCACGTAAGACTGATTTAATAAATGACTAATTTTTCAAATATTAATCATTTATCTACAAACAAACTCTCACAGTGGTATTTGCCATCTTCCTTTTCACAATATATATATTTTTTATTTGACTGAATACAATACAAGTAAATAAAAAGCTAATTAGTGTAAACTCCTTATGATAATTTAATATTTTTAACTCTAATTGTCCCCAGAGTTGAACAATTCTCCCGACATTCTAGGGTAATTTTAAATATATGGCATCCCAATCCCGCGTATGGTAACCATGGCGACGGCCTTGACCTACATTCTCGCGCCTAGATACCAAGGTCACATTCCATTGAAGTTTACAGATTATGTTAATTTTTATAGCATGTTTTTATGTTTTAGAGTTTTGCCGACTTATTTACTTGTGAAACTATATTTATATAAGCTTATTTATGGGGTTGCGATTCTTTACGGTTTGATGATGTTTTTCCTAGACATTAGAATATAATTGTCTGTTGACCTACTGTCATATTTACCAAAATAAATGTTGATTATATACATACTCTTAATTATACTTGTTATATACATGTAATATAGTTAATATTTGTACGGGAGCCCGTGTGATCCGTTACAGCTGCCCCCACATGAAGACATAAATACAAAACTAAATGATTTTTGTATTGAAGTCGAAATGAAAAACCCCTAATATAATTCAGTTATTGAAATTTTTAATCCCTTTCATGTAGATGTGGTGTATAAATATGACCAATACTTAAAAGAATCCTTATTATACAGTGCGAACTATAAACCTAATGGTTTTCCAATTCCATGAGTCAAATCATTGCCAGCCATGAATTTTCATTTCAACTAAAGCATTTGATTGTGAGTCAAATGTACCCTACTGGTAAAATTATTGCATCTTCAATTAAAATCTATTGCCACATTGCCCGGCAGGCGATCTCGCTACCTACATTGCTCAGGTATAATGAACCTACAAAAATCTCTTCATTCAAATGAAAAAGCCTTTCTATTCTAAGTAACCGACAATAACTGTTCTTCCCATAGTCTAGGAAACCAGTTCACAATCCAGCACTACACAATAATACTCCTTCTTTCTTGGCATTTGTCCTTGTACAAATGAGATCAATCAGATAGTTAATTATCTTTTAAAGGATTTCTTTTTGAAAATGAAAGTTTTTATATTTTCATAACCCATAATTTGGATTAAGAAAAAAAATTACTCATTAATTTTAATGTTTTACATAATTTTCCTGATTTTTCCCATAAGGACACAGGATGTGTAATTAGTTCGTTTGAAAGCTTCTTGTAGAGTGAGTTGTTATCAAAATGAATGTACCTATAAAAGGTATGAAATTTTAACCTAGCTCTTAGACTATTTTGATAACAAATTCATGTAACCCCAATTACCCCATGTCAAATCTCAATAACCGCTGTCACTATTCCTAGATATGCAACCACGATGAGACCCTTTTAAACCTTATGTTATTTCACTCATACATCTCAATTTTTATTCATCTAATACTCCAGACTTTTTCAATATCACCCTTTCATCCATCCATTAATTCTTCCTCATCCGCTCTTATATACTGTTTCAGTCACAGCTGCTAATCCATTGTGAATATGACTATATTATAAAAAATCCCATAGAAACAAAATTATCCCTTTCTTATTACACTTTGATATATATTTTAATATATTATATATATGTAGTACTTGTTTAATGAACAATCTATATTTTACGCCAATTAAAACCGTTTATCATACGCATAACCTCTTGATCAGAACACAATAGCCAAAGATATCGCAAATAAAGACAACCACCCTTATAAATATGCATTATGAATAGAATGATATTTACGCCAAATAGCCAATCGCCGCAAATATTTGTCGCGCTTTTATAATACTACGCATAGCCAACTATATAACGCCTTATGTTCTTATAACTACGCATTTTAAAATTAAAACTTTACGCCAAGCATTCAAATGCCGCAAATAGTTTGTTACGCATCATAGTTTTTAAAATACTATGCAAAACTACAACATATTTATCTGTAATAAATAGAATTTGTATATAACCAAATACTTCCCAATAATCAACTGAACCAACGTGCCCCCCTCATACGTCTTTTATTGAAAAGTTCGCTTGTCGAATCTGCATCATCAGAACAATATCACTACACTCCTTTATCATCGTTATCATCCAAATATTTCAATATTTCAGCTGTTTTGGTGATCAGGAGATAACACATACTAACTACAAGGAATAATGACCACATATATCTAAACATTTACAGTGAAAATGAACGCAAAGTATATGCAATAACCTTACCTATTTTCTATTATTTTCATCTGGAAAAGTCTGGCAATAATCCATAAACTAACACAATCCGCGTTATGCCACTCACTCCTAGAGTCTGTAATTACTTTCTGATCTAAAATTCCATAATTTTATCATCTTTTCACAAGTAAAACTTTTCTTGTTTGATAACAAACTTGTTTAAATTGTTCTCGCCGGACCGCTCAAGCAACCGATGGAAACGTCAAAGTCAAACCAAAATATTTGCTATGGTACAAATTCCATGTAAATTCTTTTTGTTCTTCTACTAACTTCATCTCTACATTGATACAAATAAAGTCTATTTTCTACTGCACTTTATTCTGCTTAAAATCGGTTCATTGACGTTTTTAGCATAACCTTAGTTGTCTGTGGGATGAAACTGTCAACAAAGATGCGTTCAGAAACTAACAAGTTTTCCTCAACGAAGTTAGTCTTTTTCAAAACCAAAATGTTAGAATGATTATTTCACACATTTCTTATCAATCGCAACACACCGTACTTTGTTCATAATAAGCATTTGAAATTTTAAAACAAACGTCAATCGTGTAACTTTCATAGTACAATTTGGACCCATAATCGATAACAAGTTTCTTAATTGTGGCAACTCCGACAGCTTTGACAGATGGTTCTGATTGGACGCCGGCGCACACTAACAAAGTGTATAGATCATCCTGTCTTGCCATTGGTACGCTTAAGGCTACATTCAATTTAACTCTTTTTAGTGTGTGAAAAGGCTCTACAGACCTTTTGTCTTGAAAAATCTTGAGTACTTATATTTTATATTCCAAACACAGCTCTATTTTATTTTCATAAAATTTCCTTCGTATCATATTTGTTTTCCTACAATCCTTGTGTATAATCAGATTGTGATTTCCAATAACATTCTAAGAAACACCTTCTCTTCCTCTCTCTTTCTTTCGTACTAAAACATGACAGCGATTAATATCAGTGGGGAGACACTCCTGACTTCGGTCGAACTCGGCTCCGCTCGGCTCAGCATTGCTCCGAGCAATTATTAGGGTTAGCACCACTTGACTTCCTTTTGCGTGCACAATCACAGATAAGATAATCACTTGAATCCTGCCAACCCCATACAGCCGAAAGGGATAGCGCCATACATTAGAAAGGGACAGCATGATTTGATCCTAAACCGCTGTCAATCCTCGGGTTTGCAGGAAGTGTCCCTTCTGTACGGTAGTACCATTATTTCTTCCATGTTAATATTTAGTTCTACTTGTAATCATTTGCTCTATTCCGAATTTCATTATTCCTCCCAATACGTTCTTCCGTTATTATAAAAAGGTGATACTTCTGAGCTTAAATACAAAACCTCCGGTTTTATTTCATCTTCATTATTTGACACAAAACATACAACTCGAAGTCTCGAACAACACTAGTATAAAATCGTACGCAACTTGTTAGTTGTAAGGTCTGTAAAGCCTTGCATTGCAACTTACAGAAAAAACGAAACGTGAACGCAGCATAATCCGCCATTCCTGTGATTACACTCACACATGCACACACTTGCACGCAATCCAAAATTTTATAAATTATTTTTCCGTAACGATATTTTAATTAAATAAATAAAATACCAAGACGACTAGAAATATGGTAAAAGTGTATGAAGTGAGTATTATTTAACTTAGCACTACTACCTGTTGTATTTAGTGCAATAATTATGACGTAAAACGTTGTAAACAAACCACCAATGTTTCCTTTTGTTTTTAGGTTATGGTTATTTTTATGTGGTAGCGGTATTTATTACAAGAATAAAACGTGTCTTCAAAAGTAATGAAGCTGTGTTATGATTTCTACAACATCCTACCGAAGATGCGTCAACCTATACTGTAAGTAATGATCGTATTTTAAGCCCTTTTGAACTGAGTATCTATAAATCGGTAGTCAGCATACAGTCTAGTTATTCTATTAAGAATATCGAATCAATCCCCTTGATTCCCATTATTTGAACCCTAGCTTACTTGTGAACCTACACCCTAACCTAAGGCATGGGTCTTAACACCGTTATATATACTTTTATCTTATATTTCCTGCTTACATGTTTCCAGATATGGCATGCTCCGATGCCCCCCCAAGTTTACAAGTTTAGACCAGTGTCCAGCTTCTGCAATTCTGAGTGTAATACTTCTCATAACCCCGTGAAGATAATAGAGTAAACATATGGACCAGATGTAAAATCCTTTGATGATAATGTGAAACTCTATGCAACCTCAATTACTGATTGGTAAGTCACATTAATTATTTCTAACAGTTCTATGTATGTTTAATCCTATATTAAATTCCAAGAAAATTAACCAGTTCACTCTTTAATGCAATAGCCACTACTTTTATTTATTTCTTCGGAGCGACCCCAGTAAAAAGAAATTTTGAAAATTCATGTTAATGAATGTGTTGAGATATTTTATTTGATTACTCAATTATTATTAAAATTGATAAGTACCAATTAGCTATAAAATATCTGTCAATAATTTTTTTTTTCTTACACCTAAGTCTTATATACTAACCTTACCTAAGTCACAGAATAAATAATAGCACTAGGTCTAATATAATGCGTCTGTTACGATCAGCTCAAACACGGCCGATAGGCGGCGACATCACCACAAGCGGCTTATGGCTAACCAACAAAACTGGTGTGGAACGGATGTTCCCCTAACAACCTGCAGCAAGCGACAAAATCGCAGAGTGAACCCCGCCTGTCTAACTATACTTATAATATTCATACTAATACTTATACTAGTCTTATTTTAGTGTTGTTACATTATTAATACTATATGTATACATTTATTTCTTTTCAGAATAGACTAAGCTGCCCTGCTTGCGCTACCCAACTACACAGAATGCCGAATGCACCCTATGTACTCCCCGAACACATCTAGCTCCAAGTTCACCGTCCCAATTCAAGAATGGTAAATGGGTTTCGCTTGTCTAAAATCAGTAATAGTGACTGCACATGTGGTCCCTGAGCTCCTGTGCTGATAAGTTTACCGAAGGCCTACTTCAAACGCTCACTTAATTTTTATCTAGCGTGGTTAGTGGCTATCAACTTAAATAAAGACTTAATATCTATGCTTATATATGTCCTACAATGTATCTATCTATCTACCTATCTAAACAAAATCTTAACCATGACCTAACTGTCAGACTGTTCGCTAAGATCCAATTGTAACAAACTATAAATGTCCTTATCTGGCCTACTTCATGATTGCCAATGTATCCGATTTTATGTATAGCTATTGTTGGGTGACATTGCAACATTAAATGTACTATTAAACTGAAATGTGTTGTATTTCATAATGTTGTGACAGGAAACAATCTCAAAATTCAGACAAAACAATACAGTGTAACCATGTTTGTTAAGTTCAAACTGTCGGTAGATAGATTAGCTCATTAAACTATAAACTACACTTCAAAAAAAATAAACTTAGTGCCTAACTTATTTAATTTCTAACCTGATTTGAGAATGATTATTTTGTTTCAGATAATGATGCAGTCCATATGGAGCGCATTGAGCAGCCAACTCTCACTCTACTTCTTACAGATCTAAGCTTATGTGCTAAACCTACTTCTGTTTCTTTCTACTGTTTTTATGCAATCTACTAGTAACGGTTTTGAATCTGTTATGTCACAAATAAAGCACTTTAGTCTTAAGAGTTTCATTTGCTACATCATAAAATTATTTGCATTTTTATTTCAATGATACTCATGATTTTGATGAAATGTACTGCTAGATAATTGAATAAAAGCTATCAATATACCTACAAGTTACCTAAATACTATACTAACACCGCTTCATGTCTATAGTTAACAACTTTTTGATGCCACTAGCTTTTGGCTAAAATAAAGATATTGGATTATCTGTTTAAATTCCTAATTTCAAGGCTTTTGATGATGATGACATACATAATACTTACAGTTAGGACTACCTACTTATTATATACTATGCTTTGATACTAGATTCTATTTATCTAAAAGTTTTAGCTCAAGATCGGAATAAATGGCGTACTAGAAGAGTGGTCGATAAAGATGATGATTTTTCCTAGCCAATTAATTAATAATCTTAAGTTTAGTACCTAGTAACATTTTCAGCTAACGATTCTTCCAAGAATTAAGTCTTAATCACCAGATTTCTAGTCCAACTTTGCACCCACTGAAATAAAATTCAGTGTCTAACGCTTATACTGCATTCCCATATAAATATCTAATGAATTTCCCGTCTATTCCTGAATTTCCTGTTCCTAAGTTTGTAACAATGGAAATTGCTAAGTCTCCAGGTTGAACAAGCAGTGTAAAAATAAATACTATTTATCCTTAATATCTAGTTCCTACTTGTGTCCTAACACCATACATTCCCATAAACACTAGTACTTATTCTGTTACCTACGGTTTTTATGTAATAATAATGCTTCGATATTTCCTTGTAAAATTATTAGTATTCTCTTATGTGCTGTATCATTATAAATATTCATTAATAATCTCATACTTTTCTAGGTTGTTCTATTTTTTTTTCTAAACAAATTAATGTCTTCACTGATAAGATAACATCTTATCAGATAACTGATAAGGTGATAGCGTGAAATGTCATAACGAGGTGAGAAGAGCTATGGTTAAGAATGAACAAAGCCAATGCTTGCCTACTATAAATGTCAAAGTGACATTTCCATCAATTGCCTTATACACATCGATTTTGACAAAATATAATCTAACTTGACTCTATACCTATAAATTTCGTGTAAATTAATGACAATGAAACTTATCATCTATAAAATTAGCTTATTTCTAATATGCTTATGACAATAAACCTAACTATCAGGTTTTAAGTTCAAATGATTGTCAGATAATTTGCAAACAATTAATTAATAGCGACTAATGTCTATAAGAGTTAAAGTCTTAACTGGACAATTTCCCGCACATTCAGTCCAAATTACAAACACCCCGCGAGACCATAATGTTTACAATGACAGTTACTACTTCGTGCGCGATCACAGTGACCTCAAATAGACTAGATATTTGACAATGACAAATAGTTCAAATACTTTTCTTCTGTCCCCAACACTGATTTCAAGTAACTTTTAAATATCTCAAGTAAAATAATTCAATACCGCAGACCGGACTAAGCTTAAACAATGCAATTTACTGTATGTTCAAGTCAAAATACTAATATTCAATCTCTAAAATGTTATGTGCGAAATTATATGCGCGAGCGCATGTCAGTTTTAAAGTTATCATATCAGTTGAAAAATAGCCGTTTAACTAAATGTTTTTCCAAATATACATTCAGGTTCTACAGTGTTTCAAATTGTGTAAACCATATCGTGTTCATTACGTGATAAACCCATCAATTTTACCAATAAAGCGCCTAGTGATGAGTGAAAAATACTTGTGTTTGAATTGCGATATTTCGGCTTTAAAGTCGAAAAGCTACCATGCCGGAATTACATTTTTCATCATAATAAACCCAGGTTGGTGTCTTTCCCTATATTATAACAATACGAGTTATAAATTTACGCTCTATCCCCCCGTCAGTGACGGCTCAAAACTATAAAATAAAACAGAACCAATTGTGCTAACTAAAAAGTAAAGACTGGTAATAAATGGTTATTTAACGCAAAAAGGCTAATAATCCTTAACTAATGTATCTCATTACCCGACAACACTTTGTGACAAACGTCACACTAACATAACAAGTAATTTAAACCAATTAAAGAGTGTAAATTCATCCTCTGGTCATGGCTCCACCACTTTGTTACGGGCCACCTATATACTTTCTTATTACTGCTTAAACCCCACTTAAATACACTCTTTAATTAGAAAATTACCTGTATCTACAATAAACTAATTTGGCCATAAGAAAATTGTGATCGTCTAGTTAATGGTAGGACTCCTAAGTTATGTGTAATAATCCAGGTTCTTTTTACATTAGAAGGATTAGTTAGCCTGTTAAAAATACCTAGAACTATTTTATAGAAGAAAGTAAATGAAAGAATTTATGTACTTAAATAGATTGCTATGTATTTGTAGAGTTAAGTATATTATGGTAAATTTATCGATGATAATTGGAACACATTATAGACTTCATCATAAACAGAGTACACAGTAAAGAATAATATATAATATTAGTTTTTTATAAAATTGGGTTAAAATCCCCTACTCACCGAAAGGATATTAATAGGTATTTATCATCTATAATATCTCCTCAGCTGAAGCGTTTGAACAAATGGAGTTGACGGAATCTATTTATATTCATAAATTGAGTAATTAAGTTCCTTAGAACATTTAAGAAGGATGATTCTATCATAGTGACATAACACTTTTGTAAGCACTAATTATAAGTACTACAAATCAATAAATAAAGTAAGGAACTCTTACTCCCTTATATAAGTTTGTATCGTGGGATAATTTCATAATTCAACTCCATTATCTATCGTCGAGATGAAGGACGGCTTCAATTCCTATTTCCGTTCTAGCAAAGAAAGCGGACCTCCTTCAGGATAATCCTAGATGGACCTTTATCATACAGTCATCTTTTAATACTAATCAAATCCACTCTATAGAGTATAATTTCGTCAAATGGCACGTCCTTAGACTCAAATACCCTCAAATAAAAATAATGTTAGTCCAGCCTTAGCCTTAATGTAGATATTCAAACTTCCAGACTATAAAATTCCACAGGCATGTAATGATACCACATTCCAAGTATAGCGGAACACTACCCAACATTGTGTTACACATAGTCAGTGCCAGAATTTGTCTATCATTCTGAATAAATCATTATCCTTTAATATAAATTGTTAGGAGGAACTATTGATCCTATTACATGCCATTATCAGTAATTATACTGTATACAATCTGCTTTAATGTAGATTGAATACTTGATTTTACTCGCAACCTTTCAGTGATAGAGACGAAATCCTGCCATAACTAAATGGCCTAACATTGAGATATGTGAACTTTATTAAATCACTAAAGCTTTACTATATAAAATTTGTATTTCAATAGATACATACTAATCTAATTCTTCTAAGAATAACAAAATTAAATTATAAATCCAACCCTTCTTACTTGTTGATTTGGAATTTTACAAACATTCTCAAAGATTAAAGGAATCACTTCAAAACTCTTAAAATAGTTCTATAATTTGAATAAATTGTATATGTTAAATCAAAATGGTCTTATTGTCAGTTTCGCTAATCCTGTTATGTAATGGAATGCCAGGAATTAGCCAACTCTAATTTCCCTTTTCGAAAGCTAGCTACGAGAGGAAATAAGTATACATAATTTAAGTATATAAAATTTATAGAAAATAAATAATTACATTTTTAATAAACATACTTTGAAATTGACGTTTAATTGTTTTAGAATGTAGATGGAAATTGAGCAAATAGCTCAATAGGTTAATGAAATAATAATTGGTTAAGGATAATGCAGATGTTAAGTAAAAGCTTAATTCTGAAAAATAAACGCTCTGAAATTTACACAAAATTAAAATCATCTTGAAACGTAATCGCTTTCAATATCTATTTTTAACGCTCTCAATTATTGAATTTATCTATAACGCCCTAAAACTGAATAAAGAATTACATAATCCTGAAAGTAATTACACACAAACACTCATTACATAATTAAATCGTTATCATTCACTTCCTGAAAATTAACACAATAAGGGTCGGTTGCACGAAACTGTCCGTATCGTTAAAAAGTTCTCTACATTCCTTTTATGTATGAAAGGTTCCATAGTAAAGTGCCGAGGAGTACCGGCTGACGTTGATCAGTCTGTTAAACGTGATTCGTACAACTGGCCCTAAACTAAATCACAGTTTTTCTAACTAATCTCTTACCGAATCAGGATCGTTTCATTTCTCGTACCACTCCAAATTCTATGTCAATCTGACTTACGTTAGTATGCTAATACTTCCCTACTTAAAAATGGCAATCTGCCTGACAAGCACTTCAAATCAAAACACTCTTCTGAAATCACTGAAAGCCTCAGGAGCTTCGTTGGCACAGTTAGTATCAACCCCTCAAGACTAACAGTGCTATTAGGATTAGTACACAGTTATATTTATTTGAGGAATTAATGGAACTTTAATTTATCAAATTCAAATCTATTTATTTTGTTAGAAAAAACTTTAATTAGTAATTATTTATCTGATATTCTAAATGAAACTATTCTATATGAAAAAGGTATAATTAAAGGTCAAAAGTCTTTCTTCTAGATATTTACTGAATTTAAATAATATCTGAATAATTAATATGTTACTTGTTAAATAGATGAATTATCTCACCACCCCGCCGAATCTATTCTCTGGGTCTACTGCCTACTGCTCTCCGCTGAAACACCAACCTGGACCCTACTGCACCTCTATTTCTGTAGCTCAGCTACTCTGCCACCTTCTCCTCTCTCTCCTTCTCTCCTGCCAGCTCCTCGTAGTTGGCTCCAACTCCTGACCGAAGCTCAATGCCTCACGGCGCGACGGCAGAGCACCCGTTGAACTTTTTCCACTAGGGCTCCTCGAAGCCCGCACTAACACAACGAACCGGAGCTCAATGTCTACCGACACGAAGACTGAGCTATGCTTAATTAATAGAACGTTTATAGATAATTAATGAATACCCGCACAAATAAGACTTTCCGTAAGAGATCTAGATCTAGGCTCAATGTTATACGCACTAACAGAGCTTCCGCTTTACACTTCTGAATATCTAGGCTCAATCGGACAGAGCTTCGCCTTACACGTCTGAATTTTGAAAATTGAATGTCCCGAAATTTTAATTACTCCTCCTTTTATAGCTAATATTTTTCTATTTCTCAGACTAATCCAATTCCTACTTTAATTCATATGAGTTATGGTTCATTTTTATCCAAATGGCTAATAGTGTTGATAAGGCCAACAAGGTCAACAAGGCAAACATGGTTCGTCATGCGCAGTTCGATCCTTACAGCATTGGTCGACAACCTTTCAACAGCCAAGGGATTTGTAGCAGTTAATGATATAAATGCGTGCCTCCTGTTTCCGATCTCTGATTTACGGGGATACCAGTTACAAATTTAAATTTCCCAATAAATTTTATTGTTTAATTAATGAAAACAGTGGGGAAGTTGTAGTTGCACGCTATATTTGTATTAATTGGCAGAAGTTGACTTTAATAACTTTATTAAGACATATGAAAACAATTCTGATTGAAACTACTTCCATTATTCCATATAGAGATTGATCCTTCTGTTTTATCATGGTAATTTCGCCTATTTACTTTCGCATTAAAAGATTCTACACATTATCATTATCATAGTCTTGACCTTAACCAAACCAAGTCTGCACCACAGATATTTGTTAACGACCCATTCCCATATATTTCCAAATATCCTTTCGTATACATAGAAAACTCCCACGATCCAGTAACAAACACACATGACCATCCCATGTTATTCAAATATTCCCCATTGGGACTCGAACCCAGAACCTCCACGTAAGACTGATTTAATAAATGACTAATTTTTCAAATATTAATCATTTATCTACAAACAAACTCTCACAGTGGTATTTGCCATCTTCCTTTTCACAATATATATATTTTTTATTTGACTGAATACAATACAAGTAAATAAAAAGCTAATTAGTGTAAACTCCTTATGATAATTTAATATTTTTAACTCTAATTGTCCCCAGAGTTGAACAATTCTCCCGACATTCTAGGGTAATTTTAAATATATGGCATCCCAATCCCGCGTATGGTAACCATGGCGACGGCCTTGACCTACATTCTCGCGCCTAGATACCAAGGTCACATTCCATTGAAGTTTACAGATTATGTTAATTTTTATAGCATGTTTTTATGTTTTAGAGTTTTGCCGACTTATTTACTTGTGAAACTATATTTATATAAGCTTATTTATGGGGTTGCGATTCTTTACGGTTTGATGATGTTTTTCCTAGACATTAGAATATAATTGTCTGTTGACCTACTGTCATATTTACCAAAATAAATGTTGATTATATACATACTCTTAATTATACTTGTTATATACATGTAATATAGTTAATATTTGTACGGGAGCCCGTGTGATCCGTTACATCACGTGATATTTGTGTTGGCGAGCCGTTGGTAATACATTACATCGTATGATTTACTGTGGTAAATATGGTACATTACAGTGTACTAATACAATTACCGTCCCACCTCCAACGGACTAATGTATAAGCGGGCGGGGCGGCGGAAAGCGGCGAAATTTTAAAACGTAACAAATATAAGACCCTCGGTAGTGAGTACCTTTTTGTACCATTTAGAGTTGAAACTCTAGGTCCATGGGGTCCCACCGCGCATAAGTTGTTCGCAGAAATCGCCAAGCGTCTGATTGACTTAACTGGTGAGCGAAGAGCTGGCGGCTACCTCGCACAACGTATCAGCATTGCGATACAGCGAGGAAATGCCGCCGGCATCCTTGTTACAATGCCTCAAATAGAGGGCCTATTTTAGATTTAAGCTAGTTATTAGTTTTAGTAATGCGACTGTATATATCTTGTTTGTAAATACATGGTTTTACACTATTACTGATTCTGTGCATAAATGCGCATTTGTGACCTCACCCCGAGGTCTTCATAAACGCTTTATAAACTCTGCATGTGACGGTATAATATGCATCGCAGTTACTATCCTCTTTTATATCCCCGTAATAACATGTTATACGTCGTTAGTGCTCGCCGTACGGAAGAATTTGCTCGTTTAGATACCACAGCAACACTCTTAACTGTCCATCGGTGAACCTTAAGCCTTTTGTAATAAGGTTTACGACCTGTCAGTTAAGTGTGGACGATGTTACAGTCACCTGCAATCATTTGCAGGTGACTGTCGAGTGCGCCGACTTCTGGCCGAAAGGCTTTCGGAGGTTCCGGGGCAAACTGCCGAATCCGACACAAGAGCAGCCGATGCAACGGAGCCACGCCGTTTTGTCGACTAAATAGTGTTTAGTTTTAAGTTTATAAAATACTTATATACCTATGTTAGTCTGTAAGGTAATATGGGCCTTGTTGCCTGATTTAAATGTCTAAATAAATAAATAATATGTTACTTATGCGAATGCCGCAAATATATGTGACACGCTCTTATAGCTCTACAAATAAGATCGTGTCAGAAATTTTTGCGGTCTTCGTTGTGTGACTGTACCACAGCAATAGGAACGCTTAGCTGACCATTTTACAGGCCTTATGACTTTGTAATATGGTTTGCGGACTGACAGTTAACAACCGTGTATGAAAGATATGCAATATTGATAAAAATGTCATACCTATATTATTGATAGAAAAAGACCAAAATCGTCAGTGGCTGACTCTCTCTTCTTGAAATAACATTTAAAATAAGTTGTTAGTCAAAACTTTCATTTTCAATTCTAACAAATCCAAACACAAAGTTGCCTTGTTTTATCTTACAGAGTTGGGTCTCTATTGTTTCCCAAATAGTTTTAAGTCATAACATATTCTTTGTCCGAATTTTCGTTAGTCATAATTGGTTTTTCTCAGAAACGCGTAACTTTTCAGGATTGGCATAAAACAAACCTAACCTAACCTAACCTATCTATAGAATAACCTTACGAAAATCCTGAAAGTTAACGGTTTCAGTTTTATGACTAACGATAATATGACAAACAATACATTATGACTTAAAACTTTATGGGAAACAAAGGGACCCCTACAGGGTTTCTATGGCCACTTCCTGATCATATTACTGATACCATAAAATTGCAATGTTACCCTACTTACATACTTAGGTATGTGTAATTTCAGCTCAATCGAATGATAGCTGGTTTGTTACTGCACACCGTTGTATGGGGACCTTGCACATTGAGACTATGCGCTGAAACTTGGCACAGTTGATTCCTAGCTGGTCATGAGCAGAAACAGACCAGTAGACGTCGAGAGCCACCTCTCATTTAGTGGGGGGGAGGGGGAAAGTTCGACGCTGCCGCGCTTCACTTGGAGCAACATTTCTCTAAAACTATATACCTATTAGGGCATGTAATATATCATTTTCAGATAAATTAAGGATGAGGAATCATGTTTTGGAACAAAAACAATGCACTTTCTAACAAAAAAAAAGCATAAAGTAGAAAAGACTAAAAACGTATTTTTGATTTTTTCAAAATTACCAATTTTTTTTTAAAGTGTCGCAGGAATCTGAAAACAAAAAATACAGTCGTAAAGCTACACTTATAACGTTTAAGAAAATATATAGTTTATTATACAAAACTGTTGATAAATGGGAGATAAAAAATAATATTAAACGTGGGTCAGAGTGATCTCAATACAAAATATTATGAATGTGGGAAATTAAGTTACTTATAATTTGTTCTACAATCGTTTATTTTTCTTGTTTTTCGCAAATAACTCGTAAATGGTAGCCCACAGCAAAAAAATATCTTTTACGTAAATAATCTGTATCAGATTTCTTATAAAATAAGTGCTACTTTTTTTCGCTTCCATCAATATTAAAAAAAATATTGAAGGGAGAAAATAAATACTTATAATAGACTATCATCATCATCATCATCATCTCAGCCATAAGACGTCCACTGCTGAACATAGGCCTCCCCCTTGGACCTCCATACGTGCCGGTTGGAAGCGACCCGCATCAAGCGTCTTCCGGCGACCTTAACAAGATCGTCTGTCCATCTTGTGGGTGGACGTCCTACGCTGCGCTTGCTAGTCCGTGGTCTCCACTCGAGCACTTTTCGACCCCATCGGCCATCTTCTCTGTGTGCAATGTGATAATAGACTATATATTTTCTTAAACGTAATAAGTGTAGCTTTACAACTATATTTTTTGTTTTCAGATTCCTACTACACTTTAAAAAAAATTGGTAATTATGAAAAAATCCAAGATGCGTTTTTTTGTCTTTTCTACTTTGTGTTTTTTTTTTTGTTAGAAAGTGCATTGTTTTGGTTCCATAAATAAATTCCTCATCCTTCATTTATCCGAAAATGATATATCACATGCCCTAATAGGTACAGTTTTAGAGAAATGTTGCTCCAAGTGAAGCGCGGCGGCGTCGAACTTCCCCCCTCCCCCCCACTAAATGAGACGTGGCTCTCGAGGTCTCCCGGTCTGTAACTCTGTATCTGCTAATGACCAGCTAAGAAACAACTGTGCCAAGTTTGAGCGCATAGTCACAAAGTGCAAGATCTCGTGCACTAACAAACTAAAACTAGCTATTATGAGAAGTGGATCTAATTCAACTTGCAAGATTTGATCCGAAAATACATATAAGTACAATGCACATGTAAGTCCCCCGGAGTTACAGGCGTCCATAGGCTACGGTGACCGCTTACCATCAGGCGGACGTATGCTTGTTTGCACTTCACTTTCTAAAATAATTACTTAATTAAGCTTTCAGTTGACGAACGCATTAGGTATGTAAATGGAAATCACCGTAATTCAGGAAATCCGAGCTCCAAATGGAAAATCTGCCTGTAACTGTAACAGAGGTATTTACCCTTCAAAACATACAAGGTAATTAACCCTACTCGTTTCAGCTTGTCCGAAACATTTAGTTGTAGCTACCCATTGAGCTTGGCAAACTAAATCGCAGAATATACGAAATGAAAACACACCGCGAATAGTGACACCAAACACGATTCTCGATTGTCATTTTGAAATATGTTAATGTTGACCCAACTTGACCTTACTGTTTGTAGATGTGCATTAAGACGAAAGTGGACGACCGCCCCCAAACTGCATTTCCATACAAACGTAGTTCCCATTTTCTTCTCTAAATATTCACATTATAGAAAATATTTTGACACAATGTATATAACCACAGCTATGCCCCTTCGTTATTTTTTTCTCGAATTTTCAATTATTATAAGCGTAACGACCATTTAAAAAATTGTATGTTATGTGTTTTCCGCTCCTAACTTTTATAAAGATCAAAAAATCGAAAAAGGTCAAACAAAAGGGCAACGCGCTACACCCACACTATACAGTACGTTTCATCAACTAATTCCGGGATATCCTGCAAACTATGTTACATATGTAAAGTCCTATATCGCCACTTTATCAGAACCGAAACGACCTATTTCCCTACCAAATTTACCATGAGTTACGTCCTTTTTGGATTGTTAGTTGAAAGCCAAGCTAGAACGAAAACGACGTAATTTTATGGGATTTTCGTGAAAGGTCTGACTTTTTGATTTGAAATGGCAGTTTTGGCAGATTTTAATCCGAGTTGGGATGAAGTTTGTTAGTTTTATTGATTTTGCACCGTTTTGTAGGCAGTTTGCGTTCGGGGTTTCATTTTAGTGTTTTAAATTTGTGAGAGTGGTTTTAACGGTTTACCTATTTCAAATTACCTACTAAATCTACCTTTTTGATAAACGATCATATACCACTGATTAAAACTTTCACGATTTTTACACATTATTATTAACATTGACGGGACTTAATCGCGTAAAATTAAGATTTAAATTTACCTACCACGTTTCTAGGATGGTGTTGTCCCCGTGGTCTCGGAGAAGACTGGCTGACAATGTCATAACATCCGTCTAGGCGCGCGAGTTTTTCGCACTACCCGCACTTGGCCTTTTAGATAAAGGATCAGAGGTTGAAAATTATACTGCCTTATTATCATTTAGCCACCCTCAAGCTAAAAGCTAGCAAGACAAATTGGCGCGTGCGAGAATCGGATAATGATATGAAAATGGCATAATTATAACGACAGCAATCACAAAGATGAGAGTCTGGACGGATGAGTCTTTTCTGTCTTTGTCATGTACCCGCTTTTAAATCCGAGAGACTCAAAAGGTTCTCTAGAACCAGGATCTATCCTGAAATTGTTTTTGGATTTTAATCTAATTTCTTATCGTTCTCCGTATTTAATTGTGTTTTCCTTTTATCCTAAAACGAAACAGACGTGAGTAACATGACGAGACATTTGTTGACAGATCCACTTGAGCGTGAAGGCCGACCTTTTACGGACGGACTTGTGAGATTGGGAACGGGACGCGGCAGGCGACAAGTGCCTTTGGTACACCCAGTTAACCAAGTTTGATAACTAGTTATATTTATGTACACCATTTCTTCCGCAGTGAAAACCAGTTAGGTACGAGCGAAATTCACGTGTCAATGATAAGGCGTATTTAATTCAAACTTACATTTTTTATGATACATTTGAGTTATTATTACTATAGAGAAGCCATACTACACACTGAAATAGTCGCAATCACAACCTGCCAACCATGCGACCAAAACGTCGCAAGCGCCGTAAAATTCATGGCACTTACGCGATGGTACCAAACTTGACCTGAGTGCTATAGGTAGGTAGAACCGCCAGTGTCACCTTTCTCCCTCCCTTTTTGGGGGGTAGCCAAGGCCTTAGATCGGCTTAGTATAGAATTGTATGAGGAATGTTATGAAAGTGAAGGAAGCGAAAGAGGTATTTCAGGATCGTAGCAAGTGGAAATCCGTGGTCTCTGCCTACCCCTCCGGGAAATAGGCGTGATTATATGTATGTATGTAGTATGGTCAAAGGAACAATCGTGCCAAGCGGCACCGCCTGAGACGAAAGTGCATAGGTACTCACAACGGCTCTCCGTTACGAGTTACGAGTGACTAAATACGTGAAGTGAAACCCTAAAATTAACTTAATGTTTTAAAAGAAGCTGATTTGAGTTACTAATATAATAACACCATATTTCATAACTAAGTACCTACTTTGTCTCCGTCCATCTTTATGCCCTCGGTCATCATGTCCAGTCAATCCTGACGTCACGTTGACGTCATGGGTCAACAAGCAAAAGTTACGACGCCGTAGGGTTAAGTGATGTTTGCGTAAGCGGGATAAATGGTGGAAATTAACTAGATCTGGTTATAGTCTAGTGTTATTTTTACGATGTTATTGTGAAATTCTTATTATTAAGAGTGATATCTCCATCACTACACCTGTGACGTTCCACGGGAAAAGGTAGATATCTTATGGCGGCTGGCGCTTATGTCGCATAGCATCGTAATAATATTGGAGAGGCGTTAATAATAGCGTAAGCGCCAACCGCCATAAGGTACCTTTACCCGTGGGACGTCACATATAACAAAGTCCCCCGCCGCCCGCGTCTGTGTGTTTGTATGTTTGTTCGCAATTAACTCAAAAACTACTGAACGCATTTTCATGCGGTTTTCACTTATCAATAGAGTGATTCTTGAGGAAGGTTTAGGTGTATAACCCGTGCGAAGCCGGTGCGGGTCGCTAGTAATATACAAACTCAATGTTTTTAAGAACTAAACAGCGTTCTTGCTACCATGCCGAAAGTGTATATATTTGGGGAAGTCTTATATATTTTTAGTTTTTAGTTTTAAGTTGTTTTGTGTTAGCATATGTTTAATTTACTTGTTTTTCATTGTAATAAGATGAATGTTAAGTATTATTTGGTAATATGTAATAAATAAATATCGTCATTATAAAAGAACAATAATAATTGCATCAATAACTTGCTCTGATGAAAATAGAACAACAACCTAAGAATGGCCTAGCAAGTGTATTAAGGATAGCTTTATCAACGTGATAGTAAAATAACTTTCACCTTTTAACTCCGCGGTATAGAAAGTGACGGACACCGTTTTATCACGCTGTCACGTAGACAAAAACGACCATCATATCCGTGCAGGAAGCCGACCGACTACCTGGATGGGGATCATTTCATGACGACGAATTTATAGCCAAAGATGGCGCAGAAACGCTCAGAGTGGCGTTTACGGACTAGGAGGGCCGACACCAAAGGGGCATGGGATATTTCCTATTGGCTCCTATTGGCTCAGGAAAAGAAGAAGAAGGATACATTTCTCTGATATTTAGACGTCTTCTTCTTCCTCGCGTTATCCCGGCATTTTGCCACGGCTGATGGGAGCCTGGGGTCCGCTTGACAACTAATCCCAAGAATTGACGTAGGCAGTAATGTTTACGAAAGCTCCTGCCATCTGACCTTCCAACCCAGAGGGGAAACTAGGCCTTATTGGGATTAGTCCGGTTTCCTCACGATATTTTCCTTCACCGAAAAGCAACTGCTAAATATCAAATAATATTTGGTACATAAGTTCCGAAGTACATGGTCGCTGTTGATATCGATAGGGACACTTGGGAGGAGCTCGCGTCATATCGCGATGGATGGAGGGGTACCATCGCGAAAGGTCGCGAAATCCACGACAACGCATGGTTCCAAGACCTTGCCCGAAAACGCGCAAAAAGGCACAATCCACCTGATGATGCCGACATAGCTCCCTGCTTCAGCTGCCACATAAGTATGCGGTCGTAAATGCCGGTCCCGCATTGGCTTATACAGCCACGAGAGACGTTGTTCCTCGCTTACAGACGCTGCATAAATCATCTGTCAAGATGTTAAAGGCCTGAATGAAGTTCCGAAAAACTCAATGGTACGAGCCGGGAATTGAACCCGCGACCTCCGGATTGAAAGTCGCAAGCTCTTACCGCTAGGCCACCAGTGCTCTGATATTTAGACTACGATGATATTTTATATTACTTCAAACGACTTGAAAGTGTTTGTTGGCCTAGGGTATAAAATACATCCCAACAATTTTCATTGCCAGACCGCAACTACTCGTACTCAAATATTTTATAGCACACACACAAATCAAATAGCGACATTTAAAGCGGCTGACCCCCCAGCAGGCACGTTCATATTGACCTTGTCAATAAACGATTCAATTAATGCAAACAAACAAACAGACGCAATCGATTGTGTACAGTTGAGGTAGGTCAGTGCATAAAATGTGGGGGGTTTTATAAAGATCAGTGTTAAAGCTTTATTACAAGCTTTTTATTTTAAACTTGCAATGTACATATGTAACTATGTTTGTACGGGTCAAATCTTGCAAGCTAAATTTGACCCATTTTCTGACTTCCAATGAAGCTGAATATTTGCATACATATGTAAGTCGGGTGACAATACAATATTACGGTACCATCGAGCTGATCTGATGATGGAGACAGGAGGTGGCCATAAGAACTCTGTGATGAATCAACGCAACCTAATTGTGTTTCGGGTTTTTAGAATTGACTCGATGATGATTAGTTGTGTGTGAAAAGTACAGTCAGCGATAAAAGCTTGTACTAAACATGGAATTTTTGCCAAAAACTTATTAAATTATTTAAGTCGTCTACTCAAATTTTTGAATTAGGGCACTACTGGACATTTTCCCTGATTCGCCATTTTCGTTAATTCGTCAGTTTCCCTAATCCGTCAATGCCATCAAAATCTTTGAATCGTCAATTTCCCTAATTGATCAATTTCTTTGACTCGTCATCTGTCATTGTCGGTATAGTCATCTACGTATTTTTTAATGACAGGTTTTTCATTAGGTATGCATATAAAATATTTTGACACAATTTGATTTAGGTATATCGTCCACAGCTAAGCCCCTTAGTTTGATTTTTATTGAACTTTAATTACTGTAAGAGTTACAAGCATTATAAAATTGTATGACTATTCAAATAGCACAAAACAAATTAATCAAAGTACTGTTTCACTATGACTTTTTAACCCCAACCAAAACACTATATAATGAAACAAAAATTTTAAACGTAACTCAAACCTACATATATTATAATTGTATATTGGTACGAAAAATAACTCAAAATGATATCTTATCACAGCTAAAATTTACTCGAAAATATCAGGTGCAAAAAATGAAACTACGAAACGCTGATGACTTAATTCCACGTCCGTCGCGAACGAACTATGGAAAAAAAAGTATACTTTGCGAAGGTGCTCAGTTATTCAATAAACTGCCAAAAATCATAAAAGAAACTAAATCAATATCTCACTTTAAATCGTTATTAAAAAAACATATATCAAATAATTATTAAATAACGTAGGCATTAACATGTAGAATTACGATAACTTACCTATTTAAAAAAAAAAACCATATGTATTCAAATTATACATAGGGATATACAGGGTTACTTTTTTACCGGTACAATAAATTTTACCACATCATTGGTATCGATAATAGATCACATTGCACAAATAAAAAAAATTTTTTTTTTATTTCGCATCAATTAATTTATCCTTCACCAATTTAGTAACTTCTGGTTGCACTAATTACAAGGTGTCAACGGTATGAGGTAAAAGGGCGGGGCGGGGCGAGCGGCCGGCGGCGCACGATTTGACAACTGTTGGAGACTAAGAACGCAACCTCATTAGATAGGTTTTATTTTTCTGTTCTTACTGACATGTGTTGTCACGTCACTTCTTGATTTCCTTCAAAAATACGTTTGTGTTATTTGTTCCCGTTTTATTTAACTCTCACTTATCTTACAAATAACCATCAACAACAAAGCATCCGGGAAACTGCGAATGCAAAGTGCAACCCTTTGACCGATAAGACAGTGCGTTTGACGAAATTAAACGTGAAAATTACTTGGAAAGAATCGAAGCAAACGTACAAAAACGGGCACGGCTTTGTTTACAAAACCACGGACAGCATTTTGAACATTTACTTAAGTATGTGAATTAGTACGAGAAATGGACTCCATTAATTAGGTATGTAGGGTAGATTTCAATCATTGTACATAGTTGATTCCAATTTTTTAAATACGCCTCAATGAAAAATGTTGCAGACTTACTTCGTAATTTTATCAGATTTCGAGACCTTTTGTCATACTTCACACAAAGCAACATCTTCATTTTGACGGTCCTAAGCCCGTGCAAGTATGAAGGAAGAATTGGGATCAAGTAGTATTTTTTTATGTCAATACGTGTGCCGCCGCCGCTCGCTAAATCGCGCGCGATGACGTAAACAGTTGCCAGTTCGTGCGTTTGCTAATTGATGCGTAAGGCATCCACATTTTCTAGTACTTTAGCGGATAAGTTCGGGCATTGGTATTTTTGTTTTTTTGTTCCCAAATAGTAGTAACAAAGAATGCTGGTATTTTTTATTATTGGCAACAATTACGTATGTTGATTTATTGTACTGGTAAAAAAGTAACCCTGTATATATTACTTATTAACTAAACTTAAATATACTGGCAAATGATATAAACACAAATAAAACGAGCAAACAAGTATAGTTATAACCTCATGTATACAAACCGAACTACGCTCAGCGTACGCATCATGCCATATCTAGCTGTAATGACTCAATGTATTACTTGTTTTGGTGTTATTGTCACTAGTTGCATGCAAAGCGCGCGGTCAACAAATAGTTGTTTGATCAGGTACCCTTTTTTTTACGTCTTAAAATGTTGTTATAATTTAGTGCCTGTACGCTCATATCCATATTATTATAATCTTTTTATTATTAATGTTTTATCTCGTGCAAGTGAATTGTAAAATTCTTAATGAGATTAAATGATCTTAAACCTTAAACCTTAAACCTGTATGGACGCCACTAGTCATGTCATGGCAGGCAACCCTAAGGATTAAACATTAAATCATAAATGGGAAAGGGCATATTCACAAATTATTTTCTGCCTGAAAATTAAAGTCCAAATTTCTGTAAGAAGAGTTGTCTCCATAAAGGATGACTCCCGGTAGACCGAGCCGTGCCCGGTACGAGGCATCCGACGTGTCGTTTTCTATGACGGCTGATTGGTGATCACGTGGTGCTTTCCATAGAAAACGAAGCTCCGGCCCGGCCCCGGCTCGGTGTAGCGTAAGTAATCCTAAAGAGTCAGAGGACCGAGATGACATATCAAAGCGTTCGAATGCGAAGAAGGAGCCGGAAACCAGTAGGTATTGAAGATTATACTGAAGATTCCTCAAGACATACCTAGGTACCTAATAGATTCCCCTGGTAATAAAGGGATCACTATACCTAGACAATCTAAGATTATTACGATTTGATCCAAAACGTCACTTTGACTAAGATTCGTGGGAGCCAATGTTTCCATTTTCGCTACTTTACCGCGGCCGTAAAGTTGTCGAAATGAGAACAAAACTTTTCATAATTAACATTCCTTTTATGATTATGAACATTTTAACGAGTTTTTACCCAGGTACTCAAGATTTATATACACCGTGGGCTGGAGTACCTACCCCAAAAGATTTAAACCACGTTTTCCTGAGGTCAGGAGCAAAAAAAATGTTATATTATATAATACTTGACATATATGAATATTTGTGACGCTTTGGCTTGTGAGCTGTAATACGGGCCCGCCACGACTATCATGAGTAATGACATGACTTGTCATGACACTCCAGCGTATGGTCCAGTCCGGTCATGACAATAAACAATAATAAACTATATATTAGTTTTGGTCAAAATGCTATAAACATTATAACTAATAATTAAAGTTTTTATTTAAATTGCGAGTTCCCTTTAGTACTATAATGTCTGTCTGTACTGTCAGTAGGTACGTCTAACTAAACCAAAGTCACATAGTGGCATTGGCAGCGTCGCAGCCAAAAGGCGTTTTTCACTAAGTTATTACAGGAACAAGAATTGTCATCATCTCTAAAACTAGACCGATTTCAGAAAACGTTGTATGACATTTTAGTGTCTAAATGCGGTCAATAATACACCTTTAAAATATGCCGGGTTGCGGGTCGGGGCGCTTAGAGCGGGATGCCAAGCGCGATGAAGTAAAAGCCAGACCACCTGCGGCAATACATTATAATTACTCAAATGGTGTGCTCACATGCCTGCAATGTTCGCGAACTTTTAGTAACAAGATCGGCTACGTCAGCCACATGCGAGCGCACCAGAGACAGCAACGGAGTTGATAGAAGTCGCCGTGGCCGAATCAGCCGTGGAGTTATTATTATGTCGGGTTACTCTTATCTAGCCCACGGTGTATATATTTAAGAGAGGGTAGCTGTATTTTATCACTAACGACCACTCTCAGAGAATAGGGTTTGGTAAACAAAAGACGGTCTTCATCTGAAAAGGGTTAGCGAGTCAAGTCCTTTATCTATTAGATAAATAGGCGTCGGGTAGCGTTTATACAGCACGACACGACAACGCTACGACTGTGCTATTGTTATAGTGACTAGAGATGCGAAAACGCTTCACTGAGTTGAAAAGATCGACTCATTTCTTTCGCTCGCGGTGATGTATATCACTCATTTCGCTCACTTCGCTCAGTGGATCTGTAGACTATATTGTTCAAGACTTTCAAGACCGAGTAGAGGGAAATGTCAATCAATCAAATACACACAGCCATAAGTGCGACCAAGATGGCGAATCACGATACGTTCCCAAAAAAAATTACCCTCCCATAGAAAATGGATAAGCCAAAATGTATGAAACAACCAATTTTTTTTCGCAGTTTCAGGGTTGGTCCCATAGTAAAAGTTGCTCAGTATAATCCCAAAACCTCCCTGGCATCGGGAATGCACTTATTTTTATGGCCACCCTGTATTTGGGAATCTATAACAAGGAAAATAACTTCTATATTTCCTCATAATAAGTTTCAGAAATTATTATAAATCTCTAAATCCACAAAACACATTGGTCGTACCCACTCTCGTTGCATGTAAATCGTGAATCCTTTCTTAGGCGCCAGGAAATGATATTTCGGGAACATATCGTAACATACATACGTAACATAGATACGTAGAGGCTTCCGACATCTCAGAAGATTGATAACATGAATAAATTCCCAGTGCACGCATGTAAGGTAAATAGGTACATTAGGGTTATTCCGAAGGGTGGAAGTGTCATTATGAACGTCAAATTTCTGTGGAAAGATGACGTTAATTTATTTCACACATTATATCACTTCAAAATTTGCGCAGAATTAGCTTAGACAGGTTATTTATTTACCCCTTTCATAAAACTTTACGGGCCTGATTTAGTTAAATTATGTTTTATCCCTTTCTTACAAATACATAAGTCAAAATGACAGATAAAGACAAACGATTATTAGCTAATTGAGGTTTGTAGCGCGTTTATGAATGAGGGCGTTAGTATTTATTGCACACACATGGTAGTACACGTAGCGGACTTAGTGCCTTAAGACAATTTCTACCAGTCAACCAAAGGCCTAAAACAGAAATATTAAATAGATGCAGATTCTTTTAAAGTAAATTAAATTGTAACCAATTCATAAGATGACTAGATCATAGACCGGGCCGTGCCCGGGCCGAAGCGTCCAACATGTCACTATGACGTCGGCTGATCGGTGATCACGTGGTGCTTTCCGTAGAAAACGAAACGCCGGAAGCTCCGGCCCGGTCTAGCGTGAATCATCCTTAAAAGGTTCTGCCTTTCCACCGTCGATATATACCATAATGGTATTTACGTATTTTCTCTGCTTTTTTGCGGATTTGGAACGAAATTAGCCATTGAGTAAGGGTGTGTGCTTAATACATTTTATTTATTGGATAAGGGCAATAAGGGTTAGACGGTTTTGTACGTGTTGGGCTCAAGGGGTGGAAAGGTTCATTGAAGGGTTTAAAAGCTTTTATTTAACTTGCCGTACTTATAGAAGAAGTATAAAACATCCACATACATGAACCCCATACAAAACGGCACGTGCCACCATGCCGCAAATGGAATTATCTAAAAAATGACATTAAAGAGAAAATTCACCGCTTCACGCAAGATTCTTTTGGAATATTTTTACAATGGGGTTGGCCGGTCGAAGTATTTAGTAGATTCATAATTCATAATTCATAATTCTTTATTGCAACCATGGTACAGTATAGATGTCAAATATAATATAATATATGTACAATGTCTCACATGGACCCTGTAAGGGCACAGCATAACTTACTTATAACTATTATAATTTTATTGTATTGTATTTATGTACTTAACAAAATTGTATTGTATGTATTACATTTTCTCAAAATCAGGTTCAGATCTGTAATAAATGTATTAAAATAAATTAATTAATTAGATGGTGCCAGCATTGCCCTGCCAATAACTAGAATTGTGTCAAATTCTGGTTTTTTAAATAGATTTTTTTGCCCTGTATGCCAGCCCTTTAAGCCACATCTCATGGAACTCAACTACTGAAAGGGGTAATCTATGATGGCGCCATCTATGCAAACCTTTGACAGTTGCTAACCACATTAATTCGCTATGCGCCTCTCTAAGGCCCGAAACAAAAGGAAGGAATGGAAAAATTAGCACGCGTCTGGCAAGCTTCGGTAGCTGAGTTGGTAAGAGCGATCGATGAGGCTTTGCCGCTGGTCAAAGTAACTTCCAGCCCTCTGTACGGCTACCACCAGTTTTGACATTGACATAACGCTCACGTTTACGTAATTTACTTTTTGTACATCTCGCTTGCACTAATATGCCAGTACGAGCGAGATGCATAGAAAGTAAGTTACGTAAACGTGAGCGTTATGTCAATGTCAAAACTGGTGGTCACCGGTCGCATACACCAGTAAATCAATACGGGTAAGTGAGGCATACGGGTAAGTGTGGCTGTCATATTGGGCCACTAATTTTTACCACTAAACGCAAGAGTAGCAAGGCACAAATGGATGAACTCACAATAAACACTAATCAATGTTTAAACAGGTCCACCCGCGCGCACCCGAGCTGCATACATCGCCATTAATTGTTAGTAGCGTGGTACTACTTACAGGCCTTGCGTGTCTTATTTGAAATGTTTGTTATGTTTGTGTTGGTGTGTAAAAGTCTGTGACAATCCTACTGTTTTCTTTTACTTTTCATTTAAGCAAACATCAAAGGCGTCGGTCCACTGTTACTTTTTACACTGTGTAAGTGCTATGAGCTTAGTAAGATAGCCGTGAAACACGTCGAATCCAAGTTACCTGTCTAAGTTCTAAAACGAGCTTGGTTTGGTGCCAACAGCGTTCTAAACTTTATAAAGTTGGCACCTCAGTCGCCATAGATACCTTTGGCTAGATATTCTAGCGGTTCTAGCCTATCGCTGAGATTGGCTATAACAATTTCTTCTCTTTACATTACAAAATTTTTACCTTGCTACGCTGCTATGCAATATTCTTTTCACCACATCAACTGGTAAAGGCGCTCTTGATTGTTCAAAAACTAATGACAAAGTTGCATTTTATCCATGCGGATAAGTAATCTTGGTGTGGCAAAGTAATCTGATGTAAATTTTGAGTTGTGTCCTAATGTTGGCTGGTAGAATTGACTTTAAAATGATGTTATTGAATGATAAATATGTATATAACATTCATTTGGATTTGGTTTGATTTGATTTTGTTCAGTATCTTACAGTTTAATTTTTTTTCGGCTTGGTGTGATGAAAAGTGTTGTTCACTCGGTGGCAAAATTTGTTTAACCCTCGTGCCTTGAAACCCTCGCAACGCTCAAGATTCCACTTTTCGAACCCCTCGCTACGCTCGTGGTTTCAATATTAGCACGAGCGGTTAAACAACAATTTTGCCCCCTTGTGAAACAAATAACTATTGCTATCCTATATTCTGAACACCTCAAACTAGTCAATGACAAAGCGTGGTAACCCAACTATGAAATTAGAGGGAGCCATCGAATCGCACACCGACTCGGATAATTACAGACAGTCGGGTACCGCTCGAGTCTCGACTGATAGGGTTAGCAGATGTAGGTTAAATTTATTTAGCGGCGTGGTCTTAGGGCCGATACAGACGGACTGAAACCCGACTGCAATTTGTATGGGAACTGCACGCCGACGTTGCAGTTTTAGTCCATCTGTCCAACCCTTAGGGAAGTGGGGACTGGCTAGTTTTGGATGTCGTTTTTTAGATAATATGTACATGTATGGTTTCTCTCGTCGTTCCACCCATGTTTTAATTCAGTCAAGAAAGGTAAAACACGCTTTATTTACAACTAATATTAACTGAAAAATATTTTTGACAATAAGCTAAATCTAATTATCCCCGAGGAACTGTGTGAAGCCGTTTTGACAAAAAAAGGAGCATTTCAGTAAAATTTCACAGGAAAAAAGGGAACTTTTTCCTGTGAAATTTTTTTTTAATAAGAAATTATGATTTTTATACAAAAATATGAGAAGTTTCCGAAACTTTTTTAAGTTTCGCAATTTTAAACTAAAACAAATAAAACATTTATTTACATACAATATATATACAGTGGTACTACTAAACGAAATTAATAACTAGCTTAAAACTAAAATAGGCCCTAAAACTAAAACTAGACATTTGACAACCCTGAGCACAGCTTGCAATTGGTTTTCAGAATGCAGTAGCCATCTATTCCAATGGACGTCTCTGTACAGCTGTTCGCTTTGACACTTTTGTTTATTCGGTTCTTACCTTAATTGGAACGAAGTGAAGAAAATCTGAAGCTATATCTAGTTGTCTCTAATGTGCTACAAATGTGCAATATTGACTACAAATGTGCAACTTGCTAGTGTCCGAAAAGTTTTAGTAAATTTTCAAGAATCAAAGCGAAACTTTCTTTATGGAAATGAAAATTACGATTTCCATACAAAATTTGAGAAGTTACCAAAGTTTTACCATGTGGAGATTTTGCAATTTTAGAAACTTTCTGTATTGACTAAAAAAATTGCTAAATTTCAAATCTAACAAACCCTACCTAGGTAGTGCTTGCAATAAAATTGGTTTTCGAAATGCAGTATCCATAGTCCAATGGACGTCTCTATACAGCTGTACGGTTCAACACTTTTGTTTATTCAGTTCTTACCTTAATTGGAACGAAGTGAAGAAAATCTGCAACAAGAAAAAATATTAGCTTAATAAAATTATCTCATTAATTCAATTTTATATGCAACTTCACACAGTTTTCGACATGTCACCTACCCAAAACACAGCGTGAAGTTTTAATATAACGGAAAATGAAACGAGACGTGGGTTAGTGCTATGAAAATTTAGCCTGAATTAAGCGTTAAATTTTTTGTTTGCATTTAAAAAAAAGGTTTGTTTACATTTAAAAAATAAAATGTTTTTCAAATACAGGAAAACTACGTGCTTTATTGCTAGTTTTTGGAACTAAGGAAAATTTAATACCTAGATTTTAATTCTGCTAAGAAAATACGGCAAACTCGTTCGATATTTTGGACTAAATCAGTAGATTTAGGCAGTAGCCTCATACTCCTGTAGCAGTGTTAATAAACGGTGCAATCTATTTCAATAAAAACTTAATTAGAATATTTAAAGTTAGTAGGTATTTGCATATCATATAATTTGCCATTATGTAGTGTGTCCTCTTTTACGTTTAAGGTATAGTTTATTTTGAATACATTGCAATTTAACACTTTAAACTCTCGCGTTTTGTACACACATATTTAATTACACAAACGGGTCTACCGCGATATAATTTCATTGTTTTTACCTTAAATTCCGACGTTTCAGCTGAGTTGCACCAGCTGTGGTCACGGAAAGACTGACGTCCCAGCAAATGTCAACGGAGATATAAATAAAACAACACTAAACTACCCAAAATTAGTTTATAAAAATGTTCGGGGTAGACAAAGAAATTGCAGCTACCCGTTAAAGTTTAATGTTACCACAGCTGGTGCAACTCAGCTGAAACGTCGGAATTTAAGGTAAAAACAATGAAATTATATCGCGGTAGATCCGTTTGTGTAATTAAATATACATTGCAATTATCTGATCTTACCGACAACCTTCGAAGTATCTTTCGAAATGAGATACACCTGGGACGTAATTATACATCAAGATAAAACAAACTATCTAAAAACAGACTAACACAAATCTCCTAGATTTATTGCAAGAAAATAAAACATTCTCTTTTTTTATTTATCTACCTACATATTTGTCTCATTTATATTCCATAGACAATAAATATTATTTATCCACCTAACCGCCCCGCCATGGGCACTAAATCGACCAGAAAATCCACTTTCTTCACCATGCGTCATTGCGTTCCAAGTTACGAAACTTTCGTAACTTATCCTCTAGTTAGCGACACTATCTTTATCATAAATATATTATGGATGACTTAGGTTAGACCGGGCCGTGTCCGGGCCGGAGCTCCCGGCGCATCGTTTTCTATGCAAAGCTCACGTGATCGCCTGTCATGTCATAGAAAACTAAGCTCCGGAAGCTCCGGCCCGACCACGGGCCGGTCTAACGTGAGTCATCCTTTATTCAGTCTTTATAAGAGGAAAATTCTAAACTTCAGTTACGCTATGTAGATCAGAAAACATCGTTCTTAAAAAAAGGCAAAAAGTTGACTAAAAATTCGGTCAGAATTTTTACCATAGACAAGAGACTAAGGGTTTTTTTTAGAAAAAATGGTACCTACCATTTACTTTGTTCGAAAAATCTTCAAATTTTTTTGTTATTTGGACTCACAATCACGAGTACTATTGAGTGAGACAACGAAAAAAGTGTCCCTAGATTTTCATACAAATTTTGGGTGTCAGTTTTGTAACGGTCCTTACAAAATGTAAGTGAATATGCGTTAACAAAACTGTCATTTATTGGGACACATTTTTTTCTTTTTAAATCGATAGTCCTACTGATTCTGAGTTGATGGATTTTCGAAAAAAAGGAAATGGTACCTACACTTTTAAGTGAAAAGTGCCATAAAATGGATTGGCACGTTACAACAACTACCACATACTTTATTCCCTTCTCAATACATTGTCACGTAAGTGTTGCACTGAAGTACAGGGTTAAAAGTACTTGTAAAGCTCTACAATTTACACCCATTTTATTACCACGATGTATGTTACACGCGTGTTACGGCCCTCACAGGGATTGTATCGGGAAATTCATGAATACCATTTAACGAGAAATGGAATAAAAGAATTGGATACGTCACCTAGTTAAGTGTATGGGTTTTTTATTTTAATGTCGGTGTCAGATATATAAGTAAGAGATGCTACAGTTGTAGTGCGAAATTATTTTCCATCGTATTTTCACGGACACGTACGGACGTGTCTTGTTATTTCAGTCAGTCTCGGTACAAAAAGTATGTTGATTGAAGTAATATGACAAATAAGAACGTTTCCGAGAAAGTACGATGGAAAACAATTATGCACTACATCTGTGCCTTTTTAGGGTTCCGTACCCAAAGGGTAAAACGGGACCCTATTACTAAGACTCCGCTGTCCGTCCGTCCGCCCGTCCGTCCGTCTGTCACCAGGCTGTATCTCGTGATCTGTGATAGCTAGACAGCTGAAATTTTCACAGATGATGTATTTCTATTGCCGCTATAACAACAAATACTAAAAACAGAATAAAATAAAGATTTAGTGGGGCTCCCATACAACAAACGTGATTTTTGACCGAAGTTAAGCAACGTCGGGCGAGGTCAGTACTTGGATGGGTGACCGTTTTTATAGATAATGGTACGGAACCCAACCCTTCGTGTGCAAGTCCTACTCGCACTTGGCCGGTTTTTATACCATGCCGAGTTAACGGAATGTGTAGACTTATTTCTAGTTAAAAATATCAGCTTGATTTGTGATATAGTCCGAACTCGACTAGCATTCTAGCAGTGGATCCCCGAAAAATACAGGTAGAACTGTTGGAAATACCTATATTTTGTTTAACAAGGGAGCAAAGTTGTTGTTTATCACTCTTGCTAATATTCTAACCGAAGCAAGATGCCAAAAAGCTGGATCTTGAGCGTTGCGATTGTTTCAAGGTACGGGAAGTAAACAAATGTGAAACACGGTTTCTCGACGTACAAACGCAAGGAAAGTGTCTATTATCTTTAAACTAGCACTAACGATCACGGAGCAAAGCCTCGGACAGACAGACAGACCTGGCGAAACTATATGGGTTTCTAGGTGACTACGAAACCCTAAAAAAATACAAATGTAATCCATATTAATGCTTTTAAATATATATTATTCAAAATAATAAATAAAATTAGTTTGCATTCTAATGGATAAAATTTTGTCTACTCATTTCAAAGAATAATGCCTTAGGTGAGGTGAAAATAAATATTGCACTATCAAAAACCAAGTGTAATAAAGCATGCTCCATTAATCTCGATAAGTTATTAAACGTTATGAGAGTTTTATTCCTACCTAGAATTCTAATTAAGTTTTTATTAAAGCAGGTTGCACCGTTTAATAACCTCGCTCAAAGGAAATATGAGCCAGTATTTTTGGCCCGAAACATCAAACGAATTTACCGTATTTTCAGCAAAATTAAAATCTAGGTATTAAGTTTTTTTTCAGTTTCAAACATTAACAGTTACCTAAGCTTGTAGTTTTTTTTTTACTATTTAATAGAATTGGATATAACTAACATATTTCAAATGTACCTGTGTCACCTGTAGGTATAATATATTTTACCAATAAAGAAACTAACTAAATTACGTCACATTTAACCTAATACGTTCCTCCTCGCTTCGCTCGCCATCGCACCTATCTTTCGGCTTCACCTTCTTCACCACTTCAAGGCCTTACGGAAAACTAGTTTTAACTGAAAACGCGTTTTCACTGAGGCGATACGGAAAACTAATTTCATTAAAAAAACCGTTTTCGCCAAAAACGAGTTTCTACGGTAACACATACACTGAATACAAATAGAGAATACCTAAAACCCTTCGCAATTTCCGTGTATTCTCCCAAAACCTCACCTCACGTACCTACTTGTCTTTGACGTTTCTCAGTCTTTAACCTTTTTATTGGGGTGTCCTAAAAAACGTCCTTTCTTGGAATAAAATACTGTTTTTATTTCCATTGCTACAAAACGGTTGCCTAACCATGTTTCGGCGATTGAGATATCATAGAAAATATATTATTCCAGGCCAATTCGAACGTAGCGTACGTTGGCCATCAGAATGATATTTGAATCATTATTGAGCTATCGTGAATTTCGCTCGTAGGTAGGTACTGGTCCGTATATATGTGCTATGTATTACTAGACAACATGATTTAACTATCATTCTGTTCACCTAATTATTATAAAAGATAGTGAACAAATATTAATTTGTCTGAGTGAGATAATCTAACTACTTCCATATACCCTTACATTAATGGGCACTTCTATTTTGAAGTTGTACCAAATTTTTTTGTGTTAGAATTGGGAATTTTTATATTATTTCTACTCAGAATCACGAGGTCTTTCAATTTTTACTGAGAAAAAACGTGTCCCCAAAATTTTTGGTCTGTTTGGTTACGGTTTTCAATACAACCTTCTATGACCGTAACAAAACGGACATCAAAAAATTGTATGAAATTTTGGGGACACTTTTTTTTCTTGTATTAGAATCGAAAGAGCTCGTGATTCTGAGTGGAAATAATATAAAAATTCCAAAATCAAAAGTGCAAGTTGGGGGTACAAATTTAAATAGAAATGCCCTAATATTTAATTATTTAATTCCATTTCGCTTTTTGATCCCTATTTAGATGAGTCCTGTGACACAAACTATTATATAACAATGTGGCAATTAGGTACAAACAAAGACATCGCGCGGTAATGCTGCCTGCGTGATGGGCACCTTGCCGAGGGGCCTAAGCTTAGAAGGTAGGTTTTAAGGATTTTTATGTGTTTTATTTTATAAGTAGCCAATAATTTGCTTATAGTTTTGTTATTTCCTTTTACTATCAGTGTTGTTATAAATAAATACATGTGAAATTAAACACATCGTGTATTAAAAAAATGTTGTTTTCTGTTTGAAAATTTTAAATGACATTAAATATAAAACCAAAACACCAAAGCGAGATTTGTCTCCTGAATTATATAATCATCTATTTTCGAGCTTGCCGCCTGTCAATTTGAATAATTGAATACTTTAAAAGCTTAACCCAAAATCAGCTTCAGTTCACAATTATTTATTTACGAGTTATTTCAAAGTAAATAAGGGAAAATTAAGTTAAATATAATGGAGCTTTTGGATATATTTCTCAAAGCAGAAAATGGGATCTAATGGCTGATCAGGGCTTACAAAATAAATGTCAATGTTATATAGATTTTACATTATTACTCCATTCTCAATCATCAAAAATCTGTCAGAACAATTTTCTTAAATCCAAATTGTAATAAAAAAAAAACTAATGCCAACTAATCACATTATGATATATTGATAGATTTTTAAAATCTGTCTGTGTGACTTTTGTATTGAAAATAGTTTTAGTTCAGTGAAAGGACATAAAATAGTTTTTATTAATCATCATCATCCCACTCAGACGAAGTCGCGGGCAAAACTTAGTAAATTCCATGGTCTAATAAAACATGGTCTTCCATTCCCAGAGTGACACGGGCCTACGTCACAATAACATTGCCACTTTATTTCAACATAACATGTTACATGGGTACATTATACCTATGGTTAATAAGTTAAAATATTTCTTTATAATTTTATAATTTTCATTTATATGTATTTTAGCTTAAATTTTACAATAACACGTCATTTTTAATTACTCGTTAGCAATATCTTCCGATTCACGAAAGAAATTTCAGACTTTCGGGTAATTCTGTTTATACTACTGGCAACACAGGATAGCGCTGTGCACATTTGACAATTCGGATCTAGATAACTTCATGCCCTGACCGTCATCCTTGTCGAACGCGTGTTAATTGTTATTTCCTTCTCGCTCAGTGTCAGCAGTCGCAGTGTTTTCCAAACTTTTCACGTCGTATAAGCTTGGTAATTAATGTGTAACTGTGAATTAGTTTTTTAAACGTTTGTCTTGTATAGATAAATAAAGTTTAATTTAATACATTAGATTTGTTTTATTTTACTATGTTTCTACATGAATAACTTAAAATTAATGCCGTTAAAATAATTTTCACCGTTGGTTAAAATTCTCCCACATTTCAAAGTTTGAGAACCTGTAAACAGCATGATGACGTAGGCGCGTGTCTGTTAGGTCATACGCGAATCTCGGAATGGAGTACCAGGCGGAGTATATTATTATACCATGGTAAATTCAAAAATCCACTGTCAGCAAATCCAAATTATACTCCCAAATATAAATAAAACTAACAGAGTTACATGAAGTCATGCCATCCGTGACATCCCTATTCCTAGATTATTTCCTTACATGGCCAAAATTAACCACGCATATCTTACAGACATCTAAATCCTTAGTATTATAGATATAACGTCTCTTATTGCTTGTGCTAAGGTAATAATATTGTGGTATCCTGTAACTACACTTCAAAAAAAGAAGGTCGTAAGTTGGCATAGATTTCATACGTTTATGACATTTTTCTGTACACAGTTTGGTGTTAGAATCGTGAGGCGCATAGTAAGTCCAAATCTGCAAGTAAAATAGAATATTTTCTGGTGAAAAGATATCCTACTTTATTCGGGTTTGGGGCACGTAGATTTGTGGATCAGTGAAGCTTGACAGTGTATGGAATTTCATTATATAATATGCTGTGGGTATATTTTTGTCAAGGAACTGAGTAAAATGAATACAAAAGGGTATTTTTAGGGTTTCGTAGTCACCTTTCTACGCTTATAATTTCGCCATGTCTGTCTGTCTGAGGTTTTGCTCCGTGATTGTTAGTGTTAGGAAGCTGGAATTTTGCGTTCGAGAGTAGGCTGAAGGTTATGGCGCCATCTCTCGAATAGATTGCACCATACCTTTGGCCTACATTCGAGTAGATGGCGTTAATATTAATATCTAACAAGTTAACACATATCAGTGAAAATAAGGATCAAAGTCAAATGGCTTTCAAAAAAAAATTCTGTCAAAAGATGGCAGTAAATTTACAGTGGCTACATAATTTACTTTGACAATCCGCCTCTATACGCTCTATTATCTTTCTTTGCTCGAGCGCATTTTATACCCGCGGCCAGCGGCTACTTTTTCCATAATTTTTTTTTAACAGCTTTCTTCTTAAGATAGAATAACTCACGTTTTTATATTGTCTTATCTAGAGAAATTGAAACGGTCAACGCATTTGAGCCAAGAATACTCGGCCTATTTCTGCCCAAGGCCGGTAAAGTTCCTATTGTTCCTAAAGCTGTTATCAGAACACTCATTCAATGCCACTTAGTACAGGAAAATGGAAAAACACTTCCTACATTTACTTAACCTAAGTGTTTTCTGGAAAAGTAGGAATACTAAGTGTTAAGATGACAGTAAATGCACAACGCTTTCAGGAAAATGAAATAAGTTCGTCTTTTGTTCAGTTTTTCTCATTTTATACTTTGCACATCGTATAAGAATCATTGAAAACTAAATTATTCAAAAGTTGGAAGCCAGAATTTGCTTTTTTATAAGCCTTATTCCAACCACAGGGTTATAAAAAAATATAGTAGGTATATTTTATTTAAGGCAAGCCAGATCTATTTCAGCTCACTTTTTAAGGCCCACTTGCACCATTCTACTAACCCGGGGTTAAGCGGTTAAAAATTGCTAGTTTAAAGGTATAAGATTGCAAAGTCTTATAGTTTTAAGAGCTTACAGGCTAGAACTATTCGAAGTTCTCATTTTAACACGTTCACAGGAAGGGGTCGAAAGACCCCATGCTTGATTTTCGCAGTGAAGGTATTAAAAGTGTTCGGACACGATTCTAATTCTATCAAACCCCAAGTGTAGACCAGCCTTATCTTGTCTGTCTCTTATTTCAGCCAAAATTAGGTTAGCGGAGAAGCCATTTTGTCAAACGAATAGAAACCACTATGCTAATACGCGCAATTCGAACGAATATGCACTTTATAACCAACCAGTAAGCTTTATAATAACTCACTTTTACCCTTGGTTTTGTCTTACGCGGTTACTTTAATCTTTTGTTCGAATTTAGACTTTATTTTTATAGATAACAAGGTTCTTTATCAATAATGGAAAGGAGAAGAAGATACCATTAAATGCGGTGGTCTGAATTCGTTGGTTTAATTTAAAAACGCTCTTTTCATTAGCTGTTGCGGTTTTGAAACCTTTTTGCTAAGCCTTTTTTTGCATAATCATTTAAAGAGGGTGTTTTAGAGGCAATTTTCGTCGTTAACAAGCAAATGGGGTTTAGTTTGAAAAGTAATATTATTATGTACCTTAAGAGCCAACGGGAGTGGTCATTTCTCCATACAAACGTACTCCTCGTTTTCCTCCGTGGTTTTTGAAGCTAGAGCAATGATTTTTTCAACACAGATTAATATTGTCAATATCTGTGTCGGACCGTTTTGCTCTTTTTGATATTTTTGTTTTTTAAGGCGCTAGAGCCCTTCAAAAATGGCCAAAATGGCCTAATTGACTATGCCGCAATGAGAGGCGTGGCATTCAAAACTGATATCAATTAGCCAAAAAAGCAAAACGGTCCGACACAGATAATTTCATAATCATTTAGATTTCCAAATTTGGTTACGATTGGTTAAGTTTTGGAGGAGGAAACAGAGGAGTACAAAACCTCGATTTTTGAGATTTTTACGCAGGATTTTTCGCCTTGTCCTTATCGCACTACTTTTAGGTGCCGCTTCCGTTAGCGAGACGGGTATATTTACCTAAAATATTTAAAACTCAGCTCCTGTTTCGTCTTAATGCTTTATGCATTAAACTTTATTGGAAAGTATTTTCAATTTTAGATTGACTGACTTTATTAAGAAAATTGCTTTTCGATGAAGACATATTTATGTAAGCAATAACCCCTAAGAGTTAAATAAATCAATTGATAGTAATAATATCTGCTGCCGTCATACAATCAGTTATATAACTATTTGGCCATACCACATTTTCTTTGGCGTTTTCAATAGGTATACTCGATAAATATAAGTACACATAATCTAAAACTATGTAATGGTACCATAAATAAGTTATCTATACCTTTTTCATTATTGCAACACATCAAAACAATAAACTCGCGATGAAGTCATCATCTTCAATATACTTACGACGCCGCATAAAAACATAGTAAATATCATCGACAAGGCTGTTTCTTACGCCATTTCTAAATAATGGTGTTGTCACTGACACGCCCTCGTCACATTGTGTGTCTGTGACGAATATACAGGGTGAGATGAACAAGGGACATTCCAACCAGTGTCGTAAACGTGGATTGTAAGTAAAAGACGGCAACACTAGGTATCATTCATCGGTTCAAGTGCAGGTCTAAAACCACGGAAAATGAAGTTCGTAAATCTCGAGCAACTAAGGGCTTATTTAGACGATGCGAGAACTCGCATACGAGTTTCATTACATTGCGGTTTTTGATCGGTCGGTTGAATTGGACGTAACCAACAGTGCGCAATGTAAGGTCACTGTGGCGAAGTCCGGCATACTTTATTTTTGTTTGTCTTTGGAGTGATCTAGTTCCGTTAATTATTCACCTATGTTACTGCTTGTAATCGCATACGATGAAGAATTTAATAATTAATAGTTTAGCCTTAGTGACAGATCATTTCAAGCACAAATTAAGCAAAAACAATGGCATTTTTTAAAATTCGGCGAGTAGACGGACTTCCCGTGCAGTTTAAGGGAAGTCCGTCTAGTTATGATATCAGCCAATCTATGGGTGCGTATATGTTCGTAGTCAAATTCCTAAAAAGAACGGATCAAGACAATGAAAAGTGTATTTTAAACTTGTTAATATACGGTTCAGATTCGAAATAAACACCATTTTTCTAAAACAAAGGCAAGTCCGGCATATACTACCAAAATGGGGTGGTAAACCTATTTTGGTAAATAGTTAAACATAATTATTTTTTTGATTTCCGAAATAAAAGATCAATAGTAATTTTCAAATGAATTTTAATCGTTTCTTTTAATTTACTGAGATCAAAATTTAATAAAGTAACATCATGCGCAAAGTTAGGAGGGTTTTTTGATACCTTATCAAATCGTTATAATATTAAAGTCGCAAAAACAGTTGGTAATCTCTGATTTAACGAAAGTCCGGCATATGACGGACTTGCCTTGAACATAATAGACGGACTTTCCAACTTAGTCAAATTTTAATATGATAAATTGTGGAACGTATAATTACAAAACTAAGGGGCTATTCATAAATTACGTCATTTCAAATTAGGGGGGGGGGGGGGGTCTGGACATCGGATGATGGTAGCATGACGTAGGAGGAAACGGGGTCATTCGAAGCATGATTTTTGGATGATGTTAGGGGGGGGGGGGTCGAAAATCGTCAAAAATCGATGACGTAATTTATGGACAGCCCCTAAGCTAATTTCTGATATTTTAAAAATAGAATAAAGACAACTGGTTCTTATGCTACCTACGTAGTTACTTTCTGATGCACAATCTTTTCAAAAACTATTTTTAACAATTTTTTTTCGAACGGCTGTCGCACTATGACTTCGAGTTCAAAACACGAAATTACTTGTTGAGGTGGATTGTTCTGAAGTTGGTTATCACAGCGCCATCTGTTTTACAGTGATGGAACTAGCGCGAAAAACTGGTTAATCGACTGGACTCCAAAGTCGCATACGCCTTCAAATTCAAAAGTTATAACGTGTTGACGGACTTGCCTTGTAGACGGACTTGCCCACAGTGACCTTAACTAAAATCGCATGCGAGTTCGCGCGCCGTTTAAATCAGCCCTAACTCTGTCTCTCTAATTACGCCCTTAGTGGAGGAAAACAGAAAGATGCCCGAAATTTGCGTAATCCAATGTTCGCGGTAGGCCCTCAGACAGTGATGTCACGACGCCAGACACGAACGATGCCCTGTCACATGTCAACATGTCACATGTTTCCAACTGTTCTTGGTTTTTTAACCCTTATCTTGGCAAGGCTCAAAATATCTTAAATATAAACATTTTTTTAGTTTTTTGTCACCTATTGAGCATACTAGAATATTAAAAAATAAGGGAAAAAATCAAGGATTTTCCAGTTTCGGAAAATCATATGTATCATATTTGATACAATGCCAATCTCTCGACAAAATAGTTACCTACTTTTTAGAAGAAAAATGTGGATTTTAATTAAAATAAAACATGTAAAGCAACATAAATTGACATTTATTGCTAATTAAACGCAATCTAAAGCATCAGATGACTATTACACCTGTAAAAATAAATTATATCTACGAATACCTGATCAAATGGGCGGAAAATTTGATTCCGTAAAGTTTCAAAAAAGTCGCCAGCAAAAAGTTGAGTAAAATATGAAAAGTAAACAAATAATTAAAAGTCAAAAAATATATATTTTTTTTTTACTTTGGGGGCATTTTTTTTCATACACATATTTTTCCGTGCTACGAGCTACGGCGTAGCAATAATGCTACAGCGTACAAATATACAGTCAAATAACATCTAGCACTTAAAAAAAAAATCAAAGTTCAATAACTAAATAATACGAGAACTAATATTTAATACTTGAAACATGTTTTGTAACCCCAAAAATAGAAAAAAATTAAAAAAACATGTAACACTATTTTGACGACCACTTGGCAATGTATTAAATGTAATACAATCCTTTCGATATGTACATTTCTGAGTTCTTGGCAATGTATCAAATATAATACATAACAGTTTCATGTAAGGTTCTATGTATTAAATGTTTTTAAATTCGATTGCATTGTAAATATGTATGCACTTACAGATAGTAAATGCATCAAAATGTAGATTATGGAAAAATATATACTAATCTAAGAAATAAATGCAAAATTTCCAGTGCGAACCGAAATCTGTCGTTTCCGTGGCGCGATGTTGATTATTACTAATTAATTTACAATGACACTTGTGTCCATTATTTTTTTCTATAAGAAAGGAGGGTAGCTCGACATATTGAAGAAAGAATTATTTTGTTAGGTAATAAAGTGGACCTGCTAGATTTTTTAAAGTTCCATGTATCACGGGTGTTACAATGCCAAGATAAGGGTTAACGCAAACCGCCTTACGAAATATCTAAGACATAATTTGTTTTGTGTTTCCAATATAATTTACCTAAATATTGCTGGTCTAGTGTTTTTACTCTAATATTATTATAAGCTAGTAAGGTTTCCCACCCTGTATGCATAAGTGACATCCAGCTAAGGGTGCTTGCTTGCCGCGCCTTAGTTTGTACGGAAGCAATATCGTAACACGTGGCCGGGGCCCTACTGTGCCTTTATAATCTTAGAACTTAAAATTTATATTAAAAAAAGTACCTACTGTGTGTAATTGCATGAATTCTATAGTAATTTAAACTGTATTTTTTTCTTATTTACTCGTAATGCATGTTAATTATAAGAAGTAATGTTTTGAAAAGATGTGTCCCGCCGAGTTTGTTGCCGGTCCCATATTGGGATACCGTCCTTCAATTGAGGGGGGATTTAAATCTTCTCGAGGCAGAGGTGTAGGGTTGGAGCCGGTGTAGCTTTATTTGACGTTTATAAGCGCATTATAATATGTCTACTTGAATAATAAGCTATCTTTATCTTAGTGGTGCGAAACATACCCTGTGTATAGTGTTTCAAATATTTTGTTGAGCACTTAAAAGGTGAAACACTAAATAAAACCTATAAAGTAACTCGTGTCTAAGAATTTTTCATTTTTGACCGAAGCGTAGCGAAGGTCTACGTTTTGACTCGGGCATTTTGCTTTCGTATGTCCGGATGTTCTCCTCTACAGGTCGCAATTCTTAACCGATTCTCGTGAAATTTTGTGACCAAATTCTATGACTAAATAAAAATTTTATGTCAATCCGGTTTTTGGAAATTTTAAAAAATGGCGGAGTCGTGATACCTGTCGCCTAAACAAATAGTCGTATCGATATCATAAGAGTTTTTTCTTTTTGACATATGTTTATAGATTAAATGGCCAAAAATTCAGAAAATTTGTATCGCTGGTTTCGGCGGTATTTAGATATTTCGTTTTTACTTGAGAATGAGTAGCTAAATTTCGTCAGCTTTAGTAAGAACTATCATGGCGTATTTTGCAAACGTTCGCTTTTTTGTTTGCATATAGGTCCCTGGTTCCATCCCCAATTGTATGCTGCTAAATAACTTTTTGTATTTTTTTATACTTAAATTTCGTATCAATTGTTGTTTTTTATTTTATTTTTTTATTTAGAAAAAATGAAAAAAATTGTTTTTTTTATTTATCAAGCGCGGGCTAAGCGTATTCGTTTATTTTTTGCAAGAGATGATGGCTTTTTGCGCTTTAAAGAAAATTTGATTCTGAATATACGGCGCCATACCTTTAGCCTATGCTCGTCTAGATGGCGACACCATTTTATATTTAACAATTTTTACTCATATCAGTAAAAGAACATAGGTCAAAATCATATGGCGTTCTAAAAATAAAAAAAATCATTTATCCAAACATATATACATTTATTGATTTTTTTTTTTTTCATTTTCATTTTAATCCTGTATCGAAAGATGGCAGTAAATTTACTGTGACTACAAAATTTAGTATGACAATAACCCTCTACTACATATAGGGACCGTGCGCGTTGGAGGGTCTGCCATCTTGTGGCCTGAATCGGAAACATGTACATTGCCAAAACAAGTTCTACCATCTACCGTTCTTGTAGGTACGTTTCCTTATGCATAGTAGGTTCTGTCATCTTGTGGGCTACATCGGAAGCATAAACGTCACATTTACGCCTCACGCCAAAAATCTGACGGCTCCTATGCTACCCCCTATAGTTCACGCACGCCCCCTGTAGGGACCGTGCGCGTTGGAGGGCCTGCCATCTTGTGGCCTGAATCGGAAACATATGTGCACATGTACATTGCCAAAGCAAGTGCTACCATCTACCGTTCTCGTAAGTACGTTTCCTTGTGCATAGTAGGTTCTGCCATCTCGTGGGCTACATCGGAATCATAAACTACACATCTACGCTTCGCGCCAAAGATCTGACGGCTCCCGTGCTGCCCCCTATAGTTCATGCACGTCCCCTATACACTCTATTCTCTTTAGATTTGATATTTAAATTCTTACTCGAGAATAAGTAACCAAATTTCGTCAGCTCATCTAAATGCTATCATAGCGCAGTTGGAAAGACGCTTACAAGCAAGGATATGGGATAGGTACCCGGTTCGATCCCCAGTAAATGCAACTTTTTTAAATTTATTTTTTGCACTTAAACATCGTATTGCTGATTGATCAAGCGAGCGCAAAGCGCGAGGTAAGCGTATTCGTTTGAGTTTTTGTTTGAACATTTTTTTAGCGGTTTAAGTTCAAGGGCATGTCTGTTCCAGGAGTCAATTTCCACTTACGTTAATAGCATGGGCGGTCACCATCCATAAATCGCAGGGGTTAACATTGCCTAGGGTAGTGGTCGACCTTGGGCTCAGGGAACTAGCTGTAGGTTGCTCGTACGTTGCGCTTTCCCGGGCTCAAAGTCTAACTAACATTATACTAGAGCCTTTTAATTTGGATCGCCTCGCTAAAATGGCCCATAATTTCCGCAAATCATTTTTCCTTCGAGGCAATTACTCCGTTCTCATTTTTTCCCAGTGGAATTTCTCCGCTTTATTTTATGTTTCGTGGACATTTTTTCATAAACTAAATTTTCCCTTTCTCAATTTATTCCCTTTTCTTTTTAATCCCGGTAGTTAAAATAACCAGTAGGTTTTTTTATCACTAACTAAATATTCTCTATCTTTTTTTTAATGCTAGTGGTAAAAATAACCAGGTTTTTTTTTCAAATAGGTAGGTTAGGGTAATTTTTTTTGATGACCCTAAAAACGAAACTGCTCCCAGAGATATGTAGGTTAGGGTAATTTTTTTTTGATGACCCTAAAAACGAAACTGCTCCCAGAGATAGGTAGGTTAGGGTTATTTTTTTTTGATGACCCTAAAAACGAATCTGCTCCCAGAGATAGTTAGGTTAGAGTTATTGGCTGACAGCGTTTGGTCTTTTATTTGTAGTTTTTTAGATAATGTTTTAATTTTAGTGTTTTTGATATTTGTTGTATATAAAATACCTACAAGTAACAAATATAATTACTACACTATTAACATACAGTACCTAACAAGAAAATATTATCCTAGTTATTTAAAAGAACGAAAATTATAAGGAAAAGATTAATTTAAAAATATTAAAAATAGGCGATTGCGGAAAAAAAACCATTGGGAAAATATGGGAGCGGAGTAATTGCCACCGAGAATGAATGATTTCGGGAAATTATGGGCAACGCAAAATATGAGAACGGAGTAATTGCCTCGAAGAAAAAATGATTTTCGGAAATTATGGGCCACACTCACTAAGAAAAGTCTGCAGAGATTTTGACACTGGCACAAATAACATTGGCACTGCGTGTGCTGTCAAAATCTCTGCAGACTTTTCTTGGTCTAACTCTATACACTTTTCTATACAATTAGTATGGCGACGTGGATACTTAAGGGGCATCGACCGTACACTGACATCGGGATGATATTTTTATCATGTTATTTAGTAGTCATCGTGCGTCTCGCTTGCGCCAATACATGTACGGACAAGAACGAGTGAAATGCACGATAACTAAATGACATCAGTTAGATGTCTTTCTGATATCAGTGTAAGTTTGAATTGGCCAGTTAGCCAAAAATTGTTTCGTATGTCCATATGTTCTACTCTACAGGTCGCATATCTAAACCAATTCCCGAATTTTGTAAGCAATTGATACTTACTTAAGTTTTTATGATCAAATTAGAGTCTCTAAATTCTTCTAAACAACGGAACCATACATTTATTCAGTTTTAAGCTCTGCTCGCGAGGTCTACAGCTCACAGAGCCACTAGTAATAACTCTTCATACATGCTACTTTTTACCCGACTATGGCAACGCAAAAGGAGGGTTATGATTTTGACCGGTATGTTTGTGGGTATGTATGTATGTATGTATGTATGTATGTATGTTCATCTGTTCCCTCATAACTTCTAAAGTACTCATTGAAATTTGACAAACGACGTGTCATTCGAGTCGTCTTAATCGTCCGCTGGTTATAGGCTATATGACGTCACAAAAAAATGAACACGGCGCCCTCTAGAGGTCATAAAGTCACGAACCAAAAAAATAAAAATAAGTAATGATGACGTGTTGTATATCATTTGAAAGAGCTCAGTTAGCACATTTCAAATATATACATATTGTTAGCTTTTGCACCCGGCTTTGCTTGCATGCACCCGATAAAACATTAATTTATCTGGTAGGTAATTCGAACTACGAATCTACAATCGCTCTGGATTCTATCTATCCGCGTGTTACGCGACTACGGCGATACAAGAAGGATTTTTCAAAAGAAATTTGTTTGGCCGCTATATACATGGTGTTTTTTAAAATGACCTGCAATATTTTATAACGTGAATAGGTATACAAGTCCAGATCAGCAAATTTTTTTACGAGATCGGGTTAGGTCCCATGGTAAAAGTTGCTTAGTAATCTTAGTATATTCACCTCGTTAAAATTCGCAGTGGTCAGGCGAAGCATACTGAAACGTACCTATGTGACGCACCGGACTCGGTCCAAAAGGCGACACTAAAAGGGTCAGGCGTAGCCCGATGTACGTGGCGCGTTGTACGCGGTCCAAAGCCGGGCGCCTTCGGCACCCTCATACTAAAAGAGTCGGGCGTAGCCCAACGTACGAGGCCTGATGTACGCGTTCCAAAGCCGGGCGCCTTCGGCGCCCTCATACTAAACGAGTCGGGCGTAGCCCGACGTACGAGGCTCGCTGTACGCGTTCCAAAGCCGGGCGCCTTCGGCGCCCTCATACTAAAAGAGTCGGGCGTAGCCCGACGTACGAAGCACGATGTACGCGTTCCAAAGCCGGGGGCCTTCGGCGCCCTCATACTAAAAGAGTCGGGCGTAGCCCGACGTACGAAGCACGATGTACGCGTTCCAAAGCCGGGCGCCTTCGGCGCCCTCATACTAAAAGAGTCGGGCGTAGCCCGACGTACGAGGCTCGCTGTACGCGTTCCAAAGCCGGGCGCCTTCGGCGCCCTCATACTAAAAGAGTCGGGCGTAGCCCGACGTACGAAGCACGATGTACGCGTTCCAAAGCCGGGCGCCTTTGGCGCCCTCATACTAAAAGAGTCGGGCGTAGCCCGACGTACGAAGCACGATGTACGCGTTCCAAAGCCGGGCGCCTTCGGCGCCCTCATACTAAAAGAGTCGGGCGTAGCCCGACATACGAGGCTCGCTGTACGCGTTCCAAAGCCGGGCGCCTTCGGCGCCCTCATACTAAAAGAGTCGGGCATAGCCCGACGTACAAAGCACGATGTACGCGTTCCAAAGCCGGGCGCCTTCGGCGCCCTCATACTAAAAGAGTCGGGCGTAGCCCGACGTACGAGGCCCGATGTACGCGTTCCAAAGCCAGGCGCCGAAGGTGACTTCAAATATTATTGTAAGTAACGAAATCCTGACCCCAAAATTAATTAAATAAAAAATAAGTTCAAAAACTAAAACCCGACTACTGCAAATCGCGCTCTAAAAAGTATGAAACAAGATAGAATTCTTTTTTTTGAACTTATTTTTTATTCCATTTTAAACCATCCTGGGGGCTACCGCGAAAACCGAAATTCGCAAATTGCGGGGATCTTTCTCTTTTACTCCAATGAACGCGTAATTAGAGTGACAGAGAAAGATGCCCGCAATTTGCGAACTTCGATTTTCGCGGTTAAAGCCCCTGTTCCGATATCTGGCAGTAATGTCGCGCAAAACTGCAGCAGTATAAGTAATGCTGTTGCAGTCTGAATGCGAACGTCACCTTTATATGAATACAGCATGAATATAAAAAGTTTTCCGATGGGAATAAATATTACAAGAATTCATCGCCACTTCTAAAAGAGTTAACGCAAGTCCGAATAGTTAGATCCCTTAAGATCCCTTATGGATATGTCGAATGGTGTCGACCTCTGATGAGTTGGTAGTTGGAGGGTCGAATGGTATATTTGTGCTGCAGACAGTAACGTATAGTTATAGTTACTGTTAATATGTTAACTTAGGCATATAATACAGACTCAATTGAAGAAAGTATAGGAAAGATGAAAGTTTAAATCCTGTAATTATAGAACATTTTTCAAATTTAAACTATCGTGAGATATATGTACATACAATACAGTACAATACTCTATTGTACACCTACGTGAGGTGTAGTTTACAATAAATGTACAGTAACATTAACAAAGACAATAGAGGTAACAACAGGCGGTCTTATCGCTTAAGAGCGATTTCTTCCAGACAACCTTTGGGTATCGGAGACAATAGAATATACGGTAGGTGGCGCAAAGAAAAAATATGAAAAGTCGAATTTAATATAACCAAACAACACAAAACATTAAAATAGATAAACATACTTAAATACGTATAACCATAAACATACATAGACATACATACATACATAAAAAAAACATACTAACATTAAGCTGATTTTACGGTTTAACTCACGTGTTTTTAGTAGAGATGTACCGGATATTCGGTTACTATCCGGTAGCCGGCCTGTGCGGCCATTATTTTAATAACCGGTCAGATACCGGATAGTAACATTGGATCTAAGAAACAGTCACGGTCATAATCGTATTCGTTTATTATTTTAAAACAATTTAATCATTCCACTGACTTGCACGCGCACTCATCGAACTTAGATATGAGTCCGCGCGAACGTTCACTAGGAAACAGCTCAAAACCTGCACAATGCGCACCTAAAAAACCTAAATGAATGTATAGTTCCGCCGGCCGATTATCGGCGGCCGGATACCGAATATTCGGCCGATGGTCAGGCCGAAAATCCGGTATCCGGCCAAAGAACTATCCGTTGCATCTCTAGTTTTTAGTCACTCGCGCGACATGTTTCGGAGAGCAAAGTCTGCAAGAAATTGGGATAGGTACATAATGTACGAGTATCACATGTAGTTCATAATGCACTGCATCGTGTGAAAATATATTACCATTAATGTACTAAATGTCGAGCCACACCATTATGGCTGCCGGCACCCACCGCCCATAAAATAGTGTGAAAACATGAAGGATAAAAGCATTTTGGTCACGTAAAATCCGGTGTAAACGAAATTAGAATGCGGCTTAGCTAAATCTCTTTTAAAAAAGAGGAAAGTTAATGTTATTTCACGCAAAATGTGAATAGTGGACGTCGATTTGCGGAAAATGCCCAGCAAAACTAACTAAGTGGTATTACTAAAAGAAATTAATAACTAATTTAAATCTAAAATAAACCCTCGAGGCATACCTTGGCTTGTACCAAGGATGATGGCGGCATTTCCTCGCTGTATCGCAATGCTGATACGTTGTGCGAGGTAGCCGCCAGCTCTTCGGTCACCAGTTATGTCAACCAGACGCTTGGCGATTTCTGCGAACAACTTATGCGCGCTGGGACCACCCCATGGACCAAGAGTTCCAACTAACTAAGTGTGATTTTATGACATGCTTAATTGCTTATGATAAAACAATTAAGTAAATTAACTATTTGTGTCAAAACAGGATATGTGGAGTACTTTGATGTACTTAGTAAGGGCCTGTAACATAAAATCATTCGTGTATGGTATCGAAAAACGTCCGCTAAAATGTAATGTAAAGGAAATTTCATAGTAATTCTGCGGGGGTACGTTAATCAGTTTGTGGAATGTGCGTAGTACCTACATACTAAATCCACTAGCTAGTAAGTACTTAGACTCTAATCACGCTAATAGGGTATTTTCCAACTAGTCAAATCAGTTACTTTATTAGAACTGTCAAAACGATTTGCTAATATGAAATTTATATGAAACTTTACACCGTGACGTCACGGTCAACTCACCTACTTTTTATATTTCTAACTGATTTAATAAATAGAACTTGTGTTTAAAAATAACTCCTATCTGTGTTTTTCTAATAATTATCAGGTGCTTTATTTCATGCGTGGTGTAAAATAATTTATTTAAAATACAGTATAATACCCTATTTTGCACAAACTTGGCAGTAAGACTGCACAAATATCCCCATAAGAACAATAATAGGGAGATAATAGGGTATTTGACTGTATTTAAAATAAATTATTTTACACCATGCATGAAACAAAGCATTAGAAGATTAATAATAGAGAAATGTAGACAGCAGTTATTTTTAGACACAATTTCTATTTTAAAACCCGTATAAAACTATAAAGAATAGGTAGTTTGATTGTGAAGTCACATGCTAGTGTTTCATATAAATTCCATAGTTAGCAAAATCGTTTTGAGAGTTCGAAAAAAGAAACAGCCGGCCTAGCAAAGGTTACAATCGCTATCGCTTCGACAACGAAAAGCTTTATCTCTCTCTATCACTCTTTCATATTAGTGCGACAGTGACAGTTGCGTTTCGATCGCTACGGAGCGTAAGCGATTGGCATCTTGGCTACGCGGCCTGATTTGACTAGTAGTCAAATACCCTATACGTAGCACTCGGCATGAAAACTTAGCGTGGTCCGATGCTATAGGTACTTATACTTATTCTTCAAGTTATTTGTCAAACGCTTTCCACAGACTATTCCTACGAATTTTATGCCCAACAACAATATTTAATTAATAATTGTTGATGTTAAAACATCAAAAGAGACTGATATCGATTTCAATTGGGGCCGTTATAATCTGCGTACGCATTACAAACTTTTTGAATTTCGAATTCATTACGAGGAAATACGGTTGAAAACTGAATACGTTTTTTCACCACACCAGCTCGGAACGGCTTACTTTGCACTTCAAAAACTGATAGCAAAGTAGCATTTTATTAACATGTGAGGCAAAATAATGAAATGCAAATTTTGAGTTGTTTTTTTATGTTTTCTGGTAGAATTGACTTTTAAATGATGATGTTGGATGATAAATATTTAAAAACATTCATTTGGATTTGATTTGGTTTGATTTTGTTTGATATTTTACATTTAATATTTGCTTCGGGTTGATGTGGTGAAAAATTTTGTGTTTCACTTTGATAAGCCCGATTTCACAATGATAAGCCCGAAGTTAACGATTTCCATTATTATTTGATGATAATATTGTATGAAAAGAAACTTTCTTAACTGAACATTTGTGAACCCATTGATTAAAAAAGAAAAAACTTAACGAATTGTCAAAAAAAAATTTTTTTTTTCAAATTGTAGGTAAGTACCATTTTCAGTACTCCTCTCATTTGGACTGTTACGTATCTCACTATTAGAAACAAATTAAAATATTTTTGAAAATATACTAATTTGGACAGAGAGCGCCATAATCTCTCAGTAAAAAAATCGGCTGCTATTTAACTGATCACCAGATTTAGTAAAATTTAATACCAAAAAAAATCTATTTTACCACCCTAAAATCATGAATGATCACCAAAATTATAACACCATTTTAATGTGAAATGATTACCAATTTTATTACATTTTACTATCCTTTTAAAGGAAATGACACCAAAATAATCATTATTAACCCAAAAATAGTCAATGATTACCAAATTTCAATCCCCATTTTAATGTGAAATGATAACCAAATTTTTACATCTTGCTATCCTATTAAAGAAAATGATACCAAAATAATCATTGTAAACCCAAAAATAGTAAATGAACACCAAAATTAGAACTCCATTTTAATGTAAAATGATAACCAAATTTTTAAATCTTGCTATCCTATTAAAGCAAATGGCTCCAAAATAATCACTGTAAACGCAAAAATAGTAAATGATTACAAAATTGTAACCACATTTTAATTAAAAATGTGCAATCATTTAATATATCGTTATCCTATTAAATTAATTAATCCACTTCGTCACCTTTTACTAGTAGCATTTTATTTCTGTAACAGTCGCAGTTCTAACCTAAACTAACCCACTTTTCTAGTAGCATTTTGTTTCTGTAAGGGTCGCAGTTGAAACCTAACCTAACCCACTTTTCTAGTAGCATTTCTTTTCTGCAAGGGTCGCAGTTCAAACCTAACCTAACCCACTTTTCTAGTAGCATTTCGTTTCTGTATGGGTCGCAGTCCAAACCTAACCTAACCCACTTTTCTAGTAGCATTTCTTTTCTGTAAGGGTCGCAGTTCAAACCTAACCTAACCCACTTTTCTAGTAGCGTTTCGTATCTGTATGGGTAGCAGTTGAAACTTAACCTAACCTACTTTTCTAGTACCATTTCGTTTCTGTAAGGGTCGCAGTGCTAACCTAACCTAACCCACTTAACTGATAGCAGTTTAACTTACTTTTCTAGTAGCATAACGAAATGCTACTAGAAAAGTAGATTAGGTTAGGTAGGTATGCGGTGCGGGCTACGGGGGGTTGAGCGGGAGGGGCTAGTAATTTTGGCATCAGTTTACTTTATTTGGTAATATGTATAAATTTTTTGGTAATCATAGTGGTTTATTTAGGTGAAAATATCGCATTAATTTGGTCTTCAAGATTTGGTGATCATTAATGATTTTTGGTGATCATTTAATATATTTGGTATTTGAATACAATTTGAAGTGCAGTCGTAATTAAAGTGGTGGTACTTTTGTATTTTTAGGCCTTATTTTTTTGGTGTTCAGTAATTTTTTTTGGTAAGCATGATGTTTTTATTTAGGGTACCAAAGTATTTTTTAGTGGTCATTATATTTGTAGCCAAAAAAATCATATAGGTACTTGGCAAAATCCGCTGTGACCCCTGTGGCCGAGAGGCTTAGGCACCCTCCACGATAGGAGAGGGACGCTGTTTCGATTCCAGCCCTGGGCAATAAGGCCTTGGTCACTTCTTCTTCGTATATGACACTTATAGTATTTCAATTTGAGGTTGATAGGTATCTCGCCTGCATAACATAATTGTATACCTAATTTCTGTTACATCAGTCAAATAACAGATGGATACGTATCTTTCCAAAATCGGATCCGGCACTACTGCAATATATGGCTGGCTATATTAGTATAGGTACTAAGAATTTCTAATGAGTTTGCTCTGTCCTACATTTGGACAGGCCGATTCAGCACCTAAATATTTCAGTCTCGAAACGAATTGAAAGCTTAAATTGAAATCGATATGACAGTTGACGATTGGTGACAAAAATAACGTTTAAATGACTCGTCTATCACTTTTATAACTTACACGGGACTTAATCGCGTAAAATCTACGTTTATTTATGGCCTGACGTTTCGAACGTGACTTTACGTTCGTGGTCACAGGCAGACAGTAGTGTTCTTATTTCTACTGTTGTGTATTTCGTCTGTACCTATAACATATTGTGTTCATACTCATTATAAAATTGAGACTATGTTATGACGATACAAATTATTAATTTTAAGTGACTATAGGTCTCTATAGCTCCAAATGAATGTCTCCAGTCTTTATAAAAGAAACTTATCAAAAGCGCAGGTTTTTAATAAAATTTCCATCAAATTATAAACGCAAATAAGAAAATTTTGTTTTCTTTTGTAATCAGCCATAGACGTCTGTTTTAATTAATTTTGTAATTAGTTGTAATTTCTTACTACTTGAAGAACATTATTTACTTAATAAAAATTAAACGTAAAATATATATTTACAAAACCCACGCGCAGCATCTTGCACTAAGTAGATTATCATCAATTTACTTTCTTTGAAACACATGGCCTTATTTATTTACGAGTAAATTAGAAAATTATTTATTAATTTGGGACTTTTATTATAATTATAGGTAAGTACACAGAATCACGAGCTCTTTAGATCCTAATAGGAGAAAAATGTGTCCCAAAATGTCCATACATTTATCATTGTTTTCATTTAGTTACCATCATACAAAGTCTTTGAAACATCGTAACATTCGTAACTAAATGGGTATAAAAATCTTGGGACACTCTCTCTTCATATTGCGATCAAAAGATCAGTAGAAATTTCATAACGATACCCAAATTTAGAAAAAAAATTTGTGTATCAACAATTTTAAATAAAATTATCCATATATGTCAAAAAGACTAAATTTATAGATATTTATATATATCCTGTTTTGTTAGAAAGTCCAACCGATCCAACAAACTATATATGTACTTACGATCTTCCCTGTTGTAAAGTCATTTTTTTTATATTTGGGGACATCTTACACAGATCGACCTAGCCCCAAACTAAGCAAAGCTTGTATACCGGGTGTGGCCTGTAACATGAGCAAAAAATTAAACTGTAGGCTGTACTCCTCATACTGACCAACATTTGTTCACCGACTTTTAAAAATAACTTGTGGTTTGATTTTTATTACACTTTAAAGTTTATTCTAATACGCAATGTATTGCGAATTTTGTTATGTTTAAGGCGTGACAAGCAACGTCAATCACAATAATATGGCGTGGCGATGGCGTCCATTGAAGAAAATATTTATTTTGTATGAAAAATAGGGAGTCTAAATACTTCATAATTTTTAAAAGTTGTTGAACAAAAGTGTCACCGTTTGAGGAGTACAATCTATGTTTTAATTCTTTGCTCGTGTTACAGGCCACACCCGGTATACTATGGGTACTAGGCGACGATATGCATACATTCTTATTATGCAGAAAACAGCCATGACTCAGGAAACAAATATCTGTGTTCACCACACAAATAAATGCCCTTACCGGGATTCGAACCCGGGACCATCGGCTTCATTGTCAGGGTCACTACCCACTAGGCCAGACCGGTCGTCAAAATATGGGTGCACAAATCATCTCAAAATATAGGTATGTCCCATAACTTCTATTGCTGCGAATTAAGAACTATGGGACATTATTTTGAGTAAGTAGTCTACACCCATATTTTTACACTCGACTGCACCTGAAAACTACTCATATCTCACTAGGCACTTAGCACAGTTACCCAATTCACAAATTCCACCTCACCTCCCCTTTTAACTTGGCCTCTTCAACACTTAGAACTTTACGTACACGGAGACCTACATATACTGGTACACTTACTCAGTTTGTGAATTAGTGCACGCTACGCTAGAGATGAGCCGAATATTCGGCAATTATTCGGTATTCGGTATATGCCGAATATTCGGCAAATATTTTTTATTATTTTTGTGTCGTTGCAACACTGTAAATTGTGAGTTCCTCTAGAACTTTTCAAATATGTACTCTCTACCAATACCAATACCAATAGGTTACATTTTCCCGATGTAATTAAAAATCCTGAAAATATCATGGACGGATAGAATAACTAACGAAAGAGTGCTGCAGTTAGTAAATAAAGAGGTCGAGGTTTTAAAGACCGTCAAAAAACGCAAGCTACAGTACCTTGGTCATATCATGCGAAACGAGAAGTATGAACTCCTTCAACTCATTATACAAGGAAAGATCCAAGGGAAAAGATCATCCGGACGAAGACGTAACTCATGGCTCAAAAATCTCCGAACATGATTCAAACAGAGCACACGCTCATTATTCCGCGCAGCTGTGTCTAAAGTTCGTATAGCCCTCATGATAGCCGACCTCCGGTAGGAGATGGCACTGGAAGAAGAAGAAGAAGATGCAATTAAATATTATAATGATGAGACATGTTGAATCCATGTGATGTTTTGATTAAGTAATTAGAGGATGTTGAAAAATTTTTAGGAGTTTCTTGACTTTTTAGCCGTTTGTTTCTAGTGAATATATATTACGCGAAACTCTGCGTAGGTAGCGCCACTACCACTATCTGTCACAATCTGGGGGTCTACCGCGAAACAAGAAAATCGAAATTTCGTTATCTAATCTCTCTATCACTCTTGCATATTCGAGCGTTAAAGAGGCAGATAACTAAATTTCGAATTTCGCGTTTACCGGTGGGCCTTTCTTAACAAACCGCCTTGATGCATCAATGTCATATTTTATGGTCTGTGAAAACTTGTCAAAAAACAGTTTAAGGCACAGTATGTATAAGTTAGTCTATGAATTTACTAGAGTCACTAGTGCTGCACTCTGGCGGCAGAACATTGCAGTAATATCCCCTATTGCCTAGAAAGCGATTCATTTAGCTGCTAATATGATTGAATCGTTTTCATATGCTTTAGTAGTATGATACAGATGAACCGAATAATACGGCCGAATATTCGAATTCGACACACTCCATAATATATTCGGCCCATCTCTAATGTGTACCAAACTCATTTGCGGTACGCAAAAGTGATGTCGTGTACCGAAAACGCTGTTAGTGCTCATGCGACAGCAAACACCGTATATTGGTACATAATTGAGCGAAATGAAATATTAAAACATGGTCGTACCATTACGCTATATTTACGTTGGCTCGGCCGCACGACATTCTGAATAATATATTTTGGTGTGAACTGGGCAGTTTAAATTGACTATGAATACAATGGTCAAGTAAACAAGATGATACAAACATTTTAAATTTTAATTATGTGTATTTTGGAAAAAAACAACCCTATGGGTCGTTTTCGACCCACACTCCTTAAGATTACAGGCTCACTACTACTAATTTTAATGTGGAGGAGCTAGTTTTATTCAGTGAACCTTATGAACCACCAATGAACTTATATATGGGTTAATAAATATATTGTTTTAAGTAATTAAAAATGTAGTCTTCACATTATTTATCAAACATGAAACAACGTAAGGAAGAAAATAATCTTTAGGTTATTAGAAAACAAATTCGTACAAAAAATACCTAATAATAAAGCATTACATTAGAATTATAGGCGACCGCTGTGAAGCGACTTTTTCTAGATCACCTTTTGAGTAGAGAAAATAAGTAGTTAGCAGTTAAAAGTTACACAACATACATAATAAGAATATGAATATAAAACAAGTGCGAGTCGGACTCGCCCACCGAGGGTTCTGTACTTTTTAGTATTTGTTGTTATAGCGGCAACAGAAATACATCATCTGTGAAAATTTCAAGACGGACAATGGAGTCTTACTAAGACATAAAGTCTGTTTTTACCCCTTGGGTACAGAACCCTAATAAATTATACAAGGTATCTACTTATAACACTCTCGCGTTTTGTACACATACCTATTTAATTACACAAACGGGTCTACCGCGATATAATTTTATTGTTTTTACCTTTAATTCCGACGTTTCAGCTGAGTTGCACCAGCTGTGGTCACGGAAAGACGGAGAAATTATATCGCGGTAGACCCGTTTGTGTAATTAAATATAATGTAGTTAAAGTAGGTACTTACCTATATAAGGTACATTGCGGTAACTTTGAAAGCGTACTACCTACTAACTGCCGTAGCAACAGTATAGTGCGACATAAAATTGTATACTTGGTCAAGCAAATCTTGTCAGTAGCAAAAGGCGGCAAATTTAAAAATCGCGAGTTAGCAATACTTATAATTAATATGTCGAATAATTCCAAAATCGCATGTCATCTGTGGAATGTGGATCGTGAATGACAGCCTTCTTTTTTGTTTACATTCTGAATCGTTGCTATTTCAAGAGAGATTTCTGCGGTCACCATTCAATACCAATATATTAAATAATATTTTGCATAAACTTAAGCAAAGTCAAGGTGCCTACAAAGTACAATCATGCTCGTTGATCGTAAATATTTGTAAAATATAGGTTATGATAATTACATGTTTTGGTTTGATGTACATTGCTGCTTTTCTTAGCGCAATACTGCTCTTTGAGTGTTGCCCTACTTCACTTTGCTGTACATTGCTACTGACATACTTTGCTTGACAGACTACACAAATTAAATTAATAGAAATTAAAAAAACCATACTAAATTTTTGCCATGTTTAAGCATTGAACGTCAAAAATGTGACAGTTACGTAGAGATGGCCCCCTCATTTATTTTCTAGTACTTTATGTCGCACTGTAAGCAAGGTACAATGGACCATTCTCGTAAAATCATAACCTTTCGCAACTTTTAAATTTAACTGGTTTTGTTTGACGTAAATAAATGTATTTTCTTTCTTTCTTTCAACTTCGCCATGTATAGTAAAATAATCTTCAAACGCAATTAGTCCAAACGCTAAGCTTAAAAAAGGTAACCTAAAAACCAGCGTATCATTAAACTTGTCTAGACAGTTTTATTATATCTCACGTAAAGCCTCATTTGACACCACGATAATAAACCTTAATATCATAATAATACGAGTTAAGCCAGACTTAGCTTTAAAGCTGATTTCAAGTTTCTTAGGACAGTTTCGCAATTTACGGTGAAAACTTTAATGCCTGAAGTCGAGGTTATGACGTACCACGTTGGCTTCGTAGTTTAATTACATTTACTTTACCTTACTACCACCTAGGTGACAAATATTTTGTACTACGTAGTACGGTATAGTCGTACGGTTTTAAAATGTCAAATCCACTTGAGAGATTACCTGCCGATGAATGGCATTGTTATACTTTATTAAACCAAACCGCTAAAGACTTCTATAATTTTAGGAACGCACTTTACGGAACGAACTTTATTTTCCGAACGAACGGAATTTTAGGGCGATAGTAGCGCTAAAGGATTATTTTGCTTGCTAACCTAGCCTAAAACTTTGAAAATTGACAGTCAGAAAATACTTCAAATCGGCCAACAAATAATCTACTTTTAGAAAATGTCTTTAGCAACCTCCAAAACGACGCCTTTAAAAAACGTAAGACACCTTCTCAAGAACGTAAGGCGATTATAAATAAATAACGCCATACATCACCCTCTCAAATAAACATCCTTTTGCCATTTCTTATTCTCCGTTTTACAATTCGGAAAACACCTTTTAACCCGGCTCCGTGTGACATGAAACCCTCGAGCGGAATTCGAAATTTTAAATTTAACCCTAGGAACGTGACATTAATCGAAGAGCGAGGTAAAGTGCATCACCTACTCGTATTAGATTAGTTTTTTTCTTAACCTTTAGCCTACGAATTGCGAATTCGGCTGCCACGTCACAGGCTTAGCCTAGTGTGGGGCCACAGGATACCTATTGATATTTGTTAGCGAGGTTATTTTCAAATAAATATTTTAATATTCTTATCCTTATTCTAAAATAGTACAAATTAAATAAAATGGAATTAAAATATTTCCATACTATTGTTGCCGTGTTTAAGCATTTTACGTCAAAAATGTGACAGTGTCGTAGGAGTTGGCGCCCTCGGTGGGCGAGACTCGCACTAGTCCGTTTTTTTTCAATACTTATCCGTACTTTTCAATTAAACTGTTGATGTCAAATTAGTATTTTTCACAGTTCGAATGCCGCTCTTCTTTAATTCGTTTATCAGAGTTCACTCTAATCAAGATTCATTTTGACATGTTTTCCCCATTCAGTAATGCTTCCGAGATGTACTTAAGTACTTAGCTGTCTTTGAGCGTTTCTTTTATTTTTTGCCATTTTTAGGGTTCCGTACCCAAAGGGTAAATCGGGACCCTATTACTAGGACTCTGCTGTCCGTCCGTCCGTCCGTCTGTCCGTCCGTCTGTCACCAGGCTGTATCTCACGAACCGTGATAGCTAGACAGTTGAAATATTCACAGATGATGTATTTCTGTTGCCGCTATAACAACAAATACTAAAAACAGAATAAAATAAAGATTTAAGTGGGGCTCCCATACAACAAACGTGATTTTTGACCGAAGTTAAGCAACGTCGGGCGGGGTCAGTACTTGGATGGGTGACCGTTTTTTGCCGTTTTTGCATTATGGTACGGAACCCTTCATGGGCGAGTCCGACTCGCACTTGCCCGGTTTTATACACATATTGTGACCTTATTTGCCACTTTTGTGTTATTTCTAGTCAGGAGCGCGAGCCCTTTCATCCTAATAGGAGAAAAAAGTGTCCTAAAATTTCCATACATTTTCAAACTTTCCTTTTTGTTACCGCCATATAAAGTATATCGGGAAATGGTAACACAATAGGAAAAAAACTCTGGGACATTTTTTTATCCCATTAGGATCAAAAGAGCTCGTGATTCTGAGTAGAAATAACACAAGTGGCTAAAAAGGTCACAATACCTATATAAAAATGTCAAAAAAATAAAAAAAACCGGGCAAGTGCGAGTCGGACTCGCGCACGAAGGGTTCCGTGACATAATGCAAAAAACGGCAAAAAAAAAAGGCAAAAAAAAACGGTCACCCATCCAAGTACTGACCCCGCCCGACGTTGCTTAACTTCGGTCAAAAATCACGTTTGTTGTATGGGAGCCCCACTTATATCTTTATTTTATTCTGTTTTTAGTATTTGTTGTTATAGCGGCAACAGAAATACATCATCTGTGAAAATTTCAACTATCACGGTTCCTGAGATACAGCCTAGTGACAGACGGACGGACGGACGGACAGACGGAGGGACGGACGGACAGCGGAGTCTTAGTAATAGGGTCCCGTTTTACCCTTTGGGTACGGAACCCTAAAAACGCTCTTTTAGGGGCTTGATATATAAAGTACAGTCAGCTGCAGAAGTTACTAAGCGGGTCAGGTGTTCAAAATGATCTTAACGCGACTTTATTGTTAAGAGAATAAGAGCGCGTCAAGGTAATTTTGAACACCTCGCCCGCTTAGCAACTTCTGGCTGACTGTTCCTAAAGTAAAAAAATAAGACTCGTGAAAAAGGATTCAAAGACAGGTAATTTATAGTCAGAAGTGTTACATGTTGTACAGTAACCTGCAATAATATGTTACACACAGAAAGCCGCAAAAATATGTGACACGCTCTTATAGCTCTACAAATAAGATCGTGTCAGATATTTTTGCGGCCTTCGGTGTGTAACATATTATTGCAGGTACAATACTGGACTGTACATACTCATAGGAATAGAATTTAATTTTTTATATTAATTCATTTTAATTTAAATAAGGTCACGAAAATTTCGCAAAGGAAATATAAAAGTTTGTCGCACATGTTTTTTTTTCCAAAAAATAAACACATTTTCACCCCCGTAATGCTATCATTATTATGCATGAAAAAGCAAGGATTGGGGACCAAAAATATAATAAAAGAAAATCCTTGTCATTCGTAACCATGACGTCATAAAGGTGTGGGCACAGATTACCTATACATAATGCTAACGCAGATATGACACTCTGAAACTAAGTGATTTGAAACGTTAGGTCACTGTACTTAAGATAAATCAATAAAAGAACTAGAATACCAAAATGACATTGACTACGACATTGACGCTTCGTTCTAAAAACTAAAACTGAAGTGTGTTTTTGGTATCATCACCACAGGCCTTTGCGTCTATTTTTTTTTTTTTTATTTAGGCAACAAACAGTCTTATACAAAAATAATGTAATAATAAGCTATGTGTTAATAGACCTTGAGTGCCCTACCTTAATAAAATAATTTCTAATCTAAAGTAGCTAGTGTAGGAGCAGTAAGCCGAAAACAAAGTTATCATTTATCATTAAATAACAAATAACTAACTATTGCAGACGATTTATGCACTGCTGTTTAGACAACGGGTTTGGTGACTGTGGAGCTAGGCCGATGCGTGCTTTTGGTGTAGGTAACGAATAAAACGTCATGGCTTTTATTACGCAACATATAATATGATTGATCAAAATAAACAAAAGTTTTTGTTTGTCAACGTCCACTACCTTTGCTTCAACGGTACTACGATTTCCAAACGGTACTACGATTTCCAAAATTAAAATTTTACATTGTTAACTCTTCTGTACAGAGCATCAAATAGATAGTGACGACGAAAGTAGCCAAATATTTATCCTTATTTTTATTGATCATATGACATATTTGGCCACTTTGGCCGTCACTATTTATTTGATGCTGACTGTACAAAGCGCAAGCACAAAACGTGCAAAGTTTTTTCTTGAGAGTGGCGTATCTACATATACACTACAATACAATACAATACAATACTCTTTATTGCACACCTCACATGCATACTCGTAGTTTACAATAAATGTACCTACAGTAACATAAACAAAGACAATAGAGGTAACAACAGGCGGTCTTATCGCTTAAAAGCGATCTTTTCCAGACAACCTTTGGGTATCGGAGGCAATACCCAAAGAGTGGCGTATCTACCATAGTATTATATAATCTGTGATAAAGGTGTGTGTGGTGTGTGCCGAACGAGCATCCATTTGCCGGGCAATTCCCGTTTAATTTAAAAAGGTTACGTATACAAATGTGCCATATTTTGTTATTATCGTGCCCTGAGGTAACTTATGAGGTTATTTTACAGACATTCGACTAAGTTACGAAAACGTATAGTATTTTCGTAACTCAACGGAAACTCATAAATTTTAAATATCGCAAATTTGGATTTTGTAAAAATGAGGAGCTTCAAACCTTTTCCTACCAAACTTTATCTAAATCTTACCAAAAAAACTGGAGTAAAATAAAAATTGGAAAGTAAGCGTATTGTACCTGATGTTATTTCGTAATATTGTCCTATAGGGAGCCTGAACTATAGGGGGCAGCACAGGAGTAGTCAGATTTCGGCGCGAGGCGTAAATGTGAAGTTTATGCTTCCGATGTAGCCCACAAGATGGCAGAGCCTACTATGCACAAGAAAACGTACGAGAATGGATGGCAGCACTTGCTTTGGCAATGTACATGTTTATGTTTCCGGTTCAGGCCACAAGATGGCAGACCCTGCAACGCGCGGTCCCTATAATATTGCTTTATTTATTTTCTACTTAAGAGGCTACCCCACGCCCATGACCTTCGATCTGAATCCCTTAGTTTTCTAATGTTTTTTGTAGCTTATTATATTAACAGCTTTAAGCAATATAGTATCCCATATTTACTTCAAAGTTCATTGTCTTCGAGATATTTGGCATGAAAGTTGAACAATTTTAGGCTAAAAAACTGGTTTTCTGGCCATAACTTTTGTGTTAATTAGTGTAAAATTAAAACCCTAGACACGTTTTTCGAGATGTCAAAGACGAAGCCAAATGTGTAGATTACGTACATGTAAGATCCTTCACAGCAAACTAGATACGAAAAACGTGTTTTTTTAGATACGATTCAAAACTTGTCAAAAATCGATGAAAACCTCGGGTAGCTCGTTAATACTGCAATGGTTTTAAGTAACAGGTCTAAGTGCTCCCGTTTTCCTGTTTACACTACTTATTAGCGGTATTCGAACCCGGACCCGCCCGCTAATCGGGCGGGAATTACCGTCCCGACTAACGTTACGAGACCTCTTTCCCACTGACGTACAGTTTTTTCGGGTACGGTTTTCTGCAGGATCCAGTTTTCTGTAGTATCCCGCAAACAGAATGCTCGTGTGAACGTTACTATATTAGCACGCATACCACTAAAACGGGATCCTGCAGAAAACCGTACCCGCAAAAAACTGGACGTCAGTGGGAAAGAGCTCTTAATATGCAAGGGCAGTAATGGTCTGTTGCTTGGAATTTGAGGTTGCAGAATAGTGTGGTAATAGTACATTACGATACAAGTGCGAAAAGTAGGGAATACGCAACGAGTGGCGATAAATCGAAACACGACCGAAGGGAGTTGCGAATTACCTTTTCGCACGTGTATTGTACAATTTACAGTACATATGGCCCTTTAAATTTTTGACATAGGCACGTATTGTCCTTAATCCCTAGGGCGGTAAAGTAGCACCATATGTACTGTAAAGTCTTATTTGTCCTAGTTGAAACCATGGCTACACTGGCAAAAGAAAAGTTGGCAAACACAAAAGGCAAAATACTTACAACAACCTATTTTAATGTACAATACAATTTAATTATGTTATTATCTACAAAATAAAAAAATATATAAAAAAATATTAATTAAAAATTGTTTACGACTTCTGAATTGGTATATTGTTTGTCTCAGACTTTTTGTTAACATTAAAAAGATTTTTACCTATTGTTACTTCATTATAACTACCTAACATTTTAACAATACATTTATACACCAACGCCGTGGCCACGCGCGTGACACCTCCGAGTCCGTGACGCAATCTATAGTGACGTCGGCGTCACATTAATTTGTCACGTGTCCGCCTAGCCCCGGTCACGTGACCGCGCGACCCGTGGAGGCCCGTGCGCCGAATACTCGTATTGTGTTTACAATTAACTGTTTTAATTTGACACGATTTCGAAGAGTATCTACTCCAATCTACTATTATTTAATTCTTCGAGCAACACCGGCTTCCGACACATCGGAAGGGAGGGGCCCAAGCGATATCTCACCGTACAAATCTCTCTGCCATTTTTCGCGGGGGGAAAGGTGCACAAAGTCGCACTTCTCACACACTTACATACAAAATCCCATCAAAATCCAATCTGTAATGACGACACAAATACATAGAAAATGACACACGTCAAAGACAAATCTTGCAAACCTCGATCTCTTTTTGTGTACGGACGAGTCAGGACGAGTGACAAGTGTCACAACACGCACACTAACACATTTTCGTTGAAGTATGTTATTGTATTCTGAGAGATGAGAAGTCGGATTTGTCGCTCGACCGATCCGCAATTTGTACTGAGCGAGCAAAATCGATAAATCCAACAATTACATGAGACTAAAATATAATAATTGTGTTTGAATGTAATTAAACGTATGATATGTAAAAAAAATATTACATGTGAAATGTAACACTTTCTTTTTGTAAATTTGATGTCCCCGACCTCTTTTTATAACAAAAAACCGAGCAAACAGGCATTTTTGTGCAGCAGTGTTCACGCGCGCGTCTGGACTCGGTCTAGTGAAAAATCCAAGTGCAACTAGTTTTATTACCCGCGCTAGATTAGATTGACGCACTAATCTTGTACCTCGGCAGAGGGGAAATAGTGCGAATGCCGCCTCCCTTCCGTGTTGCTCGAAGATTTAATTGCACTAGACATGCAATTAAATAAGATTAGATTGGAGTAGATACATGCAACTAGATAAAATGCATGTTTTTAGTTATATATTTCTCTTTTTATAATCCTGTGCTTACTGTGAAAATTTCTTCCACTATTTTTACCATTCGGTATTATTCAAAAATATAGTGTGCGGTGTAATCCTTAAGATTTTTTTTTCTTCTTGGGTGTATATCATTTATTTTAAATACAGTCAAATACCCTTTTTTAAACAATAAAAAGCCTTAAAATAGAAAATACAAACGAAAATTAAAAACTAAGCAAAAATAAACTACTTATAATAGAAAATTTGTTCCAAATCCCTAAGATTGTTTTGACTTCATTCATTTGTACTTAGGTACTTACTCTTTTTGCAAACCAAATAGCCGCTGGGCGGATGACATTAAGAAAATAGCCGGTATAAATTGGAAACATACTGCATTAAATAGGGAAACCTGGAAGTCCTTGGAGGAGGCCTTCACCCGATGAGGGGTTCTGGTCCGACTAACTATATCAGTGTAAATACCTAAATAAAATGTAAGCTTTTCTTGACATACACCTTGTACTTAATTATAACTTTGACATAAGAAACAATGCAATGTAATACTAAAAAACTAGATAAGATTATGTAATCGATGAACCTTCTTACATTTCTCTACAAATGACTAGAAATAAAGGCTTTTTTTTTTTTTTTTTTTTTTTTTTACTCTTTTTACTTAATGCTATATCTTCAATAAATATACCTACCTACACATACGAAACTAATAAGTATATTAATATATGAAAAACAAATATTAAATTTCATAAATTATAAACCCACTGTACTTAAAGGTGTGCTTTTAAATACTTATATTTACGGAATTAAACGTTTTATTTGTATGTATTTGTAACAGCTTTTCTTTCTTCTAACTATTATGTAGTAAATAACTATTTCATAAAGCATGAACTACTAGTAATGTATGTTTAATTCTTCCATAATACCCACACAAACGCAGCGGAATATTCACTAGAACATTATTTACAAACCATATCATTTGATGAAAGTTCCATGGAGTATAATCCGCTAATATATTTACCCCTTGCCATGATTCTACCATTCTATTTTAAACCTTTTCCTAATTAAAACAAGGTTGATATTAGCTTGTGCACGAACTACATGCGATCTTATATCAATGGAGATTGTAACAACATATGTGACGTTATCCATGAAAAGGGACCTTATTGTTGATGGCGCTTATGCCATTATTATCGATGCTCCGATAGAAATATAATGCCACGCGACGCTGTACGGCGTAAGCGCCATCGACAATAAGGTCCCTTTTCATAAATAACGCCCCATATTTTATTTAGTGAATTATTGAAGAATGTAATGGGTTAGTGTTGAAATGAAATCATGTACAAAAATAACCTCTAATAATATGGACGTTTCGTAAGTCCCATCAAGTAGTTGAGAAATGTTATTATTTTTTGCTTCATATCTGGTCTTGCGTATGAAGGAAAACCCTGAAAGTTTTTTATAGTCGTATGTTTGTGTTTCGAAACGGAGAAAAAGGATAAAAAAGCAATATGCTGTGTATGTAAATGAATATGTTAGCGGCATTATAATAATTAAGTACCGTAAAATGGGACGAGTAGGCGCAAAACTGACATTCAAACCTCGATAACATTTTATTTTTACATATGCAAACTGAATGGCGTATATAATAAGTGTTCCGGACGTTTGTATTTTAGTTTTATTTTTATTTTGGGTAGTTCCATTGCATAACTTTGACGATAAACAAGAAAACCCACCTCGCCCCGTAGTCCCTCGTATTTGGGCTGAGTTGGGTTTTCATACAAAGGTGATTTTGGAAGATTGTTGGATCGATTTTTTTTTATTATGAGTATTACTATAGCTCCATTTTAAATTGAAATAAATTATTTTTGTAGCAGTAGCCTTAAAACCCATCTCACCCCCCTTTCAACTCTTCTCTCCCCATTCATAACCCAACTCTCCCCGCGGACCATACTCACCCCATTTTACGGTAATAAAATATGTACTTACCTATATATACCCATACTAAACCTGAATACTTTCCTACCTACTGAAATGTGGTATGGAGATAGTTCGAGGCATCCATACCACACTTCATCTAAATCGGTTCAGGGATTTAATCGTTTACGACTTTACGTAATCGCGCTAGTGACTAAAATTACGTGAGTAAAACCGTATTTTTTGTCGTAAACATAACCGTTTAACCATAAGTAATTCATTCAAATTCATTATTCGTACAAGCCGAGCCTGTGACCATAGAGAAATATAGTAAGAATAGAGTGCTCACTCCATACATCAGTTAACCAAAACGACTATTATATTCGCAGTCTACCTCTAGCATCGAGTACTTAGCGGAATTATCAGTACCGCTAGGTACTTGATACTAGAATTCTCTAGTGTCGCGACTCACGAACATTGTATTGAACAACAATTTACAACTAATAATATTAAAAGCAGAAGGAGTTAAAAATAGAGTTCTGGTTAATCTGGTTATAATGTTAGGTGAAAATTGTTGTGTATTCGACTTTTCGGTCGTGGGAACATCTATTGTCTTAGCAGTACTGATAATTCCGCTACTCGATGCTTGATGTCGACTACAAAAATAATAGCCGTTTTGGTACTAAAACTGATGTATGGACTGAGCACTCTATGTATTTTTTTCTCTATATGCTGCGACTAAGAAAAGAATGTCACAATTTGTAGCAATCATGGGTGGGACAAATACATGACAGGTGACAATTCGTGACTTTATCATTTCGGCGCCGCCTTGACCTGTCCACCGTCCGTCGTGTTATCATATTCTAGGAATCTTCGCACCTCGTGTCAACACGCGATATAATGTAAACAATTTTAACACCTATTAAGCAGGGCCACTATCTTGTTCAGCGGATCAGGGGACCTAGCCAAATAACAATGGTACTTAAATCGACAAACATGACGATTCATAGAGCGCACGCGTTGGTGATCCTGGTCCTGGACTGCGGGTACTATTCAATGTTAAAGGATGACTCACGTTAGATCGGGCCGTGACCGGGCCGGAGCTTCCGGCTCTTACTTTTCTATGACATGACAGGCGATCACGTGATGTTTTCCATTGAAAAGCTCCGGCCCGGACACGGCCCGGTCTAAAGTGAGTCATCCTTAACGTCCCCAAATATATTAAATTGCGTATAAACACGCAATTTTCAAGCGTATGAAATTCTCAGTGTCTCTAACAAACTTCAATTGATATTTCAGGTAACTTCGAACAAGTTACAGTCGAGAGCACAAACTGAATCGGCCATATTTGGAAACCAATTACAACACATATTATAGAAAGCATTCTAACTTTTTCGACCTATGTAATTTATATCCGTAATTGAATTATCAACCTTACATTTACTAAGCTAAACTTTATTTTCGATAAGCTAACATTTTGAGTTAAGCTGCTTATTCGTACAACAATATTTGGGGCACTTTTATATAAACCGAAACTTGGTGGATTCGGATTAAATTACGCATGAAATGTAAATAATGACTGAGGTTTAGAAGTTAGCAAATTTAATTGTATAAGGACCTCAACCGGGTCCTTTCCGCTGTTTTCGGTTATGCCAATTAAAATTACAAGTACACAAGAGAACATTTAGCATGAATAAATTAGGATATAATTGTGACGTCCCACGGATAAAGGTAACTAATGGCGGTTGGCGCTTACTCTATTATTAATGCCGCTCCAATATTATTGCGGTGCTATGCGACGTAAGCGCCAGCCGCCATAAGGTACCTTTTCCGCGGAACGTCACAATTAAACGAGTACAACAGTGAAGTGTTTGGATACATGAAATGCTATATTTGAAATTTGTATAATGTTCGGTTGGTGAACGCATACTAACATAATACATATTTAGTATGCGTCCTTGCGTCCTACTATAACTGACTCGATATTGGCAACTATTTATTAATCATCATGACAATTAAATAATTGTTTTCCATCGTACTTTCTCGGAAACGTTCGTATTTGTCATGCTACTTCAGTCAACCTCAGTACTTTTTGTACCGAGACTGACTGAAATAGCAAGACATGTTAGTACGTTTCCGTGAAAATACGATGGAAATAGTTATTTACGATACAAGTGCGGAAAAGAGGAAAGTCGAAACGAGTGGCGATAAATTAAAACACGACCGAAGGGAGTGTTTTAAATCTACACGAGTTGCGAATTACCTATTCGCACGTGTATTGCACAACGTTTTACAGTACATAAGGCACTTTAAACTTTTTACATACGCACGGAAAGTGCTCTTTGCCGTACTAGTGCGGGAAAGTAGGGCCATATGTACTGTAAATAATTATACACTACAACTGTAACCAATAATGCTGCAGCGAACGTCACTTATTTTAATGTTTCTAGCTCTCCCTATCACAATTTATTTTATAGCTTGAAATGGTAGGAGGTGTAATAACTGGTTCTTTGCGTTGATTTTCCTTTGCCGATACATGTTTTTAAATTAAAAAACAATAAGGTAAAGTAATGGACTTTCCTTAAACTTCCTATCCTCTATTATTATTCGGGTGTTTCTTTGAGTGTCACGTTGATCAAGCAGTGATCTACTGTGACGGCCCTTTAATGCCCGTTGAATCCAGGAAATTCCAGATTCTTTGGGCCGTAATGCTCTGTACCTCATAGGGTTGCAGTACCTACCGCCCTAAGTAGGTACTTCTTTGTGACATCAGTGGTCCACAGGAACCTGCATCTCGCATCTTATCCTATCCGCTAAATCAGTCCACAATTATTATTTACTTTACTTACTTTCTACTGAGCTAAAGGTAAAAAAAATGGGGGATAATACGCACATTTCTAAGTAAGTATATATGTTGCAGTCAAAAGTGTGAACTGGTCAAAAGAACTTTTAACCGACAAAAACAGGCAAAACTGCTTTTGACTGAGCATGTTGGTCAAAAGTAGTTTTACTTGAAAATCATACCTATTTCTGGCAGCAGTTTCGTTTTTAGGGCGTAACAAAAAAAAATAACCCTAACCTACCTATCTCTGGGAACAGTTTCGTTTTTAGGGCGTACCAAAAAAATAATAACCCTAACCTACCTATTTCTGCTAGTACTTTTGACTGATAGTAACAGTCACAATTACTATTAACCAATGATTTTCAGGTAAAACTACTTTTGACCAACATGCTCAGTCAAAAGCAGTTTTGCCTGTTTTTGTCGGTTAAAAGTTCTTTTGACCAGTTCACACTTTTGACTGCGACATATACAATCTTAATTTAGCGTTAAAGTTCATATCATACTTGAAATTTCCAACCATCAGCGAAGTGCCCAAACTTTTCAATTAAGTAACTAAATAAGCTGAATAAAGTCTCCAAGTTGACTCAGAGCTAGCTTTAGGTTTTTTATTAGAGGAAAAAGTTGGAGCTTTTCTTAAAACTTTGGTAAAATCGGTCCCAACAGAGTACATTGTTAGGACTTTTCCTGCGTACAGAATTCCGGCTATTTGTCTAAATGAAGACTGTAATGAGTTGATTTATAATTGTCTAAAAAGGCTGTAAATAAATTGAGAAGATGAAATAGAAATGCATACGAATATTATAAATGTGGAAGTGTATCTGTCTGTCTGTACGTATGTCTGTGTGTTACCTCTGTGTGTTCACGCTTAACTGCTGAGCCGATTTAGTTGCAGCAAACTTACTTTTAATAATTTATTTATTTATTTATTTATTTAAACTATATTGCACAAAGTATATACAAAAATGTACAAATGGCGGACTTAATGCCAAATGGCATTCTCTACCAGTCAACCATAGGGCCAAACAGACATCATATCAGAGATAATTTCATCTTTATTCATACTCAAAGCTACACCTCGAACCTACTCAAAAATGTTATAATTATTCGTGCATATTTTTCACAAAATACGCACAAGTTTTTCAATAAATTTCCAAAGTCTGAGAAGTTTACGAACAAATATTCTTTTCTCAAAATGCCACGGCAGAAAGTCGAGAGAAAGTCGATATCATCATAGAATTGATTACGAGAATAAACATACTTTTTCGTACTCAAACTTTTTAAACAAGTTTATTTACCTAAGAGTTAATATCCTAGATTCCTAGCTCAATAGACGTTGAGCATTTTTCTTAGTAGCTTCAAGATCGAACTACTGAGGAATGTCGAGATCCGACGCCGCACCAAGGTGCAAGACATCGGATAGGTAGGTACGTCATTACCAAACTTAAATGGAGCTGGGCGGGACATGTTGCCAGGCAGAGTGTTGGCAGGTGGGCCAAAATGTTAACGGAATTGTGGCCGCTTTCAGACGAAAGGAGTGCCTGTCGTCTGTTGGCTCGTTGGGTGGACGACATTCGGAAGATTGCGGGTTACTTCTGGATGAGATTGGCTCAGGACTCGGGCAAGTGGCGTAATCGAAGAAAGGCCTATGCTAAGCAGTGGGCGATAAAAGGCTGATATGATGATGATGATGATGATGATGACGATTAGTTATATAAATTACGCGAATAGGTTTTAAGGTGGCGTAGGTTAGTTAGTTTAACCTCCTTTCTGCAGTCGACGGCCGCTAGTCCACGTGCTACTTGTCCAGCTATCGCTTTACAAGAGCTAATAAAATAACCGTACTGTCTCGTACTAACCGTACAATATTCGTCGTATATATACGTCTCAATATCTTGACATTGGCCCCACTGGACTAAAGCCGTTGTGACGTTCCGCGAGAAAAGGTACCTTATGGCGGCTGGCGCTTACGTCGCATAGCACCGCAATAATATTGGAGCGGCGTTAATAATAGAGTAAGCGCCAACCGTCAGAAGGTACCTTTACCCGTGGGACGTCACATTTAATTTAAAAAAACTGAACTACTTAACCCTAAAATTCATCTTACTTGAGTAATTTCCCAATGTTATAGGTACTTTTCAAACATCTGGCTTCTACATCTGTTATTAAATTTACTTACCACGATACGCAGAACACGAAATCTGTAACATGAAAAATGCTAAGTAAAAATCGCGAGTAATATATTATTTACACACAGTATATTTTCTAAGAAAATGTTCCTAAGGTAAACTGGGTGATTTTATGCCAATTTGCGTTTGATCGTCTAAAATTTTGTTAGAATTCCTGGAAGCTGAGAGAAATAATATATTTTTACCTAAATCGTACAAGGATCTTTCCTATAGTCTGTATCTTTAGGTATTTAAATAAAAGTAAACAAAATCTACCCTCAAATGGCTCCTTAAACCAGTTGAGGGTAGATGAAATGAAAACATTACATGATCAAATAATGTACGTTAAAGTCAGGCCGTTCAGTGACAGATCCAGGCGGTTTTGGTTGGTTGACCAATAAATGTTATAACTACCCGAAAATGTACAAATTGTTTGTTTACTTTTATTTAAATACCTAAAGATACAGAATATAATTACCTACCTACTGGTTAAGGAATAAAGAATCAATTAGGATAAAAGGGGAAATGTCACAATTTACCTCGTCACGGTAGTGGTTAATAGCAGCGACGAAATATTATATGTACCTAAATACAGGCGAAGCTTTAAAATAAAAATCGGACGATTCAATCCATAGTTGTTAATAAAAAACTTAAAAAATAGACTTAGATTACTATGTTAGTACCTAAACTAAGATGTTGTTTAAGAGCCCATCAACGAGCACACTAGCGCCACTGCTAAATAATCGTGATTATTTAAATTTAACGATAGATATTTAAAAAAGGGGGCCGCTACGTATTGTATTTTGTATTTAAGTACCTTTTGAATACATCAGACTAGTTTTTATGTTGCTGGATTCGTCAATATATGCGTCCAAAGTTAAAACGGCCGTTTTTGTTTTGATTTCAAACTCAGCACCCTTCGTAAAAAACGCCTTTAATCATAATCATAACATAATCATAATCATTTTACTAATACTTTCACCCCCCAACGAAGTTTAATCCATTACAAAACTATAAAATCACAGAAGCACCAATTTTAACGCTCTCTAATGGGGTCGAAAGGGTAAAGCGGGGCGAATAGGTATCGATGGAAATAACTAAAAAGAGCATATCCGGTCTCCAACGGAAATGAAGGGGAAACGTACCGTCGTCTTCGACAGTGTTAAATATACGTCGTTTTTCTTCATTTGGATGCTTTGAGTTTCTTTTAGTACGTTATAAATATACTTGGATTAATGGAAGCCAAATATTAAGAAGGTATAATTTAAGTACATACATATATCTACTTTACTTTTTTGAAGGTTAGTAAAGTTTAGGGGTGGTTTTCTAGTACTTAGGAGGTATGTAGCTTAATTTTGAATTTTTTAGTGTAAGTAATATTTAATATTTACTCATTACAAGCTTTTATTTAACTTTCAAAGTTTGTAAGTATACATGTATGTTCTTGCAAGTTAATTCTTTTTTTTTTATCAGGCCCACTTCCCATTATTCGATTGAGCTGAAAGTTCACATACTTGGGTGACAATTTAATATTATGGTACCATCGCGCTGAACTGATGATGGACACAGGAGCTGGCCATAGAAACTCTGTCATAAAACATCGCAACCTAATTAGAATAATCTCGACGAGTATTCATTGCCTGTTGAAAGAAAAGTACAATCAGCGATATAAACTGGTATCAAAAACGAAATTTTTGACAAAAAGCTTATTTTATATAATCTTATTTCTTAAGCTCCCTCAGGTTTCAACCCGTCCCAACAATTCCCATCAAAGAGGTAACTCAAGAACTCGTTAAGGGCTTTTAGCAGCGTAATTAACGATATTTCGTCAGCTTACGATGTCGTTAAATCGTTAGGAACTCTAAACAATACGTAATCACTTTTTGATTACTTTTTATATGCTTTTAATATTACTTTGTGGTACCCCACAGATGGAGGCCGTATTTCGTAACAGAATCTAAATACGTGTAATACAACTTTTAATAACAAAACTTCCGCGAGACTCAGATATTTATTTATTTTCGTTCTTGGATACAGATCTTGACAAAAACGTACAGTGAGCGACAAAATCATCAATTTTGTAAATTTTTTGAGCCAATCGATTCCATTCATACCCAGGATCAAACAATTCTTAAAGACCAACCTAGGTTAGGGTACCAGAAAATCTAGAAATGACTCCTAAGACTATTTTCGCGTAGCAGCGTGCGATCTGGTAGCTGCCCTTAATGCCCCATTAAAAAATAATTTGCAAGACCGAAGTGATCCCATAAATGTTCCGTGAACAAAGTTTTGTACGGATCACTAAAAACACCTGTATTCAAGCTAGAAGTGCGCTATGAGTAATAGCAAATCAATAAAAGATTTTGCACCACACCAGCTCGTAAAGGGTACTATTATTCAAAACCTGATGAGAAAAATGCATGTTATCCGTAAGAGTGGCAAACTAATAAAATGCGTATTTGAGTTGTTTCCTCATTTTGTCTAGTGGAATTTTATTGACTTTTAGGTGATGATTATGAACGATAAATAGGTACTTAATAGCGTTCATTTGGAATAGATTTGTCATAGTTTACAGTTAGTACTTTCCTCGCATAATTGTGGTAAAAAAATGTTGTGTTACACTCGGTAGCAAAATCCTTGCAACGCTAAAAGTTCAAAGGTTAGTTTTGCCCCACTGTAAACAAAATACTAATAAAAGTTTGAATTGTATTCCTATAAGTTCAATGATATCAGCACGGATATCAGTGTTCAAATGAAAATGAATTAAAATTTGACTCAAAGCATGTCGCTTTTATCAGAATAAAACTACTGACGTCGCGTCAAATTTACTTTATATTTGAATTCCAATTAATTAATATTAACACTGAATACAAATTGTTGAATAGAATTTCAAACTTAATGCTAAAAACTAAAGTTCAAATTGCCATGTCGATTATTAAAATGAACCTGTACGGATTTGCGTTCATTTCTCGGACCATTGAACTGAATAGACATCTCTATTAACCGATATTGACATTTGACGATCACTATTACATGTATTACCTATAGGGTAGACTGGGTGCGGTTGTAACGGGGTAAGCGTATGGTTGAAACAGCTTGTGTAGCGATGAAAATTCCGTAAAAAATCAAATGTGTTTTTCGGGATTTTACAAAATTTAGTTTTTTCCGTTATTTTCCAGTTTTATTCAGATACATTAAATACGTCATACACAATGTCACTGATGAGTGATGACAGTGTCATTTACGAAAGTAAGTACCTATATCGTTTAATGTCAGTGCCAAACTGGTGGTAGCCACACAGATCTGATACCTACTCGTATGAACTACTGCAAGCAACACAATTTCTAGTTCAGATATCAGATTTCATAGGAAACATTACTTTCATATGTATGACAATCACGTATGTTATTCATACGATGACAGGAACGTACGCAAATGTATCTACACTACTGTGAATAAGTTATTTGTGTGAGCATTTCTACCTACTTGAGAAAAAGTTAGCTTCCTTATCTTTATGATATCCGTCTGAATATTTTATATCATATTATTTGCTTTTCATTTTCATTCTTTATTTATTTTGTAACTAAACGGTGGCTAATAAATAACTGCATTTTCGTTGCCAGGGAGATTTTGGGATTAGGTAACTTTTACTATGCGATCAACCCCGAAATCGCGAACAAAAATTTACGCTCCCATAGAAAATGGACCACCCAAAATGTATGAAGCAGCCAAATATTTTTTTCGCGATTTCGGGGTTCCAATCCCAAAAGCTCCCTGGCAACAGGAATGCATTTATTTTTAGCCACTCTGTATACAAGCCGTTTTTTTAACTCCCGGCAATATTTGGCGGTGTGTACCTATATACAGGGTGACATTTGAGTCGTGATCAGTAATATGTTTTTCTAACTCCATAAACAACGACCAATTTAATGCCCCTACTCTTACTAAAATCAGACAAGATTTTTTTTTCTGTTTATTTTTTTTCATTTATCGCTGTCATCGCCTTGTTAGTAGCTCGGTACACGCCAAAGGCCGTCAGACCACTGTTACTTTTTACACTGTGCCCGTATCATATCTCAAAAGCTTTTATCCCTTCCCTTCCAATTTATTTACGTTCATACATCGTCAACGTTATTGATATCGCTATCATCTTTGAAGAGGACCTTTCTAGCGTGTGAGCGAGACAGCCTTATGCACTACAGCGATGTCCCGCTCACACACCGCCTTATGACATCACTTCATTATCTTTATAGCATTGTCAGTGCAAAGATTCTTTATTGTATTAGCCGGCTCGATTATAATATCAATGAGTTCACTTTGATGGTAAAGCTCCGGAAAATATGACGAGACATATAAAATTCTAGGAGAATAGGTATGTGTGTAGCTTTCAAATAGAGCTCGACGGCTAATCCTATTGTCTATTGTTAAGTAAAACCGCTCGTGCCACGTGCCACAACCACCTGCATAAAAAATACGTACTTCGGTTACTGAGTGCCGGCGAGTCGAACGCTACAGAACCAGTCTAAAATATGCCATCGAGATGCGTAACAAAGGCTCGTTATCGGAGAGCGCACCTACACTGGTTTTTTGAGCGTTGGACTAGCCCGCGCTCAGGTGCCAAATAGAATAATTAAGACCCTCTTTTTTGCAGGTAAGTATATAGCACGTGCGCGTTACCTTAACAATAGACAATAGGAGCCGTCGAGCTCTATTTGAAAGCTACACACTATACCTATATTAGCTGAGCCACTTTTCGGATTTGAGAATTTTAGGTAAATATCTCCGTCGCCCTGACGGGGATGACTCCAAAAATTAGTGCGATGAGGACAACTGCAGCTTAAAGCTGCGTTTAAATCACAGAAATCGAGGTTTGGTTCTCGACATTTTCCTCTTCCAAAACTTAACCAATTATAACGAACATAATCATAATCATAATAGAACAAGGTAAGGGGGTGCCATTATAAACATCATATTTTCACAAACAAAATCCTCCATTCTATTACTAACTAGCGACCCGCTCCGGCTTCGCATGGGTACACAAAACCTTAACAAATTATACACCTAAACCTTTCTCGAGAATCACCTTATTGATAGGTGAAAAGCGCATGAAAATCCGTTCAGTAGTTTTTGAGTTTATCGCGAACAAACACACAGACGCGGCGGGGGACTTTTGTTTTATAAGGTGTAATTACAAAATCCATATCCCTAACAGTAGCTAACTATAAATCCGCACAAAAACCACCTTATTACAATGCCCGAAAGTTCATATTAGCTTAAACATTCTGAAATTGGTAAACAAGCCTAATTGAAATCCGAAATGATAAGATTAGTAACGCAAACAAGGTCGTATGTGCTAATAAAATACAAAACACATACGCCTTTTTTAAATAAACTTTCTATAGCGATAACGTCATCTTTAGGGCAACAGACACGTACAGTCAGCCATATAAATGAGCGTATAAAAGTGTTTTTAGCGAACCATTTCAGCACTTTTATCGCGGCTGCCTAGGATCGGCTTAACTGCGTATTCTAGGTAGACTTTTGGCTAAAGTGATTGTCGTTTGACCTAGAAATCCTAAAGAAAGTAGACCTTAAGTATTTTTTATATGGAGAGACCTTAAGTATTATATGGAGATGACACCTGCCATCCTACCCATCGAGTTTGAAAAATATTATAAGATAAGATTGTACGGCAAATTTAAAGGTTAACTTCCGTCATTTATTAATTTTAATCTCTGGGAGACCGAGCTTTGCAAGGAAAACATATAAAAATTCAAAAATGCGCGTTTTCCCACAAATAAGACCTTCCTAGCTAGATCGATTTATCGCCCCCGAAAACCCCCATATAGCAAATTTCATCGAAATCGTTGGAGCCGTTTCCGAGATCGCCGAAATATATATATATAAATAAATAAACAAGAACTGCTCGTTTAAAGGTATTATATTGATTAGATTATTCTAGAACTTGATGTTAGCTGTTATCAACTTCAAACATTTCATTTATTTAGAGACGGTTCCACCAACCTCAATCGACGGACTGAATAGAGTAATTTGACGTACTTATTTCTGAACTCAATACTTACTTCTAATGACATTTGATATCATTCCGATTTTGGTTGCACTTTTGATACGTAACCATTGAGTAACTATTACTATACATAGAGAAGCCATAACAAACAATGAAATTGTCGCTATCGCAACCGGCGTATTATGGATAGCTTCCATATTTATCCACGTGATAAAACAACTGTCACTTTTTAACACCATGGGATAGAAAGTGACGGACACCGTTTTATCACGCTGTCACGTAGACAAGAACGACCATCATATCCGTACTATACCACGCGACATGGCGCTTACGCGTTTAGGTCGCGAGATTCACGCTCCGGTTCTATGATTTGTTGTCAAAACAACAACTCATGGCGCAAAATACTAGTTTTCTGTGTCAGTTGTGTACGTTATAATGTATTTAACAGGTAATCATATACAATGTACATATTTTATTTACTTTTGAACATGCGAAGCAATTCTCCATAAGCCCCTTTTCAACAAAATTTGCGCTCGTCATGAAAAATAAGTGTTTTGAAATATGTAAAAGGAATCCTTCAAAGTGTTATGCTCAAAGGAATGTATTATTTGTCCTCTGAATAGGAATGTCTAGATCTTTGATGTAGCAAACAACACAATAGTCCACTCGCCTGGCTGGATAAATATAAGATTTTATTATACACCGCATATATTTATAAACAGAATTGAATGTCTTTATTGTTAAAATTAAGTTTATATAAGAAAACAGGGAACTTTAATAACAAAACATTCCTGAGGCATAGACAAATAAAAACGGGTCACTTAATATAAATCGAAGATTACTCGACATTACTCGACATCATCATCATTCATCACTCGCTTGCCCTTATCCCATTGATTTAGGGTCGACGCAGCATGTCTTTTTCTTCCATACCTCTCTGTCGCCCGTCATCTCATCATTCACTCGCGTTCGTTCATATCATCTCTCACACAGTCCATCCACCTTTTCCTCGGTTTTCCTCTCTCGTTTATTCCCTCCTTATTCATTCAAGAATACTCGACATGTTCCACTCAATAACGAGGAGCATAATAAATATAAATAAATACCTGCGAATACTGTACTAACGTTTGTATAAAACCCATAAGTTGTTCTCATTAGGTTATTTTTTTTAAATATAAATGCCTAAGAAATTCTATAATAACCATTGACGTATGTCTCAGGACTGGCCTTACGGGAAATAAGAATGGGGCACGAACGGGGCCAGTACAGTGGTGTGACACCGCTACAACGCGATTGGTTGATGAGTTCGCATCACGCGTGCGATAGTCGCAACTAGTAGCGTTAGTCTGCACGATTGGCTCGAATTCGTGAGTGACACCGCTGAACTAGTACCATTTTTAGTGCCCGTAAGGCCCGTCCTGAGATATACGTCAATGATAATAACAGAAAATAAAGTCAAACCGTAATAAAATTCCACCCTTAGTTTCAAACTACCCACAAAACATTCGAAACCTCCTACGACACAAAATCATACTATAAAATTATTTCATTTCCCCATAATAGACTGTAATCCTAGTCATAAACTTCGATCATAATCAAACGATCAAGACGCCGATTCAGATTTTATACTCGTTACGGTTTTAATATTATTTGTGACGTTCCACGAGAAAAGGTACCTTATGGCGGCTGGCGCTTACGTCGTATAGCACCGCAATAATATTGGAGCGGCATTAATAGCATAAGCGCCAACCACCATAAGGTACCTTTACCCGTGGAACGTCCAATTTTGATACGAGCTTGAAGATCGTTCACACAGAGGGCCTACCGCGAACCACGTCCGACGTGTTGCCTCGCTGTCACACTTAAGTACGAATTTACAAGTGCGACAGGGAGGCAACACGTCGAACGCGGTTCGCGGTAGGCCCTCTGATTGGTCCATGCGAAATAAAGTGAAAGTCGTGCGTAAGATTCGCGCCAATCACCAAGACCATCATCATTATCGTCAAGGTCGTATCAAAACGGTTTTTTTTATTTGATACATAAAACAGTAACAGAAGGTTTCAACTTCAACCTCCCAGCCTAGTCGGTAGTGACCCAGTCTACGAAGCAGGAGGTCCCGGGTTCGAATCCTGGTAGGGGCATTTATTTGTGTGTTCATCACAAATATTTGTTCCTGAGTTATGGATGTATTCTATGTATATAAGTATTTATATACATGTGTATATTATATATATCGTCGTCTAGTACCCACAACACAAGCCTTACACACACAAGCCTCACAAGCCTTATTGAGCTTACTGTGGGACTAGGTCGATCTGGGTAATTTTTTTTTTTTTTACATTCAGCAGCAGGGGTCATGACGCGACTTTATTATTAAGAGAATAAAAGCGTATCAAGATCATTTTGAATACCTCGCTAGCTTAGCAACTTCTGCTGCTGACAAAAAAAATAAAGTGATACCATCAACAACGTCCATAAGTTCAAAACCTTCCTCTAAAAATTCAAAACCATAAAAGTTTAAAATCCCAATCAGACTCCACCATGCTGCATAAATTTCAGATAATGTTATTACATTAAGACGCCATTTTGAACCGTAGCTATAAAGTACTTAAGATCGATTATCGACAAAATGCTTTTCTAACGGGTTGATGGTAATGGCACATCAAAATCGGCTTAGCTTATGTAACTTTTTACTGCTCCGTTTAACTATGCTGTTACTTTAACGAGTCTTAAAAGCGTGTTTTGTAAGTCATCAAAACTTCTGGAACGTAAATCATCAAATTCATATTAACCCTTTACTTTTTAGTTAAAGGAAACATAGTGAAGAAACCGGATTAATCTCAATGATGCTCTTTTTCTAGATTAGAAGGTCTTAAGCAGTGCTTGGCTTTTATTAAAACATGTGCCAATTCTTGAAGTACGGTAGACTCATTAAGGCTTCCGTAATAAAAATACATTATACATGTTGCAGTCAAAAGTGTGAACTGGTCAAAAGAAATCATACCTATTTCTGGCAGCAGTTTCGTTTTTAGGGCGTAGCAAAAAAAAATAACCCTAACCTACCTATCTCTGGAAACAGTTTCGTTTTTTGGGCGTAGCAAAACAATAACCCTAACCTACCTATCTCTGCGAGTACTTTTGACTGATAGTAACAGTCACAATTACTATTAACCAATGATTTTCAGGTAAAACTACTTTTGACCAACATGCTCAGTCAAAAGCAGTTTTGCCTGTTTTTGTCGGTTAAAAGTTCTTTTGACCAGTTCACACTTTTGACTGCGACATACATATTATAACACTAGGAACATGAAGAAGGTGTATCCATGTTTTAGATTCTATCACAAATTGATTCGTTTACTTTTAATTTACCTATCTTAAAAGGTTAGGTAGGTAAGTGTAAGTTAAAAAAGCTTAAAAGATCATTCTAAAATTTTAAGTTAGGTTTTGTTTTATATGCTAACTATGTAACCTAATAAAACTAAATGCATCCGAGTGTACAAGTCACGTTTATCGCACTAATCTATTTTAGTAACGCGCGAGCAGATCGCAGCTAATTGCTAAGTACTTACATGTTTTGGTCGCACATGCACACTGATAACATATGCACTGTACCTACGGGTACATTCGAGTACACAAACATATTTACAGTAGGTACTATGACCTACATATTTACCCCGTAAATTATTGCAGGTGACTATAAAAAAACAACCTGTATTTATCTGTTTTTATTAGTATTGAACTCTAACAAAATTTTGGTGGTAACTACTGGGAAAAAAATTCCCACCTTTTACCAGTGGTAACTAGTACATAATGGCACAGAATAAATAATAGTACTAGGTACTAGGTACAGAAGACTCACTCTCTAACAAAACACGACTGTTACAATCAGGACAGATATGGCCGCTAGGTGGGGACAGCGCCACGCGCGGCTTATGGCTAGTCACCAAACATGGTGTGGAACGGATGTACTTTTAGCTACCGTTGCAAAGCGACGAAATTGCGGAGTGAGCCACGCCTGATAGTGGTGTTAATTTACCGCTCTAGTGCGGAATAAGTGCGTATGTCGAAAATTTAAAGGGCCATAATGTACTGTAAAACGTTGTACAATACACCTGCGAAAAGGTAATTTGCAACTCGTGTCGGTTTAAAACACTCCCATCGGTCGTGTTTCAATTCATCACCACTCGTTGCGAATTTCCTACTTTTCGCACTTGTATCGTAATGTACTATTACAGTACATATGGTGCTACTTTACCGCCCTAGGGCGGGATTAAAAGGACAATACGTGCCTCTGTCAAGCATTTTATGGGCTATATGTACTGTAAAACGTTGTACAATAAGCCAACGTTCCAAATAGTACATTGTGTATTAAAGGCGGTAAACAAGAATTGCGGTGGTGTAAGAGTGTGAATTGAAGCCCGAAGCCGAAAGCGAGTACTAAATTTACACGAGTTCGTATTTCCTGTACAATCCGTGGCACACACAATGTTTTTCATCACACGTGTGAGGAAAAAAACGTAAATAAATAAAACTGCTGCAAAATTTTGTATGTAGGTCGAAATTTGAGATTTATGGACCGCATCGCCTAGAAAATGACATGAAAAATACATTACAACTCTAGGTCGAAATTACCGCATCGCCTACGTATTACATTTTACGAGCTTGGGCCATGTTGCATAATAAACTACAACTAATATTACAAGCGGAACTCCTTATCTAATTTCACTTATTAGAAAAGGAGTTCCGCTTGTAATATTAGTTGTTTATTATGCAACACAGCCGTCTGATAAAAAAACAAATCAAGGGTAAAATAATGCCATAAGAAAATTCAAACGGAAACTAGACTATAACTGCAAGGAGTGCAAGGGCACCTAAAAAGATTCAATTGGCTTGACTTGATAGAAAAAAAACATGATAAATGTTTAGGTAATTGAAGTTTTGGAATGCAGCTGCGATTTATGTTTTTCGACAGTTTTGCGATGACAAAGTGTAACAGTGTCATACAAAATATGACGCTTATTAAGTACAGCCACACTTTGTCACGTCAAAGTCGTCGCACAATTAGCTTAGGCCTACCCTAGTTATTTTGTGACGTTCCACGAAAAAGGCACCTTATGGCGGCTGGAGCTTAATACGTCGCATAGCACCGCAATAATATTGGAGCGGCGTTAATAATAGCGTAAGCGCCAACCGCCATGGTACTTTTACCGTGGGACGTCACATTTCTGGCTTGCCCCGTGTAAGGAAGGCCTTAAGAGATCAAACCAAATAGATACCTCTCAGAAAAGGTTAAGATTTCACGAGTGATTTCATTTCCAGGAGCTTATCTCTTCGAGGATCTTCGATAGCTCTTGAAACGTTACTGGGGATTAGTAACTGAAAGTACCAGGAAAAAGTAAACGAAAAGTAGTAATAATACTAATAATAAAGCGAAATGTAATCAACAACTTAACTTCTCTGCCTTGTACGCGTCGCCATCGGATTTATCGGAGCGGCCGGGCTATCTCAGAGCAGCGAATTCAAAGCACTGCGAATAATACGAGTAGGTATCACCTATGTAACATCTAGCGACCTTCACCAAGGAGGAGTTTTAGCCGAAGAGTGCATTGTCAAGTTCCGGCGGTTCCGCGGCCGGCTCCCTGATACTGCGCGGTTGCGAACTGCATCGAAGCCATAATTGTGTGTTTATATTTTTAAGATATATTTTACAACGAGTAAAAACTAAATAGGTATCTAAATACCGCCTAAACCAGTAATACAATTTTTCTGCATTTTTGCCATTTACTCTGTAAACATGTCTTAAAAAGAAAAAAACTAATGATATCGATACGACTATTTGTTTAGGTGCGAGGTATCACGACTCCGCCATTTTTAAACATTTCCAAAAACCAGATCGACAAAAAAAATCTATTTAATCATAAAAATCTGATCACAAAATTTCACGAGAATCGGTCGAGAATTGTGACCTGTAGAGGAGAACATCCGGACATACAAAAGCAAAATGCCCGAGTCAAAACGTAGACCTTCGCTACGCTTCGGTCAATAATGTGTTTATTATGTATGCTAATTTTAAGGTATTTATCTATGGGCCAATAGTGCCTGAAAATAAGTATTTCCATTTCAATATCAGATTTATTGTGACTTTTAATTTGGAACGGCGTCTCATGTTTCATATTGCATATGGAATTATGCACTAAGTAGGGCCGTAAACGGCTCGTAAACTTTACGAGGGCTGCAGACATGTTACCGCGTGCTTATGACCGGGCCAGGGTTGAATGATAAACAGGAAACATTGAGGTCAACAGGGTATTATACTGTATTTAAAATAAATTATTTTACACCATGGATGAAATAAAGCACCAAATAATTATTAGAAAAACACAGATAGGAGTTATTTTTTAACACAAATTCTATTTAATAAATCGGATAGAAATATAAAAAGTAGGTGAGTTGACCGTAACGTCACGATGTAATGTTTCATATAAATTCCATATTAGCAAATCGTTATGACAGTTATAAAAAGTAACTGATTTGACTAGTAGGAAAATACCATATTGGAACGTACACTTTGATATCAAAAAGATATCTAAATGATATCATTTAGGTATTAAAATCAAACCAAAAGTTAATTTAAAAGTCGCTCATACGAATCGTTCAAAAATACACTATTTTTTATCCTTGTTCGTTATAACGGAACTTATCTATATATGTTTGTTATAAATATTAAAAAAACCAACTTATTCAATTTCTATACAATATTAATTAATAACCTAATAATTAATGTTATTCAAATTGCATATTTATAATTAAAATCAAATGATATTCCGTACATTACAATAAAGGATGACTCACGTTAGACCGGGCCGTGTCCGGGCCGGAGCTTCCGGCGCTTACTTTTCTGTGACATGACAGGCGATCACGTGATGCTTTCCATAGAATACGATGCGCCGGAAGCTCCGGTCCGGACACGGCCCGGTCTAGCGTGAGTCATCCTTAATGCGTGATTATTTAACATTACATCTTAAAGTTCGACCTAATACCCGTCTTGTGCAGCCTAATAAAATTAGGGTTGTACCACCGAACAATTGAACACGCTCAATACTAAAGTTTTCACCGATAATAGAATATTTTAGCACAGCCCTGGTACAGACATATATGTGCTTGTATAACATATGCACTGAATGTACGCTATGTGACGTTGGTTACATAACTTGTATATGTTACGTTACGTGCATATTGATGACGTGTGTGTTGATCTGTTGAACTACAGAGCAGCTATGTAAAACCGGCCAACTGCGAGTCGGACTCGCGCACGAAGAGTTCCGTACCATCACGTTTGTTGTATGGGAGCCCCACTTAAATATTTGTTTTATTCTGTTTGCATTTGTTGTTATAGCGGCAACAAAAATACATCATCTGTGAAAATTTCAACTGTTCATGAGATACAGCCTGGTGACAGACAGACAGACGGACAGACAGACGGACAGCGGAGTTTTAGCAATAACAATAAAAACTACCAATACTAATACGTACGTCCGTCCGTCCGTCCGTCTGTCACCAGGCTGTATCTCGTGATCTGTGATAGCTAGCTGAAATTTTCACAGATGATGTATTTCTGTTGCCGCTATAACAACAAATACTAAAAACAGAATAAAATAAAGATTTTAGTGGGGCTCCCATACAACAAACGTGATTTTTGACCGAAGTTAAGCAACGTCGGGCGGGGTCAGTACTCGGATGGGTGACCGTTTTTATAGATAATGGTACGGAACCCTTCGTGTGCGAGTCCGACTCGCACTTGGCCGGTTTTTTTATGTACTCATGTTACCTCATAACTCCGTTATTGGTGAACCGATTTGGAAAATTATTTTTTTGTTTGAAAGTATACGAGTATAGTTCCAAGTTGGTCCCGTTTAGGAGGGGAGGGAGAATAGTTGGTACTGTAATATTAGAGTTCCGTAGACAAAATTGCAAAAACGGAACCCTTATAGTTTCGTCATGTCTGTCCGTCGGTATGTCACATCCACTTATGTCGATATCTACAAGGTAGGTAGGTATATTTGAACAAATAAAGAAACCTTACTGTGTGTAGGTACTTTGTGAGCCGCTACGAAATTGAGAAGTTAAAATATGTATACCTACCTATATTTTTAGAGGGGAGAAAGTTTTCTTCGTTTCCTGTATTTTTTTCCTCAAAATTCCCGAGAGTTTCTCCAACCTTAGCGAAACTTTTCGCATCTTGCACATCTGAATTTGACATTAACGATTGATCGTCTTGGGATCTAAAGGGGCCCACAGGTTACCAGTCCGCCGGACGATATCAGCCTGTCAGTTAAACGCAAAATTTGACAGCTTTGAAACAACTGACAGACTGATATCGTCCGGCGAACTGGTAATCTGTGGGCCCCTTACAAATTTTATGTGACGTTATCTATGAAAAGGGACCTTATTGTCGATGGCACTTACGCCATTATTAACGATGCTCCGATATACATACAATGCCGCGCGACGCTGTGCGGCGTAAGCGCCATCGACAATAAGGTCCCGTTTTCATAGATAATGCCACATATAACATGTAAACTAAGAATGTGTATTAGAGTTAATTTGGAACCATAGTTGAAGAGTATGTTTAAATTCTTTCTTTTTTAGAACAGTAAATAAGATATGGGACCTATCGCGCGTCCAATGTAAATACACAGAATAAGTAATAATACTACCTTACAGAAAGGACACTTCCTAGAAAACCGAAGTTTGACAGCGGTTCAGGGTCGAATGATGATATCCCTTTCTAAGTTATTGCACTATCCATTTCGACTATTTAGTGTTGTCAAAACTCAAGTAATTATCTTATCTGTGGTCGTGCACGCAAAGGAACGTCTAGTTGTGTCAACCCTAATAATTGCTCGGAGCAATGCTGAGCCGAGCGGAGCCGAGTTTGCCCGAAGTCAGGAGTGTCTCCCCACTGATTAATCTTGTAATCGTTCTCTCTTTTTCTTTTAAAATGAGATCCAATGATTATTCAGTTCATTCATTATTTCAGCCGACAAGCTCATGATATCGTAATTTTCCAAATCGCCGAAAAGACGAAGAGTCCCATTGTTGCGATAAAGGCGCGAAATTGAGCAATCATTAACCGAGTTGCCCATTTTTTGTAACATCAGTTTTGCTATTCCCATTTATAACCCAATGCACGCGAACTGTTGTCTCCTTATGGCGGCTGGCGCTTACGTCGAATAGCACCGCAATAATATTGGAGCGGCGTTAATAATAGAGTAAGCGCCAACCGCCATAAGGTATCTTTACTCGTGGGACGTCACATATTTTTGTACAGTCGGTGCAACAAAATCCCACAGACTTCGATGGTTCGGTCACCTATTAAGAATGGGAGAGGATCAGGCTGCCAAGAGTGCGTACCTGGGAAGACCGACTGGTGGTCGGTAGGTCGGCCCAGATACCGCTGAGACAGTGTAGAAGCGGGTCTGCGTCAGCTTCAAGCCGATAATTGGCAGAAAACGGCGCAGGATCGGGAAAAGTGGCGTGCTCTCGTTTCGGACACCAAGAGTAACAAGACCCTCTTTGGGTCGCTGAGCCATATTAGTTAGTTTATAATTAAAGGCATGCCAATCAGTCCTGCCGGCGTATTATGGATATGGATGGCTTTATCCATCTTTATCCACGTGATAAAATAACTGTCACTTTTTAACACCATGGGATAGAAAGTGACGGACACCGTTTTATCACGCTGTCACGTAGACAAGAACGACCATCATATCCGTACCGAGTAAAAAATAAATCACTTCCACAACAAAACCCTCTGTTACTCATTCCGTTCATTGCCCTATTAATGAAAATATATATTTATTTTGCAGCCATAATTGTGTATTTTTAGTTTTAAGATATATTTTATAATAATATGCACAGTGGAGTTCAAAAGTGCATGGATAGATTTCGACCGTAATGTCTTAATATTACGGTTGAAACAAACATCTCTAGTTTTAAAGGCTTGGCCACACACAGAGCGCGACGCAGCGCCGCGTCCGCGCCGCGTGATGCCGACGCGAAGCCTGGTCAAACAGGGCGCGCGCCGATCGCGCCGGCCTCACGCTCTCAACACGCCCTCAAGGCGCGCGTGAACGCGGCGCGGCCGCGCGGGAACGCGGCGCACCGCTCGCTGCCTACGTCCGATCCTACTGACGTGACCTTGCGCGACGCGGCGGGCCGCCGCGTTCGCTCGGCGCAGCGCTGCGCACGCGCCGCGCGGACGCAATGGGCCGCGCGGCGCGGGGCGCGACAGAAGCGGGGCGTGATACCGGCGGGACGCAGTCTGTTTGACGTCGGTAACCTGTTAGCATGTGCCGCGGTCGCGCGGCGTGGACGCGGCGCTGCGTCGCGCTCTGTATGTGGCCAAGCCTTAAGGCATTTATCTATGGGCCAATGGCCGCCTGAAAATAAATATTTTCTTTCTTTATTTCTTACTTTAATTATGTATTTATTTATCATTTAAAAGAGACAAACGCTCGCTTACAACGGGAATTCGTGGAACAATACCCCAAGTAGCAATAAATTCGTCTGGAAAGCTTAGATCGCTTTATAATTTCCTCGCCGCCATTACTCAGTTACACTAGATTTATTTGAGGAAAACTCGTCGATTTTATTTTTTGCCCCAAAAACGGGGGATTTTATCTAACGCTACAATTGCTTTGTGTCGCTCAAGTATCGTCTCGTTATGGCAAAATAATAAGGGGAATGTGGGTCAAAATTATTTGTGATGTATTCGAATGACATTGATAAAAATCTAACGGTAACAAACAATAAACAAAACACACTACTTTTATTAATAAACATTGGTGTTTATTATATTATGTTTATTATCCTTTAGTCGTGTATATGTCGTAGTCAGATCGTATAATCCGCCGTATTACATTACGGCTAGCCGTTTTCAAAAACAGGGGCGTTTTGAAATGCGGCGGTTCGACGATTAGCCGGATTGTCATTGCGATACGCTCTTCAATAAGGCGGCCTACGTTTAGCCGCATCGTACTACTATTTTAGATTGTAGAGTGACCAGTTCTTTCGGTCGCCTACGTAACCGGAGTTTGACAATGTTTGCAATTTAATTTATTTTTACCATGGTCCCACCGCACTACATGTGTTTCTTTTCCAAAACATTTCCTTCACAACTTTAATAGACGGAGCCCCGCAAGCGGGGCTCCTATTTCTGGGCGGTTTGCCCTTCGGGCATCTGAAGCTACCTAACGAACCTAACCTACTTACCTACCTACGTTTTTTTGCCCAAAGTGTAATGTTTTCACGGACGTCTCACTAAATCAATAGGTAGGTAGGTTAGGTTCGTTAGGTAGCTTCAGATGCCCGAAAGGGCAAACCGGTCAGAAATAGGCGGGGCTCCGTCTAGTTAAGTTACGAAGAAAATGTTTTTTGAAAAGAAACAGTCCGACGAACTCCAGATTTGATGGACACCCCAGCGTTTGTCAGGCAGCGCCACGGGTGTTAAAAATGGGAACTAAAAACTGTCAAAGCGGCGGCTAATGACTCGCTGTATTACATTGCGGCTAGCCGTGTTGAAGAACGTATGGCGCCGAATACATTCCGGCGGATTCTCATTCAGCCGCATTCAATCCGGCTAATCGTTAAACCGCCGCATTTCAAAACGCCCCTGTTTTTGAAAACGGCTAGCCGTAATGTAATACGGCGGATTATACGATCCGACTGCGACATATATATATCGTTGTCTAAGTACCCCAACAGAAGCCTTATTGAGCTTACTGTGGGACTTAGTCAATTTGTGTAATAATGTCCTTATATATTTATTATTCGACTCAATTGATTGTTACACGTCACAAAATAAACTCTTTTACAACGCAAAGGGCGAATTTCAATCCATCAAATAGAATATAATGGATTGGTATTTCAATGTTTTGAAAAACCCTCGCACAATAGTTAACAGCCTACACTATATAAATCAGAATCAATAGGTAAAAAAGCAAAGAAAGCGCGATTCATGTAAAACTATTATTGCTGTCATCCTGTCTTGTTTTATTGAATATTCTTTTGATATTTAACCTTTTGGACGCTAATGACCGATATATCCGCACCGCAAGTCCAACGCCAAAGACGGATTTAATCGGTCACATACCACAGAGCAACAGACCTAGGTACATATGCATAAAGTTCAATTGTGTTTGACACGGCGTCGAAAAGGTTAAAATAGGTAGTATATTATACAACAAATGTAACCCATATTTTGAGGCAAGGTCGAGGATAAAATGGGCATTTATGGCCGAGTTACATACTCTCCTTTTCACTTCGAGTGCGAGGAAAATATACAGAAATATCAAATGATTAAGGTTATTTTACCGTATTTTCAAGACTAAAGAAATAATATGTACTACATATTCGTTGCAATCTAATTTGAACCTTTCATGAAACACATAAAGTAGTATTTCCTTTGTTTTATTGCATTTTAAAACAAACGAAATTCGTTCCAATTTACATATAGAACAAGGTTCAAATTAAAAATTGGAAAACTTTCTATGGTGGGTCTTACGAGGTAAAAACCAGCCATATTAGATAATGCCTGTCGTAATAGATAAGTCAAAAAATTCAACACATTTTTGAACCTCCCATTACTTTACAACCATATTTCACATAATTTGGGAAAACTTGCTACATTGCGAATATACCACAATCACTTCACTACACCTACATAAAACAAAGTCCCCCGCCGCGTCTGTCTGTTTGTTTGTATGTTCGCGATAAACTCAAAAACTACGAAACGGATTTTCCTGCGGTTTTCACCTATCAATAGCGTGATACTTGAGGAAGGTTTAGGTGTATAATTTGTTAACCCGTGCGAAGCTGGGACGGGTCGCTAGTTATTAATAATTCACTCGACCGAAGTTCAAAAATATCATTTTAAGAGGTATTGTTTTTCTCAATAATCTAGTAACAAAAGCTTTAATCCTAACGCTTAATCCACTTTCGATATCAAGCTTTTTGCCACGTCATAATCACTTAAAACCTCCGATAAGCTAATGAAGATAAAGTCAATCCAATTCCAACGTGTCACAACGGAATTGTACCGAAATGGGATCTAACCTTATATTCCAGAATAATCGGTTAAGGGAAAATGAGAGTTGCCTCGTGTATTAGAAGGTCTAAATTGGCTTGATTGTTAGTTGGATATGGGTGACATTGATAAGGGTGTGAGAAAGAGAGGTGTCATTGTGAGCGTTATTGAGCATGGACGAGTAGAGGGCTCAAGATATCCAATATAAGTGTCGGCAATAGAGTTGAAGTCACGCACACAACAACAAGTCATGTACTTAACCTTTTCGACACCGTATCATACACAAAAGCTGTCACTCTGACGCCACGTCACCGAAGTGTCAAAGCTGAAATTGAAGGTAGGTCTAAGTTGCTCTATGTTCTGTGACCGATTAATCCGTCTTTGGCGTCGAACCTGCGGTGCGGATATATCGGTCATTGGCGTCCAAAAGGTTAATAATCTAATGATAGGGAGATATTGAAATAAGTTTTTTTTCCGTAGGTACAGATAGATAAACAGCGAACTGCATGATGAATCAAAAAGTTACGTGCCTACTTCAAAGTTTTTTTAATCTTATATCTTAAGTAACATTCACGCATACATTCATTCAATACTGTATCTGTATAGCCTGTGTGTAATAACATTATACGTAGCAGTCTCTCGCGTCGAATGATGGTAGCAATGAAACCCCCTCCCGTCCCCCGTCCCCCTCCTCTAAAAAATCTGCAAACATTTAAACCATCATAGGCACTATAATTCGACGCAAAAGGGTATAGCAGATAGCAGCGCCATCGAAAGGTCACGTCAGGCTGGTTTGATTGAAAAAAAAATGTTTTGGAATATATTGGAATACACTGGCAGTATCGATGTGTCCGGTGAGGATCAGGGTCGGAAGAAAAATGTGAAATACACTAGCGACTTCACAGCGCCACAAAAAATGTCGCACTCAACATGACCTATACTACAATACCAACTGGCGACTGAGATCATGATGACTCCTTTACTCTTGATAAGACGAACCAAGAGTGAAAGAGATGGCATTATGACCGGACTCGCCACGCAAGTATAGCGACCCTTCCCTTGTTAAATCTGTAGGTATCTCCGCTTTACTCAAATTTATATAGGCATCATCATCCTTTTTATAGCCCACTGCTGAGCATAGGCATCTCTTCGAATACGCACTTGTCCCGATCGTGAGCTAATCTCAACCAGAAGTTACCAACAATCCTCCGTAATCGAAAACAAACGAAAAAATCACGACAGATCACGTTGGGGGAGGGGGGGTATAAGGAGACCTCACGTGTATTTTTCTACAGTGAACGAAAGTAAGAAAAAATACCTACCACATGAGTAGATACATCTTCTCGGTTTCGTTAAACATAAATCTTCACTCCGCACTTCAAAATAGCGAGTCCATTTTACGAAATTTTGGAGCGCGTGGCCTTGACCGGTCGGATGAAAAAATTTCAAAAAAATACACGTGAGCTTATGCGGGGGAGGGGGCCGGGGGTAGCCAAAAACCTCACCAAATATCACCAAGGGGGAGGGGGTCAAAAAGTAGCCGAAAACACCTCGCGTGATTTGTGCACAGCCCCTAAGCTTATGTGTTATTCAAATAAATGAATTGAAATTCATCGATAATTAAATTAATTATCATAGGTCGTATTGTATACGTTGTATTGAACAATATACAAGCAAATCTTAGTTCACATCAGCCGCCGGGCTTGCTTCCGTCGCTCGGCAAACTAATTTACAAGCTGTACTAACTCTTGTAACGAACAACATTGTTTGTGTATCAGCCAATTTCAGTTGTCGGTGAAGGAAATTTGGGGGATTTATGCATATGAAGGGTGCACGGAAAGAATATGTGTAGTCACTTGTTTGGAAAATTAGATTTAAATCTCTAGATGTAGAGTTTTCAATGAACTATTAGTTACTTAGGTCATTTAATAGCTGGAGTCGCCTTTAAAGCCGACCACTGACTAACAGGCCGCCGGACGATATTGGCCTGTCAGTTAGAACAAAAATTTGACAGTTCCGAACAACTGACCGGCCGATATCGTCCGGCGGACTGTTAGTCAGTGGTTGGCTTACACCTCTGCCGAAAATCTTGCACAATGCAAACTTTTGTATGGAATGACGCGTCGGCCTAAGTCGCCTAAGGTTTGCGACTATAAGTATTGTTGTCCAAAGTATTAGCAATTACTAATTTGCTTGAAATGGAGTTACGAGGTTTGCGACTTAGGCCGACGTGACGTTTATCTAACATGGTTGTACGTTACGTGCCCCTCCTCCGCAAAAATCGGCAAACTGGTTTTTACAGAAAATGACAGACGAAGCGTCTCCAGTTACTAAATGCTCTAAGATTAGTTACAATTTCTCTTACCGCAGTAATTATAAATATAACTCCTTTTTTCTCACTTTAAAGACACCTGTACACGAAAATAATATGATTAATTAGGTACATCGTTCCTTTCCAACCGCGATAACTCAAAATACTATCGGCTACAATAATGTGCCAGAAGCGTAGCTTCATCATCATCATATCAGCCTTTGATCGCCCACTGCTGAGCTTAGGCCTCTCTTCGAGTACGCCACTTATCCCGTTTCCGAGCCAATCTCATCCAGAAGTGACCGCAATCTTCCGAATGTCGTCCAACCAACGAGCCAACGGACGCCAGGCACTCGTTCCGTCTGTAAGCGGCCACCATTCCGTTAACATTTCGGCCATTTGCCCTGAAGCGTAGCTTAGCAGTGTATAAGTTAAATATAAGCATCTTGCAGACTAAGTCGTGTTGATATTCATGTAAGTTTCTAGTTCAACTTTGAAAGCATTCAAAACTTCCCAAGTCATAATCCACAGAGGCCTAGGGTAAACGCATACTTAAGAGTTACGCGTGATACATTGAAAAACTTTTAAGTGAAACTCCTGTGTTAAGTTGGTCATACACTTTATTAATAAAATATGATTTTACGAAAACGGACCTTGAAATTGAGTGCAGTAAAGTTGGTTTTTCGTTGGTTAAGGTCCAGGCTAGGATTATTATTTTGAAGTCAACAGGAAATGCTTATTTATATTTCATGCAAATTTAATTCAATATGTTATTTATTGTTTAGACGCTGGTTATATTGTATAGAGGTGTACTGATGCGTTTAAGGCTTTGTATTTCAGTAACGGAATGGAAGAAACAAAAAACGTATTTATAGACATTTTGGGACTAGGTATTTTTTTTCTATTAGGATCGGAAGAACTCGTGATTCTGAGTAGAAATAACTTCAATAATCCCAAATCTAAAAAAAGTGTAGTGTACAACTGAAAATAAAATGTAGGTACATACACAATGTAGGTATAGGAAACTGCCAAAAGTGCATATCCACTTTATGAATCCAATTCATTCCTATTTAGGTATGCATTTTGGCAGCTGACTGTATACTCACACATAAAATACGAACATTTTCTTCCACAGCATAGATAAAAAGTTCCAAGAACACAAGTATCCTTTTAGCATAATAAATTTTATAAAGTATGAACTCAGCTCAGCGAAAAACCGATCCTTATCGTTTAAGAGGGCAGAATTGAAGATTAAGAGCTAAAAGTTTAGCGCTCAGCTAAAATTTCGAGACCGTAGATTCCAATCTATTAGGTGAGCTTTTTCGGAAAACCTTGTGGGTCCAAGAGTTCTTTGGATTCTAAGATTATTAGGTTATTCCTACATATAATTATTGAGTACGCATTTATCGCAATTTAAGTAGGAGAGGTAGGGGACTATTGGGCAGTTGGGAGGCTCGGGTACCCCCTTGTAAATCGTCCTGACTTATAATCGTTGAACAATAGAAAAAAAAATATAATAGTGGTGCAGCTGCGGTCAGAAATGAAATATTACCCTAACGCTACTTTTACTTAGACCCTTTTTATCACTCAAAAGAGGGTCACTGCTCTGCTCCTAGCAGTCATTTTGTAAGTGAGAAAGAGTTTATTCAATTTTCTTTTACTAGATCTTATTTAAAAAAATTGTTAAAGTAAGTATATATTATAATATATTTTTATTTTTTTACTGTATTTTTATTACCTAAATATTACATTTCTAAATACATATATTACTGTGCTAAACTTCCATATCAATGTCCACACTCCAAATAAAAATCAACTGTGATAGGGATCATCATTCAACGCCTTAGCTTAGAGGATATAACCAAACGGAGTAGCCAGTAACAGGCGTTCCCCTCTGTCGAAAATAGGTAGCCAATGGTCATACACATTCTATGGACTGACCTTTATCTGACATGGCTATTTTTATGTTACGTATACATTTGACGTGCCCGCAAAAATCGGCAGACTGTTTTGTACCGAAAATTACAGACAAGGCGTCTCAGTTTGGTTATATGCTCTAAGTTCAACGCGTTATATAGGGACAAAATGATACGTGAGTGATATCACTGTGCACTTAGAACTGTTATCATACTCTGTGATTATGATCTTAATTACATAATGCGGTCAAACCACCTTCTAGTTAACTAAACATTTTTAGCGTTCTATACCAAAAAAGGTAAAAAGAAACCCTTATGGTGCAAGTCCGCCCGTCTGTCTGTCACATCAAAAAATATATCGGAAACTACTGAAGCTATCAATTTGAAATCTGAAATAATTATTTAAACTGATAAGGTAAACGTACTAGTGCTCGACATGCTAATGCCCAATAGATGGCACCTTGCTGTCACCTCTATTGACAATGACTTAAGTTTCAAGATGACATGTACTGGGACCGCGTCGAGCACCAGTACGTTTACCTTATACGAACATATATAAAAATTTCTCCTTAACCAAATTCAGATTGACACAACGATTACTTAAAGTTATAATTTCTTTTTCCCAGAACTTTTGTCAGAAAATTACCACTTTTTTCTCAGCGTTACCGTACAATGGGGTGAGAGGGTTCGCGGGAAGAGATGAATTATGAATGGGGAAAGAAGGGATGAAAAAGGGGTGAGATGGGATTTTAAGGCTACTGCTACAAAAATAATGTATTCCTATTTAAAATGGAGCTATAGTAATACTCATAATAAAAAAATCGATCCAACAATCTTCCAAAATCACCTTTGTATGGAAACCCAACTCACCCCAAATAAGAGGGACTACGGGGTGAGGTGGAATTTCCTGTTTATCGTCAAAGTTATGAAATGGAACTACCCAAAATAAAATAAAAACTAAAAATACAAACGTCCCGAACACATATTATATACACCATTCAGTTTGCACATGTAAAAATAAAATGTTATCGAGGTTTGAATGTCAGTTTTGCGCCTACTCACCCCATTTTACGGAACCAAGCGTTATACATACTTTACTCGACATTATATTTTCTAAAAACAAAAGCGTTTATATTAAAGCCAGCGTTCCTAACAACACAATGTATGTACGTTACGTACATTATTTCCTTTAGTAAATAACGAAACACAATAGTCGTTTCCACATACTGTAACAACGTATTGATTTTGTCGAAATAAGGTTGTAGGTCGAAATAAGTTACCACCAACTTGGTTTGGTGGTAACTACTGGGAGTTTTTATTCCCAGTAGTTACCACTGGTGAAAGGTGGGAATTTTTATTCACAGTAGTTACCACTGGTATAAGGTGGGAATTTTTTTTCCCAGTAGTTACCACCAAAATTTAGTTAAATAACAATACTAATAAAAACAGAATAAATAGTATAGACCGCCTGTTGTTTAACCTCTTCTTCCTGTATTATTTGTATTGTATTCTGTAATGAGGTGTGCAATAAAGAGTATTTGTATTGTATTTTATTGTATACTATAAATATAGAGTGCTTTAATAAATAATTATAAGTCGATTAGTGTTTCACTAAACTGCCATAAAAGTGATCAAAAATATTAAAAAAAAGTTTAACCGGTACAGGTGCAAAGACTAAAATGTGAATGTAAGGATAAATTTAATCATCCATTTAGATTATTTTATTAGGTAAGTAATTAAACAGTTTATTTATGCTTTAGTATTTTTGATCATTTTCAAGGCAGTTTACTGAAATGAAACACTAATCAATTTATAATAATTTATTAAAGCATACATTTATTTAATAAAATTGGCTGAGTCATACATTTTGGCTGGCCTGATGTTGATATTTGTATGGGAGAGTAAATTTTTTTTTTCGCCTTTTCAATATTGTGTCTATAGTAAAAGTTGTTCAGTATGACCTACATATTTACCCCGTAAATTATTGCAGGTGACTATAAAAAAACAACCTGTATTTACCTGTTTTTATTAGTATTGAACTCTAACAAAATTTTGGTGGTAACTACTGGGAAAAAAATTCCCACCTTTTACCAGTGGTAACTCTACTGGGAATAAAAGTTCCCAGTAGTTACCACTGGTAAGAACTTGGTGGTAACTAGTGGGAATAACCCGGAAGACCGTCTTAGCTTGGGATGAAGAAGCACATAAAACAGTGAGATTTGTCGTTATAGGGATACCTTATCTTTCTTATTATTTTTTGCCCAACTGCAGGAAGGCACTCTGGGGTACGTTGATAAGAAATATTTAGATTTTATAAAACTTTCACTATGGGACCAAACAGGAAATCACGAAAAAAATTGTTTTATAAAAATGTCGACATGTAAGAATACAGCTGATTTTAGCTAAAATAAAAGTACAAATTTTACTTTGTCGTGCGACTTTTAATTCGGAGGTCGCGGGTTCAAACCCCAGCTCGTATTAATGTGTTTTTCGGGACTTATGTACGAAATATCATTAAATTTTATATTTTCCAGTCTTTTCGGTGAAGGAAAACATCGTGAGGAGACCGGACTAAATCCAATAAGGTCTAGTTTACCCTCTGGGTTGGAAGGTCATATGGCAGTCTCTTCCGTAAGAACTAGTGCCTACGCCAATTCTCGGTATTAGTTGCCAAGCGGACCCCAGGCTCCCACCAGCGGTGGCAGAATGCCGGGATAACGCGAGGAAGATGATGATTAGTCATTTTCAAAATTATCCCGCTTTAGAGCTACCCCATGCAGTGCATGACATAAATAATGATATTGCCGCGAGTAAATGCTTACCATTACATAGAGCTCTCATAGTAACAACCCTAGAGTGAGTTACTAGGAAATTAGACAAAGATATACTATATTCTATCTCTCATTAGGTATAACCACTGTTTGCTTTGTTGTGGATACGCGGAATCATGCCGACTTGCGATTAACTACTAGTATTAGTGAAACCCGTATCTCTGTGTATTGGCACTATTGACGTTTATAAATAGAACGTTATTTATTACAGATCGAGTAGGGTAAAGGATAACTCACGTTAGGCCGGGCCGTGTCCGGAGCTTCCGGGGCTTACTTTTCTATGACATGACAGGTGATCACGTGATGCTTTCCGTAGAAAACGATGCACCGGAAGCTCCGGCCCGGACACAGCCCGGTCTAACGTGAGTCATCCTTAATGCTTAGAACCTTAAGTAGAACGCACTGCGATTCATTTCTTCCGTTTTCAGTCTAATTTCTTGCGGTTTCTGTCTTGCAAGTGCATGCGGTTCTGAAACCGCAAAAAAAAATCGCAGTGCGTTCTAAGCCTTAGGTATATGAATATTCAATGAGCGCGAAAGAGGCAGACTACAAATGAAAGAACGTAACCACTTTCGGGCTTTAAAACGGCCTATAGGCCCCGTGCATGAACTATAGGGGGCAACATAGGAGCCGTCAGATTTTTGGCGCGAAGCGTAAATGTGACGTTTATGCTTCCGATGTAGCCCACAAGATGGCAGAACCGTACAAGGAAACGTACCGACGAGAACGGTAGATGGTAGCACTTGCTTTGGCAATGTACAGTCACCAAACGGGATTGTTATGCCATTTAAGGTCCTTGTTAAATTGGAAATTCTATAGCTTAAGTATTGAACAACCAATTTAGCTAGGACCCTAAATGGCGCAACAATCGCGGGGCGTGATGGTACAGGTACATACATGTGCACATATGTTTCCGACTCAGGCCACAAGATGGCAGACCCTCCAACGCGCACAGTCCCTATATGCATTTATATTGTATCTTAGTACCTATAGTACAAGCTTTGCTTATATTCTGTATCTTTAGGTATTTAAATAAAAGTAAACAAATAATTTGTACATTTTCAGGTAGTTATAACATTTATTGATTAACCAACCAAATACAAAACCACCTGGATCAACTGGCTTAAGAAGCCATTTGAGGGTAGATTTTATTTATTCACTCTTTTTTAAATACCTAAAGATACAGACTATAGTTTCGGGCTTTGTAAGGTTATACCCAAATATTTATTTATTTATGTAACCCTTGGGATACTCAGCGTACGAAATAGTAGATTGTACAACAAGGGCATAAAGTGACCCATTTTTACACGAGGCAATTTTCGCTTCGCTCAGACCAAAATAGTAGACGAGGGTAAAAATGGACATTTATGCCCTTGTTGTACACTCTGCTTTTCACTTCGATTGCGAGGAAAATATACAAAAAATCAAATATTTAAGGTTATTTTAACGTATTTATTCAAGAAAATTGTTCTTGGGCCGGTCGGAGGCGCGGGGCACGCCGATCGGGAGAGCGCCGGTCGGGGGCGCGCCGGCAGAGCTGGCAGTTTGTATGGCAGAATTTGGACTTTATTGCTAAGTCAATAAGGGTCGTAATAGATGATTTTACTTTATGCTCTAGAGCATAAAATGCGATTTTATGTCGTCTACGCACGACATAAAGGTGCACTTTTTGAGCATGAGATGTGAAAAGCCATTTTTACCCAGTAGTTCAAGTGACCAGCTAAATTGATAAAACCTTTCGAATCTCAGGTTGAGCTTATTAGTCCAAGACGCTAAGTAGTTTTACTGGGAATATGTTTCGTTCGTAATGAACGATTCGTATTCGGCCCTCTGCTGCGACAATAGTAGTGACATAATGTCGTATATACACCGTGTGTTTGTAGGTACCTACTAGACATGTGCGCCGCGCCGCCGTGACACCGCCGCCGACATTTTTTCCACGCCGCCGCCGCCGATAAATTTGACCGGCGTATAATCGGCGTGGGCAATTTTGATACCTATCGTGTCTTATTGCATGTTGCGTAGTGAGTAGATAGTGTCAGAGATATAATTTAAAAAACCTTATGCTTTTTCGCTTATTATTTGCCAGTGAAGCGGGCCAGGTGTTCAAAATGATCTTGACGCGACTTTATTGTTAAGAGAATAAGAGTGTGTCAAGGTAATTTTGAACACCTCGCCCGCTTAGCAACTTCTGCTGCTGACTGTACTAAGAAATATTGGCATCGTAAATGTACAAAATTAAAATAGGCCTTATTATGACAACTATTTTTTAAATTTAACTTTTAGCTACATATTGAGGCCATTTTGTCACGGATATTTTAATAGTTCTGACCGTTAGATGAAATTTTATAAAATAGTAAGACGTACCTAGTTTAGGGTTGCCATACGTCCCGGTACGCCGGGACATGTCCCGGTTTGAAGCACGGTGTCCCGGCGTCCCGGCCGATAAGAAAATTGTCCCGGTTTAAAAATCATAGTTATTTAGTAGGGGGCTGGACTTGGTAAATAATAATATACCTACATTTCTACGTTTCATATGGCCAAAATTAAAAAAAAAATTATTATGGTACCTACTTTTACCTAATGTCCAATATCAGTTTCTCAGACACACAATAATTAGATGATTATGTAAATTATGTTATTTTATACCTTTTAAAGTCTGTAATGTAGAGCTCGTATTTCAGGCTCCCAAGGGCCTAAAACCTCATCAATGGAACTTCGGCCCTCCGAGTAACTCTTGTACCTACATATGACACATATTATTGTTGAGTAACACTAGCGCTGCTTTCTTACAGATCGACCTTCGGCGTCGCTTAATTTTTAACAAATATAAAAATTTGATTTGAGAAGCTTGGCCTTTTGCCTCGCATGAAAGCTCACCTCGCTGGTTATAAGTACGCTTCGGGCTTATTAAGTAATGTGGAGATTTCTGAGATCGACCTTCAGCCTCACATTTTACCTAAATTTTTGGTTTGTCTTCCAAATCTCCTCTTCTTCAGCTTAGCCTTTGACCTCGCTGCGCCAAGCTCGGCCTGCGGTTTCGCTTTTTAATACAGTGGACATTGGTTGGCGTCTATGCTCTAGCTGAGCTTATCCTGAAGCACGGCTTCGACCTTGCATGAAAGCTAGCCTCACTGGGGAACTTCGGATTTTTAGGCCCGGCCCGGCCTTTTTAACACGTTTTCACAATTTTGTCAAAAAAATTTCGCGCTCGCGTTTTTTGCTGGTTGACCCTGAATTCCCTGAATCTACATGGTAGCTTGACTGGTCAATGAATAATCATTTAAACACATGGAAAATTTATCTCCGAAACTACTGTGCTAAAATTTTGAAAAAAAAAAAAACACAAAATAGTTCTTTACCTATCTATAGGAAAACCTATTAGAAAGGTGCAGTCAAGCGTGAGTCGGACTTAATTATAGACATTTCACTCACGTTTCACATGAAAAAATACATTGTTATAAATTGTGTAACCCTTTAAACGCGACGCAAGTCCGACTCGCACTTGGCCGGTTTTCTCTAAATGTCCCGGTCTGAGTCCCCACACTTATGGCAACCCTAACCTAGTTGGGAATTTAAAATAATACTATAAGTATTCAAAAACACCTGATGAGGATAAGAAGCGAAAGCTTTTCAAGTCATTAGAAGTAATAAGTACCTATAGTAGATTCCTTTGCATAATAAAGCAAAACATTTATAAATTAAGAAAGTTAATCATTTATTCTTTGCAATACTTGGTACAGTACAAAAATCTTGGCATTGATCTCTGCCAAAACCAACCTGTAGTGTATAGGTACCTCCGGGACATATGCCTTTTATATTTCTAACAGTATCTATTGGCTCCCTGAGGCACTTTATACGTTGAGCCACGCAGAAGTTGAGAAGAAATAAAGTAATCTAATCTGAGAAATCTTTACAGCTGTTCAGGAACTACACCAAAAAATAGTCTGTACTTTCTGACATATGACTTTTATGTTTCTAACCTCGGAGTAAATATCTATGGAGCGGCCATTAACAGGCGTTCCCCTCTGCAAAAAGATCGCGGCCGCCGGTCAAGGAGGTTATATAAAACTAGTTGCCACACGTCATACGCCATTCAGCAAACGTCAGTCTAAGCGGAATGATAGGAGCCGAAAATGCCGAATTGCAGCGTTTTCTCGTGCAAAATGAGATCGGAAACGTCTAGTCTACAAAAAGAACACGTTTCTTATCATATGTAAGTACTATTACATCTAAATATTATCAAATAGTGCATTAACTTTGCAAATAACTAAAAAACATTGTCAATCTGACAGTAATACCAGTGATATGATATTAGATCTATTTTAGGGTAATTCTAAAGAAGACTTTCTAAATATTAATTAGGTACGAGTAGAATTTCTAATAGGAAATATTATGCGAAACTCTGCGTACGGGGCGCGACTACCACAATCCATCACAATCTGGGGGTCCGCCGCGGAACAAGAAAATTTAAATTTCGTTATCTAACCTCTCTATCACTATTGCATATTTGAGCGATAAAGAGAAAAGAGAAAATTTACTAGCTAGCTTAGTGCTACACTCTGGCGGCAGAACATTGCAGTAATATGCCCTATTTGCGTTGCTTTTTGTTATATGTGACGTTCCATGGAAAAAGGTACCTTATGGCGGCCGGCGCTTACGTCGCATGGCGCCGCAATAATATTGGAGCGGTGTTAATAATAGCGTAAGCGCCAACCCCCATAAGGTACCTTTACCCGTGGGACGTCACATATAATTTATGTAACACATTATTTTTATATAACACCTTAGTTTCATATCAACCTAATCTATTTAATCAAATAAATAGATCTATAAGAATAAAGAAAAGGGGGACGGGGGATCAAAAAGTAGTCGAAAACATCTCGAGTGATTTGTGCACAACCCCTAAATAACGTAAAATTACCGATAGACTCTTTTTTTTAAATTATTTTTTCCTTTAGTTTCTACATATAGCTGGTCAAGCAGATCTTGTCAGTAGAAAAAGGCGGCAAATTTGAAAAATGTAGGCGGGAAGGGATATCGTCCCATAGAAAATTTGAATTTCGCGCCTTTTTTACTGACAAGATTTGCTTGACCAGCTATATATTTTTATTTAACATGTCAAATATTTTATTAATTTAAGGTATTTACGGCTGTCACTTTCCATAAATAGGCACTTTTAATTTATTACTCTGGTATCACCGTACCAATATTAGTGATGGGACACCATAAAAACCAATATCGGTAAAATCGATATAAACATAATGAATAATATACAGATGGTTATGATGCCTAGCGAACACCAGCCATATCGTACAAACCTCAAGGAGTGATATTCCTAGGCAGATGATGATTTACCTAGTGACCACCAGCCATATCGTGCTAACTTCAAGGTGTGATATTCCTAAGCAGATCGTGAAACGCCGGCATGTCATGATCTGACTAGTGACCACCAGCCATACCGTTCAAACCTCAACATTTAGGCATATCGAATAAGTAGGATGTCCTAATTTTAGCAAATGATAACCATTGAAATGGCTTGACAGCCTACTTATAGTACGTGTTTGGGTAGCGTATGATTTTAGTACCTACCTAGTACCTACGCATTCTGCTCCAAATGCCACATAGAATGCAGCACTAGCCGTGGCAAAAAATGCAAAAGGCAGATTATTAAATGGCGGCGTTTCATGATATGCCTAGGAATATCTCGATATGCCCGATTTTACGATCTACCGCCGATATATATACTAATTATCCCCTACTCAATATCCCTTAAATGACATCCTATGGCCGCGTTCCATCTCTGTCATCAGATCTGCATGCTCGATAGTATATTGCATTGCTTTCAGAAGTAAACCAACATGTAAAATATTAACTAATGAACTGATAATAAAAAATCATTCTATATCAGCTTGCAAGATTCGCCCTAAACAAATTGACAAACTATTAGAAATAACATCTAAATCATCATAAGTTAGTAAAATGCTGGTACAAAGACTTGATATTGTATTATTATTATAATTGATAAAATCAGAAATTAAAATTCATTGTCAATTTTATCGACAATATTATCGGCGCGTCCCTCGCACTATCTAGGTTTACTTAAAACTGACGTCATCTCGTTCACGGACAGGGTTGTCTGTGTTTGTTCTTGTACTTGTGTGAATATAGTTTTTGCTAGTGTTTGATAATTTTGTCGTGTGCGTGTGTAGCGACGCATGCTAAAAATGCATTAGTGTTAACATTATTTGTGTGCGTTACCTCGTCCCCCGCGCCAAAAACGACAGAATTTTTCAGATAGAAATTAGTGCGCGTCTCTACTCCATAGATATTTACTCCGAGTTTCTAACAGTATAGGCTCCCTGGGGCCCTTTATAGGTTGACCCACGCAATAGTTGATGAGATAGTGTACGCAATACACGTGTCTTGAAAAAAGCCGTGACGTCATAACACTGTGTATATATATTTAATAATGTGGAATGGGCCTATTTGGAAACCATTCGGTGTATTCCCATTTGGCCACGTGGGGCGGGGAGAAATAGGAATACACCACCAAATACACCATAAGACTTATTGGAACATTTGAAAATATGGGGATCATATAACTTTTATTTTAAATGTTGCGACAAATAATATTATAATAGGTACCGTGAAAAAGTTTTCTTTACAACGGCATGGTACCAAATCTTCTTTTCCCTGCCCTTATCCCACGTTATGTGGGGTCGGCACAACATGTTTTTCTCTTCCATTCTCCTCTGTCTTTCGTCATCTCAGCATTTACTCCTTTCTTTCTCATATCCTCTCACACCATCCATCGTTTTTTGGGTCAACCATCCGCTCTCCGTCTGCCTGTACAAAAACAACTGAACAGATTTTCATGCGGTTTTCATTTTATTTTATTTTATTTATTTAAGGATCACCAACGGATAGTACATCTACACAATTACATAAGAACAAGGAAATTTAACATTAACAGATGCTTAGCCACTTATAGGTGACCAGTGACCACAGCTCACACACGTACATATCAAAGAGAGTATATACAGGATGATTCATGAGACGTGAGCAGGACTAATCCTGCACAAGTAACTGATAATTGATCGATCACCGTCGTATTTAGGAGAAACTACCACACGTTTTCCTATTTTTTTAACTTTTTGGTGAGGGCAAATTTAATTCTCAACAATCATGGTCACCCTACAGGACCTAATTAATAAACATAAAACCTCTTTAACCGTAATGGCATTTTGATTACGCAGAAAATAAACTGTCAAACTTGAGTGAGATACGAGTTTTCAAAAGTAACCAGACCGTGATGACAGTAATGACATTCAATTTGACACAGAATATCGGTAGTTTAGTATTCTAATTCTAGGGTGACCATGCATGTCGTAAATATTTTTTTTTTTCAACACGACTAGAAAATTAACGTTAACCTCACTAATACTGATACGAAACAGTTGCTTATAATTAACGATATGCGCAGTGTTAGTCCTGCTCACGTCTCCTGAATCACCCGGTATATACATATTAACTAAAATTATTGGAATTACTTCATCTATTAGGAAGGTTTAGGTGTATAATTTGTTAAGCCGTGCGGACCCGACCCAGTTATTTACACAAGTAATTTAATCTTAAAACATATTAATACGAACATACATCGTTCTCCAATCAATCTCAGGCACAAAAACCTAATTTCCACCGAAAACACGTTGTTTTCAATCAACCATACAAGAACCCTCCAAATCTGTTCGATCACATTCAAATCCTTTCAAATCTTTTACCGAACACAGAACCACGGAGGTCAGCAATAAATGGCCACCGAATGTAGAACGACATACTCGTTTCCATTACGTTGATTTAATTGCAAATTGTTTAAGACTTTGATTATTAAAGATATTAATTAAAGCATAATTAAGCAGGATTTTCGGAATTTAATATTTATATAATGGATGGAGATGGAAAGTTGATGGGATCTTGTTCCTTGAGATTGTTTTGTGGATCGATAAATGAGAAGATAAGGTTCTTGCTGTTAAAATTTATAATCTCCTTATTCCATCCATATTAGCTACTTAAACTCACTCTTGTTTCTCTATGCTCAGAAACTATATGTCTATGGTTTTTGACGTATTCCTTCTCTTCCCGTCATGGCCACCAACGAGATTGGCATGTATTAGACGTGTGCGCCGATTAAAAAACGATCAGCGGCGGCGTTTGCGGAAAAATCGGCGGCGGCGGCGTGTTTTCGGCGTGAAATCGGCGTGACCTTGACTTTCAGGTTTCTAAAGAAAAATCATTAATTTGTCGTCTGTTCTTTATAATTCAGGTTGCTGGTACTGAACTACGTAATCTACGTATAGTTAGTATAATCTACGTATAGGTTTTGAGTAAAATAGGGTTTGTAAATGAATATATGATACACGGCGGCCACATACAAAGAAGAGGAAAAGACCATGTTGTCAATATAGCACTGAACCTTCCGGAACAACCGAGAGGAAGAGGAAGACCAAAATTCACATGGTGATCCAATATTAGAGCCGATCTAAAGAACCTGAACATAACAGAAGAGACAACCCAGAATCGACTACTCTGGCGCAAAATGACAAGGAGACCCGACCCCACGTAGGTGGGATAAGGGAAGGAGGAAGAAGAAGAGAAATTAATATATGATAGGTATAATAACTCGATTATCCTAGTAACTGGCTTGTAGTAAGGGATTACCTGGTCCCAATGACTTTCAATCCGATCTGATCCATTTTGTCATGCTGTAAACGGCTTATCTTCAAATATCCTTGAAATATCCTAGATATAGTGGACTGCTCTGGCTTCCCGTTAATGGTTTTCTTGTCGTATAAGCACTAGGCTGGCTGGCTTTCTCGTTTTCTCATTGCTGAGGATTGTGACCACATGTAATTTGTCTCAATTTCGCGCAGTCATAAGCCGTGTGGACTGCCGCCAGCCATCGACCATCTCACACATGCTCCACTCTGAGCACGTTTGCCATTCATTGGGCCTAAATTCATATTATGTTTCGCCACATCATGCGTTGGAAACCGCATAACGTGTCCGAAGAAAGATGTTGTGGAAACCCGAGTGGCGATATTGAGCTATTTGAAAATTAAGGGGTTTGTTCTTCTAGCTGTATGCAGCAGTCTTTGCCAACACTAAATCTCTAAAGCGCCAACCTTTGCAAGTTACCCTTTTTGAGACTCGCGGTTCAGCACCATACTGGAATATAGGAAAGACGAGAACTCGTACCACCAAGATATACAAACTTGCTCGCTTTTTCGTAATCGCCGAGTGCGTCGGTAACTCGGAGTAGGTACGTTTGCCCTGTCTACAACCATTACTTTGCTCTTGGAATGGTTGATCTTAAGACCACTCTAGAACTTTCAACTTCCATTTTCTTCAGAAGAGCCGCCATTTCGATGTATTTCTTGTTGTTATTCCCGTAAGACTGTCGATAATAGTACTAGCAAGGAAAACTAACTAGCTAATGTGTCGTTGCGATCATCAACGACACATTAGCTAGTTAGTTTTCCTTTTCTGTTGCTCTTTGAGGTTCCATGGTACATGAGCCCTGTGTTTTCGTTGCCTAGTTAATTGCAATGTAGTTAAGTATTTTCATGATATAGCATTCTGACTTCGTATGTGAGGTGAGGGCATAAAAATTCTAATTAATAGTTGAATGTGAATACACAATTTATAGGAAAAAATCTTACTGCATATAATGCTCCCTCATCTTTCTGGACGCTGAACACTAAGGATTATTCAGTCTCTTTAATGGGTGTGTCAAATAGTTTGTGCAACTGGCTATTCTCTTTATATATAATACAAAAAAATCCAAATTGTAATCCAAATATCAAGTTAAAATAGCTGATTAACAACACTCAAGGTCACGCCGATTTCACGCCGATCATTCATCGGCGGCGGCGGCGTGGCAAAAAAGCCCGGCGGCGGCGGCGCGCCGGCGCGGCGCACACGTCTAGCATGTATTGCTTCTTTGCTCTGTCCTAACCTAACTTTAAAATGTAGTGCTCGATATTTAATTAACATGTGTGGGTCTGTGCTGTAAAAATATATAGTACTTTCTTCGACTCTTTTTAATAAAAGAATGATTGAACAAACTCCGAGGTAGACGTGTGCGCCGCGCCGGCGCGCCGCCGCCGCCGGGCTTTTTTGCCACGCCGCCGCCGCCGATGAATGATCGGCGTGAAATCGGCGTGACCTTGAGTGTTGTTAATCAGCTATTTTAACTTGATATTTGGATTACAATTTGGATTTTTTTGTATTATATATAAAGAGAATAGCCAGTTGCACAAACTATTTGACACACCCATTAAAGAGACTGAATAATCCTTAGTGTTCAGCGTCCAGAAAGATGAGGGAGCATTATATGCAGTAAGATTTTTTCCTATAAATTGTGTATTCACATTCAACTATTAATTAGAATTTTTATGCCCTCACCTCACATACGAAGTCAGAATGCTATATCATGAAAATACTTAACTACATTGCAATTAACTAGGCAACGAAAACACAGGGCTCATGTACCATGGAACCTCAAAGAGCAACAGAAAAGGAAAACTAACTAGCTAATGTGTCGTTGATGATCGCAACGACACATTAGCTAGTTAGTTTTCCTTGCTAGTACTATTATCGACAGTCTTACGGGAATAACAACAAGAAATACATCGAAATGGCGGCTCTTCTGAAGAAAATGGAAGTTGAAAGTTCTAGAGTGGTCTTAAGATCAACCATTCCAAGAGCAAAGTAATGGTTGTAGACAGGGCAAACGTACCTACTCCGAGTTACCGACGCACTCGGCGATTACGAAAAAGCGAGCAAGTTTGTATATCTTGGTGGTACGAGTTCTCGTCTTTCCTATATTCCAGTATGGTGCTGAACCGCGAGTCTCAAAAAGGGTAACTTGCAAAGGTTGGCGCTTTAGAGATTTAGTGTTGGCAAAGACTGCTGCATACAGCTAGAAGAACAAACCCCTTAATTTTCAAATAGCTCAATATCGCCACTCGGGTTTCCACAACATCTTTCTTCGGACACGTTATGCGGTTTCCAACGCATGATGTGGCGAAACATAATATGAATTTAGGCCCAATGAATGGCAAACGTGCTCAGAGTGGAGCATGTGTGAGATGGTCGATGGCTGGCGGCAGTCCACACGGCTTATGACTGCGCGAAATTGAGACAAATTACATGTGGTCACAATCCTCAGCAATGAGAAAACGAGAAAGCCAGCCAGCCTAGTGCTTATACGACAAGAAAACCATTAACGGGAAGCCAGAGCAGTCCACTATATCTAGGATATTTCAAGGATATTTGAAGATAAGCCGTTTACAGCATGACAAAATGGATCAGATCGGATTGAAAGTCATTGGGACCAGGTAATCCCTTACTACAAGCCAGTTACTAGGATAATCGAGTTATTATACCTATCATATATTAATTTCTCTTCTTCTTCCTCCTTCCCTTATCCCACCTACGTGGGGTCGGGTCTCCTTGTCATTTTGCGCCAGAGTAGTCGATTCTGGGTTGTCTCTTCTGTTATGTTCAGGTTCTTTAGATCGGCTCTAATATTGGATCACCATGTGAATTTTGGTCTTCCTCTTCCTCTCGGTTGTTCCGGAAGGTTCAGTGCTATATTGACAACATGGTCTTTTCCTCTTCTTTGTATGTGGCCGCCGTGTATCATATATTCATTTACAAACCCTATTTTACTCAAAACCTATACGTAGATTATACTAACTATACGTAGATTACGTAGTTCAGTACCAGCAACCTGAATTATAAAGAACAGACGACAAATTAATGATTTTTCTTTAGAAACCTGAAAGTCAAGGTCACGCCGATTTCACGCCGAAAACACGCCGCCGCCGCCGATTTTTCCGCAAACGCCGCCGCTGATCGTTTTTTAATCGGCGCACACGTCTACTCCGAGGTTTGATTTGTGGTGAGCAGTGTTCGTTAATTTTCCAGCAATTTTGGTGCAGCATTGTTGGTTAAAAGCATCTGTATGCCCTACTCTAGGTAGAATAGATAATTAGGGTTAATAACAATAATTTATTAACCTTAACCAATCCTCTCCCTAGAAAAAAAATTAAGAAAATCCTTTATTTTTACAATGCTGCACCAAAATTGCTGGAAAATTAACGATCACTGGTGGCGAGCGATCCACGCGTTTTGCTGCAAATTCTGCAAAGCTCCCATGTAAGTTGCTAGATCTGCCGGCCCATCCGGTGTGCAGGTCTCTCACTTGCGATGGAGTTCTTTAGTTAATTTAATCATATTAATATTATTATTGGCACTTCTTGATAGGCAAAATATTATCTAGTTATGATCCCTTCACACGATAAGAAGAAGAAGAATATTATTATTGTATTACTAGAGACCCGCCCCGGCTTCGCGGGTTGATAAATTTTATTATACACTTAAACCTTCCTCAATAATCACTCTATCGATTGGTGAAAACCGCATGAAAATCCGTACAGTAGTGTTTGAGTTTTTGAGTCGAACATACATACACACAAACAGACAGAAGACGTAGCGGGGGACTTTGTTTTATAAGGTGTATTAATATTACGGTGATTATTTTAAGTCTTACGGATAACTCTCGCTAGACCAGGCCGTGCCCGGGCCGATAAGAAACATCACAGGAGCCACTTATGCGTTGCCGACCCTTGAGAACCCTAAATACCCGCTTCTCGAAGAATCCCATATCGTATTAGCGCAAAGGGCCTCAGAAGGCAACTCATTTCACAAAAACCGGACGTGTGAGTCGGACTCGCCCACCGAGGGTTCCGTACTTTTTAGTATTTGTTGTTATAGCGGCAACAGAAATAAAACATCTGTGAAAATTTCAACTGTCTAGCTATCACGGTTCATGAGATACAGCCTGGTGACAGACAGACAGACGGACAGACGGACAGCGGAGTCTTAGTAATAGGGTCCCGTTTTTACCCTTTGGGTACGGAACCCTAAAAAATGGTGGTCGATGTTATAGTTAATTATGATTTCTAGACCATTTTGATTTGCGTTATGAAACCAATAAATGTTACTCGCGTCGGCAGTATTAATTACTTAGTAATTAAATTTGATGTAAATATTTATCGACGCCCAAACGTCCTATTTCAAAGCCGCCCACTTGTAGCCGTTATTAATATTCACTAGTATTTAAATTAACGAACAAATATGATATTCCATTTGGGAAACCTACGTATATTCTCCGCTCAAATGGAATATTTAACATAAACTCGATAGCAGACTTGGGCACTTTATATGTCATTTAAAATGAAAAGATCTGGCAATGTCATCATTTATGACTTTCTTTCATCACTTTGTGTTCGACACTCTAGACTCTAGAGAATATACGTAGGCTAATTCGCCAGTAACTGGCAACCGACCAATAACTGGCCACCCTAAACTAAAAATGAATTCTAACATAATTCATTTTAGTATAAGGTTCCAATAACTGGCCAGCCTTCAATAACGTATAGGTATATAGAACTCATTTTTAGTTTAGGGTGGCCAGTTACTAACAGGTGGCCAGTTACAGGCAAATTACCCTACTTCGTTTTGGATTTCAATCTTTATCTTCATTCCTGCCAAATGTAGGTTACGAAAAAGAAACAGTAAAGAGCATTTGTCAATGTCAGCCCCACGGCGACGCAACCAATCGGTGGCGTTAGTCAAAATGTCTTTGTATCGTATTCAATTATGTAATTGCGATTGAAAATTGCTTCGAACGCAATAGGGAATATTACGCAAAACTCTGCGTAGAGGGCGTCACTAACTCAATCACATGGCCTACCGGAAACACGACAATCGAAAGTTCTGTTTCTGCCTCTATCACTCTTGCTTATTCGATCGATCGAGATAACGAAATAACGATTTTCGCGTTTCGTGGTATGCCACCTGTAAACAAGCCGCCTTAGTTGCACCAATGTCATAGTAAAAACTTGTCAAAAAACTGTTTAAGGCGTAATGTATAAGTTACTCTATGGTTTACTAAACAAATTAGTGCTGCACTCTGGCGGCAGAACATTGCAGTAATACTCCCTATTGATTATTTCGGGGCCGCTTTTTAATAGATATCTAGTAAAATAAGGGTTGCACCAATCACAGTTGACAGATTAACGTCACTCGGCAGTGAACTTCTAAACTTCCCGTAGGTACCTACATTAAAATTTTGCGGACTCTTTAACGGTGACAGATGGTTTCTTGCAACAAACCTTAAGTGAACTATAATTCTGAGACTTACAGAATGTGCAACTTGCGAACATTTTACAAAAAGTTGCAAAAGTTATCGGAAAATTTCACAGGAAATAAAGAAATCTCTCTTTGGAAATAGAAAATTTCGATTCCCTTATAAAAATAGGGGAGGTAAGCCCATAACGGGTAAGCTAAGGGAGATGTGAAATAAAACATTGCTATAAACGTAAATGTACCAAATATTTTTATTGAAAGAAACGTCCATCTATTAAAGAAACAAAATATAAAAACAAACATAATCATTCTCTATAATAATCTTAGAAAAACACAAAATAGAACACCCTTCCAAATACCCGTTTTGCCTTTATGGGGGGCCTAAATCGGGTACATCGTCTGGGCAAAACGGGTAAAGAATAACTAATGAGATCAATCAACAAATGTAACATATTTTTAAAGTTTTATAGCGTTATGGGCACTAGCTGCTTTCAGATAAGCTTCACCAAACAACTTAGCCACGTCATATTGTGAAATTATGCGACCAACGTGGGTCCGCTGAAATAGCGAAACAGCTTGCTCAAAATAAGTTTTAAAAGGTCCATAGACGCAAGTATCTAGAGGCTGTAAACGGTGCGTTGTGTGTGGTGGCAGTGACACAAAAATTACATGGTTCTTTGAAGCGTATTCCAGGACTTCTAGGTATTTATGTGACATGTGATTGTCCATTACTAAAATTATTTTTTTGTCACTAGTTGGCCTAGTCATAGCGTCAAAATGTCAAAGCCAATCTAAGAATGTTGGCCCGTTTATCCAACCATTGTCTGTGCAGCTCGCGACTGATCCGGGTGGAGCGCCATCTAAAAGCCTTGGCACCATTCGCTTACGCCCAAAAATTAAAAATGGGGGTATAAACGTACCTGCAGCACTGCAACAACAAACCACTGTTGTGAGTTTACCACGTTCATCTACACTAGATATCACGCCAACCTGTTTTTTCCCTGATCTACTAAGAATTCTAGGTGGCTTGTTGCTATTAGTCTGAATCCCAGTTTCGTCCACATTAAAAATGCGAGTAGCGTCGATTTTATGTTTATCAATCTCTCCCTCTAGTAAGTCGAAAAATCTTTGTACTTGTGGTTTATTAAAACCTCTAGCGCGTGCTAAAGACGTTGGTTCAGGACGGCGTAGACTTAAATCTGGATGTCGTGTTTTAAATCCACTGTACCAATCTTCTCCTGCCGTTCCATTTTTAAATGGATGTGGGATATTGTTGATTACGGCATATTGGTACACGAGCTCTAAAAATTCTTTCTTGGTAAGTCCAAAAAACAGACTATCCATTTGAAACACATATTCAAGAAGCTCTAGTTCTTGACTATCCGTAAATATCGTAGTGTACCTCCCAAGTTTCTTTTTCGGGCATCCTTTTTTAATGTGCCGCTGCAAGGTGGATAAGTTTATACCGTACTTCTTAGCCGCACTATTTACTGAGCTTTTACTTGCTTCTTCCATAGCCAGTTTCATTACAGCCTCGTCCCATGATGCGTTAGTAGTTTTTCTTTTATATTTGTTAACCATCTAAAAAAAAACAAGTTAATCAAAGCTTCATACAAACCAACCAGTTATAACACAAGAATACTAGGGCAAATCGGGTATCTACCCGTTTTACCCTTACCCGTTATGCCCAAAATGCACGTTTTAATTTTCAACCGACATAACATCAAAACAAATTGCAAGAAAACCACGTGTTTTCGAAATTTAGAAGCCCATTCCCCGCAAATTCATAACACAAAACTTAAGCCAATATGTGTCACACAATATGTGTGTATTCAAAGTTACAAAATTGCTGTATTTTTTAGTAAAACCATAAAAAAAACATTTTTTCATCTTACCTTGCAAGCGCTTGCGTCACAGCGGGAAGCCGACTGCCTGTGATTGGACGACACTCACGCTACCTCATTACACCCGTATATTCTCACTGACAGTTGTTATACGCACACTAACAAGCTTACCCGGTTTAGGCGGGCTACCCGTTATGGGCTTACCTCCCCTATGAGAATTTTTCGAAGTTTTTCTTTGTAGAAATTTTGCAATATCGGAATCTTTCTGACTAATAGGTACCTATTTACCTACTATTAACAACTAGGGTAATTCGTCAATTACTGGCCATTGTTTAATAACTGGCCACCTTATACTAAAAATGAATTCTATTCACCTACAAACAGTACGGGTATCATGGTCGCATTTTTATCACTTGTCATGTCATGCGTCACTTGTGCACTTACATACTTGTTAGAACGTGACAGGCATGGTGACAGACTCGGAGTAAATATCTATGGAGTAGAGACGCGCACTAATTTCTATCTGAAAAATTCTGTCGTTTTTGGCGCGGGGGACGAGGTAACGCACACAAATAATATTAACACTAATGCATTTTTAGCATGCGTCGCTACACACGCACACGACAAAATTATCAAACACTAGCAAAAACTATATTCACACAAGTACAAGAACAAACACAGACAACCCTGTCCGTGAACGAGATGACGTCAGTTCTAAGTAAACCTAGATAGTGCGAGGGACGCGCCGATAATATTGTCGATATTTTATTGACAATGAATTTTAATTTCTGCTTTTATCAATTATAATAATATTACAATATCAAGTCTTTATACCAGCATTTTACTAACTTTCAATTTTTGTATTGTTTTTAGATGTTGTTCTAATAGTTTGTCAATTTGTTTAGGGCGAATCTTGCAAGCTGATATAGAATGATTTTTTATTATCAGTTCATTAGTTAATATTTTACATGTTGGTTTACTTCTGAAAGCAATGCAATATACTATCGAGCATGCAGATCTGATGACAGAGATGGAACGCGGCCATAGGATGTCATTTAAGGGATATTGAGTAGGGGATAATTAGTATATACATATATCGGCGGTAGATCGTAAAATCGGGTATATCGAGATATTCCTAGGCATATCATGAAACTCCGCCATTTAATAATCTGCCTTTTGCATTTTTTGCCACTGCTAGTGCTGCATTCTATGTGGCATTTGGAGCAGAATGCGTAGGTGCTAGGTAGGTACTAAAATCATACGCTACCCAAACACGTACTATAAGTAGGCTGTCAAGCCATTTCAATGGTTATCATTTGCTAAAATGTAGGACATCCTACTTATTCGATATGCCTAAATGTTGAGGTTTGACGGTATGGCGGGTGATCACTAGTCAGAACATGACATGCCGGCGTTTCATGATCTGCTTAGGAATATCACACCTTGAAGTTAGCACGATATGGCTGGTGGTCACTAGGCAGATCATAATCTGCCTAGGAATATCACTCCTTGAGGTTTGTACGATATGGCTGGTGTTCGCTAGGCATCATGACCATCTGTATATTATTCATTATGTTTATATCGATTTTACCGATATTGGTTTTTATGGTGTCCCATCACTAATATTGGTACGGTGATACCAGAGTAATAAATTAAAAGTGCCTATTTAATGGAAAGTGACAGCCGTAAATACCTTAAATTAATAAAATATTTGACATGTTAAATAAAAATATATAGCTGGTCAAGCAAATCTTGTGAGTAAAAAAGGCGCGAAATTCAAATTTTCTATGGGACGATATCCCTTCCCGCCTACATTTTTCAAATTTGCTGCCTTTTTCTACTGACAAGATCTGCTTGACCGGCTATATGTAGAAACTAAAGGAAAAATTAATTTTCAAAAAATAGTCTATCGGTAATTTTACGTTATTTAGGGGTTGTGCACAAATCACGCGAGATGTTTTCGACTACTTTTTGATCCCCCGTCCCCCTTTTCTTTATTCTTATGGATCTATTTATTTGATTAAATAGATTAGGTTGATATGAAACTAAGGTGTTATATAAAAATAATGTGTTAACTTAAATTATATAACAAAAAGCAACGCAAATAGGGCGTATTACTGCAATGTTCTGCTGCCAGAGTGTAGCACTAAGCTAGCTAGTAAATTTTCTCTTTTCTCTTTATCGCTCAAATATGAAGAGGTTAGATAACGAAATTTAATATTTCTTGTTCCGCGCGGACCCCCAGATTGTGATGGATTGTGGTAGTCGCGCCCCCTACGCAGAGTTTCGCATAATATTTCCTATTAGAAATTCTACTCGTACCTAAATAATATTTAGGAAGTCTTCTTTAGAATTACCCTAAATTAGATTTAATACCATATCACTGGTATCACTGTCAGATTGACAATGTTTTTTAGTTATTTGCAAAGTTAATGCACTATTTGATAATATTTAGATGTAATAGTACCTACATATGATAAGAAACGTGTTCTTTTTGTAGACTAGACGTTTTCGATCTCATTTTGAACGAGAAAACGCTGCAATTCGGCATTTTCGGCTCCTATCATTCCGCTTAGACTGACGTTTGCTGAATGGCGTATGACGTGTGGCAACTAGTTTTATATAACCTCCTTGACCGGCGGCCGCGGACTTTTTTCAGAGGGGAACGCCTGTTAATGGCCGCTCCATAGATATTTACTCCGAGGTGACAGATGATAAAAACCGACCGTCTTAGCCCTATTGGTCTACGTGACAACGTGATAAATAGGTGTCCGTCACTTTCTATCCCAAGGTGTTAAAAAGTGACAGTTATTTTATCATGCAGATAAAGATGGATAAAGCTATCCATAATACGCCGGCTGAATTAGTTAAAGTATAAAATGGTCATTTACTGAAACCTTACACTAAAATGAATTCTGTTTATAGGTGAATAGAATTAGAACACCATTTGTATGGAACACCAAACATGACATGCTTAGTTGTAATTCGTAGGGTCCTTATTCTCCTAATGCTCGCCACGACGGCAATGTAACTTGATTTAATACACTATTTTGCTTACAACAGACGTCGTAAAACCTACCACAGTAACTAGGTTTAAGGTAATTACAATGCTGTTATCTTGATGTATTTTGCTGAAATATTACAGCTTACCTTCTTAATTCCGTAGAAGATTATAACTTATTTCTTTGACATAATGGAGAAAATATTGCCAGCGTAGCCTAGCAAAAGCTCGGCCGAATTTCACCTTCCCATACAAAGGGAGTTTGGTTCTCATTTAAAAAGTACGTGTTTGATTGTATTAAAACTTTGTACATAAATACAATGACATGAGGTATATAGATATACGGCTTATAAGGCATAGGCCTGAAATTAGATTACAGCTCCAGTTTATAAAACAAACAAAATAGAGCAAAAACAAGTTTTGTATGAAAAACCTAAATTCTCTGTATTTATTTAATATTGGTATCTGAAGCTATATAAACTAATTACAGGACTAGATATACCTTATCCAATTGTAAGAACAAAGTTTCAGAGCAAACTAGCTAGCCATTTTAAAATGAAATCGTAACTACGTTTGTATGAAAAACCGACCTTGATTGCTTGTAGCTTTATTATTTTATTTTTTGAATTATTGTATTTACTAGCAGTGTATGTGATATTTAGTTTTGTGACTCATTATCCGCAATAGAGGACTAGTTATAGCTAGTTAGCTATCATGTTTAGGATGCAGTTGCAACTCCCGCGCATCCTGTTTAGCCGTGCCTAAGATAAAAACATGACCACATACAAACATACACTAGGAAACATAATGAATAGTTTGCCAAATACATAAACTGTATATAAGTAATTTACATAACATCGCCCACAGTGTTAACTGTACATAGGTAGACCTTATGCCTCTTGTAATAAGGTCCACCGATGTACAGTTAGAAGTAATGCTTTTTGTACAAAGTAGGGAATATAATATTTAAATACTTCGCGTTTTGAACACATATTAACTCACATCGAGTCTATCGCGAATTTATTTTATTACCTTTATCAAAGACATATGTAATTACTATCTATTCTCTTTGCCTTTATTTACCGACGTTTCGACACAGGTTTCACTGGTCGTGGTCGCGGCTAACTGATATCCCAGCAAAATGAAACGTGGGTAAATAAAGGTAATAAAATAAATTCGCGATAGACCCGTCTATAAATGTGAGTTAATACAAAGTAGGGTACGTTGGAAAATCATTATTATTCTTGAAAGTTCAGCATTAATTGTTTATGTAAGTGAACTTCGGCCGAAGCCTTGAACTGTAACTGAAATACTCGTAATTGAAGTGAGGCTGTTGGAAAACTTTTGACAGGATTCTGTATCAAAACGCGATGAATAGGTTATTTCTATACTATAAAACTTCAGATTTGCCGTGACCAAGTGAAATACGAATTCATTTTTATATACATACACCTACCTATAGATTTAAATACCAATTTTCTTTTTGTTATATAAGTTGTTTCTCCCATTTATATAAATATTTTGCCTCAGATCTACATCATTTAAATAATAACACCAATCCCGGCCCCGCTGCCGGCGGCATCCTAGGTTAGGTTTTTTATAATGTATTTATATATTTTTTGTAATGTTTTGTAAGTGTTTTTATACTCACATTGTAAAATCCTAACCTAAGAGTCAAGTTAAATAAAGGACATTACACCAAAATGAGGATATTCGAGTTACTTATGGACGATAAGGAGTTTGAAAGATTTTCGACTATACTTGGTTGATTTTACGATTCTGTTGGACATCAGTTTGTATGGTAAGACTCTGATCAATTTGAAATAAGTAGCTTGTATCGCAAAAAAGCAAAGTTGATTTTTACTAAGAGATTCAAATACATAATGTGCAAGTTTGGCATTGACTTGAAGTTGTTTGTGCACAACTTTTCACCTCAGCAGCAAAGAGGACTTATAAATTATATTAAATAAAAAACGAGCTTTCATTTTTATGATTACTCAATAAATGAGACGACTTCGTAGAAAGAGATTGATTTTGCTCACTGATTTTGCAGCAAAATACGACTGTTAACGTGCTGAGGCGGAAAAAGCTGTTTATTTATTTATAATGAAGGCTTTCCAGCCTGTAAAGATTAAATTAAGATGTGTCAAGCGACGTCTATTCATTGCAAGATTGATCTACTCAAATTTGACGTTTAATGTATAGTCTGGCTGAATGAAAGCGGGCCCTAGTTGAAAACTAGGTCAATTGATGTAAGTTTGTCCCCATAATACCTACATCGCAAACAAGAAGGATTACTTCCCACACATACGGACTGGAACTAGGAGGCAGATACAGATCAGAATAATTGGCCACCCTAAACTAAAAATGAATTCTATACACCTATAAACAGAATTAATTTTAGTTTATGGCGGCTAGTTATTGCGATGATGGGTCGGCTTAGGAGCAGTACCAACAGCATTCTGGATGTCATTGCAGAAAGGCCTGAGAATCCTATACTGGCGCATTGGATTCGCCAAGTTATAGGCTTTCTTAAATTTAGAAAATAGATTAGGTTATAGTTTAATGTATGTACATATACTAGGTGTAAAAAAAAATTAACATTAGTTCCTAAGTTATACTAACAAATATGGATGCAAATCTGAAATAAATATTTTCAATTTCAATTTCAATTGAAGGCTGGCCAGTTATTGAAACCTTATACTAAAATGAATTCTGTTTATAGGTGAATAATAGAATTCGTTTGGTGGCCAATTACTAACAATGGCCAGTTACTGGCGAATTACCCTACCTTGATCTAAGTATAAGTTCTAGATTTATTTTTCGTATCGAGAAATAAATTTTAAAAAGTTACCATAAATATATTTTGAGCTGAATTCATTGCTAATCGTAAAAAAATGTTTTTGCGTGCGAGATGCGTCAATTGCGATTAGTATCGCATTTAGCACATCTGAATATGCCTCCAGTATTGATGAAAAACATGTAATATTTTGGGCCTGAATAAATCAAGGGTTCCATAGGGAAATAATAAACTACGCGGCTAAGCGATGTGCCCAGTTGGTACAGTCAACGGTAAAAATATGGGTGTACAAATCATCTCAAAAATATGTCCCATAACTCTTATGTCAGTGAATGAACTATGGGACATATTTTTGAGTAAGTTGTCTACACCCATATTTTTACCGTTGACTGTACCAGGCAGGTAAATGTAAGTAAAAAACTTACCTACGGATATATTTAATCCGTGTGTAGCTGGTGTGTAGTAGTGAAATGTTCGCATTGTCGTTCCATATTTGAAATTTGTAATATGACTGAATTGAAACAATCATTATTCATTAGTCATAACTAACATAAAACTAATTTTAAAGTTTAATTCACGTAAGTTAAACTGTAAAATTAGTCACGTGAGTAGGTCTCTAGACAGACACACTTTCGCTTCTATAATATTAGTAGGTACTTATGGATTACGATTCAACGGGAAAGTTTTAAATGTCAATGTAAATTTCATGTGTCTTTGTTAACTGTACACAACTTACATATATGAGGGCTTTAGCAAAGTCTTTTACTGATATATGCGTAGGTGTGCAGGTTACTGGTTAAAAAGGTCAAGAGATGACTTTTAATTGGGTTCGACAAAGGTTGGGACTTAAAGAATTAAAAGTCTTTTATTCGGTTATGACAATGTTTTCTATTTATTTCAATTATTACAACGAAACTATAGAGCGTGTAGAAGTTTTATAAAATGTCTACTCGCTCTTTTTTCTTTACACGTAAATAGCGTAGCTTTGATTGTATGGTAGCGGTTAGAGCGTTTTCACATACTCCGATCCGATATCGGATGTCGTAAGGAAGTAAAATGTAAGATATATGTGATTCTCTGTATTTATTTATGCATTTAATAAATCATTAATACTAAAAAACCGGACAAGTGCGAGTCGGACTCGCCCACCGAGGGTTCCGTACTTTATAGTATTTGTTGTTATAGCGGCAACAGAAATACCTACATCATCTGTGAAAATTTCAACTGTCTAGCTATCACGGTTCGTGAGATACAGCCTGATGACAGACGGACGGACGGACAGCGGAGTCTTAGTAATAGGGTCCCGTTTTACCCTTTGGGTACGGAACCCTAAAAACGATAAATAACACAGAAAAGGAGACTTAATGCCAATGGCACTCTCCTGCAGGTGTTTATGTCATAGGCGCCTTCCGACATCCGATATCGGAAAGGCGCTTCCGATAAATTCAGCCATGTCGGAGCCCCCCGACAGCTGCGGACCGATAATATTTGTTTGTGTGCGTATGTGTATAATGCTTGTTGTAGTGTGCGTGACCGCTAAAGGCGGCGCCCGGGCGCGCCCCCGCGGCCTGGCTACGCGGTCTGATATCGGATCCGACAATGTGAAATCACTCTTAGGTTCGTGTGAGTTCATGGACATGTTTTTTCGTCGCAAATGTTGTTTGTAACTAGGGGATACTCGGACCATAGAGAAATATAGTAAGATAAGAGTGCTCACTCCATACATCAGTTTTGGTACCAAAAAAATTTGTATTTTCATAGTCGACATCTAGCATCGAGTAGCGGAATTATCAGTAATTTAAGTAGTAGTAGTAGTACTGTCAAATGACAATAGATGTAGCACCGACCGGAAAGTCTTATATTGTTGAGCATTAGACTACTAGACTACATTATACTACTCTTTTTGGTACCAAAACTGATGTATGGAGTGAGCACTCTTGTCTTACCGTAAAACGGGGTGAGTAGGTTTCGCGGGGAGAGGTGGGCTATGAATGGGGAGAGAAGGTTTGAGAGGGGGGTGAGAAAGGATTTTAAGGCTACTGCTACAAAAATAATGTATTCCAATTTAAAATATAGCTATAGTAATACGCATAATAAAAAAAAATCGATCCAACAATCTTCCAAAATCACCTTTGTATGAAAACCCCTCTCACCCCAAATACGAGGCACTACGGGGTGAGGTGGGTTTTCCTCTTTATCGTCAAAGTTATGAAATGGAACTACCCAAAATAAAATAAAAACTAAAATACAAACGTCCGGAACACTTTTTATTTTCACCATTCAGTTTTCATATATAAAAATAAAATGTTATCGAGGTTTGAATTTCAGTTTTGACCCTACTCACCCCATTTTACGGTACTATATTTCTCTATGCTCGGACGAAAACTGCTGAGCTATGGAAGCGATAACAGTAAAAAGTCTACTAAAAGCCGGTTCGGGGCGCAGGAACAATGCTTTGTAAAGTTTTTGTACATGCTTTTGATATTACCGAACATGAAAAAAAAATATTAATATTAGTTTTTTTTTTTTCAGTTACAATCGCCAGCCAACAAAAGAGCATATGCAACAAAAACAAAAGCACCATACTACAAAGCAAAGGCTCTCTTGAGAATAAAATGCAACTTTACTATGTTTTTAATACATTCACTGCCAACGTTTTCGTAGCGCTACGCTCGTAGCCGATCCCAGCGTTTTCCCGCATTGTAGAGGAAAGCGACGACGAACAGAGAACCCGCCGTGCATGAATTCACACCTCAGAGTTTGGTCAGAGATAGCAAAATCATCCTGTATAACCTGAATCACAGAATACATAATATGTAGTACTACCGTACAGAAAGGACACTTCCTACAAAACCGAAGTTTGACAGCGATTCAGGGTCGAATCATGCTATCCCTTTCTAATGTATGGCACTATTCCTTTCGGCTATTTAGGGTTGTCAAAATTCAAGTGATTATCTTATCTGTGGTCGTGCACGCAAAAGGACGTCAAGTGGTGCCAACCCTAATAATTGCTCGGAGCAATGCTGAGCCGAACGGATCCGAGTTTACCCGAAGTCAGGAGTGTCTCCCCAATGCCTGAATTGAGGTAAGATAAACGTATGGGCTTTCAGACTCTCGATGGACCTTAACAGCTACTACCTGGAAGGGGCCCACAGGAAAACGCCGTAAAGGCAAACCAAATAGCCGCTGGGCGGATGACATTAAGAAAATAGCCGGTATAAATTGGAAACATACTGCATTAAATAGGGAAACCTGGAAGTCCTTGGAGGAGGCCTTCACCCGATGAGGGGTTCTGGTCCGACTAACTATATCAGTGTAAATACCTAAATAAAATGTAAGCTTTTCTTGACATACACCTTGTACTTAATTATAACTTTGACATAAAAAACAATGCAATGTAATACTAAAAAACTAGATAAGATTATGTAATCGATGAACCTTCTTACATTTCTCTCCAAATGACTAGAAATAAAGGCTTTTTTTTATATATTTTTTTTATTATTTAACCGTATGGGCAGATATCGGTCTGCGTGTATTTATTTAGATACATCTAGATTATTCTACCCTTTCTTCCCTGGGGTGTTACCTTACATTAAATATGGATATAACCCTCACACCTTCCTTAAAAACATCTGTAACATGGGAGATTAATTAAAGTTGTATCAAACAGAAACGTTTGCGAACGGTGCTGGGCATATCTAATTAAATTAAATTACATTAAATTAAATTTTATTTATTAAAGACAACGTTTAAAGTTGTACCCCCCTGTATCTTGCATTTTAGATTTTGGAATGTTTAAATACATATTAATTCCACTCAGAATCACGAGCTCTTTCGATCATCATACAAGAAAAAAAATGTCCCCAAAATTTCATACAAATTTTTTTGTCCGTTTTGTTACGGTCATTGAAGGTTGTATAGCTTAGAAAACCGTAACCAAACGGACCAAAAATTTTCGGTGCACGTTTTTCCCAGTAAAAATGGAAAAGGTCGTGGTCGTAGAAATAATATAAAAATTCCCAATTCTAACACAAAAAAATATTGGTAGGTACAACTTTGAATAGAAATGCCCTGTTATGAAGCTTAGAAACAAATTAAAAGTGGAAAATGTCACTGGTGGGACTTGAACCCCCGAGTGCTGGATCCCTAGCCCAGTGCGCTACCATCTGAGCTATCAAGACTTTACCCAATTACAGCAAATTAGCAAAATTATGGGAGATAAGTATTTGGAAATTATTGGAGCAGGTTTTATTAAAAATGAAGGGGTAATACTTTTTTTTGGGTTAATACGTTAGGTAGGTATCAATTTCAAATTTATTAGCATATTGCCGTTCGACAGTTTTTTATAGTCGTCGGTGGCAAAACAGCATAGGGCCCACCTGATGGTAAGCGGTCACCGTAGCCTATGGACGCCTGCAGCTCCAGGAGGAGTGCTACATGCGCGTTGCCGACCCTTTAAAATATGTAGGTGTACCTATGCTCTCTTTTTGTCTATCTACCTTAAATTTAAGCTTTTAAGCTAAATAAATAAATAAATAAATATTTGGGGACAATCTTACACAAATCGACCTAGCCCGAAACTAAGCAAAGCTTATATACTATGGGTGCTAGACGACGATATACATACGTATATAGATAAATACATACTTATATACATAGAAAACAGCCATGACTAAATGATATGATATATGATGAATATTCATTTAATTTTCTTTTCTTGTTTAACTATGTTATAATCGGTTATATTATTTATAAATTTTTTGTGCGTTTAATTTTATATTTATTAAGGGTTCTTATTTAATTTAGGTTTATTGATAGATATATTTAGTTGAAAAATTATTTGAGTTTTTATGATATTGTTAACACTTACATAAATAAATGTATGATAAAGAGACTTATTTACAATGACTTGTTAACAATAATTCAATTGGATTTGGTAATAATCTTTAGGTACTTTTTTTAAACTAAATAAATATTTTTATGGATTTCTTTATTTTTAATAGGTTTAAGTGAATTATTTCAGTGTAACAGTACCGCACATGATTAACACCTTAACTATATATTTTGTATACGTAATATGTTATTATACTACGAAGTGACATCACTACAAACACGATTACACATACTTTAAAACGCACAAACAAATTTGGTACACATCCATTCATCTCGAGCTTGCCAAAATTGACAAAACCTTAATAATTAATATAAAGTTAACACTTACCCAACGAAAACTTCCAAACACCACACAGAACAAAACAAAAACTCACTGCAACTCAAAATGCACTCACTAATCACATAATTTTCAAATAAACAATTTGGTTTTTACAAAATACGGGTGGGTGATCGGGAATTCGCGTACAGGGCAGGCATACGACCGCTCGCTTCCACTGCCGAACGGAGACTGGCTCAACTGGCTGGCTTGTCGCTACATCCTTTCCTGAAACATTCTATCCCCCCCCCCCCTAACGTCTTGTTGGAAAAATTTCATTGCACTGAACTTGTGTCGACCTTGTTTGAGCGTAGATACATTTTTCTTCGAATTTCCACGTAGCTGGGTAGATTCAAGGTTTTGAGGTTATCGCCGTGAACAAATATTGTTTCATTTGGGTGAATGCGTTTCTTAAACGGGAGGTGTTTACGGGGCAAGTTTGTGTGAAGCTACTTGTAAGATAGCTTCAGGTAAACACAAAAGATTTTTTCTCTGCTGACGATGTGTGTAAAGTGCTTTTTTTGAGTGGGAACTTTTTAGATTAGATAGCACGTATTGTACGTCGGTTCCTCTTTTCTACGATCTGCAAATAGTTGTGAACGGGGGATTAAGACTAAGTTTATCCTGTCCTATACTCTGTATCTTTAGGTATTTAAATAGAAGTAAACAAATAATTTGTACATTTACGGGTAATTATAACATTTATTGGTTAACCAACCAAATACAAAACCGCCTGGATCTGTCACTGGACGACCTGACTTTAACCTACATTATTTGATCATGTAATGTTTTCATCTACCCTCAACTGGCTTAAGGAGCCATTTGAGGGTAGATTTTATTTACTTTTATTTAAATATTAAAGATAGTTTAAGGTTAGTTCATAGTTTTGTTATCCATAAACATCTACCTATAGGTAATCGTTTGATGTTTGTTTCTATGATCTAGGGCGTCTGAGTTTATAAAAAAATAAATAAAATAAACGTTGATTCACGAATCGTGGATCTTACATCTAATTACAATAATTCTTCTATATAACATTTTGTTAGTGATATTGATATCAAAGAGAAATAATTAAGCTTAGATTAAAGTGAAGAAGATCACTTTATACATAAACCTATTTATACTTAATTATTTTTATTTTTTATTCGTAAGAAAGGGGTAAAACATAAATTAACTAATTGGCTTGTATTATGAATAAGGGTGAAAATCTGTCCCAAATGTTTAGGACCTTATCACGTCAAAAACAAGTTAAAACCCGACCCACATTAAATTAGTACCTATACACAATTAATCACCCGCCTCAGAAAAAACAAGTCAGGGTTCACCGCTAACGAAAGACTGGGGATTTTTTTTGTTAGCCTAATTTAGTGTCCCACTGGTGGGCAAAGGCCCCCCTCTCGTTTCCTCCACTCAACAATTTTATATAACACAATTATTTTATTTTCCATTAGTTAAAAAAAATGCAAAAACAATGTTTTATTTGGTTTCAGAAAAAATGGTACCATTTACTTTTTTTCGAAAAACCATCAAGTTATGGGTTATTTAGACTCAGAAACTAGTAAGTACTATGGAATGAGACAAAGAAAAAAGTGTCCCCAGTTTTTCATACAAATTTTGGGTGTCAGTTTTGTAACAGTCTGCTAAAACTGTCAATTTTTTTGGAACACTTTTTTTTTCTTTTTAAATCGATAGCCCTCGTGATTCTCAGTAGACATAACCCAAAAGTTGAAGGATTTTCTAAAAAAAGTAAATGGTACACTTTTAAGTGAAAATGCCCATCGTTGGTTCAGATTCTGTTAGTGCTTGAAAAAGACCTATTAGGCTCTCCGAAACATGTCGCGCGAGTGACTAAAAAAACGTGACTTAAACCAAAATATTGACAAGTTGTTAGTTTTTGGGCATTTTCATTTAATTATTCTAATTTTCAAAAAATGGTACTATTCACTTTTTTTCGAAAAACCATCAACTTTTGGGTTATTTAGACTCAGAATCACAAGTAAGTACTATTGAATGAGACAAAGAAAAAAAATGTCCCCATTTTTTCATACAAATTTTGGGTGTCAGTTTTGTAACGGTCCATACAAAATGTATGTTAAAATGCGTTACAACTCTGTCAATTTTTTTGGTACACATTTTTTTTCTTTTTAAATCCATAGCCCTCGTGATTCTGAGTAGAAATAACCCAAAAGTTGATGGATTTACAAAAAAAAGGAAATGGTACCTACACTTTTAAGTGAAAATGCCTATTAAGGCCCCGTTGGTTCAGATTTTATTAGTGCTTGAAAAGACATACTACATAGGCTCGACGGCTCTCCGCAAGATGTCCCGCGAGTAACTAAAAATACGCGAGTTAAACCATAAATTAGAAATTCATTTTTTTAAACATGCAGATACGTCTGCGAGCGGCATTCCAAATTTTAGATTAAAGGAAAAAATTGAAAATTTACGCTTCCGGCAGGACTTCAACCCGCAACGTCTGCAATCCGTGCGTTAGCTCTAACCATTGAGCTACGGAAGCCTACCAGAAACTCGCGAATCTTTCCATACCTTCTCAAAAAAAATCCATTTTTCCTTTAATCTAAAATTAGCAAATTGTTAGTTTTTACATAATTGACAGCGTGTCATGCTGGCATGTTCAACCCGGAGGAAAAACTATCGGCCTGATTCGAACTTTAAGATACACGTCAAAGATTTGCTAAAGATACGACATGGATCGGATATGTCAGTGACAAAAGTGACGTTTCTCAAATAAAAACCTCACTCTTCTTCGTGTCTTAAAGTTTGAATCCGGCCGTACTTAAATCTCATTGGGTTTCCGTCCGTCCGTTCGTCCGGTTTCCTCGCGATGTTTTCCTTCACCGAAAATCAATTAATACCTCCAAAAGGTACCTAACTATTATCAATTGATATTTCGTTCATAAGTTTCATGATTACTTACTTACTTCGCTGGCTCAGCGACCCGAAGTGGATCTTGGCCTCCGACACTAGATTTCGCCATTCGTTCCTATCCTGTGCGATCTGACGCCATTCAGCCGCTTGTATGCCACACAGGCCTTTCTGGACCTCATCGATCCATCGGTACCTAGGCCTTCCGATCGGACGTCTCCCAGTTGATCGCCCCAGATAAGCTCTTTTGGCCGCACGATCCTCTCCCATCCTCTCCACATGGCCGAGCCAGCGAAGTCGAGCAGCCTTGTGAAAATTCTGAGTTGTAATGAGAATAGAAGTGGTAAATAAATCTATCAGCCCAATAAAATGGAGAGCGATCGATTGTAGCTATCGTAAAGGTTACATTCCAGCGTGGTGGCTGGTGGCCTAGCGGTGAGAGTGTGCGACTTTCAATGCGGAGGTCGTGGGGTCAAACCCTGGCTAGTACCAATGAGTTTTTCGGAACTTAATATTTAGTGCTACTTGGAAGATTCATCACTGGATTTTGCCAAGTCTGGCTGGGTCCTTTGGGCTCGGTGTTTGTTGGAGAACTCAGCAGCTCTCTAAATAGATCTGTATTTTTAGCCGGTTTGTCACTGGCAATAGCTTTCAGTGTGTCAGCGGAGTGTTCATGTCGCATCTTTTTGGAACACTAATGCACTGGAAGTACGCACGTATGTACGAAATATCATTTGATATTTACCAGTCGCTTTTCGGTGAAGGAAAACATCGTGAGGAAACCGGACTAATCCTAGTTTCCCCTCTGGGTTGGAAGGTCAGATGGCAGTCGCTTTCGTAAAAACTAGTGCCTACGTGAATTCTTGGGATTAATTGTCAAGCAGACCCCAGGCTCCCATGTGCCGTGGCAAAATGCCGGGATAACGCGAGGAAAAAGTTCGAAGACATTTCAGCGTGGTGTTGCAGCGTAGCGGGCAGCGAGAATTGGGTGATGTCATTGTCAATTTCCTAGAAAAATTCAGTTGCTGCATTGCTGTCTCCATTAAAACGTTTAACTCCACTAACTCGTTTTATCAAGAACATTGACACTATTGACAGTAATCTGATGGCCGTTACGATCTGCTGCAATGTTACGCATGTGCAAGCTGCGGAAAGTTTCCGAAAAGTTAGACAAGTTCCCGGAAATTTAAGGAGAAATTGACAAGAAATATGAAAAGTCTCAATTTGAAGAAAATCGGTCGCCCTTCGTAAAAATGAGAAGTGTCCAAAATTATTTCATACGGAAATTTCTCATCTTTTTGTTGTTTATTTATTTATCCAATCGTTACAAAAAATATGTTATCGCCAAACTGTAACCAATTGTTTGGAAACATCCAACGGCATATTAGAATATACGACAATACCTTCACAACTGGAATGTAGCCTTAACACTACGCACGTTCTAACGCCCAGATAGCCCCGTCAGGCCGTCAATCACACTGATCATGTGCCTCTGTTGTTATTCATTTTCACAGCAATACTTTCACAACTGGAATACAACCTTAACACTACGCACGTGCGAACTTCTAGATAGCCCCGTCACTCATACTGATCCATGCTTTTAACATCAATCATGTACGAATTTGTGCCTCTGTTGTTATTCATTTTCACAGCAATACTTTCACAACTGGAATACAACCTTAACACTACGCACGTGCGAACTTCTAGATAGCCCCGTCACTCATACTGATCCATGCTTTTAACATCAATCATGTACGAATTTGTGCCTCTGTTGTTATTCATTTTCACAGCAATACTTTCACAACTGGAATACATTACAATCTTTACACTACAGATAGCCCCGTCACTCATACTGATCCATGATTTTAACATCAATCATGTACGAATTTGTACCTCTGTTGTTATTTATTTTTACATACTTTCACAACTGGAATACAACCTGTAACACTACGCACGTGCGAACTTCTAGATAGCCCCGTCACTCATACTGATCCATGCTTTTAACATCAATCATGTACGAATTTGTGCCTCTGTTGTTATTCATTTTCACAGCAATACTTTCACAACTGGAATACATTACAATCTTTACACTACAGATAGCCCCGTCACTCATACTGATCCATGATTTTAACATCAATCATGTACGAATTTGTACCTCTGTTGTTATTTATTTTTACATACTTTCACAACTGGAATACAACCTGTAACACTACGCACGTGCGAACTGCCAGATAGCCCCGTCACTCATACTGATCCATGCTTTTAACATCAATCATGTAGGTACGAAATGGTGCCTCTGTTGTTATTTCTTTTTGTCCCAGACTTTTTGATAGGAAATAATACTAGAATATAATGAAAATATTTAATATTTAACTAGTAATATTTGTGGTATAGGTACTATTGAATAAAAAGCGGTCAAGATCATGTCGGGCCATGGGCAGTGTAGGGTTCCGTAGTTGCCCGTTTGTCACAAGAAGAGAAAATTTTTTTCACCCTAAGCAGTGAGAACATACCTAGAGGGACAGAGATAATAGAACCCAAGTATATCGAACTTGTATTAGACCCCGCATGTTGAAATGACATTTCACTATAAAGGTCACTTGAATATCATTTTGTCTCACTCAGTGAGCAAAATCGCATTTTGCTCACTGTTTTTAAGAAGCAAAGTACCCTTGTTCGAGCTGCTGAGGTAAAAACAAAATTGTTATCTACGGGAGTTACCCTATTTTTGTAGTTTTTTTTTACTACATTGCACCAAAGCACTTTTTTTAAACTAATTCTACACATCTTACACTCAATCCAAGACTCAAGACTCAAAGACTTACGACTCAAGGTTGTATCAAAATAATATCAAAACCTCATCAACGTATATAAATATATAACAGAATTGGCCTCCCGCAAACAAAAGCAATCGCAATTGATGATTGAAACAAAAAGGGAAGACTGACAAGCTATCAGAGGGCCTACCACGAACCACGTACGTGTCACACTTACGTACGAATTTACAAGTGCGACAGAGAGGCAACACGTCGAACGTGGCACGCGGTAGACCCCCAGGAAGTTTAAACGTGCGTAGGAAACGATTGATCGCTTCACAATTTTGCAGAGATACGTTTTTAAAGACCGTCAGCTGGTCGCATGAGCAAATAAAATTCTCTTTTTTAGGGTTCCGTACCTCAAAAGGAAAAAACGGAACCCTTATAGGATCACTCGTGCGTCTGTCTATCTGTCTGACCATTCCCCCCCCCCCTTTATCTTTGAAACTACGGGGTCTAAAATTTTGAAAAAATTACACAAAATAGTACTTTATCTATAGATGATAGGAAAACCTATTAGAAATGTGCAGTCAAGCGTGAGTCGGACTTATGTACGGAACCCTGGGAACGCGAGTCCGACTCGCACTTGACGGGTTTTTTTATACATAGTTTTAATTAGGAAACTTAATTTTTCATGAAGTAGGCGTTACGTCTAATTTAATGAACTTAGACATGGATGCATCCGGTATCGGATCGGACAGTGTAAAAACGCTCTTAGGCCTCCCCTAGTTTGGCAAGAGTCGCTAGTCACTGGAGCACGGGTAGAGAAAATCATACTGTTTTTCTTCTTCCACTTGTGTTATAAGCCCCAAGTGTAGAGTTAGACCAAGAAAAGTCTGCAGCGATTTTGATGATGATTTTGACACAAATTTTAAACATCAAACTTCTATGTAATTATGACGTATAAATAACACTTACCCTGCGTGGGCTATCAAAATCGCTGCAGACTTTTCTTGGTCTAACTCTATCTATTTTTTGTGTTCTAATTTTACTGACAACATTGATTTGCCAGGATATAACTGTAGCTATTATATTATTCCCTTTACCGAAGTACTAGTAAAAGGTGAGACCTATTCCAATTTAGAATTCTCAGTGAAAGTCGGGCGTGCTGCTGAGGTCCCCTTTGTGAAACGCGCGAAACTGTTCCGACCGCAGGGACGGCGGCGTGCAGAAGAGAACCACTTCTTAAAAATGCAATTTAAAAAAAACAGTGATATTGGAATAGGATACATAGGATAAGGTGAAGAGGAGTAGTAATTTTTAATGAAGTTGAGTAATATTAGGATGGAATGGACATTTCTCTCTAATTCCAAAAAATACCTATTCATTTCACTTCTCAAAACTAATACAATCCTTTCTCAAATTATGTTGCGATACTATCTACAAACCGCACCGAGGAGAATTACTTAGAATAACCTATGATAATTCAGCACGATGAATTAAAAATTTTGAAAATTCTTCAACGCTTATATTTATAATAGAATCGAAGTCGATAATGGAAATAAATCGGTGAGAAACGGCTCCTTCCCGCATAAACCTGACCAAACATCAGTTCTCAAACTGCGCTATTCAGGAGAAATTGGCGAACTGTGACTGATATTCAAACCCGGCGACTGTTGCAAGTGGCGTGTACTATAAGTTCACTGGTGATTTGTGACCTTAATTTATGCACAGTGTAACCTTTCAAAGTACGAGTTGATTCATATCAAAATGCGGTTAGAAATAAACCGGCCAAGTACGAGTCGGACTCGCGTAATTACACAAAAAACGGCAATAATATCAAGTTTATTGTATAGGAGCCTCACATAGATATTTATTTTATTCAAGAGAAATTGGCGAGCTGTGACGCCTGTGACAGATATTCAAACCCGGCGCTTGATTTGTGACTTTGTTACGGTGTTCTTTTTTATAATAGTGGACAAACGAGCAGACGAACCTCCTGGTTGTAAGCAATCACCGTCGCCCGTGGACACCCGCGACACCAGAGTCGTGAGTACGTTGCCGGTATTTAAGATGGGAGTACGCTCTTGATGGCTCGAAGGTCGTATTGTTCCGGAAATATCGCAGGTGACAGTTCATTCCACAGTTTAGCTCAAGCTAGTGGCAGATTTGCCCTAAGGCGCAATAGGCCCGGGCCTAGGGCGGCAAAAAATTAGGGGCTGCAAATTGTGATAAAAAATTCGCTGATGAAATAACTTAAAATGTAGTCAATATGATGGTTGCTGCGAAAGGGGCGGCTATAGGGCCTGGGGCCTAGTGCGGCAAAGACTGCAAATCCACCACTGGCTCAAGCTGAAAGTTTCTGGGGAAACGCACAGTTGAGGACTGCCAACCATTTAAGTGGTGAAAATACAGCTATGGCGGAAAGAAGCAGCGTAGGGACTATCATGAAGAGTGGGAGGTGACAGGGCTAAGTGAAGATCGCCAATGAGATGGACCGACTATATCAAAGCCAGTGTGTCGGCCACAGTAAGCGAATGCTCACAGACAGCTGTACGGGAGGAATGGCGACGTGTCGTTAAACGAGTCGCTCAAAGGTCTACATAATGGCCACGACCACTCTGTCAAGAGTGTAACGAAGAAGAAGAAGAGCGAGTTTCATGACTTTCGGAGTAGATTCAAACCGTAACACGGCCCTGGCAGCTGTGCATCGGTGGTGGATAAAAAAAACTGCAGCAAGTGCCATCTGTGCCATGAAGGTGAATCGACTTGCATTACATTATAATAAAATCGTTATCAGACCGATAATTGAATCCATACGCAAGCCAGTATGGCCATTTTGCTCATTTCTGTACGATTATAGCATTATCCAGTTAAATTTCTAATGCCTTGGCTTTTTGCCAGACAACGTTATTACTAGTAAAGGTGTTTTACACGTCCCGATTTTAGTTCAAATTAGCTAGTTTGGTATAAACATGTTACAAGGTTTTATTTAATAAGGGTTGAGCATTAGGCCAATCAAATTAGATTTTTTCGAAGAATTAATTCCCAGCAAGCAAGAAATCATTTGATTGATTCATATCATCATTCTTCATTTGACTGACGACGCGATTCGGGAAATGAATTAGAGCCGCCATAAGGTTTTTTGTATTAGGAAGATATTAGACGAGTTAAGAGCTTTTAAAAATTGCATGAAATTTGTTTTTCGCGCCTAACTTTTATAATATAATCAAATAATCGAAAAATATAAAAAAAGTTTAATATGTTTTTTTTTTTACAAATTAATTGTCATTTTTTGATCGTGTCGACTCCGTATCGTGTGGTATATTTTGGCCCTAATCCCATGGCTCAGCGGTTGAGTACTGACCCCATCTTTTGGTTTTAACATAACTTCAGAAACTCACACCGAAATAGTTCACGCTTTATCTAAATTGAAAACTGTTTTATTCGTTTATTATGCTTGAATGTTTATTTAAACGTTCACTGCGGTTTTTAGGGTTTCGTTCTCAATATACAAACTGCATAATTTGCTTTTATTGGCTTTTGGATGGTTTCATGAACTCAACTTTTTTTATTAACACAAAGCATATGATACATTTAACAAAATATGACAGCGAACAAAGCCCCCTAGGACTTAACGGCCGCTGTAATCGCTCTTTACATTATCTTATGGGTAGATTGTAGGTATAACTGCATTTTTAAAGCTGGAGTATTTCATTTCATGAAGTCGTCGGTAATCTTGTTTCTTATTTTATGGTGCTTAGAGTCTACATTTCGCCTTCGTGATATGATACAATCCTATACTTGTGACGTACTTACATATAATCATTTTACTTATTAACTTCAACTGAGCTTTTTCTGAAAATCTAATCATTTCTCGCCCTCTTAACCCATTCAGCGCTAATCGCGAAACGTCGTTTTGCCTCTACGAAGCTAATTCCGCTACGATATAGCGCTACGACCGTAGCTCAGCGGTGAATGTGTTAACACATTCATTGCCACTAAGTGCTACGGGATACACTCGTAGCGCGTAGCCACGTTTTAGCCGTATGTAGCGCGTAGTCACTACGAACAGTGTACCCGACTGTCGGGTTCTTGGCCCTGAATATGTTAAGACTGTGACTGATTATGTTTCAAATTAGACGAGCGATAATCCCACACAATAATACTAATTAAAATATAATATGTAATATAATTCCCTACGGAAAAATAAGCTATCAATTAACGATCAAAACAATCCACCCAAAGATAACTTAATTAAGGGATAATCATCTCACGTTCACAAAAGAACAACAAATGAATCTATTTCAGCACATAGGTATTGAATAATCTCAATAAAAAACACTCTCCATTGCTTCCTATAAACCTTCTCTACGTATTTCGTCTTCAAGTCAAGAAGCAATGTATGTAACGTGCAGTAAAATCGTCAATAGCATGATGGTGTCTAGGTAAAAGAACCAGAAAAATCAATACGACAATACCAAAATGTCTTAAGACACTTAAAGTTATATGAAAGTTATTTCTTTTTATAAGTAATGATTCATTTTCCCTTTTATCCGATTAGTCAAGTAATTGTACGAAAGGAATTGTCAAGGCGACGGTATTGATGGTTATCGTTTATTAATGATATTGTCGAAATGGGGATCGTTACGACTAAATATTGTTACCTTAAATACCCTTCAGAGTCCCATAGGCAGTGAAATTTATTGTTCAATTTCGTTTGATCGATTTATTATTTAACTGTTGAAAAAGGTATAAGGAAAAGATTATCAGTGTTTATCGTGTATTTGGCACTGTTAATTGAGTTAATTACACCAACTTAAATATTAAGCATTTCACAAAAAAATGCTACAATTTATGTATGTATGTATGTTGTCACTTTATTGCACATAAAAAGGTTTACCAAAACCGGACAAAAACAAAACAAAAATAAAAATGTTATGTACATTTACCCCTAAAAGGGATTTCTTCCAGCTAACCTTGCAACAGCTAACAATTTAATAGTGGAATATACATCTATTATGAGCCACACCATCTCTCGAATTAAATGTGAAAACGCTCTAAGGATCTCTATCTAGGAGGAGGTATCTATATACCTCCTACCCATAAGGTGGTGGTACTGGTGCTCGACGTGGTTCCAGTACATGTCATCTTGAAACTTAAGTCATTGTCAATAGAGGTGACAGCAGGGTGTCATCTATAGGGTACTAGCATGTCGAGCACAAGTACCACCACCTTGTACCTATGTATGTAAATACACAAACTTCGTATTTAATCATAATTAAAGCAGCCACATCCTTTGAAACAATAGACTGTGTTTCCTTCAATCCCAAATGATATTGTTCATTCCGGGTTTATTATTCTAACCTCCGCCAATATAAGGAGATGGAGTAGTAAGATTAAGACGTAAGGGGACAAAGCCACGTGACCGCTCCTCCATACAAATGTACCTATTGCCATTATATTATTTAATAACTATAAAACTCCCGTGAGACTCAAAAATAGCGTAGTACTTATGCCAAATTACGGCGCGGCGTTCAACGGTTCGCGGTGATCTTTCTCTTGAAGCACCGCCTTTACTGATCAAGAGCGCAAAGTACCAGGTAAAGGCGGTGCTTCAAGAGAAAGATCACCGCGAACCGTTGAACGCCGCGCCGTAATTTGGCATACTTACATGAGGAAGATCCTCAAAAATTGGATCGAAACATGATGAGCGTTTATTTGGCCTAATAATACGTGAGTGACCCGTTTAATATAATTTTAATATATATTTTTTATTATAAGATTTATTCACTTCTAACTCTTAAGTATACCTACCTAAATAAAAAAAAGCATAGCATAGTATAAGTATAAAATAAAATGGATTAAAAAATAAAAAATAAATATTATTAAAATTAGCAATGTAACGATACCGATACCGATATATCGGCCGATATAATCGGCAGGCCGACGGCCGATATATCAGCATCGCCGATTTAAATGTCACAGTTTGAAAAGCGCAAATACAAAATGATTTGCGCAACAGATTATCTGCTAATAATTTAAATAAACTTTGTTTCCTTAACAAAAATGTACCTAAATGTCCTAAAGTGAACTTTAATTACTGATTTTGATTTACTTTTCCTTTCATTTTGCAATTTTTTTTTATTTTTTTTTCAGTTTTAACACTTCACAAAACCGAGCGTCTAAAAAACATAAGTTTTATGCATATTAAACTGATATTAAACAGTACATAATTATATATTAATTTGATTTATTAAGTAACTACTAAGCCATAGTTATTGGTATCGGTATCGCCGATTATTTACTTCAAAAATCGGTATCGGTATCGGTATCGTATCGTATCGGCGAAATCATATATCGTTACATTCCTAATTAAAATGGTGACTGTTTGTATGGAGAAACGGCCGTCCACCATGCTATTAATATCACACGGATATTGAATCCTTGTCAAGCAGCACAATGGGAATATTCAATTAGATTAACATGACATGACGTTATCAATCTATTGACGCCGACGCCCGCCTGATGTCATTCATGCCATGTGAGTTAATCCCATATCCACAGTGAGGGTACGGATTCAGCAGTCAGTTGGTAACACTGCTGACGCCATTTTGAATCGACGTAGTTGGATCGAAAACTTTCAGAATAATCCTTCAGGTATAAGCCTTCAGGGACGCGGCGAGTTAGGCACGAGGTATGGCTAACGATAACGTCCGATCTCTAGCGCGATCCGATCAAGAAGAACACCAGCGGCGGTGCCTCCCTGCTCCAGTGCTCCCGCCTCAAAGTCAAGTTGGCTCACCTGCTTGACAAGTCTACCAACATAACGACAAAACTACCACCTCGTACCGAACTTCAACCCAAGTTAAACTACTTGACGATCCAAAGCCTTTTTACCTGTCATCTTAGTTCAACAATACGCCAATGGGTGGCGTTACTTTCTACGTTAGGAATTTCATTACAACCAAGTAATACGTAGCTCAATATTGCTAATCGATTTTATACAGGCGTCTAAAACAATGAACTGTAACTCTGCAATACGTCCTTCTGGAGTCACGCTCCGACATATTTATATATATATAAGTACCTATGTACATCGTCGCCTAGGACCCATAGTACAAGCTTTGCTTAGTTTAGGGCTAGGTTGATCTGTGTAAGATGTCCCCATGATGTCCGCTAATGTCCCCTAATATGTTCGTTTGTCTGTCATTTTCATTTGTCTACTCTCATTTGCTCAAAGGTTGACTGGAAGAGATCCCTTATAGGGATAAGTTCGCCTTTGTACATTGTATACTTTCTTTTAATTGTATCTTAACCTGTCTTATGTACAATAAAGTGTTTACATACATACATACATACATACATACTTTACTATTAATTAATTCGGTAGGTACTGTATTTAAAAGAGAAACTATGCGTAAGATTAACATTTGATCGTATTTGTCGGGATCAATGGAGACAGGACAATAGCGCGAAGTGCCTGGATACTGGCGCGATCCAAGTCATAGACAAACGTCGGATGTCAGGTGGAAAATATTGAATAATTTTACGGTTTAGACTCACTTGTTTTTAGTCACTCGCGCGACATGTTTCGGAGAGCCTAGGTCTCCTTTCTCAAGCACTAACAGTGCGAGCAGCGTTCACGACGGCCGTGTATCACGTACTGCGGCTCGCCGCGTCGCACGCTGCGCGCGGGCCGAGAAAACAGGTTGGGGGAGGTCTTCCGCTATTATTGAATGTCTGTGTTATTGTATGTGTTGTTCAATGTTAGTATGTCTCACAACAGCTTAAATTGGAAAATATTAATATTAAAGGATGACTCACGTTAGACCGGGCCAAAGCCGGGCCGGAGCTTCCGGCGCTTCGTTTTCTATGGAAAGCACCACGTGATCACCGATCAGTCGTCATAGAAAATGACATGTCGGACGCCTCGGCCCGAGCGCGGCCAGGTCTAGCGCGAGTCATCCTTAATAGTGACTATTCCTATAAGTATAACTGAACTAAATTATCGATGCTTTTTCTCTACTATTGATTGCTACAAGTTTTGTTTGTTAGTGCATATATTTTTGTAAGTATTATTTTGGACAGAATAATACCTATACCTATAAGTTTGTGTAAAAAGAGCATATTTTAAATGACTGACAGATTATGATTTAAACTTTCACCTTGTTCACATATTATTTACTATATCGGGACTCAATCGTGTATATACTTAAACTCTTAGAGCATTTAATAACTGGAGTCGTCCCTTTAAGAGTACCCCTCTGCCGAAAATCTTGCACAATTGTGCAAACTTTTATTACTATGGACCAGACGCTCTCATGGGATCCTCATGTCTCTGAAATCAGCCGTAAGATTTTTGCCTCTCTCCATTCCCTGAGGCGCCTGCAGAATTTCCTCCCGCTTCCGACTAAAATTATGTTGGCTCAGTCTCTTCTACTTCCACTTCTCGATTACGCCGATATTGCGTTTCACGATCTGAGACAGGAAATGCTTGACAAGCTTGAACGCCTGCAGAATATGTGCATAAGATTTATATTCGGTCTAAGGAAATACGATCATGTTTCTCTATTTCGCTCTCAACTTAATTGGCTTCCCATCCGCCGTCGCAGGGATCTACACATTCTTTCTCTTATCTTATCTTATCTTATTGTTTTCGGGGGCCCTTGCCTGGGGACCTCGACCCATAGGGATCTTTTGTGCAGTTACCCCCTAGAAGAGATCCGTCAACTACTCAAGAGCTTTTCCCACCATATCCATGTGTCGGATGATGGAGCTCATGTGTAGCGTTTTAAAGTCCTTTGGTTCCAGGTATCCTGCTCCAAAGTCCTTCATTCTTTGTCTGGCGAGGGCGTGACATTCACACATTAAGTGTCTTACTGTCTCTTCCTCTTCGCCACACATACGACAATCGGTGTTGTCAGAGTGTCCCATTTTGGCCAGAAATCCTTTGACCCCGTAATGGCCAGTAAACACCCCCGTTATGATTTGGAGCTGTCTTTTGCTAAGTTTCCAAAGCTTTTTGCTCCAGCCGGAGTCTATTCCTTGCATAAAGAGCTTTGCATGCTTTAGACCCGTCAGACTATCCCATTCTTCCTGGTGTTTGGTCTTGGTATGGTCTTTAATAGCCGTTGTGATGGTTCCCTGTGAGAGCCCCACGAATGGTTCCGGACCTATAAGGTTACTTACAGATCCGGCTCTGGCGAGTTCATCTGCATTTTCATTGCCTATGAATCCCTCGTGCCCTGGGATCCATACCAGTTGCACTCTGTTTTGCCTTCCAAGCTGGTTCAGGGCTTGGACGCCATTATATACCAGTCTAGAGTCCACTCTGGGAGCTTCGAGCGCTTTGAGAGCGGCCTGACTGTCGCTGAGTATATAGATATTCTTCCCTTGGGTTCGCCTAACTATATTCTCATGCACACAGGCAATTATAGCGAATGTCTCGGCTTGGAAGACAGTGGCGTAATTGCCCATGCTTATACTACTACTAAAGTCATTTGCATAAATGCCTGCCCCCGTACCAGATTCTGTCTTAGACCCATCTGTGTACCATATGATGTCGTTTTCATCAGAGATTGGTGCTTCAAGACCTTCGGTCCACTCAGCCCTTGTTGGAATTTTAACGTTAAAATTCTTATGGAACACAAACTTGGGTTGCATCTTATCGCAGCCCATGTTCGTAATCCTTTTCATGAAATTGTCACCTTCCATGTTTGTGTGTTTGGTCTTTGGCTTGCTATCGCTCCAGAGGCCTGTTAGGGTCAACCTGTGTAGCGATTTCCGGGCCTCAGATTGTATCACTAGGTGTAGCGGCGAGAGGTCTAGCAGTACCTCCATCGCCGCTGTTGGCGTCGTTCTAAACGCGCCAGTAATAGCCATGCATGCCGTTCTTTGTATTTTCATAAGGGCATCCCTGCATGTGCTCTTTAGTGTCCTTGGCCACCATGCCAGGCATCCTTTCTCTTCTTTTTAATGTTCTTTTTAATCCTTCTTCTCCTCTCTATCTTTTACAAAAATTCAAGTTTTTGGCAGATGGTAGTGGCCATCGCTGTCGATCGAGTACCAATCTTGCACTGGCAACACCTCATCACAAATCTCGTGCGTATGGTAAATCTTTTGCGGTACGAGCTGTTCAACTTTGGAATGAGTTGCCTCCCTCCTTAAGGCAATCGCAGTCCGTTGCGTCGCTTAAGGGGCAGTTAAAAAAGCTGTGGCTATCGGACCGGAATTAACTTGTTCGTGACTATAGATATTATATATTTATTATATTTAACGTAGGTATTCTAATATTTGTTATATTGTTACTTCTAATTTTTATCTTATATTATTTATTCTTGCCCTCTTTTTTATAATTTTATTGACTTTCCTCTAGTCTATTGTACCTACTCAGTGCTATATTTGTCTACCGTTCTTCTTCAATTCTTATCTACTCAAAGGTTAACTGGAAGAAATCCCTTAAAGGGATAAGTTCGCCTTTGTACTGCCTATCCTGTGCCATAAATTTGTGTTTTGTGTTTTGTACAATAAAGAGTTTATACATACATACATACTTTTGTATGGACTGACATGGCTATTTGTACGTTACGTAGAAATCATGTCGAAATAGGACATTTGACGTCCCCTCCCCCGCAATAATTGGCAGACTGTTTTGTACAGAAAATGACAGCCATGAAGTCTCCAGTTACTAAATGCTCTGAGCTTAAACTTTACCAGTACTTAGACTACCGGGGACAACGGCGTCCTCGAGACGTCGGAATTAAATTTAAAATTTAATTTTACACGATTCAATCCCGTCGTTTTGAATATCTAGTGATTATTTATATATATTATTTTAAACACAGTCATGTCATGTCTTGGGCCACAAATAGGCTTTTAAAGTAAACATAGAATTAATCTAACGCCGTGAATTTCAATTTAGGATCAGGCGATGTATTCACGAGATATCAACTGTAAGCTAGTTCTCAGTAACTTGACTATGAGATGCATAACAATAGGCTTGTTGGATATTGGATAAATTAAGTTTCAGAGCTGTCTTGGAATCCAATTTACTGAAATATAGTGGAATAACAATACGTAAATCAGTATGAATAACATTTTAATATTATTTATGGGTTTATTTTAATTTTGTGTCTAACGGAAACCCAAACAAACACGAACGAACACGAAGCAACTTAAGAAGTATAACATTCTTACGGTAGATGTCGCTAAGGCCTCCTTCCTTCCTCCCCCGGAGGAGGTAAAGTCTCTCGAGACCAAAAGGAACCTGCAGCTGTTTGAAGTTGCAGGCTTGGATCGAGAGTTGTAGTAGGTGGCGATCACAATTTAGATCAGGGATGGTCGCAGTGATACATAATTAAGCTTTGGAGCCTTATATAGTCCCTATAGTTCATTTTTTTTTGCATTAGAAATTAGGTAAACAATCTTGATGTGTCTTTTAATTGAAAAACACATTTTAAAAATAAGTTACGGCAAATATGTAACAATTATGAATCTAATACGATCATTTATATTCTTCTGCTTTCATAAGTAATAGGTTTTGAATTTTAAAAAGCGTTTTTCAATTAAAAGACTTGTCAAGATCGCTTACCTTCTTGCAAGTTCTTTCTAATGCTAAAAAAAAACGAATTATAAAAAGAAGAAGAAGAAGGCCTCCTTAAGGCTAACATATAGTGAAAATATTCGCTGTATATACTCTATATTTTTAGGTATTTAAATAAAAGTAAACTAATAATTTTCGGGTAGTTATAACATTTCTTGGTTAACCAACCAAATATAAAACCGCCTGGATCAGTCACTCAACGACCTGACTTTAACCTACATTATTTGAACATGCATGTAAAGTTTTCATCTACCCTCAACTGCATTAAGGAGCCATTTGAGGGTAGATTTTGTTTACTTTTATTTAAATACCTAAAGATACAGACTATGGGTAAGGTTTTGGTAGCTCAGATGGATGAGAACCGGCCTAGCGATCCGGTAGTCGTGGGTTCAAGTCCCACCCACGACACTGAATTTTTTCACGTTTAATTTGTTCCTTAGCTTAAAACCTTTAACTGTACTATGTGTTATACGTACATACTAAACCTATATTGCTATAATCCATTTATAATTAATTTCCCCGAAATTCACCAAAATATAAAACGGCCTTTTGCACGCGCCGTCCGTGAGAGGAATGGTAACAACATTAGAGATGCCACGAATATTCGGCAACTATTCGGTATTCGGCCTATTCGGCCACTTTGCCGAATATTCGGTATACGGCCAAATGTTAAACTATTCGGCCGAGTACCGAATATCTCTTACACCTCACTGATATAAACTTTCACGTAAACATTATCAAACTGCACAACGCAAGATGCAAGATGTTGATGTCAACATGAGCCAGTCTTCTCCGAGACCACGGGGACAACGCCTTCCTCGAAACGTCGGAGGTAAATCTTAAAACTTAAATACGCGATTAAGTCCCGTTGTGCAGTTTGATAATCTCCTACACCTACGTAAAATATATCCTCCTAAGGCCCAAGGTAAGTGACCTACCTATAGTACTTATTCAGTTCAATAAATTTTAAATCATATTCGATTGGAACAGAGTTGCTTTTGCATTGTTTCATTCAGTTTTTGAACAACGCAAAATCAACTCTATTTCCTACAGTAAATGTTCAAGTTTCTGTGGCAAATATTGCATTTTTCATTTGTATGGCTGGGCCTTAGGAGGATATATATGTAGCACAATAAAAATAGCCGCAAACCTCTAAATTTAATGTTTAAAATGTGTTATTGGAAAACTGTAAGATACGAAGACTGTTTTATGAGCATTTCGCTGCCCCAATATTACAGGGTTCTATGTTACATTTTCAAGATACATGAAATTCGACTAAATGTCACTATGACAATGTTCAAATTTCAGTTAGATAAAAGTGAAACATAGAACCCTGTAATATTGGGCCAGCGATTTTGTTGGTTACTAATAGGGTCAAACAGATCAGTGTGTTATGTCTTTCCTGTAGACATACACAAGAGTTAAGGGCTATAAAGGTTAATTTTCTTATTTAACCCTTATCCACGTGAAAAGGTCCTCTCTTTATTTAAAGAACTATGATAAAATCATTACTTACATGCCCACAAGCTGTTAACTATTGCCCACAGGAGAGAAAACTAGTGTGTTATCGCGAACAGCACATTTTTCTCTCCTGTGGGCAATAGTTAACAGCTTGTGGGCATGTAAGTAATGATTTTATCATAGTTCTTTAAATAAAGAGAGGACCTTTTCACGTGGATAAGGGTTAAATAAGAAAATTAACCTTTATAGCCCTTAACTCTTGTGTATGTCTACAGGAAAGACATAACACAGTGATCTGTTTGACCCAATAATAAGTTTAGGTTTGTCATGCGTTCGATTTTATTGACTCTGACTACATTCACTAGTTCTGAGCAACAAAAATTACACTTTATTATAGCAAACGTTGCACGTTGTGCTTTGTTGGCGAACAGTTTTCATAATAAATGTGACTCAAATTGTACAAATGTTATGCCGAATATTCGGCGCTTCGGCCGAGAGGAGCCGAATATTCGGTATTCGGCCAAAACCACAATTCGGGGCATCTCTAAACAAAATCATTCGTTTGCGGAGACTTAATTCAAATTCAGTCTGTTCACGCTTTAAGTGGATCATACTGTGTTAAACTCGAGTTTAGAAGAGCTTAAAGGAATGTAGGTTTTCGAAGAAATTGCCCTTTTTGTAAGCGAAGCGTTGTGGGATTTTAGAGTAGATTCAGCAGATCTACAATTTTACACGCAGTGATTGTCTTTCTATCTCAAATCGTAGTATGAAATCAAATGAAACTTTCAAATTCTCTGAATAGGTACTTTTCCAAATGAGAACGTTTTAAGGCTGGCGTCCACTAGACTCGCCGAGTCGAGTCGAAACGCGTAGCCGCAGAAATTCGCCTGACGAGCAATACGGGCGGAGAGTCGAATCGGCGCGCCGCGGCTCTTCGTCAATGGACGCAGTTGCATAGAAAATATAGGAGGCGAATTATTGCGATTCGATTCGATTCGCCTCGGCGAGTCTAGTGGACGCCAGCCTAGTGCTAAAAAAACTGCCGTGCAGGCAATCCAGAAGAAAAGACCTAAAAGTGTTAAAACTTACGGGATATACTGCTTGTGTGTGTAGAATTGTCAGCTATGTAACTATTTATAAAATGTAACATATCTCTGGTAAATTTTGTCCCTTTCTAACAAACACAAATGCCAAGATTACGGATAAGGACAAACGATTATTATTTAAAGAGCTTGTTAGACTTGAGGAGCGTTTAGGAATAACACCATCCATTATTGTTTTAAACTATCCGGAATTTTATTCTTCATTACACTTGCACTCGCGAAGCTCAAGATTACACTTTTGGAACCACTCGCTACGCTCATAGTTCAATCGTTACACGGATATATAAGTACGAGGGGTTAAACAACCACTTTTCTAAAATAATTCTACAGCTGTACATGTCCATGTACTGTACATTCGTATTTTAATAAAGGCCTCACCGAGGCGGAACAATTTTATTAAACAGAAACCAATATCGGACCATAAATCGCATTCTTTACTGTCACGAAGGAAATTATTTTTCAATTGCATGAGTTTTTCTTTCAGCTAAAGCTATTTTATGTAAAAGAAAATTGACAATTCATCTAGTAAATTGGCTCGGGCTAGTATTCTAATGAATTGACATTAGGTACAGATTTTTAATAAAATTATTGTTTGGCAGGAAATATACAGATGTTAAAGGTATTTAACCACCACCGATATAAGGATGACTCACGCTAGACCGGGCCGTGCCCGAGCCGAGGCGTCCGACATGTCATTTTCTATGACGGCTGATCGGTGATCATATAGTGTTTTCCATAGAAAACGACGCGATGGAAGCTCCGGCCCGGCCCCGGCCCGGTCTAGCGTGTGTCAACCTATATTGTTATATTAGCTTATGCCTGCGACTTTGCGTGGAATAATGATGATGATTGATAAAAATTATCTTATGTCCTTCCCCGAGCCTAAAATTATCTCCATACTAACTAAATTTTATCTAAATCGGTTCAGCTGTTAATGCGTGAAGAATTAACAAATAGAGTTAAGGATGACTCACGTTAGACCGGGCTGACCGGGCCGGGTCCGGGCCGGAGCTTCCGGCGCTTACTTTTCTCCGGAAGCTCCGGCCCGGACACAACCCGGTCTAACGTGAGTCATCCTTTACTCATTTATAATTTGTAGGGATTTCTAGAGATAACTCTAAAAAGCTGGTAGAGATGCCTAAGTTCGTAATTTTAAATTTCTAAAATAGAAGGTAACACATTTTCGGAGCTCAGTCAAGCTTGATGATATCAAATACTCTGTAAGTTTATCTTAAAATATTCAGTTCAAACCAGGCAACCCTGAGGCAGAGGATATGGATTACAGACAAGTCTATAGTCGCACTTACACCAGCCCTGCCACAGCGCAATTTTACAGCGGGGACAAATTTAATGGACATGGGTCTACGAATGTCTCCCACACAGTATTTCGTTTACTATAAGTCAGGTTTTAACTCCAACTCTGCTACAGAACATTATATCAATCCCTGAAAATATAATCCTATGATATTCATTCACGCTCCTATCCAATAATGTATCTTCGGCAGCCATTTGATTTGATTTGACCGGTAAGTTCAGTGATTTATGGCGAAATCCGAACGCTTTACTTAACAGCGAATTGAAATCAGATAAGTCGGAGCAATTTTCGATATTTTCTAGATTTTGAGTGTTGTAAGTTCATGATGCAATCTTATAATTTACTAAAAATTCATGCGGCCTGGTAAAGGGTTAAACGTCAAATCAAATTGAACTCGTTAAACCGGCGTATGAATATTCTAATAATCATAAAACTGTACTCAGCAGTACGCAGCTTATAACAGAGCAAACTGTTATAAGCTGCGCGAGCTAAAGCTCTTGGAAGTGTAAGCTCTTACCAGTTCGGCACGTGCAACTACGTGCAGTGTCGCCGGAGCACTGCTACTGAGATTTACACGTGTAACACTCGTTACCTACCGTGTAAACTCAGGTAACTTTACTCCACAACTTACAACTATGCTGCCCTCCTAAGCTAAAAGGCAGTTTTTCGACATTTTGCCAAAATTGACTTTTTGTGATATTCGTAATGTAGAGATCAAGATGCATCGACCACTTTGGCCCGTTTTCCGATAAGTGGCTTAGTTTTCGAGAAAAATATCGTAAAAAGACCGTATTTGCACTAATTTTCTAAGCGTTCCTAGTCTAAAAAGCGACTATTTGACAAAGCCAGGCTAAAACAACGTATATGCAGCTATACGTTTTTTTACGCTCTGGTTTGCGTAAAATCTTATCCACCATGTCTAGCCTAAAATAACGTATAAGCCAAAAACTAGGCTAAAAATACGTAAAAGACGCTATACGCGCTTTAAGATTAGGATCTTTAGCAAAATTTTAGATCTGATACTAGTCTAAAAAATCGTATAGTATTTTTTTTTGTTTAAATGTCTCATACGTCATTTAAGCCTAGTATCACTTAACTTTTTTACGTCACCATAATAGTCTTTAGAAACGTATAAATGTTATACGTTCTTCTTATTTTGTATGGACGTCGTATTAAACGCAAACAAACTTTTATAATGGTTGAAAGTGCGTCTAACTAGTCTATAACGCAGTATATGCTCCAACCTTCGTCATGCTCCCCGCGCGCCGAAAGACACCCTTATGCTAAGTAAAAGCCGTCAGCCGCAAGCGCAGGCTTGTGGCTGCCGGTATGCGAGCGGAGGTGGCATTTTGCGCGCGAAATATTGACCGAACGCCAAAGTAAGAAAAATACTTTATTATTGCATTACCATCATATGTTATCAATAATATGTAGTGTTTACAATCAGTACCTTCGAGTATTATCATTTTTATCAAGGTATATACTTTAAAATTGCCTCGCAAATACTTACGCTCGACAGCAAATACGTCTTTCTAGCGTAGTTTGGGATGATGAAATTGTTCATACGTACTTTTCTACAGCAAACGTTGTTTAAGTTTTATTTTTTCATTCGACGGTTTGACTGCTTTTATTTAAATAAAATCAAATTTATATTAGAGCTAATTGTATCGGGTTTAATTCCCTATAAGCCAAGTAGGTATTTGACATTACGAAGAGTTTAAATCTTATTGAAAAATGTTTTAAAGGGAAATTTAATGAGAATTCTTATGGACAGAATAACATTTTCCGCCTAAGTATTTAGATAACCAGGACAAAGGACCATGGGCATCTTTGTATGGAACCTGGGTCTATCCAAAAACCAACTGAGAGTTATATATATATTAGGCCATTAAATACCTAAGTGGGTTTTATAAAAAAACAATATGTATCTTAAAATAAGTTGGTATGTTTGTGTATTAGGTAATAGTTGTATGTTAAAAGAGTAAAAGCTATGAGTTTGTAATCTAATAGAAAAATAATTTTATTAAAATTTGAATCTGATTTTTAATTAGGTACAACCGCTAAAATGCGTTTTAGAATTAAATAAATGACAGAGTATGTGCAGGAATTAATACGAGTTTAATTTTATTGCTAATGTAGACTACACAACTCGCTAACGTCTTACCGTGCGATGAAACTCTCGATGATTCGATGCCTATTGATAACAAACTAAAATAACTATTAGAGATGCCACGAATTCGGTAAAACATTATGTATTATTGTGAGTTACGTGTATGCGAAAACTGGTCACCTACAAAGATAGATGGTTGCTAAGATTTAAGTCAGCAGCAAGCTGGGATCTCCATACAAACGTAGTTACGCTCTCATTTTAAAACGATTAGGTAGATTGCTCTAAAACTTTGTACTCACTAAAGGATAAGGTATATCTATGCCTGTAATTAATGTGTAGCTTCAGATACCATAATAAAAAAAATACAGCGAATATAAGTTTTTCATACAAAACTTATTTTTCCTCTATTTCATTAGTTTTGTTGGAATATAAACTAATTAGGTACTGGTATAGATATACCTTATGTTATTGTATGTGCAATTTATTACAATCCAACACGTTGTTTTAAAATGAGTACGAATCTCCGTTTTTATGGGAAGTAATAATTCGGCTGAGCTTATTGCGGACTCTTTTAAGTTTCGTTGCTCATGCTCATTAGAAGTACATGTAATGTCATTAGTAGAGTCGAGTAAATCTAGCCTATGATACAAATAAAATCAGAAAGACTGTACACATTAAAAATTTGTACATATTATGGGGTTATTCCCACCAGTTAGGTATCTACCACCAAGTTGTTACCAGTGGTAACTACTGGGAATTTATTTCCCACCTTTCTTCCCAGTAGCTACCACCAACTCAGTTTTGTGGTAATTACTGGGAAGGTTTTTTCCAGTAGTTACCACTAGTAAATGGTGGGATTTTTTTCCCTAGTAGTTACCACCAAAATTTTTTTACAGTACAATTTAAATGTCTTTTATTATATGAACAAAAAACACTATACTACTAAGCTTTTATTAAAAAAACGAGGTCCAGCGATTACTTTTTGGATTATAATCTTAATTACCATACAAAATTAACATATAAATCGGGTTATTCCCACTAGTTACCATCAAGTTGTTATAGGGTGGATTTCAGCACAAAAAATTTCACCATACAAAAAATTATTTTTTTTAAATGTTTAATTTAACACGATTCTAGCTGGGTAAAGTAATGGGGGGCTGTATATTGAGGATATGTATGGTATTTATACAATCATTTGTGGCTTATATTTGAAGTTATCGCTTTCGGAAAATAAAAACGCAAAATGGTGATGACAACCATGGTATGGTAATGACTCTTTTATAGACGGTAATGACACTGCATGTACGGTAATGACGATTTGGGAACTAATTTACATATGTATTAAAAACGTATTAAAAAAACAAAAACTTTTTTTAATTGTAAGACTTTAGAACTTTAATAAACATTACAAATAACATGTTTTTGAACATAAGACTAGCTACATAAATTATTTTTAGAAAATTATAAAAAATACATTTTATTCATATAAATAAATATATAACAAGTATTTTTATTGTATAATTTTAAATAATTTATGTTCCGAAATAGGCAATTTATGTATTCATTAATTTTTTTGGGTTTTTTCAATGTTAAATCATAAGAACAATATTGTACTCTTATTATCAGTTTAAACCCGCATCTTCTTTTATCTACTGCATAACTTGGTATTTATGTCATATTATAAAATTACTGGCTTACCAATGAGCTTAATTTTTATGACATATTACTTTTTTTTTATAGTTTGATTCATTGCACAAGTTTGTATTTTTGTTGTTTTATTAATTAACTTTAAAAATAGCTATAATGATTTAAATCCATATATATGTTGTTTAATAGCTAAACATTAATATATAATCAGTGTTTTATAAGTTGCAAAACCCCTACTTGTAATGCATGTCATAAGTTACAAAATGTTAGGTATTGGGTCCGGTGACTACCCAATGGTATAATTATTAATTGCTGTAATTATATACATCAATTAATATAATATTATCAAAAAACATAAAGCCATCACGATAGTGAGCCAGTACCGTAGCCTATGGTCGCTTAAAACTTAATATATGTTGCTTGTTTAAATACTTTGTTTTAACACGACTAACATGCAATTACAGACTCGAAGTTGCACGATTTACATTATTAGATTATAAAAAAAAAACATTTGTATGTTCTAAGTTCTAAATGACCTAAATTTTGCCTACTTCAGTCAAAATGTTAATTAAAAACTAAGCATCCTCTAGTGTGAAAGAAATAGTTATATCTTCTTCTACATTTATTCTACATTTATAAGGTAGACATTATATAGTGTTAGAAGACATAGAGAACGTTTTTCAAACATACAGCTTAATTTCATAATGAATTATAGCAAAATAACTAGAAAAGTTTCTGAGAACCGTCATCACCATACACATGAAATCATCACCGGTCGTCATTTTTTCCCGGTGATGATGGGTATGGTGATGACGATTTGAGAGTTTCTTGTTTTTATTTCTAGAATACGAATAATAGTAAGTAGTTAATGTCTATGCTACACAATAAACTTCATGTAGTTTGCCATTCATTTTAGTAATTATTTCTAATATATCATTTGTAACTTTTTTAGACCAAAGCATAACGGTGATGATGCTCTGTTGTGACAAACTACGTTTTACAAATTTGTTCGTAATATTTCTCACGATTCAGTGATGTGACTTTATAGTGAAATCATTTTTGGCATTCTATACTAAAGTGAAAAATAGGGCAAGGACCTTTAGCGGTATTTCGTTGTTCATACACTGAGATAAGCTCACATTGACATTACCATGACGGTGTTGACGAATATTCGTGACAAAATTTTAAATATTTTTAAATGTACTTTCTCGGTGAAGGAATTATTGCATATTTTTTCATGTGTTAAACAACAACATGGAAAAGATATAAGTAAAAGAAAAATCGCAATCGTACGATAGGTATGCTATAATTTTCACTGCAAACAAAAAGGTTCAGATTTTTCCGGTCGACGGTGATGATTTTAGACACATAAAACATTTTATATAAAAAAAACTATTAAGTTATTGGAGATGGTAATTGAAGGAACATGAAGATAATAGTTCTTAAAAACATATAAAAAAGTTGCAACTCGCACAATCTACTAGTTTTTTTTATAAAGCCCGAACCATAAGTTTTCGCTGGATTTTGAAATCCACCCTATAGTTAAATAGTAATAAAAACAGTATAAGTAGAATACTATAAAAATAGAGGCTTTATTGAACCCTAACAAAATTGTAGTAACTACTGGGGAAAAAATCCCACCTTTTACCAGTGGTAACTACTGGGAAACAAATCCCATTAGTTACCACTGGTAACAACTTGATGGTAACTAGTGGGAATAACCCAATTTATGTGTTAATTTTGTATGGTAATTAAGATTATAATCCAAAAAGTAATCGCTGGATCTCGTTTTTTTAATAATAGCCTAGTAGTATGGCGTTTTTTGTTCGTATATAAATAAACATTTAAACTACGTGTCTATTTTTTATTCCCATTTCTTCCATAAATACTAATCTATAAAACCGTATAGTCGGTGTTTTTGGTGGTATACGTTTTTTTACACTAGCACGCTAGTCGAAAATCTGGACAAAATCTTAATTTTTCCTAGTATACTAACCAAAAAGGCCGAATAGCTGCTATACGGTCTTTTAACTTAGGATTTCAAGTGGGAATTATTCATTGTTACTAAGCAAAAAGGCAGCATGTGACATATACGGCGTTTTTACCTAGTTTCTACTTCGTAACTAAGTTAGAACGCCGCATAACGCATGTTTACCGCCTTCTTGACTAGTACGACCTACACATTTTTAAGCTTAATACTAATCTAAAGTGTTTTTTATAAAATTAAAAAAAAACTGAGCTGTTTAGAAACATACTATAAATGCCTAAAATAAGTACATATATATACCTACCACATACAAAAAGAAAAAATGGAAAAAGTTTTTCCGTTTCGTAGAAATTCAAGAAAGATGTTTGGGTTGGTTTTTTGCGATTATCTCGAAACTAGCTTTTGTCGAAAAACTGCCTTTTAGACTAGGACGGCAGTATGGGGCTATTCATAAATTACGTCATTTGAAATTGGGGGGAGGGAGGGTCTGGACATCGGATGATGTTAGCATGACGTAGGAGGACACGGGGTCATTCGAAGCATGATTTTTGGATGATTTGGGGGGGGGGGGGGGGGGTAAAAATCGACAAAAATAGATGACGTAATTTATGAACAGCCCCTATGGTCCAAATTCAAGTTCCAGCAGTACATTACGATACAAGTGCGAAAAGTAGGAATTCGCAAATTACCTTTTCGCACGTGTATTGTACAACGTTTTACAGTACATATGGCCCTTAAAATTTTTGACATATTACATCACGTATTTATAATTTTTTGAAAAAATGAGTCCCTCTTGTCTTCTGAGGGCTGTTGGTGTAGGTTAGAATAGAACGGGTTGTAATTTTAGACATATTAATATTACACTATTTAATTTTAATTTAAACAAATCCTAGTTAAATACCTACCTACACAAAATTACTTCCACTTCTGGGGGTAAAAAACTCATTCCGAAAACATGAAGTTAACATTATTTAATTAGCCTTAAAGCAAGAATTTAATAAAACAAAAGCCAAGGCTACAAGGAAAATTATTATAATTAATCTGTGTTCTTCCGTAATTCTCTGTAATGTAACTTTATTACTTACCATTTCTTTTCCTTTCATCTTGTACAAAAATGTGATTTCCAGGTATCATGTAATTTAATTACATTACACGAATGAGGATTCAGCTATAAAGGACCCATTTTCCGCGATCTTTTTAGAGGGGCCCACTGATTACCAGTCCGCCGGACGATATCAGCCTATCAGTTAAGAGCCCATCAACGTGCAAGCAAAAAAAAACGGTCACCCATCCAAGTACTGACCACTCCCGACGTTGCTTAACTTTGGTCAAAAATCACGTTTGTTGTATGGGAGCCCCATTTAAATCTTTATTTTATTCTGTTTTTAGTATTTGTTGTTATAGCGGCAACAGAAATACATCATCTGTGAAAATTTCAACTGTCTAGCTATCACGGTTCGTGAGATACAGCCTGGTGACAGACGGACGGACGGACGGACGGACGGACAGCGAAGTCTTAGTAATAGGGTCCCGTTTTACCCTTTGGGTACGGAACCCTAAAAAGGGGGCCGTACGAACTGTATTGTGTATTTAAGTACCTTTCGAATACATCAAACTAGTTTTTATGTTGCTGGATTCATCAATCTATGCGTCCAAAGTTAAAACGGCCGGTTTTGTTTTGAGTTCATAGATCACGAATAGCAACGCGCGAGTGACTAAAAATAATATTTTAGTCACTCGCGCGTTGCTATGCATGTTCGGAGAGGCTAGGTCTCCATTTTCAAGTACTAACAGTGCATGAGTATAGCGTTTATGATCCAGTTTACTACTGATAATTATAGTGAGACGCCTCATTCGGTTCTCGTAAGTATGTTCCTTTTCTCTTAATGAATGTGTTAATTATACAGGATTTTGACTCTTGGAGACCCTGTACATCTCTAAGGATAATTTGATAAACTATATAATCTTATAGTTCTGACACTTAGAGACATTTACGCCTCGAAATAATTATAGTTTTGTTTTGTTTTTGTATCTGTGGTTTTTTAAATATTGTTATTATTATAGTTTTTTAATGTAATTCGACATGGTAGATGAAAAGCATAAATACCACTTTGAATTAAGGCATATGCACAGAAGAGGTTTGAGAAATAGTTCAACCAGCCAAGCACTATTAAATTATTCTATTTAAACATACGTTAGTTGGAATTAGTAGTTGCAGTTATAGTTGTATTTTATAATTGGTGATGTATTATTATTTTTGCTTGTATGTAAATTCAACGTGACGACCGGTTTGGCCTAGTGGGTAGTAACCCTGCCTATGAAGCCGATGGTCCCGGGTTCGAGTCCTGGAAAGGGCATTTATTTGTCTGATGATACAGATATTTGTTCCTGAGTCATGGTTGTTTTCTATGTATTTAAGTATTTATATATTATATATATCGTTGTCTGAGTACCCACAACACAAGCTTTCTTAAGCTTACCGTGGGGCTTAGTCAATTTGTGTAAAAATGTTCTTAATATTTATTTATTTATTTATTTATGAATGTTGACGTGTAGTACCCTTGTGGCCTATTTGCTGAATAAATGTTGAAGTTTGAAGGAAACAAGTTTTATTCTAGACTATTTATTCAATCCTTGGGCTATCCGTTCACTAGATTCGAGTCCAAGTTCGTCGTCTTCCACACTAGTCCTGGCGATAGGTCTCGGCTGATGCTGCTGGTTCCGGACTTGCTGGACCATGCCACTTTTCACTTCGCCATTTATGGTGTAACGGCATGAGACGCTGCCACACTGGAACGAAAAAACGTCAAGTAGCTAACCACAGAATAAATAGTACTACCGTACAGAAAGGAAACTTCCTACAAAACCGAAGTTTGACAGCGGTTCAGGGTCGAATGCTGCCCTTTCTAATATATAGCACTATCCCTTTCGGCTATTTAGGGTTATCAAAATGTAAGCTTATCTTATCTGTGGTCGTGCACGCAAAAGGACGTCAAGTTGTGTCAACCCTAATAATTGTTCGGAGCAATGCTGAGCCGAACGGAGCCGAGTTTGTCCAAAGGAAGGAGTTTCGCACCCCTGACCTAACTAAGGTATTTTTCTTAAATATGTGCGGTATTTTGATATTTTACTTCTTCCACATTTTAGTAATTTAAAACTATTATAGTAAATTATTATGGAAAAAGGAGTAGGAAGTACTTGATCCCAAAATTGTATAATGAAATACCGTATGATATAAGGGAATGTAAATCAGATAGGATGTTTAAATTTAAAATGAAAATGTTTCTATTAAACAAAATTTAAAACAAAATTAAGATAAAGTTACCAGCATAAGCAATAAGATGTATATGACACCGTAAGATTGCAAACCCGTTAGTTTATAATCTAACGTAGGTTAGGTTAGGTTAGATTATAATCTCCCTACCGTCAGTTTATAATGTAACTAGCGAGATTATAATATGACGAGTGTTTACAATTTTACGGTGACATATAAGTTAACAATTAATTAGGCAATTAGCTAAGTCTACCCATCTATGTTTTAAGGGAGTTCCCTCTGCCAACAAACTGCCCTGCAGTTTGGCAGAAGAAAAAAAATCTGTATAATAGGGTTTATTTCATCTGAATAAATGATTTATTTATTTATTTTTATTTATTTATTTATTTTATTTGTGGACTATTTGCATTTTGCTGGACCAAACTAGCTATAGGGTCCCACAGGATGGATCTCGGGGCAGAGGAAGACCAAAACGGAGATGGCGGGACGACCTTGACACATTTTGTAAAGAGGACCAAACGGCGGGAAAGAGTGGAGCCCTTTGCTCAACAGTGAGACACTCTTAAAGGCTAATAAAAAAAATTATTTAAAAAAATATATATAAACCGCTAGGCCACAGCGGTAAGAGCGTGCGACTTGCAATCTGGAGGTCGCGGGTTCAAACCCCGGCTCATACCAATGAGTTTTTCGGAACTTATGTACGAAATATCATTTGATATTGACCAGCCGCTTTTCGGCGAAGGAAAAACATCGTGAGGAAACCAATCCCAATAAGGCCTAGTTTACCCTCTGGGTTGGAAGGTCAGATGGCAGTCGCTTTCGTAAAAACTAGTGCCAATTCTTGGGATTAGTTGTCAAGCCCCAGGCTCCCATGAGTTGTGGCAAAATGCCGGGACAACGCGAGGAAGAAGAAGAAATAAATCTATTTAAGTACTATCGCCCTCTCTCTTAACTGTCCATCGTGGACCTTATCCCTTTTATAATAAGGTCCACCGATGTACACTTAAGTGTGTTGCTGTTTGTACATGAAACAGAATTTACTAGAAAGGTGTATAGAGATATAGACTTACATATGCTTTGCACTCTTTGCCGATGCACTATTAGAAAACATTTAAACCAAATTAAGGAAAAAGATGAGAATTAACCGTAGTAATTAAAAAACACGTTTTATTTAGATATGGTTATTACCTGAACTTAGCCATAGAGAAATATAGTAAGAATAGAGTGCTCACTCCATACATCAGTTTTGGTAGGTACCAATAAGACTATTAATTTCGCGGTCGACATCTAGCATCGAGTAGCGGAATTATCAGTACCGCTACTTGATACTAGGGGCCCGTGTCGGATTTTGAAATAGACATCTTTTAGACATCTTTTAGACATCTTTTAGACATCACCAAGATACGATAACGATATGTTTAAGATCTAATCTGTAAAATTTGACATTTACCCGATTCTGGAGATACTGTTGAACGATTTCCACAGGATATGTTACTTACTCTATCTAACGTAAAAGTGTCATTGGTTGCCCGAATTGCGCTGCAAAAGAGAACTAGTTGATATCTAAACTATACCGTATCTAGAATGGATCTAGTACGTGTCGTCTCTTGTGAATATCTTGAAGTTCGAATACGACAGTAGAATTATCTAGTGTCGCGACTCACGAAAATTGTATTGAACAACAATTTACAACTAATATTAAAAGCAGAAGGAGTTCCGGTTAATCCGGTTATAATATTAGCTGAAAATTGTTGAGCATTAGACTTTTTAGTCGTTACAACATCTAGTGTCAGGTAGCAGTACTGATAATTCCGCTACTCGATGCTAGATGTCGACTACGAAAGTAATACTCAGTTTGGTACTAAAACTGATGTATGGACTCTGTATTTTTTTGCTCTTTGACTTAGCATACCATACAATCAAAGACATATGTAACCTCGTATAAGACGAATAAAGTCTAAGGAAAAAACGTGCCTCGGAATTCAAGTAAAAGTCATTCTCGAATAGATGCCGCACACACCTTTAGCCTATCCTCGGCTAGATGGCGTGGCGACACCGTTTCATATTTAACAATTTTAACACATAGATATCAGTGAATGAACATGGATCAAAATGATATAAAAATAATAAAATCATTTATCCATATATATACATTTTTTGATAACTTTATACGTTTTCATTTTGAGTTTTAGTCGTGTGTCAATAGATGGCAGTAAATTTACAGTGACTACTAAATTTACAATGACAGGACCCCTCTATACTATCTATTCTTTTTGATACAATTTATCTATATAACTTAGCACCCTTTTACGGTGGGGCTTTTTGGGAAATATATGTTTGTATTTTAAATTTGTACTTGCGTAAGGTGGCGGCACCAGTAATGGACAAAAACCTATTATGGACATTTTTTTCCGTATAATCAATTTTTAAGAAACAATTAAGTAGTATATTTACAAAGTAACAACACTATGTTCAGGTAACTGATGGCCATAATAACTAGTAAAGATCATAAATGGTGGGCTATAAGGCATTACACCTTTGCTGTTCATTAGTGGGTACTACTGTGCTTAACATGTCCATGATTGGTGCCGCCACCCTAAGTAAAAAAGTAAAAATATTTAAATACAAACCCGAGCATCACATGAATGACCTTTACACTAGAAAAACAAAACAAATAAATAAAACATTTTCACACAAATATTAAAGGCTTCGTCACATAGGCGCGTTTTCCGGGTGGCGCGTGAACGGGGCGCGCCGCTTTTACATACAAAACGCTCACGCCCCGCCCGGAAAACGCGCCTATGTGACGGAACCTTAACGTTTTCAACGCCGTCTCAAACACAAAAGCTGTCACTCAGCCGCCACGTCACCGAAGTGTCAAAACTAAAATTGAACTTTATAAAATAAAATAAAAATCATTTATTTCAGGCTTTTAGCCCATAAAACACTGAGACAAATCACACAATACACAAACACAGTACTTAAATGACACAATAGCAAATAATATAAATAGGTACAGAACAATATAAAATAAAATAATGAATATAAAATGTCAACAAATAAATTATAAATTACGTAATCTAACTAGAATCTAAGGTACGTCATTTTACATTTTACATTTTAAGGACTTTATGCATATGCACGTAGGTCTATGTTGCTCTGTGGTCCGTGACCCATTAATCCGTCTTTGGCATTGGACCTGCGGTGCGGATATATCGGTCATTGGCGTCCAAAAGGTTAATCAAACAGAAAAATATAATAGTTCCTATATACATTGATTGTCTTTTGGGGTTATGAGATACGTTATTACAGTGGCGTGCCTTAGGGTTTCGGAGTAAGGCAAGCCGAAAGATATGTTTTCGCAATAAATGTCCAATCTCACTCTTTGGACTCAAGTGAATTTGCTAGCGTATCGCGGTGAGCTATCATAGTGCACAGGGCATACAAGGTACTACTATAACTACTAGATACAATTTTACAAACATCAGAGGGCCTACCGCGCACACAGAAATTTGCAAATTGCATGCTTCTTTCTCTGTCACTCTAAGTAATTACGCCTTAATTGGAATAAACCAACAATCCTTGTGTTTTGTAAACGGCCGTACAAAATTTTCTCTTAATGCGACTGACTTATCTGAGAATACACAAGTCGGGTGTTGGTTTTGACGCGGAAATGATATATATCCCGTTTTTCTACAAAGTTTAACGATTTTACCTTGCTTTCGTTTAGTAATACGTGGACGCATCTCATACCGTCACAAGGAACAACTTCATCCATTGTTAACACTTATAAACGTCACAACAAACGAACAAATCCACATTCACTACTTAAGTCAAATTCACTTAAATAAATTGAGCTTTCGTCGTTACTTTCGACTCGACTAAATAATAATACACTTGAAGTAAACGCGCGTGCCCGTGCGAACTTATGCAGCTAACTTCACACCAAAAGCCAGGCTTAAATCGCCTTATAAAATGGCTATACATACCAACAAAAGTTACATCGTTCTATGGCGGTTTGTAGGCTTAGACCGCCTAGAGCGGGACGAAAAAGCAAGCCTGGTTGCAAGCCGACGAGTGCGAGCAGGATAGCTGATTCCTCAGCAGTATTGATCCTACGCCTGATTTCTTTCGCGCGGAGGAGGCGCCACGGCAAAAATTTGCAACACGTTGGCGCCGCGGTCCGAGCGCTGTGGCTTGAATTTAATAATACTTTTGGGCTTGTATGGAAGTACCGCCACTGCGTTATTAATCGCTATCTGATTCAACTGATACCTACAGTCAGTGTTGGCCGAAAGTTAATGCAAATTGAAAATGCTGGCCATTAACCATTATAAATTGAATCGTAAACTGTAATCGTCCGTTACGGTTTAAGGTTCAATTTATAATGGTTATATGCCAACATTTTCAATTCGCATTAACTTTCGGCCAACACTGCCTACAGTAATAGCGTTTTCACATTGTCCGATCCGATATCGGATGTTGGATCCTAGAAAATTATGGGTTATTCCCACTAGTTACCACCAAGTTGTTACCAGTGGTAACTACTGGGATTTTTTTTCCCACCTTTTACTACTGGTAACTACTGGGAATAAAAATTCCCAGTAGTTACCACCAACTCGGTTTAGTGGTAACTACTGGGAATTTTTATTCCCAGTAGTTACCACCAACATTTTGTTAGAGTTAAATACTAATAAAAACACTATAAATAGTGTAAGGTGTATTCGGGTATTACCGAATGTCGGATAATTCCGAAATTCAGATGAAAATCACCCTTAATTCCATCATAATAAAAGTCTCTTTCGGAATTATCCGACAGTTTTCGACATTCGGAATTACCCGAGTAAACCTTAGTATAAATATATAGAGTAATTTAATAAATGATTATAAGTCGATTAGTGTTTTAGTAAACTCCCTTAAAAGTGACCAAAAATATTGAAACAGTTTAACCGGTACTAGTACAAAAACTATGATATATGTACTTAAGGATAAATTTAATAATCCATTTAGATGATTTTTCAAGTGATTTTATTTAATAGGTAATTCAAAATAACTCTATTTATACTATTCATACCTACTGTTTTTATTAGTATTTAACACTAACAAAGTTTTGGTGGTAACTACTGGGAATAAAAATTCCCAGTAGTTACCACTAACCCGAGTTGGTGGTAACTACTGGGAATTTTTATTCCCAGTAGTTACCAGTGGTAAAAGGTGGGAAAAACAATTCCCAGTAGTTACCACTGGTAAAAACTTGGTGGTAACTAGTGGGAATAACCCAAAATTATCAGTCAGACAGCTGCGGTTCGATATGTCGGAAATTAACGGAAGTGCTAATCCGATATCGGATGTCGACTGGCCCCTATGGGAGAGACAGATGTTAGAGTGTGCCCTATGGAGTCTGAAAAATTTATGAGGTATATCATCATTATCATCATCATCATCATCATTTATTCAATAACAATATTACATTGTGTTTGAAATCTTAAATCTAGGCACATGCATACAAAATATATTACAAAAAAAACATCATAGCCACCAATTTAAAAATAATTAATAATACATTATCAAATAAAAATAAAAAGTCAAATAAATTAAAGTAAATGTCTCAGAAATTAAATAAACATGAATTAATAAAAAAAATGTCAACAAGTAAAAAGTAAAATTAATAAAATAATATCATTAAAAATCAATTACATGTCGGAATAACAAGAGAAGAAAAAAATTTAAGTAAGAAAAAAATGTCAATAAGTAAAAAGAAAATAAAAAAATAATAATTAAGGTATGTCAGCATTAAAATTATTATTAATTCCCTATGTCACAATGAAAAAATTCTTCAAGAGTATACAAACATTTTTGAAGTAAAAATACACGTAACATAAAATGCAGAAAGAACTTTCTTATAAATGTTTATAAAAAAAATTATACCTGGGTATTACAGTTGTCCCCGATGCACTGCAAATTTACAATACAATTATCAAACAATGGTTAGCATGCCTAGGTAGGTACTAGAAAGTTGAATGAAAGGTAAGCATTTATCAGAACTGAGATTGAAAAATTCGCGCGTGCCAAACGCAACTCAACCTCGTACCAATTTCTAGATACCCTCATTAATTTCTAGTAGATGCTAACCGTAAAGGGTAAAAGTAGTCTTACCATAGTTAAACACCCTGGGCCTTCACACTGTAAAAAAGTCGAGAAAGTTAAAAAAACCGGGCAAGTGCGAATCGGTATCGCGCACGAAGGGTTCCGTACCATAATGCAAAAACCGGCAAAAAAAAACGGTCACCCATCCAAGTACTGACCCCGCCCGACGTTGCTTAACTTTGGTCAAAAATCACGTTTGTTGCATGGGAGCCCCAATTAAATCTTTATTTTATTCTGTTTTTAGTATTTGTTGTTATTGCGGCAACAGAAATACATCTGTGAAAATTTCAACTGTCTAGCTATCACGGTTCGTGAGATACAGCCTGGTGACAGACGGACGGACGGACAGCGTAGTCTTAGTAATAGGGTCCCGTTTTACCCTTTGGGTACGGAACCCTAAAAAATGGCAAAAATAATGATTATTAAAAATATAAGCTGCGCAAAGGAGACAAATGGGGCAAATGATTCATGATTTACACGCTATTAAAAGCATGAGGATAAGAATTCTGAAAACGCTTAAGGGGCCCACAGATTAAGGATGACTCACGCTAGACCGGGCCGTGCCCGGGCCGAGGTGTCCGACATGTCATTTTCTATGACGGCTGATCGGTGATCACGTGGTGCTTTCCATAGAAAACGACGCGCTGGGAGCTCCGGCCCGGTCTAGCGTCTATATTGTTCTATTAGCTTGTGCCTGCAACTTTGTCTCCGTGGAATAATGATGATGATTGATAAAAAATATCTTATGTCCTTCCCTTAACTAGTATGAATTGTGACAAAATATTGGTTGTTACATTTGTGTCGTAATTCTTTATTTACTTTTTTTACAAGTGTCCAACGGTGTCAACCTTGTCGCGTAGTGTGGCGTAACGAGTAGCGAGACGAGATCTTTCAATGAGAGATATTTCAATTTTACACGTACACCTGTTCTGATAGAATACCTTTTTTTACTAATGACATACAAAATACGTGTACTTATAATGATGCAGTGAATTCGTAATATCATTCTTGAAGAATGGAATGTCTTGTCTTTCCATTTCATAAAATTCGCTTCGTTTTCTATCGAAAGTACCACGTGAATGCCGATCAGCCGTCGTAAAAAATAACACGTCGGACGCCTCGGCATGGGCCCGGCCCGGTCTAGCGTGAGTCATCCTTTACTAGTTCGCCGGACGATATCAGCCTGTCAGTTGTTCGGAGCTGTCACCGTTTGCGTTTAGCTAACAGGCTGATATCGTCCGGCGAACTGGTAACCTGTGGGCCACTTTAGGCCTTTCTAACGCATGACAGCCCAAATATATTAGTTGTTATGTCAACTGTGTCGCTACTGGCATATGTATTTTAATCCATCCAATCCATCACAATCTGGGGGTCTGTAGCGAAACAAGAAAATCAAAATTTCGTATTCGAGCGATAAAGAGGCAGATAAATTTCGATTTTCGCGTTTCCCGGTAGGCCCTTGTTAACAAACCAGCCCGTAAATTATTGCTGGTGACTAAATAAACACCCTGTACAATGCTTACCATTGCTTTGCAAGATGACCCTATACACTGTAATGTACAAACTATTAGTAAGTTCCTATTATAGGTGTAGCACAATTATTTTATTTTTAGCTTAAAATTGTTGTGTTGAAAGTTTTCGTTCGTCGCGACATCTATTGTCAACTAGCAGTACTGATAAATTCCGCTACTTGACGTGTGTTGGTAAGAAAACTAAGAAAACTGATGTATGGAGTTACCACCCTTTACTTATATTTCTCTATGATGTAGGTACTTTGACTGCGCAGTTCGGGTGCAGTCGAATCACGACGGCGTCGATGGCTCCGAACAGATTAAGATACAATCTATGCATAAATAATAATAAAAAGTGAAAAGAGCATACCTGGGCCGTCCAGCAGGAAGAGATCCTATCGGACGCCCCAGGTATAGCTGGTGTGACATGGTGGAGACGGATCTGCGCGAACTTGGAGTCAACAATTGGCGAGAGGTGTCGGAGGCCAAGTCTCAGTTTGGGTTGCTGAGCCAACGGAGTAAGTAGTAGGGAAGTAAGTATAATTATGCAAAAACCTAGATTGTCAGTTTCGAATCGTAAATAAAGAAGCAAACCAGGTATGCAATATGCAAATGTTTAATAGAAATAAAGCTATTCACCCCGCTTGCGCAAGTGTCGCCGCGGCACTGAAATCAACATTAGTTTACGTTAAAGCGTAGTGATGTTCATCACCGAGTTTTATGTACAACTCGAACCTTCCTTTTTCCAATATATGTAATTTAATAAAATATACGTCCAGATGATATTCTTGGCCGTTTTTTTTAACTAGCCTAACTTAGTTGGATCCCAATCGGTAAACACTTTTGGTCCCGTTCTTTCCGGGCCCATTACTACGGGCCCAAACTATAACTCGATTCGAAATTGTGTGATATCGAAATAATCACACAATTCCTTTTTTATCAAAACTTTTAAAAGAAAAATGCATAGTTACTACTTACTACAAAACCTCCGTACAGTATGCAAAATATTCAGAGAATATATGACTGCAGTTCCTACAGTGCCCCCACTTTCAGCTATAAAACTAGGGGTTAAGTTTTTTCTTAGGCTTTCACTCTATATTCTAATTAATAATAACTATTTGCTAAGAGAGCGTTTCTTCTATTTTTTGCCATATTTATATATTGTGACCTTTTTTGCCACTTTTGTGTTATTTCTACTCAGAATCACGATATCTTTCGATCCTAGTGGGATAAAAAATGTCCCAGAGTTTTTTTCCTATTGTGTTACGATTTCCCCATATACTTTAAGGGTTAACTGGAAGAGATCCCTGAAAGGGATAAGTTCGCCTTTGTACTAATGATGTGTGTTCTTTCATGTTTTATGTTTCTTTTTGTACAATAAAGTATTTTACTACTACTACTACTACTACTTTGTATGGCGGTAACAAAAAAGGAAAGTTTGAAAAAAGTATGGAAATCTTAGGACACTTTTTTCTCCTATTAGGGATGAAAAGGGCTCGCGAACCTGATTAGAAATAACACAAAAATAGCAAAAAAGGTCACAATATATAAACGAGTCGGACTCGCGCACGAAGGGTTCCGTACCATATAAAAAAAAACAAAAAAAAAAGCAAAAAAAAAACGGTCACCCATCCAAGTACTGACCACTCCCGACGTTGCTTAACTTTGGTCAAAAATCACGTTTATTGTATGGGAGCCCCATTTAAATCTTTATTTTATTCTGTTTTTAGTATTTGTTGTTATAGCGGCAACAGAAATACATCATCTGTGAAAATTTCAACTGTCTAGCTATCACGGTTCGTGAGATACAGCCTGGTGACAGACGGACGGACGGACGGACGGACGGACGGACAGCGAAGTCTTAGTAATAGGGTCCCGTTTTACCCTTTGGGTACGGAACCCTAAAAAGACAAAAAATAAAAGAAACGCTCAAGAATACCTAACTCGAGCTTAAAAACTAATACTCAGGCGACGTCTTCACCTATTCACAAACTCGAGCTCTCGACTTAATCATCAAGTCCATCCCTAGTCTGCGGTTAAAAATTGTCCGAGAGACGGTCTCAAGCAAATGATTGTAAATGACGATCGTTTTTCTCAAACTCCAGAAGTGCTTGTATTTCGCCATTTTTCTTGACTGGGGTAATATTTTATGTTTTTAGCGCGATCCTTGAATAAGTTAGCTAGAAGTTCTGGACAAGGGAATCGTAAGAAAGTTCGTTAGAGTTATAAACTCTCTCTTTTCTTTATTTCTTCCCGTTTTATATTCTTCTCTCACTCTCACTGAGCGTAAGCGTGAGCGAGACGGCTGTGTGTGCCCGGGATCACGGATATCATGTTTTTGAATTGTTATTTTTAGTATGTTTTAACCTTTTCGACGCCGTGTCAAACACAAAAGCAGTCGCGCGGACGCCACGTCACCGAAGTGTCAAAACTGAAATTGAGTTTTATGCATATGCACGTAGGTCTATGTCGCTCTGTGGTTTGTGACCGATTAATCAGTCTTTGGCATTGAACCTGCGGTGCGAATATATCAGTCATTGACGTCCAAAAGGTTAACAAAAAAAAGTAGGTAATCGATGAGTTAGATCAGAAATAAAATTGCGTATTTTAGAATCAATTTTCATATTTTTAGCTTTTGTGCAAAAATTGATACATATTATTAATTTTCGTGATTTTCGTCATTATGTTCGTGGTTTCTTTTCTATCGAGCGAAAGTCACGAAATCAGGTTCAAGTCGATAAAGTTACTAGAGAAAGACCTTAAGATATTGCTATTTATATGTTTTGGCAACCGGATTATATCTCTCTCTCTCTTCTTCCTCGCGTAATCCCGGCATTTGGCCTCGGCTCATGGGAGCCTGGGGTCCGCTGGGGTCTGGGGTGTCTGTCGGACTAATATGGAAGATTGACTGTCAGCTTGGCTAGACTTACAGGTTATTTTTAATATTTTGTCAATACTTACCGCTGTTTCACAATCATTTTTATGGCACTGTAACGGAAGGCATCGTGAAAAATTAATTAAAGCCAGTTGGTATAGAGTGAGGATTCCGTTGCTAATACGACTTAACTTTTCATATGAGTGGTGGTGGTCAAAAATTGTGGTCAAACCTATACCTGGGCATTTTCACTTAAAAGTGTACCATTTACTTTTTTAGAAAATCCAGCAACTTTTGGGTTATTTCTACTCAGAATCACGAGGACTATCGATTTCAAAAGAAAAAAAAGCGTGTCCCAAAACACATATCAGTTTTGTAACGCATTTTCATTTTTTCTGAAAACCCCCACCTACGCTGATGTTAAAGCGGAAAGAAATCGTTCTAATAAAATACAAAAAATGCGGCCAGGATTCTTAATCATATACACACAAGAGGCTAAAGGTGAAGCTCAGTAGGGCGAAGGCCGATCGGTGATGGATCATAGTTGAGCGACCTTCAAGCAGAAAACTAGGAATTATTTGGGTGGGATCCGAAAAACTAGCATTTAACTTAGTTGTAGACATTACTACTAAAAGTAGGTGTAGTAAGCAACTTGGATTCTAGTGTTTGATCCTAATCCAGTTCAAATTGTTATATTTTTAATCATTATTACCCTTGCTTGACATCCGTCCGAGTCACACTGAAATATTGAAAATGGACGTAAGGTTAAAACGGATACTAAAGGTACACTTGAGTTCTTGAGATGTTAATTATACCTACCTTAAAACGTTTTTAGGTCGAAAAGGGTGCGTTATTTTAACTTATTATTTCTTAATGTTACACTTCAAACTCTCACACATACCTATTTAATTACACAAACGGGTCTACCGCGATATAATTTTCATTGTTTTCACCTTAAATTCTGACGTCTCCGTGTGGTCTTTCCGTGACCACAGCGGGTGCAACTCAGCTGAAATTATACCCGTTTGTGTAATTAAATATTTCTTAATGTTGTTGTTATACCGAATACTAAGTTAAGTTTTAAGTTTTATTAAAAGTCTAATTTTAGTTATAAATACCGTCTGAGGCGCCTTCTTGTTCAAGCTCACGTCGAAAGCCAGCCAGTCTTCCGGTTTCAAGTTCCGAGGAGTCACGAACTCAAGTAGTGATTCCATGACCAGGTCAGAGGTTTTCAGGATTTAGTCTCAAAAAAGACGAATGCTAGGTACTTATTTAATACATACCATCTCAGTAAGGTGCTCCCTTTCAATTAAAGATCACGTCGAAAGCCAGCCTGTCTTCCAGATTCAAGTTCCGAGGAGTCACGAACTCAAGTACCTAGTGATTTCATGACCACTATGACCAGGTAAAAGACGAGTGTTAGTAATACATACTCCCTTTCTATTAAAGGTCACGTCGAAAGCCAGCGAGTCTTCTAGCTTTAAGTTCCAAGGTAATACAAACTGGAGTAGTGATTTCAGACCTCGAAAAGACAAAGTATTAGATGACATACCGTCTGAGGCGCCTTCTTCTTATTCAAGCTCACATCGAAAGCCAGCCAGTCTTCCGGCTTCAAGTTCCGAGGAGTGACGAACTGGAGCAGTGATTCCATGACCGGGTCCGGAGTTGTGGTGATTTCGGTTGTGGTGGTCGTGGGTTCAGTCTGAAATTTATTTATTTAGGTATAATAGATGTGGGTGTTAAGGCCGCTAAGCTTAAGTGGGATTGAGCGGGACATCTGCCGTATGCACTCGAATCGGTGGGCCAAATTGGCTACCGAATGGACACCGTAGATCACAGAAAACCGCCTCTAGAAACCTAATATTGGCCATTTTGTTCCCGACGCAAATCACCAAACTGTGAGGTGCGGGAGGGGTGCTCACGGCGTTGCGATTGGTCGATCCAAACATGGCGCGCTGACACGTGCAAGCGTAGGGATGGGACATGTTCATTACAGGTAGTGGGTACTGCTACCAGTGATACCGAAATTTATTGTGGTAAAATTGTTACCAATTTAGTATACTTAGAGTAAACTTACTTAATAATTATATTGATTAATTTAATATTTCATTAAGCAATTTAACAATGTAATGTAAGTACCTGAAAATTTTACATAACATACATATTAGGGCATTTCTGTTTAAAGTACCTACCCAGAACATGAATTTTAAAGTTTAGAATTTTTATATTATTTCCACTCAGAATCGCAATCTCTTTCGATACGAGAAAAAAGTGTCGCCAAAATCTCATACAATTATTTTCTTTTGTCCGTTTTATTAAGGTCATAGAAGGTTGTATTGAAAACATATTCAAATGGACCAATAACATATGCCTATTACAAATCAACTCCGACCTCCGAGTTCTCTCGCTCTTCTTTGAAGTTCATCATCAGGTCCATCTCGTGACATGAGACCTAACTGCTCACCTAGAGGATTCTAAAAAACCCATACAACATATGTCTATCACAAACCAACACCGAGTTCCCTCGCACTTTTTTGGAGTTCATCATCAGGTCCATCTCGTGACATAAGATCTAACTGCTCACCTAGAGGATTCTAAAAAACCCATACAACATATGTCTATCACAAACCAACACCGAGTTCCCTCGCACTTCTTTGAAGTTCATCATCAGGTCCATCTCGTGAAATGAGGCCTAACTGCTCCGCTGGCCTAGAGGATTCTAAAAAACTTACACAACATATTACCTATATATTATGTCTAAAATGGTACAATACGGTATAACGAAGCACGAAGTTTCCGCAACTGAAAAACCATTATCGTCACATCACTAGTCGAAAGGGAAAGGGATAGCGCATTGCATTTACAAGTTGACGAAAAGGGACGGACATACTTCGCCTCTGCTTACTGACCAGTATAAAATGAACCCCGCGGACAAGAAACATTATTCAATGAAATAATGAATTTGACTTTCCTGTGGGATGTTATTCCATCTGTTTCGTAAGTAGATGTCTTAGATGACTTGCCACACCATTTTACGCTACAATATCCCATGATTTCCCAATGAATTCAATACTTTACGATTTATTTTCTTAGACTCGTGCACACTGCTAACAGGTCGTAACCTTGGGCGCAACTGATCGCAGCGGCGCGCGAACAATCTTATATTTGACCTATACACCATACGGGCGGTGACCGCGAGTCGTCCTATAAGCTCGGTCTATAGGGGTTGGTCTGTGCCGTAGATTAACCGGGGCAGAGGCAGACCCTGGACTAGACTATGAAATAAAATGACGATGTTTATTTACCGTTGTAGTTGGGCGGTAACTAACGGGAACGTAAACTGTGCCCTGAAATACAGAATTATTATATTATTTTATAATAAAACGATAAACTCGTAACGTTATGCTCAACGATTTTGTTAAATCAAGTTCCAACAGGCGCAGATGCGTTTACATGTTTATGAAGCATTGATAATCTGAAGTAAATCTGAGCCGAATTAAGGTATAGGTACTATCGTGAGTCATGTCATAAGTTAAGGTGGTTTGGCCTCCATACAAAAAAACGTTATATTTTTTTATCAATGCAACACCGAAATAACGTTATTTGCATGATTTCTGTATTAAACAAAGTTTTACTAACAATTTAGCGCAAACGAATATTCGAAAGTAGATTGTTGCATGGTATAATAATATACTCCGCCTGGTACTCCATTCCGAGATTCGCGTATGACCTAACTGACACGCGCCTACGTCATCATGCTGTTTACAGGTTCTCAAACTTTGAAATGTGGGAGAATTTTAACCAACGGTGAAAATTATTTTAACGGCATTAATTTTAAGTTATTCATGTAGAAACATAGTAAAATAAAACAAATCTAATGTATTAAATTAAACTTTATTTATCTATACAAGACAAACGTTTAAAAAACTAATTCACAGTTACACATTAATTACCAAGCTTACGACGTGAAAAGTTTGGAAAACACTGCGACTGCTGACACTGAGCGAGAAGGAAATAACAATTAACACGCGTTCGACAAGGATGACGGTCAGGGCATGAAGTTATCTAGATCCGAATTGTCAAATGTGCACAGCGCTATCCTGTGTTGCCAGTAGTATAAACAGAATTACCCGAAAGTCTGAAATTTCTTTCGTGAATCGGAAGATATTGCTAACGAGTAATTAAAAATGACGTGTTATTGTAAAATTTAAGCTAAAATACATATAAATGAAAATTATAAAATTATAAAGAAATATTTTAACTTATTAACCATAGGTATAATGTACCCATGTAACATGTTATGTTGAAATAAAGTGGCAATGTTATTGTGACGTAGGCCCGTGTCACTCTGGGAATGGAAGACCATGTTTTATTAGACCATGGATTGTTGTTTGTATGGAGGCCGAACCACCTTAAAGGCGCCCACTAATTACCAGTCTGCCGGACGATATCGGCCTGTCAGTTAAACGCAAAAGGTGACAGTTCCGAACATCTGACAGGCTGATGATATCGTCCGGTGAACTGGTAATCTGTGGGCCTCTTAACTCACGTAGTATTAGTCACTCTCGCAACATGTTTCGGCTCTCGAGACCGCTGCTCATGCACTATCAGTGCTTGAAAATTGAGACCTAGCTAGACCGAGCTCTCTGAAACAGGTCTCGCGAGTGGCTTCTCTTTGTCGTATTTTTGATAGACTTTGAAATGGAAATTAATGTAAGTCCCTCTGTGAAAAGCAACGAGCTATTTTTCAACAAAAATCAAATAACAAAACTCCAAACGCAGCCGTAAGTAAAAACAGCAAATTACTTACCTTAAAGACGCTTAATAAAGTCCAATTTTGAAGCACAACCTTTTTTATTCTTAACCTTAAACCTGTCTTAAATAAGACTGAATTTCGCATGCAGGAATTTTGGAATTTAGACTTTGTGTAAAAAGGGTACAATAATTACGTTAACATTCCTACATTTTAACGGCACATATATTTCTTCAAAGAATAATATGTTGTTGGGCTAAGTAAAGCGCCTGAGGGATTCCATTTGAACATACAAAAGTTACAAAACTAATTAATATGCGTTCTATTTTCAATCTTAAATCCATTTAATTAAGTGCTAATTTCCTTAGAAATTATATTGTTTTATATCATTGTTACCTTTGCTTTGAAATATCAAAAGTATTTATTCTTTGTAAGAGAAATAACTTACATTTATTCTAGTCTGCACGTTTCTTCCAGTTTTCCTGTCCTAATTATTATAATTATATGTATAATAATGCTTGGAACAAGATTAAAGTTATACAATATTATGTCTTCAGAGCATACTAGATGTCAGATAATGAAATATAAAACTCGTATACGCTAATATAGTTCGTTTTTTTAGCATTAGAAAAAGACTACGTCATCTTGATGTGTCAAATTGAAAAACGCTTTTTAAAAACCAGTAACTATTACTTATGAAAGCAAAAGAATGTAAATAATCGTATATGATTCATAATTATTACATAGGTATTTGCCGTAACTTATTTTACAAAAGTGTTTTTCAATAAAACGACAAGATTGTTTACCTTTTTTCTAATGCTAAAAAAACGAACTATAGATAGCTCTATTAATCTTTTTTCTTAATCAGTTAGTCTTTGAAATCAATCTTTGAAATATTAGGAAATAGTAAATTATAATTTAAGTAGGTAATCTTCAGTAAATTTAAAATACACAAGACTTACAGTGACTCTTGCAAGACCGTCCTCTGTGTTAGCCTGTATCAAAGATAAGCGGTAATTTAATTAATTATATTGAAGGTTTATTAATTATTACTATGGCAGTCAGCAAAATATTTGTATTTGTTATATTTACCGCAGTCAAAGCAACCCATTGAATCGGCTCACCAAAGTCATCCTGCAATATCACTTTTTATTAAAATTAAATATTATTTACCTACATGCATTAGTTGTCAAGCGGACCCCAGGGCCCAGGCTCCAATGAGCCGTGGCGAAAAAAGCCGAGACAACGCGAGGAAGATGCCATGGATGGATTATTTACATTCAATGGACTGACCTGGACTCAATAGAGCGCCGGGCTCATAGACTTTTAGGCGATGACCCAGCTGTCAAATCAAAGTTACAGAGCCTCGATCATCGCCGACGAGTCGCATGTCTATCGGATACATTCTGGAGAGTGCGCACAAGAGCTGCATGACCTGATCCCACCTTCTCCTTTCCATCATCGGACGTCCAGGCGCGGGGAGCGAATGCACCCGTTCGTGGTTAATATCCCATTTGTCCGCACAAAACGATTTGCCTCCTCTTTTTTGGTAAGGACGGCTAAGGAATGGAATGCGCTCCCGTCATCTGTATTCCCTGAGAAATATGACCTCAGTATCTTTAAAGCTAGAGTGAATAGGTTATTACTGAACCGGTGAGCTCCATCTTAGGCTCTGTCTTCACTTTCCATCAGCGGGCTCAGCACGGTTCCATTTTTATCGACTATCACTATGCGCGTCCCTTTCGCACTTACATACTTGTCAGAACGTGACAGGCATGGTGACAAGGGATAAAAACGCGACCGTGCTAAGCCGCCTGGTGTCACTAAAGCCAATCGCCGATCAGTTTATAATAATAATAAAAAAAAAGAAATGGCGTTGACATGTGCTGCTGATTATTTAAGCTTAAATTAACCATTTATTGTCACGGAACCATTATATAAGGGTCAAATCGGTAGCTCTTAAGGTTCTCTCTCATTAGCTTTAGTTTAGCCACTTTAATCTGTAGTTACTGCCATAATTATAGGTACGTATACGCTGTGTAACACCATAAAGGATGCCTACTTTATGGTAACACACAGTACTGGGAGACAGAGCTTTGCTCAAACATATAAAAACTCAAAAATGCGCCTTTTCCCAAAGATAAGACCAAGCTAGACCGATTTATCGCCCCCGAAAACCGCCATATAGCAAATTTAATCGAAATCATTAGAGCCGTGTCCGAGATCAACGAAATATATAAATAAACAAAAAATACTCGTTTAAAAGGTCTTAGATTATTGTAGCAGTGACTGTACGTAATAGATGGCGACCTTGTTGGGACCATTCTCAATCTCGTTTTGTTAGTATGAAACTTTCAAATACTAACCACTTGAGGCAGGTCATGAAATGGACCACGGGGCTTTTGTTCCTAAAGAAACACAAATATATATTACACAATCACATATCATTTTCTGAATGGGGTTGGCCGGTCGAAGTATTTAGCAGATGGCGCCAGCATAGCTTGCCCTGTCAGTCCCTAGAAATGTGTCAATTTTTTGTTTCGTTAATGGAATTTTATGACCTGGATGCCAGCCCTTTAAGCCAAATCTCATAGAATAAGGGACAAGCTATGATGGCGCCATCTATGCAAACCTTTGACAGTTGCCAACCCCATTCAACAGACTGACTGAAATAGCAAGACACGTTTCGTACCTTTCCGTGAAAATACGATAGAAAATAATTATACATCTGTACATTGTGATCTGCGGATTATACTTGCTTTGAGGGTTGGACGTAGTTTAAGGCACTTTAGTGGTATAACTACATACATACAATAGTCGAGGGTGGAAGCCCTAAACGACGGCGTTGCATGAACAAAAGATTTCCTTTGGCAGGATAGGTCCTTAAGACCCAAGGATGGATTTAAGAAGTGGAGCCACCGAGATTTTTGATGTAAATTTTTAGGGGGGGGGGGGGGGGCTCTCAACTTTATCTTGATATCTATATCATTTAAGTTACTAGGCCAAGTTTGGTATCGTTTTCGTATAAATCGGGGATGCCGAATTCATTTATGATATCATTCCGGCACCATTCCGAAGTAAAAACACATAAAATATGAAAAAAATATTTTTTTTTTATTCCTCTTCACGCTTAAACTGCTGAACCTATTTAGTTGAAATTTGGTATAGAGATGGTTTGAGTCCCATGCAAGGAAGAACATAGGATACTTTTAATGTCAAAAATAATCCCTAAAGGGTGTAAAAAGGAGGTGGAAATTTGTATGGGGATTCAATAACCGCTGAACCGATTTAGATAAAATTTGGTATAGAGATAGTTTGAGTCCCGGAGAAGAACATAGGATAGTTTTTATTCCAAAAAAATCCCTTAAAAATGAAAGGTAAGGTGTAGGATTGTATGGGAACTCAATAAACGCTGAACCGATTTGGATGAAATATATGTCTACATCTTTGATTTAGTTGAAAATGATACTAAACTTGACTTAGAACCTAAACTTAAAGAATTATTAACCTCAGACGTCGCAGACGTTTAAAAACCCCCCCACCCCCCACCTGCATCAAAAATCTGGGTGGCTCTACTTCTTAAATCCATCCTTGGGTCCTAAGGACCAATCCTACCAAAGGAAATCTCTTGTTCATGCAACGCCGTGGTTGACCTTTTTATGCTCTGAGCACAATCAACTACAACTCGCGTTTTGGTAAGAAAACTGATGTATGGAGTTACCACTCTTTCTTTACTTATATTACTCTATGGTTTAAGGACATATCTGGGTTTTAAATCATTCGATATCAATAAATAAGCCGTTTAATGGAGTTTATATTTCCACAAATTAATTGGAAAATGGAGCGGAATAGTTTTACTATCAATAGTTCGCGAATGAGAATGTATTTTCAATTTCGAATTATTTATGTTTTTGCTTAATGGAATATTGGTATAGTTGCAAGATAAATATTTGCATATCTATGTTAGAAAGCTTGTTCAGAAACGTCTAAGGTAAACGTTTAAGTTTTTGATAGAGTCGGACCAAGAAACGTCTGCAGCGGATTTGATAGCCCACGCAGCGCAAGTGTTATTTTAAACTTCAAACTTCTATGAGATTATGACGTATAAATAACACTTGCACTGCGTGGGCTATCAAATCAGCTGCAGACTTTTCTTGGTCCGACTCTAGTATAATTTCAATTGTTAACTCTTTTTTCTCCGTTATTGCTTACTGGGGCATAAATGTAAATTTAATTTTATAAAAGTTACAATCAAAGTGTATATTATGTGACATGTGGCGTTTGAAGGGTAAAGGTGCCTTATGGCGGTTGGCGCTTACGTCCCGCAACTTAGCATTAGTATTGGAGCGTCGTTAATAACAGCGTAAACGCCGACCGCCATAAGGTACCTTTACCCGTGGAACGTCACATATAGTCACTATGCACGACATGTTTTGCCTCGGCAAACTGAGGGTGCGCTGCATACTGAGGTTCTACCGCGAAATAGTTATTTGTTTTACAAGGGGGCAAAGTTGTTGTTTAACCGCTCGTGCTAATATTGATACCCGAGCAAGCGAAAGATTCCAAAATTGAACCACGAGCGTAGCGAGTGGTTCGAAAAACGGAATCTTGAGCGTTGCGAGGGTTTCAAAGTACGAGGGTTAAACAAAATTTGCCCCCGAGTGAAACACAATTTTTTTCACCACACCAACCCGAAGCAAATATTAAATGTAAAATATCAAACAAAATCAAACCAAATCAAATCCAAATGAATGTTATTAAATATTTATCATCCAAAATCATCATTTAAAAGTCAATTCTACCAGCAAACATAAGAAAACAACTCAAAATTTGCATTTGATTACTTTGCCTCACATGTGAATAAAACGCAACTTTGCTATCAGTTTTTGAAGTGCAAAGTAAGCCTTTCCGAGCTGGTGTGGTGAAAATAAAATTTCGTTATCTGCCTCTCTATAGCTCGAATATAAGTTATAAGGAGCCACACAACGAACAACCAGGCCAGCAACAACGTCAGGCCATAAATAAACGTAAGTTTTACGCGAAGCCAGTTGCACCAACCACAATTAACAGACTGATCAACGTCATGTAGCACAGAACTATGAAACTTTCCATGCAATAAAATTTTGCGAACGCTAAAACGGCGACAGACGGTTTGGTGCAACCGACCCTAAGTCCCGTGCATGGTCTAATAAAACATGGTCTTCCATTCCCAGAGTGACACGGGCCTACGTCACAATAACATTGCCACTTTATTTCAACATAACATGTTACATGGGTACATTATACCTATGGTTAATAAGTTAGAATATTTCTTTATAATTTTCATTTATATGTATTTTAGCTTAAATTTTACAATTACACGTCATTTTTAATTACTCGTTAGCAATATCTTCCGATTCACGAAAGAAATTTCAGACTTTCGGGTAATTCTGTTTATACTACTGGCAACACAGGATAGCGCTGTGCACATTTGACAATTCGGATCTAGATAACTTCATGCCCTGACCGTCATCCTTGTCGAACGCGTGTTAATTGTTATTTCCTTCTCGCTCAGTGTCAGCAGTCGCAGTGTTTTCCAAACTTTTCACGCCGTAAGCTTGGTAATTAATGTGTAACTGTGAATTAGTTTTTCAAACGTTTGTCTTGTATAGATAAATAAAGATTAATTTAATACATTAGATTTGTTTTATTTTACTATGTTTCTACATGAATAACTTAAAATTAATGCCGTTAAAATAATTTTCACCGTTGGTTAAAATTCTCCCACATTTCAAAGTTTGAGAACCTGTAAACAGCATGATGACGTAGGCGCGTGTCAGTTAGGTCATACGCGAATCTCGGAATGGAGTACCAGGCGGAGTATATTATTATACCATGGTCCCGTGTTAGTTATAAGCTCGTTCCAAACAGTGTCGTGTCCTAAGGTGATCTGGCTCAGATAGCCGGAATACCCCGAATGCCACAATAAGTCAGGATTGCGCACTGTCACGTCGCTATGACTCGAGTTGCATGAGCATTACACACATAGCGCCACGGGGCGCCACCGGCGCTTACAGGGTTGTCACTGTCATTCTGTCAGTGTATGGCGGGAATCTGAGATCCTGCCGCGGAAAACGTAAATCGAAATATTCGAGCGATAGAGAGGCAGATAAAGAAATTTCGATAGAGTCAGACCAAGAAAAGTCTGCAAAAGTATGAGTGAATCGTGTTAGTTTAAAAAAACAATATATGATAAAGAGCAGATAACGAAATTTCCATTTTCGCACCTCGACCACAGATTAATAAATAGTTACTACGTAACAGATACCTCATTCCCAAACAAAAGCAAAAATACCTACGCTATAATAGCCTACAGAACCCTAATAATAATACCTGCTGCTCAGGACAAGAAGAAATGTACCATAATTACGCGCACAAAGAGTCGAGACTGTGTTGCCCGCCGTTCGAGTCACGTGCCAACGCGTCATCGTAAGAATGCGCTAGGGTTGTAGCTACCCTACCTATGATGATTATTGTAATAAAACGAATGTTGCGAATCAAATATGTTTTAGTTTTAATATAATGATTTATAATTTTTTCACTTCTCGGAATTCTCTGTTATTAAAATATTATAAGTAGTTGAAAATATCCTAAATCGCGTAAATAATTTTAATAAATATTCAGGAGCAAAGCAACGGACAATCAACGGTTTTTAAAAGTTGTAATACGGTGCTACCGGGCCGATTAATTATTACGTCGTCAAAATTATTTAAAAATACTTTTTCTAACCCTTCAATATAACTATTAAACTTTCAGGTGGGACCTTTAGCCCGCCATAAAAAGATGATTTTTTATTAAAGGCTTTTTCCTTTGTTTTTTTGACTTTTTCACCCATCTACTGCACAATAATTACGTGGTTTCGGCATTTCGAAGCATAAGCGCGGGAAACGCGCGGTGCAATGCGGTGCGAGCGCTGAGGCGGGCGTTCGGCGGCCCTCTGTCGGTTGTATCGTCGACGATACGCCGAGCGGTAGGCATATAGCGCGTGTCCTTGAGCGTGTGACGGAGGCCTGCCTCGACCACGGATCGCACGCCCGACGCTATTGCCGACGACCATACGGCTCGGCCACGACATCGAGCGACTTGCGACGGCGGGAGCGAAAGGTCCGATCGCTGTGTCACGCTCCAACCTATGGTTATCGCTCCCGCCGTCGCAAGTCGCTCGATGTCGTGGCCGAGCCGATACATCTGTTTTGACAAATTGGGTGCCGGGAACCCGCGGGTTCTCTGTTAGTAATCGCTTTCCTCTACGAAGCGGGAAAATGCTGGGATAGAGCACGAGCGTAGCGCTACGAAAACGTTGGCACTGAATGCGTTAAGCAATGTATGGCGGTCGGCGTCAGCGTTAAGGTTCCGTCACACAGGCGCAAAACGCGCCGGGCGGGGCGTGAGCGCGGCGTGAGCGTTTTATGAAATGAAATGTAAATGAAAATATTTATTTCAGACACCAAGTATCCATATTTTTGTCTACAAAACGAAGTATTAGTAGTATTAGTAGGTAACAAAGAAATATAAAAACTATACAGATAAACTCTAATGTTAGTGTTAGTAAAACATATAATGCTCATTGGACCGAACATGCATTGTCATCCAGTGAGTTATAAGAGGGCTGTCGACCCTTTCCGCAATCACCTTCAGGAGTGTGTTGGTGCTGCCCCGCACGCGTTGCCACAGGGACGCCACCCTTTTGCGCAGCACTGCGTGGAAGCCGTCTGTGCTCCACTCGGCGAACATCCCCGACGCGCTGCATCGCCAGGGCAGCCCCAACAAACCCCTGAAGGCGTTGTTGTACTGGACACGCAGAGCACTAAACGTTTTTTTGGTGTAGTTGCTCCACAGGTTGCACGTGTACAGGTTTTGGCAGTATGTTTTGAATAGTGTAATTTTGACCTCACGGGAACAACGTGCAAACCTGCGTGACAACATGTTACCCCTAACCGATAGTGCTCTGCGTTCCCATTAATTTATATGTAAAAGCGGCGTGCCCCGCTCACGCGCCGCCCGCATAACGCGCCTGTGTGACGGAGTCTTTAGGGGAGGTAGGGGACCATTGGGCAGTCGGGAGGCTCGGGCACCCCCTTGTAAATCAGGACGATTTACAAGGGGCTACCTCCCCTAATTAATAATTAATAATACAAAGCAATAAATATAAGTATACTCGTAATAGGTCTCTCGCAGACTCTGGGCCCCCATTTGGCTGTTGTCGTGAAACATCCCAGTTCTGAAACAATAATTCATAACACTAATTTTACGGTTTACTCGTAAACTCACTTGTTTTTAGACACTCGCGCGTAGGGTTACAAGATGTCAGGAATTTTGGCCGGTTGTCAGGAATGCGGCCGGAATACGAAAATGTCAGGAATAGCGAATGAACAGACTTTTCTATTATGTACCTAAAAAGCTACATTATTCAAATTATTACTGGATTCGTCAATCTAGGCGTCCTAAGTTAAAACGGCCGTTTTTGTTTTGAGTTCCTAGATCGACGAAACCAGCAACATAAAAACTAGTTTGATGTATTCAAAAGGTACTTAAATACACAATACAGTACGTAGCCGCCCCCTTTTTTCAATATCTTTCGTTAAATTTAAATAATCACGATTATTTAGCTGTGGCGCTAGTGTCCACGTTGATGGGCTCTTAAGTCGAAAAACGCTCGACATGTTTCACTCCGTAGCGAGCGTTTTTCGACTTAAAATAAGTGAGTGACCCGTTCTTAATATATTTATTAATTATTGTATTTTTTAATAATTATTGTATTTTTGAATAATTATTTTCATTTCTGTATTTTTGACATTTGTAAATGTAATGGGTGTGCAATAAAATCGTATTCCTACCCATTTATCTGGAGGTGGGCCTGCCGATCCTATGTAACGTAGTTTAGACTGAAATAAACAAATGTTAAAATAATTTAATATCATATGTCTCATCACGAAACCAAAAAGAATAGATAGTATAGAGGTGTCCTGTCATAGTAAATTATGTAGTCACAGTAAATTTACTGCCATCTATCGACACACAACTACAACTCAAAATGAAAACGTATAAAACTATCGAAAAAATTTATATATATGGATAAATGGTTTTATTATTTTTATATCATTTTGACCCATGTTCATTCACTGATACCTATGTGTTGAAATTGTTAAATATGAAACGGTGTCGTCAACGCTATCTAGCCGACCATAGGCCAAAGGTGTGTGCGCCATCTATCCGAGAATAACTTTTTCTTGATTTCTGAGGCACGTTTTTTTCTTAGACTTTATTCATCTTATACGGAGTTACATATGTCTTTGACGAAACATTCAGTACGGATATTATGGTCGCTCTTGTCTACGTGACAGCGTGATAAAACGGTATCCGTCACTTTCAATCGCGCTCTGTTAAAAAGTGACGGATATTTTGTGCCGTGGATAAAGCCATCCATAATAGGCCAGCAGCAGGCGTGTGAAAGTCGGTAAAACTATTAGCTTGGCACCGCTGCATACAAATATGTATGTTTGCAAGGGGGCTATGCCAACACTTTTGTTACATACAGGTTCCCCTCTTGTCTTGAAACCCGCTCAAGATTTCACTTTTCGAACCAGTCGCTACGCTCGTGGTTCAATATTAAAGGTAAAAAAACAACTTTGACCCCTTATAAAACTAATAACTATTTCACACTGCTGTCAGTTTTGGTCTTCCTTATTCTGTAGCATGGTCGAATAAAACATGGTCTTCTATTCCCAGAGTGACACGGGCCTACGTCACAATAACATGGCCGCTATATATAGCGCTATCGCATATTATCATATAGCGCTGTCGCATGATGACGTAGGCTTGTGTCAGTTAGGTGACCTAGAAAAGACGGGAATAGAGTACCAGGCGGAGTATATTATTATACCATGTTCTGTAGTCTGTATCTTTAGGTATTTAAATAAAAGTAAACAAACAATTTGTACATTTTCGGGTAGTTATAACATTTATTGGTTAACCAACCAAATACAAAACCGCCTGGATCTGTCACTGAACGATCTGAATTTAACCTACATTATTTGATCGTGTAATGTCATCTACCCTCAACTGGCTTAAGGAGCTATTTGAGGGAAAATTATGTTTACTTTTATTTAAATACCTAAAGATACAGACTATTAAAGATCAGTATGATTCAAAACAAGTAATATTAACTTACAGGTGGTTGATATTGTGAATGACGTGGCGGTCCATACTGGCCTCCTGGAGGGCCTTTTGACCCTCGAAGTCCAAAATGCGCTCCACTTGCAAGTCCAGAAGGTTCATATTGTGCTCCTGGTGGTGACCCCGAACCATATTGTCCAGGCGGTCCATAATCATGAGACCCAAATTGCCCAGGTCCATTTTGTCCGAGTTCTGGTCCATATTGCCCAAGATCCATCGGTCCACCAAAATTATATTGCCTTGGTAGTCCATTTCGTGCAACAGGTGGATGTTGCCCAGACCGCATAGCGCCTCCGTACATGTCGCCAGCTAATTGTCTACCTGGGGCTCCAAAAGGTCCATATGGTCCTTGTTCCTCCGGTAGAAAAGCTGGTCCGCCTGGCGGATCCCCACCTAGACCTGAAATATTGTAATAACACCTGTAATCCTACCCTTAGGGCTCATTTAGACGATGCGAGTGTCATTACATTGCAGTTTTTGATCGGTCGGTTGAATTGGACGTAACTGACAGTCCGCAATGTAACTAAAATCGCATGTGGGTTCGCGTGCCGTCTAAATCAGTCCTTATAGTAAAATAAATTGATTGATTGATTGATTGACCTAGTCCACCATAGGGTCCATGTTCCTCTGGCGGGACAGCTGGTTCGGGTGGTCCATAATAAGGTCCAGATGGGCCGTATGGCGACCCTGCGCGTGCTTCTTGTCGACCAGCTATAGAAGGTCCCGGAGGTCCATAGGGTCCATATGGCGACCCTGCGCGTGCTCTTTGTCCTGGTGCTTCGGGAGGTCCGTAAGGTCCAGGTCCCTGTGGTCCATCAGGGGTCTCAGGTGGTCTCGGTGGTTCGCCCTACAGAAAAAAATATATCAGTTAAAATCACACCTGGAAATGTTTGTATACGATATTTTCCTCATTGTACAAGGTTTTTGACAGCGGGTTAAGTTACTGAAAGGCTACTCCAGTTCTTTATTGTATGCTCTAAAACTACAATAGACTTAAAAATTAAGATTGTTTTTGACTGGCTTTGGTTAGGTTAGATTAAGTTAAAATTCATGGTCGAAAATCTCAGTTCAAAAGTTTTGGAACCTAGATGTACAGTCAAATAATTTAATTTTCGTACCATTCCGTACCTTGTCTTGTCACAGTAACAATTAATATGACAGTCACTAGAGGGACCTCATGCTATAGGGAGCGTGCATGAACCATAGGGAGCACAGAGGCCATCAGTTTTTTGGCGCGAGGCGTAAATGTGAAGTATATGCGTCCGATGTACCCCACAAGATGGCAGAACCTGCTATGCACAAGAAAACGTACGAGAACGGTAGATGGCAGCACTTGCTTTGGCAATTTACATGTTATGTTTCCGATTCAGGCCATAAGGCCCTCCAACGCGCAAGGTCCCCATTGGTATTGATGTCGGCGGCCGATCGTAAGATCAGGCATATCGTGAAATTCCTAGGCATATCGTGAAACGTGAAAATCTTTGACTCGTTCCCTGAGTCCACGGAGCTACGCGGGGCTCCTATTTCTGGGCAGCAACCTAACGAACCTATCCTACCTATATATTGGTTTAATGTGACTATCGTCAAAACATTACACAGGAACATTACGATCTGCCTGATCTTACGATCGGCCGCCGACATTGACACTGTGACAATATACGAAATGGCACTGAACTTAAATTCCATGACCGTATGTATGTATGACATGTTTGTGTGGCTATAAGCAAGCATACCCAATACTTACGACATCTGCGTTTTCTGGGGACGGTGGCGAGGGTCCTAGTACTCCCTAGTTAAAAACGGTTAATATTAATGAGAAGATACTTGAAATTAATATATTTGTATGTATGTATGTATGTATATGTAAACTCTTTATTGTACAAAACACAAAACACAAATTTATGGCACAGGATAGGCAGTACAAAGGCGAACTTGAATTTGTCTTTAAATAAGTAATAGTATCACTCGTGTTTTTACTTCAATTTAATTGTTTTAATAGATCGTGTTTTGGCGTGCAACAGGTTTTTAGTAACCACACAAAAAATGTTTTCTGTTTTATCCCACGGGATACATAACTCAAATACGGACGTTTATAATTGTAGTTTTTTTTTGTAACAAGTACAATATCTATCTTTCCATAGAAAAGTAGGTATTTAATGTATATGTCGCAGTCGGATCGTATAATCCCCGTATTACATTACGGCTAGCCGTTTTCAAAAACAGGGGCGTTTTGAAATGCGGCGGTTTAACGATTAGCCGGATTGAATGCGGCTGAATGAGAATCCGCCGGAATGTATTCGGCGCCATACGTTCTTCAACACGGCTAGCCGTAATGTAATACAGCGAGTCATTAGCCGCCGCTTTGACAGTTTTTAGTTCCCATTTTTAACACCCGTGGCGCTGCCTGACAAACGCTGGGGTGTCCATCAAATCTGGAGTTCGTCGGACTGTTTCTTTTCAAAAAACATTTCTTTCGCAACTTAACTAGACGGAGCCCCGCGCGGGGCTCCTATTTCTGAGCGGTTTGCCCTTCGGGCATCTGAAGCTACCTAACGAACCTAACCTACCTACCTATTGATTTAGTGAGACGTCCGTGAAAACATTACACTTTGGGGAAAAAAGCGTAGGTAGGTAAGTAGGTTAGGTTCGTTAGGTAGCTTCAGATGCCCGAAGGGCAAACCGCCCAGAAATAGGAGCCCCGCTTGCGGGGCTCCGTCTATTTAAGTTGTGAAGGAAATGTTTTGGAAAAGAAACACATGTAGTGCGGTGGGACCATGGTAAAAATAAATTAAATTGCAAACATTGTCAAACTCCGGTTACGTAGGCGACCGAAAGAACTGGTCACTCTACAATCTAAAATAGTAGTACGATGCGGCTAAACGTTGGCCGCCTTATTAAAGAACGTATCGCAATGACAATCCGGCTAATCGTCGAACCGCCGCATTTCAAAACGCCCCTGTTTTTGATAACGGCTAGCCGTAATGTAATACGGCGGATTATACGATCTGACTACGACATATATATATATGCTGGTGATGGCATAATTATGACCTCTCCGGGATTCTAACCCAGGACCAAAACTTTCACGGGCAAAGTTACTAGAGTTAGACCATGACAAGTCTGCAACGATTTTGACAGCATACGCAGTGCAAGTGTTTATGTGTACGTCATAATTTCATAGAAGTTTGACGTTTAAAATAGCACTTGCACTGCGGGTGCTATCAAAATTGTTGCAGACTTTTCTTGGTATAATTCTACTGTACAGGCTAAACCTAGTACTGTCTTTAACATAAGGGCACACGGGGCCCGTGCCCAGGGCCCGCATCCTCAGGGGGCCCCGAAGGACAGACAGTAACAGTATATTTGATTACCCATAATAAATAGAAGGTCATAGTAGAAAAATGTTAGTTTTAATTCGCTTTCTTCACTTTGCAAAAGGGCCCCAAATTCTTATGTACCCAAGGGCCCCAGCTAGGTTTAAGACGGCCCTGGCTAAACCGATCGTCGAAATAAATAAATAAATAAAACGAATACGTTTTCAAGCTCCTCTGGTGTCGGTGGTATCTATAAACAAAATCAAGGTTTATATTCAGCCGCCATTACTAAATGAACAATGCATTAATAAGATTTAAATACGAAATAACAGAAATTATTTTACGATTTCAGTCACGTCAGGCCATTAACGAAATGTTGTCGGCTCTAAATTTATACAAGCTGTGAAAAAACTGTAATCAGTGGATTCGCTTTGTATAACCGTGGGGCTTAACTAGTCAATTTGTGTACAAATGTCCTTAATATTTATTTATTTATAACCTCTTTTTAGGATTCCGTACCCAAAGATTAAAAACGGGACCCTATCCCTAAGACTCCGCTGTCCGTCTGTTCGTCTGTCCGTCAGTCCATCAGTCCGTCAGTCCGTCAGTCCGTCTGTCCGTCTGTCCGTCCGTCTGTCTGTCACCAGGCTGTATCTCATGAAACGTGATAGTTTAAATTTTCACAGATGATGTATTTCTGTTGCCGCTGTGACAACAAATACTAAAAACAAAATAAAATAAATATTTAAGCTCCCATACAACAAACGTGGCTTTTTTGCTGTTTTATGCGTAATGGTACGGAACCCTTTGTGCGCGAGTCCGACTCGCACTTGGCCGGTTTTTTTTAAGTCATCAAACTGGCTTACAGGCAAATTCGAAAGTACATATATCGACATCATAATTATGATAAATACATACAAACCCATAAAAGTAAATCATTAAATATATTATCAAAGGAACGTCGGAATTTAAACAATGCAATGAATATATCGCGGTAGACCCGTTTGTGTAATAAAATTAAATATATATAAGATAACTTATTAACTAAATATAAATGTTAATATCAAGACTTACATTAGCCGCCACGAGGCTATGTTTTGAATAATAACTTGCCATCTGAGAAGAGAAATTAATATTTTATTATTTTTCGTTAACTTAAGGTGACTTTCCGATTCATTTATATCAATTTATTATATCTTCATTTCTAAGCGATAGGTCAACAAACTGTTAATTGGATACATATGTACATCTGCAATTGCAATCCTAACGTCACCTTATGACCTAACTAATATTAAAACAGCAAAGGAACTAACCCCAGGGCGTGGACCCAATACGGGCTGAAAATTTATTCACAAAAAATACATAAAATAACTTCGAGCAACACCGGGAAGGGAGTCGGCATTCGCACTATTTCTATTCTGCCGAAGCACGTGCCCAATTGGGCTTGCACACAACTAGCGCGGTGCGTGTTGTGACTCATCCGTACACAAAAAGAGATCGAGGTGTGCAAGATTTATCTTCGACGTGAGTCATTTTCTATGTATTTGTGTCGTAATTACAGATTGGATTTTGTTTGTAGTGAGTGAGAAGTGCGACTGTGTGCACGTTTCCCCCCGCAAAAAACGGCAGAACGATTTGTACGGTGAGATATCGCTTGGGCTCCTCCCTTCCGACGTGTCGGAAGCTAGTGTTGCTCGAAGTAAAATAATTACGTAAAAGTTGGACTCGAAGGAGAAAGGAAAACAGCGTATTCCTATCTCAAAGGCCGGGAACACACTTACAACCCCTCTGGTGTTGCGGGAGTCCATGAGCGACGGTATTTGCTTACCTAGGTAATTCAGCTGCTGATTTTCCTTATTTGCCTAACATATTGCCTAATTATAATATATTCTGTTAAAATAATAGCCGCGTCGCATATCGGTACTCTTAGGCCAAGAAAGGTACGCTCGGCTAGTATGGCGGAATGGAAATAATTAGTAATAGCTGAAATTTTCGGTGTATGGGACAGATAATAAATCTAGTGATTACGTCGACACATAATCCAAATAAATATATTACATTTAGGTATTTAAAAAAAAATGTAAAAATATAAAAAATCACAGAAAGTTTGTAAAAAATATTAATAACATTTTTTAAATTTATACTCATAGAGAAATATTTGCTTTATGACATTAAGCATGAATCACACAAAAAATAATTCTGTATCCTACATTTAAAGTAAGTAACCTACGGTTATTATTAAATTCAGTATATTTCCGTCCTCAAAAATGGTAATAGGCTATTTTTTCTCTCATTATTTCCAAATTACAATAAGTACAAGCGTTGCAATTTAATCGTACACTAAATAATACCGTATGGGAGGTTTTATGGGGTTGTGCATTAATTGCCTGGTTAAAAATGGTAATAGATCAATATCATATGGGATTTTTATTATGAGTTCTCCTTCATCGAATACTGTAAAAATCGGCTTGAAATCTGATTCGTAACACAAAAAACCATCAAAAACGTTATCGTTGCTTTAAAGTTGCCGCGCACGAGCCAGCGAGCTAACGCGATTGGTCGTTGCATGGAGCGGGGCGACGGAACGATGAAACTTCCATCGCCCCGAGCGCGAATATTTAAAAAAGTATTTAGTATATTTACTATTTACTCGGTCAAAACATATGTACCAGTGAACGTAAAAAATATGGGAGACTAGATTCGAACTAATTATCAGCTTTAATCTGGGCAAGAGTGCTGTAAATAAGAAAGTAAATTTTACGTAATTGCAGGCTTTCCGTCTTTGCGTGCGCGTTAAATTTAATACAATAATAGGCCAATTATATAGGGCTATTATACTGACACACACCCAATTTGATAGCAGAAAAAGACGCGAAATTAAAATTTTCTTAGGGAAATCAAATCTTCGCGCCTATAAGTTTAAACTTTAGGTTTCAATAGCGGTCATTTAAGTACCACCCCTCACCACTAAAATGTAATTATCAAAAACGACAGTTGCTAATGTTCCCCAAAGTAAGCATTTCTAGTTAATGCTGCAATACAGTGGTACCGGGCACCTTGCGACGCAAGGCCGAGCAGGAATCGCAAACCTTAAAATATTTGCACTAATTAATTGAGTTAGGATTTTGTTAGTACTCTTTAATTGAATAGCAAAAAATATAAGTTATGCATTAGAAATACCGTTTTTATTCGATTTTTAATTAAGTAATTATTGTTAAACTTATTTTTACCGTGTGGTGTCGGTTAAAATTTCACTAGTAACATCATTTGGCGACTAGGGCAATAAAAGTCGAAACCACAACCAACAAATTAACAAACAACAAATTAACAAACAACAAAAATTTGCAGTAATATTCCAAAACTCGACTGAACGCAAGCGCACCGAACCGTGTCGCTCCCCTGACGCGACTCAGTGTCATAAAACGTAAGGCCGTGGTATTAACGACAGCGGATAGCTGAGCGGCGAGCGGTGACTGCAGGCGGCAATAAGGTGTTCAGTTAATCTTTTTATAATTTGAAATGACTTCGTTTCCATGTAGAAATAACCAAACAGACTTTAGAAGCATTTAATATTTTATTTGTGGCCGTATAAATTATGTTTTATTGGTAAATTAACTACAATTATTCATATTTGTGGATAAAACAATATACATACTATAATTAATACTAAATTAACATTAAATAAATACATTATTTATGACATAAAAATACATTGCGCGTATTTAACTACTTTAAGCACTGTTTAATTACGATACTTGCAAGCAAGTAGTAAAGTATATGGCTCCATCCTATCCTGTACCACGATATAGAAGCGATAACATTTTTGCGACAGTTTTGTATAGATAATGGATTTGTCGCTAGAAAATTACGATATCGAGATAAAAGTCAGGTCTCTGAGCGCTATTGAAACCTTAAATGCTTTTTACTTATACATGTTTTAAATTTGCCGCGCTTTTTCTAGTCAAGCTGAATGTGTTTCACTATAGAATAGTAATCGAATTGGTTCAGATTTAACGTTTAATGCATATAAATAACATAATTTTGGACTAAGTACATTATACATACCTACATGACATCAGGCTATGGTTTGGCGCACCGTGACCCTGAACGGCGCGGTAATGTGTTACGGCTGTTAAGTGAAGTCCAGACGGGATGATCAAATCGACCGATTTGATCAGAAATGAAATTGGGGTCAATCTCCAAATTAAGCAACAATTAAACAACTGTACCCATATTTGGAACCTCAGAATAATATACCCGGCCGGATACCGGATAGTAACTTTGCTTGATTTCAGAGTAAACAAATTGGATTTAAGAAACAGTCACGGTCCTATTGTACATTACTCGTTTATTATTTCAAAACAATTTAAACATCCACTCACTTGCACGCGTAGGTACCTACTCATTTCGAACATAGAAATGAGTCCGTGCCAACGTTCACCACGAAACAGGTTAAAACCTGCACAATGCGCACCTAAAAACCGAAATGTAGGTATTGTTAAATTTAGTTTGTAGTTAATTAGTTTTTTGGTGTAAGTGTATGAACCAAGGTCTGAAATAAATGATTTTTTATTTTTTTTATTGTTCCGCCGGCCGAAGATTCGGCGGTCGGATACCGAATATTTGGCCGACGGTCGGGCCGAATATCCGGTATCCGACCAAACAACTATCCATTGCATTTCTAATTGAGAGTGGCAACACTATCGTAGGTCGTATTGCCCTTTTCTAGCATATACGTCCCTCGCTCCTACACTCCCACCACACAGGCAGGTTGCTTTGTCAGTTATACAAGGCAAATTTTCAAGTCATTGGCATGCTGTTTTTCCATCTGGAAGGTCGTGAAGCTAAACTGCTGGTGAGTTTTTGAATTTGTACCTCAGTTTAGCTGACTATATTGAAATAGTTATTTATTTTACAAGGGGGCAAAGTTGTTGTTTAACCGCTCGTGCTAATATTGATACTTGAGCAAGTAAAACATTCGAAACATGGAATCTTGAGCGTTGCGAGGGTTTCAAAGCACGAGGGTTAAACAAAATTTGCCCCAAGTGAAACACAAAATGTTTCACCACACCAACCCGAAGCAAATATTAAATGTAAAAATATCATACAAAATCAAATACAAATGAATTTTATTAAATATTTATGATTTAAAAGTCAATTCTACCAGCAAACATAAGAAAACAACTCAAAATTTGCATTTGATTCCTTTGCCTCACTTGTGAATAAAATGAAACTTTGCTCTCAGTCTTTGAAGTGCAAAGTAAGCCTTTCCGAGCTGGTGTGAAATAAATAATTAAATTTTTCACGCCACTGTTCGGAAATGCGGCAATAGATGGTCTAAAACCAAGCTGGAAAGTAGGCAATAGCTGTAGCACTTGAACCACCACTACTACACTCGCGTGCAAAAGTATTGCATCACTTTGCATTTTTTCGTCCGCACCCAATATCTTTGTAATTCTATACCCGATTCTGAAAATTTTGGTATCAACTGAAAGCTTATAATGTAACGCATTAGAAAAATGGTAAATTCAATGAAATTTCGAATCTGAAGACTATAAAAAATCATAAAACTGAAAGTAGTCGCATAATGCTCCAAAAATAAATCCGGAAACTTGAGAATAAAAGTCATTTTTTTAATACAATATCGTTTATTATTATTAAATTAATACTTGGTATTGCCACCTACAGGCCTCCTTTCACAAACCAAGTGGTTTTTCATAGACGTAATTAATTTTCTAATGTGATCATGAGGAATAGCGTCCCACTCCTCCAGCAAGGCTCCCTTCAACTCCTCAACATTGACCAGGGCAGGATTCCGCTTTCGAACCCTCCTTTTTAGGTAGTCCCACACGTGTTCAATGGGGTTAAGGTCCGGGCTCATCGCTGGCCAGTCCATTGTGTCGATGCCCACTTCGAGAAGGTAGGCTGCGGTGGCCCTAGCGGTATGACACGGGACATTATCCTGCATTAGGATGAACCCCTCATCAAAAATACCGGCATAAGGAACAACATGTTCCTCCAGGATATCAGTGATGTACTTGGCAGCGGTCAATCCACTGTCACGGCCCCCGCCAGGCACGAAAACCAGTTCTGTCCGCCCGTCGTAGGAAATGCCGCCCCAGAACATTACGGATCCACCGCCATAGGCGACCCTTTCGGAGAAGAAACATTGAGCGAACTGTTCTTCTGGCCTTCTGTAGACTCTTCCTTTTCGGTCACATCCATTCAAACACATTCTGCACTCTTTCAAGAAGAGAACTGGGGTTCATTGCTCAATGGTCCAGTCCTTGTGATTTTCAGTAAACTCTCTTTAGGCTGTACGGTGTCGCGCCAGCAATCTGGGCACCGCTGCGGGCCTCCTGGGTGTCAAGTTCGCTTTCTTAAGTCTTCTTCTTATTGTCTACTCACTGGCAGCCACTCCTCGTACCTCACGCAGACGCTGCTGGATGGCAATGCTGGCCTGGTGTCGATCTCGGAGAGATGTTGTGACAAAGAAGCGGTCGTCCCTCTCTGATGTACACTCTCTGCGGCCGCTTCTTGGTCTTGAAGTAAAGGATCCAGTCCCCTGGAACCTCTGGTAAACTCTGCAAACTGCAGATTGGCTTAAATTCAGCTCGGCAGCTACTGAACGTTGGCTACGCCCCGCTTGCAGGGGCTGGATGATTTGGCGGACTTCAGCTTCAGTGGTTTCCATTTTTCCAGGTCTTTTTCACGGGAAAATACGCGGAGATATGTAACGATCGACTTCTGATAAGTGACTGATAACAACCCCTTCTCTACCCCCGTTTTATAAGGGTCAAGGGTAACGCAACTCGTGCGCGTGATAACGTGAAACCGCTCACAAATCGGGAAAATGCCGATAATTTGAAAAATACTGGGCCGATTTCCATGTTTTTTTACTTTTCGTAAAGCTAAAACTTCAAGGAACATGATTACATTAAAATAATTTAGAGAAATTAACCAGTTTACAAATATATTGGATGCGGACGAAAAAATGCAAAGTGATGCAATACTTTTGCACGCGAGTGTACAATGTTTCATTATTATCATCATCTGTCATTGGTGACAGTTCGCTACAGCAATGAGTATAATTTAAAACATAAAAATCAATAAAAGGTCTTTTTTGGCGCAACTTTTTCCTTCAAAAATAAATTTAGGTTATTTATAGGACCAACTTCTTGTTTAAAAAAAACGAAATGTCAAACTATTCATTCATTCAGTCAGTTCATTCGATTCACGCTTAAGGCGTTTTTTACTTTTGTATCTGTTTGTGGTTTTTTTAGCAAAAACGCTTCTAAGTTTAGAGTCCGTTTGAAGCAAACAACATAAAAACGCCTCTTAAATGTGATAAAAAAGAAAAAAGGCGGGATCGGAAAATTCTCACTGAATTGGATAGTACTATAAAATATAAGAAAGACGTATCTACGCTCGCTATAAAAATGAGTTCTTCTAGTGAAGAAAATGATATTCTTACGCTGACGCCTACCGAAATTCAAGAGACAGCACAGGCAGTGGCTAGTAATTTGCTACCAGAGAAATCGCGGGCTAGTACTTATAGTTATCCAAATGTTTCCTTATTTCCTCGCAGTAGTCGTGAAAAGCACTATGTAATGCCTCGGCCGGAAACGCTAAAGATGGAGTCGTATTATTCGAGGGCCTCCACCAACGTGTCGGCCCTCAAACTCACTCGTCCATCTTTTAGCGGTTTTCCGTCCTCTCCTACAATGTACTATAGTTGTCCGTTAAATTATCTAGCAAATAAAAACGATCCGGAATAGTGATGTGAAAGTGCAAGAGGATATTAGAAAGAGAGATGCCTAACAGTAGCATACCATAATGAATACATGTGTCTTAGCTGTATATTGTATTGTTATAAATAATGTTAAAAATGCTTTATGTTGTTAATGTGTTCCAAATTGTGCTGCTTTGGCATTAGCTGTAAGGTGCAATTTGTTATTTGAATTAATAAATAAATACAATAAATGTTAATTTTACAAAATGTACCTATCAAATTGTATACTTTACTAAATATCTCTCTCCTCACAGGTGTTACAATAAAGGGTGTACGTACTACATTATTAATTAAACACTCATAATATAATTATATTACATACACATAATAAGTATATCATAGGATATGTATAATCACATTGGTTTGGCGTCTTCCCACCACCAGGCGATAACAAACATGTTTCAATATTATTCTTAGGTTCCGAATATCGGTACAGCTGTTTAATGACAGCATTTACACAAAAATAAAACGCTAATTAAATAACTTATCATATTCGGAACTACAGATGCAACGGATAGTTGTTTGGCCGCATACAGGATACGGGAGGTACGGCCTGACCATAGGCCGAATATTCAGTATTCAGCCGCCGAATATTCGGCCGGCGGAAATATTCAGGTTTTTCAGGTGCGCATTGTGGAAGTTTTGGCCTGTTTCGTAATGAACTTTCGCGCGGTATATAGGTCTATCACTAGGTACGAAATTAGTGCGCGAGCTAGTGAATGGAACGTTTAAATTGTTTTAAAATAATAATCGAGTACGATTATATTCCGATATCAAGCATAGTTATTTAGTACCCTTATTTTAGTATCCGGTATCCGTCCGGATATTAAAATAAGGGCGAGATAGGATACCGGATAGTAACCGAATATCCGGTGCATCTCTATTCGGAACCTAAATTTTTAATCCTGCATGGTGCAAATATGTATAATATTGAGACAATGACTTGAAAATTTGTCTTGTATAACTGACAAAGCAACCTGCCTGTGTGGTAGGAGTGTGGGGTAGAGAGGGAGGTATATGCTAGAAAAAGACAATACGACCTAGGGGCTGTCCATACATGACGTCATCTATTTTTGACGATTTTTGTCGCCCCCCCCCCCAAAAAATCATCAAAAAATCATGCTTCGAATGACACCGTTTCCACCTGCGTCATGCTACTATCATCCGATGTCCAGACCCCCCCCCCCCCCCCCCCCCCCCCCCCCAAAATTGAAATGACTTAAATTTATGAATAGCCCCCTACGACAGTGTTGCCACTCTCAATATTATTTATTCTTAGGTTCCGAATATGGTAAGTTATTTAATTAGCGTTTTATTTTTGTGTAAAACGCTGTCATTTTAAAGCCGTACTTTTCGCCTTATTGCAAAGGAGTAAGGTGCAAAAGTGTAAACATATATTTCACGTCGACTCTTATTATACTATGTTATACTTATTATGGAACTTACTATGTTATACTTATTATGGAACGTAAACTATGAATTGAAAGAGCACGAAATAGTCAATATAATACGTTTGTTGAAAAAAAAAGTCTACAGACGCTTAGGCGCGAAGGGTTATTGTCTCATAGAAAATTTGAATTTCGCGCCTTTTTCTACTGACAAAGTTGTTGGATAGACGTTAATATCAAATTAAAGAGTGGGCCTACACACTTCGCTGTGATAGAATGTGAAAGTGTCACCAAAACTGTCAAATGACTACGATAATAAGTATTCCTTTTATAATGCCACTCCACACTATGCCATTCTGAAATTAAATAAGAACGATAGATAGTCATGCGCAATTTTTATTTTTGTAGTGGGTCATAATTGACGTATATAATTACGAATATAATTTGAACATCAACCAATAATATTGGATATGATATCAGTTATTTTTAATCAGCTATCATTCACGCGCGCGTTCATTTTGCTCAGACTTGGCCGCACAAATATTTGGTGCGAGCGATACGCCCGCGCACGTTCGAATTGGCCTGTCACTTGTAGCAACTTGTAGGTAAGTACATACTTACCTACATACTATCCACGCGTCCTTGGCACGAACTCCCGCCACCGCCCGCATTGAAACTGTCCCCGCGCGCCGCAAGGAAATGTAATCCTTAGCATTAGCGCAAAGAGTTAAAATTTGGTAGTTTCATTTAGCGAATTTGATAAAATGCACATATTTATTACATTGACCATATTTTTGTGTGATTATGTATTGAATATCACTTTGAACGTTATCAGAACAAAGTCTGCAAGAAATTATATCTATAACCATTTTTTCTAGCATGTTTAAGGCGTAAATATATATACAAGTGATACAAATAATATTGATGTCGGATTCTCGGATAAATAGCTTAATGAGGTAGTTTTATGGTAATTCAATCAAAGACCTAATTATTACTTTTTTTTTATATCAAGTCACGAAGTATATCCGTGAGGCCCCGCCATTTATTGAATGAGTTATTTTCCGTGTTAATATTTTGACTGATGCCATTGTCGACTCATTATAAATATTATTTTCGTCACGTTTACGAACTAAAAATACTATTACTATTTTTAACAAACAAGAACGGCTCTTTTTTTTAACTATTTTTTTTTACCTACTTCCGGACAGAAAGTTTTTTGGATTCGAAAATAAAGTATCTTAAAATGATCTAAAGAACAGGAATAAAAAAAAAATTGCCTATTACTAATTAATGTTTAACGTAAGCGTATCTTTACTGGAGTACTCTGTATTTCGCTAAGATTCCCACGTTACAGGCCTTAGAGAATATAACCAAGGGAGTGGTCATTAACAGGCGTTCCCCTCTGTCAAAAATAGGCGGCCAATGGTCAACCACATGTATGGACTGACGTTTATCTGACATGGCTATGTTTACGTTACGTATACATTTGATGTGCCCCTCCCCCGCAAAAAACGGCAGACTATTTTGTACCGAAAATTATAGACATGGCGTCTCCGTTGGTTATATCCTCTAAGTTACAGGCCGAGCTTAGTGTGGCGATCACGATCAATGTACTTTGTACTGCCTCTCTGTTAATATTAATTTCTTGAAAAAAAAATTTTTTGAATTTGAATTTCATATCTTTAAAAAAAGTACCTACCCATTATTTCACGTTTTATTGCTAACTTTAAGGGGCCCACTGATTAACAGTCCGCTGGACGGTATCGGCCTGTCAGTTGTTCGGAACTGTCAAAATTTTGTTCTAACTGACAGGCCGATACCGTCCGGCGGACTGTTAATCAGTGGGCCCCTTTAGACGGCGAGATGACTTGGACCCATACACGAAACGGTGGTAACATATACACCACATTAAAATACAAACTAAAAACTTAGAGGTAGGAATAAAAAGCAATCTAACCTGTGATTTCGGTGGACTCCACGGTATTCTAGCTCGCGCAGGGGGCTCTTGCTGCAAAATAATAGTAATTTGTTATACTTTCTACTTTTGTATCACAGTAAAGTGTAAATTTCAGTCGATATCGTGACGTGACGTACGCGTTTGCTTTGTGTCATTTTGTATGGGAATTTGAGTTTCCAAAACGTCCCGCATGGCGCGCTGTTCAAAGTCCCATACAAAAATAGACATAACGCGAACGCTTGTCACGCTACCGAATGAAAGGGCTTAGAGGATATAACCAACGGAGACGCCATGTCTATAATTTTCGGTACCGTAGAGTTTCGTATCTTTGCCTGCGCTACCTATTTTCGCCTAGTTTGACATAAGTTGCCATTAACAAAATGTTTCTAATGTAAGCCTTACTTAAAACTGCTAAATACAAAGTATTTTTTACGGGTGTCAACATTCTTCGAACAATCTGCGGCTAACTTCACACAGTTGAGCTTTAGTGAGGTTTTTTCGTGACACCGACCACACGTTTTTTTGAACCAGTGTTTTAACTTCAGTTTTAAACGGTGATTTGGACCCGGTAATGATAAACTTTTTACATGATTGAATCCTATAACTATTTCTTTTTCATATGAAACTATTATTTAATGGCTAGCTTACGTTTAGAAGTCACAATTGGATAAAACATTGATGAGGGTATTTTGCGTCCATCTTGTTGCCAAATTTCGCCTACCCCTAGGGTTGACAAATGTTTTTGTACCACATTCATTGGTGGGTGACATTACTTGTTTCCAAATTTAAATATTATCTTATGTTCGGTTATTTTAGTTTACGCTATATGAAAATGTTTATTTCTACTCTTACCGATGTTGAGTAGGTACCAAATAGGTATTTTTATGTCTCACTTTGTGTAAATAAGGTTGATTTGCTGTCAATTACGATAATAACAACAATTATGCAACAATTATACAATTTTGTTAAAAATATATTTTTTTTAACTTATAAACCATTGCTCCCCTTTATTTGGCATGTTGGTTAATTTTTGGCAGCCCTAGCTTCATTATAGAAAATGTATGAAAACAACTTCAGACTGTTACCAAACTTCGCCTACTACCCCGTTTTTTTAAAATATGCCTAGTCTGGTGTAGTTAAGGTTCATAGTATATTAGCACATTCCAAGGAGATACGACTTAACATGTGTAAGTCACAGAAAAGTAAGTATTAGCGGCAAGGCATGCCATAGGCGAAGATTGGGAAAAATACCCAAACATCGCCTATTGCCTTTGGGGCCATTTATTACCAACTTAACTAATGAAATTCTAAGTTTTAGTGGTATATACTGATAGTTGGGAGTACTAAAAAACATTTTTTCGCCTTAACGGATTAAAATGCTTTCAAATTTGAGAGATTTTTTGGGAAAAGTGTCAAAATCCAGGCGAAGATATGAAACTCTACTACAAAATAGTCTGCCGTTTTTTGCGGGGGAGGGGCACATCAAATGTATAGGTGCGTCATGTCAGATAAACGTCAGTCCATACATGTGGTTGACCATTGGCCGCCTATTTTCGACAGAGGGGAACGCCTGTTAATGACCACTCCGTTTGGTTATATTCTCTAAGTGAAAGGGCGTTTTCTAAAATAAATATTGAAAACCTGATTATTTCAAATCTGGACGTTCTTGGGCACATTTTATTCAGAATCGACAGCATTCTCGATCCTACTATTTAAAAAGATGTCCCAAAATGTCCATTCCATTACGTCACGTTTTAGTTTGAAATTTTTTTTCACTTGTACCTATTGTACGTGACGTAGTGGAATTTACAATTTTTATACACATTTTTTATCATCAGGATTGAATATGCTAGTGATTCTGAGTTGAAAGAACCCAAAAACACCAGAATATGTGAGAATCAGGTTTTCAATATTTATTTTAGAAAAGGCCCATTTACACTAGGAGTTCAGATAACAAACGAGTCTCGAGATTGTAAATAGAGCGAATGCGATTGTTTTATAACGACAAACACTTTTGTAGTTAGACCACTCCTCAGTCTTACAAATATCAATTAGGTGGGAACGTAAGTTTACTCGTTTATCAAGACATTGTAAATTGTGTTTGTCCTCAGCTCGACACTTGACATATAGTTCAACAATGACAAGTATCAAGTATGTGGCATCCCTAACCACAAAGGGTCTATAAATCGATCATCCCAATACACGGTCAGACCACAATCTCGGGACCCTTCGTCGTTAGTGTATGTGGCAGCACATTCATTATGTCTTCCACAGAATATATATTATATACTGTTTATTCGATAGAATAGACATACAGCGGGATATACAGAAGTTCGACTGTCGAAGGGCCTGTTTAGGAGTGAGAGCTCAGACTTTTTGGTGTTATTTTTAACAGATATCATTAATTCCTAAATTTCCTAAGACGATTTGCTCAATGAGAAAATATTTTTGTAACGAAAACAAAGTTGCGCTTCTACGGTTAGGTGGGATAAAATAAACTAATAGGCAAGATAAACCCTTCCATGGAAAATAAACAATTAGAGAATATTAAAAACTAATTTAAATGGTATACAGCTTATACAAATACAATGTACTTACCACAAAACAGTTTACACGGTTTACATAATGGTAATAGGTACTACAAATATACCTAATGAATTTTCTCATTTCTTCGGTGTTTCTCTCGCCCCGAGCAAAATAAACTATATTTATCTTACCCTACCTGACCTTACTATCCATTGGCTACTTAAATGCTTTTTAGGGTTCCATACCTAAAAGGTAAAAACGGGACCCTATCACTAAGACTCCGCTGTCCGTCTGTCCGTCTGTCCGTCTGTCCGTCTGTCCGGCTGTCCGTCTGTCCTTCTGTCCGTCTGTCCGTCTATCTGTCTGTCCGTCTGTTCGTCTGTCCGTCCGTCTGTCTGTCACCAGGGCGTATCTCATGAACCGTTATAGCTAGACGGTTAAAATTTTCACAGATGATGTATAAAAACAAAATAAAACAAATATTTAAGTGAGGCTCCCATACAATAAACGTGATTTTTTTGCAATTTTTTTGTGTAATGGTACGTATGAATGATGGTAACCTACTTGGCCGGTTTTTATTTTTTTGCGTTTTCATGGTAAAATGTATTCAGTATGACAGACATATTCAACCCTTAGAGTACGGTCACATATAACAAAATCACTCTGTACCTATATCAGACCCTTGAAACCTTCATAAGAACCTTTGCATTCGAAGAGTCACAGGACCAGAATAATTGCTATCATCAATCTTTATCACACTGATATGGGTGAGAGAATAGATGACATTCGAATCAAGCAATTTAAGAGCCCATCAACGTGCACACTAGCGCCACTGCTAAATAATCGTGATTATTTAAATTTAACGAAAGATATTTAAAAAACGGCCAAGTGCGAGTCGGACTCGCACACGAAGGGTTCCGTACCATTATTTATAAAAACGGTCACCCATCCAAGTACTGACCCCGCCCGACGTTGCTTAACTTCGGTCAAAAATCACATTTGTTGTATGGGAGCCCCACTTAAATCTTTATTTTATTCTGTTTTTAGTATTTGTTGTTATAGCAGCAACAGAAATACATCATCTGTGAAAATTTCAACTGTCTAGCTATCACGGTTGGTGAGATACAGCCTGGTGACGGACGGACAGCGGAGTCTTAGTAATAGCAAAAAGAACATATGTCTTTGGTAATAGGGTCCCGTTTTACCCTTTGGGTACGGAACCCTAAAAAGGGGACCTCTACGTACTGTATTTTGTATTTAAGTACCTTTGGGAGCGTTCAAGTATTACGTAACGAATTTGGGGGTGGGAGGGGGGTCTTGTAAAACGTTATGATGCGTTACAGGGGCGGGAGGGGGGGTTTGAACTACGCGTTACGTAACATTGTTTTTTAACCCTTCAGAACGGTCGCGTAGAGAGATTCTCTTACGCATTTTTTAAAACGTGATTTTTCTAAAAATTTTAGACATTTCAAATGTTAATTAATAATACGAGTATTAACGCGATTAAAACAATAACAAAGGTATTTTAGCGACTTTCCGGTACTTTACGTCACATAATTGTGTCCTTTAGGTAAAAAAATGGTCACTTGGTGGTTACGTAACGTTTTACTAGGGGGAGGGGGGTACAGAAAAACGTTACGGCGCGTTACGTGGGGGGGAGGGAGGGTCAAAAATGTACAAAAATTGCGTTACGTAATACTTGAACGCTCCCTTTTGAATACATCAGACTAGTTTTTATGTTGCTGGATTCGTCGATCTACTTATGTATGAACTCAAAACAAAAACGGCCGTTTTAACTTTAGACGCATAGATTGACGAATCCAGCAACATAAAAACTAGTTTGATGTACCTATTAAAAAAAAAATACAGTACGTAGCGGACCCCTTTTGTATTTAAATATCTTTCGTTAAATTTAGATAATCACGATTATTTAGCAGTGGCGCTAGTGTGCACGTTGATGGGCTCTTAGTAAAATAGCCATAATTTTGTACAAATTGATTGTGGGCTATGTAAAGTTAGGGTCCATGTCAGTCAGGTAATTGAGATTTAAATGGTTTTGGATTAATGCAATTCCAAGCCGATACCTATGGTAATTTACATTATAACTGCAATCAATTTCAGATTATTCGCCACGTTTATTTAAAATAAGCTTACCGATAATAGTTTACAGGGAAGAAAAGTTTTTATTTAACCCCATGTGCTAATAAAACATGGTCTTCTATTCCCAGAGTGACACGGGCCTACGTCACAATAACATTGCCACTTTATTTCAACATAACATGTTACATGGGTACATTATACCTATGGTTAATAAGTTAAAATATTTCTTTATAATATTATAATTTTCATTTATATGTATTTTATCTTAAATTTTACAATAACACGTCATTTTTAATTATTCGTTAGCAATATCTTCCGATTCACGACAGAAATTTCAGACGTTCGGGTAATTCTGTTTACACTACTGACAACACAGGATAGCTCTGTCACATTTGACAATTCGGATCTAGATAACTTCATGCCCTGACCGTCATCCTTGTCGAACGCGTGTTAATTGTTATTTCCTTCTCGCTCAGTGTCAGCAGTCGCAGTGTTTTCCAAACTTTTCACGCCGTAAGCTTGGTAATTAATGTGTAACTGTGAATTAGTTTTTCAAACGTTTGTCTTGTATAGATAAATAAAGTTTAATTTAATACATTAGATTTGTTTTATTTTACTATGTTTCTACATGGATAACTTAAAATTAATGCCGTTAAAATAATTTTCACCGTTGGTTAAAATTCTCCCACATTTTAAAGTTTGAGAACCTGTAAACAGCATGATGACATTGATGACGTAGGCCCGTGTCAGTTAGGTCATACGCGAATCTCGGAATAGAGTACCAGGCGGAGTATATTATTATACCATGATTTAACCCCATGTGCTAATATTGACCTGAGCATGCGAAAGATTCCAAAATTGAACCACGAGCGTAGCGAGCGGTTCGAAACGTGGAATATTGAAGGATGAGAAGGTTTCACAAGGCACGAGGTTAAAACAAACTTTGCTACCGAGTGAAACGCAATATTTCGAGGAAAACACTACCTGTAAAACATATTTTATTCTATTCTTTTCATGCGGTTTTCACTTATCTATAGAGTTAGGTGTATAATTTGTTAAGGTTTTGTGTAACCGATACAAAGCCAGGGCGGGTCGCTAGTTAAAAAAATCGAACACCTCTGTAAAAAGTTATGCGTGGTCATACATAAAAAAAAAAAAAAAAAATATACGCGTCGACTTGAGAACCTCCTCCGTTTTTTTTTTCGTCGGTTGATAAAATAATAACTTACAGCGACATTTTGACGTCTTCCATATATCGATCTTCTATGTGTGTTTTTAGTTTCCGTTGGTGGTAACGTAACATTTCTCACAGCCTTCGCCATTGCTGCGTTCTGTAAAAATAAGGGGATGTAAGGTCAAAACGGGTGGGAGTGGCCTTCACATTGGGGCCTGTTTACGCTGTGATTAGTGTTTATTGCGAGTTCTTACATTTACCACTATACACAAGTAATTACATGATCAGCAAAAAATAGATTTTCGTCCGTAGATGGTCAGCAAGCAAGAAAGTTAGATTTTTCTGAATAACTCATTTTTCTACTGACCAAAATATAAATGTTTGCAGATAATTAAAAACATACCTTAAAATAAGTTGTCCATAAGATAAACCTGTTTATATCTCTTGTATTGTTAAATGTCAGGGTATCTGTTTAAATATATATTTCATTTAAAATTTAATTTGAGTTAATATTTCAGTTTACATAAATGTTTCCATACCTTCTTACTAAATAATAGTTAGAATTCTGCTAAATAAACATGATATGCATGTTATGTACTATTACTGTTATGTATATTAGGTAGATGTATGGCACTAAGGCGTATATACAAAGAACATAGATAATTTGTTGGATAAGTGTAAGGTAGAAGTTGTACATTCATTTCTAGCAAAAATAAATTGAGATACTGCTTACCTCCATTTTTTGTATTGCCATTTCCATCATTTGAGGGCCTGATATCTATAAAACGATTAGTGTTTTTTTTTTAATAGGTTTTATACATATTTTATGAAAAATGTATACCAATATAACATACCATTCGCTGTTGCTGTAAATCAAATCTTGGTCTTTTCGTTGTTGTAAATTGACTGTCAATATCTTCCTGCAAATTGTTAAATACATTAAATTAATATATTTGGGGACAACCTTACACGGATAAACCTATCCTCAAACTAAACTAACTTATAACTAAATATGTCTAAGGCTAGCGACTATTATATATATATAGTAATGACTATTTCAATATGTCTAAGTTTTAGTGTCACACGGACCGTCCGTGCGGATCGCTCCGCACCGGACCAATATGTATTAAGTTCAGGGAGCGTTATAGAGTAAAGCTGACGGGTCCGCGCGGACAGGTTTCTCATACAATAAGGCAGCATTTCCCAAAATATGGGTCGTGACCCACAGGTGGGTCGCGGTCGATTACTGAGTGGACCGTGAAACTGCTATGAAACCTGAGGGTTACTAATAATGTTTTATGCCCTCTTTTTAGGCGGCCAAGAGTTAGGCCCCAGAAATGGCAGAAATGGTAGTTTTTGTTAGGTGACTCAGAGCTCAGTCAACTTTGGGAACCGCTGGTCTAAGGTGTGTAAAGTTATCTGGAAGAGATCGCCCATTAGCGATAAGACCGCCTGTCGTCTACCTCTATCATTAATCAACTGTTAAGCTATATCTTTTACTGAGGTGTGACACAATAGGTAAAGAGTATTCTATCTATGTATCTCTCTATTTATCTATGTGATAATTAAACATAAGGGTAGCGAATATTCGGTTCGGTAAGATCTGAACCGAACATTCGGCCAAATATTCGTATTCGGTAAACTCTATATTCCGCCCATCTCTAGTTTACAGCGAAACAACTAGACGACACGAAAACCAGCGAATTTGTCAGTACCGTAAAATGGGGTGAGTAGGGTTCGCGGGGAGAGTTGGGTTATGAATGGGGAGAGAAGGGACGAAAGGGGGGTGAGATGGGATTTTAAGGCTACTGCTACAAGAATAATGTATTCCGAATTAAAATGGAACTATAGTAATACTCATAATAAAAAAAAATCGATCCAACAATCTTCTAAAATCACCTTTGTATGAAAACCCAACTCACCCCAAATACGAGGGACTACGGGGTGAGGTGGGATTTCCTGTTTATCCTCAAAGTTATGAATTGGAACTACCCAAAATAAAATAAAAACTTCCGGAACACTTATTATATACACCATTCAGTTTGCATATGTAAACATAAAATGTTATCGAGGTTTGAATGTCAGTTTTGCACCTACTCACCCCATTTTACGGTATAACCGGACATAATTTTATAAAAATAGAATTTATAGGTCATAGTAAGCGATTTGTCACTATAAGCGAAGTCATCTTATCCGACTTTGTCACAAATAATTTTATATGAAAACCAAACTTCGCAAGTTCGCACAGTAATTACGTCATTTGGTCATAGTAAGCGGTTCGTCAGTATAATTAGCGGAGACATAATAAACGGATTCCACTGTACATAAATTTAGAAGAGGTACTAAGTGTACTAACCTGCATCTGCAGATTAACCCGCAGTACTTCAGGATTCCAATATGGTGAAAACTAAAAAAATAGTTTTTTTTTTAAAGTGACGAACGCTTCTCCATACAAACGTAGTCCCCATTTTCCTCACGAATATATGTAAATTATGTACCTAATCTAGATAATACCTACTTAAATATATAGAAAACATCTATCACTCAGGAACAAATATCTGTGTTCATCACACAAATAAATGTCCTTACCGGGATTTCAATCTAGGACCATCGGCTTCATAGGGGTCACTACCGTCTAGGCCAGACCGGTCGTCAAGACCATGATCATATACTTCATCTAATAAAATAGTACCTACCCCAATACTAGGCAGCGCCGGCTTTCTTGGCATAGACTAAAAAACAGTTGTTAAATTAAATTATCATCATCTTAATATAGGCCAATCAAATTAGATCCAAAATGTTTTGAATAATTGATTGCTAGCAAGCTGAAAATCGTTTTAATACCTTCATTTGGTCGTAAATATCTGTTATCCGAGTTTGCACAATCCCAGGAGGTGTGCATAAATTTTGGGAGCCTTAGGAGATAAATTTTTCCTTGGATTTCCAAACCCATGCGGGCATGCTTGGATTGCGGACATGGAAGAGAACAATCTCACACCTGAGGATGCCGAAGACCGGGCAAAGTGGAGAAGATTGAGCAGGAAAGCGGACCCTGGCGCTAGGCCGGGATAACGCTAGGTTGAAGAAGATTGCCAAACCCACCAGCAATTACAACAATGGCACTACCAGCAAAGGTTTAGTGGGTCAGACACTGGTGAAAAGTCGTTTTCGGATTTTTTAACATGATCACATCAAAAATAAACAAAACTCGAGGTACCCTTTGTTCTTGTTCCCACACCTCACGGGCGTGCTGGTTCTTCAATTGCCTGGCCCATTCCTAAACAAACATACACAAAATATACGTAATTGTCAAATATGTAATAATCAATACGGCCGATTCGGCCACGGCGCAGTGGCGTAGCGTGAACTAATCTAGCCGTGGGCGAAGTCGCATCTGCGAGGCCCTTTTCTTTCACTGAGCCCGAAGGGGCCTCGCGCGAGGCACCCCTTGGACCGTGAGGCCGTGGGCGACGGCCCACTTCGCCCATGCCTAGCTAGGCCACCACTTCTTTTTCTATCAACTCCGTTGGTGTCTCTGGTGTGCTCGAAAGTGGCTAACGTAGCCGATCTATTGTTAGATTGTTACCAAAATTTCGCGAACATTGCGAGCATGTGTGCACAATTATCAGTGCTTCACCCGAAAGAGTAGAGCGTATTAGTGAGCCAGAACCCTTTTGTTTTGCTGCAACGCACACAGCAAACCTACCTCTTAAGGGGCCCACTGATTAACAGTCAGCCGCGCCGGACGGTATCGGCCTGTCAGGTAGAACAAAATTTTGACAGTTCCGAACAACTGACAGGCCGATACCGTCCGGCGGACTGTTAATCAGTGGGCCCCTTTATTGATGCTTCTTGTTCTTTATTTTGTTTTTATTTTGGTATTGTTATTGTTTTATTTTTTATCAACATGTGTGTAGATGTTGTGGCAAACAAATAAATGGTTTATCTATCTATCTATGACAATAATAATATGTACATATGTGTCAAATATACCTATATATTTTTTACATAAATTAGCATCAAGTCTAAAAATAAAATTGCTCTTAAGTTTCGAACGGCCCGATTCGAACAATACTAACAAGAAGTCACAGGTACGATACTGATCTGAATGTCACTTTTGAAGAAGTGCCAAAAGTGACATTTCTTCAACCGAAAAACGTCACGAGTATCCGGGAGATAACTTACATTTAAATCATTTTTCAGAAGTTCCTTCTGAAATAAAATAACAAAACAGCAAACTGAAATATGTCATACGAGTAGGTATACGAAAGAATAAGATATTGGCGAAAATAAATTTTTTGGTACAAGGTTTTATCGCTGACTGTAGGTACTTTTCTTTCCACAGGCAACTAATACTCATCGAAACAATTCTAAAAACCCCAAACACAATAGGGAATATTACGCAAAACTCTGCGTAGAGGGCGTCACTAGGTCAATCACATGGCCTACCGTGAAACACGACAGTCGAAAGTTCGGTTTCAGCCTCTCTATCACTCTTGCTTATTCGATCGATAGAGAGGCAGATAAAGAAATTTCGATTTTCACGTTTCGCGGTGGCCACCTGTAAAAAAATCCGCCTTGGTGCATCAATGTCATAGTGAAAACTTGTCAAAAAACTGTTTAAGGCCTAGTATGTATAAGTTACTCTATGGATTACTAAACAAATTAGTGCTGCACTCTAGCGGCAGAACATTGCAGTTATACTCCCTATTAGGTTTCGTTGTTTTATTACACAGTTCCTTGCTTGCAAGCTTGTAAAAAGTGACTAAACCCTCCAAAAGAGATCGCATATTACTCGAAAAAATTCGACCCATACGTCAACAGATTTATATTATATTTGAAATAATATAATAACAATATAACACTTTAAACTCTCGCGTTTTGTACTCATATTTAATTACACAAACGGGTCTGCCGAGAACGGGTCTAACGTCGGAATTTAACCCTTAAATGCATAGTGTTGCCAAATGTCTACAAAGCATTAGACAGCTCACAGATTTAAAAAAAAAGGCTTACATTCATAAACGCACCTTTATACCAAACGTCAAGTAGTAGGGTGATGATTTAAGGGTTAAATTTACGCAATATTTTTTATTTATAAAAATTACATTCGTTTTAAGACGAAAAGTCGGAAAGCTTGGAAAAATCCAGAAGTAGATAATTTTTAGTTTGTGATTTTGAACGGTGTTTTCGGGGTTTGTAATTATTTTATATTTAAAAACTTTATCATAGGTAAAGCCTGACAACAGTTTATTTAACCCTGAGATAGTGTCGCTGCAAACAGCTTACGTATGGCAATAATGTGCGTACGTCATGTATATAGTCGGGGTAGTGGGCATTGGCTTCATGTTGATACTCGTATAATGTCAAAACATTGCTTATAGAGAATTCGGTTCTTTCAATTTACCTATTCGTCAAAATCTGATTCTAAATATTCAATATTTATACATATATTCTTCGTTTTCTGACTCTGACGAAGTCTGATTTTCATCAGATGTTGTGTCGCTTTCAGGACCACCAACCTCGATTATAAAACGTTCAGTCTCCAATTCGATTATAGGATTTTTATCGTCGATCTACATAAACCTTAAATGAAATATTAAAGTTTAAACCAAACAACTAACCAGTTCAATAAAATCGCACTATAAAATGTCAATACCGGTCATGTCAACAACCAACTTCAAAACATTGTTTATTGGAATGCTATGTAATCCTTCGTCTTTTTTAAGCTGTAAGTATTTGATTGCATTCACTACAATTTTTTTCGCATCTTTGGTAATTTTTTTGACATTTTTGTAATAAAACCGTTTATATTTGAATATATTCGTAGATATTTTCCGTTTGTTTACATCGGTGACATTCGATGACATCCAACGTTCGTTGTCAAACAGTACTTGTTGCCAGTAAAAGAAATTAGTACCATTGAAAATCCGCAAAATGGCGAGGGTCAAATAAACTGTTGTCAGGCTTTATATCACAAATAGTGTACCTTTCTAATGGTAGTAAAAAAAATCATATATCTATTACTGAAAATTACATATTTACATAAATATGATTTAGCCAATTCAACTTCTAACACTGATTTCGCAGTGAAAATCGAAGTTATATTTTTTTAAACTCTTTTTCCTAGAATCGGCAAACAATTATGTGATACATATATTAATTTCGGGCAAAAAGAAAAAAATCATGCATTTAAGGGTTAAGGTAAAAACAATGAAATTATATCGCGGTAGACCCGTTTGTGTAATTAAATATTATGAATATAATAACAATATTATGCGATGCTTTGTATAATACGTACATGGTACTCATCTTTAGGACTATCCGCGTATTTTTGCTGCAAGAAAATAGTTATTTATATTTATTTTGACCTTTTTGTCAACGAAATCAATAATATAATAATGTTAACATTGTATTAAATATATTAAGAACGGGTCACTCACGTATTTTAAGTCGAAAAACGCTCGACATGTTTCACTCCGTACCGAGGAGTGTCATCAGGAGCTTGCGTTTTACGGTGATGGACCGGCGCTTACTGACAAACGCAAGCTCCCGATGACACTTCTCGGTACGGAGTGAAACATGTCGAGCGTTTTTCGACTTAAAATACGTGAGTGACCCGTTCTTAATATATTTAATATGTCTGTGTCTCACGGAAGTTTTGTTATTAAAAATGTTAACAATGGCTTACAACGCGGTTATCATACTGGTACATAATCTACCCATAAGGATTCCAAAATGAAAATACAGACAAAGGGTGCAAAAATTAAAAAGTTATTAATATTAATAAATATGAATAAAAGAACTTACCCGCAACACTGAGCTTTCTCTCCGAAATTCAACCCACTAAAAGAATTGCCAACATAACTTACTAAGGGCCACTTGCACCATCCCACTAACCCGGGGTTAAGCGGTTAAACCGTTAACCCAGTGTTAAATTGTACTGGTAACCATGGTAACTCCAGGTTTAACGGGTTAACCACGGGTTATTGGAATGGTGCAAGTGACGCTAAGTATCTTAGTAAGCCTAGCCAAGGTGACAATCGTGATAGAAAACGCCAATAGAAACAATAAATTGATATTTTATTAAAGGTAATTAAATAGGTACAGAAATTTACAAACTTATAACTAGGTAAATATAAAAATTAAGGGTATTATATGCTGTTAAGTAGGCCATAGGTACCCGGCTAAATGTACCAAGCATGCTGGTGTTTCCTCTATGCACGGCTAGCGAAATACGCGGGCTTAAAAATGCGCCGGACCTTAAACAATAAATAATATATGGAAATAGTCACGTGAATTTTCTTAGCATCATCTGTGATCTCGATATGTTCTTTTCGTTTGGTGTTTGTCGATGTCCGATTATCATATTGGCTAGGCTCCTACAATTTGACACCATATATGACACGCACACTCTCTCACATGTACCCTATATATATGTTAGCATAAGTATCATATATCAGAATAAACCTATACTCCTGTGAGTGTTTGTCTTTACGTCCCACACCACATGGCGATCCTGCCAGTGCGGCCTTGCGCTTATAAGTATTTAATATAAAATACTCACCTTATCCAATTCATTTAATGTCGAATACTGAAACATACAAGTTATTACTCCATTGTGATTGTATTTTGGAATCTTGGTTCAATTTTTAGGGTTCCGTACCCAAAGGGTAAAACGGGACCCTATTACTAAGACTTCGCTGTCCGTCCGTCCGTCCGTCTGTCCGTCCGTCCGTCCGTCCGTCCGTCCGTCCGTCCGTCCGTCCGTCTGTCACCAGGCTGTATCTCACGAACCGTGATAGAAATTTTCAATTGAAGTTTTCACAGATGATGTATTTCTGTTGCCGCTATAACAACAAATACTAAAAACAGAATAAAATAAAGATTTAAATGGGGCTCCCATACAACAAACGTAATTTTTGACCAAAGTTAAGTAACGTCGGGAGTGGTCAGTACTTGGATGGGTGACCGTTTCTTTTTTGCTTTTTTTTTGTTTTTTTTTTTTTGCATTATGGTACGGAACCCTTCGTGCGCGAGTCCGACTCGCACTTGCCCGGTTTTTAACCTTTTGTTTGCTCGGGTATCAATATTAGCACGCGAGCTTAACAAACTGTGCCACTGAGTGAAACAGATTTTTTCACTACACCAACGAGATGAAAATATTAACTGTAAAACATTAGAAATCAAATCCAAATGAACGCTCTAAATATTTATTATTCAAAATCATCACTTAAAAGCCAATTCCACCAGCTAAAATGAGGAAACAATTCAAAATTTGCATATATTTACTTTAATACTCCTGTGGATTAAATGCTACTTTCTCATCAGTTTTGACTGTTTTTGAGTTATCAAATATAGCCTTTAGAGTTAGACCAAGAAAAGCATGCAACGATTTTGATAGCACACGCAGTGCAAGTGTTGTTTTAAACGTCCAGCTTCTATGAAATTATGACGTATAAATAACATTTGGACTGCGTATACTATCAAAATCGTTGCAGACTTTTCTTGGTCTAATTCTACCAGCTGGTGTGATGAAAATAATACCTACACGCCTCTGAGACACTGACAATAAGGTCAAGTAAATATTTTGGAACGTTGGCTAATAAACGTGTTTGTAAACTCGACCACACGACGTAAATACCTATCCTAACTGTAGTCATAATCTCATATTTCATATCACTAATGTGATCCCCATCAAACGCCACTTAAAATTACTGGCACTTAATGTTCAATTAAAGCACTTAATCACCCCACTCAAGCTGCCCTTTTTCCTTAGAGCATTTAGTAACTGGAGATGCCTCGGCTGTAATTTTCTGTACAAAACAGTCTGCCGATTTTCGCGGGGGAGGGGCACGTCAAATGTATGGCTATTTGTACATGATTGTTACGTAACGTACAAATAGCCATAATCGAATTTAAACTGTTGTGAGACATACTAACATCGAATAATTTTACGGTTTAGACTCAGTTGTATCGCGTACGCGATATACGGCCGTCGTGAACGCTGCTCGCACTGTTAGTGCATGAGAAAGGAGACCTAGGCTCTACGAAACATATTTAATTACACAAACGGTTCTACCGCGATATAATTTCATTGTGTTTACCTGGTTTTTACATTGTGGTCACGGAAAGACTGACGTCCCAACAAATGTCAACAGAGATATTAATAAAACATCACTAAACTACCCGAAATTAGTTTATAAAAATGTTGAAACCAGCGGATATATCTTCGGACCAGTGTACGGATACTGTGAGTGTTGCGTGTCGTGCCGTGGACAATAAACATTAAACTTTAACGGGTAGCTGCAATTTCTTTGTCTACCCCAAACATTTTTATAAACTAATTTCGGGTAGTTTAGTGGTGTTTTATTAATATCTCTGTTGACATTTGTTGGGACGTCAGTCTTTCCGTGACCACAGCTGGTGCAACTCAGCTGAAACGTCGGAATTAAAGGTAAAAACAATGAAATTATATCGCGGTAGACCCGTTTGTGTAATTAAATATGTCTACGAAACATGTCTCGCGAGTGACTTAAAACAAGTGAGTCTAAACCGTAAAATTATTCAATACAACTAGCCATGTCAGATAAACGTCAGTTCATACAAAAGTTTGCACAATTGTGCAAGGTTTTCGGCAGAGGGGCTTAAAGGCGACTCCGGTTATTAAATGCTCTAAGCCTTTTTCGTAGGTATCGGACTTTAGCCAAGAAAATTTTAAGATAGATTTGTGCTAATAAATACTTTCTTCTTATTCTTCATAACAATCGTTGGGCGAGTCCGACTCGCACTTGGCAGGTTTTTTGAAGTTACCCCAAATAAATGCGAATCCAAAGTTAATCTAAATGTAGTAGTTAAAATGAATATAATAATATGTGCAATCTTACTAAATCACGGATATTATCGCCCCCTTCCAGTTCCTGTGGTGGTGGTGGTTTACTCTATAAAAAAAAAAAATTTTTTTAAATAATGTTAAAGTGTTTATGCCAAGTGAGGCGTCAAGTATGGAGCTTATAGGGATATGGATACATTCTTACTGCCAAGTCTTACTGTCAGAGTTAGACTGGGTGATCCCAAAACAATTTCAAACAAACAGAGATATTTTGTAACCTTAGAGCATTTAGTAACTGGATATTTCATCGTTGTCATTTTCTTTACGAAACAGGCTGCCGATTTTTGAGGGAGGGGACGTCAAATGTACCTATTGCTATTTGTACGTGATTTGTACGTAACGTACAAATAGCCATGTCAGTCCATACAAAAAGTTGGCACAATTGTGCAAGGTTTTCGGCAGAGGGGTAAGCTCTTATAGACGACTCCGGTTATTAAATGCTCTAAGGTCAGAGCTAAATTGGGTGATCCCAAAACAATTCCAAACAAACAGAGTTGTTTTATAACTGATGATGAGATGATATATGACCTAAAACTGCTAAATTGTATTGAATTGACATCAGCGTACCCTTCTAGTATGAATACTACTATAGTCCCTCACTATAGTAGTATTATTATTATTATTTGTGTATGTTAAATAAATAAATAAATATTAGGGGACATCTTACACAGATCAAACCTAGCCCCAAACTAAGCAAAGCTTGTACTATGGGTACTAGGCGACTATATACATACTTGTATAGATAAATACATACTTATATACATAGAAAACAACCATGACTCAGGAACAAATATTAGTGTTCATCACACAAATAAATGCCCTTACTGGGATTCGAACCCAGGACCATCGGCTTAGCAGACAGGGTCACTATCCACTAGGCCAGACCGGTCGTCAGGTCATTTTTTAAAAACCAATTCAAATTAAAAATAAGTAATAATTGTAAGCATAATTAATGTCATTAACGGGTCTAATGCGATAAATTTTAATTATTTGAGCGTTTCTTTTATTTTTTGCCATTTTTGAATAATGCGACCTTTTTTGCCACTTTTGTGTTATTTCTAGTCAGGATCGCGAGCCCTTTTATCTATTGTAGGAGAACAAAAGTGTCCTATAATTTCCATACATTTTTCAAACTTTCCTTTTTGTTACCGCCATACAAAGTATATAGGGAAATGGTAACACAATAGGAAAAAAACTCTGGGACATTTTTATCCCATTAGGATCGAAAGAGCTCGTGATTCTTAGTAGAAATAACACAAAAGTGGCAAAAAAGGTCACAATAAAATATGGCAGAAATAAAAGAAACGCTTTTTTTACCTTTTTTCCGACGTTTCAGCCAGGTAGCACTAGCTGTGGTCACGGAAGACTGAGGTCCCAGCAAAATGTCAAAAGAATTTTAAGCATTCTTACTACTTATTCAATATTCTAAGTTACATACTCCAATTAGCGTTAGCCCCTTGATAAAAATACCTATGTATCACCTAGCATCATGGCTTAAAAGACTCGCCCATCCAGGCCATAATTGTAAAAAAAACCGGACAAGTGCGAGTCGGACTCGCCCACCGAGGGTTCCGTACTTTTTAGTATTTGTTGTTATAGCGGCAACAGAAATACATCATCTGTGAAAATTTCAACTGTCTAGCTATCACGGTTCGTGAGATACAGCCTGGTGACAGACGGACGGACGGACGGACGGACGGACAGCGGAGTCTTAGTAATAGGGTCCCGTTTTACCCTTTGGGTACGGAACCCTAAAAACACATAGCATCACTTACATGTTTATTGTAGTCATTATTATAGTAATCATCGTATGTATGGTCATCACTCTTTACCAATGGAACCCAACCCTGAAAAATAAACTCAAAGCATGAATATTAGGCATAGTCTAATAAAACATGGTCTTCCATTCCCAGAGTGACACGGGCCTACGTCACAACAACATGGCCGCTATATATAGCGCTATCGCATATTATCATATAGCGCTGTCGCATGATGACGTAGGCCCGTGTCAGTTAGGTGACCTAGAAAAGACGGGAATGGAGTACCAGGCGGAGTATATTATTATACCATGATATTAGGGACCGTGCGCGTGCGTGCGTGGGAGGGTCTGCCACCTTGTGGCCTGAATTGGAAACATGTACATTTCCAAAGGAAGTGCTACCATCTACCGGTATTGTACGGTTTCTTCTGCCATCTTGGGGACTATATCGGAAGCATAAACTTCATATTTACGCCTAGCGCCAAAAATCTAACGGTTCCTGGGGTTAAGCGGTTAAACCGTTAAGTGTCAGTTTCAAATTGTACTGGTAACCATGGTAACTCCAGGTTTAACCGGTTAACCTCAGGTTAGTGGAATGGTGCAAGTGGCCCTAAGAGTACAGAGTAAATATTCCTCAAACAGCGAAGACCTTCTTAAAGAAAAATGCTTTGAGGCTATTTTTGAACATGTTGCTACACGAGTTTCGATTCAATGGGCAACCTATTGAAAAAGATCAAAGACTTGTGTATTTACTTTCAAACGTGGAAATCCACAAACTGCCGTATTCGAACTTAAAGATTTTCATAAGAGACGACACGTACTAGATCCATTCTAGATACGTTATAGTTTAGATTTCAACTAGTTCTCTTTTGCTGCTCGATTCGGACAACCAGTGTCACTTTTACGTCAGATAGCGTTAGATATCTATTAGATGTGAATTGGATCTCTAAGTCATATCTTGTGGAAATCGTTCAAGAGTATCGCCAGAGGGGCTACCGCGAAAACCGAAATTCGCAAATTGCGGGGATCTTACTCTTTTACTCCAATGAAGGCGTAATTAGAGTGACAGAGAAAAATGCCCGCAATTGACGATTTTCGGTATTGGCGGTAGCCCTACAGAATCGCATAAATGTCAAATTTGACAGCTTAGATCTTAAACATATCGTTATCGTATCTTGGTGACGTCTAAAAGATATCTGGTAGATGTCTATTTCAAAATCCGAATCGGGCCCAAACTCTCAATAGTAAATTACATTTAGCCCTTAATTGTTATGCGGCTTTAGTTGTTTTTATACAGAAAGAAAATATTTTTAAAACAAAAGAGAAACTTCATAAAAATCGAATAATGCCACAATTGATTGATCTTCATAATTCATAAGCCAGTTTACCGAATAATGTTTTCCGAAATCAAAACACAAATTAATGAATATCGAAATCACTTAGCGTAACATACCGGTTGGGTCCTGTAGAAGCAATAAATTAAACTATAGGCTTACCATAGAGAGAGATAAGAAAAGAAATAGTGGTAAATCCATACATCAGTTTTCTTACCAAAACGCGAGTTATTTCGTAGCCGATATCTAAGGTCTAGTAGTGGAATTATCACGCAGAAATACCTGAGATGATCTTATTTGTAGAGCTATAAGAGCGTGTCACATTTGTTATATTATTGCAGGGGACTCTAACCTGAAGACAATAATAAATTTGTATGAAAAATAAGGTATGTACTAGCTTTCTTGAGCTTACCGTGGGGCTTAGTCAATTTGTGTGAAAAAATCCTTAATATTTATTTATTTATTTATGTACTACCTATCTAAAGAGTTAATCATTTAAAAAAGTTGTTAAACTAAAGTTGTATCGCTTGAGGAGTACAATATATGATTTAATTAGGGATGTACCGATACATAATTTTTCCAATACGATTCCGATACCGATTTTTGAAGTAAATAATCGGCGTTACCGATACTGATACCGATTTTAATTATTGCTCGTGTTACAGGGCCCACCCGGTATAAACTTCAAGCATTTAATCCATTAGTGATGTGAACTTCATAGTTTGAGCATAATTCTCGTAACCCTAACTTGTAAGGTAACAGGAACACAAATCTCGGCCCTTGTTTTAATGAGGATTCCCAAGTTACAATGTTAGCTCAAGTTGAGGTAACTTGTGAATTTCTAATTGGGCATAGAAGGTAGGTTCCTATAGAAGTGGTATACGCGTGCCTCCGCGAGGGACAAAACATACGCAATGCGACACTATGATTGGTCGAATTTATTTGTTGCCCACCATAATCCATACTAAATTTACGGTGGGGAACTAATAAAATGTGTGACAAACAATAATAGCTCTTTCGCTGCTACTACTACTGAAAGATACATAAGACTTATCCTGTTCGGTCACTTTCCCCAACCTTTCATGCCAGATCCAGTTATACATACTATATTCATGTAATTGGGTAATAAAAATTATACGGTAGCCTATAGTGAAATTATACACTCGGGAGCGATTAAAGCCCGAAAGTCACCCGCTTTGATTGCACTTTAGTGTACAGTCATTTACAGAGCTACCTGACACTATACACACTTCTATTACTACACAATAGTTGATTGTAAACGCCAATCGAAACTTAGATAATGTATGGATTTATGCCATGCCCTATAAAAACGTGTACACTTTTTAAAGATCTTTTATGAACAATTCACAGCATATAAATCAAAACCAGGAAATCTTTACGGAATCCGAGAATCTCCTCATCACTCATAATAGTCATAACAGCCATTAAAACCTCATTCAATTGTGTCCCTTATTCTTATGCAATAGATTCAACATTCCAATGGCTGTTATGGCGATAGAATACGACGAAAAATGAATTGGAAAAAATTGGATCAAATGTGTTCTCTCGAATGGCTCAATTTCAACAGATGCCTGGGATTGTTAGATGCCAATGCCATTTGTGTCTGACAATTCTGATATACATGTCAGGTGTAAGGCTTCATGTTTAAGGGGATTTCGAGAAATGCCAATTCGATTTTTATGGATTTACAAATGATACTTGAAGACTCTTCAAACGGGGCTTCAAAGGTTACGCAGGCAAATAGAAATGTACCGAGATGCGAATTTCGAATGTCGATGTTCGAAGCGCTGTTGGCCTAACGGTAAGAGCGTAGGACTTTCAATCTGGAGGTTGCAGAATCAAACCCCGGCTCGTACCAATGAGGTTTTCGGAACTTATGTACGAAATAGGTATCATATTTCACAGGAAAACATCGTGACGAAACCGGACTAATCCCAATAAGGTTTTGTTTCCCCTCCGGGTTGGAAGGTTAGATGGCAGTCGCTTTCATAAAACTAGTGTCTACACAATTCTCAGGATTAGTTGCCAAGCCGACGCCAGGCTCCCATGAGCCGTCGTGGCGTGGCATAACTGTCGGGATAACGCGAGGAAGATGATGATTCGAATTTCGAATGTCATTGTATTAGAAAAAACACACCTATTGCGCCGACGAGGCGGGTGGCGCGCTCAGTGCACGAAGTGCCGCGGGCACTCGAGCCTGAAGAAGGACCCCCGACGGGCCCGAAACATGTCGCTAATAGCGACTCAAAATTCAAGGGTTACATATCAGAATACCGAAAACTGATTTACCTAATGTTGAATCACCTATGCTTGATTTACCTATTTTTAAATTACCTATCTATAATTTTACCTAAACATTGACTGACTTAAGTTTATAATACCTAAGCTCAAATAACCTAATGGACGAAATACCTAATGCACGATATACCTTAAGCACGTTTTACCTAATGTACTTTCACCTAAAGTCGATATACCGAATGCACGTTTCACCTAAAGCTATTATAACTAATGCACGAAGCACCTAATGGACGATACACCTAAAGCTGATATACCTAATGACATAGCTGGGCATTAACTCGTTAATCCGTTAATCGTTAATTAACGAAGTTAAGTTTTCGAGTAACGGATTAACTTTTAAGTTAACTTTAAAAACCTGTAACGGACTTGTTAACTTCCGTTAACTTTTCTTAAGTCCGTTAATCGTTAATACCTACTCACACCAAGGCCGCGCGCTGCCTCAAATATAACACTAGTACATATACCTTCGAGTGCTGCTGTGGAACGCCTGTTTTCGGCGGGAAAAGATATTTTTTCTCCAAAACGGGCGTCGCTATCAGACGACAATTTTAATATGCTCATGTCCATGAAGGGGAACATGCACCTTAGTGCTTGTGCACAAATCACGATAGATCACGTTGGGGGAGGGGAAGTATAAGGAAACCTCACGTGTATTTTTCTACAGTGAACGAAACTAAGAAACAAAAACCTACCACATGAATAGATACTTTTCTTCGGTTTCGTTAAACATAAATCTTCACTCAGCACTTCAAAATAGCGAGCCTATCAATGAAAATAGAAAAATAAACAAGATTTTCTACATACAATACTACTTATTTTAAAATTAGGTCGAATGAAAAAAAATCAAAAAAATACACGTGAGATTGTGTTGGGGGGAGGGAGGTAGCCAAAAACCTCACCAAATATCACCAAGGGGGAGGGGAGGTCAAAAAGTAGCCGAAAACACCTCGCGTGATTTGTGCACAACCCCTTATGGCAGATGCTAGCGAATGATATTTTTATTGGCTATGCTATTATTAATTAGTAATGATTACCATGTTAATTAGTAGATTAGTCTTTATTAAAAATCAAAATTTATGATTATTTCTCCTAGTTTTATTTCTTATTGCGTATATTTACGATTTTGAGTTAACGATTAACTTTAATTTCCGTTAAAACTTTTGAAAAGTAACATTTTAACGTTTAACGAAGTAAACTTTTTATTTAACGGATTAACGAAGTTAACTTTTTGATTAACGGTGCCCAGCTCTGCCTAATGAACAATGAACCTAAAGTGTATTTACCTAATGGACGAAATACTTAAAACTTTTAAACCTATCGTACGAAATACGATATACCTCCTGAACGAATTACCTAATGTCGATATACCTAATGCACTTATTTCGATAGGTAGGTAGGAGTATATGGAGAATGCACCTTGAAGATTTTTTTTAAATTGGAAAGGTGCGAAGTCGGTCGAGGGAGAAATGGCGCTGATTGTCTCAAACACACGTAATTATGGAATGTCGCATATTAAAGCTAGCGGCAGTGTAACTAATTATACTTTATAAGATTTAACGTGGAAAAACCAACAAAATGAGGGCAGCATCAGTCCTACACCGAATAACAAGGTGTCACAAAGTGCAAAAAGGTACCTATTTGAACCGTTAACCTATAATAGAACATTTTTAATAAAATATGTCCCTTGTTTTGCCCGCGCAGCGCTCATTTATTTTTATTCGAAGTTTCACTAGTCGTTGTGAACTTGTAAACTGGTATACTCTGGCAGTGTGATATGAAAGTGTACTCGTTTTATGGAATCCTGATACAAATGGGGACTTAAACCCCAAGAGAGTAACGTGTCATGTAAACCTTTTACGGGGACTATTGGGGACTGCTTGGTAAAAGTCAACAGTACAGTATATTACTAGCATATAACAACAGTACAGTATACTACTAGCATCTACCTGCGTAATATCACGGACAAGAACAGAAAAAACTAGCTACCCGACCAAAAACTTGGGTACCGAGGCGTTGTCCACGAAGAGTTCGAAATGTCGGGATGTATATTTAAATTCATTGTACGTGGTAATCCTGATATAATCCGTTTAAATATATTATTTTGTTTCTTGAATAACTATCGCGGTAACCGAAGACAATATTAGACAACTTTAAAAAAAACCTTAAGAATAATACTACAAGAAAAAACAATTTAAAGACGACGAATCATAACTAGATTTGAACATGCACCAAACTTTAAATACTTTTAACTATGTGGGTATTTTCTTAGATAATTTTCTTAACTGCTATCAAAGTTAAATATTTATAGGGACTTAGGTACTTGCAAAATAAAAACTAGAATTCGGAACACACTGTGCGTATTTATAAAAGGATCAAGAGACTTCCAAATATGCTAACAAAGCTACGAAATTAATTAACTGAGTAAGGACGAGGTTATTGCTTGGGTCAACAACCCTTCTTGACGAGCTACTCCCAGCTTCCACCAACTTGTTACCGTTCTGTTGTGTTGTTTGTTGTTGTGTTGTGTGTGTGTGTGTGTGTGTGTGTGTGTGTGTGTGTGTGTGTGTGTGTGTGTGTGTGTGTGTGTGTGTGTGAGTTGTTGTTGTGTTGTTTGTTGTTGTTACATGTTACACTAAGCACGCTAGACCGGGCTGGGGCCGGGCCGGAGCTTCCGGCGCTTCGTTCTCTATGGAAAGCACCACGTGATCACCGATCAGCCGTCATAGAAAATGACAAGTCGGACGCCTCGGCCGGGCACGGCCCAGTCTAGCATGAGTCATCCTTAATAGCTTCTATCTTTCGCCTAACATTATTTCCCTCTTTGTAGGCAATAAAAACTATACATGGATCTTTGAGTTTAATATCTACGCCGTTGAGTAGGATTTCATATACCCTTCTTGACTGGTGTACGACGCTGTACTCATAATAATTTCATAATGCCTTCCACGTGGCTACAACCGTAAAGTTTAATCGTGAAATTTTAAACGTCTTACCCATGTTGTACTTCCTTTTATGTTTACATTAGGATAATTAAAAGGTAGTATATATAGTAAAGATGCCACGAATATTCGGCAACTATTCGGTATTCGGCCACTTTGCCGAATATTCGGTATTCGGCCGAGTGTTGGCTACTATTCGGCCGAATACCGAATATCTGTTGCACCTACCTAAAAAGAAAAATTACACAATAAAATGTATTCTTGGAAAGTATCTAGTTTAATACTAAGACCCTTTTTTGAGCATTTGTTGATTATAAAATATTTTATTTTATCATGGGTCTGATTTGATTGAATATAGGTTGATATAGGTAACTACATTCATTAATTCTGTTCAACAAAAAATATATCTTAGCAACCGTTGTGCTTTATTGGCGAACAGTTTTCATAATAATTGTGCCTTAAAATGTTCGCATGTCATGTCATCATATTTATAGTTGTGTAAAAGTCTGTGACAACCCTACTGTGTTCTTGTGCGGTGTCGGCATTTACGCAAACATCAAAGGCGTCAGTCCACTGTTACTTTTTACACTGTGGTGATATGATACCCATAATGAAAGTTTATGAAGAAAAGGTACAAAAAAATACCCCCCCATCCCCAAGTTTACCGGATAATTGTGTCTTTTTTTGTGTCACATTCTGCGCCTAACCCTGACTGTATAGTGTAAAGATAAAGATATTTTATTATTCAAGTAGGGATATTACAATGCGCTTGTACACGTTACACGTTATAAAGTTATACCGGCTCTAACCCAACACTTCTGCCTCGAGAAGATTTAAATCCCCCCTCAATAGGAGGAGTGTATCCCAATATGGGACCGGCAAGAAACACGGCGGGACACATCTTTACAAAACATTACATATTATAGTTAACATGCATTACGAGTAAATAACAAAGAATACAACTTAAATTACCATACAGACGAATACATTAAAAAAGATACCTTTAATTTTGGATCTAGCGGCGGCTCCAAAAACGCATCATTTTTCACGAACTCCGAAATTTGAGGGTATCTTTTGAACGGTTGACATTCTCTCAAAAAAGAGATGAGAACAACGGCCTTCAGTAAATCCATGAGGCATACTGGGACCGGAGATAACTGAGTTAGTTGAGGTAATTGGTTATTTGCGAATAGATAAGACTGTAATCAATTGATTCGATTTGTGGGCGTGTTAGATACGCTTCAAGTCGATGACTTATAAGGTTATAAGCAAGCAACACGTCGTTGAAATGCTAGGATGACTCAGGTTAGACCAGACCGGGGCCGGGCCGGAGCTCCCGGCGCTTCGTTTTCTATGGAAAGCACCACGTGATCACCGAACAAACGTCAGAAAATGACATGTCACGGCCCGGTCTAGCGTGAGTCATGTCGATGACTTGTAATCAACTGGAATGCGTCATTGAAATGCTTAAAGGATGACTCCGGTTAGACCGGGCCGGGGCCGGGCCGGAGCTCCCGGCGCTTCGTTTTCTATGGAAAGCACGACGTGATCACCTATTGCGGTAGATTGCGACAGTTGCGAGTGTGTTTCGTGAGATTACTGGGCTATAGGTTGTAATAGTACCTATACAAATTATACGTTTTTATAATTTAGGGGTCTGGCCTAGGGTTAGCAAACCGCGCCTCAACCGCTCTCTGAAAAACAAACATTTACTTATGGCTCCTCGATAATTGCGGTATGAACATTACGATTGCCTCTTTTCGTGAAAATATTTCTGAACCTAGCACTAGACATCAAGCCTCGGTCGTCATAACGACTTGGAAGCTTTAGTAGTCATATCATCTTTATTTCTACACGACCCTGGGTCAAAGGTCACTGTTTATCACCTGACATTATGTCTTTATGTCCTTATAACGTTCCTATTGCCACAGAATAAGTAATAGTACTACCGTACAGAAAGTACGCTTCGTACAAAACCGAAGTTTGACAGCGATTCAGGGTCGAATCATATCCCTTTCTCTTATGGCACTATCCCTTTCGACTATTTAGGGTTGTCAAAATTCAAGTAGTAATCTTATCAGTGGTCGTGCACGCAAAGGGACAGCAAGTCGTGTCAACCCTAATTGCTCGGAGCAATGCTGAGCCGAACGGAGCCGAGTTTGCACGAAGTCAGGAGTGTCTCCCCACTGCTATTGCATGCTAAGTAAATGTAGAGTCGAACGCGAAGGCGGTTAAGAGGAGCTAACGCAATATAAATAATTGTAGTTATTACAAGCTTTTTATTAACTTCAAATGTAGGTACCTCTATGTACCTATGTATGTTTGTAAGGGTAAAATCTTGCAAGTTAAATTTGACCCACTTCCCTACTTCCAATGAAGCTAAAAATTTGCATACATATGTGAGTCGGGTGACAATACAATATTATGAATTATGATACTATCGAGCTGATCTAATGATGGCGACAGGAGGTGGCCATAGGAACTCTGTGATGAAACAACGCAACCTAATTGTGTTAGGGGGTTTTAGAATTGTCTCGATGAGTATTAGTTGTCTGTCGTAGGAAAAGTACAGTCAGCGATAAAAGCTTGTACCAAAAATGAATGTTTTGCCAAAAACTTATTATTATTTTTATTTAGAAATTTAATTCAGGCAACAAGGCCCATATTACAAATACCTTACAGACTAACATACATATGTATTTTATAAACTTAAAACTAAACACTATTTAGTCGACAAAACGGCGTGGCTCCGTTGCATCGGCTGCTCTTGTGTCGGATTCGGCAGTTTGCCCCGGAACCTCCGAAACACGACACCTTTCGGCCAGAAGTCGACGCACTCGATGGTTCCCTGCAGCGGTCGCGGCACGCGCACCACAAAAGAGTTGAAGTGCACGTAGTGGCGCGATCGAAGCTGGAATACCCTCAGCGTGTAGCCGGTCTTCTGGTGTACATACTCCACCACTTCAGCAGCCGTGGCGGTGTAATGCAGGCGCGATACGTACAGCGCCTTACTCGGTGTAGCAATCCGCAAGCCAGAATTAGCTGGTTCGGCGGTACCACACTGAGTCTTACGAGGCGCCGTGCGCGCCTTCTTCTTTCTTGATACCACTGTGAAATCCTCCTCATCCACACTGGTAACAGGGAGCTTCTCCTTGGGAGCCGCTCGATCTTCAGTACCCTTTACAGGTACACTAACCCGGTTCGGTGCGACTTTCGGACCGGCGACGACATCCGCGTAAACACGATGACGTGATTTGGAGGAGGCGGGGGGAGGGCGCGCGCGCGGGAGGATCGCGGGCGGCAACACAGCTGATGCGACACATTTTACAGTGTCAGCAACTCGCAAACTGACCGACTCGGCGCTCGTGGCTTGCCGGTCATCGCACTTGAAATTCGACGCCGCCGACCGAGTAAGGGCACTGTTTCGCAAACTGATGACTTCGTTGCGTAACTCGGTTATAGTGACCTGGGCTGCATCAAACTTCGAAATGACATCTGCTAGACTTGTTTTTAGGGCCACGATTTCCTTCAACAAGCAGCTAACGTCGACATGATCCGGAATATAGGACGGCAGGCTGGAGGCGCCCGTCGTCGTAAACTCTGGAATCCGATCTTCATTCTCCCTTAGAACGTTTATGATGTTCTCGAGGGTCTTCTTCCCGGTTTCATCTCCTCTCCGGTGAGGTACATACGTGCCGGCGATCCCGAGGGACTCGTGCAGCACCTTCTTTGCTGCACAGATATCTTCGACGGAAAAACTCGACGAACAGATCTGGACAGCAGACACCGTGTCCATCACTCCTTCCAGCAGCAGCTTCTGTTGCAGAAAGGCGAGGAGCTCGTTCACGATCGGTGCACTCTGTCCGGAGGCACTCATCGCGTCACTTCGCTAGCTGCGGCCGAGCCGCGCTAATTTCGCAATTAATTAAATTAATTGATCATCAATGCGTCTATGTCGCTGCGCGCATTGGACACGACTGATATTAACTTGCAATGTACCTACCTATGCATGTATGATTGTAACGGTCAAATCTTGCAAGTTAAATTTGACCCACTTCCCGACTTCCAATGAAGTTGAAAATTTGCATTTATATGTACGAGTAAGTCGGGTGACAATTCAATATTATGATACCGTCGAGCTGATCTGATGCTGGAGACAGGAGGTGGCCATAGGAACTCTGTGATAAAACAAAAAAACCTAATTGTGTTTGGGGTTTTAGAATTGTCTCGGTGAGTATTAGTTGCCTATGGAAAGAAAAGTACAGTCAGCGATAAAAGCTGGTACCAAAAATTTAATTTAGCCAAAAACTTGTACAAGAAACACCGGTGAGCAATTGAAATACCCCCTTTTTAAACTTCAGTATAAAAAGACATGTAACTCATATAACACTTCATACATTTTAATGCATAATTCTGCTGAAATGCCCCTGGTGTCACATTTTCCGATAAAGTGACCACGTTTATGAGTTACATTTTATGATGTCAATGGAGACGGCATAAATAAGACCGAGGGCACAGTGTAAAAAGTAACAGTGGACCGACGCCTTTAATGTTTGCGTATGCCGACACCGCACAAGAACACATCAGAAATATACCAAACATTTCAAATAAGACACGCTAGCTCTGTTAACAAGTAGTACCGAGCTACTAACAATGGCGATGTATGCAGCTCGGGTGCGCGCGACCCACCCCTCGCCCCTCGCACCCCGCACGATTGCCCTGTCTAGACGGCTTCGTCGAATGACTGTAGTCTGTATTGTTTTATAGACTGTGTATAGGGAGTGGAAATTTAGACATAGAAGTACTAGGATACCTACCAATACCATACAGTTGGTCAACAAACAGACAAATCGCCTATTGTACGTAAAATCCAAGGAAACAAAAGTTAATGAAAGTCAAAGAAATCAAAGATAAATTAAAAAATATAATGAATTTAAAATACATCCCGACGTTTCGAACCCTTACGTGGTCAACGGGTGACCTTAGTGCATAATTGTTTTCCATCGTATTTTCTCGGAAACGTTCGTATTTTTCATTCGACTTCAGTTAACCTCAGTACTTTTTTACAGACTGACTAAAATTGCAAGACACATTCGTACGTTTCAATGAAAATAGGATGGAAAATAATTAGAGATGCCACAAATATTCGGCAACTATTCGGTATTCGGCCTATTTGGCCACTTTGCCGAATATTCAGTATTAGGCCGAAAGTTGCTTACTATTCGGCTGAATACCGAATATCTGTTGCACCTACCTAAAAAGAAAAATTACACAAAAATAACCAAAAACTAGGTATATTTTAATTTAAAATGTATTCTTCGAAAGTAGCTAAATACGAAGACACGTTTTTGAGCATTTGTTGATTACAAAATATTTTATTTTTATAATGGGTCTGATTTGATTGACAACTACATTCATTAATTCTGTTCAACATAAAAATATAAATCTTAGCAAACGTTGTGCTTTGTTGGGGAACAGTTTTCATAATAATTGTGACTCAAAATGTTCGCATGTCATTCCAAATATTCGGTCGGCGAATATTAGGTATTCGGCCGAGAGAGGGGCCGAATATTCGGTATTCGGTATTCGCCCAAATTCACTATTCGGGGCATCTCTAAAAATAATTATGCACTACATCTGTAGTAGTAATCACTTTATCTCCATCCTTCTTCTTCTCCCGGCATTTTGCCACGGCTCATGGGAGCCTGGGGTCCGCTTGACAACTAATCCCAAGAATTGAAGTAGGCACTAGTTTTTACGAAAGTGACTGCCATCTGACCTTCCAACCCAGAGGGGAAACTAGTCCTTAATGGGGTTAGTCCAGTTTCCTCGCGATGTTTTCCTTCATCGAAATGCGACTGGTGAATATCAAATGTTATTTCTACATAAGTTCCGAAAAACTCATTGGTACGCGGCGGGGTTTGAACCCGCGACCTCCGGATTGCAAGTCGCACGCTCTTACCGCTAGGCCACCAGCGCTTCACTTTATCTCCATTCTAATATATCTTCCATTTTAATCAATCTCTCAAGAGTAGTTCACGTAGGTATTAGATATGCATAAGATTTTCCCCGATCCCAAACATCGTAAAAAACACGATAACTATTACAAACTTATCTATTCCGATGAAAGTGTCGCTATCGTCGATATATTCTTGACAATTTGTACGTGGCGTCGTTAGTTCTAAGTTTGGCCGCCAGCAGAATCAACTTTGTAAACCGTGGACGTATACTTAACACCCATGTCGATAGCAGATATCGTTCAGTATGGAAATTAAAGTGTTGGGAAGCAATTTAAGACTATATATAAGTTGAAGATATATCCATAGGAATTTATTTTGGGGGTTGGAATAGTTATTTGTACAACAAGAGATCAAAGTTTGATATTTCTTCGAGTGCTTATTTTGAGTCCCGTGCAAGCGAAAGATTCTATAATAGATTCACGAGCGTAGCGAGTGAATCTAATTTAGAATCTTGAGCGTAGTAAGGGATTCAAAAGCGCACGAGATGTAAATAACTTTGATCTCGTGTAGTACACAAAATTTTTCACCCTAAGCAGTGAGAACATACCTAGAGGGACAGAGATAATAGAACCCAAGTATATCGAACTTGTATTAGACCCCGCATGTTGAAATGACTATAAAGGTCACTTGAATGTCATTTTGTCTCACTCAGTGAGCAAAATCGCATTTTGCTCACTGAGTGAGACCTTCAGTGAGCAAAGTACCCTTGTTCGAGCTGCTGAGGTGAAAAATTCATTTTCTAGTAGGTTGGTACCTATCCTTGTAAGTATGACATTTCAGTTCCCCTTCATCTCACTAGGGGCACTTCTAAAGATACCTTATACCAGCTTTTCGGCGGCGGCGTTTTGCGATATCCATAGGAATTTCATTATTTGGCGGATTTCATGATCGGCCGCTGACATATAGTGTGTCAAAGGACTGTCTAATTTCAAATATAGATAGAGAGAATCATACTATCTTTGTCTTACACTAGTACTAGCACCCAAAAGAAAAGGATGGGTATAGTTTTGTTTGTTCCTATTTACTGACAAATTGGTTTGACCAGCTATATAATATCCATTCCTAGGGCCAAAGACATATTATGTAACTTCGTATAAGACGAATAAAGTCTAAGGAAATAAACGTGCCTCGGAATTCAAGTAAAAGTCATTCTCGAATAGATGCCGCACACACCTTTAGCCTATCCTCGGCTAGATGGCGTGACGACACCGTTTTATATTTAACAATTTTAACACATAGATATCAGTGAATGAACATGGATCAAAATGATATAAAAATAATAAAATCATTTATCCATATATATACATTTTTTGATAACTTTATACGTTTTCATTTTGAGTCTTAGTCGTGTGTCGATAGATGGCAGTAAATTTACAGTGACTACAAAATTTACAATGACAGGACCCCTCTATAGTATCTATTCTTTTTGCTAGGGCCTAAGCTTTTTTATTTAATCAAAATTGCTTTAATAGACGAGTTGGACAATGTAACAGAATCACATAAACAGTGCCACGTAATTATTAATATCGGTAGATACCTATAATCTTTACTTACCTAACAATTTCTAATCTAGGAATTCGTAGACTTATTTTATATATACCTATTTTTTTCTATTATGTTACTGTACCATAATCTGTGATAAATAAATAAAATAAATATTATAGGACATTCTTACACAGATTGACTAAGTCCCACAGTAAGCTCAAGAAGGCTTGTGTTGTGGGTACTCAGACAACGATATATATATATATACATATATATACCTAATATATAAATACTTAAATACATAGAAAACAACCATGACTCAGGAACAAATATCTGTGTCATCACACAAATAAATGCCCTTACTAGGATTCGAACCCAGGACCATCGGCTTCACAGGCAGGGTCACTACCCACTAGGCCAGACCGGTGTGATATCTAACTAAGTATACCAAAGAGAATAGATAGTATAGAGGGGTCCTGTCATAGTAAATTTTGTAGTCACAGTAAATTTACTGCCATCTATCGACATACGACTAAAACTCAAAATGAAAAAGTATAAAACTATCGAAAAAAATTATATATATGGATAAATTATTTTATTATTTTTATATAATTTTGACCCATGTTCATTCACTGATACCTATGTGTTAAAGTTGTTAAATATGAAACGATGTCGTCAACGCCATCTAGCCGACCATAGGCCAAAGGTGTGTGCGCCATCTATCCGAGAATGACTTTTTCTTGATTTCCGAGGCACGTTTTTTTCTTAGACTTTATTCATCTTATACGGAGTTACATATGTCTTTGCCTATACCAAAGACATATGTAACGTTTTCATTTTGAGTTTTAGTCGTGTGTCGATAGATGGCAGTAAATTTACAGTGACTACAAAATTTACAATGACAGGACCCCTCTATACTATCTATTCTTTTTGCCTATACTTAGACATTTTAGCGACTCAGTACAAACGTACAAATTAATATTCACGCGCCAATAGCCAAAGGATACCGTACAATGGCAAACTTAAACGTCGTTCAACTACGTTTCCCATCACCATTCAATTTTAAACTATTTCCCAATTGTAATAAAGTAGTTTTTCACATGGGCTTTTTGAAACTATACAGACTTAGAGCGTTTTCACATTGTCCGATCCGATATCGGATGTCGGAAGGAAGTAAAATGTAAGATAAGTATATGTGTTTCTCTATATTTATATACCTATGCATTCAATTACTAAAAAACGATAAATAACGCATAAAAGGCGGACTTAATGCCAATGGCACTCTCCTGCAGCTGTTTATATCATGGGCGCCTTCCGACATCCGATATCGGAAAGGCGCTTAATAAATTCAGTCATGTCGGAACCCCCCTCAGCTGTTGGACCGATATTTGTTTGTGTTTGTGTGCGTATGTGTAAGCATATGTTTATTGTAGTGTGCGGGACCGCTGAAGACGGCGCCCGGGCGCGCCCCTCGGCCTGACTACGCGGATGTAGGATCCTACATCCGATATCGGATCGGACAATGTGAAAACGCTCTTAGTCTTAAGGGCAGGGATCGGTCCTAACCTAACAAATGGCTCAACTCAAACACTATAATTGAGTTTGTGGACATTCCTTGAAGTTAGTTAATAAAAGGTTTGGCATTGTTAGCCTATGGCAATGGAAAGGCCATTTTAATGTCTTAATAGAGAGCAAAGATATTTACCCTGGAATAACTTAACTACTTAGCTTTACTTAAAACTAAATTTCAGGGGCCTTGCCATGATGTCCTTATTGCGATTCTGTTTAGGACCTAAACTGAATCGCTAAAGGACGGAGCGTTATATTCTTATATTATATAATAATATATAACTTATTTAACTCCGAATCGAATGTGCTTTTTTAGTGTTTTCACTACAACTAAACTCGCTTTTTAAACTCTTATAATAATCAAAAAATAAAAAAAAATCAAACTTAGGGACATAGCTATAGTTGATATTCAACAAATTGGGTCAAAATATTTTCAATAATGTTAAAATCCAGAGAGGAAAATGAGGAATACGTTTGTATGAAAAGGGTCCTCCACTTTCATCTTACGCATTCAGCGCCAAGAACTCGACTGTCGGGTACACTGTTCGTAGCGACTACGCGCTCCATATGGCGAAACCGTGGCTACGCGCTACGAGCGTAACCCGTAGCACTTAGTGGCAATGAATGTGTTAATAGATAATGGTAAATACTTTTGACGCACAGTCTGATACACTTTTGCTGCTGACTGTACAACATACATGCTTGTTAGTCTTGTTACAAAGTGTACGGCGTGATTTGGAATCGTTTGAAAACGAATCTCTCCCATTAATTATCTTCTGCGAGAGAATTAATTGTTCGTGGCGTAATTGCGCTGCGCGAGTACTTAGCAACATATTGGATAGCGAATGTCACAGATAGAATAGCCTGTTCAGTTCATTTTTAGGGTTCCGTACCCAAAGGGTAAAACGGGACCCTATTACTAAGACTTCGCTGTCCGTCCGTCCGTCCGTCCGTCCGTCCGTCCGTCTGTCACCAGGCTGTATCTCACGAACCGTGATAGCTAGACAGTTGAAATTTTCACAGATGATGTATTTCTGTTGCCGCTATAACAACAAATACTAAAAACAGAATAAAATAAAGATTTAAATGGGGCTCCCATACAACAAACGTGATTTTTGACCAAAGTTAAGCAACGTCGGGAGTGGTCAGTATTTGGATGGGTGACCGTTTTTTTTTTTTGCTTTTTTTTTGTTTTTTTTTGCATTATGGTACGGAACCCTTCGTGCGCGAGTCCGACTCGCACTTGCCCGGTTTTTTTTTAATGAAATAGAAGTTAACACATTCATTCGGCTCGATTCGGAAAATGAATTAGATTTCTACTAGACTTCAACATGTTACGATACGGATAATTTAAAGATATTTCAAATTGGCGTTTCCGCGATTCTGGAGGTCCTCTTGAACGATTTCGACAAGTTATGACTTAGATATCCAAGTCACATCTAGTCGATATCTAATGTAGTTCTAGTTGATCTCTAAATCGTCTCAAGATCTTGTGATTATCTCGAAATCCGAATAGGCCTGATTGCCACTAAGTGCTACGGGTTACGCTCGTAGCGCGTGGCCACGTCTTTGCCGTATGTAGCGCGTAGTCGCTACGAACAGTGTACCCAACAGTCGGGTTCTTGGCCCTGAATGTGTTAGATGGTGTGGAATGGAGTGTCGCCCGCGGTATTTCGGGACCGATACGACCTTCAAAGCTTCAAGAAATGTACGTACGTAAATACCGGCAACGCAGTTACAACAACTGTGGTCTTGCAGGTGTCCATGGGCGGCGGTAATCGCTTACCATCAGGCGATTCGTCTGCTCGGTTGCCTTCTATATCATAAAAAAGTTTAGCTGTGCGAGGCAGTTAAAGGCGTGTCCAGACGAGTCAATTTTTCGCCAATCTGATTAAATTGTGCGATCGAATCAGGCCGTGCGGCCGCAAACGCCAATTTGGCTCGCCGAATTCAGCCGCCGATTATGACCGATATTACCGATAAAATGGGGTGCGGATGCAAGAATACCTATTTGTGACGCCACTATTTTTGTTTTGGGTCATTTTTTCAGTTTAGAGGGCTCTAATACCAGTAATACCACCATAAATCTAAAATTGGTGATTAAATTAGAAATCGACGTCAATGTAATTTCTGAACAAATCGGTCGATTTGATCAACCCGTCTGGTCCTCACTTTAAAAATAACTTACCACAGTCAGCGTACAAGTATAACTATAGGGAGCGGTCAGATTTTTGGCGCGAGGCGTTGTGAAGTTTATGCTTCGGATGTAGCCCACAAGATGGCAGAACCTACTATGCACAAGAAAACGTACGAGAACGGTAGATAGCAGTACTTGCTTTGGCAATGTACATTCTGGTACATGTTTATGTTTCCGCTTCAGGCCACAAGATGGCAGACCCTTAAACGCGCATGGTCCCTATAATGAGTAGGCGGTTCTCTCTGTCACGTAAACTAAAAGTACCTAGGTATAAAGCTGCGAAAGTGGGAATTGAATCACGTCTTGAACTTTACTCGCTTAGTAAAACGCAATAACAATTATTCAAATTGAAATAATAAATCTTTGTAAGTATTCAAATTCATGTTAAATCTTACTACATATTAAAGGGAACCACTGATTACCAGTTCGGCGGACGATATCCCAGTCTTCTGTACCTAGTACTATTATTTATTCTGTGGTTAAACCTTCGAGCAACACGGAAGGGAGGCGGCATTCGCACTATTTCCCCTCTGCCGAGGTACAAGATTAGCGCGTCAATCTAATCTAGCGCGGGTAATAAAACTATGTAGTTGCACTTGGATTTTTCACTAGACCGAGTCCAGACGCGCGCGTGAACACTGCTGCACAAAAATGCCTGTTTGCTCGGTTTTTTGTTATAAAAAGAGGTCGGGGACATCAAATTTACAAAAAGAAAGTGTTACATTTCACATGTAATATTTTTTTTTACATATCATACGTTTAATTACATTCAAACACAATTATTATATTTTAGGCTCATGTAATTGTTGGATTTATCGATTTTGCTCGCTCAGTATAAATTGCGGATCAGTCGAGCGACAAATCCGACTTCTCATCTCTCAGAATACAATAACATACTTCAACGAAAATGTGTTAGTGTGCGTGTTGTGACACTTGTCACTCGTCCGTACACAAAAAGAGATCGAGGTTTGCAAGATTTGTCTTTGACGTGTGTCATTTTCTATGTATTTGTGTCGTCATTACAGATTGGATTTTGTATGTAAGTGTGTCAAGTGTGTGAGAAGTGCGACTGTGTGCACCTTTCCCCCCGCGAAAAATGGCAGAAAGATTTGCACGGTGAGATATCGCTTGGGCCCCTCCCTTCCGATGTGTCGGAAGCCGGTGTTGCTCGAAGGGTTAAACGGAAAATGTGACAGTTCCGAACAACTGACAGGCTGATATCGTCCGACGAACTGGTAATCTGTGGGCCCATTAAGAGATAAATTCTTATTTAGACTAAGTGAATGTGAATTGGAGACCATTCGAACTTACATTAAGATATCAAAATGACGTCATTTTGTTATCGTTCGCACGTTCATTTCATTCATACTTGTTTGTCCAATCCTCCTTGCGTCGTATTCTTCAAAATTGAGGGTTGCGACCTCCTTTTTGTATCAGTTTCTCTCTATATTTCTCCATGCGTTTCTAAGTAAATTACAGTAAATAGTCAGTGTAAAAAGTAACAGTGGTCCGATGGCCTTTGACGTGTACCGAGCTACTAACAATGGCGAGGACAGCGATGTATGCAGCTTGGGTGCGTGCGTCTCTTCCATACTAAATATATTTTGACATTCAAGTATTTGTAAATAACCATAGAGAACACGAAACAAAAATCGTGTTGAAAGTGTTTTTTTTTTCTAGAAACTCACTTTTTGTTTTGGCGCTTACTGTTGTTTAATTATTGCACGGCAGTTAACTGCTCCTTAAATAGGTGTAGCTAACGTGGTGTCAGTTCATTGTGTGTAGTGTCCGACCGAAGGTTCGGTTTCGGTTTCGGTTTCGGCCAGTTTCGGCCAAAAAATCATGTTTCGGCTGTAGTTTCGGTTTCGGCCAAAAGACGGCCGAACCTTTCGGCCGGGCCGAAACTTACGAAATGTTACTTCGTACTATGAAACTAAACTATGTGACATAGACCAAAAGTTGGGGAATAAGTAGGACAACAATATTAATATGTACCTACTACCTACATATACTGATTCATGTATAGGTACAGAAATTAATTGGTTTATTATAAAGCACAATTCCACTAATGAGGGCGCCACTAGACGGTCGATGCAGTCTTAAGAGGCTGTTAATACCTATAACGCGCGCACTGTCTAATTGTATCGGAGTAAATGAGATAGCACTGTCGCATGTTACTGGGCCTGGGCAAAGGAATAATAAGAAAATTCATCATCTTCCTCGCGTAATCCCGTAATTTTTGCCACGGCTCATGGGAGCCTTGAGTCCAATTGACAACTAATCCCAAGAATTTGCGTAGGCACTAGTTTTTACGAATGCGATTGCCATCAGACTGACCTTCGAACCCAGAGAGTAAACTAGGCCTTATCGGGACTAGACCGGCTTCCTCACGATGTTTTTCCTTCACCGAAAAGCAAATAGTAAATATCAAATGATATTACGTATACCTATAAGTTCCGAAAAACTCATTGGTACGAGCCGGGATTTGTACCTGCGACCTTTGGATTGAAAGTCGCACGCTCTTACCGCTAGGCCAACAGCGCTCAAGGAAATATCTCGCTTTTTAATACAATGGACATTGGTTGGAGTCTGTGCTCAACTACTTATCCTTCAGGATAAGTAGATCGGTACCCGGCCTTGCGATATTGTCAACAAAAAATTCGCGCTCGCTGCGCTCGCGTTTTTGGTTGACCCTGTATCTACATGTTGGCTTGACTGGTAAACGAATGCAACTAGTGCAAATGTTATTTATACGTCATAATTTCATAGAAGTTTTGACGTTTAAAATAACACTTGCACTGTGTGTGTTATCAAAATCGTTGCAGAATTATCTTGGTCTAACTCTAGTAATTTTCTTAAAAGACTGCTTAAGTAACATCAATTTCAAGGACATTGGGTGTTGATAGCCCCATAATATGTGCGTAAAAGCGGTTTTACGACATTTTTCAACGATTTTAAGAAGTCTACAAAAGGTTCGGTTTCTGTTTCGGTTTCGGCCGAAACTAGAGCCAAAGCCGAACATTCGGTTTCGGTTTCGGTTTCGGCAAAAAAACATGTTTCGGTCGGACACTAATTGTGTGCGATTGGCTCATTGTATACCATCAAGGGAAATCAAAGTTTACGGCGCGCGGCGACGAACGTGACGGAGCCGAGAATGTCTGAGCATCTGTTTTCGTTAGCGCGACTAGATGTAGTGCATAATTGTTACCATCGTATTTTCACGGAAACGTACCAACGTTTCTTGCTATTTCAGTCAGTCTCGGTACAAAAAGTACTGATGTTGACTGAAGTAGCATGACAAATACGAACGTTTCCGAGAAAATAGAAAGGAAAACAAACAATTAATAACAATAAGTTTTACATGGGTTGTATGGTAATACTTATTTACAGGATTTATAGCATACCTGCATCCTATTACTGGTGGCACGTCAAAAGGGTGCTTTCTATACTATTTATAACAGATCAGAATAGTAATTTTAATACCTGAAATTTAAAAACCAAATCATATTTCTCAACCTAATACAAATACAATTTACCTGAAAAATTAAATTTAAAAACAATGACATTGTTCTCAACCTAATACAAATACAATTTTAGCGGTATTGGAACAGAGGCTTTACGTTTTGTATCAAATCAACACATTATTGGTCTTTGATTAGAACAGCTTCGTTGAGAAAACTATTCCGATTGAGCTTTTAAAAATAAATATTGAAGTGTGCGCTTCTTAATTGCAGTCTTCAATAGGGAATATTACGCAAAACTCTGCCTAGGGGGCGTTACTAACACAAACAGCGGGCGGGCGGTTTCTGCCTCTCTATCACGGATCTATATCTGAATCCCTAAAGTATTTTCTCCTATCTTTGCATTCCCTTATATTGTTTTTCATAATGATCAGTTGTCCTAACACTCGTATACCCTAATTTTGGTTTACCTGTTATCGAATGGCTGATTTTTTTTTGTCCTAATATATTTTTCCCTAATGGCACTTTCCATATTGAGTATTTATCCTAATGTTATGTAGCATAATTGTTTTTTTGCCTAATTGTTAGGCCTAAAAATTATATATCCTAACCATCATGTTACCTAATTTTACATAGCCTGACCTAACACTCGTATGCCCTAATTTTGATTTCCCCATTTCGTTTCGTTTTTACAATGGTCGCAGTTCTAACCTAACCTAACCCACTTTTGTGGCAGCAGTTCGTTTTTGCAAGGATCACAGTTCTAACCTAATCTAACCCACTTTTGTGGCAACAGTTCGTTTTTGCAAGGATCGCAGTTCTAACCTAACCTAGTTAACCCACTTTTGTGGCAGCAGTTCGTTTTTGCGAGGATCACAGTTCTAACCTAACCTAACCCACTTTTGTGGCAACAGTTCGTTTTTGCAAGGATCGCAGTTCTAACGTAACCTAGCCCACTTTTGTGGCAGCAGTTCGTTTTTGCGAGGGTCACAGTTCTAACCTAACCTAACCCACTTTTGTGGCAACAGTTCGTTACCATTCATTATGGAAAGTAATTGTTATGATATACTGGGTAAAGCAGAACTTGTCAGTAGAAAAAGGCGGCAAATTTGAAAAATGTAGGCGCGAAAGGATATCGTCTCATAGAAAATTTGAATTTCGCGCCTTTTTCTACTGACAAGATTTGCTTGACCATCTATAATTGATCAATAGGAAAAGTAACTGTTATGACAATTGATCATTAGGGCAATAGCCATTAGGTCAAAACAGTTAGAGCATGTTATTTTATGCCAAACATTGTTAGGAATTTGGAAGAATATTGTAAAAAAAATTAGGGATCTTGATAGTTATGGTACAAATGCTTAGGACAAATGAGTCTTAGGTTAACCATTACATTATGGAAAATAATCGTTATGACAATTGATCGTTAGAGCATGTGCCCATTAGGACAAACCAGTTAGGGTAAGTGACTTTAGGACAAACGTTGTTAGGGATTCGGAAGGACACCCCTCTATCACTCTTGCATATTCGATCGACAGAGAGGCAGCGCAGCGCGCGAGAACGGTAGTCATGCTAGAGGGCACAGAATAAATAATAGTACTAGGTACAGAAGATTCACTCTCTAACAAAACGCGTCTGTTACGATTAGGACAGATATGGCCGCTAGGTGGCGCAAGCGCCACGCGCGGCCTATGGCTAGCCACCAAAATTGGTGTGGGACGGATGTACTTGTTGCAAAGCGACGTAATCGCGGAGTGACCCACGCCTGTAGAGGGTCAGATTTTGACAAATATGTATAGTCAGATCAAACAGAAGGTACAGAGCGTTTTTAGAATTGGATTTTATTGGCATACTTATTCAACACGGATAAATTTAGCAAAAAAATGTGTGAGATATAATCATAACAGTTGAATATGCATGAACCGGAAAGTAGTCATTTAAATGCATTGAAAACGAACAAGCGACGAGAACGCATTGTTTCCCGGCCGCCATGCGTACTTGAGATAGAAATTTTCATATTAAAATAGACGAGGTGATTTGCAAGTGCTTTTTAGGGTTCCGTACCCAAAGGGTAAAAACGGGACCCTATTCCCACTCCACTGTATGTCTGTCTGTCAGCAGGCTGTGTCTCATGGACCGTGAAAGCAGTTGAAATTTTCACAGATGATGTATTTCTGTTGCCGCTATAACAATAAATACTATAGTAAGGAACCCTCGGTGGGCGAGTCCGACTCGCACTTGTCGGTTTTTAATATTGGTACAGCAGGAATGGAGAGAATGCCTTTAGGCATTAAGTCCGCCATTTGTACATTTTATTTGTATTTTGTGCAATAAAGTTTAAATAAATAAATGGAGAACTTACGAGCCTCCAACTTCACAAAAAAGTGGACATTAATCTAATAATCTAATACTTTTAAACGAGCAATTCTTGTATATTTATTTATATATACAGGGTGGCCCATTTAGATCGGTCAGTGTGGGAAAATCTGAAACTATAAAACGACGATCTCTTCTTAGGAACCATTTTAGTAACAAGATAAACTGCATTCATTACATTTAATTTTTTTTATGTAAAATGTATTGAAAATAAAAACTTTTTACAAAAAAATGAAACCGACTTCAAAAAGTATGAAATAAAATATTATCCTTTTTTATGTCTATGCGTTACCAACTGATATGTTTGAAATCGGTGCCAAGCCAAATTTTGAAGCATACCATGACTTTGGTGCGATTCGATAAGGATTTACCTACGTTGGATTGCCTTACACGACGACAATGAACGTACTTTCTGTAGGTAGAGTCGATGTTAAAAATATGTTTACACTTTTCGCCTTATTACAAAGGAGTAAGGTGCAAAAGTGTAAACATATCATTGACGTCGACTGGACCTAAGAACACACCTCAGAACACACGATCAAACCTTCTTCGCACAGTCCGTACCATGTTTGTCGGCACATTAGTGTAAATATAAATGCATTTTTTGCAGTCGTATTTTTTAAAGAGCATTTCTTACTAATGCTCGAACAGTCTATAGCAGCGGTCGGCAGGCAACCTTTTAGCAGCCAAGGGCCACATAGTAGTTAACGAAGTTATCGCGGGCCGCACTTTGGTATTATTTGTGACTTTAGTAGACATTGTCGTTTGTCAATATTACATACAAAATAACCAGGGAGGCTCGCGGGCCGCCTGTTGCCGGCCGCTGGTCTATAGCATGCAAGTGTGGGATTGGGACTGAGTTATTTCCCGTCCCTTATCCAGAGGACTACATTTCAAAATATAAAATAATTCAAGGAATTTACCTTCTTGCCAAATTTCACCTAAAGCGGTTCAGTTGTTTAGCCATGAAAAGGCGACAAAGAGGCAGACAGAATTCTTTACAGATTTATAATAGTTATTAGTACAGTTCTAATTGGATTTATAGCCATATAAAGCTGATTATTTTTGACTGGTATTGTTACTACTTGGCTTGGCACCGACTTCAAACATATCAGTTGGTAACGCATAGACATAAAAAAGGATAATATTTTATGGCTGCTATTTAACTGATCACCAGATTTAGTAAAATTTAATACCAAAAAAATCTATTTTACCACCCTAAAATCATGAATGATCACCAAATTTATAACACCATTTTAATGTGAAATGATTACCAATTTTATTACATTTTACTATCCTTTTAACGGAAATGACACCAAACTAATCATTATTAACCCAAAAATAGTCAATGATTACCAAATTTCAAACCCCATTTTAATGTGAAATGATAACCAAATTTTTACATCTTGCTATTCTATTAAAGAAATTGACACCAAAATAATCATTGTAAACCCAAAAATAGTAAATGACCACCAAAATTAGAACTCCATTTTAATGTAAAATGATAACCAAATTTTTAAATCTTGCTATCCTACTAAAGCAAATTACTCCAAAATAATCATTGTAAACGCAAAAATAGTAAATGATCACAAAAATTGTAACCACATTTTAATTTAAAATGTGCAAATATTTAATATATCGTTATCCTATTAAATTAATTAATCCACTTCGTCACCTTTTTCTAGTAGCATTTTATTTCTGTAACAGTCGCAGTTCTAACCTAACCTAACCCACTTTTCTAGTAGCATTTTGTTTCTGTAAGGGTCACAGTTCAAACCTAACCTAACCCACTTTTCTAGTAGCATTTCTTTTCTGCAAGGGTCGCAGTTCAAACCTAACCTAACCCACTTTTCTAGTAGCATTTCGTTTCTGTATGGGTCGCAGTTCAAACCTAACCTAACCCACTTTTCTAGTAGCATTTCTTTTCTGTAAGGGTCGCAGTTCAAACCTAACCCAACCCACTTCTCTAGTAGCGTTTCGTATCTGTATGGGTAGCAGTTGAAATTTAACCTAACCTACTTTTTTAGTACCATTTCGTTTCTGTAAGGGTCGCAGTGCTAACCTAACCTAACCCACTTAAGTGATAGCAGTTTAACTTACTTTTCTAGTAGCATAACGAAATGCTACTAGAAAAGTAGATTAGGTTAGGTAGGTATGCGGTGCGGGCTACGGGGGGTTGAGCGGGAGGGGCTAGTAATTAATTTTGGCATCAGTTTACTTTATTTGGTAATATGTATACATTTTTTGGTAATCATAGTGGTTTATTTAGGTGAAAATATCGCATTAATTTGGTCTTCAAGATTTGGTGATCATTAATGATTTTTGGTGATCATTCAATATATTTGGTATTTGAATACAATTTGAAGTGCAGTCGTAATTAAAATGGTGGTACTTTTGTATTTTTAGGCCTTATTTTTTTGGTGTTCATTAATATTTTTTGGTAAGCATGATTTTTTTATTTAGGGTACCAAAGTATTTTTTGGTGGTCATTATATTTGTAGCCATATTTTATTTCATCCTTTTTGAAGTCGGTTTCATTTTTTTTGTAAAAAGTTTTTTATTTTACCATTTTTAGTTTTAACGCATTGTTAAGAGCGCGACGCATGAATGAAAAACAAGATCATGTTTAACACTAAATTCGTGTACCTATTACTTTAGTAAATATGTCATCAGGAATTTTCTCGAGTCCGTCTGGGAAATTATAATTCCTGTCAACTAAATCCATCCGCCCGCCCCGCCACTAACCCAATCCATCAGCCCCCCGATCACTCAACCTCACAGCACATCAACCCCTGATCCAGGAACCCCTCGATCCTGAACCAGCAACCCTTCAACCGCCATTCCCCGACCCCTTAATCCCTGACCCCTTAACTTCTAATCCTAACCCCCGATCAGTAGCCTTACCAGCTTACCACGAGTTTGACATTGATATATTCGCTAGCATGTGTGTAACTTACTTCCTATGCCTCTCGCTCGTACTAACCTTAGTGTGAGCGAGATGCATAAAAAGTTACATTTAGATGCATAAGACGTTAGCGAATATGTCAATGTCAAACTCGTGGTAAGGCTACAGTTGCAGTACATCAAATTGGTGGTTTTCGGAAGCAAATGATCGAGTTACTTTAGAAAACCCCGAAATCACTTAACACGTGCCTTTAAAAATTTAGGAGGTCCCTCAATTCCTCATGAATTCCATCATCAGACCAGAACCAAAAATAATACGGAAACATCTTGGAGGTAACTTCTTCCAAACAAAAAAAGAATTACTCAAATCGGATCACAGGTGCCGGAGTAATCGCTGAACATACTTACATTTAAAGAAATCATCATCATTATCATCAAAATAATCATCATCATCAGGTCTACTTCATCAAATTGGTGGTTTTCGGGACAAAATGCTCAAGTTGCTTAAGAAAACGCCCAAAACACCATGCATGTGCCTTTAAAAATTGAGGAGTTCACTCAATTCCTCATGGATCCCATCATCAGAACAGAACCAAATTAAAATGGGACCAACTCGGAGGTAGCTCCTTTCAAACAAAAAAGAATTACTCATATCGGACTACGGATGTCGGAGTAATCGGTGAACGTACATAGAAAAAAAAAAAAGAAAATAGCCACAACCGAATACAGAACCTCCTCCTTCTATGAAATTGAAGTCGGTTAAAAATGGTGGTCATCTCGAAAATTAACTAAAATAAATTAAAGGATATAATAAAAACAATGCATTTTATTCATTTCAGACATCATGTTTCATAGTAACATTTACTGCTTAAGACCTACACAATCGATATCTAAATAGAAATAGTGTTCGTTTTGTTTTTCAAAACGTCGGGTTCGATTTCCGAGTACACATTTTTTTAAATGTATGAATGCAGTTTTTCTTGTTACTAAAATCGACGACATGGTTCCTAAGAATAGATCATCGTATGTCTTATAGTTTCAGATTTTCCCATACTGACCGATCTAAATGGGCCAGCCTGTATATTTCGGGGATCTCGGTAACGGCTCTAACGATTTCGATGAAATTTGCTATATTGAGATTTTCGGCGGCGATTAATCGATCTAGCCTAGGTCTTATCTCTGGGAAAAGTTTTTATATGTTTTCCGAGCAAAGCTCGGTCTCCCAGATATCCATTTATAAAATAGAGCTATTTTAGACTCCTTGTGACATGGTAATAAAGTACCTATATTATAACTTTACTGTAAACTCTTAAAAGTAATAATTAACATAATGGGTGTGTAAATGTGTTCCCGTGTTAGCTCTTACAGTGACAAGGTTGCTCGGAGTTACATCCCATTATGGAGAACTTTTACACAGTTTAAGGAGAAAAGTCTTAGTGAAAAAAACGAGCCACAACGTAGATGTCAAGATGTTGTTAATATTATAATAAACATTTTCTTTTCAGAAGATATAAATATAGAAACTGGGGGGGCTTGGTGTGCGGAGGCCAAAATACTTACCTTATACCACAGAATAAATAATAGTACTAGGTACCTACAGCAGACTCACTCTCTAACAAAACGCGTCTGTTATGATCAGGACAGATATGGCCGCTAGGTGGCGACAGTGCCACGCGAGGCTTGTGGTTAGCGACCAAAATTGGTGTGGAACGGATGTACTTGTAGCTACCTGTTGCAAAGCGACGAAATCGCGGAGTGAGCCACGCCTGCTTATACTTACCTTAGTTCTATAGGTGACCGGTAGAGGCACTGTACAATTACTCCATACATTTTCCTTAACGTTCTCATTATCGACTGTCATTTACGGAACTCATGGTAGAGTAAAACATTGGGGCGGCGTTTGAGGGATAGGGACAGCGACCCCCGTTCCGGCTCTTTCCTGGTCCAGGGAATATCGCTGGCTGTGCATGTGCAACGCGGCTATGCCGCTAGCATTTTTGACACGTTTGGGTCAGGTGACACCCGGAACGGGACATAAGTCTTATATATTATAAGTACAGTTAGTTTGTTATGTTTCGTAAGTTTGTTTGGTTTGAATAAATGGTATGATATGATATGATAATGATATATTAAATTTTTAGGTTTCATTCCAGTCTTAATTTTATAATATGTTTTATGAAGTTTCTTAACTTTATGAAGATTGATGTATATTATGAGTCATATACATTTTATAGTATGGTTAATTCGTTCACGACTTTCCTGTAGACATCTCGAAGTTAAGAAAATCAAAACATTCATAACTCTGGATTAATACAAATGATAAACGAATGAATGTCATAAACAAATGCCCTTACTAGGATTCGAACCTGGGACCTCCTGCTTTGCAGACAGGGTCAGTACCGACAAAGCTAGGAGACCGTTAAAACAACACCAACACCAACTACAACGTCAACAGAAGAGTTGTACAATTTAAATAAAATATGTTTAACAGAGTTACGTGCGCGACTGTACTTGTCATAACGCAGTCTTTAGCACACATCGTCGCGAAGTCTCGTATTTTATGCAAAGAGCATCTATCAACTCGCGTTAGCCGCGACAGTGGTTCCGGCGTGATTCATACGAGGTTATTTATAATAACATATACTTACTCTGACATGATTACTACTATTATTGTTCCCACTACTACTTTTACCTTGAATCTTACTCGAATAAATTGTATGTTTTTAACAAAATGTGTTTATTAGAGTACGTGCGCGACTGGGAGACCGAGGCGAGTTAAAATAGAGGTAAGTTAAAACCAATTTTGCGGTATTTATAACTAGAGATGCACGGATATTCGGTTACTATCCGGTATCCGGCCTAATTGGCCATTATTTTAACATCCGGCCGGATACCGGATAGTGACCTACTATCCGGCTGGATACCGGATATTAACATTGCTTGATTTCGGAGTAAACAATTTGAATTTAAGAAACAGTCATGGTCATAATCGTACTCGTTTATTTTAAAACAATTTAAACATTCCACTGACTTGCACGCGCACTCATTTCGAACCTAGAAATGAGTCCGCGCGAACGTTCACTAGGAAACAGGTCAAACCTGCACAATGCGCACCTGAAAAACCGAAATGAAGGTATAGTTCCGCCGGCCGAATATTCGGCGGCCGGATACCGGATATTCGGCCGATGGTCAGGCCGAATATCCGGTATCCAGTATCCGGCCAAACAACTATCCGTTGCATCTCTATTTATAACCGTCTTGAGGCAAGGAGGAGGGACCAACAGATGGTAAGAAGCGGCTAATCGTTTTTTCCACCACGACATCAGTTATAGATGTCTCAAAAATGACGTTGTTTCAACTTACCTCTGTTTCAACTCTCCTCGGTCTCCCCTACTTGTCATAACGCAGTCTTTAGCACACATCGTCGCGAAGTCTCGTATTTTATGCAAAGAGCATCGCGGCTGTGGTTCCGGCGTGATTCATAAGAGATTATTTATAATAACATATACTCTGACATGATTACTACTATTATTGTTACTACTACTACTTTTACCTTGAATCTTACTTGAATAATTTGTCAATCTTTACACAAAATAGGTTTATTAGAGCTACGTGCGCGGCTATACTTGTCATAAAGGATGGCTCACGCTAGATCGGGCCGTGTCCGGGTCGGAGCTTCCGGAGCATCGTTTCATATGGAAAGCATCACGTGATCGCCTGTCAAGTCCTAGACCAGTAAGCGCCGGAAGCTCCGGCCCGGACACGGCCCGGTCTAACGTGAGTCATCCTTTTATGGTCATTTATATATCTCCTGACCTGGCGCAGTCGGTAGGATCGTGAACATTTTTTTTACAATATTTATTCAATAAACATGTTCAATAACACCATTGAATTAATGGATGAATTTATTTGCAAAATTCATCCAAAAAAAATTAATTCGCAATTGTTTTGTTTCATTTTTGTAATGTTATATTCAAAAAAATTAAAACCGTTAATTTTTTACACAATTTTACTCCCGGGTGCGCCCCAAATGTCTAGGTATGTTATGGGGGGTAACTATGGAAGCCTACACTGAGCATGGCCCGACATGATCTTGGCCGGTTTTCTCAAAAATGCAGTAAGTATAACTTTTTTTTTTATTGTTTCCGTTTTCTTCCATGACTCAGACCCTAACCCACACGACATTATGAGTATGATTTTATGAACGCGCGTACAGTAATGACAATATTCATACTCCTGCATCTGTGTTGGTTTCCGTAGCTTTAAGGATGACTCACGAGGCGTCCGATATGTCATGTTCTATGACGGCTGATCGGTGATCACGTGGTACTTTCCATAGAAAACGAAGCGCCGGAAGTTCCGGCCCAGTCTAGCGTGATTATCGATCCTTTATTCCGCACTGTATTTGTTTTGGCGACACCTTTAAAAAATGTTTTTTTGTCAAAATTAAAATTTTGAAACAAACTTTTATCGCTGACTGTACTTTTCTGTCAACAGGCAACTAATACTCATCGAGACAGTTCTAACAAACCTAAACACAATCAATATTTATGTAGATTAATTTATTAGATATTAAATAAATAAATAAATAAATAAATAAATAAATATTATAGGACATTTATACACAAATTGACTAAGCCCCACGGTAAGCTCAAGAAGGCTTGTGTTGTGGGTACTCAGACAACGATATATATAATATATAAATACTTAAATACATAGAAAACAACCATGACTCAGGAACAAATATCTGTATCATCATACAAATAAATGCCCTTACCAGGATTCGAACCCGGGACCATCGGCTTCATAGGCAGGGTCACTACCGACTAGGCCAAACCGGTATATTGAACCATTAAACAAATAAATATAAATATTGTATAAAAACTTATAAACTAAAAGTATCTAACTATTCTAAATTAATAAAAATAAAACATCCTTAAACCTAAACTACAATAAAAAATCACCCCTCGGCAAGGTCCCGTAGACGCTGGCAGCATTACCACGCTGAATTGCAATGCTTATGCGCTGTGCGAGGAAGCTGCCAGCGCTACGGTCCCCAGTCACATCCACCAGTCTCTTTGATATCGCTCCGAAAAATTTCAGGGCACTGGGACCCCATGGGCCGAGTGTTTCCACACCAAAAGGGGTAAAGCTATATTCTTGGCCGATGCGGCTGTACTTAGCCCTTTTTCTTCGCTCAGCCGCGACACAATTAGGTTGCGTTGTTTTATCACAGAGTTCCTATGGCCACCTCCTGTCTTCATCATCAGATCAGCTCGATGGTATCATAATATTGAATTGTCACCCAACTTATATATGTATGTTAAGATGAAGCTAAATCGAATAATAGGAAGTGTGTCTTTTAGCTTGCAAAATTCTACCCAAACAGGATATTATGTTGTACAGTGTACACCATCACGCTCCGCGATTGTTGCGCCATTTAGGGTCTTAGCTAAATTAGTTGTTCAATACTTACGCTATAGAATTTCCAATTTAGCAAGAACCCTAAATGGCATAACAATCAGTTATAGACGCCAAAAGGGACCAGAGGGCTGGCCAGTATTTTGCTCAACGCATTAGCATTGCCATTCAACGTGGCAATGCGGCCAGCCTTCTGGGCACACTGCCCATCGGCAGTGACTTGGAGGACGTTTTTTAATTATAGTCCCTTTATTTTAAGTATATTTATAGATAGTTTGTATTATTATTTTTAAGCTTATTTAATGTTTTATATTTAATTAATTGCATTATAATAAATAAATAGGCTACCCATTATAATACTCGTAGTTGTGTGTGTGAGTGTGACTCCCACCCAAAATTCATAATTCTTTCGCCATCAATTTTAAGCCATGCATTATGCATGGGGGTTTAAAATATTCTGCAAAGTTGCCTGCACTATCAGCTTAGCATTCTTACTAACAGAGAGGTCACTGTGAGTGTTACGTGATCCTTTTTAAACACCTTGCAATAGTGTGGCCAAATCCGTTTGAGGGAAATTCCGCACACGGGCGTATTTTTCTTATTTTTTTTCAACCGTAGGCATTAAGGCCCCAGTACACAATGGGCCATCGCCGGCCACTCCAAGGGACGCAGCCATGCGGTAGAATGAGATAGCAATATCACTTGCTCGCTCTAACGCATAAATGCGTCCCTTGGAGTGGCCGGCGATGGCCCATTGTGTACTGGGGCCTTTAGAGCACTACTCCGACTGCAGAAACAAAAAGCTGGTTTGTCGATAAAGATGACAACCGTTTATTGTTAGATAAAAAAAAATATGGTTGTCTATAAAGTCGGTTTACGGACGATAATTTTGCGTGATAACGTCATAAGAAAACGTGGCCGTAACATTACCATTGAGATCTGTCCACAACGTTACCATGGAGATCTGTCCACAACGTGACAATTTTTCGTGCATGCTACCGGTGTTCATCGATTAATAAGACGTTATCACGTCAAAAGCGCCCTTATACTGAATTTTCCGCAGACGGATTTGGCCGCATTGACCTTGCGTGACATTTTTGATTGTGACAATGTCGGTTCACAACGTGTCTGCACCTTATAACAAATTTGCTTAAGCTATTGACCCGTTTCATCCTACGGCGCGCGGCGGTATCTTGGTCGCATTTTTATTATCATGTCATGCGTCACTTTCGCACTTACATACCTATTACTTGTTAAAACTTGTCAGGCAAGATGACAGATGATAAAAAAACCGGACAAGTGCGATTCAGACTAGCCCACTGAGGGTTCCGTACTTTTTAGTATTTGTTGTTATAGCGGCAACAGAAATACATCATCTGTGAAACTTTCAACTGTCTAGCTATCACGGTTCAGTAGATACAGCCTGGTGACCGACAGATGGACTGACGGCCAGACGGACAGACAGACATTTTTACCCTTTGGGTACGGAATCCTAAAACCGATCATCTTAGCCCTACTGGACAAAAATGATTTAATTAATGTACGTTCTCCTGTCCTCCGCAGGACGAACTTTTTCAACCGATTTTCGTTAACAACCAATTGCTCGGCAACTTGAGGACCGAACTTTTTTCTAATAACTAAAACGGTATCCAGACATCATGAAAATCATCATCATCATGAAATGAAATTGGCGTCAATCTCCAATTTAAGATTTATGGTGATATTAGTGCCCTCTAAATTGAAAAAATGCCCCAGAACGAAAATAATGGCGGCACAAATTGGTATTCTTGCGTCCGCACCTCATCAGATTGGCGAAAAATTGACTAATCTGGATACGCCTTAAGCTGTGGCTTGGTGTAAGAGTAATCTGGTTAAGGCAGGCAAAGGCACGGGCGCAGTTTATCTTGTTAACCCTTGCCCTGCGATGGCCAAAATGGCCGTATCTTCACAAGCTTCCTACTCACTTACGGCGTTTTTGATTAGGACATACCGTCTAAGCAAAGTGCCTGTGAAAGGGCCCTATATAATACGTTTATGTGCTAGTGGACTTACTTTGGGTAGGTAATTTTATTATATTTTCATGATTAAGTACACTCAGGGTCCTAACCACACAGCTTAGGTATATTTGCAAATAATAAAATTGAAATCTTAATTATGTTTATTAATATTTATTAACCCGAAAGAGGAATTTTGACCCCAAAGCAAAAGGGTCTAATCCGTCGGTATGTTTAATTTTAATCATGATTACACAAAAAAAAACTTTTCGAGAGACATTCTTAAGAGACGGCGTAAAGCCAGTAACTTAGAAGGAAACAAAAGATATGGCCGTAGTGCGGATTTTCACGTTTTATCTCAATTATTATGAAAACATACTTCTACATCAAATTTGTTCCTCTGCCCCCTCTACTACCTATATCACTAGCTATTTTATATCAAAAACAACGCGGCTCTTGGTAATACCAGGCCCCAATTTCACCACGGTGACAGGTGCGACAATTGTAAAATCACTGTTGCTGACGTGACAGGCATCCATGGGCTACGGTTACCACTTACCATCGGGCGGGCCGTATTCCTGTTTGCCACTATCATTGTATTATTTAAAAAAACTTTATTATATCGGAAAAAAACAGACATTTCTTTTGCGAAGTTTCTGACAATTGTCAAGGTTTAGAAGAATTGTATGTAATTCTTGACAGGTAATGAGTTATATGTCGGAATTTCGTGACAATTGTAGTGTTTCTTGTGACAATTGTCATAAACTTAGCAAGAGAGATATCTGTTTTATTCCGATATAATAAAGTTTTTTTAAATAAAACAATGATGGTGGCAAACAGGAATACGGCCCGCCCGATGGTAAGCGGTAACCGTAGCCCATGGATGCCTGTGACGTCAGCAACAGTGATGTTTTACAATTGTCGCACCTGTCACCGTGGTGAAATTGGAGCCAGGCGTGGCTCACTCCGCGATTTTGTCGCGTCGCTGCAAGTACATGCGGCCCACACCAGTTTTGGTGTCTAGCCAGGGCCGTCTTAAACTATGCTGGGGGGGCCCTGGGCACATAAGAATTTGGGGCCCTTATGGAAAGTAAAGAAAGCTAATTAAACTAACATTTTTCTACTATGATCATCTATTTATTATGGGTAATCAAATATAAGTCCTGTCTTTTTTTTTATTACTTACGTACTTTTCTTTAGTAGTGCACAATAAAGAATTATTATTATTGTACTATTACTGTCTGTCCTTCGGGGCCCCCTGAGGATGGGGGCCCTGGGCACGGTAAAGACGGTACTGTGTCTAGCAGTCGTAGTTGCCGCTCACCGCTATGGAACGGACCTGCTAGCGCTTGCGCCACCTTGCCATATCTGTCGTAATAGACGAGTTTTGTTAGAAAGTAAACTGTGCTATATATATTATACTACTCTTTGGACGAGCTATTGCAGTACGAGCGAACATGCTAGCCAGAAGATTCGCCAAATGCAGCGACGACGTGAAACGGCAGCTATTCCTGAGTTTTTGTACTTGCGTCTACACAGTGGAGTTGTGGTCGGATTACACCTGTCCAGCAGTGGGAGACATGCGCGTACAGTATAATAACGCGTGGCGGGCGTTGTTCCGGCTGCTGCGCTGCGCGCTGGTGCAGCGCGAGCGCCATGTTCGCGAAGGGGCGCGCGCCGGGCTGGGGCGCGCTGCTGAGAGCGAGGAGCGCCGCCGCCAGAAAGGCGATAAATGCATCCTCCAATACGCTGCTGTCCGCAGTGAGGGAGTGGGACGGTAGCCCGCTTCATGAGCGCTGGAGGACCTACCACAAACCGGTCACCGGTCGGAGCGATACGCACCTAAGGCTAGTTAATATTAACTTTTAATTTGTATTTATGTATTATTTTTAGACGTTAGTGAATAATTTAATTGTATGTACAGTCGAATAGTTTAATTTTAATTTTATTTTATTGCAATTTTATGGAAGTTATTACTGGAATAAAAAAAACAAAAAAACAATTAATTTGGAGTGAACCTTCTGTACCTAGTACTATTGTTTATTCTCCTTTGTCTTATATAATTTCAACCGTAATAACTCGATGGTGTATTAACTCAACAATTTTAATTGTTTCCCAAATTAAATTTATCCGTTTTAAATGACCCTTCCGCCTTTTAAATGGGTTTATTTTGTTTAAAGATGTTTCTTAAGAGCGGGCTTCTTAAATTAAAGCTGCACAAACAGAAGGTTTACTGTAGCCAGTGCCAATTTAACCGAAAATAGGTAAATTATACAACATTAATTGTATAATTATACAGACTAGGGATGTTGCGGATATTCGCATCCGCATCCGCATCCGCGGAACATCCGCATGATTTTCAACATCCGCATCTGCATCCGCATCCGCATGAAATCGATGCGGAGCATCCGCATAATGCGGATGTCATTGATTATATGTCTAAAAATGAAAAAATTGAATACCATGGTCTTAAAAAATCTGTTATTATTTCAACAATTTTTCGTTTTTTACCTACTAATTTATCAAATGTATGGTACCTACCTATGTATATAATTAAATACTAGGATTTGTTTTATCACGACTTCACGTGTAGTCCGGACCCGGGCCGTTCTATTCGCGTGAGTCATATTTTTCGAAATTTTAATCTTGATCTCAATAGTCCCTGATTTTCGCTAACTACCACTTAGATTTAACACCCTGTATATCTTTAATTATACAATAATCGACTAACATGTAGATTATTATGTTCAGGCCATTAGGCGACCGTTTACCGCTATCGCAGTAATATATCGCACCGTTAAGGCGCCCTGAGTTCTGTAGCCGTACCATGAGTTGGCATTTGACAATTTTGATATTTACGTTAGCGACTGCGTGAACTTGATCGCATTCCCTCTCTATCGCACCGAGCTCGGTTCTCCATACAAACGTAGTTACGCTCTCATTTTAAAACGACTAGCTAGATTGCTCTGAAACTTTGTACTTACAATAGGATAAGGTATCCTGTGATTAGTTTATACACGGTGGCTAAAAAATAAGTTGCCAGGGAGGTTTTGGGATTACACTGAGCAACTTTTACTATGGGACCAACCCCGAAACCGCGAAATAAAAATTACCCTCCCATAGAAAATGGACCAGCCAAAATGTATGAAACAGCCAAATAATTTTTGCGATTTCTGGGTCGATCCCATAGTAAAAGTTGCTCAGTATAATCCCAAAACCTCCCTGGAAACGGCAATGCAGTTATTTTTTAGCCACCCTGTATAGCTCATAAACTAATTACATACCTCATGTCATTGTATGTGCAAAGTTTCATTACAATCGAACTCGCAGTTTTATAATGAGAACGAAACTCCGTTTGTATAGGAAGGTGAAATTTGGCCGAGCTTAGGTACCTACTGCTTGGTACTGCGGACTCCCAAGCGGCAGAAATACACTGCAAGGGACCAAAACCTCAAAATTGCCGGTCTTTTGTAAAAAGCTCAGTGCGCATTTTTCACGCTAGACCTAAAACAAATAGGCAAAAAGCTGGGCATTTTCCTAAGTGAAATAGCCCTATAAGTCAAATCATAGGCAGACGCTAGTAAACCTTAACCCCATTTTTAGGGTTCCGTACCCAAAGGGTAAAACGGGACCCTATTATTAAGACTTCGCTGTCCGTCCGTCCGTCCGTCCGTCTGTCACCAGGCTGTATCTCACGAACCGTGATAGCTAGACAGTTGAAATTTTCACAGATGATGTATTTCTGTTGCCGCTATAACAACAAATACTAAAAACAGAATAAAATAAAGATTTAAATGGGGCTCCCATACAACAAACGTGATTTTTGACCAAAGTTAAGCAACGTCGGGAGTGGTCAGTACTTGGATGGGTGACCGTTTTTTTTTTGTTTTTTTTTTTGCATTATGGTACGGAACCCTTCGTGCGCGAGTCCGACTCGCACTTGCCCGATTTTTAGGGTTACGTAACGTAGTCAACTTGCAACCCAAAATTTCAACTGTCTAGCTATCACGGTTCATGAGATACAGCCTGGTGACAGACAGACGGACAGACGGACAGCGGTGTCTTAGTAATAGGGTCCCGTTTTACCCTTTGGGTACGGAACCCTAAAAATTACCACTTATACACGTAAAGTACCTATCCCCCATACACGTAGGTCTTTCAAAAAGAATAGGGGTCTTGAAAAACTATTTTTTTTACAAGTATTTTTTGCAAAAAATCGCACCGGTACCTATCCTATAGGGAGGTAGTAAAAAATACTCTTGAACCGTGGCTAAAATGGGTCTAATAACAACAAACTTGTTAAAATACTTGTTAAAATACACGTATGGAGGTCCAAGGGGGAGGCCTATGTTCAGCAGTGGACGTCTTATGGCTGAGATGATGATGTTAAAATACTTAAGTGCTATGAAAATAGACCTACTCCCTTTTGCTTCTTGACGGAGCGAAAGCGAAAGTCGCCGTTTCAACTTAGGCAAAAATTATTTCGTATGTCTGGATGTTCTCTATAGGGCCCCGTTTCTGAAAAGCTTGTAGCTAGCAAAGAGAATAGATAGTTACGTTTTGTAACTAGTAATACAAGTGGAAGTCCCTTTCTAACAAAAGCTGTCAAAAAGTGACATCCGCTTGTATTACAAATTACAAGTCACAAGCTTTTGATAAACAGGGCACTGGGGGCCGATTTTTGAATTTCGAGCGTTCGATTTCGTCACTTGAAAATCGGTGGAAAACAGCGAAATGCTAATTTTTGAAATACGAGCGATAGAAATTGGGAATCGAGTGGTATTGACCACTCGTTTTCAATTCTATTAGTAGAATTTAAATGCCGGGTACTGGAGATATTATTGAACGAAATACACGAAATCGAGCGGTCTAAATTCAACAATCGGCCCCCTGGTCGCATTACTCAACCGATTCTCTTGAAATTTCGTGAGGTTCGAAAATTATTTAAATTTTATTTGCCGATTCAGCTATTTGGAAAGTTTTCAATAAAAAAAGAATCCTTAATATTGTGACAGGGAAAACTACAGACCTCCTACACTGAGCATGGCCCGACATGCTCTCGGCCGGTTTATTATCCAAAAAATCTGAGGCAGATCGAAATCGGCGACTATTTTATTCCACCTTTACTGTTATGGGGCTATTACGGATATCGTTTGGGACATAAACCTATAATTATAGGAGAAGGTTGTAAAACTTAATGGCTTTGTACCTTTGATGGCTTTACCTGTACATAGGAATACTTATTTCTGATAGGCATCTAATACTACAGAATAAAATACATAGGTATATATCTAATACCACAGAATAAGTAATAGTACTATATCTTCCTCGCGTTGTCCCGGCCTTTCGCCACGGCTCATGGAAGCCTGGGGTCCGCTTGGCAACTAATCCCAGGAATTGCGTTGGCACTAGTTTTTACGAAAGCGACTGCCATCTGACCTTACAACCCAGAGGGTCAACTAGGGCTTATTGGGATTAGTCCGGTTTCCTCACGATGTTTTCCTTCACCGAAGAGCGGCTGGTAAATATCAAATGATATTTCGTACATAAGTTCCGAAAAACTCATTGGTACGAGCCGGGGTTTAAACCCGCGACCTCCAGATTGCAAGCCGCACGCTCTTACCGCTAGGCCACCAGCGCTCCATAATAATAAGTAATAAAGAATAAGAATAAGTAATAGTACTACCGTACAGAAAGGACACTTCCTACAAAACCGAAGTTTGACAGCGATTCAGGGTCGAATCATGATATCCCTTTCTAACTTATGGCAGTATCCCTTTCGACTATTTAGGGTTGTCAAAATTCAAGTAATTATCGTATCTGTGGCCGTGCACGCAAAGGGACGTCAAGTTGTGTCAACCCTAATAATTGCTCGGAGCAATGCTGAGTCGAACGGAGCCGGGTTTGCCCGAAGTCAGGAGTGTCTCCCCACTAATACTAGAGGCGATTTTACCACGATTCATTTTTTAGGTAGCATAGAGAAATAAGAATAGATTGCTAACTCCATACGTCAGTTTTCTTACTAAAATTCGGATTATTTTCGTAGTCGACATCCAGCGTCAAGTAGTGGATTTATCAGTACTGCAAAAGTTATCGCAAAAGTAACTCTGCCTGAGTTAGGTACTTTCACGATTACTTTTATAGTAGCGATATCCAAAAACAAACTTTCACATTTGCAATATTAGTAGGATTCAGTAGCAAACTCGCAAGATCAACAGCTTACCACTAGTGATGTGCCGAGAGTAAAATACCATTACCGGTATTTTACCATTTGGGAATATTACCAGTAAATTACCATTCTTCCCGGTAATATTCCCAAAAGCGGGTAATATACTCGTACTTGAACGCTTACGTTATAACTGAATTAATTTAATTTAAAACATGTAGAAATGGTTTAATAAAATAAATAAAATAAATAAAATAAATAAAATAAATAAAATAAATAAAATAAATAAAATAAATAAAATAAATAAAATAAATAAAATAAATAAAATAAATAAAATAAATAAAATAAATAAAATAAATAAAATAAATAAAATAAATAAAATAAATAAAATAAATAAAATAAATAAAATAAATAAAATAAATAAAATAAATAAAATAAATAAAATAAATAAAATAAATAAAATAAATAAAATAAATAAAATAAATAAAATAAATAAAATAAATAAAATAAATAAAATAAATAAAATAAATAAAATAAATAAAATAAATAAAATAAATAAAATAAATAAAATAAATAAAATAAATAAAATAAATAAAATAAATAAAATAAATAAAATAAATAAAATAAATAAAATAAATAAAATAAATAAAATAAATAAAATAAATAAAATAAATAAAATAAATAAAATAAATAAAATAAATAAAATAAATAAAATAAATAAAATAAATAAAATAAATAAAATAAATAAAATAAATAAAATAAATAAAATAAATAAAATAAATAAAATAAATAAAATAAATAAAATAAATAAAATAAATAAAATAAATAAAATAAATAAAATAAATAAAATAAATAAAATAAATAAAATAAATAAAATAAACTTGCCCAGACAAGGGGAATACTTCCTAGTAATATTGGTAAAATACCGAGTAACATTGGGAAAATTACCAGTAGTTTTGGGAATTTACTAGAAAAGTAAACCTATGTTGATTTTTTGCACTTCGTATGATGCATTTGTTGACAAGTAATGATTTAATGTAAAACAACTTATGTTGACATTTACTTAATTTGAATATTACCGTAAATTACTGATTCTGGGTAATCTTACCGGTAACATTACTGGGTATTTTACCACCTTGGGTATTTTACCGGTAACGGCACATCACTACTTAGGGGCTGTCCATAAATTACGTCATCGATTTTTGACGATTTTTGACCCCCCCCCCCCTATAATCATCCAAAAATCATGCTTCAAATGACCCCATTTCCTCCTACTTCATGCTACCGTCATCCGATGTTCAGACCCCCCCCCCCCTAATTTGAAATGACGTAATTTATGAATAGCCCCTTACCACATATATAATCAACTGTACCAACATACGGCTGATCAAAGTTAGCAGATCAATAACGCAACTTTGATGGAATCCGCACCGCTAGATGAGCAAAGTTGCCAACTATGGTGACATTTAGCTGTCGTATGAGAAAAATTAATACTTGAAGAGGAAAGTGTACAAACATACTATCGATACCTTAGTTCACATTCACACTCGTACTACGAGTGTAGTATGTTTTTTAGCATTAGAAAAAGACTACGCGATCTTGACGTGTCTATTACCTAATTGAAAAACAGTAACTATTACCAACTATTACTTATAAAATAATGTAATAAATAATCGTATATGATTCATAATTGTTACATACTTGCCGTTACTTATTTTTCAAAAGAGTTTTTCAATAAAAAGACACGTCAAGATTGTTTACCTTTTTTCTAATGTTAAAAAACCGGGCAAGTGCAAGTCGGACTCGCGCACGAAGGGTTCCGTAGCATAATGCAAAAAAAAAACGAAAAAAAAGCAAAAAAAAAACGGTCACCCATCCAAGTACTGACCACTCCCGACGTTGCTTAACTTTGGTCAAAAATCACGTTTGTTGTATGGGAGCCCCATTTAAATCTTTATTTTATTCTGTTTTTAGTATTTGTTGTTATAGCGGCAACAGAAATACATCATCTGTGAAAATTTCAACTGTCTAGCTATCACGGTTCGTGAGATACAGCCTGGTGACAGACGGACGGACGGACGGACGGACGGACGGACGGACAGCGAAGTCTTAGTAATAGGGTCCCGTTTTACCCTTTGGGTACGGAACCCTAAAAAACGAACTATAGTTGGTCAAGCAGATATTGTCAGTAGAAAAAGGCGGCAAATTTGAAAAATGTAGGCGCGAAGGGATATTGTGTCATAGAAAATTTGAATTGCGCGCCTTTTTCTACTGACAAGATTTGCTTGACCATCTATATAATTACGCGAAAAAATGTAATTAAAAGTTTTCGTTTCTGCACTATGATGCTAATTACAACAAAATTTACCTCGTAACTATACTCTGACAAGCAATTTCCTTCAGTAGAAAATAGAGCAAATTTAAAAAATATGAGCGACATGTACGACCAAGTAATGTCAAACTTAAATTGATTTAATCTCAATTTGTATGTTCGAATCAGCCTCCAGGCGAAACAAACGCATAATGAGATTTGAAAACATGTGGTTTCTTGTGGACCATTAGATGTTGTGGCATCTGTGGAATAACAGGAACAAGATACACAAATTAAATCCCAATTGTAACTATAAGATAATTTTATACCCAATATAAAATTGCAGAGCGAAATTGCAAATGTTAAATTTTACGCCATCTGTGAATAGACTTTGGTACTTCTTCACTGTTGCGGTTGCGGATCAGATGTGGAATACCAGGGAACTCTGCCAGTTCTGACTTGCTTGCATAGATGTCGCTTTTATAAGATATTGAGTTAGCACAAAAATTTTGTATTGTGTACAAAGAGAATTTGCACACACACAATTGCATTGAACGAGATATGTATTTAAGGTCACTGTGGCGAAGTCCGGCATACTTTTTTTTTTTTGACTTTGGAGTGATCTAGTTCCGGTAATTATTCACCTATGTTACTGCTTGTAATTGCATACGATGAAGAATTTAATAATTAATAGTTTAGCCTTAGTGACAGATCATTTCAAGCACAAATTAAGCAAAAACAATGACATTTTTTAAAATTCGGCGAGTAGACGGACTTCCCGTGCAGTTTAAGGGAAGTCCGTCTAGTTATGATATCAGCCAATCTATGGGTGTGTATATATGTTCGTAGTCAAATTCCTAAAAAGAACGGATCAAGACAATGAAAAGTGTATTTTAAACTTGTCAATATACGGTTCAGATTCGAAATAAACACCATTTTTCTAAAACAAAGGCAAGTCGCCATATACTACCAAGATGGGGTGGTAAACCTTTTTTGGCAAATATTTAAACATAATTATTTTTTTGATTTCCGAAATAAAAGATCAATAGTAATTTTAAAATGAATTTTAATCGTTTCTTTTAATTTACTGAGATCAAAATTTAATAAAGTAACATCATGTGCAAAGTCAGGAGGATTTTTTGATACCTTATATCAAATGGTTATAATATTAAAGTCGCAAAAACAGTTGGTAATCTCTGATTTAACGAAAGTACGGACTTGCCTTGAACATAATAGACGGACTTTCCAACTTAGTCAAATTTTAATATGATCAATTGTGGAACGTATAATTACAAAACTAAGCTAATTTCTGATATTTTAAAAATAGAATAAAGACAACTGGTTCTTATGCTACCTACGTAGTTACTTTCTGATGCACAATCTTTTCAAAAACTATTTTTAAAAAAAATTTTCGAACGGTTGTCGCACTATGACTTCGAGTTCAAAACACGAAATTACTTGTTGAGGCGGATTGCTCTGAAGTTGGTTGTCACAGTGCCATCTGTTTTACAGTGACGGAACTAGCGTGAAAAACTGGTTACTCGACTGGACTCCAAAGTCGCATACGCCTTCAAATTCAAAAGTTATAACGTGTTGACGGACTTGCCTTGTAGACGGACATGCCCACAGTGACCTTACAAATGTGTACCTTTACAGAATTTGCTTCATTTCCTGTGAGGTTTTTCTACAATTTTCCAACACCCCTCCAAATTTCTGCAACCATGCAGTTTTGCATCTACAAGTTGCTACAAGTAATAGATTAAAGGAGTGCAGATGTATTTTCTTTTTAATTTCTACGTTCCCAAATTTAAATAGGAACTCCGAAAACAATTTAAACGCCAAGAAACGTCAAATAGTAGGAGAGGGACCTTTATATTTTCACCTTTCACAAAAACTAGCTTGTACCAGGGATCTTGGAGTCAAGGAATAGAGGTCAGATTTTAAAAAAAGAAGCTAATTTTAGTATTTGATAATTATTTATTTTCATAACAAGCCTCTTACAAATCTTACAATAGTCACAGCTAAATAATGTTCATAATGATATTACATGTTTAATTAAAGGCATTTCTCAACCATTTCTGTCCTATGTCTGTATCTACAGGTATTAAAAAAAAGTAAACAAACAATTTGTCCATTTTCGGGTAGTTATAACATTTATAACCAGCCGCCTGGATCAGTCACTGAACGACCTGACTTTAGCCTACATTATTTGATCATGTAATGTTTTCATCTACCCTCAACGAGATAAAGGAGCCATTTGAGTGTAGATTTTGTTTACTTTTATTGAAATACCTAAAGATACAGAGTATAAAATAACAATAATAACAAGTCAACTACCCACATCTGCCATCAGAGTCAATCTCAAAATTGAATATCTAATTAAGCATCAACTTACACTTTGATTATTTACAATATACACATTGGAGTTAATTATGTAGGGTAATCCGTCAATAACTGGCCACCTGTTAGTAACTGGCCACCCTAAACTAAAAATGAATTCTATGCACCTATAAACAGAATTCATTTTAGTATAAGGTGGCTAGTTTTTAAAGGATGGCCAGGTATTGAAACCTTATACTAAAATTAATTATATTTATAGGTGAATAGAATTCATTTTTAGTTTAGGGTGGCCAGTAATTGACGATTTACCCTATATAGAATAAAAGCAATGCAAAAAAATCACCTAAAATGAAACATGGCTGAAAGTATGCAAGTCACATATTTTAGAGTTGAGCCTATAGAATAACAATTTCCGAAGTTTAATCTGAATGATCTGCCAATGAGCTTACTTTTTCAATCAATCAATCATTTATTTATTTATTTGAATGTGGTACATTAGTAAAAATGATTTTTATTTTATAGATCAATCATACAACAATACACTTCTGGCACTTGACAATATAATGTGAACTGTACCACAAGTTCAAAACAACAATATTATGTAACATTTATTCACTAAAATGTACAATACAAGCTAATATCACAGTGAATTAAGGTACTATTGATGTTCTATCTTATCCTCGCTAAACTGAGACGATATCCATGTCAACGCCCATTTTAAATTCGTCAGCATATATTTCAAAGCTTTCGTCCAATGTTCCTCCGAGTTAAACTGTATTTTGATAGAATACGCATGAGGAGGGGATGCTGTGTCCTCAATCTTTCCCTTGTCTATTCGGTACGGAAGACAAAAGCCCGTATTTCCCATTTCAACTTGTTCCTTAAATTGTTGCAAGCAATCCAGAAAAGCTACCATTGCGGCATCAAATTTCGTATCCCATAGAAACCGGAAGCCGCCAGAACCATATAATGGTAACACCTTCTGATCTTCTAATACTTCTATGTAAGAGTGATTGCCGTATGGCACAAGACGGTATCGCTGAAAGCAGAAATTTATTTTCTTGGCTAAGGACGAGAGTAGTAACACAGTTTGGCCCCAAGCTGCATTAATTTCTGACCAGTCAACGGGAGCCGTAGGTAATCGTCCAAGTCTAAAGTTATTTATAATGCCGAATTGCCCTGAATCCGAAATATGGAATGTTGCTTTGAAAATATTCGTCTTTTTAAGCTTCTCCAGCTGAGTTTGAGTATAAGCAAGCTGACATTCATAAAACTTCATCTGATCTTCAGTAATCATCAAATCTTTGCGATATCTTGTATATTCCCTCCAATAGACATCCTGCTCTTTTTCCAATCTCTCCTTCTCCTTCTCTTGAATCTCAATTTCATCTTTCATAGCCTTTTCTTCTTTTTGCAACGACGATAACTCTTTTAAAAGCCTGTCTTGTTCCTGCTTCATGTCTTCAAGTTCTTTCTCAAGCCCTTCCAAGTTTAAATCTTCTTTATCATTCTCAAGCTTTTTTAAATAGTCGTTATAGTCTTTCCATTCCGCTTCAGTTGATCGCAACTGGTTATCCATAAGCTCTAGAAGCGTGTCCGTGCATTCATCACACAATGGATGATCCACATCAGAATTGTTCGATAAGCAGTCAAATAAAGTCGCTTTAACGTGCAACTGGTGGCCTACTGAGGTAGTTTCCCAACCATCCGATATCACCATGAACCCGTTAGCTCCATTCCCTGACTCAGACATACGAAATGGTGGCACATAATGCTCCAAGCTCGACGATTGCATGTCCAAATCCGTCTCATTATTACGACGAATCTGCAGCGTCAAATCTGCTATAGTATGCTCCCCCAAATTGTTCAGAGACTCATCTAACTTTAAAGGCTGAAGACATCGCTGGCAGGAAAAATTCACGAAAGATTTCGAATCGCTCATCTTTGATCTACTTCCGCAATTGCGTCATTTAATCAAAATGTCCACTGATGATAAATTAAACTATTAATATCGTAATAATTTGGTCTAACGTGTCGTTGGTGATAGTTATTTCTATTATAGTTAGAATTGATTTTCCGAACAAAGAAAATTAGCACAGCAAATCTGCAATTTTATTATGACATTTCTGAGTAATGACGCAGGAGTGACAGGCTGACAGTTGGCGCATGTAGGTTTGTTTGAGGCAACGATAATACTGCTGTACTAAAAAGCAAACAAATCTTCGAGCAACACGGAAGGGAGGCGGTATTCGCACTATTTCCCCTCTGCCGAGGTACAAGATTAGCGCGTCAATCTAATCTAGCGCGGGTAATAAAACTAGTTGCACTTGGATTTTTCACTAGACCGAGTCCAGACGCGCGCGTGAACACTGCTGCACAAAAATGCCTGTTTGCTCGGTTTTTTGTTATAAAAAGAGGTCGGAGACATCAAATTTACAAAAAGAAAGTGTTACATTTCACATGTAATATTTTTTTTTACATATCATACGTTTAATTACATTCAAACACAATTATTATATTTTAGTCTCATGTAATTGTTGGATTTATCGATTTTGCTCGCTCAGTACAAATTGCGGATCGGTCGAGCGACAAATCCGACTTCTCATCTCTCAGAATACAATTACATACTTCAACGAAAATGTGTTAGTGTGCGTGTTGTGACACTTGTCACTCGTCCGTACACAAAAAGAGATCGAGGTTTGCAAGATTTGTCTTTGACGTGTGTCATTTTCTATGTATTCGTGTCGTCATTACAGATTGGATTTTGTATGTAAGTGTGTGAGAAGTGCGACTGTGTGCACCTTTCCCCCCGCGAAAAATTGCAGAAAGATTTGTACGGTGAGGTATCGCTTGGGCCCTTCGAGCAACACGGAAGGGAGGCGGCATTCGCACTATTTCCCCTCTGCCGAGGTACAAGATTAGCGCGTCAATCTAATCTAGCGCGGGTAATAAAACTAGTTGCACTTGGATTTTTCACTAGACCGAGTCCAGACGCGCGCGTGAACACTGCTGCACAAAAATGCCTGTTTGCTCGGTTTTTTGTTATAAAAAGAGGTCGGGGACATCAAATTTACAAAAAGAAAGTGTTACATTTCACTTGTAACTTTTTTTTTGCATATCATACGTTTAATTACATTCAAACACAATTATTATATTTTAGTCACATGTAATTGTTGGATTTATCGATTTTGGTCGCTCAGTACAAATTGCGGATCGGTCGAGCGACAAATCCGACTTCTCATCTCTCAGAATACAATAACATACTTCATCGAAAATGTGTTAGTGTGCGTGTTGTGACACTTGTCACTCGTCCGTACACAAAAAGAGATCGAGGTTTGCAAGATTTGTCTTTGACGTGTGTCATTTTCTATGTATTTGTGTCGTCATTACAGATTGGATTTTGTATGTAAGTGTGTGAGAAGTGCGACTGTGTGCACCTTTCCCCCCGAGAAAAATGGCAGAAAGATTTGTACGGTGAGATATCGCTTGGGCCCCTCCCTTCCGATGTGTCGGAAGCCGGTGTTGCTCGAAGCTTGGGACCCTCCCTTCCGATGTGTCGGAAGCCGGTGTTGCTCGAAGAAACAAATAAAATCCGTAACAGACTACCGCACCGCGACCTTGGGGCGCCCCAATAAAAAAGAATCTCTTTCTTAAAATTGAGTTAAATAGAGACTTTCACTATGTTATAATAAAGATTACAAGTGTTTATAAAACGGCCCCCACTGATATGTACAGGCCGCTCCACATTTCGCAGATCAGCGAAATCGACTCCACACTCGCGTTCGCGGCTTCGCGCACGAGTGTGGAACAAGCTTATGATTTTAAAGATTTATCAGATTGTGGTTTAAAAATGTAAGTATGTATAGCTGGCCAAGCAGATCTTGTCAGTAGAAAAAGGCGGCAAATTTGAAAAATGTAGGCGCAACGGGATATGGTCTCATAGAAAATTTGAATTTCGCGCCTTTTTCTACTGACAAGATTTGCTTATACATTATATATTTTTACTTTATTAGTGTAGGTACAAAAATAAAAATCCTTCCCAAGTAGCATTGCAAGCTGTATATAAGCTGTATTAAAGTTTATTTGTATACTATAAGCTGTACAGTTAGGCTGTACAAAGGCTGTATAAGCGCTTATACAGCCCTTATAAGTAAAAAAAGGGCCCAAATTATACAGCCTTTGGCGTTATTAGAGCTGTAGAGTAGCTGTATAAGCAATACATAAGCTGCATAATAGCTGCATTACAGCTATATTTCGGTGTAACAGGAAACCTTAACACTACAGATAATCTCTTATAAGTACGATATAAGTTTTAAATGAGTTATAAGAAAGAATTACAAGAGAATAATAATCATTTAAGAAACTAAAATGTCTTAATCTTGTTCATTCGTAATATAGTAATGGCGACAATAAAGTGTTATAGTGGATGGTAAAAGTAAAAGTAAATATTATACAGGACTTGAATGGAATATTACATTATTGGTAAGTGCGGATTATTATTTATTGTGAACCTGTGTATCTTTTCTGGCAAAATATTTACGCGCCTGCAAAATAACAAAGAGAAACCATAAGGAAAATATCAAAAATCGGTAAAGTTACTGTTTGTTTTTAAGGTTAGAGTATCAAAAATATTTATAAATATTAATTCTAAGGCTAAACAATTTATTTTAGCTGGTAATTATACTAAAATGGTTTAAGCTGCTAATGAAAGAAGGACCCAGATATGGCTACTACCCTGAGCCTACAAAGAGCTATCTAATAGTCAAAGAAGGCCTTACAGATATTGCCAAACAAAAATTCGATAAATTGGGAATCAAAATTGTAAAAGCACATCGATTTTTAGGAAGTTTTATTGGAGACATAAGCGATAAAACCGACTATATACGACAAAAAACAAAAAATTGGATTGATTGCATCCTTAGAATAACAAAAGCTTGTGAAAAATATCCTCAAGCTGTACATACCGCATTAACTAAATCACTACAATGCGAGTGGCAATACCTACAAAGAGTGACTACTGGAACAGACGAAGACTACAATAACCTAAAGAACGCAATCAAGACTCATTTAACACCCTCCATACTAGGCAGAGAAATAACATCTATAGAACATGAACTCTTTGCTCTTCCAGCGAGGCTCGGAGGCCTTGCAATTAATGATCCCACAAAGCAAGCTAAAACCTCACATGCAATATCATTAAATGCCAACAAAATACTAATAGATGCAATTCGAACCGGCGATGAAATTAACATAGAAGACCATCAAAAACATGTATATGAAACTTTAAAAGAAGAAAGAAAAAAACGAGAAAATAATGAACAACACGAATTAGAATCAATCATGGATAAGCTAACAATAAAAACAAAGAATTGCATCCAAAGGGTAATTAACAAAAAATCATTACAGTGGCTAACAGTACTACCGACCAAAGCTGATGATACCGACCTAACAGCAACGCAGTTTCGTGACGGCCTTGCGATCAGATACGGGCATGAACCTTCTAGCCTGCCACTAACCTGCGATGGCTGTGGTGAAAATAACTTCAACCTAAACCATGCACTTAATTGCAAGAAGGGAGGGCTCATAAAAAGAGGCCACGACCAACACAGAGACGATATCAAAAGTTGGGCTGAACCAGCATGGGGTTCGGCTACTACTGAGCCAATAATGCGAGCCGCAACCTTAGATCAACCAGGGCTAATAAGCGACTTACTACTGGAAAGTGTATGGGAGCCAGCGAGGAAGGCGTTCTTTGACGTTCGCATTGTAAATGCCGACGCCGCCTCGTATGGTCTACTCACATGGCCCACGATTGCCCAAATACACGCTCGCGAAAAACATCGCAAATACGACCTGGCTGCAGAAGATCTCAGAGCCTCATTCACTCCTCTTGTGGTCTCCTGTGATGGCGCTGTTGGAACGGAATATGAATCCTTCATAAAAAGAACATCCCTTAAGCTCCATGAAAAATGGTCGAAACCATACTCACAAATAATCAACTTATTTCTTATTCATTTCATTTATTCATAAAACAATTTTACATTGTGTTTGAATTATGTTATAAATAACTTAAAACTACAAGAACAACAACAACAACAAACAAACATGCAGCTAATATTAAAATTAAAACATAAATACACACAAAATTAGTAAAATGGGAATAGGGTATTTGACCACTAGTCAGATCAGTTTCTTTTTTCGAACCGTCAAAGCAATTTTGCTACTATGGAAGTTACTTATATGAAACACTAGCATGTGACGTCACAATCAAAATTACCTACTCTTTATAGTTTTGTATGGGTTTAAAAATAGAAACTGTATCTAAAAGTAACTGCTATCTACGTTTCTCTATTAATCTTCTGGTGCTTTATTTCATGCATGGTGTAAAATAATTTATTTTAAATACAATCAAATACCCTATTAGGAATTATAAACATAGGATGTCAAACTGTAAGTTTAGCCATTAATAACAACTGCATTATAATTTTAATTTTATATGTCAGAATTTCGTTCATTCTCAAATTCCTCTACGGAATAGTAGCACTTCTCTAGCAAGAAAGACTTCAACTTGTTTCTGAAAATGAGGCTATTCGTGTGTGACTTTAAGAGCGCTATTACATTTCGGCGTTGAGCGAGTTTAGGTATTTTACGCGCTGCGGCAGGCCGTGCGAGCTCAGTACGCCGATCCCTTCTACCACACTCGCACTACAATGATGGATTAAACATTCTTGATCCTTCGCGAAGCATATTGAAATCAACCATAACAACACTAACTGTACTTACCTTTTAAAGTTCTAAAACTGTTATTTGGTAAGTACGAAAATACTAAATGCAGTGCAAATGTACATAGGGGCTGTTCATAAATTACGTCATCTATTTTTGACGATTTTTGACCCCCCCCCCACCCCTCAAATCATCCAAAAATCAAGCTTCGGATGAATCTATTTCCTCCTACGTCATGTTACCATCATCCGATGTCCAGACCCCCCCCCCACTCCTCCCATTTGAAACGACGTAATTTATGAATAGCCCCATACTTGTACTTATGAAGGTATATTACTCGAAAGAAATTATAGGTACCTACTCGCTTATTTACATGTTTCGTCATTGCATTTGGTACCTATAGGTTGTAAAGTTTGTATCAACGAGGGTTTAAAAACGAACTGGTACTGAGGATCTGATGATGATTAAGGTGGTCACGGATACCAATCAACCATGTAGTAACATGATTAGGCTCGTTTGATTCGTCTCAACAAGATCTTTGACGAAGATACACAGGGTCTGATGATGGAGCTGGAAGGTGGCCACGGGTACCAGTCTATCATGTAACTAAACAACTTCGTGTTTGGGCTCGTTTGATTCGTCTCCACAAGATCTTTGACACAAGACAGTACTCAGGGTCTGATGATGGAGCTGGAAGGTACCATTACCAATCAACCATGCAACTAAACCACATCGTGTTTAGGATCGTTTGATTCGTCTCAACAAGATCTTTGACACTAGGTGATACTCAGAGTCTGATGATGGAGCTGGAAGGTGGTCACCGGTACCAATCAACCATGCAACTAAACCACTTCGTGTTTAGGCTCGTTTTATTCGTTTCAACAAGATCTTTGACACAAGATAGTACTCAAGGTCTGATGTTGGAGCCGGAAGGTGGTCACCGGTACCAATCAACCATGCAACTAAACCATTTCGTGTTTAGGCACGTTTTATTCATCTCAACAAGATCTTTGACACAAGGTAGTACTCAGGGTCTGATGATGGAGCGCGAAGGTGGCGACGGGTACCTGTCTATCATCATCAGCTCCATCATCAGACCCTGAGTAGTATCTTGTGTCAAACATCTTATTGCGACGAATCAAACGAGCCCAAACACGAAGTGGTTCAGTTACATGGTAGACTGGTACCCGTGGCCACAGTCCAGCTCCATCATCAGACCCTGAGTACTAACTTGTGTCAAAGATCTTGTTGCGACGAATCGAACGAAGCCAAACACGAAGTGGTTTAGTTGCATGGTTGATTGGTACCGGTGACCACCTTCCGGATCCATCATCAGACCCTCAGTACTACCTTGTGTCAAAGATTTTGTTGCGACAAATCAAACGAGCCCAAACACGAAGTGGTTCAGTTACATGGTAGACTGGTACCCGTGGCCACAGTCCAGCTCCATCATCAGACCCTGAGTACTAACTTGTGTCAAAGATCTTGTTGAGACGAATCAAACGAGCCTAAACACGAAGTGGTTTAGTTGCATGGTTGATTGGTACCCGTGACCACCTTCCGGCTCCAACATCAGACCCTGAGTACTATCTTGTGTCAAAGATCTTATAGAAACGAATAAAACGAGCCTAAACACGAAGTGGTTTAGTGGCATGGTTGATTGGTACCGGTGACCACCTGCCGGCTCCATCATCAGACCCTGAGTACTATCTTGTGTCAAAGATCTTGTTGAGACGAATCAAACGAGCCTAAACACGAAGTGGTTTAGTTGCATGGTTGATTGGTACCGGTGACCACCTTCCGGCTCCATCATCAGACCCTGAGTATTATCTTGTGCCAAAGATCTTGTTGAGACGAATCAAACGAGCCCAAACACGAAGTGGTTTAGTTGCATGGTTGATTGGTACCGGTGACCACCTTCCGGCTCCATCATCAGACCCTGAGTACTATCTTAAGTCAAAGATCTTGTTGAGACGAATCAAACGAGCCTAAACACGAAGTGGTTTAGTTGCATGGTTGATTGGTACCCGTGACCACCTTCCGGCTCCAACATCAGACCCTGAGTACTATCTTGTGTCAAAGATCTTATAGAAACGAATAAAACGAGCCTAAACACGAAGTGGTTTAGTGGCATGGTTGATTGGTACCGGTGACCACCTGCCGGCTCCATCATCAGACCCTGAGTACTATCTTGTGTCAAAGATCTTGTTGAGACGAATCAAACGAGCCTAAACACGAAGTGGTTTAGTTGCATGGTTGATTGGTACCGGTGACCACCTTCCGGCTCCATCATCAGACCCTGAGTATTATCTTGTGCCAAAGATCTTGTTGAGACGAATCAAACGAGCCCAAACACGAAGTGGTTTAGTTGCATGGTTGATTGGTACCGGTGACCACCTTCCGGCTCCATCATCAGACCCTGAGTACTATCTTAAGTCAAAGATCTTGTTGAGACGAATAAAACGAGCCTAAACACGAAGTGGTTTAGTTGCATTGTTGATTGGTACTGGTGACCACCTTCCGGCTCCATCACCAGACCCTGAGTACTATCTTAAGTCAAAGATCTTGTTGAGCCGAATCAAACGAGCCCAAACACGAAGTGGTTTAGTTGCATGGTTGATTGGTACCGGTGACCACCTTCCGGCTCCATCATCAGACCCTGAGTACTATCTTGTGTCAAAGATCTTGTTGAGATGAATAAAACGAGCCTAAACACGAAGTGGTTTAGTTGCATGGTTGATTGATACCGGTGACCACCTTCCGGCTCCATCATCAGACCCTGAGTCAAACTATCTTGAGTCAAATAAATACATATAGAATGTCAGGTCGTTTCAAATATTTTTAATCCTGTCCGGTAGTTTATTAAACTGTACCATTATAAATTATAATACTATAAAAACGGTGCTAGGATCAAAGTCTCTCGTTGCGGTTTACACGCACACAGTATAGCGTTTTACACGGCGCCCGCCGCACACAATGATAAAAAACCTCGTCGTCGCCGTTGAAAATGTGCGGAGCCGACCGACACACGTCTTGCCTCTACAAGCTCTGCCGCGGCACTGAGCTGGCGCAGCGCGCGTCATCGGTAATATAGAGTAGTTTTCAAAAAATTGCCAAAAAATTATAGTAGAATTTCATAAACACTAATGTATACCAACAGTATAAGCAAATGTTGCAGATTGCTTGAGTATGAAAATGACTTCGATATTAAGTAGATTTTCGTAGGAATTGACACTTGTTTCGGAGAGAAAATCGAGTTCGTTTTACTTTGATTTTCTCTTTCTCAAAGGTATGTAGGAAAAATATAGTTTGATATGCCTAAAGTACAGGGTATTAGTAATACAAAATAGCCAGGTTTAGCAGAGTAAAATTCTCAACATTTCCAAATAAGAGCTCGCCATTCAGTGCTTCACGGGGTTTTTCGGAAACGACCATCAGAAAAAAAATCATTACTAATTTAATAAGTCCTTTTTCTAATATTTACAACGATATTTATAAAGATAAGAAGACGCTTTTACTGGAACACGTACTCATTGTTTCTAATAATGAGCGCAAAGTCCTGAATTTCGTCGACTAGTATCATCAATTTTGCATTATTTCGACTTTTCTTGTAAGAGCGCTCTTAACTCAACAGGTAACTTATTAAATAGTCCAATAGCCTGGTAACCAGCCGCGTGCTTGACTACTTTAAGTTTGGCACTCACGGTCTGAGGTAAATCTTTACGTCTAGAAGCTAAACGTCTATCCCTCTGTTCTGTGGTTTCAATCAAGTGCAGATTTTTAACCAAGTCCGTGAGAACAATCAGTATGTATAGGCTGGGAACTGTTAAGATTCTGAAGTCTAAAAAATAAGGTTTACATGGAGTCTCCTGTGGTACCCTTGCCATTATTCTAATAGCTCTTTTCTGCGCAATGAGAGCAGCCTGCACATTATATTTGTAACTGTTTCCCCAAAGTTGGATACTATAACGCAATTTGGATTCGACCAGTGCATGGTAAACCATTTTAAGTTGAATCTGACGCAACTCATCCCTAAGACTTCTGAGGGCATAGCATGCGCAGTTTACTGCGTTTATCACAGCGGATAATTCTGGCTTCCAGTTTAAATAGGAATCAATATAAACCCCTAAAAATTTGGCAGCCTCAACCTGCTCTATCGTATCACCCACAAGGGAAATCTGCAATGAATCTTTATTTTTGGCTGTGGTTCTAAATAACATGACATTGGTCTTTTTGGCATTCAGTTTCAAATTATTAGCCTGGAACCACCTCCTGAAAGTTCCCAGAGCATAATTCACCTTCACGTTTAATTCTGATATACTGCTTCCTGATATAACGGCTGATATAACTGGATCAAAGTCAAAATACAAATATCAATCATCAGAGCTGTCTCTCTAAGAATTAGAGGAACGAGAAGAAGGATAGAAAGATTTGGATCTGAAGACGGCTGTGGAATACCCATCCTTGAAGATTAGATTTCTCTTCTTGCTACCACACAACTGTATTGAAATAAGCTTAAAATTGTATTATTTAACGTAATAAATGTGTTATTAACACGGCGTTAGTCTGCTAAATATTTACAAGTATTTCTTTAATTATATTTACAAATAGGTTTTTTTTTTTATTGTAAAATGGCGACAATTTTTAAACAGCCTACAGGATATTTGGAGAGCATTATAATCTTAGTAGCTGTGCTGTTTAATAAATGGAGTGTCTTTTACAGCTTTTGTAATTAAAACAGCTTTATAATAGAATATTTGTATTCGTTTGGCTGTATTTCGGTTCTCCGTACATAAGTTATAATACTCTTTAGAGATCCGTATAACAAATAAAAAACCTGTAAGTACTATAACTGTCATATATTCCTTTAGTTTTATAATACACTTATTTTCAGAAATCATTACACTACTATACTTATACGAGTGTAAAATTACGCTAAAAGATTGTTATAAGCGACTCTATCAGTAATACAGAAAAAAGCTGTACTATAGCTGCCATTTTTTCATTTGGTTTTATAATACCCTTACAGACAGAAGTTATACAACTACTATTCTTATAGGAGAGTAAGATTACGCCATAAGCAATAGCTTTGTACAGCTACAAGTGCCAAGTGATACTACAATACAGCCTGTATACAGCTTTTACGATAAAATTAGCTTGTAGTGTTTCACAACACTTAATGTTTTAAAACGGAGTTGACAGATACTTTTGTACAGCTAAAAGTGCCAAGTGTTACTACAATACAGCCTGTATACAGCTTTTACGATAGAATTAGCTTGTAGTCTCTCACAACACTTTTAGTTTTATAGTAGATTTTTTATATTCTGATAAAGCGCCCCATGCTTCCGCAGAATCCTTTATAATGATTTTATACAGCTTGAGCTGTATAATGTCTGTAAAGTACCTTTTATACAGCTTAAATCTTTTCTAACACTCTTATACGTCCCTTAAATCACTCTAAGTTCTTAATTGGCTGCTATATTGATGTTGCCGACACTTCCATGCTACTTGGGTTATGTATGAGTAGTTATAATATATATTATATTATATGTAATATATCATTGAGAAAAGGAATAAAAAGTTTCACTGTAAAATGAAAACTGTGTTTCTACTAATAAAATAAATGGGAGTTTGTGAATAATTTTGAGTAGAATTTAAAACTTTGTAAGTATTGTTTTTCATATTATAAATCAAACAAATGATAATTCTTTAAGAACTTTATTTCACTTGTAGACTAGAATACATGTAATCATTTGAAACATAAACAGCACCTTAAAGTTCACACAAATTATTAGCTTCATAAGTGGCCAATTTCCACATTTTCCGTGGCTAATAAATTAAACCAAAGAGGGCAATAGAAAAAGGCGCGAAAAAAATGTAGCTAGGTATAGTTAAGTAAGTATGAATAAGTAGAGTTAGACCAAAAAAAGTCCGCAGCGATTTTGATAGCCCACGCAGTGCAAGTTATTTACACTTCATAATGTCATAGAATGTTGACGTTTAAAATGACCCTTGCACTACGTAGGCTATCAAAATCGCTGCAGACTTTTCTCGGTCTGACTCTATCCAGTTTTGTATGGCTAAGTGGGTACTCAAGTTGGGGCACTTACCTATTGTAGTTACTAGCTACCTACCCAATGTTCCACACCTATTTTTTTCTGCCTTTTTTGTTGATATCAACATCTTGCCGTATTAAATATAACTAATATAAGGTCATTATTGTCATTAACTAAAAATCGTGTCGCGCACGGACAAACTGTATATCATACAAAATTAATATCATTACTGTATCCACCGACAAGAGCTAGGCTCTTAAGAATAATGATGATTTTGAAGAAAGAAAGAACAGAATTTGTCTGATTAAAAAATAATAGGAATTAAAAAAATTAAAATAAAGAAGTGAAGATCGCCTTTTAGTCAAAATAGACACGAAATGCTGACCATAGAGGGTCTACCACGAAATTTCGATTTTCGTGGTAAGCCCCCTCCAGACTATGCGCGTGAATCGCGGGCGAAGCCGCGAACGCGAGTGTGGAGTCGATTTCGCTGTCTGCGAAAATCGACGCCACACTCGCGTACGCGGCTTCGCGCCGCGATTCGCGCACGAGTGTGGAGGGGGCTGTAGACACTAAGGTTTCTGGCTAACCTTATTCAAAGGTCTATAGCCCCCTCCAGACTATGCGCGTGAATCGCGGGCGACAGCGAAATCGATCCCACACTCGCGTTCGCGGCTTCGCGCCGTGATTCGCGCACGAGTGTGGAGGAGGCTTATAACATCGACATTACTAAAAGCCATAACAGACGGCGCACCGGACCGCAACCTTGGTGCAGTCAAAATATGTCTTTCTCGCTCTCAAACATAGGTGTGTCCTTAACGAACGTACGGCAGACCACCTTCCATACGATCGGACAAGCCTTGGACCGGACCAAGGTCTCGGTCCCGGTACGCCCGTCTATTAGAGCTTTAATTTTGCGGTCTCTATATTTACTTTACAAACAATATTCCAATTTAAATGTTCTAGTCGCATATAATATAATTGTAGCAATAAAAAGTATGTCAGAAAATATATAAACTTACAAGCTAACACTGGAAGGTACTAAATGAGGTAAAACATGAGAAATAGTAGGATATAACTCTCTAATAATTAAATCAGTTCTATTACTTATATGAGTTAACAAAATAAAATCTTTTTGCTTAAAAACTAGTTTAAAATATTTACAACAATGCACTGTTTTTGCATTTTTACAAAGATGTGAAAAATGGCAATAGTTTGAGCCCGCTCCACACTCGTGCGCGAATCGCGGCGCGAAGCCGCGAACGCGAGTGTGCAGTGGGCTTTGGATTGAGGCTACGTTTTAAGGCTTCTACAGACGTTGCAACAAATTGCATACGATTTGATATAGGTATACTCTCTGGCAAGCCAACTTCAACAGAAAAGGGCGCGGAATTCAAAATTTGTATGGGAGATCGATCCTTCGCGCCTATAATTTTCAAATGCCCCTTGCCATACTCGTATTATAAATGCCCCACAAAACGGTGGGTTTGCCAGAGTATAAGCGCAATGACAGGGATTTTGAAACGACCTTTGCTGTATGCCCCAATTGTGCGCCATTGCTAAAATAAGAGCAAGTCCGCCTTGAGGGGTTACGGGCCGGCGTACTGTGCTGGTATCTCATCTCTCTGGTTATTTGAAACACTGTAAGACATCAATTTATGCCCCATTGCTAAGATAATGGGTAGGTTCTTGTAGCTGATGGTGGTAGTAGGAGTTGGGTAGCAGGGCGGGACCAAGAGCGCCTTGCGGGCCGGCGTATTGCGCTGGTACGAGCATTTCTCTGAAATAAAAAATATTATTGTTAGATTTATTTGGACATGTAGTCATGACCACTGGCTCTCCTGAAGGGCTTTATAGACATTGCAACAAATCGTATGCAATTTATAGTTGGTCATAGCAGATCTTGTCAGTAGAAAAAGGCGGCAAATTTGAAAAATATAGGCGCGAAGGGATATCGTCTCATAGAAAATTTGATTTTGGCGCCTTTTTCTACTGACAAGATTTGCTTGACCATCTTTAGTTATAATGTCGACTAAGCAGGTGTAACCAATTCAATCGATTAGTCATTAGCATGTACAATCACCACACGGGATTATTATGCCATATACTATATAGGGTTCTTGCTAAAGTGGAAATTCTATAGCGTAAGTATAGAACAACCAATTTCACTAGGACCCTAAATGGCGCAACAATTATTACGGAGCGTGATTGTACTTACATGTAATCAGTAATCACCTACATAAAAAAAGAAACAATGGTAAGGTAGACGAAATATTATATAGCCGATCTGTCGAAAAAGTTTGAACAAGATCGGCTCATTTTATATTTCGTCAACTTTACCTAATAATTGCCAAAACCTGGCATTAATAATTAAACGCATATCGCTTAAAGTTTTACAATTTGGCTACTTAATTAGCGTATCGAACCGTCTACCTCCAAAAGGTACATGACCCCAAAACGTTCAAATAAATAAAAGCGCCCAACGAAACGGCACGTCTCGAACATAAAAATCCGGTAGGTAACATAAATTATAAACAATACCCGAAAAAAAACATTCGAGATTCAAAACTGACCAATGAGAGCCACTGCAAGTTCTTTTTTTCCAGCCAGTCTGGTTTTGTTCCTGTTTTTAGGGGTCCGTAATGAACAAGGACCTCTAGTACCGAGTTAGACCAAGAAAAGTCTGCAGCCAATTTGATAGCCCACGCAGTGCAACCAGTGCAAGTGTTATTTATACGTCATAATTTCATAGAAGTTTGACGTTTAAAATAACACTGCGTGGGCTATCAAAATCGCTGTAGACTTTTTTGGTCTAACTCTAGTACTATACTCTGGCAAGAGTGGCAAGCCAATTTTACGGCCTTACGCTCTCCTTGCCTAGTCGGTTTTATGACCCTGCCTACGAAGCAGGAGGTCGCGGGTTCAAATCCCATTCCCAACAAACAAACAAACGAGTGCTCTTATTTGTTTGTTCGGTTATCACAAATATTTTTGACGTGATAACGTCATATAAATCGATGAACACGTAGCATGCACGAAAAAGTGTCACGTTGTGGACAAATCTCCGTGGTAACGTTACGTAATGTAATGGTAATTAATGTTTTCTTATGACGTTATCACGCAAAATTATCGTCCGTAAACCGACTTATTACAGACAACCATATTTATTTATGTATCTAAGTACATAGGTATTTATCTACATTTAGTATGTCAATACATCATCGAATAGTACAAGCTTTGTTTAGTATGAGGCTAGATGGATCTAAATAAGTTTTAAGCGAGCTTTGCGAAATCTCAATTGTAATTAAAATGTAAGCATAAGTAATAAGTATTAAGTCTTAAGCAAATTTAAAACTTATTGATAATACGTGTTACCATACCTCTCACAAGTCTCACATAACTTATTATTTATTTACTTAACAGTACGGTTACCATCAGTTTGTCACTGACATAAACGCCGTCGAGAACGTAATTTACTTTCTATACATCTCGCTCGCACTCGCATATTAGTGCAAACGGGATGTATAGAAAGTAAATTACGTTCTCGACGGCGTTTATGTCAGTGACAAACTGATGGTAACCGTACTGATGTATGGAGTGACCGCTCTAAGTAGGTAGGTAGTAGTAGTATTTTCTTAGAAGTTTATGACTCTAAGCTTATACCGTGTGGAAATCCAATACGGGCAATAAATTAAACCAGATACGAGTATATGATTTATCCGTGTACCTGGTCATTAATTAAGAAGGTTTTATACGTTACACTTAATTAAGACCCCGAAATTAATTTTAAAAAATTTACCGAGTAGCAAACATTACGAGACATAACACGACATTACGATATACGAGCTTTTTATAGTACCTACCTAACTGCCAACAAGCGTTGACAATTACTTTAAAAAGCTCGTATCTCGTAACTTTATATTGCGGTCCGAATTATTTTCTAAACTAAATTTATCTCATTATACTTCTTAGGTCGTATGCTAACCACCGTTTAAATATTCGCCCGTATTGGATTTACACACTGTATTAATTATTTATCTATGACTGATGAATGCAAATGAAATATCTTAATGATTTTACTTGCTACATTTATTACTTTAAGTTACAACCGATGAGTTAATGTTTTTCAAATCTTTTTTATATTTCTCAAAATAAAGTCCAAAGCTACCGGTCTTTTCAAAAGCACATGTGGTCAAACAGACCCAAAGTGTCTCCGTGATAAATGACTTGGCGTTTGAAACAATGGACATTAACTTTAGAAAAAAGTCACTTGGGGGCGGGATAGTAATTTGTTACTAGAATTTAGTTTAAAGTTTAAACATGTGTCTGTTAATGAGGGTAAAATTTACCTATTTCTTGTTTTTGGGCATTATCGATTTCGTTTAACTCAACTGTCCAAAAAACATTAACAACATTAACTTAATAATTCACGATTTCGGAGTTGTTCCCATAGTAAAAGTTGCTCAGTAAATCCCAAAACCTCCCTGGCAACGGGAATGCAGTTAATTTTTAGCCACCCTGTATGGGAACCCCGGAATTTCGTAACAACGGTTAAAAGTTAAAAAAATCATAACTCGAAAACTACGAAAAATCGGCTAACGTACATGGGGTATATTCTGATAACCCACGACGTGAGGAATCTAAAAAAAAATCTTGGACGTCAAGGTTTGGACCAGCCTGTATGTACGAGTATGTAATGTATAAGGGATCTCTTCCAGCTAAAACAGTCGTGGAATGTATGGGAACCAATATATTTCACGACTCTTCTCTTTCCGCACAGACTCTATTAGAGTAGATAAGTGGAAAATTCTAATGAGATAAATAACTTACATCAATAACAGAATGTACTAGGTACCTAAGTTTAGGTACTCAAGTCCATAATAACAGCAGACTAAACATTAACAATCTAGCTCGACTTCAAGCCTACCGCCATCATATAAAAACAAACATTAGGGTAGGTACATAGTACATAGGGACTGGTACAAATTCAGTCACCAAAAACATCGCCTTATCGATATTTCAAATTAAAATAATCAAAACAAAATACTGCACGCCCAAACAATCAACGAGACAATGAAACATGAACTTTAACGCATGGGAATAAACGTCAAATTATCTCGTAGTGAACGCTATAGTATTTCATAAACATAACGTCTTTTGCAAGTGAAAAGGACCCTAAATGAGATCGGAACTTTATCAAATTTAAACTCAAAGCGGTAGTGATAAGGTTGAATTTAGTATGATATTGTTTTGAACCTGTAGCATCGTTGTTTTTTTTTTAATGTTGAAGTGACCTCTACGTGGACCGACAAAGGATAACAAGGGAGCTTTCAAAGGAAGTCATAAATTTGACTTTATTTGTTTTTAACTTCTGTTTCAGGCAAATAATAGTTGGTGGCCGTTTGAAAATTGACGACGCCGTTTGTAAACGGCGGATTCTTACTAAATGCCTGCGACATATAGACGAAGCTCATATATACACATACATACATTTTTGACTTCGAAAAATGTCAAACCTCTTACGCAGCATTGCAAAAGAGTCGCTTGCGACACAATTCCCGTGACCTGTCGTCTACCAAGCTGTCAAAAAAAGCACACCTCTATCGACCCCGGCCGGAGATATCCGTCAATTATTCTGTACCCCGTATATGTTACGGACGGAGATCTGCGGCGGATTAACCCCAGACGAAAAGCAGTGTTTTTAATGAAATTACAACTGCTTTTCACCTGCCAATTATATCGTGTGCAATAAAAATCGGTGGTAACAAATACGGGGTGTCCGGCGCGTGTGGGGCGCGGGAGACAAGGGCAACGAACAATTGGCCGAAGATCTCCGGCCTGGGTAGACGACAGAGTAAAGTCAATTTTGAGCTTCTAGTCAGACTTCTATACATTCGTACATTCGTTCGTTGGATTAAAAGTAGGAAAATACTTACGGTCTGTTAATCTGCTGTGGTGTCCTATCTCGCTGCCGACGGTTTTTGAACCAGTTAGAGACTTGAGTGAGAGTCAGCCCCGTTTTGCGCGCCAAAGCTCTCTTCTCGTCTGGTGTTGGGTACCTAGCAAAATAGTTATTTGTTATTTATTATACAAGGAATTTGTTGTTTACTTGGAGTAAAGTGAGACTTTACTTTATCAAAAGCTTGTAACTTGTAATATAAGTGGAAGTCCCTTTCTAACAAAAGCTGTCTAAAAGTGACATCCGCTTGTATTACAAGTTACAAGCGTTTGATAAACAGGGCACTGTACCCGTACTATGTCAGTGTCAACACTGACATATACGCCAACGTCTACGTAATTTACTTTCTATACATCTCGCTCGCACTAATATGTCAGTACGAGCGAGATGATTTGAAAGTAAGTTACGTTCACGCTAGCGTTTATGTCAGTGCCAAACTAGTGGTAGCGGTAGGTAAAGGAAAATTTTGAAATGAGCGTAGGGTCATTACGTCAGTTTACAATCCGGTGTCAGTTTCCGTCCACTTGACGGATTAGCAAATAATACATTTCATTTATAATTTGCTACTTGCGAAATATATTTTTTATGTAGATAGATAAATATTGTTTAGATATTAAAAAATATTCAAATTTCGTCAAGTGGATGTAAACTAGAGCCGGACGAAAACTAGCGCAATGACCCTAGGTATGCAACTTAGAATTTGCATAAAATTACTTTGCCCCTCTTGTGGATAAAATGCAACTTCCTCGTCAGTTTTTGAAGAATAAAGAGAGCCTTTACGAGCTGGTGTGGTAAAAAGGAAATTATATTTCAACGCTGATTTCCCGTAAATTAATTAATTTCCCGTAAAAAACGAATTTTATTAGTACCATAACTAACTTATATGTACTGTACTGGTTGACTGGTAGAGAATGCTTAAGGCATCAAGTCCGCCTTTTAAGTTTTTCTTTTGTACAATAAAGATTAATATAAATAAATAACTATGTAGTTGTTACCTATTTCGGTAGTAGCATTCTTTCAATGCGTTCCTGCTTTTCTCTTTAAAACAATACACGGTTTCTTCACCATCCCAGATGGTCTTTGGTAGCGGATATTTCTTCCTGAGCCTGTATTTATCCACGGCACCTGTACAATAGGGTATTTCGCTGTATTTAAAATAGATTATTTTACAGTACATATGGTCCTATTTTCCCGCACTATCTAGTGCGTAAAATATCACTTTTCGTGCGTATGTCAAAAGTTTAAAGGGCTATATGTACTGTAAAACGTTGTACGATACACGTGCGAATAGGTAATTCACAACTCGTGTCGATTTAAAACACTCCCTTATTCGGTCGTGTTTTAATGTATCGCCACTCGTTTCGAATTTCCTCTTATCCGCACTTGTATCGTAAATAACTATGTATTACACCATACTTACATGAAATAAAGCACCAGAAGATTAATAGAGAAAAGTAGACAGCAGTTATTTTTAGACACAATTTCTATTATTAAAAAGTATAAAGAGTAGGTAATTTGATTGTGACGTCACATGTCGTCACATGCAGTGTTTCATATAAATTCCATAGTAGCAAAATCGATTTGACAGTTCGAAAAAAGAAACTAATTTGACTAGTAGTCAAATACCCTATACGCAATGCGTAGGTGAGATAATCGAAATGCATGAATGAATTATAAAATACTTATTTCCAAACCTAAAACTGCAAAAACATATAATAACGGTTACTTATTATAAATTTTATGAGAAATTCTGTGATCTGTCTTTCTTTCTGATACTTTTACGCCTAAAACCATGCGAGTAAATCTAAAGTAGTTAGATAGGTAATACCTACTTTAAAGTTTTAAACCTATAAAGAGACAGTTGATAGTAATTAAAAAAAAAATAAAGACAAAGATATCTCCTGGCAGATATTGTCTATTGAAATTTGCTTCTTAAAAAAAACTTTTATTAAACTTTTCTACTTATATGTATGTCCGTTTAAGCTCACTTTACACTTACTTGGCCACCATGGGCGTCATATTTCCATAAGAATTTTGTATTTCGTACCAAAATTCCACGAACTGTATCTAATTAAATAATTTATAAGTTTTTATTAAAATATAGGTAGTATAAGTTGGTCAATCAGATCTTGTCAGTAGAAAAAGGCGGCAAATTTGAAAAATGTAGGCGCGAAGGGATATCTTCCCATACAAAATTTGAATTTCGCGCCTTTTTTTACTGACAAGATTTGCTTGACCAGCTATAATTTGAAATATTCTCTATGGTCTTACCCAGTTTCCTTCCCCGAACTTTCTCAGCCTCCTTGTAGTGAGCCTTGAACCATAGAGTCTGTAGGGCGTTGTGGTGTTTTGGCGGGAAAGCGTGCGCCTCCAATATGGCGTATAGCTCTTGAAACGCTCCTCTATGGTACGCTACTAAAGCACGGGCTCTGAAAATTTATTTTAGTTTAGATTCGCGTTATTTTAGCCATGTATTTACAATATATATTTACATGTAAAGCCTGACCAGAAATATATGATCATGCGCCATGTTGCGGAATTTCACTGGAACTAATTTTTTCATACTATACTGAACTGTCATCCTATACATGAGAATAACAGCGCCCTCTTAACAATGATTATATATTACTATATTACTGGTCAGACTTTAGTTAAACATACCATTACTAAAATTACTGCATTTAATTTTTTTAAGATTCACCATATTTTGCGGGTTTACTATTTTGCATGCGACCAATGCTAAATTGGGGAAAAGTTTTTTCGGTCTCCCATAGACAAGACAATTTTTTTCGCGATTTCTTAGTTGGTTTCATAGTACAAGTCGTTCAGTACGACCATGAATCTAGTATTTAACTGAATTGGGCATGAGTGGTCGGGATAACTGACAGAACGGGATAGTCTTACGTATCTTTCAGTAGGAGTAGCAGAGAAAGCGCTATTATTGTTTGTACTTATCACAGTCTCACATATTTTTTGTTCCCCACCATTTTTTTAGTATGGATAATGGTGGGCAACAAATAAATTCGACCAATCACAGTGTCGCATTTGCGTATGTTTTGTCCCTCACGGAGGCACGCGCCGCACGCGTATACCACTTCTATACGATCCTACCTTCTATGAGTACGACCGACCTAATCACCTCGCATAATATGGCTAAAGCTTGAAAAAACACCCTCTACTCTATGATTGTGGTGAGCGAACTTTTAAAATCCTGTTTAAGTAGCGTAATTTAATGTAGATACCGAATAACTACTCTCGTACATATTACATTGAGTAACATAGCAAGTTAAATCCCGACTTCAAATGTTTTTTTTTTATTACGACACACAATATTCATCATATTTCCATGAAAAGACTTTCCCATTATCATGAAAACTGACCCGCACATCCTCCTATTCACTCATTTCAAGGAAAACATACCTGAGTACTGTTTCGCTTCCACGAAGCAACTCACTCGGCGGTAAACTCCACAGAAACTCCGACAATTTCTCTATATCACCCTTCTGCTGCAACGCCTCACATACACACTGGACTTGCTCAAAATTGAAGTTTAAACACCGTCTAGTATTCTCATTTTCAGCGAAGTACGACTGCGTTACTCTTTCCCTTTCTACTGGGACTTCGAAAGTCTGTTCCGTCATACGCAGCAGCGTTAGGTTCGATTCGTTTTGAGCATAATTCATTTCCTCATTGAAATTGGAACGCATGCGATCGTCGAATGTTTCATCGTCGTTGTTTTTGAAGCGTTCGACCAGTTCTTTGAATTCGCGGACGTAGGGTAGTTTGGTTTCGTAGCAGTCGCGGAACTTTTTGTTGCGTTGTGGGGTTAGGTAGTTGTCGAAGGCCATTTTGTTGGTGTCTAAAAGAAATGTTTCGTTAGGCTACATTTTTAAGTTTTCAAGCAAAAATGATGCTGAATAAACAGGAATCTTTAACAGTTTTGAATGATTCACGGTTAGTTTCACTAGTAATACCTACAGCAAAGACATATGTAACTTCGTATAAGACGAATAAAGTCTAAGGAAAAAACGTGCCTCGGAATTCAAGTAAAAGTCATTCTCGATTTTCTCGAATAGATGCCGCACACACCTTTAGCCTATCCTCGGCTAGATGGCGTGACGACACCGTTTCATATTTAACAATTTTAACACATAGATATCAGTGAATGAACATGGATCAAAATGATATAAAAATTATAAAATCATTTATCCATATATATACATTTCTTGATAACTTTATACGTTTTCATTTTGAGTTTTAGTCGTGTGTCGATAGATGGCAGTAAATTTACAGTGACTACAAAATTTACAATGACAGGACCCCTCTATACTATCTATTCTTTTTGCCTACAGTAAAATTATACATTTTGCGTTTGCGTTAAATTCGGTAGTTCTGATTTTTTGCAGACTTGTTTATGATGTTGGCCCAATGAATAACCCATGGTCTAATAAAACATGGTCTTCCATTCCCAGAGTGACACGCGATTACGTCACAATAACATTGCCACTTTATTTCAACATAACATGTTACATGGGTACATTATACCTATGGTTAATAAGTTAAAATATTTCTTTATAATTTTATAATGTTCATTTATATGTATTTTAGCTTAAATTTTACAATAACACGTCATTTTTAATTACTCGTTAGCAATATCTTCCGATTCACGAAAGAAATTTCAGACTTTCGGGTAATTCTGTTTATACTACTGGCAACACAGGATAGCGCTGTGGACATTTGACAATTCGGATCTAGATAACTTCATGCCCTGACCGTCATCCTTGTCGAACGCGTGTTAATTGTTATTTCCTTCTCGCTCAGTGTCAGCAGTCGCAGTGTTTTCCAAACTTTTCACGTCGTAAGCTTGGTAATTAATGTGTAACTGTGAATTAGTTTTTTAAACGTTTGTCTTGTATAGATAAATAAAGTTTAATTTAATACATTAGATTTGTTTTATTTTACTATGTTTCTACATGAATAACTTAAAATTAATGCCGTTAAAATAATTTTCACCGTTGGTTAAAATTCTCCCACATTTCAAAGTTTGGGAACCTGTAAACAGCATGATGACGTAGGCGCGTGTCAGTTAGGTCATACGCGAATCTCGGAATGGAGTACCAGGCGGAGTATATTATTATACCATGGAATAACCCAAGTTTGTGACCTCGAGCGCCGAACGCAACTTTGTCAAAAATCGAATAAACCGCAATTTTTTTTAGATTTGGGCGATTATAAACCTAAAGTACTAGTTTTTGATAGTAACTTCCTAGGGCGTTTTTAAAGTAGACTAAATTTGCTACAATAAGACACTAGAATTGTCTCTGTACATCTAATATTTTCCGAGATAAAGCCTTTCAAAATGTATAATTTTTTCGATAGCCCGTTAGCCACAAGATCGTGGAACTTATATCGACCGGACTCGCTATCTTCAGTTACCTATGAACAAGATGCATGTAACTGCGTCGAAATATCGGGAGCTCGAAAACAATACAAAAGGTAATCACGGTCCATAGACCATTTCCCGGTCGATATAAGTCTAGGAAGATCGTTTGTAAACCAGTAGTTTCAATGTGATACCGGATAAATGAATTCAGCACCCCCGATTTATACGAAAATGATACCAAACACGGCCTAGTAGCTTCACTCATGTAGATATCAAGATAAAATTGAGAGCCATAAATAAACTTTCAAGAGCGGATATCTCAAAAACTATTCAAGATATCGAAAAACTTGACTAAATAAAACTTGTAACAAATTTTATCAGCTTTCGGTTTGCCTAAGTAGTCATGTCGCTAAGACGCAAAGTTTCCAAGATATAAGTGAGAAACCGAAAAATGAGACCTTCTAACCCCCCTCTACCCCCCAGCACCGGGGCTACGGCCGGGGACTTTTGATATGTTCACCTCTTAACTAGTCCAAACAAAGTTACGGAGTCAAAAATTGTGTTATTAGCATTTCCCTCTACACCTTTTTTTGAGCATTCATTTCCTGACCTAAAGTAGTGAAATGCTACCCACCTTTCTGGTTATCGAAGGGGAACAGCGAGGTCTCAGATTCGTCTGTGTCGCTGGCGGGGCTGAGGCAGCTCCCGCACTCCATGGCTGTGGATTTCATCCCCGAACGAGATTACTGTTAGAAAAAAAAAACAGATTTATTACAACCTAAAACCTGGCTGAATATGCTTTTAAAATAATTACTGATTAGATAACTGGGTACTTGGGATAAGATTTATTAATGAAAGCAAAACAGTATTAACAAAATAAATAAACTGAACTTTAAAATTAAAACTAAACTCTAACAACTATATACACATGTGAAAAATGGGAGCGAGCTCGGCGCCGGATGGTAGGGTGCCCAGAAGGCTGGTGGCATTGCCGCGTTGAATGGCGATGCCAATTCGCTGGGCAAGGAAGTAACCAGCCCTCTGGTCATCCGTAGCATCGATGAGACGCTTCGCTAGCTCCCTTAGATTGGCTTAGATAATTACTTTAGGGTTGATTGGTGGAAACATTTAGTTTTTAATCTCAGGTAATTCAGACCGGTGTTTAATTTTAGTATATTATGCTAATTAAATTTACGGAAGCCATTTTCAATGTTATTGCAACAAAAAACTAGGCTGTAACCATCGCCAGGTTTTGAAAAATCGATAACTTCAGTGCGCATAGAACCCAAAAGTAAAAAGTGAAAAACACGATTTTTTTCACCACACCAACTTACTACGGGTGCTAAATATTACAAATCTACCTATTCCAATGGGAAAAAAACGAACTATAGCCAATGGGCTATAGTTCGTTTTTTTAGCATTAGAAAAAAGGTAAACAATCTTGATGTGTCTTTTAATTGAAAAACACGTTTTAAAAATAAGTCACAGCAAATATGTAACAATTATGAATCTAATACGATCACTTATATTCTTCTGGTTTCATAAGTAATACTTACTGATTTTTTAAAAGCGTTTTTCAATTAAAAGACATGTCAAGATCGCTTACTTTCTTTCTAATGCTAAAAAAACGAACTATAATGACAAAACGAAAGTGCTAAAAATTGGAATCAAATCACTTTGCGCTCTAAAGCGAAAAAGAAGAGGATAAAATACACATTTTCCCACTGTATTAAAAAAATAAAGAGAACTTTTCCGAGCGGGTGTAGTAAAAAAATCCGTAGCTCACAGCCAAACCAATACTGTAGCCAACCATACTTATCACAAACCGTGTGAATAAAGGCAACCTAATTCATAAAACTGACCGAATAATGTGTAAAAACACACGCGCTCCAAGTCAAAATATGAACTGAAAAGTGAAAATATTCGGTAGCCACGTAAAATACCAGTTTGTTGCCAAAACATCATAGGATGTCTATACTTTCTTATTCATAACTGAATGGTAAGTAATTCGAAGAGGATATTCAATATAAACAAATGATTTTACACGGGTTTCTTTCATACGCGGCAAGCTAGAGATACTAAAGAGCAGTGAAAAGGGTTACTTTCTGTAGGAATTTACATGGAAATAGACCTGTTTTCATTGATTTCTAGTGTAGTAATAATGGACACTAAATACAAGGTAATTTGTATACTGTAGGCACAGATCATATAATACTCTGTAGGTATACTTGGTCAAGCAGATCTTGTCAGTAGAAAAAGGCGGCAAATTTGAAAAATGTAGGCGCGAAGGGATATCGTCCCATAGAAAATTTGAATTTCGCGCCTTTTTTTACTGACAAGATTTGCTTGACCAGCTATATGTACATATATGTAGAGTCAGATATCATCCTTATTGATAAATAAAAAATGATTGAACAAATACATCTACCACAGAGAAGGTAATGAACTCTTTCAGACAATACCCTTCCGCAGTGCCCGCACTTTTCCAAGTAGGTAAGGAAAACCTTTACCTTAATTAGGTTATTTCCAGAGTAGGTACACTGTCCCCGTGGTTACACTTGCCCCAATAGGCCTTATGTTGGTCATTTTTTTGATAAAACAATACAAAATATAAAGGATACCTTCTGGATTAAAACCTATTTTCGTTACATAATCTCTACATTCCATCTCTCTCTCTTCCTTCCTTGCCGTATCCGGCATTTCATCTACCTACTTAATAAAATAATAACACACAAATATGTAATACAAACGAATATAGGACGTAAATCTTAACATTTCGACCTAGGACGTACGAAATTAGGCAGAAGTTTTATTTATTTCCCTTTGTTATTCCTCACAAGTATGATGAAATAGTACATTACGAATTACGATACAAGTGCGAAAAATAGGAAATTTACAACGAGTGGCGATAAATTAAAACACGACCGAAGGGAGTGTTTTTAATCGACACGAGTTGCGAATTACCTATTCGCACATGTATCGTACAACGTTTTACAGTACATATGGCCCTTTAAATTTTCGACATAGTGACGTAATGTGCCAATTATCGCACTAGTGCGGTAAAGTAGCACCATATGTACTGTAAAATATTGTGTGTGCCACAGGCAGTACAGGAATTACGAACTCGTGTTAATTTTGCCCTCGCCGCCGCTGGCTTCGGCCTTCAATTCACTCTCGTTCGTAAGTTTTTGTTTACCGCCCTTAAAACACAATGTACTATTTTTGATTTAAAAGGCATACTATTAGTCTAGCCTAGTTCGTAATGAGGAATAATCCTACCAGTACCGTCTTTACCATAAGGACAGACAGTAACAGTATATTATATTTGATTACCCATAATAAACAGAAGATCATAGTAGAAAATTGATAGTTTGATTCGCTTTCTTTACTTTCCAAAAGGGCCCCAAATTGACTGGTAAATTCTTATGTGCCCAAGGGCCCCAGTATAGTTTAAGACGGCCGGGACCCTACCTACGAAGCTGAAGGTCCTGAGTTAGCGGTAAAGGTGTGTTTGTTTTTCGCGAAATTTGTTCCTGGTGTCTTCTATGTATCTAAGTATGTATTTTTTTATTAAGCATCGCTCCGAGTCGTTTCTAGAGCAAAGATCCAACACGGAAGTGCTGCGAGCGTTGTATTGACCTTTAAAGATGACTCACGCTAGACCGGGCCGGGCCCGTGCCGAGACGTCCGACATGTCAGTTTCTATGACGGCTGATCGCTGATCACGTAGTGCTTGGAGCGCCGGAAGTTCCGGCCCGGCCCGGCCCGGTCTAGCGTGAGTCATTCTTTATATTGGGACCTTTGCACTGGAAGCGACCGTGAGTGATTTTTAGGGTTCCGTACCCAAAGGGTAAAACGGGACCCTATTACTAAGACTTCGCTGTCCGTCCGTCCGTCCGTCCGTCTGTCACCAGGCTGTATCTCACGAACCGTGATAGCTAGACAGTTGAAATTTTCACAGATGATGTATTTCTGTTGCCGCTATAACAACAAATACTAAAAACAGAATAAAATAAAGATTTAAATGGGGCTCCCATACAACAAACGTGATTTTTGACCAAAGTTAAGCAACGTCGGGAGTGGTCAGTACTTGGATGGGTGTCCGTTTTTTTTTTGTTTTTTTTTTGTATTATGGTACGGAACCCTTCGTGCGCGAGTCCGACTCGCACTTGCCCGGTTTTTTTTGTTTAATTGAGACTTATAACTATGTACTTTCATGCGGTTTTCACCTATTAATATAGTGATTCTTGAGGATGGTTTAGGTGTATAATTTGTTAAGCTTTTGTGTAACCCGTGCAAAGCCGGGGCGGGTCGCTAGTTCTATTAAATGAATGCAAAGGTGATAGTTACCGTTCATTTCGTCCAGATTAGGGCCAAAATATTAGATTGTGCAAGAGGTTATTTAAAAAAAAATCTTTTCATCGTGCAAATTCAGAAACGTGTAAAAACCGTGAAGGTACAATTTTTTTTAATGCGGTAGCGACCAATAAAACGGAATTAAAATAAATATTGATATGATAATAATAATATGATAATCTGGTGGCGGCACCCTAGGTTAGGTTTTTTATAATGTGTTTATATTAATTTTTATTGTTTTGTAAGTGTTTTTATATTCATATTATAAAATAACCTAACTTAAGATGAGAAATAAATAAAGAGAATATGATAATAAATTATTTTAGTTTAAAATTACAAACAAATATAACTTTTTAATTTCTTATGAAAAAAACCCTATTAACTAAACCCCAAATTTAAATAAAAACAATCTCACCTCAAACACTATTATTATCTTGCACAAAATCACAAACACTTTTCAACACAAAAATAACTGTCACACACCCTCACACAGCGAGCACTGAGGGTCAAATGACAAGGTGTAGGCTTTCAAGCCGCGAGCGAGACGGCAAGAGCGGGGCGGGGCCTTGCTGGCTGAATGCGCGATGAAAAATAAACTTTTTTTAATGACCTCTATGGTCCCGCCTCGCGCCTTTTTGAAGAGAATCGTGCTTTGACCAGTTTGACCATTCGAATTTTTTTAAGAACAATATTTTATAGGGTATTTGACTATATTTAAAATAAATTATTTTAACTAGTAGTTCGCCCCGAACTGAGAACTCGCGGTTCGCCAAAAAGATCAATTTTATTGAATGCAGTGCTACTTAGTCTTAGAGATGGGTATTTCGTAATTGATTCCTAATTCCACGATTACTTGAAATTACTTTGCAATCTGATTACCGAGTCCCAGATTACTTTGTAATCTAACAATACCGAATTACTAAGTACAATTCCATTTGAGGAATCAGTAATATATTTTTCAAATATTACAATTACTAGTAATTGGAATCAATGTCGATTCCTCATTACAGGAATGCATTACTTGATTCCTTTCAGATTACATTTCATACTACTACTATCAAAAGTACATTTCGATAGTAGATATAGAATATAGATGTTGTTGATTTACTAGAATGCTTCTATACCTTATTTGAAACAGGTGTGCAGATTTCGAAAACGATGACGATGACCTATAAAGCGAGCATGACGAATTTAATGCATAAAACATGGCATGGCCCCCATTTTGGATTCCAAAATGGTTATCATTTTCGAAATCTGCGCCCACTAAAACCTATAAAACGACATCAATGACGAATTTTATGACATTATGCGTGGCCGCCATCTTGGATTCCAAAATGGTCATCATTTTCGAAATCTGCGCCCCCTAAAACCTGTAAAACGACATCCATGACGACTTTTATGACATACTGCATGGCCGCCATTTTGGATTCCTAAATGGTCATCATTTTCGAAATCGGAGTCCCCTAAAACCTATAAGCCGACATCCATAATGACTTTTATGACATACTGCATGGCCGCCATTTTGGATTCCAAAATAGTAATCATTTTCGAAATCGGGGCCCCTAAAACCTATAAAACGACATCCATGACGACTTTTATGACATAATGCATGGCCGCCATCATGGATTCCAAAATTTTAATCATTTAAGAAAAAATCTTCATATAAAAAATAGTATTTCATACAATCGCGATATAATAGAGATCTCTTCAGTCGAGCACCGTGTTCAGGCAACGAAGCTTGCTGAGTTGCCCAAGTAGTCACGAGACTGAAAAGCTTGACTACATCACTATTGTATACAATATTTTTTCTACAAGTCAACAAAAATAATACTTTAAAGTCTTTAAACTAGTAGAATCATACAAACAAACCAAACCAAAAGTATACAGCTAAGATACGCGAGTATATAGCCGCGATACCTTCATACTGGTACGCGCCCAGCCGCCGCGCCCCGCGCCCCACGGCGGGTTGGTCAACGACACCTCCTCGTAACTCATGAGGCTCTGGTACTTGCTCCTTGCTAAATTCAATTTTTAAACAGTTTTTTTCTCGATTTTAGTCACCGTAGCCTATAGAGACTAACAAGTAACGCTGAGCGGTTTTCGTAGTCTATGGATGTTTATATATTAAGGGTGTCACATGCGCGTTTCTGACTTATGAAGCAATTGTTCCTACAATACAACCTAAAATAATAAATGTGTAAACTTTCATTTGATACCAAACTCGACCATACTTTCTTGAAATTAAAATGACCAGAATAGCAAGACCCCTCACAAATAGCTTTTTAGCATTTTCAGCTCTTCTAGCTCAATAACCTCTTGTTCGAGCCAGCTCAAAATTTAATGACTACAATATAATGCCCTCAACTATACGTTCACCCAATTTCATTTAAATTAGAACATTTTTACTTAAGTTATCGAGTATCAAACTATCCTCTGATAGTTCAGCTTAAAAACATCGAAATGCTGGGACGTGCCCCTGGAGCCAGCCGTGTGTTCAAAGTCGAATGTAAGAACTTCACTTCGCTTCGCTCGCTCGTTCGACTATGCATGAAATAAATTAAGCATCAGATCATTAATAGAGAAACGTAGACAGCAGTTATTTTTAGACACAATTTATATTTTAAAACCCGTATAAAACTATAAAGAGTAGGTAGGTAATTTTATTGTGACGTCACATGCTAGTGTTTCATATAAATTCCTAAGTAGCAAAATCGTTTTGACAGTTCGAAACAAGACCGGCCAAGTGCGAGTCGGACTCGCGCACGAAGGGTTCCGTACCATTACGCAAAAAACGGCAAAAAAATCACGTTTGTTGTATGGGAACCCCACTTAAATCTTTATTTTATTCTGTTTTTAGTTAGTTTATAGCGGCAACATAAATACATCATCTGTGAAAATTTCAGCTGTCTAGCTATCACAGATCACTAGATACAGCCTGGTGACAGACGGACGGATGGACGGACGGACGGACGGACAGCGGAGTCTTAGTAATAGGGTCCCGTTTTACCCTTTGGGTACGGAACCCTAAAAAGGAACTGATTTGAATAGTAGTCAAATACCCTCGCACAACATATCAGCATTGCGATACAGCGAGGAAATGCCGCTAGCATCCTAAGTACAATGCCTCAGGGGCCTATTTTAGATTTAAGCTAGTTATTAATTTCGTTTAGTTACCACTGTATATATCTTGTATGTTAATTACAATAATTTGATTTGTGTTGCATATTTCATCTCGAAATCTATGTTTGATTTGACCCAATAGCCGACCGCCTTAACCACGAGCGTAGCGAGTGTTTTGAATGTGGAGTCTTAAGCGTTGCGAGGGTTTCAAGGCACAAAGGTTAAACAAACTGCTGCCGATTGAAACACAACATTTTTCAACGCACCAACGCGAGGAAAATACTAACTGTAAAATATTACAAATCTAATCTAAATTTTCTAAATATTTCTATTAAATATCAAAATTGATTAAATATTTTTAATTGATAATCATCACTTATAAAGTCAATTCCACCAGCCAACCTGAGGAAACAACTCAAATTTGCATCTAACTGCTTTGAGACTCTTGTTGATAAAATGCAAAACTTTCTCATAATTTTTCGGCGAATAAAAGAGTCTATACGAGCTGCCGGCGTATTATGGATAGCTTTATCCATCTTTATCCACGTGATAAAATAACTGTCACTGTTTAACACCATGGGATAGAAAGTGACGGACACCGTTTTATCACGCTGTCACGTAGACAAGAACCACCGTCATATCCGTACTGGTGTATTGAAATAGTTCATTACTTGTATAAGTGCAAGAAGTAGGAAATTTTCAACGAGTGGCGATAAATTGAAACACGCGCGACCTAAGGGAGTTTTTTATATCGACACGAGTTGCAAATTACCTTTTCGCGCGTGTATTGTACAACGTTTTACAGGACATGTGGTCCTTAAAATTTTTGACATAGGCACGTATTGTCCTTAATCCCGCTCTAGGGCGTTAAAGTAGCACCATTATGTACTGTAATAGGCGTTACGCCTGAATTTCCAGCAGGGCTCGGAACCGGTATTGAAATACCTGTTAATATCGTTCCAAAACCGTTATATTATTTCGGTTATTAAAAAACCGGTTAATTGATGGAGCGCGAACTAAAAAAATGCGTTCTCTCTACTAACCGGTAACAAGAGGGAACGAAATTTTATGGTTCGCATGGAACGATATAATACTGGTTACTCTTGGCTTTCGGAGACTCTCGGTTAAACTCGTTGTCATACATGAAAGAGATAGCAATACTTACTCGTTATATCTCGCTTCGATATTTTCAATTTAACCGGTTAATTTCGTTCCACGAAAACGGAAGGCGAGCGGATTTGGCATTAATCAGTATCTCTATAGAACAGTTCTTTAACCGGTAACCGCAAACGGAAACGAAATACTTTTCGCTCCTGGGTGAATGAAGGAAACCGGTTTGAAAAATAAAACGGTTTCCGAGCCCTAATTTCCAGCCCGTTCTGTAGAACAGTTTGTTTGCATCATTCCGGTGTCAAGTTTACGTAACAGGCGGCTACGTGGAAGCGCCTGAGAACGAATAAAGCAATGTGTTATACGAAACTACATGAACTTCAGGAATTTAAAGTGGAAAATACCTATAGTCTGTATCTTTAGGTATTTCAATAAATGTAAACAAAATCTACCCTCAAATGGCTCCTTAAGCCAGTTGAGGGTAAATGAAAACATTACATGATCAAATAATGTAGGTTAAAGTCAGGTCGTTCAGTGACAGTGACAGATCCAGGCGGTTTTGTATTTGGTTAGTTAACCAATAAATCTTGTAACAACCCGAAAATTTACAAATCGTTTGCTTACTTTTATTTAAATACCTAAAGATACAGACTATATACAAGGTATGGTGGGGTTATTTAGGTATTGAAGAAGTCATAATGAAGCCGGGAAAAGATCGTGCGTGCTGTAAAGAGAGCATATTTGCGTCAGCCGATTGCTGTCTGTGGTCCATAGTGTGTTAGTATATGTAGAATTGGATAGATATGTACTATATTTACATGTAATGGTTAGGTTACGTTAGGTTAGGAAAATAAGTTACCTAGTGAAAACTGGCGTGAATCCGCGCAGGACCGGGTAAAATGGCGTGTTCTTGTGTCCGAGGACTCGTTTTATGGAAGTATTACATATGTAAGTAGTGCATAATTGTTTTCCATCGTATTTTCTCAGAAACATTCGTATTTGACATGCTGCCTCAGTGAACCTCAGTAGGTACTTTTGACATTGGAAATGTCTTTTCGTTCGCTCCAGTATACGGTCCGATTTCACGAAAAAGTGCGATCCCCTTATATCTCGGAAAGTTGTGAAGATATGATATTAAAAATAGGCTCAAAAGACGCATAATCACGAGAGCTGTAAGGTGCAAAAATAATTATTCGAGAAAGTCAAAAACAAAAAAAGTTATGGTCGAAATAGTGAAAATAAAATTCAATTTTTTCCGAATTTTTGATTTTGGTGCTCGATAATTTGGAAACGAAGAATGATATCAAAAATTTGAGAAAAACGGCTCTGGACAATTTAGTCAGCTACAATTTGAGCCTAAAACAAAGACGATCGGGTTAAGGGTTTGCCCTGTAGCCTAACCTTAAAATAGTCAAAAAGTAGAACGACATTTTTCACAGGACATTTATGACTTCATGTTTCGCAGAGTTCGTTATCGGTGTTTGTTGTGAATTATCGGGATTATGACGGCAGAATAACACTTGCACTGCGTGGGCTTTCAAAATCGCTGCAGATTTTTCTTGGTCTAACTCTATCTATCCTGTTTGAGACGGGCGTAGATAACGCACTATTCGACAATCTATGCATTCTTGTGGTGGTGGAAATAGAGATAGAGGCAGAGGTAGAGGTAGAGGTAGAGGGAGAGGGAGAGGGAGAGGGAGAGGGAGAGGGAGAGGGAGAGGGAGAGGGAGAGGGGAGAGGGAGAGGGAGAGGGAGAGGGAGAGGGAGAGGGAGAGGGAGAGGGAGAGGGAGAGGGAGAGGGAGAGGGAGAGGGAGAGGGAGAGGGAGAGGGAGAGGGAGAGGGAGAGGGAGAGGGAGAGGGAGAGGGAGAGGGAGAGGGAGAGGGAGAGGGAGAGGGAGAGGGAGAGGGAGAGGGAGAGGGAGAGGGAGAGGGAGAGGGAGAGGGAGAGGGAGAGGGAGAGGGAGAGGGAGAGGGAGAGGGAGAGGGAGAGGGAGAGGGAGAGGGAGAGGGGAGAGGGAGAGGGAGAGGGAGAGGGAGAGGGAGAGGGAGAGGGAGAGGGAGAGGGAGAGGGAGAGGGAGAGGGAGAGGGAGAGGGAGAGGGAGAGGGAGAGGAGAGGGAGAGGGAGAGGGAGAGGGAGAGGGAGAGGGAGAGGGAGAGGGAGAGGGAGAGGGAGAGGGAGAGGGAGAGGGAGAGGGAGAGGGAGAGGGAGAGGGAGAGGGAGAGGGAGAGGGAGAGGGAGAGGGAGAGGGAGAGGGAGAGGGAGAGGGAGAGGGAGAGGGAGAGGGAGAGGGAGAGGGAGAGGGAGAGGGAGAGGGAGAGGGAGAGGGAGAGGGAGAGGGAGAGGGAGAGGGAGAGGGAGAGGGAGAGGGAGAGGGAGAGGGAGAGGGAGAGGGAGAGGGAGAGGGAGAGGGAGAGGGAGAGGGAGAGGGAGAGGGAGAGGGAGAGGGAGAGGGAGAGGGAGAGGGAGAGGGAGAGGGAGAACACAAATTAAAAACTTATACAGAGAAACATAAAAAAGAAAAAGTGCCACGAAATGGTCGCACCTCAGCATGTTGCTGGCGACTGCTAGCAGATAGCTGATGCTAGAACCCTGGCAGTACCTAGTGGAGCTCGGGTTTAATACAACATATACACACGCTGTTTTGGTCATCGGACTCGTCTCGATGAGCACTTAGGAGAGTAGTACCCAAGATAGAGCTGATGCTGAACCCTGGCTGTACCTAAAGGAACTCAGGTTTGTTGCAACATAGGCACACGCTGTTTTGGTCATCCGACTCGTCTTGATGAGCACTTAGGAGAGTAGTACCCAAGATAGAGCTGATGCTGAACCCTGGTTGTACCTAGCGGAACTCAGGTTTGGTGCAACATAGGCACACGCTGTTTTGGACACCCGATTCGTCATGATGAGCATTACCCAAGATAGCTGATGCTGAACCCTGGTGGTACCTATTGGAACTCAGGTTTGGTGCAACATAGACAAACGCTGTTATGGTCATCTCTCGTCGCGTCAAACTGCTGTCAAGAAAATTTCATATCTTGCAGCAAATGGGCCGCTGGCGCCGCTGCCGATCACCACTTCTCGAGTTGACTACGGATTTGCCGTGTAATAATTTTCTTGTACTTTGAACATTAATATATCCTGCTTATTAATCGAAAAATGAAATATGTACCTATACTTATGCGCCACGGCGACAATTATTCAAACTTGGATACGCGTGTGGAAATTTTGCAATTTGTTTGTTCACATGCGTTATGTCCTACTACTTGTGTTAGTCTAAGAATAAAATAATTATCATTCAACGTTGTAGTTTTATTTTGTATCTTTTTCCTTATCCAGACTTTCTCGTCGCTCAGCGACAATATTTTTTCGAATTCCGTAGATTCATTTCCAATGTGCTCGATAGTCGTGTGAGGCACGAAATCTGTGAATTTTTGTGCCGAGATTGTCTGAAATAGCAAGACACGTTCGTACGTTTGCGTGAAAATACGATGGAAAATAATTATGCACTAGGGCTGTACCTATCGTAAATCTACATCACGCAATTCGTCCTACATAAGTTAGGTACCTATTTAAATAAGTAGGTATTGTTTGTATGCATTTCTTCTATTTCGAAATATCACACGTAAATTTACGTTTACGGAGTTATTTTCTTTATGAATGAATTTGTTTACTTTTGTTATTGAGGTTAGAGAAGTGAATGAACTACACTTGTTGACTTTTAATTTTAACCTAGATTTAAAATTATGGAATATTACTTGGTACCTAGTTTAAAAGAGAACAAATTATGACGCTGAGTTAGAAAACAGGTAGTTAAGTTAGAACAGAGTAGCGATATTTTGGTAACTTTTATAAAGTAAACCGCTACTTATGTTTTAAGATTTAGGCCTTTAAATTTTGGGTATTATTTTGGTAATAGATTCTGCCCGCAACATCGTCTGCGTGGAGTGGTGATGATTGTCAAAAACTGTCCAATGTCCTTCCCCGGTCCTCAAACTATTTCCATACCAAATTTTATTAAAATCGATTCAGTTGTTTAAGCGTGAAGAAGTTACAGACAGACAGTTATGTTATTTTGGCATTGAATATTAGTACAGATTTCAGTAACCAGGATGCTACTTAAAACATCTGACACAGATGATAAAGGCCTGTTATAATATTGATATAATATATTTAGTAGGTATTATACTTATTGTTTATTGTAAACAAGTCGGTTTCCGTTTCTTGCGCTTATATACCTAATCTTGTTGCGTTTTTATTTTAGTTACGTAGGTATCCGCGTTCAAATATCAAAGAACTTGCGACGGTCATATGACACTGCAGTTTTGCTTCGTAATACTTATGTTTTGATGAAAATGCAGTCGGTTTAGGTAAGTAGGTAGGTACAGGTTAATACTGTTTTGTTTTTAACCAAAAAAGAGGGGTGTTATATGTTTGACACCAATGTCTGTCTGTCTGTGGCGATCTCGTCGTAGCTCTCCAGCGGATGGACCGATTTCGATGCGTTTTTTTACGTGAAAGCGAGTTTCCTTGCGGTGGTTCTTAGCTATGTATGATAGAAATCGATCCAGCATTTGAAAAGTATCAGCACTTTTCCAAAAAGATGTAAGGCATTTATGACATGAAATAAATTGTTTGGCAATAATATAATATAGCGTAGGGGTTTTTAAATATTTAATTTAATACAGCAGGTACCTACATTTTACCATATTTATTGTCATTATGAAATATCATATTTTCATAATAGTTCGCTTTTTCCCGTCTTTTTCGTTTAAATTAGCCACATCTAAAGCGGCCTTTATGAAGATGGCGCCTGCCCAAATCCGCTGGTGCCACCCGCGGCGTCGCTCCTTTTCGATCAGCCCCGTGCCGCGGTGTTATGTCAACAACTGTTTTATATGGGATCCACTTGATACCTATTAATACCTGTCGATACGATAAGTGATCGTTTTAAAAAATTTATAATTTATTTACATACAAATATATACAGTGGTACTACTAAACGAAATTATTAACTAGCTTAAATCTAAAATAGGCCCCTGAGGCATTGTACTGAGTACCAAGGATACTGGCGGCATTTCCTCGCTGTATCGCAATGCTGATACATTGTGCGAGGTAGCCGCCAGCCCTTCGGTCATCAGTTACGTCAACCAGACGCTTCGCGATTTCTACAAACAACTTATGCGCGCTGGGACCCCATGGACCTAGAGTTTCAACTCCAAATGGTACAAAATGGTACTCTCTACCGAGGCTTTTAAAATTAGATACATAATAATATTAGAAATGAATAGAGTATTAATTTTGTACTAAGCAGTAGGCAAGCAAAGGAGGGTCGCGAATGTCGCGACAGTATCTCGCCCGCGGGATAGACTACCCGTTTTTAGGGCTCCGTACCCAAAGGGTAAAAACGGGACCCTAATTACTAAGACTCCGCTGTCCGCTGTCCGTCCGTCTGTCTGTCACCAGGCTGTATCTCCGTAACTGTAACCGTAATAGCCAGAAAGTTGAAATTTTCACAGATGATGTTTTTCTGTTGCCGCTATAATAACAAATACTAAAAAGTACGGAACCCTCGGTGGGAACTTGGCCGGTTTTTTACTAACTGTATATTACCTAATAGAGAGTATTACTACAAATACTGCAATATTCTGCCGCCAGAGTGCACCACTAGTGCACCTAGTAAACCATAGAGTAACTTATACATACTATTAGGCCTTAAACAGTTTTTTGACAAGGTTTCACTATTATGTATGACATTGATGCATCAAGGCGGTTTGTTTACAGGTGACCTACCGGGAAACGCGAAAATCGAAATTTCGTTATCTACCTCTAATATATCGAATAGGCAAGAGTGATACGGGCAGAAACAGAACTTTCGATTTTCTGGTTTCGCGGTAGACCCAGCGGTTGTGCTGGTGACGCCCTCTACGCAGAGTTTTGCGTAATATTCCCTATTAAAGAGAGACGGCTAGTCTATCTCGCGGATGAGATACTGTCGCAAACGAAATGAGGAAGATTCGTCGGTAGCTCGCTTGGGTAGAGAGAGAGTGAGTGAGGGGTTGTACAAAAGGTCATGAGTTTCCTTTTCGTTCGAAGGTGTGATTTTTTTCCTTTTTCCTTTAAATACTTTTTTTTTTGAGGAAGTCATGTAAATTAAGGTGGTTTTCACACTGGTTCCGTTAATTCAGGGTTCAAAATTAACGGGAAAGCCAAAGACCTTATAATCCGGCCCTCGTGCTACGCACTACCAGCGTAGTGAATAACACGGTTTTTCCCTTTTGTAGCGAAAAGTGACTGCGATTTGTATACCAGCCTAGCGGGTCGCTGGCAGTGAATGTGTTAAAAACTGCCACCAGCTGCATACTAAGGTTATTAACGATTGTTAAGAAAAACAAATTAAATAACTCAAACCGAAATTCCACCCCTTGTTAACCCTACACCCTCACAAAATCCCTAAATCACTCCAATCTGGCTTAATAACGAGTAATTTGAGCCGATCCACCCCCGTCTGGGCTCCACCAATCAGAGCGCGGCGCTCTCACCCTCGCGGCATTTCCACCAATTAGGAGCCGGCGACGGTCAGGTGTGCATTTATAGGTGTTAGGTTTCAAGCGGATCTTTAAAAAAAAAATCGTTTGTCTGAAGGTGTGACTGCTGCTTACTGTTGTTTAAGGAAAAAACCGGACAAGTGCGAGTCGGACTCGCCCACCGATGGCTCCGTACTTTTTAGTAGGTATCTAATACCTTTAAACGTGCAATTCTTGTTTATTTATACATATAGGTATATTCGGGAATCTCGGAAACGGCTCTAACGATTTGCTATATGGGGGTTTTCGAGGGCGAAAATCGATCTAGCTAGGAAAAACGCGCATTTTTGAGTTTTTAAATGCTTTCCGAGCAAAGCTCGGTCTCCCAGATATTTTGTTATTATAGCGGCAACAGATTTCTGTATTCACAGAGATGATGTATTTACATCATCTGTGAAAATTTTAACTGTCTAGCTATCACGGTTCATGAGATACAGCCTGGTGACAGACAGACGGACAGTGGAGTCTTAATAATAGGGTCCCGTTTTCACCCTTTGGGTACGGAACCCTAAAAATGGTAGGGTCCATCTAACTTTCCACTGACTAGAACAGAACAAGGTCTGAGAGTGTCATTGTCATTATAAGCGTCATATTTTCATAGGAATTGACATTAATAACGACGTTGCCACACTTTGTCAGTGCACATTACCTACATGGAGTTTGTCTGACTCTAAAGCTTTTCAAAAAATTTTAAAGCATTTCAAAGGTACAGACAATTTCACTATATTGATTTGAGAACCTTTTGAATCTTGGTTGTACAGCTTTGCCCAAAAATACGTTGCCAAGTATTTTTAGGTAGGTACATATATTTTTCTTACTTATAGATACACCAAATTTTCCAAAATGTCATTATAAATAAAAATTTCAAAACATAACGTAGGTACTTATTATGTTCAAAATACACTCATTTGATTTGGAAACGCAAATGTTTCTTAAAATTAACAACAATATGCCGCAGTAAGAAGAATTGTCAATTTAGCGTAAACATCTCAATAATCGACATGTTAAGACCCAATATTCGACACCCTGCTGTCAACTTTATTGCTATGACATTATGATTGAAAATGTCGATTATTGGAGCTGTGTCGGGCACTGGAGCCTCTACGTCAGCGGTCCGCAACCGTTTAGCAGCCAAGGGGCCACATAGTAGTTAACGAAGTTGACGCGGGCCGCACTTTGTTAATATGTGTGACTTTATCAGACAGTCTTTTAACAATATTACATACAGAATAGCCAGGGGGGCTCGCGGGCCGCAAGTGGGCCGCATGGACCCGCGGGCCGCCTGTTGCCGACCGCTGTTCTACGTTATGTTGGGCCAATCTGTAAAATGCATGTTCTGTCCATGTTCTGTCACACATATCACCCAAATCTATTTCCTTTTCCTATCTCAAAATGCTAAATCATTCGTGAGAACGAATATATTCACTAAAGATGTAGAAAGATAATGTAGTGTGGAGAGGCGAATAATCCGCGAATGTGTAAAGCTTTCTGGTTGCTGTTTATCTTTTAGAGGATTAGGTGATTATATCTGTTTTTGGTGTTGTTTTTGTTGTGCAGATATTGGGTCCGTAGCATTACTTCTAAAATCAAATATCCTAAGTACGAAATTCCTAAAGACAACACGTACATTAAATACCTAATTATACTGAAAAGCACGCAACTTGTCAGTAGAAAAAGGCGCGAAATTCAAATTTTCTATGGGAAGTAGCGCCTACACAGTATAGCGGGATTTTTAGGGTTCCGTACCCAAAGGGTAAAACGGGACCCTATTACTAAGACTCCGCTGTCCGTCCGTCCGTCCGTCTGTCTGTCACCAGGCTGTATCTCACGAACCGTGATAGCTAGACAGTTGAAAATTTCACAGATGATGTATTTCTGTTGCCGCTATAACAACAAATACTAAAACAGAATAAAATAAAGATTTAAGTGGGGCTCCCACACAACAAACGTGATATTTGACCGAAGTTAAGCAACGTGGGGCGGGGTCAGTACTTGGATGGGTGACCGTTTTTTTTGCCGTTTTTCGCATTATGGTACGGAACCCTTCGTGCGCGAGTCCGACTCGCACTTGCCCGGTTTTTAAATTACGTGTTCTTTTTTCGAACCGATAGCAAGTTTAACAGCCAACTTCAAGACCAAAAGATTAGGTAGGTACTTACAGTCACCTGCAATAATATGTTACTCTTCGAAGGCCGCAAAAACATATGACACGCTCTTATAGCTCTACAAATAAGATCAAATGTACCTGGAAATATTCCAGGTACATATTTCCTTAATATATTGTGCTCTTCAATTATAATTCACTCCTTACTTTATTCGATACTTTTGTGCAATTAGTACTCAACCTTGTCCAGATAGCTTTTACTGTATCTACTTTTAATGAAAAATCTTTAATTTCTATAACTATTTAGGTATCGTCACAGAATAAATAATAGTACTAGGTACAGAAGATTCACTCTCTAACAAAACGCGTCTGTTACGATTAGGACAGATATGGCCGCTAGGTGGCGCAAGCGCCACGCGCGGCTTATGGCTAGCCACCAAAATTGGTGTGGGACGGATGTACTTGTAACTACTTGTTGCGACGCGACGAAATCGCGGAGTGAGCCACGCCTGGTATCGTGTTAAAATCTACGCACCATACACCCACGAAACACATGTCAACATAATGAAATATCTCAATAAACTCGCAAGTTAATCTCTTACACGTCAAGCACTGCATTAGGGCGTGTTGACGCGCACAAAACGCATTGTTGGGCCATTGTTGCCACCGCAACGGGGGTGAAATGCGCAATATTGTGTCTGTGGAATTGACAAATTGAGCGGCCATTTTGGGTGAGTGGTATGCGGTTGCAACTTTGTTTATCTGCGAAGTTTAGTTAGAAATGTAAGTACGATCGGTGCCACAACTTAAGTGGGTACCCAAGTTGCCATTCTAATTCTATACAAAAGGGAACCGACTGTACTATGTGCAAACTTATGATTAATTTTTACATATAGTTTTTTTTAAGAAACTATATTTTCGTTCGATCATTCCATATCATAGACACTTGCATCTTGCAAAACACAAGATACAAATACAGAACTCAAAAATAAAAATAAAACACTAGCAGTTTTTTCCTTGTTCATTTTTTATTGACACAATGAAAGTGAATTAGGTTACGTATTTTGCTAACTATCCTACTAGTATACTTACATAAATACTTTATTGGCAAAAATGACAGAAATCTAATTTTTTTTTGAAACGCTGAATTTTATTATCCCTTAGTGTTACCTTATTATAATTTAAGCTGATAATAACTCGTTGTAATCCCCATAAAATACTTTAAAGAGGTTTTAAAGTTACTATTACAAATCATAACCAAAACAGAGAACAGCCGAAACACTTGTACTAAAGTGCTTACCACCAAAAAGCGAGCTACACCGTTTCACCACTCACCAGCCCAAGTGTCCCTAAACTACTATTGCGCATTCATTCAAGTTCACAAAGAGCTGTTCATTTCACCCGAACCATTGTCCCTTTGTCTGATACTCGTAACTGAGGATTAACAGTCGCGCCTTTGCCCCTAATCTTAAAAAAAACTATTCCAAATTCAAACTGAGCGAATGGGTATCGATAGTAAATTTATATCTGCAGCTAAGTTGGTTGAGTTTAAACAATGTTGACGCTTGTTTCGTATGTAATAAAGAGTGGTGACAAGTTATTTAGCTGCAATAGTAATTTTGTTAAGTTTGCTACTATAAAAATAAGTTGAAATCGAAAACAGAGCTTTATACAGTTAGTTTTAAAGTGTATTTTAGATTGCAATTTAAATGCAATCGATTGCAGAAGGTAACAATCGAATATTTACAATGTTTGCAGAGATTAGCGCGCATTTGCGCTATCTTTCGGAACATTCGATAGAGATCACTGGATTCTTAGTGGATTAAGTCGTTCAGAATTATTCTATTTCATTCGGGTCAGTAAATGTATTCAGTATTTTGAACAAGTGACTTAGGGGTCTTGCGAGCTATTATCCCACTATCCGTGCATAAGGTCATTTTAAAGAAATCTATATCAGAATTTAAAGTATAATACCTACCCAGTGATTTTGACGACTTTTTCGACACTTCTCTTAAAAGTGACCATGCAATATCACTGATGCAATGTCTAATGTCATTCAAAGAGCATCAAAATATAGATATTAAAATAATACAATTCGTGACATGGCGGTCATGTACCAACATAAGCATCGTATCGAAAAATAATGCAGAATCGTGTCCTTTTTTCTTGCCGCAGTCAGATTTTATATCATTCATATCGTATTACAGAATATAGGAAACAAATAAAATATGTTCTCGTACAGACAGCAAAACATGCGGCTTTACTCAAACAATATCATTCATCAGCATAAAACAAAGACCACCAACTAATTTCACTAAACTCATACCATTTTACAAGAGAATATAACTTCCATTGCAAAATCAACCTTATTTCCTGGTAATAACATAAGGTTCAGTGATTATGATTCGATATAAAGGTCAAGTTACACTGTTCACATGGTTGGTGAAATGACGCCATGTGAAACTGCCTTATCGGGGTGTTGAGTTACACAATGTGAATTCCGTATCTAACTGGCTTTGAAGAATCTTCACATAAGTCTCGTATTATATATACATACATAATTACATACTTATGTGCGAGTACCTAAGTATGTACGCTAGAAATATAAAGTTCGTTTTATTGATAAGAAATAACTACGCGGTAACGATAAGCAGTTAAATTCTAAAAAAATTATGAATACAGTTAGCGTAAAAATCGAAGTTCGCAAAATTGCGGGCATCTTTCTCTGTTACTCTAATTACGCCTTCATTAGAGTAAAAGAGAAAGATCTCCGCAATTTACGAATTTCGGTTTTCGCGGTACCTCTCAAAGGCTACGCGTCAAAACAGCAAAACACGACAAAAATACTCTATCAAATCAAACTGCTTTGTTAATCTATAGTTTATTAGAGGGTCCGTAGCCAACTTATGAACCGAAAAAACTTTAAAAATAAATACCTACTTTCCATAAAAATTCTTTCGAATATGATCGGTTGGGTTTTTCTCAAAAAACTGATCTTCTAATATGACGACGTAAGTGCCGCAAAGATACGCTCTTTTGTATGGCTTTTTGTATTGTATGAAGTTACGAAACCCTCTATTATGCGTGATACTGATGCGACACACACTTGGTTGGGTTTTTGAGATTGTTGCCAGGGGGACCCCAGATCTTTGTGAGATGTCTGGACGGAGATGATCATCTTGTAACAAATTGTCGACCTATTTCCTAACAATGTTATTAGTCATGACACGAGAATAATAGACCATCCGGTTCACGCTCCACCGGCCGCCGACGGCGCGCGAAATGCAACTGTCCCGTCAAAATCGTTTGACATGTGACACAAGCTATTAATAATTGATTTAAAAAACAATTAAAATATGTTAGGAGTTAATTATAGTTTCAATGTTTTGTAATGACGACACTTGACAAAATACACAGTACCGCAACTTAACATTAACACCCGAGTCGCTATAATAGCTGTAGGTAGGTATAGAAAAGTGGATAGGTACTTACTAAACTAAAATTAAATACCTATTAAATAACCTACCCATTGTATAGTAGTATACCCTATAATGGACACGGAACCAGTAATGGGACAAAAAAACACAATTCCTCTAAAATAAGTATATAAAAGTAGTTTATAAACACTGGATATATTTTTATCATAAATAAGAGTCCTAGAGCTGATTATGTTTGAATTTTTATTAAATTCGGTTATTTTTTAAGAAATGTGCGTCAACCCAAAAGTTGTCGTGCCACTGAAAAAAAATATCACTAAAAATTCTTAACAACTTCGCTAAAAGAGGTGAGTTACTTAGTAGTAGTAGTTAGTTGATGAAAACTAGAATGTGTTTTGTTAATTGCATTTACCATGAGATAAGGTATACAACACACTATGTTGTGACTCCACAGATATACAAAAATAGTGGTATTTGGCCCAATCCCATTATAGGAGCTGTAAAACTGCATACCTCCTATGATGGGACAATTGACATAATGATGCTTGGCATGCCATAATTTCATGTTTAAACAATACAGAAGTAAAATGTAGTTACGAAATATGTCAACCAGGAGGTATTCTCGGACTTAGGATAAATTAATATCGTTTTTCCAAACTTTTATTTAACTTGCCTTGTTAGTTAGTGTGGGTCAAATCTTGGTAGCTGAATTTGACCCACTTTTCGATTTCCGATTCAGTTGAAATTCTGTGTAAGTACGTAATTAAGTATGCAAATCGGATGATAATGCAATATTATGATAACATGGACTTGATCTGATGATGGAGACAGGAGGTGGCCATGGGAACTTTATCGCAATAAACCCTAACTAATTGTGTTTGGGTATATTAGAATTGTCTCGATGAATCTAATACAATAATAATTGGCTGTGGAAAGAAAAATACATTCAGCGATAAAAGCTTATACCAAAAATTGATTTTTTTGCCATAACTTATTCCCCATTTCAAAATTTTATACTGATAGAGCAATGTCCATTATAGGGGGCCCATTACTGGATCCACGTCCATTACCGGGGGCCCATTACTGGAGCTTTGGTGTACATGACTGGAGAAAAAAAGCATAGTTTTAATTTGTTAATTATGTGGAAACTCATTGCAGTATCTTTGATACAACACGCCTAACACATGAAAGGCGGATAGGACTTTCATCTTTTAACACGCTAAACGGAAGACCATTTACATGTACAAGGGAAATATCATAAATACTCCAAATTTCCTCTTAAATGTCCCATGACTGGTGCTGTTACTATAAGTAGGTAGGTAGAAGGTACATCTATTCGATTCACTCAACGAAGATGAATCTAGTTATTACACTGAATTTATATAAAAAAACCGGAGAAGTGCGAGTCGGACTCGCCCACCGAGGGTTCCGTACTTTTTAATATTTGTTGTTATAGCGGCAACAGAAATACATCATCTGTGAAAATTTCAACTGCCTAGCTATCACGGGATACAGCCTGGTGACAGACGGACGGACGGACGGACGGACAGAGGAGTCTTAGTAATAGGGTCCCATTTTTACCCTTTGGGTACGGAACCCTAGTCTACATAGTGTTATAAATTATAATCATGTAGGTTTTGAGTTGAATAGTCTGATAACTTTTAAAACACGACAGACGTGGGTGTACACCTTGTCACATGAATACCAAAATAAAAACATTTACCTACTAAAATGTACATATAGTTTGTCAAAGGACTGTCTCATTTTAATCATAGACAGAGATAATCATACTATCTTCGTCTTACACTAGTACTAGCACCCAAAAGAAAAGGATGAGTATAGTTTTCCTGGCTTTTACTAACTGACAAATTGGTTTGACCATCTCATGGTCTAATAAAACATGGTCTTCTATTCCCAGAGTGACACGGGCCTACGTCACAATAACATTGCCACTTTATTTCAACATAACATGTTACATGGGTACATTATACCTATGGTTAATAAGTTAAAATATTCATTTATATGTATTTTATCTTAAATTTTACAATAACACGTCATTTTTAATTATTCGTTAGCAATATCTTCCGATTCACGACAGAAATTTCAGACGTTCGGGTAATTCTGTTTACACTACTGACAACACAGGATAGCGCTGTCACATTTGACAATTCGGATCTAGATAACTTCATGCCCTGACCGCCATCCTTGTCGAACGCGTGTTAATTGTTATTTCCTTCTCGCTCAGTGTCAGCAGTCGCAGTGTTTTCCAAACTTTTCACGCTGTAAGCTTGGTAATTAATGTGTAACTGTGAATTAGTTTTTCAAACGTTTGTCTTGTATAGATAAACAAAGTTTAATTTAATACATTAGATTTGTTTTATTTTACTATGTTTCTACATGAATAACTTAAAATTGTTGCCGTTAAAATAATTTTCACCGTTGGTTAAAATTCTCCCACATTTTAAAGTTTGAGAACCTGTAAACAGCATGATGACGTAGGCCCGTGTCAGTTAGGTCATACGCGAATCTCGGAATAGAGTACCAGGCGGAGTATATTATTATACCATGGACCATCTAGACTTTTCAGAGTTACAATGTATTTCTGTGCAATCGATTGCTCCGTAGGTAAGTAGGGACATGAAAAAGTATTACAAAATAATAAATCATAGGTATTCAACGCAAAACCACTAAAATTTAAAACCAATTTTCAAAACATATTCCCAACATTTTAATCATAATTAACTCCAAATATGTGACAGAAATGAGGTGTTAAGACAATTTCAAAATGGCAGCAAAAACTTGAGACAAATTAGCAAAAAACTAACACGCTATTTCGCATTCCGTACATGACTTGGGGATTCTTTAGGAATTTGTACAAAAAGTTACCCTTTTTGGAGAAATTACTCTTTTTGTGGTATTTTTGTGTTTTATTGACATTTGACACCGATGCCTCGTTATAGCTACTGGGTATGTTTTTTAGGAATGGGGTGGAAAGTTATCAATGATGAGATTAAAGAGGATATGCGCTGTTATAGTACCTATAATACCTACTAGCGACCCGCCCCGGCTTCGCACAGGTTACACAAAACCTTAACAAATTAAACGCCTAAACCTTCCTCAAGAATCACTCTATTGATCTTAGGTCTAAAGGTTCAGTAGTTTTTGAGTTTATCGCGAACAAAAACAAACACACAAACAGGCAGACGCGGCGAGCTTTGTTTTATAAGGTGTAGTGATTACATACCTAGGGCAGTAAACTATGAAATGTCGGCAGAGACAAAGCCGAGCCAATGTCTGTCTGTTTGTGTGTCTATCTGTGGCCTCGGCGTAGCTCTCCAACGGATGGACCGATTTCGATGCGGTTTTTTAACGTGTACCTAAGCGAGTCTCCTTGCGGTGGTTCTTAAGCCCCCTCCAGACTATGCGCGTGAATCGCGGGCGAAGCCGCGAACGCGAGTGTAGAGTCGATTTCGCTGTCTGCGAAAATCGACTCCACACTTGCGTTCGCGGCTTCGCCCGCGATTCACGCGCATAGTCTGGAGGGGGCTTTAGCTATGTTTGATAGAAATCGATCAAGCAATTTGAAAAGTACCTATGCTCTTCTCAAAAATGATGAAAGGCATTTTTGGAATAAAATGGATTATTTTGACATATAGCGTTTTAAAAGTGATTAATTTAACCTTAGAGGATATAACCAAACAGAGTAGCCATTAACAGGCGTTCCCCTCTATCGAAAATAGGCGGCCAATGGTCATACACATTATATGGAGTGACGTTTACCTGACATGGCTATTTTTACGTTACGCATACCTACATACCGTACATTTGACGTGCCCGTCCCCCGCAAAAATCGGCAGACTATTTTGTACCGAAAATTACAGACATGGCGTCTCCGTTTGGTTATATCCTCTAAGAATTTAATAGATATGCCCTAGTGTAGCTGAATCGGAGACGTTACACACTGAAGGCGTATCCAGATTAGTCAATTTTTCGCCAATCCGATTAAATTGCCCGATCGAATCAGGAGGTGCGGACGCAAACGCCAATTTGGCTCGCCGAATTCAACCGCCGCTAATGACCGATATTACCGATAAAATGAGGTGCGGACGCAAGAATACCAATTTGTGACGCCAGTAGTTTCGTTCTGGGGCATTTTTTTTTTCAATTTAGAGGGCTCTAATATCACCATAAATCTAATAAAATGGGAGATGGCCGCCAAATTCATTTCTGATCAAATCGACCGATATGATCAGTCCCGTCTGGATACCACTTTACCCAGTCAAAAACATGTCCACACTACGCTGTCTAGAAAGTTAGTAGTTTTTGTGGCAATAAATCTATCACGCATGCGCCCTCGCGCCAATTAAAGGTTAAACGTTATTTTTGTACTACATCCGGATGGGTTTTAAAATATGTAATACCTATACGTTTTGACTATTTTTTAAATTATTATTCCACTTAAGTAGTATGTAATAGGTACCTTCAATAATATCTTAAACGTGTTTTGTAACTGTATATACCTACATTCCTATAGTTCGTTTTTTTTAGCATTAGATAGAAGGTAAGCGATCTTGACATGTCTTTTAATTTAGAAACGCTTTTTAAAAATCAGTAACTATTACTTATGAAAGCAGAAGAGTATAAATGTTCGTATTAAATTCATAATTGTGACATATTTGCCGTGACTTATTTTTAACACGTGTTTTTCAATTAAAAGACACATTAAGATTGTTTACCTTTTTTCTAATGCTAAAAACACGAACTATAGCATTTGAATATCTAGTAAGGAACCCTTTGTTACTATCCTAGAATTTTCAAAAACAACTACAGATTTCACGGCACAAGGGACAGTTCATTAAAAAAAGCACATCACAAACGCACTTGTCTTCAAAAGAGCTAATTAAATTAATGATCTGCAATTTCATGGCCAATTTCACGCCAAACAGCCCCCTGCAGCGCTCCTCAAACATTAGAGGGTGATATGTTCCTCAATACACAAGGGTGGACGGTAATGAAATCATTGGTGCCAATTTGCCAATAGGGAGTATTACTGCAATGTTCCGCCAGAGTGCAGCACTAATTTGTTTAGTAAACCATAGAGTAACTTATACATACTAGGCCTTAAAAAGTTTTTTGACAAGTTTTCACTATGATATCGGTGCATCAAGGCGGTTTGTTTACAGGTGGCCTGCCGCGAAACGCGAAATTTCTTTATCTGCCTCTTTATCGATCGAATTGGCAAGAGTGGCAGAGAGGCAGAAACCGAACTTTCGACTGTCGTGTTTCACGGTAGGCCATGTATGGCCTAGTGACGCCCTCTACGCAGAGTTTTGCGTAATATTCCCTATAGGGTAACCAGTCTCCTCGAGTAACCAGTCTCCTCGAGTAACCAGTCTCCTCGAGTAACCAGTCTCCTCGAGTAACCAGTCTCCTCGAGTAACCAGTCTCCTCGAGTAACCAGTCTCCATGTCTCGAGAATAATCTAATAATATATACCTAAAGCAGCCAAGTATTGAAGGATAAGAGCAGTAAATTGTATGTTTAATTTCATTTTAAATGTTGTAAAGGTACCCTAAGAAGCAATTTAGAAAAATTAAATTCGCAAGTTAGCTTCATAATATGGTATTTGTAAATATATATTAAATATAATAAATACATTTCATCCTACTCATCATGCCATCAAATTTCTATGAAAATAATTATGATGTTTATGATTTAAAAAAAAAATATATATATATATAAATAATGACACTGCCTCACTTTGTTCTGTTCAAGTCGGTGCAAAGACACCTTAGACGCAGACTCTAGCAAAGATATTCATTGTGAATAGGTCCCGTGCATGAACTATACGGGGCAGCATAGGAGCCGTCAGATTTATGTCGCGAGGCGTAAATGTGTCGTTTATGCTTCCTATGTAGCCCACAAGATGGCAAAACCTACTATGCACAAGGAAACGTACCGACGAGAACGGCTTTGGCAGCACTTATGTACAGGATGGTAGCACTTACATGTGCACATATGTTTCCGATTCAAGGCACAAGATGGCAGACCCTCCAACGCGCACGGTCCCTATAATTGAGATCTACTACTACCTACCTAATAACATCTCAGAAATGTTTAAAAACAACAATATACCTATTTTAAATGATCTATGGTTGCCAACACCAACTAACAAACAAGCAAATTTGGTGAATTTTCCGCGTAATTTCCAATTGCAACCCTTATTAGAGCATATGCTTGGCTTTAATCCTCAAAGGGATGAACCCCTGACATATTATCCCAAGGGGTGGCAATGGTTGTCAAACTCTCTTCTTCTTCCTCGCGTTATCCCGGCATTTATATAGTAGCTGATAGTAGTTTGTGTTACAAGGGATCAAAATGATATATTTCCGTCAAGGGCGTACATTGAATCCTGAATGAAGCGATGGATTCTACAATAGAATCCCGAACGTAGTGAGGGATTCTAAAGTAGAACCCTAAGCGTAATGAGGGATTCAAGTGTTAACGCCCAAGACGGAATAATTTTGATACCGTGTGACACATACTGCTTTTCACATCAACTATGAGGAAAATAAAAAATAAATAAATGGGGAAATTATCATGTATCAAAACACTATTTAAGCTTATAAAATGTATGTAAAAATAAAAAAAAATGTGTCCTATAACAGAAAAGTACCACTTTGATCCCTCCTAGCAAGGAAGAAAAGTGCCACTTTGATCCCTCCTAGCAGGGAAGAAAAAGCCCCTTTCCGAATAGGTGACGAGAAAAATATATTTTTATAATAGAGTCTGTGCGGAAAGAGAAGAGTCGTGGAATGTATGGGGCCCAATACATTTCACGACTCTTCTCTTTCCGAACAGACTCTATGTATGCTAGTTTTTTTTTTATTATGGCTTTTACTCCTCGCTAAATTTAGCAAGGTGGATTCTGCCAATGTCGAGGTGTAGACTTTTGACTTGTGAGACGAAAATGTTCGGTAAAATTTTGATTTTTGTGGAAGGATAGGCTGGGAACCTAAAACAAACAAATTCTTATGGACATCACAGAGAAATACATGACAAGACACAATTAACATAGTACCGTAAAACGGGGTGAGTAGGTTTCGCGGGAGGTGGAGAGTGGGTTATGAATGGGGAGAGAAGGTTTGAGAGGGGGGTGAGAAGGGATTTTAAGGCTACTGCTACAAAAATAATGTATTCCAATTTAAAATGGAGCTATAGTAATACGCATAATAAAAAAAAACGATCCAACAATCTTCCAAAATCACCTTTGTATGAAAACCCCTCTCACCCCAAATACGAGGCACTACGGGGTGAGGTGGGTTTTCCTCTTTATCGTCAAAGTTATGAAATGGAACTACCCAAAATAAAATAAAAACTAAAATACAAACGTCCGGAACACTTATTATATACACCATTCAGTTTTCATATGTAAAAATAAAATGTTATCGAGGTTTGAATTTCAGTTTTGACCCTAATCACCCCATTTTACGGTACCAACAGTAGTGCTAGTTTTAAGAAGCGCTGGCTGGACGTCGTGACAGCGGACATGGGAGAGAACAATCTCACACCTGCGGATGCCGAAGACCGGGCAAAGTGGAGAAGACTGAGCAGAAGCGGACCCTGGCCCTAGGCCGGGAAGACGCTAGGTTGAAGAAGAGTATGCTAGTTTTAAGGTATTTATGTATGAGCCACTAGTTGCCTGAAATAAAAAAAATATATTTCATTTTGCCACGGCTCATGGGAGCCTGGGGTCCACTTGGCAACTAATCCCATGATTTGACGTGGGCACCAATTTTTCACGAAAGCGTTTGCCATCTGACCTTCCAACCAATAGGGGAAACTAGGCCTTATTGGGATTAGTCCGGTTTCCTCACGATGTTTTCCTTCACCGAAAAGCAACTGGTAAATATCAAATGATATTTCGTAAATAATTAATGGTTGTCAAACTATTGCATTAAATACTTAGTGTTATAAATGTGTAGAAACCCTAGAACACTATTTCACGGAAGACAATGATGTTAAACTATATTTGAGGACCAAAAGTGAATACTTAAGTAATAGTATTTTATTATAAAATATATTTTATAAACTTAACTCCAAAAAATAAATACGTCGCAAATCAAAAATCTGCTAACATCTAAATTTATTTCCTTCTCTATCGCTCTTGCATTCGTACATTCGAGTAACAGAGATAAATATCCACGAATTTGGATGTTTCGGGCCCTCTTGTTCAAACAGTAAATTCATGTTACAATAGCAATAAACACGAAGCGATAAAAAACTCACTGTCCCCCGGGAACCAATTATATCTAATTAGCGACTGACAACCCGTAAATCATGGCGTTGCGTCGGGTTGCCGGTTGCCGGGTCGGGTTACAGGTACTGAGGAAAGTGTACATAATACCTACCTTCCCTAAAATAAATGCTAGTAAGACTTTACAAACCTCAAATAGAAGTAGGTATTTAATTTTTTCTGTTTTCTGTGTAATAAAGTTTTAAAGCCATACTAATTATAAATATATATACTAATTATAAAGGCGAAAGTGTGTCTGTCTGTCTGTCTGTCTGTTACCTCTTCACGCTTAAGCCGCTGGACCGATTTAGTTGAAATTTGGTACAGAGATAGTTTGAGTCCCGAGGAAGGACATAGGATAGGTTTTATGTCAGAAATCATCCCTGAAGAGAGTGCAAAAGGGGATGGAATTGAAAGAGTTAATTGAATTGCCTAATAATAGAAGTAAGCAATGCGCGAATTGAATGATTGCTATAAGCATTATCCAGGCGCTTTACCTACTTTATCTGCTGTCACTAATTCCACGCAAATGAAGTCGCGGGCAAAAGCTAGTAAAGAAATAAACACAAACGATTAATAAGGACCGTGCGAGTTGGTCTGCCATCTTGTGGCCTGTATCGGAAACATAACTAAATAACTATATATTGACACTTCACGCCAAAGCAAGTGTTGCCCTCTACCGTTCATGTACATTTTCTTGAGCATTGTAGATTCTGCCATCTTGTGGGCTACATTGGAAGTATAAACTTGGCATTTACACTTCGCACCAATAAACAGGGGGCACCTGTGCTGCCCCCTACAGTTTATGCACGTTCCCTATAGGCAAAGACAAAACTATCTATTCTCTTTGCTATAGGTAATTCAGGTTTGTAGCGCGTTTATGAAGAAAGGGGTTAGTCTCGTTGAGTTGTGCCGTTCTCAAGAACGTTCTCCGTTACTATGAGGAATATTCTCGAGCGAGAACGTTCCCCATACAAAACAAAGAGTGCTCCCACAGTGCTCCCGAGAAAGGCACAACTGTTTTCTTCAATATAATCTCACTTAATATTGTTGATAAAAATAAAAATATCGAGCTAAGAAATAATAAGCGATTATAAATATGTATGTATACATATCTGAAATAATATACACTATACAGTTACAATTATTTTTACCGCTTTGGACTTTAGAGTTTAGATCACTTACTTTACTCTTTGGTTTAGATAGTGATGTGCGTGCTCTGGTGTCATCGATACTAGTTAGTTCTTGTCACTGACTACAGATGGCGCTATTTCACAAATTTATGTCGAAACTATAAATAAGTATACTTACGTATACTTACAATTTCTAACCCAAAATGCATAATTAATGGATATGTACTAATTGGATTACCTATTCATAATATTTTGGACCAGTTTGTTTCCATCCACGATTTAGTTCATTCAGAAGTTGTTCAACCCCAACCCACCCATTTCTTCCCCTTAGTATTTTGGTATTAGCAGCTTCCAATACATATACTAGGAGGATTAATTGGTATGAGAAAAATTAACAACAACAAGTCATTTCGACGTCATTTATTCATAAAGACAATTCAATAAATGAACGCACTAAATTACAATAATTTGAGATATGTCACTTAGATATTATTTAGTGGTGAATGTTATGCTTTTACCAAAATATCTGTAATTGGTGTTTTGAGTTTATTACACTTCTTATAATTTAGAGTATTTAGACACGACTAAAGTCAATGACTCTTGCTCTGTCCTATCTTAGCAATCTATCATAACACCACCACCTTTGATTATGACCATAATTATGTATATGTATAATAAGCTACAATACTTTACGCTATTGTTAAGATCAATGTTACTGGAAGACAAATCGTATGGCATATAATATTTTTAGTACAACATTATTTTTTAAATACAAATGCACCGATACCTTCGTAATGCTATCAAACTATTGAGGAAACAAACTACAGGAGTCCCATACAAAACCATTAGGAAAATAGAATATCTTTCTACTAGAAAATGTTTCAGAAATATTCAGAGTTTCTTAAAATGATATATTATTTGAAATACAAACCATAGTGCGATTCAAATCGAAAAATTCGAAAAGTGGCTTACGAGACAGGAAATGTTTACATTAGACGAAAAAAGCATCATGCCTATATGTATAAATATATCGAAAAATCCAAGTAGATTAAATATAAAAGTGGAATTCTGTATTCGGCGAAACGAAAGCTCTCCCTATGTACAGCAAGCAAGACTGAGGGACTATATATCTAACTTAAGCTAAATGCAACCCTAGCTGCATACAAATAAGATACAAACTTACACGACAGTGATAACAAAACGCATGTAACATTAACTTAGATTAGATTAAACGATATGTATAATAGTAATTGATGAGTATTAGGTTACGATAAACAAATATAGCCTTTAGACTCAAGCTTTAACACGTAGCGCTTAACTAACAAAACTTGGCCACTAGTGTCTTTAACAGAGGCCGGAATTTTCGTGGCATTGTTGAATTGTCATAGTGACTTTATTATTTCAATTTCAGATTTGCAACTACTCAAAAGATATCTGGAAGAGATTGATCTTTAGCGATAAGGACCCCTGTTGTTTGTCCTTTAATCTTGTGTAATATGTTGTGTCCTATATGTATCAATATGTATACATAATTATATCATAGGTCGATAATGAGAGAGACGTCACTATGACAATTCAAAAATGCCACGAAAATTTCGGTACCTCTTCTTTAATACTAGTTATTTCTCTTTTGCTTATAAATACACTTGAGTATAATATTACAAATGAGTACAATAGTACAATTGTTAGAGCCTGTATGCCTTGTGATAAAGACAGTTACAAAAAAGCGATGCTACTTTGCAGAGGTTATACTGGAAGTATGGGGTTTAAATGTTACGAAGTAAAGAAATGCTTATAATTCATATGACAAAAATGATATGTTTTTGTCAAAACCATGTACCCTATAAGTGAATAATATATAGAATTAAAAATTCGTATATTTTATAATCAAATTGATCTTAAATAGATAAAGAACGTGCATAAATATAGATTAGATATTGAACATAATTATAACAGCAGGTCCAGGGGATCAAAAGAAATTACATTGTAATTTGTTACTTCAAAAATAAACGTTTATAATAAGAGGAAGAACGTATTAAGAAGCAGCTGATTATATACAATCATTGTCATAACAAAAATTAGTGACAATGCTTAGAGCCATCAAGACCTGTAAAAGTTTGTCGTTTTTGAATAGCCGTGCAGTGCAGGTCTTCATAAATGCTATAGACAGGTACGTAAATTAATACAAATCGTAGGTCTTTGTGGTTATAAATACTATAGTGACACTCTTGCTTTTTGAATCCGAAGTCAATCCATGATATCCTAAGCTGCTGACAGTTTAATCCCCATTATAAAGGACCACGTTTAAAGTTTCAAGCATAAATAAATTGGTGGTCGTTACCTATCTTGTTTACCATTTTCACCAAGTAGAATAATACAATATTTGTGGATATAAGTCAAGAAACATTGTCCTAGAAAAGTATACAATTTTAAGTATAATCTTGTTAACAGCACTGATATGCATTTGGATATGCATTTTATTTCAATCCGTGATAAATAGTTACAGAGTTTGAGTAAGTGTAATCACCTCTCAAATTAATCACCAACACTGATGTAATTTTTTCAGACCCCTGAAGCACATAATCTTAACTCTACAATACGATATGCGACACTATTAATCCCAAGCTTTGCGCACAATACAACATCGATTCAGCCATGTGTCATACGACGGGCATAATAAAAACGTACTTGTTGCTTGTACACGTACTCATTAGTGTCCGCTACCGCAAACAAATTATATATCATATATCCTCCGTATAATTACAATGAACGCTAAATTATATAATTATTATCATGTGATATGTACCTATTATAATGATTATGATGCACTAATTATAGTCCTCAAGTAAATTGACTCTAAATTATAATTTCAATGAGTGTAAGCAAATTTTCTTAGATGTTTAGTAAATAAAAGGATCTAACCTATGGGAACTTTGAGGTTATATATTAGGATGGGGATTTAATATTTTTTTACAATAATAATCAACCGTCAACAACATTTTTAAACAACTATTACTAACTTTCTCGCAGACTTACTGCCTTTTTAGTTCACATTTCGTCCATTACACTATTATAATGTAGTTGTAGATGAAAATCTTTTTATTATAATATCATCCATTTACCCCCTCCCTCATTTCACCCGCTTTAAATTTTGTTTACAAAACAATGGGTTCAAAAACGATTTCGTAATATCGATATTTCATTTCACATAACTAGAGGAACTGCGCTAAGGAAATTATATCGCTATGTATGATATGGACATTTCAAATTCTTATTTAAAATACAGGCCTACCAACTTTAACGTGTATTTAAATTATGATATGGCAACAATGAATTTGCGCTTAGCGTTGGTAGCCATGCGAACCATATATTACTTATCTCACTTGCGTACGTCAAATCTGACAACTTGTCAAACGTCAAATTGACATCAGTTTGGTCTACCGCTCTAAAAAGGTATCGACATTGGCATAATTAGTTTTGAGATCTCACTATCTTAAGCCCCCCATTCACACTCCTACCTTGTAGTCCGCCTCGTAGTCCGCCTCGTTGGGTAGGATTGTGTATGGGGGTTGCGGACTACGAGCCGTCCTACCGTTTAGCCGTTTGTAGGACGGCTCGTAGTCCGCAACCCCCATACACAATCCTACCCAACGAGGCGGACTACGAGGCGGACTACAAGGTAGGAGTGTGAATGGGGGGCTTTAGCTACATACGTTACATCACAGACTACATATATTTACTTTATGGTTACATACAATGCGTTCTGAACTTCACCCACAAAAAAATATCACACACGCATCAAAAAATAAAGTGTGAGATTAAAAAGCAACACCTCCTTTTAACTCGTTTCACGAAGTTACAAATACCATTAGAACCGTTTCCATACTTTTATCTAAAGTTCCATCATTTTGCTAGCAATTATACAACATCAAAAATAAAAAGTACTTAAGTCATCATACCTAACTGCTTTGCAACTAAAGATGTAAATCCACCAATAGGGTTTTGACTTGACAGATGACAGATTTGCCTATATTGATGATGAAATTATTACCATCCCTGTCACTCAATTAAGATTGAGCGAAATGTAATTATCTTCTTCATAATCGAACTTTGGTATTAGACCTGACAACTGTCAGTTAGTGAAGAAAACTCTTGTCTTAAAACCCTTATTGGAATTTTTAACTTGTTCAACTTTTTGCTATCGATATTTTCGATATCGCGCATATCACTAAAAAAAGCAACAAAAACGTCCAGAACGCACCTAACCCCTTCACTCCATCGTGTCATATTGTACCTTCTTGACCTTCAAATAGCGTAACAGACCAGAGTAGCCGCGGTGGCTATCGCGAGCGCAGCACCGACGGCGACGGGAGCGGTCTCGGAGCGCGCTCGGGCTGAGTCCAAACAGTGCCAGGGGGGACCGAATTCGCCGTCACGTATGAACATGAAGGCTTGAAGACGCATTTGGCGGAGGTACAGCTTGGCTTTGTGGGCGGTGGCTGGACTGGAAAATTAAAATATATAATTAGTAAGCCGCATCATGTCGCGTCTTAAAAGACGTCAAATGCTGGACAAAATAAAAGAAATTTCAATTTGAAATGCAGAAGATTTACTTAACAGAACATAGACTAGAGTCAGACCGAGATAAGTCTGATGCAACGATTTTAATAGCACATTATTATTTAAAAGCAACTAGCAGCAACATGTGTTATTTTAAACGTCAAACTTTTATGAAATTATGACGTATAACTCTTGCACTGCGGCTGCATGTGCTATCAAAACCGTTGCGGACTTACCACGGTCTAATCTAGAAAAGTCTAACTTTGTAAGCTTTTGAATTGTAATTTATAAGCTCTAGAAAAGAAAAAGCGTAAACTTAAAACTCTTGAAGCAAGTCACTGGCCGATCAGTGTAAACAGAACATTTGTCAAGATTTTGGTGAGAGATGTCTGTTTTTAGATGTTTTGTGTGTATACCGTCTAACCGTCTTCTCGTGGTAAAAGACGACTTTCCGATCGAAGTAACAAACAGCAGATTTCAAGAGTGGCCCAACCCAACCGGTGTAGGGAACAGAAGGTATCGCCAGTTGGTTGAGAAATCTACTCCTGTTGCCTACTTAATTTTGTATCCTGATTCCTAAGTTCACAATCCTTACCTAGTCTCATCCTCAGTGAGGTCTATAACCATCTCCTCAGGACAGAGGAATGATTTGCCAAACGGAGTAGCGAACACCAAATTTCGCGAGTTGGTTGAAAAAACTAAATCTCAATCTTACCTAGTCTCATCCTCAGTGAGGTCTATAACCGTCTCCTCAGGACAAAAGAACGATTTGCCGACCGGAGTAGGGAACTGAAGATTTCGAGAGGCGGTTGTCAGAACGAACGGGCGTCCTTGCTTGACAGCGTGTTCTAAAATCCTGGCGCTGGAGTTGTAGCTCAATTTGATGTTGCTGGAATACCAGCGCTCACCGCCGGATGTCTAAAAAGTTTATAGAAATTATGTTAGGGCTTTTTAATAACGTATAATAAATCTTCTGTGAGAACGATTAAATTAACAATGTGCCAAAGAGAACTTTCAAAAATTGCAAATTTTCCATGAAATGTCTTCTGTACTTTTTCTGCACGTTTATTGCCAAAACCTTCTTACAGTTAATTTTGATTTGTATGACACTTGAAATAGACGCCAATGAATGGCGTAACATATTAAATTAAACAGTTGTCAACAGTTAAGAACCTTGAGTAATAATCCCTTCTGAACGGGAACTTTCTAAGTGGAAACTTGCATGAAAATTTTGTCATGGAAGAGTTTTTTGGAAATTTGAAAATGTTCTACAACTTGCATATTGCTATAGACAATAGGCCTATAACTGACACAACGGCATGCTATAGGTATGTAGAAGGTACAAACTGACACAAAAGCCCATTACTGCTTTTAGATAATAGACTTTAGTGGAGTATCTCTTGCAAATCTCCATACAGATTTATAAGCCAATAGATAATAGAAGCAGAAGATGGTAGAAGTTACCTTAGCGAACGAGAACTCGAGTGTGAAGTCCCTAAAGGAGATGACGAGCTGCTCGGCGTCCCCCTCCTTGCACACACCCCCCACATTCGCCATGGTCGGCACGAATATGTTCGCGTCCTGTAACCACAAATACAAATATAGGGTATTTGACTACTGGTCAAATCAGTTTCTTTTTTCGAGCCGTCAACACGATTTTGCTACTACCTATGGAATTTATATGAAACACTAGCATGTGACGTCACAATCAAATTACCTACTCTTTATAGTTTTATACGGATTTTAAAATATAAATTGTGTCTAAAAATAACTGCTGTCTACGTTTCTCTATTAATCTTCTGGTGCTTTGTGCCATGAATGGTGTAAAATAATTTATTTTAAATACATTCAAGTACCATATATATAATCATTGGACATAATAAAGATTTTTCTAGCACGAACGCGGCAACGCTAGTGACTTCCTTGTGATATTTAGTTTATCGATAGCTAATATCTTATAAGTTTCTTATACAAAGGCCACATTTGGAAATAAATGAACAAGATTAAACTACATTAGCATTGCCTCGTTCGTGCCAGAAAAATATCTATGTCTAATAATCACTCATACAAAACAGACAAAACGTTGTCTCTTCCGTCTTTGAAAGGTGGAGAATACCGGAGTCTAATTTTTGGCCCATTATTAGACCTCCCGACGCGTTTTGGGTTGCATTGCTTGCTCAAATGTTCTTAAAAGATAGAACCAAAAATGTTATATCCTTAATTTGCTTATGGAAAGCCATATATTTGTATAATACAAAGGTACCTATTATACAAATACATATGAAAATAGAAAAAAGCTTAGCTCTTTCTCAATCAGCGTTGTGTAAGTTGCCGAACTTGTCGATAATTTGCTCCTTCCAAATTGGTCTAAAAAAAATTATATCAAGGAGGTTAGGCCTACAAAAGGACTTGTAGTAGTAGTAGTAGTTACTGTTGGCATAAGACACACACATACACACAGAGAGATGCAGAGAGCCTTCACATACTTGCGCCACGCCTTTCGAACTTCAGCGACCCTTTTGGTTCGTAACCGCCGGGTGGAAGCCGTGGCTCCGGGTGTCCTGTACTGTATACATTCTTGGCGACGGTCCGTCGAGATGGAGCTACTATACTTACCGTAATACCATCTGGCGACTGAGATCATAATGCTATCTCCTTTACCCTTGCTAAGACCAACCAAGAGACGGACTGAACTGGAGCGAGGTTAGCAGTGTCGTATTGCCTACTTGATTGAGAAAAAGAAGGGAACTCACCGCTCGCTCGTTCAGCTTGGTAAGATAAGAGATATCTATAAGCGCGTCTACTGTGAGTAGGATGCATGTCTCCCCGCCACTGTCCTGCAGGCGGTAAGTCGCCGTTGATAAACTTCGTTCTAACACCGCCTCGTGCAAGTTTATGTTTTGTAAATTGAAGAAATATAAGAGAACTTACCGCTCGCTCGTTTAGCTTGGTAAGATAAGAGATATCTATAAGCGCGTCTACTGTGAGCAGGATACATGTTTCCCCGCCACTGTCCTGCAGGCGGTAAGTCGCCGTTGATAAACTCTGTTCAGTCACCGCCTCCTGTAAGTTTAGAAACAGTCATAAAAATTGTATCTTATATGTACCTTTAAACGAGCAATTCTTGCACATATATACTTATATTTATATGTATATATATTTCGGGGATCACGGAAACAGCTCTAAAAATTTCGATGAAATTTGCTATATGCGGGGTTTTCGGGTGCGAAAAATCGATCTAGCTAGGACTTATCTCTGGGGAAACGCGCATTTTTGAGTTTTTATACGTTAACACCCGTGAAATGATATTGTTTATTCTGTACTCTTTATAAATAAAAGTAATTAGGACTCTAAAAGTACCACATAAAGGGGGTTAAAAAGAGAGAAACTTTTGAAATAAACAAATTGCTCCGCTCGCATGGGAAATTTCGTTGAGATTGCTCACTGTTTTAGTGGTTAAGTGGTTGAGACACAAATTTAAGCTAAACCCACTGTTCAAGTGTTCAACAGTATTTCATTAACCAACAAAAGTTTTAGTTTCAGAGGACTTTCCGTAAAGAATACTCACCGTTGTGCCTCCCGGAGCGACGGTCGTTCTGCTGTACTTCGTGATCCTCGGCCTTCGCGTGGAGGCCTGGCTGTCCAGCTGCAGGCCCTGGACCGAGCACACCAGCAGCGCTACCGACACAAGCCACATTAACACTTCCACTTTCACCATCGAGGGCCAAAATAACACATTATGGGGCCAAAAAATTTTACAAAGTATTTTTGGAAGTCTTTATTCACAGAGTCTAAGGATTGGATTTAAATGATCACAAAACTTGAGAGCCAAATTAACATTTACACATTATAGGGCCAAAAAAGTCTTTAACACATTCAACACCAAGAACCCGACTGTCGGGTACACTGTTCGTAGCGACTACGCGCTACATACGACGAAACCGTGGCTACGCGCTACGAGCGTAACCCGTAGCACTTAGTGGTATTGAATGTGTTAAAGTGTTTTCGAAGTCTTTGTTCACAAGTCCAAGGGTTTCAATAATGATCACAAAACTTTATGGTTTTATAACTCCGCTCAAGAATCTTTCAAGATGTGATGATAACTGGAGTTAAAAGCCACAAATTTACATTTGCACATCACAATCGAGGGCCAAATTAACACATTATAGGGCTAAAAAAGTCTTTCAAAACTTGATGGTAATGATAATTCCGCTCAAGATATGTAATGATAACTGGAATTAAACGCCACTATCTATTTAAACAGTCTATCTTCATGAATCTTCAAATAATCCAGAAAATACACAGTTGAAAAAAAATATTAAAAAAGTTATCGTGTCAATTGGAACTTGAACATAATATGAGTCGAGTTTCGGCAATAATACAGACACTGAACAGTGAAGCGTCCAACATATATTGCATTGCATTATACTCTTGACACACTGTGTTTGATAGATTAATGCTTCCTCAAACTCATTTTAGTCATGTGTTATCATGTGAGGATTGCCAGGATTGGCTACAGGATTACTCAAAAGTAAAAATATCCGCAATATTTTATGAATTATCAAACTTTTGCCTTGCCACTATTAGCTAAACTGACTGAAATTCAAATAGTCCGTATCGCTTATTATAAAACTGGTAGATAAACTTGTATGGAACGGATGCAAAGAATGTTGTATGTTGTTTGGATGTATGTTGTCAACTGGAGCAGATATTGTTTGGTGACCAAGCCGTAAGCCGTACAAGGCGGCTGCACAATTTAAGTAGTTGATTTGTGTAGTGATGTGATTTTACTTATCGACTTTGTTTGTTTCAATTGGGTCAGTGTCTAAATAGTGGTCATGTTTGAAGAATAAAAATCCTAAAAGATGATAATGTAGATCTGTTAATCTTATACCTTTAAACGAGCAATTCTTGTATATTTATTTATTTTCGGGGATCTCGGAAACAGCTCTATTTCAATAAAATTTGCTATATGGGGGTTTTCGAGGGTGAAAAATCGATCTACCTAGATCTTATCTCTGGGGAAACGCGCATTTTCGAGTTTTTATAAGTTTTCCGAGCAAAGCTAGGTCTCCCAGATATTTTCACCTTGACTGATGATTTCTCATTTTACTCTTTCAGCTAGTATACAAGTATATTTATGCTAAACTTATGTACCTATTTTATTTGGTAAAAAAATTAACACTAGCTTATAATATAATACTGTCTATTTAGGAATAAGAAGTACGGTAAGTGTGTCATAATTAATACGCTGTTACGTCGTCGCCCAAATTTAATGTTTAATTTGTGTTTGGTTTTTATTTGTAGTTTTGTTGTTGTTTTCTTGTATTCTTATTTTGTAGTTTCACAGTGCCTTAGTTTTTACTGTAATGCTGTGTCACTTATTTGAGTAATAAATAAATAAATAAATAATAAATTAAGTAAAAAAAAATATATTATAAAAGTTATAGAGTTTGAATAACTCTGATTATATTATTTGTGATTATGAAAATCTGTTTCAAAAATGTTTTTGAACACAGGTACTCTAGTGTTTAATAGTACATTGCAATACGAGTGCGAAAAGTAGGAAATTCGCAATGAGTGGCGATAAATTGAAACACGACCGAAGGTAGTGTAGTATTTTCTTAGCTTTCAACACTTATATTATATTAGTAGGATTCATTGGTATGAGAAAAATTAATAACAACAAGTCATTTCGACGTCATTTATTCATAAAGACAATTCAATAAATGAACGCACTAAATTACAATAATTTGAGATATGTCACTTAGATATTATTTAGTGGTGAATGTTATGCTTTTACCAAAATATCTGTAATTGGTGTTTTGAGTTTATTACACTTCTTATAATTTAGAGTATTTAGACACGACTAAAGTCAATGACTCTTGCTCTGTCCTATCTTAGCAATCTATCATAACACCACCACCTTTGATTATGACCATAATTATGTATATGTATAATAAGCTACAATACTTTACGCTATTGTTAAGATCAATGTTACTGGAAGACAAATCGTATGGCATATAATATTTTTAGTACAACATTATTTTTTAAATACAAATGCACCGATACCTTCGTAATGCTATCAAACTATTGAGGAAACAAACTACAGGAGTCCCATACAAAACCATTAGGAAAATAGAATATCTTTCTACTAGAAAATGTTTCAGAAATATTCAGAGTTTCTTAAAATGATATATTATTTGAAATACAAACCATAGTGCGATTCAAATCGAAAAATTCGAAAAGTGGCTTACGAGACAAGAAATATTTACACTAGACGAAAAAAGCATCATGCCTGTATGTATAAATATATCGAAAAATCCAAGTAGATTAAATATAAAAGTGGAATTCTGTATTCGGCGAAACGAAAGCTCTCCCTATGTACAGCAAGCAAGAGTGAGGGACTATATATCTAACTTAAGCTAAATGCAACCCTAGATGCATACAAATAAGATACAAACTTACACGACAGTGATCACAAAACGCATGTTACATTAACTTAGATTAAACGATATGTATAATAGTAATTGATGAGTATTAGGTTACGATAAACAAATATAGCCTTTAGACTCAAGCTTTAACACGTAGCGCTTAACTAACAAAACTTGGCCACTAGTGTCTTTAACAGAGGCCGGAATTTTCGTGGCATTAGTGAATTGTCATAGTGACTTTATTATTTCAATTTCACATTTACAACTACTCAAAAGATATCTGGAAGAGATTGATCTTTAGCGATAAGGACGCCTGTTGTTTGCCTCTACCTTTAATCTTGTTTAATATTTGTGTGATATGTGTATCAATATGTATATATCATAGGTCGATAATGAGAGAGACGTCACTATGACAATTCAAAAACGCCACGAAAATTTCGGCATCCTGTCTTTAATACTAGTTATTTCTCTTTTGCTTATAAATACACTTGAGTATAATATTACAAATGAGTATAATAGTAGAATTGTTAGAGCCTGTATGCCTTGTGATAAAGACAGTTACAAAAAAGCGATGCTACTTTGCAGAGGTACCTGGTACTGGAAGTATGGGGTTTAAATGTTACGAAGTAAAGAAATGCTTATAATTAATCATATGACAACAATGATATGTTTTTGTCAAAACCATGTACCCTATAAGTCAATAATATATAGAATTAAAAACTCATATGTTTTATAATCAAATTGATCTTAAATAGATAAAGAACGTGCATAAATATAGATTAGATATTGAACATAATTATAACAACAGGTCCAGGGGATCAAAAGAAATTACATTGTAATTTGTTACTTCAATAATAAACGTTTATAATAAGAGGAAGAACGTATTAAGAAGCAGCTGGTTATATATAATTATTACCATAACAAAACTCAGTGACAATGCTTAGAGCCATCAAGACCTGTAAAAGTTTGTCATTTTTTAATAGCTCTGCAGTGCAGGTCTTCATAAATGCTATGGGTAAGTACGTAAATTAATACAAATCATAGGTCCTTGTGGTATAAATACTATAGTGACACTCTTGCTTTTTGAATCCGAAGTCAATCCATGATATCCTAAGCTACTGACAGTTTAATCCTCATTATAAAGGACCACGTTTAAAGTTTCAAGCATAAATAAATTGGTGGTCGTTACCTATCTTGTTTACCATTTTCACCAAGTAGAATAATACAATATTTGCGGATATAAGTCAAGAAACTCATTGTCCTAGAAAAGTATACAATTTTAAGTATAATCTTGTTAACAGCACTGATATGCATTTGGATATGCATATTATTACAATTCGTGATAAAAAGTTACAGAGTTTGAGTAAGTGTAATCTCCTCTCAAATTAATCATCAACACTGATGCAGTTTTTTAAGACTTCTGAAGCACATAATCTTAACTCTACAATACGATATGCGACACTAGTAACCCCAAGTTTTGCGCACAATACAACATCGATTCAGCCATGTGTCATACGACGGGCATAATAAAAACGTACTTATTGCTTGTACACGTACTCATTAGTGTCCGCTACCGCAAACAAATTATATATCATATATCCTCCATATAATTACAATGAACGCTAAATTATATAATTATTATCATGTGATATGTACCTATTATAATGATTATGATGCACTAATTATAGTCCTCAAGTAAATTGACTCTAAATTATAATTTCAATGAGTGTAAGCCAATTTTCTTAGTTTTTTAGTAAATAAAAGGATCTAACCTATGGGAACTTTGGGGTTATATAGGATGAGGATTAAATATTTTTTTACAATAATAATCAACCGTCAACAACATCTTTAAACAACTATTACTAACTTTCTCGCAGACTTACTGCCTTTTTAGTTCACATTTCGCCATTACACTATTATAATGTCGATGAAAATCTTTTTATTATAATAGGAGTATCATCCATTTACCCCCTCCCTCCCTTTCACCCGCTTTCAATAATGTTTACAAAAAAATGGGTTCAAAACGATTTCATAATATCGATATTTAATTTCACATCACTAGAGGAACTGCGCTAAGGAAATTATATCGCATGATATGGACATTTCAAATTCTTATTTAAAATACAGGCCTACCAACTTCAACGTGTAATTAAATTATGATATGGCAACAATGAATTTGCGCTTAGCGTTGGTAGCCATGCGAACCATATATTACTTATCTCACTTGCGTACGTCAAATCTGACAACTTGTCAAACGTCAAATTGACATCAGTTTGGTCTACCGCTCTAAAAAGGTATCGACATTGGCATAATTAGTTTTGAGATCTCACTATCTTATTTAGCTTACATACGTTACATACAATGCGTTCTGAACTTCGCCCACAAAAAAATACGGCCACAAAAAGTATAAAATCGTAAAATATCACATACGCATCAAAAAATAAAGTTAAAAAGCAACTACTCCTTCTAACTCGTTTCACGAAGTTACAAATACCATTAGAACCGTTTCCATACTCTTATCTAAAGTTCCATCATTTTGCTAGCAATTATACAACATCAAAAATAAAAAGCAAGTCATCATACCTAACTGCTTTGCAACTAAAAATGTAAATCCACCAATAGGGTTTTGACTTGACTTTGCCTATATTGATGAAGAAATGATTACCATCCCTGTCAGTCAATTGAGATTGAGCGAAATGTAATTATCTTAACTTCATTAATCGAACTTTGGTATTAGATCTGACAACTGTCAGTTAGTGAAGAAAACTCCTGTCAAAATACCCTTATTGGAATTTTTAACTTATTCAACTTTTTGCTATCGATATCGCGCACATCCCTAAAAAAAGCAACAAAAACGTCCAGAACGCACTTAACCCCTTCACTCCATCGTGTCATATTGTACCTTCTTGACCTTCAAATAGCGCCAGATAGCGTAACAGACCAGAGTACCAGCGGTGGCTATCGCGAGCGCAGCACCGACGGCGACGGGAGCGGTCTCGGAGCGCGCTCGGGCTGAGTCCGAACAGTGCCAGGGTGGACCGAATTCGCCATCGCGTTTGAACATGAAGGCTTGGAGACGCATTTGGCGGAGGTACAGCTTGGCTTTGTGGGCGGTGGCTGGACTGAAAAAATAAAAATATATACTTAGTAAGCCGCGTCTAAAAGACGTCAAATGGACAAATAAAAGGAATTTCGATTTGAAATGCAGAAGAAGATTTACTTAACAGAACATAGACTAGAGTCAGACCGAGATAATTCTGATGCAACGATTTTGATAGCACACGCAATGCAAGTGCTATTTTAAACGTCAAACTTCTATGAAATTATGACGTATAAATAACACTTGCACTGCGTGTGCTATCAAAATCGTAGCGGACTTACGACGGTCTAATCTAGAAAAGTCTAAACTTTGTAAGCTTTTGAACTGTAATTTGTAAGCTCTAGACAAGAAAAAGCTTAAGCTAAAAACTCTTGAACCGTCACTGGCCGATCTGTGTAAAACAGAAAATTTGTCAAGATTTTGGGGAGAGTAGTCTGTTTTTAGATGTTTTGTGTCTACGTATAACCGTCTTCTCGGGGTCGAAGAATGACTTTCCGACCGAACAGCAGATTTCAAGAGTGACCCAACCGGTGTAGGAAACAGAAGGCATCGCGAGTTGGTGACGCGAGACGTGAGAACTACTCCTCTTGCCTACTTAATTTTGTATCCTGAATTCCTGATTCCTAAGTTCAGACTCCTAGTCTCATCCTCAGTAAAATCTATAACCACCTCCTGAGGACAGACGAACGATTTGCCGGCCGGAGTAGGGAACAGAAGATTTCGAGAGTCGGTTGAGAGAACTACTCCTCTTGCCTACTTGGCTTAACATGTTATATCCTTACCTAGTATCATCCTCTGTGAGGTCTATAACCGTCTCCTCAGGACAGAAGAACGATTTGCCGGCCGGAGTAGGAAACAGAAGATTTCGAGAGTCGGTTGAGAGAACTACTCCTCTTGCCAACTTGGCTTAACATGTTATATCCTTACCTAGTATCATCCTCCGTGAGGTCTATAACCGGCTCCTCAGGACAGAAGAACGATTTGCCGGCCGGAGTAGGAAACAGAAGATTTCGAGAGTCGGTTGTCAGAACGACCCGAACGTCCTTGCTTGGCTTAACGTGTTATATCCTTACCTAGTATCATCCTCCGTGAGGTCTATAACCGTCTTCTCAGGACAGACGAACGATTTGTCGGCCGGAGTAGGAAACAGAAGATTTCGAGAGTCGGTTGTCAGAACGACCTGAACGTCCTTGCTTGGCTTAACGTGTTATACCCTTACCCTAGTATCATCCTCCGTGAGGTCTATAACCGTCTCCTCAGGACAGAAGAACGATTTGCCGACCGGAGTAGGAAACAAAAGATTTCGAGAGTCGGTTGTCAGAACGACCCGAACGTCCTTGCTTGACTTAACGTGTTATATCCTTACCTAGTATCATCCTCCGTGAGGTCTATAACTGTCTCCTCAGGACAGAAGAACAATTTGCCGACCGGAGTAGGAAACAGAAGATTTCGAGAGTCGGTTGTTAGAAAGACCCGAACGTCCTTGCTTGACTTAACGTGTTATATCTATATCCTTACCTAGTATCATCCTCCGTGAGGTCTATAACCGTCTCCTCAGGAAAGAAGAACGATCTGCCGACCGGAGTAGGGAGGTATCGCGAGTTGGTTGAAAGAATACTCCTTGTCACTGTTTAAGTGCATGTTCCAGAAATCAGCATTATGAGTGTTTAGATGCTTACCTAGTCTCATCCTCATTGAGGTCTATAACCGTCTCCTCAGGACAGAAGAACGATTTGCCGACCGGAGTAGGAAACAGAAGATTTCGAGAGTCGGTTGTCAGAACTACCCGACGTCCTTGCTTGGCAGCGTGCTCTAAGATCCTGGCGCTGGAGTTGTAGCTCAGTTTGATGTTGCCGGAATACCAGCGCTCGCCGCCTGGTGTCTGAGAAGGTCATAAAAAATATGTTACAGCTTTTTAACAACAAAACTTCCGTGAGAACGATTAACAATGTGCCAAAGAGAACTTTAAAAATTGCAAACTTCCCATGAAATGTCTTCGGTACTTTTTCTGCACGATTATTGTCAAAGGTTCTTCTCATGGAAGAGTCCAGAAATTTTTGGAAATTTGAAAATTGTTCTACAACTTGCATATTGCTATAGACAATAGGCCTATAACTGACACAACGGCATGCTAGAAGCAGCTGCAGGTAGAAGGTACGAACTGACACGAAAGCCCATTACTGCTTTTAGATAAAAGACTTTAATAGAGTATCTCTTTCAAATCTCCATATTTCTAAGCCAATACAGAGTAACCCTTAGCTCGCTAATAGAAGATGGTGGGAGTTACCTTAGCGAACGAGAACTCGAGTGTGAAGTCCTTAAAGGAGATGACGAGCTGCTCGGCGTCCCCCTCCTTGCATACACCCCCCACGTTCGCGTTGTTCGGCACGAATGTGTTCGCGTCCTGTAACGACAAATACAAATATTATAACACCATAATCACGATACAAAAGTAACTGTAAATTTTTTTTTGTGACACACTTTTATTGCTGACTGTGCTTTTTCTCATTTGCATGTCTATTGAGTACTTCTTGAGACCTTTATAATATAATGAGTCTAAGCTTGATGTGTTTGTGTGTTTCCATCCAGGAGTTCCTTTAGCTACCTTCCGACTGCATCATCAGATCACCTTCATGTTAGCATATTATTGCATTGTCACCGGAATTACGATAGTACTCCAAATTTCAACTGAATCAAATACCGGGAAGTGGTTCAAATTTTAGTTACATGATTTGAAGCACTATATAAATATACAAACCGACAAAACGTTGTCTCTTCTGTCTCTGAAAGTTAAGGATACTGGAGCCATATCTGGGCTATTACGAGTATTAGACCTCCCGACGTATTCTGGCTTGCATTGCTTGCATAAAAATTTTGTACGATCTTCCTTACCTTTTGACCTTTTGTATCTTAATCCTTAATTTTCCTATGGCTTTGTATTGTAGAAATACATAAGAAAATACAAAAAAGCTTGGCTCTTTCTTAATCAGCGTTGTGTAAGTTGCCGAACTTGCCGATAATTTGCTCCTTCCAAAGTGGTCTAAAGAAATGTATAGCAAGGAGGTTAGGCGTACAAAAGTAGTATAGGTAGTAGTTGATGTTGACATAAGGCACCCCAGAGATGCAGAGGGCCTTCGCAAAATCGCGCCACGCCTTCCGGTTCGTAACCGCCGGGCGGAAGCCGTGGCTCCAAGCGTCCTGAGGGCCTACCGAAACATGTTCGACGTGATGCCTCCCTGTCACACTTAAATACGAATTTAGAAGTGCGACAGAGAGGCAAGGCAACACGTCGAACGTGGTTCGCGGTAGGCACTATGTACATTCTTGGCGACGATCCGTCGAGAGGGATCTGCTAGTGGTCGGACTGAACTGGGGCGAGGTCAGAAGTGTCGTATTGCCTACTTGATGATAAAGGGAACTCACCGCTCGCTCGTTCAGCTTGGTAAGATAAGAGATATCTATAAGCGCGTCTACTGTAAGCAGGATGCATGTCTCCCCGCCGCTGCCCTGCAGGCGGTAAGTCGCCGTTGATATACTCCGTTCTGTCACCGCCTCCTGTAAATTCAGAAACAGTCATTAGAATTGAAAGGAATTTGTGAAGTTCCAACACGTGAGACATTAAGAAACGTCTATTTAAACGGCCAAAGACTGAGTGAGTGTGATATTTGTGCCTCTCAATGTAGGCCAGGAACTTTTAACCCTGTGTTTGTGGTTATTTCCTAATCAGAACCATTAAGGAAAATGAGCGTCAAAGAGGCTATAAAAGATAACAGCTCTTTTGTGCGCAGTAAAGGGTTGAGTTTTTAAAAGAACCACTTTGTACTTTTATAAAATCGGGTCCACGTTAACATCCGTGAAATTATATTACTTATTCTGTACTCTTTGTAAATAAAAGTAATTAGGATTCTTAAAGTGCCACATTAAGGGGGTTAAAGTGAGAAACTTTTGAAATAAACAAATTGCTCTCCTCGCTTGGGAAATTTCGTTGAGATTGCTCGCTGTTTTAGTGGTTAAGTGGTTGAGTCACTAATTTAAGCTAAATCCAGCGTTCAACAATATTTACCAACAAAAGCTTTAGTTTCAGAGGACTTTCCCTCACATCTGCAATTCATGGATGAAAACAACCAACATAAAATTACTAACAACGCTCCTGCTCCCGTAATCGATCACCAAAAGGAGTATGAGCGGAACGCAAAATCAAAATTTCATAGAGTCGATCTACGCTATGTGCTAGGTCAAGTATGAAGCTTATAGAGGGTAAGTCATTTCAGGGGTCATTTTCATTAATTTTACAAAGAGCTTCTGATTCTGAGTAGAAATAACATAACATTCCCAAATCTGAAAGAAGTATAGTATTCGATTTTAAATAAAATGAACCATAATCCGGCCCGTGACAAGCGGTAAAAAAAAGGTCTGACCCTGGGGTCAATTTTAAAAGAATACTCACCGTTGTGCCACCCGGAGCGACGGTCGTTCTGCTGTATTTCGTGACCCTCGGCCTTCGCGTGGAGGCCTGGCTGTCCAGCTGCAGGCCCTGCACCGAGCACACCAGCAGCGCTGCCGACATAACCCACATTAACACTTCCACATCACCATCGAGGGCCAAATTAATACATCATAGGGCCAAAATAAATCCAAATTATTTTCAAATTCAATTTTTTTCATAGAGTCCATGGATTGGATTTAAATGATCATAAAACTTAAGGGCCAAATAATTAACATTCACACATTATAGGGCCAAAAAAGTCTTTAAAGTGTTTTTCGAAGTCTTTGTTCACAGGGTCCAAGGGCTTAAATTATGATCACTAAACTTGATGGTTTTAGTTATATATAACTCCGCTCTAGAATCTTTGAAGGTGTAACGATAACTGGAGTTAAAAGCCACAAATTCCTATTTTCACATCACAATCGAGGGCCAAATTAATATTCACACACTATAGGGCCGTAAAAGTCTTTAGTCTTTTTGAAGTCTTTATTCACAGAGCCCTAAGATATGATTTAAATAATGATTACAAAACTTGATGGTTTTTAACTCGGCTCTAGAATATTTTAAGGTGTAACGATAACTGCAGTTAAAAGCCACAAATGTCTATTTCCACATTCACAATGACATCGAAGGTCAAATAGGATCGAAGGTCAAGTCTTTGTTCACAGAATGCAAAGATTGGATTTAAATAATTATCACAAAACTTGATGGTTTTATAACTCCGCTCTAGAATATTTCAAGGTGTGATGGTAACTGGTGTTAGCCACAAGTTTTATTTGTCAGTCTTCATATATCTTCACATAGTCCAGAAAATAGTCAACTTCACACAGTTGAAATTGAATTATAACAACATTTTATAGTGTCAATAAATTCCACTCTTGATGTTGAACATAATATGCCAAAGATGTATGTTGTATGTTGTTTGAATGTATGTTGTGAACTGGAACAGGCATTGTTTGGTGACCAACACGTACAAGGCGGCTGCACAATTTAGTTGATTTGTGTAGTGATGAGACATTATATCGATATTGTTATATTCAAATATATGTACATATTTGAATTGTTTACTTTATTTATTATAATCTACGAGTAAGCCAAATGTAAGAATGGTCCCTTATAATTTTTAATTGGAATGTTACTATAAAATATGTAACTTCCCTTAAAAATTGCCTATACCTACGAATTAATATTCCTTGCTCATCTTGCACCTTGTAATAGGTAATATGGTGTAATAAAGACATGTCTACATATGAGACATACAAACATTATCTCGACTTCTGGCCGAAAGGTGTCGTACTTCGGAGGTTCCGGGGCAAACTGCCGAATCCGACACAAGACCAGACGATGCAACGGAACCACGCCGTTTTGTCGTCTAAATAGTGTTTGGTTTTAAGTTTATAAAATATGTATGTTAGTCTGTAAGGTATTTGTAATATGGGTTGTTGCCTGATTTTTTCTAAATAAATAAATAAACTTATTACACCTTGTAAGGAAAACGAAATTATAATAATTACTACTTAGGAATAAAAAGTACTTTTAGTGGTATGTGACAATAAATTAGAAAAGCGGCCAAGTGCGAGGCGGACTCGCCCATGAAGGGTTCCGTAGCAGCAAGTAACATAATAAAATTGCTGTTTACGATTTATGACGTATTAAAAAAAAACTACTTACTAGATCTCATTCAAACCAATTTTCAGTGGAAGTTTGCATGGTAATGTTCTTCATATATTTTTTTTTAGTTTTATCATTCTCTTATTTTAGCAGTTACAGGGGGGGGGACACATTTTACCAATTTGGAAGTGTGTCTCGCGCAAACTATTCAGTTTAGAAAACATGATATTAGAAACCTCAATATCATTTTTGAAGACCTATTGAATTATAAAAATTGAGTTTCAGTTCTAAGTATGGGGAACCCCCACAATTTATTGTTTTTTTTCCTATTTTTGTGTGAAAATCTTAATGCGGTTCACAGAATACATCTACTTACCAAGTTTCAACAGTACCTAATAGTTGTTATAGTTTCGGAAAAAAGTGGCTGTGACATACGGACGGACAGACAGACAGACACGACGAATCCATAAGGGTCCCTTTTTTTGCCATTTGGCTACGGAACCCTAAAAAGAATATAAAGATTTTTTTACGTACCTACCTACCTAATTACAAAAGTATTTTTTTTTATACAATAACCCCTATACTGAAAATGTATAAGTAATGCCGAATAGTTATTGCGTGAATAGTAATTTGTTACATGAGTATTGCGTAGTGGTATTTTTTTGTAGGTACCATTTTTATGAAAAAAACTATCGATGTCGATAAAGTAAATTGCTCAGCACTGCTGGCTACTTCACCAATGGAAAATTATGACTGCGGATATTCAACTGTTGTTGTTGACAACCCAGAATCAGACATCCTAGAATTAGAATTATCCTAAGATACCTACCTAGGTACAAATACATAAGAAAAAAGACACTGGTGACTATCACAAAACATGTACCATAATAAATAAAAATAAACATGTACGAATAGGTATACAGGGTCATTTTTGGACCGTTAGCCATATTGTGCGAGGTGATTAGGTAGGCCATACTGAACAACTTTTTCTATGGGACCAACTCCGAGATCACAAAAATTTTTTTGGCCGTGTCATACATTTTGGTCGAGTGGATGTCGACGTTTTCTATGGGAAGGCCAAATGTTTTTTGGGATTTCGGGGTTGGTCCCATAGAAAAAGTTGTTCAGTGTGACTTACCTAATCACCTCGCACAATATGGCTAACGGTCCAAAAATGACCCTGCATATAAACAACAATATCAGAAAAAACATTAGAGCCGATACAGACGGACTGCAACCCGACTGCAATTTGTATGGGAACTGCACGCATTTCTGCAAGAAAAAAACTGTCCGAAAAAAATTTCAGCTTAGTGACGCATTTTTCCATACATTTTGTATGGACCGTCACAAATCGGACACCCAAAATTTGTATAAAAACTGGGGGCACTTTTCTTTTGTTACAATCATTCAATCAATAGTCTTCGTGATTCTGAGTAGAAATAACCGAAAAGTTTGTTCTTTAGGTTTACGAGAAAAGTAAATGGTTCACTTTATTCTGAAAACCCACATCAATAACAAATTGAGTTGCTATTTTAAAAGTTCAAATGGGCTTATTCAAACCAGCAAGGTTAAAGTTTAAATTGCAATCAGTTCCATCCAATGCTTTCATATTTCTGTTTCAAAACGAACAAAAAAACCACTTCGGATTGACTCAAACTAGAGTTAATTGAATCAACTCAGTTATTCGTTTATGGAACTCGGTTGACTGCAGCCTGGGAGGCCAATTCGAAGTTACATTTTGACACCAATATGATAGGTACCTATCTAAATGATGTCAGTAGCTCGCGCCAATACATGTATATACAGATGTAATTCATTATTGTTTTCCTTCGTATTTTCTCAGAAACGTTCGTATTTGTCATGCTACTTCAGTCAACCTCGGTTTTTGTACCGAGACTGACTGAAATAGCAAGACACGTTCATACGTTTCTGTGAAAATACGATGGAAAATAATTATGCACTACATTTGTACCTACGGACAACTACGGACGAATACGAGCGAAATGCACTAATGACTGAGATATTTTGATATCATCAGACATAAAAGTTATTATGGCAAAACAAAGTGATTGACAAAATAAAATATCGACATGTCTGTTATCGATGTTACCTTAACGTTATACTTAATAAGTTTTTGGAAAAATTTCATTTTTGTTACAAGCTTTTATCGCTGACTGTACTTTTCTTACGACAGACAACTAATACTCATCGAGACAATTCTAAAAACCCCTAACACAATTAGGTTGCGCTGTTTCATCACAGAGTTCCTATGGCCACCTCCTGTCTCCATCATCAGATCAGCTCGATGGTATCAGAATATTGCATTGTCATCCGATTTATACATGCATGCAAAATTTCAGCTCAATCGGAAACCGGGATGTGGATCAAATTTAACTTGCAAGATTTAATTACAGACAGACAACGGTCAGATGAAACTAAATAAAAAAATATTTATTACATTTTATACGAAGATAGCTACCGTGAAATACACAACACGTTCGATATCTTCTTCTCTTTTGAGTATATCTTGGTAGTTTTCTGTTCTTTTGGCACTGTATACTACAGTTTACGTTTTAATTTTTTAATAATTCTCGGTAACTTACCTACAGCAAGAAGAAGTTACATATTTTAAATACTAATCTACCTAAGACTTATCGATAACAGATTTATCGATGTTTCATTTTCTCAAACACTCGTTTTTGCCACAAAAACTTCTAAGTCTGGATATCATCTTGATATCACAATATAAATTTGAATTGCCGACCAGTTCGTTAGTGCTTTGTTTAAGTTAATTAGGCATCTTAATAGTCAAGGTTAGGACGAAAAAAATGATAAAGAATGTTGAAATAATTATAAAAGAAGAACTCTTTACTACGAGCTAATATTTAAAGGAATGCCCTACAGACGATCTCCTAAAAAATATTTGTAGAAGATTAAGTACTACATACAAAAAAATTTAGGAAATAGTAGGGTAATTAGCCAGTAACTGGCCATCCTAAACTAAAAATCAATTTTATTCACCTTATAAACAGAATTCATTTTAATAGTATTAAGGTGGCTAGTTATTGAAGGCTAACCAGTTATTGAAACCTTACACTAAAATGAAATTAAGTTGAGAATGGGTTACAAGCTTAAATTAATTGCTACTCTAGTAGTCTCACCGGACTCTACCTTGAATTTTGTTTATAGGAGAATAGAATTCATTTTTAGTTTAGTGTGTCCAGTTATTAGCTGGTGGCCAGTAACAGAATTACCTAAAACTCTTTTTAATATTTAGGTTAATTTACTCAAACTTGGATAACTAGTTAATATAATACGAGTCTCTTCAACTACCTACCTATGTTCTTTTATTTATTTAAAAACCATAAAAATAATCTAGTAATAATTTACTTCACTAAAGTTTAATTGTTAATTCTCAAGTCTCAAAATTATGTAACAACTATTTACATAGTTTATTATTCAGTTACCTTACCTACCAAAAAAATATCCAAAGAGGCTAAATACACGAATTTCATAAAACAAAATAAATAAATACCTAAATATTGTACGAATTTTTTTACACAAATTGTCTAAGCCCCACGGTAAACCCGATAAAATCCGAGTGTATTTTCCATTTCAGTTCAATCATCATTATTTATGTAAGTAGGTAATAAAACATGCCTCTATGTAAATAGGCCTACTTAGGAGCTTACATGCTAATTTCTTGCAAGGGTGAAATATAACATATTCCAACAAAGTAGCAAATAAACCTTATGCGGCTGTCAAGTTTAACAATGGCGTAAAACTCTTTACTGTGCCCTTACCACGAGTCTACCGCGACCGTTTACTCTAGGGATTGTGTAAACTCACTCAACTCATATTGAAATAGGTAGCCTCAAAAAAATTACTATATTTAGCTACGACACCTACGGCAAACGAGATTATAACATAGGTATAAAAAAATTAAAACCTTCGTTTTTAACCTTAGTAATTGTCTAAAAACATTTAATTTCAGGTAAATGGGCTTAATTTAATTAATTAATTGAGCCACAAGGCCGCTTGTGTGACGTAATCATGCGGACATGATATATGTGGGACATTTATGACAAAAATTAAAAATGGTTTTCTCTGTTTACACTCGACAAATGCTATTAAAAGTAATAAATAATTTATAAAACTCCTAATTTTTTTTCGTATTTCACCCAGGCCATAAAAATTAATCGTTCAGTAATTTATTGCTTGTGAAATTAATCGTATTAGGACACCCTTTTATCAAAATTTACCAACCAAGAAAAGTCTGCAGAGATTTTGACAGCACACGCAGTGCCAGTGTTATTTAACGTCATAATTTCATAGAAGTTTGACGTTTAAAATAACACCTGCACTGAGTGTGCTCATGTGCTATCAAAATCTCTGCAGACTTTTCTTGGTTTAACTCTACGGAACGGACCGTAGCTTACACAACAATAAACTTAAATATTTTATTTCCATAAATCCTGAAAGACCTGAAATGGACAAAGTTAGCTAAACTTATTCACTTAGCCATTCTCGGGTGAGACTGAAATCTCTCACGCGATATAAGGCTGAGATAATAAAACATTCATATGAAACATTCATAGACTTATGAGGGGTAAAATCCAGAGATTTTCCTTTCACTATAGCAAAAAATAGTTTGAATTATTGTTTTCTATAGTTCGTTTTTTTAGCATTAGAAGAAAGGTAAACGATCTTGATGTCTTTTAATTGAAAAACACGTTTTAAAAATAAGTCACGGCAAATACATAACAATTATGAATCTAATACGATCATTTATTATATTCTTCTGCTTTCATAAGTAGTTACCTACTGATTTTTAAAAACCATTTTTCAATTAAAAGACATGTCAAGATCGCTTACCAGAGACGTGCGCGCCGGTCGAAAAAAATCGGGCGGCGGCGCGCCAGGAAATAATTCACGGCGGTGGCGTAACGCCGGCGGCGTGGGATTTTTCAACTTTTCAATATTAAAACGTATATAGGGAAAAAAATCTCAAAAAACTGTGTTAGTATCATTTGTTTGGTGTTATTATCTTATTATGTGGTTGTTTATTGTTGAAAAATCATGAAAAAAATCGATTTATAATAGTTTGGAAAAAAACATAGGTATGTCAAATATGTTGGATGTTGCCAGGTTCAGTGTAAATAAGAAGATACGCCGCATAATGAAAAGACGTCCAGTATTTTGGCCGTTGCCGAGTATACATACCGTAGGTACTTTATGTGCATAAGGTTTTTTTTGTCAATTTCATGTTTTTTTTAATAAATATAGAATAATTGCATTTTTTAATTACAAATACTCTTACGGATAATGTCTAGTCAAGTTATGTTAATATGAATTTAAGTAAAACCCATTTTTTTTTATATTTTTTCCAAAAACTATATAGCTCGTATAGGTGCCTAGGTGGTAAAATTTTACCAGTCATTGACGTCATTTATTAAACTTAGCGGGGTATCGTAGGTTGTATCATCTGAGCAATGGTTTTTACAATAATGTATGCAATTTTATAAATATTTTCGTAAGAAAATTCTCAAATGAAATCGGGTCTGCCTCTTGATGTCTTGATGAACGCACAGGAAAAAAAATCCGTAAAAATATTTTTATCTATTTGGTTCATTACGTTAATACGACTTTTTAAAACGTTTTGTAACACCTTACATGCCTCTGTTTAATTTATTTACCATAAAAATTACCAGAATATTTGATAATTTGATAATATGAATATTCGCAATGTCCAACATACTGGACTTAGCAAAAGTGCCCTGTAGTCGACAACGGTTAAAACACTGGACATTATACTTTGTAAATGTGTTTTACCCATACATACAACACATTTTTATGTAAATCATACTGCCACATAAGAAATAGTTAGTATGGTGTTGGTGCGACATAAAATAGTAGAATTTAAATTATATAACTAAAAAAAATCCGTACTAAATTATTGCCATGTTTAAGTAAGTATTCTACCTCAAAAATGTGAGAGTTACGTAGGAAGTGGCGCCCACAATAATTTTCAACTATTTCTTATCGGAGTATAACCTATTACATATTTTAACGCTGCATAATACTGTCTTAGAAAAAAATATTCGGCGCGAATTTTAAACTACCGGCGGCGGCGGCGGCGCGCTGACTCCTTATGGCGCGCACGTCTAATTACCTTCTTTCTAATGCTAAAAAAACGAACTATACAACATGGTATAATAATATACTCCGCCTGGTACTCCATTCCCGTCTTTTCTAGGTCACCTAACTGACACGGGCCTACGTCATCATGCGACTGCGCTATATGATAATATGCGATAGCGCTATATATAGCGGCCATATTGTTGTGACGTAGGCCCGTGTCACTCTGGGAATGGAAGACTATGTTTTATTAGACTATGCTATACAAGAAGACAAAAGCATTGGGTACTTCCAAATTAAATAAACGAATCCAATGTATCTTTGAACATGATTTATTTTGCAAAAGCTACACTGTATAGGACAAAATTAATTTAAAATTAAACGTTTTTTTAAGAAATATTTGCTATTAATTCATGTTACTACTTCTACTACTAGTTCACGTTCTACTACGCTAAGGCAAAGGTAAAAGTACTTTTGCAGCGGCTTCAAGTAAACCCTTACTATCTTTATGTTCCTCGTACAAAAGAAATGCTTCCTCATCAACGTACCGGTAAATTTGGTCGAAACTATTCATCAAGTAATTGAAACACCCAAAATTCTTTATACAGGTGTTTTCCGCGTAGCCGTAAGCCCAATACAGAACTACATCTTGACAGTTGCAGGACAGTAATTCGTAATGAAACCTCCCCTTAGTTTCATTTATAGTGCAATCCATACGGTCAATAATTTCGTTCATCTTCAGACGGGATTCCGTGTCGCCGCCTTTTTCATCATCAATTACATCAGCTCTTGACAATACTCGGTTCTCGTGATACAAACACTGCGTTGAATTGTAGTACGATGAATTTCTGAACGAATCCATCCTGATAACGCCGGCATGAGTCGACTTGCCTCCAGCCACTGCCACTTCGATGACGTTATCGTTGAGGACCATCATGTAATGTTCCGCTAATTTGCTCGAGGGAATCCTACAAGAGATAATATCACCCGTGCGAGGCCGACGGCGGACAATCGACTTAAAAGACTGGTTAAGGTCACCACCCAACGTGCCAAAAACCTCTTTGCCTTCGTCAGTTTGAAAAATTTGGTAGCTTCGTACCGTGCCCTCCACAAATTCTCCGTGAATGATCGGGCGGTACAAATAGGTCGTTTTAAGTGTATCTATAGCAGCCTCCACTTTGCCAACGGTAGCTACGAAGGTTTCGCTGGCGCTAGTAACGCTGCCTCGACGTGTTCTTGTTACATTTCTTCTAGTTCCATCTGTAATGTTGAAGCCCGAAACTAGAAGTCCCCTCGCTCCGCAAAACAAAATGAAGACGAATGCTAACTCGTTCATGTTTGCTGGTACTCATGATCGTTGGCGAGATACCGGCCATTATATAAGTAGAGGAATATTATCAGCAGTTGGTTCACAGGTCACGGGTAATCTAAGTGAAGTCTGGCGGATATGAAATTCCAAAATGACGTTAGACAATTTCATGCTAACAAGACCTCATAATAATTGTTTTTGTAATAATTTTCCATGTGCACATCGTGGGTTATCCGCAGATGGTCTAGAACGCAAAATGACTAGTGTGTTTTTCTTGTTGCATACGTTTTAGAGCGAGATTTTGAGTAGTCTGTTGTAGTTTTTGAACTTATTTTTTATTTAAATAATTTTGGGGTTCGTGATCAATTTGGTAAGTATTGATTTAAATTTTAAAGTAATGTTACATTATATTTGTGGGAGGGCACCTTCAGTACAGCAGCGCACGCAAAGCGCCCAATACGCGCCATGTACGTACGTCACTCTTTTAGTATGAGGGCACCGAAGGTGCCCGGTATTAGATCGCACACAGTGCACTACGTATGTCGAGCTACGTCCAGCCCTTTTAGTACAAGGGCGACGAAAGGCGTCCGGCATTGGATCGCGTGCAGCGCGCCACGTAATGCCACCCGGATTACGCCCGACTCTTTTAGTATGAGGGCGCCAAAGGCGCTTGGCATCGAATCGCGCGCAGCGCGTAGCGCGCCACGTTCATCGGGCTACGCCCGAATATTTTGGCATCGCCCTCATACTAAAAGCCGGCGCACGGCTTTTAGTATGAGGGCGCCGAAGGCGCTTACAGAAAGCGCCGTGTTCTATTTGATGTGACGTCATATAACCTATAACCAGCGGACAATCGTGTAAGCTCGGCGATGGCTCGGGACGCCACACTCCAGCAGTGAACCACCGCCCCCGCACCGCCGCCTCGCGCCGTTCGCTCCCGTGGTGCATTAGCGCGTTTCGTAGCGCGATTTGAAAATTTTCGATTTCTTCATTTTATATTTTTTTACATGCTCAGTTGGCCGCCCCTCTCAATCTCATGTGCCGCCCGGGGCCATGGCCCCATGGCCCCCCTAGCCCCCCCCCTCCCCACGCTACGCCCCTGGTTCCTCCATAAAGTGGCCTTGGAATTTTGCGGGTGTATATATTATGACTATACCCCTGTTTTAATTTTTAACCAAATTTAAAATTTCAAAACAGACAGGATCTCGTTTCTCGATTCGGTGGGATTTTTCTTTATTATTGTTACCTGATATCTCGAAGGACAGAGGTCGTGATTGAGGAAATTCTTTTTTTTTTTTAAGAAAACAAGGAAACTTCAAATAATATTAAGTAGATTCACATATACGAAGGTCCGAAAGTTGTTAGCTGCTCAGACTCTACTGTTGCGATAGCAATAAATATTATTCATACCATCGTGAGGGCTCTTTCAGTACTTATTGAGGTGGTGTAAATTCATTTGTAGAAAACGCTTAGTTTTGTGTAAAATGACAAAAACACCAAAGGTGATATATTTATCACAAATCTTTTGCAATAAATTTATTGCAATTGCAATTACATCGGTAAACCCGTTTTAGAGATAAACGATAAAATTAATTTGTGCATAAATAAACAATACCTACTACTGTTAACGCACATGCTGGAAAATACTGCAAGATAACGTATCACACAACCTTGAAACATAACTATCTATTACTTAGCAATACAATCTTGGGGTTAAAGTATAATTTATTAATTTATTATTATTTATGACGCCACTGGTGACCGTAGATCTGGCAGCTTCCTCGCACAAAGAATAAGTATTGCGATACAGCGAGGAAATGCTGCCAGCATCTACGGCACCATTCCGCAGGGGGATATTTTGTAATTTTTTTATTTTAAGTTTAGTTTTATTTATTTTTAGATTTAGTTTTTAAGTTTTGTAGGTTAGTTATTTAATTATGTTTTTTTTTCTAGTTATGTATATTAAGTTTGTATGCATTTATTAAATAAATATACATAATATTATATATTAAAAAAAAATATGAGCTGAGATAGATGTGATATACTAAAAAAAAGTGCCAAGCCTTCCTGCGCTTGCTGCGTATTCATGTGGCCCACTGATTAGGTAACAGTCCGCCGGACGGTATCGGCCTGTCAGTTGTTCGGAACTGTCAAAATGTTCTTCTAACTGACAGGCCGATACCGTCCGGCGGACTGTTAATCAGTGGGCCCCTTTAGCCGCGTAACCTCGAGACGCCACAGTTCGATTCCCGCCTCAGCCACTCGAGGGTTTAGTCACTCTTTCTTTTCCTGCGGGGTTGCGTAATGCATCGCAACATTCGCATTATTCGCAACCATAATGAGTTTTTCACCACACCAGCTCGGAAAGGCTTACTTTGCACTTCAAAAACGGATAGCAAAGTTGTACTTTGCTATCAGTAATTCACATGTGAGGCAAAGTAATCAAATGCAAATTTTGAGTTGTTTTCTTATGTTTGCTGGTAGAATTGACTTTTAAATGATGATTTTGGATGATAATATTTAATAACATTCATTTGAATTTGATTTGGTTTGATTTTGTTTGATATTTTACATTAAATATTGGCTTCGGGTTGGTGTGGTGAAAGATTTGGTGTTTCACTCGGGGGAAAATTTTGTTTAACCCTCGTGCTTTGAGACCCTCGCAACGCTCAAGATTCCATTTTTCGATTTTGGAATCTTTCGCTAGCTCGGGTTGTAAAACAAATAACTATTGTAGTGTTTAGTTTTAAAATATATTTTTATAATATGTATACTACTTTTAAGGTTTTTGTCTCAAATAAAGTTTTTCATTTCATTTTATTTAGTTACATCTATTACACCAACATTTAAATGTGAACCTAGTTCATAAATTGCAAATTCAGTTAAGAAATTGAATAAAAATTATACAGCACTTTTTCTCCCCCAATCTAATCTGAAATACCGTTCAAATTGTATTACGCCTGTCTGCGACCTCCGTCAAAATTGTCTCCATTTTCGTAGCTGGCTTAATTTAGTAATATTCCCTACTTTAATCTGTGTTTACGAGCGTATGGTATTGTCAATGACCTTGGGGATAAATTTGGAGCCATCGCTAAATTGATTATGAAACTATTTTCGTCACAAGACAAAAAAGGGCTTACCTACGTCATTCAAATGGGATCCCTTTGTTTCCCATAAAATTTTAAGTCATAATGTATTGTTTGTCATATTATCGTTAGTCATAAAACTGAAACCGTTAACTTTTCAGGATTTTCGTAAGGTTATTGTATAGATAGGTTAGGTAGGGTATGGTAGGGTAGGGTAGGGTAGGGTAGGGTAGGGTAGGGTAGGGTAGGGTAGGGTAGGGTAGGGTAGGGTAGGGTAGGGTAGGTATAGATAGTTAGAGTTGGCGGAAGATAGGGAAAGCTGGAAGATACTCCACCGACAAGAGAATAACTCTTAAGTTAATGATGATGAGGTTAGGTTAGGTTAGGTTTGTTTTATGGCAATCCTAAAAGGTTACGCGTTCCTAAGAAAAACTAATTATGACTAACGAAGATTCGGACAAACAATACATTATGGCTTAAAACTATTTGGGAAACAATAGAGACCCCATTCAAATGTATTAAAAATTAGACATAGCTTGAAAAAGGCAAAGTAGTAGGCTGTGACAAGACTATGACAAGGACTCGATTGGCTATGCTACTCGCATAGAAAGTTCCATACTTCCAATATCCCTATATTACCTTTCCATACAATTAAAGTTTCATCTAGTTCGGTCATCTCCCGCCTACTCCCTAGTCACCTCTGTAGCATTGTTGCTAAGTGGAAGTCTCACGTATGGCCTAAATGGGGTTGGCAACTGTCAAAGGTTTCCATAGCTGGCGCCATCATAGCTTGCCCCTTTTTCTATGAGATTTGGCTTAAAGGACTGGCATCCAGGGCATAAAATTCCATCAAAAAAGCAAAAATTTGACACAATTCTAGGGATTGACAGGGCAAGCTATGCTGGCGCCATCTGCTAAATACTCCGGCCAACCCCATTCAGCTGCAAGTTCCTAATATAGTGATGTAGTCAGAAATAGACAAGCTAACAAACCGAAGGCCACACTATTCATCCATTGACAAACTAAACTTCAGTTTGCAAAAATATAAATAGAACTGCAGACGAGATTAAAATTGCTACGTTTGCACTACAGTTATTGAATATTTGATACGTATTTTATCCTTGTTTTAAACTGTATTTTTCACAAATTAATGCAATTTCAGGCAATCATACTTGATTGTAATATCAAATGTACATACGATTCTGTTCCTAATTCCATGGTAATAAGGCGAAATACGTATACCTACATATTATTGTCGCCGGATTTCCACATAAATATCTGTAATAAATACAGCCGGCAGGATGAGATATTAGGTACGTTATCGACAAATGCACAAAAATATTTTCATTGTTTACATGTTACATTGACGACTTGGATGCATTTTAGCCGCATTGGCGGGAACCTCTACAAACGATAGGGTGAGTGGAGGGAACGAGGGGAGGCCTTATCAAAAATTTTGAAAAAATACACAAATTAGTTCTTTACCTATAGATGACAGGAAAACCTATTAGAAATGTGTAGTCAAGCGTGAGTCGCACTTAATGTACGGGACCCTTGGAACGCGAGTCCGACTCGCACTTGGCCGGTTTTTTTTGTACCGAGACTGACTGAAATAGCAAGACACATTCGTACGTTTCCGTGAAAATACGATGGAAAATAATTATGCACTACATCCGTAAGTCATATCACATCGACTTCGCTAACAGATTGGCAGTATATATATTCCTGAGCTTTACGGATTCGATTGAGGTAGCCATACAAGGCAAACGTCTTACGTAATCGACCTCCTCGTGAAATACCCCTAAAACACCCCTATAATCATGCCGGCGTCATTGAACACTGAATGAACCATCGATTTACACTTGACCCGGCTTAACCTCTAGATTGTTTCGGGCAATTTGCGTGTCTTGACGTCATAAGCTCAGGGTGCGTAGCCAACGTGCAATCGTTGACGCTCCGTAGCGATCGAAACGCAACTGTCACTGCCGCACTAGTGGGGAGAGTGATAAAGAGAGATGACTACATCACGCTACGGAGCGTTAACGATTGGCACGTTGGCTACGCGCCCAAGCTTAATATTTTCCAGACTTAATCTTTTCGACGCCGTGTCAAACACAAAAGCTGTCAAAACTGAAATTGAACTTTATGCATATACACGTAGGTCTATGTTGCTCTGTGGTCTGTAAAGGATTAATTTATAGTTATACTCTGTCAAGCAATTTCCGTCAGAAAAGACAGGCAAATTTAAAAAAATGTAGGCGCGAAGGGTTATCGTCCCATAGAAAATTTGAATTTCGCGCCTTTATCTACTGACAAACTTGTTTGACCGGCTCTAAAATTAGTGCATCAATCAAGCCCAGCTTATTGCAGCCGCCCACGATATCCGGAAATGGTGACAAAGTTCAAGTGCATTAATTTCCTCTGACGTGCAGGGAACCGACAGCAGCTTATTTTACCTGGTAGCCGCCTACGTCTTTCTAAATTTGACGCGAGTGTAAAATCCATTCATGAAACCTTTTTGCTTTTATAGTTCGTTTTTTTAGCATTAGAAAAAAAATCTTGACGTGTCTTTTTATTGAAAAACACTTTTGAAAAATAAGTCACGGCAATATACACAGCAAAATAAGTAACAATTATGAATCATATATATACGAATATTTACATTATTTTGCTTTCATAAGTAAATAGTTACTGATTTTTAAAAAGCGTTTTTACGTCATGATTGCGTAGTCTTTTTCTAATGCTAAAAAAACGAACCATAGTCTGCTATGCTGTATGTAGACTGTAGGCTAATAGGCCAATCAAATTTTAGATTTATTCGATGAATTAATCTAGGAATTCAATGGAGTCAAGCTGGAAATCGTTTTGATACCTTTATTTGGTTCTGAATGCGTGTAATCCAAGTCTGCTCAATCCCAGGAGGTGTGCATAATTTTTGTGAGCTTTGGGAGATACATTTTTCCTTGGATTACCAAACCACTTGATGTAGAAGGAACCCACTACACTAGTGAAAACGAATTTTCGGATTTTAACATGATTATACAAAAAATAAAGAAATTCAAAGTGGTGGCTATTTTTTACAAACTTTGACTACGAATTCAAATTAAGGTAGGTACCTTTCGGATCCTCAAAATTAAGGTATTAAAACGAATTCCAACCTGCTGGGTGTTAAATTTTCGAAAAAATCTGATTTGATTGGCCTAGACTAGACCTAACTAGCAGACTTAAAAACGTTCCATGAATGTATTTTCCAGTCGCATCAAATTTAGAAATGCATAGGCGGCTCCCAGGTCTCTGAACGTTATACAGTAAATGAATGCAGTACGGCTACCACCAGTTTTGACATTGACATAACGCTCACGTTTACGTAACTTACTTTCTATGCATCTCGCTCGTACTCGCATATGCGAGCAATAGTGGAAACGAGATGTACAGAAAGTAAATTACGTAGACGTGAGCGTTATGTCAATGTTAAAACTGATGGTAGAGGCTCAGTTGAACTTTATCGCCATTTTTAGATATCGTGGGCTGGGCTGAAATATGCTAATTTTAGTGAACTTTAAGCATTCAAGCGTCCAACTTTCGGCAGCTTACAGGCTTTAACAAAATTTGTATTTTCCTTGTATAAATTTTTTTAGTAACGAAAACTAGTCAATCGGTTGCGTCGTTCAAGGAGAGGTTAAAGAAGCTATGGTTATCTGATCTGACTGATGTATTTGTCTATATTTCTATTGTATAGTTGCCTTATATCATTCTAATTCTTTCCAATTCTTAGTGTATTTTCCCCATTCCTCTTTGTGTAATATATGTATGTTTATCCTATAAATTTTGTATGTATTTATATCCTTTATCTTTCTGGTACCTTGTTTTACATCTTGCTGCATTTGTCACCCTCTTTTCACTTTCTCCTCTCATCTACTCAAAGTTTAACTGGAAGAGATCCCTCAAAGGGATAAGTTCGCCTTTGTACTTCTTACTAATTGTATGTTATTTTTAATATGTATTCATGTACAATAAAGAGTTTACTACTACTACTACTACTAGTACCCGTACTGTTTATTAGAGTCAGTCCAAAATAAGTTTGCAACGATTTTGATAGCACACGCAGTGCAAGTGTTATTTGTACGTCATAATTTCATTGAAGTCTATGGATGACTCACGCTAGACCGGGCCGGGCCCGAGCCGAGGCGTCCGACATGTCATTTTCTATGACGGCCGGTCTAGCGTGAGTCATCCTTAACTCTACATAAAATCTACCTAGCTATTATTTTATCTCTGAACGACTAAAATAATTAATGCAGCTGAACTTTAAAATAGACCGTCCACTTTCAGATAACGTGGGCTGGGCCCAAATACACATTGGACAACATTGACTGAGACTATTTTTAACCGACTTTAAAATTTAGTAAACTAAATTCGTACCTAACCTAAAGTTCCGGGTTACATTGGCAGCAACAGCATTGATTGATACTATTTTTAAACCGAATTAATTCAAAATTCAAAATTTATTAAACTAGATACGTACCTAACCTAAAATTAGGGGTTATCCCGCCTACGACAAGCCTCCGAGGCCTGTCAATGGGGTTGGCAACTGTCAAAGGTTTTATAGATGGCGCCAGCATAGGTTTAGAAACCGCTGCCTAATTAGATCGGTCTGACTTGAAAATTTAATAGATTAAGTTAAATATTAATTTTACGCGATTAAGTCATTGTGAATAATATTTAAATACATATAATAATGAGAATAAAACGTGAAAGTTTAAATCAGTGAGCTGTCTAGTCTATTAAATTTGAAATAATAGAATAGAATACCATTTATTTCAGTATTAAAGTACCTAACTACACAGTTATACAGTACATACCGTAAAACGGGGTGAGTAGGTTTCGCGGGGAGAGGTGGGCTATGAATGGGGAGAGAAGGTTTGAGAGGGGGGTGAGAAGGGATTTTAAGGCTACTGCTACAAAAATAATGTATTCCAATTTAAAATGGAGCTATAGTAATACGCATAATAAAAAAAACATCGATCCGACAATCTTCCAAAATCACCTTGGTATGAAAACCCCTCTCACCCCAAATACGAGGCACTACGGGGTGAGGTGGGCTTTCCTCTTTATCGTCAAAGTAATGGAACTACCCAAAATAAAATAAAAACTAAAATACAAACGTCCGGAACACTTATTATATACACCATTCAGTTTTCATATGTAAAAATAAAATGTTATCGAGGTTTGATTTTCAGTTTTGACCCTACTCTATTTTACGGTACACAGAAAGAAAGAAAAAAAAATGGCTTATAACTAACTTGTACACTGTAACTACACTGAAAAAGGTGAACACTCAGCATGATGCCGGGGCCTACTGGAGTAGTACCTGACGCTGGTCTTCCGTGAACACCTGTACTACTAGCTACAGTAGAGTTACTAAGATAAAACTATAGATAACTAATAATTACGACAATAAATAACGAAGCGACAATGAAGCAGTTGACATCAAGTGATTTAGTCAATAATTAGTCATAATAATACCTACATACATGTAGGTATTATTATGACTAATTATTGACTAAGTTTGATGTGCCCCCTAAAACGCCCAGTTTCCCACCCCCACCACCACCGTTGACTAGACAGCAGCAACGTTAAATAACATTGCCTATCGTGTTCCAATAAACAAAACTTTCATTTAAAATGTTATTTTCTCTGGCAGCGCAGATTTTCATAACAAAAACATATCGCTTAATCTCGGATAGAAAACCAATATTGAACTGTTACGCCACGTTACAGCTAGGAGCGCATTCGATATTTAACAATTTCTACTTGATGTGATCTTACATAACTCCTTATAAGATGAATAAGTCTAAAGGAAAAAACGTGCCTCGGAAATCAAGAAAAAGTTATTCTCGAATAGATGGCGTCACGTGCACCTTTGGCCTCTGCTCGGGTAGATGGCGTTGACGACTCTCTACTTGATGTGATCTTACATATAGTAACTCCTTATAAGATGAATAAAGTCTAAGGAAAAAACGTGCCTAGGAAATCAAGAAAAAGTTATTCTCGAATAGATGGCGTCACGTGCACCTTTGGCCTCTGCTCGGGTAGATGGCGTTGGCGACTAAGTCCCGTGGTACAATTAAATAATGTGTAAAAATCGTGAAAGTTTAATTCCATTTTGGTGACACTGACACCGTTCGATATTTAACACATATCAGTGAAAGAACATGGGTCAAAGCCATATGGCGTTCTAAAAAAATATTTATGCATATATATTATATTTATACATATACATTTTTTTTTGTTTTTACACATTTTCATTTTTAGTCTTAACACTGTGTTGATAGATGGCAGTAAATTTACTGTGACTACATAATTTACCATGACAGTAACTCTCTATACACTCTATTCTCTTTGATATTACTCACATTACATATAAGAGTCTACCTAACCTAACTCTGTGAAGTAGTAAAGTATGAGGGTACATGTTGATACATAACCGTTATAAAGACTTTGCGTGAGTAATGTTCAGTCGACATCAAAAATATGTTTACACTTTTGCACCTCCTTTGTAATAAGGCAAAAAGTGTAAACATATCTTTGACGTCGTCTGTTCAATATGACCTATTTATTTATTTATTTATTTAAACTTTATTGCACAAAGTATATACAAAAATGTACAAATGGCGGACTTAATGCCAAATGGCATTCTCTACCAGTCAACCATAGGGCCAAACAGACATCTACAATTGGTGCAGAGAGAGAAATATACCTATTCAGTGAATATAAACAAAAGCAAACCTATCAACATATAGCCTATAGGTATGCGTGACAATAATGTAGGTAAACAACATATTCACACCAATATACCTAAAGGGGCCCACTGATTACCAGGCCCCGTAGACAACATGCAAATCGCTAACGCTCCGTAGCGAACGAAACGCAACTGTCACTGTCACACTAATATGGAAGAATGACAAAGAGACACATAGCGATTCGATGGCGAAGCTCAAGCGATTGTCACCTTGGCTAGGCCGCCAGTTCGCCAGACGATATCAGCCTGTCAGTTAAACACAAAATTTGTCAGCTCTGAACAACTAACAGGCTAATATCGTCCGGCGAACTATTAATCTGTGGGCCCCTTAACAAAATCCCCCTCTATAATGTCAAATCAATAAATATCAAATCAAGTTGAGATTTTTAACGTTCGGCTAGGTACCGCTGGCTACCAACTGGCACATAAATGAAAGTATCCCTTTTATACGGAAAAAGCGGAAAGCTGGTTTCCAATGTAAGTTTGAACTCAATATTAGTAGGTGTATTTTTGTACAGGTACCTACCACTTCCATAGCAAACTGCATACCGCGAGATAGTATTAGCCGTAGCCTATGGACACTTGCGTCTCACGGCGTGTCACATGCGAATGACCAAACTTTTAAAACCCATACTGTTTCTTAAAGAACCTTATACCATGGGCTGTACTGTAGCTCCTCGAGTGTGAAAGATATATCTATATTACCTACTGCAAAAAGAAAAAAATAACATGTATGAAAGAAATAAGTTTTTTCTCACTGCACCCACGTTCGAGATTCTCTGTGTCGCCCTATGGTTGACTGGTAGAGAATGCCTTAAGGCATTGAGTCCGCCATTTGTAAGGTAAACGTACTGGTGCTCGACGCGGTTCCAGTACATGCCATTTTGAAACTTAAGTCATTGTCAATAGGGGTGACAGCAAGGTGTCATCTATTAGGCATTAGCATGTCGAGCACTAAGTACGTTTACCTTACTTATTTTTATTGTGCAATAAAGTTTAAATAAATAAAATAAAGAAAGAAAAAACCCTACGTCTAAATTTTGTGTTGTATCTACTTAAAGAATTAGGTGCTTAATAAAAGTTTAATAGACGATTACCTAGGCAGGTAACATAGAGTCTAATAAAGATGGACTCTAAACGTCTAAACTTAGTGTTTTAGTAAAAATACAGTACCTAAACTTTATATTACCTATCGTAGCTATTTTACTCGCAAACGTGTCTAAACTTGTTCAATTTCGGTCCGATACAGGCGAAGTTGGGACGCTGTTTTGTAACTTCGCCGGCAACTATTGTTTTTCCTTAGTTTACCTATCTGACCCCGTATCTCAGAGGTATAACTGTATGTTGCTATACTTAGATACACGGTGGCTAAAAAATAAGTGCATTCCCGTTGCCAGGAGTAAAAGTTGCTCAGTATAATGCCAAAACCTCCCTGGCAACGGGAAAGCAGCTATTTTTTAGCCACCTCGTATACCTATGTAGCTACATAGACTATTTGTATGCAGGGAGGGGGTCTAACTACAATCTCTGCAGCTAACTGTTGTACATATAGTCTGACAAAGAAGTTTTACCAGTAACAGTAAAATAAAAAAACTAAGTATATCTTCATATAAACAATTGATCATCCGGTTCGAAGGACCAACAAAAAATATTTTTCTAATATTTAATTGCCTATGAAACTAATGGTCCCGGGTTCTAATCCCTGGTAACCTAGTACCCACAATACAAGCCTTAGTGAGTTTAGTGTGGGACTAGGTTGATATCTGTAATTTTGGACATATTATTAAGGTGCTGGTACTAGTGCTCGACATGCTAATGACCAATAGATGGCACCCTGCTGTCACCTCTATTGACAATGACTTAAGTTTCAAGATGACATGTACTGGGACCGCGTCGAGCACCACCTTATTTGTTTATATTTTAGTAGGTACCAGGACGGGGTAAGGTGAAACGGCATTTAAACCGAATTAATGAGGAAATAATCTTGTTTATTTGTAACAAGAGCTCAAAGTTGAAACTTGTTTTGAGAGAAGTCACTTCTAATATTAGTACGACCTACGGTTTATATCCAATTGACTTTAATCTCTTTATTTTTTGACTACAACGCAATATACCTACCTACAGTACCTACAGTACCTACTGTTCTGAGCTAAGTTAAGAAGTCAGCCGCCAGTATACAGGGTGGCCAAAAAATAAGTGCATTCACGTTGCCAGGGAGGTTTTGGGATTATACTGAGCAACTTTTACTATAGGACCAACCCCGAAATCGCGCAAAAAAAGTTTGGCTGTTTCATACATTTAAGCTGGTTCTTTTTCTATGGGAGGGTAATTTTTTTTTCGCGATTTCGGGGTTGGTCCCATAGTAAAAGTTGCTCAGTATAATCCCAAAACCTCCCTGGCAATAGTGGCAACGGGAATGCACTTATTTTTTGGCCACCGTGTATACAGTCAGCAGCAGAAGTTGCTAAGCGGGCGAGGTGTTCAAAATTACCTTGACGCGTTCTTATTCTGTTAATAACAATAAAGTCGCGTCAAGATCATTTTGAACACCTCGCCCGCTTAGCAACTATTGCTGCTGACTGTACCTACCTATTCAGACTACTCTGACTACTGCTGACGCTTCAAAGATTGTAGAGGAGCAATAGATTTTTTTTTTATATAACCCCCAACGCGGACGTTACGCGATCTTACAAGAAAAAAATTTAACTATAGTAAATACCCCTATTAATGGACGTGGCACCAATAATGAGACTACTTCTAAATCTACTTCAGTAGGTACAGCTTGGCAAAAAAGAGTGGAATTTAAAAAGTGGCAACACTGTAGTGTCGTTCCGTTTTATTATATGTATTGTTTTGAAAGGGACGACACTACAGTGTTGCCACTTTTTAATTTCTACTCTTTTTTGCCAAGCTGTACTTAACATCAGTTTTTAAACACTGGCAACATTTTACCATAAATAAGAGTCAGACCGAAACAAGTCTGCAACGATTTTGATAGCACACGCAGTGCAAGTGTTATTTTAAATGTCAAACTTCTATTATGTACATTCATTTTAGTCCGTTTTAAAAAAAACGGCGGCATACTTTCCATGACTGGAGGAAAAAAATAGATAGTTTTATTTTGTTACTTATGTTGAAACCAATTTCAGCAATTTATTCAACACGTCGAACGAAAACATAAAAGACGAATAAAGGATAACTCACGCTAGATCAGGCCGGGCCCGTGCCGAGGCGTCCGACATGTCATTTTCTATGACGGCCACAGACAAAACATCCTCTAGACTGAGCATAGTCGCGCTACCCCCGCTGCCACGCATCGCATACGGTAAATTTACTCCATGTTCGAGTCGAAAGTGTCTTTGTGTGACGTCCGTGAACTCGATCGTCTTTTGAACGGACCAATCACGGCACGGGATCTCGCTAACCTCGTCCCGCGCACCCCCGCATTTTTGGCAGCATCGGTTGCATGAAATAATAGGGTATTATACTGTATTTAAAATAAATTATTTTACACCATGCATGAAATAAAGCACCAGACAATTATTAGAAAAACACAGATAGGAGTTATTTTTAAACACAAGTTCTATTTAATAAATGGGATACAAATATAAAAAGTAGGTGAGTTGACCGTGACGTCACGATGTAATGTTTCATATAAATTTCATATTAGCAAATCGTTTTGACAGCTCTAAAAAAGTAACTGATTTGACTTGTAGGAAAATACCCTATTGCTCTAAACTACGTCTAGAGGATTCCTAGTCTTTGATGACGGCTGGGGGCCGATTTTTGAATTTCGACCGCTCGATTTCGTGTATTTCGTTCAATAATATCTCCACTACTAGGCATTTAAATTCTACTAATATAATTGAAAACGAGTATTTAAAACCACTCGATTCCAAATTCCTATCGCTCGTATTTCAATAATTAGCATTTCGCCGTTTTCCACCGATTTTCGAGTGACGAAATCGACCGATCGAAATTCAAAAATCGCCCCCCTGATCGGTGATCAGGATCACGTGTTGCTTTCCATAGAAAACGAAGCGTGAGTTATCCTCAAACATTCAACTTTTAATGCGCAAAGTTATAGAAAAAGTTGCAGAGTATCAGTGAAATATCAAAAATACTCCACATTTCCTCTTAAACTTCTACATAATTGGTGTCGTTACCATAATAGACGATCAACTTACACAAAAAATAAACTCGTTATTTTTCCACAAAAGGTTAACAAGTTTACATAATAAAATCATAAATCGTTTCCGAACCCACTTGCCTTTTTTCACGTTTATGATACTAGGGCTCATTTAGACGATGTGAGTTTCATAACATTGCGGGTTTTGATTGGTCGGTTGAATTGGACGTAACCAACAGTCCGCAATGTAACTAAAATCGCATGCGAGTTCGGGCGCAGTCTAAATCAGCCCTTACTTTCATAGAGTTAGACCAAGAAAAGTCTGCAACGATTTGGATAGCATACGCAGTGCAAGTGTAATTTTAAACGACAAACTTCTATGAAATTATGACGTATAAATAACACTTGCACTGTGTGTGCTATCAAAATCGCTGCAGACTATTCTTGGTCTAACTGTAACTTTATCAGAACTACATCCTACAGATACCTACGTATTGATTTGTTTTTGCAGTACCGCGGGAGCGCAATAAGGTCAAAATGTAGGCAAGATAGGAAGGCCGGGGCCTTGACATGACGTACTGGGGCTTATCTTATACGCTTTCTCTTGGAAATAATTGCAATTAGACGGGGAAACACGTCGAGTATAATATATACGTGTTTTAATAGTGACCGGTGCAATATATTAAAAAAAGCGGCTAAGTGCGAGTCGGACTCGCCCATGAAGGGTTCCGTAGCAGCAAGTAACATAATAAAATTGCGGTTTACGATTTATGATGCATTAAAAAAAACTACTTACTAGATCTCGTTCAAACCAATTTTCGGTGGAAGTTTGCATGGTGTTTATCATTCTCTTATTTTAGAAGTTACAGGGGGGGGGGCACATTTTACCACTTTGGAAGTGTCTCTCGCGCAAACTATTCAGTTTAGAATTTTTTTTATATTAGAAACCTCAATATAATTTTTGAAGACCTATCCATAGATACCCCACACGTATGGGTTTGATGAAAAAAAAAAATTGAGTTTCAGTTCTAAGTATGGGGAACCCCCAAATTTATTGTTTTTTTTTTCTATTTTTGTGTGAAAATCTTAATGCGGTTCACAGAATAGGTACTAAGTTTACTTACCAAGTTTCAGCAGTATAGTTCTTATAGTTTCGGAAAAAAGTGGCTGTGACATACGGACGGACAGACAGACATGACGAATCCATAAGGGTTCCGTTTTTTGCCATTTGGCTACGGAACCCTAAAAACATGAAAATATACCTACCATAAAAAAATATACACGGTGGCCAATAAATAAGTGCGGTCCCACTGCCAGGGAAGCTTTGGGATTATACTGAGCAACTTTTACTATAGAACCAACCCTGAAACCCCGAAAATAAATTTACCCTCCTATAGAAAATAGACCAGCCAAAATAGATGAGACAACCAAATTTCTTTTTCGCGATTTCGGGATTGGTCCCATTGTAAAAGTTGCTCAGTATAATCCCAAAACCTCTCTTGCAACGGGAATGCACTTATTTTTTGGCCACCCTGTATATACAGCACACCAAAAGATTTGGCAAATGAACGGATATAAAATATAAAACTGTTTCTTATTTTTTTCGTGTAAAGCTTTTCAGATAACTACAGGTCTTTTGTATCTTTAAGTAGATAACTAACTGGTTAAGTTTGGTTTTCTTTCTTTATTTTGACGAATTTGCCACAGCAATTTAAAAAAAATAGCATAACATTTTTTTAATGTACAATTTGAATAAATAAGCAATAATTAATTAATTCTACCTATAGTAAATAATTTTGTAATTAGCGTATGAAAATTATAATACTTATGTAATTTTATTCTCATATCTCTGTCTATCTGACCTGTGTCTTGGTGAATGATAACTCGTAACGCACAATTTTCTTTACAATGTTTTTGTTTTTAAAATTATTCTAAAGTTAAATATTCTAGGATGTTATAGTTTTTGTAAATTATTGCCCTTCGATAAATATTATTTAAATCAAAAAGCATTTTAACAAAATTACAAGCACTTTACTAAAAGCAAAATAAAAACAAATGCTCACAGTAATAATCAACAGTACTTACATAAACACAATAATTTCAGCAAAACAGGACACGTAGACTCCAACATTTTCACAAACTTATGTACAACAGGGTAAACCATCCCGAGTCTCCTTAGCTACCAGTCACTGTGTACACAAATCAAGTAGCATTTATTCGAACGAGCCACCGCGATGCCCCGACGCGAATGAAACAATTTCTGGCAGGATCAGCCTTTTGGACAACCAACCTTTGCCTTAATTTTTAGTTTTTATACTGAGCGAACGCGTCGACCATTTTGTGACGTCATTTTGGGAAATCAATTCTTCCACGCATGCGTTTTGCGTCGCCTCGAGTGCGCGGCATTGGGATCATTTAGTTTTATGGCCATTTTAGGTGGCGGCCATATATTTCATGAATGAATTTCATTCATTTGTTATATTTAGGTTATCGTCAATCTATAATTAGGCGGTATGTCGATAGGCATGTTTTACAGGGTAAACGGGTGTAATGGTATTATAGTTTGCATGTCATGGCGATTATTTTCGGCTATACATTCAAGTCGCCTGTTGCTTTCTATTACAAAGATGTTTTATAGCAGCGATGGTTATGGCTGATAATTCCTTTAGGGAACCTTTTTAGGGTTCCGTGCCCAAAGGGTAAAAACGGGACCCTATTAGAGACTCCGCTGTCCGTCTGTCTGTCACCCGGCTGTAACTCATGAACCGTGATAGCTAGACAGTTAAAATTTTCACATATGATGTATTTTTGATGCCGCTATAAGAACGAATACCAAAAACAAAATAAAATAAATACTTATTTAAGTGGGGCTCCCATACAACAAACCAACAACAAACGTGATTTTTTACCGTTGTTTCCGTAATGATACAAAACCCTTCGTGCGCGAGTCCGACTCGCACCTGGCCGGTTTTATTGGGCATTTATGTTTATGTTTACAGGCCTTACAATTCTTACAAATGAACTAGATAAAAAGGAGGTCACTTATTGAATTATGCTGTTGAACTTTATTTGGTCCGTGTCCTGATAGTTTATTTATTTTAATTGATTTTCCTTTAACTCATTCTGCTTTTCTTTTCTACTTGTAATTATAGCTAGGCTTCGAGCAACACGGAAGGGAGGCGGCATTCGCACTATTTCCCCTCTGCCGAGGTACAAGATTAGCGCGTCAATCTAATCTAGCGCGGGTAATAAAACTAGTTGCACTTGGATTATTCACTAGACCGAGTCCAGACGCACGCGTGAACACTGCTGCACAAAAATGCCTGTTTGTTCGGTTTTTTGTTATAAAAAGAGGTCGGGGACATCAAATTTACAAAAAGAAAGTGTTACATTTCACATGTAATATTTTTTTTTACATATCATACGTTTAATTACATTCAAACACAATTATTATATTTTAGTCTCATGTAATTGTTGGATTTATCGATTTTACTCGCTCAGTACAAATTGCGGATCGGTCGAGCGACAAATCCGACTTCTCATCTCTCAGAATACAATAACATACTTCAACGAAAATGTGTTAGTGTGCGTGTTGTGACACTTGTCACTCGTCCGTACACAAAAAGAGATCGAGGTTTGCAAGATTTGTCTTTGACGTGTGTCATTTTCTATGTATTTGTGTCGTCATTACAGATTGGATTTTGTATGCAAGTGTGTGAGAAGTGCGACTGTGTGCACCTTTCCCCCCGCGAAAAATGGCAGAAAGATTTGTACGGTGAGATATCGCTTGGGCCCCTCCCTTCCGATGTGTCGGAAGCCGGTGTTGCTCGAAGTAGCTAGGTGAATTTATACTTTTTTTGTAAATCTTTGGTTTTTTTTATGGTTTTCTTGTTGTTGACATTCGACAATACCTAGGTTGGCCCTAGTTACTCACAGTCACATTGACGTTTTCTTTTTTTGTGACATTGTTTTATTTATTTATTTTATATTCTTTTATCTTTTAATTTTCTGTTTTTAATGTAAATGTTAAGTTGACGATCTTTTAGTGAAAGCCTTTGTTTTATCCTTTTGTGCAAAATACTGTGTCTTTTTCTTTAAGAAATAAATATATCTAATCTAACCAGAAGTAGTGGGTCTCCGGGATTGATGTATTTACAGAATATCAATTGATTTATAAATGTATTAGACTTTGTTTAAAACATTATATCTTTAGTAAGCGTGCCTGACATCATTTAGTTATTTACATATAATTTAGATATCACAAATTAAACTTGGAATTGGCCCACAATTGGCCTCACTGCCAGCGACCAGCTTCTCTGGTCTCTGCAGCAGGGTTCTCTGTTCGTAGGCGCTTTTCGCTATAAGGCGGAAAAGGCGTGATATCGGCTACGAACGTAGCGCGTAGCTCGCGACGACCCAAATTACTAGCCTCTGTAATTAATGTAAACTCAGCAAACTACGCGCTACGCCGTGCGTGCTACGGAGGAAACAGCAGAGCTAAAGAGTGCAAAATAGTTATTTACGATACAAGTGCGGAAAAGAGGAACTCCCTTCGGTCGTGTTTTAATTTATCGCCACTCGTTTCGAATTACCTATTCGCACGTGTATCGTACAACGTTTTACGTTGTACGATATGAAAATAGGACCATATGTACTGTAAAAATATTTTTGGATTAGGTATATGATTCGGTCAAATTGTGTTTTTTGAAAAACTAATTATAGCCAGCCTTTTATGAATGCAGTATGATACCTTTGGGTATGGTGCTTGACGCACGCTAGCGTCCCCTTCCCTCCCCCTGCCGCAACCCCCCCTTTTTGCATGAAATATGTCCCGGTTCACAGTTTTTTTTAATTTTTTGGGGAAAGTATACAATATAGGAAAAAAATGTCAATGAAAGAAATATATTTTTTTAATATAACGCACCATATTCATGTTATGGCTAGATGAACATCGTTGAAAAACTTGTTGAAGTTCAATATAACATAGTACGTAATAGTACCTACTGAAAGAAATCCTACACGGAGAATAACCTTGCAAGCTTATTCTCCGTATAAGATTTCTTTCAGTACTATCACGTACTAAGTATGTTATATCGAACTTCAACAAGTTAATACATGAATATGGTGAGTCTTACCAAAAAGTTGCATTAATACCTTTTTTGTTTAGAATTTATTAAGGATTATTTCTTACCTTGATACTTTATTCCTAATTCTAATACTTTTCTCAAAAATTAATAAAAACCGTCAACCGGGACATATTTCATGCAAAAAGGGGGGGTTGCGGCAGGGGCAGGGAAGGGGACGCTAGCGTGGGTAAATCACCATACCCAAAGGTATCATACTACATTCATAAAATGCTGGCTATAATTTGTTTGTCTTCCCCATACATTAGAACACAACTTAACCGAATCAATAATGGGATTAATGGGTATTTTTAAAAGTTGTAACCAACTTATGTTTTTGAACTTTTAACTGGGAATTTTTAATATTATTTGTATAGCAAGAGAGCAAAGTTTGATATTTCTTCGAGTGCTTATTTTGAGTCCCGTGCAAGCGAAAGATTCTATCTAATAAATCTAATTTACAATCTTGAGCGTAGTAAGGGACTCAAAAGCGCACGAGATGTACGTAAATAAGTTTAGTACAAACTGAAAACAGTCTAATATGAAAAAAAATCAAGCTTCACATTGTGTGACATGGTCATTTAAAACTCTTGAGCGTAGTAAGGGACTCAAAAGCGCACGAGATGTAAATAAGTTTAGTACAAACTGAAAACAGTCTAATAATAAAAATCAAGGTTCAGATGGTCGTTTAAAACAGCACGTAAATCTTTTATGTCTATCCCTGAGAGCCTACCGTGTACCACGTTCGACGTGTTGCCTCTCTGTCGCACTTGTAAATTCGTACGTAAGTGTGACAGGGAGGCAACACGTCGAACGTGCTTCGCATTAGGCAAGGGCCTACTGAATTCGTTTCACCGAGATGTTGCAGAGGTTTTATTCCAGTTTTTCACTGAACATTGCAAAGTCGAACTTTAAGAGGAAAGCGGGGTGGTGATTTCTCTATACATACGTAGGTACCTACTCTCTTTCCTCCATGGTTTTTGACCCTAGAGCAATTTTTTTATCAAATATTAATATTTTTAATATCTGTGTAGGTTTTGCTTATTTTGATATTTTTAGCCCCCTAAATACAGGATGATTCATGAGACGTGAGCAGGACTAATCCTGCACACTCAGTAACTGATAATTGATCGATCACCGTCGTATTTAGGAGAAACAACCACACTTTTTCTTATTTTTTAACTTTTTGGTGAGGGCAAATTTAATTCTCAACAATCGTGGTCACCCTACAGGGCCTAATTAATAAACATAAAACCTCTTTAACCGTAATGGCATTTTGATTACGAAGAAAATAAACTGTCAAACTTGAGTGAGATACGAGTTTTCAAAAGTAACCAGACCGTGATGACAGTAATGACATTCAATTTGACACAGAATATCGGTAGTTTAGTATTCTAATTTTAGGGTGACCATGCATGTCGTAAAAAAATTAATAACTTTTTTTTTGCAACATGACTAGAAAATTAACGTTAACCTCACTAATACTGATACGAAACAGTTGCTTATAATTAACGATATGCGCAGTGTTAGTCCTGCTCACGTCTCCTGAATCACCCTGTATATGTATATGGAAAAAAAATAGCCAGGGCGATACAGAGGTAGATAACTTCATTTCTATTCTCAATGCTCGCGGTACCGGTTAGCCCAAGCGTTGGACTCTGCAAAGCAATATATATGCACGAAAGCTTCATTTGTTTTTTACTGTGTGAATCCATTTGTAAGATTAAACGCTAACTTGAAAATATGGGTTAAGGATAATATAATAGCAGGATAATAAACAGACCTATTAGCTGAGTAAATGGAGGACATTGACCTCAGGCTTTATTAGATATACGGACCATTATGGCTATGAAATAAAACAAGGCCTACTTCTTCGTTTAAAGAAATGGCTTCCATCAAATTTATGATGATTTCTACAATGTCAAAAGTATACTCGTAGAGTGTGACGTTGTTCGGTAGTTGCTTTTAGTAAAGTGATAGCTGGGGCCTTTTACCATGGTGTCCTTATTGCGATTCTGTTTAGGACCTAAATTGAATTGCTAAAGGACGGAGCTATATAAGTCGCATAACTCCGTCCCTTAGCAATTCAGTTTGCCGCGTTGGATTGCCGGGTGTAGACTAAAGAATATTAAACGCGGTTGAAAACTAATAATCACATACCTAGTGAATAAGACACATGGACACAGCTGTAAATTTACGTGATCGCTACGATCGTGATTCAATAAGTACCTATTAGCACGAGGGGTTAAACCAACAAGTGTAATTAATTATTTTGAAAATAAATAAAAAATCGCTTTGCTCACTCTTACAGAACTTTGTACCTTAGTACGGTACGTCGTTAACTTAGTTTGGTACGTCGCAGTGGCGTAGCTAGGCGTGGGCGAAGTGGGCTGTCGCCCACGGCCTCGCGCCCCAAGAGGGGCCTCGCGCGGCGCGAGGCCCTTTCGGGCACAGTGAAACAAAATTCCTCGCAAATGTGATTTCGCCCACGGCTAGATTAGTTCACGCTACGCCACTGGTACGTCGGATACCATTACCAAACTTAAATGGAGCTGGGCGGGACGTGTTGCCACTGTTGCCAGGCAGAGTGATGGCAGGTGGGCCAAAATGTTAACGGAATGGTGGCCGCTTACAGACGAAAGGCGTGCCTGCGTCCGTTGGCTCGTTGGGTGGACGACATTCGGAAGATTGCGGGTGACTTCTGGATGAGATTGGCTTGGGACCGGGACACAGAATAAGTAATAGTACTACCGTACAGAAAGGACACTTCCTACAAAACCGAAGTTTGACAGCGATTCAGGGTCGAATCATGATATCCCTATCTATATAACTATACCTACACACACTACCTTTCAGCACAATACCTTTCAGCTATTTTAGGGTTGTCAAAATTCAAGTGATTATCTTATCTGTGGTCGTGCACGCAAATGGACGTCAAGTTGTGTCAACCTTAATAATTGCTCGGAGCAATGCTGAGCCGAACCGAGCCGAGTTTGCCCGAAGTCAGTAGTGTCTCCCCACTGACCGGGATAAGTGGCGTACTCGTAGAGAGGCCTATGCTCAGCATTGGGCGATAAAAGGCTGATATGATGATGTACCTTACGTAAGTGTGAGTAATATTAGTGGGTGTACGAAACGATGTTACCGCTAGACAGGACGAGGTAGACATAACAAGAAAGGTCGGGTGTAGGCGTGTATGTACACTACCTTACTACGTTACAGTGGAACTAACTTCATGAACTTTTCAGCTTGCGGTAAAGGAGTGAAAATTCACTGCAGACATAAACAAAACTCCGCAGTCCTGAATAATTAATAAGTAGGAAGCTCTTTTCCAATGAATATTTGTTTAAAGCGAGTACAATTAATTTAGGATTTCCTATTATTTTTAATTTAGATTATACATATAATTTTTTGCATGTGATATCATAAATATGAGGTTCTGAATGATATACCTAATGTTAATCTAGGTGTAGATAGAGCAACGTCGTTAAGGATGACTCACGCTAGACCGGGCCGTGCCCGGGCCGAGGCGTCGGACATGTCATTTTCTATGACGTGGTGCAGTACAAATGTCATGCAGACCTAGCGTGGTCCGAGTCCATTTTGATGTCAAGCTCGCCCACCAGATCCTTATGATTATCCAATATGATTAATATGGAAACCCCCTTATTATTTCGTTTCCCGCGGCAGACCTTCTGGAGTCCGTTCGGCATCTATAGTCTGTCGATTTGTAACTGGCCCCGAGCCGCTAATCCTTTGTCTACTGTCAAGTAAAACCGCACGTGCCTCTACCTGTAAAAAAAAAGGTCTTGTAATTCTCTATATACGGTTACTGCGAGTCGGTGCTGGCGAGTCGAACCAGTCTAAAATGTGTCATCCAGATGCGTAACAAAGGCGCGTTATCGGAGAGCGCACTTATAGGTACTTACACTGGTTTTTTGAGCGTTGGACTAGCCCGCGCTCACGAGCTAATTAGAATAATTAGACCCATTTTTGCAGGTACTTAGCACGTGCGATTGTTGTTATTAGCAGTTCGGGGCCTGCTACGAATCGACAGACTATACCTACTCCCAATAACTAGCACAAGCACACAGTTTCTGGAGTCCGCTTATCGACGCAGTCACAGACCTAGATATCGCAGACCAATTGGCAGTTCATACAATTTACATATCTATGGCACCGCGCAATCAACTCGACTAACAAAGAAAAGTCATGCTTTGTTCACCGCTGCTGCTGCAACTGATTGGTCGACAACAAAAACTTTTAAAATCGCTTGTCTAATGCAGGGGGATCTGGGCCTCTGGGGATACATTTATGTTTATTTTGATTAGCAATACGGGATAAACTTAGTAAGGCCTATAATCTGGTAAAATTCCGAATACTGTAAATTAACGGATTATTCCGGATACGGGTATGCAAATACGTAGATTTGCATACCTTTTTCAGCTATTCTTATTGAAACTATAAATTGTAATCATTTTAGAATTACCTACAGATGCAGTGCATAATTGTTTTCCATCGTATTTTCTCGGAAATGTTCGTATTTGTCATGCTACTTAATTTAACCTCAGTACTTTTTGTACCGAGACTGACAAAAATAGTAAGCATCTTCGTACGTACGTTTCCCTGAAAATACGATGGAAAATAATTATGCAAATAATGAATAGAATCAGGCGTTACTTTGCGGAAATTCATATAAAACCAACACTGATTGACTAGCACGTTATCTTTTCTCGGATTAGCAAAGTAATACTTTGGTTTAAATTAATAATTATGCACTAATCTACCTACTTTCATTTGCCTTCGCATTATTTAATGTCACACCAAAATTGCCCCCGATACACCGGGCTATCCTTATTGAACAGTATGACACGGTGATTTTGATTTGGTTATTTCATTTGTCTAGTCATATAGCTGGTTTGTTAGTGCACGACACCTTGCATTTTGAGACTATGCGCTGAAACTTGGCACAGTTGATTGTTAGCTGGTCTTGAGCAGATACAGACCAGGAGCCGTCGAGAGCCATCTCTCATTTAATGGGGGGGGGGGGGAGGGGGAAAGATCGACGCTGCGGCGCTTCACTTGAAGCAACATTTCTCTAAAACTATACCTATTAGGGCATGTAAGACATCATTTTCGGATAAATTGAGGATGAAGAATCTATTTTAAGAACAAAAACAATGCACTTTCTAACAAAAAAAAGAATAAAGTAGAAAAAACGTATTGTTATTTTTTTTATATTCACCAATTTTTTTTTAAACTTAATAAATGTAGCTTTACGACTATATTTTTTGTTTTCAGATTCCTGCAAGGCTTTTTAAAAAAAATGGTAATTATAAAAAAAACAAAAATACGTTTATTAGTCTTTTCTACTTTATGCTTTTTTTTTTGTTAGAAAGTGCATTGTTTTTGTTCTAAAAATAGATTTCTCATCCTTAATTTATCCGAAAATGATATATCACATGCCCTAATAGGTATAGTTTTAGAGAAATGTTGCTCCAAATGAAGGGCAGCGGCGTCGAACTTCCCCCCCTCCATCCCACTAAATGAGAGGTGGCTCTCGATGTCTCCCAGTCTGTATCTGCTCAGGACCAGCTAAGAACCAACTGTGCCAAGTTTCGGCGCATAGTCTCAAAGTGCAAGGTCCCCATACACCGGTGTGCACTAACAAACCAGCTAATACCTACTCGGATAGGTGAATATGTGGGAAAGCAACCCCGAAATTCGAATAATGGCCAGTTCGGCTTTAGTCATACGCAAGAGAGGGAGATATGTATAAAATTATGACATTTAAAGGGTGTCACACTGCAAAAAATACTTGGAACCTCTGCGGTAGTCTGTGCTACGCCAGAGCAGGTGACGCCGCAACAGGAAACTGCGTCACGAAAATGATTTTTTAGTATTAAGATTTTTTTTATTATTGTATATATATATCGAAGCGAAAATCAAAGTTCGCAAATTGCTGGAATCTTTCTCTGTCACTCTAATTACGCCTTCATTGGAGTAAGATCTCCGCCATTTGCGAAGTTCAGTTTTACCGGTTGGCCCTCTGATAACAATGAAATCAACTGAAGGTATATGTTTACCCGTTTGGTAAGTGGCCTTGTATCTTTTATGTTTAATCCTTTTTACTGCGTCACAATGTTAATTTTATCCTTGTAGCATAAAAGCCTTTAATGTAACAACAACAAGAGCCTCAGAGGCTTAAAAGCACGCCAGGGCCGAAGATTAAGAGCACGCCTGCAATGTGCTTATTTGTAAGTATTGTGTGAAAGTGCTATTACAATTTAAGTAGGCGCATTAGGGATGAATCACGTTAGACCGGGCCGTGTCCGGGCCGAAGCTTCCGGCGCTTACTTTTCTATGACAGATGACAGGTGATCACGTGATACTTTCCATAGAAAACGAAGCTCCGGAAGCTCCGGCCCAGACACGGCTCGGTCTAACGTGAGTCATCCTTTATGTTGTGCTTTTATCGTAAAAAATTGGCAGAAGCTGGTTGGATATGCTTTTAAACTAAATATTATAGGGCTCTGATGCGTAATGTGCCACACGAGAATAGTTTTTATTGTACCTCGACCCTTTAGTTCCTCACTACGCTCAAGATTCTAAATTATCTTGCTCAGGACTCAAGTTACCTCTTTGCAACAAATACTTACTATGCTCTCTTGTTGCACAAATAACTATTATTAGAATTATAGCATTAGAAAGAACTCAACATTAGGCATTATTAAACATGATAATCATGATAGTGAAAAAATAATCACTGGTCCTAAAAACTACGCATAACTAAATGTTAAATTTTTTTCACATCACCTAATCGTAAAAGGGCTTTTTCTTCCCCGCTAGGAGGGATCAAAGTGGCACTTTTCTTCCCTGCTAGGAGGGATCAAAGTTGTACTTTTCTGTTCTAGGACACGATTTTTTTCTTTCTTGCATACTATTTTTATTTTGGTCAAATAATACATAAATATTTTGGAACATACCAATTTCCTCATAGTTGATGTGAATAGCAGTATGTGTCACACGGTATCAAAATTATTTCGTCTTGGGCGGTAACACTTGAATCCCTCATTACGCTCAGGATTCTATTTTGTAGAATCCATCGCTTCATTCAGGATTCAATGTACGTCCTTGAGGAAATATATTATTTTGATCCCTTGTAACACAAACTACTATTGTAATGCAACCTTTATTAGGTACAGTCGACATCAAAGATATGTTTACACTTTTTGCCTTATTAAGGAGTGAGGTGCAAGTGTTAACATATTTTTGACGTCGACTGTACAAGAATAAAATTATTATCACAATTAGTGGTTTGGTAATGCGTTGCAAATGTGCATCACTTTCGATTTACATATTGAAGAAAGAGATGCAACTATATTGTCATACAAGGCCCCCACGTTGCCTGTTCTCTTTGACGGCGCAGCAACTAGTATCATTTCTCTCTCCTCGCTCTTTTAAAAATGCCGTTTGTCAAAAAAGGACAACCATACTGTTGACAAGATGGACTTCAAATCAAGGTGTTATCGTTTTAGGTGAAACCAGGTTGTGTATGTGTGTGTAAAAACGTATGTGTGCTCTTTTAGGGATGTGAAAAGTCGATTTTAATCATGTTATATATCGATAAACGCTACACAGCGGAACGAAATAGCGATTAATTGAAGCTTCAATATCTTCGTTAAACATAAACATAATTGAAATGCTAATGGATAATGAATATATTATAATATAATAAAATAATTCAATTATTGCGGAACTCATATTTTAGTAGGTATTTATGTATTTTAATTAAATATCTGAACTTTCCCTTGGGTCCCTGCTGGGGCGTGACGATAAAATTGTGATCTGATAACCACAATAAAGAACAAAAGCGTTTTTGTTCATTTTAGGTATCGTTAAACCTTTGAAGTAAAATTAAAATTGCAAGAAATGTCGATAGTTTATCGATATGACTTTATCGACATGGCTACAGCAAGGTGGGCCACATTGTTAATCGTACACTAAACAAAAGTGGTAACAGTGACAGCTCGCTTAGACGTAATCTTTAAGTATTATATATATGATTGTCATTTGACCTCGATAACAAACTACCGATGTGGAAAAATTTTAACCGCTGGCACTGGCAACACCAAAAAGTGATTGTCAAAATGGAGTTGATGTGTACTTAGGTCAGTCTTAAAACATTTTTGTTGAATTAATGGATTTCTCCTCTACTCCCATTAGCAATTTGTGTTGTAAACTATTGCTTACACTTCATTAGCAACGCTGGTCGCATTAAGCTCTTTAACTACGTAACATATCGTCATAAAACAGTAATGTTTTGATAGGTACGATCAACATTTATTCAATCTTTATCAAAAATGTCCGCGGCCAGCGCGATAGAAAACAGTGAAGAGCTTGAGAACGTGCCACTAGTGCGTATGGAGGACATACAGCCTTCGAGAGAAAGGAATAGCGAAGAAGAATTAGAGACCTGTGTCGTTGATGACATTGAATACGATTGTGTAGTCAATGATGATGAGGACTCAAACATTGGGAGTATGGTGTCCATTCAGTCTGAAGAAGTGGTTGAAGACGACAGTGACACCGCAGAGATGATAGTTCCAGAAGTTCTCGAGCCGTTGGATGAAATTCCAATAGTAAGAGATGTGACAGAAAATGTAATAGTTCTTTTGCTTATACTATTATTTTGCAAATGTTTTTTTGTTCATGTTACAGTTGAGACAGCAGCAGAAATAGTTAAGCAGGCTAAGTGGTCAAAATAATCCACCACTTCTGGCAGGATTCAAAGACCTTTGGGACCGTATTTTGATTAACTAAAAAACTATTGGAACAGTGGTCCCAAAGGTTGCAACTTTGAATATAGCCAGAAGCAGTTAATTTTTCCATTCTATTCTTTAATTTATAATATAGGTCAGGGGTCTCCAAACTTTGTTAGCTGAGGGCCATATTGCGCCTCAGGAACATTCGCGCGGGCCACCATCGGTTTTTGCGCCGGGGGAGGGTGTCTGGTTGCTGCTGTTAGGAACAGTTCAATTCTCAATGAATGCTAAACCCCTGGAGCCTGGCTCCCGCGGGCCGGACAGTGGGCACTCGCTTTGGGGGTCTGCAGGCCGGATTTGAATGCGTTGCGGGCCAGATTTGGCCCGCGGGCCAGGGTTAGGAGACCCCTGATATAGGTCATAGGCATATCTGCTTGACACAAATTTTAGTTTAACATAAATGCAACTTTATCATTGAGAGAGTAAGGTTGTCTGTGGATCAATTTGAATACTTCTGCTGTACTTCTTGAAACCTCATGCATTTTCTAAACAATATTTTGATATAACTAAATAAACAATATATAACACTAATGATGTTAAACAAAGTTCATTTTACATACTATTCTATAACTGCTTTGTCAATATTGTAAATGCACCATTAATGAGAGCCTGTGCACAAAGTTTTATTATTTTCCAAAAACATACTTACAATTTATTTTTTGATTTCACAGTGGTAAACCATGATTACACTTTTTTTCAGGATATAGTCCCAGAGCAAAAACCCACTGACCTAAAGCCACCAGACAGCTGGCCAACCCTCGAAATCCTCCCTGGAGGTGTCATCAAAAATGCCGACAAATGCGAAGATGATCTCCCCTACCCCGAGGGTCCAGAGAAGGTTGAGAAAGGAGAAATGATGTACGCTTGTGCGAAGTGCTCGGAGAGCTTCAAGTACCTCTTCTGTCTGGTAAAGCATGTGAAATGGCATGAGGATGAGAAAAAGAAAGAGAAGGGGCTGGATATGGCCAAACTTAGTAAGTGCTAATTTATTTTTTTAACAAGCAGAAACGTGTGCGAACGATGCTATTAAGCCCTACTAACATTGAATAATTTTACTGTTTAGACTCACTTGTTTTAAGTCACTCGCGCGACATATGACACACAACCACACCAACCGACCGACCGCCACACACACGCCCGTCCGCACGCGATACACGGTCGTCGTGAATGCTGCTCGCACTGTTAGTGCTTGAGAAAGGAGACCTAGGCTCTACAAAACATGTCACGCAAGTGACTTAAAACAAGTGAGTCTAAACCATAAAATTATTCAATGTTCGATGCTATTAAGCTTAGAATAAATTTAAAAGTGGAATAATTACTGTCTTGGGTGAGACTTGAACTTTTGACGACCGGTCTGGCCTAGTGGGTAGTAACTCTGCCTATGAAGCCGATGGTCCCGGGTTCGAATCCTGGTAAGGGCATTTATTTGTATGATGATACAGATATTTGTTCCTGAGTCATGGTTGTTTTCTATGTATTTATATAATATATATATATATATCGTTGTCTGAGTACCCACAACACAAGCCTTCTTGAGCTTACCGTGGGGCTTAGTCAATTTGTGTAAAAATGTCCTATAATATAAAAAATTAAAAAAAAAAAAACTCACTGCCTCTGGATGGGATCTCCATTACTTAATTACTATTCTAAGCTTAGTAAGTGCTAATGAGATTTGTATTTTCTAATTATATTTACATTATGAAACCCACCAAATTCCATTATATTTGTGTGAATTAAGTTAATATAACCAAATAACTAACTTATGACCAAAATAATGTCCCTTATTCAACTTGTTACTGTAGAAATAAGGATGTGTTCTGATATATTTGACCACTTTGGCCGTCATTATCTATTTGATGCTGACTGCATATTATTATAGGTATACCATAGCTGACTAAATAGCAGTTTTAAAAGGAAAAATATTTTCCTCTTCTAATTTGCCAGATAGATAGATGATGTTACTCATTGCCCTGGTATATCTTGAGTCACACACAAAAGTATGACGGGGGAAGAATTAATTTTAAAATTACAATTATGTCAACAAAATCATCATTGTATCAATATTTTTTTATGATCTTTAAAACTATCTTTAAGCAACATTGTCTCCTGGGTCTCGGCAATAAACAATTGTACAAAATGTCAATTTAAAAATTTAACTTAACAGTTTACAAAAGAGAAAAAAACTCTTATTCAAAACATAGACCAATAAAAAAAAAAATTTTGTAATAAAACCTTTAGTGACCATATTGTGGTGTGCCATAAAGGATGATAGCTTAAGACGGGTAAGTATATGTTTACAAAATTATAATAAATTTATTTAACACCTTAGTTTTATAGATTCACCAAAATGTGGCTGCCAATGTGTGTATGATATCCCTAATTAAACATACAACACATGCGATTGCTAAAGAGCCTGGTGTTGATCTAGGCTCTTACAGGATAACATCATAATAAGCTCTAAATGAATAAGTGGCTTTTACCTTAGTGACACTCAATGCCACAATATGGTCAGCTAAAGAATTATTTTTGGTTGATCTATATTTTTGTGATTGGGTGAATCAACCTTTCCTTGTCACTCGTTGGCTTGGTTACAGTCGCCTGGGTCACTCTTTAAATCCTGGTATCATGGCATTTAACTAAAACAAGCATTTTTGTGGTAGTGATAAGCCCTTTTCACAATAGCACAGAATAACTAATAGTACTACCGTACAATAGTCCCAGGGACAACAACAAGAAATAGTTGATTTACCCAATTGTAAAAAAAGACTATTGTGTAAAATGTTGTTTTCTGTCCATAACGATTGCAGTTAATTTTTTCTTGTTTTAGCTGAATATGAAAGGGAATTTATAAGTATTAAGAGGGCGCGACAGGAACTCGACAAGGAGCACAAAAGGAAAAAAGTTGAAGTTTTTGGCAGGTCAGTAATTATTTAAATAAAAAATATATCTACATTTTGAAAGATACTGTTTAACCCTTTGAACAGCGCTTATCGTGTGCGACGCGTCAATGTGACCTTTGTCTGAATGCACGAAGGTTGATATAATTTATAAGATACAAGTATATTTTCAAATGTACATTTACTCATAGAACCAGTGGCAGTGAATTATTGAATTTGAATTAATTGTAATAGTCAATACATAATATAATAAGTCTTCTTTATTTTGTTACAGAATTGCAGAAGCCATGGGGAAGATAGAGAGTTTCAATGAACTTTTGAAATAATAAATGTTTATACAAACATTAACATGTTTTAATTCGTTTTCGCTTCAGTCCCTTTGTCTCAGTAAAATGATTTAGCTCATTTACCGAATTCCTGTTTCGCCGGATTTACTTTAGTACGTTATAATCCCACTAAACGAGAATCCAACGAAACAAGAATCCGGCGAATTGGGAACTAATCAGTTAAATACCCCACTCCATCTTTCACCTTAGACAGAATAACAAACCATTAAAGGGTACAATTATTTATTTCCAGCAAACCGTAAGAAATGCATCGTTTTGCATTCGGGCAAAAAGAAGATGGGCCAGCGAGGAAAAGCCAAGAAAACAAAGAGATCATAGTATCGTAGCTTCAGTATTAACTGGCGTTGGCTAAAAGAGACATGTTTTGACTTTTCCGGTGATAAATACTGCCGCATCGTGCATACATCCATTGCAAAACTCATTGAATTCCCGAGCGCATTCATGCGCTAGAAATTTCAAATTTTCACTAGTTTTCCAATGGCTGTAACGGTTCTTGGACTAACCAACTATTAGGCCTACACTTTTCACGTCTCTGGCGTTACCAAAAATGTCTCTGGAGTTACCAAGAAATCACGTTTCCAATTTAATCTTTATCTAAGATTTTGGTCTATTGGTCTAAGAGCTGTGAGGTGCACAAGTGATTGTGTATTTTCATCACCTGGCACTACTTTTCCCCCAAATGCCAGGCGCATTGTTATATTTGAATTAAATACATAATTAGCTATTATATCACACCAAACTCAGAGCTCTATAAATTGCACACCTTCAATTGATTTTACAACCCCTTTGTTGCCCATCCACTCACGCACCCACCGCTGAACAGCTGCCAGGCGCCCGAATTGATTAATAATGATAGTATGGCACACTAACTAGAGGGATTTCGTTGCTCTATAAATTGCATACCTATTGCCGTGGCTAGCTCTCCGGCTATATCGCTTGTTTGGACATATAATACATAAGTATAATAGTTATAGATTAGTGTCGGTCTAAAAGTTGATTCGTCCTCTTATGCGTTGCGAAATTATGGTAACTAGTAAGTAACACCACCGAATGCAGAGTCAAACGTGAAAAAAATTAATTATAGCATTGTTAAAGACACTAAAAATATACATATGATAGGAAAAAGGAAATGCTGACGTTTTTTACCAGCAATTAATGAACTTTTTTGCTGCTGATGGACAGAGCATTTAAATTAGCTACTTCATGAACATCGTCTATGCGATTATCTTGCAAATTTTGCCCGATCACTGCTATCTCCTGGGTCACGTCAAGGAAAATGAATGAAACCACGACAGCATTAATGACGAATTCTTTGAAGATGTAAGCTTGAAAAAGAATCTTATGAACGATACAATCAAACTGTTGCTTCCATGTGACTACCTCAATCTGACAATTTAATTCAAAATTAGATTTGTCGTTTATAAGTAATATACAGTCAACCAAATTTAACCCTAGACCAATGTAAAACCATATCAAAGTGACCTTATCAGTTTTAGTAAATTTGAAATGGTTCTACGGTGGAGTAGGATTATTCTAGTTGTTTGATTGTACTTACATATTATTTCGCTTCACCAAATATGATATAGAGCAGCAAGTAAATGTTAGATGGATAGATAAATGCATATAAGGGAAGTTCAAATCGGCTGCTTAATTCTGTCAGAATTTAAATGTTTTCTTTAATTGGTTATTGGTTTAATTGGTGTATTTTTTAAGTGCACTTTGAGCCGCTAAATTTAATAGCAAAAATAAATTCGTATTTAGTTTTATAGTGTATATTATTATGCGTTTAAACCAAAATGAGTTGTTTTCGTTCATTATAGTTCTTTATGTCGGTTTATATTTGATTATTTTAAACGTTGTTCTGTAAGAATGTTTTAGCTTGTGAAATATAGATAGTCACTTTACTCGGTCTTCACCGTTTCCATGTTCCATGAGAGATAATAGTGTATTTTTGCAATTACAAAGTAGGTATTTTACTTAACAACTTCCGTAAGCAAAAGGGTTGATCCATTTTTTCTTGTACTAGGTCGGTGCTATGGTTACGTCTCCTGTCACCCTTTAGACCCAATTTTATAGAACTAAACATACACTATAATGGTAATTTTAAGCCCATTTCTGTGGGGGCCATCTACTAAGTATGTTAGTAAAATGAGTTACATCATTATAACTTAAACTTTCTTACTATTGTCTCCTGGGTAACGGAGCAAAATAAGTAGAATGACAACAAGAAATAGTTGATCAAACCACAGTACCTACTAGTTAATACACGTGACTTCATACATATTAAAATACATACAAAGTAGATTTTTTTAAATGTAACAATACTACACAATAATGTAGATAAATATTTTTTGTCACAGCAAAAGAAACTTAGTCATGTAAGGTTTACGTTAAAATGAAATAGTCTGTACAGTCAGTAGCAAATATTGATATGATACAAATCAAAGTTCTAACATGCATACAACTTTTTGCTTGGCGCGTAGATATTCTGTTCGTGTAGATATTTGTTGCTGACTATACTTTGTCATGCATAGTGCAATAGGTTTTGTTTGTGTCTTTAATTTTATGAATTAGTTATGAATTTTATTAATAAGAATATTATGATTATGTTGTGAACTTATAAATGTCCTTTATTTGGCTTTTACGTTTATGTGTAAATCTGAAATTAATGGTTTTATTTTCCAAGGGGCCATTATTGTTATAAACTTATAAATGATAAGTCAATTATTTTAAATAAATTTTATCGTTTGTTGTAAACTGAGTTTTATCATTACATTATAACTGAGTATAATCAAGAAAGTAAACCCATTTTTTTATTTGAGAATAAAATAATCTGTCTGCCGGAATGATCTAGTTAAGGTATCATAAAAAACCACATCTTGTAACATAATTTATATTTAACACTATTACAAGTAGTCGATATCAAAGATATGTTTACATTTTTCACCTTGTTGTAAAGGATAAATACTAAGTAAACATATATTTGACGTCAATTCAAATCAATTTACAGTACCTACCTATGCTTGAAATTATTTCACGACGAGTTAAGCGACTAGGACAATTTCAAGTGATCATCTTTCCCTTTGTCGTCTTTCATTAATACACCATCAATAACTAATCGTTTCAACTGCATTAACTCCTCTCTTTTACTCTTTTCATTTTCTCTGTCTATCATTCGCGTGATTTCTGACAAATTCACATAATTCGGGCTAGACATCTTCTGTTCTAATTTAGCTAAATAATCTTCTAACTTGCTTACTTTTTTCATTAGTCTAGCTTTAGCTTCTTTCATGGCTAAATCTCTATCTTTACCTAATAATTCTACATATATTTTAGTATCTTTATCTAGCTGTCCACTTACGAAATTTTTGTTTGTAACTTCACCAAAACGAATGGTGTCACATTTTGTTAGATTTTTTACTATATCACTAAACTTATTTATATCAGCCTTTAATACGTTATTTGTTGTATTTATACACACGGTTGGCCTAAGTTTGTTAGATATATTATAATATCCTTTCAGTTGTCTAATTAAAAATATTGCACTTAGAAACTGATCTACTTGAGTTTCCAAATTAATATTTCTCCATTTTCTAAACTCGTCAGGTTGAGGAAACTTATAATATTTTTCGTTATAATCATTAAAGTTGTATATAATACTTTCTTCGAATTGAGGTATCCTTGGTATCAGATCATATGTCAAGTATATCATAAATGGATTTAGACATCTCAGAGATGCGTTTAAAACAGTGCTCAAAGTATGAGCATGGGCATAACCAATCTTCTGGTTTTTGTGTTCAAATCCTGGTTTCGTAGTTTCCAAGTACACATCGCAGAATTCATTATAAATGAAAGTCCTTAAAGCTTTTGTAGCTAAGTGGAAATCATGGTTTTCCATAGCCGCGTCGACTATATCTATCATATGTGCCAGTCTGCTCAAAATCCATGCATCAAAGACAGTCAGATCATTTTCAAAAATGGTCCTGTTATTCGGCAGTTCTTTCAATTTAGCAAACTGTAGATCGGTGTACTTCACACTCTGCAATATTTTATTACAAAATAATTTGTTTGCATGACACATGTTCACATCAAAGTTGATAAAATGCGACTTTATATCTTGTGACAATAATGTGAACCTCAATGCATCCACTCCGCATTCTGGTATTCCTTTAGTATTCGAAAAATTGCTCTTATGGTATTCCAAAGATTTTACCAATTCGCTTTTACTTAGAATCCCATCTGCATACATCTTCTCGGTCTTCTTTTTAAGTTCACGTAAAGAAATTCCGTTTATAACATCAATAGGATCTATAACATTGCCTTTGCTTTTAGACATTTTTGAGCCCTTATTATCGCAAATTATTCCATGGAGTAATACATTTCTAAATGGAAGGTTATCAGTCAATTCGAGACCAAGTATTACCATCCTGTGCACCCACAAACCTAAGATATCATGCCCGGTAGCCATTAAGTTCAAGGGATAGAACTTGTCGTAATCCAAGCTATATTTATCCGGCCAACCTAAAGAAGAAAACGGATAAATTGCTGATGAAAACCAAGTATCCAAAACATCTGTATCTTTTTCCACTTGAATTCTATCTGCTTCTGTATCTAACAGTTTTGCAGATATGTTTTTGGCTTCATTTTCATCATTAGCCGCGACCCAAGTGACGTATGATCCGTAACAACACTTATATCCCGGAATCTCCTGCCCCCACCATAATTGCCTCGAAACGCACCAATCTCTATCATCTTTACACCAGTTCATCCAATTCTTTACAAACTTCTCAGGCTGTATGTTTAATTCTCCCTTCTCTACGACATCCATTGCTTTTTTATTTAAACTACTGCAGTTTAAAAACCACTGTTCTTTAGGTAAATATTCTATAACATCATTGGTTCTACTACAAATCGGTAGAGTCATCGAATGCGGTGTAACCTTCTTTAGAAGTCCCAATTCATCTAATCTCTTAACAATTTCTTCTCGACAGTGATACTTTTTTAATCCATTGAACTCTTTAGAGTTTATAATATTTCCTTGTTCATCTATGACTTGATGGAGCTCAAGCTTATGTTGCTTAGCAACCTCATAGTCTATTTTGCTATGGGCGGGGGTTATTTTGACGGCTCCAGTCCCGAATTTCATGTCGACGAAATTGTCGTAAATGATGGGTAAAGTTCTGCCGTTGAAAGGATGGATGACTCGCTTTTTGTCGAGGTGTGTGTACCTGGTAGACAAAAAATTGCCATTTTAATGAAAGAAAATATTGTAAGCTACGAAAAAACGGATTGATCCCAATAAGGATCACATCCAATACCTGGGATCATCTGGATGCACAGCTACGGCCACGTCTCCCAACATTGTCTCCGGCATAGTTGTCGATACCACAACCTCCTCCGTACTGTCGCATATCCTGTACGCGAAGTCATATAGCTGGCCGAACTTCACTGGCTCATTATATCCTGGTAACCGCAACTCTGAAAAATAAAGTTAGGTATGAAGATGAGACATTTTCTTGTTACTCGTTGCCATGGTTACGTTCTCCTGTGTCACTCTTAAAACCCTGGGTTTATGTTATTTAAATGAACTTTCCGCGTGGCAAATTCCGCAGTAGGACATGTCTAAGTATTTGAAATTGAATTGACAGAAAATTATAATTTCAAGAACTGTAATACGCCAGTAATGGCAGAATATGCTGTTCTATACCAAAACACAACGACACCAAAATTGTACATGGGTAATTCTTATTCTTATGCATTTTTTGTGTAACACGTAAGAATAGCATGTATTTTTGTGAAAATAAGTAAACTCTATATCAATATACTTAGCAATTTACCTCTAGTTTTCGGTCAACCTAAATGTATTGACCTACGAGTATTAGAAACATAAAAAAAAATTACAAGTGCAAAATGTCACGTACCGTGTAGTGTGACTTCCCCAGATTTTGTGATATTTGATTTTTTTTTGAAAAAATATGAGGTGATTTTGCAATAATGTATATCAAATATAAAACACTAATCCTTGTTCTACAACACTGTTTAAAAATTGTATGGATTTATAACGATTTTATATAATTTTAAACAACATACATTTTGTGATTAGTTTTCGCGTCACCATCGCGCGTGGTAATATAAACATGCGGTACTCGGTAGAAAATTATCTTTACTACTGGCAGCCTTATTAAAGTTTTTTTTGAACAGCAACACTGTGTTGTTGTCAGGTTTACAAATGGCTGAAGGGAGAAGTTTTGTCGAAAATTATTTATTTGTGTTCATTTGAAAAAAACGGTCAACCTTAACGCGTCACCGCCGTGTTAGAGTTTTAAAAGTAAGTTGCAGTTTCACGTAATTGTTTGTAACATAAGATATACCTCATACATTCCTGATCAAGCTAATTATTTAACATTTGCAAAATCAAAGGAAATGTTTATGTAATATCGAACATGTTCCAAATTACCACGACCGTGGCCTCAAAAATCTGTCACCACCACGGACTTTTGAGTCCACGTTCGTGACATATATAGACACGTGGTCGTGTCATTCTTAATTCGTTTGATTAATTTAGAGGCACATGCACTTTTCAGAAATGCATTTTTATTAGCTACAGATCATTTGCTATTAGTCGGGCGTCTGCCAAAGCAAAAAAAAATGTTTTTCGTTTGTATGTACGTATGATGTGTATCGAATTCTTTGTCACGCTCTACAGCCTTTGTAGTTTGACGGATTTCAACGTCTGAGCTGTCATTAGGTTTGTCGTAGTCATAGGAGTGACTTAGGCTATGTTAAAATAACTATATAAATCAAAATAGCCGAGTTGGCCACCATAATGCCGAAATGTCACGACTGAGGGACACTTTGTCACAACCGTGTTTATGTACTCATTTTATTTACCTTTCCTGAGGGTATTAAGCTTGACCATATGAATCAAAAAATTGCTTTTTGTATGTACCTTTGATATATGTAATAATATGTGAAAAAAAAACGTTTATGAAAAAAGAATCTTTTTGGACACAATTTAAGAATCACCCACATACCATATTCTATGAAATAAATTTATGATTATGAATATTATATAGATACACCCGAAGGCTTAACTAAAAATCCATTTTTGTGGTAGGATATAAGTCCTTAACACGATGGGACATTTACTACGCATGTTAGTAGAATTGTCCCCTGGAAAACGGAACAGATCGGTTGGACAAATTGAGGCAATTAAACTGTAATTTTATTATCTGAAGTATATTCAAGGTTTTTAGGGATTTAGCAAAACAATAGCGGGAAAAGTGCCTGTAAAAGCGAAGTGCTAATGATCATCATCATCATCATCATCAGGCTATAGTAGTCCACTGCTGGACATAGCCCTCCCCTAAAGAGCGCCATAGCGCCCTGTCCTCAGCTTGCCGCATCCAGCATCTGCCTGCAGTCTTTCGCAGATCGTCATCCCACCTGGTCGGAGGGCGTCCTACACTACGTAGTGCTAATGATGGTCAAATCAAATTAATAATAACATTTAACTACCTGTTGGACCAGTAATCTCCATATTATCCACTTCCATATCCGACACGGTAGATTGCAGAGTATTACACCAATTCACTAACGCCATCTGTCTATAAATTAATCCCTTCTGAAACAATCTTATAAATGCACAGTTCACAGCATTTATATGCTTCCGGTCCATTGTAAACATTTCTCGGCCCCAATCTAAAGAGTAGCCCATAGTCCTGAGTTGTTGGCAGATGGTATTGCCATGTTTCTCTTTCCATTTCCAGACTTCTTTGTTAAATTTGTTGCGTCCCAGCTCGTGGCGGGTGAGATTGTGACGGCTTTTTAGATATTTTTCAACAACACCCTAGAATAAAAACAGAACTGTAGTATGACGAAGTTAATTTTTAGTAGGCACTTATCCCTTATTATTTACTATCTATCCAATTGATTATACTACTTATCCTTTATTTTATTTTATGTTTACAAAGATGAAAAGGCAAGAGGTATATGTAATATCACTTATGCCAATGTTTTTGTATACAATTTTTGCTCTTTCATCCATCTTCCTCGCGATATCCCAACATTCTGCCACGGCTCATGAGAGCCTGGGTTCCGCTTGGCAACTAATCCCGAGAATTGGCATAGGCACTAGCTTTTACGAAAGCGCCATCTGACCTTCCAACCCAGAGGGTAAACTAGACTTTGTTGGGATTAGTCTGGTTTCATCACAATGCTTTCCTTCACCGAAAAGTGACTGGTAAATATCTCGTCCATTTTTGATTTAACAACAGGCTATTCACTTTCGAAGTTTCTAAAGTAGTGAGACAATGCAGCTAGGCATTATTGATTTATAACCTGTGTAGCAATACCGGCATGGTCTGTGCCTGGTAGCCAGAGCACATTGTGGCCTGTAGCCCTCTTCCTTCTGACTATTACATCTTGAACTGTGCCGGCTAGAGCATGACCTGCAAGTAAATTTCAAAACATCTAAAAGGGTGAATCAACTTTTTCTTGTCACTAGTTGCCATGGTTACGGTCTCCTGGGTCACTCTTAAAATACTAGTTATTTCGTATTTAAATGAACCAAACTTGAATTTTTGGTAGTTATAAGGCCTTTCCATAATTGGACATCTACTAAGCACGTTTGTAGAACATGGTACAGCAGCTCTTCTAAGAAACTAGGCTACTATTGTCTCCTGGCTGATGGGACAGAATAACAACAAGAAATAGTTGTTCGACCCAAAAACAGGAATTTTTCAAAGATACTTGTTGTTATTATTAGGCAGATGTTAGTTATTCTTAATGGTAGGTTATAACAAACAGTAAAGTTCAAATCACATAAAAAAACGGGTTGCACTCCGGGAGTGCCGACAGAAGTGAAAACTCAATGACTAGTCCAAAATGTCTGCAGCACTATGTATAATTGACCCATCCTCCTTTCTATTGAAAAACTTTAGTTCCGAAATTGCTGGTCAGTGAGCTTGTTTAAAATTCGAAATTCAAATTTGTAGCGTTAATTGTTTAAAATTTGAATAGAAATTGTAAAGTTACCTTGCAGACCTCGCATCTAAATATATTTGGTCATGATATTTTGAGTTTTATTCACCAGTACTAGAGTTCACTTTTATTAGCGATTTCATCAAGATGTAGCTTTATTGAATTATATTGGAGTGATATAAAGTTAGAATGTAACTGTGAGATCCTCGTATTTCAGCCCGTACAAGATTAGAACATTGAGCTTTATTGCTTAATATAAAAGTTCAGTTTTAAATAATTGACCTGATTATGATACATTATGACTAAAGTTCTTTGGTGAATAACATTGTCCGTCACACATAACATAAAGTCACGCAAGTGCCCTGCGCTGCCTACATGAAACAGCAGGCTCGGGGATACATTTTCGCCGTGCGGTAGAAAGAGAGGAGAGACGCGTTATGCGTTTACGCTGTCTCGAGTTTATAATTTTTTTCCCCACCTCAAAAAGTGCTCAGCGACGCTAAAGAAGTTTTCACTTCAAAAATATGGTGTTTGTCATACTGGTGTATTCACATTTGTCTCCGCCGGGCACGGATTGGGATAGGTGCATTCATATGAATCATTCCCACCTGTCCCTGCCTCATATATGGCGGCGGTCACGTGGGGCGGGGATAAATGGGAATACATTACATTTAGTCATACAAACGAATTAGGATAGAGCTCTCTTGCTTGCTTTAGAGTTTTTCATCTTGCTAAGGCAAGCCATGCAAATTCCTTTACCACGTAAACTGGGCTCTTTTTCGTCCATACAATTAAAATAAATAAAAAATGCAAATTATCCATATATTTTCAATTCTTGATGTTCGAATTTATTTCAAAGAATCTATCTATGTATATATAACGTATTAAATATAAAATAACTTATTATAATAAACTAAAACTACAAACAAATTAAAATAAAAACTAAAATAAAAGAAACTTACCTATAAAATAAAAACCTAATTATAAAAAGAAATTATATCCATATATGTATTGAAATTTGAAATCAGCTGTTTGACTAACCTAAATGCAACTTCCCAGTAACGTTAGGCGGCGGGAGCACCATGCTGAAAGATGGTTTATAACAAAAATTCTCCGGTGTGAACAGACCATCCTTCTCCCATTCTTCATATACATGCTTCTCCACAAATGCTGGCTGGTACGCCAAGGCCCACAAATTAGGTCTAGGTATGATACGAGAAGTTTTCGAAATACTGCGACTCCAGAGACGTAAATAGGATCTTATACAGTTATAAGTATTATGGCGGAAATACATTTTATTTTAAATTAAATATATTTTAAACGAATTCAAATTTTTTAAGCATTCTCGCACTCCTGTTATATTTTTTCATGATTTTTTTCAATTATTTGACATCTTTGACGTTAAGAATTTAGATTAGGACATTCCATTGTACGTACTTTTTGACAGATGTTTTTTCTTCTTCTTATATTTTAATGGCGGTCAAACTAGTCACAAATTTGCCAATGTCAAGTATTTTGATGTCTGCACCTGCGAACAGAGGACAACACAAACGCCCATACAGAACGACACAAACATTATTATAATCTCTTATATTATAAAGCTACTATAGCACAATGTTATGTTTTGATAGATGTTTGGTTCGCTCGTGAATTGATTTTTAAGTTTTTAACGCATTTTACGTATATCGGAATCGAAACGTAAATGCGATCCATTTTACTCATGAATCTAGTATCTTACTGTTGTCTGTGCAAAATATTTTTCACCTCAGCAGGTCGAACAAGGGTACTTTGCTTCTTAAAAACCGTGAGCAAAATGCGATTTTGCTCACTGAGTCATTTTGTCTCACTCAGTGAGCAAAATGACATTCAAGTGACCTTTATAGTCAAATGTCATTTCAACATGCGGGGTCTAATACAAGTTCGATATACTTGGGTTCTATTATCTCTGTCCCTCTAGGTATGTTCTCACTGCTTAGGGTGTAAAATTTTGTGTACTACACGAGATCAAACTTATTTACATCTCGTGCGCTTTTGAATCCCTTACTACGCTCAAGATTCTAAATTAGATTATTATAGAATCTTTCGCTTGCACGGGACTCAAAATAAGCACTCGAAGAAATATCAAACTTTGATCTCTTGTTGTACAAATAACTATTGTTTCTCCTTGCGATTCAGAAAATACTTTGGATAAACCTGAAGATAGGATTTCAGTAAAAACCATTTTATTCTGATTAAGTCAACAACTTAAGCCTCCGTGTGATAATTATTTATTTTAGAGTCTACACTATTAAAATAGGAACGTTAATGTCAAACTGACGGAATCGACCTTTTTGACACTGACAGTTCTACTCATGTTCTACTTATCAGCCGGTGGCTTTGTTTTCTTTCTACTTTTATCACTTTAGTCGACTGCCTATTATCGTCGATGCAATAAATCGGTTATTATCTAAAACACTGCTCTAGTTCCGTTTCCTTGACCGGCGTTTAGATAACAGAGTCCACAAATTAGAAAAACCATGGCTATATTAAATTATGTGAACCCATTTCACATTTTTCGTGAATTTGTTCGTCATCCTATAGAAGCGTTTGTGCTGCACCAGTACTTGGGGTACAAGAAGAAGACAGAGAAAGGAATAAACAGCGTGAAAGAGTTACTATACAGGGCTGGGATCATATCTGTGTTCGTTACTGCGATTTTATGGGTGTCGATATTTATGTATGTGGTGTTTTACTATACTTACATGCCAAACGTTACGCATATGAGGCCCGTGCATCTACAGTTCAAGTAAGTAAAATAAATGTTTGAACATATTAGCTTTATACAGTTTTCTATCAATAACTCTTTGATCTAAGTCAGGGGTCTCCAAACTTTTTTACCTGAGGGCCATATTGCGCATCAGAATTTTCGTGGGCCGGGGTTGGAGAGCCCTGATCTAAGACTCCTAAGTAACCAGATTTAAATCTCACTTACTCGACCAGTAATCCTGTTGTTTTAGTAAACCTATGCCTGATTAAGTATGCTTAAAAATGTTATTTAATTTATTAATTAGCTCAAAATCTTTAATGAAAACATTTTCACATTGTCTTCATCGGAAGAGACCACCAAACAAGCAAAGCAAGGGTCTTGTAAGACCTTGTTTGTTAGATATTATTTAGTTCAATTGAAAGAAATGTTCTATTATAATGTGTTTGCTGGCCAAACTCTGTTTTTCTTTTATGGCATTGACCAAATAAACAGTTGGGCATAAAATGATCTTAATATTAACTCATTCTAGATCACATATGGCCTATGGGTGTGAATATACATTAAATCTGATCTCTCTCAACCTCTAATCTCAATCATTAACCTTAGATACATTAACCTGTCACTTCTATTGTCTAAGGCTTAATTTAATTGCTCTCAAGATTACATTTATAGCACACAAAAATGAGTAGCTTAGGTTAAAAATAATACAGCTCAAACTTGTGAATCTCACATCCAGGGAACTGTGTTTTAAAGCTACTATGTAGTTGCAAGTTTTATAGGTGTTTCCTAGCTATTTCTACTAAGATGGGTATAGTTTGACAAGCGTATAAGAAGTGGGTATAAGGCCTAATTTAGTACCTACAAAATTTTAAAGAAAAACTACATTTTTCCGAAAGAAGTATTCACTTCAAGGAAAATGTTTTCTTTTTTTCAGGTCATGTGACGAGCAAATGGGGCTATGCTCATTCCCGTCAGCCCACGTCCAGCTGACGAAATATAGTCAGATGCTAATGTCAGCGCAGCCCTACCGCGTGCGGCTCGTACTTGATATGCCGGAGTCGCCCATCAACAAAGAACTTGGTATGACTGTTACCATAGTCTAATAAAACATGGTCTTCTCATTCCAGAGTGACACAAGCCTACGTCACAATAACATTGCCACTTTATATAGCGCTATCGCATATTATCATATAGCGCTGTCGCATGATGACGTAGGCTTGTGTCAGTCACGTGACCACGAAAACACGTGAAGAGAGTACCAGGCGGAGTATATTATTATACCATGACTGTTACTATTATTTCTCAAATACTTTTAGTGTTGCCCGCATAATCAATTTTATTTCTAATAAGTTGCGTTGGTAACCTAGAAGTAAGGCCACAGAATAAATAATAGTACTTCCGTACAGAAAGGACCGAAGTTTGACAGTGATTCAGGGACGAATCATGCTATCCCTTTCTAATGTATGGCACTATCCCTTTCGGCTATTTAGGGTTGTCAAAATTCAAGTGATTATCTTATTTGTGGTCGTACACGCAAAAGGATGTTAAGTGGTGCCAACCCTAATAATTGCTCGGAGCAATGCTAAGCCGAATGGAGCCGAGTTTGCCCGAAGTCAGAAGTGTCTCCCCACTGGTAAGGCATGTGACATAAATTTGCTACTTCGTGAGTAGAGTCAGACCAAGATAAAGTCAGTCTGCAACGGTTTTGATAGCACACGCAATGCAAGTGTTATTTTAAACGTCAAACTTCTATGAAATTATGCTGTATACACTGACATACATATCTAGGGACTGGCTTTACGGGCAATAATAATGAGGCATGACAGGGGCCAGTACAGCGGTGTGAAACCGCTACAACGCGATTGGTTGATAAGTTCGCATCACGCGCGCGATTGGTTGACGAGTTCGCATTGCGCACGCTATTGGTCGCAACTAGTTAAAGTAAAAGAAATTTATTAAGTTGCTTGATTTTAGAACTGGTAATAATTATGTTAATTACGACAACTCTTTGCAACGCCATAAAATGCAGTCACTCAGCAATCGGCGTGATTGTGCAGATACTGTTCTACTATACAAAATACTAAATTCAAAATTAGAAATCCCTTCCTTACTTGATATGGTTTATCTCAAGGACCCTCGTGCCCGTATACGTCAGTGTCGCAGAAAGGAATTGTTCTCTATTCCTATTAGCAGAACATGTTATGCTCGTAATATGTTTATTAGACGTGCTTGCCGACTTTTTAATGAATGTGATAAACTAACAGACTTTGATATTTTTAATAGTAGCATAATATCTTTGAAGAAAATGTTCCATTGATTAGCAATACAATTCGCCACTGTTCTAAACCTTTAGATTACATTAAAATTTATACTAAAGTTTATGAGTTTTATGACATAATGTGTAACTTCTCAAATCTTTTTAGTTTTGTTTTTTAACTTATACTCGTAGTGAAAATGTATTTGTAGTTATATAGTATATATCACAGTTACAATTTAAGGAAACTGTAGGTCTTGTATATATAGTAACATATTTTTGTACACATTTTTGTATATGACCGTTTGTTTCTCAATAAATAAATAAATAAAAACTAGTTGCGTTAGACTGCACGATTAGCTGGAATTCGTGAGTAACACCGCTGAACTAGTACCATTTTTAGTGCCCCATTAGCCCATCCTTAGATATTATACGTCAATGGACGTATAAATAAGATTTGCACTGCGTGTGCTATCAAAATCGTTGCAGACTTTTCTTGGTCTAGCTCTAGCATGTGTAGTAGGTACACAAGAACTTTTACTGAGTACAGGCAAGTGTAAAAATATGGGTGCATACAACTTACTCAAAAATATGTCCCATAGTTCTTAATTCACTGACATAAGAACTATGGGACATATTTTTGAGTATGATGAATGCACCCATATTTTTACACTTGACTGTACCAAAAAACAATGAATAAATTAAATATATAGTTGGTCAAGCAGATCTTGTCAGTAGAAAAAGGCGGCAAATTTGAAAAATGTAGGCGCGAAGGGATATTGTCTCATAGAAAATTTGAATTTCGCGCCTTTTTCTACTGACAAGATTTGCTTGACCATCTATGTGTTTTTCCTTTCCTTGTTCTCTGTATATGTTTATTTCCAGGTATGTTCATGGTGTGTGCTCAGATGAGGGCTAAGGGCGGAGTCCTAGTGTCGTCCTCCTGCAGATCCGCTATGCTTAGACACAGGTCAGTGCTCCCAAACTAGTTTCTAAGCTACTTGTGATCCCGTTCGGCGGACAGCTAACTTAGCCTCCTGTCCAGCCAAAATTTGCCACTGAAATTTGAACATATAGTGTAGGAAACAGAGTTGATATTGCGTTGTTGGAAAATTGAATGAAGTAAAGCAAAAGCGACTCTGTTCCACTTGAATAGGATTTAAATTTCATCAAACTGAAGAGTTACTATAGGTAGGACCTGGGCCTTAGGAGGTTAGAGCAAAGAATATAATACTCACTAGGAGAAGAACGGTAACTCCATACAAAAAAATGTCCCCAACCGTTTATACGTTTATACTAGTGGCGCCGTCTTTGTGTACCAATGGAACTAAAGTTGACAACCGGTTTAGCCTGGCGGGTATTGGTAGGTAGTAATTCTGTTGATAAACATATTTGTTATCTTCATATCACGAAATATATGCAAGATGCAAATATTACCCCTTGTTTGTGGTATTATCAATTGATTTAAATAAAAGGCATGTTTATGTTTATAACATTATATATATTATTTATTAAAAAATGTTTTACATATAAAAATATACACTGAAAACTGGCAACTGGCAACTTAATAAAAAAATAGACATTAATAAAGCATTCACAAAGTTTTCAGTACCTTTTATACAAATAACATTAGGCATGCCTACCTATTACACTTTACACACAGATACACTACACTTTACATACGGCATTTTACACAGATTTCCAACTTGTATTCATACATTTCTTCACGGTTAATTAATACGCTTTCCAGATGCGTTATGACTCGGTTCCTTCTGAACCCACTAAAGTTGTAAATTTCACTCTGGCTGCTTCAACAGCCGTTGCTCCGCATTTAGCACATTTTCTATGTGCATTGCTGTAATCCATGTAGGTACAGACTTACAGTCTTAAGTGGTACGTAGCGGTACACGTTGTATGTATTATTTAAAGAGTTAATAAATAAAATTTTCGTTATGAACTTTAACCACAGCAGTTGGACCGAGTCATTGACAAATATATTTTTTATTATGGTGGGTAGACGTACCTACCCTCCATATATTTTATGAACATTGATAAAGACAGTTGGAAGCAAATATTCATTATAAAACTTAATCGCATGTAATTAAGTTTTAAGCGTTTTAAGTTCCGTTTTATGATTAATATTGTATAAAATTCGTGATAATTTAAATCAGAGTTGGGAGCAATGTTGCTGTAGAAAAATGTTTTTATTTTTATTACTCGCAACTTTTTCCCGGAGGCCAACGCACACATAGAAGATTAAGGCGCACACATGCGCAATTATTTGGGGACATAACTTTCTTAGGAAGTGAACAGGCCTTGGGTTAGAGCCACCACACTAGCGTCTCCCGAGCGTCGGCGACTAGTCAACTATGGCTGCTGCTTGACGCAACGTTGGCGCAACTGCGCAGCGACGCCATTTTCCATAGCGCTGACTAGACGCCGATGCTCAAAAGACGCTAAGTGTGGAGTGACCCGTAATATGCAACTTCAGTTTGCTTTCAAGATATAAATTAGTTCGCCATTATTGTGTTGAAATTTGCATTTGAAGTACCTATGTACTTAAGTACTACAATATTCTCCTCTCTGCTCCTATCGAGCTGATCCATAGACTAGGAATCCTCTAGACCGAGTTTAGAGCAATTATTTCATGCAACCGATGCTGCCAAAAATGCGGGGGTGCGCGAGACGAGGTGAGCGAGATCCCGTGCCGTGATTGGTCCGTTCAAATGACGAACGAGTTCACGGACGTCACACAAAGACACTTTCGACTCGAACATGGAGTAAATTTACCGTATGCGTGGCAGTATAAGGGGTGGCAGTACCGTCTTTAGCTTTACCATAAAGGGCACACGGGGCCCGTGCCCAGGGATCCTCAGGGGGCCCCGAAGGACAGACAGTAACAGTATATTTGATTACCTTTGTAATACCTAATTACTATTCATAAGTGCTTGTTGCTAAGGCCTACATGAATAAAGTATATTTTGAATTGGATTGAATTGAAATACCCATAATAAATAGAAGATCATAGTAGAAAAATGCCCTGGGGGGTGGTACTGTTGGAAATAGGCCACAAACATAAGCGCCTGCAGTTTTATTACACGCAACACGACGCAGCGCGCGTGTAGTCAATCTTGACTTTAAGGAAACTCTCTTGCCATACATACGCGGCTAGTAACATTCATGTAAATCTTCATTTAAGTTTTTAAAATATATTCTTTTTGTTTTTCCCTCAAAGCTCGTATTATTTCATTAGGTTATGGGCCGCCCCATGCCTACATAAAAAAAACAATTGAAAGTCAAAGTGTTTTTGAAAGTGAAATAGTTCAAGTAAAATTTAAAGTCATTCTAACCTAAAACGGTCGCCAAGTAGGATTTTTTTTCAGCATAATATCAAGCATAATACATTATAATGACGTCTAATAATGGATTATTGAGCATTGAAAAATTAACTGGAAGAGAAAATTACGCCACTTGGAGTTTTGCCGTAAAAGCATATTTGCAGTTGGAAGATTTATGGCAATGCATTGAACCAGAAACCGGCACGTCAGTCGACGCTAAAAAGGATGTTAAAGCTAAGTCAAAACTTATTTTGCTTATCGATCCCATAATATATGTGCACGTTAGAGAGGCAGAAACATCCAAGCAGGTGTGGGACAACTTAACGTCAGCTTTTGAGGACTCAGGCTTGACTCGGAAAGTAGGCTTGCTAAAAGATTTAATAAATACTACGCTAGAAACAAGCGCAAGTATAGAAGATTACATAAATAAAATAATGTCATCCGCACATCGTTTAAGAAATATTAAATTTAAAGTAGACGATGAATGGCTGGGAACGTTAATGCTAGCGGGATTGCCAGACGTATATAAACCCATGATTATGGCTATTGAGAGTTCCGGAGTAAAAATCAGTGCCGATTCCATTAAAACAAAATTGTTACAGGAAGTAAAAACTGTGGATACAACTGCATTTTACTCAAACTCCAGAAGGCAAGAGCATAAAAAGACTGACAACAAAGTGCAAGGGCAAAGTAAATCAAAAGGACCAAGATGTTTTTTTTGCAACAAACACGGGCATTTAAGCAAAAACTGTTGGCATAAGAAAAATAAATTAGATAGTAAAGATAATGCTTTTATTGCAACTTTTTCAGCCACCAGTGCCACCACACATAATGACTCGCTGAACTGGTACGTGGACTCGGGTGCTTCCAGGCACATGACATTACACAGAGAATGGCTCAAGGACGAAAGGGCACCATCTGTAACAAGCATCAGAATTGCTGACAATAACATACTCAAAGTACAGAGTTGCGGTGATGTAACAATCAAAGTACCTGACACACAAGGAAACATAAGTGAAATACAGGTAAGAAATGTCCTTTATGTACCTGATATAGGCACTAATCTAATATCTGTCAGTAAGACGATAAAAAGTGGCTGTAAAATAGAATTTGATGAATTTGGCTGCCAAATAATCAATAAACAAACTGGTTTGAGAGTAGCAGATGCCATAGAAATTAATGATATGTATAAGCTTAATACAATAAAAGAAAAAGTTCATGCCATGCCCGCCGCAGTTGCTGATGATGACATTTTTGTTTGGCACCAAAGAATGGGTCACTTAAACTTCAAAGATATGGAAAAAGTTCCAAATTGTACTACCGGTGTAAAATTGTCTCCGTGTAATGAAAATATAACATGCATAAGTTGTATTCAAGGAAAGCAGACTAGACAGCCATTTCCAGGTGCAGGCTCCCGAGCAACTGAGTTGCTAGAAGTCATCCACTCCGACGTATGTGGACCGATGCAAACTGCATCACTTGGAGGTGCCAGGTTTTTTGTCACTTTCATAGACGATTTTTCACGTAAAGTATGTGTTTTTACCATGAAGAGTAAAGCAGAAGTTTTTGATAAATTTGTTGAATATAAAGCAAGAGTTGAAAATGAACTTAATAAAAAAATTAAAACCCTAAGGACAGATAATGGCAAAGAATACGTAAATAAAAATTTAGACAATTATCTCAAGAAATTTGGCATATTGCACCAAACTACAAATCCATATACACCGGAACAAAATGGATTAAGCGAGAGAATGAATAGAACTCTTATTGAAAGATCTAAATGTATGGTACTAAATGCTCAATTACAGAACAACTTCTGGGGCGAGGCAGTGGTCACGGCAGCGCACATTATAAATCGTTCGCCGACGAGAGCCCTGTCCTACGTCACTCCAGAAGAGGTTTGGACAGGCAAGAAACCGGATTTAAGCTACATGAAGATCTTTGGGTGCAAAGCGATGGTACACATACCTAAAGAACGCCGCCAAAAGCTGGATCCAAAATCCCGTGAGTTGATTTTTGTCGGTTATAGTGACTCCGTAAAGGGCTACCGTTTTATAGATCCTAAAAATAAGCAAACTATAACAAGTAGAGATGTCGTATTTCTCGAGGCCACTGTAAAAAGAAGTATAGTTCATAATGAATCTGCTCCTGAAAAAGAAAAAGTAATTAGCAATGAAAAGAAAAATAGCAGACATGAAGGAAATGTACATGATGATACATCTGCACCTGAAAAAGAAAAAAGAATTAGTAGTCAAAGAAATAATGCTACACAGGAAATTAGTAACAAAAAAATGTCTCACAAAAAGGAAGAATTAAACTTACCAAAGTCAAAAACGGTTTACTTACCTTTATCTGAAGATAGAGAAGAGGATGATGATGATATTGATGATAATAACAGCATTGGAACCGATGAACTGAATAGTACATTTGTAAACATTGATTCGTCATCGTCACCAGTATCAGTTTATTCAGATCCTAATGATGAGTCATATATTCCTGAAGAGAGCATTGAGATTCCACAATTAGATAGGAATCTTCGGCCACGACGTCGAGAAGAAATATATGAAGCTGATCCTCCGACAGTTGATGCATCGTTTATGTGCATGAACGGTGAATCTGCAATGAGCATTTTAGATAAGGATCCACAAAGTCTTTCTGAAGCTCTGCAGAGTAATAAGGCAGAAGATTGGATACATGCTATGAAAGAAGAGCATAAATCACTGCTTGATAATAATACTTGGTCATTAGTTGATTTGCCTAAAAATAAAAAAGTAATTCCCTGCAAGTGGGTTTATAAAACCAAAACAGATGAGAAGGGTAATGTATCAAGACTGAAGGCACGACTTGTTGTAAAAGGCTATCAACAGAAAAAGGGCATAGATTATCATGAAATTTATGCACCAGTTGTACGCTACACTTCTATAAGATATGTAATTGGTTTGGCTGTAAAGTATAATTTAAAAATACATCAAATGGATGCAGTTACTGCATTTTTGCAAGGCGATATTGAGGAAAATATTTACATGTCCCAGCCACCCTACTTTGAAGAAGGCGACAAAGTCTGCTTACTTAACAAATCCATTTATGGCCTGAAACAGGCCAGCAGACAATGGAACAAAAAGCTCAATGCAGCTTTATTAGAAATAGGAATGTCACGATCCAGAGTAGATCCTTGCATATATTACCGTATAGTCAATGAAAAAGATATATTATTTCTGACAGTTTATGTGGATGATTTACTGTGTTTTTTCAATAACGAAGAATCTGTCAAGATGATAAAAAAGAAACTGAGTACAAAGTTTCATATGAAGGATTTGGGTGAAGCTAAATGTTGTATTGGTTTTAGAATTACTCATGATCAATCATTGAATGAAATTTCTCTGGATCAGACCATGTATATAGAAAAGGTACTTACTCGTTTCAATATGAGTGACTGCAAACCAGTGCACACGCCGTGTGAAGCTAACCTGCAACTGAAAAAGGCTGAAAATGATGACGAGGTCTTAAAAGATATCCCGTACCAAGAGTTGATAGGGTGTCTCTTATACTTATCTCAAGGCACCAGACCTGATATAGCCTACATTGTAAATCAATTAAGCCGATTTAACAATAAACCTACAGCACAGCACTGGATGGCAGCAAAAAGAGTTTTAAGATATCTACGAGGTACACAAGATTTAAAACTCACCTTCAAGAAAAATGATGCCAATATAGTAGGCTACTGCGACGCAGATTGGGCGTCAGATACTGAAGATAGGAGATCCTGTTCTGGATATGTCTTCACATTTCAGGGTGCCGCCATTAGTTGGTGCTCCAAAAGGCAGCCTACAATAGCTCTTTCGAGCACTGAGGCGGAGTATATGTCACTAGCTACTGCAACACAAGAAGCCATCTGGCTCAAACAATTGGAAGAAGATTTTTGGCCCACCATGTCAGGTATACCAATTGTCATTTTTTGCGATAATCAAAGTGCTATTAGCATTTCAGGTGATGACATCTACCACGCCAGAAGCAAGCACATCGATATACGCTACCATTTTGTGAGGGAGCGTATAACCAACAAACAAATCTCCGTTCGCTACAAAAGCACTCAAGATATGTTGGCCGATGTTCTCACCAAGGGGCTGCACCGGCCGAAGCATGAGACATTTTCAATGGCAATGGGTTTGTGCCCAGAGGAGGGTGTTGGAAATAGGCCACAAACATAAGCGCCTGCAGTTTTATTACACGCAACACGACGCAGCGCGCGTGTAGTCAATCTTGACTTTAAGGAAACTCTCTTGCCATACATACGCGGCTAGTAACATTCATGTAAATCTTCATTTAAGTTTTTAAAATATATTCTTTTTGTTTTTCCCTCAAAGCTCGTATTATTTCATTAGGTACAAACAGCTACACTCTTCACTGTACATCGGTGGACCTTATTACAAAAAGGCATAAGGCGATGGTACTCTGTGAAACAACGCAACTTTATTGAGTTTGGGTTAATTAAAACGTATTTTTTTTTCAAATTATACTTTGTTCAACTTAATCATTAGGGTTGTCGATTTCGACAGGTCACGTCTACACGAATTTATCCGAACCGTAGTGTTCTCTCCTCTACTCCTCACGGGAGTGAACGAGGAGCGTCAGCAACTCCACGTCGAACTGTTCAGCGACTTCGAGGACGACCAGGTATCTCTCTCTACCACGTAGGGACAGACAGAGACGAATCATATCCTACACGAATTTATCCGAACCGTAGTGTTCTCTCCTCTACTCCTCACGGGAGTGAATGAGGAGCGTCAGCAACTCCACGTCGAACTGTTCAGCGACTTCGAGGACGACCAAGTATCTCTCTCTACCACGTAGGGACAGACAGAGACGAATCATGTGTGATACTTTGTATTTAGTCACGCGATAAACACTAGCCCCATATAGTCGGTTCAAGAACTTGTATGCAATATGCGGTACATTGCTAACTACACAGTACCATAGAGAAATATACTAAGACAAAAGTGCCCACTCCATACATCAGTTTTGGTATTTATTTTCAAGTCTTATGTTGTTGAGCATTAGACTTTCCGGTCGGTGCTATATCTATTGTCAATTAGCATCGAGTAGCGGAATAGGCCTGATGACAAATTTTGAAATCCCTTTTAATATTGTCGGTACACTTGTATTGGTTCCAAAAACACAATATTTCAGCTATACTCATAAGATTTAACATAAATAATTGCATTTAATTGTAGCTAGTTTAAACCTCGCCTCGCACGCCATTTGTGACGTCATAAATTATATGGTGATAGTGTGGTAGATATTGTTTACATGCTTACAGTTACGAATTTTGCCTTGAATCCGAAGAATATTGTTAATTCAGCACCATAATTATATTACGATTAGGGGTGATACTGATAAATACATTACAAAAATTAATCACAATAACTCATTTTATACAAAACCGGGCGAGTTCCGTACCATAATGCAAAAAAAAGCAAAAAAAAAAAACGGTCACCCATCCAAGTACTGACCCCGCCCGACGTTGCTTAACTTCGGTCAAAAATCACGTTTGTTGTTTGGGAGCCCCACTTAAATCTTTATTTTATTCAGTTTTTAGTATTTGTTGTTAGAGCGGCAACAGAAATACATCATCTGTGAAAATTTCAACTGTCTAGCTGTCACGGTTCGTGAGATACAGCCTGGTGACAGACGGACGGACCGACGGACGGACGGACAGCGGAGTCTTAGTAATAGGGTCCCATTTTACCCTTTGGGTACGGAACCCTAAAAACTCTCACACGGTTGCAATTTAAGATTAATTATTTAGATACATGTAATTTTTTGTGAAAATACCGAGCGCCGGTTTTACTTTTTAATTTTTTATTTTTTTCTGGTTACGACAGCCAACCTGGCAATGATAGTTCCATTCAGCCAAATAATTTAAAAAGTTTTTTTCGTGAAATATCGTATTATTTAGCATTTTATTTATAAAATAACAAATAAATATTTACTTTATATCGTGTAATAATATTTTTTGGACGTAATAAATGTTTAGTGGCGAAATAATATTTTTTTTGAACCTCCTAACTTTTTGGTGAGGAGGTATGGATTACGGTCAATGAGGTTGTCTATGTTGCTCTAAGAGTTATGTCATGGATTGATGACGTCACTCCTTAGATCGCTTCTGATTGGTGTTCCGGTGAAAATAGCCGATTGGAGAATTTTGTACTTTTATTTTATTGAATATATTAATAATCCTTCAGTTTATAGGTACTGAGATTGGGCCATTTTTTAGAATCATATTAACATATATGTTTCTTTGAAACCATTATTTCCATGATTCTTTGTTACTGTCAACAAGCCTATTATCAGTACTGCTACTTGACAATAGATGTAGCACCGACCGGAAACTCTAATGCTCAACAACATAAGAATTAACGCAAATCACATGCAAGTTCTTGAACCGTCTAAATCGGGCTTTAGATCTGCAAGAATACAAGCTTAACACATTCATTGCCACCCAGCCAAACAATTACGTCATTATTAGGGATGTACCAACTAGTCGCCGACTAGTCGGGAAAGCCGACTATCCGGCCACATTTGTAGTCGGCGATTAGTCGGCGACTAGTCGGCAAAAATGGCCGATTAGTCGGCACTTTATTAGTGAAAGAATACCATATATTTTGTATTTATTTTACTAAAATACCTATTCAGGGTGCATACGAAAACTTTTGTTCATATAAATAATTGACCGTTTGATCGTTATCGAAGAAAACACCAGCCCACCAACAGGGCTGGTGTTTTCTTCTACAGGTCGATCTCAACTGATTCTCGTGTAATTTCATGTGCAAGTTCGATAGTAAATTTTTTTTATTACTCAGTTTTTGTTTTTTTTTAATGGTAGAGCCATGAGGAACTATTAATGTTAGGTATTGCAAAATTTAGAGACTTAGACAGAGCACGTTGCTCGTAAAGACGCTGACCACAGGGGATAGGTTCTTAACTGGCGACTACGTACGGGAATAGAGCCTTGGAAATACCTCCTACAAGCTGTACTGACGGTCTGCTCAGGATCGTAAAATAAAAGAACTAAAGACAGAAATTGAACGAGGATTCTTGTGATAGGTCTTTGAACCTGTAGAAAACACCTTTTAGTCAAGCTAATATGATGAATAGCGTAACCAAAGGAGCAAAACTATTGTTTTTCACCTGAACTTATACGAAACTAATGATCTGGCCGACTAGCCGACTAGTCGGCCGACTAATCGGCCATTCGAGCGCCGATTAGTCGGCCAAATCAATAGTCGGTACATCACTAGTCATTATAAAGCAGTAGTACCTCGATCGCGACTATCGGGTCGTACATACGGCCTGGGAACGAAATCATAAAATACCGATAGTCGGGTTTTCGGCACTGAATGTGTTAACGTTTGACATGACTATATAACACACAATAGTAAACTTTATTAGTATTTATTATGGATAATTTTTCCCCTGTAATATTCGACTGTGGTGGTCAAAGGGTCAGACAGAGTTACTTTCGCATTATAATATTAGTAGGGATATTAAAGGGGGCCTAGCTAAGGTGCCAATTGTTTGCACCGTAGCGAACGAAATGCTAATGTCTCCCTATCCCGATCTTTTTGTGAAATTCTTAGTATTAAATTTGATCTGTATAAAAATCCAATATTACTATGGAATAATATTAGCATCAATAAGTTGCTCTGATAATTAGCTTAGCTTAAGATAATCTATATGTAATTTACCATTCATAATAAGTGCTTGTTGCTAGGCCTACATGAATAAAGTATATATGGACTTTGACTTTATCACTCTTCCATATTAGTGCGACACAGAGATATTAGCGTTTCGTTCGCTACGGCGGAAACGATTGGCATCATGGCTAGGCACCAATATTTGTATGTAATTTAACTGTCATATTTTCTATGCTCAGAATTTACCAGTAACTGACGCCTACGTCGAACTACAGTCCAGACACGCACAGATATACGCCTGCGAGCTTCAAATAGAGGCTCACTTCACCGGCCTCCGATACTGCATGTACAATTATCCACGACTCTCGGCTGCCATTGGTTAGTATACTTTAGAATAAAATATAAATAAATAAATAATAATAAATATTATAGGACATTTTTACACAAATTGACTAAGCCCCACGGTAAGCTCAAGAAGGCTTGTGTTGTGGGTACTCAGACAACGATATATAGAGATTAGAGTATATAAATACTTATATACATAGAAAACAACCATGACTCAGGAACAAATATCTGTATCATCATACAAATAAATGCCCTTACCAGAATTCGAACCCGGGACCATCGGCTAGCGGGCACTGGACTGTAGGTACCATTTATTATCCACGACTCGGACGCCATTAGTATGTGTTAACTAACGATTTACAATCGTATTGCAAGAGTATAAGGTCGAACACAAGTGTACGTGCGAGTTACAAATAGAAGCTCACTTCACCGGCCTCCGCTACTGCATGTACAATAGGGTATTATACTGTATTTAAAATAAATTATTTTACACCATGCATGAAATAAAGCACCAGAGTATTATTAGAAATACACAGATAGGAGTTATTTTTAAACACAAGTTCTATTTAATAAATCGGATAGAAATATAAAAAGTAGGTGAGTTGACCGTGACGTCACGATATAATGTTTCATATAAATTCCATATTAGCAAATCGTTTTGACAGCTCTAAAAAAGTAACTGATTTGACTAGTAGGAAAATACCCTATTATCCTAGACTCTCAGCTGCCATTGGTTAGTATACTCAAAGAGAATTTGAAATAGAGAGTTACTTTCATGGTAAATTATGTAGCTACAGTACATTTACTGCCATCTTTCGACAGACGATTAAAACTGTTAGAACGCCATTTGACTTTTATCTTTATTCTTTCACTGATATGTGACAACTTGTTAAATATTAATATTAACGCCATCTACTCGAGAGCAGGCTGAAGGTTATGGCACCATCGCTCGAAAAGATTGCACCGTATAGTCGAGTAGATGGTGTTAATATTAATATTTAATCTCTCTCTTCAGTCGTTCCCTCATTCCTGAGGATCGTGATCACTTGGTTTCACATTCTTGATAAGCTGTCTCCATCGGTCTCGATCCATTGTTGCCCTCACTGCTTGATGGAATTTGCTCGAGGAAGTGGCTTCTCTAACTTTGTCAGTCCACCTGGTTGGCGAGCGACCGCGACCTCTCTTGCCTTCCACTCCACCAATCACGACCAGTTTCTCGAGATTCTCACCTCCTCTTCGCATTACATGGCCAGCAACCGATGTCGGCAGATGGTGGACAAACGTGTTTTGATGCCCAGTTGGGAAAGAATAGACGCATTTGTGCGCTTGGCCGTCCACGGTATCCTAAGCATTCGCCTCCAGCACCACATTTCGAATGCGTCGATTCTTTGTCTCTCTCTTGCCAGTATTGTCCATGTCTCTACTCCGTACATGAAGATGGGAAAGACCAAGGCTCTGACCAGGCGGGTTTTCGTATGAAAGCTTATACTACGGTTTTTCCAGATAACCTGAAGGCGCGTCATGGCATCTTTAGCCATTGCGATTCGGCGCTAATAATAATATTTAATAATTTAACACATATCAGTGAAATAATAAGGATCAAAGTCAAATGGCGTTCTAACAGTTTTATGTTCCGTCGAAAGATGGCAGTAAATTTACAGTGGCCACATAATTTACTTTGACAATCCGTCTCTATACGCCCTATTCTCTTTGATTTAGAATACAGCGCCATCTAGCGGGCACTGGATTATCCACGAACGAACTGTACCGTTCTATTATATTTTTCAGGTATCAGTACGAATTTATTCTTCGTGTCGCTCGTATTTATATTGAGCTGGTATCACCTACAGGACGGATTACCAGACTTCGTAAAGGTAAGTTGTATCGATTTTATAAATGTATTTACCGTTATTTTTAGATGCTCTCGCGACGTGTTTCGAAGCTTAGGCCTCCATTTTCAAGCACTAAAAGAACACTTTGACCGCGCAGCGCGTTGGGTTCGAAAACACAAATTCATCACTTAAAAGTCAATTCTACCAGCCGACTTAAGGAAACAACTCAAAATTTGCATTCGATTACTTTGCCACACGTGTGGATAAAACGCAACATTCTCATTCGTTTTTGAACAATCAAGAGAGCCTTTACCAGCTGGTGTGATGATGATGAAATAGTTACTTACGATACAAGTGCGGAAAGCAGGAAATTCACAACGAGTCGCAATCAATTAAATCATGATCGAAGGAAGTGTTTTAAATCGACACGAGTTGCGAATTACCTATTCGCACGTGTATCGTACAATGTTTTACAATATATATGGCCCTTTAAATTTTTATCATAGGGACCAACCTACCAAGTAGCGCCATATGTACTGTAAATTCAATTTTATAACAGCCACACATAGACGACAAAATACTGAATCTGAAATCGGAACCAATTCCAAGCTCTACAGATGCCGATGACTATTTTTTTTGACACTTAGAACGCCACGCCTATCGTGAGCGGCGCGACATCGTGAACCTTATCACAGTGCACGAAGGTTGATATTGGGCTGTAGCAGCGCGCGTCAGTTGACGTCTGACGGTCAAAGGGTTGCAGAAATATGTCAACCCTTTTACAGGCCGCACCAATCTACAAGGTTTTCCCGAAAAATCCAAATATATTCCGATTAATCCAGCTTTGATGATTCATTTGAAGACAAGTCAAATTTCCCGAAAGTGCAATCTAATTTGAATCTTAAATCGGAATGCTAAAGTTGAAATTCTAGTGGCGCGTATGTGGTCGATAAATGGTACTATGCCTGGGAAAGGATTAAATTCCTTGGTAGAAAGGTGACGGACATGCTATGTTTTATGTTTCAGAGCAAATTTGGCGACGTCAAAACCGAATCCGACCCCAACGACGAAAATAAATATTTAAAGAAAGTGAAATTGGAGAGAACAGGTATGTATTCACTATTTACGTAATATTGTTTTTGGCAAAAAGCAACAACAAGTATATTTAAACTGAAACAAGGAAAAAAAACTACATATATGAAGAGAGTTGGTTGGTAGTGGTGGGTTAGGGCTAGGGCTGCGGTAGGGCTGCCCCGTTGTCAAAGCCTAGGATTTTTTTGCGGATTTAAATCTGTGCCGTGTTCCGCAGATGCACAGATAATATCGAAATTGTGATTTTATTTATTTATTTATGTAATATTTGTATTTCTGAATCTTTTTTCGAATAGAATCTAAATGTACACGTACGTTTTATGTGCGAAAGAATAGTAGTTCGCTAGTCGCTTTATCGCTGTTAGTCAGACAGCTGCGTTATCCCCTTTATTCCCAGGAATGTGTATTTACTAGCCATAAAACATCCTTGAAGTTTTAAATTATGAATCTTAATTTTACGCGCACCCGAGCTGCATACATCGCCATTGTTAGTAGCTCGGTATTACTTAAAGGGCTAGCGTGCCTTATTTGAAATGTTTATAATTTTTGGGCAGTTGTGCAAAAGTCTGTGACAACCCTACTGTGAACATCAAAGGCGTCGGTCCACTGTTACTTTTTACCCTGTGTTACTTGTTAGTACATCGTTCCTCATTAAAGTGGATATTCCAGATTCTTCCATGTTCTTCGACGACGAGAGCCTGATGGAAGAGCTAAAACACATCGATGAACCAAAGAAGACTTAGACTGACTCGAGCTTACGGCTCGGCCACGACCTTACGCGACTGGCGACGGCGGCGGCGGCAACTGTAGGCGGGAACGAAAGGTCCGATCACTGTGTCTCGCTCCAACCATGGTTGCCGCCGCCGCCGTCGCCAGTCGCGCAATGTCGTTAGAGTATTTTTGTACGGCTTTTTACTAAATTATGTCAATTATTCGGCGAAAAGAAAAAATGTTTGTTGTAAGCATAAAACATTGACGTGATATTTGAGAATTAAAAATACATATTGGCTATGAATAATAAAAACAAATCAAATATGAATTTATTATGAAAGAAATCGAGTTATAAGTAAAGAAAACATACGAGGAATTTTGTATTTAGTTGCCATATAATGATAATATGTTTAATTATTATCCTTTTGAAAGCCACGGTCGGCGATAGACGACAACGATATAAAATGGACCTTCATACATTCCAATAAGGTATACTATTATTAAACTGTGTTTGACATCAAAAGGTTAGAAAAAATCAAACAGTTAAAAATTCATCTACGTCAACAATACACTCATATTGTACACTGATGAATATAATTCAATAATTATACGACGTACACGGTGGCTAAAAAATAACTGCATTCCCGTTGCCAGGGAGGTTTTAGAATTATACTGAGCAACTTTTACTATGGGACCAACCCCGAAATCGCGAAAAAAATTTATCCTCCCATTTCTATGGCTGGTCCATTTTCTAATGGACCAGCCAAAATGTATGAAACTGCCAAAACTTTATTCGCGATTTCGGGGTTGGGGTCATAGTAAAAGTTGCTCAGTATAATCGCAAAACCTCCCTGGCAACGGGAAGGCAGTTATTTTTTAGCCAACCTGTATAAGCGACAGAACACAAAACTAGACTGACATCATAGCTCTCTCCCTGCTAGCTTCGTCCTACCCATAATACTCGATTTAAGCCATTGAAATTTAAACCAAAGTATTTAGAATATAGAGTTGATTTTCCTTTGGTTCACGTTTTAAGTAAAAAAAAAAGAATTTTCAGTGTAACCTCAACCTATCCAGGCTTTTTATTCATAACTTGCTAAAAACAGGGGTGCGAAACTCCTGACTTCGGCCAAACTCGGCTCCGCTCGGCTCAGCATTGCTTCGAGCAATTTTTAGGGTTGACACTACTTGACGTCCCCTTGCGTGCACGACCACAGATAAGATAATGGCTTGAATTTTGAGATCCCTAAATAGCCGAAAGGGATAGTGTCATATATTAGAAAGGGACAGCATGATTCGACCCTGAACCGCTGTCAAACTTCGTTTTTGTAGGAAGTATCCTTTCTGTACGTCAGTACTATTATTTATTGTGCTAAAAATGGTATATGCCCTTTAAAAATCACATGCAGGACGAGGCTAGGTAGATTTTATAATTTAACCTACTTATATCTTTGAAGTATAGGATAGCAATAACATATAGATAATTTGGAAAAAGGTTGTTTTGTATAGTAGTAATTGGTTGGCTAGACTATATATTGTATATAGGGTAATTCGCCAGTAACTGGCCACCAGCCAATAACTGGCCACCCTAAACTAAAAATGAATTCTATTCACTTATAAACAGAATTAATTTTATTATAAGGTTTCATTCTCTGGCCAGCCTTCAATAACTAGCCACCTTATGTATACTAAAATGAATTCTGTTTATAGGAGAATAGAATTCATTTTTAGTTAAGGGTGGCCAGTTACTAACAGGTAACCAGTTACTGGCGAAGGCGAATTACCCTAATATTTATTTACTGGCACTACAGTTAACCGTAACATAACATGGGAAAATAATATGAATAAGCATAGATATACGCAATCACATATAACTAAACGTTTTCAAAGCTTTTGGTCTGTATTCTAAATAACTCTGTCCATTCCAAACCGCTTTAATCTCTATATTATATAAAGTGTACTTATCTAAAACTCTTCATAAATATTTACACCGACATCACACTTTTTTAAATCTATTTAATATAACGTTGCTTAAAAAAATAGCTTTCAAGTTCGATATATCTCTACAAAATAATACCCAATCTGTATGGTTTTCTGCTAAAATGACAGTTTGCTTGGACAGAGGGAAGTATATTGCCCAATCGAACTGGCATTTTAGTGTCGAGGTCGAGGCTATAAAGATAGCTTAGCTGTAAAGTGTAATTACCCAGGTAATTACCCAAAATAATTGTTGTCTGCCTTACCTGCACTGCACTTTTGCCATGTATTATAATATATACTTGTAGCATAGAGAAAAAAATACATAGATCGCTCACTCCATACATCAGTTTTGGTACCAAAAAGACTATTATTTTCATAGTCGACATCTAGCATCGAGTAGTGGAATTATCAGTAGGTACTGCTACTTGACAATAGATGTAGCACCGACCGGAAAGTCTAATGCTCAACAACATAAGAAGTCTTATTGGTACCAAAACTGATGTATGGAGTGAGCACTCTTGTCTTACTATATTTCTCTATGCTTGTAGTGAAATAAGGCTGATGGTAGTTGTTCAGGTTGAAAAAAAAAATTTTTTTTACTAGTTTTTATAAAAGTAGTTTTTGTAGATTAAGACCAATGTTGTTTTGATATTTTTTGTTATTCATTGTTGTTATACATTCATTTTTATACAAGGCTTATATTGTAGTTCTTGTACACTAAGTTATTATAAGTTAAACTAATTAAATTATTTTTATTGTTTTTGGAGTATGATGTCTACTTTAATAAATTGTGATATTACATTTTCGGTGAGCGAAACATTTTAATAAAGCTTTGAGTAATATTTAAGTTTTTTATTCTCCTCTGCAATGGATTACCTGGCCGAAAATCCCTGGCCCGGCCTGTTTAATTATCTGGTAGAATTTGTTTACTTTAAAGTAAAGATACAGGCCACATTGCACGCAGAGAAGATGGCCGATGGGGTCGAAAAGTGCTCGAGTGGTGACCACGGACTAGCAAGCGCAGCGTAGGACGTCCACCCACAAGATGGACAAACGACCTTGTTAAGAGCCAACGGGAGTGGTCATTTCTCCATACAAACGTACTCCTCGTTTTCCTCCGTGGTTTTTGAAGCTAGAGCAATGATTTTTTCAACACAGATTAATATTGTCAATATCTGTGTCGGACCGTTTTGCTTTTTTTGATATTTTTGTTTTTTAAGGCGCTAGAGCCCTTCAAAAATGGCCTAATTGACTATGCCGCAATGAGAGGCGTGGCATTCAAAACTGATATCAATTAGCCAAAAAAGCAAAACGGTCCGACACAGATAATTTCATAATCATTTAGATTTCCAAATTTGGTTAAGATTGGTTAAGTTTTGGAGGAGGAAACAGAGGAAACGAAACCTCGATTTTTGAGATTTTTACGCAGGATTTTTCGCCTTGTCCTTATCGCACTACTTTTAGGCGCCGCTTCCGTTAGCGAGACGGGTATATTTTACCTAAAATATTTAAAACTCAGCTTCTGTTTCGTCTTAAGGTCGCCGGAAGACGCTGGATGCGGGTCGCTTCCAACCGGCACGTATGGAGGTCCAAGGGGGAGGCCTATGTTCAGCAGTGGACGTCTTATGGCTGAGATGATGATGATGAAAGTAGAGATGGGCCGAATATTCGGTAATTATTCGGTATTCCGCATATTTTTCAATGTTCGTATTCGGCCGAATATTTACCGAAATAACATTTTTTTACGGGCGTCCGCTAGCTGGCGCGGGTGCACTTCGCGGTCAGGCATGAGACGATTCCGTTTCTTTTTATAAACATCATTCCCGGCCGGTCCAGAGGGGAAGGGTCAAAAACACGTGCGGAGTGCAGATTGCGGACCTGTAAGTAAGTCTTTTCTATTATTTGCGAATTCTATTCATCATCATACCAGCCAGAGGACGTCCACTGCTGGACATAGGCCTCCCCCAAAGAGTGCGACAAAGACCGGTCTTGCGCCACCCGCATCCAGCGGACTCCCGCGACATTTACCAGGTCGTCAGTTCACCTTGTGGGGGGTCTACCCACGCTGCGCCTTCCGGTACGTGGTCTCCACTCGAGAACCTTTCCGCCCCATGGCCATCGGTTCTACGTGCAAATTCTATTGCGTATTAGTAATCTAAAAGTAGAAAGGCATGGTACAGTCGGCTAACGGCGAAATGTTCAAAATAATTTTAGCAGGACTTTGATCATTTTTTGCAAATTTGTTCATAATGGTCGCCAGTGTAACTAATTTACTTATACATGTTGCTAACTGTACACATGCACTTCCATATCTAGAAGACAGAGAGGTAAAAAGTATAAAATATAAAACACACAAATGATATAAAAGGTCTTTATTGATTGATTTCAAGATTGACATGTCTATTTGATCCTTTAGTGAGCAACGTTCGTGACAACTATGTGACAACATTGACGTTTGTCTTCAATTTTGACGTTTTCAACCAAAAGGTACCACTTTGTCGGTGGTCAATAAGGTTGATTTCAAATTGAAGCTATATAGAAATAGCGTTTAATTGACAACTGACAATAAGTACCCTTTTGGTTGAGAATGGCACAATTTTGTCATTACTTATCCAAATTTTAGTTCTACCCGTGTCCCAGCTAAAGCTTAAAAGTAATAAACTTCTAGGGTAAACTGCCCAATGATTAGCCCTTAAAAGACATTGGCCTATATTTTTATACGAAAGTCACCACTTGTATTGAAGAAATCAAAGAAAGGCCGATCATTGGAGAAGCTGACATAAACATAGGTCACCCTAATTAGGTACAATGTGAACCTGATTAATATTTTTGTGCTTACGTACAGTCGACCACAGAATTGGAATAACTAAAGTTAAAGTACTTGGGATAATATTATAATAATAATTGTGCATAAACTCCTACTTTTACAGATAAACTAACTTACTCTTAGACACAGCTACTATAAGTGGGTAGGTAGATAATATATGACAGATTTAAAATAGCCTCCTAAGGCCCAGCCATACAAATGAAAGACCCAAAATTTGCCACTGAAAATTGAACCTATAGTATAGGCAAGAGTTGATTTTTTGACCGAAGCGTAGCGAAGGTCTACGTTTTGACTCGGGCATCTTGCTTTTGTATGTCCGGATGTTCTCCTCTACAGGTCACAATTCTCAACCGATTCTCGTGAAATTTTGTAACCAGATTCTGTGTGTAAATAAATTTTTTTTGTCGATCCGGTTTTTGGAAATTTTCAAAAATGGAGGAGTCGTGATACCTCGCGCTTAAGCAAATAGTCGTATCGATATCATAAGAGTATTTTCTTTTTGAGTCGTATTTACATTTACATTAAAAACAAAAATGGCAAAAAATGCAGAAAAATTGTATTGCTGGTTTAGGCGGTATTTAGATATTTAGTTTTTACTCGAGAATGCTTAGCCAAGAACTATCATGGTGGGTTTTGCAAACATTCGTTTTTTTTTTGTTTGCACACAGAAAGTCTGGGTTCGATCCCCAGTAAGACATAACTTTTTGTATTTTTTTTTTCACTTAAACTTCGTATTTTTTTTTTATAAATGAAAAATTTCGTCTTGTTGATTGATCAAACCGCTGTGTGCCTGTCATCGTGCACGGTCCCAAAAAGCTATGCTCGCGAGGTCTACAGCTCACAGTGCCACTAGTATTATTTGTTTGAAAATATACGAAACAAAAGAAATGTTCCAATTGAATATGGTTTAAATTTCATCGAATTGAAAAAGTACTATAGGACCTTGGGCCTTAGGAGGATCGTATAAAATTGAATTTTTGTTTTATGTAGTTAAATGGTTGTTGGTATGTTTAATGTTTAGCTCCATCTGAGGTCGCCTGTACGTGAAAGTATATTTCTAAAATAAATATTGCAATGCCGTGCTCAACTTCTAAAAGACTGCACAATATAAAAATGGCGGTATTTTACTTAAATTGCAGTAATATTGCAGTAGCCAAGTATATTTTCAAGTAAAATAATAATATTTCACTAAAAAATACACTTGGTATTAACCTGTTAATCATATTTCCTATTCTGAGTTAGGTATATCATTTTCCTGAATATGATTCATTAGAATGTCCAAAAAAGGCTTTGGTAGTAATAACCCTTAAGCTCTGACTTGAATTATGAAGTTTTAGGTTTAAGTAAGGTACGGTATATATTCTGAATGTATAGGTACAAAAACCTATGGTCTTTTCTAACAATATGATGAGCACCTCCCTATGGCCTTACCACTGTAGCTTGGTTACCTCAAAAATCTTAAATGTTTTTTGCACCTATTGGCACGTACATACTTAGGTATATAGACAGCAAGAATGTATAAGTATTCTTTACTATAATATATAAATTTCAATATATATAGGCGTGTAAATATAAGCCGCTACTATCATTAAATCTATTGAATAATAGGACGATGTTAACTGTAAAGAGATTTAGTAAAAGTTCACTACGATTGGTACATTTAAGGCGAAATACTTCCGAATTAAAAATTTGTGAGACTGGAATAAAATATGGACCATATAACAATAAAATACTTTATCGCTGAAACTGTTCTACAGAAACTCATCTAATAGGTACGATTTTATTATTATATTTTTTCAGCAAGACGAGTTTAACCCTTAATTTGGCAAAAATCACGGAAGGTTCAAATCAATAATTCTGGTTAAGAAAAAATACAAAAAGAGGGTATACGATTGTGTACCGTAAAATGGGGTGAGTAGGGACAAAACTGACATTTAAACCTCGATAAAACTTTATTTTTACATGTGGCAAACTGATTTTTATACATAATAAATGTTCCGGTCGTTTGAATTTTAGTTTTTTATGATTTTGTGTAGTTCCATTTCATAACTTAAAAGATAAATACGAAATAGTAAGGAAATCCCTCCTCACCCCTACTACGGGGTGAGCTGGGATTTCCTAAGAAGGTGAGTTTTGAAAATTGTGGCATCGACACTTTGGGATTATGAACATTATAATAGCTTGATTTGTTATTAGAATATATAATTTACGTAGCAGTAGCCTGTAAAACCAACTCACCCTTCTGTCATCCCTCCTCACCCCTTTCATAACCCAACTGCCCTCGTAATCCCTACTCACCCCATTTTACGGTACAGTATTTTGGACACCGCCAAATTAAGGGTTAACATTTGACCACCACAGTCGGCCGTAGCCGACAAAGCTTACTGTATACAATTAAGATAAAAGACAAAAAATAAAAATAATTATATAATAGTAACTACAATCTACAATGAAGTAAGCGCCGCACAGTATTAATTATATTTATGCATTTTTTTTTATTATACATAGATTCAAATATTGTAGGTAACATGGTTTAACAAATACGTATGATTAAAAACAATCTTAAACATATAAACTGAAATAAATGTCATATACTAAGAAAAAGTGACCAAGGCCTCCAGTGCCCCAGGCTGGAATCGAACCAGCGTCCTCTGCTATCGCGGCAGGTGCCTGAACCACTCGGCCACCGGGCCACAGCGACATTAGTCAAATTTTCCAAGTATATGCACTTCCTACTGAAGGCTTGTGGCGCCCCCTAGCCATCTCTAAGGTAGAACAGTATGGTTCGAACCTTCTATCTGGATCATTCTCATGATGATACCGAGCTAGCGAGAGAGATGGCTGGATGGGATGGATGGTTGATAAAAACAAATTAAAATATTTTCTGAAAAATAATTTAATTTGTTCAAATACTTCATAGTAATCTTAAACATATCATCTAACAATTAAAAAGGCACCATGTTAACAAGTAGGTAAACTAAGAGCTGTTTCCCACTGACTTCCAGTTTTTTGCGGGTACGGTTTTTTGCAGGATCCCATTTTAGTAGTATAGGTGCTAATATACATAGTAACTTTCACACGAGGATTCTTTGCGGGATCCTGCATGCATACTACAGAAAACTGGAGCCTGCAAAAAACCGTACCCGCAAAAAACTGGACGACAGTGGGAAACAGCTCGAACTTAACTGAATTTTAATATTAAAGGAATACTGTTTTTTATTCGGAAGTATTTCTAGTGTCTACTAAATTGGTACATTTATTAAATATGAATAGGTAGATCGAGTCAGTAAGATATTACTTAGATAGTTTAAATCGATTTAAAATGTGAATATTTAATTTTAGTTATCTCGTCTTAAAGAAGTCCTTCAAAGTAACATTCAACATAAGTCCACATGGTACAGTCACCTGCAATATATTCGAAGGCCGCAAAAAATGTGACTCGCTTTTATGGCTCTACAAATAGGATCGTGATATTTTTGCAGCCTTCGTTGTGTAACATATTATTGCATGTGACTATACTATATTACTATAGGGTACCATAGATATGACAGCAAAACATCGTACTAAAAGTACAATAAAATTTTGTAAGAATAATGAAACCTTTGTGTATTCATGAATATATTTTTTACACTAGAATAAAAACGATAAAAAAATCTGAGGATAGATCAAACAATGCTTCTCGAATTGATTTCTAAAACCAACTTTACACCGTATAGAATAAAGCTCAAAATTGATCAGAATCACATTCATTGATTATCCCGAATACCGATATGACAACATGTTCCAATAAATGTCTTACATTTAGTTGTAGAACGTCCAAAATTCGGATTATAGTCACATTTTTATATGTTTTTATTAATACTATATCCAAAATTCGGATCATAACATAATAAGTTACAATATATAGGACATCTATGTACAACATATACTAAAGAACACCAGTTTTTTTACATATAGGAAACTCACAGCGTCAGTATCTATTGTATTGATGTTATTTTGGTACTTATTTCAACCACAGACCCTCATAAAGACTATACCCCTTATTCATAAAACTTTACGGGCCTGATTTAGTTAACCTTTTGGACGCCAATTACCGATATATCCGCACCGCAGGTCCAACGCCAAAGACCGATTAATCGGTCACAGACCACAGAGCAACATAGACCTATGTGCATATGCATAAAGTTCAATGTCAGTATTGACACTTCGGTGACGTGGTGTCCGAGTGACAGCTTTTGTGTTTGACACGGCGTCGAAAAGGTTAAATTATGTTTTATCCCTTGCATACAAATACATAAGTCAAAATGACAAGATAAAGACAAACGATTCATAGCTAATTCAGGCCAGTAACGCGTTTATGAATAACGCCATAGATATGTTATTAAAGTACCAGTAAACCCACTAATGGATAGGTAATAGGCCATATACCTAGCGTTAATAGACTAACTATAAATTTACTCCAATGAATTGTCACCTAAGCACCTCGTTCCTATCTTTATTCATAGAAAGGGACAGATAATTTTCAACCTTTGCACCACCCCCCACGACTATTTTATTTTGTATAATACGCATAGTAAAGTTTAATAGAAAGTATTAAGGTCCATGTAAGGTATAACATGTCATCTATAATTTATCTTAATATCGTACCATATTTACCTTTTATTTTGATTTTAAATTTAAATGTTGACTTTGGTTTTTAAATTATTTTAATTTTCATACAATATATATACAGTGGTACTACTAAACGAAATTATTAACTAGCTTAAATCTAAAATAGGCCCCTGAGGCATTGTACCAAGGATGCTGGCGGCATTTCCTCGCTGTATCGCAATGCTGATACGTTGTGCGAGGTAGCCGCCAGCTCTTCGGTCACCAGTTACGTCAACCAGACGCTTCGCGATTTCTGCAAACAACTTATGCGCGCTGGGACCCCATGGACCTAGAGTTTCAACTCCAAATGGTACAAAATGGTACTCTCTACCGAGGCTCTTATATTTGTTACGTCTTAAAATTAATTTACGTTTTAATTTTTGATCTCAATTTTACTTTGACATGTAAATCGCCTTTGTTTTTAATTTTAATTTTGATATTAATTTAAATTTATTTTCATTCTTAAAATCAATTTTAATTTTAAACGTATTTCTAATTTTAATTCGACATGCGCATAAGCTTTTGTTTTAATTTTCAATTATAATTGTATATTTAATTTTAAGTTTTATTTTAGTTTTGATCTCAATTTTAACTGTATAATTCTAATTTTATTTTGACATGTAAATTGGCTTTATGAATAAATGAGTATGCGTATAACCGACGGTGGCGGTCAAAAGATTAATTGTGTCCCAAAAATGGAGAATCAATGCACAGGTTTTATTACATTTTGTTACCTTTATGCTTTGGTTTTGGTACTTTACTGGATTGATATATTATACCTGTTACCCACTAAACTAAACCTTGATAAGTCCAAAAATTCTAGGGGATAAACTATTACTTATACAGATATAGCGCATAATTATTTTCCATCGTATTTTCACGGAAACGTACGAACGTGCCTTCCTATTTCAGTCAGTCTCGATACAAAAAGGACTGAGATTGACGGAAGTAGCATGACAAATACGAACGTTTCCGAGAAAATACGATGGAAAACAATTATGCACTACATCTGTACCCACTAAGCCTTGATAGGTCCAAAAAGTCTAGAGGAAAAACTATTAAACAAAAGTTTTAACTTCATACCTTAGAAAATAGGTTTAACTAATGGATGTACTTTTGTCTTTTAAATCGTTATAATAAGCAATTTTTTTTTTAACTAGCAATATTTTTAGCTCTTGAATCATATTTATTAATTACCTTTATAACCCTTTAACGCCATCGACCTTTTTAATAGAGATGCCACGAATATTCGGTATTCGTCTTATTCGGCCATTTTGCCGATACCTATATTTTGAATACCTGTTGCACCTACCTAAAAAGAAAAATTACACAACAAAAATAACCAAAAACTGGTATATTTAAAATGTATTCTTGGAAAGTTGTTAAATACGAAGATCCTTTTTGAGCATTTGTTTAATTACAAAAAAAAATATTTTTATCATGGGTCTGATTTGATTGACTCTAACTACATTCATTAGTTCTGTTGTTTTCATAATAATTGTGACACAAAATGTTCGCGTGTCGTGCCGAATATTCGGCGCTTCAGCAGAGAGAGGGGCCGAATATTCGGTATTCGGCCGAAACCACTATTCGGGGCATCTCTACTTTTTAGTCTTTAGTTTATTCTTTTGTTCTTGATCTGGTATTAAACACTGGCTTACTAAAAGGCTAATTGAAGGTAAGTTGTAGTAGTAAAAACGGAAAATGGTACGCAAAGTATGAATAACCTAAAAAATAATTACCAACCTTTGACAATTATTATAAAAATAGTTTTTTTTTATTAACAGTGTAAACTTAAACAAAGTTATTTCAATGCAGATTATGCCGAAAATTCTATCACAGTCGATAAAATATTTATTTAAACACCTTAAAATAAACTTTTAAAGCAAAGCTACTTCAAGTTAAAGTTACTGGTATAAGCAATTTAGTAATTTTGAACGCATTCTAAATATAAACTATATTCTGACATTTATCTGCATCGATTAACAATAATAAACAACTCTCGCTTTTTAAGGTAAAGCTAAAAAAAAAAACAATGGGGCGGATACGACACACTGGGCAAGTATGGGTTAAAAAAATGACACTAGCTATAGTCTGTATTTTTACTATCTTTAGGTATTTAAAAAAGAGTAAACAAAATCTACCCTCAATGGCTTCTAAAGCCGGTTGAGGGTAGATGAAAACATTACATGATCAAATAATGTAGGTTAAAGTCAGGTCGTTCAGTGACAGAACCAGGTGGTTTTGTATTTAGTTGGTTAATCAATAAATGTTATAAGTACCCGAAAATGTACAAATTATTTGTTTACTTTTATTTAAGTACCTAAAGATACAGAGTATAGTCTGATGAAATGTATTAAGTATTAAAAATAATCTAGGCATGGTAAACTTAAGAGAATTCCGAGTTTTCAACATTTGGGTTGGGAGAGTTGAAGCTTTTTGTATCACATAAAGAACTTTATATCACATGCCACAATGAACTTTATTAGAATTTATTATGGTTGAATTTACGCTGTAACTTTGCCGGCTATAGCCGACGGTGGCGGTTAAACTTTGCTATACAAATACAACAATAGGTACATTGGTAACATAAGGGGTATTAACTATTTTCGACAAATTCATTTCTCCCACCCTTAGAGCATTTAGTCTGGAGATGTCATCGCTGTCATTTTCTTTACGAAACAGTCTGCCGATTTTTGCGGGGGAGGCTACGTCAAATGTATTGCTATTTCTACATGATTTGTAGGTAACGTACAAATAGCCATGTCAGTTCATACAAAAGTCAGAGGGGTAAGGTCTTAAAGGCGACTCCAGTTATTAAATGCTCTAAGCTCCCACCTGTACAAGTCTCTGGATTCTGCCTAAATTTTATTTTCTTAAGCCAAATGTAATTTAAAAAATAATATTAAAAGATGTTACATTTATTATTTACTTGGGCCGTCACTGTTAAAAGCTATAGGAAGCAATTAAATAGGTATCTTAAACCCTCATAAATTAAAATAAAATTTTAATTCATAACATTTTTACAGAAATTGTGACGAAATTAATTAGATTTGTCCATTGGCCTTTATTAAACTAGGAATAATTTAAAAAATATCTATGGCATTCATGTTTTTTTTTAATAGGAACGGCAGTGCAATTTAGGCGCCACCAGTAACATAACATTTCTAAAGTTTGGCCCAAACTTCAGCACCAAGGGTTTAATATTATCAAACCAACAATTTGGCAAACTATATCCAAACTATTGTCAGTTATGACATATCGTCAGGTGACAAGCAAAACTCACTAATTACTACCACAAGTTAATAGGCATAGTGAACCATATTATTACCGGAATAAGGTTGATTTTTGTTTCATGTTTTCTTAGTAATTAGTGAGTTTTGCTTGTCACCTGACGATATTGTAAACCTCATTGTAAAGACTAAGGTTCAAAGAGGGTGTTTATAGTCAACTGTCTCATTTGAAAAAGGGTCATTCCATGAGCTGTCCCGTACAAACGCATATATTACAATACAATAGAATATAAATACTCTTTACAGTACATATGGTGCTACTTTCCCGCACTAGTGGGGGAAAGAGCACTTTCCGTGCGTATGTCAAATTTAAAGGGCCATATGTACTGTAAAACGTTGTACGATACATGTGCGAATAGGTAATTCGCAACTCGTGTCGATTTATATTGTCAAATTACGCTATCATGAAACATCTCTGAAATAGCCAATAGATCCTAAGAGTCTGATAAGAACACTGAAGGTTGACGTATATCTTCAGGTGACAACCAAAACTCACTAATTACCACCACAAGTTCATAACCATAGTGAACCATATTAGTAAATAAGGTTGATTTTTGTTTATTGGGTATTTTTTAGTAATTAGTGAGTTTTCGTTGTCACCTGACGATATATTTTGAGGATCGGTTTATTCAATTGTAATTCTTCTGGCTCTTTCTACAGAATGGTTCCCTTTTCCCCGTTAAATTCTTAGATATTTTTTTAAAGATATGTTCAAGGAAGTCACCCTGAAGACACAAACAGAGTTCATAACCATAGTGAACCATATTAGTACTGCAATAAGGTTGATTTTTGTTTAATGGGTATTTTTTAGTAATTATTGAGTTTTGGTTGTCACCTGACGAAATATTTTGAGGCTGAGTTTATTCAATTGTAATTCTTCTGGCTCTTTCTAGAGAATGATTCCCTTTTTCCCGTTAAATAATTAGATTTTTTGTTGATATGTTCAAGGAAGTCACCCTGAAGACAGAGACAGAGTACATGCACCGCAAATAAAGCTGAAATCTCCTTACCTCAATTTTTTGTTTAACATTCAGTATTTATAAGCTTTTTGGTACAGTCAGATCTTCAAGATGCTTAAATACGGAGTGTATAACTTTCAGAAATGTTTACAGTATTTAATCGACCTAAAAAAAGATCTATTCGAACTTATTTTATAACAACATGTCATAAGCACAGGTTCAATTGTCTTAACATGAATGTTTACAGTTCTTCTAGACAGGAATAATCACATTTCAATTTGCATTGTCAAATGAAACAGTTGCTAAACGATTTGTTCAAAATAATCACAAATTTTTCTCGCTGCGTTGCTTGTTCTACTAGCGGTGGAGCATCGGAACAGCTCTGGCCAATTCACGCCCTAATCTGAAAGAATTAGGGAGTTTATGTTGTATTTAAGCTTTCGACTATTCAGGGCCATGAAATAAATTATAAATGGCCTAGATGAATTGACCTTCTATGACAGATCTTTATAATTTGATACAAAAAAACCATCTGGTGATTTGTATGATCGTTAGAGTTACCCCATAGGTCAATACCGTATCTAAGAATCGACGAGACAAGACCATGATAAGTCCAAATCAAACAGATTCACTTAATTTTCTCAATGCGAATATGAACGGTTGTCTTGAATAAAAATGTTGATAATATTTGTTATTTCCAATTTTCAACCGAATCACGCAAGATCTTAAATAAGATCAAACCTCCACATGTTCCATGTTTATTAACGGAACGTAGTTCATATACAATAAGACAATTAAGAGTAAAAGTCCTTTTAAATTTGACGATGCATGTTGCAGATGACATATGTGAACGTATACATTTTATTTTGACGAAACCTGAGGTGGATGAGCTATCTGTATGATGACGAAGCCTGCGCTGTGGATCTGAAGGTACCTATGCTGTTATTATTATGTTTTTCTTTTTTGGGTCAATTAATTATTTTTTATTAAGAGTAATAGTGATTGATGTAGATTAATAGGTATGTTCGGTAGCAGCAGTCTAAGCTATTTGTTAAATACTTACCATAATTATCCTCCCAGTGTTGCCAGCTTAACTGGCGGTGGAGGCGTAGCGGGACAGCTCTGGCAACACCATGCCCACGGCCTGGAAGAATTGAGCGATCTATGTGAGCGTGTTTACAACGCCGTCCGGTGCTCGCATGATTGTTAGTGTGTAAACTGAGTGGACGCTCAACATGGCAAAAGGAGTGAGTATTTGAACTTCGAATTACAAACGTGCAATCATGAATCTAGTATATAACTGGATCAGGCATGAGGAGTGGGGGGAAATGACCGAACAGTCTTATATAACTTTCAGTAGGAGTAGCAGCGAAAGAGATTATTATTTGTCCTTGTCACAGTCTCACATTTATTTTATTGCCCACCGTAAATTTAGTATGGATTATGGTAAGCAACAAATAAATTTGACCAATCATAGTGTCGCATTGCGTATGTTTTGTCCCTCACGGAGGCACGCGTATAGCACTTCTATAGGATCCTACCTTCTATGCGTGCAATGAACGATTGTGGGATTGGGTACCGCCAACTATTTTGTAAGCTTCATATTGTAAAAGGTGATTACAATTGACGTATAACGATAACACACAACACGTCCCACCGTGTCGCACCCGTGTGAGGATAAAGAACTAATTCCTCATTGCAACGCCTCATTGAGGTACCTTTTGGATACCTCCGCACCGCAGGGACAGCGCGGAGGTTATGTCGGACTTTCACCGACTAAAAACCTCCCAGTTGTCCTCCTCGGCGCATTTCGGATGGCTCTGTGGCCAGTGCCGTTCTAGCGTTATGCCCCTTTGTGGGTCCCCTCTTTTTTTCAGTCGCAGTCCCTAGCTGCGACCGTCTCCGACCCCGAGAACCCCTTTTAGTCGCCTTTTACGATAGGCAGGGGATACCGTAGCCGTATTCTTACGCCCGGGCTACAGGCTCCTCTTTAGGTGCTTAACCTCAATATCGGCGGCATACCTCATTGTCGGCGCGCTCCTCGTCGCTCTGATACTGCACGTCCAGCTCCGAGCTGTTCACGCTGTTCTCCCAGTCTTCAGAGGAGTCTACCGAGGATGCGTCCAAGTCCATTTCAGCTGGAAAAGAAATTCGCTCAATATTAGGTTAGGTAGGCTATAAGTTGGGGACATCGGAACAAAATTAACATGAGCCTTTTAACGATGCATTTTCCGGTCAATTGTTGCCACGTGCTAACCCTCTGATGTACGTGGCTCATACGACTCGTACATATTTTATTGTATGCTTGAGTCGTTCTCGTCTTTCCTCAAGAAATCGTAAAGTTAAGAGAATCAAAAGCTAATCTTTACGCTGTACCTTTAAAGATGGAATAGACATAGAAATACTACCTACACAATGTTTTGAAGCATTACATTGGCATTGATGGCGAGCGTGGCGTGGCGTGCCGGAATTAGTCTACCCAATATACACTAGATGGCGTTATTACGACTGGTGCACGCGAACGTTTGTTCATCGTAAAATCCATAAAATACTTTAGACCCACTGACTTAATTTTAGACCTAACAAAGAGCTAGAATAGAAACAGAGTAGAGCATTCATTCTTGGTCTTTTAGTGTAAAGAAAAGTTCGTTTACAACGTTTACACCACGAGCAGATGCAACCCAAGAACTAGGATTCTAGAGCATAATGCTCTAGAGATGTTTAGATCAGGCGAACGAGTGCCCGTTGCTCATTCGTCTGGCGTCTGTGGATTGTGTGCACCATGTCTGGCTATCTCGCTCAGCGAGCATGTGTCTCTGTCACTCACCCATGAAGGCGTGGCTGTCGAGCCGCCTGGGGCCGGGCACGGCGGGCAGGCGCAGCGCGGTGGCGTTGACGGCCAGCGCGGCCGCGTGCCGCCCCGACCCCGACGCCGACGCTATCTCGCTCAGCGAGCACGTGTCTCTGTCACTCACCCATGAAGGCGTGGTTGGCGAGCCGCCTAGGGCCGGGCACGGCCGGCAGGCGCAGCGCGATGGCGTTGACGGCCAGCGCGGCCGCGCGCCGCCCCGACCCCGACGCCGACGCTATCTCGCTCAGCGAGCATGTGTCTCTGTCACTCACCCATGAAGGCGTGGTTGTCGAGCCGCCTGGGGCCGGGCACGGCCGGCAGGCGCAGCGCGGTGGCGTTGACGGCCAGCGCGGCCGCGTGCCGCCCCGACCCCGACGCCGACGCTATCTCGCTCAGCGAGCACGTGTCTCTGTCACTCACCCATGAAGGCGTGGTTGTCGAGCCGCCTGGGGCCGGGCACGGCCGGCAGGCGCAGCGCGGTGGCGTTGACGGCCAGCGCGGCCGCGTGCCGCCCCGACCCCGACGCCGACGCTATCTCGCTCAGCGAGCATGTGTCTCTGTCACTCACCCATGAAGGCGTGGTTGTCGAGCCGCCTGGGGCCGGGCACGGCCGGCAGGCACAGCGCGGTGGCGTTGACGGCCAGCGCGGCCGCGTGCCGCCCCGACCCCGACGCCGACGCTATCTCGCTCAGCGAGCATGTGTCTCTGTCACTCACCCATGAAGGCGTGGTTGTCGAGCCGCCTGGGGCCGGGCACGGCCGGCAGGCGCAGCGCGGTGGCGTTGACGGCCAGCGCGGCCGCGTGCCGCCCCGACCCCGACGCCGACGCTATCTCGCTCAGCGAGCACGTGTCTCTGTCACTCACCCATGAAGGCGTGGTTGTCGAGCCGCCTGGGGCCGGGCACGGCCGGCAGGCGCAGCGCGGTGGCGTTGACGGCCAGCGCGGCCGCGTGCCGCCCCGACCCCGACGCCGACGCTATCTCGCTCAGCGAGCATGTGTCTCTGTCACTCACCCATGAAGGCGTGGTTGTTGAGCCGCCTGGGGCCGGGCACGGCCGGCAGGCACAGCGCGGTGGCGTTGACGGCCAGCGCGGCCGCGTGCCGCCCCGACCCCGACGCCGACGCTATCTCGCTCAGCGAGCATGTGTCTCTGTCACTCACCCATGAAGGCGTGGTTGTCGAGCCGCCTGGGGCCGGGCACGGCCGGCAGGCGCAGCGCGGTGGCGTTGACGGCCAGCGCGGCCGCGTGCCGCCCCGACCCCGACGCCGACGCTATCTCGCTCAGCGAGCTCTGCGCTGACACGTCCGCGTAGCGGATGAGCATGTGTTTCTGAAAACAATATCGGGTGACTGCTATGGTTATTGGCCACTGCGTAGATTACTACCCACTCCACTCCTAACAATAAGACTTCTTTTCGGTTGTTTCTTTCTGATTTGTTAGGAAAGGCCAATTACTAATGTAGTGGCCAATAACTAATAGCAGTCACCCTCTTTAGAAGTGAAAATAATGGGTAAAACCCACAGAGGTGCGACAGTATCTCGCACGCGAGATAGACTACCCACCCCTCATTAATTAATATGTCTAAACTTAGAACAAGACGGGTTTAATCTCACGGACCACATATGTCGGCTATTGTGTGCGGATCTCAGCCAGGTACAATTCTGGGTAGAAACATCATCATCATCAGTTGTTCCCTCAATGCTGAGGATTGTGACATCATATCGTAATGTTGCTGACCAGTCTCTTCCATAGGCTTCTGTCACCCGCCATATGCATGGCTTCCTGCAGATGTAGATGCAACGGTGTAGTAACTTGTGCACTCCATCTAGCGGGTGGTCTGCCGCGAGTCCTCTGGCCCTCAACTTTGCCCGTCATAGTCGTCATTTCTGGGTAGAATATTAAAAAAAAAACTTACAGGATGGTCAAGCTCACAGATGGGGTTGTCCCTCATGTCTATCATTTCTAACACTTGCAGGGAATTTATGTCGAAGTCCTCTGGTAAGCTGGATATCTAGAATATTATAATGTAGATTAGATGACAGAATTAATAATAACAGACTTAACCTAGTTTATAACTATTCTTATCCACATTAGTGGCCTCAACTATATATCATTCATCTTATTCTCTTACCCCCTTATAAAACTTTACATTTAGTTAATTTATCTTTTATCCCTTTCTTACAAATACATAAGTCAAAATGACAGATAAAGTCAAACAATTCATAGCTAATTCAGGCCAGTAACGTGTTTATGAATATCACTATTAGTTTTTAACTTAACCTTACCTGGTTATTATTAAGCTGTAGAAACATGAGATCACCGCACTGCAGCACGGACATCGGGAATTCCCTGAGGTTGTTGTGCCGCAGATTACAGTGTACCAGGGCTTCTAGGGCTCCAAGGGTGTTCGGTAAGTTCTCAATCTCATTGTGCTCTAGGGTCAGCCACCTGGAATGTGGGAAGACTTGAAATATTGTGCAGAATTGGTGTTGTATATACATCTATGTTAGTATGGTCATACCTTCAGTTAGAAGAACAGTTGTTAAAAGTAAACCAAAAAGAGGATAATAGTATTTTATATTTTATTGTAACTAAGTGCATTTCAAACACAATCTTGTATTGTTGATGAATAAATATGATGATGAGTATAAAATACTAATACTGTTTTGAACACAATTTTAAAAGCTTTGTTTTAGTTATGTATACCATTTTTTTTAAATGTTACCTCAAATTTCGTTTTTTTTTTATATTAAGTCTAAAAATAACTTCTTCTTTCTCCTGGCTATGTTCCCATATCACTTGGGGTCAGCCCTCCTCGTACATTTTCACCACAATAATCTATTTTGTGTTGTCCCTGCATCTACATTATTGTCTAAAAATATATTTGTCCTTAACCACGACGAAATAATTTTAATGTATGAAGTGTGTGTTTTGTTTTGTATTTGTTAAGTGAATAATTGTAATTAAAACACTTGTTAATAAAATCTATAAAATCCTTGCCAACTAGTTTCCGACAGAAATTCAATGTCAAGTTCATCTTACGTTAAAAATAATTCTCACCTCAATTTTGACAGTTTGGTCATCTCCTCCGGTATAGTTTTGAGTAGATTTCCTCGCGCCCCGAAGGTATCCAACTTACTGAGGTTCCCAATTTCCTTTGGTATCTCCCGAAGCCCTATCCTGTTGCACCAGAACGCCTCAAGGTTCTCCAGTTCACCAATCTCGGGAATCAACACTTGTAAAGGATTGTAACTCAAATTTAAGTTCACGAGGTTTTTCAAGCTCCCTATCTCCGGTGGCAAGGAACTTATGTTGTTATAATCAAGGGTCAGCGTCGTCAAGTTTAATAACTGTGTTAATTCCACTGATATTGTTGTTATTTTGTTTCTATGTAGGTAAAGATGCTCGACTTCGTAACAGGTATACAAAAGGCTGGGAATTTCTGTGATATCGAACGCATTGAGGCTCAGTCTTGACTTTTTTTTTACTACTGCTGATTCTATTATGGCCAATATGTGATTATCACGAATAAATTTTAATATTGAACTCATTTTTGAGTTATTTTGGGTACATTTCAAGAAACTATTGCGTTTGAATTTGTTGTGTAAATGACAGGTGCATTCGGTGCATTGCAGTGGAGTTGACAGTAGGACAGTTTGACATTTTAAAGAAGTATTTTTCTTATGCTCAATGCGAAAATACTTTATACGTTTACGAAGTTACGAACATAGAAATTGTAGGATATTCATATAGTTTGTCAAAGGACTGTCTCATTTCAATCACAGACAGAGATAATCTTTGTCTTACACTAGTACTAGCACCCAAAAGAAAAGGATGAGTATAGTTTTCCTGGTTCTTACTGACTGACAAAGTATTGGTTTGACCAACTATAGTAACTTTGTGAAATGTCGGTTTCATAATGAAGAATGATTAATTTATTGCGTTACCAAGTGGATAATGAGTGATGTACATTTTACAAAATTATTTTAATCGTAAGGCCAAGCGCGCACCACGATAATATATCGCAGAAAATTCATTGCGCGCACTGCGATGAAAAAGTCGGCGATTTGTTCATTCTCAACATGGATTTCGCACCAGTCGTTTGTCATGAAACGTGTCTTTAATATGCGATCGCTGTATGACTTTGAGCATTTGGTGATCCCCGTCTATTTCCATAATTAAATGGTCAACATCTAGCGTCTCATTTTGAGACTCCATTGGAGAAGCAGGTGCCGATATGTTGAGGCTTGGAGAGCGAAATGCCGACTGAGGTCCGGCCGGGGTGCGATTTTATTATCGCAGTGCGCGCGGGGCCATACAACTCCGCATGCTGCAATTCACTTTGCGACAATCGCGTCGCGAGCAATCGCGGAAAAACGTGACAAATCACAATTTTAAAATCGCTGCGATTGTTTTGTCGCATATGCGCGCACTGCCATATAAACACATACGTTACATTTCTGCGACTAAATTATCGCGCGACAAAAAGTCGTGGTGCGCGCTTGGCCTAAGTGGTTAAGAACACCTAAAAACCTTCTTGAGGTTTTTAGAAAGTGTTGCTAGGATATTGTGATCATTAACTACCAAATACAAAAATAAGTGATTTGTCATTATTAAATTACTATTATACATTATATTAAAGCATATATTTAAAAACGGATTATTCCATACGTTTAATAAAACTACTCAATTAGTTTAGATGAAGTTTAGTTTACATGAACTAAACAGTTGAGTGTTGCGTCAAATGTAACGTAAGCAATGTATTGATTTTTGTATTTTCGCGGAAAATGTTTGGCCTAATCGATTGTATTAAAAATAAACATAGGATAGTCGTAGAATTAAATTAGGAAATGATTAGCTACGATTAGACGCAATAAAATATTAACAAGTGCTCCTTTTTTATTCAAAGTGATTGTATTTAAAATATAAATAAAATGTCTCATATTTTTAAGTTAATATTTACAATAGCTCTTATAGAGCAATTTTTTATTTGTAATACAAATGGTAAGTATTATTATACAGGCTTTCTTAGTGAATACGAAGTCTGTCATATAATATAAATATGTTTATTGTTGTTATTAATTAGCTCTACAGCAAAATAGGACCTACCACCATGTACGTCGATCAAGTATGGATGATAGTTTCTTCAAGAACCAAAAACCACCGTCTTACCGATCGTTCCAGCCAGTCTCAATTAAATATCGAAAAGCATATCCAAGGGAAGATCGCACGGACTACGACATTACCTCTTACGACTCCGAATACGGCGGAGTAGTATCTAACTTTACGTCTTCCATTTACGATGACAATCCTCCGTTATATCCAAATCCAGAAATCTTATCCAGAAGCAATCAAGGTAAACGGTATTTTAAAATTTAACGCAACAGGTTCACTGAACATATGAATTTAAAATCAACAGTTGTTTGTTTTTCTGTTGAACTTCTTTCACTTAACATATTTATAGGTTTGTGTCTTTTACATCAACAAATAGAAATATAATGATTATATTTTAGGCAAATCGGTGGACACCCGAGTGATGGACTCGGAGGTGGACTTACCAGATGACTCCCTGGCCGATGCGGATCTTAAGGAGCATAATATCATAGACAGTGTTACATACCTGTACGGCTTCAACAACTGCCATGGCGTGAGAAACGAATGGAAAATACTGGTGAGTATTAATTTCCAAAATGCAAAACTTTATGTCATATGTACAGTCTAGTTCATAAATCCGCAGTCGGTGAAAGTATGTAAAACAAACAAAATATTATGAAGTATTTGAACAAATTAAATTATTTTTCAGAAAATATTTTAATTTGTTTTTATCAAGTAGAAACACTACTATATAAATTAAGGCCACAAGCCTTCAGTAGGATGTGCATATACTTGGAAAAATTTGACTAATGTCGCTGTAGCCCGGTGGCTGAGTGGTTCAGGCACCTGCCGCGATAGCAGAGGACGCTGGTTCGATTCCAGCCTGGGGCACTGGAAGCCTTGGTCACTTTTTCTTAGTATATGACATTTATTTCAGTTTATAAACAAAATATTGTTGTGTTAATAGATATTCGTCACTAGCGGTATCGCAGTTCTGATGTTAGCTGCCACTGTGATGTGGCTGCTATGGAGTGAATACGCAGCTGAATTTAGAAAGAGCAGCAAGCTGTACCCAATCAACATTAACCTGTGCTGCTGTCTAGCGGCTTGTACGCTTATCTATATACAAGCAGTCATGGTAAGTAACATTTGAATTATTATCTTAGACTTCCTTTATTTAACGCCAAGTTCATATTCCCCAATTACCCAACTCCACATTGTATCTTAGTCGGTACAAAGTTGACGTTCGTGATCTCGTCAAAATTACTGAATTCAACCATGTTAGGTTTTGACGCCAAGTATGGCGCTCCCATATCACACACACATAGAGTAACTGGAATCTAACCAAAAGCTAAGACGACAACAGAAGTAATAGAACACATGGGGTGCAGTGCATCACCAAACTGCTTTAATTGTTCTACGTCCAAAATAAAACTAAGTAGGCGATACTGGCGCAGTCAGTGGGATGTAATTGAATATCTACGGAAAGTGCAAAACAAATTATAGGAAATCATATAATTATACTTGTAATTTTCCAAAAAATATATTCGTGTGTGACGTTTATGCTTTAACCCTTTACCAGGCGAAGGGATATATATTTCCCACATACGGCACTTCCAACATGTGTTCTATTTTCGATCAGTAAGACATATTTTAATTGTCAAGTTTGAACTGTCGGCCTGGTAAACGGTTAAAGTGTTTTCAATGGCCTTGAGCAATATTGTAGGCATCCTGAATAAATGAATTCTCTTCTTCATTTACCCAGGGCGTCTCATCCCCATCTCAATGTGAGCGCATCGCCCTACTCCTCCACTACACGCACGTGTCTTGCGCGATGTGGATCGTGGCGCTAGCTGCCGCCGTGGCTGAGTACTGCGTCTGCGATACACTGCTGCCGCTTAAGTATATCTACTTACTGGCGTATGGAGTCCCGGCGATTGTGGTCATGGTATGTTCTTATCATATTTATTCTGTAATAACTGTAAGCGTGTCGTTTGTCGGTCTGATAATCTCTAGTAAAGCTATTAAAGACATTGGATGAAACATCTACAAGAAACTCTTCAATTAGGACTGTCTGTTTTTTTTTCATTGTTCATTTTACTTCATCTTACGTAACCAAGTCATATTTCATAATGTCTTAAAAAGATAAAGTTCTTTATAAATCACTTTAAAAATTATTTAATTTCAGTTCAACTACGCTCTATCGATGGAACACTACGAAATAAAGCACTATTGCTGGATGTCGATAGAAAAGGGGATGGTCATGGGATTCATGGTTCCAGCTATGATTCTGATCCTGATCAATACTGGCATTATCATAATCGGACTGCAAAGCGTCAATAGGAAGCAAGCTGAAATGCTAACAGCCAAGATTCAGGAATTGGTAGACCATCACCTAGCGAACTGGCCTAAGAACGAGCAAAGGAACAGTACCGGAAGTATCGATACTTTGGATAACATATACAGCCCTAGCAGTAGCCGGAAGAACACAGATACTTCAGATAAGGATTACAATATGAGTGAAGATGATTGCCAGTATAATGTTAATCTGGGGAATTCTAATGGAGAGTTAGATTTAGACGGTGAGAATCAGGTAAGGGTGATTACATGAATTTGTTGCTATACTTAAGTACCTTATTATCATGCTACGGTTACATTAAGGTGCTTTTACTTACTATAAAAATTAATAATCTCTAGAGCCCCGAAGTCATGAATAAACCGTAAAAGAAACTGGTCAAGTGCGAGTCGGACTCGCGTTCCAAGGGTTCCGTACATTACCCAATTTTTAACAATGTAAGTATTTTTTGATGTGGAACGTGAAAGAAATGTCATTAAAAACCCCGTAGGGGTCGGATCAAAAACTAAGTACTTAATCAGGTCCGACTCACACTTGACTGCAGTCATCACTGCACATTTCTAATAGATTTTCCTGTCATCTATAGGTAAAGAAGCATTTTTTTTCAAAATTTTAACCTTTTGAACGCCAAGCGGCGCATCCATTTGCCGTGCCACTAACGCCACGGGGGTAAAATTTAGTTTTGTGAATAAATAATGCCGACCTAAAAGTGGGGTGTTTTTCAGTAGATTTTCATCAAAAAACGATTGACGTCAAATGCCGTCTTTGGCGTCGTTGTCACGATTTAGCGTTGACGTCAATTGCCGTCTGTGGCGATCAAAAGGTTAAACCCAGTAGTTTCGGAGATAAAAGGGGGGAATGGTCGGACAGACAGATAGACAGATGCACGAGTGATTCTATAAGGGTTCCGTTTTTTTCCTTTTGAGGTACGGAACCCTAAAAAAGGTGATTGATTGCACACGCCTTAGGTACAGTTAACATAAGGTGTTCTACAATAAATAATTGACGTCTCATTTCCAGCCTCCATACATAAAATCCTTACAAGACAGAGGACTCCTAAACGTACTCTACAGCATGGACAACCTATCTTTGAAATGGAGTTGGAATACGGAAGGGAACGAGCTCAAGTCTTACCTGAACTTGTGCTTAGTGTTGGAGCCATTCTTCGCTATCAACTGGGTGATGGGTGTTGTCGCTATTGAAAACGCTGGCCACTGGTCTACGCCGACTATTTATTTGATACTCGTTGTCGCTATGGTAAGCACTAAGCTCTCAAATCAAAGAGTAGTTTTTAACTCATTCGCTTTAGGGCTGCTTGAAAAACAGTTTGTTTCTTTTTTTTCCTATATGTACTTATGTGTGACAAAATTTTACAATCCTTTTCTGGCCCTCACTAATAAAGAGCTGCCAGACGCTCGGATGTAGTAATATGAAATATAGGAATAGTATTACAAACTAATTATAATGACGTTTTAGTTGCTAGTTGCTACCAAAATTGTAACAATAAATATTTATTCTTTTACAAAAATATAAACATGAAAAAAAATTTTTTTGATTTACTGTTAAGTACACATTAAAAATAGATAGACGTATTGGAAATGCTTGGAAGACATATTGGAGCCTAAAGGAAATAATGAAAAATAAAGATATCAATGTAACTATCAAGCGGAAACTCTTTGATACCAGCATACTTCCTATACTTACTTACGGCTGCCAATCCTGGGCTCTCACTAAAACACACATTAGAAAGCTAGAAACTTGCCAAAACTCCATGGAAAGAAGTATGCTGGGGAAAAGACTATCGGATAAAATAAGAATAAAATCCATAAAGAAGATCACCAAAACAAAAGATGTCACAAAAACAATAAAAAAGTTAAAATGGAAATGGTCAGGACATACAATTAGAGGCAAAGAAAAATGGTCGAAATCGATAATGAACTGGTTCACAGGCCATAAGAAAAGGAAAAGAGGTAGACCATTTAGAAGATGGGTGGACGACATCAAAGCCACAGCAGGAACCACATGGACGAGAGTTGCCAAGGATAGAGAGGAATGGAGAAGGTTGGAGGAGGCCTTTTGCCAATAAATGGCACACAGACAGAAAAAAAACGCAAGAACTGTAGAAAATAATGCAATCTACTGTCTGAAATAAAGGATTATTACATTATTACATTACACATTAAAAATATTATACAACTTACCTACCACAATTATATACCTACTTTTTTCGAGCTAGCTCTCCGTCTCTATTGGTCTCTATGTAAACTAGCACATATTTAATATTACTTCAACTTAATTAACATTACGTTGTATTTTTTCAGTATGTGTATCTCTCGGCCACATTGTGCACGACTCTTCCCATCGTCCGCAACAAAACGACGACACCGTGTTGCGAGGAAATCATCACTGAACAAACTTTGACTAGAACGAGGTAAAATCCATAGTATCTATACTAATATACTTATAGTCCGACAAGAAATTGTAGAAAATTATTTAGGGTGCCGCTTCCTACGTAAATGTCAAACCTACGTAAAATGCTTAAACATGGCAACAATTTAGTATGGGAATTTTTTAGTCCCGTTTTATTTTATTTCTACTATTTTATATCGCACTATAGTAAAATTTTATATTATAAATACGTAAGTGACTCTGTCTATTACCTGTTTTTTTAAACGTAACCGAATGTTATAAAATTTAGCATGTATGATCTTTAATTTAGTAACTCTCTTAAATAAAATTATGTGCAGAGCCGCGGGCAGAGCTTGTAAAAAATAATAATCATTATTATCGTTACAGTATACAAATAATACCAATTTAGTAGTTTATTTTCTTTACTAGTAACATTATTAACAAGGAGGATTTAAGCTTTTTTCACCACACCAGCTAGGAAAGGAAAGGCTTACTTTGCACTTCAAAAACTGATAGCAAAGTTGCATTTTATTCACATGTGAGGCAAAGTAATCAAATGAAAATTTTGAGTTGTTTTCTTATGTTTGCTGGTATAATTGACTTTTAAATGATGATTTTGGATGATAAATATTTAATAACATTCATTTGGATTTAATTTTGTTTGATATGTTACATTTAATATATGCTTCGGGTTGGTGTGGTAAAAAATTTTGTGTTTCACTCGGGGGCCAATTTTGTTTAACCCTCGTGCTTTGAAACCCTCGCAACGCTCAAGATTCCATTTTTCGAACCACTCGCTACGCTCGTGGTTCAATTTTGGAATCTTTCGCCTGCTCGGGTATCAATATTAGCACGAGCGATTAAACAACAACTTTGCCCCCTTGTAAAAGAAATAACTATTATTAGTCAATAGCCTCTATAAGGGTGGCATTTGTTTAAAAACCCTCAATAAATAAGTAAAGAATAATAAAAAAAAAACTTTAACCTCCTAAGACCCCTTCTTGTACAAAATGTTGTACAGTCAGTCAAGAAAGTGGTTTACCACTTTTCGACTCTATCATCTGATTGATAGAGTCGAAAAGTGGTAAACCACTTTCTTGGCTGACCGTACCTATTCTTCAATTTATTCTGATCTTTTATTGATTAAATAAAGGAATTTATACTAATTATTTTATTTCCAGGACAACTGACAGCATTCCTTTACTGGACCCAGCGATACAACAGCCCGTGGTGACTCCGGCGCCTGCAGATACTATAAGCACTATCAGCATATAAAGTAACCTTTATGTCAAGGTACTTGGGTTCACATTGGGGACTGCAAAGTCGGTTCGAGCGATCTAAAATCGCTTTCGGATTAAATTCGATTTGAGGAGGAATTGCGAAAATTTCTAACATTTAGTTAGTCAATTTATTGATAAAAGGATTTGAAATTGCTTGCCACGAAGGTGAAAACACGTTTGTTCTCATAGATTTTAAGAAAAATAATGCTATCGTATTAGTTTTAAGTGCAATATGAATGAATACTTATACACAATAACAAAGTTTTCACAACTTAATGGCCGTAAATATGGTTAATAATAAATTAAGGAATTTTAAATCAGCTTTACAGATTTTTATAGTGTTTTTGGTGTAACCATTTTAAAGATTTTATGTGATGGGTTGTGTATTATGTGTATAATTGTTTTTAAAGCAAAATTGTTGTATGTAAGTACGTATGTAAATATTAATTACCTATATTATTTATGCCTTATACAAATCAGGAAAATTCTTAACAGCGCGTTGTATCATACACCTTCAAGAGAATAGCGACATCTAGTAAGTAAATTGGAAACCTATAATAAACATGTTCTTAAAGTAACTAACCAATTACAAGCAGTTCCAAGTTAAAATTACAGAAGTAATATTTATTTCTCTTTGAGTAATAGCCGTAACACACTACCGCACCGCACAGCGACCTTAGTGCGGTGCGATAGTGTGTTAAGGCTTTATGTATTTTTGCCGCATCGCTATTTTTCCTACCCAAGCATAAGGCGTGTCCAGACGGGGACAATTTTCACCAATCTGATTAAATTGTCTGATCCAATCAGGTGGTGCGGACGTTGATGAATGTTGCCAGTAAAACAAAAAAAAAACCTCAAACCATTTTATCGATTGACTCATTAGATAAATATTTAAACAAGTAGAATGTATATTTACTTACCTACTATAAGATATTGCGACCCACTAACCCGCCATGGACCAGCGAAGTGAGTCGCATCTTTATATTTTATATACGCTTTTCTGTCCAAACTGATGTATTAACATTTAAAAAGTGAACGTTTTATCTTATACAACTGAACATGTTATGGCTGATTCAGATTTCAAACTAAGTATTAAATAGACTAGGTATTTTAAATTAAAATATAAATGTTATCAAAATATGGCAATAAAGCAGGCAATATGTTCTTTTCTGACAAAGACACGTCAGTAATATAGACTACTATTTCCATACAAATCTGTATTCTCTCGAAATAAGCTCTCTTATACCAGTAATCTTAAACAACTGAGAGCTTTGTTTGTAAATTAATTAGCATTATTACTATTCACTTGTCTTTGTTATCTATGATTTATTAACTATGTCGGTAGTAATTTTTTGATATTTGCTGTCGCACAATAGAATATGATTAAAATTATATATAGGTACCTATGTTAAACTTCTTACTAGAAGTAAAATGTATATCAAAATATCTATTTTCGGCAATACGGGTCAAGCATAAAACCCTTCCTCATTATTCCCCCAACAACCCTATTTTTTGCCATGGTATATGTGTGGACATAAGTAAAAAGCGTTTTAGACTCGGGTTTTAGACTACACTATTTGTCGGGCCCTATTATAGTTTGTCAAAGGACTGTCTCATTTCAATCATAGACCAAGAACCAGGAAAACTATACTCATCCTTTTCTTTTAGGTGCTAGTACTAGTGTAAGACAAAGATAGCATGATTCTCGCTATCATGCTATCTTTGTCTTACACTAGTACTAGCACCTAAAAGAAAAGGATGAGTATAGTTTTCCTGGTTCTTGGTGACTGACAAATTGGGTCAACGCCCCTGGTTTGACCAACTATATGTACCTTAGTCTCCCTATCCCTTCTTCCCTATAAGTGCCCTACACACACCACTTAACTAACCGAGAAATAGTAGTCTAAAACGCTTTTAAGTCTGTCACTTTTTGCAAGACAACAATATTTTCATTAAAATTACAGTGTGTAGTAGGCTTTAGAAGTCGGTTAATTTATATAATTTTCATTTTTGTTCGTTTGTCAGTTTTATAAGACCCTGCCTAAGCCACATGGCTTCTACTTCAGCGCACTTTTTTACGACAAAGTCATTAGATTTATATTCTTAAATGTTTTAGGCCGTAGTCGTTCTGTTTGTGATAGTAACTGTTGCCACAATGATTCGAATAAATGTTTTGACAAACATAATTGTTTCATTTTGAATTTTACAACATTAAGTAGCTTTTGTCCAAGTGGAACTTTGTAATAGGTACCGTACTTATTCACCTACGGACTTTCATCATCTAGTTTTATCTAGGGGACATCTACCTATTATTGCGTGATCGAGTAGGTAAGTAGACAACGGCGGTTATTCCCACTAGTTACCACCAAGTTGTTACCAGTGGTAAAAGGCAAGTAAAAGGTGGGAACAAAAATCGCAGTAGTTACCACTGGTAACAACTTGGTGGTAACTAGTGGGAATAACCACAATGACTCACAGGTACCAAAGATGTAATTAGAATGTAGAATGCAGTCAATCTATCCTACTTCTTGCTTGAAGGGATGTAGGTTACTTTGTAAAAGTTCTTGAGATTTGGCAGACTTGTCAGAAAGTGTAGTTTACCCGTGGACTCACACAGGGGTCTAAATGGGGCCAAGGGGCCAGCTAAAAAACGACCTTAAGGTTTTAAATTTACCATTTAATTTTGGTTGTCATTTTGGATTTAGGTCACAAGATACAGACCCTCCAGAGCGCAGGCACCTATTAGGGCCACTCGCACCATTCCACTAACCCGGGTTAACTGGTTAAACCTGGAGTTACCATGGTTACCAGTACAATTTGACACTGGGTTAACAGTTTAACCGCATAACCCCGGGTTAGTGGGATGATGCAAGTGGAGCTTAGAAACCGATTAGGAATGTAAATAAAACAATCGATTCGCTTATATCGAGTGTATTTCTGGATAAATTGGTTACAAAATACTCATCCACCGACCAGAGGCCAGCCGAGCAAAGCCGCGACAGAGAATCTCAAACGAAAACTTGATCGCACATCGTTTAGTATATATTACAATCTAAATAGTACAAAAAGCCGACCGGCGTTCGCGTGTAACAAAAAAAAATGCTCGCGTCACTGAATTTAATTTAGTTTGAGCTTACCTTACTCTTTTACAGGAAAATATATATATAATAATTAGTTATAACTTAAATTATTATAATAATCCCATCCGTCTTATACAGTATCTAGTTACAGTATCCGGCGATAAATATTGAACATCGAAAAGAGACTGGTAATTTCTGCTTCGTAAAATGTCCGTTGTTGTCCATATAAATACGATGACAGTCGTAAATAGCTAATTGTCTCTGGTCAAAGACCGATATGCAACATTTATCGCCGGATAGGTATTCTGTACACCACGGCAGAGAAAGCTTAAGGATGAAACGATATATTATAAGAACCCATGCGCCCCGGTCGTCATGAAATGCTTATTGGCGGTCGGTGGCGCGGAGCTTCTCCTCGACGGCCTCCTGGGAAGCCTCCGAGAGGTCGGTCGCTTGGATGTATTTCTGTACGCCGACTAGGGACTTCTTCAGGGCGTCGAAAGAGCTGGAACAGATTAGGGTACGATTAGCATAATTACTAGTCCTGATCAACTATACTCCGGCAGCGATCTTTTTGGTTAACACCATAACCATAACCTAGGTCTTTCAATCACGGCGGAACCCGTCCCAAATCCTAATTTATCGACATGTAATCTTCGAAATGCGCCTTTGTCTATACTCTAAAAGCGCGCATTACGTGCTTGCACCCTCCTATTCGAATCCTTTACGTGTTTCTGATATAGCGAGAGAGATGGTGATTTGTTCCGTTGTTATATAGATGGCAGCACTTAAGGCGATCACCGCGTACAAGGTACAGATGGTTTACTCTCTAACAAAACGCGTCTATTACGACAGATATAACCACAAGGTGGCGCAAGTGCGAGTAGGCGTCCGTTCCGCAGCGGTGCGCGGCAACTACTCTGCTAGACACCAAAATTGATGTGAGCCGCATGTATTTGTAGCGATGCGACGAAATCGCGGAGTGAGCCAGGCCTGGCGTGAGTAGCAATGTTAAAATTGCGCCACCAATGGGTGACTAGTACTCTTTAAGTACAGGAATTAAAAGAAGTATACCTGGAGTACAACATCTTCTTCTTGACCTTGGCGGTGTCGGGGCACCACGACATGAGGAACAGCTTCTGTTTCTTGCTCGCCTCCGACGTGCCTTGACACTGGTGCGTGTATTCAAAGTCGAACAGGCCATATCTGGAATAATTAAACAATTCTATTAGCTTATGAAAAGAAGGTTTTCTCGTCAAGGAAACTCTTAAATAACGGCTTTATTAAAAGTGGCAACACTGGTGTAGCGTATCGGTGCTTGTGGTAGAGAGTGAGACGGGACAGTGTGCGAGAGAGATACCTGCACTCGCCGGTGCCGCCCTGCTGCAGGTGCTCGAGGAACTGCTCGTACTCGGCGTTGCGCTCGCCGATGGTCTCCACGTCGATCTGCTTCTCGTCGCGGATGTACAACACCACGTGTCGGTGCTCGCGGTAGAGAGAGAGAGAGACGGGACAGTGTGCGAGAGAGATACCTGCACTCGCCGGTGCCGCCCTGCTGCAGGTGCTCGAGGAACTGCTCGTACTCGGCGTTGCGCTCGCCGATGGTCTCCACGTCGATCTGCTTCTCGTCGCGGATGTACAACACCACGTGTCGGTGCTCGCGGTAGAGAGAGAGAGAGACGGGACAGTGTGCGAGAGAGATACCTGCACTCGCCGGTGCCGCCCTGCTGCAGGTGCTCGAGGAACTGCTCGTACTCGGCGTTGCGCTCGCCAATGGTCTCCACGTCGATCTGCTTCTCGTCGCGGATGTAGAACACCACGTATCGGTGTTTCTTGTCCTTCTTGATCTCCTCGTACGTGGTCTTGCACGCGTCCGATACTGTCACGCCAGACGCCTGGAAAGAGAGGGAAGTTTAGGCTTGCAACTTTTTTGTAAGTTTACTGTAGAAACAAAGAAAAATGTTGTGAAGATCAAATCAAATGTAAAAATCAGAAATGACATTCAAAGTAGTATCTTTATTGTTACAATTTTTTCACATTGTTTATGAAAACAATTAAAGGTTTAAGATTCAGGGAATGATCACAGCGGAACTTGAACCGCGTAGCAGAACCATTCTAAATTTTTCATATTATTATACCCATAAACTAGAATATGCGTCAAATATAGTCACCTGTCACTGACCCTAAAATAGTACAAACATTTTACGCCACGTAAAAAAGTAGATGTCGAATTCGATTCAAGCTGTTTAAGCTCTGTCACGTCAAAATCGGTTCAGGGGGCCAACCGCGAAAACCGAAATTCGTCAATTGCGGTAGTAAAAGAGAAAGATCCCCGCAATTTGCGAACTTCGATTTTCGCGGTTATAGCCCTGACACCTGGCAGTTAGCTCGGTCAGACTGTATTGTTGTGGGACACTACATTGTACAGTCCCCATCAGATATATCGGAGCTACCAAGCTGCTCAAAAATATCTGAACACGCACTCTAACGCCTTGAGGCGTGTTTAGATATTTGTGGGCACCTTGGTCGGTTCGATATATCTGATGGGGACTGTAATACAGTCGATAGTACCGTCGGTCTACGATCGCGGATCGCGCCGACACAGTTCCAAGGCGAGTGTTTATTTGTCGGGTTTATATCCGTTCAGCGACGCATTTAGCGCGGGATTGCAGTGCTGACCAAGGTCGGTTGGGCCTGTTTACGAGACTGATATGTGTGAAAATGTTTGTCGTTTGATATGTGTGAAAATGTGTGTCGCTTGCCTATAGCACAGAATAAGTTATAGTACTATGTACAGAAGAGTCACTCTCTAACAAAACGCGTCTGTTACGATCAGGACAGATATGACCGCTTAGGTGGCGACAGTGCCACGCGCGGCTTATGGCTAGCCACCAAAATTGGTGTGGAACGGATGTACTTTTAGCTACCTGTTGCAAAGCGACGAAATCGCGGAGAGAGCCGTGCCTGCCTATAGCCACAGAGATAATAGTAGTATAACAGTTTTGAATGATTCACGGTTACTTTCATTAGACTTATATCGACCGGGATAAGGACCATGATTACCTTTTGTATTGTTTTCGAGCCCCCGATATTTCGACGCAGTTACATGCATCTTGTTCACGCGTACAAAAGGTCACGCTCCATATCCCGGTCGATATAAGAATAGTAGTATGTTCAGCATTCAGTTACATAACCCTGTCAAACAGCGAAAGATTGTGCCCTAGCTAGGGAAACCCCCAGTATGATAATACTATTACTTATTCTGTGCTCCCAGTCTGTTTCTCGCTTGCTATAATATAGAGTTTATAGACTATGCCTTAATTATTACAAGCGTGTCCGATTCAAACAGAAATTCCATCTTTCTATACAAGTAAGTCAAGTGTAATAAATGAAAAGCGAAATGGATGTTTGTAAAAACAAATTCTTGGGCTGCCAAGTCTCAAGACAAAAGAAAACTTTCTCAATACTCAGTAGGCACAGTTAAAACTGTTAGGACGACCTTAAAAACTGACCTATCTCCAACCCAGCTACTTGACCCAAGAACACGACCAGCAATGAACAACGGACGAATGTATTTTTATTTTCTCTCATAATTATTTCAACAAAGATTATACATCCTGGAGGTGACGAAGACGAACTAAAACATCATCTTAGACGGAAACATCAATTCACAACAGTTTTCGTCCAGTCTATATTTAACTCTGCCACTTTGCCGGTCCAGTAATAAACGTCAGATCTTAGCTATATGCATGGAAGTCAAGTGTGTCAAGCCACTACTACTATTCGAATTCAATTTAGAAACCCTATTAACCCATTTAAGACCTGTGCACACCGGATGCGTGTGCGTAGATGCACGTGCGCGTTGTTATATACAGATCCTTATGAGAGACGGCACACCGCTTGCGTGACGTGTGCGTGCGCGGCTCCAACATTTTAGCGCACGTGCACGTCACGCACACGCAGCCGGTGTGCTCTGGCCTTTAAGGTTATCAGAATTGTTTCAAAACGGGGAAAGTTTCCATAACTGAAAAATATATCATTGTAAAATGTCAAATGACAATATCCACATATTAAATTAGCTGACAAATACAGTTCATGTCATAAAGACACTGACACGCCTGTGCTAATAATACGATACAAATCATAAAACAACGACGCCATGGCATGAGTAATCGCAAAGATAACGACAGGAACTAAACATGTTTAAAATACGTGTCGACATTTCGAAAATTGTTGCGAATTCAAATAAATTAGATGAGTAATGGCCGAAGATTCTACCTGACCATATATGGTCTTGAAACAGGTAAATAATAAAACTTGTAATCTTGCCAATCTTGGCAACTTTCTCGCGCAAAGAATTACTATCGGTATACAGTGCGGGAATGCTGCCTGCGTGATTAGGCACTTTGCCGAGGGGCCTAGAAGGTAGGTTTGAGGGATTTTTATTTTTTAGTTGTCTTGAAACTATAAATAATAATATAATGATACACATATTTTGGTGCTTATCTGGTTGCCATAAGTTTTAGGAATACAATTGCTACTGGTCTTTCAGAAATGAACGGTCTCTCTTAGACGAGTACAAAAATATGGCCATGCGAGTGTAATTAAGGTTCCGTCACACAGGCGCGTTTTCCGGGCGGGGCGTGAGCGTTTTGTATGTAAAAGTGGCGCGCCCCGCTCACGCGCCTGTGTGACGGAGCTCTTCACGTACACGTATGCCGTGGGACATGCAATGCGAGCAATGTATTTAATGGGCCTTTTCAGAAATAAATATTGAAAACCTGATTCTTTCACATCTGGACTTTCTTGGGCTCATTCTACTCAGAATCGACAGCATTCTCCATCCCACCATTAAAAAAAGATGTCCCAAAATGTCCATTCCATTACGTCACGTTTTAGTATGAAAAATATTTCACTTGTATGTGCGTGACGTAGTGGAATATACAATTTTCATACAAATTTTTGGGACATTTTATTTTATCTTCAGAATTGAAAATGCTAGTGATTCTGAGTTGAAAGAATCCAACACCGGGATCTGTGAGAATCGGGTTTTCGATATTTATTTCTGAAAACGCCCTTTTGCCGAGCGCCGGAGCCGCATGCGATGTGGTTAGGCCTTTGATCCTCTCGTCTGACCGCAGATCAGGCGGTTCCATTAATATCGAGAAACAGCTGAGTTAACCTATGAGTCAGAAAAACGCGAGTTATCTCGCGTCTCGACCCGATATCGGCAGTTTATGTAAATAAATACTCATTGTTTTTACTTTAGTTGAACCGGTGTGTGATGTTTGATCAGGTGGTCGTGCGTTTTGAACTATGAGTACGTACGATGCAATGTAGAGTAGAAGACTAATAAGACTTGTGAATAACAATGGTCAAGCTTAAACATAAAGTTACACTTTAGGTGCCTTACTTGTTAAACGCGACTTTCGATTTGACAGCTACTCAGTAATCATGCTAGCCGCACTGGTGGCAATCTAATAACAACAAACTAACAAATGTTAATTCACGTCAGGGGTGCGAAACTCTTCCTTTCGGGCAGTCTCGGCTCCGTTCGGCTCAGCATTGCTCCGAGCAATTATTATTATTATGCTTGACACAACTTGACGTCCCTTTGCGTGCACGACCACAGACAAGATAATCACTTGAATTTTGACAACCCTAAATAGCCGAAAGGGATAGCATGATTCGTCCCTGCCGATGTCAAACTTCGGTTTTGTCAGTACTACTACTTATTCTGTGTTCACGTTAATCATCATTACCCCCTAGCAACTAACCGCAGAATAAACTCGTTTGGCATCTCCCCTCGAACTCGGCGACAGATACCATCGAAGTTGCCGTCTAACCTACTAACTTTTAACGCGCATAACTGGTCGGAAAGTTCGAAGACCGAGGTCATCATTTTGCTTATCTCTAGTTAAAAACCAATTGCCTTTTTAAAAGCACTAAACGGAGCCTAGCTAAGAGACAATAGTTTATATAGAAATCGAAACTTAAAGTAAATGGGCATGATGACATAATTTTCATATAATCAAAGACAGGAATTAGATCAAACCTTGTAAGATTTGATTAAACCGGGACAGGTAAAAAAAAATCGCATAGATTTCTGTGATACTTTGAGCGATAACGATAACCGTGAATTCCTTAAAATATTATATACAATACTCGACAATAGGCTAACACGTTATAAAAAAATACGTATATTCTGGAATACGAGCCGCGTTCAATCCCTCCTACGTGGCTGTATCGAAATAGAATCAGTAGAGACATTGGCCGTAGCTCTATTATTAGAGGCAGTCGATGCAACACGTGCTCCATACATCATTGAACCTTAGGAGGGCTTCCCGTCTAGCCAACCCGATGGAGTTGAGTAGACGAGTGGCGGGAAAGGTAGGTTACATTTGGTTGGTATTTTTGGCCTGGCCGGTTTATAGATTTGGAGATAACGGACGTAAAGAGAAACGTTAGGGAAAACCTTAGAGAACCTTCTCAGTGAACATCCCGTTTTTGCGGGTACGGTTTTCTGCAGGATCCCGTTTTAGTAGTATACATACATACGAGCAGTATCCCGCAAACAGAATGCTCGTGTGAACAGTACTATATTAGCACGTATAATACTAAAACGGGACCTTGCAGAAAACCTTACCCGCAAAAAACGGGATGTTCAATCGGAAAGATCCTTTTGGAGGGCTTTCGTGTACCTGTAGAATTGCCAGCTAGACAAAGTGGAAGGTACAGATGAGAGGACCAGATTAAAGCTGCGGTAAATAGCTCGATACAAGAAAAATAGTGTGTTGTGGACTTTCACCAATATCTGAAATTATTACCACGACCACGACAACTTCGTCAAGAGTATAACTGATATTAGTAGAATAGATACAGTTGAACGGCTAGGAATAAATGGACACATAAGTTTTGTTGTTTGTGCGTTTTGCTTAGTCAGATTATGCTATCGATTACTGATAAAGCGACAGTCAAAAGTAGATACTACAAAATATCGATTGTTAAAGTGCCCTTGTGGCCTATTTGCTAAATAAATGTTTCTTTCTGTTTGAGTAGGGAGCGTACATTTCTGGTCGACTATGAAAAGGGGACGATAGTTCCAGCACCGGATTAGAATAGGCTGATAGTAATGATGCTGCACTGGCGAGTTGCCAAAAACATACAAAACGCAAGTCATCTTACCTTCTCTTACCATGACCTAATAAAATTAGCGAACAACATGAAGTTTCTGATAATTACTGACATTGGTACGTAAACATACATTTGTGTCTAGATATATGTTTCATGCTACCCATCTGTCCGTCCGGCCGCGGCCTTGTTCCATTATTGTTAGTAATAGTATAGTTGTCGTTGTCGCTAGACTTGTAAGTTCTAGTGACATTACAACATGGTTAGGCCATTTCATAACATAAAGTTGAGTCGATGAAAATTCAGATCGAAAATTGGACAACCAACTCCCCTTTTTACCCCTTTCATGAAACACCGAACATAAAACACCTCGATTGTGTCATAAAAGCAAAAAAATTGCTGTCGAAATAAAATGCTAAACTATAAAAATCTGTCCGGATCCATATCATAAACAGACTTGTCTGTTAAAGGTTAAACGATTTCTGCATCCGATGCCTAACAAAATCGGAAGTCGCATGGACTTTTAAACATAAACCATTTATAGGATATTTATTATTCAATGGCCGTCCGCATTCTAAGAACCATGACGGCCGCTGACTCACCCGTCTCGACTCTTTCACTCTGTAACAGGTTTTATTGAGTCCTCCAGTAGCATTTGCTAATGATTACCAACAAAATAAATACTCCTATGGACATCCTGATACTGAGTCCTATAACCCTAGGGTTGCCATATAAAGTTTGTAGTCCTTTTTTTTTACATATCTAACTAAATTTAAGACATGATAACGAAACACATTGTAATTGTAACGACATGTATAACTTTCAACTTTCCAGTCAATAAACATCGCATATTACCCTTGCATGTAAATCTTCTCTAATGAATGTAACTTCTGCCAACATGATATAATGCTCGCCAGTGGACGCCTACGCGTTTCTGAAAGTATAGGACCTTGATGAAACTGATGCACGGTATCATGTGTTACGTTACGTTTTACGTAATGACTTTCGTTTTTCGGCCCAATTTCAAGATGCTGAAAAAACTGAATGTCCGATTGCGCTATCCGTATCCTACGCATCTTGTTGGTAAATCTTATGTTCAATGCTCCACAGTCCTCACGACACAGGCTCGACCTAGTGTGAGGGATATTGTTTGTTCTAAGAAGCGAAGTTGTACATATTCTATCGGTAATTTTAATTTAATTACTAAGGTTTCATGTCATGTCAATTTGGAAAATAAATATATTTGTATTTGCTATAGGTAACGTCGGTTACTAATAGTCCCAAGTCCCAAAGTTCCAACATCGCATCGTCACAATCTGCAAGTATTTCCTTTCCTTAACTTCAGAGGTAGAGGGCTTATTGCGAACCACTTCGTTCGTTCGTCTATTGCTCTTGCTTATTCGAGCGATAGAGGCAGATAACTTCGATTTTCAATAATCTTGGAAGGCCTTCGGGAGTACTCATAAAGAGTACGTCTCCCCAGCATCGAAAGGTATTAAAATGAAGGAAAATTCCTTCTTATTGGACCATTAGTACCATTACCTACATTTGCTCCGATCACATGGAAGCTCTTTGATATTTTGATACACCATGACTAATTTTCTTCTGAATTAGCTCCAAATAATTGTGTTGTAACACAAACATATTGACGTCAATAATGGTTCCGGCACCAATACGAGTATTGCTCACTCCTATTTCCGACGTTTTGACAGAGAATAATGAATTTATTAGTTATTACACTCAAAATTCACTAGGCGGATATGTCAACATTAAAATTAATCTTTTAGAGACATTTCTGCAGCATTTCAAATGACGAGAGGGCGCATTTGCACTGGGTTATCCGAAGAATGTCAGTACAATTGCCATCAGATATATTGGAGCGGCCAAGGTGCTCACAAATATCTGAGCACGCCTCTAAAAGCGTTAAGGGGCCCACAGATTACCAGTTCGCAGGACGATATCAGTTTGTTAGATACAGATATAGATGCCGGACGATATCAGTTAAACGCAAAAGGTGACTGTTCCGAACAACTGACAAGCTGATATCGTCCGGCGAACTGGTAATCTGTGGGCCCCTTTAGAGTGCTTGTTCAGATATTGTGAATACCGACTATACAATGCAGTGTCCCATCGCCGACGAGTAATCAAATAGGACCTGTTATTGATTTTCTCGAGGTTGCAGGCTGACGGTTACATCTAAAAAACAGTCAAAATAGTTTACGTTTGCTATGAGCCAGCTGGTTGAGAAAAGACATTCTAAAATATCTATTCGATTACCCACGGGGAGTCCCCAACCAAAAATAACTGCCTCGTCACTAATATCGATATGGCTACAATTCACTAGGGCTTGCCAAACCGCATATCTGGCCTGTTTCTTTGACTCAGGTCAACCAGATTAAGCATCAAACAGTCTCTCTTCGTTAAAGAGTTCGCAAAATTTTATTGTATGGGGCGTTTCATAGTAATTACACTGCTGAATGAAGTTGATCAGTCTGTAAATTGTGGTTGGTGTAACAGGCACTAAGGGACTAATCTTATTAATGAAAAAGAGTAGTATCAAGATATTCAAGATGGACACATAAATCGTAAGACTGATAAGAATATTTTGGGAGTGTAATACGGGACAGCAAACTTAGTGACTAAGAGGACGTCCTTAAGAGTGCCTTAGACTAAGTTCTACGCAAGGATAAGGGAGCATTCAGCCAATTCGAACGTACACTTGACATCATAATTAAATGGTTCACGGTTAGCAGAAGACTATTATTACCAATGATGACGACGAATCTCAGGGCCAGATTTTAAGACATACATACACAGACCAAACAAAAAAAAAGTGAATAGACTACATAGCGAGCTTGAAAGGACAATGGTCGATGGTTATAAATACGTAACGTAGATGAATGAGAGGTGTCACAAGTGTAAAACGCCGCTGGCGGGCTTCCAAGACAGAAATTGTCCTGTTATGTCAAGAGATACTTCGCGAGATCGTAATAAATACTCGCCTTTATGCGTTCTTCTGACGTGATACTGTTGGGATTACATTTATATACTTATCTAGTGTAGATTTAACTTCGATATTCTTAGAATGTCCTTCTATGTCCTAAAGACTTGAATCTTTACCATTCTTTAAGGGCCCATAGATTATCGCAAAAGGTGACAGTTCCGAACAACTGACAGGCTGATATCGTCCGGCGAACTGGTAATCTGTGGGCCTCTTTAGATGTAACATGAAGAGTTTGAAAAGCGACTAAATGTTCGACCATTTTTGTTGCGCACCTCGGCCCACGGAATAATCTCATGTCCAGGATAGGACAGCCAATCGAAATTCAAAGAAGTTTATGTCCATTTCTATTGGCCTTCCAATTAGAATTTAGACTAATTATTTTCGAGTAACAGGGACGCAGATACGATTTTGTACGATGTTCGCGTTGATATTCGAATTTCCGCCATATTTTTTTCCTTGGGAACAATATTCCTGGCCCCTATTTCACCATGGTGACAGGTGCGACAATTGTAAAATCACTGTTGCTGACGTCACAGGCATCCATGGGCTACGGTTACCACTTACCATCGGGCGGGCCGTATTCCTGTTTGCCACCATCTTTGTATTATTTAAAAAAACTTTATTATATCGGAAAAAAACAGATATTTCTTTTGCGAAGATTCTGACAATTGTCAAGATTTAGAAGAATTGTAGGTAATTCTTGACAGGTAATGAGTTATATGTAGGAATTTCGTGACAATTGTAGTGTTTCTTGTGACAATTGTCATAAACTTAGCAAGAGAAATATCTGTTTTTTTCCGATATAATAAAGTTTTTTTAAATAAAACAATGATGGTGGCAAACAGGAATATGGCCCGCCCGATGGTAAGCGGTAACCGTAGCCCATAATTGCCTGTGACGTCAGCAACAGTGATGTTTTACAATTGTCGCACCTGTCACCGTGGTGAAATTGGAGCCTGGTAATTTAACCGTTATTTGAATACCCAATTTTCCTGATTATTGCGGTTATCCTTTTAGTTATTAACTTTGTTTTCCTGTGTCAAAATTACTCAACAACACTGGTTTGGATATTTTCTCTGCCATAAGACCGGGTTTTCTAGGATTATCCTTATCAGGTGGATTATTCAATTCAATTCAAGCGGAAGAGTTGAACTTATCCTGTCAATAAAGGATTAATGTTTCTCCGACTTCTCTGTTATACAGTCAACAGCAGAAGTTGCTAAGCGGGCGAAGTGTTCAAAATGACCTTGACGCGCTTTATTGTTAAGAGAATAAGAGCGTGTCAAAGCAATTTTGAACACCTCGCCCGCTAGCAACTTCTGCTGCTGACTGTACCTCATGTTAATAACAACAAACAAACATCACATAGGATCCGTGAACGAGCTCCAGCAGGCGTTCACATGACATTAAAACTCCAAACGGTCTCTACATGGTAGATCTATCCCCATTTAAATGGGCTTAGTGTCAACAAATACGCTTAAATAAATAACCAAGCCTAAAAGACCAGTTTATACGGAGAAAATAATTATTCACATGTTGGTGTGAGTGGTGTTGACCAATGAACACCAAGTCATAGTAATCACATCTCAAATCCGTCACGATTACTTTAAGACACTTGAGTAACTCACTACTCACTAACGATCACATCATGATCAACTAATCATCGGTACAACACAAGTGCGTATTATTTGAGCCGTTTGGGCCGGGGCAGTGACCTCACCATGCGTCACGCTTGACTCACTCAGGTGTCGGGGCAAGGACATAGGCCTGCATCCTTGCGCGGGATGAGACAGATACAGATTTTCTATTAAGTATTCTTAGTTTTATGTTCTTGAAAGGTTCATTAAATATTCTTTTGTGAATATTTTCATTTTTGATTCATTTTATCGCCGGGTGGTCTTTTCATTTAACAGGCAACTAATACTCATCGAGACCGCAAACCCAAACACTATTAGGTTGCATAGTTTTGTCACAGATTTCCTGTGTCCATCATCGGATCAGCTCGATGGTACCATAATATTGCATTGTCACTCAATTTAGTAGTAGTAGTAAACTCTTTATTGTACAAAAAAACATATTAAAAATAACATACAATTAGTAAGAAGTACAAAGGCGAACTTATCCCTTTGAGGGATCTCTTCCAGTTAACCTTTGAGTAGATGAGAGGAGAAAGTGAAAAGAGGGTGACAAATGCAGCAAAATGTACAACAAGGTACCAGAAAGATAAAGGATATAAATACATACAAAATTTATAGGATAAACATACATATATTACACAAAAAGGAATGGGGAAAATACACAACAAATTGGAAAGAATTAGAACGATATTAAAGCAACTGTACAATAGAAATATAGACAAATTAATCAGTCAGATCAGATAACCATAGCTTCTTTAACCTCTCCTTGAACGACGCAACCGATTGTGCCTACAATTTACATTCTGTATGTTAGTTTCCGCTCAATCACATAATGGAAAGTGGGTTCTGTTCTGAGTAAGCTTGCAGGATTTCACCCGAACAGATATTCATACAAGTTAAATAAAAGCTTGTACATACAACTGTTTTTAATTGTACCTCATAATCTAGCTAGTCTACCATATCTGGACGAGTTCAGGCAGGTGGGTGGAGCCTTGTGGAGAAGACAGGCTCTGGACAGGGACGCGTGAAGGAATATGGGAGAGGCCTATGCCAAGGGCAACCAGACAAAACGTCTGCGGAGAATGGCTACCATATCTTACCGCGCGACTCGATTTGAGGGCGAGACTAACCCGATAAAAGGGGAGGCACCGTGGCCCTCAGTCAAAAAGTTTGAGAGGTGAACCCAGTTCCAAAGAGTAAAAGTGGAATTAAGTCGAGCGAGTCACAGAATAAATAATAGTACTAAGGTACAGAAGACTCACTCTCTGACAAAGCGCGTCTGTTACGATCAGGACAGATATGGCCGCTAGGGTGAGCCACGCCTGGTCGAGTATTGAAGCAGCAAGGGCGAGGTTACAGGGATTAACCACTCTAATTGACAAGTTGAGTAGGTCCGTCTGATAACGGGTAGAAGTCAAAGATAGCGAGATAACGATAGATTAGATAGATACCGTTAATGACGAGACCGTTTATTTCACAAGAAAAATAAATAAACTCATTGAATAGTAGGCTATAATGGGTTGGAAAATAAGTTTTTGACAAAAAAATCATTTTTGGTACAAGCTTTTATCACTTGCTTTTCGGTGAAGGAAAACATCGTGAGGAAACCTGCATACATCCGCGAAGAAATTCAAAGGTGTATGTGAAGTCCCCAATCCGCATTGGGCCAGCGTGGGGACTATAGCCCAAGCCCTCTTGCGAGTGAGAGGAGGCCTGTGCCCAGCAGTGGGACGTATATAGGCTGAATGATGATGATGATGATGACAAGCTTTTATCGCTGACTGTACATTTCTTTTCACATGCAACGAATACTCATCGAGACAATTCTAAAAACCCCAAATTAGGATGCGTTGTTTTACCACAGAGTTCCTATCGCCACCTGTCTCCATCATCAGATCAGCTTGATGGTACCATAATATTGCGTTGTCACCTGACTTACATATATATGTAAGCAAATTTTCAGCTACATCGGAAACCGGGAAGTGAAGTTGAAAGATTTGACCTGTACAAACATAGTTACATTGCAAGTTAATTAAAAGCTTGTAATAAAGCTGTTAGATTTCTCTGTCACAGTTAAATCTGTCCAACTGTCTAATGGTAGGGTAATATCCACCTTTTTTATATTAAATATGGATAGCCCATATTACCCTACATAAAATCACCTAAAGGTTCCGTCACACAGGCGCGTTTTCCAGGCGGGGCGTGAGCGTTTTATATGTAAAAGCGGCGCGCCCCGCTCTCGCCCCGCCCGGAAAACGCGCCTGTGTGACGAAGCCTTAACAGTATCGCTACAGTCTCATAGTAACATATATATCAGAGTAGCCAAGGTACTAACAAATTCTTAACCAAGCCTTATTAGTTATAACCTAATTAATGGATGCAGCTGACTATCTATTAACGCATTCACTGCCAGGGGGCGTGGCCTAGGAACAAACTTGTATGAAGGTGGACGCACACGTGCATCAGGGACAGTGAATGTATTAAGCCCTTTTATTCTGAGTTAATATGTCTCTAAGCTCAGTGTGCCGCTTGGCAAAGGCCTCCTCCAGCCTCTTTCCATTGGGGTCTGTCGTGGGCCACTCTTCTCCAGTTTGGGCCTGCTGTGAGTTTAAGTTCATCCTCAATCTTGTTCGAGGTCCCCTGCAGCTGACTAATGCCATCAATCTAGATGAATCAGAAAACTGCAGGAAATGTATTGTGACCATCGAGTTTATTTAGTGTGACCTTCTAACGAGAAGTCAAAATGTTCAAAGATAAGATATAGATAGATAGATCTTAACTACACCCAAAAATGTTTCCAACAGAATGCTTGACTTACTAAGTATTATAATTAAACAATCAAAAGAATGAAATTATCACAACAAGTCACGGAAAAACACATCTTAATCTCAAGCCATAAAGATTAAACAGGAAATGCTAATTAATAACTGTATCTGTTATGACTAATTCATGAACTTGCAACTTTTAATAATGTTGTTAATATGGGTGGTGCCTATGGATTTTTCCCAGGTAGACATGGGTGATATATGCGGCTTTCCAATAGAAAAGGGTCCTTATGCTTCATGTATATTTAAGGAACCTTTCCATCAGAGGATACTTATGCACATGTACAGTTGAAAGTTTTAATTTATGACCCATTTTGTACCTTGTCAGTGACAATAGTATGAGGTCTTTCATATTGTTGCTAAGTTAGTATGGTCCACCACTCTGGTACAAAATGATGCTTTTGTATTCATGTCATCCGTCTGGTTCAATCAATTCCAGAGATCTTAAAGTACCAAGCAAAGCAAGAGAAGGGGGCACCCTTAGAGCCTGTCGGCTCCGAATTATAATTGGATGTCCCGGTTGCAGGCTAATCTGTGTCGGGCAAGTGTGAATGAATAGCTTCATATAACATGTTCTGCCACTGGGACATCCAATTAAAATCTGGGTCCGACATCCAACAAGTGGGAACGGGCTCTTAAGACAGGATGCCCTAAGCAAACAGTCTTTAAAGAGTCTAAAGTATAGCCCGTAAGTGCCAAATAGTCCTGCATAGTGTGATAAGAAACGGAGGCGCAGCTGAGGCCCTTGGGTCAAAATGTTAGGAGACCTCTCTGCGCTAAGTAACTGCTTATAGTGCTTAATTTGTTTATAGTTAATCTGGTTCTGTCAATACTTTGTTGCCGTAAGATCTTCTACTTCTGGCCACTTTCGTTTTTATTATTATGAAATGACAGTTCTCGGAATAAAATTCCATTAGTAGGTATGTTCATGATGTCTAAATTTAATCAATTTCTGTATATTATAGCTGTATAGCTAAGTATGAAGGAAAAAATATATTTTAATTGTAACTAGGTAAATTGATATCTAAATTATAATAGACTGCTTTGCTATAAGGAAGACTATGATATTATATTTCCTGTATGATGAGGGTAATTTTCAACAAAATTGTTTTAATAGATCATAACAATCTGGTAGTAAAATGTGATAGGTAATAAGGTATTATTAATGCTATGGTTTACTGCACATATTTTTATAGTTAACCAGTGCTTGTGTTATTAAAACCTTGACTTGATGAGGTGACAAATTTGTCAATTCTTAGTCAAAGTGTATTCTACAAGTAAATTAATAATTCAATAGACCATTTAAAGTATTTAAACACATGATTCACCTCTGCCAATGCCCGAGCTCCAATACTAACAAATAAGGAAATATAATGTCAACTACAAGCTAGAAGCGTAACCATATGACTCAGTCATTCTGATAAGATTCCATATGTATGTTCTAAATAGTCACTTTGGAATTTCTTTTGATTTCTCTGGTTATATTACAAGGTTTTAAACGATTTGCGTGTTAGGTTAGTTTTCCGGAAGATTTGACTGGTAGACAAAATTTATAAGGCACGATGTTTGAATTAGTGAGTGAGTGACCTTGACACTGCGTCAGGCGGGAGCATTACCCCCGGTCAGTCTGCACCGACGCCCATTGCGCGACTCTATTCACCCGAAATAGACGTGAAATGTATGTGACAAGCGCCGCCGACCGCTATACCATATATGGTAAAACTGAATGCGATTGCGCGGCGATGCAAACCCTCACTCAGTTCGATGCCCTCGGTACGCCACCGGCATCGCCAAATAACCTTCACAAACTACGAGATACAATTTCTTTCAAATATCCAGCAATCCAGTAACGCCCAAAATTCCACAGCCGTCAAAAAAGGCGCTGCAGACTCGTAACCTTTCAAACATACGTGAAATCCAACACCGCTAATCCAAACCCAACATCCGACATCCACTCCGGAACGGCAAGGTTTTAGCCAGCTCCAGTTTTAATAACGCTAAAAACACAACACGTGGCATAAAATCACTGAACGGTGACATTTATTTTAACGAGAAAAGGCGTGCGAACTCGGCGGTGGTTCGTGCGAAATATGGCGGCACCGGTCTCACAAGAATAAATTCCGTTGCAATTTCGGCATTACGATACGCTTTTTGACGCACCCACGGTATTTTTTCACAACACAATTATGAAGCACTGCAATTTATTCTCCTCACTTACCATTTTTGATGTTATTCACGTAAAAATTTCACCACTAACTTCACCGACTCCGCGACAACAGCGAGCGACCGGAACGACACTGATCCGTACAGTTGGCTGCCCGTTATTTTGCGACAGCGAATGAGCCAATGGGCGCATGTGTCAAAAAAGTGGAGTAAAGTCAGTACAATTCCCAATTTATTAAAATTAAGTTAATGACAATGTAATTATGCAGAGTTCAATTGGAATCCAGTTTAAATATTTATACAACTGTTTTGAATTTTTTAAACAGTCTTTTAATTTTCTGTAGCAAAATTGCAAATACAGATAATTGAAAATTTCAAAGTTGTACTAACAACGTCGATGCTGTCGTGACAATGAATACTCGAATATATTTATATCTTGATAAATGAAAGTCACATCAGCGGGATGAGATAAGAACAAACAATACACTTGTAAAGCCAGTGATAAAACTAAAGTTCTTGCTAGTCGACAAGTGAGTCACTATTACGATTAAATTTTATCCAATCACATTCCAGTATTTAACAAATGCCCATATATGGAGAGACGGAAATAACTTCAAGTCGCCATTTTATATTTTGAAAATTTGGCGCCTTTCGGTCGAACACGGATTTCGTATTTTTATTTTATTTCGAGTTTCTTTATTACTTCTTTAATATTTATTTTATACGAATTCGTAGTTTATAGTGATAATCATTTTTAGATAGTCTGGTACAGCCACTTAGTCAGTAGAAAAATTAGAATTTTGCGCTTTTTTCTACAGACAACTTGGGTGTGCTGTAGGGCTAATAATATGGTCGGCTGTTTATGATTTGTCACCATGCCTGTCACGTTCTAACAAATATGTAAGTACGAAAGTGACGCATGGCATGACAGGTGATAAAAATGCGACCATAATACCATAATAATGGAGTATATTATAGTTTCGTAATTGATGAGTACCTATTGTTATTATAATATTCAGATAATTATGATTATATTTATCCTAGCTAAAGAAAATTGAAACACTGTCCTTCGTTGTTATTACTTTGGCCAGACTGTCCAGTCACGATCATGAGCGCCTACCGCGGAAAACGAAAATCAAAATTTATCTATATTTCCCTGTCTCTCTCTTGTCTATTCGAGCGGTAGAAAGCCAGTATTAGGTCAAAAAAGTAATAAATAGAAACTTAATGTAAATAAACATCTTTATTCATCCAACCAACAAAAACTTCCACAAGAAATCAATGAATTTTGGAACTTTGTAGCCTACAATTATACATACAGAATGTTTTCCATTATTTCATTGGTTATAATACTTATAATGCATACGATTTTCTTAATTTATACAATGAATTCAGTTGTACATTACAAACATACGAGGTAAAAAATAGCAAGACACGATCGTACGTTTCCGTGAAAATACGATGGAAAATAATTATACACTAGAACTGCAGCTGATTTGCCTCGTCAGAAAAGCCAATGTTGACTTAGAAAGAGTTGCCGACATAGTTATGAATAAGATACCTTTTATACATAATATACAAGTTAGTCATAGTCATATTATGCCCCGGCGAGCCAGCTAGCGCCCTCCTCAAGAACGCCATAGCGTGGGTAGAAACAGATGCTTGTATGAATAGTACTACGGGGTTCTCTAGTTTACATTAAGCATTGCCTGTATACTTATGATACCTCTTATACATAGTGTACAAGTTAGTCATAGTCATCTGCCCCGGCGAGCCAGCTAGCGCCCTCCTCAAGAACGCCATAGCGTGGGTAGAATCAGATGCTTATATGAATAGTACTACGGGGTTCTCTAGTTTACATTAGGCATTGCCTGTATACTTATGATACCTCTTATACATAGTATACAAGTTAGTCATAGTCATCTGCCCCGGCGAGCCAGCTAGCGTCCTCCTCAAGAATGCCATAGCGTGGGTAGAATCAGATGCTTGTATGAATAGTACCACGGAGTTCTCTAGTTTACATTAGGCATTGCCTGTATACTTATGATACCTCTTATACATAGTATACAAGCTAGTCATAGTCATCTGCCCTGGCGAGCCAGCTAGAGCCGTTAAGAACGCCATAGCGTGAGTAAAATCAATGCTTGTATGAATAGTACTACGGGGCTCTCTAGTTTACATTAGGCATTGCCTGTATATTTATGATACCTCTTATACATAGTATACAAGTTAGTCATAGTCATCTGCCCCGGTGAGCCAGCTAGCGCCCTCCTCAAGAACGCCATAGCGTGGGTAGAATCAGATGCTTGTATGAATAGTACTACGGAGTTCTCTAGATGCTGTCGAACCATTTTGCAAGGGGCCGTGCGTTCCAGCCAGGACGAGATGTCGGCTACGGTGTAGGTTGCGAGGCGGGATATGTGGGTTTTCCGCTTGCAGATGGATTGGGTTAATCTGAAATGTAAAAAAATTCAAGCAAATTTGAATTATAGGCTATGGAAATTCCTAGCATGATTTAATGATGAGTAATAAAATATTGAACTTTTGACGCCGATCCTGCAATCAATCGTGCAGAATGGAGTTAAGAACAGGGAAGGCCGACCCACAATAATACTAGAACATATTTGGAAAACAACGCTTACTTCTCAATAGAATGTGCCGCCTCAGCCAGCCTGTCTTCTGTAGCTTTGTCCAGTTCCACTTGCGAGGAAGATCGCTCGCACAGAGAAAACACGAGCGCCCTATAGCACTGCATATAGCACGGCCATCTGAAATTGTTAGCCCAATATTTTAGACAAGGGAAAAAGTAGGGAGTTTAGAGGACGAGCCTTGAAGTTATAAGTCAGCATTTTCCAAACATATGTAGGTATATGTGACCTTAACAGTATAGCTATAAGCAAAGAGAATTTGAAATAGAGGCGGATTGTCAAAGTAAATTATGTAGCCACAGTAAATTTACTGCCCTCTTTCGACAGAAGATTAAAACTGTTAGAACGCCATTTGACTTTGATCCTTATTCTTTCACTGATATGTTTTAACTTGTTCAATATTAATATTAACGCCATCTACTCGACACTAGGCCAAAGGTATGGTGCAATCTTTTCGAGCGATGGCGCCATAACCTCCAGCCTACTCTCGAGTAGATGGCGTTAATTTAAATATTAACAAATTAACACATATCAGTGAAAGAATAAGGATCAAAGTCAAATGGCGTTCTAACAGTTTTAATCTTCTGTCGGAAGATGGCAGTAAATGTACTGTGGCTACATAATTTACCATGACAGTGACTCTCTCTATTCTCTTTGCTATAAGGTCGTGTACCTACATATCATATAATGGGGTTGTGTCCTACCAATGTGGTATAAAAAGTCACCTGTCATCAAAATGCCTTCGTATGTCCGGCTGTTCGCCTCTACATGTCGAAGCCCAGAGTGCAGTGTCGGAGGCACTAGTACCGCTGTCTCTCTCCATCTAATATGACTCGTACTCTCTATCTCACCTGTCTTCCAAAATTTCCTCTCTAGACACGAGCAAACAGTTCAACACCGCAGTTGACCCGTCGTACAGCTTGAAGAACGCCGGCCAAGCCAATGTGCACCTTACACGCTTGTTGTTACAGCACATATGCAGTGTCGGAGGCACTAGTACCGCTCTTTCTCCATCTAATATGACTCGTACTCTCTCTACCTCACCTGTCTTCTAATATCTCCTCTCTAGAAACGAGCAAACAGTTCAACACCGCAGTTGACCCGTCGTACAGCTTGAAGGACGCCGTCCACGCCACTGTGCACCTTATGCGCTTATTATTACAGCCCAGAATACAGTGTCGGAGGCACTAGTACCGCTGTCTCTCTCTGTCTAATATGACCCGTACTTTCTATCTCACCTGTCTTCTAATATCTCCTCTCTAGAAACGAGCAAACAATTCAACACCGAAGTTGACCCGTCGTACAGCTTGAAGAACGCCGGCCACGCCACTGTGCACCTTATACGCTTGTTGTTACAGCACATAATGCCGTGTATCTGGTGGAGGAGCTCGAATATTGAGTCTAGGAACTTGTAGTCGAGGATTATCTGTAATTAGAAATGAGTTGTTTAAAAAAAAAGCAGAGACTGTACTTTTCTTTAGTATTGGAAAGTTCAGTTTAGTTTAAAAAACGAAGTATAGCGTAGGTACTTTCTCGATGTCTTCCAAAACTCAGTTCCTATTTTTAAATACAATTAATCAATATTATGATTTCGATAAAAGCTTTTATATAACTACATTTCTTTAATCGTCTACTTCGAAAAGATAGCTTGTTGTGTCTAGTAAATTATATATTATAAGGTTGCCTATAATAGCCAGTATATAGGTATCTACTTATCTAGATTTTTTTTTAGCCTATGTGTGTGTCCCACTGCTGTATCTATCTAGAACATACTTAAGTAAAAAATTCAAAGATACAAAGTAAGAAATATTTTTCCGTTCGAGATAAGATAAAAAAAAGATAAAGATAAAAAATAGTTTATTCAAGTAGGCATATTACAATGCGCTTATGAACGTCAAAACGAGAGAGCCGAAAGCGTTAACTTTCGGCCCACTATTACTCACCCTCCTCGCAGCCAAAACTATTTCCGCCAAAACCTCTAAATTACTCCTCAATATATCACAAACAACATCTCCCACTACCACCTCCTTTTCCTCAACCATAATCCTCTCTCCTTTCACTTCCAAACTGTACTCATAATTATCTTGAATCCAAGACATGTTTACTTACCCTTCTTGCAGCCAAGACAATTTCCGCCAAAACATCTAAATTACTCCTCAATATATCACAAACAACATCTCCCACTACCACCTCCTTTTCCTCAACCATAATCCTCTCTCCTTTCACTTCCAAACTGTACTCATAATTATCTTGAATCCAAGACATGTTTACTTACCCTTCTTGCAGCCAAGACAATTTCCGCCAAAACATCTAAATTACTCCTCAATATATCACAAACAACATCTTCCACTGGTATCTCCTTCTCAACCACAATCCTCTCTCCTTTCACTTCCAAGCCATACTCATAATTATACTGAATCCAAGATATGTTTACTTACCCTTCTTGCAGCCAAGACAATTTCCGCCAAAACATCTAAATTACTCCTCAATATATCACAAACGACATCCTCCACTACCACCTCCTTCTCAACCACAATCCTCTCTCCTTTCACTTCCAAACCATACTCATAATTATCCTGAATCCAAGCCCTTAATGTTTTACAAGTATTGTATATTTGTTTGGACAAAGCGGCGCATTTTGGACCTATTATGTTGGCTTTGAGACATTGTGTGGTCAAGTATTTTGATACTTTGTGGGAGGTTAATAATGTGTTTGCGGTGTTTTCGTCTTTTAGAGATTGTAGATCCTGCAAATAAAAGGTAGAGTTGTTAAAAACATATACCGGTTTTTGCTGTCAAGACACTTATAAAAATAGAATCGTAAGATTATTATGTTTTCGACATAGTTTGTTGCTTGTATAATCTGTCATGTTAGTACATTTATGCGTAATTATTTTTCTTTATTATATTCGTATATCTACTATGGGGCTGTCCATAAATTACGTCATCAATTTTTGACGATTTTTGACCCCCCCCCCCCCCCATATAATCATCCAAAAACATGCTTCAAATGACCCCATTTCCTCCTACTTCATGCTACCGTCATCCGATGTCCAGACCCCCCCCCCCCCTAATTTGAAATGACGTAATTTATGAATAGCCCCCATGCTGATATGCTCTATCTGCGTGACAGTGGGGTCCACCTTGAAGCTATGGTAAAAATTAGTTAATGTAGTACTTAGTTAACGTAGGGGGCGCCACTAGCACTCGCTTTTAGTTCCATCAACACGCACATCGGGCATAGAGAATAGACAAATTGATTATTTTGTAGATTTGGTTATTACTAGTTTTACAACTAATCGAAATTACCTTCAGAGCTGCCAAACTGCCCAAATCACCAACAAACTGCTTAGTAAAGCACTCAATAGACGACAACTCCAATACAAACTTCAAAGATATACTTATATTCTCTAGGCAACTATCACTAATTCTCTTCTTTTGCGTTTTATTATAAACCATAAGAAATCTCTCTTTTATGCTCCGCCATATTTTTAAAAACAAACCATCTTTGTCTTTGAAAATGTCGTGATTTTCCAGTTTCTTGATGTAACGTAGTGATACGTTTAGTAGGTGTATAGATGATTCTATGTGTGGTGCTTTGGAGTCTGGGTTTTGGATCGCTTGTATCTGAAAATGGAAAATATTACAGTTTAAAGATTTATCGATTGAATAAGATGTGTAAGGTCGTAGAAAAAATCTTGCTCGAAGAAGATGGCGCCACATGTTTAGGGGTAACTGAATTTTCAAACGTCAACTTTTAATAACCTAAGTTACTGCATAATGTACAGAACCGTAAGGCGACATCTACATTGGCTTTCAAATAATACACAAAACTAACAGTTTTAAATGGTCCACAGTTAGTGTCACTAGACTTATATCAACCGAGATATGGAAATATCGGGAACTCAAAAACAATACAAAAGGTAATCACGGTCCATATCCCGGTCGATATAATATAAGTCTAGTGAATACACAAAACTTCCTTTCTAATACAAATACTTCGTCTATGATCATAGTTAAAGTACTTACAGCATTTTCCATAAAGAAGTTTAATCCGGACCAAAGGAAATCCAAATTATTGCTTTCCGCAGCATCGTTTGTTTCACAATATTTCGACAATGTCAAAGAATATGCCTCCATTGCATTCAGTGCCGCCATTGCATTGTCAGAAATTACCGAGTCTTCAATGTTGCCAGTATCTTGACTAAATATACTATTCTCACTAAAATCTATCTTTTTAAACGCATCCAGCATAGTCTTGTGTATTTTTTCTTGTAATTCGGCTAATATAGATCTATAAGCGCTGGTTGTAATAGCTCGCTTCTCTTTAGCTATGATCGGTAAAAGTATACAGCTCATTTGGAATACTGGGTCGCAAAAATATTCGGTTGAGTTGTTTTTGCTTTTTTGTTTTTTGAGAAGTATTTTGACTATGCTTTTGACAATTTCACTATCAGTTTTAACTTTTTTCACTCCAGTTTCTAATGCGCTCTTGATCAGAAGCAGGTTATTTGACGTTTTTATTTTAAGTGTCATTAAATCTATTAATGTTTTGTCTTCGAAAGAAAACAGGAAATTCACTGGGAATATTTTGTACAAGTCCGGATTCTTTGGACTCAATTCGTAAATACTTTGCAAAATATGATCAATATTGCGTTTCCATTTCTTACTGACACTTTTCTTCACTGCTAACATTACAAAAATCGTGGCCAATTGATATTTTTCTTCCAAGTAGTAGATCGGCAATTGTTTCAATATTTCCAAATAACCCGCTACTTCGTTTTCTTCGGTTACAGATAATTTGTTGAAATACTCTTTCAGATCAACATCTTTTAAAAATAAAGTCAAATCAAATTCGGACTTACTCAAAGCTTTTGTCAATTCGTCTGCGTTTTCTAGACATTTACTTATATTTTTCAATGTCTCATACACCAAAGCGTTTAGCAATGGTTTATTATTTATCACGGAGCTACGTTTAAATATATCTATTTCGATATTACTTGAATATAATTTCACCAAGCATTTCGCCAGTTGTTTTGCGTGTCCTTTCTCTAAATTCGCCATCACTATTTTGTTGAAATAACTCTCGTTTTTCAAACAATCGGAACTTGTTATTTGTTTAATTAGGTGTGATTTGTATTCTATTTCCGACTCCGTTTTTATATCAGGGATTGTTTTTAGTAGCTCCGCTGCTAGGATTTTGTTGGCTACTAAGTGGTCCTGTAATTTGAAAGAATTTAGATTCAAATGGTTAGTTGAAATAACAACGTGATAATTAAGCAATGAAAGTAAATATTTTTTCCAGCTTTCAAAACGAATGTTATCTTACATAAGTAATTTATGTAAATTTAAATAACATCATTCATTTACATTTGGTTAAATCCAGGTTAAATCGTATGTTATGAATTTCTCGAAGTAACGCCATCTGGATACAACAACATGCATATTGAAGGGAACATTTTTTGTAGGTATCAACACTCTTTATTAATTTACTGCTCTCTGGAGTTTTTATGGCAGATAATATTTCTAGATAGATAAAATTGGCGAAAATCTCTTTTTTGCATTTTCACAAAAATCTAAATCCATCAATCCCAAAAAATATTTTAAAATCATATCAAGCAACCACAACTTCAACATTTATTCAGCAAATAGGCCACAAGGGCACTTTTACACGTCAACATTGAATTTACATACAAGCAAAAATAATAATAATACAATAACAATTATAAAATACAACTATCTGGAACTACCAATTCAGTAGTCTTTACAATGACAAAACCTACCATGCTAAGCAAGAAAAACTACCGTGAATCCTATTTAAAAAATAACTCACCAATAGCAACCTCGAATCATCCTCCTGCACCTTCCCAGCAAGCGTTACCCATTGTTTCGTCTTCAAACACGGCAGTATCGGGCTGAAGTCGAAAACTGTACTGGTGTTGCCAGCCTTCATGTCCATTTTAATGTTGCCATATTTTAAGTTGATCAGTTTCAGTCGGGTGAAGCTTACGCTTAACTTTAAGAAGGCATTTGCTAGATTGGGGTTCTGAAATGAGATATGATATTAATTTAACAAAAAATTTGATAAGTGTCTTCTAGATTAAAAAAATATCACATTAAAAGGGGTTAAAGAAAAGCGTGAAGCACACCATCACACCATTCAATACTATAACAGTCCTGATTCATCCTTAGAATTCATTTTTGTACATATACTTTAATTTAGGATTGGTATAGGGACAGTGTGCATTGGAGGGCCTGCCACCTCGTGACCTGAATCCCTATACTTAGGCCAGATTAGGACACTTCAATAAATCTATCTGACTTGTCTTATCTCATTAAAAATAACTATAAAAAGAAACACAACTCACATAATTGAGTTTCAGCACACACTCTCCCAACTTCTTCAAGCATTCAGTCTCGAAGTTTGCAAACGTGGTCCAGAACTCCTCGGCGATGTGTCGCGGGACCGTGTGGTCCGCCATCTTGTTATTCTCGAAGAAGCTACACAAAATGGCCGCCAGGACTTCGGTCAGAGTTATGATCGAGGGACCTTGAAGAAAAAGTTATAGTTATTTTTTGTTGATAGACAGTTTATAACACTACTAGTGTAAATGAGACAACATCCTCTAGTTTGATCCTGTCTCTCAGACTGCTTTCTTTAGTGATAAGGGTTAACCCTTTAAAAATCTGTACTTATTTTTTGAAGTACCACATACTGTAGTCCAGGGGTCACCAATTAGTTTCTTCAGGGGTCCGATTTTTTAAAATAATGTGACCATCGCGGTCCGTTTCTACTTGAGTTTATTAAATATGTGTTAAAATTATATAGGTCGGCGGTCCGCATCCGGACCGCGGTCCGCCATTTGGTGACCCCTGCTGTAGTCTCTTGAGTGCCAGGTTATTATGATAGTGGTAGTCATTATGTTAAAACCCAGTTCCGGCAAGCGGATTCTTAGCACCTAGATGCTGGGAATGTCTTGAATGGAGGAGGAACAAGGTACTTACTGACATAACCTTCTTCTAACATCATAAGGCAGTGTACTTGAAAATCTTTCTGTAAGGTCACTAGTAGTTCACTGTTTTGCCTAAACATTAACTCTGATGTCCATTTTCCATACATTTCCACACATTCTTGCGGAATGATATCATTGCTTGTGATTATCTTACTTTTGATCTTCACTGAATCATCCTCTTTTGATTTTTGTATCAATTCAAATTGCTCTGGGTTGCACGCTTCTAAAATAAGCTTTACATTTGGTAGTATTTGCGTGATGAATAAAGTTCCTCTGCTAAGTTTAAATAAGGTTTGCAGAAGGCATTTCATCATGGCTGTGTATGTTTCCATGGTGCTTGCGTTATTTTTCTTAACAGCCATAATTGGTGGAAGGATTTCATCAAGTTTTTGTTCAATTAGTATTGGGTCCAATTGCAATGCTACATTTATTATATTCATTGTAGTTTTATCAGGTTTCCCTTCTAACTTCAACAGTCCCATTATAACACTTTGGAGAAATCCGGTAAAGTTCTTTTTAATCTCAACTTTGGATATTTTCTCACCAAAAGTATCTGTCAATCTGACGCTGATATCAACTTCGTTTTGGAGTAAAATATCCAGGAATTTCAGAAAGATATTCCTTTTGATTTTGTCATCATTTTCATCAAATACAATTGAAGATAAAGTCATGTTAGGATTTAAATAATTCTGTGTCATGTTCAAAGATGACGTAGTAATTATATATAAAGCGAATATAAGCTGATGTTCCCCTTTAAAGCATGTCACGAAAACATCAACGAAATTGCATAAGAAATTGTAGTCTTTTGAAGTGCGGCCGTTCGGGAACTCGAAGAATGTATTCATTATTTTCAACACTGACTGAATATTGTCTCCTTTTTCCGCAATTAGTTCATCAATATTATCTTTTCTTACTAAAGTTTGTAAGAAGCTGATAAAGAAAGTTTTCTTATTCATTGGAAAAAGGATATTCTGACATAATTCTATAACAGAATTACGATTCTCAGTATCTAGTAAACTGAATATTGTTTCTAAGTTTTCTCCATCTAATAGTTTTATTATAAATTCAAGCTTTTTCTTTGACTCTTTATAGTGTTTTGTGAGGTGAGTTAGGATTCTTGTTGTAAGAATATTAACTTTATTTACATCTTTGTTATCAGTGTTTCTTAATGATTTCAGTAATGTAACGGATATGAGTAGGTTTTCATCTATATTTTCCGTGACTTGTTTGGCAACTTTTTCATTTTCCAAGAAGTTGAGTATTGAATGGACCTCCTCAAGTGTTAATGTACTTTTTTTAACAAAATCTGACACAATCTGTAATATAAAACATAGTGTTTAATTATTAATCTAACTACAAATAATAATGTATGTATGAATATTGGAGAAAAATTCAATCTAAATAATTATCTACTCATTTATCAATAATAGGCTATTTTTCTAACCAGTCAAATAAGTCATTAAAAATTAGGATTTGAAGTTTTAGTAAGATATATGCAATCTGTGACATTATAAATAAATCTAACTCCTACATACAAGGTGATTTGATTTATTGAGTAATCATCAAAAAACGATCGACGTCAAATGCCGTCTTTGGCGTCGTTGTCACGGTTTTGCGTTGACGTCAAATGCCGTCTGTGGCGTTCAAAAGGTTAAATAATATTTAAATAAATATTGTTCCAGAATATTATACCTGTATCAGTTTAGTTTTCAAATCGCCACTCAAATCATCTCCAACACTGATCCAGCCTAGTATATTCCTTAGCTCTCCTCCAGAGAGTCCATTCTGCTTTATTACTTGATCAAGCCATTCTGCAACAACTCTCTCCTTCGGACCAGCAGGGAAGTGTTGGGAATGGACAACATTTCTCGCCAGACACAGACGTTTTGGTAAGACTATTGTGTCGTCTTCCAAGCGCCGTTTTAGTTCTGAAAAAATAAAATGTTTGTAATATAGTATGGATATAGAGTCTACTTTCCAGTCATATCCTCATTGCTGAGGGTCGTGATTACCACAGACGCTTAGCACCACTTTCTTCCAGGCATTCCTATCCTGTGCAGTATCCTGTGCCATTTGCATGCAAGTCTGGGATTATGTACATGATGTAAATTTAAATGTAATTGTGTGATGAATAAACTATTATGTACCTATCTATCTGTTCTGAAATACATGTTATTTAATAAAACTGGGTTAATGTCTAAATATGAAGCCGTTATTAAGTCTATATTGAGTCTAAGATACAATATATCATGAAGAAATGGTTGAAACATTAGAAATTTGATGTTGCGCCGAAATAACATAAAGCGACCTATAAAGGCTGCTGCTACAATATTATATTGCTTAGATCTATAGAAAATCAAAGAAGTGATAGAAATAAATTCATAAATGGAATAATATTGGCTAAAATACAAATACATTTGGGGTTAATACAATCCCACATTGTATTTTTTATAGTCGTAAATCTATATTAAAACTTACCGTTTAAAGGATTCAGCGACATTTTTACTGTGGTTCCAGACTATATATTATAAAACATTACTTGATCTTAGTGAGATAGTGCTCAATTTACGAAAAAAATTAAATTAAAACTAAGCGAGTATGCGATTGACACACGTGCACTTGTTGTTATAAGCGTTTCGAAGTTACTTCAAGAAAGATTGGCCGGGTGTTAATATATAGTTCAACCGCATTCTCTTTCGTACCTTTTAATTTTTGGACAGTGACAATTGTTAATTGTAAATATCCGTAATTTAAATAAAGCAAAATCTTGAAATAAGGAAATGCTTTAAGTTTTTTATTCACTTAAAGTATCTTTAAAGATTTATTTTCCATTGCAAGATTAAAACGCTTTGACTGTCAAATTGACAACTCAAATGTTGCTATACTTAAAAAAACTGGCCAAGTGCGATTCGGACTCGCGCACGAAGGGTTCCGTACCATTACGCAAAAAACGGCCAAAAAAATCACGTTTGTTGTATGGGAGCCCCTTATATATTTATTATATTCTGTTTTTAGTATTTGTTGTTATAGCGGCAACAGAAATACATCATCTGTGAAAATTTGTCTCGGTTCATGAGATACAGCCTGGTGACAGTCAGATGGATACTCGGAGTAATTAACAATGGAGCCGCCATTAACAGGCGTTCCCCTCTGTCGAAAATAGGCGGCCAATGGTCAACGACATGTCAACCATATGTATGGACTGACGTTTATCTGACATGACGTACCTATACATTTGATGTGCCCCTCCCCCGCAAAAAACGGCAGACTATTTTGTACCGAAAATTTTAGACATGGCGTCTCCGTTGGTTATATCCTCTAAGGCTACCGGCAACACCGCCCTCAAGTCCATAACAAGAAAACAAAAGAGAATGAAATAAATAAAAAAACTATACCCATCCCATCCATTTTTTTGGGTGCTAGTAGACTAGTTGATAGCCCAGACTGTGCAAATGTTATTTTAAAAGTCTATGACGTTTAAATAACACTACAGTCTGGGCCATGGTATAATAATATACTCCGCCTGGTACTCCATTCCCGTCTTTTCTAGGTCACCTAACTGACACGGGCCTACGTCATCATGCGACAGCGCTATATGATAATATGCGATAGCGCTATATATAGCGGCCATGTTGTTGTGACGTAGGCCCGTGTCACTCTGGGAATGGAAGACCATGTTTTATTAGACTATGGTCTGGGCTATTAAAATTGCTGCCAACTTAGCTTGGTCTCTACTAGCGTAAGACAAAGACGGTATGATTCTCTCTATCTATGTTTGAAATGGGACAGTCCCTGGTCAAACTAATTTATACCTGGTTCGGAGTTTTAATTCTAATAAAAATGCCAATGTAACATGTAAACGTTTCATTATAGGTAATAAATGTAATAATTATAAAAAAGACATTCGAGATTAAAATGAAATGGTTACACCAATCTTAAAAGTAGTAAAACATGCAACAATTAAAAAACAAACATACCAAAAAAAATAAAAAGCCAAGCATATGTTGATGTGATAATATGCCTTAAAAATTAAGCAACACTGGTGATCAAAATATCCAGACGGGATGATCAAATCGACCGATTTAATCAGAAATGAAACTGGCGTCAATCTCCAATTTTAGATTGATGGTGATATTAGAGCCCTCAAAATTGAAAAAATGCCCCAGAACGAAAATACTGGCGTCACAAATTGGTATTCTTGCGTCCGCACGTCATTTTAACGGTAATATCGGTCATTATCGGCGAGCCAAATTAGCGTTTGCGTCCGCACGTCCTGATTCGATCGGACAATTTAAACAGATTGGCGAAAAATTTACTAGTCTGGATACGCCTTTAGTGTGGGTACTTAGTAAATTCATAACAAATTTTATGGTTATTTTTATGAAACATAGACCAGCTACATATATGTCACTAACATTTACTTGACCTCTTAGAAATAAACCATTTTTAAAATGCACACCCCTCCACGGCACATACACACATATATTTAATGTATTCTTTTACATATGCAACGCGCAAATGCGGTGCTTTTGGCTTGTGTTTAGCTGTGAACTTGAGAGCTCAGGGTGCCTAGTCAAGATGCCAATCGTGCGCTCCATATCGTACGATACAGTAATCTCTCTCTATTACTCTTCCGTATTAGTGCGACAGAGACAGTTGCATTTCGTTCGCTATAGATCGTAAACGATTGGCAACGTGGCTACGCACGCTAGGGAGAGGAGCGTAAATTCAAAATTATTTATCTCTCTCTTGTACCACTATCTTGCTTATGCTAGATTCTAAAATTATCATCTCAAAGATCTTTCTTTGAGATGATAATTTTCAACAACAAATTTTTTGACAAATGTATATTTTCAGCTGCTCTGCAATACCAAAAGTATAAAATCCTGGCTTATAATTTTCAGTTTTTTCTCACTTATTCAGTCACACTAGCCCCATCATTATATCTCCGTTCGTACATAGGAAAATACATCTGCATCAAAGTTTCATATATATCAACATCAATCGGCAGGAAAGTGCAGAAAATGATTCGGTTCATCTTCGGATTCTCTTCTAGAAACTTCCTCGCAGTTTTCAAAGCGATGTGGGCAGCTAGACGGTTAGGGAAGCCGTAGATGCCAGTTGAGATGCAGGGGAAAGCGATGGATTTAATGTCGTATTCCTTTACGTAGGATAGGCATTTCTCGTAGCAGGATAGGAGGTCTGGTGCTGAGCCGTTTTGAGGGCCCACTGTGTGGATGACATCTGTAAAATGAAAAATATTTCAACTAGAGGCCAGGTTTGGTGGATTAGGTATTTCAAGTCAGTCATTGCCATAATAACGGCTAGGCTTGTGTCGGTCATGAACTAAGAACTGTTAAGAATGAAATCCCGTCTAGGACCGAAAGGAACTAAATCTTTTTGCACGCTCTTAATCGGTCTTTAGTTCCTTTAGTTCAGTGGGATTGATGAGCGTTTGTCTTGAGTGAAACAGAAAATAGACTGAACGAAATGGTTCACAATGACGTTGGCGCGAGTGCGAACGAGATAAAAGAGTGACAAACAGTCCTAAACCTGAAAAATATAAAAAAAAAAACAAATATTTTTTATTTTATTTTATTGTGTTTAGCTTTTTGATGTTTAACCGTCATATAGTATCGTACAACTTGAATCGTAATACAGTTGCCAAAAATTTAGAAAAAAAACTAAGGTAAAATCGATTCATACATTCCCAGCTCTCAAAGACCGAATTGAACTAAAGGAACTAAAAGACCGAACTAGTTCGTTTGACCGATTGACCGAGAGCGGAGCGCTCTCTGTAGTGACCGAGCAGGCACAAGCCTAATAACGGCTGGGCTTTTGACCGCTAGCCGTCCAGTCCAGAGGACTATAAAAAGGTCTCTATTTTGGATCTTTATTTTGACGAATCGAAAAGTGCAGTAGTACCTATATCTAATAGTGTCCATCTAAGGTTTCGGTTCGGCAGGTTTCGGCAAGGCCAAAAAACTAGTATTTAATTCCAATAATGTTCGAAAAAATATATTAAAGAGTTATCCCATGCTTTCCTGCTTAGTTAACCAGCTGGGGCAACCGTTTACTCCACTTACATTTAGCTGGCAAGTTATAGCCTCCAGTGACCTTGGCCTGACCAGTAGGGCAGCCTCCCAGGGTGTTGCATTCTTGCTGTAAAATTACATTACAAATTATTATTTTTAGGGTTCCGTACCTCAAAAGGAAAAACCGAACACTTATAGGATCACTCGTGCGTCTGTCTTTACGACCCCCCCACCCTTTATCTCCGAAACTACTGGGTCTACAATTTTCAAAAAAATTCGCAAAATAGTTCTTTACCCATACATGACAGAAAAACCTATTAAAAATGTGCAGTCAAGTGTGAGTCGGACTTAATTTAAGTACTTAGTTTTTGATCCGACCCCTACAGGTTTTTTAAAGACATTCACATTCCACATAACAAAATACATTGTTCATTCGGTAATGTACGGATCCGACCCCTACAGGTTTTTTAAAGACATTCACATTCCACATAACAAAATACATTGTTCATTCGGTAATGTACGGATCCCTTGGAACGCGAGTTCGACTTGCACTCGACCGGTTTTTTTAAATAAAGTAGATTGAAAGAATAACCCTATTAAAAAGTTCAAGCGGATAGTCACGCACGCACGCACGCACGCACGCACGCACGCACGCACGCACGCACGCACGCACGCACACACACACACACACACACACACACACACACACACACACACACACACACACATGAAATTATTATACATAGAACAAAAGGATGAAATTATTCCAATACCTGTAATAGAGGTCCAGCAGCCCTATGGATAGCTCCGTCAACACCTCCACCAGCCTTTAGAAGAGAATTAGCTGCGTTCACTATAGCATCTACCTGAAAAAGATAGTTCACACATAGAGTGCCAGGATTCTGGTCGGCTGGTTCTCAGTATGTAGTCGCTTTCCTCTACAAAGCAGGAAAATGCTGGGATCAGCTACGAGCATAGCGCTATGAAAACTTTGGTAGTGAATGTGTTGAAATATCATTGGCTTGGCTATTGGGAAACCTAACTGGTGTGAAATAGCTTAAACAAGTCCTAGGGATCTAAATTTGCCAGCTAAAAAACAATCTTTGACTGTTATATTTAGAATTGAATTTTGAGTGTTATTGCTAATCCAATATGATATACAATTATTTAAATATTAGAAAAAACTAGGCCTTATCTCATTGTGATAAGTAAGTTAGGTCTCCACACGATGTTTTTTCGACGGTTTCGAGAAAATCATTGGTGAATTTTACTTGGCGGCAGATAAACCGTACGCGGTTTTCGTTCGCTGTTTCACTATGTTAAAATAGTATTTACAGGGTGACCACTCTTTACTATAACCCAAATTCCCTGACTTTTCCCGGTTTTCCAGGCGTTTTTTCAAGTTTTTCCCTGACCATAATCTTAAATGTAATAAATATAAAATATGTAATTGGAATACATTTTTGAGTTTTTGCAGAATCTGAATTAGTCCAGTCATTATATCCAAAAATCCGACCCTACCCGTGAATAATCAGTTCTTGGATTTTTTTTCGTAGGTCCCTCGGGGGGGTCACTGGGAGTGTAAATTCAAAAAGTAGACTGAATCAGGCTCCTGTGTATATTCGAAAAACGGTTTTTCTTGAATAACTCGGCCATTTTTGATTTTACAGTAAAACCGTGAGGACAAAAATTTTAGGAAATTTGATTCTCTACAAGTTTGGTCCTCACAATTTTTCTTCTAGGATCGATATTTTGGAAATTAAATTTGAAAAAAGAGACTACTTCAAAATATTTTCATCATCTACTAGATACGAGCGATAGAAATTGGGAATCTAGTGGTAAAGTGGTATTGACCACTCGATTTCAATTCTATTAGTAGAATTTAAACGCCTAGTAGTGGAGATATCATTTAACGAAATACACGAAATCGAGTGGTCGAATTTCAAAAATCGGCCCCCTGGACTTAAATTTTCTATCTTTTTGTGTGGCTCCTCCGTGTACAAAAAAAAACCGGGCAAGTGCGAGTCGGACTCGCGCACGAAGGGTTCCGTACCATAATGCAAAAAAAAAAAACGAAAAAAAAAGCAAAAAAAAAACGGTCACCCATCCAAGTACTGACCACTCCCGACGTTGCTTAACTTTGGTCAAAAATCACGTTTGTTGTATGGGAGCCCCATTTAAATCTTTATTTTATTCTGTTTTTAGTATTTGTTGTTATAGCGGCAACAGAAATACATCATCTCTCACGGTTCGTGAGATACAGCCTGGTGACAGACGGACGGACGGACGGACGGACGGACGGACGGACGGACGGACGGACGGACGGACGGACAGCGAAGTCTTAGTAATAGGGTCCCGTTTTACCCTTTGGGTACGGAACCCTAAAAATGATCCACGTGGCTCGTAATGCTCACTTTACGAGCCGCGTGGATAATTTTTTTTCAATATTTATTTTGTCTATACCGCCGTGGTAGGATATAGCGTTACCTATTATTAACCTATTTAGCGGCAAACGTACGACCCCAATTTCATAGAAAACCGCAAATCGATGTACGGGGTTAGCCGTTTGGCACACGCATACTAGAGATCAAAATAAAATTTTTGACCCGCAGTTCCTAAAAAAAAAATCTATAGGAGGGGAGTGCTGAGTCATTGTTTTTTTTTTATGAGAAAAAAAAAAATTTTTAGAAACCAATCGTGTATGGTAGGGTTAAAGAGGTATTCCCCGTTGGATATATGGATATTACGTATCATTTTATGATTAATATGCACCGTATCTGCAGTACAGTTCCATTAAGTCTCGTAGAATAGATACTGAAGTAGGACTGTATCACTAAGTATTATTGAAAAATTAAAAAAAAATACTAAATGAAATTATTTTCAAAATTGCTTTATTAGGGTTAGATATGAGGATATCACGTATCATTTGAGGTATATTGTACAAAAAAAATCAGCCATATCGTATCTGGAGAAGCCCAAACTTGGTATGTTTTGAAAATTATTTTTGTTTTAATTTAAAAAAATGGCTGAAATGTAATGATGTGGTATAGTTTTAGGATCGCCTCAAAAAGCTTTTCTGAAATAAAAAATTTCCCTCCCATACAAAAAAAACAATGACTCAGCACTCCCCTCCTACGGGAAATATTTTTAGGAACTACGGGTCAAAAATTTTGTTTTGACCTCTAGTATGCGTGTGCCAAACGGCTAATCTGTACATCGTTTGGGGTTTTTTAAAGTGAACAGGTTAGCACATTCACTGCCCCCGACGCAAATGTGCGTCCACCGTCATACAAGTTTGTTCCTAGGCCACGCCCTCTGGCAGTGAATGCGTTAGACTAATTATAGTAGATATATAATATTTGCAGATTATACATAGATTATAGATATATAATGAAGCGATGGTGGCCTAGCGGTAAGAGCGTGCGACTTTCAATCCGGAGGTCGCGGGTTCAAACCCCCGGCTCGTACCAATGAGTTTTTCGGAACTTATGTACCTACGAAATATCATTTGATATTTACCAGTTGCTTTTCGGTGAAGGAAAACATGATGAGGAAACCGGACTAATCCCATCAAGGCCTAGTTTCCCCTCTGGGTTGGAAGGTCAGATGGCAGTCGCTTTCGTAAAAACTAGTGCCTACGTCAAATCATGGGATTAGTACTCAAGCAGACCCCACGCCTATTACTTATTCTGTGCCCAGGCTCCCATGAGCCGTGGCAAAATGCCGGGATAACGCCAGGAAGAAGAAGATATAATGTTTGCAGATGGTAAAATTAATATATTTATTTTTATTTTATTATGTACATACAGAGACAATTTTTATTCCCTGACCTCCATTAAATTTCCCTGACAATTCCCTGACTTTTCCATGACTAGCGAAATTCCCTGACTTTTCCCGGTTTTCCAGAAAGTGGCCACCCTGTATTTAAGAGTTTTTTGGATAAATAATAAAAAAAAAAGAAAAAAAAACTTATAACACAGAAGGTACTCACTTCAAGTTTCGTAATATCCCCTTTGTAAATTGAGACCTTTCTGATCAATTCAGTGTTCTTCTCGTTGTCAATTTTAGCCCTCTGAAATACTTCCAAGTCTTCCAGATTATGCTTCTTGGACTCGAGACCCTTTTGCGTTCTAATACAGTCATCCCAAGGGGAAACACTCTCGAGAGTTACGTAGTCTGGCGACGCGTAAAGTTTTCTTTTTTCGTCTAACGGCATGTTTAAAATCTTGGTTTTCTCGACTTTCCACTTCGCTGGCGACGTCATGTTTTTAAAGGAAGCGGAACGGTGTTGTAGAATTTGAACGAATGGTAAAACTTTACGTGATGGGTTCGGAATCTTGGAAAATAAAGAGCGATATACCGGCGATAACATTATCCTTGACAGTAATGACAGTTAACGGGGAAAACACGTACAGGGGGCCGATTTTTGAAATTCGACCGCTCGATTTCGTGTATATCATTCAATAATATCTCCACTACTAGGCATTTAAATTCTACTAATAAAATTGAAAACGAGTGGTCAATACCACTAGATTCCCAATTTCTATCGTTCGTATTTCCAAAATTAGCATTTCGCCGTTTTCCACCGATTTTCGAGTGACGAAATCGAACGATCGTAATTCAGAAATCGGCCCCCAGATTCAAATACAACACTTAAAGAATAATAATAATAATTTTCTTTCCAACTTAAGACAAAAATTAAATAATAAATTTCCACTAAAATGATGTATTTGTGTAAAAAAAAGACATCTTTTCTCTTAAACTTACGTAATTAAACAGTGCGGAAGCGTATCAACAGCAAACAAAAGTACAGCCTGGCAAAAAAGAGTAGAAATTAAAAAGTGGCAACACTGTACTGTTGTCCCGTTCTCTTATAGTTGGTCAAGCAGATCTTGTCAGTAAAAAAAGGCGGCAAATTTGAAAAATGTAGGCGCGAAAGGGATATCGTCTCATAGAAAATTTGAATTTCGCGCCTTTTTCTACTGACAAGATTTGCTTGACCATCTATATATAAATTGATTTGAAAGGGACGACACTACAATGTTGCCACTTTTTAATTTCTAGTCTTTTTTGCCAGGCTGTATTTCTAAAGGCCGTAACACACTATCGCATCGCACCAAGGTCATTGTGCGACGCGCGGTGCGATAGTCTGTTACTACTATAATGGTGGATGGTGGTATCTGAACTTATGGAATCTTGAGGAATCATCTGCGGTGACATGACATTGACATAGTAAAATCCGGTCTTTAACAAACTTACCCTACTTTTAAATCTAAACCTTGTAGAAATTCAATTAAGTAATTACTTATTGGATTGTTTAAAACGAATTTATTTATTTAATTATAAAACTTATCACTACGAATAATTGAAGGCTTATTTAAGTAAAAAAGAAAATAATGGAGGTTTTTGGTATTGCCAGAAAATAAAAATTCCCAATCTACTTGGTGAAGATATTTTATGTCTCAATCTAATCACTCTAATCAGGGTGCCTAGCCAAGATGTCAATACGGTAATCTCCCTCTATGACTCTTCCACATTAGTGCGGCAAATGACTGCATGCGTGTGGTTGACAACACGCTACTACATCAATGGTTTAGGACTATGGTGTCCAAGTTGTCCAACCGCGGCTGCCAAGGCGCACCCCTCCCTATACCAAGGAAGTTGGAAGTGGAAGATTTTGTGATCAACTGAGATTGCTAAAAACGATAAGGTCGCGGTGTTTGGAAAGGTAGTTACATACGAGGCCCTTAAATAAAACTCTTGCTTAATGAAAAGTCTAACTAAGCTATTAATAACATTAAAAAACATTTATATTGGACATTAATAAAATTGGCTTTTAGAAAAAACAGACGTTTAAAAAAATACTACTAATACTAGGGTGAATTTCATATCAAGCTGGCAGCACTGTACTTGTCAAACAACGAGTTTTCTCCACGTAATTCTGGCGTGCGGGGCTATCAAGAAAATATTATATTTATTGAATTAACGACGTGTTTCCGGCAATGTTCGCATTTTAAAGTATTCAGGGGTGCTTGTCACAAATTTATAAGTGTGCTGTGCAGTAAATCCGCCAGGTAAACCTTATAATATCACGTTACAGTCCTTGAAGTCAGGTGTTGGTCAGTGACACCGGCCTTTGTGAGCGTCTAACAAATAACCACGTCAGGTTCTTGTGGTATTATTTCAGAATGAAGACTCTCGGGGCTCTTCTGGTGTTTTCGCTGGCGTTCGCCGGCTCTTTGGCCGTGGACAGGAACAATTTTAAGACGTGCGAGCAATCAGGTTTCTGCAAACGTTTGCGGTCTTTGAAGCCGGAGAAGTCTCAGTATTCGCTGAACTTGGACACCGTTATAGTGCACGGAAATGTGCTCACTGCGGAAGTCAATACGGTGGACACGGAAACTGAAAAGAGGATTATACTGGTATGTAATGTTTTATTCATTAGTCACGAATTATTTAAAGCACAAAATTGCGTGGTGTTTTTGACACCACTTAATAATGCTTATTCAGAAACTGTTAAAAAAAAACAATTTGTGGTATCTGGTAAAATATTTTGGACGACTGGTGCAAAAATAAAGGGTTAACTATAAGAAAGCTTGCTAAAAAATACAATGTTAGCCCTGCAGGTGTAGATAAATTAATTCATAAGTTTGGCACTACTGTTACCTTAGAACAGCGGTCGGCAACCTTTTGGCAGCCGAGGGCCACATAGTAGTTAACAATGTTATAGCGGGCCACACTTTGTTAACATTTATGACTTTTCAGACATTGTTGTTTGTCAATATTCCATATAAAATAGCCAGGGAGGCGCGCGGGCCGCCTCTTACCGACCGCTGCTGTATAGTGTGCAGTGTGGTGGGGTATAATCGAGTAAATACTGTTTTTTTATTGAGAAAACATGCAGGTTATATACTAAAGTTTTAATAGGTTACATTCTTGTTCAATGATGTGAAATTATTAAAAGTATCAAGTTACAAGGAGTATTATATTTTTATACGTAATGTCTCAAGTTACACAGAATTGTTCTAAATCATTGATGCGTGAAAGGTAATGAAGCGTTAAGAACAAAAAGGATTATTATTATTTATCTATTTTATGTTTGTGTAATCAGGTGTGATCAGCTGTGTGGCGTCACTACATCTGATCAAACTTTTAAATGCAGTTTACCTTAAATTTATTTAAAATAAAACCTTAGTAGTCTGTGAATAATGTAAATTGCATGCAAGTTCTTGCTAGTCTACGCCTTGCTTTAGGGGCTATGTCACGCTCTAAGTATCACTGTAACCACTCCTAATCTATGGTGTGAAGACTGTGCGAGTGGACAGATCTTAGCACTGTATTAATTTCTCTGCTTTATTATTTATTAAGTCATGTTGAACATATTAGCTGGCTTGAGTAGCCTGCAGCATTATTCTGCCCATCCCTGCTTATCATGATTCATCAAAGGCAACTGCATCCCTGACGGATGATTGTTGCAACGCTGTGTCAAGAGTGGTTGAGACAGCCAATGGATTTCCTCTTATGGCTATACAAGCCAATCGCTGCACGGCACTTCTTGCCGCATAAGTCGCATGTCTGAATTTGTTGATGAAGTCATGTTGGACATTAGCAGGCTTGAGTAGCCTGTAGGCTGCCATCTCTAAATTCGCCGAACCCGGACAAAGAATTAAAAACACCCGGACATTTCGCGTAAATCGCATTTTTTCCCCGGAGGTGTATTTTATTCGGTTTTTACCCACTTTGTACACAATAATGCCGGTAAATAATTAAATTCAATGAGGTGTTTCCTCACATAAAAAAGTGTCCCGGTTTTCACTGGACACTTTTTGAAAGCCCCCCGGACGGTCTCCAAACTAGGACAAATCCGGGGAAACCCCATACCTGTTTATCATGATTACCAATATCGTAAATAAACATTGCAATTATGTCAGTGCTATTAATATGTTCTGGAATTTCCGAATCTGGCCGTTGGCCAAGATGCAACTAAACTTCAAATTGTATTTTTGTGTTAAGACTAAATGTAAAAATATATAAAAAGGGACTTTATTCTCGATTCTAATTTCCCAGATAATCACACTTAGGGCCACTTGCACCATCCCACTAACCCGAGGTTAAGCAGTTAAACCGTTAACCCAATGTCAAATTGTACTGGTAATCTAAATAAATAAATAAAAAACGAAGATTTTGACGACCGGTCTGGCCTAGTGGGTAGTGGCCCTGCCTATGAAGCCGATGGTCCTGGGTTCGAATCCCGGTAAGGGCATTTATTATTTGTGTATTTGTTCCTGAGTCATGGTTGTTTTCTATGTATATAAGTATTTATATTATATTGTGTTGGGTTGTGTTTGATTTAATTTTTGGATTTGTATTGTATTGTATTATATTGTAGATTGTAAGATTTGTATTGTATTGTATTGTAAACTTTGACATTATATATACCAAATGTATATTATATAAAATGAGTGATTATATTTTCTGAAATTCTATTAAATATTGTTATATTGTATATATCGTGTTCTGAGTACCCAGAACACAAGACTTCTTGAGCTTACCATGGGGCTTAGTAAATTTGTGTAAAAATGTCCTATAATATTTATTTATTTATTTTCATTGAAAACCATAGCAAGCATGATTGGTAAAAGCCGTTTGGGCGATATAGAACTAATATTAAAACTTGAAAGTTGTTGACATCTTGAATTAGACTGTAATTTTCTTCAACAGTGGAACTACGCCCTCAAACTGACGGCGCTAGTGGACGGGACCTTCAGGGTGGAGTTGGATGAAGCAGACCCGCTGTACCCGCGCTACAGGACTCAGTTCTCTTTGGACGGCGAGCCTAAAGGCGACAGGTTAGTATTTAATGTTGATATCCCTGTCTCTAGTGGAACTTCGCCCTCAAACTGACGGCGCTAGGCGACGGAACCTTCAGGGTGGAGTTGGATGAAGCAGACCCGCTGTACCCGCGCTACAGGACTCAGTTCTCTTTGGACGGCGAGCCTAAAGGCGACAGGTTAGTATTTAATGTTGATATCCCTGTCTCTAGTGGAACTACGCCCTCAAACTGACGGCGCTAGGCGACGGAACCTTCAGGGTGGAGTTGGATGAAGCAGACCCGCTGTACCCGCGCTACAGGACTCAGTTCTCTTTGGACGGCGAGCCTAAAGGCGACAGGTTAGTATTTAATGTTGATATCCCTGTCTCTAGTGGAACTACGCCCTCAAACTGACGGCGCTAGGCGACGGAACCTTCAGGGTGGAGTTGGATGAAGCAGACCCGCTGTACCCGCGCTACAGGACTCAGTTCTCTTTGGACGGCGAGCCTAAAGGCGACAGGTTAGTATTTAATGTTGATATCCCTGTCTCTAGTGGAACTACGCCCTCAAACTGACGGCGCTAGTCAACGGGACCTTCAGGGTGGAGTTGGATGAAGCAGACCCGCTGTACCCTCGCTACAGGACTCAGTTTTCTTTGGACGGCGAGCCTAAGGGCGACAGGTTAGCTATTTAATGTTGATATCCCTGTCTCCATTGACGTATAATATCTAAGGACGGGCCTTACGGGTACTAAAAACCGGGCAAGTGCGAGTCGGACTCGCGCACGCAGGGTTCCGTACCATAATGAAAAAAAAAACGACCACGCCCGACGTTGCTTAACTTTGGTCAAAAATCACAATCATTTGTTGTATGGGAGCCCCATTTAAATCTTTATTTTATTCTGTTTTTAGTATTTGTTGTTATAGCGGCGACAGAAATACATCATCTGTGAAAATTTCAACTGTCTAGCTATGACGGTTCGTGAGATACAGCCTGGTGACAGACAGACGGACGGACGGACGGACAGCGAAGTCTTAGTAATAGGGTCCCGTTTTACCTTTTGGGTACGGAACCCTAAAAATGGTACTAGTTCAGCGGTGTTACTCACGAATTCCAGCCAATCGTGCAGTCTAACGCAACTAGTTGCGACCAATAGCGCGCGTAGTGCGAACTCATCAACCAATCGGGCGCGTGATGCGAACTCATCAACCAATCCCGTTGTAGCGGTTTCACACCGCTGTACTGGCCCCTGTCATGCCTCATTATTATTGCCCGTAAAGCCAGTCCCTAGATAAGATATCTATGTCAATGCCTGTCTCAGTAATGGAACTATGTCTTAGGTATATTATTTAAAAACCGGGCAAGTGCTAGTTGGACTTGCCCACCGAGGGTTCCGTACTTATTATTAGGGTACGGCAACAGAAATACATCATCTGTGAATTTTTTAACTGTCTAGCTATCACAGTTCATGAGATACAGCCTGGTGACAGACAGACGGACAGTGATGTCTTAGTAATAGGGTCCCGTTTTTAATAAAAAGAAAATCTTCTGTCTTAGGAACGTATATTTATAAGTTTTATAACCAATATGATTTTAATTAAACCGTAAAATTGTCGAGCAAACCGATTAACCTTGTTACATAAAGTTTTTTCCGAATTCGTCCTTATGCTGAAGGATGTAGGTTTCTAATTTAAATAGCATTATTTGACCACGGTTTTTGATAAGGAATTGTAACAATACTATTAGCGTTATCAGCTAGTTAACGGGAGTGTTTTGGTTGCAGATTGATATGTGGATTTGATTTTTATAAGTCTACCTGTGAGAAACTGTTTTTGTTTGCAAAGAATTATAGGGTAGGCAACTTGGCATATATGATATATTATTTGTGTGATGAACACAGATATTTGTTGCTGAGTCATGGTTGTTTTCTATGTATATAAGTATGTATTTATCTATATAAGTATGTTTATATCGTCGCCTAGTACCCGTAGTACAAGTTATGCTTAGTTTGGGGCTAGGACGATCTGTGTAAGATGTCCCCAATATTTATTTTATTTTTTATTTACTCATATTTCTGAGCAATTTCTTATGATAGCGCAAAATACTGTGAAGTGTTTCTCTTTAAATCAAAACTCTGGGATGCCATGCATTTTATGCATACCTGTTACGTTGAAGTTTTGTTTACAAACACAACATAAGTAACAAACAGCATTTGATCGAAGGAAATGAGAATGGGATTCGAGTAACAAACGGCATTTGATAAAGAATGGTATTCGAAAGTACTGTTGGCATAACAGTATTATAAGTGTTTATGAATGACATTATCATTAGTATATCAAACTCTTAAATAACATACGAGTATAAGGCCTCACCAGTGGCGGATTTGCAGTAGGCTTGTGCCTGCTCGGTCACTACAGAGAGCGCTCCGCTCTTGGTCAATCGGTCAAACGAACTAGTTCGGTCTTTTAGTTCCTTTAGTTCAGTTCGGTCTTTGAGAGCTGGGAATGTATGAATCGATTTTACAGTAGTTTTTTCCTAAATCTTTGGCAACTGAATTACGATTCAAGTTGTACGATACTATATGACGATTAAACATCAAAAAGCTAGACATAATAAAATAATATAAAAAATACAGAAAAAATATTTGATTTTTCTTCATACTCTTCAGGTTTAGGACTGTTTGTCACTCTTTTATCTCGTTCACACTCGTGCCAGCGTCATTGTGAACCATTTCGTTCAGTCTATTTTCTGTTTCACTCATGTCAAGCGCTCACCAATCCCACTGAACTAAAGGACCTAAAGACCGATTAAGAGCGTACAAAAAGATTTAGTTCCTTTCGGTCCTTGATGGGATTTCATTCTTAACAGTTCTTAGTTCATGACCGACACAAGCCTAATTTGCAGTGTTGGCCGCCCTAGGCCCCGGGCACTGTTGTAACTCACTAGCCGCCCCTTTCTCAGCATGCACCGTATAGACTGCCGCCTTGCTGCCGCTCTTAATGTCTTATTGCCGCCCTAGGCCCGGGCCTACTGGGCCTTAAGGCAAATCCGCCACTGGGCTTCACTACACCTTATAAAACAAAGTCCCCCGCCGCGTCTGTCTGTTTGTGTGTTTGCATGTTCGCTATAAACTCAAAAACTACTGAACGGATTGTCATGCGGTTTTCACCTATCAATAGAGTGATTCTTGAGGAAGGTTTAGGTGTATAATTTGTTAGCCCGTGCGAACCCGGGGCTGGTCGCTAGTATATTATATTATTATCATTTGTTTTCATTACTCAATCAATGATATTAGTCTCAGTAAAAATTAAAACATTGTAAAATTTGTGTGATTATTTGACCTCCCCCTAACAATACTTATTACCAAAGACATATGTAACTTCGTATAAGACGAATAAAGTCTAAGGAAAAAACGTGCCTCGGAATTCAAGTAAAAGTCATTCTCGAATAGATGCCGCACACACCTTTAGCCTATCCTCGGCTAGATGGCGTGACGACACCGTTTCATATTTAACAATTATAACACATAGATATCAGTGAATGAACATGGATCAAAATGATATAAAAATAATAAAATAATTTATCCATATATATACATTTTTTGATAACTTTATACGTTTTCATTTTGAGTTTTAGTCGTGTGTCGATAGATGGCAGTAAATTTACAGTGACTACAAAATTTACAATGACAGGACCCCTCTATACTATCTATTCTTTTTGTTATTACTTATAAATGATATGAATTTCAGCTTGAAACTGGTGTCCAGCGCGAAAGGTGTGGTGACGGTGGTCAACGGGCAAGGCCATAAGGTTCTAATCACGGCAGAACCCTTCAAGTTGGAGTTCCTTGATCAGGTATGTTTTTAATATGCCTAGTTTAAAAAATCGACTATTTAAATATTTGGGTGAATCAACTTTTTCTTGTCACTAGTTGCCATGGTTACGGTCTCCTGGGTCACTCTTAAAATACTAGTTATTTCGTATTTAAATGAACCAAACTTGACTTTTTTGGTAGTTATAAGGCCTTTCCATAATGGGACATCTACTAAGCATGTTTGTAGAACGTGGTAGCTCTTCTAAGAAACTATGCTATTATTGTCTCCTGGCTGATGGGACAGAATAACAACAAGAAATAGTTGTTCGACCCATTTGCTAATTATTATCAAAGTTTAAAGTGTTATAATTTTTATCAGTTTTATCACCAATAGACAACGGGACTTAATCGCGTATTTAGTTTGAAGATTTACCTCCGACCCCGTGGTCTCGGAGAAGACTGGATAAGTTGACCAACATCTTCTAGCCGCGCGAGTTTTTCGAACTACCCGCACTTGGTCTTGTTTATCAGCTTGAACGTATTGTCAGGCCTCCGTCACACGCTCAAGGCCACGCGCTATATGCCTACCGCTCGGCGTATCGTCGACGATACAACCGACAGAGGGCCGCCGAACGCCCGCCTCAGCGCTCGCACCGCATTGCACCGCGCGTTTCCCGCGCTTATGCTTCGAAATGCCGAAACCACGTAATTATTGTGCAGTAGATGGGTGAAAAAGTCAAAAAACAAAGGAAAAAGCCTATAATAAAAAATCATCTTTTTATGGCGGGCTAAAGGTCCCACCTGTAACCTATTTTATAAAGCTACAAGTTACAATTTACAAGCGGAAGTTTCTTTCTAACCCTATGTGTTAGAACGAGACTTCCGCTTGTAAATTGTATCTTGTAGCTTTATAAAATAGGCCACTGAAAGTTTAATAATTATATTGAAGGGTTAGAAAAAGTATTTTTAAATAACTTTGACGACGTAATAATTAATCGGCCTGGTAGCACCGCATTACAACTTTTAAAAACCGTTGATTGTCTGTTGCTTTGCTCCTGAATATTTATTAAAATTATTTACGCGATTTCAACTACTTATTAAATTTTAATAACAGAGAATTCCGAGAAGTGAAAAAATTATAAATCATTATATTAAAACTAAAACATATTTGATTCGCAACATTCGTTTTATTACAATAATCATCATAGGTAGGGTAGCTACAACCCTAGCGCATTCTTACGATGACGCGTTGGCACGTGACTCGAACGGCGGGCAACACAGTCTCGACTCTTTGTGTGCGTAATTATGGTACATTTCTTCTTGTCCTGAGCAGCAGGTATTATTATTAAGGTTCTGTAGGCTATTATAGCGTAGGTATTTTTGCTTTTGTTTGGGAATGAAGTATCTGTTACGTAGTAACTATTTATTAATCTGTGGTATTGTGGACTATGGATATGTCGACACACAACACTAACGATATTCGATTTATCGACTGTCTGGATTCCATGTGGATGAGATCTTAAAACCCTCGTCCCGATTGAAATAATTGCAATTTTTTATCAGTTTTATCACCTAATGTTTATTAGAGTATCATTTTATATTATTAATAATCAGGGCTCTGTCAGTATCAATATAGGAGAATTTCTACTTAACAATATTAATACCAAATGATCACTCTACCTACCGTCTTTTAACACATTCACTGCCCCCAACGCACATGTGCGTTCAGTGTCATATAAGTTGTTCCTAGGCCACGCCCCCTGGCAGTGAATGCGTGGTAATTGTGACGGTTAGTTACCAAACGATCATTCTACGATAATTAGGGTTTCTGCTCGAGAATTCTCGAGGTGAGAAATCTCGAGAAATTGGTCCTAAGTCGGGACGGGAAAAAAACACTCAATGCCTCGAGAACTCGAGAAATAAATCTCTTGTGATAAGTAAAAAGAAAACACGCGTATATATAACACGTGATGTGTCTATAGTGTTACTCTTTCGGTAGTTAAATAAATGTAAACAATGTTTTTTCTTTTTTAATTTCAGGTACTTAAAACATTTATTAGGTAGTTAACCAACCAAATAAACAACTGCCTTGATCGGTCCCCTATCCTATCGTTCTGGCTTGAACCGATTTTCATGTTTTGAAACTATTGAACTGCCATGACGTGTCTTTTTATTAAAAAACGCTTTAAAAAAAATTGTATCTATTACTTATGAAAGCAAAATAATGTAAATTATTATCATATATGATTTGTAATTTTTACATTTGCGGTGATTTAATTTTCAAGACAGACACGTCAAAATCGCTTATCTTTTTCTCGATGCTAAAAAAACGAATGATTGATAAATCAAATCATCCCGATATATTCCTATTATCAAACTATCGCAATTTCAGGAGCTTCATTGTTACGTTTGTTACATTTCGTAGTAAAACTTCTGTAAGTATGTCACATCGAGTTAAATTGATTGACTTAAATTTTCTTGCCTAATAAAATACCATGGGTATTGTGATTTGATTACATTTTGTTAAATACCTAAAGAAAAACAATATAGCATATCACATCGCCGGCGCGCACGCCTGCACCTAAAGTTTTTTTTGTTTGTTGTTGAATTTTTGATCATTAAGTGCAATTTATGGTAAATAAAAATTTGCCATGTTTGATTATTGATCTCACCTACGATTCCTATGAGTCTGATTAGTAATAAAGCAAAAAAAAATTAAATAACATGGTGTTTTTTGAAACTTTCAACATTTCTCGAGATACTCGAGAAACTCGAGAAATCTTGGTCGAGAATTCCCGTGCCTCGAGAAATTAAAAAGGTCGAGAAACCAGAAACCCTAACGATAATTAAATCTGCGTATCAATGCTCTGCCTACTCACCACTTTTGCAGACTACTCAACGTAATCAGATTCTGCCAATCGTTACTCTACGAAACCCGATAAAAAATTGGCGTATTTTTTATCGTGGAATCAATAGGGCACCGAAAACGGGACTAAACCCACGGGTGCCCGAGACCGGAATCCAAAAACCCGGAATAAAATATGATTTGGTCCCTCGTTGCGTGCAAGTCTATCTATCTATTAAGCCCTTTTATTCTGAGTTAGAGTATGTCTCAGTGTGCCGCTTGGCAAAGGCCTCCTCCAGCTCTTTCTATTGGGGTCTGTCGTGGGCCACTCTTCTCCATTTCGGGCCCGCTGTGAGTTTGAGTTCATTCTCCCATCTTGTTCGAGGTCTCCTCTGACTCCGTGTGCAACCTCTTGGGTACCAATCCGTTACGATTTTGCTCCATTTTTCCTGATCCTGAAAGTAATGTTATTATTTTTATCAACAGGCCGGCGATGTGGCAGTGGTGGTGAACGGCAACGCTCAGCTGGTGGTGGAGCCGCTCAAGGTCAAAGAGGAGGGTGGTGACGTGAGTGTGGTCCTGTCTCGCGATTGGCTGGAATCTAGTACATTAATTCATCCGTTGAGGCCGGCAATGGGTGCCCCTAAACCGGAGAACGACTTTATCAAACCGAAAGTCGCGAGCTCGAACCCTGGCTAGTACAATGAAATTTATGGACGAAATGTCATTTGATACTCGTATTTATCAATCGCTTTTCGCTAAAAGAAAACATCGTGACGAAATGAGACTAGTCCCATTAAGGCCTTGTTTCCTTCTGGGTATAAAAGTAAAAACGAATGCCTGCGAAAATTCTTGAGATAATAAATGTGGTCAAGCGGACCCCAGGCTCTTCAAGTGAGTCGTGGCAAAAATGTCGAGACAACACTACACTAGGAAGACTATAAATGCAAATAAATGATTGATTGATTGATTATAATGAGTAATATTCAATACTAGATTCCTTCTAATCCAGCTTATTGTTATATATATATTGTCACTGCATTGTTTGTCTATTATTTGTTGTGCACAGTCACCTGCTATAATATGTTACACAAATATAAAAATATCTCACACGATCTTATTTGTAGAGCCATAAGAGCCATAAGAGCATCACATATTTTTGCGGCCTTTGAAGAGTAACATATTATTGCATGTGACTGTCAACGGTTGACACGACTCGCAGTGTATTTCGCGCGCACCAATAAGCGCGAGCGATCGTATTATATCAATATTTTTGGCTTTCCATCCAGAGAACGGTTCTTATGCTTCATCTGCCATAAGGGCGTTTCTATCAGAATTTCTGTTGGCATTTTATATGGAAACGTCCTTATTGCACTTGAAGCATAAGGACCTTTCTGTGATGGAAAGCCACATTTGATCGTAACATGTTTTAAAATCTAAAATTAAATACTTTTATTCGTTAAGACCTCGTGTTTGGAAGAATCTTCAGTAAACTTCCGAAACATGTCGCGCGAGTGGTATCGTCTTGGGTCGTCCCATTCGTTTTTCGTCCAGTTCTTAAATTAGTTCTATTCTGCTTTCGTCACTCATTCTACATTGAAAGCCACCGACGATTGTGACGAATGTAAAATGAGTGACGAAAGCAGAATAGGACTAATTTAAGAACTTGACGAAAAACGAATGGGACGACCCAAGACGATACCGCGCGAGTGACTAAAAACAAGCGAGTCTAAACCGTAAAATTATTCAATCTTCAGTAAAGTTTATTATTCATGTATAAGTGTATATTGAGTTCAAAGACCTTTGTATATGCACGTGTAACAGCTACAATGTAGTACACTTATCTACACGTGTACCCGTTGTTTATTTGCGCATATCATGTATTGCCAGAAACAAAGGATTATCTATTCGAAATAATGTTCAGTTTAATTTTATAATTAATTTACTTTAAGGTTGAAATTACGTTGAACTAGCGACACGCCCCGGCTTCGCACGGGTTACACAAAACCTTAACAAATGATACTCCTAAACCTTCCTCAAGAATCACTCTAATTCTAAGGCGAAAATCGCATGAAAATCCGTTCAGTAGTATTTGAGTTTATCGCGAACATACATTACATACACACAAACAGACAGACGCGTCGGGGGACTTTGTTTTATAAGGTGTAGTGATAAGTTTGATATATTATTTTCAAATGTAAGATTAAGAGATCTTTAGCAAAACACTTCAAATAGCACTTGTTTTGTTCCTAAAGTTTTCGGTGAAACAAATTATGATAAAACCGGAGTAATCCCTCTTTGGCTTAGTAGTCAGAAAAACTATAATGTCTGCGCCATTTTTAGGGTTCCGTACCCAAAGTGTAAAAACGGGACCTTGTCTGTCTGTCTGTCACCAGGCTGTATCTCATGAACCGTGATAGATACCTAGACAGTTGAAATTTGCACAAATGATGTATTTCTGTTCCCGCTATAACAACAAATATTAAAAAGTACAGAACCCTCGGTGGTCCAGTCCGACTCGCACTCGACCAGATTTTTTAGATTTAGCTGCCTTTAGTGATCATCAAATGTTATTATTATTTGAGATCATCTCTTCCTCACAATCGATAATCAATTTTGTTTTTATTTTCGAGCCTTCATCTCACGGTTATCACTTATCGCGTAAACATCTATATCCCAATACAAACGCTGTATCAGTCACGTAGCGATAAGCGAGATCATTGACTACGAGAGTGTGTCAACCGGTCAATGACAGCGATAACGGAGAAATTTTACGTCATCTTTAATTGCCAACATTGATTTAACTTACATCATTGGCTTTTAGGGTTCCGTACCCAAAGGGTAAAAATACCATATTACTTGATATTACTAAGACTCCACTGTCCGTCTGTCTGTCACCAGGCTGTATCTCATGAACCGTGATAGCTAGGCAGTTGAAATTTTCACAGATGATGTATTTCTGTTGCCGCTATAACAACAAATACTAAAAACAAAATAAAATAAATATTTAAGTGGGGCTCCCATACAGCAAAAGTAAAGTAAAGTATTTATTAATTGTAAACTGTGTACATAAGATGTCATATACAGGAGATATCGAATCAACAGTTGCCCATTTCGAGCATACAACGAAGGTGATTTTTTTTGTTGTTTTTTTTCCTAATGGTACGGAACCCTTTTAGTATGTTAGAGGGGTTTCTTTTATTATTTTGGTGCTCTTAAACAAATATATCAATTCATGTTAAAGGTCATACTGAACAACTTTTACTATGATCCTCTTTGTTCAGTATGACCTACATATTCACTCCATAGAGCATGGTTAGTGTTCAAGAACAAAAAGTTAATGTTTATTTTATTTTTGTCTATGGCCAAAAAGTTACTGGAAACACTTTTTCATCAACGCTCTTTACTTGGACAATCATGGCCGTTGCATGTTGTACGGGTTGCAAATAATTGTGTTTTATTAATTAATAATACAAGTATAAAAAGTTCATTCCGTATATTTTTTCTACTACAGTCAGGCATAACAAAATTAGCCCTGTATAAACACATGCTCTATGTATAGACAAACTGTGTAGTCAAGGCTAAAATGTCCAATCGGAGAAAGCGCCAAAAACATATAAACACGACCTTATTGTCCCTTTATACGTATTGATATTCTAGACCTTTACACGCTATTTATTAGCAATAAAATGTGATAATTGACTGATATAGTTTATATAGTATAGTACGGCACGTATCGACCTTTTGACCTGTGACCGGGTCGGCTCAATTAAATGCCTATTAACATGATTATTCTAGATACTGTTGTTATCTGTGTTCTGTTCTTAATTTATGTCTAAACTGGGAGCTCTGGTACATTTGTGTTTGAAATGCCGTCGCAAATTATAATTGTGGTGTTCCATGCCTAAGGGCCACCTCACCCACACTAGCGTCTCCCGAGCGTTGGCGTCTAGCCAATTCTATGGCTGCTACTTGACGCAACGTTGGCGCAACTGCGCAGCGACACCATTTACCTCAAAAAACGCTAGTGTATGGTGGCCCTTATGCTTCACGTGCATAAGGACCCTTCTGATGGAATGCTACATATGTTAATTTAGTAAAATATTCTACAGGAAGACGACAGTTCACGAGGCGAAAACTTCAAATCACACCACGACAGCAAACCGCGAGGCAACGAGGCAGTTTCACTCGATGTCACCTTCCCCGAGGCCGATCATGTCTATGGTAAGAAGAACAATAGTTGTTATACAAGAGAGCAAAATTGTTGTTTAGGCCCAGTAGGCCCGGGCCTAGGGCGGCCAGATATTAGGGACGGCAGTCTATATGGTGGGTCCTGAGAAAGGGGCGGCTAGTACTTACTACAGGGCCTGGGGCCTAGGGCGGCAAAGACTGCAAATCCGTCACTGGTTGTTTATGTTTACCCATTGAGACACGAGCTAGCGAAAATTTTACTATAAAACTTGCTTTATGAAAAAGCTTTGCAACAAACTTTGTTGCTGAGTGTAATCAATTGTTTTACCAGTTCACAGTTTAGAAACATGCTCTAAATATTATAGTTTTTTTTTAGATTTTTTAGATTTTTATTGTGTTTATGTATCTGTATATTTTATATCATTATTATAGTTTTTTTAATGTAATTCGACATTAAGAGAACCTATACATCTCTAAGTAATTGTAATACGTTAGTTTGAATTGGTAGTTGCAGTTAGTTGTATTTTATAAAATTGTTGATGTATTATTATTATTATTGCTTGTATGTAAATTCAATGATGACGTGTAAAAGTGCCCTTGTGGCCTATTTGCTGAATAAATGTTGAAACTTTGCCGAGTTTCATACTTTCTACCGTTCTTTTAATTTTTTTACGGCCGTAATAACCCAATATTTTTTTATAAAGCTAAACTTATTGTCGGCAGGTATCCCCGAGCACACGGACAATTTCGCCCTCCGCACAACTAGCGGCGGCGAGCCGTACCGCCTCTATAATCTGGACGTGTTCGAGTTTGAACTCGACAGCCGCATGGCGCTGTATGGCGCCATCCCCGTCATGTATGCGCATGGGTAAGTTTTATCATAGCCGATATTAAACTTTCGTGAGACATGTTTTAAATTGCGCCAAACAACACACACATAACATGTCGCCAATAGCGACTAAAAAATTCAAGTGAGTGAAACCGTTGTCGTATAAACAATTTATCATAGCCTATAGACGCTTGCAACCTTCGAGCAACACGGAAGGGAGGCGGCATTCGCACTATTTCCCCTCTGCCGAGGTACAAGATTAGCGCGTCAATCTAATCTAGCGCGGGTAATAAAACTAGTTGCACTTGGATTTTTCACTAGACCGAGTCCAGACGCGCGCGTGAACACTGCTGCACAAAAATGCCTGTTTGCTCGGTTTTATGTTATAAAAAGAGATCGGGGACATCAAATTTACAAAAAGAAAGTGTTACATTTCACATGTAATATTTTGTTTACATATCATACGTTTAATTACATTCAAACACAATTATTATATTTTAGTCTCATGTAATTGTTGGATTTATCGATTTTGCTCGCTCAGTACAAATTGCGGATCGGTCGAGCGACAAATCCGACTTCTCATCTCTCAGAATACAATAACATACTTCAACGAAAATGTGTTAGTGTGCGTGTTGTGACACTTGTCACTCGTCCGTACACAAAAAGAGATCGAGGTTTGCAAGATTTGTCTTTGACGTGTGTCATTTTCTATGTATTTGTGTCGTCGTTACAGATTGGATTTTGTATGTAAGTGTGTGAGAAGTGCGACTGTGTGCACCTTTCCCCCCGCGAAAAATGGCAGAAAGATTTGTACGGTGAGATATCGCTTGGGCCCCTCCCTTCCGATGTGTCGGAAGCCGGTGTTGCTCGAAGCTTGCAACTCTTGGGGTGTCACATGATTCTTAAAAATCCTCCTTTCCCCTTGAAGAACCCTGGAATTTATAGGAACGCCGAAAGGGAACTCCTAGACCGAATGTGTCGCTTATTTGATGTTTAAGAAGAAACGTCTCGGAAACGTTCGTATTTGTCATGCTACTTCAGTCAATCTCAGTACTTTTTGTACCGAGACTGACTGAAATAGCAAGACACGTTCGTACGTTTCCGTGAAAATACGAAGGAAAATAACTATGCACTACATCTGTACTTACATATTCGACCTGCAGTGTAACCTGATTCTTATATACAATAAACAACTTTGATCTTTGAACGGTCCTGACATATCATTTTGTTGGCAGCTCCAAGCGCACCACTGGCGTCTTCTGGCACAACTCCGCCGAAACGTGGGTGGACGTGGTCAACCACGCTGAGGGCACTGTCGTCTCTTCACTGGTCAATCTGGTCACCGGTGGGCAGAAGAAACAAGTCGATGCTAGGTAAACACTGTTTTTAAACTACTAATATAGTCCGTCTAATATAACTTTGCACATATCATTATTCTCTTTATTTATTTCTCATCTTAAGTTAGGTTATTTTATAATATGAATATAAAAGTAAAATATAAAAACACTTACAAAACAATAAAAAATACATATAAACACATTATAAAAAACCTAACCTAGATTGCCGCCGGCAGCGGGGCTTGGCCCAAGCTGCCGGTGGTCAGGGCCGCAGAGTGAGGAACCGACGTACTATCATTATTATTAACATCATATTTTCATATAAACTTTATATTTATGGTGGACACTACGATAACGTAGCCTACCTTTAATCTTTAACTTATACTACCTACCTATTCTAAAGTAAAAAATATGTAAACGCAATTTACTAAAAATACGTGAGTTGACGTAAAATAAATTGAATGAACATATTTATTTTAATTTTATTATAAATCTTGATTACATTGTCAAAAACAATGTACTTACTAACATGTTTCTATAATGATATGGTACTAACAATATTTTATGACATTTTTTTAATATTCTAAAATAAGGATATTTTATTTTATTTATATTTTCTACATTTATTCGCAGATTCATGAGCGAGTCCGGTATCGTGGACGTATTCGTCATGCTCGGCAACCGCCCTAAGGATGTGTTCAGGCAGTACACGCGGCTCACCGGTGTAATGCCTTTGCCACCCGTAAGTATAACATTTGATAGAGATAACACAATACAAATGTACTGAATAATCATACATAGTAAAAAAAAACACTAGGCCAAAGGTATGGTGCAATCTTTTCGATCGATAGAGAGGCAGATAAAGAAATTTCGATTTTCGCGTTTCGCAGTAGGCCACCTGTAAACAAACTGCCTTGGTGCATCAATGTCATAGTGAAAACTTCTCAAAAAACTGTTTAAGGCCTAGTGTGTATAAGTTACTCTATGGTTTACTAAACAAATTAGTGCTGCACTCTGGCGGCAGTACATTGCAGTAATACTCCCTATTCAATCCATATATTCCACCAGAAATTCTCCATCGCGTACCACCAATGCCGCTGGAACTACGTGGACGAGAATGACGTGCGCCAGGTGGACGACAACTTTGACGTGCACGACATGCCCGTTGACGCCATCTGGCTCGACATCGAGTACACAGACAGAAAGATGTAAGTATATTAGTATATATATACATACGGACATGATGCGTCAAGTGGACGACAACTTTGACGTGCACGATATTCCTGGTGACGCCATCTGGCTCGACATCGAATACACAGACAGAAAGATGTAAGTATATTAGAATATAATGTAATACATCATATAATCGTCGTCTAGTACCCATAACACAAGCCTTATTGAGCTTACTGTGGGACAAGGTCGATCAATGTAAAATTGTCCTATGATATTAATCTTTGATATATATATAGTAAAATAATACATTTTACTTCAAAATTTGCCCCTAATTCTCAGATCCGTATCCTACGCATCTTGTTGGTAAATCTTATGTTCAATGCCGGAGTCCTTACGACACAGGCTCGACCTAGTGTGAGGGCTATTGTTTGTTCTAAGAAGATGTTGTACATATTCTATAGTTAATTTTAATTTAATTACTGAGGTTTCATGTCATGTCAATTTGGAAAATAGATATATTTGTATTGTATTGTAATATTTATATTTTACCCCTAGGTACTTCACATGGGACGCCGAAAAGTTCCCCCATCCGGCCGACATGGTCGCCAACTTGACCGCCAAGGGTCGGAGGCTGATCGCCATCATCGACCCCCACATCAAGAGGGAACCCGGATACTTCCTACACGAAGACGCTACCGAGAACGGGTACTATGTGAAAGATAAGGACGGGAAAGATTATGAAGGTTAGTGCCATACTCGCATGTTAGTACCTACTACTGTAGAGGAGCATATACTACGCCCAAAAGTTTCCCCATCCGGCCGACATGGTCGCCAACTTGACCGCCAAGGGTCGGAGATTGATCGCCATCATCGACCCCCACATCAAGAGGGAAGCCGGATACTTCCTACACGAAGACGCTACCGAGAATGGTTACTATGTGAAGGACAAAGACGGGAAAGATTATGAAGGTTAGTATACTTTTGTTTCTGTAAGCTATAGAACTCACGATACCACATGGCTCCGCCATTATGAAATTTTTCGAAAATCTGAATCTACAAAATATCCATTTAATTACCGAATCGGCTCACAAAATTTCGTGAGAATCGGTTGGGAAATGTGACCTGTAGAGAAGCATTTACTACGTCTAACAGTTCCCTCATCCGGCCGACATGGTCGCCAACTTGACCGCCAAGGGCCGGAGGTTGATCGCCATCATCGACCCCCACATCAAGAGGGAACCCGGATACTTCCTACACGAAGACGCTACCGAGAACGGGTACTATGTGAAAGATAATGAAGGTTAGACTATACTTTTAGTTCTGTTAGATTTAGAACTCACGATACCACATGGCACCGCCATTTTGGAAAATTTCTGAAATCTGAATCTACAAAAATAACCATATAATTATACTGGGTCAAGCAAATCTTGTCAGTAGAAAAAGGCGCGAAATTCAAATTTTCTATGAGACGATATCCCTTCGCGCCTCGGAGTAAATATCTATGGAGTAGAGACGCGCACTAATTTCTATCTGAAAAATTCTGTCACTTTTGGCGCGGGGGACGAGGTAACGCACACAAATAATGTTAACACTAATGCATTTTTAGCATGCGTCGCTACACACGCACACGACAAAATTATCAAACACTAGCAAAAACTATATTCACACAAGTACAAGAACAAACACAGACAACCCTGTCCGTGAACGAGATGACGTCAGTTCTAAGTAAACCTAGATAGTGCGAGGGACGCGCCGATAATATTGTCGATAAAATTGACAATGAATTTTAATTTCTGATTTTATCAATTATAATAATAATACAATATCAAGTCTTTGTACCAGCATTTTACTAACTTTGAATTTTTGTATTGTTTAGATGTTATTTCTAATAGTTTGTCAATTTGTTTAGGGCGAATCTTGCAAGCTGATATAGAATGTTTTTTTTTATTATCAGTTCATTAGTTAATATTTTACATGTTGGTTTACTTCTGAAAGCAATGCAATATACTATCGAGCATGCAGATCTGATGACAGAGATGGAACGCGGCCATAGGATGTCATTTAAGGGATATTGAGTAGGGGATAATTAGTATATATATCGGCGGTAGATCGTAAAATCGGGCATATCGAGATATTCCTAGGCATATCATGAAACGCCGCCATTTAATAATCTGCCTTTTGCATTTTTTGCCACGGCTAGTGCTGCATTCTATGTGGCATTTGGAGCAGAATGCGTAGGTACTAGGTAGGTACTAAAATCATACGCTACCCAAACACGTACTATAAGTAGGCTGTCAAGCCATTTCAATGGTTATCATTTGCTAAAATTAGGACATCCTACTTATTTGATATGCCTAAATGTTGAGGTTTGAACGGTATGGCTGGTGGTCACTAGTCAGATCATGACATGCCGGCGTTTCATGATCTGCTTAGGAATATCACACCTTGAAGTTAGCACGATATGGCTGGTGGTCACTAGGCAGATCATCATCTGCCTAGGAATATCACTCCTTGAGGTTTGTACGATATGGCTGGTGTTCGCTAGACATCATGACCATCTGTATATTATTCATTATGTTTATATCGATTTTACCGATATTGGTTTTTATGGTGTCCCATCACTAATATTGGTACGGTGATACCAGAGTAATAAATTAAAAGTGCCTATTTATGGAAAGTGACAGCCGTAAATACCTTAAATTAATAAAATATTTGACATGTTAAATAAAAATATATAGCTGGTCAAGCAAATCTTGTCAGTAAAAAAGGCGCGAAATTCAAATTTTCTATGGGACGATATCCCTTCCCGCCTACATTTTTCAAATTTGCCGCCTTTTTCTACTGACAAGAGCTTGACCAGCTATATGTAGAAACTAAAAAAAAATAATTTTCAAAAAAGAGTCTATCGGTAATTTTACGTTATTTAGGGGTTGTGCACAAATCACGCGAGATGTTTTCGACTACTTTTTGATCCCCCGTCCCCCTTTTCTTTATTCTTATAGATCTATTTATTTGATTAAATAGATTAGGTTGATATGAATCTAAGGTGTTATATAAAAATAATGTGTTACATAAATTATATGTGACGTCCCACGGGTAAAGGTACCTTATGGGGGTTGGCGCTTACGCTATTATTAACGCCGCTCCAATATTATTGCGGCGCCTTGCGACGTAAGCGCCGGCCGCCACAAGGTACCTTTTTCCATGGAACGTCACATATAACAAAAAGCAACGCAAATAGGGCATATTACTGCAATGTTCTGCCGCCAGAGTGTAGCACTAAGCTAGCTAGTGAATTTTCTCTTTTCTCTTTATCGCTCAAATATGCAGTAGTGATAGAGAGGTTAGATAACGAAATTTAAATGTTCTTGTTCCGCGGCGCACCCCCAGATTGTGATGGATTGTGGTAGTCGCGCCCCCTACGCAGAGTTTCGCATAATATTTCCTATTAGAAATTCTATTCGTACCTAATTAATATTTAGAAAGTCTTCTTTAGAATTACCCTAAATTAGATCTAATATCATATCACTGGTATCACTGTCAGATTGACAATGTTTTTTAGTTATTTGCAAAGTTAATGCACTATTTGATAATATTTAGATGTAATAGTACTTACATATGATAAGAAACGTGTTCTTTTTGTAGACTAGACGTTTCCGATCTCATTTTGCACGAGAAAACGCTGCAATTCGGCATTTTCGGCTCCTATCATTCCGCTTAGACTGACGTTTGCTGAATGGCGTATGACGTGTGGCAACTAGTTTTATATAACCTCCTTGACCGGCGGCCGCGATCTTTTTGCAGAGGGGAACGCCTGTTAATGGCCGCTCCATAGATATTTACTCCGAGCTTCGCGCCTACATTTTTCAAATTTGCCGCCTTTTTCTACTGACAAGATCTGCTTGACCATCTATAATTACCGAATCCGCTCACAAAATTTCACGAGAATCGGTTGAGAAATGCAACCTGTACAGTAGGTAAAATTACTTGAGAAAGAGGTTCATAATTGTCTGGGAAATTCAATAGGGCTTCGTGGGGAACTTAATAAAAACCTAGTTCAGGTGTTAAGTCTTAAAAATTGTCTTCAGGCTGGTGCTGGCCCGGCTCCTCATCCTACCTGGACTTCTTCGACCCTCGCGTCAGCAAGTACTACTCCGAGCGCTACCAGTTCAAGAACTTCCCCGGATCCAGCAAAGACGTCCACATCTGGAACGACATGAACGAGCCCAGCGTGAGTAATATGAACCTTACTACGTTGAGTTAAGGTCTCTCTTCGCTCGGCCAGCAGGTACTACTCCGAGCGGTACCAGTTCAAGAACTTTCCCGGATCCAGCAAAGACGTCCACATCTGGAACGACATGAACGAGCCCAGCGTGAGTAATATGAACCTTACTACGTTGAGTTAAGGTCTCTCTTCGCTCGGCCAGCAGGTACTACTCCGAGCGGTACCAGTTCAAGAACTTTCCCGGATCCAGCAAAGACGTCCACATCTGGAACGACATGAACGAGCCCAGCGTGAGTAATATAAACCTTACTACGTTGAGTTAAGGTCTCTCTTCGCTCGGCCAGCAGGTACTACTCCGAGCGGTACCAGTTCAAGAACTTTCCCGGATCCAGCAAAGACGTCCACATCTGGAACGACATGAACGAGCCCAGCGTGAGTAATATGAACCTTACTACGTTGAGTTAAGGTCTCTCTTCGCTCGGCCAGCAGGTACTACTCCGAGCGGTACCAGTTCAAGAACTTTCCCGGATCCAGCAAAGACGTCCACATCTGGAACGACATGAACGAGCCCAGCGTGAGTAATATGAACCTTACTACGTTGAGTTAAGGTCTCTCTTCGCTCGGCCAGCAGGTACTACTCCGAGCGGTACCAGTTCAAGAACTTTCCCGGATCCAGCAAAGACGTCCACATCTGGAACGACATGAACGAGCCCAGCGTGAGTAATATGAACCTTACTGCGTTGACTTAAGATTTCTCTTCGCTCGGTCAACAAGTACTACTCCGAGCACTACCAGTTCTGCCAAATTAAGAGCGGTTTCGCACTACGTCCGATCCAAATCCGATCCCAACCCGTGAAAATATGGTCCGTAGTAGCCGTAGAACTATTTCTATGGTAAGTTACGCACCGCACACGTTGAATGACGGAAAGAAATCGGATGACAGAGATCGGACGGATCTACTACGGACCATATTTTCACGGGTTCGGATCGGATTCGGATCGGACGTAGTGCGAAACCGCTCTAAGTGTTAAGTGTGTCCGACTATTTATTTAAGTTAATATGAAAATAATATAATTAAAATGTTGAACAGGTATTCAACGGTCCTGAGATCACTATGCCCAAGGATTGCCGCCATCACAAGCCTCCCCAGGACGGCCACGATGGACTCGCCTCCTATTGGGAACACAGGTATTTTTACAATAGGGTATTATTATCCTACTAGTCGAATCAGTTTCTTTTTTAGAACTGTCAAAACGATTTACTAATATGGAATTTTTATGAAACATTACACAATGACGTCACGGTCAACTCACCTAAGATTTCTATCCGATTTATTAAATAGAACTTGTGTTTAAAAATTATAACTGCATGTTTTTCTAATAATTATCTGGTGATTTTTAATGCATGGTGTGAAATAATTTATTTTAAATACAGTCAAAATACCCTATTGTTATTTTTAACATAAAAATTAATCGATGAGTTCGATCAAAAATAACATTACACATTTTTAGAAGGAATTTTCATGTTAATAGATTTAGTACAAAAATTCTTTCGGAACAAATTCAATTATGTTATTAAATATTTTGATAATCACCGTATTAGTTGCCTGTTGAAAGGAAAATACCGTCAGCTATAAAAGCTTGTATTGTTTTTTTTTCAGACACGTTCACAATGAATACGGTCTAGCACACATCAAAGGCACTCACCAGGGCATGTTGGACCGCGCCGACGGCAAATTCCGGCCGTTCATCCTCACGCGTTCCGCGTTCGCCGGCACTCAGAGGTGACCACATATTACACTCTTAACTGGCCATAGGTCGGCCTTATGTCCTCACAGTAAGGTTGACAATGGTCTAGCACACATCAAAGGCACTCACCAGGGCATGTTGGACCGCGCCGACGGCAAATTCCGGCCGTTCATCCTCACGCGTTCCGCGTTCGCCGGCACTCAGAGGTGACCACATATAACACTCTTAACTGGCCATAGGTCGGCCATATGTCCTCACAGTAAGGTTGACAATGGTCTAGCACACATCAAAGGCACTCACCAGGGCATGTTGGACCGCGCCGACGGCAAATTCCGGCCGTTCATCCTCACGCGTTCCGCGTTCGCCGGCACTCAGAGGTGACCACATATAACACTCTTAACTGGCCATAGGTCGGCCTTATGTCCTCACAGTAAGGTTGACAATGGTCTAGCACACATCAAAGGCACTCACCAGGGCATGTTGGACCGCGCCGACGGCAAATTCCGGCCGTTCATCCTCACGCGTTCCGCGTTCGCCGGCACTCAGAGGTGACCACATATAACACTCTTAACTGGCCATAGGTCGGCCTTATGTCCTCACAGTAAGGTTGACAATGGTCTAGCACACATCAAAGGCACTCACCAGGGCATGTTGGACCGCGCCGACGGCAAATACTGGCCCTTCATTCTCACGCGTTCCGCGTTCGCCGGCACTCAGAGGTAAAGCCAAACAAGACTTAGAGGATATAACCAAACGGAGACGCCTTGTCTGTTATTTTCTGTACAAAACAGTCTGCGTATTTTTACGGGGGAGGGGCACGTCAAATGTATACGTAAAGTAAAAATAGCCATGTCGGATAAACGTCAGTCCATACATTGTGTATGACCATTGGCCGCCTATTTTCGACAGAGGGGAACGCCTGTTAATGGCTACTCCATTTGGTTATATCCTCTAAGACACAAGACCAAGTCAACTACTAATTTTAAAACATTGTTAAGATTCATTATAGGAATGCAATGTGTGACAAGGAAAGCCTACGCCAAAAAAAAGGGATTTCAATGTTTATCTTCCAACTTGATTAATGAGGTTTAGAGGCGGACCAAAATAACTCTGCATGGCATTTGCAATGACAAAGTCTGGCAATGTCTATTAATGTCGAATTTCTCTAAAAAATATGACGTTAATAAATATCACTTTCTTCTATTAAAATCTAGGCCAATCAATTTAGGTCCAAAAAAAGCGTTTTGGGCAATTAATTCCCAGCAAGCTAGAAATCATTTTAATACCTTCATTAGGTATATCCTAAATTCGTATAATCTGAGTTTGCTCCATCCCAGGATTCCCAGGAGGTGTGGATAAATTTTGGGAGCCTTGGGAGATACATTTTACCTTGGATTGATAAAACCACTCAATGTAGAAGGGACTCACCATCAATTACAATGTCACTACCAGCAAGGTTGTTGTGGATCAGACACTGGTGAAAAAAAATTTCGGATTTTAACACGATTATACAAAAAAAAAGGTATTAAGACGATTTCCAGCTTGCTGGGAATTAATACCTGGAAAAAATCTAATTTGATTGGCCTAATCGGTGGCACCGATTGTTTTTATTGCCTAGTTTAAAGTTTGAACCAACTTTCAAAAATGATAAAGCAAAGTAAATAAAATGTATTTTTGTAGATACGCAGCCGTATGGACAGGCGACAACATGGCAGAATGGGGTTTCCTGGCCGTCTCTATTCCCCAGTGCATCTCCATGTCCGTCGCCGGCATCAGCTTCTGCGGTTCAGACGTCGGTGGATTCTTCAAATATCCTGAAGCCGAGCTGATGACGAGGTGGTACCAGGTTAGTGATACTGATATACCCTCCATTCGGCTGAGTTACCATCCCTTATGTTACCCTCTCTTGGGGCAAACTAACCTTTTTTGGATCAAAATTATGCTCGTTGGGGTAAAGTTACCATCAATTGGGTCAAGTTACCTTCTCTTGGTTACCATTCTCCGTTGGGTCGTAAGTACCAAGTGCAACTATTCTCATGTGCATCGCGATGTCCGTAGCCGGCATTAGCTTCTGCGGTTCTGACGTCGGTGGATTCTTCAAGTATCCTGAAGCCGAGCTGATGACGAGGTGTTACCAGGTTAGTGATACTGATATAACTTCCATTCGGCTAAGTTACCATCCCTTAGGTCAATGTTACCCTCTCTTGGGGCAAAGTAACCCCTTTTTGGGTCAAAATTATGCTCATTTGGGTCAAAGTCACCCTCGTTAGGGCCTAAGCTACCCACCTTATCTGTGGTCGTCCACGCAAAGGGACATCAAGTTGTGTCAACCCTAATAATTGCTCGGAGCAATGCTGAGCCGAACGGAGCCGAGTTTGCCCGAAGGGAGGAGTTTCGCACCCCTGCCTGAGGCTGAGCTGATGACTGCTGCTATGGGGTTAGTAATACTGTATACCCTTATATACAGGGCTTGTGCACAAATCACGCGAGGTTCGATAGGGGGTGGGCGGGTCACGAAAAAATCACGATAGATCACATTGGGGGAGGGGTGGTATAAGGAGACCTCACCTGTATTTATCTACAGTGAACGAAACTAAGAAAAAAACGTACCACATGAGTAGATACTTTTTCTCCGTTTCGTTAAACATAAGTCTTCAGTCTGCACTTCAAAAAACGAGTCTATTGAACGAAAATAGAAAAATAAACAAGATTTTCTATATGTATACAATTAACTATTTATCTTAAAATTAGGTCGAACGAAAAAACTTCAAAAAAATACACGTGAGGTTGTGTGGGGGAGGGGGGTAGCCAAAAACCTCACCAAATATCACCAAGGGGGAGGGGGGCTCAAAAAGTAGCCGAAAACACCTCGCGTGATTTGTGCACAACCCCCTTGCGGTAATTGGTCTAAGACAAGTTTTCTCCATAAATTGTGTTTTTGTGACAGGCGGGTGCCTTCCAGCCGTTCTTCCGCGCTCACTCCCACATCGAGACCAAACGCCGCGAGCCGTGGCTGTACGAGCCCGCCACCGCCGCGCTCATCCGAGACGCCCTGCGCAGGAGATACGCGCTCATCGACTATTGGTATGTTTGGCAATGGCGGATTTGAAGTCTTTGCCGCCCTAGGCCCCAGGCCCTGCAGCCGCCCCTTTCTTTTCCCTTTGAGTTATTTGTTGTTATCATCAGCGAATTTTTTGTCACAATTTGGCGCCCCTAATATCTTGCCGCCCTAGACCCGGCCCTACTTGGCCTTAGGGCTAATCCGCCACTGATGCTTAGTATATTAATTTTTTATAATGCAAAGAAAATATCACTACCTCTTTAACTTGTGTCATGAAAGGACTGGAAAAGAAAGAAGTGTTTTGCTTCATATAGGCTATTTGACAATTTTTTGACGTCACCATGTAACGTTAGAAGCCGTTTCGATGTATGGAAAACAATGAAATTGCGATTTTGTCGTTGAAATATTGCGTTTATGTATATATTATTTATTTTTTCTATCTACATATTTAACTAAATTTAGTTATAAAATTCAATGTGTCAACAACCTTATTGGTCACTTGGAGCGTTAGCAGTGATTTTACTTACTTAACAGTAAAATCTTTTAGGTACACTTTGTTCTACGAGCACTCCGTGGACGGGCTGCCCATCATGAGACCGACCTTCCACGATTACCCTGAAGAAGAGGAGACCTTCGACATCCAAGACCAGTATTTACTCGGTAAGTACCTCGATTTGATTACGTTTTTGTAGTACAATTAGTACTTACCCAAAATGAGCGGTAATTATATAATTCAATTGTTTGGACGCGTTCGGATGGTAATATAAGCAAGCACTGACTATTGAGCGAGTGAGAGAACGTGTCATGAATGTGTTAGCGAGAGATTTGTGACCTTCGCTGTGAAACCGTACCTCAAAAGGAAAAAACGGAACCCTTATACCTTATAGCAGCGGTCGGCAACCTTTTTTTTGCGTAGTTTTAGTAGCATAGTTAACGATGAGTAAGTTGACGCGGGCCGCACTTTGTTCATATTTATGACTTTATCAGACATTGTCGTTTCTCAATATTACATAGCCAGAGAGGCTCGCAGGCCGCAAGTGACAGTTTCACGAGCCGCATGCGGCCCGCGGGCCGCAGGTTGCCGACCGCCGCCTTATAGGATCACTCGTGTGTCTGGCTGTCCGTCTGTCACAGCCTATTTTCTCCGAAACTACTGAACCAATCAAGTTGAATTTTGGTACACATATGTAAGTCTGTGACCCGAAGACGGACATGTAACGTAAATAAATGAATTTTAAACATGGGGGGCACTTTTGGGGGGTAAACGGGAAAGTTAAAAAATTAAGTTTTTCAAACTATATCGTGTTACATATCAAATGAAAGAGCTCATTTTGAGAATTTCAAATGTATTTTTTTTATAATTTTAAAATACATAGGTTAGACGTTATTTAAGAAAATAGCCAAAAAATGACCATTCCCCCCTTTATCTCCGAAACTAGTGGGTCTAAAATTTTGAAAAAATATACACAAAATAGTTCTTTACCTATAGATGATAGGAAAACCTATTAGAAATGTGCAGTCAAGCGTGAGTCGGACTTAATGTACGGAACCCTTGGAACGCGAATCCGACTCGCACTTGGCCGGTTTTTCGAACTGTCATAACAATTAGCCGCTATAGAATCTATACTATATGAAAACAAAACAATGACGTCACTGTCAACTTACTTACTCTTTATAGTTCTGTCGGATTTGTTGAATAGAAATTGTGTCTGAAAATAACTGCGGTCTAGGTTTTTCTAACATTTTCTGGTGCTTTATTTCGTGCATGGTGTGAAATACATAATTTATTTTAAATACAGGAAACATCCCGATTATTTGCGATTAAAAATATTTCAGTCTTTTAATATTTTTGTAACTCAAAAATATATTTTTTGTCCAAATCATTTACTTTCAAGAATTCTAAATGGCTGACGAATTTACATAACACAATAAATATATACTTCCCCAGGCGATGAGTTCCTAGTCCGGCCCGTGACGGAGCCCGGCGTCACCAGCGTGAAGGTGTACCTGCCCGGGAAGGCAACCCGCACCCTCTGGTACGACGTCGACTCCTACCACGCGCACGCAGCCAACGGATACTTCACGCAGGACGTCAACATTGCTAAGGTAAATAACACGTATACAACTAACTACCATATACATTTGTTTAATGAGTTCTTGATACTATCTTGATCTAACCTCTCTATCACTCTTGCATATTCGAGCGATAAAGAGGCAGATAACTAAATTTCGATTTTCGCGTTTCCCGGTAGGCCCTTGTTAACAAACCGCCTTGATGCATCAATGTCATATTTTGTCGTCTGTGAAAACTTGTCAAAAAACAGTTTAAGGCACAGTATGTATAAGTTACTCTACGGTTTACTAGAGGAGCTAGTGCTGCACTCTGGCGGCAGAACATTGCAGTAATACTCCCTATTGAATAGGATTTAAATTTCATCGAACTGAGGAGGTACTATAGGTAGGATCTTGGGCCTTAGGAGATTATAATATTATTATTGGAATTTCGATGATCGCGGTCTCGTTTTGTAGTAAGGTGGTGGTACTAGTGCTCTACATGCTAATGCCCAATAGATGACACCCTGCTATCACCTCTATTGACAATGACTTAAGTTTTAAGATGACATGTACAGGGACCGCGTCGAGCACCAGTTCAGTCAGCAGCAGAAGTTGCTAAGCGGGCCAGGTGTTCAAAATGATCTTGACGCGACTTTATTGTTAAGAGAATAAGAGCGTGTCAAGGTTATTTTGAACACCTCGCCCGCTTAGCAACTTCTGCTGCTGACTGAACCACCACCTTACCTTAAGCCCCGTCTCCATGTCGCGCGGCAAACTATAGGACATTGGCTCGCGAGCCAACCCGGTATCCATTGCGCGCGGCTGCCTCGTGAGCCAATGTTCGATAGTTTGCCGCGCAATATGGAGACAGGGCTTCAGATTATAATTTTCCCTACATGACACCCAATTCGTTTTTATTTGTTAAGTATTAATGTTGATTTATTGTTTGTAGATCCCGGTGTACCAGCGCGGGGGCAGCATCGTGCCGCGCAAGGAGCGCGTGCGCCGCTCGTCCGCGCTCATGGCCGCCGACCCTTACACTATCGTCGTCGCTTTAGATGCCAACGTGAGTATTATATTATTTACAATACATATGGTGCTATTTTCCCGCACTAGTGCGCAAAATAGCACTTTTCGTGTGTATGTCAAAAGTTTAAAGGGCCATATGTACTATAAAACGTTGTACGTTACACGTGCGAATATGTAATTCGCAACTCGTGTCGATTTAAAACACTCCCTTCGGTCGGGTTTCAATTTATCGCCACTGGTTGCGAATTTCATATTTTTCGCACTTATATCGTAATGTACTAAATTACTTACTATTGCTAAGTATTATACTTTGGCAAGCCAGCTTTCTTAGTAAAAAAAGGCGGCAAATATTTCAAATTTACTAGATCGATCTCCCATACTAACTTTTAAACTTTTAACATACGCACGAAAAGTGCTATTTTACGCACTAGTGCGGGAAAATAGGACCATATTTCCTGTAAGAAACATTACGATCTTCCGCCTCCTCCTTTTTTGAAGAATGTTAAAAATTGGGACCTATTCGGCCCGATTTGAACTTTGAGATACGTCAAATATTACGTCTAGATACGATATGAATTATATATTATTCTGTCAGTGTCAAAAGTGACGTTTTTGTTTACGTTTACGTCTAGATACGATATGGATTAGATATGTCAGTGTCAAAAGTGACATTTCTCCAAACAAAAACGTCACTTTTGACACTAACATCTAATCCATATCGTATCTAGACGTAATATTTGACATATCTTAACGTTCGAATCGGGCCGATAGGCTCTCCTAACATTACGCGCGAGCGATTAAAACACGAAAATAATTTGGTGTGTAAAATTTGCAGAACACCGCTCACGGCTCGCTGTACATCGACGACGGCGAGACATACGAGTTCAGGAACAACAAATACATCTACGCGCACATCGACTACGAACCCAGCGGGATCACTTACTCGTGAGTACAAACAGCTACACTCGTGGACCTTACGCCTTTTGTAATAAGGTTTACGAACTGTCAGTTAAGTGTGGTCGATGCATGAATCTAGTATTAAACTGGATAGGGCATGAGTGGTGGGGATAACTGACAGAACGGGATAGTCTTATGTATCTTTCAGTAGGAGTAGCAGCGAAAGCGCTATTATTGTTTGCCCTTGTCACAGTCTCAGATATTTTTTGTTCCCCGCCTTAAATTTAGTATGGATTATGGTGGGCAACAAATAAATTCGACCAATCATAGTGTCGCATTGCGTATGTTTTGTTCCTCACGGAGGCACGCGTATAGCACTTCTATAGGATGCTACCTTCTATGGGTCGATGGTACCTATTGTTTCACTTGATTATTCACAACCTGATAATAGCTTACATATGTAGTGCATAATTGTTTCCCATCGTATTTTCTCGGAAACGTTCGTATTTGTCGTGCTGCTTCAGTCAACATCAGTACGTTTTGTACCGAGACTGACTGAAATAGCAAGACACGTTCGTACGTTTCCGTGAAAATACGATGGAAAATAATTATGCACTACATCTGTAATCATTTGTAGGTTAAATGAAGCGCCCCCTTTCTGTGGGGATGTACATCATATTTAATTGTTTAGATGTTTGGTGCCCCCCTAATAATGTCAGGAGGAGGAGGCACGAAGAATTTAGTACATGGACTCGCCATTTCCAATATCCGTATACGATGCCGGAGACCAGTGCCATAATGCAAGCGGGACTGCAATATAATTATGCGCGTGCGATAGAGATAGGAAATGGCGGGTCAGTGTACGAAATTCTGCGTGCTTTGCGGCGTTACTTTACGCGTGGTGACCTAAGTGATTAATTTGCTTATTGATTATCGGTTATTGATCTCATTTGTCACAGTAACGAGATACAAATTTACAAGTATATAAAGGTACTGATTCGCGCTTGGCCAATGGCGAGGGACCGAGGGCATAGTTTTGGTCAATGATGCTTGAAAATTGTAACTCGTGTTTTTATAAAGTGGGCTCATGTTGGGCGGAGATTTTCTTATGTAATCTCATGCTAAAACAGAGTAACATTACGAAAATATATAAAAAAAAATGTTTATAATTTTAACTATGTACTCAAAAAAACTTTTTCGCATTAATAACCCTAAAATCTTTTCCAGTTTCGTCGACTCTGCCAGCTACCCCACCCGCTCGTGGGTAGAGCGCATAGTCATCGCCGGCATCAAATCCCCGCCCAAGACCGCCAAGCTCCTACAAGGCGACAAGCAGCTCGCCCTACAGATGACTCTACATAAAGGCAACGATGTTCTAGTTGTGAGAAAACCGGCCGCCAGCATGGCGCAGCCTTGGAAGATTGTGTTCAGTTATTAAGACATTTTGGAAGTTATTTAATGTTTGACACCATTTTACTGGTACCTACTTACCTAACGTCACTGACAGGTTCATTAGAAACTGTCAGAATAGAATATTAATTGTAATTCTGTTCCCAAAAATTAGCAAATGGCTACCATTTTGGTACAGGCCAAAGCATGGCCCGCCCCCATGCTTTGGCCTGTACTGTAAGGTATATGAATAGAAATCAAAAGTCAGGAGGCCAATCCAACTACCATTTTAATATCAAAATGATGTAATCTTTGATATTATTCGCGCGTACATTTCGCTGGTTAGTATCCGTAAATGTATTATAAAAGGACATCAAAATGTCAGTTCGAATTAGGGTCGGTTGCACCAAACTGTTCGTATCGTTAAAGAGTTCGCTAAATTTTTATGTATGGAATGTTTAATAGTAAAGCGCCTGGGCGCGTCGGCTTACGTTGATCAGTCTGTCAAATGTGGTTGGTGCAACTGGGCCTTAGACTGTAAGCTGAAGTGTACTTTCGGGGACAGAAGAGTCAACTTTTTAGCGTGTCTTTGATCCTGATAAGGTAAAATATAGTGACTTCAAAACTGACCGTTGGGGGAATGGTCGGACAGACAGACAGACGCACGAGCTATATGGGTTCTGTTTTTTCCTTTTGAGGTACGGAACCCTAAAAACATCAGGTTGATTTGAGTTTTAGTTACCTCCTTGCTAAGAATAAAAAAAGCTCTCTGAAATCGTGTTATGGCCCCAAATCAAGCGCACTCCAGTGATAACTCTTGTATTACCAGTATTTTTTTTTGTTTATTATAAATTAGGCAATTCGCTAAAGAACGCAAAACGCCATTGTCAAGGCAAATTGAACCTTGCGTTATTTTGATACATACAAGTCGCATTGGCGATCAAAGAGATATATAAAAGTCTTGTGATTTACTAACTTTATGTGGTTTTTATATGTAATTAGATCAATATAGATACTCCTTATTTAAATTGTGTACGTACGCTATGTTTTATAATATATGTACATGTTGTTTTCATCACATAACATAATGTAGAATGAGACATAAATAGTAGAAATTAAATAAAATGGAACTAATAATTTTCCATACTAAATTGTTGCCATGTTTAAGCATTTTACGTCAAAAATGTGACATTTACGTAGGAAGTGGCGCCCTCAATAATTTTCTACAAATTCTTGTCGGACTATATGTCTGTATAAACTTTTTACATTTAACTATTGCGTGAATATTTCAAAAGTAAACTTTAATTTTAAGTTAATAAAGGCGTTAATCGTTCAATGGCGTATTTTTTTTTGTTTATCATGTAATAAAGTATAAAGGTACCTACAAACGACCTTTGGAAAGTTACCGTGATAGTAAAATGGAATAAGTATATATTATATCCAATCATTTACAAATAATTTCTACATTATTACTATAGTTCGTTATTTTTTAGCATTAGAAAAAAGGTAAACAATATTGACGTGTATTTTTATTGAAAACCACTTTTGAAAAATAAGTCACGGCAAATATGTAACAATTATGAATCAAATACGATTATTTACATTCTTTTGCTTTCATAAGTAATAGTTACTGATTTTTAAAAAGTGTTTTTCAATTAAAAGACACGTCAAGATCGCGTAGTCTTTTTCTAATGCTAAAAAAACGATTTCATTCGTAATGGTATGAAAATAAGCATCTACCCACGGATTCTTATTTCCCAAAATGGTAATGAGTGTAATCAGTGTAAATAGTGTAATGGCAGAGATAAAGGAATACAAAGAGGCGTAAACTAGTGCTAAATATAATGCAGTAACAAATTTTGCGGCTATGATTTGGTACCATTTTGTGGTAACAACAGCCTGTTCTGTTTTTATTTTCCAGATTACAAAATTACAGTTAAATTGGCTAATTTACTTTCCAATTATCTTCTTTTATGTACGTTTTGTACTAAAATTATTGACTGTCATTTGTACCTGGGATGTAAAGACAAAGTTTAGTTACCGCGTTACTTTACGCGTCTTAGTATTATCTTGTCTATGGCTTTACCTACAAATTGTGTTAAAATAAATGTGACGTTATCTATGAAAAGGGACCTTATTGTCGATGGCGCTTACGCCATTACTAACGATGCTCCCATATATAAACAATGCCGCGCGACGCTGTGCGGCGTAAGCGCCATCGACAATAAGGTCCCTTTTTAATAGATAGTGCCCCAAATAGTATTCGAGATGCGCGAGTCACATACAAATACTGTGAAGAGTAAGGGTTTATCATGTTTTGTGATAATGAAGACGTTTTTTTGAATATGCAACCCTTTTATTTCTCCTTTATATATCTATGTAATATATACATTTTAAGGTGGATCATTTATTTACATAGTAACGATATCAAATCGCTAATGGTATTTACTCAGCTGTTCTTATTTTAAGGGCTTCTTTTAAGAGCCCATCAACGTGTACACTAGCGCCACTGCTAAATAATCGTGATTATTTAAATTTAACGATAGGTATTTAAAAATGGGGGCTGCTACGTAATGTATTTTGTATGTAAGTACCTTTTGAATACATAAACTAGTTGCGTCCAAACTTAAAACGGCCGTTTTTGTTTTGAGTTCATAGATCGACGAATCCAGCAACATAAAAACTCGTTTGATGTATTCAAAAGGTACTTAAATACAAAATACAGTACGTAGCAGCCCCCATTTTTAAAGACCTATCGTTAAATTTAAATAATCACGATTATTTAGCAGTGGCGCTACTGTGCACGTTGATGGGCTCTTAAAAAGTAAATGAGCCATTTTATTAAAAGCTGTACAGTCACCTGCAATAATAGGTATGTTATAGAACGAAGGCCGCAAATATATCTGACACGATCTTATTTGTAGAGCCATAAGAGCGTGTCACATATTTTTGCGGCATAACATTCTCAAATATCTAATATCTTACAGTGACCTTGAATTATTTCGAACCGGCCGAAGTAAGTACTTATGCGATATTACATAATTGAGGCACATACTTAACATCATAGAGTCAGACCGAGGTAAGTCTGCAACGATTTTGATAACACACACGGTGTAAGTGTAATTTTAAACGTCAAACTTCTATGAAATTATGACGTATAAATAACACTTGCACTGCGTGTGCTATCAAAATCGATGCAGACTTATCTCGGTCTAACTCTAGAGTCCAACTAAAGCTGCATGTAACAAACAACAAGCGGCAAAACTACTCGAATAGTTGCAAATATATCGGTACTGAAAAGGTGCTCAGAAATATCGAAACACTACTCTATTATAAAAGGCGTTACAGTGCATATTCAGATATTTTTGTGCACCTCGACCGCCCCGATATATTTAATGGCGAATGAACAGTCAGCGTCATATAGTAGGTAGGTAGTAGGCTACCTACTATACGACACTGACTGTACAGTAAGATGCATAGATAACTGACCCCCCTGCAAAAAGTTTCTATGTAGGGAGGGTCAGCTATCTCTGCAGCTTACTGCGTAGTGTTGCATCAAAATTGAATCGTATGTATTTCAATTAGCTTTGATTGGATCACGTTTGCAAATACGTTTAAGACTAGCTTGACACTTAATTAAACGAAAAAAACACTTTAATTATAACTTAAGTTCTCCCTAACAATATACTTTTACATAGCCACAGGTATACAGAAACAATTATAAACTACTGAGATATAAGTATAAGAAAGTTATAAAAAAAAAAACTTTAATAAAAAAAACCGCTCCCAGTTCATATCTGTTTCAATCTCTTATTAAAAGCCATAACTACTATTAGACGACTTCATTGTGCTTGAGGAGTTAAGAAAAAATACCATACAAAAATGTACCTTACTCCATTGATATAAGAAATAACATGCATGTTTAGGACCTGTACCATATTCTTAAACCTGTGGCATTCTCCCGTGTGGAACTAAAATGGCTATACATGCATACCTTCTATTTTTAAAGTAGGATCAAACTTAAAGGGAGCGTGCATGAACTATAGGGGGCAGCATAGGAGCCGTCAGATGATTGGCGCGAGGCGTAAATGTGAAGTTTATGCTTCCGATGTAGCCCACAAGATGGCAGAACCTACTATGCACAAGAAAACGTATGAGAACGGTAGGTGGTAGCATTGATAGCACTTGCTTTAGCAATATACATGTTTATGTTTGAAATTCAGGCCGCAAGATGGCAGAGTATCTTGTTCTGTCAATCAAAAGAAAAATGTGGTAACTATGTATGGGATGCATACAGAGTTACTGCGTTTTAACTTTGAGTAGCAGTGCGAGATACGAGATTTTTTCAAAGTAGTGACGATTAGTGTTTCTACCCTTTTAGTTCAACACGGCAGTACTAATTAACAAGCAGGCTCTACGCTACTTGAAGAATATCCTGCTAGGCGTATCTTCATTAGGAAACTCGATAAAGGGATGTGTCTGTTTATGTTCCAACATGGTCTCTTCACTAGGAAACTTCTCTCCGCACACTTCACATGTCGCTTCTATCTCCTCCATACCTTCTGTCTTCTTTTTCTTGACACTTTTACTTTGAGATGCTTTGATTTCATCTTGCTTAGATGTTGATTCGTTATTTATTTTACCGGTTAATAAGTATTCTTTCATATTTGAATGCTTCGCTGATAATTTATGCTGTTTAAGCCTATTCTCCGATGTACATTGATATTCACAAATAAAACAAACATATTTCATATCACCTGTATGAATTTCAGCATGCGTTTTCCTTTTTTCAGGCGTTGCGAAACGAAAATCGCAAAATTTGCATGGATACCTTCTATCCGGAGAATGCAGCCTCATGTGTGATGTTAAAGCGTTCATATCTTTGCATATCTTCCTACATTCTAAACACATTATACCCTTTTCGATAATGTCACTGATTTCGGGTGTTTCTGTGCTGTGATGTACTCTTCTATGTGATGTTAGACCTTTTTGTGTGATGAAAACTCTTTGACAATCTGTACATTGGAATTGTAGCTCCGATTTGACTTCCCGACTGTGCTTGTCTATCTGATGCCTCGCTAATTTATCTGCCTCGTGGAACTGTAGTTCACATTCCTCACATTTCCATGCTTGTACTAGTTTCGAAAATGCTTCTAGGACATCTAAGACTGACTGGCCTTCGACCTCAGGATGTGATGTTTTTGTGTGATTGGCAAAATCTATTATTTTAGGGAATGTTTGCTGGCAATGCGGACAAATGTAAGGTTCCTTGTGGTCGTCCATGACATGGGACTTCAACTCTGAAAGTTCTGTACATGTTTTAGAACACATAAAACACCTCATCTTTTTGCCTTTAACAATCTCTGAAATAACTTTGTATTCCATTAATTGAACTTTCTGATGTATTTGTAAATGTTTGAAGAGCTCTTTAGGCGTGTTGTAGTCCGTGGGGCAAAATTTACATGGGAATTTCTTCTTGGTGTGGAATCGTCTCCTATGTAGCGTCAGTTCTTCTTTGTCCTTGAAATTCTTTGCACATGTATGGCAAGGGTATGTTTTTTCTTCAGCAAACAAGTTATGCGATCTTAAACAAGTTTCCATGCGGCTTCTTCTTCTGAATACTTTGCCACAAGTGCATTCATAGCCTTCCTTCTTAAGTGGTTCTGCAGGTTTCTTTTTAATTTTTTTCTTTTCTATCTTAGTATTAAGATATTGTTCCTGCTGTTTCGTCTCTTTCTTAAGTTCTATCCTGAATTGTTTCTCTGCCTTCAATCTATTCAAACGCCTAGTTTTCTGCCCTTGAATGACACCTTTTGCTCGTTTCTCTATACTAGCATGCACTGACAAATGGTTTCTAAGAGACGCTGTGCTGCGGTACATGTTCACACACTTAGGACATTGATGTGTCTTTTCTGGATCTATTTTTTTCTTCTTCGCCTTTAAAAGTCCGTAAGCCTCTTGCTCTAGAGTTAATTCGTTTCCTGTGATAGAGTTTAATAGGAAGTCATCATATTCTATGTCGTTAGGTAGGATCTCTTCCGGATTCCCTATCTTAGATAGAGGGACACTGCCACTATGTGACATGGGGTGTATTTCCATGACTAATGTTTTGGTAGTCTTTGACTCTATGAGCCCGTCCTGCGGGTTGGTGATGGTTGATGTTGTGTTGATCACTTTGTTTGAGATTAGATGTGTTTCTGTTACCGTCAAGTCTCTTTCTTCTTTCACGCTTAAGTGAGGGTCCTGAAAATATCATAAGTTGAAGTATTAAGACTATTAAGTTTTAAGACTATAAATATTTTGCTGTGCATACTTCAGAGGACTTCCCTCGTCCTCCACTTGACAATGACCAGGTTCTTTATATTTTCCCATAACTATAATAAGGTAAAAGCACCAATGATCGACGCTGCACCAATGTTCGACATGGCACTTATGTCAAAGTAATAATATAGTTTAAGTTTGAACAACAATTTTTTTTCTTTATTCAAAATTAATTCCTGTCACTTTAACCTAAAGTACTTATGTCGAACACTGGCTAAAAGTGTTGATCATTGGTGGTTTTCCCTTAATTTTATAAAAATTGAACAAAGAATAAAGAAAGCCAAAAGCAAAACTAACAATTAATTTAAGTAATATTTCAAATATCAAAGATAACCTCCCCAAGGTCCTAGCTATAGTACTCATTCAGTTTGAGGAAATTTAAATCATATTCCATTGGAACAGGGTTTGCATTTGTTTCGTTCAATTTTCAAACAAAACCAAAATCAACTCTATTCTCTGCACTAAAGGTTCAAATTTCAGTGGCAAATACTGGATTTTTTATTTGTATGGCTGGGCCTTAGGAGGATGGCATTAAGACAAAACCTGATACTTACATCATATTCATCATTCTCATATTTAACACTGACCCCATCCTCCTGCAGACACGTTTCCACATTCCCAAGAGCAGCCGCATCATTGCTGTCCATACTCCCAGTCTCCATGCTCCGAGCCCCGACACTCCCATCATCAAAATTCGGGAAGTCATATGATATCATAGCATCATCTGCCAAACATTCTTGTTTCACCTTTTCTTCTTCTTCCGGATCTATTATAGGCAATATTGAATCTACTTCACTTTGTACTTTAAACTCTTCTAATATCTTACTCTCTATATATTTCCTGAAGTTAACTGGTTCTTCCTTCACTTCTAGTTGTATATTTTGATAGGGATCTTCTTTTTCAGTTTTTAATTGTAGTTCTACATTGTGTTCTTCTATAACTATGTTATTGTCCAACTCCTCCTTAATTGTTACACTATCTGTTAGTTGGTAGTTTGAGTCTGTTTGGAGGGTATTTTCTAAGGCCATTGAGTCTGTAGAAAAAAAATGATGCTAAAGTTTGTGACATTAAAGATAAGTGAAATTAAAAAAAAATCTAATTGGGATCAGATTAAAAAAAAAACGAAATAATAACAAATAACAACGCAACAACGCAAATGCAGGTAAAGTAATAACTGGCTTTTTGTCTGATTGTTATGCAAATTTATATGAATGTTTAAGCAATGGAGAATTAATATGTAAATTTCTACCTACATCGCGTAGCAAAGTGTATTTACTGTCGTATCAAATGCATAATAACAGGTCATACTTAAATGCACTATTTACAAACAGAAAAATATCGGTATGCATTCCGCGATAAGTACAATTTAGTAGTGAAACTTGATAATAATACAAATCTAAACATCCTCAATTATAACATAACTACATAAATGCGAACGAGATTGTAATAAAGCCAATTATTTGTTCTGTTATTATTCAATAAATCACAATTACCTTCCATTGCGAAAAGTACTATAATCCGAACATCTAAAATTAAGCATTCATACGCAATCCCATGTGTCGGTCTGCCGATGGCAAGTAGGAGACACTTCTTTATTAGCTTCTTTTCTTGCTTTGAGCACGGAAATTGAGTAATAATTAAAAAAGGGATCCATTTGCAAGATCTACACCACTCTAAAACGTAGTGATTATATGCTCTTTGCACTCCTTCAGCGAACAATAATTAATTTTGACAGATTGCAAGTCCGGTATTGCAAGGGCTAAATTTTAAACTCCCTACATAGTATTTTTTGGTAGGTACTCGATAAAATACTTGGTATTTTGTAACAGGTATTTTCTAGTTACCAATTTTGATGTAGCAACAAGCAACAAATACGTCACGTCGGCCATTGGAATTGGTTTCAACGATCGCTTCCAAGTCTCGTTCGGGCTACGTTGTACTTTTATAGAACGCAGCTATAATTTGTAAGTGGTAAATTCCGAAATTTGGCATGTAAACATATTTTACGTGGTTCTAAAACAAAGTTATAACATGTGTTACAAAGATATTTTCATTGGCAGGAGGCTATGGCGAGTTCCGTGGACCTTAAAGTTGTTATCCAACACATCGTAAACGGTACCTTGGCAGACAATTTGTGTCTAATTTGCTTGAAGCCGCTGGACGAGCTGAATGAACATATTTTGACTACAATATGCAAAGAAGGCAAGGAATATTGCATAGCAGACGTTTTAGAGCAGGTTTGCCACGTTAAGGTTAGTATCCAAACCTTTATAATATTACCTACTTTTCTAAAACACTTGCCTTTTTATAATCTAAACACTACCCTATTTTCACCAGTTTTCAGATGTTATTCAACACAGGGTGTGTTCAGATTGCTTTGTAACAGCATCAGCTGCCTTTAAATTCTTTCTCTCAGCCAAGCGGAGTCAAGAAATCCTAAATTTCTACACAGAAGAACTGCAACAGAATATGGACTTTATTAATACAGACTTGCAAAACTCTGAGGACTCAATCTGTATATCTCTGCCATTATTTACCCCAAGTGTTCAAGCATATGACTATGATTTAGAAGGCCTAGCGCTACAGAATAGCCGTGAAAATGCAGATGATAATTCTGATATTGAAAAACATATTTCTGCTATTAAAAAAGAAGTTGTGGTCAAAGAAGAAGTGATGGATGAAGATGATGATGTTATTGTAGTCATGAATGATAATAAACCTTCTTTTTTAAAGCCTCAAGATGGGAATTTAGTGTTAGTTGATAAAGTTGAAGAAAAAAAGTATATGAAGATGTTTGGTTATTCGGATAAAGTTAAAATTAAAGTTGAAGCGGAGACGGCGCAGAAGAGTAAGAAGCGGAAGAAAAGGAAACCGATGACATTCATGTTCTGCAGCCAGTGCCCTGTCAAATATAGATTTGGAGCTAAATTGAGGGATCACATGAAAAATGAACATAACATTGATTTATTTGTGTGTCGGGTTAGTATATTAAGTTGTCTTACTTGTAAGAACTTACTTCCCAAGTACAATTGCATGTTTTTAGATATTTTCTGTGTTTTGACGGATCAGAATCTCTATATATCAACTTAAAAAAAATATTCTTAACATTCCTCTAAGATCAGTTACTTGGAAAAAAATCCTGTTTTCTATTTATGGAGCTCTATTTTTTTCATTAGGTGGGCTAAATAGCTGATAAATTCACATTGAATTAATGATTTTTACTTATATAGACTGTCAAGCAAATCTTGTCAGTAGAAAAAGGCGCGAAATTCAAATTTTCTATGAGACGATATCCCTTCGCGCCTACATTTTTCAAATTTGCCGCCTTTTTCTACTGACAAGATCTGCTTGACCAACTATAATAACACAAGGCAATGCATCAAAGTAAGGACGCTGATCATGAAGAATTTTGTTCATTGACCTGCCAGATCCAATCTCTATGATGCGCGTAAATATATTGCTGTCCTGCCAATGCTGGCGGTCAATGCCAATGTGCGAGCGAGACAGCAAATGTAAATTAAGCCTTCCCGCCGGTTCGGCGTGGATTTGGACCTATATCTACACCCAAGGCCAAAAGTATGGAAACAAGCTTATACTTTGATAGAAAAGTTTGATTTTATATTATTCATTGACGATTTGAAAACAATATGGTAAAATTAATAATAGAACATTTGAATAGTAAATTACTCAAATAAATGCTGGCTATGATAGAGAGGAGGATTTTTGTATGGTGTCCATAGAGAAATAAGCCCTTTTGAAAAGACTGTCCTCAACTATCATTGTTGTCCTAACTTTTTTATATCTTTTCGACAATATTTTAGGATATTTTGATATGTAGTGAGAATTTTTAATATTTTGGGGTTGCCCAATGCAAATTTTAGGATACAAATATACAACAAAGATAGATACATGAGACATTAAAGAAAATAACGTAGTTTCCATACTTTTGGCCTTGGGTGTAAATTTTGCGCTGGTTCAATAGCCTCGGACAAATCAAACACCCGTTTCTTATGAAAGGATGTAAGAACAGAAAATATAAGATAAATAATGGTCCCTAGTCCCTACACTCATCCCCAGTACCGTGGTGCAGGTATGCGCGCGCGAAAGAGATAGGAATAGGCAGGTGAATTACAAAATTCTTCCCTCTTCAAGGGCAAGCCTTAATTTAGCAGTGTAATTTAAACATATTCAGGTATGCAAGGCCACAATGGAAGATGAACAAGAGTTCAACAACCATTTAAAAACCCACACAAACACACACATATGCGCAATATGCAACATGGTCTTCAAAAAGAGAGACACCATCATCTCCCATCTCAAGAAACACGAAGCCATGCACCAAAGCGCTATGACAGGCTCGCATATCTGTGAGCTATGCGGACAAGTGCTGGCAGATGAGGACCATTTGAAACAACATTATGAGAAGAAACATGATAAGAAATATACTTGCTATTACTGTGGAAAGATGTATAAAGGAGAAATAAGCTTTGATAGCCATATAAAGAAGCATGAAGAGCATTTGCGAGTTAAAAATACGTGAGTAAACTGCCTTAAAATAAAGTGTCTCTCTTTCCGAGAAATAAGTAGTCAAAACACCAATTTCTGCTGATTTTATAAAAAACCGGGCAAGTGCGAGTCGGAGTCGCGCACGAAGGGTTCCGTACCATTACGCAAAAAACGGCAAAAAAATCACGTTTGTTGTGTGGGAGCTCCACTTAAATATTTATTATATTTTTTTTATTATTTGTTGATATAGTGGCAACAGAACTACATTATCTGTGAAAGTTTCAACTGTCTAGCTATCACGGTTCAAGAGTTACAGCCGGGTGACAGACAGACGGACGGACAGCGGAGTCTTAGTAATAGGGTCCCGTTTTTACCCTTTGGGTACGGAACCCTAAAAATGGCTGTGGTTTAATATTGTGAATGAAAATTTTTCCCATTTATCCCATAAACTAGCGCGCGTCGTTACTATAAAAGCTTTTATTTCAGCTTTGATCTTAAAAGTGATCACAAAAAACTGTGTTAGGAAATAAAGGGACTTCAGAATGTCGGGTAATTCCTAAGATCACCCTTAATTCCATCATATTAGAGTTCACTTTCGGAATTAAATTACCTGACAATCTAAAATCCCGCCCCTTCTTTTTAGGGTTCCGTACCCAAAGGGTAATAACGGGACCTATAGGGTCCCTAAGACTCCGCTGTCTGTCCGTCTGTCTGTCACCAGGCTGTATCTCATGAACCGTGATAGCTAGACAGCTGAAAATTTCACAGATGATGTATTTCTGTTGCCGCTATAACAACAAATACTAAAAAGTACGGAACTCTCGGTGGGCGAGTCCGACTCTCACTTGGCCGGTTATTTTTTTCAAAGAAATATTTGTTATTATGAGTAGAATTACAACAAATATTTTAATAAACAATCTTCTTTTACAGGGACCTAGCCCCAGCTCCCAAGCCTCAAGAGAAACCCCCAAAGAAGAAGGATAAGAGATTCCACTGCGACCTCTGCGGTGGCAACTTTGTAGATGAACGGGCCCTAATGTGGCACACGAGGTTACATACTAATGAGCGGCCGCATATCTGTGAGGTAAGTAGCACTAGTCAGGGCCGTCTTAAACTATGCTGGGGCCCCAGGGCACATAAGAATTTGGGGCCCTTTTGGAAAGTAGAGAAAGCGAATTAAACTAATATTTTTCTACTAAGATCTTCTATTTATTATGAGTAATCAAATATACTGTTACTGTCTGTCCTTCGGGGCCCCCTGAGGATGGGGGCCCTGGGCGCGGGCCCCGTGTGCCCCTATGGTAAAGACGGTACTGACCATAAGTCAGCAGTAAGTAAGAATGGGCCTACCGCGAACACCGAAGTTCGCAAATTGCGGACATCTTTCTCTTTTACTCCGTCTCCATCCATCCATCTTTCTTTTTTTTCGTAATTAGTATGACAGAGACAGATGCCCGCAATTTGCGAACTTCGGTATTAGCGGTAGGTCCTCACTCACGGATGTCAATCACTGTGAAAAAATGGACTGTGATCAACTCTGGCATAGAGAAATACATAAGTTTAGGTAAGCCACAGACAAGACATCCTCTAGACGGACCTTAGAGCAATTATTTAATGAAACCGATGCTGCCAAAAATACAGGGGAGCGGGGGACTAGGTGAGCGAGTCCCGTGTCGTGATTGGTCCGTTCAAAGACACTTGGGCGTCACACAAAGACACTTGATCGAAAATGGAGTAAAACTACCGTATATTTGTGGCAGAGGGGGTAGCGCGACTAGGGTCAGTCTGGAGGATGTCTTGTCTGTGAGGTAAGCATAGAGTGCTCACTCCATACATCAGTTTTGTTACCAAAACGACTTATTTTCGTAGTCGACATTTAACGTCAAGTAGCGGAATTATGAGTACTGCTACTCGACAATAGATGTCGCGACGAACTGATGTATGGAGTGAGCACTCTATGCTTACTTAATCTCTATGACTCTGGCTAACGTGGGATTCGAACCCACATCATATCAATATTGTATAGATCGTAATGTGCTAGTAGTATGTCTCGCAATAAAAAAGGATAATCAATATATTTATTAACCTTTTGAACGCCAATTTGCCGTGCCACTGACGCCACGGGGGTAAAATTTAGTTTTGTGAATAAATAATGCCAACCTAAAAGTGGGGTGTTTTTCAGTAGATTTTCATCAAAAAACGATCGACGGCAAATGCGGTCTTTGGCGTCGTTGTCACGATTTTGCGTTGACGTCAATTGCCGTCTGTGGCGTTCAAAAGGTTAACGAGCGGATTGGAAGTCTAGGGGGAGGCCTTTGCCTAGCAGTGGGACACCTTATAAGCTCGTTAAAAAATGTACTAATAAATTAAAATGTATTTGATTTGTATGACAGATATGCGGGCGCGGCTTCGTGTCGGTGAACCGGCGCAACCAGCACGCCAAGTGCGCGCACTCCGCCCCGTCCCGGCGCTGCCCGCTGTGCCCCTCGCTGTTCCACCTGCGCTCCATGGTCAATACGCACATCAAAAAGGTGGTGATGATAACGGTCATCCTAGACTTGTCCCGGCATAGTCGAAATTTTCTCACATGTTTTTTTCGGTTCAAACCCTAATATTCTAACCCTTTAGACCCACTTGCACCATCCCATTAACCCGGGGTTAAGTGGTTTAACCGTCAACCCAGTGTCAAATTGTACTGGTAAGTGGTAACCATGGTAACTCCAGGTTTAACCGGTTAACCCCGGGTTAGTGGAATGGTGCAAGTGGGCCTTACCAGGCTAGGCACTTTAAACATGTGTTATATTTTCAATGAGTAAGACTGACCTTCGATTGTAATTTTGAAATGTCTGCCTGGTAAAGGGTTAAAGAAAAGGCATTGTTTAGTTCAGAGGTCTTTAAACCCCGGCCCGCGACGCGTTCCAATCCGGCCCGCCGACACCCCGGCCCGCGGGAGCCAGGCTCCAGGGGTTCAGCCCTAACAGCAGCAACGCAAAAGTTTTCTGAGACGCAATATGGGCCTCAGGTAAAAAAGTTTGGAGACCCCTGGTTTAGTTCAATAATTTCAATATTCATTTATTCCACGAAATAATTATAAATCATTGTTATTTATACCATTCCAGGTACATCTTAAAGCCCACAAGCGTCGCAACCGGACGTCCAAATATCAAGAAGTGTACTGGCGGACCGAGCCGGTCCCTATACAAGAGCTCAGCGTGTCCATACAGAACGAGATCTTAGAGCTGAAGGCGGCTCAAGAGGATAGTGAGGACAGAGGGTTCGGTCCTGACTGGGTTCTGGGTCCTTAAGTCTTTTTGAAAAAAAAAAAAAACTAAGTGCGCATGTGACACCCCTGGAGTTGCAGGCGTCCATTGACTACGGTGATCGCTTGCCATCAGGCGAGTCGTATGCTTGTATGCCAACGATGTCGTATAAATAAACTGGCTGTTATTTGAATATCAAGAAGTGTACTGGCGGACAGAGGCTGTATGTACCTATACAAGAGCTCAGCGTGTAGGTACATACAAAACGAGATCTTGGAGCTGAAGGCGGCTCTAGAGGATACTGAACAGTTCAAATAAGTGTTTCCTTACCTTCAGTTCTTGAAGGCAGCAGTGGTTTATAGATAGTGTAGCAAGCTATGGCTATTGGTGTATCAGAAGGTTTGTAGTAGTAGAAGTGAAAAACTTGTTGGTATGTACAAGAATGATAATTTATTTACAAAACTCACGGTATTTATACACAATTTGAGAAAAGCAAGAAAGAGACGTATTTACAATAGAGTGAGATGGAGATATACGGTGCGCGGGCGCGTGCCAGAGCGAGAGCGCGCGCGTGCCACTGCGCAGGCGCGGCGCGTGCCGCGCTGGAATAAAACTGAGTTGGCCGCCGGCGCCAGCCCTTTCGCTCGCCGGCCGCCGTGGAGTAAACATCGCGTCGTCGGATCGCCGTGCCTCGCTTCGCTGCTACGCGCTCGCTGATTGGAAGACACGACGAGATCGACGAGGATGCTGCAGGCTCCGGATATTAAACTGTCCTTCTCGGGACAATATAAAACTGCTCTTCTCAGAGCACGCAAACTGCCCTTATCAGGGCGACGTAAAATGTTCTTCTCAGAGCAACATAAAACTGCCCTTGTCAGGGCACGTCCTGTTTCTCTGTTTAATCGCAGAGTGTCAGTCGATCGCAACTGTTCTTATCAGAACAATTCTGTGTTTCTGTCAAAACACATGATGTCAATCGAGTGTTCCCACAATAGTAAACACTACTGGTAAATAATATTTGTTCACACAAGGCGGTCTAGCATCAGTTGCGTTTTCGCGAGTCGCGCTCGGGCTAGATCAGGGTTGCGAAATTCCTCCTTTCGGGCATTCTTGGCTCCGTTCGGCTCAGCATAGCATGATTCGTCCCTGAACTGCTGTCAAACTTCTGTCTTGTAGGAAGTTTCCTTTCTGTACGGTAGTACTATTATTTATTATGTGGCTAGATGGAGGCGCGTGCGAGAACGCAACTCATGCTAGCTGTTCAGGTTCATATTAAACTGTTTCAGATTCACCGAACTTCCTCCGGAAAGACCGCGTACTGAATAGCCGGGTCCACACAGCGAGCATACGCGCGAGGCAATTTCCTCGCGCACAAAACGGCCCTCGGCCGGGCGCATGTGCTCGCTCTGTGTGGACCCGGCTAATACTTTCAATTTTAAATTATTTATAACTAATCATGTCTAAACACAAGCAACAAGCCTTATTGAGTTTACTGTGGGACTAGGTCGATCTGTGTAAAAATTGTCCTATATTTATTTATTTAAAAAGTAAGAATGTAAATAAAGGAATGATAATTGACTAAAATATTGTTTTTATTTCTACTACTTTCGAAATGTCATGTTGTACCTAAATGACTTCAAAGTGATATTCAAAATAGGGTATCGCTACAGGCTTTTTTAAATTGCCTAACTAGGCACTACGAGTAGTGCCTTATACAACGTGACCTTAGCCATTGGACAAACCCTGATATCCCACGTAGGGTTACTTCTCAGAAATGCTCTAACGGTAATATTTTTTAGGGTTCCGTACCCAAAGGGTAAAACGGGACCCTATTACTAAGACTTCGCTGTCCGTCCGTCCGTCCGTCCGTCTGTCACCAGGCTGTATCTCACGAACCGTGATAGCTAGACAGTTGAAATTTTCACAGATGTATTTCTGTTGCCGCTATAACAACAAATACTAAAAACAGAATAAAATAAAGATTTAAATGGGGCTCCCATACAACAAACGTGATTTTTGACCAAAGTTAAGCAACGTCGGGAGTGGTCAGTACTTGGATGGCTGACCGTTTTTTTTTGCTTTTTTTTTTATATATGGTACGGAACCCTTCGTGCGCGAGTCCGACTCGATCTTGCCCGATTTTTTTAATTAGAACAAAAATACAAAAATAAATTATCAAACAAAAGTTATTTCCAATAATCGACAACAAAAAGAAACATACTGTATTAATCATTGGCAGTGCTTTTGACAATTTGTTTGAAAATGTGCGGCAATGATGACATTTGTCACAAGTCAGAATCTTAGTAATGTCATAAATAAAAAAGATAATCAAAACGATCGAAGAAGGTTTCATACTATTTATTACCTCAGGAGCTACTAACACATACAGGTTGCTCCAAAGTAAAAAAATCGTAATTTGTTAATTTCTTCGTAACCGCTACACCGATTGTTATGATACTTCGTATACTGGTTCTAAATACCCTAATGCATATTGTATATTTCGGCTTTGTCCAATGGCTAGGGACACACTGTATATTGATCAGACAACAAGCTATGTTTTGCTTAAAATATGCACAAATATCAGTTTAAAGGTTTTATGACTTTTAAGGAGGAAAAATAAACGACAAAATAGTCCTTTTCTTGTAGATTTTATTTTTTTTGTTTTCATGTTTTCTAGATATATATTTTTTCATATATAATAAATTGGCTATCGTTATATACAACTTAAAATTATCAAGAAGGTCCTTAGCATCAACTACATTTGAGTCTTATAGCTACGTGGAATAACTTTCGTAAATTAATTAAATTAGACATACAATGAGTGCAACATTCAGTGAATTTTGTATATAACGTATGTACAGTAATTTGGGATTAAATTCGATAAATAAATAAGTTTTAGAAGAGAGACGTGAAGAGAATTTCGTTTCTTAAAACATTTGATAGGCGGTTTACATTCTCGTGCGAGCCACGAGACGCGAGTGTAAGCGGGGGGGCTCGTGGCTCGGCTCGCGTGGAGGAGCGGTTTTTTGGGCACGAGTCAAAGGGGATCGCGCGGGACGCGCGCTTACGTTTACACTCGCGTTCGGCTTGTCATTCGGTTACAAACCTTATGCCGTTAGTATTTAAAATCGATTAGCTCGACGAGCTTACGAGACGAGCCACGAGGTGAGAGTGTAATCATTAGCTCGACGTGCTTACGCGCTCGAGACGAGCCGAGCAACGAGCCGCGAATGTAAACCGCCTATGATAAGTTATAATGTTTTTATGTTAATAAATGGTCTATCTATAAGATCAATACGGGTAACTGTAACTGGCCTTCATTAGTATGTACTTACACATTTATTAATGTTTAGTGTGAATTCATACATTACATTCCACTAGTAAATGTATGAACTCTTAATAAACAAATTAATGTGTAAACAGACCCTAACGACCTTAACACAACAAGTATTGTATATTGACTACTATTCAAGAGTAGATAAGAAAAAAATCTTAAAACTCTCACCACTGTAATATTTAGTAGGTAAGACAAATATTCAAGGAACGAAACTACCCTCCAAATCTTGAAAATGTAAGCACACTGAACTCGAAAGTAGAAGAAAAAAGAATGATTCTCATTATCTAAGCGGCCTTTTTACTTTCATAATACATTGTTATTGTACAGTAACTTTAATTATTAGCTTAGCAACCATGCCGCTAATAATTTTGCTGACTGTACCAGTCAAGTGTAAAAAAAATGGGTGTAGACAACTTACTCAAAAATATGTCCCATAGTTACTATTTCGCTGACACAAGAGCACATGGGACATATTTTTGACTATGATTTGTGCACCCATATTTTTACACTTGACTGTACGAGTACATAATAAAACCGAGGAAATAGGACATACCTTCTGTACTAGTACTAATTTATGTTCTGTCTTGGGTTCTAGGGAAGATATTGATATGTATTTTTAATGTAATAGTGTATAACTCACAACTCACTCTCTGCCACTGTACATAATAGGAATGTTGAGTCTTGGCAGTAACTTTTGAATTCGACTTTAACTTTTTCATATAAAAAGCAAGTACAGATTAGTTACCTATATAATAAATAGCCAATATTGAACGTTTTAATCAAAATTAAGTGGAACTGGAGGATGACTTTACAAAATTGCTTGGCATAGGTACAGTCAGCAGCATGAGTTGATAAGCGATCGAGCTTTTCAAAAGTATCTACGCACAACTTTATTGTTAAGGGAGTATAAGCGCGTGCAGATCATTTTGCTCACTTCACCCGTGTTCCTACTTTTGCTCCTGACTGTACTTGAACAACTTGAAGGGACTACAATTTTATACAAAAAATACTTTAAGCCTGTTTACTACTACAACATGTAAACATATCTTTAATTTGTATATACAATCTTTTCTGACACTGACCCGCCCGTTCCTCTCTCTACCGCACGAGCGTAATTATATCGCTGTCCCGCCCACGTGCTGGCGGTCAATGCCATTGTGCGAGCGGGACGGCAATATAATTACGCGCGTGCGAGAGAAATAGGAAATGGCGGCTCAATGTAAGTCTTCGCGCTTAGCGTCCATACAATAAGCCTTTATAAGGAAGAGGGAATATAAATATTTCCTACCTGATTTTGAACTTTATTTCAAAGTGATCTCGCTCTGTGTAGACCCGACTAATTCTTCAATTATAGGGTTCAATTTTGCATAATTCCTGACACCCTTATGCCTTATAAAGGGTTAACATTCATTGCCACCCAGCCAATCAAGACGTCCGCGCCAGGCCACAACAAGTTCGTCATATAAAGCAGTAGTACCACGATCCCGACTATCGGCTCGTCCGGCCTGGGAACGAAATCATAAAATACCCGATAGTCGGGTTTTCGGCACTGAATGTGTTAAGTAAGGCAAATCTGAAAGCCGCTTAGATAACCGAAATACGATAGTGTAATTCAATAATATATAAAATAAACCTGTATAATATCTTTCTTCCACTTTGTACTCTCAAACGTTCAACCATTTGCAAGGAAAAGTTATAAGTACATAATTGTATCAATCGTTACTTTAGTCAGTCGAGTCACAATTAATTGCAACGTAAAATATTGTATAATTCAAGAAACTATTTAAATTTATCGAATAAGTAAGTACCTACAGATATCGAATTTATTTGTTGCCCACCATAATACATACTAAATTTAAGGTGGGGAATTAAAACTAGTGGCTCTGTGAGCTGTAGACCTCGCGAGCAGAGCTTGAAATAACATGGTGCTAAGAGCTTTAAATACACCGTGTTTTTTTTGATTTCCGTTAATTTCAAGGGTGCATTCCTGAGCTTAAATCAAGTAACTTTCTCAAAGATACCGATGTTCTAATTAAGTCCATTTCGGAGATAATCCATAATTTAATTTTTTACTATAAGGCCTCTACAAGCGTGTACACTTGCCTTAGGGCCGGCTTACATATTGATTAGTGTTTAGAATGAGTTCATACATTTGCTACTAAACTTAAGTACAATCTCGGTCGATTGATGTACGAAATGACATTGATATGTCACAGATTTCAATTGTTTGGTTGAGTTAAATGTAATGCCCGTGTTACAACAACGCTATATGCTACATTTAATTACTTTTTAAACAAAAAAAAAAACAAAAAAGAAAACAAAAAAAAAATTTTTTTTTTTAAATTAACTATGCCATTTAGTTCTTATAAACGTACTTAACTATACCCCGAAGTTAACGGAATTCAATAAAAACACGGTGTATAGTAAATTAAAGAAAAACAATACGAAATTTATGTGTAAAAAAATACAAAAAGTTATAATATCCCAGCATACAATTACTGGGGATCGAACCCAGACCCTCTGTGCAAACAGAAAAAGCGAACGTTTACAAACTGAGCCAAATATTTCTTAGATGGGTTGACGAAATTTAGCTACTCCTTCTCAAATTAAAATTAGTTAAAATTAAATATCTAAATACCGCCTAAACCAGCGATAATTTTTTTCTGCATTTTTTGCTATTAACTCTGTAAACATGTTTCAAAAAGAAAAAAGTCTTATGATATCGATACGACTATTTGTTTAGGCGCCAGGTATCACGACTCCGCCATTTTTAAAAATTTCCAAAAACCGGATTGACAAAAAAATTTTATTTAGTCATAAAATTCGGTCACAAAATTTCACGAGAATCGGTTATGAATTGCGACCTGTAGAGGAGAACATCCGGACATACGAAAGCAAAATGCCCGAGTCAAAACGTAGACCTTCGCTTCGCTTCGGTCAAAAAATGTGAGACTGTGACAAGGACAAACAATAATAGCGCTTTCGCTGCTACTCCTACTGAAAGATACATAAGACCGTTCGGTAATTTTTCCCCACCCCTCAAGCCAGATCCAGATATACTAGATTCATGCATTATATGTATAGAGACAACTTTTGTCAAAATCCAAAGTGAACCTTCTGTAATAACACGGTGTTTTTTTTTAATTCAGTTAATTTCGGGGTATGACTAACTGGATGGCATAGTTAATTTTATTTATTACTTTTTCTGTTTTTTGTATTTTTGAAAAAGTAATTTAATCAATTAATAGCGTTGGTGTAACACGGACCTTATATTTAAATCCACCGAACAATAGCCTAGATGACTAATTTTCATTTATAGTATCAATCGATCAGGTTTGTCTTTAGGGTCAAAAGACCATATGGGACCCTTTGCATTATTAAGCAATACAAAACTCAGAAATGATAGTCAAAGTCCGACAGTCGTACTTCACGCGCGAAACACTCCTAACAAAACGATAAGTGAACGTGACGTCAAGGTCACTGAGAGTCCATCTTGAAGTATGGACAAAACAAGAAAATTGCGTTTTTGGCGGTGAAATATTGCGTTTATGTATATAGTTGCAAGTTGCAATACAATCTTTTTTTGTGTAAAATGTAAGGAATCGAATGGTATCCTTACTTATTTCCTTTTTGGAAGTTAAAAAAAAATAAATTAATAGCCCATCAACGTGCACACTAGCGCCACTACTAAATAATCGTCATTATTTAAATTATCACAGTGTGAGCGTGACAGCAATACAACTGCTGTCACGCTCACGTCGACCGATCGGCGGGACAGTAATATAATTACAGATAGATAAGAACAGGTGGATCAATGTCCGAAATCCTTCATGATCAGCGTCCATACTTTAAAGAGAACGCGTCAAATTTCCTTGCAAATGGTCTCACAGTGTCTTTCAATGTCGCCACACAACTTACCAGACTCGCGTCGCCCGTCCGGCGACCTGCAAATAAATAAAACCCAAAAACAAACGGACCTTCGATTCACATTTACCAAATTAAATCATTATTCCCTAGACATTTTTTTTTTTTCAATTTTCTCGCGTTTCGATAAAAATTCTTTTAAATCTAATACATAATATTCAAACCTACTTTAAATCCAGTGGTGTGCCTATAGTCTGTATCTTTAGGTATTTAAATAAAAGTAAACAAACAATTTTTAAATTTTCGGGTAGTTATAACATTTATTTAACCGACCAAATACAAAACCGCCTGGATCAGTCACTGAACGACCTGACTTTAATCTACATTATTTGATCATGTAATGTTTTCATCTACCCTCAACTGGCTTAAGGAGCCATTTGAGGGTAGATTTTGTTTACTTTTATTTAAATACCTAAAGATACAGAGTATAAAGTATCATATGTATGGAACTTGCTAACTATGTAAACAAAAGTCACTAGTAAATTCATCATTCTTTGACAATTTCAATATGGCGGTTTTATTTACATAGTTAGCAAGTTCCATAGAATGACACTTTAGGTAGTGATTGCATCAATTACAAAATGCTTGGGATATTAACATTTATATCCCCATAAACATCTTTCGTCATCTCTAAATAAAAATTCTACTTGCTTGCACACTTACAATAATAATTATTGGGGATAAACCTTTATTTGGGAGTATTTCTCTGATCTCCCGTATTGAAATGTTGCCGCTTTAAAAAAATATATATCGGCTGTGCAACAAGTCGTGGTCAATAATGAAAAATCCATCTGCACATATGTTATCAACCCTTTTAACGCCGCGCCTATCGTGTGTATCGTGAACATTGACGGAATGCACGAAGTTCTTTAGCGGTCAAGGGGTTATTTCCAACTGTTACCACTTGTAACAGTTGTTTTCTTTCGCATTTGTTCCTCAGTGGTAAAATGTTAATACAATACTATACCAATTTCACAAAATAAGAAACGAAACTGTTAATAGTATCATTAAGTGCGATATAGATGGACTTTTAATTATGACAATAATTTAAAAAGTTTAGGACACGTCATAGATTAGTGCGTTTATCTGCACTCAAAATCAGTTTTATTCCACAGTTACCGTTTATGTAACAATCTTACAATCAAACATTTCGTGAATCTTACGACTCTTGTAATACTTAATTAACATATTACCGTAAGTTTCTTTGAAATAAGCTTAATTTCTTAATTGTTACACATAGGTGGATCAACTTTTTCTCGTCGTTATTTTATCCCATTGTCAGCAGGGGATAATAGTAGTAAAGTGTCATTCTATGGAACTTGCTAACTATGTAAGTATGTAATCAAACCGCCATATTGAAATTGTCAAAGAATGACGAATTTATTAGTGACTTTTGTTTACATAGTTAGCAAGTTCCATAGAATTACACTTTAATAGTAGCACAGTTACTTAGAAGAAATGTTGTGTGCTAACATGCTTAATAGAAGGTCCATTATAGAAACGGCTGAAAACTACCACAAAATCGTAACTTTGGTAAAATTAATACCACACACTTTGGGTTTTCTAAGTTGCCTAGGGGAACGTAGCCATACCAACGAGTGACAAGAAAAAGTTGATTCACTTATGTAATAAACAGTAATTCTGTAAAAAAGTCAAGTAACTTACCCTCAAAATGTAGCCGACGTCGAAATCACGCCAAACAAACCTTATCACTATCATCACAAGTCACTCACGATTCGACGCGAAAGTCTAACCATTGTTCATATTAGTGCTAACTTGGGTCATGCGACGCTTTAGATATGAAGGTTGAAATTAATCAATTGTCAATTGAGTTCATAAAAAAATCCACTTAAAGAGGAAAGTCGGCCCTTAGATAATCTCAGTGTAAGGCAAACACTGCCTGTTTTAAAAATTTGAAGAAGTAATAACACTATAGGTAAGTGGAAGTAGTGTGTTACCGTTTATCTGTGTGAGTGAGGTCGGCACAACCCAATATAGCAGTGTAGCTATGTCTAGCTGGCAATTATATGGTTCTGTATTGTTAGATCTGTGGGGCGTCAAGTCTTAGGATATTATACTTACCCGACCAACAATCAATTTGGTGATAATTAGACTTAATTACCCTCGTTCTGACGCGGGCGGGTACAAAGAAGGGTAGTTCTCACGCCTGCGCAACCGATGGCGGACAGAGGTGGATATGAACCACCGGGAGTCATAAATTGAGGCATAACAGCGTAAATCGTTACGCGTCACATTGGATCATTATGATGATAACACCATATTTAACGCATCGAATGCTACACGGAGGAGCTCAGCGGAGCCCGGGCCACGCGAGGAGCACGTATGTCGAGACAAAAAAATGCGCGAAATAGTATTTAGAGCAGTCGGTCACATAACACCAGTTAGCACTGCACTGCACTGTAGCCACTTCACAGCGGGGCCCTGCGGCGGGGCCGGGCGGGTTGGACGTGCCCGCCGTAGATGAACCGGCGGCGCCACTCCTCGTACTGCTACGTGCAGGCGATGCTGGGCCCGGCCGCGGCCGCCGCGGGCTCGGCGGCCGCGGGGGTGGAGGCGGGCGGCGCGGGCGCGGAGTTGAGCTCGTACACGTTGGACGAGTTGGAGTCGTCGTTGTAGGACAAGATGCTGACTTCGTCCGTCTGTGGGAGAATGTCATTCGTCATCGTTTTGTACCCTATTTATTGCTGCGTAAACACTTTGCTTTGCAATAATGTAACTTTTTTCTACTCGTCGAATGTAATTGTTGAATTAAGATTTTGTATACCAAACTGGGTACTACCAAATTGGGTAGGTACTTTTAATGTATGGGCTCCCAACTCAACTATAATATTCATTTCGAAACGGTTTAGTCAACTGACCAATCACAGCTCGCCGCGGTCAAGAGTGCGAAACACCTCAAATTAATTATTTATTTTAGCTTGTATAGTAGAAATATTTCTTCATAAGTTAAAAATGCGCATGTGACACCCTTAATATATAAATAAAATATAGCAACATCCATAGACTACCAAAAACCACTTAGCTTTGCTTGTTAGTCTCCATAGGCTACGGTGGCCAAAATCGAGAAAAATACTGTCTAAAAATTGAATTTAGCGCGGAGCAAGTACCAGGGCCTCATGAGTTACGAGGTGTCGTTGACCAGCCCACCAGGCCGCGGCGGCCGGGACGCGGACGAGTATGACGATATCGCGGCTGCTCGCGTATCTTAGCTGTATACTTTTGGTTTGTTTACCTATATGATTTTAGATAGAAAAAGTATTGTATACGATAGTTGCCCTACGCGGCATTTTGGATAAAAACGGAATATTTTCTGTGTCTTAGCATTCGTGCACACTCGGTAACAACTGACAGTGAATTAGCGGCAATGTATGCTCATTGAGCTAACAACTGCGACGCGGCCACCGGCGGCGTGGCCTCTCTAGTATTTTATGCTCTGAAGAAACACTCAATCGGATAATAAAAATAAATGTGTTATAAACTTACACTACTCTCAGATAATCTCTTAGTTTTCTTAGGGGCGGGCTTGACGGGCTGCGCGTCGGGCTTGCGTTTAGTTCCTGACGCTGTCCGCTCACGCTTCACCAGTAACGACGCTGAGAGGTATTGGTGGAGTTGCTTGCGTCGCACGTGCCGCACCTGGGGATAACATTAATTATTAAATATATTTGCTATTTACATAACAAACTAGTCTACAACCCTAGATGCGAAAGTCAAGTAGCCTTACTTGCGTTCAGCGTGGCGTCAAGCGTCAAAGATATTTGAACAACGTGCAGTGAGGCCGCTCGCATACGTTTGCATTCATTTAATATGGACGCCGTGCCGAACGCCCCACTAAATGCGTTCCGATCTACAAAGGCCAGATCTGAACGCAACTTTAAGTCTGATCTCTAACAACTGAAGTAAATGTGTATAACTATAAAATTATAAATTTTATGCTGCTTCTAAACAAGTCTTTCACTAAGTGAGGTCATAAGTTTTTGATGCCTACTACCAAAAAATGGTACTTGTCAAGTTACAAACCAAAACAATTCCATTTGAAAGTGCCAATAATAGTTTTCATAAAGAAACATTATTGTTTCCGTTCTAGGCACCCATGTATATAGCTCCCTCCACCGAATTCGCTGAACTGCGAAATCGACTCCACACTCGCGTTCGCCGCTTCGGGTCACGAGTGTGGAGCGGGCTTTCGTCCATAACACTCTAACTTATTACTTTAAGAAACACTCACCTCAATAGCCATGCCTTCTCTCAGCATATTAGTGTTCTCCGCTTGGTAATGCACGCTCTTCGTGAACGTGGATATGTCGTACGTGAGGTCTACGTTGAGGTTGGTCTTCTCAAACACGAGTCCGATGAACCACATGGAACAGTGGTTCGCTAGTACTTCACCCTGTAAAATTGACAAATGTATCAATAACCCCCTCTTATTTATAAAACTAGGGAAATATCTGTACAATTTTATCTCTTTCCAAGGGTATTCCACCTATCCAATTTTTGTTCAATGTGCATTGCGTCTCACATTTTGCTTTAATGAGAGAGTGAGACGCACTGACATTGGACAGGTGGACTACCACCCTTAGAAACGCGTCAAAAAGGCATAGAAATAAACGATTCTCAACAGTATTTTAAATTTGATAGATGTTTATGATTTTATGAATAACGTCAATATGTTTTACAAAACTTGAAAGTCATTGAAAGTCACTTCTGCACCTCTAGCACATCTTGCATCCGCGACTTAGACCGCGACTCGAGTCGACATTCCCGCGGCTGTCAAATCTGTCGATTTCCGTAGCACAACTTGTACCCGCGACTGCAACAGCCGCGTAGAGAACTCAAAGTCGCGGCGCGACTCATCAGTGTTCCCCGATAGAATCAAAGTCTAAACATAAATGCTATTTACATGTGACAACACTGAATCGGAAACAGGGTTGCGCTATTTCATTCGTTCTTTGGTGGTAAAAAATCTAGTTTATTGTCGATGGTTAAGTTTTTCCTGTCAAAGTCAAGGAACTTTCAAATTTTGTCAACATTTAATTACGAGAAAAAATATGAAAAAAATGTAAGTAATAGAGCCTTATATACTAAATTTTGATAATATTCCTTAAAATATATATTGTTTTTTAATTTCTGTTTAATAAACCTTTTAAATAAAATATTTTTGTAAATAACTATAATTAATGGAATTGCTATTATTGGTTTTAGTTCTCATATTCCTGTTGTAAATTGTGTTTTTTTTTTCAGAATAAGTCCAGCATTATCCTAGACACGATTGATATCCCAGCACTCAAAGGAAAATATTGTTAACAGGAACGTGCCAACGGGCCCCGAAGTGGAGAGTCAGGAAAAGAAACACACTAGGCAAGCTTTTAGGTTTCAAACGCGGAGCTGTCCCCGTTTCTAAAGTCACTAAGATGTGAGAAGCGCTTTAGCTTTAAGAACACCACCGAGGAAGTGAACTATTATAATAACCATAATGGTTATGGCATACCTATCTATAGTTCGTTTTTTTAGCATTAGAAATAGGTAAACAATCTTGATGTGTCTTTTAATTGAAAAACACATTTTAAAAATAAGTTACGGCAAATATGTAACAATTATGAATCTAATACGATCATTTATATTTTTCTGCTTTCATAAGCAAATATTGTGCCAATAATGGATGGCATTTGTGTGTATGTGTACTGTTTAACTGTTTATGATTTGACAAATTGATATGAAAAGCTTATTTCATAGTCCTCGATGAAGTCACGACCATATTTTATTTTTTTGTTTACAAACCAATTTTCTTTCCAGGGTGATATTTAATTGTCCTACGCCGCATGTCGAAGAAAAAGGAAGAGAGAAAATACTTTTCAAGGGTAATAAAGAAGATTCTTACAATTTCTCTATTGTGGTTCTAGATGTTAATAATATATTAGGTTTAATAATAAGAAGTCGAATATTGCAAGAATATATAAGGCGAAGCAATATATTATTAATTTAAATATTGTTTTTTTTTCACTCCTGTATTTTTTACCTGAAATGAAACAAAAATAAAGTAGGTAGGTACCTACAACTCCTAGAAGCCATGATTAGCTCCCCAAGGCCCACTTCATACTTAATGCTGACAGCAACGTATCATAGCATGATCGTATCAGACCCTGTCAAACATGAAGTGAAACATCTAGAACGCGGGTATGATCTAGAGGAGTTTCAATATGGTAGAGTAGACCATATGATAACCGTACCTATGCTACGCAGACTATGACATGAGCGTAACGACTCCTTCAAAATATTGTTGGTCGGGTCGGTCCAGTCACGTCACGGTATGGTGTTGGCAGGGGACGGAATGGTTTAGTGGGTGATGACTGATAATATTTCATGCAAAGCATAATTTTGAGCCGGACATGATCCTGTTACAGCCACGTATTACATCATTCTGTTACAGTACGATGCAGCGGGCACAGGCATTAGACATCTAACCGTGATCCTAAATACTACTACTAAGGCTTACTTAATAATAATAAGTTAACTACTTACTACTAAATTACTTAATAAGTTGGATAGTTTGTTTTGAACATTTGTACCTACCCACCTCATCGGCTTCGTTTATGTACAAGCAAGCGGGCTCCGTTGTTAGTTGTTAGGTTGATGAAAGTTTTGTGTAAGGAAGTCTTAGGATTATACTTTTACAAACTTACGAACCTGAATTGAAATTTAGAAAATCCTACATATGTACCTATTTACTTAATTTAGTACCTACAAGCTAGCTGTTTGAAATTAAAGTTGTAAACATGATGGGTGTGTTGTGGTACTTGTTGGTATCACCGTGCATAATCGATATAAGAGTGCGTAAAGCGCATTTAGTGATTGTTCCATACTTCCTTATCCCTTAGGGCAATAAGTAATTATACAAATTATATTATTACATAATAATGAAACTTGTTTTTAAGTTATAATTATCATGAGTTCAGTTAAAAAAGTACAAGCAAACCACCCGCGAGAGCGAGTCGCGTTATAAAGTCGCGTAGACTTCGACTCGCGGATTGACATAAAGCCGAGAGAATATTTTGTCTCAAAATAGGCAGTTGTGCTACGGATTTTAGTTCAAAGTCGCGATCGTTGTCATTTTCTGACAGTGACACCTGATCGCGAGTTTGTCGCGGCTCTCGCGCGTGAGTTGTGCTGCCAACACGCGACAAGCCGCCAAGTCGCGCCGATCTGTCTCTTCTCGCGCCTGTCGCGGCCAGTTGTGCTAGAGGTGCTGATAAGTGCCACCTTATACGATGGTAAACAAGGTGTGTATTTTAACACTTTTGATGCCTATATATTTAATTTGTTTTACAAAGTAACTACATCTGAATAGTTCAAATATTTCAATGATGTCATGACCTGGCTTAATCTTAAAATAAAAATAATGCCATTTGACTTACATTTTCATTCTTTTTCACTTCAGTACCAGGATCTGGGACTGGAGCACCTTAAATAAAGTTGTTATATTATACATCATTAGTATTCTATTTTGTACTATCTCTAGCACATTTATGATTTATGTAATAGCACAGAATAAATAATAGTACTAGGTACAGAAGACTGACTCTCTAACAAAACGCGTCTGTTACGATCAGGACAGATATGGCCGCTAGGTGGCGACAGCGCCACGCGCGGCTTATGGCAAACCCCAAAATTGGGGCGCAACGGATGTACTTTTAGCTACCTGTAGCAAAGCGACGAAATCGCGGAGTGAGCCACGCCTGGTTATAGTTCAAATATCTTTATTCTTCTTTATAGTTCACATAACAATACAGTACAAATACTCTTTATTGTACATCTCAATACAGAAAACAATACAAGGAATACAGAAAATTAAGAAGAGGCAAGACAACTGGCGGCCTTATCGCTAAAAAGCGTATTGAGAGGAGCTGGCAATGTAATTAAGAAACTCTCCTTAGTTATTTTGTAATTTGGTGCAAATTAAATAAGAGTGCAGTAATAGCTTACCAGGCGGCAAGGCGAGAGGTTGCCCGTTGTTGATATTCAGCGGCACTGAATTGTAACACTCTGGGTTGACGTGGGCGATGGTTATGTGTTGGTTTCTTTCCAAAGTTGCTGTAATAAAAAAAAAACAATGTGCAACATGTCTACTGACACAACAGACGAAATATTGTTTCTTACAAGTAATGATGCAAACTACTCGGTAGAAGTAATTTGAATAGTTGCATGCCAAATTTGAAGGACACGACAACATTGGTATCGTTTTCGAGGTTTTCGGGGTACATCCCGGAAAACCCTAAAATCGACAACAGTCCTTGAATAGAAAGTTTTCGATTTAAGATTTTATCTCCGAAATGTAATTATGTCAAACAAGTCCCATTAGAAAATGAGTTTAATAAGCTCAAAGTCGATTACGTGTTTTTAGAGCACCGTACAAAACTTTGTTCACGGTGCTCTTATGGGATCACTTCGGTCTTGCAAATCGGTTAAATGCGTTTTTCTCAAAGACCGTTTGATGTAGGTACCTGAAATTTGGAATAGTTATGGCAAGTACCATCACTAACACTGTGAATAAGTCGAAACTGCTTATTTCTGATTTTAGGGGGAAATTTAGGGGGTTAGAGGGTTAGGCTGAATTTTTTTCTAATAGTGTTCCTATGGCTACCTTAATCTACAGAATTATATTGGAAAGCTTATTAGTTATTAGTTCAATTGGCCACTAAATCAATAAATGATAGGTGAATTTTAACTTGCAAACTAAATTAAAACTTGTAAACAGTTTTTCACTATTGTGAAATATAAATATACAACAAAAATCTTACTGATGAGATGCCTGACCCGACTCTCCACCAGCCCGCACCACTGCAGCTGGTCATCCTTGTTGGCTGAAGAAGCGAGCAGCACTATGAAGTGCTTGTAGCGCGCGAAGAAGTTGGGGGCTTCGAAGAGACGCTCCCAACCGCATTTTGAGAGCATTATCTCATCTGTTATAACCAAACACTACTTACTGATGAGATGCCTGACCCGACTCTCCACCAGCCCGCACCACTGCAGCTGGTCATCCTTGTTGGCTGAAGAAGCGAGCAGCACTATGAAGTGCTTGTAGCGCGCGAAGAAGTTGGGGGCTTCGAAGAGACGCTCCCAACCGCATTTTGAGAGCATTATCTCATCTGTTATAACCAAACACTACTTACTGATGAGATGCCTGACCCGACTCTCCACCAGCCCGCACCACTGCAGCTGGTCATCCTTGTTGGCTGAAGAAGCGAGCAGCACTATGAAGTGCTTGTAGCGCGCGAAGAAGTTGGGAGCTTCGAAGAGACGCTCCCAACCGCATTTTGAGAGCATTATCTCGTCTGTTATTGCCAGGCCTGAAAAAAAAAACCTTTATATCACCAAGTTTATTAGTGGTAGGATAAACCTATCCTATTCTTGGCACTCCACCAATGGTTGGTTTTTCTTGCTACCCTTTATTAGCCTTATTTAAAGACAGCAGTGATGAATTTCCTACAAAAATCGTGTCACTGTCAGTGCCAAATTGCCAACAATTTGGTTTACCGTTTCAGACATGTTTCAAATTCTTTTGAAGCTTAGCTAAAAAACAAGTTACAATACTCGTACCTAATATTATTACTCTGTATAGCTTTTAATTACTCCTTAGGTATAGGTTAACTGGAAGAGATCCCTCTTATGCAAAAGTTCGCCTTTGTACTACAAATTTATGTTTTATCTGATGTAACCATTATTCCTTTATTTTCGTACAACAAAGTGTTTACTTACTAATAAAAAAAGACCTCCATTTTTTCTAGGCAATAGCCGGCAAAGGATATAATAGGGGGTATAACTGCAATGTTCTGCCGCCAGAGTGCAGCACTAAGCTAGCTAGTAAACCATAGAATAACTTATACATACTGTGCCTTAAACTGTTTTAGACAAGTTTTCACAGACAAAAAATATGACATTAATGCATCAAGGCGGTTTGTTAACAAGGGCCTACCGGGAAACGCGAAAATCGAAATTTAGTTATCTGCCTCTTTATCGCTCGAATACGCAAGAGTGATAGAGAGGTTAGATAACGAAATTTCGATTTTCTTGTTTCGCGGTAGACCCCCAGATTGTGATGGATAGTGGTAATGGCGCCCCCTACGCAGAGTTTTGCGTAATTTTCCCTATTAATATTTCCTTCATGCATAGAATGTTTTATCCATTTTCCTATCAAGGTTTACTATAGCGTGTTATCTAAAATAGTCCGGTAGAACGGACGAACTTTGTATTATGTATTTACACTTTACAGTTATTTTACGTACCCAGTCTGAATTCCTCCATGATTACTGTTCTCGTTGAGGCAGACACGTTGAAGGTGGAGTTCTGTTGCGGGTAGGCGGGGGTGATGATCGGCATCAGGTGGAACCGGTCTGAGACGTTTACCTGTTTGTATTTGTTACATACCCAGTCTGAATTCCTCCATGATGACTGTTCTCGTTGAGGCAGACACGTTGAAGGTGGAGTTCTGTTGCGGGTAGGCGGGGGTGATGATCGGCATCAGGTGGAACCGGTCTGAGACGTTTACCTGTTTGTATTTGTTACATACCCAGTCTGAATTCCTCCATGATGACTGTTCTCGTCGAGGCAGACACGTTGAAGGTGGAGTTCTGTTGCGGGTAGGCGGGGGTGATGATTGGCATTAGGTGGAACCGGTCTGAGACGTTTACCTGTTAAAGTAAAAATAGGTTATTACTTAATTTTTCTTTAGTCGCCTTTTTACGAACTTTGCTTGTCATTAGATTGGTTTGTTTTTAAATAAAAAAAGCCAGTCTCTCGCTATCGGAATGGGAGTGCAAACTAGCCTTGAGAGAATGGTCAGTACATTCCTTTACAGATCTTTAACACTTTCGGTGCCTGGCGCCTCGTTTCCAGAACAAAATGAACACACATACGTGTTATTAGCAGTCAATGTGTTAAAGATTGCGAAATACTCAGGGAATTGAGCTACCTTGACCGGGTGGATCGAGGGTTACGGCGACGGCTGTGAAGAAAGGAGACGTCAGTTCGAAACCGGCCTTAGGCACTCTAGGACTTGGTTTGACTGGAAGGACTGCCTCCTTTGCTGAAGATATGTCGTGGAGCTTACGAAAGCTTGGATAGGATAACTTACCCTTGGATCCCACACCGGGAAGCCCAGGTTGACATTGTCAGGTTGCTTCAGCAGCACCGGCTGCGGCCATTTCCACTGGCTGAAGACCAGGAAGAACTTGTGCAGCAATGTCGCTGGGAGAGCGTTGGGGTATAGTTGGCAAGTGCGGGCTACTAGCATCGCCCAGGAGACTCCGCCGAGGTAGCCCAGTGTGTTCGAGTAGATGCCGTGACCTGAGGAGAAATAACTAAGATAACTTACCCTTGGATCCCACACCGGGAAGCCCAGGTTGACACTGTCAGGTTGCTTCAGCAGCACCGGCTGCGGCCACTTCCACTGGCTGAAGACCAGGAAGAACTTGTGCAGCAACGTGGCTGGGAGAGCATTGGGGTATAGTTGGCAAGTGCGGGCGACCAGCATCGCCCAGGAGACGCCACCGAGGTAGCCCAGTGTGTTCGAGTAGATGCCGTGACCTGAGGAGAAATAGGATTAATATTGATGCAATCAAGCATGTAATTGCTGTTAAAACGTGTGCCTTGCTAACTGAAGGTCGTGGGTTCAAATTCCATCTCGTCACAATGAGTTCCTCGGGATTTATTGGTTAACCTTTTGAACGCCAAACGGCGCATCCATTTGCCGTGCCACTGACGCCACGGGGGTAAATTTTTTTTTGTCAATAAATAATGCCAACCTAAAAGTGGGGTGTTTTTCAGTAAATTTTCATCAAAAGACGATCGACGTCAAATGCCGTCTTTGGCGTCGTTGTCACGATTTTGCGTTGACGTCAACTGCCGTCTGTGGCGTTCAAAAGGTTAAAAAAATTAACAGTAACTTTTTAAGTAACGGAAAATTTGTGAGAAAACCTACACTCGGCGTGTGCGTGAACTGTATGATGCAGAACAGGATCGCTCAGTTTATTGGCTTTAAGTCATTGTCAAGTTCAAGTTTCATATTTAGGCCACTAGGTGGCAGAGTTTCCCCCTGCTTATTGACGTGAAGTTTGCAATTTGCTTAGCCCCAAAAAATATATAGCCCAAAGCTTAGCTTAGCTTGTATAGTCAGCATGATAGTGACGGCCAAATATCTACATCGTAAGTTACTTATTTTTATGGCAATCAAGGTGTGCTACGATATATTTGGCCACTTTGACCGTCACATCTATTTGACGCTGAATGGACATAAATTGGGAGGAAGCATTTGCCCACCATTGGGACGTATGCAATGGTGATGTGACGTTACTCACGCTTGGCCCACAGCTTGATGGCGCGCAGAGTCAACCGGAAGTTGTCGATGTTGGGCACGAGTCGCAGGATCTCGTCGGTGACGCGACATCCGTTTAGCGAGCGGACGCATTTCTGGTCCAGGTTCTTGAGGAGCATGTCGTCTCGAAGGTCGAAGGAATCTGAAACGGTTTTTACTGTTTTAAGATTATTATGATTTCTACATAGTGAGTAGTGACACTTGTAACAATCACCCTTCTATAATAATGCATCATCTCTATCTTACTCTTGGAATAGAGGGGAAAAAGACGATATGAAATGCGTTAAAAATCGTTTGTCTTTTTTTGTCATTTTGACTTATCTATTTGCAAGAAAGGGATAAAACATAATTTAACTAAATCTAAAGGGGGTAAGATGACAAGGAGGGCTTACCTGGTATCTCCTTGAGAGCGAGCCGGGCAAATAGCAGATCTATCTCGATACCGTTAAAGTTCATTTTGATGACTGGCACAAAAGCGTCTTCGACCGCACGCAAGTCTCGAACCTGTGTAGTAAATAAGACGTTCACGATACGATATACAATGAGAAATTTTACAACACATAGTACAATTAATATTAATTAACAATTTTATATTTAAGTAGATAGTTTCTGACAAAAAAAAAGCTATTTTCGTTTATGTCTTCTGCAAATTTCATCATAATCATCCTCTTCATAAACTGGTTAAGAATTTGCATTATTAATTATCAGCTATCAACACAATACATCCTTGAGTACAATAACAGTAGGAACAAAGCGTTGGTAGTTTAACCTTTTTCCATCGACCACATATGCGCCATTAGAATTTCAACTTTAGCATTCTGATTTAAGGTTCATTTTAGACTGGACTTTCAGGAAATGTAACTTTACTTCAAATTAATCATCAAAGCTGGAAGGAACATATTTGGATTTTTTGGGAAAGCCTTGTAGATTGGTGCGACCTGGTAAAGGGTTAATGGTAAGGCGTGCAGTTTTCAAACCGGAAATCATTGGTTCACTTCCAACTATGGCAGGAAAGTTTATTTACAAAATATCATTTGATAAATTACAGTTGCTTCTCGGTGGTAACTACCTTTACCTTTGCCCAACAGTGGGACGTATATTGGTTAGTGATGTTATGAAGTAAGTAGTTAAATATTGACCTGTGGCTGCTGGCGTAGGAGTTCGTAGAACGACTGAAAATAGTCTGTCCGGTCAATGTGTCGCGGCGCCACGCAGAGCGCGTCGATATCGGCGCCGCGGTGGTGGACCTGTGCAACAATAGAATATTTGACAAATTTTTATGAATGTTATCAATCGATCAGGTTTGTTATGAGGATGAAATGTCTGTATGGGATGGGACCCATTGTCTTAAAGCAATACAAAAGTCACAAATGATGGTCAAAGTCTGGCACCCGCACTTTACTGACGAAACGCTTCTAACAAATTGTATTGCCAATACGTGACGTATATATAGTGACCTCACCATGTAACGTTAGAAGCCGTTTCGATGTATGGAAAACAAGGAAATTGCGATTTTGTCGGTGAAATATTGCGTTTATGTATATTGTTGGTACAATATTTTTTTAAATAGAATGTAAGGAATCGATTCCTTACATTATATGGTACCATTATTTTTTTCCTATTTGGAAGATGAAAAAATTTTTTTTACTTCTTAACTTATAAATCACATTTACAAATAATGTGAAAACAACTACTTAAATAAAAATCTAAATTATTTTTTTGGTTAAACCAAGGGGATTCTAGGCTTAGGATTTGGTAAAACGATATCTTATAATAAGACAAATAGACGCACAAAGGTATACACTTCAGCCAGGAGCAGTTTCACTATAGGATTGTGGCCAGACCCTTTAGGATTGAATTTCGATTGTTTCGGACGTGATTCCGCGTCCGCGAGGCTAAAGGAGTTAAGGTAACTCATACAAATCTAGTCATATAAATTAGAGATGCAACGGATAGTTGTTTGGCCGGATACCGGATATTCGGCCTTACCATCGGCCGAATATCCGGCCGCCGAATATTCGGCCGGCGGTACAATACCTACATTTCGGTTTTTCAGGTGCGCATTCTGCAGGTTTGACCTGTTTCCTAGTGAACGTTGGCGCGGACACATTTCTAGGTTCGAAATGAGTGCGCGTGCAAGTCAGTGGAACGTTTAAATTGTTTTAAAATAATAAACACGTACGATTATGATCAAGACTGTTTCTTAAATCCAATTAGTTTACTCCGAAATCAAGCAATGTTACTATCCGGTATCCGGCCGGATTGTAGGTCATTATCCGGCCGGCCGGAATTAAAATCATGGCCGGATAGGCCGGATACCGGATAGTAACCGAATATCCAGTGCATCTCTAATATAAATCACTTACCCCAAGTCTGTAGGATCCGAATGTGTATATATTCCCACCAACAGTATCAGCAACATTTGGGGGCATATTCTTCCTCATACTCTCATCCCGTATCCACTGCCTCACAAGCCTATGTAGCGCTCCAAGCACTTCCATGCGGTGGTCCATTTCAGCGTCAGATTCGAAGACTCCGAACGGAACGAGGGCTTCTTTAAGTTCGTTCGTCTTTTCGATGTCGATCGGTTTTGGACCTACGAATGTAAAGTACAAAATACAGCAAGTAATCAAATAACAGGATAACAAGAGCAAAAACACAGAGTTTTGACAATTTCGCAAAAAAAACGGAATTGGTAAGGTTTCTTTACTTGGAACAAATTTCGCAAAGTTCTTGCGATATCTGTCCGTTATGACTACGCGTACGCACTACGCAGTGCCGAATTCACGAGAAAAATTGCGTTTTACTGTAAGTCAATATGAAAAATATTTCGGAAAAATAAGATTATATCTAAAACTAGGCTAAGTCCAGAAACTTTATATGATTGTCTGAGATTTTTAGTCTCTTTGTGATCAGGAATACAATATAAAATTCCTACGGTTTCCTCCTGAGCACGCAGCACGAAGACACTATTATTTTTATATTTAGTATTAGTATCTTATACCTTTAAACGAGCAATTCTTGTTTACATTTCGGGGATCTCGGAAATGGCTCTAACAAATTCGATGAAATTTGCTATATGGGGGTTATCGGGGCCAAAAAATCGATCTAGCTAGGTCTTATCTCTGGGAAAACGCGCATTTATGAGTATTTATATGTTTTCCGAGCAAAGCTCGGTCTCCCAGATATTCTAATATTATTTGTAACATATTAAACAGGAATGGAAAAAGATGGAGAAGACTTTTACCCTCCGGGAATCACATATCATGAATATGTAACAACATAACAAGTGAAAAGATAATCTTAAAACGGATGTGGGAGAAAAGTATCTTAAATAAATAAATAATAAAAAATAACAGGCAGCATTATGGTTCATCTGGTCGATATGCAAATGATGTATAATTCATTAATCAAATAACAACATGCTACCCACAGATTTACATAATCTTCTGTACTACAAGTTTGATAAGAGCGTTTATCAATCTTGACCATATTAAGAGTGCAAAGCTGATTTTGTAATTTGTATAAACCAGTTTCACTAGTTATTAAAAGGGAAGAAACATTGACGTATATCTAAGGACTGGCCTTACGGGCAATAAAAATGGGGCATGAATGGGGCCAGTACAGCGGTGTGACACCGCTACAACGCGATTGATTGATGAGTTCGCATCACGCGCGCGTGGCGCGATTGGCCGCATCTAGTTGCGTTAGACTGCACTATTGGCTCGAATTCGTGAGTGACATCGCTGAACTAGTACAATTTTTAGTGCCCGTAAGGCCCGTCCGAGATATACGTCAATGGGAAGAAAACATTCTTGTTGACTGACCAGAGTAGATTTATTTAGAGTAAGTTATCTTGCAATAAATATCGTGCGACGCGCAAAAACAGGTGTTAGGTACCATTGGCCACACTGTTACTAAACCTTATTGCAAGGAAATAAGGTCCACCCATGGTAAATTCACCCTTTGAACGCCGCGCCTATCGTGTGCTTGCGTATCGTGTGTCATCGTATACTCGTACTTTGTCGGAATGCACGAAAGTTGATATTGGGCTATAGCTGCGCCAGTGGGGAGACACTCCTGACTTCGGGCAAACTCGGCTCCGTTCGGCTCAGCATTGCTCCGAGCAATTATTAGGGTTGACACAACTTGGCGTCCCTTTGCGTGCTCGACCACAGATAAGATAATTACTTGAATTTTGACAACCCTAAATAGTCGAAAGGGATACTGCCATAACTTAGAAAGAGATAGCATGATTCGACCCTGAATCGCTGTCAAACTTCGGTTTTGTAGGAAGTGTCCTTTCTGTACGGTAGTACTATTACTTATTCTGTTGCCGCGCGCGTCAGTTGACATCTTTGGCGGTCGTAGAGTAGGGTTGCCATAAGTGTGGGGACTCAGACCGGGACATTTAAAGAAAACCGGCCAAGTGCGAGTCGGACTCGCGTCGCGTTTAAAGGGTTACACAATTTGTAACAATGTATTTTTCATGTGAAACTTGAGTGAAATGTCTATAATTAAGTCCGACTCACGCTTGACTGCACATTTCTAATAGGTTTTCCTATAGATAGGGAAAGAACTATTTTGTGTTTTTTTTTTCAAAATTTTAGCACAGTAGTTTCGGAGATAAATTTTCCATGTGTTTAAATGATTATTCATTGAACAGTCAAGCTACCATGTAGATTCAGGGGATTCTGGGTCAACCAGCAAAAAACGCGAGCGAAGCGAGCGCGAAATTTTTTTGACAAAATTGTGAAAGCGTGTTAAAAAGGCCGGGCCGGGCCTAAAAATCCGAAGTTCCCCAGTGAGGCTAGCTTTCATGCGAGGTCGAAGCCGTGCTTCAGGATAAGCTCAGCTAGAGCATAGACGCCAACCAATGTCCATTGTATTAAAAAGCGAAACCGTAGGCCGAGCTTGGCGCAGCGAGGTCAAAGGCTAAGCTGAAGAAGACGAGATTTGGAAGACAAACCAAAAATTTAGGTAAAATGTGAGGCTGAAGGTCGAGCTCAGAAATCTCCACATTACTTAATAAGCCCGAAGCGTACTTATAACCAGCGCGGTGAGCTTTCATGCGAGGCAAAAGGCCAAGCTTCTCAAATCAAATTTTTACATTTGTTAAAAATTAAGTGACGCTGAAGGTCGAGCTGTAAGAAAGCAGCGCTAGTGTTACTCAACAATAATATGTGTCATATGTACAAGAGTTACTCGGAGGGCCGAAGTTCCATTGATGAGGTTTTAGGCCCTTGGGAGCCTGAAATTCGAGCTCTACATTACAGACTTTAAAAGCTATAAAATAACATAATTTACATAATCATCTAATTATTGTGTGTCTGAGAAACTGATATTGGACATTAGGTAAAAGTAGGTACCATAAAACATTTTTTTTTAATTTTGGCCATATGAAACGTAGAAATGTAGGTATATTATTTACCAAGTCCAGCCCCCTACTAAATAACTATGATTTTTAAACCGGGACAATTTTCTTACCGGCCGGGACGCCGGGACACCGTGCTTCAAACCGGGACATGTCCCGGCGTACCGGGACGTATGGCAACCCTATCGTAGAGTTAAGAGTACCCGTCAATCCGTCAACCCGTCATCATACAACAAAATGATGCAAAGCAATTTGACCCATATTGATCTGTAGTAACACACGTCTGATACTGGGGCGCTCCACGAGTTAAGAGTGTTGCTGTACACGTCACAAATGTTACAATGTCTATCCATATCCCCATTATCAAGGACAAGCAATCACTGCATCCTATTAGATAAGAACGTGGATTTACTAAACGTTCGGAGATAGGTTACTGTATATTCCTTACTGTGTTAAAGGGGACGCAAAATATTTATTTTATTTTATTTATTTAGATATTTGTTTGAATGGGGTCATAACACCCTCCTATATATGGAATCTTGCACTGCAATGTCAGTTGCAAGGCTATGCAACGAACAAAACGACTTATTTAAGGACAAACCAGTTGGTTGAGGTCAACTGTTATTTAATCCCTTTTAAGTATAGTCCAAAATTGCTCGAACAGATCTGCTGCTATAATATCGCGAAAAACTAAAACCAATTGAAATCGTTATCTGCCTCTCTGCTCTTCCATATTCGTGCGATAGAGGCAGATAGGCAAAATTTCGATTTTCGTTTTTTTTCGAAGTAGGTTCTCAGATATTATATTATTGCAAGTCACTGTATGTTTCGATTTAGGGTAATTCGCCAGAAACTGGCCACCCCAAACCAAAAATGAATTCTATTCACCTATAAATATAATTCATTTTAGTATAAGGTGGTCAGTTATTGAAAGCTGGCCAGTTATTGAAACCTTATACTAAAACGAATTCTGTTTATAGGTGAATAGAATTCATTTATAGTTTAGGGCGGCCAGTTGATGGCGATTTACCCTACTAAATAAACTATAATGTTTTTAAGCAGTTAAGTTTCCTCTTCATATTATGATGTATTAGTGCAGTGAATTACATTATATAAATAAACTTTAGTAATAGATATTGAATTTCGGGTTAAGTAAGTAGTTTCATACAGTTATAAAGACAGTCTTAAGGTTCCGTCACATAGGCGCGTTTGCCGGGCGGGGCGTGAGCGTTTTATATGTAAAAGCGGCGCGCCCTGCTCACGCACGCATAATAATCAATGGGCACAATCACAATAGGAATATTAGGAATAGTAATAGCTTGACCGTCTAATACCTCTTAAGAATCTTAAGATACTAAACCAAGTTTTTGTCATGGAAATCATCATTTTACACAAACTTGTGGGCAAAAGCCAGTAACTAATATCTGCGGGTACAAACCTGCCATGGAAATCGCAGAGGTCATCCCCAGCGTCTTCAAGTTCTGCTGGTTCTGATGCTCATTGGACTTGGGCTGGTTGGTGTGCGAATACTGCGGTGCGGGCCACATCTTGCCTAATTAAAGTTGAACTTATCGTAAAGAAGGCTTAAGCTAGATGGGTCATTGAAGGCTCTCCTTGAGGGTGACTGTTGGGGCAGCGCCCGGGTTAACTACCTGAAAGAAATTGTATGCTGTAGTTAGAAATGTCACTTAAATAAAACTTCGATTGTCCAAAAATCACAAATTTGACATTTATCACAAAAGTCTAATTAAACGTCACTGGTCCCATAACCTATTAGAAATGGGCTAAAAATTAAAAGATTCACAGCGATTTAATATTTGTATTTATTATCACACAATACTACTATAGTAGATTGTACAACAAGGGCATAAAGTGACCCATTTTTACCCGAGGCAATTTTTTGGTCTGAGCAAAGCAAAGACCAAAATAGTAGACGAGGGTAAAAATTGACATTTATGCACTTGTTGTACACTCTGCTTTTCACTTCGATTGCGAGGAAAATAAAATTATATTTTTCACGGCAATTTACACCACGAAATTGTCGTAAAGCGAAAGAACATAATACATAACCAATTCCCGCCAACTTTTTTTTTTTTTAATTTGCAACATGTGATCAGAGTTTCAGACGCTTGGTTTTCTGCCAAGTCAAACATTTCGGAGCATTTTTTAACGATCATCGACTCCTATTTTATGTGATTTACTAAATTTAATGACAGAAAATACGGATTTATAATAAATTGTAGCAAAAATAAAATAATATAACAAGTTTTGTCATCTACACAATTTTATTGCTCAGTAAAATTGTGCAATATGTTTTAACTGTTTGGCTGTTGAGACCGATTACCTTAGTCTTAGAAGAAAATGTCACTTTTATGCTCTAGAGCATAAAATGCGATTTTATGTCGTCTACGCACGACATAAAGGTGCACTTTTTGAGCATGAGAAGTGAAAAGGTGTGTTTCTATACCGAGCTACCGAGAGACTAACTTACAAAGCTCGTGGAGTAAAGGTCCTTAAGATAACAAACTAAGGGCTGTTGTTTTTCGTTCTGTTACGTCTATACGAGTGAAAGAGAAAGTATTCTAATGTATTAAGTTTGAGTGAGATAGATTTAGTTTTGTTAATTCCAACAGTAGTTTCATTCATGATTTTTTTGCTTATCTTAGACAACGTTCCTGTAATTATGAGTACAATTACACCTTTCATACCAGTAAAATTAAGTTAGTACAACTTAAATTGCAGTTTAGTGACATGCCAGGGACCACTAACTGTTTGTAAGTTAATACAGTCAGCGGCAGAAGTTGCTAATCAGGCCAGATGTTCGAAATGATCTTGATGCGACTTTATTGTTAAGAGAATAAGAGCGTGTCAAGGTAATTTTGAACACCTCGCCCGCTTAGCAACTTCTGCTGCTGACTGTACCTATGTTGCATAAAGTCATCAAAGGGTTGTATTGTTCTGAGAATAACTTCATTAATGGTCCCGGGTTCGAATCCCGGTAAGGGCATTTATTTGTGTGATGAACACAAATATTTGTTCCTGAGTCATGGTTGTTTTCTATGTATATAAGTATGTATATCGTCGCCTAGCACCCATAGTACAAGCTTTGCTTAGTTTGGGGCTAGGTTGATCTGTGTAGGATGTCCCCCTAATATTTTTACTTCTTAGAATTAATTGTATTTATGCACTTAGATTGATATTTGATACACTATGGGCAACTCTTATGATAGCTGTACCATTGTTTAGACGACAATGGTTTCACTCACTTGAATTTTTAGTCACTATTCATGTAACATGTCGCCAATAGCGACTAAAAATTCAAGTGAGTGGAACCGTTGAGTTTAAAATATGTCTCCCGAAAGTTTAATTTCGATTAGCTGTACCATTATTATAAATAAATAAATATTTTATGTGTTGTTTAATTTCTCGGCGTATTGTATTGTTAGCCTTTAATGATTTGTACATAACTTTATGATTCAGATAGCAGGAGTTACAGTTAAACATTACATGGGTAATTTAAATAATATTGGTTAAATTCAGTGGCGGATTTGCAGTGTTTGCCACCCTAGGCCCCAGGCCCTGTAGTAACTACTAGCCGCCCCTTTCAGCACCAATCTATAGACTGCCGCCTTACTGCCTCCCCTAATATCTCGCCCCTCTAGGCCCGGGCCTACTGGGCCTTAGGGCAAATAGTGTGCGCCACTTAGTGTGTATTATAATAATTGTTTGCTTAGCAACTTAACTATACCCCAAACATTACGTCATAAATGAATGTTTAGGAGCAACTTATTAGCCATTAGCCCTTGGAATGGCAGGATGTTAAGAAACGGTCGAACAAGTCCATCAAATTTGAAATTTAATTGATAATAAGTTTTTGGCAAAAATTTAATTTTTGGTACAATGTTTTATCGCTGACTGTACTTTTCTTACGACAGACAACTAATACTCATCGAGACAATTCTAAAACCCCCTAACACAATTAGGTTGCGTTGTTTCATCACAGAGTTCCTATGGCCACCTCCTGTCTCCATCAATCAGATCAGCTCGATGGTACCATAATATTGCATTGTCATCTGATTTATATATTTTCAGCTCAATTGGAAACCGGGAAGTGGATCAAATTTAACTTGCAAGATTTGATTACAGACAACGGGACAGGTGAAAGTAAATAAAAGCTTGTAAAAATTTACAACCTTTCTTAACCAAGTATGATGTGGTATATTTTGCCTGCAAATGTCACATTTAAAACACTTAACAACATGAAGGCATAAAAAACAGTTTCTACGGTTCCATACTCAAAGGGTAAAAACGGTACCCTATTACTAAGACTCCACTGTCCTTCTGAAGTCTGTCGTCACCAGGCTGTATCTCATGAACCGTGATAGCTAAACAGTTGAAATTTTAACAGATGATGTTTTTCTGTTGCCGCTATAACAACAAATATTAAAAAAGTGCAGAACCCTCTGTGGGCGAGTCCAACTCGCACTTGTCTGGTTTTTATGGAATAGCTAAATTGCTATTTGGGGTTGTGACACAATCCATGACCTACAAATTAACACTTGTGTAGCAAAGACACTGTGTAGCCACAATGGAAGCATTATTAGTGTTGAAGCAATCTATGAAACTTGTTTTGTGGCAATTTACTGGCTACAGTACAGTCAGTAGCAAAGTTTCTAAGCGGGCCAGGCGTTCAAAATGATCTGATGAGTTTAATGTTAAGAGAATAAGAGTGTGTCAAGGTAATTTTGAACACCTCGCCCACTTAGCAACTTCTGCTTACAACAACTGTATTATCATATATTGTACTAATATGAGAAAATTGTGATAGAAACAGCAGTATGTTATTGCTTTCTTATCAATACAAGGACATTAGAACTCAGTAAATAAACAATCTGACTAATGCTAACGTACACGCAAGTAGTCGATGACTTTTGATAATTGGTACATTCTAATGTTCATCCATAATGGATTACGATAATCTAATGTAATCTTGGCATGTTATGGTCTTTAGAAAGTATTTCGTCGAAACAAACCTACGACGACACAAAACATAATAAAGTTCATTCACCTGTTTTTTATTGCCACGAGCTACAGTTTACACAATTATTAACTACAACGATGGTATTCTATGAAAAATAAACCAATTACGGGATATTAATAAAAAAACCACGAGATCTTTCCCGAGAAATCGACAAGATGACAAGAATTACGATGTGTCCTTTTGTTAACATGAGTAGCAAATACGCATTTAAGGTCACCACTTATGTAAATAATAGATTTAGATAGCAAATTTATCGTATTGAAAACAACAGACTGAACAAAAACAAAGATCACAATCTTAAACTTATATTTAGAGATGCTTACAAAGAAAGCACAAGAAAATCTCACGTTGCGCTAAATGGATGGTTATAATAACGGTATTCTACACTATGTTGTAACGTGTAAAGGCTGTTTATCACTCACCAATTAACTAAATCATGCGTTTATCTTCACAATGACGAAAAAATAATCAATTGAACTCATAATAATACAAAGAAATAAACATTAATTTCCAAACAAGCGCCCAACAGTCGCCAACAACAAGGCAGCCATCTTTAAATGGCGTTAGCAAATGCTGCCGTCACAAAAAAAAATTGTGTTACCAGCTTTGAGCTGATTGCGTTTAGTTTTTGCAAGTTGTTATAGTCTGTCAAGCCGTTCCCGTTAGTAGAAAAAAAGCGGCAAACTTAAAAAATGTAGGTTATTGTCCTATAGAATATTTGAATTTCGCACCTTTATCTACTAACAAAGTTGTTTGACAGACTATAAATATATACGTGTAGAACTTAATCTACATTATTATATGAAGTAAAAGCGTAAAACTAAAAACTTACATAAAAAATATCTCAAAATTAACTTTATGAAATCACTGTGTAAAGGCCCCTGTACACAATGGGCCAGCGCCGGCCAGTCTAAGGGACGCACCCATGCGGTAGAATGAGATAGCAATATCATTTGCTCACTCTAACGCATAAATGCGTCCTCCAGGCTGGCCCACGCTGGCCCATTGTGTACAGGGGCTAAGGGTAAGACTACAATGGAACTAAAAAAAATCCATACTAAATTGTTGCCATTTTTAAGCATATTATGTCAAAAATCTGACAGTTACGTAGGAAGTGGCTGCCTCATTTATTCTTATTTCTACTATTTTATATCGCACTATAAATTAAAGTATTGTTTTAAAACAAATTCATGATATAATGTTTAAAATATTCGAAATTCGTATAAAAGGCGCAATAAATAATAAAGTTCATAAAATGTAAAATCAAAACGCAAAGATACGTTCAAGATGCGTTCATTCGTTATTTCTGCGCATGCTCCATTGGCAGATTTTCTGACGTATCGTTAAAACTCCGTTGAACTTTTTCACGTATCACTATCTCTTTTATATCGTAAGCAAAAGACAGGGAATGATAGAGAGCCGGTTGATGTTTTCGTGTCAGCCTTGTGCCCATTTACGAGGAGTAGGTAAAATCCGCCATCTTGAGAGTAGATTCAAGAACTGAGGACTTTTAGCGGAGTTATGTGATTATCGTTGACAATTTTACTATTAAATGGACAAATATTTGTCCACCGGGCGCTTTCTTAGCCTCTATAGAAGCCGGTCGCGTTGAAAAAATTGTGTTACGCGTCGGTTTAGAGTTAAAACGCCGAAATCCATGATAGTGTTTATGTGACAGAAGACACCGTAAGCTTTCTAATAGTTTTTTGCGTGTCTATTTCCGTTTTCCATTACAACGATCGCGGGCATACAGCTAAAAGTTAAAAAGGGTCGGGAATCGCGTCTCAGATCAGTCTAAACGGTTTCGCTATGTATTTTTCTGGCGGAAAATGCGGTTAGATGGGCGTTGTTGATCGGCAGTCGGTTAACTCTCTGGTGGTGGATAGTCTTGGTGAAGGCCCGAGAAGCCGGGGCTGGCTGCAGGAGCGTGTGGCGCGGAGGATGCGAGCTGCGAGGGTGCGCTTAGGGCTAGCTCTGTGTTAAGTGTTGAACTCGTGTGTGAAAATGTCGACAACGATGCGGCCGACTCTGCAAACGGTGCCGGAGTCCTTGCCGGCGGACCACGTGACGACGCCAGCGGCGGCGCCGGCGGTCGCCACCACGACGGCTGCCCCGACCCAGCCGAGGCATGCCAGACCCATCTTCAAGGTAAGTCCACGTTATATACCTTCCCCAGTCATTATCAACAATGTTGAAGTCAGTTTCAATTTCTGAAAAAGTGCCAAACAATAATAGTGATTCAGAGTTGTTATATGTGTTGTGTCATAGTTGTAGCTCACCTGTTCAAATAAACAAATGTGTTAAGTTCACATCTCATACCCAATTACCTATATTATGTTTTCTTGCTTAAGAGCAGCTTCAAAAGTATGGATAATACAGCAACTTACGACAATTTTAAATAGGTATTACGTTTTCTTACATATTTGCTAATGATATTCTAAATGAATGTTCCTGTTTTACAATTATTATCTAAAAGAATAAGACAAAATATATGTCATGTCTATTATGGCATAAGGTTACTTGAATTTAGGTCTTTAGGTTAGGTTCAATATTACATCAATATTATATCTATACCAATTTTAAGAATTAATTGATAAAATACACATATTTTACATTTCAATTCCCATATCCAATTTGACAAACTATGAAATAAATAACAAAATAAAATCAACAAGTAGGTGTTTCCTCTACTTAAAATAAATTATTTTACATCATGCATTACATATAAAGCACCAGATAATTATTAGAAAAACATAGAGAGCAGTTATTTTTAAACTCAATTTCTAATAAATCGGATTGAAATATATAAAGTAGGTGAGTTGACCGTGATGTCACTATACTTGTTTTCATATAAATTCCATTTTAGCAAATCGCTTTGACAGTTTTAAAAAGACATTGATTTGACTAGTAGAAAAGTAGCCAATTGTAAACCACAATTGCCTAGGAGTCTAGATTTCTAGAAAGTTGTGATCAGCGTTGCATGGAGACATTGTTATAATAAATTCTAGAATTTGATAATCTTTTGTTTATCCCTCTTGTTGCTTGCATTTAGTTTGTTGTTATATTAAGGTTTATTTAAATAATAAAAAAAAACATAGTCTGTATATTGACTATACTTTATAAACATGTTTATTCAAAAAATTACATTACTGATGAATTGATGATAGATTGGTGAGTAAAAAAACAAATTAATTGGTATCTATTGATAGCACTTAATTTGCAAGCAACGTCTTAATCATAATAACAAATGTGGCTCATCCTTGGAATAATAATAATAATGGGCCTGGGTTCGAATCCTGGTAAGGGCATTTATTTGTGTGATGTACACAGATATTTGTTCCTGAGTCATGGATGTTTTCTATGTATTTAAGTATTTGTAGACTTATTAAATTTGTGTAAAAATGTCCTATAATATTTATTTATTTATTATAATAACAAATGTGTAATCAGTATTAATTAAGAGTGATAGTTCCTTTTATTACATTTTGCAAACCTCTTTGATTTATTCTTATTTCTACTGTAAATGTGTAACATCTGACAATGACTCTAGTCATTAACACTAATCTATCCTAGTCCTGCCCACCATACTCGGTTTAAGCCATTGAAATTTAAACCAAATTATTTGGAAAAAAGGTTTTAAGTAAAAAACAAAGAATTTTGAGTGTAACCTCAGCCTGTCCAGGCTTTTTATTCATGACTTGGTAAAAATGGAATACATCCTTTAAGTGATTTTTAAAGGATGTATATAATTGGGCAGGATAAGGCTAAAGTAAGTTTCACCATCAAACCCCGTCAACCCATCAATGTTCCATTATTACAAGCTTTTATTTAGTTTCACCTGTCCCGTTGTCTGTCATTCTGTAATCAAATCTTGCAAGTTAAATTTGATCCACTGCCCGGTTTCCGATTGAGCTGAAATTTTGCATGCATGTATAAATTGGATGACAATGCAATATTATGGTACCATCGAGCTGATCTGATGATGGAGACAGGAGGTGGTCATAGGAACTTTGTGATGAAACAACGCAACCTAATTGTGTGACGGGTTTTTAGAATTGTCTCAATGAGTATTAGTTGCCTGTTGTAAGAAAAGTACAGTCAGCGATAAAAGCTTGTACCAAAAATGAAATTTTTGCCAAAAACTTATTATTGACAATAATTTTAAATAAAAGATAGATAAAGGCTACTCATTGTATTTCGCACCGGGAATGCTATCTTTTGTTTGATTGTCAGGAACCATTGTTATGACTAGTGTGACTCAGGTCTTAAGGAAGTTGCATTCAAGTTGCACACAATATATGCTTCTTAGCAACAGGTTTGTTACCTAACATTGATAAGTTATATGAAACATGTTTGTGGCTATATAACAGTCATAGTTTGTCAAATTAATCATTGTAAATGTTGTTTACAAACAACTTTTAATAGAAATTTCATGTTTATTAGTTGTCTTGAATGATTTTAACATTATCTTTGTCTTTTCTACTACTATTTTGTCTGTAGGTATCTATAGGCCATCTCACGCTACCCTTGTCTTTCAGAGATAGAGGCATAGGTATAAAGAAATACATATTTATTTTTAACTAGTTACATAAAATTATATTTACATGGTTAAGTAGGTAGATAGGTCAAAAATATCTGAATAGTCAATCTATTTGTTTAGATTACCTATAGATTGCAGTACAACCATAATATTTTATTACTAAATCACTAATTATGGCACTCTTTTAGAAACATGAGGCTGATTTAGCTAAACTAAAGTATTACAAGTTCTTAATATACAGTTGCAATCAGATACATCGAAGCGGCCAAGGTGCTCACAAATATGTGAGTGAACATGCCGCTTTTGTTAATGTGTTAGAGTGCATCAGATATTTTGAGCACATCAGCCGCTCTGATGTGTGTGATGGCAACTGTACAGTCAGCATCATATAGTAGGTAGCATCCAAAGTATTCAAATAGTTTGGTGCGCCATACAAATTATATGGTGTACCAAACTATTTGAATACTTTGGATGCTACCTACTATACGACACTGACTGTACATATAGGGAAATTTATACTAGTTAAATTGATTACTCATTATTATTCTATCATTTTGCAGCAGATGTTACGCCATCTGTTTTAAAAATAAAATTGAACTCTAAATGACTCACCGACCATCGTGATTGCATGATTATTGATTACTTTTATAAATAAATTCTTAAATATTTTGATATTACTCATATTAAAAATGACATATTTAATGAAATATTGAATATTTTTTTCCTAGACTTATATCGACCGGGATATGAACCGTGATTACCTTTTGTAATATCGGGAGCTCAAAAACAATCCAAAAGGTAATCACGGTTCATATTCCGGTTGATATAAGTCTCGTGAAACTATCCGTGAATCATTCAAAACTGTTATGTTTTTCCTATCTCTAATTTTAAAAGTAAAATAATGACTGGGGATTGATTTTGCTCTATGTAAGCTAAGCTTTTACGTGAATTGTCTTTTGGCAGCTAAGGTTTTATGTGAATTGTCTTTTGTTTGTCAAACATATCTATATTGTCTATGTGAAATATGTCTAAATGGAATCAATATATTAGCTGTTTACAGCGACCGTCCTTTTCTAATGACGTAAAGTGATAAGGATGGATATTATATTACCCGAAGACAAGCTAGCATTCTTGGAACCCTTGTGTTATCTATGAATCTACTGCTTCAATTCCATTATGTCTTACATGCTGTCTACGTCTATTAATTACATCAATATTTATTTACGCAACTTCCACCCTTATTACGACATTGATAAGCACCGGTTTCCCAACAGCAGCTCATGCATAAAACTGAACGCAGCTTGCGATACAATATCCAAATGAGCGCTCTTTTATGCCATCATTTTCTCCATGGATAGGTTTTCTAAGTTTACATTTTTTTTTCGCCACAGATAAAAAACGTTATTAGGTCAGGGAGGCTCACGCAAAACGTTTTTATTCGCGCATTAGCATAAACAATGCTGAGTGCGAAATGGAATTTGCATTCGTTTTATCATAACAGCGTAGTGACTAGACGTTTTAAAATTTGCAGATCATGAATCTACTATTTAACTGGATCAGGCATGAGGGGTGAGGGGAAATGACCGAACGGGATAGTCTTATGTATCATTCAGTAGGAGTAGCAGCGAAAGCGCCATTATTGTTTGTCCTTGTCACAGGGCACATTTTTTAATCCCCACCGTAAATTTAGTATTGGATTATGGTGGGCCACAAATAAATTCGATATAGCATATATTATATAGGATCCTACCATCTATGTTGCAGATACTGAAATCACGTTTAGAAATGTCATAATGGGCAATATTGAGCAGGTTTCGAAAAGCAACGACTGAAACTTACAGTAAGCAGGCAGCTTTATGGCCTCTACAAACGTCACAAATAATCGCATGTGATTTGCTATACATTGCGGTATATAATTCCTTGCTCCTACTTACCCGGCAATTATTTAAAATCGCATGCCATTTGTTTCAAGATCTGTAGTAGTCTTAATTCGATGACATTTTGTCGATATTTAGCGTTACTACGGTGATTTTCGTCATTATCCACAGAAAATATTTATAAAGTTCATGCTTAGATTTGACTGTTAATGTAAACAAATAGATAATATCTAAGTTGTTGCGCATCGACCTTCCATTGTGGTAATAATCGTAATAAGAATAATCACTGACGCTACAACTCGCGGTTAAAACGAATATTACTCAGTATACTAAAAATAATCTCCTATTCATCTAATTAATAATCTTGACCAGCTTATTTGAATCTTTACGAAACTTCCTGTTGGTACAGCAAAGTTTTTAGCATCCTTCCAACTTCAGTGTAGTATCTGACAATCTCTTATTAACCCAATGCTATTACTTAACACATCGTTTCGACTACCTATTCTTAAAGGCTTCTACTAACGTTGCAAGAAAATGTCATGGGATTTTAGATAATTAGTGGCCAAGTAAGTGCAAAAAATTCAATCGATCGATAAAAAGTTGCAGTAAGCGCTGGTGGCCTAGCGGTAAGAGCGTGCGACTTGCAATCTGGAGGTCGCGGGTTCAAACCCCGGCTCGTACCAATGAGTTTTTCGGAACTTATGTACGAAATATCATTTCATATTTACCAGTCGCTTTTCGGTGAAGGAAAACATCGTGAGGAAACCGAACTAATCCCAAATAAGGCCTAGTTTACCCTCTGGGTTGGAAGGTCAGATGGCAGTCGCTTTCGTAAAAACTAGTGCCTACGTCAAATCATGGGATTAGTTGTCAAGCGGACCCCAGGCTCCCATGAGCCGTGGCAAAAATGCCGGGATAACGCGAGGAAGAAGAAGAAGAAGATCGATAAAAAGTTGCAATGTAACGCAAATCGCATGCGATAATCGGCGAAGTTTGTAGAGGCCATAAACATTTTTTTTTAAACACGTTGTGACACTTGCCTAATGGGTACAGTCAGCAAAATTGTTGGCATCCTTACAAGTGTGCAGGCGCTGACAACTTCATAATAGCAATTTAGCAAATCGTATTAACTTTTCATAAACAGTAGTTAATTTGACTCCTTTATCTCTAATACCTATTGGTATAGTCAACAATGTTCGTCAATGTTTACATATTGAACCAGCAATGTACGGCGAATTGTCAGGTGACAATTGTCAATATTGTCATAGTGATAAAACAAGGCCCAGTTACGTACTTTATTCATCTTCTTCATGTTAGGGGCTATATAAGGCTCCAAAGCCTAATATGCCAATGCGACCATCCCTGATCTATTGTGATCGCCACCTACTACAACTCTCGATCCAAACCTGCAACTTGAAACAGTTGCAGGATCTTTTTGATCTCGAGAGACTTTAACTCCTCCGGGCGCAATATGTGTCCGCCCAGGATTAAGTCACGAGTACGCATTAGGCAAGGGCACTCTGTGAGGATGTGCAAGGGCGTCTCCTCTGCCTCCATACAGAGTCTGCACCGCCCTATGTCACGTTTCCCCATAGTGTGCAATGTGTGCATGTGCTTATTTAGGCCGCAATGCCCAGTAAGCACCCTTACCAAGTTGCGCAGTTGGTTCCTGTTCCTAGACAGCGCTAAGGCGTTCGAAGACGCCTTTTTGCTGAAGGCCTTGATTAGCGCCGTGGAATGGTTCAAACCTGTTGTTTCTCTCCAGAGTTGAATGGTTTTGTAGCGACAGTAGGTCTTTAAGGTGAGCCGCGTTAGGTACGTACTTTAGGCGTGACGATAAAAAATCTCTGCACCAAGTTATGTCACGGATGCACGGTCTAATTTTACCTCGGACGTGGAAACCGCGTGGGATGCTCTCCGCTACGAAAATAAACGATTATTTTATCTACAGAGAAATGCACTGTTTTCAGAAGAGTAGTTTAGTAAAACATCGCTTTTACGACTACGTATAGTCTGACAAAAAAAGAGTAGAAATTAAAAAGTGGCAATACTGTGTTGTCGTCCCGTTTTCTTATATACCTAGATTGATTTGAAACGGACGGTTTTAATTTCTACTCTTTTTGTCAGACTAATACCTGGCGGGCTGACATTTACTCACAGTAGTTTTCTACACCATCGTAGGATTGATATGTCGACGAAGAAAACTTGAGAATTGCGTGTAAAACCAAATATATATTTTTTTTTAAGGATTTATAATGGCCTGGTTACGCCTTGATGCAGACGTATGTACTTTTAGATATCTAGGTTATAAATAAAGTTTTTATTGAATAACAGATAGAAATGTAACAGTTAAACATACAAATTGTTAGGTATTTTTACCCTTTGCAATTTTCTGATACATTTGACGCTTATTAATATTTTGCTTGCGTTCTGTAGTTAAGTTACTAAAATATGTAACTATTTAACTGAAAATGAAATTTTTCTTGCCTTTTTTATTGTATTTAAAACCAAACTTAGTCATTAATGGATGTCATAATGAAAATTAATGACCGTAAACAGGACTGACATCATAATTTACATATTTTAATTTATTAAGAGTGACACATCGCCCCGCGTTTTACGTCATTTGGCGCTGTGACCAAATTTTATTGCTACAACATCTTCGACTAATAAATAATGATAAAGTCATACCTTATATTGATATTTGGAGAAACATAAGCCCTTTGAAAAACAACATTGTAATATCAGTTTCCACGTGGATTTGAATTGATTACCATAATATGTGTCATTCTCATCGAAAAGGGACCGAAGTGTGTTATTTACGATCATTCGTATTACGGTATCACACTGTTGAGCGAATCCACGCCGCTCAGGTCTTACGTCTAACGTACAAAGGTCCATTTTACTAACAACTACAAGTTTAAAAATCAATATGGTTGTATTGTACACTTATCAGCTGATCGCAATGCTATGCATAATTGTGTGTATATATATTTGACCTGTAAAAATACGGACTGATTAGTTCGAACGGAGTGACGTCAGTGTGAATCGATATCGCCCCGTCCCATTCGTGTCCAAAAATAGAATATCAATTCGCTTGTAAATTACTTGTTTACAGTTCACTCCTCAAATCTGTTCCTCTTCGGGAAGATGAAAAACGTGCTTTTCATCCTTTTCTTAGAGAGATGTAGCATATTATTTCTTGTGAGTTGTCATTGTCACTTATATATCACTTTTGATGTATCCTGATTAAGAATACGAGCCAAAAAAAGTTATTTCTATTCTAGAAAGTTAGGGCTGATTTAGACGGCGCGCGAACTCGTAAGCGATTTTAGTTACATTGAGGACTAATTGGTTACATCCAATTCCGACCAATCAAATACCGCAAGCAATGTTATGAAACTCGCATGCGAGTTCTCGCACCGTCTAAATGAGCCTTTATGGATCGCAGTTGGGCCCTATTGTTTGGCTGTCTGTAGGAGAGATACGAGTATTTTACTCATTGTAATTATTTAATTATGTACATTAATTACATGAACGTAACGTAACTTAAATCCGGCGTACAATGTGCAATCGATTCTCTTAGTAAAATATTAAAATACTATTCAATATTTATGGTCCTTTGAAAGCTACTCGTAGTATAGTAATTAGTAATCGTTACACTGACGCCTTTTAATAGTTACCTACTAAACACGTCTTTAAAAAAAACCGGACAAGTGCGGCTCTCGCACGAAGGGTTCCGTACCATTACGCAAACATCGGTAAAAAATCACGTTTGTTGTATGGGAGCCCCCACTCAAATATTTATTTTGTTTTGTTTTTAGTATTTGTTGTTATAGCGGCAACAGAAATACCATCAACTGTCTAGCTATCAGGGTTCATAAGTTACAGCCTGGTGACAGACAGACGGACGGACAGACAGACAGCGGAGTCTTAGTAATAGGGTCCCGTTTTTACCCTTTGGGTACGGAACCCTAAATACTGTCATACAGATTTACTTCTTATATGGTGTGTGTCGTAGTTACCCTTAACCAATAAGCAACGTAGTTTCGTTTGAAGGATAATAAACATAAATATTGGCCTTTTTCTGAAGTATAATTTTCCATGTCGCTGGCTTCGATCTTCAGATATCCTTCGAGATAGTTATTGGAAGGGCTGGCTTAATGAATAGGATTGGATCGACCCTAATTTTCTTGAACAGAAATATGCTTTCATATTTGATAAAAATATTATTAAGATAGGATCATTCTTGGATGCTTTTCTGATTCAAAGGAGCTGTGCAAATGGTTCTCGAGAAATAGGATATTACAGTTTTATAAAGCGCTTTATGATATGCGACTGCGTGCCGCGTATTTGTACGGTGCATTTCCGAGATAGAATATTTTTCATTGTTGTCGTGTATGCGATGCAGAAATATATTTGTATGGTGACTTTAGAAGTGGAACAGTTGTGATATAAAGGAAACGGTCGAGTGTTTGGCACCGCCTATTAGTTGTCATCTTCAATCGTAATTATAGCCTTAGAGGACGCACAGGGTGTCAATTATTGGAATTTTCGTGACAACTTAACATACCACCCATCTTTTGCTTTTCATTTTTTTTTGGTGACACTTAAGAAGAGGTACCATATTTCCGGTTCACCATTTCGTACCTGTAGCATATTGACAACAGACAAAATACCTTTTTACTATCACCACACAAATGCCCTTCTGAGGATTGCTGCAAAATATCTCATGTACTATAATCGAACGTAAGGACGTAGTGCTGTAAAAAACGGGTTATAATTATCTTTTCAACTGATCATTATTGTGCTGCCTATCTACGAAGTGACGGCAACTGCCTCGCGTATTTCTGCAATTTGCTGAACAGAAAATGAGCTAATCGCCGTAATTGGATAAACTCATCGGAATCCGCGCGGTGCCTTTTAGATTTCAGAAGGCCTACCGCGAACCACGTTCGACGTGTTGCCTCCCTATCACACTTACGTACGAATGTTCAAGTGCGACAGAGAGGCGACACGTCGAACGTGATTCGCGGTAGGCCCTCAGATCTAGTGAATGTGCCGCGACTACGCATCCATGTTTGTTGTTGATTGCGCGCCTTATTAACACAATTCATTGATGGCTCGGATAAAGCGCGCAATATATAGCAAACTAGCGTACGAACTCGCGGCGCATCCGCAAGATTTTGACTCACATTTTCAGAATCGCAATAGTTCGAAATCGTCGCAATAGTTAAATAAATGGTGTTTTCCATTAGATACTAGATTTCTTGTCTCAAAATTCTGTAATCTTAAGGCAAGAGCACTATTAAACCGATTCATACGTAGACACCACGATTTGCCGCGGTGATCAGACCGATAAAATCGTACCGTGAGATGAAGTGTCCTAAGAGGGCCTACCGCGAAATCTTTAAGTCTGTTGTACCGCGCGTCTTTTATTAACAAACGGATATGCACGCATACATTGTTAAATCGCCGTTGCTCAAGATTAGTCGAAGTAATTGTCATAGACAATTCTTATAAGAATAAGAGTAGAATAATATTTATTTGAAAGAAAAAAACCTTGTTAACAAATATCAATATCCTGTAGCCCCACACTAGGTTATGCCTGTTACGTGGTAGCCGGATTCGTAATTCGTAAGCTAAAGGTTAAGAAAAATCATCTAATAGGTGATGTAATAGTTAAGGAAATTTTGAAATTCAAAGAAAGAAAAAAGGAATGGAAAAGGGTGTGCGTGTGTAGGAAGGTAGGTAGATCCATACTTCTAATATTGATATTCCGACCAGACTAAGCGTTCATTATTTATGACAGTCCGTGAAGGCAATTTGGCGCTACACGTTCTGGGGTATCGATCAGGTCATTGCTCTTCAACCTGTTGCTTTACCGAAACCTACCGAACCTAGGGGCTAAAATGGTTGCGGTTAGCGGTGATGTCGCTGCATAGGGTTATGTAGATGTATGTCGAAAAATTTTTCACTTAAAAGTGTACCATTTACTTTTTTTCGAAAATCCATCAACTTTTGGGTTATTTCTACTCAGAATCACGAGGAGTATCGATTTAAAAAGAAAAAAAATGTGTCCCAAAAAAATGACACTTTTTGTAACGCATTTTCACATACATTTTGTATGGACCGTTACAAAACTGACACCCAAAATTTTTATGTGAAACTGGGGACCTTTTTTTATTTGTCTCATACTATATACGTAATAATAAATAAGGTTTCCGGTTGTTCTCATCTTGCTAACGGTGAGTACTTGCACAGACATAATCTCGTAGCCAGGATTATTCACCAGCAACTTGCTCTTCTATACGGCCTTGTGGACCGCGAAGTACCGTACTACAAGTACTTACCTGCACCTGTTCTCGAGAATGGTCGTGCCACGCTCTATTGGGATCGATCTATCATCACTGACAGGACTATTGTCGCCAATAAGCGTGACATCGTGCTGATAGACCGATCGCAGCGCCGGGCCGTGCTCGCCGACGTCACCATCCCCCATGATGAGAATCTCGTGAAGGCCGAGAAGGACAAGTCCAGCAAGTACCTAGACTTAGCTCATGAGATTACCGCCATGTGGGATGTTGACTCGACGATCATTGTTCCGATAGTTGTGTCAGCGAACGGTCTCATAGCGAAGAGTCTCGACCAACACCTAGAGAGACTCTCGTTGGGTGGTTGGATCAAGGGTCAGATGCAGAAGGCGGTGATCTTGGACACGGCGCGGATAGTCCGCCGGTTCCTTTCTCTGCGGCCCTGACCACCGGTAGCTTGGGCCTTGCCCCGCTGCTGGCGGCACCCTAGGTTAGGTTTTTTATAATGTGTTTATATAAATTTTTATTGTTTTGTAAGTGTTTTTATATTTTACTTTTATATTCATATTATAAAATAACCTAACTTAAGATGAGAAATAAATAAAGAGAATAAGGTGCAAAAGCGGTTGGATGACTCGACACTCGGCTCGTCGACGTCACCATCCCCCATGATGAGAATCTCGTGAAAGCTGAGAAGGACAAGTCCAGCAAGCTAGGTACTTGGCTCACGAGATAACCGCCATGTGGGATGTTGACTCGACGATCATTGTTCCTATAGTCGTGTCAGCGAACGGTCTCATAGCGAAGAGTCTCGACCAACACCTAGAGAGACTCTCGCTGGGTGGTTGGATCAAGGGTCAGATGCAGAAGGCGGTAATTTTGGACACGGCGCGTATAGTACGTCGATTCCTCACTCTGCGGCCCTGACCACCGGCAGCTTGGGCCCTGCCCCGCTGCCGGCGGCACCCTAGGTTAGGTTTTTTATAATGTGTTTATATGTATTTTTTCTTTGTTTTTTATGTGCTTTTGTATTTTACTTTTATATTCATGTTATAAACAACCTAACTTAAGAAGAAAAATAAATAAATGAAAATAATAATAAATAATAATAATAATTTTTGTAAGTGGCATTAAATATGGCGCCCAAACGGAAAAACGGATTCTGATCTAGATGTCAGTACTTATTCCGTATCAAACTTGTTTTAACGCATCACTTTTAGAAATGTACATAACTTTGTTACCTTAGTCCTTTTTTTTTTTAAATGTACATCCTATTTTCCACTTCTTTCTGCAGGCAAAACATGTTAGTACGCGGGCAGGTCTCACATCTACTTTTTATAGGGTTTACTTCTTTACCAATACGCCGTTCTTAAATTTCCACCGAATTAAAGTTCCTTCCTTAACCGTTGCAATAAATACACCTGAAGCACCGGTAATAAGTATCGAATGACATCACAAAAGCGCTAATATGTTAATGGCAATTTAACTGTCGTAACGGATATTTCTGAATACAAAAACTCATCCCGCATTCTTTTGGTACCTACCACAAGTTTAAACTCGAAAGGTTTTGAGTTTTATGTTTCAAGGCTTGGAAGGTGAATGGTAGGGATCGTAAGCAGTCGTAAAGGCTTGGCCACATACAGAGCGCGACGCAGCGCCGCGTCCACGCCGCGCGACCGCGGCACATGCTAACAGGTTACCGACGTCAAACAGACTGCGTCCCGCCGGTATCACGCCCCGCTTCTGTCGCGCCCCGCGCCGCGCGGCCCATTGCGTCCGCGCGGCGCGTGCGCAGCGCTGCGCCGAGCGAACGCGGCGGCCCGCCGCGTCGCGCAAGGTCACGTCAGTAGGATCGGACGTAGGCAGCGAGCGGTGCGCCGCGTTCCCGCGCGGCCGCGCCGCGTTCACGCGCGCCTTGAGGGCGTGTTGAGAGCGTGAGGCCGGCGCGATCGGCGCGCGCCCTGTTTGACCAGGCTTCGCGTCGGCATCACGCGGCGCGGACGCGGCGCTGCGTCGCGCTCTGTGTGTGGCCAAGCCTTAATACTCGTACGAGATACAAATAAACTGCTCAAAAGACGTTGACGCACAGTAGAGATGCACAAAACGCTTCACTGAGTTGTAAAGATTGATTCATATCTTTCACTCATTTCGCTCAGTGGATCTGTAGACTATATTGTTCACGAGTGAGTAGATACACACAGCTATAAGTGCGACCAAGATGGCGAATCACCTCACTCGCTCCTCACGCTCGGCCGGCTCATTCGAATCATGAGTGGGAAAGAGCGGGCAAGGAACACTGAGATAGATGAGTTACTGAGCGAAATGAGCGAGTTAAAACCGTACTGAGTTGAAGAGTGAGTGAGTTCAGTCAAATGATTCAGTTCATTTAAATCACTTACTCGTGAACGACACATGTCTAACGCACAGTTTACGCCATAATGTACTACAAAACGCATCATTGCGTGTATACGCTGCGTTAAGTTACAGTGGTAGTGATATCAGTCGTTAAGTAGTATTACTCTTACGAGAAAAACGCATATTCGTTATTAGGCATTTACTATAGCATGGGGAAAATTAGAAATGTTCTTACGCAGTCCTCTGAGGGATAATTGTCATGAAAATTTAGGCAAAACTTTTCATAAACTAGACTGATCTGACTAAAAATTCAAACTGTATTACAAAAGAGTTTCAAAGAAAGGAGATTCAATTCACACGCCAATTATTGGCCGCTTCGACCTTGATTTTGCTGCAAAATTAGACGTAGCGTAGGTACATACTTTTTAAAGGTCCGATCATTGGGTAGTTAGAACCTGCTAAAGAAAATATTATAGTGTCAAAAGAAAAATGCTATGCAAGTTTGTTATCTATTTATTTTCTTTTTACAAGTATACTTACGAGACTCATTGTATTCGACTACAGGTTGATATGGTAGGGGGTGGTATGAAGCAACTTGATATGTGGCCGAGCGAGCCATGCCTTTTAAGGGTTGTTCGAGAGAGTTGACACTTGACAGCTCAGTATTAACCCACCGGACTAAAAAAGTTACTTTTCTCAAAAATGGACGGCAAAGTCGACTTTGCCGTTTAAAAAATAGGTCGCGAAGCGCGTAGTTTATGGTCAGTCAAAAATTAAAAAGTTAAAAACATTGCCGTCTCGATTTTGGGACTGCAATGTTGCATACAAATTCCATTATTTGTCGAGTTCCAAACTTTTTAAAAGTTGAAATGGCCATATCAAATGAAGGCACAGGCCCATTAAACAGCCAAACAGATGATTAGTACCACGACTTTTTAGCTGTCTCAAATAGTTGACGTATTTTCGGCAGAAAAATACACTTCTATTTTTTTATTAAAAAAAATAAAAAGGTGGCAAAGCTAATTTTTTCAATTGTTTCTACTTTTTTCTGTGAAAATATATACGTAAGAACGTTGCTTTTGTAAAATATTTCTATGATATTTATATTTCTTGCACCATTTTTGAGAAAAGCACTATATATGACTCGGCTGGAAGGCTACTTGCTGGCTTCGGATTCAATTAAACGGACTCCCAAGGTCGTCCGTTTAAAACGAATCCTTAGCCTGCAAGTTGCTACTTCCGAGCCTCGACAATAATGTACTATTCCTTTGCGACTGTCGTGAATTTAATCGATTTATAACCTAGTTTTAGCCCATTAGTAGTTTGTAAGCAATTTGCACGACTCTACTAATAATTGCACGTTTCCTATTTCCTGCTGTATAAGGTAAAACTAAGCGTACCTATTTATTTGTTTATTATTTACTTTTCTTTATTTAGTAGTTTTTCCCTTTAGACAAATAACACTGAAAAAACACGATCAAATAAGTTTTTGTGCTTTAAATTATTATGTAATGAGCACAAAGAGGCGGAGTCGATTCGTCTTCATTTCTCATACCAACTTCATAGCAATTCATAGCAGAACCTTATTTAACTGGTTAGTTTCGCTACATTAATTGTTGCGAAAGGCACTGAAGGTATATAAGGTGCTCACGAGAAATGCGAAAGATTTTAACCACGCATTTCTGAGGTCAAAAGAAGGAAATAAAAATGTGTTTAGGTTAATTTCGCCAAAAAAAAATTTTTTTGTTTAATTTTTAAAATTTATTGAATGTATATGTACATAAAAAGTAAATGTTATTGGTAATCTTGTCAGTTAAAATGGATTTTGCAAAGTGTTACTTGTCACTTTTAGAAATCTATCAATAAGGATATTTAGACTACGTCCCATAGTAGCAACATCGCCATTAAAAAGGCGTTTTGCACTATGTAACAATAAATACTAGTTATTTTTTTTTAAATTGATAATAACTCTGAAACCAGGCGAATTTCAAAAAAGTTTCTAGGACATATTTGTCGCTAAATATGATCAGGAATACACTGTTAAAAATATTCGGTTTCCTCATGTTACACCGTGTATAACACCGCCTTGTTTTAAATGCCATGTGGGTCCAAAATCGATGACGTCTTTTCGCGTCACAACCGCTTTCATACTGATGTTCCCTTGAAAACCCGCACCTAATAAAATTATGTAAATTCTAATACCAATCCCCGAAGACTTATCGCGGCGGATCGGCTTTAAAGTAACTTTGAAAGGGTTAGAAATTCCAGGGACCGAGATTTTATGTTTAAAATGTAAATTTGCCTCATCAAACAATCTTATTAGGAATTCTAACTCAGATTAAAATATGGAATACCAGATGACAACCATTTTTTAGAATTTTGTAAAAGTCCAGTTAAGCTGACTGCGCAGTGATGTGAAAAGTGTGAAACTTTTGAAAGGGACAATATAAATAAACGTCATATTTTCATAGGAAATTGACATTTAAAGGTTGATGATTTTGAAGAGCGGAGGAGGGTAGGCCTTGATAATAAACGAGATGCTCTAAAGGCCCGACCACCTACAGCCTTCACCTATCACTACGTTGACGGAGTCCTGACATACCCTCGATGTGGACGAGCATTGCAGACGAAGATTGGGTACTGCAGTCACATGAGGGCGCACGAGCGAGCGGACCAGCTCAGTTCCCGCTCCTAGGCATAATATAATGCAGTCGCTGTGGCCGAAATCGGCCGGGAAGAAGAGAGAGAGAGAGAGGTGTAGAATTAGCTTGCGCTGCTTCTATTGCGTATACCTATATTATAAGCAATGTATAAAGCCCTCTAGAGCAGCAATTCCCAAACTATTATGGGTCGCAAGCTCGCGAGCGAAATTTGAGGTGGCCCTAAAACATAAGACGACATGCCGACCGATTGGGCCATTTCATGCTCCATATTTAGGACGGCCAAGAGGTGGGTCTTGAATTTGTCACTATTTGTTAGGTGGGTCGCCCAGTTAACTTTGGGAACCACTGTCCTAGAGCACTAAATTCAGTATTCCCTGACCACATTTTAATATTGAACAGTAGTCATATTCGTACGCCGTGTCGTGTCGATTCTTAGCCTTGCACTCTACAAATTCTACCTAGACGCCAGTAATGATGAACTTTCCAACGAGAACGCCAGAAAATTGGCATCAAGTTCTGTGTCGATATTTTGTTGAATTATGTCGAAACGCCCGACTTTGCCGAGAGAACTGTAACTCGAAGTTTTACCGTATTCGACGGTGGAGACAGGTGAAAAGTTTTTGCGGCTGTTGCGAGGTAACTTTGTTTCTCGGCTGACGAGAATGTTAACATTCCTGGCTCCGAGTATATTAGTTTAGGCACTTTGTTAATGATTGTGCATGATTGAACGAGTACGGAGTTTGAATGAAGGGCGAAATGCTGTAATTTAATGTGTTTTACAAGTTTGGAACTCGGTTACATGTTAGTTGGTTAGTTAGGACTTTGGCAGAAGCCTAACTTTGGCGCATAGGGGCTATTAATAAATTACGTCATTTCAAATTAGGGGGGGGGGGAGGCGTCTGGACATCGGATGACGGTAGCATGAAGTGGGAGGAAATGGGGTCATTTGAAGCATGAATTTTTGATGATTATAGGGGAGGGGGGGAGGGGTCAAAAATCGATGACGTAATTTATGGACAGCCCCATAGGCACAACCATTTTCTTGAATTTTCCGTGAGCGTTGACACACATTATTCGAATGACATAAAATATCTAAACGCAAAATCGACTAAGTGGGTTTACAGAGACTACAATCTTTCTAGATTCCAGCTAGCTTTCATGCTTAGGAAAATTCAATTTTCCGAGACATCCAGATATTTTACGAATTCTCCAATAAACAATTCCACTCATAAATCACAGACTAATAAAATAAGCAGACTGGCAGGTTTATTGGTACTCAAAATTGTGACTAACCTAACCTAAACTTGACTACCAGTATAATTTGACACTGGGTTAACGGTTTACCCTCTTAACTCCGGGTTAGTGAGATGGTGCAAGTGGTGCTAAGACGCATATATCTAATAAATTTATTTACTACTATACATAGCAATTGATGATGTTGCTATGTATAGTAGTAAATAAATGTATGACTTCTCAAGTTAAAAAACCGGCCAAGTGCGAGTCGGACTCGCGTTCCAAGGGTTCTGTACATTACACAATTTTTAACAATGTATTTTTTGATGTGAAACGTGAGTGAAATGTCTTTAAAAACCTGTAAGGGTCGGTTCAAAAACTAAGTAATTAAGTCCGACTCACGCTTTACTGCACATTTCTAATAGGTTTTCCCTGTGATCTATAGGTAAAGACCTAGTTTATGTATTTTTTTCAAAATTTTAGACCCAGTAGTTTCGGAGATAAAGGGGGGGGGGGGGGTGTAATTTTATGTATATTTTCTTAAATTACTTCTAAACTATTTATCTTAAAATTATAAAAAAAATATATATTTGAGATTCTCACAATGAGCTCTTTCATTTGATATATAACACGATATAGTTTACAAGACTTTGTTTTTTAATTGTCTCACAAAAGTGCCCCCTATGTTTAAAATTAATTTATTTACGTTACATGTCCGTCTTCGGGTCGCAGACTTACATATGTGTACCAAATTTCAACTTAATTGGTTCAGTAGTTTCGGAGAAAATAGGCTGTGACAGACGGACAGCCAGACACACGAGTGATCCTATAAGGGTTCCGTTTTTTCCTCGTGAGGTACGGAACCCTAAAAACGGATGATCACGCGCTTCCTATAAATAAGTCTAGGCCAGCCTGGGCTGGATACTTTATTGCTAATTGAGGGCGAAAAGGGTCGGCCGATATTTATTCTCGTTATAAGAGTTATCTTAGTACTAACTTACTAATCGTTTTTCTTTTTAACTTGATAACTCCCGTGAGAGGCTCGCGTAATTGGTTCTGTGAAGCTTTTCAAAGTTTAATGTTTTTTAGTACCGAACGCTCAATCATATATATAAAATTTACGTCAGGAATTTAGGAACGGATTTTTTATGATACATACAACAAGGTTAGATAGGCACCTACTTAAGAGCCACTTGCACCATCCCACTAGCACGGGGTTAGGCGGTTTTAACCGTTAACCCAGTGTCAAATTGTACTGGTAACCATCGTAACTCCAGGTTTAACTGGTTAACCCTGGGATAGAGGAATGGTACAAGTGGCCCTAAAGGTATTTAATTTCATTCCAATTTCTATAGTAATGTAAAAAAATAAAATTGACTGGTCCACATAAGATGCACTATGAATTCTAAATTCGACCCTATTGCGAAGGCACTCCTAAAGGTAAATAAATAATACGTAGTATATTTGCCCGAAAACGCGCTGACGCACAATCCACCTGATGATGCCGACATGGCTCCCTGCTTCAGCTGCCATAAATGCGGTCGCAAATGCCCGTCCCGCATTGGCTTATACAGCCACGAGAGACGTTGTTCCTCGCTTACAGACGCTGCATAAATCATCGGTCAAGATGTTAAAGGCCTGAATGATAGTATACTACATAGTCCATACTATCTTGCGTTCTTATGTTGGTATCTTATAAGCTCTTGGCGTGGCCTAAGACTTATAAATTGTGTGCTGAACTTTACTTATTATATAACAAACGCATCTTTGTATAGAGATTATCAATCTATATTATTATTACCGTATTAATACCCCAATTTAAACGCGTGATTCATACATTCTTTTGCCCGTACCGCCCAGTTAATAAGATTGAAACGCACGTCCAATTCACGTAACACATCGTTATTTGTGTCATGTGATCTAATGTCGAATTAGGTCCCGGGTCAATGAACTCTCCAGGCGGTTCATACTTCATGAGATTTCCCCGATGGGTTTAATGGGCGGCTAAGGCGGTTAAGTTTGTAATAGCGGCATGAATGAGACCACTAAAGACGGTCTAAGGATGGGTATAGACTATAGATAGGTAGATGTAGACGAAGATATTAGTTTATTTAGAGTCGTGATTGCGTTGTTTTTCGATGTGTGAGGGTTTATAGATAATTATTCAATTCAAATCTTGTATAAAATACAATAATGCGTCATTATTAGTCATTATCATTAAACTCATTAAAAATGAAAAGGATACCAAAAAGAACTTATAAAATAGATATGATGACATATTATCTTAAGTAATGATTAGAAGAAGAAGAAAATAAATTTATCCCAACAACAACATAAATGTGAAATGAGATCGTGTAATATTACACACGGTTGCTGCGTCGCCAGTTCCTTTTTCTTTGAACTTGGCTGGACACGCTACCGCGTGTCTAGAAAGTCTAGATTCAGGAAGCTTACAGTATTGTTTAAATGAGAAAAAATGAGTTTAGGTCAAAATCGCCAAAAAAAAAAAATTAATACTTCTATAAGTATAAAACATAAACGTCACTGAAAAGGTCTCCCCTCAGGCTCAGCTTGATGTCAAGTTACCTTTCAGTTATCTTGACGCGGGTCTTCCGTGGAGACCTGTATTTTTGATTTGATTACTTATCCCTTTAGTTTCATATGTACTTATGCTTCATGTGTATAAGAACCCTTCTTTAATGGAAAGCCACATATAACTATATTTTTTTTTATTAGTTAACTACGCTACCCGTATTTAACAAACTGTAGACAACGTATTTGTGTATGGCATCCTCAATATGGCTACGCAATAGATCAACGCACTTTTGGAGGGCGGCATACGCATCATGTTGCTTTCATAAATATTAATCAGATGTGTGTCATTACACTACATCAATACAGACACACCGTTATTCCACAATGACCTGATAAAAAACATTGGAAGATTCAATTGTTTCAATATTACTATACAGATGTATAGTGCATAATTATTTTATATTTCAGTCAGCGGTACTAAAAGTACTGAGGTTGACTGAAGTAGCATGACAAATACGAACGTTTCCGAGAAAATACGATGGAAAACAATTATGCACTACATCTGTACCTAGATGTAATACAGATAGGTAGTAGTAGTAGGTACCCTTTATTGCAAATTTAAAGAATACAGCTTATTCAGTTATTTCATATTGTATGTATAAGTAGCTCCTTATTTTTTAGGGAGAAGACTCATTCTTATTTTTTTTACCTATACTGTAAAGAGGGCTTAAAATATAAACGTAATTAGTCTCTCGGTGGGGGGTAGACGTAAACATTAATTAGGATATCTCATTATGGAGCATTATCTTAAGTATAACCCTTCGGGTGGCAGCACCTCCGGTTCAACGGTAGGAGAAATGGCGCGGCCATTTTTATAAATATGCCTCTGCGTGGCAGAGGCCGCGAGAAGGTTCGGTCATAACAAGCCCGTAATTGGCAGAGACCGTCTCGCGGCATCTGTGCGACGCTGCATTTCGCGCCTAAAATAAAACCGTTAAAACTATGCCTTGCTTGCTCACTTTTGCAAGATGCATTCGTCAATAAACAAGGATGGTATTGCCTAACGGTCGAATTCCCGCGTTAAACAAAGTTTGTTAGAAATGACGTGATGTTCCTGCCCCACCTCGCCCATTACGCGCCGACCGTCGTCGAGCCGCGAACATTCAAACGGAATACGCACTGATAAAAAGTGAAATAAACTGTGTGAATCGTGTTAAATGTATTGTTTTGTCATAAAGACTGCTTTTTCTACAATCAATTGTTTTATTTCGTAATTATACGTATTTTTACATGAAAGTAGAAAAAAAAGGTAATATGAGTTTAGAACAAGTCTAGCATAATTCACATAAATAGAATAGAATTCATTGGTATACAATCAAATAACCCATTTTATGCTGAATTCAGTGATATATAGTTTATATATATCATTCATACATTTTTTTTGGGAAACGGGCATATTTCTAACACGCGCCAAATTCGCGATGATCACCCGTTGAGGCCCCGCCACTTGACGTATATTTTCCAAAATGGCTGCGCCACTCAACCGGCTTGTTATGTCTGTCCGTCTCGCGGCCACCGCCACTTACCGTAGAGACCTCGAGGAGGACAATGCCACAAGGGATAAAAGTATCGTGAAACCTAAAAACTTATCAGCTGATTATAAACATATAATAGCCAAAAAATAAAATTATTAAAAAAAATAAAAGCCAGAAATACCTAAGAAGGTCTCATTGTTATCATGACTATTCATGACATAAAAATTTGACACTTTAAGGGCGAAATATTTCCAACAGGGATTTTAACTTTTCATACAAACAAATGATAATGAATTACGATTATTACATAAAGTTTGCCGCAACCCGGCCCTTCAAATGCATGAAATTGTATGAAGGTCTAGCCCTAAAGTTTAAATAGAACGAAATATAGATTTTTTCTAACCCTGCACGACCTCCTTGACATTCTATTGACACTAAACTGCCTTTACCCGACAATTCCATATTTAGGCAAGCCAAAATTACGACGTAAAACGTGCGAGCGTGAATACTTTGCAAAGTAGTTTGAATGTGGAATAAATTTTGCAAACACTGACACCTTATTTTTTTTATAAATCGGCCTGGGCCTGTACTTTCTTGTTCGTGTTGAATTTGATTTTATCTAATAATGCGCGTTGTTAATATAGAGTCTATTCGGAAAGAGAAGAGTCGTGAAATGTATTGGGCCCCATACATTCCACGACTCTCCCCCTTTCCGCACAGGCCCCAGACTCTACTTAACTATCCTCCATTGTCCTCCAGTTGTCTATCAAAACTCATTACTTTTGTCAATGAATTCTACAAGTGACATTACATATATACTGTAGACTTGTAGAGCTTAAGAAAATTCTGAAGGGACCACGCCAAAATCGCGAACTAAGCGGGAAAACTTATTAACCGTCAAAATATGGATGATAAAAAGTTGCAGGGGCCGGTGTAAAAATGTGTATTACGCGGAATATAGTAAATTAAAAATCAATCGTGATTGTATAAAGCGGCTTTTACTGTATTTGTTTTTCTCTCATATTATCTAGCTTACGTGTGTGAAAGAGAGCAATTATCAACCAAGGCAATGGTTCTTAATCAGTGGTCTGCAGGCTGTTGGTACCTGAATACACCTGTACGGTTACCATCAGTTTGTCACTGACATAAACGCCGTCGAGAACGTAATTTACTTTCTATACATCCCGTTTGCACTAATATGCGAGTGCGAGCGAGATGTATAGAAAGTAAATAACGTTCTCGACGGCGTTTATGTCAGTGACAAACTGATGGTAACCGTACTGATGTGGTCCGCGAATTTATAAACCGAACGACCGTTTATTGAATGCATTTGTCATGGGGATAAACTTCCAAATATGTATTTGGTAGTCAACGGCAAAAAAAAAAATTTAGTCCAGTGGTCCATTATCATTGAAAAGTTAAGAACTATTGAACTAAAGGGATTGTCGTGGCCTTACAATACATTTTACGAGGTCGACACGAACTTACGAGCACTTGTTAAGTAACACTTCCCATACGTCTCTCGATAAATTTAAAAATATTTCGTGCTGTACTAATTAATATTTATGGGCAGTGAGTTCCTCTAATTGAAGCCAACGTTTTGTTCCGTGACTATAATATAGTCAGATGGTCTCGTTATGTTGATTAGTTGCTTACGTCACACATACTTTTTATCTTTTATTTATTTGAGTTTTGCTCTTGTATTCTGTACCACCAGATTTTGTCGTCGTATTGGGAAATGTATGTCTTGTGGAAAAACTTTTATGAGAGAAAACGCTTTAATATGAAATAACAAAGTTGAAGTATACAATTTCATAGAAAATTGGTTTTTATGCTAAATGATCCTTGAAGATATAAAGTAAAGATGTCTATAGTAGAGATAGCAGATATTTATAATCCAAACGATTTCAATAAAATTTTGTAGGCTAAGCAAAAAGAAAACTTAAGTACGTAGATTATTTTACACAACGGCTTTGAGTTTGTCAAAAAGTTATTGTACCAACGTAACATTATGTTCTCTTACAAGCAGTTTAACATCCTTATAACAAAATAATAAGTCTAGTCTGAAGTACCAAATTAATCTTTTACGGTTTGCTCACTCTGAGACGTGAAATATTAAATCCGCAACAAGATTAATAAAAATCCACAATAACAAAGGAAAACGCAATTTGAAAGCTAGTCAAATGCTACAAGATTAAAAATACCCGCGTTACAATCAACTGCCTAAGCCCGGTCTGTTTTTTTACTGCCTTAACATGCCTCGGCGTAATAAAGGCGTCAACTTGTCTAAAACCGACAGAATTTTTATTAAGGGTCCAAATTCGGAGTGAATAACGTAATCTGAAACATAATTTGTAGCCTTTTTTGCATACACCTACGAATGTGAATAATTTTCATTGCTTTTATGTACAATTTTGCATCTGACGTAGTTATATGAGTAGGTAATTTATGTCTTATGCCTATAACTAATTCGGATGAAAGAAGCGCCTGGCGTCCGTTGGCTCGTTGGGTGGATGACATTCGGAAAATCGCAAGGCACTTTTGGATGAGACTAGCCCACCAGGACCGGGATAAGTGGCGTACAGGAAGAGGCCTATGCTCAGCAGTGGGCGACTGAAGGCTAGAATGACGATGATGAACAAATTTGCAGTATCATAAACGTGACAAAGCAACTGTTACTTTCTAAAGCCGCTGGATAAAATGTGATGTGACAGACGCTATCATTATCACCCTATCACGTGGATAATTTATCCATCCATCGTATCCATATATGTGTTAAACATAGAAATCCGCTTGTGAACCATAAAGACCTTACACCCAGTGACGTCAGTTACCTACACCAAAACTACCCTGGTAATCTTTTTTCTTTCTAATCTTTAGAGACTTGCAATGCTGCATAGATCTGAAAAGAATCTATTCTAAATCTTTTAAACAATAAACCTAGATTGAATGCGAAAACTTCCGTCTTATTCAGGTTTAGAAGGGGACGCCGATAGCCTTGAGATAACAGCGTCTGAAACATGACGGAAACTCACTTCCTAAGGGAAATCCAAGCCTCTACTGAAGTACTGTTAATTACTTGTAATTTTCATTATATCATCCTTTGTTTTCCCTGTCATTTAATTTTGACGCGAAATTATGAATATTGTTTGTGTTTTGACGAATAACGGAGTTATGATTACTAGGTAGGTAAATTGGGCCATAACTAGACAGACTTAGGCTGTATGGTGCCTTCCTTCTATATACCTATCTATTCTATATTATAAGTTTTGTTTTCTAGTGTTTTGGACCAAAATTATCAAAATGACTGAGTACGTTTGTAAGTCTCTCTGTCTGTCTGTCTGAGTACATTAGTAAGTTTTTCCCATTAACCTGATATTATTTTTTTTAACCACGTCAGAGTTACCTCATCGGGTAACAATATGTTTTACTATATTTACGTTTTCCTGTATTACATTCACATTTGTCTGGCATTTGCAAGTCAATTTGCCGAAGCCTAATGATGCGATCATGAGATTTGGCACGCATCCCTATCTCTAGTATCACTGCATAGTAATATTAGTAATGGCCAAAATATACACTTACATTATTTGAAATGGAGCAGAAATTTTGTCCGGGGACTTGACAAATCTCATGGATTAGTCCTAAGCTTGTACCCATTTCATTAAGGGGTTTAAAATTGTGCACAGGATTAGGACAATCGCCTTAATATAAGATGTGTGCTGGCCAATTTATGAACCTTTCGATTTGATTTTCTATATTGAGAATAACCATGTTGCATTGTTTAGTAGTAGTAGATTGGTACATAATATCTGTTCGTTAGAAAATCAATTTAAGAATTAGGTATACATATTTCACAAAGCTGAAGAGTACAAAAGATTGCCGAAGTGCGTAGTCTTATACTTCTGTTCAATGATGTAACTAAATATACCACGTATATTTATTGACTATAAGGGGCCTCGGGTCTTGTTAGCTTGATTAGTTTGTGAGTCAGGCATTGGACAGATAAAAAAGCAATAAGGCCCTATGCGTAGGCACGCTTTTTCAATATGGCCATTATTATTGGGTTGAGAGTTTTAGATGATCGTTGCTAAGCTCGATTTATGAGTGCAACTGCGATGTTTAAAATGTTTCGTTTCTTTGGAAATTTGATTTGAAGACATTTTGAAACAACAATCTACTCAGTAAGTAGGTAACGCTAGTAACTACAGGGAGGGAGATAGTGGTAATTGAATTGTACAATTTGTACATGCATCAACATCGTTGACACAATTATATGACAATTTGTAAAAAAATATAGCAATGACGCACGGTTTACAATTGGTTGCTTTTAATACATACCCAAGAGATAAAGCCAAAAATAAAGAATTATTGATTTAGTAGCGTTAGCAATAAAACTGTTATGAAGCTTTTACTTTTAAATGCATCGTTGCCGTTGTTTTCCTCGGAACTCGAAGCGTACCATCTTTTGCATTTTTTATTCACCGACTTTTCCTTTTCACGTAACGTATAAACTTGCCTCGCCTTCTACGAATACGTGGTAAAATGTAAATGTTGGGGTCTCACATGGGTGAGGCAAACGAGAATTTTATTAGCACCCAATGCAACACACATTGGCACCTATCTGTTACAGGATGTATGCTATTGTCTTGACATAGCCGCACCCATTTTTTGAAGAGGCCATTTAAGTTATGATAGTTTCGTAAAGCAGATTATTAACGTTTTGAAAATTGTTAATCCAAACGTATGGTGCTGATATTGATCGCTCTTATTGAACGATTTACTTATGTATTAAAATTTACAAAAGCCAATTCTGTTTACCTTTTTGCATCAGGATCAAACATCTTTAACGATATACAGTAAAGATGTTCATCACAAATCTACATACGTGCTAGGCACAGGCCTCCTCTCATCATTGTGATGAGATTCGGCTATAGATGCCTCATACAATTTTTTACATATACATATTTTTTTCTAAAATAGGAGAGGCACCGCAAAAAGCTTATTACCAACCGGCAGAGATCGTAACTATGTATATCGTATTGCATATAGTTAGTAACCGGTCCGATGAGTCAGTCCGGTCAAGTTCGCGTCCTTAGGCGTGGGAGTACGGCTGCGGGGGTACGTCTAGCTTTCTAATGAGCTAGGTTTTAGGTCTTTTAGGGCTTAGGTCACGTCCACGAGTGCTTGGCAGCTTTCGTCAGGACTTAACGTCGGTTTGAAATTGAATAGTACTTTAGGATACATTTCAATGGATGTCTTCTTTAGTATTAGTAACATTTTGCTTGTTTAATACTTGGACGCCTTTATCTCATTATTCAAGTTTTGCTACTGTTTCAGTTCTGTCAGTTTGTTGATATGGGTTAAGCGTGACTTAGCTTTAATGTCGTATAGTTTAGATTATGGATTGCAACGTAATTCCAACGCGTTTGGAGAATCGCGATAGAACACTAAAACCGAAACCATCTGCAATGTTAGCTTTATATTTCTATATTTATAACAAGGTATATTAGAAAACGTTACTGAAATTGCAGTATCTTCGATTTTTCTAAAGCTTTATAGGCTAAACACAAATTGTGTTCTTTGAACATTTTAAGCTTCGCTATCGGCTTGGTAGAAATTATTGAGGATCGATGTATGTCAGGGATCAGGGACAAAATTAAGAAACTATGTTTTACATGAATTCTTAAACTACTAAAGACGTAAGATGTAACACGTGTTAAGTTCTCATTTACATGCAGGTTAAAACCAATTACAAGTTTACACCACCGCTCACCCTTGTAATATAACGCCGCATACATTGAAGTTACACCTAACTATTTTAACGAGCTCACCATATCCTTCAAACTCTGCCAGAGCAAGCTAGTTTAAATTTACACGCTTATCCAAGTTTTCCAACACCCACGATATTTCCTTAGCGATTATGTCTTGTCTGCGTTTTCTAGTGCACCTATAATTATTCCTCTTACGCAAAATGCAGCGTTTTATGTAATGCTTTTTGCGGTCACACTCTCTGAGATATCGTATGCGTGTTGTATCCGTTTATTTATGCGGACATAATTGGTTGCAAATTGTAAAATGATTCCAAATCTGGAGCAGTTTTTAACTCCGTAACGTGAGTATGTGTAAAGTAGAATTGCGAAATGGTTTAAAGTAAATGCAAACACGACAAGGACTGTGGTTTACTGATGGCTTATAGATTAACCCATATAGAATGACATACAAAATCCATTTGATTCGCAAATTTTAAAGGTTTCAAGAAGATTTATCGAAGTACCACCCATACTGTTTGATAACAGTTCCTTTGAAAGACAAACTTGACTAGTTAACATATAAATATAACGGAATCAAAGCAGCTCTTACAGAAATCCGATTCCATTTTAGATTTAGAATATGAACATTATTTCCATTTGAGGCGTGAAGCGGAACGGGTGATACTAAAATAACAAACACTATTTCGATAACGGGGTTCCACTCTGCAGTGGAATGTGATTTTATTTTATTTCCCTATTTATAAAATACAAGCATCTCTTTCGGAAAAAAAGCCGCTTTGTCAACGAGGAGCGTGGACCGAATGGATTTGAATTGAATTTCACTCATTCGAGGCTTTTAGAAAGCTTGATTGTCAGAAAAGTCAATTAGAACATGGCACGTGTAACCCTCAATGGAGGTATATTTTAATTAGGCACTCAACGTTTCCCGCTATTCTCTTCACTCCAGAATTAGGATCGCTTTTTCACTAAGCTTAGACAATAGCGATTAGACTTATCTTTTTATTGTAAAGAGGTCCAATTGTGTTTTAATTTCAGTTTCAATTGCGTTGTAGTCGATTTTTTTTCACACCATACACCTGAAAATTATTAGAAAAACTTCGACAGCAGGCAGTGAATTTTTTACTCAATTTCTATTTAATAAATCAAATAGAACTAAAAAAAGTAGGTGACTTAACCGTTTACGTTACTTGTACTGTTTGCATATAAATTCCATAGTGGCTGATCGTTTTGACAATGCGAAAAAAGAAACTTTACTATTCTGGAAAACACCCTTTTCAAAATGTGGCTTTGGCTACGATACGACTGTTTCCTTGCAACGAAATGCTCGTGTTGCGAAGAGTTTTAGTGCAGAAGACGGGGTATTTGCTCTCGGGATTGGAAAGCAAAGTACCTTTTAAATTGAAGTAGCCCCGGGGGAAATGCAGAGGAAAATTATTTTCTTCAAATCAAATTAAAGTCTTCAAAGAATAATGAACACAAAGTAGTTGTAGGCGGAAACGTGACATGGCATAGGTAAAACTTCCCAACTGTAGTCCAATACTGCAACAAAACACCACAAGTTCAAAAGAAAATTAAGTATTAATACCAATGCTCCTTTTGGTTTACTCCGAGTTTTTTCTTCCATTTATAAACATATCTTGCCTTAGACCTCAAAAAATACAGTAAAAGTCACACCTGAACGAAGAAATTACAGTTAATTTTGGACCATAGTTGGAAGCTTTGGACTATAGTTGGGAGGTTTTACGGTAATTAAATTGTTCGTGTATGTGTTCTGTACCTATTTACTTCTTTAGGGCAGTCAGTTGAAAATATTTCGGCGTAACTATGGGAACGTGACACAATTCACTAAATTTTACGTCATCGGCTAATTACTCCTCATATCGCTAGTAAAACTGACGTTCTGTCAATATGTAGACAATCCTAACCTTCGCGGGGTGAGGTAATTTTGGGGGCGGGGTTGAGTGTGTCCGTTCTGTATGAAATATTATTTATATTACTTATTTTGTGGGTATTGTGGGTATAGATTACGTTATATGGTGTACCTCAAGGTAATGCCATAGGACCAACACTTAAAATTCTAGGGATTAAAAATGGCTAAATAAGAATGTAAACAAACAACTTCAATGGTCTAAAAAGGAAAGGAACTGACATAAGATATTGTGGTAATCTTATGAACGAGCTCTGAAAGCAGTTTGTCTCGATAGCAGAGCTGTAAACGCAAAACGCACTTATGAGCACTAAGTCTAACGCGGCTATCAGACTGATGCGGATCCGCACGCCGCTTCTGTGTGTGAGCGAGACAACGCTATGCAATTATATGGGGCATTTATGAAAAGGGACCTTATTGTCGATGGCGCTTACGCCACACAGCGTCTCGCGACATTGAATTTATATCGGAGCATCGCTAATAATGGCGTAAGCGCCGTCGACAATAAGGTCCCTTTTAATAGATAACGTCACATTAGACGTGTGCGCCGCGCCGGCGCGCCGCCGCCGCCGGGCTTTTTTGCCACGCCGCCGCCGCCGATAAACGATCGGCGTGAAATCGGCGTGACCTTGAGTGTTCTTAATCAGCTATTTTAATTTGATATTTGGATTACAATTTGGATTTTTCTGTATTATATATGTTACAGTTGTCAAATATATATCAATTATTTATTAAATGAAACAGAATAAGCCAGTTGCACAAAGTATTTAACACACCGATTAAAGTAACTGAGTAATCCTTAGTGTTCAGCGTCAAAAAGGATGAGGGAGAATTATATGCAGTATTTTATTCCCTGTAAATTGTGTATTCACATTCAACTATTAATTAGAAATTGTATGCCTTCACCTCACATACGAAGTCAGAATGCTATGTCATGAAATGAAAATACTTGCATTGCAATTAACTAGGCAACCAAAACACAGGGCTCATGTACCATGAAGCCTCAAGGAGCAACAGAAAAGGCAAAACTAACTAGCTAATGTTGCGTTGCGATCATCATCCTTGCTTGTACTATTGTCGACTGGCTTACGGGAATAACAACAAGAAATGCTTTTTAGCTCTGCTTGTATTTCTGTTTTGTATTGTTTTCTTTTATTGAGGTATGCAATAAAGAGTATCTGTATTGTATTATATAAATTATATTGTACATCGAAATGGCGGCTCTTCATAATCATATTTACTTGCAGAAAAAGGGTTAGTTACAGGTCTTAAAGTTAGGTTAGTAATGATCCACCTTGATCCGCTATATATATTCTGAAGAAAATTGAAGTTGAAAGTTCTAGAGTGGTCTTAAGATCAACCATTCCGAGACCAAACTAATGGTTGTAGACAAGGCAAACGTACTCCAAGTTACCGACGCACTCGGCGATTACGAAAACGCGAGCAAGTTTATATATCTTGGTGGTAGGAGTTCTCGTCTTTCCTACATATATTCCAGTATGGTGCCGAAACGCTGAGCCTCAAAAAGGGTGACGTGCAAAGGTTGGCGCTTTAGAGATATAGTTTTGGCGAAGACTGCTGCTTATACCTAGGACAGTTAGAACAAAAAACCACTTAATTTTCAAATAACTCAAATCGCCAATCGGGTTTATACGACATCTTTCTTCGGACATATTATGCGGTTTCCAACGCATGATGTGGCGAAACGTAATATGAATTTAGGCCCAATGAATGGCAAACGTGCTCAGAGTGGAGCATGTGTGAGATGGTCGATGGCTGGCGGCAGTCTGCACCGTGCAATTCACACGGCTTATAACCGCACGAAATTGAGATAAATTACATGTGGTCGCAATCCTCAGCAATGAGAAAATGAGAAAGAACAAGATACTTCTCAGTGAGCCTGGTGCTTGTACGACGGGAAGCCATAGCAGTCCACTATATCTAGGATATTTGAAGATAAGCCATGGACAGCATGTCAAAACGGAGTTACAGAGAGATACAGATCGGATCGAAAGTCATTGGGGCCAGATGCCCCCTAAATACAAGCCAATTAATTACTAGGAAATCAAGTTATTATACCCATCCTAAATTCATTTACAAACCCTATTTTACTCAAAACCTATTCAAAACTATACGTAGATTACGTAGTTCACTTACTAGCAACCTGGATTAATCAATATTTTCAAGAAAAACGACAAATTAATGATTTTTCTTTAGAAACTTGAAAGTCAAGGTCACGCCGATTTCACGCCGAAAACACGCCGCCGCCGCCGATTTTTCGGCAAACGCCGCCGCCGATCGTTTTTTAATCGGCGCACACGTCTACGTCACATATAGCCATGTCCCCCTCGCACGTCGGAGCGTCGTGCAGATCCGCATCCAATATAAAGACCGCCTTAGTTTATTTTCGTGCTCGCAAATACTGCTTAAGCTTATTTATCGTAGACCAATTACATGTTTTGTTAGTGTTTTAAATTATACTTAAGCTTAAATTACTATTTATTATAGGTACTTAACCGCAATTTCTATTTCAAAACCTACCGCAATGGAATAACCGTATAAATGAATTGCATCGTTAAGAGCCCGCCCGTTTGTGTTTTATTAATAATTTATAATTAATTGAATTACTTACTTTAATAACTCTCACAGTTTTAGCTTTACGTAATTGTCAATTTTGTAAAATAACCAACCACCAAAGCAATGATAGTAATTAATAAAAAAAAATTAAGTAGGTATCTCTTAGGCATAGTAGACGAATTATATATTTGAGGAGTGTCTTTTCAAAGGGACTTATTTTTGTATGGTATCCATAGAGAAAAAACCGGGTTATTCGCAGACGGTCTAGAACGCAAAATGACTAGTGTAATATTTTGCCTATATCACTTTTAGTCTACATCGCGAACGGTCCAGAACGCAAAATGCCTACATCATTTTCGTCGTTTTATCATTACGTTAGCGATGTCGACGGAGCCCCTATTCTGTGCTGTTTGGCCTTCGACCGATGTAGACTAAAAGGGATATAGGCAAAATATTACACTAGTCATTTTGCGTTCTAGACCGTCCGCGACTATACCAAAAAACGCTTTTGAAAAGACTCTCCTCATTTAATAGAACTACTTCTTACAGTAAACGATGTTAAAATTTAAGAGGGGCTGTAATTTAAATACTGTTTTCATTTAAAAAACAATACAATTCCTCTAGGTTCTTATTTAAATGGTTTGTAATAGTTTAAGCTAAGATCGTGCCGCAGAATTCATTAGTAATGTAAATGTATACATACAAGCAATGAAAACAGAATACCTTTAAAACAGGCTAGACCAAATGTGATACGACTGACTTTTCTCTTTTTATAATTTTATGTAGCTATGAAGGTACCTACGAATTATATTTAGTACAAAGTATAACGTCAAAAATATTTTTTGAGACACACGTCTATCAAGTACTTTCCAAATCTTTCTAATGAGCCTAAACTCAATGTAAATCTGAATTATACAATTTTTTTACCCACCTTTTCCTTACTAGAGGATCAGCAGGGTTTTAATAATGATAGGGTTTTAGTTTGTGAGATTTACTTCTTATATAAAAAACTTAGAAAGGATTTGAGCTCTACCTAATATTTACTAAAGTTAACGAAGTCCGTGCTCTGCTAGCTGCTACCTATACACTAGTTATAAGAACAAACTAACCGAACTTCACCGTAAGTACTCTTCCCCGAGTTTTCAAGTTCATGTGGAGCTCACCTTCCCAACTTACTTATTGTCTAGTTCCTGACCTGACGTATACAATTAGTAGGTTCTTGAGTTACAATACAATTACATGAAAATTATTGTGAAACCAAGGGATTTCCACAAATTATGGAGATTCCTGGACAAAGCGCTTATTTACGGGCCTGCCGAAAAGCCCGATATCCAAAATTGGGACTGCGGTCTATACCTACATCACCGTAATACACCTAGTATTATGGTGATGTAGACCGAAGGCGGCCATAAAACTCAGTTATGAACCAACGCAAACCTATCGACTTCAAATTCTTTATGATCACGCTGAGTAGCCAATGATGATGCGAAGAAAAGTAGTCGGTAATAAAAGTTACTTCGAAGTCGAATCTATTGACAGGAACATATTTTAATGCGGCGTAGAAAAGTTTTACTTCAAAATACTACATCGTGTTTCGCGCTCAGCAATGTCATGTGTCTTCCGCTGATATAAATATACTGTTTACCTGTCGCACGCTTGCCAAAAATAGTACCGCGTGTCTCTAGGAACGGTAAATAAAAGCAGATTTAATTGATATCAAACTTCGTGTCTCTTTATCCACTACGCCAGTACTTATAGTCGGAATCTTTAGGTATTTAAATAAAAGTAAACAAAATCTAACCTCAAATGGCTCCTTAAGCCACTTGAGGGTAGATGAAAACATTACATTATCAAATAATGTAGGTTAAAGTCAGGTCGTTCAGTGACAGATACAGGCTGTTTTGTACTTGGTTGGTTATCCAATGAATGTTATAACTACCCGAAAATTTACAAATTCTTTGTTTACTTTAATATAAATAAAATACCTAAAGATACAGAGTATAAGTAGGACTAAGTGTACCAAGTATCAGCTAGTGATCTTTAACGATCAGTGACGTCATCTTTATAAACTCATTCAGAAATCGACATAAAACCGGCCATGCGAAACGGGCTGTTAAGGGAACATAACTCATGATGATGACCTATTGTCTTTCACGTTATCGACTGGTAGAGTAGATTATTGTACGCTGAGTTACGTAAGACTTGTCAGCCTAAGAGAAAAAATATGATGTAGGTGTTATTATTCCAGGCAATAAATAATTATAATACTTAATTACCTATCTAAACCCAATTTGGCAAACAGGTTCGGAATTATCTCTCAGTTTCAGCAAGGGTTGAATAACTGTAAACTTAGGGTGACTTTCAAACTATGTACAAGTATTATGTTAGTAGTATTAACTTAATTCTTTATAGATAATTAAATAATTTAATGTTGTTGTTGCCACTAAAAAGCCGCGCGGAATAGCATTAGTTTTGATAATAATGAATTCCCTCGCAGCGTACTAGATATAAAAATAGATGGCTTTCCACGCTCATATGACAAGAATTCGGATCATTAGTGTTACAAACAGTAATATGTAGGTAATCATGTAATCAACTCATTAATTTGCGAATAGGTACCTAAAATCGATTCCCTTTTTTGATGTAATACGAAGAGATTTAAGGCATCTTTAAAATTTGCTTTATCGCAGATGTCATCAATGTTCTCCTTACAAAACCTTTTTCGATTATTTAGGGTTGGTTCTATGACTCTATCTATTCAATCTTCAGATCAGATTCTAAGCCGTCATCAGCCAGCAATCCAATCACAAAAAAAAACAATTCCCTTTATTTTATTAAACAGATCTTAAAAGACTTCGCAATAGTGGCCGGGCTCAGCCCACACGAATGACAATGCGCAGGTTAGTCACCTCGCGGTGTAGCACGTCCTTAGCTTCCGCGCTTGCGTCACCGCGCGAACGAACTTGACGATAGTCTTGCGAGTGGCGTTTGAGCCGTTTGACCGAGAATTGATGGTACCGAGAAGCTTTTTAAATATTTGTAAATTGTTCTTGGCATTTGTTAATGCATTTGATATTGCTGTTTAATCTGTATGCAAGACACATTTACTTTATTGAATTATGCGCTTAGTGGTAAAATGCTATTATAAAGCGTGCCTCAAGGCGGCATCATAGGGCCAACCCTATTCGACCCTGTTAGGCGTGCGAGGATGATTAACTATAGCTTTATTAAGTGTAACTATTGTAAGCTGCAAAAAAAAAACAAATTAAATTTTTAGTAAACAATGAATGCTAACTACTAACTAAGTTCCTAAATCTAATTGTTAGTAATTGTCAATAACAAACCCGATCTTGTGTTACAGTTAAACAGTTATAATATCTATCTTGTTTACCTACTAATCATAACCATGATCTAATGTGTTACAAGGATAAACGGTGAACTTGATAACTGCCGTGACATGCAATTGCGGTTGCATTTTGCTTCTGACGTCTCGAGAGACTTATTTCTGTTCAAATAGTATTTCTGCTCTCCAAAGTAAGGTTGAAGCTTTCTTAAAGTAGGTCAGGAGGTAATTCTTACAACGTAAAATTGAAAACATTAGACTTGCAACTGTTTTGTTTGAATTAAATATACAAACCGAGTTACAGAAATTTATTGGAGCATGTTCCTAATACCCTGAACTTGAGGAACGTTATTGTCAATTTAATTTAGGTACATTTAAGCGATTTGTGTCTACATTTGTTATTTAGGCAAGCGTGAAAATTGATTAAGTACAATACATTATTCCGAACAGATGTTTGTAATGAAGTATTTCCAATTGTATTTTGAGGATAATATATTTTATGTAGGTACAACTTTTAGTACAGAGGGGCTACCGCGAAAACCGAAATTCGCAAATTGCGGGGATCTTACTCTTCTACTCCAATGAAGGCGTAATTAGAGTGACAGAGAAAAATGCTCGCAATTGACGATTTTCGGTATTGGCGGTAGCCCTACAGATCCCGTAAGATGGTTTTATAGCTGTATTTTTGTCTGATAAATATAGGATTAAATACCAGGATATGTACATATTTATCCCCAAAATTGTGCTCAGATGATTACGCTTAAGCACGGACAAGAGCACACCTCTTAAATAAGAGAGGGGATATCTTCAACGTATACCTAGGTGTATTATGTGTGACCTAACCAAGCAGTGCCTATACTATGTAGGCAGGTAGGTATATACCTGCCTATCGATCTACATTCACGACTAACAATAGCCATTCTGAAGTGTCACTTTGAAGTTTTGACCCTAAAGCTCGGGTGAATGATCCAAACTCATTCACCGCGCGTATGACAGTCGCGAATCTTATCTATCGGTGTGATCACGCTAGCCGACTATGAAATTAGATGCATTTGCAACTCTGCATGAATCACACTCTAACATCGACGACACGCCTGACCAGTCGTGTACCGTATTACAACGTGATAAGGTCGTCAAATGAGCATTTCTGCGCTTCTTAGTACGCAATGCTAGACCGGTTTGTTTTTATAGGCTTCTATTTAACTTCATTTGTTAGACATATTACTCGTATCATAGCATCGTGTTTTTATCGTCTGCCTTTGGATAATAATATGCCTTCTAATGTCTTCCTCATGAATATCATTTATTCGCACGAAAAGCCATTAGCTTCTTTCATTTGCAAACTGCTGTAGAATTTGTTCTTTAACCCTTTACCGCATATGGGTCCAAATTTGGAACGTAATGATATTATCCTCTTGGATTGATATAAGCGTCATCTGTTTTACTGAACTTGTAAGAGGTAGAAACTATGAATACTACTGAACGTTTTCTGTACTTGATACAGCTTCTAACTAGTTCGTGGTCCATATGACGTTATCTTTTCCACCGACGTCCGGCAATTTTACTTGCAAGTGTGATTGACTATTTTGTAATTAGCTTTTCGTTGTTATATTTAGTGCAATAAATAAATTTCCAGCGTTGAGTATTAGAAAAATAGATGCCGCGAGATTTTACGGTAAAACATGTAAGCATTTATATTCAAATTACTATGTATGATGTCGTGAAAGTTTGTTCCTGAAATGGAACACTATGCGTTATAAGCTAGAAAGATTGGACTAATATGGAACATTATGCATTAGTGATTTTTTTATCAGTTTGACAAATATGGAACCTTATGCACTCAGGCAAGCTACTTCTTTATTTTATTTTTGTTAAGTTAGGTACGTTAGCCGGATTGCTAATAATCTGTAGATAACCCGTGACTGCTGGTAGCTACAGATAACCAATAACGATCAAATTATTTTACTACGTCAATGACAAACGTTCATACGTTCCGTATGGTGGTAAGACTGGTAAGTGGCTACTATAGCCTAAACCTTACCAAAAATAAGTATAAAAATAATAAATAGTTTTTGAAATTGTAAGTGATTTTTTTAAACTTACTTTTCCATACATATATTGCATACAGTTCCAAATTTGACCAGTTTAATAATCGGGCTCCGTTTAGCCACGAATACATAAAGTTCCAAATGTGGAACAAATTGTTATTTACTATTATTTTTAATTGGGTCGAATATAGATTTTTTTCACAATTTTTTTTATGTTACATTTATAGTGTTTTATTAGATATATTTAATTCAGGGAGAATAAAAAATCCATGCGGTAAAGGGTTAAGAATTACGCTCCAAATAATTTTTTACCGTCTTTTGTCAACTTAAACCAGCCTCGGCCAAAAAGCCTTATAATATTGTTTGTACAAACACTTATTGTATTAAAGTGAGTGATTGCCAAGGAAGTCGGAAAATCCTCACAAAAATATTTCCACAGCTACGTGAAAATTACGATACTTCATGTTCCCACTTTTTTACGTCACTGTTCAGATATAGCGGCTAGCTAAGGTCGTATACATGTGAAAATTTAAATGCTCTATTTAAATGAACATCAGGCGTGTTATGGACTGCTTATTCACGTGATAAAATAAGTGCCACTTTTTAACACCACGCAATTGAATGAGAATGTCATTATCACGCTGTTCCGCAGACAATTACGCGATAAATGTTATAAACGAAAAAATACACATCCTCCGTTATTGACCCACTTCAGGTTAGCTATTTAGCACGTCAGTATAGATCCGTTACAATACGCATTTTGAATATCATTAAAAATCGATGGCAAACATTTTTCAATACAATTCACCATCACCAATATCAATTTCTGCATAAAATGATAACTGCATCTGAAAGGTCTTAAAGGAGGACCTTTTCTTTTCGCATCATTGCATATGACGGACGCAAATGTTTTTTAACAGACTGTCAGTTTTGTGTAAAGACTGTCAGAAGACCGGTGAACAAAAATATTGAATGTTCTTGTACTTGTCTATTATCTATTTCTTATTTTTCGTTATATTGGCCTCCTTCCTACCTGAATTGTACTATGTCCTGTGTTGTCTGTGATGTCCATAACAATAAATGTTTTTTTGTTTTAGGTACCCAACGCAATCCTTTCGCAATATCAAAATTCATGCTTATCGTGCTTGGTATGTCGTGAAACGTCGTCATTGGCTAAATCCCTCCTGTCAAAACCTACAAGAGAGATGGCTTTCCCGTGATTAAAAAAAGGTACGGTGAAGTAAATTGTGTAGTTTGATATCCACAAATTATTTAAAAAAGAATGGTTGTCTGTAAAGTCAGTTTATGGACAATAATTTTGCGTGATAACGTCATAAGAAAACGTGGCCGTAACGTTACCATGGAGATCTGTCCACAACGTTACCATGGAAATCTGTCCACAACATGACACTTTTTCGTGCATGCTACCGGTGTTCATCGATTTATATGACGTTATCACGTCAAAAAAGATGCTTAAAATGCACATAAAATTAAAAAAGTTAATATATCATGCATGGCCAAATTTTATGGTAAACAGTCTTTATTTTGTTAGTTCGCATTTGATCGGTTGGTAGTTAAAACAAGAGAGACCGTTACAGACTGTCGACATGGGTGATATAATGTAATGACGTTTTAAAATACCAATATTACCAATGTGTGGAAAATTTGTTGCCTCCCCAATATTCATATCAAATGCACACCCACGTGAATACATATTACTCACAAAACCTCGTATTTACGTTCTCCGCAAATAGGTTAGTTTTACCGGACAAATTGTAATTGAAGTGTGTTTGCGTCCCGCTGTCTATTTGCGCTCGACTCTACACTCATCTGACCAATGGTCGACTTTATACCATTGCAATAAAGTATATGTATTGTAAGTTAACAGTGTGAGCGATGATACTATCGTTGGCATATCTAACTTGCCTATCCTAAACCGTATTGCAACTAGATAAGGTATATCGATGATCAATGTGTTGCTTAGCTGTTAGTACGTGCTTAGTTTGTGACGGCAATTTGAGACGCGGGGTCGCGTTGCGGTCTCTGTGCTAATACCATGGGCCCTAGTGTGGTGGGTTCCATTAAAAGGGTTTATTTCAAACATGCAGGGTTACAAACACGTACTTTTATACTTCATTATTGGCTAATATAATCTTCGAGTACATTTCCTTGAAGAGTTAACTATTTCCTTTATGTAATATGTTTAAGTTTTGACTGTTCGAGATGAGTCCATTTTGAACCGTTGAAATAATTTTGTAGAAAATATTGAATGCTCGGTTGCTATTTATTTACAACGTGCAACGACTGTGCAATGTGCTTGCAAGTTGCAATATATACCTATATAGAACCGCTTCGCTTCATTATTTATCGATTATAGTTTCCAAGGATACATCTCGACAATATTCGCACAATCCTGCAAAACACTCCCCACGCTGTTGTTTCCCGTCTGATATTAAAAAAGTTCGCAATTCATCGTTGAAAATTGAAAAAGTTTCATGTACACCGTTAACCCTTTATGCTGTAGCCTTTTCATTCCAGTACTGGCCAGTAACACCGGTCTTTGATAAATACTTATGAATCTTATGATACTCGGGATGTAACGAAACTGGTTTCAATTTCCTAATTGCACGCTCGCGCCGCTGGCGGCGAGAATCTGAATGTTTTATGAAACCTTCGTTCGTAGTTCGTGCGCTGCGCTTCCAAGCGGTTCCGCTACTGCATAATAGATGGCGCCAGGAGCTTCGCTGGGAACGTTTATTGATTCAGTTTTATCTTCGGCGCAAATATAATATTGATTGTTTTGCTACGTACGGTGTGTTTACATGGCTTCTCTTATCGGTTAGAATCATACAGATAAATTCGTGATTTCAGATTCGCAAAGTTTTGCTTGAACGCAAATATGTAACTGGATCTATTTTTACCCGGCTGCTGATGAGGGTTGTTTTATATTTAATCGTAGGGTTATATATTATACCCTCCCTTCCCACGCATATATCTATCAATAAAATCGCTACATCAAAGACATTGAGTAAATATCAAGTTCGATGTAGACTTGCAGGGCTGCAGGCCATTGCAGAACAAGGGTATTTTTAAACTTGACTACAGCTTTTTCAAGTGTCACAATTTGATGCATTCTGACAAATATACATATGGCTATATATGGCTACGGCGTACGCATTTTTTAATATCCCATACATACATAAATATTTAAATATAGGATACATATGCCAAATATGGCAATACGAGTGCGAGATGCGAGTTCGAGATGCAAGTTATCGAATAATTAGTAACATGTTATTTGATATCTACTGAAATCTAGTAAAAAAATATGCTCGAAAACCCTCGAAGCAAAGCTTGTTCATAGTGTTGCAAAGATACAATCATAACAGGCACCTTTGCATCTGAAGGATCGGTGGGCAAGATTCTTGGCTAGGAGTTTTTATATATATTGTTGGCAACACCAAGTCTACCCTACCCCGCATAGGGTATAAAAACCGGTGCAAACTGTTGCTCGGGACATTTTTCCTTCGGCCGCCGTCGTGTTCGTGTGAGCTATTTTGTTATCGTTCCATGCTGTTGTTTTATATTTCGTTAAGCGATATTCAATGTAAGATTTCAGAAGTTGGATAAAGAACGCTGCAGCCCACATTAAAAAAGGAACGAATCTTACATTGAATATCGCTTAACGAAATATAAAACAACAGCATGGAACGATAACAAAATAGCTCACACGAACACGACGGCGGCCGAAGGAAAAATGTCCCGAGCAACAGTTTGCACCGGTTTTTATACCCTATGCGGGGTAGGGTAGACTTGGTGTTGCCAACAATATTATCATGTACATTCGTTTAAGAATAATTTGAAACCCTCGCAGAACACAATAAGCTAGAAAATGAGAAACCAAACGGCAACAACGCTGACGCGGCGGCCATCTTGTCCGGTTTGACAATTGGATGATTGTGCCGGAGCTGCGATCATGTCAAGGTGACAGGCGAACGTTTACAAGCACACCTCGAACGTATTGTATAAAACAGGGTGCAAGTGGTAACAAATAAGAATATTTTATTAAATATTACTGTTTTGAAGCATTTATTTATCCAGGGGGTATGTTTGACCATTTGTCACAAGAAGATCTCCTATGGCAGCAAACCTTCAGAAAACTCGCGCACGGGACAACGACAATTTCATGGACCAACAGTGAGATATTTATCATAGAAGAAGTAAATGCCATACTTACAACCTCCATAAAAGTTCCGTTTGTATGGGACACGCTGCAGACTAATTTGCACACATTTTAATTATTCCAAACAGAAATAAAACAGATTTTGCCATTTTGATGAGACATAGGTCCGTGGCATACATATGCCATAACAGTATGTAAGTTGTTATAAAGCTAATTTTACATTAAAGTTTAAATAAATCATAAAAGTCTTAATTAGAAACTGATATGTACTTAAAAACGTAAATACAATTGTATCTAAAATTAAGGAAAGATTTAGTAAACGATTCTATTTGAAACATTCATGAATTTGAAATGTAATTATGATGAACTTGAACCGTCAAAGTGGATTTACCTACCCCCAGCTTTACCTAGCTCTTAATGAGATTTCTATCAAATTATGAATTGGGAAAAGGCGTATTAAAGGGCTTATTTATTAAAACTTCAAAAGCTGTTTCCGTTCACCTTAAGTTTTAATGAGGATTAAAGAGTTAATCTGTGAACCAATCTTGAAAGTTTGGTGACTGGGTACAGCAAGCGTGCATAAGTATTTGATACGTTCTTAAGGCGCAACAAAGAAGATATGATATTTTTGCACCCTTCGTTATGTAAGATATTATTGCACGCGACTGTAACGTTTCTTGCACAAACCATATCTTAGATTAGAGTATAAGACGTGACTTCTGGTATATTCGTGTATCCGGATGTTTTTACAGTCATTCACTTTAGGGATTGCTACTCGAGTTGCTGCACAGAATATAAAATAGCTGTGTTGCTGGCATTGCCACTCTCAGGACTGACCTTACGGGCAATAAGAATGGGGCATGAATGGGGCCATTACAGCGGTGTGACACCGCTACAACGGGATTGGTTGATGAGTTCGCATCACGCGTGCGATTGGTCGAAACTAGTTGCGTTCGACTGCACGATTGGCTCGAATCCGTGAGTGACACCGCTGAACTAGTACCATTTTTAGTGCCCTTAAGGCCCGTCCTGAGATATACGTCAATGGTTGCTGGCCTAAATACATGACGCGCAATTTTGACAACCAGGGCGAGTTGGAAAAGCACTCATTATGTCAAAAAGTTTATTTGACAGAGAAGGAAGTTAAAATAAATTTATACTGAAACATTATAAATGCGCATGCTGTCTGTTACCTTCTCAAGTTCGCATAGGTACTTTAACAGCTGAACCGATTTAGATTAAATTCGGTATGAAGATAGTTTGAATCCCGGGGAAGGATTTTGGATAGATTTTTATCAAGTAAATTACCATCCCACGCAGACGAATTCGCGGGCAAAAGCTAGTCACTCGTTTACCTTCGTAGACCTTCTACACATTATTGTTATTTCCCATTCAATCGCTGTTCTCAAAATCAGAATCGCTTTTCGATCTGGCTCCCAACCGTTTTAGGGTATCTCAGAACAGAATGTTATTGGATATCTGGCCCTGGAATTTATAGGGTACATTCGCAAGATTTAAGCTGGGTGGTCACGGATATCCAATTTGCATATTCAACGGAACGCCCTAGACGACTTACTTGTGTAAGAGATGCATAGATCTAGATCTGAGAACCTTCGGACAGACCAGGACGGAACTTAATGCGGCGTATGTGCTTGACCTATTTTAAGCGAAGCGTGCGTGATTTATAAAAGCCTTTTATAAATCATATAGAGTGTACTCATCAGATTATATGCTTGGTAATCTTGGTATGAAGTTCTTATTGCATTTTCGTGTTTTTTTTCGAAATTGTATCATAATTATCACTACTAAACTGCTAAATCTTGAGAATCGATGAAAACTGCGACCTCTTTGCCCATTACTAAAGTGACATAATTTCCATTCCGCATTGGGATTAATATCCCAAACCTCTCTTTGCACTGGGACGTACATATGTAGTGATTATACAAGTGACAAATTGAAATCGCAGTGTCACCATCTTCCTAGCGTTTTCCTGGCTTTATGCCACGGCTAATAGGAACCTGGGTCAGCTTGGCAACTAAGAAATCGCTGTGAGGTCCAAATTTTCCTAAAACCTTTATTTACGACTACTTCATAATTGGATACCGATTCTATCGGGAAATTTCCAGCGTTCTGTTCAGTAAATACGGTTATCACGTTCAAATATTCGTTCACGTTACTCTAGATAGGCCATTAGATAATAGCAGATAGGAAGTATAATGTTGACGCACTATTTACGGCTGAACTTAGAACCTTGGATAGTTAATTGTCCCTTTTCCTGTTGGCAATTCTGTTTTTCACTGCCTGGGCCTCTAGCCAAGATGTCTAAAAAGCCAAAACGAAAAGAAAAAATGTACCTATTGAGATGACAGATGCTACGAAGAGTTACGTGATATTTCACTTCAGAAAAAATTTGAAATTGAAAGAAAAAAATTGCACCCTTTCACTAAGAACGATATCCCAGTATTATGTATTTTTTTTATGTAATAGACAAACGAGCAGACGAATTGCCTGATGGTAAGCGAAGGTGGTGGTCATTATGTATGTAATATATGTATGTATCTGTATGCATTATTATAAATAGAAAAAAAAACACGAGTAATCGTTCTGTTGCAGACGTTGCAGTCCATAGCTAGTAGGAAGTTTTAAAATCACTTCAAATCCGAGAATAAAAATACCAAGCCAACTTCACTGTGATTCTCCTGAAGTCTAGACGCCATTTGTAACCTTTAGGTCTTATAAGCCGTCATCTGTCGTCTTATTACATAAACGCTTTTATTGTCTTCCTCATCCTTTATTCATAAGAGATGGCGTCGAGGTCGTATTGTCAGGAACGTTGGAATCGGATTTAACGGCTAATTTTGGTTTCTATTTAGTACTGCACCTCCCCACTAGCGTCTCCCGAGCGTCATTCAACGTCTAGTCAACTCTATGGCTGCTGCTCGACGCAACGTTGGCGCAACTTCTTGTGCGGCGACGCCATTTCCCATAGCGCCGACGCTCGGGAGACGCTAGTGTGGAATGGCTCTTATAGGGATCGCACTTTCAATAAAAAGTTCAGTGAAGTTACTTCTATTCACTTTGATCGCATGGAAAGTCAACCATTACATATTCTGGGCCACTTCTTATTGACAAGAATACGATTACCATGAGATATCTCATAAAACTGTTACAAAGACTAGGTACGAAGTGGCTAAGATTTCTCATTGGTCGAGTGTACAACTGTACACAGCTCTTGATTTAACTTTGGTCAATCCGGACGGCACATACATAGTCTCCGAAGTCCGAACCAGCTAACCAATTCGAACGGTTACGCGGTCAAAACTAATCTAGGTACCTATGTCATGCGAGTAATTTGTTCCTGGGTTTATCCAATTTGTAGATTACATAACGGTGATTCAGATCTAGCTCACAGCTTGATTGAGCCAATCTGTCAAGTTACATGTGTCCGCCGGTCCCTAGCTAGCAGACAAGGTTACCTTAGGGTCCGTTCCAAGAATAAATAGATCCACATTTATTAGGACTTGTGAATTCATTAGTTGTATTTATTATAATAAGAGATCGGACAGATTGGCGTCATTGCTCGAAATAATGTGGACATGGCTCCAAATTTGATTAAATAATTAATCATTTAATTATTTTTTTTACCTGAGATTTAATTTTGTTCCCTAGTCAATAAATAGCACTTAAATAATTTAAATATATTTTTGATATAAAAAATGAGTACTTACCTACAGAAAATTTTAAAAATATGCTAATTTATTTCTTTAATAAATTTACATTATAAGAAATGTTTGTGTTATTTATTGATTAGGAATCAAAATTAAACCTCAGGTAAGAAATTAATTGAATGATTAATTATTTAATCAATTTTGGAGTCATGTCTACATTATTGCGAGCAATGACGCAAATTTGTCCGATCTCTGATTATAATGTATAACCTCCACGGAATATTAACGCGGCGTACTGTTATCGCGGAAATGTATTGATGTTTTTGCAGACTGTCTTAGCATTTAGTGTAAGATGTGTGCATATTTTGAACAGCAATTTGATTTGGAGTGTCTAAAGTAATCCGTGAAGTTTACCGCCCCAAAATGTTTGCCCGCAAATTGAATATATATCTAGATTATGTTAGTGCATTTTTAGTCAGCATTGACTCCCGAAGATTTCAATGGTATTTAGAATTTCTTGCTGCGACTCTTACCATATGGTTTACTTTCCAAATAGCTAGTCTACCACTAGAGACGGTCATTGTTTCTTGAAGGAACACAACCCTCTGAGTATTTACTTCAACTGGCGATATAAATATGACTACTAAATTTCCAAAACGTCGCCCTTTATGACTCCATTTGCAAATGTACCATGTATCCCGTCTTTGACACCCGTCATCCACAGGACCTTCCGCATCAGCCTAATCCTGCTCGCCAAGGCCAGGCACCGGACAACCCCAATTATCCACTAGAATATCACGCGGCGTGTTGGGTGACTGCCGATTGAGGATGTACTATTCTTGGTTGATTCAATGCTCATTGTTCGTATGTAGGGAAGTTTTGCTTTTTACGCTTTTACATGTGCATTTTGAATTGAGGAAATGCATGATTGTTTCAATGGTACTCGAGATGGGATGGACGCACCTAAATGAGTCGTCGTACTAAATGTATGGGAGGGTTTGAAGTTAATGTTTGGGACATTTCTGCTTTTATTTAAAAAAAGTTATTAATGTAATTTTACTCATTGGGTTTCGCACTTTCGATATCTTTCGCACTTATATATATTGAAGTTTTCTGATATCTGTTATATTTACGGAATTATCGCCTGGCTACACTTAACGATTACACCCTGTATACTGTTAAACGAACGAGGAAGTGTGCCAATTAACGGCTCCCTAGTTAGCGTTCGGTTCGATGCTTTTTCCAATTGGATTTTTCATTGATCATTGCTCGGGAGTAGATGAGAATTTTTAGAATAGATAGATTAATCTACCAGAGAAATGTAATTATGTGTTAGGACATCTGTGGTTTTTGCCACATTTATCATTGCCGTAACTTTTCCTGAGATGGGTCGCTATTAGCAGTAGGTATATAATTGATTGTGGTTTCGTCGTGTTTCGGGATCTCTAATTCGTTATTAATGTATGTTAATTATCGTAGTGTGTTTTAATGCATCAAGTAAATAAGGTCCTATCACTACACCTTATAAAACAAAGTCCCCCGCCACGTCGCGTCTGTCTGTCTTCATGTTAGAAATAAAATCAAAAACTATTGAACGGATTTTCATGCCTACCAATAGAGTGATTCATGAGGAGGTTTAAGTGTATAAATTGTTAAGGTTTTGTGTAACCCGTGCGAAGCCGAAGCTGGGGCGGGTCGCTAGTCTACTTAATAAAGGAGGTCCTTTTACAAATTGACTAAACCCAAAGCTTGAAAAACCCAAGCTCAAGAAGGCTTGTTGTGGGTACTCAGATAACGAATACTTAAATAAATACATAGAAAACAAATATCTGTGCTCATCACACATATAAATGCCCTTACCAGGATGCGAATTTCTTGTTTGGTAAAATTTACACAAATTCGCTATCATAAGTATTATTAAGAGCCAACAGGAGTGGTCATTTCTCCATACAAGCGTACTCCTCGTTTTCCTCCGTGGTTTTTGAAGCTAGAGCAATGATTTTTTCAACACAGATTAATATTGTCAATATCTGTGTCGGACCGTTTTGCTTTTTTTGATATTTTTGTTTTTTAAGGCGCTAGAGCCCTTCAAAAATGGCCAAAATGGCCTAATTGACTATGCCGCAATGAGAGGCGTGGCAGTCAATACTGATATCAATTAGCCAAAAAAGCAAAACGGTCCGACACAGATAATTTCATAATCATTTAGATTTCCAAATTTGGTTACGATTGGTTAAGTTTTGGAGGAGGAAACAGAGGAGTACGAAACCTCGATTTTTGAGATTTTTACGCAGGATTTTTCGCCTTGTCCTTATCGCACTACTTTTAGGTGCCGCTTCCGTTAGTGAGACGGGTATATTTACCTAAAATATTTAAAACTCAGCTCCTGTTTCGTCTTAAAAATGAACTATTAGATTAACCTGTAATAAAAATGTAGGACATACGCGTTAGCTAAATAAGACTAGGCATTTAGCTAACGCCTGGTTTTATTTTAAGCGACATAGTACCCACTCTGGCATGGCTAACAGCAGATATTCACTTAGCTGAGCAAGTGAGCACTAAAATTTTACACCGATTGGCTCTCCGCTGCTCAGCGGAAAATTTAATTGCCCCTTTGTAAAATTGGATTGTAGTTTAGTAGGTAAGTTTCCCGCAATAAAGTAAAGTTAGCATTTCTAACTTTTTAATCTGAGTTTAGTGTCCGTTCGGAAACTCGACGGAATTTAATATGCGCTCGACATATTGGGGCTTTAAAAATGGATGGTGAAGATAGTTCAGTTTATATTATGTCGTTTTCATATTTTCCTGAAGCAGAATATTAGCAGGTTACATAACACGTAATACACTGTGTGTACATTTATACAACTGTATTTGTAAATATATTTTTGAATTTATCCCATGTTGTGTGTCTATAAAATGCAATAAAGTGAGATCAACCAATTGTTATTGCTAATAAAGTTTAGTACATGTGACTACACCATATAAAACAAAGTCCCCCGCCGCGTCTGTCTTGTTCGCGATAAACTCAAAAACTACTGAACGGATTTTCACGCAGTTTTGACCTATCAATAGAGTGATTCTTGAGGAAGGTTTAGTACGGTTACCATCAGTTTGTCACTGACATAAACGCCGTCGAGAACGTAATTTACTTTCTATACATCCCGTTTGCACTAATATGCGAGTGCGAGCGAGATGTATAGAAAGTAAATTACGTTCTCGACGGCGTTTATGTCAGTGACAAACTGATGGTAACCGTATAGGTGTATAATTTGTTAACCCGCGCGAAGCCGGAGCGGGTCGCTAGTAATATTATGTGATTCATGATAATGACAAGTATATACCTACGCCGATTAGCGCTTGTGCAGGAGTTTTTGTTTTATATATGTACATTTATATTGTTGTATTTTATCTATGTAATGCACGTATGTAAAATTACAAAGGATTATTGCAATCCAAGAACCCTTTTATTTGTCTCGAATCCAAATTCCCCTCTCCCCCTTTTACTAGATGCTAAATTACTCTACTTAAGAACACCTGGACGCCATTTTGTTAAAGTACGAGTTACCTGTTATAGTACAGTGCAGTCGACGTCAAAGATATGTTTACACTTTTGCACCTTACTCCTTTGTAATAAGGCGAAAAATGTAAACATATCTTTGACGTCGACTGTACAACCCTAGCTTTAGGTAAATTTATATATTTGTACCAGTATATTACGTAAAAACGTACCGCAAACCGTTACCGTTGCTTGCGTTAATTAGAGTAGTGTTATTATTGTATATTGTTACGATACCGCGCGATAAATATCTGTAAACCACAATACTTGTTTGCTTGGTTCGCGTAAACTGACCCAGATTGAAGCTTATACCATGATTTAAAAATATTGTTACGTTTTTATACTATGTTGCATACGTTTAAAGTAATAAGGGTTCATACAAGGAACAGTTAAAAATAAAAATACTTATAAATACAAATACTTATTGTAAAGTAGTACTGATAGTTTAAATTCGATGATCTATTGATAGTAGGTATATTATATTTCCTGGTCTGATTCTTTTCAATATGGGAAGACCGGCATATAACATTTATTGCTGGGAAGATCGTCATAATCATATCATAAGGCAAGAAATCTTCATTCCTTCTGCTCTACTGCCCTTCTGTAAGTGGAGTATGAGTACAAACGCAAGAGTTAATAGCGACAAAAGAGGTCATAATCGGTCTTCCCTTATAGAAGTTATAGACGGTCTTTTCCACATTCACCGTAGGTATGATCTGTATCGTTAATCATTTTTGTAAGTTTCTCTGCTTACATTCGTTTACTGATCGATCGCTTTGCAAACATTCGAGCTGTCGAAAGAGTTCATTGATCCGTCAATAACTTTTTCCGGTGGTCAACTCGCAAACAATTCAGTTACTGCAATGTTCAGGGTTATTGTTAATGCTCGTGTTGGGCAGATTAGTTGTGATTGAGTGGTATTTGTATTTACCGGTTGGTTTAGAACTTTCGTACTTGAATAGTCGATTTTTGAGAACTTTCGAAGAAGGGTGGTGATGTGTACACCGGGAATTAAATACGTTCATAAGTTACATAAGACTGCTTATCGTGCGATCCACTTCTTGGCAAAAGGTTTCAGTTTAATAGATGAAAAGCAAAGCAAATAAATATCTGATTCTGTTCCAAGTTTCTCTTTCAAAACCCTTTTTTAGCATAGTTACAAATGATTAGTTAACAAACAGTTACCTCATATAAGTAACTTCTTCAAGTAAAAATTATTTATATTGATCGTCATAAACCACATTTTCTAGCACGACCGTGATATGAGCAATAGTTACCGTGATTTCAAATAATTAGTTCATTCTTCCGTATGTCGGCATTGCAAAAAAAGAACCTAATCAGGCTAATCCATAAATAACATATGTATGCACGCGTGTTGTTTCTAACGCCTCCCGAGTCGAACGTTCAAGCCAACCAGGGCCAGGCGTGGCTCACTCCGCGATTTCGTCGCTTTGCAACAGGTAGCTACAAGTACATCCGTCCCACACCAATTTTGGTGGCTAGCCATAAGCCGCGCGTGGCGCTGTCGCCACCTAGCGGTCATATCTGTCCTAATCGCACAGACGCGTTTTGTTAGAGAGTGAATCTTCTGCACCTAGTACTATTATCTATAGGCTATAATCGCGAAAATCGAAGTTCGCAAATTGCGGGCATCTTTCTCTGTCACTCTTATCACGCCTTCATTGGAGCAAAAGAGAAAGATCCCCGCAATTTGCGAATTTCGGTTTTCGCGGTAAGCCCGCAGTATCAATGCAAATGCGTTCAGTTGATCTAATACACCGTTTAAGCTTTTCCGTTGTGAAAGGACTTGTAAAATCCAACATGCTCATTCACCTACCTGGCGTTGCCCGAGGTCTTGGGTTTTTCGGTGGGCAGTTAAAATTTCGGCAGCGGCATAAGCAGTGAGTGTTCGAAATCCCATCTTGAGGGTAGCGTCGGAAGAAGCATTGAGTAAACCCTTACTACTGCGAACACTGCTTCGGTATAATATCTCGAGGTTCACTATTTATCTGGTATGACCTTAGCATCTGACTCGCCATCGCTCGCCAACCAACCAGAATGCACGACCAGCTACTAATTGCATTAAATGCAAGCGGCTTGCGTCACGTGCATACGCTTGCACGTGGGTATTTTATTGTATATCTTTTGTCTTATGCCCCTTGTAAAACTCGCATTACAAGATTTGCTGCCGTGTGAGTTACATTATGTTACATGTGCAAGTAATCAGGCAAACTAGATGGGTTGAAATACAGAGTGGAAATGCTTTTACTGACTACTAGAATGTAACTTTTTTTTCATATTGACATATTTTTATAGGATGTAGGTATTCATCGCACTAAAGGACAAACGTTCCCTTAAAATCCGACAAGCAGAGTGTGTTATAGAAATACTCGATAAACAAGTACAAAAACTGTTTCAAAGAAATGTTGACTAAAGCAAATATTTGATTTAATCTACCTACATTTATTTTCTAGATTCATTGAAATTTCAATTACATTCCGTACTTTAATACTGTGATGTTCACTTAACATCATTAATCTAGTTTACTTTTAGAGGAATTATATTTATTATAGGTAAATAAAACAATTTATTATTCGGTCCATACAGAGCGCCCGTAACACAGCGGCCGCCATCATGCGCACCAGTGTTGCCAGCCATCTGCTTATTTATTGATGAACACCACATCTCTTCCTTTTTAACAAATTTGAAATTGTAGGAGAATACATAAAATGAATCATTGTACAGTACTGTACAACCAAAATTAACTTGCAACACAACACATTTCTAATCAGCATTTAGCTTTAACCAATTGAGTGATAACAATTTGAACAATGCATTTACAGACACTGACATAACTATTAAACTCTTAAATCACGACACACTTTTATAACTCAGTGTTTATATAATGATAAATATGAAGAAGTCGATACTCCGATTACAAATAAGTAAACTTACAGCTTTCCACATAGTCTTAGAAACCTTATTCCTTGTAAATATACCCTTTAGTATACAAAGATAGATAAATAGAGATATTTATTTGCATACCAGGTATTTTACATACATATACATGGACCCTGAAAAGGGTGTAGTAAAATAGGAAGTTTACAATATCACAAGTCCATACATATGACTAAACTACTAATAGTTAATTAATTTTCTAATTGCTGTTATAAGTAATCAAGTAACATATAAATTTTTAAAGTAACAACTACAATACAGATAGCCTCTTTAATATGTTTACAGTCTGATTACAACTATATATTATCTAGCCAGCCATCATATGTTAAGAACAATGAGTGATGTTAGACCACAGTACAATATATATTTTTACTAGAGTCTAATATAGTCCTTAACATGGTTAAGGTAGACTGCTCACTGACACATCAATAACATGTAACATCTGTAACAATAACTGTTTCTTACTTATTAGTATTTACATACATGACATTTATTATTATTATCTATTTCCTCTCTCTTTCTTTAAAATTAAATTGTATTACAATGTATACTAGCAATTATCACACACATATAAAATCAGTTGTATATTAACCCTCTACAGTTAAATACATGTAGAATATATTATTTTCATAAAAATTCCATGCAATAATTTAGTAGTTTAAAATATTTATATAGGAGCCAGTTACCTTATCAAATTCCTAACATTCTATTCCATAATTTTAATCAGTAATCAGTCATTAGTTGCTTTCATAGGTACATACATAAGGTGGTACATTTGAATAAGAAACAGTTATGAACCCTGTATGGGAACTGCAAATAACAACTTTTAGTAACTAAAACTCTTAGCTTGCTACATTCTATAAAATAACATTTTATATTATTTAGTTTAGGTAAAAATATTAGTTTAAATGCCACTTTTATTACCCCTATAAGTATTATTAACAACTTGTACCTAAAAGTGTTTAATGCGACCAGATTGTCAAAAGCATCAACAAATAGTGAAAATGTAACGTAGTATACTCGTAGCTTTCTTGGACAAGCCGGAGCTTTAGAATTTTCCTTTGCACCATAAAAATAGCATATTTCAAAATAAATAATAAATAGTGAAAAAACATCTCAACAAGTTTCACATAGTTTTAAATTCCTGTATCATACATAGTTCTACAAGTAAATATAAAGATAAATATGCAAACTTAACGCAAATGCGCTATAATCGTTAAACATATCTTTAGGCTACAGACTTCTGTCACTTATCTAGTGAGAACCACTATAATCTGTGCATAAATTTTACATCATTGTTCATAAATAATTATGTATAACAGTATAGTTACTTACTGAAAATTTAAATATACATAGTTAAATATATCTTACTATGACTTTGCTGTTATCATATTAACAATGACTGCACTTTACAGATGTGTAACACTGAAAAGCTTATGTAGTAAGGAATTAATATGCTGAATATCTGGTCCAAATCCTGTGTTGGTATATCTATTAACAAAACTTGTTTATTTACTACTTGCCTTTGTTGCCTAATAGGTACTCGTGTATGAATATGATCTGAACTTGTAAATTTTAATCAGTTGTCTGGTCATATAAATATATACAATGTCGTGTCGTATCGTTATTTACTTAATAAAGAATCCAATACCAAACTTTGGAAACACCAAACAGGACTCCACAGACCTTTCGCCAGAAATCTGAACAAGCGATATACTGTACCGCACATGGTTTTGCATTACATCCCAAATGGACTGTTTAGCACGTAGCCAGTTGTCAGCCGCATATTCCAACATATCTTTGGCATTGTCACCTGTAAGAGAAATACAGAAAATTCATCTGTTACGCTATGGGTGTGTTTATACCTATTTGGGTAGGTATGAGAAATTCAAACAGTTGTCTGTTGTGAACCATTAATCACTAATCAAGTTGATGGACTAATAATTTGATCTTGTCATTCTTGACTAATACAGTAGACTTGTTGACTGGTAGTATAAGCAGTATACAACTTTTTTTTTTTTAAATCAGTTTTGCTTGATAACAGCTTTGGTAGGATGGTTTGTCTTGTAAGGGTGTGTTTTGCTAAAATAGCATAACAAGCATAAATGTATGACCATAAAAAATGTATTTTATTGGGGATTCTAATGATGTTTGTTTTGACATCCATTTAAATAATTCGGATTAAGTAATGCTAATATCATGTAATTTTACCACATATATTCATTGCTACTTTGTAATGTACACATTTTCATGAATTATTGAGTTTAATAAGGGTACAACATATAATCCCTTACAAAAGATGATTTTATACCACCGGACCTAATGTATTTATTATTTCATATACAGGCAGGCAGTAAAGCAGTACTTTTACAAATGCAAATGATACAAGTCCAAAATATGAATACCGATATGTCCAATTTGTTTTTGATTTCGACAATGTGACTTGAATCACTGACATTCATGATTTGACAGTTCTGTCATAGTCACTAGTTAGGTTAAATCAAAACTTCATTGAGATTTTCTTTTACTTACACTTACCCTATTTCCAGACATTTAGGGTTGTACAATATACTTTCCAAACATGGCTCGTAACATACCATATGTGATGAGATCTTTATACTTCACGCTGCTAAGCCAGTCTCCATTTCTGGTCACTGATATTTCTTCGAAAATGTCGTACAACACCTATATAGACGTCTTGCAAATATAATTATATAGTTAACAACATTGTACTTATTTTAGTTGCTAGTCTGAATGTGTTAAACTATACTTTTTTATATTATATTTAGGACATATTGTGACATATCCATGATTTTAACACTTGCAACAACATCCAATGTCTACATTTTGCTCCGTAAGTTTGGAAAATCTGGTGATGGTCAAGAAACCTGAAAACTTACACAACCTGTTAGTCCATGTTTGCCACAAAACTGTAACGAGCACAGTTACACATTCCTGGAGTACATATAAGAATCTAGTAGATTCAATATTGTCTTGAATCTAATCTGGAACATTACTTTTATTTATTAACATTTAACTAAACACACAACATTGTTCTGAAACAATCTCTATCTGTCAAGTGTCAAAAGTGACACATCTGTGACATCTGACAGTAGCAATGGACTCTATAGTACTATAGATAGTTTAGCCAGGGACTGTCTCATTTCAACCATAGAGAGACAAAATCATACTGTCTTTGTCTTACGCTAGAACTAGCACCCAAAGAAAGGTTGAGTAGTTTTTCTATTCCATGTTACTAACAAATTTGTGTTTGCCAGCTTCACATTACAGGATTTGTTAAGAACTAATAAAGTACAATACAACTCACATTCACTTCTTTACGTTCCATTTACTCATGGTATTAAGTATATTATTTATTACATCATTAAATGTTGCTATTACTTTGCAAACTCAACCATATGAGTTCCTTAACATCATAATATATGTAGGTATGGAAATTTCCCATTAACCATCTTGTTGATTCATGATCAACCATTAGTTCCCATCATTTTATGGGGTTGATGATGTTATCCTTTACGACTTGGCGTACAAATCGTTAACATCATCATTTCGGCAACAGCCAGTAGTCATTTTGACATTTTTCGTTTCAAACGATTTTTTCCCATCATTTTATGGGGTTTATGATGTTGTCTTACAACTTGGCGTACAAGTTGTTAACATCATACTTTCGGCATCAGCCTAAGCCAATAACTTGTTGGCATTTTTATGTACATATATATGTACACACAATCACTGCAATCGCTCATAGATCTTGAATTGAATAGCCTAGATGACAAACATTGTAATTAATTATATCATTTGTGCCAGTATATTTTGAGAATCATTAATGTTTACATGAGATCCGTTAAAGGTCAACACAAATGTTCTTAGTTTGACCATCATACTCCAAGCACAAAACAGACTTTACTATGCAGTACCTACAGCAGGTACTTAGACCTTTTGGAAATATGGAAACAAGTAAATTTATATTTTGCTGGTGAATATGTACATCGTTTATAGTTTGCAAGGCAACTACATAGGTACATGTATTCTTGCATAAAATGTAAAGAAGTATTTGAAACAGAAACTGCTACAAAATACAAGTTATTATTTTATAGAACATCTTGTATTTTACCATATGAAATAGATAAGGAATCTAATATTTGATACAATTATCCATTCTTCCCTTTTAAAAAGAAAAATAACTTTTAGTTATAACTTAATCTTGTATTGTATTTCCATATACTTAGGTATTTCTATATTATCAAATTAATTTTGACGAATTGCTCTATTATTTCAACAGACTGTATTATAAAATTCAACATTTGTCATCTACCAATGTACTTTATTTGGTTGAATGTCCAAAAGAACCATACACCATTTCCTAATCCTCAGACGCCTCCGAGTTACACCCATTACAGGCATCTGAAAGTCACTCATATCTTGTATTTCTCACGATTTCATTGTTTTGTACTTTATTTTGTTCTGATATACATGCGTTCGTTTTGCAAATCGTCGGCCCTGTTTACAAATTAACCAATATGGCGCCAATATTTCATCAATTTGCAATTTGCGAATTTCATAGGTACTCACGGTTTTACCTCGTCGCCACTTGTGATGTTCACTTAACATCATTAATCTAGTTTACTTTTAGAGGAATTATATTTATTATAGGTAAATAAAACAATTTATTATTCGGTCCATACAGAGCGCCCGTAACACAGCGGCCGCCATCATGCGCACCAGTGTTGCCAGCCATCTGCTTATTTATTGATGAACACCACAAATACTTTAATCGTTTTTGCTAGAACACTGCGAATTGTCGTGTTCGTGTCCTAATTTCAAAAAGGCCATGTTGTCGCCGTAATAAATATCTCATTCCAACAAGAGACTCCAGTTTCCTACTAATAAATCAAGCTACCTACCTATGTATACCAGAAGCTAAACACATTAGTTTAATTTACGGTCGAGCGAAATTGGGTTACATGCAGTCTCGTCTCACTAAGTGGCTGGGCATAGGTACTAATAGTAATAACTGCAATTGTACATGTGATTCATGCTATGATACTGCAACTTACAGCAGGCTCACTGTCTAACATTTATGATTGATGTGTATACTGTAGCTACAGCCATGTAGGCCGAACCAATCCGCACAGCACGATGTCTTTTGAGTTTGATCGCTTAGCATTACGTGTGTTGTTGCACGCGACTCCATAAGTCCATATACTTGAAGTCGCGCTTGAGCGCTTGACACATGGAGTCGCGCGCGACAACGCATATGTCAAGCGCGCGCGCGACAACGCATATGTCAAGCGCGCGCGCGACAACGCATATGTCAAGCGCGCGCGCGACTACACAAGTCTTGCAAAGCTGTCTGTTCTCGTTAGAGGATCTATATCTGAATCCCTAAAGTCTTTTCTCCTATCTTTGCATTCCCTAATATTGTTTGTCATAATGATCAGTTGTCCTAACACTCGTATACTCTAATTTTGGTTTCCCTATTATCGAATGGCCGATTTTTTTTTGTCCTAATATGTTTTTCCCTAATGGCACTTTCCATATTGAGTATTTATCCTAATGTTATGTAGCATAATTCTTATTTTACCTAATTATTGTTAGGCCTAAAAATTATATATCCTAACCATCATGTTACCTAATTTTACTTAGCCTATCGTTGCTTGACCTAACACTCGTATGCCCTAATTTTGATTTCCCTATTTCGTTTCGTTTTTACAATGGTCGCAGTTCTAACCTAACCTAACCCACTTTTGTGGCAGCAGTTCGTTTTTGCAAGGATCGCAGTTCTAACCTAACCTAACCCACTTTTGTGGCAGCAGTTCGTTTTTGCGAGGATCACAGTTCTAACCTAACCTAACCCACTTTTGTGGCAACAGTTCGTTTTTGCAAGGATCGCAGTTCTAACCTAACCTAACCCACTTTTGTGGCAGCAGTTCGTTTTTGCGAGGGTCACAGTTCTAACCTAACCTAACCCATTTTTGTGGCAACAGTTCGTTACCATTCATTATGGAAAGTAATTTTTATGATAATTGATCAATAGGAAAAGTAACAGTTATGACAATTGATCATTAGGGCAATAGCCATTAGGTCAAAACAGTTAGAGCATGTTATTTTATGCCAAACATTGTTAGGGATTTCGAAGAATATGGTAAAAAACATTAGGTATCTTGATAGTTATGGTACAAATGCTTAGGACAAATGAGTCTTAGGTTAACCATTACATTATGGAAAATAATCGTTATGACAATTGATCGTTAGAGCATGTGCCCATTAGGACAAACCAGTTAGGGCAAGTGACTTTAGGACAAACGTTGTTAGGAATTCAGAATGACACCCCTCGTTAGAGAGGTAAAAATTTTCGCATCATACGTGGTGACTGTTTACAACCTTTATGCTTCAGAGCATGAACATACAGAAGCCAAAACCTAATGAAACAAACATGTTTCAGTGATATGGAGTTGTCTAAATATGTATTGTGATGCCCGCAACTTAGCTATGATATTTGAAAATATGGCTGCACTATTCTCGTCTTGCGATGTTAAAGAAATAAATTCAATACTAATATTTGGTCAAATACCGGCATGACACAGTTTTCGTGTAGTCGACCGGGCTCTTACAATTTGTTTATAAACAAACAAGATATTGACTATTATTTGGCTGTTTTACGGCTTGTTTCGTAAATTCATGCAAATGGCTTCTTTTATATTAAAAAAAGAATGATAAATTACACCACAAAGCACGTTCATCGTTTATAGTTTCCTTAACCAACATTGAAGTACATTGTAACACCTTCTAATAACGAGTTGACTGTTAGTTTTTACTGCACGAACGTAAGTATTAACACATCGCGAAACACAAGCACCTTGGGCGACGAACGATACCTACCTTAATCTTTGTTTACCAAATGCTTGAATCAATCCATTCAACCGCTCATACGCATCGTAAATGCATGCAGCATCAAAACATTCGGGTGTGGTCAACATCCACATTTGAGCTCTCTAACCACAAGAATTACACACAACTTGAGGTCTTTTAAAGCTAGCTGTTTTGGTTCGGGTCTCTGCGGCACGGCAGTCCTATAGCGCTCCGCCCAAGCGCTGCACGTGGCTTAACGATTCGAACGATTCGCGAATTCAAACCACCGAATCGAAATCCACGTGGTCATCGACAGTTAAAAAATCGACCAATCGCGTCAACGGATTTACGTTTTTTTTCTGTGCAGTGTTGTGCTCTTGATCAGTCTTTGGAATTAAGACTGCATCTTAAGGGTGGTTTTGTGTTGTGCCGTGCTCGGACGTAAGGTTGGTTTGTATTTTTTTGTTGTATTGGAGTCACGTTCTTGAGTAGGTCGGACCGGTTTATTGTGGGAATATTTGCATCGTTAATAAGTTATTTATAAACCACGTTACGTTTGTTTTTAAGCCTGACATATTTGTAGAATTTAAAAACTACAAACATAAATATGAATGGTAAGTTATAAAGTTCCTACGGTCTAAGTCATAGCAGCTGAATCATTTTGTTTATTTACTTATTTTCCTGTTGTTATTTACCTACAAGTTGTGCTAGCAATACGGTTTCCCTTTTGTTAAACTTGGCTCGGGTACAAATCAAAATCTTTACAAAAGTACCAAACTGAAATAACTTTCAGGAATATTTCAAATGCTTGAGGCTACTAAAACTTGAAAACTTTTGGGTAACTTGTAAAAGGCTTCATTAGACTTTGAAAACTTTTACTTTCATCGCCATTTTCGGAAGTAATTCGTCAATATTTAATCGTGTTTTAAAATGTTAGAAAAGCCTTCAAATTCAGTTAAAATACATATTTATTAAGTTTTCTAAAGAAACTTGTACAAAAATATACTAAGTGTTCATTCAATACTAAATCCATTTTATTATACCTAACGCTAAGTTGGAACAGTAGATTTCTTAAACGTCCCTCACATCACTCTAACTCTTTTGACCTTTAATTTTAATGATGCTTAAGGTCCAAGGTAGCAACATTTAACAATATCTACCTGTTAGCATTCTTGATGCAAACATAATGACTCGTAACTTATATTTTAGTGGGTAAGACCTTATAATGATTCAGTACGTTTTTAATACATACTTGAATGACTTTAATGGCCAGGTGTATCTTATGTTATGTATCAGCTATGGAACTATTTTTAGCCTTCCTATACACAAAGCAATGTCTGAATGAAATAAAAAAGTGTCAATGTCATCTTGCATATGACGACAGTCGTGTTTATGACACTTATCACTGTCAATGTCATCACGTTCTGTCGTTCAGTTTTACCGGCACAATCCAAGCGATAATAGTACATTGTGCAACATGGGGCGTAAGTTGAATATTGCAAACGAGAGTAAGTTAAATCGCGACGGCTTGCCGGAGCGATTTATAGACTCGAGTTTGTAATATTATAACGCCCCGAGTTACACACAATGTTTTTCATCACACTTGCGATACAAAAATTAAGTATAAAGACAAAAAACTGTTAATTATGGCACTAGAAACTTCATAACTCCCTAGGGAGAACGCTTTTTCTATAACTCCCGCTAAACCTGCGTGCAATTCCACATTTACTGAGCGAGTGTGATGAAAACAATTTAAGCGCAATCATTATCTCAAAATGTTATTGTTGCGTACCTATATCACGTTATAGCGACAAGATATGGTTATCAAGCGGCGTCTGAAACAATATCTTTTATGTCGTTATCACGCGAGAAATGCCTGCATTACATACCCGTAAGTTGAGCGAAGTTATCGCATAAACAGATCTTGATTATGATTTGTTTTTAATAACATCTGTTACTCAACAGAAGGCGTTTGTTGTGAATCAGAATATTAATTTTAGTAGTCTTATTACTCGTAGGAAGGGCTCGAAGGTACTTTAATTAAAGTCAGCCATCATAACTTGTCATAATCATAACACCGCCGTCATGCATAAAACGTAACTGATATTTTAAGTCTTATTGTATGGTCATCATGCCATGTTTTTAAAATATCAGGAACAATACAAAAAAGTGCAGTTTAAAATGAAATTATCTGCTTGATAGGTTCTAATTTCACCAATATTACAATTTGTCAATGTTCGCATTACCGTCAATACGACAGACTGACGTATAGACCATTTTAAAACTAGTATAAGTAGTAGTTTGCTAATTGCTAAACCGATCTAACTTTTTACCCGCGTTCCTTCATGTACACAAAACTTTGTCTTCTAAAACATCTCGAAAATTAGCAGGCGTGGCTCACTCCGCGATTTCGTCGCTTTGCTACGGGTAGCTAAATTAGCTAAAAGTACATCCGTCCCACACCAATTTTGGTGGCTACCCATAAGCCGCCCGTGGCGCTGTCGCCACCTAGCGGACATATCTGTCCTGATCGTAACAGACGCGTTTTGTTAGAGAGTGAGTCTTCTGTACCTATAGTACTATTATTTATTCTGTAATAATAGTAAGTTTGAATTGGGCTCTAAAAGCCAAAATTAAAAAAAAAACGTTAGTCCTATCATTTATACTACTAGCGACCCGCCCCGGCTTTGCACGGGTTAACAAATTATACACCTAAACCTTCCTCAAGAGTCACTCTATTGATGTGAAAACCGCATGAAAATCCATTCAGTAGTTTTTGAGTTTAACGCGAACATACAAACACACAAACAGGCAGACGCGGCGGGTGACTTTGTTTTATAAGGTGTAGAGATGTATAAGCTACATTAGGCTATAGATATGTGCCGCATCGCACGTAGGGCTTGCAAATATTCGAAACTTTCAAGTATTCGAATATTCGACTTTTTCTGACGGGATATTCGAATATTCGAATAATTATTCGAATATTTAAAAAAAAAATAAGAAAAGGAACGAAAACCGGTTTATTATCGTTTTATTCAAAAGCTTTTTTCACATATTGCTAAAATTAATAATATTTTGCAAAAAGTTCCACTTAATTGACTAGATTTTATCATCCTACTCTGAGATGCCCACGTTTATAAAAGCACGTAAAACGCAAAAATTAGACGTTTTCAAAATTTTTAGATATATATTTTTATTATAAATGCGTGAATTAATATAACTTTAACCATCCAAACACGTATGTAAGAGAGAAAACGTTTTAGTAGATAATCACTAATCATTTTCTGATTTAAATTAACTTCTAGTCGTTAAGGGGCCTGTAAAATGGCCTTTAATTCAATTGTATTTTGAATGTTTATTGACTTTATTTGTCTTGGCAAGTTTAGTTTTGATTCCTAATGGTCGGCTATTATATAAGTTATATAATTGGTATTGGAATATTTAAGGGAAAAAGTTGGCTGACTACGGGGTGGATTATTCGTTAGATAAAGGTGCATGGTTAGATTACCTAGTTCGGTAGGTTTGGTATGATCAAATTTGTGAATTGCGATAAAGGGCAAGGTTTAGACTTCAAATATTCGCTTAAGGTACGCTTGTACTCAATAAACAGAATGACCCTTTACCTTAAAACTTACATAACGTTACTTGTACCTAGAAAAAGCATTAGCCGCACCGTAATAAAACATACCTACTTTGTGATTTGGTTTTCTTTGAAATTGAGTTAGGTTTAACTGTATTCACGAAGCCTATTGAGAGGAATACAGTAAAAACATTATTTCCTTCGTGTTTGGGTACCTACCGTTCCTCATTCACTGTTAATACCCGGCAAAACACACAGATACTGTAACTATAGCGGATGAAAATAGATTTTACCTAGTAATAAAAAATATTCGAATATTCGAAACCTGAGCGGCCGAATATTCGAATATCAAAACAAGTCGAATATTCGAATATGTCGAATATTCGACTTGTTTTGAATATTCGAATTGCAAGCCCTAATCGCACGCAAACTGAATTGGCAAGCCGATTGTCCAGTTACAGCGGCCCGCAGCCATTATATGACAATGAGGCGCTTATGAGGTTATGGTAGCCGCTAAGTGGCTACGGCTAATTATAAAGCTGATTTAACGCGTTCAGTCTTCGAGCAACACGGAAGGGAGGCGGCATTCGCACTATTTCCCCTCTGCCGAGGTACAAGATTAGCGCGTCAATCTAATCTAGCGCGGGTAATAAAACTAGTTGCACTTGGATTTTTCACTAGACCGAGTCCAGACGCGCGCGTGAACACTGCTGCACAAAAATGCCTGTTTGCTCGGTTTTTTGTTATAAAAAGAGGTCGGGGACATCAAATTTACAAAAAGAAAGTGTTACATTTCACATGTAATATTTTTTTTTACATATCATACGTTTAATTACATTCAAACACAATTATTATATTTTAGTCTCATGTAATTGTTGGATTTATCGATTTTGCTCGCTCAGTACAAATTGCGGATCGGTCGAGCGACAAATCCGACTTCTCGTCTCTCAGAATACAATAACATACTTCAACGAAAATGTGTTAGTGTGCGTGTTGTGACACTTGTCACTCGTCCGTACACAAAAAGAGATCGAGGTTTGCAAGATTTGTCTTTGACGTGTGTCATTTTCTATGCATTTGTGTCGTCATTACATTACAGATTGGATTTTGTATGTAAGTGTGTGAGAAGTGCGACTGTGTGCACCTTTCCCCCCGCGAAAAATGGCAGAAAGATTTGTACGGTGAGATATCGCTTGGGCCCCTCCCTTCCGATGTGTCGGAAGCCGGTGTTGCTCGAAGCGTTCAGTTGAGGTCTAAAAGCTGGTATTATAAAAATATTACGTTAGCCCCATCATATAACCTATAGGTACTATTAACAGCTACATTGGGCTATAGATATGTGCCGCATCGCACGCAATCTGAATTGGCAAGTCGATGGCACCCCGCAGCCCTAATATGACAATGAGGTGCTTATGAGGTTATGGTAGCCGCTAAGCGGCTACTAGGTAGTACCTACTAATTGTACTGCTGATTTAAAGCGTTTATAACTCTTTACAATTTTGAATAATAATGTGACAGTAATCATCATGCGCATGAGATATACAGCTATCTTAATGCGATGCGTTCATTTTGCTTTTAAAACCCTTGAAAAAGGTTCCATCTTGTATTTCAATAGTAATGTAACAGTATAGGATGCTCTTACTAAGTATAGTCAGTGTGGTAATTAATCTAACTATAAGTGGTATTTATGTGTATGTATGTGTTCGTGATATAACCTTAGGGCTGAATAATTAGACGGCGCGCGAACTCGCATGCGATTTTAGTTATATTACGGACTGTTGGTTACGTCCAATTCAACCGACCGATCAAAACCCGCAATGGTATGAAACTCGCATGCGAGTTCTCGCATCGTCTAAATCAGCCCTTATTACAAGTATAAGGCGACGTAGTTATTTTATATTGTGACGTATAATGGTTTCCGAATTAAATGTTTAATATCACTTAAAATAATCATAATTAATGTCAAGGTTGTGGCATTTGGAGTAGGTTAAATTCCGTTTCTGCGTGCTTTTGTTTTTGTTTTTCAATATTAATTGTACTAACTTATAACAAAATATTGCGTGTCTCATTATATTTACAATTGTTTTCTACTTCATTCCACATTTTCATCTAACTACAATCTGTAACTTATGATGCGGTAAATTGCACACTTATCCGTTCAACGTTTTTTTGCTACATTTTTCATTGAACCGTTAATTAAGTTACATTACATCGACATTTTCCTCCTTGCATTTTGTTCGTAGTTGACATTACGTTGTCATGTCCGCATATTTCCCAATTCCTTCATGAACCTCGTATATTCTTTTAAAGTGATGTTGAATAGCGAACTCTCTGCAATACACATTAAGGTAGCATTTTTATTCCCATTGTTGGCTAAAATATGAGGTCAGTAAAGAAAGCGGACGTTATTTTACTCCAATTAATCATTAGTATGCGTTATTAATACTGCACGCGTGTGTGGAATCGCCGGTTGAAACCCTTTCCATGTATCTTTTCAGGCTGTGACACTTTATAACTTACAATATCAAAATAGACCTTAATACAACCGAATATAGTTCAAACTCCATAGCACTGGGAGGAGTTATATCAATATATATGCGTTTTTCGGTCTTATAGCGACGTAATAAAGTACATTTAGTATTCTGCGGAAGGTTACGTGACATATCGTACGGGTCATCTATGATTTAGTTATTAACTGCCGTAAATATAGCCTTTTATTTTTGGCATCGTGATTGATTGTACACAACGTTCATATTTGATACGTTCCTACTGATAAATTCAAATCTATAAATTACCTGCTTTCCTTTTTGGAACGGGATATATTTTGATTTTAAGTTTATAATTTGATTTAAGTCTTTAGGTATACTTGCCCTGCCCGCCTGTTACGAGTATGGACATTCCTGGAGACTAATTAACAAAAAACTAACACTTAATATGGGTTTTTTATTTTCCTAACTGGATAGAGACTGGATGGGCTTACTTCCACCTTAAAGACTAGCAACGCACTTGCAACCTCTAGTGTTTGCTTGCTTACCAGTGGGCCATTCTTTGCTCCCTAAATCAAAAAATTAACCTTCTTTTCTTCACCTATGCTATTCTCTTATCCTACTGAACCTTATATTATATCGCTATACATATGATGAATATTCCTATATTGAACCTCACTGCATAATATACTGATAGTAAACGTACTTCAATCAATTCAAACGCAGTAATTTTCTTATATTACATCTGACATATTTCTTACCGGACTTTGTATATATGTAACATAATATCCTCTAGACTTAGCCACTAATACTAGCTGCAATTACACTATGAGTTATATTTATCCGTATTGTGATTTGTCAATTAGAATTCAAACAACGTGGCGGACACTTGCGTCCGTGTGGGACGCAATTATATTTAATGATTCTAGAATACGTATTTAAACAGATATGACAGATCATCATTACTTGACACTAATTGTAAGGATTGTAACTCAGGAGACTATTTTACCACGCTGACTATTGACACCATGACACTGTAAATTTTCTGTACAGTAAAAATGTGGGTGCACACATCATACTCAAAAATATTCTCGTATAGCTCTTATGTCAGCGAATTAAGAACTATGGGACATATTTTTGAGTAAGTTATATGCACCCATCATTCCCGGGTCGATAATCAAGGATAGACGTAGCGTTAATAGGTACTTGTTTAATTACGGGATACGTAAGAAGTAACTAACTGACTCTTCTCATCAAACAGAAAACTAACCACTTGAATGCTATGGAGTACAAAATAATTTTTCAAAACAAGCTTTCATAAGGAAGTAAAAAGATCCCGCTGGACTGGACCATAAAATATACAATTGGGTACTTTTCTACTAGTCATATCAGCTTCTTTTTAGAACTGTCAATACGATTTGCCAATATGGAATTTATATGAAAACGAGTATAGTGACGTCACGGTCAACTCGCTTACTTTTTATATTTCTATCCGATTTATTAAATAGAAATTGTGTTTAAAAGTAACTGCTATCTATGTTTTTCTAATAATTATCTCATGCTTTATTTCGTGCACGGTGTGGAATAATTTATTTTAAGCTGAGGAAACATCCTTATTTTAAATTAAATTCTCTTCTGTTTAAAACTTTCTATCTACTTTATCCACTATCCCATTTGATATACAATATAAATATTGCACTTTGTAAACACGCTCCAACGCAAATGCAAATGCAAACAATACTAACTTCATTGTTTCGCTCGTAAATTAGACATTGATGGACTTGCACGTATTTAAACAGTTTGCAACTGTCAACACTTTGAGAGGGAAGCAAGTATCGGAGGGAAACTTGCAGGCACGTCACACTGTCACTTTGAACGGCCATTGTGCACGTGTCTTGGATAAATACTAAGTATGAAACAAGTTTCGTTTTACCGGACTACGACGAAGCAAAAGGAGGGTTATGATCTTGACCGGTATATGTATGTTCATTTGTTCCCTTATAACTTTTTTATTAGACCATATGTATCTGTACTACTTATTGTGTATCTATCTGTTTTGGGTTTTCAATCTATACATTCCCGACTGCAATATATTTAAAAATACATACCTACAGTACGCTTTAAAAGTTGCATTAGGATTACCTACAAGTACTACAAGTTTGCACTTCCTGTGGTCTAGTAACTAGACTCTAGTCCCCTCCCCTTCACATAACCACTTGCCATTTCTTGAGGCAATCAACGCATTCATTATAAAACTAGGGGTATATACTCGTATTACTATTACTTCTCCATTTTCTCGTCGCATTTTTCCTTTAGAAATAATTACATTTTCAATTGGAAATCCCTAGTTATTACTGTGTACTTGTGTACAATACTTTACACAGAGCGAATTAAAATACTTAAAATGCCCACTTTACCAATACATAATACAAATCCAGCTTACAATATATTGTGACTACTATTAAAAACGGCGTATTCACCATTATACCCCGAGGATATGGCATGTGTGTGCACATGCAATGTGCAACCCTGCCAAAATATCAGGAACTCATAAAAACAAACATACATGATAAATATGGACCATGTTAGTTTGAAATCCTATACAGTTTAGAATCAGTCGACAATATTTTCTCTAAATCAGTTTATAAAGCTTCCTTCTACCTCGGCATTTTACTTTTTACAAGCAGCACTCCATCACTGTCGGCTCCTAGATAACCTTAAAGTATTGTCCCCACTCCTAAATTTAGATATAGGTCACTATCAGATTGCATCACATGATTCCGGTCAAGGTGAGGAGGGTCGCCGGAGACCAGATCTGCATACATTACATAAACATGTGGCGGCGTTAACTATTTAATGAGGTGTCAGTTGACTTTACAAAAAAAAAACCTGAATAAGGAATTTTATGCATTTTAAATACAATCAACATCCATAACTTATTTCTTTGCCACTTCCTACTTCCTACCTTGTATTCTTTCTTCCTACCTTGAAAGCCACTAGGGATCTCAGGTTCTTGTCACTGTGACAAGGGACAAAGTGGCACAGAAATCGAATTTCTTGACTGTACGCTGCGGGCACTGAAGAAAGCAGTACCCAGTTTTCTAATTATCATGATCTAGCTTGTGTGAAACCTTGATGTTTCTACAAGGGAAACGAATATTAAAATGTAAATGAAACAGAAACATTTATAATCTAACATGTCTAAAGCGGATGTAAATCCTTTAGGAACCTTGCGCCAAGAGCAACTTGTGCAGCAATGTATACACTCGTGTGCATTGGGGCCACTAGTATGAAAATTCTATACAAAGAGACCCGTATTTATTGCCTAGGAGAGTTCCTAGGTGTCAGAACAACTGTCAAGATGATAAATTTAAGAGTTAACGTCTGGAGGATGAATCATGCTCCTCTCTCAAGTAATCTTGTAGGACTTTTTTTTTTAATTAAACTAGAAGACTAAAATTTTGAGTAAAAACAGACAGAACAGAGTTTAGACTCACTTGTTTTTAGTCACTCGCGCGACATGTTTCGGAGAGCCTAGAGTTGGAGTTTATTCAATGTTAGTATGTCTCACAACAGTTTAAATTCGATGAAAAACATAACATAACCTACTCTTTATTGCACAAGTCAATAAAAGAAACCGGTATACATCACAAACGTACTGAAAAAATATGATTGTTCCATTCTTTTCGGCCTATAAGTTGTCGGAATGCCGGTGTTGGCTATGAAACGGTCATTATTAGAGTTTTTGATGTTGGTTTTTTTATGATATAAGAGGCAAACGACCCTACGAATCGTCTGATGGTAATCGATGTCAAGGTCTCATGAAAAAGCCGAGCATGACTACGGTTAAAAAACACCATGCATAAAATTCCTTATTCAGGTTTTTTTTTTGTAAAGTCAACTGACACCTCATTAAATAGTTAACGCCGCCACATGTTTATGCAATGTATGCAGATCTGGTCTCCGGCGACCCTCCTCACCTTGACCGGAATCATGTGATGCAATCTGATAGTGACCTATATCTAAATTTAGGAGTGGGGACAATACTTTAAGGTTATCTAGGAGCCGACAGTGATGGAGTGCTGCTTGTAAAAAGTAAAATGCCGAGGTAGAAGGAAGCTTTATAAACTGATTTAGAGAAAATATTGTCGACTGATTCTAAACTGTATAGGATTTCAAACTAACATGGTCCATATTTATCATGTATGTTTGTTTTTATGAGTTCCTGATATTTTGGCAGGGTTGCACATTGCATGTGCACACACATGCCATATCCTCGGGGTATAATGGTGAATACGCCGTTTTTAATAGTAGTCACAATATATTGTAAGCTGGATTTGTATTATGTATTGGTAAAGTGGGCATTTTAAGTATTTTAATTCGCTCTGTGTAAAGTATTGTACACAAGTACACAGTAATAACTAGGGATTTCCAATTGAAAATGTAATTATTTCTAAAGGAAAAATGCGACGAGAAAATGGAGAAGTAATAGTAATACGAGTATATACCCCTAGTTTTATAATGAATGCGTTGATTGCCTCAAGAAATGGCAAGTGGTTATGTGAAGGGGAGGGGACTAGAGTCTAGTTACTAGACCACAGGAAGTGCAAACTTGTAGTACTTGTAGGTAATCCTAATGCAACTTTTAAAGCGTACTGTAGGTATGTATTTTTAAATATATTGCAGTCGGGAATGTATAGATTGAAAACCCAAAACAGATAGATACACAATAAGTAGTACAGATACATATGGTCTAATAAAAAAGTTATAAGGGAACAAATGAACATACATATACCGGTCAAGATCATAACCCTCCTTTTGCTTCGTCGTAGTCCGGTAAAACGAAACTTGTTTCATACTTAGTATTTATCCAAGACACGTGCACAATGGCCGTTCAAAGTGACAGTGTGACGTGCCTGCAAGTTTCCCTCCGATACTTGCTTCCCTCTCAAAGTGTTGACAGTTGCAAACTGTTTAAATACGTGCAAGTCCATCAATGTCTAATTTACGAGCGAAACAATGAAGTTAGTATTGTTTGCATTTGCATTTGCGTTGGAGCGTGTTTACAAAGTGCAATATTTATATTGTATATCAAATGGGATAGTGGATAAAGTAGATAGAAAGTTTTAAACAGAAGAGAATTTAATTTAAAATAAGGATGTTTCCTCAGCTTAAAATAAATTATTCCACACCGTGCACGAAATAAAGCATGAGATAATTATTAGAAAAACATAGATAGCAGTTACTTTTAAACACAATTTCTATTTAATAAATCGGATAGAAATATAAAAAGTAAGCGAGTTGACCGTGACGTCACTATACTCGTTTTCATATAAATTCCATATTGGCAAATCGTATTGACAGTTCTAAAAAGAAGCTGATATGACTAGTAGAAAAGTACCCAATTGTATATTTTATGGTCCAGTCCAGCGGGATCTTTTTACTTCCTTATGAAAGCTTGTTTTGAAAAATTATTTTGTACTCCATAGCATTCAAGTGGTTAGTTTTCTGTTTGATGAGAAGAGTCAGTTAGTTACTTCTTACGTATCCCGTAATTAAACAAGTACCTATTAACGCTACGTCTATCCTTGATTATCGACCCGGGAATGATGGGTGCATATAACTTACTCAAAAATATGTCCCATAGTTCTTAATTCGCTGACATAAGAGCTATACGAGAATATTTTTGAGTATGATGTGTGCACCCACATTTTTACTGTACAGAAAATTTACAGTGTCATGGTGTCAATAGTCATCGTGGTAAAATAGTCTCCTGAGTTACAATCCTTACAATTAGTGTCAAGTAATGATGATCTGTCATATCTGTTTAAATACGTATTCTAGAATCATTAAATATAATTGCGTCCCACACGGACGCAAGTGTCCGCCACGTTGTTTGAATTCTAATTGACAAATCACAATACGGATAAATATAACTCATAGTGTAATTGCAGCTAGTATTAGTGGCTAAGTCTAGAGGATATTATGTTACATATATACAAAGTCCGGTAAGAAATATGTCAGATGTAATATAAGAAAATTACTGAAAATGAATTCTAAACATAGACAACAGTATTTTGACATGGTTTCTATTGAATAAATCGGAAAGAATAATGAAGAGTAGGAGCGCTGATCTGACTAGTCAGTTAAATACCGTATTCCTTGTCTGTAGATATAGGTATTAGGCGCCATCAGATATATTGGAGCGGCCAAGGTGTTTACAAATATGTATCTGAATAAAGCCTCTATTATCAAGACGTTAAAGATCCGATGGCGACTGTACTTATATATTCAAATTGCATGTTGTTGGCTGAAAATGCAACCGCTATATCGCGTTACCCAAGAGCGGGGAATGTTTGCGTTGGAATGCTGAAATACGGCCATCTTGACATTTTCCGTTGTTGATGCATATTTTAACCTTGCAGTTTTCATAACCTTTCGCATTTATATTAGTTTGTTATATAACCTAAGGGCACATCAGAGAGTGGATCAACTACACTCTAATAACGCGGTTTAAAAACTGCCTAATCCAGAGCACGCAGTCGCTGTGGCCGAAATCGGTCAGGAGAGCATCATCATCATCAGTTTGTTATAAGTGTTATAGCTATCTTAAAGCGAGTAACGTGTTTCAAGTATGATATGAAAATTAATGAAGTTAACTCAAACGTCGCTTACTCTGCCGTCGGAAAACACATGTGAATTATATATCGTCGTTGCGCTTGTAAATTTTCAGGGTTTCCTTTCTGTTTTCTAATATCATATGTACGTATACTTATGTTAAGTCTCTGCCTTTATGTACAGTCAGTATTAAAATATTTAGTGGCCTAATATGTAATGTATATTGGAACACCATATTTCTGATGTAGGTAACAAAGGTGTGTTACTATATATTTGATTAGTTTAAAGTTATGATTGATAAAGGTTAATCTCTTAAGGAACAACTTTGTTGTTCCCAATACAGTATGCGGTTACCGAATTCGAAACGAAAGCCGACCGAATACGTTACACAGCCACAGTAATTAAGTTTCGTATCTCCTACGAGTTAATCTTTGAGTTAAATGAACCAGCTGCTATGTAAATGTACCATGTATATTCATGTCTGTATATATGTATATGTCTATCTATATGTATAACTGGTAAACAGTGTAATCGAAGGAAGTTTCCATCTTTATGTACAACTTAGGAACGTTTGAGAAGTAAATTAGCATTGTTTTAATTATATATTTACTTACATATTCTCTATTTATAAGAGCTATTTGTAGATTTTACTTACAGTTGCGCGTGTCTATAAATACGTGTAGGTGTTAAGTTTACAAGCATTTTCTCTTATGTAAAAACTGATAGATTATTATCTGTCTTGTCACGCGAGTCTCAAGTCGCTTGTTAACAAAAATATTAGTATTTTAATTATCTAAATAAAATCTAAGAATTGTTTCAAATGCTGATAGAACATACAAGAATAACTTGACTGAATTGTTAAGAAACGGCGACCTCCTTTGTACCCCAAAATTAATTAATAGGCCTCCCGCGAAGTGCTAAGGTGAATCTGAGAGTGGCAAAGGAAGTTAAAACGATCATTAGGGGCTGCCTATGTCCAGTAGTGGACATATTTTGGCTGATATGAAAATTCCCTTTCCCCTCAGCTGGCTTATATCATATTCATATTTATACTTACTTATTCGTATTGTGTTTTCGTATGTGTTTGTTTATTTGTAACTTTCTGGCAATTATTTAAATTCCGAATTTCGTTAAATTATCGAATTTAAACTGTTGTGAGACATACTAACATTGAATAATTTTACGGTTTAGACTCGTATTAAATTACTCGCACTGCTACAACAACAATAACGCAAGTGAACGCTGCTCGCACTGTTAGTTCTTGAGAAAGGAGACCTAGTCTCTCCGAAACATGTTCGTTAAATACTCGTCCTAATTTGTGCAGACTTTCAGTTGAGAGGTTATTCATCTATTATTCAGGTAGGGCAATGTAGGTACTTGGCACTTATGTGTAGTTATTTGTCTCACTGGTACTGACATATACTGCATTTCTGCATTATATTTTTATTTGCGGTGATACCCACGAGTACAGCCAGCAATAAATACGGGAACAAAGGATACGCCATACATCCTGAAAGTCTGCTCCCAGCTCGCCCGATACAACTTTGCCCAGGAAATGTTTTAAACCCTACGTCTCTGGGGCGTTGCTATATGTATTACGTGCTTTGCGGAACGCGTTTGTCACATGCTGTTGCTTACTAGTTATTTTCTTTCTTTTTTGCTATGCTGGCATAATATGCTTTATTTTCTTGGGTAAATCGTAGGTTGATGGAAATACGCTTATTATGGAAATTGAAGCAGTGGGCATTTCGTTTCTAAGAGATAAGAATTATAATTACTCAGCTGGAATAAAAACTGAATGCGAGATTAAAATGTATATCTGCTATACAATGACATTTTAGGGAAGATAGGGGTCTCTCCAGATATATGGACGCGCATTCGTCAAAAGCCAATAGGAAAAGGCTTTATGTCCGCGCAATAAGAGCGAAGCGGCGCCGGCCGATGCGAGCTGAGCCGAACGACGAGTTTTCGCTCTTATTGCGCGGACATAAAGCTTTTTCCTATCGGCTTTTGACGATTCCGCGCCGACATAATGTGGGGGAACCCTTAATCTTTAGGAATGTAGGTAAGGACAAATTTAAGGATAAATACCCAGTTTTTGATTGTTTGATGAGTATGATAAATAAAACCGGTACAGTTTGTTTTTTACTTTAATAAAGGTATTCTTTCGCGTTAAAATAACTTGTGATATAAGCGTTGTATTGTGTTAATATTTCCAGTAGGTACTTTTAGATCGATCGATGCCCCAAATGGATGATCAAATGTCTTTTTTATCCCCTCGTTAAGATCTGCCGGTGGGGTCAGATTAGATTACTTTTATACCTCGCTTATAACGAAGTTTTGTAACAATAACTGTCAAATAAATATCCTTTAACAAAATTCCTTATTTAAGTACATATATAAATATTGGAGTAGGTACATTCGTCGTACAAACGAGATGATACATATTTTTGCTTTACTTTTTTTAAAGAAATCGTTATGCGAAAAACTTGTTTTGTTTATCTCATCATCATCATATCAGCCCTTTATCGCCCACTGCTGAGCATAGGCCTCTCTTCTAGTACGCCACTTGTCCCGGTCCTGAGCTAATCTCATCCAGAAGTGACCCGCGTTTGTTTATCAAAATTTAAATAAGTAGTAAGTAACATAAAACTATAGGAGGATGTAGTGTGATAAAAATATGGTTATTACGGGTGCGTGGTACTGAATACTGATCATAGGCTTAGGTATTCTTGCCAAAATATAAAACTTATATTTTTGCTAATACAATATGTTGTAGAAATCTGAAAGCGTACGCATTTCACAAAACTGGAGTTGCAAACGCCCAAAAGCTACTGTGACCGCTTACCTTGGCCATGATTTAATGGCACAATTAGCGACAATAATTGTCTAAACGACTGACTAACGCATCAATTATTAGTTTTTGCACGCCCTCCTCCGTCATCGTATGCCATTACGTCATTCGCTTGATGGAAAATAACATTGGTTCCAGATATACAGCAGAAGTGCGTAGCTGGACAAGCTTTGTCTTCTTAATATGACTTTATATTGCATTTATTGGTAACATTATTGAGCACATACCGCGCATGCTAGTGAGAAATGAACACAAGGACTGAGTACTTGGTTGTAAAGAAACCCTGCATGGCCTGCTGTAACTGACTGTTTTCTTTATGCGAACATGCCAGCACACCCTTTTGTGAATGATGGGCGGATTGGCCGACTGATTGAACGCCTAATTTGAATTATTCACCGACCATTGATCGCGTTGCGTGATTATTTGGATTCTTTGGTCGAGAGCTTGTTAATAATTAACACCGCTTTAAACTAGTAGTTCTGTGAGACCTCGTGCAACCCATGGCCCACACCTGTGTTTTTTTAACTGATTCGACAGAAAAAAAAACTGTTTAGTTATTGAACTTTCAACAAAATATCACGAGGATCAGTTGAGAAATGCTACATGTAAAATAGCTTAATTGCCGCATATAATATAAAAATAGCATTTTTGCCCAAGCTGAAATCCTGTCTCCTCAGATGCAGAGAAAAGTAACCCCCCTGTATAAAAGTTTGGTATGCAAAGGTGCTATGCGAACAGTATAACTGACTGTACATCCACCTACGACACCTATGTGGGCATACCTACAGTGATGTCAATGGTGTTGTTGACCGGAAAACAATTAAGCTTTAATAATTAATTAATTACACTTGGCACCCGCGCTTTATCAGTAATTTGCAATTGAATAGCGTCATTCATGCTTTTGTTCCGACCGCTTTTGCATTGCTTCATGTGTAAATGGACAAAATAAAATAAACATGATATTGTAATAGTTGCATTTTGCATTTGACACCTTTTTGTATATCTAGTTTAGTAAGTATACTAAAAGGCTTTGCAAGCTAGCACTGGGCCCAAGACAGCGGCTTGGAGAGCACTGGTGAAAAGTGTCCACATTCGTCACGACAAGGAATAGAGTTTAGTAAGTGGAGTGACGTAATAATGATGATATAATCATTGATTAAAATTTTTGGTGTTTAGGAAAAAATTCAAGCCAGCGAGTATGTACCTACTTCTGTAACCATTTTATAGGTTCGCTAGTTCTCGGATCTTCACGTAGCGACAATCCTAAACTACATTACTACATACGCTAAAATCCATTTACTAATATGACTTGAATTCAGAAACAGATTTTTAATAAATATGTAACTGTCAAACCAAAACTGGGTAGTGGATATTTCCATTCGGACATCCGGTAACTCGATTAACTCCTTTTCATCGTTAAAACATTCATACGATTCATGAAACTCGAAACTGAAGCACATTCACATCCATAAATTAAACCCAACCCTATTGTAATACGGCCTATTTTACAATGACATGACGTGAATGGAGCAGCCGAGAATAGTTGACAGGGAAATGTTCATTCAGTCAGTTACACGTTTGTTTCGAGCCTTTATAATACAGGATTGTGAGCGCTTTCAGCCGTTTCAGAATAGAATTCCGTTACAATAACAGTGCCGTAGTGTAGGGAGGAAAGTAAGGTATACTCATAAGTCAAAATTATAGAAAATCGGGGCCACTTCGAATGTTGCCTGCCATACGGCCACTTGGGCCCCAAAATTTTCAAAGGATACACTTATAGTCCGACAAGAAAAAGAAAATTATTGAGGGTGCCACTTCCTACGTAACTGTCACATTTTTGACGTAAAATCCTTAAACACGGCACCAATTTAGTATGGAAATTTCTACTATTTTATGTCGCACTACCTATAACTATTTTTTATTAAGATCATACTTTATGAGATGTGGTCGTAGCAGGGCAGCAGACGACTTATTGGTCTACAGTTTTACGGTTGGTAAAAAGCTAAAAAGTTATGATATAGTTAGCTATGAACTGGTTAAAGGCTTGGTTGCGTGAAGTTGTAGTATGTTAAATAAGTAAAGATTTAGGTAAACTATATACTAGTTTTAGTTCAAAACTCAGCTCAGCTACTCGGCTGGAAAATCACCACCCAACTTTTATCAACCGCCTGAGATTACGTGGTAGATTTTGCTTTTAAAAAGTAGGCAACTTGTTTACATTCGCTTTTAAATGAGAATCCTTTGTTTTAGGGAATTCGTTTGAGCGGGTTCACATTCTTTCTGCGCACATTACAGGCTTTGTTTTGACATTTGTTTATACCACGACGGTGGTAAACAAGCGTATACTTAAAGCGAGCATCAAAACATAATACAGATATGCTTAGATAGGCGCTTATTGTAACTTCTGAAGGGTCAATGTCATACGTGTTGTTAATGCTTTAAACTCTTTAAAGTGTCAGTCAATGGAACTTGCTAACTATGTAAACAAAAGTCACTAATAAATTCATCACTCTTTGACAATTTCAATATGGCGGTTTGTTTACATAGTTTGCAAGTTCCATAGAATGACACTTTAGATGTACGGAGGACTCGCTGTATCGTAGGTATCGATAGTTTGAGGAACCAATGCATGGTCTACGCTGTATTCATGATTCTTAATTCCCTTCTCCATTCGTTAGGTAAGTGTAGGTATTTCAGATTACGTCAAAATGAGCTGTAATTTGATCGGTATGCGAATGGTCTTAACTATTAGGTCAATCGGATATTATGTGTTATTGATTTTTAGGTGTACATTTAGTACTGGTGTTACTAGCGTAAAAATAAGCTTACAATAGTGTTTACTAACTACTAATAAAAGTCACTTTTATTCACTAACTAAACGGCCAGTTTTTTTTGTCGTGGCGCGTCGGTCATACTGTATGATACAAATAGTCAAACCATACACTGGTCGGTACTGTAAGTGTTTTGTTACATAAATAGGTAAATGATTTATTAGTTGTTATGTAAGCAATCAACCATCGTAAATAATATAATTGTCACTGTCCATTTTCGTACCTAAGTGCCTTTGATTCACACCCACGTTGTCTTTTCATAGAAGCCTTCATGACTAACACTTGGGACTAATTGTCAATGGAATATGAATCTTTTATTATTGTAATTAGGTTCGAAATCGAATACTAAGTTTATTGTTTGAGTTTTATTTGACTTTGGTAAAGGTACAAGTTTGGAGTACAAGACAAATATTAAAACAGGAGATTTACTTGAAAGATTAGCACATTTTATACAAGAAGAAGAACATTTAATGGGTAGATAAAGGTATGTTATTGATTTAATGAGAGTATTTAAAAGCAGTGTTAATTTGCTGTGTTAACATATCGGTATAGATTCCACTCGATCGGTATTGAACTGATCTAGTTCCAGTTTCAATACACTTGTTTATTCTAGTATCAAAAATAAGCATACAATCTAACAATCTTTGTTTCTTTTGGTACACAAACTATTAACCACACAATTGAAGCAAAAAGTGAGACACTTTAAAATGTATTTGCGTGTGTTTATAACGAACTACAATCTCAATCACAATTGTACATTTAAAAACCTTTGCCTCAGTAAAATTAAGTTCATATTCCAATATAACCCGAAAATATACATTCAGTTAGCAATACAAATGTCAGGTGTATTAATACAACTAGTACCAGTTTCGAGACATACAGCTGTCTTACCGAGACTCGGCGATAGTTCGTCAAAGACCAATATATCTGACCTCTGGTTACGTATAGTTGTTACTTATATCCAGGTCCAGATTTAGCTGGTTACTCTTTAGAATACGCTATTATTATTATCGTGAAAGGGTAAAGATCAATGGAAAATGTGGTTCGTGTTTTCATTGCTTCCTACTTGGAATGCTATTGCGAATTCTTTCTTTGTTATTGAGCGAATGTTTTGGGTGAGTTTGAAAATGAAAGTTGAGGTTCTACTCGTAATGCGTAATAGAATTTGTAAATCTGTATTTTATTAGATGTAAATAGTAGGTAAGTTTACATTGTAGGTGATGAGTGTGATGACAGGACGCAAAATTTTCCTTAGCTTGATGACTGAGCAGCCCCACCCAGGTCCAGAACTCATTGCTAGAATGTGTATTGCTGTCTCTTTATAAATATGTTAGACATTTTGGATTCTGAATTGACTGTAGTTTCCTGTTAAATGTAGATTCAATGATTTTAAATAAACCTTCTTAGTTCGAAAAGAAAAAAAGGTTTCACTGTTCGGAAAAGCAAGAGATTACGATTAAGAAAAAGCTTTTTTTAAACTTTGAAATAACATAAACAAGGCCAAAGTAATGACTGCTTTGACTTCAAGATAAATACATCGGCTTTTACTCTAAGCCTCCTGCCGACAGTTATCCGGATTTGTCTCCAATATTCCATCGTTCCACCTAATCCAGGATTAGCGTTATTCACCCGAACGGATCTGAGGCCGTACCATGAACATCGAAATTTCATTCTACCTCTCTGTCACTCGAATATGCAAGAGCGAGTTAGGCAGATAATGAAATTTCGATTTGCGATTTTCAATAGGCGTTCTTATGTTAGTATAGTCAGGGATTCCTCAAGGTCACTCGCTACTTAATACCGGTTTAGTCATCACCTGTCCGTTTTTTATGTCACGTTGAGGCAGGACTAGTTTAGTTGGCTAGCTTGTGTTTGAGATGTTGGTTTAATGCAAGTAGTTAAATAGCATTATTAGTATTACAGTGTAAAATCTAGCTTACTCTTAATTTTGAGAAAAACACTGAAAAGTTAAAGTTTCGCTTTTATTCATAGTAGAGCATAAAGTATGCTTTTATCGACAATTGCTTTTGTTGTTACTTAAGTTTCATACTAAACTGCTTTAAAACAATTGTATCTACTAAACACATTTTTAATTTATTTATCTCCCAATGTTAATGTTACAAATACAAAACAATAAATTCAAAACCGTGAAGATTTCTCACTTAGACCAACCTTTTGACTTTAAATAGTTGGCAGATCAACTTATTGAATGGTTTTGTCAATCTTTAGGTATGGAAGTGGGTAGGTTGGTAGGTTTTGTCAAACTTTGTGATTATTCTTCTAAAATTTCTACGACTGACCCATAGCACACTGTTTGTGGCTTAGGGTGGTATTCCACCTGTCCAATTTCTTTGTCCAATGTAATTGCGTCTCACTCTCTCATTAAGCAAAATTGTGAGACGCAATAATACACATTGGACACAGATAACAAAACCATATCTTTGCAAACCTACAAACATGCTAGCACACATCCACATGTCATTAACCACCGGAGTTATAACATTAGACACGCCACTCGGACTCTAGATGAGTGTCAAACGGTTTCTTGGAATCCGCTGGTGGCTCATTAAGGTAATTACCTTGCGACCTACCGCCTAAGGCTACAACACCTGGGTGCCTAGCCAGGGCGACAATCGCTTGCGCTACGACAACGAAACGCTTTGTGTCTCTCTATCAGTCTTCCATATTGGTGCGACAGTGACTGTTGGTCTGTTGCGTTTCATTCGCTACGGAGCGTAAACGACATGTTGGCTACGCACCCTGGGCAACTTAAGCAACGGAGGAAAACTATTTCGAAGGTGGATATATTTACCGTTAGGAAGTTCTGTTACATTCAAGCAAGACCTATTTGTGTTGTTTACTTTTTTTATTACCTACCCTCGAACGGAGACGGTGTATATGCATTTAGGGGTAGAGGCTGTTTGTTTGTATGTTTGTGCATATGTACCTATAAATAAATGTTTCCATTAATCTCCACACAGGCTTGGCCTTGTTTTCAATCATGGATTACCAATTCCTCGGTAGCACGATTTTGTAAATTGGGAAATAATATCCTCCAGAGTCCCAGATCGAATTTTGCAGTTTTTAATTTGGAATCTTACATGTTGTTCAAAATTCGATTTGATTTTAGTAAGGACATCGGGAGTATCGGGACTTAGGAGGATATATTTTTTGTATGCGATATCAAATGTGTATTTTGCTTTTATACTTTATAATATCTCGTATTTCGTTTTAGACAGAATAACTTGAAATTGGAACACCAAAAACGTAACTAACTTTATTACAACTGCAACATAATTTCTCATATCCAACTTCTACACAACTAACATCGCAATTCGCAGCACGATATTTAATTAGTCCGCCGGTTTTATTTTACAATTACGCTAATTTGCGAGCACAAATGAAACACTGTAAGGTCTGACCCCTGTCTAATTAGGTACTGGGGGACATTGACAGAGGACACTGTGGATTTTTATGCTTCAGAAATTCATCTGGATTTGGATAAGTTTGTTGCCAATTAATTAAATATAGTTTTAAATAATAATACAAAAATGGGTTACATTACGTAACGTACTATGGTTCCCTAACTCAATTTGTCGAAAATTACCATGCATGCTTAACCGCAATGTTAAGTAAGATTTTAACAATTTGTATAACAAAAGGCAAATGTATTTTAATGAATATAGAGGGTGAAGCTGTTTAAAATATTTAAATCAGACGCTTTGTTGTAAACCAGGAATTTTAAATATTCCCTTAAATGCTTTAAATTTGTTAACCCTTTGAAAATATGAAGCAGCCTCAGTTTAACAATGGAAATTCCAAACGCTCTTCCGTTTTAATCAACATGTTTAACTTTTTATTAAACTTTTTTAATATTAAACAGCCAGATTTATTGAGCCTTGTAGAGCTCGGATTTTATTGAAAAATAAACGGCTGGGTTAGTCTGGAGTCTAGACAGTTTGGTACAACTATTAGAGGGTGAAAACGGTACGCTGATACCTTTCCATTACTTTAAAGTGGTCCAGACAATTGAAATCTCTCTCTCTGAGGTTGTTTGTGTGTTTGCAAACAAAAGAATGTTCCCATTTATTTTATAAAGGGATGACCATACTTTTAGTTTTCTGTAAAGGGGCCCACTGATTAACAGTCCGCCGGACGGTATCGGCCTGTCAGTTGTTCGGAACTGTCAAAATTTTGTTCTGACAGGCCGATACCCTCCGGCGGACTGTTAATCAGTGGGCCTCTTAAGGGATTTGTGGTTTTTTGGCACATCAGCAATGGTCGTTTCTTAATCGCAGATAAGTGTTACCTACAACTTTATGGGGATATTCAAAGATAGACGTAACAGTCTAAGTCGGAGGGCGCTGCTACTTTGCAACAATGTAACAATTACAATGCATAATTTGTGTAAGCGGATTCTTTTCACACCATGTTGGCCAACAGCCCTTTCTAATCACATAGTGCCTGCAATAAGTGTATAATGAGACCCCGGTAGATTGCTATCTCAAACGCTTTGATCACCGTACTCGGCGCGTATCCAATCATAAGGTAACTTGAGACTTCACGGTGCTCTTACGCCACTAATTAGTCGTGTGGATATAAATAGTTAAGGAGCTCTGCTGAGAGGGACAGAGAAAGATATCGATTCCCTGATCCTCTTAGCAGCTAGGTAGCAGACACTGGCTGGCGAAAGGATAGAGAGATGTAATAACCCTTCTAAGTATGGGATACGATTCAACATCCTCAGAGATAGATAATAATGTATCTCTATCTAGTGGTCCCCTCATGTCTGAGGATCGTGAACATGCAATTCTCCATGTAGTCCGCCTTTTTGGGAATGAACCGCCTGATAGAGGCTACGATTTCTATACTTTTTATAATAAAATGTCGATAAAAGGATCAGGATGAGAGGATTGGCGCGAAAGTAAGTAGTAAAGCAAGCAAGTACCTACTGAATACATCTCCATGTTACGTTGCATTGAATGGCCAATGAGTTTGTAAAACTAGGTTGGATTCGGAAATCTAATTTGTTGTAAATCGATATTACCAATTATTATTATAGTGGATCCTGCTTTGTATGGCACCTAGCATAACAAAGACATATACATATCACATAATGTGAACGTGCCTATTCATACATTTGATACATAATGCTCGCACGCATTCGCTCCCCTACGTCGTTAGCGAGGACCAAGCATCATTCAACCACTTGAATATTTGCATGGCAATGTACCTGTTCATTGCAGACATGTCTATGGTATAAGGGTTGCACCTTGCACCGCGTATAATGTGTATCTGCAACTTTATATACGTGCAAATTTTAACAAACTACTATGTTCATCACCCAAACTCGCTTTGGCAACGATTTTATGTCTTACACTTCAGAGCATATTATTATTCTATAATTATTAACTGACTTGCAACCAGGTAGAATTATAATGTTCATGTATAAACATTTTTTTATCCACAAATGCTTATCTTACCAGCATTGGATTTAGATATTCTTATACCCTGTATGAAATACATAGGTATAAGATTCGAGACGGAAAAATAACATAAAAACCTTATCGCAAAGTCAGGAACACTAAATGAGGATTATGTTCCGTCCTCGGTATTTTTCATGGATAGACATTATTTTTCCCAGGGAATAGATTTTTAATACCAAATGACTAATCTTATGATTTACGCCTACCTTTTGTAGTTTGTCACTTTCTGTTTTTACATTTCTTCCTGTTCTGTAAATCTGAGTTTACAGGTTCAAGTAAATTGTAAATTATACTATTGTACCATTTGAGATTTCGTCACTTTGTCACTTGGCGTGTAATTCATTAATTATCTTTTTTCAACTTAAATATTTACCAAGTAATTTGTAATGATTAGCTTTTGTATTATGAGCTGGCCAAAAACCAACAAAAGCCGGCACTGCATAGCGTCTATAAGATTATTTTAGATGTGGGCGTTAGGGTTGCACAGTTTAAAAGTGGTTTAACTGCGTCTATGCGTCTATATTCGATTCTTTTAACTTTAACTTGAACTGACCTATAAAACAAAAAGCACTCAAAGCACTCTCAAGTCGTATACCTCCTATTCAGCAGGATTTAAAGCCCAATTCGCCATCGGGAAATATCCGAAAACATCCGTATTGGTCCTCCGTGCCGGATAAACATCGCCCTCACCGTAAACCGGCCGTATTTACGACTGCCACCGTTGTCGTTATTTACTCGTGGCTTCTTTACCTGGCCGTGTGTTGATTGCTCGAGCACTGCTAAGTTGTCAGAGGAACTAGTCTATCGTGACCTCAAGATCATACCAGTACATCCGTACTGGTCCTCTGTGCCGGGGGGTGTTTCATTTGCCAAATTTTCATTCGACCGAACTCGTTTTTATTCAAAAGCCATAAATATTTAAAAATTCATCCTGACCCTTCCAAAAATCCGATGGTGTTTGTAAAAAAACGCTTCGGTTTAATGAAACTTTGACAAAAGAAAGATCAGACAGACACGTTTCGAGCTTGCGATCGGTAATTCCTTAAGGTCTATGCAGTATTCAAATATGGTCAGAGAGCACTTTTTTACTGACTGGCTAGCTAATTCTGTACCGGCTCGAACGGAACAAAGAGGGAGGGAGGGAAGGAGGGGGGGAATGTCATATTTTCATAGAAACTTGATGTTAATGATGGCATTACCTCACATTATCTTGGTCCGACTCGAGCCTTAGACTCGCTAGTTATTGAGTTTGGAATGATACCTCCGTATGCGACCCGATCGTAAACTCGTAGGAGAGCCATCTATGTTTATGAAGATTGAAGTTTTGGCTTAATGATCCAACGTAGCTATATGTGTTTCTTCTTATACCTACAATAAAATATCAGTGGTGAGCCGTCCGTAGAGTATTCTTCTCTCCGTTTTATTTAAAAAAATTGCCTTCACTCTCCTCCAGATTGGGCGCACATGGAAAGGTTACTATTAGCGACCTGTTGGGTGTTCTTAAAAAAATCTTGACAACGACTGGTCATGCTCATGCTTCATGTTTTTTAACAAATTCGTTTCATTGTCTATTATTCAATATCAACATCAAAGTAATTACGTAAACAACTTTAGGCAATGCCTTTAATTAATTTCTTAGCAACCGCCTCCGGCAATATATCAATGTTACGTCCAAATATAAACTTCCTTTATTAATAAAATTGCTCCCTTGTATTACGGATACAGAAGGGAACTGTGCCGTAATAAAGTTGTCCGTATTTAATACGAGTACAAGCGTTTACTGAATATAACGCAAACAAATTAAACTGACAAACGATAATGCACTTTACTTAATTGAACTTAAAATACAAATTCGCTCAAAAAAAGTTCAAGCGGTAAATAGCTTTGTTATACGTGGTGTTTGAATGCGTGAGGCAGATTAGATCTCTAGGATTACTATTCTCGTATTGTCGGTAGCCTTTGCGATATGTTCTTAGATTATTGAAATACTTGCATAGAAAACAGTGTAACAAATATCGATCTAGGTATAGGAAAACGGTTTTATTGAAAATTGTTTCTTAAATGGGGAATCGTGGGAAACATGGCTAGGAAGGTCAGATCGCTTTCGGAAAAGAGGAAGAGGTGCAAAATAAGGAAAATTACGTACCTATTATGATATATGTCATTCTAAAGAAGATAAACATTTTAGTACTAAGCAGGTTTTATGTTTTTTAACCTCTTGAAACATTCCCGTGGTCTTATTGCTTGCTAACTGATATTTTGCCTAAAAACAACTAATAGGATTATGTTGTACCGAAAATAGCCCTAAATACACGATTTTTCCTAATTTGATAGATTACATATGCAGTTATATTTGCGGTTGATTACATTTCATGCAACTCAATTGAAATCACGGACGTCAACTGCAATCATTTTCCACGTCAATGGTGATTGTTGATTATCTATTGGGTTTATTGCATTTCGTTGCGATTCGAATTTAATTATGTCACCATGTAATTATTCCATTTGTATATTATGATTTAATACCTAATGGAAATTAGTGATTCGGAATGCCTACATATTGGACATTGGATGGATTTTTCTAATAATTACTACGTTTAATTAGATATTTAAGTGTACATTTAGCCAAACGTGCCTTATTTAAAGCATACTTTATTTGCGTAGTATGCATACTGTTTGTCACTTTATCGCTCCTTGCATGACAGTTTGTAACTGCCAAATAGTATGATGATGTCGTTCTGAGTAAGTTCATTTGTAGGTATACCATGTCGTGCGTTGGCGCCACTTTTATTTTCCCCCACCACCAAATTCGCACATAGCCAATAAACAAAATATCGAAGTGACAGATATTATTTGAAACGGGAACGAATTAATTCATGAATAACTAGCAAAAGGCGCTATACCTAAACACGGGCATACGAAGTGCACAGTAAGGTCTTGTGAAACCCAGATGGTAAAGGTATTAGTAAAGTCATTAGTAACATAATTGGAGGAACTCCCTCCCAATACATCATAAGGGCTTCGCGCTGTAGTCCTCTATAATCAGTATAATCACAGTAAACAACAAACATTAACGAAGTTATTATGTAGTTATTACGGCAAAAATGTGACCGGTATTGTTATTGGAACATATTTTTGCACTTAAACTTTGCCGTCACTGCGGTATAGCTTCTAAAATGAAAGCACAGAAGTTTATTGCCCATATTTCGAGGACAGTAATAAAAATGCCCCTCTCTTGTGATGAGTGGTTTAGAGGTTTAATTCAGTGCAGCAAATAAAAGAATAGCTACTTATATGCTTTCTTTTACTCTTCTTTTTTCTTGCGAAAAGTGCGAATTACGAAGGTGTACAACCAGCAGAGTAGATACTTACAGTATCTAGTCACGGTAACAAATATTTTGATGGTTAGGTAAGTCGTGGACTAGATTTCTATTATGCCATTGTAAATACACATGTAATGAAGTTATGTTCTGTTGTTCTACCAACGGTATTTTTAGTATCGTTACTCGTAAATATTTATTCTCTTGGTCTAGTGAATAATTGTGATCTAGACAAAAGAAATTGTAACCTTGTAATAACCAAGGTTATATATTTTGTCCAGCCCAGCCCTTTCACGCAGCCAATAATTTGATAGACGTAACGAGCACATCATTAAGATGGCTATATCAAATTCCATTGTTAAATAATAGACCAACTTCTACTAACCACTTCTTGTATCATACGTGGTCGGAATGTATGGACTAGATACACGTGTAGTGTACATAATAGGTTACTTTATATGGATATGTTCAAGCGGCTTTATTTTGTTATCTACGCTTATCTTTATTGAATTTTAGGAGCAAACTTAATTAAAATATACGTATAGAAAAGCCCTTTTCGGCTGATGACATTTATTTTCTCAGAAAACCTCAGTCTATAAACTAACTAATTCAATTTTTCGGAGCGAAATTCATAAAAATAACCAAACACCGCCTGCCTTTTACAAAAAATCTGAATCAATTAAAAACTGAAAGTTATTTAAAAATACTTGCTAAACTTTTTATAGATAGTAAAGACCTTATTTCCTAACTAATTTCAAGTACTTAACTGGATAAATTGGTGAGTTTAACGAAACTTTCTACCTAATCTTTACACGGCTATCTCATCAATATTGAAACTATTTAGATTATAATTTCTATCGAAATAATTTCGAAGCACTACACAACATGTTCAAGTGAATATGTTTTCAATATCCGATATCCCGACGCCGAGAGCTCTTTACCAAAGGGGCAGCGCCCGTATGATCGGCGATCCATTGGAGCATGACATAGACTGCTCCTCGAAATCACCAATATACTTTCTATATCCTATCTTAAGTACTGTCTGGTCTACATTTTGTGTTATTAAATAAATATATCATAATAGTCTTAAAGATTTACAACCTAAAGTCCGTTGGGACGTATTATAGTATAGTTATATCACAGCAGTTCAAATCTCGCATTCGGAAAATCGCGGGGCACTTTTGGATGAGACTAGCCCAGGTCCGGGATAAGTGGCGTACACGAAGAGAGACCTATGCTCAGCAGTGGGCGACTGAAGGCTAGAATGATGATGATGATGAGTTCACATCTGTCAAAGAGTATTGGCCCGATTCGAACAACGCTTATTCGCTATGTGCATGACTGGTGCTGCCCTCATTTTGTCGGACTTTCTACGTTAAATCTTATGGAGTAAAATTAGTTCAAGCGGCTGCCGCTAGTACTAATGTCGGACATTCCATAAGATTACCTGTGTTTGTGACGATCAGCGCCACTTCCCCCTCCACCGACTTCGCACCTTCCCAATAAGATGTCACACCGATATCAGATCTGTCAGTGTTAAAATGACGTTTTTGGTTGAAGAAACTTTTGACACTGACAGATCAGTATCATATCGGTGTGTCGTCTTATAAGTATTGTTCGAATAGGGCCGTAAGATATCGTTCCATAAAACATAACTATTATTTCCCCCATCGCAAACTTCACACATACTTAGACAACAAGGTATGATATTGTAAAGTTAGGAATCTACAAGGTTTACCACACCTAGTACCTATTACAAAATCTTCCTTCAACCGTTTGATTTATACACCGATGCTATATTAATAGCAATAGGCACAGGCGCAGCTAAAAGTGGGTACTGACAATAGGGGGTATTACTGCAATGTTCTGCCGCCAGAGTGCAGCACTAGCGCCTCTAGTAAACCATAGAGTAACTTATACATACTGTGCCTTAAACTGTTTTTTGACAAGTTTTCACAGACAATAAAATATGACATTGATGCATCAAGGCGGTTTGTTAACAAGGGCTTACCGGGAAACGCGAAAATCGAAATTTAGTTATCTAGCTGCCTCTTTATCGCTCGAATATGCAAGAGTGTTAGAGAGGTTAGATAACGAAATTTATATTTCTTGTTTCGCAGTACACCCCCAAATTGTGATGGATTGTGGTAGTGGCGCCCCCTACGCAGAGTTTCGCTTAATATTCCCTATAGATGAATCCCAAGGATTTTCGTTGTTAAATCATTTCATTATATTTTTCAGCACACAGCTCATGTGAGCGTGCCGGACGCATAAATTCAAATTTAGCAACTTAACCATAGCATCCGCTATATTCGTCCCCCACTCAATTTTCGCACAAGACGTATCGACAAATTGTTCTTTTCGTCACATGACTTGTGCTGCTTGTGGTAAATAAAAATATGTTTGGCGTTCCTTAGCAACAGAACAAAAGAAGGCCGCCTGAATACGTAGGCAATAGAGCCCTTAGCTTCGCCTTACCAGGCCCAAACAGGAGGGGCAAACCAAGATAGCGGTGGCGTAACGTCATCGCCTGTGGGTTGGCGGAAACCGATGTCCAGGATAAAGCGAAGTGGAAAGAGAAAAGTAGGAAAGCGGACCCCGTCACAGTACGGGACAAACGCTAGGAGGATGATGATAATGTTCCTTAGCAACAGAGTGTGTATTGTAGAGATCTTTGAATCGTTTGCATCGTTGTTCTTTCATTTGTAAGCTTATTGTTATTAAAACTGTTTAATCTATTCAATGTCAAGAGGTGGATAGACGCTAGATTAAAAATTGGGCATTAGCCATGTAAATGGCTCTGTTCAAAATTTAAATTTGGTATTCGCAAAAATATAGGACTTGAATTAATGTTTATTGTTCACTGAATTCGCTATTCCATGTCTGTTAATTCGAATATAATTAAATTCATCGTAAAGCAATAAATAAGTATAATTTAAATCTATCGCACGAACAGGACGATAACTCAATTACACAAATCGGTATAATTCTGAAACAATTCAACCGTACAGGCTGATTAATGTAGCACAACATATTGTGCGTAAGATAGGATTCCCCCGAATGCGAAAAACAGATGTGTACGGAGCGTAGGCGCACTGCCCAAACACCTCAACGTTATATTTGGGACTGTTATTGATATATCGATATCGACCTCGATGTCTTTAACTTGGACACGTGCCAACAAGCATATCAATAATACCAATCTAATAAAATCTCCAATATTTAGGTGAGATCTTAATTTACTTCGATTTATTATTAGCTGGAAATTGAAAGCGGAGCTATATTGGTATGGTAGCACAGGAAATAGTAGTATTGGGATTTGCCGTGGGTGTTCAAGGTTATACAATGCTATGTACGTTTTTCTATTAGGCTTGTTTATCTCTGGAATGTTGTTTACTTTGTTTATTGTCAATATGCATCTGCGTATTTATAAGGCCTTCATGGAAATCTTCACGTTAGGTAAGGTGATACGACACTACCCGTATTTAATTGCAGAAGTCTTCAAATTAAGATCAGCTGCTTAAGAATGAATCTGACTATTCAATATCTGAATTATACCTCCATAGTTTACCGTTTTAAGGCTATCGCTTGAAATCAGACAGATTAATAGTACATTCAATGAATGAACATGCAAACTAAATAAGTCAACCTGCCCTTTACAATTGGAAAGGAAGTCCATAGACCGACCAACTATTTGTCATCAAGGAAATACCGATATCGGCCTTGCCAAAGGACGCAAGCGCAAGTCGAGCGTGCAAGAAAAAGTAGTGGTTTTAGGATACCTACGTGACGAAACCGCTTAATGCTGTGAGCTTGCTAATCTATACTATCCGCAAATCTAAATATTATTACTCCCAGGAGGCTAGTACTTTTTCTCTATTTCTATTTCACGTTGATGATGCAGACATTCGGGGCAATGATTTTCTCCTAAAGCTTTTACTCAATTAAGAATTATTATACTAAATTGTTTAATTAATGATGATGAAAGAACATGTTTTGTCCTGGGACATTATTGTATCTTTTACTCCTGCTATAAAGACTGCGCAAGTGTGGATGAGAAGTTTTACGACCCTTTCATCAGTTTGATTTGCTAGTAAGTGTTGAGGCATCGAGATACTCGACCCACTGACGGGGCTATAAAATATGAGTCAAGTTAGATGCCCTAGTAGATTCCAGGTCAATATTTCCCAACTAGTTGCCGCTTATAAAAATACATTTACTAAAAACTTCTGAGAAATTGAAATCTCATTAAGGTTTTTAATAAAATCGGGCTTTATATTTTGGGAGTCAATGAGAGAATAATGACTGTGACTGATATTTCTTCGGAAAACCATTAAAGTTCAGTAACGACGAAAATTACTTCTAAGTTTTATTATAATTTGCACAGGCAAGGCAATACAGCTTACTGTACCTACTGACCAACACGTTGTTATCCGTAGCAAACGTTCATTACATAGTACCTGTGCAAGGTATGCTGGGGAGTGGTCATCATACACCACTGACGTGACGTCGCCTTTGGAGTTTCACCATGTTTACAAGTTTCTTGATGAATCGCATGATTCTCACATAATTAACGCTAAACTAAACCCGATCTTAAAAATTTGTTTTTAACTACCTTCTGGCTTATCTCTCAATCAATTAGATGCATCTTAAAGCAGTTAACTTTATTTTTACCGTTCCTTTGTTTACGCCTGTTGTATCTCTTGGCTTGTGCGTAGAACTTTTACAAATAAGGTTGGATCGTAGCGCTCGTGTTTTGAGGGCCTACTAGAACGTTAAAAATTGGAATTTTGTCATCGGTTGCTTAATAGCTCTTTCGATTTTCGATGTTTGTTGTAGGCCCTATAGCTTCATACAACGATTCCTTGACATCTTAATCAAATCGTTAATAGGCTAAGTCGGTGGTTCAGTGGGATTGGTAGTGGAAGTAATTTGCTGATATTATAATGAGACTTTTTACAACTGTATCGTAAACATTGCTTAAATACCAACAGTATTTCTTCAAAAAACGGTTAGTAAATAAGTGTTGCGTGACTGAGAGTTGTGCAAAAGCACAGCCAGAAAACTCTACCACCACCAGCCTAAGTAAGACCTTCAAATACGAATAAATGGTACATATTTCGAGCTACATTTACAGTAAGCCTTGTGAATTCCTCGAAAATATTCATCTCTCAGCTCTTAGATAATTATACGGCGTTTATCTTGCAATCCCCTTTGCACGACAATGTTTTTAATTAAAACTTTTTTGTGGCGTTGTTTGCGGGGATCAAGTTGTTTGTAATTCCTTTAGGAATATTTCTCTGTCGCCATTTTTAAATCTTTTTTGCGCCAGTTGACGAAGCAGAGAGACTGTATAATCGTTGATTTATTACTTAGAAAATCATATTGACACCCTTCTTCGGATGTAATTATTCAAGTGTCATTCTTTCAAACGAATTAGATGGGGTGCATCTCTATAGGCTGCAACTGCTGCAAGTGATAGCGGAAGTTTTAGAAGTACAATCTGGGAAAGATGTCACTAATTTAATATTTTAAATAATTAAAAAAAAAAATAGTAGTTTCTTTAACGCTCGAAATAGCATGTAAGAATCGGTGGTTCATTCTATTAAAATATATCCAGTATGGTTTAACAGTTAAGAATAGGCAAAGAAAAGTAGACTAATATATATTTCCTAACCTATAACCGCGCCTTCATTGTAACCGTTACGCCATCGCCAGTGACACAGTATTGATGATAGCAGTATAAGTTTCATTGCAAGAGTAATGTAACGATTTCCTCTTCCACCGTTAGCTCGGAACATTCGAATGTTTTTATCTCGGACGCTACAAGAACAAATCGAACAGATTTGTTTTATCCCGGCTTCCTATTGGAAACTCGTTTACGATCGCTGGCGGCGTGTTTATCATGAACAATTGTTAACTTTCTTTTTGGCTGATGAAATTTGATTGTTTGTCTGCTAAAAGCAACGAAAAACTAATAAATTTTATTTAAACTGCGAACGGATAGTTAAAAGCTTGAGTTTTCAAGCATCATCATCATCAGCATTGGCCTTTGCGTCTATTGCAGACGATTTATGGTGTGACACCGGAGAGACACCGTTGTTAGTGGCTGAATAGACCGATGCGAGACAGACATGGTCTACCACAGGCCTGACAAGAGAGATTTGATGAAACCGGTACTGAGACACCTTGTCGTCGTTTTTGCCTCTTGTCAGCGAGTGCGGCGAACCAGGTCTCATCACAAAACTTGCGACCAAGGTCAGGCAAAAGTAATTGAAGTGTTTAACCGGGACACTAATTTGAATTCGACTCCAAAGGCCTTTTTCTAAAATTGATCTTTTATTAAAATAAAAGCACAAAATAATCAACTCTGGAACTTCGTTTGAAATTGCTTCTGTTTCTGTAACTTCAAACTCAATTAATACAAAATATCTAAGAATAACATTGTTTGCGTTGATCTAAACTGAATCTTTTCTAACAACGCAAGAAATTGATAATTTTTTACAGAAAATTTTCCAGGAGTCACTTCTTCAACAAATTGACCTTTTGCCCGTAAAATTAAATTAGAACTTCTCAATCATCCATTGCTTGCTTTAGGCTTTTGAGTTTTAATTGCTCTCAGAGAATCTTGAAATAATTATGTACTGAAAGAATAAGGTTTTTGGGTCTGTTGAGTTTTCTTGGAAAGTTTTGGAAGTTCGTTACGAAAAATAAGTTTAATTGAAGCTTTGTTGATGTTTTATGTCGTAAAGTACTGGGATGAGATATCCATATACTTTGATATCATTCTGTACTAATTATGACCTTTGCATATTCCTTGTAGAAACCATGTCAAAACTCAAGTGAAGCATCACAGTGTTATTCTAAAATCCTTCCAACTTCTATTTTAGATTCGTAAAATCCCTTCCATAGTAGCTGCAAATCCATCTTTCTCTCTTTATCAAGGCATAGAAACAACAAAGCAACCATCCTTTTCTCACAAATCAAGTCCAACCTGACTATTACCAGTCAATAGGTTTTTTCGCATCAGGTGTCAACATGAACAAAGTGCATCCCGCTCGGACGCTGGACGTGCCCCACAGTTAACGCTCTGTTTAACATCGATGTCGCGCTATTGTACAAACAACAACAATCTTAAATGTCCATCGGTGGACCTTATTACAGAAGGCATAAGGTCCACCGAGGGAGAGTTAACAGTGTGGGCGATGGTACAGTCGACGTCAAATATATGTTTACTCTTTTGTACCTTACTCCTTTGTAATAAGGCGAAAAGTGTAAACATATCTTTGACGTCGACTGTACTGAACGAAACATGCCCGGCCTTTTTCAGATGCTTCTTTGGTTGTGAGATAAATGGAAACTATTAGAGATGTAATGATGTTTGACGGCTGGTGTAGAAAAAGAGGAGTATCTTGCTCCAAGCGGGTGTTGTGGGGCCCGAAGTCAAATTAGGTAAGGAAACTGATGTTAAACATTTTTGATCTTCGTATAAATTCGAAACGTACAACATCAGCCTTTTATGGGTTAAAGTTGTTCACCTTTATTAATCTTAAACCTTTATAAGGCAGAGGGAACATATTTCCCACCTGATTTTGAACTTTATTTCAAAGTGATAGGGTTCAAATTTGCATAATTCCTAACACCCTTGTGCCTTATACAGGGTTAAAGTATCTTCTTTATGACTATCCTAAGATTCGTAATCTTGTTAATTGAAAAACGCATCGCAGAAATTGTCTTCTTATACATGAGAGTTTCAAGGTATAGATGTATAGTCTAGCTATCTAGGTCTATACCAACAGTAATTTTCTTTTGTTGGAAACAGATTAGTAAATGTAATTAGTTTCATACAACTTTATATTAAGTTCCGTGGATAAAGTTCTAACAAAAGCCCTATTTTGCCTGTCCATGTTATTTTATCTACCTTAATTGCCTCTCTTTGTTGTCACAGCCAGACTAACGTCTCAAAATATTTCCCTTACACCTGAGTGCTTACTTAAAGTTAGTTACATCAGCGAAGTGACGCCGGAGATGAGATCGGTCTGAGGCATTTCTATTTAAAACTGTTTATACTTGATTAAATGTTAGGTTAGTCTAAGCATCTCATGATTTTGCTGTAATTTCAAAATAAAGTACCACGACCGCCATACGAGTATCAGCTTGCGATTGAAATGCTCTGTATTAGTCTTATCCAGGAGAGACCCGTCTACGTAATGTAATTATGTAATTTATTTTATTTGCTAGAATCATGGTTACATAGATGTTAGATAGAAATATAAGTCCAGCACAATTCTGCCGACTTACGGCGTGCAAATTTTACTATACATACTTAATTACTAACATGCATTTACTCTACATATATTTACATTTCACAGATTAATTATTGCTTAATAACAATGTCAATATTTATAAATAGTTCATTACCAAAATGAGAATAATTACATTAACGGATGTCCTACAGAATACTTGCATTAATTAAATTATAATTAGATAAACCATTTTACATAGAATTACATTTGCAGCCCTTTATTGCGCATAATTATTAAATCTACAGTTGGTTTCTTTTAAGAATTCCTTGACTGAGTAAAAGCACTGCTCTTTCAACCATAAATTAAGTTTTTTGCAAAAATTGTTATAATCCATGTCCGTTATTTGTTTTGGTATAGAGTTATAGATTAAACAGGCCATGTAGTAGCAGTTTTTGCGGTACAGTTTTAGTCTTGGGGCGGGCATGGTTAAATTAACTTGAGTTTCAGCTCTCCGGTTGAAATTGTCGTTCGGCTTAAATAGTGACATATTTGCCTTTACTAGTTTAGCTGTTTCAAAGATATACATGCCCGGTAGCGTCATAAATTTATTTTTAATGAAAATTGGATAATATGACTCCATTGTGCCTAGACCCCAAATTGCTTTCAAGCATTTTTTTTGTGCGACAAATGCTCTATTTGCTTCAGAGCAATTCCCCCACAATACGATCCCATAACGTAATTGGGAGCACACATATTGCAAAGGATAAAGAATTTACACGTTACAACAAAGTCAAAAGTCCAATTTCGTTGTTCAAATCTTCATTGATCGAAAAGGTATATACTCATATATCCTTCCATACTAATATCTATGTCGTCTGATCTGCGCAAGACGAATATACGTCATCGTTATCATACATACAGTGCTATGTATTATGGAACATAAAATTTACAGCGCTCAGAGCGTCGCTCTCATTATTCAATCCAGTTCTCAATTCGACCAAAATGCCGGCGACAAATAGCCTTTGTAGTGGATAAACGATCTTGTTAACGTATTCCGTAATTACCATGATGGTTTTATTTACACAGTGGCCGTGACAAGGGCCCGATAGGTCCGAAGTTTTCCACTGATCTAGTACATGTGATTCAATAATAAATAACACGAGTGGGTGCTGCACGATGACAAACAAACATGAGACAAATTTAAAAGATAGTGGAAAACTTGCTCATTATATTAAATAGACTGCTGGTAACCGAGCACAGTAGAGTCGAGCTCTTTATGCAGGAGTGGAATTTGAAAGATGTACGTAGGTTAGGTATTCTTGCTTACAATATACTTCCATATGGCGATACAGATACCGTACCTTGATTTTGACTGATTATGTCTGGTCCTTAATTTGGTTTCCTAGGCGACATTGTCGTTGTTATTATGAACGTTGCCAAAAATGATTTCGACAAAATTTGCAGTAATTTACCGTGAAAAAGGTGAGGCACCTTTCTGTCTATAGTGTCTTCACAAAGTCCTTTAGGGAATTTTATATCTATTTACATAATAAACTGTCTTTTTACTTTTCCTTGCTATGTAAAGATCCCTTCTTATAGACTTTTATTTACATGGGTTTATATTTACCTACATAGCCGCTCTTTTGTTCTTTGCACGATAAAGTCACTCCTATTTTATATTGACACTGCATCCACCGTGTGTGGAAAATGGAGATAGAGACATAACTTAATCGCCTGTCCAACTGACTGACAGTTTGAGAGTGAATGAAAACGGTCGCAGCCACTGCAATGTAATGTATGTCTCCAAAAATACTATACATGCTATAAATATTTTGAAACCAAAAGACCTTTCTAACATCGAGTACTGGTATAAAAATGTATGTATTTCGAATCATGAAATCTTTCTTTTATCGACAATTGGATCAGTTGTCGTAAAGGACATGACAGGTGAAGAGAAAATTGAATTGTAATTGTTTTTACGTTTTTTCTATGTTTTAATACCATAAAGTGGTTTTGGTACGGAGATTTTAAAGATAAAAATATTGTTTATCGCTTCAAGACTTTCTTGGTCTACTAGGTTTACTATTTTTATCTGTGATTTATGACTATCAGATATAAGAAAGTTGTTACCTTTGGGAAGCATGTATAGTATAGGTACCTACTCCTTTTAAATCTTTGTAAACTACTCGTTTTCTAAGTAGTACCTACTGCTTAGTAATTATCACTAAGTACTAAATGAAAAGACGCATTGTCGTTTCTTTGTACCGAAAATATTTAATTAGTAGTTTCGTCAAATAATTTCAATGCTAACGGCTCGGTCAATGCTATTCAATGCCGACCCATTGTGCAGCGATAATCGTCTATTATTATAGACTCTACTGATGAGTATGCATGTAACATGCACTCTATTATAATCTTTATTTCTACGCTCAAAAGTGCTAAAGTTGTTAGCAGGAATGTAATAAAGAACTAAACGGAAGTAGAAACATACATCCATAGCTAGATAACCAGGATTTGGCTTGAAGCCAATTTGATTTTTATGGTGTTTTGGTTTCCTCGTGCGTTTTAAGGAGTTAATTTACCGTGTTTCAGGATTGATTTATGGTAGTTTCATTGAAAAAAGCAAAAAGCAAGAATTTGGCAAGTGTTTTATCATTATGCTCGAGAAAATATGCTATTTGTTATTAGAAATTTAAGATCATGATCACCAAAACAGTTGGTTGGTCATGCACCAAAACAGTAGGTACGTTCCAAACATTGAAAAAATACCTACGGATTTTCTTGCGTCCGATTCCGTTTTGTCGTTTAAGCATCTGCGATTATGCCGTTTATCGATAAATAAAAACAAAAATGACAAAAATAAAACTGTTGAAACGGATTATATCGCATATATTGAATTCATACTACATCCCCCACATCCTACATCAGTTCGATTTCAAAAGTTTTATTTCATGAGTAACTATCGCGGTAACCGAAGACAATAATAAAACCGGGCAAGTGCGAGTCGGACTCGCGCACGAAGGGTTCCGTACCATAATGCAAATAAAAAACGGAAAAAAATGCAAAAAGAAAACGGTCACCCATCCAAGTACTGACCACGCCCGACGTTGCTTAACTTTGGTCAAAAATCACGTTTGCTGTATGGGAGCCCCATTTAAATCTTTATTTTATTCTGTTTTTATTGTTATAGCGGCAACAGAAATACATCATCTGTGAAAATTTCAACTGTCTAGCTATCACGGTTCGTGAGATACAGCCTGGTGACAGACGGACGGACGGACGGACGGACAGCGAAGTCTTAGTAATAGGGTCCCGTTTTACCCTCTGGGTACGGAACCCTAAAAATGACAAAATGAGATAAGTTTATAAGTAATGCAGTGAACAATTTAATATCGCATTTAATAATATACATTGCTCGCCGAAAACAAACAAAGGCTTTTATCTCAGACGTAGTCCAATATAAGATATTTCCAATTATATTTTCATGAAAGCCCTTTTAACCAAACATCATTCGATCTATTCATCGTACGTCGGACCGTATTCATTCATTCATCGAATTCAATTGGATTATTCGAATATAAGTTTCGTCACGTATCGTTATCACCTACTTACATACTTCGAACGGTTCTGAATAGAAATATAGTTCGTTCATTGACTGCAGATGTATTATGGACGGAGTCATCCACCTGATAATGGAGCTGTCACTTTCTAACACCATGTGATTGAAAGATACAGACATTGTCATCATCAAAGCGTCACGTAGACAAGTCCGACCATCATATCCGTACTCGGAGTCTTTAGAGTTAGTAAATGTTAGTATTCGGTGTAAGTTGGCGGTCCAGTTGTGTGCCATTTTAAGTTCCTGTGACTAAGGCATTACAGTTTTAGTTGTTGAATCTAGGTTCATTATTCTCTGTTTATGAGAAATGCTTTGGTTTGTGTGTGAAGCTAGACAATAGGCCATGATTTGCTGTTGCGCGTTAAAATAACGATTCGCATCTATACCAGAAAGATGGCACGAGCTATTATAATATTTAAAACACACATTAAAATAAATTACGTACGTTATCCCTTATAGTAGCTACGCCAATTATCGAAATTAAGTAGCTAAGCGGATTCCGGACAATTAGATACAAGTAGAAAAGCGTTAAGATGAAGGGAACAATATATAAGAGGTAAACAATATTGGCGTATCTTAATGAACAGAAAACCTTTGGATACAGGAAGGAAAAATAAAAACCAATGAAAGGTGAAAAGGCGAAATAAACTAAGCGAGGCTTCGAAGGATAACGATAAAAAGGAAGGTTAATCACTGCGAAAGGTTCAGCGGTTATTTAATAAACGTCAGCCTTTTGTATTTCATTCATATCCCTTTTTCGACTATCATAATATGTATCATTTACTTTCTCGGTAACAAGCGTTCGTTTCCCGAAAATGGTTCCGGTAGGAATGAGTAGTTGAAAAGACTCAATTTCAAGGAGTTTTTTCGTCATTGATGTATAGTGTCATGTAAGCAAGCCTTAGCGACGTCTCAAACACTCAGACCCGTAAACTTTGTATGATCAAACTACGCTTAGTACAGCTTAACTGCAAGAGTTAGCTATGTTGTAACACTTAGGTTAAAGCTTTTTACTTTAATACTTACTTATACGGATCTATTCCTAACTATTGTGACTTCATCTGCAACACTGATGGCAATCCGTTACCGTACCCTATTGTGGATAATAAGTATTGCAACTTGTCTTGTGATACTAACAGCCTTTATATTCTTGTCTGTGGTTCCGGTACCTAAGTTTTACATGAGAAAGAACTGTCGAACATGTCGGTCGGAACGCCTGAAAGGGTTTTCACACGGTGACGTTTCATTTCCTCGCCGTTTTCAGAGCTGTCAGTCCAAGGCACAGTTGAGTTGACAGATCAAGACCAGTATATGTGCAAACTAAGATTACACATATTTACTGTGGATCTAGTGGTCATGCTACACTGGTCTTGGCTCATCGTGTGCCTTCTGCAATCTACGAAAATACTAACGTGGCTAGTGCAAACGAGAAGTAGTGCGGTTGCGAAAACTTGATAGTCGGCGTTTTTGCTTTTGCTTTGCGTTTGTGTAGTTTCGTTTTGAAATGGAACGTAAACTCTGAAAATATCGATAGCACCTACATTCACTATACTATGACTTGAACATAGGAATATTTAAAGAAAAGTTTATTTATTACTTAGTGGGTCTTTTATTGGCACAACTGGTACAAAGGGGAAATTTTGATTTGGTTGAACTTTTGTCAGGTTTTGTACTACGTCGGGTTATGTTGTTAATGGTAGTAATAAAAATAATTTAATAAAAAGTAAGTCGTAAAGAAAATAAATTGACGGCACTTTTAAACGGCTTTTTGCGAAATTAAGTCTCCGTCAATTTAATCCCGAAAACGTTTAAATGGTGCCATTAGATGTAATCACCCGTTGAGATTCTCTTTTGTTTTGGGTCAATTGTGAAGAACATTCGAAAAGTCGTACCGGAAATTTCTTCGAACGAGTTAATAAAGAAAGAAAATCTGATATCTTGCTTTTCCAGCCATTGAAGCTGTAGGTAAGATGATGTTTCAAAGGTATCGTAAATATATCTTCCCTCGGTAAAAGATTGTAAGAGAAATTTGACGGAATCTCTGTAGGATAACAGCATTATATTTTACTTGAATTGGTTCGACGTACTGGGTGCTGTAATGGGCGATATAAAATTACTATTTTTTGCATGAGGTATCATCGCGTTGGAGATGGAATAGTTATTTGTTTCACTCGGGGGCAAAGTTGTTGTCTAACCGCTCGTGCTAATATTGATACCCGAGCAAACGAAAGATTCCAAAATTGAACCACATGCGTAGCGAGTTTTTTGAACAATCAAGAGAGCCTTTACCAGTTGGTGTATAGTGAAAAAGAATTTTAAAGATGCAGAAATCAGCGAACATTTGGTGTACGCTCACCGCTCACCATGCAAAATTTACATGTATCCTGGGCAGGGAGAAGTTCATTGCATAACTATACGGTCACCTTAACTATTGTGTAGGTGCTTTCTCATTTACCCGACTAACAGTTGTAGTGCGTTCTGAAAGCATAACGCCCGGAGCCCATAGTTAAACTTCTGTTTGTATTCACCCCGCTCATTATTTCTCCATCTACCCTCCGTCTGGACGCACAGGTGAACCGTGATATCGTTTTAATCTCCACCCTTTTCACTTACAATACAACCAAGTCCTCTTAACATTTAAAATCCCCCCTTTCAACAATTTCAAAGAGCGATCTTGAAGTTATTATCTCGCAATTTTGTGACGCACTCTTGAAATTGCCAAATAATTTGATTAGTAAACTCGTTGAAAGATAAACGTGTCAATATCTTATTTAATGAACTGTCAATCTTTAATATCTGAAGGCTTCACATACTCTTTTCCAAATAAACTATGTTTAGTATCTACATTTACCGATCAGTCCCGAAATAGTCACAGAATCGGTTTCTACCGGAAAGTGCTCCTCTCTCCCTTTATCGCAACATGTCTATCATTATATTATATTGTCTCTTAGGACCTTGAGATGATGGACAGACCAAAGCACAATAGTGAATATCACGCCCCGTCGTGCCTCGTTTGGACATTTGCAGAGTTTAGTTGACTAGTTATGTTAGAAACAGCTAAATCTAGTACATTTTTAAATGAAACACTGTTCAAGTAGCTGTAGGTAGACTTTAATTACTGTCTGGATCTGCAAGACCAAAGTTAGCGTCTTAATTATTTCGTCTAATTGACCAACCCGTCTGCCATCTCCAGTCCTATACTTTGTACTTTATGTTATTATGTTTTTATATTAGAAACCTGCCAAGCCTGCTCGTAAACTTAGGTTTAGTACTTGTTTAGTGAATCGTAAACTCCGCACGACCTATCGAATGAGGCACAACTGATATAAAGCTATGATATGTTTACCAACTGAATGTATTCATGTCAGAAAAGGGATTCTTTCATTCTATGTTTAGGGGAAATTGAAAAGGTTATGGGCTGGACATACGTTTGATTGGACCTAACTTGACATCTTGACGTGAGATAATGTGAGTCGAAAGGTATCGGCGATAGCAAAAAGCGATACCGTATCGCTTTTTGAGGTGTTATTTAGACGATTTTTACTCGTAGTTGTTTATTTGACAAACGACAGACATGAAGTCGATTAATTATGAGGATATACAGTTTAAATGGCCTTTACACCTTACAGGTATTTTACCCTTTACAATACTGGTAGGTTAAGATGAATTTTGTGTGAAGTCTCTAGACTTCAAACACCTAAAACAAAAGTAAGTACCTATTGCTTTACTAATGATGTGCCAGACTAAAATTTCATTTCGAAAGCTCTTTAATCTATCAGGGGATTATTAGCACATAAAATATTTACCCAAGGATTTTAGACTCGTCTCGTCGCATTGGCTCTCGACAGTCTCATCTAAACCTAAGTCCCCAGAGGACCGTCTAGTCTGGTATTCTGTACTTTTTTTGCGTCTCCTCGATTTGCATTAGATTTCTCATTAGTTTGTTTAATAAATACTTATCGCACGAAGACGTCGAAAGAGATTTGAATAACAATAGTTTGTTTGCGGAAACGGGAACCATTTGCGGCTCATATAAATCATGCGTTGTAGATACGGGGTTATGTCTTTCGAATACACACATTAGGCTAAGGCTTGCGTAATGTTCTTTTGTCGAACGATTTTTTTACACTGGCATTTTTATATCAGCGATTGGCTCAAACTGTACCGTTATTTTTAATTAAATAACTCAAACCGATATGCTTTTCTTCAACCGGTTCTTTATTTGCCAAAATTTTTGTAGCACTTATGAATATCATTCAGGCAAAAAATGTCTTGAAACCATAGAATCTTAAATATTTGTATGACTAGGGAAAATGAATGTGATATACTTTGGGATTTATGTTGTTATGAAAACAACTAAATTCCCAGCTTGTTTCATCATAATTAGTTCAAAATCTGCAAGGTTTATTTTGGGCACTTTTACTTGGGTTAGACGTGATTCACAAAATAAAAATGTCAGCGGTACTTTAAGAAGGATCCATATTTATACCAATTTTCATTTTCGTTCTCACTCCATTTCATGGTAGCAATGTTTTATCAACAAAAAGCAAAGCGTACATGTTGTTCCACTCTTGTTCCACGTTTACTATTTTGAATATAAATTCCAGCCGTAGTGGAATGTTTCGCAAGGACCATTATGTTTCGGTCGCTGGATCCGGGGGCTAGCGCTGCTGAAGTAAACAAGTGTTTTGTTTTGCTTGCGCTGCCAAACTTGTTGGAGAGCAGGCTTTTTCTAGGAGTTCCGAGTAGTGGTTACTATTTCTACGAATATGTACTTACTTTGACGCCATATAAAAGCAACAAATATACCGTACGACACTCGGATGTCCAGCGACCTGCGAAATAAAGCATGGACATATTGTTAATGAATTCATTCTTAGAGTGGCCATGCAATTTTGCGCCTGCGTGTTCTTTCTTTGACGCCATAATAAAGAATTCAAAAAAAGATGATGACATCTTAACCATGCGACACTTGCTGCAACAAAAAAAGTACATGACATAAATGGCCTTAAGTGAATACAAAAAAGCTTACCATAATCCAGTTGAAGCTAATTCTCATTTGAGCAGTTTTCAAACAAAAAGGATGACAGTACAGGTTGTCAATTACGCGCTACATATATCCAATCTTCAACATAGTTATTACTTGAAACTATTATCTTTTGATTGGACCTATCAAATTTTTTCACTGTAATTTAATCACAAGACACAAAACTTAAGTGGTCAAATCAAAACCACCAGTAGTATTACGCACGTTTTATTGTCTTACTATTGTACTACTATGATATTTGAATCGTACTAACAATGCATCGGCCTTTACACACTCGAAGGGAAACCTACTAACACCGATGACGCAAGTATCATTCATCAATGGTTGTTTGTTTGTACGTACCTATAGGCTTTCACTAGCTCTCTCTCGGTTCAGGGGTGGTGTGCGGTTTGCGCTATAATGTTGCTGGAATAGCTTTATGGAATAAAATTGGAGGTTCGAATCGTGATAATGATTGACTTTCAGGCGAAGGTAATAATTAGGTACATACCAATGGTACTCTATAGCTGCAGAACATAGACCACTGTAATCCGGTAGCGTTGCACGATAGTTCGGAATTTTATGCGGTGTAGGTAAATCGTGAGACCTTTTCTGATGCTTCCCGCAAAGCGCAAAAATTTTCACATCGCGTTTCTCGATTTCTGTGTTGTCCTTAGTGTTTTCTACAGTTTGCTAATTTTGGACGCTAACCTGAACCTTTCTACCGTTTACATCAATGAATAATCGATAGGGTGGTATTCGTTAATAATTTATAGCGATTCGGGTTTCAAGTGAGCCTAAATGTAACGGAAACATGTAGACGATTAATTTTAAATCAGTTTTCTACTCGAATCTCATCTCATACCATTACTGTTGTATGTTACATTTCTCAGCTTTGTCTTAAGTAGAACACGCTATGGTTCATTTACTTTAAAATTAACATGCTAATACAATAGGATCGTGGGCAGAGGTTGAGTCACAGCTCAAGCGTTTTAGGCTAATTACACGTCCTAATACCTACTTAGAAGTCATTAAGCAATGCTAAAAAATAGAGTACAATATAATTTTCACCTCAGCAGCTCGAACAAGGGTACTTTGCTTCTTAAAAACAGTGAGCAAAATGCGATTTTGCTCACTGAGTCATTTTGTCTCACTCAGTGAGCAAAATCGCATTTTGCTCACTGAAGGTCTCACTCAGTGAGCAAAATGCGATTTTGCTCACTGAGTGAGACAAAATGACATTCAAGTGACCTTTATAGTCATTTCAACATGCGGGGTCTAATACAAGTTCGATATACTTGGGTTCTATTATCTCTATCCCTCTAGGTATGTTCTCACTGCTTAGGGTGAAAAATTTTGTGTACTACACGAGATCAAAGTTATTTACATCTCGTGCGCTTTTGAATCCCTTACTACGCTCAAGATTCTAAATTAGATTCACTCGCTACGCTCGTGAATCTATTATAGAATCTTTCGCTTGCACGGGACTCAAAATAAGCACTCGAAGAAATATCAAACTTTGATCTCTTGTTGTACAAATAACTATTACAGGGTTAACTGTTAGCCCTTTATCCTAAAATCATAAAATATAAAAGAATTAAATAATAGTTGCTAGATCGATTATTCGAAATAACCAACTTATTTTGTGAAACTTCGTACAATGAAGTCAAGTTCAATCAAATCTGGTTACAAATTGGTGAATTATTATACAAAGTGTCCTGATTTAATTGCTGTTGAGTGTATAACCCCTCAATCTTATTTAATTTTTATTCTTCCCCTTCTCACTCGGTGTAAAATCACGTAATACGTATACTCCGAGGTCTCCGAGAGAAATAAAATCGGGAAAGGACTTACATATACATTCACATGATATTTTACATGTATTATCTGAATTGCTCTTTTGGCGGTAAAAACGTGCTATAAGCCATCATTTATTTAACAAACTAAATACTTCCGTGTTAAAAGCCTTTCCTCGCGTGTCATACTAATGTTACATAAGACAATTTATCGAACCTATTAGCCCGGTCTCTTGAAAAACTTACTATTGCACAAGTAACAACCGACCAGTATTGTTTCTCGACAACCGGTCGTAGATAATCGTGTTTTATTGGTCTCACTACAAAGTAGTAAATAGTGTTGGTAGGAACTCAAGTGTTTTGAGTCTAAATTTGAAGAACTCTTTTGGCGGTAAAAACGTGCTATAAGCCACCATTTATTTAACAGACTAAATACTTCCGTGTTAAAAGCCTTTCCTCGCGTGTCATACTAATGTTACATAAGACAATTTATCGAACCTATTAGCCCGGTCTCTTGAAAAACTTACTATTGCACAAGTAACAACCGACCAGTATTGTTTCTCGACAACCGGTCGTAGATAATCGTGTTTTATTGGTCTCACTACAAAGTAGTAAATAGTGTTGGTAGGAACTCAAGTGTTTTGAGTCTAAATTTGAAGAACTCGACTCGTTTTACTCGACTCTGCGCTTAAAAATCTTTCGAGTCTATTAAATCCCGCGTCGATTCCTTTATAGAGTCTTTTAAGAGCAACTGAAAAATTATTCCAGTCTTCGGATAAACACTTCGTCAAACATTTTGTAAGTTTTATCTAAATAAACACTAAACAAATAGGCGTTATTAACGATGTGTAGGTACCTAACCCATGAATTTCATGTGGAGCACGTGCCTTTTAGAAACTTTTTGTACATAATACGAGAGTTCTCTTTAAAGGAGTCTTTACCAAAGACTCAGGTCTCGATAAAGAACACAAGTTTCGACTTATAAAGACTAGTATATTTAGTCTGAAAGAAGCGCCTGGCGTCCGTTGGCTCGCTGGGTGGATGACGTTCGAAAAATCGCGGGGCACTTTTGGATAAGACTTACCCAGGACCGGGATAAGTGGCGTACACGAAGAGAGGCCTATGCTCAGCAGTGGGCGACTGAAGGCTAGAATGATGATGAGTCTGAAAAACTGAGTCGAGTCTTAAAGCAGAGGACTCAATCTTGAATCTTAACCAACACTAGTACAAAGTGGACCTGATTACTTATTATGGTTTATTTTCACTCGTAAACATGAGGCTAAATTGAAACTGGCTTATAAATGGCTCAATCTGTTTCCGCAAAGTTAATTGCGTCCCAGACAACTTGGAACAGAAATGGGCTGCGACGTGTGGAGCAAATAGTCTATTGTTTGTTGAAATCGTTTTAGATGTGATAATAATATACCGTTATGATATTAATTTAGCATAGATAATGACATGATACGAGCTACCTACATGTTGCAGAAAATTACTTTTTTAGCGTTCCGTACCCAAAGGGTAAAAACGGGACCCTATTACTAAGACTCCGCTGTCCGTCTGTCCATCCGTCTGTCTGTCACCAGGCTGTATCTCATGAACCGTGATAGCTAGACAGTTGAAAACATTCACAGATGATGTATTTCTGATGTTGCCGGTATAACAACAAATACTAAAAACAAAATAAATATGTAAGTAGGGCTCCCATACAACAAACCTGATTTTTTGCCGTTTCATGCATAATGGTACGGAACCCTTCGTGCGCGAGTCCGACTCGCACTTGTCCGGTTTTTTTATGAAATAGGAGGCAAACGATCAGACGAATCGTCTGATGGTAAGCAGAGGGGTTGGAAGTGCGTTGCCGGCTTTTCAGATGGGAGTGTTATTAGAATGGCCTTGTTTTTACTTTCGCGGTTCATACTCAGGTTTATATTCAGTCAGGTTTCTGATAAAATTCCCATAATTTTAATAGTAATCGGGAGCAATTCTTGTCGAAATAAATCACAACCAGGGGCCGATTGCATAACAACTTATAACTATTAATATTAGCGAAAGTCTCTTTCTAATCAAGGGAATTGTAAAGAGACTTCCGCTTATTATTAGTTACAAGTTGTTATGCAATCGGCCCCTATTTTTTTTGTAATTTTCTGGGACAAAAAGCACATTACAATGTTAAATGTGAAATAAATACTAAACTTGATACTAAATAGTGAATCACTCCATTCATTCATACGTTACCGATAAATGATCGTAAATGCAGTTGTGAAGGTTTTTTATGAATCACTACTCATTAGATATAAAGAACTGCATAAAATCTTCCATTAATGCTTTGATTCTACAACTTTTAATGTTTCGAAATCTCTTTGCCGTAAGTTGGCTCACTTAATTGAGTTGTTTATGAATCCCTATTGATATTCAATCGCGAAATCTTATGCTCACCCTTGACATGAGCAAAATGAAAGGAACTTGTGTTATTATACCGTGAAGGACACTTTATAAGATTATTCTGATTATGATCTGAGAAATGAGCTTTTGTTTTGATTATACTTTGTTAGAATCTTTTGTTGAAATGAAACAGTTCAAAGATTTACATCAAACTCTTTTCTGATAAATTTCTCATTAGGTTTAGAAGCAGAATTTCCCCAGATGTGTGTGTATAATCAACAAACACTAAATTCATAACATATTTTTAATGGAATAGGGAGTAACAAACATAGCCCACAATTGCGTAAGATAGTGTTAAACAAACGATTAAATCCTATATAATAAGGAAGCGTTACTTTGTCAAGGCGCCGTTTATCTCAATTGGCATTCCCAAAACATTTGTTTCAACTCAAACTTCACAGCACTGTCAGAATTCACCGAGGTCCCTGACAAAGGAAATTCCTCCACCCACGTAACCGTGGAATTTGCTTAGCGTTCTTAACTACAGCGTTTAAGATAATGTGGTTTACGTTATCTAGACGCCTATATGCGAGATAATCTGCGTGCTTTAGCTTTAACAACAAAAAATCCCCTGGAATTCTACAAAGCCTGATTTTTCTGAGAAGAAAATGCAAATATAATCTGCTATTTGTCAACAGCATCCGCCTTAAACGGCTCATTCATGTAAATTTTGTTTATCTCGTTATCGCCATTCACCTTTACACCCTCATCTGAATAAAGACGTGTTGTATTCAAGCGCCTCGCCAAATGTGACGTGCGGATGAATTTGTCTCACCCTCTTATCGTAATGACTCGCTGACTCCATCAAAACATTGACCTTTAGCGGCTCACATCGGACTCGACAGTCGTCTCTACGCATCCGCTGTTATCATCCTCTATCGTTGAACGATTGTCCTAATGCTGCGTGCGTATGCCGTGCCAGTATCTACCGCGCGCTCGCTTCGAACGGACGCGCGGCCAGACGTGACCGGACTATCGAACTTAATTAAACCTACTGAATGACGTGATTGTTCTGAATAGGAAGCAACCCGTCGTGTCCGATAAAAACGCGACTTTTTGTTTACTTTTTTTAATGTGATGCTCAATAGTTTTTTTCCGCTAACCGGTCCGACCTGACAAAAGGTGCTCGCGTGCGACACTCAAATACAACTCCAGCTTGCAAATGTAAGCAGTGTTCGTGTGTGTGATTCCGCGTAAGATCCGACAATGCGAGGCGTGTGAGTGAAGGATTGCAGTGATACGGATAAACATGGCTGTGCTGTAAACAAACAGAGTTCGTAGAAGTTGTCCCGTGCGTTCGGGGTGTGAGGCGTCGTAATGTACGAAGTGTCGTGCGTGGCCGGCAACAAAGTAGACGCTGCCTACGCAGTCAAGAGTCTCTCCAACGTGATACCACCAGGGATGGGGCACACGGTGTCCGTGCAGCGCCACCACGCGCACTCTCAATCCTACAAGCATAAACCGGATCACATGCCTCCGCCGGTTAGCAAGCCGGATGCACTCAAATCCCATGTGATGAGGCTCCTGAAACGCTCTAAAAGCCACACTCCAGCTACCAGGGCGGCAGAGAATCAAGTAGACCCTCGCGCCAACTTCGTGGATCGGCGCACGGTGTTCGCTCGGCCGGTCACCGACGAGCAGCGTCGCCGTCGCAACTCCGCCGAGCGGCGCCGCAGCTCCGACAAGCGGGTGATGGTCACCATCGTCGACGGGCTGCCGGTGGTGGTCACCGGCCGCGACCAGGTGCCGCCGCCGCCGCAGCACCCGCCTCCGGTCTCTCATCACAGACATTCCCACAGGGATAAGGTACGGATAGTTATAAAACTTATCAACAACAAAACGAATAAACGCGAACAACTTTTTACGTAATGGATCGTTCAATATTGGACGGAGAAGTTTTCAAGTAAATGATGCTGTTATTGGATTAGTATTGGCAGTTTCGATCTAATTACCAACGATGTCTGTTAGCAATTATCAAATCGATTGGCTGGCTGTAACTAATACAACAAATATTGTGCGGCCTATTACGGTTGCTCAAAAATGTTAACTATTTGTTACTTAATGCGTGCAGCTATTAGGCGAAACTAGTCTAATATCTTACCGTAATTGTTTATATTTAAACGTGACGTTAGTTTGCGTCATTACTTTAAGAACTCTTTATCTTAGTCAGCTTTGTGACTTGCTCATGTTTAAGTTAGTCTGATAAAAAGCTGTTGCGAAGGCCGACAATGCCAATGGAAAACTCTAAATATTTTTAAGTAATTGCAATGTCAGGCGAAAATTTGCTGAGTAGGTATTTAAAATAATAAAAGCGAATACTCGATGTTGGTTTGTGTGAAAACAGACTCGATTTTAACATGAATCGCGAAAAAGAGATGTTTCATAAAGGTAGGTATTTATGATAATTTTTAACCCCCTTTTAACGAGTATGAGACGTCGTTAGATCTATCTTCCATTTTATTTTAAACTGTATTTAGTACAAAGTCCTCACGATATTGAACAAACGGCGACAGACATCGATCGCCGTAAATATGAATTAAATTTCAAGGAGTTCATTAACTCGAGTCTAAATGAGTTAATTTTACTAATGTTGTGTCAAAGGTAGGAGCCAGTTCCGTTTTCCGTGTTTATACACGTAATTTCAACAACTTCCAACCAGGGGGAATAGTTGCTCTTATTTAATTAACTTGATGATACTCAGTACATTAATGTGTTCTGCGGACACGGAGGTTTTTCAGTTTCCAGTTTCATTTGCGAGACAAAATAAAATTGCTGCTTGTCCGCGATGAAAAATTGCTCCCGTAATGTCCTTTTTCTTTTGTAGATAATCTTTTAAAAGATGTCGCTGAAAGTTAAAAAGTTCGGTCCGAAATGTAGCGGATTCGTTCGGAAAACGGTGTAAAAATCTTTTAGAATATTAATGTTTAAATTTCGTTAGGGGAGTGAGTGTCCGTGGTTTTACCTGTCGAGTTATCTTCAGTGGAATCATTTACGACATTTACGTAATTCGTTAATGTTTTGTCAAAGATTTCGTGGCAATAAATCAAATTGTTATCTTTTGTTTTGATTTGATAAATGATGCTGGAGTGGATTACCTACGTAATACTAATAAGTAACTATCAAATATTATTCCCGTATATTCTGATGTTTTTCGGCTTATTATTGTTGTGATTTACGACAGATAAAAAGACCATAGTTTTTTTGGTCGTTGTATTTTTATTTCAATTAACTTTGATCATTAACAAATAAATTAATACCAGGTTAAATAAAAAGTTATTTGTAATAAAATTTTAATTAACCTAAAGATACTTACCAATTTACGAAAGCTGATGTGATTGAAATGGACATTACGAAATTTACGAATACCATCTATCACGCGAGAGTATCGTTTTCCCATATTAATCTTTATATAACTTACACTAAAAGATTTGACATACACAAACCTTAATGCTACTTATTTGGTCAGTTTACTCCAGACTTGGTAAAACAACCTGTTACCATGTCAGTCGTTATTTCAATTTAACCATATTAGACTTAAGTGGAAATTATTCCTAGGCATAAAACATCAGACAAAAATTCCGGGCATGTTTAGACACATAAAATTTCTACGGCGAATTAATGTACCCCAAGACGGCAAAACTAATAAAATACGAAGCAATTTCAACACCGCTAAACGTCTATTAGTCACACTATCACTTTTACTGCGACCGACTTCTTAATGGCTGCATCTAAATGCATTTCATAGTCGCGTGTGTTCCGAAAATTTGCACTCGGCCGACTTAAGAAAGTGGGTTGGCTCTTGCAAGAAATTGCTTCCCGGTTTCAAATGTAGGTGGCCCTTTTAGCATTTCGTTGCAGCGTATTAACTTTAGACGTTTATTGTATGTAATCATGATATAAGATTCAATATAGGGTTATACGAAGTTGAAAAAATTTTTTGGAGTGTATGGGCATTTTCACTTGACTGTGTACCATTAACGGCATCAGGTTAGCAAACGTCACAAAACTGGCGGTTAATGACAAATCCCATACATTTTGTCAGGAATGTGACGGTTAAACGTTACTGATATTCGGCTTAAGTCGCGTTTTAAAGTACAAGTTAAAATGAAAATACACGTCTGGATATAAGGTAAGGCAATGGAAAGCAAGATTTCATTTGACACATTCCTTCCCTTAGGGATGCATCTCGCACAATCAGACATGGCGGCGGCGACATCCCATAGTGGCGACCTCACACAAGCGAAATTTTAACGAACGTAGTTGAACGTAAACGTTGTCCGTGTCACACAAACAGCTAAACACACTTATTTTCGAATGCAGAGTACCACTCTTGCATGTAATCTAAAATTGCATTCCTAAATCCTAAAGGTTTTTTTATCGTAGTGGTTTATGTCGGGCTACCACTGGCACCTTGCCTACATGTTTGTAATGTTCAAGATAGCACGGGACAGAAATGGTTTCAGTAAACCCGCGTTTTAAGGAAGTGGGTTAACACGCGCCCCGGAAAGCTAGATGCAACTTAAATGGGGCGTTCTTTTTGCATGTCTTGCGGTGCTTTTAGAGACTGACGTGCCAGCACATGTGAGGATTGTACACTTCTACTTATGTAGACTATACTAACGGCAGTCTGAATTGGATAACTTTATAAATTAAATTGAAAATATATGAATATACCAACGTAGGCTCTACTCGTATCTAATTCTGCGGGCTCAGCACGGTTCCATTTTTATCGACTATCACTATGCGCGTCCCTTTCGCACTTACATACTTGTTAGAACGTGACAGGCATGGTGACAAGGGATAAAAACGCGACCGTGCTATGCCGCCTGATTATTTGCTATTGTCACTAAACAGATTTTTAAAGATTTTAAAATAAAAATATTATTACTTACTACAGTTACTACATTTAGAGTGCTTGTTATCAAACTAACGTCTCATTATATTAGACATAACTAAATTTGCAATGATTTGGATTAGAATCCGATTGGCATTTCCCTAATTTTAGTTGGGAAGGTAAATCATATTTACTTATGACTTAGGTCGGCTTCCAAAAACAACAGTTCAAATTGTTTGCATTACCTTCCGACTCATAAAATGTTAGAGCAATCACATTAAATGTAATGCAATATACATGTAATCCCAGCAGCCTCTCAGTAAACCACGGGCTGTGTATAACTCCTTTATCGTTTCAGTCGTAAACCATTTTAATTGTCACGATTTACTGACTATTTCCTCACACTTCCACAGCTTCTATTTCAAAACTCACTATGATACTTCCGTTGTTTAACATCCCTTTTTAGGGTTCAGTACCGAAAGGGTAAAAACGGGACCCTATTACTAAGACTCCGCTGTACGTCTCTCTGTCTGTCATCAGGCTGTATCTCATGAACCGTGATAGCTAGGCAGTTGAAATTTTCACAGATGATGTATATATGTTGCCGCTATAACAACAAATACTAAAAACGGAATCAGAATATAATAAATATTTAACTGGGGCTCCCATACACCAAACGTGATTTTTTAGCCGTTTTTTGCGTAATGGTATCGGAACCCTTCGTGCGCGAGCCCGACTCGCACTTGGCTGGTTTTTCATTATGCTTATATGGGGCTGTCCATAAATTACGTCATCGATTTTTGACGATTTTGGACCCCCCCCCCCCTATAATCATCCAAAAATCATGCATCAAATGACCCCATTTCCTCCTACTTTATGCTACCGTCATCCGATGTCCAGACCCCCCCCCCCCCCCTAATTTGAAATGACGTAATTTATGAATAGCCCCTATGTATAGGTACGAAAGAAAGAAAAGGTAACTACAAAAAACTGCGATAAGGCAAGTAAACAATATATTTTCCGCCCGATTTGCTAAAAAACGTTTCAAAGTTCACCACGATTTATTCCTATTGTATAGTGCTTGCAAATATTTGTGCCTTTTTTCTGGACTTTTTTCTAAATGAATTTGGACCTTGCACAGAAGAACATAAGGCCGTGTTTCGCGTAGTAACAGTTGTCCAGTTTTGACCTGGTTATTGTGGAAACTTCGCACAAGCGGAAGTTTGAACAGTGGTCTAAATGAGTTATTGAACTTTGAACATAGGTGTGTACGTTACTGAACAAAAGTAGAATAGATTGGCTGAAATGCCCTATTCATATATAAAGAGATATTCGTAATTATTAATGACCAACTTTGCAATAAGGTTTCTAAAATGTCAGTTAACAGTGATGATGATGATGATGCTCTCCTGACCGATTTCGGCCACAGCGATTGTGTGCTCTGGAGTAGGCAATTTTTAACTCGTGTTATTAGAGTGTAGCTGATCCATTCTCTGGTTCGCCCTTAGGTGGCTCACGTACCCTATCTTCTTGCTAAATACTCGAGCGCATTTTGGGCACGTCAGCACACCACCTATATAATTGTAGGAAATAGAGTTAATAGTTAACAGTATTTACTATATGCTTACCGTTTCACGTACTGAAGTTACACAAACCTCAACTCATTCACCGGGTTCAGTAAACAAACATATGCGGTTCTTTGAACGCGGACTATTAACGGACGCACGTGCTCGGACCTATTTTTATTCGGTGCCGGGTATTTCGTTATACTTATATTTAATTGGACGTACGGCGTACGCCTGTCACGCGATGTGGCCGTTCTGTTTGAACGTTCTGTGATGTAAGTCTAACAGTTCTTTGTTAGGTATTTGATTTACTAGGAAACTTATTTGTTAGTTCTTTTTTTATCAAGCTCACTTTCTCGCCTCCATTGCCTTACAAAAGTGGGTGCCAAAATATATTGATGTTTATCGATAGGATATAGATTTTCGAACTTGAGGGGAGAAGAGCGATGACCGCCGTCTTTTTTTTTAGTTTTTTTTACCTTATTGAAAACTATCTCGATACGAGTAGGTGTAAACCAATGATGTAAACAAATCGGTAACATTTTCGCTGATATTGCTATTAAGTATAACTCCCAGTTTTTCAGCTTAAGTGAATGAAAGCAATGACCAAGCGTATAATGGTTAATCTGACCAGCATCGACCTACTAAAGTACGTGACTATGCAGTAATAATACTAAATTGGTTTGTTTACATCTTCGCCGTTTCGCTGAAGGCTTATGGTGCGGAAGAGATAGAAACTCATTGGTACTTTGTATTACGTTATAAAAATACGTATGCGTAGAGCTTGGTGCAGAAAAAAAATGTTATCGCCACACATTTGAGACTCGTATATTTATATGACGAATGTTATTGGGTAAAACCGAACGTTTGTGTTTGGTACTTTAATAACACGGCTGATAGAGAGCGAACTTCTATGAGATAACCCTGATACATTTGGGGCATTATCTATGAAAAGGGACCCTATTAGCGATGGCGCTTACGCCGCATAGCGTCAGGCGGCATTGTATTTATATCGGAGCATCGTTAATAATGGCGTAAGCGCCATCGACAATAAGGTCCCTATTCATAGATAACGATACATATAGGTATTAACAACCTCAATAAACAAGTTTACTGGCCATCGTATCTTAATTGACTACTTAAACTTATTCACCTTCACCCTGGAATTATATACGCTTGGGTCAAAAATGTTCAGGAAAACGGACGTCTTTTCTGTGGAAATTTTAATTTATTTCATGCTTTCAAAGTGAGAGTTGCACGCCCTTAACTCTTACAAAAGAACTGTTTTGATTCGCTTATCGAAATTGTATATAAAATATTGAAGGGGTTTTAAGGAAAGAATTTGCAAATACCGGTGTCCTTCGCTTCTAGCATACTGTCTATCCGTCTGTATGACTGGGATCATAGTTATACCTGTTCATTAATCTTCATTTGCATATAGTCTATTGTGTGATATTACTAAGTACCTACTTATGTGTGACTGTGTGAATCATACGAGTGCCATCGCCGAAACAGGAAGGTCTTGTCGGTTCACGCCTTCGCTTGGATAACACACATGTTTAGTGATTGTGTGTTGTGTGGTTATTTGTCTGCCAATAATGCATCACTTTCGCTTTAGGTCAACAATTATTCTTTGTAAAACGTGTTGACTAAGCTAAGAGCTGTAGTACCTAATATTTTTCACTTTTAACTAGAATAATCTCTCGCTTAAGAAGTCTTAAGTTTCACCATACGTACACTATGGCTTGATTTTATTTTTACTTATTTCAGGAAAGTTTTCTCAACGCTTTGAAGGTTATATATTATTGGCTGATACTGCACAAAGATACATGCAATAATATCTGTTTACTGGATGGATACAGGCTGAGTTCAAAGGGTTTAGACGACTTTTCATTTCATAACGCTATTAAAAGTTGAAATGGGTCACACATTTTCTTTAAGTTGGCATTACCTTCTGCGCTTCATTGGCCAGATTCTCCGCACATATTCGTTTAAGGATATTCCTGTAGGTTATCTAAAGAATCACAAACACATCGATAACATGTGTTGGTAATAAATCTGTCTAGAATAATATTATTATTACCTACATAATGTAAGCGGAAAACAAGCACATGATAACCTATGACCTTACATCGTATTTCTATTAGTAAATAGTTTTATTGCAAACGTATTTTCTTCACAATCCTAACATTAGTTACATTGTACTTTCCCATTCAATTTGGTAAAAGTGCAGGTAACTTAGTGGTGCTAAATATCGTACATCGTGATTCATTGTTTGCTGTGAAAGTGCGGTCAGTCCATCGTGAGGTCATAGGAGTCCTGTGGTCGACTAATTGTTGGTCTAGCCAACTTTCATACCTAGTTTTTGCTTTGTCATCATTCCGGAAAATAGAGTTAAATGTCTGCTCTAAAGTTAAACTTGCTAGGTTGGTTGTATTAAAATGTACATGCGTTAACCTTTATGTAAAATTTGTAAAATAATATTTCTCTGGATTAATTCTGTTGGTGCGATGTATAGAAATTAACAGATACGTTACGTTTGAATAGGTTTGGGCTACAATGTATTTGTATCCCCAATGGTTAATAGTGCATAAGATCATTATACGTTCTCATTTCAATTCAGATAGGCATCCGAGTTTTACCAGTGGCAACAAAACAGTTAAACCAGAACTAAAATTGTACAAATCAAAATTGTATAAGAGAAGAGAAGAGACTATTCACCAAACAGACATTAGACACACGATAAAATCGCGAAATGTATGTCAGAAAATAAAAGACACGAACGTGGAAATAAAAGTGGAGGTGTGGCTGTCACACGCCGAATACACATGTTATTTTCCGGGCTTCGTACCAATATTGAAAATAAATACGTATATTCAAATACAGTTATCGGCTATCATTATCAGCACTATCAGTGCCCACGGCGATATGCGAGAGTAAACGCGAGGATGATAGTGAAACTGTTTATAGCCGTCTTTGTGTAGCATGTGTGTGTATAGTGTTGTATGTTGTAGTGTTATAGGTGTTAAACTTTGTTTTCCATATTTGAATCCATTTTCTTATGAAGATACTACCTACGTGGTGTATATTTCCTGCATGAATTTGATAAGAGATTGAAGATGTTAATAAATCATTTCCCAATGCTGTTGTTCCCCGTCTCATTGTAATGTTCTTTGATTTGGAATGGATCCATTCGCTGAAGAACTGATCAGACTGGCTAGCATGAATTGCGTTCTCGCGAGCTACTCAATACATAAAGTCGCACTAGATGGAGTCACACGAGAGATCGCAAGTCATGCTAGCCGGTTATATCAGTATCGTAACTAAAGGTTCCGTCACACAGGCGCGTTTTCCGGGCGGGACGTGAGCGCGGCGTGAGCGTTTTATATGTAAAAGCGGCGCGCCCCGCTCACGCGCCGCCCGCAAAACGTGCCTGTGTGACGGAGCCTTAAGAGTTAGATAGAGGTTCATTTTAACAATACTGCATTATGACATTAATCAGTGTCAGAAAGGTCTTCGTTGGTAAAATTTTTCACTTTCGTAAATTTCTTTTTCATCTATTGACCAAGAGACTCATTACAATAATGTACATAATGGAGCGCGCTTTATTACATCTAAGATTGATCGATACCATCGAAATGATTACCGGAAACTGTTTTAAATTATCTTATTAGGCTAATAACTTGTCAGGCCGTTAGTTTTTATTGTCCACGATCTACTAGAAAGTGGACTTGTGAAAAGTAAAATGCCGCAAATCTCTTGGATTAGGACCGGTACTATTGTTTTTTTTTTTAGCTGAAAACGTGATGCCTAGTGCTTTCTAAGTTTTATACTTGGATACAGGTAGTCAATAACTAGGTATGAGTCCTAATAATAAATATACCTAGAGGACCGGCGAATATAATAACATTAATAACCACATTTTTGTCTTCCGTAAAAAGTATACCTACAGCTACCTAAATATTTTTCGAGCAGATTTCTCGCTTCGTCTGCAAACGAAATGAGCGGTGATCTTTTTTATTATTCCGTAAATAATTGCATTTTTTCCTTAAATAAGGGAGGTTTTGGGATAATACTGAGCAACTTTTACTATGGGACCAACCCCGAAATCGCGATAATTTTTTCGCGATTTCGGGGTTGATCCCATAGTAAAAGTTGCTAAGTATAATCCCAAAACCTCCCTGGCAACGAGAATGCACTTATTTTTTGGCCACCCCATACAAAAATACGAAAATCTACGAAAGGTATCCCAAAGAAGTGTTTATAATAAAATAAAACTAGCATATTATTGACCGGTCCTGTATTCATTTATAGAAAGTGTTTAATAAACCATACATAATAGGAAACTCAAGAGATTTATGTTTAACCTACTATGAGCTGCAAGACTGGGGACGTTCAACGTAGGTACGCAGTTAGATATATGTATGTATCCACGCGAGCTATGCATGTCACTACCATATATTTCATCTGCTGCACGGTAAAACCACCACACGCCAAATATCAAGATGTGATATTGAAATTCCTCAACCCAACATGTAAGAAGAAATTTATAAAATGTATTCCATCTATAGATTTCCATATCAAATGTAGCTATGTATTCTGTAATACTTGTTTGCTTCTAGACGGTTCTCCCTGCACCCTCCTTGACATTTTTCTGTTTGGCCCTATGGTTGACTGGTAGAGAATGCTACAAGGCATTAAGTCCGCCTTTTGTACTTTTTTTTGATGTGCAATAAAGTTTTAAATAAATAAATGTCAGGAGCCATGACAATGTTGTTTGCGTATCTGTGATTGTAAGTGTGAGTTCCCAACGGATTAACGTAGGACATTCCTGGTCTACTTTACCTACCATTTTGCTACAAACCTGCCTGATACCAATGATAAAGCGAAATATTACGAAACTAAAGGTCAAAACCAGAGTAAAATACGAAATGTACTATACAGATATCATTGAGAGTGCACTCTGCCTTATCAAGTTAAACGTGAATACTTTATAATGACGTCAGAGCTCGGATTCCTCTTATTGTGTCACTTGACGCTAAACAGATTTGTAGATCCGACGCCGGCAAGGGGAAATGTCAGCTCACAGCGTCTATCGACCACTAGCCTCCTGAGACTAAATGTACATTACAATGTACATAATCGTGCAATCTAATTTGAACCTTTCATGAACCAAATAAAGTAGCATTTCTTTTGTTTCATTGCTTTTTAAGACAAACTAAATTCGTTCTAATTCACTTATAGAATAAGGTTCAAATTAAAAAATAGAAAACTATATATGGTGGGTCTTAGGAGGTTAGTGGAACCGATTGTAATGTAGTCCTTACCAATCTTAAGGTCATCCTATACTGGTGATGAGCTTATGTTGAGTGAATTAGCTTCTCGCCTGATAATGCTTCAGATATTTCGATGCAGTCGACGGTTCACTTGACTGCAGTGGAAATGTTATAAGATAAGTTGTGTCTATATGTGTATCGTATCATGTACATCGTTAGCGATATGTGAAGGTAAACTTTACATATTATTTACCTTGTCCAATTGTCAAGTTACAATGTTAGCAAGAGGATCTACCTAAAATTAACAATTAGTTGATTTTATTATACCTCGTACTTATTCTTTTGGCAGTCTTTAAACTACTTTTATTTACCAAATATGATTATACTATTTTTATATTAGGTTATTTGGTTAAGTTTGTTTTTTTTTATTAGGTATATTATTGGTTTTAACTGTACGATTCAACCAATTTATATCTAGACTAAACATGAAACATTGTTTTATAGTTTTATCAATGGTAAACTGATAATTTGTTATATTCTCTTAAACGTAATACGTATATCTAATTATAATTATCATTTTTAAGCTTGTAATAATGCTACTATTGTACATTGTAGATAATAAAGGCACATGAAGCTATGTTTGCTTAATTTACTTCTAAAGCAAACAAATGCTACTTGTTGACTGACGATACAGTGACGACTTTGGACGGACACGTGATTGGTAATATATTTATGTTGCAATGTATAAATAAATATTACGTTAATAATACTCGGAAAATATGTTTTATTTTAAGCTTATTAACGTAACAAGTTATAGGAGGAATAAGACTACTAACGCCATCTGTGGGCGAATAGCAGAACTATGAATTAAATATCTCTGCTCTATGTATGCTACATTTTAATGGTGCTTAATAGTATTCTACTGGTGTTTTTAGAAATGTAAATTAATAATATACCTGTTATTTACATAATGTTATAACAAGTTCACGCAAATGCTTACTTAAGTGGCGCCCCGCGCGGCGAGTTAGTCTCGCTACTCGCCGTCAGGTGGCGCTACAAGTACTTCAGATACTGGTTGTAGGCGAACAGGTTTGTTGCCATATAATTATAATGTGTTAATTAATTATGAATTATGTAGTAACTAATTTAAGATTATCACTCTTTGAAGACTTAGAATAGATAGATAGATATAATACTCTTTATTGGCACACTTCAGTAAAAAGATACAAAAGAAAAGTACAATTGATTAAATGTAGAGGCAGACAACAGGCGGTCTTATCGCTAAAGAGCGATCTCTTCCAGACAACCTTTGGGTAGCGGAAACAGAGAAGTACTTAATAGAAAAAGTAGGTGTTGCAAAGAGAACATTATGGAGCCTACGTTCACACACACAATCACATTGAATAAACATACACATATACGAAATACAAATAGACATACATAAACATATATATATATGTCGGACCCTGACACCAGAAAGACGTATTGCAGCGTTATAGTTCATTATTTTAGACGCCTGTATAAAATCGATTAGCAATGTTGAGCTACGTATTATTTGGTTGTAACAAAATAAATAAAGTTGTGTAGAGAGTAACTCCGTCTATTGGCGCATTGTTGAAATAAAGTTGCGTAGAGAGTAACGCCACCTATTGGCGTGTTGTTGAACTAAAATGACAGGTAGAAGGCTTTGGAACGTCGAGAGGTTTCTCTCGAGTGAGCGTAGGCACGAGTTGGTATTTTTGTCGGTATGTTGGTAGACTGGTCGAGCAGGTTTACCAACTTGACTGAGGCGGGAGCGGAGAGGCTCCGCCGCTGGTATTTCTTCTGGATCGGACCGCGCTAGAGATCGGACATACTCGTTAGCCAACCTCGTGCCTAACTCGCTACGTTCCTGAAGGTTTATACCTGAAGGATTATTCTGATAGCTTATAGAATCCCGCGTTCTTTAACCATTTAGCTAAGTGTTTTATTTCAAGTGTTATTTTGATTTCTTATGTTTCATTAGAAGCTTACTTTTGTGAAATAAAGAAATGATGTGTTATGTGTTGTTTTAACTTGTTTTGAAAAGATTTGTCCCTCTGAGTTTGTTGCCGGTCCCATATAGGGCTAAATCTTCTCATGTCAGAGGCGTAGGGTTGGAGCCGGCCTAGTTTGACTTGAATAAAGATTTGAACGGTTTATAGCATCTTTTCATTTTCAAATCAATCCTTTGAAATAAAATTAACACTTAGTTATTTTTATCGTTTAGTACTGAAATATATGGTAGGCGCTAGTACGAGTATGGTTAACGAGTTCGAATGTTTATTTCATGCACTGGTAGCATGGTAGCATACTGGTTTAGCTGTGAAGTAATACATCGAGATACTACCCCACGCGCCCACCGCTTTTAGGACCATCGGTATTCGACATCAGCAAGTGGGATGGATGCGGAGTTTCATGTATTGCTTACACAGCCACCTGGGAGCGTGGTGTATTTCCGTGTGTTTTGGTGACCTACATTCCATAATCTGGACACGTGGTAATGGTAAGCTCACGTGTCTAACCTTTATTGAAAGGTGAGTGTAATTCATTGTTATTTGGTGAGAATTATTGTGAAATTGTGAATAAAATTGTGATTGAGGCAGTCGAGCATAGCGGTCGTTACGTGACGTCATCTCTGGGATCGTTACGTTTCGTTGTAATTAATTTTTGTAATCCATTTAAATCGAAGCGATCTTGAGTTATTTTGATTTGAAATCCATACTGTTAATTAAAACCGAGTATTAGCTATTACAACGTGATATTATTTCATCGCTTACTTGTGAATTTGCCCTCAATAATAGATTTTTCATGAAGATACAATTAATTTTTATAATCCATTTAAATCTAAGTGATCTTGAATTATTTTGAAGTGAAATCCATCTTGTTAATTACAATCAAATATCGGCTATCACGACGTGATATTATTTTATCGCTCACTTGTGAATCTACCCTCAATAATTGATTTTTTTATGAAGATACAATTAATTTTTATAATCCATTTAAATCTAAGTGATCTTGAATTATTTTGTTGTGAAATCCATATTGTTAATTAAAACCAACTATCGGCTATCACCACGTGATATTATTTCATCGCTCACTTGTGAATCTACCCTCAAAAATGGATTTGTAATGAAGATACATATGCACCGGTAGAAATGTTCCATTAAGATTATGACATCCTTTGTATCGTTTTGTAATTAACAAGTTGCGACAAATTATTGCCCGTAATGCCGTGATAGATCACAAATCGTGCATACTATGAAAGCATGAACTACGCATATGAAAATTAATGTTACAGTGTGCTGCAACCTGAGCAGGGACAACTTACAGACACCATTACGCATGTGACACAGAAGCAGCTGTGCAGTATCATCTGTGCTGGAGATTTGGAAATAAAAGGACATGTTTCGTTCTAATTGTTTATTAGTGAAATTTATTTTCAATGTAATGGCGAAGCATAACTTGAGCATAACAGTCTAACGTAACTAATTAGCTGTCACTTTTCGTATTGGCCCATTTTACCGTGTTACTTATTTTTGGAACACAGGTTTGTTTGTTCATAGAATGAAATAAAACGCACTCATTGAAGTTTAAATTTTATTCTGAGATTTTTGAAGTCCCGTATACATTGGAAACATGTTTTTTTGTGTCTGCTACATTGCATTTAATAAACCTTTGAGTTTATCCTGCTTACATGATAAACCTGATGCCGTGCTAATGATGATTTCAGTAACAGCCAGCTATGTTAAACTACATCGTGCATCTCGCCATCTGCCGCAGCAACGGCAACTGCAAGGCGGAAAGCATCAGCCTTCGTGCTTGGGTTGGACTTCACCACCACCTTTGACTGGGACGCGTGCATCATGCTTTATTAATCTGGTGAGCAGTTCCCATTTCGTTGGGATTATTTTGAGATGTTTTACTTCTGTATAGAAGTGTTGTGCGAGTTTTTGTTGTTAAAGCTAAAGTAGAAAGCTGAGTTTCTGTTGTTAAAGCTAAAGTAGAAAGCTATCTTTAGTGATTTTGATTAGTGATGTTCAGTTTCAGTTGATCAGTTGACGCTGATAGTACCAATGGTTCAGAGTAACATGATTTAAAAACCGTTTTTATTTTCTTTTTGGAATTCAATCTTAACATTGTTTTTGCTTTCGATGGACTGAAAGCTTGTACTTTCGAAGGACTGAAAGTACGCCCGATGGACTGGGCAATACTGTCATGCTTTCGATGGACTGAAGGCAAGCCCGATGGACTGGGCACTACTGTTTTGCTTTCGATGGACTGAAGGCAAGCCCGATGGACTGGGCACTACTGTTTTGCTTTCGATGGACTGAAGGCAAGCCCGATGGACTGGGCACTACTGTTTTGCTTTCGATGGACTGAAGGCACGCCCGATGGACTGGGCACTAATGTTTTGCTTTAGATGGACTGGATATTGTTTAGTGACCGCATCAGAAGTGCCGGAGCATGTAAGAGGTGCACGTGGTCTGCTTTTTATGTGCAGAATGCTCTTTGCGAGGAGTAGCACTTACGCGGCTGAGATGGTTACTTCTGACGAGGGTCTGGTGTCTGCTGAAGGACTGGTAATGCACCGAAGGACTGGTGTTGTTTTGTTTATGTACTGTGTTCATATGAGTAAAATTGGCATTACCAAATCAGAATGTTATTTGTTTTAAGATGTCTTACAAAAATTTAGATCACATATGACCAAAGATTTTTTTTTAATGCCAGATAATTTCCCCGTAAATTGATATTGATGACAATAGTAGTGATACTGTCGAGCAATGAATTAGAGCTGTTGTGATTTGTGTTTTTGATGTTTGAGATTGTTCTGTTTTCACATAAATTTGAGAGTATCCGCCAGATGGAGGCGATGATTAATGGAGTGTATCCGCTAGATAGCGGCGATGATTACTGATTATTTTTATTAAGTCGTTGCTCGATGGACTATTTTTGACTAGAGAATTGAGGATTGTTAAAGTAATTTTGAACAATCATTTTTTCTGGTTGGATTGATAACAAAGTTTGATTTTAATAGTAATTTGAGAGAGACCCAAATTGTGGGTCAGGAATGACCGAGCGATGAGATACTGTGCTGAGTATTTTGTTACAGAATCAAATGCATACACCCACACACGAGGACGTGTGTAGCGCAGGACGGCCGTGTCGGACCCTGACACCAGAAAGACGTATTGCAGCGTTATAGTTCATTATTTTAGACGCCTGTATAAAATCGATTAGCAATGTTGAGCTACGTATTATTTGGTTGTAACAAAATAAATAAAGTTGTGTAGAGAGTAACTCCGTCTATTGGCGCATTGTTGAAATAAAGTTGCGTAGAGAGTAACGCCACCTATTGGCGTGTTGTTGAACTAAAATGACAGGTAGAAGGCTTTGGAACGTCGAGAGGTTTCTCTCGAGTGAGCGTAGGCACGAGTTGGTATTTTTGTCGGTATGTTGGTAGACTGGTCGAGCAGGTTTACCAACTTGACTGAGGCGGGAGCGGAGAGGCTCCGCCGCTGGTATTTCTTCTGGATCGGACCGCGCTAGAGATCGGACATACTCGTTAGCCAACCTCGTGCCTAACTCGCTACGTTCCTGAAGGTTTATACCTGAAGGATTATTCTGATAGCTTATAGAATCCCGCGTTCTTTAACCATTTAGCTAAGTGTTTTATTTCAAGTGTTATTTTGATTTCTTATGTTTCATTAGAAGCTTACTTTTGTGAAATAAAGAAATGATGTGTTATGTGTTGTTTTAACTTGTTTTGAAAAGATTTGTCCCTCTGAGTTTGTTGCCGGTCCCATATAGGGCTAAATCTTCTCATGTCAGAGGCGTAGGGTTGGAGCCGGCCTAGTTTGACTTGAATAAAGATTTGAACGGTTTATAGCATCTTTTCATTTTCAAATCAATCCTTTGAAATAAAATTAACACTTAGTTATTTTTATCGTTTAGTACTGAAATATATGGTAGGCGCTAGTACGAGTATGGTTAACGAGTTCGAATGTTTATTTCATGCACTGGTAGCATGGTAGCATACTGGTTTAGCTGTGAAGTAATACATCGAGATACTACCCCACGCGCCCACCGCTTTTAGGACCATCGGTATTCGACATATATATATATATATAAAATAACCGGGATATAACTAAAAATATGACAGCAACATGTCAGCCACAGAGTAGGTAACATACAAACACTAGGGGAGAGATAGATAATGTTCTTTTAGTAGTTTTTTGAAAGCAGCAAGAGATTGAGCGCGCCTAATGCCTACTGGTAAAGAGTAAGAATAATATAGTAGTAGTAAAAAAGCGGCTAAGTGCGAGTCGCACTCGCCCATGAAGGGTTCCGTAACAGCAAGTAACATAATAAAATTGCGTTTTACGATTTATGACGTATTAAAAAAAACTACTTACTAGATCTCGTTCAAACCAATTTTCGGTGGAAGTTTGCATGGTGGTTATGTACATCATATATTTTTTTTAGTTTTATCAGTCTCTTATTTTAGGAGGTAAAGGGGGGGGGGGGACACATTTTACCACTTTGGAAGTGTCTCTCGCGCAAAGTATTCAGTTTAGAATTTTTTTTTATTAGAAACCTCAATATAATTTTTGAAGACCTATCCATAGATACCCACACGTATGGGTTTGATGAAAAAAAAAAATTGAGTTTCAGTTCTAAGTATGGGGAACCCCCAAAATTTAATGTTTTTTTTTCTATTTTTGTGTAAAAATCTTAATGCGGTTCACAGAATACATCTAGGTACTTACCAAGTTTCAACAGTATAGTTCTTATAGTTTCGGAAAAAAGTGGCTGTGACATACGGACGGACAGATAGACAGACAGATAGACATGACGAATCCATAAGGGTTCCGTTTTTTGCTATTTGGCTACGGAACCCTAAAAAGACCGAGTATCACCCACTTGGTCTTTTTTTTAAGGACGGGGTGCTTTTTGAAAACCTTTGTTGGAAGAAAAGAGAAGTACAGTGCACGGTTAATGATACGAAAACGGGTTTTTTTCAGCTAAAATAGCGGAAGATTTTCTTGTAAAGACACTTTGTTCTAAAATATGGAGCCAGTTATGTGGTACTTACTTACTACCTTATGCTGAGACTGGATTAAAAGCAATTCCTAAGGACATTGCTAACAATAATTATAATTGTAATTATGAACAGACAGGTATTGTGAAAATGTAACGTAACACGTGCCCCAGTGTTATGTTCGCACCTACCTAACATAATTAAATGACATCACATCCGTGTTAGCGAAATTTTTCGGGCGTCATTTATTTGTTACAATTACTCGTTATAACTAATTAGTGTTATATTTGTTATTGTGCTAAAAAGTTTTTTAATGCGTATACTAGTTCTATCGTTTAATACCTGTGAAAGTATTTCGTCGCATTTTAACTTCCTATTGTCATGTTATGGACGTTCCGTTTTCCAAACCTGTTTTCCAATAGGTTATGATGTCTATTAGATGGCAGCACTGAGACCACGGCTGGGGTCTGAAACCACTAAATTCATACATAAAACACTGATATAAACTTTCACGATTTTTACACGTTACTCTCATTATTATTATTTCATTATTATTGATTTTTAACTCGCACGGCTAGAAGATGTTGATGTCAACTTTAGCCAGTCTTCTCCGAGACCACGGGGACAACGCCGTTCTCGAAACGTTGGAGGTAAATCTTAAAACTTAAATACGCGATTAAGTCCCGTTACTCCCGTTGTACAATTTAGTCATACACAAAAGTTATGAACTAAGTTCTTTCAGTGAATAAATCGATAGAAATAGAGATAACATTGTTATTTTTTATATCCCATCTTTGGATATATCAGCGAAAATTACGGCTACGAATATGCGACGAAGGAATCTTAACATCACTTCAGAACACTGAGGTCTTACCGCGAACAACGTTCGACGTGTTGCCTCTCTGTCACACTTACGTACGAAGTTATAAGTGCGACAGAGTGGCAACACGTCGAACGTGATTCGCGGTAGGCCCTCTGAACACTCTACTAAACTCCCATCCGGAAGATATCTGCAAATAACACCTGCTAATGACAATTTACGATTCTAGTTTCAACAAACGACGCGTCGTTCTATAAATACGCTACGATAATTATCCTTAAAGCACTTTCTCTATACAAGTCGTACTAACATAAGCCCTTATAGAACTGAACGACAGAAAATGCTTCGCGATGCCCCCATTAAACGATTATCGACTATTGTCGGGTGTCGAGTTCACTTTTTGCGATCCTACAAGTTCAACGAACTGTGCCTTAGAACCTGAATGCAACTACTTCTTATGAAAATACCGTTACTTACGACATTTTGCTTCTTATGAATTATTATTACTTACGACATTTTGTTCACGGAGTATACGCGTCTGTGCTTAATGGTTCTTATGTCTAATGCCGTAGGGGTGGGTTTGTAGGCGTAACAGTTGATTCTCATGTATGTATAATGTAAATTGTAGAGCCTTGGCTGTTAATTGTAGCGTAGGAGTGTAGATTTATTAATTATTTAAAATTTACGGCTTAGTTCTAAGAGTTATATATGTCAATAGCATTAAAAATATACAATACGTACCTGCTTTTTGTATAAGTTAGGTTTTATCAGGTCAAGTATAAAATTGCAGTAAATTTAAAACGTCGTTCTCTGCGTGAAAATACGGGTTAACGATGTAACGTTACGAACAATATTTCTTCTCACATTATCGCCAACAGGACTTATTTACAAACATTTTCGTTTTCATACAGTAAATTGTAAATTTTGTACAAAATTCGAGTAAGTACAACAGTTTTAAAAAGCTTGGCAAGCTTAGCGATACATTCAGTTAAATCACACTCTTGGCAATGTTGGCTCTCTCGTTTAAGGTAGATTTTTTACCAACTTGAAATCAGCGCCAATGCAATTAGGAAAAGGGCAATCTTTTTATCTGGTATTTTTGCCAAAACATTTCACGGTATTCAACGTTACATCCGTGAGCTACTAATATCTAATATACTTACTCACAAACAGATCACTCACCTGTGTGTGTGGGTGGTTGTCTATTAATATATTAGTTACAAATGAATAATACGAACCTACATAATTTATTCCATGTAGAACTCACCAAACATAATTATTCTGATAAAAAACCGAAACTTTCAGTCTTTATTAACCCCCTAAGGGAACGTTTTCAGGATAAAAAAACTATCCTCTGTCCTTTTACGCAGGTCAAATTGCCTTTGTACCTGTAAAAATGTCACAAAGTTATTTCCTTGTTCTTTATAAAGAAAACAGAACATTTTATGGAAAGGAAACCCAAAGGGAAACGGCAAACGTAAATAACTCCAGGACTAAACACAGCTAAAACCTAGCACCAGTTAGGGTAAGCCGATGGAGTGGATTGAAATTCGCCGTGGCGACACTAAAAGCTTCGGTCGTAAGCCGATATTAAGCTCGACTTTGACGTTATGGACTTATGGGCTTTAGGCTTTGCTGTCAATCAAATTTGCTAATACACTGTATTTAGACTTGTATTGTTGTATCGTGTAGCGAATATTTAACGTAAGGATACTGGGCTCATGTTCACTTGCGGTTGAAACCGTGGCGCGCCATGGTGGTGCGCCGGGAGGCAGTCCGCAAATTCGATTTTTGAATTCAACGACGAACTTAAGCACTTATCCGCTCGTTGCGGTTGCAGCGCGGTTCTACTATAGTAGTAGTAGTAGTAGTGCGGCTGCGGTGGCACACAGCAGCGGTTGCTGACCGTAATAAGTGCGTATGAGAGAGACGTTATTTATTTCATCGCTTAACATTAGTATCTTGAAGTCGGTGCCTGCTTGCTTTCTTGGTGGTATGTTGCGAGTAGACCTCAGGTTGGAACCGGGAAAGCGTAAAAAATAAAGATGCGATTTATAGGAATCATTTCCCCTTTATACAATTAATTCTGTTAATTATTAGTATTATTACCTACAATAATTGCAGGAAAAATAATGGGAATGAAATTAAAGGCCAATCAAAAAGTACAGTTGATTACTCAACGGCCTAAAATATTCAGAATTATCGATCATTCGGCGAAGCGCTTCAATAACTAACACTACCTTGGCTGGCTTTGAACCCTCGCTCTCATGCCAACTCGTGCCATTTGGCTGAATCGTAGGCGAAGGCTGACTTTAGGTAGGTATCAATAATAATGCTTATGTACAATATGTACAACTTTCGCGGACCAGTATAAGGGCCTAAGGGCCAGGTGCACAAAACTGTCTGTATTTAATTACGTTCGTTAATATTGTATTCTATGGGTAGTTTGTAGTTTAGTAAGTTCTCTACTGATTGGTGTAATTGCTGTAACCGAACCTGAGTCTACGCTCCTGTCGGAGACGCGAAGTTCTAGGCTTTCCTAATTGCTCTGTCTGTATCTCTATCTGCTGGACATAGCTCTCAATCATACTAATCATTCTTGCTGTGACTCGATTTTAGGCGCCATGATCAATTCGTGTTCTAATGGGATGTTAGTCTTCCTCTATGTATCCCACATAATGGTGTCATCAAGCAATTTCACCAAGCAAAATTTCATCGGTAGGTATCTTTTGGACTTTTTGTCCTGTTGATTTTTGTGCTTGGAACGCGTTTGGTGATATGCATTTACTTACTTACTTACTCCTCTGGCGCAGCGACCCTAGGGTTGCAAATAGAAATAAAACCAAATGTTTTTTTTCAAATTTATGAAAAAAAAAACATGAAAAAAACCTGGCACCATGGTTTTTTTTCTAAATTAGGTTTTTTTTTAGATGAACAAAAATATGCCACAATAACGGTTTTTCGTGATTTATTTATAATTTATAAAACTAAGTAATTTTTGCGGAATCCCTGAATTCCCCGATGCGGCGACGAGAGGCGTTGGTGTTGCCAACAGTAAATTGCGATAACTACCACTACAGATTTCATTTATGTTGTTATTAATCAAAGTTGTTAAATTAAATTGGTTTAATGGTTAACATAAAGTCTAAAACAAGTAAAACAACCGTATAAAAGTATTAACTGCCTTGCAAATTTTGAGTTTTCATACTTTTGAAAAAAAAACGTACTCCAGAAAGAAAACGGCTTTTTTTCACGGTTTTTTTTTCATGTTTTTTTTTTCAAGTTAGAAAAAAAAACCGTTTTTTTTACAACCCTAAGCGACCCAAAGTGTGTCTTGGCCACCAACACACACTTGACACTTTGGTGATATGGGGTCAAATTAAACTAGGCACGAGCTCTAAGTCGAGCTAGTACAAGCGAACATAGCCTGGCAAACCCGCATGGCCATCAGGGCTATAATGCTTGAATTGGCATCGGATCCGGATAACATGACCGTTAGCCTGCGGGCACTTGTCTTAATCGGTTTGGAATTTCGTGTAGGTATGGCATTTGTTTTGCATGCCTTTTAGTTTCAGTATTTTGGGAGAGATTTATTGAGAAACTAGCTGTGCAGAAGCGGTATCATGGTCGCATTTTTATCACCTGTCATGCCATGCGTCACTTTCGCACTAACATATTTGTTAGAACGTGACAGGCATGGTGACAAATGATAAAGAGCCGACCATCTTAGCCCTACAGGAAGCTTTTTAGGGCTAACTAAAATTACTTTTTATAGTTTGAATAGGAAGAATATCACCACATACAATAAACTTAAAACGTAGCTGGACTTCACTATCAGCTCATCAGCATGTCGCAGTCTTCAAATATTCCTAACTCTAGATAATTTCAGTATCCACTCTTCACCGAAAAACTGTCATTTAGATAACGCACATATCAGTTATGAGAACACTTTAAAATTCATAAAGGCAAGTCTAGTGTTGTTAGGAACTCCAGTCTTGAGTTTGAATTTGAAAATCTCAGCTCATTTTTACGAGACTCTGCGCTTAAAAAACTTCTGTCTTTAAGTCCCGAGTTGAGTCCTTTGTTGAGTCTTTCTTAAGAGCAAGCAACTCATAAGAACTCGAGCCTCCGAATAAAGACTCCGTGAACAATTTTATAGGTTTCTCCTATATGAAAGTCAAGAAATTAGCCGTTATTGTATGATTAATGTACCTAATCAACAAATTATATATAAAGACAATGCTTTTCGAAATTGTTTGTACAAATAATCGAGAGTTCTCTGAAAAAGACTCAAGTCTCTACAAGAGACTCGGGTCTCAAGTTGAAAAGAACTCGAGTTTAGACTTAATTATTAGAGTCTGAAAAACAGAGTCGAGTCTTGAAGCAGATCTCAAAGGACTCGAGTCCTACCCAACACTAGACAAGTCGAGCGCCGGTGCGCACAAAGTCGTGGAACACAGTATTAGAGCGTCCGTTGCAAATGGGAACTAATTGCACATTGGGCTGGCCGGGTTATTAGCCCCGCTAATTGTACACGATCCGTTAATTTTCGCTCGTACAGTCAGCAGCAGAAGTTGCTAAGCGGGCCAGGTGTTCGAAATGATCTTGACGCGACTTTATTGTTAAGAGAATAAGGTAATTATGAACACCACCTCACCCGCTTAGCAACTTCTGCTGCTGACTGTACACTGACATATTTTGTGTCATAGTGTCATTCCTTTTATATAGTTTAACTAATGGAGCTATAAACGTGTATCCTTGATTGATAGGTACTCACTTTTTAGGTAAGCACTGCAGCATTTCACTTTGCCCTGCTGCTCTGCGCTAGGTAAACTTGATATTATATTAGCCATATTTTGTCTCAATACTAATAATGTCAGCATAAAGTAATTAATGATTGAAAAACGAGGTCGAAAGTCCATTGTTGTCGAGTCCAAGTATAGGTTTGAGTGTGGATACTAATTTAATCTAGATTTAGGAATATTTCAAGACTGTGACATGCTGAAGACCTGATAATGAAGTTCAGCTACGTTTTAAGTTTGTTTATGAGTGAGTAAAACATATTTTGTGTTAGAATTATCGGCAAAGTGAAGCGAACAAACACGATAGTTTGTTCGCTTTGTAAAATACAAACTTTATTTATTTATTATGAACATTATTGAATCAAGCTTATAAGCTGGGCTGGTTTTTAAAGTTTAAGTAGAGCTTAAACTCTTTTGGTATATATTCACTGCGATTAAATCTGGACCGCTTCCAACCGGCACGTATGGAGGTCCAAGGGGGAGGCCTATGTTCAGCAGTCGACGTCTTATGGCTGAGATGATGATGATGATGAAATCTGGACGCGATGCGCTTCAAATTTGCAAAACAAACGAGTTTTCTATGCAAAATAACCCATTATAAAACTCCACTTAATAGGTAAAGTTCATCGTTCCTGCCCTTATATAATTTATTCCGTAAAGAGAAACTGCAGTTAAAGCATGTAATGGGCCATTGTTAACGCACCGCTAACCCCGTCCATAACGCATGGGTTCATACAATTTACATAACGCGTGTTAAAAAACCGCCGGACACCTGACGGGTGAACTCACCTGTAGTATAAACTGCGTTTTTACCAGACGGCAGAATTATTATAACTCATTATAACACCGATGGGGAAATGTGAGCTTTGTAAGTTAGGTGTTAAATTTAATTTTGTGTTATCATATCTTAAATACAGGTTAATTGGTGCACTACGTGTCTTAGGGAACTCTTGATCCTTGTAATTCTATGCAGGTTTTTGTAGAACACAAAATGTCAGATTTAATTTGATAGACATGGGGAGACTTTACCTTTATCTGACCGTTATTTTGGCGTTGATGTTTGATATGAATGCGTTACGATGACTGTTTATTCTAGATTATTAAGTATACAATCGAATTTTGTGTCCTTCGCTAAATTCTGTTGAACGCATTAAAGGGCGAAATAACACTGTTGAAAGGACGTCCTCAGTTTATATCAACTTAACTCACCAACTTGATAGACTAGTTATTTATTCCATTATAATACCAACATGTCAAAAACATTGTGATTTTAACTGACGCGATTATGAAGCGAAAACAAGATCGACTGTAAAAAGTACTCCTACCGTTATTGCAACACAACATCTTAAGAAGTCCTGTGCTTCAGCTCTTTTAAGCCTGTTTAGACACTGGCCAAAGTATTAATCGTGTAGCTTGAAGTATGACGAGTTTTTACGCGCTGCCGCAGCCTCTGATGACTCACGCGCAACTGTACTGCCTTCCAAAACAAAAAAAGACGTATACGGCCATGGAATTCCAATAAAAATACGGTTTTCTGGCTTGAGACTTTGTGTGGCAGTGGCCAGCTACTCTGCAGTGACGTATTAATGCGATTTTATCGAGCCATCATTGCGATACAGCGTTGATTTACGTCTGTAACTAACGTTGATATTTTCTCTCTATTAGGTCCAGTGTGTGTGAATTATGAAAATTAAATTAGACGTTTTGGTTGACGAGTATATTGCATTAGACATGCTAGAGACATGCAGTATCTTTGACTGCGTATTACAACTAAATACGTAGTTATATAATCAAAGATTACGTCGATGTGACAACCTTATTTATTCAGTTGAAAATAAAAAAAAAACATCTGAGCCACTGGTTTTATTAATCTTGGTCATCCTTTTGTGGAGAGTGTTATCGTATATCCAGTGGTGACTTTCACATTGTGAACGTTAACTTCTATCCAAAATACGAAGTCTATTTAATTTCCTATACGTCCGAGATTCATGTGTAATTGAAAATTTCATATTTAAAACATGCTGTATACTTGGATTGAATTTATACAATGGCACCGTTTTCTGTCCAATGAATACAGTGTCGAATGAATTCTCATTTCGATGGTTCTGCTATTAAGCCTCGTCTGTGTCCAATTTTGTGAATTGTGTGTATCCACATTAATTGAGTTAACCATCATTGTTCTATATTACCTGAAAAATGGTGCACCAGAGCGTCTGTTATTTAGTTGGCTGAAATGTTACAAGGGAAATTTCGTAGATCTCTGCTTTAATCAGTTGTCAATTGTGGTCAATGCAACCGGAGCTAAGTGCCATAGTCCAAACATGCGAGTCATCATCATTTTTGTCATGCAGTGTTGTCGCCAGTTGTTTTTTAGCAGCCTGTATTTTCTTGAATTCACATATGTAGTATGTATGATTTGAAGTCTACTTTAAACTGAGAATAATTAATAATCGCCAATTTCAGCTTATCTTCGACGTCACGTGCGTCTTTTCTATCCAACACCCCCCTTTGTCCCTCCAAGCTGATAACCGGCGGAGCGGCGCGAGCGCAGCGCCTCGCCAGTCTTCCCCCAACCGTCGTGGCACGCGGACGTGCTGCTGCTCTGTTCTATAGTAACTTAACCTCAGTGCAGTGATGGTGCAGAAGTGCTGGTGATAGTGTAGTGACGAGATCAGTGCCCAGTGTCGCATGTGCTTTGTGCACCTGCCAGATACCGTTGTGTTGCGCTTCGGTGCTCCGGTTAATAACTTCGGATACGCAGTGACTGTGCTAAGAAGCGAGGAAAGCTTTACCTGTATCGGTAAAATGAGGATTGTTTTATAGTTTTCACAACTTTTAAAGCTAGGTCATCGTGTTGACAGAAGGCGTGTCTGACTCACTTCCCAAACTTGGACGTGTCTAAAGTCTAGCCGAATTTTATCCATTGTTAAAGTTTCACAGTTTTTGGGGACATTTCGTTTGTTTCGGAGGTTGTTGTCTCGCTCGATCGGCTGCGGAGGAAGGCTTTTCGGCCGGGTGAAACCGCGGCAACTGGACCTTGATATCCGGCGTTGCAACAGTACAATTGAGCTGGTTTGGCGGCTGTTGGGTGCCGCAAGTTTGGAACTTATCGCTGTTTGTGCACAACGGATCAAAAACTAAGAAAAATTACAACTTTTCATCAAATTTGTACATAGTATTCCTGTATTAAACTAGCATCTATTACAATGTTGGTTCTGATTCTAACATTGTAATAGATACTACTTAGTGCAGCTAGTTTTAGCTGTTCTTTACTTACATTTCCTTCTTACCTTGTAACAGCCTGTGTATCTATCGGTGCTTTAAGCAGACTTTTGCTGATAGTTGGGCAAATGTTATTCTTGTAGAAATTCAATTTATCCAATCGAATGTGCTATTCCTGTATTGGACTAATATTTATTACAATGTATCTATAGTCTAGTTGTTTGTGACTATACAACCTTTGCCTATCGTTCAATGTTGTTGCTAATCTATGCAGTAGGTATCAGTTCACAATCACATGTTTATATAAGTCTAATTGATTTAAATGTACGCTTTAGGTTCATAACTTATGCCGAACCATTCGAACTAGCATTTTATACTGTCAAGGTTGGAATCAGGTTCACTTGCATTGCCTATTCGGTATTGTTCTCCTGTATATAAGTCTGGCCGTCCTGCGTCGCTAACATTCGAATGGGTTCCTGCCTCTACAATATCGATTACTTGTTAGTCGATATCCCTATTTTGTTATTTAAATACCAAGCTATAACTTACAATTCTGTCAATGTAGATTGACAGTGTAATATAATTTATGTTCTGCGATATCGCAACTAAGTTATGTAAGTTTGGTCTACAAGAATGTAAATCAATAACCTGATGGATTTTTTCTTGTTAACACTTGCCATATTCAGGTATCATTGTCTCTATTCACTTTCACATCATTGTCTAAGTGCAAAGCTTACGATTAACATTATAATGAGCTGCATAACACCCATGTGACTTTAAAAGCTGCCATGGCTTTCTATGCTTACGCAATAGGAAAGTGGGAGTTGAAGTTTGGTAATACACCTTGTATGATCATAATTATCTAATCAAGCCGAGAAAGGTTAATATTTACACACAAAATGTTGATTTACTACATTTCCTATGCGAAAAACATGTAGGCTGTTTGCGTTCGCGTTCGCGTTTAGTCTATTTGAACATTTCGGATGAAATAAGCTTATTGGTAAATACGAGTTACCACGCCTCTAGCTTGTTTATAATGATTATCTTCCTTTATTCGTTTTCCTTAGAATCGGTATACGATTTCTAAATTGCAATGATTTAGTAATGATGCGAGGTAATTACACTTATTTTTTATTGCATTATGAACGTTTAACGTTCTCTTCGCGGCCTTTACCTTGGATATTCAGTTTTTGCTTATTTTGCGCTACTTTTTTAGTGAATGGGCATATTAAGGTTGCAGTCATTATAACTTTTAAGTTATTCTATCGGATTGTAATCCTCATTCTCAAGTAGATTTTTAGTTAGGCGATCTCTACATAAAGATGCATTCAAATTTCTTTCTATTGACATCCTTCAAAGTGGTACCTTTATTCTGAATTTAAACACCTACATTCCAATATTTATAGAATGGCATGATTATTATTTTCGTATCATTTCAAACACATATCGTGTCAAAATGGATGTGTCGTATCGCGGCGAACGTGAAAGAGCCGATAACTGATAACGATAAGAACAGGTGATGTCACCTGCCGTTGTTAAGGCGGCGACCGTTTGTAGTAAACGGATCATTTGTAACTTTTAAACAAAACAAACTGTCATTGTCTCGTATTCGTTTGCTCTTTGTTAATAGGTTACAATTTTTTTGTTTTTTTATAGGTACATCTAACTTGGTTAATAAGTATTTTTAAAGACTTCGTAGCATCTATATTCCAAAACGTAATTCAAGACTAAAAAAAGTAAGAAAATATTGCCACTTTTTACTAGCGCGTCATGTATTTAAGTAAAATTAAGTAAATAAAAGTACTTTTTTAAATAGTAGGAGTAAAATTACTAATAAATAAATTATCTTAGGGGCTGTCCATAAATTAACTCATCGATTTTTGACGATTTTTGACCCCCCCCCCCCCTATAATCATCCAAAAATCATGCTTCAAATGACCCCATTTCCTCCTACTTCATGCTACCGTCATCCGATGTCCAGACCCCCCCCCCCCCTAATTTGAAATGACGTAATTTATGAATAGCCCCTTAGATTGATTATTTATCAAAAGGAATTTACTATATTACAAACAAATTATTGCAGTGGCAACATTTTCTTACTTTTATTGGTCTTGAATTACGTTTTGGAGTATAATATTAAGTTTTTGAATAAAATTATTGCATTAAATACGTGTGTGTGAACCTAGCATATCAAGTGCTAGCATCTCAAACTTTTATGAGAGTTCTAGTAGCATCCCTAATAGTTCTACAGTTCTAGATGGTTTTTTTAAATAGTTCTGCTCATTTTCGCGAAAAAAATGAAATTTTAAAATGAGATGCTAACTTCACATTTTGACACTCCAGCATCCCAGCCATTACCCACTCCACAGCCTCGAAATAGCATTTAAATGAAAGATACTAACATTTCTAGACGATATATAATGAGTTCTAGTCAAAACTGTAAAAATATTTTTTTTCATATATGTATGGGACACGAACATGAAAAATAATTCTAAGTAAATTCTGATTAATGCTAAGTTTGAGCAAAAATCCCAGTTTGGACAACCAGCATCTCAGCAGTTCTGGATAGCCAGCTCCCACGTGCACTAGAATAACCACAGTTCTATCTTCTAGAAGAAAATTTGACAGAGTTTTGATAGAATATCTCCGAAAATAGTCTCGAAATCGAGTAAATGCTAAGTTCTGAGCGTAGCATCCCAGCCAATGCTGGTCTGATACCCAGCATCTCAGCAGTTCTGGATAGGCAGCTCCCTAGTGCACTAGAATAACCACAGTTCTATCTTCTAGAAGGAAATTTGGCAGAGTTTTGGAGGATTATGTTTGAAATAGTCTCGAAATCGAGAAATAGCTAAGTTCGGAGCTTAGCATCCCAGCCAATGCAGGTCTACTACCCAGCATCTCAGCAGTTCTTTATAGCCAGCTCCCTAGTGCACTAGAATAACCACAGTTCTATCTTCTAGAACGAAAGTTGGCACAGTTTTGAAAGATAGTCTTTCAAAACTCCAAAAAAGTATCAAAATCGAGGAATTGCTAAGTTCGGAGCTTAGCATCCCAGCCAATGCGGGCTAGATACCTAGCATCTCAGCAGTTCTGGATAGAAAGCACCCTAGCGGATTAGAATACATGCAGTTCTGTCTTCTAGAACGAAATTTGGCAAAGTTATGAAAGATAGTCTTTCAAAACTACGAAATAGTATCGAAATTGAGGAATTGCTAAGTTCTGAGCTTGGCATCCAAGCCAATGCAAGTCAGACACCCAGCATCTCAGCAGTTCTGGATAGCCAGCTCCCTAGAGCACTAGAATAACCACAGTTCTATCTTCTAGAAGAAAATTTGACAGAGTATTGATAGACTATGTCCGGAAATATTATCGAAGTCTCGAAATCGAGAAATAGCTAAGTTCTGAGCTAGCATCCCAGCCAATGCGGGTCAAACACACAGCATCTTAGCAGTTCTGGATAGCCAGCTCCCTAAAGCACTAGAATATTCACAGTTCTATCTTCTAGAAGGAAATTTGACAGAGTTTTGATAGACTATGTCCGAAAATAGTCTCGAAATCGAGTAAATGCTAAGTTCTGAGCGTAGCATCCCAGCCAATAAAAATCTGATACCCAGCATCTCAGCAGTTCTGGATAGCCAGCTCCCACGTGCACTAGAATAACCACAGATCTATCTTCTAGAAGAAAATTTGACAGAGTTTTGATAGAATATCTCCGAAAATAGTCTCAAAATCGAGTAAATGCTAAGTTCTCAGCGTAGCATCCCAGCCAATACCGGTCTGATACCCAGCATCTCAGCAGTTCTGGATAGGCAGCTCCCTAGTGCACTAGCATAACCATAGTTCTATCTTCTAGAACGAAATTTGGCAGAGTTTTGGAGGATTATGTTTGAAATAATCTCGAAATCGAGAAATAGCTAAGTTCGGAGCTTAGCATCCCAGCCAATGCGGGCTATATACCTAGCATCTCAGCAGTTCTGGATAGCAAGCACCCTAGTGAATTAGAATACATGCAGTTCTATCTTCTAGAACGAAATTTGGCAAAGTTTTGAAAGATAGTCTTTCAAAACTCCGAAAAAAGTATCGAAATCGAGGAATTGCTAAGTTCTGAGCTTGGCATCCCAGCCAATGCAGGTCAGACACCCAGCATCTCAGCAGTTCTGGATAGCCAGCTCCCTAGAGCACTAGAATAACCACAGTTCTATCTTCTAGAAGGAAATTTGACAGAGTTTTGATAGACTATGTCCGGACATAGTATCGAAGTCTCGAAATCGACTAAATGCTAAGTTGTGAGCTTAGCATCCCAGCTAATGCAGGTCTGATACCCAGCATCTCAGCAGTTCTGGATAGCTAGCTCCGTAGTGCTCTAGAATAACTACAGTTCTATCTTCTAGAAGGAAATTTGACAGAATTTTGATAGACTATCTCCGAAAATAGTCTCGAAATCGAGTAAATGCTAAGTTCTGAGCGTAGCATCCCAGCCAATGCTGGTCTGATACCCAGCATCTCAGCAGTTCTGGATAGGCAGCTCCCTAGTGCACTAGAATAACCACAGTTCTATCTTCTAGAAGGAAATTTGGCAGAGTTTTGGAGGATTATGTTTGAAATAGTCTCGAAATCGAGAAATAGCTAAGTTCGGAGCTTAGCATCCCAGCCAATGCAGGTCTACTACCCAGCATCTCAGCAGTTCTTTATAGCCAGCTCCCTAGTGCACTAGAATAACCAAAGTTCTGTCTTCTAGAACGAAAGTTGGCAGAGTTTTGATAGACTAACTCCGAAAATAGTCTCGAAATCGAGTAAATGCTAAGTTCTGAGTGTAGCATCCCAGCCAATGCAGGTCTGATACCCAGCATCTCAGCAGTTCTGGATAGCAAACACCCTAGTGAATTAGAATACATTCAGTTCTATCTTCTAGAACGAAATTTGGCAAAGTTTTGAAAGATAGTCTTTCAAAACTCCGAAAAAAGTATCGAAATCGAGGAATTGCTAAGTTCTGAGCTTGGCATCCCAGCTAATGCAAGTCAGACACCCAGCATCACAGCAGTTCTGAATAGCCAGCTCCCTAGAGCACTAGAAAAACCACAGTTCTATCTTCTAGAGGGAAATTTGACAGAGTTTTGATAGACTATGTCCGGAAATAGTATCGAAGTCTCGAAATCGACTAAATGCTAAGTTGTGAGCTTAGCATCCCAGCTAATGCAGGTCTGATACCCGGCATCTCAGCAGTTCTGGATAGCTAGCTCCGTAGTGCTCTAGCATAAATACAGTTCTATCTTCTAGAAGGAAATTTGACAGAATTTTGATAGACTATCTCCGAAAATAGTCTCGTAATCGAGTAAATGCTAAGTTCTGAGCGTAGCATCCCAGCCAATGCAGGTCTGGTACCCACCATCTCAGCAGTTCTGGATAGGCAGCTCCCTAGTGCACTAGAATAACCACAGTTCTATCTTCTAGAAGGAAATTTGGCAGAGTTTTGGAGGATTACGTTTGAAATAGTCTCGAAATCGAGAAATAGCTAAGTTCGGAGCTTAGCATCCCAGCCAATGCGGGCTAGATACCTAGCATCTCAGCAGTTCTGGATAGCAAGCACCCTACTGAATTAGAATACATGCAGTTCTATCTTCTAGAACGAAATTTGGCAAAGTTTTGAAAGATAGTCTTTCAAAACTCCGAAAAAAGTATCGAAATCGAGGAATTGCTAAGTTCTGAGCTTGGCATCCCAGCTAATGCATGTCAGACACCCAGCATCACAGCAGTTCTGAATAGCCAGCTCCCTAGAGCACTAGAATAACCACAGTTCTATCTTCTAGAAGGAAATTTGACAGAGTTTTGATAGACTATGTCCGGAAATAGTATCGAAGTCTCGAAATCGACTAAATGCTAAGTTGTGAGCTTAGCATCCCAGCTAATGCAAGTCTGATACCCAGCATCTTTGCAGTCCTGGATAGTTAGCTCCGTAGTGCTCTAGAATAAATACAGTTCTATCTTCTAGAAGGAAATTTGACAGAATTTTGATAGACTATCTCCGAAAATAGTCTCGAAATCGAGTAAATGCTAAGTTCTGAGCGTAGCATCCCAGCCAATGCTGGTCTGATACCCAGCATCTCAGCAGTTCTGGATAGGCAGCTCCCTAGTGCACTAGAATAACCACAGTTCTATCTTCTAGAAGGAAATTTGGCAGAGTTTTGGAGGATTATGTTTGAAATAGTCTCGAAATCGAGAAATAGCTAAGTTCGGAGCTTAGCATCCCAGCCAATGCAGGTCTACTACCCAGCATCTCAGCAGTTCTTTATAGGCAGCTCCCTAGTGCACTAGAATAACCACAGTTCTATCTTCTAGAAGGAAATTTGACAGAGTTTTGATAGACTATCTCCGAAAATAGTCTCGAAATCGAGTAAATGCTAAGTTCGGAGCGAAGCATCCCAGTCAATGCAGGTCTGATACCCAGCATCTCAGCAATTCTAGATAGGCAGCTCCCTAGTGCACCAGAATAACCAAAGTTCTATCTTCTAGAAGGAAAATTGGCAGAGTTTTGGAGGATTATGTTTGAAATAGCCTCGAAATCGAGAAATAGCTAAGTTCGGAGCTTAGCATCCCAGCCAATGCGAGCTAGATACCTAGCATCTCAGCAATTCTGGATAGCAAGCACCCTAGGACATTAGAATACATGCAGTTCTATCTTCTAGAACGAAATATGGCAGAGTTTTTGAAAGATAGTCTTTCAAAACTACAAAAAAGTATCGAAATCGATGAATTGCTAAGTTCTGAGCTTGGCATCCCAGCCAATGCGGGTCAGACACCCAGCATCTCAGCAGTTCTGGGTAGACAGCTCCCTAGAGCACTAGAGTAACCACAGTTCTATCGTCTAGAACCAAATTTGACAGAGTTTTGATAGACTGAGTATAACATGAATAAAGCCTTTGTTATACAAAAGCGAGCCATGAGGACTATAGTGCGTATTCCACAAACTGAGTCCTGCCAGGAATATTTCATAAATCTTAAAATACTAATTGTCCCGTGTCTGTACATCCTTCTGCTCCTCACTGACCTGGTCAAAAGTCTAAAGGAGTACGAGACCAATGAAGATAGGGAGATACGTTCAGCCTAAACTTAATATAGTCACTCATTGCGCAGAATTTCAGAGTATGCAGCTCTACAACAAGCTTCCCAGTGAGTGGAGGAACATCGATAGCCTTGTTATCTTTAAAAATAAATTAAAAACACTGCTGCTGAAAGAATGCTTTAATTTATAGTGGAATTTACGACCTACTTTAGTAATTTGTCTACGTAATGTTGGTAGTAATTATTTTAGATAAATACGTCTGATATTGTTCTGCATGTTAGATGAAGGGCGCCACTTCGAACAACTACGTAAAAAATGTACTTCCTTAAAAAATAAATGTTAGATTTATTATTTCATAAACGGTAGTTTTATTATTTTATTACAGTTTATTATCGCAAATAATTAATCTCAAGCAGTTTTTATCTCTTACGACACCGACGTTCTTTGATGGGTGAGTTGTCGTGCTAAATGTATGGGAGGGTTTGAAGTTAATGTTTGGGATATTTCTGCTTTTATTAAAAAAAAGTTATTAATGTAATTTTACTCATTGGGTAACGCACTTTCGATATAAATTTGAAGTTTTCTGATATCTGTTATATTTACGGAATTATCGCCTGGCTACACTTAACGATTACACCTTAATAAGTTTTTGGCAAAAATTTCATTTTTGGTACAAGCTTTTATCGCTGACTGTACTTTTCTTACGACAGACAAATAAAACTCATCGAGACAATTCTAAAAACCCCTACCACAATTAGGTTGCGTTGTTTCATCACAGAGTTCCTATGGCCACCTCCTGTCTCCATCATCAGATCAGTTCGACAGTACCATATTATTGTATTGTCATCAGAACTACATACAGCTGCCAATTTTCATGACGCTACGATCCTTGGAAGATGGTTAAATTAGTTACCTTAGATTCCATTACATAGTTAGTTACATACAGGTCGAGAGTTCCTATGGCCACCTCCTGTCTCCATCATCAGATCAGTTCGACAGTACCATATTATTGTATTGTCATCAGAACTACATACAGCTGCCAATTTTCATGACTGACATGACAAGTCTATCAAAACTCTGTCAAATTTCCTTCTACAAGATAGAACTGTGGTTATTGTAGTGCTCCAGGGGGCTGGCTATCCAGAACTGCTGAGATGCTGGGTGTCTCACCTGCATTGGCTGGGATGCCAAGCTCAGAACTTAGCAATTCCTCGATTTAGAGATTATTTTCGGACATAGTCTATCCAAACTCTGTCAAATTTCCTTCTAGAAGATAGAACTGTGGTTACTCTAGTGCTCTAGGGAGCTGACTACCCAGAACTGCTGAGATGCTGAGTATCAGACTTGCATTGGCTGGGATGCTACGCTCAGAACTTAGCATTTACTCGATTTCGAGACTATTTTCGGACATAGTCTATCAAAACTCTGTCAAATTTCCTTCTACAAGATAGAACTGTGGTTATTCTGGTTCACTTTGGAGCTGGCTATCCAGAACTGCTGAGATGCTGGGTGTCTGACCCGCATTGGCTGGGATGCTAGCTCAGAACTTAGCTATTTCTCGATTTCGGGACTTCGATACTATTTTCGGACATAGTGTATCAAAACTCTGTCAAATTTCCTTCTAGAAGATAGAACTATGGTTACTGTGGTGCTCCAGGGGGCTGGCTATCCAGAACTGCTGAGATGCTGGGTGTCTCACCTGCATTGGCTGGGATGCCAAGCTCAGAACTTAGCAATTCCTTGATTTCGATACTTTTTTGTAGTTTTGAAAGACTATCTTTCAAAACTTTGCCAAATTTCGTTCTAGAAGGTAGAACTGCGTGTATTCTAATGCACTAGGGTGCTTGCTATCCAGAACTGCTGAAATGACAGGTATCTAATCCGCATTGGCTGGGATGCTAAGCTCCGAACTTAGCTATTTCTCGATTTCGAGACTATTTCAAACATAATCCTCCAAAACTCTGCCAAATTTCCTTCTACAAGATAGACCTGTGGTTATTCTAGTGCTCTAGGGAGCTGACTACCCAGAACTGCTGAGATGCTGAGTATCAGACTTGCATTGGCTGGGATGCTACGCTCAGAACTTAGCATTTACTCGATTTCGAGACTATTTTCGGACATAGTCTATCAAAACTCTGTCAAATTTCCTTCTACAAGATAGAACTGTGGTTATTCTAGTTCACTTTGGAGCTGGCTATCCAGAACTGCTGAGATGCTGGGTGTCTGACCCGCATTGGCTGGGATGCTAGCTCAGAACTTAGCTATTTCTCGATTTCGGGACTTCGATACTATTTTCGGACATAGTGTATCAAAACTCTGTCAAATTTCCTTCTAAAAGATAGAACTATGGTTACTGTAGTGCTCCAGGGGGCTGGCTATCCAGAACTGCTGAGATGCTGGTTGTCTCACCTGCATTGGCTGGGATGCCAAGCTCAGAACTTAGCAATTCCTTGATTTCGATACTTTTTTGTAGTTTTGAAAGACTATCTTTCAAAACTTTGCCAAATTTCGTTCTAGAAGGTAGAACTGCGTGTATTCTAATGCACTAGGGTGCTAGCTATCCAGAACTGCTGAAATGACAGGTATCTAATCCGCATTGGCTGGGATGCTAAGCTCCGAACTTAGCTATTTCTCGATTTCGAGACTATTTCAAACATAATCCTCCAAAACTCTGCCAAATTTCCTTCTACAAGATAGAACTGTGGTTATTCTGGTGCACTAGGGAGCTGCCTATCCAGAATTGCTGAGATGCTGGCTACCAGACCTGCATTGGCTGGGATGCTTCGCTCAGAACTAAGTATTTACTCGATTTCGAGACTATTTTCGGAGATAGTCTATCAAAACTCTGTCAAATTTCCTTCTAGAAGATAGAACTGTAGTTATTCTAGTGCACTTTGAAGCTGGCTATCCAGAACTGCTGAGATGCTGGGTGTCTGACCAGCATTGGCTGGGATGCTAGCTCAGAACTTAGCTATTTCTCGATTTCGAGACTTCGATACTATTTTCGGACATAGTGTATCAAAACTCTGTCAAATTTCCTTCTAGAAGATAGAACTGTGGTTATTGTAGTGCTCCAGGGGGCTGGCTATCCAGAACTGCTGAGATGCTGGGTGTCTCACCTGCATTGGCTGGGATGCCAAGCTCAGAACTTAGCAATTCCTCGATTAAAATACTTTTTTGGAGTTTTGAAAGACTATCTTTCAAAACTTTGCCAAATTTCGTTCTAGAAGATAGAACTGCGTGTATTCTAATGCACTAGGGTGCTTGCTATCCAGAACTGCGGAGATAACAGGTATCTAACCCGCATTGGCTGGGATGCTAAGCTCTGAACTTAGCTATTTCTCGATTTCGAGACTATTTCAAACATAATCCTCCAAAACTCAGCCAAATTTCCTTCTAGAAGATAGAACTGTGGTTATTCTCTTGCACTAGGGAGCTGCCTATCCAGAATTGCTGAGATGCTGGGTATCAGACCTGCATTGGCCGGGATGCTAGGATGCTACGCTCAGAACTTAGCATTTACTCGATTTCGAGACTATTTTCGGAGATAGTCTATCAAAACTCTGTCAAATTTCCTTCTAGAAGATAGAACTGTGAATATTCTAGTGCTCTAGGGAGCTGGCTATCCAGAACTGCTGAGATGCTGGGTGTCTGACTTGCATTGGCTGGGATGCTAGGCTCCAAACTTAGCTATTTCTCGATTTCTAGACTATTTCAAACATAATCCTTGAAAACTCTGCCAAATTTCCTTCTAGAAGACAGAACTGTGGTTATTCTAGTGCTCTAGGAAGCTGGCTATCCAGAAATGCTGTGATGCTTGGTGTTCGACCTGCATTGGCTGGGATGCCAAGCTCAGAACTTAGCTAATTCTCGATTTAGAGACTATTTTCGGACATAGTCTATACAAATTCTGTCAAATTTCCTTCTAGAAGATAGAACTGTGGTTATTCTAGTGCTCTAGGGAGCTGACTATCCAGAACTGCTGAGATGCTGGGTGTCTGACTTGCATTGGCTGGGATGCTAAGCTCCAAACTTAGCTATTTCTCGATTTCGAGACTATTTCAAACATAATCCTCCAAAACTCTGCCAAATTTCCTTCTAGAAGATAGAACTGTGGTTATTCTAGTGCTCTAGGAAGCTGGCTATTTAGAAATGCTGTGATGCTTGGTGTTCGACCTGCATTGGCTGGGATGCCAAGCTCAGAACTTAGCTAATTCTCGATTTACAGACTATTTTCGGAAATAGTCTATACAAACTCTGTCAAATTTCCTTCTAGAAGATAGAACTGTGGTTAGTCTAGTGCTCTAGGGAGCTGACTATCCAGAACTGCTGAGATGCTGGGTATCAGATTTGCATTGGCTGGGATGCTACGCTCGGAACTTAGCATTTACTCGATTTCGAGACTATTTTCGGACATAGTCTATCAAAACTCTGTCAAATTTCCTTCTAGAAGATAGAACTGTGGTTATTCTAGTGCTCTAGGGAGCTGACTATCCAGAACTGCTGAGATACTGGGTATCAGATTTGCATTGGCTGGGATGCTACGCTCAGAACTTAGCATTTACTCGATTTCGAGACTATTTTCGGACATAGTCTATCAAAACTCTGTCAAATTTCCTTCTAGAAGATAGAACTGTAAATATTCTAGTGCTCTAGGGAGCTGGCTATCAAGAACTGCTGAGATGCTGGGTGTTTGACCCGCATTGGCTGGGATGCTAGCTCAGAACTTAGCTATTTCTCGATTTCGAGACTTCGATAATATTTCCGGACATAGTCTATCAAAACTCTGTCAAATTTTCTTCTAGAAGATAGAACTGTGGTTATCCTAGTGCTCTAGGGAGCTGGCTATCCAGAACTGCTGAGATGCTGGGTGTCTGACTTGCATTGGCTCGGATGCCAAGCTCAGAACTTAGTAATTCCTCGATTTCGATATTTTTTTCGGAGTTTTGAAAGACTATCTTTCAAAACTTTGTCAAATTTCGTTGTAGAAGACAGAACTGCATGTATTCTAATCCGCTGGGGTGCTTGCTATCCAGAACTGCTGAGATGCTAGGTATCTAGCCCGCATTGGCTGGGATGCTAAGCTCCGAACTTAACAATTCCTCGATTTTCATACTTTTTTGGAGCCAAGCTCAGAACTTAGCTAATTCTCGATTTACAGACTATTTTCGGAAATAGTCTATACAAACTCTGTCAAATTTCCTTCTAGAAGATAGAACTGTGGTTATTCTAGTGCTCTAGGGAGCTGACTATCCAGAACTGCTGAGATGCTGGGTATCAGATTTGCATTGGCTGGGATGCTACGCTCGGAACTTAGCATTTACTCGATTTCGATAATATTTCCGGACATAGTCTATCAAAACTCTGTCAAATTTTCTTCTAGAAGATAGAACTGTGGTTATCCTAGTGCTCTAGGGAGCTGGCTATCCAGAACTGCTGAGATGCTGGGTGTCTGACTTGCATTGGCTCGGATGCCAAGCTCAGAACTTAGTAATTCCTCGATTTCGATATTTTTTTCGGAGTTTTGAAAGACTATCTTTCAAAACTTTGTCAAATTTCGTTGTAGAAGACAGAACTGCATGTATTCTAATCCGCTGGGGTGCTTGCTATCCAGAACTGCTGAGATGCTAGGTATCTAGCCCGCATTGGCTGGGATGCTAAGCTCCGAACTTAACAATTCCTCGATTTTCATACTTTTTTGGAGCCAAGCTCAGAACTTAGCTAATTCTCGATTTACAGACTATTTTCGGAAATAGTCTATACAAACTCTGTCAAATTTCCTTCTAGAAGATAGAACTGTGGTTATTCTAGTGCTCTAGGGAGCTGACTATCCAGAACTGCTGAGATGCTGGGTATCAGATTTGCATTGGCTGGGATGCTACGCTCGGAACTTAGCATTTACTCGATTTCGATAATATTTCCGGACATAGTCTATCAAAACTCTGTCAAATTTCCTTCTAGAAGATAGAACTGTGAATATTCTAGTGCTCTAGGGAGCTGGCTATCCAGAACTGCTGAGATGCTGGGTGTCTGACTTGCATTGGCTGGGATGCTAGGCTCCAAACTTAGCTATTTCTCGATTTCTAGACTATTTCAAACATAATCCTTGAAAACTCTGCCAAATTTCCTTCTAGAAGATAGAACTGTGGTTATTCTAGTGCTCTAGGGAGCTGACTATCCAGAACTGCTGAGATGCTGGGTGTCTGACTTGCATTGGCTGGGATGCTAAGCTCCAAACTTAGCTATTTCTCGATTTCGAGACTATTTCAAACATAATCCTCCAAAACTCTGCCAAATTTCCTTCTAGAAGATAGAACTGTGGTTATTCTAGTGCTCTAGGAAGCTGGCTATTTAGAAATGCTGTGATGCTTGGTGTTCGACCTGCATTGGCTGGGATGCCAAGCTCAGAACTTAGCTAATTCTCGATTTACAGACTATTTTCGGAAATAGTCTATACAAACTCTGTCAAATTTCCTTCTAGAAGATAGAACTGTGGTTAGTCTAGTGCTCTAGGGAGCTGACTATCCAGAACTGCTGAGATGCTGGGTATCAGATTTGCATTGGCTGGGATGCTACGCTCGGAACTTAGCATTTACTCGATTTCGAGACTATTTTCGGACATAGTCTATCAAAACTCTGTCAAATTTCCTTCTAGAAGATAGAACTGTGGTTATTCTAGTGCTCTAGGGAGCTGACTATCCAGAACTGCTGAGATACTGGGTATCAGATTTGCATTGGCTGGGATGCTACGCTCAGAACTTAGCATTTACTCGATTTCGAGACTATTTTCGGACATAGTCTATCAAAACTCTGTCAAATTTCCTTCTAGAAGATAGAACTGTAAATATTCTAGTGCTCTAGGGAGCTGGCTATCAAGAACTGCTGAGATGCTGGGTGTTTGACCCGCATTGGCTGGGATGCTAGCTCAGAACTTAGCTATTTCTCGATTTCGAGACTTCGATAATATTTCCGGACATAGTCTATCAAAACTCTGTCAAATTTTCTTCTAGAAGATAGAACTGTGGTTATCCTAGTGCTCTAGGGAGCTGGCTATCCAGAACTGCTGAGATGCTGGGTGTCTGACTTGCATTGGCTCGGATGCCAAGCTCAGAACTTAGTAATTCCTCGATTTCGATATTTTTTTCGGAGTTTTGAAAGACTATCTTTCAAAACTTTGTCAAATTTCGTTGTAGAAGACAGAACTGCATGTATTCTAATCCGCTGGGGTGCTTGCTATCCAGAACTGCTGAGATGCTAGGTATCTAGCCCGCATTGGCTGGGATGCTAAGCTCCGAACTTAACAATTCCTCGATTTTCATACTTTTTTGGAGCCAAGCTCAGAACTTAGCTAATTCTCGATTTACAGACTATTTTCGGAAATAGTCTATACAAACTCTGTCAAATTTCCTTCTAGAAGATAGAACTGTGGTTATTCTAGTGCTCTAGGGAGCTGACTATCCAGAACTGCTGAGATGCTGGGTATCAGATTTGCATTGGCTGGGATGCTACGCTCGGAACTTAGCATTTACTCGATTTCGATAATATTTCCGGACATAGTCTATCAAAACTCTGTCAAATTTTCTTCTAGAAGATAGAACTGTGGTTATCCTAGTGCTCTAGGGAGCTGGCTATCCAGAACTGCTGAGATGCTGGGTGTCTGACTTGCATTGGCTCGGATGCCAAGCTCAGAACTTAGTAATTCCTCGATTTCGATATTTTTTTCGGAGTTTTGAAAGACTATCTTTCAAAACTTTGTCAAATTTCGTTGTAGAAGACAGAACTGCATGTATTCTAATCCGCTGGGGTGCTTGCTATCCAGAACTGCTGAGATGCTAGGTATCTAGCCCGCATTGGCTGGGATGCTAAGCTCCGAACTTAACAATTCCTCGATTTTCATACTTTTTTGGAGCCAAGCTCAGAACTTAGCTAATTCTCGATTTACAGACTATTTTCGGAAATAGTCTATACAAACTCTGTCAAATTTCCTTCTAGAAGATAGAACTGTGGTTATTCTAGTGCTCTAGGGAGCTGACTATCCAGAACTGCTGAGATGCTGGGTATCAGATTTGCATTGGCTGGGATGCTACGCTCGGAACTTAGCATTTACTCGATTTCGATAATATTTCCGGACATAGTCTATCAAAACTCTGTCAAATTTCCTTCTAGAAGATAGAACTGTGAATATTCTAGTGCTCTAGGGAGCTGGCTATCCAGAACTGCTGAGATGCTGGGTGTCTGACTTGCATTGGCTGGGATGCTAGGCTCCAAACTTAGCTATTTCTCGATTTCTAGACTATTTCAAACATAATCCTTGAAAACTCTGCCAAATTTCCTTCTAGAAGATAGAACTGTGGTTATTCTAGTGCTCTAGGGAGCTGACTATCCAGAACTGCTGAGATGCTGGGTGTCTGACTTGCATTGGCTGGGATGCTAAGCTCCAAACTTAGCTATTTCTCGATTTCGAGACTATTTCAAACATAATCCTCCAAAACTCTGCCAAATTTCCTTCTAGAAGATAGAACTGTGGTTATTCTAGTGCTCTAGGAAGCTGGCTATTTAGAAATGCTGTGATGCTTGGTGTTCGACCTGCATTGGCTGGGATGCCAAGCTCAGAACTTAGCTAATTCTCGATTTACAGACTATTTTCGGAAATAGTCTATACAAACTCTGTCAAATTTCCTTCTAGAAGATAGAACTGTGGTTAGTCTAGTGCTCTAGGGAGCTGACTATCCAGAACTGCTGAGATGCTGGGTATCAGATTTGCATTGGCTGGGATGCTACGCTCGGAACTTAGCATTTACTCGATTTCGAGACTATTTTCGGACATAGTCTATCAAAACTCTGTCAAATTTCCTTCTAGAAGATAGAACTGTGGTTATTCTAGTGCTCTAGGGAGCTGACTATCCAGAACTGCTGAGATACTGGGTATCAGATTTGCATTGGCTGGGATGCTACGCTCAGAACTTAGCATTTACTCGATTTCGAGACTATTTTCGGACATAGTCTATCAAAACTCTGTCAAATTTCCTTCTAGAAGATAGAACTGTAAATATTCTAGTGCTCTAGGGAGCTGGCTATCAAGAACTGCTGAGATGCTGGGTGTTTGACCCGCATTGGCTGGGATGCTAGCTCAGAACTTAGCTATTTCTCGATTTCGAGACTTCGATAATATTTCCGGACATAGTCTATCAAAACTCTGTCAAATTTTCTTCTAGAAGATAGAACTGTGGTTATCCTAGTGCTCTAGGGAGCTGGCTATCCAGAACTGCTGAGATGCTGGGTGTCTGACTTGCATTGGCTCGGATGCCAAGCTCAGAACTTAGTAATTCCTCGATTTCGATATTTTTTTCGGAGTTTTGAAAGACTATCTTTCAAAACTTTGTCAAATTTCGTTGTAGAAGACAGAACTGCATGTATTCTAATCCGCTGGGGTGCTTGCTATCCAGAACTGCTGAGATGCTAGGTATCTAGCCCGCATTGGCTGGGATGCTAAGCTCCGAACTTAACAATTCCTCGATTTTCATACTTTTTTGGAGCCAAGCTCAGAACTTAGCTAATTCTCGATTTACAGACTATTTTCGGAAATAGTCTATACAAACTCTGTCAAATTTCCTTCTAGAAGATAGAACTGTGGTTATTCTAGTGCTCTAGGGAGCTGACTATCCAGAACTGCTGAGATGCTGGGTATCAGATTTGCATTGGCTGGGATGCTACGCTCGGAACTTAGCATTTACTCGATTTCGATAATATTTCCGGACATAGTCTATCAAAACTCTGTCAAATTTTCTTCTAGAAGATAGAACTGTGGTTATCCTAGTGCTCTAGGGAGCTGGCTATCCAGAACTGCTGAGATGCTGGGTGTCTGACTTGCATTGGCTCGGATGCCAAGCTCAGAACTTAGTAATTCCTCGATTTCGATATTTTTTTCGGAGTTTTGAAAGACTATCTTTCAAAACTTTGTCAAATTTCGTTGTAGAAGACAGAACTGCATGTATTCTAATCCGCTGGGGTGCTTGCTATCCAGAACTGCTGAGATGCTAGGTATCTAGCCCGCATTGGCTGGGATGCTAAGCTCCGAACTTAACAATTCCTCGATTTTCATACTTTTTTGGAGTTTTGAAAGACTATCTTTCAAAACTAAGCCAAATTTCATTCTAGAAGATAGAACTGCATGTATTCTAATGCACTAGGGTGCTTGCTATCCAGAACTGCTGAGATGCTAGCCCACATTGGCTGGGATGCTAAGCTCCGAACTTAGCTATTTCTCGATTTCGAGACTACTTCAAACATAATTCTCCAAACCTCTGCCAAATTTCGTTCTAGAAGATAGAACTGTCATTATTCTAGTGCACTAGGGACCTGACTATACAGAACTGCTGAGATGCTGGGTACCAGACCTGCATTGGCTGGGATGCTATGCTCAGAACTTAGCATTTACTCGATTTCGAGACTATTTTCGGAGATAGTGTATCAAAACTCTGTCAAATTTCATTCTAGAAGATAGAACTGTAGTTATTCTAGAGCACTACGGAGCTAGCTATCCAGAACTGCTGAGATGCTGGGTATCAGACCTGCATTAGCTGGGATGCTAAGCTCACAACTTAGCATTTAGACGATTTCGAGACTTCGATACTATGTCCGGACATAGTCTATCAAAACTCTGTCAAATTTCCTTCTAGAAGATAGAACTGTGGTTATTCTAGTGCTCTAGGGAGCTGGCTATCCAGAACTGCAGAGATGCTGGGTGTTTGACCTGCATTGGCTGGGATGCCAAGCTCAGAACTTAGCAATTCCTCGATTTCGATACTTTTTTGGAGTTTTGGAAGACTATCTTTCAAAACTTTGCCAAATTTCGTTCTCGAAGATAGAACTGCATGTATTCTAATGTACTAGGGTGCTTGCTATCCAGAACTGCTGAGATGCTAGGAATCTAGCCCGCATTGGCTGGGATGCTAAGCTCCGAACTTAGCTATTTCTCGATTTCGAGACTATTTCAAACATAATCCTCCAAAACTCTGCTAAATTTCGTTCTAGAAGATAGAACTGTGATTATTCTAGTGCACTAGGAAGCTGCCTATCCAGAATTGCTGAGATGCTGGGTATGAGACCTGCATTGGCTGGGATGCTACGCTCAGAACTTAGCATTTACTCGATTACGAGACTATTTTCAGAGATAGTCTATCAAAACTCTGTCAAATTTCCTTCTAGAAGATAGAACTGTGGTTATTCTAGTGCTCTAGAAAGCTGGCTATCCAGAACTGCTGAGATGCTAGGTATTAGACCTGCATTGGCTGGGATGCTACGCTCAGAACTTAGCATTTACTCGATTTCGAGACTATTTTCGGAGATAGTGTATCAAAACTCTGTCAAATTTCCTTCTAGAAGATAGAACTGTAGTTATTCTAGAGCACTACGGAGCTAGCTAACCAGAACTGCTGAGATGCTGGGTATCAGACCTGCATTGGCTGGGATGCCAAGGTCAGAACTTAGCAATTCCTCGATTTCGATACTTTTTTCGGAATTTTGAAATACTATCTTTCAAAACTTTGCAAAATTTCGTTCTAGAAGATAGAACTGCATGTATTTTAATGCACTAGGGTGCTTGCTATACAGAACTGCTGAGATGCTAGGTATCTAGCCCGCATTGGCTGGGATGCTAAGCTCCGAACTTAGCTATTTCTCGATTTCGAGACTATTTCAAACATAATCTTCCAAAACTCTGCCAAATTTCCTTCTAGAAGATAGAACTGTGGTTATTTTAGTGCACTAGGGAACTGGCTATCCAAAATTGCTGAGATGCTGGGTATCAGACCTGCATTGGCTGGGATGCTACGCTCAGAACTTAGCATTTACTCGATTTCGATACTATTTTCGGACATAGTCTATCAGAACTCTGTCAAGTTTCCTTCTAGAAGATAGAACTGTAGTTATTCTAGTACTCTAGGGAGCTGGCTATCCAGAACTGCTGAGATGCTAGGTATTAGACCTGCATTGGCTGGGATGCTACGCTCAGAACTTAGCATTTACTCGATTTCGAGACTATTTTCGGAGATAGTGTATCAAAACTGTGTCAAATTTCCTTCTAGAAGATAGAACTGTAGTTATTCTAGTGCTCTAGGGAGCTGGCTATCCAGAAATGCTGAGATGCTGGGTATTAGACCTGCATTGGCTGGGATGCCAAGCTCAGAACTTAGCAATTCCTCGATTTCGATACTCTTTTGGAGTTTTGAAAGACTATCTTTCAAAACTTTGCCAAATTTCGTTCTAGAAGATAGAACTGCATGTATTTTAATGCACTAGGGTGCTTGCTATACAGAACTGCTGAGATGCTAGGTATCTAGCCCGCATTGGCTGGGATGCTAAGCTCCGAACTTAGCTATTTCTCGATTTCGAGACTATTTCAAACATAATCTTCCAAAACTCTGCCAAATTTCCTTCTAGAAGATAGAACTGTGGTTATTTTAGTGCACTAGGGAACTGGCTATCCAAAATTGCTGAGATGCTGGGTATCAGACCTGCATTGGCTGGGATGCTACGCTCAGAACTTAGCATTTACTCGATTTCGATACTATTTTCGGACATAGTCTATCAGAACTCTGTCAAGTTTCCTTCTAGAAGATAGAACTGTAGTTATTCTAGTACTCTAGGGAGCTGGCTATCCAGAACTGCTGAAATGCTGGGTGTCTGACCTGCATTGGCTGGGATGCCAGCTCCGAACTTAGCAGTTACTCGATTTTCATACTTTTTTGGAGTTTTGAAAGACTATCTTTCAAAACTAAGCCAAATTTCATTCTAGAAGATAGAACTGCATGTATTCTAATGCACTAGGGTGCTTGCTATCCAGAACTGCTGAGATGCTAGCCCACATTGGCTGGGATGCTAAGCTCCGAACTTAGCTATTTCTCGATTTCGAGACTACTTCAAACATAATTCTCCAAACCTCTGCCAAATTTCGTTCTAGAAGATAGAACTGTCATTATTCTAGTGCACTAGGGACCTGACTATACAGAACTGCTGAGATGCTGGGTACCAGACCTGCATTGGCTGGGATGCTATGCTCAGAACTTAGCATTTACTCGATTTCGAGACTATTTTCGGAGATAGTGTATCAAAACTCTGTCAAATTTCATTCTAGAAGATAGAACTGTAGTTATTCTAGAGCACTACGGAGCTAGCTATCCAGAACTGCTGAGATGCTGGGTATCAGACCTGCATTAGCTGGGATGCTAAGCTCACAACTTAGCATTTAGACGATTTCGAGACTTCGATACTATGTCCGGACATAGTCTATCAAAACTCTGTCAAATTTCCTTCTAGAAGATAGAACTGTAGTTATTCTAGAGCACTACGGAGCTAGCTAACCAGAACTGCTGAGATGCTGGGTATCAGACCTGCATTGGCTGGGATGCCAAGGTCAGAACTTAGCAATTCCTCGATTTCGATACTTTTTTCGGAATTTTGAAATACTATCTTTCAAAACTTTGCAAAATTTCGTTCTAGAAGATAGAACTGCATGTATTTTAATGCACTAGGGTGCTTGCTATACAGAACTGCTGAGATGCTAGGTATCTAGCCCGCATTGGCTGGGATGCTAAGCTCCGAACTTAGCTATTTCTCGATTTCGAGACTATTTCAAACATAATCTTCCAAAACTCTGCCAAATTTCCTTCTAGAAGATAGAACTGTGGTTATTTTAGTGCACTAGGGAACTGGCTATCCAAAATTGCTGAGATGCTGGGTATCAGACCTGCATTGGCTGGGATGCTACGCTCAGAACTTAGCATTTACTCGATTTCGATACTATTTTCGGACATAGTCTATCAGAACTCTGTCAAGTTTCCTTATAGAAGATAGAACTGTAGTTATTCTAGTACTCTAGGGAGCTGGCTATCCAGAACTGCTGAGATGCTAGGTATTAGACCTGCATTGGCTGGGATGCTACGCTCAGAACTTAGCATTTACTCGATTTCGAGACTATTTTCGGAGATAGTGTATCAAAACTGTGTCAAATTTCCTTCTAGAAGATAGAACTGTAGTTATTCTAGTGCTCTAGGGAGCTGGCTATCCAGAAATGCTGAGATGCTGGGTATTAGACCTGCATTGGCTGGGATGCCAAGCTCAGAACTTAGCAATTCCTCGATTTCGATACTCTTTTGGAGTTTTGAAAGACTATCTTTCAAAACTTTGCCAAATTTCGTTCTAGAAGATAGAACTGCATGTATTTTAATGCACTAGGGTGCTTGCTATACAGAACTGCTGAGATGCTAGGTATCTAGCCCGCATTGGCTGGGATGCTAAGCTCCGAACTTAGCTATTTCTCGATTTCGAGACTATTTCAAACATAATCTTCCAAAACTCTGCCAAATTTCCTTCTAGAAGATAGAACTGTGGTTATTTTAGTGCACTAGGGAACTGGCTATCCAAAATTGCTGAGATGCTGGGTATCAGACCTGCATTGGCTGGGATGCTACGCTCAGAACTTAGCATTTACTCGATTTCGATACTATTTTCGGACATAGTCTATCAGAACTCTGTCAAGTTTCCTTCTAGAAGATAGAACTGTAGTTATTCTAGTACTCTAGGGAGCTGGCTATCCAGAACTGCTGAAATGCTGGGTGTCTGACCTGCATTGGCTGGGATGCCAGCTCCGAACTTAGCAGTTACTCGATTTTCATACTTTTTTGGAGTTTTGAAAGACTATCTTTCAAAACTAAGCCAAATTTCATTCTAGAAGATAGAACTGCATGTATTCTAATGCACTAGGGTGCTTGCTATCCAGAACTGCTGAGATGCTAGCCCACATTGGCTGGGATGCTAAGCTCAGAACTTAGCATTTACTCGATTTCGAGACTATTTTCGGAGATAGTGTATCAAAACTCTGTCAAATTTCCTTCTAGAAGATAGAACTGTAGTTATTCTAGAGCACTACGGAGCTAGCTAACCAGAACTGCTGAGATGCTGGGTATCAGACCTGCATTGGCTGGGATGCCAAGGTCAGAACTTAGCAATTCCTCGATTTCGATACTTTTTTCGGAATTTTGAAATACTATCTTTCAAAACTTTGCAAAATTTCGTTCTAGAAGATAGAACTGCATGTATTTTAATGCACTAGGGTGCTTGCTATACAGAACTGCTGAGATGCTAGGTATCTAGCCCGCATTGGCTGGGATGCTAAGCTCCGAACTTAGCTATTTCTCGATTTCGAGACTATTTCAAACATAATCTTCCAAAACTCTGCCAAATTTCCTTCTAGAAGATAGAACTGTGGTTATTTTAGTGCACTAGGGAACTGGCTATCCAAAATTGCTGAGATGCTGGGTATCAGACCTGCATTGGCTGGGATGCTACGCTCAGAACTTAGCATTTACTCGATTTCGATACTATTTTCGGACATAGTCTATCAGAACTCTGTCAAGTTTCCTTCTAGAAGATAGAACTGTAGTTATTCTAGTACTCTAGGGAGCTGGCTATCCAGAACTGCTGAGATGCTAGGTATTAGACCTGCATTGGCTGGGATGCTACGCTCAGAACTTAGCATTTACTCGATTTCGAGACTATTTTCGGAGATAGTGTATCAAAACTGTGTCAAATTTCCTTCTAGAAGATAGAACTGTAGTTATTCTAGTGCTCTAGGGAGCTGGCTATCCAGAAATGCTGAGATGCTGGGTATTAGACCTGCATTGGCTGGGATGCCAAGCTCAGAACTTAGCAATTCCTCGATTTCGATACTCTTTTGGAGTTTTGAAAGACTATCTTTCAAAACTTTGCCAAATTTCGTTCTAGAAGATAGAACTGCATGTATTTTAATGCACTAGGGTGCTTGCTATACAGAACTGCTGAGATGCTAGGTATCTAGCCCGCATTGGCTGGGATGCTAAGCTCCGAACTTAGCTATTTCTCGATTTCGAGACTATTTCAAACATAATCTTCCAAAACTCTGCCAAATTTCCTTCTAGAAGATAGAACTGTGGTTATTTTAGTGCACTAGGGAACTGGCTATCCAAAATTGCTGAGATGCTGGGTATCAGACCTGCATTGGCTGGGATGCTACGCTCAGAACTTAGCATTTACTCGATTTCGATACTATTTTCGGACATAGTCTATCAGAACTCTGTCAAGTTTCCTTCTAGAAGATAGAACTGTAGTTATTCTAGTACTCTAGGGAGCTGGCTATCCAGAACTGCTGAAATGCTGGGTGTCTGACCTGCATTGGCTGGGATGCCAGCTCCGAACTTAGCAGTTACTCGATTTTCATACTTTTTTGGAGTTTTGAAAGACTATCTTTCAAAACTAAGCCAAATTTCATTCTAGAAGATAGAACTGCATGTATTCTAATGCACTAGGGTGCTTGCTATCCAGAACTGCTGAGATGCTAGCCCACATTGGCTGGGATGCTAAGCTCCGAACTTAGCTATTTCTCGATTTCGAGACTACTTCAAACATAATTCTCCAAACCTCTGCCAAATTTCGTTCTAGAAGATAGAACTGTCATTATTCTAGTGCACTAGGGACCTGACTATACAGAACTGCTGAGATGCTGGGTACCAGACCTGCATTGGCTGGGATGCTATGCTCAGAATTTAGCATTTACTCGATTTCGAGACTATTTTCGGAGATAGTGTATCAAAACTCTGTCAAATTTCATTCTAGAAGATAGAACTGTAGTTATTCTAGAGCACTACGGAGCTAGCTATCCAGAACTGCTGAGATGCTGGGTATCAGACCTGCATTAGCTGGGATGCTAAGCTCACAACTTAGCATTTAGACGATTTCGAGACTTCGATACTATGTCCGGACATAGTCTATCAAAACTCTGTCAAATTTCCTTCTAGAAGATAGAACTGTGGTTATTCTAGTGCTCTAGGGAGCTGGCTATCCAGAACTGCAGAGATGCTGGGTGTTTGACCTGCATTGGCTGGGATGCCAAGCTCAGAACTTAGCAATTCCTCGATTTCGATACTTTTTTGGAGTTTTGAAAGACTATCTTTCAAAACTTTGCCAAATTTCGTTCTCGAAGATAGAACTGCATGTATTCTAATGTACTAGGGTGCTTGCTATCCAGAACTGCTGAGATGCTAGGAATCTAGCCCGCATTGGCTGGGATGCTAAGCTCCGAACTTAGCTATTTCTCGATTTCGAGACTATTTCAAACATAATCCTCCAAAACTCTGCTAAATTTCGTTCTAGAAGATAGAACTGTGATTATTCTAGTGCACTAGGAAGCTGCCTATCCAGAATTGCTGAGATGCTGGGTATGAGACCTGCATTGGCTGGGATGCTACGCTCAGAACTTAGCATTTACTCGATTACGAGACTATTTTCAGAGATAGTCTATCAAAACTCTGTCAAATTTCCTTCTAGAAGATAGAACTGTGGTTATTCTAGTGCTCTAGAAAGCTGGCTATCCAGAACTGCTGAGATGCTAGGTATTAGACCTGCATTGGCTGGGATGCTACGCTCAGAACTTAGCATTTACTCGATTTCGAGACTATTTTCGGAGATAGTGTATCAAAACTCTGTCAAATTTCCTTCTAGAAGATAGAACTGTAGTTATTCTAGAGCACTACGGAGCTAGCTAACCAGAACTGCTGAGATGCTGGGTATCAGACCTGCATTGGCTGGGATGCCAAGGTCAGAACTTAGCAATTCCTCGATTTCGATACTTTTTTCGGAATTTTGAAATACTATCTTTCAAAACTTTGCCAAATTTCGTTCTAGAAGATAGAACTGCATGTATTTTAATGCACTAGGGTGCTTGCTATACAGAACTGCTGAGATGCTAGGTATCTAGCCCGCATTGGCTGGGATGCTAAGCTCCGAACTTAGCTATTTCTCGATTTCGAGACTATTTCAAACATAATCTTCCAAAACTCTGCCAAATTTCCTTCTAGAAGATAGAACTGTGGTTATTTTAGTGCACTAGGGAACTGGCTATCCAGAATTGCTGAGATGCTGGGTATCAGACCTGCATTGGCTGGGATGCTACGCTCAGAACTTAGCATTTACTCGATTTCGAGACTATTTTCGGAGATAGTCTATCAAAACTCTGTCAAATTTCCTTCTAGAAGATAGAACTGTAATTATTCTAGTGCTCTGGGGAGCTGGCTATCCAGAAATGCTGAGATGCTGGGTATTAGACCTGCATTGGCTGGGATGCCAAGCTCAGAACTTAGCAATTCCTCGATTTCGATACTCTTTTGGAGTTTTGAAAGACTATCTTTCAAAACTTTGCCAAATTTCGTTCTAGAAGATAGAACTGCATGTATTTTAATGCACTAGGGTGCTTGCTATACAGAACTGCTGAGATGCTAGGTATCTAGCCCGCATTGGCTGGGATGCTAAGCTCCGAACTTAGCTATTTCTCGATTTCGAGACTATTTCAAACATAATCTTCCAAAACTCTGCCAAATTTCCTTCTAGAAGATAGAACTGTGGTTATTTTAGTGCACTAGGGAACTGGCTATCCAAAATTGCTGAGATGCTGGGTATCAGACCTGCATTGGCTGGGATGCTACGCTCAGAACTTAGCATTTACTCGATTTCGATACTATTTTCGGACATAGTCTATCAGAACTCTGTCAAGTTTCCTTCTAGAAGATAGAACTGTAGTTATTCTAGTACTCTAGGGAGCTGGCTATCCAGAACTGCTGAAATGCTGGGTGTCTGACCTGCATTGGCTGGGATGCCAGCTCCGAACTTAGCAGTTACTCGATTTCTAGACTATTGTCGGACATAGTCTGTCAAAACTCTGTCAAATTTCATTCTAGAAGATAGAACTGTGGTTATTCTAGTGCTCTAGGGAGCTGGCTATCCAGAACTTCTGAGATGCTGGGTTTCTGACCTGCATTGGCTGGGATGCCAAGCTCAGAACTTAGCAATTCCTCGATTTCGATACTTTTTTGTAGTTTTGAAAGACTATCTTTCAAAACTTTGCCAAATTTCGTTCTAGAAGATAGAACTGCATGTATTCTAATGTACTAGGGTGCTTGCTATCCAGAACTGCTGAGATGCTAGATATCTAGCCCGCATTGGCTGGGATGCTAAGCTCCGAACTTAGCTATTTCTCAATTTCGAGACTATTTCAAACATAATCCTCCAAAACTCTGCCAAATTTCGTTCTAGAAGATAGAACTGTGATTATTCTAGTGCACTAGGAAGCTCCCTATCCAGAATTGCTGAGATGCTGGGTATGAGACCTGCATTGGCTGGGATGCTACGCTCAGAACTTAGCATTTACTCGATTACGAGACTATTTTCAGAGATAGTCTATCAAAACTCTGTCAAATTTCCTTCTAGAAGATAGAACTGTGGTTATTCTAGTGCTCTAGAAAGCTGGCTATCCAGAACTGCTGAGATGCTAGGTATTAGACCTGCATTGGCTGGGATGCTACGCTCAGAACTTAGCATTTACTCGATTTCGAGACTATTTTCGGAGATAGTGTATCAAAACTCTGTCAAATTTCCTTCTAGAAGATAGAACTGTAGTTATTCTAGAGCACTACGGAGCTAGCTATCCAGAACTGCTGAGATGCTGGGTATCAGTCCTGCATTGGCTGGGATGCCAAGCTCAGAACTTAGCAATTCCTCGATTTCGATACTTTTTTCGGAATTTTGAAATACTATCTTTCAAAACTTTGCAAAATTTCGTTCTAGAAGATAGAACTGCATGTATTCTAATGTACTAGGGTGCTTGCTATCCAGAACTGCTGAGATGCTAGGTATCTAGCCCGCATTGGCTGGGATGCTAAGCTCCGAACTTAGCTATTTCTCGATTTCGAGACTATTTCAAACATAATCCTCCAAAACTCTGCCAAATTTCGTTCTAGAAGATAGAACTATGGTTATTCTAGTGAACTAGGGAGCTGCCTATCCAGAACTGCTGAGATGCTGGGTATCAGACCTGCATTGCCTGGGATGCTATGCTCAGAACTTAGCATTTACTCGATTTCGAGACTATTTTCGGACATAGTGTTTCAAAACTCTCTCAAATTTCCTTCTAGAAGATAGAACTGTAGTTATTCTAGAGCACTACGGAGCTAGCTATCTAGAACTGCTGAGATGCTGGGTATCAGACCTGCATTAGCTGGGATGCTAAGCTCACAACTTAGCATTTAGACGATTTCGAGACTTCGATACTATGTCCGGACATAGTCTATCAAAACTCTGTCAAATTTCCTTCTAGAAGATAGAACTATGGTTATTCTAGTGCTCTAGGGAGCTGGCTATCCAGAACTGCTGAGATGCTGGGTGTTTGACCTACATTGGCTGGGATGCCAAGCTCAGAACTTAGCAATTCCTCGATTTCGATACTTTTTTCGGAATTTTGAAATACTATCTTTCAAAAGTTTGCCAAATTTCTTTCTAGAAGATAGAACTGCATGTATTCTAATTCACTAGGGTGCTTGCTATCCAGAACTGCTGAGATGCTAGGTATCTAGCCCGCATTGGCTGGGATGCTAAGCTCCGAACTTAGCTATTTCTCGATTTCGAGACTATTTCAAACATAATCCTCCAAAACTCTGCCAAATTTCGTTCTAGAAGATAGAACTATGGTTATTCTAGTGCACTAGGGAGCTGCCTATCCAGAACTGCTGAGATGCTGGGTATCAGACCTGCATTGGCTGGGATGCTATGCTCAGAACTTAGCATTTACTCGATTTCGAGACTATTTTCGGAGATAGTGTATCAAAACTCTGTCAAATTTCCTTCTAGAAGATAGAACTGTAGTTATTCTAGAGCACTACGGAGCTAGCTATCCAGAACTGCTGAGATGCTGGGTATCAGACCTGCATTGGCTGGGATGCTACGCTGAGAACTTAGCATTTACTCGATTTTGAGACTATTTTCGGAGATATTCTATCAAAACTCTGTCAAATTTTCTTCTAGAAGATAGAACTGTGGTTATTCTAGTGCACGTGGGAGCTGGCTATCCAGAACTGCTGAGATGCTGGTTGTCCAAACTGGGATTTTTGCTCAAACTTAGCATTAATCAGAATTTACCTAGAATTATTTTTCATGTTCGTGTCCCATACATATATGAAAAAATTTTTTTTACAGTTTTGACTAGAACTCATTATATATCGTCTAGAAATGTTAGTATCTTTCATTTAAATGCTATTTCGAGGCTGTGGAGTGGGTAATGGCTGGGATGCTGGAGTGTAAAAATGTGAAGTTAGCATCTCATTTTAAAATTTCATTTTTTTCGCGAAAATGAGCAGAACTATTTAAAAAAACCATCTAGAACTGTAGAACTATTAGGGATGCTACTAGAACTGTCATAAAAGTTTGAGATGCTAGCACTTGATATGCTAGGTTCACACACACATTAAATACTAAAAAATTCACCTAGTTAGTCACTTCTGAGTTACCCACTTCTTATTTAATATTAATAATGCAATATTGAAAATATTATTCATTTGCACATTTTCGTTTCTTATCAAGATTTCAAACGTGTCTGACTATAAAATATTATCAGCAGATATAATTTTAGATATCACGATTTGATAGATAATTAGCAATTATAAACACGCATCGTTCAACGCTAAATTAAATGAATCAAAACGTTCTTCGTACGATTTACTCTAAGTACTACATAATACAGTTCCACTGTATTAAAACAATCTACAAAAGCTAGCATTAATCTTATTATTGGTCAATGTTTTCATAAAAATGCAATAATATTTATAGCTCATCATCATAATCATCATTGGCCTTTACGTCTATAGGGTATTTGACTGTATTTAAAATAAATTATTTTAAACCATGCATGAAATAAAGCACAAGAAGATTAATAGATAAACGTAGACAGAAGTTATATTTAGACACAATTTCTATTTTAAAACCCGTATTAAACTATAAAAAGTAGATAATTTGATTGTAACGTCACATACTAGTGTTTCATGTAAATTCCATAGTTGCAAAATCGTTTTGACAGTTCGAATAAAGAAACTGATCTGACTGGTAGTCAAATACCCTATAGTGTAACACTGCCGGGAAGGTACCTTTTTTGGTGGCTAAATAGACTGATGCAAATGATGGTCTACTGTAGGGCTAATATGGTCGGCTCTTTATCATTTGTCACGTTCTGACAAATATGTATATGACTTGTCGTTTGGGTCTCTTGACGAGTGCGGCAGATCAAAGCTTTTAAAAAGTTGTGTGCACTACATTATTGAGATTAAATATAATGGGTAATTAAATATACCTACGCCTTTACTTTACGTACCGCCGTCCTCGCCTGAGGTTGTCGGGCAACCTTAACATGGTCAACTAGCCGTGTTAAATATTTAATATTTGCAGTCGGTTCTTTTCTTGATCGTTCTGCGTTGACCTTCCTGAATTATGTTAAACCTAGCACTTTCAAAGTGAGACTGAATGCAGGTTTCTGTATTTCAGTCAGATATTTGGAAAAACTATCAAACCAAAACCATGGTAGTACCCATGGTTAAAAAAGGTGTCCACGGAAGTGATTTGCGGCACAAACACTGAAATAATGACCCAGAAAATGGTCTACCTAATCGCCAAAGAGAAATGATAAAGCCACAACGACAGTGACAAAGACTGATACTGTTCGGTGTGGTAGTTTTAAAATGTGCCGTCGCGTTTTATGGCGCTGACGACCAAGGTATTTAACGGTTATCGTATATAACCAGACCACGTAACCACATCGAGAAATTCATAAAACTTGTTATTCTTAACTAAGGGTCTCTCAGAAGACGACTCGCAACACTAATTACAATTCCACTCCTACTTTGGAATTCGAAATGCCAACAAAGTCTCAAGCTTTGTGATCAGAGAACTCCAAAAGCAGCGTAATTGGAGGCACGCCCTACCGCAGACCGCTTATTACAAGCAAATCTACGTACGTACATGTACCTAATTAGTTTTTGCCCAATTACGAAGTATGCGGGTGTATTTTCGACCTGCGGTTTGTACATTACCAGCCAATAATGAAGTCTAGAGCAATGGAAATGGATGCATGGGTCCGATCATTAGGCCCTTCTTCGCCGCAACGGAAAAAATATTGGAATATTTTCGTATCATAATTAAGTACTTACTTATTCGAACAATGCTTACAAGATTTCACAGCGATACGATACTTACTGATATGTCAGTGTCAAAAGTGACGTTTTTGGTTATGAACCTTACTTACCTATTTTACCGACAGCAAGAGCTAAATGGTTAAAATATTTTTCATTAACCTTTTAGACTCAAAGGTTATTCATTGACCGGCATTTAGCTTCGAGAATCTATTGATCCTCTATCTGATTCAGAGTCGATTAAATGTCAATATGCACCCATAGCGTATCTGGATGAAATTCGTTTCCATGTCTATACCATTTGTTTCCTTCTAGCTACGAAGTATTTGTATTTGCCGCCTATTTGGAGGTAAACATAGATCCGTGTATGATCTACGTATATACAAGAGTTTTCTAAGTGTTATTCCACAGCTTATAATACAAGATCTCCAATCAAGCACACTTATTACAGACACCTAGCTTCTACATTTAAGTGGTTCTGGCGATCAGAATGGCGTTTGTTGGCAGACAAACTGGCACAAGAGCGACCGGTGCCTTTGTTTGTCGCGTGCTTCTGTGTACAGTACGTGGATGGAATTGCTAATGGCCGCCTTCATATAATTACTCCACATCTATTGCCGCTAAGTGATGCGGCTGAGACTGGTCTTTATATGTGTCAGAGACGTCTGAACCCTGCATAGAAGCTTGACTGAACGTTCACTAATAATCACACCTGACTCTTAGATGTCTGACCTCTATTCAGGTGTACGTAATAGGGACTGTTGCAATGATGCACAGTGCAGATATGATGGTCGTTCTTGTCTACATGATAGCGTGATAAAACGGCGTCTGTCACTTTCTGATCCGCGGTGTTAAAAAGTGACGGGTTTTATTCTATCACGTGGCTAAAGCCATCCACAATACGCCTGCAGATAATTATAAATACAATGTAGTCTTATAAAGCACCATAAGGGTGCAACTGCATAATGTAAGAATATTTTGGTCATTCTTAAAATAGTGTGATAATCTTTGGCACCCTGATGTTTTGAGAATGAAAAAAGTGGATAATTCTGTCGTGTGAGTCAAAGCAAGAAAACCCGACTTCCTTACCACAGGAAAATGAATCATTAGGCGGTAAATACATACATTTACTTTGATGTAGATAAAGTGCTGCATTTAAAATCGTATTTCGAAGATGTTTACTTCACAGTTCTGCAGTTTATTTTTCCTTTTCACTTCACCTGAGTAAATAATTCTGCTGTAAACAGCGTCTGCTGTTTTCAGTGTTTTTATAACAGCGTTTCGGTTTTAACATTGAGAAACGATTAAAAGTAAAAAAAAGTGTGTATCCGAATTAATCTCCCTCACAAAGGTAAACGACCTTACTTATATGTCGTATTGTATAAAATAAAAGGCTTATCGCCTGTACAATATTATGTGATATATGACTAAAAGATGATTAAATCGTAGACCTCTTAGAGTCATGGTAAAATCTAGTTGACACCATAGTATGGTAAGTGCTTCATAATTCACGAAGCACCAAAGCACATCGTCTCCGCTGGCTTGGCCACCTGGAAAGGATGGGAGGAGATTGGGCAGTCAAAAGAGCAGAGACTTGGGTCGACCAACTGGACGCCGTCCGTCCTGTAGGTCATTCCAAGTATCGGTGGGCGGATAGAGTGGAGGTTCGAATATAATAAGCAGTAGGATAGGTAGGTATAGCTATTATTTCAAACAGAATAGACACGGTCGACCCCTCCCCGAATGGAATTACCTTACCCCGTTTCGGCAGATAGCCAAGCAAGTGAATAGTTTGTGATGGTGAGTAACACCAAGCCCGCGGGCCATTCCCGTAACATCGTCCATACTGTTGTAAACCTTATTGCAAAGAAATAAGATTTACGAATGGTCCGTTTAGTGTTGCTGTTGGTACAATAGCGAAGGCAAACAAGTGCGCATTCACCGTCTTATCTGATAGCGATAAGAGATAGCGACGCTATCGATGCACTTATCCAGAATATTGTTCATTGCGAGCTTACAGCACATCATTCGGATAACTTGAGGAAAATTGATTTATATTCCAAATTCTGTACCCAATTTTCTAGTAGGTATGGCTACGTTTATATCGATTATCGATGTGGATAAGACATACATCAAGCTCGCAATCAGAGAACGAGACGAGAGACAGTCGTCTTATTCATGGGATAAATAGTAAAATGCAGCCATAATGATGCCATGCTAATACCAACTCTTTAATGTTTACATGAAATGAGCCGGTCTTGTGTAAGTTAAAACTCTAAAATGAGTCTTAGATAACAAGAAATGCTACTCTATTATATATGTCGAATATACAAATCACAATCAAGGGCAACTAAAAAAATCATTCGCGAACCATATGACGGAAAACAGCGATTGTCATTCCGACAGCGCGTCATCTAAAAGACACGGATTATCATAACCGTACATTGATCGGCTGAGTTTGGATACGTCCCAAAACGGTAACCGGGACAAAGTGCGGAAGACAAATATTTGTACCCTCCGCGACCGTTTCCCTTGATAGCTCTAGTAAACATGGTACTTTAAATGTGTCTGAGCCAGTTAAAGGTTGTTAACTTTACCAACTGAGCCTTGCCGTTGTATTTATCTACATACCGCAATGGCCAATATTTCACCTTCATGTTTTAATAAACGCTTGTCAAGTCTAACAAGCCCTTGATAATCGTTTGTCCTTATTCGTCATTTTGACATTTGTGTTTGTTAGAAAGGGACTAAATTTAAAAGTGGTTTGCATATTTTTGTTAATAAGAATTGACTGTTTTGTTGTTAAAGTTTATGAATTGAGACAATTGCAATTTGTTATATTGCAATTTCATGTTTTTCTAGAACAATTACTAAGATGTTATCCTCAACCATTATAAAGGCAAAATACCATTAAACAATTCCTCATTAACTTTCAGTGATAAATATTCCGTATCTACCTGCACTGTAACAAGTAGAAATGTTGAAACTATTGTTCCTATTGTTATAAAATGACCTCTCTAATCCTTTACCTGGAGCATTCACTAACTTGCCAGTACTTGTGATTTCCCTATACAGATAGTCGGATATAACCTCTGCAAAGACAATGGGGCGGGTTTCTCAAGTTTATATGGGGTTTTAAGCTGATAACTTTTGGTGCCTACCTATTGCTACATTTGGTAGCTTTTAAATGAAGTCTTTCGTACCTATTGTGTATAAACTTTTGCGTGCCAAATTGATGGGCATGTTCCACTTATCCGAGGGTCTGCAGTCAATATCGAAAAATCGAAAATCATTGTCTGCTTCTATGTCGCTCTTGCATATTTGAGCGATAGAGAGGTATCTAACGATTTTCGATTTTTCGATGTCGGCGGTGGGTCCATATTTTCTGACATATTGTCTTACATATATGGTACAGCAATATGAATTGTTTCCTTTAGGGTTACCGGTTAACCTCAAACCACAACCACACCATACCCCGTGAAAACTTTATTGTATTCTTCGTACGAAATTTCACCATTGTTCGTCTTTATCTCCTTGCGCAACTATAAAAATAGAAATGTTCGTGGTGTGATGAGAACATATTTCAATTGACTATATTATGCAGATATGAGTCCAAAATGAAATAATAATAAGTTTAGAGATACCTACATTCAAAATGAAACCCCAGGTCTACAACGTGCATTATCAAATACATTTTGTCATAGTTTAATTTTGACCCAGGATACCATTTTGTTGCTAGTTGTTTGAAAAGGTTTTTATGGATGCAGTGAACCATTTTACCTAGCCATTTTTCAAGTGTACATTGAATAAGTTAACGCTTTAAGTAAAACTTGATATAAAATCACACGCTATTAATGATACGATGTTTTAACGATACCATCTTTAAGATATCGTTATTCTACTATAATTATCCATTTGTGACACGTGTCTATAAGATTATACTATGCACTAAGTATGTCTTTATGGCTCTAGACAGAGATTATGATAACTATTGCACTATAAAATCAAACTGCGTCATTTGCGACTAAGGGTCGATTTCAAGACTTCATGTAACTGTGTGTGTAAGGCTCCAAATATTGCTGAGCAAATCGATTCAGTAAAAATTGAAAAGCGAGACTCGTCTTTACTCTCATAAATCGCTGTAATCGTTTCTGCTCTAACAGTTAAAGCACCCACTGGCTACAATCTATACGTGCCTTCACTGGAACCGCCCACATTTAGCGAATTTAGAGCCCCTGTGGGCGACATGGCACAGTTTGAACGTAACCTGTTCTGATCTAGTAATGTTAGCATTGCAGGCTGCGTTTGCCGCAAACAATCGTGCGTGTACAATTTAATTTGTCATTAGCATGTGTTCGTTGCGAGCTAGATTATCGGGTGTAAATAACGTTATTACGAGAATGATATGGTCATTAGGTTTACGACATGTTTTACATGTTATTGCCTATGCAAGGATGAAATTCCATGCATTTTAAATGTAGAATAGATTTGCGTTAGCCATTTGTCTTGAGTACTTACCACTATGCGCAATCATTGAAGTTGTAGATTGTAGAGCGAAAGAAATATCACTAAAAAGGTTGTTATTAGCTGATACTAACAATTTAGAAGCATAATTTTCTATGGTTCAATCAGAATTAATCGACATTCCGAAATCCAATGCTATCGAGACGTTCCAAATTTCGGCACAATTAATCTGATAGCTGTACCGTTACGGTGTACCGTTGCGTTGACCGAGACAGACGGAGCGACGCGCTGTGCGAAAATACACGTGGTAACCCAGTTACTGTTGCGAGCGATGGTAACGCAGAAAAGGGAACGAAGATGAACCAGACAAGCTTGGTCTGAAGGCGGACCAAAGCTATATGGAGGAGTTCAATACTTGGTCCTGTAATGTACGCAGCTGGGTTTCACAGCAACATACACATGAATGAAAAACTCAGTAATGTAGAGAAGGGCAAAACTTGGCTAAATTAAATCTGTCATGAAGCGTATGAATATAACGGAGACTGATTTTAGTTCATTAGTTGTACACAATGTACACTCTCTGTGCTTGAACTATGTTCAATTGTTTAATCAGCCCAGCCTTAATATTGACACAACTTGGGTTCGGTTCTAACCGAGTCTTATCGGTCATCGTTCTCATTTCTGTGTTTTACAATTTTTCACTTTTTTCAACATTCATAACAGTAGTAGTACTATCGCCCACACACTTAAGAAAAAAAAGAAAAGAAAAAAAAAGAGTGAAGTAAAGAGTTTTGCTGTTTGTACCTACCAGTTACTTTAGCGATTTAAGTAACAAATGTAATGAGATATTTCCTAGTACATAATAGATCTAATGTAATTGCTCTGCAATGAAGTAGTGATTCGTGTTGTGTTATATCAAACATGAAACAATCTGATAGAACAGCTTTATTATCCCCATGTGTCACCTAACATCGATGTTTACAGATGTGATGATATCCGAATATATCGATTTATTACATACACGCGAAACCTGTTTACACAATTACCTGCATCGACATTGTTAGTTGACAGATCTAGATCAAAACCGGCTAGCTTGGTCTAGCTTTCTTTTTCACCGGACAAATACTAGATTTGTCCATTTGTGCGTTTTTATTTCATTAGTAAACTTGTTACGGCGCAGTTGAAAGTAATCTCTGAACACTTTCAATTAGAAATTAAGAGAGAACGAAAGTTTCCAATGACATTTACGTGAAATCGAAAAAGTTGTAATTGTACTTTTTACATTTAGGTCCGTGGATGCAGAGGCGTCTGTTTTGGGCAGAAATTAAGTGAACTCTGTAATGATTTCTCCAAAATAAATGCCTTGGATATATTCGTCTTAATTAGTATAAAAAGAAACCGTTTATATCAAAAATAGTTTTATAATTGAAATGTTTTAGTTAAACTTAAAATGCAACAGAAGGTAATCATTGGGGCTCACTCGACAATAACCATTGTGTTTGGCGTACCTCAAGGAAAACATCTGGGCCCCTTGTTATTATTTGTTTACAATGTTGTCAAATTAATAACTCTGCAAGATAATGATCCATGACAGTCATGATATAACAGTCTTATATGACTCGCTATTTACGACACGCCCCAGTACACTAGATAGGCATTAAGATATAATCTAGATAATAAGCCGGTCGTAAAGCGATAGAGTTAAGTGAACATCAACCGGCCAGTCAATTAGGATAACATACCCATAATAAAGTCTTCCACGGGTGTTACACATGCTACACACGTGATGATTCATCGGCTAAAGATTTCGTTACGGCATCTACTCGCTAACCATTTTAATTGCTAACACACGACACTGACTTTGAAATTAACTCTCGTTATGAGGGCGTTCGTACTCTATCGTCATTCGACGTACATATTTTAGTAGAACAAGAATTTTGATTTCGACTCAACATGATGTGTTTGAAATGATCGCCTCTGTGACGCGTGACGCCCGTTATTTCCAGGCCAATTCGAACGTACACTGATATCAGAATTACATCTAACTGATGTTATTCAGTTATTGTCCATTTCGCTCGTACTTGTCGGTACATGTATTGGCGCGGGCGAGATACACTAATTAAATAACATGATTCAAATCTTCTGATTTCAGTGTACATACGTTCGAATTGGGCTGTTCGTCACTCACTTCTTTTCTGTTAATATAGTTTTACACAGTCCATCTACTTCCTATGAATACCTCTACATCTACATCACATGGTGCTATATCATCTGTATATTATGTGGCAATCCTTGTACCTTGTGTACACACACAGGCAGCAAGCATTTTTATTCTTCTCAATAACAACATTTTCAAGTAAATTGTTTCCACGGGTATTGATTATTCATACCGTAAAGCCATTAGGAAAGAAATGATTAATCATTCTCAGTTCAGACGTGAGATTAGGAATAATTTAGAATGACGGATATTACCCTAAGAACATCAGTTCAGACGTGAGATTAGGAATAATTTAGAATGACGGATATTACCCTAAGAACATCCGATGTTTGAATAATTACTCTTTCCATCGTTCTTTTACTTTTTACTGCGAGAAAAATCGAGAAAATTTTATTCAGATATGCCTTTTAGAATAGAACCAATAGCCTGGCTGGAAAGGAAGGTTTAATTATTAAATAGATTTTTCTCACTGAATTCATTTTAGTCGAAATGATTCCGACAATATATCGAAAGTTGGTAATATCATATGTCTGTTTCGGTAAAATTGAAAACTGAATTCGTGAGAAATGCACGCGGTGGTTTTTTTAATATAACTTAATGTAGTTTATACTTGACTTAATCAAAATGATTACTACTTAAAACTATCTAACCAATTGAAACTTTCATCAGACTCAACTATTGAAAACATTACAACTATTTCAGAATTTCATGAACACGCAAACTTTAGATTAGGCAGCGTAGAAAATGGAGTCACGTCCCGCACGGAACAATATTTTGATGCTTCTATACTAAACAATGTGAAACTTTCTCCTCGCCGTCCCACATCGCTTACGTCATAATGACGGGTTCCATCCGACAATCTGTTTCTTTCTTTTCTCCAAAACCCGTCAGTTTACAGACAAACTGGTTATAGTGCTATACTTTAGCTCCGTTATAGATTTTTAATTTGTTAAAAGCGTGAAAGTTGTCAGTCCATAACCATATGCGGATTAAAAGCATACATTAGTTACAGTCATTAATTAAAATTGTCATGGCTTGCGCAAACCTGATTGGATTGGATACACACTCTTCTTTTCCAGTTTGAACTGCACTCAAAACATGTTAGATAAAACAAGCAAACAAACACACATCTCTATCTAATTTTATATTATTTTCTAAATTCCAGTGAAGCCAGCTTCAGAAAAGGTTCAAAGTACATAATCTGTTTTCTTTACATCATCTCGCACAAAAGAATATTTTACACAGGCCCTTATTTAATCAATAAATGCCTACCTACACCTTTTAATTGCACTTCGTTGTCAAAAGCCCTCGAAAGCCTTTTATATGATTAGCGGAGGGTGCTTTGTGCTGTATCATGAACAAAATCGTTAACCGAACCCTTGTTGACGTGTGTTTCGCCTTATTACGTTCTAATAAGGTGCAATATAAACATGTTTACTCAACGTTGTACTTTCACACTTTCAATCAACGAACGATGATTTATCAATTATACTGAGTACGTGCTCGTTTGGAATCAATATCTGGAGATGATATGTTGTTTTGCTGTTTAGATAATGTAGTTTTTGGAGTAATCCAAATGATTATGTTCTACCTTAGCGAAATGTCAAAATCATATACGCACTTAAAACTTTAAGTAGTGGTTAAGTAAAGCAGTGAGGTTTATCAAAATCATCTTAACTCTGCCAATCATCTTAACGTTTGTAGGTAATGGCGTAGTTACTTATAATAAAAGGTTAATTTAACCGATGTACTACTCGTAATTATTAATAATTTAATAACATTATATGCGAGTTAAATAATTGCCGTAACATTTACGATACGTTAATTTCTGAATATATCGGCAGATAATATCTTTTAGCGGTTGCTGTCTCAGATATGTGGTTCATTATTATTATAAACCTCAATTTCATAGCCTATTAAAAACCTTTTACAGTTAAACTTTCGAGGTCAACGAAATGCTATTAAAACTGTACACAATTGAAAGTAACAAAGTTATTATGCGTAATTTTGTCCGTCGGGGCAATTAGGTACCGGGTCAGTCCAGGTATTACTCCCGTCGCCTACTAAACCTAACCATTTTAAAGGGATCTTACATTACATGAAGTTGTGAAGCATCTCGAGGTTTCAAATATTCTGGTTGGTTAGAGTGTGGCTAGGCAGGTTGCAGCAATGGCAGACCTCGTTGACAATGCGGGCTAAACACTCGTAATGAGAGGATGCCGGGTTCTGTGCTTCCTGTGCTCTCATTCACGAAGCTTTCCGACCACAGACAAACTAAACTGGGGCTCTGTTGCACAGTGGGGAAATTAATATAATTGTCACTTGATATAAAATGTTTATTTGTAGGCCTCTCAAAACGTCACCGATAATCGGTATGCGATTTGCAGCATGTGATCGTCAGATTGTATTTGTTGCTACTACTTAGCCAGCAATTTATCTAAAATCCCATGACATTTGTTGCTAGATCTGTAGAATTTCTTGTCGATACAAAGGTAACTAAGTAGCGACTTTCACTTATCCAGCTGCTAAATTAGGTGAAATAGAGCGTTTGAAAGCCAAGCCTAAATTAAACTATAGGGACGAGCTCACGGTCGAGTACAAATTGTTTTTGAACTGGGAGAGCTCTCCACTGCTATTTCGGCTTAGTTGTATTGTTAATTAAGTGGGTTGCTCTTCATTTCGCTTTACAGCCAGTAGCTAAGTAAGAGTCGTGTAATTCTGCTACATAGCCGTTAGCCAAATAAGACATTATACCTTTAAAATGTCCAGTTATCTTGTCGTGAATGCTTTAAACATGCCACGCAAAATTAGATACGATCTCCGCTTGTTTAGTCACGTTATTTATAATAGCCACAACAAGTAAAACAAGTTTATTGCATACATACTTGTCTGCAGATGATCGATGCGTTAGCAATAGTGTTTGTGCAAAGATCTTATCAGAAGCTCAACACGTTTGTAACTTTATTAACCGGTTTTAACAATTGAATAACTTACACTTTAAAAACGTGCGATTTTCTTTTGGATCTAATCGTATCGGCTGTGTCGCTGTAGGAGCGAGATAGTGATAGTTGTATGCTGGGTGGGAAAGAGACGGATGCGGCTCTCGGTTCGATGATCGTGAGTCACGCTCGGCGGCGCGAGCGCAGGCTCCAATGGTGGTCCGATTAATGAACGACCCGCGGGTCAGATTCATGGGGCTACCGTGAACATCGAAATTTGAATAGTCTATCTGTATCGCTATCTAATTTTGAATTTCTAACCACTACTGATTGCAGTATAGCTGGCTGAATGCAATCATGTTAAATGCAATATTGAAAATTTCTGAAAATGTATCGTTTTGGATTGGAGTGTTTAACATGCGTTCTACGTTTAGCATCGTTATCAAAATCATTGATTTCACTGCAAACTAAGGTTACACTTTTTTTAAACACGCAGATGGCGTTAAGTGGCTTTTTTTTAATAATTTATTCATCATAAATCACGTGCTGCAGCAAGTATCTATGCTTCGGAGTAATTGTATGCAAGACACATTTTCGTTACCTATGATTACATGTACAATTAAAACTAATTGCGGAACCAGGGGAGCTGTGGAGTATAATTGGCTAAGAAAATTGCCTATCTCTCTCTATCACTTGCGAGCAATAGAAGCATCTTGTCTCTATCACTTGCGAGCAATAGAAGCATTTTGTCTCATTCACTTGCGAGCAAAAGAAGCATCTTGTCTCTATCACTTGCGAGCAATAGAAGCATCTTGTCTCTATCACTTGCAAAAGGCAAATGACGAACAAACGAACGGAGTAACTTGCACCACGGACTACGGAAGCATCGACCGCGCACCGGGTCGCGTAACGTCCGTGATGGATTGCCGACTTCGTGCACAGTGTTCCGACAGTACAGATACCTGCGAAACGCGAGTAAAGCTCAGCACAGACGGAGGGATTATATATCGGCAGATACCGACAGATGTCTTAGAGTATCGCTAAGCACCACACACGCCAACGGTACCAAAATATATATCGCTCTATGTCTAGCACCTACATTGTGAGAGAGGCGAAACATACCGAGCAATATATCGCAAGGCAGCAGATGCCTTCGCAGACATTGCATTGTTTTGTGTGTTGGCAGATGCCGTATCTTACGGTATCTGCCGATATATTATCGCTCCGTCTGTGACGGGCTTAATATTTGGACCAATATTGCCGCTTCCTGCAAATGGCATGATTGATCAAAATGACAATGGGGCGATGAGTCATGGTCAACGATATTCTGCTACTGGAGCGGTTTTTGACCTTTTTTGTCAGATTGTGTCACCACGAAACGTTTGATATTACGCAAGTGATCAAAATTGTGTGCAGCGCAACTTTTCTTAGTAAATTTCTAACAACAATTGGAAATTTCATATTCACAAATGTGGCTAGATTGTCACTACGGTACTCTCGTACCGTGTCGCAAAACTTCAACACTAAAAGTTTAGCTATATATATATATTTTAAATTGAACTAGTTTCAATGAAAGTTGGTTTTCTGCTTTCTTTGTGACGTTAGTTCAATAAAATACCAGCGCCCGTTCTTTTCGTCTTTTTCTCAAAAGGAGACGGGAACAGGTTTGCGAAGGCCCCGGCGGCAAAAAACAAAATGGCCGCTCGAAATGCTCCTTTAAACGCTTGCTAATTTGCGTAGGCTTCATATTACAACATTAATCTCTGGTTATAAAAGGAATTGATCGTTGTATAACTAATAGGCACTCGTGTAATACGCGGTGTTTACGCTTCAATAGCGTTTGTAAAAAGTTCTCTGCTCTATTAGTTTGATGAAGATCGAAATGAAGTGCTTCACTCTTTGTTGTAGTGGTTGGTATGACTCAATGAAGCTTTGTGTCTATCTGTAGGTCTTTAAAAGGCATGATTTTCGATAGCAACATATGTTCGATGTCTTCAAATCTGAGACGGATACATGCGTCATATAGTTACTTCCATTACGTTGCTTTTTTTAATGCGCGTAGAAACTGTACACCGTGTTTTGATTGAATGCCGCTAACATCGGGGTATGGTTAAGTACGTTTAAGAGAACTGAATGGCGTACTAGTTTAAAAAGTAATTAAATGTAGCATGTAGCGTTGTTGTAACACGGGCATTACATTTAACTCATCCAAACAATTGAAATCTGTGACATATCAATGTCATTTCGATCATCGATCGACCGAGATTCTACTTAAGTTTAGTAGCAAATGTATGAACTCATTCTAAACACTAATCAATATGTAAACCAGCCCTAAGGCAAGTGTACACGCTTGTAGAGGCCTTATAGGAAAAAAAGAATTGATTATCTCCGAAATGTAGTTAATTAGAATATCGGTGTCTTTGAGAAAGTTACTTGATTTAAGTTCAGGAATGCACCCTTGAAATTAACGGAAATAAAAAAAAACACGGTGTATATTGCCCCTATGTACAAAAATATCATTCTTTTAAACAGCTATTCAGAGTTCGAATGAAATCTTAACTTTACGCAGTACAGTCGCCATCAGATATATCGGAGCGGCCAAGATGTTCACAATATCTGAACACGCGCTCTAACGCCCTGACAATAGAGGCGTGTTCCGATATTTGTGAGCACCTTGGCCGCTCCGATATATCTGATGGCGACTGTACAACAGGGGATTTAGTCAAGTTTACTCCAAACGAAACTTTAAAATTGTACAGATATGATCATATTGATCATGTAAACTTTTCTTTCCATCTGTCACCCAGATACATTTATTTTTACATTTCAATTGGCGTTTATCGATACGTATATCGACTTGGCTACAGCCTCTCACTTGCCCGAGCTTTGTAGTATAATCAATCGTGGTAAGATACCTTATGAACATCAGCTGCCTGCCACGATAATTTAGGGAAACCAGACATGCCGGCTAAATGCCTAATACATTCATGTTCGATGTCTAGATAACCAGATTGCAAGCAGACACCTCCGCTATAGCGGAAACTTGCGGTTCTCAGATTGTTACTACCCGTATGCAATTAACGTCCCTAATGACTTTGATATACGTTTGATATTGCAATGTGGGAAATGTGCGGTAGACTAGGGTTTGCGTTACAGTTATTTCAACCTCTGTAACGTGAGACAGACGCGTATAGGCTTATGGAACGCTATAGTTCTAGTTTTTCAATTATCTGATTGGACATTCTAACCCTATTTAACGACATCTATTCAATACCTTAACCCTCGCACTCATAAAACTTAGCAAACCTTATTTTGTCCCTTTCTAATAAGCACAAATTTCAAAATGACGGATTAGGTCTAACGATTATCAAGGGCTTATTAGAGTTTAAGGGCATTTATGAATAACGATATAAATGTCCCTGAATGAATGAGATGTCTTTAGTAGCACCATCGCCCACACTCTTAATTGTCCATCGTTGGACCCTATTACAAAAGGCATACCTTTTGTAATAGGGTCCAACGATGGACAGTTAAGAGTGTTGCTGTCTGTACGATCTGCTGCATTATTGAGTAATGTGGCAATATGTATGTATTATTTATTGATGAATGAATAATTAACTAACTGACATAAAATAAACTGATTGGAGATACATTTAAATTCCTTTTATACATTAATATTTTCCATTCAACAAGATTCTTTATGGCTGGAGTGACTTAGCTAAGAGAAAATAACATCCACATTAAAAACTTGGATGTTACCCAGTTCATGAAAAAGTCCAATTTCCACCGAAGCATAATGTGCCGTATAAATAGATTGTGATTAAAGATAGCTTTCTATCTTACATTAAAAATAGATTTGCAGTGGCTATTTTAGTTGCTGCAAGCGTTTCTGCGGAATCGATTCATATATAGTTGACGACCGGTCTGGCCTAGTGGGTAGTGACCCTGCCTATGAAGCCGATGGTCCCGGGTTCGAATCCTGGTAAGGGCAGTTATTTGTATGATGATACAGATATTTGTTCCTGAGTCATGGTTGTTTAAGTATTTCTATGTATTTAAGTATTTATATATTATATATATCGTTGTCTGAGTACCCACAACACAAGCCTTCTTGAGCTTACCGTGGGGCTTAGTCAATTTGTGTAAAAATGTCCTATAATATTTATTTATTTATTTATTTATATGCAAAGCGATTTCGAAGAAATCATTCAATCATTTCGGTCGTGTTTTGATGAACGTGCTTCGGTAATAACAGTCATACAGATAAAAATACAAAGTAATGATAAAGTATTCGAAGGTTACACAGGTCATACGTTGCTTATTAACAAAAAAGACAACTTCGCCTTCAACACTGGTATAAATTACTTTTGTTTATTATTTCTACGATAAATAATCGTGTAGTACTCTGAATGTGTATTACTGAATGTGTGCTGTAGCAATGTAAAAACGAAGGTCAATCGAGCAATTTTAAAACAACAGTTCATGTAAAAACTTAAAAAGCCCAAGTAACCTTCCGCTCGATAACGACTTCTGATATGCTTACCTTATTTTAAACAACAACAATGTGTCTGCTGAGTGTAATTTTAAACGTATTATAGTTTAATGTTATCCCATTTGTTCGTACGACACGAATCTGTGCGACTCACGGTGCTCGTGAGATGAGTCATGCAAGTTTCACCTACCATCTGTTGCAAGTCTTGCAACCTCGGCTGCCACAAGGCAATACTATTTACTCTTTCAACACACCATTTTTATTTATACTATACACGCCAGATTTTAATTATCCACGATTAAGTACCTCGCCCGACGATAAACTTATCTCTAGATACAGTATCAACGCTCTTATCACGGAAACTTTATTCATGGACGTATTGTATGAACGTTTTGCTGATATTGTTTTGTGTCTCGCTTATTGTGTTATGTTTATTCAAGTGTAATGGTGTCGGTTTGTGCGTCTCTTTCAGATACAGGTGTGTTAGCAGCGACAGCTTTATGTGCTACATATGGTTTTGGGATGGTGAACGGTCTTGAATCGTTCAAATAACATACTCGTTTTATCTCTTTCTTTGCAGATGGGCTGGTAGCTGCTCTCTCGCTCCTGCTATTGCCGATGCAGACGTGCTCGGAGTTTCGATGAAATGATACTCAATAATCTTCTTTTCCTTGAAGTTAAATTCTTATGATTCTAACATAACGTGCTTAGAATATCTTGTATGTATCTGTAGATTATCTCTTCGACAGAATTAGTCATTGTCTCTAATTAGGTCGCTAATTAATTATGAAGGTTGCCACTGAAAGGCGGAAGCGCGCTGATAAATATCTTCGTCATACCAATCCTGCGGTTTCAAAACGAAATAGACACGTTTCCAATTTTTTACGTCTCTGGTTACGAACGGTTTACAATTACCCATTGGTTTAGCTCTGTCTCTGGTCGGAATAAGGTTTCGTTTATAAACCGATTCGTCTTGTGCTGTGGCTTTAATTTGGTCGGCGGCACTTATTTTCCTGAAGTCTATTCTTATCGGATTACGAATCGTTACGCCCGTCATGATTTCACTTTTTGTGAGGCATTCGTTTGTTTTCTTTTTATTAGACTATATTACGCATGACCAGTGTCATTCGGTTTGATTTTATCTCAGAAACTATCCACATCAATACCGAGTTTAGTCGATGGTATTGTGCAATCGATTTTATCGTCGCCGCCGCGGCTAATAGGAGGCTAGTGCGTCAATCACTGAATTTTAGATGTGAAGTGACTCTGACGTCAAACTTGGAATAGGCGAAAACGATCGATGCAGGGCGTTATCTGGCTCCTCATATTAGACGATGGGTTATTGATAATCATAGGATATGGGACGCTACTATCTGTCACGTTTGTAGGTGTAACTAGACGTGTTATCACAACACTGATAACAGCTCAGTGTAGTTGTAACATGGCCTTCTGTCTCACGTCAAACCACTTTTCAGATTACGTACCTACGAAAATGTTTTGCCAATAGTGATAAAAACTGTGATAATACATAAATGTGAACTTGAAACTTAAATTACTAGTGAAATGATCTCAAACTAAAATGGAGCGTAAACTAACACGCGAGGACTTTATGCGGAAGAGTTTTCGAACTCCCCGGACGTCGCCGGCGTCCGAGAACCACGAGCCGACCGTCAACGGAGCCCCGCCGCCTTCGCCGGTGTCTCTGTCCATGCTAGAGCGAGCCGCCCAGCCGCCACGGACGCAGTATGAGATAACCTCTTCAGGCATCGCCCCTAAACGCCTAGAGTTCAACAGAGCTCATCCCATACACCTCAAATCGTTCCAAGCGCCTGAACCTCCCGATGACACCAACACTCCACCTTCCGATGATGTGCTACGCACTTTGGAACGACAGATCGGTGAAATGGAGCGAGGCTTAGAAAGAGCTCAGAATGGAACAGTAGCCGTGGACGAGAGAGTGCGCTACGCCGAACACGAAAACCTCCTCAGAACTGGTGTTTCCTCAGTCGGTGGGGGAGGTTATCTCGCTGCTGATTCCGACACGGAGCACGACGTCGTACCCTTTAATAGAAATGAAACTACCCGTAGCAGTACTGGAGCTACGGCTCCCGCGGTCCGGCCGGCTCCCAGACTGGCTAGAACTCATTCCGACACACAGCAGCACCAAGTCGCTGCTACTGCCCGTCTCATGCGAAAACTCGCTGACGGCGGCGCGAAAGAGGAAAAAACTAGAGTCATCTCTCGAAAAGCTATCCAAGCGCGCATGGAAAAGGTCAAAAACTCCGTGGTTGGCACCAAGCATGAGCATAGAGTCCTGGCCGAGCACAGAGCCGAACCTCTATCTCCAAGGACCCCGACCTCACCCGTGTCGCCACGCTCATCCATACAGGTAATTACTGTGCCGTCTCGTGAACGTCCGTGTTTGACTCATTACGCAACCTGTTGTAACAAATCCGTGAAACTTGTTTTCGTTTTATGACTTAACCGTGTAACGTAAGCCATTGTCAAGTTCGTATTTCAGTACGTGAGAGTCAATGACCCTCAAGGACGGGACGCGGGAAGCTGCCTCTCTCGCTCCGGAGTTTAAATATGTTGGGAATGTCGGAATTGTAAATTGTTACTAAGTATTTGGAGAACCGGCAAGACGACGATCTCGAAATTGTAATCTATATTTAGTTCTAACTTGTTAGCTGTAACTATTTTCTTTTATTTGCATTCGCGTATAGCATAATTAGCGAAAAGTTGTGAACTAGTTGCCGTGCCGAGTTGATCATACTTGTACATTATTAGGTAGGTACTAGTTTGCTGCAAAAACTGATAAAAACACGAAATAAAAACGCGCGGAGCTCAATAATACGGCATAGAGTAGACGTAGAAGTAAGATATGAAATAGATTAGAGCAGATACGGTTAGGCTTCTTTAATTTTTAGGTATGTAGTTTCAGCTTTTATCTGTGCCTCTATCAAAAAACATGGATGCTGGAAAGCGTGTTTTGTTTACCGCTGGGGAACCGTGAATTTTTTTCGTAACAAAAAATCCTTTGTCACTCGCTGGACTGTAAACTAATCTCTATGCAAATCTTCATGACAGCCAGTCGGGGCTACAAGCTAAACAAAACTACTACCTACACTCTTTCCGATCAATATTAAATCTAATAGGTAAGTTTTTAGTGCTTCGTATAAAACTTTATTCGCGGAGAACTTTGGTCTTCAAAATCAGTTAATTTAATTTATTTATTTAATATATTTATTACGAATAACAACAAATAAAATGCGTATTTAAACACTTTAGCTTCTTGATTTTGAAATATTATTTACAGTACATATGGTCCTATTTTCCCACACTAGTGCGTAAAATAACACTTTTCGTGCGTATGTCAAACGTTTAAAGGGCCATATGTACTGTCAAACGTTGTACGATACACGTGCGAATAGGTAATTCGCAACTCGTGTCGATTTAAAACACTCCCTTCGGTCGTGTTTTAATTTCCTCTTTTCCACACTTGTGTCGTAAATAACTATTTCACTTTTATTCTAAAGAGACCGAGATCCTACTTCTTAGGAGCTAAATGTCAGGGAATCGGTATAAACGCCTGAGCGAATTCCACTAAATAAAACATATTTAATAGTTTTACTTGTAGAGGTACAAACGACGGGGCCGTTTGTTAGCAATTACACTTCATAAAATATTTGCCTCAATACCCACGAGTACACGGTAGGTAAACTAAGTCAAGGACGCACACTTCAGTAACTAAGCCATTTAATTGATTAATCGCATTTTGTGAATTATGGCGAGGTAATTCAGAGTTCAGGTGAAAAAGTTACCTAAAGTTTGTTTAATTAAGCTCCTGCTACCCGACCGTGAATCTGATTGAACATTTTAATCCACCTTTAATATTTAAGCTCATAAATTTATTCACAGTTCAAAAAACAATACCGGTCATATAAATTTATCCACAGTTCAAAAGCAGTCTAACAATACCGGTCATAATCGGTTTTTTCTAAACGTTTTAATGCTCATAATGTTTAATACTGTAAACGGGACTTCATCGTGCACTTACTTTTATTAGGGTTCCGTACCCAAAAGGTAAAACGGGACCCTATTACTAAGACTTCGCTGTCCGTCCGTCCGTCCGTCTGTCCGTCACCAGGCTGTATCTCACGAACCGTGATAGACAGTTGAAATTTTCACAGATGATGTATTTCTGTAGCCGCTATAACAACAAATACTAAAAACAGAATAAAATAAAGATTTAAATGGGGCACCCACACAACAAACGTGATTTTTGAACAAAGTTAAGCAACGTCGGGCGTGGTCAGTACTTGGATGGGTGACCGTTTTTCTTTTTTAATTTTTTTCCGTTTTTTTTTTCATAATGGTACGGAACCCTTCGTGCGCGAGTTATGAGTGGAAATCATGTCGGTTTAAATAATATGTTATTAATACTCCCTGTATGTTGATACTGGTGTTTTTGTTGTTCTTGTACTAAAAATCTCTTTTTTTACATTCGCAGGTAAGCAACAATGGGTACAGTAAACATACAGTCAGTGAAAGACAGAACAGGTAAGTTTAGTCTAGTAACATATTACATCGTTTGAATGCGAATGTCAAGGTTGCATTCTTTTGCCGACGGCGCTGCGTCGTCGGAATCACAATCGACTGTTTTTATTTTACACACGTACGTGTCGTTAGGGAAATCTCGCTATTTAGAAGGATTGTATTCGATGTATGACTATTGTGTGATAAAAGTATCTGGGATGCGGCATGTAACAAAATTCATGTTTTTGAAATTGTATATTTTTTGTTGATATAATAATTATAACAGACTAGATGACCCGGCGAACTTCGTTTCATATCTACCTTTTTTTAGGAATTTCCTTATTTTTTTTCTATCATAAGAACCTTCTCCTGACAATAACAAACACAACAAAAAAAGCATTAGCGAAATTGGTCCACCCGTTCACGCGTGGTGCCGTGACCGTGACCAAGGGAAATAGGGATAGATTTATATACATAGACATATAGATTTATTAACAGCTAAATGTCTAACATACCTGTTAGCAGAGTAAATGTCGCCTAAAATATACTTACATGTTTTAAAGATAAATGGTTAACACTAGCTTACTAAATCTCATGATCAGGAATATTTAAGCTTTCGAGATTTTAATAAACAGTAGCAATAACTAATCACATTAAACATTTTTAAATACAGTTACATTTATAATCTAATGTATTTGTCTCATTGAAAAGGGTTAATGAAGGAATAAATCTTGTTAGATTAGTGTTAGATACGAGCTTTTTGGGTTATAATCCTATTAAATATCCCTAATAAATTCCAAATATCAATTCATGTAAGTCCCTTAAACACCCATTAGTAAAGCCAGGCTTTTAACCAAAACGCTTTATATGGCACAATGGCTCTTAAAACTTAATAAATTGATGCTACATTAAACTGTCATTATAATGGTTCTCTTTTTAAGGCGGAACGGGTGAACAACCTTGACATTTCTGTAGTTATCACAACAGCTTCACGATAAGATAAACTAGGCGAATTTCTTTAACGAGCTCCTTTTTTCTGGTAATATGATAATTGTAACGAGAAAATATTGGTTTAGCGACGCGGGAGTAGTTTGTTTTACGGTTTTCGAAGCTTTTGAACGCTATATGTCATAATTATACAAAAACGTCACTCACACGCCAAGATCACGCTAGCGTGCCAATATAAACTTTACTGTGAAAGCATGTTACTTTTACTTTTAAAGGGTGATAGTTAGCCATAACCATAACAAATATAGGTAAGCGTTCTTGGCGCTGTGGGCACGACTAGTCACAACGACTTTTCTTGTCGTCTAAACCAGCATTCAAGTGGAGGCATTAGCCCAGCGGTGGGACCGGGAGCAATTTCGTTTGTCCGAAAAACCTTTCCATATTCAGTACTTTCAGTATTTCAGTATTCCCCGACGCGCGAGTTACGAGAACTGAAATCCAATTTGCTTAAATTCATTTGATGCTAAAATAGGATCTAATGCAGCTTAATTTAACATTCATAGCACCGGTTTAGTGTTTTCAGCACCCATCCCATCTTGTTTGCATTTGTATATAATGAAAACACGAACCGTACCTCGTGGGGTAGATTGGGGTAGGTATATTCACCTTGACCTTGCCCCATTTTCCCCACAATGCCCCGTCGGCGGGTTTAATCTTAATTTTGATGACGTTAAGGCATACTGACGGAAATAGACTTAAATGTGCGTCAGAGTTACGTCACGATGAATGGATTCGGATTGGCTAATTAAAGACGTAATTTGAAACTCTATATTTGTACATTTTTGCATAAAGGCTTTAGGTTTATTTTTGTCACATTTGATTAGTGATTTATAATTAAACCTGCTTAGTTCTTATCAGAATCGAGTAGGTATTTATTTGAATAAGTTTTTGGCAAAAATAAAAATTTCTGATACAAGCTCTTAGCGCTGACTGTACTTTTCTTTCCACAGGCATCTAATACTCATCGAGACAATTCTAAAAACCCCAAACATAATTATGTTGCGTTGTTTTATCACAGGGTTCCCATGGCCACCGCCTGTCTCCATCAGCAGATCAGCTCTATGGTACCATAATATTGCATTGTCACCCGACTTACATATGTATGTAAATTTTCATCTTCATCGGAAACCGGGAAATGGGTCAAATTTAACTTGCAAGATTTGATCCGTACAAACATAGTTACATAGGTACATAGCAAGTTAATAAAAAGCTTGTAAAAATGTTGCATCATGCATCATATCCTGGGCTTACTTTTGTGTGTGTGTAATAGCTTTGACTTTACAATCTTAATTCAAAATTGAGTTACGTAAAAACTCGTATCTCTCGGGTCGCGTTCGTAATTTCGCATTAGCAATTTATCCCCCTAAAAGAGTCGTTTTTACACAAACTTTGAGCAATTTGAATGTGTAATTCGGGTCAACTGCTGGAAATGTCGGGGCGCCGGGGCGAAATAGCACCGTTTCTAACCCTTATGAAATGACAACGCGCCAAATTTCACTCAGCGTGTTCAAAATGAGGGATAGATTGATAGCTTAAAATTCTTATGGGTTATTTTCAACTTGTCATAATTCACATTAATATGAGGAATATAAATAGAATAGGAATATTTTTGTTTTGTTGAACTGATCTTGTAAATATAATAGATATAGTAACTCTTTACTACACACGTCAAACAACAACAAAAACAAACACAGAAGGTCATGGTTACAAAGTACAGGATAAACAAGTAGTTATATATGTAGATCTCAAAAAATACGCTTGTAAATCTACTAGCTAAATTTTGTTACTACTCGTACAATTTGTACCCTAGATTTTTGCAGGACAAAAGTTTACCTAGCAATATAAAATGGGCTTTCGTGTTTATTCCGACCAGAATGAGAGCTCTTCAAACACACCAAATTATATCAATAACGGAAAAAAAACTAAGCACATACCTATTTCAGTATTTTTGCTCAGCTTACCTCAGACGATTTAAAATAAATAATTTAATCCAAGAACTGTTCCACGTATTATTTGTCAGCCGGAAGAGTTTACGAGTCAACGATCGTCTCATTGTGTGACGAGTAGGTGTGGCTGGCGCCCGGCCAACTCTCGATGGCCGGCAAGTGTTGAGGTAGGGTACAGGAGTTACGATACATACGGTGTGACGCGTCAGGTAGTTGTGATAAAAACAACTGCTCGTAAACCCCAACTGGCGCCACGCTGACAATTGACATTTGACATTGATAATTCTTTGTACATTTACGGGTCGTTAAGCTAAGAGTGTCACGAAGTCACAAACGTGTTGGACCAGAAATGTACGAATTGTCATTGTTAGGTGACAATAGTCGCTGTGGTAAAACAGGGGCCCCTTTTTTACGTGCCCGATTCACCTTACATTCTTGGTGCAACAAGTAAATAGTGACGCTATTTACCGTCGTTAGGTACTTACCGACCGCGAAATGTACAGGGAATTGTGAGTGTCAGGTATCAAATGTCAAGATGGTGAAACAGGGGCCTGGTAGCCGGTGGAACGATTAGGTCTCTGGAATTGAAAGCTTTGACAAAAAAATTAAGGTTAAGTATTGATCTGACAGCATGTTTTACCAATACCTATATTGTCAGTATTGTCACATAACTGATAATTGACCTAATGTAAGATTCTTACGTATCAAGCGGATCGGCACATCGGGAGTGCATTTTAATAGTCAAAGGAATTTGAAGTAGTTACTTGTGCAAAGTATGTACTTATGTAGCTTTAATTTTGTCTTTAAAACGCCGCCATCTATCATGGCTTGAACTTTTCACTTCAGTGAATATCTGCCTCCAGTTATCGTAGGACTGTAAGCAAGGCCGTTGTAATAGATTTATGAATTTTTTGCTAATGTATACAATTTGATACAACAATTATAAGTAAATTGAGTAATATCCTTGACATAGATTTATTTATTGATTCCAAATACAAATAGGTGATTCAGCAAAACAGTTTCTGCGACGTAATCGCCAAGAGTCAAGGACAAACAAAACTGATAAAAATCTTTGAAAAACAAGGGCCGAAGAGATCGGAAATTCATAAGGGAAAAGTGACACGGGCCTTGTAGGCTTTCTTCGTGAATTTATTCCTCACGATATAGGTCGGCCGCTTGGCTTACGGCCACTAAACTTTTATGCTGTTCCCTTTACACGTTCAAGTCCTAAGTTGCAAATTCTGATGTTGCGAAACAGAATTTCACCCAAAGCTGGGCGTTGCAAAGTAAATTTTGATGATATCCATCAAACTGCCATCAATGTTGGTAAATGAATTAGAAACTTTTTGAAATCGCTGGCTATTACGATTTGGGCCGAGATTTATAAGTACCTCGTTGAGGTTTTATTTAAAAGTTTTATTGAATTGAAATAAAGAAACGTGAAACCTCTTGACCTAGCTTAAGGAGAGAAGCTTTCGCTTAAATCTCAATTATTTTTATCACTATTTGATCTTTGAGTGAAGCGAACTAATAGACTATTCCACTAAAACAATAAAAACCAACGCAGTAAAACCAAAATTTCAATATCATCTTGGTATTTGCTAACACACGGAATATAATTTACGAGGTTTCATCGTCCATGAAAACTAGTATATCTTACATAATAATAGCGAGAAAAGGTACCAGAGAGCGGAGATAGATCAGGTTGTCAACTTACCTACGTTTTATAGTCTAACAAAATACCTAGGAAAACTGATAGCTACGGAAGTTCTCAAAAGCCCATCGCGACTAGAGCGGATATCGTTTGATAGAAATATTTATATATGTAGAGTGAAAGATAGATATGAAATTGAATAGTGGAACAGGGATTTTGATACAATACAACTGAATTTAACGAGAGCGTGCCTCATATTTATTTAATCTATTGTACTGTCACAATAGATTACTGTCGACAAGTTAATTTATTTTAAAGCATCATGAAACCAATTTCTGAAACCCCTGGTAGTATGTAGTATGCATAAAGGCTTATTTACACATTCGGCCATGATAACCCAGCGCTCAAAATTCAGAATTCCAACGAATAATTGCGCCCTGTCACTGGATCCCCAAGGCCCTTTGTGTACAGCAAAACAGTTGCTCAAATAATTATAGGGCAAAGGTAAGTCGCGTTATGCCATTTGATATAGGTCAGACAAACAAGGTAAAGAGTTACAAACGGCAAGAAACGATGAAGGAGGCACCGGTGCGGCTTCGCGGTCGGTAGGGCTTCGCTGTGCGTCACCAGTTGTGTAAGACACGCTCTCCGGCTTGTGGTCAATGTGCTTTACACGTGGCTAATTAAATGTTACAGGCGTTGTTTATTATTTACGAGTCTGTAGTGATGCTGAGAAAAAGCACAGAATAGGGACGTACCATCGCCCATACTGCTGTTAACTGTACATCGGTGGACCTTATGCCTTTTGTAATAAAGTCCACCGATGTACAGTTAGGTTAGGAGTGTTTCTGTTTGTACAGGAATGTTATTCTCCCTGTCTAATAAAACTGATGTTTGTCATCGAAAGGCGACGAGTAACGTTGTGCCTTGGCGCGAATGACGCATTCTCTTTCGCACTCATTTACACAGTGCCCCTAACTGAGTAAAATACCACTGGCAAAGGCCTCCCTCTTATGTGCCCCGGGATACGTGGAAAAACAGTACGATTAATCAGTTTTCCACCATTTTTTTAATTTTTTTAACTCGTCCCGCCATTTCCGACTAGCGATCAACTTATATCGGCATGTCGTGTTATTTAATGTTTTAATGTTCGGCCATAGAGACGCTACTTACGGCAAACTACGCAATAATTTTGGTCCTTTAAAGTGCTTGGTTTGCGGTTAAATGTTGACCTTTACCAGCACGGCTCCGTAACTTCCTTAAGCCAGTTTGGCCGAGTTCACTCGGTTGAACCTGTATTCGATTAGCTGGATTAGCGAACGGACATCATAAACACATTAGCCGGTTTATTAATTAGCGTTTGAGGGCTGGAACATATACTACCGTAATAGAGCAATTTGTATGTGTCAGTTTAACTACAAGTTAACAACTTTGGATTTTGCATGCGATGCTGTATTTTGTCACGTGAGTTTTACTTTTCGGGATGAGGACGAAAAAAAGATCTCACTCCCGAACCCAAACGGTCAAAGTTACTATGTTTAGCGTATGATTATCGTATATGTCTGCGTTACGACAAGTTGGTACCCCGCCGAATAATTATGTGTGTTGAAAAAAAAAACAGAAAATATTTTAAGTTAGCATAGGATTAAAATTCGAATCGTATCCTATAATAAAACATTTAATTTGAAAGCAAAACCCTGTTGTAGGTATAAAGGGAACGAGTAAACAAATATAGCGAAAGTAAACAATCTGCTTTGTAATTTTGAACTTCGCCGTTCAAATGAAAATCGAAATGCTGTTTACTGCGAATGCGCAGCAAAACATTATACTGACAACATGGGTTTGCAGAAATGCTATTCCTATCAGTAAGCAAAAGTTGTAGCTAAAATGTTATCTCTAGATTCGTATACAAAACACAATATCGGTTAATCAAAAAATTGGATAAGCTGGTGTTGAAATGTAAACCATTTTCTTTTTTTTGTGTATGCGTTATTAATCAGCCTCTCGTAAGTAGCTGATTGGTTTGGACTAAACTTTTATGTTTAAATTTTAACTTAAAATAAAGTTAATTCATTACAAATCAGTTTTATGCGCCTAAACTTTCAACTAATCCCTGGTTGACTACCTATAATAACTTCTTATCAAACGCCTCAGTTAAATAGTAGTCCTATAAATTATAATATCGTTAGATAAATGGGCCCCCCTGGTTCGCCTGCGCACCCGACTCGCCTGTGTCAACAACCAACTGCAACAACACCCCAGTTACTGGCAATACTCGGGCATTATGCACACGTATGTGACCTTTATGCATGGCCGGCCATTTGCAAAGTCGAGTCTCCCAAACCTGTAGCTTCTATAGAGTTTACACGTGCCACTGTTAAAGGTCATTGTTCACGTATTCATTGTCGCTTAACCATATACGGATATGTCGCATTTCAGAACTAATCGAAATGGATATAGTTTTAGAAATGGTGAGCTAAAAGCACCAAATTAATAGCTCGTGTATTGATTAGTCTACCAAGCCTATTTGTGATAATTAGCGGCATTTGGAATACATTACATTAATACATTACGGACTTATTTTTGTATGGTGTTATAGAGAAATAAGCCCTTTTGAAAAGACTCCTCACGTGGTTATTAGAGGTGTGTTACGATTTAAACTAAATTTAAATATATTACCTATGTGGGCTCACATAAAACTTTAGCAAACTAACCTATTCTGGTGTAGATCGAGTGAACTAGCAAGCTGTAAACACAACTAACCGTCTCAAGTGCCGAATGCTGTGTACATAGCTCTTGTCCAAGATTTGGAGTTTACAAGTTCTAATGGATAGCAACCCCTCGTTAAACCTTGAACACGCCAAAACGTGGGCACATAAAATTACAAATAAAGGTCTAATGGAGCGAAATATATATTAAATATAATTGAAAATATTATAGTTTATCATGCTAATATACTAGACTATCATTTCAGCCTCAGGATTTGACATGTCACAGACTTCGTGATGACCAGGACACAGGCACTTTGCACGACATGATTACTGTATGTTTAAGTAGTCCAAGCCAGAGTTATTTGCGGATAAGTTGATAATATAACTTTAACAGGTGTCTTTTTCAAATATTCAGTGATATGGGCCCAGTCCATTGCCATCCGACTTCATTTATTACCATCCGCCAAAAGTACCCTTTTGGCATTTTCGGCATGTCTATCATGTTAATACCCCTTCGTCACTGTTATAGTGTAATGACAACACGATGAATGCTACCAAAATAGTAACTGTGAGCTGTGGCTTATTTAAAATAGGTTTAGGTCATTTTCGCAAATGTTTCTTGCACACATTTCTATAGTCAATGTCCCTTATGCGAATCAATTAACGGCGTCGCTTGATGCAATCACAAGTAGCTGGCTCAACCAATAAATAATGGGGATACTTAGCATTATTTTTATCTTGCAATCTTCGGGAATGTATTAGCAACTCATACATACATTTTGTGTATTGCTTGAAGTTTGTATTTCTATAGAACCATCGTCTAACATCTAACACGCTCAAATACGTTAAAAATGATCAAACGTTTTAATATCCTACATTTTAATTACAAATTTCATTTAGCACCACTATTTTGGGAGCAGATAAGCTCTTGCTAACTCTTAATCTAACTTGACTTCTCTTTTTTATATAAATTTGAGATATTTGTACGTTTTTGGCAACATAAGAAAAGATAGGTTTCGGTCTTTATGTATAAGAACGCTGTATGTTCTTAGTTTCTTTTTTTTTTCTCATTTGTATCTCGTGTTTTTCTGCTTTCTCTCTTTCCATTCATTGACGTCTCCGCAACATTTCAAAAACACAAAAACTAATCGAGCCTCGATATATTTACATTTTCACAAGTTTCTTTAGCCTAATCGACTTTTCCAATACTATTGGTGCAAAGTGATTTCGCTCCGTTATTGTTTAAAGCTCGTTATCATGAAAACGAATCATAGAATTAACAACTATTGTGGTATCATATGTTCCTCATGCTATAGCGATTTTAATTTAAGTAAAGAAATATAATTTAACCACCCTTTACAAAATTTATAAGCAAAAATGTGTGCCCACGTTTTGGCGTGTTCAAGCTTTAGTCTAGCTCTCGAGCTGAGATATAAATATACGCAACAAAATTGCGTTTTTGAAATGTATTATATTGGCCAGTAGTTAATTCTGGGGAGTTCTTAATTGGTAGGTAGTTAGTGGGAGAAATTATACGTCTAGGACACGCCCTGATCTGGTTTTCTGACTATGAATAGGTGTATTCGAGGGATTCCGAATAGATACCTACTTCAGAATATCGCGTTATTCCGAGAAACCACCCATAATTTCATGACAATCTGTGAAATATTGCGTATACAACATACAATTATAATACAGAGTAGCAAATATGACGTTGTTTAAACATGTTTGATTTAGGTGCTTTTTTAAAATATCTTGTCCTATGCCTGTTTTGAATTTATATGCTCAATAAATTCAAATTCAAACCTAACACTACAACTAAAATTGTTAGTTACACTATAAATACGACATAGTTTGCAACATATTTACCTAAAGTTATGCAGCCTCATTGGAATGACTCCATTTAGAAATGAAACCTGCAGCACTTAAACGGTTGGAATCATTTTAATGATGTCTTCTTTAGGAACACTGAACTGGGCTGGATTTTTTACCGTCTCTCGATCGACTTGCCACAACCGCAAGATGAAACGTCAATCGCCGACCACGCAGTGGTTTAAGTCAACAGTGGATTCAATAAAACCGTATCTATATTAAAATATATTTTGCATACAAATTTTCTAGTTGTTATCCCATTTTAACATGTACCAGACACAGATACGAGTATATGTTACAGATGTAGTGCATAATTATTTACCATAGTATTTTCTCGGAAAGGTACCAACGTGACTTGCTATTTCAGTCAGTCTCGGTACAAAAATTACTGAGGTTGACTGAAGTGGCATGACAAATACGAACGTTTCCGAGAAAATACGATGGAGAACAATTATGCACTACATCTGTACGTAAATGTTCATGCCAAGTTTCATGTAATTCAAGCATGTCGTTTCAAAATGAAAGCGTAAATTTGATTGTATGGGAGCGGCTTTTTGCCGGCGGGTTTGTGTGACTCTTAGTTAGCCATTAAAAAAAAATTTTGAGTTACAGCCTCATTCGCGCTAAATAGTTAGGAAATATTACAAAATCCAGTCCAATATTATGTACGTGTGCACAAACAGCAACTCTCCTAACCTAACTGTACAGTCGAGGACATAAATATGTATACATTTCTTCACCTTAACCCATTGAAATAAGGTGAAGAAATGTATAGGTACATATTTATGTCCTCGACTGTACTTCGGTGATCTTATTACAAAATGTATAAGGTCCGCCGATGTACAGTTAACACTATGGGCTATGGTACGATCCTAGAGTTGCTACAGTTGCAAGTGTGTTTAAAATAAAGTTTATACTTAGTGTTAAATTATGAACAGCGCGTGAACCTAATTGCTATGTAATGAGCAAAATAGATAAAATATTATTTCAGATCGAGCGTGCAAAATCGTACTTAAATCAGTCGAGGTTAAGTGATTCATCCATCACCCTTGGCCTGTGAAATCTTTTTATCGAGTTTTGCAGTAGCGAGGTGTCTAAAATAATCCAAAGCGAATTTGGTGTCCTTTTTATCAAGCGGAAAGGATCTCAATTATTCGTAGAGTTTCAAATTTCAATGAGTTGAGCAGTCTATAATTTTCTCCGTCCCTGTTATTACGATAACTAAAAATATATGAGGATTTCTACGTATTTTCGTTTGGCGTCAGATATATTTTTAGGTTGTTTCATCCTAATCTTGTTTATCTAATACCTTTAAACGAGCAATTCTTGTATTATACCTTTAAACAAGCAATTATTGTATATATATTTATTTATTTATATATATATTTGGGCGATCTCCGAAACGGCTCTAACGATTTCGATGACATTTGCTATATGGGGGTTTTTGGGGGCGAAAAATCGATCTAGCTAGGTCTTATCTCTGGGAAACGCGCATTATTGAGTTTTTATGTTTTCCGAGCAAAGCTCGGTCTCCCAGATATTATTCCTAATATGTCCTTTCGCATCAGTATGATTGAGTATTTAGAGCGTACCCTCTAGCCAGAATGAAGATAAAATATTATTTATTTTTATAGATTATCCCCTAGCGCCCACCCATCAAAACTTGCCTGGAGAAATTAAGCTTTGATTTGTCCCTTAATCTATAAAAATAAATAATATTTTATCTTTAAGCAAAATAAAACCTAAAATCATATTATATTGAACTATTAAATACATTGGAGTATATGGCTGTTACATTGTATCTTATACAGAACTAGATATCCACTGAGTGGAATTTATTAGTAAGTTCAAAGAATTTAAATTGCCAAGTCGATTGGCCGTAAAGCGAGTGGCTTGAATTTAGCCACTGAGTTTACAAAATCGTCTACTGTGAGCTCCTATTATTTTAAGTTGATCTCGAGGTGTGTAACAAGGGTACATAACCCATATTACATTTAATTTTTAATTTTAATATATGCCCATTGGGTCGTATTGCCGCTGGTAAAAACTCACTCCTACTCATTAAATTTAGAAGAAAGAGCTGATGTTGTATGGGGGTTTTCAGAAAAAAATGTACCATTTACTCTTTTCCAAAAAACCATCAGTTTCTAGACTTTCTAGGTCATTTAAACTCAGAATCACGATTACTATTGAATGAGACAAAGAAAAAAAGTGTCCCCAGTTTTTCATATACATTTTGAGTGTCAGTTCAGTTTTGTAACGGTCCATACAAAACGTATGTGAAAATGCGTTATAAAACTGAAATTTTTTTAGGGACACATTTTTTTATTTTTAAGTCGATAGTCCTCGTGATTTTGAGTAGAAGTAATCCAAAAGTTGATGGATGTTCGAAAAAAAAAATGGTACACTTTTAAGTGAAAATGCCCATATAATTCATAACAAACATGTCGATGTGCAATAAAAACAGTCTGTAAATCCTGTCTGTCCATTTACAAGCGTGATACATCTCCCTGTCTAAAATATTCCCACGAGGCGACCGGTGGATATTAAAACCGATATATCACTTGAATACACAACGTTATAGTTTTACACGGAATCTGCTATAATCCCTACTATCCCTACTAATATTATAAATGCTAAAGTAACTATTAGGCCTATTCGGATTTCGAGATAATCACAAGATCTTGAGACGATTTAGAGATCAACTAGATCTACATTAGATATCGACTAGATGTGACTTGGATATCTAAGTCATAACTTGTCGAAATCGTTCAAGAGGACCTCCAGAATCGCGGAAACGTCAAATTGGACATATCTATCTTACAATTATCTTTAAATTATCCGTATCGTAACTTGTTGAAGTCTAGTAGAAATCTAATTCATTTTCCGAATCGAGCCGTATGTCTGTCTGTTATCTCTTCACGCTTAAACCGCTGAACCAATTTAGATGAAATTTGGTGTAGAGATAGTTTGAGACCCCATAATGGACAGGAATGACAGGATAACTTTTATCAATCACTATCATCATCAATCCACGCAGTCGAAGTTGCGGGTATAGTATCACATATTATACGTTTAGGTACACATATATATCACCACAACCGATAGTCGGTCGTCTTATATCGTGATCATTGAATATGTAACGACTCGAGCCCTCCCGAACACTTCATACTAGGCTTAACACTAGTACATACATAAGATGTATGTAGAATCATACTTAAGGGTAGGTTATTTATAAACGATCTCTATTGAGAATAAATTAAACATTTATGGCGTTATTCATAAACACATTATAAGCTCGAATTAGCTATGAATCGGATATCTTGACCTGGACTGGACTGGAGAGACCTGGCTTTTTTCTCACAGTTTACCATTTCTAGGAACCATTGATGATGATTTTGGTTACATAGGTTTATCGTTTGTTTGTCTTATGTACCTATTTGTAAGAAAGGGATGAAACATAATTTAATTAGTTAAGTCAGGCTTGTAAAGTTTTATGAATAAGCGGGTTATTGTTTCCCTGACTAACTAATCATGTTGTGTTACAGTTTACAACATAATTTTATAATTTCATAATCACGTTATACATTACTTATGCCATTTTCTTTATCGTTAGCTATTTATCAATTATATGCTTTAGCAAGTTTAGCACATGATAATTTTGTGTTTTAACACAAACGTGTTACGCGTTCGTGTTTTTATAAAATTATGTTCTTAAACTGTATTATGATTAGTTCGTCAGCAAAACAATATCCCGTTTATTAATAAAACTTTACGAAGTTTAGTAGAATATGTGCTCATATTTTTATTTATTCTAGCCAGTCTATTAGGCAGTGGCTAGTGGCTAGTAACCACCCAGAAGCCTTGAAAATGCTGAATTTTGAATTAATTTTAGTTTTGTGATCTAATATTTAGTAGCTCATGGGTCTCTCCAATCTCGACGTGTATCAATCTAATATGGCTTAAATGGGAGAACCTGGCCTTAACATATTCTAGCATAAATTGTGGTTTGAACGTGACCTGTGATGACTAAGAGCAGAGAATTACTTAGACACGTAGACCACAACGTGGTGTTTGCATAGTATAATTAATCTAGATATGTAATTATGCCTACTATGTTTTTTTTAACGTGATTCAGAATATAAATTATGTACCTGATAGTAATTTCCGGAATAACGGAAAGTAATATCCGGTACTCTGCAATATGTCTAAAGTATTTTCTAAAAAATGTAAGTGGTAGTGGTAGAAATGATTTTCTCGGAATGAATGAATGACTTGATAAATAAAAGTTTTTTCGGTGTAAGAATTTGCATACAATTACGTAAAATGCAATTAGTGCATCTAAATCTAGAGAATGCACCGCGAGCGCGCTTAATTATCGTAACTCATGCAAGCTTTGCATAAAGCTCGCGATCTACAGCAAAAGTGCGTGCGATCGTGGCCCATGTACGTAGGTACGACTAGAGTTCATGATACATCTCCAGTGCAGTCATGTGCACTGTACCTATGGTGATTAAGAATTTAAAATGTAACGAATTTCCAAAATCTAATATTGTTATTAAGTAAATTCTGGACATTCCGTTAGTGTCAGTGACGAGGTTTATTTTTATATAAAGTGCCGGTCTCTGAACATTTATTTAATTAAGTTAATTCTTTAGTTTTATTTATTTAGGATACGTAATGTAGTGTTCACACACATGTGAAGCCCGTTATTTACATTGGACTTGGACTCGCAAAACCAAAGCCTCTTCTATACCTTGTTAGTATTGATGATATAAATAAGTCGTGCTTGATGAATAATATAATAATTGTTATTTTTCTTTATTATTTCAGGTAAGATACAATGACTCTTCTACAAGGTGTGAGTAAGTATACTAACTTTTTGTAGGAGGTAAGGAGCCACTACTTACCAACTAAGAAACTACTTAAAATTTAATATTTATTTTTATAAATAGGTGTCAGGTCAGGAGTGCTTTCACAATTCTACCTATTTACTAGCAGTTCTTAGGTATATAATTTGTTAAGGTTTACCCGTGCAAAGACGGGGCGGGTCGCTAGTCTGACATAAAGCATACAACATCTGCTCTAAAAAGACTTAATTAGCAAAAAGCAACGTAAAGTAGAAATCATAGACGGATTAACTCCTAAACACACTAGCAAGACAAACCCAACTAGCGTACCTCGGAAAGGTAACAAGCACCCAACACAAAGGTTACACGTGCATCCAATCAACATCCCAATTTGAATCCTCCGTGCACGCCCCTGAGTGCATTTTCAATTGTGCACCCGACCGTGTTCGAGACATTTTGAATTTATTAGTCGGAATATAGGGCGGCCACCCCCCACCCTTGCTTTCCGCAGTAGGATTCCAATTTGAAGCGCGTGTGGACGTTTCGTACGATAACAGTCCCCCAAACTGAATGAACTATGGTGTTTTTGTTTGACATAGTGGTGTGCTTGTGTTGATATGGCTAGGAAAAGGGTGAGGGGTTGTTTGTATAAAAGCTTTGTTTTTATCGTTAACACCGCAGGGTTCCGTCAACTTTTGAAGCCTTGGCCTGCTTTTATTAAATAAGATACGTAACATTTGTTTGCGCTGAAAACCGCATGCCCGCTTCAAAAACCAATTTAGATTCGGTAACTTCGAACATGACCAATATAAATGGGAAGCTATTATTGTTTTTCATCCGGACAGCTGGCTAATGGGAGCTGTTTGATCATTTGAAATGTCGTTTTGATTTGAAATTAATATCACATGTTTCACAGATTAAGCGGGAATTATAATCGTTTTGGTATTTACAAAGTTGGTTGGGCTAATACGAATTAACTCCCATCCCAATCTACTGTTACTTGTAGTTAATTAGTGATTCGTGATATATTTATTTGGATGAATTCGTTTAGATCTTGTTTATAGAAATTCATGTTTAGTGGTAACGGGAAATTGACTTATATTTATTAGATATTGCACTCTTTTAAAATCCAAAATGCATTAAGTACAGCTTTGATTTTTAAAACAATAGTATATAGTTAGTTATAGACTTTGATAATGATGCCACGAGTAAACTAATAATTTAGTGCTGATACAAAATGATGATAAAAATAAGTTTAACTAATACAACCTCACAGTACGAATATTTAACTTTAGCTCATTTTATTAACAACAAGCCCGCAACTTCATCCCATCTGCGCAGAATTAGTATTTCCATAGTGAATTCGACCCTTCTTTTCACCTCCTTAAAGAAGGATTTTCGGGATGAAAACTGTCTAAGTATAATATTTATTTATCCTATGTTTAAAAACTATTTTTCCCCGGGGCTCAACCTGTGTGAAGAGATCACAGAGAAACATACAGAGTGACTTTTACAATTTAACGTTCTAAAGTTTTTTATCTGGCATTTAAAAATAGCTTTAACTGTATATATTCTCAAATCTTCCTATCCTAAATAATTAATCGAGGTTAACCTATACGTTCGCGGGTTTTCCATAGCTCCGTTCATGAAATTGAATATTTAATGGTCCCTTTGATCGGTGGCCTTGAAGGGAAGCGAGCTCTCATCTCCTTGTGAGGATTCCCATTCTGCATGACTTCATATACTTGGCGCATACGGGTATAGTCGCTATCAGATATATTGGAGCGACCAAGGCGCTCACATATATCTGAACACGTCTCTATTTTCAAGGCACTAGAGATAGTTCAGATATTTTTGACCGATATATCTAATGGCGACTGTTCTACACTCAAGAGCAATAAAAACGGGTCACATTGTGAGGAAATGTCCATAGAAAGTGACCGCTTGTGTTCCTGAATGTATTTGGCCAACCGGTGCCGCCGTTTTTCGCCGTAAGCACCTCTACATGTATATTGTTAAAGCAATTTTGGCGAAGATTGTATGTACGTAGAGTATCGTATCTTCGCCTGGATTTTGACACTTTTCCCAAAAAATCTCTCAAATTTGAAACCATTTTAATCCGTTAACACGAAAAAATGTTTTTTAGTAGTCCCAACTATCAGTATATAGGTACCACTAAAACTTAGAATTTCATTGGTTAAATTGGTAATAAATGGCCCCAATGGCAATAGGCGATGTTTGGGTATTTTTCCCAATCTTCGCCTATGGCATGCCTTGCCGCTAATACTTACTTTTCTGTGACTTACACATGTTAAGTCGTATCTCCTTGGAATGTGCTAATATACTATGAACCTTAACTACACCAGACTAGGCATATTTTAAGAAAACGGGGTAGTAGGCGAAGTTTGGTAACAGTCTGAAGTTGTTTTCATACATTTTCTATAATGAAGCTCTTCTTCTTAGTCGGTTCCTCAAGGCTGAGGGTCGTGACCATCAGGAGTGCAGTTCTTCACCACCGCTCTCCAAACCCCCCTGTCTTGGGCCAGCTGTATTGACCCCTGGATGTTGACGCCCGTAGCGTCGCGTATGGCATCAGACCACCGAGTTGGAGCCCTGCCTCTACTCCTTCTCCCTTCGACGCACTCAACCAGAACGAGCTTTTCAAAGCTGGACGGGTCTTGGCGGGCCACATGGCCAAAGAAGGTCAACATTCTCTGGAAGCATGTAGTTGAAAGCCGGGTGGTAATATGTAGCTCTTCGAGAATAGACGCGTTGGTGCGGTGTTGCGTCCAGGATATGCCCAACATTTTGCGCCAGCACCACATCTCGAATGCGTCTATTTTTGCTCTCACACGTGGCTTCCATACCCATGTCTCAGAGGCGTAGAGGAATATGGAGAAGATAAGGGTGCGCATAAGTCGGACTTTCGTGTGGCGGTATATATTCCTGTTTCTCCAAATCTTCTTCAAGCGCTTCACTGCTGCTTTTGCGATTTGTGACCTTCTTATGACCTCCTTCATGCAATCTCCGTTACTGGATATCTGCGAGCCCAAGTAGACAAAGTCTTCCACCAAGTCCAGGTCACGCAGTTCCCCCGTCCTCTGCGCCCAGCTCTGTCGATGAACATCAGCTTTGTCTTCTTCCGGTTGATATGGAGGCCGTATTGCGCACTGAATAATTCGACCCTGTTCAGAAATGTGGCGAGTTCTGTCTCATTGGCGCCTATTATGGTCGTGTCATCGGCGAATCGCAAGTTACTGATTAGGTGACCACCAACACGGATACCACCCTGCCAACTTTCCAGCACTCTGCGCATTATGTGTTCGCCGACCAAGTTAAATAATTGCGGGGATAGTATGCAACCCTGTCTAACGCCTCGCCCGGATTTAAAGGGATTGGACTCCATGTCTTCCAGCCGGACACGAGATTTGCCGTCGAGGTATAGGTTTTGCACCAAAAAAGACAGATGTTCAGGAATACCCATTTCCTTTAGGACATCAAACATCTTCTGCCAGTCTACATAATGAAGCTAGGGCTGCCAAAAATTAACCAACATGCCAAATAAAGGGGAGTAATGGTTTATGAGTAAAAAAAATAATTATTTTTAACAAAATTGTATAATTGTTGCAAAATTGTTGTTGTTATCGGAATTGACAGCAAATCAACCTTATTTACTCAAAGTGAGACATAAAAATACCTATTTGGTACCTACTCAACATCGGTAAGAGTAGAAATAAACATTTGCATATAGCGTAAACTAAAATAACCAAACATAAGATAATATTTAAATTTGGAAACAAGTAATGTCATCCACTAATGAATGTGGTACAAAAAAATTGTCAACCCTAGGGGTAGGCGAAATTTGGCAACAAGATGGACGCAAAGTACCCTCACCAATGTTTTATCCAATTGTGACTTCTAATCGTAAGCTAGCCATTAAATAATATTTTCATATGAAAAAGAAATAGTTATAGGATATAATCATGTAAAAAGTTTATCATTACCGGTTCCGTTTAAAACTGAAGTTAAAACACTGGTTTAAAAAAAACGTGTGGTCGGTGTCACGAAAAAACCTCACTAAAGGTCAACTGTGTGAAGTTAGCCGCAGATTGTTCGAAGAATGTTGACACCCGTAAAAAATACTTTGTATTTAGCAGTTTTATGTAAGGCTTACATTAGAAACATTTTGTTAATGGCAACTTATGTCAAACTAGGCGAAAATAGGTAGCGCAGGCAAAGATACGAAACTCTACGGTACTAAAGAACTACCTTTTTACCATACTTCGGAGAATTGTTATGGGTTTTAGGCACACTTACATTTAATCAATATTTAGGTTTATTATTTATCTAAATTACCTACCAACCTTGATGAATGAAATATCGATACGATTTGGTAAATGTAAACTTGGTACCACTACTCGACCAAAACCTAGGTACGTAACAATACAATGGCTATTAGATATGACAAAAAACCTTTATCTCTATATCTGTTTCAATGTTGTACAGTCGACGTCAAAGATATGTTTACATTTTTCGCCTTATTACAAAGGAGTAAGGTTGCAAAAGTGTAAACATATTTTGACGTCCACTGTACGTACGTAGTACAGTCACCTGCAATAATATGCTACTCTTCGAAGGCCGCAAAAATGTGTGACACTCTCTTATAGCTCTACAAATAAGATCGCGTCAGATATTATTGCGGACTTAGTTGTGTAACATATTATTGCAGGTGAATGTACATATTGTACATGAAATATATTGAATGGATATTAAATTTCGCGCATGGAACAATCCTGTGGATATTAATATCTTGGATCTAGGTGATATTTGGGCTTTAATATGGAGGGTTTCATTCAATGCCCTCGATGACAAAAAAAGAATAAAAGATTTTGTCAGCCTCCACTAAGGATCGCATTTAAATTCCAATATTCTTTATTGATTTACGGCCCGATTAGAAATTTAAGATAAGCCAAGAATTTTCTAAAGATGATTTATTCAAACAAAAACGTCACTTTTGACACTGACATATCCGTTCCATATCGTATCTTTAGCCATTTTTTTCGAAATCAACTTTTGAGTTATTTCTACTCAGTAATGATCCAATAATATATAAACAAATAAATAAAATAAATATTGGGGACATCTTACACAGATCAACCTAGCCCCAAACTAAGCAAAGCTTGTACTATAAGTGCTAGGCGACGATATACATACTTATATAGATAAATACATACTTATATATGTACATAGAAAACACCCATGACTCAGGAACAAGCATTAGTGTTCATCACACAAATAAATGCCCTTACTGGGATTCGAACCCAGGACCATCGGCTTCGCAGGCAGGGTCACTATTACTACTAGGGCCACTAGGCCAGACCGGTCGTCTTACTATAATAACGTAGTACTATCCTGCCGCATTTAGACTAGACTCAGCTCAGACCGTTTGTATCACGTACGAGCCGTAAATCCACTGTTACACAGCCGGCAGGTAAACTAACTTTACCACTAACTTAGATAAAATTGGCACGTACACGTTTATGAATAGGTACCTATTTAGTTACGTTATAACTTTATTGTTTTATGTAATGTTCTGGACGTGTACTCTTACTACATATACGTATTAAATTTCTATTTACGCCAATTTACGTACTTACCAATTAGAGAACAAAAGTTCAACCCCATGTTTGCCGCGGTTTTACCTCTAAGCTACATCTGTCTCGCTACAAATGTCACGAAGGTTAATGGATGGACTGCCTTACCCGTCGATTAGAAACTTCTGTCAATTAGAAAGATAAATTTTAATCAACTAATTGTATAATTAGGTTCGCTTTATTGTCCGCTTGCCACTCAAAGGGATATTTAAATACTAATTATTATGTATCATAGCCCAGAGAGTTACAAGTCGACAAGAGTAGGATCGCTTAAGACAAAACTTATCGGGTTTGAGCCATTGACCGCTGCGTGTCGCGTACACACGATGGCGACCTAGGCCCTCCTACACAATACTACGCATACACGTCATACACCCGCAACTCGACTGGACAACTCCATTGCGCATCGTGTGACCGCATCTTCAAGACAAAGTTTGGTTTTGCGAGCCACATTAGGGCATTTCATAATCCGGATAAGAATTGTTGATGGAGTCGCCATTGCCGGATACGACAAGGAAGATTGATTGATTGACACACGATGAAATAGACGTGTTATGAAATTACAGTTTCGTCTCAGCGACTTTACCTCTACTTACCTCTCTTCAACGCTTTGACCGTCAAAGACGTCAACTGACGCGCGCTGCTACTAGAGATGGGCGGCGGGTAAATACCCGGGGTTGATATCGGGTATTTACCCAATCTACCCGGTATTTACCTTTTCTACCCAAATGAGTATTTATCTTACATTAAAAAATAAACATGTGATATAGCCATATGATTTATTTTCCATTATTTAAGTAGCCACCTTTTTTTAAACTTCCCGTTGAATCAAATTCAAAATAAAAAAAAGCGAATTTACACTCCATTAAAATGAAAATCCAGTTGCAGGATATCTCATTATACTTATCAATAAAGCATTTAAAAAAATACCCAGTTTACTGTGAACTAACACGGGTAACGGAAACTAATTAACGTAATAGTTTTCACGAGTCACTTCAAAGCTCAGAAGGAGAAAGGAAAACAGGAGATAAAAAAAAAAAAAAAAAAAAAAAAAAAAAAAAAAAAAAAACCCAAAGTGAACCAGTACGAATGATCTGATTAATCACTGATTTTTACTGAAGAATTTTTAGGTCTCTTTTAGAGTTGGAAAGCGATGAAAATTGGAGTACAGTCATCATCAGATATATTGGAGTGTCCGAGGTGGTCAAAATATCTGAACACGCACTCTAACGCCTTGACAGTAAAGGCGTGTTCAGATGTTTGTGGGCGCCTTGGCCGCTCCGATATATTTGATGGCGACTGTACCAACGTCCACAATGTAAACCCTTTGAACGCCACGCCTCGCCTGTCGTGCGTGGCGCGTCATCGTGACCCTTGCCGCAATAGGGTATTTTCCTACTATAGTTCGTTTTTTTTAGCATTAGAAATAAGGTAAACAATCTTGATGTGTCTTTTAATTGGTAAACACATTTTAAAAATAAGTTACGGCAAATATGTAACAATTATGAATCTAATACGATCATTTATTATCTTCTGCTTTCATAAGTAATAGTTACTGATTTTTAAAAAGAGTTTTTCAATTAAAAGACATGTCAAGATCGCTTACCTTCTCTCAAGTTCTTTCTAATACTAAAAAAACGAACTACAGTCAAATCAGTTACTTTTTTAGAACTGTCAAAACGATTGGCTAATAGGTATGGAATTTATATGAAACATCACATCGTGACATCACGGTCAACTCACCTACCTTTTAACAAGCTTTTATTAGGTCGACCTGTATGTAACTATGTAATGGAATCTAAGGTAACTAATTTAACCATCTTCCAAGGATCGTAGCGTCATGAAAATTAGCAGCTGTATGTAGTTCTGATGACAATACAATAATATGGTACTGTCGAACTGATCTGATGATGCAGACAGGAGGTGGCCATAGAAACTCTGTGATGAAACAACGCAACCTAATTGTGTTAGGGGTTTTTAGAATTGTCTCGATGAGTATTAGTTGTCTGTCGTAAGAAAAGTACAGTCAGCGATAAAATCTTGTACCAAAGATGAAATTTTTGCCAAAAACTTATTATATTTCTACCCGATTTATTAAATAGAACTTGTGTTTAACAATAACTCCTATCTGTGTTTCTCTAATAATTATCTGGTGCTTTATTTCATGCATGGTGTAAAATAATTTATTTTAAATACAGTATAATATGCTCGATGGTTGATATTGAGCTGTAGCTGCGCGCGTCAGTCGACGTATTTAGGGTTCGCTGACAACTTGTAAACCTTATATCAAAGGAATAATGTCCATTATCAGTCAACAGTTTTGCTGTTAGTAATAGCCCTGGAGACTCCGTAAACAATTCTGGAATGTTAATCGAATGCATGAGATGTAATGGTGATGCCGACATGATTCTTGCTTAATCACGGATTCCTGGCTAATTTTTATTGGTACATACCATACATGTACAGTGAGCTAGTATAGTAACTATGTTTTATGTAGATTACTGTATTTTGCATATGGAAATACTACTATTGGTCTTACAGTTACTCAAATTAAAATGGAAGTATGGGTTGTAGCGTACAGAAACCTGCAATAATATCTTGTATAACGAAGGACGCAAAAATATGTGAAACTTACATATGTTTCTATCCAAATACAAACTACGGAAGAGCGGTGCCTCTAAGACAGGTATTTGTTACTTAAAAAGAGGCGCCAACACCTACAACTGTTTAAGTAATACTTATCACTACACCTTATACCTAAAACAAAGTCCCCCGCCGCATCTGCCTTGTTTGTGTGTATGTACATATGTATATTCGCGATAAACTCAAAAACGACTGAACGGATTTTCATGCGGATTTCACCTATCAATAGGTTGTTGAGGAAGGTTTAGGTGTATAATTTGTTAAGGTTTTGTGTAGCCCGTGCGAAGCCGGGGCGGGTCGCTAGTAACGCATAAACATTTTTTTTATTTATATATATAATTTACAATTATTATTTCCGTACCAATAAGACCGTGTCAGATATTTTTGGGCGCTTCCTCGTGCAAGATACACACAGGTTACGATGGTACATTGATTGAACCAAACGAAACTTTCCTATTTAAAGCCTTAATCTATTAATAGCAGACACTAAACCACTTTCATTAATATTATTAGAGTGTTAATTAATAATGGCGATAGCGTCAGAGTGACGAAGGTCGTGTAGAAAACCTTGCAGTTTGGTTAAAATTGATGTTAAAATTATACATAATCATGTTAACAAATTGGGTGTGAGGGTGGGGCAGAGTGGTTGGGGTGTCGCCAGTGAAATTAAAGCTTCTGATAACTAACGAGCCGTTTTAAACCACGACATGATACTTATGAGAAATGATATCTCTCAAATGCTAAGTAATCTGTTGTTCTACAGATGTAGTGCATAATTATATTCCTTCGTATTTTCTCGGAAACGTTCGTATTTGTCATGCTATTTCAAACCACCTCAGTACTTTTTGTACCGAGACTGACTGAAATAGCAAGACACGTTGGTACGTTTCCGTGAAAATACGAAGGAATATAATTATGCACTACATCTGTACTTGTAGGTACACGAGGCCTAATTCATAAAGAGTACCGTTTGGTCCTAGTTTATGATATATTATGATACAATTTGACTGTTTATAAAAACGTAATATTAGTGTGATACCGTTTGACAAATGGGCCCTATGTTATCAATTGTCATTTGTTGCTTTAACGTCCATATCTAAACAGTAACATAAACTTAGTACCTATTACTTCTTATTTAGAAGTCTCGAGATTATAATATTGAATTTAAGTCAATATTTTGAGACAATATTTATTTGAAACGATAGCTTTTTCAATTTATTTTCATCGAATGTCAGTCGTTCATCAGTTTCATCGAAACTCATGTACTCGTGGCCCGAATAATTTAGTTAAAGAAATGAGTATAAAATAAATACGTGTGTGTATATTTAATTTTTTGTGCCAAGTTTATAAAGCCCAAGTCTACGATCTTTTAAAATCGTAAAGAAATTTTTTAATGTTTCAGTAAATGAGTTTTTTTAATTTATTATTTAACAGGACCTTTATACAATTGTACATATCGGCCCTATCAAGTCCGCTTAGCGTAATGTTTAGTTTAATTAATTTACTAGGTAGGTTAATCTACTTACATAAACTGCAGTTTCAACCCAATTTCATTTAATAATCAATAAATTAGAGCAACTCGGGACAGTATTATCTAAAACAATTAATCATAACTCGAATATATCACAAGTTGTTGATAACTTGACGCATTGTTCCGTCAACTAGTTCGCGAGCCGGAGTAATTGGAATTTAGTGACATAATGTGAAGTTAACTGAAATAAACAAATTAAAATATTTTCTGAAAAATAATTTAATTTGTTCAAATACTTCATAGTATAATGTGACGTTTTCAACCTAAAGGTACAACATTGTCGGTGGTCGATAAGGATGATTTCAACTTGAAGCTTTATGGAAATAGCGCCTTGACAACCGACAATAAATTTATTTAAGTAGTTAAATAAATATTATATACATACATGTGGAAAGGTGCTACTAAGCTCTGGATGGAAGTTAATAAAGTACGGTTCGTGGACATCGTGTCAATACGACACTGGATTTAATGGACTAGAGATTCCATCTCCGTTGGCTCGGCAAACAGGAGCGGACCACTTCTGTTCGTTGAGTTGTGTTATTACTTTTGGAGCACTTCAATTCTTAAATTAAATTGTGTGTTATTTGATTTTGGAACAGATTTGTACGTAAGCTAGTTTTATGAGTTGAGATAATATACTTAACGGAAAATAACACGATTACGACTATTTTACATTTTAAGGGGTACACACGTTCTAAAGTTTTTATTAATTAAGTGTGTTGCTTATTTAAAATAAATATGCTGCTTATACGAAGCTGTAATCAGTAGATATCGTGTATGTATGATCAAAAGCTCGTTCCCAATATTAACAAGTAAAAACGTTATCCGAGTTATGTCACAAAGTATACCTATGGACCCTATGGTTATTGCGCGGGTTTTACAAATAACAAAACAATGTTATTGTTAGGGTATGTGCAAGGTATATCTGTACAGTCAGTTTCTCATTTTCCTAATCTCATTTTCTGCTCCTTAATGCTCGTTAGGAGTTTTCCACAACTTTAAATATGCTGTAGTAACATCAGCGTACCACATATCTGTATGTTAAACCTTATTGTACAGGCTTAAGGGCTACTATCAGTTAGTAAGGAAACTTTTCGGCTTACTACTCCAGTTAGGAGTTAACCCAGTATGTAGGTCGGCGCGATCGATACAGAGTGCAACTGCACAACTGGCCCGCATGTTTCGTTACTAGCTCCCATTCACAGACACACCCCACTTCATGTCACGTCTATATAATATATTATCATTGCATATAGCCTTATGGGTATACTAAACCTAATGTGGCCGCAACTAACATCACCTGTAGCCGCTGGGCATAGACTAGGAAACCTCTAGACGGAGTTTAGAGCAATTATTTCATGAAACAGATGCTGCCAAAAATACGGGGGGACGAGGTGAGCGAGGTCCCGTGCCCTGATTGGTCCGTTCAAAGACACGGACGTCACACAAAGACACTTTCGACTCGAAAATGGAGTAAAACTACCGTATTTGTGGCAGAGGGGGTAGAGCTACTATGCTCAGTCTGGAGGATGTCTTGTAGAGCATGCAGTACCGGTCCCGGTACCAAGAATTTCATTTCCCGGTTCTGGGCATGGCCGGAACCGGGATTCCCGGTTCTTCCCGGTTCTCAAGGCATCTTATGATAATTTGCAAGAAATTGTTTGCGTTAGCGTACAAACTTTATAAATGACTTATTTTCATATAAACAATTGCGGAAGTATTAATAAATGACTAATTTTATTTAAAAAAAAGACACTTTACATGGCTTTCCAACCTATTTTACGAAATTTATGTAACCAGCATAAAAGTAAGGTAAACGTACTAGTGCTCGACATGCTAATGCCCAATAGATGACACCTTGTTGTCATCTCTATTGACAATGACTTAAGTTTCAAGATGACATGTAGGTACTGGAACCGCGTCCAGCACCAGTATGTTTACCTTACTGAGCGATGTTTCAGTAAAAACAAAATTGAAATAGAAAACTTGGTGAATTTTTACAATTTACCATTATCCGTAATATCGATTGAAAATATTGGAATGCCTACTTTACTAGGTTAGTTTGTTGGGTTATTTGGGTCTCCCATTTCATATCACTTAATGTCCCGAGCTAAAGTACTAAAACATTACTACTATTGAAATGGGAATAAATAGTCATATGATGAGAACCGGGAAGTACCGGTACCGGGTCTTCAGTACCGGTTCTTTTGACACTATAAAATTCCCGGGAATTCCCGGGAATTTGAGAACCGGGAATTCCCGGGAGCATGCCCTAATGTCTTGTATGTGCCGCTGGGAGTGGTGGGCCAGACAGGTTCTTCATTGGCGGCCAAGAATAACGAAAGGGCCCCAACAAAGGCCGACCGAGAATCGCAGAAAACCATAGGATGAGACAGCCCTTAAAGTAAAACCTATGTACAGCACTAGACGTAATTTTTTGCTTATATGATCTGACAAAAACTACAATATCTACATTTAATCTCCTTTTGCTTATAAGTTTAGACTTTTTTCAATTAATTAATAGTTATTTACGATACAAATGCAAAATTCGCATCGAGTGGCGAATTACCGATTCGCAAGTGTCGATACACAATAGGTATATAACGTTTTACACTACATAATTATAATATGACCGTTTAAATTTTCCACTTAGTAACATAATGCACAGGGTATCGTAAATGCAGCATCAGATCTACTGTAAATAATAGAAGTTTCCGCGTTTGACTGTGTTCAATTTTCATTTATTTTTCATCCTAAAGAATTACTAAAGTCAACACAGCTACACGAGAATTCTTTGTTAGCAAATAGGTATGATTGGTTATGTAAACAAGAAAATCGCTACATTTATCGGCTATGAAAAAGAAAATGACGTGAAAACGTGTCTCAGTGAATACCGCATAAACCGGTTTTGTAGCGAAATAAAACCGTTTTATAACTCTGAAACAGTGATAAGTTAAATTACTTTCCTTGCAATGGAAAACTTGAGAAACTCTTTAGATTCTAAAGCGATGAATTTATACAAAATGTACCCCGAAAAATCAGTGGTAATTTGAAATCACCACCACGTAGGTAATAGTTCCACTTGTAAGATTATATAAGTACTTGTACAGTCACCTGCAATAAGAGCGTGTCACATATTTTTGCGGCCTTCGAAGAGTAAGATATTATTGCAGGTGACTGTACAGTCAAAGAATTTAATTTTTGTACCATTTCGTTGTCACAGTGATAATCAATATGAAAGTCGCTGGGGACCTCATACTATTTATTGCCACTGTCAAAAGGTGCGGAATAGTACTGAAATTAAATTCCTTAACCGTACTTAGTTGTCTAAAGTGTCGTACAAGACTAGCTGGGTGAATCACCTTTTTCTTATCACTAGTTGCCATGGTTACGGTCTCCTGGGTCACTCTTAAAATACTAGTTATTTCGTATTTAAATGAACCAAACTTGAATTTTTTGGTAGTTATAAGGCCTTTCCATAATGGGACATCTACTAAGCACGTTTGTAGAGCATGGCACATCAGCTCTTCTAAGAAACTATGCTACTATTGTCTCCTGGCTGATGGGACAGAATAACAACAAGAAATAGTTGGTCGACCCAGCTAACATGATATGTCGTGGGACATAAGTCTCCTAGTGGGTCCTAAGCTTAAGTACGAGTAACTACAGCTTAAATAATGCCATAAGATAAACTGTATCAAAGACAATTTTGGCTTCAGAATACACAGTTCGTTATTATATAAGGTATCCTTTTGGGTCACTGAGCCAGTGATGTATGTATGTACGCTGTTATCTGACGCACCTTAAATTAGTCGTCAACAGCTAGTGCGGTGAATAATTACGGCACTTTTATGGGAGCCAGCCGGGTTAATGGGGACGTTACTTACGACTAGGAACAAATAGGTGAAAGGCTCACTATTACGGCCCTATATAGAATTATAAACATGACAATCATCATCATCGTTTCGTATCTGACAAGAGTCATCTATTTTATACGAACCGTAACCAACGGACAATACCTTATAATCTAAATGAACCAAAGCACTATTAGTGGCTTAAACGCTGTGCCCAAAGCCATATTGAAGTTGGTAAAATCTATAAATTCTGACTATACGATACATATATAACGTTTAAAAGTAACCCAATAGGACATTGACCCCCAGGCATAACACCCCCGCCCGAAGTTCGTCTCCAATTTTTCTGTTTAAGACAGTCACAGTATTACCTTTTCCGATATACCTACCTCTAGTTTTATTCTCAAATATTTTTTTTTTCTCTACAAAATCGCAAATTTCATCAAATCAAATCAAATCAAAATTATTTTATGGTACATTTAACTATCAGTAGCCGTAGTAAACTGGACCATATCCAACGTTAAGCCTCATTACTCTCATTAGCCCCAAAAGGCTTAAAACCAATATGGAAGCAATACAGCCTTTTACCAAAGTCCATTTGCGTAGGTTAAAACGTTCAACGTAATTACTATACTGTGGGCGTGGATTGTGTCCAGTTTGGCGACTCTATACAATGACATTGAGACATTTCGATATTGTATTCGTCAAATGTCAGTCGGTGAAATAAATTGGATGCTTAACTAGTTTAAGTGCGGTTGCTTTCACATCTAAAATATATTGGGTAAAGTAAATATGGCAACCTTAAGATTTTTTTTACATTAAGTACTTACGTTTGTTGGAAAATAGCGCCAAGCCCGCCTGATCCACCCTTGCCAAACCGTAACCCTTGCAAAATTTAAAATGTGTCCAATTCTCTTTTGAAAAACCACGTACTGTATGTTGTATTATTTGTTTATCTCGTAGACAATTGTCTGTATGTGACGAATTGAATTAAATTAGCACATTCGAATAAAACAGTAAATACACTATACTTGCTTTGTTTATTAAACATAGCCTCGTGGCAGAATAATCGGCCCGGTAAAAATGGTACATTTTATAATGCAGAAAGAAAAAAAATAGGATAATGATACTTTACTCTATAGACGCCTATGTGCAGAAGTCTTGACATTTACTTAGTCTCACTAGCGCCGCCCTCAGATGGCTCAGATTAGCCAGTTCAGAAATCCGTCACAAAATTACAAATTGAGATTGCTTTTATTAAAGAGTCACCAAAACCTCTGTAACGACTGTTGATAAGCGCGGGATTTAATTAGATTTTCTACGTACGGTTCGTTCCTTTCATTAGTCTATGATGTGTTCTACACGTGCATGGTGCGATACATTGAGAAACTATAGTTTTACTTAGGGCAATTAACTTGCGCATTCTAGGGTTAGCCAACTGATTCGGAGTTAACCGTTTAAACTCAGAGTTAACAGTACAGTTTAACCCTCTATAAACAGTTATATCCGAGTTAGTTGGCTAACCCCGGAACATGCAAGTGGCCCTTACAAGATAATAAGATACTTACGAAATAGATAACATCCCGAACGATCTTCATTATAATACCACGTTAGAAATTCCTTGCCGTTTAATAAATACTTTCTTGGATTTAAATTCTATAAAGCCTAATTCAAAATTAAGCTGAGAAACTAATTGAAATCAAAAGTTTTAAGTGCTTCTATTGAATCCATGTTGATATTTACTCAATGCATTGAATGTTCAGCAAAAGCTGTACATGTCAGATTTAAAAATGTAGGGCAATTATAATCTCATCTCTCAAATCCTATTAAATTTGGAAAAGTGTCTGGTCTAGCCGTGATTAATTTGATTGAAACTTAGTAAATATTTGTTCACTTGGAAATTTACTCTCATTCCCAAATGGTTTCATGAATTTAAACGGTATGAATATTCGTAGTGATGAAGAGGGCTTTAAACATGCCCCATTTCTAGCCAGAATTAAAGTCTTGGAATGGCAGACATTCAAATATTCACGCTGTCAACAAATATGTAGTTAAAACACTATTTGTAAATGACTTGAAATTATTTCGTTGAAATTCAGGCGTAGACTGAAACGTAATTGATGTGAAATATAGATACGCGAAATTATACAGGTACTATAGTATTTTTCAACCTGGAAGGGTACGATGATTAATTAATGTCAAATGTCGCAAAATTGTATTGAATTGACTTCTATCATCGTACCCTTTCGGTTTAAAGAGTACTATACATTTAATTAGGTTAACTTCAAATATGATTTTGATCTCGTCAATAGAAAAATGGGTAAAGACAGCTGTTTAATGTGAAGGGATATTGTTCTGCTTTTAACAAATGAAAATTAGTAGGTACAGTGCCTAGATGAGTTATATTGGGCCCTGGAGGGAAACTACGTTAAATCCTTAAGCTGGCTCATTTTACTTAAAGGAGACATTCCTTTATTTTTAAAAAGAACCACTCAAAGAGCCTCGCCCGGGACACGAACCGACTAAAAATTCCAAAAAATAAACACTCCCAATTTTATTCAGCAGAATAAAAGTCTAGTAAGTCGATACAGTTAATGTTAATGATAACATTTCTCTAAGAAACATTAGGTCTTACACTCGTCTGTCGTACAAAATAGCCATAAAATCTAATATTTAATACTCAAGATTTTTTTAGACAAGCCAAATTAAAGAAAAAAAAAGAAAAATAATTTGAATGCAGTATTGTTTCTTTTTAAAAATAAAGGTATGTCTCCTTTAAGTAAAATGAGCCAGCTTAAGGATTTAACGTAGTTTCCCTCCAGGGCCCGACTTATCTTTCCACCCTGTATAGGAAATAAATTTAAACTTTAAAATAGTTAGTCTATTCAGAAAGAGAAGAGTCGTGGAATGTATAGGGCCCAATACATGCTCTTTCTGCACAGACTCTAGAAGTGTTATTTTCAATCATTTTGTTATTACATACTATAATTTCCACAGCCATAAATTATTCCAATCACAGTGAAGTGTTAAGTTGAAAATGAGTGAAAAGACTTAAAAAAGTGACAAAGAAATTGGCAACTTGAGGAGATCGCTGCGGAGATGGGTGTCAAAAGCAGATATCTGGTGAATCAACTCATTTCTCAACTTTTAGATTGCATGCTTTAGAATTTTTTAGTTGTTTATCGAGTTTTGTAGATTGCATAAAATATTCTACTTTATTAAAATACTTTGTTGATGTACAATGGTAATGTACTCAAGTTAAATTAAAAATCCGAAACACAATTTATTCCAAAGCATCATTCTTCTGGACTTTCGAAAGCCTTTTTCCGACGATCGTAATATTCGACTAATTTGATATAATTTATAAGTAGATTCAGTATTAGGTGTATATTTAAAACAAAATTTATTTACTGAGAAATGGTATTCAGAAGAATTTTGCTTTTGGAGAAATTGCTTTTCAAAAGTATTTACTCCCCAACAATATGTCCGATTGTTTGATCCGACCCGAACCACATTCTTCTTCAAAATAACGTAAAAGACAATTTTGCAAACGCCTTCACATTTTAAATTCACAAACGGTTTTTATCAAAAGCCATTCCTTTCATCAATATTTTATGAGAAATGCAAACGCTCCATTCTCTCATCGACACTCGGATCTTACCATTCTTACCATCTTAATACACTCGAATTTTGTAAGCCTCCGTCTTCTCTTTTTTTGACCTATTTAGGTAGCTTCAAAGATTTATCTTAAGACGAAAGTGGAGGACATACAAACGTAGTCCCCAATTTCCTCTCTGGATATTAATATTATTGAAAGTATTTTGACACAACTTGTTTTAGTTATATCAACCACAGCTATGCCCCTACGTTTGATTTTTTTTTCGAATTTTTAATCATTATAAAAGTTAAGAGCATTAAAAAAAATGTATGAATTCTGTTTTTCGCTCCTAATTTTTACAATAATCAAAAAATCTAAAAAAGTCAAACGAAGGGGCATAGCTATGTTTAATTTAATATACATCAAATTATGCAATAATATTTTCCATAATGTCAATATTCAGAGTGGAAAATGGGACTAAGTTTGTATGGAGAAGCGGCCGTCCCCTTTCCTCGCCGAAGATGAACGCCCTTCCACCTGATCGCGGGCCTAGCACAATATATTATAGCATGTATAACCCGTCGAGTGTCGACGCACGACTGAACAGTGACGTGACAAATCTTGGCTTAGCGAGGATGTATGTTCGGGTTTATACCCTGTAATCGCCGCTTGCTCAGAGAAGGCGAAGCGAGAACGTGTATAATTGAGGGTTCTATGAATAGACGCGATGTTTCATCTTAAATACGAGTTACATTATATTGGATGAGTTTAAAACACTTATGTATTGATACAAGTCCTTCCAACTGATTGCGGGCCTAGCACAATATATTATAGCATGTATAACCCGGGAATGTCCTCGAGTGTCGACGCACGACTGAACAGTGACGTGACAAATCTTGGCTTAGCGGGGATGTATTTTCGGGTTTATACCCTGTAATCGTCGCTAGCTCAGCGACGGTGGAGCGTGAACTTGTGTAATTGAGGGTTCTATGAATAGACGCGGTGTTTTATCTTAAACACGCGTTTCATTGGATGAGTTAATGTTGATACAAGTCCTTCCACCTGATTCCGGGTCTAGCACAATATATAATAGCATGTATAACCCGGGAATGTCCTCGAGTGTACGCACGACTGAACAGTGACTGACGTGACAAATCTTGGCTTAGCGCGGATGTATGTTCGGGTTTATACCCTGCAATCGTCGCTAGCTCAGCGACGGTCAGGGAGAACTTGTGTAATTAAGGGTGTTATGAATTAACATTATAAATACGATGTTTTATCTTAAGAGGCAATGGGAGTGGCCATTATCCCGTATAAACCTGTAGACGAGTCATTACATGAGTTTAAAAGACAATAAAAATTGACTGATTAGGATTAAGCCGACCACTGTCTAACAGGCCGCCGGACGATATCGGCCTGTCAGTTAGAACAAAAATTTGACGGCTCCGAACAACTGACAGGCCGATATCGTCCGGCGGACTGGTAATCAGTGGGCCCCTTTACACTGTATCCAGCCATTTAGAGGGCTGCCAATAAAAACAAAATCAACAGGTACGTTTAAACGGGAGGGTTTTAATTAAATAACTTTTATTAGATACTTTGGTAGAGGGATAAAATTAACTAACATGAAGCCTCATTGTATCAATATTTGGCTTTTGAAATGATAGCCAAAATCAAATTGTTTCAAACTGGATTAATAGCTGAAATTGCTTTGAAAGATGATAATTTTCAACGCTTCGCTTGCTTTGTAAATTCAGTAGAGCTTTATTGGTTCCGTCAGACGTAAACATTGTACCTGGTGTTTGAATTGTGGACTATAATTGTGTGAAGTATTTGTATGTACTCGTATTTCGTAAAACAATTGCAAATACGCTTTTTTGGACTGGCTTCATTAAAATCCGTCACAACACAAAATAATTCTGCTCAGTCAGTCAGATCTTAAGTCTAGAAAGGCGTCCAACGCATACGAAAGCTCTTCTAAAATATCAAGATTGTCTTTTTCATTTGTCTCTGTCATTTAGAACGTGAAAAACTTTTAGTATGTCTCTACCTTTAATCTCTCCTATCCTAATCCAGGATCAGATACAATTTTCCCGCTCTGTGACTTCAGTTTTTCACTGTCATCCGCCGTCGAGGAATTTTCCTCAAATTTCTTGCGAGCCACGTCGTCAAGACGTCTTTAATGTGAAGAGCAATTTGTTTTTGCTCAGGATCGTTGATATCGATTGCAGTGTTTTTGAACGGCTTTTGTATTCAGTCCTTTCTATCCATTGTTGAAGGATTTTGAACTTGGTGGCTTATTAAACCATCAATCATTCTAACATGGCTACAACAATACCCATTTAAACCAGGTTTAAGAATTGGATAAGATTGCAGCCGTATTACGAATAGGTACCAAGATTCTAAATATGAAAACTGGAAAGCCTAGTTTACACTTAACTATATGGAGATGCTCTGATGCTAGAAAGGTGAAAGGGCGATCGACTATGATATTGTGGTTATTTTTTGGCCGCTTCGTGATAATGTTCAGTTCGCAATACATTTTTATCTTTAGGGTAATGGGCGAGTTAAAAACGATTATGGAAATAATTTTCGAGCAAGGATAAACCTTTTGGCCTTTCAGTGAATAATTCCTAGAACAAAGTACAAACGAATGTGCTGATTCGACTAAAGTGGTTTTATTTCTCTAAGAGAGTAAAGATTTAACGGTACGAGTAGTTTCAGTATAGTTTAATAGCTCCTTTCTAACTTTGAAAGTAGGAAACGTCCAATTTAACATTGCCGTTTCTAACCCCTTAAATATCATGTTATTAAGGCTTGGCCACACACAGAGCGCGACGCAGCGCCGCGTCCGCGCCGCGTGATGCCGACGCGAAGCCTGGTCAAACAGGGCGCGCGCCGATCGCGCCGGCCTCACGCTCTCAACACGCCCTCAAGGCGCGCGTGAACGCGGCGCGGCCGCGCGGGAACGCGGCGCACCGCTCGCTGCCTACGTCCGATCCTACTGACGTGACCTTGCGCGACGCGGCGGGCCGCCGCGTTCGCTCGGCGCAGCGCTGCGCACGCGCCGCGCGGACGCAATGGGCCGCGCGGCGCGGGGCGCGACAGAAGCGGGGCGTGATACCGGCGGGACGCAGTCTGTTTGACGTCGGTAACCTGTTAGCATGTGCCGCGGTCGCGCGGCGTGGACGCGGCGCTGCGTCGCGCTCTGTATGTGGCCAAGCCTTTAAGACTATTGCCAATTACCTGAACTGAAGTAAGTAGATGTGATGTTATCTTATTTATTGCTTCTTCCAGCCTTCCCTTCAAATATTGACGATTTTTGAAATCCTGGTTGGGACTCGCTCGTGTTTACATAAATTCCTTAGCCGACAAAATTCCCAAAAGGAGGCGCTCGCGTGAGGGATTTTGCGGTAAATTGTCGCATACATTATGTATTTTGTTTCGGGGTTTGCCGCGTGGAAAGCAAATATTTGCTTTTCACTTTGGTTACTTTACGGTTTATGAAATGGATTGCGATGAGATGAGGAATGAGCTAAACGTGTAGGTACCATAATTTTGAGGTAAACTTTTTTTAGACCCATTTTATTTATTGTTTGTATGTTTCCTCTTTAACCCTTTGTAGGTCAGAATATTTGGGAATTTATAGCAATGAGATTGAAGATTTTTTTTTATCTGGTCCGTTAAAGGGTTCAGTATAATGACAAAATCTGTACAGTCGACTGAATCGACAAAAAATAACAAAGTTAAGTCGAAAAATAAAGACTTACAGGTCCCAAATTACCTAACTTAGAAATCCCCGGAGCGGACTTAATGTTATTACCGAAGTGTCCCCTCTTTTTGATGCTAAAAGGGGGACATTCTGTAACAGTCCACTTGAACCATTTCCTAACGGAAGCGGGACACTGCCCCAAGCGAGCTTTACATCCCTCCGAGTCTTAAGTACTTTCACATCTAAAGACTTGAGGTCTTAGAGTAGAAGATTGCACATCCCGGTAACGCAGCGTATTTAGGTTAGGATGTTTCGTTAAGTCAAGAGGGTCGGAAAAGTACACACGTAAGACGCGTGTGAGATGTTTAGTTAGTAAACTGTTTTATAAATTATTTAACTTTGTTATCGGTTTAAAGGTTGCTCATGTTTGTAATATGGCGTGCTGTTACCAATATGTGCATGTTTGATTTGTGATATATTTGCAGGATTTTCAGACGTCGACCATGACCCATATGTACGTAAAATCGAAATAGGAGAAGTGTTCATTACAGCGAAAAACGAATTGGGGAAATATCATACCTAACTGTAAAAACTGTTGCATATTGGTCTTGGCTTGGCAAATACTGGCCAAATTCCATTACATTTTTTTTCTATAGTGGATATCAAAACCAGGGCATGAGTCACCCGTCGATTTTTACCAAATCTGTGCAGGTTTTCACTTTGATCCACCATTTGCCGAAAGTATCACGTCGGCTGAATTTCTCCGGCGGTCGAGCGTGACGGTTGGAGCCAATTTCAGTTTGATTAGGTATCGTCACGTTTCGCAGACGGCTTTGTCTTAATCAATTGTTTTCTCGGGCATAATGGGCTGGACTCAATCATACGTTTTGGAGGTGAAAGTTGAACACAGGTCGCCTCAATAACCTGTCTATTTATCGAAAAGGATCACAAATGAATGACCCGGGGGGGTTGTTCTTGTCTGTTGATGACATGTGCTAATTGCTGAATCGCGTGCCAATAAAATTGACTGTTAATTGGTCGATTAGTGCTATAGCACTCGTTTAAACTATAGTAACATACGTATACGTATTTATATATCTTTATAGCCTGATCTTGAGTTATGAAATACAGTCAAATATGTGTTAGTTGCGTTTTTCAAGATGAGAATATTTAGAATTCTCATAGTGTGATAACGCTTACTCGTAAATGGGTCTTCTGGTAATAACCGCTTTCCATTAAGTGTTTCTCTTGCTACCATGTCATCAAATATAATCATATTGAAATAAAACAATTTGTAAACACTCTTGCCCAACGTATTTGCGAATCACCCGCTTATCTCTATGCTGGTGTAGCACAGATTGGTGTTGGATGTTATTTCCCATCGGTACAGATGTTATTCCGAGTACTGAACAAGCGCCAGTCGTCTCAAACTAACCATTCAAGTGTGATCTCTAAAACACCTGACCTCACGTAGAAGGTCACGCTTAAATAGACGCAAAACACGGTAGGTTGTGAGTTTAAACTTCCTCAGCGCTCAATCCAAAAATGCAAAAAAGAGGGTCAGTTAACGGTTAATATTGGTTTTCCAGAGGCAATTACTCGCCCGTGCCCGGTAAGTGACAATATAGGAAGCGAGATGAGCTCGGTAGGAAGGCATTCATTGCTTACCTCGGGTATGTGCAGGTGGTATTGGCATCGGGACTTGTATTGTGGGGCAAATTACATGTAGGTGCGTTGTATTAATCTGGCGATGTTGCATGTTGCTTACTCGAAATACTTTGGTGGATTATAGACAATGTAGTAATTGCAGATAGATTTATATTTAAGTATATTTATCTTTTTTAGAAGAGATACAATCGTATGTCTATCTATACAATTAGATGAAGTGAAAACTTGAACATGGTAAATTGATTGATTTTCATATCGATTGTCTCGTTTTAAATGATTGAATGAACTTTAGGTACTTATATGGTTTTCATGGATATCTAACATTAACACTAATATAAAGTTGTAAATCACAATGTTTAATCTATATAAAATATCTCATTCCTCCGAAATAAACATTTTAAAATGTTTAGTAATTTCATTTGCTCTGGCGAATGTTTCTATTGTCTATTCTGTTTGCGAGAATTAATGCTGACTAACCCTTCTCTGCTTACAATACCTCACAAGGTTAACCCGTTCCTTGCCTCGTAATTATACGGTTTCCTGTTGTAAAATAAACTCAGTTACTTTTAATTATAACTCTTAACTTGCTGACTTGTTTTATATTTTGTTAAATACGGGACACGTGAAGATGTTTTGGCTATATACCTCTAGTTCTGCGTAGGTATACCAATGCACCATGAATGTTTTACAAAATATAGCAAATATAACTGCCCTAAACGTGTATGTAAAACAAGCAAAGTTTGGCCAAGCTCAAACATCAGAATCTGGCGGGAATCCAAGTTGACAAGTTTGAAGCCCGTGTAGGGCGCTTTCGGGAATTGTCGGAGTCAAACATTAACGCGGCGTTTGCTGTTAGACACATGAATGGAGGGGGAACGTCACTTTGGTTTTTTCACCCTGTAACCTAGCTATTTTAAGGCGCACTATGTAGGACTTTAGTGTTTCGCTTTTTGTTAGGCCCTCAAGCCTTTCTATCAGTATTATGTAAGATGGGGTAGGGGTAACATAGTTTATTTTGCTCGGGGCAGGAGAAACAGTATGAGGATTCCCTACAAGTTTTTCCCTTGTCCCGGTGTTTCTCTTACCACATTTAACTTTACTCGTATTTAAACCGACTGTGTGGTGAATTGGTGATTCATACTATCAAAAGGTACCGAGCGAATTTTTAAGCGAACACCATAGTACAAAATGAACCAAAGAATTTTGAAATTTCTTCACCAACAAGATCGTATATCATTTCGTAACCTATGATAGTGATAATATCCCAATGGCTTAGTACAGCAGCAGAAGTTGCTAAGCGGGCCAGGTGTTCAAAATGATCTTGACGCGACTTTATATTGTTAAGAGAATAAGAGCGTGTCAAGGTAATTTTGAACACCTCGCCACGCCCGCTTAGCAACTTCTGCTGCTGACTGTACCTACAATACAATTAACGTTGATCTGCCCATTGAACATCATTTATAAGCGGAAGCCTATGTTATATACGAAAGAAAAAGTGACCATGTCCTCCATCATTATTTTATATTTGAGAGTACATTTTTTATAAGTTAATTTCTCATGAAGTTTTCCAATCTTTTCACTTCTTTTGCGAGGTTTACTAACTTTATAAATTCTTGTTACAGGTAAGTGCAACTTCGAGTTGGTGGTAAATGGACTTTGCAAGAAGTCTGGCTCCTACATATATACCAGGTTGTATAAAGTAAAATGTGACTTTCCATTTGAGATGGGTCCTTATGCACATGGAGCATAAGGCCCCTTTAGGCATAACGCCACAAGTATTTTAGTGCTAAGGTTTCATATCCTTTGTAACTTGTGACGCTTTTTTTTGGAATAGCTGTAGGTATTTTGTGTGAAAAAACTTATTTGACAATTATGAATCAATATACCTAATATTACTCACAATCACGTCAAAATTCTCCGAATATCACGAACGGCCTTGCCAACTCTCGAGAATTCCAAATTCAGAGAAGCAATAATTTAAAATGCAGCCGGGAATGTTCAACGTTCCCAGTATTTCACTTAACTGTGAAATATCACCTCTCGGCGTGAAAGGTCCCCTAATGGAGTTTCGCCACCGAATGACTCTGAAGTCTGAACTAAAGTAATTTGCACTAGTGTTCTGGTATTAGTTTGAAGTGATGTTAATGCCTAGTAGGTAGAGAAGCTTTTATTGCACATTTCTGTATCATCATTTATTTACCTTGGACATAGTTTCTGATTTTTATTTTTTAGTTTACCCTTTTAACTCCCGTGTGCTGAATTGTTTTGTATTTAGAATTTTAGTATTGAAAATTCTTTTACATTTCATTTAGGTAAAGCGTACGTCTCTACAACATTATTCTTTTCTTAAAAGATTTTTGTTTGCACTGAAGGTTATTTCAGTTATTTGTCTTTGTAGTTATTGCATTAAATAAAATTGGTACTTACCGATTCAAAATTAGAAATATTTTAGTAAAGATTTTGTCACTTATGTCAAGTTCTCAAGTTGCGCAGTACCTCAATAACTATTTATTTACGTACGAGTTGACTATGGTCTATGAGTAGGTAGGGTTCATCGAAACACTTTGTCACTTAAATAAATTTAATTTAAACTTTATTTAGTTTTGCATTCGATACTATTTGTTTTTTGAACATGAAAATGAAATATCCACCATGAATCAACAGTTCATTAACTGGCTTCCGAATTTCGCTGCCTGCCACGGTTAATTCAATTAAAAATTCAGCCAGAATCAATACACGCCATCGTCCCTGAATATAATTAGTCCAACTAGGTTATAACGCTCATCCAGCCTTTAACACGCCCGGCCAGTTCACATTACCTGCCTGGCTACTCCTGCTGAGAATAGACTTCGCCCTTCTGACCCTCATTTCGTGCCAGTGTGGTTACGGATCCCGATACATCGATACCTGATTCGATTCGCGATTGCTCGATTTGCCTGTTGATTTCGGGGTGTTTCGATTGGTTATTTGGATGTGTGCGTGTAATGTGATCGTTCAAAAGCTCTACTTCGTTCTTTGATTACAACGTTTAATTTAATCTCAATGAGAGTGTAAGCGGTATCGGTGTAGTACGTTGCGTTTAGTATCACACTGTGACTACAGCAACTATAGCATGTAGACGTTCTATCAAGTTCTAGGATAGGGGTTTTCAATCATTTGGCTCCTAACCTGCTGATTAAAAAAAATTGTCTGCTGTCATGTATTTTTCACGTAGTAAATAAAACTAAATTTATCTCCCTACACGGGGGTGTCCCAAAACGTAACTATAGTCTGTATCTTTAGGTAATTAAATAAAAGTAAACAAAAGCTACCCTCAAATGGCTCCTTAAGCCAGTTGAGGGTAGATGAAAACATTACATGATCAAATAATGTAGGTTAAAGGCAGGTCGTTCAGTGAGAGATTCAGGCGATTTTGTATTTGGTTGGTTAACCAATAAATGTTATAACTATCCGAAAATTTACAAACTATTTGTTTACTTTTATTTAAATACCTAAAGATACAGAGTCAGTATAGGTACTAAATTGACGCTGACGTGCAACTAGTTCTGACGACATCGGATAAAGAAATGGTGGGAAATGTAGCAGTAGTATGGCTGTTTCGATGCTGAAAAGTGTTGTAGTAAACAATACAATTGAATTAACTTACCGACCTATCGAATTTCGATTCCTGTGGAAATTCACTGATACCGTGACCTGCCGCAACCTCAATAAATTACGAAAAACACGTTCGTGCGAATGATGCCTAAATACGAATGACGTTTTGAATACAGTCCTCGCCGGTAATAGAACTGTGATCGCTTCTTCTACCTTGAGTCGGGGGCGCTTTCTTACGGTGTTTACTTCTTACGTTTACTTAGCTTCATGAGTACCTATTCGATTAGATGAGGTCTACTTTGCATACTACGACAATGACTTTGTTTTGCTCAAGTTTTAGAAGTAGTTGTTTTCGATTTAGTCTAATTCAGTTTGAAATCGAGAGTGAATGGGTACCTAAGCATGCTCCATCCTAGACTACATCGGCACTTACCATCTGGCGGTGTAGCGCACGATTCCCTATTTGAAGTTGCGCTTGATGTATGGAGTCGCGCGCGAGAACGCAACTTATGCTAGACCGTCAGGTGAAATTGTGGTAAAATGCTTTCCTTTATCCAATAAAATCTGATGAGAGATACCACTTGGTCTACAATGTCCCGCAGAATCTGGAAGTAGGGTCAACGTAAACTTTCCAATTTAGCTCTAAACCTAGTACACTCTGTTAGGTATAACAGTACTTGACTGGATAACTTTAGGCTAAAACAACTTGGCGAAGAGATGGCGCCACTTCAACTTAGTTCAACAATCTATCAATAACGGCTATCAGGCACGTCAGTTGCGTGAACAAACTTAGGTTATAGTTATTCAGTAATAATAGTTTAGTTTAACTATGTAATTTCTAGTACGACTATAGTTTCAATAATGAATATAAAACTAATATTTCGCTTATCATTGTTTACGTCGATATAACTGTCTCGTAACATTTATTGATTTGTAGTAATATTGTTTTGTAATCATTATCACTCATCTCTCCATTGTTATACATACATATAAGCATTAACTTTTCTAATAATCCTATCCTTTTGTAAATTTAATGTTACCAACATTTATCCATTGTTAGAACTAATTATGTAAAAATTTCAAAGATATAATCCTCGAGTATTACGTTGAAATTGAATACCGTTATTGTTATACCTTTATAAAATAACTAGATTATAATTAGGGCAACCTTTTCGTGTCTTATCTCGGCTGGAAACTTGGATCAATACCCAGGTGAGCTTTAGTTAGACGTTAACTTCAATACCTACTTAGTTATTCAAAAGTTTTTTGTTTGCCACTCTTTTATAGTTATTTAAAACGGGTTTAAGGAATTTTTGAGAGGCGTAAAAATCTTTGTACTGCTAAAAACAGCCGTCGAACGTACATTTATTATTCTGAATAAAAAATATAACCTACATACATATCGTTGATGAAGAAATCATACATTTACCTTAAGAAATGTACAAGGAGAACGCCACACTCAAAACATGTGAATATTTTATTATATCTTCTTAATTGTAAGATTAATAGAAATCTGATGAAGTGAAGAATCATTTATTTACATGCAAGATATATACAGTGGTACTGCTAAACGAAATTAATAACTAGCTTAAATTTAAAACAGGCCCTTGAGGCATTGTACCAAGGATGCTGGCGGCATTTCCTCACTGTATCGCAACGCTGATGCGTTGTGCGAAGTAGCCGCCAGCTCTTCGGTCACCAGTTACGTCAACCAGACGCTTCGCTGGTGAAAATTCCAATCTGATGAAAATATTTTGTCAATAAATTGAAGTACGATTTTTGTAACATTGACGTTATAATAAACCAACTTAATATTCTTTCATCTGTACTTTGCCTATACCCAAAATAAATACAGTAGTACATAGTACCTCCACCGCCGAACCATCACAGTTACCAAGTAAATTTCGTTTGAACATAGCCTCTTTTCGTATTCCTTTGTAACCTTTCCCATTCCATTCGAGTTTGAATTTTAAATTCCACTCGCGCCCTGAGTTAGGTAAGCCATTCCAAGTTTTTCGCATTAAAGTAGTGTTTGCAACTGTTGAGTTAACTATAAGTACTATAACTTAACTAAATTACGCTAGAGTACCTAAGATTTATTTTCTAGGAATGTATTTGTAAGATGTTTATTTTCTTAACTTACAGCTTGATATTGCTTTTGTATTAGAATTGTCTCTTATGGATATTCATACTTGGACTTTTGACTTTCGTATTGTATTTTTTTCTCAATCAGATTGATGACGTCTATTGAGCGCTAAGGGGGCATGCATTACTACATTGAACACTTCTTCTTTTTTATTTAGAATCAAGGGTTTATTACCCTTTTAATTTCTTTTTGTATCAAATATTGAAATATGAAAACTGCTTAACCTAGAAATGATTCCAATTTAGTTGTTTGCTGGCGCATCGATATATCCCCCCCTGTCTGTTATACGGCCACATCTCAAAATTTATGATCATTGGAGATTCAATCTTAATTAAAAATAATAAAGTTAAGTTTCCAATAATCATAAATTTTGAGATATAGCCGTATAGCAGGCAGGGGACGATATATATATCAAATCCAGAATATAATGAATCCATTCCTTTTATACTAGTCCAAACACTGCGATGCGCTGGTTAGAAACTACTCAACTATGCAAACACTCGCAATGATCATATCACGGCTCGCCGGAGTGCGATGTCTTTTATTTGCCAAACACTTTGTGCATTTGTGCAAATGAAAAGAAATAGCAGCTGCGATTTATTCATTGAGTGCTTTTGTTTTACGTCATCGGTTTTAAATTGCAGGTTCTTATAACTAAACTATGGCTTTAGTTGTCATTTCCTACACTGATATTCAGAGTTAGAATGAGTTTTTTGCAAGCGTCTATCATTTGTGGAGTGTCTTATCAAAAGGCATTATTTTTGTATGAGAAATAAGCCCTTTTTAAAAGACTCTCCTCAACTGAGAGTACCGCGCATTGATATGGTTCTAAAATTTTATCAACTTTATAGTTTTTACGGTTCCACTTCTCATAAATATTTTCACTAAACATGCTTAAATTGCAATGTTTTTGAGCGGATCAACTATTTCTTGTTGTTATTTTGTCTCGTCAGCTAGGAGGCAGTTAGCAGTTTGTTAGAAGAACTGTAGTATTATTAGTAGTCCTTATGGAAAAGCTTTTAACCAACATAAAAATGAATGATTAGTTAATTCAAATTATAATATGACATTTTATTTATGACGAAAACCAGGGATTAAAGAGTGGTGAGTTACCGAATGTCAAGAATAACTTAATTCACCCTTTTTCAAAATGCTGTCACTTTCTTATTCTAAATATCAATGCACCTCTTTACATTGTCTAATGAGTTAGCTTGTTTGCGATAATATACTTCTTAAAATCCAATTACTTTTTCAACTTTACTTCAAAAGTCGACTATTAAGGTATCCACAAGGAATGTCCTAATAGACATTGTTATCTTAATGGTGTACCAGTAGTAACGACTTTGCCCGGATTTCTTTCTTTCTGCAGTTTTTATCTTTCCCACTTGGAGAAAAAGGAATGTAATGGTCTTTTTAATTGCTTCAATTTTGTTTGAGTTGGGCTATTCAGGTTCCGGTTATATTTCTGCTCTTGCAGTGTCTTTAATTTTAAATGTATGTAGCGTAGCAAATTGTTAAGGAGAATAATATGGTAATTACTCTCGTGGGGACAAAAACAACGTGCTTGTAAAGTCGTATATGATTAAGCCGGCCGATCCCTCACACTGGCGGTTTACACGGTTCTTACTTTATTTTCATTACTTTTTGGCCCTATAATTGTTACGAGAAAAGAAACTTTTTGTTACGAGAAAAACTGCCGAGACACTCGCATACTTCTGCGAAATAATTAAAATATTTCTACTAAGATAGCGCTGTTACTAACGCCTAAGTCCGCGTTAGAGAATCTCGTGCGCAATAGTTAAAACATATTTAGGTTAATAGTTATAATTACACATCGGTAACTCGTGGCATTTAGGTAGCAGGCACAGAGTAGTGATGTGACAATGTTCTTCCTATACGAGTCGAGAAAAAGAAACCACAAAAAAAAGGAAATTAATTAAACTAATCTTTTAAGTGCTGCCTAAATGCCACGAGTTACCGATGTGTAGTTATAATTTTACCGGTAAGTACGCCAATTGCAATAACTTACGGGTTATTCAAAGATTATTAATACAGTACAAATTTCACGTCATCCATCACGTTATTAAATTGATAATTTACTATATCAAAGTCACACGGGTCATGTAAACAATCGGCCCGTCTTCAGATAACAGTTTCGTAATGTTTGTTATGCAAAACACACGTTTATCTGTCTTTCACACGTCCGTTAACTCGGTATTGTTTTATTGTGAACATCAATTCAGTGGTGATACGACGGTTACAGATGCGTTAACATTATAATTAACATTTTCTGGTCTGACACTAATTAATTTGACTTTTGATCGGGTTCGTGTGTTATCTGTATCACTTTTCTCTCATTTGCCTACTTAATGTTAATTGATTAATGTATATTTGACGCCAAAAGGTCATCATTCATGTTTTATTACGAAATAGAGCTTTTGAACACTATTTTGTGGAATTCTAGATAAGCAGATTTATTAGATTATTGAACGAGTGTTTAAGTTGATTTCAAAATCGGCTGTGAATCTTCAAAGGCATTTCAATGTGTAAATCCTAAGCGAGATCTATTCACAAGTGTTTCGCGTTTTGTGAATTTGTGTCAATATTTTTAAAAGTGTTCTTATATAAAGAAATACAAGTATCGTGTGATCCAGAATCTAAGTGTCTTAAAACTAGCCTTATCAGTAGTCAACTAGTCACTAGCGCCGCGCTAGTGAGTTTCCCTGTGCGCTGTGAAGTGAAGATTGCGCTGTGTAGTGTTTTCATAGAAGAAATACAAGTATCGTGTGATCCAGAATCTAAGTGTCTTAAAACTAGCCTAACCCAGTAGTCACTAGCGCCGCTAGTGAGTTTCCCTGTGCGCTGTGAAGTGAAGACGCCAAGATAAATCCTCAAACTATGCGGCACCGGGTGCTACCGTTCATGGCGCCGGTGTTCCTCTCCAAGCTGTGGCGCCGGCGGCGTGTGGCTAAAGCTATGGAGAAGTTCCACGGGGTACTACTTAAACATAACTTTACTCTATTTCTCAAGTCCTTATTAATCGTCTTCAACGGACCGAAGGTCTCAACACTCTGCAGTCCTGTAGTCATTACATTTGCATCCTATAATGATTAATATTTCGAGGGAACTCTTTAAATTTATATATATATATATATATAGTCCTCCTCATCGTTTTCGATGACGGCGGCCCCAAATAAACATCATGGACGTTGTCTAGCGTGAGCCCTTATGTGGCTGGCCAGGCCAAACTTGGTCTTAAAGACTCTATTGCACGTGTGACAATAAAGTTGACCAGCTGCGTTGAGCGTGTAATAGACGTAGGAGGGCTTAGGTCTCTCTTTCCGTAATTGGCGTTTTGTGTCTAAGCTTGTGAGGCGGTTATCCTACGCCAAGATGACCTTCTTCCAGCAAGCTCCTCCCAACGCTCAGGGTCGATGGCGCAAGCGCTCTGATGCCGTTTGAGCACGTCCTTGTAGCGCAGGTGCTGACCACCGTGCTTCCGCTTACCCACTGCCAACTCAGAGTACAGGACAGCTTTAGGCAAGCAATATATATTTAAAGAGTGATTTGAGTATTTTTTGTTATTTGTACCATATGATCAACTGGGAGTGCATGTTAGTCAATTATTTTGCTGTTAAAGTTATGTCTGTACTCTGTATGTGTTAAACCGTGTCCGCCTAAAGATAACTTTACTTGGAAAACTGCTTTACCAACGTATTTCATTTGTCTATCTATTTGTGGTTTTAAAAGCAAAAGATTTCCGTGTAAAAGACACATTGTCTTTTGTACGAATTGGAGCTATCTCCTTTTCTTAGACATGTTTACGTTCAAGCGCCTTTGCAGCATTGTCTTGTTTATCTTGGGTTCGCAGGCTTTTAGGATTTTCACGGACAAAAGGTAGATGAATTAAATTAATGACTTGGGTCCAAGAATTGTTTATATGTAAGTATGTAAGCACTAGCTTTGTTAAACTAGTTAAGGCTAGTGAAAATTATTTCAGTCCTAGTATTCTCAAGGATATCCATATCTTTCGAAAATGTTAAACAACCAACAAGTCACATCAATAATGTTAAAGCGTTTTCTATGAGGCTAACTGATGTGTTACCATAATTAGAGCCACAGACGGAAGGAAAGGCGAATTAGCATGAAGTTTCCTTCGGTTTCACTCGGCTGCACGCGTCTTTCTGTGGGTTGTCTTTCATTCATGTTTACTTCATACGATAGGTAATTCATTTTTAGGAGAGCTCCAAGAGTGGCAAGTTTTAGAGTCAGCTATTGGACCTTCTGTCTTACTAAATAAGTTCGCAATTTGGCTGAATGTTTTCTTTAGTTATATCGAGCGACATAGTCTAGTGATCTAAGATCATTTTCGTGTGAGATCTTTTGCAACATTTGACCTATTTAAACTTCCCATAACGGTATATTCTTGAAGGAAAGATCAAGTTTCAGAACTTCATAGTCTGCCCTAGAATGCATGAACTAAGTTTTTGTTACTAATTAATTAAACTAGCAACTTGCCTCTTCTTCGTTGCACGTCACGGGAATTCCTTGTTTCAAATTTCTAACTTAGTTTTATTGGACATAAATTAATAGAACGGAAATCTTTTTGCCAATGAGGAAGGCAACTGTATGATATTTTATTGTGCCTACACCTATCCCGCCATATGTTGACAGTTTTGTCCGCGTCACTTAATGGACATCTGAGGAAATATCTGCTCTACATGTATATCCTTCCTTAGCTTATAACATTGTGAATTCCTTACAAAAAAATACTATCATCCAGAACGCCATCTAGGATTAGAAATTGAATGGCCTTGTAGTAATATTTTAACTTGTAACGTGGAACGTTGACATTTGGATACGAATGAATTACCTTGTGCTCGAAAATAATCCTTTTTTTAAAGAGGTCTCTGTGATATTTTACAATATTCCAAACCATACTTTATCCCAATGCCTGGAAGTGCTATATTCTGACGATTTTCTAATCTTACTTGGAATGGTATGCCCTTGCCAACCGTCCTTAATAGGGTACTCGTTAAAAACTAGCTCCGAACGCAGAAAAATAACGAGTTCCCTAATTTAGTCAGCAGTTAGTGAATTTTCCACAATATGGGTTTGATATTTGTAACGCTATATCCTTGTTTATACAGGCTGGCTAAAAAATAACTGCATTCCCGATGTCAGGGAGGTTTTGGGATTATATTGAGCACCTTTTACTCTGGGAGCAACCCCGAAATCGCGAAAAAAAATTTGGCTGTTTCATACATTTTGGCTGGTCCATTTTCTATGGGAGGGTAAATGTTTTTTTCGCGATTTCGGGGTTGGTCCCATAGTAAAAGTTGTTCAGTATAATCCCAAAACCTCCCTGGCAACGTGAATGTAGTTTTTTTAGCCACCGTGTATAATCTACACTTGAGCGGAATGAAATCGGTAACATTTTGTTTGGTATCAGTCTAGGTACGAATAGTCGCACTCGATTTTAGGCAGATACCATGATCCTCGTATACAATACTGAGTTATTAGCAGTCATCCTAAACTAAACGTTGTAGCTAATTCGGTGTCGTGACATGTATCCTCAATTTCGGCTGATATGATTAATTAGAAGTACTAATAATAGCATTATGAACCTCAATTGATCATCTCTCTAGAAATTGTTTAGAGCAATTTATTTATGCACGGATATTGCTACAAAATTGACCATATCTGGTAACAAGCTTTATTTGCATACTCCCATGCAAAATATTTTAAAAATTCTACGTGCTAAACCGCGCACAGAAGCTATATAATAATAAAACCCGTTATTATTTAGACACGCCTCTTTCGTTTATTTTACTCTCTGCTCTCGAATAAGTTGAATATAAATTACTGCTATAAAAATAAGGCTGAAAAATTAAGGGTCATTCTCGCCATGACTTGCCAGTTTGGCACAATCTCTTTTAAACTGCCATTTTTCTGCCAAATCTGTGTTTGCACATGGAGTTTCAAGTTTTTTCTGCTTCACGATTTGCGAACTAAATGGCATAATTTATATCAGTTTTTGCGCTATTACTGAAAATGAATGATATTTTGAGGTTTATTTCTAATGATGCGTGTAATTTTGGTTTGAGGTATATCACTTTGATGGTTTCAAGATTGTGTATTTCAGCTTTGGCGTATTTCATGTCTTGGAAAAGATTATCCGTATTCGCATATGTTTTGCCACGTATGTTTGGGTTAACCAAATAAAGAACGTCTTCTAGGATTTGAAGAGGACTAAAAAAATACGCTATCAGGAACGTGTATAACGCATCGTCTAAACCGATGTATTGAAAACGTAGACGCAGCGGTTACGCAGCAAAAATAGCAAAATGCACCGCAAAGAGTACATTATTGTATACTACGCGGCGTTATGTTTGAATTGTGTTGGGTATGGTCGATCCTTTATACGGGCGGCCTATGACTTGTAATGCGGGAATTTGTACAAGTTTCGGTTGAAACTACGTTATCGATAGTTGGGAAGCAAGCAACCAACGTGTTTCTGTTCTTAAAATGTTTAACAGTCCACTGATTAACAGTCCGCCGAATGGAATCTGCCTGTCAGTTGTTCGGAACTGTCAACTTTTTGTTCTAACCTACAGGCTGATTCCGTCCGGCGGACTGTTAATCAGTGGGCCCCTTTATATTGAGCGTACTTAACTTTTTATACGTAAATACATTATTTTTCAAAGCAAGCTCCACAAATAATCTCAGGAAATAGGTAAAATAATCTCGGATAATCATTATTTCCTGGAACACTTTGATGAAAGAGATTTTAAATAAAATGGACTTTTCCACCCTTTCTGTGCGGCGTTTTGCATAATTTATAAAGAGCATTGAAAGCAGTTTGTCGAAATAAAGAGCAGGCTAAAGACATTTATAAGTAGACCACGCAAACACACCTACTTCGCGTGCCAACGACCTCTGCGGAGAACATGGTTGTCGAAACAAATATCACTTTTTCTGTTTTTAATATATAGGTTTCTTTATTAAAGAACTTAATAACAGCATTATGTATCGATAAAAGAAAAGTGATTTAAGTTTAGAATCCCTGACCACTCCGAACTCCGACATTTGGTTTTTTGTTTTGTTTTGGTTTTTATACTCCTTACATGACCGTGGCGCAGCCCTAGCGGGGATGGGACGCATTATTTGTATGACAGTTGACAGCTGTCAAATGTCAGTTAGTATAAAGATGTCTCATTAGAATTAATATTTGTCCCACGCTGTGCGTTATTTTCGCTTGTATTTGCCTTCGCCCACAGCCGATATGTGATATCGATTAGACATGTCCGTGAAGGAAGCCTTACAATACTCTTACGCATGAAGTGTAATCTCAGTCCTAGCTCAGCGCATTATGCATGCTATTCTCATACATTGCACCCAAGAATAACAGGTAACTGAGTGAAGTATCTCAACACTTGTATCAGCTGTAGTTTCACGATCGGTGTCTCTGAGGATCTTTTGCATTACATTTAAAAAAAGTTGGTAATCAAGGCATTTAATATTTGTCACCTGGCTTTGGACACGAAATTGAATGGGTAATCACTGTAATAAGGTATCGTTCAAGTTTAATTTACGAGCTAGTTGTTCAGGTAGGTATGTTTGACTAGTATATGTAGATAAGTAAAGTAAGTAAGTAAATATTCTTTATTGCACCAATAATTATACATTTTACATACATGTAAAACTACAAAGAAAGTAGATTTTAGGCTTGAAACGTTTTGTAGATTAGATTAGTGTTGGCTAGAGACCATAACAAAAAAATCTTTGATAATATTGTCTTGTCCGATTAATAGGGGGGGGGGGGGGGGGTAAGGGGGGGGATATTACTGCAATGTTCTGCCGCCAGAGTGCAGCACTACCGACTGTAGTAAATTCATAGACTAACTTATACTCGTACATACTGTGCCTTAAACTGTTATTTGACAAGTTTTCACAGACAATCAAATATGACATTGATGCACCAATGCGGTTTGTTTACAGCGCGAAATTCGAAATTTCTTTATCTGGGTCTCTATCGACCGAATTTATAAGCAAGAGTGATAGAGAGGCAGAAACCGAACTTTCGATTATCGTGTTTCATGGTAGGCTATGTGATTGACCCAGTGACGCATGATGTGTCAATGAGGTAAAATGTTTACTGTATATCTTAATGGTGCCACCTACGCAGAGCTTTGCCTAATATTCCCTATTGTAACGAGAAATTTTAAAGATTATGTTGTGTTCAAGCTTAGTTTTTTTATACTCAAGTTCAGAAATCGAATGACGCATACTTTACTTATTCCTAAATGAATTAAAGAAATACCCAGAAAGTGTCGAACTAATAATGTATTCGTATAAAAGTCAAAGCTCCTTGAGCAGAACCGAAGGTCAAGTTACAGAAATAGCTTACAGCATTAGTTATTTAAAGCCTGCCACCATTAGCCTGCGATACCTTGGAAATTGTAAACTTGGTGGCAACGTCACGTCATTATCGTTTGGAAAAGAAAGTTTTTCTCCCTAGTGCATAATGTGGTGCACGTCAACGTCATGTAGCACTGAAATCAAGTTTTAACTCTAATATTACATTTTTTAAATGAATATGAATAACCATATAAAATAACTTAGTTTTTTTTTGAACAGTAACAGATAAAAAACTTTATTCAATTAGAATATATATTTTTATTTCAATAAAAAAATAGTGAAGTAGTAATGTACAAACTACCACGTGTGTAACAAATCACGCGTGAAAATGTGTAAATAAAATTCGGTTTCCTGTTTTATTAAAAATCTAAACTTACACGTAGGTTGCAGTATTTAATTTTTTAGGGTTCCGTACCTCAAAAGGAAAAAACGATAAGATCACTCGTGCTTCTGTCTGTCTGTCTGTCTGTCTGTCTGTCACAGCCTATTTTCTCGGAAACTACTGGACCAATTAAGTTGAAATTTGTTAGACATATGTGAATTAGTGACCCAAGGACGGACATGTAACGTAAATAAATGAATTTTAAACAGGGGGGCCACTTTTGGGGGGTAAATGCGAAAATTAAAAATTAAGTTTTTAAATATAGCCAAAAAATGACCATTCCCCCCTTATCTCCGAAACTACTGGGTACAAAATAGTTATTTACCTATAGATGACAGGAAAACCTATTAGAAATGTGCAGTCAAGCGTGAGTCGGACTTAATGTACGGAACCCTTGGAACGCGAGTCCGACTCGCACTTGACCAGTTTTTTGTTTATTGTTTTTATTTGTTAATAACTACTTGACTACAAGGATTATACTTCTACTTTCAGCGTTATTACTCATTACTAACTTATCCTAGTTAGTACTCAAAGTTGGCAACATATTTGCAATTTCAAACCCGCTTACCATCAGCTGGCCTGTGTGCTCATTTGCATTAGCCTCTCAGAAGTTTAATTAGTTTTAGCGTGCCCTCTTTTTGTTTAAATGCAATTGGATAAACAACAATATTCTGTAGCCATGTTTTTACAACTAGTACCCGGCCGCGACTTCACTAAGATATCGTTAAAAATTTTCAACCCCATTTTCATCTCTTACAATTTTGCTTGAGTTCAATTAAATAAAATCCTCAATTCATGGAGCTCTATAAAATTTGAAGATATATTTCAAATTTCAAGGGTTTATACTGTCTTATACTTACCTTCAGCGGTGTAGACTGTGTCCATCAAATTATCAGTAACGGAACTATTTTATACATAGAAAAATACACGCACGAAAGTATCCTAAAAAAAAAATATGCCGACCCCCTTCTTTATAGATAATATAATAAATAGATCCTTAATGTTGACATGTAAACTGGTTTTATGAATAAAAATAATTATGATTATAGACAGTTACGTACTACAACTGCTATATATAAGGAATTACAGTCCAAAAAATACTTGCCTTTAAAGATCGGACAAGCGGGCGTTGTTACCCTAAAAACCGGTGGAGAAAATTTACGGCAAAAACATACTCCCGGTCTTAAAACGGGCTCGCACCTAAAAGGAAACATTTCCTTTGCCGGACCCCGTTTTCCACGGGTCAACGGCCTGGGAATAGGGTTACCATGTACTCCTTTTGTCCCGACAAGACGTCTGAATTTTAAAAGATATTCTTGACAGATTTTGACTGAGTTGAGAGGGTTTAGCTTTATCGCAACGCTCACTTTTAATAGTCCTACTTCGGCTCATCGGAAAATATAATTTAACTTTTAACAGTGTTTGTTTTGGATTTGTTGCAATACCTATTCAAAATCTGCATATTTTCTGTAAAAACATCAATTTTGTTATGTTGATTTGGCATGTCAGGTAAAAATCTGAGATCTGGCCCCAATTTCACCACGGTGACAGGTGCGACAATTGTAAAATCACTGTTGCTGACGTCACAGGCATCCATGGGCTACGGTTACCACTTACCATCGGGCGGGCCGTATTCCTGTTTGCCACCATCATTGTATTATTTAAAAAAACTTTATTATATCGGAAAAAAACGGATATTTCTTTTGCGAAGTTTCAGACAATTGTCAAGATTTAGAAGAATTGTAGGTAATTCTTGACAGGTAATGAGTTATATGTCGGAATTTCGTGACAATTGTAGTGTTTCTTGTGACAATTGTCATAAACTTAGCATGAGAAATATCTGTTTTTTTTTCGATATAATAAAGTTTTTTTAAATAAAACAATGATGGTGGCAAACAGGAATACGGCCCGCCCGATGGTAAGCGGTAACCGTAGCCCATGGATGCCTGTGACGTCAGCAACAGTGATGTTTTACAATTGTCGCACCTGTCACCGTGGTGAAATTGGAGCCTGGTTACCCTTTGACTGAACTTTAACTAAGATAAAGAGAGGATTCGGGTCGCGTGGCCGGTAAAGATAACTCATGTTTGTTGGTCCTTTGTGCTTGGTAATTTGAGGGAATTTTGGGTCCCTTGACCGATAAAGGAGGCATTGAGGTTCATAATGTGTGAGAATTTTTGGCATGAGGATCTTTATATTTTCTTGTTCATGTATAATTAAAATAAACACTGCCACATGTTGTCGGTTTACATTGGCAAAATAAATTATGTGATCTTTTATAAAAAGAAATAAGATTTTGGACTTAACTTGATCACGAACGCTATCAAGGGTTCGAATATCGGGATGTATTTTAAATTCGACGCGATGTAATCCGTTTTAATTATTTTAACTCGTGAATAACTATCGCGGTAACCGTATAGTGGTATCGCGGTGATATAACATGATACATGATGAGGTCAACTCAAGTGGATGAATTTAGACAGGTTTTAAAATAAACGGGTGTATTCTTCTGTTTCAGAGCGCATCGGAGTCGTCCGCGGGCGCGGGCGGGGGCTCGGCGACCGGCAGCGTACGGGTCTCCTCGCGGTCCAGAGCCTCCGAGGAACCACACATTGGTACGTTCAACTAAGAAAGGGGCCAAGTCATTATATGTATATTAAAAATTAAAGATATATTATTGATACGGTTTAACACCCCCTGGCACTGACTGAAACAACCGACTTGGTTTTACATAACATCTCAAAACTTTTTTGTAGTAGAAGAATTGCCTTGCGAGACTTGCATCTTTTTACATGTAATGTTTTTGATGGGATACAATATACACTATCTGCGTAGTTATGCCGATCGTCGATATCTGACCATCTAGTTCGTGATCTCAACGCTGATCTTACACAGGGTGTGGATACGGGCTAAATAGATCCCTTCCAGTCAAGTGCTTACCAAGGGCAAGGGAAACCACATTAAAATATACCAGTTATTTTCGATTACGCGGCAATTTTTCCTCTAGAACGCGAGTCGACATAAAATTTTCCAGTTTATAGGAGCGGACGGCGGGCGGGTGGATAAATAAGAGTTTTGCAGCTTGTCATGGATGGCTTTTATTGTTTATAACGGGTTTAATAGTTCCTAATCGTTAAATCCAAAAAAATATACCCATTTAAAACTTCTTCAAAAACCAGTGAAAAAATACGGAAGAAACGAAACTAAAGTGGTTTTAGGTCAAATACTCATTTATCCTAATTTAAACCATTGCTTGACATTCATTACTTTCACGTGCGATAAATTGGTATTTGGAGAATATTTGCGTAAGCAAGAAATTGGAACTGTCAATACAAGTTTACACGACACGATGAATCCCGTCCTTGACCCGCGCGGAGATACCTACCAGGGATGTTGCGAATATTCGCATCCGCATCCGCGCAATATCCGCATTATTTTCAACATTCGCATCTGCATCCGCATCCGCATAAAATCGATGCGGATTCGAATTTCGACCAAGTCGGTAACAGGAACGTCTTAGCGGCGGCGTAAGTGCTAGGTAATTTCGTCATTATATATAACGAAATCGTCTAGCTCCCGAAAAGTCGGCCAAGTTACTGTTTATTAAATAAAACGCACCTATATTCTTGCTCAAATACTAAGAGTTTCGGTTTTTTTTAATAAAAATGACTAAAAATGTAATATTTGACGTTTTTAAAGTACCAAATCTTGACATGCGCATCCGCGGATGTCAAAAAATCTGCATCCGCAACATCCCTGATGCCTACGAGGACGAAGAGTGTTTGACGAATGAAAAAGGGTATAGCGCGATTAGGGTCCGACCTTTCGCGGAGTATGCTGCGGAATTAATGTGGGTGTACTTTGAGGGTCAGCGACTTTTGAACTTGGGTAAAAATGTTTTTCAAATTATACTCCGCGGGTTACTATCAAATTGATATTAAAATGAACTTAGGTAAATAATCTTATAGGATTCCGCACTTTACAGTATTTAGTGATAGATGTGCCAGGTTAGACAAAAACGGATATACTAACTGAAAATGTAACAATGAAGGTATATTTTAATGAACATACTAAGCTATAAAGGTATACGAATTTACTTTACAAGCAAAGGAACAAACCATTGCATCTTTTATTAACCTTTATAAGATTGCGGATAATAAGGAGGTTATATTCAATACATAGGCTGACATTACTCGTACATCTGCTTGAACATGTATAGACAAGTTTTAGCTCAATAGTGTGAGAAAGTTAACATACTAGATTTTCCAAGGGACTATTTACTGTCAACTACCTTCACATTAACTATTCTAGTGTTAACATGAAATCTGTCCATCCGCGAAACGTTTTGGTTCTATAATTTTCTAGTACTTATACATTAACTTTCCGATTCGTGCGAATTTATTTTTTATTAAATACAATTTTTAGGTCATTATTTAAACTCTTGTTTCTACTATTCCAGGAAAGTACAAGCTGCTCAAGACGATCGGCAAAGGCAACTTCGCGAAGGTGAAACTCGCGAAACATGTGCCCACCGGCAAGGAGGTGGCCATCAAGATCATCGACAAGACCCAGCTCAACCCTGGCTCGCTGCAGAAACTCTTCAGAGAGGTGAGACCGACGCTTGTTAATACTCGTTCATCTATTTACCTCTCTATCGATCGATGCAAGAGCGATTGAGACGCAGACAAAGACAACTCCGCGAAAGTGAAACTCGCCAAGCATGTGCCCACTGGCAAGGAGGTGGCCATCATGAAGCTTCACCTTCCCTGGGTCTTGTCGATACAACCCAGCTTAATCCTGGTTCGCGGGAGAAACTCTTCCTCACTTTTTGTTGTCATGAATAGGAGATGTACTTGCTTACTTACTTGGTTAGCTCAGTGACCCAAAATGAGACTGACAGAAATCAGCGACACTTTTTTCGGTTCCTGCGCTACTTCTTGCCAATTGTTGACTCGGATTTCGCGTAGATCTGCCTGCCTTATGCACTACTTATATGTCGCTCTAGTGATACCTGGGCATCCTATAGGATGTCCTCCTTTCTTACAATCTCCATCCATTCTCTCTAGGCTGGCCTAGCCTTGCCACGGAGTCCGTCAGTTTTAGTCTGCCCTATGATGTTAGGTTCAGCTCAATTTGTAAATTCCTTGTATGAAAAGGGTACGCTCGATCTAATTCATATGAGCTAAATACACAAAATGAGTTTTGATGTAGGTACAACCATTTATGTTTAGTTAAGTATAGTTTTTGCTACGAGCGGTCCTTAGCATGAGCATCAAAATGGTATTAAGCAGAGGATTACGTTTTGCGGTATTTGTTTCTTGCTCGTCGTGATACAAAATGTGGATTATTTAGGGATATAAGGCCACTATTGTTTATACCTATTATTTTGGAGGAAGTAGGATTATTATCCTGTGCAGAAAAATATAGCACTTTTCTATGTAGTATTAAAAAGCGCAAGGATATTTTTGTGTTCTATGTCAAACTGAATAGATGCAACATATTCCTTAAACTAGTTTTATCAGTAGAGTCTCAGTTTCATTCGTCAGTGTACACTTGCCATATGCTGGCTTGCGTGAAGCCTATATAAATAAAACCACCATCTATCAAACGATGCTGCATGCTACGCTACGTAAATAGATACGTGAATTGTTTACTTGCCTGATATGTCCATTTCAAATTCAAATCTACTTAGTTTTAAAATTTATTACTGAATCGTCCTTCGCCAAACAACAATATTGGCTTGCCAAAACTCAACTTGCTATTGCTTATACAGAGTTTTCGCTTGCGTACTGAATAATATATCTTAGAATCGCATAAAATTATTTCAAAGAGAGTTGTTGCGCTTTGATATTCTATTTGTCTTTATGAAATTGAACAAACACGGTTTTAATAAAAGTTTTTGTACGGTTTATATTGTTATGTACGAGTATTTCAGTAAAGTAATGATTCTAAATCTGGTAATTTAAACTGTATAAGTGCGTATCTATTATTTAATTAAGCTGTAGCTTGGCTGTAGGTAATTATTATTTAATTAACAATTTTAACACGAGTTTCAAAGTGACAATATTGAGATCCTTACCGGCTTTTATATTATAACTGTGTCAGGGTATGAAAACGACGAAGTGGCACAGAAACAAATTCTTTGCTGTACATTGATAATTTGCAGCTTTAAGAAATATTTATGAAGTGGAAGGCCTCATGTGCAGCCATATACCATTTATCACCAGAGAGTGGATCAGCTACACTCTAATAACAGGAGTTAAAAATTGCCTACTCCTGAGCACACAATCGCTGTGGCCGAAATCGGTCAGGAGAGCATCATTATCATCACCATTTATCAGCCTTATTTTCGTATCCCTTGCAATGAGCCATTTTGCTTTTTATTCATAAACTTTGAGCCACTATTAATACCGTATTCCTTCCATCTTCCAGGTGCGGATAATGAAAATGCTGGACCACCCGAACATCGTGAAGCTGTTCCAAGTGATCGAGACGGAGAAGACTCTCTACCTGGTCATGGAGTACGCCTCAGGAGGCGAGGTTAGTACTAACAAACATTCATTGATTGTAAGTGTAGGTACGCCGTCGGGCCGCCGATGGTGAATAAAACCAGTATATACATTTATGTACACAAACACGGAAAAAACAGAGAATATATGTATACACATTTACAAATGATGTGCAAAATGTACATTCGTTGCTAATTGACAAGAAAAAACTATACATATAAACAAAAGACGCGCGCTGGCAGCGGCATCCGTGCCGGCCAGGCTGCCAGCGCGCGCGCAACAAAAAGGTTCGTACGTTCCGTCGCCTACAGTAAGTGTACGGCCCGAGTGGACGCTCAAGTTGGGCGTGCAGCGGGGCGGGGCGTGCGGCGTGCGGCGTGCATGTTAAACAAATTCAAGCGTATAGGAGCGGCCTTAGTGCACGCTGCTCAAATTACGTGTGAGCCCGACGTCATCACGCTGCACGCCCCGCCGAACGCTCCGCTTCGAGCGTGCACTCAGGCCTTACACTAAGTATTAGATGTGTAAAATGTAAGACAATTTCGTGCTTCGAATTTGACAGAAAACGTAAATATTGTATATGGCACTGTACAGCTCCGTTTATTGTATTGTGTGATAACTGATTATCAAAAGGTTAGGTTTGACCATTCAGCTACCACGAAATACGGCGCATTTAACAGTTGTAAAATTGGTCAAATGTTTACCTTTTTCCAATAAAAAAAAAAAAAAAAGTGAGTCTAAACCGTAAAATTATTCAGTTGTTAAATTTGATACGGTATGATGCCTTATACATTATCTAGATGTTTGTTGCTCAGTGAGATTCTGATTTCCTCTTTGGAAAACGAAATCTTATATAAAAATCTTACAGAAATCTTGTTAGTGGAGCCTGGGCTCCTAAGCATCAGCTGATCGCCATCAGGATAAACATAATATGGGAGGGAGGGAGAAACTCTTGTGTCTACTAGAATTGTGTCTGGTTGCTTCCTCCGCCTCGCTTGCTTCGCACTTAGGGCCAATCGTAAAAGAACACGATTTCAAAGGCACGTAATAGGAAATATTAGGCAAAGCTCTGCGTAGGTGGCACCACTAGCACATACAGTAAACAAACCTCATTGGCATCATCAATGACACATCATGCGTCACTAGGTCAATCACATGGCCTACCGTGAAACACGACTATCGAAAGTTCGGTTTCTGCCTCTCTATCACTCTTGCTTATTCGATCGATAGAGAGGCAGATAAAGAAATTTCGGTTTTCGCGTTACGCGGTAGGCCACTTGTAAACAAACCGCCTTGGTGCATCAATGTCATAGTGAAAACTTGTCAAAAAACTGTTTAAGGTCAAGTATGTATAAGTTACTCTATGGTTTACTAAACAAATTAGTGCTGCACTCTGGCGGCTGAACATTGCAGCAATACTCCCTATTTAGTACGAAGAACGTACAATATTAAGTTTGCTATGTAATGTTTCAGGTGTTCGACTACCTGGTGTTGCACGGACGCATGAAGGAAAAGGAGGCGCGCGCCAAGTTCCGGCAGATCGTGTCCGCCGTGCAGTACTGCCACCAGAAGCGCATCATACACAGGGATCTCAAGGTAATCAAACACAGACTACACAGACACCGCGTTATGAAGCGTTTACAAAGAGCACGAGGTCACCACACATATCGTCGCTATACTTACTCAACCTCATATCTGCAACAATCATTTGATGGAAATGTCACTTTTCTTTCATTCGGAATACGGGTGTTTTTGTCATCAAATAAGTGTTGTTGTAAAATGCTACGAATCCAGCAGCAGAATAGAGTTGTATTGTACGCTATTTTATACTATAATAAACCAAGAACACCCCTAAAGCTTAATAATTGTAAATATTTTAAAAATACTCGAGTAGTGTCCCGATTGTGGGCGCAAATGAAATAAGCGGAGAACTAAATTTGTACGGAAGAGCATATGTGTGGTGACCTCGATTGACTTATGCGCTAGTAGTTGAGGTGGTCTGCGTGATCAAAATACCGCAGGCTTGACTCGACTTTGTCCTAAGTATGTCCCCTATGTGGGGTAGGGTCTTGAGCTTCGTGCTTAAGGTCGCTCCAAGTCTTCCCAACAGCCTTCGCCTCTGCAATAGTAGTCCGTCGCCAGGTCTGCTTTTGACTGCAACGTTTCTTCTTTCCTTGGGGATTCCAGTCTAGGGCTTGCCTCGGTATAAAATAAAAATAAATAAATAATTTAGACTATATACGTCCCACTGCTGGGCACAGGCTGGGCAGGTGGAGCGTGGGGACTATAGCCCAAACCCTCTCGGGCTGAGAGGAGGCCTCGGTATGTGGTCAGGAAAATACCGCAGGGTAATCCCTTAAGTCCCAGGCATAGACAACGCCAAGAACTTCAAATTCCCAAGGGTTTTTGAATGTGTGATTTCGTGTGCGATTTCGCGTTTGTGGGCCTTAGGGCCACCCCACACTTAACATCTTCTAAGCGTAGGCGTCTAGTCAGCGCTATCGAAAATGGCGTTGCTCCGCAGTTGCGCCGACGTTGCGTCGACCAGCAGCCATAGAGTTGACTAGAAGCCGACGCTCGGAAGACGCTAGTGTGGGGTGGCTTTTAGAAGTAACTTTTCTGTTGATGCGATATCGCGTCCGCGAAACTCGAGGCGTGTAAGCAAAGGTTGTTTACCGATACGTAACAGATGACATACGGCACAGCGACGTGTCTAGTCATGGGTACTAGTACTAGATAGTACTCGCATCAGCACCGGAATGTGATGTATTTGCAAGTAGTTGGATGGATCTGTGTCAACAATGTATGAAGTTCTGTGAGGCGATGGATAAGTGTGAATCTTCTGTCTTGTATTAGTTTTTCTTTCTCACATTTGTTTTGTTTGTCCTTTCTAGACTGTATCATGTACCTTGTTTGTATAAATACTGTCTATTATAAATTTCACAGTCTATTAGTCCGCTGCAATGCCGTTTAATAAAAAAAAATAGGGTACTAATGGCACCAGTTCATCGATTGTGCACTATAACGTCTATAACTATAAATGACATAGTTGTTAATTATTTTCCAGGCGGAAAACCTCCTGCTAGACGGCGAGATGAACATAAAGATAGCAGATTTCGGGTTCTCCAACGAGTTCACGCCGGGCGCCAAGCTCGACACGTTCTGCGGCAGCCCGCCCTACGCCGCGCCAGAACTCTTCCAAGGTAATTAGGGTTTTCTCATTTCTTTGCACAAGATGGCAGTGGCGGTGCCAAAAATTTGTAGGACAGCCGAATTTGTCCCTCTGCTGATTTAAAAAATCATTATATTCGATTTCAACTATTAAAACATTATTAGTTCCATTATTTCAGTGTATTTTTGTAAATTAGATTTGATGGTTGATTTATGGGTGATTTGAAACAATTTTTTTTTCAGCTTACTATCCTCTTTTTTAAGGTGTTTTATAATTTGGTATATATCAATGTACAACAATTTTAACATTGTTTTCATACCATTTTCAGGCAAGAAATACGACGGCCCAGAAGTAGACGTGTGGTCGCTGGGTGTGATCCTGTACACGCTAGTGTCGGGCTCGTTGCCTTTCGACGGCTCCACTCTCAGAGAACTGAGGGAAAGAGTGCTGCGTGGGAAGTACAGGTAAATGGGCGTTTTCACTCAATTGTGTACCATTAACGGCCTGTTGACAATCCTCACAAATCTGAAGACTTTATAATTTGAACCTTGTTGTATAGCAAATTGGGATCAATTTCGTTTGTTTGAGAAAGCAATAAAACAAAAGAAATGCTACTTGATTTGGTTTATGAAAGGTTGTAATTGGATTGAAACGGAGTTTACATTGTAACGCACATTGGGCCTTATGAGGATAATATAATCAATGAATTTATGATCATAATATGGCTAACTGGCGCAGTCAGTTGGATAACTCGCTTGTAGACTTTTCCATTTTACACAGGCTAAAAACTAATATAATATAGTAAATTGTCTCTCAAATTTAAATGAGAAATGAAAGTATGTTTATCGGCAAGTTGGCAAGTCGATAGAGGGAGAAGTGGTGCTGATGGTCAAAAACACTCATCTTATGGAATGTCGCACATTAATGCTACGGCAGCCGTTGGAACTAATTTAACTCAATAAGATTTAACGTAGAGAAGCCCACAAAAGGACCGCAGCGCCAGTCGTGCACCCAGCGAGTATTGAGGTTGTTTCAGTAAATGGCGCTGTCAAAACGTCCATACTACACTTAGAGCAGTTAATAACTGGAGTCGGCTTTAAGAGCTTACCCCTCTACCGAAAAACTTGCACAATTGTGCAAACTTTTGTATGGACTAACATGGTTATTTGTACGTTACGTACAAATCATGTAGAAATAGCTATACATTTGACGTCCCCTCCCCCGCAAAAATCGGCAGACTCTTTCGTACAGAAAATGACAGCCATGACGTCTCCAGTTACTAAATGCTCTAACGGACGCTGAACGGACAGTCTGAAAAGCACACAAAGCAAACTGTACTAATAGAGAATTTGTATACATTCCAGAATACCGTTCTACATGTCAACGGACTGCGAAAACTTGCTAAAGAAGTTCCTCGTCCTGAACCCGGGCAAGCGGGCCTCGCTCGAGAGCATCATGCGCGACAAGTGGATGAACACCGGCTACGAGGACGACGAGCTGCGGCCCTACGTCGAGCCGCAGCAGGACTACAAGGACCATAAACGGATAGGTATGTGTGCATGTTTCGCACGAGTATGGTTTTATCCTCCCAAGTCCCAGAAACGTTAGTTTCGTTTTTGGATTTGGAACCTGGCCCCAATTTCACATCGGTGACAGGTGCGACGAATTGTAAAATCACTGTTGCTGACGTCACAGGCATCCATGGGCTACGGTTACCGCTTACCATCGGGCGGGCCGTATTCCTGTTTGCCACCATCATTGTATTATTAAAAAAAACTTTATTATATCGGATAAAAACAGATATTTCTCTTGCGAGGTTTCTGACAATTGTCAAAGATTTAGAAGAATTGTAGGTAATTCTTGACAGGTAATGAGTTATATGTCGGAATTTCGTGACAATTGTAGTGTTTCTTGTGACAATTGTCAGAAACCTCGCAGGAGAAATATCTGTTTTTATCCGATATAATAAAGTTTTTTTTAATAATACAATGATGGTGGCAAACAGGAATACGGCCCGCCCGATGGTAAGCGGTAACCGTAGCCCATGGATGCCTGTGACGTCAGCAACAGTGATTTTACAATTCGCCGCACCTGTCACGTTGGTGAAACAGGGGCCTGGACTTATTTAGTCACAGTTAAAATTAAGTTTTGGAATAAGACCTTTTTGAGGGCCTCTAGGACTCGGGAGGATATGTTCAGGAAGATGTCTTAGGTGTAAAGGAATTTTTTACAAGACGTTTCACGGAGGCGTGAATCATCTCATCATCATAAAAGCAAGATACGACGGCAATTAGAGGAGAGTTACGGTCGATATTTATATATTTTAATTTAATTTATACTTGTATCACAAACATTACTCGATGAACGAGGCGGAGGTATGGCTTGATATTCTGGGGTAAAATTGTGTGAAATTGCGAACAAGTTTACAAAGCCGTAAGTATGGAATACTGGTGCTGTGGCCGCTGACGGTACTATAATTGTAGCTAGTATTGATTATACAGTTATCAAATCAGAATATGAAGCTTCTGTTGACCGCAAATTGATCATAACGCTTTTACAAACTTTAAACAATTTGCTTTATCACTAGTAAGGCTTACCAAACTTAAAGCTCACAATCAACCAACCCAAAATTAGTTTAAGGAGCCCACAGATTACCAGTTCGCCGGACGATATTAGCCTGTCAGTTAAACGCAAAATTGGACAGCTCCGAACAACTGACATGCTGATATCGTCCGGCGAACTGGTAACCCTGTACCTATTGACAGTTTTCCAGTACCACTAATATTGTTTTTAACACGCAGCTAGTTTAATTATGTTTAAGAGCGCTCTTACAAGAAAAGTCGAAATAACGCAAAATTGATGATACTAGTCGACGAAATTCAGGACTTTGTGCTCATTATTAGAAACAATGAGTACTTGTTCCAGTAAAAACGTCTTCTTATCTTTTTAAATATCGTTGTAAATATTAGAAAAAGGACTTATTAAATTAGTAATGATTTTTTTTCTGATGGTCGTTTCCGAAAAACCCCGTGAAGCACTGAATGGCAAGCTCTTATTTGGAAATGTTGAGAAGTTTACTCTGCTAAACCTGGCTATTTTGTATTACTAATACCCTGTACTTTAGGCATATCAAACGATATTTTTCCTACACACCTTTGAGAAAGAGAAAATCAAAGTAAAACGAACTCAATTTTCTCTCCGAAACAAGTGTCAATTCCTACGAAAATCTACTTAATATCGAAGTCATTTTCATACTCAAGCAATCTGCAACGTTTGCTTATACTGTTGGTATACATTAGTGTTTATGAAATTCTACTATAATTTTTTGGCAATTTTTTGAAAACTACTCTATATTACCGATGACGCGCGCTGCGCCAGCTCAGTGCCGCGGCAGAGCTTGTAGAGGCAGGACGTGTGTCGGTCGGCTCCGCACATTTTCAACGGCGACAACGAGATTTTTTATCATTGTGTGCGGCGGCCGCCGTGTAAAACGCTATACTGTGTGCGTGTAAACCGCAACGAGAGACTTTGATCCTAGCACTGTTTTTATAGTATTATAATTTATAATGGTACAGTTTAATAAACTACCGGACAGGATTAAAAATATTTGAAACGACCTGACATTCTATATGTATTAATTTTGACTCAAGATAGTACTCAGGGTCTGATGATGGAGCCGGAAGGTGGTCACCGGTACCAATCAACCATGCAACTAAACCACTTCGTGTTTAGGCTCGTTTTATTCATCTCAACAAGATCTTTGACACAAGATAGTACTCATGGTCTGATGATGGAGCCGGAAGGTGGTCACCGGTACCAATCAACCATGCAACTAAACCACTTCGTGTTTGGGCTCGTTTGATTCGTCTCAACAAGATCTTTGACACAAGATAGTACTCAGGGTCTGATGATGGAGCCGGAAGGTGGTCACCGGTACCAATCAACCATGCAACTAAACCACTTCGTGTTTAGGCTCGTTTTATTCATCTCAACAAGATCTTTGACACAAGATAGTACTCAGGGTCTGATGATGGAGCCGGAAGGTGGTCACCGGTACCAATCAACCATGCAACTAAACCACTTCGTGTTTGGGCTCGTTTGATTCGTCTCAACAAGATCTTTGACACAAGATAGTACTCAGGGTCTGATGATGGAGCCGGAAGGTGGTCACCGGTACCAATCAACCATGCAACTAAACCACTTCGTGTTTAGGCTCGTTTTATTCATCTCAACAAGATCTTTGACACAAGATAGTACTCAGGGTCTGATGATGGAGCCGGAAGGTGGTCACCGGTACCAATCAACCATGCAACTAAACCACTTCGTGTTTGGGCTCGTTTGATTCGTCTCAACAAGATCTTTGACACTAGATAGTACTCAAGGTCTAATGATGGAGCCGGAATGTGGTCACCGGTACCAATCAACCATGCAACTAAACCACTTCGTGTTTGGCCTCGTTTGATTCGTCTCAACAAGATCTTTGACACAAGATAGTACTCAGGGTCTGATGATGGAGCCGGAAAGTGGTCACCGGTACCAATCAACCATGCAACTAAACCACTTCGTGCTTGGGCTCGTTCGATTCGTCGCAACAAGATCTTTGACAAAAGTTAGTACTCAGAGTCTGATGATGGAGCTGGACTGTTGCCACGGGTACCAGTCTACCATGTAACTATGTAACTGAACCACTTCGTGTTTGGGCTCGTTTGATTCGTCGCAACAAGCTCGAAGGTGGCGACGGGTACCAGTCTATCACGTAACTGAACCACTTCGTGTTTGGGCTACGTGTTTGGGCTTCGTGTTTGGTGTATCACCTAGTGTCAAAGATCTTGTTGAGACGAATCAAACGAGCCTAAACACGATGTGGTTTAGTTGCATGGTTGATTGGTAATGGTGACCACCTTCCAGCTCCATCATCAGACCCTGAGTACTGTCTTGTGTCAAAGATCTTGTTGAGACGAATCAAAAGAGCCCAAACACGAAGTTGTTTAGTTACATGATAGACTGGTACCCGTGGCCACCTTCCAGCTCCATCATCAGACCCTGTGTATCTTCAGTATCAAAGATCTTGTTGAGACGAATCAAACGAGCCTAATCATGTTACTACATGGTTGATTGGTATCCGTGACCACCTTAATCATCATCATTATCATCAGATGCTCAATACTAGTTCGTTTTTAAACCCTCGTTGATACAAACTTTACAACCTATAGGTACCAAATGCTATGACGAAACATGTAAATAAGCGAGTACCTATAATTTATTTCGAGTAATACTTATACCTTCATAAGTACGAGTATGGGGCTATTCATAAATTACGTCGTTTCAAATGGAAGGAGGGGGGGGGGGGGGGTCTGGACATCGGATGATGGTAGTATGACGTAGGAGGAAACAGAGTCATCCGAAGCATGATTTTATTTTATACATGTATTTTCGTACTTACCAAATAACAGTTTTAGGACTTTAAAAGTTAAGCACAGTTAGTGTTGTTATGGTTGATTTCAATATGCTTCGCGAAGGATCAAGAATGTTTAATCCATCATTGTAGTGCGAGTGTGGTAGAAGGGATCGGCATACTGAGCTCGCACGGCCTGCCGCAGCGCGTAAAATACCTAAACTCGCTCAACGCCGAAATGTAATAGCGCTCTTAAGCTAAACAGGGAAATATACTAAAACTCGTACTAACTTATTCGAAATAAGTTTTGAAATATGCTTTCCTCACGCAGAATGCCTACACTAATTTAACACAACACAGTGGTGTGGCTTAATGGCCCTAAATATTAGTGGACCAATTTCACAGCGTTTTGCTCCCTTAATTTCTGTAGACACGTTTTTGACGAAGTGTTTGGCAGGGGTCCCTACCAGAAGCATCATTAAAATGAAAAAAAAAAAAAAAACGCTTTGTAAATAATGTCTCCAAAGAAATTAGACGTTCTAAATGCCGGTGATATTGATCCCACTACATATTTTTTAAATGGTTACTAATAGGTATTATTAAAGTTGAAACCGCCACCCCACTGTGTGCTAAGTATATTTTGCCTCACATTGACGATTTGTGTGAATAATATTCGTTTGTATTCCATGCCAACTACGCAATCGGCACAGCTCAAGTTGGTAGGTGATCATAGCTTCTTATGTGTTAGATATTTATCTATTTGCTTAATTTTATTTGTATTTTCTTTATGTGGCCTTATCATAATAATTGTGCTTAATTTTTTTTTATTGGCACGAGTGTTGTCACCTTTTTTCTATTATTATTTGCAAAGTCATGTGATAGTCTCTATTATTTATTCGAAACAGAGCATGCTTTTGATATATGTAGTACAGTCAAAAATGTTAGTTGGAAAATTGTTCGTTCGAAAAAGAAAATAGGATTATATAAATTGGAAATATTAAAAAATCGAATCTATACAGTAAGTAGCTCCCAACATATTTAGGGATGTGACAGAAATGATTCCTTTTTTACTATTTTCGTATAGAACCCTCAGTCAGGGCCATCCCACACTAGCGTCTTTGGAGCGTCAGCGTCTAGTCAGCGCTATGGAAAATAGCGTCGTTACGCAGTTGCGTCGAGCAGCAGCCATAGAGTAGAGTTGACGCCGACGTTCGGGAGACGCTAGTTTGGGGGGGCTCTTAAACCTTCCTGAATGCAGTAGTGTCAGCGTACAGTTGAACACTCAAGTTTGAACCACATCAGTAATGTATATTTGTGTTTACAGAGGCTCTGGTGTGCCTGGGGTACAACCGGCAGGAGATCGAGTATTCTCTGGCGGAAGCGAAGTATGACGACGTGTTCGCCACATATCTGCTGCTCGGCAGGAAAAGTACTGACGTGAGTGTTTATTGTGATATTTATAGTAGGAAGCACAATTTAGTTCTACACAGTTTGATCTACAGGTCGATTCACGAATGGAATGACTGAGTCGGATAAGTAAATTATCTTTTCACCACACCAGCTCGGAAAGGCTTACTTTGCACCTCAAAAACTGATAGCAAAGTTGCATTTTATTCACATGTGAGGCAAAGTAATCAAATGCAAATTTTGAATGGTTTTCTTATCTTTGCTGGTAGAATTTGACTCACTGGCTTTTAAATGATGATCTTGAATGATAAATATTTAATAACATTCACTTGGATTTGATTTTGTTGATATTTAATATTTGCTTCGGGTTGGTGTGGTGAAAAATTTTGTTTTTCACTCGGGGGCAAATTTTGTTTAACCCTCGTACTTTGAAACCCTCGCAACGCTCAAGTTTCCATTTTTCGAATCTTTTGGAATCTTTCGCTTGCTCGGGTATCAATATTAGCACGAGCGGTTAAACACCAACTTTGCCCCCTTGTAAAACAAATAACTATTTCAAAGCATTTGTGCAAAGTGTGTGACTCAAAAATGTGTTCAGATGGACAGTTGAAATCATGTTATATGCAGAACGATTGCCATTCATGTAATGTGGTGTGGCATCAGATGTCATTTTAAATGGAAGTGGGGTTGTTATTCGTTGCTTTATATTTTTATAATCCTTTGGTAGTAGAACTTAACAATTGAGTTATGTATGTATCGACTGCATTATTCAATATAGTTTCTTTGAAAACAATAACAGCCTTGAGTTATTTTTTTGTGTAAACACTTGTATTTCTTAAATATTTATTTTTCGTTCAGTTTGTCAAATATTTAAACTCACTTATATTTTTTTGTTGTTGTTCTCTATCTCAAGACTCAGGAGAAAACGGTACAGTTTCATAGAAACATGTTTGTTTCATTAAAGAGCTTAGGTAGCCTATAAAGAATGGGCCATTGGGTTTAATTAGTTATTTCTTTAGCGTTAATACATTTTCATTCACTTCTTATTTTGCAATGTTGTTTTACAAACAGTAAGAGCGGTTTCGCACTACGTCCGATCCGATTCCGATCCGAACCAGATCCGATCTCCGTCATCCGATTTTTTTCCATCATTCAACGTGTGCGGTGCGTAACTTACCATAGAAATAGACCTACGGCTACTACGGACCATATTTTCACGGGTTCGGATCGGATTCGGATCGGACGTAGTGCGAAACCGCTCTAATAAAGTAAATAAATAACTTTGTGGGGCGAAAAAATATTAGAGCAAGTCAAAATCGAATCTAATCGAAAATACTCACTTTTGTTTTTTGGGCGCTAATAATCAAGTTGAAGCTTGAATGCTTTTAGAAAGGTTGACGGTTTAAATATTTTGCAGAGATTTGAGTTCTAACAAAAAATGTTAGTCCTTTATACAGTGTGGAAAGATATGTCGGGCCTTGGAAAGAAACTACCTTAAATCCTTAAGTTGGCTCATTTTACTTAAAGGACATATTCCTTTATTTTTAAAAAGAAACAAAACTGCATTCAAATATTTTTTTTAATTCGCTTGTGTTGACCGGGAATCGAACCGAGTAAAACTTCCAAAAAATAAACACTCGCTATTTTATACAATACAGTTAACGTTAATGATAACATTTCTCCAAGAAACATTAGGTCTTACACTCGTCTGTTGTACAAAATATCCATAACATCGAATATTTAGTACTCAAGAATATATTTAGACAACACAAAATTGAAGAAAAAAAGAAAAACCTTTGAATGCAGTTTTATTTCTTTTTAAAAATAAAGGAATGTCTCCTTTAAGTAAAATGAGACAACTTAAGGATTTAAGGTAGTTTCCCTCCAGGGCCCGACTTATTTTTCCACCCTGTATATGTACCTATACTATTCGTGGTTAGTCGCAAAAGTTGCCTTTCGCATTATCATTTGCTTACTATGCAGTCGCTATATTCTTTGGGATCATAATACACAAGGATGAGTACGATAACAAAACTTTTTGAATGGTAGGGTAGGGGGTTCCATTTTTACGTTATTTTTGCAATTTACTCCATCGTTTTCGTATATTATAGAGAATAGATAGGGTTTCAATCTGTAGTATGAGTATCGTCATAGAGAAATATAGTCAGACAAGAGTGCTCACTCCATACATCAGTTTTGGTACCAAAAATATTAGTATTTTCATTGTCGACATCTAGTATCTAGTAGCAGAATTATCAGTACTTTAAGTAGTACTGTCAAGTGATAATAGATGTAGCACCGACCGGAAAGTCTAATGCTCAACAACATAAGACTTTCCGGACGGTGCTACTATTGTCACTTGACAGTACTACTACTGCTACCTAAAGTACTGATAATTCTGCTACTCGATGCTAGATATCGACTATGAAAATACTAATATTTTTGGTACCAAAACTGATGTATGGAGTGAGCACTCTTGTCTTACTATATTTCTCTATGGTATCGTTTATTATGTGTAAGCATTTTAGTAAATGTATATGTTGTGTGTGGCAGCCGGAGTCGGACGGCAGCCGCTCGGGCTCGTCGCTGTCGCTGCGCAACGCCGCGCCCGCCAGCCAGGCGCAGGCCGCCGCCGCCAACCAGCACTCAGGTACACCACATACTACACACACAAACATTAATATGGAAATAATAGCCTCTACACTACGATTCTTAGGCCCACTTGCACCATTCCACTAAACCGGGGTTAACCGGTTAAACCTGGAGTTACCTTGGTTACCAGTACAATTTGACACTGGCTTGACGGTTAAACCGGTTAACCCCGGGTTAGTGGGATGGTGCAAGTGGGCCTTATTGAGTCAAAACTTGAAAATTTTAAAGTGTATTCCCATATGTTACTGCCCCACGTGTCCGCCGCCATACATGAGGCGGGGACAGAGAATGATTCATATGAATGCACCCATTGTGTCAAAGTTGAAAATTTTTATGTGATTCCCATTTGTTTCTGCCCCACGTTATCGCCGCCATACATAAGGCGGGGACAGATGAGAATGGTTCATATGAATGCACCCATTTCCATCTGTGCCCAGCTGGGACAGTTGGGAATACACCAATTTTAACGGCGCCTTGCTGCCTTGCTATTAGCTATTACTTTAGGTATATCAAGTTTTCAATTTTACAAAATACCGCGGTATCGACCATAAAATCTTTAAAAAATCAGATGTTCTGTAATGACATATAAATAACACAGCAGAAATATGCCCGGAAAAAATATTGAAAGAAATCGAAAATTACCGCTCATACATACACATTCAATGATAGAAGCAAAGAAAATAGAGTGTATATCTAACTGTAACTGTGTTACTCTCGTCATGGTAAATTATGTAGCCACAGTACATTTACTGCCATCGTTCGACAGTAGATTAAAACTTTTATATATGTAAAAATTACAATCCGCCTCTATTTCGAATTCTCTTTGATAGAAGTAACCTAAGGACTTACTCAAGTTGATCTATATTTGTTCTGACGTTTTCGTACCATTAAATCAAAATCCCTTGTTGCTGCTTACAAACTATATTCGTTGAGCAAAAAAAAAAGTGAAATGTTAAGCAAAAATATAAACTGTTCGACATAATTTTATCACCATAAATATAATAATAATGACAAGGAATACGCTGTACATAGGCGGCATTAACGCTTAGTTCAGGATAATCTGGCGTAGACGCTTGCTTCAGGGGTCATGTCGGGCCATCGTGCTTGTTTTATACGTGTGCTTACTTGCCGTACTCGAGGAGTCGCCATCAGATATATCCGAGCGGTCAAGCTGCTCAAAAATATCTGAACACGCACTCTTAACGCCTTGACAATAGAGGCGTGCTCAGATATTTTTGAGCACCTCGGCCGCTCAGATATATCTGATAGCGACTGTTTCTTGTCACACTGACAATGTGATTGTGTGAAGTGGAATTGAAATAGATCCTTAACCACATCACCGCCCTTCCACTGCTTATCAAGATTTTTGACTAACGTAACTCGTAACAGATTTGTGTATTTTTTTTTATCACTTGTTAAAAATTTCGGTTTATCTTATTATATTTTTAGATGAGCAGATGGATATGGTGTGTGGCAAAACGGTAAACGTGTGGGTGCTAAATCGAATTGGTAGGATTTACGTCGAAATGTTTCCAATGCTAGGGATTAAATTAAAATGAAAAGCCACTGTGGCGTACCTAGAATGTTTCATAAGGCGACTGAATTAACAAATTGAACATTGATTTGTATTTTGCGGTGATACAATTGTAGGCTGTGCATTTTTTTGTTACTGTCTTATTTAAGACAAGCAGAATTCGACCTTATTTTTTACAGTTTATGTTTATCAATTGTTACGAAGAGGTTAGTTCAGTTGCCTGCGGGAGCGAAGCGTACGTAAGAGGACAATTCATTGAAACGCTCGCGTGCGGAAGTAAACTTCGCGTCTCAGTGTGTAAATTTAATGGGCGGTCGAGCGGGGCGTATGGCGCGGCGGCTATATTGATTAATCGCAAACGTACGTGAGCAGCCTCAGGGCACGCTTTTTAAATAATAGTCGAAAGCTCGACGACACAAGTTCGCCCCGCCATATACTCCGCTGGACGCTCGTCATGTCGGTCGTGTCCCGTCGACACGTGTGACCGGGACGGCCGGCTGACGTGGCGGGTGTGCGTGGCAGGCGGGGGGTCGCCGGGGCACCGCGGCGTGCAGCGCTCCATCAGCGCCACGGCGCGCCCCTCCGGCTCGCGGCGCGCCAGCTCCGGCGCCGACGTGCTGCGCGCGCAAGGTACGTGCACGCGCCCGAGCGAGGCCGAGGACCCACCGGCATATGGGACGATCAACTTGTACTAGAGACAAACACGATTGAAACGATACCCGAGGGCATACCCTAGGAATCCTCTAGACGGAGTTTGGAGCGATTATTTCATGAAACCGATGCTGCCAAAAATACTGGGGTGCGGGGGACGAGGTGAGCGAGTCCCGTGCCGTGTTTGGTCCGTTCAAAGACCCGGGCGTCACACAAAGACACTTTGACTCGAAAATGGAGTAAAACTACCGTATATTTGTAGCAGAGGGGGTAGCGCTACTATGCTCAGTCCGGAGGATGTCTTGTCTGTGCCCGAGGGCCACAAAACGCCATGTGGATATTGGTTAAAACAAATGTATGACGAACGGCGTCAGCGTCGAACGTCGTGCACGTTCGACGCTAGAGCACGTGTGTTTCGTGGTCTAAGTGATAATTTAAAAAGCGGTATCACTCCGCTGGCTTCTAGAAATAGAATTATATGAATACGCCAAATCTGCGGTTTAATATATTTAAGCTATTATGAAAACAAGACCGAAGTGATCCCATAAGTGTTCCGTGAACAAAGTTTTGTACGGGACATTAATAGGGAATGAAATTAGAAAAAAACTTTAAATTTCTTTACACTCAACTGAAAAACAGACGCAACTAATTCTTTTAAAATGATTCACAGTCATCTGTTTACGAAGTTCCATGTATGAAAATTCTAGACATGTGGTGTGGTAGCACCTGAATCTATGAACACATTTTATAGCAGTAGTACCTACCATACTTTTAGAGTATATTAAGAACAATCACAAAAACAAAAAACTACATACAAGTTGATTGGCCCATATACTAGTAACTAGAGGATCATTATAGTAATTTGTTGATGACCACAAAACCTATGATGGTCGCATTTACTTTCATCTATCGCTGTAGATAAAACATCCGTCGCTCTGGCACCTACATACTTGTCAGTCGAGCCAGAGGGTAGAAAGTTGTAATTTAGTACTGAATTCAAAGTATAAATCGAACCGAAAGAAGTTTTATATTGGTATTATAATACGCCCGAATAGTCTATTGAAAAAATTAGCAGATTAGATAATGAGATTGCCGTTTCGTGAAACAGCAATCATTACGTTAATTTTTTGTGCCTTGAATTCAATAGGTTTCTTAATGAAATGTCTACCCTCTGGTATACCTAGTCAACGAAATCGGCCTAGCATTTTACGCACTCGAAATATTGCGATTCTTGTTCTGTTGATTACTGTTTGAGAGAGATGGCTGATCTTTATCGCGCGACAAATTAAATCGCGGCCAGTTATGCTGGCCTTAATGCACGTGACGAATGTTTTATCGACAGTGATAAACGATTAAAACGCGACCGATTATGGGTTTATTAAAACACTTGTTTTATACAACTTTTGTAGACATTAATTGTCTATTCTAAGGTAACTTTTTATACCAAATGCTTTATATCAACGCTTGGCGTAAATTATAACATTTTGTACTCGCTAAACCTAGTTTGTATTGTAGTATATTATGATATGGGAACAAATAACTTCAAGATGTATTAATTCTTAGCTATAGATGCTTTTATAGAACATCATCTCCATTTATTTCAGAAAAATACTGTTCAGATCCTTATTTTTTGTAAGTCTGATTGAAAAGAAACATTCCAAAACATTTCAGGCATTCCCATTAGGATAGTATTAGATTATTATAAGTTACGTTCAAAACTAATACAAAATGTGGCGTGTGCTTATTCTAACCTATCATCATTTCATTTACATTGGGATTTGATTTAAGCGCTTTCTAGTTAAAAGTCATTTTGTACAAATTGTCATAAAATGTACATTAGATACTTACCAAGAAAAAGTGCTATACTCACATTGATCGTCACTAAAATGTCAAAATATTTTTTTTTTACTGACGATTAATTCGTATGCTATAAGTACTGTTTTTTAATAGTAACATTACCTGCTTGCTTTAGTAATTCATAATACTAATAAGTTGGTAAGCGATTAGGAATTAAAACAAAATTAATAATAATGATTAAAAAACATTGATAAATAAATTGAATATTAAAAGAAACATACAGTTTTTGTCTTAAAATAATTTACTATCATCATCATCATTTCAGCCTATATACGTCCCACTGCTGGGCACAGGCCTCCTCTCATGCGCGAGAGGGCCTGGGCTATAGTCCCCACGCTAGCCCAATGCGGATTGGGGACTTCACATACACCTTTGAATGTCTTCGCAGATGTATGCAGGTTTCCTCACGATGTTTTCCTTCACCGAAAAGCTAGTGATAAATATCAAATGATATTTCGTACATAAGTTCCGAAAAACTCATTGGTACGAGCCAGGATTTGAACCCGCGACCTCCGGATTGAAAGTCGGACGTCATATCCACTCGGCCACCACCGCTTCACTATACATCATGAAAATAAATTCGCGTCAAGCTCTCAAAGAAAAAACGTTGATATAAAACAAATATACCTACAACAAAATATTAAATGTTTTGTTAAAAAAAGACTACTAAAGTAATTTTTATATCGTATAGGTATTAAAAATAAGAGAGGTAGTTTATGTGAACTGATCGGTTATAAGTAAACGCCAGCATGTTTATCTAAATGCATGAAGATGTAGTACTATTAAAATAACTGTCTTGCCGCTGAATTTTGACAATCCCTTGTATCAGTAAGTATTATATTTAGGTACCTACACAATAAATGAAATAAACGATTTGGCATTTAATTGTCATAAAAGTGACAAATTAGGCGTGAATTGAATACTTAAGGCCTGTGCACAACGGGTGCGTGTGCGTTGTAATATAAAGATCTTTATGAGAGATGGCACACCGCTTGCGTGACGTGTGCTTGCACGTTTCCTTTATTTTAGCGCACGCGAACGTGCACGTCTACGCACACGCAATCGGGTGTGGTCTGGGGCCTGTTTCTCAAAAGCTTGTAACTTGTAATACAAGTGGAAGTCCCTGGAAGTGACATCCGCTTGTATTACAAGTTACAAGCTTTTGAGAAACGGGCCCCTGGTCTATAAGCTTAAAATTTTAAACGAATAATCCTAATACTTACTGTTACACGAGAGCCAGTCAGCGGTATTGTTAGTAACAGAACATGAATAAACATGTTAGTTATAATAACTTGTACGCTTCCAGTCGGCACGACTACTAGCGCAGCCAACAACACGACCTCCACGTCAACGACCACCACATCCAATTTCAAAAGACAGGTTTGTACTTAGATTTATGTACTTAGCTGTATCATTTTTAGCCTCCCCCGGCACTTCGGTTAACTGGAAAGTGATCCCTTAAAGGGATAAGATCGCCTTTGTACTAATGACGAATGTTATTTTTCCTGTTTTGTTTTGATTCTTGTACAATAAAGTGTTTTAATACTATTACTACTACTTTGTTCGTGTAGAAGTCATCAAAGTTTCAATGTCCTACTTGCATTATTTTTATTTATTAACGTTAATATTTTTTGCGGATCCCAGGCTCCCATGAGCCTCGGCAAATGCCGGGACAACGCGAGGAAGTGAATATTTATATTATTTTTTACAGAACACAATTGACTCGGCCTCCATCAAAGAGAACACCGTACGGATCGCCCAAATGCAGGTAAGATATAATTCATTTCTAAATATTACACATTTTAATATGTTCCGTGATAGATATTTTTATAAATTTAGTCACCATGAGCAAGTGTGAGTGCCCATTTTTACACGTGTTTTAATTCCAATGCGAGAAGTCACGTTATTATTAGCTAACAGTTACATAACAGGTATCCTACTTGTATCAAATACGCATCAATAAACATATGTCAAAACAAACAACTGTTTATTGGTGTGAAAAATCAATTATCTAAAAAAAATTGGCCGAAAATTTGTTATCCCGTACAGTATTTTAACTTCGCACCTTATTTTACTGACTATTTTTACTACTAGTAGAGGTCGGCAATCTTTTAAAGAGAATAGCCAACCACTGTAGGAATCATCAGTTTTAACCTCGGAGTAATTAACAATGGAGCCGCCATTAACAGGCGTTCCCCTCTGTCGAAAAAAGGCGGCCAATGGTCAACCACATGTCAACCATATGTATGGACTGACGTTTATCTGACATGACGTACCTATACATTTGATGTGCCCCTCCCCCGCAAAAAACGGCAGACTATTTTGTACCGAAAATTTTAGACATGGCGGCTCCATTGTTAATTACTCCGAGGTTTTAACAATGCCAACGTACCTCAAGTTGATTTCACTAGTAGTCCCCGAAGTGTTAACTTTTTGTTTTGGTTGTTGGGGTGTCTTGGAGAGCCGCGAGCCGCGGTTTGTCAACCCCTAGACTGTAGTTAGGGTGGTATTCCATCTGTCCAATATATTGGTCCAATGTGTAATGCGTCTCACGTTTTGCTTAACCTTTTGACCGCCACAAATGACTGTGGCCGTCATCCGAAAGTCATGCCAAGGACGCCAACGACGGCTACAGCCGACAGCTTCGCCAATGCAATGCTTACGGGGGACTCCGTACAGTTCAATTTCGCTTAAATAATCGCGATCGCCTGGCGTCCGGGGCACGGCATATTCCTTCGCCGTCTGGCGTTCAAAAGGTTAACGAGAGCGTGAGACGCAATGACATTGAACAGGTGGAATACCACCCCTATGTAGAATGGTAATGAGTGTGTGTTTGCGGCAGGTGCAGAGCGGCACGCGGCCGGCGTCCGCGCAGCCCAAGCCGGAGCCGCGCTCGCGCACCATGACGGCCGGCGCCGCGCGCCGCTCCACGCACGAGCAGCCGCCCAAGCTCAGCCCGCCCCCGCCTGCGCCCAGGTATGTATATAAACTAACGCGCGTCTCTCTCCTAGGCGGTTTACACTCGCCCCGTGGCTCGGCTGGGGTCTCGTAAGCTCGTCGAGCTAATCGATTTTGAACACAAACGGCACGGTATAAGGTACCGAATGACAAGCCGAACGCGAGTGTAATCGCAAGCGCGCGTCCCGTGCGAGCCCCTTTGACTCGTGCGCAAAAAACCGCTCCTCCACGCGAGCCAAGCCGCGAGACGAGCCACGAGCCCCCCCGCTTACACTCGCGTCTCGTGGCTCGGCTCGCGGTTCGACTCGTGGCTCGCACGAGAATGTAAACCGCCTATCCTAGGCCGCAGACTGCACGGGGCGAGCGACTGGCGGTGCTCGCCGCTCCCGTTGTCGTCCAAAACAGACTACTTAATTAATTAATTATATACATTTTGCTCGAGTCGCTTGGGCGGATAGAAATTATCGCGCGCGCCGCACCATGACTACACGTACGAATAGCTGCCCAAACTCAGTCCACCCGCGCCCAGGTGTGTATGAGGATAAACTTAAGGCCTTACACACAGGCGTAGGCGTGAGCGTCGCGTAAGCGTGGCGTGAGCGTCGCGTAAACTGGCGTGTACGTGAGGCGTAGAGTTCTGAGCACCACGGGCGTAAGCGTGATCGTTCTGTTTGCATACAAGTTCTTCACGCTTACGCCTGTCGTAATGACGACAGAGATCTCATACGCTACGCTACGACTACGCTTCGTATGCAGATTTGTTTGAACTTGTTCGTGCTCGTAGCGGTCTCGCTCTACGCGCGTATTACGCCACGCTTGTGCGATGACACTGACTACCAATTTGTGGACCTTGTCTTTGTAATAAGGTATATGTATTGTTAATATGAACAACGATTATTGGTAAAGCTACTTTGCTGAAATATCGCGAAGCAAGGGGAATGTGTTTTAGGAAAATATTTCTTAGCATTTTTGTCATAGAGTCGAAATATGCATATGCATGACGTACAAATGAAAATTATTACCACTTTTTATATATATATATATTTTATATTATGGTAAATAATAAAACGGGTTTATCGTACATTGGTGGTGGTACTTATGTGAATGTATTATGTAAACTCATTGATATGTCTTATTCAACTAACCATATATGTATGAAAGTTATATTAACATTTATTATTATATATTTATATGAAAACATTACAGTTTATAATTGTAAATCTACTATTGATCAGTGGCGTAGCGTAGTGTGTAAGTAGCAACGAAAAAATTACAGTTTTATACATTTTGCCTCGTATTATGTTTTATGCCTATCTAGGAACGCTATCGTGATTATAATCAAAATTGTTCTTTGACATGACCACTCTAAACATAATTTATGTTTAATTATCAGAGCCCGGAATTCTCGTAGCATTTTTGAGCTGTCATAGGGACTTCTCATTTATCGACTTCCGATTATACATATGTATATCGATAAATACAGAATAAATATTTATTTTCAGGTAGATGGTAGATACATTAAAAAGGAAAAATAAACTAACTTATGTATAAAATAAAACTAAATTAAGTAAAGCTAAATACTAATACTAAATAAAAATTAATAATTAATTACATAATTTAATAATAATATAAAAGGCAGTTGGTATCCAAAGGTTATATCGAAGAGATCGCTCATTCGCGATAAGACTGCATGTTGTTTACTTCTACTCGTAATCATATTTTACATATTGTATTCTGTATTTATCGATATACATATGTATAATCGGAAGTCGATAAACGAGAAGTCCCTATGACAGCTCAAAAATGCTACGAGAATTCCGGGCTCTGTATAATTATATCAAAGATACATTGATTGAGTAAGATGTGCAAAATCCTAGACAATTTCGGGCTTCGAATTTGACAGTTAAACGAGATGGCCTGTACAGTTCCATTTTGCGGTAACTCTGAATGTCAAAAGTTGACGTTTGACAATTCAGTGACCGCAAAATATATGGCGCAGTACAGCGCCATCTGTTTTAGATGTCAAACTAAGGGGCACGTTTTTTTCTTAGACTTTACCTCTATTACAATGAATTCTCTTTGATTATATCTTTGAAATAAATCGTTACTTACACTACGCCACAACATATCTAACACAATACACGGCATGTTCTAACAAGACCTCGCTAACAGCATGCAATTCCTGCAATCGGACAGCGTCACGCCGGAGACCAAGACCAACGGCAACGGCACCAAAACTCACGTGAAGAGCGCCTCCATCAGTTCCGCTACCGGGCAACCGCCGCTCGCTGACGCCGCGCAGCATAACGCCTCGGCGAGGGATCTCGCCCAGCCCAGGCCCAGGTTCTGAGCACTAGTTTTATAGGCTTTTGAGGCTTTCACGCACTGGTTTATTAGTCTTTTCGATGTGTTGCATGCTCTCAACAGACGCCGCGTTATGAAGCGTGAAGTCGCACAATAGGCTAGTGGATACGGTTTTAAATAATGTCAATCAGTCCGGTTTGTTGTTAGGATCAATTGTCTATTATGTGACCAAAGTCAGAAATTAGAGTTAAAATCTGGCATTCATTCTTGACACGCGAAATGCTCCTTAGTACATAAATGGCATCAAAATACGAACGAACGGAGGTGTGTGGTTAGAATAATTGGAACCATTGCAACAGTGCCTCCACTCCAGTTTAAACAATTAGGATGCTCAAGAATTCTAGCTGACGCACGGTTGTTTTTGGTTTTGCACATTTTTTTAATATTTTGGTTTTTCGATTGGCAAAATTTTCTTCACGCTTTTGTTTTAGCTGAGTGACACACATGTGTTTTTTGCTTAGTAGCTTTTCGTTGGTTTTCTTCAGCTCGGAGATATTTTCTTTGGTTCTGCCCCGGTTTTAATTTGAGGCAGCTTCGACTTTTTTTACAGTTATAAAAAGGTAAGTGGAAATTAAAACCAAAATATTATTTTGCTAATCCGCGAAAAGATAACGTGCTAGTCAATCAGTGCTAACCCGTTATACTTACTTGCGTATTTTTACATGCAATTAATATTCCCACCCTCCCACCGCAAAAATAAATACGCAAATAAATATAACAAACCACCACCAAAAGAATAAACCTCGACACGTGTTTCGCCTCTCTACGAGGCATCCTCAGGAGTTGTTGACGGTCTGACGCCCGGCAACGGAATGACCTGTCTAGAATGGTCGGCCATATTTATACCTTGACCACTCCCCCTACCGTGCAAGTGTGAGTGAGATGGAAAAATTCGTAATAACGGCGATGACGCAACATTCAATTGTTCGTTAAGAATCATGCCCCTATTGTTGTACCTAATTATTTCCAGTTGTTCCAGAACACCCAAACGCAATCCCTTTTCGCAAACATGTAAAATATCAAAAGAATGATTCTCAGATAAAGTGTGACCTGTATCTAATAAGTGCTTTGCAAAATTGGACTTCTCTGGATGGTTATGTCTATATGACGCAACATGCTCTTTATACCTAGTAGTGAAACTACGGCCCGTTTGCCCCACATACACTTTATTGCAATCGTCACAGGTAAGCTTATAAACTCCAGACTTTTTCCCATTCTCGACCTTATCTTTGCCATTGCAAAGCTTTGAGTGCAAAGTATTATTTGTCTTAAAGGCCACAGGAATGTCGTTAGACTTCAAAATTTTGTAAATTGCATCAGACAACTTGCCAACATAAGTTATGCTCGCTTTATATTTTTTAATCGGTTCAGAGGATCGTGCCGCATACAACATAGTGTTGACCATACTATTCCGCTTTTTCCTGATGATACCATTCACAACAGACTTATCGTAACCATTCGAAACTGCTAAGTGATAAATATTATTTAATTCAATCTGATAGTGTTCATCAGAAAGAGGCACAGTCAACATTCTATGCACATAACAATGAAAAGCAGCCAACTTATGCTGCCACGGATGCGTGGAAGAAGCCGGGATAACTGTATCGGTATGTGTAGGCTTACGGTAAATTTTGAACTGATGCCTGTTGTTTACTTTAGTGATTGTTAAATCTAGAAAATTCAATGAGTTGTCTTGCTCTAGTTCCTTTTTAAACTTAATTTTTGGATGCTTACCATTAATTTCAGCAATAAATGCATCCAGCAGGCCCATACTACCCGTCCAACAAATAATCAAATCATCCACATATCTAAAATAGTATAATATATTATTGTTGCCCACAATATGCTGGTTCTCAAAATGGTCCATAAAAATATCAGCCATTAAAGGACTTAGTGGTGAACCCATAGCCAAACCATCACTTTGCAAATAATACTGTCCCCCAAATCTGAAATAATTTTGTTTCATACAAATCGCTGTTAGATCTATCAATTCATCTACTTCCCCTGGATGTAAACGTTGCCTTTCAAAAAGACCCTTAATAATCTCCAAAGTCTCTCCATATGGCACATTTGTAAACAAACTGTCTACATCCAATGAAAGAAGAACAGCATTATCTGGTATGTTAATGTCCTGGATCTTTTCTATTAACTGCAAGCTATTTTTCAAGCAATATTTCGGCTGGAACTGGGACTTGTCTCTTATAATGGAATTCAACCTTTTTGCCAGATTATAAGTTGGCGCACCCAAATATGAGACCACTGGACGAACTGGGATATTATCCTTATGAATTTTGGGAAGTCCATAAAGAATAGGAGCTCGTGGATTCATAGGCACAACCATACTCTTCTGATGTTCGGTTTCAAAAACAAACGAAGAATTCTTAACTGCTTGTCTAAGATCTTTCTGGAAACCTAGAGTTGGGTCTCTTTGCAATCTCGAAAATCCGTCACCTTGTTTCGAGATTGCAAAGAGACCCAACTCTAGGTTTCCAGAAAGATCTTAGACAAGCAGTTAAGAATTCTTCGTTTGTTTTTGAAACCGAACATCAGAAGAGTATGGTTGTGCCTATGAATCCACGAGCTCCTATTCTTTATGGACTTCCCAAAATTCATAAGGATAATATCCCAGTTCGTCCAGTGGTCTCATATTTGGGTGCGCCAACTTATAATCTGGCAAAAAGGTTGAATTCCATTATAAGAGACAAGTCCCAGTTCCAGCCGAAATATTGCTTGAAAAATAGCTTGCAGTTAATAGAAAAGATCCAGGACATTAACATACCAGATAATGCTGTTCTTCTTTCATTGGATGTAGACAGTTTGTTTACAAATGTGCCATATGGAGAGACTTTGGAGATTATTAAGGGTCTTTTTGAAAGGCAACGTTTACATCCAGGGGAAGTAGATGAATTGATAGATCTAACAGCGATTTGTATGAAACAAAATTATTTCAGATTTGGGGGACAGTATTATTTGCAAAGTGATGGTTTGGCTATGGGTTCACCACTAAGTCCTTTAATGGCTGATATTTTTATGGACCATTTTGAGAACCAGCATATTGTGGGCAACAATAATATATTATACTATTTTAGATATGTGGATGATTTGATTATTTGTTGGACGGGTAGTATGGGCCTGCTGGATGCATTTATTGCTGAAATTAATGGTAAGCATCCAAAAATTAAGTTTAAAAAGGAACTAGAGCAAGACAACTCATTGAATTTTCTAGATTTAACAATCACTAAAGTAAACAACAGGCATCAGTTCAAAATTTACCGTAAGCCTACACATACCGATACAGTTATCCCGGCTTCTTCCACGCATCCGTGGCAGCATAAGTTGGCTGCTTTTCATTGTTATGTGCATAGAATGTTGACTGTGCCTCTTTCTGATGAACACTATCAGATTGAATTAAATAATATTTATCACTTAGCAGTTTCGAATGGTTACGATAAGTCTGTTGTGAATGGTATCATCAGGAAAAAGCGGAATAGTATGGTCAACACTATGTTGTATGCGGCACGATCCTCTGAACCGATTAAAAAATATAAAGCGAGCATAACTTATGTTGGCAAGTTGTCTGATGCAATTTACAAAATTTTGAAGTCTAACGACATTCCTGTGGCCTTTAAGACAAATAATACTTTGCACTCAAAGCTTTGCAATGGCAAAGATAAGGTCGAGAATGGGAAAAAGTCTGGAGTTTATAAGCTTACCTGTGACGATTGCAATAAAGTGTATGTGGGGCAAACGGGCCGTAGTTTCACTACTAGGTATAAAGAGCATGTTGCGTCATATAGACATAACCATCCAGAGAAGTCCAATTTTGCAAAGCACTTATTAGATACAGGTCACACTTTATCTGAGAATCATTCTTTTGATATTTTACATGTTTGCGAAAAGGGATTGCGTTTGGGTGTTCTGGAACAACTGGAAATAATTAGGTACAACAATAGGGGCATGATTCTTAACGAACAATTGAATGTTGCGTCATCGCCGTTATTACGAATTTTTCCATCTCACTCACACTTGCACGGTAGGGGGAGTGGTCAAGGTATAAATATGGCCGACCATTCTAGACAGGTCATTCCGTTGCCGGGCGTCAGACCGTCAACAACTCCTGAGGATGCCTCGTAGAGAGGCGAAACACGTGTCGAGGTTTATTCTTTTGGTGGTGGTTTGTTATATTTATTTGCGTATTTATTTTTGCGGTGGGAGGGTGGGAATATTAATTGCATGTAAAAATACGCAAGTAAGTATAACGGGTTAGCACTGATTGACTAGCACGTTATCTTTTCGCGGATTAGCAAAATAATATTTTGGTTTTAATTAGTATGGATTTCCGCAAAGTAACGCCTGATTCTATTCACTAAGGTAAGTGGATTTATTTCGATAAACTACTACCTGTGTGATGGTTTCTATTATGTTATTTTATGTACTTTTTATATGTTTTACTCATATTTATATTTGTGTATTATATTTACATTTCTATCTTTATTTTATTTATGATTATTCCATGGTTTTTCTTTGAATACATCCAATCTACATTATTAAAGCTTTTCAATGGAAGAACCCTTATTTAGTTTACTTTTGCTGGGCTATTTTATTTGACGAGTTAGACAAAAAAAATTCTTCCGCTAAAAAGTGCCCATATAATAAGCATATATAGTAAGCATTCATGAAATGGTCTCCTGGTAATAGGTACTGCGAAAATGAAGGCTCTCTATACATATTAGATGGGGGCGAGAACTGGCATACGAGTCTACAACAGTCGACAGACAACCGACCAATGAAATAACTTTAAAGTAACTTTTTTCATACAATTTCTATTTCGGAAGAAAACGTTTTCCACTAAATAAATCTTAACATATCACTTTGATTTTGATGTCGGTCGCTTCAGCATAATATATTCTAGGTTTATAGGCTACGGTTTTTTTGAAAAAAAAATTTTTTTTTAAAAAGGAAAACCAATAAACCTAGTTTTTCATTGTGTCAATAACATACTAAAAAATCATGAAGAATGGAAAATATTTAAAAGTGGAAAAACGTTTTCTCTTTTTGTATGGACGATCACGTGCTATACTTCCCTCTTAAATGCCACAGTGCAATGAAACTAGCATGCGAGTCCTCGCACCTTTTAAATGAGAATATTACCAGACTCCGCTATACATTTATTTTAACCTTTTGGACGCCAATGACCGATATATCCGCACCGCAGAACGTCCATTCCATATCCAACGTCAAAGACGGATTAATCGGCCACAGACCACAGAGCAACATAGCCCTACGTGCATATGTATAAAGTTCAATTTCAGTTTTGACACCTCGGTGACGTGGCGTCCGAGTGACAGCTTTTGTGTTTGACACGGCGTCGAAAAGGTTAACCAAAGTGTGACGATCGGCTATAGCGTTCGTGGCTGAGTCTTTAGACATTCATAGATGCAGGCAGTGGGTATGATTAGTTCGTATTATGAACGTGGTGCATTGTGTTTCCAGCCTGAACACGCAGCTCAGCACGACGGCCAGCACGGGCGCGGCGGCGACGCGGCGCGACTTCCCCAACCAGCTCGTGTTCCCGCGGAACGTGCCCTCCCGGTCCACCTTCCACTCAGGTATGACTACACGAGAAAAAAAACTTAAGGTCGCCTGTTTAGTATTAATACTCAGCCAGCAACTAGCTACAATCTCCGTGTCGACAGGGTATTTTTTTATATTAGAAGTCCGTGTCTAAGTCCAAAAGTAAGGGCAAATCGCCATGTGATGCGGTGGCATGAAAGTCATGTGACGAGAAAGGTATTACGAATGAATATGGAGGGAAATAACGGGAGAAGAAAATCGAGAAAAAGGTGGATGGACTGTGTGAGAGATGATATGAAACGAACGCGAGTGAATGATGAGATGACAGGCGACAGAGAGGTATGGAAAGAGAGACATGCCGCGCAAACCCCAAGTGAATGGAACGTGGGCGAGCAAATGATGATCATGATTTTAGTAGTCCAGTTATACCTATATGATTATTAATTACGACTATAAAGATCGCTAGTGTAATCAGTAAGTGTAACAGTAGTGTAGTAATCAGTGATGTAATATTGTGTGCAGGCCAGACGCGGTCGCGCGGCGCGTCGGCGGGCGGCGCGTACGGCGACGGCGGCTCGCCGCACACCGCGCGCCCCTCCTTCTTCTCCAAGCTCTCCTCCAGGTTCTCCAAGCGGTACGTACCCCCCACCCCACCCCCACCACACACTCACCGGCTGACTGCTCGGGAACCTTATACTGAGGGAATAAGGTCGACATTTGGTTCAGAGTCACAAGAACGAGCCGCCAAATAGCCTCTCATTTTAAAACGACATTCTGAAATTATCTGAAACTTGGCATGAACATTAAATACGCATAATATTGTCTGGTAGGTATTTAGGTTTTGTTGCTAATATTTGCAATATAAAGGAAACGGAGTGAATATAAGATTTACTGGAAAATTTGTACTCGCTCTATTTTCTTTGAGATACCATTTCTAGCAACAAAAACTAATACCAGATATACTAACAATAAATATGCGTTATTTTTGCAATAACCCAGTCTCATTGTCGACCCAAACTTCAATCCATAGACCGGTATACTGTTCACTTTTTCTACAAGAGTCCCGATGCCTGCTGAGACCGGTTCATGGGTGTCTATTGTTGCACCTGTGAACGGGTCCCAGCAGGCGTTCTACATGACATTAAAGCTCTCCAAAGGGTCTTTACGTGTTGGATCTATATACCCACGCAAGCCTATCAAAAAACCGGGATTTATAGGCCAGTGAAATCCAAAACGGAGTTACAAATAATATGCGTCACTTGAATGTTCGCGTGATATTCCATATTAATTCAGAATGTCGTTTTGAAAAGACAACTTAACTTCAATTGTATGACGACGGCTAAATTCTTGTGACTTTTAAGACTGTTCACCCACACCCACTTACATTACTATTCCTAGACTTTATTGCAACCCAATAAGCTCTACCGATGGTTAACTAACATTGCTGTTAATACACACCCATCACCCTCTCGACTCACCTTTCGCAAACCTTATTGGAACTGAATAAGTTACATATTAATACACATACAACGATTCGATGGAAACGTCAGTTTTCACGCTGTCGTTTTATGTGGGGGTTGTGGTTCTATCATTCTAAATATCTTGTTGGCAAGGCGGAAAATTATTGCTTTCTTTAAATATCGAATAACAGTCTAGTATGAATACATTCAAAGAAAGTTTACAAAAGAGGATGAAAATAACTGCTACTTAACTTAAATAATTTTTCGTTCATGTCTTTACTTAGAGTCGGGTCAAGCTAATTTGTTGAAAGTGTAACCACAAACATCAAATTCCTATGAAAATATGACATTTCGTCACTACTTTTGAAAAAATCTCGTATCTCGCACTGACTGCTACTCAAAGTTAAAACGCATTTAAGTAACTCTGTATAACTATGCATCCTATACATAGTTGCCACATTTATCTTTTGATTGATAGAACAAAATAAAGTTTTTTTTTTCTAAGTAGTCACGATTTATATTAGCACTACCATACTGTCAATGTAAAGTCGGTATAGAACTAAATTAGGCTCCTTACTTTGCTAATTTGAAAGTACTATATCTTTAAAATGTTGCATTTCAAAAAGCTGTAATAGTTTTATATATTTATTGAGATATTAATCCAAATCCGTCTTGCCTACAACCTCTTGATGTGAACTAATCAAAACACTAAACATCACTACAGATCCATTCTAAACAACTAACATGTAACTAACTCTGCGTTGTATAATTTATGTGTTTGTCTATTATTTATTATACTTATTAGTCTTATTACATACGCTACGATGCTTCACGCTCACTTTTATAGTAGACTTATACTATTACTTCTATTGTATTTTATGCGAGAGTTATGTGTTTCTTTATAATAACATTGAGTAATTTGTTTCACTTGATATTTTAAATCAAAATTAATATTTGTACAGTCCCATGCAATAATATTTTACACAACGAAGGCCGCAAAAATATCTGACACGATCCTATTTGTGTCCTAGGACTATACACAATTGAATTGCGAGCTGTGTGATACGCAACAAAAATTGGTATCGTCACAAGTCCAGTATATCTATGAACTATTATTTGGTTTTGACGTCAATTAGTTCAAAACTGTTATTGTCAATTAGTTTAGTTATAGTATTTTTATCAAAAGTTGTAAAAAATCAGCCCGTGAAATAAAAAAAATATTCTTTATTATATAACTTAGAAAAATCATCTTTAATTTCATAAGGAAACACATAAGTCTTTTATAATGAACAAGGTAGGTCCACCGCCACGCATCAACGTTTGCTCGGCACCGCTTTCCACGCACACCATATCACCATCACTATATCACCATGCATATAGAGTAGACTTGTCTAAGATAGTATAACAGTGGCGCCCAACTTGGGGCCCTAAATGAAACTTTAAAAAGGGTTGTGGAAAAGACGTACAGGAGTGCTTTATCGAGCCTGTTTGAGTGTACCCTGCATGCCTGTATGTACTGCAGCGGCCGCGACATCTCAAAAGGGCTCCCTTCACGAAGTTTATGTAAATAAAATGTTAACACAATTTTCTCTAAGACACTTTCTAACTTGTCACTTGATTAACATTCGTATTGTCTAGTAATTGTGGCTCATTTTTGTGTTATTTTTATACTTTCACTTGTATTTATTTGGTGCTCAATTGTCTCCCTCGAAAGAATCCGAGCTCCGGTTTTTATTTTTGTTTTTATTTTTATTGTTGTGTTTGGTCTCGCGTCAAATACAGGGGATGCACGATGCTCAAACCTCCTATCTCCCTTTCTCTCAGTAGAACGTACGCACATTCGAATTTATGTACATAATGCCGTACTTTGGAGTTAGCGCGCAAAATTAACCCCGTTCGAGTCCCTGTTATGTGACCGATTTCTTGCCGACCGTCTTAGTGCATTAGTTGTCAAAGCATGTTGTATGCCCCTTTTTTTCTATTGAACGAAACGCTATTTTATTTTTAATTTCGCTACTTGAAAGTGTGCTACGAGCAGAGCTGTACTGCCAAGCTTTGAGTGTTGTCCGTAGATCGTAGTGCTTAAAATTAGTGACGCGAAACATCGAGTACGAAGTAAGTATGTCCGATTCCCGAGGTGTACGAACACGTTTATTTTATTAAAGTTGCCCTTCGTGCATCCCCCGTGTTTTACGATTATTTTTACCTAACCGTACGCTTCTACTAACGAATGTCGACGGTCGCGATTATACCAATTTTTTCATAGTACCGATTCGCTTCTAGTCTTATCCACAACCCTTTTAACTTGAGTGTTGCGACGGACGTGTTTTTTTTATTGTTTTTTTTTTAAACGGAGGGAGTTAGTGAGTGTAGAAGTATTGTGCATCTTTCGCGCGTTCCGCCATTTTATTGGCTTTATAACGAGTGCCTTGGTCAAGAATAAAAAAGTGAGCCGGAGACAGAAGAGGGGGGCGATTCGGGCCGTGATTGGTCGATTCGCTCACCCGTTCCGTTGTACGCAGGTTGAATCAGAACCCGTAAGCGCTGCGCAGCGACAACACGAAGACTTATGGAGAGTTATTTTATAAATATAGAAAATTTATGGAAAACTCCAGCCAAGTGTGAACTTGGCAGGGCGTTTTGTAATATCCTTACAGAATAGCAGAAGACGCGAATTTGAGTCTCGAAATTTGGTCCCTATTAACCGTCCATATTTATTAAAAGGTCCGTAAGTTCTATTGATCTTTGTGTCATTCTCAAGAGACCTCGCATCTGAAACTACCCTGTAAGGGATTTCTAATAGGTTGTTGAAACGTTTTCATTGTATTATAACTAATATAAGCGGTCCACTTTAGTTGACATTACGTTCGAGTTCGTTTTATATTTAACATAAATAAGAGAACATTAATCGCGACGACATTTCTTTCTACATGTTATTTTATAGAAATCAATGAAACTATACTCACGGAAAAAAATATATTTTTACACTACAGTGTAAGTTTTTTATAGAGAATTTCAAAAGTACAGAAGGTATTAGGTGTAAGGTGTTTGATTTGATTGCTTTCGTGAAATGGCATGTAGAGAAAAACCTAGTCCCGTCGCGTCGCATTTCATCCTAGCTGTAAGTGCATCGAGTTCTTAGAGCGTTCTCACATTGCCCAATCCGATGTCGGATGGAAGTAAAATGTAAGACACGTGTGTTTTTCTGTATTTATTTATTCGTTTAATAAATCTTTCTTACTGAAAAACGATAGACGCAACAAAGCGCATTTGATGCTATATGGCACTCTCCTGCAGCTGCTGTTCCGATATCGGAAAGGCGCTTCCGATAATTTCAGCCATGTCGGAGCCCCCCGTCGGCTGTCGGACCGATAATATTTGTTTGTGTGCGTATGTGTAGGCATAATGTTTGTTGTAGTGTGCGTGACCGCTAAAGACGGCGCCCCGCGGATATAGGATCCCACATCCGAAATCGGATCGGCTAATGTGAAAACGCTCTTATTCGGAACGAATTTTCTACATTCCAGGGCTCTATATTTGTTTAAGTTCACAAAATAGCACAAACCTATACCTATTGATATCCTCTCGTTGACGTTTCGGACTCTGCCTAAATTGTTAAAAAAATTCGACGACTGAAAATAAATATTTTGTATATTTGTATTATTATACACGCTATATTTAGATTTTTCAGTAAATTTTCTCTCGCTGTTGGACTTCGGATGTGGACCATTTTGAAAGGATATTTAATACTTACTATAGGTAATATAATATTCCTATTTCCATCGTGTTCTACCCACTTGTTATTCTTAGTCGTATTTTCCTATGATGTTTGAAATGGTCCACAAATGCAATTATTATACGTGTGACGATAAATAGTCGATTATTCCGCAATAATTATTTAGAATAAAGTGCATTAGGATAATTTCGAACGACAGAGAATTAAAAAAAAATATGTTTACAAATCAATAAAATTATATTAATATGGTTTATTTTCTCTTGTGAAAGTAATTAATTCATTAAAATAGGTACCTACATGTAGTATCTTTATCGAATCATCAGTCTTTAAGAGGACTATGTGAAACAATAAAATCTGAATCTGAGCAATATCAGTCATGTAATGACAATTTTCAAAATTATCCGAAAGCACTTTTAGATGATTTATCACTCTCTGATTACGTTATTGTCAACTTGTATCGAAATAGAAATTATTTAGATTCTTTGAAAGAACTGACATATTGGAAACACGTAATTATTTTAAAGGAATATCGACTTATCTGTCACATTGTGTAACTACTATTTATAAGGAGTGAGTGAGATATATCAGTATATAATGATAATTGTTTAGACTGTAAGCGGCAGATCCTAATAGCTTTGGTACAAATACTCAGTAGATGTTACCACATAGAAAACACTGGAATACAATACGAACATACCCCACGGCCCAGATATATAGGTGTGTAGAATGTATATTGTGTCAAATAGGCCACAATCATAGGAGCAACAGGATTCTACTGTTATGAGAGGCTAGTGATGAACCGATCTCTGCGATTTCTCACAAATGACCGTAGTTCTGTAGAAAGCGACCAAATTTTTTATTTTTGTCAAAGTGACTTACACCCTAACTCAGTAGCTTTGGTCGCTTTCTGCATAACTACGGTCCAATGTTAGACCCAAATATATTATTCTTATCTGTCATATGAATGTCTAAAATATATTATACCCAGACTGACGTATAAAGCTACTGAAAGTTAGCTTTTTTGGTAATCTTCTATAGGAAAAAGTGTACTTCAACAATTACATTCAATTGCTAAATAGTTTTTTCATTGAAAGTGAAGTTAACCGAAACTGAGCAGTTTTTTCTTTTGCTCGCAAAATCAAAAACTGTAATGAGTTTTTTGGAGTTGCCTTAAGATATTGATCTTCAAGTGATACGGTTTTTTTATTGGACATTATATTAACCATTTTCCAGGCATAGTACGATTTATCGAACAAATACGCGCCAACAGAATTTCAACTTTAGCATTCAGATTTAAGGTTCAAACTAGATTGCACTTTCGGGAAATGTGACTTGGGATCATCAAAGCTGGATTAATTGAAATATATTTGGATTTTTTGGGAAACCTTGTAGATTTCTGCGGCCTGGAAAAGGGTTAACACATTCACTGCCCCCGACGCACATGTGCGTCCACCGTCATACAAGTTTGTTCCTAGGCCACGCCCCCTGGCAGTGAATGCGTTAACATGAATCATTCATCAAAGCACTTCTTTCCTATAGCAGATAGATATATCTATGTCAAAAGTAATTCCGAAATGTATCATCGTCCCGACAATTGTATCCCTATGATATTTTAGGTCATACAAATGTATTTCCTAGTGTCAGTACTTTTAACCATCTAAAAAAGGTATAATATATAAGTGACATATTATGTTAGCGGCCTATTCCACTCCACCGTTTTCCATAATTATAAACTCTTTAGGGTTCCGTACTTTGTGTTATCGTAGCGTTTAAATCGTTGTACATATTTGTACATTTGACATTTTTGTGTGGTTAAGTGTGAACAAAAACATCTAACTAGGTTTGTGAAATAGATACGTATATGTGTTCTTGACTCTTTATATTATACATAGTGATATCTGATATATAGTCCATTTGTTGAAATATACGTAATTATATTTTTTATTTAAATCTGTTCATTATGTTTACATTTTATTTTATTTCACAAATCATCAATATTTTTTCCAGTCACAATTGTGACTTAAATCAGAAATTAAAATAATATTTATCAAAATTATATTTATCAATGTGCAATCTTTTCTTAATTTTTGTGTAGAGTACATCGGGTACATATTAGTTATTGAAATGGATACATATACTTGGTCAAGCAGATCTTGTCAGTAGAAAAAGGCGGCAAATTTGAAAAATGTAGGCGCGAAGGGATATCGTCCCATAAAAAAATTGAATTTCGCGCCTTTTTCTACTGACAAGATTTGCTTGACGCAGTATATAAATATAAAGGTAAGGAAGTAAGTAAATAATAAATATTCTTTATTGTGCCCCATAAAGTTAAAAAATACACAGGAAACGAAATACAAGGTAGGTTTAGTCACTTAAATACATTGTTGGTAATTAAGGATATCCTTTTGCTGAATGTTCACGTTCAGTATACCTAATTATTTTGTTTCTCATATGTATCCGACGTATTTTACTTGTATGACTCTTATACTTTGGAATCCTACTCATATGTATATATTCTTGTGTAACATTCGTGTATAGATCCCGTATTGATGGCAAAACTTAGGTGCTGAAATATTTGTATAAATGTGTTTGGTTCACTTGAATTTAATTGGGACGTCATCTTAAATGTACCAACATGTACATTAAAAAATTAAATTTTATAGGAAATTGCCGTTTTATGTAAGAGTCATGGCAAAGATACCGTACATAGTTTGAAGACAATTAATAGGGTTTTGTTTTCATCGAGTCTCTTTCTTTATTTTACGAAGAATATTTAAATGACTGATGATGATGAAAATTGTTTTTTGGTTGAACTCTTATTGCGGCGTACTAACTTAGTGACGAAATATATACTGGTTGAAAATATGAAAGTATTTTTATGATGTAAATATTTTTTGGCTGTGGTACAAGAGATCACCCAACTAATGCCAGAAAACGGCAATCTCCTTTATAAAACAACTTATAAACAGAAAACGACAAGGTTATTTTACATAGTAATATATTTTATATAAAACCCGGAAGGCCCACGCACACATACAGTGCATTATAATTTCTTTGATCATTTTTTTACTTAAAATAAAACAATATGTTATTATTGTGAAGGCTAAATGCAATAAACTCTAATGTAGTTTAAGTTTAGTTAGTTTATATAATTTAGTAATTTTATATTTTGAGATTTTTTTTCATCCCTTGGCGTTTTCGGTTGACATTGTATTTGCTTTGCATCGCATTTTTAGTTTAATTTCATCGATTATAAGCTATTGTTTTGAAACTTTTTATACGTGTAGTATAAAAATAAAATACACCAATTGTGATTACGAAAAATTACGCGATTCAGTAAAATAATAATCAGTATTTATCATAATATACTAAACAGCAGTCATATTGTTAACTGTTAATTTTGAGGTACTCTCTTATTACCTACACGTATAAATTTCAATACATTTCTTGACATTCTTATTAAAATAATTCATTGTAATTACTTCAAATGTGTATCATATTCGTATTCGGCCATCGCATCGTTGCATTTACATGTATAATTGATGTTTACGACTCGTAAGAAAATGCCAAAATTGAATAATTATAGTATTTTTAAATTGGCGCAACGTCTGTAACCAAATTGTCAAAATCATGTTTAGTGATACCGGATGTGTTGCTTCTCCGAATAATCAGGTTTTTCAATAACATACACTTGTGTTTTATTTATAGTTATAATAAACGCCGTAACTGACTTGACCGTATTTGGGTTCCTGTTGTTTCCCTAGTGAGGTTGGGTGGAGAAAAAGGAAAATAAATAGACAGCTGCTGTGACAACCATCCCCGATCTCCCCCACTTACGTAGGATGACTTACCTCGTACGGTATCTCTTGTTCCGAGGAAAATATACCTACTATGTTTCTTTTACCCCACCTGACCTGATATATGTACAATTAGGTGAGCGGTCAAACCCAATAAGTCCAGATTTTTTATGTATTTCAATTTGAACTCTACACATACCACATAGTTTCAATTTCAAAAATCCATTTTCGCGACTTATCGGGTTTGACCGCTCACCCCTCGATTATGGTCATTTTCGGGGCTCTAAATCTGGACTTGACCTATTGATATTTTATGATATTTATACCATAAAAAGGTAAGAACGTGAGAAAATAAGAATATTTAAGTATTCGTTTTTTTAACTGTTTATTTCTGCAAGAACTAACTCTCCGTACCTAATTAATTTAAAAAAAAAAACACGTCATTGAGCGATAGACACATGCTATTTGGAATTCGTACCAAATATCAGAGACGTCACTTTGAGTAAAATTTGATTTGCTGGTGTAGCAATGTAACTTCTCTAATAATATTTATTTCACAATTATTCTTTATCGGTAAAATCAGTATTACAGGAATATATGAGATTAAATTGACAGTAAAACCAATAAATTGTGAAGTAAAATTTTCTATAAGTGTATGACAGATTTCAGTAGGTAGATTTCTCCAAGCACTAATCTAGTCACTTACGCTAGGGCCACGAAAAACGCATAAAACGCTCGACACTGCCCGCTACGAGCATTTTTTTCGTGGCTCTTCGTTTAGGTGTATTTTAGCCTGAGACTAGAGCTTTTTGAAGCACAATTTGTAGACGTAGGTATTTATTTAACAGCCTCTCCGTGTTGGGGGAGTCGACGACTCGCCAGAAACCGCGCATATTTTCCTCGCTGGACATTCAGCGGAGGTAGGCGCGCTCGGATTTATTTTGGTCGAGGAGTGGCGTGCTGTGGTCTTGATCCATACATATTTATGAATTACTATGGTCTCAGTAACCTTTCGATTTGCCTTATTAACTTTTAAACGTATGCCTTGCCTACGAAATGCACGCTCTGAGCGTTTACGTTCGACAGCGAAGTCACCTGCCATATAATAAAACAAATGAATGGCGACCGGCGTCAGCGTCGAGCGAGCATGTTTGAGGCGCCCATTCCGTGGCCCTCGGGTTGGAGTCAAGTATAGAAATGACGTGCTACTTAGGCCACTACAATAGCCCCAAATTAAAATGTGGCTTTTCATCAGAAAACCCTCCTTCATGCTCTTTTTCATGCTCCATGTGCATAAATACCGTTTTCTGATGAAAAGGTTCTTACTCACATGAAGCATAAGGACCCTTTTCTGAATGGAAAGCCTCATATTATAATGTGGGCATAGGGTTTTGTCGTATAGTAACAACGTCGTATAATATGAACGTAACGTGATATCATGAAGATTACTTTGAGAACATTGCAAACTACAACCATTATTATCAGTATTATCACTAGAATAATAATAATTTAATGGAAGTTTAATAAGTATATGAGTAGGCCACAGCACGTCTATAAGACCAAGTTTTTCTTAAGTTTTTAAAAAGTTTTGTGTGAGAATATGTTTTCCAACGGATTTTATGTTTAAAGCCCCAAATTTTGGATTAAATTTGACTTGAGAAGGGACAGCATTGCATTGGGGAGGGTTCATGACTTTTTCTTTTAGCATAGGATTTTTTCCGCATTTTTTTATTTATTTTTTATTATACCTACTAATGTTTTAATAGAAAACTTTTTACAATTTGGTGAATTATTGCAATGTGGTGGGACAAGTAAAAAGAAGGCATAAAATCGGATGGATTACATTGTGATTAACAGAGAGATAACAGTTTTGCTTTTTTTCCAAATTTTTCCGAGCCGTAACTTACGCCAGTTATACTAATCTCATTTTGGGTTTCTTTTTTTTCTTTTTCAATTTTGAGGAAATTAAAAATTTGATTCGTTTTACCTTATCCCACTTCGTCCAAGTGAGATGTGAGCATGTACCTATAGCATTTTGAATTTTAGCGAACTGCAAGGTAAGTTTGCCTTAGGCATGATGAGGTTTTATTAGAAAGCCGAAATTGTGTTTGTGTGCTACTGCGTGCTTTTTACAAATTTGTTTGTGCACCCTTTTTTTGTTTCGGATTTTTGTATTCAGCTGAAAAGAGAGAATAAACTTAATATGTAATTTATTACAATATATTGGCTTTTATATATCAAAAAACCGCGAGCTTAGGTTACTAATATTGTATTTACGAGAATCTTTATAATGTAAGTAGTAAATGTTGAAAGATATGTTTTAATGTTCGACCTTAACTTACGGTTTTTTATAATGCAAAATTTTGATTATCAGGTTTATTACTAGTCATGAAATATGACTTTTTTTTTAAGAAAAAAAAGGTAAAAAAATGTGATCAGCTCGATACAAATGCCAGAAGGCACTTGTGGCGCCCTCTGGTTAGTATATGTGTCTGTTTTATTTTAGGCCGTTGGATGCAACCACCCCGAAGCATGCCGTAGGCGCTAGTCCACAAACCTTGCTTGGGTAATTATCATTTTATTTTCCTTTTACGTTTTTAAAACTAGTGTACTGGCCAACCAATCGTGGGAGCTGGTGAGAATATAATGTATACAGTCAGCAGCAGAAGTTGCTAAGCGGGCGAGGTGTTCAAAATTACCTTGACGCGCTTTTATTCTCTTAACAATAAAGTCGCGTCAAGATCATTTTGAACACCTCGCCCGCTTAGCAACTATTACTGCTTACTGTACCTACTCATGGACAAATTTAAAAGAGGAACACAAAAAAAAAGGTTTAATTACTGGATTACAACACTTAAAGTAATTTCAAAATTAGTAATTAAACTTTTTTTACGTTCTTCTAAATTTCTCCATGAGTGTGTAGTTGACATCCAATCCTTTTTTTACCATGATAAAATTCAGAGGTAGGTAACTAAAAGGTTTTGGTATGTACAATGTATTCCCAAGTAAAGTAAATAGATTCATCAAAGATGAATAAAATGAACTAATAAAAGAAATAAGTCTGCGTGTGAGTGACGTCCTATCGTTTTTACGCACACACACTTGATACTTCGTCACTAATTTGAAAAAATATCGTATCTCGCACTGCTACTCATAGTTAAAACGCAGTAACTCTGTATGCATCCCATACATAGTTACCACATTTTTCTTTTGATTGGTAGAACAAGATACAAGTTTTTTTTTAAGTAGTCATTATTTCCTGATAGATCAGTTCATGACAACTATGGAAAATCGACCGGTTACAAGTTTTTTGGTCACGTTTAATTGAACGGAATGTTCTTGTATGGTATTTATTTTAAACGAGCATGTGGACTTCAAAAGGTTTTATTTTACGTCATATATTTTATTAAATGTAATGGTAAGTTAGGTGCGCGTTTTCCAAAAAAAATTACATTTCATTCATGTCTTCAAAATATTGACTACTTGGGCTCGTTTTACTCAGAATCATTTGTACATTCACGCCTCATACATGAAAAAATATATATGTCCCAAAATTTTGTATGAAAAAATATTTTTCCAGTGCGTCACGTTCATACAAAGAAGAATAAAAATCCATACAAAAATGTGGCGATCTGGAAAGGAAATCGTGGGACATATTTTTTCATGTATGAGGCGTGAATGTACAAATGATTCTGAGTAAAATGAGCCCAAGAAGTCAATATTTTGAAGACATGAATGAAATGTACATTTTTGTTTGGAAACGCTCAGGTCTGTTCTAACATAAGTAACTAAGTATTGTTCTTTATGTTATTATATTTACCTACAAGAATTGAAACAAATTGTATCACCTAAAATTTACCTCGGTGTCCATCCGTTCCTCTGTCGTTTTTAGCATTAGAAAAAGGATAACAATCTTGACGTGACTTTTTATTGAAAATACCTTTAAAAAAAATAGTTACTAGGTATTACTTATAAAACCTAATATACACCTAAATAGTTGTTACTTAGGTATTTTTCAATAAAAAGACACGTAAAAATCGTTTCCCTTCTTGATAATGCTAAAAAAACGAAGTAAGTATATACGTTTGTTGTAACCAATATGGCGGTCGGCATAAGCGTCGAGCGTGCGCGCTAGTGCGTTTCGGAGCCCACCAATCACTTCCAAGTCTGTGCAGAGTTAGGGTGGTATTCCACCTATCCAATTTCTTTGTCCAACTTTGTATTGCGTCTCACATTTTGCTTAATGAGATAGTGAGACGTTGGGCGAAGACATTAGACAGGTAGAATACCACCTTTAGACACTACCACATATGTGATAACATGTATATGTGACACACAGACAAGGCAACGATGAGCAGGTGAAACCGCGAGTTCTGCGCTTCACGTGGAGTATGAAGACTACGTCCTCACGGGACCCTAATGAGATTATGGCGGAGATTCGCAAGGTAAGTTGTAACATGGACTCGTTTCTCAAACTTTTTACCCCGCGTACCTCTAATCAGTTTTACAGAACAGCTAATCACATGAGGATAAAATAAAGTCCCGTAATTTTGATGACAATTCAATATCATTTTACGAAGTTGATCTGATGTTGTAGTCGGAAAGTGATGTAAGAAACTCGCCAGTTGAAAAACGCAACCACACCAAATTTAAAACTCATTGAAAAGATCTCATAATGTAAAGAAGTTAATGTATGGCTGAAAGTTGACGCTTTCCGGCCGGAAGGCACAAAAATAAATTGCCTCACTACTGATTTAGCGACATAAAAAGATACTTAGTTAAAATCCAAAACCGATCCGAGCTTGATACTTAAATGTATTTGCTTGCCCATACACAGATTTCTTCGAATCAATATAATGTTGATAAACTTTCCATTTCAGGTTCTAGACGCGAACAACTGCGATTACGAGCAGCGCGAGCGCTTTCTGCTCCTCTGCGTACATGGCGACCCTAACGCGGACTCGTTAGTACAGTGGGAGATCGAAGTGTGCAAGCTGCCGCGCCTCTCGCTCAACGGCGTGCGCTTCAAGCGGATATCCGGTCAGTATGGCGTGTTGAGAACCATAGATAATATTCATGGCGACCCTAACGCGGACTCGTCAGTACAGTGGGAGATCGAAGTGTGCAAGCTGCTTCGCCTCTCGCTCAACGGCGTGCGCTTCAAGCGGATATCCGGTCAGTATCGCTATGTTGAGAACCATAGCTAATATACATGGCAACCCTAACGCGGACTCGTCAGTACAGTGGGAGATCGAAGTGTGCAAGCTGCCTCGCCTCTCGCTGAACGGCGTGCGCTTCAAGCGGATATCCGGTCAGTATCGCTGTGTTGAGAACCATATATAATATACATGGCGACCCTAACGCGGACTCGTTAGTACAGTGGGAGATCGAAGTGTGCAAGCTGCGTCGCCTCTCGCTCAACGGCGTGCGCTTCAAGCGGATATCCGGTCAGTATCGCTGTGTTGAGAACCATATATAATATACATGGCGACCCTAACGCGGACTCGTTAGTACAGTGGGAGATCGAAGTGTGCAAGCTGCCTCGCCTCTCGCTCAACGGCGTGCGCTTCAAGCGGATATCCGGTCAGTATCGCTGTGTTGAGAACCATATATAATATACATGGCGACCCTAACGCGGACTCGTTAGTACAGTGGGAGATCGAAGTGTGCAAGCTGCCTCGCCTCTCGCTCAACGGCGTGCGCTTCAAGCGGATATCCGGTCAGTATCGCTGTGTTGAGAACCATATATAATATACATGGCGACCCTAACGCGGACTCGTTAGTCCAGTGGGAGATCGAAGTGTGCAAGCTCCTTCACCACTCTGATATCTGGTGTGTAGGTTTCGCATCTAACTTTGTTGAGAACTGTAGATAGTAAAAGAGGAAAGATGTATGAATTCAAGGGAAAGAATCTACTTATTATTTTATCAGACCTCTTGCTAACAACTTGATAATTCATGCACCGTTTAAATTACTCTCGACCGGATTTTTGTCGCAGTATGCTATAATGTCTTTCTTGTACCCAGGCACCAGCATCGGCTTCAAGAACATTGCGTCGAAGATCGCGAACGAACTCAAACTGTGACTGCCCGGGAACGCCCCGCGCCGCCGCCGCCGCCGCCGCCCCTCCCCGCCCTCGCCGCGCCGCGACCGCTCCTCCTCCTCCGAGCGCATCCCTCCCCCACCGCCCCCTCGAACGGACTCCTTGCGTCTCTCGGCGGAGGATATGGTGGTGATGGCGAACGGAGGCATGAGGACCCCCTCAGGTGCGTTAGCGCATTTCCTAGCCGCGTACACGCCGGCGGAACTTTCGTTAGCGCGCAGCGATTATCTAAGACCACCGCTCTCGCCGAATCCTTCCCAAAGTATCCAACCGAGGTCCTCGCTGTCTCTGAGAGCTGATAGTGCGGATTTGGATGCGGGTCGAGCGACGCTGCGACCGCGAATGCCGCATCAGTCGTACTCGTACAGCGTGCACACGCTGCGCCGGCAGCCGCGAGCGGTCTCCCCTCCCTCCCCCCCTTCGCCCCCCTGCGACTGTCTCCCGACCCATCCTATCCCCCCGCCGGAACTTTTCGACTTTTAGGGGGGTCTCGAGGGAAGTACAATTTTCCGTAGGATTTCTCGCAAAGCGTGCCGTTTCGAAGATAGATAATAAATAAATTGCGATGACGTTCAGTTTTATTTGTGGACGGTGGGTCGGTTTGTGCCAAGCGACCGAGCGTTCTATATAGTGAGCGCTCGGGCCGCGACGCCCTTGTATAATAATAATGTACGTGTCATGGACTTTTACTTATTTTTTATTTGTTTTTTTTTTAATCTAGCGGCGGTCCGGCCGGCGTTGTTGTATAATGTATACTGATTTGTATTTCTTACTTTTTAATTTATCGAGGGCATGTTTTTTAGTCGTTTGTATGAAATTTGTTTTTAAAAAGACATAATTTATGGGTCGTATTTTGGGTGCCGGACGGGCCGCCGGTGCTTTCATTATTGATTATGTTACGTGTATAATTGTATAATGTACAAAGTGAGTGTCAGCTCAACAGGTAAACTTAGCTTAGCGTTAATTATTTTTTTCGAGTAATGACAAATATAATACAAAAGTGGCTGTCGAGCGATGTATCGGTGTCGGTGACTCATTGTAAAGTAATTCGAATTGATACTTGATCGCTTGTGTCCGAGGGAGCGAGAGGTCAGCAAGCGGTCGCGTTGTCTCTTTCTAATTATAAGGCTGAATTAGAAAGTGTCAAACTAATCTATTGTAAGTGCTACCAACTGTTGATTTCATTCTACATAAATGTGTATTTCAAGACTTGTAAAGCACCTGGGGCCCGTTTCTCAAAAGTTTGTAACTTGTAATACAAGTGGAAGTCCCTTTTTGACAGCTTTTGTTAGAAAGGGACTTCCACTTGTATTACAAGTTACAAGCTTTTGATAAACAAGGCACATTTCTAATAAAAGCTGTCAAAAAGTCACATCCGCTTGTATTACAAGTTACAAGCTTTTGGGAAACGGGATAGGATTTTGAGAAACGGGTCCCTGATAGTAGGTCAAATGAATTTCATAAACACTCGATGTCTAATATTTGTACCTGCTTTCTTGGTTGTAATATTGGTAGAACACAATGCTTATGCCAATAATATTGACTAGTAGGCTACATGTGAAAGCACCATGCTATTGATTATTGACTAAATCTCCCCTCGGACAGACAAGGACGCAGCTATACGTCAGATAGAGACACCTTTATATGTTCATCTCTTTCTAACGTATGACCGCGTCTCAAGTTTTGAGTAGCAGGTTATTACACGCTCTTTACGCATCTATAGGTTATCACACTGAAATTGTTAGATGTGTATTATTCGTCATTGTGATCAAAGTATTAAGGACTTTGTAGTTATAGCAATAATGTTCATTATTGATCGTTGAAAGTGTCAAATATTGTTTCCTTCTTCTTATAAATAAAAATGTGATTTGTATGTTCATGGAGCGGACAACCTTAGAAAAATTGATATGTTTCTTCAACTATAAGGGGTAAACAAATAAACATCTTTTGTTAGTAATGTCATGTTAATGGCTAAAAATACTGATCATACAAAATGAATTCCGAATTAAAGTAATGCTACTTAACTTCATAAGACCCACCCTACAAATATTCCCTATTTTTAATTTGAAGCTTGGTGTATAGTAGATTAGGGTGATTTTCGTTTGTTTTAGAAAACAATGACACAAAAGAAATTTTACTTTATTCAGTTTTTAAGAGGTTCAAATTAGATTGAAGCAAAGTGTTCATTGTAATGCACATTGGGCCTTACGAGGTTAAAGTGAACACTAAGAATTTCGTATATTAACCCGCCTGTTCCTATCTTTATCGCACACCGCACGCGCATAACTATATTGGTATCCTGCTTGCACAGTAGCATTGAGCGTCATGGGCGGGACAGCAATCAAATCAAGCGCGTGCGATAGAGATAGAAGCAGGCGGGTCATTGTACGAAATTCTTCGTTATTAAGCGTCCTTGCTTTAGCTGCGATTTTAATATTATTAGTTAAATATCTAGGGTTGGTCTCTCGATGCATACAACATTTCTTTTTTGTAATTAACAGTTTTTTTGTGATTTGGTGTGAAGCTTTCATTTTTACTATGTACTTGTGTGTGACGTGTCGCATACTTACTAGTTAATAATTAAGGTAGGTATGGATGTATAGAGCGTGAGGCGATCGCGTATTTTCTATTATTATCTAATTAAGTGTAGTATTATACTTTTACAAGAAATCACAAATTTTGACGTTTCAATGTTAAACTGTCAAATCTGCATCTCGAAATTCACTGAAATATAAGGACCGACAACGCTCGCTTTAAACTCTGTATAAATAAGCAATTGTAACTTTATTTCATATATTTTTAAGGTGCATATTCGTCTGAGGAACAACCTTAATATTCATTCGAAAATTCGGCTGTGAGAAAGGTACCCCTCGTCAATAATTCGAATATTGAGCCCTTTTGTTTGACCAGTCTGATCCTTAGCTTAAGGGCCACTCCACACTAGCGTCTTTTGAGCTTCGGCGTCTATACTCTGTATCTTTAGGCACTGAAATAAAAGTAAACAAATAGTTTGTACATTTTCGGGTAGTTATAACGTTTATTGATTAATCAACCAAATACAAAACCTGGATCTGTCACTGAACGACCTGACTTTAACCGACATTTTTTGATCATGTATGTTTTTATCTACCCTCAACTGGCTTAATAATCCATTTGAGGGTAGATTTTCTTTACTCTTATTTAAATACCTAAAGATACAGACTTGTCAGCGCTATGGAAAATGGCGTCGCTGCACAGTTGCGTCGAGCAGCAGCCATAGAGTTGTCTAGACGCCGCCGCCGACGCTCGGGAGACGCTAGTGTGAGGTCTCTCTAAATCTTTTCCTATTTCGATGTGTTAGAGCCAGTGATCAAATGCTCAGTATGTCTTGAGAAAATGGCGAATATAAGAGGAAACATGACCTCATTATGTGTTAAAAGTTAAAAGCGATTCGATGTTAGGCGCCTTTCTCTTCTCGTTTGCGTGATGCCATAACAGCAAAGTTCCATCATACTAAGATACCCTTCAAGGTAATACCTGTGCCCTGTTTATCAAAAGCTTGTAACTTGTAATACAAGTGGAAGTCCCTTTTTGACAGCTTTTGTTAGAAAGGGACTTTCACTTGTATTACAAGTTACAAGCTTTTGATAAACAGGGCAGCCTAATACTCTTCAAGGCCTGGTATGAATTGATCGAATAATTGAATAAAAGATTTGTCGAAATGAAACATTCACTTAAATGTGACATTATAGTAATTCATTCCATTACCAGTTTTCGATATTTTACCTATACTTGCTGAAAAGTATATTAAGATATTTTACATAGTATATCTGTACAAGCCAATGTTCCAAAAATATATAAAGATATTTGTGAAATCGACTGTACCAGCGTTACACGATTTTGACCTTTAAGGTCAGTTAAAGTTGACGAAATATAAAGTGAGCCGATCTTGTTCAGACTTGTTCGAGAGATCGGCTCACTTTATATTTCGTCAACCATACCTGTGCCCTGTTTATCAAAAGCTTGTAACTTGTAATACAAGTGGAAGTCCCTTTCTAACAAAAGCTGTCAAAAAGGGACTTCCACTTGTATTACAAGTTACAAGCTTTTGATAAACAGGGCACTGCACGGATATCATGGTCGCATTTTTATAGCTTGTCATGTCATGCGTCACTTTCGCACCTTCATACTTGTTAGAACGTGACAGGCATGGTGACAGATGATAAAAAGGCGAGCATATTAGCCTTGCAGTTTTTGTTAGTACGGTAGTGACTTTGTAATTATGTTGTCACGCGAACCGGAGAGTCGCTTCGATAGCACGATAAGAACTGGGTACATAATATACATACAGTAGTTATATATTTATATATATGAGCTTTGTTTTACGGTATAACTTAGAGTAGTGTCGACCATTGGCCGAGTTGACGAGTGGTGCGGCGTTTTGTGAGATATTCAAGTGGAAATAAATTTTATTTTTAATTCCATTAACGTTTTTTATTTATTTTTTATTTGTGCGTTCTTTCCCTTTGCTTTGTGTGTACCAAGGCGCATATATTTTTTTTTGAAGTTACTACAACTGGGCAAAGACTCCTCTTATACTACTTTTATACAGATAGTATAATATCCAGCTTGATTCACGAAAGTTGGGACGAATGGAATGAACGTAACTTTCATTGTGTGAGTCTGTGAGTTACACAAGTATCGCTATACAATACAGTCAGAGCCACCATTTTGTTGGTTAATGTGATACACACACATATATTTTTTCATTCACTCATTCAATCCATTCGTACTCTTGTGAATCGACCTGTTTGTACGGAGCCGTACTGTGCCATGTACATAGCTGTCAAATTGACAAAAAAATAATTATTTTGTAAAGTTAGAAGTTAAATGAAAATAATTTGTAAAAAGTATAACCGTTTAATGAAAATAAGTTAAAACAAAACCTCCCCTATTTACATTTCCTTATTAAAATATAATAACTTACGACTATAATATCGAATAAGTTAGTAAATGACTTGAATAATAATAACAATAATTGAGTATTGTTTATAAACTCTGAACACAATTGTATCTCTCAAATATAAAAACAAAAACATTTCGTTCTTTTAATATACACCAAGTAACAATTCTATAGGTTATAGGTATACAAATTACACTATGTACAAAAACTAAGGTATTATACTACGTCTGAGTCTCTTAACTGTATCACAAATTATATGGATGCCATCCAAATTCTTCGCCGCGATAAATATGTACTTAGGTATCTACTTCCATAAACGCATTTTGGGATGCCATCGGTCATCAAATCATCCTATTTGTCGACGGCTAATAAACAGACTTGGGTAACTGGCGGCCTAGCCAAGGTGACAATCGCTTGCGCTTCGCCATCGAATCGCTTTGTGTCTCTCTATCACTCTTCCATATTAGTGTGACAGTGACACGTTGCGTTTCGTTCGCTACGTAGCGTTAGCGATTGGCATGGTGTCTACGGAGCCTGATCTTACGAAGCAAAGCTTCAGAAAATTGTCGATAGCTCCAAGGCAAGTGTGGTCTTAATAACTCTACCTACCTACTATCAGCAAAACGATATTTTTAAAGTAAGCTGATTTTTACAAAATTCATGAGTAGGTAGGTAGTTTAATAAAACTGTAAACTCTTGCATGGGACGATGTAGGTAAGTTTGTAAACAAATACGTCCTGATCGAGTAGGTACCATACTTTAAACATTAATAAAAGGCAAGATATGAATAGGTATAACTTTGACCTAAACTGTTATCACGTCAGAACTTATATGGTTAAATTTTTCTTAATCTGACTCTAGCGATGACCATGGGTAACATTTGTTTTAGACATTAATTCTAATCTTTCTTAATTGGGAAACCATCTAGATCAATCTCGGTGCTAGGGATCAGTGGTGGCTTAAACCCATATTCTATCCTTAAATTCGATACCTTCGGCGTCCTATCGGCTCTCCGCAATTTCAATTGTTCCGAATTAGGCATAAAATAGTTGTTATTCTGTTGTCCCCAATGCTGCTGTTCGTTGCGAACTGGCGGAGGACCGTAGTAGTCATTATGTCTGTTATTGTTATTGGTTAAATAGTGAATGTAGTTGGATAATGCTGGGTTCTTTTGGATTTCAAACTTGGGTGTATTATTGATATACTGGTAAGATGACGCATATAAATTCCCCCAGTGCGTTGTCTGCACAGAAGAAGCGGGCCTTCTATCTTTTAAATCTTTAACGTATTGGTTGTATTGAGCAGCGTAAGATTGTTGGGCCTTTTGGTCGGAATTATGTTGTATTTCGTTAAGATTTAAATTTGACGCTGGACTCGCTTGCTTGCGTTGTTCGGCAAACTGCTGATATCGGGGAACATTTTGTGTCTGCCCAGCGCCGTGCGGGTATGCATAGGTGTAGTAATCTTGGGGCTTTTCAAAGTGATATGGCACTCTAATGGGCACGTACACCGGCCTTTCAATCTTCTTTTCAACCGGGTATGGAACCTTAACGTGGACCGGTACTTCGACCGGGTAAGGCACCTTTTTCTCCACAATTTTTTCAACTGGATACGGCACACGCTTTTCAACTGGGTAAGGCTTGTCAACATATTTAGTCACAACTACCGGCTTTTCGACAATTTTCTCGACAACTTTTTCAACAGCGTACGGTACTTGAACTGGTACTTTTTTCTCAACAATCCTGTCAACCGGGACCGGGTAAGGCACTTTTCTCTCTACAATTCTGTCAACCGGATAAGGTTGAGGATAATGTACCGCAACCGGTACTGGCTGTGGCACTGGTACTTCGATATGTACCGGTTTCTCTACATATTTCGTAACTGTTACCGGTTTTTCGACAACCCTATCAACCGGGTACGGTATTCTTTTTTCCACCGGATAAGGGACAGGAACTTTAGTCTCGTAATGTACCGGGTAGGGTACCCGTTTTTCAACTTCATATGGAACCGGTACTTCTTTGTGCACTATTTTCTCAACTGTCACCGGTTTTTCTACCGCTACAGGGTATGGGACCCGGTGTTCTATTGGGATAGGGTACAAGACTTTTTTTTCGACGGGTACTCCTACTGGCACGGCTACCGGGGTAGGTACAGGGACTTGATGAACGACTTGTTTTTCAACAACCTTTTCTACAGGATAAGGGACGTGTACCGGTCGGTCGACATAAATTTTGTGCTCGACAGGATAGGGTACCTGTACCGGATATAAATGCGGTACTTCTACTGGGTAAGGTTTATTGACGAAACGGGTGACTTCAACTGGTCTGTCAACGATTTTTTCATATGGTACCGGTACAGCAACCGGCCTATCTACCGGCACGTGCTTTACGACTTCCACTTTTTCTGGATACGGTACTTCTTTCTCTATATATCTGTCAACGAATTTAGTGACCGGTACTTCCTTTTCAATAATGATGGGTTGAATAATTGGGTGATCTTGGTCTACACTATAAGTGTTATAAGGCCTTGCGTATTCATTCCTCTCATTACTACCGTCATTGGGTCTAATTTCGACTTCAGTCTGAATATTTTCACTTGGTTCTAATTGTTCTCTAGAATCATTTTGCTGATCATTAATTGAATTAGCGTTATTCCGGTTGTTCTTCTGTCCATAAGTGTCCTTAGACCTCAAAGCGTCAACGTAAGTATGATATAAAGACTTGGCAAAGTCTAATGGTCCCTTGTCATTACTTCTACCTTCATCTAAATACTCATGTACTTCAACATCATTTATGTGTGTAATGCTCAAAGGAATGGATTGCTGGATTTCTACAACAGTCTTTTCTCTGTGTGGGCTTTTCACTGTATCTGTTACGACTTCGCTATCTGAAACTTCATGATCATCCACAGTGTTGAATGTTCCGGAGTCATTCGCATTATAAAGTCTTAAAGCAACAGTGATAGGAGCAAGATACTTCTGGCTTATAGGTCTTGGCGTTACATTGACTAGGTCCTCAGAAGAAGATTGTCTCTCCTGACTGTCTTCACTATTCGTTAAATTCTCATCAATACTGTTTCTTACTCCAACAATCTCGTAGCCGTCTTGTAAGTACGGAACCATAGTTGAAACTAAATTGTTAACAATTTGGTCTTTGAAATTGTCATAATTAGAATCCTGAACAACTATAGGCGAGGCAAAAGTGTATTGATTTGCATTTGTTTTCAGAACATCCTCTTTATTCTGGTCATTCTCTAAGTTTTCTATTTCACTGTCAACAATGTTTTGTATTTTAGCTCTGACTGTGATTCTATTTCTTGGAGTAGATGGCACATTAGAATAGTTGTCATATTGAGTTTGTTCAGCATTTGCGTTTCTTGGAATATTTGGCTGGGCAGTAGAATAGATGTCATATTGAGTGTCATCAGTGATTTTGTTTCTTGGTGTGTTTGGTGATACAGTGGGATACTGGTCATATCGAGTTTCTTCAGTGATTCTGCTTCTTTGAGTATTTGGTGATACAGTGGGATACTGGTCATATCGAGTTTCTTCATTGATTCTGTTTCTTTGAGTATTTGGTGATACAGTAGAATAGTGGTCATATCGAGATTCTTCAGTGATTCTGTTTCTTTGAGTATTTGGTGATACAGTTGAATAGTGGTCATATCGAGTTTGTTCTGCTTTTAAGCTGAATCGTGGTTTTGGTTTGATGATATCATCATTATGTACATTGGTCTGTTTTTCAGCAGCGTGATTTATTTTGAGCAGATCTTCATTCGATATTATATCCTGTGTCGAAGCTACTAGTCTAGCAATCCGATCATCTTCTGTCGTGACACTGCGAATAGTCGTAGATGCTTCATTGTAATAATACCTTTCACTCCTTGCATTACCTCGAGGAGCCTCAACTTTGAAATGGACAGCTCCTCGATATGTCAACGGTCTCTCAGTACTTCTTATACCGTAATTACCATTAATATTACGAATGTCATACGTAGGAGTTTCAGCGTAGACACGTGTAGGTTTTTGTGAGTCATCCTTGTGTTCGTTAGGTCTTTCGTCTTCGTCAGTGCAATTGTGATCCTTGAAGACTTGAACAACATTGGTTGTCAGATGTTCATGATCTTGCTCAGCATTATCCTCTTTGTTTTGAAGAGGTTTAGAGCGTTCACTTTGCTTCGTCTCAAAATTCGTTACTTTATCACTAATTTGTTCGTTTAGTTGAATAGGATGAAGAGTTTGTATGTTGTAGTAGGCTGGTGTAGCTACATTGTTGTTATAGTAGTAGTTGGGTATTGTGTACTGGACATTTGCTTGTGGAAACTGTTGATCGCCGGAGGAGAACTGTTGTTGTAGGAGATATATATCGACGGGCTGCGCAGGAGTGGCGGGTGCTTGGGTTTGATTATCATTGGACGGTGATACTTGGTACAGTTGTGTTGTTACCGGCAACTGAAACAAGACAATTGTTTATTTTAGAAAATAAAGCCAATGCGGAGAAGACTGTCTACAAGCTCTTTCGTTATTTTTGCTTTTGTACATATCCTCCACTCCGGACACACCTTATCTTTGTACTTATTAGCAAAGAGAATTTGAAATAGAGAGTTACTGTCATGGTAAATTATGTAGCTATGTACAGAACATTTTCTGTCATCATTCGACAGACGATTAAAACTGTTAGAACGCCATTTGACTTTAATCATTATTCTTTCACTGATATGTGTTCACTTCTTAAATATTAATATTAACGCCATCTACCCGAGAGTAGGCTGAAGATTATGGCGCCATCGCTCGAAAAAATTGCACCATACCTTTGGCCTATAGTCGAGTAGATGGCGTTCATATTAATATTTGATAAGTTAACACATATCAGTGAAAGAATAAGGATCTGATTAAAGTCACATGGCGTTCTAACAGTTTTATTTTCAGTCTAAAGATGGCAGTAAATTTACAGTGGCTACATAATTTACTTTGACAATCCGTCTCTATGCACTCTATTCACTTTGTTATTAGCTAGGTTCGTTAAAATCCGTTGTCAATGGCCGAAACAAACCTGCGTGTTTGAAAACTGTAGCGCGCGTTCTCCAAGCGCTATGCTGGCGGTGTGTGTGCCGGTGTTCACGGAGACAGCGCCGTGGTAGCCGGTGTCGTCGGCCACGTAGCGAACCTCCTGCTCGTTCTGAAATGGATAAAAACAAGTTCAATATGTATATGGGTCATACGTAATCACCTAGTGTCACGTCTCCTCTTCTCCTGTAGGAATACTCAAAACTAAAAGCTTATAAAGCCAAATTTTCTGATTAAGCCCTTATTATCCGCGTAAAGGGGAACTCCTTTTCTAATAAACTGTGATATTGGGTGCATGTATGTATATATGTACACTGTGTGTGCTGTTGGTGTCACAGGAGTGACAACTTTTGCTTTAAAATCTGTGTACGAGTATAGTGTGCGTGACCCAGATCGGCAATCTGAACCCTATTGGATAAATTTACAAGTTACAATTTTACAAGTCCACTGAATTCCCTTTTAAAAAGAAGATACATGGTATGCTGAAGGTACTGGCATTAAAAGGATGATTCGGTATTATCCGTATAAACAAATGTTACCTGCGGCAGTTTGACATAGTAGTGTCCCGCGGTGCCGTCTCCCTGCGGCGTCAACTGCCAGCCCCACTCGTAGCCAACACCGTTCTGCTGAATTTTCTGTAAATTAATAAATAGCATTTAATTAATAAAGTAGATTAATAGTTTATGGACTTAACATATTTTTACTATATGTTGAGTCTTTTGAGAGTTAGGTAGGTTACTAAAATAAATAACCTAAAATAAGTATTGTAAGTACATAGGTATGTAGATACCTATTAAAGATAATTTAATTAAATACTATGCCCTCAAACGTAATTTTATTACGCTATTTAATACACAACCATTGACACCATCATACGTGTCTCCTTGTAACACAACAGCTCCGAACCTATACGTCGGGTCATCGGAATTTAAGGTAAAAACAATGAAATTATATCGCTGTAGACCCGTTTGTGTAATTAAATATGTATACATCGGTTACTTAACAGGTGTTCCACTTCGGAGATAAAGATTAGATTACTCTAATACAATTTATATAACGTTACAATTCAATATCCATGTCATTGTGTTGCGTAAAACACACGGTGACGCAATGGAGAGAGTTATTATTATCAATAATTGTTTTGGAAGTCGGAAGCGATCGAGTTATTATTTTTCATGTATGGGCGTTACTTTAACCATGCAAAGAGAAGTGGTTACTTGTTTCAATTAAATTTATCTATTTTATGGTGCATTTTATAGCTTCAGGGTATCTTTGAATATTAAGTATGATTAAACCACCTATTAATTTTGTAGGTAATGGTTTTCATTTCCTCGTCAAAAAGGTGTCTACCGAAAGTGATTTTCTAAGGAACAGACTTAAAAAAGAAGAAGGACTAACCTACCTGTATCTATAGGTTACCTATTTCCGAAGTGTGAAATGGGGCATGCTTATTTCACTGTTAATAAAAATCACATTCATGTGAAGATTGTTAATTGTTTTCAAAAATATGAGTTCTCTGATTTGAAATTGACTTTTTCTGCTCTCCGTGCGGAAAGCGTCAACTTTCGGCACGCTGCGCTAAAGGAGGTTGCCTCTTTCCGGCTCCATCGAACAGAAAAATAGTATGTACACGCTATACACAGCACGGCCAGTAAATAAGAAAACCTCAGGTCACATGGAATTACCAACCGAGGCGAAGCCGAGGGACATTTCTTACTTTACTGCCCTAGGTATATATTAGTACATTACGATACAAGTGGGAAAAGTAGGAAATAGCTTTTCGCACGTGTATTGTACAACGTTTTACAGTACATATGGCCCTTTAAATGTTTGAAATAGGCACGTATTGTCCTTAATCCCGCCCTAGGGCGGGAAAGTAGCACCATATGTACTGTAAAATATAATATTACATCATGTGAGGTTCTTAATCCTCTAAGTCACTCTAAGACATGTTGTAAATTTTACCAGGTATAAAAAAAATCTAAAGCTTTTTATTTATAGTCAATCGTAACTAACGTAACCGTTTGTAGCTATTACAAATCTTTTAACATCTTTCAATCAATAATCCAGTCACTCATGTCCAATCAAGTAATCATTGCCGCCCAATCACCGGACGAGCAAACAATCAAACATGCCACATAACATACATTTTACACTCCACTCTGTTTACCAACAAACCTGACCCGTCGCTTACGTAACATTTCAATTGCTCGAGCTTTTCAACTCGACCTTTTAAATCAAGTTTCGTTAAATCATGACAACTTGCAATTTGTGTTGTTGAATATAAAATGCTTAGCGTTTTTCTGATACAGACTGACATGGTCTAAAAATAAACTTTAGGGGCTTAATCGCCATTTGCACCATTCCACTAACCCGGGGTTAGCAGGTTAAACCGTTAACCCAGTGTCAAATTGTACTGGTAAACATGCTAACTCCAGGTTTAAGCGGTTAATCCCGGGTTAGTGAATGGTGCAAGTGACCCTAAGTGTTGTAGTCCAAATTTTTAGTCCGTTTGGTTAGGGTTAGGGAATGCAATACCGGGATACCAGGATCCCGAAATACCGGGATCCCGCATACAATTTGCGAGATTAATCCCGCTCGGAAATTAAGCGGGATCCTGCGGGATTTGCGGGATTGAGAAGCGACTTGGTTCTTACGTTTTACTACTAGTAACACGTGTGCGGACGTGTGCGCCTAGTGGCGAAAGTTCTTCACGGAGCCTAGATGCATCTGTGGACGAAGGGATAAGGACACGAAAGAGAATTTCGTCTGAATTTGTATGTTTTTTGGTACCGTTTGCATTGAGTAATATTTTGATTAAATATTAAAAAATAAACATTTATTTATATGAATGAATATTTTTGCTTTTGCTACATCAAGTGTTAAGTATGTTGGAGACGGTGTATTTAAAGAATTTCCAAGTACTGGCTACAGTATCTACTAGGAAACTTACGCTGTGTGTGGAAGTATTTTTTGAAAGCGGAAGATTCGCAGAGTGCAAGTTGTGTAAAGCAACGCAAATAATAAAACAACGGGGCATAACTATACCAGTAATGTCTAATAATTGTTCTTTAAGAAGTTAAATAAAGAACTTTTCATCACACTTGCAGTGCTTGTAAAAGGTGTTACTACTTACTACACGTAACGTAGGCAAATGCGGTCCATAAATCTTTAATTTCGACCTAGGGCTGTAATATATTTTTTCGTAAAACTTGCTAGGCGATGCGGTCCGTAAATCCAAAATTTGGACCTAGGGCTGTTGTAATGTACGTCCGAAATAAAGCAAAATTTTTATTTTTTTATTCACAGGTGTGATAAAAAACATTGTATGTGCCACGGTACACGAATTACGAATTCGTGTTAATTACGCCTTCAATTTACACTCGTTCGTAAATTCTTGTTTACCGCCCTTGATACACAATGTACTATTTCAAAATTTTGTTAACGTTTTCTTTTAAACCTTCAAATTTAGTACCAATTCGTAAAATAGTATAGTAACTCGCGGGATCCCGCAAATACCGGGATCCCGCGGGACTGAAAATGACAATCCCGTTAAATACCGGGATTGAATTCCTCATGCGGGATTGCATTCCCTAGTTACGGTTTTCAATACAACCGTAACCGTTCTATGACCGTAACAAAACAATTTTGGGGACACTTTTTTTCTCGTATTAGGATCGAAAGAACTCGTGATTCTGAGTGGAAAGAATATAAAAATTCCAAAATCCAAAATGCAAGTTGGGGGTACATCTTTAAATAGAAATGCCCCAATAACTCGTTACTGATACGTTAGTGTACCTATATAATATAATAATTGCACTAGATAAGATTATGACATTGGAAATTATATAGCGGCACGTAATAATAAATCAGTCCGAGCAGACTTAGAGTGATTTATTTCTAGTAAAATTTACAAGATATCAAAGTTCTACGAGCTTTGATAGCAATTAAAGATACCACTATAGGTAATGGATAGGCGCGATAGAAGATTAAACACCTACCCAACCGTCTGTCACCGTTAAAGCGTTCGCTAAATTTTATTGTATGGGAAGTTTTATACTACACTGTTGATGGACGTTAATCAGTCCGCTCCATGTGGTTGGTGCAACTGACCCTTAAACTTAGAATGTGAAATTGAGCCCGTAAAATGACCGAATTATAATGGGTGTGCAGTGCACAAGCAGGCTTCTATTTCGTTAAAACAATAATCAAGCGCTTTAAACTCTCGCGTTTTGTACACATATTTAATTACACAAACGGGTCTACCGCGATATAATTTCATTGTTTTTACCTTTAATTCCGACGTTTCAGCTGAGTTGCACCAGCTGTGGTGTGGTGTGATTAAAGGTAAAAACAATGAAATTATATCGCGGTAGACCCGTTTGTGTAATTAAATATAATAATCAAGCGATTATGTATAGTAGAAATAAATATTCTATGAGCAACGAAACAAAAGACAGATTTATACGTAGGTATAACAACTTTCAAATAATCGTAGGCTTTATCTAAAGATAAATATAACTTACAGCCGCTCACACTCTGCGACCAACTGACTTATGTGACCTTATACCTTAAATACTTCCGCCCTTCTTCCTCCAAGTGCAAAACCTAGGCATTGCCTTTGAAATGTTCACTTTCATGCGCGCTCCCGGGCACTTTTACTCTCGACACAGACCAACCCCTATAGACCGAGCTTATAGGACGACTCGCGGTCACCGCCCGTATGGTGTATAGGTCAAATATAAGATTGTTCGCGCGCCGCTCCGATCAGTTGCGCCCAAGATTACGACCTGTAAGCAGAGGCGAAGTATGTCCGTCCCTTTTCGTTAACTTGAAAATGCAATGCGCTATCCCTTTCCCTTTCGACTAGTGATGTGACGATGATGGTTTTTCAGTTGCGGAAACTTCGTGCTTCGTCATACCGTATTGTACCATTTTAGACATAATATATAGGTAACATGTTGTGTAAGTTTTTTTAGAATCCTCTAGGCCAGCGGAGCAGTTAGGTCACATGTCACGAGATGGACCTGATGATGAACTTCAAAGAAGTGCGAGGGAACTCGGTGTTGGTTTGTGATAGACATATGTTGTATGGGGTTTTTAGAATCCTCTAGGTGAGCAGTTAGGTCTCATGTCACGAGATGGACCTGATGATGAACTTCAAAGAAGTTCGAGGGAACTCGGTGTTGGTTTGGGATAGACATATGTTGTATGGGTTTTTTAGAATCCTCTAGGTGAGCAGTTAGGTCTCATGTCACGAGATGGACCTGATGATGAACTTCAAAGAAGTGCGAGAGAACTCGGAGTTGATTTGCATATGTTATTGGTCCATTTGAATATGTTTTCAATACAACCTTCTATGACCTTAATAAAACGGACAAAAGAAAATAATTGTATGAGATTTTGGCGACACTTTTTCTCGTATCGAAAGAGATTGCGATTCTGAGTGGAAATAATATAAAAATTCTAAACTTTAAAATTCAAGTTCTGGGTACTTTAAACAGAAATGCCCTAATATGTTAAGTAAAAATTTCAGGTACATTGTTAAATTACTTAATGAAATATTAAATTAATCAATAAGTATAATTATTAAGTAAGTTTACTCTAAGTATACTAAATTGGTAACAATTTTACCACAATAAATTTCGATGTCACTGGTAGCAGTACCCACTACCTGTAATGAACATGTCCCATCCCTACATTTACACGTGTCAGCGCGCCATGTTTAAAACGACCAATCGCAACGCCGTGGGCACCCCTCCCGCACCTCACAGTTTGGTGATTTGCGTCGGGAACAAAATGGCCAATATTAGGTTTCTAGAGGCGGTGTTCTGTGACTCTCGAGCAACATTCGCATCGGTCCAACATCGAACATGAAACTAGTATAGTTGGATCTACAATTACTTGAAATTGTTATGGAGTTTTAAACCACGCATACACTGGTTATTAATTGCGTTCGGTAATAGTTTTAACAGGGCAGCTTATAAGGAGATCGCGGATTATTTTTCAACAGAAGCCTAAAGGCCTATTAACTATTGAATGTGTTTGGACTTAGGACTGTTTAGAACGGATTAGGCGATGCCTTCCGCGAGTGAAAAGCCACATGTGTTTATGGTTTCCTGGTCTTCGGTATGGGCTTTGAACACCGGCTGTATAATGCGGTGTAATTAGGGCTTGCAATCCGGATATCCGGATAACCGCTTTATCCGGATATCCGTCCAATTTACTATCCGGATTTAGATGAGGTTGATATCCGGATAAAACGAATAATTCGAATACCATTTATGACAAAAATATCATAGAACGGATTAGGCGATGCCTTCCGCGAGTGAAAAGCCACATGTGTTTATGGTTTCCTGGTCTTCGGTATGGGCTTTGAACACCGGCTGTATAATGCGGTGTAATTAGGGCTTGCAATCCGGATATCCGGATAACCGCTTTATCCGGATATCCGTCCAATTTACTATCCGGATTTAGATGAGGTTGATATCCGGATAAAACGAATAATTCGAATACCATTTATGACAAAAATATCATTCAAATTTTTAAGAAAACTATTTAAAAAACGTTGGAAATTATAACGTAAACGATGTCGGTTGATTTATTTATTTATTTAGATACATTTTTACGGTATAGACACTGATCATTTAAATATTTCTCCTTGATTGTCGTCTACTCCCTTATTTTTTTTAATATTTGGGTACAATCTTATGCAGATCGACCTAGGTCCGTAAAACGTACAATTGAATGTACTTGTACCGTGTTCCTATCAAACGCGCTGCGCTGCATTATTGTTAGTGTCTGAATATATTATTAATAACGTGCGAAAGAAGTAAAATGGGTTCAACGGAGGAGAACTTCGGTTGATATTGAACTGCTGAACGAGATGCAGTAGCTGTTTAGCAGATATGATAAGAAAGTTAATGAAAGCCTTGATTGACCTTAAATGCAATGTAATATCTCAGCAGTTAGAAGACGTAATCGATTCTCTAAATATCATCAAAACCACGGCCAGTACCATATGTCAATAAGACGCCAATTTCTTAACTGAAGAAGAGTTTCACCATAATTAAATGATTCATGGTTGTTAAATTTTAATGAATTAAACGTCACATATCTTGTGATCATCTGAAGTCACTTAAGAAATTAATTTCGCAGTGCAGGGTGCCGGTGCCGTATTAAGCGGAGGGTTGAAGTATCTCCATAAACTATATTATTATATTGTTAAAAAATAAAATTTGTCGAAGGTTGATGTCACAGTATCTAAAGCTTCAGAGAAAAAAATTACCAAGTGAAATTAGGACAATAAAATTTCGACGAAAAGGTAGACCTCCTAAAAATACCCTAGCATTTGTGTTACGCAACCTTTTATACGTAAAATTTGATTCTATTAAGTACATTTTTTATAAAGTTCGTGTGAGTTTTGTTAAATAAAAAGCAAGTATTCGAATTATCCGTTTTATCCGGATATCCGGATAGTAAAATTATAAATATTCGAAATATCCGGATACAAAAAATGGACGGATAATGCAAGCCCTAGGTGTAATGAAACTTTGTACTGTACATTCCAATCATACTTATCTATAGTTGGGCATTTCTATTTAAAGTTGTACCCCCAACTTGCATTTTAGATTTTGGAATTCTTATAACGTTTTACACTCAGAATCACGAGCTCTTTCGATCCTAATACGAGAAAAAATGTGACCCCAAAATTTCATACAATTTTTTTTTTTCCGTTTTGTTACGGTCATAGAAGGTTGTATTGAAAACCGTCGCAAACGGACCAAAAATTGTGGGCACACTTTTTTTTCTCAGTAAAAATGGAAAAAGCTCGCGATTCTGACTAGAAATAATATAAAATTTTCCCATTTTTAACACATACATTTTTGGTACAAGTTTAAATACAAATAAATGCCCAGTTTAGAGAATTCTCTTCCACAATTCCCAGTTCACTCTATGTACTGTACGGATATGATGGTCGTTCTTGTCTACGTGACAGCGTGATAAAACGGTGTCCGTCACTTCCAATCCCGTCGTGTTAAAAAGTGACGGTAATTTTATCACGTGGATAAAGCCATCCATAATATATACACCTTGAACAATTTACCTTTATAGGGACAATGAGATCTTGGTCACTTTTTCTTTAGTATCGACATCTATTTCAGTTTATAATTTACCTTTTATAGTAACAAGTGCAAAAGAGTGTCATACTTTCTTTAGGTACTATTCTGTCATCATCATTCTTCGCCAGTACACCCGTCTACCATCTATTGCCCAATGCTGGGATTGCTGGGCATAGGCCTCATCTTTTTGTACAACAGAGTTTGGGCTATAGCCTCCAAGCTAGTCAAATGCGGAGTGAGAACTTCTCATGCCTTTGAATTTCTTCTCAATGAAAAGGTTTTTATTTTTTGTACCTTTTAAAGTGTGCGTTTTACAGGACCTTTAGTAAATTGTCTTAGTTGGCTTAGTAATGAAGAAAATACTGGCTCATATTGGTGTTTTATGACATACAATCAATTAATACATTTTGTTTGCAAGGGAGGTATAGGTATATTACGCTACAACTTATTGCCGTGTACCTACGCATCGTCATCGCGTCGTCAAAGCATTGCAATTGCACCCCGGCGATTGCTATCTGACCTTCCAACCGAAGGGAGAACCTAGGCCTTACTAGTCCGGTTACCTCAAGAAAAGTTATTAAGTATTACAATATCAAACGATATTTCATACAAAAGTTCTACGATTGTCTCTCTACATTCCGTCACACTTAGAACAATCATAATTTCACAATGGAAATCATCGATCGGTTTTTGCTTGTAAACTGCTTCTGTTCTTAATGACACCGGAACCTCTATTACAAAACATTGCAGGAAGTGGAACAAAGACGTGTATTGGTACTGGTAATGATATGTTTAGTGTTGAACACGGCGGCGTTACACTCGCTTTTCCGATTAAGTATAGTAGATATAGGTACATCACACGACCTGATTTTTTTTTTGAAATTCTTAGGGCCAGTTGCACCAACCACATTTAGCAGACTGATCAACGTCAGCCGGCGCCCCCCGGCGCTTTACTATGAAACTTTCCATACATAAAAATTTAGCGAACTCTTTAACGATACGAACAGTTTGGTGCAACCGACCCTTAGTCCAAATCTCAGATTTTACCGTACAAAAAGACATGCGCTATAGACAATATCTGAATTTATTCAGGCTCTTCAGGCATTTCTGAAAAAATCAGCTCGTGGGTTATTTGACTTAGGTTAGGTCTACTGCGTGCAAGTATTCGTATTTGGCTAACATTTATCACATGCTTAGTTAGAATTAACCAAACTAAAACGGGGAGAATATGGAAAATTGCAGTTGGTTGAGATTGGTCATACGTTTATAATGGAGTGCGAGTGGAGTCTTCTCTTGTGATATCTTTAAATGGTTTTTTTTGTGTGTTCCTCAGCATGTTATACTGGGACCTTAAAACTGCCGAGAGACAGTCTCGAAACATACCAGACCGTCTATCCGGCACAAATGTTTTCTTTACAATGTAAATAAATAAATACTATGTAACCTTTGCAAAAATTAAATACTTTTATTTATGCTAAAATACTTATTGCAATTGTTTATTTTATTTCAAAGAAACTATCTATGTGTAACATATTGAATATAAAATAACTTATTAAAATAAACTAAAACTACAAAGAAATTAAAATTAATACTAAAATAAAAGAAACTTTATGCTTAGTATAGTACATATAAGTATTTATAGTTGGTTAAGTTATAACCATTCCTCCCTGAAATATCTGCGAAGTATCATCCTCTCTCATCAATTGTGATTGATCTTAATACAAACTATAAAAAAAAAACTAAAGGACACCCTAGCCTAGACAATAACTAACGGATAGATTGATAAGTAGGTGTGGGAAGTTAACACTGACGCAGTAAATCAACAATCAAGGAAGGTATTTCACCTGTCGTCGCACAGTTTAGGCGCTCAATCACTCGGACAGACAGACCGATAGGAAGTTCCTTTCACTCGGAACCCAGAGCTTTATGTAAGCATTATGCAATGTTAGTAAGTTTAGTTTAATCGGCCCTTAAACTGTTCTGGTTAAGCTTGTTGGTTTTAGAGCTTTATACATAATAGTTAAACGATAGTGATAGTACTCGTAAGATAAAGAGGAAATGATTAATGTTTTGTTCGTATACTGGTACTCTGAAACTATCATATAACGTAATAAAACATCCAGCCGGTAGTATCTCCGCAGTTTATTTCCGTAATTTCGTTTATTGAAGAGCGTTTTAAGTATCTACTGTATTCATCTTTTTTATTATGCGGTGCGCAATAAATATATTTTATTATAACTACAAATATATTTTTTAGTACTACATCCGTGTATTTAATAGCTATTTACTTCGATATATGACTTATAAATAAGTTAGGTACAATAAAATATGCTTAATTTAAATCTCTAATGTTAACATTAAAGTTTTTTGTAATTAAAGTGATGTTCCATTGTTTGTCTTGGTAACTAAGAATAATTATTACATAATTAGAAATTACAAACAGATATTAAAAATAAATATTATATACTAATACTATCATTAAGTATATTTAAAAAAATAATAGAATAAAACAAAAAGAAGCCAATGCAGCACGTAACAGTCTCCAAAACGCATCCATCACGAAAGCAATTACAGTTCGAAACTTAAAACAAAAGAGTTACGCCACCTCGCTAATTAACGCAAAAAGCCGAACAGCTGTACCAGAGATAATAGAGAGTCATAGATAATAAACAATAGACAATAAGATCGGATTGTTATTAATAGTCGAGAACTCGAGACGGCACGCGCGGGCGAGCGTGGCGTAAGTCACTTGCGCTTTTCATCTCGGTAAGTTGCCGTGAAGAAATTGATATTGATACTTCTCGTGTGTAATTAATACATATCTAATACCTATAGGTAAATTAAACTAGCAATTCTTGTTTATATAATTATGTATATATATATATATATATTTCGGGGATCTCGGAAACGGCTCTAACGATTTCTATGAAATTTGCTATATCGGGGGCGAAAAATAAATAAATAATAAATAAATATTATAGGACATTTTTACACAAATTGACTAAGCCCCACGGTAAGCTCAAGAAGGCTTGTATTGTGGGTACTCAGACAACGATCTATATAATATAAAAATATTTAAATACATAGAAAACAACCATGAAGTAGGAACAAATATCTGTATCATCATACAAATAAATGCCCTTACTGTTTTTTAAAAAGCATTTTTCAATTAAAAGACACATCAAGATTGTTTACCTTTTTTCTAATGCTAAAATACGAACTATAGCTAATAGGTCTTACCTCTGGGAAAACGAGCATTTTTGAGTTTATATATGTGAGCAAAGCTGGGTCTCCCAGATATTTTGTATTTAATTGAGATCTAGACATACATACTAGCATTACTAGCACATTTTCATAAACTTTTTTTCTCCTAGAACTCCTTGTATCAGAAAATGACATTGGCTTGCTTTACCTACAAGTGAAAAGTTTTCCTGAAATGGCCTCAAAGCGGTTGGCCGGTCTACTAACTTTCTAGGCATTATCGGGTTGGCAACTGACATAGGTTTATAGGTGGCGACAACGTATTAGGTTTTACCTGTACCTGCATGCAAAGGCCCGTTTGGCCTAGGGCCTGTTTCTCAAAAGCTTGTAACTCGTAATACAAGTGGAAGTCCCTTTCTAACAAAAGCTGACAAAGTGACATCCGCTTGTATTACAAGTTACAAGCTTTTGAGAAACAGGCCCTAGGCCAGAAAATTTCAGTAGGATTGACAGTGTGAAACCTATGCTGGCGCCATCTGTAAAATGACCGGGCAACCACATTTCACGTAGTGAATGTCTGGCCTCGCTCCCTCCTGTATCTCGGGTCGGGTTTATGCAGATTCCATTGTACGACTGCGAGCAGGAAGCGATACTGCAATGTCGTTTATATACGTATATGTGCGGCACTTTCTCCGGACAAGGTTCGATGCTTCGGTCCGTTTCAATCTAGGGATTTTGAAGGATTCCTAGTCGAATACTGATTTGACTTTCACAATCTTTGTACTCATTATTATTTACTAAAATGGGACTTTATTGCATATATTATAAAGTGTATAAATTTTCTAAGACAGCGTTGTTCCCGTAGTCTCGGTCTTGTCGTTGTGACCAGTCTTCTCTCCGGGACCACGGGGACAACGCCGTTTTCAAAATTATACACCTATACCAACCTATACCTTCCTCAAGAATCACTCTATTGATAGATGAAAACCGCATGAAAAATCTGTTCAGTAGTTTTTGGGTTTGTCGCGAACATCCAAACAAACACATAAACAGACAGACGCGGCGGAGGACTTTAGGTATTTTATAATGTGTTGTTTTGTAAACTATGTGAGCTATGCAATAAAAAGTACCTATTGTATTGTATTGTATAATTTGTGGTTTGTCCTACCAAAGACTTTCGGAACTTATGTACCTACGGAATATTATTTGATATGAGGACCAGTAGCTTTTCAGTGAAGGAAAACATCGTGTGGAATCCTGCATACATCTGTAAAGAAATTCAAAGGTATGGGTAGCCCCCAACCCACAATGGGCCAGTGTGGGAAATAGCTAAAGCACTGTGCTGTGCCCAGCAGTGGGACGTATATAGGCTGAAGGATTATATACCCAGTGGAACTTACCGTGTGCGTAGTCTGTGAGTACGCGCCGGATATGGTCAGCGCCATCCACACTCGCACCCACTGTAAACAAACAAACAAACAATGTTATAAAAAACATATATGAACTTCAATGAAGTACATGTAGAATATAGAAATCTGACAGATTTAACAAATATTTGTCTAATGAAATGGATGAGACTCAGCGAAACCGCTGATTTTCAGTCATGCAATTTTGCAGCTCGCTGTACGTCCAAAAATAACTGTGATTTAAGGTCAATGTGGCTAATTCCGTCATAGGGCCTATTCCGTCCACGAGCGTAGGTATATTTCTTTTATTTTCAATCGTAGGAAAAAAACTATTTCCTTATAATTAGACGAAATTATCAATGTTGTTCGAGAAAAACGCCAGTGGACGGAATAGACCCTATGACGGAATTAGCTACATTGAACTTACCTACGTTTTCCCCTTCATTTTTCTAGTGCTTTATTTCGTGGTTGATGCGAAATAATTAGATTTTAACTACAATCGATAATATCGTCATCCTTATAGTGCTTAAGGGCTGATTTAGACGGCGCGCGAACTCGAATACGATTTTAGTTACATTGAGGACTATTGGTTAGGTACATCCAATTCAGCCGACCAATCAAATACCGCAATGTAATGAAACTCGCATGCGAGTTCTCGCACCGTCTAAATGAGCCTTAACTTAAACTAGAAAACACCCTGAATGTTCACCCGATATCATAATCCAATTTTCACCTCTAGCTTTCATTCCAGTCATCCAATATTTATTTATGGCCGCCTATTTATAGTGATATTTGCATAGCAGTCGCGTAATCAGTGTCTATGTCAAGATTATTATGTCTCTAGGTCATTTACTAGTTTCTAGTCAGTCCTTATTCTGGACTAGATTATCCTATATCATACGAAAGTTGTCTGTAGTTAATAATATAAGTGCTGTCTTTAGTCAATTAACTAAGGAAGTTGCCATTTATATCTTGAACTAGAACATGTTATCTTGCAATGGTGTTTTGCAGGTGTTTTTAAGAGCCCATCAACGAGCACACTAGCGCCACTGCTAAATCGTTATTATTTAAATTAAACGATGGGTATTTAAAAAAGGGGGCCGCTACGGCTATCAAATAAGTTTTTATGTTGCTGGATTCGTCAATCTATGCGTCCAAAGTTAAAACGGCCGTTTTTGTTTTGAGTTTATATATCGACGAATCCAGCAACATAAAAACTAGGTAGGTAGTTTGATGTATTCAAAAGGCACTTAAATACAAAATACAGTACGTAACGGCCCCCTTTTTAAATACCTATCGTTTAATTTAAATAATCACGATTATTTAGCAGTGGCGCTAGTGTGCACGTTGATGGGCTCTTAAATGTTGTGTAGCTAATTTCTGATAGTAAGAGCAGATACCTTACTTCAAAATAAATAATATATACCTACGTTAATCGTCATAATAATTAGGCTTTCTTGATCCCTACTAATTAGTTCCTAAAGTTAGGTCCTAAACATTTGATAATGATAACTGTAAGTAGTTGGTTTATTTAAATACGAACTTTGAGATAAAGATAGTTTATTTTCAAGTAGGCATATTACAATGCACTTATGAACGCCAAATAAAGCCACGCTGGCTTTAACCCTACACCTCTGCCCGAGAGGATGTAAATCCCTTCTAAAAACGTCAATTTAATAATATTTATGATATAAAATACGATTAATTTATTAAATACCAAGACTATAAACATCTCAACTATCGTAGGGTAGGGCGGGCTGAATGTTTTACGGCTGAAAGTACTTTCTATGCTATGTCAGTGATAGCAGATCGTTATCGACTTAAATGGTAATTTATTAGCTTATATTTAACATTGCGATCGTTGTTAACTATATAAATGTGGAGATAAATGGGAAGTGCCCTTAGTTTTAAGTTAAGTTAAGTTACATTGCGTCTACAGATGTAGTACATAAATATTTTCCATCGTATTTTCACGGAAATTTACGAACGTGTCTTGCTATTTCAGTCAGTTTCGGTACACAAAGTACTGACGTTGACTGAAGTAGCATGACAAATACGAACAATTATGCACTATATATCTGTAGTCTACAACGAACTAGAATAACTATAGAAGTCTGACTACTCAGAAAGGAGTCAACTGTAAGTACTGCATGCACGATGATGATGAGTTCATTATTTTAGATAAAGGTGACATTCAGATGGTGACATGTATGTCTGTTGCGGGCGTCGTAGTTGCCGCCGCTGTATCTTGATTGGCTAAAATAAAATGCTGTAGGTACATATGACAAACCTCTTACGCGGCACAACAATATATGATATTGTCTAGAGATGCACCGGATATTCGGTTACTATCCGGTATCCGGCCGGACAATTTAAACGTTCCATTGACTTGCACGCGCACTCATTTCCAACCTAAAAATTTGTCCGCGCGAATATTCACTAGGAAACAGGTCAAACGTGCAGAATGCACACCTGAAAAATCGAAATATAGGTATAGTCCCGCTGGCCGAATATTCGGCGGCCGGATACCGGATATTCGGTCGATGGTCAGGCCGAATATCCGGTATCCGGCCAAACAACTATCCGTTGCAACTCTAATATTGTCATCATTTTATTTTAGCCAATCACAGCGGCGGCAACGACGACGCCGCAACAGTCATACATGTCACCATCTGAATGTCACCTTTATCTAAAATGATAAACAGTAAGCCCGTCCAGATATTTATGAGCATTTTGCGTGTCGCAAATCACAAAACTATTTATTCCATTACTAAAGCATTTTCGAATGATATTGTGTATTTCATTTTATTTTAATTTGATGATCATTATGAGATATCCATGCTTAGTCGTATTGACATTGTTTTTTCATTTCATATTATTTGACATTGTTAAAAAAAATTAGTTAATTAATTGACTGTTTATAATTGTTTTAAATTGTGTATTGCTTGACATTTGTATAACTATAATCAATTGTTATTTTCCTACCTGACGATCATAATATAAATTCGTATAAATTAGTGTAAAATAATTTATATTGTAATTTAATATAATGATCGTCGAATAAATAAATCTAAATCTATTTAAGCTAATAATTATGATTTACGAGCATTGAAAAACGCTACATGAAAAATCGCTGCATTAAAAAAGACGATTAATGCAATTTGCGATCGTGATAAAATGCGATGTGAAAATTCGCTACTCGGAAAATATGCTTTTGTGAAAATTGTCTAACAAATCATAATTGATTATCAGAGTAATTTATTGATAAGTACAATTATTATTCTTAAGCAATATTGAATTGTTGGAGAAATATCAAATTTAATAATCAGAATTTAAAATAAATGCTACCGTTCAAATTCAGAATTAGGGTAACATTCCATTTCTGACCGCAGCTGCACTACTAGTACGAAACGCGTCGGTGTTATTGTCAATTTCCATAGTAAAATTAACGGTAGTGCTGCTGTCGTTGGAAATGGACTGTCACCTTTAGGGTAACATTCCATTTCTGACCGCAGCTGCACTACTAGTACGAACGTATCGGTGTTATTGTCAATTTCCATAGTAAAATGAATGGTAGTACTGCTGTTGTTGGAAATGGACTGTCACCTTTAGGGTAACATTCCATTTCTGACCGCAGCTGCACTACTAGTACGAACGTATCGGTGTTATTGTCAATTTCCATAGTAAAATGAATGGTAGTACTGCTGTCGTTGGAAATGGACTGTCACCTTTAGGTACTGCAGCAGTATTGCAGTGAGACATTACTGCCGACTGCATTACTGCCACAAATGTCGAACATGTTGCTGTCCGGAATTTTGACATTTGCGGCAGTAATGTCACGCTTCCGAAATGCTGGTGCAGTCTGAGATCAAACGGTACCTTAGCGCCATTTGCTCCAATCCACTAACCCGGGGTTAACCGGTTGTGTGTCAAATTGTACTAGTAACCATGGTAACTTCAGGAACATAGGTTCCTCCCTACCGGTAACCGGTTATAGAACCGGTTAACCCCGGGTTAGTGAATGGTGCAAGTGGCCCTTAGTGTTGCTACTGTTAAATGTAAGTATACGAACCATGATTGTAGTCGAGCCAGTGTGCGCTGAGGTTTAGTGTTACCTTCTTCTGTTGATCAGAATTCCTGAAAAAAAAAATGAAGTGTTGTAAAAAAAGTTGGCAATTTCTTCTTCAGGGAAACGCGGGTGAGGGATTTATAAGTAAATATCTGAAAGACCGAGCTGTGCTCGGGAAACGTAAAAACTTAAAAATGCGCGTTTTCCCAGAGATAGGACCTAGCTAGATCGATTTTTCGCCCCCGAAAACCCCCATATTAAGTAGCAAATCATTTTCATCGAAATCGTTAGAGTCGTTTCCGAGATCCCCGAAATACCTATATAGGTATAATTGGTTTGCATACGCAACGCATGACGAGTATGTTTCCAATACTAATTTCTGGGCTGAGATTGTCATGTCATACAATCGAACCATCTCATTTGTGACCCACCATAGAACGTTTTCACAGTGTCATAATATTTTTCTTTTTAAATCAATGTAATGCCAATGACATAGTAAACGTCAAAAGGTTTCTCAGTGGGTCAGTAATCAAGTTGTTAGAGTCAGACCAAGAATAGTCTACAGCGGATTTGATAGCCCACGCAGTGAAAGTGTTATTTTAAACGTCAAACTTCTATGAAATTATGACGTATAAATGACACTTGCACTGCGTGGGCTATCAAATCCGCTGCAGACTTTTTTTGGTCCGACTCTACTACGTTGCGTATGTACAGTCGACGTCAAAGATATGTTTACACTTTTGCACCTTACCCCTTTGTAATAAGGCGAAAAATGTAAACATATCTTTCACGTCGACTGTACATGGGCTTACTTTGTCCTTGTCTTAACTTTCTTCGGTCCATATTATTCCACAAGTTGGCTCATGTCATGTGTAAGGCATTCCATAGAGGTATCTCCAGTAATTTGGCGAATTTCTCTTTAACCGCAGGCCGCAGAAAACTACGGTTACACATCGACATGTGAGTTTAGTTCGGCATTTACATAATTCGTCATTACGCGGTTAAAGTGCCTACTTGCAGGGCCGGATTAAGCATGTCGGGGCCCCTAGGCAGTGCGAGGCTCGGGGCCCCCTACAGTCAATTCTGCACACAGCATATGAATTCAGTACAGGGAAATAAGTTTGCGTTTTTAATTTCAATCGGCTGGACGGCTGGGCCGACGCAGCCGTCCAGCCGATTCGAATCGAACGATGTCTTTTTCGCTCTTATTGCGTGGACATAAAGCTTTATTCTATTGGTTTTTGCCGATTCCGTCGCGTCAAGTGTGGGAAGAACCATTTAGGCTTAAGGCCAATTCCCAGTGGAATACCAAAGATGTGAGCTTCAGTCACTTTCCTATCTACCTCTAATGGCAAATTTTAAGCTCAACTAGTGCCGCAAAGTTGATTTTCTCAATAGTTAATATTTTGCGAGGCTGAACAGCGATTGCGATTGAGAGGCAGATCGGCGTCACTTATGGGGTCATCCATTAATTACATCACACGTTTGAGGGGGTCAAGAAAATGTGACATGTTGTGACAGGGGGGAGGGGGGAGTCTCAAACTTTGTGATGTCACTTTAACTTATTTAAATTATTTAATTCGCTGTACAGTTAAATAACAAATTTTTGGAACGATAATCATTTTTATTCGTTTAATTTTCTTTCCTAATCAGTTTTGGGTTATAAAATTACTAATATTTCTTTTTTCAAAAATATTTTGATATTCGATTTGCCGAATTCGTTGAAAAATGTGACGTCACACCAGGGCGGAAAGGGTTTGCCAAATGTGACCAAGTGTGACAATGAGGGGGGGAGGGGTCAAAAAACCTTGAAATTCGTGTGATGTAATTAATGGATGACCCTTATGCAGAGAATGTGTGGCAGTACCAATAGCATCCTGAAAACGTTGGCAGGTAAGATAGATGCACCACTGCTCATGCACTGGAATGGATTGCATGTGGCAGCAAGAGATGCTGAGAAGTGGTGCATCTAGGTTGCCTAGTTATAGTATATTTATTTTTTAGTACTTGTAGATATATTATTAGATTTGTATGTCTTTCCCATCACGGAACAATGGTGTTCCGGACCTTTGGGAGGCGTGCGCGGAGCCGAAGCCAACACGTAGAAGCCCTTTTGACACTTTAATGAAATGTAAGGGGTACACCGAGCGGATGCTGCCCTTACCCGTGTCATAGGACGCACGCAGAGGCAGCACCCGCCAGGGTGTAAGGGCTATTGAGAGTTGATGGAATCTAAAATGAAATAGTTATTGGGTGAAAGCGATGGACTAAGTACTGAGCTATGGGGTAAAAAACCGGACGCCTGCCTAATAAAACGGTATGCAATTTTATTTCCGGCAGACGGTGATTCGCCCTCACAAGATGGGCCCCCACAAAAAGCGACATCTGGGATGGCTCAAGGGCAACACCGGTGTGAGCGGCTCAGGGGTGTCGAGAGGTGTGCGCCGCTTTCTACCCAGTGGCTGTTAACAGCCACTGTGCCAACTCGCGTCTTATGCATATTTCACTTCCACCCCTGGAGCTTATAGCTCTAACGACTCCACTCTGGCCGGCCGGCTAAGGCAAGCCAGAGGCAGAGAATCCTGTCCCACCCACCCTCCTTGCGGGTAACAGAACTCCCCAGGAGCACTCGGGTACGTGAGGTCGCTAATCCCCAACAGCACGCCACAAGCTGCTCTGCGTTGACTGATTGCATTGGTAAAAAAAACCAGCGGGCGATGGGGTCGTCACATCCCTACGCCATTTATTTGAGATTAGATTTATTATTATTATTTTGTATGTCACTAACTTTAATTAATTTTAAGATTTGTTGTAACTACTAACAATTATGGATCTATGTATGGATTCGAATTAAATAAATAATTGAAATTGATTGTCCGACCATAAGACCAAACGCCGAGCCACATGATTAGAATCAACTTAATAAGTAATAGTAAACAATTTCCATATGTTAAAATTATTTAAATGACTAGAGTTAGACCAAGATAAGCCTGCAACAATTTTGATAGCACTCGCAGTGCAAGTGTTATTTTAAACGTCAAAACTTCTATGAAATTATGACTTATAAATAACATTTTCACTCCGTATGCTGTAAATATCATTGCAGACTTTTCTTGGTCTAACTCTATTCATTCACCAGTCTTGAGCTAATATGTAGATGATACAGGGTCAAGTAAAGAATCAAAAATAAACGCGAGCGCAGCGAGCGCGAAATTTTTTGCTAACAATATCGCAAATTGTGAAAGCGTGTTAAATTAAAAGGCCGGGTACCTATCGATCTTCACCTGGGCCTAAAAGTCCGAAGTGCGCCAGTGAGGCGAGCTTTCATGCGAAGTCAAAGCCGTGCTTCATCAGGCTTCAGGATAAATAGTTGAGCACAGACACGAACCAATGTCCATTATATTAAAAAGCGAGACCGCAGGTCGAGCTTGGCGCAGCGAGGCCAAAGGCTAAGCTGAAGTAGAGGAGATGTGGAACACAAACCAATGGTAAATTGAGGTCGAGCATTCCTATGAAAAACTAGGGACACTTTCGTCTTCTTCCCCTTTCAATTTTGACCCTATGGAACAAAATTTTATTTGGTACGCGACTACGCGCTGAGCCGCCGGGGCCCCCTAGCCGAGGCGGGGCCCCTAGGCAGTTGCCTACTTTGACTTAGGGTTAATCCGGCCCTGCCTACTTGTAATCATTTTGGTCATTGGACAGCCTTTCTATAGGCAAAATAATGACTAAAAACCGGCCAAGTGTGAGTCGGACTCGCGCATGAAGGGTTCCGTACCATTATGTAAAAACCGGCAAAAAAATCACGTTTGTTGTATGGGAGCCCCATTTAAATATTTTTTTATTTTTATTTTTAGTATTTGTTATTATAGCAGCAACAGAAATACGTCATCTGTGAAAATTTCAACTGTCTAGCTATCATGGTTCATGAGATATAGCCTGGTGACAGACAGACGGATGGACAGACGGACAAACGGACAGACGGACAGAGGGGTCTTAGTAATAGGGCCCCGTTTTTACCCTATGGGTACGGAACCCTAAAAATGGTTGAACGGTTTAGACTAGTTGGTGGTGAGGTGAACCTACCTGCGAAGCAGAAGGTTTTGGGTTCGAATCCTAAGTTTAGTAACGTTAGAAATAGTTATCCATTTTACACGGGAGCAAAATTGTTGTTTGGTACAAACACTAAAATATAGTAGTAATAGTCTAAATTCTCCCAACTATGATCCAAAACTAACTGGATTAGGTGGGTGTATTCCCATTTGTCCCCATCTCATGTATGGCGGCGGTCACGTGAACGGTAACAAATGGGAATCTGCAACCGAAATTTTCCATTAATGATCCACGTAGGGCATGCTCCCGGGAATTCCCGGTTCTCAAATTCCCGGGAATTCCCGGGAATTTCATTGTGTCGAAAGAACCGGTACTGAAGACCCGGTACCGGTACTTCCCGGTTCTCATCAATATGCGTATTTATTCCCATTTTAATACTAGTACTTTAGCTCGGGACATTAAATCACATTTAATAATGTTGCTATGAAACGGGGGACCCAAATAACCCGACAAATTAACCTGGTAAAGTAGGTATTCCAATCGATATTACGTTTTGGCTCGAGTAAGTAGGATATTAGGTACTTATATTCGAATATTCATCTTTCTTTCTAGGAAGTTGGTTTTATATGAAAAAAATCCGTGGTCGGGTCATAGTGCTGAGTGCATCGACTACGGGGCCTCCCGTGTAACTCGTAATGCCCATGCCCATCAGGCGGAGGTAAACCAGCGATTCGCAGGGCTGGTGGCTCTAGCCTATAGCCAAGGTTTTGCGATGAAAGCGCGTGCAATAATATTGACTTGTAGTGATTAGGTGTTGGGAATTTCCAAAGGGGCGTAGCGGAAGATTTACAAAAATGTGAGCGAGCATAGGCAAAGTCTCAAACTGTAGAGGGCCGTGTGCAGGTTGGTTTCGTAAAATAGGTTGAAACGCTAGATTTTTTGATAAAATAAGTCATTTATCAATACGCATGTAATAATTTATATGAAAATAAGTCATTCATAAAGATTGTACACTAACACAAACAATTTCTTAAGTATAATCTTAATATGCCTTGAGAACCGGGAAGAACCGGGAATCCCGGTTCCAGCCATGCCCAGAACCGGGAAATGAAATTCTTGGTACCGGAACCGGTACTGCATGCCCTAGATCCACGGGCGTTCAAAAAGTGGAATCTTGTGCTTTGACGGGCTTCAACGAACGAGTCAGACAAATTTTACTGCAACTTTGCAAACTTTCGAAGAATAAAGATAATGTGAGCGGCTGTATTGAAAATATTTACACCGAGTTTTTTTGTATATTGATGTCATTTTAGTTATTAGTGCATACAAACTTAATATACATACCTAGAAAAAACACATAATTAAATAACTAACCTAATTTCTTTTTATATTTTATACATTTAGTTCAAGGTTATATATTATTAATTGTTATTGTATTTCATGTACCTAATTTATCGTATTACAATAAATACTAGATTGAACATACGTCTTTCTTATTTAGGGTTATGGATTCCTGGCGGTACCGGTATTTAACAACACAAAACGCTAGTTTTAATTATAATTGAAATAATTCGCGTATGATAAATTAGTGCCGATTAAAATACTTACATCGAAACAGAAAATAATGTTTTAGCTAACTTTTAATTGCTTTAACCTTTCTTTTCGGCTTACAATGGACAGACAAATGGTGCGAACTTTTCTATTATTATGTAACGTATTATGCTCAACTTTTATCGAGCTAATTATTTAACTGAACCTAACTCTACATTATAACTTGTGATTTTATACACTAGACTAGAGTTAGACTAAGAAAAGTCTGCAACGATTTTGATAGCACACGCAGTGCAAGTGTTATTTTAAATGTCAAACTTCTATGAAATTATGAAGTATAAAATATAGTTGGTCAAACCAATTTGTCACTCAGTAAGAACCAGGAAAACTATACTCATCCTTTTCTTTTGGGTGCTAGTACTGGTGTAAGTCAAAGATAATATGACTCTCTCTGTCTATGATTGAAATGAGACAGTCCTTTGACAAACTATAACACTTGCACTGCGTACCTATACTATCAAAATCGTTGCATACTTTTCTTGGTCTAACTCTAGGAGGCCAATTCGAACGTACAGTCGTACAGTGAGCTGCGAAATTGCATGGAGAAATTATGAATGAATTCAGTGATAAAGTCGCTATGCACTTTTAAGTGGCCCACTGTTTAACAGTCCACCGGACGGTATCGGCCTGTCAGTTAGAACAAAATATTGACAGTTACGAATAACTGACAGGCCGATACCGTCCGGCGGACTGTTAATCAGTGGGCCCCTTTACGGCTGATGGTACAGTCGACGTCAAAGATATGTTTACACTTTTGGACCTTAATACTGTGTAATAAGGCGAAAAATGTAAACATATCTTTGACGTCGACTGTACATTTGACATTGCCACAGAATAAATAATAGTACTGCCGTACAGAAAGGAAACTTCCTACAAAACCGAAGTTTGACAGCGGTTCAGGGTCGATCATACTATCCCTTTCTAATAAATGGCACTATCCCTTTCGGCTATTTAGGGTTGTCAAAATTCAAGTGATTATCTTATATGTGGTCGTGCACGCAAAAGGTAGTCAGGTGGTGCCAACCCTAATAATTGCTCGGAGCAATGCTGAGCCGAGCGGAGCCGAGTTTGGCCGAAGCGAGTTTCGCACCCCCGACATTGCGTGCATTTTGCGTGTACTAACTTGATTGTACCTATTAAACAGTCACACTTACGGATACACTACTAATGGGCAATAAGGTCGTGTATACATATTTTTGGCTCTTTGTCCGTATTGATATTTTTAGACGTGACTGTACAATATACTAGGTATAAAAACTGCTGGAGCACATTTACCCAGTTGGGAGCAAAGTAGGCACACTTTACGGTGCCTAAACAGGGCTAATACCGCGAAAATCGAAGTTCGTCAATTGCGGGCATTTTTCTCTGTCACTCTAATTACGTCTTAATGAGAGTAAAAGAGAAAGATCCCCGCAATTTGCGAATTTCGGTTTTCGCGGTAGGCCCCCAGTAGCTATCCGTCCTACCTACACTATGCCTATCAACCACAACTAGATCAATGAATCCAGCCGCTGGACTTTCGAGTCGAGGGTAATTGACCACTAATTAGATATCGTAGTGTATCGTATCTTGTTCTAGATTTCCACTATCGTCTTACGAGATAATTGCAGAACAATGCGTACAAGGGTGATGTTAAGATGTTACTGATAAGTGATGTTAGAGTTAGACCAAGACAAGTCTGCAACGATTTTGATATCACACGCAGTGCAAGTGTTATTTAAAACGTCAAACTTCTATGAAATTATGACGTATAAATAACACTTGCCCTGCGTGTGCTATCAAAATCGTTGCAGACTTATCTTAGTCCAGCTCTAGGCACTTGCGCCTAAAAGATGGCCAAGTTCGTTAGTAATTTAACTTATTTTGTTAGTTCGTTAGTTATTTTACTTATTTTCGTTAAATGTCTCAGTTCATTCGGTTTTTAAAATTAAATGGCATCTGTCCAGCGGGACAATTTAGCCCGCGTCAAGGATGTAGGATAGTTGTAGGTTGTAGGCTACAAAAGTTCGGTTGTGAATGTCAATCCAAAACAAATGTAGAGTCTGTGCGGATAGAGAAGAGTCGTGGAATGTATGGAGCCCAATACATTCCACAACTCTTCTCTTTCCGCACAGACTCTAAGGCCCACTTGCACCATCCCACTAACCCGGGGTTATGCGGTTAAACCGTTAACCCAGTGTCAAATTGTACTGGTAACCATGGTAACTCCAGGTTTAGCCGGTTAACCCTGGGTAGCCAAAACAAAAAAGGTAGTATTGAATCCTATAGTCTGTATCTTTAGGTATTTAAAAAAGAGTAGGTAAACAAAATCTACCCTCAAATGGCTTCTTAAGCCAGTTGAGGGTAGATGAAAACATTACATGATCAAATAATGTAGGTTGAAGTCAGGTCGCTCAGTGACAGATCCAGGTGGTTTTGTATTTGGTTGGTTAATCAATAAATGTTATAACTACCCGAAAATTTACAAATTAATTGTTTACTTTTATTTAAGTACCTAAATATACAGAGTATAGGATTCAATACTCTTTTTAAATGTATAAATTGCCAGCAACAATTAAATTGTCATTCAACAGATGCTGTTGAAAAATTAAAAACCATTTAAGCAATATTTACACGCGTTGTCTATCTAATTAATTGCCATCAAGATCGTTTCTGAGTAGCAGCAGATTTATCGCGATGTCACATTACTGCGAATTTATTAGCAATGATGCACATGATATGTGGTGTTACGGGGAGTAGGCACGAAAACAGTGAACATGGGAGGTGTCATAGAAGTCATACCACATAATTTTAAAGGCCTGCGCACATTGGATCCGTGCGCGTAGATGTGCATGTGGACGTGCGCGTGCGTGTAATGTACAGATCCTTATGAGAGACGGCACACCGTTTGCTTGACGTGTGCGTGCACGGCTCCAACATTTTAGGGCACGCGCACGTACTACATACCGCAGCTGGTGTGCTCTGGCCCTTAGTTAGAAATAAAAGATGTTGAACTGACTAATGATATGACTAAATAATGATAAAAAATACGTCATCTAATAAACATTTAATTTAAGAATTCCGGGAAGTGTAAAACCTATTCAAAAATACTTTAGACACACTAGTGAGAATTCAAAATAGAGTAAAATTGGGCTTAAAATTGCATCTGATATGCATAAATAAATATTAGTTAGATTAATGTCTGAAATAATTTAGTTTGTCCTCTCAATTTTGGGCTTCCTTGAATAAAGCTATAGGCCAAACCTTTTTGTACAGTGAAATGAGTCGTATGCTCAACAGTCGTTTACATATACAGGGTGTTTGGTACATCGTTTGCCAAATTAAAACGGTAGATAGGTTGAGTCATTTGCTATCTTCCCAGGCCTAGAAATTTTTAATTTTGCGCACGGAATTTTTTTCAGCTCTATGCCTGTTTTTCGTAAATTTCAAATTTTTACTTGGGCAGTAGTAAAAAAAACTATGCCAATTTTATTTTTCTAGGCATGAGTAGATAGCAAATGACTCAACGTATCTGCCGTTTTAATTTGGCAAACGATGTACCAAACACCCTGTAAGTTTACATATAAATAGGGTGGCTCTGAAATAGGATTTATCGAACGAGCGAGCGAAGCGAAGCGAAGTTCTTACATTCGACTTTGAACACGCGGCTGGCTAGCGGCACGTCCCGGCATTTCGATGTTTTTAAGCTGAACTGTCAGAAGATAGTTTGATACTCAATAACTTAAGTAAATTTGTTCTAATTTAAATGAAATTGGGTAAACGTGTAGTCGAGGGCATTATATTTTAGTCATTAAATTATGAGCAGGCCCGATCAAGGGGTTATTGAGCTAGAAGAGCATAGAAGGCCAAAAAGCTGTTTGTGAGAGGTCTTGCTATTCTGGTCATTTTTTTTGCAAGAAACATGGTCGAGTTTAGTATCAAATGAAAGTGCTCGACTTACACTTTTATAATATCGTTTTTAAATTTACCATTTTGAAATAATTAGCAAGATAAAAATAAAATAGAATAAACATAATATATTTGACATTTGACAGGAAATATTTCGGCTTAGCACAGATACAGTTTATTTTAATCTCTATGGTGGTGACTTAAATCCAGGGGAGGGACAGCCGTATACGAAGCCCTTTATTCGAAAAAATAGCGCCATCTATATTACTTAACGCTAAACGTGTACATGGCGCTTCAAAATTGATGCAAAAAAGCAAATCTTGTCAGTAGAAAAAGGCGCGAAACTCAAATTTTCTATGAGACCATATCCCTTCGCGCCTACATTTTTTCTACTGATAAGATCTGCTTGGCCAACTATATTATACATACTACTCATTGCTTAAATCTATTCAGTTAAGGGCTCCACAGGGCACAGACCTTGCAATAAATCCACGCGATCTTTGATCCATTGCCGCCTATAGAGCGACATAAAATAGTAGAAATTAAATAAAATGGAACTCAAAAATGTCCATACTAAATTGTTGCCATGTGTAAGCATTTTACGTCAAAAATGTGACAGTTACGTAGAAAGTGACGCCCTCATTTATTTTCTATTATTTTATGTCGCACTATACGAGTACATAAGTAGGTGCAACAAAGTCAATCGCTATATAATTTTTGGTTAGGGGCTGTCCATAAATTACGTCATCGATTTTTGACGATTTTGGACCCCCCCCCCCCCCCTATAATCATCCAAAAATCATGCTTCAAATGACCCCATTTCCTCCTACTTCATGCTACCGTCATCCGATGTCCAGACCCCCCCCCCCCTAATTTGAAATGACGTAATTTATGAATAGCCCCTTAACCGCGAGTTCTCAGTTCGGGGCGAACTACTAGTTTAATTAAATGACGTTTAGCACGTTGTCTAACTCCCCTAATTATCAGTAAAAGTTAACACGTAAGCACTTACAAGTCTTAATGTTACAGTTTAAATATTACAGGGCTGCGATTGCCCAAGAATGTACGATATTAACTGCCAATGAGTGCTCTAGACGACTTAATGCCAGTGTTGGATAGTGTACATAATTGCAACCGCGGTAATAGCAACGTGATGACTTAAATTAAACCTTATTGTCATTGTAATAAGGTACTTGAATGGATAGTTAATTGTGTGTTCGTACGTGATAGTGTTATTGGTAACATTACGCAGAAATGTGCGGAAATAATCACTTAATAGCTCGGTTTATACAATTTACACGGTTGTTTGTGCTTTGGTTAGAGATATTACTTAACTGAGGTATAATTTAATAGTTGAAGAGTTGACAGCATAATTTGGTACTCACAACAGTTACAACATTGTTAGAGTCTGTCCAAACTAAATATGCACAAGACTTTCTAGTGATAAAGCGTGGAATTTTTATCGGAAAATGACAAATTTCAATGAAAATATGATGTATATAATAAGTTCACTTTGTTCTGTTAAAGTTGGTGCAAAGTTAACTGAGTGAATTTTATCTATGTTTACTTTCCTGTCATTAATAGGGCGCCATTTCGTACGTTAACTGTCACATTTTTGACGTAAAATGCTTAAACATGGCAACAATTTAGTATGGATTTTTTAGTTCCATTTTATTTATTTTCTACTATTTTATGTCATACTACAGGTACATATAGCACTCTAGCTACGTCATACCTATCACTTTAGCGCAGTCGAATAGGCCAGTGTTTGCGTAGATCCAAAGAGGTTACAAGAGAGGATGTAATGTAGGCTCGTACAATTCAGGTATGCAACGTTTTGCGTGCATTACGCCATGTAAAGAAGCACTTTTTATTCAACAGTTTTGTATCGGTTAATCCGGGTGTTAATAACGAATTGATTTTCTGCCTAATTTAACGTACATAATCGGAAGTTAGGCTCACATAACCGGAAGTTGTGTAAATAAGAGTTATGGCATACAAAAACACAGAAATTACGGTTTAACATTTTTAAGACGAAATTTGCGTTAGCTTAACTCACCTTGTAACAAATCGCATGAATTTTTGATACACAGCCAGCTAAGTAGGTTCAACGTATTCAACTGGTCGATCAAAAGTCGCAATGTATCAAAAATCGCATGCGATTTGTGCAAAGAAAGTAGAGGCTTTTAAGTGTATTTTTTTCCTTAGATTTTATAGAACACTTCGCGCTAACCGCCACACTCTTTATTAGAGATATCTCTTTTTTTAAAGCTATTGCAGCATAATTATTATTTTATTTTATTTAAACTTGGGAAACAAACAGGCAAAATAGTATAACAAAATAATTAATTTAGACAATACCTACATAGCCAAAACAGTTTCCACTTATAACTAATAACATTTATGTTTGCTCAGAAAGGACTTACTTAACTTATTATTAGGTTACTACAACGCAGATTATTTTTAAATTAATGCATTTACACAATACATATATATTTGGGGATTTTGGGGGCAATCTTACACAGATCGACGTAGCCCCAAACTAAGCAAAGCTTTTACTAATATGGGTAGGTACTAGGTGACGATATACATATGGGTACTAATGCATGAACCGTTCGTAATAAACTTATGACGTGTTGTCTTATCCACTACTAGACGTGCGCGCCGCCGCGGCGCGCCGCCGCCATAGAGAGTAAGCGCGCCGCCGCCGCCGCCGGTAGTCTAAAATTCGCGCCGAATATTTTTTTATAAGACAGTATTATGCAGCGTTAAAATATGTAATAGGTTATAGACCGATAAGAAATAGATGAAAATTATTGCGGGCGCCACTTCCTACGTAACTCTCACATTTTTGATGTAAAATACTTACTTACTTGGCAATAATTTAGTACGGAATTTTTTTGGTTATTGTATAATTTATTTTCTACAATTTTATGTCGCACCAACACAATACTAACTATTTCTTATGTGGCAGTATGATTTACATAAAAATGTGTTGTATGTATGGGTAAAACACATTTACAAAGTATAATGTCCAGTGTTTTAACCGTTGTCGATAACACGGCACTTTTGCTAAGTCCAGTATGTTGGACATTGCCAAGTATGCGAAAATTATCAAATTTTCTGGTAGTTCTTATGGTAAATAAATTAAACAGAGGTATGTTAGGTGTTTCAAAACGTTTTAAAAATTAATTACTTGTCGGTTTACAACGTAATGAATGAATGAACCAAATATATAAAAAAATATTTTTACGGATTTTTTTTCCTGTGCGTTTATCAAGACATCAAGAGACAGACCCGATTTCATTTGAGAAATTTCTTACGAAAATATTGATAAAATTGCATGCATTATTGTAAGAACCATTGCTCAGATGTTGCTGCCTCCTAGTCCTCCTACGATACCCCGCTAAGTTTGATAAATGACGGTAAAATTTTACCACCTACGAGCTATAAAGTTTTTGGAAAAATATAAAAATAATAGGTTTGAAATTAATTCATAACATAAGTTGACATTATCAGTAAGTGTATTTGTAATTAAAAAATGCAATTATTCTATATTTATGAAAAAAACATGAATTTGAAAAAAAAAAAACCTTATGCACATAAAGTACTGTATGTATCCAAAATACTGGACGTCTTTTCATTATGCGGCGTATCTTTTTATTTACACCGAACCTGGCAACATCCAACATATTTAACATACGTATGTTTTTTTCGAAACTATTATAAATATATTTTTTTCATGTTTTTTTTTACAATAAGCAACCACATAATAAGATAATAACACCAAAAAAAATATACTAACACAGTTTTTTGAGATTTTTTTTCCCTTGTCGAGGGGCTACCCGAGGTTTTCATCGATTTTTGACAAGTTTTGAATCGTATCTCCTTTTTTTGCACTACAGATACAATTATAAGACAAACGGTTATCGGTTTTTCAATCTTTTATCTCCAGTTTTGTCCACCGGATTTTGAAAAAAATGAATAAGTACTTATTTTTTTATGAATTTTTTAAACATTGTCTAAAAAACACTTTTTTCGTATCTAGTTTGCGGTGATCTTACATGTACGAAATCTACATATTTGGGTTCGTCTTTGACGTCTCGAAAAAGATGTCCAGGGTTTTAATTTTAAACTAATTAACACAAAAGTTATGGCCAGCAAACCAGTTTTTTAGCCTAAAATTGTTCAACTTAGATGCCAAATATCTCGAAGACAATGAACTTTGAAGTAAATATGGGATACTATATTGTTTAAAGCCTTGCTGTTAATATAATAAGGTACAAAAAACATTAGAAAACTAAGGGATACAGATCGAAGGTCATTGGCGTGGGGTAGCCCCTTAAGGGTTAAGCGTAACTTTTCATTATACGTCTTAATATTGAAAAGTTGAAAAATCCCACGCCGCCGGCGTTACGCCGCCGCCGTGGATTTTTACGTGGCGCGCCGCCGCCTGATTTTTTTCGACCGGCGCGCACGTCTATCCACTACTATTGATTCTAGGTCCAGTTTCACTAACCACAATTAACAGACTGCATGGTCAACGTCACGCAGCAGTGAACTATGAAACTTCCCATACAATAAAATACGGTTACAGACGGTAAGTAAGTAAATATTCTTTATTACGGTTTGGAGCAACCAACCTTAATTGTATTTTTAGGGTTCCGTACCCAAGGGGTAGAAACGGGACCCTATTAGCTATTCTATTACTAATAAGACTCCACTGTCCGTCTGTCTGTCACCAGGCTGTATCTCATGAACCGTGATAGCTAGATAGTTGAAACTTTCACAGATGACGTATTTCTGTTGCCGCTATAGCAACAAATACTAAACTCAGAATAAAATAAATATTTAAGGGAGGCTCCCATACAAAAAACGTGATTTTTGCTGCTTTTTGCGTTATAATACGGAACCCTTCGTGCGCGAGTTCGACTCGCACTTGGCCAGTTTTTTTTTCTCCTAAAACTACTAAAAATGTTCCTGTGCAATAAATTTTAATTGTTTACTTCTTAAAGGTATACGATTATAGCAAGGTTTACGACTAGACTGATTTGCTACCCGGAATTATCAATTTATCAAAGCATTTTCGATGTAGAACGTCGTTTTTGCTACTCCATATTGCGTGTATTGATCGTATAAATCATGTAACAAGCAGTATTGGTGAATAATTATTTGGCATTACGTTTTAACGTAATAAATATATGTAAGTATCAGTAGCTCTAGCTTCTATAACTCTTTTTTGCGCACCCCGAGACCTAGGCGCCATTAAAAAAAAGCACATACTCTAAAGAAAGCACTTGTAATGTAGGTACTAATAACTATTAAAGTTACAAAACACATTAAACTTGAAGTACCAACTTAAATCACCTATCTCAGTGAGTACATTTTAATCGTCGTTTCGCCAAAGTACCAACAGAAACTCTTAACTGACGCTCAGTCGACCTTTATCCCTTTGCAATAAGGTATAAGAACAGTTAGTCAACAGTGTTAACGATGGTACGCCGATTACCACAGTCCAGAGATAAACACTGTCGTTTTTGCCGCCACATACCTATGACTTAATAGTTAATGCACTGAGTTTTCTAGTTTTTAGATTGACTGATAATTTGAGTGCAAGCGGCAATTATTCTGGCGATGTGAGTATGGAAAGTAATAGAGTGACATCTGGATACAAACTTGCTTTGAGATTGATTATTACGCTTAAAGGGGCATAAGACAGAGATGTCATTCTTTAAATACACTGACTCGTGGCCAAAATGTTTCGCACCAACCTCGCTAGGTACGCTCGAAAACTAGTTGCATACCTTTCAAAGAACGGGCACCATTCTCAATTATATTTAATGGAGTACTTAGCTAGAGGTAGGCATATAAATTTAATATTTGTACAGGGTGCCTAGCCAAGGTGAGAATCGCTTGCTCTACTATAACGAAACGCTTTGTGTAACTCTATCACTCTTTCATATTAGTGCGACAGTGACAATTGCGTTTCGTTCGAGACAGAGCGTAAACGAGTGGCACGTTGGCTACGCACCCAAACGTCATTGCGTACAGAATAAACAGAATAACATCGAAAAGGGAGCACTTCGGTTTTCACATAATATATCTTCTCTATGAGTATTTCTCAACATGTTATTTCGTCGGAAAATGGTTTGACTAAAGTATGCATTATTATTTGGTGCCTACATTTTTGAGCTCCACATACACAACTTGTGACTGACAACATAAGTTCAGTACGTAATTTCCTGACGGGTTGAGTACCTAGTTGTCACTCTGTTGTTTCTCTACTCCTGTGTTCTCCGCATGAGATTAGAGGCTGGCTATGTGGTGTGTCAGCTTACGTGACTCTTTAACAATGGAATTGCACTGTTATCGCGTTCGAGTGTACAATGAGATGAAATCACCCTGATCTAATGCATGAACTTCACGGTTAACATGCACCCGGCAGGTACAGTCAGCAGCAGAAGTTGCTAAGCGGGCGAGGTGTTCAAAATTACCTTGACACGCTCTTATTCTCTTAACAATAATGTCGCGTCAAGATCATTTTGAACACCTCGCCCGCTTAGCAACTTCTGCTGCTGACTGTTTGTGTCTAGTTTACGCAACAATATTTATATTGGGCTATTCATTTAATAACTTATGTAGCAGTATTTATAATCAAAATTACACAAATAAAAAATATTTGATGAAGTTATTTGTTTGGATCCATAATAGTCACATAATATATAGTTTTAAGTACATAAATAGCGTTTTATTACGTCTGCTACAGTATTGCGAGCGCGTTGCTCTTTCATCGCGTGTCTACATTACATGGCTACTGCACATGATACGACAAATATCGCTACTGATAACAACACAGACTATATATCATTCACTTAGGGTTCCCCCGCGGAATCGGCAAAATCCGATAGGAAAAAGCTTTGTCTGCGCAATGAGAGCGAAAAACGTCGTCATTCGGCTCGGCTCGCATCGGCCGGCGCCTGCCGACGCGTCGACGGCTTTTTCGCTCTTATTGCGCGGACATAAAGCTTTTTCCTATCGGCTCTTGCGGAATGCGCGTCGATATATCTGGGGAGACCCTTAATCAGCGATATTTCACTAATGTGTTCGGGCATTACGATTTTATATCCCACAAATGTACACTTATATATTTCGTAGAGAATTAAACGTATTTTAATAGATTTACGTTCAACCTCGACAATATTTTAAATGTCTAATTTAATTCGATACGCCTATTCCGATACCCGAGAAAATACAGAGCGAAAATCATAGTAGTTTAATTTAATACAACGGACACCGCGTCAACGTTTACATAGATAACCATGTACGAGTAAATGTGTATTTAGGTAGGAGTATAGTATTTATGTCTTCATTTCTTTTACAATTATTAAGTTGTAACCTTTAACGAACTGTCCTGAATTTGAACTGTCCTAAAAACAAACTTGCAATACACTAATTGGCGTTATATAACATGGTGATCGAATCGTATAGCCCAACAATTTGCCACCCACGTGCTGGTATGTAATCTCATTATGCCACATGATCTGTTTGAAGCCATTATACCATATATGCATTATACAAGTTAGCTTAAATGGCGTCAGGCATGATAGGGTTCAATTTTTATCGCAGTTCAATGTGAAGATGGTAAGTAAGAAGATCTAGAAAGTTAAGGACAAGTAAAAGACATATGGTTCCTATGAAAAATATACGTATCTGCGCCGGAATTATGAAAGCTTTGTTTAGATCAGTATTAATCTTAAGCCTCACAAAAAGCTCTTCGCTTCGCAGTGGGATGATTCACGCTAGACCGGGCCGGGGCCGGGCCGGACCATACAGCGCTTCGTTTTCTATGCAAAGCACCACGTGCTCACCGATCAGCTGTCATAGAAAATCACATGTCGGTCGGCCCGGGCACGGCCCGGTTTAGCGCGAGTCATCCTTAATTTTATTGTATATTATTGAAATTAATTCGTTAGGTTTCAAAGGTGAAATGGTAAAAAAACGTCGTACAGGGACACATATTTCATCTTTTCGGAAGTCGGTGAACAAACATATCAGGAATGAAAACATAAGAGGTTTCTAAAACCGGCCTAATTACTTACAATAATTAGTCTATGTCACTCCTACTAATACCTACTACTGTACTACTATAATGTCAATCGAGTGAGAGTCGCCAAAGAACATATAGGTATGCGTAGCTGTACAAACTTAAGTGCCCTTAAAAATACGAAATACATAGCGCTCCCTTCTTTCCCAGTCGATTAATAAGAAAAATCATCATAATAACTATAGTGGCCCGCCCCGGCTTCGCACGGATTAACAAATTACACACCTAAACCATCCTCAAGAATTACTCTATTGATAGGTGAAAACCGCATGAAAATCCGTTCAGTAGTTTTTGAGTTTATCGCTAACAAACATACAAGCACACGAACAGACAGACGCGGCAGGGGACTTTGTTTTATAAGGTGTAGTGATTACTAGTTTTAATTAAGTTGTTACAATGAAAGTGATAGCAGTTCACCCGAGTTTGACTGACATGGCGTGTAATCTTGTCCCGCCCATAATGGGGTTTAAACTTAGCTATACCACGCCACGGGTGTTCATTCCTTAGTCTACGATATTAAGGGCCACTTGCACCATCCCACTAACCCGGGGTTAATCGGTTAAACCTGGAGTTACCATGGTAGTACAATTTGACACTGGGTTAACGGTTTCACCGGTAAACCCCGGGTTAGTGGGATGGTGCAAGTGGCGCTAAGAAAACTAAGCGTAGAACTAAGAAACATCTGTATTTAAATTTGTTAGATATTTATATACATAGTTATTAATTTATTTAAATTTTATTTCTTAAAATATATACAACAATGTAAAAATGGTGGACTTAATGCCAAATGGTATGTTGCGAGATTTGTTCTTGCCTCATAATCCGGTTCGAAGGACCTTCTTTGCAACGACATAATAAGATCCATCGATCAATCATTTTATAATTTATTTACACTTAAATTCATGTTTGGTTAATTATACGAAATATACAATAGTTCGTAAAAAATATTTTGGAGTTTATCTAATTTTATGCAGTAAGGGGTTTAAAGTTAAGTTTATTCGTTCAATAGCTATTAGTAAAGATCAGGTGCGTGTTTAGATAATTTTGAGCGGAAATTTGCTCCGATGTAATTAACCTCGGTAATGAGCCGATTAATTAAAATCGTGATAATATCTACACGCGAACGTCCACTTCCGATGTGACTCAATTATTGTCTGTATCTTTAGGTATTTAAATAAAAGTAAACAAACAATTTGTAAATTTTCGGGTAGTTATAACATTTATTGGTTAACCAACCAAATTCAAAACCGCCTGGATCAGTCACTGAACGACCTGACTTTAACCTAGATTATTTGATCATGTAATGTTTTCTATATGGTGAAGCGCCTAGGAAAAGCATCAGCTTAAACCTAGGACGTTTTTGCTCTATATTCCAGGCAGAGGTATACGCCATTCTAGAATGCGCGTCAATCAATCTGCAAAGCAACTACGGCAACCACACTATCTATATCCATTCGGATAGCCAGGCGGCACTCTTAGCCCTAACCTCTGATGTAACCACATCGAGGCTGGTTGAGAACTGCAGGCAACTATTGAACAACCTTGGAGCCAGGAACAAGGTTGTTCTGCGTTGGGTCCCGGGGCATGCGGGTATCGTAGGAAACGAGAAGGCCGACGAACTCGCGCGAGCAGGGGCTAAAGGGAAGAAATACAGTCCTGAGCCTTTTTGAGGTATTCCCAAAAGCCTAACGCGGCTCACCCTAAAGACCTACTGTCACTACAAAACCATTCAAATCTGGAGAGAAACAACAGGTTTGAACCATTCCAAAGCGCTTATCAAGGCCTTCAGCAAAAAGGCGTCCTCGAACGCCTTAGCGCTGTCTAGGAACCAACTGCGCAATTTGGTAAGGGTGTTTACTGGGCATTGCGGCCTAAATAAGCACATGCACACTATAGGGAAACGTGACATACGGTGCAGACTCTGTATGGAGGCAGAGGAGACGCCCTTGCACATCCTCACAGAGTGTCCTTGCCTAATGCGTACTCGTGACCTAATCCTGGGCGGACACATTTTGCGCCTGGAGGAGGTAAAGTCTCTCGAGACCAAAAGGATCCTGCAGCTGTTTGAAGTTGCAGGTTTGGATCGAGAGTTGTAGTAGGTGGCGATCACAATAGATCAGGAATGGTCGCAGTGATACATAGGCTTTGGAGCCTTATATAGCCCCTAAAATAGAAGAAGAAGAAGAACGTTTTCTTCTACCCTCAACTGGCTTAAAGGAGCCATTTGAGGGTATATTTTGTTTCTTTTATTTAAATACCTAAAGAAACAGACTATATACAACGATATTTATAATAGAAAGATAAATATTTAAATAGGTTCGTAGAAAACATACATAACTCGGGAAAATAATTGTAACAAACAAACAAATACGAGTATATGCCACGACCAGGATTCGAACCCGCGGGACCTCCCGCTTCGCAAGCATGGCCACCACCTGCTGACCCAAATCCTATCAAATGATAATTTTATTACCAACCTACCAATATAAAATACCTTTATAGTATTAAGCGGGACAGTGCCAAGTTTCGCCGAACATTTAAGTATCTCTAAAACAGCGCGAAATTCAAATTAAATCTCCAGGCCTAAATCTTTTGCATGAAAAGGCGCTAAATTCTAGTAAAACTTATAGGAAATAATTGGTAACACTATAATAAAATTATGATAGAGAATTCGAAAATCAATGAGAACTTCATTAATAAATGATAAATAAATAGGTCTTAGGTAGAGCGAGTATTCATATTTATGTGGGATAATTTATTTACCCCATATTTTTACGCAGGTAGCCAGTCAGTATAGAAGAAAGAAATTATATAAAGCAAATCTTGTCAGTAGAAAAAGGCGCGAAATTCAAATTTTCTATGAGACGATATCCCTTCGCGCCTACATTTTTCAAATTTGCCACCTTTTTCTACTGACAAGATCTGCTTGACCAACTATACATTGTTATCAATTTAGTACGAGTATATTTTGCAGGTAATTCAGTGCCATTCATTATTTTATTTCGTACTTAAACTAATTTATTTTCCCTGATTATAATTTCAAATTTTCAATTAATAATCACTTCCATTATACTACGATTACTTAAAATTCAAACAATAAAAACTCACCTTTAAAAAAAACACTTATTTATTCAAATCCACAATTCACACACAACGCACGCGAATTAAAAAAAAACAAGTTGTCTATGCGTGAGCGACCGGCCAGAACGCGCGCGTTAGATCGACTGTGGTGCGACCGCGTGTGATAGTGATAGAAGCTTTAGGAAAACGAAGGGATAGTTCGAAATTGAGAGTGCCTTAGGTAACAGTTTAACTGAAACTTAGATATAATTATAACTATTAAAGTAAACGCTTAAGGTTTATAGCTAGAATTAAAACGTGATTATTTCATGTTCTAGTTTCTTTTTAATCCATTACATACCCGTTATATACATTATGTTGGAAGCACTTGGACGACGATATATTTGTATACATAAATGCCTAGGTACTCAACTGGGTACATAGAAAATATATCTGGCTACAGAGCCACAGGAGCTGTAGACCTCAAAAACCCCATGGAACCGTTTTTTTTAAATTTCCGAAAACTGTATCAACATAAAACCGTATAGGTAATTATCGAACTTGCATTCAAAATCGCATTCATAAGCATTCAAAGCATACGTAAGCATATTTTACCCTTGCCGGAAGAGAGAGATGAGGGACTTCGCTAGGACCTTGCACTCTCTCGGTCAATTAATCTGCAAATATTTATACAGTGGGAAATCATAATCGTCACGAAATTATTCATTTATATGACTCAACACGGGTCTCTATTGTTTCCCATGTAGTTTTAAGTCATAATGTATTGTTTGTCCGTATTTTCGTTAGTCATAATTTGTTTTCTCTCAGAAACGCGTTACACTTCAGGATTGCCATAAAACAAACCTAACCTAAACTAATCAATATATAGCATAACCTTACGAAAATCCTGAAAATTAACGGTTAGAATTATGACTAATGGTAATCTGATAATCGTCACATTATGACTTTCAATATTTATGTATATCGTCGCCTAGCACCCATAGTTCAAGCTTAGTTTGGGGGTAGGTTGATCTGTGTAAGATGTCCCCCTTGTCCCCCCCCCCCTAATAATTATGACAAACAAAGGGATCCGGACTCAACATACCACTTTTTTAAAATAGTTTTGTTTAATAATGCGATCGTTAAAATTAGTTTAATATGTTAGTTCCTAAAAGTTAGCGTGAACGGCTGTAATAAAATTGTGGATATTAACGCCACTCCACTACTTAGAAATATAATAAAATTTATGTTGTTGTAAAAGTAGCACTTTGGGTCGGAGATATACCTACATACGTAATTTCTAAAGGTTACATTATACTTAATTGCGAAAGCATTACGAGATTTACGGGTATATCAATGTCGATTCTCTGGATAAAATTGACATTTCCTGCAGTAATGCTGTTGCAATTAGAATGTAACCGTTTAGCGTAGGTCAGCCGCTATTTTCTCGGGGGACAATATTGGTTATTCGAAAAATGTACATTTGTACAAGTTTTAAAATAACAGTGACCGCGTACAAAAAAATGGTTGCTGCGGTGTGGTGCGGTGTGATGATGCTAGGCTAGCTTCGTTGTACATTTTTTTATAAAATCGTAATAATCGTTTTGTAAAAATACCGTAAGTATATATTTTACTTATTTATTTATTTATTTACTCTATTTTTTAAATCATACATTGAATCGAACTGATAAGCGCGGTGAAACTCTATCGGGTTTGCATCGATCGACACTAGATTCGTGGATACATTTTACATTGTAAATAGCTGTGTTGTGATACATAGGCAAAATATAAATTATGAAATTACAAATGAGATTAGTTAATGCAAAAATTCGGCAGGTAAACCGTAATACATAAATATTTCCCAATGCAATCCTTATCGCTGCGCGGCATGCGTGTCTTGGTTAGTCTACGGTTTTCCTTAAAGCTATGAATTCTACAATTAGTGTCGAACCTCGAAGTGTCCCAGAACCCGATCTAGCCTTAACATAGAAGAGAAAATGCATATGTAATGCAATCGTGTAAGCCGAGACATGTGCAGGCTGAGAGGGAAAGCCGCCCAACCTCTACCTGATCACTTGATCGTGCGTTCACCTTGCGTTTTTTACACATGTCCCTGTAGTACAAGTGACTTGCACTTGTCTATAGTTCTTTTTGTTTTAGCATTAGAAATTAGGTAAACAATCTTGATGTGTCTTTTAATTGAAAAACACATTTTAAAAATAAGTTACGGCAAATATGTAACAATTATGAATCTAATACGATTATTTATATTCTTCTGCTTTCATAAGTAATAGTTTTCGAATTTTAAAAAGCGTTTTTCAATTTAAAGACATGACAAGATCGCTTACCTTCTTGCAAGTTCTTTCTAATGCTAAAACAAACGAACTATAGTGAGCCATTGATACGGGAATTGATATTGATAGGCCAAGCCAATAAAGGCAATTGATAGGCCAAACAATAGAGTTTCTGTAAAAATAAGAGGGATCCCAGCGGCTTGATCAAAGGACCGTAACTCCTAAGTACCCTGATCACTTGATTGTGCGTTCACCTTGAATTTTTTACACATGTCCCTGTAGTACAAGTATACACATGACTTGCATTTGTCTAGTGAGCCATTGTATAGTAATATAATAACAGATATACATAGTTTACACAATTGTTAAAATTATTTTTCTTCTCTTAAGCAGGCGTGGCTCACTCCGCGATTTCGTCGCTTTGCTACAGGTAGCTAAAAGTACATCCGTTCTACACCAATTTTGGTGGCTAGCCATAAGCCGCGTGTGGCGCTGTCGCCACCTAGCGGCCATATCTGGATCGTAACAGACGCACTTTGTTAGAGAGTGAGTCTTCTGTGTACTATTTATTATTTATTCTGTGTCTTAAGTTAACTTGCATGACATACAATGTACATCAGCGGGCTCAGCATGGTTCCATTTTTATCGACTATCACTATGCCCGTCACTTTCGCACTTACATACTTGTTAGAACGTGACAAATGATAAAAATGCGACCGAGCTACTAGGGCTGGTCTCCCGCGATACAGGCCTAGCCTAGTGCGGGGACTCCTGGAATCTCCGAATGTCAAGTCAGTTATGCACAACTCTTACCAGAAAATCGTGTTGTTACCACTGTATTCTTTCTGTGCAATAAAATATTTTAAATCTTTTATCTTACCCCTAGGGTAGACCGAGGCGAATCGGATCACAGGGTGAATAGAATATTGATGAAATAATATTGATATTTGAAATATTGCGTCAATCATCATAAATAAAGCCAAGTATATATATGTCTAAGTATAGTATATTTTAATTTCAACATATATTTGAATTTGACACCGACATGACATGAAAACATGGGCAGGCGCAATTACACGTCATTTCCACACGCTTTCACACGCCGGAAAATGATCCGTTGAGCCCTGCCCTGCGCCTGCGATGGAACCGAGCTAATTTCTTATTAAATTCGCTATTAAGGCACCGCAATTTAATAGCGTTTTAATTTAATTTTGTGATTCTTGGTGGTAATGAAAGTTTGTGTCTAAAGATAAAATATAAAGATAAAAAATAGTTTATTCAAGTAGGCATATTACAATGCGCTTATGAACGTCAAATAAAGCTACACCGGCTCTAACCCTACACCTCTGCCTCGAGAAGATTTAAATCCCCCCTCAATTGGAGGAGGGTATCCCAATATGGGACCGGCAACAAACTCGGCGGGACACATCTTTTCAAAACATTATTACTTACATCTTATAATTAACATGCATTACGAGTAAGAAAAATACAATTTAAATTAAGTACTATAGAATTCATGCAATTCTACACATTAGGCATATAACTTTATGGATTTTTGATTAAAAAAAAATGTACATCTATCTATCAGTGGCGGCTCGTCAAATATGTTCGCAGGGAAGCCGGAGGTAACTAGGCTGTCCTCTTCCTTCTGAGTCTCAGTAAAAGTACTCAAATGACTGATGTAAACAGGTAGGAATCGAATTGTATGGACGCTCTGCTATCTTCACACATGACTCGGAAGCATTTTAAATGAAAAACAAAAATTTATTCATAAAAACATGTCAATAAAGTACAAAACAACAACAAAATTATAACTTAAGTAAGACTATATAGTTTAAGCCTTTAAATTGTATTTTTGCTTTAGCATAAAATTCACTTTTCACCTCAGCAGCTCGAACAAGGGTACTTTGCTTCGTAAAAACAGTGAGCAAAATGCGATTTTGCTCACTGAGTGAGACAAAATGACATTCAAGTGACCTTTATAGTCAAATGTCATTTCAACATGCGGGGTCTAATACAAGATCGAAATACTTGGGTTCTATTATCTCTGTCCCTTTCACACTGTTAGCAAAAAGAAACAGACAAAAAAAGTTAAAACGACATTCAAAGCTATATTGACGGTTTATAATAGACCCCCGAAAAACTTCAGACCGCATCGTTCCAAACCACGTACGAGTATGAATTTTTAATAATAAATTAATAAAAATAAAGTTGTAGATTTGATAAAAACTAATAAATTACTATATTTTAGGTATTTTATTGTATAGTTAAAATAATTAACTCAAAAAATATACAGATTATCATGCAAAATTATTTATTTTACTTTTAAGAATTTCTACCATAGTTGACAAATAGTAACGTATCCGCAATTCGGACCGTATCATACAATTTTTTTTTACAAAAAAAGTTGTCGTTTGAAGTGTCAGTTGGTGGTTATTTCCATATTATTTTACTGAAATTTATTATTAGGTTTTGTTGTTGTGTTCGATTGCGGTAATTAAACTTAATTGTTTATATATCTTAAGAAAACATAAGTGCAGAAGTGATGAAGAAGGATTACATTTTTCAAGTTGCCTAATAGGTATGTTCTCACTGCTGAGATGAAAAATTTTGTGTACTACACGAGATCAAAGTTATTTACATCTCGTGCGCTTTTGAGTCCCTTACTACGCTCAAGATTCTAAATTAGAAGATACTATAGAATCTTTCGCTTGCACGGGACTCAAAATAAGCACTCGAAGAAATATCAAACTTTGATCTCTTGTTGTACAAATAACTATTTAATTGTTGCGTGAATTGTTGCGTTAGTCGTCATTTTAACTATAATTAATGATGATATTGTCCTGCCAGTTACGGAAAATAAACGTGAAGAATAGTTTTAAATAAAGTTTGATGAAAATTATAGAATACCTATTGTATTTTTAAATATAATATGTAGTTGCCTAGTAATAGACATCAACGCGTCAAAAACGATTTGCAACTTCCTATCCTACATCACGCGGCCAAAAACGGATGAATACAACTGTTAAAATTTCCTTAATTTTGATACTTATCATGGTAGAAACTTCTTTTATATTATTATAAAATTAGAAAAGTGCTCGATTCAGTGCTCGCTTAAATAATTAATTGCAAACTTAGAAAATATAACCAAACGGAGTGGTCATTAACAGGCGTTCCCCTCTGTCGAAAATAGGCGGCCAATGGTCAACCACATGTCAACCACATGTATGGACTGACGTTTATCTGACATGGATATGTTTACGTTACGTATACATTTAATGTGCCCCTCCCCCGCAAAAAACGGCAGACTATTTTGTACCGAAAATTATGGCGTCTCCGTTGGTTACATCCTCTAAGATTGCAAAATAAAATAAAAACTAACTCAAATAACAAAAGCTAAGCTAAATGGAACTATTTATCTAACAGTCCTGAGTTCCTTTAAAAAGAACAAATTAAAATCGAATTTTGAACTATAATGGAATAAAAGAAGGTTCCAAATTCAAAACTGCAAAAGTGACTCTGGGTCTTAGGAGGCTAAAGAAATATGTCAAATATGCCTCGATCCAAGAACAACTATGAGGCCAATTCGAACGTACACTGACATCAGAATGATATCTAAATTATGTCTCGCGCGCGCTAACACATGTACGGACATACAAGCGAATGCACGATAACTGCATTGACATCAATCAGCTGTCATTCTGATAACGTTGTACGAGTAAGTTCGATTTGGCCCGTATGTTACAGACGTAGTGCATAATTGATTTCCATCGTATTTTCTCGGAAACGTTCGTATTTGTCATGCTACTTCAGCTTAGAGCATTTTCTTTACGAAACAGTCTGCCGATTTTTGCGGGGGAGGGGACGTCAAATGTATTGCTATTTCTACATGATTTGTACGTAACGTACGTCAGTCCATACAAAAGTTTGTACAATTGTGCATGTTTTTCGGCAGAGGGGTAAGCTCTTAGGCCACTCCAGTTATTAAATGCTCTAAGTACTTCAGTCAACCTCGGTACTTTTTGTACCGAGACCGCCTGAAATAGCAAGACACGTTCGTAAGTTTCCGTGAAAATACGATGGAAAATAATTACGTATACGCTAGATCTGTACACAGTCCTCCAAACAAAAATGGCGCCAGTCTACGCGACCGTCATGTAAAGCGTCAAACTATTCAAAACGTTACGTAAGTTTGTTTACAAGCTCCGTGGGAACGTAATGAGTAATTAGCCGTAAGTACGTACTACGTCCGGACCAGTTATACTTGTAAATAACTGGTCCGGACGAAAGTTTAGGAAGTTAATGTTCAGTCAACATTTTGTCTAAACTCGTCTCTAATATAATTTGAGCTTATGAACTTTAAATTTGTAGGTAACAAAAAATACATAAGATGTATCATAAATAATACAAAAAACTCCCAAAGCATTGAAACCTATGAACCGATTTTAATAAAAAAAACATCAAGGATTCACCGCTAGAACCTCTTTCAAAAAACGCATCCTAATAATCGGTTTACCAGTTTAAGGATTACGGTGTCAGAGACACACAGATGGCTACACACACATTATATCTTTTTGCGATGGGGGTTAAAAAGGAGTCTGGTTAGCAAAGTGTGAGACACCCCCAGAATTTCAAGCGTACATAAGCTACCATGACCGCTTACAAATAAACTAGCCATAAGCTTTTTTGCCATCGAATTGGTATACAATATACATATAATAAAATAGTCTGGAATTCGGAATAATTGTACCTAATGTATCTAATACCTTTAAACGAGCAATTCTTGTTTATTTATGAAATTTCCTATCCATTGCTTTTGGTAACTGTAGCTACCAGCTGTCACCCTTATTTTATTATAATAATAGAGGTCACTGAAAAATATCAAGCATGTGAGTGGCTATATGGGGGTTTTCGAGGGCGATAAATCGATCTACCTAGGTCTTCTCTCTGGGAAAACGAGTTTTTATATGTTTGAATTTTTATATGTTTTCCGAGCAAAGCTCGGTCTCCCAGATATTAGAGACATTAAGAGACCAATTAATACTGGTTTTCTTGATACGTTATGCATATACGCTCTATGAATAAGCGTAGATGAAGTTGATTATGTTTTGGTGGAGCAGAAAACCGGATATATGACAGGGAATTATCATGATAAGATTGAAGTTTTGGCGCCAATGGCTTCCCCTCGTCTGTTAATAAAGAAACACGCGGGAAAGGGTCACTCCCTCATTTTTTTATTTTTTATTTAAACATAATTGGACAATGAAGCGCTGGTGGCCTAGCGGTAAAAGCGTACGACTTTCAATCCGGAGGGCGCGGGTTCAAACCCCGGCTCGTGCCAATGAGTTTTTTGGAACTTATGTACGAAATATATATCATTTGATACTTATTTACCAGTTGCTTTTAGGTGAAGAATATCGTGAGGAAACCGGACTAATCTTAATAAGGCCTATAGTTTCCCCTCTGGGTTGGAAGGTCAGATGGCAGTCGCTTTCGTAAAAACTAGTGCCTACGTAAATTCTTGGGATTAGTTACCAAGCGGACCCCAGGCTCCCATGAGCCGTGGCAAAATGCCGGGATAACGCGAGGAAGAAGAAGAGAAGAAACATTATTTATTGCACAATAGGTACCTACATGAAAGTACAAATGGCGGATTTAATGCCAGGAGGCCTTTCCTACCAGTCAACCAATTCTCATTATCCAAACGTAAACGTTTCCTCCCCAAATATCGATCCCGAAGATTTCAAAACTTTCTTTCTAAGTCAATTGTTAGGGTTCCGTACCCAAAGGGTAAAAACGGGACGCTATTACTAAGACTCCGCTGTCCGTCCGCCTGTCCGTCTGTCTGTCTGTCACCAGGCTGTAACTCATGAAGTGATAGCTGGACTGTTGAAATTTTCACAGATGATGTATTTCTGTTGCCGCTATAACAACAAATACTAAAAACAAAATAAAATAAATATTTAAGTGGGACTCCCATAAAACAAACGTGATTTTGCCGTTTTTTGCGTAATGGTACGGAACTCTTAGTACGCGAGTCCGACTCGCACTTGGCCGGTTTTTTAGGTACCTACATGTTGCGTAGTTACAGTCATCGAAACTTGGTCGAAACGAGATATACTGATGTTGAAATAAAATAGTTTTACATTTCTTACTATAAGTATGCACATTGTGTAAAGTATATATTAACCCTACAGCGAGGCATGACCTGTCACGTATTTCTCATCTTTATTAACTGCCTATTAAATTACTTCGTCCCAATACCGTTTAGCAAATGCGATTGAGCCACCATTTAATGAATCGCTTTACTTAACCGAACTGACACTTTGAACTGTGTGAAATACCTATATGTAATTTATTAGCTGTCTCATTTAGGTACTCGAGAGTGGAGATGCCACGAATATTCGGCAACTATTCGGTATTCGGCCTATTCGGCCACTTTGCCGAATATCTCTTACACCTTACTAAAAAGGTAATTATTTAACACAATAAAAATAGCCGCGAACCACTAAACATAATGTTTAAAATGTTTTTTTGGAAAGTTGTTAAATACGATGACTGTTTTTTGAGCATTTGTTGGTTACTAATAATTTTATTTTTATCATGGGTTCGATTTTATTGACTCGTATCTGACTATTTCTGAGCAACGAAAAATAAATCTTAGCAAACGTTTTCATAATAAATGTGACTCAAAATTTACAAATGTTAGGCCGAATATTCGGCGCTTCGGCCGAGGGGGGGCCGAATATTCGGTATTCGGTATTCGGCCAAAACTACTATTCGAGGTATCTCTATTCGAGAGTTTAACCGGGCGTATAGAATGTCTCGTGTTTACTGTCCAACTAGGGGCCTGTTGCACCACGCTTCCCTGTTTTTGGGTCGATGAGTAACGACGGTACCTATTAGCGTCAATGTACGACCAATTGTCACCGTGGTGAAACAGGGGCCAGCAAGCGTATTACGCTTTATCAATGTGATATCAACGTGAAAAGTGTCACTTTTTAACGCCACGCGATTAAGGGTCGATTGCACCAAACCGTCTGTCACCGTTAAAGCGTTCGCTAAATTTTATTGTATGGTCATTTCATATTTTCATAGTTCTCTGCTGAGTGATGTTGATCAGTCTGTCAAATGTGGTTGGTGCAACTGGCCCTTAATGAGACATACGAGTACACTGTCATGATGATGTTAACGCTGACGTTATAGCTCTTCGGTCCCCAGTTACGTCAATCAGACGCTTCGCGATTTCTGCGAACAACTTGTGCGCGCTGGGACCCCATGGACCTAGAGTTTCAACTCCAAATGGTACAAAATAGTACCTACTCTCTACCGAGGCTCTTATATTTGTTACTGAAGTTACTTACAATTACATAAAAAAAAACTGTGACTCGTGACATTACCTACATAAAAACGTAACATGATCTCAAGAGAACGTTACCTAATTAATAATTTAGTAACACATTTTATCTGACACAAACGTCCGTTACCTCAGTCGGTGACCTTTGACACCGCAACCTGTCACAAAAGCATTCCAATTTTGAAATTGGAATGCTTTTATAGCAATCCATTTAGCAATCCATTGGGATGGATAGTGAATGTGTAAGAAATCGTTACTACTTTAAAAACACTCGTATCTTATTCTGTCAATGAAAATAAAAATGTGGTAACTATGTAAGGTAAACGTATTGTTATGCTCGACGCGGTCCCAGTACATGTCATCTTAAAATAAATTTAAGTCATTGTCAATAGAGGTGACCGCAAGGTGTCATCTATTGGGCATTAGCATGTCGAGCACTAGTATGTTTACCTTATGGGATGCATACAGAGTTACTGCGTTTAAACTTTGAGTAGCAGTGCGAGATACAAGATTTTTTCAAAGTAGTGACGAAATGTAGAATTTAAACACACTTGCATTGCATTCTAGTGTTAATAAATTGCAAGGATGATAACATTTCTTTATCATTAAAGGTGCAAATTGATGTTTATTTCAGTGACACATGCTGTGTTATGTAATTTGTGGAATGTTTGGAAACGAGGTCACAAAAGTACAAAATATTGACGAAATTCTGTGTCGCATATACTTTGGTGTGGAAAATTTTTGTATGAAAAACGTTTACGCGCTCTATTTTTTAGGTACTAATGGTACCATCGCCCGCACTGTTAATTGACCATTAGTAAACTTTATAACAAAAGGCGTAAGGTCCACCGATGGATAGTTAAGACTGTTGTTGTTTGTACTACAATCATTACCAACGAAAACTATACTCTGTATCTTTAGGTATTTAAATAAAAGAAAACAAAACCTACCCTCAAATGGCTTCTTAAGCCAGTTGAGGGTAGATGAAAACATTACATGATCAAATAATGTAGGTTAAGGTCAGGTCGTTCAGTGACAGATCCAGGTGTTTTTGTAATTGGTCGGTTAATCAATAAATGTTATAACTACCCGAAAATGTACAAATTGTTACTTTTAATTAAATATCTAAAGATATAGACTATAATTCTAGACATTATGTGTTAAGTACTTGAACATTCACGCACGTTGCATAGTCTAATAAAACATGGTCTTCCATTCCCAGAGTGACACGGGCCTACGTCACAACAACATGGCCGCTATATATAGCGCTATCGCATATTATCATATAGCGCTGTCGCATGATGACGTAGGCCCGTGTCAGTTAGGTGACCTAGAAAAGACGGGAATGGAGTACCAGGCGGAGTATATTATTATACCATGGCACGTTGCTTTAAAATGAGAGGGTAACCACAGAATAAATAATAGTACTACCGTACAGAAAGGACACTTCCTACAAAACCGAAGTTGGCAGCGGTTCAGGGACGAACCTTTCGGCTATTTAGGGTTGCCAAAATTCAAGTAATTATCTTATCTGTGGTCGTGCACGCAAAAGGACTTCAAGTTGTGCTAACCCTAATAATTGCTCGGAGCAATGCTGAGCCGAACGGAGCCGAGAAGGCCCGAAAAGAGAGTTAACCCACTGGGGTAACTTTAATTGCACGGTTGCGGCTAGGTTCGTGTGTCTCTTAATACCTATTTAATATTAATAACTATTAGTATGTTTTTAGGGTTCCGTACCTCAAAAGGAAAAAACAGAACCCTTATACTCCTTATAGGATCACTCGTACTGTCTGTCTGTCCGTCTGTCACAGCCTATTTTCTCGGAAACTACTGGACCAATTAAGTTGAAATTTGGTACACATATGTAAATTAGTGACCCAAAGATGGACTTGTAAGGTAAACAAATGAATTTTAAACACGGGGGGCACTTTCCCCCCGTAAATGAGAAAGTTAAAAAATAACGTTTTTCAAACTATATCGTGTTATATATCAAATGAAAGAGCTCATCTTGAGAATTACAAATATATTTTTATAATTTTATAATACATAGGTTAGAAGTTACTGGGTCTAAAATTTTGAAAAAAATAAACAAAATAGTTCTTTACCTAGATGACAGGAAAACCTATTAGAAATGTGCAGTCAAGCGTGAGTCGGACTTAATGGACGGAACCCTTTGAACGCGAGTCCGATTCGCACTTGGCCGGTTTTTTAAATTTTTCGAATAGGTTTTGAGGTCACGAACTCACGAAGCTAACAGGCTTCCTTTAACACGAATGGGGCCGAAACTACGGCAATTAAAGCAGCAAATCCTTACAAATAGTTAATAGATTACCAGATTACAGCATCGGGGTCAATACAGTGATAGAAGACCACTTAGCTTTCTACTTATACGGTAACTGAAAATACCAGTTTCAATTGAGATTATATTTAAAGCAATTTCAACTTTAAGTTGTGGCTGTAAGATGCAATTTACGGTGGTGTGAGAGTGTTATTTAGGACTTTTTAATGGCTTAGTTATTTTATTATGATACGTATGTGCTGTGTTGTGTAATACATGGATTGTGCTAAAGTACGTCGTGATTTAGGCGAGCCTTGGATTAGACAAATAAAAAACCGGCTAAAAGCTAATCAGGCATACATGCTATGCTTCATATCATAAAGCATCAGCCCCGAGAACTTGGCCTTCGAGGATTTTATATTTCAACGGATATTTTCTATCCTCCTGAGTCCCCCTTATCATTATTGCAGTTTTGAATTTGCAACCTTCTTCTATTCCATTTTAATTCAAAACTCCATTTGGATTTAATCATTTATAAAGGCCTCAGGGACTCAGGAGGCTAATATAACATCACAATAGAATTTATTAATTTTACTTTTATAGCATTGTATAATATTTGTACTTTTAAATTGGATTTAGGTATGTAGTTTAGAAGCCTTACGGAGCCGACGGAGTTTCGCTGACAAAGGCTCTTAAATAAATGTAAATACAAATATATAGCGAACGAATTCTAGACTGGGACTTCAACTTCAGCAAAATTTAATTAGAGTTCTCTAACAAACATCACAGTTTTACATTGTCCGTCTACCTGACCGTCCGTCTCTACTTAGCTCCGTGACCAGAAAAGCTTTAATTTGGTCAGCGAGTTAAATAGACAGACAGACGGACATTGAAAACCTGTACCTGATTATGGAACCAAAAGAACTTTGGCAAAATAAATATACATTAATCTAAGGTGTGGTAAGAAATCACAAATTTTGATACTATGTAGGTACATATATACTTAAAAACGTACTCAAAAGTACCTTTTACTGCATACCAGCCTACGTAATCTTACCAAAATCCAGTCTATAAAAGAATATAATAGTAAAATTAATATCTGTTCCACTTACTTTCGCCCGCGGCAAGCACTTGTTCACAAACCGCTCTGCAAGTGCAAGTCACCCTGACGAGGCAACTTGTATCACAACGACTTTGCCGTCGAAGAGAATAGGAAAAAAATAAAAACAAAAATATTGATTGACTGTGAATTTCCGGATAAAAACTAAACTTACGAGCTTTTATTGCTTTCTGTGCACAGTTGATATGCTATAAAGTTGTTAGCTATACATACACATGTATTACCTACATATATATATATTTAATCGCCTTTTATAGTGTCCCACTGCTGGGCAAAGGCCTCTTCGCTTGATTTCCACGACTCCCGTTGTTGAAATTTTTCCGGCCAGTTATTAATGAAGGTGTCTAAAGTCGTCCCGCCATCTCCGTCTGGGTCTGCTTATTTAGCGGCATCCACTTGGTGAGCTATACTAGCCCACCTATCCGGATGCATGCGGCAGACGTGACGTGCCCACTCTGCCCAGTCCGAGTTCAACCTGGCGGTCTCCCCTACGTCAGCTATGCAGGTTCTGGAGCGCAGTGTAGGTTGTGTTTCGGATGCGATCCATCCTTGTTACATCTATGTATTAAAATAAAAGCGGTGGCGGCTGAGTGGTTATGACATCCGATTTTCAATCGCGGGTTTAAATTCTGTCTCGTACCTCGTATATACCAATGAGAACTTCGGAACTTAAATTAGGTACGGAATATCATTTGATATGTAGGTACCACTAGCTTTTCGGTGAAGGAAATCATCGTGAGGAAACCTGCATACATCTGCGAAGAAATTCAAAAGTAATTAAGTATGTTAAGTCCCCAATCCGCATTGGGCTAGCAGCTGGGGAGTATAGCCCAAGCCCTCTCGCGTTACCTGTGCCTGGGCATTGCTGGCAGTGGGGCTTATATAGGCTGTATTATTAATACTTATAGTATAAGTATATCTTACCATATCTCGGGACCATGGGGTCCCGGACCTTTGGGAGGCGTGCGTGGGGCCGAAGCCAACATCGCAGAGGCCCTTTAAGACAAGTTTGATGTCATGTAGAATATATAGTAACAGCACCAGTCATGGGACATTTAAGAGGAAATTTGGAGTATTTATGATATTTCCCTTGTACATGTAAACTCTCTCCGCTTAGCGTGTTAAAAGATGAAAGTCCTATCCGCCTTTCATGTTTTAGGCGTGTTGTATCAAAGATACTGCAATGAGTTTCCACATAATTAACAAATTAAAACTATGCTTTTTTTCTCCAGTCATGGACACCAAAGTTCCAGTAATGGGCCCCCGGTAATGGACGTGGATCCAGTAATGGGCCCCCTATAATGGACATTGCTCTATCAGTATAAATTATAGAAATGGGGAATAAGTTATGGCAAAAAAATCACGTTTTGGTATAAGCTTTTATCGCTGAATGTATTTTTCTTTCCACAGCCAATTATTATTGTATTAGATTCATCGAGACAATTCTAATATACCCAAACACAATTAGTTAGGGTTTATTGCGATAAAGTTTCCATAGCCACCTCCTGTCTCCATCATCAGATCAAGTCCATGTTATCATAATATTGCATTATCATCCGATTTGCATACTTAATTACGTACTTACACAAAATTTCAACTGAATCGAAAATCGAAAAGTGGGTCAAATTCAGCTACCAAGATTTGACCCACACTAACTAACAAGGCAAGTTAAATAAAAGTTTGGAAAAACGATATTAATTTATCCTAAGTCCGAGAATAGGGGTCATCCATTAATTACGTCACACGAATTTCTAGGTTTTTTGACCCCTCCCCCCCCCCCCTTGTCACATTTGGTCACATTTGGCAAACCCCTCCCCCCTAGTGTGACGTCACATTTTTTCTACGAAATCGCCAAATCGAATTAAGTAAGTACCTAAGTATTATTAATATTTTATCAAATTATTTTTGACGATATAAATATTAGTAATTTTATAACCCAAAACTGCTTAGGAAAGAAAATTAAAAGAATAAAAACGATTATCGTTTTAAAAACTTGTTATTTAAATGTACAGCGAATAAAATAATTAAAAAAAAAAAATTCGGTTACTGATGAAGTTAAAGTGACGTCACAAAGTTTGTGTCTCCCCCCTCCCCCATGTCACAATATGTCACATTTTCTTGACCCCCTCCCTCCCCCTAAACGTGTGACGTAATTAATGGATGACCCCATACCTCCTGGTTCACATATTTCGTAACTACATTTTACTTCTGTATTGTTTAAAACATGAAATTATGGCATGGCAAGCATCATTATGTCAATTGTCCCATCATAGGAGGTATGCAGTTTTACAGCTCCTATAATGGGATTGGGCCAAATACCACTATTTTTTTACATCTGTGGAGTCACAACATAGTGTGTTGTATACCTTATCTCATGGTAAATGCAATTAACAAAACACATTCTAGTTTTCATCGAGTATTAATTAATTAAAATTTAATAAATTAACTCACCTCTCTTAGCGAAGTTATTAAGAATTTTTAGTGATATTTTTTTTCAGTGGCACGATAACTTTTGGGTTGACGCACATTTCTTAAAAAATAACCGAATTTAATAAAAAATCAAACATAATCAGCTCTAGGACTCTTATTTATGATAAAAATATATCCAGTGTTTATAAACTACTTTTATATACTTATTTTAGAGGAATTGTGTTTTTTTGTCCCATTACTGGTTCCGTGTCCATTATAGGGTACCTATACTACTATAGGTACATGTTATTATAATATTTCTGCTTTACATTTGTGCAGAAATAATTCGAAGAAACTCTTAGTCGGGCAGAAATTTTAAAATTTCTGCTATCTTTTGATAAGAGAAGTTGCGCGTCGCGAGCGTCCGGGTACAGGGATCACTTTATTATAGAAAGTCCGGATTAGCGAGGCCCTACTGTATCTCAATCGGACCATAAAACCAGGCGTGGCTCACTCCGCGATTTCGTCGCGTCGCAACAACTCAACAAGTAGCTGCAAGTACATCCGTTCCACACCAATATTGGTGGCTAGCCATAGGCCGCGCGTGGCGCCACCTAGCGGTCATATCTGTCCTAATCGTAACAGACGCGTTTTGTTAGAGAGTGAATCTTCTGTACCTAGTACTATTATTTATTCTATGATAAAACTAAGAAACAGTCAAGTAAAACAGCATACCGATGTCTCAACATGACACGCAATTCTTCCCGGACGGGTCGCATTACTGTTACAAATGTTACATACGATAATTAGACTTCTTAGACTGGAGGCCAATTCGGACTTACATTCCGATATCAAAATGATCTCATTTTGCTATCATTCGTGCGGGAATTTCGCTCGTACTTGTTAGTACACGTATTGGCGCGAGAGATAACAAAATGAAATCATTTTGACATCGGAATGTAAGTTCCAACTTCCATTTGGTCTGGTCGTTCCGTCATTCGGATTCTCTAACCGGATTTTGAAACTACATTATGATAAAAAATATTACATGTCATGCATGATATGAGATATTATTACATATGTGGGTCGGCTTGAAGATTTACAAGCTTTTAACTTGAGTGCAAAAAGGAGGGCAATTATTTTTGGGTGGCGTGTGTCTTTTTATTTCGCATGTTTATTAACCTAAAGCAGCGGTCGGCAACAAGCGGCCCGCGGGCCGCATGCGGCCCGCGAACCTCTCACTTACGGCCCGCGAGCCCCCTTGGCTATTTTGTATGTAATATTGACAAACGACAATTTCTGATGAAGTCACACATATTAACGAAGTGCGGCCCGCGTCAACTTCGTTAACTACTATGTGGCCCTTGGCTGCTAAAAGGGTGCCGACCGCTGGCCTAAAGGTTTGATGGATTTAGAATTAGTTATTGATTAAACAGAGTTGAAAATTGTTAAAAAAAGTTGGTAGGCAATTATCAAATTATGTCAACCAATACCGTTCGTCTTTCTCGTCGTTGTCGATGACGGCGACCCTAAATAAACATTATGGACGTTGTCTAGCGTGAACCCTTATGTGGCTGACCAGGCCGAACTTGGTCTTAAATACTCTAATGCACGCGTGACAATAAAGTTGGCCAGCTGCGTTGAGCGTGTACACGTAGGTGGACTTAGGTCTCTTTTTCCGTAACTGGCTTTTTGTGTCTAAGCTTGTGAGGCGGTTATCTTCAAACATTTTGACACCGTTATGGATTGTAGAACGCCAAGATGACCTTCTTCCAGCAAGCTCCTCCTGCTGTTATAGATGGCGCTGTACGGTCTCATACCTTATTCGCTAACTATAGATGTCAAAAGTTAACGTTTGCCAATACAGTTAAGTACACAAAACATATGTTGCTGCCATATGGCTCCATACAGCGCCGTCTACTTCAGCTGTCACATTGAACAACTAATCTTCGACTTTACAACACTTAGGTACTAACAAAAAGAATAGAATGACTTTTACTTGAATTCCGAGGCACGCTTTTTCCTTGGACTTTATTCGTCTTATACGAAGTTACATACGTCTTTGGTACTAATAAGTTACTATACTCAAACACCATTAACCAGTAGGTCCCTAATTAACTTTCATTTTAATTAACTACTTATAGAGACATAAAGGACTTATCCTTTTTAATTTGTGGGACATTAACTAAATTGACCTTTTCACAACTTCTTGTATTATGTAATTTAAATAAAGTCAAATTGACTATACTTAATTTATAGTGGCTAAATATCACGTAAGTTGTATAGCATTTAAAGTACTTTACTGTTAAATGTGCTTGTTAATTGTATTTTTTATTACTTGTACCTTTACCAGGCAAAGCGAAAGGGGAAGGGAATTAATTGTATAGGTACTATAGGTACAGTCAACTGTAAAAATATGGGTGTAGCCAACTTATTCAAAAATATGTCCCATAGTTCTTAATTCGCTGACATAAGAGCTATGGGACATATTTTTGAGATGATTTGTGCACCCATATTTTTACACTTGACTGTACTAACAACGTAAGCTTATGACATTTCTTATAAAAATGGGAAATGGGAAAGAACACCATATGCTAGCGATTTCTGCCACGACTCTTTGTCCGAGCGAAACCGAAGGTCTCCGTTTTAGAATGGGTAGAAATTATTTCGTATGGCTGGCTGTTCTCCTCTACAGGCTGAATTTCTCACACACGAACCTCGTAATCTTTGGTGAGCTGGGCTATAACCGCGAAAATCGAAGTTCGCAAATTGCGGGTATCTTTCTCTGTCACTCTAATTACGCCTTCATTGGAGTAAAAGAGAAAGATCCCCGCAATTTGCGAATTTCGGTTTTCGCGGTAGCCCCCCTGGTTCGGTAATTTTAAGTAGGTAAGCAACTAGGTACCAACCAAAACCTTTAGAAAGCACAATTCCTGTCCACTCCAAAATTTGACATGTAAATTATATTTAAAATAATTTATAATAATAATAATAACCGTTCCCCATGTACACTTTATCTATGACGCAATTATAATAATACACAAAAACGTTACAAGTCATATAATTCCCTCAATCTAATTTGAATCTTAATACAAACGTCATAAGGTAATAAAATATCTTGTGTTTATTTATAATTTAAGACTTTTTTGTCAAGAAGAGCGCAGGCGCAAGAAAACTTTTACTTTCATTAATCTTAGTTAAGGTAGATATTAATGACACAGTTATATCAAACTGTTAACGAAACATAGAATAAAACCAACATAAATATGACCTCTAACAAGGCAAAGTTGTTAAGTATAAAGCCATCATACTTGACTGGTGTTTTGATGGATACGATGGGAACCTGCGGACAGCTTATAATGCTTTAGGGCGGTTAAAGCTAACAGCGCAGTTAAATGAACTCGATTGCAGTTAAAGTTGTAATAGTTATTACGTGTTGAGGCTGTTTTGGTTAACTTCCTTGAATACATAAACCATTAGTAAGAGACATTTAAAGCGGGGCTCTCTAAACACCCAGAAACATTAGAGATATTGGAACTTCAATCTTTCATATGCCTTGTCCCGTTTACGTACCACACAATTTGGACTGTAGGTATTTTACAGTTTCAAGGTTATTAATTCAGTAGCAAATTTTTGATAAAGGCATACGAAGGGTTAAATCCAGCTCTTGCTGATATTGCTCTTTGTGAGTTCTAGCGCTTCAGGCGCTTGTACAAGTACAATGGGCTGTGCTCTGAAGAATTGTTTGACATGATGCCTACGGCTGCTTTCTACCACCGCTCCGGTCGCCGTCGGCAGTTGGGGATCAGGCAGGCCGACTATTTATTTAATATTTTCAGTCTTTAAAATTAAGTTACACTGCTGGACATAGACCTATTTTGAGCATTGCACAAGCGGGATTATGCTGCAGTCCCAACTCTGGCCCAAGATTGGTTGGAACTTCATTTTTAGGGTTCCGTACCCAAAGGGTAAAACGGGACCCTATTACTAAGACTTCGCTGTCCGTCCGTCCGTCCGTCCGTCCGTCCGTCCGTCCGTCCGTCCGTCCGTCCGTCCGTCCGTCCGTCCGTCCGTCCGTCCGTCCGTCCGTCTGTCACCAGGCTGTATCTCACGAACCGTGATAGCTAGACAGTTGAAATTTTCACAGATGATGTATTTCTGTTGCCGCTATAACAACAAATACTAAAAACAGAATAAAATAAAGATTTAAATGGGGCTCCCATACAACAAACGTGATTTTTGACCAAAGTTAAGCAACGTCGGGAGTGGTCAGTACTTGGATGGGTGACCGTTTTTTTTTTGCTTTTCCTTTGTTTTTTTTTTTTTTTATGGAACCCTTCGTGTGTGAGCCCGACTCGCACTTGCCCGATTTTTATTTTTTTTTAATTTTCCCGCATTTGTGTACAGGCTACAGGCCAAAGTGCAGGCTTCCTTGCGTTTTTTCCTTGGTACAATAAAGCTTGTTCGATAATGATAAATATCAAATGATGTGCCATGCTTTTATATTGTTCTTTCATCTAACAAAATACGAGAGATGACTTAATGATTGTTGTTTGTTAGCTTTGTACTCGTTTGCTGAAAATAAATTTACAATTATAGATGGTCAAGCAAATCTTGTCGTAATTCAAATTTTCTATGAGACCATATCCCTTCGCGCCTACATTTTTCGACGCCTTTTTCTACTGACAAGATCTGCTCAACTATATGTTTACAAAATACAAATTTTCATGCTTTTTTTATTTCCTTGGCAACACACAACAGCTGCTTTTTGACGTTTGTCAAACGTCAATGTCAAGTTGTCTGAATTTTTTTGCTTCAGGCGAAGATTTCGACGCATTTTCATCTTCATTAGTGTTTTAATTAAGAAAACCATTCGTTTTAAATGTGAATGCTTGCTGAAGACTTGAACAAGAATCAAGTTAATCATCATGGATCGAGTTATAATCGAGAAAGACAAGGTTATTGCCCCCGATGTAGCGCTAAACGCTGTGCTGCAACCAAGCCAAGAACTGCCTGCTGAAACTCCTATAGTGACCGGGTACGATTGGGAACTCGGTACAGACTACAATAAACTACTCGAGAGTTATGTAAACTCTGGTTTCCAAGCCACAAGCTTCGGGAAAGCTGTTGCAGAAATCAATAAAATGCTCAAATGTCGATCAGTCGCCTTGACGGAAGAAACAAGCGATCCGTACGAAGAGGATGTTTTTATCAAGAAAAAAACTAATTGCACTATATTCTTGGGCTATACTTCTAATATGATATCCTCCGGCTTGAGAGACACTATCAGATTTCTCGTGAAAAATAAACTTGTTGACTGCATTGTGACAACCGCTGGCGGAGTAGAGGAAGATTTCATAAAATGCCTCGCTCCTACTTATGTCGGTGACTTTAACTTGAGCGGAAAATCCTTAAGAATCCGCGGTATTAACCGAATCGGGAATCTCCTAGTACCTAATGATAATTACTGCCGTTTTGAGGAGTGGGTCACTCCGTTGTTGGATGAAATGCTTGATGAACAGATTAGAGATGGGACAGTGTGGTCACCATCTAGAATCATCGCAAGACTCGGTGAGAGGATTAATGATGAAAGCTCAGTCTGTTACTGGGCATGGCGGAATAATATTCCTATATACAGTCCAGCTCTAACCGATGGTTCTTTGGGGGATATGATGTATTTTCACTCTTACAAGCGGCCTGGTCTTATTATTGATATTTTAGGGGACTTGAGAAGACTAAACACTATGGCAGTCAAGGCGAATAATACTGGCATGGTTATACTTGGCGGTGGAGTTATCAAACATCACATCTGTAATGCGAATTTAATGAGAAACGGAGCTGACTTCGCTGTATATGTTAATACAGCCAGCGAGTTCGATGGAAGTGACGCTGGGGCCAGGCCAGATGAAGCGGTTTCTTGGGGAAAAATCAAGCCTAATGCCACACCAGTGAAGTTGTACGCTGATGCCACTTTGGTATTTCCATTGATTGTTGCTCAGACATTTGCTAAGCATCATTTCAAAAATAAAAAGAATGTGTAAATATCAGATGATAGTTTCATTCATTATAGAACGGAATTATTAACATATAAAATTAAATGAAAATTATAAAGTAAAGCTACCTTATTATTTTTTTTGAATGCCACCGCCATCTAACGTCGAGTAGCAAAAGTACGTGCAAAGTGACATCTATCGGTGATCCTGTCAAATTACAGCTGCGTTCTGAAACAAAATTCTTTTGTACATTTCTTTTTAAAATTAATATTTAATTTGTAACTTCTTTTTTTAAACGACCTTTGATATGTATGCAACTTTGTTAGTTTAAATTATTTGTTGCAGTTGCGAATGCCTTTGTTGTTAAATTTTAAAGTGCTGTAAGAAATTAACGGATAAAAGGAAAAGGATATCACTCATTATGGTTTCCGAACGCGAATGGTGTGAATGAACTGTCAAATATTCAATGAAGTTAGCTGCTGTCTGGAATCCTTCCGCCAAGCTTGTGTGTGTAGAGATGCACCACTTCTTACGTTAGTGTGCCGTCCGTGAAAGCGGTTTTTCAAAGCTCGCGCTCGCCGTTTTCATCGTTTGATGCGCCGCCCGGCCGGACGCCGGTGCCAGTGGTGCATAATATTTACATTACGGCTTCCAAAAACCCAACATTCCACTTCCAACGTTGTCTTCAATTAAAAATGTTCGTAGTTAGTTCGAAAATCGAATGTTAACTTTTTAATGTGGCCAGTTTAAGTGATAAGTGTTTTATGATGTGCTTTCTGCGAGCGGTTTTATTCCTTTCGTTGGTTTTATCCGGTAAGTCGCATCCTGAGTGCCCTTTGCGGTGCTATTTTTAAGTTTTATGGTCATTCGTTGCAGATATTAAAGAGTTTTCCCCGGGAGTGTGTAATTTGTCGCTAGGTTCTTTGATGTTGACAATATTACTTTGTCTAGACGCAGTATGAATACTAAACGACTGTTTCATACTTGATATTCGCTTAGGTATGCGAGATGCGTTTGTTCGGTGTTTTGTTCCGACTGCAATGAATAATACCTATTATCGATAATCGAGTCCATTGTACTGTACTTGTAGTTTATTCGAATTTCCGATTATAAAAGACCTTATTATTGTAACTATTGTAAGAGAATGCAACTTTTTAATAAATGAAGTCAATATTTAATTTCGCATCTTCGCAAGTTCACATCTGTTGTGGGTTGTCTTAGTAGTAATTTATGAGTTAAATGACTCCCATGAAATCACTTGTATGGTGTGCAAAACAAGTTTATACAGTTTGTGTGCATTCATGAATTAAAAAATTAGTAGTACCATGCAGTTAAGTGCAATACATAAGAGACAACATAATTTAATAAGTTGAGTTCTTTTTCTTATACATCTCAGGCCAGTAACTTCAGTAGTAAAACCTACTCATTCCTAATTCCTGCATAGGGCTTGTGGTGATTATCTGAATATGACAGAGGGTTTTCTTATAAGTTTGTATATTTAAACTGTAATATCTGGGAGACCGAGCTTTGCTCGGAAAACATATAAAAACTCAAAAATGCGCGTTTTCCCAGAGATAAGACCTAGCTAGATCGATTTTTCGCCCCCGAAAACCCCCATATAGCAAATTTCATCATAATCGTTAGAGCCGTTTCTGAGGTTCCCGAAATTAATATATAACAAGAATTGCTCGTTTAAAGGTATTAGACTATATTTAAACTGTATTACTCAATTTGAAAATGAAGAGAGGCACAATGGTGGATCCCCTAACGGCATTCTCTACTAGTCAATTAGTCAGTTCGAATCACAAGCCTTACCCCTCTAGGAAATGCTTATTCTATATCCTCTAGCAGCCCTGACGCCTATAAAAGGGTATCCCATTCCATTTTAATTTGAATCTTTATTCCTACAAATCTGTTGCTTTTGTCTTGGCAAGTTTTGATGTCTGGGTGTGGAATGTACTTTATTTTTATGCAATCCCTACCCATTCTGCATATGCCGGCCATTATAATAAGAATGTTATGCTCATGTCAATAATATCTGATATGCCCATCAATCAAGTTGTCCGGAACTGTGAACAATGTAATTGAATTGCTATTAATATTTGTTTTGTTATAAATATTAAATTATCAACTGTGTGCTGTGTTTACGCGTTCAGCAAGTAAAAAAGTGTGTGTAGATCATTAGGAACACCCAGGCCTCTTAGCTATTTCTGCTGCCAACTGTACCCACTAAACTTAAGTATGAATATTGATTGTATGTAAATACAGTTAGCATCAATAGTAGCAGATGAAACAATGCGCCAAAAAGATCTCATCATCATCATCAGTCGTTCCCTCAATGCTGAGGATCGTGACATCATGTCCTAATGTTGCTGACCAGTCTCTTCCATAGGCTTCTGTCACCCGTACGGCTTCCTGCAGATGTAGATGCAGCGGTGTAGTGACTTGTGCGCTCCATCTAGCTTTGCCCGTCATAGTCGTCATTTCTAGGCTATCAGGAGAACGTCGTGAGAGGTGGCAAAAAGATCTGCTACGCAGGAAATGATGGAATACTCTGCCAATTTGCGTTCAAATGTATCTGTTTTAGTCACCCCCTTGTTCAGAAAACTTTACGGGCCTGATTTAGTTGAATAAACTTTTATTCCTTTCTCACAAATACATAAGTCAAAATGACAGATAAAGACAAACGATTATTACTTAATTGAGTTTTGTAGCGCTTTTATGAATAAGGGGGTCATTGTTTTACATAACAAGACATAGGTATCCATTTTGTTAAGTTATTAGAAAATGGAAAAGAAAAATCTTTGACGCGAAGCCCCATCCGCTACTTTTGGTGCTAACTGTACACGTTTATCTATTTTATGAAAGTAAGTAGGTATAGGTACCATTTATATTACATACCATTTACTTTAGCATGGAGGAAAAGGCAAGTACTAAAAAGAAAAAAAAGAGAAAAAAAAAAAAAGAGAAAAGAGTCAAAAGACTACCAACAAATATCTACGTATCAGAAGACTACTAAAGACGTAATCGAAATAAGAAAAGACCTCAATATCAAGAAAAAAGAAGAAATCAAGAATGGGAAAATTGCTATGATCAAGTATGATAAACTGATAGTTAAGGAAAAACCTAGCCAAGGAAAAAATAATGAAAAAAAAAAAACGATCACCAACAAATTCTCCGATACTCAATAACAATAGCAATAAGCAGGAAGAACGCCAACTAGCCCCTTGTAAAATGAACAAAACAAATGGATATGAGTTCATGAACCTCTCTAGATCGGACTCGCAAGCATCCACAAGTAAATAGCAAGCAAGGAAAACAAAAACCCACCGGAAACAAAAACAACTAAAAACCAAAACAACTTTTAACACAACATTCCCCAATCCGGGGACCAGCCCCCGTGGGGAGTACGACCAACACCCCCTAGAAAAAGTAAACCAAAATGTAAAAACCGAAATATAAAAACGAAATGTAAAAACATAACTAACAAAAACCAGATAAAACAATAAATATCTAAATAAAGCAACTAGAACGCTAAACAAGAATCCAACCTGAATCAAAAGCCAGGGACAGAAGTCACAGAAGACTGACAAATTCTAGGCACAAACTACTAAGAAGATACTACGATTCTAGGGGAGGCCTTTGCCAGAAGGAAGGCAAACTGACAAGAAAACATCAAGTTAAAAAATGTATATAGATTAAGTTTAAATGTCAGAAATAAAGGCTATATTATTATTATTATTGTAGGTAACATCGCCCACACTGTTAACTGTACATCGGAGGACCTTATGCCTTATGCCGCTTGATGTACAGTTAGGAGTGTTGCTGTTTGTAATTAAGTTTAGTTTCCCAACTTTCCCAGAAATGTTTCCAATTTTAATTTGTTAAGAAACCCTAAGAATGTTGTGGGCGTCGCGGCCCCAGGGCTACTTTCAGGGTTCAGTAGTATTACAATAAAATTTTTCGATATATAACGCAATTTGATAGACAGTTGTACATTTTTACTTTTAGTTTGGAAATCAGTCACATCATTGTATCACGAAAATTGACAGTGCTGCAGCAGTAACGTTGCAACAGAGTAATGCTGCTGCAGTTGCCACCCGAATATTACCTTTATCATATCTTAGAATGTAATTGAAAACGCGAGCGAAGCGAGCGCGAAAATTTTTCGATATAAAAACGCAATTTGATAGACAGTTGTACTTTTTTACTTTTAGTATAGAAAACAGTCACATCATTTTATCACGAAAATTGTCAGTGCTGCAGCAGCAGTAACGTTGCAACAGAGTACTCGTAATGCTGCTGCAGTTGCCACCCGAATATCACCTTTATCATATATTAGAACGTTATTGAAAACGCGAGCGAAGCGAGCGCGAAAATTTTTCGATATAAAAAACGCAATTTGATAGACAGTTGTACATTTTTACTTTTAGTCCCAACCAGGCGCGAAAAAGTTTGCCCCTCCTTCCTAAGTAGCGCCATAAGATTCAGGGGCAAACTTAAGTCAATCGCGTGTTGTGGCTACCCCCCCTTTTAGGGGTTGTATTTTTATAGCCTATAACCTGGCCGTGGATTTTCTCGACAGATTTGTAAAGTATTTAATTACACAAACGGGTCTACCGCGATATAATTTCATTGTTTTTACCTTTAATTCCGACGTTTCAGCTGAGTTGCACCAGCTGTGGTCACGGAAAGACTGACGTCCCAACAAATGTCAACGGAGATATTAATAAAACACCACTAAACTACCCGAAATTAGTTTATAAAAATGTTCGGGGTAGACAAAGAAATTGCAGCTACCCGTTAAAGTTTAATGTTTATTGAGTGTTGCGTGTCGTGCCGTGGACAATAAACATTAAACTTTAACGGGTAGCTGCAATTTCTTTGTCTACCCCGAACATTTTTATAAACTAATTTCGGGTAGTTTAGTGGTGTTTTATTAATATCTCCGTTGACATTTGTTGGGACGTCAGTCTTTCCGTGACCACAGCTGGTGCAACTCAGCTGAAACGTCGGAATTAAAGGTAAAAACAATGAAATTATATCGCGGTAGACCCGTTTGTGTAATTAAATATGTGTACAAAACGCGAGAGTTTAAAGTGTTAGATTTGTAAAGTTTTCATCAAAATCCGTTCAGCCGTTTTCATGTGATGCGCGTTCAAATAAACAGACAAAAATTCTAAAAACTGTTGGAACGTGTTCTGTTATCGATTCTAAGTATCCCCAGCCAAATTTTTTTCGAATATCTTCCATGTACATCAGACTTTCGACCCTCTTCAGCTTTATTATAATATGTATAGATACATTCAAAAAACCCATAACTAAAATTTCCACGAAAAACGCTGGTGGCCTAGCGGTAAGAGCGTGCGACTTTCAATCCGGAGGTACCAATATTCAAACCCCGGCTCGTACCAATGAGTTTTTCGGAACTTATGTACGAAATATCAGTTGATATTTACCAGTCGCTTTTCGGTGAAGGAAAACATCGTGAGGAAATCGGGCTAATCCCAATAAGACCTAGTTTCCCCTCTGAGTTGGAAGGTCAGATGGCAGTCGCTTCCGTAAAAACTAGTGCCTTCCTCAATTCTTGATGTTTGCGGAAATGCCGACACCGCACAAGAACACAGTAGGGTTGTCACAGACTTTTACACAAACATACCAACAAACATTTCAAATAAGACACGTTAGCCGTGTAAGTAGTACCGAGCTACGAACAATAGCGATGTATGCAGCTCGGGTGCGCGCGACCCGCCCCTCGAACCCCGCACGATTGCCCTGTCTAGATGGCTTCGTCTAATGACTGTATTGTTGTATAGACCGTGATCAACCTTGCGTAACATCTAAAAAAAACGATCAAACATTGCAAATGTTACGACACGGATGACGGAACCCAGAGCTCAAAGTCTGCTCAAACTTAAACCTTTTTTTAAACAACACCCATTAATATAAATAAGCGGTTGTCAAAATGCTAATGTTGCATAAAAAAAACACAAGAAATGTATTTCTACTGTGAATCATATGAGCGGTGGTAGCAGAGTGGATATGACGTCCGACTTTCAATCCGGAGGTCGCGGGTTTAAATCCTGGCTCGTACCAATGAGTTTTTCGGAACTTATGTACGAAATATCATTTGATATTTACCACTAGCTTTTCGGTGAAGGAAAACATCGTGAGGAAACCTGCATACATCTGCGAACTTCGAGCAACACCGGCTTCCGACACATCGGAATCTGCGAAGAAATTCAAAGGTGTATGTGAAGTCCCCAATCCGCATTGGGCTAGCGTGGGGACTATAGCCCAAGCCCTCTCGCGTATGAGAGGAGGCCTGTGCCCAGCAGTGGGACGTATATAGGCTGAAATGATGAATCATTTAATACAATGGAATAAGGTATATCATCGATAACACTACGTTTGTGCATTTAACGCTGCATATGGGACGTTTTTCTTCCAGTATCTCATAATTATTTGCAATATTTTTTTCTACCTGTTAAATAGCTAAATTAACCCAATTGTATGTAGCGTGTAGGCTAGTTAAAGAGTCCGCAGCTCGGTTCTCCATACAAACGTAGTTTAATGACTAGCTAGATTGCTCTGAAACTTTGTACTTACAATAGATCTTACCTATATTATTCGGGTTATTCGCAGACGGTCTAGAACGCAAAATGACTAGTGTAATATTTTACCTATATCACTTTTAGTCTACATCGCGAACGGTCCAGAACGCAAAATTCCTACATCATTTTCGTCGATTTATCTTTACGTTAGCGATGTCGACGGAGCCCCGCTACCGCGGGGCTTCTATTCTGTGCTGTTTGGCCTTCGGCCATTTGAAGATAACTAACGAACCTAACCTACCTAGTGATATAAAAAAGTGGCGATTTTGCGTTCTAGACCGTTCGCGATGTAGACTAAAATAAATATTGTAATAAAATATTACACTAGTCATTTTGCGTTCTAGACCGTCCGCGACTATACCTATTATTCGAATACAGAATCAGAAGGCGATACCATAATATTGTAATTAGATGTTGAATCTTCCACTGTTCCTTACAAGCTACAGGAATAAAATAACGTCCCAGGTAGCTCGCAGCGGGGGTCAATGCAATCAAACGGCGCCAATGGAGGGACTCTGCAAAAACTGGTTTGTTAATGAAGCAGAAATATGTAATGTACCTATAATTAAGGATCTCGAGGTCGTATTATAGGGTGTTTATGTCTTTACGACGAAGCTTGGATAATATTCAGAAGCTGGGATAGAGTCTAAGCTAATTTTGCACTGATTGGAATATAACAAAGTAAGGGGGTGTTATTATAAACGTCATATTTTCATAGTTTGTCATTAACGATGACATTAAATAAATAAATAAATAAGTATTATAGGATATTCTTATACAGACTGACTAAGTCCCACGGTAAGCTCAAGAAAGCTTGTGTTGTGGGTACTCAGACAACGATATAGGTTTGTATATTATATATATACAAATACAAAGAAAACACCCATGACTCAGGAATAAATATCTGTGCACAACACACAAATAAATGCTCTTGCCGGGATTCGAACACAGGACCATCGGCTTAATAGGCAGCGCCACTATCCACTAGGCCAGACCGGTCGTCAGACGTTGCCATGCATTGTCATTACAAATGCCAAGTAGATGTAGAGTTATCTTGGCCCGACTCTAGGTCCATACATTCCAGATTTCAGAGGGCTTGGTTGTAACGAGCAGTGTTGGCCGAAAGTTAATGCAAATTGAAAATGCTGGCCATTAACCATTATAAATTGAATCGTAAACTGTAATCGTCCGTTACGGTTTAAGGTTCAATTTATAATGGTTAATGGCCAACATTTTCAATTCGCATTAACTTTTCGGCCAACACTGGTAACGAGGTCATGTGGTCACGACCCTCGGTGATGAGAAAACAAGGAAGAAGTGAGAAGAATATAAAATAAACTTGGCAAAAATGTAAGCCATGATACAATAATAATCGATATTCATCCTCTCACAATCTGCTAAAACAATATGGCGGCGGTCCAATCCAGAATCCAACTTAACAATGGAATTCCTTCGTAATCGCCTTCATAAATATGTATAAGATTTTCGCCTTATTGCAATGGAGTAAAGTGCACAATAGTTTATATTATTTTGATTCCGACCGTTGAACCCACGGAGATAGCTCGCCGAGTTTTATGATTATTACTTTTTTAATTAAAAAGTTTAAGGTCCATCTGGATTCGCTTTAAACTGCCATAATCTATGATTGCAAAAAGGTTGGAATGTTAAAATTGCTAGGCGGCTAATAGGTCAGGAAATGAATGCTCAAAAAACGTTGTAGAGGGAAATGCTAGGAACACAATTTTTGACCCCGTAACTTTGTTTGGACTAGTTAGGAGGTGAACATATCAAAAGTCCCCGGCTGTAGCCCCGGTGCTGGGGGGTAAGTAGGTCGAATTTTTCGGTTTTTCATTGATATCTTGGAAACTTTGCGTCTTAGCGACATGACTACTAAGAGAAACCGAAAGCTGATAAAAAATAGTTACTAGTTTTATCCAGTCACGTTTTTCGATATCTTGAATAGTTTTTGAGATACCCGCTCTTGAAAGTTTATTTAGGGATTTTAATTTTATCTTGATATCTACATCAGTGAAGCTGTTAGGCCATGTTTGGTATAAATCGGGTGTGCTGAATTCATTTATGGTATCACATTGACACTATTCCGAAGTAAAACCAAAATTTAAAAAAATATATTTTTTTAAATCCCTCTTCACCCTTAAACCGCTGATCCAATTTCGTTGAAATTTGGTATAGAAATAGTTTCAGTCTTGACACAGGACATAGGATAGTTTTTTTTAACCAAAAGCATCTTTTGAGGGTGTGTAAAGTGGGGTGGGAGTTTGTATGGGGAGTCAATAACCGCTGAACCGGTTTAGATGAAATTTAGGATGGTATACATCTGTGTTTAGATGAAAATGATACCAAACATGACTTCAAACCTTACCTTAAAGCAGTATTAACCTCAGGAATTCAGTTTCGTCGACGAAGTTGAATTCCCCCCATACTCCATTTCACAACTTTAAAGAATGAATATTGAGATAAAAAGTATCTTATGTCCTGTCTTGGGACTCGAAATATCTGTATACCAAATTTCAATTAAATCGGTTGAGCGGTTTAAGCGTGAAGAGGAATTGAAAAAAAAAAGGGAATTTGTTTAAAGTTTATATGTTTTTTTCTTAGGAATGATGTCAATTAGGGAATGCAAATCGGTTATAACCGTAACCGAAATATTCGGTTATAATCGAATATTTTGACAAAATTTCATAATCGAATATTGGAAACTCGAATAACCGGTTACGGTTATTTTCGGTTATTTATTTATGACTTAAATTGTATGTTTTTATCATCAAATGACTACAAAATCCTGCCATTTTTGGCTGTGACGCCTGTGACTATAATTTTTGTCATTCGTGGACTTCAATAACAAAAATATACCAAATTTACTTCCCTTATTTATGAAATATTTTTATTGAATATTGTATCACGTTCAAGGTCATATTTTACTTTTACTGTATTTGGTGTGTTTTATTAAAAAACGAAGACTTTTACTCACATTCCCTAATACTGTAGTTACTAAAACAAAGATTTTTGTATTTTTTTATTACTTCTATGTAAATTTATAATTTTTCGGCTAAAATAACCGTAACCGATTATAACCGATATTCGGTTATTTTTCGGGCATAACCGTAACCGAAACCGGTTATGAAGTTTGGCCGGTTATTGCATTCCCTAGTGTCAATGTGATACCAAAAATGAATTCAGCACCCCCGATTTATATGAAAATGATACCAAACACGGCCTAGCAGCTTCACTAATGTAGATATCAAGATAAAATTGAAAGCCCTAAATAAACATTCAAGAGCGGATATCTCAAAAACTATTCAAGATATCGAAAAACTTGACTGAATAAAACTTCCCAACTAACATTAGGCGCTAAATTTAAGGGTTAGAAGAGATTTATATAAGCGCCTATTTACTCTTTAGGGGTTGTTAGTGCTCTAAAAATAGGAGTTATAGCCGGCTATAACCCCGTTCTAACCCCGGATTGGGCACAAATTTTATCACCATAAGATTTATAACAGTGCTACAGTAGGGTTAGCGAATAAAAAAAGAGACATAAGAGCGGTATAGTGGAGGTACAATAGTGTTAATTAATTCTTTACGACCTAGATGGGTTGCATATAGGTGACTACAAACTGTTGTAGTAGAAGAGCGCTAAAGTAGTGTTGTAATAGCGTTGATTAAGTACTTAGGATTTAAAAGGGTGCCAAATAAGCGAATACTAACTATTTGAGTAGTAGTGTAGGGCCGTATAGATGATATTTTCAGCTTTAGATGGTATATTAGCATTTAAAGTCAATATTTGTAACACTCAAGAAGGTAATTGCACATTTTTTCCTTAGCCTTATCTGCTTTGGTTGCAGATGTTTCCATTTTGTATTATTATTCGTAAGCTTGCTCTGTGACAGCTTAAAGTGAAATGTAATGGCGGATAATTAAAAGCAAATAATTATTTTAGTTCACTGATGCAGGAGTTATCTGCGGATTTATGATGGCGAAATTAATTACACTGTCAAAAACTATATGTATTATTAACAAAATTTTAATGGGCCTCTGATCCTTTGCATATTTATCTGAATATAATATTTTTTTATTTGTGGTCCACCGTATTTAATTTTCGAAAAATTACTCAATATACGTGAAGTCCGGTTTTAAATATAACAATACTAACATTAGGTCAATATTGAGTAAAAGTATCGATTTTTATGAAGTATTTACGTTCTAATTAATAGTTTTTGTTTTGCTTATTGATTCATCGGTCAATTTAACATGGCGCTATAGGCTTAGGTTCTAAGTAAGACTCTAATAACAGTATAAGATGTACTAAGGTATTAAATAACGCTCGTCTGCGACTACATGATCGATAATGGTGACTCATAACTTCTCTTTTCGACTGTAAGTGATACAAGAGAGTTAAGTAGCGATTATGATGCACGGAGCTATAAAAGACTTTTTCACCACACCAACTCGGAAAGGCTTACTTTGCACTTCAAAAACTGATAGCAAAGTTGCATTTTATTCACATGTGAGGCAAAGTAATCAAATGCTAATTTTGAGTCGATTTCTTATGTTTGCTTGTAGAATTGAGTTTTAAATGACAATTTTGGATGATAAATATTTAATAACATTCATTTGGATTTGATTTTATTTGATATTTTACATTTAATATTTGCTTCGGATTGGTGTGGTGAAAAATTTTGTGTTTCACTCGGGGGCAAATCTTGTTTAACCCTCGTGCTTTGAAACCCTCGCAACGCTTAAGATTCCATTTTTCGAACCACTCGCTACGCTCGTGGTTCAATTTTGGAATCTTTCGCTTGCTCGGGTATCAATATTAGCACGAGCGGTTAAACAACAACTTTGACCCCTTGTAACACAAATAACTATTTATCGCCTGTTTAGAACCTTAAGTGAAAATTGCAGCTGCTTATCACTCATATAGATATTAAGGTGGTAGAATTCACTTTGAGCTATAACACTAGCGGCTTAAGATGCATTATAGCGGCCAAAACGGCTACTGTGGATCTTAAAGCTATACATGGACCTCTTAAAGACCTTGATGTCACCAGAGCCTGTAAGCTTAGAATATGTAGCTATTCTACAGCCGTTCTATGTCTTTAGGTGATAAAATAAGTGCTAAGTGTCGCTTAATTGTTTGTTGGGTTGTAACAAATTTTATCAGCTTTTGGTTTGTCTTAGTAGTCATGTCGCTAAGACGCAAACTTTCAAAGATATAAGTGAAAAACCGAAAAATGAGACCTTTCCCCCTCTACCCCCAGCACCGGGGCTACGGCCGGGGACTTTTGATATGTTCACCTCCTAACAAGTCAAAACAAAGTTACGGAGTCAAAAATTGTGTTCCTAGCATTTCCCTCTATACCTTCTTATTGCTTGGCCTATAATAATATAGTCAGGAATACGAAACTAGTCTACTCGTATCATATCAGTATTTAATATCTGGGAGAGCCAGCTTTGCTCGGAAAACATATAAAAACTCAAAAATTCGTGTTTTACCAGAGATAAGACCAAGCTAGATCGATTTTTCGGCCCCGAAAACCCCCATATAGCAAATTTCATCGAAATAGTTTCCGATATCCCCGAAATACATATAAGTATATGTACATAAATAAATATATTACAAGAATTGCTCGTTTAAAGGTACTAGATTTTCATCATCTCTCTCTCTCTCATCATAATGTCATCCGCCCAGCGGCTATTTGGTTTGGTCCTATAAATTTATTTATTATTTATAATATATTTATAAAATCGGCTACTTTAGTCACTTTAACACAAAAATTAAATAGAAACTACATACTTCCAACCTTACAAATTTAGCTCTGTCTTCACCATACACCAGACAAAGAATGAAATCAAAAAAAAGTAACTGCATTAGTAATTAGTGTGGCGCCGCTCCCCCATTGATGAAGACGTTAGAGTGCGACAGTGATCCCGTTCTGAAATCTGGAGATATTCGACTTGTTATAATGGTGACTGGTGACATGGCCAACGGGAAATATTGTGAAAGGTGTGATGTCATCTACGAATGGCAGAACATAGAGCTGAAGTGTATGTAAAGTTAAGTACTTATTGTTAAAACGCGTCAAAAAACTAAGTGGAATTTTGGTCCTCAGAGTGGTGGTTGTATTTAAACCGTATGTCACGTCGCGTATGAATCATTACAAAGGGAAGGGGAAGATAGACTAGGGAGGTAAGCTGGTTTAATATATCGGTCAAGTGAATTACTTAATTAGTCGTTTCTTATCAATAGTAATATAAAATATTAGTAGTCTTGAGTTGAATTCCAAGTGGTTCAACGTCTGTGGTTCACACTCACAGGTTCATTAAGCGAAAATGGACGTAGAGCATGGTAAATTTGGCGAACTGAACCATGTTTTTCAAAATATATCCACCGATAATAATCGTTTCTCCCTATCCGACGTATTGGTGTAATGGAAAGGGACAAACGATTATTAGCGGCTTGTCAACTTTACTAAACGTTTATGAATAAGGGGTCATCCATTAGTTTCATCACACGTTTAGGGGGAGGGAGGGGGTCAAGAAAATGTGACATGTTGTGACAAGGGGGAGGAGGAGTCACAAACTTTGTGACGTCACTTTAACTTCATCAGTAACCGAAAATGTACATATTTAAATTATTTTATACGCTAATATACATTTAAATAACAAGTTTTTGAAACGATAATCGGTTTTATTCGTTTAATTTTATTTCTTAATCGGTTTTGGATTATAAAATTACTAATATTTCTTTTGTCAAAAATATTTTGATATAATATTAAATGAATAATTGCCGATTTCGTTGAAGAAATGTGACGTCACACCAGGGGGGAGGGGTTTGCCAAATGTGACCAAGTGTGACAAGGAGGGGTGGAGGGGTAAAAAAACCTAGAAATTCGTGTGACGTAATTAATGGATGACCCCTAAGGGGGTAGATATATACCGCCAACTATCCAATTGACAATCACTAGAAACAGTGTTGCCAATTTAAAAACCAAACCGCTTACAAACTTAAGTCACAGGAACCCGTCGGCAGTGGGGAGACACTCCTGACTTCGGGAAAACTCGGCTCCGTTCGGCTCAGCATTGCTCCGAGCAATTATTAGGGTTGGCACCACTTGACGTCCTTTTGCGTGCACGACCACAGATAAGACAATCGCTTGAATTTTGACAACCCTAAATAGCCGAAAGGGATATTGCCATACATTAGAAAGGGACAACATGATTCGTCCCTGAATCGCTGTCAAACTTCGGTTTTGTAGGAAGTGTCCTTTCTGTACGATAGTACTATTATTTATTCTGTGACTGAAGACGTTTCCATACAATCGAAGTTACGCTCTCGTTTGTAAGTGTGACTCAATATTTTTTCCCCAATACGTGTCTGTCAGATTTGTCTGTCTCGTGCCCCATTTATTTAACCTTTTTTGCACAAAAGCAGCCCTTTTTTAACCTTTTGTACTCTAAGAAGCACCTTCGACTACAAAAGGTGAACTTAATGCCAGAAGGCATTTTATAACAGTCAGCCTATAACCAAAATACAGACATCACTGGAGTTGCAATGTCCATAAGGTTTGATTTCCGATTTTTACCACAAGCCGGTCTTCGCTTTGGCGTCGCAGTAAAAAAAAATTGTTTATAAATGCCAGAATAAAACGACTTCACCCTACAATCCGCGCAGTATATTTTTTATCTGCGGCTTCCTAAGAAAATACATTGAAGTTGAAAATAGCAATATTTCCTATTTCAAATGCTGCTACAAATCTGATCTTACACTATTACCTTCGGATAAGCAATCAAGTCACCTGTATTACCGGTAACAATCCAAGGAAAATACGGAATCCGCCGATTGACGACCCCTGGCCCCTCGCGGGCGAGGCAGGGGCGCGCAACTATAAAACCCGACATATTTACGAGCCTGAGTCTCCCCTGCTCCTAACGAGGGGGCGGAAGGGATGATCGGCGAGCGGTTGCAAAAAAAAATCCAATTAATAAAAAAAATTGACCGGTGTAGTCAACCGCGAAACATATGGCTCGTCTATTTTATTTTATTACTATTACAATATATTTACACAGCATTACAGTACGCACCAAAGCGCTGGCAAATTTAGACGTGCAAATAGCAAAAGTAGTACATACTTATTGAATTATAATTCATGCAAATAAATAATTCTTAAAAATATGTTAATTTGGCCTCTATTGAAAAAACCGGACACGAAGGGTTCCGTACCATTATCTATAAAAACGGTCACCCATCCAAGTAATGACCCCGCCCGACGTTGCTTAAATTCGGTCAAAAATCACGTTTGTTGTATGGGAGCCCCACTTAAATCTTTATTTTATTCTGTTTTTAGTACCTATTATGTGTTATAGCGGCAACAGAAATACATCATCTCTGAAAATTTCAGCTATCACAAATCACGAGATACAGCCTGGTGACAGACGGACGGACGGAGGGACAGCGGAGTCTTTAATAGGGTCCCGTTTTACCCTTTGGGTACGGAACCCTAACAAGTGCGATAAGGTGGCGAATAAACATTATATTTTTATTTTCACGGCGGCCTCGCATTCGCTCGTAGTTCGCGTTGAAATCACATGCCTCCCTGTTGTGTCGGAACTACGACCTGTAAGTGGAGTAGTGTTTTGAGTTTAATATACCTACCTTTAAATTTTCTATAAGATGTAATTTAACCCCGTCGGATTAACAACATGCATCCCACCCCTAAGGCTGCGTCAAGAACCAATAGAATCACTTCATTTCTTAACAAACACATCCTCTCACATCTCTGGTGGAAACGCAGCCTAAATCTGGTTGGTAAAAAATCTTCAAAGTTTTCCGCTTTTCACTTGCACCTCACTAAACCCATAGGAAAATCGGAATGCCATACACAGCAAAACGAACTCTAAACCAACCACTTAAAGTCGAAAATCAAATCCACCCCTCACTTTCAGCCGTCGCGAGTACTCAAAACGTGTTACGGGTCGCTACTGTTAGATTAAAAAAAATCTGACTTTTTTATTTTAAAACTTGGTTATATTGAAGGTAGAGTTTGAGAGCTCTTATATTCATGGCAAAAATAACTTTTTCATGAGATGCTCTTTTGATTAAAATGTCTCAAAGAGGGCGTGTTAGGTCTTTATGAGTGTGGTTAAGAGATTTGGAATTCTCGTATAGAAGTATGCCCCTTGGAAGAGAAACTTAAACTAATGTCTAAGAGAGCTTGAGCTGACTTCATTGCTCCAGGAAATATAAAAAGGTTATTTTATCGAGAAATTTATACAAACGTTTGACGTTTCCTGCAGTAATGCAGTCGGTTGCATGGCGACTGCATCACTGCCGCAAATGTCAAAAGGGATGCTTCTGCCCGAATTTTTGACATTAATTTGTTACAGTACTGCGCGCAGGATACATTGACTGATAAAGTCAGACGAAGACAAGTCTGCAACGATTTTGACAGCACACGCAGTGCAAGTGTTATTTGTACGTCATAATTTCATAGAAGTTAGACGTTGTGTGGTATGTGTTATAAGGCTAATAGTTGATTTTAATCCTAATATACTAGCGACAGTGTAGACCCAAGCATTACATGAGTCCGAACGCACGGTGGCGCTGCACCCGAACGGATTAAATTAAAACTAAACGCATGACTGACTTATTTATACGCCCGGGTGAGAATTTAAATTATTTTGTTTTTGTTGCAGGCCTCCACGCTTCCATTGGGTCCGAAGGTAAAACACAGATTTTTTCATATTTTTTAGAAAACGAATTGAGAACTTTTTTGGAAATGTTGAAGTCGTTTGTAAAAAGTACAAAAGAAACTGGTACCTATTTTTATCATATATGGTGTGCGATCGGGAGATGGCTAGATTATACGTGCATAGGGCTGTCACTCACCGCATTAGGCTGCGTTTCTACCAGAAATGTGCGAGGATGCGTAGGGATTTGTTTGTTTACCCTCCTCAGCTCAGCTCAGCTTGTTTGGTTACTTCGCTCAGCGTAGCTATTAGGGACAACATTCTATTGGTTTTTAACAAACACATCCCTAGCGACGTATCCTCGCACTCGCATATCTCTGGTGGAAACGCAGCCTTAATCCGCTTGACTTCTTGTTTCAATTTTATAATTTGGCAAAACTTGAGATTGCTGTAAGCTCCTTATATACTCCATGTTATCCATAATATCCATATTATCCATAAAATCCATTTTTGGAAAGCAGCCATATTAATAAACAGTCTTATTAAATGTAGATAATGTGTTGAAACAATATGAGAGGGGAGGCGATATGCTTTTGACCGTCGGCGACCTTTTCCGTTGCAGTGAAACCTGGGTAAACGGAACCTTAGGGACCAGAACTAGGTAAATAAAAGTTTTTCATTTAATCAGTTCGTTTTGTGGCAAATGTCCAGGTTCCAAAATTGTTTATTAACAGAAGTGTTCGTCAATAAAGGCTTTAAAGCTAATTTACATGGACATTGGATATTTTTGTAATTATTTCGGATTTTTGTATAAACTACCTAGCTATTGTCTCCACTTTTAAATCATGTTACTGATAACATTAGTAAGATGTACGGCCTTCTCGGTTGAAGTTATTTATATAGGTAAGTAAGTAAGTAAATATTCTTTATTGCCCCAATAATTATACATTTTACACATAGGTACATGTAAAACTACAAAGAAATTTTAACGGAAAAATAGAACCAGGTAACAACAGGCGGTCTTATCGCTAAAATGCGATCTCTTCCAGACAACCAGGTTTGTTTTTGATTATTTAGATTTTTTACAAGCATTTATTTTATGTATGTAGGTATGTATTGTACGGATCAAATCTCGCAAGATACCTCGATTATAGAATACGATTGAGCTGAAACTTCGCATGCATATTGAAAGTTGGGTGCTTAGAGCATTTAATGCTCTTAGGTTGGGTGACAATGCAATATTATTAGTATGGAGGTGACCTGATCGTGGACACAGGAGGTGGCCATATGAACTCTGTCATAAAACAACGCAACCTAATTGTTCTTATTAGAAATGGCCCGACGTCCCGATGAGTATTAGTTGCCTGTTGAAAAAAAAAAACTAAAAAGGGCAGTCGGCGATAAAAGCATGTATCTAAAATGAATGCAAAAGACTGAAATTATTGACACAGAACTTATTAAGCTTCAGTGCCGCTTTGGCTCTGACTCTGAACCGCACTTTGAGGATGACTCACGTTTATTTTCTTTAATGTTAAATAAACATATTTCAATTCGCCCTCTCAGTTTCACGGCACATAATTCATTTTAATCAAGTTAAGGCAAATTTCGCCGTGACACTCGCTGAAACTGAATTTTCAGTTAAGTAAAAACGTGTTTTAACGTGTTTAAGTAAATTGCATTGAGTCAGTTTATGGAATTATTCTGTCTGGTATTTCGATTTAATTAACAACAGAGTGGCGTGACGTGAGTTGTAGTGTAAATGTAATTTAAAACTATTTTTAGGTACTTAAGTATGTTTGTTGTTACAAATTCACTCGCAATTTATGTACCTACCTATACGATAGGTGCCTAAATAATTAAATGTATGGCCTAATCGTTAAATTGCTGTGCTATTACGTTTTTCACTAGAAGACTGTGCTGGCTTGGCTGTAGTCGCTTTCGTAAAAACTAATGCTTACGTCAAATCATGGGATTAGTTGTCAAGCGGACCCCAGGCTCCCATGAGCCGTGGCAGAATGCCGGGATAACGCGAGGCAGAAGAAGAATACAGTACTGGCTTAATTCCTCGACTTCGTCCGCGCAGAAGTTATAACCTTACGGCCCGGCCACGACATTGAGCGACTTGCGACGGCGGCAGCGATAACCATAGCTTGAAGCGAGACACAGCGATCGGACCTTTCGTTCCCACCTATGGTTGTCGCTGCCGCCGTCGCCAGTCCCGTAATGTCGTGGCCGAGCCTTTAGGTTCAACTCGTTAGGGGTTAAATTCCAAAAAAAAATATTTTTATACAAGAGCTCTAAGTATCTACAACATTTATAGAATATATTTCTCAAATTTCAAGGTACTACCTTTAATAATTTAAACTGTCCGTTGTCTGTCAGTTATGTCAGTAAATATTAGATATTTATGTATGACAAAGGTTGAGATGCTGTGTATGCATTTGTTTGTCTCTAACGCCATTACCTTAATACGAAGCAAGAGTACCTATGTCTTCGTTAAAACTTTTTAATTAATGAACAATTACACTAAGAGAGCTTAGAAGTTTGAGCACCACGTGCTGTTAGCGAAGTTTGAGCAACTATGGCTTCAACTTTAATGTTTAGTGCTGAGTCATAGTCATAACCGTGTTTGTATTGTAAAGTTGACGTTTTGGCAACGTCAATAGTGCAGTTTAGAGAGAGGCGAATGGAACGAATGATAAGTGAATGAATGTATTTACACAGACAATTAAAAGAGTGGAGTTAAGCTCTTGACTTCTTATAAAATGAATTAGAGTTAGACCAAAAAATGATTTTGGTAGCATACGCAGTGTAAGTGTTATTTTAACCGTCAAACTTCTATGAAATTATGACGTATAAATAACACTGGCACTGCGTGTGCTATCACGTATTGTAATGGACGAGTACGTAGTATTCTTCCCTCTTAAAGTAAGTATTTTAAGTTGATACATACTTGTAAGTAGTATTTGAAATATGAATTTGAAACAAAACATGTCAAATTCATCAAAGATTAAGCCAACAGTGCGTCAAAAACGACAAACTAAAAACGCCCATTGTGAACTTCCATAACCCGTACTTTTTCACTAAAATCATCGCGTAAAACTAGAATCGGAAACAACGGGCTGAAAGGCCGCCATATTGGGAGCGGAAACGGAAATCATTGTTTGGCTGGATCTAGCTTTTTGGATTTTTTGTCAACGTCGCGTCATGGGATGGAACGTTCTTTTGTTTATTGATAGTACTGGCCAGTTATAAATGATAGAATATAGTTTGGCAAGCTGTTTCCGTCATTTCATTAGAATAAGGTGGAAAATTTTAAACGTCGTGTTGGATCGTCCTCCCAAAGAAAATTTCAATTTCGCGTCTTATTCTACTGAGAAAGTGGGTTTGCCATTGTTTAGTTTTTTCATGACTCTTAATTTATATTATAGTCAGACCGTGAAAAGTCTGCAGCGGATTTGATAGCCCATGCAGTGCAAGTGTCATTTTAAACGTCAAACTTCTATGAAATTATGATGTATGAATAACACTAACACTGCGTGGGCTATCAAATCCGCTGCAGACTTTTATTGGTGCGACTATATATTCTTTAATATTGGAAATCATTGTTTGGCTGGATCTAAGTTTTTGTTTTTTGTTGTCAACGTCGCGTCATCCCATCCCATTGGAATGGAAATATTTGTCGCGTTTCTGGTAGGCTACCATAGCTCAGTTGGTTAAGAGCGCTGAGCGATGCACGGATTGCAGAGGTCGCGGGTTCAAGTCCTGCCGGAAGCGTAAGTTTTTCCATTTTTCCTTCAGTATAAAATTTGTAGTAACGCTCGCAGACGTATTAGAGTCAGACCAAGAGAAGTCTGCATCGATTTTGATAGCACTTAAATGAAATTATGACGTAAAAATAACACTTGCACTGCGCGTGCTATCAAAATCGATGCAGACTTTTCTTGGTCTGACTTTATCTGCTTGATAAAAAAGTTGGTTTATAATGTATGTATTTTAATCATGTCTCGCATATGAACGAAACGATAATTTCTCTGAAGATAGCCGCTAACCGCATACCCATACAGAAAAGATAAACTGTATGATATTAAAACTAGAAATACTAGCTCGCTCCGGTTCCTTAGAGGTTAATAGTAAATGGCTAAGGCGGTGTTTACACTGGATGCAGATCCGCACGCCGCTCCGATGTGCGAGCGGGCCATCGCTATAAACCTATAGCGCAGTCTCGCTCACACAATTGCACATCCATTGTAAGCCGCCTTATAATTAAATGACTAAGCTATGTTTAGAAATGGTTTCATTTAGCCTCAGGAGTCCGTGAATGTCTTTATACGGACGAGTTCATAAGATAGAGATCTAATTTAAGATCTTGTTTAATTGGTAGCTTGGTAGGTACGACATTGATTATATTTCATAGCAAAATAGAGTCTATGCTGAAAAAGAGGAGTCGTAGAATGTATTGGATCCAATACATTTCACAACTCTTCTCATTCCGCACAGACTCTAGCTTTTTTAAGCTTAGGTAAGGTAGGTAATCGAATTTAAACTGTTGTGAGACATACTATAACATTGAATAATTTTACGGTTTAGACCAGTGGTGGGCAAACTTTCTTCATGGGGGGCCAGAAAGTTTAGAAAATTTAAGTGGAGGGCCAGAATTGTAGCCAAAATTTATTTTGATTTGTGATAAATTGATAATCGTGGGCCAATGCCACATACTAATTATTTCACAGGACCGGCGGCGGGCCGGATATAATCCATTCGCGGGCCGCAGATGGCCCGCGGGCCGTACTTTGCCCACCACTGGTTTAGACTAACTTGTTTACAAAATTAGGTAAGGTACAGTCAAGTGTAAAATCAGAAAAGAACTATGGGACATATTTTTGAGTAAGTTGTAGACAACACCCATATTTGTATACTTGACCATACCACTGATTTAATTTAAATTTAATTAGAACCTATTTATTCATTTTGTCGCTAAAAATTAGACTATACATAAACTTTACACTCATATTGCTTTAAAAATTAAGACTAAAATGTCCTGAAGGTTTATCGCCACACAGAAATTATAAACAGTATTTTATAAGTGACAGAAGTTATTGTCAAACCTATTTTCGATATTTGATAACAATACTAAGTAACTAGGGAACAAATCAAATTATTATTTAAACCTAAGTTAGCCGTACGCTCCAATATACGTACCTTTTAATGAAAAGGCATTCAATTCGGAGTTTCGGACCTTTTGTCGGCAGCGAGGAACTTATATGGAGTGACCCATATGACAATGACAAACACATTCAAAGATAGCAATATCAATTTGCATAAAATATGCAGTTTTAATATCTTCGCTCGAACAATACTGCTGGGTCAGGCTGAATGCATTGCATTCAAGACTCCTCAGAAACCCCTTGAAACGCCTTGAATATTTCCATACAAATTCTTCAAGCAAACATTTATTCGCAATGCATCCATAGATTCCACAACGGCTTAAGTGTCGTATGAGTATAATAGCGGATAAGCCCTTTCAGTTCCGTGACTTTCCATTGACAATCTCAAAAACCTCACACTACATATAGTCATTGCAGTTAAATTTCGACTTTGTCACTTTAAGATAAGGTTGAGATTCTCTAAACAATAGTTGTGCAGATAAGAGGGTGTGAAAGATAGGTTTGTGCGTGCATATAAAGTTGTAGATAGTTGTACAAAAGAATGCTCGGGTATTCATGGTTGTGGGGAGGCGACGGAGCGTGCACTACACTAGTCGATGACGATGACGTAGGGATGGGATCGTGGTGATTATTGTCGATACGATAAACATTTAAAAGTGTTAATTAGCTTCTGCGGTCTAAAGTTCTCCTAATTCCTAGCTAGGAGGCTCTCAAAATCTTGCTAATAAAGAGCAGTTAAAAAGGCGTTTCGGCTTGTATTTGTATTACATACTAGCTTTTGCCCGCGACTTCGTCTGCGTGGAATCAGTAACAGCAGCTAGATTAAGTATAGCGCCTGGATAAAGTGTAATAGCAATCATATATTTTGAGCATAAGCTTAAGCTTACATCAATTATCAGGCAATTCATTAACTCTCTCAATTTCACCCCCCTTTTCACCCTCTTTAGGGATGACTTCCGACATAAAAACTATCCTATGTCCTTCCCCGGGACTCAAACTATCTCTTTGCTAAATTTAAACTAAATCCGTTCAGCGGTTTAAGCGTAAAGAGGTAACAGACAGAAAGACAGACAGACACACTTTCGGATTTATAATATTAATTAATAATAATATATAGTATGGATTACACACTTTCTTCAAGTGGCTTTCAGGTCAAAATCAAACTGAATGTTAGACAATCTATACAACCGATAAAATATTTTGTAGATTTTTATATTTGCTGAAATTGTCAAGACTCAGTTAAAATACACATGCTAGAGATATATGTATACTTCATCAAGCCATTTCCGTCAATAAAAATGAGCGGCAAATTTAAAAAATGTAGGCGGGAAGGGTTATCGGGCCATAGAAAAATTGAATTTCGCGCCTTTTTCTACTGAAAAACTTGTTTGACCGGCTTAGCGCCACTTGCAACATCCCACTAACCCGGGGTTAAGTGGTTAAACCGTTAACCCAGTGTCAATTTGTACTGGAAACCATGGTAACTTAAGGTTTAGCCGGTTAACCCCGGGTTAGTGGAATGGTGCAAGTGGCGCTTAGCAAGTTTATCGTGTACATTCGATCGAGAATCACGTGTATCGATACTTTTCCCACCCCTAGTTAGGAAATAGACACTGCCACTTGATGACTCCTCCGCCACGCATTGAGGACGGAAACAAGCACGGGAAATATTTTAGGGAAAAATTTTTTGTGCAAACACCCCGTATTTATACAACGTGTTTACTAACGAATGGCGTTTAATTAACGTTTTGATATTATAACACTTTAAACTCTCGCGTTTTGTACACATATTTAATTACACAAACGGGTCTACCGCGATATAATTTCATTGTTTTTACCTTAAATTCCGACGTTTCAGCTGAGTTGCACCAGCTGTGGTGGTGCAACTCAGCCCGCTGAGCCTCAACCTACCCGAAATTAGTTTATAAAAATTAGTAGAGTTTAGTGATGTTTTATTTATATCTCCATTGACATTTGCTGGGACGTCAGTCTTTCCGTGGCCACAGCTGATGCAACTCAGCTGAAACGTCTGAATAAAATTTAAGTTAAAGACAATGAAATCATATCGCGGTAGACCCGTTTGTGTAATTAAATGTTTTGATATTGTCACTAAGCCACCATATTCGATAAGATCTCTAGGGATCACCGAGATAATTATAGAGTCCATAAGTTTTCATGCCAAGTGCTAAGTATGGCGTTCCTAAAAAGGAATATGTGTGCGAAGTTAGCGGAGTCTATACAGTGTCAGTACTAATTTGAGTAATTTGTAAGCTAAGCTTTGATGATTCTTCCGAAACCATTCATGTTCGCTGAACATAATATAACATACCTATATCAAATCAGTCTCTTAAGGTCCTATCATTAGCCTTGGAGCCGAACCTAATGAACGTTGAACGTGCTTACTAGCTGGTTTGTTAGTGCACACCGTTGTATAGGGACCTTGCACTTTGAGACTATGCGCTGAAACTTGGCACAGTTGGTTCTTAGCTGGTCTTGAGCAGATACAGACCGGGAGACATCGAGAGCCACCTCTCATTTAGTGGGGGGGAGGGGGGAAGTTCGACGCTGCCGCGCTTCACTTGGAGCAACATTTCTCTAAAACTATACCTATTAGGGCATGTGATATATCATTTTCGTATAAATTAAGGATGAGGCATATATTTTTAGAACAAAACAGTGCATTGCATTGTTTTTGTTCTAAAAACAGATTCCTCATCCTTAATTTATCGGAAAATGATATATTACATGCCCTAATAGGTATAGTTTTAGAGAAATGTTGCTCCAAGTGAAGCGCGGCAGCGTCGAACTTCCCCCCTCCCCCTCCACTAAATGAAAGGTGGCTCTCGACGGCTCCCGGTCTGTATCTGCTTAAGACCAGCTAAGAATCAACTGTGCCAAGTTTCAGCGCATAGTCTCAAAATGCAAGGTGTCGTGCACTAACAAACCAGCTATACTAAGTGATGACAATGATAACCGTGGCAAAAAATTGAATTTACGACATTCATACTATTTGAATGACAGATGACAACGTTCTGTCAAATAACGAATGCTTCCTATATCTCTCAGGCGTGACTTACAGCATGCGCATAGTCAATGGGATTTTTTTTAAGCTGAGTAAGTATTACTAATAAGTAATAACCTATAAAAATGGTGATGGTTTATTAAATAGCAAAACTGTCGCGACATCTGTCCCAAAAACGACGTATAAATGAAATTTCAACCCAAAAAGACTACACGGAAACGCCAAATAGCAAAGTAAAACAATACAGACGGCTAAAAACGTTCTAATCCGCCAACGATTTAATACGTTGCAAAAACAAAACGGATCGCCAGACTTGTCAATTATTCGAGGGCGCGAACACCGTTCTAAAACTACTATTTTCCACGTGTAAATAATCGAAATTGAACTCTATGTTTCCGATATTAAGGTACAAATTCGCATATTAAGTAAAGTGAGATAGGAGGTTTTGCAGTATATTCGAAGAAGGAATTTTTGCGAACGCAACACAATGGCCCATCAATCTGCGCGGTAAAAACTGGCAACACTTACATACCTGGACAAAGGGCGCGGAAAAACGGCGCGGCCATCTTTGAATTTTTGAATTTGGAATTAGTTTTAGGTTAGAGTTAGACCAAGAAAAGTCTGCACCGATTTTGACACCACACGCAGTGCCAGTGTTATTTTATACGTCATAATTTCATAGAAGTTTGCCGTTTAAATAACACCTCAAACACCTGCACTGCGTATGCTGTCAAAATCTCTGAACACTTTTCTTGGTTTAACTCTAGGCGTGTACTTTCGATTTTTATCTCTTCACGGTTAAACCACTGAACCGATTTAGATGGAATTGGGTATAGAGATCGTTTGAGGCTAGGGGAAGGATCAATCTTCATCATCATTTCACGTAGACAAAGCTGTGGTATGAACAGAGGCTAGTCGCTGGCCCAATATTACAGGGTTCTATGTTACATTTTCAAGATATTTGAAATTCGACTTAATGTCACTATGACAATGTTCAAATTTCAGTTCGATAAAAGTGAAACATAGAAGCCTGTAATATTGGGCCAGCGTAGTTATGCTACTAATGCTAGTATCAAACAGTTCCGTTACTCATCACTCTCATCAGGTACTGACTTACAACGCACAGCCTAAATAAAAGTAGAAAACCTTGAAATTTGAAACTTATTATTATTAAATACCTCTCCAAATGGGGATGAACGTTTTATACGACTACTATACGCTTATGAAGATACCACAGAAGGCATATAATGATAGCCGTCATATTGAAAGTTTATCGATGCTCGATTTTGCGTAGCAACCTACTTTTAGAAAAGCAATTGTCCACAAAAAATCGAGACTAATGATAATAAATTAATAAATAAGTAATTTACGCTGTATATTCTTATCTCGCATCATTGAACAGTAATGTGAATATTGCTGGTCCGATCGAAACCTCATTACCGTCGGCCCCTAGAGACACGCCGGGAATACCGGCTTTTCTGTGCTGAATATAGGTGAAGGCGCGTCCTGCTACGGTATGTGCACAATAGGTACATTATATACTTACGTAGGTGCAATTAGTGCATTCAAGTCTTTGCGTATATCTAGGTTTGGTATTGCCAGGAATTATCTGCTTTTCTCAGTGATTTCGATATAGGCGGTGCAAGTTATTTTACGGTACGTACATTTTTAACGCACCTACATACATATCTTAATATGTATGTAGGTGCGTTAAAAATGTATTTACTTACCATAAGTACGTTAAGTAACACTTCTTTGGAGGCAAGTGCATATTAAAGCAGTTTAATAATTCAATATTTTTAAGAACAATGTTAATAATAATTTCGTCACTAAATTGCTTTTGATATAATTAGATTAAAATTATATTTGTAATTAGATGTGCTTGTTGCTAAGCCTACTTAAATAAATAATATTTGAACAATGTTTAATTAAACAACTAAACGAACTAAATAGTTCGGTGCCAAGGCGATTTAAGGCATATATACAGGGTGACCTCAGCCATTGGACGAACCCTGAAATCTCACGTAGGGTTACTTCTCAGAAATTCTAACGGTAATATTTTTTTAATTAGAACAAAAGATAAAAGTTATCAAATAAAAGTTATTTCCAATAATCGACAACAAAAAGAAACATACTGTATTAATCATTGGCAGTGCTATTGACAATTTTTTGACAAACATTATTGGTAGGTACATTCCAAATCAATCTTAAAATCTACTTAACAATCTACATATGTATATCCTAACTTAAAATCTAAACACATTCATCATTGTCGCACATTTGTTTGAAAATGTGCGGCAATGATGACATTTGTCAAAAGTCAGAATCTTAGTCATAAATAGATAATCAAAACGGTCGAAGAAGGTTTCAAACTATTTATTACCTCAGGAGCTACTAACACATACAGGTTGCTCCAAAGTAAAAAAAAAAGTAATTTGTTAATTTCTTCGTAACCGCTACACCGATTGTTATGATACTTTGTATACTGGTTCTAAATACCCTAATGTCGTAATGTAATTTCGGCTTTGTCCAATGGCTAGGGACACCCTGTATATATATACAGTCAGCAGCAGAAGTTGCTAAGCGGGCGAGTTGTTCATAATTACCTTGACACGCTCTTATTCTCTTAACAATAAAGTCGCGCCAAGATCATTTTGAACACCTCGCCCGCTTAGCAACTTCTGCTGCTCACTGTAGGTGCTATGTCGACAGGATTTTTAAACAGGCAATTTATTTGTCCCTAAATGGCGATAACCTATACCTATTGTCGTATATAGTTAAATACTTCCCCATATGATCAATCAAACGGTCCGGGTTCGAATCCCGTTCGGCTGCAGGAGGGACCGGCGCACGTGACTGGACTAGCGACAAACTGATCGTTATACGTAATCGTACAGGGTTGATACTGCAACTTAACTTAATTTAATTCATATAAAAAATAAAACTACACAAAAAACGATCCATAGTGGTTTATTTTTTGTATGAACCAAGGTAACGATCGCTAACGCTTCGCCATCGAATCGCTTTGTGTCTCTCTATCACTCAATTATGCCCGATTTAGACGATGCGAGAACTCGCATGCGAGTTTCATACCATTGCGGGTTTTGATCGGTCGGTTGAATTGGACGTAACCAACAGTCCGCAATGTAACTAACATCGCATACGAGTTCGCGCGCCGTCTAAATCAGCCCATTTTTAGGGTTCCGTACCCAAAGGGTAAAAACGGGAGCCTATTACTAAGACTCCGCTGTCCGTCCGTCCGTCCGTCCGTCTGTCTGTCACCAGGCTGTATCTCACGAACCGTGATAGCTAGACAGTTGAAATTTTCACAGATGATGTATTTCTGTTGCCGCTATAACAACAAATACTATAAAAACAGAATAAAATAAAGATTTAAGTGGGGCTCCCATACAACAAACGTGATTTTTGACCGAAGTTAAGCAACGTCGGGCGGGGTCAGTACTTGGATGGGTGACCGTTTTTATAGATAATGGTACAGAACCCTTCGTTTGCGAGTCCGACTCGCACTTGGCCGGTTTTTAGTACATGTGACAGTGACAGTTGCGTTTCGTTCGCTACGGAGCGTTAGCGATTGGCATGTTCTCTAAGGGTCTCCCCTGATATATCGACGCGCATTCGCCAAAAGCCGATAGGAAAAAGCTTTATGTCCACGCAATAAGAGCGAAAAAGCCGTCGACGCGTCGGCAGGCGCCGGCCGATGCGAGCCGAGCCGAACGACGACTTTTTCGCTCTTATTGCGTGGACATAAAGCTTTTTCCTATCGGCTTTTGCCGAATGCGCGTCGATATATCAGGGGAGACCCTAATATGGGCTGGTGGGCCAGATGGGTTTGAAATATAACATTACATATGACATAAAAAATAACAGAATCATTAATTTAAACAGATTTTTTGTACAAATCGGCACAAAACCAAGTCACAAGTCACAACATGAACTGTGAAATGAACTTTTATAATTAAAACTAAAATCAGACCGCGGCGCGCCGCTCTCAGCCGGAAACGCTTAATTATTAATATCGTTCCAACTGTTGCAGTTTCCCGGTTTTCCTTTTAACCAAATGTCCAATTTCAATTAAACGAAATTTTATTTAACTGTGTGGTAATGGAATAAGTTTGTATGTTGACGAACTTTGTGGTGTACAGCCAGCAGCAGAAGTTGCGGGCGAGGTGTTCAAAATGATCGTGACACGACTTTATTGTTAAGAGAATGAGAGCGTGGTAATTTTGAACACCTCGCCCGCTTAGCAACTTCTGCTGCTGACTGTACACTTAGAGCGTTTTCACAGTGTCCGATCCTATTAACACATTCAATACCACTAAGTGCTACGGGTTACGCTCGTAGCGCGTAGCCACGGTTTCGTCGTATGTAGCGCGTAGTCGCTACGAACAGTGTACCCGACAGTCGGGTTCTTGGTGTTGAATTTGTTAATTACATCCACAATATCGGGCCGCGAGTTGTAGGTACTGGGGGGTCTGAAATTATCGGAAGTGCCATTCCGATATTGGATGTCAGATGACCTCAAACCGGACCTCTAAACTCATAACTGACCTCCGGTAAATACAGTTCCTAGAGAGTGTTCTGCGGCATGCAGTCCGCCTTTTTAGGTTAACATTATAATATTATCGCCATGCAGATTTCTTAAATTAATAAATAAATACAGAAAAAAACACATGTTATACATTTTATTTCTATCCGATATCGCATCGGGCAATGTAAAAACGCTATAAAATCAAAATTAGTTCTGCAACCAGTAACAATATTCACTCGATTATAAGTAGAAACTTTTAAACTAGATTTCTAATAGGAGTTTGATATTTATTTATTTAAACTTTATTGCACAGAAAAAATTGTACAAAAGGCGAACTTAATGCCAGAAGGCATTCTCCTATTCTCTACCAGTTAATCCTCGGGCCAAACAGAGAACAAGCAGTAATAGGTGTAAAAAAAATTTAAAGTACGAAAAATTTTATATTAAACATAATTTTTTATGTTGAACAACATACTATTTCGAATATACATATTATTTATTTGATATTCCTAGGTCTTACCTTTTAATATTTAGACTATGAATTAAAGATAGCTTAACGACCGTAACGTATGTGATTCAGGCAGTATACTTGGTATTGACAACCCTAACTCGTAGATGTGTTGCCCGCCCCTCGGGTAGTGAATACCTAGATTCCAATTATTTTTTTATCGACATTATTGCTCTACATATCTGCTAATACAATTTTATGCTGCCACTTAAGATTGAATAGCCTGGTACAGGGTCAGGCATTGCAAGGTAAGAAGAGGTTACTGATATGTCGCGTTGGATTTCAAATTTGGAGCACAAATTTGTCTTGGAACCGCGATACTCAACCTGCGGGCTCAGCACGGTTCCATTTTTATCGACTATCACTATGCGCGTCCCTTTCGCACTTACATACTTGTTAGAACGTGACGGGCATGGTGACAAGGGATAAAAACGCGACCGTGCTAAGCCGCCTGGGCGCGTAGCCAACATGCCAATCGCTTACGCTCCGTAGCGATCGAAACGCAACTGTTACTATCGCACTAGTATGGAAATGGCACAGAGTGATAGAGAAACACGAAGCGTTTCGTTGTCGAAGCGATAGCGATTGTAACCTTGTTGGCTAGGCCGGCTGCGGCGTGATTCGGCCCACCGTACTTTTTTAGGTGCCCCTCCAAGTGATCCTGCTATACATCCTTGCCATATGATCACCTTTATGCAAGTTCATCTTGCGGCCCGAGGCTACTGCAATGTAGGCTATCTGTAAAGAAAAAGAAACGGTCTGTCAATCGGAAGTCGTCAATACGAGTATATTCTCATGTGCTATTTTATTTACATTCGTGCTTATTTCTGTAGTTAAATCCCGATTTTACAGCTACAAGGCAAAATCCTATTTGTGGCCCTCATAAAAAAAGGTTGAGTATGGCTGTCTAAGGGCCACTTGCGCGTTCCAAGGTTAGCCAACTAACTCGGAGTTAACCGTTAATACAGTACAGTTTAACCCTGTATGAACGGTTAACTTCGAAATGGTTGCCTAACCCTGAAACGCACAAGTGACCCTTAGAATCTTATAATGAATCTTCAGCCTCAAATCTCTCGCCAACACATACGAGTATACAGTACCTTTCCAGATGACTTATAAGTAGAGAGTCTACCTGTCTACCGGGTAGTCTGCTGAGAATAGTCTATCTGCGAAATACTTTAAGTATTCATCGAATCCCGCGGGACCTAAGCCATCTAGCTAATGCATCCTCCACAGATCACTTAGGTATCAACTACTTCTAGACGGATCAATTAAATAACCTCTTCTACATAAGCAACTCTATACTTTTCTCGGCGAATGATGATTCAAAATTCAAATTCAAAATTATTTATTTCACGTGATTTACACACATAACACATATATATACAAAACAATAAACATACAAGACACAACATACAACAAACACACAACAAAATGTTACATTTCTAAATAAAATAGTGAGTTAAACTTCCAAAAAATGTCTACAAACATTTAACATGACAGCTACTCCATATAAGAATAAACTCATTACTACACATCGGTAACTCGTGGCATTTAGGTAGCACTTAAAAGATTAGTGATGAGCACACATCGGTAACTCGTGGCACTTGACATTTTCTACCAGACTAGTGATGTGACAATGTTCTTCCTATACGAGTCGAGAAAAAGAAACCACTAAAAAAAGGAATTAATTAAACTAATATTTTAAGTGCTACCTAAATGCCACGAGTTACCGATGTGTACTCATTACTATCATTCGACGCTAGATGTAGGTATATTTTTTGTACTACGTCAGTGGCAAATAAGTATAAGGCCCGCCTGATGGTAAGCGGTCGGTCTCCGTAGGCTATGGACGCCTGCAACTCCAGATGTTACATGCGCGTTGCCGACCCTAAGACCCCGCATCCTCTTCGAGCGAGATGCATAGAAAGTAAGTTACGCACACGCTAGCGAAATATGTCAGTGTCAAACTGGTGGTAACTAATTACTCATTTTAATTATTTGTGAATGTCAGAGATAAACAAGGTATGTTGTACAGCGTTGTATTGTACAAGTAAAGAGCCCTATTATCCTATCCTATGGGCGGTTACCGAGAGAATCGCGAGACGTAAATTACGCTCCATAATGTGGTGATTGCGGTGTCTGTGAGGGTTAGTCTGTGTGTATCTCCGACTAAAATAGTTAGGTTTCCTAATTGAAACATACGTTTGCAAGATTCCTAGTTCATATCCTAAATGTCCTAAGTTTGCCTTTGTTCATAATGTTAAAGTAATCAAGACTTTCTGTATGCAAAAAGTCTACTTCTTAAGAGAAGTTGTTTTAATACAGGGTGAAATCTGAAATGTGATCAGAGAGAAATGTGTTGCAATCATGATTTAATAAGAAAGCGAAACTTAGTGAAGTTGATACCTATTAGTTACTTCCGGTCTAACCTTTTATATTGATGTTTATTTTTCTAATTATACACAGAAATAATTTTATTTGCTTCCATTTGGTTAACCTACTACTACATGTGTGAAGTGTCAGAGTTAAACATCTGAAATATAGTTGTTGGTTGTAATAAGGTTCACTTTAACTATTTTGGATTTTTGTATTTAAATAAATGAGAAAGACGTGTGATCTTGTACGGGTTTATTAGGCGACTAAAGGACAGATATAAATAGAAAGAGAAGGCGGGAATATACTTAAACAGGCATGCATAAGGTTCAAATTTCACACAACATACCGCCCACCAAAAGGACACTTACGTCCTTTTCATAACTTCACAATAGTACAATTTAACTTCAATCAAATTGACATTACAAAGTTTCAGTATCAACGGGCAACGCACATAATTTTGATATAGATCGTTTCACTACAGCACTACCAGATTTAACACTGTACACTCTAGTAAAACCGTCTTCAGCAGGATGTTTGTCCATGATGCGGCCCAGTGACCATTTGCCTGGAGGTAAGTTATCAGTTTTGATAAGTACTATGTCCCCTATTTTAAACTCTTTTTCTTTTTTCAGCCATTTAGGTCTTTGTTGCAGTCTGGATAGGTACTCATCTTGCCATCGACGCCAAAAATCTGCCAACAGTTTCTGCGTGAGTTGCCAGCGTGACAAGGTATGTATTTTACATTCTTTATAATCTGCTGCTGGAACAACGATAGGGGCTTCACCTATTAAGAAATGTCCTGGGGTGAGTATTTCAGCGTTTTCAGGGTCTGAGTTATCGATAGGACATAGAGGCCGGGAATTCAGGCAAGCCTCGGTCTCGGAAAGTACGGTCGTCATCTCTTCGAACGTCAAATTTGTTGTCAGAACTCTTTTTAGATGGTATTTTATGGATTTGACGCCGGCTTCCCAAAGGCCACCAAAGTTAGGGCTGTAAGCTGGAATGAAGTGCCACTGTGTGCCTTCGATAGCAAGTGTCTCTACTATTGATCCGGTAAATTTCAATTTAGCTTCATTCCAGGCTTCTACAAGTTCTTTGTTAGCGCCTACGAAGTTTCTACCCTGGTCGCTCCACAGGTGAGTACATTTTCCTCTTCTAGCGACAAAGCGTTTGAATGCTGCTATGAAAGCTTCTGAGGTAAGGTCTCCAACCAGTTCAATATGAATTGCTTTGACGGCCATGCAGATGAAAATAGCTATGTACGCCTTCACAGTTTTTCCTCCTCGGCCTTTGGACGTCAATATCTGGTATGGCCCTGCAAAGTCTACTCCACTGTGTAGGAATGGTCTCGAAGGAGTGACTCTCGTCTCCGGTAAATCTCCCATGAATTGCGGTTTCGACGTAGCATTTTGTTTTGCACAAGTAAGGCATTTCTGTATGTGTCTTTTGACTAAGGACTTTGCTCGTAATATCCAGTACTTAGAACGTAAGTAGCATAGCATTTCAGCCAAAGTGCCATGAAGCGTTCTTGTATGTGCATCAGCAATTATAAGTGGCACTAAAGAGTTCTTGTTTCCCAGAATGATTGGATGCTTTCTGTCTTCATCTATATTTGCATATCTGAGGCGACCGCCCACCCTGAGGAATTTGTTTTCATCTACGTATGGGGCTAGGGATCTTAGGGAGCTCTTTCTTTTTACCTGTTTATTTGATGACAAGCGTTCTATTTCTTCTTGATACTCTTCTTGCTGTACCTTTTTTATGCAAATATTCATGGCGTTTTGTAATTCCATTGTAGTAATATCCTTATCAGTATCATCTGGATATGTCTTGTACTTTATGAATCTGAGGCAATAGACAATACTTTTAAGTAGTTCAGTTAGGTTATCAAAATCTCCAAATTGTGTAGTCAATGCCTTTTCTTGTTTTTCCAGGTCTTCAATATTCAGGTAAGTTTGAATTTTCTGTACTTTTATTTCTTCATCTGTTGTGAAATCTTCTTGTGTACTAATATTTATTTCTTTTTCAGATAACCAGCTCGGGCCGTTCCACCACAGATTGCAGTTCTTAAGTGTGGTCAGCTTCATCCCTCTTGAAGCGATATCTGCAGGATTATCTTTAGATTGCACATGGTACCAGTGTTTGTTGTTCAGGTTCTCGACGATTTCTACGACGCGGTTGGCTACAAACGGTTTCCATCTATTAGGTTCTCCACAAAGCCAAGCGATTACTATCGAAGAGTCGGTCCATGCGAACATGTTTGTTGTTGGTATTCTCATCGCTTGTCCAATCTGTTTCATTAGCTTAGACAGGAGTAAAGCGCCACATAATTCTAAGCGTGGGAGGGAGATAGTTTTCAACGGCGCTATTCTCGTTCGTGCAGCGATGATTTTAGTTGTTATTTTGTTCGTGCTTTCAACTCTTATATATACGACGGCAGCGTATGCGCGCATAGATGCGTCGCTAAATCCGTGTATCTGTATCTTTTCTTCTTCCGAGTCTGTTGTGCTAATCCATCTATCCATCTTTATATCTTTGACATTTTCAAAATCATCTCTTATCTGTTTCCATTCTTCTTCGAGCTCAGGGCTGACGCATTCGTCCCACGACACCTTTTCAAGCCATAACCTTTGCATTAGCATCTTCGCCATGACAGTACTCGGTGCGATCCAGCCTAGTGGATCGAATAGCTTTTGTACATCTGATAATATCCCACGTTTAGTTGTAGTCTTTGGCATTGGTGATAGTGACAAGTTGTATTGAAATTGATCTGCACCAAGGTTCCATACAATTCCAAGCGCCTTTATAGTTCCATCAAGGTTCAGTTCCATCTGTGCATTCGCTGATCTTTTATCTTCATCAATAGATTTCATAAATTCCATGTTATTAGAGGACCATTTCATGAGTTGAAATCCCCCTTGTTTCAGAATGCGTGTTACTTCTTTAGCTATTGCAATAGCTTCCTCAGCGGTTGCTGCCCCTGACAGCATATCGTCCATATAAAAGTCTTCTTTTATTGTTTTGATTGCCACTTCGTTGTGGTTGTTTGTTTGTTTATCGAGTTGTTTCTCTTCTTCATCGATAGCAATCTTCTGAAGTGTCTTGACCGCTAAGTATGGAGCTGGAGCGGTACCGAAAGTGACTCGAAGCATACGGTATTCTTTTAACTCTTCAGACTCGTCTTGTCGCCAAAGAATGCGTTGGTAATTTGCGTCCTCTTTTGTTACCAATATTTGGCGGTACATCTTCTGGACATCTGCCACGAAGCAAACTCGTTTCAGTCTCCATCTCATTAAAAGATTTCTTAAGTCATCTTGTAGTTGTGGGCCTATCATCAGTTCATCATTTAATGAGACGTTGTTTGATCCTTTGCAGGAAGCGTCAAATACGATCCGCGTGCGCGTGGTTTCTTTGTCTTCGCGAATTACAGCGTGGTGTGGTAGGTATACTGATTTATCTTCTTTTTCCCTTTCAGGTACTTCTTCTAGATGTCCATCTTCAAGGTAATCATTAATACCTTTTATGTATTCTGTTTTCAGGTTCGGCGAACGCTTAAACCTTCTTTCTAGTTGCATGAATCTCTTTGTAGCTATTTCTTTTGTATTGCCATCAAGTACTTTAGGATTCTCAGTCTTAAATGGCAGCTTCACAATGTATCTTCCTTCTTGGTTTCGAGTGACTGTTTTTTCATATATTTCTTCACATAGCTGTTCTTCCTTGGTGTATTTTCTTTTAGTGTCTGGATCTATTTCCCATAGAGACTTCAGTGTATCTTCTATATCGACTTGATGGTGCATGACGAGGTAAGAATCTTCTTGTGGTGTGCTATCACTCTCTCCAAAAAGAATCCAGCCCAGGTCAGTTCTTTGTGCGCATGGTGTACCTGGTGGACCTTTGACTAGGTCTGCTTGCAGAATTCTAGCGTATACTCGGACCCCTAGCAAGAGATCTATGGGTCCCGAGTTGTTGTAATTAGGATCCGCTAGCTGTAATCCTTGTAGATGAGGCCATGGTTGTTGAACAATATGCTTTTTGGGTAACTTCTTGGTCAGCTGTTTCGACATTACATAAGCTTTAACCGGTAGGATAAATGTTTTATCCCACTGTGATTTTATTTGTAGCTCACAGACGTGGTTGATTTCTGTTTTCATGGGACCCAAGCCCGTGATGCTTCCTCTTACATGTCGTCGGTCAAGCTTTAGTAGTTGAGCTGCTTTCTCGCTTATAAATGATTCTTCGGAACCCTGGTCTATTAGCGCGCGCAGTGGAATGATGTGACCTTGATTGCTTCTTGCTTCCACCACAGCAGTCGCTAGTAGTGCTGATTTCTGTCTAGTATTGAGATGTAACGCGATCACTGTGTTTGCTTGCACTTCTTCTATGTCTTCTACAACATGTAATGATGAAGCCAGTGGTTGTGAGGGACTCGTAGGGGCCACAGGCTCAGTCTGCTTTAGTTGATGTAGAAGGGAGTGATGACGTCGGTGACATATTCTACAGGACACAGGTACTCGACATTTTGATGCTGAATGCCCTGGTACTAGACAGTTGTAACATAAGTTGTTATTCTTGACATATTCGCTTCTCTCCGTAGGTTCCATCTTGGTAAACTCCTTGCAGTGACATAATGTATGACTTTCTTTACACATTACACAATTCCTGTTCTCAAAGGTAGGTGTGGCAACATGGCATGTACTTCGCTCCTTGTTTGACTTCACTTCCTTTGTATTATTCGTCAGTAGTTCCAGCGTACGAAACTTGGCCTCTAAAAACTCCTTAAAATCGTTCCACTTCGGTAAGGGTTCAGAGTCACTCTTATACGCATGCTCTTCCCAGTATTTATGCGTCTCTGGGTCCAATTTCTGAACAAGCAAAAATATCACAAGTGGATCCCAAGAGTCAACAGAAACATTCAGGTTTTGAATGTTATGTAGACACTCTGACGTTGTATCTAAGAGTACTTTCAGTTGAGCAGCTGATTGTGTGGTCATTTTACGCTGGTTAACCAGTTTCTTTAAATTATTGTTCAAAATTAATCGTTTGTTGCCATACCTTGTTTTCAGGATCAGCCATGCTTGTGAATAATTATCAGACGTAATTTGAATGTGCCTCAGTAACGACGACGCTTCGGCAGTAACACTTGTCTTCAAATAATGTAGCCTTTGTACGTCACTTAACATCTTGTTGTTATGCACGAGTGAAATGAATAAATCCTTGAACGCGGGCCACTCTTCATAACTTCCACTAAAAGTAGGTAACTCGATCCGCGGTAAACGTACAAAGTTGTTTTGTGTTCCTGCCATAGCATAGCTTGAGTTAGCAACAGAAGTTTCCATCAAAGTCTCTTGCACTAAATTTGAAAGTTTATCCGACAAATCTCCTCTGAGTACGTTGTACAAATCTTCGTAAATAAAAAACTCTTCGTTCAAAAAATACGGCAAAACACCCCTTTGCTCCGTAGGTGTAGCCTTGACTAACTCTTGGTGGCTGTTGTTAAACGTAGCCCAGTATTCGTCAATCATTTTAATCCGAGACTCGATGTAACCCTTGGTTAATCTCTCTTTAGGGCATTTCTTTAGGTTAACTTGTGTTTTCCGAAGCACTGTAGCACTATCTTCAAGCAGGGCGAGTAATTGTTTTTGTTTTTCAGTCATTGTTAACGATAAAACACTGCAATTTCACGTACAAGTCTATAAAACGTCGTTATAACTTTTTGCAATAAAACTTGTTAATAATCAAATAAACTCATTAGGTTTGAGGTGCAATTCGTTAGCATCTGGCGGCTCCTTATCTCTGGAATGCGGCTCGCTATTGTTCTCGTTGCCGGGCGGCCGGTGTCCGATGCACTTATTGATCCGGTTCGATTACGACCATATGTTGGTTGTAATAAGGTTCACTTTAACTATTTTGGATTTTTGTATTTAAATAAATGAGAAAGACGTGTGATCTTGTACGGGTTTATTAGGCGACTAAAGGACAGATATAAATAGAAAGAGAAGGCGGGAATATACTTAAACAGGCATGCATAAGGTTCAAATTTCACACAACAATAGTGAAATAAATGTCATGTACCTATTAAGAAAAATCAATGACCAATAAGGCCTCCAGTGCCCCAGGCTGGAATCGAACCAGCGTCCTCTGCTATCGCGGCAGTTGCCTGTGCCATTCGGCCACCGGGCCACAGCGGCATAGGTCGAATAATTTAATTTGTTCTAATACTTCTAATAGTTCTGAAATACGGTGTCAGAAAACGTATTTTTTTTTGTATTTGTATTTGTATTTGTATTTAAAGTCATATGTACTGTAAAACCTTGTGCGATACACGTGCGAATAGGTAATTCGCAACTCTGTCGATTTAAAACACTCCCTTCGGTCGTGTTTTAATTTATCGCCACTCGTTTCAAATTTCCTCTTTTCCGCACTTGTATCGTAAATAACTATTCTGATCTCGCCCCCAATTCCACCCTGTAACAGAGGAACTTGTGACATTTTCAAATTGTGTAATTAGTACCAAAGCGCAGACTGCAGTCTGCGCACTTAGATGTTAGTTGGTTATAAGTTTAGGTAGTACTTATGGGATTTGGGGTTTAATTTGTGTAAGATAGTTCAATGTTAATAAGAGTATTATAACTTTGCGTGTTACTAACCATCATTACAATTAGTAGTGAGACGACAATGGGGTTTGATCAGTACCGTCTTTACCATAAGGGCACACGGGGCCCGTGCCCAGGGCCCCCATCCTCAGGGGGGCCCGAAGGACAGACAGTAACAGTATATTTGATTACCCATAATAAATAGAAGATCATAGTAGAAAAATGTTAGTTTAATTAGCTTGCTTTACTTTCCAAAAGGGCCCATATTCTTAAGACGGCCCTGGGTTTGTTACTGAACTTTTATCGCTGACTGTACTTAAGATTTGACCCGAACATACTTACAGCCATAAATACAAATATCGCATGTTATATAAGTGCACATATTTAATTACACAAACGGGTGCACCGCGATATAATTTCATTGTTTTTACCTTTAAAAGTCTTTCCGTGACCATAGCTAGTGTAACTCAGCTGAAACGTCGGAATTTAAGGTAATAACAATCCCACCAAAAACATTTTCATGTAAAATGTTGCCAAGACGACACCATAAGGCTCGCACTGTCAAAAAGTTATGAGATCTCTTGTAGATCCAAGCTTCGACAAGCCCTACTTCACAAATTCTACACTTTGGTCAAAATGGTGATTGGCTTGGCCGTTTACTAACGTGCCCCCAGATGAAATTATATGGCGGTAGCACAGAATAAGTAATAGTACTACCGTACAGAATGGACACTTCCTACAAAACCGAAGTTTGACAGCGATTCAGGGTCGAATCATGATATCCCTTCCTTCTAACTTATGGCTTATATTTAGGGTAGTCCAAATTTAAGTAATTATCTTATATGTGGTCGTGCATGCAAAGGGACGTCAAGTTGTGTCAAACCTAATAATTGCTAGGAGCAATGCTGAACCGAACGGAGCCGAGTTTGCCCGAAGTCAGGAGTGGCTCCCCACTGGCGGTAGACCCGTTTGTGTACAAATCGCGAGAGTTTAAAGTGTTATGTTATATAAGTGCTCGTAAAAACTAGGAGCTCCCATTGGTTGTTAAGTTTGCTGTAAAAATAGCAGTAAATAATTTTATAACTAGATAAACTTTTCTTATTACCAAAAGAATAATTTTACGGAGAACTTTACGAGAATAACTTCGTCAAGTATACACGTCTCATTTATTTTGGAGAGACAATAATTTCAGCAGGAAAACACATCTCATTCCTGTCACGTAGTGGTCGCGTCTAGTGATGCGCCGTTCTTGGGAATGTTCCTGCCAAATCTTGGTAAAATAAATACTATAGAACAATTTCCCAAATCGACCTAGTTTAATAAGCTCGTTAAGGTTTGTGTTGTGGGTACTATTGAAATTATGATACATATAGTTTAGATGTTTATCTGCAGCTACACTATCCGTGGGTACTATACTAGAGTACATAAAACTCATTTTTAAGAACAAATCCGTACACGGCGGCAAGAAGTTGATATATGTCGGGAAAAAATTGAAGAAATTTGAACCTTACGTAATTTTATTTTAAGTTCAAATTCCTTCGGCAGAATATCTCGGGTTATCAACTTCTTCCCGCCTTGTACGGAAATAATCGTGATTCGGGATTGGCAGGGTTCGAATCCAAGACTTTCAGCATTGTAGGCAGTGTCATTACCGGCTAGACGGCTAGGCTAGGAGGTCTAATCCTGCCGTGAAAATATATACTTATGTAACGTTATCTGCATCTCTATCGCTCTTGCATATTCGAGAGATAGAGAGACAGATAAAGAAAGAGTTTTTTGCGGTAGGGTCTCTGCTCGCTTACTTTTCGTAGATTTCGTACTATACGTATAAGAAGTGCCGTGCGAGTGGATAGCGAATGGCGTGAGAGCGCTTCGCCAAATCTAATGCCAGGATCGCACGTACCGAGTAGAGTGGCGAGACAGTAAAACGAAGTATGAAATTGTTACTCGGCCGAGTAAAACTTCCATACTTCGTTTTACTGTCTCGCCACTCTACTCAGTACGTGTGCCAGCTGCATAAGGGACTACAGCGAACATCGAAGTTCGGAAATTGCGGGCATCTTTCTCTGTCATTTTAATTATACTTTAATTAATGGAGTAAAAGAGAAAGATGCCCGCATTTTGCGAACTTCGGTGTTCGCGGTAGGCCCTCTGGACACATCGGCACCGCTTAAAACCATGTTTGTCGAATATTCCCGCTTTGGAATGTTCCCAAAGTGCATCACTAGCCGCGACTCGTGGCTAATTAATTTCGTGCGGAAACACGGTATTAGTGCAAGTATTCTTGTTTGACATTGTTTATTTTGCTCCGAGATGAAAGGAGCTATTTTTGTCTGTATACGAGTAGACTTTCGGATCAATAACTCGCTTTGTTCAACTTTTAACTATTCGTAATAGGATATCGTTTTTTAGTAATAATGATTTACTAAATGCATGAATAAATACAAAGAAACACATATATCTTACATTTTACTTCCTTCCGACATCCACTATCGGATCTGACATGTGAAAACGCTCTAACAATAAGAAGTCGGCGCACTCGATATATTTATTATGTATATGTATAATTAGTAGTGCTGTTCAACTTAGACTAAAAAAAAAAGCCTTTTAGTTCAGTAGTTAGTTCAAAGTTTAAGTTTATTTTTTCAAGATAATTTAAGAACATGGTTTTTAGAGTAACCTAACCCTAAAATGACTTAAAATAATGTATGTATGGTTATTAACATACAATGGGACACATTTTAAGGGACAAGTTATGGCGGTATACGATACGTGTTGATGTGAGAAGTCAAAACTTGTTTGTGTCAAATAAATATATTACAAGCTTTTGATGCGTCTTTTTAGAATATCATGAGCTTTTAATCCCGATGTCGCGGGTTCAAACCCCAGCTCGTACCAATGAGTTTTTCGGAACTTACGTACGAAATGTCATTTGATATGCCAGTCGCTTTTCGGTGAAGGAAAACATCGTGAGGGAACCGGACTAATCCTAATAAAGTCTAATAGTTTCCCCTCTGGGTTGGAAGGTCAGATGGCAGTCGCTTTCGTAAGAACTAGTGCCTACTCCAATTCTCGGGATTAGTTGCCAAGCGGACCCCAGGCTCCCATAGCAAAAAGCTGGGTAAAACGCGAGGAAGAAAAAGATTATTGTATATAATATGTTAGTTTGTAAGGTACCTATGTAGTCCCTAGGACTTAGTTGCCTGAAAATAAATGATTTGATTAATTGATTAATCGGAGCAATTCCTCTGAGCACTCCCCGTTATTCTAAGTAATATCTTTCACTGCTGTACTTATACGTTACGTCATAAAATATTTTGTTACTTACGCCAAAGTGCCGTTTTATGACATTAAGCGTTAGGGTAAGCATCCCAGTTTACGACTCCGGCACAATATTATCTAGAAATATAAAGAAAGATGTGTCCATAAGAACTGGCAGACAATTCTGACAATGTATAGCGGGATGTAGGCAAATAATGTGTCTGCGGATAGATCTCTCTACGTCATATCTGTGCCTAGTTCCCGCCATTCATTGACACATTTATTAGCCAGACATACATGTCTGGCTAATAAATATCATATTCACATAAACATCTATAACTCAGGAGCAAATATTTGTGATAAACATACATATAAATGCCCTTACCAGGATTCGAACCAAGGACCTCCTGCTTCGTAGACAGGGTCACTATCGACGTTTGTACTTTGCGTCATAAAATCTCTCTCTCTCTCTTTGGTCGGCCCCTCATGTCTGAGGATCGTGGTCAGTATCAGGGTTGCATTTGGAGCGGATGATCTGTCTCCACCGGTTTCTGTCCAATGCGTCTCTGACGACCGTGTAGAAAGCAGAGGATGACGAGTCTTTAACTTGATCGGTCCATCTTATTGGTAAATAAAACATTACACCGTCATAAAATATTACATCGTTTATTGACAAGTGCCTTTATTATAACGTTAGGGTATGCGTGCCAGTTTACGACTTTAGCACAACAGTATTAAAGATACGCTCAACCAAGCACCCCGCTCATGAAAGGAAACGTGTGTCAAATGAAGCGAGAGCGAAGTGAGGGCGTTAGCACTTGCACTTTAGAAATAATATACGTTGTGTTCAGTTTCATTCAAGCGAGCATTGGAGTATAGCATTTCATAGCACAAAATCGTTCAGTTTAACATATTAATTTATTTCTAAGTTTAAAATAGTCTAAGATATCCTACGCGTAGAGTTAAACTTAGAAAAGTCTGCAGAGATTTCGACAGCATTGTTAACGACGACAAATTTCTATAAAATTATGACTTATAAATAACACTGGCACAGCGTGTGCTGTCAAAATCTCTGCAGACTTTTTGTGGTCTAACTCTAGGTAGAAGAGTGCAAAGCAGTCGTTGCCATGCGTTTGTTGTTAGATTGACCATTAATTTCACGACCATGTTGCATTTCAAAGTATAAAACGTCGGTGTGCTATACGGGTAGGTAAGTGTGGCTGGCCCTCACATTGGGGTTTGTTTATTCATTGATTAGTGTTTATTGTTAGTTCATACATTTGTTAATGGGCCAGCCACACTTGTCTTGCAGCCACACTTATCCGTATTGACCTTGAATGAATGAATTAATGAAAGTTGAATGAAAGTATATACACAAGAACATATGGTACAGTACTGTAGATGTTACAATATAAGGTACAGTCCAAAACGCAGACATCTTCGCAGACAAGTGGCCGTCCTTATAACGTAGTATCAAACTCTACCTATGTAACTTAATATCAGGATTTCTTTTAAATCTCTACCTATGTAACTTAGTAATATGTATGTCTAATTTAACATCCTAGAGATAGTTCGAAAAGTTTATACATTTTTATGATACCGACTATGTATAGTATGTATTAACAGTATAAGTGACTTGGCATAAATAGCTGTAAACTCATACTTGTTTCTTTGAATATTGTTTGAATTGTTGACCCCTAATATGTTCTGCCATAAGGTCATCCATGATATGACAAAGCCATGTATGTGAATATTAATTGCTTAACTTTGTATCTAAACTTCACACCGTGCTACAAAAAATGCTATGCCGTCAAAATTAATCCTAGCATTTGTATAACCCCAGCAATTAATATAATAATGCCTAAAAAAATTAGTGCAATGAATATTTTATTTGTCTATAAATTATATCATTTACTACCATTTGGCGTGACTCCACACTTGACAGTTCCTTATCTCTTCCCCCGGGTAAATAATTCCGATCTACATAGTAATTGTAAACAAAAAACGCTCCTGTTCGCCATAACTTTTTTACGATTCCATTTAATGAAAGTTGCCACGCATAAACTGAATAATACAAAACATCTGACTTTAAATGAAAACCAACGGTATTTACGACCTTATAATAAAAGTCCTGAATGATATTCCCAAGCGCTCAAACCAAAATAAGTGTCACCATAAAACCGTTAAAGACGATGCGTACGCGGAGTTACACTTATCCTGGGTTTTTGAAGAAATGGTGAGGGATATGAATACGCCCCTAAGGGCCCGATTCCGTCACAAAGCGACATTTTACGCCATTCGACGTACTTTACGACATGGGGAGCCTTAATTATGGCCTGAAATGCCACTGTCTAATTAAGTTTTCGACTTTATTGGGCTATTAGAGCGTTTTTAAGTTGCGGTTTGTAAAGTAAAAGTCAGTGTTTGTCAGTTTGCGGGAGTGTGTGAAGTAGTTGGACGTCCAATTTACGCCTCTTTTGTACTTTTGGGTTTGAATTACACAACTGGTTTCTGGGAAAATAGACACAATATTGAAAGACCGTGCCGGCCGGTCTTGAATTGTAAATTAATTAGCGTTTATTTCGATGTTGAGTTTAAAACTCGAAATTAATTTGTACTTGTATAACTACGCGCCGACTTACGAGTATAAATCAATACTTGTAAGTCAACATTGGAAGCCTTCCTCATATCATAAGATCTTGCTCTTTCACAGACCCATAAAGTTTCAGCGTTCCAGCCCTTGGCTGAAACCGCTACAAAAATGAAGTGCCACAAAATCCTTAGTGAAGGAATAAAATCCCGCCGCTATAATATGCAGCCCTCGAGTCAACACTTTACGTAATCGAATAGTTTTGAAATGAAATTGAGCCACATAGACTTATTCCCTTCGCGAGAACCGACGTAACTAGGACTTTTCTATGTTATGTGTGTTCTTGGACTTTTGTAGATGTGTGTACTGTTTTTAGACCTAATTGTAACGTATTCTGGCAAATAAACAAGTATATTCAATTATATTCGTTTGAGATTCGCCGATGGACAGTTCAGGGCATTTAGTGACTATTTAAGTAGATTTAGTAGATGAATGTTTTAGGTGAAATTTTCTCTCTAAATGCATTTACTTAAATGCTTGTTTAAAAGTACCATGACCGTGAGATATGTCATCGAACTAGGTGCTCGCAAATATCTGAACAATACTGTATTGTCAAGGCTTTACCTTATAAAATGTAATAAAAAAATATAAGAACCATAAAACTAGGCATCAGTCGAAGCACTTACACAATACGAGTTCGTTTAGTTAGGGCCACTTGCATCATCCCACTAACCCGGGGTTTACCGGTTAAACCTGGAGTTACCATGGTTACCAGTACAATTTGACACTGGGTTAACGGTTTAACCGTTTATCCCCGGGTTAGTGGGATGGTGCAAGTGGTTGGTGGGCATCAGAATGGTTAGGCTAGGGATCAGAATAGCACCCTTAATCTAATACATAGCGCTGCAGCGTACCGTTTTGTGCGCGTGGGGGCGCTGCTCGTAAAATTTTACGACCGTTGCCATGGTTACCGGCGCCATTATGGCTCTAGTTCGCCGCGGCGGCGCTAGGGGCGCTGAGGTGCTAAGGTTATATCTTAAAGGGTATTTAATTTTGAAACTGAAAATCATTAGGCTCTCTACACATCTCATCGAGTGAGAGAGAGATAGACCTATCAATTTGTGTTCGTACTATATATACATAAGAAGGAGAAGATGCTATGTTGCGACATTATGCGTCTTTACTTTCTAATTAGTTTAGTACTTAGTTGGTTACTTGTTGTTGGAATATATATTTTAAGCTTGCCGTTTACAAGTCAATTTTGAGACCAGTTAGTTTGCACACACTATAATGTTGACTCAAAAAGTCTGTCTGTGGCATAGGTAGTAGCTCTCAAAGGGACGGACCGATTTCGATGTGGTGGTTTTACGTGAAAGCGAGTTTCCTTGTGGTGATTTATAGCTATGTATGATAAAACACGAACCAGTTTGAAGAGTATCAGCTCTTTTCCAAAATGATGTACCGTCTGTATCTTAAGGTATTTAAATAAAAGTAAACAAACAATTAGTAAATTTTCGGGTAGTTATAACATTTATTGGCTAACCGACCAATTACAAAACCGCCTGGACGCCGCACTGAACGACCTGTCTTTAACCTACATTATTTCGTGTAATGTTTTCATCTACCCTCAACTGGCTTAAGGAGCCATTTGAGGGTAGATTTTGCTTACTGTTATTTAAATACCTAAAGATACAGAGGATAATGCATGTTTGGCACATGGTATAATAATATACTCCGCCTCCTGGTACTCTATTCCGAGATTCGCGTATGACCTAACTGACACGGGCCTACGTCATCATGCTGTTTACAGGTTCTCAAACTTTAAAATGTGGGAGAATTTTAACCAACGTTGAAAATTATTTTAACGGCATTAATTTTAAGTTATTCATGTAGAAACATAGTAAAATAAAACAAATCTAATGTATTAAATTAAACTTTATTTATCTATACAAGACAAACGTTTAAAAAACTAATTCACAGTTACACATTAATTACCAAGCTTACGACGTGAAAAGTTTGGAAAACACTGCGACTGCTGACACTGAGCGAGAAGGAAATAACAATTAACACGCGTTCGACAAGGATGACGGTCAGGGCATGAAGTTATCTAGATCCGAATTGTCAAATGTGACAGCGCTATCCTGTGTCGCCAGTAATGTAAACAGAATTACCCGAACGTCTGAAATTTCTTTCGTGAATCGGAAGATATTGCTAACGAATAATTAAAAATGACGTGTTATTGTAAAAATTAAGATAAAATACATTATAAATGAAAATTATAAAATTATAAAGAAATATTTTAACTTATTAACCATAGCTATAATGTACCCATGTAACATGTTATGTTGAAATAAAGTGGCAATGTTATTGTGACGTAGGCCCGTGTCACTCTGGGAATAGAAGACCATGTTTTATTAGACCATGTGTTTGGCATAATGCGTACCTAGGGTTTTTTTTTTTAATTATTGTCTGAATTCGAACGGTACCTTACCCACTATAATGTTGACTTTATAAATGCAGTTGCCAACGTAACAATCCAATATCGTCGAGACACATAAACAATAAGTTTGGTTGAGTTAGTTAATTTATGGTGTGCAGCGTAAGCTCAGACAGGCAGACGGTTTATGGCTCGTTCGACCAATAATTATAAGGTTGTCGTGGCTAATACCTATTATTATGATACTGTAATATAATGATTGTTTTACTTGTATTCATTAAATACTGAAGGATTAAAAGAAATGGTATTTACTCGTACAGAGGAAGTTGTTGCTAGGGATATTTTTAAATTGGATTTAGTTCATGCAATTGATATGTCCCCAATTATTTTCGTCCATTTGGTCACGTTTCCAATACAATACAACCTTCTATGACCGTAACAAAAGGGACAAATAAAAAATGTATGAAAATATGGGGACGCTTTATTTCTCGTAATATATTTAATCAAAAGAGCTCGTTATTCTGATTGGAAATAATACAAAAATTTCGAATGCGTATCAAATTACACCACACTAACACTTATTATTATTCTTGGATACTAACACTTCAAGAATAAGATAAGCTCCTGGTGGCAGAAAGGAGACTCCTCCGAAAGATCCTGGGCCCTGTGAGAAGAGCAGATGGCAGTTTCGGGGTCCGTAAAAACGTCGAGATTGAGGATCTTGTGGCTGCGCCCAATATTATCGGCGAGACAAAAGCCCACCGCCTCCGCTGGCTTGGCCACGTAATGGATGAAGATCGCGGCGCTAAAAAGGTATATCTGGGACACTTGGTAGGGCGAAGACCGATCGGGCGTCCCAGGTATCGCTGGGGCGATGAGGTTGAAGCGGACTTGCGCGATCTTTGGGGCAAGACTCATTTTGGGGCGCTGCGCCATTAAGTAGTAGTAGTAGTAGTACGAATCCGGTACGAATGGAGGTCCAAGGGGGAGGCCTATGTTCAGCAGTGGACGTCTTATGGCTGAGATGATGATGATGATGATGATGAGTAGTAGTATCAAATTCCGTACAACTTTAAATAGAAAATACCAATGTACATAATGTAAGACTTTAAAACACGAGTTTGGGTTCAGGTGTCTAATTTGTACAATAGCATGCATTACTTTATTTACACACATGAACTATAAGTATGTACTCTAAGATGAAACAGTAGCGGGTAAGTGCGGCAAATATGATTTCTAATAATCAAGCCAATCACAGTTTTAGCTGGGAAAGGGTGTCTGGAAAAAAAATCCAAACATAATACCAATCTTTCACACATATTAGGAATTAATTTATCTTTGCCATCCACACTGCACCCTGTAGGCCAAGCGTCGTTCAATTATCTGTGATAAACCTCTTAAAGCATATTTACTCTCAATAATGCCTTCGCTTGTGGCTGATAAAGTCCGAGCCTCTACAAATAAGACTTCAACGTCTGTTTGTATTCAGTAATCTAATCTATGGCATGCGCATCGGTGCGATATTCAACACTGAGTACCTATAGATTGACACACGCTACACACAGTAAGTAAGTAAACACTTTATTGTACGAAAAGAAAGGAATATTGGTTATACCACATAAAACATAAATGTGTAGTACAAAGGCGAACTTATCCCTAAATGGCGAACTTATCCCTCTTCTAGTTAACCTATACCTAAAGGAGTAAGTACCCACAGTTTACATACATGTCATTATATAGGCACACAGACCAACCATGAGTTAGTGAATATATGATTACATACAAAGTTGTTACACGGCTTCGTATTTTACAGAAACTACCCTAGAATCTCTAGACAAAGTAGTTTCTATGAAAGAATATTCTAGGTAGGTTCAACGCAGAAGTCGCGGACAGTAACTTGTTAAAACATATTTAAAACCGGGTCTATCACGATTTTATTTTAATGGTATATAGACTTATAGAGACTAGTTATCTTATAAATGAGGAGTCTTTTCAAAAGGGCTTATTTCTCTACGAAGACTATACAAAAATAAGCCCTTTTGAAAAGACACTCCTCAAATAAAGTAATTCACTTAATTACTAGAGTTGTAAAGCTTGACCAGGCCCCAATTTCACCACGGTGACAGGTGCGACAATTGTAAAATCACTGTTGCTGACGTCACAGGCATCCATGGACTACGGTTACCACTTACCATCGGGCGGGCCGTATTCCTGTTTGCCACCATCATTGTATTATTTAAAAAAACTTTATTATATCGGAAAAAAACAGATATTTCTTTTGCGAAGTTTCTGACAATTGTCAAGATTTAGAAGAATTGTAGGTAATTCTTGACAGGTAATGAGTTATATGTCGGAATTTCGTGACAATTGTAGTGTTTCTTGTGACAATTGTCATAAACTTAGCAAGAGAAATATCTGTTTTTTTTCGATATAATAAAGTTTTTTTTAATAAAACAATGATGGTGGCAAACAGGAATACGGCCCGCCCGATGGTAAACGGTAACCGTAGCCCATGGATGCCTGTGACGTCAGCAACAGTGATAATTTACGATTGTCGCACCTGTCACCGTGGTGAAATTGGACCCAGGAATATGTGATCATTGTCAAGAGGGCGCTGTTATTCTCATGTATAGGGTGACAGGTCAGTACAGTATGAAAAAAATAGTTCCAGTGATATTCCGCAACATGGCGCGTGATCATATATTCCTGGTCAAGCTTTAGCTACACAACGAAGTTTTTATTCTAGCTATATTAAACCTCAAAAGTGTATTGTATAAACTGCCATATTGTCGACAACTTTTCAACGAAGGGCCATGCGTAACATCCATCAACACAACGTCACATCACTACGTGAAGTCCGTAACGTCCGACTTGTTGACGGCCCGTGTACACAGTGACGTCACGTGTAGCTTCACTCAACATGTAGTACAGTCGTTACCGCTTAGCGGATGGAACAGTTATAGTTCAAAGCTGAGAATCTACGTAACGAATAGGCATATCGCGCTTGAAATGTTCTGTACGGATATGGTCGTTTTTGTCTACGTGACAGCGTGATAAAACGGTGTCCGTCACTTTCTATCCCGCGGAGTTACAAAGTGACAGTTATTTTATCACGTGGATAAAGCGATCCATAATACGCCTGCTGGATGAAGTGCGTACCTATTCCAGGTGTGGTCGAATCAGCGAAGAAAATAAAAGTGACACAACTCGAGTCGGACCTCAGACCAAGCTAACCCTGCATGGTATTTGCAAAGAGAAAGTGTGGAAATTTCAGATTTCTCTGAAAATATGACGTGAAGGGAGTGTCACGTCACTTTGTTCTGTCATAGAGAAATAGCACAGAGTGCTCACTCCATACATCAGTTTTGGTATTTTCGTAGTCGACAATGTCGACATCTAGCATCGAGTAGCGGAATTATCTGTACCGCTATTTGATACTAGATGTCTCGAGTGTCGCGACTCACGAAAATTGTATTGAACAACAATTTACAAGTAATATTACAAGCAGAAGGAGTTGAAGATTTCGCAAGAGTTCCGGTTATATTAGCTGAAAATTGTTGAGCATTAAGGTGACAGTCCATTTCCAACGACAGCAGCACTACCATTCATTTTACTATGGAAATTGACAATAACACCGACGCGTTCGTACTAGTAGTGCAGCTGCGGTCAGAAATGGAATGTTACCCTTAGACTTTTCGGTCGTCGCAACATCTATTGTCAAGTAGCAGTACTGATAATTCCGCTACTCGAAGATAGATGATGTCGACTATGAAAATAATAGTCGTTTTGGTGCCAAAACTGGTGTATGGAGACTATGGAGAGAGCACTCTATGTAGGTACTTTTTTCTCAAATTGACATACAATTGACAGACGGACTCTATGTATATACTTACACAAAATCAAATTTGTTACTATCAACTTTTCATGGCAGTGTATCTTTAAAAACACATAAATTTACACCCTCTTTTTATATATTTTTCTAAGTCACTTTCTCTTTCCTTGCTCAATATTTTTTTAATTTGCCAAGAAAAGGGTTAACGGCCAATTTATAATAGGCCCTAATTCTTACATTTGTAATCTCTATGAATAGTGTTAGGCTAGGAACTTGTTTATTGCCACGTTCTGTTTACCCTTTGATGTTGCCGCGTTTACGTTCATGTTTATGTTAACGCCCACTGGAACTACTTATTTTCGGAGTCGGGTAAATATAGCCTCTAGTTCATAGTGCCGCGATGAAGTGTTGAATGAGTTGGAGATATTTTGAACGCGTATATAGTCATTGCGTCAGTTCACCGTCCAGTGCCTGTTTCCGTTCACTTGGCGTAGTTGTTACAAAGAATTGCGTATCATTTGAGTATATATTCAAATTATACGCATTTCTTGAATATATAGGCATATATTCAAATTATACGCAATTATGTAGCAACTACGCCAAGTGGACGGAAACAGGCACTGGACGGTAAACTTACACAATGACCCTATATCCTACTACATCGGACCCAGTTAACTATCATGGCATTTGCTAAGACAAGTGTGGAAACGTCAAATTTCTATGATAATATGGATGGGCATCATGGCTCATGGCATTTGCTAAGACAAAAATTGATTTTTATGACAATATGGCGTTTATAATGCTAACTTTAGGTAGTTATCATATAAAAAACGCTTGATCCAATGTGGCGAATGTTTTCTCGTAACTTTGATGCGAAATATGCAATGATTGCAAATGCGGTTCATAGTAGCCGTTGTCATCGATAATTAAAGCGTACCTACATACTAGGAATATTTATGTTATAAAAAGTCACGTACTTTGTATGTATGATACAAATACTTGTTAATAGTTGTAATTTTAACTGCATACAAAAATCTTTAATTTCTTGCAAAATAATGAAATGTTCTAACAGTCAACTATGTATATGTTTTATTTTTTATATACTTATACAGATAAGGATAATCTTAGACAGATCGACCAAGTTCCACAATAATCTTAATAATAAGTCTTGGTTCTGGTACTGTTTATTTGGTTACAAACGGTACAATAATACTTACAGATATTAATAAGTTAGTTCCCTAGAAATAATTAGTTTGAATTCAATTTATGTCTGATGAAAACTAGTTTGCTACAAAAATACACAAACCGTGAAAATCACAATTCTAACATTATTAATCTCATTGGGTTTAAATTTTTACACCCAAAAACAACTTAGATTTCTTTAGAATTCAACTTTGATTGTTATTTAAGTATAATACTTATTGCGTCACCGACGCATTATATTTTTCTAACATATTTATGTTTTGTTTACAGGTATCGACCACCATTCAGGGCATAGACTACACAAGCAAAAGACCAACAGAAAACACCGGGCTACTAATGGTATGTTGATGCAAAATATGTAGTAAATTGAGACTGAACAGTTTAAGTCTGTTGACCTCTAGCGACATCTCGTGGCGAATAGCGCAACTAAATGTAACTGAAATTCGACGTGGTAAATTAACGTACCTTTAATAGTTCGGCACTGGAGCTAAAGACTAGATGCTTAACTTAATTACGAGATACACTAATTGCCGCAGAAAGGGTATAATGTTAGGCTCGTCAACAATTTACTAATAAATCAGCAGCAAGTGGCGATACGTTGGATTGCGCCAATCCAAGACACGAACGCCATCTATGATTCAATAGTCGTATTATTGCAATTGAATGTACCTACTAATAGGGAATAAATAAATTTATAAATAAGTTCAATAATTCAGCCGCCGTTTTAAACTTAAGTACAGATTTGCAATTTGGCCCCAAATAAGTAGCTGCTGAGTAAAAGCTTGAAATTAGCTGTTTTTTCAACGATCTTCGACTAAGCTTTTGTCAAAAACACGTGTATTTTCACAGAAGAGCTTCACTTCGATCCAAAGCCATTCAGTAAGAAGATTGAACTGAATACACCCGGGAAGATCCATTGTAAAGTGGCTGGTGGACTCTCTCCGACCGTGCAATGGTTTTTGGTACGTAATTGGTTTGCTATTTGTTCTCTTTTTACGTTTTTTTCAACAATACTATCTCTATTCTCTTTGCTTACAGATAAGATAACAAACATAACGAAAAGTATTAGGTAGAGTCAGTTCGGAAAGAGAAGAGTTGTGGAATGTATTGTGCCCCATATATTTCACGGCTCTTCTCTTTCCGCACAGACTCTATGACGAGATCGTTTAGTTCATTATATAATTCTCATCAAATATATTAGGTACTCTGTACTCTGTATATTTAAATAAAAGTAAACAAAATCTACCCTCGAATTTAATGGCTCCTTAAGCCAGTTGTAAATGAAAACATTACATGATCAAATAATGTAGGTTAAAGTCAGTTCGTTCAGTGACATGTTTTGTATTTGGTTGGTTAACCAATAAATCTTATAACTACCCGAAAATGTAAAAATTGATTGTTTACATTTATTTAAATACCTAAAGATACAGACTATAGTATATATAGGTATATATGTGACGAGCCATTGACATTATCGAAGATACACATTTCATTGACAAAGAAGAGTTAATATAACTTTACATTACAGAATTCAGCAGACGAGCTGCCAGAGGGCGTAAGCTCGGCCAACGGTACGCTGCACGTGGCGGCGGCTGAGAAACGCCACGTTGGCAACTATACTTGCCGAGCCACTGATGGCAACCACACCATCACTGCGGAGATACACCTCGATGTCGTTGGTAAGATATGTGGCTTTCTGTCAGAGAAGGGTCCTTATGATTCATGTGCATTAGGAGCTTTCCATCAGAAAAGGGTACACATATGTACTTTTCTTCTTCGTAAAAACCGCATGCTACTGAAGGCCGACTAAGCGCTTTGTACATTTCTTAGGCCGTTGATTCAGACATAAGGGCCTCCCTCTCTGGGACGTTTTTGCTGCAAATACTGTCCATAGTAATACAACGTAGAAATGCCGCAAGCTTTGCACCATGAGCGCAGAAGGCGCAATAAAGCACTTACAATCTGCACCTCTCAATCTAAGGGCCACCAAACGTTTTGAACCGTGCGCCACAGTTAGGCCCTGGTCTCCTATAAACGCCATCGGCCGCTTACAGCGTCTGCGTCACGATGCTTACTATAGAGATGTACTGTTGTGGTCTGTTTTAGACGTCGACGTCAGCGTCTTTTTTGTTCAAAAACGTTGACGCTGACGCCAGACGCCGCGTACAGCATAAAATAGGAGACCAGGGCCTTAGGCCTCCGCTTTCGTTTCGGGGTTGTACTCGTATTGTTGTAACTGTCATGGATCTCGTCTACAAACAATAACTCTTTGTTTATATTTATTCAGTATCACCAAAAGTAATCGAGCCCCTTCCGGACACGGAGATACACATCGGCGAGCGCCAATCGGCGCTTATGAACTGCCGAGCTATTGGTGACCCGCTACCAACCACGCATTGGGTCCGAAATCTCACCATTATTAACCAATCGCGTAAGTTTTAATAGTTATATTCATGATTCTAGACTTCTAAACCTTAATATTCTTTGGGTATAACTCTGAATTGATTTTTTATTTACAGAAGATGGCGTGGATATCGAAGGAGGTGTAAATGCGACACACGCCAGGTTAGATATAAAATCATACATGACGTTTTCAATGACAAAGTGTGGCAATATCATAATTAATGTAAAATTATATTGAAATATGACGTTTATATCGACACCCTAACTTTCTTCTAATCAAGTGGGTGCATAGTGGGTTATACGGACTCAAGTTACGAATTTTTATATAATAGTAGTTTATATGACTGCTACATAATGAAAGCCATTAAAATACGAGTGTGGGTTTTTGAAACGAACAAAGTGAGTTTAATAAAAGGATCGGACGAGCTCATATCGGATCAGCAGTGACAAACAAAATTCAAATCTAATTTTAGAACCTTAATATCGTTTTTTTGGCTGGCAAATTTAGATCCCTGAAATTCAAGCGATTGTGGAAAAAAAAATAATAAGTTTTTTTGCAGAATGTTGTTACTAAACAATGGCTCCCTATGGATTCGTTCAGCTCGGCGTGAAGACTCAGACCGCTACGCTTGTACGGCGGGCAGCGCCGCCGGTATGGCGCGCACGGAACTGATCCTCACTGTACATCCAGGTAAACATTCTATTCAATGGCAATGTCGGCTACATATGTTTATCATATAATTTTTCACCATTTTTCGCGTTTTGGTTATTATGGCAAGCTTGTTCATAGGTCAAATTTAGCCGCCGCCGGTATGACGCGTACTGTCTTTACATTCACTCCTTACTTTACATTCAAAATAAAATTTAGGTACTTAAATGCCTACTGTTGGGTTTTGTTCGACGGACTGATATTTAACCATTTCTGAGTAGATATAGATACATTTACGTATTACACGAATTGTTTACTCGTTTCTTTACTCCCTGCTCCACATGGCGACCCTGCGCACATGAAATTTTCTAAACACACACAAATAATTACATCATTGAATCATTGTCAAGGCACGCAAAGTAAGGAACGATCTGACGAGCTAGTTTAAAGGCCGATGTTTGTCGAGGCCTCTCAAAAGCCGAGCTCAAGCAATCCCTGTTTTTGACTGAAATTATATAGTTAGCGATATTCACAAATACGTGATTAACGTGATATACAATAAAATAATTTGCAGAGGGCTACTACGCGGACGGCGGGAGTGAATCTGGAGCCGGGCGAGCGGTGTTAGTGGCAGCAGGAGTTGCAGCAGGTTACATGCTACTGGTGTTGGCGCTGATGCTGTATTGCAGGAGGCGTCGGCGTGAGCGGCGTCTTCGTGGTAACTATACTATTGAGAACATGCAATATTATATATGTTAAACAACATTTATTTAAAATGCAAAAATGTGAATATACAATTGTATTTTTTTTTATCGTCATATCGTAATAATCGTGTAAATGCATAACACTTTTATTAGATTCCTTATGTTGAAACAAGAAAAAAAAAATAGTAATCAATACTTACACGCAATCTTTTACGGCAAAATAATGAAAATCTTAATAGTCTTTATTTTTTCCATACAGTTATTTATAGTTCTATGTCTATACCGCCTTTTTTATGTCTAGATTAAACTTTACTAAAGCTCGGTTTTCCTAGGATAGCGGTGCCGTCATATAGCGGCCGTCTCCATACAAAGTAATACGGCTAAATATGGATGTCGTAGTATTTGTATGGAGACGGCCGCTATATAACGGCACCGCTATCCTAGGAAACCAGAGCATAACCATTAACACAGAAGATCAGAGCGTAATGCTCTAAAATATAGTATTATTAGATATCCTCCTGTCTTTTAAATAAACTATTAGCATACTTAATAGGCACATTTACTACTTTTTTATTCGCAGGTGAAAAGATAGAGCTAGAAATGGCAGAAGGGCGAGAAAAGTTGGTGGAAGAAGGCGAGGACAAGCCCAAGACCAACGGAGCACCCAACGGGAAACTGCCACACGATAGAGACAGCGGTTCGTAGTCATAGCACAGAATCCATACTAATATTATAAAGGCGAAAGTGTGTCTGTCTGTCTGTCTGTTACCTCTTCACGCTTAAGCCGCTGAACCGATTTAGTTGAAATTTGGTATATAGTTTGAGTCCCGGGGAAGGACATAGGATAGTTTTTATGTCGGAAATCATCCCCGAAGAGAGTGCAAAGGGGGGTGGAATTGAAAGAGTTAATGCATTGCCTAATAAGTGAAGTAAGCAATGCGCGAATTGAGTGATTGCTATTAGCACTATCCAGGCGCTATACCTACTTTAGCTGCTGTTACTAATTCCACGCAGACAAAGTCGCGGGCCAAAGCTAGTAAATAATAGTACTAGTTGCAGAAGGTTCACTCTCTAACAAAACGCGTCTATTGCGACAGATATGACCGCAAGGTGGCGCAAGCGCGAGCAGGCGTCCGTTTCGCAGCGGTGCGCGGCAACTACTACTGCTAGACACCAAAATTGGTGTGGGCCGCATGTACTTGTAGCGACGCAACGAAATCGCGGAATGAGCCCCGCCTGGCCATAATCATATCATAGGCTCTTCGAGAGCCGTCATTTTCATAGATGACACCAAATGTTTGACTTTTTTGCTTATTATAAGAATATGCCTAAAACGCTTTTTTATGCTTTTATTGTATTTTTGTGCATATGACAGCGGCCAGACAAGTCCAATTTTATGTTTGGAAGTAATATTCACCAAACCTACAAACATTATGACGCATGATTAATTCTAATTCTAATGAGAGACGCGGTGTTGTATGGAAATAGGTCTTTTCTATATCTAGGATATTATATAAAAAAACAAGTCAAGCTTATTTTGCCCTATAATTGGAGATAAAAAAAGGAGATAAAATTAAGTTTATTGCACACAAAACAGGCAGTACAATACATAAATTGTTGTGACATCGGGTGGGTGCTTAGCATGGGTTAAATAGTACCGAATTTCCAGGGGTCCCCGAACTAGGCTAGGCCTGTACCGCGGGAGACCAAGTATGCATTTGTATGTCATGAGTAACAGTTGGAATAATAGAGAAAAATAAAAAATTATGAACTAAAAGTACATTGTTTGTTAGTGTTAGTTAGTAATTAACTGGGTGTTGTTTCAGGTGCCGACACGTCAGAGGTATCGGCCGCATCCCGTGTGTCCCGCCGAGGATTTGAACATCTCGCGGCCCCGAGAACCTTACTCACGGAGCAGATCCCTCTAGGTAAATAGGAACAAGTATCGAATTATTACGTAGCGTGTTCTAGAACACTCTAAAATAACCACACACACACACACACACACACACACACACACACACACACACACACACACACACACACACACATCCCAAAAATCTGATACACACACACACATAAAAATACTCACTCACGCCCGTGTACATACACATCATAATTTCACGTTTGTTTACGTACGTATATTTTTACTAACAATGTCAACCTCTCTCAGGCCGCGGTGAGTTCGGCGAGGTGTCGCTGGCGCGCCTCGACGTGTCGGCACTGAAGCGCGCGCGTTCGGCGGCCGCCAACTCAGCCCCACGGTTGCGTCCTGTACTAGTCAAGGCCCTGACTTCGAAGGACGAGGTAACTATGTCGTAGAAGGCCCCTAACTACATTGTGCCCCTAGAAAACTAATTTATTTATTTTATTATATTTGAAAAATGTTTACATGACCTTACAGATAGATCCAATGCGCCATGAAACTTAACATTAACATATACCAAACAGGTAAAGTGTCATTCTATGGAACTTGCTAACTATGTAAACAAACCGCCATATTGAAATTGTCAAAGAATGATAAATTTACTAGTGACTTTTGTTTACATAGGTAGCAAATGACACTTTACAAATAACAATCAGGTACAAACAAACAATTACAGATAATACAATTAAAAATCACTAGTCCCATATCACATCCACAATTACACCTTAACGGATGTAGGCCTCGCATCCATCACCTCACAGAAACCTGTACAAAGAATTCTGTCCGCTTTGAATAATTTTACGGTTTAGACTCACCTGTTTTTAGTCACTCGCGATACACGGCCGTCGTGAACGCTGCTCGCACTGTGAGTGCTTGAGAAAGGAGACCTAGGCTCCCCGAAACATGTCGCGCGAGTCACTTAAAACAAGTGAGTCTAAACCGTAAAATTATTCAATGTTAGTATGTCTCACAACAGTTTAAATTCGAATTCTGTCCGCTGTTTGTACTGTAACACAACTTAATAAGTAGTAAAGTGTATTCATCCTTACTTGTCCTATCATGTAAACAAACACTTTTCTCTGGAATTACACAATAATCACTCAAAATTTATTTATTTTTATTTTTTATTTCAACTTTATTGCACGATAACAAAATTTACAAATGGCAGACTTAATGCCTTAAGGCATTCTCTACCAGTCAACCATTGGGTCAAACAGAAAACTTGTACTTAGTGCAGGATTGTAGACAACGAGAAGAATTATGAATGTTGAAAATGAAAATGTTGTATACTTAAAGAAACTCACAAAGTATTGAAATCAGCCAAATAACCACTGAAAAATATAATTTCTAATAAGATTTTCATCAATAATCGAGTAGAAGCCGGTGCTGCTCGAAGATAATCGCAGTAACGAATGGATCACCTCAAAAACATCAGACATTACGATGTCTAGATTTTCTATGGATTTGACGTTTGTTTACATGATAAAACACTTAAGGATGAATATACTGACTTTTAAGGATAATCCAAACTATTTTCTAAAACAGCACGTCCAAAAAAAAGAATTTACTATTTGAAAATTGTAAATTTTGTCTACTAGGCGGCCGGAGCAGAATTCCGTCGCCAACTGGAATTATTCGGGCGAGTCCGACACGAAGGCGTCGCGCGCCTGTTGGCGCTCTGCAGCGACGCAGACCCGCACCTTATGATCCTCGAGCACACTGACTGGGTATGTTATATATATTATTGACCGAAGCGAAGCGAAGGTCTACGTTTTGACTCGGGCATTTTGCTTTCGTATGTCCGGATGTTCTCCTCTACAGGTCGCAATTCTTAACCGATTCTCGTGAAATTTTGTGACCGAATTTTATGACTAAATAAAATTTTTTTGTCAATCCGGTTTTTGGAAATTTTTAAAAACGGCGGAGTCGTGATACCTGGCGCCTAAACAAATAGTCGTATCGATATCATAAGACTTTTTTCTTTTTGAGACATGTTTACAGAGTTAATAGCAAAAAATGCAGAAAAAAATTATCGCTGGTTTAGGCGGTATTTAGATATTTAATTTTAACTAATTTTAATTTGAGAAGGAGTAGCTAAATTTCGCCAACCCATCTAAGAACTATTTGGCTCAGTTTGTAAACGTTCGCTTTATCTGTTTGCACAGAGGGTCTGGGTTCGATCCCCAGTAATTGTATGCTGGGATATTATAACTTTTTGTATTTTTTTACAAATAAATTTCGTATTGTTTTTCTTTAATTTACTATACACCGTGTTTTTATTGAATTCCGTTAACTTCGGGGTATAGTTAAGTACGTTTATAAGAACTAAATGGCATAGTTAATTTTCAAAAAAAAAATATTTTTTTGTTTTCTTTTTTGTTTTTTTTTTGTTTAAAAAGTAATTAAATGTAGCATATAGCGTTGTTGTAACACGGGCATTACATTTAACTCAACCAAACAATTGAAATCTGTGACATATCAATGTCATTTCGTACATCAATCGACCGAGATTGTACTTAAGTTTAGTAGCAAATGTATGAACTCATTCTAAACACTAATCAATATGTAAGCCGGCCCTAAGGCAAGTGTACACGCTTGTGGATTATGGATTATCTCCGAAATGGACTTAATTAGAACATCGGTGTCTTTGAGAAAGTTACTTGATTTAAGCTCAGGAATGCACCCTTGAAATTAACGGAAATCAAAAAAAACACGGTGTATTTAAAGCTCTTAGCACCATGTTATTTCAAGCTCTGCTCGCGAGGTCTACAGCTCACAGAGCCACTAGTATTAACTCTCACACCTTGTCACCCACTCTCACCCATAATTTTTAAGTTAGGTTAAATTTTTTTCAATGGCCCAACTGTTGCATACTCTTTTTGGTGAGTCCCAAGATACAGCCTTGCCAGTTAGGGGCTTATTGGACACCTTTTGTGCATGCTACTGTATTCTTAGTTATTCCCAATAAATGAATTCTTATTCTTATATATCAGATGCCTCTTATTGGTTGGAAAGTCAAGAGTAAACAATCGAACAAAAACGTGCTAAATATACTGGCGCAGCCGGTAGGATTCTAAAGGTAACTAAACTAAGTTTGACGTTTAAAATGACACTTGCACTGCGTGGGCTATCAAATTCGCTGCAGACTTTTCTTGGTCTAACTCTAATAATCTTGGCTAACATTGTGGCTTTGTTCGAATATTTACGGTAAATCTAACCCGAGTTTGTTTCCACACAGGGTGACCTGAAAACCTTCCTCCAAGCCACCACAGCGGAACAAACAGCCCAGTTCACCGGCGCTAGTGGCTGGCGCGCGGCGCCGCTGTCGCCGCAGCACCAGGCCTTGCTGGCCAGCCAGCTCGCGCACGCGGTCACCGCGTTGGCCAACCAGCGCCTCACACACAGGTGACGTAAAAAAAATCTGCTATATACGTCCCACTGCTGGGCACAGGCCTCCTCTCAAGCGCGAAAGGGCTTGGGCTATAATAGTCCCCACGCTAGCCCAATGCGGATTGGGGACTTCACATACATGTTTGAATTTCTTCGCAGATGTATGCAGGTTTGCTCACGATGTTTCCCTTCACCGAAAAGCTAGCGGTAAATATCAAATGATATTCCCTACATAGGTTCCGAAAAACTCATTGGTACCAGCCAGGATTTGAACCCGCGACCTCAGGATTGAAAGTCGGACGTAATATCCACTCGGCCACCACTGCTTTACACACACAGGTAACATAAAGATAAGATAACATCATACGGTCAACTACAGCGGCTATAGACAGTTTCATCACTTTAACTCATTGGCGCAGTTGGTAGGATCGGAAGACTCATTATAAATAAATAGATATTTCGGGACAATTTTACGCAGATCGACCTATACTCTGTATCTTTAGGTAGGTACTCAAATAAAAGTAAACAAATAATTTGTACATTTTCGGGTAGTTATAACATTTATTGATTAACCAACCAAATACAAAACCACCTGGATCTGTCACTGAATTATTTGATCATGTAATCTTTTCATCTGCCCTCAACTAGCTTAAGAAGCCATTTGAGGGTAGAGTTTGTTTACTCTTTTTTAAATACCTAAAGATACAGACTATAGTCACAAACTAAGCCAGGCTTGTACAGTCAGCTGCAGAGAAAAGGTACCACCCCTGCATACAAACTTCTATGTAGCGGTGGTACCTTTTCTCTGCAGCTGACTGTACTATGGGTACTAAGCGACGATATACATATATTCCGTACACGGCGGGAAGAAGTTGATAACTCGAAATATTTTATGAAGAAAGTACTTATAATAAAATTACATAAAGTTCAAATTTCTCCAACCGCCATTTATCAACTTTTTCCCGCCGTGTACGGTATACTTATATAGCCTAATAATCTTTATTTTTCCTTCTTACAGAGACATCGCAGCTGTCAATTGCGCCATCTCGTCAGCTTTGCGGCTGAAACTCACCATGGCGGCCATGTCCCGAGGGCCGGACACCGCACATTACTACAAGCGACATGACCAGGTACTTATGAATAGTATACAAACTTAGTAGGCAGTAATATAAACCCCAGATCACATTTTATGGACTTCGGCTTTGCCTCGGCCGACAATGACGTGTTATCTGAGACATTCTTACTTTACTGGCCTAGGTATGTAATCCCTCGCCGCGTCTGTCTGTTTGTGTGTTTGTATGTTCGCGATAAACTCAAAAACTTGTGAACGGATTTTCATGCCGTTTTCACCTATCAATAGAGTGATCCTTGAGGAAGGTTTAGGTGTATAATTTGTTAGCCCGTGCGAAGCCGGGGCGGGTCGCTAGTATACTATTATGCAACTGCAACAAGGGTACGCCTCGTTTCGTAACTTCTACCCTCAAAGTTTAATAAGCGTTGTTATGTGATTGAAAACAAAAGGAAATGCATAAATTAATATTTATTAACCGTAGTACTTGTAGTCGTTCGATTTGTAGCTGGCCCCGAACGGCTAAACCTTTGCCTATTGTTAAGTTAAAGCTCACGTGCTACTTACCTGCATAAAAAAGTTGGGTCGCTTTAACCGGTTATTGAATAATTACGACTCCATAATGCGGTGGATTAAGATTCAAAATGAACTAATGGAAAAATATTTTGCGAGGCTGTGTGTGTTCCCTCTACGGTTACTGAGTGCCAGAGTCGAACGAAACAGAACCAGTCTAAAATGTGTCATCGAGGTGCGTAACAAAGGCGCGTTATCGGAGAGCGCACCTACACTGGTTTTTTGAGCGTTGGACTATCCCGCGCTCAGGTGCCAATTAGAATTATACGACCCTTTTTTTGCAACAATAGACAAAGGATTGTTAACTGTTCGGGGCCAGCTAAAAATCGAACGACTATACATAAATATTTAAAGAGGGCTCTTTCTTACAGGTGATCCCACTGCGTTGGTTACCGGCCGAGGCGGCTTTAGAAGGCGAATACTCCGCCAAGTCCGACGCGTACATGTTCGCAGCCACAGTATGGGAGGTTAGTAACGCTACTCGACGAGAGGTGGCGCTAGCAGTTGTTTCTTACAGGTGATCCCGCTGCGTTGGTTACCGGCCGAGGCGGCTTTAGAAGGCGAATACTCCGCCAAGTCCGACGCGTACATGTTCGCAGCCACAGTATGGGAGGTTAGTAACGCTACTCGACGAGAGGTGGCGCTAGCAGTTGTTTCTTACAGGTGATCCCGCTGCGTTGGTTACCGGCCGAGGCGGCTTTAGAAGGCGAATACTCCGCCAAGTCCGACGCGTACATGTTCGCAGCCACAGTATGGGAGGTTAGTAACGCTACTCGACGAGAGATGGCGCTAGTGTGTTAGCTATTTTCTTGGGGTCATTCGATACAAAGTTGCTAGTTTTCATGCTTTTGAGTGTAGGTCGTGACAAATTAATGTTATTAGTTAACGCAGGTTTTGTTCAGGTTTCTATTATAAGTATTATGTAGTCAGTAGCATGATTAGTTTACATTTTCGTGATGGTTGGAAAACGTTTATTTAGGTAAACCGTTTAAAAAAAAAAACTATACATACCCTTTACTTCAATTGAATAAATAGTCTTGTAAAATTGTATGAGTTAATATCAAAACATTCTATTCTTTGTTAAAAATCTTAAAATAAACTATTTATTTGTATTGTAATAAAGGGTATAATTGGTTGGTGGAAATAATATTCCTGACAAGCTACTTATTTAGAACATGGCGCAAAATAAAAACATTTTAATGACACCAATCATTGACCTTGTAATAACTAAGAAATCCATACTTAATATTATTAATATTATAAATGCGAAAGTCTGTCTGTCTGTCTGTCTGTCTGTTACCTCTTCACGCTTAAACCGCTGAACGGATTTAGTTTAAATTTGGCATAGAGATAGCTAGCCCGGGGAAGGACATAGGATAGTTTTTATGTCGGAAATCATCCCTGAAGAGAGTGCAAATGGGGGTGGAATTGAAAGAGTTAATGCATTGCCTAATAAGTGAAGTAAGCAATGCGCGATTTGAATGATTGCTATTAGCATTATCCAGGCGCTATACCTACTTTAGCTGCTGTCACTAATTCCACGCAGAAAAAGTCGCAGGCAAAGGCTAGTTATGTTATAACGCTTATAACTAAAACTTAACAGATGAATGTATTTATATTTCAGATCTACACTAAAGCGGAGCTTCCGTTTGCCAAGCTGAACGATAACTCAGTGCTGGAGCGGCTAAAGAGCGGCACCCTCGAGTGGACGGTCCCGGGTTCGATGCCCGAAGCGCTTGCTGAATTACTGGTAAGTTTCATTAGCTAACCGCTGGGAGGAACGCGCGGAGATGAGACCGGAGTGGCGTCGTAACCTGCGGGAAGGCATGGCAAAGCATGACGAGCTCTGGTTGGACCAACTTAAGCAGAAACGAAATCGCAGAGCTGCTGGGAGTCAAGACACGTCTGTGATCGATGCGGCAAGATATGCCGATCGGCCATTGGTCTATACAGTCATCGCAGTCGATGTAGGCTGTAGGCTACCTCCTCAAAATACCTTCTTTAGTCGCTGCAACTATCATCTGCAAAGATGCTGTGGCCAATGATGAATGAACCAAAGCGAATTTGATATAGAGGCGGATTGTCAGAAGTTATGGCGACACTTTTTGACATTTAACAAATTTAACACATCAAAGTGAAATAGCGTTCTAAAAGTTACAATGCGCCTCTATATCAAATTCTCTTTGGTACTACCCATAAGACTAATTACTTCAGTAAAATTTAATGTCATAGTGAATCAATTTGTTTATCTTCTACGACAGTGCTTATTGAGTGATGTATGTCATGTTTCTAGTATATAAAGCGACATGGTTCTACAGTGGCCTAGGAATCAAATTGGTTGACTGTACAGTCACCTACAATAATATGTTACACAACGAAGGCCGCAAAAATATCTGACGCGATCTTATTTGTAGAGCCATATATAAGAGCGTGTCACATATTTTTGCGGCCTTCAAAGAGTAACATATTATTGCAGATGACTGCGTTTCTGTTGTATCGCTGCTGAGGTGAAAAGTTGTATGTGCAACATGTTACCTGTGAGCCTTTGAGTCTGTCGTTACGCTCAAGCAAAGAGAATTTAAATAGATTAGTTATTTTTTTTTATTTGTATGAACGTGACGCACTGGAAAAATATTTTTTCATACAAAATTTTGGGACACTTTTTTTCATGTATGAGGCGTGAATGTACATATGATTCTGAGTAAAATGAGCCCAAGAAGTCAATATTTTGAAGACATGAATGAAATGTAGGTACATATTTTTTGGAAATCGCTCAGTCACAGTAAATTGACTGCCATCTTTCGAAATCAATAATAATCTTAATCGTGTGTCGAAAGATGGCAGTAAATTTACTGTGACCACAAAATTTACTTTGACAATACGCCTCTATACTAAATTATCTTTGGCTCAAGTAACAAATTTTACTCAATTTATTTATCTTTTCAGAAACGGTGTTGGAGCAACTCCCCATCAGAGCGGCCGCAGTTCGAAGCCATCTGTACCGAGGTAGACGCTGTGTTACAAGCGGTTACTTCCGCCGAAACTACACAGGAAAACAACCCTTAAACACATCAATTTAAAGTTCAGTTTAGAAAATTGTTCGAGGCGTTTCTGCCTGTGTGAAATCAATAAGGCCGAATCGCAAAACATTGAAATTGCAATTTCTATAGTCAGTATGTATATACTTTTTATCAAATTTCCAGGCTTTTAATAGATTCCTAAAATAATTGTTATAGATTTAAACTTACAGTAATTAGGGTTCATCCACATATTACGTCACACCACCGGTTGGGGGTCATGCCAAGTGTGACAGTACGTTACGATTTTTTCTATAAAAAAGTGTGACAAGAGGAGAGGGGGATCAAAATAAACGAAATATTGTGCGATGTAATTAATGGATGACCCCCTACAGTAAGATTTAAAAACAGAATAAATGTAAACTCCATTGAATAGATTTCTTACAATTATAGAACCATTAATTCTGATGCCACTCTTGTATGTAAACATTCATTAAATTATAAGGCTGCGTGTCCACCAGAGATGCACGAGGAAGGACAAAAGAATATCGTCCACTCAGTACCGTCTTTACAATAAGGGCACCCGGGGCCCGTGCCCAGGGCCCCCATCCTCAGGGGGCCCCGCAGGACAGACAGTAACAGTAGGTTTGATTACCCATAATAAATAGAAGATCATAGTCGAAAAATGTTAGTTTAATTCGCTTTCTTTACTTTCCAAAAGGGCCACCAAATCTTATGTGTCAAGGGCTCCAGCATAGTCTAAGACGGCCCTGCGTCCGCTAGAGCTGGGCTGCGTGCGGATAGTAAAGTGATAAAGTGATTCTATTGGTTCATAACAAACATGTGTCTCGCTACTTACCCTCGAACATATCTAGTGTAAACGCAGCCTAATATATAAGACGTTTCGGAAAGTTTACTATAGTTCGTTTTTTTAGCATTAGAAAGAACTTGAAAGAAGGTAAGCGATCTTGACATGTCTTTTAATTGAAAACCGCTTTTAAAAAATCAGTAACTATTACTTATAAAAGCAGAAGAATATAAATGATCGTATTAGATTCATAATTGTTACATATTTGCTGTAACTTATTTTTAAAATGTGTTTTTCAATTAAAAGACACATCAAGATTGTTTACCTTATTTCTAATGCTAAAAAAAACGAACTATAAATGCTCGATAAACGATCGCGTTTAAAGTATTAAGCGTAGCTTTAGTAAATATTTATGTCGTTTTGATGCATTTACATTTATTAATATGCCGTTTTTATTTCGGAGTAAATTAAGTCATATTATAATTAGATTTAAGTAGTTTTAAGATAACGAAAGCTAAATGATACTGCCATTTTGTAAATAATGATATTAGAGTTAAGACTGATAGCCATATTAGATAAGGTTTAAGGATGACTCACGCTAGACCGGGCCGTGCCCGGGCCGAGGCGTCCGACATGTCATTTTCTATGACGGCTGATCGGTGATCACGTGGTGCTTTCCATAGAAAACGAAGCTCCGGCCCGGCCCCGGCCCGGTCTACCTATAGCGTGAGTCATCCTTTAAAGAAGATTGCCATTTTTGCAGATAGTATTACTATAGATATGTGAAATGCTTAACTTTAGGCATCTAAAGACGGCCTTACATTTGACTTACAATCTGATTTAAAGTCTATTCATCCTTAACCCCTGGAACGCCGAACCGACAAACGTACTTGTACCCGTCAGATGCCTAGTGCCGGATCCGTCCCATCCCCCTCAAATGCCGGATAGGCTCGCGTACGTGCACCCGTCAACTGCCGCGATAAAAAAAAAGTGCTATTGTGCAAATGATATAAAACTCTATTTGTAAGTGTTTAGATCTCAAAATTGTAAAAATATACAATAAATTTGGTGACTGATAAGGCACAAGGCAGTTGAGACACTTTGTACAGATCTGGGACTAGGCAGTTGACGGGTACAAAAATTGAAGACCCTCCGGCAGTTGACAGGACTGGTACGGATATGGCACTAGGCGTCCCAAGGGTTAAGTGTCTTATCATGTAAACAAACGAACGTCAAATCCATAGAAAATCTAGACATCGTAATGTGAGATGTTTTTGAGGTGATCCGTTCGTTACTGCGATTATTGATGAAAATCTTATTAGAAATTATATTTTGACGACCGGTCTGGCCTAGTGGGTAGTGACCCTGCCTGTGAAGCCGATGGTCCTGGGTTCGAATCCCAGTAAGAGCATTTATTTGTGTGATGACACAGATATTTGTTCCTGAGTCATGGTTGTTTTCTATGTATTTAAGTATTTATATTATATATATATCGTTGTCCGAGTACACACAACACAAGCCTTCTTGAGCTTACTGTGGGACTTAGTCAATCTGTGTAAGAATGTCCTATAATATTTATTAATTTATATTTTGCAGTCGTTATTTGGTCGATTTGAATACTTTGTGAGCAGTGAGTTTCTTTAAGTATACAACAACATTTTAAGTGATGATTATTGAGTCCAGAGAAAAGGCCGTCAGTTGTCAAACATTTTGATCGTCCGATATTAATGTAATATTCACGTCCTAATCACAGTAGTACTTAAGCATTTATATATAGATATTTAAGATAAACTGTATAGAATTTTATTAGATTTACGAGTTGGCTCTCAATTAAGAAACTTTTACTTTACTTGATATTGTTTGAGATCTATAGTATTTTTTCAAACTCGAGCTGTCATTTCATACAATTTCGCGAGATTTGGCGTTTTTAGGTTATAAATTATATGGAGATGACACCTGTCATCCTACCCATCGAGTTTGAAAAATATTATAGTAGTAGGTACCTATAAATTTATATGCGGGTACTTTTCCTAATTTGGAGGCCTAGAATTGGAATAAAAAATATTATTTATTCTACCATCAAAGCTTATATGTTATAATATACCGGGATGCATATAAATAATACAATGACAATGAAAACAGTTTGTGAAAATTATACAATTATATTTAAAAATGTGATATACAGATGTAGTGCATAATCATTTTCCATCGTATGTTCACGGAAACGTACGAACGTGTCTTGCTATTTCAGTCAGTCTCGGTACAAAAAGTACTGAGGTCGACTGACGTAGCATGACAAATACGAACGTTTCCGAGAAAAGACGATGGAAAGCAATTATGAACTACATCGTGTAAAACATTTTATAATATGATCAATTATAATTACTCTTCTTCCTCGCGTTATCCCGGCTTTTTTGCTACAAGTCATGGGAACCTGGGGTCCGCTTGATAACTAATCCCAAGAATTGGAGCAGGCACTAACGTATCAATGATAATTACTATGGAAAATTAAGTCGCGTAAATTGAATTGCTTTTTTTAAGAAACGTAAGGTCACTGTGGGCAAGACCGGCATACTTCATTTTTTTTTTACTTTGGAGTGATCTAGTTCCATTAATTATTCACCTACGTTATCGCTTGTAATCTCATACGATGAAGAATTTAATAATTAATAGTTTAGCTATAGTGCCAAATCATTTTAACCACCAATTAAGCAAAAACAATAGCATTTTTTAAAACTCGGCGAGTAGACGGACTTCCCGTGTAGTTTAAGGGAAGTCCGTCTAGTTATGATACCAGCCAATCTATGGGTGTGTATATGTTCGTAGTCGAATTCCTAAAAAGAATGGATCAAGACAATGAAAAGTGTACTTTCAACTTGTTAATAATATGACGGATTGACGACCGGTCTGGCCTAGTGGGTAGTGACCCTGCATATGAAGCCGATGGTCCCGGGTTCGAATCCTGGTAAGGGCATTTATTTGTATGATGATACAGATATTTGTTCCTGAGTCATGGTTGTTTTCTATGTATTTACGTATTTATATATTATATATATCGTTGTCTGAGTACCCACAACACAAGCTTTCTTGAGCTTACCGTGGGACTTAGTCAATTTGTGTAAGAATGTCCCTATAATATTTAATTTAATTTAATAGGGTTTAGATTCGAAATAAACACCATTTTTCTAATACAAAGGCAAGTCGCCATATACCACAAAAATGGGGTAGTAAACCTTTTTTGGCAAATAATTACACGTAATTATTTTTTGGATTTCCGAAATAAAAGATCAATACTAATTTTAAAATGTATTTTAATCGTTTCTTTTAATTTACTGAGATCAAAATTTAGTAAAGGAACATCATGCGCAAAGTCAGGAGGATTTTTCGATACCTTATCAAATCGTTATAATATTAAAGTCGCAAAAACTGTTGGTAATCTCTGATTTAACGAAAGTCCGGCCATATGACGGACTTGCCTTGTACATAATAGGCGGACTTTCCAACTTAGTCAAATTTTAATGTGACAAATAGTGGAACGTATAATTACAAAACTAAGCCAATTTCTGATAATTTAAACACAGAATAAAGATACCTGGTTCTTATGCTACTTACGTAGTTACTTTTTGATGCACAATTTTTAACAAAAGTTTTTCGAAAGTCTGTCGCACTATGACTTCGAGTTCATAACACGAATTGCTCTGAAGTTGGTTGTCACAGCGCCATCTGTTTTAGAGTGACGGAACTAACGCGCACAACTGCTTAATCGACTGGACTCCAAAGCGGCATACGCCTTCAAATTCAAAAGTTATAACGTGTTGACGGACTTGCCTTGTAAGACGGTCTTGCCCACAGTGACCTTACCTCACCCTTGCCTTGCCTTGTTTTGGCAGCATTTTTTGTATATTTATTACTATTTTACTATACATATAAGTAGTTATATTGTTTTTGGTCTCAAAATTATTATGTAATCTCGAATTTTATATAGCAATTGTACAGTGCGACAATAAAAAGTAGACAGAAAAAAAATACATGGTAAACACCAGAATTCTTATCAAATACGAGTATATGATCAAACTTATTTCTTGAGGTTCCGCACCCAAAGGGTAAAAACGGGACCCTATTACTAAGACTCAACGGTCCGTCTATCTGTGTGGAACAAGCTAACCAGCCAGCCAGTTGAAATTTTCACAGATGATGTATTTCTGTTGCTGCTATAACAACAAATACTAGAAAGTACGAGTCCGACTCGTACTTGTCCATTTTCTTTTAGAAGATATGAACCAGCATGTGAATCCAGCACAATGGATTAATAACAACACAACAAACAAACAACACAACAACAACAATACAACCAGCCAACAACAACATCAAAAACAACAACAACAACCAACACAACCAACAACAACAACACAACACAATATAACCAGCCAACAACAACACACAATATAACAATATAATCTGTTTAAGCTCAGTGGCGCCCTCAATTATTTTCTAATTTTTGCTGTCGGACTGTGCTGATATAATATTATTATTAGTATGTATTGTATAGTTTATATTTCTTGTACATTGCCAAGATACCAGACGACGCATTTATAGCTCATAAGTCTTTTTGATATAGTTTATATGTACAGTTTAAATTCCTTTTTTCTAGACTGAATTGGGCCTATAAGAGTATTTCAAACTGATTGTGTCGACTGACACTTAGGTTATAGACCTAGAAACTAGTCCCTTCCATAATGTAAGATTTTGAAAGGTAATTTTTACATAATCCATAAGACGTAAAAATGGTCTGTAAAAGGCCTTAGGTACTTATAGTGCGACATAAAATAGTAGAAATTAAAAAAAACATGGAACTAAAAAACTTCAGTACCAAATAGTTGCCATGTTTAAGCATTTTAACGTCATAAATATGACAGTTACGTAGGAAGTGGCGCCCTCTATAATTTTCTACAATTTCTTGTCGGACTAAACATTTTTGTGAAAATAGTATACTAAAATGCCATTAATATTGTGTTTAATATTTGTAAATTACTTATACATAACAGTACATATGCCTTCCTGGTTTAGTTCAAATACTTCAAATAGCATCTATACCTACAGGTCGAGAATCAAAGAAACTGCTGCTAAGTACATAGAAATAAACTATTAACCCTTTACCGGCCGTTTATTATATATAGCGGATATGATATTCAACTTTATTCAAACAAAAGTTCAAATTTAAACAAATATTTTTCATTAACAAAATTCAACAAAAGTCCGTGTATTTATGAACTCGTGTTGATATGTCATTAATTTCTAAATAAACTAGAATACTAGGCTTATATTATAAAAAATCTCATTTTGATCCTATAGTTAAGGTAGTAAGTAGCTTTTACACTTTTTTAACGGCGTAAGTCGGTTCGAGTCGGTGTGACCGACGTAGGGTTAGTTTTTGTATGAATTGTTCTGAAATTCTTTGCGAAAAACTGGTTACCCGGTTAACACACTATTCATGTATGTATGTACAACAGTGAAACTATTCAATAGGGGGTATTACTGCAATGTTCTGCCGCTAGAGTGCAGCACTAAGCTAGCTAGTAAACCAATAGACTATAGAGTCACTTATATATACTGTGTATATATATATTATTGCACATTCGAGCGATAGGAGGCAGATAGCTGAGTTTCCATTTTGGCGTTTCCCAATAGGCCCTTTGCAAACAAACTGCCTTGATGTATCAATGTCATATTTCATTGTCTGTGAAAACTTGTCAAAATAGTAGTTTATGTGACTGCTACATAATGAAAGGCATTAAAATACGAGTGCGGGTTTATGAAACGAATGAAATGAGTTTCATAATAGTATCACACGAGTGTTTTAATGCCTAATTATGTACAGTTACATACACTGCTTTATCTACACACATATTATAAACTTTCTATGATATATTCACTAACCTCATATTACAGGATATGAGATGGCGTCTCCGAAATATCTTTATCGCACATTTTACACGAAACTTTTGTTATAGTTACTTTAAAAACAACAAAACAAATTATTTTTTACTTACAAACTAATTAAAAGATAAACTGTACGTCAAATGGCGGCAAATGAAAACTTTTTTCACGCACATCACGCATCCGTAGTTTTTTTTTTTAATTCAAAGACAAACTAGATTCGGGGTCGATTACCATATCGTCCGATACCAACTTACATGCGAGATTTGTCAATATTGTATGCAATTGTCATTTGATTTCGAATAAAACGTCATCTCGACTGATATTAGAATAGGGGTCAATCAATTTGCTTTTTTTTTCAGAGATGTTCGAAATTTGAATGCATTACCAAATCGATTTTGATATAGTAATGAAGCTATTACCACATTTTCACAGATAAGAAATTTGCTGTAACAATACAGTTTATCGTAATGTGGGCCATTATTTACGGATTTTGAAGGCATCATAGAGAGTTTATGATATGTGTGTAGATAAAACAGTTCACACACACAGTACACTACACACACACAGCACAGTATGTATAACTTACTCTATGGTTTACGATGGGTGCTAGTGCTACACTCTGGTGGCAGAACATTGCAGTAATACTCCCTATTACCCGAATAGAGCTTAGTAAATTACCTAATTACTAATTTCGACACTTTTCGTCTATTTTACAAAGAATTTTAGAACACCATCTAGTGCCAGAATAGTAAGTAATTTTAGTAACGACGGCAGCGTAGTTTAATTCGGTTGACTAGTTTATTACTTGTCAATCGACATATCTGTAAAATTATTATTTCATATTCGATCGAATTCACATAATTTGTGATTTCTAAGTTGACTTGTCAACTAGCCATAGCTTTGAAGATCTTTTTAGCTTCGAATTGAGTAAAATTTATGTATAATGGCTAGAGACATTTGATCTTGTCATCTGTCAGGAACAAATATTCCCGCTCTCCCCTTTAATAATTTTGGCCGCTGCCTAATATTCAGTATAATTTAATTATAATGAAAATTATTTATAACATTGTGTGATAATGACTGACTTTTTTAACTTAATTAGTTATATGTACATGTATCTTATTATATTACTGGTAACACATATGGAGTTGCTAGAGTTAGACGAAGAAAAGTCGTTATATTTTTGCACTGCGTGGACTATCAAAATCTCTACAGACTTTTCTTGGTCTAACTCTATGTTAAAACTGGTTACAATTCGACTTTTCTCATTATTTGTGACAATATGGCCTATTTTATTTACTGTTGTGAAAAGTTATGTAAAACCTTGAAGAAGGCATATTATGGCTTATGGCTAATTTCGTGATGTCACAAGATCAAAGAAGAAAATTAAAAAAACATGTAGTGATTTCTGGGTTCTGTGGAGTTTTCATATTGAGTTATTTTAGTTTTAACTCACAACTATAATTTTGATAGCAGGAAAACAATTAAAATAAACTCCACAGAACTAATTTTATTAATTCACTTAGTGCGTAAGAGTATAGTGAAAATGAAGTATTTGCAATTCTTTTAATAAAATGTCATTTGACTGCTAGTGAATTCCTTGTTTCATTTTGGTTGTCACATTTTACAGACTAATTAAGGTAAGGTAGGATAAGAATATCACCGGGGCAAGACAAACACTTGTATGTCTCCTCATACTGTTTGTCTTGCCCCGAGCAAAATAAACTATGTTCGTCTTACCCCACCTTACCTATCAAATTGTACAGTCAACTGTAAAAATATACAAGTCATCTCAAAAATATGTCCCATAGCTCTTATGTCAGTGAATTAAGAACTATGAGACATATTTTTGAGTAAGTTGTCTACACCCATATTTTTACAGTTGACTGTACCTATGAAAATGACGCTTGGAAAAGTGCTATATCGATGTAATTAAGTATGCAATACACACTTTGGGTCGCTGCGCCAGAGGAGTAAGTAAGTAAGTATGCAATAAAAAGAGCGATATAATATGTAACTTACCTTTTAGTTCAGTGAAATTAGCTAAAATTACGGCATAATTAATAGAAGACTTTTTTTAATTGGGATATGTACGTTGTCGACCGAGGCTATTTTTCATCAACTCTCCCCTCCCCTCCCCCCTCTGCGTCACCCCCCCACACCCCCGCAAAGGGTCCAAAACCTAGTTTTTCTAAATTTTTAAGAAAACCGTTCAAGCTACAGAAAAAGGGTGTAGGAACGAAGTGATCCTTATTAAATTTTGTATTTATCTCTTATACACACTATATTTCTATCACTTATAGTTTTTGCGCAATACGTCACGGAAGATGCTATTTTTAGCATTTTCAGTGTTTTTTTTTCTTCTAATGACTTTTCTCAAATAACACTTACGATATCTTTCACGCTTTTAGGGTTCCGTACCTCAAAAGGAAAAACCGGAACCCTCATAAGATCACTCGTGCGTCTGTCTGTCTGTCCGACCATTCCTCCCCCCCCCCCCCCCCTTATCTCTGAAACTACTGGGCCTAAAATTTTGAAAAAATACACAAAATAATACTTTAGGAAAACCTATTACAAATGTGCAGTCAAGCGTGAGTCGGACTTATGTACGGAACCCTTGGAACGCGAGTTCGACTCGCACTTGACCGGTTTTTTTATTTAAGTAAATAGTTAATATGTTATTTAAAATGGGTATTATTTATTGAAAGAGTTTGTGTATCTGGGAACCTTGTTCACTAGGGACGGCCGGTAAGCATGATAAAGACATTGAAAGGAGAGTGAATGCTGGAAATCGTGTGAATGGGGCACTTAACGCTTTTATGAGCAGCCAGAAGGTGTCGCAAAAAGCACGGTTGGCTGTTCATAGAGGGGTGTTGGTGCCTACACTTATGTATGGTAGCGAAAGTTGGGTATGGCAGAAGAGGCATCAGAGCCACGTGAATGCAGTGGAAATGAGAGCGCTGAGAAGTGTGTGTGGTGTGAGATTGCAAGATAGAATTAGGAACAGTGTGATAAGGGAAAAGTGTGGACTGAATGTTGATGTAGTGACTAAAATTGAGAAAGGTATTTTGAGATGATTTGGACATGTGGAAAGAATGAGCGAAAGAAGGCCAACAAAGAGAGTGTATACGGGAGAAGTGGAAGTGGGAGTTGGAAGGGGTCGACCTCGGCGGATTTTCTCTGATAAGATCGGGGAAATCCTGAAGAAAGGCCAGGTCAAGAGCACCCTAAACCGGCGAGCGTGTATGAGGAATGTAATGAAAATGAAGGAAGCGAAAGAGGTATGTCAGGATCGTAGCAAGTGGAAAACCGTGGTCTCTGCCTACTCCTCCGGGAAATAGGCGTGATTATATTAATGTATGTGTTATTTATTATTAAACTACTTCATTTAACGATCCCATGCCATTTTTAAAATACATCGCCTTCAAATATTTTCAATGTCAGCTAATATCGTTATTAACCACTTGTCTGTATATGAAACGGATCCTGACCGAAATTTATAGGTACAGCACAACCGAGGGTGAACCCACGATTTTTGATCACCACACACATCTTCTTCCTCGCGTTAGTTGTCGCTTTTCGGTGAAGGAAAACATCGTGAGGAAACCGGACTAATCCCAGTAAGGCCTAGTTTCCCCTCTGGGTTGGAAGGTCAGATGGCAGTCGCTTTCGTAAAAACTAGTGTCTACGTCAAATCATGGGATTAGTTGCCAGGCTCCCATGAGCTGTGGCAAAATGCCGGGAACAACGCGAAGAATATGATGAACTTTTCATGTGTGTGGTGGTCAAAAATCGTGAGTTCACCCTCGTTTGTGTTGTATAAAATTCGGTCAGCGGGCGCAGCACGGTTCCATTTTTATCGCCTATCACTATGCGCGTCCCTTTCGCACTTACATACTTGTTAGAGCGTGACAGGCATGGTGAGGCAACATAGAGGTACAATAATAGAGAGGAAACGGGGGAGGGGCCAAATGACCGAACGAGATACACTTATAGAACTTTCAGTAGGAGTAGCAAGAAAGCGGTACTATTGCTTGTCCTTGTCACAGTCTCACTTTCTGTTTGTTCCCCACCATAAATTTAGTATGGGTTATGGTGGGCAACAAATAAAATTTTTCATTTCATTTCATTTCAATAACCCGACCGAAATACGTAGATTATTGTTTTTGGTATATTGTCAGGAATGTTAAAACGTGTTTTTAATAATGTCGCATTGCGTATATTTTGTCCCTCACGGAGGCACGCGCACATCACTTCTATAGGCTACCTTTTATGTGAGGCAAGCTATAAAAACGCGACCGTGCGATCTGTTTCACAGTAAAGTGGTTAATAGTAACGATGTTCGGTGAGCTTAAAAATGTTTGAAGACGATGTATGTTCAAAATGGCATAGCATCGTCAAATGAAGAAGTTTAATAATAAATAATACACCATTTTAAAGAACATATTAACTATTTATTTAAATTAAACATAATTTGGCGATATCGTAAGTATATTTTGAGAAAAGTTATCTTACAAAAGAAAAAAAACGTAAATTCTTAAAAAAGCTGCATACATGGTGACAGATTTCACAAAAACTATAAGTGATAGCACTATAGTGTGTATAAGAGATAAATAGCAAATTTACTAAGGATCACTTCGTTCCTACACACTTTTTCTATATCTTGAACGGTTTTCTTAAAAATTTAGAAAAACCGCATTTCGGGCCCTTTGCGGGGGTGTGGGGGGGTGACGCAGAGGGGGGAGGGTTGGGGAGGGTTGATGAAAAATAACTTCGGTCCATAACGTACATATCCCAATTGAAAAAAGTCTTCTATTAATTATGCCAAGTTTTCCATATATTTTTTTCCAGAAGCAACGTACTATTTATATTGTTGATAAATTTATGTTTGACAGAATGGCTAAAGATAAAGACTACCAGGAGGAATGTAAAAAGCGGCGGGAGGCCTTTGGCTGTGTGTGCGTGTTTGGGTATGTGAGGAAATACAATAAAAACAAATTACACGACATATTCTGTTTATTGAATGAAAATCTTTATTTCAGACAACTAGGGGCCCATAAATACCTTAAAAACTAGCATACATATTATAAAAATGTTATTGAAAATTAACTCGGAATACTTATTTCCTCTGTTGCGGATAAGTGCCCACCACGCCAACTCTGCGTTGCGGGTTAAAGTTCAGATTCGAAAACGGAGAACGGTATAAAAGGCCGCTTCTACGCGGAACAGGGGCTACGACTAACGGCTTTTGAGTTATATATTTATGGAATGCAATCTTTTGACTCATCTTTTTAGGTAACTCCCTAAAAAAGGGCTTGATCTCGTTGCTGATTTTTGGTATATCTTGGTTCGTTTTTCTCGGCTGGATACTTAGAAATGCACTCGTCTTCAAGTTTTGGCTTCTTAGGGGTTTAATTAACAGGTTTAGTGCGTCTGTGTTTATGTCTTGGCTCAGTATATCATCAAGGCCTCGGATACCTGGTTTAATATGTTGACCGGTACGTAGGCCTAATTTTTGTTGATAACCCTGCCATACTATTTTGTAGAGCTTTGCTAATTTGGCAGCGTCTCCGGGTTCCTAGAGTAATAAACCAAATATAATATCGGACCTTAAATATTATATCTCAACTATAAGTCTGTATCTTCAGGTGTTTAAAAAAGAGTAAACAAAATCTACCCTCAAATGGCTTCTTAAGCCAGTTGAGGGTAGATGAAAACATTACATGATCAAAATAATGTAGGTTAAAGTCAGGTCGTTCAGAAAAAGCTCGTGATTTTGAGTAGAAATAACACAAAAGTGGCAAAAAAGGTCACAATATATAAAAATGGCAAAAATAAAAGAAACGCTCAAATAATACAATAAAGCCCGAAAGAAACGGCAATACTAAATGATTACCTCTTCCATTCTAACGCAATTAGTTTCCCCGAAGACAGTGATGCAGTAGCGGGACCGGTGGTATTTCACCTGAAACATAATAAAAGGTACAACTTTCGTCGTAATTAGTACGATTGTGAACTATATTTTACATTACACTATATGTAACACATAGACTAGGAATCCTCTAGACGGAGTTTAGAGCAATTATTTCATGAAACCGATGCTGCCAAAAATACTGGGGTGCGGGGGACGAGGTGAGCGAGTCCCGTGCCGTGATTGGTCCGTTCAAAGACACGGACGTCACACAAAGACACTTTGACTCGAAAATGGAGTAAAACTACCGTATATTTGTGGCAGAGGGGGTAGCGCTACTATGCTCAGTCTGCAGGATATGTAACACTTCCTTATTGCAGTACTGCAGTAGCATGATTGTTAATATTAAATTGACGTAGTTTGACAAAAGGGATCCATTCTCAGAAAATTGTCATTTCAATGATTTTTCTTTTTGATACAAATATATTTTTCCCCTAAATTACGTCGAAATGGTATGGATTTCTTTGGCGGTCAAAGGGTTAATGTGTATTGTACATGTACGTACCTTAGCTTGTGCAAAGGGAAATTCAGTTACCCCTTCATCCGCATCCCTCTTGTATCTTTCCGCATGTGCTAGGTTGAAACACTAGAATCACAGGAAAAAAAACGACTTGTTTAAATGAAAGCTCATGACATGGTTAGTTTAGGCTAAAAGTGTCAATGCAAATCGTCAAACATAGGTACAGTCACCTGCACTAATATGTTACACTACGAATGCCGCAAAAATATCTGACACGATCTTATTTGTAGAGCCATAAGACCGTGTCATATATTTTTGCGGCCTTCGAAGGGTAACATATTATTGCAGGGTTTAGAAATGTTGACTCTCGCTACCAAATTCTTACCAAACGTGCACCTGCATAACTTTTTAAAAATGTAGGTGTGATTGCAATATTAAAAACTCTCACCCAAATTTGTTCTAAAGAACAAATAAAAATCAACGCAAACACGATCATCTTCAAGTCTGTATTAGAATTGATAGGGAATTCTCTTCAAACGAGCTTGTTAAGTCCAAAAAATCGATTTTCCAACTTATAATTAAATCGTCACTAGGCACTTTAAATTGGAAATATAAGTGACCGTAAGACATTAGCTAATCAACGCGATTTTAATCCTAGAAAATAAATAAATAGCCAATTTCATACTATCTGTCTCTATAATCAATTAAACGCAATACCTATAATTGAATAAGCATTGATAACCTACGGTTAGCGAGACTAATATCCAATTATTGAATAATATCTGATTACTCTATGAATAAATTGGTCTATTAAGCGTCTCGTCTCGGCCTATCATTTTAATTGCTTGCCGAAAGAGTTTCTTAGTGTTTTTTAGGGTTCTATACCCAAAGGGTAAAAATGGAACCCTATTACTAAGACTCTGTCTGTCCGTCTATCTGTCTGTTATCAGGCTGTATCTCATGAACCGTAATAGCTAGACAGTTGAAATGTTCACACATGATGTATTTCTGTTGCCGCTATAACAACAAAAAGTACGAAACCCTCAGTGGGCGAGTCCGACTCGCACTTGTCCGGTTTTTTTCGGAAACCAGTATACAGGGTGATTCAGGAGACGTGAGCAGGACTAACACTGCGCATATCGTTCATTATAAGCAACTGTTTCGTATCAGTATTAGTGAGGTTAACGTTAATTTACTAGTCGTGTTGAAAAAAAAAGTTATACACTTTTTTACGACATGCATGGTCACCCTAAAATTAGAATACTAAACTACCGATATTCTGTGTCAAATTGATTGTCATTACTGTCATCACGGTCTGGTTACTTTTGAAAACTCGTATCTCACTCAAGTTTGACAGTTTATTTTCTTCGTAATCAAAATGCCATTACGGTTAAAGAGGTTTTATGTTTATTAATTAGGTCCTGTAGGGTGACCATGATTGTTGAGAATTAAATTTGCCCTCACCAAAAAGTTAAAAAAATAGGAAAAAGTGTTGTTGTTTCTCCTAAATACGACGGTGATCGATCAATTATCAGTTACTGAGTGTGCAGGATTAGTCCTGCTCACGTCTCATGAATCATCCTGTATAGTGGGAACTTACGCAGTGCCTCGCTTGCATCATTTTGAATCAATTATTAGTTGGTAATCAATTATTATTCCTCTGATGGTCTCATTATAACTGGTCACTTCGATTCTCCAAACAATAAATCCTACCAATCATTTGATAACTGAGGTTTTCAATATGCGGACGCCATTCCTACTGCTTATCTTCTTGTTTTTGATTATTGGGTCATTAGCTCAAGTAAGGATTGATTATAAGAATTGTATACTTAATATCTACATAGGGTGAGTGCTATAGTTACTGGCCAGTGGCCAGTATATTAGTTAATGGCCACTCCTTAATCAAGAAGAAACAAGCCAATTGAAACCATATTATTAAGAGTGACCAATTACTATATGTATACTGGCCAATAACCATAGCAGGCATCCTATTTACTATATTTCTTCACGGATCTTTTTAATGAAAAGCACTTTTTTTTAATAAGTCACTTTCATACGTAGTTACTATTTTTTTTTAAAGTGTTCTTCAATAAAAAGACACGGCATGATAGTTTACCTTTTTTCTAATGCAAAAAAAAAAACGAATTATTATAGTACCTAGCTCTGTCACTAATTACCTTAGTACCTACCTAAACCTAAACTTAGTGACATTACTATTTACAGGCTCGTTTTGGCGTACATCGCATGTCTTAATAGATTATAAGCACCTTTCAAATAAATTAAACAAAAAATCGTCACTACTTTAAAAAAATCTTGTTTCTCGCACTGCTACTTAAAGTTACTTACTTATAGTTCGTTTTTTTAGCATTAGAAAGAACTTGTAAGAAGGTAAGCGATCTTGACAAGTCTTTTAATTGAAAAACGCTTTTTAAAAATCAATAACTATTACTAACTTATGAAAGCAGAAGAATATAAAACATCGTATTAGATTCATAATTGTTACATATTTGCCGTAACTTATTTTTAAAATGTGTTTTTCAATTAAAAGACACATCAAGATTGTTTACCTTATTTCTAAAGCTAAAAAAAACGAACTATAGAGATGGTCTGACGCCATGAAGAACACGAGTGGCGGCAGCCTGCACCGTGCGGTCCACTTGGCTTATGACCGCAATCAATGGAGACATGTTGCATGTGGTCGCGATCCTCAGCATTGAGGGAACGAGGAAGAAGAAGAAGACTTAAAGTTAAAACGCAGTAACTCTGTATGCATCCCATACATAGTTGCCACATTTTTCTTTTGATTCACAGAACAAGAAAGTTTTTGTCAAAGAAGTTGCGAAATGTATTGATTGTTTAATTGCTTAGTTTTCAATTTACATTGACGTATTTTTATTGGAACAAACCTCTATTGTTACAGGATGTCCATGATTCGGTAAGTATTTTTTTTATTTCAAATGGTTGACATACATATATTGCCATATATTAATTATTCTCTTCTTCTTCGTTACACTCTTGACAGAGTGGTCGTGGCCATTATGTAGACTTTTGAGCGACTTGTTTAACGACACGTCGCCATTCCTCCCGTAGAGCTGCTTTCCGTGAGCATTCGCTTACTGTGGCCGACACACTGGCTTTGATATTAATTATTAATTATTAGTAACAAATATAGTCACTTACTTTAGAGCGTAATTGTAGATTCATAAGGGCTTATTGTAGGTATTACCTACCGGAGTAACCGAGGTTTTTCACTAGGGTTTTGACTTCTTTGACTCAATCTTCTTTATTACAGAAGCGTGACTCGTCAAGCACGTCATAATAGTGAAAATTCACTAATTGATCTTAGTACTTTTTATGGCTCCTCTACACGAATGGCCAACGCCGGCCAATCCAAGGGACGCAGCCTGAGACTGAGCTACCAATATCACTTGCTCCCTCTAATGCATAAATGCGTCCCTTGGATTGGCCGGCGTTGGCCATTCGTGTAAAGGAGCCATTAGCTATACTGAATTGGAATTGTTTGTTTTTTAGCCGAAAAAAATTAGAAAGGTTAAAACGTTACAGGTAAAGGAAATAACGGGATAATTTTACTTGTGTTCAATGTTTTTTAACGCAAACCATGCGTAAAGGATGACTCACGTTAGACCGGGCCGTGTCCGGGGCGGAGCTTCCGGCGTATCGTTTTCTATGGAAAGCAGCACGTGATCGCCTGTCACGTCATAGAAAAGTAAACGCTGGAAGCTCCGGCCCGGACACGGCCCGGTCTAACGTGAGTCATCCTTAAAGCCGCCCTGAGTTGCCATGCTCGTAACTCTTATTATAATAGCTAGTTCATTACGATACAAGTGCGAAAAATAGGAAATTCGCAAGGAGTGGCTATAAATTAAAATACGAAGGGAGTGTCTTAAACACGAGTTGCGAATTACCTATTCGCACATGTATCGTACAACGTTTTACAATACATATGGCCCTTTAAATTTTCGACATAGTCACGGTATTAATGTGCTAAGCGCACTATTGCGGTAAAGTAGGCATATGTACTGTAAATACTTATTTGGGGAACCATAGGTCAAAATATATTCGCGAATAACCTTTTACCTATTTTTTAGGGGATAAAGTCGGGAAGGAGGGTAACAAAATTTCCATTTTATTTATTACGTTATTTTTATGCAGTTGTTCGACTTGACTTTGCTATTGTCAAATTAATAATTAGTTATCTTATGGACATAGGTACGTACTACGTATGTACAGTCACCTGCAATAATATGTTACTCTTCGAAGGCCGCAAAAATATGTGACACGCTCTTATAGCTCTACAAAAAAAGATCGTGTCACATATTTTTGCGGCTAGCTGTACCTATCATGTACCTATCGAATGGCCAATATTTGTTTTGTCAGATTTTGATAAAAATTGGTATGGTGAAATTGCGCAGAATTATTGAAATTCAGTTGTACAGAATGGAACTCTATCCACAAATATTTATAAAAAATCTGAGAAAAATTAAAAAACGACAACAAAATAAATAATAGCCCAGATATCACGTAGAGCAAATAAATTAGAATTAAAATAATATATCAATTAGAACCTACATTTTTCTTAAGTTATAAGTACTTACCCTCAACTTATTGTCTTTCAGTTTTGCAACAGAACGGCATGCCCCGCGCTTTGGCGCCTTTAATAGGTAAGGGTCTGGGAGACCGAGCTTTGCTCGGAAAACATATAAAACCTCAAAAATGCGCGTTTTTCCAGGGATAAGGGAGCTAGATCGATTTTTCGCCCCCGAAAACCCCCTTAATAGCAAATTTCACCGAAATCGTTAGAGCCGGTTCCGATATCCCCGAAATGTATAAATAAATATAGGAAATATATAAACAAGAATTGCTCGCATAAAATTCTCACAACATTTCTGTAAGGGCCACTTGCGCCATTCCACTAACCCGGTGTTAACCGGTTACCATGGTTACCAGTACAATTTGACACTGGATCAAAGGATCACTCACGTTAGACAGGGGCGGAGCTTCGTTTTCTATGGAAAGCACCACGTGATCACCGATCAGCCGTCATAGAAAATGACATGTCCGACGCCTCGGTCCGCCGGGTACGGCGCGGCGCGGTCTAGCGTGAGTCATCCTTAACGATTTAACCGGTTAACCCCGGGTTAGTGGGATGGTGCAAGTGGCGCTTAAATATATTCCTTTTGTTTGCCAAAGACGTGAATAGCAAGTCGTGACCCAAAACAATAATAATAAAGAAAAACTTTATAATAATAATTTATTGAATCGTTTATGATATACACTTTTGTTTTTACAGATTCAAGCATATGTAAAAATAAATGTAAAGGCCATTTATAATGCATTTTTATTTTTATAGTTTTAAGTACCTAACCTACAAATATTTTTTTTAAACTTGGTGTCTAAGTATAGATTAATAGATTGGATAACTTAAATAGTTATAAAATATTGTTAGGATTAGGAGTTATTAAAGAGTGAGTATGTACAGTCACCTGCAATAATATGTTACACAATGAAGGCCGCAGAAATATCCGACACAATCTTATTTGTAGAGCCATAAGAACGTGTGACATATTTTTTGTGGCTTTCGAAGAGTAACATATTATTGCAGGTGACTGTACTTAAGATATTTACTTAATGTACTTTCCAAGTACTCAATTAAGTAATATTTTATGATATCCTAATTACCAATTCCACAATATACAATTACCGCATAGTTTTCAAAAACAAAACTAAATTAAAAATATCTATAGACCAAAAAAGTCTGCGATTTTGATAGCCTACGCAGTGCAAGTTTAAACGTCAACCTTCTATGAAATTATGACGTATAAATAATACTTGCCCTGCGTGGGCTATCAAAATCGGTGCAGACTTTTCTTGGTGTAGGTAACTCTAAAATAGCCTTAGCCGTCTGGGTATATTAATCGGTACATTTACATTTGTTTTCCTTTTCCAAGACTGTCAAGTATCCCATTGCCGTGGTAGTTCCAAGAGTGTTCATTGCAACGCAGGCGTACCAACCTCGGGCCGCTAGAGTCACGTTGGCGACAGTGAGCGTTCCAAGCTCATCTGCGGGGTTATCACTCTGAAATATAACCAAATATAATATAAGTTTTTGGCAAAAAAAATATTTTTGGTACAAGCTTTTATAGCTGACTGTACTTTTCTTTCCACAGGCAACTAAAAATCATCGAGACCATTGTAAAAACCCCAAACACAATTAGGTTGCGTTGTTTTATTACTGAGTTCCTGTGACCACCTCCTGTCTCCATCATCAGATCAGCTCGATAGGTACCATAATATTGCATTGTCACCCGATTCAGCTCCATTGGAAGTGGGTCAAATTTAACTTGCAAGATTTGACCCATACAAACATATGTAGTTACATACTTACATAGGTACATTGAAAGTTAAATAAAACCTTGTAATAATTAGAGAATGTCGGCTATATTGTACCGTCTCTGATGTTAAAGGTTGACTCACGCTAGACCGGGCCGTGCCCGGGCCGAGGCGATTTAACATCAGAGACGCATTTTTGATAATACTTGTACATACTTACAGTTCCATATCTAATTTTAATTAATAAGATTAATAAGTTGAGTTCATTAGGTAATAAAATAAGTACATGACTATAAACTGACTTAGGTATTTCTAAAATCTTCTAATAGTAATAGGTATGTACTAAATAACACTTAAATTTATCTAAAAGAAAAACCCCTTTCGCCTGGTGCAGGGGATGCTGGCAAATTATGTAGGTAATAGGTACCTAATCAAAATCATCGCGATTCCATATTTGCATTATATTGCTTTGGACACTGTGAATAAAAAGTAATTTTGCACACTGTTTAAAAAAACAGATTTTTTTCAAGCGGGCGTGGCGAAAAAACCTGTTTGTAAAAACCTCTATAATATTGATATGAAACTAACCTTTATTTCAAATCCTGGTATAGTTGGTTGATACAGTCCAGGGTTGGGCAAAATACTGGCTTCCACGTATTTCAAATACAAATTACAAAATACATTTTTTAAAGTATTTGAAATACCAAATACAAACTACTTTGGTGACTGGTATTTGAAATACAAAATACAAATTACTGTGTTTAAAATAATGTATTTCAAATACAAAATACAAAATACTTTTCATATTTTTTTGTTTAATCATTTAGTTTTTTTAATGAATATCGTTTCCTTTAAACTTATAGGGTCATTGCGCTTGTTTTCGTCCAGCTCTAGTTTTCGTCCACTTGACGAAATTTTAATATAAACCTACACTGCTGCACAAATTTGAACTGATTTCAATCCTTAGCTAAACAATATAACTGTCTACATATAAAAATTATATTTCGCAAATAGTAAATTAAAAATGAAATATATTATTTGCTAATCTGTCAAGTGCTCGAAAACTAGAGCATGGACGGAAACTACTGCAATGACCCTATCCCCTGGCTGTTGACGAAAAGTTCCGCGCAGAATAGCTCGCGCATTGTACCTATTTGCCCTCGTACAAGTCGTACATTATATTTAAAAAAACGTTCCATTTTAGGATCATAGAATTTAATAAAATGTATTTGTAGAAATGTATTTTGAAGCTTGAAGTATTTGAAATACAAAATACAAAATACATGTGAATGCAGTATTTGAAATACCAAATACAAAATACTTTTCCAGGTAGTATTTGAAATACAAATACAAAATACTAAAATGTATTTCAAATACGTATTTCAAATACATGTAATTGAAATACTGCCCAACCCTGATACAGTCCTTTGTCCGTAATAGTGAAATTATCATAAGCTTTAACCCAGTATAAATAAGGTTCAAGATCGGATGTAGTCGGACAAGAAAATTGTATGGTATCGTTAACCATAGCTGTTATGTTCCCTGGATATCCGTCTCTTATAAAAGGCCTTGACGGGTACCGCTCTGAAGGATTAAATAGTTATTTGTTTTACAAGTTGTTGTTTAACCGCTCCTGCTAATATTGATCCCCGAGCAAGCGAAAGATTCCAAAAAAGAAAAATGGAATTTTGAGCGTTGCGAGGCAAAATCATCATTTAAAAGTCAATTCTACCAGCAAACATAAGAAAACAACTAAAAATTTGCATTTGATTACTTTGCCTCACATGTGAATAAAATGCAACTTTGCTATCAGTTTTTGAAGTGCAAAGTAAGCCTTTCCGAGCTGGTGTGGTGAAAATAAAATTTTGTTTTGAAAGGGGGCAAAGTTGTTGTTTAGCCTCTCGTGCTATAATAATATTGATAAACTAAAGGCTCCCAGACTGAACTATAAAGACTCCCAGACTGAACCGGGAGGATAGCAAATGCACGGTCCCTCGGGTTAAGGATGACTCACGCTAGAACGGTCCGGGCCCGGGCCGGGGCGTTCGACACTTATTTTTCTAAGACAGGTGATCGGTGATCACGTGGTGCTTTCTATAGAAAATTTAAGTGTGAGGCGCCCCGGCCCGGGCGCGGACCGTTGTAATAGCGTGGGTCATCCTTTTAAAGCCGACCACTGACTAACAGTCCGCCGGACGATATCGGCCGGTCAGTTGTTCGGAACTGTCAAACTTTAGTTCTAACTGACAGGCCGATATCGTCCGGCGGCCTGTTAGTCAGTGGTCGGCTTAAGGGGTCCACTGATTAACAGTCCGCCGGACGGTATCGGCCTGTCAGTTGTTCGGAACTGTCAAAATTTTGTTCTAGCTGACAGGCCGATACCGTCCGGCGGACTGTTAATCAGCGGGCCCCTTTAGAGCTTACGCATTTAATAAAAAAAAGTATATGCGTAAGTATATAAAAAATAATTCTACTGTATATTTCTTATAAAAAATATTCAATACATGCTTGGAGTACTTAGCTTGAAATTTTAAAATTCGAACTGTATATTTCTTATAAAAAATATTCAATACATGAATCTTGGGTACTTACCAACTACCGTAAGAACAAATCTATTGCTGATACAGCCTAACTCATTGCATACGAGGCAGGTGTAGTTCCCATTGTCAGTTCCTGTTACTTCATCAAATAATATCGACCACCTGCCGTATCTAGGCGCGAAGTGAGATCTCTCTAATATAGGTCCATTGTTTTTTGACCAAGTTATGTTGGGCGTTGGGTTACCTGGAACCAGAAAGACATAAATAATGACAAGTGCGAGTCGGACTGGCCCACCGAGGGTTCCGTACTTTTTAGTATTTGTTGTTATAGCGGCAACAGAAATATATCATCTAGGCGTCTGAGACGTCATTTTCTATGACGGCTGATCGGTGATCACGTATTAGGCTTTCCATAGAAAAAGAAGCGCCGGAAGCTCCGGCCCGGCTTCGGGCCGGTCTAGCGTGAGTCACCCTTTATATAGAGTTAGACCGGGGTAAGTCTGCAACGATTTTGATAGCACACGCAGTGCAAGTGTTATGTATACTTAATAATTTCATAGAAGATATCATAGATTTCATGTTTTTGTACGCCAATAGGCAAACCATAGTGATACCAAATTTATAATTTTTGACACCACTGTAACAGTTTTACCTATGTTTTACAAATTAACACTTTGACTTTGACTTTGAAGTTTGACGTTTAAAATCGTGGCAGACTTATCTTGGTCTGACTCTAATAGTCATACCATCAGCAGCACATTTCAGCCGAACTGAGTTCCCGGCTGGTTTCAACATTATGTTCGACATTTTGCGCTTGAATTTGGGTGCAAATTTCTCTGTATTTTCTTCTGATCTCTGCAAGATTAAGTAAAATCGTTTATAATCGTCTAGAGTTAGACCAAGAAAAAAGTCTGCAGCGATTTTGATAGCCCACGCAGTGCAAGTGTTATTTTAGAAGTCAAACTTCTATAAAATTATGACGTATAAATAACACTTGCACTGCATGGGCTATCAAAATCGCTGCAGAATTTTTTTCTTGGTCTAACTCTACTCTATTACTTTTACGTTTTAAGGACGTTTCACGCTAAACCGGGCCGAGGCGTCCGACATGTCATTTTCTATAATCGCTGATCGGTGATCACGTGATGCTTTCCATAGAAAACGAAGCGCTGGAAGCTCCGGCCCGGTCTAGCGTGAGTCATCCTTTAAGACGAAACAGGAGCTGAATTTTAAATATTTTAGGTAAATATACCCGTCTCGCTAACGGAAGCGGCACCTAAAAGTAGTGCGATAAGGACAAGGCGAAAAACCCTGCGTAAAAATCTCAAAAATCGAGGTTTCGTACTCCTCTGTTTCCTCCTCCAAAACTTAACCAATCGTAACCAAATTTGGAAATCTAAATGATTATGAAATTATCTGTGTCGGACCGTTTTGCTTTTTTGGCTAATTGATATCAGTTTTGAATGCCACGCCTCTTATTGCGGCATAGTCAATTAGGCCATTTTGGCCATTTTTGAAGGGCTCTAGCGCCTTAAAAAACAAAAATATCAAAAAAAACAAAACGGTCCGACACAGATATTGACAATATTAATCTGTGTTGAAAAAATCATTGCTCTAGCTTCAAAAACCACGGAGGAAAACGAGGAGTACGTTTATATGGAGAAATGACCACTCCCGTTGGCTCTTAACCTCGTGAATCTAAATGTACATATTCGTTACAATCTAATTTGAACCTTTCATCAAACTTTCATGAAACAAATAAAGTAGTACCTATTTCTTTTGTTTCATTGCGTTTTAAAACAAACGAAATACGTTCCAATTTACTTATAGAACAAGGTTCAAATAAAAAATTGGAAAACTTTCTATGGTGGGTCTTACGAGGTTAATTTCGTTTGGATAACTCACCTTGTCTAGCGGAAACACCGTTGCACATATTGCCAGAAACACTAGCAACTGGCGTAACATACTGTCAAACAACTAATACTGGGCAAACACACGTGATGTTATTTGATCATTTGAATTTGCCAGTGATTAAATCACGCTATCTATATAGTATGTTATTGAAAATAGGGTTGACAAAACTATTTAGGTACATATAAAATTCGCATTCAGTTCGCCACTTCTCTTAAAGGATGACTCACGCTAGACCCAGGGCCGAGGCGTCTGACATGTCATTTTCTATGACGGCTGATCGGTGACCACGTGTTGCTTTCCATAGAAAACGAAGGGCCGGAAGCTCCGGCCCAGCCCCGGCCCGGTCTAGCGTCCTAGTTAGCGATTGGTAAATTAGCAATTTGGTATGTTAACAATATACTTCAGTATTTATGGTGCTAATTGACCGCACTAGTGCAGTAATTAGCACTTTGCGTGCCTATGACTAAAAATAAAGTGTAATTCTATGGAACTTGCTAACTATATAAACAAACCGCCATACTGAAATCATAATCCAGTGATAGTTTCAATGTGGCGGTTTGTTTACATAGTTAGCAAGTTCTATAGAATGACACTTTAGAAAGGGCCACATGACTGTAAAATGAATAAATAATTCGCAACTTAACCTTTTGGATGCCAATGACCGATATATCCGCACCGCAGGTTCAACGCCAAAGACCGATTAATCGGTCACAGACCACAGAGCAACATAGACCTACGTGCATAATATGCATAAAGTTCAATTTCAGTTTTGACACTTCGGTGACGTGGCGTCTGAGTGACAGCTTTTGTGTTTGACACGGCGTCGAAAAGGTTAAAACTCAATTTAAAACACTCCGTTTGGTCGTGTTGTTATTATATGGCGATTATATCCTTGCGAATATCCTACTTTTCTCACTTGTATCGTAATGTAACTATTAACTTCTAGGGCAGTAAAGTAAAAAATGTCTCAGATCAACCATCAAACATGTGATCTGAAGCTACCTTTTACTATTCGAGGTTTGTATACTACCAACAGGTACTTACTTATTTTTCTACTCGACGGAGCCGGAAAGCGGCAACTTAGTTTCGCGCAGCGGGCGGAAAGGTGACGTTTTCCGGCCTGTGGGCAAAAAAAGAAGTTTTATAACGGTTTTGTTTTTGTTTTTGATAGGAAAATTGAGAAATGAAATTAGGATGTGTTATTAAAATTTAGTTTATTTTAGTGCAGCCTTATTAATTGTGAATGTTAATATTTTATTTGGGCAATGATTTTTGCCAACCGTTGTTTTCAGTGGAATGATAATGTAGGTATACCGGGTGTGGCCTGTAAACATGAGCAAAAAATTAAACTGTAGGCTGTACTCCTTATACAGACCAACATTTGTTCAGCGACTTTTAAAAATAACTTGTGGGTGATTTTTATTACACTTTAAAGTTTATTCTAAGACGCAATGTATTGCGAATTTTGTTATGTTTAAGGGGTGACAAGCAACTCCAATCACAATAATATGGCGTGGCGATGGCGTCCATTGAAGATAATATTTATTTTGTATGAAAAATAGGGAGTCTAAATATTTCATAATTTTTAAAAGTTGTTGAACAAAAGTGTCACCGTTTGAGGAGTACAATCTATGTTTTAATTCTTTGCTCATGTTACAGGCCACACCGTGTATACATACCCTGCCCAACTGCTCTTGATAACTATGTTTGACATTGTAAAACCAGATTGAACCTTATTGGAATACGGTAAACAATTGAGTTACGATTCGAATGTAACATACGCTTGTTTATACGTGGTTGTTGTGTCTGGTAATACGGTACATTTCAAAACTCCTTAGCGAGATTCAAATCTGACATCTACTGCGGTATGACAAAGTTCATATTTAGCTACGGTTTTTTGTGGACTTATGTTTCATATCGGTTTACATGTTGTTTGTACTTCTGCGGGAATGGACAATTATCAAAATTTTATCCAGTCTGGGTAGTATGTAATTTCAACCAGTATGGCATTATTGGCTATGTGCGAAGTACATGGTGGGGGTAAGGTAAAGCGATCGCAGCGCATGAGGTGGTGAAAATTGGAACTAACATTGGATAGCGTCTTTAACATTTCATACAAGTTATATGGCTCGAAATGGAACTTTAATTTACGATTACTCCTGAGATATTCATTTAAATTGTATGGTGTAATCTGTATGAAATGCTTAATATAACTAACGTATTTAATTTGATAATTATTAATACTGTATCCGTGTAAATAACTTTGCAAAAACCACATACTATGAAATCATATTGTAGAAGATAAGAATGGGTATAGTAAGTTATCCTTAAAAGATAGACATACACCGTCGCGGACTTTTTTGTAGACCGATAAAAGAGAGACAATCCCTCCATACATTCCCAACAAACAATTAGGCGACACTTAGCACTTATTTTATCACCTAAAGACATATAACGGCTGGAGAATAGCTATATACTCTAAGCTTACAGGCTCTGGTGACATCAAGGTCTTTAAGAAGTCCATGTATAGCTTTAAGATCCACAGTAGCCGTTTTGGCCGCTATAATGGATCTTAAGCAGCTAGTGTTATAGCTCAAAGTGAATTCTACCACCTTAACATCTATATGAGTAATAAGCAGCTGCAATTTTCACTTAAGGTTCTAAACAGGCGATAAAAACTCTTTTATAGCTCCGTTACTCGCAATCGCTTCTTAACTCTCTTGTCTCACTTACAGTCGAAAAGAGAAGTTATGAGTCACTTTTATAGATCATGTAGTCGCAGACGGGCGTTATTCAATACCTTAGTACATCTTATAGTGTTATTAGAGTCTTACTTACAACCTAAGCCTATAGCGCCATGTTAATATGACCGATGAATCAATAAGCAAAACAAAAACTGTTAATTAGAACGTAAATACTTAATAAAAATCGATAATTTTACTCAATATAGACATAATGTTAGTATTGTTGTGTTTAAAACCGGACTTCACGTATATTGTGTAATTTTGCGAAAATTAAATACGGTGGACCACAATTTAAAAAATATTATATTCAGATAAATATGCAAAGGATCAGAGGCCCTTTAAAATTTTGTTAGTAATACATATAGTTATTGACAGTGTAATTAATTTCGCCATCATAAATCCGCAGATAACACCGGCATCGGTGAACTAAAATAATTATTTGCTTTTATTTATCCGCCATTACATTTCACTTCAAGCTGTCACAGTGCAAGCTTACAAATAATAATACAAAATGGAAACATCTGCAACCAAAGCAGTCAGGGCTAAGGAAAAAATGTGCAATTACCTTCTTGAGTGTTACAAATATTGTCTTTAAATGCTAATATACCATCTAAAGCTGAAAGTATCATCTATATAGCTCTACACTACTACTCAAACAGTTAGTAGTCGCTTAATTGGCACCCTTTTAAATCCTAAGTTGTTAATCAACGCTATTACAGCACTACTTTAGCGCTCTTCTACTACAACAGTTTGTAGTCACCTATATGCAACCCATATAGCTCCTAAAGAATTAATTAACACTATTGTAGCTCCACTATACCGCTCTTATGTCTCTTTTTTTATCCCCTAACCCTACTGTAGCACTGTTATAAATCTTACGGTGATAAAATTTGTGCCCAATCCGGGGTTAAAACGGGGTTATAGCCGGCTATAACTCCTATTTTTAGAGTACTAACAACACCTAAAGAGTAAATAGGCGCTTATATAAATCTCTTGTAACCCTTAAATTTAGCGCCTAATGTTAGTTGGGTTGTGTTGTTATAACTCCAACGGATTAAGCAGCGTTTTCGATTAAAGCTCCTAGACAGCGTGATTTTTCCGACAACATCGTCATATTTCAACCAATTTATACAAAACCTTAACAAGTTATATACGTACCTTAAACCTTCCTCACGAATCCCTCTTTATTGAAAATCGTGTGAAAATCCGTTCAGTAGTTTTGGAGTTTGGAGTAGTTTTCTAAGATGTAAGGAATTGACGTTATCCGCTAGATTTGCGGACGCTAGGTTGCGTGACATGCAGTCGTGCGCGGAGCGAATACCTATAGGTACTAGTGACCCGCCCCGGCTTCGCACCTAAACCTTCCTCAAGAATCACTCTGTTGATAGGTGAAAACCGCATGAAAATCCGTTCACTAGTTTTTGAGTTTATCGCGAACATACATACACACAAACAGACAAACGCGGCGGGGGACTTTGTTTTACGAGTATAAGGTGTAATGATAATAATTTAAACTTTACTGTTTGTAAATAAATGTCATTTTACCGAGACTAATAGAGTCTTAATTACCGGTTAATCGCATCAACATCTAACTTTGCTCTCCTGTTGCACAAATATTGAAACTGGACATCATTTCAAAGTTGTACTATTAGCCAAAATGAAGAAACAACTCAAAATTTTCTTTTTGCCAGTTTCTGAAGAATAAGAGAACCTTTACATTACATCTTCATTCATCTGTTATAAATTAAGATAATTTTATTTTTTAACATTTTTTACGAATATTTTACGTAGGTATAGCTAAAACCAAAGACATATGTAACTTCGTATAAGACGAATAAAGTCTAAGGAAAAAACGTGCTTCGGAATTCAAGTAAAAGTCATTCTCGAATAGATGCCGCACACACCTTTAGCCTATCCTCGGCTAGATGGCGTGACGACACCGTTTCATATTTAACAATTTTAACACATAGATATCAGTGAATGAACATGGATCAAAATGATATAAAAATAATAAAATCATTTTTCCATATATATACATTTTTTGATAACTTTATACGTTTTCATTTTGAGTTTTAGTCGTGTGTCGATAGATGGCAGTAAATTTACAGTGACTACAAAATTTACAATGACAGGACCCCTCTATACTATCTATTCTTTTTGCTAAAACTAATTGGAAGTAACAACACGTGAACGTAAACGTATAATTAATATAAAAAACATGCAACAATCTACCGATATAACTGTTAACAATGTCGGCAATAACTTAATTTAATTGTCTTGTCAAAACGTGCAGTTGAATTGATTAGTTCCAAATAATTAAAACAACCGTCAAATCATACAGGGGTAAAATAATAATTTAACTAAATATTTTCTCCATAGTTGAACCACACAATTACCCATAGTGTTAGTGCTAGATAATTATGTATTACCCTGTATACAGGGTGTTGCTTGTAACGCGAGCAAATAATTAGAACATATATTATACTCCGCAAACGATAAAACTTTCGTTAACACAAATATTTACATTAACAAATATTTTTCATACAAAATAAATATTGACTTCAATGTACGCTGACATCAGGGTGTTTGACGTTGCTTGTCACGCTTTAAACATAACAAAATTAGCAATACATTGCGTCTTAGAATAAACTTTAAAGTGTAATAAAAACAATACATAAGTTATTTTTAAAAGTTGCTGAACAAATGTTGGTCAATTAGAGGAGTACCTACAACCTAAGTCTTACTTATACTGTTTAATTTATTGCTCCTGTTACAGGAAACACCCGGTATAAAATCATATAAATACTAATATCCACGTGTTATTGCGATTTGCTTCATATTTATTCAGTCAGTATTCAGTAGGTAGCATCTCGGTAGCATCATACGCCATGCGGGTCCTTTCGGTTCTCTTTCTGCTGGCAACTCTTGCCATCAATGCCATCCTAGGACAAGAGCATACTGTGAGTTGAAGTTAAAAAAACTTAGTCCTTTTTAAATCGAGTGAAGTATTCGGATATTTGGGCCATTTTATATTTAAATTTGTCTCCAAGATGTACGCTTATTTTTTTTTAATTTAGTAGGTATGATGGGCGCCTTTGCACCCGAGGCAGCTCGCAGAGGTCTTTTTGATTGAAATATGTTTTTCAGCTTAAGTAGTAATTAATTAATTCATTTAGATATATGTACATATTTAAGTTTTATATTTCTGTTTATACCGAATGTGGCATGTAACACGAGCAAATAATTAAAACATAGATTGTACTCCTCAAACGGTGACACTTTTGTTCAACAACTTTTAAAAATTATGAAGTATTTAAACTCTCTATTTTTCATACAAAATAAATATTATCTTCAATGGACGCCATCGCCACGCCATATCATTGTGATTGACGTTGCTTGTCACGCCTTAAACATAACAAAATTCGCAATACATTGCGTCTTAGAATAAACTTTAAAGTGTATTAAAAATCAAACCACAAGTTATTTTTAAAAGTTGCTGAACAAATGTTGGTCAGTATGAGGAGTACAGCCTACAGTTTAATTTTTTGCTCGTATTACAGGCCACACCCGGTATAATTGTAATTAATGTAAATTGTATTTTAATAAAATCAATTTCGTAGCATTCAGTGTACCTGCGAATTCGCAAGGGAAGGACTATGTGCATATACACGAACGTGCAGCAATACTGTGTGGATGACAATGAGGTAATTAGACACTTTTTCTTTTCCATCGAAACATGACGACCATTACCTATTCGACTAGACAGGGGTCTCCAGACCCCGGCCCGTGACGCGTTCCAATCCGGCCCGCCGACACCCAAAGCGAGTGACCCACTTCCGGCCCGCGGGAGCCAGGCTCCAGGCTTCAGGGGTTCAGCCCTAACAGCAGCAACCAGACCCCTGGACTAAATAATACGCTAATAGCCCGCTTAAAATATGTATTTATTTGTTTTACAAGGGGGCGAAGTTGTTGTTTAACCGCTTGTGCTAATATCGATACCCGAGTAAGCGAAAAATTCCAAAATTGAACCACGGTAGCAAGTGGTTCGAAACATGGAATCTTGAGCGTTGCGAGGGTTTGAAAGCACGAGGGTTAAACAAAATTTGCCCCTAAGTGAAACACAAAATTTTTCACCACAATAAACCCGAAGTGTTTGTGTTTAATATTTTACAATTAGTATTTTCCTTGCGTTGGTGTGGTGAAAACTAAAATATATTTCTTTTAATTTAACCCAACCAAAAGAGACTTGAAGGAAATGTCATTAAGGGGCCATCATCCGGGAGGTATAGTAATATTAGTAATGTGTACCCTAATTGATCAAAATATAATAGACATATTTTTTTAAACATTGCAGAAGGTGTTTTCGACTACTTGGGTATGTATCTAATTTACCCAATTCTTATTTTAGTAGTACATCTCTGTAATACCTAGCAGTAAATTAAGAAATACCTATAGATGACGTGGAATTTACTGGCCAAGCGAGTGTTTACTATTTTTCTGTTCGACGGAGCCGAAAAGCGGCATTTTGCAGCTTTGCCGAAAGTTGACGCTTTCCGCACGGAGAACAGAAATAGTTATTTACGATACAAGTGCGGAAAAGAGGAAATTCGAAACGAGTGGCGATAAATTAAAACACGACCGAAGGGAGTACCTATTCGCACGTGTATCGTACAACGTTTTACACTACATATGGTTCTTTAAACTTTTGACATACGCACGAAAAGTGCTATTTTACGCACTAGTGCGGGAAAATAGGGCCATATGTACTGTAAAAGACTTTTCTAGATGGAGACGGAACTTTGCGACAAATTAGAGAGAGAGAGAGAGCGGGTTTTGAGCGCAGAACCTTAGCGCCTACGAACAGAAAACTAGTGATCAGCTGAAATTGGATTTTTTTACGAAACCATAATCATTAATGGTGAAATTGGAGTCGTCTTAAATTGGAAAAAATCTAGGTTCTAGTGCTAGGGGGCTGTCCATAAATTACGTCATCGATTTTTGACGATTTTGGACCCCCCCCCCCCCCCTAAAATCATCCAAAAATCATGCTTCGAATGACCCCGTTTCCTCCTACGTCATGCTACCGTCATCCGATGTCCAGACCCCCCCCCCTAATTTGAAATAACGTAATTTATGAATAGCCCCTAGATGTAGTGGTATTTATTGTTCTAGTAATTAATAATGTTTCGTACTGTATTTTTTTAACACATTCACTGCCAAGAACACGTATGTGTGTTCATTTTGTCCTGGAAACGGGCGCCCGGCACCGAAAGTGTTAACAGTCATCTACTTACTACTTATCTAGACGATTCTAATAAACCCTACATTTAATAAACTTAAAAAGTTGGAATTAGAGCCATTTTGGATTATAGCTTCACGGACTTCACGGAATTTTAAACAACTTAGGGGCTGTCCATAAATTACGTCATCGATTTTTGACGATTTTTGACCCTTTCCCCCTCCCCCCTAAAAATCATCCAAAAATCATGCTTCGAATGACCCCGTTTCCTCCTACGTCATGCTACCATCATCCGATGTCCAGACCCCCCTCCCCTAATTTGAAATGACGTAAATTATGAATAGCCCCTTATCACAACAGATTAGCCAGAATCAAATTTATTTTATTTTCCTTTAGTCACCAATGGGAGATGGAGAAGAGTACATGAGAATAGGAAACACAGTAAGTACAAGAATATTCGAATATTTGACCCTATAAAGTGGAGAATAGCAGTAACCGGAGTAACGTAAGAATTGATTATGATTGTTAATGAATAAACCCTTATAATAATACATATATATATGTACTACCTAAAGTACCTAATAATCCTCCAACCTGCTTCGAATACATTTTCGTAATTTTTAATTTGACATTTTAGCTCAGACGTAACGATAGTGACTGGTAAGCTCTGTACTTAGATTAAATCTTACTAAGAGAAAAAAAATATTTTCTCCCTAAACTGGTAAAGTTCCGAATGGGTATATTTTTAATCTAAATAAGGTAAAGGCACCTATTACCGTGGTAGTTAAGGAACTTTTCAAAAGAGATCCAAAAATTAAGGGTATCAATGCTGTCTAACAGCCAGGAATATTTTTTTTTCATCAGAGCATATAATGAACTTTCCGTTTCACACGTTTTTGGATTCATTTTGGGTTATTATATGTATTAAAATATTGTTTGAAGCCAAAATGACCAAATCTTCTATTACCGTGGCAAGGGACAGGCTGTGATTCTATTATCGCGAATTGAGCTTTCATTACCGAGGGTACAATTGGCATGATTTTTCTGCACTCGTTAATAGAAACCAAACTCAAAATTCGAAACCTAATACCGAGGGTTAAAACAATAATAACGACGTGGGTTCTGTATATTATTTTTGTGTCATTAAGTTTAATAATGATACAAAAATAAAAAATAAAACTATAGGAGTATGTTTAAAAATACCAAAAATACAATACCAAACAGTCACTCGGTAATAGATAACTCTTTAAGAGCCTATTACCGACCCATTCGATATTTCTCTGGGTCGGTAATAGTTCCTCGGTGATAGAATGTATAGTAATTTCTATACATTCTATCACCGAGGGTAATCTGATCATACCATCGGTAATAGGCTTAATTTGGAGATTGATTAAACCTAATTCCGACCCATAAAAAGAATAAAACACAGATGGTTTTTCAAATCAAATCAAACACGTATATTACAAGCTTCTTGTAAAGACAAAATCACATAACCGGCAAGTAAATTTTAGGTTTTATCTCAAAATAAAAAAAAGTTGACAGATTAAGGGTTCCCATAGAAACAAGGAAATCGGTGCTGAAGTTTTTCTTAAAAATTAAAGGTTAGTTGAATACTTTCCATACCACGGAAATAGCTCTTTAATAGCGTGAATAGATCAAGATTGGAATAAATAAAAGAAATTATAAAACTGATAATTTGTACCAAAACTAAAGAGTAAATAACAAAACTACCACTTTTTCTATTACCGTGGCATACCACGGAATTACTTACCACAGAAGTAATTGGCGCCTATCACCGCTGTATTTTATTTTCCATTTTAAACGTATTTACCGGTTATAAACTAAGTTAAAAGTAATTCAAAATCGTGTAGAAAACAATACACAACCTCTTAAAAGGCATTGCACTAGTTTATTTGCCATAACTATTACGTAAAACACTAAGTAAGATTGGAGTGCACTTACCTGTGGCGTCACGCGTCTGTATGGAATAATCGGTTCTTGCGCCGCCGTCGCACAAAGTGACGAATCGCGAGTTTTTTGTTACACTCACACAAATGCACACTATTGGGCACGATAGACCAATGAATGAGCTTGTTTTGTGCATGCTTTATTTCTTAGGGAATAGATCTGTTTGCTTGCAAAATGCGTATTTGTAAACACCGCGGTGTTAGACGTCGATTTTGATACCCGCGTTAATAGCCGCCGTTACCTTATATAATATTACTTACAGACGCCGAAACCTCGTGTAAAGAATCAAAGACATATGGTAAAAACACACATATTTTTAGCTATGTACTTATAAACATCTGAAAACGCATGAAAATATATCATAATAAAACTTCAAACATCAATTTCTGAGTCTATTCTAAGTATACTGAAATACACCCAACTTGTCAGTAGCAATCCCAATCCGCATTGGGCTAGCGTGGGAACTATAGCCCAAGCCCTCTCGCGCATGAGAGGAGGCCTGTGCCCAGCAGTGGGACGTATATAGGCTGAAATGATGATGATGATGATGTCAGTAGCAAAAGGCGCTAAATTAAAATTTTCTACTGACAAGGTCGATAAGCCAAAGTAACTTAATTATACCTTTTTTAATTGTTTTTTCAGCGTCGTGGATAGTTAAGACGTTGCGACGGCATCCATCAACAAAAAAATAAAGATAATCTATACTTATGTTTCGAATTTATTTCTTTCTATTCCCTGCCCGCGATTTCGCCCGCTGAGTCGTTAAACCCAGGAATCGGATACCGGTAGTACCTATTTTTTGTATGGGAACGAAAACGGTATTATTTCGTTCCTTGTTAATTATTTCATTTCTAATTGGGCAATCTAATAATTCGAAGTTGTTACCTAGTAAAAACACAACTGAGTCCTAAATTTTGAGTACCTACAAAATAATTCAAAATAATGGTTATTTCGAAGTTTTTGCAAAATACCTACTGGTTCCGATCCCTGGTTTTACCTAAGTCTAATCGAAAGCGAAGATTGAAACAGCCGATGAAGTTATCAAAAAGTTAGTTCTACTTCAAAATGTTCATTCACATCGATAAAACACTTTGTCACGTAAGAGAATATCCACCTAACAAGGGGCCTAGCCAAGTGTCAATAGTTTATAGAAACAGAAAATTAAATAATGTATGGAAATGATTTAATAACTTTCATCGTATTGTGTCACGTCATTTACTTAATGGCGTTTGTCGATAAACGAAACGGCTAGGTATGCCAAGTTTTAAAGTTCACCAAACGGTGACTTTCGAAAGCAAATAATGCAAGCAAACAGACAGGCGCGGCGGGGAACTTTATTAGAGTTCCGTACCCAAAGGGTACAAACGGGACCCTATTACTAAGACTCCGCTGTCCGTCTTTCTGCCCGTCTGTCTGTCTGTCTGTCCGTCTGTCTGTCCGTCCGTCTGTCACCAGGCTGTATCTCATGAACCGTGATAGCTAGGCAGTTCAAATTTTCACAGATGATTTATTTCTGTTGCCGCTGTAACAACAACTAAACACAGAATAATATAATAAATATTGAAGTGGGGCTCCCATACAGTAAACGTGATTTTTTTTGCAGTTTTTTGCGTAAATGGTACGGAACCCTTCGTGCGCGAGTCCGACTCGCACTTGGCCGGTTTTTTTTATAAGGTGTAGTGATTGTCATCTTGGCAGCAGAGAGCTTGTATCATGATAATTTGACGTGTAATTGTAACTTCCAATTATAAAAACATACAGCATTTACCTATTACACTAAGATAATGTGTTTAATTGCAATGAGGCGGAACCTAGAATGAACATAAACTCATTAGTAAAACCTAGTAAAACACACTAGGCGGGTGATTCTAACGTTATTACTTTCGAATGTTTGATTAAATCTAAAAGTATGAAGTTTTATAATAGTATATAGGTACTTTTAATCAGAGATATAAGAATACTACTGCGTGTTTTTTTCTAAAATAAATATATTACTTATGGTCCTTAAATTACCATGTGGCCTCTCTCTCTCTCTCTCTTCTCCTGACCGATTTCGGCCTCAGCGACTGCATTCTATTGCGCGTAGGTATACTCTGTATCTTTTATAGGTATTTAAATAAAGTAAACAAACAATTTGTACATTTTTGGGTAGTTATAACATTTATTGGTTAACCAACCAAATACAAAAGCGCCTGGATCTGTCACTGAACAACCTAACTTTAACCTACATTATTTGATTATGTAATGTTTTCATCTACCCTGAACTGGCTTAAGGAGCCATTTGAGGGAAGATTTTGTTTACTTTTATTTAAATACCTAAAGATACAGACCATAGGAGCGGGAACTGAGCTGGGCCCGTAGACAACATGCCAATCGCTAACGCTCCGTAGCGAACGAAACGCAACTGTCGCTATCACACCAATAGGGAAGAGTGATAGAGAGACACAAAGCGATTCGATGGCGAAGCGATAGCGATTGTCACCTTGGCTAGGGCGGCTGGTCCGCCCGCTCGTGCGCCCTTATGTGACTGCAGTACCCAATCTTCGTCTGATACATGAACCAATGAAGTTGCCACTAGCTACTACAGCATATACAAAAAAAACAACGGGTTGCACTCCGGGAGTGCCGGCAGAAGTGAAAACTTAATGACATTGTAACTCAAAATATTAATAACAGCGCCATCTAGTGCAAAATGTCTGCAGGACTATGCACGGGCGTAGCCAGGGGGGGGGTTTTGGGGGTTCAAACCCCCCCCGAAAAGTTCAGAATATTAACATTCATAGAATTAAAATAAGAACAGGCGTGCGGCATATTTCATTGATTACTAACTATTACCTATAGTATACGGTGGTTTGGATTTTGGATTTCTCCGCCATCGTCGATTATCGGATCGCATCAATTACTTTCTAAGATATGATAAAGGTGACATTCGGGTGGCGACTGCAGTAGCATTATTCTGTTGCAATTTGCAATGTTACTGCTGCAGCACTGTCAATTTTCGTGATAAAATGATGTGTCTGATTTCCATACTAAAAGTAAAAATGTAAAACTGTCTATCAAATTACGTTTTTTATATCGATAAATTTTCGCGCTCGCTTCGCTCGCGTTTTCAATTACTTTCTAAGATATGACAAAGGTGACTTTCGGGTGGCGACTGCAGCAGCATTACTCTGTTGCTACGTTACTGCTGCAGCACTGTCAATTTTCGTGATAAAATTATGTGACTGATTTCCATACTAAAAAGTAAAAAAACCGGGCAAGTGCGAGTCGGACTCGCGCACGAAGGGTTCCGTCCCATAATGAAAAAAAAAACTAAAAAAAAATGCAAAAAAAAACGGTCACCCATCCAAGTACTGACCACGCCCGACGTTGCTTAACTTTGGTCAAAAATCACGTTTGTTGTATGGGAGCCCCATTTAAATCTTTATTTTATTCCGTTTTTAGTATTTGTTGTTATAGCGGCAACAGAAATACATCATCTGTGAAAATTTCAACTGTAGCTATCACGGTTCGTGAGATACAGCCTGGTGACAGACAGACGGACGGACGGACGGACGGACAGCGAAGTCTTAGTAATTAGTAATAATAGGCTCCCGTTTTACCTTTTGGGTACGGAACCCTAAAAATGTACAACTGTCTATCAAATTGCGTTTTTATATCGAAAAATTTTCGCGCTCGCTCCGCTCGCGTTTTCAATTACATTCTAAGATATGGCGACTACAGCAGCATTAGGTACTCTGTTGCAAAGTTACTGCTACGGCACTGTCAATTTTCGTGATAAAATGATACGACTGATTTCCATTCTCAGCTGTAATTAAATTAAATTAAATTAAATAAATTAAATATTCCTTTATTTCAGACCTGTGGCCCATAAAAGTTGTTAGTAACAATGCCTTATTCTATGTTAGTATACAAAAAAGTAAAAACTAATAACAATTAAAATAACAACTAAATAAATTAATATCTATATTTTACACAAGCCCCAGCATTGTTTGCCTCCATTTGTTATAAATGGGGCAGTCAAACCTATACGCAAACAGTCCCAGGATGCTGTTGCTGCTGCTTCGAACGCGACTGAGCAAGGAGGCCACTTTCTTGCGGATGATGGCGTGGAACCCGTCCGTGTGCGCCTCCGCGAACATACCAGATGCGCTACAGAACCGGGGCAGCTTCATCAGCATCCTGAAAATGTTGTTGTATTGGATGCGCAGAACATTGGCAGCCTTACGGGTGGTATTTGCGGGTGTATGCGGGTGGGTGTAATGCGGCAATGAACGTCACTCAATTTACCAAAAAAATTCAATGTAATCTTGATGACCATGAGGGGGCACCATGGTCTAGAAATGCTTAGGGCATCAAAATATCTTAATCCGGCACTGGTCGTTTGCGGAGTCAAGCGATTTGGGACTCGCATTTTATACACATTTCCATGCCTTCCCGAAAAAAATCGAATCATTCGCGAAAGTCTCGCAACGCATTGAGGTTACAAACGGCGCTCTTCCTCAGGAGTCTGAAGAAGACCACGGTGAGTGGCGCTCTAGCCAGGCAGGCCGCTTCGCTTTCGCTCGCGTGCGTATACCTTACTGTATCGTCCGATATACACCTACTCTGTCGTTAAAATCACGTGTAAAATTATAATAAGGGCGAAAAAAACTATTGATTTTGGAGTGTAGTTTTATTTAGTGGTACCTAAAATATTTTATCTGGTCTACTGTCCTCTAGCATATCCATCTGTCAACTTTACTTCAAGTTCCGCCTCCAGGGGAGAGGGAGAGAAATTAGGATTAGAAATTAGCCGCTTACTGACACAGACAGAATTCCACGCGGGCGGAACCGCGGGCACAGCTAGTCTCTAATATTTTTCTTGTGTAAGGGTTATTTTATGTACTTTTAGTCGTTTTATTTTCTTGAACGCCCGTGGGACTATGTATAATTCAGGTTAACACCATCTAGCGTTATATCGTCGCATTACTTGAAACCCCTAAGCAAATCACTGTGAGTACTACAGTTATATTAATACCAGTTTGAGGGAAATTCACTAGATGGCATTTAAATCAAAAAAGAAAAACTCAATGACATTGTAACAGTGTCCGTCACACGTGACGTCACGTCTTACGTCTTACGCTCTCGCGAGTTTAACATTTTTTCCCCATCACAAAAAGTGCTCAGCGCCGCTATAGTTATTTACGATCATCATCATCATCATCATCATATCAGCCAGAGGACGTCCACTGCTGGACATAGGCCTCCCCCAAAGAGTGCCACAATGACCGGTCTTGCGCCACCCGCATCCAGCGGACTCCCGCGACCTTTACCAGGTCGTCAGTCCACCTTGTGGGGGTCTACCCACGTTGCGCCTACAATTTATTTAATTATTTACGATACAAGTGCGGAAAAGAGGAAATTGGAAACGAGGGGCGATAAATTAAAACACGACCGAAGGGAGTGTTTTAAATCGACACGAGTTGCGAATTACCTATTCGCACGTGTATCGTACAACGTTTTACCAGTACATATGGCCCTTTAAGCTTTTGACATCGCACGAAAAGTGCTATTTTACGCACTATTGCGGGAAAATAGGACCATATGTACTGTAAAAAAAGTTTCCACTTCAAAAACAGAAAAAAAGATCACGGGACTTTTCCTTGCATGTGTCATCTCGATACGATGAGATTGTAATCTAGCTAGGCTTAATAACGTAGAATCACCCTCATGACCAAACCACAGACATGTTTGTTACTGAACCCGACATGCGACCAATGAACAGTGCATGATAATCGTTAATTCATAGATGTGGTTTCTGCTGCTGTGCGCGCTTGTGGCCTGGGCACGGGGAATTGAATATTACGATGACGATAATGAACACGTAAGATTATATAATTAGTATAATTATACTTACTTACTTAGGCGGCCTTTTCACTGAGGCGAAGACGAGCGGTATCAACCAAAGCATTGGTTGTAATCAGGGCCGTCTTAAACTATGCTGGGACCTTTGGCCACATAAGAATTTGGGGCCCTTTTGGAAAGTAAAGAAAGCGATTCAACTAACATTTTTCTACTATGATCTTCTATTTATTACGAGTAATCAAATATAATGTTACTGTCTGTCCTTCGGGGCCGCCTGAGGATGGGGCCCTGGGCACGGGCCCCGTGTGCCCTTATGGTAAAGACGGTACTTGTTATAATCCAGCGGAGAGGAGAAGAGATGGCGTTATTGGACAACGCAATTGGTTGATTCCTCTCATTTTCACTCCTCTCTGCCTCACTAAAAAGGCAGCCTTAGTCGTATCTTGCAAGCCTATAGAGGTGTGATTAGATATAAATGAACATATGGGCCTCTCAGGTAGGCGTCGTTTTTTATTACGACTACCTAACGTAACTAAATTCGTTATTGGCGGAATCCCTGTCTGAAACTGCGAAATTCGTGTATAGTGTTTTTGATATCTAAATAGTAACACTTATTGGAACTGTGTAATGTAGAGGCCCAACGGAGCAGACAAGTCTCATTGATAAAGGCTCCTTTTAAATATGTAGATAAAAAAAAATAACTACTTAATTGACATTTAGTTATTTTTCAGATAAAGATGCTCAAACACAAGGTTTGTAAACATTCCCTAGGTCAGTGGTTCCCAAAGTTGACTGGGCTCCGACCCACCCAACAAAAAGTGCCATATTCGGGACCCACGTCTTGGCTGTCTTAAAAAGGGGCATAAAATATTATTGGTAACTCTCAGATGCCCTATTAGTAAAGTGTAATTCTATGGAACTTATTACTATGTAAACCAGTGGTGGCCAAACTTTCTTCATGAGGGGCCAAAACTTGAAGGAATTTCAGAGGGGGGCGGGCCAGATAAAATCCTTTCGCGGGCCGGACCTGGCCCGCGGGCCGTACTTTGCCCACCACTGATGTAAACAAACCGCCATATTGAAATTGTCAAAGAATGATGAATTTACTAGTGACTTTTGTTTACATATACTTGGTCCAGCAGATCTTGTCAGTAGAAAAAGGCGGCAAATTTGAAAAATGTAGGCGCGAAGGGATATCGTCCCATAGAAAAATTGAATTTCGCGCCTTTTTTTACTGACAAGATTTAATTAAAAAATAAAAATAAAATAAAAATAATTTACTTCAGACTTTAGGTCCATTGGGGTTAGTATCATTATTGCTAAACTTAAAATTAGGGTTAACATCATATAAAACTAAAGAATACATTAAAATTTAAAAATAAAACATAACTAACTTAACCTATGACCCGGTACATACGGAACTGGCGCATGCAGACCGAGCCAGTGCCTCATTAGGGGGCTGTCCCACGTTTCTGAGACAATGCCCAGGATTCTATTGGGTAGATTTGCTTGACCAGCCATAGTTAGCAAGTTCCATAGAATGACACTTAGTTCCAGGGGCCACTCAATATTCGCTCGCGACCCACCAGTGGGTCACGACCAATAGTTTGGGAAATGCTGCCCTAGGTATGTACATAGGGTATTTTCCATTCTTTTTTACTAACCAATACCCTGAAACTGAACTTATTTTATCATGGAACCAATTCCCGATATCATAAATATTCAACTTTCAAAATCCCAACAATGTTCGTTGTTGCTATGATACGCACTTGACAAGACTGCATTTCGGCACAGTGTAAAAAGTAACAGTGGACCGACGCCTTTGATGTTTGCGCAAATGCCGACACCACACAAGAACACAGTAGGGTTGTCACATACTTTTACACACCAACACAAACATACCAAACATTTCAAATAAGACACGCTAGTCCTGTAAGTAGTACCGAACTACTAACAATGGCGATATGTGCAGCTCGGGTGACTGTAATGTTTTCATGATACGTGCTTGACAAGACTGCATTCGGTATACTGTGATGTACAGTCGACGTCAAAGATATGTTTACACTTTTTGCCTTATTACAAAGGAGTACGGTCTCTTTCTTTTGCCTGGCTCCTTCCCATTTACTTGGGGTCGGCCGTTCTAATCATGCGGCCTTAGGCCTTTTTAGGCGCATTAAAAAGGAGTACCTAAGGTGCAAAAGTGTAAACATATTATTGACGTCGACTATACTACGGGTCGTGTTAAACTCATATCGTATCTGTTGAAACGAAATATACTGAATTGGCCTCCAAAGGGCCTCTACAAAGTGCTACGCCGTTGTGCGTAGAGGATGCTACGCGCGTATACTTGTAACCAAAATACATTGTGTTATATTTGTGTTATTTTAGCTCAAATTGTTGGATTCCAAGGAAGAGGTATGTATATAAGATGTTCTTTTAATAGGTACCTACACTTATTCCAAGTGGCTTGAATTTCCAATAATTTTCTAGTGCTTTAATTGCTTTATTTCTTGCATGGCATGTGGCATGTACGAAATAAAATAAAGCATGTGGCACTTTACACTCTGTCACTACCAAGTCTGTGGATGATTTACGCCATATCGGTCCGAGTCCGGGCCGAGGCGCATGACTTCGTTTTCTATAGAAAGCATCACCCATCATAGGTATAAAACGAAGTGTCGGACGTCTCAGCTCGGCCTAAAACTGGACTTTACCGTGATCCTTATTGCGATTCTGTTTAGGACCTAAACTGAATTGCTAAAGGACGGAGCTATATAAGTCGCATAACTCCGTCCCTTAGCAATTCAGTTTAGGTCCTAAACAGAATCGCAATAAGGACATGATATGGTAAGGGGTCATCCATTAATTACGTCACACGTTTAGGGGGAGGGAGGGGGTCAAGAAAATGTGACATATTGTGACATGGGGGAGGGGGGAGACACAAACTTTGTGACGTCACTTTAACTTCATCAGTAACCGAATTTTTTTTTTAAATTATTTTATTCGCTGTACATTTAAATAACAAGTTTTTAAAACGATAATCGTTTTTATTCTTTTAATTTTCTTTCCTAAGCAGTTTTGGGTTATAAAATTACTAATATTTATATCGTCAAAAATATTTTGATAAAATATTAATAATACTTAGGTACTTACTTAATTCGATTTGGCGATTTCGTAGAAAAAATGTGACGTCACACTAGGGGGGAGGGGTTTGCCAAATGTGACCAAATGTGACAAGGGGGGGGAGGGGTCAAAAAACCTAGAAATTCGTGTGACGTAATTAATGGATGACCCCTAAGGCCCCTGATGCTTGGCAGTGGCGTAGCGTGAACTAATCTAGCCATGGGCCGAAGTCGCATCTGCGGCCTCCCTTTTCTTTCAATATGCCCGAACGGCCCTCGAGGCCTCTTCTGGCGCGAGGCCGTTGGCGAGTACCCACTTCGCCCACGCCCAGCTACGCCACTGATGCTTGGTCTGACGCGATGTCGTGGTGCTAAGCTTGGTCCGAACTAATTTGATTCTCTTTTTTCCTAAGAACAGTTTCTGATAGAAGACGACAGTGGAGAAATAATTAGTTTTAATCCAGACGATAACACAATTAAGGTACGTACTATATAGCAACATTAGCAACCATGCACGAAACTAGAAAATGTTGTGTACCTATTGTTTTGTGCTTAATGGAATTGTAACTTAAATAAAAACAGTAAATGTAGAATTTTATGTATACCTAACCTTTGACAATTAATATTTTATGTAACAACTAACATGTTTTGGATAAATTATATTTTATCCTCGAAATAAGCTAAAAAAAAAAAATATTGTAAAAAAATTATAAACCCTACTGTATTTGCATGTACATACGTACATACTTAACGCAAGTTCTACTAATAATATTTTAATTTAGAAAGTAATTATGTTTGTCTGTCTTCACGCTAAAATATCTGAACCGGTTTAATTGAAAGGTACATAGTGTGGTTACACTTGTAGGGTAGTTCTTACCAATTTTCATCATCCCACGCAAACTTAGTCGCGGAGAAGTCAGTCATAAGTAAATAAATCTAAAATCGTGGACAAAGTGATAAGACAACGCGACTGAGTCTCATTGACTTTCAGCGTGGTAGAATCGTCTTGCAGCAGATTGTTCAAAGAAAAGTAAGAGATCTGAATGATTTTAACAATACGTTTATTTTAAACCAGGTAAAGGATCATGGCGATGGGAAGCTAGAATTGTGCTTGCCTAATCTCGGGAGAGACTACTGCGTCACCGTACAGAAGGTAAGGATAATTACCTAAGTGCCGCACTAGCACATATCGTAAACCATAGAGTAACTAATATATACCTGTGCCTTAAACAGTTTTTTGACAAGTTTTCACAGATTATTTGTTACTCGTCCTTGGAGGAAAGTTTGAGACCCGGGGAAGGATATAGAGTAGTTTTTATCAATCATCATCATCATCATTCCACGCAGCAGAAGTCACGGGCAGAAGCTAGGACGTACTATGTAGCCATTGAACTATAGAACCGGCACAGAACCAGCCGGGCTAGCCAAGGTTACAATCGCTATCGCTTCGACAACGAAAAGCATTATGTCTCTCTATCACTCTTCCTTATCAGTGTGACAGTGACAGTTGCGTTTCGATCGCTACAGAGCGTAAGCGATTGGCATCTTGGCTACGCCGCCAGGTGGCGAAAACCGAAATTCGCCAATTGCGGGGATCTTTCGACGTTTTGGTCACGTGGTACAGGGTACAGGTTACGATTGCGACAATTTCATTGTTGTTAATTTAAAAAACTATATTAAATACATACCTATTGAATTTTTCAACACTCAGTCCCTGTGTAATGAAATTTATGAAATTTTCAGAAGCAACACCCACGGCATGAGAAATCGGAGATTAAAGGAAAACTAGAACTGGTACATATGTAAATATACTTAGCGGCTGCCCAGTAAATATAAAAACCGGCCAAGTGCGTGTCGGACCACGCATAATGGAGGGTAGGGTATATATATAGTCTAATAAAAAATAAAACATGGTCTTCTCTTCCCAGAGCAACACAAGCCTACGTCACAATAACATTGCCACTTTGTATAACGCTATCGCATATTATCATATAGCGCTGTCGCATGATGACGTAGGCTTGTCAGTCAGGTGACCTAGAAAAGACGGGAAGAGAGTACCAGGCGGAGTATATTATTATACCATGGTAGGAAACAATTCGCATTTCGTCCAACACGTATTTGGTCCAGCCCGGCCCGGTATTATAGAAATAGAAATAGTTTATTCGTGGCTATTCGAGCGTGGCCACTGGCCATTCTTATCCTTATCCTTAAATGTAGTATGGTGACTACATTTCCACAGGTGGAATGCATTCTGAAAAACATTGCCGTCGGGTGGCGCTCCGCAGCGACACTTTGTTGGGACAGCCGGACAAGGTAAGTACATAATATATACTTGTATGTATTGTATGACTACACCTTATATAACAAAGTCCCCCACCGCGTCTGTCTGTGTACTCTGTATATGTATGTTCGCGAAAAACTCAAAACTCTGTCGTGTTTCGGAGGTTCCGTTCTGCCGAATCCGACACAAGAGTAGCCGATTCAACGGAGCCACGCCGTTTTGTCACATAAATATATAGTGTTTAGTTTTAAATTTGTAACATAGGTAGGTACATATGTATGTTAGTCTGTAAGGTGTTTATAATAGGGCCTTGTTGCCTGACTTAAATTTTAAATAAATAAAAATTACTGAACGGATTTCATGCGGTTTTCACTTATCATAGAAGAGTGAGTCTTGAGGAAGGTTTAGGTGATTCTTAAGTTTACATTTAACTTAAAAATGAAGTATAGATAGACCCATTAATTATTATTTTCTTTATTTTTACAGGCGGGATTATCCTCGAACTTTTCGCCTTAAGCCTGTGAGTGAAACCATAGCAAGCGTCGAGTGAAATAAAATGTAAATCATTAATAAAACTGTTTTTATTTATTATAGAGATCATGGGCCCGTTTCTCAAAAACTTGTATCTTGTAATACAAGCGGATGTCACTTTTTGACAGCTTTTGTTAGAAAGACAACAACTTGCTTGCAACCACAACAACAACCAGCAACTGGCTTGTATTACAAGTTACAAGCTTTTGAGAAACGGGCCCCATATCTCGAATCACAAATAAATAATAGTTTTTTGACTTATTTGTTATTTGTTTTACGAGGGGGCAATATGGTTTTACCCCTCGCGCACATCAAAGGGAGGAAAATAGTACTGCAAAACATTACAAATAAAATTTAAATAAGCTTCATTAAATATTCAAAATTATTACCTACTCAGAACAAAAGTCAATTATAGGCATTCTAGGGGGCAGTTTTTAGAGTTCCGTACCTAAAGGGCATTAAAAACGCTCATATTTATATCAGTATCACCATAAATTTAAAATTGGTGAAAGTTGCAAAATTGGCATTTGCGTCCGCGCCACGTGATTTGATTGGACAATAGGGAATAGGTACTCCCTATTGTCCAATGTTCTGCCGCCAGAGTGCAACACTATATTGTAAACAATAGAGTAACTTAATAGGTACATGCTAGGCCTTAAACAGTTTTTTAACAAGTTTTCACTATGACATTGATGCATCAAGGCGGTTTGTTTGCAGGTGGCCTACCGCGAAACGCGAAAATTGAAATTTCGTTATCTGGCTCTCTATCGATCGAATAGGCAGTGATAGATAGAGAAGAAGAATCCGTACTTTCGATTGTAGTGTTTCAAGGTAGGCCATGTGATTGCCCTAGTGACGCCCTCTACGCAGAGTTTTGCGTAATATTCCCTATTGTCGCCGTCTGGAACGTGCTTGATGCTCTAGTGAGTATTATATTCTTTGTTCAGAACGTCCTAAACTTAGTCTGGCATAAATCATAACGACATAAAATAGACAGAAACTTTCACCTGTCATGGCATTAAGACATGTTGATTAACAATTTTTCAGAAGCACAGTACTCTTGTATTTAACTTAATAAGTATACAATTAAAAAGGATTTTGGGTTTTGGAAACGTAAGTACATAAAGTTCAGTTTCAGTTTTTCATAAAGCTCGAACACACTTAAATCTAACAAACTTTTACATTCATTACATTCTTAGATTTTCATTCACACACTTTCCACTCCCTTCTCACAACAAGCTTACAAACACACTAGTTCATACTCCTCTATCTTTCCTAATTCCTATTCTTATGTTTAATATATTTATAATTTTTTATCACTGGTAACTCGTGATGATCATGACCCCCGCGATACAGGCCATGCCTAGTGCGGGGTTCACTGTAACGTGCTTGTTAAACTTTTACTGTCAATAAAAATATTGTTATTGTTAAAGCAAAACAGAAGACATAAGACATGAACCTATACAACACGCCACTATAATAGCCAGTAACGAGGCAATTTAGGGCCGACATATCTTGTAATATGTAAAATAGGTATATTTTGGAGCGAAGTGGAACATGCAGTCACGGCTGTCACAAATGGAATGATACCTTTACTCGTCTGATTTCAGTAATGCCGTGGCTGGGGAAATGCTGTTACTCCATCAGCTTACGGATCGGCAGTGTCGTAATTGCGATCATAACGATCCTAGTGCCGTTTTTGGTCTACCTCGTTCAAAAGTTCGATTCAGAATTAGGTACGTTTTTCTACACATCGGTAACTCGTGGCACTTGACAGTTTCTAACAGACTAGTGATGTGACAATGTTCTTCCTAGTTTTTAAGTGTATACGAGTCGAGAAAAAGAAACCACTAAAAAAAGGAATTAATTAAACTAATCTTTTAAGTGCTACCTAAATGCCACGAGTTACCGATGTGTGTACATATGACCCATAAGAATAATTTATAGGTCAGCCTACTGACCTATAAATAAATAAATAATAATAATAATATCTCCTAATACATTAAAGCTCTCCAAGGGGCCTCTACGTGTTGGATCTATATCCTTACGCAAGTCTATCAAAAGACCGGTATTTATAGGCCCGTGAAATCCAAAATGGATCTCCTAAGACATTAACAGCTTTTGGGGTTTCGTAATTTTATTTTTATTTTATTTTTATATTTATTGGTTCACCAACAATTGTTTACACTTTGTAAAGTATAACTACAATCGTTTTAACTATTATCGCTTAGCGTAACAATTACTTAAAGGTAAACACCACATGCATTGAATAAAGTAAGATAATTGCATTTACGTTACATACAAAATACCGTTTACAATAATAATGCGGGCATTAACTATTTACTATTGATTATTAACTATACATATAATATAACAATGATACAAACCGTTACAGTAACATTGCATTGCGTTATTTATAAACACTTTACAGGCCTGAATCAGCTATGAATCATGTTTATCTGTCGTTTTGACTTGTGTATTTGTAAGCAAGTGACAAAACACAATTTAAGTAAATCAGGTCCGCAAAATTTCTTGTTTAGGGGGAACGGACTTTAAGATGCATATTATCTATTACATTGAGTGGATATCACTAGCTTATGATATTATTTTTTGCTAAGCAGGAGCGAACAGGTTTTTTAAAGTGATGCGCAGAGTCAAAGTGAATATCCATTACATGGCTACAACTATTTATTACCTTGCATAATCTTGGGACAGGTGAGTTACTGCCGTGGACCGTCCGTCGGAGCGGGGGGCACAGGGGTGTTATCGGATTGCGGGGTATTCTCTTTGGAGCACGGAAGTGCAGAAGGCCAAGGAGTTGCGGACAGTCTATGTCATTATTCAATAATTTATACAAAAACATTGCATCCGCAATGCTTCTGCGTAGCGATAATGACTCAAGTTTAAAAAGTTTTAATCTTTGGGCATAAGAAACGGCTGTTTTGGCTTTGCCATCTGCAAAAGTCAGGTGTCGCAAGAACCGCTTTTGAACCCGCTCCAGTCTTAAAGAGTGAGTAGCATAGTGTGGGCGCCACACTACACTACAATATTCTAATATACTCCTCACAAGGCTGTTGTAAAGCAAAATTTTGGTATTGCTTCGTCGAAACACTTTGGCATTCCTTATAACAAACCCTAATATTTTATATGATTTCTTAGATATGTGTTCCACATGAGGGATTAAAGTGAGTTTTTTATCAAACACTACTCCTAAATCGCGTATTGTGTCGACTTCTTGAAGGGCATTGCTGCCAATGCTGTAATCAGACAAAATGATATTTTGTTTCCTCGTAAACTTGACATGAACACATTTTTCGGCATTTAAAATCATTTGGTTACTATTACACCAGTGGACCAGCCTGCTCAAGTCACTTCGTAGCAAATCAACATCATTAGCTGAGTTTATTGTGCGTGCAAACTTTAGGTCTTCAGCATACATAAAAATCTTCGAGTGTCTAAAACAGTCAGGTATATCATTGATGAATATATTGAACAAAATTGGCCCCAAGTGCGACCCCTGTGGTACCCCTGATGTAATACTGTGCGATGGAGACTTAAAACCATTAACGACTACATAGAACGATCTATTCGTTAAATAGGATTCAAACCATGGCAATAACGAGTGAAAACCATATGCTGATAACTTCATTAACAAAATTTTGTGGCAAACTTTGTCGAAAGCCTTACTAAAGTCTGTGTATATAACATCTGTTTGCTTGCCGGAGTCCATTGCATTTGATAAAAACTCAGTAAATGATATTAAGTTAGAAGTTGTAGACTTACCACTGACAAACCCGTGCTGGAAATCGCTCATGTACATTTTAAAATGTGTTTGAACATGCGGACAGACAAGGGACTCAAAAATCTTCGCAAACGAACTGAGTATGGAGATTGGTCTGTAGTTCGAAATAGTAGTATCGTCACCAGACTTGTATACGGGCACCACCTTTGCTGTCTTCCATTGAGGCGGAAATACTCCTGTTGCTAGAGATTTATTGAATATTAATCTTAAGGGCCGTACTAGCGCTGCCGCACATGAATGTATGAAAAAAGGCGGAACTCCGTAATCAAAGATGTGGCCACATAGATCAAGTTTTACAATAGGTAAATGTAATTTACAGTACATATGGTGCTACTTTACCGCCCTTGTGCGGTAATTAGCACAATACGCGCGTGCCTATGTCGAAAATTTAAAGGGCATTAGGTACTGTAAAACGTAATTCGCAACTCGTGTAGATTTAGAAAATTTGCCACTTCGTTGCAAATATCCTGTTTTCATTACTCAAATCGCAAATAACTGTTATGTGCCGTAAAAATTCAACTATGAAAGTACCCTGTATTGAAAGTATTGTAGTGTAGGTATTATATTTTTCAAACTCGAAGGGTAGGGTGACACCTGTCATCTCCATATAATTTATAACCTAATAACGCCAAATCAAAAAATTGTATTTAAATGAAAGGTGTCTGTAAAGTACTGTATCTCAGTAACTCATACGATATAATGTATTTCCAACGGTTCACCAACACAAACATCACTCGGTACGACCGCCTCTGTTCGCAGTCTGACATCGACTGACCCTAACTGTCAGTGACGTCACCATGACGTAAGCGCTCGAGACGTCTATACACTACAGTGTCAACCTACCTTCGAGTTTGAACAATATAATAGGTAGGTAAGTATATGTAAAGCATCGTAGTTATAAGGTACAAATAAGCATATCACATACGAGTACCGAAATCTGTAAGTATACATTACACGTTTCGGTACTTGTGATAAATTCGTGATCGGAATAAATTCAGATATTCTGTGATAATTGAAATTCCGGTGCTTAATTTATTTAACCGGCACCTTAAGAGCCCATCAAAGTGCACACTAGCGCCACTGCTAAATAATCGTGATGATTTAAATTTAACGAAAGATACTTAAAAACGGGGGCCGCTACGTACTGTATTTTGTATTTAAGCACCCTTTGAATACATAAAACTAGTTTTTATGTTGCTAGATTCGTCGATCTATGAACTAAAAACAAAAACGGCCGTTTTAACTTTGGACGCATAGATTGCAGTTTGATGTAGTCAAAGGACACTGTGATGTATTCTGAAATACAAAATACAGTACGTAGGGGCCCCCTTTTTTTAATACCTATCGTTAAATTTAAAAAATCACGATTATTTAGCAGTGGCGCTAGTGTGCACGTTGATGGGCTCTAAGACGAAAGTAAACAACTGCGCGAAATCGGCTTTTCATACAAACGAAGTCCTCAATTTTCTCTCAGGATATTGGCATTATTGTTATAAATTCAGATATTCACTTTTATATATTAAATTTAGATATACACTTTTATGTATACCAACCACAGATGCCCCTTCGTTTATTTATTTTAATTTTTAATTGCCTATTAAAAGAGCATTTAGGAATGTGTATGGACTTTGTTTTTCGCTCCTAATTCTTATAGTAATCAAATAATCTAAAAAAGTCAAGCGAAGGGGCATAAAACTATTTATTACATCAAATTATGCAAAAATATTTTCATAACTTAACCAGAGAAAAATTAACTTAATTTTTTAAACAGAGAGGAAAAGGAGGACGAGGAGTTTGTATGGAGAAGCTATCGCCCCTTTCCTCTTAAAAAAAATCATTTTATATTTTTTTTCTTAATGATTTCAGATTCAGGTAACTGGAGGGTGTTTTTTCTATACGCGTATTATGCGATTCCAACAGTCTGCAGCGTGTTTTTTCTCTTTTTTGGGATTTTTCTGGTAATATTCTATTATCCTGTACGTGGGTACGATTTCGTCGCGTCGCTAAAGTGTCATTCTATGGAACTTGATAACTATGTAAACAAACCGCCATATTGTAACTGTCAAAAATGATGAATTTACTACTGTCTTTTGTTTACATAGTTAGCAAGTTCCATAGAATGACACTTCACAAGTACATGCGGCCCACACCAATTTTAGTAGTTTTGTGTAGCCATAGTAGTTGCCGCGCACCGCTACGGAACGGACGCCTGCTCGCGCTTGCGCCACCTAGCGGTCATATCGTCGGCGCTTTAATAAGTAAAATGCGCGTAAAATTTTGTCCATGATCGATGTGAAACAATTTATTTTATCTCTATTAACAATTAACCAACCCTATATAAGAAAACTGAGGGTCTACCGCGAACCACTTTCGACATGTTGCCCCCCTGTCACACGTGCGACGAATTCACAAGTGCGACAGAGAGGCAACACGTCGAACCTGGTTCGCGGTAGGCCCTCTGGTTGTAAGACATTAAGAATTAACTTAACGCATTCACTGCCAACGTTTTCGTAGCGCGTAGCCGATTCTAGGCGTTTCTCGCTTTGTAGAGAAAAGCGACTACGAACAGAGCGCCCGCCGAGCGGGCACAGAATAAATAATAGTACTGTCGTACAGAAAGGAAACTTCCTACAAAACCGAAGTTTGACAGCGGTTCAGGGTCGAATCATGCTGTCCCTGTCTAATATATGGCACAATCCCTTTCGGCTATTTAGGGTTGTCAAAATTCAGTCCATTATCTTATCTGTGGTCGTGCACGCAAAGGGACGTCAAGTTGTGTCAACCCTAATAATTGCTCGGAGCAATGCTGAGCCGAGCGGAGCCGAGTTTGGCCGAAGTCAGGAGTTTCGCACCTCTGGAGCGGGTTCAATGCGACTTCAAAAAACATAAAATAAAAACGTTACTTTTACTTTTATAGTATATTTCGTGGTAAATTATTACATATGCATTTTTTAATTACTTTTTAATTACAGGACATGCCAAGGGCGAAAAACGCATATTCAAGAATACTCGGGATAAAAGTCATCTCTGATTTAATAGTTTGTGCAATAGTGTTAATTAGAATTCGGCGCCCTGCCCCCGGTGAATTAGTACCGGGTGCTCCTTGGTATTACATGATATGTGTCCCAATTGTTATTACACGTAAGTGTAGTTTTATTTTTACCAAAGAGAATATATAGAGTGTGTAGAGACGGATTGTCAAAGTAAATTATGTAGCTACTGTAAATTTACTGCCATCTTTCGACAGAACATACAACTGTTAGAACGCCATTGTTAATATTAATATTTAACAAGTTAACACATATCAGTGAAAGAATAATGATCAAAGTCAAATGGCGTTTTGACAGTTTTAATCGTCTGTCGAAAGATGGCAGTAAATGTACTGTAGCTACATAATTTACCATGACAGTAACTCTCTATTTCAAATTCTGTTTGTTTTTATTACTAATAGATATTGAGTGGGCTCTGAAACTACTGGGGCATCTGAGCGTTACAAATAATATTTCTTCTTCTACCTAGCGTTATCCCGGCCTTTGCCAGGCTAGGGTCCGCTTTCCTACTTGCTTTCCTCCACTTTGCGCGATCCTGGGTGGCGTCTCGTGTGAGCCCGTTCACGCTCATATCTGCTTTCACAACATCAAGCCATCGCTTTTTAGGGTTCCGTACCCAAAGGGTAAAACGGGACCTTATTACTAAGACTCCGCTGTCCGTCCGTCCGTCTGTCACCAGGCTGTATCTCACGAACCGTGATAGACAGATGATGTATTTCTGTTGCCGCTATAACAACAAATACTAAAAAGTACGGAACCCTCGATGGGCGAGTCCGACTCGCACTGTCCGGTTATTTGGTCTGCCTTGGGGTCGGGGACTGTCAAGGGCTAGGTTACGTTACAAATATGTAATATTTATGCCCCCTTTTTACGATGGCCAAGAGGTGGATCCCGAATTTGACAGTTTTTGTTAGGTGGGTCAGTCAACTCAGTCAGGCCCAGTCAACTTTGGGAACCACTGGTATAGAAAGATGCAAACGAGCATTCCATGAAATTGTCTACCGTCTGTCCCGTAAAAACGCGAATTTTCTGAAAATTTGCAAGTAGATATAAGAGTTTCCTTTTCTATGACAAATGGTCAAAAATATGCACAGAAAAATAATCGCCTGCTTTAAATGCCGAAAAAAAAGTCGCATGTCAGTAAATAAAATGCGTTTGTACCTACGGGGCAGCCCGTGGAATGCTCAAAAGGTCAATTTTACCAACATATTTAACATAACCTTGGGAACCACTCACCACTGATCGGGACTGGAGGGCTTTTTAGGGTTCCGTACCTCAAAAGGAAAAACGGAACCCATAAAGGATCACTCGTGCGTCTGTCTGTCTGTCTGTCCGACCATTCCCCCCCTTTATCTCTGTAACTACTGGGCCTGAAATTTGGAAAAAAATACTCATAATAGTACTTTACCTATAGATGACAGGAAAACCTATTAGAAATGTGCAGTCAAGCGTGAGTCGGACTTATGTACGGAACCCTTGGAACGCGAGTCCGACTCGCACTTGACCGATTTTTCTTTAATATATATGACATCTATTTCAGTTTATATTCAACATAGTTTTTTTTTTTGTTCCAGTTTACAACGTCTACTGTTTTTTGATTGTGTTAGATTTCTCCAACTGCAATGAATTTTATTGCGATTGAAATTGATATCCAATGGCACAGAAGGGAAGTGTATTGTATCCAAATATATAGCAAGTAAATGCGACAGTGTATTTTAACAGGAAATCGGAGAATAAGTGATTAAAACTTGCCGGACTTTTATGTATGAAAATGTATCTTCTATGCGCTAAGAGTGTGGAATAAACAATTTTCTATAATTTAATGTTTGAATTGAATTCGTTGCACCTACTTAATACTTAGCTGACATTATATAAAATCGCATGCAATAGGGAGTATTACGCAAAATTCTGCAGCCATAGACTAGGAATCCTCTAGACCGAGTTTAGAGCAATTATTTCATGCAACCGATGATGCAAAAAATGCGGGGGTGCGCGGGACGAGGTGAGCAAAGTCCCGTGCCATGATTGGTCCGTTTAAACGACGAACGAGTTCACGGACGTCACACAAAGACACTTTCGACTCGAACATGGAGTAAAATTACCGTATGCGTGGCAGAGGGGGTAGCGCGACTATGCTCGGTCTGGAGGATGTTTTGTCTGTGTCTGCAGCATACTCATAGGGCCTACCGCAAATCACGATAGAGTCAGACCAAGAATAGTCTGCGGCGGATTTGATAGCTCACGCAGTGAAAGTGTTGTTTTAAATGTCAAACTTCTATGAAATTATGACGTATAAATGACACTTGTACTGCGTGGGCTATCAAATCCGCTGCAGACTTTTTTTGGACCGACTCTAATCGAAAATTCGATTTCTGCCTCTCTATCACTCTTGCTCTCTCGATTTGTTGAAACGTGAGTGAAGCCACGTGGTAGATCACCAATGAGAATGGCGCCGTATTAGCAAGATCATCACTCATCGAGATTCACAATGATGACCACGACCCACAGCCACGACCACTCTGGCAAGAGTTTACCGACGAAAAAGAAGAAGAAGAAGAAGAGTGAAGCTCGCTAATTATAAATAAGGTTTTACGTAAAAGTACATTAAGTTTTTGAAAGTTCAGACTTCTTTGGTTCAGACACTCCATATTCAGAAACATTTCGGCCATAATTGTTAAAAAAAAAACATTTCAGAAACGTCATAAAAGTAAGTTTGACATAAACTTTCATCTGTCATTGTACATCTGATATTGACAGATGAAAGTTTATGTTAAATTCATATAAAATTTTTAGACCAATTTACTTTTTATAGCAAATTGTATACATACCAAAGTTTAAGATTTACAGAACGTAGGTAAGTACCTAAGTACATACAGTGAGTATACCTAAGCTGAATTAAAATTATGTACATACATTAATAAAGAGCGGGTTCTCCTGATACAGGTATACATATACGTGCATATACTTACAAGGAGGACTCAAGTCTAATTGTATACAAATTGTACTGTTTAACACAATAAACATTTTTCATTTTCATTTTTTAATTTTTTGCATTTTTCAGTGAGTGGCCTTTTAGTAAGCTTCTATTAACGTTGTGTCTTTGTGTGTGGTGGCAAGTGTTCATAAATTCTTTTATTCCATCTTTATTGTACTGCATTCAAGAAATAAATGATAATGATTATGAAAGTATGTATGTCAAACTCTTCTGATTTCAGTGACCATGTGCAGGCTTGACATGATTATGATGGAGCGATGCTGCTACACGTTTGGATTGCGATGCGGCAGTATCATAATAGCGTTGATAACATTAACGACGCCCATATTCGCCTTCGGGTATCAAATGATTGACGAATTCAGTAAATACGTTTAATAATTCTAAAGTACATTGTTTGTAACGGCCCCCGCCAGTTTATAGTCTGAACAAGTTAAAAAGCCAACTGAGGCAGGCGTGGCTCACTCCGCGATTTCGTCGCTTTTCTACGGGTAGCTACAAGTACATCCGTTCGACACCAATTTTGGTGGCTAGCCATAAGCCGCGCGTGGCGCTGTCGCCACCTAACGGCTGATCGTCACAGACGCGTTTTGTTAGAGAGTGAGTCTTCTGTACCTAGTACTATTATTTATTCTGTGACTGAGGCAGGCGTGGCTCACTCCGCGATTTCGTCGCTTTGCTACGGGTAGCTACAAGTACACCCGTTCCACACCAATTTTGGTGGCTAGCCATAAGCCGCGCGTGGCGCTGTCGCCACCTAGCGCCCATATCTGTCCTGTAGGCCAAGCACATGATTGGCGCGACAGTATCTCGCGGCGAGATAGACTACCCGTCTTTTTCTAACTATGTTAACAAAATAGGGACGGGCGCCAATCATGTGCTAGCCCGGCAGATCGTAACAGACGCGTTTTGTTAGAGAGTGAGTCTTCTGTACCTAGTACTATTATTTATTCTGTGACTGAGGCTGCACGTGCACGCACACATGAAAAATAATGGGGTTGATGACAACTATCAACGGTTTTTATAGAGGGCGCTAGCACAGGCTTCCCCTGTTTCTAGTTTTGTTCTATGAAATTTGGCTTAAAGCTCTGGTTTCCTAGGATAGCGGTGTCGTCATATAGCGGCCGTCTCTATACAAAATATTACTCCATCCATATTTAGCCGTATTATTTTATATACCGTGCCGCTATATGACGGCACCGCTATCCTAGGAAAACAGAGCTTAAGGAACTAGGATCCAGGCCAAAAAACTTGTTTGGTCTAAGCATACTCCAGGGCCATCTAGCTGTAAAATATATTTGTGGTTGGAATTGGACCAAGCAATAAGTTATTTTACAACAAATATATTTCATTAATTTTATACAGAGTGGCCATAAAATAAGTGCATTCTCGTTGCCCGGGAGGTTTTGGGATTATACTGAGCAACGTTTACTAACTTTTATTAAATTTTTTTTTCGCGATTACGGGGTTGGTCCCATATTAAAAGTTGCTCAGTATAATCCCAAAACCTCCCTGGCAACGGGAATGCACTTATTTTTTGGCCACCCTGTATTTTAATATACAAAAGTAACACATGTATTTTTTAGCCACCTTGTTTTACAATAAAAGTGTAATATTTTCAGGTGGCTGGATTGCTTATTTAATATACATAAATGCTGGTGTCGTAGGAGCCAGCAGCATTCTGTTCCTGATATTTGGAATTAGACTGGTAACGTAATATTCAATAATAACCCTGTGCTGAATACCTAGAGTAACACCAAGAAAAGTCTGCAGCGATTTTGATAGCCCACGCAGTGCAACTTGCAACGAAGCGAAGCGATGCGGCGCTTGTGCGGCGCGGGGTGAATCAATCCTTTCATACCTATATAGAAGTGTCCTACGTGGGCAATCTCGTTGCGAACGTGAACGCCTTGGGCTCGCCACGCCGCGCCGCGTCGCGGTCGCGAGTTGTTCGCTTACGTGAGACGCAGCGTTAATCAGGGTCTGAATTCAGTTATGTCTGCGATGGCCATTTGTGTTCCTGATTCATTTTCTATATTGAATAAAATAAAAATATTGCGGTTTTTTACAGGACTGGAAATGGCCCAAAAAACTATATGCACAAATATTCAAGATAAAAATTTTCGCTGATTTCCTGTGTTGTGTCATAATAATGATAATGAGAGCCGGAAATCCTGCTCTTCTCTATTTCGCTGTATTTATTGCAGTTTTTTTGATAAGTAAGTTTTATTTCATGTCATTAATCTGAGTGGAGACACCTTTTCAGTGACGCTTAATAATAAATTAGTTCCGTTGTCTGTTAATTATTACGCGCATTTTTTGAGTTTTCATATGTTTTCCGAGCAAAGCTCGGTCACCCAGATATTGTACCTTTAAACGAGCAATTCTTGTTTAAGTACCTATACGATGTTGTCTGTACGGACATGCAGGCCAATACTACAGCAATTGATCATGTGGGCTCCCTGTATGGTCATTGCCTTGTTGTCTGTAATTTCAATGTTAAGCGTGAGAAACACAAGCCTTACCGCGTTACCTATAGGCCTCTTAAAAACATCTGCGAAAAAGATCTAGATGTGGACTTGCAGAGCGTGAGGTGGGACTTGATAACAAACCTTGGAAATGTCAATGACATGGTAACAGCCTTTAATCAACAAGTTCTTAATCTATTTGATTTGCATGCTCCTCTTAAGACATCCTTGATTAAAGCTCAATCATACCCCTGGATTACGGACACCGTCAAATTGATGATGAGGTTGCGTGACAGTGCTGCGGCAGATTTTCACAAAAGCCAGAGCGAAGTCAAAAAGATATACTACAAAGACCTTAAGTCTATTGTAAATAAAGCTCTGTATTTTGAAAAGGTAGCATATTTCAAACATAGTATTAATAATAAAATTAATGAACCCAAAACTTTATGGAAAAATTTAAAAAATACAGTGTTGCCTAAAAAGAATAATGAATTACCTAATATATTTAATAATCCTGATACCTTGAACAAACACTTCCTAGATCTACCTGGAACTTCAAGTGTCACTATATCACAGCTGACCTATTTTGAATTTCATAAGTTCAATGACTCTGTTTTCCATTTAGATACTGTTAGTTCTTATCAAATAATTAAAGTAATTAAATGTTTAAAATCGAATGCCGAGGGTATTGACGGGATAAATCTAAACATGCTTACTATGACTTTTCCACACACAATTGATTTCATTACGAGCCTAATAAATACCTCCATTCTTACATCCACCTTTCCAGATATCTGGAAGTTAGCAGTTGTGACTCCCTTGCCTAAAGTATCGAACCCATCTGTGCTTTCAGACTTTAGGCCTATAAGTATACTACCTTGTCTGTCCAAAATAATGGAAAAAGTAGTATGCTTACAGCTAACCGCCTACTTAGAAAACAATAATATCCTACCAGATGTCCAATCAGGTTTTCGGAAGGGACGTAGCACTGTGACCGCATTACTCGATGTCTCTGATAACATTTTGGATGCTCAAGACAAAGGAATGTGCACTATTTTAGTCCTCCTCGATTTCTCAAGAGCATTTGATTGTCTGAATATAAATCTGCTTCTTTCCAAATTGAGTTTTTACGGATTTGATCACAAAACTGTAAAGTGGTTTGAAAGCTATTTACATAATCGATCACAAATTGTGAAAGTATGTTGCAGTGACGGATCTTCATTTTTATCCGAAAAAGCTCATATAACAAGAGGAGTTCCACAGGGATCGGTGATCGGCCCACTCCTGTTCATATTATACTCTGCAGATATAGGGTCCCACATCACGCATTGCAAATACCATATATATGCAGACGACATACAAGTGTATATATCATGTAAGCCAGCTGACATTGACAGTGCTATAGAAAAATTAAACCAAGATCTCACCTCAATAGCATCATGGGCCACAGAAAACTGCCTGTTGCTTAATCCAAATAAAACTAAATACCTAGTATTTGGCAGCAGGCAACAACTGGCTGGTGTCAGTATATCAACGGATGTTACGCTAATGAATACACCGGTTGAGAGGGTGTATGAAGCGCGTAATTTAGGTCTCATAATGGATTGTGGACTACGTTATGAGAAGCATGTCTCCGAGGCCATTAGGAGTTGTTTTTACAAGCTTAAAGTTTTATATAAAATTCGGCCATATTTAAGCGAAAACCTCCGCTGTCAACTAGTTGAATCACTTGTCCTATCAAAATTAAACTATGTGGATGTAGTGTTTGGGCCTAGACTTCTTGCAAAGACAAAGAGACTCATTCAACGTGTTCAAAATGCCTGTGCTCGCTTCTGTTTCAATATTCCGTTGAGAGCTCACGTGACACCATTTCTGAACAGCCATAAGATCCTCAAGATGCAACACCGTCGTAAACTTCATTTGGCTTGTCTGCTCTTTGGTGTGCTTAAATATGGTACTCCGCCTTATCTCTTCAATAAGCTTTCTTGTATTAAGCTCCGCGAGCGCCGTAACTGTGGAATTCAATTGTTAATGCCACGCCATGCCACAGCAGCGTTTCGGGGAAGTTTTCGCTATGCCGCGTCGAAAGTCTGGAACAATATACCTCCGCCTTTGAGAAACCTGCAAAGTATTCATAGCTTTAAGTCAAAGATTAAACTGTATTTACTTAATCACCAACGTAGCCAAGAAGCCTACAGACTTGATACCAGCTGCCTGTAGTTTGTAATTTTACTTATGCTTACCTCAAGTGTTTTGTTCCTTTGGCCTGACAAGGGTTCATCATTCCTTTACGCCATACTTAGTAGAGTGCTGTTATGTTAGTATTTCGTACATTTTCGTAAATTCGTCATCCTACAATGCTGTTTTGCTAATAAGCTAATCTTACAAGATTTTTTAACGTAGATTTCATGAACGCTCGATATTGGTTTGGTCTGACATTGTGACATTGCTTTTTAGTTAGTGTAGCCACCGTTGGCGCTAATAGTATATACAGCTGTAATGCTCAGCCAAGATATGGTCGGACCGGATCGATACAGCGATTTAGAGCACGATGCTTGTTTTTGTATTAATTAATCTTAATTGTAAATAGTCGTTATGTTGTATCTTCTTGCTGTGTAACTTTTTTCTTATTTAACTAACTGTTTACTGTATGTTATTTCTGTCTTTTTTCTTCTTGTCTGTTACCTTCCGTGATTCTTCTCACTTGATGGTCTCATCGGAAGATCAGCGCTGGAAGCCACCAGCAACATGCTGAGATGGGGCCATTTCGTGGCACTTTAATCTTATTTTTGTGTTTTCTTTTATACTATGTACTGTTCCGATTGTTTGTGCTTACGAATAAATCTATTCTATTCTATTCTATTCTATTCTATACCGGGTGTGGCCTGTAATATGAGCAAAAAATGTAACTATAGGCTGACACACCTCATAACATTTGTCCAGCAACTTTTAAAAATAACTTGTAGTTTGATTTTTAATTCACGTTAAAGTTTATTCTAAGACGCAATGTATTGCGAATTTTGTTTTGTTTAAGGCGTGACAAGCAACGTCAATCACAATGATATGGAGTAGCAATGGCGTCTGAAAAATAGGGAGTCTAAATACTTCATAATTTTTAAAAGTTGTTTAACAAAAGTGTCAACGTTTGAGGACTACAATGTATGTTTTAATTATTTGCTCGTGTTACAGGCCAAACCCGGTATATATATTTCGGGGATGTCGGACACGGCTCTACCGATTTCGATGAAATTTGCTAAAGGGGGTTTCCGGGGGCGATAAATCGATCTAGCTAGGTCTTTTTTGTGGGAAAACGCGCATTTTTGAGTTTTTATATGTTTTCCGAGCAAAGCTAGCTCGTTCTCCCAGATATTGATTCTAATAGGTAATGATTCAATATTGTTTTGATATTAGGTGCCTGTTCGAATTAGACTGTTATTTATTTTCGTATGGCGTAGTATACATAAACATTCTCAAACAATATGTAAGTAGCTAAATAAAATAATTATAAATCCAGTTATGACTGTTATGACGTTATTCATAAAAGCGTTACTGGCCTAAATTAGCTATGAATCGTTTGTCTTTATCTGTCATTTTGACTTATGTATTTGTAAGAAAGGGATAAAACATAATTTAACTAAATCAGGACCGTAAAGTTTTATGAAAGGGGTTAGTGTTTTAGTCTTCTCAAGATAAAGCCCGCTCCACAAACGTGCGCGAACGGGGCACGGATTCTCGCATGAATGTGGAGCGGGCTCAATGTTTGAAAGTGAATTTTATTTTCAGTTTACGATACCTACTGTTTTTTCGTGCTCTACAATTATTCCAAGTGCGGTGAATATTATTGGGGAGAAAAGTGACGTTGAACGTCTGCAGGCAAGCGAAGGTAAAATATTACTACATAAGTACCCACCAGCTTATTGGCTATGCGCGGAGTGCGTGGTGGGGGGACTTCAAGCAACCAACATCTTCTTCCTCGCGTTATCCCGGCATTTTGCCACGGCTCATGGGAGCCTTGGGTCCGCTTGACAACTAATCCCATGATTTGACGTAGGCAAAGCGACTGCCATCTGACCGTAAGGTGGCGACTGACTTGTAACATTTCGGTGTTATGTAACGTTCACGGTGAACGTGTTACACATTACAGCTAGGTACGCGGCGAACGCTCGTCTCGAACGCTCTGCTCACTTATGCTCCATTTTCAGATCACCAAAGACCCGAGACGAGAGCGCTCGCGAACCTGTACTAACTTGTAATGTAACACTCAAAGGGATTCGCGAAAAAACCGACAGACGAGTGGAGCGCGCGGCGCGAGGGCTCGCTGCACTGATTGCTGTAATGCTCGAGTTGTATCGTGTTACATTACATCGAAATGTTACAAGTCAATCGCCACCTTTACAACCCAGAAGGGAAACTAGGCCTTATTAGGATTAGTCCGGTTTCCTCACGACCAACATATGGGCACAATACCTACGGATTATTAGACAGACGTAGCGATAAGTGATCATCATCATCATTCTAGCCTTCAGTCGCCCACTGCTGAGCATAGGCCTCTCTTCGTGTACGCCACTTATCCCGGTCCTGGGCTAGTCTCATCCAAAAGTGCCCCGCGATTTTCCGAATGTCATCCACCCAACGAGCTAGCGGACGCCAGGCGCTTCTTTCATCCGAAAGCGGCCACCAATCCGTCAACATTTTGGTCCACCTGCCATCACTCTGCCTAGCAACATGTCCCGCCCAACTCCATTTAAGCTTGGAGATGACGTCACCCACGTCTCGTACCTTGGTGCGGGGTCGGATTTCGACATTCCTCACTCGGTCTTGCAGTTTAATGCCGAGCATAGTGCGCTCCATGGCTCTTTGTGCTACTCGTATTTTATGCACAGCCCCCTTAGTGAGCGTCCATGTCTCGGCACCGTATGTCATGGTGGGCAGGACACATTGATTGAAGAGGCGAGTTTTCAGGCATTGTGGAAAGTTATCAGATTTGAGGATGTCCGCAAGTTTGTTGAATGCCGCCCAACCCAACTGGATTCTTCTGGAGATCTCCTTTTCCTGTTGTTTTTTGTCGAAAGATAGAATATGTCCAAGATACACGTATTGCTCGACCACCTCCAGCTCTTCGGCTCCCACCGTTATGGTGAGATTCGAAAAGCCAGTGATGTTCGTCATAACTTTGGTCTTGGACATATTCATCTTAAGACCTACCTCGATAAGTGATAGGTATAACTTACCCGTTTACTGATGGAAGAAAAAAAACTATTGCGATGAGCAACTGAATATAGGTAGGTAATAAGATACCCTATGTCACTCCCACATCTGACACGAATATAATGAAGTAATGATCTAATGATACCTCATACGTTGTATGTTGTAATGGTTCCTCTACATGATGGCCCAGCGCTGGAGCAGCGAGTTGGCCACGCGATGGTTATGGCTCCTCTATACAGCACTGGACTAGCTACATGGCCCTGCGATGGTTGAGAACACGTACTATTGGAATGGGCCACGTGACCTTTGATGTGCGGACGAAAAACGAATACCGCGGCCATCCCATCGCCATCCTTCCGCGCCATAAGCCATTCGACACCACTACCGGTTCTCTACAACACGCTTGGGCCAATATGATGGCCCATCGTGTAGAGGAGCCATAAGTGTAAGTATATGCCATCAAACGGTATGTCACTGCCAATGCAGCCAAACCCGTCTGCCGGATTATGCCAATAAAGGCCTGTGCTTTTAGTTAGCTATTTGCCAATTTTTTGGTTCAGTGAATGTATTTTCGAATGGATAAATTATAAAAAAAGCATTTGTTTGTAGAAATAAGTTTTATATGTTGGCATTGTATACATAGGTATGTTTTTATTTACTTTTTATACCAGTATTACTGTAAACGATTTTTTTATAAGGGTATTTTTTAATATTATCACTGAAATTAGAGCTGTCCAGTGGGTAATTTTTTTATCAATCGTAAAAGAAAATAAATGGTTTACAAAGCAAACTTGGTGTTTTTCAACTTAATAACTAATTAATTAATTAATTAGTATTGTACTTTATTATAAGCCTTGCATATTCAGTATTACATACATATTTAATTATTAAAAGTATTATAAACTTAAGTAGATATCATATACCAAAGAAAAAGTGACCAAGTCCACCGGTGGCCGAGGCGGGAAGAAAAAAAATATCTTAATTATTTATATATATACTGGGAAATGGAAAAGGGCATTCTAAGGCTTAATACAGTCTACAGTTATTTCTTGTTTATTAATCATTTAATTCGAAAGGAAAAGTATATAAAACAAGGCTCTAATTTATAAACAATTCGTTTATTAAAAAATACATATATTATTCATGAAATAAAACTATTGAAACGGATTATATCGCGTATATTGAATACAGATTATACATATCCCGACGTTTCGAACCCTTTACAGCGTTCGTGGTCAACGGGTGACCACGAACTCTGTTGTAGTATATGTATTCAATATATGCGATATAATCCGTTTCAATAGTTTTATTTCATAAGTATAGTAACAGCACCAGTCATGGGACATTTAAGAGGAAATTTGGAGTATTTATGATATTTCTCTTGTACATGTAAATGGTCTTCCGCTTAGCGTGTTAAAAGATGAAAGTCCTATCCGCCTTTCATGTTTTAGGCGTGTTGTATCAAAGATACTGCAATGAGTTTCCACATAATTAACAAATTAAAACTATGCTTTTTTTCTCCAGTCATGGACACCAAAGCTCCAGTAGGTAATGGACGTGGATCCAGTAATGGGCCCCCTATAATGGACATTGCTCTATCAGTATAAAATATTGAAATGGGGAATAAGTTATGGCAAAAAAATCAATTTTTGGTATAAGCTTTTATCGCTGAATGTATTTTTCTTTCCACAGCCAATTATTATTGTATTAGATTCATCGAGACAATTCTAATATACCCAAACACAATTAGTTAGGGTTTATTGCGATAAAGTTCCCATGGCCACCTCCTGTCTCCATCATCAGATCAAGTCCATGTTATCACAATGTTGCATTATCATCCGATTTGCATACTTAATTACGTACTTACACAAAATTTCAACTGAATCGGAAATCGAAAAGTGGGTCAAATTCAGCTACCAAGATTTGACCCACACTAACTAACAAGGCAAGTTAAATAAAAGTTTGGAAAAACGATATTAATTTATCCTAAGTCCGAGAATACCTACTGGTTGACATATTTCGTAACTACATTTTACTTCTGTATTGTTTAAAACATAAAATTATGGCATGGCAAGCATCATTATGTCAATTGTCCCATCATAGGAGGTATGCAGTTTTACAGCTCCTATAATGGGATTGGGCCAAATACCACTATTTTTTTACATCTGTGGAGTCACAACATAGTGTGTTGTATACCTTATCTCATGGTAAATGCAATTAACAAAACACATTCTAGTTTTCATCAAGTATTCATTAATTAAAATTTAATAAATTAACTCACCTCTCTTAGCGAAGTTGTTAAGAATTTTTAGTGATATTTTTTTCAGTGGCACGACAACTTTTGGGTTGACGCACATTTCTTAAAAAATAACCGAATTTAATAAAAATTCAAACGTAATCAGCTCTAGGACTCTTATTTATGATAAAAATATATCCAGTGTTTATAAACTACTTTTACATACTTATTTTAGAGGAATTGTGTTTTTTTGTCCCATTACTGGTTCCGTGTCCATTATAGGGTATACTACTATAACTATCGCGTTAACCGAAGACAATATTACATATACTATTTTTAAAGAAGCTCGTTACCATGTCACCTGATTATACTCCTTATCTGACAGTACGTATCCACTTCCAAAAGTCCGACTAAAATTAGAAAAAAAAATATTATTCATTTCAAATAAAAGTTTTACACAAATTAAGTCAATTTATTTTACATCACTATGACGATTCCATAAAGTATTTATTATTCTTGCACAGTTGTTCGTCTTACCGGTCTTACCCCATTACACCTCACCTCATAACGTTTAACCCTTTCAACGCTTTACATCATAAACAAAAAAACGTCACTCACACGCCCATGTCTCGGGCGCAAGCGAGCTAATGTAAACCTTACTTGAAAGTGTTTAGGTTAATTTTACAGCGTCCGCCATAACACCTATAGTTGTCCCTGGCGCTATGGGCACAACTATAGTCCGACATAAAATAGAGTTAGACCGAGAAAAGTCTGCAACGATTTTGATAGTCCACGCAGTGTAAAAGTGTTATTTTAAACGTCAAACTTCTATGAAATTATGAATGACGTATAAATAACACTTGCACTGCGGGGGCTAACAAAATCGCTGCAGACTTTTCGTGGTCTAACTTTAGTAGAAATTAAACAAAAATTCTATACTAAATTGTTGTTATTATTAGAGTCTGTGCGGAAAGAGAAGAGTCGTAGAATGTATGGGCTCCCCTAAATTTCACGACTCTTCTCTTACCGCACAGACTTTAGGCATTTTACGTCAAAAATGTGATAGTTACGTAGGAAGTGGCGCCCTCAATAATTTTCTACAGTTTCTTGTCGGACTATAGTTACGACGCCTTTAGGTGTTCTTACCGTTCAAAAGGTTAACAGTCAAGACTTAAAAAAAATTCAAGCCTCATCGCCTCAGTCTATGTCCTATTTAATAGATTTTTCACAAGAAAAAATACATAAAGATGAGATCAAAGGGTGGTCATTTTTACCGTATTTAATATGTAAGTGTGCCCTATAAAAGGTTAAATTGGCAACAACACTTACCGATACAATACTGACCAAGTCAGCTACGAACTGTAACCAAACACATTACGATACAAGTGCGTAAACTAGGATAGTCGCAACGAGTGCCGATAAATTAATACAAGACAAGAGGTAGTGTTTTAAATCGACACGAGTTGCGAGAAAGACAAAGATTAATGGGCCTAAACTACGAGTATATACCTACACCGTGTTTTTTTTCCGTTAATTTCAAGGGTGCATTCCTGAACTTAAATCAAGTAACTTTCTCAAAGACACCGATATTCTAATTAACTCCATTTCGGAGATAAACAATAATTTATTTTTTTCCTATAAGGCCTCTACAAGCGTGTACACTTGCCTTAGGGGCGGTTTACATATTGATTAGTGTTTAGAATGAGTTCACACATTTCCTACTAAACTTAAGGCGCGGTGTGTAGTAAAATGCGCTTTTTTGTCACCATATTTACAGACTTTTACAAGGATTTCATGCATTATTTTCTAGTATGTATAACTTCAGTCCTTGAACTACGTTATTGCTTGTCAGAAACACGACGGCTCATTATTTTCTCGATAGAATCTTAAGTTGAAAACATGCCTAACACTGTCTTTATTTCCTTATGTTAGAAGTACTACGACGAAAATGTATATGAAACTTACTTCAGTCGATAGCTTTTAAGTAAATCTTCATTATTGCTTGTCCTTTTATCGATACGTTAATTTTTTCATTCATCATTTGATGAATTCAACATTTTGCCTACTAAATTACATCCTACGCGGCAATACCTTGCGCCCATTCCTCACGCCAGTACGCCCGTGACCACTGTCAGCGTCGGACCTATGCTAGTTTAGCGGACGTTTCATAAAATGGGTAATCACAGTATAAATATGCAAATATGTTATACACACAATGTTTTTCAACATACTTGCGAAGAAAAGCAAAATAATTCTTAAATACGGTGACATTTCAGACATTCGTCCGTCATATTGTCATTTTATAGCAAGTTGGGCAGCAAAGGCACACACCCATCTAACCAATCCGGAATTCAGTCACGATTGATAAATTGTGTAAACATATTTTAAAAGGCTATAAAATTAATCAAATTGAATAATTTTTAAACATAGATATACAGGATTCAAATATTTTAGACTGGTCATATTTTTCATAAAATCGATTTCAATTGGCAAATCGTATTACTTTTTGGCAACCGGGTTTTTTAACCTAATTAGACCCCGCTGAATCCGAATTTGCTGGTTGCTTGATCGAATTCTTGACCGGAAGTGAGATATTTGATATTAAAGGACCCTTTTTTTAGTTTTTCGTAAATAACTCTTAAACGGTGGCGCATAGCAAAAAATATTCTATAACATAAGTAATCTGCATAAAATTGCCTACAAGAAAGATTTAGTACAATTTTTTGCTAGGATCAATATTCAAAGAGATATTAACGCGGGAAATTCAATTATAATCAATTCTAAGGTCCCCTTTTTTAGATTTTCGTAAATAACTCGTAAACGGTGGCCAATATCAAAAAATGTTATAAAACGTTAATAATCTACACAAAATGTTGTACCAAAAAGATTCAGTACACTTTTCGCAGGGATCAATATTCAAAAAGATAATAAAGAAGGAAAGTTAATTATAATAAATTCTAAGGTTCATTGTTTGTATGTTTTCGTTAATAATTTGAAAAGTATGACTCATTGCATCTTATACATAAATAATAAACATAAAATTTCCTACTAAACATGTAGAACTTTTCGCTAGGATCAATATTAAAAAAGACAAAGCAGCGGGTAAGTTAATTATAATCAACTTTAAAGTCCCTTTTTAGTTTTTTGTAAATAACTCGTAAACGGTGTCCCATAGCAAAATAGGTTTTAATTAATAAATAATTTACATAAAATTTTCTCCAAAAACATCTTGAACTTTTTTTCTCTAAGATCAAATTTAAAACGATATTAAAGGAAGAAAGTTAATTACAATCAGTTCACAGGTCACTTTTTTTTTAGTTTTTCGTAAATAACTCGTAAACGGTGGCCCGTTGCAAAAAAAATATTATACATAAATATTGAACATAAAATTGTCCACAAAAAAGGTTCTTTACACTTTTGCGCTACGATCAATATTTAAAGAGGTATTAAAGGGGGTAAGTTAATTAGAATCAATTTCCAGGTCCCTATTTTTAGGTTTTCGTAAATGATTCGTAAAATAAGGCTCATAGCAAAATAAGTTCTTAATGTTCTTGTAAATAAATAATCGGCATACAATTTTCTACGAAAAACATAACACTTTTCTCTAGGATCAATATTTAAAACGACGAAACGTTTTCTTAAATCAACTTTTTATATCTTTGTTAACTTTAACAACCCTAAAGTATTGATCGTAACGTAAAAATAAAAAGACCCAAATTTGTAGGAAATTTTATGTTAAAACTTTTGTTATTGTTTTGTACCTATGCGATTCGTACAGATATTCGAGATATGAGCAAAAATATGAAAAAGGTACCTTCACCCCCCTCCCCCCTACACCCTCAGCACACCCGCTAAGCCCGAGGACATTAAGTATGGTTATCTGGACACCACAAGGTATAACTGTGCCAATTTTCAAAATTATACGAATTATTTCCGCAGATTTTTTTTATTTTCTTGAGCTATTAACTAACTCGAATGTCGAAGTAGAAGTGTTTTTTGTCATTACAATCTTTAAATGCTTGACTTTTACTCGTCAATTAAAAATTAGAAAAATAGTAAGTAATTACAGTTAGAGTTATAAATTGTTATAATTATTTTTGTGAAGATAGCTAAATTATCTTAGCTTTGCTAGTATTCTTCCTTATTTTCACTACCTACTTGCCCGAAATTGACTGCTAGAGTTAGACCAAGTCTGCAACGATTTTGATAGCATAGGCAGTGCAAGTGTTATACATAATTTCATAGAAGTTTGACGTTTAAAATAACACTTGCACTGCGTGTGCAATCAAAATCGTTGCAGACTTTTCTTGGTCTAGCTCTATTACATTTTTAATGTCTATTAGTAAGAACTATTATTTGTCTCATAATAATTTGGTATCATTTGATTAGATTCTCAGTTTGTCGCGGTATACACTCATATTGTATATATAATTAATAATTATTTACACTCACCGTCTTACCTACCATTTTTAATTTCATTAAGTACTCATCAAAATTCGAATTTGCTAATAAATCTTATTCAATATTAATTGCCGGAAAAAATCCCGGAACTGACAATTCAGAATACCGATGTCGTCAGAATAAGGACGTAGACGTGCTGCGCGGGAATGGTGCGGTGCGCCGCGCGGGGCGCCCGCCTGCCCGTTCTACCACGCGTCTGCTTCACCCCCTTGAAAACGTAAAACTCGAGTATAAGAGCGCCTTAAGTACAATCTCGGTCGATCGATGTTCGAAATGACATTGAGATGTCACAGATTTCAATTGTTTGGTTGAGTTAAATGTAATGCCCGTGTTACAACAACGCTATATGCTACATTTAATTACTTTTTAAACATATTTTTCTTTTTTCAAAGCAAATTTTTTTTTTTTAATTAACTATGCCATTTAGTTCTCTTAAACGTACTTAACCATACCCCAAAGTTAACGGAGTTCAATAAAAACACGGTGTATACCTACAAAAGAAATGTCATCTAGAAACATCGTACCTACAAGTTTAACAGCCAAACTAGGTGGCGCTGTACAGCCAGTGTTATATAAATGTGTCTGTCCTACGCCATCACATCAGCTGTCGAATTAGAAGCGCAAATTCGTTTTAGACTTACACATCTTAAACTAGGTAGAGTCTGGCTAGCCAAAAATTGTTGACAGATATTTCGTTGTTGTATCACCAATTGTCTATGATTTAAAAAAGTCAGTTGTCAATTTATGTCATTCATTCAAATTGTTTGCGGTTTATAAGGGGTTTATTTTAAATAATATTAATAATGTCTATACTGAGTGAGGTTCGCAAACTATTATTTAAGCTCGTAAATAATTACGACAATGTTTGACGACCGGTCTGGCCTAGTGGATAGTGACCCTGCCTGCGAAGCCGATGGTCCTGGGTTCGAATCCCAGTAAGGGCATTTATTTGTGTGATGAACACTAATATTTGTTCCTGAGTCATGGCTGTTTTCTATGTATATAAGTATGTATTTATCTATATAAGTATGTATATCGTCGCTTAGCACCCATAGTACAAGCTTTGCTTAGTTTGGGGCTAGGTTGATCTGTGTAAGATGTCCCCTAATATTTATATTATATTATATTTATATTATATTTATATTATAATGTGCGAAGTCGACGTGTAGCGTTGTATAACGAAAAACTACAATGTTTACAACTCCTAAACAAATGTAAACAAATTAGGAGGTTGGTGCTCTATAAATATTTTGATACTTAGCATTTAGTATATTTGGCATAGTACTTATGTATTTTTGATGGTGATGGATTAACATTACGGTATTATCGAGCTATGTCTTATTTACACTACATTTCATTTTTCGCCTTGTTACAATGGTATATGGTGAGAAAGTGTCAACATATGTGTTTATCGTTGACTGTATTTTACATAGTGGTAGAAATTATGCGAGCTGACTTTGAGTGCACGTCAATGTATTTAACTTACATCCTTAGGTACCTTACGTGTGCACAGAAAATCAAAAATATTTTCTAGTATCAAAACTATAATTCCTACTACACAAAGTGTGACCAGCCCAAGATTTTTTGAATTTCCCGCCAAACATTTGTGTAATATTTCAGTAGCCAGACTCTATAATATCAATTAATAATTTAATATTCAACTGTAGGTATTTAATGAAAAAAAACTTAACACAATACATTTATCGTCCATTGTATTTGGTCCGGGAACACACAAATATTCCGAAATATATTTTTCCGACTTTCATAACCTCTATTTTCATAATCACGATTTTTTATACGTCCGAAATATCGAAATCACGACTTTGAAAACCACGAAAGAAGAAAATCACGACTGCGCTATTTCCGAATACTTAAAATCCGATTGTCATATGAACGAAAGCTTAAAGTTCCGATTATTAAAAAATCCGATTTTTTTTTTCCGAATTTGTCTATTCCGAAAAATCATTGACCGATCGGAAATAAACTAATTCGGAATTCAGAAATTCGATCTTTTGTAAACTCGGAATAATGAAATTCGTGATTTTCAAAAGGGAAGTAATTAAATGGTCAGCCGTTTTTAAAATTGATCTGCAAAAAAAAATGCATTTAAATCATTTGGACATGCTAGAACTGCTACCTTTACAGAAACCAACTGCTACTAGAAAAGTGGGTTAGGATAGAACTGCAACCTTCACAGAAGCCAACTGCTACTAGAAAAGTGGCTTAGGTTAGAACTGCGACCTTCACAGAAACCAACTCCTACTAGAAAAATGGGTTAGGTTAGGTTAGAACTGCGACCTTCACAGAAACCAACTGCTACCAGAAAAGTGGGTTAGGTTAGGTTAGAACTGCGTCCTTTACAGAAACCAAGTGCTACTAGGAAAGTGGGTTAGATTAGGTTAGAACTGCTACCTTCACAGAAGCCAACTGCTACTAGAAAAGTAGGTTAGGTTAGAACTGCGACCTTTACAGAAACCAACTGCTACTAGCGAAGTGGGTTAGGTTAGGTTAGAACTGCGACCTTCGCAGAAACCAACTGCTACTAGAAAAGTGGGTTAGGTTAGAACTGCGATCTTTACAGAAACCAACTTCTACTTGAAAAGTGGGTTAGGTGAGGTTAGAACTGCGACCTTCACAGAACCCAACTGCTACTAGAAAAGTGGCTTAAGTTAGAACTGCGATCTTTACGGAAACCAACTGCTACTAGAAAAGTGGGTTAAGTTAGGTTAGAACTGCGACCTTCACAGAAACCATCTCCTACTAGAAAAATGGGTTAGGTTAGGTTAGAACTGCGACCTTCACAGAAGCCAACTGCTACTAGAAAAGTAGGTTAGGTTAACTGCGACCTTTACAGAAAGCAACTGCTACTAGCGAAGTGGGTTAGGTTAGGTTAGAACTACGACCTTCACAGAAACCAACTCCTACTAGAAAAATGGGTTAGGTTAGGTTAGAACTGCGACCTTCACAGAAACCAACTGCTACCAGAAAAGTGGGTTAGGTTAGGTTAGAACTGCGTCCTTTACAGAAACCAAGTGCTACTAGGAAAGTGGGTTAGGTTAGGTTAGAACTGCGACCTTCACAGAAGCCAACTGCTACTAGAAAAGTAGGTTAGGTTAGAACTGCGACCTTTACAGAAACCAACTGCTACTAGCGAAGTGGGTTAGGTTAGGTTAGAACTGCGACCTTCGCAGAAACCAACTGCTACTAGAAAAGTGGGTTAGGTTAGAACTGCGATCTTTACAGAAACCAACTTCTACTTGAAAAGTAGGTTAGGTGAGGTTAGAACTGCGACCTTCACAGAACCCAACTGCTACTAGAAAAGTGGCTTAAGTTAGAACTGCGACCTTTACGGAAACCAACTGCTACTAGAAAAGTGGGTTAAGTTAGGTTAGAACTGCGACCTTCACAGAAACCAACTCCTACTAGAAAAATGGGTTAGGTTAGGTTAACTGCGACCTTCACAGAAAGCAACTGCTACTAGCGAAGTGGGTTAGGTTAGGTTAGAACTGCGACCTTCACAGAAACCAACTCCTACTAGAAAAATGGGTTAGGTTAGGTTAGAACTGCGACCTTCACAGAAACCAACTGCTACCAGAAAAGTGGGTTAGGTTAGGTTAGAACTGCGTCCTTTACAGAAACCAAGTGCTACTAGGAAAGTGGATTAGGTTAGGTTAGAACTGCGACCTTCACAGAAGCCAACTGCTACTAGAAAAGTAGGTTAGGTTAGGTTAGAACTGCGACCTTCACAGAAACCAACTCCTACTAGAAAAATGGGTTAGGTTAGGTTAGAACTGCGACCTTCACAGAAACCAACTGCTACCAGAATAGTGAGTTAGGTTAGGTTAGAACTGCGACCTTTACAGAAACCAACTGCTACTAGAAAAGTGGGTTAGGTTAGAACTGCGACCTTCACAGAAACCAACTGCTACTAGAAAAGTGGGTTAGGTTAGAACTGCGACCTTCACAGAAACCAACTGCTACTAGAAAAGTGGGTTAGGTTAGGTTAGAACTGCGACCTTTACAGAAACCAACTGCTACTAGAAAAGTAGGTGTAGGTTAGGTTAGAACTGCGACCCTCTCTCCCCTAGAAACTTACTGCTTACAGAAAAGTAGGTATAGGTTAGGTTAGAACTGGACCTCTACAGTAAATAACTGTTTTTAAGAAAGTAGGTTTAGGTTACGATAGAACTGCTACCCCCCGTAGAACCGTAGGTACCTTTATTTATTAACAACAAATTCGGAATATCGTTACTCGGAATTTAAAAAATAGGTATCACGTCAAATCGGAATTCAAAATTTCGGAATTATGACAATTCGGAATTCGTGATATCAAAAATCGTAAATGTTAAATTCGGTGTTTCTCCCTATCGGAATTGTTATATTCGGAATTATGTGGTTCGGAATTTAAAAAATCGTCGGTTTTACTATTCGGAAATATAAAACTTCGTGATTTTCATCGTTCGGTAATTACACCAATCGGAATTTTGATGGGGCGAGCATTTAAAAATCGGAATAATAAAATTCGATATTTAAAAATTCGGCATAAAATATTTCAGAATTATGTAGTGTACCCATTTGGTCCATAATAATGTAAAATAAAAACGATTTGGGGATCATTCCTGAAAAATCTCATTCCCTGGCCATGGGCCTGTCCGAAAATTATATAAAATAATACTCATATGCCCGAATTTTATTTGCACGAATTTCATTTGCCCGAATTGTTTGTTTACCATAAAAATGATGTGACATACTCTTTGTTTACCCGATTATTAGATTCCAGAACGTACGAGTGCCATACGTGTTGTTGTCCATATTATTAATTGTAATAATATTATTTAATAGAATATTTAACCTCACCTAACCCACTTTTCCAGTAGTATTTATTTTCTGTAAGGGTCGCAGTTCAAACCTAACCTAACCCATTTTTCTAGTAGCATTTGGTTTCTGTAAGGGTCGCAATTCAAACCTAACCTAACCCACTTTTCTGATAGCATTTATTTTCTGTAAGGGTCGCAGTTCAAACCTAACCTAACCTACTTTTCTAGTAGCGTTTATTTTCTATATGGGTCGCAGTTCAAATTTAACTTAACCCACTTTTCCAGTAGCATTTCTTTTCTGTAAGGGTCGCAGTTCAAACCTAACCTAACCCACTTTTCCAGTAGCATTACTTTTCTGTAAGGGTCGCAGTTCAAACCTAACCTAACCCATTTTTCTAGTAGCATTTGGTTTCTGTAAAAAAATTATATTATGGCTAGTGATAATTATGGCTTACAATGATGATGACAAATGATATTATTGAAATTGATTTTATGGGAAACAAAGTTTCTGGCACGTGACTAATATAGTAAACAATAAGTATTGCATATGTAATTATGGGAAACAATATAATGGCTGTTGACTATTATGGCAAATGAAATTATGACAAATGAAATTCTGGCAAGTGGGTGTATACCGAAGAGTCCGGACGTCCGAGACGTCATTTTCTATTTATTTCTATTTATTTATATATTTATTAACATAAAAATATACAGCTTATACAAGTACAGTGTCCCACAACAGTTTACACGGTTTGACTGTGGGATCGTGTAGTCTCTACTCTCTTATAACAAAATCGTTTACATCTATCATTACTGGTATACACCCACTTGCCAGAATTTCATTTGTCATAATTTCATTTGCCATAATAGTCAACAGCCATTATATTGTTTCCCATAATTACATATGCAATACTTATTGTTTACTATATTAGTCACGTGCCAGAAACTTTGTTTCCCATAAAATCAATTTCAATAATATCATTTGTCATCATCATTGTAAGCCATAATTATCACTAGCCATAATATAATTTTTTTACAGAAACCAAATGCTACTAGAAAAATGGGTTAGGTTAGGTTTGAACTGCGACCCTTACAGAAAAGTAATGCTACTGGAAAAGTGGGTTAGGTTAGGTTTGAACTGCGACCCTTACAGAAAAGAAATGCTACTGGAAAAGTGGGTTAAGTTAAATTTGAACTGCGACCCATATAGAAAATAAACGCTACTAGAAAAGTAGGTTAGGTTAGGTTTGAACTGCGACCCTTACAGAAAATAAATGCTATCAGAAAAGTGGGTTAGGTTAGGTTTGAATTGCGACCCTTACAGAAACCAAATGCTACTAGAAAAATGGGTTAGGTTAGGTTTGAACTGCGACCCTTACAGAAAATAAATACTACTGGAAAAGTGGGTTAGGTGAGGTTAAATATTCTATTAAATAATATTATTACAATTAATAATATGGACAACAACACGTATGGCACTCGTACGTTCTGGCATCTAATAATCGGGTAAACAAAGAGTATGTCACATCATTTTTATGGTAAACAAACAATTCGGGCAAATGAAATTCGTGCAAATAAAATTCGGGCATATGAGTATTATTTTATATAATTTTCGGACAAACAATAGACAACCATCATTACTAATAATGCTCAACAATTACTATACGCGATTTACGAGGTAACTACGCAGCTTTTTACCAAATTTTACTTTATTGGCTTCCTGTCTGATGTCAGAGGGCAGGCTGATGAGTATGTAGGGAACACGGGCGTATTTTGAAATTTCGCGCCCCGGGCCAATACGTTTCGCCGTCCCAGAAGTCAAGGAAGAAAAACAAAATGCAATTCGCCAGGGGCGCCATACGGCCCATATGCCGCCCCTGGCGGATTGGCGCCCCGGGCCATGGCCCGGATGGCCCTAGAGTAAATACACCCCTGGTAGGGAAGGCGTTTATGAAGACATCTATCGCCGTAGTATGACGGCTGGTCGGTGATCACGTGGTGCTTACCATAGAAAACGAAGCGCTGGAAGCTCCGGCCCGACCCTGGCCCGCTCTAACGTGAGTCATCCTTAAGCGTGTAACCCGTGCCAAGTGGAAATTTGCGAATAGGTATAGCCAAGGGAATGAGGTTGTCGAGGAATGACCCTTGAATGCCTTACTATGTAAAACCTACATATTTAGAATAAAATTATGACTTACTTGAATTCCTCTTGCGAATCCAGCTAAATTGAAACCTAATTTTGTCTTTGTCTTTTTTGGTTGTGACTTTATATGTGCTTGATGTAAGGCATGTGTATAAAAGTCTATAAGCTGCTTTTCTTTATTTTGTAATTCCTTTTTACGGCTGCTATCTGTATATTTGACAAATGATAATTTGCTGTGCCTTAGGTTATTGTCGTGTTTGTCCATGTCGTTCTGTAACACAGATATTAACATCATTTGATACAATTTGTTGTATACATATCAACATTATCAACCACAGATATGGCCCTACATTTGATTGGTTTTCGAATGAATTATTACCTATTTATAAGAGCATACAAATATTTGTTTAAATCTGTTTTCTTGCAGAACCGAACTGCAACGGTTGCCTACACATCTCCGAAAACTTTAACACTTTCAGTGCCAAGAACCCGATAGTCGGGTTCATTTTGTATTGAAATTGCGACTCTTGGCACTGAAGTGAGTGAGGCACGAAAGTGTTAAAGCCGATGATTAAAACCCCGAAATTTTCATTTGACCGAACGAAATTAGAAAGGACACGTTTTCTAAAAACCGTTGAATTTTTAGAGAGACCACCAAATCTAACCTAACCCTATGGCTTCTACAGGATGCCCTTTACTAAAGTTTGGATTTTTTTTTTTAAATACGCGTTCGTTCAAATGAAAATTAGGCAAAAAGTAAAACATCGGGCAAACACATTTCGAAGTTGTGACATGCTATTTGTTGCAGTAATTGCATATAGGGCTTACCTTAGGATCGAAGGGGTTGCCTTTGACCCACCCTTGCCAGAGGGCCAAAACATAGAGTAGGAGGGCAGTTCGCATGTCGACGCTAAGCTAGCACCAGCACCTGGCACCTAATATTCAACGAAATTAATCGATTGGGTGCACACAAATTGATTATGCTTAGCGTGCAGCAATTAGATATTCTGTAATTGGTATTGGGATGGAATTTCCTTTCGCACTTCTTAGATTTCAATTCAAAGATTGTTTGATGACTTTACTTCATTTTTGAAATTTTACTAGGTACCTACGTATTTTCAAATAGGGAATTACTGCAATGTTCTGCCGCCAGAGTGCAGAACTAGTTTGTTTAGTAAACCATAGAGTAACTTATACATGCTAGGCCTTAAACAGTTTTTTGACAAGTTTTCACTATGACATTGATGCATCAAGACGGTTTATTTACAGGTGGCCTACCGTGAAACGCGAAAATCGAAATTTCGTTATCTGCTTCTCTATCGATCGATTAGGCAAGAGTGATAGAGAGGCAGAAACCGAACTTTCGTGTTTCGCGGTAGGCCTTGTGATTGCGCTTGTGACGTTTTCCCTATTGTTGTAACTTTGAATCTAGTAAATTACTAGGTATTTCAAAGATTATGTTTTTTATGTAAAACAAACAATGAAAATAAACTTTAACAACAGCGACATCTAGAAAGTCTCGCTACACTGTTTTATCTACTCACGATTGCTCTACTGAAAGTCCAAAATATTGTCTTTGAACTATATTATTCAACGTAAAGAATCAGAGTTACCGCATAATGTTGGGAGCGGGATAGCGCCATCTACATCAACTGTCTAATTCGAATCACGAATATGGAATATTACGCGAAACTATGCGTAGGGGGCGCCAGTACCACTTTCCATCACAATATGGGGGTCTAACGCGAAACAAGAAAAATCGAAATTTCGTTATCTAACTTCTCTATCGCTCTTGCGTATTCGAGCGACAAAGAGGCAGATAACAAAATTTTGATTTTCGCGTTTCCCGGTAGGCCCTTGTTATCAAACTGCCTTGATGCATCAATGTCATATTTTATTGTCTGTGAAAACTTGCCAAAAAACAGTTTTTTAAGGTACAGTATGTATAAGTTACTCTATGGTTTACTAGCTAGCTTAGTGCTGCACTCTGGCGGCAGAACATTGCAGTAATACCCCCCTATTGGTCTTAGATTTTACGTCTCTTCTACATACAAACAACATCTCTTTGGTTTGAATAAACGCATCGAAGATAACGCCCTCTCTCGAGACAGCAGTCAACTCCTAAGTAAATAAGACCGCGTACATTAAATTACCTGCTATGCTACAGACTGAAATAGTTCAAGTAACGGCCGCTAGATGGCTGTCTTTTATTAAACCATTGTCAACCATTATAAAACGAGTAGGGGAGGTGGAGGACCATTGGGCAGTCAGGAGCCTCGGGCACCCCCTTGTGAATCAGGACGATTTACAAGGGGGTGCCCGAGCCTCCCGATTGCCCAATGGTCCACTGCGTCCCCCCTACATCAAAGACAGTGTGTGTTGTGAAAAGATGTCTCCATTCTGCATTCTCCATCCCATATAATAAAATGCAACCGCCTTGGTGATTACCATATATTGTTTATTATATATGCTGCAGATATTACACAAATTATCAAGCACTGCAATTACCACCTATACGCTGATGACGTCCAACTCTACTACTCAGCCAAACCAAATGAGTTTGACGAAGCACTAGTTAAAATAAGCGAAGACCTGGAAAATATCTCCACTTGGGCAGATAATAACGGGTTACTATTGAATCCACTTAAATCAAAGTTTATGATATTGGGATCCAAAGCACAAATATCTAATATTTTAGTCAATGAGCCAAATATATACATAAGGGGATCAATGATCGAACGCGTAGATGAGGCAAGAAACTTGGGGTTAGTGATGGACAGCCAGCTAAGGTTTGAGAAGCATATAGGAGAATTGGTGAAGTCGTGTTTTTATCGCTTGAAGGTTTTGTACCAAGTTCGAAACCTTCTAAGCGAGGAAATACGTAAGTTGCTATGCGAATCGCTGGTTCTCTCTAAGTTAAACTACGGAGACATTGTGTATGGGCCACGACTGTTGGAAAAAACTCACCGTCTTATCCAAAGAGTCCAAAATGCTTGTTTTCGTTTTTGTTGTGCAATTCCGCCGAGAAGACACATTACACCTTACTTGAACAAAGCATCCATATTAAATATGTCCTCTCGTAGACATCTACATCTTGCGAGTCTGCTATTTGGCGTTTTGAATGACAAAAAGCCCATATACTTGTTTAATAAAATACGTATATCTTCTTTTCATAAACGACACGGTACTCGTTCTACCAGACGATGTCTCCTGGAAGCACATCCTCACAAAACCGTTGCTTTTACTGGCTGCTTTCGGTATCTCGCAACCAGGTGTTGGAACAATATTCCTCCTCCTATTCGTGTTATGAAAATTAAGAATAGTTTCAAATTTCACTTCAAAAAATACCTTTTAGAGAAACAAAGTTTGAGAATCCCTCACGGTTACCTGGTTGCTGACTACCGAATCTAGTCTTAGTAATTAAAATAATTAAAATAATAATTTGCTCTAAATCACACTTGACACTACATACATTACATGCTAACCACACTCACACTTCTACATCACAACTATGTGCACACATTTTAAATTGTCATTAGTTAAGTTATTTATTGGTAATTTGGTAAGTAAAATCTTTTCATTATTTCATATTTTTCACTGATTTTATTGGCGTGATCTGGTTCTGGCAGAATATCAGTGCCTCTCCCATAATAGGGTGAAGCGTAATACTAAGCCAGAACCATTTTGTTTTGCTGCGACGCACACAACATTCCTTCTGTGTGAATCAATATTTATACGTATATTTATTTCTTATTCTATTTTTGTAAAAATCTGTCTTACTCTTATTTGTGCTTGTATTTTCTGTTTTTTCTAAATATTGATTGTTTTTTTTTTGTTCTTTTTTCTGTCATTTTTGTATTTGATTATTCTGTGTGTATTGTGGCAAACAAATAAACAGATTATCTATCTATCTATCTATCTACCAAATGGCGTTACTGAATTTGCTCTGTTTGCTGACTATGGCAATTAGATAGATGGCCTTAAGTTTCACATCGAAGCATGTAGGTACTCGTAAATTAAATGCACTCTAAGCTTTCTTTATTTATGATAGGTTATGTTTTGTGGGATCTTTTTCACAGATTCAAAGTCTAAATAAATCACACCAATATTGTAAGATTGAAATAAAACGACAATTTTATTAAAAACACACGTTTGTTTAAAAATGCTACTTAACTACTAATAAATAAAAATAAACTACAAACATGCGAGGTCCTTAAATTAAAATTATTTATACAGAGACACGCAGTTTTACTAAATAAATTATGGTGCTAAATACATTTAAATAATAAATTAAACTATGTATAATGTTAACAGCTTTGAGCATTTTTACTGCCCAATATTTGAATTAATAGCAACTAAATCGATAACTTAATAATTGGAGTTGAACCAAGAGAAGTCTGCAACGATTTTGATGGCACACGCAGTGCAAGTGTTACATGAAACTTCTATGAAATTATGACGTTTAATGAATGAATGAATGAATGAATGAATGTTTCTTTATTCAGGCAATAGACCCATTACATAATTTTAAAATTAAAATAAAATACAATAAATTTAAAAATAAAAGGAAAGAAATGTAAAAATAAATAACTACTAAAAAATTACTAAAAAAAAAAATAAAAAAAACAAAAAAAAAATTAAAATTTAAATGACTGAATTTAAATGACGTTTAAATGACTCTTGCACTGCATGTGCTATCAAAATCGTTGCAGACTTCTATTGGTCTAACTCTAGAACTCTTTTTTAGGGTTCCGTACCCAAAGGGTAAAACGGGACCCTATTACTAAGACTTCGCTGTCCGTCCGTCCGTCCGTCCGTCCGTCCGTCCGTCCGTCCGTCCGTCCGTCTGTCACCAGGCTGTATCTCACGAACCGTGATAGCTAGACAGTTGAAATTTTCACAGATGATGTATTTCTGTTGCCGCTATAACAACAAATACTAAAAACAGAATAAAATAAAGATTTAAATGGGGCTCCCATAGACAAACGTGATTTTTGACCAAAGTTAAGCAACGTCGGGAGTGGTCAGTACTTGGATGGGTGACCGTTTTTTTTGCTTTTTTTTTGTTTTTTTTTTTTGCATTATGGTACGGAACCCTTCGTGCGCGAGTCCGACTCGCACTTGCCCGGTTTTTATTTTCTAATATGTATGTAATAATACGGAATATTACGCGAAACTCGGCGTAGAGGGCGTCACTAGGTCAATCACATGGTCTACCGTGAAACACGACAATCGAAAGTTCGGTTTCTGTCTCTCTATCACTCTTGCATATTCGATCGCTAGAGAGGCAGATAAATAAATTTCGATTTTCGCGTTTCGCGGTAGGCCACCTGTAAACATACCGCCTTGATGCATCAATGTCATAGTGAAAACTTGTCAAAAAGCTGTTTAAGGCTAAGTATGTATAAGTTACTCTGTGGTTTACTAAACAAATTAGTGCTGCACTCTGGCGACAGAACATTGCAGTAATACTGCCTATTAAGAAAATAATAGAGGGAGATATTTAAAGTTAAACTAAGCTGCATATACTTAGCATTGAACAAGTGTGGAAGTGACACCATAAACTTAAAATTACTGTAAAAACATGTCGTTTATTATAAACGTCATGTTTGTGTGCCATTATGGCACTGTCACACTTTGGCACAACAAGGTCAGTGCAAAGTTTTACTATTACTACCCTCTTAAGTTAAATGTCAGTAGGATTTAATGGCTATTAATTCAAATTACTTACAATTTTACTTATAATTAATATTATTTCGCAATGCAAATGTTACTTAATAATATAAGGATTTAATCAAAAATATTCTGTCTGCAGATAAAAAAATGTTATACAAGTGCATAAAGTCTTATTTTTCTGTGCCTTCATTTAAAACTACATTTTTAAATTTGACTTTCTTAGCATGTTATATAATTTTGTACAAGTAATTAGTACGTACACATAATTACATTCTAAAGAAACAGGTTTATTTGAAACTTTAAAACAAGCTTTTTTTGTTACACTTATTATTATTATAAACATTTTTACACGTTTGCTTTTTATTGAACAGTTAAAAAGTTGGTAAGCGGGCGAGGAGTTCAAAATGTTTTAAAAACACACACCTGCTCATACCTAACTCTTATACGAATAATATTGTATGCAGTTCAATTTGAACACCAGACCCGTTGAAATAATTATGTTGCTGACTGTATAAATCTTAATAAATATCTTAAAAGTTTATCACACTTTATATTTTCCAATTATGTTCTTTTTCTAGTTTAAAATTGAACTGGAACAAAAAACGTTTCTTTTTTACATTTTTATTATTCAAGTATTTTATACACATAGTAAAAGGAAGCCATGATTTTCACTTAAATAATTAAAAAACATGAGGAATAAAAGGCAATATGGGTTTTATAAAATTAGCAAATAAAAGTACTTTTTATAATTTGCATTTATTTTGTAATCTCATTTTTATAACCGTAAATGAGTGACCGTACGATTAGCTGGTTTGTTACTGTACACCGTTGTATGGGGACCTTGCACTTTGAGACTATGCGCTGAAACTTGGCACAGTTGATTCTTAGCTGGTCATGAGCAGATACAGACCGGGAGACCTCGAGAGCCACGTCTCATTTAGTGGGGGGGAGGGGGAAAAGTTCGACGCTGCCGCGCTTCACTTGGAGCAATATTTCTCTAAAACTATACCTATTAGGGCATGTAATATATCATTTTCGGATAAATTAAGGATGAGGAATCTAGTTTTGGAACAAAAACAATGCACTTTCTAACAAAAAAAAAGCATAAAGTAGAAAAGACTAAAAAACGTATTTTTGATTTTTTCATAATTACCAATTTTTTTTTAAAGTGTAGCAGGAATCTGGAAACAAAAAATACAATCGTAAAGCTACACTTATTACGTTTAAGAAAATATATAGTTTATTATACAAAACTGTTGATAAATGGGACATAAAAAATAATATTAAGCGTGGGTCAGAGTGATCTCAATACAAAATATTATGAATGTGGGAAAGTTACCTATAATTTGTTCTACAATCGTTTATTTTTCTTGTTTTTCGTAAATAACTCGTAAACGGTAGCCCACAGCAAAAACATATCTTTTACGTAAATAATCTGTTTCAGATTTCTTATAAAATAAGTGCTACTTTTTTTCGCTACCATCAATATTAAAAAAGATATTGAAGGGAGAAAATAAATACTTAGGTCCCCTTTTTTAGTCATTCGTAAATAACTCGTAAACGATGGCCAATAGCAAAAAAAATTTTAGTACAGGAATAATTTACATAAAATTTCCTACAAAAAAGGTAATTCAAACTTTTTCGCTAGAATCAATATTAAAAACGATATTAAAGAGAGATAATAAATTCTAAGGTCCCCTTTTTAAATATTGATCCTAGCGAAAAAGTTTGAATAACCTTTTTTGTAGGAAATTTTATGCTAATTATTCATGTACTAAAATTTTTTTTGCTATTGGCGATCGTTTACGAGTTATTTACGAATGACTAAAAAAGGGGACCTAAGTATTTATTTTCTCCCTTCAATATTTTTTTTTATATTGATGGTAGCGATAAAAAGTAGCACTTATTTTATAAGAAATCTGAAACAGATTATTTACGTAACAGATATTTTTTTGCTGTGGGCTACCGTTCACGAGTTATTTACGAAAAACAAGAAAAATAAACGATTGTAGAACAAATTATAGGTAACTTTCCCACATTCATAATATTTTGTATTGAGATCACTCTGACCCACGCTTAATATTATTTTTTATCTCCCATTTATCAACAGTTTTGTATAATAAACTATATATTTTCTTAGACGTAATAAGTGTAGCTTTACGATTGTATTTTTTGTTTTCAGATTCCTGCTACACTTTAAAAAAAAATTGGTAATTATGTAAAAATCAAAAATACGTTTTTTAGTCTTTTCTACTTTATGCTTTTTTTTTTGTTAGAAAGTGCATTGTTTTTGTTCCAAAACTAGATTCCTCATCCTTAATTTATTCGAAAATGATATATTACATGCCCTAATAGGTACAGTTTTAGAGAAATGTTGCTCCAAGTCAAGCGCGGCGGCGTCGAACTTCCCCCCTCCCCCCCACTAAATGAGACGTGGCTCTCGAGGTCTCCCGGTCTGTATCTGCTCATGACCAGCTAAGAATCAACTGTGCCAAGTTTCAGCGCATAGTCACAAAGTGCAAGGTGTCGTGCACTAACAAACTAGCTAGATGTGGTCCTATTTGACTCAAGAAATTACATAACATACTTGACTGGGCAGATGATACATACGGTAACTTCTGTCACTATCTCCAGTCAAATTGAACCCAGTATTTTTTAAGTTAGCCAATTTACCTTCAAAATCCTTTTTTTCCACATCCTTATTACTATAACCATAACAATAAGATTATATTACAAATATTTGGCTAATGGTGCATATAAATTGTATTTACATTTGTAAGTTTCTAATCTAGACGTTTTTGTTTTTATATGTATTTGACGCGAGTATGTCTGTGTGATATTGTGTACTCATCATTTGGGGCATTATCTATGAAAAGGGACTTATTGTCGATGGCGCTTACGCCGCACAGCGTCGCGCGGCATTGTATTTATATCGGAGCATCGTTAATAATGGCGTAAGCGCCATCGACAATAAGGTCCCTTTTCATTGATAACGTCACATTTAAACTAGTATCGCTTTATCAAAACCTGTAGGTACAATACCGCTGAATAGATACTATTCAGAGCAAAATGTCTTATGGTTACAAAAATCTGTTCAAATGTGGGTTTCTATACCGGGTGTTTCCTGTAACACGAGCAAATAATTAAAACATATATTGTACTCCTCAAACGATATAAGTTTTGATTAACAACTTCCAAAAGTTATGAAATCTTTAGATTTTCACTTTTTCATCATTGTCTTTGACGTTGCCTGTCACGCTTTAAACATAGCAAAATTTGTAATACATTGCGTCTTAGAATTTAGAATAAACTTTAAAGTGTAATAAAAATCAAAACATAAGTTATTTTTCAAAGTCGCTGAACAAATGTTGGTCAGTTTGAGGAGTACAGCCTACAGTTTAATTTATTGGTCCTGTTATAGGCAACACCCTGTATATAAAATAAATAATTATTTAACAACACCACCAAGTGATTATGTGATCAAACTCAATTTATCCTTAATGACCACTTTTCTCTACGATAAGGATCCTGACAACATGGTCACTCGTAATATACGGTCAGGATGGTAAGGTACGGTCAGGCGCAGTCATAATTAAGGGGCCTGTCAGTTAGAACAAAATTTTGACAGTTCCGAACAACTGACAGGCCGATACCGTCCGGCGGACTGTTAATCAGTGGGCCCCTTTATAGCTAATGCGGTCACGAGTGATGGTAGTGTTGATGTAGAGATTGTAGATTGTGGACGGTCGCAGGGCTCGGAACCGGGTTTTTTGTGAATCTCGAATAGCCCATAATTTTAAATTATTTTATGGTCTTTATGTAGGACTGAATCATGTATTTACTTAACAACTTCGTATTATTGCCCCATTAAAAATTAAATAATAAACCAAAGAACGAAAAAGAACGTAATAATACCGGTATTTTTTGGATGAAGAGAAAACCGGTTCCGAGCGTTGGTAGAGCGGGTAGAGCGGCTGCGGCGCGTGATCTGATGAGTAGTCTACGCTTCTCGTTGGGGTTTGAAGCTAGTACGGTCACGATGGGCAGAGCTAGCGCGGTCAGGTTCACTAAAGTTAATGCGGTCACGAGTGATGGTAGTGTAGATGTAGAGGATGGTCGTAGAGCGGGTAGAGTGGTTGCGGCGCGTGCGCTGGTAGAGCGTGCGTGGGGGCTGCATCGCTGTCGTCATCAGATGAGGAGTCTAGTTGCTTCTCGTTGGGGTTGCCACTGGAAAAAAGAAAAAAAAAGCGTTAGAAAATTGGGAAAAAAAGTAACATAGGTACCTGTCTTTTTAGGGTTTCGTACCCAAAGGGTAAAAACGGGACCCTATTACTAAGATTCCTCTATCCATCTGTCTGTCACCAGGCTGTAAATCATGAACCGTAATAGGATGTCAGGAAATATTGAAATCTTCGAGCAACACCGGCTTCCGACACATCGGAAGGGAGGGGCCCAAGCGATATCTCACCGTACAAATCTTTCTGCCATTTTTCGCGGGGGGAAAGGTGCACACAGTCGCACTTCTCACACACTTACATACAAAATCCAATCTGTAATGACGACACAAATACATAGAAAATGACACACGTCAAAGAAAAATCTTGCAAACCTCGATCTCTTTTTGTGTACGGACGAGTGACAAGTGTCACAACACGCACACTAACACATTTTCGTTGAAGTATGTTATTGTATTCTGAGAGATGAGAAGTCGGATTTGTCGGTCGACCGATCCGCAATTTGTACTGAGCGAGCAAAATCAATAAATACAACAATTACATGAGACTAAAATATAATAATTGTGTTTGAATGTAATTAAACGTATGATATGTAAAAAAAAATATTACATGTGAAATGTAAACACTTTCTTTTTGTAAATTTGATGTCCCCGACCTCTTTTTATAACAAAAAACCGAGCAAACAGGCATTTTTGTGCAGCAGTGTTCACGCGCGCGTCTGGACTCGGTCTAGTGAAAAATCCAAGTGCAACTAGTTTTATTACCCGCGCTAGATTAGATTGACGCGCTAATCCTGTACCTCGGCAGAGGGGAAATAGTGCGAATGCCGCCTCCCTTCCGTGTTGCTCGAAGGTTGAAATTTTCACACATGTATTTCTGTTGCCATGACAATAAAACAACAATATACTAAAAACAGAATAAGTGGGGCTCCCATACAACAAACGTGATTTTTTTGCCGTTTTTTGCGTAATGGTACGAAACCCTTCGTGCGCGAGTCCGACTCGCACTTGGCCGGTGTTTACACACACCTCGCCCGCTTAGCAACTTCTGCTGCTGACTGTATACCTACTTATTATTTAGTTGAGAGACTACCCCGTCTAACAGACGTGCACTCATCGAGGCGCGCTGACAGCCCCTACTGACGTAATCCGATACGGCGCGCTCGGTCGACCACTCTTTTTAGAATAGGGTTTATGCTCCATCGGTTATGGAGCTGTTAGGTTAGTTTTGACATGTATAGATACATAGAGAACGTTAGAATCCGGCTAAACTAATTTTGCGCCGACTTCGACTAAATTAAGTCAGGCAGTGCCATTGTAAACGTCATATTTCCAAAGAAATTTGACATTATTAAGACAAAATATTGTACACTGCCATGGGGAGTTAGATTGGTCCGGCTCGAGATTGAAAAGTTGGCACAAATGGATCGAAACTTCTGACTTTTTGACGTGATAACGTCTTATAAATCGATGAACACCGGTAGCATGCATGAAAAAATGTCACGTTGTGGACGGATCTCCATGGTAACGTTGTGGACAGATCTCCATGGTAATGTTACGGCCACGTTTTCTTATGACGTTATCACGCAAAATTATCGTCCGTAGTCCGAATTTACAGACAACCATTCTTAACCGTATTTTTTGACCCAAGAGCCAAGGGACACGGCAATGCCTTCAGATTTACCAGTTGCTCTTCGTGGGACGGATTATTTTTTCTTAATACCAAGTCGTTGGCAAACAAGCATACCGCCCGTCTGATTGTAAGCAGTGTACTCCTACCTATGGCCTCTCTCTCGCTCTTCGAAAAGGCTTCCTTTCAAGTATCGCGGTCACTCGTAAATTTTTTTTGCTACTAATCATACAAGCCATACGCTCGTGTACCACCATTGCCCAAAAAACCTTGCCCAAACGGGATAAATCTACTCCGACACCGACAAAAGATGCTTCCTTCCACATGATCGGACGTCCCAGGATTAGGGCACAAAGAAAAAAAGAAAAAACAACAGAAAAAAAACAAAAGCCGCGCCTTAATGAAACGTCAATAACTGACATACGATACTTTGTAGTGAAACTCGATATTTTGCAGTTTTTTCTAATTGTACTGTTGAGGTTTAATGAAGTGTAAATAGAGCGTAATTAGGTATTGTAGACTACAGATACACTGAGAAAAAAAATCCTATAACAATTGAAATTGCATTAAAGTTTAAAGCTTTAAACAGTTCCATGAGCCTATCGAACAAAGCAGTAAATTTTACCGTTCGCACAGTACGTACGTAGATTTGTGGATATTGTATATAGCAATTAATTTAATGAAATCACTTTAATGTGTGCTCAAATTGCTCAATAGATCATATTATTTTCAGTGTATGTAGGTCGACAACGAAAAGCATTATGTTTCTATCACTCTTCCTTATTAGTGTGACAGTGACAGTTGCGTTTCGATCGCTACGGAGCGTAAGCGATTGGCATCTTGGCTACGCGGCCAGATGTAGTGCATAATTATTTTCCTTCGTATTGTCACGGAAACGTACGAACAAGTCTTGCTATTAAAGCCAGTCTCGGTACAAAATGTGCTGACGTTGACTGAAGTAGCATGACAAATGTATACCCTTTGAGTACGTAACCCTAAAAACGTAATATTTATTATTAAGGTAATTCCGTTAAAATAGATTAATTTATTTCTTATTGGAAATTACATGGTATTTAACAATGTCACAATGTTTCCAAATAACATGAATTCACAAAAAGATCGTCAGATTGTAAACAATAATACATTAAAATAATTAAGAATTAAGTAGAAAATAAAAAACAAATCAAATAATCATAATAAAAATTAAAAATAAAAGTCAAATACAGTAAAATAAAATGTCAGAGAATGTCAGAGCATAATGAATATGAAGGGCTGGTGGCCTACCGGTAAGAGCGTGCGACTTGCAACCGGAGGTCGCGGGTTCAAACCCTGCTGGCTCTTACATTTGAGTTCTTTGGAACTTATGTACGAAATATCATTTGATATTCGCGATGAAGGAAATAATCCCAATAAGGCCTAGTTTACACTCTGGTTTGGAAGGTCATGCAGATGGCAGTCACTTTCGTAAAAAAACTAGTGCCTACGCCAAGTTGCCAAGCGGACCCCAGGCTCCCATGAGCCGTGGCAAAATGCCGGGACAAGTCTAGGAAGATGATGAGGTAATTCCGTTAAATACTCCCCCACAAATGTAGTTTTAAGTACACTATCTGATTCCGAATGCAGTGTTATTCAGACTGACTCACGGCGATAATAAAATGACGTCGTTTACCAAAACATAAACTCTAATAACAGTTGACTAGTTTAGTCACGGCTTAAAATAATAGCTTTTAGTAATAAATATTTGTTTTTGACGTTTTTGTTAAGATTATACGTAGGTATACAAAATTACATCAAATTTCAACGACTTCGACCTTGACTGTACCTAACCGTAAAATTTAATCGTGTCAAAAATATTACATTATAATAATCATCCCAATGCGGCCCTGTTCGCTTTTACAAACGCAGATGTGACGGTATCAGGTTACATACGGCCGTCTCGCTCGGCTACGTAGCGCTCTCTCGCTCGGGCGCGCAAAACTATAGCTACAGGGCTCAGGCAGGTATTTGGATATTTGTGTATTTAATTGGTAATAAAATATGAATTAAGATTATTGACGTGAGTAATTCACATCGTCCTCACTATTTGGCTGTTTTTTTACGACATTAGCAAACGAGCAAAACGGTTGATAATTCAAGATTGGCACAACCAATACCAACAAAATTAAATTATGTATATTGATTATTTACGAGTATTCATTTGTTAACTCGAAACTTAACTTAACTCGAAACTCTTAATTGGCTTAGACTTGTTCGGCTAAAAAGAAGAAGGATTTTTTAAGTGAGAATTAGATGTTTAGTTATTTTGTAATACCTACTGCTATTAATATTTAATTTGTTTTTGGTAGTTTAATGTTGCTATACCCTTGCAGGGTTCATGTTGAGACTGTATTTATATCATAAGATCCTCTGTACACATGAAACGCAATAACATATATGAGTATGAGAATTCTCAGGTTCAAATAATTTGGTAAATATAAAATAGGTACATATATAGTAACATAATAATAAAAATAAGTCACAGATTATAAAATAAGTAGATAAGTAAGTAAACTAGTACGAGTAATAATAGTAACAGTAGTGTAGTAGGTACTGTGGGGCTGTGGGTGGCCGATTTGTGTAAAATTTCCCATAATTATTATAATACGTATATTCATAAAATTTGAATTTAAATATAAAAGTACTATAATACAGTAATTTAAAAGCATGTTTAAGTAATTATTGTTATATTATAATACACCAGTCAAATCTTACAATAAAAAAACATTGCGTGATGTAGTTCTATATTTTTTGTATGTTGTTTGCAGTCCTTGGAGGAATGTGAAACTATGTTTTGCAAGCAAAAAAAAGTTGTGCTCCCTGCGTAATTTGCAAAAAACTGCAAAAATTTCGGAGTTTTTTCAGTTTTTGCACTTTTCTTATAAAACTATGGGTTTTGGTCAAAACTTGCTATGTAATGTTAAAAGAACATTAAATTTGGAACAATTTAAGCCCATGTACAGCGCCTCATGTTAAATAGCTCATGAGATATGGAACTTTAAAAGAGGGTATTTTTTTCCTTAGAATGAAATTTTTAGTTTTTCCTATATTTCAGGACAAATATCGGCACAACCGCTCATGCTATGAGAATCTATATTGCGAGAATAAAGTTGTAGCAAATTTAATTACCTTTCATTTAAGCGCAAGAAAGGGTCAGTAAGTTCTACAGTTTTCTAGTTATCGTAAAAAAAATGAAATTGCTATAATGAGGAAGGCAACTAATGTATTGTTTAAGGCATTGTCAAAATCCGTACAAAAGGCAGTACCATCGTCGAGAGTGACATCTACGATTAGCTTTTACCGGTCTTCTCCGATAGCAGCAGAGCGATGTTAGAGATCAACCATTTTTAAAATGCACTCCCCTCTTAAGCACTTCATTCATTCAGTAATGAAATCAAGATACAAACTGTAGTTTGGCTTGTTTTTAGGCTCCACTTTTTGGTCGTAGCCATTGATTGTAGTCCACGATACCGATTCTTATTTAAGAATTCGTTCTTGTTTTGATACGACCTTGACGATAGTTCACGGTGATTGGCGTGGTGTTAGACCCTTTCTTGCGCTTAACTGAAAGGTAATTAAATTTGCTATAACTTTATTCATTGCAATATATCTCATAGCATGAGTGGTTGTGCCGATATTTGTCCTGAAATATAGGAACAAGTAAAAATTTTATTCTAAGGAAAAAAAAACCCTTTTTTTAAAGTTCCATATCTCATGAACTATTTAACATGCGGCGCTGTACATGGGCTTAAATTGTTCCAATATGACCAAAAACCCATCGTTTTATAATAAAAGTGCAAAAACTGAAAAAACTCCGAAATTTTTGCAGTTTTTTGCAAATTACGCAGGGAGCACAACTTTTTTTTGCTTGCAAAACATAGTTTCACATTCCTCCAAGGACTCCAAACAACATACAAAAAATATAGAACTACATCACGCATTGTTTTTTTAGGACATTTTTTTGTAAGATTTGACTGATGTATAAGCAGACATCGTACATTTTATAGCATTTTTGGTGCAGCGGAGTGGTGTTAACGGAATTGGTATAAACAATTTCAACCCTAATGATTAATTAGCGTTAATTACGTTAATATTAACCTTAATTTACCATTTCAGTTGGAATTATCTATACCAATTCCGGTAACACCGCTCCGCTGCACCAAAAATGCTATAAAATTTACGATGTCTGATTATAAGACTGCTCAACAAGGAAACAATGGCCATTTTGACCGTTAAATGTCATTGGTCAAAACGTTCTATATTTAAAAACCTGAAGGAACTCTCGCAAACAATATCAAAACCGTTCCACATCTCAATAATTACTACCTCGTTTACCAAGAAACAAAAGGTCGGAACACACATTTAAAAATGAACTCTATCCTTATGGCATAAAATCGAGAATTCAATAGCAGTAAAATATATTGTTGTGTGTATTATTGTTCATTTGAATTTGATCCTAAATTTATGAAGGATAGAGTTGAATTTCGTTTGGAGATGGGTATAGGATATCAGGTTACTTGAAGCCAGCCAAATGGATAGACAAACGTATGGCCCCTTTATATATATAGTGTATATAATATGGAGTTAGCAGCAATTTTGTTATCGTTTTATTCTAAGAATTAGTATTAAACAGTTTTGTTTATCCTAAAGTGCAAGATTGACTTTAATAAGAGGCTGACAATAACTCAATTCGCTCACTGTATTTTTTAATAAAGAATGAAAGACAAGTGTACTTAAGTAAGTTACAGTCGCCATCAGAACGTCATCTTGACTAGGCCCCCAGTTCTAATTAATTGAAACTAAAAAAAATGATTTTAATCACGGGGTTTCCACGAGAAGGGTTATATTCCAAACACAAATAACATACCTATTGATTTCCTCATTATCGGGTGTGTTGTATCTAATTTTAATTATTTTAATTTATTATATTAATTTTAATATATTGAAAGCAAAATTAGCGACGGCGATCTTAAAGGTGCCGCTCGTCTTCTTTTCACAAACGACGTGCTATCGCCAGATACTCCCGATACCCTCTCGGCCTTACGATCTAAACATCCCCCGGCTCCTTCAGTACCACACTCGTTTGCCCCACCTACAGCTGACCAGGCCTGCCTCCAAATCGAAGGCAAAGACGTTATTGACGCCATATTTTCTTTCAAAGCCGGTTCGGCGGCCGGCCTGGATGGGATCTCGCCCCAACATTTGAAAGATCTTATTTCTCATTCCGTGGGCGACGCAGGTGAGCAGCTTGTCTGTTCCCTTACTAAATTAATAAATTTTATGTTTTCAGGCAAAATTAACACTAATATCGTCCCGATTCTATACGGGGCAAACCTGATCGCCCTAACCAAAAAGGACGGAGGGGTGAGACCCATTGCGGTGGGGTCAACTTTACGACGTCTGGCTTCAAAAATTGCGGTTAGACACATTAGATCAAAATTACAATCCCTTTTTGAACCAATACAGCTAGGTTTCAGCACGAAAGGTGGGTGCGAGGCAGCCGTCCATGCCCTAAGGACCTACCTTTCACTCGATGATTGCGAAATTGTTGTCAAAATTGACGTTAAAAATGCTTTTAATTCGGTTAGTAGAGACACCTTGCTGACAGAAGTTAAGGACAAAATTCCGGAACTATACAATTACCTTTTCTTTTGCTATTCAGACTCATCTAAATTAATGTACAAGTCACATGAATTATCTTCCGAGGTTGGCTGTCAGCAGGGTGACCCTCTCGGGCCAGCAATTTTTAGTTTGGCTATAAATCCAATTATCAAAAATTTAAAATCAAAATTCAATGTGTGGTACTTAGATGACGGAACCCTAGGAGGTGACGTGAATACTGTACTCTCTGATTTGTCTTTTATTAAGAGTAGTTTCGAAAATATTGGTTTAGAACTGAATTTCAGTAAATGCGAACTCTTTATTCAAAAATCTTCTTGTACTTTGACCAACTTACAACCCAAATTTGACGATCTGACTCCCAATATCAAATCAGTAGACAAGTCTTCTCTTTGCCTCCTGGGTTCTCCTATATTCGAAGAATCTTTTCCCGATTATATTTCTAACTCCATAACTAAATTCAAAAGTCACACGGATCGCTTACTCGAAATTAGCCCTCATTATGCTCTTGTGATTCTTAAATTCTGCCTTTTTGTCCCTAAATTTACGTATGTGCTCCGCTGTTGTCCTTTCTGGAAACATCAAAATTTATTGTCGCCCATAGATGATTTGATCAAAATTAGTTTAGAGACGATTCTAAACATTCAGCTAAGTGAGCCTTCCTGGTCTCAAGCGTCCCTCCCCATTCGGTTTGGAGGTTTAGGAATTCGCAAAATTTCCAGTGTGGCTTCCCCAGCCTTTTTGGCGTCCACTCATAGCACGTCTGGTCTCATAGGAAATATCTTAAGGGCTTTGCCCACAAACTGTGAGATTGCGGGCTTTGAGGACGCCAAAAATGCTTTTAAAATTGCTTGCCCAGGCAAACAATTTCCAGACAACCCAAATTCACAAAGGAGTTGGGATAATGTTTACTGTGATTTAACTTACAATACTCTCCTAAACAACTGTACAGGTCCAGACCGCGCGAGGCTTTTGGCGGTCGGAGCCCGGGAAGCCGGTTACTGGCTACATGCCCATCCTTCGCCCAATACTGGTACTTTCTTGGATCCGGCCTCCCTTAGACTGGCGACTGGTTTGCGACTCGGGGTTTCGGTGTGTACGCCACACATATGCTCTTGTGGCACGGACGTGGACCGACTGGGACACCACGGATTATCTTGTCAAAAAAGTGCAGGCCGTTTTTCGAGACATGCGTCGCTTAATGACATAGTCCGTCGGTCTCTTGCCACCATCAATGTGCCTGCTCTTCTTGAGCCGACTGGCATTATCAGAGATGATGGCAAGAGGCCCGATGGGGTGTCCTTAGTTCCTTGGAGCTTGGGACGGATGTTGGTGTGGGATGCTACCTGCGTAGACACACTGGCACCGTCCCACCTCCAACGGACTACTGTAAAAGCGGGCGGAGCGGCGGAAAGCGCCGAAATTCTAAAACGTAACAAATATAAGAGCCTCGGTAGAGAGTACCATTTTGTACCATTTGGTGTTGAAACTCTAGGTCCATGGGGTCCCAGCGCGCATAAGTTGTTTGCAGAAATCGCGAAGCGTCTGGTTGACGTAACTGGTGACCGAAGAGCTGGCGGCTACCTCGCACAACGTATCAGCATTGCGATACAGCGAGGAAATGCCGCCAGCATCCTTGGTACAATGCCTCAAGGGCCTATTTTAGATTTAAGCTAGTTATTAATTTCGTTTAGTAGTACCACTGTATATATATTGTATGTAAATAAAAAAAAAAAAAATGTTACCTATATAATTTAATTACATAATTATCTAATTTAATCTATTGTAGTGTATTATTTTTTGTGTTTGTTGTATGATCCTAGTTGGTCGAAATAAATGTTAATTTAATCTCATTATTAATATGTTTTAAAGCTAAACAAAATAAACAAAAACCAACATAATAAAACTTGATACTTAACCTACCTACAGGTAAAAAATTTGGCCTAAATCGCCGTCGACGGGCAGGGTGCCCAGAAGGCTCGCCGCATGTCCTCGCTGTATAGCGATGCTAATGCGCTGTGCGAAATACTGGCTTGAGGCTTATGGCCGAGGATGCCGCAGCACCAGCGGCACCGCTGGTGCTTGGAACATGGGACGGTGCCAGGGTGATTTAATCTAATTTAATTATGTCCGAGCCATCTGTCATTTTGCACAAGCAAAGCCTACATTAGATTCATTAGGTACCTAGTAAAATAGCCAATCGAACTGTCATTTTATTATCTAGTAACTTTCCCGCTTTAAATATTTTTTTTAAATATGGGTCCTAGCACAAAGTGTACAAGATATTTTTTTTAGATTATGTATGTAAAAGAAATTTTTTTGCTACGGGCCACCGTTTACGAGTTATTTACGAAAAACAATAAAAGGGACCTTTAAATCCCCCCCAACCCCCACCCTCCGGTACTTTATAGTATGTTGTTTAATACACCATTCGCTATAACATACTTTCTGCAACTATAACTATGCCAAAATACGCTTATACACGAATTATTTCCGCCGATTGGCAATTTTGACGTAATAACGTCTTAAATCGATGAACACCGGTAGCATGCACGAAAAAGTGTCACGTTGTGGACAGATCTCCATGGTAACGTTGTGGACAAATCTCCATGGTAACGTTACGTAATGTAATGGTAATGTTTTTATATGACGTTATCACGCAAAATTATCGTCCGTAAACCGACTTTGCAGACAACCATATTTTTTGGTTTTCGTTTCAAACATCATCAAACATCAACATCAAATTATAAAACAATTACCAAGATAGTTACCAAGTGCCAATGTCAAGTGATAATAGTCAAGTCAAAAGGGGCTCAAAATTATTAACTACAAACATTACTATACGCACTTATCTTTAAACTCAACACGTTTTCAAATAAACAAAAAAACTTCATGCCTCCCCGAACGCACAGTTTTTTTTTTCTTTTTTTTTTAATTCTCTGCTCAGGGCCCGGGACTTCCGCACCATTGAGCCGAAACAGATGCGGATCGGCCAGATAAGATGCGATCTGATTTTAAAGATAGGCCGCTTTTAGGAGCTATTGTATTGGGAAGCATGGAAGCTTAATTGGTTTTAAAATATAAAGAAGTGTCATAGAACTCATAGAGTCCGTCTTAGATAACTTTGCACCGATTTGAATAAAATAAAACGAAAGTGAGAAAGTTTCATTATAAACAACATATTTTTATAGAAATATGACATTAACTCTAGATTTTTTTAAACAAATTTGCATTTATTTTTTTACTTTAAATACTAATTAGTAATTTTAATAGTTCTCATTCTCATGTAAGATTAGGAGTGGAGGGTAGGTCGAGACAAACTTTACGACAACATGGGGTCAAAAACACCACAAGCAATTAATTAATGGACCCTTTATCCTTTCCATCATATTCCATTAGCATATTCCTTACATTCAAGTGGACATTCGAGGTCATATTTTGCTTCTCAAAGGAATGTTACGTCCGGTGTAGTCCGATTTAAATGTAAGGTCCGGTACCGTCTTTACCATAAGGGCACACGGGGCCCGTGCCCAGGGCCCCCATCCTCAGGGGGCCCCGAAGGACAGACAGTAACAGTATATTTGACTACCCATAATAAATAGAAGATTAGGTATAGTAGGAAAATGTTAATTTAATTCGCTTTCGCTACGAAAAGTAATTCCAAAAGGGCCCCAGATTCTTACGTGTCCAAGGGCCCCGGCATAGTTTAAGACGGCCCTGGTAAGGTCCTTACGGTCAGTTTTAACTAACAATTAATTAACAATGAAATGACTTACCCATCTTTGTGTTCTGCTTGTCTGTCTCTTTGTCGTCTGTTTTTAAACCAGTTTGAAACCTGGAAATAAAAAGATAATTTATAGGATTTGAAGAAGAAAATTTTGACTACCGTACATATCCTCCTAAGCCATACAAATGAAAATCCAGAATTTGCCACTGCAATTTGAACCTTTAGTGCAGGGAATAGAGTTGATTTTGGTTTTGTTTGAAAATTGAACGAAACAAAACAAATGCGACTCTGTTCCGATTGAATATGATTTAAATTTCATCGAACTGACTAAGTTCTATAGGTAGGACCTTGGGCCTTAGGAGGATATAACTTGCTCAACATTGCCTAACATGCTAAACATTGTCTGGTTTAACAACCATCAATATCTATCTACATGTTATCTTCAAAATTATATTATTATAAGTATTATAACGAAAAATGTAGTCTCACTTAATTTTTTCCGGACCACTCCTTATTTACGTTACAATCCTGAATTAATTTATGTGACTAGCAGACATTTTATTAATTAATTAATAAGTTTAAATGATTACCTAGTATATCACCATATAGACTTGTCTAAATCGTATAAAACTGTAAATAAGTATGTATAGTATGAATTATCTCAGGTGATTTTTTCGGGCTCGGACCCTAATCTGTAAAAAACAAAAGGTATTGTTTCCTTTATGCAGTGGTTACAATGCTTACTGCTAATAGCCCCGACATAAGTAACGGGAACAAGTACGTTTAAAAAGCAAATTTACTATTCTAATTATATAGTTCAAATTCATGAAACAGCCCATTCCGAGATAACACCTTCTGTTAACTTCAAAAACAAGGCCGCCCTGATTGTGCTCTGAACGAGGTGTCATATGAATTTGAACTTTAATACTATCACGATAGTTGCTTTTTAAACGACATGGTGCCATTGGCACGTGCTGTAGACCGCTCTTAAAAGAAACAAAGGCTTTTGTTTAACGAATTAGCACCCGAACCCGAAAAAATCATTCGAGATAATTCATACTATATCTACTATTGTGTGCCCTTACAGGGTGTCATGAACGTGTCCTTTTAAATTGTAACACCATTATGTACATGACAATGCAATATTTTAGCACTTACGGCGCCGCTAAGACGTTCCTGTTACCGACTTGGTCGACATCCGCATCCGCATGAGCTCCGCATCGATTTTATGCGGATGCGGATGCGGATGTTGAAAATAATGCGCATGTTCCGCGGATGCGGATGCGAATATTCGCAACATCCCTGGTTGTTAGCAGCCACTACTGTCACTAGTAGTTTTGATTAGGTACCCAAGTCTCATATATTAATTTCTGTTTGCTCTCAGTACGATGCCCTCAATCATACCGATGTCAATATTGATCGGAGTTACTACCGGCAGGTAACCCAATACCCGGTATCAGATACCCAGCCCACCGCAGCCCAACGGTGGGAAGACGATCGTTGATTAAGGGGAAAGGGGATAACCGCTTCTCCATACAAACGTAGTCCCCATTTTACTCTCTGGATATTGACATTATGGAAAATATGTAATATACTGCTCGAGAAACTGAAAACGGTGAAAAATAGAGATACTACTCCTAAAAATACGTGTGATACCTCATTAGATTCGTCATGATGCCTAGAAAAATGTATTCGCTGTATTAGCACACAAAAAATATCAAAAGTCATTAAACAAAAAAAAGTAGATATTTTTTATTTCCCCAATATCTCAAAAAGTATTTATATTTAAGAATCCAATATTAATATTACGGATTGTGTATGTACGAGTATGTGCATACCAGTTTCTAACTGAAGTACCTATTGTGAGATTTGTGAGTCAGGTAAGAGTCATACCTGTACAGTGGTGAGACCCGTGGTCTCTGCTAATTCTCTCTTCTCCCGAGGAGATGGGTACGGATTGTGTATGTACCAATCTCGTAGAACTGACCGTGACTTTTCCTGCAACAAATAAAACAGTTTTACCACCTCATACCTACAAATAATTGACCACGTCATATAAGAAGGAAAAAGCTTGTTTGTAACTGAAAATGAACAGTTGCTTTCAACATATTGTCAAATTAGTAAGGCTATAAAATACAGTTGCTACGAATGCTGGTCAATAATTGACTTCCTTTCAGCTATATCGCAATAGGAGCGAACCAACATCGAGCATTCGCTCCTATAGCGATTACGATTAAACGACATTTTGCTAAAAAGGTCCTTCTACGATTGTAAGACAAGTATATTCTAATCTAATGTATATGTACTTGCAGAGTGCGTAAGAATTCTAGAGAATCAAAACATTTCGATAGCGCATATGACACTATACTCTGTATCTTTAGGTATTTAAATAAAAGTAAACAAAATCTACCCTCAAATGGCTCCTTAAGCCAGTTGAGGGTAGATGAAAACATTACATGATCAAATAATGTAGGTTAAAGTCAGGTCGTTCATCATGACAGATCCAGGCGCTTTTGTATTTGGTTGGTTAATAACCAATAAATGTTAAAACTACCCGAAAATGTACAATTTGTTTGTTTACATTTATTTAAATATCTAAAGATACAGAGTATAGAGTCGAACCACGCTAAGTTTTCATGCCAAGTGCCACGTCAAGTATGGAGCTTAAGGATATGTGCGCATTCTTACTACCAAGTTCGTGCAAAGTTAACGTAGAGTCTATAAACCAACCTTGAAACAGTAGCTAGTCTCTTCGCCGTCCCATATCGTTCTGGGTAAGGGGAACTTGCGCCTAACTCGGTATTTGCCGACGGCTCCGAGCGGCCGCCCGCGTAACCTCTCTGCCTCCATGTAGTGTGCTGCAACAAACATTTTTAGTCAGCTATGATACTATTAAAATGGGAGTTCCCAGGCATTGGAGCGCATCTCTTGTAAGCGTATGAGACAAGGGAGGTTTGACGCTAAGAAAGTTTAAAAGTTTTGTTTAAGTTCAGGTTTGAAAGCCAAATATAAATGTTTCAGTCTTTTTTCGCTATTGTCAAGTATTGTGCCAGCCTTCATCGCGTATTTTTGGACATGGTCTGAAGCTTGGCATGGTTATGTGGACTAAATGTATGTGACTCTAGAAGCCTGTATAGTTCCTTGAAGTTCCCCCGATGGAAGGCCACCATAGCTTTGGCCTTCAGCACTGATTTATGGGCGTGGAGCCGCTCGCAAGCTGGTAGCGACCAGAGGAAGCGGCCGAGACGCTCTATGTCGCCGGCTTGAGCATGTACAGTATATTGGTCACTTACCTATAAGCCACAGGGTCTGAAGCTTCGCATGGTTATGTGGACTGAAAGTGTGTATAATAGCCTATACAACTCCTTGAAGTTCCCCCGATGGAAGGCGACCATGGCTTTGCCCTTCAGCACTGATTCTTGAGCATGAATACTAAACTACTGGGCTTGGTATCTGGTCTGCTAGTTTACGTTCTTACCTTTAAGCCACAATGTTTGGAGCTTCGCATGGTTATGTGGACTAAATGTATGTGACTCTAGAAGCCTGTATAGTTCCTTGAAGTTCCCCCGATGGAAGGCCACTATAGCTTTGGCCTTCAGCACTGATTTATGGGCGTGGAGCCGCTCGCAAGCTGGTAGCGACCAGAGGAAGCAGCCGAGACGCTCGATATCGCCAGCTTGAGCATGTAGAGTATATTGGTCTCTCACCTTTAAGCCACAGGGTCTGAAGCTTCGCATGGTTGTGTGGACTAAATGTATGTGACTCTAGAAGCCTGTATAGTTCCTTGAAGTTCCCTCGATGGAAGGCGACCATGGCTTTGGCCTTCAGCACTGATTCGTGGGCGTGGAGCCGCTCGCAGGCTGGGAGCGACCAGAGGAAGCGGCCGAGACGCTCGATGTTGCCAGCTTGTTGTAGGACCTGCGCAATGGAGAACACGGTTATTATCCTAAAGAAAGGACACACAAGGAATTTCGTACATTAACCCGCCTGTTCCTATCTCTGTCGCACGCGCTTGATTATATTGCTGTCCTGTTCGCACATTGTCATTAACGTATCGTGCGATGGAGATAGGAACGGGGGGCGAATTTACAAAAGCTATACTATTTCAGTCACGACTCAGATTCTAATAGGTGAGCTTTTGTTTATGCATATTACTTGACAATATCTATACCGTTTCAGTAAAAAGTACTCACTGAGATGGATTAGCTTTTGGCATACATATTTTCAAATATTATTTACGCCAAAACCTAGTCAAGTTTAGTAAGTTCAGTCACGTTTGAATGTGATATCAAAATTTTAATAATACTCATTTACTCAAATGGTTTACATTTTGTCGCGATATATTTAAACATTAATGCTCTCACAATACCTAGTCGAGCGGAGTCTCGCCGTCATTATTCAATATTATTCATCGAGTATTATTTGTACGATACTTAAGTTCACTGAATATTGATTTTGTACACGACGCGCGTTTAGATTAATAAGGTGTAATTAGATAATAAAATAATTAAGATATAATTTAGATAAGCCAAAGTTTGTGAATAATAAAATATCCTCCTATTGTGTTTCATTACGTAACTCTGCATAACGGGAGGGGCAAAGTGTGGGTCGCCGGCGGCGACACACACTTTGCGCCTTTCAAATAAGAATGTGATAATAGGCTAATTAGGATAAAGTCTAATTAGAAAAAAAAAGTTAGGTAGAATAGCATAAGAAATAAAAACTTGTAAGTTAATAAATATTTAAATAAAGAAAGCATGAGGGCCGAGGAAAAGAGAGGTATCATATTAGAAAGAGAGGTATCTTATTAGAAAGAGATAGGAAGTCTGCGCGCATGCGCCGATCTCTCACGATCCGCGCATGCGCGCCACGCGGGTAGCAGGGGACGAGGTACATAAAATAGGCGGTAATAAAAGCCGGTACGTCGCCCCGCTCAGCGTCAGTCCAGAGCCAGCAGCCGACTAGGAAACAACTAAAAGGAAAAGAAGAAACCTCTCCAACCTCGACCCTCCTGCATCTGAAGCCAGCTGCGTTGTTTTATTGCTCCATCCTCTGCCGCCTACGAGAATTTCTACAGTCCACTCTCCCCCCCCCCTGCGCACCCCGCTGCGATGTATGAAGATAGGGCCTAACACTCACATTGTTTGGTCCTCGTCGAAGCCGGATCTCTGAAGCAAGAACACAGCAAGATGGTAGTAACAAGAAACAACCACAACAAGGAAGATGAAGAGTCGTCAGAAAATACCGCAAAATCTCCGAGCTCCGAGGAAACCGGCACCACGTCAGGCACCGGCACCACGTCGGGTACCGGCACCACGTCGGGCACCGGCACCACGTCGGGCACCGGCACTACGTCGGGCACCGGCACTACGTCGGGCACAGGCACTACGTCGGGCACAGGCGCAACGTCGGACTCAGCGAAGACGTTGGACACAGCTGCATCGTCGGGTACGGGCGCCATCAGGAAGACGCGTCCCACACCAGAGGACCTACCCGGGCCGAGCAACGCCGTCCACCCCGCTGACACGTCGGGCATTAAGGCCACGCCTGCGGCCAGCCTCGCCGCCACGATCGTCGAGCGCAACCCCGTCGAACTGATGCCGCCACCGAGACCGCCGACGAAGCCCGCTCGGTCACACCGATCCAAGGCCTCCAGCAAGAGACTCCTCGCGGAGTTGGAGGCCAAGGAGAGGTTAGCCGAGCTAGAACTGAAGCGCGTGCAAGCGGAAACCGAGCTAGCGAGAATACGTCAAGAAAGAATAGACCTGGCGTCATCAAGAGAGGAGTCAGAAGAGGAAGAGGACCTCGCTCCACAGCGCATCGCTGAATGGTTCAATCGCCGACCCGAACGAGCGACAACATTAGAAGAGGCCGCCCATATAGAAGAAACGCAAGAGCCCGCCGCGCGCACTACTAGACGACGCGCGCGACCGGAAACATACGAAGATGCTCGTGCGATGGACGTGTCGTCGCTAACCGCCGCCCTCACAGAAGCCATTCAAGCCAGCAAGTCTTACAAGAAGTACATACCTGACCTGCCGACGTTTAGTGGCCTGTGTACCGAGTGGCTACAATTTAAGGCCGCGTACAACGAGTCCGCGCCCAGTTTCTCCGCAAGTGAAAACGTCGCCCGTATAAGAAGAAGTCTAAAAGGTGTCGCCTGGGAGGCCGTCAGCGCCCTCCTCGTCAGCCAGCCGCATCCAGAAGACGTCATCAAAGCACTAGAAAGAAGATACGGAAGGCCAGACGCACTACTTGTCAACGAACTGGAGAAGCTAAAGGGACTGCCGCGCCTCACCGACAACCCACGTGACCTGTGCATATTCGCCAGCCGGATCGCTAACACAGTGACGACTATCGAGATATTGAAGAAGCCGCAGTATCTCTACAACCCCGAGTTAATGCGGTCGATAGTTGACAAGTTATCGCCGATAATTCGCAACAAGTGGTACGACTACGCAGCTACAAGAGAAGAGACGCCCGAACTTAAGAAGATTGCCGACTTTTTGAATAATGAAGCCGACAAGTGCACGCCTTACGCTCCGCCTGAAAATACAACGGAACATAAAGAAGTAAGAAGTGCAAGAAAGAAGCCCGAGCGAACCTACGCCGCCGCAGTCGAAATCAATAAGAAGCCAAAAGAAGAGAAGCCGGCGTGCCCGTTATGTGAGCACGCTACGCACCAATTGCCGTCGTGCCCGCAGTTTATGAAGATCGACACGAACGAGCGCTGGGAAGTGGCCAAGAAGAACAACATTTGCTACCGATGCCTCGTCAGCAAGCATCGACGCTTCGCCTGCCGCGCCAAGCCTTGTGGCCAGCAGGGCTGCCCCATGAGACATCATCGCCTACTACACCACGAGAAGTCGCCACCCGCGGCCGCCGCTGCAGCCGCTGCCGAGCCACCCTCACCACGCAAGCCAGAAGAAGTCGTGGCCTCGGCAGTGAACCAGATCGCCTGCGCGACAGCACAAACAAGACGCGCCTACCTGAAGATAGTACCAGTCACACTACGCGGCCCGCGGGCGGAAGCAGACACTTTCGCTCTACTAGATGAAGGCAGCACCGTGACAATTATCGACTCGGCGCTGGCGGACACACTCGGGCTCAACGGCCCCACCGAACCAATGTGGGTGCAGGGCATAGGCGGGAAAGAGATGGAGCACAATCAGAGCAGGAGGGTCGAGGTCTACATACGCAACAAGTACGGCGGGCAGGAGCAGCGCATACCAAACGCGCACACCGTCGGCAGTCTGGGCTTCACCACACAATCCATACGTGCGGGCGAGATAGATGGCTGCACACATCTCAGAGGACTCAAGCACAAGTTAACCTACCAAGGCGCAACCCCACAAATACTCATCGGTCAAGACAACTGGGAGCTAATCGTGTCGCGGGAAATAAGAAAAGGACGGCGCGATCAACTCGTCGCTTCAAGAACCCTACTAGGATGGGTACTTCACGGCTGCCGCACCACTAGAGCGGAGCCGATCGCGTACTGCTGTGCGCACCTCACGCGGGCCAAGTCGAACGAAAACATAGAAGAAACAATGAAGAAATATTTCGCTCTCGAGTCCCTATCAATCGAGCCGAGGCGACCGAGCAGCGATCCCGAACAACAAGCGCTTCGCATATTAGAAGAAAAGAGCCGCCGCTTACCCGACGGCAGGTTCGAGACGGGGCTACTGTGGCGCAACCAAGAAGAAAGAATACCCAACAATCGCAACGACGCACTGAAGCGGCTACACACGCTCGAGAGGAAGCTGGATCGAGACGCAAACCTGAAACAACAATACAACGAGCGCGTCAACAATCTACTCACCTCAAGCTACGCCGAGCGCGCGGCCACGCCACCAAGCGGCAGGACGTGGTACCTACCTCACTTCGCCGTCTGCAACCCAGAGAAGCCGAAGATAAGACTGGTCCATGATGCTGCGGCCACCTCACACGGCCGCAGCCTCAACGACATGCTGCACACGGGTCCAGATTTCCTGCAATCACTACCCGGCGTCATCATGAAGTTTCGTCAACACAGCATCGCAGTCTCAGTGATCTGAAAGAGATGTTCATGCAGATCAAGATACGCGAAGAGGACAGGGACGCACTCCGCTTCCTATGGAGGGGCGATCGCCGCGAGGGAGAGCCAGAAGAATACCGCATGACTTCAGTTATATTCGGCGCGTCGTCATCGCCGTGCACCGCTCTATACATCAAAAATAGAAACGCACGAGAGCACGCGACACAGTACCCGGAGGCTGCGCGAGCAATAGAGCGCAACCACTACATGGACGACTATCTCCAGAGCTTCAACACAATAGAAGAGGCAAGACAAGTAACAAGAGACGTCGATCATGTACACCAACAAGCCAAGTTTCAGCTGCGTGGGTGGGCTACGAACGAATATGAAGCAATAAGAGACGTCGTCGGCAGCGAAGAGCGAGAGGGAAACACTGTCCCTATCGGCGGGAGCGAGATAGAAAAAACACTCGGCCTGCTGTGGGACACAAACGAAGATAGCATCCGGTTTCGCCTCAACACTAGAAGAGCTCAGCCCGAGGTGGTCAATGACCTCCGGCCTCCGACGAAGAGAGAAGCCCTGAGCATCATAATGTCAATATTTGACCCGCTCGGCCTGATTTCACCTATCACTACGCCGGCCAAGCGAATAATGCAAGACACGTGGCAACATAACACGAGCTGGGACGAAGCTATACCAGAAGATCTGCGGGAGCGCTGGAGCGAGTGGCTACAACAACTGCGAGACCTAGGTACCCTAAAGATACCTAGATGCTACGACGCAACGCCTGCCGCCGTGCGCGAGCTACACACTTTCGTCGACGCTAGTGAAGAAGCATACGCCGCCGCCGTGTACTGGAGGATGACGCGAGCCGACGGGTCAGTCAAAATAGCCCTGGCCGCCGCCAAGAGTCGCGTCACACCTAGGAAGCCTATCTCCATACCTAGACTGGAGCTGCAGGCGGCCGTCCTAGGCGTACGGCTAGCAAGAACAGTGATAGAAGAGCACGACTTCGAGATCGCTTCAAAAATATACTGGAGCGACTCTCGCACGGCGCTAGCATGGATACGCGCCGAGCCCCGTACATTCAAGACGTTCGTGGCCCACAGACTCGCCGAGATAGAAGATCACACTAAGAAAAACGAGTGGAGATGGGTACCGACAGCACACAACGTAGCCGACGACGCGACCCGCGCCACACCAGCTGACTTCGATACGAGCCACAGATGGTTCGTTGGCCCGTCATTCCTGTACAATGAAGAATCGACTTGGCCCCGTGAAAATAAAGTCGAAGTTCCCGTGACCGGTGAAGAAAAAGAGACGTGTGCTGCGACAGCCCCCGTGCCTGAAAATAAACACGCGGCCATACCTAAGTTCGAGCGCTTCTCAAAGTGGACGCGACTACTACGTGCGACCGCACGTGTGCTACAGTTCATCGACCTCGTGCGCCCTCGACCCCGTGACCCCGCCCGGCCCGCGACACAACTTATCGCGGCGGCCAGGCGCAAACGAACGCGCGCAAACGAGACACAAGACGGCGCCTGGAACAAGCGTGCCACTCACACACGCACACCTGTCAAGATCGCCGCTACGCCGCCACAAGAAGATAAGAAGTACTTAGTGTTAGAAGCCAAATACCTAAGTGCCGCCGAGAAACTACTAGTACGCGCCTCACAAGAAGATAGCTACGAAAAAGAGAGAGGGCGCATAGCAAGCGGCCGCGCGCCAGACAAGGACGACCGACTAGCCAAGCTGAGTGTCTATATGGACGGCGATCACATTATACGTCTGCGGGGCAGAATAGCGGCCGGCGACTTACAAGAAGAGACAGTGCGACCTATAGTGCTACACGGGAAACATCACTATACAAAGTTATATATTTCTCACGTTCACGAACAGTTACATCACGGCGGCACCGAAATAGTGGTTAACGATCTGCGACAGCGTGTGCATATAGTGAAAATAAGACCGACAGTGAAACAAGTGATCGCCCAGTGCCCAAAGTGTCGCCTGCGTCGCGCCAAGCCCGCGGCGCCATCTACGGGTGACCTGCCAGCGGCGCGCCTAGCACATCACGTTAGGCCCTTCACATACACGGGTCTGGACTACTACGGGCCGCAAGAAGTTACAGTGGGCCGTCATAGAGAGAAAAGGTACGTCGCACTGTTCACCTGTATGACGTCGAGGGCCGTACACCTGGAGATGGTTACCTCACTGAGCACCGACTCCGCCATCAACGCACTGCGCCGCTTTATCGCTCGGCGCGGGTGCCCTACCGAACTGTGGAGTGACAACGGGACTGCCTTCAGAGGTGCACACCGAGAGCTGGCGGAAGCAATGAGAGACGCCGCCCACGCACGCCGCATCAATTGGCGTTTCCTTCCCCCCGCCGCCCCATTCATGGCGGGCGTGTGGGAACGTATGGTGCGCACCGTCAAAGAAGCAATGAAGGCTACGCTGCACGAGAAGTACCCGAGCGACGAGACCCTGCAGACCCTACTGGCGGAGGCGGAGGCAACCGTCAACTCAAGACCGCTGACCTACGTGGCCGTGAATCCAGAGGACCCGCCGGCCTTGACCCCGAACATGATCCTGCTGGGGCCGGACTGCTACTCACCTGCACCCGGCACCTTCGAGGAGAGCGACACCAACGCGCGACAACACTGGAAGCGCGCCCAGCAGCTCGCCGACACCTTCTGGCAGCGCTGGGTTCGCGAGTACGCGCCGCTACTCCAACACCGGCGGGAGCCCTACGACGGAGGAGTCGCCCCGGCCGTCGGAGACGTCGTCATCATCTGCGACTCCAACCTCCCCCGTAACACATGGCCACGGGGAATAGTGACGCGGACGTACCCGGGCAAGGATGGCGTGGTTCGAGTCGTGGACGTCTCTACGAGCAAGGGACACGTGCTGAGGAGGCCGACAAAGAAGATCGTCGTGCTACCAGTAGGTTCGCGAAGCGACGGCGGGAGAAATGTACACGACGCGCGTTTAGATTAATAAGGTGTAATTAGATAATAAAATAATTAAGATATAATTTAGATAAGCCAAAGTTTGTGAATAATAAAATATCCTCCTATTGTGTTTCATTACGTAACTCTGCATATCGGGAGGGGCAAAGTGTGGGTCGCCGGCGGCGACACACACTTTGCGCCTTTCAAATAAGAATGTGATAATAGGCTAATTAGGATAAAGTCTAATTAGAAAAATAAGTTAGGTAGAATAGCATAAGAAATAAAAACTTGTAAGTTAATAAATATTTAAATAAAGAAAGCATGAGGGCCGAGGAAAAGAGAGGTATCATATTAGAAAGAGAGGTATCATATTAGAAAGAGAGGTATCTTATTAGAAAGAGATAGGAAGTCTGCGCGCATGCGCCGATCTCTCACGATCCGCGCATGCGCGCCACGCGGGTAGCGGGGGACGAGGTACATAAAATAGGCGGTAATAAAAGCCGGTACGTCGCCCCGCTCAGCGTCAGTCCAGAGCCAGCAGCCGACTAGGAAACAACTAAAAGGAAAAGAAGAAACCTCTCCAACCTCGACCCTCCTGCATCTGAAGCCAGCTGCGTTGTTTTATTGCTCCATCCTCTGCCGCCTACGAGAATTTCTACAGTCCACTCTCCCCCCCCCTGCGCACCCCGCTGCGATGTATGAAGATAGGGCCTAACACTCACAGATTTCAACAATTCTTTTTTTACTAAATTGCCTTTCACCTAGTATTCACGTTAAATTGTCAAAAAAGTAGTTTAGGTTAGTTTGATCTGCAACCTCCAAGAAAACGAAATGTTGCTGGAAAAGTGGGTTAGGTTAGAACTGCGACCCCCCAGAAAACGAACTGTTACCAAAAATTTGGGTTAGGTTAAGTTAGAACTGCGACCCTCAAGAAAATGAACTGTTGCCAGAAAAGTGGCTTAGGTTAGGTTAGGTTAGGAACCCCCAGGAAAATGAACTGTTGCCAGAAAAGTCGTTCTATGTAAAGAAAAGTCGGTTCGCTGTTTGGTCGCAGTTCACCTAACACACTCCTCCTCGCTTCGCTCGTCGTCGCACCTATCTTGACTCAGTGAACTCTGTCAAATGACTAGACGATATCGTATTAATAATTATCTAGCAAATGGAATGATTTGACCAAAGAAATGACACTCCAAACGTTGTACACATAATAATAATATACTTAACAATAATTCTATAAAGTAAAACATTGTCATGATGAAAATTTGGCGAATGTTGGTTGCCAAAGTAAATCATCTGCGAAAACTTGTCTGGCAAGTGAAAATCGGAAAAAAAAAAGGCAGAATAGCATAGTAAATCTTGGTCCTTAAATAAATCATCTACTTAATTATGTACCAATGTATTATAAAATACAGTCGACTTATAATTTATATTATGATTTCACACTAAACATGTCCTAATAAGAAATCTCAACTGATATAGTTGTTAAATGAAAAAAAAAATTAGGCATTTTTAAGTAATTAGCACGAACAGTAATTAATACAATACAATCGGAGTCATTACTAAAATATTATTCAAGTTTTAGATCGCAACAAGCTAGCATTTGTAGCAACAATATCCATATTAATTTAGCCAACAAAGTCTATACGATTTCAGTAAATTTCTGTACTGTAATGGATTAGGGTTTGGTCAAGTTTTGTCCAAACAAAAGCTAATCCAGTTCAGTTCGCATCCGGACCTTATCAGTATAGGCTTTGTAAATTCGCGAACGGGGGTCGATGTACGAAATTCCTTGCGCTAAGTGTCCCTTCTTTACTCATTAATATTATGCGAAACGTAGACGAAATCATACAAATAAACCTTAAAAAAAAGAAAACCGGCTTCAGAAAGGATAAAATAAAATATTAGGTGTTTAGGTTTTTATACTGATCTGTTTAAAGAGTTCCTTTCTGGTCTTCATTAGCAGTCAAAAACTTGGAGAACCTTTGTTAAAGTCAAATAACAGATGACGGTTGAAATTCCCAATAACACATTTAAGACCAAAAGCCCAAAAGTCCCACGCAATAATAATTATTATTTCCGAATTCCTAACCCTTCAAACGCTCGGGTGGCTTACGCACCATCAAAATTACCTATAGTTTTTCAAAAAACTATCTCATTTCAATCATAGACAGAGAGAATCATACTATCTTTATCTTACACTAGTACTAGCACCCAAAAGAAAAGGATGAGTATAGTTTTCCTGGTTCTTAACTGACTGACAAATTGGTTTGACCAACTATAACAATTACGCATGATGGGGGGTCATACTATGCTGGTCGATGCAGCTGCAGGTAGAATAGATGCGAAATGCATTGGAAGCAATGCAAGGCATAATTAAATGCACGTGTTGTGTTAGATAATTATTATGATTCATTTTTAAATAATACTTTACCTATTTTTATATAAAAAAAGAGATATTCTATTTTTTGCGTTTTTAATATATTAAGTAACAAAATAATCAAAAGGACATTTAAACAATTAGTAAAATTAAATGCCATCAATACTAAGTAGTTATTACTTTATTACTGATGGGTGAACAATTAAAATTTAAGGGGCATAACCACAGAATAATTAATAGTACCGTACAGAAAGGAAACTTCCTACAAAAACGAAGTTTGACAGCGGTTCAGGGTCGAATCATGCTGTTCCTTTCTAATATATCGCACTATCCCTTTCGGCTATTTAGGGTTGTCAAAAATCAAGTGATTATCTTATCTGTGGTCGTGCACGCAAAAGGGAGCCAAGTGGTGCCAACCCTAATAATTGCTCGGAGCAATGCTGGGCTATAACCGCGAAAATCGAAGTTCGCAAATTGCGGGCATTTTTCTCTGTCACTCTAATTACGCCTTCATTGGAGTAAAAGTCAAAGATCCCCGCAATTTGCGAATTTCGGTTTGGGCGGTAGCCCTTCTGAGCCGAGCGGAGCCGAGTTTGATCGAAGTCAGGAGTTTCGCACCCCTGGCATAACTCATAGTAAAATTAAATACCTAGAGTAGCCTATTAAGTAACGGACATAAGGGCACACTAGGAGAAAAAAAATCTTACTAGTAGAGTCTTAGTAGAGTCTATGCGGAAAGAGAAGAGTCGTGGAATGTATGGGAAGAATGGGAACCAATCTGGAACCAATACATTCTATGACTCTTCTCTTTCCGCATAGACTCTAACACGAGAATCTACACTAATATCATAAATGCGAAAGTGTGTCTGTGTGTCTGTGTGTTACCTCTTCACGCTTAAACCGCTGAAGGGATGTACTTAGTTTAAATTTGGCATAGAGATAATTTCAGTCCCGGGGAAGGACATAGGATAGTTTTTATGTTGGAACTAGTTGGAAGTCATCCCTAAAGATGGTGAAAAGGGGGTTGGAAATGAGAAAATTTATGAATTGCCTGTTAATTGGTGTAAGCAATTAAGCACATTATGCTCGAAATGATTGCCATTAGATTTTATCCAGACGCTGTACTTAACTCTAACTGCTGGTACTAATTCCAGGAGACGAAGTCGCGGGTAAAGCTAGTATTAAATAATCCGTACCCGTTATGAAAAACAAGTACAATAACAAATCCACATTATTTAATAACATCCCTTATCACACTTAATATTTCGCCCCGGCAAATCCCATTATTTCGCTTCCAACCCTCCAATTATGGAAGTAACCGATACCATCCATTAGGGGGCTTCTATACAATCGTTATGGGATTCCCTCTTTAGCGCCCTGGCAACACTGACGAGGCATCTTCCAATATTAATATTTGGTAAAAATTGCATTTTTGGTACAATTTAAGCTTTTATGACTATACTTTTCTTTCCACAGGCAAGTAATATGGACCGTGCACGTTGGAGGGTCTGCCATCTTGTGGCTTGAATCGGAAACATATGTGCACATGTACATGCCAATTGCCAAAGCAAGTGCTACCATCTACCGTTCTCGTCGGTACGTTTCCTTGTGCAAAGTAGGTTCTACCATCTTGTGGGCTACATCGGAAGCATAAACGACACATTTACGCCTCGCGCCAAAAATCTGACGGCTCCTATACTGCCCCCTATAGTTCATGCACGGGGCCTTCTCAAACACAATTGTGTCATCATAATATTGCATTATCATCGGATTTACATATGTATGTATGCAAAACTTCAGCTCATTTTCTTTCATTCTTTACATAACAGGGCAAGTTATGAAGTAGTCTAATTTCGAAACCCGCAAACGCTTCTGAAATTCCAAGTGTCCACACTCAAAGTTCGCTTACCATCGCGTGGGCTTTTATTTGGCGTGTTGTCTCCGAGGTGGCCACAAATATTCGCCTATTTGCTGAACACACATGTGCCATCCGGAGTCCTAAGTCAACAAAATGCACTTGCAAGCTGTATTAGAGTTGCCAATCCTGGACCATTATTGTTGACGTTGACATCTCTGGGTGCCTCGCCAAGATGCCATTACCTACTTGCTGAAACTTTATTATTTCGCAACGATTTTTCTTGTTACATACATCCCAACTTTTTTCCACGGCTGACGTAGCCAGGGGGCTGCTAGGCGACCTAATCCCAAGAATTGACATAGGCACTAGTTTCTACGAAAGCAACTGCTATCTGGCACATAGGGGCCTACATAGCCAAGATCCTAGACTTTTTAGTATTTGTTGTATAGGTATATATAATATATTATACGGCAACAGAAAAACATCATGTGTGAAAATTTCAACTAGACAGACGGTTCATGACAGACGGACGGACGGACAGACGGACAGTGGAGTCTTAGTAATAGGGTCCCGTTTTTACCCTTTGGGCACGGAACCCTAAAAATACGATCGAATTGATAACCTCCTCCTTTTTTTGAAGTCGGTTAAAAACGTCTTAAATAAGTACCGACTTGATGAAAATAACCACTTGTTTTAAAAACGCCTCCCGGACCCCGAACCCCGTTATACCCGGATCCATTTCCAATTTGCCCGGAACCCTCAAAACAAACAGTGGCCATGGCGACCGGATATCCGGTTACTGGGCGGGGCGGGACACGCCTACTAATGGAACCTTTATAAACACGGTGTTTTCGTGTAGTGGCACCATTGGAGGCAGGACAGGTGAAAATTATGAAACTGAAATTTCGGGAAACTACCTAGAGTCCGTCTGAGCATACGGCCCGATTCGAACTTTACGATACGTCAATGAATATACACCAAGAAATGTAATCGGTGATCAGGAACCAATTTTTCTAATTCAGTCATCGATGGCGATCACATTTAACTATGGAACCCACCTCGAAATCACAAAAAAAAATGCCTGTTTCATACAGTAGGGCTGGTCCGATGTTGATATTTTCTATGAGAGAGTTAATTTTTTTTTCGCGATTTCGCAGTTGGTTTCATAGTTAATGTGATCGCCATCGATAACTGAATAAAAATATTGGTTCCTGATCACCGATTAAAAATCATCGTGTATATAGAAACGATATGGATTATATATGTCAGTGTCAAATGTGACGGTTCTTCAAACAAAAAACCGGCCAAGTGCGAGTCGGACTCGCGTTCCAAGGGTTCCGTACATTACACAATTTTTAACAATGTATTTTTTTATGTGAAACGTGAGTGAAATGTCTTTAAAAAATCCGTAGGGGTCGGATCAAAAACAAAGTAATTAAGTCCGACTCACGCTTGACTGTACATTTCTAATAGGTTTTCCTGTCATCTATAGGTAAAGACCTATTTTATGTATTTTTTTTCAAAATTTTAGACCCAGTAGTTTCGGAGATAAAGGGGGGGAATGGTCATTTTTTGCCTATTTTCTTGAATTACTCCTAAACTGTTTATTCTAAAATTATAAAAAAATATATTTGAGATTCTCACAATGAGCTCTTTTATTTGATATGTAACACGATATAGTTTGAAAAACTTTATTTTTTAATTTTCTCATTTACCCCCCAAAAGTGGCCCCCATGTTTAAAATTCATTTGTTTACGTTACATGTCCGTATTTGGGTCACAAACTTACATATGTGTATCAAAATTCAACTTAATTGGTCTAGTAGTTTCGGAGAAAATAGGCTGTGACAGACGGACAGACAGACAGACAGACAGACAGACGCACGAGTGATCCTATAAGGGTTCCGTTTTTTCGTTTTGAGGTACGGAACCCTAAAAAGTCACTTTTGACACTGACACATCTAATCCATATCGTTTCTAGATCTATTGATTGACGTATCTTAAAGTTCGAATCGGGCAGTTTGCATCGACTTAAATAGAACAAAGTGAAAAGTGTAATTTATAAACGTAATATTTTTTATAGTTTGACATTAATGATGATATTGCCACACTTTATTTAATTACACAAACGTTACCGCGATATAATTTCATTGTTTTTTACCTTAAATTCCGACATTTCAGCTGAGCGCGATTTTGGAGTTGGTCCCATAGTAAAAGTTCCTCAGTATAATCCCAAAACCTCCCTTGTAAAAGATACTTATATACATAATAGTGTACTCGAGAAACTGAAAACGGTGAAAAATAGACATACTACTCCTAAAAATACGTGTGATACTCATTAGATTCGTCATGATGCCTAGAAAAATGTATTCGAAGCGTGTACAAAAAGTATATGTAATGGAGATATAATACAGTTTTCTGCAAGTAATACCATTAATTTTGGTTTCTTAAATATATTGGGGAAATAAAAAATATGTACTTTACTCCCCTTTTTTGTTTGTAACTTTTGATATTTTTTGTGTGCTAATACACGTTTCGAATACATTTTTCTAGGCATCATGACGAATCTTATGAGGTAGGTATCACACGTATTTTTAGGTGTAGTATTTCTATTTTTCACCGTTTTCAGTTTCTCGAGTACACTATTATGTATATAAGTATCTTTTATCTAACATACCTATAGATAGTCTAGTTTTGAATCAAATAACAGATGACGTGACGGTAGAAATGCCTTATCGTATCTTAGACTAATAGACCACCAAGGTGCAATGCAGTGTTGCAAATTCTCTTACTTAACATAAACAGAAAAGATGACTTAAATATATTTTAAACCTTAAATTCGCTACATTAGAGTTATTTTCACAACGATGTTGTAAATAGACTTACGACCGGACTAGGGTTGTGAAAAATTGTACTTATGTAAAATTTCAACTCGCTCTATCATTGTTGTATTACAATTTCTAGCAACAAAAACTACCTAGACATAAATAATTCGTATGCTGCCTGCTATACGGCAGTAATGAACGTATTTTGGCGTATTATAGTATTTTTTAAACTTAGGTATGTATGTGTGTCTGTATTGTGTAAACACTATTAATTCAGATTTACTTCATTTGTGCGACCGTTACTCACTCAATGTGATTGAAATTAAATTAGTATCATGTTGTGAATCTGCTATAAATATTCCCTATTTAAAAGGAATGAGTATGGCAAACGGTATACTATGATAGTAAATTCTGTGGGAATATAGTAAATTTAATCAACTTTCATAATATTTTTAATAGGTAAGTATTCAAAAAGCTTAACCAAAAATAAATTTAGACATCAATAAAATGCGTAGCCACCGTAGGTAGGGTACGCATAAGGCTTTTACCACATCTTTTAATATAAATTTATATCAAATCAAAAGATAAAGAACTCCCATTTATCCTTAAAAAGGGAATCTATTTGTCTCTGGTTTATCTTTGCGTATGACCAACATCAAAACAATAAATTTTAAAACAAAAGAACGAATAAAGATTACCACACACGAACACTCACCTCGCATACGCAGGCGACTTGCTCCTGTGTGAAGCCGAAACTCGGCAGGGGAGCATCTCTGGGGGGGGTGGCCTCCCGCTGCCCCCACTCGGGGCCCCCCAACATATCCAAATGCTCGTCTCCTGCCACTTTGACACCACAATTTGACACTACAAATTAGCACCACTTAGCGGTGCTAAACAATCCACATCAAAGTTAAAGAATGGCGAGCCTTATTCGATTCGAATTTAGAATTCGATTTTGACACGCACTAAAATGCATTTGTTTGAGGCGTTTTTTATTAGTCTTAAATGCGATCGTGTTTGTTTCACCGTTTTGTTTTTAAAAAGCCTTTAAAGGCAGCTATATAAACAGGGAAAGGCAGCAGTCCCAAAAATGTTTAAACAAAACCGGGCACCTTGAAGCGGCAATTATTTGTTTTCGGATTTCGAAAAGCGCCGAAGTTTGTATTGAATCCGAGTTGGTTTTCTTTTTACCGGTAAATAGAGTCAATATTTGGTCACTTCAAATGTTATTTTTTTCTCTCATTAGTACCCAGTCCCTGTCTGGCTTGACGTTCACTTACACAATTAATTAATAAAATTTTAAATGCGTTTTGAGTTTTATTTCTTAATCGCACGTGAATCTATTTTTTCTCTTCTTTCTCATTTTAATCTCGGACAGACGAATACCTGTAACAAAAGAAGCTTTTGTTAATACTTTTTTGTTATTATTTATAAAACAAATACTTATGTTTTAAACACTTTCTCTCGCCTGATGATCGTGAAAGATCGCGAAGAACTCGCGCATCTAGAACATGTTGATCTTATTACTTATTAAAGTAAAATAAAGATGAAATCGAGGTAAAGATCTTGTATTTTTTTCTATACATATCTTATTAAATACCTACTGTTTTTATGATTTAAAAGGCAGAAAGGCCATTTGTCTTAATAATATTCAGTCAGTATAAATTAATGTAAAGCGCTTATTAATTCTGGTCGTTTGACGTCATTAATTTATTATGAAATATGGCTCCCACGTGTCTCCTCTGTGTATTTTTGTATCAGACATAACAAACGTTTCACTGTTTCTTGCATTCTGTTTCAGAATAGTAACATATCCATACATTGTTTTGAAGAGCTTTTAAAATAGGATTCGAATTTTTAAATACTTAGTTGAAACTTTTTTTAAGTCTTAAGGCTGATTGTATCCATCTTATATTTCGTCACTACTTTGCGAAAATCTCGTATCTCGCACTGCAACTCAAAGTTAAAACGCAGTAACTCTGTATGCATCCCATACATAGTTACTACATTTCTCTCTTGACGGAACAGATGCGAGTTTTTTTCAAAGTAGTCACGATTTGATTTAATATTATTTTTAGATAAGTTTACTTTGCGATATCAGAGGGCCTGTCGCGCAAAACGAAAATCGAAATTACGTTATCTGTCTCTGTCTGTATCGCTCTTGCACAACCGAGTGATTGAGAAGCAGACGACGAAATTTCGAATTTCGTTCTTAGATGTTCGGCTGTTAGACATTTCTAAAATTGGTTCTATCTGCTGCGGTTGGCTCTTCTTTAAAGTTGAACCAGACGGAGACAGACTATACCACGGACATGTACAGTCTGCTGCAGAGAAAAGGTACCCCCGTTTGTATACATAAAGGTGCTATGCTAATAGTATTGCTGTACAAACTGGGGTACCTTTTCTCTGCAGCTGACTGTACAAGTCACTTGTCGACAAATTTAAATCAACAAACTCGACCGATTGTCACATCATGACACTTAAAACAGGCCTACATTAATCAGATCCTAACACAATCTCGCCCAAAATCTTTGGAAGGGTCGCCATCAATTCAATATTTAACAAACATACCATCACGTACTTTGAATCATTACAAAGATGCACTGACAAGACAACAAAGATTTACTATAAAACTTCATAAAACAAAAACCACAAACAAACTTTTATTTATTTAAATAACAATCTCATTCGAGTTTAAGCTTAGTAAAAACAACTGTGAAACTCAAATTCGAATGTTCTCATTTTAAATCTTGTAACGTTTTAGTTTTATAGTCAATTTGTAGGTTAGCTCTGTCTCTTTTCGTGTCAAGTTTAGTCCGCATGAGTGAGAAGGAAAGAAGAGCGAGATGTTAAATGTTTGGCGTTTTAAGTAATTTTTATCATCGACACGATCAAGGGGCTGATGTATGGAGTTGACGGGTTACCAGTGATGTAACTGAATCGATAATTATCATGTTTACATTTTTTCTTTACGTAAAAACATTATTTTTAAGATGAGTGTTTTGTATTTTGTTTGCTTTTGATATAACATTATGCAGACGCCCACCATAATACGGTAGTATGCTATTTTTACCCGATTACGGCAACGCAAAAGGAGAGTTATGATTTTGACCGATATGTATGTGGGTATGTACGTATGTATGTATGTTCATTTGTTCCCTCATAATTAACATACTACCGATGCTATTTTTAACATTGGATTGGTAATGTTTAGTATGAAACTCAACTTTGTAATGACGACAGCAGGTTGTTCATTGATCGCCTACACACACACACAACACTAAACACACAAAATTTAAGTATGTACCTAATTTGTTACTAATATAATATGGGACTTGACCTTGAAAAAATATTATTCATTAATTCATTGTAAGTATTGTAACTCGTAGGTACCTATTGTACCAATTTGTGACGCTTGAAATCATGCCATAGTCATATTGCTTGCGCCTACTTTATTCTTGAAGTATACTTATGTCATAACTTCTTTCAAAGTATATAATTGAGCTTATAAGGTAGCTTATTATTTATTTATGACGATACGAATTAAATAATGTACAATATTATAATACACGCTATGTATCTCGTGTTTACGATCACATAATCTCAAAGTTTTTTTTAAAAAAGGGGGGAAATTAAATTTGGCTTTAAGGATATAGGTACTTAGATAAAAAGTACATACCTAAATATTAACTAAGGGACACATGTCCGTACCTCAAGGAGATTTATTAATAAAGCAAATAGATTTCATATTAATATGATTAAGATAAAAAAAAACTTTAAGACTACAATTCAACCCAACGCTTTATGCGAACCATGAATCTTTTTTATTTATCAATAAAAAGGTGTCGAACTATATTTTGAAACAAGAAACTCCATTCGCAATTATCAATATTCCTTTGCCTATACAGCCATTACATTCGCGTATCAAATATTAAACACAGCGGTTAACGACCAACACCCATAAGCTTATTGAATAACACACGCCATTTTACGAACTGACATCGTCATAAAAATATGTTTAAAGACCTCGATATCAACAGCACATCACTATTACCCCACGTGGCGCGATCCCTATCGGGCGGGCCAGCTGTAAAACACAAGATTTATCGACAGATTACCGATTCACGATACGGTACAAATCGCCTCACTATTAGCGATTTGATTTTCGAAGGCATTCGAAACATGCCGGTGGGTGCGAACGTTATTGTTTTGGTTCGATTTTTGAATTTTTGGTGGTACTGTTACTTTGTTAAGTACATTTTGTTTTTAATCTGAATAAAAGTATGTATATGTCGCAGCAAAAGTATGTAAGTGTGAACTGGGGCCGATTGCATAACAAACTACAACTAATATTACAAGCGGAACTCCTTATTTAATAAGTGAAATTAGAAAAGGAGTTCCGCTTGTAATATTAGTTGTAGTTTGTTATGCAATCGGCCCCTGGTCAAAAGAACTTTTAACCGACAAAAACAGGCAAAACTGCTTTTGACTGAGCATGTTGGTCAAAAGTAGTTTTACCTGAAAATCATTGGTTAATAGTAATTGTGACTGTTACTATCGGTCAAAAGTACTCGCAGAAATAGGTAGGTTAGGGTTATATATTTTTTTGCTACGCCCTAAAAACGAAACTGTTCCCAGAGATAGGTATTAGGTTAGGGTTATTTTTTTTTGCTACGCCCTAAAAACGAAACTGCTGCCAGAAATAGGTATGATTTTCAGGTAAAACTACTTTTGACCAACATGCTCAGTCAAAAGCAGTTTTGCCTGTTTTTGTCGGTTAAAAGTTCTTTTGACCAGTTCACACTTTTGACTGCAACATATATAAGTACTAAGTTATTGTTGGTTTTAAATGCGACTATGTTACCCTTAACTTTTTGAAACATTTTACGCATTAAGGAACAACGGTCTTTAGAGTAGTATGGTATGAGTAAAACTTCAGAAGAAATATATTTTAAGTTGGATTAACCTATGGAATACTTTTCTCGCCCAAAAAATTGTTCTATAGAAATATAATTTGAAGAATGTTGACCTGCAATATCTTTGACTTAACATAGGTAATGTTGTGTTATTAAAAGTTCGAGTAGACAAACAATACTATTAAAGAATTTTCCGACGGAATGAGGTCGGTGCATCGCTGAAAATAGTTTCTACTTCTTCCTGCATATTTAATTTTGACATAATGTGGCTTACCATTAAAGAGACCTTATGCTTCATGTGCAATAAAAACCATTCTATCAGAATTTCTGTTGGAATTTCAAATAAAAAGGTCCTTGTGGCACTTGAAGCATACGGACCCTTCTGTGATGGGTAGCCACGAAAGTTTCTGACCTACCGAGACATTTATACATATTAAAAGCATTTCAAACAATTTACTTTTCACCTCAGCAGCTCGAACAAGGGTACTTTGCTTCTTAAAAACAGTGAGCAAAATGCGATTTTGCTCACTGAGTCATTTTGTCTCACTCAGTGAGCAAAATCGCATTTTGCTCACTGAGTTGTCTCACTCAGTGAGCAAAATGCGATTTTGCTCACTGAGTGAGACAAAATTACATTCAAGTGACCTTTATAGTCAAATGTCATTTCAACATGCGGGGTAATACAAGTTCGATATACTTGGGTTCTATTATCTCTGTCCCTCTAGGTATGTTCTCACTGCTTAGGGTGAAAAATTTTGTGTACTACACGAGATCAAAGTTATTTACATCTCGTGCGCTTTTGAATCCCTTACTACGCTCAAGATTCTAAATTATTATAGAATCTTTCGCTTGCACGGGACTCAAAATAAGCACTCGAAGAAATATCAAACTTTGATCTCTTGTTGTACAAATAACTATAGTTACCTACTCCCGTTTAGCCAGATCTCCGGCATCGTTTGGAAACATTTTTAAAATAAGAACGTTAATTTCAGACTATTTTACATTTGGAAAATGAAGTGATTAGTGGGAGACGTAATCTTATTAATAGATGCAACAACGAACGTTGTTTCCTATCTCACGAAATTGAATATTTTAATTAATATTAATGTTCTATCCATTTTTAGTTCTGCATGATAAAATAACGATTCCCTTAATTAGATATCAAACAATTCCAAATTCAAACTCGATAATAAAAATAACCGTTTATTAGATACGATCAACAATTAAGAAAACAAAATCTCAAATCCTATTTTAAAAAGTCGTATTAAGCTTACAAAAGCGCGTAAATACGCCTTATAAATCTAGAGACAGAATAGGCCTAAGTTCAAAATCTTGATGCTATCTGTGCTCAATAAAAAGGGTCTTTTATGGTCTCGACTCGGGGGGTTAATTAATAGTGTTGTACCGTCATTTCACACAAAAGTTACGGTTGCCAGGTCTAATAAACTCAGTTACATTTGAGACATGTGTTTGTGATAATTTTATTGGTTTTGGAACGCTCGTTAAATTTGATCGGGTTATTTTTTTATTGATTTGCTGTGGCTGCGCAGTGTGCGGCCGGGATTCTGAGTATTGAAGAAAACTGACACTGTCATGTAATCCTAGAGAGTAAAAATATTCTAATGTGTGTAGGTACTATACTTTGTATCTTTAGGTATTTAAATAGACAAAATCTACCCTCAAATGGCTCCTTAAGCCAGTTGAGGGTAGTAGAAAACATTACATGATCAAATAATGTTGGTTAAAGTCAGGTCGTTCAGTGACAGATCCAGGCGGTTTTGTATTTGGTTGGTTAACCAATAAATAAATAAATAAATATTAGGGGACATCTTACACAAATCAACCTAGCCCCAAACTAGGCAAAGCTTGTACTATGGGTGCTAGGCGACGATATACATACTTATATAGATAAATACATACTTTATATACATAGAAAACACCCATGACTCAGGAACAAATATTAGTGTTCATCACACAAATAAATGCCCTTACTGGGATTCGAACCCAGGACCGCCGGCTTCGCAGGCAGGGTCACTATCCACTAGGCCAGACCGGTCGTCTAATGTAAATGTTATAACTACCCGAAAATGTACAAATTGTTTGTTTACTTTTATTTAAATACCTAATGATACAGAGTATAGATACAATCGGTTATAGGATATGTTAACTTAGGGTAGACCGAGGCGATTCGGATCACTGGGGAAATCGGATCAAAATAAGCATTTCTGTAAAATTGTTAAGATCGCGGTTAGTTACAGCCAGTCAATCAGCATCCCGCGTTCGCTCTGTTCCTAATGCATGTCGCCACAGTTACTGCCATTGGAAAAGACTCACGCGTCGGTCACGGTGACACTTCCCGGTGAGTCGCTCGTACAGGTGTATTGTGATTTTACCGCCGATGTAAAAAATGTGCAAATACAGTCCGTGATAAAAGTAAACGCAAAAGGCTAAAGGTTTGTAATTGTTGTTACTTATTGTTAATGGCGCATAGTGTTTCCTGACTTGATTTTGTTTTTATTGTATTTAAAGGTATATTTCCGTTACGGGAAAATAATTCAAACATATGATATGGGGTTATTCGGATCATCTGATTGGGGGCGATTAGGATCACATTATAAAACAAGGTTTTCGGACGTTTTTTTTGGCTTATTTTATGTTCGCATGTTTTAGATGTTGCGTACGTATAATAAGATGAGGTATCAGGGGGAATGGTCGGGAGAAAATATGACTACAGCTACTAATAAGGTTTTAACGAAACCGCTGTCCCTACGTAGAGTCTTCTGTTACCAACAACTAATTTTCTCATACGGGGTGAATCGGATATGTGTGATTTTTCATGTTTTGGTTTGCAAATGTTTACAGTTTTTGTTTATTTTCATTTAAGTTATTCGATTTTGTTGCTAAATGGCCATTAGCATGTTTTGGATTTATTTTTAAAATATATAGTAGCATATATATTTAGATTTCTGTAGGTGGCGTGATAAAAAATTGAACTAGAAAGGAGGATTAAAAATAATGCTCAAATGCAACATTAAAGATACCAATGATAGTTGATGTCAATTATTAGACCTTTGTGATTCTTAATCATATGATTAACATTGTTAACCATTATTAATTAAGATTTTATGACAGAGTTTTTTTGATCCGTTTTACCCCTTAAAATGGGGCGAATCGGATTTTTTAAGAGGTTTTGTATTTTATTTTTCATAAATCATATTTAAGTTTGATTTCATGTCTGAACCTTGGATTCTGTTCATTAATAAATAATTTATCCAACTGAATATTAATAAAAACAGTATCACCTTAATAATTGTATTTATTGACCGTCAAACTACATAAAGTCGACCCAAGCCAACTCTGCATGGATTTTGCAGTGACAGAGTGTGGCGGTGCAACTAGAAACTTCAATTTTGTATGAAATGATGATGTGTATTGTGGCATTACCGCATTTTATCATCACTACAAAGTCTGTACAGTTAGCTTGGACGCCTTACGGATGACTCATGCTAGACCGGGCCGGGGCCGGGCCGGAGCTTCCGGCGCTTCGTTTTCTATGGAAAGCATCTCGTGATCACCGATCAGCCGTCATAGAAAATGACATGTCGGATGCCGCGGCCTGGGCCCGGCCCAGTTTAGCGTGAGTCATCCTTTAGAAGTTTAGACGGACTCTAGACCAAAGTAAATTTTAATTGACAAATCTGTTAATTAACGATATTGTGTATTAAGATAGATTATGAATATTATGATAAAGAACTAGGACTCTTGCACATTATGACGGCAGGTACGAGAAATATGATGCTTTTTTATACGACGGAGTTGTCAATACACCTTTAACTTTGATAGATACACCATTATTGAGGTAAAATTCACTCGTGTAAACTAGAAAAATCCTGTAAAACTCGTAAACTCAAATTCATGTCCAAATATTGCTCGAAATGGACTCTAACAAGAATTGTTGCCCGCAGCTCTACCGTGGCCGGGTGACCTGACCTCTGCTAATTCGAGCTTGTAAGGTATAGTCCGACAAGAACCTGTAGAAAATTATTGAGGGCGCCACTTTCTACGTAACTGTCACATTTTTGACGTAAAATGCTTAAACTTGGCAAGTATTTAGTAAGTATGAAAATCTTATATGTAGTTCCATTTTATTTAATTTCTAATTTTATGTCGCACTGTAAGTATATTTTGTTTATTTAATTATTTACAGGTGAAAATTGTTACATTGTTTAAACATTGTTTATAATGAAATAATTCATTATGTACCTATTAACTTTTACAAATAATTTAGATTTATCGTTAAGGTTAGGTACCTCACTGTTAAAACCATTGACAGATTTTGTTGACGAATGTTAGAAAAACACATGGCTCAGTGCAGCCGCAGCCATATGGTTATCGGTCATGCATTTTGCATGTGAGTTTGTCACATGATTATTAGTTACTTTTTAGAATCAATAAAAAAATAGAGGTCGATACAGACAAATTGTATCTCTATTTTTCGCAGATGTTTTAATATGTATATGTATATGTTTTTTACAAGTTTTTTTTTAGTAATAATAATAAATTTAAAGTCTGTCAAGAGTATCAAGCCATTTCCGTCAGTAGAAAAAAAAAGTTCATACTTTCCGTTTCTATAAGCTCAAATAAAAAATATTTTAAAAAATAGCAATGTTATTTTATGTTAAATGTGTACATTAAAACACTTGGAATCGTCGTTCCGCTATGAAAATACGAAAAAAATAACAAATTTTCAAAATGCGGTAGCGACCACTAAATTTATTTAAAAGCCGGACAAGTGTGAGTCGTAGTCGCCCACCGAGGGTTCCGTACTTTTTTTGTATTTGTTGTTATAGCGGCAACATAAAAATACATCATCTGTGATCAACTGTCTAGCTATCACGGTTCGTGAGAAAGCCCGGTGACAGACAAACGGACAGTGGAGTCTTAGTAATAGCAAAGACATATGTAACTTCGTATAAGACGAATAAAGTCTAAGGAAAAAACGTGCCTCGGAATTCAAGTAAAAGTCATTCTCGAATAGGTGGCGCACACACCTTTAGCCTATCCTCGGCTAGATGGCGTGACGACACCGTTTCATATTTAACAATTTTAACACATAGATATCAGTGAATGAACATGGATCAAAATGATATAAAAATTATAAAATTATTTATCCATATATATACATTTTTTGATAACTTTATACGTTTTCATTTTGAGTTTTAGTCGTGTGTCGATAGATGGCAGTAAATTTACAGTGACTACAAAATTTACAATGACAGGACCCCTCTATACTATCTATTCTTTTTGGTAATAGGGTCCCGTTTGTACTAGGGAATGCAAATCGGTTATAACCGTAACCGAAAAAATCGGTTATAACCGATTATTTTGACAAAATTTCATAACCGAATATTGGAAACGCGAATAACCGGTTACGGTTATTTTCGGTTATTTATTTATGACTTAAATTCTATGTTTTTATCATCTAATGACTACAAAATCCTGCCTTTTTTGCCTGTGACGCCTGTGACTATATTTTTTGTCATTCGTGTACTTTAATAATGAAAGTATACCAAATTTACTTCCCTTATTTATGAAATATTTTTATTGAATATTGTATCACGTCCAAGGTCATATTTTACTTTGACTGTATTTTGTGTGTTTTATTAAAAAACGAAGACTTGTACTCACATTCCCTAATACTGCACCTTCGGTTTCGTAATGTTTTAATTACTTCGTTGTAGTTTTATAATTTTTTGTCTAAAATAACCGTAACCAATTATAACCGATATTCGGTTATTTTTCGGGCATAACCGTAACCGAAACCGGTTATGAAGTTTGGCCGGTTATTGCATTCCCTAGTTTGTACCCTTTGGGTACGAAACCCTAAAAAGTACATTGGTTTTTTACATATCAGATTTTACATAAAGCGGGTGCCCCGTAGAAAAATATAACCACGACGAAATAAGGACCACCTTTGCTTTACCAAAGATACTGCAAGTGAATTTTATTGGTTTGCGTCGTCAGAAGAAGATGGTGACAAATAGGCACTCACACAAACTGACCACAATCACAGGAAGCTTATAGAATATAACACTTTAAACTCTTACAGACTTTAAATGACATAAACGGGTCTGCCGCGATATAATTTCATTGTTTTTACCTTAAATTCCGACGATTCAGCTGAGTTGCACGAGCTATGGTCACGGAAAAACTGACATCCCAGCAAATGTCAACGGAGAATTTAAGGTAAAAACAATGAAATTATATCGCAGTAGACCTGTTTATGTAATTAAATATGAGCTTATAGAATAGACCAACAATTTCCAACTGTTGTTTGTTCGTTTGGGGCGTGAAAAGCATTAACTGTAATTACTGTAAAGAAAACCCATTGATTATAGGTAGGGGAGGTAGGGGAACATTAGGCAGTCGGGAGGCTCGGGCACCCCCTTGTAAATCGTTCTGAATGTCCTGATTAGGTACCTATTTATCTTTTACCACCGCAAAATTTTGTTCAGACCTTATTATGTTTTTTATCAAGAGGAGCTTGACAAAAAAGGTTACGAGCTGCTAACAAACCCTTTGGTGCTGAAAGGGAATCACATGTGCGTTGCCGACTCTCAAAAACGGTTTATGTGCTTATATCTTAGCAAAATGAATACTGAGGAGAGGAAATTGAGTGACAAATATCTTGGCTCCTTCCTTTTTTCATGGTAGAGTCTTAAGATCTGTACTGTAGGCTTAGCATAGGAGCACCACAGACGCTCAAGAGCAGAGAGAGAGAGAGAGAGGGGAGAAGCGGAGGAGGAGGGGGAGATAGACTACCCGTTTTTTTAAACTGTATTAATAAGAGACGGTTATGGTATGATAGAGACAGGAGCCATTGCTGTACCTCGATATATTTTAACAAGAGTCGTGAAGTTATGCACTCGTGCATAGTGAATGCTCGATACAGGTCAGTTAGTGACAGGAAATCAACAAAAATATTCAGAGCAGCTTTTTTTAGCGTCAAACAAAGTTCAGCCGTCGGCCGCGAGCGAAAATAAGGAAGGCACGGTTGGTATACTCACACAAGTGCGCACAGCTATATTAAGATCCGTCTCACGCCAACAACAGCTTTAACAAGCTAAATGCTAAAAATAATATCCTTGCAGTGACGAAACACAACCTACTTAAATCAATAACCGTAAAAAACCGGTAAAATCAGAATGCGGCACTTTAAAACACTTTTTAAAAAACAAACACTCAAAGGCGCTAGAAAATTCGAATTTAAATGCCAGTCGTTCCAAATTTGAAACGCGTGCGCGCGCCGTCGGAGCTAAAATGGAACTGGTTTGACTCGAACTTCCTCTAAGCTTTCTGATTGGTCGAGTGGTACTGTGGGGTTTGAATGGACCAATGGGGTGTTTTTTGGAGGTCTTGCGGCACCGCCTTCTATTGGCTCCGCGTGGGATCGCCATTTTTCAGTTTGTGAAACAATTGGAACTATTATTTGTAGGCGTATTCGGTCCATCCGCAGCAACGGTTTCAGAAATTGTGTAAGGTATTTTCGTGCGTCCTACTCAGGGTAATGGGGCACAGCTGACTTGATTAAATCATCCGATGCCGTAATAAATGGGTTTAAATGAATTTTACGTCGTTTTTAGCAGTTTATGTGAGAGGAAATGGTGTTTCTTGAATTTATGCTTTCTGTGAAATCGTGAAATGGACATCTGAAGCTGTATCTGGAAATGCAGTTTTGTAGAGCAAGAAACTGGAAGAGATGCATTTGCTCAAAACATTTTATTTCTGAATTTATTAAGAAAAATAATTAAAAGTTTTCCTATTTAAGTATCTAATACAATATTTTTCTGGTTTTTAGGAAAAAAGCTACTTTTGATATACATATATTTTTTCAGGGTTCTATAGCCAAAACTTATTCAAACCTGTCTATTCACCTGGGAAGCGCAAACTTCGCTATAAATTCGCCACTTCGAATATATATCGAATTAAGTTTAAATCTTAGGTAGAGTTTTATTGGACGTTCCTTCTCCATACTCTACGAACTCTCTTTCTTGTGCTATGCTGTAACTATTTATTCGACCTTAATACACCAACCTACCTTCTAAATGCAGTCATGCATTTGAGCGTTTTCCAAAAAAATGTACATTTCATTCATGTCTTCAAAATATTGACTTCTTGGGCTCATTTTACTCAGAATCATTTGTACATTCACGCCTCATACATCATATCATCATACATGATTCTAAGTAAAATGAGCCCAAGAAGTCAATATTTTGAAGACATGAATCAAATGTACTTTTTTTTTGGAAAACGCTCATTTAGTACAGTAGAGTCAGCTTTTCCAAACTCATACATTTCACTTAACTATTCAAAATCGTAAATCTTTCTCCAACTAATTGTATTGAAAGCAGATAACAAGAGCATAACAATGGCAAAATATTATCTCAAGATCAGTGGATTATACTACAATAAAAAAACGACGTAACCGCCAATGTTGTCTATGAAAAAACCGGCATTTTTACATCACTATGCGTACTGAAAAAGGTCGTAAGATCGGAGTTTGTCTATGTAGTTGCAGATGTTTTTAAAATAAAAAAGGTTATTGTCGATGGATAGTGGATAATGGTGGATTGGTCTATTGAAGTAGTGCTTGACTGCCGGCACTACTGATGGTGGTGAAGAGCGAAATTAAAAAAGTCGAGAGGGTTCCTTACTCTTTAAGTTAAATGTAAGAGTAAAATTGTTTATATAATCTGGGGGGCATCTTGCTAGAAAAATGCTGAAAATTAAAAAATTGAAACATTTTACATTATAATTTTATAGTTTAGAGTTGTAAAACTTTTAACCTCAAAGTGGCTTTTAAGTGTACTATTGTAAAGTCCTGTTATCGCTAAAACGATAACTTATCCTCCTCCAATCCTGCGCAATAGATAATCATATTTGTCAAATCAGCTTGGAATGGGATTATAGCATGACTTCTATAGTGTTAAAAACAGTTTTTTATCCACCAGTAAGCGCATATCCGGTTTAATAGATAAATAAAAAGAAATCTAGCTAAATACTAATTTAGTCTTACAGTTGCATCATTGGTAGGATACCTAAAAGTCCTAAACGGTAGAGTTGTTGAAAAGTCTGCAACGATTTTAATAGCATACGCAGTGCAAGTGTTATTTTAAACGTCAATCTTCTATGAAACTATGACGTAGTTAAACAACACCTGCACTGCGTGTGCTATCATAATCGTTGCAGACTTATCTTGATCTAACTCTACCTGAAAAATATATTTACGTTCATTTAAAGCGGCGGTCGGCAACCTGCGGCCCACGGGCCGCATGCGGCTCGTGAAACAGTCACTTGCGGCCTGCGAGCCTCTCTGGCTATGTAATATTGAGAAACGACAATGTCTGATAAAGTCATAAATATTAACAAAGTGCGGGCCGCGTCAACTTACTCATCGTTAACTACGCTACTAAAACTACGCAAAAAAAGGTTGCCGACCGCTGATTTAAAGTAATAGAGATTTTTATTTTTAACTTCATTTTTCTTTAATATATTTTGTATAGCCCTATTCATCCCTAAATCGGCACCCCTATATCTGTCATTAAAAACAAGATGTCTACCGCTAAACGCCACAAAAGCTCTCGAAAGCACAAAAGCCGGCAAATAAGCGTATAATCACCTATATTCAATGCTTTATATTCACTATACCAACATAACAATGCCAATTGTACCAACCTTACACTCATACCCATAAAGCACATTTCACTTTTTTTCTTTTTCGAGTTGGAGTTGGAGATTCTTTTTTAAAGGTGTTTTTTTAATGTAAGAATAGACCGAAATGAGCAAACAGACTGCCGCCTCTTTAATGTTTTATTTGTTTTTAGGTAGTTCAGGTTCCTTTTTAAATAGTGTGGCAAATATTTAAACATGTGGTTATTTGAGACACTCTTAATGAATGCGTCTTAATTAAACTAGGTATACTTTGGGAGTTAGTTCCGTGATAGTTTTGATTTTGGCTCTACCATAGAAAACATGACGAGCCAAAATGTATGAAACAGACAAATTTTTTTCGTTATTTCGGGGTTGGTCCCATAGCAACATTTTTCTTTAGGTATACATAGGTCATTCACCTCGTAAAATTTTGAAAAACCACGTTGTAAAATCACCTTGAATTTAGGAAAAAAAACAAGGGAGTGGGTCTGTCTCTGTGAGCTGTAGACCTCGAGAATCCCCATGCCTCCCATTTTGAAAAAATCTAAAAACTGAAACGACCAATTCTATTCAATTATTGAACCTGTTCACAAAATTTAACAAGACATTTTAAGAAATGCAACGGACGAATAAAACGTAGACCTTCGTTTCAACTTCTAAACAACATATTCCACCAAAAAAAGCCCCCAAAAAATAAATCCATGCCCTATAAAATGACAATAATAAATGTTCTTGACACCACTATAATGGTTTAACAATCTTTCAAATACGGCAGTCAGTCAGGCCGATTTTTTTTTTAATTTTATGACGTACCTAATATTTTTTAAACTAGATACTTAAAAAAATACGGTCGAATTGATAAAATTTCAAAGGAAGCGTTTCTCAACTCAAGTCGTTGGGATAAAATGATAGCTTTGGACACGCTGTTATTTATTGAAACGCTTGATAACGAAGCACATCAAATATACACGGTGGCTAAATAACTGCATTCCCGTTGCCAGCGAGGTTTTGGGATTATACTGAGCAACTTTTACTATGGGACCAACCCCGAAATCGCGAATAAAAATTACCCTCACATAGAAAATGGACCAGCCATTTTTTTTTTGCAACGGGAATGTAATTATTTTTTAGCAACCTATTTACAAAGAAAATCACAATTTACAGGTCAAGTTGATGAGAAGATATTTTTCAGACACTATGATAACGTATTCAAAATGTTATTTTACAGTGACAAGGTTCTAAACCCAAATATCATTCATATATATAAAATTGAAAAACCAGAACGGGATAAAAAACGAGCGAAGAAGAGAGATGGCGCCTTACAAATTTCTAAAAAAGTTTTTGACACGTATCTCGAATACAACGCACGTATGATAAGAAAAAACTGTTTAAATCTATTATCTACATATGAGAATAAAACTAGAGCATAAAAACTATCGCTTTCGATGCGTATTTAATTTACAATAAGTAAAAGAAATTTTCATAACAATCTTGATTTTACGACTATCGGCTATTTTCGGAAACTCTCGGTTGGTTTCGTTTCGAACTTCAAATAACCAAAATTATGTTTGTTATGTTGGTATGCAGTAATTTCGGCCTTTTTTACTCGAAGTAAAATAAAAAGTGCTGTCAACCTCAACCTTTTACCTTAGTTTATGCCCATACGAGTGACATGCCATATAATGACTGATAATGACTTATCAATACCTATCAATAGTAATTTGTATTTTGTTGTTTTAAATTTCTTTTTGAGTTATGTTATTCAGATTTACTTTCACAGCTTCGGCAAACAAATTCGTCCGGGGACCGGGCTGCCGAGATGGGCCAAAAATACAAAGTTGATAGCAAGTTATAATGTAGGTAGATAAAATTTAAGTGCATGTTCAGATATTTTTGAGCGTAACGACCTGGTGAAAATAAGCAAACGTACAGTCAGCAGTCGGCCAAATATCGTAATATAACTCTGTTGCTATAGAAATAAGGATCTGTTCCGATATACTGGCGGAATATTGAGAGACAAAAGTGGCTAAGCTTACATTGGCTCGGACATTTAGAGAGAATGGGAGAGGATCGTGCCGTGACGAGAGCATACTTGGGACAACGAAATGGGAGACGGCCAATTGGACGTCATAGGTACCTACCGCTGGAACGACGTAGTTGCTCGAGATCTGCTTATCCTCGGCCATGGGGACTGGCGAGAGCTATCGCAAGACCGAGAAACATGGTGTGTTTTGTTTTGTCTTTTCTCGGAGGCCAGGATTCACATAACCGTAGTAAGTAATGTTAGTATTCAGAAAGGGAAATGGGGAGTACGTACGTTTGTACCAAAAGGCGATTTATGGGCGGTGGTCGTCCATATTCGTCTTAAGGCGGAAATTAATCTAATGAACGTTTTTGCAATTAGGCTTATAAAAATAAATAATTATTTTATGTTGAAACGAGTTTTAAATAAATAACTACGTCGATGAAAAAGTATAATTTTGCCTTTTATCAAATCACATAATTTTTTTCAGATATTTTGCGTATTAAGTTATCCAAATAACGGGTACAAATAAGAAATCCCTATCACCGTTATGAACCCTGGCAGGGTTGACACACTCTTTATTTCATTTACGCAAGCGGAGCTGCGGGCCCGTCTAGTAAATAATAACGTTTGTTATGGATTATGATCCGTCTGTATCAAAAGTAACGTTTCTGATTGAAGAAATCTCGCTTTTGACATTGACAGATCATATCCTTAACCCATAACGAATCTAGATCGAATTCATAACCTGTTTGCAATCAGAATACGCGTCGGGCAATTCTTAAACATTCATTCACAATAATCGACCACAAAAGACCATCGTGTAAATATGTGGCTTTCCATTAGAAAAGACTCCTTATGCTTCAAGTGCAATAAGGACATTTTTATCTGAAATTCTAACAAAAATTCTAATAGAATAGTCCTTATTACACATGAATCATAAGGACCCTTCTCTAATGGAACGCCACATACAACTCAATGAACTTCAGACCCAGAAATCATTCAACATCTTTAGGCCATTAGTCAGCGCATTGTTGGCGCCCCCCGTTTAATAGGGTACCAATTTGTTAACCCCTGTTTAGTTGGAAATTATTTCAATGACATGTGCTTACAATTTGAACTTTCTAGCTTTACGATAGAGGTGTAATTTGGATGGATTATATAGGTACTTTCTTACGATCTTACTGTTTGATGTTTTTAAAATAATATGTTGGGTATACTTGAGAAGGAATGAAAATGGGTTATTGGGAATGGAAATATCCAAAGGCTCCTTTTTATTGTTTTTGAGTGTGAATATAATGTCGTAAATTGCGATTCACCTAATTTCACATATTTTGCGACATAATTGAAAGGTTGCTTTAAATTTAAATAAGTACCTAATAATTTTCGATGTTCAAAAAAACACACAGGGGGCCGATTTTCGAATTTCGAGCGCACGCTTTCGTCACTCGAAAATCGGTGGAAAACAGCGATATTCCAATTTTTTAAATACTAGCGATAGAAATTGGGAATCGAGTGGTATTGACCAGTCGTTTTCAATTCTATTAGTAGAATTTTAATGCCGGGTACTGGAGATATTATTGAACGAAATACACGAAATCGACCGGTCGAAATTCAAAAATCGGCCCCCAGTACTTGTCTAATAAGGTAAACTACCCTGTTATCGACACCTCACAATTCCTCTACCAATAGTCGTAGAATAATATAGAATACAAGTAGAATACAAGTAGTAGTGTAGTAGTAGAGCATAAGAGGCCTTTACATCTAATAATATTCAAACTATTGATTTATCATCATAAATCAATAGTTTGAATTTATTCTATGACCATCCAAATTCAACCAAAAAGCACACTACAAGATTATTATCTACGATATTAATTTATTTTGATTTCTACTCCCGATGGGATTCGACCTTTAACGTGACCCTTACACATCAGATAAGCGCGAGAAATAATTATGGCGCTCTATGGTCATAAACTCGAGGGTAGATTGTCTTACTTGTCTCTGGTTGTGTTTTATAAATTTGTTTCTGATTGGGATTCTTGGGCTTTGTAAGGTGTATTCGGGTATTACCGAATGTCGGATAATTCCGAAATTCAGATGAAAAGCACCCTTAATTCCATCATAATAAAAGTCTCTTTCGGAATTATCCGACAGTTTTCGACATTCGGAATTACCCGAGTAAACCTTAACACATTTTTTTTTTATTCTCATTACCTATTGTTGCCTTACTTGCCTATTTTTTTATGTGTACGTCACGTATTTAGTTATTGTATTATATGTATGGTATGTCTTATTTTGAAGTATGTATACATGTTTGTGTCTTCCATTTTGTTGAATTACTTACATACCTAATTACATACATATATACCTATAGTTGTAAGTTCTAGCAGCTAGGAGGCTGCTACCCAAAGGTTGTCTAGAAGAGATCGGTTTTCGCCTGTCGCGAGATACTGTCGCAATGCACTCTTGCTAAACCTCCAATAGATATTTAACTATTAGTTATTTAGTGTGGGTCAAATCTTGGAAGCTAAATTTGACCCACTTCCCGATTTCCCATTGAGCTGAAAATTTGCATACATATTGTAAATCGGTTAACAATGCAATATTATGGTACCATCGAGCTGATCTGATGATGGAGACAGGAGGTGGCCATAGGAACTCTGTGATGAAACAAAGCAACCTAATTGTGTTCGGGGTTTTTAGAATTGTCTCGATGAGTAGGTATTCGTTGCCTGTAATGCCTGTGGCAAGAAAAGTTATATTTATAAGTTTCTTTAGCGATTGTGTGTTTGGTTGGAACATCAAACATCAAACGATGGAAATGGTCTCTGTGATCTGGTGTCGTTAGCAGGATTCCTGGGGCTTGTAAGTCTTGTAACACATTCAATAAACTGTTTTCGGCATTTATATACATTGTGGCATTTTATCGATCGAAAGAATTCGTTCCTCCTACTTATTCGTTACTGAGCCGGCAATTACCTATCTACAATTTTGCTATTTGTCGCAAGCGCAACTTCTGTAGCCGCCTTAAGTTTCTTTAGCGCCACTTGCACCATACCACTAACCCGAGGTTAACCGCTTAAACCATTAACCCAGTGTCAAATTGTACTGATAACCATAGTAACTTCAGGTTTACCCGGTTAACCCCGGGTTAGTGAATGGTACAAGTGGCCTTTAGCGATTGGAACATCAAACATTAAATGATGGAAATGGTCTCTACGGCCGTAAACTGGTCTCTGGTGTCGTTAGCAGGATTCCCGGGATTCCTGGGGCTTGTAACACATTCAATAAACTGTTTTCGAGTAAATCTTGATAGGGTACGGGTGGGGCGAAGTACAGTAGGTACCCCGGTTTTTCGCTCCTAATTTTTATAATTATGTAGTAACAAAATCTAAAAAAAATCAATATTATGGGCATAGGTATGGTTAATATACATCAAATTATGTAAAAATATTTTCCATAATCTCAACATCCAGAGAGGAAAATGGGAACTACGTTTTTATGGAGAAACGGCCGTCCCCTTTCCTTTTAACGCACCGAAGTTTCGGTTTCGGTATAAAAGTCGTGTTTCGGCCGAAGCTTCGGTTTCTTTCTCGACTCGCTGCACTTCTATGCTCTAGCTAGAGTTATAGGTATTTGCTTTGGGGGTTTAAAGGCACGTAGCTGGGTGAGTACAAGGTACCGTTGACGGATGCTTTATTCCATCATAACTAAGTGTTTTATGCATCATGTTATCTTAACATAACATCTCTAATCTGCGGCGATACACACATTATCTTAGCTAAATCTGTGTGTGCTCTAACGTATACTAAGTTATCGACACGCGCTGATAATACTTTGCTGACCGCCATAGGGGGCCTGCCGGCCTAGCCAAGGTTACAATCGCTATCGCTTCGACAACGAAAAGCATTATGTCTCTCTATCACTATTCCATATTAGTGCGACAGTGACAGTTGCATTTAGATCGCAACGGAGCGTAAGCGATTGGCATCTTGGCTACGCGGCCTGTACTTTCTCTTAGTTGTGCCGTGTGGACGGACGGGCCCACCGCGCCGACACCCGACACCGCACTTCGTCACGGCCCAAACTCAAATGAAATAAAAATACTTAAGCTACAGGCTATTTTATTAAATCTATAGTTTTGTCTTCATAAACTCCAGCAACAGTGATGTTGATAATTGTGGCCCTTGTCACACAAGGGCCAGTAGAGTCTCTGTGGAAAGAGAAGAGACGTGGTAAGGGAACCAATGTATGTTCTATCTCCACGTAAATTCAAAGCAATCTTCTTCCTCGCGTTATCCCGGCATTTTGCCACGGCTCAAGGGAGCCGGGGGTCCGCTTGACAACGAATGCCATGATTTGACGTAGCACTAGTTTTTACGAAAGTGACTGCCATCTGACCTCCCAACCCAGAGGGGAAACTAAGGCCTTATTGGGATTAGTTCGGTTTCCTCACGATGTTTTCCTTCACCGAAAAGCAACTGATAAAATCAAATGATAACGTAAGGTTCGAAAAAATCATTGTTACGAGCCGGGGTTTGAACCCGCAACCTCCGGATTGAAAGTCGCATAGCCTTTAGGCCACCAGGGCTTCACGTAAATTCAAATCTAATCAAAACTTAATTAAACTCCGAATCCAAAGCAATAGACCTACGCCAACTTCAAACTTATTAAAAAGCTGCACGAGTGCAAGCGAGATGGATAATGAGACGGCGCATAAGGCTTTCGAGGTGGGCGGGGCGGCACGCCCACTAAGCGGTGGTGGAAATCATTTTCATTGTTTTGTGAATTTGTAGAGTTGGACGCGCGCGCCACGTCACTCATTTTATCAAACAAATAACCGTCAAAATAGTTATTTACGATACAAGTGCGGAAAAGAGAAAATTCGAAACGAGTGGCGATAAATTAAAACACGACCGAAGGGAGTGTTTTAAATCGACACGAGTTGCGAATTACCTATTCGCACGTGTATCGTACAACGTTTTACAGTACATATGGCCCTTTAAACTTTTGACATCGCAGGAAAAGTGCTATTTTACGCACTAGTGCGGGAATATAGGACCATATGTACTGTAAATAACTATTTTGATACACACTTTTATTCCTCACACTTTCATTTTTTTATTGCCGACTGTACTTTCTCTTCTTTACAAGTATGTTCCTATATCAAGTACTTCTCTAGACCTTTCAAATGAGCCTAAACTCAATGTGTTTATGTTTTTCCATCGAAGAGTTCCTTTGGCTACCTTCCCACTGCATCATCAGATCAGAGCTATAACCGCGAAAATAGAAGTTCGCAAATTGCGGGCATCTTTCTCTGTCACTCTAATTACGCCTTTATTGGAGTAAAAGAGAAAGATCCCCGCAATTTGCGAATTTCTGTTTTCGCGGTAGCCCCTCAGGTCCATGTTAGCATATTATTGCGTTGTCATCGGAAATATGGAAGTAGGTACTAGGTACCTATGCCAAATTTCAGCTCAATCAGACACCTGGAAGTGTGGTTCTAAGTTACAAGATTTGAAGCACCATATGTACAAAGAGATATAGGTATACATATACGCAGTGAAGCTAAATAAAAGCGTGTAATAAAAACTAGATGACCCGCGAACTTCGTTTCACCTATCTATGTTTTTTTTGCACTTTCTTAATTTTTTCTTTCATAAGAACCTTCAAAAGATAAAAGATAAAAAATAGTTTATTCAAGTAGGCATATTACAATGCGCTTATGAACGTCAAATAAACCTTTACCGGCTCCAACCGTACACCTCTGCCCTGAGAAGATTTAAATCCCCCCTTTTTTTTACAATCCATAACTCCCGCGGGAATAATAGGGTATCCCAATATGGGACCGGCAACAAACTCGGCGGGACACATCTTTTCAAAACATTATTACATCTTATAATTAACATGCATTACGAGTAATTAAGAAAAATACAATTTCTTCTTCTGATGAAGGCCTACCGCGAACCACGTTCGACGTGTTGCCTCTCTATCGCACTTGTAAATTCGTAAGTAAGTGTGACAGGGAGGCGGTAGGCCATCTGACAATAACAGACACAACCAAAAAAGAATTAGCGAAATTGGCCCACCCGTTCACGCGTGATGGCGTGACCAAGGGAAATAGGGATTGATTTTTAGGGTTCAAAGGGTAAAAACAGGACCCTATTACTAAGACTCCGCTGTCTTCTGTCCATCTGTCCGACTGTCCGTCTGTCACCTGTAACTCAAGATTCAAGAACCGTGATAGCTAGGCCGTTGAAAATTTCACTGATGATGTATTTCTGTTGCCTCTATAACAACAAATACTAAAAACAAAATAAAATAAATATTTAAGTCGGGCTCCCATACAACAAACGTTTCTGCGTAATAGTGGTAATGGTACCCTTCGTGCGCGAGTCCGACTCGTACTTGGCCGGTTTTTTTTTGTATGTAACTATGTACTCCGTCATTTCTGTACCGATTTGTTTTTTTTTTTAAGTGATCACCTTGGTACCTTTATTACATGCAGGATTGTAGGTGTACTGAAGGACCAAGGCCTATATTATTCCCGCGGGAGTTATGGATTGTAAAAAAAAGGTGAAGTGTGCGGCGTTGAGGGGTATAATAACAACTCGGTAGTCGGTTGAATACTCTCTTTATTAATTATAATGCCTGGCTTATATACTATACTCTGTATCTTTAGGTATTTAAATAAAAGTAAACAAACAATTCGTACATTTTCGGGTAGTTATAACATTTATTGGTTAACCAACCAAATACAAAAGCGCCTGGATCTGTCACTGAACGACCTGACTTTAACCTACATTATTTGATCATGTAATGTTTTCATCTACAATCAACCACGGATGCCCTCAATGGAGCCATTTGAGGGTAGATTTTGTTTACTTTTATTTAAATACCTAAAGATACAGACTATGTTGCGTCTTTGTTCTGAATCACTGGTGCGTAATACCTAATTGGTAAAAGATTTATCTATTTTATTCTCGTAATGTATCGAGTTACATTGTTATTGTTCATTGGAGCGTGAATGCTACAAAGGAATTCGGCAAATGATTATTATAAATTAAATGTCTATTTTATGGGTAACAGCCAAAGTAACAGCTGATCAGCTGCGATTAACTGTGTGGCCGTACTACAGATCCACACAGCTGATCTACATAATAGGCCTGATGACAAATTTTGAAATCCCTTTTATTATTGTCGGTACACTTGTATTGGTTCCGAAAAACACAATATTTCAGCTATACTCATAAGATTTAACATAAATAATTGCATTTTATTATAGCTAGTGTTCGGCCTCTTTCAGAATATGAAGTTTACTTTACTCGTTGATTTGTAAGAAGAAATATTTATGTGTCAGTCAATAAAGTCATGTAGTATTATAAACACGTTTTTGCTTTAATTCAATATAATTTACAATAATATCGTGAACATGGTCCAAAACGAACCGGATACCTAATTAAATAAAAAGAACAGTTTTTTACAATTGTGGAAATTAATTTGTTATAAGAAATTTTGGAAACTCGTATCAAATATGAATGCCGCAGAAAAACTAATAGCGCTTCAAATAGACAGCTTGGAAATAATAGAGAAGGCTCGAGTTAATTACAAACGGTTTCCAAAAGAAAACATAACATACGGGTATATACAAGGTCGATTAGAAACTTTGGAAAATTATTACAATGAATTTAAAGGTATTCATCAAAGATTACTTACAAGCGTTTCCAAAGAAGATAAATCCAAAATGTTATATTTTTCTGAAGATTTATACAATACTTTTGATGAGCGTTATCATATATACAAAGGTGAATTGAAGACGAGTTTGGAAGAATTCTACACCGAAACAAAAGATAGACATGTTACACAAAATACTTCAGGTTATCATGCGTCAGATAGTAAAGTAAAATTGCCTCGAATAACGATCCCAACTTTCAGCGGCGATTACACGGAATGGCAATCCTTTCATGACTTATTCACAACTTTAATACACAAGAATAGCTCACTCGATGACGTTCAACGTATGCATTACCTCAAAGTAAATCTGAAAGGTGACGCAGAATATCTTCTGAGACAATTTACAATTTCTACCGAGAATTACACACGAGCATGGACCCTTTTAAACAAGCGGTATGACAACAAAAGGTTCATTGCTAACTGCATTTTTAAGAAATTCTTTGGTTTAAAGACGATTGTTCAAGAATGTGCCTCGGCCTTGAGACAGCTGTTAGACATATCTGTCGAATGTTTAAATACCCTTAAAAATCTTGGCCTACCAACAACTGAATGGGACGCAATCGTCATATTTATCGTCGTGTCAAAACTAGATCCCATAACTCATAAACATTGGGAGGAGTTTGTAAATGAAGATAAGACAAACGCGTTTCCAACTTTTGAGAAGTTGAAGTTATTTCTAGAGACTAGATACAGGACGATAGAGATGGTAGAACTAGTTAACGAGAATTACAGGCCCGTGAATCCTAAGACTTTCCATGTCACATTCAGCGAAGACAAAGAAAACATAAAATGTGCATACTGTAACAACAAGCATTACATTTACAACTGTAAACAGTTCACAACGCTACCAGTTGAGGAAAGGTACGATTTCGTTCGAAGCAATAATCTCTGTTTCAACTGCTTTATACCGAACCATGCTGTAAGGTATTGTAAACAGAATACGTCATGCCAAGTATGTAAAGGGCGTCATCATTCGTTGTTACATCGAAGGATAAAACTAATACAGGCGAAGCAGTGCTACAGTGAAAGAGATATGACTTTGGAAGAATCAAAAGCAGAATATGTCACACCAAATGCAGAGTCGTCGAAGTTTGAACAGCCAGTAGTTCGTAGAGGATTAACTGATAAGAAACCTGAAGCTGCAGCTGTCGTAGCACTAGATGTTGAGTTGTCAAATTTGAAAGAAAACATTAATAGAAGATTTACTTGTAGCGACAGCAAGGATGACAAAGTGTATATCAAAAATAAAGTAGAATTACAAACCTTGGCGAATCCACGGAGATTACGGAGAATCACATGTTTTCATGTCACACGTCAAGTTTTGGAAGACAACAATTCTAAGATTGAAAATGAAAAATATACAAACACTAATAGTTTAAGAAAAGAAGATTTATGCAAGCCAGTTTATAACGATACACCAACGACTATAGATGATACTAGCGGATATATATTCAACCATTTACACCCACTGATGAGAAAGGGCACTGATAATACCAGGAAATCGAGCGTACAAACAACACGGAAAGCGATTTTGAAGACAGATAATACAAGATTTCAGGAACAATTAGTGAGACAAGTACTGACTTCGAGTGTTAATCTTAGCCCTAGAGTCAAACTCAAACAGGGTTTTCACAGCCCCGCCAGCTCAGATTTGAGTAGGTACATTCGTTCACGGTGGGCAGTGAATATTGCAATGTAAGTAGATTGTAATACAGATTAGTCGTATGATTTATATTTTAGTTTTATGAATTGTTAGCTTTCTAATGAAGATTTAATTTTCTTTCATTCACTAAATATAAAATAATATTGAACAATTTATAAGTGTGTGGTAGTATAGTTATGTTATGGAGTAAACTTATGTTTGTTTTTGTATGATGAATAAGAAGAGTTATATTCTGAAATCAAGTTATAACAAACGGAGTATAAAATAGATTATTTTGGTGGGCAGTATGTTCGGCCTCTTTCAGAATATGAAGTTTACTTTACTCGTTGATTTGTAAGAAGAAATATTTATGTGTCAGTCAATAAAGTCATGTAGTATTATAAACACGTTTTTGCTTTAATTCAATATAATTTACAATAATATCGTGAACAGCTAGTTTAAAACACGCGCGAAAACGCCTCGCACCACATTTGTGACGTCACCATTTAGTTGGTGGTAGGGTGGTAGACATTGTTTACATACTTACAGTTACGATTTTTTCTTGAATCCGAATGATATTGTTAATTCAGCACCTTATATTACGATTAGGGATGATAAATACACTACAAACATTTATCACAATAACTCATTTTACACAAAAACTCTCACACGGTTGCAATTTAAGATGAATTATTTAGATACATGAAAATTTTGAGTGAAAATCACCGAGCGCCGGTTTTACTTTTTCATTTTTCATTTTTTCTAGTTACGACAGCCAACATGGCAATGATAGTTCCGTTCAGCCAAATAATTAAAAAAGTTTGTTGGTGAAATCACGTATTATTTAGCATTTTATTTAGATAATAAGAAATAGATATCTACTTTATATCGTGTAATAATATTTTTTGGACATAATAAATGTTTAGTGGCGAAATAACATTTTTTTTTCACCTTCGAACTCTTTGGTGAGAACGTATGGATTTCGGTCAATGAGATGGTCTATGTTGCTCTAAGAAATATGTTATGGATTGATGACGTCACTGTTTAGAACGCTTCTGATTGGCGTTTCAGTAATAATGGCCGATTGGAGAATTTTGCACTTTTATTTTATTGAATATATTAATAATCCTTCAGTTTATACTGAGATTGAGCCATTTTTTAGAATCGTATTAACATATATGTTTCTTTGAAACCATTATTTCCATGATTCTTTGTTACTTGCAACAGGCCTATTGTCAGATTAAGTAACAGCACAATTATAGCATTAACTTGGACCACTGGACTTGTGGAGAAGTTATTGCTTACAATTGTTTGTACATTTTGACGATTACAATTTCTAAAATGTAAATCACGAAATGCGTGCAAATAGTCAAATTAATGAAATAGCTAATAGCAGAATGGGGTTGGCCGACCGGTTAAAGTATTTTCCAAATGGCGCCAGCATAGCTTATTAAATTACGCTGTCAATCCATAGAATTTATAAAAAAATTTGGAATGTTATGGTCTGGATGCCAGCCCTTTAAGCCAAATCTCATAAAACAAAACTAGAGATAGGGGTAAGCTAAGGCAAAGACATAATTATGTAACTTCGTATAAGACGAATAAAGTCTAAGGAAAAAACGTGCCTCGGAATTCAAGTAAAAGTCATTCTCGAATAGATGCCGCACACACCTTTAGCCTATCCTCGGCTAGATGGCGTGACGACACCGTTTCATATTTAACAATTTTAACACATAGATATCAGTGAATGAACATGGATCAAAATTATATAAAAATAATAAAATCATTTTATCAATATATATACATTTTTTGATAACTTTATACGTTTTCATTTTGAGTTTTAGTCGTGTGTCGATAGATCGCAGTAAATTTACAGTGACTACAAAATTTACAATGACAGGATCCCTCTATGCTAAGCTTAGGGCGGCGCCATCTATGCAAACCTTTGGCAGTTGCCCAAGTTGGACCAAAAACAAACCAAAAGAGTCAAATCCATGCACAATCTACTTAACGATTTTTTTACCTTTCGACTACCTATTGCATACATCCACACGCAATGCATACCTATATTGTATTGGATTATCGTATTGTATACAAGAAATAAGAAAGCTTTCTCTATCTGATCAAATAAATGATTTATCTATTTCCCTATCTGTTTTTTTTATGTTTACCCTTTAGCGGCTATAGCGCAAAGCACGGCATGGCACCAAAATTACTTGCACAAAACGACTGCACCACCATGCACGATTTGCATTTAGATTGGGTGTGCAATTTGTGTTTTTGTGGGGGTGAACCAAAATTGCTATGATACGAGTAATAGTAGTTTACAAACAAATTACTTACGTAATTAAATTGTCACGAAATCTAATTTACGAATATACAAGGAAAAACAATAAAAAAGTGGATTCATAACAATACTATAAGAGTATGATATCATACAACTTGTCTGTATATGTATTAAGCTACAACCACAAGCAAACTTGAAAAGATAAAATTTAATTAAGAATGATTTATTTAATTAGGTATTGTATAAAACAAAAGATGTATTTTTTTCGTTGTAGGTACACATAGCTATTTTTTACCTATCGGTCAAACGACCCAAACGTGTCTACCGTCACAGTGTGCAGTCGCAGACCTACCTCAAACTTGGTGCAACCGCAGTGTAATAGTAAAAATATACATAAAGCGTACCTTACAACAAATGATAAAAATGGTTCTTAAAGAAAAATACAAAATTGTATGATAGTACGGAACCCTCGTCGCGAGTTCGAGTCCCACTTGGCCAAAACTCAAAACAAAAACACTCGACGAAAAAGCACCAAGATTTTCATGACGCCTAGCGACATCTAGTTAAGAAGATAAGAGAAAATTTGTGACACTCAAATTAATTTACACTAGATGGCGCTTCACTACGGTCATACTGGAACGGGTAGCAAAATATTTTATTATGAAATTATTGTGAAGAAATATATTGTGCATTAAATTTTAATAATGCCGATAATAATGACAATATCTCAAAAACAATTTTCTGAATTTTATAGCCAAGCATAGACAATTAGATGTAATCGAAAAACCGGTAACTTCCGACATGCTAATTTGACATTGAAGTGGGCAACATTGCTCTCTCCTAGTCGTTGGCCAAGCGCAGCAAACGGAGATGCAAAGAATTCGCAATCAGATAAATTAATACGTCATCTACCATTATAGTGTGATATTTTATCATACAATTAGTTCGGCTACAGTTGTAACAAACAAAAACACAGTAAGTAATCCGAGTGCTGAATCGCTTCGTCCTCACGCCACTGATGCGTTGTTTGGTTCGCGGTATCTCTATACAAATGCATAATATAACCTATTCTCGCTTTGCATAAATCTGTTTGAGTGTAGCCTTGTAATTGATGCAGATGCAGTGTAAGTGGTAATAGCGTAATGCGATTATAGTCATAGTGAGCACGTCATCGGTGCGAAGCCATCGTGTAGTGATCGTTTCGCGCGTTTCGACCTCCACTGATACTGACGCGTCTGGTGTATTGCAGGCAGAATGCCGGCCGCGCGGGGCGTTAAACGCACAGCGTCGAAAACCAACTCTGCCACGTCAGCCAGCGTCCCGAAGAATAAGAAGAAACGCGCAGGTAAGATTTGGAAGTGTTCCCTTGCAGTTGTTTTCTTTACCTTTTTGTCCAACGTCAATGACCTGTCAAAGTACGATGGCGGGAAATGCGTCGGTCTTCTGCGTTTCTTATTTTTATTTATTTACTAAGCTTTGCATAGGCTTAATTAATAACTTAGTAACTCTAATTGAAAATCAAATGTATGTTACATGTAATTTTTATACTGTATTAATTATACTTGGATTATTGAACAATTTATTAGATTTTGAGGTTATGCATTAAAATTAAATATTTCAATCGTAAACATTAACATTTAATGAATAAAGTATTCTAATTAGTATAAGTAGTTGTATGTTACTGCTACATTATGTAATAATCTCACCTCTCTAACGTAGGCATATTTAAATTTATGCCTTGGCTATAAAAAAAATCATGATAAGCAAGACCATAGATAAAATCATGGAAAGTTTACATGCAGCCGGCCTATTACTTAACACAATAATAACATGCTATAAATAAATTCAGGGTTACGCAATGTTTACTCTAAGCGTTATCTATGACTCATAAGCATATGAAAAAATTGTAGTATGATGTATCAATACATCCATAAATCTATATATTTTTTAACTGACTAAGCCGCTAAAATTTAATAAAAGTACCTATGGTGTATCTATGTATTCTTAATCTTTATAATAAATGTTCCTCATTTAAGAACAGTACTATTTCCTGCAAATCAATTTGAAAAGAATGATCCTGCATAATTCAATGTTGGCCATTGAAAAACCGTTTATAACCATCTGTCTCACTTACTCATGTAATGTAGTGGTAAATTACTACAGTAGAATCCGCTTATAATGACATCGAAGGGAAGTGACAAACACGTCATACTGAGCGGATGTCATATAAAACATAGTTGTACAACTTCTTATGTTTGATATGTTTTCCAAATTAATCTCAAATTCCTTTGTGAGAAATGAGTTTTATTATACTTGTAACAAATATCAACTTGTCACTGACAATCAAAACTAAAATACCTGACACACCACGAACGCCCCAAACGTCCTCGCAGGGAAAGACCTGGTGACGGCCACGAAAACCAGCGAACGTGTCAGTATAACCGGACATAATTTCATGGAAATAGGATTTTTAGGTCATAGTAAGCGATTTGTCACTATAAGCGAAGTCATCTTATCCGAATTTGTCACAAAGAATTTTATAGTAAAACCAAACTTCGCACAGTAATTATGTCATAGTAAGCAGTTGGTCAGTATAAGCGGAGTCATAATAAACGGATTCTACTCTACAATGATTTGTCTTGTTTACACACATATGGGTTAGGCTGCAGAGAATTTCAACAACTGCACTTTTATGTAAGAAATATCAAAATTTGTAAAGTAGGAATGTAAAGAGAATTCTGTCTTGACCATTGTAGAATTTAGACCTGACCTCATTTGAAAATAACTTAATTATACAAAATTACATAGTCTATCCTGTATAATGCTCTGACACATATTTTTGTATTCCAGCGTTCCAGCTTGAAATACCGAGCGCACCCAAGAAGAGGGGTTCCGTATTCACATGCGGCCAGGGTGATGTAGGCCAATTGGGTCTTGGGGAAGATGTTATTGAGACCACTAAGTAAGTCTGAATATATGTATGTATGGTTCATTAACATACATCGGGGTTTTCGGGCCGGGAATGTTTTACACTAGTTAGCCAAATAACAGGTAAAAACGGTAAAAAACGATACTAATTTAACATTTCTAAGCACATTTGGACCTTATTACCTGTGTTTAATTCATAGTTTGGTAATTATTTTACAATAAACAAAGTTATAAATACACGAAATCAGTCCCGGCCCGAAAACCCCAATGTATGGTCATTAACTGATTTATATTCCAATTATTGTATATTCCAGATATAAAATCTGTCATTTTAATACAAATACAGGTGGATTGGGTAGCAAATTGGCCACTATGTTGATGAAAACTACATTTAGGTCAATTTTTGCTGATGTACCTAAGTCACAATGAGAAATAGGTTCCATTATCCTTAACTTTTGAGAACAGGACAGACTCGCTTCTCTGTGTTTTAGACTTAAAAATCAGTAACATTAAAAGTATTTCCATAATCCAATATTGTTACCCATTACCCTCAATACAAGCTGTGTTACTATGGGACTTATTCAATTTGTGTAATAATGCCCTATAATATTTGTTGATTTATTACTATATACTTTTGGTTTGACATCTCAAATATAAAACAAAAAAATAACAATAATAATTTATTTCTTACTTTCAGATTCAAGTATGTGTCGGGTCTCGGGGACAAAATTGTGGATGTGTGTGCCGGTGGCATGCACACCATTGCTCTGGACTCTGATGGAAAGGTAACACAATCTTCTTCATATAATGAAAGTTACTGTATGTAAAAATGTTATGAAACTTAGATGAAGTAATGACTATTAGCTTTTCAAAGTGTATTCATCCTTACCTGTCTTATCATGTAAACAAATGTGACATCAAAGTGTCATTCCAACAATATGATTCATAGAAAATCTTGACACCGTAATTCTAGACATCGTAAAAACAGATGTTTTTGAGATGATCCGTTCGCGTTCGTTAGTGTGATTATTGATGTGAATCTTATTAGAAATGATATTTTTGAGCGGTTATTTGGTTGATTTCAATACCTTGTGAGTTTCTTTAAGTATACAACAACATTTTAAGTGATGATTATTGTGTAATTCCAGAGAAAAGTGTGATATTGTCTTTGAGAAGTGTTTGATTACATGGTAAGACAAGTAACGATGAATACCGTTTATTTCCAGAATTATTTAGTAAATTTTACAGAAGTGGTTTCCTTTTATTGATAAAGGCACCACTTGATAAAACTTTTTTGCCTCAGAATGTTTGTAAATAAATAAATTATAAACTTATCAGGTGTGGACCTTCGGCTGCAACGACGAAGGCGCGCTCGGGCGCCCTACGTCCGGGGAAACTGAGGAAGGCACCGCGGGCGCTGTGAAACTCCCCGCCAAGGCTGTCGCCATCTCGGCCGGGGACTCCCACTCCGCCGCCCTGCTGGAGGACGGGCAGGTCTATGCTTGGGGAGCCTTTAGGGTAAGAGACAATTTTATCCAAGTTATCCTTGAGATCTTAATTCCAGATCATTGCTCCCGTTGGGAGCTTATGACTGGGTCATTAGGACGACAGCTATTCAAGAACCTTAACCTTTTGACAGCCACAGACCGCTCTGGCCGTCATCGGAAATCGGTCTTGCCACGGACGCCAACGACGGCTACAGCCGTCAGCTTCGCCAATGTAATAGGGACTTACGCCGGACTCCGTAAAGTTCAATTTCACTTAAATAATGGCGATTGCCTGGCGTCCGGGGCACGGCATATTCCTTCGCCGTCTGGCGTTCAAAAGGTTAACCCTCAAAGGCCCAAAAATAGCCCATCTCGGCTGAAGACCCACTCTTTCCACTTGGTGAACTTACAAGTGTACGCCAGCAAATACAGTGATATATTTAAAATAATATGATTTGTACCCAGGACTCGCACGGCAGCATGGGGCTGGTGGTGCGCGGCCGCGAGGGCAAGGCGTGCCGCGAGCCTGTCCGTATCGACATCGGCGAGCCCGCCGCCGACGTGGCCTCCGGCGGAGACCATCTCGTCATCCTGTCTGTGAGTACCTACATGATGTAGCTTTGCAATTCTCAGTCTCGTAAAGTTGGTCTTTATATCTTTGTAGGGTGCATAGGATAAAAAACCGGGCAAGTGCGAGTCGGACTCGCGCACGAAGGGTTCCGTACCATAATGAAAAAAAAACGGGAAAAAATGCAAAAAAAAAACGGTCACCCATCCAAGATCATCATCATCCATCTACTGACCACGCCCGACGTTGCTTAACTTTGGTCAAAAATCCCGTTTGCTGTATGGGAGCCCCATTTAAATCTTTATTTTATTCTATTTTTAGTATTTGTTGTTATAGCGGCAACAGAAATACATCATCTGAAAATTTCAACTGTCTAGCTATCACGGTTCGTGAGATACAGCCTGGTGACAGACAGACGGACGGACGGACGGACAGCGAAGTCTTAGTAATAGGGTCCCGTTTTACCTTTTGGGTACGGAACCCTAAAAACATTGTCTTTTACTACTAATGGCGACCGAAACGCCGATTACTAATTTTTAACCTATTTCTAAGCTAAGTTAGTGAACGGCGTTGAATATCAATTATATAAAATTCCCTCGTAAATGGAGGCATGTCTACATCTAGCGCTGTTTCGCGCGGCAATTTCCACGCAAGGCAACGGAGGAAAGTTAACCTTTTGAATAACTAAAGGCGACAAGTAATCGTGCTCACAGCGCCATGAACACATAAGTGTTATGGCGTACGCTGCCAAAGCAACCCTCACACTTTCAAGTAATTTATTTACTTTTAAGTTATTTACATTAACTCGCTTGCACCCATGACCTTGGCGTGTGAGTGACGCTTTTGTTTATGACGTGACGCGTTCAAAGGGTTAATGTTTGCATGTTTGTTCACAGACGACGGGTGGCGTCTACACGATGGGTTGCGGCGAGCAGGGCCAGCTCGGGCGCCTGGCCCAACGCTCCGCCTCCAGGGACTCGAGGCAGGGATTCAGTGAGTAACTAAACATTAAGGCCAAGTGAAGGTGATAATCGTATGTAGAAAACGCCAATTGTAATTTAAATAATATATGGAAATAGTCACGTGACATTTCGTGTCGTACGGTTGCGTTCGTGGCCCACAAATGGTCTCGCCGGAAGATCAGCGCTGGCTCTCCGGTCAGTATTATGCTGAGGCGAGCCCATTTCGTGGTAAACTTTAACGCTTAACAACTTTATTAATATCTGTAGTTTTTAGTTATACTCTTGTATGTAATCTTAGTTTTAAGTTTATCACGAATAAAATGCTTGATTCTGATTCTTTTCGCAGCATCTGTCATCTCTAGTACATTGTAGGAGAGGACGGAAAACCGTTAAATGATGGACGAGTGCGTTTGAGGGCCGACATGTTAGTGGAGGCCCTCAAAAAATACGAGTCCATCTTTAGCGTTTCCGGCCGAGGCATTACATAGTGCTTTTCACGACTACTGCGAGGAAATAAGAAACATTTGCATAACTATAAGTACTAGCCCGCGATTTCTCTGGTAGCAAATTACTAGCCACTGCCTGTGCTGTCTCTTGAATTTCGGTAGGCGTCAGCGTACGAATATCATTATCGTCACTAGATGAACTCATTTTTATAGCGAGCGTAGATACGTGTTTCTTTTATTTTTTAGTCAAACACATTTACACTATCTAGTTCAGTAAGTATTTTCAGATCCCGCCTTTTTTACTTTTTTTATCACTTTACAAGAGGCGTTTTTCTGTTATTTGCTTCAAACCGACTCTAAACTTAGAAGCGTTATTGTTAAAAAAACCACAAACAGCTACAAAAGTAAAAAACGCCTTAGGCGTGAATTGAATGGATAATTGTTAAAAAAAATGAACTTAATGGTTTTGACATTTCTTTTTTTTTAAACAAGAAATTGGTCCTATAAATAACCTATTTTTATTTTTGAAGGAAAAAGTTGCGCCAAAAAGAAATTTTATTGATTTTTATGTTTTAAATGATACTCATTGCTGTAGCGAACCGTCACCAATGACAGATGATGATAACAATGAAACATTGTAGTAGTGGTGGTTCAGGTGCTACAGCTATTGCCTACTTTCCAGCTTGGTTTTAGACCATCTATTGCCACATTTCCGAACAGTGGCGTGAAAAATACATTTTTACATTTCGTTTGGCGTTTGTCGATGTAAGATTATGATTTTGACTAGGCTCCCAGTTTTGCACAAAAGATCCCTATGGGTCGAAGTGTATCCGCAAGGGCCCCCGAAAACAATAAGGTAAGGCCCCCAGTTGGCCGTTGACTGGTTGACTGGCCGAAGGGTGTCAAGTTCCGGCGGTTCCGCGGCCGGCTCCCTGACACTGCGGGGTTGCGAACTGCATCGCAGCCATAATTGTGTTTTTAGTTTTAAGATTTATTTTGTAATAATATGTATGCTAGTTTTAAGGTATTTATCTATGGGCCAATAGTTGCCTGAAAATAAATGTTTTCATTCATTTCATAATCGTTTATTGCAACCATGGTATTACAACATGTACTACTCTACTCCGTTGGCTCAGCGACCCAAAATGAGACTTGGCCTCCGACACAAGACAACGCCACTTTTCTCGGTCCTGTGCGACCTCTCGCCAATTGTTGACTCGAAGTTCGCGCAGATCCGCCTCCACCATGTCACACCAGCATTACCTGGGGCGTCCGATAGGACGTCTTCCTGCTGGGCGGCCCAGGTATGCTCTTTTCACGTTCCGATCTTCATCCATTCTCTCAAGATAGCCCAATTAACGGAGTCTCACAGCTTTAGTCTCCCCCATGATGTTAGGTTCAGCCACTAGGTCTTCGATCTCAGGGTTCCTAAGGACTGAAGCTTCCGTCTGGTCTTTGTTTTGGGCCCAGTATCTTTACAAGATGTATCAGTTCAATTATGCAGATTGGTATATTGACCAATCAAACAGTTATTTTTAATATTAGGGATATAAAAAGTACCGTTTATGTAGTGCATGTACTCAAGTCCACTAATTTGAAAATGCTTACCGTTATTTTATTTTTTCACCTCAGGAATCAATTAACAAAATCCATGATCCCATCAGGTGCTCTACTGGCGCCGGCGAAGGTGACCCTAAAGTGGGCGGCGTCGCACATCTGGGCCGGCTACCACGCCACCTTCGCGCTCGACGTCGCCGCTGACAAGATGTTCGCCTGGGGGCTCAATAATTACGGGCAACTCGGTAAGAACAACTAATAATATACGTACAGTCAGCTTCAAATAGATAGTCATCTTTCTCGCGTTATCCAGGCATTTTGCCACAGCTCATGGAAGCCTGGGGTCCGCTTGACAACTAATCCCAAATTCCGAAAATGACGTAGGCGTAAAGCGACTGCCATCTGACCTTCCAACCCAGAGAGGAAACTAGCTTAATAGGATTAGTCCGTTTCCTCACGATGTTTTCCTTCACCGAAAAGCAACTGGTAAATATAAAATATGTCGGAATACATCATGTTTTGGCCATCATTATTTATATGGTGACAATAGTGTGTTACGATGTATTTGAACGAAGAGTTATTCATTCTAGTAAATGTGTAAAGTGTAAGAAAAATTCGTGCTCTAAGTTTGACGGCTGAAGTAGGTTGCGCTGTACGGCGCCATGTTTTGTGGTAAATTAATTGTGCGCCATCTACTTGAATTGTCATATTATAATGCACGTATTTTTCTTAAACTATACATCTTTATATCAATGACACTTTTTATACCACGTCGCAAACAAGCATACGGCCCGCCTGATGGTAAGCGGTCATCGTAACCTATGGACGTCTGCAACTCCAGAGGTGTTACATACGCGTTGCCGACCCCTAACCTTTATTGATATTTTTATGACATCTAATATTTAATTGTTTCTAACAGGTATAACAGGAGAAAAACGCAAGACAGCCCTATACGCGCCAACAGAATGCGACGCCTTCACTCAAGGCAGCGGTTGGCAGAGAGTTGCTTGCGGGCAACATCACTCGCTCGCTTTGGATTCTAAGGGGCAAGTGTTCGCTGTTGGCCGATGCGAGTATGGACGGTACGTATATAGAAATAGAAATTTATTTGCCAGAAATGTGGTAAGTACAGAAATAAGGTGTTAACATGCAATTTTGCGAGTTCAGCACATTTCGCCAATAATCTTAATAGCAGCGGTCGGCAACCTTTTAGCAGCCAAGGGCCACATAGCAGTTAACGAAGTGGACGCGGGCCGCACTTTGTTAATATTTATGACTTTATCAGACATTGTCATTTGTCAATATTACATTCAAAATAGCCAGGGAGGGTCGCGGGCCGCTGGTTGCCGACCGCTGATCTATAGGCATGCAAATAATTTTTTTTTTTAGCCTACCAGTATATTATACTATACATTATTTATATAATATCATATAGTCATCCGTCGCATTTCGTCGTCATCGTCGTATAAAGGCGGGATTACACCAGTGTGCGTCACAAGCTTATTCCGTACAAAAATGGCTGTGCCGCACACTGGTGGAATCCCGCCTTTAGTCAAATTAAATGTACCAAAATTGTAACAGCTAAGTAACGTTATTTATCGACCCAGAAATGGACAGAAAGTTATCAGTGTCTGGTATCAATTGTCAGCGTTGTCTAATAGGCCCCAGAAATCCGAAATGTGGTCTAATAGTGAAAATTCGTGACACGTAAAAATTGTATTATGTATTGGTATTGCCCCAAATCGAATTTTCAGGTTCTGACTATATTGTATGGTTAAAAATCGGGACAGCTAGTCACCTTACACCCGGAGGATCAGCCAAAGGCTACTGTTGGTCACAAAAACTTCAGACCTGCTAGCATGAGTTGCATTCTCGCGCGCACCTTCATACATCTTGCGAGACTTCAAGTATGGACACACGCGCGACCACGCAACTCATGCTAAACGATCAGATTTCCACCGTACAGAAAGGACACTTCCTACAAAACCGTAGTTTGACAGCGATTCAGGGTCGAATCATGTCAAGTCAATATCCCTTCCTAACTTATGGCACTATCCCTTTCGACTATTTAGGGTTGTCAAAATTCAAGTAATTATCTTATCTGTGGTCGTGTACGCAAAGGGACGTCAAGTTGTGTCAACCCTAATAATTGCTCGGAGCAATGCTGAGCCGCACGGAACCGAATTTGCCCGAAGTCAGGAGTGACTCCCCACTGTCTTAGCTAACAGATACGAAACCTTGTTAGGGGGCTTTCCCAAGCTCTAAATATTGATTTATTATTGAAAATAACTAGGGATGTACCGACTAGTCGGGAAAGCCGACATTTGTAGTCGGCGATTAGTCGGCGACTAGTCGGCAAAAATAGCCGATTAGTCGGCACTTTATAAGTGACAGAAAAACGGGGCAAAAAGAAATAAACATCAAATATTACCATAAGCTTTTCACCTATTTTACCCAAATTCCTATTTAGGGTGCTTACGAAAATATTTGTTCGAATATTGACAGTGTAGTCGCTTTCTTGTCCGGTTGTCGTATGAAATATAGCCCTAGGATTTTTTTATTTTTTTATGTATTTTATTATTCAGCATTACTTATTTATAATATGACGAATAGCGCGACGAAAGGGGTAAAACGGTTGTTTTTTAAGTGTATCTGAACCGAACTTAGACGAAACTAATGATCCGGCCGACTAATCGGCCATCCGAGCGCCGATTAGTCGGCTAGTCGGGCAAATCAATAGTCGGTACATCACTAACAATAACCTAATAAACTGATCAATTCACAGGTTAGGCCTCGGCGATAGGGCAGGAGACGCGGAGACCCTCGAGCCGGTGCCGGCGCTCGTCGGTAAGAAGTGCGTCAGCATCGCCGCGGGCACCTGCAACAGTTTCGCTGTCACCGATACAGGTATCGTTCACTTCAATATCCTTTAACACTAAAATTATACTAAATTAATAAAAATAAAACCTAAACTACAATAAAAAATCGCCCCTCGGCAAGGTGCCGTAGACGCTGGCAGCATTACCTCGCTGAATTGCAATGCTTATGCGTTGTGCGAGGAAGCTGCCAGCCCTACGGTCCCCAGTCACATCCACCAGCCTCTTTGCTAACGCTCCGAAAATTTTCATACCCTTTTTAGTCGCCGTTGCAGCTGATGAAATACGGCGTTTCGTGAACCAAAGATTTCCTTTGTTAGGATTGGTTCTTAGGACCTAAGGAATCATTTAAGCAATGGAGCCACTTCTTCTTCACGTTTAAACCGCTAAACTGATTTAGATGGAATTTGGTATAAAGATTGTTTGAGTCTGGAGAAGGATAGAATAGTTTTTAACCCTAAAAGTCAACACTTAAGGGTGTGAAAAGGGGGGTGGAAGTTTGTATGAGGAATCAATTACCGCTGAACCTATTTAGATGATATTTTGTATGGTCTGCATCTTTTTCCAGTTAAAAATGATACCAAATGTGACTTAAAGAGATATTTATCTCAGACATCACCAATGCTGAAAACTTTTTAGGGTCTTTTGCAGTCCTAAAACTCGTGATTGGCTCTTCTCTTCAAGTTTGCCGACTCTTTTTTTTTTTCAATTTAAAAGTTATACTATTTCTTTTACAAAAATCTGATTGGTTGCATAGGAATATTATTATTTATATTTCAGGTGAGATCCTCGGGTGGGGCATGGGCAGCGAGGGCCAGCTCGGCACGGGCGCCGCCACGGACGCCGCGGCGCCCACGCCGGCCGCCGCCGCCTTCCAAGCGCGGCGGCCGGGGAAGGTCGCCGCCGGCGCGCAACACACTGCAATACTCGCGGTTAGTGCACTATTACACGGAAACACACATACTCAACATTATGTACCTTATACGCTTTACAATAATACATGAATTCCCAACCCAAAAATACACATCTTAGGGCCACTTGCACCATCCCACTAATCCGGGGCCGACCTGCTAAACCGTTAATCCGATGTCAAATTGTACTGGTAACCATGGTAACTCCAGGTTTAGCCGGTTAATTCCGGGTTAGTGGGTTTATTCCAAAAACGCTCTACTTTACCGCTATCGCCATCGAAAAGACCACTCGATCATAGTACTAAAACTACAGATCATTTTAACCTTTTGAACGCCACGCGTATCGTGTGCAGCGCGTCATCGTGAACCTGATACACGAAGATTGATATTAGACTAGCCGAGCGCGTCAATTCACGTCTTTGGCGATCAAAAGGCACTACACTCTTAGTTTTGGCTACACTACAAAACAATGCGTAGCAATGGGGTTGGCCAGTCGAAGTATTTAGCAGATGACGCCAGCATAGCTTGCCCTGTCAATCCCTAGAAATGTGTCAATTTTTTGTTTTCTTAATGGAATTTCATGCCCTGGATGCCAACCCTTTAAGCCAAATCTCATAGAAAAAGAGGCAAGCTATGATGACGAGCCAGCTATGGAAACCTTTTACAGTTGCCAACCCCATTTAGTTCTAACTATTGGAATATTTAATGCAGTATAATAATTACTAGAGAAACTACAAAAGACAGGGTTGAGTGGAGGAAGCGAGGAGAGGCTATTGAGGCCCACCAGTGGGACACTAAATGTAATGTTTTGGAAAGATGTGTCCCGCCGAGTTTGTTGCCGGTCCCATATTGGGATAATAAATAAATAAAAATAAAAAAGCCTTTTATTTCTCGCCAATATAACGTACAAACACATAAAATTTAAATAGTAAACACAAAAAGACATGCTTAAAAAGTCGCAGTACATTTTCATAATTATGTCCCTATTCTATCATGCAATTTTTTGATGAATTCCTTATTGTTATTTATTAATTGCTCATTAAGTTTAATATTTAATTAAATTGAATATTTTCATGTCATTTCATTTCAAAGATATTTTTTTATATTAATCAAAATTTACAAGGAGATAATAATATAATACAGTAATAGAGTTAACAAAATGCAGATAATAATTTAAATGTCAATAGTCAATAGCAATAGGTATAATAATGAAGTATAAATAGCAATGTCAAGCGAGAACCCCTCTTAGCTGAGGGTAAAGGCCTCCTCCAGCGATGACCAATGGTCTCTATCTTTGGCTTGTGTCATCCATAGTTTGCCAGCCGTATGTGTGATGTCGTCTTCCCATCTGGCTCTTGGTTTTCCTCGTTTTCTTTTGCCTAGCGGTCCTGGCCATTTAGTTAGCACCGTTGTCCAGCGACCGTCGCTCATGCGGGCTACGTGGCCTGCCCACCGCCATTTCATTTTTTTTGAGTAGCTTAAGGCGTATATTGGGATACCCTCCTCCAATTGAGGGGGGAATTAAATCTTCTCGAGGCAGAGGTGTAGGGTTGGAGCCGGTGTAGCTTTATTTGACGTTCATAAGCTCATTATAATATGCCTACTTGAATAATAAACTATCTATATCTTATCTTTACCGAATTAGGCTAATTAAAAAAAATACTACTAAAAAGTTATTTAATGTAGTGTATTACTACTAAAAAGTTATTCCTCCCAACAGCTAGACACATCACCGGTCAAAGAAAAGTCCCCGACACCAGAAATGGAGACGGAGGAACAGCCAGTAGAAGCGAAGGAGACCAAAGGAAAGGAGAAGCCGAAGGGCAGACAGAACAAGAAGCAGAAGAGAGGAGAGCAAGAGGATGAGGTGTCTTCCACGTCGAGCGCGCAGCCTGAAGTACCGGAGGAGACGAAACCGCAGGTATGTAATCGTAGCTAACTTATGGCCACGACTTCATTCCTAAGGACGGTTTCAGATTGGCGTTTTATACGCACTGGCACGAGGGAACAGTCGCTCGGTAGAAAAGGGCCGGATACAGTGGCTCACTCAACCTAAATTCAACACGAGAGAGGCAATATTTGGGCGACTGAGCCACTGCTGTTTCCGCCTTGACCCTATAGAAGTATAGACCAACTGTAGTGAAATATAGCGCGCGTGTAAACGCGTAACGCCGAAACGACCGTACACACGCAGAAAATACTATGTGAAACCACTCTCATTTCTATTATTGCCTTTGTGTTTTTTTACCTTTAGGGGAAAATAGGAATAATGATGTTTGATACAAGTTTTTATCGCCTGGACGAGTACGTCGTATTTGACTTCTTACCACTCATTGAGATGATTCTATGACACATCCCCTAGGTGATTTCTTACTAATATTATAAATGCGAAAGTAACTGTCTGTCTGTTACCTCTTCACGCTTAAACTGCTAAATTTGGTATGAATATACTTTGAGGTCCGGGGAATAGAATATGTTTTGTTAAAGAAATCATAATTATACGCAGACAAAATCACGGGCAAAAGCTAGTACATACCAAAGAGAATTTAAATAGAGGCGTATTGCCAAAGTAAATTTTGTAGTCACAGTAAATTTACTGCCATCTTCCGACAGATGATTAAAACTTTTAAAACGCCATTTGACACATACCAGTGAAAGAATAAGGATCAAAGTCAACTGGTGCTCTAAGTTTTAATCATCTGTCGAAAAATGGCAGTAAATTTACTGTGACTACAAAATTTACTATGACAATGACTCTCTATACACTCTATTCTCTTTGTACATAATAACTAACACGGCTAGTTCAATAAATTTAAAGGCTACAGTATTTTTTTTAATATTCTTTAAAACATTTAGGTAAAAAAGCGGCGAAAATCATCATCGTCAACTTCAGTACCGGGACGCAAACCAAAAAAGCAGTAGCGGCTCGGATAGGACAAGACATACTTATTTATAGGCACGAATGCACATTTATTATGAAACCGGGGTATTGGTGGCAGATATTAACTAAACTGTCATGACTTCTCATATATTTTTGTACGAAAAACATGTCCATTTTGCCCCCTCTACTCTACTGCCTTTGTCCTACCTATCGGACCACATGAAAAAAAAATTCCGCTTGGTTCGATTAACTAATCGGACTAATGAAACTATAATTTTCTTAGGCCACGTGGTCCCACTAGGGGAACTACGTGAATACGACATACGACATATTCTATTGTACGATATTGATTTACATTACATTAATATAAGAAAAAAAAAATGAATGATATAGCCTAGGGCAATAGTCACTGTGACCAAATGAGTTCATTTGGTCCGATCGGTAGGACGAAGCGGAATTACAATTCCTTGTAGTCCGATTAATCGAACTAATAGGAAAAAAAGTTTGTGGTCCGATCGGTAGGACAAAGCGGAATTACAATTCCTGGTAGCCCGATTAATCGAACAAAACTAATAGGACAAAAAGTTCATGTGGTCCGTACGGTAGGACGAAGCGGAATTACAATTCCTGGTAGTCCGATTAATCGGACCGCGCGGAAAAAAGTTCATGTGGTCCGCTTGGCACAAAGGCAGTAGGACCACGTGACCAGAGCAATTTTGCCTCGGCCAACATGATACAAAAACTGGTTAAACTGTTTTCTTATCTCCCAAATACTAAAAGGAACGTATCTACTACGCAGTATATCTGGTTTTATACTAAAAAATTGGTTCAATTGGGTATATAGGCACAGAATAAATAATAGAACTACCATACAAAAAGGACACTTCCTACAAAACCGAAGTTCAGGGACGAATCATGCTGTCCCTTTCGCTTTGGGCTATTTAAGTTTGTCAAAATTCAAGTCATTATCTTATCTGTGGTCGTGCACGCAAAGGGACGTCAAGTTGTGCCAACCCTAATAATTGCTCGGAGCAATGCTGAGCCGAACGGAGCCGAGAATGGCCGAAAGGAGGAGTGTCTCCCCACTGATGGTAGTATATTGGGTAATCAACTTTTATATTAATATCTGGGATATGAAAACAGTATTCAGTATCAATCGAAGTAATACATAAGAAGTCACTATAAGACTGTTGTTTGAAATGCCACCAAGATACCGGTGTCCGGTTAAGTCTAACAACAACCTACAGTAGAGTTTACATTATTTTGAAGGGTTTGGCAACACATATACATTTGAATAGTGGTGGTTTATTTATTGTTAAAACTTTACGGCGGTTATCCCACTGGATACGATTTGTACTGTACTTTAGTATTAAGCTAGATATAAGAAAATTTGTGTGCCCTGACAGGGTGTCATGGAAGCTTCCTGTATAACTGTAATAACATCCCGTGTACATGACTATACAAATAAACATCTTATCTTATCTTACATCTTTCCTATGTGCGAGCGGGATGTCGCTATAATACGCGCACAGCGTTGTCTCGCTCAAACACCGGAGCGACGTGCGAATCGCATCCAGTGTGAGAATCGCCTATATCTAATGGTTGATTTGGGGGGTTGTAAAAAGTAATCATCGTGAAAATTAAATGTTCTTTATTTTTTTGAGGTAAAATGGAGTAGTGATAGGGTAAACTAACCAATGATTGGCCCTTTATAGTACAGTCAGCAGCATACGTTGCTAAGCGGGCGAGGTGTTCAAAATGATCTTGACGCGACTTTATTGTTAAGAGTATAAGAGCGTGTCAAGGTAATTTTGAACACCTCGCCCGCTTAGCAACGTATGCTGCTGACTGTACTCTGGTTGGCTCCTTTTTTCTAAGTTCACTACATACTTTAAAATTTAAGGATATTATTTAGTAAAATTGAATGGGACAATGATTGATGGAGAGCCGACAGTCGACCAAGAGTAATTTGTATAGGTCAGGGAATGGAACCGGTTTTTTGCAAATGTAGGACTCAGTTGTCTTTTTAGGTAACGACTTCGTATTATTAGATAGCCCAATTAGAAATGGAATATGTAATTAACAAAGCACGAAAAAATACCGGTTTCGTTCCCATACAAAAAATACCGGTATCCAATCCCTGTTATAGGTTACTAGTAATTAATTGAATTACTTACTTTAACATTCGCAGTAGTATTATCATGTTGGGTAGCTCGCGGTATTTAGCTAGTAGTGATGTCCTGTGTTCGTCCATTTTGGTGTGTTTTAGATAATTTACTTGAGAGTAATATTTAATTTGTTTTTTAGAAGGTAAATGGCGATGAGAAGAAAGAAACTCCAATGGAAGTAGACGAATCTGGTAAGAATTTATTATTTCTTTTTGATATGATATGATATATTTCTTTATGATAATAGTTATTTGTTTTACAAAGGGGCAAAGTTGTTGTTTAACCGCTCGTGCTATATTGATACCCGAGCAAGCGAAAGATTCCAAAATTGAACCACGAGCGTTCGAAATATGGAATCTTGAGCGTTGCAAGGGGTTTAAAGCACGAGGGTTAAGCAAAACTTGCCCCCGAGTGAAATACAAAATTTTTCACCACACCAACCCGAAGCAAATATTAAATGTGACATGTGAATTACTGATAATGAAGCTTTGCTTTGCTTTTGAAGTGCAAAGTAAGCCTTTCCGAGCTGGTGTGGTGAAAAGTATAATAACAGGTTTTGTCCAACGCCGTGCATCCTCAGAAGCTCTGGCAATAGTAAATTGTGGTGTGTCACAAGGGAGCAAAATTACATATTTACGGCGAGGGCGTATCATAATCCCGAGCGTAGTGATTCAAGTGTTAACGCCCAAGATGGAAATAATTTTGCTACCACGTAACACATACTGCTTTTAACATGAGGGCTTGTGCACAAATCACGCGCGGTTCGATAGGGGGAGGGGGGGTCACGAAAAAATCACGATAGATCACGTTGGTGGAGGGGGGGTATAAGGAAACCTCACGTGTATTTTTCTACAGTGAACGAAACTAAGAAAAAAAAAACCTACCACATGAGTAGATACTTTTTCTCGGTTTCGTTAAACATAAATCTTCACTCTGCACTTCAAAATAGCGAGTATATTTAACGAAAATAGAAAAATAAACAAGATTTTCTGTATACAACACTATTTATCTTAAAATTAGGTCGAAAGAAAAAATTTATAAAAAAATACACGTGAGGTTGTGTGGGGGGAGGGGGGTTGCCAAAAACCTCACTAAATATCACCATGGGGGAGGGGGGGTCAAAAAGTAGTCGAAAACACTTCGCGTGATTAGTGCACAACCCCTGACCTATGAAGAAATCAAAATCATTTGCAAAAAAAAGTGTCCTAGAACAGAAAAGTGCCACTTCGATCAGTTTGATCCCTCCTAGCGGGGAAGAAAAAGCCCCTTTTCGAATAGGTGATGTGAAACTTAGTTTTCATAATAAGCTTTCTGACTATTCCATCAGTCATAAGTTATGGGCAGCTTTATTAACCTTGTTTTTATTCACAGACAACTCACAAGACAAAAAAGAAGACACGCAACCCGACACGGAAGCTGTCGAGCCACCAAAAACGGAAAAAACAGAAGCGGCACCCACAGAGAAAGCCTCAGAACCAACCCCGGAACCGGCACCAGAGAAACCTGAGGCAACCAAACCAGAGCTCTCCGACTCCAGCCAAGACTCCCAAGAGACAGACAAACCGACAGACGTTGAGATGAAAGATGAAAAAGTGAATGGGGCACCGGAAGAGGAGAAAACGGAAGTGGAAGCCAAGAAAGTGGAGGCGATACCAAACGACACAGTTGTGGCCACCACGGCGTGATCCTAGAGTTTAGCGTGTGTTTGTGACGAGATTATTGCATAGACTGTGAAAAGCTGTAGAGTTATACCAGGCTATAGTTCGTTTTTTAGTATTAGAAAAAGACTACGCGATCTTGACGTGTCTTTTAATTGAAAAACGCTTTTTAAAAAACAGTAACTATTACTTATGAAAGCAAAAGTATGTAAATAATCGTATATGATTCATAATTGTTACATGACTTATTTTTCAAGGGTGTTTTTTAATAAAAAGACACGTCAAGATTGTTAATCTTTTTTCTAACTTTAAAAAAACTAACTAATCTAACTATAGTAGCCGTAACAGACTACTGGACGGCGACCTTGATGCGCTCAAAATATCCGTTTCTAGCTCTAACTTATAGCTGCGTCCTTAACGTACGGCGACTACCTTACACACTATCGATAAGTGCACCGCACCGCACCACGGTCGCGGTGCGGTAGTCTGTTACGGCTTTAATTGGGCTGCGATTTTGATAGCCCAGACTGTGCAAGTGGTATTTAAACGTCATAATTTCATAGAAGTTTGACGTTTAAAATAACACTTACACAGTCTGGGCTGTCAAAATCGTTGCCAACGTAGCTTGGTCTTAACTCTAGTACTGTTGTCATTTGCGTGGTGCCCGGCACAGGTTGAAAACTACAAATGTTTAAAAATAAAATTAGCTATATTCAGACCCAGCTCACTTTGCACGGCATTTGCTTACACTAAGTGTGGAATGTCGTCATAAACGTCAAATTTTTATGAAAATGTGACATTTATAACGACATTTCCACAATTTCTGTCAAAATAGATGAAAAGTTACCTTAACACGGACTCTACAAGCAATTTCGGTGTAACTGTCTAATTTGTTGCGTATCCCGTAGGCCATACAGCGCCATCAACTTCAGCTGGGTCAAACTTGGGAGGGGGGGGGGGGGTGATTTTTTTTTTAGTCCACTAGTATCATCAATAACTCTTTAAACATAATCATAATATACAGACGAATTTGAAACGAAACGTATTTCAGTTTTCAGTGTAGTGACTCCAACATGAACTTAGATACCTAAGCATAATATAGATAAAAAGATAAGATGAAGATTTTGAACGTGAACTATTCAGAGGGCCTACTGCGAGAATAGCATTCGAAGTTCGAGTCGAAATTCGCAATTTTCTATCTTTCTCGGGGATCTTTCTCTTTTACTCCAGTGAAGGCGTAATTAGAGTGACAGAGAAAGATGCCCGTAAATAGCGAACTTCGATTTTCGCGGTTATAGACCAGTAAGGAGCTTTTATCAGTCCATGTCCAATAAAAAGGAGAATTACACTCCTTTGTCACAAATGCTTTCAAATTCGGTTAATGTAAGGCTGCTTGCACACTACCAATTCTAAAGACAGGTATTTAAAAAATTAAAAAGTAACGGTTTATTTTTGTAAAACTTTCGAAATAAGTATTAATGTTGTCAATACTTAAGGAATTTAAATTAACTATGTGCGGGCCGCCTAAAATATTCGAAGTGTTTCATATCAAACAGTAATATACATTCAATAGTTCAATTCTCTCTCAATAGCGAATTAGTTAATACTGTACTTCGATCAGTATGGATTAAAAAACCGGTTTTGTCTGCTCAAACGTGGTTTTATCCATGGTCTGATTTAAAGGCCTCTACTCACCTTGCAACAAATCGGATACGATTTTTGATATGTTGCGGCTAAGTCGGTAATGTATCAAATTTGCATGCGATTTGTTGCAAAGTCAGTAGAGGCCTTAACTGTAGATAAAACTACTTTGTTTTATTAAATCCGGTTGTTAAGATAAAACCGGTTTTTTCCTACATTAGCCGTTGATGTTCATTGTAATCAAATTGTTGTATATTTCATAAATTTATGACGAGATTTAAATATTAAGAGTTGCGGTTTGGGACGCCCGTTCTTCGACCTGTATTTAAGCTAAAATAATTTGTGTATTTCCGTTTTTGACATAATAATGTGATTTTGGTGTAAGTTGATGGAAGTTTTTTCCTGCAATGCCATTGGTTCGCTACATTTAGTCAGGGTCAGATTTTTAAGCCAATCAAATCGTACCTTGATAACCATTTTGTCAGATTGTAAGCGGTTACATTAGTAATCAAGAAGTAGAACATTGAGGTTGCTAGATTGCTATTATAATATAAGTTCGTCAAATGTATGATTGTACAAATTCTGGACTATCAGGGATCAGAACTTCGCAGTAACATTTAGTAAACTATTTGTTGAATTGTTTATTTTATTTTATAGATATTTTCGTGCATGATTCTAAAGTACAAGAGTACAATTTCACGACGCTACTGTTTACTTGTTACGATAATATGAACTATAGTTATAATGATTGTGTTTTAATAATAAAAACGTAGTGGAAATATTTGGCTTTTATTGGTAACCCCCGTAGGATAATCAATCACGTTTTCATAAGGCAAACACTATATATTAAAGTTTCTATTTTAGGGTGGAATTCCATCTGTCCAACATATTGGTCCAATGTGTATTTGCATCTCACATTTGCTTATTGAGAGAGTGAGCCGCAATGCACATTTGACAAAGAAATTGGGCAGATGGAATACCGCCCTTATATAAGTACTATAGATGGTCAAACCAATTTGTCAGTCAGTAAGAACCAGGAAAACTATACTCATCCTTTTCTTTTGGGTGCTAGTACTAGTGTAAGACAAATATAGTATGATTCTCTCTGTCTATGATTGAAATGAGACTCCTAGTAAGAACCAGGAAAACTATACTCATCCTTTTCTTTTGGGTGCTAGTACTAGTGTAAGACAAATATAGTATGATTCTCTCTGTCTATGATTGAAATGAGACTCCTTTGACAAACTATAATAACCTTTGTAGGCTACGGCCGACTGGCCGGTTAACATTCGATTGGCGTTGTGTACAAAAAAAAACGACGATTAATTGGCTAGGCACCCTATTATAACTCGAAAACGTAAAATTGGCATTAACGGATCACAGGCACAACACCAAATCCCTACGCCATATCCCTAAAGGCCGTAACACACTATCGCACCACACCAAGGTCATTGTGCGACGCACCGATAAGTAAGAGCGAGAAAGAGATATCTATTTCTCGCTCTTACTTATGGGTGCGTCGCACAATGACCTTGGTGCGGTGCGATAGTCCCTTACCACTATAATATATGTACATTCGCCATCAGATATATCGGAGCGGCCAAGGTGTTCACAATATCTGCACACGCACTCTTAACGCCTTGACAATAGAGGCGTGGTCAGATATTTGTGAGCGCCTTGACCGCTCCGATATATCTGATGGCGACTGTACATACAAAACTGGTATTATATATGTTATCAGTTACTGAATTTCGAGACTAGAACGTGAGATTACTACGCGCGTACTAAGGAACGACACGGATAAGCGCGCGGTTAGTGCTTTTGATTTTATATCTTATGGCTTTAACATAAGGTGCAGAATTGATTCAGCGCGTCAGAGGCCTGGTTTACCCAATTTGCCGCTAGATGTCGCTGCGCTACTCCAGTGGAAATCGTACATCAAACGAACTAGTTCGGTCTTTTAGTTCCTTTAGTTCAGTTCGGTCTTTGAGAGCTGGGAATGTATGAATCGATTTTACCTTATTTTTTTTTCTAAATTTTTGGCAACTGAATTACGATTCAAGTTGTACGATACTATATGACGTTTAAACATCAAAAAGCTAGACACAATAAAATAAAATAAAAATATAGAAAAATATTTGTTTTTTTTTCATACTTTTCAGGTTTAGGACTGTTTGTCACTCTTTTATCTCGTTCGCACTCGTGCCAACGTCATTGTGAACCATTTCGTTCAGTCTATTTTATGTTTCACTCATGTCAAGCGCTCATCAATCCCACTGAACTAAAGGACCTAAAGACCGATTAAGAGCGTGCAAAAAGATTTAGTTCCTTTCGGTCCTTGACGGGATTTCATTCTTAACAGTTCTAAGTTCATGACCGACACAAGCCTACAAGAAAAGTCTGCAGCGATTTTAATAGCCCACGCAGTACAAGCGTTATTTATTACGTCATAATTTCATACATATTTCATAGAAGTTTGACGTTTAAAATACCACTGCGTGGGCCTGCGTGGGCCGTGGGCTATCAAAATCGCTGCAGACTTTTCTTGGTTTAACTCTAGTAGTAATATTATTGGATGATCACGTCCCTACATAATTGCGTAATGTATACCTCTTCAAACGCTGAATAATGATTTATTGTAATAGTCAGGCCAAGACAAGTCTGCAACGTTTTTGATAGCTCACGCAGCAAGTGTTATTTTTAACGTGAAACTCCTATGAATCCATGAAATTATGACTTATTAATAACACTTGCACTGCGTGTGCTATAAAAATCGTTGCAGACCTATCTTGATCTAACCCGAGAAGAATTCAACAAGAATGTCATTTCATTCTCCAGGGTTAAAGGGGGCGCAAAATAAGTTAAAATACATGTTATTTATGATATGGTTTATTAATAAAGGTTTTTAACCAGAATTTATTTGGATTACAAACACTACGGACTTTGAGCGTTTACAGAACAGGGTTCGAAAGGATAATCATCAAGAATAGTTTGATAATTATCGATTTGAAAATAAATAGGGTAATTCGCCAGTAACCGGCCGCCCTAAACTAAAAATGAATTCTATTCGCCTATAAAGAGAATTCATTTTAGTATAAGGTGGCCAGTTATTGAAACCTTTTTTAGTTTCTGGCGAATTACCCTAACTGTCTAAATGGCATGCGGCAATTAAAAAGTGAACGTAGTAGTCGTAACGTCTTGTAAAATTCTTGAGTGAAATTCTCAGTTAAATAAATACAGCATTATACAGACCTGTAATAATTATCTAGATTATTTCGAGCCCTGTTAGTGTTACAAAATAACAATCAATCGTATTATTACATGAATTCACATCTGACTTGAATAATATTTCAACAAACATTCAATGGTCTATAACGACTGCAAAATCCGCATGCATACGTTTTCATTATTATATCCATCAAGAAATATTTCTTTTAGAGTCGGTCCATAAAAAGTCTACAGCGGATTTGATAGCCCACGCAGTGCAAGTGTCATTTATACGTCATAATTTCATAGAAGTTTGACGTTTAAAATAACACTTGCACTGCGAGGGCTATCAAATCCGCTGCAGACTATTCTTGGTCTGACTCTAGTATACATTGCTTTGAACGAGTGGCCAGACATAGTACTGAACAGATTTGTGGAGAAATTGGGGGAGGCCTTTGCCCAGCAGTGGGACACGACAGGCTCCAAATAATAATAATACATTGCTTTATCTTATAATACAAAACCTTTTATAACATTTTGAACAACGCGAAAATTTAGGCCAGACAACAAAACACTGTCTAATATCGCCGATAGAATCATAGTGGCACATTCCATACTCGCCTACAGCCGACGTCAAAATATGACAAGGTTTTAGTATTAAATGCCAGTTAAATTATGAAGGAGTTTATCAAATTTCAAAAATCTCATATCAAAAATTATAAGTATTAAATCGTACATATGAAAAAGGCGCCAACTCTACATACATATCACATTCACTCTCAATATAGCAAATACCAACTGCTGTCTGTCAAAGGTTTGCATAGATGGCGCCATTATAGCTTGCCTCTTTCTCTAGTTTAGTTCTATGCTTCGAGCAACACCGGCTTCCGACACATCGGAAGGGAGGGGCCCAAGCGATATCTCACCGTACAAATCTTTCTGCCATTTTTCGCGGGGGGAAAGGTGCACACAGTCGCACTTATCACACACTTACATACAAAATCCAATCTGTAATGACGACACAAATACATAGAAAATGACACACGTCAAAGACAAATCTTGCAAACCTCGATCTCTTTTTGTGTACGGACGAGTGACAAGTGTCACAACACGCACACTAACACATTTTCGTTGAAGTATGTTATTGTATTCTGAGAGATGAGAAGTCGGATTTGTCGCTCGACCGATCCGCAATTTGTACTGAGCGAGCAAAATCGATAAATCCAACAATTACATGAGACTAAAATATAATAATTGTGTTTGAATGTAATTAAACGTATGATATGTAAAAAAAAATATTACATGTGAAATGTAACACTTTCTTTTTGTAAATTTGATGTCCCCGACCTCTTTTTATAACAAAAAACCGAGCAAACAGGCATTTTTGTGCAGCAGTGTTCACGCGCGCGTCTGGACTCGGTCTAGTGAAAAATCCAAGTGCAACTAGTTTTATTACCCGCGCTAGATTAGATTGACGCGCTAATCTTGTACCTCGGTAGAGGGGAAATAGTGCGAATGCCGCCTCCCTTCCGTGTTGCTCGAAGGTTCTATGAGATTTGGCTTAAAAGCCTGGCATCCACGGCACAAAATTCCATTAAAAAAAACTTGACAATTCTAGGGATCGACAGGGCAAGCTATGCTAGCGCCATCTGCTTAACCTTTTGGACGCCAATGACCGATATATCTGCACCGCAGGTTCAACGCCAAAGACCGATTAATCGGTCACAAACCACAGAGCAACATGACCAGACCTACGTGCATATGCATAAAGTTCAATTTCAGTTTTGACACTTGGGTGACGTGGCGTCCGTGTGACAGCTTTTATGTTTGACACGGCGTCGAAAAGGTTAATACTTTGACCAGCCAACCCCATTGGCAACGTTCGGGATATTTCAGGTCTCGTACTAATGTAAACATGTCTATTTTCTAGCGTTACCTTTGAATAGATAAGATTCTTAAAGTAAGCTATAATCGAAATAATGTTATTTGTATGTACAGAAAAAACACACTGAACAATTACTTGGCTTAACATTTTATTATGCTATAATCTCATACATATTCATTCAATTAGTTAAGAAATGGAATCAAATATGTAATTCAAATTCAAAACATAACAGAAGTACCTATACCATACCATACCTACTTCCAAGTAGGGCAAATCGTCAATTACTGGCCACCAGCTAATAACTGACCACCCTAAACTAAAAATTAATAAAAAAATATGATAATAATGTGGCTAGTTATTGAAAGGTGGCCCGTTATTGAAACCTTATACTAAAATGAATTCTGTTTATAGGTGAATAGAATTCAATTTTAGTTTATGGCGGCCAGTTACTAAACAGTGGCCAGTAATTGACGAATTACCATATAATTAGGCAGTCAAAGGAACAACCAAATGTGATGCTTTCAGAAAAAAAGTACTATGTTGTCGGGTGTGTTAAAGTTGTCTAATCGTATTCTTAGTGCAGTACCTAGCACCTACACTACCAACAATAGTTAGTAATCATTAATTACTCTTGTGCTTGAAAACGGCACAAATTATGGAATAGCCATCTTATTAAACAAAATGTAAGTAGGGTAATTCGTCAATAACTGGCCACTGTTTGGTGACTGGCCACCCTAACCTAAAAACTAATTTTATTCACCTATAAAACAGAATTCATTTTAGTATAAGGTGGCTTAGTTATTGAAGGGTGACCAGTTATTGAAACCTTATGCTAAAATGAATTCTGTTTATAGGTGAATAGAATTCATTTTTAGTTTAGGGTGGCCAGTTATTAGCCGGTGGCCAGTAATTGACGATTTACCCTATCTTACTATAAAGATAAAGCAAACCATTCTACCAACCATACGTTCTTAAAAAGCTTTGAATTAACAACCTTAAACTAACTTAAAAATAACAAATAAGCTATTATTCCGGTTCTCAAAACCTTTTCAGAAATCTACATTTATAAGCCAATTACATAAAATAAAATAAGACTTAAGATTCGAAAACAAGCTGAAAAATACTTGTGCAAAAAAATATCTTGAACACCGACTTAAGTAATCACGAAGTCAGCTATCAAGTTGTAACCGCTACATACAGTAACAATTATTTTTGTAGCTTGTACAGTACAAAGTTTGACGTTTAAAATAACACTAGCACTGCGTGTGCTATCAAAATCGTTGCAGACTTATATTGGTCTAACTCTAGATGTATTTAAAAAAGTTTTCATGTTCTTCCAGTCAATAAACGACTGCAAAGAGTAATCTTTAGTTACTGGCACCTACATCATTGTTAACTTTATATTGAAAAATTAAAAAAGCTAATAACCTCCCTAGGTTCACTCGTCCGCTATTTCATCTTCAGCCTCTGAAAGAAAAAAAAAGGGATTTTTAACAGACCAAATTTAAAAATATATTTTATTCAAAATGGCGTTTCGAAATAGAACCTTCATTCGTGATTTTATGTCCCAGATTCTAAAAGGGTAGTTACAGATGTAGTGCGTAATTGTTTTCCATCGTATTTTCTCGGAAACGTTCGTATTTGTCATGCTACTTCAGTCAACGTCAGTACTTTTTGAACCGAGATTGACTGAAATAGCAAGACACGTTCGTACGTTTCCGTGAAAATACGAAGGAAAACAATTATGCACTACATCCGTAGTTCTATTACCCTAATTTGTAAGACCATTCAGGAACACCATTTCCCCGTACGGGAAAGACTTTCATAAGGTCATTAAGAGCCAACGGGAGTGGTCATTTCTCCATACAAACGTACTCCTCGTTTTCCTCCGTGGTTTTTTAAGCTAGAGCAATGATTTTTTCAACACAGATTAATATTGTCAATATCTGTGTCGGACCGTTTTGCTTTTTTTGATATTTTTGTTTTTTAAGGCGCTAGAGCCCTTCAAAAATGGCCAAAATGGCCTAATTGACTATGCCGCAATGAGAGGCGTGGCATTCAAAACTGATATCAATTAGCCAAAAAAGCAAAACGGTCCGACACAGATAATTTCATAATCATTTACATTTCCAAATTTGGTTACGATTGGTTAAGTTTTGGAGGAGGAAACAGAGGAGTACGAAACCTCGATTTTTGAGATTTTTACGCAGGATTTTTCGCCTTGTCCTTATCGCACTACTTTTAGGTGCCGCTTCCGTTAGCGAGACGGGTATATTTACCTAAAATATTTAAAACTCAGCTCCTGTTTCGTCTTAAACATAAAACTATTTAATGACCTAACTCTGAGCTATGTTGGTTTTTGTACAAAGTTCCCTAGATAGTTGCCCATGTACCTAAACCAAGGGTCGGCAAACTATTGAGAAAAAGCAATCGTAGTAGAAATAACCAATCGCGAGCCGCGGTTTGCCGACCCTTGTCCTATACAATGGAGTTGGCCGGTCGAAGTATTCAGCAGATGGCGCCAGCATAGCTTGATGCCCTGTCAATCCTTAGAATTGTCATTTTTTTTATTGAATCTTATGCCCTGGATGCCAGCCCGTTAAGCCAAATTTTAAAAAAAAGGGGCAAGCTATGATGGGGCCATCTATACAAATCTTTGACAGTTGCCAACCCCATTAACCTTTTAAACGCCGCGCGTATCGTGCGCGCCGCGTCATCGTAAACCTTGCTGGAATGCACGAAGGTTGATATTGGGCTGTAGCCGCGCGCGTCAGTTGACTTCTTTGGCGGTCAAAAGGTTAAATAAGCTTTTATCGCTGACTGTACTTTTCTTACGACAGACAACTAATACTCATCGAAACAATTCTAAAAACCCCTAACAATTAGGTTGCGTTGCTTCATCACAGAGTTCCTATGGCCACCTCCTGTCTGCATCATCAGATCAGTTCGACAGTACCATATTATTGTATTGTCATCAGAACTACATACAGCTGCCAATTTTCATGACGCTACGATCCTTGGAAGATGGTTAAATTAGTTACCTTAGATTCCATTACATAGTTACATACAGGTCGACCAAATAAAGCTTGTTAAAAACCTAGTGTTTGCTTACCATCTGCATGTGTTCCGTTGGCGTGCTCCAAGCGCAGGGTCCGGAGGCGCGCCGCGGCGTCCTCGGGCGTCGCGTTGCTCTCTTCGGCGTCTTCAAACTCCTCATCTCCTGTACAGAATAGATTACATTTTCTTTATCGTCCGAGCGAAGTTTGCATGTTCATAAGTTCCATAAAGATAACTTGACTACATATTATTGTCCTAATATAAGAATAGTGTAGGTTAGGTTAGGTTTGTTTTCAGAAATGTTAATAGTTTCAGCACAAAACAATTATGCGAAATGAGTTTTATGCGTAACATTACATTACGCATTAGGACAATCAATTATTATGCGACCCAAAAAGACCCGAGTTCAAAGAGCTTCGCACAGCAATTTTCTCGTAACCTCGTTCTGTGCGTACTTAACGCCAAGTAAAACACTGCAATCCTAATCTATATACCTTCATCAAATTCCTCGCCGTCCATATAAGGGTCCTCGTCGATGTCATCCTCAGGGTCCGGGTGTAGGGTCTGTCCCTGAATCATGGCCTGGTACATGGGCTGGAGGTCCGACTCGTTCTGAGGGACGAACCTGGACAAGTGGAGTTTGATTTGTATGGTAATCGCTACACCTTATGAAACTAAGTTCCCCGCCGCGTTTATCTGTTTGTGTGTATGTATGTTCGCTATAAACTCAAAAACGACTGAACGGACTTTCATGCGGTTTTCGCCTATCAATAGAGTGACTCTTGACATGAAACTTGGCTTGAACATTTACGTAACATAAATCCATGTCTGGTACTATAGTACAGGCCAAACGAACGTTCCGATGGGGTAATAAACCGAACTGTCAACAAGGATGCGACTAAAGTCGATATTGCTTATAGATGAATTATGCTTGTTTGATGAAACAGGATTATACATCTGCATTTAATATAGTACCGATCTTCGAGCAACACGGAAGGGAGGCGGCATTCGCACTATTTCCCCTCTGCCGAGGTACAAGATTAGCGCGTCAATCTAATCTAGCGCGGGTAATAAAACTAGTTGCACTTGGATTTTTCACTAGACCGATTCCAGACGCGCGCGTGAACACTGCTGCACAAAAATGCCTGTTTGCTCGGTTTTTTGTTATAAAAAGAGGTCGGGGACATCAAATTTACAAAAAGACAGTGTTACATTTCACATGTAATATTTTTTTTACATATCATACGTTTAATTACATTCAAACACAATTATTATATTTTAGTCTCATGTAATTGTTGGATTTATCGATTTTGCTCGCTCAGTACAAATTGCGGATCGGTCGAGCGACAAATCCGACTTCTCATCTCTCAGATAGGGATTGCAATCCGGATTATTCGAACTTCGAAAATCCGGATTATCCGCCAATTTTTCAATCCGTTTCTAAATCCGGATTTTTAAACCCAAATCCGAATTTTCGGATTTTTTGTTGAACTATTATACAATTGCCTTTTGCACCGTTAAAATGTTCTGATTACTGCAAATAAGCAAATGTATACAGTCAGCAGTCAGCCAAATATCGTAATATAACTTTGTTGCCATAGAAATAAGGATGTGTTACGATATAGTGGCGAAATATTGAGAGACCAAAGCGGCAGCTTCAGTGGCTCGGACACTTAGAGATAATGGGAGAGGACCGTGCCGTGAAGAGAGCGTACTTGGGACAACAAAATGGGAGACGCCCGAGTGGACGTCTTAGGTACCGCTGAAACGACGTAGTTGCTCAAGACCTGCTCAACCTCGGCCATGGCGACTGGCGAGAGCTATTGCAAGACCGAGAAACATGGCGTGATCTGGTGTCGGAGGCTAGGACTCACTTTGGGTCGTTGCGTCACCGTAGCCGTAGTAAGTACCTAATGTTAATATCCAGAAAGGGAAATGGGGACTTGTATTAAAAGGCGATTTATCGGCGGTAGTCGTCCATATTTGTCTTAAGGCGGAAATTAATCTAATAAATGTTTTTGCAACTAGGCTTATAAAAATAAATAATTTCGTTTTTGTTGAATCAATTTTAAATAAATAGGTACCTACGTAGATGAAAAAATACCATCTTGCCCTTTTGCAATGAGAAATTTGCGAATTAAATTATCAAAATAACGGCTACAAATAAGAAATCCCTATCACAGTTATAAACCCTGGTAGGGTTGAATACATAATAATATCGGTATTTAACTAAATTTAAGAGCCAACGGGAGTGGTCATTTCTCCATACAAACGTACTCCTCGTTTTCCTCCGTGGTTTCTGAAGCTAGAGCAATGATTTTTTCAACACAGATTAATATTGTCAATATCTGTGTCGGACCGTTTTGCTTTTTTTGATATTTTTGTTTTTTAAGGCGCTAGAGCCCTTCAAAAATGGCCAAAATGGCCTAATTGACTATGCCGCAATGAGAGGCGTGGCATTCAAAACTGATATCAATTAGCCAAAAAAGCAAAACGGTCCGACACAGATAATTTCATAATCATTTAGATTTCCAAATTTGGTTACGATTGGTTAAGTTTTGGAGGAGGAAACAGAGGAGTACGAAACCTCGATTTTTGAGATTTTTACGCAGGATTTTTCGCCTTGTCCTTATCGCACTACTTTTAGGTGCCGCTTCCGTTAGCGAGACGGGTATATTTACCTAAAATATTTAAAACTCAGCTCCTGTTTCGTCTTAAGACAAACTCTTTATTTCACTTACGCGAGCGGAGCTGCGGGCCCGTCTAGTATAAGATAATATTTGTAACTTACGATTCGAAAGTGCTTGTTGCTAAGCCTACTCAATAAAGAATATTTTGACTTTGACTTAGGTTCCGCAACTTCCGCAGTGGAGATGTGCTAAAACCCCCAAGAAATTTTGATCTCAGTGTCATAGTAGTCTCAGTGTCACTGTAGGATTCTTAATTAAAATTATTAAACAAGATATTTTTTTGTTTCCAAGTTGCTTTTGTTATTGATATAATATAACTGTGTAATTAATATAACTTGTTATTTGATCATAAGACTATTACAGTAAATAAAAAGACTAATTTCTTATTAGAAAGTCGTTTTTTTTTTTTTATTCCTGGTACCAAGAAAACATTCCCTAAATCCGGATTTTATCCGAAGTTCGGATTTCGGCGTGAAAATTATCCGAAAATCCGGATTTTGTAAAATAGATTCGGATTTGCAATCCCTACTCTCAGAATACAATAACATACTTCAACGAAAATGTGTTAGTGTGCGTGTTGTGACACTTGTCACTCGTCCGTACACAAAAAGAGATCGAGGTTTGCAAGACTTGTCTTTGACGTGTGTCATTTTCTATGTATTTGTGTCGTCATTACAGATTGGATTTTGTATGTAAGTGTGTGAGAAGTGCGACTGTGTGCACCTTTCCCCCCGCGAAAAATGGCAGAAAGATTTGTACGGTGAGATATCGCTTGGGCCGCTCCCTTCCGATGTGTCGGAAGCCGGTGTTGCTCGAAGGTACCGATTGCTATATTTATTAATATTTATTTATTTTTATGGTATGTATTATAAAGTTATAAATTATTAGCATCGTGTGTACCTAATTATAACAATAACATTTTTCTTTATATTTATTTCGCTTTGATATAATATTTTTACGATAATCTGTGATTTTTTTCCTAAGAATGACTTCAAAACTAACATAACCAATCGATAATCTGTGAAGGTTGCGACACGCATCCCTACATGCAGGTGGTAAAAGGGGCGGGGCCGGCCTAAGGATTTATGGTCTCACCGGAACGTTCGTTTGGCCTGTACTCAGAGTTGGGCAAAATTTAATCGAATAACGATTAACGATTAAAATTTTCCGATTTAATCGCGAGCGACGATTAAAAGTGGCGATTAATTAATTTTATTCGAAGAGCTTCGATTAACATTAGTCGCGATTAAATTAATCGTCGACTAATTTCCGCGATTAATTTTTTTATTCGAATAATTATTCGACTAATTTTCTCACGATTAATTTTAGGAACCATCGCCCACACTGTTAACTGTACATCGCCACCTTATGCCGTTTGTAATAAGGTCTTTGTTGTTTTATAGGTTTTCAGGACTGCGGATTTAGAAAATGATGACTGTTTTGGAATCCAAGATGGCGACCGTGCACTTTGTAAAGTCATCATGGGTATCGATTTATAGGTTTCAGGGAGTGCCGGTTTCGAAAATGATGACAGTTTTGGAATCCAAGACGTCTGCCGTGCACTTTGACATAAAAGTCGTCATGGGTGTCGTTTCATAGGTTTCAGGGAGTGCAGAATTCGAAAATGATGACAGTTTTGGAATCCGAAATGTCTGCCGTGCACTTTGACATAAAAGTCGTCATGGGTGTCGTTTTATAGGTTTCAGGGGGTGCAGAATTCGAAAATGATGACAGTTTTGGAATCCGAAATGTCTGCCGTGCACTTTGACATAAAAGTCGTCATGGGTGTCGTTTTATAGGTTTCAGGGGGTGCACAATTCGAAAATGATGACAGTTTAGGAATCCGAAATGTCTGCCGTGCACTTTGACATAAAAGTCGTCATCGGTGTCGTTTTATAGGTTTCAGGGGGTGCAGAATTCGAAAATGATGACAGTTTTGGAATCTCATTTTTATTTTTTTTGAGATGTCACTTCAATTTCAGTCAAGTTTTAATTGTTTCGTTTGCAAGAAAATACTATTCGAGATAGTTTGATATATTTACCTTGTTAAATTTGTTCAAAGACTTGTAGTTTAGGTATTGTGTAGGATAATATTATTAAAAACTGATTTAAGCCGTATGAAGTGTTTCCTCTTTTTTTAAAGGATGCTATTCCAAAACTGTCATCATTTTCGAATTCTGCACCCCCTGAAACCTATAAAACGACACCCATGACGACTTTTATGTCAAAGTGCACGGCAGACATTTCGGATTCCAAAACTGTCATCATTTTCGAATTCTGCACCCCCTGAAACCTATAAAACGACATCCATGACGACTTTTATGTCAAAGTGCACGGCAAACATTTCGGATTCCAAAACTGTCATCATTTTCGAATTCTGCACCCCCTGAAACCTATAAACTGACACCCATGACGACTTTTATGTCAAAGTGCACGGCAGACATTTTGGATTCCAAAATGGTCATCATTTTCGAATTCTGCACTTCCAGAAACCTATAAAACGACACCCATGACGACTTTTATGTCAAAGTGCACGGCAGACATCTTGCATTCCAAAATGATCATCATTTTCGTAACCAGCACTCCCTAAAACCGATAAATCGACACCCATCTCGACTTTTATGACAAAGTGTTTGGCTGCCACCTGCACTGCACGCAAGGCATCTTTTTTTTACGTACTAAAATGACCCACTGTCAACTTTCAATCGAGATTTAATCGAAAATTTATTCGATTAATATGCAGATTAATTCAATTTCAATCGTATGTCAGGTCGACTAAATTAATCGCGATTAAATTAATCGCGATTAAAATTTGACGATTAACTTTTTTATTCGAATAAAAAGTTAATCGATTAATGCCCATCTCTGCCTGTACTATATCATTGCTAAAAATTGTTATACAAAGAAAATAAAGCAAGTACAGTTTTCGGCCTAAATAAGCACATGCACACTATAGGGAAACGTGACATAGGGCGGTGCAGACTCTGTATGGAGGCAGAGGAGACGCCCTTGCACATCCTCACAGAGTGCCCTTGCCTAATGCGTACTCGTGACATTTTCGGCTTTGCCACAGTTTGGTAGTAAGAAGAGATGGTATGGTGTATATGAATATACTCACAACAAATTTGTGGAGGGTGGGTCGTCAGCATCAAACTCATCATCATCATCCTCCTCATTGGCATCGCCTGCTGCCTGGTTTAACTCTGGAAGCCTGGAAAAATATAGTGTTTTACCAAAATTAACCAGTCAAAACCGCTACTCATTATAATATTTCATGCTAGTTTTTAGGGTTCCGTACCCAAACAAGGTGATCTATGCCTGTTTGCTTTCAAGCATTGGTTTTGGTTTTGTTAAACAGTGAGAATTCTGTGCCAATGTAGTACTATTATCCTGTGGTTAAACCTCGTTTTACATGGTTCAACAGGCTTTGGCTACAAAAAATACTGGTCAACCACCTATCATACCTGAGTTCATGTCCGAGCACCACAAACAGTGCAGGCACAGGCTCCCGCTGTATGGCGTGCAGCGATATGTTGGGGTACAGCAGGGAGATGGTGGCTGATGCTCCGCCGTTGGCGCCGACGCCGCCACCCCACACTACATTACTAATAAAAAACATTACAAATGTAATAACTACAACTTGTATCAAAATAATACAGTATAATGAGTAACATAAAAAGATTAAAAATTAAATTTAAAAACTAATTAAAATTAAAAACTACCTAAAATTAAAAACTAATTAAAATTAAAAAATACCTAAAATTAAAAACTAAACTAATCTAAATTAAAATAAATCTAAAAAAGGCCCCCGCGGCATTGTGCCAAAGATGCTGGCAGCATTCCCTCGCTGAATGGCAATGCTAATGCGTTGCGAGAGAAAGCTGCCAGCTCTCTGGTCACCGGTGGTATATGGTATCAAACACTACACATATTCTCCCAGTGTTAGTATTGCTAACAAACTATTGATATAAGAAAATCATTTTTAGGGCACCCAAAGAGTAAAAATGGGATCCTATTACTAAGAATCCACTGTCCCTCTGTCTGTCAACAGGCTGTATCGCTGTGCTAGACAGTTGAATTTGTCACCGATGATGTATTTCTGTTACCGCTATAACAACAAATGCTAAAAAGTACAGAATCCTCGGTGGGCGACTGGCAAGTCTGACTCGCACTTGTCCAGTTTTTTTACATTCTCAATGTACAATCGAATAAGAGACACTTTAGTGAAACACTAAAACATAAGTTGGCAAAAATCTTAAAATAAGTCACCTTAATAGAAAGATGGGAAGGAGGGGGGGAGGGAAGGGGAGGTGGGGAAACCCCCCCTCCAACTTCCCCCCGCGGAAATGCTTGGTTTCTGAATTATTCATAATTTCATAGTTATAATTTGAGGTTATGATAGTGCCAAAGATTGGGTTATTCGCAGACGATCTAGAACGCAAAATGACTAGTGTAATATTTTGCCTATATCACTTTTAGTCTACATCGCGAACGGTCCAGTTGCCAACATGCCTACATCATTTTCGTCGTTTTATCGTTACGTTAGCGATGTCGACGGAGCCCCGCTGTCGCGGGGCTCCTATTCTGTGCTGTTTGGCCTTCGGCCTTTTGAAGATAACTATCGAACCTAACCTACCCTAGTGATATAAAAAAGTGGTAATTTTGCGTTCTAAACCGTTCGCGATGTAGACTATAAGGGATATAGGCAAAATATTCACTAGTCATTTTGCGTTCTAAACCGTCTTAATATTCAATGATCGTGACGGCAGCTAAAATTGCTTTAAATCAATTTAAAACAACCCGTGACAGCGTCAGTTATCCTCAAATAAGGCGACTTATTTTAAGATCCAACCCCATAAGTTTTGCCAAAATTGTATGCCAAAATAAAAGAGATATAAATGTAATATATACACTAAATTTAGAATGTCCTTTCTGAGACAAAGGGGCATAATGACATTGTTATTTTGGGATTGAAGTACAATAACAACATCATGGATTGCTTTTTATATAGTTTCAATTTTTTTAGTGAATATCACTGACTTAATATTAGAAATAGACACACAGAGCGGAACAAAAATGTCAACAAAATGTGGATCAGAATGACATTAGCTGCAAATTTGCATTGATGATAAAAACGCTTACGTAAATTTTGAGTCAAGATAAATGTTTTGTACGGAAAAGAACTTACTGTCGTAAGCATTAAGTGTCAAATTTGTAAACATTATTACCAACACTGTTAAAACTTTAAGTCCGATGGCACTAAACGTAACTTCACCTTTGTATTTACGTCAAACAACGTCAAACGAGAATAATGAACGAATGGAGTCCCTTTGGTACATTTTAATAGGTATTACTGTACAGAAAAACCGAAGTAATAAATGAAACAAATTTAATTTGATCGGGAGTTCAAATAAAATTAATTCATGGTAACAACCCGTGTAAGTTATCATAAAATAAATTTATAAATTTATTATATTTTCCTTGAAATAAATTCAACTTATTAAATAACTGTGTATTTTAGATCTACATTATACTCTTCGCACTTTCGTTCTTTGCAATATAGTGCACGGGGACATTCAGGTCGCTACTGGTACTGATTGGTTATGGTCTTTATCAAAAAAATCCTGTGGTTGTCACTGTGTTCAGACAGGTTTAACATTTACAGTTAGTCGATGTAAGCCCTTATTGGTCGTGTATATGTCGGAAACAGGGAAATGCGCCGAACACACAAGTGCCGTTTTGCCTTGTTTAAAACTGCATCACCCCTATCTCTTGCTATAATAGCAGTCCACTCTGCACGTCGCATAGGTTTTCTTGGAAATCTTGAATTTAAACATAATATTATATCTTACGAATTCCATATAAAAATAAAAACCGGGCAAGTGCGAGTCGGACTCGCGCACGAAGGGTTCCGTACCATAATGCAAAAAAAAAAAACGAAAAAAAAGCAAAAAAAAAACGGTCACCCATCCAAGTACTGACCACTCCCGACGTTGCTTAACTTTGGTCAAAAATCACGTTTGTTGTATGGGAGCCCCATTTAAAGCTTTATTTTATTCTGTTTTTAGTATTTGTTGTTATAGCGGCAACAGAAATACATCATCTGTGAAAATTTCAACTGTCTAGCTATCACGGTTCGTGAGATACAGCCTGGTGACAGACGGACGGACGGACGGACGGACAGCGAAGTCTTAGTAATAGGGTCCCGTTTTACCCTTTGGGTACGGAACCCTAAAAAGTATTGGCCTCACATCGACTCATTAGATTTTTGTTCCTTCACATCCCTTCTTTGGTACTAACAAAATAATTTATTCAAAATCATGAAATTACCACCAGATTACATAAATTATGTAATGCTATCCAAATAACTAACCGAAAGAAATACATTCCATGCTTTTTCCTCGTTTTATCATTGTTGTTTTTGCATATTTTTACGACCATTTTACGACATTGTTGACAACTTCACATTTGAGCGGTCCATACAAGACTAAACGAAAAAGTAACGCGTGATCTGTTTTAACGTTACTTTTGCGGGGCCATTTTTTGCGGCTGATTGGGTATCCAGTTCTTATTCTATATCAATGGTGAATATGGTATTTAATCTAAAGTTTAGTATAACTCCGTTAAAAAAAATGATAGGTATGATGATAAATTGTTTAACTACATGTCTCATATACTTCAGAATAAAATAATAATTGAAAAATTGAATATACACTTGATTTTTCTCTCAATTAAGGTTAAAATAAACAAATCGGTATAAGTAAGAAAACGTGGGACAACTACACTAAACAGTACAGCGTTAATTAGAAGAAAACTTACTTTTCTGTTATGTATAATGTAGCAGTGCCTAGTTCTTGGCCATCAACCAGGAGTTTGGTGCCCGGAGTTTGAGATAGTACCCCTTCAACGGGAGCCGAAAAGGTAGACGAAACAACAACCATTTTGACCACACTGAGTGATATACCAATAAGTTGAAATGAACAACTTATAAGGTAAATAGGTTTAAAAGGTCGTGAACAATAGAAAAGCGTGTAAAACTCTCACAAATTCGTGGGAACACGTTTTTCTCTCAGCGATTCACGTTTTGCATCAATAGTTTTTGTTAATAATAGTAAGGATGTTTTCTATTACGTTAAAAAGACATTTTTTATTCGTTTCTTTGTTTGTCTCGGAAACGTTTTGTTATTTGTTCAACATTTAATGTTTGGCATTTTTTTTTATAAAAATTAACAAATAAGAATTACAATAAAATAAAGAAAAATATAGTTTTGTATAATTAGGTTACCAACTTTAAAACCAATATTATTTTCAATATTTTATATTATTCTTGATTTTTATGATGCATACGTTCAGCAATAACTAAACGTGGAAAAATATTGACCAATTAAAAAAAGCTTAAAGTACGTAACTTCTATTAACCAATCAAAATTAGGCAATACATTACCGACAACGAGAACGCACTTCCGCTTACGTGTTGCCATAATTTGAAATATACAGGAATTCTAAATAATTTCTTGTTGAACTATGCCATCTCTCAACTGTATAGTAGGGTTTTCTAATGCTTATTTCCTTTAGAATCATTGACATTTATGATAAATTAATTTTAATTTTAATGATCAAGTAGTTTAAGTGGTTTATGTTGTAGGATACGATTTTTGTTTTGTTTTTAATCCTATTTAGACTTTAGACAGTGGTAACATTGATTTTTAGTTGTCAAGTCGAAGTGTCATATCAACATGCCATTTTCGTCAATTTCGTCTTTCGTCTGTCGAATTTGGTGAATACGGTGAAGTATATAAAAATATTGAACATCAGAACCGAAAAAACAGCAAAATTACTAATAGCAATTTGCTATATCGTAATCGTACATTCATAAATAAAGTATTTTCTAAAGCAAACACACTGTTCCTAAGAGACTAAAATGAAGGACTCAAGTTATCATTTTGTGAATGTTGAGGAAACATTTGATCAAGACAATAGTGGCTCTGTTAATCATACTGAAAATAAAGATGTAAGTTAAGATTTACCAACTAAAAGTTATACTAAGTTACCATTTCTCACTAATTGTTAAATTATTGTTCTCTTTATTTATTTAGGGTCTGAAGCTATCAACTTTGGAGCAGGATTCCCGCGGCCTAACTGAAAATGCTGAGGACATCCCAAAACGTAAATACTACCGGCTGGACCAAGTGGTATTTGCTGAGTCTATCCATGGGGAAACTACTACAGAAGAACGAGGTACCTATATAAAAAAAGTTGGGATAATATACACTTATGTTAAATTAAATATTTTGATGAATAAAAATTTTACACTTAAATATTTGCTTAAGAGATTGAGCAACTTTTTTCACTTTTAGACATTTTGTTGGGTAACTTTAAGTTAAGGTATAATTATAAACTGAAATAAATGTCATATACTAAGAAAAAGTGACTAACGCCTCCAGTGCCCCAGACTGGAATGGAACCAGCGTCCTCTGCTATCGCGTCAGGTGCCTGTCTACTTGAAATAAAAAACAAATTAAAATATTTTCTGAAAATAATTTAATTTGTTCTAATACTTCTAATAGTAAGGCATAATTAGTAATTAATTTTAACAGGTGAACAGGAAGATTTGGGAGAAATAAAATTTGTTGACAATATCATAGTGAAGACTAGACCTGGCAAAAGAAATAGATATTTTATTGATATCAAAGATGACTGCCTGGAATGTCCTATGGTAAGTTTACTCTAGATATTAAACAACAAAAAATTATGGGCACTACTTTTTAAATGATTTTAGTTATAGTTTATAAGAAACTTTTACTGCCATCTGACTTTCTAACTTTAAACAAATGAAGAACTAGGCCTTACTGAGATTAGTTTGATTTCTTCACATTGTTTTCCTTCACCAAAACCTGCCTTAGATCTCTTTCCCACTGACATCCAGTTTTATGCAGAATCTCGTTTTAGTAGTATACAAGCTAATACAGTAACGTTCACATGAGCATTCTGTTTGCGGGATACTGCACGCCGAGTGTTGGCCGAAAAGTTAATGCGATTGAATATTCTTGACCATTAACCAGTACAAATTGAACCGTCAGTTACCGTTTACGGTTCAATTTGTACTGGTTAATGGTCAACCCACTGGTACCCCAGAGATGCTAAAACAAAGAGAGGCAGACAGATACTAAGGTGGGAAGATGATATAAAGAAGGTCGCTGGACCAACTTGGAGTCGGGAAGCACGGGAGAGAGAGCATTGGAAGGTTTTAGAGGAGGCCTATGTCAGTGGACGCGAAGCTAGAAATAATTAAAAAAATAGAGGAAATAAAATAAAACATGTAATTACACATAATAACTAGCAATAAAGGCTATCTTTATCTTTTTATCTTTAATGGCCAATTGCAATCAACATTCGGCCAACACTGCTGCACGCATACTACAGAAAACTGGATCCAGCAGAAAACCGTACCCGGAAAAAACTGTACGTAAGTGGGAAAGAGCTCTATTAAGACGAAACAGGCTGGCAAATGAGAGCATGCGCGTCGGACTGTACATGAACATAGAAAAGACTAAAGTAATGACCAACTCTAAAACTCGGATAATAAAAGTGAATGGAAGCGAAGTGGAGTACGTAAATGACTATATTTATCTAGGCAAACAAGTGTCCTTCAATAAAAAACAAAATGAAGAAGAAGTCGACAGAAGAATAAACAACACATGGAGAAAATACTGGTCACAAAAAGAAGTACTTAAAGGCGACTACCATCCAAAGTTAAAAAAGATAATAATGGACACTTGCATACTACCTTGTCTGACATATGGTTGTCAAACATGGACATACACAAATACAATAAAAAATAAAATTTCCACATGTCAACATGCCATGGAAAGGAGTATGTTGAAGTTAAGACGAATACATAAAGTCAGAAATGAAGAGATCAGGAAAAGAACTAAACTTGTGGATGCCCTAAAACAAACACTGCGTCTAAAATGGCAATGGGCTGGTCATGTGTCAAGATATACAGACAAAAGATGGACTAAGACTGTGACTGAATGGACAGGACCACCTGGAAAAAGACATCAAGGAAGGCCACAGAAGCGCTGGTCAGACGACATAGTTCAAATAGTTGGAAAAACAGGAATAAATTGGATGAAATTAGCTACAGATAGAGAACAATGGAAGGGACTCGAGGAGGCTTTTACCCAATAGGGATCAGTGAAAAGAATTAACAAATAATACAACAACATATAAACAAACATTATATTCGCTGAAATAAATAAAGCTGTAATAAAAAAAAAAAAATAAGACGAAACAGGAGCTGAGTTTTAAACATTTTAGGTGAATATACCTGTCTCGCTAACGGAAGCGGCACCTAAAAGTAGTGCGATAAGGACAAGGCGAAAAATCCTGCGTAAAAATCTCAAAAATCGAGGTTTCGTACTCCTCTGTTTCCTCCTCCAAAACTTAACCAATCGTAACCAAATTTGGAAATCTAAATGATTATGAAATTATCTGTGTCGGACCGTTTTGCTTTTTTGGCTAATTGATATCAGTTTTGAATGCCACGCCTCTCATTGCGGCATAGTCAATTAGGCCATTTTGGCCATTTTTGAAGGGCTCTAGCGCCTTAAAAAACAAAAATATCAAAAAAAGCAAAACGGTCCGACACAGATATTGACAATATTAATCTGTGTTGAAAAAATCATTGCTCTAGCTTCAAAAACCACGGAGGAAAACGAGGAGTACGTTTGTATGGAGAAATGACCACTCCTGTTGGCTCTTAAGGCAGGTTTTGGTGAAAGAAAACAATGTGAAGAAATCAAACTAAGGATAGTATTCCATCTGTCCAATTTCTTGGTCCAATGTCATTGCGTCTCACTCTCTCACTAAGAAAAATGTGATACGCAAATACACATTGGACAAAGAAATTGTTTGAAATTAACCTTGCTTTCTATATTACACATCTTTGTTTACCATAATGTCCATAATCAACTTTTCATATGCACATTTTTTTAGTCAAACTGCTCGCAAACTTTCAACACCAAAACACTTCTAAAGGCCCACATCCGCAAGGTCCACTGCGCCACCACCAAGTACATTTGTGAGGAGTGCGGTGCGGGTTTCACAGCACCATATCTATTGAAGAGGCACTCCGCTGTCCATGGGGGTAAGGTGCAGTGTGGGGTTTGTGACAAGTGGCTCAGTCGGCGGACTGAGTAAGTATGACTTCTTTTCATCCTGTTACCCTCTCTGGTCTCTGTTGTTGTGTTGTCTGTTGGGACTTTCAATCCGGAGGTTGTGGGTTCAAACCTTGGCTAGTACCTATAGTTCGTTTTTTTAGCATTAGAAATAAGGTAAACAATCTTGATGTGTCTTTTAATTGAAAAACACATTTTAAAAATAACTTATGGCAAATATATAACAATTATGAATCTAATACGATCTTTTATATTCTTCTGCTTTCATAAGTACATAATAGTTATTGGTTTTTAAAAAGCGTTTTTCAATTAAAAGACATGTCAAGTAAGTAAGTAAGTAAGTAAGTAAATATTCTTTATTGCACCAATAATTATACATTTTACATACATGTAAAACTACAAAGAAATCAAGAATCAAGATCGCTTACCTTCTTACAAGTTCTTTCTAATGCTAAAAAAAACGAACTATATAGCGGGGTCCACACAGAGCGAGCACGAGCTCTTGAGCTTTTCGGAACTTATGTACGAAATATCATTTGATATTTACCAGTTGCTTTTCGGTGAAGGAAAACATCGTGAGGAAACCGGACTAATCCCAATAAGACCTAGTTTTCCCTCTGGGTTCGAAGGTCAGATGCCGATGCCAGCCGATGCAGATGCCAGTCGCTTTCGTAAAAGTGCCTACGTCATTTCTTGGGATTAGTTGTCAAGCGGACCCAGGGCTTCCATGAGCCGTGGCAAAATGCCGAGATAACGCGAGGAAGAAGAAGACCCTCTGTTGGGGTGTAGGGCTGGGCCTAATACCAGGGGCGTATTTAGCCTAGGGCCATCCGGGCCATGACCCGGGGGGCCAATCCGCTAAGAGCGGCGTATGCCGCCCCTGGCGTTTTGCTTTTTGTTTTTCTTCCTTGACTTTTGGGGCGGCGAAACTTATTGGCTCGGGGCGCCAAATTTCAATATACGCCCCTGCCGAGTACCTTATTATTACTGAGAAAGTATGAGTTTATAGAAGTTTAAATGTAATAATGAGGGTAAACACACAAAGTTTAACGCAGATGGCGCTGTGATCGCTTAAAAAAATTCTTTAGATAACCCAAATCAAAAAAAAAACTAACCATAGACTTTTGTTTGGTTCCTAAACAGTTGGTGCCATTATTGTCCGTTTTTAAACTCATTCATTTGTCACCAGCCTGTCAGTTCACATGCGAACACACGGTGCGACGCGGCAACACGCGTGTGCGTCATGCGGCAAGCGCTTCCTGCGGCTTGCGTCGTTGCGGCGTCACGAGAAGTTTGTGCATCGCGACGGGGACTTGGCCTGCGAACGTTGTGATGCCAGGTACTTATAGTTTGTCAAAGGACTGTCTCATTTCAATCATAGACAGAGAGAATCATACTATCTTTGTCTTACACTAGTACTAGCACCCAAAAGAAAAGGATGAGTATAGTTTTCCTGGTTCTTACTGACTGACAAATTGGTTTGATCAACTATACTTGACTATCACGTAGGGCTTGCATTCCGGAATTCCGGAATTTCGAAATTCCGGAATCTCGGACCAATTTTCCGATATTTCAATTCCGGAATTGATACCACTGAATATCGAAAATTCCGGAATTGGATTTAAGTACTTTTTTTAGGTTTTAATACGTTTATTATTGAAAATTGTTAAGAAATTACATTATACTGTGTTGTTAGTCGTTATTACGTGCCTCTTAGTCATTCAATGGACTATAGTATTACATAATAGTAGGTATATATTTTACTGTTCCGTTTGCTAAACCAGTGCGAGTGCGACGTGCGATATTATAGGCTCATAATAATAAATAAAGGGCAGCTTGTGGCGAGCTGTTGGGGAGTAACGACCCCACGGACCCGAGTGCTCCCGAGAGTCGGTCAGGGTCTCCGTCTCCGGCGTGTCTTCGTCGGTCGGAGTGGACCCCAAGGGGACCCGCAAGACTCTCAGCTCTGGCTTACCTTCATTGGCCGTCCAGAGAGGAGTCGCTAGAGCTATATGCTCCAGGGGTGGAAGTGAAAGATGCATAAGACGCGAGTTGGCACAGTGGCTGGTAACAGCCACTGGGTAGAAAGCGGCGCACACCTCTCGACACCCCTGAGCCGCTCACACCGGTGTTGCTCCTGGTCGTCTTTACGACGGCAGTTTCAGGGGCCCATCTAGTCAGCGGCGAGTCACCGCCTGCCTCGATGACGGTGTTAACATTGTTATGGCAGGTGTCCGGACCTCTTTTACAATAGCCCAGTCTCATTGCCCACCCAAACATCAATCCATAGACCGGCATACTGTTCACTTTTTCTACAATAGTCCCAATGCCTGCTGAGACCGGTTCATGGGTGTCTATTGTTGCGCCTGTGAACGGGTTCCAGCAGGCGTTCTACATGACATTAAAGCTCTCCAAAGGGCCTCTACGTGTTGGATCTATATCCCCACGCAAGCCTATCAAAAGACCGGAATTTATAGGCCCGTGTTATCTAAGGAAAAAATAAATGATGTTGGACACGGCGCGGATAGTCCACCGCACCTGTTCCTCTCTCTATAGCCCTTACCACCGGCAGCTTGGGGGCCTTGCCCTGTTGCCGGCGGCACCCTAGGTTAGGTTTTTTATAATGTGTTCATATGTATTTTTTTTTTTCGTTTTTTATGTGTTTTTATATTTTATTTTTATATGTATATTGTAAAAACCTAAACAGAGAGTTTAAACGAATAAAAAAATTAATAATAATAAAGCAAAGCGATTTACTTGCTTAGAATAGTCAGAATAGTCTGAATCCTACATAAGCGAATTTTTAGAATTGAAATTAAACCTATTAGGTTAGGAAGAGTAGGAAGCTATTATATTTAACTGATTTGCTAGCAACTATAGTTTCCCCAATTAAATACCCCGTATCATAGAAGTGAATAAAAGTAACCATTTTAATGAGGTGTTAAAATAAGAGGTGAAAAAAAAAACGTAAGTACTTCAAATTAAATTTCTCTTAAACAATACTAACTTTAATAAACGTAAAGTATCAGAATTTCACATTTTTTGTTGTTTTTTAATAAAAAATGGAATAAAAATATGATAAACCCTAATTCCGGAACCAGTTCTGGAATTCCGGAATTGGAAGCCAATATCGAAAATCAGTTCCGGAATTGGAAACCATCCGATATTGCAAGCCCTAACTATCAGTGCACCGTTCTGTCACAGATTAAGTAATAGTACTACAGTACAGAAAGGAAACTTCCTACAAAACCGAAGTTTGACAGCGATTCAAGGACGAATCAGGGATGCTGCGGATGCAGATTTTTTGACATCCGCGGATATTTAAAGGCTTTACATGTTAGTAATTTTTGTTTAAAAAAAACGAAACGTTTAGTATAGGTGCGTTATATTTAATAAACAGTGACTTTTGGCTGACTTTTCTGGATCTAGACGATTTCGTTATAGGTAATGACGAAATTACCTAGCACTTACGCCGCCGCTAACACGTTCCTGTACCGACTTCTTCGACATACTACTACAGCATCCGCATTAAGCTCCGCATCGATTTTTTGCGGATGCGGATGCGGATTTTGATAATAATGCGGACAAACATACATTACAAACATACGTTTAATATCAGATGGACTAATTAATAGTGGACCTTATGTTGTTGCATTAAGGTTGAATTTTCAGTGAACAGTGTCACACGATAATACTAACAGTCTAACACTACTGACGGTAACACTTCAGTTACTCCGGAGTCTTTGACGATGGGTCTCTGTCGACCTGTCTGGGGGCCTACCGCGAAAACCGAAATTCGCGAATTGCGGGGATCTTTTTCTTTTACTCCAATGAAGGCGTAATTAGAGTGACAGAGAAAGATGCCCGCAATTTGCGAACTTCGATTTTCGCGGTTATAGCCCAGGCCTAGTGGGTAGTGACCCTCTTATTGCGCAGACATAAAGGTTTTTTCTATCGGTTTTTGCCGATTCCGTTTCGATATATTTGGGGAGACTCCTACTCGGATATAGTCGTCGGAAGTTAGTGTACAGATACCTTAGAGCATTTAATAACCGGAGTCGCCTTTAAGAGCTTACCCCTCTGCCGAAAAACTTGCACAATTGTCCAAACTTTTGTATGGAATGACGTTTATCTGACATGGCTATTTGTACGTTACGTACTAATCATGTGCAAATAGCCATACATTTGACGTGCCCCTCCCCCGCAAAAATCGGCAGACTGTTTTGTACAGAAAATGACAGCCAAGGCGTCTCCAGTTACTAAATGCTCTAAGACTGACTAGAATAACACTGTTTTTTTTTTCAGTTTTTCTTCTCGGACACTGTGGAGTCAGCACCGTAGAGCACACAAGCACTAAGGTGGGTCTTTAAGATACGTGTGAAAAATCTAATGAATAGGGGGTATTACCACAGAATAAATAATAGTACTACCGTACAGAAAGGAAACTTCCTACAAAACCGAAGTTTGACAGCGGTTCAGGGTCGAATCATGCTGTCCGTTTCTAATATATGGCACTATCCCTTTCGGCTATTTAGGGTTGTCAAAATTCAAGCCATTATCTTATCTGTGGTCGTGCACGCAAAGGGACGTCAAGTTGTGTCAACCCTAATAATTGCTCGGAGCAATGCTGAGCCGAGTTTGGCCGAAGTCAGGAGTTTCGCACCCCTAAGCTGGCTAGTAAATCATAGAGTAACTGTAAAACTGTAAAAAGTATACGAGTACACACTGTGCCTTAAACTGTTTTATGACAATTTTTCACAGACAATAAAATATGATATTGATGCATCAAGGCGGTTTGTTAACAAGGGCCTACCGGGAAACGCGAAAATCGAAATTTAGTTATCTGCCTCTTTATCGCTCGAATATGCAAGAGTGATAGGAGAGGTTGGATTTTTGCGCAGAGGTTTGCGTAATATATTGTAAGTGGCCAGTATTATTATGCACAAGGCACATGCGCGTTTCTCTAAAGAGGTTAAAAACGACGCTCCAATTCTAATGCGGTGCTACGTGACCAAAGCGCCGACCGCCATAAGGTACCTTTTCCCGTGGAACGTCACATTTTATAGTTAAAAAATTACCGAGTTCCACACATCGTGTAGATATCACTACATATCTACAGATCTACACAATCTACTGTAAACTTCACATGAAAAGGGATTGTTCGTATCTGGCGTGATTACAAGATTACTTTTTCGATTTATTATACAGTGAAACCTGGTTAATTGGCACCTGGATAAATGGAAAACCTCAATAATTGCAACCAAAAGTCCGGTCCCGGTCCCTTGAGACCAAAAGGCCTCTATAATTGAAATTTTGGAACCTCTATAATTGCAATTTAGATTTTAGGGCTTTTCGTAATTTTGCCTCTGTAATTGACCACGTCGCAACTAAGACCTCTATAATTGACACTGTGCTAAAAACATCCGTTATTTTTGGTCTTCTTTTTACCTCTATTATTGAAACGAGTCTTACTTATTACCTCTGTAATTGAAATAATGTAGTTGTAGACAGCAGAAACAATATTTTAATAGCAATGATCATTTTATTTATATCTTCATCCAGAATTCAATTTATTTATTGGGTATCCATCACAGCCTGTAGTAGGTGAAATAGTTTTAATTAAATCAAAAACAAAGTATGCTTTTTACATTCCAATAAAACTTTCTTCTACAATTCAAGGGAAATTTTTAAACCCAAATGGTTAATAAGAAAATAAAGTAGTAATTAATGTAGTGTAAAAGTGCAAGTATAGACAGAAGCTATATATAGACCAGAAACCCAGAACGTAAGCGTGTAAATCTACTTTCAATGGTTATTTGCACCTCCATAAAAGAAATTTGTCAAAACGCAACCTCTATTAATGAAAACCTCTATAATTGACACAACGATTTTGTGAACCTCGTTAATTGACACGACCTGCTTAAATGAAAAACCTGGTTAATTGACAAAAAATGGCCGGTCCCTTGAAATTGCAATTATCCAGGTTCCACTGTATTTACTTCGTTGGCTTGAAGGGCTATTTTTAGTCCCCACGCTGGCCCAAAGCGGGTTAGAAGGGGGGGGGGGGGGTCAAAATTATTATCGTTGTCTTGTTTCTGACCACTCTGTGAGTGTCACGCTTGTAGGTGGTCTAGCATGAGTTGCATTCTCGCGCGTGACTCTATACTCGTACATCAAGCGCGACTTCAAGTATTGACTCGCGCGCTAGGACGCAAGTTATGCTAGACCAGTATATTATCCCGCGCCATGTTGCGGAATTTCACTGGAACTAATTTTTTCATACTATACTGAACTGTATACCCTATACATGAGAATAACAGCGCCCTCTTGACAATGATCATATTAATGATCATATGACTTTAATTTACATAAGAAGTTTATTTTAAATCATCTCATTCAAAGGACGGCGGAGCGAATCGTATGAGATTACTTATTCTGTGGTATTACGATACGCTTACGTCTTACGTTACGACGCCGTGTGCTGAGGGCCTAAGCGGAATGGTCGCTTAGGGTAGTATTCCACCTATCCAATTTATTTGTCTAAGGGGCTATTCGTAAATTACGTCATTTCAAATTAGGGGGGGGGGGGTCTGGACATCGGATGACGGTAGCATGAAGTAGGAGGAAATGGGGTCATTTGAAGCATGATTTTTGGATGATTATAGGGGGGGGGGGGGTCCAAAATCGTCAAAAATCGATGACGTAATTTATGGACAGCCCCTAATGTGTATTGCGTTTCACATTTTGCTTAATGAGAGAGTGAGTCGCAACGACATTGGACAAAGAAATTGGATAGGTGGAATGCCACGTTTACGTTAGGTACGCCACATAAAAATAGCGTAACCGCCAACCGCTCAAAAGCAAAAAGTCCCTTATTAACCGATACGACCTAAAGGACACATTCCATTTACAAATGACTAAGGTTCTCTCGTTCTACGTATTACGATACGCTTACGCTTCTCTTACGTTACGACGCCGTGTATTGAGGACCTAAGCGGCGGATTGGTCGCTTAGGGTGGTATTTCACCTATCCAATTTATTTGTTCAATGTGTATTGCGTCGCACATTTTGCTTAATGAGAGATTGAGTCGCAATGACATTGGACAAATAAATTGGACAGGTGGAATACCACCCTTACGTTAGGTAAGCACATAAAAATAGCGTAACCGCCAACCGCCCAAAAGCCGAAAGTCCCTTTTCATTCGAAACGACGTAAGGGACACATTCCATCCTCAAATGACTAAGGTTTTTATACAAAAACCAATTACAATTAATCAATTATTATACAATTATTAATTAATTTTATACCTACAATTTATCAAGCGAAAACGGAGGTCTCCATTTCAGCTTCCACAAAAATTTCGTATGTCTGTACATCTGTCCTGCTGTGCGTTTCTCAACTGATTCTAGTGAAGTTTAGTGAGCAGGTATTTGAAGTTTAGTGAGCAGGTATTTGAAGTTTAGTGAGCATGGTATTTATAGGTATAGAATACATTGGTCGATTCTGATTACAGATATTTTAAAATAACTGGATGGACATTTTATTCATGGAATTCATTCATAAAGTGGCCTTACACTCTTGCAGCTCGCTGTGCCTTCTTGATAATTATACGAATAACTATTTATTAGCACATCGTCGCCAATTAGGCATAACAAAAATATGCGGCCCAACATGAAAATTCACATTAATTCACGATGGCTATGCTTTAAGTACAGCTGTTCAATTTGTATACAGTCTGCAACTCTGCAGGGCTGCTAACACTAATAATTTTGTTGACTGCACCTAAATTATAAGATGCTATACAAGAGTATCGTTCTATGTATGTCTGTAACGCTTAAAAAATGAGACTACCTATTTAATTTTACGCGTGATGTGCACGTGCACGGAACTAATAATTTGACGCGTATATAACTTACTCTCGCCGTCGTCACATTAAATAACTAATATATACACCTGATTATTGTTATAAGTACGTGTTCGCACACAAGTACCCGGTCACCGCCCATTGAAACTAAAATATACGCCGCGATAGGAAAACTCGATTATTAACCTGCGAATTGATCAAGGCCAGTAACGTCGTTTCATAACACCTCCATTTTAGTTTACGTCTAAGATATCTCAACAAATTTCAACCTAATCCCTTTGCAATAAGGCAACAAAATGTATACATGCTTTTGGAATTACATTCGTATTTTTTTCTTAAAGTAATTACGCACACAAAGGTTTTGATTTTATATAAATACCATTTTTACGCATATTACTAGACGTTACGTTAATTTTTACATTAAAAATATATAATAAAATATGGAAATAAAAAATCAAATTGCCCGTACGTATTTATTTATTAACAGGATGGTATCGCAACGAACTCTGAGCTCGCACCTATTCCGAGTTTTTAAGTACAAATGTCGTATCCGCCTATAGGTTTTATAGAGACATACGACATTTTGTCATATTACGGTAGTATTTGTTTCGTCCCAGGCGCGGCCATGTTGAGACCGATGCGCTGGGACGATTTCCCATCGCTTGACAAGCTACTCGCCTTGAATAAACCATTATAAGCAAGAGTTCAGAGTTGTTAAGGATTTCTAGGCCATATTTATACTGGTCAGTCTGAAGGCGAAGACCCGCTTGCGCTTTGTATACGATAAGAATAACTGCCGCTACTTGCTAGTCCCGCCAGTTTAACGCGGGCGCTCGGACGTTACCGCTGTGCTTGCGCGGACGAAACGCACGCAATTCGAAATTCGAACGCGCGTGAAAATTGGAACTTCCGAATTTTAAATTACAAAAATGGTGAAAACCAAAGACGGGGACGGGATAAAAAGCAACCTGATTATAACGGAAGTACAGAAGAGACCTTGCCTATTTGATTCTAACCATCCTAATAATGGTGACAGGGCTGAAAAGGCAAGGTGCTGGGATGAGGTGTACGCGAGCGTGGTTCCTGGGTACGCAGCTCTCGGGCTCACGGAGAAGTTTGCGGCTGGTATGTTCACGCGGGTTTTCCGCGTCAGATATATGTCCACATTATTGCGCCTTATTCCGTTGTGATAAGGCGAAATATGTGTACATATTTTTGGATTATTATCGCATGCGGGCGCGGCGTTCCGCAACCGGTCGACTTCAACTGTCGCTGCGTGTTCTTTGTTTGAACCGTCGTTTAGTACGGCTTTCGAAATAACGCTCCGTGTCCGATTGTACCGGCACGTGGTGTATCTTTGCGCTATTATGAAAATGTTATCACACCGCCATTTTGTATTATTTTAAATTACGATTCATTTGTTTTCGCCGCCTCCTAGATATTCGAGAGTCACCTGTTTATCGCTAATTGAGATTCTTCGTGAGAAACAAATGACTTACGAATATCTAAATGTTTTCTTGTTTTTCACAATACGCACCTTACTTGCGGGAGTTTTAAAGTAGTATTTCGTTATAATCTCGACGATAACGCTATATATACGTAAGTGGTATAACTATGTATTATCGCTGGGCGTCAACTCCACTTGCGTGACTTGCCCGGCGTAGCAATAATAAGTAACTTATGAAAATACTCGTAAACAAAATTGCAGTAATCTACTTGCATGGACAAGTTATTTATATACTAATGTACATACTAGTTATAGATTAATTATGGATATTGGAGAATGTTATTACGTGATGTTACGTCATCGTTTTATATAACTAATGAGTATCTATTATATCTACCCCTGTCCTGGGGAAAATGCAGCTACCTGCTTAGGGACATGAATTGACTTAGAATACTTAGTTTAAAATAAGTACCTCCTTTTTGAATCTGACTGAGTTTGTGACCGTTACGTTTTAGGTTGGTACAGATAAATTTAATTAGTTAATGAGATGTGCTTACATAATGTTTGCTTTTAATTATGTAGCATTTTTAAATAGGTTGATAATGACAACCATAAGTATTCTTGTTTTTGTTGTACGTATTAAATTATAGCACTTACGTCGCGTAGTGCGCAGCGTAAGGCGTCATTAAAAATGCCGTAAGCGCCATTACTCGAAGGACCCTTTTTTAAAAGGGTCGATACAAATATGATAATTATATAATTAATAAATGTTTTTAATTACCCATTGATAAAGATAATCAGTTCTGTAATGAAACGAATCGCTGCTATAGTAATTAATAATTTATATAATAAATTCAACTTTCTTAAAATAAAAATAAAAACATATTAAAATTATTGCAACTATTTCTGAGTTTATCGTATACAGACATATACCAGCGGGCACTTCCGTTTACGATACCTATCCCGACCAAACGCAAAATGTCGTATCGTACATCAGATGAGACTTGGAGTTACGACATTCGGGCTTTTGCCACAAAAAAATATGTAAAAAATCAGTAAATTTAAAAATAAATCATTTTTTACAAATTTTTGATTCTGAAAATATTTATTTCATAAAAAATCGGGTACAAGAAATGTGGAGCACAGATTACACTACGTTTTATTTCTTCATATTAATGTAACGGTGAAATATAATTAACACGTTTGGCATAATACGCAGTAGGTGGTAAATATTTAAAGCATTAAAATAGAATGTACCCTCTCATTTTTTTCAGTTTATAGGAATATTGTCTTACGTATCGTATTCGAAATTTTAAGACGTCTATAACCCAGCAGTTTTTAATTTACAATATAGTTAACTACAGAATACCTACGTAATTTGTATGCAGGAGGTGTTTCTATACAGCTGACTGTATCTTTAGATTCTTTAGTATCTTTTTACTCCTTACTAACCAAATTTGTCTAGGAGAGTAAACCCGTTCCGCGCGTCTCCCGGATATGATCCGTCAAACCGCGACCCAAAATAATTGTTATACAATTCATACCGATACCCAGGTAATTTTTACGCTCTGTTTTTCTTATGAACTTATAACGATTTTATTGTAAAAAAATCTTAGTACACGTGGTACATATTATAATTATAACACCTAAAACAAATTAACGGAACCCCGTAAATTAAAGTAAATTTAAGTATATTTATGTAATTTATTTAAATGAACGTCAGTACAGTAGCTATTCTAAAACACGTAAATGGTACGTAACGTACTACTGTTGTCCTAAGTTATTGTTTTGTTAATATGCCATTGCCATATAAAGTTTTTGCTTAGTAAGACAAAAGGTACCTATACTAGTCTCGTTAAGTTGTTACTAACAGGAAGTACAGAACGACCGTGGTTTCTGTCGACTTGTATTACAATGGAAATTACAGCTATCAAATTTATTTGCAATAATTATATTAGAGCACAAATCAAGCAAATTTGCAAGATATTTCATCAACACTTGTTACTCATCAATGCAGTGCAAGAATAAAATAATCTAAACTTCGCGCTCGAAAAAAAAAGACAACCGTCAACGTGTCACCAAGAACCACCATCATGAATCAATCATAAAACTAATCTTACATACATTGCGTGCTTTGTAAGTATATCTCAGCGCTTTTAATAAACTAGCCATGGTAAACAAGCAATGTTTCATACATGCACAGCGATGTAGTAGTCAACTGAATTATCAAGTTGGCTGCATTGGTCCGCGGTGCGGTGTTCGTGACTCAATAGACGCAAGGGGCCGGCCCGCCCGTCTCTCATATCGAATATATACTATCGAAACCTCGTATCTATCTTTATCATTCCATTGTAAAATACACCTTTTGTCTTGTATATAGAGCACAATTTCAAAACAACGTAGAGGATAGATATGAGGGTGTGAAAGTGAGGAGTGTATAATATAACACGTAATGTACTGTACGTCTCAACGCTAATCTATACAATACAATGCTCGTTCTACACGACCTTTATTGGAGTCCCTGCAAGGAAACACGTCGATGAAAAATAGGAAAATTTGGCCTTTACAACCTCTTTCAATTAGGAACATCAAACGCGTATATATTCCGAATCGTGTTCGTTCCATATTTGTCGATTTTCAACGTCCAATATTTAATTGGACAGTATTGTACGATACTCAGCTTGAAACGGAATCTTTAACAAAAGGGTGGATAAAATTGTTACTTAAGTTTATATATTTTATCCTTAAAAATTTTATATCGTCCTTTTTCAGAACCAAAATACATTTAGAAAACAAATTTAATTATTTTCGTGGCTGGGACGGAAAACAAAATAAGTTTATGCGTCATTTTTGCGTAGGTATGGCGTATGGCACAAAAAACATTTCGCAGTATACCTACCTATGATGATAAATTGATAATAACCAATCGTGACACTTATTTAATATCCAAGTTATAATAAAAAGTCTATAATTATGTTATCCGGTTGGAAGAATTGATGAGCAAATCGACATAATTTCATTTTCAGATGACGAATCGTTCACAAAATGGCTGAATTGAACGCCAAGTGTACAGCATAGAATTTATTAATTGTATTCATACAGAAAACGTTATTATGCTTATTTGGATAGAGTTTAAATTAAAATATCAGTCCTTTGACTAAATTACTTGCGTGCGGTAAATATAGGTACAAAATATCGTCGCAAGGAAAAAACTATGCACAAACGCACGTATTTTCTAGACATATCATTATTTTACGCGACGTTCCGTGTGAAAAGGAATCTGATATCGATTAACGCTTCCGGCGCTATGCGTCATATTTGTCTTAATGCATCGTTAAAAATGGCGTAAGTGCCAATTACATCAAATAAAATCTCCACTTAAATGAAAATTGTTTCTAAAATCACACTGCAGTTATAGTACCCTTTTTCCAGTAGCCAAACCTAATAAAATAGCTGAAAAACAACTTTCTTTAAAAAGGGCGTATGTGCCATTAAAATATGACCTTTTGCCACTGCGTTTTTTTATTTTGCATAATATGCATCCATTGTACATTGCCGTCTGATACGAATTTTGGCTTTAATTTTTTTAAATATATACTCTATAGTTACACAGTTCTAATAATGCGGTTGTTTACTTGATTTGATTATAATTAGAATAATACATACAGACATAAATCAAACCTAACCTATATTTAGGATGACCTTACGAAAATCCTGAAAAGTTAATGGTTTCAGAATTATGACTAATGATAACCTTACAATCATTACATTATGACTAATAATTATGTCAAACAAAGGGATCCGATTTTATGAACGTATCCGCCATACGTATTCTTGCGAAATGCCCCATCAAAGGTGCCCATTTTGCTCAGGCTTTCGAGAAATTAAGGATAAAATCAGCCAGGTTCGCCTCTGTATTTTCCTTAAATAGAAATAAGATCGGACTTGTTGCGTTTATAAGGGAATTCTTACGGAATTTTCTGTTTTTGTTATTCTGCGGATAGGTATTAACGCTAACCAAAAAATGCGTACAATTTATTATAAGATGAAATCACTTTATGATTATTCATCAATATCCCATTTATTTCTACATAAAAAATATGGGTTTGTCATTTAATAGTCCTATTTTATTATTCAATGTAAGTACTATACTAGTGTAAGTGCTATTTTTAAATTTTTATAAATTAATTATGCTTTACCCGAAAAAGTTTATTTGCATACTTCTAAGCAGAGTAGGGCAACTTGTTTATGTGGAATAAAACAGCCTTGATTGGCTTTAGCGCCCACTCACTTTTTTCGTTTACTTACCTACCTATTTGTTATATTATGCAATAATATGTCTAGTAAATAAAATATTTTTAGTAACCGACCCGACCGACTTCAGGGCAAAGTGTTTCTAAAGAAACAGCATAAAACAATGATTTAATAAAAAACGCATTGAATTAACACGAGAAACTCCTGTTACGTAGGCGATTCTAAAAGAACCTTTGCAAGGCGTTCTCCATAATTCGATTATTTACTCGCAGAATTAACAAAGGACATGACGGGTCACTTTGATTCGGACGATACAACCTCCGAATAAGAATGACGTAAGTGACATATTGCCACTGAGACATTGTATTCTACGCAAGTGGACGTAACTACCATATTGCCGTTAGGACATTGTATCCTTTTAGAGACGAAATTGTTTTGTTTACGCACTTGTTGACTATCCGGTGGAATTAACGTGTAATATAGTTGGACGATAATGAAAGTGATACGCGTGATTTTTATTTCATCGGGTTATATGTGCGAATATATTTAAATATCATACTTATAGTTTTTAATTAATTATGTGCGTTAGTATACTAACTTCGATATAGATGTTTGTATAACCGTTTTTAAGAGTAAGTATCTAAGTAAATACTTAAATTTCTATTTCAATAATGAATTAAGTAAAATAAAATCAAATAAAAACCCGTTTTATATAGGTACTTACGTCAATTTCCAAATCGACGTAAGGCAAAATGTCGTATGTCACACTATGTGACGTGATGTGACTTACCTATTATAGGAAGATACGGGTTTTTAACTTAGCTGTAGTTTCTAATGTAGCCCACACAACTATTTTTCATATTTAAGCAATTGATTATTTTAAGATGTTTTTAAGTAAACATTTGTAACTTGTAACAGTTGTAACGTAACTATTTTTAAATAAAATAGTGTAGGTAGGTCGGGATTTTACATGTAGAAAGGTCCCAATCCTAGGTGTATTCATACTCAGTAATGTTAGTATTGGTAAAATAGGAATTTTACATATGACGCTTCATATAAAATTTCATTTGATTTGGGATATCTAACATGGGCGAATCAACTTTTAGACCAACTCTAAATATCTCCACGATATTTTTCTTCAATCGAAAATTTCGCTTATAAATAATTTAGGTATATTATGTAAGTACATTGTACTTTTACATAATTTTATGTTACAAGCAATTTGTCTCTGATAGACCTAAAATATAGATTAATATTAACTTGGGAACGATTTCTTGGTACCCATGTAACTCCAGTTTCGGTAACGCCAGAAACATGAAAATCGTTGGTGTAAAAGTTGAATTAGTATAAATGTAAGTATAAATGAGTAGTAAAGCCAAAAATACTCAGATATTCACTCAAATGAATTAAACAGTGTAACACGATGCAGTCGTGACCCGGTTCCACACAAGCCTTGCTCTTCAACAAGCTCACCCACCTTTATATTAACAGCAACACTTGACTAACCAATAATATACCTTATGTATTCGCAAGAAGGCTTACAAATGATCAGTTACATGTGACAAAATATGTTTGTATAAACCAGTTTAATACAGAGCTCCGATTGCAAGGGGATGTTATGAATGAAGGGACCGAAATATACTAGATACTAGGTCGAGTGAACGTTTTTAGGTTGCTTATCTGTGACGTGGTATTGTACTAAGGACGTAAGTACTACGACACTACGTAATCTAAGTACGAGTATTTCTAGTTCTAAATGTTCTAATGAGTGTCGTTAACATGGTAGCATTTCGCTGGCCCAATATTACAGGGTTTCAATATAGTTGAAATTCGACTAATGTCACTATGACAATGTTCGAATTTCAGTTCGATATAAGTGAAACATAGAACCCTGTAATATTGGGCCAGCGATTTGTAATTTAATAAAATATAAAATAGACTTGTTATTATTTACATCGTGTTGGGGATCAAAATATTGGTATATATTATATTATTGGTTGTTGTTGTTGTTGTTGTTTTTGTTTATGTATTTTAGCCAACTTTGTAACATTGTTTTCATGACTAAAAAGTTAAAACTGATTGAGATTTTACATAATATTATATTAGATTCACTCACTTTATTGTTTGTCAAATCTGTCATCGAATTTAATTTCGTGTAGCTACCGCTGGCGCTAGTTATGCGCGCCTAATGCCGCGCCACGATGTGACCCGACCGGATGGTACAAGTTCGATCGGTTAATCCGTGTACTTAATTCATCTCTTTTTTGTATTAGCTGTGTAAAATGTGTGTAATCAATTTTTCGGTTTATTTTATGTTTCTTTACTTATTTTTTTGTCTGTTACCTTCCGTGATTATTTCTCACTTGATGGTCTAATCGGAAGATCAGCGCTGGAAGTCGCCAGCAACATGCTGAGATGGGACCATTTCGTGACACTTTATTTTTCACTATGTTTTTTCAATGTATGTCTGTTGTCTGTGTGTTTACGAATAAAAAACTATTCTATTCTATTCTATTCTAAATATTGAGCGTTGTTTTAGATTCCCACCAATCGGAAGCCTGAACGCATTTTAACACACGTTTTAATTTATTCATATAATTAATTAATTACATATATTTAATTAAATCATAAAAACAAACTTCCTATAACAATGCAATAGGAAGAGAAATTATTAAGGCCATATTTAATAAATCTTACCGTCTTTACGTCGCAAGTCGCAACAAAAAATAACTGGAAGAATTTATACCGTAATACGTAATAATAAAAAAAAAATATGTATTTTGTTTGGAAATTTGGTCCGTCTATCAGTTAATTTGTGCTTGCGTCGGAAATAAAGTTACCTTTTTGAGAAAATTCGCCACAAATATTTATTATCACGTAAAGGAACCTTATGGCGGTTGGCGCTTACGCTATTAGTGACGCCGCTCCAATACTATTGGGGTGCTATGCGACGTAAGCGCCAGCCGCCATACGGTGCCTTTTCCCGTGGACGTTGCATAGAAAGTAATTAATTATGTTATAAGTGCGATTATTGAATTCTACGCGAACATAATCGCGTTCGCCGTCTAAAGCTACCATTATAAAATTATAATATGCAACTCGGCGAGAACGAAGAATTAACAAGAATATAATAAAGTGATTTCTCGCGGAAGCTTAACGGCCCAATTCGAACGATGCTTATAACATGTCACAGCGATACGATACCGATCTGTCAGTGTCTCAAGTGACATTTCTTCAACCGAAAACGTGAAGAAATGTCACTTGAGACACTGACAGATTGGTATATCGTATCGCCAGGGGTGCGATCGAAACTCTTCCTTTCGGGCATTCTCGGCTCCGTTCGGCTCGGCATTGCTCCGAGCAATTATTAGGGTTGACACAACTTGACGTCCCTTTGCGTGTACGACCACAGATAAGATAATTACTTGAACTTTGACAACTCTAAATAGCCGAAACGGATAGTACCATACATTACAAAGGGACAGCATGATTCGTTCCTGAAGTTAAACGCAAAATTTGACAACTCCGAACAACTGACAGGCTGATATCGACCGGCGAACTGGTACTCTGTGGGCTCCTTTATTCTGTGGTGTCGCTGTGGTATCTTATAAGTATTGCTCGAATTGAGCCGCTACTCGGGATCGGGACCGGCGCATTTTCCCGGAAAACGCTCTATCGATTCTGCTTTAACGAGAAACACGTGTAGGTACATTACTTTCATTATATTATTGGAAACCTGTATAACAGCGGTCGGCAACAGGCGGCCCGCGGCCACATGCGGCCCGCGAACCTCTCACTTGCGGCCCGCGGGCCCCCCTGGCTATTTTGTATGTAATATTGTCAAACAACAATGTCTGATAAAGTCACACATATTAACAAAGTGCGGCCCGCGTCAACTTCCTTAACTAGTATGTGGCCCTTCGCTGCTAGGTAAAAGGTTGCCGACCGCTGCTGTATAAGTATAAATGTACAATAAACCATTTTCTTTCGCTTTCTGGGAGCTCTCGAATCGGCCACTATCGGAATAACCAATTTGTTTAGTTAAATACATCATTGTGACGTTCTGCGAGAAAAGGTACCTTATGGCGTTTGACGCTTAAGTCACGTAAGACTGCTTTAGTATTGGAGCGTCGTTAATAATAGCGTAAGGGCCAACCGCCATTAGGTACCTTTACCCGTGGAATGTCACAATTATAAAGAACTTTTGAAGAATTCCGTCTCAACACTAATGGGTTATTTTATTGTGAAGTTGTATTTCTGTCTCTGTCATTGTCATATAAAAAAAAACTACTTACATCGCCGTAAGGTACTTACTTAAAAAAAAATACTTTACTAAATCCGCTACTATAGGATTTCTAACACTAAAATAAAAGCCGAAGTGCGTTTCCGTAATTTCCACTACTTATTATTAAATAAGGCTAAATAATTAGTAACTAGTTAATAAATAACAGTCGCCAGTTGCTAAAGTATTGTAAAACGCCTTCATGGACTCATGAGGCGTAATACATAACGCTTTTTTAATTCACATTTGGAATGACGCTCCCAAGGCGCTTAGTCATTCTGCCAGCCAGTGACTCCATCCAGAAACGCGCCTCGGTCGTTTACGTATAATCGCTGTGTTGGTTAACATTCTCTTATCTGTGCCTTTATGAATATTTGTTTATGTGACACGTAGCTTCATAATATTTTATCGGTAAGCTTTCCTGTAGCTTATGGTGGTTGAGTTGAACCAAGAAAAGTCTGCAACGATTTTAATAGCATATGCAGTGCAAGTGTTACATGTTTTAATCGTCAAACTTGTATGAAATTACGAGCTGTCAAAGATTTTTATAGATGACGCCAGCATAGGTTTCTCCTGTTTTTAGATTTGTAATATGGGATTTGGCTTATAGAGCCATCCAGCCCATAAAATTTAAAAAAATCATTTGACACTATTTGTAGTTTTGACAGATAAAACCAATTCTGGCGCTTACGTCGCCTCGCATTGTAGTTACAACCCCTTTAACAATAACGTAAACGCCAACTGCGAGTACCTAGCTGAAGTCTTTTCACAAAAATTGTAGGTTCGTTCTTATCTGTTCGTTCCACGTTCGTTCGAATATTTGTTCATGCGATACGTAGCGTAGCTTCAAAATATTTATCTACATATAATAAAGCTACGTATAGGAACGCTATATATTTTTAGGGTTCCGTACTCAAAGAGTAAAACGGGACCCTATTACTAAGACTTCGCTGTCCGTCCGTCCGTCCGTCCGTCCGTCTGTCACCAGGCTGTATCTCACGAACCGTGATAGCTAGACAGTTGAAATTTTCACAGATGATGTATTTCTGTTGCCGCTATAACAACAAATACTAAAAACAGAATAAAATAAAGATTTAAGTGGGGCTCCCATACAGCAAACGTGATTTTTGACCAAAGTTAAGCAACGTCGGGCGTGGTCAGTACTTGGATGGGTGACCGTTTTCTTTTTGCATTTTTTTCCGTTTTTTTTTTTTGCATTATGGTACGGAACCCTTCGTGCGCGAGTCCGACTCGCACTTGCCCGGTTTTTGTATTCGTCAAAGATAAGATTTCTTGGACCTTTTTCTATTGTAATAACGCTAATGTATACATAACTTTAACGTAGTCTGTGCTAATTAGTGATGTGAATTCGCCTGTTTCAAATCTGAACACGCCTCAAAGAGCCATTAACATTTATAGTCATAATTACTGCTTTTAGAATGCTAGATAGTGGTTATATTGTATTTGTAGCACATCTGTCCACAGCGAAACCTCTCATTGGCGCTGCCGCGGCAAGACTAGTTTGAGTCGGTCTCAGAGGTGTTACTCTAAATAGCTTTTTGTACATAGGCGAGCTAATAACTCGAGCAAACCAACATAAGTGCGCTCTTGACTACGCTTAGTTATTGGGGCTCATGTTACACTGGAATAGCTAAGAACTGTGCTCACGTAAGCTGTGGGAATACGCAAGCAGTTCTCAGTCGAGCTATTTGAAAAGAGAATCTTTATCGAGTGCCCGCTACAGAGCGGAAAACCGAACGCAAGCGTTCCATGTTTAAATTTAATAAAATGTAATTGAATTTTGTGTCATAAACAATTTTTCTTTTTTTTTCTGTGTCAATGCGCTAATGACGTGATTACAACCGATAAATACAGTGTCAAACTGGTTTTTAAATAATTGTTTCTGCTAAATGTCTTTTGTTTGCTGGAAGTAAAAATATGCAGTGATCATTTGTATTTTCAGTAGTTATTCGTCGTCGAAATGGCTGGTACGTAAACTAGTTATAATTAAATGTGTTTGTCTTTGCGTTAATTGTAAAAATAGGATAGGATTAGTTATTGTATTTTAATGTAATGATATTTGCTGAGTAATGTGGTCAGTAGAGTAGATAGGTATATAAAATATGAATAACTTTTTCTAATCAGAAATAAATTATTGTATAGGATTTTCTTTGTTACGTTATTTTGAAAACAACCAATAAGTGTTTGTCATTGTTTTAATTTTATAAAAAATATAGAGAATTTAAAACAATATGAGCTATGAATATCATATTTTTAAAACAAATACTTCATAACAATAACATCTAGAATTCTATCGTGTCTTATGCCGATAAAAATAATGTGTCTTTAATTAAAATTGATTACCTGCTTCTTATTACTAACAGATAATAAAATACCTCTTTAGATAACTCGGAACCTAATATGTTTTTACACAATTATCGACGGTAATTTAGAAGTAAACAGTCGTTTTCTGTTTTTAACCGGTAAGCTACCGTGCCAAGTCAAAAAGGCCGTATGTACATACTAGTTTACAGAAATCTACGGCTTTTCAACTTAGGACGGTCGAATGGAGTCCCATTCGCTCGTCGACCTCCGCGGAGGTCGCATTTGGTCTATACAGCAGTTTTAAGCTAAAAAGCAGTAAGTCGGTTTAAAGCTCATATCGGGATACTAAATTTTTGGTTAGCGACTACTTGCAACTGTCTGAAAAATATTTACACATTTTACACAGAATGTCAGTTTTTTATTGCTGTGAAAAGTTAGTCATTATGTTTTTTACTACTTTTTTGCGGCATACGACGACGTGTCCGATATTATTGCCTTTAATATTCATTTAATGGCTATTACTGCGTATTTTTGAGATATATGTGTATAAAGAAGTTGTTACTTTGCGTTTTGCAGGGTAACGGCATAATTTTAAATATACCTGACCTGTTGTTTATTTATAATTGTATGCCATTACGTATTCAAACTCAGAATTCTCAATTTTCACGAATGTTTTTGCACGTTATTATTTGCTTTTGCAGTGGCATTTATAAAAAAAAAATGGAGAAATTAATTCATTGAAATATTTGAAATAAAATAAATGTTCTACAAAGTATTAACATATAATAACAAATAACGTATATTGGTCGTCCCATATACCTAATACTGATTAGTGAGAGTGACCCTTAACCTAAGGGAGTTGGCGCTTACGTCCTTATTACAACTTAAGCGCCAGTTCCCTCTTTTTCTACCAAAGGAGCCTTTTTTTCTAACGATACTTTACTGCATAATTTGTAAAAATACAACATAACATAAGTAATGACTCTTACATAGTTTCAAGAACTACCTGACTTTCTAAAATCTTGATTTTTTAAATTTGAAAGATAATATTGTCTTCTATTATATTCAACTAAGAAGAGCGTTTTCATTATTTTGTCAGTTGCATTTATTGTTCTAATAATTGCAATTTCACCACATTAACATACTGCAGTTATCCATGGTTCAATAAACAGCCTTAATGTGACATATTGAAACTGTCGCATTTATAAACACGTCACAGTACAGTGTCACAGTAGCACTGCGACTGCGACTAACTTTAAAATGATTAGAGTTAGACCAAGACTTCTATGAAATTATGACGTATAAATAACACTAGTACTGCGTGTGCTATCAAAATCGTTGCAGACTTGTCTTGGTCGAACTCTACCGGCTTCGACTAAATTTTACAGATCTTACACACATATATATGTATTTAAGTAAATAGATAAACCAATCACTTAATTAAATAGTTAATAAATCACATGTTTATTAAACCATGATTGTTCGCGTTTCCTTAAAGAGAAATGGAGGCGTGCGGACCGCGCGGTACATTGAGCCTTCAAGGTTAAACCATATTAAACCGTGCTAGCTGTGTTATTGTACCAGACTCGTCGACATTATTAAGTGACTATAAAATACTCTTATTACAACGGTATAAGCTGTACAATAGTTAGATAATTGTGTTGCTGTTAATACATAAAAGCTAAAAACATGTGACGTTATCTATGAAAAGGGACCTTATTGTCGATGGCGCTTACGCCCTTATATTGATGCTCCGATATAAATACAATGCCGCGCGTTGCTGTGCGGCGTAAGCGCCATCGACAATAAGGTCCCTTTTCATGGATAATGCTCCATTTAATTAAGCTAAATTAAATCGTAATTCGTCAGCGATATACCATAACTAACGGCTCGATTCGGGAAATGAATTAGAGATTCACTAGATATGAAAAAGTAAAGATAATATCTTTACTATATCGTATCTAGTTAATCTCTAATTCATTTTCCAAATCGCGCCGTAAGCTTACATATTCGAAAGACCAGTACTGTCAAACCAAAAGGTCGTATTTCCATACAAGACTTATAACGAATTACGGTCTTTTTGAATAGGTAATAGGCAGGGATCAACGACGATAAAGTCACGTGTGGATTCAAATGATTCATACGCTAGTCTGAAACCGCCCTTACTGTAATAATTTAATAAAGGAGACTTTCGTAGGTTTCCAGAATGTTAAAATTATTATTATTATGTTGGTCAAGTCTACAGCAGGGTTGTTACACACTTTTATTTAGCTTCACTGCGTAGGTATATACTTATATCTCTTTGTATATATATGTGACGTTCCACGGCAAAAGGTACCTAATGGCGGCTGGTGCTTACGTCGCATAGGGCCGCAATAATATTGGAGCGGCGTTACTAATAGCGTAAGCGCCAACCGCCATAAGGTACCTTTATTCGTGGGACGTCACATATGGTGCTTCAAATCTTGTAACTTAAATTTGAACCACTTCCGGGTGTCTGATTGAGCTGAAATTTCGCTTACTTCCATATTTCCGATGACAATGTAATAATATGCTAACATGGACCTGATCTGATGATACAGTCGGAAGGTAGCCAAAGGAACTCTTCGATGGAAAAACATAAACACATTGAGTTTAGGCTCATTTGAAAGGTCTCGAGAAGTACTTGTTAGACATGCAAAGGTGAAAAAGTATAGTCGGCAATAAAAGTGTGTATTAAAAATTTTTTTGACGGTTACTTGTTTTTATAAATAACTACCAACATAGCAAAGCGTTCTAAAGCAGCTCTGTAGCAGTTCCATTCACGTTTGTTCCGAGTACCCGCCGTAAAATCGATCTCATATTACGCTAACTGGCAGTTCTGTTTATAATAACATTAACTGAACAATGCACACACGGGCAGATAAATAAAATACACTATTGTATAGTTAAATAACTGGGCTAACTCAACAGAGTGTTGAACAGTCGCCATCAGGTATATCGGAGCGGCGTGTCATGGCTCCTCTACACGATGGGCCAGCGCCGGCCACTCCAAGGGACGCAGCCGTGTGGTAGAATGAGATAGGCACTTGCTCCCTCTAACGCATAAATGCGTCCCTTGGAGTGGCCGGCGCTGGGCCATCGTGTAGAGGAGCCATCAGATATTTGTGAGCACCTTGGCCGCTCCTATACAGTGTGGAAAGATAAGTCGGGCCCTGGAGGGAAACTACCTTAAATCCTTAAGCTGGCTCATTTTACTTAAAGGAGACATTCCTTTATTTTTAAAAAGAAACAAAACTGCATTTAAAGATTTTTCTTTTCTTCTTCAAATTTGGCTTGTCTAAAAAAATCTTGAGTACTAAATATTAGATTTTATGGACATTTTGTGCGACAGACGAGTCTAAGACCTAATGTTTCTTGGAGAAATGTTATCATTAACATTAACTGTATCGACTAGTAGAGTAAAATTGCGAGTGTTTATTTTTTGGAATTTTTAGTCGGTTCGAGTCCCGGGTGAGGCAAGCGAGTTTTAGAAAATCTTTTAATGCAGTTTTGTTTCTTTTTAAAAATAAAGGAATGTCTCCTTTAAGTAAAATGAGCCAGCTTAAGGATTTAAGGTAGTTTCCCTCCAGGGCCCGACTTATCATTCCACACTGTATATCTGATGGCGACTGAACGCCGTATGGTCCGTCAGCTCACCGAATTTAATAGAACAAAGTGAGGAAGTGTAATATAAACGTGATATCTGCTCAGAGATTTGATATTAATAATGTAATGTCACAATTAAATACTGGCAACATTCCTATTACAACGTTTCTTCTAACACATTTTACTCCACCCAAGTAATATAAACTCGTTGGGCAATAGTAAGTACCTACAGTAAAGTTAGGAACATAATACTTGGGGTTTTGTGGGTGTTGTGAAAATATGTGACGTTCCACGGGTAAAGGTACTTGTGCTTACCTAGCTTATGGCGATTGTCGCTTACGTTTTTTGGAGCGTCGTCAATAACAGCGTAACCGCCGACCGCCAAGGGTACCTTTACCCGTGGAACCTCACTATAATATAAACTCATTGGGCAATAGTACCTACAGTAAAGTTAGGAACATAATACTTGGGGTTTTGTGGGTGTTGTGAAGATACGATCAAGGTTTCTATGTGGGATGTGTTTCGTAATACAGCGTTTGTAACGCGATTTTAGAGAATTCTGTGAATTATAGTCACTGTAAAAATAAGAAAACAAATAATATAACGTCAAATTACTTATATGACATGTCTATACTACTTCTGCATCTTCTCAAAAATAAATTTGCAGGTAGTACTAATACTTATTTCAAATCCTAATTCATCATTTTTGAAAGTACATAGTATTCTATTTTATCCTGTTAAAGCCCACCCCCATACAGGTAAAAAAACTCCCAAATTTGCTAGTAAAATCTCAACCTATTATGTAGGAACTAGAGTTGATTTTGTTTTGTTGTAAATGTTCTAATTGAACATGATTTAAACTTCATCCAACTTAACAAGTACTATACTTATATAAGTAGGACCGTGGGCCTTAAAAGGTTATATAGTTACAAATATTAGAGCAAAGTTATGTATGTACAGTAGAATCCGTTTATTATGACTCCGCTTATACTGACCAACCGCTTACTATGACGTAATTACTGTGCGAAGTTTGGTTTTCATTAGTGATGTACCGACTATTGATTTGGCCGACTAGCCGACTAGTCGGCTAGTTGGCCAGATCATTAGTTTCGTATAAGTTCAGGTGAAAAACAATAGTTTTGCTCCTTTGGTTGCGGTATTCATCATATTACTCGTAGCTTGGCTAAAAGGTGTTCTTTACAGGTTCAAAGACTTATCACAAGAATCCTCGTTCAATTTTTGTCTTTTATTTTGCGATACTGAGCAGACCGTCAGTAGGTACAGTTTGTAGGAGGTATTTCTAAGGCTCTATTTCCCGTACGTAGTCGCCAGTTAAGAACCTATCCCCTGTGGTCAGCGTCTTTACGAGCAACGTGCCCTGTCTGTCTCTAAATTTTGCAATAATATAAATAGTTCCCCATAAAAAACTGAATAGTAATAATAGTATTTTATGCAACCGTTGTTTAAGAGAGGTCAAAAAAGGCGAGTGGCGTGAGTAACAATTTGAGGCGAAGCCGAAAATTGTTAATGAAGACGCCACAAGTATTTTTTGACTCAGTTAAACAACGTTGCATACAATAGGTACTTTTTCTACGACAAATCACTTACTTTGAAATAAAATTATAAATTTAACGAATATTTTTCATTCAAGAAATAGCAAAGAATGAAGGGTACGGGCGGAAAAAGAATGAATGAAATAAAAAAAACATGTCTATGGTTCACTCATCTGTCAAAGATGACAATTAAAATTAGGTTGGCAACAATGTATTTCATACAATATTTTTTAAGTGGTGATTACACGAAGTATTGTAAAAGTGCCAAAAAGATACTGCGTGTATTATGCACAAATACTTTTTTTGGGAATAGACTAAAGACTTGTCTTGACAACTATAAGATAGGGGTTTAAAGGTATGTGCACAACCCTTTAAATGACAAATAAAAGTACGGGAGTAGAAAAAATTATTTAACTATCAAACTTGCCCATGAAATTACACGAGAATCAGTTGAGATCGACCTGTAGAGGAAAACACCAGCCCACCAACATACGATAACGATCAAACGGTCAATTATATGAAAAAAGTTTTCGTATGCACCCTAAATAGGTATTTTAGTAAAATAGACATAAAACATATGGTAAATATTGACTGTTGATTTCTTTGTCTTCTGTTATTCTTTCACTAATTAAGTGCCGACTAATCGGCCATTTTTGCCGACTAGTCGCCGACTAATCGCCGACTACAAATGTGGCCGGATAGTCGGCTTTCCCGACTAGTCAGCGACTAGTCGGTACATCCCTAGAAACATAAATTTCTTTGTGATAAATTCGGATAAGATGACTTCGCTTATAGTGACAAACCGCTTACTATGACCTAAAAATCCTATTTCCATGAAATTATGTCCGGTTATACTGACACATTCGCTGGTTTTCGTGGGCGTCACCACATCTTTTCCTGCGAGGACGTTTGGTGCGTTCGTGGCGTGTAAGGTATTTTAGTTTTAATTCTCAGTGACAAGTTGATATTTGTTACAAGTTTAATAAAACTCATTTCTCACAAAGGAATTTGAAATTAATTTGGAAAACATAACAAAAATAATAAGTTGTACAAGTATGTTTTATATGACATCCGCTTAGTATGACGTGTTTGTCACTTCCCTTCGATGTCATTATAAGCGGATTCTACTGTACCAGGCCTATGGAACTCTCCGCGCGAGCTCGGATTTATACCTACGAAACTCTTCCCGTTCACGGTAGAAAAGCAAGCCAGTTGGTTGCCACACGTGCTCACGCACGCACGTCGCGTCGCTGCCCGCTCGAATATATCAAAATGTATGCGAAAGAAATGTCTTCGTCACGAACAAAATAACACAGCTTGTAGTGTGAATAAATAAATAAATAATAAATATTATAGGACATTCTTACACAGATTGACCAAGTCCCACAGTAAGCTCAAGAAGGCTTGTGTTGTGGGTACTCAGACAACGATATTATATATAATATATAAATACTTAAATATGTACATAGAAAACAACCATGACTCAGGTACAAATATCTGTGTCATCACACAAATAAATGCCCTTACTGGGATTCGAACCCAGGACTATCGGCTTCACAGGCAGGGTCACTACCCACTAGGCCAGACCGGTCGTCAAACATCACAGCAATGGATGCAAAAACAACAAAACTAATAAAAAAAACCGTTTTTGCTCTTCCGATAGCTAGGAAAAGTAAGTAGACATTCTCAATAGGTATAAATATCATTTTTACGATAGTTGCAACCTACGTAGGTGGTATTGATTCATTGCGCGGTTTATAAAACGACGTAAACACTGCGGTTACTACAGGGAGATATGACCTTTTAAAATGTTTCGCAGTCACTCGTCGGAATGTTATGCGTTTCATAATTTTACGCGCGGAATACCTATTTTAATTATTAATTACTTATTGCAACTTATCTTGCTCCGAGTTATATTGGGGAGCTAAAGTACCCCGACCTTACGAAATCTATAGTTTAGGTATGTAGGTAGGTACTTATTTGTAAAATCATTTCTAAACGTCGCGTCGGCAACCCTAGCTTTGTGCCGTTGCGCGCGGTGCGGGGAGCGGCGCGTTGAAGGTCATTCCATTGTATTTTTGTGTAGGTATCAAAACGGTAGGTATTTGCGTTTCCTTCGAGAGATAAGTATCTGTTCGTAAGAACTATTATATAATCTGTGACTGTAGCTGTACCTACAAAAGGCGAATTTAGGGTTGGTATGGTACGTAGTTTTGGCAAACCTTATTTTCCATTAATTGCACCATTGATTTGTGTAAGAATGTCCTATAAAATTAATGTGACGTCCCACGGGTTAAGGTACCTTATGGCGGTTGGCGCTTACGCTATTATTAGCGCCGCTCCAATATTATTGCGGCGCTATGCGACGTAAGCGCCAGCCGCCATAAGGTACTTTTAGCCGTTTAACGTCACATTTATTTATTTTTTTATTGATAGCAGGGTTTGATTTAGAATGTTGCTGTTAATACAGTATGATATGACGGTTGGTTCGTCACTAAAGGGGTCATCCATTAATTACGTCACACGTTTAGGGGGAGGGAGGGGGTCAAGAAAATGTGACATATTGTGACATGGGGGAGGGGGGAGACACAAACTTTGTGACGTCACTTTAACTTCATCAGTAACCGAAATTTTTTTTTTAATTATTTTATTCGCTGTACATTTAAATAACAAGTTTTTAAAACGATAATCGTTTTTATTCTTTTAATTTTCTTTCCTAAGCACTTTTGGGTTATAAAATTACTAATATTTATATCGTCAAAAATATTTTGATTAAATATTAATAATACTTAGGTACTTACTTAATTCGATTTGGCGATTTCGTAGAAAAAATGTGACGTCACACTAGGGGGGAGGGGTTTGCCAAATGTGACCAAATGTGACAAGGGGGGGGGAGGGGTAAAAAAACCTAGAAATTCGTGTGACGTAATTAATGGATGACCCCAAACAGCTGACAGGGATTTATCATTTATCGTTATCGTAGGCAAATAATTACAGTAGTTATGCGAACGCTCCATACACACCTGCTACGTAACGGTCACGTCGGTCACATAATGGAATCACTAGCTTACTCGCGTGACTTTGTCCGTGTAGAAGTTAATACTCAATAATCAATGTCTTATTTTATTTTCTTTATTGGGGAAAAAAACAGACATAGGCAGATAATACAAAAAGAGGACATAGGTTTATACATTAATAAGTGCAACCTACATCCTGAGACAATTCCCACTAAGATTTGTAAACCAAGAATATTTAAGTGGCATTGTCATCGGATTGAGGTATAACATGTGTGGTATAATAGATACTAAACTAATATTGGTACACTGACAATAATAATAGTACATTGTGCAACATGGGGCGTAAGTTGAATATTGCAAACGAGAGTAAGTTAAATCGCGACGGCTTGCCGGAGCGATTTATAGACTCGAGTTTGCAATATTATTACGCCCCGAGTTACACACAATGTTTTCCATCACACTTGTGATACAAAAATTAAGTATAAAGACAAAAAACTGTTAACTTTGGCTCTAGAAACTTCATAACTCTCTAGGGAGAACGCTTTTTCTATAACTCCCGCTAAACCTGCATGCAATTCCACATTTACTGAGCGAGTGTGATGAAATAATCATTACAGTGCTGACAAGATTCGATCACATAACATTCGAGCAGCGAAATGAGGAACTATTCTCTCTTTATTGCTAATAAGGTAAAATCCATGCAGTTAAGTAGTGGATACACAGTTCCTATCAAATCAAACATTTAAAACTCGTGGATTTAAACAGAACAAAAACAATAAAAGGCATACGAAAATTACAAAAAAATTACACAAATTGTGTAAGTACCTAAATTAAAAGGCCGACCTTTGCCTAACTAAGGGTCCCTTTTGTGTCCCCATCACCGAGATTTGTATAGGTCCCCTTTTCAAATAATGTTTCTTTTGACAAAACGCCGTAAGATTAGGGTTACCAGATAGAAATTTAGAATATCCTGACAAAATTCCTGATTTCCAAATATTTTTCCTGACATTCATATTTACGACGACGACGGGGGGTCTACTTAGGCGTTGCCCTAAATGCAGAGGCAGAGGATACTTCTTATTATATTGTTATCTTTGCAAATGCGAATATTAGACATGATTTCGATTTCTAAAACATCTATGTATGTATGCTTGAGTAGAGATTTGTTAATTAATAATTACGAAGTTATTCATTTCATAAGTTGAGTGGATCTCATTTATTATTTTTTTACAATGTTTTTGGATTAATTTAAGTAAATAAAAGGTACTTTATAAAAAAGTCTACCAATTCAAAAAAATCCTGACATTTTCGTGTTCCGTCCCCGTTCCTGACAAAAGGCTAAAATTCCTGACATGTCAGGAAAATTCCTGTCATCTGGTAACCCTACGTAAGATGGATCTGATTCCGATATAAGTGATATAACCGTGTAACGGTGGTAGGTTTATCACTTTGTAGTTTATACGGGTCTAGTGAACGAGATATAATATATAAATAAATAAATAAATATTCTTACACAGATTGACTGTCTCACAGTAAGCTCACGAAGGCTTGTGTTGTAGGTACTCAGACAATAATACATAGAATAAATACATAGAAAACAACCATGACTCAGGAACAAATATCTGTGTCATCACACAAATAAATGCCCTAGGATCGGCTTCACAAGCACAGGGTCACTAGTGTCACTACCCACTACCGGTCGTCAAAAATTATTTCACACCATGTTGGAAGACACTAGAAAATTGTCCCAAAAAGGCAAATTGAAGTCATCTTGGACGCAAACTTATATAAATGACTTCAAAAATTAGATAGGTGACTTCACGCAAGTATTTCATATAGGTAAGTACTTAAACTCCATACTAACTGACTGTAACTTTTTCCATTTTTTCCTTTAATATAAAATTGGGAATATCGCACGCAGACGTCGCAGATCTGCTTGTTTAAAAATTGGTTTAAACTCCATAATATTGCTATCGTTTAAGTTTAACAGATGAAAAAACAGAAAAAAAGGTATATGAGGAGTACAGCCTACTGTTTAATTTATTGCTCGTGTTTAGAGATGGGTAGGGGCAGGCCTATGGAACTCTCAGCGCGAGCTCGGATTTATACCTACGATTCTGCTCCCGTTCACGGTAGAAAAGCAAGCCAGTTGGTTGCCACACGCGATCACGCACGTACGTCACCGCGCGCCGCACTGTCAATTTTTACGATAGTTACAAGCTACGTAGGTACTATTGAATTACTTTAATTAAACATGTAGTGTTTATAACGACAAATGTACCTATAGTTAGTTAGATATCTATTTGAAATAGGTAGCTAACTTGGTAAATATTCATTTTATCGACAGTAAGATCTTAATAATTTTACACCGGAAAATAGGTACTCATTTATTATGCTCTGGTTATCTTATAATGAATTGCCTGTAATCATGGGTTCTCTATTATTTTTCTTTATTGCGTAACATTAAACTGTATCTGATTTTAAATTACACGAAGTTTTAAAACTAATTCTTTCTGGGTTCATTGCGTGGTTTATAAGACGGCGTAAACACTGCGGTCACCGCAGGGACATTATAACCTTTTAAAATTAGTATTTCGCAAACACTACCCTAATCTAACGCATAAACGGAATACTATAAATTATTGCAACTTAACTTGCTTAAATGTAGTTATTTAACACTATGCTGTTATATACTTTATGGCAAGTTCTAATGTCAGTTTGATAGTTTGATCAATCGAATTAGAGACCGGTCTTCACACGTATAAAATTTTCTAAGCGTCGCGTCGCCAACCCTAGCGTTGTGCTGCTGCGCGCGGTGCGGGGAACGGCGCGCTGAAGGTCACTCCATTGTATTTTTGTGTAGGTATCAAACCGGTAGGTATTTGCGTTTTCTTTGAGAGATAAGTATCTGTTCGTAAGAACTATTATATAATCTGTGGTAGGGGTGAGTAAATACTGAGTATTTACTCGGTATTTACTCAAAGTACCCGATAAATACCCGTATTTACTCATTTAGGTGGGTAAAAACGATTGCTTATGAAATATTCAAAAAGTGAGATTTAAAAACAAAATTGTCTTTTATTGAAGAGTGCTAACGTGTATTAACAATATCTATAAAATAAAAAGCATAGAGGACGCTTAATTTTGGAAAAAAAGGTAATTATCAGTGAGAGGCAAATTGTGATAAATAGTGATAATGCATAGTTAACAATTTTGTTTTAAATAAGAAGGTATTTACTTAAAAAATATGGTACTTAAATTCTATCGATGTTATAGATAACTGCTTGTCGCGCAAAAGTGCGTATTTACGCGGCACTTACGACCTTTTATTAAGGGTTTTTTAAAGATAGCTCAAAAATGGCTCAACCGATGATGTTCCAAATATTGTTTTTTGTACTCTATTATATGGCTAATCTCTCGATATGTTTTCATAACTTTCTGAACTTTGGTTCTAAGGTTATAGAGAGATAAACATTATTTTGGCCTTTCGAAACAGTTTATTTCCCAAAAATATTCAATTTATCCAAAAATGTTCTTAGTAATATTCCAGTTATTTTTAAAGACCCATTTAATGATGTGCAACACGTTGGTGGTTTCTGAAATTTTATTTTATGACAATTAGTTACATGTATGGAGTGCCCCTTTTAAAAATACATTTCTTACAATTTTGAGTACTTAATCCAGTAGCGGCTTACAAAATACACCTATATTTCAAATTTGTATGCCCCTTTCAGCACTCTAAATAGTTTATACCCACCAATTTCGGTATAAACGAGTAAATACGGGTAAATTGAGTAAATACTGAGTATTTACTCGGTATTTACCCGTGAGTTTTTACTCACTACCCATCTCTACAGTCGTGTTACAGGCCACACCCGGTATAATGACAGTTCGATTGGTCAATTTACTGCCCGATCTTCCTGCTTATGTACCTTTTGTTTTAAAATGACAGATTGGTTAGGCAAATTGTTAATTTAGTATCTGCGGGGATTCTTGGGTACCTATTATAGTGGGTGGGTATTCTGTACGTACTAATATCTATTCTGTGACTGTACGTAACAGAAATGATTTAACGTAACCGACCTTGGAGCGACGTCAGTATCTTGGCATATAATATCGCGAGGTCACCCGAACGTTCAAGTTGAAGGTCGACCTACTCGCGCCAGTACTCGTCTGCTGCCAATGATTAACAAGGAAATGATGGAAAAACTTCACTAAGTAGTTTTTCCTTATTAAAATCTCACATTTAAGAGTGACGTCCCATGAGTAAAGGTATACCTTATGGCGTTTGGCGCTTACGACGCTTAGCAGCGTATTCGTATAGGAGAGCGTAAGTGCTAGTTGCCATAAGGTACCTTTTCCCGTGGAACGTCATATATTTATAGTCACAGAACACCGCCTCTAGAAACCTAATATTGGCCATTTTGTTCCCGACGCAAATCACCAAACTGTGAGGTGCGGGAGGGGTGCTCACGGCGTTGCGATTGGTCGTTTCAAACATGGCGCGCTGACACGTGTAAGCGTAGGGATGGGACATTTTCATTACAGGTAGTGGGTACTGCTACCAGTGATACCGAAATTTATTGTGGTAAAATTGTTACCAATTTAGAATACTTAGAGTAAACTTACTTAATAAATAATTATATTGATTAATTTAATATTTCATTAAGTAATTTAACAATGTACCTGAAATGTTTACTTAACATATTAGGGCATTTCTGTTTAAAGTACCCAGAACATGAATTTTAAAGTTTAGGATTTTTATATTATTTCCACTCAGAATCGCAATCTCTTTCGATACGAGAAAAAAGTGTCGCCAAAATCTCATACAATTATTTTCTTTTGTCCGTTTTATTAAGGTCATAGAAGGTTGTATTGAAAACATATTCAAACGGACCAATAACATATGCCTATTACAAATCAACTCCGAGTTCTCTCGCACTTCTTTGAAGTTCATCATTAGGTCCATTTCGTGACATGAGACCTAACTGCTCACCTAGAGGATTCTAAAAAACCCATACAACATATGTCTATCACAAACCAACACCGAGTTCCCTCGCACTTCTTTGAAGTTCATCATCAGGTCCATCTCGGTACATGCGGCCTAACTGCTCACCTAGAGGATTCTAAAAAACCCATACAACATATGTCTATCACAAACCAACACCGAGTTCCCTCGCACTTCTTTGGAGTTCATCATCAGGTCCATCTCGTGACATGAGACCTAACTGCTCACCTAGAGGATTCTAAAAAACCCATACAACATATGTCTATCACAAACCAACACCGAGTTCCCTCGCACTTCTTTGGAGTTCATCATCAGGTCCATCTCGTGACATGAGACCTAACTGCTCACCTAGGGGATTCTAAAAAACCCATACAACATATGTCTATCACAAACCAACACCGAGTGCCCTCGCACTTTGAAGTTCATCATCAGGTCCATCTCGTGACATGCGGCCTAACTGCTCCGCTGGCCTAGAGAATTCTAAAAAATTTACACAACATATTACCTATATATTATGTCTAAAATGGTACAATACGGTATGACGAAGCACGAAGTTTCCGTAACTGAAAAACCATCATCGTCACATCACTAGTCGAAAGGGAAAGGGATAGCGCATTGCATTTTCAAGTTGACGAAAAGGGACGGACATACTTCGCCTCTGCTTACGACCAGTATAAAATGAACCCCGCGGACAAGAAACATTATTCAATGAAATAATGAATTTGACTTTCCTGTGGGATGTTATTCCATCTGTTTCGTAAGTAGATGTCTTAGATGACTTGCCACACCATTTTACGCTGCAATATCCCATAATTTCCCAATGAATTCAATAGTTTACGATTTATTTTCTTAGACTCGTGCACACTGCTAACAGGTCGTAACCTTGGGCGCAACTGATCGGAGTGGCGCGCGAACAATCTTATATTTGACCTATACACCATACGGGCGGTGGCCGCGAGTCGTCCTATAAGCTCGGTCTATAGGTGTTGGTCTGTGTTTATAGTGAACTCTTATTTTTCTGTACAAACGTAGTCCTATTTACATACCTGTTCCAAAAAAAAACAATTAAGAAGAAAGTGGACAGATTTTCTGTGTAGATATAATTATAATTTTATTGGGTCATTTTGATGTCATGTCACCTATAACTCCTAGCTTATCATAGGATAACAACAAGATAACTGAATAAAGCATTGAAACGTCGCTTACCCAAGTAGCATTGCAAGCTGTATATAAGCTGTATTAAAGTTTATTTGTATACTATAAGCTGTACAGTTAGGCTGTACAAAGGCTGTATAAGCGCTTATACAGCCCTTATAAGTAAAAAAAGGGCCCAAATTATACAGCCTTTGGCGTTATTAGAGCTGTAGAGTAGCTGTATAAGCAATACATAAGCTGCATAATAGCTGCATTACAGCTATATTTCGGTGTAAGAGGAAACCTTAACACTACAGATAATCTCTTATAAGTACGATATAAGAATATAAGTTTTAAATAAGTTATAAGAAAGAATTACAAGAGAATAATAATCATTTAAGAAACTAAAATGTCTTAATCTTGTTCATTCGTAATATAGTAATGGCGACAATAAAGTGTTATAGTGGATGGTAAAAGTAAAAGTAAATATTATACAGGACTTGAATGGAATTTTACATTATTGGTAAGTGCGGATTATTATTTATTGTGAACCTGTGTATCTTTTCTGGCAAAATATTTACGCGCCTGCAAAATAACAAAGAGAAACCATAAGGAAAATATCAAAAATCGGTAAAGTTACTGTTTGTTTTTAAGGTTAGAGTATCAAAAATATTTATAAATATTAATTCTAAGGCTAAACAATTTATTTTAGCTGGTAATCATAACACGGCGTTAGTCTGCTAAATATTTGCAAGTATTTCTTTAATTATATTTACAAGTACGTTTTTTTTTTATTGTAAAATGGCGACAATTTTTAAACAGCCTACAGGATAGTTGGAGAGCATTATAATCTTAGTAGCTGTGCTGTGTAATAAATGGAGTGTCTTTTACAGCTTTTGTAATTAAAACAGCTTTATAATAGAATATTTGTATTCGTTTGGCTGTATTTCGGTTCTCCGTACATAAGTTATAATTCTCTTTAGAGATCCGTATAACAAATAAAAAACCTGTACTGTAACTGTCATTCATTAAAAACATTCGTAAAAACTAAAAAACTAAAACTAGTGCCTACGTCAAATCATGGGATTAGTTGTCAAGCGGACCCCAGGCTCTCATGAGCCGTGGCGAAATGCCGGGATAACGCGAGGAAGAAGAAGACTGTAACTGTCATATATTCCTTTAGTTTTATAATACACTTATTTTCAGAAATCATTACACTACTATACTTATACGAGTGTAAAATTACGCCAAAAGATTGTTATAAGCGACTCTATCAGTAATACAGAAAAAAGCTGTACTATAGCTGCCATTTATTAATTTGGTTTTATAATACCCTTACAGACAGAAGCTATACAACTACTATTCTTATAGGAGAGTAAGATTACGCCATAAGAAATAGCTTTTAAAGGGGGTTGACAGATACATTTGTACAGCTACAAGTGCCAAGTGATACTACAATACAGCCTGTATACAGCTTTTACGATAAAATTAGCTTGTAGCGTTTCACAACACTTAATGTTTTAAAACGGAGTTGACAGATACTTTTGTACAGCTAAAAGTGCCAAGTGTTACTACAATACAGCCTGTATACAGCTTTTACGATAGAATTAGCTTGTAGTCTCTCACAACACTTTTAGTTTTATAGTAGATTTTTTATATTCTGACAAAGCACCCCATGCTTCCGCAGAATCCTTTATAATGACTTTATACAGCTTGAGCTGTATAATGTCTGTAAAGTACCTTTTATACAGCTTAAATCTTTTCTGACACTCTTATACGTCCCTTAAATCACTCTAAGTTCTTAATTGGCTGCTATATTGATGTTGCCGACACTTCCATGCTACTTGGGTAATGACGTATCACATTTATGAACACAATCATAATTCGCTTGTTATTGTACTTATTATATGTAATAAAATGCAAATCTGCAAGGGACCATAATAATATACATACTACATAGATACCCCGAAGCCCGGGGCTTCGGCAATGATGACGTGTAAACTTTTTTATTGTAAAATAAAATAAGTATGTAGTTACCAAAGGTAGTAATGTCCAAATGTGTTTAGGCTTGTGTTGTGGGTACTAGACGACGATATAATTATATAATATATATAAATATTTATATGTATACATAGAGAGCATCAATAACGCAGGAACAAATATTTGTGATAAAACACACAAATAAATGCCCTTACCAGGATTCGAACCCGGGACCTCCTGCTTCGTAGGCAGCGTCACTACCGACTAGGCTAGAAGGCCGTTTAGAAATGAAAACATAGTTTCTGTTATTACAGTTTTTACCAATTTTTTGACTAGTCATACATTTTCGCACTTAAAACCCCGGGGTGTGATAATAATTTAGTGAAACAACATTTATTCGACCTATACTCAAAACTCATAAAATCATTATTGTCAACAGGCAAAGAAGTCCAAAAAAGATGGCGCTCCATACGAGACTCTTACACCAAGGCGTATCGCCAGGGCAAATGCGTACCCGCAGAACAGTGTACACCCGGCAGCCGGCGGTACCAATATCACGCACAGATGTCGTTCCTGCTTCGAGCGCTGAAGAACAAGTGAGTACACGGGTTAGTGGGTGCTAGGGTACCCGTTGAAAAATTCAGTCGGTCATACCAATGTTACGCAACATCTTGCCACGTGCACTAACATCACACACGCATCACGCATTGATTTATTATTATTTCATGATTTGATTTATTATTATGTTCAAACGTAGGCTCAAGAACTGGCTAATAGGTAAAGTATTTTATGATGTCAATGAATTTTTTGCAAGTTAACAGATACCAAACATATACAGATAACAATGTTAGTATTATAAGTTTGGTTACTTTGGTTTTAAGATAGGTAGGTTGCCTACCATAACTGTACGCCCTAGCAGGCTGTTAATACTTATTACGTTGTAAATTACCACCTTTGTATGTACACAGTTATACAATAAACATTTATTCTATTCTAGAACAGTAAATTTAGTCCCCATATTGTAAAAATCTTTCTTCTTTTGTCGAAACTAAACTTTTCTTAAAATATTTTTTTTTATTGGAAAATAAAATAAATAAATAATTTAGAATAGCTTCAATAAAAAATGGCGATCGATAAGAATCCAGTTATTATAACTTTTTTTATTCAGCAATTATATTAACCAAATATTATTAATTTTCCAGAAAACCAAGATACTCCCAAGACAAGTACGAGTCGTTCTCAGAAATATCCAATTCACCACAACACCCGCCTCCAGAGGACCCGCCATTGCCTAAAATAAAGCACGAACTCATCGACAGACCTCTAGACCTCAAAACGAGACCTGAAAAACCTATGCAGGACAAAAGCAACCAGGCTACCATACAAGAGAAAAATTCTTTAGAAATCAAAATAGACGCCAACTCAATATTACCTGACGACCATTTTGACGATGATAAACTTTTTATGAACTCTCTACTTCCTCTATTTAAAAAGATGGACGATGACACTAGATTATTATGCCGCATAGAAGTTTTAAAAATAATAAGATACGCCCTAAAGGGTCATAAATGTTTTGAAGCGTTGAGAATAGCGGAGGATAGTTTTTTCAGAGACAGAATGAGCGGGATTTTGGCTAAGCAGGAGGTTATGGAAGAAATTAACACGCCTAAGTCTACATTGTCTATGACTACTCGGTCTGCTGATGGTAGCAGGCCGGTTAGGAAACGAAGAGTAAGTATTGTTTTAACTTAGTACTATACTGTATACTTGTATAGTATGTAAATGAATGCGAATTTCAGTAACTTAGTTCTTACACTGTCTTAAAATAATTAATAGGCAAATGGGGAATAATCTAGTTTTAACCAATACTAATGTAAATAAGTCTCTGTTAAATTTAGTCTCTAATGTCACAAAAGTCAAAATTCAGGGAGAACGATTAATAACGTTTTATTAACCTTTTGGACGCCAAAGACCGATTAATCGGTCACAGACCACAGAGCAACATAGATCTACGCATATGCATAAAGTTCAATTTCAGTTTTGACACTTGGGTGACGTAGCGTCTGAGTGACAGCTTTTGTGTTTGACACGGCGTCGATAATAAATTTGTCAATCTTACGCAACTTTTTTTTATTTTGAATGAAAGTCAGACTTTTATTTATTTTTACAGAATCGTTCTCCCTCTCCACTACCAATGCCAGCGAAAAGAAGAGGACCCGGCCGCCCTAGAAAGGTAATTTATCATATCTTGGAGTTGTTGAATATACTCAGTTAAATGACGGAAAGTTATGTTTAGTTTTAATAGCTTATTACTACTAAGCCTTCACGGGATTGAAATATTAGTCAAAATAAGTTAAAATATTGTCCAATTAAGTTATCGCCGACTGTACTTTTCTACATCATTTGCTCATCATAACGCTTCTAACAAACCCAAACTCAATAAGGTTGCGTTGTTATATCAACTAGTTCCTATGGCCGGTCTACGTTATCAGATCAGCTCGTTGTCATTATAATATTTCATTGTCACCTGTCATTTTAAATACACCAAATTCGAGCCCAATCCAACCTCAGGAACATCAAATACCCCGCATAAACCGCATGCACCCTATTTTTCAGGTCCGCCCGCCTCCATCAGACTCTGACGAAGAACAACTGTCAAAGAAACGCGGGCCCAAAATGAAGGTGGTACCTCTAGAGGTCCCCAGAATGTCGGAGATGGACGAGTCGCTCAGTAAAGCTACTAGTGTGGCTCAGCTCTCCACACCACTTTTCATGAAGGTAAGAAAACTCATACAGCCCTCCTGCCTTAGCCTATCGACCGTTCCAACCCTGCACACTCCTTTTTTGAAGATCCCATACTGTGGTATTCTATAATATGTATAAACTACGACAGGAAGTTTATTTCGATCGAAAGCGGAAGAAAATCTTTCTGTAACGATTGTTTTATGAGGTTATTTTAATATAAAAGATTAAAAGCATTGATGGAATAACTTGGTCAATCGAACAGAGTAATAATCGAACTTTAACGCTTACCAATTTTATTAATATTTGTAGTTTTTAGTTATACTCGTGTATGTAATTTTAGTTCAAGTTTATCACGATTAAAATACTCGATTCCGATTCTAATTTTAGTATTTGGGATATCATTTTCTCCGTGGCTTGTCAAGAATATGCTATCTAAATAGTGACCATGAAGTTTAAAAAATGACAGTTTAGAATTGCGCGATGACAGATGCCCGATTTAGGTCTCGCCACAGACGAAAGAATATAAACATAGTCATCCCTGCGAGATTTCTATCCTCAACTTTGATTCAGACCAAATTTATTTTTTTGAATGTACCTATTTTGATTTCTACCTTACCCTGTGTTTAATACTTGTCTTATCTATTTCAGATGTACAACCTAGAACGCTCAAAGACGCCAACAGCACTCCCTAATCCACAGAACATGCAAGTTTCTATCAAGACGGAGCCGATGGACGATCAAGGGTATTAGACTCTTATGCGATGAGTTAATGCTCAAATTTCATTGTGATTTCACTTTATTCTTATTGGAAGTACACGGATAAAACCCGTGTAACTTAATCCAGGTGTATTAGACTCTATGATGAGCGTAAGGCTCAAATTTCATTATGATATTACAACAGCCGTGTACCCAAGGCCTTTTTATCCGTACCGTATTAGATTCAGAAATTTCAAAAGCCGTATTGGAGGTACACGGATTTCATCCGTCTAACCTAGGTCTTATTTGACTCTAACACGACAATTTCATTGTGATTTCATATTACACGTGTTAAGGGTACACGGGTGTCGCCCGTGTAACCTACGCTTTTGTCTGTGCGAATTAAGTTGGTACTTTGGTACCAATGTTACAATTTCTGGGATAATATCATATCATTTAATATAAAGTTGTAAACGTGTAAACATAAGTGTGCTTGATTCGTTTGGCTTCCCAAAATTCTTAGTTCATTTAAAAGGGGCTTCAGAACCACTAAAATTCAATCTAGTGTGATAAATTTTATGTTGATTTCAAACTAATTGATTTATTATTATTTCAAACAAACAGTTGAAAACTCGATATGTGTAATCGTTAAGAATATGTATTATTTGTTAGTTTGATTGTGATAAATGTAATAGTTATGCTTCGCCATTTATTTAGTTATTGTTAGAATCGGTTATAAAAGAGCATTTCATATTTAGAATGTAAGTTATGTTAAGTAGGTATAGGTAGTGACCAGCAAAAACTTATACTTAATGTGGTTACCCGCTACATAGGTAAACCTGTTGGTAAGTGATGACCGTAGCCTGTGAACGCTTGTAAATCTAAGAGATATGAACATATAAGTACTTGTATGATTGTAGTAGATGTTGGGATTGGGTGACTTATTGGCTCCTCCATAGTAATTGGCCTGCTTACTGCTTTACTATGGAGTGGCCAATAACAATAGCAGTCACCCCTTATTTCAAGGTTAAGGCTATTAAAATTAAGGGACAAATACAAGTACCTTACCATCTACACAGCACATTTGTCGATCTCAGAACAATTATTATGGAAATATATACATTTTCCAAACATAATCATTTTGCTGGTCACTACCAAATAAACGTAAAAGAAATATTTTTATAGAAGTCACAGTAATTGGTAAATATTAGTTAGGAACACATACATACATCTAATAGAATATGTGAAAGAAATATAATACGTCACTACTTTGAAAAAAACTCCTATCTGGTTCAGTCAATCAAAAGCAAAATGTGGTACGGTGTGCATAATTATTTTCCTTCGTATTTTCACGGAAACGTACGAACGTGTCTTGCTATTTCGTCAGTCTCGGTACAAAAAGTACTGGGGTTGATTGAAGTAGCATGACAAATACGAACGTTTCCGAGAAAATACGAAGGAAAACAATTATGCACTTTACATCTGTAACTATGTATTAGATGCATACAGTGTTACTCCCTTCCAACTTTGAGTAGCAATGTAAGATACGAGTTTTTTTTTAAAGTAGTGCCGAAATACAAGGATAAAGATAAATGTACAGTCAAGGAATTTATTTTCTGTACCATTTCATATCTTCATCATCATCATACCTTCATTGATTGTTACTGTGACAAGGTGCGAAATTATACAGGAATAAAATTCCTTTCTCGTATATACATAGTATATTTTGATTGTGTTGTCTGTCGTTTACATTCCACGTAAAATAAGACAATAAGGTCGTAAGGACTGTAAAGGAGGAATAAATACTTTTTTAATATAATTGTTTTATTTAGGATCAACTTATATATTTTGTAGAAGGTATGTAAATTATTTTTAGTGATATAGTAGTAGTAGTAGTAGTAATCACTTTATTGTACACAACACAGGTTTACAAAAATAAATTACAGTAATGGAAGTACAAAGGCGAACTTATCCCTATAAGGGATATACTTATATGAAACAATAATTCCTTTTCACTTTGTGGTTTGTTATTATAGTCTGTATCTTTCGGTATTTAAATAAAAGTAAACAATGAATTTGTACGGGTAGTTACAACATTTATTGGTTAACCAACCAAATACAAAAACGCCTGGATCAGTTACTGAACTACCTGACTTTAACCTACATTATTTGATCATAATTATAATGTTTTCATCTACCCTCAACTGGCTTAAGGAGCCATTTGGGGGTAGATTTTGTTTACTTTTATTTAAATACCTAAAGATACAGAGTATAGGTTGCGCTATTTGCATCTATCATCTCATTCCGCAGTATGTCAAAACAAGGGACGCATCGATGCAACACAATAACAAACCTTAAGTGGTTTCCAAAATGTCTGCGAAAATATTAGTACAGTCAGTACCCCGTGGAGCGCCCTAAACAGACACGTGTGCTGGTAACTAGTATAGGAGTTCCATACTACGGTAATTCTGGGGCGCTCCAGGGGGTACTAATATGTATAACTACGCCCACTTAGCAACTCTACTGCTGACTGTACAAATCTGGCTTCAGTACAAGTTAAGGTAATTTCGCCATTTTTGAATACGTTAATTTGAATGTAAAATATCATCCGCCGGTTTACTAACACTAATATTACTAAATTTAACTTCCAACCCTTCCCTTTGCGGCGTGCATGCCATAGGTCCAACAAAATACTTGCTGGCTGTAGGAAACGGGCAAAGCCTGAGTAAAGTCCAAGTTTGGTTGTCTATGGAATATTTGACACATACAGCGTCGCGGAGGCGGGTGAGGCGGAGGTAGAATTTGTTAGGGTTGCCAGGAAATATTCCTGAAAAAAATTAGCGAAATTGTGAAATTTAGAAGTTTTGTAATCTCGTAGAGTCTGTGCGGAAACAGAAGAGTCGTGATGGGATCCAATACATTCTACGACTTTTCTCTTTCCGCACAGACTCTAAACAGACTGAACTCACGTTTAGAATCTATGCAGAAAGGGAAGAGTCGTAGAATGTACTGGATCACATACATTTCACGACTCTTCTCCAAAGAGTAGCTCTTCTTTTTCCGCATATACTCTACAAGCGGAACGTAATTTTTTTGTGAATTTAAGTTAATTTTACGTGGCTCGTTGCCTTCAAAATTATCTTACATTGGTAAATATAGTCTGGCAAGAAAACTTTGTTGGGATCGGGTAGTTTTAAAGATAGAGTTAGACTAATTAAAGTCTGCAACGATTTTGATAGCACACGCAATGCAAGTGTTATTTTAAACAACAAACTTCTATGAAATTATGATCTATAAATAAAACCTGCACTGCGTAGGTATGCTATCAAAATCGTTGCAGACTTTTATTGGCCTAACTGTAACACATACCAGTAGCCCAGTCCGAAACTCCATTGGTAAGAACACTGCCGATCATAGGCTGCCCGTCGTTATACTCGATTCCAGCCTTCAACCAATGGTGCTCATCTATGTAGATCATGAGACCCGCTTGATCGTAGAGAGTTGTGAAATTTGCTTCGACGCAAACCTGAAACGAGTGCAGTTTAGGATACGTGCATACTGTAAGGTACATTTAACAAAATTAGCAAAGAAAAACTTGTATTTCTCTTACACCGCTCAGCTCAAGGTACCTTTCTGTACGTGATTTAAACAATACCGCTAAAAACCATTTGTTACCAATATTTTGAAATAATAAAAAATCTGAAAATCACTAATTGAGACCCCATGAAATATACCTATTTAAAAAGCAATGCTATTCACATATATTATTATACTCTTTGATGCTATTTTTGTGAAGTATTTAACATTTATTTTAAACAATCATCACTAGAATGTTAGACTGGGCGAGATGTGGGTAGTTTCAAAAGAAAACCTCGTGTAGGACCACTCCTTTAGAATTAAATTAATAGTGGCAAAGGGAAAGAAAGCTAACGCTATTAAAAATATGGTTTACTGTAATTAAGTACTGTACCTCCAAAGTGAAGTAATCTTTTATTTCCACTCCATACAGATGTCCAGTATTAAAAGCGAAACCATAAAAGGTTTTCTGCCAAAAGTCAGTTTTATTATTAGTAGAAAATTCGAGCACTTCCTTGTTAGCTTTCCAATGTTTTGGTTCATTGAGCCATTTGAAATCGGTAAAGGAAACTTTACTAAAAGCAGATGACTCCATTATAGATAACTAAAGATTACTGGAGTTTAAATATTAAAATACTTATATTTATATGAAGGGGGAAACGTAATAAATAAGTACGTGGCAGGAAACGGACAGTAGGATTAGATCAGCATGAAAGTGATTGGTCCTTGTTTATCAACGATTGTTAGTTTCAAGTATTTATATGGAAAATACTTGAGATGGAGAGTTTGCTGTGCAATATCAAGTCCTTTAGTGAAGTGATCTTTATCAACATCGTATTTACATTCCTACTTTAGTAACTGGATTACGTAATTTCGTTCCACGAAATTTTAGCAGGTATTTAAGAAAGTAATATGGCAACACCAACAATGTCAAAAGTTTTTTTTACGCTCCCAACTCTACGCAGAATCAAAATGGCCTCACTTCCGTCAAGTGCACACCGGCGTCATGGGCTCGCGTGGTTTATGAAGAAAATAAAGTTTATTTTTGTGTATAGATAGTCAAAAAAGAATAAAACATTGGATTTTTAATAATAAGTTCCTGAGCTTCAAATGGGCAAACCAGGTAAGATATTTTTTACAAATTCGCTTTGACATGTATGATCGATTTGTGCGTCCAGATAACTACCACGTTTTTATGTTTATTCTGTATTTTACTGTATCAATTTATATGTTTTTACACCTAAAACAGCTTATAATTAATACTTCACTATAACTTCGGATTTAATATGAAATATCACATGCGGTATTTTAGGTTAGGTTTGCACTATGCTCGCAGCATTTTGATATTTCGTATAAAATAACCACAAGGTAGTCCACGTTGCCTTTAACTCTACATCTTTATTATGATAACTGTTTAATTACGGTGTCTTTATTCAGTTATTTCTGTAACCCCACGTGTAGGCATGCTAGGCGTCTTATCGCCCATACAAGCAAACTTAACCTCATTTTCTAGTTTGGGAACAACAGGGCTATGACCACGTAAATCGAAGTTCGCAAATTGCGGGCATCTTTCTGTCACTCTAATTACGCCTTCGTTGGCATAAAAGAGAAATATCCCCGCAATTTTCGAATTTCGGTTTTCGCGGGTTGCCCCTCTGATATAAGTGATATAACATCCATGTCTACACATGTGGGAGGCATGTGGTGGTCTTATTTCATCAATTTGGGTTCAATATTTCTTGCATTCCATTTGTTATGCTATGAAATAACATTTTTAAATTTACAATATATTTTTAATACTTTCTGCCATGCTGCTTAAATCAATACAAGTATGAGAACTATGTGATTTAGTTCTATTTACAGATTTCTTTACACACAACCACACAATTAAAGCAAAATTAATTAAATTAAATACATTATAATTAACATAACCACCTAAGCAACAACAGGTGGTCTTATCGCTAAAATGACCAGACTTCCTAAATTTGCTCTAGATTGGAGCCTGTTGGGACTGTTCAAATGTAGTTTATAAAAAGAAAGAAATGTTAAACCAGGTGTTAAGAAATAAGCCATTGTAAATTAAGGAAATGTAAACATTAGATAAAAATGACTGAACTTTTAGCATCATGCATAAATAGGTAATGCATTTAGTTGTCAACACATTACAATGACAAAAATGATGATCAGTGGTCCCTCTAACCTGACCTATTCGTGAAGACTATATCCACTTACCCACTTCTGATCACCCCACTAAACTCCACTTTTAACCTTTTCCAAACATCACTACAATCCTCGACATGTTTCAGAGTTCAATGGAGGCCGTGGCGGCGGGCGTGGAGGTTTCGGCGGCGGACGGGGCCGCGGGGGCGGCTTTGGAGGTCGCGGCGGCGGTGGTGGCGGCTTTGGTGGTCGCGGTGGTGGCGGCGGCCGCGGGGGATTTGAGAAGAGGGGCGGTGGCAGAGGGTTTGGCAGAGGAGGAGCAGGTGGTGGTAAGATTTTTTTACATATTTTAATATGTATGAGGGGAGATGGACAAAGCTAAGTATGGCGCTGCACTTGTAGAGGCTGCAGCTGCTGGTAGTGTTTAAATTTCAGTGTTCAAATTAAAAATAAACTAGTCTTTTGTTTATGGAGTGTGAATATGATGGTAATTGAGTGGAGTTGAAGATATACCATAAAAATAAACAACACTTGGAGAGTCCAAGTATTGACAATATATATCACCATAGATACAATTTTGTATGTTCCAAATGTATAGTTGAATCATCGAGAGTGTGGAATTGCATATGTAGAAGTATTGTTTGTTTACAGGCATTCTATATTTGAATTTTCTATTTTCTTGTACTATCAGCATACAACCACTACAAATGCAATTCCATCTTCTCGATAATTCAACTATAGTGTAAATAACATTATTTGCGGTATTTGACGTCTGTCACTCACAACAGCAATACTACGTAAAATGTTTTGCACATCGAAATCACAAAGGAAAACAACTGCACTGCGAACGTTTACGTTCTACGTCTTTTTTTTTTTAATTTTAGGGTTGGCCGGACACCACCGTTATGAATCGGTAGTCGTCTAAGTAAATCGATATGAATTTTTCATTTTTCTTTTAATAAAAATAAGGAAAAGGTGGATAATTAACTGTAAATATGGATATATTTATCGTCACTTAACAGACAACAAATTTGACACAGAAATAACATAAATAAACTTTAAAATAGATCCCCAGTTAGTTTCAATTTTCACAATGGGTGCGACCTACTCGGTCGGTGTATTAAATACACCGACCGACCGGTAGCTTGCGGGAACACCATATAATTCTAGCTTTATTTAAATCTCAAATAAAAATTCATTATACGTCACAATTCGATACCTCAGTCTACGTGCCATCCAATCGTAATCGCTTGCTGTGACAATCGATTTGCGTTAGTTACATCCCTTTATACGTCAGTCATAATGTGTCAAATACCGCAAATAATGTTGTTTACACTATATACATATTTATATGTCATTACCAACTATTCAGCGCAAGTCCTGTGGACTGCAGAAATTGAAATTTTGCTAAATACATAAGAGACTTAAGAAAGGCAGATAGATAAATGAACAAGTTGTATGTTGAAAGTCCTCAGATGAAGCATATTAAAACATGACCTATTTATTAAGATTAGGACGCAAAGTGATGATCAGTGGTCCCTCTAACCTGACCTATTCGTGAAGACTATATCCACTTACCCACTTCTGATGCTGCGCCCTTCGGCCGCGTACGCAACCGGAGCTTCGTAACCAGTTGCGATCGAATACTTTTTCGGTCTTGTACGAAACCGATTGCGATCAAAAACTATTTTCTTCTCATACGTAACCAGTTACGATCGAACATTTTTTGTTTTTGTACGAAACCTCTCGACCGTTCGTAAAACCAGCAAAGACTTTCTTATTATAAATTTTAATGTACTAATAATGCACACGTCATACAGGTAATTAAGCCCGTTTAAGCTAACTCTGCACCGTGTTTGACGATGTTTCACATAAACAAAAATCGGTAATAGTACGTTATTGTTGGTCGAGGCTCGGAAGTAGCTACTTGAGCGCCATTCATTTATTACGTAAGACGATTTAGGGGGGAAGGGGGTCGAAAAAATCGCATTTTTTCTTACAAGGGGGAGGGAGGGGGTTTTCATAGTTCTTACGTAAGATAATAAAGATGCGATTTTTTTAATTTCTATGCAATGATGACGTTTAAAATAATACTTCCATAATATATGCTATCAAACACGGTGCAGAGTTAGCTTAAACGAGCTTAATTACCTGTATAACGTGTGCATTATTACTACATTAAAGTTTATAATAAGAAAGTCTTTGCTGGTTTCATGAACGGTCGAGAGGTTTCGTACAAAAACAAAAAATGTTCGATCGTTACTGGTTACGTATGAGAAGAAAATAGTTTTGATTGCAACCGGTTCCGTACAAGACCGAAAAAGTTTTCGATCGCAACTGGTTACGAAGCTCCAGTTGCGTACGCGGCCGAAGGGATGCTGCGTCACAGACTTGCAGCTTGCCTCATCGTCTTACCATTCTAATATTTTTTTCTGTTGACAGGCCGCGGTCGTGGTGGCGGCGGTAGAGGAGGCGGTGGCTTCAAGGGAGGCAAGCAAGTTATCATCGAACCACACAGGTTAGTCCACTTGTACATATGTGAAGAGATAATCTGCAAGCTTATTGTATAACATTTAAAAAATCAAATGAAGGAGTTTTTGTGAAAAAGTTCAAAAACTTTCAATTTAAGTCTTAATTTCTTAACCATGGGATAGAATTAAAAAAAATTTCAAGAAAGATAATTGAGTTACAAAAAAAATAATGAAATTAGTTTAAAGAGTTATTTGTATTGTAAATTCTCTACTTACCCTTTTGTCTCTGAAATGATGTTTTTCTACAAAACTTTCGTTCTTCTGAAAGCGAATGCTTGAAGCAACATTTGTATCTGATCAACTACAAATCAATATTATCAGTTGTGTTCCTTATGTTCATTTAGTTAATAAGTGATTTTTTAAACAGACACGCTGGAGTATTCATCGCCAGAGGCAAAGAGGATGCCCTAGTAACCAGAAACCTTGTGCCAGGGTCAGAAGTTTATGGAGAAAAGAGGATATCTGTGGAGGTTTGTATACTTGTTATGTTTTAAAAACTCTTGAGCTTAAATTTAGAACTTAGAACTGCCTTGTAAATAAATATTAGTTAGAATTTTGTATTCAACAAAAATTGATTAAATATGTTAGTGTGCAATTTCACAGATACATAGGTGATGTGAAAATAGGAATAGCAATTTTTATGGAAGTTGAAACACTACTACATAAATTAGAATTCAAATACTTTGAATTCTTATTTATATGGCGTGCGTCTAAGACATGCATACACAACAGGTGTGGCCTGGCTTTTACAGATTTACAAGTGAAAAATACAATTTTTATCTAGTAGTTACTGAAAATGATGATCAGTGGTCCCTCTAACCTGACCTATTCGTGAAGACTATATCCACTTACCCACTTCTGATTCTCCCACCAACCCCCAAAGTATTTCTCCCTTCTTTACATCCACTAACTAAGTTCTTCTTTACAGACCGACGGAGAGAAGGTGGAATACAGAGTATGGAACCCGTTCAGGTCAAAGTTGGCAGCGGCGATCATGGGCGGTGTGGATACTATACACATGCCTCCGGGCTCCAGGGTGCTGTATCTTGGAGCTGCTAGTGGAACTACAGTCAGTCACGTCTCTGATGTTGTTGGACCGGTGAGTTGATGGACTGGTTTGGTGGTATTTTATGTTTTTGAAAACAGTTTAACTTTACTAGTTGAAATTTTTTTGATAGTAATTATTATAAAGGCAATGTGTGTAACCTTAGAAGAAAATAATATATAATTTAATTTCTAAAATATGAAGAAAGTAAATGTTTCTTTAAAAATTGGTTTAAATATCTGGTTTCTACTCAAATATAGTGTACATAAAGTAGTGTAAAGTGACACGAAACTTAAGTCATATTCATAGCATTTATTGCAGCCATAGTTCTTATAAATCTTATATTTTAGTTTAACACATTTTGAAAACTGTTTTTTTTTCCAAAATTGAGTTACAGTACATCTAAGGGGCTGTCCATAAATTACGTCATCGATTTTTGAGGATTTTTGACCCAATATAATCATCCAAAAATCATGCTTCAAATGACCCCATTTCCTCATACTGCATGCTACCGTCATCCGATGTCCAGTAATTAATTCGAATTAAGACGTAATTTATGAATAGCCCCTAAGTAGGTAATTAATATTCATCCTGCTATTGTGCTATTATAAATTAAATTACATTCTTAATGATGATCAGTGGTCCCTCTAACCTGACCTATTCGTGAAGACTATATCCACTTACCCACTTCTGATAACCCTCAACACTTACACTTAACTTCACCTTCTTACTTCGCAAACTGAACCTTATTTCTATTACAGGAGGGTCTGGTGTACGCTGTGGAGTTCTCTCACCGATCCGGGCGTGATCTTATCAATGTGGCAAAGAAAAGGACTAATATTATACCTATCATTGAAGATGCCAGGCACCCGCTTAAATACAGGTTGGTTTGAGATTTAAATACAAAAAATAAGTATGAAAAAAATTTAAAAATTGTTATTTTTTTCATACAATATTATATTTATTTTTCATTCATTATTAAAAAAAAATTTGCTGAACTAGTATAAAAGATTTAGCAACAAACGGCTAAAGTAGATAGCGCTGTAATGGTGCTCCTACATTGGCTGTTATAAAAATAAATGTTAATGTTATATAACATTGTGTGACAGGGACAAAATATTAAAACACTATCAATACTATCATGGTATCCCTGTCAGCTAATATGGGACTACCATAATAGTACATTACGGTACAAGTGTGAAAAATAGGAAATTGGCAAGGATTGGCGATAATCGACACGAGTAGCTATTTACCTAGCCGCACATGTATCGTACAACGTTTTAGAGTACATATGGCCCTTTAAATTTTCGACATAGTTACATAATGTGCTAATTATCGCACTAGTGCGGTAAAGTAGCACCATATGTACTGTATGATGATTGATGGTATCATGCATTTACATAAACAATAATTTATTACACTTAACAGTGCTGCAAATGAAAATAACAATATTAGGTTACTTGTTTTCATTGCAAAGTCAAATGTGTTTGCTCTAAAGAGTATTTAATTATGAAAAACAATTATTATAAAATCTGACTAAATGATGATTTCGTTCTTCTAAATATTTCATGTTGATACATTGAACTCTCTCTCTGATTGCTCAGCACATTTACCAGTTTCCACCACACGAAATCAGCCGCATAACTAATACGTCCATATTTCAGAATGCTGGTGGGCATGGTGGACACGATATTCGCGGACGTGGCGCAGCCCGACCAGGCTAGGATCGTCAGTCTGAACGCGCAACACTTTTTGAAGAACGGAGGACATTTCGTTATTTCCATTAAGGTATGTTTATTTATATTTTAAGTTAGTTTTTTTAGGAATCTTGGGAAAACCAGTTTAAACCCTTTAAGACCTAGTTTCTTCTCTGCTCTGTGTTGGAAGGTGATACGGTATTTTCCTTCGTAAAAACGGTAAATCCTTGAGATCGCTTGCCAAAAACACACCTTGTGCTATTTTAACACATTCATTGCCAGCACGAGCCATGCGCTACGAACGTAGCCGATAGATAACACAGCAAAACTATTATGTAGCGAAAAGCGCAAACGAACAGAGAACCCGCTTAACTAAAATGAACTGACATTTTTAGTATAAAAGCTCCTGCTATGATTAGTTTTCTTTTTTGATTGGGTAGTAAATTGGATATTCTATCTATTATTTTATCTAAGATAGAAAACAGACAGAACACAACAGATATTGTTGATGAGGATGAATCCTTGCCTATAGTAATTTGATATCCAGAGAAATGTTATTTATACTTCAATCCTATGATGACAACTAAACGCTAAATCTTTCATGTTGATAAAGAACTCTCTCACTGAGGATTCCACCCTTTCTCACCTCTTCAACTTCACTAGTTCGCCACTAACTTTCTTTTTTTTCGTCAGGCCTCCTGTATCGACTCAACAGCCCAACCTGAAGCGGTGTTCGCGGCCGAAGTGAAGAAACTTCAAGCGGACAAACTGAAACCCCAAGAACAGCTGACCTTAGAACCCTACGAGCGAGATCACGCGGTCGTCGTCGGGGTCTTTAGACCACCGGCCAAGAAAGACAAATAGATTAGTTGACTATCGAAAGCTAGATTTTAATGAAATTAAGGGAAAAATGACGTGCCTGATTTCTTTTCTGTTATATTAAATTCCATTACTTAAATTGATAAGGTTGAGATTTTATTGGAATTTTAACTAAGATCTGCCTTTGTGTACAGTCTAGCAGCAGCAGAAATTGCTAAGCGGGCGAGGTGCTCAAAAATATCTGAACAAGCACTGTAATGCCTTGAGAATAGAGGCGTGTTAAGATATTTGTGAGCGCCTCGGCTGCTCCGATACATCTGATGGCGACTGTACATACACATTGGAAGCTAGGTAGTGTTAGACCAAGATAAGTCTGCAGCTATTTTGATAGCCCAGACTGTGCAAGTGTTATTTTAAACGTCAAACTTCTATGAAATCTATACGTATAAATAACACTTGCATAGTCTGTGCTGTCAAAATTGCAGAGTTATCTTGGTCTAACTAACCTTTAAACCGCCACAGAATTTTTCATCGAGCTTGCTCGTACCGCCGGCGGTACGAAGTTTCGTCTTATTTATCAGACCGCGGCGAAATGAGCCCGATTTTGTTTGTCTTATATATCAGTCTACGGCGATTAAAAGGTTAAAACCTATATTGAAAGTAGTTGATATAGCATTTTAGTGACACGAAAGGTGAAGCTGCTATCTCCAAGCTTAGCATCTAGCTTTCATACAATATTTACGATTCCTGTTTCTGTAATCGAGTCGCTATTAAAAAGATATATGAAGTTGAGTATTTGATATACTGCCGATATGTCATGTTTTAGTTTAAGTATAATGTTAAGTAAGTTTTATTGACATACGTGAGATGTATGTGTAAGTTTTAAGAGAATGATAAAATATAAACGATGGTGCGAATAACAAATACTGTTTTATTTTGTATCTTAACCATAACTATAGTTCGTTTTTTTAGCATTGGAAAGAAGGTAAGCGATCTTGACATGTTTTTAATTGAAAAACGCTTTTTTAAAATCAGTAACTATTACTTATGAAAGCAGAAGTATATAAATGATCGTATTAGATTCATAATTGTTACATATTTATCCGTAACTTATTTTTAAAACTTGTTTTTCAATTAAAAGACACATCAAGATTACCTTATTTCTAATGCTACAAAAAACGAACTATAGATATAAATTTGGTCTCGTATTTAAGGGCTGATTGAGGGCTCATTTAGACGATGTGAGAACTCACATGCGAGTTGCATTACATTGCGGGTTTTGATCGGTCGGTTGAATTGGACGTAACCAACAGTCCGTAATGTATAGTTGAATTATCGAGAAGATGGAATTGCATTTGTAGTGGTTGTATGCTGATAGTACAAGAAAATAGAAAATTCAAATATAGAATGCCTGTAAACAAACAATACTACTACATATGCAATTCCACGCTCTCGATGATTCAACTATAACTAAAATCGCATTCGAGTTCGCGCGCCGTGTAAAGCGGGCATTACATTATACAATTTGCAGTGCGCTAATTAAGTGTTGCTAGGCGAGATAAAAAAAGAGCTTGTCCATTACACTAGCTAGCGACGCTAGTTAGTGTCTTATTTTCATTTTAGCAGTCATCATCGTTCGAATCGAACGTCGCGGCTCGGTCGAATTCTTTGTACATTTCGAGAAGCACTTTGTTACCATGATTTCTAATGTCTTTGTTCTTGTAATCTTTGTTTTTTATCCCATAAAAATGGCATGTCTTTATAAAGTTCAATCATGTTTAGCAGTTCTTCCTTTCCCTAGTCTGTGGCTGCGTCATTTTGAACTGAAATGCAATAAATAAAACATCCATACGTTCGAGTGCGCCGGTGGCGTGCCGACAACTGACCTTACACAGTAAGCGCTAAGCGCGCTAAAACCATTTACACTATGCGTTCTAGTGCGCTAGATAGCGCTAGTGCGGCAGAGCACATGCGATCGCACTAGATTGGGGCACTAACTGGCTAACTGTATTTACACTATACTAAATGAGTGCGCTAACTCAGCTAGCGCACTGCAAATTGTATAATGTAATGCCCGCTTTAACCTTTTCGACGCCGTGTCAAATACAAAAGCAGTCACGCGGACGCCACGTCACCGAAGTGTCAATACTGAAATTGTACTTTATGCATATGCACGTAGGTCTATGTTGCTCTGTGGTCTGTGACCGATTAATCAGTCTTTGGCGTTGAACCTGCGGTGCGGATATATCGGTAATTGGCGTCCAAAAGGTTAAACTCTTTTCCACTGTCTGGCTACTGAAATATTACACAAATTTTTGGCGGGAAATTTAAAAAAATTTAGGCTGGTCACACTTTGTGTAGTAGGAATTATAGTTTTGATACTAGAAAATATTTTTGATTTTCTGTGCACACGTAAGGTACCTAAGAAAATAAGTTAAATATACGTTGACTTGCACATAAAGTCAGCTCACATAAAATACTATCATGTTGTCCCTGTCCGTCGATGTTATTATAACAGCCAGTGTGCGACCACCATTAAAAGCTAATGTTAACCGTGCCCATTTTGGTATTTAAAAGGATCATAAGGGTGGTATTCCACCTGTCCAATGTGTATTGCGTCTCACATTGTGCTTAATGTGAGTGAGATACCACCCTTAACTAACTAAAGGTAAATAAAAGCCATATAACAATTAACATAACATATATTGTCACTCCCCCCCGCTGTCGCTCTCATCACTGCCGTTCTGGACCTTTTGCCGACGCCGCGGGCGCTCCTCGTCACTGTCATCATCATCATCGTCGAACTCCTGTTCGTCGAAGGAGGCGTCGCTCGCTGACTGCCGCTCCACTTCCATCTCCTCGTCCGAAGTGTCTGTGGAATAAATTTCCATTTTAAAATAATGAAAATAAAATAATTTAATTCGTCATTCATTATTCGGTTAGGGAAAGCCGACAAAGTTAAAAGATATACATTTTTTGTCTCTTCTATTCCTGAAAAGCTAATGATAGAAGGTAAGCGATCTTGAACCGTCTTTTAATTGAAAAACGCTTTTTAAAAATCAGTTACTATTACTTATGAAAGCAAAAGAATAAAAACGATCGTATTAGATTAATAATTGTTACATATTTGCCGTGACTTATTTTTAAAACGTGTTTTTCAATTAAAAGACATGTCAAGATTGTTTACCTTTTTTCTAATGCTAAAAAAACGAACTATAATACAAAAACCTAAAATCACAGTGTAAAAAAGTAACAGTGGACCGACGCCTTTGATGTTTGTGTAAATGCCGACATCGCACAAGAACACAGTAGGGTTGACATTGACACATAATTTTACACAACTGCCCAAGACTTAAACTTGACTTACCTACTATAAGACACACTGTAAGTACCGAGCTACTAACAATGGCGACGTATGCAGCTCGGGTGCGCGCGAGCCACCCCTAGCCCCTCGCATGCCGCACGATTGCCCTGCGACGACGGCTACGTCGAATGATTGTATTGTTTTATAGACTGCTAAAATTGTGCGCGGTGCGCGTCTACGGCCGTCTCGTCTTTGGTTAAACGAAATAACCGAGTTCGGATGTGCGCAATCCTACAATAGATGGCGCTATCAACCACATACCGTCATAGAAGGTAGGATCATATAGAAGTGGTATACGCGTGCCTCCGTGAGGGACAAAACATACGCAATGCGTCACAATGATTGGTCGAATTTATTTGTCGCCCACCATTATCCACACTAAAAAAAAGGTGGGGAACAAAAATATGTGAGACTGTGACAAGGACAAACAATAATAGCGCTTTCTCTGCTACTCCTACTGAAAGATACGTACAAAAAGAATAGATAGTATAGAGGGGTCCTGTCATTGTAAATTGTGTAGTCACTGTTAATTTACTGCCATCTACCGACACACGACTAAAACTCAAAATGAAAACGTATAAAGTTATCAAAAAATGTATATATATGGATAAATTATTTTATTATTTTTATATCATTTTGATCCATGTTCATTCACTGATATCTATGTGTTAAAATTGTTAAATATGAAACGGTGTCGTCACGCCATCTAGCCGAGGATAGGCTAAAGGTGTGTGCGCCATCTATTCGAGAATGACTTTTACTTGAATTCCGAGGCACGTTTTTTCCTTAGACTTTATTCGTCTTATACGAAGTTACATATGTCTTTGATACGTAAGACTATCCCGTTCTGTCAGTTATCCCCACCACTCATGCCCAATCCAGTTTAATACTAGATTCATGCATACCGTTGTACTGGTTCCTCGGCAGGTGCTGTTTGTTTCTCTGCCCGCTGTGCCAGCGTGAGCTGAAGTAGTCTTCCTGACACGTTTAGTAGCACGTAACCATGGCAACGGAGTGACAAGTCGATACACCCATACTATTGGTCTTGCAGGGTGGGTGTACGCTATCCCACAATAGAGGGCGCTAGTAACATTGACAATGTTCACTTACCGTTGTAGTCTATGACTGGTTCCTCGGCAGGTGCTGTTTGTTTCTCTGCCCGCTGTGCCAGCGTGAGCTGAAGCCTTCCCGAAACGTTGAGGAGCTGGCACAGGTGCGCGCGTCTGGACAAACACACGGACATGGTTTATACATATGTACTACAATAAAAATAAATTAAAAATGGAAAAATTTACAATTTCGGGCCAGGCCCGAACTAGCGACCATGGATCACTAGCCCATCTGCGAACTGAGCTCAGTAGCTCAGAGTGTAACATTGAGTGCCTCGGTAGCAGAAACAGAAACGTTAGTGCCCCATTTTCCTCTCTGGATATTATTTAAAATATTTTTATGCAATTTGATGTATCGTCATGTGACAACCAAAACTCACTAATTACCACCGCAAGTTCATATAGCCATAGTCAACCGTAAAAGTGCAAGAATAAGGTTGATTTTTGTTTAATTATCTTTTAGTAATTAGTGAATTTTGTATATCAATCCAACTATCAATCAATTCAATCATAGTTATATTATGCTCCTTCGTTTGATTTTTAGGGTTCCGTACCCAAAGGGTAAAACGGGACCCTATTACTAAGACTTCGCTGTCCGTCCGTCCGTCCGTCCGTCCGTCCGTCCGTCCGTCCGTCCGTCTGTCACCAGGCTGTATCTCACGAACCGTGATAGCTAGACAGTTGAAATTTTCACAGATGATGTATTTCTGTTGCCGCTATAACAACAAATACTAAAAACAAAATAAAATAAAGATTTAAATGGGGCTCCCATACAACAAACGTGATTTTTGACCAAAGTTAAGCAACGTCGGGAGTGGTCAGTATTTGGATGGGTGACCGTTTTTTTTTTTGCTTTTTTTTTTGTTTTTTTTTTTTTGCATTATGGTACGGAACCAAGGCCTATTGACTTCCTTGAAACGATGTGACCCTTCAAAATTGTGCATGTGTTGTCCGTTCCCAGACGAGATTGCCAGTAATTAACATCAAAATATTTTACTACAGCAACATTGCTAGAACTGGCTTTGTCTATAGATGCGATTTCTAGGAACAAATCAAATTATTTTGATTTGTATTTTATGAAGTAGTCATATGTAAATTATTATTTATTTTTTGATATATGTATATTATTATCTATTATATTTCAGTTTTTCTTTGTCTATGTTCATAAAATCTACGAAGGGTAGACGTGCCTCTACCCTCCTTGATAAAATAAAAAAAAATCTTTGTCAATTGGCCTCTTTGATAGGCCTTGATTTGGGTCTGGCCGGTAAGAACATAGACAAGATAAAAGTCTGTAATGTCAATGCTGTCATTTAAGTCATTTAATGCAAAAATATAAATTTTCATATAAAACGATTTATTCACATGAAATATATTTATTTACCTATTAATTTTGAAAATAAAATCTATTCATATGTACGAGCAACATATCTAAATGCGTCTTCGCACAGACTTAGTTAAATTTAAACCGTTGTCTCTCTTCCTTCCTTGCTGTATGTATCCGGCAATGGCGACTTTATCAACAATTCTTATCCGGATTATGGAAAGCCCTAATGTGTGTGTGGAAACCGTTGTAGTAAATCAGAAACAGCGATAATTTCAAGGTAAGATATATATTAATCTTTAAATAAAAATGAGCGTGCTAATTACCAAATTCAAATATAATAATTTAATCTTACTATCCCCGTAAGTCCCGCGGACGCGTCCGAAATTATAATCACAATTCAACATAGATGTAAAACCCCACAGTGTTTAAGCTGGTAACCCTAGGAATTAGCGACGTTAGTAATTAGGAAGATAGATTATATTGTTTAATTTTTTGACTATTTTGTTTTAGAAAGTGAATCAGCAGATGGCTTGAGCTTGAGATAATAATATAATCCTGGGCCGTCATATGATTTCTTGGAAAAAGCTCAGAAGGGCACGTATCTGCCGCATATCCAAACTAGTTTCCCGGTGACCAAGAACGCTGCGCGGAGCTGTGAAGCAGAAAATGTCCGATAACCGGATAGATGTAATAACAACTTGTAACCATTTGCCATATCAGTGTATGTATTCATATGTATTATGAAAATATTTATATCTTAATAATACGTAACTTTTTGTTACCTTTTATATTTCACGAATTTCTGAATATAGTACCTAATCATTATCTTTTAACGTATTTTTTTACTTATTTGTGAAATGCTAATTTAAGAGCCCAACAACGTGCACACTAGCGCCACTGCTAAATAATCGTGATTATTTAAATTTAACGACATGTATTTAAAAAAGGGGCCGCTACGGACTGTATTGTGTATTTAGGTACCTTTTGAATACATCAAACTAGATTTTATGTTGCTGGATTCGTCGATCTATGGGCTCAAAACAAAAACGGCCGTTTTAACTTTGGACGGGTAGATTGACGAATCCAATAACATAAAAACTAGTTTATTGTATTCAGCAGTGGCGCTAGTGTGCACGTTGATGGGCTCTTAAAAACCTGACCCCAACAAAAAATAAAAAAATACAAAAAGAAATTCCCTCTCTGGGATTCGAACCCAGGACCATTAGCTTCCTGAACTGGATTACTGCCAATACCCGCTAGGCTAAACGGGTTGTCAATTCTAATTACAATGGTATCCCACCAGAGCGCTAGTAGTATAAACGAACTTTTGAAAGGGACATTTTTTTGTATGGAGTTATCGTTCTTCTCCTAGTGAGTATTATATTCTTTGTACGGAACCCTTCGTGCGCGAGTCCGACTCGCACTTGCCCGGTTTTTTTTTAATTATTAAAATTCCAAACAAATTATGAAATGCTCCTAACTCTTATAATAACCAAATATTTGAAAATATCAAACTTAAGGGGCATTGCTATGATTGATATCCATCAAATTGCATAATATAATTTTCTATAATATGAATATACAGAGAGGAAAATAGAGACCACGTTTATTTATTTAATTTTAAACTTTATTACACATCAAAAAAGGTACGTTTGTATGGAGAACCGAACGTCCCCTTTCTTCTTAAAAACAAATGTGACGTTCCACGGCAAAAGGTACCTTATGGCGGCTGGCGCTTACGTCGCATAGCGCCGCAATAATATTGGAGCGGCGTTAATAATAGCGTAAGCGCCTACCGCCATAAGGTACCTTTACCCGTGGAACGTCACAAATGAACCACACTGATCTCTCATACCTGTTGGTGAAAGTGGCCAGTAGACTGCCCAGCCGCTCGGCGTTCTGCGAGTTCATGGTGGCCAGCAGCAGGGCGGCGTGCGAGCGGAGGATGGCGGACACCCATACACATACTGTGGCACATCTGTGGACAACATATACCTAGTATATTTTTAGAGCACCGTACAAAACTTTGTTCACGGTGCTCTTATGGGATCACTTCGGTCTTGCAAATCGGTTAAATGCGTTTTTCTCAAAGACCGTTTGATGTAGTTACCTAAAATTTGGAATAGTTATGGCAAGTACCATCACTAACACTGTGAATAAGTCAAAACTGCTTATTTCTGATTTTAGGGGGAAATTTAAGGGGTTGAGAGGAGTAGTTGAATTTTTTTTTATTTGTAAGAATCGTGTGGGGTACCATTAGAAAGCTTGCAAAAAATTGAGTCGATGGACTGATTTTGACTTCATTTTAGAGTGCAATAGTTTCGATAAAAAATGCATTTAAAGTTGCAAGTTTTCATACAAAAATTTTCACCTCTGTCCTGGTGATTTTCGCGAAAACTATAGCTAACAGGCAGATGACCAGTCAATACCCAACTTAAAGAAGCATGGAGACGGCGGGAAAATTATCAGCTTAACTTTATCTTTATTAGTTTTTCAACTGCAGCCTGATCTTTGGTTGCTTAGGGCTAGCTAACTGATGCTTACACTGGTCATTTCATATTAGGAAGTAGTTTTAGCGAGAAAGATCCTTAGTTAAAACTTTGGCATTGAAATTTATGACTTATGTCTTTGATACAAAGTTTAATTCTGCTTGCTTATTTTTGTGGGATATTTTTTTTCTGAATAGCCTACTATAAGTATGAGAGAGATCTACAAAATACAACCTTATTATATTGCAAATAAGTTTAAATTTCGAACGGGCTTTCCAACCAATTGACTATCTCAATGTGCCCAGTAAGAATCATATTTATTATTGCAGTTTATCTGAAAAAAATCAAATTAAGAATTCCGTTCTTCACTGTCGTTGTGTTTTTTTTTTCACAATAGAGCACATAGAGTTAGTAAGGCGTATAGAGAAAGGGAACGGTGCTCTGAACACCGTAGTCTTGACTTCGTGCTTGGCCAATTATTTATAGATGTGCTTTACGCGTGCGCCCGTGAGGGACAGAACATAGAATACGTAGTGTGACAAAATTAAAAACACGTTGCCACTTTATTGTGTTTAGGCATAGAGAAAAAAGTACATAGAGTACTTCATACATCAGTTCTGGTACCAAAACGACTATTATTTTCGTAGTCGACATCTAGCATCGAGTAGCAGAATTATCAGTACTGCTACTTGACAATAGATGTAGCGGCGACCGAAAAGTCTAATGCTCAACAATTTATATATCTTATTTATATATATCTAATGCTAATATTATAATCGGATTAACCGTAACTCTATTTTCAACTCCTTCTGCTTCTAATATTAGTTGTAAATTGTTGTTCAATACAATTTTCGTGAGTCGCCACACGAGAACCATCTAGTATCAAGTAGCGGTACTGATAATTCCGCTACTCGATGCTAGATGTCGACTGCGAAAATAATAGTCGTTTTGGTAGCAAAACTGATGTATGGAGTGAGCACCCTATTCTTACTAGAGTCTGGCTAGCCAAAAATTGTTGACAGATATTTCGTTCTTGTATCACCAATTGTCTATGATTTGAAAAAAAAAGCTAAAAGTCAGTTGACAATTTATGTCATTCATTCAAATTGTTTGCGGTTTATAAGGGGTTTATTTTAAGTAATATTAATAATGTCTATACTGAGTGAGGTTCGCAAACTATTATTTAAGTTCGTAAATAATTACGACAATGTGCGAAGTCGACGTGTAGCGTTATATAACGAAAAACTGCAATGTTTACAACTTCTAAGCAAATGTAAACAAATTAGAAGGTTGGTGCTCTATAAATATTTTGATACTTAGCATTTAGCATATTTGGCATAGTACTTGTGTATTTTTTTGGTGATGCATTAATATTACGGTATGATCGAGCTAGGTCTTATTTACACTACATTTCATTTTTCGCCTTGTTACAATGGTATATGGTGAGAAAGTGTTAACATATGTGTTTATCGTTGACTGTACTTCACATAGTGGTAGAAATTATGTGAGCCGGCTTTGAGTGCACGTCAACGTATATTTAACTTATATCCTTAGGTGCCTTACGTGTGCACAGAAAATCAAAAATCTTTTCTAGTATCAAAACTATAATTCCTACTACACAAAGTGTGACCAGCCCAAGATTTTTTGAATTTCCCGCCAAACATTTGGGTAAAATTTCAGTAGCCAGACTCTATATTCTCACCTAAACCATAGTTAGGTGATGAAGCCAAAGGTCAGTAATGTGAGGCGGGGCTCACTCCGCGGTTTCGTCGCATCGCTACAAGTACATGCGGCCCTCACCAATTTTGGTGTCTAGCAGTAGTAGTTGCCGCGCATCGCTACGGAACGGACGCCTGCTCGCGCGTGCGCGGCTGCGGTAATTATTTATTATTTAAATACATTTACACGGCATTACAGCATATGCCAATACACCGCATAATTAAACTAATTACGTATTACAAACACAATAAATATATATAAAGTAAAATACAGGTAAACATTAAAAGTCAAATGCAAGTGCTGGAAAGCCTTTCATCCATCATCTCACAAAACCTCAGACACTCCCGGCACACATTCGCCCATCTCCACGCAAACAAGTCACACTCTGGTGCTGATGTCAGGAGTGCGTTGAGCAGCGATAACGCGCGGAGGAGTGGCGAGTTTCTGTGCGATACTGTGCGCGCCGCCGGCACGGCCAACAGTGGACGCGTTCGCGGCCTCAAACAGACTCGAGGAATATCCGGGACGTACAACCTCACGACTCGAGCTATCAGTTCCGGGCAGTCCGAGTCACCGCGCAGTATACGACAAACAGTAGTCAGTAAGATGTTGTTACGCCTTACCTCTAGAGAATTATATCCAAGGCAGCCTAGTATGAATTTTGTTGGGTACAAAAAAGGGTAGTACCCATATCTTTTTTTGTACACAAATCTCAGAAAGGCCTTTTGGATTTTCTCTAGAAGTAGGGCGTAAGAAGACTCGTACGGGTTCCAAATAATAGATGAGGCCTCAAGCTTGCTCCTCACTAAGGCGTTGAAAACCATCGCAATGGCCCCAGTGTCACGGAAATCCTTGACATGTGTAATGTAAAACTATATCACGTAAGCCATAGCAATACTTACGTGGCGGTACGTTTGGTGGCGAGCGCGGCGAGGTGGTCGAGCAGCGGCGGCACGACCTCGGCCGGGAGCTGCGCCGCCGTGCGCGCCGCCGCCGCGCGGCTCGACTCGTGCACCACCATCTCCAGGATACTGGAAAATAACATATTATTAGAGATGCCCCGAATAGTGAATTTGGCCGAATACCGAATATTCGGCCACCCTCTCGGCCGAATAGCGAATATTCAGCATGACATGCGAACATTTTGAGTCACAATTATTATGAAAACTGTTCGCCAACAAAAGCACAACGTTTGCTAAGATATATATATATATTTTTTTTTTTTTTTCATTTGGAGGAGGATTTGGATTTTATGTCGAACAGAATTAATGAATGTAGTTAGAGTCAATCAAATCAGACCCATGATAAAAATAAAATGTTCAATAAATGCTCAAAAACGTGCGTTCGATTTTTTTTTTGCAGATTGACACTTTCCAAGAATTCATTTTAAATATTAATCATACCTAGTTTTTGGTTATTTTTTTTGATTTTTTTTTTATAGGTAGGTGCAATAGATATTCGGTATTCGGCCGAATAGTAGGTAACTTTCGGTCGAATACCGAATATTCGGCAAAGTGGCCGAATAGGCCGAATACCGAATAGTTGCCGAATATTCGTGGCATCTCTACATATTATAGTCTGTCGATTTGTAACTGGCCCCGATCCGCTAATCCTTTTGTCTATTGTTAAGTAAAACCGCACGTGCCTCTACCTGTAAAAAAAAGGGTCGTGTAATTCTCTACGGTTACCGAGTGCTGGCGAGTCCAGTCTAAAATGTATCATCCAGATGCGTAACAAAAGCGCGTTATCGGAGAGCGCACCTACTGGTTTATTGAGCGTTGAACTAGCCCGCGCTCAGGTGCCAATTAGAATAATTAAGACCCTTTTTAGCAGGTAAGTATCACGTGCGGTTTTACTTAACAATAGACAAAGGATTAGCAGTTCGGGGCCAGCTACAAATCGACAAACTATACACAACACTAATAGTAGTAGTCTCTCAAAAAACCGCGAGGAGTGGCGTCGCCTGGAGGAGGCCTATGTCAAGGACAGCCTGACAAAGAAAAATAAACAAAAGAGTAGAAACAAATAAATAAAACATAAATAAATACTTGTACCTATAGTGTAAAACAAAATGTAAAAATGTATATGTCAGGAATAAAGGCTATTTCAATTCAATAGTAGTAGTAATCACTTTATTGTACACAACACAGGTTTACAAAAAGAAATTAAAGTAATGGAAGTACAAAGGCGAACGTATCCCTATAAGGGATCTCTTCCAGCTAACCTTCGAGTAGATGCGAGGAAAACTCTAGTCAGGGCAGTGAAATAAAAACTTATTGTAATGTACATACTTAGAGTCGTTAGACTGTAGTCCCTGTATGAGTAGCCTGGTGAGGTTCTGGTTGACGGCGGTCTTGTCTCTGGCCGCCGTGTCCAGGGTGAGGTTGGCGAGCCGTCGCTCCATCGGCACCTCCACCTGAACACAAAATATTATTCATTGTACTTTTTGTAGGCACTTAAAAAAAATTGCAAGCTGTATTTACAAAATTTCATACATATTTTTATATACAGGGTGCTTTTGTTATCACTGACCGAACTCTGAGGGGTAATTCATAATTCATAATTTATTTATTGCATCCATGGTTGTTACATTGGTGTTACATAGTAATAGCACAGTATAAGAACAGTAGTGAATCTTCATAGAAATGTGCCGCTGCCGGCTTGAATGTGTGCGTGCGCGCCGTGCGCCGTGTACGCACGCGCTGCCACGCACACATTAGCATAATATACGGGGGAATACGGTGGCGGCAGTGTGGGCCGTACCGCGATTGTGATCGCGCGCATTCGAGTACGCTACCCGCCCGCTCGCATTTGTCTGCTCTGACGGTACGCCTTAATTTTTTTGATCATGACTATGAACAGAGGCAATAGTATAAGTAAGGTACTAGATTGAAAAGCTTGATTACATCACTATTGTATACAATACTTTTTCTACGAATCAACAAAAATAATACTTTAAACTAGTAGAATCATACAAACAAACCAAACCAAAAGTATACAGCTAAGATACGGGAGCAGCCGCGATACCTTCATAATACTGGTACGCGCCCCGGCCGCCGCGTTAGTTGGTCAATGACACCTTCTCGTAACTCATGAGGCCCTGGTACTTGCTCCGCGCTAAATTAAATTTTTAGACAGTTGTTTTCTCGATTTTGGCCACCGTAGCCTATGGAGACTAACAAGCAACACTAAGTGGTTTTCGTAGTCTATGGATGTTGCTATATTAAGGGTGTCACATGCGCGTTTCTGATTTATGAACCTATTGTTTTTACCATACAACCTAAAATTAATAATTAATTTGAGCTATGGTTTTGTTTCGTCCTCTTGACCGCGGCGAGCTGTAATTGCTCATTTTCATTATAGTTGACTAAACTGTATCGAAATGAATATTATAGTTGAGTTGGGAGCCCGTGCATTAAAAATACCCATTTGCAGTTTGGTATAAGAAATCTTAATTCAAAAATTACAGTCGTACAGTAGAAAAAAAATATAGTGTCTCAATAACGACTCCTCAAACCCGGACTTGTCATTCTTCATAATACCTACTTGCCCATGCTTCCCTAAAACCTTTTTACTAAATTTATACGTAAGGATGAGAATTTACTTTACTTTAACCGCTAACAATAAAGCGTTCCGAACATGCAGAAACCGGAGGATTTTTTTTTGTATCGAATTTATAATTTTTTTAATAACTGCCATTTCCTAATGTTAATATTTAAAAAGCGTTTTATTTATACTTCATTTATGAATTGATAGAACATTTCATTATATTATAATAAATAGAAACGTAGTGCTACTCATAATACGCAAATAATATTTAACTAAACATAAAAGTGACAACCCTAAGCGCCAACGCAAGAGTAGGCAAATAACTTGCCGAGCGGCCTTAGATTCACTACTGTTCTTAGTGTACTGTGGTAATAGTGAGTTTCACATGGACCCTGGTAGGGCACAGCAATAGTCTTAGAACTAAATTATGCTACGTATTCGACAGTATTTATATAATAATTATAAAATTAGGTCTTTTAACAATGGTTAAGAGATTGTATTTTAAAATTTTATAGTAATGAATGTCTAGGAAATATTATTGATAATTGATATGTAGGTCGGTGATATGTAGGTCATACTGAACAACTTTTACTATGGGACCAACGCCGATATCCAGAAAAAAAACGGGTTGCACTCCGAGAGTGCCGGCAGAAGTGAAAACTCAAAACTCAATGACATTGTAACAGTTTTTCGATCAGGTCACGTGCCGGCTTACGTCTTACGAATCTTACGGTCACGTGACCTGTCGCGAGTTTAACATTTTTTCCCCATCACAAAAAGTGCACAGCGCCGCTAAAGAAGTTTTCACTTAAAAAATCTGCTGTTCTATAGAAAACATTGACTCTGAGTCACCGAAATGTATGGGACTAATATGAGTATGAGACGGCAGATTTTTATTGCGCGATTTCGAGGTTGACCCTACAGTACAATTTGCTCAGTATGACCTACATATTCACGCCGCAGAGTTTAGTCAGTGATAACTGAAAACAAAAGCACCCTGGTTAGTTTAAAGATAAATAGGTAAAGTTATACATATAAGAAAAATAACCATTGACCAATCCTTACCTTGTTTTTATATATTTTTGTACAGTATTTTAGGAATGGCATGTATACCTTGTGATTTAGAAATAAGACAATTTTTTTACAGCCGATTATGAGGCTTGTAGCAAAGAATAAATAAATAATAGTACTAGGTATGTACGTAGGTTTCGTGGGTTTCGTCATTACAAAACTAAAATGGAATTGAGCGGGACATGTTGCTAGGCAGAGTGATGGCAGGTGGACTAAAATGTTAAGAGCCAACGGGAGTGGTCATTTCTCCATACAAACGTGCTCCTCGTGGTTTTTGAAGCTAGAGCAATGATTTTTTCAACACAGATTAATACTGCCAATATCTGTGTCGGACCGTTTTGCTTTTTTTGATATTTTTGTTTTTTAAGGCGCTAGAGCCCTTCAAAAATGGCCAAAATGGCCTAATTGACTATGCCGCAATGAGAGGCGTGGCATTCAAAACTGATATCAATTAGCCAAAAAAGCAAAACGGTCCGACACAGATAATTTCATAATCATTTAGATTTCCTAATTTGGTTACGATTGGTTTAAGTTTTGGAGGAGGAAACAGAGGAGTACGAAACCTCGATTTTTGAGATTTTTACGCAGGATTTTTCGCCTTGTCCTTATCGCAGTACATTTAAAACTCAGCTCCTGTTTCGTCTTAATAGAATGGTGGCCGCTTTCAAATGAAAGAAGCGCCTGGCGTCCGTTGGCTCGTTGGGTGGACGACATCCGGAAAATTGCGGGTCACTTCTGGATGAGATTAGCTGAGGACCGGGACAAGTGGCGTACTAGAAGAGGGAGGGATATGATGATGATGACTAGGTACAGAAGGTTCACTCTCTAACAAAACGCGTCTATTACGACAGATATGACCGCAAGGTGGCGCAAGCGCGAGCAGGCGTCCGTTCCGTAGCGGTGCGCGGCAACTACTATGGCTAGACACCAAAATTGGTGCGAGCCGCATGTACTTATAGCGACGCGACGAAATCGCGGAGTGAGCCACGCCTGCTTGTATCTAGAAATAAATGTTTTTTTTTACCTTGGCGCCCGGGGCAACTCGCTTCCTAGTAACCCCTCCCATCGGCTCGAGGTATTGTGCATCTTTGCTGCTGGTTGCAGCTACTTTGTTGATCTCGTTCGGAGTGCTGCCTTTGATCTTCTTCGGTTTGGTGTCGCCTCGGATCAGGACTTGGGTCTTCGAGGAGAGGTCTGACGTCTGAAACAATGTGAAATGTGTATAAAGTTAGAAAAAAGATACTCAAAGATACTTAGATACCTAAACTGTAAGATGTGATTTGATAAATTGTGCCGTTTTCAACCAAAAGGATACTTATTGTCGCTTGTCAATAAGGGGCTATTTCCATAAAGCTTCAATTTGAAATCAACCTTATCGACAACCGACAATGTGGTACCTTTTTTTCAATTGAAAACGTCAAAATTTGTCGACTCTTTATTATGATCAAATGGTCTCAGGTTTAAAGGACTTACCTTTAGACACTAAAATAGGCTAGTTGCCTAGCCACAAAATATCAAAACGGTGTGTTACTATCAATTTAGTACTTTTAGCCGATTTTTTAATTATTAAAGTGGGACTGGAAATCAACACCGAAAAAACTAAACTTATGACAAATGGACAAAAAATTAAAATGTCAATAAACAACAACATAATAGAATATGTAAATGAATACACATATTTAGGACAGATAATTTCTCCAGAACACCAGAATGACAAGGAAACAGAAAACAGAGTGTGTATTGCATGGAAAAAATACTGGTCATGGAAAGAGGTTATGAAGAACCCGGAAATCCCACTAAAATGCAAAAGTAAATTGTTCAACTCTTGCATCCTCCCTAGCATGACATATGGTTGCCAAACGTGGGCCTTAACACAAAAAAATAGGAAATCCCTAGAAGTATGTCAACACAACATAGAGAGAAGTATTCTCAACATCAAAAAGAAAGACAAAATAAGACTAAGCACCATAAGAAAAAACACAAAATTAAGAGATGTATCCTATGTAACAGATAGCCTAAAATGGAAATGGACTGGACACATGCTCAGAGAGCCAGGACAAAAATGGTCAAAAATTGTTACAACCTGGTACCCCAAAGACGGGAAAAGGAAAAGAGGCAGACCTTACCGCAGATGGGAAGACGACATTAGAGCTATCGCTGGACCAACATGGACATGGACAAGAAGAGCAACTAACAGAGAGGAATGGAAGGTCTTAGGGGAGGCCTATGCCGGGAGGCAAGTCGACCGATGTCAACTCTAACAAAAATGACAACCAACCTTATTCTAAATCAAATTATAATAATAATAGTGTAATATGTTTGACTAGTATGACAAATTTGACAAATATTCAATAACATGACAAAACTGTACCATTTAAAAAAATTTAAGGTCGAAATAAAAGGCTATTTTATTTTATTTTATTTTAATTATTTCATGTACAATTGTATATATTATTTTTTTCTGAAAATAAAAGTCAGCCTAAATGTGTAATAAAGGTTATGTAAACTTACGATTTTTTCGAAGATTAGTGTGGGTCCCTGCATATATCCGATTTGTAAGTTGGAAAGCGACAACAGGCGGCAGCAGACGAGGGGGAGCGGCGTGGCCCGTCCCGGCCTCACCCGTCGTTATGTGCACCGTTAGGTTAGCTAAGCTTGATAAAGGCATGAAGGCTAGTAAACTTACGATTTTTTCGAAGATTAGTGTAGGTCCCTGCATATATCCGACTTGTAAGTTGGACTGCGACAACAGGCGGCAGCATGCCAGGGGGAGCGGCGTGGCCTCCCCCGTCATTATGTGCACCGTTAGGTTAGCTTTGCTTGATAAAGGCATGAAGGCTATAGTAAACTTACGATTTTTTCGAAGATTAGTGGGTCCCTGCGTATATCCGACTTGTAAGTTGGACTGCGACAACAGGCGGCAGCATGCCAGGGGGAGCGCCGTGGCCTCCCCCGTCGTTATGTGCACCGTTAGGTTAGCTTTGCTTGATAAAGGCATGAAGGCTATAGTAAACTTACGATTTTTTCGAAGATTAGTGGGTCCCTGCGTATATCCGACTTGTAAGTTGGACTGCGACAACAGGCGGCAGCATGCCAGGGGGAGCGGCGTGGCCTCGCCCGTCGTTATGTGCACCGTTAGGTTAGCTGTGCTTGATAAAGGCATGAAGGCTATAGTAAACTTACGATTTTTTCGAAGATTAGTGTGGGTCCCTGCGTATATCCGACTTGTAAGTTGGACTGCGACAACAGGCGGCAGCAGGCCAAGGGCAGCGGGGTGGCCTCTCCCGTCGTTATGTGCACAGTTAGGTTAGGCTTGATTGGCTTCGCTGATGCCCTAAAAATACACAAATACATAGTTATTTTGTCAGTCCGTAAATGGGAATAACATTGTGTAATTTCAGCTAATGTCACACTCAATCTAAATGAAAGTATTAATGATTGTAGAAGTTTATTATCCAAATTAAATAGGTAAATTTTATAAACACTGTGGGCATATTCAACCCGACAAATTTTTAAGGTGTATTTTTTTACAAACTAAAATGTCATACAATGTTTCCTGAAATAATTTTTGTTTTAGAGATAATGACAACTTATGTGAAAATTTGTTTCTGTAATCACTTAGTGAAAAACGCCTTTTTGGCTGTGACACTGGAAAAGGAAATAAAAAAAACTTTCCTTATTCCTTGTAATGTTTTTTTTGCCAAGATGTAACAAGAAATAACGCGTCGTGTGCAGAAAATACAAAAAAAAAATCCGGCAAAAACTCATAGAACATTTTTTTGCTCCTTATGTATGTCATAACCTCAGGCATGCGTGGTTAAAATCTGTCGAGTTTAATAGGCCCACAATGTATAATATTCAACAGGACATTAAGAAAGGACTTGTTAGTTTTGATACTCACCCATTTAGCGTGTGCGAGTAATAATGCATCACCCCACTTCTCGTGACGGCTGCCAGGGTCAATTTTACGTCACCCTCCTCTTTGACTCCAACGTCTATCATCTTTGGAGCATCCTCCAATACGAAGTTGTATGTGGGAATGTTCACCGTCTGGAAAATAAATAAACTTTTCAAATCACCAATTCCAAATAGGGCTGTTTCTTCCCTGCTGAGAGGGATTAAAGTACTTTCTTCCCTGCTAGGATGGATCAAAGTTCCAGTTTTCTGTTCTATAGTTCGTTTTTTTTAGCATTAGAAAGAACTTGAAAGAAGGTAAGCGATTTTGACATGTATTTTAATTGAAAAACGCTTTTTAAAAATCAGTAACTATTATAGATGGTCAAGCAAATCTTGTCAGTAGAAAAAGGCACGAAATTCAAATTTTCTATGAGACGATATCCCTTCGCGCCTACATTTTTCAAATTTGCCGCCTTTTTCTACTGACAAAATCTGCTTGACCATCTATACTTGTGAAAGCAGAAATATAAATGATCGTATTAGATTCATAATTGTTACATATTTGCCGTAACTTATTTTTAAAATGTGTTTTTCATTTAAAAGACACATCAAGATTATTTACCTTATTTCTAATGCTAAAAAAACCGGGCAAGTGCGAGTCGGACTCGCGCACGAAGGGTTCCGTACCATAATGCAAAAAAAAACGAAAAAAAAAAACCAAAAAAAAAACGGTCACCCATCCAAGTACTGACCACTCCCGACGTTGCTTAACTTTGGTCAAAAATCACGTTTGTTGTATGGGAGCCCCATTTAAATCTTTATTTTATTCTGTTTTTAGTATTTGTTGTTATAGCGGCAACAGAAACAGGGTGACCACTCTTTACTATAACCCAAATTCCCTGACTTTTCCCGGTTTTCCAGGCGTTTTTTCAAGTTTTTCCCTGACCATAATCTTAAATCATCATCATCATCATCTCAGCCATAAGACGTCCACTGCTGAACATAGGCCTCCCCCTTGGACCTCCATACGTGCCGGTTGGAAGCGACCCGCATCCAGCGTCTTCCGGCGACCTTAACAAGATCGTCTGTCCATCTTGTGGGTGGACGTCCTACGCTGCGCTTGCTAGTCCGTGGTCTCCACTCGAGCACTTTTCGACCCCATCGGCCATCTTCTCTGCGTGCAATGTGGCCTGCCCATTGCCACTTCAGCTTGCTAATCCGGTGGGCTATGTCGGTGACTTTAGTTCGTCTACGGATCTCCTCATTTCTGATTCGATCACGTAGAGAAACTCCGAGCATAGCCCTCTCCATAGCTCGTTGAGCGACTTTAAGTTTTGAGATGAGGCCGATAGTGAAAGACCACGTTTCGGAGCCGTAAGTCATCACTGGTAACACACATTGATTAAAGACTTTCGTCTTGAGGCACTGAGGTATGTCGGACGAAAAGACATTACGTAGTTTCCCGAACGCTGCCCAACCGAGTTGGATTCGGCGGTTGACCTCTTTCTCGAAGTTGGACCTACCTAATTGGACTACTTGTCCTAGGTAGATGTACGAGTCAACAACTTCGAGTACCGAGTTCCCAACAGAGACTGGGATGGGCACAACATTGGCATTTGACATAAGTTTCGTCTTGTCCATGTTCATTTTCAAGCCCACCCGTTGTGAAACTCGGTTGAGGTCATCGAGCATCATGCTGAGTTCCTCCATCGACTTTGCCATGACTACGATATCGTCGGCAAACCGAAGGTGAGTGATGTATTCGCCGTTGATGTTGATGCCAAGTCCTTCCCATTCCAGGAGCTTGAAGGCGTCTTCCATTACGGCAGTAAACAGTTTCGGAGAGATAACGTCTCCCTGCCTTACGCCTCTTCGCAATGGAATCGCCCTCGTGCTCTGCTCCTGTACTCGGACCGACATGGTGGCGTTACTATACAAACACTTCAACACTTCGATGTACCGATAGTCAATATGGCATCGCTGAAGAGACTCAAGCACCGCCCATGTTTCCACCGAATCGAAGGCTTTCTCATAGTCCACAAACGCTAAGCATAATGGCAAGTTATACTCTTCGGTCTTCTGTATAACTTGCCGCAGCGTATGGATGTGGTCTATGGTACTATAGCCTTTTCGGAAACCGGCTTGTTCGGGAGGCTGGAAGTCATCAAGTCTGTGTTCGAGACGGTTCGTGATGACCCTTGAAAACAGCTTATAGACATGGCTCAGAAGCGTGATGGGTCTGTAGTTCTTCAATAGGTTGTTATCACCTTTTTTGAAGAACAGCACCACCTCGCCTCTATTCCATGTTTCAGGCGTTATGCCCTCGGACAAGACGGAATTAAAGAGCTTCTGGAGGACTTTAAGTACCGGTGTTCCACCCGCTCTCAGAAGCTCTGAAGTGATTCCGTCTTTGCCCGGCGCCTTGTTGTTCTTAAGCTGCTTCAGGGCCATCCTAATCTCGTACAGACTGATGTCCGGGATATCTTCGGTATAATGTCGGGACAGCTTGGCTCTTGGATCTCCTACCAAGCTGTCAACGGGCTTTGCGATCGAAGTGTATAACTGTCCATAGAACCTCTCGATCTCACCTAAAACCTCCGCTTTGCTCGACGCTATGCTGCCATCTTCCCGTTTCAGCTTTGTCAGCTGGCTTTGCCCAATAGACTTGTCCTTTGCGAACACTTTGGAGCCTTGGTTTCGCTCAATAGTCTCTTTAATCTTAAATGTAATAAATATAAAATATGTAATTGGAATACATTTTTGAGTTTTCGTAGAATCTGAATTAGTCCAGTCATTATATCCAAAAAAATCGGGCAAGTGCGAGTCGGACTCGCGCACGAAGGGTTCCGTACCATATAAAAAAAAACAAAAAAAAAGCAAAAAAAAAACGGTCACCCATCCAAGTACTGACCACTCCCGACGTTGCTTAACTTTGGTCAAAAATCACGTTTGTTGTATGGGAGCCCCATTTAAATCTTTATTTTATTCTGTTTTTAGTATTTGTTGTTATAGCGGCAACAGAAATACATCATCTGTGAAAATTTCAACTGTCTAGCTATCACGGTTCGTGAGATACAGCCTGGTGACAGACGGACGGACGGACGGACGGATGGACGGACGGACGGACGGACGGACAGCGAAGTCTTAGTAATAGGGTCCCGTTTTACCCTTTGGGTACGGAACCCTAAAAACCGACCCTACCCGTGAATAATCAGTTCTTGGATTTTTTTTCGTAGGTCCCTCGGGGGGGGGTCACTAAGAGTGTAAATTCAAAAAGTAGACTGAATCAGGCTCCTGTGTATATTCGAAAAACGGTTTTTCTTGAATAACTCGGCCATTTTTGATTTTACAGTAAAACCGTGAGGACAACAATTTTAGGAAATTCGATATTTTGGAAATTAAATTTGAAAAAAGAGACTAATTCAAAATATTTTCATCATCTACTAGATACGAGCGATAGAAATTGGGAATCTAGTGGTAAAGTGGTATTGACCACTCGATTTCAATTCTATTAGTAGAATTTAAACGCCTAGTAGTGGAGATATCATTTAACGAAATACACGAAATCGAGTGGTCGAATTTCAAAAATCGGCCCCCTGGACTTAAATTTTCTATCTTTCTGTGTAGCTCCTCCGTGTACAAAAAAAAATGATCCACGCGGCTCGTAATGCTCACTTTACGAGCCGCGTGGATCATTTTTTTTTTTCAATATTTATTTTGTCTATACCGCCGTGGTAGGATATAGCGTTACCTATTATTAACCTATTTAGCGGCAAACGTATCGTAGCGGGTAACGTACGTTGGCGTAGCGGCCAATTTCATAGAAAACCGCAAATCGATGTACGGGGTTAGCCGTTTGGCACACGCATACTAGAGATCAAAATAAAATTTTTGACCCGCAGTTCCTAAAAAAAAAATCCATAGGAGGGGAGTGCTGAGATTGTTTTTTTTTATGAGAGAAAAAATTTTTTTTAGAAACCAATCGTGTATGGTAGGGTTAAAGAGGTATTCCCCGTTGGATATATGGATATTACGTATCATTTTATGATTAATATGCACCGTATCTGCAGTACAGTTCCATTAAGTCTCGTAGAATAGATACTGAAGTAGGACTGTATCACTTAGTATTATTGAAAAACTAAAAAAAAATACTAAATGAAATTATTTTCAAAATTGCTTTATTAGGGTTAGATATGAGGATATCACGTATCATTTGAGGTATATTGTACAAAAAAAATCAGCCATATCGTATCTGGAGAAGCCCAAACTTGGTATGTTTTGAAAATTATTTTTGTTTTAATTTTAAAAAAATGGCTGAAATGTAATGATGTGGTATAGTTTTAGAATCGCCTCAAAAAGCTTTTCTGAAAAAAAAAATTTCCCTCCCATACAAAAAAAACAATGACAGCACTCCCCTCCTACGGGAAATATTTTTAGGAACTGCGGGTCAAAAATTTTGTTTTGACCTCTAGTATGCGTGTGCCAAACGGCTAATCTGTACATCGTTTGGGGTTTTTTAAAGTGTTAGCACATTCACTGCCCCCGACGCAAATGTGCGTCCACCGTCATACAAGTTTGTTCCTAGGCCACGCCCTCTGGCAGTGAATGCGTTAGACTAATTATAGTAGATATATAATATTTGCAGATTATACATAGATTATAGATATATAATGAAGCGATGGTGGCCTAGCGGTAAGAGCGTGCGACTTTCAATCCGGAGGTCGCGGGTTCAAACCCCCGGCTCGTACCAATGAGTTTTTCGGAACTTATGTACCTACGAAATATCATTTGATATTTACCAGTTGCTTTTCGGTGAAGGAAAACATGATGAGGAAACCGGACTAATCCCATCAAGGCCTAGTTTCCCCTCTGGGTTGGAAGGTCAGATGGCAGTCGCTTTCGTAAAAACTGGTGCCTACGTCAAATCATGGGATTAGTACTCAAGCGGACCCCACGCCTATTACTTATTCTGTGCCCAGGCTCCCATGAGCCGTGGCAAAATGCCGGGATAACGCCAGGAAGAAGAAGATATAATGTTTGCAGATGGTAAAATTAATATATTTATTTTTATTTTATTATGTACATACAGAGACAATTTTTATTCCCTGACCTCCATTAAATTTCCCTGACAATTCCCTGACTTTTCCATGACTAGCGAAATTCCCTGACTTTTCCCGGTTTTCCAGAAAGTGGCCACCCTGAGAAATACATCATCTGTGAAAATTTCAACTGTCTAGCTATCACGGTTCGTGAGATACAGCCTGGTGACAGACAGACGGACGGACGGACGGACGGACGGACGGACGGACGGACGGACAGCGAAGTCTTAGTAATAGGGTGCCGTTTTACCCTTTGGGTACGGAACCCTAAAAACGAACTATAGACTATAGGACACTATTTTTACATTTTACATGTAAGTAAAATTCATCTAACTTCTATGAAACACTAAATTTAATCAGCCTATCTACTCACAGCGAGGCAGCGGCGAGATCTATCTTTAATAAAATAACATAGCAGTGACATTGCAAGAAACATGTTACTTACCTTGATTTCTTTCTCAGAGTTTGATATAGATTTCCTCTTCTTCTTCTTATTTGGCGTGATGTCTTCGTCTGTGCCGTTCGTCTGCGGCACCACCTCGGAGCTCACAGTCACGTCCCAAAATGCGAGGAGGCGTTCCGTTCTAGGAAAAACGAAATTTATTTTATTACTTTATTTAACTTTCACACCTGAGGATGCCGAAGACCGGGCAAAGTGGAGAAGATTGAGCAGGAAAGCAGACCATGGCGGGGGTAAACGCTAGGTTGAAGAAGAAGACTTTATTTAAGTTTTACTTTTGTTTATTCCTCACACTCTTTGGACAGTTAAGATGAATAATCTACTCCATTCCAGTATATGCAATATTGTAAGGACAAAACGACCTCAGATTGGCCTAGGCCAATGACAGGATTTGGTTAAATTTCAATGATAACAGTAAATAGGATGAAAGAAACTTCCTGATATGAGTAGCATAATGTTTATATTCATAAAATGTCTGGTTTGCCCATTGATACCAGTTTAACAGTGTAAAAAATGTTTTAGCCCAGTAAATAGTGTAGAATTATGTGTCTATATGTATGTGTCTACAGAAAATAGTAACGTCTTGGCCGGCAGATAGTAAACTACATACATAGGGTAGTAAAGTAAGAAATGTCTCAGATCACGTGTTATTGTCAAACATGTGACCTGATGCTTTCTTTTTTACTGCCCGAGGTGTGTACTGGATATACTATTTTTCTGTTCAATGGACCTGAAAACATCAAATTCGTTCGTTCTTCGTTAGCCGGGTCCACACAGAGCGAACATACGCGCGAGGCAATTTCCTCGCGCACAAAACGGCCAGTGTAGAAATTGCCTCGCGCGTATTCTCGCTCTGTGTGGACCGCTGGCTGTTGCAGTATTCTCTCACATATTAACTTGTTTACTAATATACCTTAAAATCAGCATTATGAAACACTGGTTTATCTTATCTTATTTTATCAATTGCTAAATACTGATAATATTCATACTTGTGCAGTACGTTTTCCTATTCAGAAAAATAAATAACATGTTGTCAGTAGAAGCTATAAGCATAAGTAAACATGATTATCAAAGTAAACATTCATAATTTATTTCTAACCATGTGACTTACATAGAAATATTTTAACTTTACCACTTGTCAATTCAAAGACAAATTAGTTCAATAATAGGGTAATTCGCCAGTAACTCGCCATCCTAAACAAAAAATGAATTCTATTCACCTATAAACATAAGTAATTTTAGTAAAAGGTTTCAATAACTGGCCAGCCTTCAATACCTAGCCACCTTACCTTATACTAATTTGAATTCTGTTTATAGGTGAATAGAATTCATTTTTAGTTTAGGGTGGCCAGTTACTAACCGGCGGCCAGTTACTAACCGGCGGCCAGTTATGGCAAATTACCCTACTAAGATTACTTTAGTTTTGGCAAAAACAGATAAACCAGTGCACTGTGCACTCTTTTTAACGATATTACTTCCTATATCTGCAGTTAGCTATTTAAGTGTTTCATTTTTACCTAATACAGACTCATAACATAACACAAGCCACACATTACAGATTTGTGTAAGATTGTCCCTTAATAGTATTTTTTTTCTAATTATATATTATTCTCGTAAAAATCTGAGTCTTCTTCAGTTGTTCTCTCAATGCTGACAATCGTGAAGACCAGGTACCTCCAAAATAATCTTACTGTAATCTCTCGATAACCCACGTCTTCCCGCTAGTAACAGCAATCGCCAGCAGGAACTGCTGTGTCCGAGGCACTTTATAATAGTTGCATCACTAAGAAGCCTCCATACTAGAGTGTTACATTACAATGTTAGTACAAGACAAACTTACTGTGATCCCTCAATAACCCACGTCTTCTCACTAGTAGCAGCAATCGCCAGCAGGGACTGTTTGGAGGCATTGTGTCCGAGGCACTTCATGACTGTGGCCTCTCCATCGTGGAGCCTCCACACTCGGAGCTGCCATGACGCTGTTATTATGTACTTAGCACTGGTTTCCTGAAAAAAAAAGGTAGATATAAAGTATTCCACCAGAATCTTTTTTATTTTTGTAAGAAGAGTTTTGGCACTTATGACTATGACATTGCTAATTTGTCAGCAATGTCATGGAATATCATCAGGTAACAAATCAGCTAAACTAGGAGCTACTGGATCTAGGAGGGTTCTGTTTGTAGGCAGTAGACGCTTTTCACTACATACAGATTTTTTCTTGTTATTGGCAACAATAGCATTGTAACTTGCATTGGCACTGGATATAAAGAGTAATTAAAATGATATGAGGCTGGATAAACAACACAAATTGTTAAAGTAAATTCTCAAGAATTGTTAATACACAAAATAATTAGTGTGTTGTAATGCCATAGTCATGTTTTAAGAAATATTTAAAAGCTATAAATTACATGTATATCTCATTAATAGTTATAATTACTGAATTCGAATAAATTCTAATTGTCTTGAAAAGCTTATTTATATGTTTCCAATGTAGTTGTATAGTAAATTTAAATTTCATAGTCAAAGTCATGTAGCTTACTGTACACATAACATTGTTTTGTATTACTTAATTATCATAATCATTTGACAAATATGTTATTTAAACCCACGATTTTAGACCACCACACACATATGGAAGGTTAAACCAACTCACCTGACTATGAGGTATAAGTTTGATGGCACTGATAGTGCTGACTGCTTTATTCTTATTATCCATATTCACATGATAATTGTTACTCTGGCCCGCGCCCAACTTCCACTCACAAATGTAGTTACTCTTATTACAACTAAATAAACCATCTCTTCTGTTCCAGTCTAAGGCAGTTATCTTCTGTTCCTTCCCAAGTTTCTCTTCTAAAACTGTTTGCACTTTCGCTTGTGCTACTGAATATATTAAAATCTTCCCGCTGGTCGTTCCTACGGCTATACATTGTGCCTCCTGGTCTGAAATACTTGATTTTCGCTTCTCTTTCTTTACAGGGCTCTGGAATTTTAAGGTTATGTTATCTTTGATGCTGAACTTATTGAAAACTAAGTTTCGTTTACGTATTCTAGGTGAGTTCGTATCATAAGTTAGTACAGAACTCATTTAGAGTTTTAAAAGTCATAAATATAGTGTTTAAGTAAAGTTTAGTAACAAAAACCACGTGTAAATTGACTTACCTTGGACGTCGCAATAGTTATCCATTGCAAACATGATGGCGGGGCCGTTAAATGAAGGTCTGGCGTGTACTCCTGTTTGAGTATATTATTTTCTGTGTCCCATATCCTTAATCTACCATCTTGGCTAATCGCAGAATAATATTTTCCGTCTTCGGAAAATGCCGCCTCTGCCATCTTTACATGTCAAGACAGAAGTTATGCGACTGTTCCGTTATGCCGATTATAAACAACGTGTGAAGTCACGTGACTTGGTAAGTTGGTTGTTAAAGTTTGAAACTGAAAATACATATGATAAATGAATGAAATTACCTTAATTATATGTTGAAACTTATTTATATGGAAATTTCAATTTTAGTGTGAGTAAAAAATCAATAATAAGTAATAGAATATCGCCATTGAAAACATCAGCTGCGTAGACCTGGAGCCATTTTTGACAGTAGACATTTGTAAATGTTACTATTAGAATGGAATCGAAAAAAAAAGGTTTCATAAAATATATAAAATTTGGACATATTTAACGATACATAATATGTATAAAAATGGTTTAAATTATGAAATAAATAAACATAGTCATAATAAACACAATTGGTTATAATAAATAATAGGGTTGCCTACAACATAAAACCATAATGTAAAAGAAAACACTTCCCAGTTTCATTTTGAACGTCACAAACATCTGTCATGTCGTATATATTTATCCGCTGGCCACTGTCGCGATAGTAGGCGGAGTTTATAATTATTAAATTTTTTAGCTCTAACCATGTTCTCGTTCCACTTTTCGATAAAATTCTAGATATATAATTTTCGCGTTTTGTGCTGTGATCGTTACGTCGACGGTGAAGTGAAACAAAGGCTGTGCTAATCGTTGATAATTTCGTATGATGTCACAACTATATCGCGTGAATCCTTGAAAATATGAGTGTTAGTGTTGAAGCGGACGCGTCCAGCCCTCTGTCGGAGGGTCAGAGCGCGGGGTTGGACCATACTGGGTCGAAGTCATCATCCGATAGTCCAAGTCTCGATACGACGACCGAGAATGGTGAGGCAGGTCAGGGCGCCGCGAAATCGGAGCCGAGCACGCCCAAGCCTCACCCCATGGCCTTCACGATCGACTTCGGGGCTTCCAAGCCAGTTGATAATCGCAGGCTCGAGGAACTGGCGAAAAAATCGCAGGCAAGGCATCAGAGGGTGCAGTCCATGTCAGCTGGCTTGACACGACCCAGCTCTACGGCTCAGAAGCCTCCCATGAGCGCTAAGCTGCCTCGGAAAGCCCAAGGATACAACTCTGAGGGCTACTTCTCCTCAGATCAGGAAGACAGCTGCTTGTCTGGTTCAGTAAAGCTTCGAAGTAGTCCATTAGCCCAAGATAAAGCCCAATTCATCACCAGTCCCGTTACAAACAGACATATCAAGTCACCCATCCATGATATTCAGCCTAAGAAAATGTCCAAAAGTCCTATAGTTGATAGTATCATGTCCAGGAGTGACAACTTCACGTCCCGACAAGGTTTGAATCTGCCATTGAAGAGTGCAAACAGTTCCTACTTGAGAGACGTCCATAGAACGCCAAGTTACGGTACCTTGAATCTATCTTCTAGTTATCAACGGCCGATGCCAAATATAATAGACCAGAGTCCTGAAGGGGTGCTATTAACTGATATTTCTAGTCCGGAGTTAGATATTTTGACCCCGGACAATGGTTTATCAACTCCAGAGAAGAGTCCACTACGCAAAGTCCGAGCCCAGTCTGAAACTCCAGATTTGTTGTTTAAAAAATGTAATTCTAAAGTTGAGCCCTTGTACATTGATGATGAGGTTGACGGACAGTCAAATTCTTCTACCGGTACATACACTATTGAAGGAGATAACTATACAGAGGAACAGAAAGCTAGAATGAGCATAGACAGGACTTTTGGTAGCTCAATGAATGATACGATAGAGGAAGTCTTCAGGCCAAGTAGCGAAAGAGACCCAGAACTAGTATTTGATTATCCAAACAGGGTTATAACAAAAGAACCTAGAAGAGATTCCTTGCGAAGTCCAAATCTAAATGAAACTTTTGAATTCCCGAAAGTCGCTAAAGACAAAAATGTTCTAGAAATCTCATGTTGCTACGAATCGCCATCAGAAACCGATTTGGCCACACAAACTTCCAAACAGATCAAATCTACTCGTAGTTACTTAGAGAAAATCAAGAATCGGGTCCGAACAATCACAGAGAAGACTTTTGCTAAGTCCCCTCCGAAGCATGGTGATGAGGTAGATGTTGGTAGCTTTACCTCAGTCACTACCTCAGGTGTTTTAAGCTCTAAATATCCAGTAAAACTAGAAATCCCTGTCCGTAGACGTTGTAGCCTAACCAAGTCCGAAATAGATCAAACAGACTACATCCACCGATTGTCCAGAGAAGCTTCAGTACCAGTTTCTTTGCCAAGCAACAAGCCTCTAGAAGCCAAATTTGAGAGCACCGCCCTTAAAAACGCTCAAAAAGCTTTAAGGGATGACCAAATGTCTGACCAAGTAGTGGGACTGTCCTATTTAAGCTTGAACAGATGCAAGGGTGACAAGACGTGGATACAGGACTGGGCGGAGAGTGTTAAGAAGTACAATAACCACACGTTGGGGAGGAAGGAGGACTTGAATGGGACTTTTACTGTGGACGACGAGCGGCCGCCTATCAGCCCGCGACACGTTAAACGTGAGTAGACCTTGTCATGTTTGTTTAAGGTTGAATTTCGTCTGGCGAATGTTTTGGTACGTTTTTACGTACGTGATTATCCGTCTTTTTCTAACTGTATTAATTAGAGAGGGACAGATCTATCTTGCGGCCGAGAAACTGTCGCGGCGCTCCTTTGCTAAGCCTACAGACCTAGGTATAATAGTTATAATTATCACTTAGCAGCCTTTCGAATATTGAATCGTATGAAATAATTTAGTTTGTGCAAGAACAAGTTCCGAAGTTTAAAATACAAATTTTGAAACATGCAGAAGTGGACCTTATCACCACTCAATAAGGTTTTAGAAACGTCATTTTCAGTTACAAAATTTCGTCATAGGTACTTTAACTAGAAAATGTCAGTAACACTAACAACCATTGTTCGTATTTTGTCAAACCAGCAAACCACAGCCCTAGAATTGAGCAATCTATAGTTAGGAACTTTATCTTTGATCAGTGATCACTTAACCCACTTCGATAATGTTTTGGCTCAGAACAGTTAGTTTTTAGGATAACCTTCGTTGTGCAAAACTTCTTTAATGCTAACGGGTACGTTTGTTAGTGCAGGAATTATGAAATTTTATATTAAAGTTGTACCTATTAATACTGTACGCAAGGCAAGGGCATGGTATGTAAATAAGTACCTATTTCTTCATATTTCTTTAGGTACGAATTATTTACGAAAAACTAAAAAATAAACCTTTATACCCCCTCCCCCCAGTTAGTTTCACCCCCTTACTGATGGGTATCAGTCGGGTCTATATTGTTTCCCAAATAGTTATAAGTCATAATGTATTGTTTGTCCGAATTTTCGTTAGTCATAATTGGTTTTTCTCAGAAACGCGTAACTTTTCAGGATTGCCATAAAACAAACCTAACCTAACCTATCTATAGAATAGAATAACCTTACGAAAATCCTGAAAGTTAACGGTTTCAGTTTTATGACTAACGAGAATATGACAACAGTACATTATGGCTTAAAACTTTATGGGAAACAAAGGGACCCACCCCGTATCGGTCATGTTGTAGGATGTTGTTTACTATGTCAAAATTTTCTTATACACATATTTATACACAATAATAAAATCTTCCCCTAATTGGCAGTTTCCGTATGGTGCTCACCATATTTGGGATAAAAGGATAAAAAAAAGACTAAATAACACAAAGCCGTGACGAGTGGCGAAAGACAGGGGAGGCCTTTGCCCAGCAGTGGGACACAATATACGCTATTAAAAAAAAAACTAAATAGGATAGCGTGCTTTCCCTGCATGCAATTGTTCGTGAACTGACCACGGAAGCGTAATAAACAAACTTTCCTATTCATTATATTACTTTATAAACAATTACTCATATCTAAACTATATCTTAATTTCGCAAAGGCGCCCTTCGGAAATGCGCCTTAATAGTTTACAGCAAGGTTGAGAATGGATTGCGGCACGTTATCTGCATCGAGATAAGAGTGCACCGTCGTGACGTCATGCGTTACTTCACTGATAATACTTAGGTGTACTTGTATTGTGTTTTATACAAATGTACATACGTTGTAACATCAATAAATATGTAGATTATGTAGTATACAATAGGTACATACAGATAGTGAAAGCCGTCCTGAACAGAGTGAAGGAAAAAATAAGTTGTTTTTTCTTCCTCGCGTTATCCCGGCATTTTGCCACGGCTCATGAGAGCCTGGGGTCCGCTTGACGAGTAATCCCATGATTTGACGTAGGCACTAGTTTTTACGAAAGCGACTGCTATCTGACCTTGCAACCCAGAGGGGAAACTAGGCCTTATTGGGATTAGTCCGGTTTCCTCACGATGTTTTCCTTCACCGAAAAGCGACTGGCAAATATCAAATGATATTTCGTACATAAGCTCCGAAAAACTCATTGGTACGCGCCGGGGTTTGAACCCGCGACCTCCGGATTGAAAGTCGCACGCTCTTACCGCTAGTCCATCAGTGCTGTTTCGCTAGGCCATCGGTACTTTTAAAGGAAAAGATAAGTTTAATGAGCATTATTAAAAATAGAAGAGGAAAAATGATAGGCCACCTACGACACGTCCACTTCATCAGAAACATCATAGAAGGGAAAATAAGTAAATGGAAGGAGAGGGAGGGGAAGACCAAGGAAAAGTTATATGAGCCAAGTAAAGGAGCATGTAGAGGCCGTGGCGTACCAGGACACTAAAGGGCTGGCTTCGGACCGACCAAGGTGGAGACAACTTCATCACGCACCACTGACAAGAGCCCAGTTCATAAATTAAATGATGATGAGATTGTGATGGTGCAAGGTGAAAACTGAATTAGTCGCGAATGAGAAATGTTTATCTAACTGCAAAACTGACTTTCGGATACCTACGTAAACCGATACATAAATTAATTATTTTAATCCCAATGTTAATTTGTTACTAAATTATTGGTTACCTTACCTCACGGAATGTTTATCTCGCTCTCAGATTTGGAACTATACTCTGTATCTTTAGGTATTTAAATAAAAGTAAACAAAATCAACCCTCAAATGGCTCCCTAAGCCAGTTGAGGGTAGATGAAAACATTACATGATCAAATAATGTAGGTTAAAGTCAGGTTGTTTAGTGACAGACCAGGCGGTTTTGTATTTGGTTGGTTAACCAATAAATGTTATAACTACCCGAAAATTTAAAAATTGTTCGTTTACTTTTATTTAAATACCTAAAGATGCAGACTATAAGTAGGTATTTAATATCGACTCAAATCATCGAAGGCGTTGAAAAAAAAGTCGAATCGAGAAATCTCATTTTAGTGCGTACATTTCAATTGTAGACAGTAGAAATATGTAAATTGCCAATAACTGACCTAAATAGGAAATCAGCGGAAGCGCTGCATATAGAACATGTGATATGATATTGATAACATATACTTAAGAGCAAAATAAAACTGGTCACTCTGTACAGAAATTTCCGCACATAAATAGGAAATTGCCAGCCAGTGTAATGTAAACAAGCGAGCGAAGTGAGGCCATACACTCGTAGTAATACAAGGCTAGCAGAAGCAGAGAATACATTAATCATTACGCATAAATAAGGGTTTTATATCCCAGACAATAAAATAATAGTATGATAGACCAACTTATTACGCAGTCGTCCTGTTGATACAAAAACCAAATTTGTACTAAAATGTCAGATCGGTTGAAATATGAAACAAGGTTTCGTGTTTTTCCCGTTAAAAAAAAAACCATATATCGACATGTCGTCAACATGTGCATCTTGCGCATCCTCACCTACGGTGCCCAAACTTGATCACTAACTGAGGCGCAGAAATCCCGGCTCAAGGTTTGCCAAAGGGAAATGGAGCGAAGTATCCTGGGTGTCCGAAGACAGATCTGACAGGGTGAGGAACACAGAGCTTCGCTCCAAAACTCGAGTCGTTGATGTTGGGGTGAAGACCGCCTGGCTAAAGTAGGACTGGGCTGGACATGTCTGCCGGATGCATGATGAGAGATGGGCCAAAATAGCCACTAGCTGGCATCCCCAGGGTAGTCGTGGCAGAGGCAGACCGAGAAGAGATGGCGGGACGACTTGGATGCATTCCAGCGGGATTGGCAGGATCTTGCTCAGCACAGGGAGGATTAGAAAGGGAGACTTGCTCAGCACAGGGAGGATTGGAAAGGGAGAGGGGAGGCCTTTGCCCAGCAGTGGGACACACAGGTTTTTGCCATAAATGCGCGAAAATACGACCAAGATCCGTTTATGTTTTACGTTTTAGTTTTTATGTACCAGTGGCGGCGCGTCAAACATTTATTTATTTAAACTTTATTGCACAAAAGAAAAACTTATCGTACAAAGGGCGGACTTAATGCCAAAAGCATTCTCTACCAGTCAGTCAACATTGTGACTGGGCTTGCCGGAGCTAATTTGGGGTGGGTTTTTCCGAGTTCTAAGGACGTAAGCTCATTTGTATTTAGTTTTAATGTTAGCATCTTTAAACTGGTTCCAAATTTTAATGACACCACAAAATTTAAAAAAAATGGGCTATATGTAGATAAAGTAATGGGATAGTTGTTTATACAACAATTAATATTGATTAGTTTTTTATTAATCACTCGTTATCAAATGGAAGCAATTAAGATTTAATTAGGTCGTTTAACTTGTTTGTTTATAATTTGATGCTATTAAAATATCGAACGGTAGAAACACCTAGAAATACTCTGATTTATGAATAGGTAAGTAAGGAAAGTATATGCTTAATAATATATTATATATGTACGTGGCGAGGAAGTTTAAAGTAATATTTGAGGTAGACGTGGCAAAAATGTGAATTTGTGAATAAGGCAAAATATGCAAACGTATCTTTGATGTCGACTGTACTTATACTCTGTCCCCCTTATTCATAAAACTTTAGGGGCCTGATTTAGTTCAATCATATTTTATTCCTTTCTTGCAAATACATAAGTCAAAATGACAGATAAGGATAAACGATTATTAGCTAATTGAGGTTTGAAGTGCGTTTATGAATAAAGGGGAGTATCTTTAGGTATTTAAATAAAAGTAAACAAATAATTTGTAAATTTTCGGGTAGTTATAACATTTATTGGTTAACCAACCAAATACAAAACCGCCTGGATCTGTCACTGAACGACCTGACTTTAACCTACATTTGATCATGTAATGTTGTCATCTACCCTCAACTGGCTTAAGGAACCATTTGAGGGTAATTTTGTTTACTTTTATTTAAATACCTAAAGATACATTATACATCATCTACACTTTTCAGAAGACATAATTGTTGTAAAACCGTTTCAAGGATATCAAAGAACCACTATTAGGGTTCCGTAGCCAAATGGCAAAAAACGGAACCCTTATGGATTCGTCATGTCTGTCTGTCTGTCTGTTCGTCCGTATGTCACAGTTACTTTTTTCCGAAAATATAAGAACTATACTGTTGAAACTTGGTAAGTAGGTGTATTCTGTGAACCGCATTAAGATATTCACACAAAAATAGAAAAAAAAACAATAAATTTTGGGGGTTCCCCATACTTAGAACTGAAACTCAAAATTTTTTTTTCCATCAAACCCATACGGTTGGGGTATCTATGGATAGGTCTTCAAAAATGATATTGAGGTTTCTAATATCATTTTTTTCCAAACTGAATAGTTTGCGCGAGAGGCACGTCCAAAGTGGTAAAATGTGCCCCCCCCCCCCCCTGTAACTTCTAAAATAAGAGAATCATAAAACTAAAAAAAAATATATGATGTATGATGCATGCAAACTTCCACCGAAAATTGGTTTGAACGAGATCTAGTAAGAAAAGAGTTCTTGTTGTTAAATTTTGGAAAAGTAGAAGAACCACATGTGGCTTAGCAAGCCGCAGTTTTGCGATCCTATAATACCATTTACATTCACACCAATTACACCATTCTAGCTATGGACGGTATGGGATGAGGAATCGGGAACTCAGTGCCTTAACCTCCTGAGACCCAGAAGCAATTGTTTTGTTTTTGAAATTGGAACCCATAGTTACACAATACTAATTGCTTTCGTTCGTAACAAATCGACCTGTTTCATTTGTCATTTTAGTTTAGTTTGCGAAGCTGCCGCATGGCGCTAGCTGTAATATCAGGCGTAATGTACGGCCAAGATGAGTTTGACCTGATAATATAACAGCTATTTTGTACGGAGTAATACCATACATAAAAATTTATTGTAATGTACTAATCTCTTCTAATGTTACTATCTTTGTCTTTTGTATTCTTATTACTATATTTGTTTTTTGTATATATTAATTTTGTTGTTATTCTTTATGTATATTAATAATTTTCTTGTTATTCATGTTACCTGTCGTGATTGTTTCACCGGATGGTCTCATGGTATAATAATATACTCCGCCTGGTACTCTATTCCGAGATTCGCGTATGACCTAACTGACACGGGCCTACGTCATCATGCTGTTTACAGGTTCTCAAACTTTAAAATGTGGGAGAATTTTAACCAACGGTGAAAATTATTTTAACGGCATTAATTTTAAGTTATTCATGTAGAAACATAGTAAAATAAAACAAATCTAATGTATTAAATTAAACTTTATTTATCTATACAAGACAAACGTTTGAAAAACGAATTCACAGTTACACATTAATTACCAAGCTTACGACGTGAAAAGTTTGGAAAACACTGCGACTGCTGACACTGAGCGAGAAGGAAATAACAATTAACACGCGTTCGACAAGGATGACGGTCAGTGCATGGAGTTATCTAGATCCGAATTGTCAAATGTGACAGCGCTATCTTGTGTTGCCAGTAATGTAAACAGAATTACCCGAACGTCTGAAATTTCTTTTGTGAATCGGAAGATATTGCTAACGAATAATTAAAAATGACGTGTTATTGTAAAATTTAAGATAAAATACATATAAATGAAAATTATAAAATGATAAAGAAATATTTTAACTTATTAACCATAGCTATAATGTACCCATGTAACATGTTATGTTGAAATAAAGTGGCAATGTTATTGTGACGTAGGCCCGTGTCACTCTGGGAATAGAAGACCATGTTTTATTAGACCATGGATGGTCTTATCGGAAGATCAGCGCTGGAAGTCGCCAGCAACATGCTGAGGTGAGACCATTTCGTGGCACTCTCTCTTTTTTTATGTTTTCTCTGTTCAGTTTTAAGTTTTTATTTTGTGTTTGTGCTCACGAATAAAATTATTTCTATTTCTATTTCTATTTCAATAAAAGTTCAAAATAGATTTTGGAATATGTACAAAAAATTGTACGCAGGGACTTAGGAGGTTAAGTTGGATACAAAATTTTGCTTCTTTTTACTTTTAACCCTGTAGAGATTGTGATAGAGATAATTCAACATGTCTTCAATTTCATTCATCTACGTAATAAAGATAAAATTAAATTGTTTACGTATACAAAACCAGATGCAAGGGCAATATAATTACGCAAATAAACCTAGTAGGTACTAGTGTAACATCAGAGGCATCCGTCAAACCAAATCTCATGTTTGTACTTCAATATTTTATTGCCTTATCTCGTAAGGATGTTGGTAATAAATGTTCTAATCTCCATTTTTATGAGCACATTTCACGTTTATGTTTGAATTGACGAACTAGATTTTGTGGTCATCATACTCATACGGTTCGTTTTGACGTGTCCAATTCTTTGGGCGGCGCGGCGGGCGGCTTTTGCGTAGGAAATACCTTACAGTAGGTACTGACGTTAAATAAGCGTGTAAAGTTTTTATTTTTATAGTTCCGTACCCAAAGGGTAAAAACGGGACCCTATTACTAAGACTCCGCTGTCCGTCTGTCTGTCTGTCACCAGGCTGTAACTCATGAACCGAACTTTCAAAGATGTATTTCTATTGCCGCTATAACAACAAATACTAAAAACAAAATAAAATAAATATTTAAGTGTGGCTCCCATACAACAAACGGGATTTTTATGCCGTTTTTTGCGTAATGGTACGGAACCCTTCGTGCGCGAGTCCGACTCGCAATTGGCCGGTTTTTTACAGAAACTTAATTTACTAGTAGTTCGCCCCGAACTGAGAACTCGCGGTTAACCAAAAATTATATAGCGATTGACTTTGTTGCACCTACTTAGGTACTCGTATAGTGCGACATAAAATAATAGAAAATAAATGAGGGCGTCACTTTCTACGTAACTGTCACATTTTTGACGTAAAATGCTTACACATGGCAACAATTTAGTATGGACATTTTTGAGTTCCATTTTATTTAATTTCTACTATTTTATGTCGCTCTATAGGCGGCAATGGATCAAAGATCGCGTGGATTTATTGCAAGGTCTGTGGAGCCCTTAACTGATAGATTTAAGCAAAGAGTAGTGTATAATATAGTTGGCCAAGCAGATCTTGTCATTAGAAAAAATGTAGGCGCGAAGGGATATGGTCTCATAGAAAATTTGAGTTTCGCGCCTTTTTCTACTGACAAGATTTGCTTTTTTGCATCAATTTTGAAGCGCCATTTACAAGTTTAGCGTTAAGTAATATAGATGGCGCTATTTTTTCGAATAAAGGGCTTCGTATACGGCTGTCCCTCCCCTGGATTTAAGTCACCACCATAGAGATTAAAATAAACTGTATCTGTGCTAAGCCGAAATATTTCCTGGCAAATGTCAAATACATATATTATGTTAATTCTATTTTATTTTTATCTTGCTAATTATTTCAAAATGGTAAATTTAAAAACGATATTATAAAAGTGTAAGTCGAGCACTTTCATTTAATACTAAACTCGACCATGTTTCTTGCAAAAAATTGACCAGAATAGCAAGACCTCTCACAAACAGCTTTTTGGCCTTCTAAGCTCTTCTAGCTCAATAACACCTTGATCGGGCCTGCTCATAATTTAATGACTAAAATATAATGCCCTCGACTACACGTTTACCCAATTTCATTTAAATTAGAACAAATTTACTTAAGTTATTGAGTATCAAACTATCTTCTGACAGTTCAGCTTAAAAACATCGAAATGCCGGGACGTGCCGCTAGCCAGCCGCGTGTTCAAAGTCGAATGTAAGAACTTTGCTTCGCTTCGCTCGCTCGTTCGATTAATAATATCGTCTATTTAATGGAGCAAAAGTTTGAAGAATGCTATGTCCGCCTGTGGTAATCTATACAATTTGTATACATCCCTACAAAGTACAAAGTTACCAACGCGCCCAGTCGTTCACGCTAGTTTGCTCTAAAGCGTAAACAGTAATGAAATACGCGGCTTCAAAGACGGGAGCAGTCATAACAATGTGGAACGGGGAAGGTTCCCAACTGTTACAGGCGTGGTACTGGAATAATAAATATCCATTCATTATGCCAGGATTGGTACTTAGGTCTTTTAAATTTTCGTTACAGGAGGATACCTCCTAGCTAGTAAAAAAAACGTATGCGTATACTTTTTAAACCATATTTTATTAATTCTGATGAAAAATAAAATTTCATGGGTTTTGTATTTTTAAAGTACGCTGCGCCGAAATATAGTACAATACTACATAATATACAGTGAAACCTGGATAAATGGGAAACCTCAATAATTGCAACCAAACGTCCGGTCCCGGTCCCTTGAGACCAAGAGGCCTCTATAATTGAAATTTTGGAACCTCTATAATTGCAATTTTGATTTTAGTGCTTTTCTTAATGTTTCCTCTATAATTGACCACATCGCAACTAAGACTGAGATAATTGAAACTGTGGTAAAAAAATTTAGCTCTTCTTATTACCTCTATTATTGAAACGAGGCTTACTTATTACCTCTGTAATTGAAATAATAAAGCGATCAGAAACAATATTTTTATAGCAATGATAATTTTATTACTTTAAATATTACCAGAATTAATTTTATTTTTTGGGTATCTATCACAGCCTGTAGTAGGTGAAATAGTATTGATTAAATAAAAACTAAACATATTATGCTTTTTACATACATACATTCCAATAAAACTTTCTTCTACAAATCAAGGGATTTAAAAAAAAAAACAAACGATTATAAGAAAATTTAGTAGTGTAAAAGTGCAAGTCATATAATAGATATATCGACCAGAAACCTAGAACGTAAGCTTGTAAATCTACTTTCTACGGTTATTTGCCCCTCCATAAAAGAAATTTGTCAGAACGCGAACTCTATTAATGAAAACCTCTATAATTGAAACAACGATTTTTTGAACCTCGTTAATTGGCACGACCTGCTTAAATGAAAAACCTGGTTAATTGACAAACAATTGCCGGTCCCTTGAGATTGCAATTATCCAGGTTTCACTGTAGTACATTTCACCCTGCACTAGCAACCCTAGCTGTTACAGCCATTTTTATAGTTGTCGTAATAATTTGATCTGTTATTAGGAAATCTAAATAAGGGTAATTCGCCTGTAGGTAACTGGCCACTGTTACTAATTGGCCACCAAATGAATTCTATTCACCTATACCTAAAGAGAATTCATTTTAGTATAAGGTTTCAGTAACTGGCCAGCCTTCAATAACTAGCCGCCTTATACTATGAATTCTGTTTATAGGTGAATAGAATTCATTTTTAGTTTAGGGTGGCCAGTTACTAAAACCGGCCAGTTACTGGCGAATTACCCTATGTTGTAATTTTAATCCTCCACTTCAAAACGCTTTCTCGATTACACATTACACCCTAATTGCCTAGGCCTGTTACATAAATCTCAGATGTAGCATAGACACCACCTCACTCACGATTAATGAAAAAGGGTAACTTTGTCTATACAATGTTAAGTTATTTAAGTTATGCTTATGCTATAATCTCTATAAATCCAATATGATCCTATCGACAACTTAAACACTACCACCAGTACGGTTACCATCAGTTTGTCACTGACATAAACGCCGTCGAGAACGTAATTTACTTTCTATACATCTCGCTCGCACTCGCATATTCGTGCAAACGGGATGTATAGGAAGTAAATTACGTTCTCGACGGCGTTTATGTCAGTGACAAACTGATGGTAACCGTACAGTTTTGACATTGACAAATACGCTCGCGTCTAAGTAACTTACTTTCTATGCATCTCGCTTGTACTCGCATATTAGTGCAAGCGAGATGTATAGAAAGTAATTTACGTAGACGCGAGCGTATCTGTCAATGTCAAAACTGGTGGTAGCCGTACTTGTTGCTACGAGGCGGGATTCGAACCCACGACCTCCAGATTGAAAGTCACATACAAGCACTCCTACTGCCGCATTGAAGATGAGGGAATTACGTAACTACTCAAATGAGGGCAGCTGTATGTTACATGACAATTAGCACTGGCACGAAAGGCTTGGTTAAGTTTAATTAGTACTTTCTGATTCGCCTAAATTAGAAAGTATCTCAAACATTTATTATGAGTAGGCTTTGGCCTGAAGGGCTCTCTCACATGTCAATATAATATTTACAATATCATCGGTTGGCCAGTTGAATTTAATACATAGCATTCAGGGACGTAAAGCGGGCAAAACCCTACGGCAAAACAATACTCGTTCTGTAATTGAAAATTCAACGCCTATATGCTTAATACAGTAATTTTATACATTTAGCGTTTGCGTTAAATCCGGTAGTTCTGATTTTTTGCAGACTTGTTTATGATGTTGGCCCAATGAATAATCCAAGTTTGAGACCTCGAGCTCCGAACGCAACTTTGTCAAAAATCGAAAAAACCGCGCGATTTGACGCATAAGAGACAGGTAACAAAATTCGACAAAGTTACTGGATTAGCTTGTTTGATGCAAATAAACGATCAATTCATTCATTCATTCGGGATCAGGCCCTAGACGCCCCAATTAGACCGAGAGACCGTGAGCACAGGCCCCTCATTTCCCTTATTCCATGAGTTTGCCATGGATCTCAGTTGGTTTAGTATTACTGGTAGCACTAGCAATGTTAATAAAAACGACAGCCAATGCTTGTTAACCCCTAAACATCACTAAGTACATATTATAAAACAAAGTCCCGCCGCCGCGTCTGTCTGTCTGTATGATCGCGATAAACTCAAAAACTACTGGATGGATTTCATGCGGTTTTCAAATTTTCACCTATCAATGGAGTGATTCTTGAGGAAGGTTTATTTGTTAAGGTTTTGTGTAACCCGTGCGAAGCCGGGGCGGGTCGCTATAAAACTAAATTCTCCTCTACTACAATATGTATACCTATATTAATATAATAACTATACCTAGATATTAAACTTCTGTCTCAATAATTAGCATAGGGACTGCTATGCTGAAATGTTTAAAAAAGGCTAAAATGTTTCCAAAAATCATTTTTAAGTATGTTTAAAATTGCGACCTAAAATCCGTCACGTAACATTTCGTGCCTAAGAATCAATTTGTTTAAGAGCCTTGTTTATACCCATTTCGAAATAGCATGTTTTTCTAAACGTCTAACCGATTTAGCATAGTTTGCATAGGTAATGCGTTATGATTGGCCACTTAGGGAGAAAGCAAATTTTATTTGAACCATTTACTAGTTGCCAACTGAACCATATGGTTTAATGTGTGGTTATTGTTTTATACGTACATGTGGACGATATGTTTATTCTTAAACATGTGAACGAGTGTTGTTACTATTCGACTTTGTTTTTTAACAAGCCGTGATATGAGTGACGGTTATATTAGGTAAATGGCTTATATTGTAAGATGCTCGCAAGAAGTGGCCATGCAAACTCAAAAACTTTGTTTTATGACGATGTATTGTTTGAATTGGGCAGACTAAAAACGAAACTTAAATACATAGTACTAATTTGTATAGAATTCGATAATCATTGTCCTTCGGCACCATTTTGGCACATAATATCCACCAATCGTCCACCATGTTACGTTTATTTCGATGTTTCATTAGCTACTTAGACTTAATGACACAGTGCACAAGTTTATTTAGTGTAAAGCGCAGCCTTATTAATACTTAAATAAGTAAGTATTTAAGTAAATCATCCAAGTACAGTACAGTCGACACCAGAAGTCGCAAAGCGGGCGAGGTGTTCAAAATTAGGTACCTTGACACGCTCTTATTCTCTTAACAATAATGTCGCGTCAAGATCATTTTAAACACCTCGCCCGCTTAGCAACTTCTGCTGCTGACTGTGTTTAAAAAATATTCATGGATAAGCCGATAAATTTTTGGCTTTGACTTACTTTTACTTTAAATAAGTAACTACTACGTAATAAGCCGCCTATGTCGCTTTGTTTAGGCAAACCAATCGGATTATGTGGACGCCATGAAATACATAGTAATGTAATTATACACATTACATATTTAGATAAGTTCTGTTTTAGTTATGACACAGAGTATACAAATCGTTTTAATGTCTATGTCCGCAGTCCGCACGACGTGTCTGTGTCATTGTGTACAATACAAGCATCAATGCATGTGTTGAACAACAACAGAAGTTGAAAATATTTTGGCTTAACCATGGCAAGTCTTCTATTGGTTGATCAAAAAAAGTGCGTTTTTTTTTCTTTTTGACCAGTAAAGTATCTAATGCCCATTGATGGTTGATAGTGATTTTAGGAAGGCCCTTACGACATTTGATTACAAATATTACAATAGATTATGCGCGTATCTAAATTATTGTTCTGCACTAAATAACACTATAGCCTTTCATTTACAATATACTTAAATACCATTATTTACACTGTTACAACTATTTTACAATCTTGGCTTGCTATATTCTAAATTCTTGCAATACTCTTACAAAGTTATTTCAATAGCTTTTCATGGTCATATGTTGGTATAAATATGTTAATCTTACGTTATGTACATACGAGTAGAGTATGTATGTAGGTAATGTAGGTCTGTGGGTTGTGGTTTGTAATTAATATTAATATTGTAAGCATGACGTAAAATTGAGTACGTGTTACGATACGCGTCAATCAACTTTTTCTTGTAGCGTGTAGCGTGTTTTGGGAATAATTTCATACATATATCGATCTAGATCTAGACCCAAAGTAAATAAATACTTGTAGTAGTTGCTAATAACAAAATCACTTTAGACATTCCTTTGTCTTTCTTTGCACTAAGGTTTACGAATTGTTACAGACGTAGTGTATAATAATTATCTTCCATCGTATTTTGACGGAAACGTACGAACGTGTCTTGCTATTTTAGTCAGTCTCCGTACAAAATGTACTGATGTTGACTGAAGTCGCATGACACATACGAACGTTTCCGAGGAAATAGAATGGAAAACAATTGAAGGGATATTTACAAAAACAACATAACTGCTTAGAGCGGTTGACACGTTTTTAAGAACATTGTTAATCGTTTCAGGTGTCAACCAGTGTAGTCAGTTATGTTGTTTTTGTAAACATCCCTTCAATTATGCACTAAAGTATTTACGATTGTTATTTTAATTTTGAACTTTTAACCAGATTTAGATTTTGTTAGTCTTCTATTTTAAAGCGCTGTCTCCCTAGCTCTAAGGTTTCAGGTTTTATATATCTGTGGTTAAGGTTCGAAACCTGGCTCGTACTACACCTTCCCATTACCCAGTTTTAGTTTTTTTTTAATTAGTTCATCGGATCCAATTGCTGTTCGGTGAAGAAAAACATCGTAGAGGAACCAGCATATATATACGAAGAAATACAAATACTTACTTACTTACTGCTGTGGCGCCACGACCCGAAGTGGATCTTGGCCTCCGACACCAAAGACCGCCATGCTACTCTGTCCAAAGCCATTTCTGTCCAGTCGACGGCGCCGAGTTCGCTAAGGTCTTTCTGCACTTCGTCTCTCCAATAGAAATACAAATGTGTATGCGAAACCTTATTTACATGAGTAGGCCTGTGCTCGGCAGTAGAATGTAAATAGATAAGATCTGATGATAATTTACCCGATCCTCCCTAAGCTGAACTTGAAACTGAGCAAAAAGGTGTAAATGCATTTTGAAGAGATGTTGTAGCAGCTCCGTGATTGTTGACCCATTTAGGGTGCTAGTTTAATTGGTTGTTCAATGCATCCGCTATGAATGTCCAATTTAGCTAGAACCCTAAATGGCGCAACAATCACGGAGCATGGCTGTACCTACCCACGCACCTACTTATGAAAGGGGGTTAGCCTGGTCAGTGTTCACTGTTCAGATACGCACGTGGCTGGTGAAATATTGAAGTTCACGCGGTAAATGACCGCGTATAATTCCGGGGTCAGCTTGACCAATCGATAGTTGAATGCCTTTGTAACACTGAATGTCAGGTGGTCACACAAATACACTCAAAACTGAAACCGCTGTGGAAACATTGGAAACCGGTCATAAAAAATCGAAAATGTCTTATGAGTCTTGTGTTTGAATTTAGATGAAATTTATTTTATCAATATACTTAACTTAGATTATAAATCACTACGCCTTATAAAACAAAGTCCCCCGCCGGCGCCGCGTCTGTCGGTTTATGTGTTTGTTCGCGATAACCTCAAAAACTACTTAACGGATTTTCATTTTTCATTCGGTTTTCACCTATCAATAGAGTGATTCTTGAGGAAGGTTTAGGTGTATAATTTGTTAACCCGTGCGAAGCCGGGGCGGGTAGTTACAATATTAATATAGATTAGAAATTGTTTTAATAACTAAATAATTCGATGTACCAGGCGTGGCTCACTCCACGATTTCGTCGCTTTGCTACAGGTAGCTAAAAGTACATCCGTTCCACACCAATTTTGGTGGCTAGCCATAAGCCGTGGCGCTGTCGCTACCTAGCGGCCATATCTATCCTGATCGTAACAGACGCGTTTTGTTAGAGAGTGAGTCTTCTGTACCTAGTATGTACTATTATTTATTATGTGGATGTACTAATACTAACTGTATTTTTATTTTGCAGCCCGCAGCCCGCATGGCAGCGCGACTAAGATCCCCAGCCCTGTGGGGACTCTACTGCACAGGCACACACCGGTAAGTTTATTTATACAAACAAATATTATTAGTATTATTCAGGGCCCACTGTGCCCCACTGCTGGGCAAAGGCCTCCCCCCTCTTCTTCCACTCGTCTCTGTTTAGTGCCATATCTGGCCAGCCTCTCAAATGAGTCCAAGTTATCCCGCCATCGCCGACGGGGCCTGCCGGCTCCCCGGTTAGACTCGTGGGGCTCCCACTCTGTGGTCACCTTGGCCCACAAGTCGTGGCAAGCAAATATTCTCCATAATTTTATAACATTTTATAATGGGCAAGCCACAACTGATGCTCATTAAAAAAATTAAAAGCGCGTAGCACGCGCTGCACGCGCCGGTGAACTGCTGAACGGCTCAGCCACGACATTGAGCGACAGGTTGGAGCGAGACACAGCGATCGGACCTTTCGTGACCACCTATAGTTGTCGCTGCCGCCGTCGCCAGTCGCGTAATGTCGTGGCCGAGCCGGAATAGCCTCCTAAGGCCCAAGGTCCTACCTATAGTAATACCTCTTCAGTTAGATGAAATTGATATCCTATTCAATTGGAACACAGTCGGTTTTGCTTTGTTTCGTAAAATTTTCCAACAACGCAATTTCAGTGGCAAATTTTCAATTATTCATTTGTATGGTTGGGCCTTAGGAGGATAGTGCATACACAAGAGCTTTGATCGGCCACACCGCTTCTTCTCAAAATGTGTTAGAAAATTATGATGCAGTATGATGTCGCTGCGTATACGCTGCGTCAAGTTCCGGTGTGGTGGTGATTTTTTTATTTATTTATTTAGGTAAACAAACAGTCACTACAAGAAAGGCTTGAAGGGGCCCACTGATTAACAGTCCGCCGGACGGTATCGGCCTGTCAGTTGTTCGGAACTGTCAAAATTTTGTTCTAACTGACAGGCCGATAGCGTCCGGCGGACTGTTAATCAGTGGGCCCCTTGAATATAAAGTATTTTTAACACTGTTTACAGTATGTGTGACAGTGGCGGCGCGTCCATAAAAGCCGATTCCCATCGGCTTGCCTGTTTTTGGACGTTTGAGCAGAGTTGTAAAAGAAATATGTAAGCCAAATTAGCCCCGGCTTGCCTATGGATACGTTTGACGCGCCGCCACTGATGTGTGACCAACACCGTTCACCACTTATTACAATTAGGTACTTTGATTATTCGGTGCCTATACCTCTGGAGCTTAAGGCTCCGGCAGTCATTGACAAGTGATTTCTTAAAACTTACTTTATTTGACAATTTGTACTGATTGCCATCGGAAAGTTTCTTAAGTTGCAAAACAAAGTATTGAAAATGTTTCTATGAGAAATTTTCTTAGAAACTTGCTTTCATTCCTGTAAAATATTCCAGTTTTAGAGAAAAATCCCAACTTTTAAAAAAGTTCCACCACTTGTATACCTACCTACCTACCTACCTACCTACCTACCTACCTACCTACCTATATACCTACTTGTATCTACAAAAAGTGTATTAAAAGTATGATATGTAATTGTATAGCTAAAAAGGTACAGTTTGCTACAAAAACTAACATATCAATTGCTTTTTAGGAAACAAGTCCAAGAAGTCTCAAAATATTCACCATGTTTGTGCCAATCAAGTAGCAAGAAGGAAAGCAATTTATTTTAGTACCTAATTTTATTGTTAAACATTTAATTTGGTAATAAATATTTATACCTATTTAACTCCCTACTTCTAGTTTTTGTGTAGTAAATATAGCCGGACCAAGCACTTGCACAAACTTTTACGTGACACTGTGGAAGTGCCATAATATCCGTTTTACGAGTATTTTTACTGGCATTTAACGTTTATGCTGACATTTTGACACTTTGTCAACTAAAGTCTGTCCACAGTTAGCTTGGTCTGATGATAGTAATGTTAATGAGAGAGGACGGATATTAGCTGCGGATATGACCTAAACTCAATGAGATAGCCATTTTACCCAATCATTCCAAGCCTTAGTTTGTGGGTTCGAACCCCGGTTCGTAACAAAGGCTTCCTCGGGACTGATGTACTTAGGGCATACTGAAAATTCCTGGAATTGGCCACTAAGACAAAGTAAGTCGCCTCATTTTATCAGAATCCAGAAACTTTCAGTATGGCCCACGTATCTACAGAATACAGTTTGATGAAACTACTAACCTTATAATTCCATACATTACTACAGTTTTCAAGCTGGGGCAATGTTTTACAAATCTGGTGTCGTTCGTCCTTAAGTGCGATTCTGTCATACAAGCGGCCGTATGCTTGTTTGCCACCGCGGAGGTATAAAAAGCAATTGTTTTAAGATTACTTAACCAGATTAATATAATTGAAGTTTCTCTGCGGGTAATTATGCAAGGCGTATGTGGAGTGGAACTGAGAGGGAAATTTCTCTTCGCCGTTTTGGTTTTGCAAAGGAAATTGTACTGGACTTTTCATTTTAGCGGTTTGCCGGTCATCCAAAGAAGCCCTGCAGAAATATGTACTGTACAGTTGATTTTAAAGCTAAGTTATCAAACGTATCATGCCAAATATGGGTTTCTTAGCTTTATGAGGTGCTTTATAGACCAGTGGGGGGCTGGTGGCTAATTGAAGATGTTGCTCTTCTAAGTTTAATTAGAGAGAGAGAGACAGAAGTAAACGATCCCATGGTTTTATTTTAATTAGAGAGAGAGACAGAAGTAAATGATCCCATGGTTTTATTCCTGAACTTCAATTATAGCCACCCAATGTTCTTTTAAAAGGACAAATTCAAATCGAATTTTGAACTACATACAATGGAATAAAAGAAGGTTCCAAATTCAAAACTGCAAAAATGACTTTTTCTACTCGTCTACTGTAATTCTTAAATTAAGATTTCTTATACCAAACTGCAATTGGGTATTTTTAATGTATGGGCTCTCAACTCAACTATAATATTCATTTCGATACAGTTTAGTCAACTATAATGAAATTGACCAATCACAGCTCGCCGCGATCAAGAGGACGAAACAAAACCATAGCTCAAAATAATTATTTATTTTAAGTTGTATAGTAGAAACAATTGCTCCATAAGTCAAAAACGCGCATGTGACACCCTTAATATAGCAACATCCATAGACTACGAAAACCACTTAGCGTTGCTTGTTTAGTCTCCATAGGCTACGGTCGCCGAAATCGAGAAAACAACTGTCTAAAAATTGAATTTACCGCGGAGCAAGTACCAGGGCCTCATGAGTTACGAGAAGGTGTCGTTGACCAGCCCGCCGGGGCGCGTACCGGTATGAAGGTATCGCGGCTGCTGGAGTATCTTAGCTTTGTTTGTATGATTCTACTAGTTTAAAGTATTATTTTTGTTGACGCGTAGAAAAAGTATTGTATACAATAGTGATATAATCAAGCTTTTCAATCTCGTACCTTACTTAGACAACTCAGCAAGCTTCGTTGTCTAAACACGGTACTCGACTGAAAAACTCTCTATTATATCACGATTGTATAAAATACTATTGGGATTTAGGAGGGTAGAGTTATTAAGTGGTAACAGTGGATCCCCTATCCCAGTGGATATATCTAGTTGAAGATAAATCCGGGACGTAACAATGAGTTATATTTATATTCCTAATTAAAAATCTACTTCTGCCGTACCAATTTAGATTTTTAATGACCATCTTGGGCAATATCATTTCGTAAGTTGACTTCCTAATTTGAATGTATTTCTTGCATTATTGATTCAAATTATAAGGCTATAATTCCTTTGAACTCTAGTACAGAGTATATTTAATATACCGGGCGACTAATAGTGCTCGCAATAAAGCCGAGCTGGAATTCAATTTAATGGATTGCAGAAGCGACTTCCTAGCTAACAGTTATTTGAGTTAAAATAGGAACTGAAAGCACTGAAAGGTTTTTATTTCAATGTTCGTGAAATACTTACGTAACCAATACTTGCAAAAATTGTTTCATTAAAATATATTTATCCTCTAGCCACCCAGACATGAAAACTTGACAAGAAGATGCAATTATGAGTTGTCGAAACAAGATTCAAAATAGATTTTAATGGGAGACCTGCTGCGGCTAGAGTTTTCAAATATTTTTTCTCGAATTTTGCTAGACATGTTTCGATAGGTATTGTTATATGGTCAGAAATATATTCCCACTGTGCACTGGTTTGCCTATTTTGAAACAATGAGCACCATATGCTACCGGAACCAGAAATAAAAGAAAACTAAATTAGCTCCGCCTTTACCAACCAAATAAAAAAATATAATTTGAAACTTCTATGCGGAACCCATCAAATGTTGTGTGGTTCGCTCGAAATGGTACAAAAGTTTTTTAACCCCAACTGTTAACTTGTTACAATGTAAATACATTACTCATTTAAACAAATACACCCAATAACTCTTCTGTAGACAAGCAGACGCTTAACACGTGTCTAACTTCAAACAAACACATAAAACAAGGCAAAGTCAATCTTACTACTAAGGAATTAAACACTAAGACAAACGCAAAAGTCGAGTTATTTCAGTAAATTCTTGCCGCCTTTTTTCAATAAAACCACAGACAAGGAAGTCTTTTCCAACTTATTTATTAGTATGTTACGATTAAAATAACTGTCTATGGATTAGTCATACTACAGTTAAACAGATTTTTAGATAAATTACTGTTTCGATCCACCTGTTTCACGAATTAACATCGAAACAATGGAAAGATAGCATCTTAAAACAGTTGGCTGAATGAATGATGCCATAGTGTGCAGGAAAAAAAATAAGATCAAGTACGAATTCCGAATGAGTCACCTGTCAAACTTTCGCGGTAAAAAAAGGCCGACTAAAATGGCGATGGAACGGGGTATGGTGAATCACTGATGGTGTGCTATTTTTTTCTTTAGCGAGCAATGGCTTAGTAACTGAAGTGGGTAATGATTATTTTTCATCAGTACTTTACTACTGTACGTCTACAGTTTTTGCCACAAAATGGTGGCAATTCACTTCGACTCATTTGCGCAAATAGTGGACTTCATCTCTTGTTTTTTTGCTGGCTATGAGCGCAGTGCTTTGAGGAGGAACTATAGGCAATGGTTACTCTTCCGAATAACCTCAAATTCTCATTCTACTTGATATGTATCACTGTCGAATGTCTACACGACGCGGCACACACAGGAATATTAAGGAAATATATTTATATCACGAATAAGTGGGCCAAAAGAACTGAGTTACTGTAATTAAATACATTTGTGGTAAAGGTTGAATCATGAATGTATATCGTATAAAGTTATTTACGGATTGCCATTTTTTACATGTATTCTAACTAAACTGCATACATATTATGAAACTGTAACTTGTATGAGAACCATAAGTGCATTTTCCGTTTTTTTTTTAATTGGAATACCACAGATTGGAATACCTATGATATATTTGAGGAAATCCTAAAGTTTCTAAAAAAATATCTTATTGATGTAATAGGAATGGGGATTTTTTTGAAATAACTCAACATATTTAAAAGAAAGCGTTGCTGTACACTACCTATCATACTGCATATAAAAAACTGGACACCTAATTTCGTTCGCAAAGTTACAATGCGAATAGTTTTTGCAGTATTACTTGAAAACTTTCACTGAAAGAATTCTAATGTCCTAGGCCAAACTTATTTCACGGTTGATTTTGATCGATGAAGTGAAAACGATGAAAAAATTGCATAACGGATATTAAAATGATATAACAGATAGTGGAAAGTAAATTATTATAAATAACTTATTAGCGGATTAGTTGGCAATAGAACCAATGTTTCAGTAAAGCAAAGTAAGTACTAGAAAACTGAATCTCAAAAAACTCGCAGTTTTAAATTTATTTTTAACCTGTTTGAAGACTTAATTTACAATGTGTAAGTACATAATTACGTTCGATGCTGACAGGGATTGACACCATAGATAGATAGATAGATAGATAGATTGATTTATTAATTAGTACTGTGAACATTAGTTAAAAAATACAATTTACAATGAGATTAAAATGAATTACAATTACTGATTTCATAGTAGGTATTAGACGTGCGCGCCGCCGCGGCGCGCCGCCGCCATAAGGAGTCAGCGCGCCGCCGCCGCCGCCGGTAGTTTAAAATTCGCGCCGAGACAAAACCAGCAAGAGAGTACAAATTTAAAGTCAATGGACATAAAGCGCGTGCGACGTGCCTAGCTTTAACGTTCCGACTGTCCCGTTTTTTTTAATCCATTGCTTGATTTATTTTAACCTTTAAATCGATAACGTCCACTATACTGGACATCCCAAGAAAAAAATTCTGCACCAAATATTTAAGCATAGCGTTATTTTCCCCTGGTAGCGTACTTACACTACCAGATAACTACTACTACTCATAGTCTAATAAAACATGGTCTTCCATTCCCAGAGTGACACGGGCCTACGTCACAACAACATGGCCGCTATATATAGCGCTATCGCATATTATCATATAGCGCTGTCGCATGATGACGTAGGCGCGTGTCAGTTAGGTGACCTAGAAAAGACGGGAATGGAGTACCAGGCGGAGTATATTATTATACCATGCTACTACTAATACTACTTGAATGATATGTTATTTATAAATAAATAACAAAATATTGGGAACCAGTCTGAACATAATATTTTTGTCAAAGTCCTACATAACAGACCGCAGAACTTGCAAGGAAGCATCCGACAGACTGACATTTTACCCATATTTAATTTTTTTTATATGACAGTATTAAGCAGCGTTAAAATAAAACGTGCAATAAGTTACTAACTGGTCTGTTTATTACGTGGCAATATGATTTACATAAAAATGTTTTGTGTTTATGGGTAAAACAAGTGTAAAAAATGTAATGTCCAGTATTTTGCCCGTTGTCGATTACACGGCACTTTTGCTAAGTCCAATATGTTAGACGTTGCCAAGTATGCGAAGAGTAAAATTATTAAATTTTCTGGTAGTTTTTGTGGTAAATAAATTAAATAGAGGGATGTTAGGTGTTTCAAAACATTTTAAAAAGTCATTACTTGCCGTATTACAACGTAATGAACCAAATAGATATAAAAATATTTTTATGGATTTTATTCCGGTGGATGTGGTGTGTGTGTGTGTGTGTTTGTTTCCTGTTTGTGTGTGGATTTGTTTTCATCAAGAGATAGACCAGATTTCATTTTTTAAAGAAATTTGTTAGGAAAATTTTGATAAAAGTGCATGCATTATTGTAAAAACCATTGCACAAATATTTAATTGCTTAAATATTATATCGCGGTAGACCCGTTTGTGCAATTAAATATGTGTACAAAACGCGAGAGTTTAAAGTGTTACATTGCTTAAATGTTACTGTACGGCTACCACCAGTTTTGACATTGACATAACGCTCACGTTTACGTAACTTACTTTCTATGCATCTCGCTCGTACTCGCATATGCGAGCAATAGTGGAAGCGAGATGTACAGAAAGTAAATTACGTAGACGTGAGCGTTATGTCAATGTTAAAACTGATGGTAGAGGCTCTGCTTCCTAGAATACCCCGCTAAGTTTGATTTAATTTTAAATAAAAGACATCAATGACTGGTAAAATTTTACCACCTACGAGCTATAAAGTTATTCCAAAAATATAAAAATAATAGGTTTTACTTTAACTCATTACATAAGTTGACATTATCAGCAAGTTCAAGTATAGTTCAATATCAGTAAGTGTATTTCTAATTAAAAAATGCAATTATTCTATATTTATTTTAAAAAACATGAATTGGACTAAAAAACCTTATGCACATAAAGTAGGTAGTCTATATTCGGCAACGTCTTTTCATTACGCGGTTATTTACACCGATCCTGGCAACGTCCAACATACTGACATATGTTTTTTTTTTTTTCAAAATTATTATTAGATTTTTCATGATTTTTCTACAATAAATCAAAAAACGATGTAACACAGTTTTTTTGAGATTTTTTTCCCTTGTTGATTTAAGAGTTAATCTTGGTTTCTCATTATACGTATATTGAAAAGTTGAAAATCCCACGCCGCCGGCGTTACGCCGCCGCCGTGGATTTTTTCGTGGCGCGCCGCCGCCCGATTTTTTTCGACCGGCGCGCACGTCTAGTAGGTATATAAAACTTCATACGCTGCTTAGTGCATACAGCGTCATGTCCGGAATATATCTTCCAATACACCGTGACAACATATGTATATATAGACTTGCAAACACAACTTCTCAGTCAGTATGAAGTGCAAGAACCAGGATAACTATACTCATACCTTTCTTTTGGGTGCTAGTACTAGAAGACAAAGACAGTGTATGATTGTCTCTGTCTATGTTTGAAATCAGACAGTCCTGGGCCAAACTATACCTGGCGTACGGACTGCTTCATCTGGAGACCAAGGCCTAACTAAGCCACGAGGACACAGTAACTCGCACTACAGACCCGCCAATCTATAATAATATCTGGCCTAAGTCATGACACGAACTCATAGTTCATAAATATTTACGACCCTTGAATTTAATGCAAATTATAGCTTTCAAATGTAACACTGTATTGTTCTATATTGCGACAGTCAGAGGGGCTACCGCGAAAACCGAAATTCGCAAATTGCGGGGATCTTACTCTTTTACTCCAATGAAGGCGTAATTAGAGTGACAGAGAAAAATGCCCGCAATTGACGATTTTCGGTATTGGCGGTAGCCCTACTGACTCATTCCATCTTTAACTGAACAATGTATCTTGGACTTATGTTCCGTATTTAATTTAATACAAGGAAGGTCTTGTGTAGTTGGTCGGTAGGTTTGCATACCTATTTCTATTGTGATAGTTTAAGAGGATTGTGCGATGCTGTGTCATCGGTTAAAATTAAATCGTGGCTATTGATAAACTTAAACGGTTTCGAAGTTTGTGAATTAATACCTACATGTACTAGTGGCTCTGTGAGCTGTAGACCTCGCGAGCAGAGCTTGAAATAACATGGTGCTAAGAGCTTTAAATACACCGTGTTTTTTTTGATTTCCGTTAATTTCAAGGGTGCATTCCTGAGCTTAAATCAAGTAACTTTCTCAAAGACACCGATGTTCTAATTAAGTCCATTTCGGAGATAATCCATAATTTATTTTTTTACTATAAGGCCTCTACAAGCGTGTACACTTGCCTTAGGGCCGGCTTACATATTGATTAGTGTTTAGAATGAGTTCATACATTTGCTACTAAACTTAAGTACAATCTCGGTCGATTGATGTACGAAATGACATTGATATGTCACAGATTTCAATTGTTTGGTTGAGTTAAATGTAATGCCCGTGTTAGAACAACGCTATATGCTACATTTAATTACTTTTTAAACAAAAAAAAAAAACAAAAAAGAAAACAAAAAAAAATTTTTTTTTCGAAAATTAACTATGCCATTTAGTTCTTATAAACGTACTTAACTATACCCCGAAGTTAACGGAATTCAATAAAAACACGGTGTATAGTAAATTAAAGAAAAACAATACGAAATTTATGTGTAAAAAAATACAAAAAGTTATAATATCCCAGCATACAATTACTGGGGATCGAACCCAGACCCTCTGTGCAAACAGAAAAAGCGAACGTTTACAAACTGAGCCAAATAGTTCTTAGATGGGTTGACGAAATTTAGCTACTCCTTCTCAAATTAAAATTAGTTAAAATTAAATATCTAAATACCGCCTAAACCAGCGATAATTTTTTTCTGCATTTTTTGCTATTAACTCTGTAAACATGTTTCAAAAAGAAAAAAGTCTTATGATATCGATACGACTATTTGTTTAGGCGCCAGGTATCACGACTCCGCCATTTTTAAAAATTTCCAAAAACCGGATTGACAAAAAAATTTTATTTAGTCATAAAATTCGGTCACAAAATTTCACGAGAATCGGTTAAGAATTGCGACCTGTAGAGGAGAACATCCGGACATACGAAAGCAAAATGCCCGAGTCAAAACGTAGACCTTCGCTTCGCTTCGGTCAATAATTTCTTTAACTATTACATTACCTATTAGATTAGTTTTTACTTAACCTTTAGCTTACGAATTATGAATCCGGCTACCACGTGACAGGCATAGCCTAGTGTAGTGTGGGGCCCTGGGGCCACAGAACATTGATAATTGTTAACCTTTTGAACGCCAAACGGTGCATCCATTTTCCGTGCCACTGACGCCACGGGGGTAAAATTTAGTTTTGTGAATAAATAATGCCACCCTAAAAGTGATTTCAGTAGATTTTCATCAAAAAACGATCGACGTCAAATGGCGTCTTTGGCGTCGTTGTCACGATATTGCGTTGACGTCAATTGCCGTCTGTGGCGTTCAAAAGGTTAGTAAGGATTTTTCTTTTAAATAAATATTATTCTTATTCTTATAATTTGCGGCTCATACAGAGATTTAACCTCGAGTCCCAGGTGCCTTCTAAAAGAATGTAATGGGTTTTATCATTTAACTTTAGACATAGCGATATCTTTCATTTTGTTGCCATGTGGTTCTATAAATAGCTAGTTTGGTAATTTTTATACATATATGTCCGAAATTTAAGGACTTAATAACTACATTTTTTTGATTAATGTTTTAATTTTTGTTAAACATTATTAATAGCAAGGCGAAAAGTTAAACGCTACTAGAAAGTGATTGATTCTTTACTGTTTGATATTGATAATACCCCTTGTACACAAGTTTTATAAACATTAATCTAATAAAACACGTACTATTCCTGTCATGAGGGCTACATACTAAAACCAATAACACTGCCTTAGCCCCTAAATCACAATTGACTACCAGTTGCCAGTATAAACGAAAGGTCAATGTTGACAGTTGTCCCCTAGTAATACTTCTTATACTGTTACACAATTGCTGTTACGGCTTTGGTTTGGGTTTAAATTGTTTTATGACTTGGTTGTTTAACCTTTTAAGTTTTATGCCCATGTGCCTTTTTAAAGGACAAAAATATATTTGTTCGATAATAATTCCATGTCTAAACCTAACTAAAATTAGATGTAGACATGGAATTATTGAAATAGTAATATCTTCACATTAGTTATTAGGTACATCTTATTTAAGTATAAAAATGGTTTTGCTCGATCATGCGAAAATAACCGAACGGGTTTATTCATCTAAATTTGGACAAGAGTTTGTTTTTAATCCCGTATTTATCCTGTACCAAAGCAGTGTTTTTATAACGACACCTCCATAAAAAGACGCGGTGCTCCTAAAGCCTTAGTAAAACACTTATTATGCCAAGACTGCCAAGAGGGTCAATTTAAGTTATGAATTATAGTGACACTTAGCGACCCGCCCCGGCTTCGCACGGGTTACATAAAACCTTAACAAATTACACACCTAAACCTTCCTCAAGAATCACTCTATTGATTGGTGAAAACTGCATGAAAATCCGTTCAGTAGTTTTTGAGTTTATCGCGAACATACATACACACAAACAGACAGACGCGGCGGGGGACTTTGTTTAAAGTAACCCTATAAAGGGCACACTCTAGATATTATACGGTAAAAATGGCCATCCTGTTACATCATATTTTGGTATTTTTTCTTATGCAGGGTTTTTAGGGCGATAAGGCTTGAATCGTGTATTTTTAAATCTGGTCTGTGAAAGGAAATGGGGGTTAAAAGTTGATTCGAAGTATTTTTTCAGGGGAACGTCGAGGTAGTTAAATGACCACATGAACGAACTCGTAACTTAACCATATGCGTGTAAGTGAACGTATTAGTAATACATAACTCTATAAACTAGCTAGGTTCAACAAACTTGCGACACTCATTACCCAAGTCATATAATCTAATCGCCCATTATCATAACACTATACATATAACCGCTTTACATAAATACCCGGTTTACATTTTAAAACTAACAAAAAATAATGAGAACATCAAGTTAACGCGTCAATTTGAGAAGACATAATTCACACCAGAAAAAGTGTCATTCCAATAGCATAAGCGAGTAGAGGCCCAGATAAATTAGTATCGTATATGTCTAATAGATCTTCGAATTTTCACTCTGAAATATCGGAAACCTGATTTTTAACACCATTCCCGAAAAATAAGTCTTCGAATCTAAGAGCCATCAAACATGGAAAACAGAAATTTCGCTTGCTAAAGTCAGAGACCACACATAAGTAAGCGCTCCCTTACATTTTATTATTTAACTAGACGGGCCCGCAGCTCCGCTCGCGTAAATGAAATAAAGAGTTTGTCTTATGTTTAGTTAAATACCGACATTATTATGTATTCAACCCTGCCGGGGTTTATAACTGTGATAAGGATTTCTTATTTGTCAAGTAGGTAGCCGTTATTTGGATAACTTAATTCGAAAATTTCTTATAACGTACGTAGGTATTTATTTAAAACTTGTTTTAACATAAAATTATTACTTATTGTTGTAAGCCTAGTTGCAAAAACGTTCATTAGATTACTTATTTTCCGCTTTAAGCCACGAATATGGACGACCACCACCCATAAATCGCCTTTTCATACAAACGTAGGTAGTCCCCATTTCCCTTTCTGGATCTTAACATTACTACGGCTAAGGTGACGCAACGATCCAAAGGACTCAACTTGCCTCCGATACCAGATCACGTCATGTTTCTTGCGATCTTGCGATAGCTCTCGCCATCGGGCGTCTCCCATTTTGTTGTCCCAAGTACGCTCGTCTCCCATTCTATAACTTTGTATTTTTGGCTCATCTCGGCAGCCATTTCCCTGGACGAATGACAATGTTTGCCGAAGCCATGAAAATCAATCTGAATAATAATAACTCATAAAGAAATTTAAAACAATAAAATACAAATTATTAACACGATAATCATATGATAATATTAATTTGATTGATATGTCATAAATGGCATAATTCACTCGTATGGGCTATGGGCTAAGGTTGAGGTTGGCAGCACTTTTTATTTTACTTCGTGTAAAAAAACTCAGAAATACCTGTATACCAACATGACAAACATAATTTAGGTTACTTTAACTTACGGATTATTTGGTCTAATCTGTAGCACCGCCAAACGAAAGCAACCGAGAGTTGCCGAGAAATGGTCGAAGTCGTAAAATGAAGATTGTTATGAAAATTTATTTTCCTTATTGTAAATTAAATACGCATCGAAAGCGATAGTTTTTATGTTCTAGTTTTATTCTCATATGTAGATAATAGATTTAAACAGTTTTTTCTTATCATACGTGCGTTGTATTCGAGATACGTGTCAAAAACTTTTTTAGAAATTTGTAAGGCGCCATCTCTCTTCTTCGCTCGTTTTTTATCCCGTTCTGGTTTTTCAATTTTATATATATGATAATTACACATGTGGAAAATACTTACTTCACTATACTTACCTAAAAGACTTACTTTCCTATAGTTATAGTATAAAATGGTGAAGTATTTAGAATACAACTCACTTGTACTGTTCAAATCGTAGCATTTTACAAGTTAAATTGCACCTTATGCCACTTCACTACCCTCGTGCTCTTTGTATATAAATCCTACTTAATGCGGTGTCCGTGTAGTCTGTGCGGTAAACCAGAGATCACGTTAAAGTGGTTCACTCAATCAGCCAACCGACGTGAACGTGAAGCCAGAGACAAGAGGAAGTTCGGCGCGGGAGTCGGTCAACGATCTATGACTCACGAGATGAGGATGACGTTTAAAAGCTTAACCGCAGGGTTCTGTGTTGTTGGGACTAACAAATAATTCGGATCTGGTAACCCTGAGAACCACCACACTAGCGTCTCCCGAGTGTCGACGTCAACTATGGCTGCTGTTCGACGCAATGTTGGCGCAGCTGCGCAGTGATGCCATTTTCCATAGCGCTGACTAGACGCGGACGCTTAAAAGACGCTAGTGTGGGGTGGTCCCGACTCTAGTTAGGGTCGATTAGCCCATTTTAGCCACCAATGAGTGGGGGGGGGGGGGGGGGTAACCACAAGAGGAGGTGCGGCGCGGGAGTCGGTCAACGATCTATGACTTACGAGATGAATGACGTTCAAAAAGTTAGACATGGGGATGGGAGGGTTCTGGTCATTCGTGAGGTTTGTGGTTTTTATGAAACCATATACATTACAGGATGGACTCAGATATCTAATTAGTAATTCATTCATTGAGTTAATCACCTCCGGCCGCCCAGATGCCTATAAAAAGGTCTCCCATTACATTCATTTTGACAAATAAATATTGTATTTGTCTTGGCAAGTTTTGTTATACGAGTATGGGCGGCTAAAGGATTTAATTACTTAATATTCGTTTTAATCAAGCGCTTTGTACCGGTTCGATATCGGGTTAGTAATGAGAATTAAAATTAAATTTTAAATTTAAAACTTCAAGTTCGTTTGGCTGGATAATTTAGGCCTCTGGGAGTTGATGGTATCAATGCAACTGGAGTCAGTCAGCTAACTTAACTTCGCACGTTCTTGGATAGTACACATGCGCGAAATAGTGCTTCAAAAAGTAATGCTATATTACATCACTTTTTAGAAAACGTAATATTACACTGAGATATCACATCACTTATCACTCGGTACATCGCCGGAACGTGAACAGCGCTGGGGCGCACGCGAAATGGCACCATCAGAGCTATCAGTTATCACTTATCACCTACATTACGCAGCGCATCTACAGCACTACAGCACTCTACAGCACTCTAGTGTGCGTCTATCTATTACGCGTTGCGTTTTGTGACTCGGTACGCAAATAGATAGAACAAAGTGAGGGAGTGTCACTCATTACAAACGTCATATTTTCATAGAAACTTGACATAAATAACGGCATTGTCACTTTGTCATTGCAAATGTCATGCAGAGACAGCTTAGTTCGACTCTGTTGTTTTGCTCATTTAATTTAATAAGCAAAACCATTCTGCTGGAACCCTAACTGGACTAATCACGTCTCAGTAAGTAATCTAACTGTAGTTAACGGAGTTTTCATTATAGTACTTATTTCAGGCGATGACCAATCGTGCGGGTGACGTTGGGAAACTGTTTTGTCGGGCGATTGGTAATGCCCTAATGTCGCTGATAATCTCTGGCAAACCACTTTGTCAGTAGCAAATTCAAATTTTCTATGGGGGCAGAACCCATTGCACCTACATGTTTTATTTGCCGGCTTTGACAGAAATGGCTTGCGAAATTATAACATAATCAGTGTCAGTGCATGTGTACCTTCAAAGCAATTAATTTTTGATCCGGTGAACAATATATTATTCAGGGCCTCGCAACACCAGTTTGCTAAGTTAAAAATCTCCTTAATGTTTGCACCAATGTGCAAGAAAACCTCCGCCGCGATTCAGATTCAAACGCAAAATCGATGTAAAAACAAATTAACGAAACAATAATGCATAGGTAATTTGAGTACAATTGCGAAAAAGAAGTTTTGATCAAAGTAAACCCAAGGAGACGCGGGAGTGGATGCGGGTGGCGCAAGACCGGTCATTGTGGCACTCTTTGGGGGAGGCCTACGAGTTGCGGTCTAAAAGTTTCCGGCCTGACATAGAAAATAAGCGCATACATTTACAAAACTATTTTTATTATTCGATATATTTCCCTTCTATTTCAACACACTTTTTAAATCTGTAAATTAGCTCTTCTATACCCTTGTAAAAGTACTCTGAAAGTTTGTCCTCAAAATGGGCGTAAACCGCGCATGGGTCACTTCACCATCTGAAGAAAATCGTCTTCCCCTTAAGTCTGCCTTAAGTTTCCAAAACAAATAGTAGTCATTAGGGACCAGGTCGTGACTATACGGTGGGTGGCGAATTTCCTCAAAGCCACACTTTGCAACAGCAGCCTTGGTAATTAAAGCAGTGTGAATGGGCGCATCGTAGTAGAGAAGGCGCACACCTCTGCTAAGTTTTCCCCGAAGTGTGTGCTTGGTCACCTCTCGTAACTGTTGTTTAAGGGTAGCGTAGGAGCTGCCAGTCACCGTGGTATTACTTTCTTTTATGTCCATCAACAGTATTCCTTGACAATCCCAGAACATGGTAGCCATGGTCTTTTTAGTGGATTGCGTTACCTTCGCCTTCCGAGGCCGCTGTTCACCATGACGACGCCACTCCTTCGATTCTCTTTTATAGAGGGAATCATAGTACAAAACCATTGTTTCGTCCCCAGTAACAATTGACTCCAGAAAACTCTTTCCATGTTTGTTATAGGCATCCAAAACTTCCTGAGAGCACGCTTTTCGTTCACTTCGCTGTAAGCTTGAAAAAAAGTTTCCATTTCCTGTTGTTCTAATCGCCGTGAAATAAAAACCGCAAACAATAGAAACCCAAAATCTATATCCAAAAGAATAGGATAAATGACAATTAAAATGACATATTTTTTTCTTTTTTTAAAACGGCCAAACCATTCCAGGCAGAAATATTTGGACCGCACCTCGTATGTCCAGCAGTGGACGTCCTCTGGCTGATATGATGATGATGAAACCCAAGGAACAAAGTTTACGCTTCAGTGGTAAAATAAAATGTATGTATACAAATGTATACACCGCTTGTCATTCATCAAATTGGCTGCTTTAATGAATGTGTTTACAATTGAAATCGCGTCGTGCGCTCAGAATAGTCACTCCGTGAGGTTTAATACCATTGGCCTATCGGATCGGAATACGATTGGTTAAGAATTTTTAGGGTCATCAGCGAAGATTTTCTATTCTGTTAGAGAGACCCCACGCTAGCGTCTTTAGAGCGTCCGCGTCTAGTCACTCTAGTCAGCGTTATGGAAAATGGCGTCGCTGCGCAGTTGCGCCAACGTTCCGTCGAGCAGCAGCCATAGAGTTGACTAAGCGCTGACGCTCAAAAGACGCTAGTGTAGGGTGGACCTTAATGCCAGTACCTACCGCTGAAATCCAATGATCTACTAATATTATAAATGCGAAAGTTACTCTGTCATTCTGTTACCTCTTTCACGCAAACCGCTAAACCGATTTATGATGGACATGGGATAGTTTAAGTATATCAATCGTCATCATCATTTCACGCAGACGAAATCGCGGACAGAAGTTAGTTTGCAATAAATTCTAAGACGCCTTTAATCATAATTGGGCTTGTAAGTATGCAGTCTAAAAAAGAATTTGGATTTTTTAAAAGTCAATTATAATATGCGATCTTTTCCTGAATAGTTGAATACACAATTACACAATGGTATTAACATACATTATGTGGTTGAAGTTGGGTTGAAGGTAGAAATCGTACATTATCGAATGATGAATACCATTCACCGTACATTCCTGTCAAATCTACAAAACGAGCCGGTTGTAGCTCGGTATGGAGCTCGGTTATTGCTTATTATGTGCCAAATTTTCGGGAAGTTATCTTTTCAAATTAAAGTTAAAATTTTCAATCTCGTCTTTTTGGTAACCCTGCTCATAAAAGATGCATTGAAATGTAACAATTTACATATCGACCAAAGCTGAATTAACAAACGCGACTAGTACGGAAACATTCCAATTAGAACCCTTTTGTTATAATTATAAAGTTTATTTTCGAATAAGAAGCTAGTTGCATTCTGTTCGGATGTCCCAAGAGAATATTTAAGTCTTCGAGCAACACCGGCTTCCGACACATCGGAAGGGAGGGGCCCAAGCGGTATCTCACCGTACAAATCTTTCTGCCATTTTTCGCGGGGGGAAAGGTGCACACAGTCGCACTTCTCACACACTTACATACAAAATCCAATCTGTAATGACGACACAAATACATAGAAAATGACACACGTCAAAGACAAATCTTGCAAACCTCGATCTCTTTTTGTGTACGGACGAGTGACAAGTGTCACAACACGCACACTAACACATTTTCGTTGAAGTATGTTATTGTATTCTGAGAGATGAGTTTCATGAGTGATGAGTTTCACGTAAATGTTGGAGTTCACCAAGGGTCAGCTCTCAGCCCGCTTTTATTTAACCTCGTTATGGACTACCTCACGTCTAATATCCAGAAACCAACACCTTGGAACCTTCTATACGCAGATGATATTGTCCTCATAGATGAAGAGCCAAGAATACTCCAAAGAACGCTGGAAAGCTGGAGGTCAGCCCTAGAAAAAGCGGGATTGAGAATAAGCAGAGAGAAAACTGAATATATGCACTGCAATTTTGCCAATGGACAAGCCCAACACACCCTACACCTGCAAAATACTGCGCTTAAAACTGTGCAAAACTTTAAGTACCTAGGCAGTGTAATAACCAAGGACGGCTACATAGACAACGACGTAGCGCATCGTAAAAGTACGGGCTGGCAAAAGTGGAGGGAGCTTACAGGAGTACTCTGTGACCCGAGGATGCCCATCCGCGTAAAGGGAAAAGTGTACAAAACCGCTGTCAGACCAGCAATGTTATATGGCGCAGAATGCTGGCCTCTCAAGAAGCAACAATCCGACCAACTTCACGTCGCTGAAATGCGAATGCTTAGGTGGTCTGCAGGAGTGACACTCATGGACAAAGTGCCGAACCGTTACATAAGAGGCTCGTTCAAAATAAGACCCATACAGGACAAGCTAACGGAAACACGACTCCGATGGTACGGTCATGTCATGAGAAGACCGGAGGACCACATGACTAGAAAGGTGCTAGAGTGCATGAAAGGACCGAAAAAGAGTGGACGACCCCGACTTACATGGATGTCTGTAGTTAGGAAAGACCTAGAGAATAAGAATATAGATCCAACGACGACCCAGAACAGATATAACTGGAGAAAATTGATTAGGAGAGCCGACCCCAAATAAAAGTGGGATAAGGCCGGAAGAAGAAGAAGATTGTATTCTGAGAGATGAGAAGTCGGATTTGTCGCTCGACCGATCCGCAATTTGTACTGAGCGAGCAAAATCGATAAATCCAACAATTACATGAGACTAAAATATAATAATTGTGTTTGAATGTAATTAAACGTATGATATGTAAAAAAAAATATTACATGTGAAATGTAACACTTTCTTTTGTAAATTTGATGTCCCCCGACCTCTTTTTATAACAAAAAACCGAGCAAACAGGCATTTTTGTGCAGCAGTGTTCACGCGCGCGTCTGGACTCGGTCTAGTGAAAAATCCAAGTGCAACTAGTTTTATTACCCGCGCTAGATTAGATTGACGCGCTAATCTTGTACCTCGGCAGAGGGGAAATAGTGCGAATGCCGCCTCCCTTCCGTGTTGCTCGAAGATTTAAGTATAAGAATATACTCTATGACGTCATGTTAAGGATGATTTTAGTTTGAAACGCTGAAAACAGGACACAATATAAATATTCAGTAGACAATTCTGGGAACAAGAATATTTAAAGTGATCTTACAAGCTGCATTCGGGATAGGTTTTAAGGAATTGGGAACAACACATTATATATAAATTACTTGGAAATGTTTATATATGTATGATGTATGGTTAGAATGAGAAAAATAATTACGTTCGACACCTCATTATTTTTGAGGTCATCAGAAAACAGAATAATATGCTTGCATTAAGGGTATAAAAGATAGATGCGTTAAAAGCAACTTATACAAAACTTTGTAAAAAAACGTGCATTCTTGTCCTTTATCTATTAGGATGATTTGCAATTGAGTCTTCATTACAGTATTATAGATGTCGGCGGCGGATCGTAAGATCAGGCAGATCGTAATGTTCCTGTGTAATGTTTTGACGGTAGTCACATTAAACCAATAGATAGGTAGGATATGTTCGTTAGGTTGCTTCAGATGCCCGAAGGGCAAACTGTCCAGAAATAGGAGACCCGCGTAGCGGGGCTTCGTCGACTTAGGGAACGAGAAGGAGACAAAGATTTTCACGTTGCATGATATGCCTAGGAATTTCACGATATGCCTGATCTTACGACTGGCAGCAGAGTCTAAAAAATATTTATTTTTCTCTATATAAACATTTTTCCTGGCCCCTATTTTCTGCAACTCTACCCTGGTTACCAATGAAATGTTATAATGTAAAGTGCAGGCTAATTTATACCTTATTTGCCAACTGCTCCAGAAAGTTATAATTTGAGTCAGTGGTGGCCTCGACTTACTTCGCCGACCTGGATTCGCGAGCCAAACATTTTCAGTATTTGTAGCTTTCGGACAATTGTTTCTAAACTTTTGAACGCTATTTTTTAAGTAAGTTTGCATGTGGACTTACACTTTACTTTTTTTACTCCATGAAGGTGGCAAACAAGCGAACGAACCGCCTGATGACCTGCGGATACCTATACGAACGGTATTTTATGATGTACCTACATAGAACTTTACCTAAAATGTTCTATATTTTTGAACATGTAGCCTGCACTAGAGATGGCGATGTCTGAAGTTTTTACTACTAACTTTCTAGAAATAGTATTCGAAATCATTTTCTTGTTGAATTTTGGATGTTTTCCTAAAACCATTGACGATCACATAATGTCATAGACCTTTTTGGCTCAAAAACACACTATTAGTGTATTTTAAAGGCTGGCTTCCATGCCAACGGACGGGCAATGGTACCCTTCTTGGCATGCTTACACAAAACGACTTATTTTTATAGGATATTGGTGGAACTTAAGTCCGTTTAGAAGCGAGGGCTGAGGGATAATACTCCAATATGAAATGATGTTTTTTTATGTGGAATTTCTCTCGCATAAGCCCTTTTAGAGCGAATAGGTTTAACTCTTAAGCACAAAATGACCTATATGTATACCAGTCTATACTAATAAGTTGATACTTAAGTCCTTTTAGAACGAATAGTAGATATTGGAACAGATCCAATGTAACACTCGTTATACTATGTGGGAGATTGATTCCGTGTCTGTTTCTCTAACGAATTGATGACAATAAAGATTTTGTTGGCGTGCTGACGTTGTAATAAATCTCATTTTTTTTTAAGTTTAGTTTTTAATATTATAGTTATAGGATCTCCCTTGTTACCTGTTACAGTTTTTAAATGACTGATACTTAATGTAAGTATTTAAACTCTTAATTTTACTTCCTTTTTTTCATAAACTGTAGAAAAAGTTCTTAACTGTTAGACCGGGCAAATAATCTGCTATTATCAACCAAAAGGGTACTTATTGTCGGTTGTCAATAAGGCGCTATTTCCATATAGATCAATTTGAAATCAACCTTATCGACAACCGACAATGTGGTACCTTTTGGTTGAAAACGCCACAAATGTTTTCGTACGTCTGTCTGATCGTTCTCTAGGTACAGTTCGCATTTCCCAATCTATACTCGTGAAATTCTGTAACTGTATCAATAGTACATTTGTGCAACGTGGAATATTGTACGAGCCTATTATATTCATGACAGCCGTAGGCTGGAGTAAATTAAAGACTCGAGTAACAATATTCTTACCCCCGGATTAACACACAATGTTTTTCATCACACTTGCTTGGTCTTAATTGGGTCTCGCGGTGTTTTCAGCTCACAAAACCACTAGTTTTATAATTTTAGTAACTCAAACACGTTTTGAACTTATTACCGACTTTTGTTTATGCAATGGTAATGAATTGTGATTGACATGAAAAGAATGAACGAAATGAACGAATTACAAACGAACGTCATCGTTTAAACTCGATTGAAGCGTTCGTGACCTAGAGACATCAAAAGGTTGATGCAATGCTGATCGTAACGGATTCTAATTCAATTTAATTCTGACTAAATTTAGAACGCGACCTTGGGATGGAGCGAGTTCTGGTTGTGATGGGTTTCGCATCTATTGTGAATACATAAACGATTATAATTATATAAGAAAATCAAATGAATCTGAAAAACAAGTAACTTAACAAGTGTTCTGATGGCTCACAAAACAAATAAACCACAGCCTGGCAAAAAAGAGTAGACATTAAAAAGTGGCAACACTGTAGTGTCGTCCCTTTCAAATCAATTTATATAAGAGAACTGGATTTGGTTCAATGACTCAAATTTGACTGTTAGATTTTTTTTACAATTATGGCCTGCATGCGAAACATTGACTGTTGGAAGTAAGAGATGTTTTTTAAGGTCAACTTTTGCATGCCGTTTGTTTTACCCATTTGCATTACCCCAATAATTCACGCAGGCGTTTTAGAAGTTTGAATTAATCGCAACAACATTTAATAACGGATAACCCACAAAAACGAGTCAGCAGTTCCGTTTTATACGTAAATTTATTTAATTAGCAATAACAGGTGGAAAGGTGTGGCTAACGCCTTATTTGAAAAGTCTGATATCACCTTTATATTTGTTTTTAATTAGAATGAACTCTTTTTTAGGGTAATAAAGTTCATTTACGCGCTTATCATCTACTAGACGAGGTGTGTTGGCTGTTTGCAATTTGAAAATGGAATGGTATTTCTCGTTTGCCATTAAAGTTTGATATTAGAACACTATGGCATCGCTTATATCTCTGACATTTTGGAATGGGTATATCTCGTTTTACGTATGTTTAAACATTATCTTTATGGCTTCGGGAATAGAGTCGTGATTTTAATAACATATTCGAATGAGATACAATCTCGCGATAGTTATCCTGCGAATTGTAGTTGCGTTCGTTGTTTACTTATTGCAGTTAGTTTTCAGCTACGCAGTATGACATTTATGGTGTTTATAATAAGGTTTAGTCTTGATAGTACTTCAAGATACATTTAGATTACTGTCACTTTCCAACGATTTGCCGTCGAGGTTTTGGTTACGGTCTAAAAACCCACACGACGCTCATCGCAACTACTTAAATGTGCTTAATTTTATGTGAATAAAAAAAAGATCGCAAAAATTTACAAAAGCTGTGTAACTGTAGCCAAACAAGTTTTACAAAAAACACTGGTCGAAAATAAAGGTCTTCGAACGTTGGGAGAATATAAAATTGTCTATGGTTCAAGAGCACTAGGAGTAAAAAAGTTGAATGTCAAAGGAACGCGGGAAAAATGACTTTCCCGCGCTTTTTAAAGTCATTGTCACCCGGATGCGACCTATAATTATAAAAAAGACCCATATAGTTTTCAACTTTATTGTGTGAACTGTAAAGTCGATTATGGTTTAAAAATATTGTGCACTTCGCGCCTTCAAATGGTATGAATTGAGGTTTTCTGTTGCCTTCATCATAGATTAAGGTCGTGGGATTTAGCTAGCTGTGTAGACGCTCATTAATGTATTATTAAATAAGTTATAATATTTTAATAAGAATTACTTCTTTAAGGAAAACTTAGATTATTACATACAATTAGTTTAAAAAAATACTACTACTTGCTGTTAAATGGTATTTGACGTGAATTGATAAACAAACGGAGACAAATACAAAAAGCTTGTTAATACGTTGTGTGTTGTTGTTGTTTTGGAGAAGAAAAAGCTTGTTAGCCAATTTATTCACATTAATTTACGTGTCAATGGCGATTTTAATATACTTAACGGTTAAATAAAAAATACTAATGCAACTACTTATCTTGAAGATGAATTATTTCCTCATTATTTATGAGTTTATTACACTTGAGAGAGGATAGGTGTCATAACTCTTTACTCATTCTTGCTAAGTATGTTCTCAATAGCAACTTTGTTTTTTACGATTTGATGCAATGATGGAATGGCGTTTAAACCGTACAATTAATTATGCTCTTAATTATTATGTATTTGCATTCGTAAAAGGAATGTTAAAGTCGTACAACATTGTCAAGATCTAGATAATTCATAGGTACTCTGAACTTAGGGCCTGTGGCGAGTATCTAAATTCAGATTTTCGTTATCCGCTCGAATAGGCAAGAACGATAGAGAGGCAGGAACGCATTTTCAATTATCGAAGTTCGCGGTAGGACCTCAGTTTTCATTGAAAACATTTCCTCTAAGTATTTGTATACTTCTGCTGCTTGGTGTATTGTTAGAGTCGGACCAAGCTAAGTCTGCGTGGTATTTGCAATGATATCATTAATGTCAAATTTGTATGAAAATATGACGCGTATGTATAATAACACTACCTCACTTTGTTCCGTTCAAATCGGTGTAAAGTTAGTTTAGATGGACTCTAGACGTTCTTCATTTTATTTAAAGTTACAATAAGTAGTAAAAAAGTTCAATATAATTTTGTGTCTATTACTATTTAATTTAATTTGATTTGTCAATTAATTCCAATGTTTTTTGCAAGAGTGTTAACTGTTGCGCAATTAAGTTTTGATTTGATCATTTGATGACTTTCAAGATACACTCTGTTTCCGGTGACTGAGCATAGAGCGCTGAATTTTACTTTTTTTTTTATAAGACTACGGTCTCATTTAATTTACTAATCCGTTAAAATCCATTGAACTTATGAATTTGTATTTATTTACAATAATGTGTCTAAATATGTACTCGTATTGAGAAAGTCACAGCACTGCTACATTATGACAAAATGTATCAATTTAATGAGATTTTCAATACTTTTTAATCGAGGGTCATTTGCAAAATTTATTTTGTGCTACTAATAACAAAGTCTATTGTGAGAGTTGAAAAAAAGAAAAAGAGAGCGTTGTTTTAATATTTATGACCTTACTATCGCGTTACAAACTACAATAAAAACACGATATGCATACCATGCATTTGCCAAATGTGAGTCCAACCTCCATGGCAAGCGAAGGTTTTTGGTAATAAATATAAAACATTTAAACGTATTACGTTGCCACATCCCTTTTGTGAGGTCAGCACTCGTTATGGTTCTGTGAATTTTAATAAAGATGAAGACTAAAGGCTCTACAGCCTGGCAAAAAAGTGGCAACACTGTAGTGTCGTCCCTTTCAAATCAATTTATATAAGAGAACGGGACGACACTACAGTGTTGCCACTTTTTAATTTCTACTCTTTTTTGCCAGGCTGCAAGCTCAACGAGATGAGGCTGCCAATCGGTCATCGTCTAATAATCGGGAAACATAGTCTGTCAAGCCATTTCCGTTAGTAGAAAAGAGCAGAAAATTTAAAAAATGTAACCGCAAAGGGTTATCGTCCTATAGAAAATTTGATTTTCGAGCCTTTTTCTATTGACATTAAACTTGTTTGACCGGCTATACATAACTAGGAAGTCGGTTATCAAATTTCCCGTTCCAAAAAAAATGTGTTTTGCTTTCTTTTGTTGTCTGATTTTCCTAAGTAGGTTACATTACGGTCCTATCATAGTAATAAAATAAAAATTACAGGGCCACGCCCAGCTTGAAGGTCAATTTGGCGAGCCCTAATATCGTGTGATGACATGGCATGGAGCTCATCACGTTATCTAGGGGTGTGCTGAAATGTTGTATTTTATTACTGGCAACGTTAAGAGCCCGACCACGCTAAGTATGCACCGACTAGATTCCTGGCAGTGACAATCCTATATGACCGCACCATACTTCACGTAAAATTTGGCGTGTGACACATTATACTCTGCATCTTTAGGTATTTAAATAAAAGTAAACAAAATCTACCCTCCAATGGCTCCTTAAGCCAGTTGAGGGTAGATGAAAACATTACATTATCAAATAATGTAGGTTAAAGTCAGGTCGTTCAGTGACAGATCCAGGCGTTTTTGTATTTGGTTGGTTAACCAATAAATGTTTCTTACTAACTTATTGCCGTGGTTCTCCGGGGTAATTCTGCCAGAATTATTCTGGTAAATAATAAGCTTCGTCTACTTATATTTGGACGCTGTTCAAACCACGACAAAATCCCCTACCTCAAAGCAGGCTGGATTTGATTGGCTGATTAACTAGCCATGAAATCACAGGCAGGAAAACGAGACGCACATCCTGCATTTACGTGTGCATACTGCTTATTTTATACTAATTGAAAAATTGTATGGTAACATTTTAGACCGCTTTCCCACTGACGTCCAGTTTTTTGCGGGCACGGCTTTTTGCATGATCCCGTTTTAGTAGTATAGGTGCTAATATAGTAACTTTCACACGAGGATTCTGTTTGCGGGATCCTGCATGCATACTACAGAAAACTGGATCCTGCAAAACACCGTACCCTAAAAAACTGGACGTCAGTGGGAAACAGCTCTTAAAATTTGTCAGTGTTCTGGTGGAAATTTTAAACGAATGCTACATGAAGTGCACTTCACCACACCTTTTTATTTCTTGAAAATTGTTGTAATGGTTCGAAGTTTTCTTTAGAAAGAATCGACTCGAGTCTGTACGATTGGAATGGTTTATTAGCCTAAAAAGGCAGCTTCAATTAAACAATATATTATTGATTACTTAATAGACACCCTAAAAACACCCTTTGTTTACTGACAATGTCAGGAAGTGACGTCACGCAGGTGCAACGCAGCTGCATGCGCGCCACAGAAGGCCGCGAATTAAAACAATAATTATTGTCTATGGGCCGGCAAAGGTCGGCCATGTTTTAAGAAAGGTGACTGCAAGATGTGGAATAATAATGTTTTCATTTATTAATCGCCTTATACTTATTGCAGTCAAATTTACTTGTATAGGTATAGGTACACAATACACATGTGTTGGACATTAAAATGGGATGATGTATGATTTAACTTTCAATTAATATGTGATCGATGTGCCGGTTTAGGTTTAAGTCCTACGCGGATGAAGAATCCTACATCCGATATCGGATCGGACAAAAGGCATCTTAAATGCCAGACAATTTTTATCTACGTAACTTTTAATTTACATATTACATAGGTAAGTATTATACGATACTTGAAGAAGGAACGTCCGTAAAGAACCTTCACACTGTAGTACAGTAACAGATAAGCGATAAACATATGGATACGTAGGAACAGAATACCATACCATACCATACCATATATATGTATTTAATTCTTCCGCTTTGAGGTAATTTTACTATTTTTGTCCTTTACCTACTTTAACGCTATAAGGTAATGGCTTGGACCCTGTGAGACAGGATACACTTGTCGTGACCGGCTAAGCGTGACTCCGGACAGTCCGGACACCACAGAACTATTACCAACTGTTCTTCCAAAGCAACCAGTCAATTAGAACTCCGATAAAGAGTAGTAGTTATTGGTGTCGTGGTTACAATGGCACTGGTTTGTGTGGTGCAAAGTGTGACTGGTGGGAATGGTAACCTGGGCTCTTGCACCGCACCATGCACAAAATAATTACCAATTACCACAGTCCGAGTGTTGAAATGTCCTTCGACTGTCAATTGTTCATGGCGTTCTAACGACAGCAAACAGGCGTGATATTGTTTCACTAGTACAGATGTAGTGCATAATTATTTTCCATCGTATTTTCACAGAAACGTACGAACGTGTCTTGCTATTTCAGTCAGACTCGGTACAAAAAGTACTAAGGTTGACAGAAGTAGCACTACAAAATAATACGAACGTTCCCGTTGTAGTTGAATTATCGAGAAGATGGAATTGCATTTGTAGTGGTTGTATGCTGATAGTACAAGAAAATAGAAAATTCAAATATAGAATGCCTGTAAACAAACAATACTACTACATATGCAATTCCACGCTCTCGATGATTCAACTATACATGACATGACATGATACCGTGTCTTAACTGTCTGACACCGCGCGGTGATAAGAGTCGACTCTTATCACCGCGTTATACTATAATAATATCATGTTATGTCATCCACGATAAGGTAGACCATGTACCTCTAGTATTAAGGTCTGCGGGCGCAGCATGGTTAAATTTTTGTCGCCTGTCACTATGCGCGTCCCTTTCGCACTTACATATTTGTTAGAACGTGACAGAGGCATGGTGACAAGCGATAAAAATGCGACCATACTGCCGCTAGTGTTCAATTCGATAAAAACAATCTACATGACATATCAGCGATAGTAATAGAAGATATAGGGCATAGGGCATGGCCTGAAAATGACGTCATGAGTAAAATTAAGCTTCGGTTAATTTTGCATAGCACGTTTAAATCTTTTAATGAACATTGCAGACACATTGGAGCCTAATTTTTGTCTTGAAAGTATGGCGCTTTCAATGTAATCTAACATTTACTAAATAATAATATATCTTTAATCTTATGCCTTTAAACAGTTTAAACGAGCAATTTTTTATTTATTTCGGGGACTCGGAAACGGCTCTAACGATTTCGAAGAATTTTCGGGGGCGAAGTCTAGGTCTTATCTCTGGGAAAACGCGCATTTTAGACTTTTTATATGTTTTCCGAGCTTGGTCTCCCAGATATTCATCTTTAACAGACAAATTAGGAAATAAATCCGCTATAGGTACTTACTCAAACAGCGCATTAGACATGATTAGTCCGTGACAAAACAGAGATTCATAAATTAAAAGATTAGTTGCAAAGATATTTTGAAACAAATTTTAAAACAGAGGAACTACTGCAATCCGTAACCAATCTAAATAATTCACCCTAATTAACTCACAATTAGCAATACGGTAATGAGCATGACCTAACCCAGAACCTCTGTTGACTCAGTCGGTTATTCAAGGATATGTTTGCAATACTGGCGCGAATGTGCGCGGCCTCAATAGGTTTCCTATGTTTGTTCCACCATCTTGAATTGGAAGTACAGAAGGTTAATTTCTTATTGTAATTTTATCAAAAAGAAACCTTTTAGAGAGCTGTGTAAATATTAGTTCTAAAGACAAGGCCGATTCTTAGCCGAGGGTACTTAATTTAATGATGATATATGTGTATGAGGTTCTGTCTGCAATGAAGGACGGCCATTATGAATTTTATTGAAAGTATCAAAAGAGAAGGTTATGTGTTTCTTCCTTTATTTAATATGTTTAATATGTACTTAAATAACTTTTCTTTGTTCTAAAACCTTGAATAACAGAGGAGTATTCATATTCCGTAAGTTAGCAGATGCGTTTGTTTCATAAACTATTTTTCTTTTCTTTTTCATTAAGTACGTAATTATATTATGTCAATGCAACTTAACAGCGAAATGTCTTTCCACATAATAAACTACCTAATGGTATAAGCGTTACCATAGCCTATGGGCGCAGAAGATCCTTTTTTTCTTTCCTTTTAAAGAAACCCGTCCTGTACAAAGTCTCGAGAAAACCTCGGCAGGGATTTTATCGTAGCGAGAAATCCAATAATTTATTGTCTTTTGAAGCCAGAACAGACGAACTTTCTTGGATTGCTGTATGGAACTGCCCTAATGTCTATCCTGAGCCAATTCGCAAGATATATGACATTTTGAGAGCATTACAACTATTATTACTTTGATTAAACCTACAATATAGTTGCATCTCATAAATACAAATGTGTAATGCGAAAGTAATTCAGTCTGTCTTTCTATAATATTTTTTGCGTTTTTAATGATATTCGGCATGTGAAAGTTTAAGCTCTAGAAATGAAATTAAACTATAAGTAGAGCCTAACTATGCTAACTCTGCACAGGCTGCGATGACGCAGAGTAACAGTGCCAACATAAACGTTTACGTTTAGGGTGACAAATTGTTGGGGCACAGTACGTCTACCATCAGTTTTTACATTGACATATACGCTCACGTCTACGTAAATTACTTTCTATGCATCTCGCTCGTACTCGCATATTAGTGCAAGCGAGATGTACAGAAAGTAAATTACGTAGACGTGAGCGTTATGTCAATGTCAAAACTGATGGTAGAGGCTCAGTTAGGTTAACCGGACTCTACCACAGAAAATGTTATTGTATTCTGTTGACTCTACATATTTTTTGGAATTTAACCTCGGGGAAGGGAGAAGTGACACAGAAACAACAATTACACACTGTTGGAGCCGCGGGAACAGCTAGTACGTAATGCATATGCATGTTATGGCTGTCTGTGGGAGTTGAATATGGCAAGGTCGTGGGTTCGAGTTTGCTCAGACAACTGTTACAATCAAAAATGTTCCTTATATCATTGTGATAAGGTTGATTTGTCAGTAATTTGCTGAAGAATGAGTATACAAGTCTGTTTGTGAATCACACGTGGCTTTTTATAGGAACAAGTGTGAATATGGCAGTGGGTGGATGTTATGATGTTTAATGCGATTTAGTGTGGATTCTTCGTAATAAATGATGTAACTTGTGCGATTTTTGGGTGTTAAATAGTTTTTTTTTTGCAAGCTATGTTACATTATCCATACTTAATATTATAAAGGCGAAAGTGTGTCTGTCTGTCTGTCTGTCTGTTACCTCTTCACGCTTAAGCAGCTGAACCGATTTAGTTGAAATTTGGTATAGAGATAGTTAGAGTCCCGGGGAAGGACATATGATAGTTTTTATGTCGGAAATCATCCCTGAAGAGAGTGCAAAGGGGGGTGGAATTGAAAGAGTTATAGAATTGCCTAATAATTGAAGTAAGCAATGCATTATCGAGGCGCTATACCTACTTTAGCTGCTGTCACTAATTCCACGCAGACGAAGTCGCGGGCAAAAGCTAGTGTTATTATAACTAGGATATACATACCTATGACTTATCTCAATAAGTCCTAGTTACCCTCTGCATTTGAAGGGTCACATGTTCCTAAGTCGTGTTTGTAAAAAGCATTACTTATGGTCGATGCGCCGACCTTGGGCTTGGGAGTATAGTTGCCGCAAACGCAAAACTAAGTGGCGAGTCAGGTCATAATTCAGTCTTAACAAGGGTAAAGGAGATAGCATTATGATCTCAGTCGCCAGTTGGTATTGCGGCAAGTATAGTCAAGGACCATCGATAGGATTTTCAGAAAATCGGTTAATCCCTTTTGGACATGATTGGAAATATCCATTCGTGAGCACAAGCACAAACGTACCTACACACACACACACTCTTCACATATGTACGTAGGCTACACATAAATAGTCTTTTACCCGAAACTAAACGTATGTATATTCACTTGTTCAGCATCAATTCTTTCATAGCCAAAAACTTGGTAAAAACGTATATTATTTTAACAAACAATCATTTTCCCCGGTGAATCATTAACTAGCAAACATGCAAACAATGATTTATGGTCATCTCATCTCAAATCTCCATGTGAGATGACTCACAATGACATCAACATCAACATGGTGACACGGAGATTACCTCATATCTATAGTTTTTTTGTTATTTGATGGGTGTTAAGTGCTATGTATTGTAAAGCTAACGTTCAGATAGCGACCGCAGCAGTCATATAGCGGCCGTCTCCATACAAAATACTACTTCATCCATATTTAGCCGTATTATTTTGTATGGAGACGGCTATATGTTGGCACCGTTATCCTAGGAAAACAGAACTTTAGTGACTATTTTATTGTTATTGGATGTTATTGTGAGTTGTGATAATCACTCAATGAGGTTAAATAATAAATATATAGAATGTTATAAGTAATAACAATGGTAGTAACGGTATACTTTTATATGGGAGCTCGGAATCTCGTCTTACAAAGTAACACTTCGATAAGCATTATAACTGGAGTTATCCTAAGAAAATATGAAAATTTGTGTTTTTGGGGTTTGTTACTCAAGTCAAGTGTCAATAATGAAAAAACGGATGACCAAATATAACTAATATTTCGCATACACATAGGACTAATGTATTGTCACTTTTTAAAAATGTTGACAGCTACCTTTTTTGTGGTTTACTTTATTTGTTTATTAAAAGCATACACCGACAGCCTGAAAATTAGTTTTAGAACATCCAGCCAGCCTAATGGAAGATCTTTAGCGTACGTTGACTGTCTGCTGAATTAAATATATAGGTATATTGCTCCTAGTTCCTAGTGGCGAGAAGGGTATCTGTTACTCGGGTTTGGGTTGAATGTCCTATTTGCTTTGTTGGTGCAATTTAATTTCTAAAATCTAGACAAATAAGAAATATCCTTCGAGGGCTTCATGGATTTATCTTGTCAAATATATCTCTATAACTTGGACTATTTATACAGGGTGTGGCCTGTAACACGAGCAAATAATGAAAACATAGATTGTACTCCTCAAACGGTGACACTTATGTTCAACAACTTTTAAAAATTATGAAGTTATTTAGACTCCCTATTTTTCATACAAAATAAATACCTATTATCTTCAATGGACGCCATCGCCACGCCCAAAGCCCGGACGACGGGAGCAAAAATGCACTTTTCACTAGTGCTTAGTTAAATATCGACTATTCTATCGACATCCATACGAACAATTTATGAATCAGAAATTTATTGATCAAACATATTATCTTACATGTCAGGTTGTTACACAATATTACATCAGGTACCTAGGTAAGCTTATTTAATACAGGGTAGCCCATTTAGATGGATCAGTATGGGAAAATCTGAAACTATAAGACATACGACGATCTCTTCTTAGGAACCATATTATTAAAAGAACCAATCCACCCGGTATAGGTATTCTATTTATTCAATAAAGGTTATTGCATAACAATTAACAATAAAAGGTAATAAAAAAAAAATCATTAAAACTAGCACTTTTCGTGCGTATGTCAAATGTTTAAAGGGCCATATGTACTGTAAAACGTTGTACGATACACGTGCGAATAGGTAATTCGCAACTCGTGTCGATTTAAAACACTCCCTTCGGTCGTCTTTTAAATCTTTTAATTTATCACCACTCGTTTCGAATTTCCTCTTTTGCGCACTTGTATTGTAAATAACTATTTTACCACGCCAGTGTCTATATTTTCTTAATCATATTTACTACCTACACTAGAAAGGAATGTAGTCAAGGATCCAAACACACTATGTTGACACTGTTGACAGTTTGTTTAATAATTAATATAAATCCTACATTGTCACCGACTTTCACTAGACGGCATACCGATTGTCAGTGCCAAAATATTGAGGGCACAGAGCCATATCAATAGGCCGCTAAACTAAATTAATTGGCCAATGCATCATTTTTAACAGGTCTATTATCACGAATTTATTTTGTTTAATGCATTCACTATCAAGAGGCGTCATTTTGTGCGACAGTGAACGCATATATGGGATGCTGGCAGTGAATGTGTTAAGTAATATTATTATGTACGAGTAGATTGCGTACTGTTTAAGAAATTAACATTGATCTGTTTTTTATAACTTAAACAATGAGCATATTATAATTAAATAATGGACGCCAAGTGACTAATAACCGACACAAACATTTTAGTCTTGATTTAATAATTTATTTACCTTTGGTATTCTCTAATACCTAAAAATAACCGGACAAGTGCGAGTCGGACTCGCCCACCGAGGGTTCCGTACTTTTTAGTATTTGTTATTATAGCGGCAACAGAAATACATCATCTGTGAAAATTTTAACTGTTTAGCTATCACGGTTCGTGAGATACAGCCTGGTGACAGACGGACGGACGGACAGCGAAGTCTTAGTAATAGGGTCCCGTTTTACCCTTTGGGTACGGAACCCTAAAAAATATGAGACTTTTTTAATGTATTATGTGCTAGAAAACGGCGATCAATAATAACTAAAAAATAAACTCCTAAAAATCGCACCTGACTACAATAATCAATAATAAATAAAAGAAAGTGTCTTGTTTGGTCTAATGACAATTTGATTGGTGTCACAGGGCCACAGTCAATGGGTCGCTAAACGAATAAATTAATTGTCTATGGCGGCAGTAGGGCAGCCTTGTTATACTACTTTCTGATTTTGACATTTACTAATAATACATTTAATGGATTCTCTGCCTCTGGCTTGCCTTAGCCGGCCGGCCAGAGTGGAGTCGTTAGAGCTATAAGCTCCAGGGGTGGAAGTGAAATATGCATAAGACGCGAGTTGGCACAGTGGCTGTTAACAGCCACTGGGTAGAAAGCGGCGCACACCTCTCGACACCCCTGAGCCGCTCACACCGGTGTTGCCCTTGAGCCATCCTAGATGTCGCTTTTTGTGGGGGCCCATCTTGTGAGGGCGAGTCACCGTCTGCCGGAAATAAAATTGCATACCGTTTTATTAGGCAGGCGTCCGGTTTTTTACCCCATAGCTTAGTACTTAGTCCATCGCTTTCACCCAATAACCTAGTTCATTTTAGATACCATCAACTCTCAATAGCCCTTACACCCTGGCGGGTGCTGCCTCTGCGTGCGTCCCATGACACGGGTAAGGGCAGTATCCGCTCGGTGTACCCCTTACATTTCATTAAAGTGTCAAAAGGGCCTCTACGCGTTGGCTTCGGCTCCGCGCACGCCTCCCAAAGGTCCGGAACACCATTGTTCCGTGATGGGAAAGACATTTAATAATAAAAAAATGTGGCCAAATTTAGGAAGACAGCAATGTTATTTTAGCAAGGCGGTGGCAAACAAGCTTACAGCCCGCTTGATTGTAAGCGGTTACCGAAAAGCCTTTAGACCATTTTGGTCCTTCGAGCCGGATTACATTCATTTATATTCTCACCTCATCTACACTCAACACTAATTATAACTAAGTGCACTTAAGTGCCTTAAACCAGGATACGTATATAAAGATAACGCAAACCAATTAAATTTAATATGGAAAATAGAGGTCATGTATTGTCTAAGGTTCGTCTAAAAACAATTTGTATGATGACTACCACTTTGTGAATAAGGTCTATATTCTGTGAGCCAAAGATCTGCTTAAAAAAATACTGGTGTCTAAATCACAGACCATTGATTGAACTAGACCAAGCAAGTACTCGGGAGTAGGTATGTTTGACAACTTTAAGGTGTCGGGTTTTTCATGATTTCTAACACAAGCTGAATGACATTTGTTTTGTAAGTACTATATAAATTCTTTACAAATGAAGTATTTTTATACCAGGATTCAAATTAAGGGCCTCTATCTTTCTTAGGCAGGTTACCGACTAGGCTACGGCGGCTGTAGGCCGATGACGCCGACGGGTATACTATAAGTCTACTAAATAAATTTATGATGCTACGAAGGCAATTTAGTGAAATTTTGAAACATTTTTTACTACTAATCATGGCGTAATGATACATTTCCTATAATTCATATTGCTTCATAAAACATCTGACAGCTACAAAGTACGGAACAGAAGCGCGACTGAGCTGCGTTTAGTCATGTCGTTCAGTCGCGCTCGCCCCTAAAAATATGACAAATGAAGTACGGGGCACTTGCTGTGTCTAGTTAGATTTTTGGTCTGTGTTCTAAATGTAAATGCGACAACCACTAAGCGATGTGTCTTGTAAATCGTAACAATGCGGAAATGTAACATGTTGAGCTATTGTCTGTCTGTGTGACGTAACGCTTTGCAATGTTCTGAAGTTTTCAAATAAAAAACGTATCACTACAGACATAATTCGCGAAAACATATACATACCTAATAAGGTAAACGTACTAGTGTTCGACACGCTAATGCCCAATAGATGATACCTTGCTGTCACCTCTATTGACAATGACTTTTAAGTTTCAAGATGACATGTACTGGGACCGCGTCGTCGAGCACCAGTACGTTTACCTTATAGAAGTGATAAATGTTGCATTTTAAGGGGCGTCCGTTAATTACGTGACGGGTTTTTGTAGGGATTTTTGACTTTTGACAATATAATATAGCCGGGGCGAGACATCGGGACCGGGTATAGGCCGATATAAGTCACAAAAAGAAATTAGGCCCAAGTATTCTTAGGGCCAGTGGAAAGAGGGCCCACACTGCACGGCCTTACACGTTTCTCAATAGAAAAAGCCGGGAGGTGAGAGTCCCACATACCCCTCCAAAATGTGCCCACCTGAGGCCCGGGGGATGATACATAACTGCATTTCCATACCGTCAAAAAAAAATGGTTGTTTGTAAAGTCGGTTTACGGACGATAACTTTGCGCGATAACGTCATAAGAAAACATTACCATTACATTACGTAACGTTACCATGGAGATCTGTCCACAACGTTACCATGGAGATTTGTCCACAACGTGACATTTTTTCGTGCATGCTACCGGTGTCCAGTCAGCAGCAGAAGTTGCTAAGCGGGCGAGGTGTTCAAAATTACCTTGGCACGCTCTTATTCTCTTAACAATGAAGTCGCGTCAAGATCATTTTGAACACCTCGCCCGCTTAGCAACTTCTGCTGCTGACTGTTCATCGATTTATAAGACGTTATCACGCCAAAAGGCCCCAAGCATAACTTGTTTCTCTGCGCGTGTATGAGTTGTATGACCCAGCCACGTGGCCCACGTGGATATGATTATGACCACTCTGCGCAATACTTCTGTTTCTTACTGCGCATGATGAATGACTGCAAACATTTGAACACGAAAACAGTCCGCCAGTTAGCCTAACGCGGTTATTTAACATTCCGACACGTTCGCCTTTCCCTCGCTAATCTGAATAGTTCGGTGATGTGATTGGCAGTATAATTACTTGAAGTTATTGGCGAGAACTGATAATAATGTGCCACAGATATCTTGGGCATTTCATAGACTCTATATATGTATATTATTTGGTCATAAGGTTTTTTTATTTCGTCCATAATTAAAAACGAAAACCCACATAACCAAATCATCTTAGGGCCACTTGTCTTGTCTATTCAAAGTTTATCTTCTGCATGATAATTGTACACTTTAAAAAGTGGGGCAACTATCCCACTTTTACCCCAATAATATTAAATAAGCAGTCGTTTACTACTCATAGAGGCGTTATAAAGAGTTTCCCTGTATCTTCTCTAGATCCTCGTAATTTTCTTCACTTAAAAAAAGCGTTGTGCAGGTACCTACAAATGTAGTGCATCTGAATAATTGTTTTGCATCGTATTTTCTCGGAAACGTTCGTATTTGTCATGCTAGTTCAGTCAACGTCAGTAGTTTTTGTACCGACACTGACTGAAATAGCAAGACACGTTCGTACGTTTCCGTGAAAATATGATGGAAAACAATTATGCATCTGTAGTCTATTCTGCAACACATACCGTTAACGTATTTAGTAAATATATACAACGATATACTTGATTCTTTAATTTTATACCTGCGTTTTAACTAGGAACTATAGTTTAGTTATAATCCAATGAGGATTGAGTAAAAGGTTTCCGGGTGATTGTCGCCATTTTGTGCAGTACGAAACAAGGCCGAGCTAAATATACTATTCATACTTAGAGCATTTAATAACTGGAGTCGCCTTTCGCGAATTGCGGGGATTTTTTTCTTTTACTCCAATGAAGGCGTAATTAGAGTGACAGAGAAAGATGCCCGCAATTTGCGAACTTCGATTTTCGCGGTTATAGCCCAGGCCTAGTGGGTAGTGACCCTCTTATTGCGCAGACATAAAGGTTTTTTCCATTGGTTTTTGCCGATTCCGTTTCGATATATTTGGGGAGACTCCTACTCGGATATAGTCGCGGGCGGAAGTTAGTGTACAGATACCTTAGAGCATTTAATAACCGAAGTCGCTTTTAAGAGCTTACCCCTCTGCCGAAAACCTTGCACAATTGTGCAAACTTTTGTATAGACTGACGTTTATCTGACATGGCTATTTGTATGTTACGTACAAATCATGTACAAATAGCCATACCTACATTTGACGTGCCCCTCCCCCGCAAAAATTGGCAGACTGTTTTGTACAGAAAATGACAGCTAAGGCGTCTCCAGTTACTAAATGCTCTAAGTATATACAACGTTTACGGATACTTAACATTTACTAATGGCGTCATTGGGAAAGGAGTGGCTGATTGTAAAATCCTTGCTTAAACGAATGAAAACGGTATTTTTTTCTAAATTCTTGAATATAGAAAAAATACCTGCCCTGGTTTTAAAATTAACTACCTGCCTAGGTTATCTACTCGTAAACTTCTTCAGAGTGTACAGGTGTCTATATGAAGAGAACGCAAATGTAACATCACTGGAGTATGTATCTGGCATCTAAGGCTATGGTAACCGTTTACCATCAGACAGGCCATAACATATGCTCGCTTGCAAAAATACGTTTAGGTAGGTACTTAATACCCGCCTAGTTATTGTATGTAAACTATAACTTTGATATAAACATATTGAACATTGGAACAGGTAATAATAAAATGCGTAATATTTGCACCGTTCACGCCATAAATCGTACGCATTCGCGTCAAAGCACATGCGTTTAAATTTTTTACTTTAGAAATAATGTACAGAATTCACACCCCACGGCAGTGGAAAATGCTAATATTCTGGTCACAAACCACTTATTACAGACGCGATGCGGTAAACGACTAATTAACACCTCGCCTTAATTGCTTATGAAGTTTACATTTAATTAGGCTACTAAAAAATATTTTTTGCGAGTGACATTAGAATTACAAATTATTACTGTGGTGAAATTTAACAGGTCAATGATTCAAAGCAGCAGTTTTTATAATCTTTGTAAAAAAATACTAACACACGGACGGACGTGAATGGTGAATATGTTTATACAGGTGAATATTTGTTATTTTTATATGACTCAGTACAGTGCTCACAAATTTCTAAGCAGGCACTTTAACATCTTAATAATAGACGCTTTGTTTAGATATTTATGAACACGTTAGCCGCTCCGATATATCTGATGGCGACTGTACCTACCTTTGGGTTGGTATTACTAGTATTATGTGTACATCCCATCAGATATATCAAATAACATTTGACGCGAACATACATACATTGCAAGTTGAACTCAATGAACTCAAAACAAAAACGGCCGTTTTAACTTTGGACGCATAGATTGACGAATCCAGCAACATAAAAACTAGTTTGATGTATTCAAAATGTACATACAAAATATAGTACGTAGCCGCCCCCTTTTTTAAATACTTTTGTTAAATTTAAATAATCACGATTATTTAGCAGTGGCGCTAGTGTGCACGTTGATGGGCTCTTAAATCCATAAAAGCTTGTAAAAACCTACTTATAAGAAGTTATAATATACCTAATAGCTACTTTAGGCCTGAAATTTTATTTTCTCTCTCAACAAACGGAGTTACATAACAGAAGTGCATTCTTGTGCCGTCTGTCTGTCTGTCCGGCACTAGACAGTAACGGACGTCGGGGGCATCTCGGAGCACTGAAATAAATTGTATCGACTTATGTAACTTGAACTAGGCGGATATTTTCACGAAAATTGTGTTTTTTTTTTAACATGTGCTTAGCTATACAGAGTGGCTAAAAAATAACTGCATTCCTGTTGTCGCGATTTCGGAGTTGGTCCCAATGGTCCCATAGTAAAAGTTGCTCAGTATGATCCCAAAAACTCCCTATGGCAACGGAAATGCAGTTTTTTTGCCACCGTGTATATAATGGGAGTGAAGTGTTCAGAAATATCATAACAACGTCGCTGAGCTCAGCAAGGGATGTTCAGATATATATGAGCACCTCGACCGCTCCGATGTAACTGACTATGCTAAGTAAACAACAACATATGTTTTCTTAAAACATAACAACTGAAGCTCCTTGTGTTGTACTAATGCAAGCTGCAAGAGCTATCGCTCTATTAAATGATATGTCTCTGCGGTTACCTGACGTTGACATTTTTTATCATGCATCTTACCACGTTATTAAAGGCATGTATGAATTTTTGAATTTAATTGATTAATTAATATTATTGACATATTATTTTGATACTTAATTGATAATTGAATTTGTTTCTGTTTTTGTACCGTTGACATGTAATTTTATAGTGTAAGTGTAACATAGCATGTATAATATTAAACATTACTTATAAGCGCCTTGGTTCATCAGACTGTAAGCTTATTCGTGAATAAATAAAACGTTAATAGTTGCTAATAGTAATTATAACAACATTCCATAGACAATCTCTTGTCGATGGTTATCTGTGGTCCAGAACAATGGCCGTTTAAATGTTAATGCCGTTCACTGCAGTTAAATATTATGACTATTACTTACAGGCTTGGGTCTATGAGCGTTAGTTTTGATACGAATATCGTGATCATTTGATATAAGAACATATTATTCAATCGCTACTTCAATTGTTTTGATCTTTTGACGTTCCAATGTTGGCTCTGTGGTGGGGGGATGAGCGCGTCCAACGTGGCATACCTAAATGTGAACTTTCGTGGGTTTTTATACGAGTACTACTTGAAATCGGTTAATCTCTACAAATAATATTATAAATGCGAAAGTAACTGTGTCTTCTGTGTTTGTTACCTTTTCACTTAATCAGCTGAGCCGATTCAGGTGAAATTTTTCATGGACTTAGTTTGAGGCCCGAGGAGGACATAGGATATTAGTTTTTATCAATCTACGCAGACGAAGTCGCGGGCAGAAGTTAGTTGTCATAAAATTAACGTGTGATTTTAGAAGATTGTTAACTTAGCGGAGAATATAATACTTCGTGTAGTGGCATATGAATTAAATGTTTTTTTTTATATTGTTACAGGATCTCATCCCCGTCCAAGACACCGAGACGTACCTCCTCAAAACGCAAAACGCCATCACCAACCTACAAGCCAAGCTCAACTCCCGCCCCACCATTCCCCCCCTACTCACCTCCAGCCTCATCAGCGAGAAGACCGCCATCTCCCGTCTTCCAGTCTCGCAACTAAGCCGCTCCAACTCACTCAACTACAGGTTACGAAGAAAAGATACTTCGGGGGGTAGCAGTCCTTTGAGAAGTCCAGGAAATTACATTATTACTGGCTCAGCCAAAATTCCAGAAAGCACAAAGATTTTACTCAACAGCACCTCAAGATCTTTAGACACAGATAAAAGAAAACGAGATTCTAATATGAACAGTCCTTCCTCTGAAAGAGGTTTGTTAAGCAACAGTTCTGATGATAAAACCATCTCGAATCGTCCGCAATACGATGTCGACGCGATTCTTTCACCCCATAGAAAACACGTTAGGAACAAGTCTTTAGACGGCCCGGATTACTGTAACACTGACAACAGCAACGCAAATCTAGTTTGTCTCAAGACGGTACTGAAGAACAATGCTGAGGCATATCCGAGAATCGATACCCGTTACCTGGGCGACAAGAAACATCAGAGGGTAGCGAGCGATGGGAAAAAACCTGGCTATACCCACTACGCTCCGTTCGGCTCATCTATAAAACGATCAAGCTCGTTCAACACTGTTAATAAGAATAACAATTATTTGGATCCGCAGAGGATAACCTCTAGAAGATCGAGCGGACATTCAGAGGAATACAAAGACTATCTATCCGATGAATCTGACAACGGATCTTATGAGAAATCCCAAGATAGGTACAAACGCACGCATCGTGGTAGAATCGATTCTCCTGATCTAAAATCGATTGCGCCAGCGAATTCTCCAAAATGTCCAAATACCCCAGAGCTGCACAGAAAATTCGGGCCAGGATTGGTTAGAAATTCAGTTCGGGTGACGAATAAAGAACGAATGAGGGCGTCAGAACCTAGAGAGGTGCAGAAACCAGTCGGACATCAGAGTAGGAGGATATCGGAGCCCACGAGGCAGGCAGTGCTTAACAGGCTTACGAAGTCTAGGAGTTCAACGAGAGAGTTCCAGCCTAAAGCTCAGGATAAAGGTATGTACAACTTTATGAGATAAGGCAGAGGAAATATATTCATATTTCCTACAACGATTTTGTACTTTATTTCAAAATGATGAGGTTCAATTTTGCTTAATTTCCCCATATGTCCGTTAAAGGGATAAAATAAGGGTACGGCTACACGATCTATATAGCAAAAATGGTGGACTATGCTGTGGCCACATGAGAGTAACTAGCGTGCGTAACCTATTTGCATTTATGCACAATACATTACGCGGTCTTAACGTACGTGCGTGCGAATTTAAATTTGTGCTAGTAAGATGGACCGTGTAGCCATATCATAAATTGTCACCTACTTTTGATATATCACATTAGTTTTCAGATTTTATATTTCACAGTGACAGACACTGACTTGACCATTGATGTTAGTACACATTTTACCAATGGTCAATACTGTGTTAAAACACAAGTGTAAATACTGTATTAAAAGCGTACAAATGTAAACAAATACTTAAGTACCTACTTTACTTAGGAATGTTTTATTGCGCGAAAGAAATCTTTTTGTGCAAGCGAAGTCATAAGTCGTAATCGTCGTCAATTGTACAAACGTGACACATAAGATAGTAAACAAACCTGACTTAACAAATTCCAATAAAACAGTAGCTACAATCATTACATAAATAGTAAATAGAAGTCTCACTCTCGTGTTAAAAGTACGGTATTCACTCGTAACTTATAACAAATATTTCGCTGCACAAATAACAAAAGAAAGTCTGTGATTGATTACAATGATTAGTTGATTACGGTAGTGATTGCCAAAACAAATGAAGTTATGTGAACATTAACCTTACGTCTTCGGAACAAAGAACTACATAAATCTTGGATTTAGTAAAGCGAATTACAATGGTACAGCACTCATTAACACGCTTACGTAAGATATTGAGAGAATAGATATACAAGGTGCTACTTTATTAGTTGCAGATAGTTTAACAGATGATACTTTACTTCAAAACAATTAACTTTTAATATAAATTAAGATTATTTAATAAATTTTTTTTTTGTTTTAATTTACCGAACAAAAAATTTAATTTCATTATGGTTCAGCGACAAAACTGCAAAAGGTCATTAGGAAGAAGTGGCCAGACAGTTAGGTGTTAGGTAAAAGAGTTCTCATTTAATAATCACATTAACAGGGTGTTTTACATAGCAAATTTGTTTTTCAGTTTCCTCCAAAAAAACATCGTATAAGCTATAATGTTTCATTCTTAAATATACTCCAGGAACCGAGTACTATCAGCTGTATAAATATCTGCAACTAATAAGGTAGCACCTTATATATGTCGCAGTACGATAGATAAAGCCGTTATATAGTTATAACCCTAGGGATATAATTATATGTCGTAAAATAGTTATACGAAAGCGATTCATTACTATCTTACTAGTGTAGCACCAGCAAACTCAACTTCGACCCAAAATGACCACGACGCGTAACGCAGGTAGCAGATCCCGCCGGCCCTTCCGCTAAGCGCCGGCGCCACGCAGTTTTTCTATAGTGCACTGGCCGCGCGTTCCAGTAATGCCGCCGCCACGCCATTTTTTCTCTACGATGCAATTGTCGCGGGCTCCAGATTCGCGCGCCAAACATCGGTTACACCCCCACCGCGAGGTGACGCCGAGCCCCGAGAGCGTCGCTTCACCCACGCGCTCAAGTAGTATAAAAGGTCGCCGGGTCACGACCCAAATCAGTTGACATCCCAGTCGGCTCCTAGCTAGGACCTTGCTCTAGGCACGGCAGTCTCGAATCACACATTGCGTAAACCCTATATGGTCGCAATTGGGCGTTTTTAGAATTAGGGTCCGTCACGTAATGGAATTCCACCCACTAAAAAAAATTTTTTTTTAACTAAAAATGGGTTTAATTATATCTACTATATCGATATTTTATGAAAATGTCGCTTTTTTTCGATATACGTTATTGATATTCTTAATAAGTCACTTTAAACGTAATGACAACCAATGTGAACATCCATTACGTCACAAAATTTAGGTAGGTTTTAAAGAAAGATCGGAGTGTTTTAATTGAACCAGTCTTTATTTATCAAAATACAAAAGAAAAATAATCTTCTAAAAACGAATAACAACTGCAATACTATGTATTTTAATAAAGTTATTTTAAAAAGTCTTTCCAATACGCTACATTTTTGGTTTTTATCGTTGCTTTACAAACATCTTAGCATAAAATACGTAAGGAAAAGGTACTATAAAAAGTTGTTTTTATTAAATATCACTTATTATTCTTGCAAATGAGATCGAAATCAGTTCAATTATCCTTATAATTATTGTTAATTCTTATAAAATAAATCACAGGTACAGTAGGACAAAGTGACGTTATGGATCATAATGTCACGTTTAGGAATCACATGATAGGTTTACATGTCGTCGGCCTAAGTCGACTTTAGTATTGTTGTCCAAGGTAGCAATTAATAATTTCCTTGAAATGGCGTTACGAGGTTTGCGACTTAGGCTGACGATGGGCGGAAAATAGCTAGCTTAATTTAGTACTGAATGTAATTTTTGTCTCTAAAAATCTTATAATTATGACTTTAATGAATCTTTAATATATAATCTTCTTTAACAATCACACGCTTATATAAATTAAAACTATACCTACTAAACCTATCTTAACCTATGGGGTCAAAATTATGACTTTTAACTTTAAGGTGGCCACTGACGAGCCTTCCAACAGTCCAAATAGCGTGGCTGCAATCCAAAATCGGGCCGTAAATATTAAAAATGTACAATGTTTAATATTAGGATGCCGTCCATTTGGATGAATCCATTGTAACGACATCCATTTGGAAGGCTCGTCAGTGGCCTGCTTTAGTAAACCCATCCGAGTTTCCAAATATTTCTAACAACTGCTAACTTACTGCTCACTCAATCATTACAAAAGAAAGTATGGTGGATTTTTTAAACAAAATTAATGAAAATCTTATTTGTTAAAAACAAACAATAACCGCAGTAACAAATCATTAGACCCCTTTAGCATATGTCTAGAAATACAGGCAGTCAAATTACACAGATGACGTTGTAAAATAATATATTATAACTACTCTACTATACTATACACACGTCTTACGCTTACACTTATATTCTATTCTACATTTATATATATATATATATATATATATATATATATATATATATTATTATTATATATCTGTTTTTATTATATATCTCACTCAACGTCTAAACAAATCGAACAAATGTAGTCAAACATAGTTGTTGAATGTAGTAATGTTTAGTTTTTATAGTTGCCCAATTTCACAGTAGATGTCGCTGTTCTGTCGGCTACTTCACGCTATTAAGATTTTTCCACAGCCACGTATATAGTCAATTTGGTTTCGGAATAAATGAGTATTAAGTTGTCAAGAAAGTGTTTCATTACAAAAGGTAGGAAGTGCAGTGCAAGTGTAGTCAGTGAACATTGGTCCTTCGGAACAGGATAATCGTGAGTACAGTGACAGTGGAAATGTGAAGTGTCAAAGACTTAGTGAATTTTCGCGGTAACATACACTTAGAATATTTGGTTCTGGCCTCGAATGTCCAATTTTCCAAATGCCCAGTCCCCGTGCGTCCAATTCCTTGAACGACCAATCCCCGTATGTCTAATTACCTGAACGACCAATCCCCGTATGTCTAATTACCTGAACGTCCGATCCCTGTATGTCTAATTACCTGAACGTCCAATCCCCGTATGTCCAATTCCTTGAATGCCTCCTCCTCGTACGTCCAATTACCCGAATGTCTAATATCTGATTCCCTGTACGTCCAATCTTTGTATGTCTAATGACCCAATTGACCGTTTCGTCTGTGATGAAACATCAGAACCTGGCTGGACGTCTAGTAGAGTAACAAATAGTCCGTGTGCCTACGAAATTCGCCACATATTGTTGGCCTACTATTCAGGTGACACTAAAAACCGTTTATTTACGAAATTGTAGAAAATTAAGAAATAAAATATTTTTACGAAAATAAAACATGGCTTTTATCTTTATTTTCTGAATTTTTATAATAAGTAGTTGCATTTTTTCAAAGCATTGATATAGAATAAGAGAACAGGATACACAATCAGCCCAAAAAAGTGGGGCCCATCGGAAGCTGCCCGGGCAGCTTACTGTCGCATTATTTTGTGGCATGGCTCAAACTGATACGAAAATATTTGCGGTTTATAAGGGGTTTATTTTAAATAATATTAATAATGTCTATACCGAGTAAGGTTCGCAAACTATTATTTAAGCTCGTAAATAATGACGACAATGTGCGAAGTCGACGTGTAGCGTTGTATACCGAAAAACTACAATGTTTACAACTCCTAAACAAATGTAAACAAATTAGAAGGTTGGTGTCCTATAAATATTTTGATACTTAGCATTTAGCATATTTGGCATAGTACTTATGTATTTTTGAAGTGAAAACTTCTTTAGCGGCGCTAGGCACTTTTTGAGGTGGGGAAAAAATGATAAACTCGAGACAGCGTAAGGCGATCACGTGACCGTAAGGTTTAGATGGCCACTCATTTAGATGGCATTTAAATCAATAAAGAAAAACTCAATGACATTACATAAAAAAGGTTCTAATCTTGGGTTGAAATACGAGCATCTCACAGTTACATTCTAACTTTATATCACTCAAATATAATTCATTAAAGCTACATCTTGATGAAATCGCTAATAAAAGTGAACTCTAGTACTGGTGAATAAAACTCAAAATATCATGACCAAATATATTTAGATGCGAGGTCTGCAAGGTAACTTTACAATTTCTATTCGAATTTTAAACAATTAACGCTACAAATTTGAATTTCGAATTTTAAACAAGCTTACTGACCAGCAATTTCGGTACTAAAGTTTTTCAATAGAAAGGAGGATGGGTCAATTATACATAGTGCTGCAGACATTTTGGACTACTCATTGAGTTTTCACTTCTGTCGGCACTCCCGGAGTGCAACCCGTTGTTTTTTTTGGTGATGGATTAATATTAAGGTATTATCGAGATAGGTCTTATTTACACTACATTTCATTTTTCTTCTTGTTACAATGGTATATGGTGAGAAAGTGTTCACATTATGTGTTTATCGTTGACTGTACTTTACATAGTGGTAGAAACTATGTGAGCTGACTTTGAGTGCACGTCAACGTATATTTAACTTATATCCTTAGGTACCTTACGTGTGCACAGAAAATCAAAAATATTTTCTAGTATCAAAACTATAATTCCTACTACACAAAGTGTGACCAGCCCAAGATTTTTTGAATTTCCCGCCAAACATTGTGTAATATTTCAGTAGCCAGACTCTAAGAGTCGTACCCGACATGCAATTCTTATCGCTATTCTAATGATCAGTAAGATAATAAAAAAAATTTATAAAAAAAATGAAACCGACTTCAAAAAGGATGAAATAAAATATTATCCTTTTATGTCTATGCGTTACCAACTGATATGTTTGAAGTCGGTGCCAAGCCAAATTTTGAAGCATACCATGACTTTGGTGCGATTCGATAAGGATTTACATACGTTGGATTGCCTTACACGATGACAATGAACGTACTTTCTGTAGGTACAGTCGACGTTAAAAATATGTTTACACTTTTCACCTTATTACAAAGGAGTAAGGTGCAAAAGTGTAAACATATCATTGACGTCGACTGGACCTAAGAACACACCTCAGAGCACACGATCAAACATTCTTGGCGCAGTCCGTACCATATTTGTCGGCACATTAGTGTAAATATAAATGCATTTTTTTGCCGTCGTATTTTTTAAAGAGCATTTCTTACTAATGCTCGAACAGTCTATAGCACGCAAGTGTGGGATTGGGACTGAGTTATTTCCCGTCCCTTATCCAGAGGACTACATTTCAAAATATAAAACAATTCAAGGAATTTACCTTCTTGCCAAATTTCACCTAAAGCGGTTCAGTTGTTTAGCCATGAAAAGGCGACAAAGAGGCAGACAGAATTCTTTACACATTTATAATAGTTATTAGTACAGTTCTAATGGGATTTATAGCCATAAAGCTGATTATTTTTGACTGGTATTGTTACTACTTGGCTTGGCACCGACTTCAAACATATCAGTTGGTAACGCATAGACATAAAAAGGATAATATTTTATTTCATCCTTTTTGAAGTCGGTTTAATTTTTTTTATAAAAAGTTTTTATTTTACCATTTTTAGTTTCAACGCATTGTTAAGAGCGCGACGCATGAATGAAAAACATGATCATGTTTAACACTAAATTCGTGTACCTATTACTTCAGTAAATATGTAATCAGGAATTTTCTCGAGTCCGTCTGGGAAATTATAATTCCTGTCAACTAAATCCATCCGCCCGCCCCGCCACTGACCCAATCCCTCAGCCCCCCGATCACTCAACCTCACAGCACATCAACCCCCACATTCGATAAACGGACATTCGGGAATTAGACATTCGAAGAAAATGGACATTTAAGGAATCTGACCTTCGAGCAAATGGACATACCGGGAATTGGACCTTCGAGCAAATGGACATTCCGGGAATTGGACCTTTGAGCAAATGGACATTCCGGGAATTGGACCTTCGAGCAAATGGACATTCGGGAAATTAGACATTCGAGGAAAATGGACATTTAAGGAATTGGACATTCGAGGCCAGAACCGAATATTTCACGTGAAAAAAGACATAGTGCAATTTCGAGTAAATTTAGGACTTAGAAAAAAACCGCTGAAAAAACACTTAGAATAATTTGCCTAAATTTGGACATAGTCGAATTTGTGAATTCTTGGACATAGCGTAATTTCGGTTGAAAAATGACTCTGAAAAATTGTGTTCAAAAATAAACCTAGAATAAAAATAGACTTTGAAATCTGTCACTCACTTAGCAAATTTTAAACAAAATGGCTAACATAGCATCACAAGAAGAACTTTTTAGTCAGATTAAAAGACTTCTCACCAATCACAAGAAAACTTCGTCAACGCGTTATACAGCAAGTTATTTGAAAATACGCATAGAGTCGCTTGAAGAATACTGGAATCAATTCCTTACTGAGCACCGAGAAATTTTAAAGTCTTCAGTAAGCGTAGATGAGAAAAAGGAACTGAAAGCGCTCTACAATGATGTCGAAGATTTCTATATGGAGTTCAAGACTAGTTTGTTAGAACTGACGGAATCTGTCACAATTCAAGAAGGTGCCTCACCTCAAGTGCCTCATGCATCACAACCTCAAGTTGTCACAAAGAGTAAACTCCCGCCGATAAACCTTCCTTCGTTTTCCGGTGATTACCAAGAATGGATGCACTTCAAGGATTTGTTTATCTCTATGGTACACAATGAGCCGGGTCTGAGTGACATACACAAGCATCATTATTTGAGGTCAAGCTTGAAGGGTGAAGCAGAACAAGTCGTCCGTCATTTCGAACTCACAGCTGCCAACTATGCAAAGGCTTGGAACGCCTTAGTCTGCCGCTACAGCAATGATAGAGTGATAGCGAATACCATACTGAATCGCCTGCTCAATCAGAAGAAACTCACGTACGAATGCTCTAAAGGCCTCAAGGATCTTCTTGATACTACAAACCAGTGTCTCAGTAGTCTAGCGAATTTGAAGATTGACACAACTACTTGGGATTCGATCATCGTGCATATTGTAGTATCCAAGTTAGATAGTGAAACTCACAAAGCTTGGGAGCAATCACTTGGTTCTTCTATAGAGTTACCCACTTATAAGAAGCTCACATCATACTTAGAGGGACGATTCAGAGCGATGGAAATGGTACAAGCGACACAGAAGAAAGATAAGAAAGAGACCACATTACAACAACTAGCTACTGCACCTAAAATAAAGAATGTGAGATCTTTCACCGCTGAAGTTGATACGGAATGCACATATTGTAAGAAAAGTCACTACATCTGTCACTGCACTGAATTTGCACAACTCAACATAAATCAACGTAAAGAATTTGTAAAGAACAACAACTTATGCTTCAATTGCCTTGTCAAAGGACATTCCATACGGAATTGTAGACAAGCCACAACATGTAAAACCTGTAATCGCAAACACCATACGCTTTTGCACTACCAGAGTATAACTGCGAATACAGTCACTATGGAGACACCCACAGAACCTGAAGACACACAAATTAAGGAACTCACAAGTCTGAAGGTTTCACAAAAAGGCAAGAAAGTGATATTGGCCACGGCACAGATATATTTGAAGGATAGCAGTGGTTCTCTTGTACAACTTAGAGCCCTTATTGACCAAGGCTCAGAAGGCACCTTCATTACGGAGTCTGCAGTGCAATTGCTGCGACTGAAGAAGACTTTCCAGCCAGCTAATATCACCGGTCTTGAAAATCAAGCTTCACTGCCACGACACGTCGTTAACTTAGATATTTACTCACCGATAGACACTCACTATGTAATGCAAGTTGACGCTCACGTACTCTCGAAGATTAATAGTTGGTTACCCTCAAAGGAGTTTGACATCTCACAATGGCCTGCCCTGTCCCAATTGCAACTAGCAGACCCTCACATGCAATCGCCGGGACCTATTGATGTTCTACTGGGCGCCGAGGTCTATGCATTTATTTTGCTAGACGGACTTCACAAATATAACGATGACAAGCTTATAGCACAAAACTCGAAACTCGGATGGTTCGTCTCTGGAGCGTCGAAATCACGAAGTGATCTGCCACCTCACAATATCGTAGCACACCACGCACTTATCGAGGTAGATCAACTCTTACGCAAATTCTGGGAGACTGAAGAGTACAAGCCTCATGAGAAACCGATGACACATCTTGAGACACAATGTGAAGAGCACTATAAAGAAACTCACACCAGACAAGAAGATGGTCGTTACGTCGTACGCTTACCGTTTAAAGATGACCACGATAGGAACTTAGGCGATTCTCGACAAATCGCACAACAGAGACTAATGCACATGGAGAAGAGATTCGCGAATAAGCCTAAATTTCAGAAGGATTATGCAGACTTCATAGATCAATATCAGAAGCTGAATCATTTAGAAGATGTAGACCCACAACATAAGCCAACTCACAAAGTCTACCATCTCCCACACCACGCTGTGATAAGAGAATCCAGCAGCACAACAAAGCTTCGTGTGGTCTTTGATGGCACTGCACAGCCGTCAAATGGCTCATCTCTGAACGACGAATTACTCATCGGACCATCACTATTGCAAGACTTACGAGATCTCATTATTCGTTGGCGTACTCACAAGATTTGTCTGCTTGCTGACGTAAAGCAAATGTATCGCCAAATACTCGTCGCTAAAGAAGATGTTGACTATCAGCGCATACTGTGGCGCTCATCTCCACAAGATGAAATCGTCGAGAAACGTTTGTTAACTGTGACATATGGTACGTCATGTGCTCCGTTCCTCGCTATTCGCACTCTGAAGCAGCTTGCACAAGATGAAAAAGAGGGATTCCCAGACTTAGTTGAAGTCATAAGTAATGACTTTTATATGGATGACTTACTCACAGGTGCGAATGACATGGAACAAGCTACTAAGTTACAGAGTCGTATCACACAAGCTATGGCTAATGGTAAATTTGAAATGCACAAATGGGCATCCAACAGTCCTGACGTCTTGAAGAATATACGTAGCGCACAAAAAACAAATCAACCAAGTGTCGAGATCAAGCTTGATGATACCATCAAAGCTTTAGGTATCAAATGGAACTCACATCACGATGACTTCGAACTTAAGGTAGATATTTTAGAACCCACAGAACGCTTCACCAAAACGTCAGTACTGTCGGACATTGCGAAATCATATGACCCTTTAGGTTTTTTAGGGCCAGTGATTATTACTGCAAAAATGTTTTTGCAAAAACTTTGGTTGAGTGGTATTGGTTGGACTGATGAACTTCCTCTCGAACTTGCCACAGAGTGGTCAAGCTACAGAGACCAGCTCTGTCACATGCCGACCTTGTATTTAGATCGTTGGGTTCACACACAATGCGACGGCAAGGAAAGAGTGGAAATTCACGGGTTCAGTGATGCCTCTTGTTTAGCTTACGCTGCTGTTGTTTATTTGCGAGTTATCACGCCCCACGGAATCCACGTGTCACTAGTCATTGCCAAAACAAAAGTGGCACCTGTAAAACAAGTTTCCGTTCCACGATTGGAACTGTGTGGCGCGGTACTGCTCTCGAAGTTACTCAAAGATGTTCAGCACAGTCTTCGTTTGCCTGAGGAATCTGTCTTTGCGTGGACAGATTCAATGATTGTTTTAGCGTGGCTTCGAAGAAACCCTAGCACTTGGAAAACGTACGTAGCTAATAGAGTCACTGAGATTGTTAATAATGTAAGTAGTGGCCGGTGGCACCACATTAAATCGGCAGAAAACCCTGCAGACGTTGCGTCGCGTGGCATTCGTCCCGATCTGTTTAAAGACTGCGAGTTGTGGTGGCGCGGACCAACTTTACTTCACCAAACGAATGATTTTGATAGATGTCGCTCGCTCTCTCTCGACATACCAACAACACAACTAGAAGCCAAAGAAAATTCGAAAGGAAATGATAGTAAGATAGTAGCACTTAAAGCTGGTGTATCGAATGAGAGTGATGATCGACTTACCTATTTGGCTAGATACTCTACTCTGACAAAATTGATTCGCGTTACAGCGTACATATTGCGATTTGTAAAGCTGTGTAAAGCACACATTGATGCAAAACTTAATCAGACAGTTCCTGAGACTTTTCCTCAGCATCTTACAGTTACCGAATTGAGATATGCCACAAAGGTTTGCATTCGACTCTCTCAGGAGTTTTGGTTTCAGGAAGAGTTACAAATGCTGAGAAAAGGCCAAAGGCTTCCGAAATCTGATGTTTTGACCCCACTTACCCCGTTTATAGATGAAAATGGCATTATTCGAGTTACAGGACGTATACGTAATGCAAATGCACACTTTGACACAAAATCACCTGTCGTTTTAACCTCGAAATGTCATTTAGCTGTTTTGATTGTGAATGATGCTCATATTCATTGTTTGCACGGAGGTCCTCAACTGACTCTGAATGGAATTCGTTGCAAATATTGGATAATCGGTGCTAAGAATTTAGTTAGGAAAGTTGTTCATAAATGCATCCCTTGTTTCAAACAGTCTGCAACACCGATCAATCAATTGATGGGTCAGTTACCTGCTTGTCGTGTAACGCCAGATAAGCCCTTCCGTAAAAGTGGAGTGGATTTCGCTGGTCCAGTCCAGTTAAAATTGTACCCTGGTAGATGTCAACGCACTTGTAAAGCCTATATTGCTTTGTTTGTGTGCACCGTGACCAAGGCCATTCATCTAGAACTTGTGAGTGACTTGTCCACGGCTGCTTTTATTGCCGCTTTTCGTCGTTTCACTTCTAGACGCGGTCATTGTAGTGATCTGTGGAGCGACTGTGGTACCAACTTCGTTGGAGCCTCTAAAGAGCTTGACACTATGTTTAGGAATAGGAACTCAGAAGTAGTTGGAGAAATATCTGAGATTTTGGCAAATGACCAAACTACATGGCACTTTATTCCTCCTGGCTCACCACATTTTGGTGGACTCTGGGAAGCCGGTGTGAAATCGATCAAGTCTCACCTTAAGCGTGTAATCGGACAGACTCTTCTCACGTTCGAAGAGTATTCCACACTTTTGACGCAAGTGGAGTCTTGTGTAAATTCTCGACCGTTAACTCCCATCAGTAACTCGGTTGATGATGCTTCTCCAATTACACCGGGACATTTTCTTATAGGCGAAGCTCCTATCACTGTTCCGGAAGAAAGTCTCACAACTGTGCCAGTATCCCGTTTGGATCGTTGGCAATTGCTCCAAAGGATGTTGCAATCGCTTTGGACTCGTTGGAGTTCTGAGTATTTAACAACATTACAAAACCGGTATAAATGGACCGCTACTAATCCTGATCCTGATATTGGAACAGTAGTTTTGGTCAAGGATGAAAGACTCCCTCCCGGAAAGTGGTTGTTAGGTCGTATAATAGATAAGCATCCTGGTAGAGATGGTTTAACACGAGTGGTTACGTTGAAATTAAAGAATGGTACTTTTCGTAGGCCCATTGCTAAAATTTGCCCTCTACCTCTGGATTCTTAACTATCTGTTAAGAAGTTTAATGTGTTTTTAGTTTTGAGGAATAGCTCTATTTGAGTTTCACTGTGTAATTTAACCTTTTACTATTGATTCGTGTAGATTTTCACTTCACTATTCTTGTTTTGTTTTGTTTACATGGATCTTTATGAAGGACTAGTCGTCCTTGGGGGCCGATAATGTTGAATGTAGTAATGTTTAGTTTTTATAGTTGCCCAATTTCACAGTAGATGTCGCTGTTCTGTCGGCTACTTCACGCTATTAAGATTTTTCCACAGCCACGTATATAGTCAATTTGGTTTCGGAATAAATGAGTATTAAGTTGTCAAGAAAGTGTTTCATTACAAAAGGTAGGAAGTGCAGTGCAAGTGTAGTCAGTGAACAATAGTTGTTCCGCTACAGGTACAACAAACCCAGTTCGAACAAACCATACATTTAACCATGTCTCTCATGTTAAACTGTCGACGAGACTTACACTGATGGCAAGGAAATGTTTCCTCTTCTGACTTAATGTTTTTGGAATTATTGTTACGCCTAGATGGTTTAAGAACCTTGACTTTTTTAACAGGTCTTACTTTAGATGATGATACTGATGATTGTGGTTGAATTGTCAGTGGTGAAATATTTTCTTGTAGACTTTCTGTGCCTTCAATGTCAAGCAATAAACATTCAGGTGAGTTGTGTTCTTCAAACAGGTCATGTACATTATTATCCAGGATTTCAATGGGAATATTAAGTATATCTGATAATATATCATCGCAAATGGGATTATCGTCACAAGTTATGAATGAAACAGGTGGCAAAGGGGGTGTTTTAGGGGTGTGCATTTCAGCAGCTGTGTGTAACTCCGATGTCATGCAAGTCTTTGAAACTGTTTGGGGTTCTCTTAGAGTGACTGACAGTTTTTGGATACCTGATGGACCTGGTGGACCTGGAATCGAGGATTTGGTGCTATTTCTGGTTATTCTTGTATTTATGGATGGAGTTCCAAAGCTGTGCGTTTTAGGCAAATAACATTTACATATGCCTCGCATTTCGCCACAGAAGCAACTTAGCTCACGGTATTGGATCTGTTGTGATCCTTGTTCCGAAATAATTTGATGCAGTTGCATTGTTTGTGGTACTGGGCGTAATTTGTCGGGGACCAATTTCTTCATGTGAGAAATATCTTCATCAGAGACGTAAAAAGGCTTTACAGACCTCATTCTGTCCTGCAGAACTTGATAAACTTCTGTGCCACATGTAATATCTTGACCATATGACACCCTTTTATCTAACTGTCGTTTTACAGATCCTCCGATACCGTCAGCCATGCTTTTTCCATGTCCTGCCTCTGAGAATGACCAAGTCGCATGTGTCAGATTAAGTTCTTGGGTCAACAGGTTTAATAAGTAGAAATTTTTCTTTTGCCGATACTGAGATGTTGGACCGTCAGAGAAAAAGTGGATGACTTTTAAATTAGGGTTCATTTCCTTCGCATGCTTTATTACAGGGATGAGATGTGCCCATATTGCGTGAGGCTCATGGCAAAGGTTGTCAGATACAGTAACAAATGACTGAGCACGGCGTTTTTCAAATATTACACCACAATGTAGAGTAATCGAACTTTTAGAAGCACCGAAATGGGTGGCTTGAACTTCTTCTCCGTATTTGCCACTATAGTTTTCAGAGAAGTCACAAAGGATAGCTATCTCTTCCTCTTTCATCTGTGTGACGCAATCACGGTATTGTTTTTGTTGTTCCTTCCAGTTAAAGTAGTGTTTCTGAAAGTCTTTTATTTCACTGGCAAATATTTCCAAAAGTTGAGCAACAGTACCTGTTACACATTGTTTTGTTGTTTTTTTGGTTGTGCAGTCTTGTCCAGATTTTTCATATGTGTGGTTTATTCTGACCCATTTCCACCATTGGACACTATTTTGTAACGTGTCTTCGTTATATTTAACAGTGTTCTGTTTGCACTGTTCGCATTTTCCGTACATGCAATCGTACGATGTAACATTACAAGCCAAGTCTTGCAACAATTCAGTCGTGTCCTTGTATTGTATGACGTCATTACGTTTTAAGGCATTGAACATAAAATCAATGTTACTATGTCGGATACACAAGCATGTCTCTCTCGTCTTGGCACTTGGTGATAGTATGTAGAACGGCTTGTACACAAAGAATGTAGTGAAACTGCACTTTCCGCCCTCGTCTTTATAAATTTGGTAAAGATTTTGCAAAGTGTCGACAAGGTATCTGATTTGCATCTTCTTTTTCTTCATAGTCCTAGTTTCACGCTTGCCGGCCGTGCTTCTGCTGATATCATCTCTGTGGTAAAATTTTTCTAATTCCAATTGAATTTTCTTATTGCGCAATTTTTTTTTGCGGATTGTTTTTACACTTTTCAGACCGAGTAACCCGTGGTCGGGTTTCTGGTTTGTGTGATTACCGACTTTTGTAACGATTTGTTTGAGAACCTGTTTGTGATCTTTTTTTTTACAATCGCCGTATACTTCACGCAGAGATAATTCCATCACTTCCTGGCGAGCTTTCAACTTAGCAGTTTGAGACCGTAATTCAAGCAATGATTTTCTTTCTTCTGTAAGTTTATTTTGCATACGGTAAAGTTTCTTCCTCAATGTGCTTGCCGTTGTTTTATACGTTTCCACCTGGTTTTGAGCTTTTTTGTAGAGTGAAAGCAAATGTCGATACTTCTTTATAAGTAGATTCGAATTCTTCGAAGTAGATTTTGGGCCTACCGCTTGGTGGGATGTGTTATTAACTGTTTTTGGTAGTATACTTTTCTGTTTTTTCTCTTTTTGTTTCCTCTTTTGTTCCCGCCACTTTTTTCTGGTTTCTGATTTTTCTTTATCCGTGAGGTCTTTAATTCGTTTTTGGTGTTTACGTAGCCGGTTCTGTTCTGTTTTCTTATATCGCTCATACTTTTCAGCATCTTGCTTAATTTTTTCTCTATAACGCTTCGACCGCTCGGCTGCCGTCAATGCCATGTGGGTTGCTACAAAATAATATTCACAATAGGTAAATTTAATAAACAAACGATTATCATGGTATTGTGACCTTGGGATTTTATGCAAGAATTAAATGTCATCATCATGAACTTTTCTACGCAAATGCAAAACAATGGGGTGACATTTTCATATTCGTTTTTTGGTGACAAGTGAGACTATACAACAATTGAAATTTAAAGGCAACGGAATACTTATAAATCAATGATAAATACACCTAAAATAGTAACAGCCAATTACACGTTTGTATCGGGATGACCCCATCCCTCTTAAGAATGAAAAATAATTATAAGCGATATAACCAGACATTTGATTATAGGAACATGTAGTTGGCAAATAAGTTTACAGGTTACTTTTCGTGCAAGTCATCCCGGATAGTCATATGACGACCAGTCTGGCCTAGTGGGTAGTGACCCTGCCTGCGATGCCGATGGTCCTGGGTTCGAATCCCAGTAAGGGCATTTATTTGTATGATGATACAGTTATTTGTTCCTGAGTCATGGGTTTTTTCTATGTATTTAAGTATTTGTATATTATATATATCGTTGTCTGAGTACCCACAACACAAGCCTTCTTGAGCTTACTGTGGGACTTAGTCAATCTGTGTAAGAATGTCCTATAATATTTATTTATTTTATTTATTTATAGACATCTCCATTCATTCGTTTCAATCGAAAGTAGTTCAAAAGTGTACGACAAAAACAAAAACATACCCAAAAACGTGTTTCAATCTGTCTAATACAGTGAAACCTGGATATTTTTTAAGTCTGTTTAAATATTTATTTGAATTTAATTTGAATGATTCTCCAAAGGATAGATACTTCAAAATAAAATTAAATTTGATACGGACTTCATTGCGTATTAGAAATTTAATAAATTAAAATTTATTTTTTCGTGTTACTTATCAATATTTCAGCTTTCGTTTCGATAGTTTTAACTACTTTCATAAATTAACTAAATCAAACTTGAGGTTGTTTACACACAATTAGGCAAATGCAGAATTTGTGGATAGACTAAGAGTTAGTAAGAATACGGAAATTGTTCAATGAAGTCCAAGTTAGAGAGGTCATAGATTGACGTTATCTCAAATACAGAAGTCAATTCCCTATAAAATTCTAAAAAACAATTAGGAAAATGTAATCTAATAATAAATATAGTAAAGTAGTAATAATAAATATAGTAAGTATATAATAAATATAGTCTCAGTAAAAGAGGTAAAATACACTCTCTGTCTCAATTATAGAGGCATGTGACTATAAAATCACAACAACGAATCCCAGTTATAGAGGTTCGTTTTTTCTCAGTAACAGAGGTAATTCAGTGCTAAAGTGTCGGGACCGCACCGTGAGTCCCAGCTATTATAGAGGTTTCTCACTTATCCAGGTCCCACTTAACCAGGTTTCACTGTATTACTATGTAAGAATACCATGATTGGCATGATTACATGTCGTCGTGATTTTAGTGATATTTTCAAAAGTCACTCAAGTTATTTGATTATTTTGTTTATTGTGTCTCAGAGATGGGCAAAATTTATTCGAATGACGAATCAGAAATGATGAATATTTTCGATTATTTTTCTCATTTGAATAAATTAGTCGTGGAATAATTTATTCGTCAAATGAATTGCCACGAAAAATTATTTATTGGAATGCCATATTAACTTTTCTCGGTTTAGAAAGATTTTGAATATGTATGTGCACTGCAACTACTGCATGTAAATAGTTACTTTTAAATTTAAATAATGCGTTGTGAGATTCGCTCTGAAGCAAACAACTGATAAGAAAATTTGGTTTTTTCATGACCTCAATCATTAATATCTTTAAGCTAATACGAATATGCTGCGGGAATCCCAGGAATCGTGTTGTATTACTACAATATTTTAAAAAGTTAATAAAATAAATTTATATTACCGTATAATAATGAACAGGTGTAAAGGTTTTACAATAAACAATGATCAAATAAACTTTAAATCACAACGTGCGAACTTAATGGTCCGAGGAATATAACTTAACATATTTTATTTTCTACTAGAAATGGGTTCTCAACCAATTCCTTATCATTAAACTATTATAGAAACGGATTGCATTTACTTATATTAATAAATGGACACTGTTTGCCGTCTCTTTCACGCTAGATTCAACTATGCACTCGTTGCACGACGCAAACAATAGAGAATCCAACAGTGACCTTGGACAAGCCAGGTAGTCAGGTAAAGGGTTATTTATCACTTTAGATAAGTTTATTTTAAACAACATTATATTTGTCACGGGTGCAAAAATAAGAGGTAGGTACCTACTGGAAATTGAAACAATACCTACTCGTTTAAAGTGTATCAATGTTTTTAATGAATAATGATACAATATATGCGTTTATTTATAGTTTCAAAGTCTATTTATAAATAAATAACACTCAATATTCTAAGTATTAGAATATTTTTCGAACAAGATCGCGGCATTTGAGTCATGTCCACAATAAGATTTCTACTTGGAATCCCGCGGTGTGGCGCCGACTTTACCGATCACTGGTTATTACGTGTTACAAAGAACTGAAATCACGACAACACAACAACGGTGTTCTTACATAGTAGTATTAGACAGATTTAAACATGATTTTTCTTTTGTCATTCACTTTTGGGATAGTTCAAGGCCGTTTGATGTCTAACTGAACTTAAATCCAATTTGTTACGAATTTTCACACTGTTTTATGAACAGCTATATAAAGATATTTATCAATTTCTAACACTTCACAACAACCAATGTGCAATCACTGTGTAAGTTCGTATATAACTAGGTACATACCTACTTATTTTCCCTACTCTTTTGACTAACCTTTTTACGAAACTAACCTAATAACTTTATTGTTAACTACCATGATTTCTCTTAAAATAATTATACAAATCTACTTACAATACTATACGTGACATAATTAGGTGCCAATTTGTAATAATATAACCAGAAGTTTTGTAAATAATAACACGTAGGTATAAAAAAGGCATAGGTACTTACTTGAGTAAAGGCAGATGAAATAATCCAATAGGTAGTGACAACTCACGGAGTCCAAAACGATAAGCTGATCAGCAAAGTCCAATAAACAATTAAGCCAAGTCACAAGTAGAAGAAAGATATCAAGTTCCGTAAACGTCAGCCGGGTCAAACAGTTAAATCGAAATAATGATAAGGAATAAATAAACGCTTCCTGCCACTTGCCAGTGCCGAACGAAAAGTGACAAAATAATGCAGCGAGGCGCGCCCGGGCCTACGCGTCTGTGTGCGTCCATTACACACACAAGTACAGTATCTCGCTTCGCTGTATAAGAGTGACAACGTTGCGCGCGTGATAGCAGAGCGGTTGATCAAACCGGCAACGGCGCGTTTTAAAGCGTTCAGGTTTCGCTCCTTTTCGCACGTGCGAGACTTTGGCGAAATTCTTCTTTCCCACTTATTGAATTTTCTATTTATCTATGTATGTACCTACTAAATTGTATTTCATAGGAGCGCAATTACCAGCTCTCCGCTTTACGTGTTAGGTATATAGATAATAGATAGTTTAATATCTATACTACCTAAAAACTATCTATAAAGTTATAATGTATAATAAAATTAAAAAGGTTAACATCACTTGTTGGTAAGGTACTTTTAGTCTTTTTTACAATAAATCTTAAATAGTACCTTATAGGAATAAAAATGAGTAAAATGACATATGTAAGTAATTATTTATGGGAGTGCATCACACCAGTTAAGTGTGTAATTACCTAATAGTTAAGTTGACATGAATATATGAAGCTAGAATAAAATTATTTGTACTATATTTTGGCAGGTTAATTAATACTAAAATGACGGCATGTAAGCCGTGCATTTTCATTCCATACGTCACGTTTTTTTGTTCCACTAATACATCACGTAACGTTTTGGATGTGACGTAGGCATGCCGGTTGGTAAATAAAGCGAAATAGCGGTTTGATCCTTAGAATTTTCTTAATTCTAATTATTTGATATCATACAACACATAATAATCTATTAAAATTCATATAAATTTAGTCAATAACTGTTTCCTTACCTTCAGCTTAATCCCGTTCGTTGTGGAAAATAAATTTCTGCACAGCGTGACGCACAAACTAAACCTTGCATTTTCGAGCCCAACTGCCTTATAAATTCCAAACACCGGGTAATACAGGATGATAATATTACAATAATGTAAAAATGCGTTAGATATTAGTAGATTTTTGCAACTAAGTTGGCAAAAACTCCGTGACGTGAGTGGAAATTTCCACTCCATCGATTTTAAAGGACAACTATAAATTAAACATTTGTGCAAATTTTTGCTTTAGGTGCTATGAAATGAGATTTTAAATAGATTTTGGCTAATACGATCTTATCACATTACAACCAGGTTCGGGCCTAGAAGGCGGCAGGTATATAATATTTGGATCCAAAGTATGCAAAGTGTGCATGGGACACTCAAAAATCATCTCCTTTTCTTCAGTTTTTGTACATTTTTTTTACTTTTAAGTACCATTTAATCAGTTGTTTTACTATAAATACTCAGATAATAAATCACTTTACAATTTTTGTATACATGTAGTACACTTTAAAACAGTATTTGACGGTAAAAAATATACCAAAGTCGTGGGACAGTGATATTTGACCCAAATATTTTTTTCCGAAAACGCCCAATTCCGATTCACACGGCTGTCTACTAGACCAAGTCCTCCAAGCGAACTCCTTACTAATACGGAGCAAGCCCGTCCAGATCACACATTGCATAAACCCTCTATGGTCGCAATTCCGATCACACACGGTGTAACTCCTACCCTAGTAAGGCGTAAGCCCAGTGCGGAGTACGTCTCGTCACATCGTTAATTCGCCATACCCGTATTACCTATACGGTCGGTCGCCTACCTAAGTAAACGAACAGTTTGAATTCGCGTAGTGAACAGTGAACATATGTAACAAAGACAATTGTGCAGTGCTAGTGTCATTACGGACTTCATCATCGGTACTTTACGAGATAACTGTGTAACTATACTCTGTGTGTGTGCTCAATAAAATTCTTATTGGAAGATCTGTCTTGTTTCTGATTAGCCAGGCCTGAACCCATCACCATCTAATAAGAGTGCTAACTAGGTAGAAACCATCTAACTAGTCAGCGCTCTCACGAGGGAACCTCACCATCACCACCTCGTGTTTTACACTAGGAATATAACTATAATACGTCTTTAGTCTAGTGATATAGTTATATTACTGGATTAAGTTTAGTGAAATAATTGTAGGTAGGAGTGCGGCGGTGCGGCGGAGGTATAGTTATATCCCTAGGGATATAGTTATATGCCGTATAGTACGTATTATAATCATATTCCTAGTAAGATAGTAATATCTAGTAAGATAGTAAGATAGTAATATCTTACTAGGAATATAACTATAATACGTTTCTAGTTTAATAATATAGTTATAGTACTGGTTCAGTAATATAATTGTAGCAGTGTAGTGCGGGGGTGCGGCGGAGTCGGCGGGGACGGGGGGGGGGGGGTAAATATACTTACTGTTTTCTTTGATTCCCTGGCAGATTTATAACCATTTAACCACATTAGTTTAGTCAAATACCGTATTATAATCATATGATTATAATACGTGTTATACGGCATATAACTACATCCCTAGGGATATAATTATAACTCCGCCGCACCGCCGCACTCCTACCTACAATTATTTCATAAAACTTAATCGAGTAATATAACTATATCACTAAACTAAAGACGTATTATAGTTATATTCCTAGTGAGATACTAATGAATCGCTTTCGTATAACTATGTTACGACATATAATTATATCCCTAGGGTTATAACTATATAAAGATCGTAAATGGTTTTGCAATTATATGCGGACTCTTAGGAATGTCTGAGATTTGTTGGAATACTTTCTATGGTAGACCACATCAGTCATTAACATTTACGTAAGATGTTGAGTGATTCAAAATAAACCACAAAACACAATACTTGATGAATGAATCCAAGAAACCACAGTGCAAGAGTGTAGTTATAGCCGTACTTATAGAAGCTGCGGTGGCGCGTAAAATAGAATCAATGGGCAAGCCGGAGTTATATAACTAACGGAGTTATATACTATATAGTCTGATTATTCTTTTAAACGTGTAGGGTGAGGTACCTACTCAATTATCGGAAATAGGCAAGTCGGTGGGAATCTATTCTATGCACGCTCCACCTGTGCTTAGGGAATTGATTTTATTGAGGCCTAGCCACTTGTATTTAATCCTTCTAAGGAAGGATAGAAGGTAGACACAGCTCAGTTGGTTATTTCACACCGGTTCGTTTACCGGGTCGGTTGCCGAGTACAAACCTTAGGGCCACTTGCACCATCCCACTAACCTGGGGTTAACCGGTTAAACCGTTAACCCAGTGTCAAATTTACTGGTAACCATGGTAACTCCATGTTTAACCGGTTAACCTCGAGTTAGTGAATGCCGTGAATGGTGAAAGTGGCCCTGAGTGTTGTTATACAATAGTACAGTATTTCCCAAACTAGGGGTCGCGACCCATTGGTGGCTCGCGAGCGAATATTGAGGGCCCGATTCGGATTTTGAAATAGACATCTATTAGATATCTTTTAGACATCACCAAGATACGATAACGATATGTTTAAGATCTACCCAAGTAGCTCTATAACTACTCACTTTTAGTTCTATCTAACGCTCTGTGCGTATTAAGACACTTATAAGAGCACACTCGTGGTCCTACAGCTGTATAATAGATCTCAGTGATATTTATATAGCTTAGGGCTGATTAAAAGCTGCATTACGGCTCTGAAAACTACCATTAATACGCAAAGAGTGATATAAAGGTATATTTGCTACGACCCTATACAGCTTTAAGGGTTATCAAATGCTTTAACCGTTATAAGGTCTGTTTAGTGGATAAAATTACGCCATGTGCTGTATAAGGAGGTAATTGTGGACTTTTATTACGTTGACTTATTAAGGGAGCACAAGTGAACTATTATGAAGCTAATAGACGTATAATGGAACACATGTGGCACATAATACAGCTTGTCGCTTAACATGTTTACCGCTAAAGCAGCTTTTATTTTGCTGACTTATTATAAGGGAGAACGAGTGAACTATTATGAAACCAATAGACGTATAATCGAACACATGTGGCGCATAATACGGCTTAGCGCTGAACATGTTTACCGCTAATAATAGCTGATTTTTAAGGCAGAGGTGTAAAAGTATGTTATTAATTATCTTTTATTCAGCCCAACGTCAATCTTTCCCGGTATTAGGGCGCACATGTGACATATTAGCTGAACATAGGGTAACTGGTGGTCTCTTACCCAGTCAATATACACCTCTTATAACTCCTGTTACCCCTTATAATTCCGTTAAATTGCTGCTACAACGCTCTTAAGTAGCTATGTGAACTTAAGGCTGCCTAATTTGTGCCCATTTAAGAGTTATAAAAGCTGAAAAGACGCTTATACAGCTCTTATGCAGCTTTTATATTCCAGCTTCAAGCGTATTCGTACTTCATTATGCGGCTGCTATACAGCTAATCTGTGTTACTTGGGTAACCTGTCAAATTTGACATTTGCGCGATTCTGCAGATACTCTTGAACGATTTCCACAGGATATGACTTAGAGATCCAATTCACATCTAATAGATATCTTACTCTATCTGACGTAATAAGTGATATTGGTTGCCCGAATTGCGCTGCAAAAGAGAACTAGTTGATATCTAAACTATAACGTATCTAGAATGGATCTATGAGTCCCTGACGACATTCTGACCGATCGGGCGATCTGAGCACTATCAGTAATATTTTATGCCCCCTTTTTAAGACGGCCAAGAGGTGGGTCCAGAATTTGGCACTTTTTGTTAGATGGGTCGGAGCCCAGTCAACTTTGGTAACCACTGCAATAATAAATCACATACCTAGCCTACCTAGGCAGCAAAGTTTACTCGTATTGATAAACATTCTTCCACATAAACTGAAATAAATGTCATATACTAAGAAAAAGTGACCAAGGCCTCCACAGTGCCCCAGGCTGGAATCGAACCAGCGTCCTCTGCTATCGCGGCAGGTGCCTGTAGCGCAGGTGTGTGTAGGATAGCAGAGGACGCTGGTTCGATTCCAGCCTGGGGCACTGGAGGCCTTGGTCACTTTTTCTTAGTATATGACATTTATTTCAGTTTATAATTTATATAGTAGTGTTTCTACTTGATAAAAAACAAATTAAAATATTTTCTGAAAATAATTTAATTTGTTCTAATAGTATTCTTCCACATGTCCTTGGGGTCCACAGTTCGAACATAATGTCGGTAATCGTAGCTCGTACGCTCCTAGTAACGTCGTTCGGTGTGATTCGCCTCGGTTGCAACACGAGGCTGCTCGTTTGTTGTTGTTTGGCAACAGGTAGGGCTAATCGATTGGCTCGGTGAAGCTGTTATTGTTGTTCGACTTAAGTGGCGGGGATAGTGTACTTTGGCATGAGTCGTTGTCTGCCTTTTTAGGGATGCATTCTTATGGCAACCTGGAGCTGATCTGATGATGGAGACAGGAGGTGATGGCTATGGTAACTCTGTGATAAAACAACGCAAACTAATTGTGTTTGAGGTTATTAGAATTGTCTCGATGAGTATTAGTTGTCCATGGAAAGAATAGTACAGTCAGCGACAAAAGATTGTAGCATAAAAAAATATAATTACTTATCATTAATGTTTTTCCAGGTCAAAAGAAACCAAGCCAATACCGTTCATCGTCCGCACTCGCCTCCAAAGAGGCAGAGTTTAACAACTGGAAGAAACGGTCGTCATATGACCCCATGAAAGCGGCTCAGGAGGGAAGGAGAAAGCAGATAGCTAAGAGACAGGAGTGCAACAAGGACGACCTTAGTTCTCCCAGGTATGTGAAGAAACGGTTCTCATACGACCCCATGAAAGCGGCTCAGGAGGGAAGGAGAAAGCAGATAGCCAAAAGGCAGTAGTGCAACAAGGAAGACCTTAGTTCTCCTAGGTACGTGAAGAAACGGTCGTCATACGACTCCATGAAAGCGGGCCAGGAGGGAAGGAGAAAGCAGATGGCCAAAAGTCAGGAGTGCAACAAGGATGACCTTAGTTCTCCCAGGTATGTGAAGAAACGGTTCTCATACGACCCCATGAAAGCGGCTCAGGAGGGAAGGAGAAAGCAGATGGCCAAAAGTCAGGAGCGCAACATGGATGACCTTAGTTTTCCCAGGTACGTGAAGAAACGGTCGTCATACGACCCGCTGAAACCGGCTCAAGAGGGAAGGAGAAAGCAGATGGCCAAGAGGCAGGAGTGCAACAAGGACGACCTTAGTTCTCCCAGGTATGTGAAGAAACGGTTCTCATACGACCCCATGAAAGCGGCTCAGGAGGGAAGGCGAAAGCAGATGGCCAAAAGGCAGGAGTGCAACAAGGACGACCTTAGTTCTCCCAGGTACCTTATACGATCGCATTTTGTAAATTTTGCACAAGAGTAACCGAAGAGAAGTGTAGAAGAAAAAAAACCGGAAGTAAAATAAGAGCTGTCTTAAGCAACTGTTGACAAATATATTAGTCTAGCCTCTCTAAGTCTCGTCAAAAATGCTTTCTTTTCCGAAAAACTTGACAAAAATATGTCTCTAAATGTAAAACAATTACAGAGTTTTAGATACGTTGTCGGATGTCTGTTGTCCGCATAGAAGTTTGTATGGTACTTCTCTGCACCTGACCGTACAAGCTTTGCGTGGTTTTAAGGGTGGTATTCAACCTGTCCAATTCCTTTGTCCAATGTGTGTTTAGTCTCACATTTTGCTTCATGAGAGAGTGAGACGCAATAACATTGGCCAAAGATATCGAACGGATGGAATACCCCCCTAAGAAGAGTTACAATTTGTGAGATTCTCAAATATTTATTTGTTTTTTTTTAGCCACTCATCGCCAGTCCACCGCTCGCAATCCTTCCACACCACCAACATAGCGGACCTCGAGACCCTCGACTACTCATCCGAAGAGGACCCTATGACCTTACCCATAGACCCCATGATCACCTCAACACACTCGGACATCTTGGACCTCAGGCCGAAGGAATACCGCGACTTGAGAAGACAGGCGGTCAATAATGATGTGGTCATGACTAGGGACTACGTCACTAATTTCCAGGTAAGATATTTAGAAAAGTTTGCTCAATTGTACGGTAGGTGGCGCTGTTCAGTGAGGAGATTTTTCTACATCGCGCTATTGTTTGTTTCCCATAGATTGTACTTACGGTTTGGAATGTTTCTTGGTATTTGAGATTTTGGGATTTAAGTTACGGTATGGGGTGACATGACAAGGGTTCGAACCCTTGAGCACCGTGTGCCTTACTTCTTAATTACAGCAGGCGTGGCTACAAGTACATGCGGCCCACACCAATTTTGGTGTTTAGCCATTAGCCATAGTTGCCGCGCACCGCTACGGAACGCAGTGTTGTCACATACAATTTTGTCTAAGTGGTAGAACACGATGCAAAAACCCACTCAGCTTAGTCAGAAAAATAAGGCACGAAATTCAAAATTTGTATGAAATATCGATCCTTTTTGCTTATATTTTTAAATTTGCCCCATTTTTCTACTGACAACCCTAGCTTTTGTCAGAGTACAATTATTAAAAACGCATAAAAAATATTTATGAACAAGCAAATCAAGCAAATCTTGTCAGTAGAAAAAGGCGCGAAATTCAAATTTTCTATGAGACGATATCCCTTCGCGCCTACATTTTTCAAATTTGCCGCGTAAGTAACGTTTTGTTACACGCATGGAGGAAAATTGCTTATACCATAATATTTTGAAAAAACCGGGCAAGTGCGAGTCGGACTCGCGCACGAAGGGTTCCGTACCATAATGCAAAAAACGGCAAAAAATAACGGTCACCCATCCAAGTACTGAGTCCGCCCGACGTTGCTTCACTTCGGTCAAAAATCACGTTTGTTGTATGGGAGCCCCACTTAAATCTTTATTTTATTCTGTTTTTAGTATTTTTTGTAATAGCGGCAACAGAAATACATCATCTGTGAAAATTTCAACTGTCTAGCTATCACAGTCCGTGAGATACAGCCTGGTGACAGACGGACGGACGGACGGACGGACGGACAGCGGAGTCTTAAGGCCCCAGTACACAATGGGCCATCGCCGGCCACTCCAAGGGACGCAGCCATGCGGTAGAATGAGATAGCTCATTACTTGCTCCCTCTAACGCATAAATGCGTCCCTTGGAGTGGCCGGCGATGGCCCATTGTGTACTGGGGCCTTTATTTAGTAATAGGGTCCCGTTTTACCCTTTGGGTACGGAACCCTAAAAATAGGTAGATTTGACGTCGAAGGTGGTAGATAGGTAGGACGCAGGTAAAATAGGTAGATCTACCTAAAAATTGGTAGATGTGACAACACTGACGGAACGGACGCATGCTCGCGCTTGCGCCACCTAGCGGTCATATTTGTCGTAATAGACGCGTTTTGTTAGAGAGTGAACCTTCTGTACCTAGTACTATTATTTATTCTTTGGTTACAGTTACTATAATATTTTTGAAACTCGAAGGGTAGGATGACTATTCAATTCAATTCAATTCAATATCTTTAATGTCAAAAAACACATGTCAAAATATACAATAGGTACACAATAAAGTTAAAAATACATAATCCACACAAATTAAAAAGGAATATATACAAATGTCAGAGTACATAATATATACAATGTCAAAAATAGTGGTATAAACAAATGTCAATAATACTAACAAAAAATTAAAAATTAAAAAATACTAATGTCAAAAAATATTACTAGACTCATTTTACAATAAAATTCTTTTACCGTGAAAAAAGCCTGGTCAATCAAAAAATCTTTCAACTTTTTAACAAATAGCTCATAAGAAGCCGCCTCTTTTATTTCACGGCTCAGGCTGTTATAAATTTTAATGCCAACTACCCCCAGTGAGTTGGATGATTTTACGAGCCTGACAAGGACAGATTTAATATCGCAATCTGTTTGCCTTTGATCAGGTCGACGCATAACAAAATCACTCTTGTGCTTAAACATATATTTTGCTACCTCAAAAATGTATAAACAGGGCACTGTTAGAATTTTTAATTCCCGGAAATACTCTTTTGTTGGAGTGAATGGCGGCACCCCAGACAACATTCTAACAGCCCTCTTCTGCAGTATGAAAACTCTATCCCTGTCGGCTGCCAGCCCCCAAAGGTCAATACCGTACACAAGGATCGAGTTTACATACGCGTAATATGCCATACGGAGGTTCTCACGTGAAAGTGCAGGAGCAAGCCGAGACAGCGCAAACGACGCTTTGGCAAGTCTACTAGTAAGTGAATCAATATGTTTATCCCATTTTAAGCCGCAATCAAATTCAAACCCAAGAAACCGCACGTTATGCACCTGTGGAAGCGTAATATTATTTATTGTTATGTCAAGGGGAGTGGGATACGGTCCTCTTAGCCAGAAATGCATTATCGATGTCTTATTAAGGTTAATCAAAAAGCCATTTACTTGGAACCAACATGTCAATTTTAATAATGTAAACAAAACGTTCCCCCTTAGCTCCTCAAAAGAATCACCGGTAACAATGGCACATCCATCATCAGCAAACATTATAAAATTACCATCTTGAAACAAACTAATGAGGTCATTAACCATCACCAAGAAGAGGAAATTACCAACCGCTGAACCCTGAGGGACAGAACAGTCATGTAGTGTCCTCATCTCAGACTTAGTGGCCCCCCCCATCAACCGACACTACCTGTTCCCTGTCCTTCAAAAAAGATTTAATAAAATTTAAAAGACTAGCTTGTACACCATATCTTTGCAACTTATGTAATAATAATTTGTGATCAACCAAATCAAACGCACGGGACAAGTCACAAAAAACTGCTGCAACCATTTTCTTTTGGTCAATATACTGGAGGACACGCTGATTTACCGCACGAGCAGCATCTACCGTAGACCGGCCATGGCGGTACGCATACTGGTGATGATGAAGTAACTTGTTTCTTTCGAAGTATACCATTAACCTATTACAAAGACCTAGCTCAGCAACTTTCGATAGTGCCGGTACTAATGATATTGGACGGAAGTTTTTTATTTCTTCTTTCAATCCCTTGCCCTTGTAAACTGGACTAACTTTAACTATCTTTAACGAGCCAGGATATACCCCAATGATGGCACACTGATTAAGCAGGGCACAAAAAATGTCTATGACATTATCAGGGAGTTTCTTTATAAGGTCCGCCGAAATATCATAAAAATCTGTCGAATGTTTAGATTTTATTGTTTTTTAACTTCTGAAATAGTAAATAGGAAAGTATCAATTTTAGACACTACCAATTTTGTTGCCTCATTTAAAAATTGGAGTGCTTTCTCTAAATCTATTTGCCTACATTCTGATTTACTTAAGTCAATGTAATAATCATTAATTTTATCAGCCAGTTGTTTGTGACCACAACAAGATCCAGTATTTGCTACTAATAAAACTTCCATTGGATCAGGTTTACTTTGTTTTTTACACGTTTCAATGTTTATAATGCGCCATAACATTTTGCTAACATCACCAGACCCTTCAACTTTTTTATTAATGAACAAACTACGCTTCTCTCGTTTTAATTTATCAATAATAGTCCTATAATTATCAACAAAATCCAATAAATCCTGATTAGTTGGGAACCGTTCAACTAAACCACTGATGTCATCATAAAATTGCATTCTCATCATAATGTCATCATCAACCCACTTAATTTTAGTACTTTGATTTTGCGGGTACTTTCGTAAAGGAAAATGTATGTCAAAAGAATTCTTAATTATTGAGGTTAGGTGGTTCATTTTTTCATCAGGCGTCATGTCAGAGTGAAATAAATTATAAAATGAGCGGTTAGCCATATCCTCTATAAAGTTATGGGTTTTAAGTTGTGAGATATTTCTCCTCATCGCTGGTGGCTTAGAACTCACATTACATAATGTTTTCATATTGAATACTTGAGCGTCATGATCGCTAAGGTGACTTCTTATCAGCTGTATGTCCCAGGTACCTTTACTACAGTTCGAGTAAACATGATCAATACACGTTTCAGTCGTTTCAGTAATTCTAGTTGGCAACTTATGCATAGGGCACAGGTTATATTGACCCAATAAGTCCACCAGTCCAGTAATTCACGTTTTTGCCAAGAATTCCTAAAAAGATCCACATTAAAATCACCCATTATTAATATTGAGTAATCAAGAGGATATTCCTGGAATAATGCATGCAAGAGTAACTCAAGACCACGTACGCACTTCTTAAACCTATTTAAATCCGACGTATACAAACATATTATAATTGTCCTAAAGTCACACAAGTTAACTCCACAGAGTTCAATGTCCATCTCATTCGACATCTCAGAGACAAATGTTAACTCTTTACTTTTTATATTATTTGACACATAAATGCAAACCCCCCCATTCTCATGATTGGTTCTACAATAGCTAGCCGCCAGATAGTAATTAACATGACATCTGTCATTTCAATATCATTTTGTGAGATTTTGCGTTTCGAGGTTATAAATTATATGGAGATGACAGGTGTCATCCTATACTTCCAGTTGGCAAAATATTATAAGCACTTGTAAACATTCTTTTTAACACTTACAGGTCAACCAACCCGCCGAAAAGCTCAAACGCAGCGTACACACAGACAAACGGAAAACCTTCATCTTAGACGACATAACGCCGACCAAAGAGAACATAGATTTCCTCTCCAAAGCCGAAGCCATAGACAAGAGAAAAACTTTTATTCTAGACAGCGATACGTCAACTACCAATGGCAGTAGTCCGAGGAATTCGTCGATATTTAGCCACGAGAAGAGTATGACCACGGGGACTAGTGATACGGAGGGAGAGAGCGGGACGGAGGATAGGAGCGCTCCGGTTGTGATGAGACAGGGAAAGAAGCCGGCGGCACAGGCGAAGCAGCAAAGGTAAGCACTTCGTTTATTGTTTACTCAATTGTTCGGGAGATGGCGTTGTTACGTGCGGCGCTACTTCTACCTACATCGCGCAAGCGTTTGTTTCCCGTGGATTGTAGATATGGTTTTTATTATTTTTCATTGTTGTAGGATTTTTGCAAAGAGATGTCTAAAAATTGTAAGGTTGTTTAGCTCACGTATGGTGTTGTTTGCTGTAGTTACTAATCTTAATATAGAAGACTTGGAGTCTTCTATAGCCTAAGACAGGGGTCGGCAATCTTTTAAAGCGAATAGCCAAAGCCTTATTCTAAACTGTTCCAAGTGTTAATTGTTTGGGTACCTTGAGCTGCAATTGCAGGTCCACTGTACAGCTATGCAATTGTACGGAAATTAAATTCTTCGACTATAATACCTTGCTTCAAATTTGTGATAGCAGACCCCCACTATATTTTTAAGGGCCACTTGTACCATCCCACTAACCCGGGGTTAACCCGTTAAACCGTTAACCCAGTGTCAAATTGTACTGGTAAACATGGTAACTTTAGGTTTAACCGGTTAGCTCCGGATTAGTAGGATGGTGCAAGTGGCGCTAAGCTTCTTCAAAGTTAACCCTTACATCTTCCCCTCCAGGTACAGCGGCGATTTCTCCATGTCCTCGTCGACCACCTCCCTCAAGAAGCCCGTGGCGCCCCGCTACCTGGACATCTCCAAGTACAAAAACGAGACCTCCCCGAAGAATTTCCTGCGCAGAGACCCGAGCAAGACTTATGTGGCCGTGTTACCTGAGCGTCCGCAACGAGGGAGCGCACAGCAAATTGAGATGGGTAAGATAGACCCAGTATTTTTGACGGGTCAATTTGACCCAGTATTCTGACGGGTCAATTTGACCCAGTAACGTACTGTCGGGTCGATTTGACCCAGTCACTTTTTCTGACAGGTCAATTTGACCTAGTAATTTTTCTGCCGGGTCAATTTGACCTAGTTATTTTTCTGCCGGGTGAATTTGACTCAGTCACTTTCCGACGAGTCAATTTGACGCAGTCACTTTTTATGAAGGGTCAATTTGACCCATACACTTTCTAGATAAGGGTAAAATTTGCCCATTAAGCGTCTAGACTAGAGATAAGTAAATCCACCGTAAAGAAACCCGTCGCGCCCCGCTACCTGGACATCTCCAAGTACAAAAACAAGAGCTCCCCGAAGAACTTCCTGCGCAGAGACCCGAGCAAGACATACGTGGCCGTGTTACCTGAGCGACCGCAACGAGGGAGCGCGCAGCAAATTGAGATGGGTAAGATAGACCCAGTATTTTTGACGGGTCAATTTGACTCAGTGACGTACTGACTTGTCAATTTGACCTAGTCACTTTTTCTGACGGGTCTATTTGACCTAGTTAAATTTCTGCCGGATCAAATTGACCCAGTCACTTTTTCCGACGAGTCAATTTGACGCAGTCACTTTTTATGAAGGGTCAATTTGACCCATACACTTTCTAGATAAGGGTAAAATTTACCCATTAAGCGTCTAGACTAGAGATAAGTAAATCCACCGTAAAGAAGCCCGTGGCGCCCCGCTACCTGGACATCTCCAAGTACAAAAACGAGAGCTCTCCGAAGAACTTCCTGCGCAGAGACCCGAGCAAGACATACGTGGCCGTGTTACCTGAGCGTCCGCAACGGGGGAGCGCGCAGCAAATTGAGATGGGTAAGATAGACCCAGTATTTTTGACGGGTCAATTTGACCCAGTCACTTTACTAACGGGTCAATTTGATTCTGTTCGACCTTCGGGTTTTCACGTTAAAATTGCACAAAATTTTTTTAGGGTTCTGTACCAAAAGGGTAAAAACGGGACTTTATTACTATGACTCCGCTGTCTGTCACCAGGCTGTATCTCATGAACCATGATAGCGAGGCAGTTGAAAATTTCACAGTTGATGTATTTCTGTTGCCGCTATAACAACAAATACTAAAAACAGAATATAATAAATATTTAAGTGGGGCTCCCATACAACAAACGTGATTTTTTTGCCTTTTTTTGCGTAATGGTACGGAACCCTTCGTGCGCGAGTTCGACTCGCACTTGGTCGGTTTTTCACGTTAGGGGTCATCCATTAATTACATCACACGTTTAGGGGGAGGGAGGGGGTCAAGAAAATGTGACATATTGTGACAAGGGGGGGGGGGGGGGGGTCACAAACTATGTGACGTCACTTTTAACTTCATCAGTAACCGAAAATTTATTTAAATTATTTTATTCGCTATACAGTTAAATAACAAGTTTTTGAAACAATAATCGTTTTTATTAGTTTAATTTTATTTCTTAATCAGTATTGGGCTGTTGGGTTATAAAATTACTAATATTTCTTTTGTCAAAAATATTTTGATAAAATATTAAATAATATTTTAATAAAAAAATAATTGCCGATTTCGTTGAAGAAATGTGACGTCACATCAGGGGGGAGGGGTTTGCCAAAAGTGACCAAGTGTGACAAGGAGGGGGGGAGGGGTCAAAAAACCTAAAAATTCCTGTGACGTAATTAATGGATGACCCCTTAGTAACTAAACTCAATTAGCTCGAATTTCTACGTTAGAGCCCCTCACTACTTCTATTCTCTTTACAATCCATTCTTCAATAACCAGCAGTCGTTCTCATTGTAAAAACGTTTGTTCACAGAACAAAAGAAACAAGAATTAGAAAAGTGGAAACGACGTGCATCATACGACCCGCGCAAAGCCGCGGCACTAGGCAAGTCGCCCGGCACCAAGGCCCCACCCAAAACCGCCAGGTAATAAAAAAAAAACTGTCTATGGTTAATTTTTCTTCTTGGGTAACTAGAGTAGGTGTTATGCTTGGTTTACATGATTTAGTGAGCAAGTAACGCAGTAGTTAAGTACAAGTCTGAGTGTAAAAATTAGTTTAGTGGTTAAGATGTCAGGTTCAACTAAAAAGCTTTTCTACTACATTTCTCACTAGAATTATGTCAACCAAGGCATATTTGTATAGTATTTTTGACATTTTTGTTTTTTCCACGGGCGACAATGGAACCCTGCAGGGAGTAAGCAAGACAGAAGAAATTTAATTTTCTTTTTAATTTAATTTATACATATTTAAATTTTGATAATGTTGGTTGTTGTACTAACATACCACATCATTGTAACATAATAGGAATGAAGTCTTTTAATTTAGCGTAGTTTTAGTATATTTTCTTATTAACATTGATTTAATATTAATTTTCTTTATTTAAACTAATGTTAACATGTCATTACGTCTTCTAGAGCGTGACACGTGTCAATGTGCATGCAATACTGCTAGAAGGAAGCCATCTCGTTTCTGTGAGGTTAGTCGATTTGACAGTTTGACAGTCGAAATGTCAGTTTGACAGTTGTGGCGTCCGACACTTTGCACCAACTATACCTATGGTGTTTATGGCTTGAATTTCGCTTGAAAGGCACTAGAGTTAGACCAAGAAAAGTCTACAGCGATTTTAATAGCCCACGCAGTGCAAGTGTTATTTTAAACGTCAAACTTCTATGAAAATATTACAAGGCTATCAAAATCGCTGCAGACTTTTCTTGGTCTAACTCTAAATAACACGATGCTGCTTGCCAGACGAAAGGGTGCAGTTATCTGTTAGAATGAGACGTAGAATATTCTATTTCTATCTCATTCTGTCATAATTGGGTTGGGTTACTCAATTAGCAAGCCAGTTGTATGTCTTTTTTTTAGTAAACAGGACAGCTTAATCTCGCGCTTTCGACCGACGAATTGAAATCTAAACTTTTGACTGCACAAAATAGTAAATTATCAAAATTATAAACTAAATATACTTACCTAAACTTTTTTGTTTGTAATTGGATTGTTTATCTTTTCAAAGCTTTACTAACCTGGGATTATTAGGACGCTGAAACGATTTCATTTTTTTTTTCAAAACCCTGCATCTATTTCTTCGTATTCAAATCGGACAGATGTCAGCTAGATATCTTATATATGATTGTAAATGTGTGCACACGTAGTTACTTGTAAAAAACTAATTTTTGTGTCAACAGTCACTTATAAACACTGTAAATAACACGTTGCACCGTCTCTTTACTTCCTACTGACCCAACCGTCCACTAAAACTAAATATTAACAAATGCTAATGCTAACCCTACTTGACTGTGATAGCACTGTGCTCCTAATTATTGCAATGAAAGCTTTAATTCTAATCTTATTTAGTTGCGAAGGGGTATATGGGGGGGTAGTATTTCCTTCAGTTACCGTCAGTTAACGTTAAGCGCTGTCAGTTAACATTAATTATTTATATCGTCTATTTTCATCATAGGATTTGTGATGATTTTTTAACTTAGTGCATTGAATAGTGAAGTTTTTATCCATTTTTAAGCGTTTTTTGTAAATGGTTACTACCAAATAAACAAAGATTCTCCAACTTCTGCTTAAAAAGTGTAAATGATTAGGCTTAAAGTCTATCCTACTGGAAGCTAAGTCAGCAATGCTTTGAGTATAATACAATGAGTTACTATTTTGTAATTAATGTCATTACAGCAGCGTCCTGCGATCTCAGTCGTTCCACGGGCCCGTGCTGACGGCGGGTCGCTACCAGCCGCCGCCGCACATCGCGGAGACATACGACGCGTCCAGCGACAACGACTTCTAACTAAACGGCATGAAAGCTAATTTCCTTTGAACGTAGCTACTGGCATGCGCTTCCAACTTGCCAGCGGCACTGGCGCCAGTCGCTTGAACGGTGTAAACGAGCCTTCAGTTAGGATCTATGTGATAGTGTGAGTGTATTTTGAAATTCGAATTGCGTGGTTTTTGGCGCGAAACGTTTTTATGCAAAGTTTTTTTATTAGTCGTAGAAAGTATTTTCCAAAGCGCGGTAGCCATTTTGAAATCCTTTGGCGCCAAATTCAATCGCGATTTTTATTTGAGATTTTTTTGCGTAGAATACATATAATGATGCGCAATCATATTATACAAGTCATTTTTTATTTTATTTGACGATTATTTAAGTTTAAGCTGGGGGCTGAGGCAATTTTGTTTATTTACAGATTTACAAATTGAATTGATATAGGCTTATTTACAATTGGTATAGATAATGGAATTATTTGAACCATTTGGTACTACACTATGGAAATATATTAAGTACAATGATTTATTTGAGTATAATTGATAGATATTTGAGATTTGTTCATTGTATAATTGTATATCAGAGTTAATATTAAATTATACAGTGTAATTTATTGTTGTATTTACGCCTTAAATGTTCATTTGATGGATTCGGAAGTTGAACAAATCATAATCATAATCGTCAATGTGATTTTATTAATACAGTTTAATTACTATTTAAAATATTATTCCATAGTATTGTAGTACCGTCCTGTTTTGTTGTCAAAGTATTAAATCGTTATATTTATAATGCAATTATAATTAAAAGTTTTGATATATAAATTGGCATCACTTTAAGTGTAGGTAAGAGATTCCTTTTATACATGTATCAAAAATATCTAGTTGGTTAGTTTTTTTAGCACTATTCATAAATTCAGTATTTTCTATGTTGGCTAATTTTATTATTTGATTAGTTTAATCAGCAACAATTTGATTAGTATATAGTATTTTTCAGACAACTTGGATACGGTGACAGATGCCATCTCCATACAATTTATAGTTGGTCAAACCAGTTTGTCAGTCAGTAACAACCAGGAAAACTTACTCATCCTTTTCTTTTGAGTGCTAGTAATAGTGTAAGACAAAGATAGTATGATTCTCTCTTGTCTATGATTGAAATGAGACAGTCCTTTGACAAACTATATAACCTTAAAACGCAAAATCTAGCAACATTGTATTTAGATAACATATGTGACCGTACCCAAGCTGTTTGAGAAGTAGTATAGTAATTTATGGACGCCAACATATCCTCCTAAAGCTCATCGAAGAAAATTTTTCATTTGAATTTGAAATTAATAGTTAAAGGAGTAAGGCTGAAATTCTTTTAATACGTATTAAGGGAAATACAACCGTGTTCCAAATTAAAATGGTTGAGATTCCATTGAAGTAATTAGTACCATAGGTAGGTCAGTGGGCGTTGGGACGATAGTGAAATGTTAAATTTATGAATAGACTTTTGTTCATTATTGCTCATATCACATACATCGATGTTGTTTGTAGTATTTCTTATGTATTATTTGTTGTAGAAACATAGTTAAGATTTTTTTTGTAAGTGCAATATTTCATCACATTTCTTTCCATTGAGCAAGTACATAATGAAATAAAAATAGTAACAAAATTTTTATCGAAGTTGCTATTTTTGTACGTTGCGATTAATATATTTTATGCGGTAAATACTCAGGTTATTCATAAAATATTGAAAATAATTGTATAAAATAGTTGTGGAAAGCTTTACGAATAAATATGTTGCAATATATAAGTGTAGGAATTTAATTAGATTTCCGAGCATAATCCTATTCTCTGACAGAGATTATTTTTGCTGTTCGTCGCTAAATTTAATGTAATAAGCTACTCGAAATTAAGAAAAGTGATCATTATTTGTAAGTATTATTCCTGTAAAGTTGGCTAACATGTATTTGTATTACTTCATTTTGTTCAAAAGGCCAACATAATAATGTATTATTAAATGATCTCTAGCATCTCTATGGTTTTTCTTTCCGTTTAAAAGATCTGAGTACTTATAAAATACAAAGTTTTCTGAATTTGGAGTAGTGATTTTAGGATAGTGTTACATTCTCGGCCTTATTCGAACAAACCTTATAAGATGTCACAGCGATACGACACCAACCTGTCAGTGTCAAAAGTGACAATTCTTCAACCAAAAGCGTCACTTTTAACGCTGACAGATCGGTATCGCATCTCTGTGACATCTTATAAGCATTGTTGGAATTGGGCCGTGGCTCCGAATGATCATGTTAATATTCAGCGTCAGCCACGTAGTATTTGTAATAATTTGATGTCTAGCATTTCGTAAAGAATAATATTTAACAGGAAATTAATAATAAAAACTGGAAGTCATTTCGTGTTTCATTCTTAGAACCTGTTGCTGGTAATATTTCTGATACCAAGAATAACTAATACAATCACCAACAAAACGGTATCGATGAAAGTACGAACTAAACTTGAATGTTCTCAATGTAATACACTAGGCCCTACATATACCACCAACATACGCCGCACACGATGGGCGTGGCGTTCAAATGGTATGACAACTCGCTGGCCCATTACAGGGTTCTATGTTACATTTTCAAGATAATTGAAATTCGACTTAATGTCACTATGACAATGTTCAAATTTCAGTTCGATAAATGTGAAACATAGAACCCTGTAATATTGGGCTAGCGAACTGTAAATGTAATTATTCATCAAGAGTAGAGAGTTTAGGTACCTAATATTTTCTTTTAGTAAAAACAATATCATCACTACACCTTATAAAACAAAGTCCCCCGCCGCGTCTGTCTGTTTGTGTGTTCGCGATAAACTCAAAAACTACTGAACGGATTTTCACCTATCAGTAGAGTGATTCTTGAGGAAGGTTTAGGCATATAATTTGTTAACCTGTGCGAAGCCGGGGCGGGTCGCTAGTAAATCCTTCATCATCATCATATCAGTCAGAGGACGTCCACTGCTGGACATAGGCCTCCCCCAAAGAGTGCCACAATGACCGGTCCTGCGCCACCCGCATCCAGCGGACTCCCGCGACCTTTACCAGGTCGTCAGTCCACCTTGTGGGGGGTCTACCCACGCTGCGCCTTCCGGTACGTGGTCGCCACTCGAGAACCTTTCCGCCCCAACGGCCATCGGTTCTACGGGCAATGTGCCCCGCCCACTGCCACTTAAGTTTAGCGATTCGGAGGGCTACATCGGTTACTTTGGTTCTGCTGCGGATGACCTCATTTCTGATGCGATGAGTAAATCCTTAAAGTTGACAAATTCACTCATTTATTCCCTTCCGTTTGCTTCCAGGGATTTATTTTTGTTATAAACTGGGTGTATTAGGATGTAAAAATAAAACAACACCTTAGGTACATTTATTATTAATGATTTTATCTTTGAATATCAATTACACTTTTGTTTTGTATTTTATAAATTTACATGCAACTTGTATTCATTGTGTCATCCATATTTTCACAAGTAGACATAAGTGCTATCTATTTAGCATATTTATATATCTTAAAACGATCATCGCATATCCAACAAGTGGATTCTGTCTCAAAAATAAAACGTTAAAATATGCTCAGGACAATTTGCAACTTCGTTGTTCAAAACAGTATAACTATCATTTCGTTCACGAGAAATGACACGAGCTACTGTCATTTTGTTCAAAAGAAATGATACGGAAGAATAACATTTCAGAGTCACTCGCTTCAAGTCGAAGGAACTTATTAGGATGTTTTCCGTCACTATACATACTTCACAACCACATTTAAACTTTTGTTAAAATTATAATCTTTAGAAAGTTTTTTTCTAATTCAAAAAGAATAATTCTAAATTGAGCAACGTACAGAAGTGACAGTAAAACGTTATTCGTCAAACGAAAGTGTTTTTATTTTTAGTAACAGTTAATCCGGGATCCATACGTTTTCATATGAAAAGTTTTACATTAATTACCATTCGTACTCATGTCAAAAACCATCGAAACTATGTTACGTTAAGCCCGAGGCCTTTACAAATATTCCTATATACACATGCTCCCTGAAGTATTTCTGCACTTTTTACAATCGACTCCATAGTTTTTAGAACCATAATTACTTAACCCTATGAAGAAATATAAAACGGGAGTCCAGCAGGATTATCGCAAACGATACTGTCACGGCAGTCGTTGTTTCAAAAATGATTCAGGGAACATTGTCTTAACAAACACTTGCACAAAATTCGTTCAGAACGGCTCAAAACAACGCCGTTATCTCATGAGGCTTCAGGGCGAAACGACCAAGATCCTCGACAGAAAACGAGAAACTAAATTTAAAGAGAACGAATCGTACCATGATACCCTGTCATTTCATGCCTCAATAATACAAACAATATCCTAAATGCAAAATGAAAGGCAGTAAACTATCAAAATTGGCACTACTCTGATTAAAAACAACGATTAAAAATCAATTTTTGCTATATCTTACACTATTTCTTAGTTTAATTAAAGCATTCTCTTAAAATTTACACACGTTTATATTCCATATAAATAGATATAATCCTATATTGTTTTCTAATGAAACAACATTCATTTTTTGTCATGTGACCTATTCCTAACATGTCGGGTGGTTTTTTTTTTAAATATATTTGTATATATTATATATATAGCATACACCCATTCTTAACGGAATTAAAACTATTACAACAAAAACATATGCGTTATTCTACATTAATTATAACGGTTTTTTATAATTATATGAATATATGTATAAGGTCGGAATTTATGTAATAAATGTCTACTTTTTATATTATTTACAAACATTTTAAGCATTACTACATTTTTATACTCATTGTTCTAGAATTATAATGCTTGTTTGTTAACATTTCTTCAAATCTATATTTTGTGGGTATTTCAACAAGTCATAGGGAAGAACAGTTTTTTTAAACTGAACATGCCAAAAAATTACTTTAATAATATTACTGTTTTTTATTTTAGTCACAGATAGAAAAGTAACAAAAAGTTTTTGACATTAAAGGATAATATATCATGTTTTTAATAATATGTTTCTTCACTTTTATTATTCTGAACAAAATGATTAAGTGAATTGTTTAATAGAATTGAATTTAGGTTTCATTTTGTAGAGAAGTAAAAAAGAAGTTTGTGTGAATTTGTAGTTTTTTATTTTTATTACTGTGTTTACCTATTGGAAACTACAGTTTCATAATTTAATAAGGTTACTTCCAACTATTTAATGCACCCTTCATGGTTTTCCTTCAAATTAAGAGTGTGAGTGAAATAAATAAAATAATAGGTATATTTAATAGTAAACTTTCTTAAGTTTCTATTTCCAGTCAACATAAATATATATTTTTTTAATAAATTTTAATATTTTCGTTTCTTTATTCATAACTAATTAGTCTATTATTTTATTTATTTAGCACGGTCTGAAAAATATCGCGAATCTACTTGAAACTGATAAGAGAAAGATTTCGATGATCTTATTTATATTTCAAAATATTCTAACTATTTTATTATTAAGTGCAATGTGCGTTTGATTTCCGAAATATGTTTTACGTTTCCGCGAAACTTATTAAGATTTTATTTTAATAACGTAACTATTAAAATATTTGTAGATATCTTTATAAGTTTTATAACATCACGCAAATTTCAGCTCTATAGTTAGTTTTTTTTAGCATTAGAAATAAGGTAAACAATTGATGTGTCTTTTAATTGAAAAACACATTTTAAAAATAAGTTACGGCAAATATGTAACAATTATGAATGTAATAGGTACCATATTTATATTCTTCTGCTTTCATAAGTAATAGTTATTGATTATTATAAAGCGTTTTTCAATTAAAAGACATGTCAAGATCGCTTACCTTCTTAAAAGTTCTTTCTAATGCTAAAAAAAACGAACTATAGGGCGTCCGCTATTATTAGCGTGGGCGGGTGCATGGAGCGGACGCGCGCACGTGCACGTGCTATTGTAGGTAAAATCCATCGCATGCCACAGAGTAAATAATAGTACTAGGTACAGAAGGTCTCTAACAAAACGCGTCTATTACGATTACGACAGATATGATCGCTAGGTGGCGCAAGCGCGAGCAGGCGTCCGGTTCCGTAGCGATGCGCGGCAACAACTATGGCTAGACACCAAAATTGGTGTGGGCCGCATGTACTTGTAGCGACGCGACGAAATCGCGGACTGAGCCCCGCCTGCAGCACGCGTCCGCGCTAGTTAGCGTTGCTCATACTATTTTTCGTTATCCCGCTCTGTGCAACCACGCCACCTAAAAAGTACTGGTTCATTGTACAGTCACCTGCCATAATATGTTACTCTTCGAGGGCCGCAAAAATATGTGACACGCTCTTACGACTCTAGAAATAAGATCGTGTCACATATTTTTGCGGCCTTCGTTGCGTAACATATTATTGCTGGTGACTGTACCTACAAGCAAATAACTACGAAAGCTTCAACTCAATATAAAATACAAATATATGTAAATACATTAATACAATACAACTCTCATGGAAAAAAATGCTACCAAGCAACAACTATGTAAAAACAATTTTTCAGTACAAAATTCCATTTTAACATATCTTGGATAGCTACCTACGTAGAAAACCTAACATTTTATATTATATTTGGCCTACAACCGGCAAAATATTGAGCAACTTGAGCAACAATAAACTATTCATCTATAAGCGATCCAGGAAGCCATTACAATTGTCAAAGAAATACATTTATTACAAAACAAATTTGTACACATCGACAAAAATACATTTTCGAAATAATCCTTAATCTCGAACTATATTAATCTTAATTTAGATGTAAAAGTTTTTATATTTACAACTTAGATTAATGACTTATTTAGTTATATCTATAGTTTTTTAAAGTCTAAAGCATTTTAAAGTCTGTCACGGCAACGCCGCATCACTCCGCACAACCAATGGCGTATAATTCCACTACAAGACGCATGTAGAAGCGAAACTGATGCCAGGTATCACACACTGATTTCAGTCAAATCTTTGTAGATAGCTATCTGCCAGAAATAAATTATTGTCAACCAAAAATTATGAGCAAATATTAGCAGTTAGTTGTTAGCATTTTAGTTATTGTACGGGTTTTTGAAACTTGGTGAGTTTTGTTTAAAATATCAACCGACGAAGTTATTTTTCGTTGAGAGACAGTGGTGGCAATGAAACTGTTGACTGCATTCTTGTATTTTTCAGTGAAAAAGTTATTGGCATAATTAAATTACCCACTGTTTGGGGAAAATTGTGATACTTCTAGCCACCCAACGGCCTATTAAAAGGCCTTCAATTTATTGTACTTATTATGATTTTTTTAGTGAAATCTAAATTGCTTTTGTCTTGTGTGTTACAGTTTTGTGAATTTACAATTTTAAAATATTCAACAATGTCATTGTACCACTGCAATGCTATAAAAAAATCATAAGACAAACACCCTAAGTAATCACTGTAAAAACCTTCAGCTTCGCTTCTCCACGCCTTACACTTTAACAACTAATCTCAGACTCGGCGACCCCATTGCTACCCTGTTTAATAATCTTCCTCTCACCAACGATGACGTCAGAGTAATTCTTATTCTTCTGGTTATTTATCTGATTTTGTCCGTTACTGCCAGAACTTGACGACGCATTATCACTGTCCGCGTATGGAACATCCGTCATAGGACCGTTTAGTAAACTAGCTGCTGAATTTGACTGTTTTAGCTTAGTTTTCTCCTCTTTAGGCTCTTCTCTTGGACTATTTAGATCCTGTATGACAGCTTTCTTAGGATCGATCTGTATAGTTTTAGATTCGGATATCTTGTTAGGGGTAACTACGTTGAAATATGGAGGTGGAAGGATGTTCATTGTAGTTAGGTTTACAGAGCCTGAATTCTTTTTTAATGCGTTTAGATTTTGCTCTAGTTGGGCTGCGTCTAAGCAGAGCGGTTTGGGTTTTAGTTTAGGAGGTTCTTTAGCCCAGGCGGTGATCCGGGGTGGGTCGGGGGAGGCTATGGGGGCAGTCTTTCGTTCTGGCACGAGGCTGTTTTTGCTGTGGTTGGTTTTGTCCATGATGTTGACGTTGGCGTCTATCGCTTTGGATAGAGCATTCTCCGGGGGCTTGGGCGACGTTGGTGTTATGCTGATTAGTTTGTCGACCTGGATAACAAAAACATAGATGTTAGTTAATAAACAATAGAAACCCCTACTTATATTACAAATTCGAAAGTAACTACAGAGCTACTTAAGCTTAAACCACACATCTGATTAAGATAAAATTTAGTATGGAGATAGTTTGTGTGGTAAGGATATATGATAGTTTTTTATCACGGAAATCTTTATTCTACGCAAACGAAGTCACGGATTGATGAAGAATCAATTATAAATAAAATTTAAACGGCTTTTCACATTTAAAATGTGGCGCAGTTCGATTCAGAAAATGAACCGTTTTGTCTAGACATAAGCGTAAACGGATGAGTGAACTTGAACGTTCTATTTTCGTATAGGATTTATTTTTAACGTCACGCAAATCAACGCTTGTACATTTAGTCAGTTTAGATGAAAATGATTTTACGTCACATTTGCAAGATCACAATAGTAAATGAGCCATCAACTTTGAGTAAATGAGCCTTAGAATGTTTACATTTTACTCGTATATTTGGTTAGTAAATTCTTTTCCTGCCTTATATGGCTTATCGGTTAATCAATATATCGTCATGTGACAACCAAAAGTCACCAATTACAAAAAAAAATATTAAGGTATTAATATGCTTCATTATGGCTTTGTGTGGTGCCCAGTATCGTGTATCTTGACTTGTGAGTATGCATCTGTCAAATCAAAGACTTCTTCAACACTTTTTGTTGGTCTTTGCGTGCGTCAGCTACCGCAGTTTGGCAATCTTCAAGATTAACATAGTCTAATAAAACATGGTCTTCCATTCCCAGAGTGACACGGGCCTACGTCACAACAACATGGCCGCTATATATAGCGCTATCGCATATTATCATATAGCGCTGTCGCATGATGACGTAGGCCCGTGTCAGTTAGGTGACCTAGAAAAGACGGGAATGGAGTACCAGGCGGAGTATATTATTATACCATGAAGATTAAAATCTAAAAAGTCTTCTGTAGTAACTATTTCCTCGAATCTTTACGAATATCTATCCAATAGTGATGAAATGCAGATTGATACTTTGATTTCTAATGCAACTATCCCATTGTCTTGATGCTCACCCATGAAAACGAGAAAGAAGATTGAATTGAATTAAGAGATTTCTGGACTCACCGCCGGCCCCGAATCTGCAGGCCGTTCGGGCCGCTCAGAGAATGAGGTTTCCCATACAGCGGTCCCGTCTTCTGACGCCGAGTCTGAGTCCACTGAACCGCCGTCCACTGAACTTAATAATCTGTGGAAGAAGTCAATATTTTAATTATTACTGAATATGGAATGGTCTCGGTAGAAGATCACAACAATTAAAGTGTTGAAACTGGAAAGACGACCAGGGTCTGTTTGGGATATACCTTATAAATAAATAAATAAATGTTATAGGGACAATTCTTACACAAATTGACTAAGTCCCACGGTAAGCTCAAGAAGGCTTGTGTTGTGGGTACTCAAACAACGATATAATATATTTGTAATATATAATATAATATATAATATACAAATACTTAAATCCATAGAAAACATCCATGACTCAGGAACAGAATGAATCTGTGCTCATCACACAAATAAATGCCCTTACCACTACTACTACCACTAGGCCAGAAAAGAATAAGTAGGCTGGATCAGGCCTTATGATTTAGACTACCTGTCAGTGGAGTTAGACGGCAGAAACTTTGTGGTGGTGTTGGTCTCGGCGGCGGGAGTAGCAGCCTCGCGCCTTGCGCCGCCGCTGTCGCGCCGCGACGCCATTGGAATGTTGCCATATCCTTGTGATGCTGTCGAAGGGACGAGTGTTAGTCGTTTTCTAGTAAATATTGTTTTTTTTTTTCTTCTAAGTCCCATTTTTGCAGGTTTGAATTAGGAATTTTCTTTTAAACAAGGTGTAAAAGAAATTTGTGGGGCAGTCCCCAGTGGGATCCGTTTAATATACCGTATCGTGTTCAGATTAGGAAAAAGTAGAAGATTTTTTTCTGTTTTTCTATGGGGAAAACCTCCAAGTCGGCCAACCCTCCATACGAAGGCCATTTTATTCTTAATCAGAACAACATACCGAATATGCCCCTTAAACGGACCTTGTATATTGTCCCTACTTTGAAAAAATCTTATATCTCACACTGATACTCAAAGTTGAAACGCTACTGCGTATAACTCTATATGTATCCCATACAATCATGCATAGTTACCACATTTTTATTTTTATTGACAGTATAAAAGATAAGTACGAGTTTTTATCAAAGTACATACCTAGTGACGATACGTAATCATGTCTTGGCGCAGTCGGTAGGATGGAAATAATATCCTATCCTCCTAAGTCCCGATGTCTTTTTAAAAGCACATAATAGAATTGAATTTCGAACTAGAGTGGAATAAACAAGGCTCCATATTCAAAACTGCAAAAATGACTGGATCTTAGGACGTTATACATTCATATGGCAAACAGCACTTACAAAAATGTAATATCGTCATTATAGTCATCATCTTCCTCGCGTTATCCCGGCATTTTGGTGGGCTCATGGGAGCCTTGGGTCCGCTTGGCAACTAATCCCGAGAATTGGCGTAGGCACTAGTTTTTACGAAAGTGACCTTTATACGGTGTGGCTAAAAAATAACTGCATTCCCGTTGCCAGGGAGGTTTTGGGATTATACTGAGCAACTTTTACTACTTTTATTTTTTAGCCACCCTGTATAGTATTCTTACCCGTGATGACATACGGAGCCGAAACGTGGACACTCACGGTAGGACTGGTTCATAAATTCAAAGTCGCTCAGCGAGCTATGGAAAGGGCTATGCTCGGAGTCTCTCTGAGGGATCGAATTCGAAATGAAGTCATCCGTCAGAGAACTAAAGTCGTCGACATAGCCCACCGGATTAGCAAGCTGAAGTGGCAGTGGGCCGGTCATATTAGCCGTAGAACCGATAACCGTTGGGGTAGACGAGTTCTCGAGTGGAGACCGCGCATCGGCAAACGTAGTGTAGGACGCCCTCAGACTATATGGAGCGATGACCTTTGCAAGGCGGCTGGCAAGAGCTGGATCAGAGTTGCCGCAAATCGTGCTCAATGGCGTGCAATAGGAGAGGCCTATGTCCAGCAGTGGACGAGAGTAGGCTGATGATGATGATGATGATAGTATTCTTACCTTTCAGAAGAGGTGGATATTGTGAATCCTCGATTCCTGGATGGTCCGGCGTCGCCGTTGGCGATTTGCTATGAGGCAGCAGCTGATCCGTTGAGCTACAATTGTATATAACACGTTATTTAACCGCTTATTTACTTGCCACTTTCCATTGATATATTAAAACAATTATACATATTCATTTCGAAGATGATCATTGTTATTTCGATGATAACATTATTTCATTTATTGAAATTTAATTTCATTTTCCAGATAATACTCGTACTTAGTATTTATTTTATACTTTTCCATTACGTGGATGATTTATATAATTTCCAAGGTAGTAACATTTATTTCACAAAATAGGTTTATTGGAAAATCATTATCATTTTCCAGATAATTATTATTTCAGTGACCAGAGGTAAATCTTCAGAGCAACGTGCTTTGCAAAATCTAAGTATTTAAATAGAAAATAAGCATTGGATCGTAAAATATTGCAATTAAATTGGGTTAAGTACTTTAAAGTATTTTATTATTCATTTATAGAGGAAATAATATTGGTTAGGAGTAAAATCTTTGGGGTAAAATTGACTAACACTAATCATGCTCCAGCCATAGTCTCTTGGCTGGTTCAGAAACTTTTCTTTTTGTGTAAATGATTGTCTAAATATTTTAAAATTAAAAATCATTTATAGAATTTACTTGTGATGATTCAATTATTATTTTCATTTGAAACGAACACAAATTTCTCAATATAAGTAAATTATAAATAGGTATCTAAAATATTTAGGCAACCAAACATTGCCTATTTTTTTATCACTAAACAACATTGAATTATAAATATCACAGAAACATTAAATATAACAAAAATTGTTAGTAAAAGTTTGATTAAAAGACTGACAGACATTTACAAATTATACGCTTCTTTTTTATTTGCATACATTTTTATTAAAAATTACTTGAATACTCTAGCCGGATAAACGGCTATACGATGATATTGAGTAATATAATAATTAATTTCGTTAATCTGTACTGTACTACACTTGTTGTGTTTTATGTATGTACACCGAGCAGCCAAAATGTGTCCATGCTATTTTGCAGCCTCTGAGGTAAAAATAGATTTACGTTTAGAAGTATTTTGCATCTAGCGCTTTGGAACTTTCGATACGCTTAGGATTCCACATTTGGACAACTTAAAATTAAAAGCTGAGATACACTTCCGGCTGACTCCCTTAATTAACTTACTTTGTTACTTCACAAAGAATATAAAAATATGTAGTAGAATAATAATGTAAGAAAAACAAGCAGGTAGCGTAAGAAAATACTTATAGGATATAGGGTAATTCGCCAGTTACTGGCCACCTGTTAGTAACTGGCCACCCTAAACTAAAAATGAATTCTATTCACCAATAAACAGAATTCATTTTGGTGGCTAGTTATTGAAACCTTATACTAAAATGAATTCTGTTTATAGGTCAATATAATTCATTTTTAGTTTAGGGTGGCCAGTTATTGGCCGATAGCTGGTTACTGGCGAATTACCCTAATCCTATACCTTTGTACCTTTAGCCGTAAAACGTAACAGATATCCTTAAATGTCTTGCCAGAAGCTGTGAATTTTTAATTATTTTCTTTTAGTTAAAGATTTCTAGTAGACATATTGCTTGATAAAATAATATTCACAGATAAAGACAGAGAATAGAATTCAGTGTCAGTTAATTCGTATATGCTTGTCAGCCATTGTCGGAGTCGGCGGGGTTACCTAGAGGTCGGCGGCGGGTCGGCGCGCGGCGTGGGCTCGAGGTAGTCGCACGAGGGCGGCGCGCGCTGCGAAACCACCCGCGTCAGTGTCGGCCCGGGGAGACAACCCCCACCCCCTCACTCTTGGTCTTTGGACCTTGGTGTTGGCTACGCCACAGACCATGGTCTTTGATCTTACCTACACCTGCATCCGCAGGCGTTGCGAAGTGAGTCGTCAAACCTTACCTATCCTACGTAAATAGTAATTACTATTCCCCTCTTAGTAGGAGATCCCACATATATACCTTCACCAATCTGTCTGACAGATGAAACTATGAAAATATGAAAGAAAATATGTTCCAGAACATAAATAAATAGGGTTGCCTAAAGAAATATGGTCAAGGCTGTTTTTAATAAATTTTTGAAAAAAAACTTTTTTTCGTCAAATTTCACCGATTTGTTTGACGAACGAAATAAGTTTCAATGGAAAGCATACAACTTGGTAAACACAAATCAACTAGGTTGCCTATCTTTTTCCGGTCACTATTAGGTGGTTGCCGTGTTTAAAGAGGTGATTTTATATCGATAATTGTACTCATCTGTCTGACGCTTGAATTATACATCAAAATGACGGTAATTTTATTGCAAATACAATGGTATTGCCTGCGAAAATCCGGTCACAAATAAGGGTTGCCAAGCTTTTAATTAAAATAAGAAGGGAAGACTTTTAGCGATAACTCATAAACGGCTTAACTGATCAAGTTTGTTTTGATTTTATTTGATTGATTTTTTTAAGTACTATTTTCATGATTTTTTCCATATTTATGTTCTGGAACATATTTTCTTTCATATTATCATAGTTTAATCCGTCAGACAGATTGGTGAAGGTCGACCATATGTGGGATCTCCTACTATCTACCTGTAAGGTAATCACAGGCCACAGACCTTGAAGCCTAGGCTTACCAACTGGGTCTCAGTCATATCTAACCTATCCCATAACTTTTTACCCGACCTCGGCTGCTCGCGGGATACATACATTCGAGAAACCTTAAAGGAGCAATCCAGCAGGGTCGATTACGAAATACTTTATTATTTTTCTAAGAATGTGACGAAGTTTTTGGTTTGACTCAGTTATTTTTTAGCCTAGTCGAAGATTAGGCTAAAAATCTGTTTCCTACCATTTCCAATCAATCTAATTTCATCAACGTTCCTCTCAGAAGACAAGTGTAATTTTCAACAAAGACCATGGATATAATTATAACAATTAATTCTGCATCAAGTCTCCCCGGGCCTCTCACACAATCTACTCGTGCAGAGAATCACTGGCTCTTGCAAAACTATTCTCATTTCATTTGTATTTTCCAAATATTTGATATGAATTTCAAGAAATTACAAAAAAAATATTATTTAAATAATCATTTTCCGATTAAGATGCATCACACACGGGCTAAAATAATTAGAAATTGAATACCGAAATTTCACAGAATATAGTGTAAGTAGGTGCCATACAGGTTCCGGTGCTTACTGATAATTTCAGCCCGTGTGGGCTGCGCCTTGATGTGTTTTTTATTTAACTTGACCCAAAGGCACGCAATTTTGCAAAATCCAGCGTAAAGGGAGATAGGTAAATAAGACAAGAAATAGGTAGATTCCCGCTATAGCTACTAGGCAAGTAAAACACTTATTGAAGTATCGTATCAAGAGAGATTCCTTGAAATGTCCGCCGCAGCATGATTCGAGATGAAAATGATTTAGTCATGTTAAAAACAAGGTTAAATGACATGCATGAATGATACATTCCAATGAATCTCCGTCTAACTACGAGGGTCTATTTTCTAAGTTCCATTCAGGACAGGGAAATAAAACAAAAATATGAGCTATAAATGCCATAATGGTGCATGCCAAGCACGGCTCTTCACGGATCTAACATCGATACTTAACAGATTAAATAATAAGGGCCCAGTTACTTGCTTCTAGTAGCCAGAGCGAAAACGTTTGGAAAAAACAAAGTCACAAATTAGTCTTTTTTTTAGAAATCGCTTTTTATTTAGGGGGTAAACTCAAATTTTAGTCTGTCTTTACATACATACAATATTTTTTTATCGATTTGTTTGAATAGTAATGTAGGTAATTATTTCATTAATCTTTTCCTTATGAATGTAAAGACAGTACAAGGGGGCGAATTAAAAGAATTTTCTCAAAATTATTGGATTATTTTGTCATTATTTATATGAGGCATTGTTGGTGAAAAATTATATACGAAATGATTGACACTTTCATTTCTTCTGATAAAAATGAAAGTGCGTAGTATTTTAAATTATGGTTAATATGTTTTACTAAACATGTATACTTACAGAATTTTCAAAATCTTATATATAATAGGCAAGACTTGGGTATATTATCCGCACCTGTGTGATTTAATTTGCTTATAGCTTAGAAGTCAGTTTTGCGAGAACACATTTTGTGTCGTCTCATCACTTTTTAACATAAAATCACGGGTTCCAATTTTTACCCGTAAGAGGCAAAGCAACGATATTACATGTTTTAAACTAACAAAGAAACATCCTTACATTATAATAGAAATGAAACTTTTATGCGCATACCCGTCATTAACAAATTTTCACTTCAAAAAAAAAAGTTCGCTAAAATTCGAATATATTTTTTTAAATATTTTTCAGCCATCAATGCCTCATTTAACCTAGTGATTTATGACATAAAGCTTGCTACATACTTGCGGGCCATTGTTGAGCTGAACCTCGGTCGGGGGTAGCAGGGATCGCACCACGGGGAGGGGCGCGCTCACGATTTCTGGGTCCTGGTGCATAAGAAACAGTTTCACTTCCGACCTCATAGTTGCGTTTGTCAAATTTGTTTGTGTTTGACACGACAGAAAGGTCAAATGCGAAAAGAAAAAAAATGAAAAGAGTTCGCCTGTAGCGGAGATGAGAATGTTAAGATGGATGTGTGGCGTGACGAGAATGGATAGGATAAGGAATGAGTATATAAGAGGAAGCCTGAAAGTTGCACCCATAGTAGAAAAAGTAAGAGCAAATCGCCTAGCGTGATACGGGCATGTGATGCGGAGGGATGAAAGCCATGTGACGAGAAAGGTATTACGAATGAATGTGGAGGGAGGTACGAGGAAAAGTTGGATGAACTGTGTGAGAGATGATATGAAACGAACGCAAGTGAATGATGAGATGACAGGCGACAGAGAGGTGTGGAAGAGAAAGACATGCTGCGCCGATCCCAAGTGAATGGGACAGGGGCAAGAGAATAATGATAAAAAGGTCAAATACGGCTATCTCTGAACCAAAGGTTTCCTTTGTCAGAAATAATCTTTGCTATTGTTTTCAACTAAATCAAAGATGTAGAATTGTAGACCATAGCATTTTTTTTCTAAATCGCTTCAGCGGTTATTGATTCCCCATACAAACGTCCACTCCAATAGTGTTTTGGGGATGGGGTGGGAGGTTGAGGTTATCTTATCTGCCCAGGGCTATAACCGCGAAATGTTTTTTTTGACGTTGTTACTGGTACGGAACCGTTCGTGCGCGAGTCCGACTTAATCTTTTTTTTTAACAGAGGATAACAAGATGAAGTAATTTCTTTGGCAACAAACCTTTAAGAAGCACTCAAGCTGAACGAGCATGTTGGCGAACGAGGGCCGTTCTGTGGGCGTCGGGTTCCAACAGTCGCACATCAGCCGGTAGATTTCTTGAGGACAACCTGGAGTGGGATACATAAGTTTTAAAACCAAATGCAATCTTGCTGGCATTTTTTCTGTGCAAAGAGACTAGGGGGGTTGTGACTGCTTTCTGTTAGATCTAGCTAAAGGAGGTACCAGGGCTCTGCTTCTTGAAACCACTTGGTATATTATGTTAAGTAACTGTAACTTAATTAAATTATTTGTATTTGCTACACCTATTCTGGGTCCATGTGATACCATAAGCAATATGTAAATACTACCCAAAAACGTACCATGGAAGCAAGAAATAAATGAATACTGAAAGAAGTACTCCGTCTAATCGCTCTCTGTCTGACTTATTATCAGTTGTCTGGGAGGCAGAGATAGGGTCCCTGTTTGTTATTAAACTACAGTTCCTGGACGCAGTGCCCATCAGGACAAACAAATAGTGCAGCAACAATAAAATACTGACCGTAGGGCTTCTCGAGACGGCCGCCGCTGGAGACCATCTCCATGACCTCTCTGTTAGCACAGCCCGTATACGGCATCACGCCTAACGAGAACACCTCCCAAAGAAGCACTCCGAAGGACCTGGGAACACAAGTCACGGTTTTATGATACCTGTGATCATTGAGAAATCTTAATACGGATTAGACAGAACAGATTTCTGATCAATGGTCAAGGAAATGTCAGTTCTTGCAGATAAAATTGTCGGAACCGAAAATTCTGTATGTATGTGTGTGTTTCTGTTCCCCAGGAAGATAGAAGAATTAATAATTTTTTGGCATCAACAACTGCCGAAGAATACGTAGAAACGCTTTCTTAATGATTTCAAGAAAGTGAAAATGACATATGGAACAGAAACATGGCCGCTTACTGTGTGCCTCATAAGAAGGCTCAAAGTCACCCAAAGGGCAATGGGGAGGGCTATACTGAGAGTCTCTCTGCGTGATCGCATCAGCAGAACCAAAGTAACCGATGTAGCCCTCCAAATCGCTACCGGAAGGCGCAGCGTGGGTAGAACCCCCACAAGGTGGACTGATGACCTGGTAAAGGTCGCGGGAGTCCGCTGGATGCGGGTGGCGCAAGACCGGTCATTGTGGCACTCTTTGGGGGAGGCCTATGTCCATCAGTGGACGTCCTCTGGCTGATATGATGATGATGATGATGAAGGCATAGGTACTCGTACTCACCAGACATCGGTCTTGATAGTGAACACACCATCTATATACGCCTCCGGTGGCATCCATTTTATAGGCAGCATGGCCTTCCCTCCCTTCTTGTAGTAGTCCGCGCGGTATATGTCTCGCGCCATGCCAAAGTCTGCGATCTTGACGACACGACCCGGCCCGCGGGAGGAAAGCAGGCAGTTGCGTGCTGCGATGTCCCTGTTATATTGAAATTCTGATAAAGTGTCTGATTTTGGTACAGTCCAATGGAATAATTGGGGTCAGAAGTCAGAAGGTTAATATTAAACAAGGGAAATAAGGTGTATTCAGAAAATCTAATGAAAATCACCAATTCTATCATAAGTCCCTTCTCAGATTTATTCGACGGTTCTCGGCATTCGGAATTACCCGAAAACACCTTCCATAGTAGAGGAACGTAGTACATTCACAGTCTTATAATCTGGCACTACCAGTCTTAGAAAGAATCTTTTAACCAGCTTCATTAGATTATAGTGGAAAATTGATAAATGACCCATGGAAGGTAAAAATAAACAAACGCTCATTTGTAGAACTACACTTGTGAACGAATATGCATAATAATTGTTATGGGATAAGCTTTATTGAATGTAGTTACTAGTGCATACAAACTTAATATACATAACTAGAAAAAAAAACATAATTAAATAACTAACCTACAAAACTTAAAAACTAAATCTAAAAATAAATAAAACTAAACTTAAAATAAAAAAAATTACAAAATATCCCCCTGCGGAATGGTGCCGTAGATGCTGGCAGCATTTCCTCGCTGTATCGCAATACTTATTCTTATTGTTATTAAGTCCGACCTCATTTCCCACACCATCTAATTGTTATCACGAATTCTACAATCCATATTATAATATTTAATATTATTATTTTAAGGCGAAAGTGTGTCTGTCTGTCTGTTACCTCTTCACGCTTAAGCTGCTGAACCGATTTAGTTGAAATTTGGTATAGAGATAGTTCGAGTCCCGGGGAAGGACATAGGATAGTTTTTATGTCGGAAATCATCCCTGAAGAGAGTGCAAAGAGGGGTGGAATTAAAACAGTTAATGAATTGCCTAATAATTGAAGTAAGCAATGCGCGAATTGAATGATTGCTATTAGCATTATCCAGGCGCTATACCTATTTTAGCTGCTGTCACTAATTCCACGCAGACGAAGTCGCGAGCAAATGCTAGTATTTAATAATCTCCACTTCATCAATTTGTGCACAAACATCACTAACCTGTGTATAAATCGGTTAGACTCCAGATACTTGCAGCCCTTGCATACATCTATTGAACACAGGAGTAGGTCCTTCATAGTGAGCACGCTCGCCCGCTCCGGCCTCGGCCGGGACTCGCGGAGGAAATTCTTGAGGTCCCCTCCTGCGAGGAGCTCGAGGACTATAAATCTGTGGGGAAAGAAATGTATGAGATAGAGATGCACCGGATATGCGGTTACTATCCGGTATCCGGCCGGATGTTAAAATACCGGACAGATAGGCCGGATACCGGATAGTGACCGATGGACAGGCCGAACATCCGGTATCCGATATACGGGCCAAACAACTATCCGTTGCATCTCTCTCTAGTATGAGATAAACATTTTAAAAAATCACGGAGAGGCGTTCGCATCTTTCCGAGACCAAACTAAAAAACCAGATTAGTGCGATAGGACTCGCCCACCGAGGGTTACGTACTTTTTAGTATTTGTTGTTATAGCGGCAACATAAATACATCATCTGTGAAAATTTCAACTGCCTAGCTATCACGGTTCATGAGAGACAGCCTGGTGACAGACAGACAGACGGACAATGGAGTCTTAAGGGGCCCACTGATTAACAGTCCGCCGGACGGTATCCGCCTGTCAGTTGTACGGAACTGTCAAAATTTTTACCCTTTGGGTACGGAACCCTAAAAAAAGTAATCTCGGGAAGCCTTAACTCAGAAGTATTCATTCTCTGAAGAGCTGTCGTGAAGACTTGGACCACCATGGACTCATCGTTCCGTAGAGTTTTCGCAAATAGGTCGAGTGAAAAAAGAGGGGAGGTTTTATCCAGCAGCGAGACACTTAGTAAGAAAGCTAAGAAAAAATACATAAATTGGAAACCGATTTACAGCTACTTCCCCAGGGGTGCTCGATATTTGATGATCCTCCCAATTTTGAAAGCAAAATTTTACCTGGGACGAAGTATCTAAGCACACCCAATATAACACTAATAAGTAATAACTGCCAATTTAATGGTAGTTAAGTTACCTGTGATGTATTGTGGTGTTTCATATTTGGCTGAGGTCTTCGATAGTGTGTAGACAGACGCTACCCCAGTGTACTGCTCTTAATTTTAAGGACATTAATTGTAGGATATTGGTAGTATGGACATGTAATGTGAAGGCCTTAAAAGCATGTGATCCGACAAGTCCTTAAAGTCCTCTGTACATATAGGGCCAGCGTGAGCCAGTCTGGGGGACGCATTTATGCGTTAGAGCAGCGGTCGGCAACCTTTTAGCAGCCAAGGGCCAAATAGTAGTTATCGAAGTAGACGCGGGCCGCACTTTGTTAATATTTATGACTTTATCAGACATTGTCGTTTGTCAATATTACATACAAAATAGCCAGGGAGGCTCGCGGGCCGCAAGTGAGAGGTTCGCGGGCCGCTTGTTGCCGACCGCTGCGTTAGAGGGAGCAAGTGATATTGCTATCTCATTCTACCGCATAGCTGAGTCCCTTGGACTGGCCTGCGGTGGCCCAATATGTACAGGGGCCTTAACATATGTATCGGTCTGAGGAAGCACGGCAGCCCCTTCCCCCCCCCCCCCCCCCCCTGACTTGGATATATGTCATCAGCAGTGATCAGAATGGCCGCCTCCATGAGGAAGTCGCTTTCTGCTTGCCCCGTAAACAATTTTAAAAGAGTCTTCACAGCTGGAAGTTGTTGTTGGGCTAAGACTATAGGACCAAAGATCTCACCTGGGATGACTATCAAAGCACACTCCAATGAGATGCATAATGTCAGCCTGTCTGAACTTGGCCATGATGGCCGCCTACATGAGAAAGTTGCTTTCTGCTTGCCCCGTAGACAATTCTAGAAGAGTCTTCACAGCTGGAAGTTGTTGTTGGGCTAAGACAATAGAACCAAAGATCTCACCTGGGATGGCTATCAAAGCACACTCCAATGAGATGCACAATGTCAGCGTGTCTGAACTTGGCCATGATGGCCGCCTCCATGAGGAAGTCGCTTTCCGCCTGTCCCGTGGATAATTCTGGAAGGATCTTCACGGCTACTTGGAGCTTTTGGTTGTTGGCCATAGACAAAGATCTGGGAAGTTTCCTTTAAAGCATAGACAACAGAACCAAAGATCTTACCTGGGATGACTATCAAAGCACACTCCAATGAGATGCACAATGTCAGCGTGTCTGAACTTGGCCATGATGGCCGCCTACATGAGAAAGTTGCTTTCTGCTTGCCCCGTAGACAATTCTAGAAGAGTCTTCACAGCTGGAAGTTGTTGTTGGGCTAAGACAACAGAACCAAAGATCTTACCTGGGATGACTATCGAAGCACACTCCAATGAGATGCACAATGTTAGCATGTCTGAACTTGGCCATGATAGCCGCCTCCATGAGGAAGTCGCTTTCCGCCTGTCCCGTGGATAATTCTGGGAGGGTTTTTACTGCTACAGGGAGCTCCTGGTTGTTGGCCCCGTGGCGGTAGAGGCCCTGGTAGACCTCACCGAAGGCGCCTTGTCCAAGGGCTCTGGAAATATAGATTAGATTTGGGATTTCAACAACAGTTTCTTATGCATTAGAACATGACAGAATATTAATATAAAATTAGCTTCCATACTTATTCACATTTAATTGATTTTGACATCATAGATGTAGAATTTTTTTATGTTTAACCCCTCGTCTCAATATTGATAGTTGATACCCGAGCAAGCGAAAGATTGCAAAATTTATCCGAAAACGTAATCTTGAGCGTTGCGAAGGTTTCAAGGCACGAGGGTTAGACAAACTTTGTCCCTTGTAAAACAAATAACTATTGCCGCTTAGACAACGATTGTGCTATAACCAACTTCGGGAATATGAATTGAATACTCACTTAACCAACTTCAAGGCTTCTCTCGAAACTTGCGGTAGTCCCCTAACATCGATCCCTTGAGGTAAAATGTTCTCGCTTCCATAGTGAGGGTTGAAAGCCATGCTCAGAGGATTCTCAGTGCCTCCAGGTGCGTTCCTCAGTCGGTGCAACTGGACTTCTTGTTCGAGGAGGTGCTTTTGACGGAGTTCCGACTCTTTCCGACGCTGGTAAATGTTGTCTGTGGGAGAGAGATGGAACGAACTATTAAAGTAAAATATCAACCCATTTCCGAGAGGTTCTGGGACTTAATGTCAGCAGGTACTTGGATGAAAATTTTAGAATATACTGATTTCTTTTACGCCATTAAATCTTAGAATAGTGATTCTTTATTTATAAGAACGGGCCATTTCAAAAGGCATTATTCTGGACTCGGTGACAGATGGACGGACAAAGGGAGCGTGCATGAACTGTAGAGGGCAGCACAGAAGCCCCCTATTAATTGAGCGAAGCATTATGTCAAGTTTCCATTTTTAGATTTCAGCCACTAGATGGCTGACCATACTATACGAAATAGAGCCAGCGTGAAGTGTAGGGAGCAGCACCTGCTTAGACGCGTGAATTGTTTTCGCTTTCAATTCAAGTCACGAGATGGCACACTCTCCAACACGCACGGTCCCTATAGAGTTCGGTTTTGGCATAATTGTTAAATAAACACACTTTGTCAATATGTTACTTACACATGTACAGACACCCAATGACGAATATCAGCGCGAAGATGAAACAGAATACTCCGAGCACCCACACCAGCATGTTGGACATGTTCGTCCAGGATTCTTCCACTGTAACAGAAAAATACATTTTATTCATTCAATCTACTGACAAATGCACTTGAAAACATGGTTGCGTATTTTATCTGACTATACCAAAACCATCATTATTCTATCAAGAATTTCGCAGGCTTTATGAGGAAATACGGGTGGCTAAAAATAACTATTCCCGTTGCCAGGGAGGTTGTGGGATTATACTGAGCAATTTTTACTATGGAACCAACCCCGAAAACGAGAAAAAAAATTGGCAGTTTTATATATTTTGGCTGGTCCATTTTCTATGGGAGGGTAAATATTTTTTTTTTTGTGATTTCGGGGTTGGTCCAATAGTAAAAGTTGCTCACTATAATCCCAAAACCTCCCTGGCAACGGGAATGTAGTTATTTTTTAGCCACCGTGTATAACCATCGACAGTGACTAGAATATCAAGGGGTAACACGTACGTATACACTTGGTGGGGTCGTTGGCATCAGTGGTCCAGGTGGAGGGGCAGTAACAGCGAACTTCGCTCCGATGCTCGTTTAATGCCACACAGCGGTACGCGCAGCCGCAGTCCTAGAGAACATACATACGTTAGGGTGGTATTCCATCTGTCAAATGTCATTGCGTCTCACTCTTTCATTAAGCAAAATGTGAGACACTAGTGAGACAAAATAGACATTGGACAAAGAAATTGGACAGGTGGAATACCACCTTTAGAGGAATATCTTAATAATATCTTCATTAGATTGACTTTTCTGACAGTAGCTGGACAAAATCTATTAAACTCTTCACGTCGGTTGTAAACAAGCCATTATGGCCCGCTTTAAGAACTTGTACGTCACACACTTTTCGAAGTACTCCATACTATAGTCCCTGTACTAAACCTCGGCAGGAGCTCTTTTCCCAGCCGGAGCGTCCCTGCTATAGAAAAACTCTCAAACTGTCTACGTCGGTAGCAAACTAGCCTGTATTCTCCTTTTAAACGTTTAAACTGTAAACATCCTCTGTAGGAACTTCAGCCAACACCCGAAGCGTTCGCGGAAAGAAATTCTCTAATTCTCAGAGTTCTCTATCATTTAGGTTTCAGATGAAATATCATTTAGGTGAGTCTTGATTTTTTTTGGTCTTCTACTTCAAGGCTGTGCATCTAACAGAAGTCGGACTATATGCAGTTTTTTGAGCTGATGAAAAATCCATGATAGTTTATCATGTTGTTCGTCAGAGAAAACTAAAACCGGATAAACCGTGACCATTAATACAGGGACCAAGGAAAGAAAACCATGTGCAGACTCACGTGTATAGCCGGTATAATCAACACCTCTCCAGGACTGCTCCTCTGCCCCACAGTAACTTCGCTGTAGTCTCTAATCGCTCGTGCCGTGTCCACATATGACCATCCTCCTTCGCTGTGATGCCCATGACCCTCGTTTGTGTTGCCACCTGAAAATTGGTCGAAATTAAAAGAGATTCTGCATGTTGCTGAAGACCCCTTCTGTAATCACCCCCGCCCCACGTATGACTGCCGACAGCGCCATCTTTTAGCTCCTTGTAAATTCATCTATCCATCCTCCTCACTCACCTCCTTTTCTACATCCACCCCCACCCCTTCCGAATCCTCATAAGCTTGTCCAACACAGACCAGGCCGCCGATAAATAGCGCCATATATTACGCCGAAGGTAAGACTAACTCATCTACTATCCTTGTTTGACACTAGTAAACTTACCTATCCATCCTCCTCCGCCACCTCCCCTCCTGCAGCCACCCCCACCCCCTCCGAAGCCTCCATGAGCTTGTCCAACACACGCCAGGCCACCGGTAGCGCCATCTTTTAGCGCGCCTCCTCGAACTAACTCGAAGCCTGGAGTGATGGGTTTCGCGCCTGCTACCCATCCGCCGCCAGCACCTGAGGACAGAAGTTAAATTTAGTAAGAATGGTGGAAATAGCGAGGTGACGTTTTCATTGAGCCTTTCCAAGCCAAGCCAAAATATTCTATCAAAGTTGAACTACACTAGGGAAGAATTCACAAATTTTTTGCCGCTAGAGCAACTTTCTTTTTTACTCATCTAACAGGATCTCAGCACTCACCAGGAGTCTGTCCAGGCTGACCGTACATATAACCTGACTCGGGAGTAGCGTTGGTGGCAGGCCGAGCGTGCTGCGAACCGTCATCGTGGAAGGTGCCTAGAGAGATGCCCCCACCACCGCCTGCCACTAGCAGGGGGAACTCTTGGCCTTCTTTGTCAATCTAGAAGGGAATGGTAAATGGTTAGCGAATGAAACTATATGACGATATCTTTATTTTATTTTAGCTCTATCCTTTTCTTATATTTGCCTTTTGAATCGATAGACAATTTTCTTCTTCTTCTACATTGTCACAATTTTTTTTCCAGGTGCAAAAAAGACGGAGTTCTGTGACAAACAAACATATGCCTTTCCTTTTAGGAAAGCAACTATCGTCTGCGGTAACATTGACGCTAAATACTGTTGTTGATTACTGACTGACTCAGAAATGTAAAGAAAATTTTCACTGTCAGGACTTTAAAGTTGGTGAAATAAGCTGACCTTCCAAGTCAAGAAAGGTGAGGGCTTCTCTGTAAAACTATAGGAAGTAAAATAGTGATAGCAGTTAATATTACTCACAAGGAAGACATAGGTGGCGCCACCGCCGCCGCCGCCGCCATCTTGGACATGCGTGTTCCGGACCTCGTGCGTCTTGCTCGTGAAGATGATCGCAGAGTCGTTGGCACGCTTGTTGCATTCTTGCGTTTCTTGAGCCGATAGACCCTGTCAGAAAAATTAAACAATTAAGGTGCAGGGGGACAATTTCGACAGCAGGGAAATTTCTACTACTTAATCGAAATATCATCCATGTTTTACATTATTAACTAGAGTGCGAGAACCAGATATGTTTTTCGCTATCTGGACATATATGGCCCTGAGCCCCGGTATTTCATCAACATATGTGTCTTCTTCCCTTTATGTAATTCAAAGAGATCTTTAGCTGATGCTCCGTGGGCCACTCCTACCCAACTTGCACCCAACTTCCAGCAAAGATTGGTTAAAATATGGACATACCTCAATTGTGCATACAAGTGTTTACGGGCGACAATTTACTTACACACACACTTCACAATCATAATTCACTTACATATATACAAATATAATTCACTACTCGAGGCTGAGCATTATAATCATTATATGGCTCAAACCCGATGTGTGCATGTGAAATCGATTTATCAATAGGTAACAAGCGTTGGTCCTTGCTGTCCCAATAACATATGCATTTTCTGTAGCTCGCATAAAGCTCTTGCTGACGCTCTGTGAGCAACTCCTACCGCAGATCGGTTATAGATACCTTCTTACAAGCGTTGAGTCCTTGCTGTCCCATCAACATATGAATTTTCTCTCCTTTGTGTAATTCGGAGAGAGATCTTTAGCTGATGCTCCATGGGCCACTCCTACCCAACTTCCACCGAAGATCGATTAAAATATGGACATACCTTCTTACAAGCGTTGAGTCCTTGCTGCCCCATCAACATATGAATTTTCTCCCCTTTGTGTAATTTGAAGAGAGCTCTTGCTGACGCCCCATGGGCTCCAACTTCCACCGAAGATCGATAAAAATATACACATACCTTCTTACAAGCGTTGTGTCCTTGTTGCCCCATCAACATATGAATTTTCTCCCCTTTGTGTAATTCGAAGAGAGCTCTTGCTGACGCTCCATGGGCTACGCCTACCCAACTTCCACCGAGACCCCCACTTGCACCTAATGCTATTATCCTGCAAATAAACAATTGGCGTAAGCGAGAGATGTACCTATCACAATGGGGATGATGACAGACTGATTTTTAACTTTTAACGATAGTGATTATAGGACCAGTGTCAGTTCACATAAGTATGTAGTGGAAGGTGATGTCCTGATGTCTCTTCTGAATAATGATAATATACATTTTAATTTATGTTCAAATTATATTATAGCAGTCTACCCTCGTCCAATAAATTGTAATGCTTTATTTTGTGCATGGTTTGAAATAAATTATTTTAACGACAGACCGTCTATTTCGTAATATTCAGAGATAGACGCTCGCATGGGCCATATTAAATGTTATCAACACTCAATTAAAAATTAAAAGTAATGAATCCGGAATATACGGAAACTCTGTAAAAAGTGACGTTTTTTCTCTTTTCGTTTTGAGGGTGCGTGCTATCAAATCAACTGGGCCAGCACTTTCTTATTGAGTTTTAGTTATCGCCAGTGATTATAACTTACGTGTACAGCCCCTCATGAGGCACCTGCCACACTTGCACGCCGCTGTTGACGGTGACAGACACGCCTGTTTGGTTATACGCCGCGTCGCACATCGTCTGGTTGGGCCCGAAGCGGCCCGTGGCACCGCAGGTTGTGAATCGGTAGACTGAAACGAGAGGAAATTTTAGTACCCTGAAATGTACTCGTATGTACCATCACGCTCCGCGATTGTTGCGCCATTTAGGGTCCTAGCTTGGTTGTTCAATACTTACGCTATGCAATTCCCAATTTCGAAAGAACCCTAAATGGCATAACAATCCCGTATGGTGACTGTACAATACAGAATGTTTGAGGTGAATATGATTTTTACTACGGTGCGAGTACCTATCAACCTCAAATAGCAAAAAAAAAACTGTCTCTTTTATAATTTAGCTTGCGAGATTTGACCCAAACACCACGTAAATAACCGTCGAGCAACACCGGCTTCCGACACGTCGGAAGGGAGGAGCCCAAGCGATATCTTACCGTACAAACCGTACTGCCATTTTTTGCGGGGGGAAACGTGCACACAGTCTCACTTTTCACTCAATACATACAAAATTCAATCTGTAATGATGACACAAATACATAGAAAATGACACACGTCAAAGACAAATCTTGCACACCTCGATCTCTTTATTGTGTACGGATGAGCCACTACACACACCGCGCATGTTGTGTGCATGCACAGTTGATCTTGTACCTCGGCAGAGGGGAGATAGTGCGAATGCCGACTCCCTTCCATGTTGCTCGAAGTAAATAACAAAGAAACAGTGTAAGCTAAATAAAAGTTTGTAAATAGTAGACACTCACAAATTTTATCAGCAAAGGCATGATGCGGCGTAGTCTTCTCTTCGAACACGGGATCGTAATAATTGTAGTCTCCTAACTCGTCGGGGTCTATATTGAGCCCGAAACATTCGGGCGCCATAGAAAAATCATCGATGGCGGCGTCCGAGTAAATTCTCATTCCTCTCCGAGTTTTGAATTCGAGGTAGTATCTGCAATATATCATTAAAATTAAAAACCTCCATCGCAATGATACGGAAGAACCGATGTTGATAAAATATGTCATTTAAGCAGCGCTAGAAAACCTGCTCTCAAATGTCTAAATCGGTTTACCCGTTTAAGAGCTACGGTGTAACAGACAGACACATATACATAGCGGTCAAACTTATAAGACCCTTATATGCCTCTTTTTGCGTCGGGAGTTAAAAATTAACTCCCTTGTTGTGTATTTCCTGGTAGAGTAGAGCAATAGAGGCTTTATGATTAATCCTTTTACTGACTTCTCAAAAGACACTTTTTATACAAATGCAACCAGTGCCGTATAGCATAGAACGTTAAAGAATTATTAACGCTCAATTTACGCATCAATAAATTATGTTTAATAAGCCTCATAGCCGTTGCAATATTTAAGCACGAATCTTCAAACTCGAAGTCGTTTTCTAACATCGAATCCATGTTTACCTAATTCAACAACAGGCGTGCCACAAGGCACTATACTGCGACCATTACTTTTAATGCTAAATTAAACATTGCTAAGGTAAATTTTACTATTAAATAACATACCGTCTAGTAATATTAGGCAGGAATATGATGGCTCGTAACCAGTTCTCGCCTTTGTCTCTGTGCGAGAACCAGACTTGATGCGAGATGTTACCGCGAGTGGACAGTTCTACGACGTTCACGCTCAAAGAGCCAGTGTTTCGGCCATTTTGTTGATAGTAGAAGCGAATCTGTGGAAATATACGTATGACGTATTTTTGCTAAACATTGTGATGCAAATAGAAAATTCCTGACAAATTCATAAAAAAAACTAAGCGACTATACTCTGTATCTTTAGAGGTACTTAAATAAAAGTAAGCAAATAATTTGTACATTTTCGGGTAGTTATAACATTTATTGATTAACCAACCAAATACAGAACAATCTGATGGCTTAAGAAACCATTTGAGGGTAGATTTTGTTTACTCTTTTTTAAATACCTAAAGATACAGACTATAAGTAAGGTTTACTCGGGTAATTCCGAATGTCGAAAACTGTCGGATAATTCCGAAAGAGACTTTTATTATGATGGAATTAAGGGTGATTTTCATCTCAATTTCGGAATTATCCGACATTCGGTAATACCCGAATACACCTTACCTAACTATCGATGGACACAGCAAGAAAAGTTCAAGTGAAGATTTGAACTTTTTACATTAAATATATCAGGAGGTTAATAGAGGAACTCACCATACAACAATTATAATATCTCGACGACGGCCGCCCATGCAGCCTCGGAGGCGGATTGAACACCACCGTCTTCATCACCGCCGTCGAAGCGAAATCTGCCTTCTCCTGATTAGGCCCAGTCACGTTCATGTTCACAAATAAATAATACCCTACACAGTGGGTGAGGGTATGGTTCATGTGGGCTGGGAAGAGAGGAGGGATAACTTTTATAGCGGAGTGGGTCTCTGGAGGTCCGCACGTATGGTCGTGGTTCGGGCCTGTCTTGTCAGTTGGCGTCGGGCCGCTGTGACGAACCCATTTTAGGATTGGTCTGTGGAAGATGTTTAACATTTTAGATTCTCGTACACACCTCGACACCTAGTTTGAGTTTTATATAAAAAATTGTGCAGTTTCACTGAGAGCTTGAAATTTTGTATACGTAATGAAAATTAACTTAACGATTAAAGATTTTTAAACAAATTCTAATGCAGGCTCTTATATTCAAAAACCATCAAAATTAAGTGTTTTTGACATGGGTATTAAATATAAATAATACCAGACCAGGGTTTGAGAATACTTACTGAGGTATATTTTCAAAACCGCAAAAGTCCAGCTCAAAGTCGCAGTACGATCCATACGGCATTTTATCTGTAAAAATCACAAAAATTATCAACCGCTCAACCTAAATCGTTGAGGGATCTAGAAATTTAAGACATTCCTAAAATATTGTATAGTTCCGCTAATAAACATTTTTGGAAATTCACCCTTGAAGGGTACAAATGGGGTTAAATGGCGTATTTTAACTTTTGCGAGATACATATTGGACAACTGGGATACTTACCGCAGTTTTGATTCTCATCGCTGGCACTATCGCAATCTTTCACCAGGTCACACACCTGCTGTAGCTTGATGCACGATTCCTTCTGCAATTAAAGAAAAAAACAATCTATGAAAAATACACCTTTAATGAATATAAAATATGTATAGTTAACAATAACAGCCCGAGCCATTCAATTACCTATATGGTCGAAAGGGGTCTCAATGTATTGGCCCCGCGTCAAATTTAAATATAACATTCATAACTCAGGAATCTGTTCTCACGAATATTTATTCGTGATAAACAGACAAATAAATGCCCTTACCGGTATTCGAACTCAGGATGGCGATATTTCGTAGGCAGGGTCACTACCGACTAGGTTAGGAGGCCGCTAACACCCATGATTTCGCAATTATGCTGAAGCAACTTGCACTGCCCATATACACCGGCAGTTAAGAAACAATCCACTACCTAATCCTAATGTTGTCTAAGAGGATCCTTCGGTAAGGGAGTGTGGTGTGCAGTTTAGCAAAAGAATTTGACTGACTACGCCCATGATTTCGAATTTACGCTGAGACAAGCTGCACTGACCGTTTAAACCGGCAAGAAACAATCCACTGTCCTAATGTTGCCTAAGAGGATTTTCGGCAAAGGAGTGTGCAGGTTACTTACGCCCATGATTTCGCACTTATGCTGCGGCGACTTGCACTGCCCATTATAAATAGGTGGTTCAGGAACGCAGTCCACCATCCTGATGTTGTCTATGGCGATGTGAGGCAGGGGACTGTTCAGGCTGACGAACGACGGCCGAGTGATTTCCACCATGATGTTCACCTCTTGCTGGATTTTGGCGATTTTCACTTTGAAATATCGCCATCTGTACAGAAATACAATTCAAATTGTACGAGTATAGGGAAAAGTGCCTACCAATAAATTAGATATGTAATTATTTCAGTTTAGAGCCAACTACGAAGAAAAAAAAAGAAAACAAAAAGAAAACAAAAAAAAGAAGAACGAAAAAAGAAGAAGAAAAAGAAAGAAAGAAGAAAATAGTTAAGTAATTCCATTCAATCCAATCCAATTATAATTCCTCGTGTCGTGGTTCGATGATCAAACTAAGTGGAATGTAAAATTCCTTATAGTCCGAGTGGTCGGACAGACGGAAAGTTCCTTGTCCAGGGACCTGTCGAACCACGCGGCCGGAGAGTAATTTTTGCGGGATTTCGTAAAAATTAATTCTCTCAGAACTGTACCTCCGTGAGAAAGGCTACATGGCTCACAATTTAAAGCATTATAGTACTTACTCTTCATAGTTATTCCCGGTGACTTCAGTCAAAATCCACTGAATCCCCGACTCTGATTCGGACACCAGTCGTATACTGGCGTTTTGCATCCTACTCTGGTGGAGCCAGGCTTCGAACTGTGGGAGAGAGACACATACAATTACACAGTCTTTTGAATTTGTTTGTAAAACCTACGAAAACTTTAAGTTTTAGGCCTTCTCCGTTAGCTTACCCGCTTTGCGGCCTGGCCACGACGTTGCGCGACTGGCTTCGGCTAAGGCGACAACCATAGATTGAAGCGAGACACAGCGATCGGACCTTTCGTTCCCATCTATGGTTTTCGCCTTAGCCGAAGCCAGTCGCGCAATGTCGTGGCCAGGCCATTAGGCCCCTAGCAAAAAAAATGTAATACATACCTGGCATGTTTCCCACAGTCCTCGGAAGAGTGGCGACCGTATGACCATGTTCTCCATCGTGGGGTCCACCGGGAGGTATAGGAAGTGACCTGGGGAAGAAAACATCAATCGTGTGATCCAATTGTTGAAATTGTATGATGGATATCCGAATGATCGGGTAAAGGTATGTAATGAGATAGTGACATTTAAATTATTAGGTACCTAATTATTCCTAATCTTAATTGAATATTAAACTTCTGAGAACATTGTAAGTTTTTATTACTAGTTTCTAGGTAGGTATATTATGTTAAGGTCAGTTGATATTTATAATTTTTAAATTTATTTTTCCAGTTTGTACCTCATATTTTAATTGTAAATAATTGTATTACTTAGCTATATTTTAAATATCGTAAGCCGTAAAGGTACATCAGAGCTGCTGCATTGAAAAAACACCCTATCACCTGTACTAATGTATTTACACCCATGATGACGAAATAAAATTATTGATTGATTGATTGATTGAAGGCGACGTTCGGATGGTATGATAATAAGAATAACATACGTTTTCCTTGATAAAATGAGTGACGTTAGCCGCCGCATTACGTCACGACACGCTATCGAATGAAAACTACAATAGGGGCAGGGGCACATAATACATAATTTTAGTACAACCGTACAGAAAGGACACTTCCTACAAAACCGAAGTTACACAGCGGTTCAGGGACGAATCATGCTATCCATTTCTAATCTATGGCAATATCCATTTCGGCTATTTAGGGTTGTCAAAATTCAAGTGAATATCTTATCTGTGGTCGTGCACGCAAAAGGACGTCAAATGGTGCCAACCCTAATAATTGCTCGGACCAATGCTGAGCCGAGCGGAGCCGAGTTAGCCCGAAGTCAGAAGTGTCTCCCCACTGCAGCAGCTAGGGGTTATTCAATAGGTGTGTGAAGCGAGCCCAGTACGGATATGATGGTCGTTTTTGACTACGTAGTCACGTGATAAAACGCCGGGGTATCCATCACTTTCAATCGCGGTCTGTTAAAAAGTGACGGATATTTTGTCATGTGAATAAAGCCGTCCATAGTAGGCCTGGAGTCAGTAAATCAGTGTAAACGCGACCTAAATAGCCGTCGCTAGAATCGCCGTGGCAACTCGGGATTACCGAGCGAACTTTGACATTTTGCATCGCGTGGGCTCGGTGTTGCTAGGAAGGAACTTGTGGAATATCTAGAGATTGGGATATTAACACATTTGCAATTTTATAACTTAATGTAGAATCCACGTCCGTCTACGCTAACTCATAAAAGGCATTTCCACACTTTGCTACAAAGTATGTTCAAAGTTAGCTTGGTTTGACTCTAATCGCCAATATCAATTGGCGCAGTCAGTAGGATCCGTACCTTAGGTATACCAAACACATAATACCCAATTATTCATACCACTTTACAAGCCTCAAGCACTTCATTTACGTTGTATCCCTTTCGTTCAAATACATAAGTGAACATGACAGATTATCATTTTAACGCCCGATAATGAATGACGCCCTTAGGGTGGTACGAGTATTCCATCTGTCCAATATCTTGGTCCAATGTGCATTGCGTCTCACTCTCTCACTAAGCAAAATGTGAGACTTAAATACACATTGGACAGGTGGAATACCACCCTTTAGTAATTTAAATTTATACTCTGGCACAGCGACTTTGTCAGTTGAGAAAGGCGGCAAATTTAAAAAATATAGGCGCCAAGAGTTGTAGTCCCATAGAAAACTTGAATTTCGTGCCTTTTTCTTGGTAAGTTTGGTGTGATTCAGAGACCTAGCATTATTTGTTGTATTATTCTATCTTAGTTAAAAGTCTAAAAGCTACCGACATTTCAGTAGATCTGACAACGTTGCGTGGGAAAGACTTGGAGAAGTTAATTATTTACTTTAGTTATTGTTTTAAGGTTTAATTTGATAATCTTATCTAAACCGTTCAAAGTCATAAGTTCAACCAAATTGTGTAAGTCTAGTTTGAGCAACAAAAATGTTATTATTCTATAAGTGGAAATATATCGTCTCAATATGAAATGCATGGTTTCAACACTTTAGTAACTTTAGTTGAACAACGTAGGCGTTACGTAAACTAAGTACCTAGTTAAACCTCCTTAAAGTTCATGATTATATTTACTCGTATCGTATGCTTATCAATGCAATAATTTACCGTATTTTATCATGAACAAATTACGTAAGAGTTGAATAGCGCCATCTAGTTCAGCTGACAAATTAAAGGCAGACTTAATAATAAACTGTTAAATACTTAACTCTTTGATTTAATATTTGATCTGATACATTAAATCTCAGATTGTTCATAATCTCATTGAGTAGAAACAGAATCAGTGTAGAGCAAATGCATCAGAACGTCAAATCAAGTGCGGCAACTGCACAAGTGCACTAATTGCACGAGCCACTGCTATTCCCATTGCGCGCGCGCGGGGCGAGGGGTTAGGTCGGGTCGGACTAGAACATGGGTCTTCAAACCCCGGCCCGCGACGCGTTCCAATCCGGCCCGCCGACTCCCAAAGCAAGTGCCCACTGTCCGGCCCGCGGTAGCCAGGCTCCAGGGGCTCGGCATTCATTGAGAGTGGAATTGTTCCTAACAGCAGCAACCAGACACCCTCCCCCGGCGCAAAAACCGACGATGGCCCGCGCGAAACTTTCTATTAATAATTCTAAGGGGCAATATGGCCCTCAGGTAAAAAAGTTTGGAGACCCCTGGACTAGAACATGGGTCTCCAAATCCCGGCCCGCGGGCCAGATCGAACGAAAGTTACAATTTTACTAAGTTAGGTACAGTCACCTGCAATAATATGTTACACAACGAACGCCACAAAAATACCTGACACGATCTTATTTGTAGAGCCATAAGAGCGAGTCACATAGTTTTGCGGCCTTCGAAGAGTAACATATTATTGCAGGTGAATACACGCTGTAACTATTCGGGTCTTTTGAAGCTTTTTAACAACTCGACTCGTTTTTAAAATAAATAAAAAATGATAAAATAAAACATTTATTTCGGACGATTCAATCCATAGTTTGTTAGTTACAAAAATACTTAAATTACTATGTTAGTATAGATAAAATTCTTTCAACTGAGCTTGTTCACTTACCTGTACTAACAATGGCATTATTCTATTACAATCCTATTATCTGCTTTTGTTCTTGTAGGCGCCAACCAATTTACTTACAAAATAAGTTAGAAGTACATTGCATCTATATTGAATTCTAAACCTTATTTCTTGTTAAATGGGGTTAAAATGGTCTAAAAAGATAATATCATATTCAATCTTTTGAAAAGTCACATGCACCTTAGCCACGACAGGTGTCGATGGTTGTTAAATGCAAAAAAAGTTGGGTTAGCCATTATTTAGTTAGTGTATTTTGTAGTCTATTGTTTAAAGAAATAGAGTCGTTAATCTATACTAACATTTCAAGGCGGTTATAATCTGCTTTTACTACGAGGGAATTATCCTAATTTGTGGTTTACCACTCAATGGTATTGTATTCTTGACTCTTTGAGTAAACTAGCTCAGATCGCTTGATTCAAACTATACCTAAACTAAGATGTTGGGAGGTCTAGTGCCTAACTAATTATGAACCTTATGAACCAATTTTGCATGTATAAAATTTATAGTTTATGATTTTGTAAGTGGGTAGTTTTTGCACGTGATCATCATGTTATGGTTTTTTTATGAATGAAAGTTTCACATTCAAAGGGACATAGTGTAGTAAATAAAGGTAGTGGACCCCGCAGTAATTCCTCAGCCAGAAAAAACTTTACAGTATGATAAAGTATCTATAAATAAAAAGTATTGTATAAATTTCCAAAGAATAATAATAATAGAATTAAAGTAAATACCTAAAGTCTTAAATCGTTAATATCTTTTTACGGAAAAATGCTCCGTTCAAACTTTCTTCACCAGACATATTCATGTAACGTATTCCAACAATATATGAAATATCAAAAAAATATCCCAGCAGAAATACCAGTATTAATAAAATAAAATTTTTTGGCGTGTCTTGGACCGGAAAATTGCTCAGTCTAATTTTTTCACTGGAATGCCATTTTATTGCCGTTTTATACCTACAAAATGAAAATCTAAAAATTTTTCACTCTCAGTTTTTAATAGTTCTATAATACATACATTTCGATACGCATTTTTTTTGGATTTTTTTACCCACTGCGCCAAATTATATTCTAAGATCATATAAGAAGAAAAAAATGACAGAGCAATTTTCCGATGAAAATGAGCGTCAAAAAAAGGAAGTATCATAAAAAAATATTCTCATGTTTGACAAAACTTTTAGATTTTTTTCTAGTATATTTTGTAAAATAATTTTGGACTGAGGAATTACTCGGTTCAATATATAATCAGATTTGTGTTTTTACCTAACTTAGGAGTGTTTTTTTTTGGATATTTATAATGTTAGTCTCGGCTCATACTATACAATAACCAAGCTAAATTTCATCGACTGAGAAATTAATGCATGGGTCTCCATACAACAACTTGCTTCATTTACTACACTAACAACTGATTTTACTGAGCCCTCTACTCGCTCGCACTGAGCATTCGCAATGAATGCATCGACTATTCCGGGAGGGCCGCAAATAATGCAAAATGGAAGAAAACGGACGGCTTTGTTATTTTAGAGACAAAGACCTGACGATCTACAATATCTACATACTATGTAAGTGAAGACCAAGACCAAGTTCGGCCTGGCCAGCCACATAAGGGCTCACGCTAGACAACGTCCATGATGTTTATGTCACTTAACGCCATTCTTCTAATACTTCTGTAAAAGCTGAGTAAGCGATATTGGGTCTGATAAAATATTTCATTGACAGTATTAGCCAGTGGCGTAGCTAGGCGTGGGTGAACGGGGCCTACGCCCACGGCCTCGCAAAGCCAACCTTTTTATTACATTGGGAAAACACATTGGGCCTCGTAGATGTGGTTTTCGCCCACGGCTAGATTGGGTCACGCTACGCCACTGAGTACCTATAGCTAACAAATTGGTATATTCTCATGAAAGCTTTACGGATTTGTTTGAGGTAGCTGCCATACAAGGCAAAAGCATTTCGTAAGCGATATTCTCGTGGTTTATATAATATTTAAAACTTTCGGGTTTTGAACACATATTAACTCACATCATATATTTGCTGGGAGTTCAGTTAGCCGCGACCACAACCAGTGAAACCTGTGTCGAAACGTCGGTAAATAAAGGTAATAAAATAAATTCGCGATAGACCCGTCTATAAATGTCAGTTGATATTCTCGTGGTTGCCCCATATAGACAGAAGCTTAAATATAAATTCCGTTACGATCGAAACTTAAAATTCGTTTTCTTCGCTGTGTTGTATGAGGGTTGTCAGTCTTCATTATTTGCAAGACTCTGTTCTAAACCGAACAAATCAAGGACGTATCCCGAACGTATCAGCAGGAAGTTATTAAAGTCTATTTCCATCTCATTGAGTTGTGACCATCTAACACTCTAATAACATACCATTTTCAACCTTATTCCAACGGCATAAGGTGCTTTTTGTAGATACCTAACTGAATAGAGGGAGTTAACTAAGCACTAGACTGAATTGGTTGGGTCTACACATACATAAAAAGATGTCTCATCGGGGGGGCTTAGCCAAAATGACAACCGTTGATAGAAAACAATAATATATAGAAATAGACACATGACTACTGACAGTACCTAATATTGACTATTCGTTAGCATCTGTCATCCGGATACATTTTTAGGGTTCCGTACCTCAAAAGGAAAAAAACGGAACCCTTATAGAGGATCACTCGTGCGTCTGTCTGTCTGTCACAGCGTATTTTCTCGGAAACTAGTGGACCAATTAAGTTGAAATTTGGTACACATATGTAAATTAGTGACCCAAAGATGTACATGTAACGTAAACAAATTATAAATTCCATATTAGCAATCGTTTTGACAGTTCAGAAAATCTGTGGAAAACGGCGAAATTTATGCTATTTTTGAAATACGAGAAATAAGAATTGGAATCAAGCAGTGGTATTGACCACTCATTTTCAATTCTATTAGTGGAATTTAAATGGATAATACCGTAAAATGGGGTGAGTAGGGAGAAAACTGACATTCTTCAAACCTCGATAACATTTTACTTTTACGTATGTAAAGTGTAAACTGTATGGTACTTTTTGACCCCCCCTCCCCCTTAGTCATATTTGGTGAGGTTTGTGGCTACCCCCTCCCCCCCCTCACACAACCTCACGAGTATTTTTATGATTTTTTTTCATTTGACCTAATTTTATAATATAGAAAATCTTGTTTATTTTTCTATTTTCGTTAAATAGACTCGCTATTTTGAAGTGCAGAGTGAAGATTTATGTTTAACGAAACCAAGAAAAAATATCTACTCATGTGGTAGGTTTTTTTTCTTAGTTTCGTTCACTGCAGAAAAATACACGTGAGGTTTCCTTATACCCCCCTCCCCCAACGTGATCTATCGTGATTTTTTCATGACCCTCCCTCCCCCTGTCGTCGAACCTCGCGTGATTTGTGCACAATTAAGCCCTTACCGATAAACACAAAATCCCTCCTCACCCCGTAGTACCTCGTAGTTGGGGTGAGATGGGATTTCATACAAAGGTGATTTTGGAACATTGTTGGATCGATTTTTTTTTCTTATGAATATCACAATAGCTCCATTTGTAATACCTACGAGTACATTATTTAGGTAGCAGTAGCCATTAAAAACCATCTCACCCCCCCCCCCCCTGGCATTCCTTCTCTCCCCATTCATGACCCAATTCTCCACGCAATCCCTACTCATCCCATTTTACGGTACCTAGTGGAGATATTAAAATCGAGCATTCGAAATTCAAAAATCGGCCCCTAGTACTACACCTACTATCAATTCTCGGCTAATTATGTACATTTCATTCAAGTATAATTCTCGCCCACTCGCCATCGGTATTCATTCATCAAAAAAGGAATTTCATCGAGTAAATAAATATCACTTTCATTAAGTTACAGCGTTGTTGTTGTCTTCACATTTACTAGTCAATACTCGAACGAAAACACAATTTAATGAATGAGTACTTGGTAGGCGTGGGCTTATTGGTTGAAATAATTGCAATGTTCCAATCCAATCGTGATTTTTCATGTGCGCGTGTGCGGCTCCAACATTTTAGCGCACGCGCACGTGCACGTCACGCACACCCAAGCCGGTGTGCACACGCCTTAATAGCTATGTTATGTTTAATAAGTTTCCTTTATTATGCTCTATAGCTGGTAATCCGGAGGTCGCGGGTACAAACCCCGGCTCGTACCAATGAATTTCTCGGAACTTATGTACGAAATATCATTTGATATTCATGCACCAGTCGCTTTTCGATGAAGGAAAACATCGTGAGGAAACCGGACTAATCCCAATAAGGCCTAGTTTCCCCTCTGGGTTAGAAGGTCAGATGGCAGTCGCTTTCGTAAGAAACACTAGTGTCTACGCCAATTCTTGGGATTAGTTGCCAAGCGGACCCCAGGCTCCCATGAGCCGTGCCAAAATGCCGGGACAACGCGAGGAAGATGATGATGATGCTCTATAGCTGTAAAACATTATAGTCTAGTCGTAACGCATGCGGAAAGTCGTGGGTTCGAACCCCGACTCCGACTCGTATCAATGAGCTTATCGGAACTTGTGTGCGAAATTAAAATGACATTTCATATTTAATCGATACAGAAAAACATTGTGTAAACCGGTAACACCAATAATTTCTCCTCTGAGTTGTAAAGTGCGTACTGTGCGTAACAATCAGTGCCTGCGCGATTAGGTAGCTGAGCAGGGCTATAACCGCGAAAATCGAAGTTCGCAAATTGCGGGCATTTTTCTCTGTCTCTAATTACGCCTTCATTGGAGTAAAAGAGAAAGATCCCCGCAATTTGCGAATTTCGGTTTTGGCGGTAGCCCCTCAGTCCCCAGGAGGCCTAGCCAAGATGACAATCGCTATCGCGTCGCCATCGAATCGCTTTGTGTCTATCGCTCTTCTATATTAGTGCGACTGTGACAGTTGCGTTTCGATCGCTACGGAGCGTAAGCGATTGGCATCTTGGCTACGCGGCCAGGTTCCTTTAGTGAGCTTCGGCAGAAAAACTGCAACAGCGCCACGAAGATGATGTTGACTATTATGCACTACCAGTGCCAGGCTGAGCGCTCCCAGAATCGCGAATATCATGTTTTTTTTTTAAGTTTGCACAAAAAAAATCGATGAGTTAGATCGAAAAAAAATTGCGCATTTTTTTAGAAGCAATGTTCATATATTTTAGCTTTTGTGCAAAAAATGTTACAAATTATTAAGGTGCGTTTTGGACTTTATAATGCGAAATATTAACTTTTGTAATGCGAAAAAATGTTTACCCAGACGTTTTTGACCTCCATGTTTCAAAAGAAGTCTCAAAAGTAAATTAATTTAACCTAAAACGGACCTCTGGCATTTAAAGGTTGAATATTAAGTGGATATTTGCTTTTCATATCATCCCGAGGGTGTTGTAACTACTCGTGAGATTTTTGTTGTTTCGCCATATTTTGTCTAAAATAATACGAATTCGTTTTATAGTCTGTAACTTTAGGTATTTAAATAAAAGTAAACAAACAATTTGTAAATTTTCAGGTAGTTATAACATTGATTAACCGACCAAATACAAAACCGCCTGGATCCGTCACTGAACGATCTGACTTTAACCTACATTATTTGATCATGTAATTTTTTCATCTACCCTCAACTGGCTTAAGGAGCCATTTGAGGGTAGATTTGTTTACTTTTATTTAAATACCTAAAGACACAGTGTTTTTTATATAGAAGGAGGAACGTCGTCGCAACCTGCGAGAAGCCATTGCAAAGCACGACGAGGTCTGTGGGTTACCTACTTTATACGTCAAACTACTATGATTATGACGTTTAAATTAACACTTGCCCAGTCTGTGCAATTAATATCGCTGCAGAGTTAGTTTGGTTCGATTCTAACTATGAGGGTAGAGTTATGGCAGACTAATAGCAGCTTTATCTTTAAATTGTCTATGATTGTAGACCTCCTCGTAGTAAGTACTAGATAGGGTCATTGCGTCAGTTTACCGTCCAGTGCCTGTTTCCGTCCACTTAGTTGCTACAGAATTGGGTATAATTTGAATATATGCCTATATGTATATTCAAGAAATGCGTATAATTTGAATATACAGTGTGGAAAAATAAGTCGGGCCCTGGAGGGAAACTACCTTAAATCCTTATGTTGGCTCATTTTACTTAAAGGAGATAAAATTGCGAGTGTTTATTTTTTGGAATTTTTTGTTGGTTCGGTCGGTCGGGTCGTATGTGGAAATTAAAAGACTGGCACAAGACAGAAATGATTGGCGATTACTCCACCGACAAGAGCAAAGCTCTTAAGTTATGATGATGATGATGATGAGTCGGTTCGAGTCCCGGGCGAGGCAAGCGAGTTTTAGAAAATGTTTGAATGCAATTTTGCTTCTATTTAAAAATAAAGGAATGTCTCCTTTAAGTAAAATGAGCCAACTAGATTTAAGGTAGTTTCCCTCCAGGGCCCGACTTATATTTCCACACTATATAGGTACCTGGATATTCAAGTGATACGCAATTCTTTGCAGCAACTACGCCAAGTGGACGGAAACAGGCACTGGACGTTAAACTGAAGCATTGCAGGGTCATACAAAACAATTGTGGTAACAAAGGGATGTGAGCCATAATTGTTTTCTATCGTATTTTCTCGCAAACGTTCTTATTTGTCATGCTATAATATACTATATAGTTCAGTCAACCACTTTTTGTACCGAGACTGACTGAAATAGCAAGACACGTTCGTACGTTTCCGTGAAAATACGATGGAAAATAATTATGCACTACATCTGTAACACACAGGCGCGTTTTCCAGGCGGCGGGGCGTGAGCGCGGCGTGAGCGTTTTATATGTAAAAGGGGCGCGCCCCGCTCACGCTCCGCCCGGAAAGCGCGTCTGTGTGACGAAGCCTTTAGATAATTTAGATATGTAGTGTCATAGAGGCAAATACCTAAATAATATATACTAAGCTCGGTGTTATATCCCAGATAAAGATAATGGTCGATCGGCAGATTGGCCTTTTTATGTACAGTTAGCATCAAATAAGAAACGAAAGTAAGGTGACCAGGGGTTCCAGTGCCCAAGGCTGGATTCGAACCAGCGTCCTCTGCAATCGCGACCAGTGTTGCCAGATGAAATCTGAAAGATTCAGTAGAAAAAAAATCGTTTTAGCAGTAGATAGGGGAAAAAAGCAGTAGATTTAAAAAGTGATGTCTGCAATAGGTAAAATTGAAAAAAAAAAAATATTTTATGCTCTGACCTGACACCAACCTCCCATAGAAAATTTGTATTTTTGTCCTTTTTCTGCTGACAAACTGGGTGTGATTGAATAATTGAGTATAGCTGGCAAATCAAATTGTCAGTAACAGTAAAATGAAGAGTATCATTCTGTCTCTTACTTCTGTTATCATAATTAATAAATGAGCACAAGTTTTTTTTTCTACTCATCATTCGCTTGCCCTTATCCCATTCATTTGGCGTCGGCGCAGCATGTTTTTTCTTGCATTCCTCTCTCTCGCCCGTCATCTCATTCACTTGCGTTCGTTTCATTATCATCTCTCACACTGTCCATCCACCTTTTCCTCGGTTTTCCTCTCCCGTTAATTCCCTCCACATTCATTCGTAATACCTTTCTCGTCACATGACTTTCATCCCTCCGCATCACATGCCCGTAACACGCTAGGCGATTCGCTCTTACTTTTTCTACTATGGGTGCAACTTTCAGGCTTCCTCTTATATACTCATTCCTTATCCTATCCATTCTTGTCATACCACACATCCATCTTAACATTCTCATTTCCGCTACATGCAATCTTTTCTCATCCGTCATCTTTAGGGCCCAACACTCTGATCCATACATGACGACAGGTCTTATGATGGTTTTATAAATTTTACCCTTCAATCGAAGAGGCATACGAGCGTCACAAATGGTTCCAGTGACCTGTGCTAATCCGGTTTTTTACGTCACGGTCAATACTACACGTAGACGCACTGTACCAGCGAACCGAGGTACTTGAAGTCGGAGCAGACAGGCAACGTAACGCCATCGAGTTCCATGGCAGTGAAACTGGAGAGACTGCCGAAATCGCAGAACATATGTTCAGTTTTAGATCTACTCATCTTCAGGCCAAAATTCTCCAGTTTTCGCCGCCATTTCTCAAGTCTGCTCTGTACCTCGAGTCCGTCTTCACCCACAAGCACAATATCATCAGCGAAAAGGATACACCAGGGTGCCTCCTCCTGTATGTCCGAAGTTTTTTTTCTACTATTACTATACAATTCATTTGCCAGGCTATAGTGGCGACGACGCCGACCAATATTACCAACCTACCTACCTACCACAGATAGAGTAAAATGAAGCCTAATCACACTATAAATAAATAATAACCGCGGTTTCAGAAAACTTCGTATGTCATAAAGGCTAAACGACACGATACGACGGTATAAAGTAACTAGATGATCCGGTCACGATGAATAATCATTCGTTTTCGAAAAATCAGTAGCTCAGCAGCAAAAAGCAGTAGATCAGTAGATATTTTTAAAATCAGATAGATCTACTGCTTAATCAGTAGATCTGGCAACACTGATCGCGACAGGTGCCTAAGCCGTTCGGCCACCTGCCTTGGGCACTGGAGGCCTAGGTCACAGTCCAACTTCTGTATGTGTTTCTTAGTTTTATTTGCTAGAAGTTAATTTTAGCTGTCAAATTGTTTGATATTTTTATTGTACAAAATATATATAACAATGTACAAATATTAAAAACCTAAAGTTGCCTGGGGCATCGTCCTCAGGACGCTAGCTGCGTTTCCCCGCTGACAAATTGCCTATACTACATAGATGTCGCTGTACTGTGTGTTAAAAATCCTAGTTCGCGGTGTTAAAATTTTTCCGGAAAACATGACGTCTGGCCGGCACATACACGTCGTAAAACGACAAGCCGCCGCCTCAATGACTAAAAGTCAGAAAAGGCCACCCCAGCGTCGTAAACACAGACGCTTGAGGAAGACGAGAGTAGTACATAGTCAAGTTTTTACAAATGGTATCCTCTATTGGTCACTGTTGGATTTGATCACAGACTAGATGAGGTGGTCTGTGGGTGTGGATTTATTACGTTACTGTAATGGATAGTGAACAAGGGGGCATTCAGGCCTTTTTCTTGGTCCTTCGAGCCGCATTATATGACATGAGATAGCATTTTAATATTGTTATTGTGACAAGGTTCTACGGCGGTTCCTTCAATTCAATTGTTAAATGAGTAATTTTACGGTAAAACTACCTTGTTTTTATCTGTCTGGGAATGCCTGGAAAAATAATTTTCCCGAGTTTGCCATCCACCCAAATATTTGCCCACCTGTCCCAAGAAAAATAAGAAAAATCTCACCATCAACATTCCCATCTGCATCCGCCGGAGGTCCCGAAAACTTGAGCCCCCTCGTGGTCTTGTTCAGTAGCGCCAAATCCGCAGCCGTCGCCACAGAGAACCCCAGCCCGTGTCGCGACACAGACGCGTTCCACTGCCACATACACATGTCCGTCACATTCGACGCGTTCTCAAAGTTACAATACACTCCTACCACTTGTGGGGTGAAAGTGTTTACAGAAGCTGGAGTATAGTTCGGGCCCGAAGGCCTGAGTGCGTCAATCTTACGCGCTAGCGAATCGTTCGATGGCTTTTCATGCACAGTTAAAACTCCTTCGTTGTCATTCATCATATCGTCATTAATATTCAATTGTCTTAATATATTTTTCTTCCGCCCCGGCTTCGTATTGTTTTTTAGCAAACTCGAGATTTGCTTTAAAGAGCCCCGGTCTTTGGGATTAGCGGATCTGGTTTCCTTTTCCGCCGCCATGGTCTTTTTCGTTTTATTTTCTGTTTCGAGTTCATGTTGATCGCCGATCACGATCGCGACTATGACGAGAATGATGAATAGTCTTCCAAGCGCCATTAGTGATCGTGAGTTTTCAGATGGCTATCCTTTTGCCGCTCGCGGCGGTCTGATTTCGAATTGTCATTTTGTGCGTTACGCAGAATTGGGGTGTTATTGTCGATGCTTTGTAAATTATTCATAACAAAAGCGCTAATGTCCTCACGCCCTCCACGGGCTCAGCCGTGACCCACCGATTATCTTATCAAGCTGGTCAGAAACCACACGCTCCTAGGTGCAATATGGACAGTCCACAAGATTCGTCTTTGTCGGTCGATACGCGAGCGACGTCCGGATACATCATTACAAACTACGCGATATGCCGAAATTGGCGGAACATTGATTCACTACCTAAGCCACTACATAAGCATATAATAATAAATTCGCAAATATTCCACAACTACAAAACTCGCCCGGCGGTCCCTGGAAAAACGAACGACACAGTCAAATGGACGATCAGGCGATGTCTATAAAACTCGGCTTCGCAGCCTCTGAAACCGCACTACGCACATTTTCAGCTCGGAATATAACACTGGGACTATAATATAAACCACTTCTCGAAATATATCGCCTAAAATTTTCAATTTTCTGCACTAATATTACGTTTTAACAGCTCAGTATAACAAGGTAGATACATCGCCATCCCACTCCCGGAGCGCAGCGCCGTGGTGGGAGTATGCGGAACTAATCGCCCGAGGACCGAAATAATCATTACTTTTCGCGAGATGTGATCTTAGAGCGACTGATGCTGCGCAGGTGTCAACTCTCCTTCAGACAATTCAGCCCTTTCCCGGGTTTTCGCGCAGGATGTCGCTGCGTCCGGCACCGGATATCACATTGGTCCAATTAGGATCACTGTTCACGTCAAACGCCTCCCATTGGCCCATCCTATCGTTGATCCTCCTTATTGGTTTGTGCTAAAATTACCGCGTAAACGAACCAATGGTGAGCAGCACCGGATATTGCATGAAGAAAATTTCCTCAGAGATTTGTTTACGCGAATGGTGAGAGGTTGTCGTTTTTCACCGAGTTCCGATAGCTGCGGATATTAAATCGGAAACCCTTATTACCTCTCCCCTCAATAGGCTTATCTCCGTTTAGAAAAATGCTCAATTTAAAACAAGGATTTAAAAAATGCTGAAACAAGTTTTACAGGAGTTTCATTCATCATGTTCCTAAATAAAAGTGATCGATAATATTTTTCTTTTGAAAGAACAAAAAGTGTAGCGAATCAATTATGATTACAATTATTACTAATTCACATGCGCTTGAATAGTGTGTGCAATTGAAAGGTAAGTGGTTTCGATGTCTAAATACAGTAATGAATGAAAATGAGGGCATTTCGAAGTGAACAATCAACTGTGCGTATGTGTGAATGAGAGCGAACTGACAGCTCACTAGATTAACCAACCGTTCTGAAACCACCTTAACAATATATTGTTTAAACGAACTAAGCTCTGAAAAAAACCCTGGCACTTTTCCTTATTGGTTTTCCTTATTGAATAACAATGGAACCTACAATAAGAACACTGTATTTTCAAATTATGCTCGAATTAATTCTTCTTGTGACATAACGTAAACAATAAATTATATTGCAGATTAGTTTCAGAATGCCGCACCACTCCTTGCGGTTTCTTTTGTGATCTCCAGTTATTTTTTGCAAAAAATAAATAATTATATAGTGTAAAAGTCGGTGAAGGTGAAAAAATGTGTTCTATATGGAATTGTGCTATTCTATTGTGCGGTACGTGTTACAGTTGTTTCGCAATCTATTGTTCTGTGTTCTGTAGGTGTATAGCTCCACGTACTTACAGAAATAAATAAACAAAACGGTATTCCATAAATACCGATCTATTTTGGAGGGTTTGGAAATATAACAGAACACATTAATACCTATGGCATTAGTTTAATTAATCCTGGTTAGGAAGTTAACTAGGTATAATGGAAATTTAAAAATAGAACTAAACTAACATTAAGTTTATATAATTTAAACTTATGCAAGTTTAATAATAATAATTGAAGTTATGTTTGAAATAGTTGGAAATGGTAACAAGTCACATTCAAGAGTTTAGATTTACCTGATTTTTTTATTATAAAATATTACACTACATTACTACAATGACATTAATAGGATTATGTAGTTATTACACTAATTCAGCGGTCGGCGACCTTTTAGCAGCCAAGGGCCACATAGTAGTTAACGAAGTGGACGCGGGCCGCACTTTGTTAATATTTATGACTTATCAGACATTGTCATTTGTCTATATTACATACAGAGTAGCCAGGGAGGCTCGCGGGCCGCAAGTGAGAGGTTGCGGCCCGCGGGTGGCAGTGGTTGCCGACCGCTGCACTAATTAAATTGAAATTGATAAAACAAAGTAAAATAAATATGTCAAGGGGGGAGGGTATGCCATACTTGTATATAATTTTTTTTTTCAGAAAGTGGTACATCATTAGACAGAATTTTGGTCTTGTAGGGTCATTGCGTCAATTCACTATCCAGTGCCTGTTTCCGTCCACTTAGCGTAGTTGCCACAAAGAATTGTGTATAATTTGAATATATGCCTTTATATTCAAGAATTGCATATAATTTGAATATACAACTATATATTCAAATTATACACAATTCTTGGTGGCAACTATGCCAAGTGGATGGAAACAGGCACTGGACAGTGAACTGAGGCAATGACCCTATACTGTGCCTTACACAACTTACAAAAAAAAAACTATATCTCATTAACATAAACATTTATGGCTATGTTTCAATAGATAACAAGTCTAATGCATGATGATTAATTACCGGTATCTTATCAGCTGAATAAAAATACATAGATGGTTATTCAGAGATTAAAGGATATGATATCAAATACTTGTCATAGATAGGAAATAACTAGTTTAGAGAGTTTTACATAATTGCTATATAAATATTGGTTTCCAAGGTAAGTACTGGCAAGGTGAAAAGCACTGAAAAATGTTCAAACTGCATTTAATGCAACTTTTGCATAGCGATTAGTCACTAATCATTAGTGAGAACAAGAAAGTTGGGCAAATTGCATTTTAATTTCATTTTTTATGGTATCTTCTATGCTTCATAAGCTTAACATGTATGTCTGTATGTCTATGGCATTTCTAGCTTCCAAATGAATCCAGATCCTTATGAGAGGTGGCACACGGCTTGCATGATGTGTGCGTGCATAGCTCCAATAATTTTTGACGTCTACATATTGCCAGTGTGCTCTGGTCTTTAGGGTGATTTTCAGTAAATCATTTGCATAACACCTCTATGACGTTACTTAGATTGTTTTTTTCGGAGACATTCAACTCTTTCTAGTACATGAAATGAAAACTTCAAATAAATGAAAATTTACTATGAAATTGAAATGCCTATTGACTTAATTGAAGCAATACAAAAATCGGAAATTAGAGTCATTTAACATTTAATTCTATTTATTGTAGTGTAAAATTATTTATTTACTTGCAATATAACACCAAACGCCTGAGCCAACTAAATACCTACATGGAATAATCAAATATTCCAAATATAGGCACATTTTATTTAAACCTTTAATAATATCTCAGACAATAGGTACAACGAACTTAATGCAAAAAGTTAACAATACTTTTCTACAATCTGTCAGTAAAAACATTTAAGGAAAAAAATAACAATATACTAATCAAATCCAAACCTTATAGCTGTGGTTATAAGGTACCTGTTACAATGTAGTCTTTATTTCCTGTCCAAAGTAATGATTCATAGTTTCCTGTTGAGTCAGATAGTTTTTTAATTAATTAATTTGGTGCTGTTTGAGGCTAAGCCATTACTTTGCTTAACATTTTACTATTTTAAGTATTTTACAAGCTTTTATTTAACATGCCCTGTTAGTATAAGTATGTATGTTGGTTAGTGTGGGTCAAAGCTTGAAAGCTAAATTTGACCCACTTCCCGATTTCCGCTGATTGAGCTGAAATATTGCATACGTAAATCTGATGACAATGCAATATTATTATTATATTATGATGACATCGAGCTTGGGAACTTTGTGATAAAACAACGCAAACTAATTGGGTTTGGGTTTGTTGGAATTGTCTCGATGAGTATTAGTTGCCCGTGGAAAGAAAAGTACAGTCAGCGATAAAAGCTTGTGGAACCAAAAATTTTTTTTGTGCCAAAACCTTTAATTTTGCTTGTTACTCTTGTTAGTAATCGTCTTTCTAGTGTTGTTCCGGCATTTTTGCCACGGCTCACTTGGGAGACGTGCGCGGCAACCTAATCCCAAGAATTGACACAGGTTTTTACGTAAGCGATTGCCATTTGACCTTCCAATCCGGAGGGGATACTAGGCCTTATTGGGATTAGTCCGGTTTCCTCACAATGTTTACAGTTAATACCTACTTCACCTATATAACGTCATTAGTAAAATGAAAACGAATGGAAATACCAGAGCACTTATAATTAATTCCTTATAATTCGATTTCTTCCATAAACAACGTATTTACGGTAATACTGATAATTCTAGATAACATATCGATATCAGTATTCGTAGTTCTATTCCTATTATAGTCTTAATTGAGAGAAGAGTGCTTTTTGTTCTTTTAGTGTTGATTAGAAGCATTTCTGTTTAGATTAACTATTGTGTTTTTGAACAAAGAATATTTGTGACTATTATATGTATCGGGTGAGATTGGTAGTCGAGACTCCGGGACACAGCTCTACCAAGTCAGCTACAGAAGCGTTATAACCGCCTTTGCCTTGTTGACCCGGGTCACAAGATGAATTAGCTTAAAGGTAACATTCGAATGTCAAGGTTATGTATCTATATTATACCAGGATCATCTGGCGGGCCTAGAAAAGCCTGGCAGACTGCTGGTTGAGTATGGCTGTAAAATCGCTCTCACGCGCTGATCGCTCGAAAAGATGGGACCTGGCCTAAACTCGAGTAGATGGCGACACTTTGCGACATTTAAAAAATTTAACACATCAGTGAAAGAACAAGGATCAAAGTCAAATGGCGTTCTAAAAGTTTTTGCTTTTACCTAAACATCTGCTCTTATAACACAAATAAACGCGCTTACTGAAATTCAAACTATAAAACACTATCATTAAAGTAACATTTTCTTTCGCAGCATAAAATGACGTAGCCATGTCAGGCGGCAACTCGTCAAGGGGCAAGTCCCACGCCCGCCACTCCGGCTGGGAGGAGGCGGGGGGAGAGTTCTACCAAGAGTTATATCCTGGGGCCGAGCAAGAACTATTTGATAATCTTCAACGAGCCGATGCTAACAAGCTAGCGACGCTATTGCCATCTAAACAAGCCCGAAGTGAGTATAGTGTGTAGTATGTAGTACTATAGTTCAGAAGTGGGATTAAAGGTGTTTTAGGGTAGTTAAGGCGAGTTCTACCAAGAGTTATACCCTGGACCCGAGCAAGAACTATTTGATAACCTTCAACGAGCCGATGCGAACAATCTAGCAACGTTATTGCCATCTAAACAAGCCCGAAGTGAGTATAGTATGTAGTACAGTTCAGAAGTGGGATTAAAAATGTTTAAGGGTAATTGGGGCGAGTTCTACCAAGAGTTACCTGTACCCTGGGGCTGGGCAAGAACTATTCGATAACCTTCACCAAGCCGATGCGAATAAGCTAGCGACGCTATTGCCTTCAAAGCACGCCAGGAGTTGTACTAGGGTTCAGAGTTGGGATCAAAACTGTTTTAGGCTGGTTGAGGCGCTTCTACCAAGAGTTATAACTTCATTAATCTACAACAAGCTTAATATGAGATTGGTATAGTAGTATTTGGAGTGGAATAAGGTAATCGGTAGGGGGTTTCCCGCCAAACCCAGAGAATAACCTACATAGTATCTAGCGACAGTTTTGCCTTCAATGCATAGGGCAATTTTTGAGTAGGTGAGTTCTACCCAAAATTACAAACTGCGACGCTATCGTCGCTTCTGTGTCATACACCCCTCATGCTGTTCGCGTAGTGACTATATATAGGTAGGTACTCTACGTTAGTAAAGTTATAAAATTAATATAATTTTGTGTTCCAGCTACGACGGTGAAACGCGTGCGGTCTCAAAATGAACGAAGACAATCCACCTACGCGCGCACCACTCAGAGCCGGGACATACATCTGTCTATGCTGCCGGACCTATCAGGTACGATTCATAATTGTAATGTAAACACAACTTAAGAGTTTCTGCCAAACTTTACGTTTTCATGAGGGTCGCAATTCTAACTTCTATCCTAATCTATACCACTTTTCCACCAACATTTCATTTTCCTGGGGGTCTCAGTTTTAACCTAACATTACCCTTTACTCTTCCCTGTCACATTTCTGTCATTACTTCGTTTTCATGAGGGTCGCAGTCCCAACCTAACATAACCCACTCTTCTGCCAACATTTAGTTTTCATGGGGGTCGCAGTTCTAACCCAAACCTAACCCACTTTTCTGCCATCATTTTGTTTTCATGAGGGTCGCAATTCCAACCTAATCTAACACATTTTTCTGCTAACATTTCGTTTTCATGGGGGTCGCATCGCTATGTCCGGCTGTTCTCCTCGCATTTCTCAACAGATTTTCGTAAAAATTTGTGAGCAGATTCTATAACTATATGGAATTATTTTATCGATTCGGTTTTTGTATTTATTTTGTCTGAACATTTTTATAATCCGTTAAAGTTCAAGGGGACGGGCTGTTGCGCGGGGGCGGGGTGCGGATCAGAGTGGAGCGGGGGCGGGCACGGGCAGACGCATGAGGACGTTTGACGCTTAACTCCCTTATTCATAAAACTTTACCCTTAATTAGTTAAATTATGTTTTCACTTCTCATGCTCAAAAACTGCACCTTTATGTCGTGCGTAGATGACATAAAATCGCATTTTATGCTCTAGAGCATAAAGTAAAATCATCTATTACGACCCTTATTGACTTAGCAATAAAGTCCAAATTCTGCCATACAAACTGCCAGCCCTGCCGGCGCGCCCCCGACCGGCGCTCTCCCGATCGGCGTGCCCCGCGCCTCCGACCGGCCCAAGAACAATTTTCTTTAGTCTTGAATAAATACGTTAAAATAACCTAAAATATTTGATTTTTTGTATATTTTCCTCGCAATCGAAGTGAAAAGCAGAGTGTACAACAAGGGCATAAATGTCCATTTTTACCCTCGTCTACTATTTTGGTCTTCGCTTCGCTCAGACCAAAAAATTGCCTCGGGTAAAAATGGGTCACTTTATGCCCTTGTTGTACAATCTACTATTTATCCCTTTCTTACAAATACATAAGTCGAAATGACAGATAAGGACAAACGATTATTAGCTAATTGAGGTTTGTAGCGCGTTTATGAATAAGGGGGTATGTCTATATTCAGAATTTTCCAGAGCAGTTTCCGCTTAGATTTCAACTACCAACTTGGCTGGCCTGGCTTTTGTATATCGACTTCGTTGTATATAGTGATTGAAATATTGATATTATTCTGGGGACATGAATATATACGTTATATAGTTAGTTATCTGCTTAACAAAATTAATGCCAATAGCAAAAAGAGGAAAACTCATTGTCAGTCAATTTTCTAACATTTTTCCCCAGCTTCAGAAGCGATATTTCGGGATGGTTGTGGTGGCGGTAATAAAATTTACAGTACGGCTCGTGGCATTGGTTTTGACAATTTTGATTAGATGGATTATTCAATTCCGGCGATACTTATTAAGTATTGTCTACTAAAATGAACGAAGAAACAGATACCAGAATAGGGGGCTATTCATAAATTACGTCATTTCAAATTAGGGGGGGGGGGGGTCTGGACATCGGATGACGGTAGCATGAAGTAGGAGGAAATGGGGTCATTTGAAGCATGATTTTTGGATGATTATAGGGGGGGGGGTCAAAAATCGATGACGTAATTTATGGACAGCCCCTAGTAGGTTAGGCTATCCATCACAAAAAAAACGTGCTAGCAAAAAGTAGGTTAGGTTAGAACTGCGACCCCCATACGAAAAAACTGCAACTAGAAAAGTAGTTTGGGTTAGAAATCCAAACTATCACAAAAAAATACTCCAGAAGAAATGGTTAGGTTAGAACTGCGACCTTAACACGAAGAAACTGCAACGAGAAAAGTACTTTAGATTAGAACTGCGACTCTCACACGAAGAAATTGCTGCCGGAAAGTATGTAAGGTTATTAGAATTGAATTTATAGTTTCTGATCATTATATTATAAGTTTGTATACCTACGTTCTACCTATATTACATACCAATTGAAATTAGGTGTAGATAAACCGTGAATCGATTTCACCACTTTGTGTGTGTTTTGTGTTAACACAATGTAATGTACACAGAAAACTGGACTCACCCCAATATCTCAGAATTCGCGAATCGTGATCAATAATTATGCTCATTACCTGCGAAATCTCACGATAGCCAATACATTGACCCTACTTGAATAAACAGTTCTACGAGATTTTTTCAGTCTGCTGAGAGTTTACCTGTGTGCTGGATTTATAGTAAACTTCATAGGTGTAGTGCGTTATAGTGATATTGTTAATATGGAGACAGGTAATTCTTACTGGTGATGTTTGAAAGTGATACTGTTGACGTACTATACTCATGAACTCATAGACAAATGTAGAGGAACGTTAACAAAAAGATTATTTACTGGCCGGCACCTAAAGTAATTTTAAAATTAGTAATAACCCTTATTTTTTCACGTTGCTCTAAATTTTTTCATGAGTGTATAAAGTGTAACTAATACAAGCGGAAACCGTATTAGTTACACATTATAGTATAGGTAGATATTTAAGTATTGAGTTATCTAAATTATATTAGCAACGTTCAAAATGCAGGTGTAGGATGGGTGTAGGTATTGTGAAGTGCCTTGTATTGGGCCTTTCAACTGATTGCCCTAAAGAGCTTACTTTTACTCTCACACACAGATGGGGGCGTGTCCGCTGACGGTACGGGTCCATTCACGAAAGCTGGCAGGAATCGAATGAACGAAACTTTCATTGTATGAGTGACACCTATATCGGTATACAGTCATAGCCATTTTATTGGTTAATGTGATACCTACACACAGATATTTTCATTCCTCTTTCATTCCTTTGCAAGTGCTGGCTTTCGTGAATCGACCTGTACTATAGTATCTCCATACAATATATAACCTAAAAATGCCAAATGTCGCAATATTGTATTGAATTGGCATCTATCATCGTACCCTTCCACTTTGAAAATAATATAGAAATACCCGATGAAATAAAAAAATCCCATCCACAGACATAATACCATTTCCCCGTTTTACCTCTCCGGAAATTTCACTTAAGAATCTGCCCAGACCACGGTCGGAGTGAGTAATCAAGTAATCAGGGCGTTTAACTCAAGGCAGTTAAATAAGGCCGCGAACCTTTTGATGAACAAGATCGAAGTCGTTGACCTGTTATCACTCCCAGCAGCATATGATGTTTATATAGCTTCATAAATATGTCAACGGCCAAGATAACATAAATACCTGAAAGAATTGGTAGGACTAATCAATATTTTTTTAAATATTTCATGTGTTATATGTATATTTTAAGTTTTACTAAAGTTATCAAGCACATAAGTCTGCGAGCGATACTAATGTTTTATTAAAGAAAATTAAAAAAACCGGGCAAGTGCGAGTCGGACTCGCGCACGAAGGGTTCCGTACCATAATGCAAAAAACGGCAAAAAAAAACGGTCAGCCGTCCAAGTACTGACCCCGCCCGACGTTGCTTAACTTCGGTCAAAAATCACGTTTGTTGTATGGGAGCCCCACTTAAATCTTTATTTTATTCTGTTGTTAGTATTTCTTGTTATAGCGGCAACAGAAATACATCATCTGTGAAAATTTCAACTGTCTAGCTATCACGGTTCGTGAGATACAGCCTGGTGACAGACGGACGGACGGACAGCGGAGTCTTAGTAATAGGGTCCCGTTTTACCCTTTGGGTACGGAACCCTAAAAATCACCGCCTCGGACAAAACTCAAACTTACAATATTTGATTGATTAATGATGATGATGGTATCCTGCTATCCCTCGTCAGGGACATAGGGCTCTGAGAAGGGATTTCTATTTTTCACGGTCCAGCGCAACCTTCCCCAGCTTTAGTATTATTTAATATGATACGGGTCACTTCTGGATGAGTTTAGCTCAGGACCGGGACAAGTGGCGTACTAGAAGAGAGGCCTATGCTCAGCAGTGGCCAAATAAAGGGCTGATATGATGATGATGATAATATGATTTATGTTTTACAGAGAACCTGTCAAATGAGGAACGAACATGGGAGGAGATCATGCAGATCAAGGCCATGCCGGTGCCCATGAGCCAAAAAAGGGACCTCAAGGCCAGGCTACAGGTAAAACTTTATATTATTATCACCTACAATGTAGTTTTCCATGTCAAAAGGGACTTTATGCCGATGCCATAAGATATATTTTGATATGGAAAGCTACATTTGGACCTGATTGAGGCGCGCCAGTGAGTATGAGATATCGGAGGACGCCGTGGTAGAATGTCATCGATCCCAGTGAGCCCTCACGAACGGCAGAGAGGGTGAAACGCCGGAGTGGGTTTAGTGGGCATTCCCACTCCGTCAAAAAAGAGTGAGTATGACATATGTCAAGAGAATTTGGGCTCTCGCAAGTTTATTTCTTGCGCTATCGTAGTGTTAAATTTTGCACACATTGCAGCTAGCAGCTTTGTGGATTATCAAACATTAGGATCTTAGAACACATAACACATAAGATGAAATCACTTGAAAGTCTACTCGTCTATCTAGTTGTTTTTCTCAATTACTAATTACGAAAATAAATCAGACTTTTCTTCACTAGGAATTCAATTTGACAAGAATAGTATAAAATTGAGCCTAAAAACCTGACGTAAGAAGGAAATTATGTTTCCCTTAATATCGTAAATCGTAACGTACCGTTATTCATTATATTACCGAAACCACAGGTTATGTGTAACCGTGACTCGTAGCTTGCAAAAGTATAACAACAATATTATACACATCTTCCCTCTTGCACGAATGATTGAGCACTACTAGCGCCATCTACACTAAACATGGTACTGCTATCAGTTACCCAATTTGCCGCTAGATGTCGCTGCGCAACTCCAGTGGATATCGTACATGGCGGTGTTAAGATTTTTCCTGATTCAATGACCCTCTCCGAACAAGTTTGTCGTGTTATCGCTTCTCGGCCTTTTGGCTAAGATCAAAGTGTAGTATCTGTTCTTTTCAGCTTAATATCTGAAAGTTCCCTCACTGAGGGACCAGTATATTAAACTGATTTTTGTAAACCGACGGGATGTTCGGGGCTCGCTCCACTCCCGTCACGGGTCGGCCCGGCATTGCAGTGCCGCCGGGAACGGCCCACATAATACCTTGAAAATTGTGCCATTATTAACCAAAAGGATACTTATTGTCGGTTAAGACGCTATTTCCATAAAGATTCCATTTGAAATCACCCTTATTGACAACCGATAATATGGTACCTTTTAGTTGAAAACATCACAATTATACTCTTATAATTATGAATTTATCACATTTATAATAATTTAATTCTTAGTTATTTTATTTAATCTTGGACCTGTAATTAGATAAAGACAACTGACGTTTTCAAGTGTGTTTAAATAAGCCTGGATCGAAATAGTTATTTACGATACAAGTGCGGAAAAGAGGAAATTCGAAACGAGTGGCGATAAATAAATTTATTAAAACACGACCGAAGGGAGTGTTTTAAACCGACACGAGTTGCGAATTACCTATTCGCACGTGTATCGTAAATAACTATTTCGCAACTAGTGTAAAACGCTCCCTTCGGTCGTGTTTTAATTTATCGCCACTCGTTTCGAATTTCCTCTTTTCCGCACTTGTATCGTAAATAACTATTAACTGTGTGTGTATTTTGTGTTAATTATTTTTTGAAACTTCCAGAATGCCACGAAACTCCGCCTCGTGGGCTTCGAGCAGCTACAATGGCGCCAAAGAAAAGTATGGCATCGCTTCCGCATCCGGTCCACCGAAATTATGGGCAAACTGAAACTTTGGCAGTCCCCCATGCGAGAGATCGAGGGCAGCTTCGGCACTGGTGTAGTATCATACTTCCTATTCCTACGCTGGCTACTATTCCTAAACCTAGTAATATCACTGGTGGTAGTCACCTTCCTAATATTACCAAAGACTTTACTAGTCGAAGACACTCAAGAATGTAATGAGAATTTCCCTAACTCGACTGAATGTTGCTCAGAAGCGTATTTGGAAAAGAATTTAACTGACAGTAATATTTTTTTCGATGTGATACAAGGAACTGGATGGATGGAAAGGACTTTCTTGTTCTACGGAGTGTATAGCAACCAAATATATACGTACTTCTTGGAGGGTTTGCTGGATTCACGGATGTATTATAACATGCCTCTGGCTTATATACTAGTACCTATATCTTGGGCGTTATTATCTTTGATAGCTATAGTAAGAACCGGAGCGAAAGGATTCAAAGAGAGGCTAGTAGAGAGCGAAGGACAATTCTACATGTACTGTAACCTGGTATTTGGAGGATGGGACTTTTGTATTCATAATGATAAATCGGCGAAAATTAAACATAAGGCGATATACAACGAGGTCAAAGGATGCCTTGAACAGGAGAGGTTTAAAGAGGAAAAACAGCTTAGAAGCAGGGAAACTCAAATACTGTTGCATTTAAAACGAATTTTCATCAATTTGGTCGTTTTTGCCATATTAATGGCCTCAGGTATACTTATCTATCTAACATTTAACTATACCATTGATAAACTCGGAGAGTTAATAAGTAACGACTCAAATTTGTCATCGAATTTCGACGCTGCTAACGCAACGCTAGCGCAACCTATAACCTTAAGATTATTCAGAGAAGGATCATATTCCTTTAGCCAGCTGCAAACCACCTTACTCGAGTTCCTTCCATATATTTGCATCGTCGCTTTGAACATTATTGTACCAGAATTATTCGGCTATTTAATCAAATTTGAAGATTATACGCCGGCTAGCGTTATAATAATAACATTGCTCAGGACAGTACTGCTCAGACTATCTTCCTTAGGCGTTCTTTTAAGCCAAATATATCACAGAATCACAGGGAAACACGGTGGAGTGTGTGCATACAACAACGATGATTCTCTTGCCTTAGAATGTTGGGAGACATACGTAGGCCAGCAACTATATAAGCTGATACTTACCGATTTCGCGTTACAATTCTTCACAACATTCTTTATTAATCTGCCTAGAGCTTTCATAGCACGGCATACTGTTAGTCGTTGCTTTAAAATCATTGGCGAACAAGACTTTTATTTACCTAAACATGTCTTAGACATAGTTTACACACAAACTATCATCTGGATGGGTACGTTTTTCTGTCCATTTCTACCTATAATCGGGACTGTGTTCTACTTTATAATATTCTACGTGAAGAAATTCACTTGCTTAGTGAATTGCACGCCTTCACCAGTCGTGTATAAAGCGTCTAAATCTAAAAGTCTCTTCATGTCAGTATTGCTACTAGGTTTCGTTGTGTCTATCGTCCCAGTAGCTTATTCTATCGCTGAATTAGATCCTTCAGTTAACTGTGGGCCTTATAGAGGTCTGACAACTGTGTGGTCATTCGCTGTAAGCACTTTTGTAAACTTACCACCCGCTATAAGAGCATTCGTGTTTTTCATAGGAACGTCAACTTTCGCGATCCCAGCGTTCGCTGTTATGCTTTTCGCTTTATACTACTATTGGGCTGTAGCAGCAGCTAATAGGCATATGGTGGTTGTTTTAAAGAATCAGTTAGTCCTAGAAGGGCATGATAAGCAGTTCTTGCTGAACAGATTGAGCGCTTTCATAAGGCAGCATCAGAAAAGGTGTGAGAGAAGGAATAGAGCCAGTTTCGCAGACGATGATGCGTCGATTAGGCAGAGCTCTAGGTAGTCTGGCGAATAAATAAGCGATGATAAGCGATGTTACGATGTTATGATTAGGACTTATTGTACAGTACTGTCGATGCAAAAAGATCTACACGCAATTGTGTTATACTCCTTCTAAGCTAAATTTGCAAATAAAGGAGTGTCATTTTAAACGTTATATTTTCAAAATTTGACATTAATGATGACGCTACCACACTTTGTCATTCAAAATGCGATGCAGTTAGCTTGGTCCGATTTTATCCAAAAGTGAAGTATAAATTACGTTAATTATCTTAGTGTTTACATCAAGATTTGTCTTCTGCTCTTTAAAAGTATTACGAAGGCATGAAAGATTTGATGAATTATATCAAATGGTATTTTGCATTGCTAAATATAAAATAAAAGAGATAGGTAGACAAATACACGTATAACACACATTATGGATGGATGTATCTTTTTTTTAAAGATTTGTAAGATAATACCAATCAAGATAATACCTAAGTATTTGAATTAAATGAAATATCGGTGTATAATATGTAAATTTATGTAATAAGATGATTTTGAAGACTTGTTCTAATCGAAATTATGTCAAACATCGATTTGACTATAGCCCCATGTTATTTATACTATAAATTATTTCTTTTTTATAATGAGTGTTTTTTATAAACTTTAGCTCACATTATCTTCCATTTTCTCTTATTGAATGTTCTTTTTAATGTTTTATTGTAATGAGGGTTTCAGCGATCGAGTTTTTCACTAGATGACAGCACCGTGGCGAGAGGTCTAGCTGTCATAATCCACCAATCATGTTTAACCATGTTTTTTTTATTGGTGGATTTTGACAGCAGCTGTCAAAAAGACATCTCGTCACGGTGCTGCCATCTAGTGAAAATCTCGATCGCGGAGACACTAATTATAGTGAATATGTAAATGTTGTACTATAACTACTGTAATTATAAATAAAAGGCTGCTAGTCAAGTAAGATTAACTCCATGTGGCAGTGTCTGGGACAAATGTCACGTTATCAAGCAAAAGGGCAATCAAAATGGACTATATCAATATCCAACAATATGGTACCGTTTTGCCGAAACCGTCACAAATATTTAAAAAATGCTTACACTCTTATGAATTCATTAAACTTAGAAGCCTCTTATAAAACAAAAGTGTCAAAAAATTAGACATCTTATCAACGATTTGTTAGATTTTACAAACGTTTATGAATACAGATGTAGTGGATAATTGTTTTCCATCGTATTTTCTCGGAAACCCTCGTATTTGTCATGCTACTTCAGTGAATGTCAGTACTTTGTACCGAGACTGACTGAAATAGCAAGACACGTTCGTACGTTTCCGTGAAAATACGATGGAAAATAATTATGCACTACATCTGTAACGGCTCCTCTACACGTTGGGCCAACGCGGGCCAATCCAAGGGACGCAGCCATGCGGTAGAGGGAGCAAGTGATATTGCTATCTCATTCTACCGCATGGCTGCGTCCCTTGGATTGGCCGGTGTTGGCCCAACGTGTAGAGGAGCCGTAATGCTATAGGCCCCGTGCATGAACTATAGGGGGCAGCATAGGAACCGTCAGATTTTGGCGCGAGGCGTTTATGCTTCCGATGTAGCCCACAAGATGGCAGAACCTACTATGCACAAGGAAACGTACCGACGAGAACGGTAGATTCTTTGGCAATGTACATGTGCACATATGTTTCCGATTCAGGCCACAAGATGTCACTGATGTCAGACCCTCCAACGCGTACGGTCCCTATTAAATGTGAAACGTAATCCCAGACACTGAACACAATTATATTCCTATTGATCCATACTTTATGATCTCTTATGTATGTATTACTTGAACATTTGTTAAAATTATGAACTATGTTAAATGTACTGGTTATCATACCAACATAGATGTATATTATGACATTTTATAAATACTTAAGACACATTAAATAATTTATTCTTCAATGTTTTACTAATAATATTAAATATAAAGTCAATGCGGCCAAATCCGTCATAGTGATAGTTCCGTACACGAGCATTTTTTCCAAACAACAGTAAACAATTGATAATTTCATCGACAAAGCAGCGATTGCTTTTAGTTTCAGTAATTAAAAGCAGATGGCCTTTTTTCCTACGGAAGAATAAAACAAGAAATATACGTACGCTCGTGTACGGAATTACCCCTATGACGGATTTGTCCGCATAGCTTATTTATGTGTTTGTTTTAATATCAATATGAAAAAAAGATATAATTGGTATTTAAATATTCATACTATATGACTTTGTTTCAGAGGCTTAAATTATATTATTATAAAACGCACCAATTAATAATTTAACACGTGCTTTTATTTAGTGCCAAATTTTGTTCGATTTTTTTATACGTTTTAAATAAATATTTTGTTAGTGAATATTTCTGAGTTGTAACAAATAAAATACTCAGTAGAGAATTTTAACAGTAAAGTAACAATTAATAATTAATAATACTGACACAATAACGGACAGATTGTATATTTATTCATAAAAGTTACTGAAATGATTTTGTACAATGGCATTTATTAATAATGTAGGAATCCGGGTTTTCAGTCAATATAGCCTAGTATTTTCTATTTGTTTCATAAATATAAAATGAACTTTATGCTTTTTTTTTTAAATCACGTATTATTTTTCTAAGTCTTCCTTTTATTTATATAATCTTCCTTTTAAAGCAAAGGTCACAGAAAATATTAATTTAAGAAGCGATTACGATTAAAATCATTAGTGTACAGTTCTTTACATACGTACATGTATAAAAAAAGAAATGTATAAACACAAAACTGATAATTCTATGACAATATACTTAGTTAAAAATATATAAATATAAACTTTACTAGAGACAGGTACTTAAATAGAGAATGCAAACGTGATAAATAGCTCCACCTACAAAATATGAGGCACGTAGTGTTGTATGGACATTGTCAGTCTTCTCTGTTTACTTGCCTCTCTGTAGTCTTAATTCTGTATTTGTATTTTGACATACACTGTCATACACTTTTTCAAATGCACAAGTCTATTATTGCTCAAATATTCGATTGTTTTGTATGTACATATATTTCTGGTCTAACTAATAAATATTTGCCATAACGTGCCAGATACGGTAGCATATAATACATAGTACATAATTTAAGACGCATTACGTACAGTCAAATATAAAAGTGTTAATACGTTCGGTACCACTTACTTGTATGTAATTTTTCACCTATAGAGTAAAAGGTGGCAGTATAATGTAGTATAACGTGGCGCCGAACGTGTTAAAAATAGCTTCCCAAAACGTCCGCTAGATGTAGTGAGTAGACATGAAATGTAATGTTTTGAACCATTTTATTGACCCACTGCCAATTTTTGTAATAACAATAGATTTTTATTATTTACTGTAACTTTTATACACGATTCCATGAAATAAAATAGACTTCAGTTAGCATTTTTAAACATAAGTGTAACCTATTATGTGTATTTATATGTACATAACAGTAACACTGTATTTGTTCTTATACATAATAAAAATGTTTAGTACCGAATCAGTTTTTTATTACATACCAATCTTACCATTATTATAAGTTGATAATGTTGATATGCCAACCAGATAACAAGGTTTTGGTGTTAGGTATATTATTGTCATCAGTAAAATAGCTTGTAGCCCCTTACTCATCACTAATTGCATTACATATTAATAAATTTTAATGTGACTCGCTACGCTCGCGATTCTGTTATACACTCAGCGTCAAAAAAATCGCACATCTTAACTTTTTGCTTTCAAGCGGTTTTAACCCTTATATTATATAAGGTAAGATACGACTATGGAACCTTATTTGAAAGGTTATGAAACCCTCTATTGGAAAATGTCGTAAAATGGACGATCTACCCCATACAAAAAGAAAATTTTCAGGAAAAACGGATCAACGTGTATTTAGGTTAAATTTGCAAAGAATAAAAACAGTACAAAATCAATGGATACAGAAAAAATAAACTTAAAACCTAGTGCTGCCTCCTCTTGCCCTCCGAGTAGCTTCCATGCGATTAATCATGACTGTCATGACTGCCACGATGCGTTTTTGAGGAAAGTTGTTCCACTCCTCAATAATGGCGTCTTGAAGCCTGTCGAGAGTGGCAGGAGTAGGATCATGCGACCGCACCCGCCGTTTTAGCTGATCCTAGAGATGTTCGATTGGTTTCAGGTCAGGGCTCCTTGCTGGCCACTCCATTACCGTGATCCCAACCTCACACAGTTAGTCTCACAAAAACAACGCAACGTGGCAGCGGGCGTTGTCATGCATAAACTGGAAGTTGGGTCCAGCAAAACCATCATATGGGACCACATGCTCCTCCAAGATCTCCGTTATGTGACGCCGAGCAGTCAGGGATCCCTAGCTGTGACCACCTTCAGTGCGGGAAATGCACAGGAGATCAGTTTACTCGTCGATCGAAATGCCGCCCCAGAACATGCGAGATCCGTCCCCTTAGCAGACGGTTTCTTCAGTGCAGGCTTGCGTGAATTGCTCTCCCTGCCTCCTATACACCCCCCTGCACCTGTTGTAGGTGTAAAGGTACACCCTCGTCTTTTCAGAAAAGAAGACATTCCTCTATTGTTTAAACCTTCAATCTTCGTGCAGTCGGCAAAATTGCCTCCTGGCTATTCGATGTTCTGGCTTTAATTGGGGGCCTGTAGCAGCTCTACGGGGCAACATCCTCTTCTCTTCCAGCTTTCTTCCGATCGTAGAGATGCTTACTGCTGTTCTTCGAGCTGCTTGAAGCTGCTGCTGCAGCTCAACAGCCTCGGAGAAACGGTTCTGCAAAGAGTTCGATACAATGTACCGGTTGTCTCTAGCGGAAGAGCAGTGTTGTCTTCCAGATCCAGGCCTCCTGATGTAACCACCAGTCACCTGGAACCCCAGCAAGACTCGACGCACTCGGAAACCGCTTATGTTAAATCTTTCAGCAACTTCATACTGCCATAGTCTTGTTTGCAGCAGTGCCACCTCTTGAGCTGCTTCTTCTGGCCTGGTATCCATGTCCAAGGCTTTTTCTTGCTGTAACGGTTCATTAGTGACCTCAGTCAGCTCTGGAGAGCGAATGACCCATAACTAACCTTTACCCTCCATTTTATACTCGTCCAGGATTGCACAACAACGGACCGATTAAAATTGGATCTCGGCCCTTTTTTAAACGAAACGCCGATGTTCGGCGATGGTTGTTTTTACGGAAATGACGATTTACCTTTTAAAAGTTCATCAATATTGACAGGGTACAATGCACTATATAAGAGCTATATTTGCTTGAAACGAATTTTTGGCGAGGTGCGATTTTTTTGACGCCGAGTGTATTTTGCGATTTTTGAGTCGGATAGTTCAAGAAATCGGGAATCAGTAGCAAAAGCCAACTCTCTTTTAGCTTATATGATTATTTTTTGTTCAACTATTGAAACTTTCCAGCATTTTTATTTATGATCGGGTAATTTTGGGCAAATAAATGATACAAACATATTTTTTCTTAATTTTATGTAGACTATACACGACTTCGTATTCATTTGTGAAAAATGTCACATTAAACATAAATTCATAATTTTAAATACAATAAATGCAGAAGAAAAAACAGTCTTTATTAAATACACATCTTGTCATTATATTTTTGCATCTGCTATGCTAAGTACATTTTTGTGAAATTTATAATATTTTGAGCGAAAATTGCTTGGTTTAAATGGTTATGTTATGTGGATAGGTTTTTAAATAATATTGTTATGGAATAATCTCTTATATAAAATAATACGGTTAAATTATCCTATGTGAAGTTGAAATCATAATAATAGCAAAGAGGATTTGAAGAAGAGAGTTACTGTCATGGTAAATTATGTAGCTACAGTTCATTTACTGCCATCTTTCGACAGAAGATTAAACCTGTTTGAACGCCATTTGACTTTGATCCTTATTCTTTAACTGATATGTGTTAACTTTTTAAATATTAATATTCACGCCATCTACTCGAGCATAGGCTGAAGGTTGTGGCGCCATCGCTCGAAAACATGGAACCATACCTTTGGCCTATAGTCGAGTAGATGGCGTGAATATTAATATTTATCACATATCACTTAAAGGATAAGGATCAAAGTCAAATGGCGTTCTAACAGTTTTATGTTCTGTCGAAAGATGGCAGTAAATTTACAGTGGCTACATAATTTACTTTGACAATCCGTCTCTATAGACTTTATTCTCTTTGATAATAGTAAGGGAATCATACATTTTTACATTATAAATTAATTGTCATTGGATTAACTTGCGCGGGGTCCCAGTTTTCGTAAGCACGCCAGACCCTGAAACCAAAATAAAGTTCAAACATATTTTATTTTATTTTATTCGGGATGCTTACTGCCTAATATACATAGGTTAACACATTACAGATGACTGTATCGAACTTTGAGTATTTAGTTACTGGAGACGCCATAGCTGTCATTTTCTGTACAAAACAGTCTGCCGATTTTTGCGGGGGAGGGGCACGTCAAATGTATTGCTATTTTTGAGTAACGTAGCTACAAATAGCCATGGCAGATAAACGTCAGTCCGTACAAAAGTTTGCACAATTGTGCAAGGTTTTTGGCAGAGGGGTAAGCTCTTAAAGGCGACTCCGGTTATTAAATGCTCTAAGGTATCGATCGTCCAATGACGCCCTGATTAGGGGAATTGTGCCCAATTAATCAGTATAACGATTTTGTCATTATTATTTACTAAAACAATTTAAAACTTAATTTTACACTAAGTCTCGTTTTAGTAAATGATAATGTGTAAAAATCGTCTAAGTTTAAATCAGTGTAATGTAGTTTTGATTTGACAGAGGCCTTTCCCGTACCAGATTTTTTAAGTCATCCTGCTCCAGTCCTGATATTCTTGCAGACCTCTCGGATCTTGTTATGACATTACAGCGTCCAAGTGTACTCGTCCCTAGAGGGCGCTAGTAGTAGTGAACCTAAACATACCTGCTCCTGATACTCGGCCCTCGAGAGCCAGAAGTTGTCCCTGTTCTTGCAGACCTCGGCCAGCACGGCGCCGCCGATGAACACCATGTCCTTGCGCCGCGGCGGGTCCTCTATGCGGATCTTGAATTTCTGCAATTATGAGGTAACAACGTGACACTAGGGCAAAAGGGAAGTTAACTCTTGTTAAAATAGAATCTTTGGCGAATAAAACGGTAACGGTAATTTTGTTATGTGAGACACAGCGGATTAACATCGCCTCGTCCGAGCGTCTTTCACTCAAATTGTAGAAACTAAAAATTATATACTGCATGGCGTATTTTACAGTAATAATGTGGGCCGTTCCCGGCGGCACTGCAATGCCGGGCCGACCCGTGACGGGAGTGGAGCGAGCCCCGAACATCCCGTCGGTTTACAAAAATCAGTTTAATATACTGGTCCCTCAGTGAGGGAACTTTCAGATATTAAGCTGAAAAGAACAGATACTACACTTTGATCTTAGCCAAAAGGCCGAGAAGCGATAACACAACAAACTTGTTCGGAGAGGGTCATTGAATCAGGAAAAATCTTAACACCGCCATGTACGATATCCACTGGAGTAGCGCAGCGACATCTAGCGGCAAATTGGGTAAACCAGTCACACTGGCGCGCCCAATGAATTATGCACCTTAAGTTAAAGAAATAAGGTAAAAAATCAAAAGCACTAACCGCGAGCTTGTCCGTGTCGTTCCTTAGTACGCGCTCTAGGTAGAGCTGCTTTATCTCGCGTTCTAGTCTCGAGGGGAGACCGGGGTACATAGTTGAGCCTCCGGACAAGACGATGTGCTTGTATAACTCGTTGCGCATGTCTATGTCCGCCGCCTGCAATATTATTAACTTATTGAATAATCAAACAAAAGTTACAATAAAATACAAGACCCATCGTAGGAAAAACCTTGAGTAGAGTTAAAATTTAACAACTTATGCACGTACGTGGTATATAGTAGTAGTAGGAGGTTTATTAATATTTATAGTTCGTTTTTTTTGCATTAGAAAGAAGGTAAGCGATCTTGACATGTCTTTTAATTGAAAAACGCCTTATAAAAATCAGTAACTGTTACTTATGAAAGCAGAAGAATATAAATGATCGTATTAGATTCACAATTGTTACATATTTGCCGTGACTTATTTTTATAACGTGTTTTTCAATTAAAAGACACATCAACATTGTTTACCTTATTTCTAATGCTAAAAAAAACGAACTATAGGTCAAACTGGTTTACAGTCTAACGATTTACGTAATATATATGGGTGAACTGCCCGTGTAGATCATTTTGGGTCGGAACATCGGTTCAGCCACCATAATCTGCTTAACACTCCGACCGGCGTTCACGGGTTCTGTTTTAACTCGTACTACTTGTTACTAGAGGGCACTAGTAGTAACGAACCTTAACATAGTTGAAGTCTTGCAACTCGCCACTAGATGGCGTTAGTAGTACTAACCTGAATAGTGTTGAAGACGAGTTCGGCGATGCCCTGCCCCTCAACGTTGATCAAATGCGGTTGGAACAGCGCCTCGGGTGCTTCGAACCGCTCGCCACCGACTTTGATGACGCGCCCGTCTGGTAACTAACAAAAACACTAAGGCCCACTTGCACCATCCTACTAACCAGGGCTTAAGCGGTTAAACCGTTAACCCAGTGTCAAATTGTACTGATAACTATGGTAACTCCAGGTTTAACCGCTTAACCCTGGGTTAGTGAATGGCGCAAGTGGCCCTAAGGTAACTAAAGATGTGTTGCTTAGCTTCAAACTCGGGTAAATCCATTGGACCCACTCAGCAAATATCTACCCTATTACCTTTTCTTAATACCAAAATCGCATAATCTGACAGAGATTTACCCGAGTTTGAAGTTAAGTTTAGGAAATATGAAATACTTACCTAATGCGACAAGATACCTTCACACAGGGATCATAGTATTATACAACGCAACACAGTAACAAATTATGAAGTGGATTGCGCTAGAAAAACCTTTACAGCAAAGAAATACGCAAAACGTTAGTTAAGTTTCAGATATTGCACATAGATGGCGTTAGTAGTCGCTGCATAACAAGAACGCCTCTTGATTTTTAAATGGCCTAATGCTGGGCATTGTCCGAATAGTTGCCAACTTCAATCTTAATTCCAGACAATTTAATGACAAACAGGCTGTCAATTATTGAAATAAGGGTGTCAAAGACTAGGATGGTGACCTTATAACATTTTCTTTATTTCTAGCAGGGTATACTTACACCATTACAAGCGCTGGTGGCCTAGCGGTATAAGCGTGCGACTTTCAATCCGGAGGTCGTGGGTTCAAACCCCGGCCCGTACCTATGAGTTTTTCGGAACTTATGTACGAAATATCATTTGATATTTACCAGTTGCTTTTCGGTGAAGGAAAACATCGTGAGGAAACAGGACTAATCCCAATTAAGGCCTAGTTTCCCCTCTGGGTTGGAAGGTCAGATGGCAGTCGCTTTCGTAAAAACTACTGCCTACGTCAATTCTTGGGCTTAGTTGTCAAGCGGACCCCATGAGCCGTGGCAAAATGCCGGGATAACGCGAGGAAGCAGATCATCATCATATCAGCCAGAGGACGTCCACTGCTGGACATAGGCCTCCCCCAAAGAGTGCCACAATGACCGGTCTTGCGCCACCCGCATCCAGCGGACTCCCGCGACCTTTACCAGGTCGTCAGTCCACCTTGTGGGTCTACCCACGCTGCGCCTCCCGGTACGTGGTCGCCACTCAAGAACCTTTCCGCCCCAAGGGCCATCGGTTCTACGTGCAATTTGCCCCGCCCACTGCCACTTAAGAGCCCATCAACGTGCACACTAGCGCCACTGCTAAATAATCGTGATTATTTAAATTTAACGAGATATTTAAAAAAGGGGGCCGCTACGTACTGTATTTTGTATTTATGTACCTTTTGAATACATCAAACTAATTTTTATGTTTTTGGATTCGTCGATCTATGAACTCGAAATAAAAACGGCCGTTTTAACTCTGGGAAAATTTTTGAGGTTTTCTGTTTTCCGAGCAAAGCTCGGTCTCCCAGATATTAGTTTATAATACTTACAACATAAGGCTCGACTAGCACGGTGGTCTCCCAAGCCAGTCTCTGTTCCTGCTCGATGTTGTAGCCGATATAACACAGCTTCTCTTTCATCATTCTGACCGTCTCGAAGTCGGCAGAGTGGTTGAACGCGTAGCCGCGGAGGAGGAGCAACTGAAATAAATAAAATGTTTGAAATACTTACATACGATTACAGTATTTAGGAAACCTCCTAATGTTAAGGAAGTGTGCTAAGAATGTAGGCTATGCCATAGAGAAATATAGTAAGCATAGAGTGCTCACTACATACATCAGTTTTGGTACCAAAACGACTATTATTTTCGTAGTCGACATCTAGCATCGAGTAGCGGAATTATCAGTACCGCTTTTTTAGTCGCTATTAGGGCCCTAAACATGTCGCCAATAGCGACAAAAAATACAAGTGAGTGAAACCGTTGTCGTCTAAACAGTTTAAAATATGTCTCACGAAAGATTAATTTCGATAAGCAATATGTATATTCCGTAGGATTTGGCAAGCCTCTGAGAATTTAATTTCACGGCTATTACACTTTAGGGGTCTCCCTAGTTTTTTACCAGCGGACCACGATCAGACCTTAGGCTCTCTCGCTTCATTTCTGCGGGCCAAATACAAGATCTTACGGACTGCATCCCCTGCTATAGTTGGTCAAACCAAATTTTTCAGTAAATAAGAACAAAAAAACTATACTCATCCTTTTGTGTGCTAGTACTACGAGTAGTGTAAGGCAAAGATAGTATGATTCTCTCTGTCTATGTTTGAAATGAGACAGTCCTTTGACAAAGGGGCTATTCATAAATTACGTCATTTCAAATCGGGAGTCAAAAATCGATGACGTAATTTATGGACAGCCCCAAACTATACCTACCTTGATGAGGTACCGCGTGATATCCCTGCCCGCTATATCCAGCCGCCTCGTGAGGTGAGGCAACGCGAACTCCTCATACACCGGACATATGTGAGTGACTCCGTCTCCGGAGTCCACCACCACTCCGGAAATGAGGCCCTGCGCGTAGAGGGTCAGGACCGCTTGGATGGCGATGTAGGCGCTGTCGAAACCGTACTTTTCAAACATCACCTGTAAGTTAATAAAATAAAGTATAAGTAAAATGAGCTCGATATGGTCGCCCTTAGGGCTCATTTAGACGATGCGAGACCTCTCATGCGAGTTTCATTACATTGCGGGTTTTGATCATTCGGTTGAATTGGACGTACCTAACCAACAGTCCGCAATGTAACTAACATCGTATGCGAGTTCGCGCCCAGTCTAAATCAGCCCTTATACATAAACGCGCTACAAACCTCAATTAGAGAATAATCGTTTGTCCTTATCAGTCATTTTGACTTATGTATTTATAAGAAAGGGATAAAACATAATTTATCTAGATCAGCACGGATATGATGGTCGTTCTTGTCTACGTGACTGCGTGATAAAAGGACACCGTTTTCACGTCACTTTCTATCCCTCGGTGTTAAAAAGTGACAGTTGTTTTATCACGTGGATAAAGATGGATAAAGCCATCCATAATACGCCGGCAGGCCCGTAAAGTTTTATGAATAAGGGGGTTAGTATTTTTCTCAGTCAGTGCGCGAGCGCGCCTCCTTCAAGAACTTCTGATGGCGCTATAGTTGTGCCGTTCTCGAGAATGTTCTCTGTTTTGTATAGGAAACGTTCTCGCTCGAGAATAGTCCCCATTGTAAACGGAGAACGTTCTTGGCACAACTCTATGGCTCATTGGAATTAACAACACGACAATATCCGGTTGGATATTTAAATTGTATACCGTACTGGCTACAGATACGGAATACAGAAGTTTTTCGGTATTTAATAAGGGATCCTTTAGCACCTTTTTTGGTACGCCACGGAACCCTAAAACTGACGACCTTACTACAAGTCGTTACATCAGTTACATGCACTCATTCCCGTACTTGTTTTTTGGCCACTTTTTAGTATTTGTTGTTATAGCGGCAACAAAAATACATCATCTGTGAAAATTTCAACTGCCTATAGCTATCACGGTTCATGAGACACAGCCTGGTGACAGACAGACGGACGGACAGACGGACAGTGGAATCTTAAGGTGGGATCAGACTGTTCATTTTTTGTTCATTTTCTAGTTTCATTATTCATCTTTCACTCAAAGTGACACGTCTGAACACAAAATGAACCAAAAATTAAAAATGAATTCATTAGTGAAAGAATCCAACAATGTTGGATATTTTCATTCGGCATCTTTCACTCGCACTCCGAATGAACAAAAAATGAACAGTGTGAACACAGAAATGAACGTTCATTCGGATTTTACATATTTTTCTCGAATCCTGTGGGTATACTACCTACTATCTAGCTAGACAAAGATAACTTAAAATCAATAAAATGGTGTTCAAGTAGAACGAACAAAGTAGGATATATGGTATTTCTATAAATATATCAGAGTTCCAAAACAATCGCCAGTAGCAAGGTATCGCAGTACAATTTGGAGTTTTATTCGGCTAGGTGTTCTCTCATTAAAGTGTTTTCTTTCGCTATTAACGGACCTATTACTAATAATAGAAATTCTACAAAATTACTTTAAGTCATCCGAAAATGATTGCAATACGATTTCGGATCTTCATCGGCTAGTTCTCTCAGCAATGTATCCGAGGCTCCAAATAAATTTCTTCTTGCGATCCAAGGTCGCAGCCACTACCGACGACGTTTTCTTTGCATCTTGTTTGTTAAAATCTTTATTAAATGTTTGATCACAAATTAAACTTATACCAAGACGCACAACTTCATTCGACGCCATAGTGAAAGAAAAGAAAAAATGAATACTTAATCTTTCCAGCAGCCGTGTGAACGTGAAATGAAACATTCACTCGAGTGAACATTCATCCGAGTGAACCGTCTGATCCCACCTTTAGTAATAACTTACTAACTAACATGGCTCAGCGACCCAAAGAGGGTCTTGGCCTCCGAAACGAGAGCATGCCACTTTTCCCGATCCTGCGCCGTTTCCTGCCAATTATCGGCGTGAAGCTGACGCAGATCCGCTTCCACACTAGACAGTGTGGCGGCCACCGGTCGGTCTTCCCAGATACGCCCTCTTTGCAGCCCGATCCTCTCCTATCCCTCCCCCTTCACCCTTCGGGTACGGAACCCTAAAACATACCTCGATCATCTTCTCCCGGTTCTTGGTGGGGTTCATGGGCGGCTCCGTGAGCAGTATCTTGGTGTCAGCCGGCTCCACGTTCATCTTGCTCGGCCCGAACGTGTAGTCCCACACGTGGCACATGTCCTCCCAGTTACGGACCACCTGGAACAGATACGGTCGCCTCTTTAAAAAAAAACTCCGGAACTTTCTGCTAGACTAGATAAACAAAAATTATAGTACTTGAGCGTTTTCCAAAAAAATGTACATACATTTCATTCATGTCTTCAATAGTACATTGTGCAACGTGGGGGGGTAAGGGAAATTTTTCACACGAGGTCTTTAGATGCATTAAAGACTCGAGTTTGCAATATTCTTACCCCCGGAGTTACACACAATGTCGTCGTCCCCTTTCATCATAGTCGCCATCAGATATATCGGAGCAGCCATGGTGCTCACAAATATCTGAACACGCCTCTGTCAAGTGTGTGTTCAGATATTTTGAGCACCTCGACAGCTCCGATATATCTGAGGGCGCCCGTACATAGTAATAATTCGTTGTGTACTTACTCCATTTTCCATGGGATAACTGACTTCGAGCATAGACCTGAGTTGAGACGCCTCATCCCCCACCATCAAATCCTGGAACGGGAATCACATCAATTAGGGTACAGCCAAATAAGGGATAGGAACAAACAACAGGCTTAGTTAATGCAAATCTGAAAAAAGACACAAAAAATAGGGAGAAATTGTTGCTGCCGTCTAAGGTAAATAATAACACTTGATTCCCTTGATACTTTTTTTTCTCTGAGTAAAAATAAATATAAAAATTCCCAAATATATATAAGAAAAAAAGTGTAGTGTACCATAAATAAAGTGCTAACCATAAATAAAGCTTTTCTTAAACACCTTTCTCTTCTTCTTCCTCGCGTTGTCCCGGCTCATGGGAGCCTGGGGTCCGCTTGACCACTAATCCCAAGAATTGACGTGGGCACTAGTTTTTACGAAAGCGACTGCCATCTGACCTTCCAACCCAGAGTCGAACTAGGCCTTATTGGGATTAGTCCGGTTTCCTCACAATGTTTTCCTTCACCGAAAAGCAACTGGTAAATATCAAATGATATTTCGTAGGTACATAAGTTCCGAAAAACTCATTGGTACGAGTCGGGGTCTGAACCCGCGACCTCCGGATTGAAAGTCGCACGCCCTTACCGCTAGGCTTCTAAGCCACCAGCGCTGTTTTTACCTCTTTATCGCTCGATAAGCAAGAACGATAGAGCCAGATAACGAAATATCGATTTTCGTGGTAGATTTCGTAAGCCCTTCGTTTTCAACTCAAACAGCAGCAACAGAAATGAAAGAATTTGTTAGTTATAGGCTATGCAAAATACATTACAGCTTATAGAAAACATGAATAAATCCACAAGCTAAGTTTCGTTGCTTGTGTACCTTAGAGCATTTAGTAACTGGAGACGTCATGGCTGTCATTTTCTGTACGAAACAGTCTGCCGTTTATGCGGGGGAGGGCACGTTAAATGTATTGCTATTTCTACATGATTTGTACGTAACGTACAAATAGCCATGTCAGTCCATACAAAAGTTTGCACAATTGTGCAAGTTTTTCGGCAGAGGGGTATATAAGCTCTTAAAGGCGACTCCAGTCATTAAATGCTCTAAGTTGTGTACACACTCCTGCCACTTAAATTCCTGTTGAAATAAAGTTTGATAAAATGGTATCAAGGAAAAACAATTCTTTGTACCAGGATACCAAACATTACTTTTTATCCTCATAGATGACTGATAACATTTATAACATGTATTGAAAATAAATATTATAGTACTAGTTTTTGCCCGCGACTTCGTCTTCGTAGAATCAGTATTTAACAGCAGCTGAGTAAGTATAGCGCCTGGATTAAATGTAATAGCAATCATTCAATTTGAGCATAAGCTTAATTGCTTACATCAATTATCAGGCAATTCATTAAATCTCTTTTCATTCTCTTTCCGACATAAAAACTATCATATGTCCTTCCTCGGGATTAAAACTATCTCTATGCCAAATTTCAACTACATCTGTTCAGCGGTATAAGCGTGACAGACACAGACAGACAGACACACTTTCGCATTTATAATATTAATATATTAGTATGGATTTAAGTAGCAGTAGCGCATCTCAATAGTCTAAAATTGCTGTCTAAAATGAAATCCCTAAAAGCAGGCAATGGAAGCACTATGTCTAATCTATACATGGTCTATGTGCTAGCAGGTGCCCGTACTGATGCCTTTACCTGTACAACCTCGGGGTCAAACGTCTGCGAGCGTGAAACGTCAACATTTACACATACATAGTTACGAGAGAAAGGACCAGATACTGTGTACTATCAAAGACATATGTAACTTCGTATAAGACGAATAAAGTTTAAGGAAAAAACGTGCCTCGGAATTCAAGTAAAAGTCATTCTCGAATAGGTGGCGCACACACCTTTAGCCTATCCTCGGCTAGATGGCGTGACGACACCGTTTCATATTTAACAATTTTAACACATAGATATCAGTGAATGAACATGGATCAAAATGATATAAAAAATATAAAATTATATATCCATATATATACATTTTTTGATAACTTTATACGTTTTCATTTTGAGTTTTAGTCGTGTGTCGATAGATGGCAGTAAATTTACAGTGACTACAAAATTTACAATGACAGGACCCCTCTATACTATCTATTCTTTTTGGTACTATGAAAGTTAAAAATAAATGTATCATTATTTCTATCCCTCTCAGACTTATATATTGGAAAGAGACAAAAACCCTAAACATAAATTATTCCTAGTACAAGTTGGATTATTTCACACAAATACCAATGCCCACACTGTTAACTGTACATCGGTGGACCTTATGCTTTTTGTAACAAGGTCCACCGATGTACAGTTAGGAGTGTTGCTGTTTGTACATATTTATAACTACAGTCGAATCCATTTATTATGACTCCGCTTATACTGACCAACCGCTTACTATGACGAAATTACTGTGCAAAGTTTAGCTTTCATATAAAACTCTTTGTGACAAATTCGGATAAGATGACTTCGCTTATAGTGACAAACCGCTTAATACTATGACCTATAAATCCTATATTCATTAAATTATGTCTGGTTATACTGACACATTCGCTGGTTTTCGTGGCCTTCACCACGTCTTTCCCTGCGAGGACGTTGGTGAGTGCGTGACGTGTAAATTGTTTTAGTTTTGGTTCTCGGTAGCAAGTTGATAATTGATACAAGGTTAATAAAACTCATCTCTCACAAAGGAATTTGAGATTAATTTGGAAAAATTAACAAAAAGAAGAAGTTAATAAACTATGCTTTATATGACATCCGCTTAGTATGACGTATTTGTCACTTCCCTTCGATGTCATTATAAGCGGATTCTACTGTATAAGAAATCCTAACAGAACACAAAATTCACATAAAACATTTTGTTAGCTCGGAAACACAACTGTTATTTTCAGACACATGCTTAATACTTTACGGACTCACTCCTATAGTAATGTCACGTAACTGCAAAATTATATTTGTATTTGAAACATAAATAACTAAATAAAAAAACCGGACAAGTGCGAGTCAGACTTGCCCACCGAGGGTTCTGTCCTTTTTAGTATTTGTTGTTATAGCAGCAACAGAAATACATCAGTGAAAATTTCAACTGTCTAGCTATCACGGTTGATAAGATACAGCCTGGTGACAGACAGACAGACGGACAGTGAACTCTTAGTAATAGGGTCCCATTTTACCTTTTGGGTATGGAACACTAAAACTTTTTAAAAATATACATACTTATATATAAACAAATAAATAAAAAATACCCAGTAGTCAAAGCATCAAGTATGGTTCAATATTAATTATAGAATGATAATATTTTTCCTTAACAACTACATAAAACAGAACTTCCTGAATATGAATCATCAATTCAGTCCCTGCTAGCTTAGTTCATGTAATTTATATTCTGTGTTTATTTATATTATAATAATATATTTTATGCACACTTAAGCATATGCATATTAAGATTGGGGGATATGCAATGAACAACTGTAAACCCTAATCCAGGTATATTTTTCTTAAATATGAAGACAACACAAGGTGCGAAATTGTAGTTTGAAAACTGTCTAAACGAGATAGCATGGTAACTTGATGTTCATAATAAAGATTCGACAAAATTTGGGTACATACCTTAACATCAATATCACCGATCTTGTTCTCCGCTCGAATGATGGGCCTCCCCACCATCGACGGGAAAATGAACGCCGGAAAATTGCTTCCCGCATAACCGCATTTGACGAACTAAAAACCAACAGAATATGATGATCTGATCTGATGATTCAGTGATATCACTACAGTCGCGGAACGGAACACAAAGTATTTCGCTGTTACTTACACCGGTGCCGTTGTCGCAGACGATAACCTTCCTGCCCTGGTCGTCCATTGTTAAGATTTTATACAAATATCACCGGATTTGTTGTAAATATACTGCCAAATATGATAATATAAACGAAACTATACCAATGCCACCCGCACCGAACCCAAGTTTCACTTTTTTTTAATGGTATCTGACAAATCCTTCAAGATATGAATGTATTATACGGTAACAGACTTTAAATACTCATGATAAAGTGCATATTTGCGTATCATTATATGACACACCTCGTATTGCCACATATTGCCAGAACAAAAAGACATGTTTATTATTGACAGCGTTTTACACAAAAATAAAACGCTAATTAAATAACTTACCATATTCGAAACCTAAGAATAATATTGAGAATGGCAACATTGTGTTGTCGGTCGTATTGTCCTTTTCTAGCATATACGTCCCTCTCTCTCTCTCACATTCCCACCACAGAGCAGTTGGTTTTGACAGGTGTTTGACAGTTACCGCCAAAACAAATTTCCAAGTCATTGTCTCAAAATTATACATATTTACACCAGGCAGGATTAAAACTTTAGGTTTCGAATATGGTAAGTTATTTAATTAGCGTTTTATTTTTGTGTAAAACGCTGTCATTAAACAACTGTACCGATATTCGAAACCTAAGAATAATATTGAGACGTGTTTGTTATCGCCTGGTGGTGGGAAGACGCCAAGCCAATGTGATTATACATGTACTTATTATGTATATGTAATATTATTATATTACGAGTGTTTAATTAATTATGTAGTACACCCTTTATTTTAACACCTGTGAGGAGAGAGGTATTATGTAAAGCATACAATTTGATATACCATTATATTATGTTACTAACTTTGCATTTCATATACGTACTTAATGTACTTATAAATGTTCAAAGAGAAAAAATGAGTCACCACAATGGTGCTATACTTAATTATATGTATGTGAAAACTAGGTAAAAGAAGATGAGATAAGTCAGTCTACTCTTCAAGGAGCATACAACATCTGTGATAAGGAGTGATGTAATTCAAGTATGAAAAGAATAAAATCATAAAGTACTCGAGTAGTTTTTATTATTTTATAACTCCCAATTATTAACAAATTTGATAATAATTATCTAGTAAAGTAAGCAGTTGCAGGAATATAACAAGGACAAGACCTTTCTTATTTCCAGAATCCCTCGGGATTAAGTAGACGAATATTTTAAATATTCGTTATAATTCACTATCACTACCCACAAAGTTAATATTGGGTACCTACTTACTAAAATGTCATAGGGAATTACTGAATTCCTTTAATGACTGTGAGTCAGTGTGAGCTATATACTTGGTTATAGCTATAAAATGCATTTAATCCTTTGTACGCTTTACTAACGCGAACGCGAGCTAATGTACCTAAACAAACCTTACTTCAAATTGTGAAGGTTACTTTGAGAGCTTAAGCCATAACATAACACTCATGTGGGCACGCCTAGTTATGACGCTTTTTGGTGCTCTTGGCGTTCAAATGGTTAATATAGAAATGCCACAGAACCTTATCAATTATATTTGTAAAGGTGCAGGCTCATTCTGCTTATATTCATGTTTAGCTATCATCAAGTGACCTTAATTGTACTCATTAATTTCTATATATGCAGTAAGAGTAGTTTACCTTATCTGGTGCCTACTGGTAGGCATAAGCTTGATTGGTTCTGAACGCTAAAGTGGTTTAATTTATGTAAACCATTCATAGCATTGCTTAATTCTGAATATTCAGTTTCCTCTTTCCAGTGTGTAAATTATTAAGAATAAGGTACTTAATTCGAAACCTTAGCTCATCGCATATGTGTTTTTAACCAAAATGCAAATTTGTGTGTTTATTTAGTGATCATACATTATTTGCAATAACTGTGCGGACCATGGGGTCCCCGACCTTTTGCCGGGCACCCGTGGGCCCAAAGCCAACAGCGCAGAGGCCCTTTAAGAGGGACCTATTTCATCCAATGCTAGAGTCAACACTTTGTCGAATCTATTTGATATTTTTGTATACTTATCCTCCTTATGAACTAAGGATAATTGTAACTTTTTGATATCAAATATACGCCGAATTGTCAATTATTTTATATTTTGAAATACATATAATATTACTGGATTTGGATCAGTGTGCTTTTGAATACTATATCTCTGGCCTACTATATAGGCTAATCTATTAGCATCCCGCCTCCTGGAAGGCAGTCTACAGACTTTTCAGATATATATTCACAGTAGCGCTAAGTGTGTGGACCTAGTTTTCCGACACTTTACTGCATGAGATTATAGTGAACATTTTTTCAGGCACCGGGCAAGAAGGGTACCTAGATAGGTTGAGGTCCTTAACTTGTGGATTTGGTAAGAGCAAGACACAGGCGGGGTGTAAATTAATTAATCCACCATGTTTCAAGAGATTCATGTGCATTGATGCCTTCAGGTAACGCTGTTCAGACAGACTAACACTTTGGCAGAGTTTTGCCAACATATAATAAATGACTGCATTTGTTTGGGTGTACATGTTCCACACCAAAGACATATTTATATATTTCAATCCATTTTTGAAAGTTTGGCGTTTCAAAATAGCTTCGCCTTTTCGCAAGACGTGCTCCTGTTTCTCTATTTTATTGTGCAAGCGAACAGTATCACAATGCTATAATTTTGTATAAATTGAGAACTAGAGGGTCATGCCCTAGGCGTGACCGCCCAGAAGTTGTGCTAGAACCTTTCGTGCAAACCATTCAGTCACTGTTTTTAAAAACCTTTTGTAGTGGGTACATTCCACGTTATTAAATTTGTTAAACGTGTAGTATCAAACTATGACAAGTCATAATAAGTGAATTAAGTGGTAACTGTATCTGGTCCGTGCATAGAAGCACTTGCCCTTGAGGTTAGGGCATGGGTAGTTTATAATAAACTTAATCCGTGCATGGGAGCACTTACTGGTTTAAAACTTCAAGGGGCACAATACAGACATAAGGGTGTAAAATACATAATTCATAAACGCCCGTTAGGCCAGTTTTGTATATTTTATTTCAAACATGCTTGCGCAGCACCGCCAGCACATAATAATTTCCCATACCATGGCAGTCAGGGATATAATAATTAAATAGGTAGGTAACCTTGGTCATATCGTGTACATAGGTAGGTACTCGTAAACATGTTAACTGAAAGACTAGTGCTCTCGAGGCAAATATAATTTATGCAACTGTGAGCTGCTCTTACATTGGGATCATATGTATTTATTTCTAGTCTGCCTTAGCAGGCCTAGACTTCAAAGGTTTTTAGATATTCATAGGGCCATTAAACGGACCTTTTGTACACCTTGAGCAGGCTGTTTGTTTCACACTATGAGTAATATATATTGTAAACATAGCTTATTTCAGAATGGAATCGTAAGCTCTGTCGTGTCGTGAGCTTACCGAGCCTGATTTAATTAGAGTCCACAGATTATCTGGACCTTGGAGGATTGACCACTCCTTATTCTAATTATCAATATTCTGCCTGGGCTTATAGTCGAAATTCAGCGACTAAATTTCTTAGTATTATCTATGCCGCCCAAGTTATGAGGCTTAGCGTCTCCAGACCACAATTTTATTTATATATTAGGTTGCAAAGATTTTATCATCTTTAAAATAAAAATGAGTCGAAATAGGCCTGGAATCTTAGGTTATTTTTTACCTTTTATGATTTTAGAAATGTTATTGTAAATAGTAAGTAGTTTTCACTTTTACCACGGTTAATTAGCCCAATTTTGGGTTTAGCCAACAGGGTGTTCGGGACCCTTAGAATAGATTGGTAAACAGAAATGAAAACTCTAATAACGAAGCCTTGCCTATTTCGACTGATTTTTACCCAAAACATTATTTTAAACCCTTTTTACTTTCTCTAAGAGGAGATATTTACAAATTCATCTTTGTAATATTTTTCTGATTGTGGCCTACTCGCTCGCTTGTGTTATAACCATATCATTTATATGTCTGACATGCCTTGCGCAGGCTTACATAGGTTATAATATCATCATCAATAACTTGACGTCAGTTTGTGAACGAATCAAAGATTCTTTGGCACACCTTACGCAGGTGGAAACATGGCAGCCTTGCGCAGGCTTAGATAGGTACATAATATATTGGTTTTATCACAAATAACATGACGTTAGTTTGTGAACGAATAAAAGATTCTCTTAAGGCACACCTCACGCAGGTGGAACCATAACAGACGTAGGTTTAAGAATATCATTCAAATCAAATACCCTGTGGGTAATATTCCCTTAGTTGCGGGTTCCTTGCTCGACAAGGTGAAGGGCTTTAAGCAGGCTTTAACAGGCACTTTTAGAGAGTGTCATTCACGGTGACGCGCAGATTTGCCAAAACTAAACTTTAACTCTACAGTTAACTAATATAATTTGACAATATGAACCAAACCATGCGTCTTCGTCAATGAATCAATCTAAAGATTCCCGTATCGTTAATGCCTTTCCAAATCACAGGCTTCCGATTTTATTTGAAACGTTTACAAGTGTACTATTTATGTAGGTAGGTAGGTAGGCTTAAGAATTGACCCTCTTGTATGTAGTTACGTATAGAATTAATAATCAAATTATTCAAATCCAAAATAACACAAGCACATATAGCAACTACATGCAAGATTTCTTTCCTTAACCTTTTTAGGCTGTAAGTACCTGCTAAGTTATTTATTTAAGTAGGTACCTACCTACATTTTAACCATTTTTTTTTTTTTTTTTTTTTTTATCAAAGATTTAGTTGGAGAGATATAAGTTGGTAGATAAAGAGTGAAATACATCACGATTTCGCATGTCATTCTTGCGCAGAGCCATGCTAATCTCTCTCTATGTCTAGTCAGATTTAAGTTTATGTACTGCCGAAGTACTCAGTTTCCACAAAAATAAATGCAATGTTTGCGATGTAGGTTTGTTCGTTACCGTGTGTTCCTCAGAGCGGAAATAGAAGCTCCGCGAAGCGGAGCTTCGTCGACTCCTAAGCGGGTACACATTATTTATCAGCAAGTTTATTACCAAAAAATAAATTTTGCAATAAATATTATATTAACCCGGAACGGGATAAAAAGACAAATTGCTGATAGATACTTGGACAGATAAAACCTACACGTCTATAAGCTTCTACCTTCATACGTAGGTTCTACGTAACACGTATTAACTATCCGATCCTTTCGTATTCGAAAACACAAATCACTTGAAAACTGAAGGGTATGCCTCTACAGATCACCATTTAAGTATTATAATTTCAACCGTTATTATACACACACACAAATATTTAAGCTAACAAGACTCTGAAGATACTTAATGTAGGTATAAAATTAAATTATAATGGTGACACGTGCACGCGTTACCAGCTCGATGTGTTTTCTAACATGTGTTTTAGTATTTTCATTGGCATAGCCACGGTGCGCGCAGGCAGCCTTTGAAAACACTTGCACATCACTATTCCGGATCGTTTTTATTTGCTAGATAGTTTAACGGACAACTAAATTTAAATATTTATTTCGAACGGCAAAAGCCGTTAGAAACTGTTTTTCAATATAGTCAGCTAAACTGGGGTACAAATTCAAAAACTCACCAGCAGTTTAGCTTCACGACCTTCCAGATGGAAAAACAGCAAGCCAATGACTTGGAAATTTGTTTTGGCGGTAACTGTCAAACACCTGTCAAAACCAACTGCTCTGTGGTGGGAATGTGAGAGAGAGAGAGGGACGTATATGCTAGAAAAGGACAATACGACCGACAACACAATGTTGCCATTCTCAATATTATTCTTAGGTTTCGAATATCGGTACAGTTGTTTAATATGAGATTATAAGATATGATCTTTGCACAAGGTGCTTATAACTTTTACACGATGGAGCCAATTTGATGGCAATTATAATTTATAGCCAACCTAAACAAGCGTGCAGTTCCAGCAGCTCGATCATGATTTAGAAAGAGCCACCAAAATCCATCCGGGTAGCCCGCGCGACTTGTGCATCTGAGCCAATGAACAGATAAACAAATAACGGGCCCATACACATACGTTTTACACAAAAACTTGAGCATATCATATGGCTTTTTAATGACATATGTTTAGCAAAACACGATTTCAGATTTTTGAGTATATAGCTTTGATGTAGCTCCTAGTGTAAGGATTTTATATGTAAAATTCGGACAGTGTATGATATTATTTTGTTATTGATTAGGACCCTAGGTTGCTGGCTGTCACTGTCAAATAACTGAGTGTCAATGTCATACTGTGTGTGTTCGGTGTGTTCTTATGAACCACAACGCACGTGTTGTATTGAGAAAAATATAGTTTAAATGTGTTTTACTACTATATAACTCAAAATGAAGCATATAAGATTTGAGGAGAACATATTAGTTGACGAGGCATACACAAATTACGGAGCAGTGGATAAAAATGCCGACCATAAAAAGGGAGCTGGCATCGCGAAGAATTTTGCTGAAAGTCTCGAATATGGGGAGAAAAAGAAGTGGTATCAGCAGGTAAATCATGTTAACGCGTACTTATAAAACTAATTTGATCATACTATATGGAAATTTGAAGGATTTAAGTCGAAAAAGAACGAAATACTGCTGGCAGGAACGACGACTTACTTTACATGCATTTTTTCAGATGCCAGAGGAACCAGCCACAATAACTAAGATATTAAGCCAGGATAAGATAGAGGAGATGCGGAAAGAAGCAAGCAGTGCGTTACATGGCGACACTTTGGCATATGAAACAAGTAAGTTAAAAGTCTCTTTGTATTTAATATCCTATTGATCAAGTAAATGTAACTAACAAAATGACAATGTTAAAGTATATATTTTGTATATGGCTATGCTTATATGTTGTGATATTCCATAAAAAGAAATGCTGTGATATTCCATAAAAATCATCTATTGTCAGTTGGTATTATTGAATTGTCCTGCAATTTGGCCCACAAGGCAAAAAAAAACTTAATTATTTATTGACAGAAAAAACACTAAGCCAAGCCTGTCCTGCCAAGTCTCTGATATAGGATTCATAAAAAATTGCATCTGAGAAAAATCTGACTCTATTAACATGACTGCTGGTGGTACAGGTTTGATTCCTGCTCTAGACATTTTTGTGTATAAGACATCTATTTCAGTTATAATATTTGTGAATTCTTGTTTCTAGAATCCAGCAAAAACGGGTCATCAGACCACCAGTGGGCCCGCACTTTACTGAACAAGGGAGCCATTGGAGACAGGGTTGCAGCGGCTACTATTTTAATACAGGTAAACTTGTGCTGTATATATTTTTCACATTTTAAAATCAAATTATAAACTGGTGAATCACAATGTATGCAAGTGCATAAAACAATTCAAATTAAAGTACCCACCATCTTAACAGTTTCATAAATGGGGATGTATCTCTAAAGTTCAAATTATTATCATGTCTGTCACACTGTAATAAAATTGTTTAATATCAACATCTTACAAATAACAATAATTTATATATTATTTTGACAGTTTTATCATTTGCAGAAATTATGAGGTTAAATGTATTTACAGGACAACCCTATTTACAACATGACAGCCTTAAGGAACCTGGTTAATAATGTGAAACCAGCCAAGAAGAAGGATGGTCTTGTCATTATTGGTAAGCATACAATAGTTAACAAGCTCTTTTTTTAGGGTTCCATACCTCAAAAGGATAAAACGGACCCCTTATAGGATCACTTGTACGTCTGTCTGTCTGTCTGTCCGACCATTCCCCCCCCCCCCTTTATCTCTGGAACTACTGGGCGTAAAATTTTGAAAAAATGCATTAAATAGTTCTTTACCTGTAGATGACAGGAAAACCTATTAGAAATGTGCAGTCAAGCGTGATTCGGACTTAATTACTTAGTTTTTGATGCAACCCCTACATATTCTCATGCTATTTTTATTTCAGGAAGAAAACAGAAATTCACACTATTTTTGCAGTCATTCAAGTGCATTCTGCAACTGTTGTGTTTTTAATCCCTCATTTATGACCTTTTGGGAACAATACTTATAAAATTATACATAAATTATGCATTCTAGCCAGATTTGTTTTTTGAAATGAAAACTTTTTTAGCGGCGCTGTGCACTGTTTGAGGTGGGGAAAAAATGTTAAACTCGAGACAGCGTAAGGCGTAACCCTCTCTTTCTACCGCGCGGCGAAAATGTATGCCTGAGCCTGCTGTTTCGTTTAGGCGGCGCAGGGCGCTCGCGTGACGTCACGTGTGATGGACAATGTCATTGTGTTTTTTGATTTAAATGCCATCTAGTGAGTTACCCTCAAACTGGTATTAATATAACTGTAGTACTCACAGTGATGTGCTTAGGGGTTTCAAATAACGCGACGTAATAATGCTAGATGGCGTTAACCTCAATTATACATAGTGCTGCAGACATTTTGCACTAGATGGCGCTGTTATTAATATTTTGAGTTACAATTTCATTGAGTTTTCACTTCTGCCTACACTCCCGGAGTGCAACCCGTTGTTTTTTTTTTCACTATTTTTATCACTCTCCCATTTCATTCAATTGTGTTAGTTTCTTATGTTATGGTACACATTTTTACAGATGCATTGTCTGAGCTGCTGATCACAGACCTTTTGATCCCAGACGTGAAACTTCGTACATTTGAGCAACATGCCTTAGGACATGTTGACGAAATGACTTCGGGCAACAAGCAGGCTCGTCGGAATATTCTCAAGCTCTGGTTTTATGAGGACCAACTTAAAGAGCTGTATGGAAGTAAGTTATTTCGTTAGCAAGCCTTTATCTTCTTCTTTATTTGCCATGCCCTAACCGACGTCGGCAACCACCTTTGCCATCTCTATTCTGCTCTCAGCCATTCTTGCCAGTTTGGCTGCGTTATCCAATATCCACATTCATCCATTTTTTTATGTTGTCAACCCAGGTGACCCTCCTTCTTCCCTTCCCCTCTTGCTATCAATTTTTCCTTCCAAAGTTGTTGTATATTATATTTGTCATTTCTGGTAGGGGTCAATTTCTTTTTCCAATGTCATTGCGTCTCACTCTCGCATTAAGCAATATGTGAGACGCATTACACATTGGATAAAGGAATTGGACAGATGGAATACCACCCTTAAATACTACTTAGGGCTGATTAAAACGGCGCGCGAACTCGCATGCGATTTCAGTTACATTGCGGACTGTTGGTTACGTCCAATTCAACCGACCGATCAAAACCCGCAATGGTATGAACCTCGCATGCGAGTTCTCGCATCGTCTAAATCAGCCCTTATTCTGTAATATATATATCTTGTTTTCAGCGTATGTGGAGGCTCTAAACAAGTTCGCGCACGACTCCGTGGAGGCCAACAAGGAGAAGGCCGTCAGTTCCATGTCTTATCTACTCATGCATCATCCTGAACGAGAAAAGGTATGAACCCTTCAACGGTCATAAATATTAATAGCTCCACGGCCGATTCGGCCACGGCGACTGCTATCAACTCGCAAGTGGCTGACGTAGCCGATCTTGTTACTAAAAGGTCGCGAACATTGCGGGCATGTGAGCACACCATTTGTGTAATTATTACGCAAAATTCAACCCCATTACTTGAAAATAAAGTTCAAAATCATTATGGGAATTACAATTCCCTCTGCCTTATACACCGTGTTTTTTTTTTATTTCCGTTAATTTCAAGGGTGCATTCCTGAGCATAAATCAAGTAACTTTCTCAAAGACACCGATATTCTAATGAACTCCATTTCGGAGATAATCAATAATTTATTTTTTTCGTATAAGGCCTCTACAAGCGTGTACACTTGCCTTAGGGCCGGTTTACATATTGATTAGTGTTTAGAAAGAGTTCATACATTTGCTATTAAACTGATTGATGTTCGAAATAACATTGATATGTCACAGATTTCAATTGTTTGGTTGAGTTAAATGTAATGCCCGTGTTACAACAACGCCATATGCAACATTTAATTACTTTTTAAACTTAATATTTTTTACAAAAAAAAGCAAAAAAATATTTTTATTGAAAATTAGTTTATGCCATTTAGTTCTCTTAAACGTACTTAACCATACCCCGAAGTTAACGGAATTCAATAAAAACTAGTGTCCGACCGAAGGTTCGGTTTCGGTTTCGGCCAGTTTCGGCCAAAAATTCATGTTTCGGCTGTAGTTTCGGTTTCGGCCAAAAAACGGCCGAACCTTTCGGCCGGGCCGAAACTTACGAAATGGTACTTGGGACAGAGACCAAAAGTTGGGGAATAAGTAGGACAACGATATTAATACCTAGGTACATATACTGATTCATGTATAGGTACAGAAATTAATTGGTTTATTACATATACTGGACGGTCGACGCAGTCTTAAGAGGCTGTCAATACCTATAACGCGCACACTGTCTAATTGTATCGGAGTGAATGAGATAGCACTGACGCATGTTACTGGGCTCTGGGCAAGAGAATAATTAGAAAACTCATCATGTTCCTCGCGTAATCCCGGAATTTTTGCCGAGCCGTGGCAATGGGAATGGGAGCCTGGGGTGCAATTGACAACTAATCCCAAGAATTGGCGTAGGCACTAGATTTTACGAAAGCGACTGCCAGCAGACTGACCTTCTAACCCCGAGAGTAAAGCATGCATTAAGCATGTCGGCAGGCAGTGCAAGGTTCGGGGCCCCCTACAGTTAATTCTGCATACAACATGTTCTGTTGTTCAGTACAGGGAAATAAGTTTGCGTTTTTAATTTCAATCTTCAGGCGTTGGCTGAGTATCAGCTCGGCCTGAGTCGAACGATGTCTTTTTCGCTTTTATTCACTCACTTATTCAGTAATTTTCCTATCTACCTCTAATGGCAAATTTTAAGCGAGGCTATAGGGCTCAACTAGTGCCGCAAAGTTGATTTTCTCAATAGTTAATATTTTGCAAGGCTGAACAGCTGACTATTGATTAAACCGAACAAAAAACCCTTAAAATTGTCCCCAGTACAGTTTTTTTATACGAATGCTCGACCTTAGCCTCACTTTTTACCTCAATTTACCATTGGTTTGTGTTCCACATGTCCTCTATACTTCAGCTTAGCCTTTGGCCTCGCTGCGCCTTGCTCGGCCTGCGGTCTCGCTTTTTAATACAATGGACATTGGTTGGAGTCTGTGCTCAACTACTTATCCTGAAGCTTGAAGCACGGCTTTGACTTCGCATGAAAGTTCGCCTTACTGGGGAACTTCGGACTTTTAGGCCCAGGTGAAGATAGTACACGGCTTTGCGATATTGTCAACAAAAAATTTCGCGCTCGCTGTGCTCGCGTTTTTGGCTGTTTTTATTGGTTGTCCCTGTATCTACATATTAACTTGACTGGTGAATGAATAGAGTTAGACCAAGAAAATTCTGCAATGATTTTGATAGCATATGCAGTGCAACTAGTGCAAATGTTATTTATACGTCATAATTTCGTAGAAGTTTTGACGTTTAAAATAACACTTGCACTGCGTGTGTTATCAAAATCGTTGCAGAATTATCTTGGTCTAACTCTAGTAATTTTCTTAAAAAACTGCTTAAGTAACATCAATTTCAAGGACATTGGGTGTTGACAGCCCCATAATATGTGTGTAAAAGCGGTTTTATGACATTTTTTCAACGATTTTAACAAGTCTACAAAAGTTTCGGTTTCGGTTTCGGCCGAAACTAGAGCCATAGCCGAACATTCGGTTTCGGTTTCGGTTTCGGCAAAAAAACTTGTTTCGGTCGGACACTAATAAAAACACGGTGTATATATTATAAAGGGCTGAGCACACCGGCTGCGTGTGCGTGCGGCGTTGTAGTATACAGATCCTTATGAGAGACGGCACACCGTTTGCGTGACGTGTGCGTGTGCGGTTCCAACATTTAGCGCACGCGCACGTGCACGTCATGCACACGCAACGTGACGCAACCCGGTGTGCACAGGCCTTAAAGGTGGGATATGCCTTCCTTTCATTAGACTTTGCCCTATTATACATGCCGGCTTTAGGTACGAGTAATTTTACATTTGACATTTAAGTCCAATATACAGTCAAAACTTTAAATTGGTACTTATTTCTGTTCTCCATGCGGAAAGCACACTGCGCTAAACGAAGTTGCCGCTTATCGGCTTGGTCGAATAGAAAAGTAGTATAATACCCTGTGTATATAGGAAAATAAGAAAGCCTCAGATCACATGTTTGTCGACCTCGGCTTCGCCTCGGCCAACAGTTCCATATGTAATATACTGTTATGTGTTCCGTTCTACGCCCGAGATCTTTGCGAGAGTAACGTCCGTTGCCGACCGATAGATGAAAGTTTAAATCGTTTATAGATGCTGTTAACAAGTATTATCAATAAGCTCGGAGACCCGGCGCAGTCAGTAGCTTCGAAGGTCATCTACCATCTCTGTCAGTTGCTGTACAACCATCCCAACATGAAAGCTGTTGTGTTAGCCGATATTGAGAAGATGCTTTTCAGGTAATTTTCTTTATAAATTGTATAAAGAGTGTTTCTCGTCTTTTAGCTGTACTTCTAACAAATTAATTTGTAAGCTACTTTTTTACATGAGTGATGATTCTAAAGGAACATCTGACAGGATGAAACAATTTTACCATTTTCATAATCATGAGTATCATGACAATCTTCCATCATATAGTGTGACATAAAAATCATAAAATTCCATGCTAAATATTTGCTATGTTTAAACATTTTACGTCAAAAATGTGACAGTTACGTAGAAAGTGGCGCCCTCATTTAATTTCTGCTATATGTCGCACTGTAATTACCATCCACCGTTATCATTGTCATCCCTATTATCATTACCAATCATTACCATCCCCCATCATAATTACCTTCCACCATGTGTAAGTCATACTGAACTACTTTTACTAAGTACTTTTTTTTAAATTAAATTTCTTATATTCTATTCTATTTTACAATAGAATTCACTCCGAAATCTCGAAAAAACTGGGTTCAACCAGTTACTACTATGTTTATTATGATTTACTCCTTAAGGTCTCCGCCCACTACACCTTATCATACCATGACCGTACTATGAACGTATCGGGCATGGAATGTATCGCGACACGGATTACTATGCCCACTAGAACGTGTCCACATCGTTTCATATCCGTGCATAACGGATTTAGTGCCCGTCGTAACCGCGTATCATCCCCGTAGCATCCGCCTATAATCCCCGTAGCATCCGCGTTTCATCCTCATAGTACCCACGTTTTATTCGCGAGAGCAAGACTCGTCAGAAAGAGCGACCGAATAGTTATCAGACTGGCAAGAGAGAGCAAGAAATATGGCAACGCGTTTATAACGGGCTTAGAACGGTCACCATACGCGGTTATAACCCGTATGCTCATCGTTTCGCCGCCTGCACGCACCGTTTTGGCAACGTTGCGTGCCGTGCACGGAACGTTTTGACACTGGCAAAATATCCTCGCTGACAATTTTTGACGGTCCGTGCATGGCACGCGACGGGTATGGTCGGTGACGGAACGGGCTAGTGGGCATAGTCTCATACTTTTTAATACAAAGAATATTTTTTTGCCTGAAACGTTCCTACTACGGTCATGGTATGATACGGTGTAGTGGGCAGAGACCTTTAAACAAATTTAATTCATATTCTTCTTTTAGAACGAACATATCTCCGAGAGCGCAGTACTACGGCATTTGTTTCCTGAACCAGTTCTTCTTGGGCAAGGACGACGCGAGGATAGCGGAGAATCTTATCAGGATATATTTCTCGTTCTTCAAGGCTTCTATCAAGAAAGTAAGAAACTAGGATGTTGGGGCGCGTAAAAAATGTGAAATATTGTGGTCACAAATTTGACGGCTGAAGTAGATGGCGCCATACATTTTGCGGTAGTTGGATTATCAAGCATTAACGTGTTATAACCTAATTACCGTAAAATGTACGAGAAGCTACACAGTATAACGTCATCTACATATTGTGCGTAAAATGATGATTTGCATTGAAAAAAATCACAGATAGAGCTGCTTTTGCATAGTAGAGTTTTTCATTAGTGCAGTATGATGAACGAGAATTAATTAAACTTAAACTGTTTGCAGGGTGACATCGATTCCCGCCTGATGTCGGCCATCTTAACCGGCGTGAAGCGCGCCTACCCGTTCGCTGACAAAGCGCGACTGGCCGAAACTCCCGCGCACATTGACGCTATACACAAACTGGTGCATTTGGCTACGGTTAACATTGCTATACACGCGTTGGCGCTGCTGTTTCATATCAGTGATGCTTCTAAAGGAACCTCTGACAGGTAAAAACATTGTTACCATTTTCATCGTCATTACCATCCTTCATTATCATTGCCATCGCCGTTATCATTACCATCCCCCATCATAATTACCTTCCGACTGACCCGCGAAAATATTATATAACAAAAAGCGATTATACAATATGTCTTTAGTTTATACTGATTAAAAATTATATTTAAAATATGCATTATGTCCATTACGGTTTAGACTGAAACATAATATTACATTAAGTAACTTATTATAAAAAATACATTATACATTATACCATGTAATGATATATCAAATGCCATTATAGCAATTGTATGACAGTTTAATTATAATTACCTATATCCAACATTACACAGTTACACACCCACTTTATACAACCGTAATTACCGCATAATGTATGATAGGGCTCCAAAAAACTCCTCCTTATACTGTGTTTCCAGTAGGTAAGATATTTTTTTAATTAGCCTAGTTTAGTGTCCCACTAGGCAAAGGCCTCCCCTCCTTTCCTCCACTTCTCAAGTAAGATTACATAAAAATAATTAAAAAAAACTTCCAGATACTACACATCTCTATACCGCAAGCTGACCAGCCCTGACATATTCACGACGTCCCATTCGGCGTTGCTCTTCTCGCTCATATACAAGTCGTTGAAGCAGGACAACAACGTTCCACGAGTGTCGGCCATTATAAAAAGATTGTTGCAGTTGTGTTGCCAGATGTCGCCAGCGCAGGTAAGACACGCGACGAACTAGAATATACTCTTGTCGCTCATATACGAGTCGTTGAAGCAGGACAACGTTCCAAGAGTCACAGCTGTTATCAAGAGATTGCTGGAGTTCTGCTGCCAGATGTCTCCGGCTCAGGTGAGTTAAACTCCTGCTTGCAACTTTGTCTAAAAAGATTTATGGCGTTATTCATATATGCTGAATTAGCTATGAATCGTTTGTCTTTATCTGTCATTTTGACTTATGTTATTTGTAAGAAAGGCATAAAACATAATTTAACTAAATCAGGCCCGTAAAGTTTTATGAATAAGGGGGTTAGATACACTTTTTACTCTCTTAAGGGATAACTTAATAAAAACCACTACTATTTACGTCCTTTCCCGGGACTCAAAACTATCTAAATCGTTTCAGTGGTTTACTCGTGAAGAGGTAACAGACAGAGTTATTTAAAGCCTGACCAAATAATATATGATCATTTTCAAGATGGCGCTGTTGTTCTCATTTATATAGTTGTAGTGTGTGTATCGTGTAAGTGTACTCGCTTAATATAGAAAGACCTATCATCATCATCATCATCTCAGCCATAAGACGTCCACTGCTGAACATAGGCCTCCCCCTTGGACCTCCATACGTACCGGTTGGAAGCGACCCGCATCCAGCGTTTTCGGGCGACCTTAACAAGGTCGTCTGTCCATCTTATGGGTGGACGTCCTACGCTGCGCTAAAGAAGACCATCTAAAAAAGACTTGTGTTTAGAAAGACCTATGTAACCTATTATTCTTCAGTAATAAACCACAATATATTCGAGAATAGGCTAGATGACAAATTTCCATTTATGGTATCAATCAATCAGGTTTGTTTTTAGGATCAAATGTCTATATGGGACCCATTGCATTAAAGCAATAACAAAACGATAAGTGACCGTGACGTCAAGGTCACTGAGAGTCCATCTTGAAGTATGAATACTATGAACAAAACAAGAAAATTGAGTTTTTGTCGGTGAAATATTGCGTTTATGTACTTATATAGTTGCTAGACAATCTTTTTTTGGATAAAATGTGAGGAATCGAATGGTATCCTTACTTATTTCTTTTTTGGAAGCTAAAAAAAACTTAAATTTTGAAACTTTCAGGTGCTGTATTTTTGTATTAGTTCCATATATTTTTTAAATATCCGCAATATGTGATAAATTGCTCATTTGCTATCTATTTTACTAGATTTTGTTATAAAATTCAACATGTGTCATCATCCCTATTGTTGTTTGCTTACTATCCACCGGCCGCCATCCTTATATGGCGACTCCTGCCAGGATAGAAAGCAAACAACCATTCTCGACACACTACATGGTGACAGTTCAGTATAGTATGAAAAAATCACTGATCATATATTCCTGCGGGCTCAGCACGGTTCCATTTTTATCGACTATCACTATGCGCGTCCCTTTCGCACTTACATACTTGTTAGAACGTGACAGGCATGGTGACAAGGGATAAAAACGCGACCGTGCTAAGCCGCCTGGTCAGGCTTTACGCACCGTGCAGTTGCACCATAATATGCTTGCTTGAAGGCACATCAAATACCTGTCTAAGCCTCCTAGCATTATTAGAACCTAACTAGCAGAAGGAATACATTTCCCACATGATTTTGAACTTGTTTCAAAATGATAGGGTCAATTTTTGCATAATTTCTGACACCCTTATGCCTTATAAAGAGTTAAGGCTTCTTCTATGGAATTGAGAAAAGATTTGACATGTTTTCCATCCGTTGCAGGCTTGCGGTATGCTTTTCTTGGTGTCGCAAGTGTTAAAAGATGGTGCGAAGAAAGAAGCAGCCAGGCTGGTGTGGACTGAAAGGGAAATTAAAGAGGTAAACGACAACACGCTACGCAATATGGCAATATTGTGTCAAAGTACTTTTTTTATTAAAATATGCAACGTGCGCGTCGTCCTGACACCTTGTGGCTTAAATCCAAAACTTACAACTTCATATTGATACTTAATGTCAATAAGCAGGTCTGGCCTAGTGGGTAGTGACCCTGCCTGCGAAGCCGATGGTCCTGGGTTTGAATCCCAGTAAGGGCATTTATTTGAGTAATAACACAGATATTTGTTCCTGAATCATGGTTGTAATCTATGTATATAAGTATGTATATCGTCGCCTAGCACCCATAGTACAAGCTTTTGGGGCTAGGTTGATCTGTGTAAGATGTTCCCTAATATTTATTTATTTTATTATTTATTTAGGCGCTGCCCCCTAATCTAGCTATATTAAGATTCTCACAATATACCTGTATTCAGGCAATAAACCTAAGAGTTATATAAATCAAAGAAATTGCGAAGCATTGATTAAACAAATAGTTCGTTTTTGATTCCTAACAACATGTCAACTTAAAATGAAGATTTTTATTACAATTTATGCTAAAAATTAGGGTCTCTATTGTTTCCCAAATAGTTTTAAGCCTTATTGTATTGTTTGTCCGAATTTTCGTTAGTCATAATTGGTTTTCCTCAGAAACGCGTAACTTTTCAGGATTGCCATAAAACAAACCTAACCTAGAATAACCTTACGAAAACCCTGAAAAGTTAACGGTTTCAGTGTTATGACTAACGATAATATGACAAGCAATACATTATGACTTAAAACTTTATAGGAAACAAAAGGACCCCTAGAAATTATTATGTAATTCCTAGGAGCCAAAAGAAGAACCTCAAGAGATAAATGACACAGAAACAGTAGAAAACGAGACGGCAGACGGCGCAGAACAGACAGAAGAAGAAAAAGTAGAACAGAAGAAAATAGACCTTCTGAAGGGGGATAAGAAAGATTTGCTTATGGGTAAGAGATCATACATGTTTCAATCTTGTATAAAGAACTTAGGCGAGCGAGAATTACGCAAAACGGTACTAAAACCTGAATTTTAGGTTATTGTTGAAATTTGTTTTCCACTAATATAAACTATGATTACCTATAGTCTGACAAGAAAGAGTTAAAAATAATAAAGTTTATCTAGCAACACCAGATTCTGGTCCAATATATTACTTTTACATTGAGGCAAACGTAAATGATTCACTTATGCGACAGAAATGACAGAATGTATAAATGTAATATTTTTCTGAATCCAAATACGAATACAATCATAATAATTTAAAATGCCTCCTTTAGTTCAGTGATGCGGGTGACGCCCTTAGGCCACTGCACGGGTTCAGCCAGCAGAGTTTTTGAAATATCGTAGCGATTTTTAGTTATTTTCTACTTATATTAGGTCGGACTGTAAGCAAATTTTGCCCACCCCTGTAGGCCTAGCACAGGAGGGGTGTCGCGCCCCTCCTGCGCCTTTTCTAACTGTATTAATTAAACAGGGACGGGTAGTCTATCTCGCGGGCGAGATACTGTCGCGCCAATCATGTGCTAGGCCGGCTGGAATACATTGTTCCAAATCTCATGGCCTTTTACTAGGCTTATTGATCGCGCAATTTCTGTCATTTTCAGACGACGACGAAGAAACATACGTAGACCTCAAGATAGATGAACAGGGCAACATAAGGCCGAAGAAACGTAAGCCATCGGCCGCCGTCGCCGGCTGGTACCACGCCAGGGTCAAAAACGAGGATATAAAGGATAAAGAGGATACTGAGGACAAGGAGGTCGCTGCTAAGATACAGTTGAAGAAGACTATCAATAGTGAAAAAGTGAGTAATATCCTCTAGCCGCTCACACATTTTTTTGATTTGTTACAATAAAGATTCAAAATATAATGGAATGGGAGGCTTTTTACAGGCCTCCTCTCATGCGCAAGAGGGCCTGGGTGAAAAACTTACTGCATTCCCGTTGCCAGGGAGGTTTTGGAATTATACTGAGCAACTTTTACTATGGGACCAACCAAAAAATTTACCCTCCCATAGAAAATGGACCAGTCAAAATGTATGAAACCGCCAAAATTTTTTTCCGCGATTTTTGGTTTGGTCCCATAGTAAAAGTTACTCAGTATAATCCTAAAACCTCCCTGGCAACGGGAATGCAGTTCTTTTTTAGCCACCCTGTATAGTCCCCACGCTGGCCCAATGCAGATTGGGAACTACACATACTCCTTACAGGTTTCCTCACGAATTTCACGATGTGTTCCTTCAAAAATGGCATTAATCACCATCCACCTCGTATGCCTATTCCCATATCGGACCTCGCTACACTCAGCTATAATTACATTAATTACTCGGCTGGCAATCCCTAATTTCCCAGGACTATAGTAATGTAATAAACGTAAGTTATTATATTTTTTCCCCAGGAAATAACGGACTACAATCCCTACACCCGCAATCCAGCTTTCGCGGGCGCGGATCACAGCGCTTATTTCGAGTTACTGCCGCTATATAATCATTTCCATCCTACAGTGAAGCTGTTTGCTGACAAACTGTTACACGGTAGGTATTCCTGTCTAGATCTAGGTAAAAACAATCACTTGTTTCAAGACGTTACACCCTGATCCACCCGATGCGTCCGAGGACGTGGGCGAGGGCAGCATCCGCACGGTATACAGTCTAACTAGATATAGTGACCGCCGAAGTTGCCAAATATATCGGAACACATCCTTAATTCTTTGTGAACAAAGGTGTTAACGATTTACGATATATTTGGCCACTTTATACGTCGCTATATGTATTTGATACTGATTGTACCACTTACATTTGCATTTCATTAAATTGTGTAGAGTATACTTGTTGGCTTCGGCTCTACTCACTTCTCCCAAATGTCCGGAACACGATTCTGTGTTCGAGGACTAAATTAACCTTTTGAACGCCACAGACGGCAATTGACGTCAACGCAAATTCGTGACAAAGACGGCATTTGACGTCGATCGTTTTTTGATGAAAATCTACTGAAAAACACTCCACTTTTAGGTTGGCATTATTTATTCACAAAACTAAATTTTACCCCCGTGGCGTCAGTGGCATGGCAAATGGATGCGCCGTTTGGCGTTCAAAAGGTCAAATATGTAACTAATAAAAAAACTGTTTACAGAGCAAATAATCCAGTACAGCGGCGACCCACTGAAAGACTTCTCCGGCATCCGCTTTTTGGATCGCTTCGTATTCAAGAACCCAAAGAAACGGGAGGACGAGCAAAACGGGGACGTTAAAAGAGTCAAGGGATCGCATCCCAAGTTCGCCGTTAGGAAGAATTATACTGCCAAAGGTATACAGACATACATTATTCAAAAAACATAGCTTACGATTACGACAGATAGAGACAAACAATAGTTAGGGAACTAAACCGGTTTACATTCTCACTCAATTTTTTTAGAGTTTAGTTTTAATAAACCCCAACAAACGGATGAACCGATTTTGCTAAAACATGTCTATATAAACAACATTATTTGTGGTATTTGACGTCTGTCACTCACAACAGCAATAATACGTAAAATTTCTTGCACATCGAAATCACAAAGGAAAACAACTGCACTGCGAACGTTTACGTTCTACGTCTTTTATTTTTATTTTAGGGTTGGCCGGACACCGCCGTTATGAATCGGTAGTCGTCTAAGTAAATCGATATGAATTTTTAATTTTTCTTTGAATAAGAATAAGGAAAAGGTGGATAATTAACTGTAAATATATGGACATATTTATCGTCACCTAACAGACAACAAATTTGACACAGAAATAACATAAATAAACTTTAAAATAGATCTCCAGTTAGTTTAGATTTTGACGATGGGTGCGACCTACTCGGTCGGTGTATTAAATGCATTTACCTTGCGGGAAAACCATATGATTCTAGCTTTATTTAAATCTCAAATAAAAATTAATTATACGTCACAATTCGATACCTCAGTCTACGTGCCATCCAATCGTAATCGCTTGCTGTGACAATCGATTTGCGTTAGTTACGTCTCTATATACGTCAGTCATAATGTGTCAAATACCGCAAATAATGTTGTTTATACTATACCAGTCCGCCGGACGGTATCGGCCTGTCAGTTGTTCGGAGCTGTCAAATTTTTGTTCGAACTGACAGGCCGATATCGTCCGCCGGCCTGTTAGTCAGTGGTCGGCTTAAGAATCACCGCTATAAAAAGTGCATTTAAATAAAAAAAACCATACGTTTACTTACCTGCTATTATTTTTGTAGATAGCAATTTTTGCAAAGGATACTAGTTTATCAGTCTGATGTAGTTTAGAAAAAAGTTCAATAAAATCAACTATTCCCAGTATAATTCGACCTGGTATCGCCTTACCCATACCTACGCCACGCCTTTCTTGGTCATCATAAAATCATAGTATCAATAGTCAATCATATTTATACTGGTTACTTTATTATTAATTTTGTAATTTCAGGATTGAAGAGCCTCCCAGTGAATTCATCATCGTACCTGAATGAGGACGCCAGCAAAATACCAGTCGACGAAAGATTTCTCTATGAGTAAGTTCAGTTTAAATAAATTCATATAAACAACTCCTACATTAAAAATAATAGTCCCTGCAACTCAATTCAGCTGCAGCTCAACTCAAAATAATAGTCACTTCAATAGTAGATTGTTAACCAAGGGATGAGAGGCACTCATTTCTGCCGAGGTCGTTCGGTGCTGTAATGATGCTTTTCACCCAAGTTAAACACTCTACTTTTAATTTCGAATACGAGGAAAGTAAAATGCATGTGTTTTTTAAAAACATAAGAACGTAGACATTTTTATAGTAAATCTTGAGGGTACTTTCAATTAACAATTTAGGCAAAAGTATCGTTATTTATGGCATCGGGTGATAAATATCAGAATGGAAATTGTATAACAAATCCATGTTTAAACCCAAATTTCAATTGCTTATCGTATAAAAATTTATATAGTCGTACTTGGAACGTAAAATGCTCTAGTGCAGAAACGTATAATTTTCTGCACACCTTTTAGAATAACAATGACCCTCTTTCAGAGCATGAGAAATGAAAAATATCAAAAACTTCAGAGGGTCTACCGCGAACCACGTTCGACGTGTTGCCTCCCTGTCACACTTACGTGCGAAATTACAAGCGCGACAGAGAGGCAACACGTCGAACGTGGTTCGCGGTAGGCCCTCTGAACCTCTAGTGTACATTTAATTCGATAGCGTGACGAACGTTCGCGTTATCTCTTTTTTTTTGTGGGATTTTGAACAGCAGCGCGCCAAGCGGGACGTTTTGGAAACTTAAGATCCAATAGAAACTAGTGATGTGCCGACTAATTTGGCCGACTAGCCGACTCATCGGCGCTCGGATGGCCGATTAGTCGGCCGACTAGTCGCTTAGTCGGCCAGTTCATTAGTTTGGTCTAAGTTCGGTTCAAATGCACTAAAAAACAATCATTTTACCCCTTTCGTCACGCTATTAATCATATAGTAACGCAAAAAAAATATTAAAAAAATCCTAAGGTTATATTTCATACGGCGACCGCACAGTCGGACATAAAGAAACGACCACAATGTCAATAATTTCGAACAAAAGTTTTCGTAAGCACCCTAAATAATAGTGTTCCGTGAACAAAGTTTTGTATGGAACACTAAAAATTTGGGTAGAATAGGTAAAAAGCTTATGAAAATATGTGCTGAATATTTCTTTTTGCCCTGTTTTTCTGTCACCTTTAAAGTGCCAACTAATCGGCCATTTTTGCCGACTAATCCCCGACTACAAATGAGGTCGGATAGTCGGCTTTCCTGACTAGTCGGTACATCCCTAATACAAACGTTAGTCACGTCACGCTATTGAATGTAATTTACACTAGGGATACAGGCGTTGATTTTTAATACAGCTCGTAGACTTCGTAGGTATGTAATCGCGTGCGGGATTTAAAATATCAGACTAATATTCATATTTCTTCTAGTTTCCTCCAAAAACGTCGGGACGCAGATGAGTCAGACTCGGACAGTGACGCCGACTCTGTCACAAGTGAGGACTTCGAGAAATATCTCGACTCGGTCACGGGCACCCGACCTACCGGTAAGATAACTAAAGTGTAGGGCGTAGGCCCTATAATAGATATTTAATACCTAAATGTAAAAGTGCAATTTAATTAATCCATAATTTATTAAATGTCTCGTTTTATTTTAACAGCCGATTCTGACGAAGAGTTAGACTTCTTGGCGGACATGGAAACCACGAAGCAGAAACGGCCAAAGAAGAAGGGAGAAGACGATGACAAGCTCGGCAGTGATGATGATGATGACGAAGAAGTGGAAGACGTGCCTGAGGGTGGGGATGATAGTGGAGGTAATTGTTTTGATCATATCTCACAAGAAAAGTAGAATAGCTCAGTAAAACTGTTTTTGGCACATAAATCGGCACGCCTGACGTTTCGACCGCTATGGTTCCGCTCATGGTCATGGAGTAGACTGAGAAAAACAAAATAGAGTCTGTGCGGAAAGAGTCGAAGAATGTATGGGTTCCCTTTTTCCCTTACGTTCCGCGACTCTTCTCTTTCCGCACAGACTATCTGTGTTTCAACGTGTATAAGCAAGGGGCAATCCACAAAAAGGTTCAATTTGTTGCTATCTTAATAACCTGCAGAAATCCATATTAAACACCGTTGCATTTAAAGCTAAGTTATCAAAAGTTACGAGTATCATGCCAAATATAGGCTTAAGCAGTAACGTTAAAAAAAATAGCGTCGCGACGAACCCGACAGTTTTCTGGAATGCCCCAAGAATGGCATATACGATCTATTACTTTTTTCGCAAAAGAGGTGACAGTGAGTACACACAGGTGATAAACGGTATCATTCGAACGTAACTCATATGCTGGGGTTGATATGTGCTAAACTTCTGTTCTGTTAACAGATAGTGAAGACGGCGAGCTGAATATTTCTGGAGACGAGGATGAACCCGTACTCTCGGGCGAAGAAGACGGTAAGACGACTGGTTTTGTTATAAATATAAACCAAGGATCTCTAAAATATACATGGACGCGCATACTAATGGCGTTATTCATAAACGCGTTACTGGCCTGAATTAGCTATGAAACGTTTGTCTTTTATCGGTATATTTTGTAAGAAAGGGATAAAACATAATGTAACTAAAATCTATAACAACATACCCTTGAATATTAGGAAAAGCGCCAGCAAAAATGTATTTAAGTCTAAATTTAAAAAAAACTCATGTTGAAACTATATGAAGCTAGGATAAACTTAAGTTAAAGAATGTTATGTTATATTGAACTTATATTGGTAACTTATACTAGTATCTAAAAATAGTTTAAATACCTAAATAAGTAAAATAGCCTAAAACAGTATGTAAAGAGATGAGCCTATTTCTGCCAACAAACTGTTATACAGTTTGGCGGAGGTTGTACCTATTATGTAAAGATATGCTGTTTCTGTGAATAAATGGTTTATTTTTATTTTTTAAATCAGGCCCGTAAAGTTTTATGAATAAGTGTGTGGCCCGTAGAATCCATAGACGTCAACAATATTTGAATCGAGAGATTAAGACCCATTAAATGGATCATATAATTTTGACATAGGTCACCTATTTTGAGAAATCTTTTTGTCTAGTACCCACGCCACAAGCCTTTATGAGCTTACTGTGGGACTATACTCTAAATCATAATTAGATCCCAAAAAAAGTAAGACAATGTTTTACAATAATTTGTTTGTAAAATAGTAAATTCCTTTTTATAAATAAATACGCTAAGATAATTTATTTATTGGTAATTTTACTCCTACGATTTAAAAAAGTACTTTTATTTACTTATTTTTACATAAATACAAGACGCGCTAGTAAAAAGTGGCAACATTGTCTTACTTTATTTGGAATCAAATTATGATTTAGAGATTAGGTTGTTCTGTGTAAAATTGTCCTATTTTAAAATAAAATAAGTACAACTTACATAAATAAAACATTGCAATGAAAACGCATCAACACTTTCATATAAACAAACACCTATTATTTATTCTGCAACCATTGCCTTTTGTTACAGAATTACTTTTAGAAGACAGCGATGACGATGACGAGATTGGCGTCCCTGGCGAAAAGTCTAAAAAAAGCAAGATGAAACTGAAACTCAAAGGTTGGTACTTCAACATATGATACCTTTCAAAAGATCATGCATAATGGTGTATATGAATATTAACTGTATGTTTCTGTAATAGGTAAAGACGACCTTGGTTCGCTGTTTGCATCAGCAGAAGAATTCTCGAGCCTTCTAGAAGAAACAGCTGCACACAAGAAACAGGGCTCCAGTCAAGCCGTGGCCAACACAGACAACTCCAGCATGAAACAGCTTGCATGGGAAGACAAGAGAGATCAATGGATGAAGGGCTATAACAGGAAAGTCCACGGCGCTAAAAACAAAAAGTTCAGCAAGAACAAACAAAATGGCCGGCCCAATAAAATGGCAGACAAAAAAGGCGGGAAAAGGAAAGGCGACAACTTCGGTGGCGCCGGCGGCAAGAAAAAAAAGTTCAAATGATTTCATATTTTTTGTCGAATAAAAACACTTCGATTTATTCCCTGTTACGATTATTGTATAAGACTATAAAAATGTATGTAAGTTACATTAATAAAAAATGTTGTTTTAAGTGCCTTTGAATTGTCCTTGTTTTGCCAAGTTGTTTTGTTATGACTTGAGTCACCTGTCAAATGCAACCTGTTGCTAACCCAACCAAACTAAACACTCGAGACGTTAATTTCGTACATAACTGCCATAATACATATTTATTAACCATACAAAAAGACTAAAACACAGCTAAAGGCCAGAGCTGAATATTTAAGCCGTGAAAAAGATTGCCAATTACCTATCTTGGACGCTATACGAAAAAATTCCAAGGCTCGCCGAGCTTTATCGATCTGACCTTGAGCCACCTTTAGCCGTCTACAATACATTGCATCGTCATCGAAATACCCTTTGACGTGTGTTCGCGAATTTACTGAATTTAACTACGTAATTTAATAATTAAAGCTACGTTTGCAATAGATTTCGGCTCGCGTCGCAGTGAATATTTTCCTGTCCGGCCGGACTGCACAGCGCAACGCGCCTTTCTTGTTTGTTGACAACTATCATATAGCTACGCGTAGTCGGATAGTGGCTGCGCGCAAGCCGTATCACGCATTTATAACGCGATTCGAGACGTATTACATCCGAAATAACAGTGAATACTATCGCTTAAGTGCTTTGTTGACATTATTGGACGTATTTACGAGCGTGCTGCCAGTGAACATTGTGAATTAGCAAAAAGGCGGGCAAAAATCAGTGCAAGTGACGATTACGAGGCTATTTATAGACGGACGCGAGGCAAGATAAAGCTGTATTTATTGACATAAGAAGTGTGTGGTGAGAAATAAACATTGTAGACTGTTGTCGTGACTGCAGTAGTGCGATTTCATTTCCAATTAGACTATTTTTCTATGAAGAAAACGAAACCGCGAAACTAGTTTGACAGCTCACGGATGCACACAAACACAGATTTCGGTGATGCGCACGTGTGAGTATGCCGTCAGTTTAGTGATGTGAATATCTTGCGCTTATCGATTCGGTCCGATTAAATATATTTCAAGGATAATTGTTTATATTGTTGGGATATGTAACAATAAATATAACATTGAATGATACAAATTGAGTAAGAAAACATATATTTTAATATAATCATGGAGACGACTAGACCTGATAGTCAAAAAACTGAGGAACCGGCTTCTGCAAGAGTTTCTTCCTCAAGTTCTAATCAACTATTTATAGCAGACACTTTAGACTTGCCTGACGACACATTTCGCATGAGTCTGGATAGTTATTCAGTTATCGGCGAAAATGTAACTATTGGAGACAGGAACTCTTCCATAGATATAGAGCCAGCTGGTTTGGTTAAAACTGCTTCAACGCCGGCCGTTGAAACACCTGAAACTCCAATTGTTGAGCCGTTTACTCCGCCTCCCGAAACTCCTATTGCTGATCCTTGCACGCCACCCCCAGAACCATTGACTATTGTGGAAACACCGAAAATAAACGAGCAAGATAAAATACAAAGAACGCAGAATTTGTTGAAGTTGTCGCTCATCAAGAACACCGATAATGTTTTCGTTAAGCCGTCTCCAGTTATGGAGGTCATGTCGCCGGCAAGAATGCTACAGTTCGAAGTGGACGCGTGCGCGACGCCTACTATGAAAAGAGCGGCAATCAATTTCGATTTCTTTAAACAGAACAAATTTGATGAATACTTTGACGATGACGACGATCCTAAAGAAGAATTGGCAGAGAAGGAAAAAGTTGAGGTTTCTAAAGATCCCAATCCAAATGAGAAGCCGTTTGAAGAGGCTGCCGTTATCGTGAAGGCCAAGGACACTGTACGACATGAAATTGGTTATGGTAAGTTAAGTAGATAACTAGAGATAACGATTTATACATATTTTTCCAAGTTTTATTATTCAACAGCGAATATTGTTTACAAGGTCGATGGAGTTAAAGTTTATTTCCTGTGGATTTGTTTTGATTTCAAGTATTTCAACTTCCTTTTGTCCCTGCAGAATTTCTCACGATAGAACTGTGATGAAAGTGAGGTAGGCAAAGGTGAAAAGACTGAAAAGTAACTCATGATAATTAATACCTATGTTCAGTCACTAGCAAAGCCCACCTGAGATATCAAAGCCCTGATTAAGACCACCTAAAGATCAAGATTTGTGTTAAAATATTATCATCATCATCATCATACCAGCCTTTTATCGCCCACTGCTGAGCATAGGCCTCTCTTCAAGTACGCCACTTTGTCCCGGTCCCGGTCCCGAGCCAATCTTAATATTATGTAGATACCTACTCTAATTCCAAGAGCAACTGAGAAACTTCCTTAAAATCGAAAAAAAAAATACGATTTCAGATCAGATTATACAAAACGACATCTTCAACCATAATGGCGCCGATAAGCAGAGCTAATGATAAATACCTACCACGCGACCACGCGTCGTGTAAAACGAGAAAGGTCCGAATAGATAGTTAACGTTATCATTAGAGATAATGATTGTTAATGTCAGTGATAATTAAAATGTTTGTCTTCAGCTTCACTGACATCTCACTCGAACTCGATACTAAGTATTAGCGACACAAAACGTGAGTTGGTAACAATGAAAATTATAAAACAAACTAGACATTTTATGTAACAATTAATTTTCCAGACACGTGTATTTTGCTATTGATACAAGTAACATAACAACAGCATAGTCGACAAACTAGACAAAGGTTTACGTGTAATATTGTTTGATTTGATTCATATAGTAAATTGGTTGATTTGATACATATGGTATGACTAATTAGCCACGAGTTAAAAGTAAAAAAAATGGAACTCAAGGTATAAAATCGGATCTAGTTTCTATGCTACTATGGGAGATTCGTTCAAAATAAGAATAAGAACAAACATGCATATGGCGAGCAACAAACAACTTTTTTCCATATATAGTCGGTTAAAACCCTACATAAATTAAAAATCAATGTGGTAGGTCAGAAATGATTCATGCTGCAACCGTTTTGTGATGATGTTGTTTTTTGTGTACTTATATTCGATAGCATACACCATCTTAGCGTACGACTCCACAAAAGATGGGCCGGCGTGGCTCACTCCGCGATTTCGTCGCTTTGCTACAGGTAACTAAAAGTACATCCGTTCCGCCTCAATTTTGGGGAAAGCTATAACCCGCGCGTGGCGCTGTCGCCACCTAGCGGCCATATCTGTGCTGATCGTAACAGACGCGTTTTGTTAGAGAGTGAGTCTTCTGTACCTGTACTATTATTTATTCTGTGACATGGGTTCCAGTGTATATATAGGGATACAATACATTATGTTGACCGGTATATTTTCTTGGGCCTGTACATTCTCATTCCGCTGGTAAGGGAAGGGACTCTAGTGACCCCTGGATAGTGGTATTGCTTCAAATTATGAAGATTAACATTGCGAGGATAGCAATGCAGTTTTCCAGTTCGATAATATATCCTTTTTCAAAGCACTTTCTGCTTAGAGGGACAGATAAAGATGTTGGATGGACAAATGTTGTTTTCATATCCCTTTATCATAAATACAGTGTCCGGTGAAAGGATACCTAAATGTAATATCACCTCAAGTTGGTGGGGGTTGGTAAGCCAAGGAAGTCGAGTGATTCCGATGAACATCTACTTCAATTATGAAGAAAACATTCCGAAGTTCAGTTTATGGAGTTAGTTTTCCATCCGTACACGAAAAGACATCATTTAATGTCGCATCGCTTTGGCGACTGTTATCTCAGATGTGTAAGGTAGGGAAGTCGAGTGATCCAGAAGAACTACTCCAATTATGAAGAAATTGGGAAGTTCAGGAGTATGTCATTTTTCCACAGAACTACTCCAATTATGAAGAAATTGGGAAGTTCAGGAGTATGTCAGTTTTCCACAGAAGAACTACTCCAATTATGAAGAAATTGGGAAGTAAAGTTCAGGAGCATGACAGTTTTCCATCCACACGATCATTTCATGTCGCATCGTTTTAGCTACCGATCTCCGATTCCAAGACGAACCAAAACAAATATCTACGTGATTTTTCTTCAACCCGCGAGGCCTCGGCGCTTCCGTGTCTCCAATAACCTTCCTTATTATCGCGATAGGATAACCACGGTAATTACACGTCTGCCAAAGGGCAATTTCACAACCTTCCGAGTAATTGTTATTGGGAATCTTTAATTGATTAGTTTTTATTGCACGGACGTTAGATTTTATTACGTGCCAGTGCCAGTTTTATATGCGTACAACGTGATCTTAAATTGTTAGCACTAGTTGCCGAAATGTCGATAAACACAGTAGGTATTTATTTATATCGCGATAAACGTGAGTGGTCTGCTGTTATCATAGAAGGTAGGATCGTATAGAAGTGGTATATGCGTGCCTCCGTGAGGGACAAAACATACGCAAATGCGACACTGTGATTGGTCTAATTTATTTGTTGCCCACCATTATCCATACTAAAAAAATGGTGGGGAACAAAAAATATGTGAGACTGTGATAAGGACAAACAATAATAGCGCTTTCTCTGCTACTCCTACTGAAAAATACGTAAGACTATCCCGTTCTGTCAGTTATCCCCACCACTCATGCCCAATCCAGTTTACTACTAGATTCATGGCTGTTATATATTAAATTTGTATTTTAAATGTCTATGTTATATTATTGATTACATAATTATATACACGTTTATATGAAATTCCACAGTGAATTGGTTTTAACTGTCTTACTGTGTAATTTGTTGAATAAATAAAAACTAAAAAAATACCGCCATGTTTTTGGTACATTAAAAGCCGCAACAGACTACCGCACCGCACCAAGGTCACGATGCGGTGCGGTAGTCAGTTACGGCTTTAAAAACACACGAATTTAATATACCACTTGCGACCATTCCCTTTCATTTCCTTCTAAATCAGGGTTTATCGGGTTTATGTTTTCCTGTCCTCGTTTTCTGGGTTAATCCCAAATTTTACCAGTGTTACCACCGGTATGCAGCTGGGATTTTTTTTGCATTTGTTAGTTACCAGCGGTAACATGAAATAATAATCCATTATCCTCTCTTAATTCATAAACACAACCATTTTATTATTTTATTTTGTTCATATCATAGCGACATTATGTTTTATTAAAAAAAAGCAAGCAGGTCAGACCAGGGCATTAGGTAAGTATTTAGATTTTCGCACAAGCCTTCAGCATCTTAAATAAATGTATCAATAAATACACCTCGACTGATTATAACGATACATTAATGATTAACTGAACAATTAAAATATAGTTAAATTATACCTGCAACAGCTTCGATTATGAATTGTTGTCATAATCGAGTCGAAATCGTATATAGTTAAAAAGCTAAAAGTATGTAGAAAGAGACGAGGAGAGTTTCGTCACTCACACTTATCTGGCATCTCGCTTGCCTTCTTAGATAAGCGTTAGCTTTGTCTCTCTTTATTTACGTCCATGAAACGGTGACTACACAGTATATGCAAAGAGAAACGAAGCAACAGTAAAACTGCGCAGCTTATTTCACAACAAAAGGGTTTTTATTAACTTAATTTTATAGTTTCTGTTTAGAACTGGGTTAGAAACCTAATTGTAATTTGTTCTTCATTAAAAAAGGACGAATACAACACTAAAAGTCGGGTTTTTGTCATTGTGACAGTTCATCGATTGATGTGGTTGTTTGGCCTGCTCTACTTGGCCTCGTAAATCGTGGTGGGGGAAGCGCTACTCGCACGGTTTCTATTTTGCTTTTCTCGATTCAATTTCAGTTATTTTACCGCGCTGAGTGAGTCCGTGTCTCATTCGCGCGAGCATTTTCTAACTTATTTATATTATATTAATTTAGTGTACTTAGACATTAAAGGACTAATATAATTAGTGATAGTGAAAGGTTACAAAAAGGATTTGGCTTGGATGTTATGCGGTGGTCTGTATAGACAGTGTAGTGCAATTTTTATACGAATCGGATGGATTGACGCAAATACATTATTGTGCGTAACCCCAAGTAAGTGGACGACGAAATAGGCTGTGATTTTGTAAAGAAAGCATACAAAGAGGTAAAAATAATAAATTGACGTTTGTTAGGTGTGAAAGTAGACGCAAGTGAATTTGCCAACGACCGAATCGAGCGAGCGAGTTGCGCGAGGAGTCGGCTTGGGTGTGAAGGACTTCCGAAATCGGGCGGTTAGTTTCGCCGCCGCCGCGCCATCTGGAGCTCGTGTCGCATCAACGCGAGCCGAATAATGTTCGCAAAATTCGACGTGTCCCATAGTTTCGCTGACAAAGTTGGAGAGTTGTGAACTATTAAAAACATTGTTTGCTTGCGAGCGCTAGCGAGTGGAGCCTACATGGTTTTGGTGTGCGGCTGAGCCATGGCCACCGCCGAGATGAGTGTGCCGGATAAGAAGCCTGAGCACGAATCAGGATATTACGAAGGTAGCGACCAGGAGGGCAGCATGGAATGCGGGTGCCCGAGTCCTATTAGCAGTAGGAACAGCTCTCACTCGACCAAGCGTCGGCACACCGGACAGAAACACAAGAAGGCACCTGTGAAGAAAGCCAGGCCGGAGCCTAATGGACATGAGAGGGACAAGAGTGTGGAAATAGTGGAGTGTTCTAGTGCTAGTTTACCATCAGTAAAGGAGAAGGTGGAGCCAGCTCCGGTGGCCGGGCCCAGCATGAAGCGGAGCAGTTCTGTTGAGCTGATCGGTGGGACTGTCCCCGCTCCGGTTCAGCACTCTGTGGACTGGAATCTTGTGGATGCTAGTAAAATTAGGAAAAGATATAGAGGTAAGTTTTATTGTGTGTATGTATTTCTTCTTCTTCTTTTATTTTGTTTAAACTTCTAATTAATTTTATAGGGAAATTAGAAAAAAGTATTTGAACAGAGACTTTTAAAATTTTCCCAATTTCATCATCATGATAACTACCATTTTTTGAATGCAGAATTTCTGATAATTTAATTCTGATCAGTGCAATCAAACAAAACATGATTTATAGATATATATTGATTGCTTCTTATTATTGCATATTATTTTTATTGTACACAAGGTTAAATAAAAGTATCTCTCTAAATTATATCTTAATTTCAGTTTGTGTCATACCTAATTTACATTGATAATGATGCAAAAAATGTCATTGCAATGACTCAGGTCGTTGCCATTTGTGTAATTTGAATACACGTGAAAAAAGACATCAATAATTCAATATAACTAAAATATTTTTTACAAATTAGAAACCAACTCCACTAGAATCTTTTAAACCGAACTTTGCACCAGCTTGGAGAGGGTGAGAGAAGTGGGAGAGAGAGTGAGGGAGTGTCATTTCATTATTCAAATATGCATCATATTTTCATATAAATTTTATATGAATGATGTCATTGCCACACTTTGTCTATGCAAATACCATGGAGCTTGGTCTGACTCTAAACATTTAAAAATTTCATCATTTTATGATCTTCATCAGCAATTTCATTTTTTCAAATTAGTGTAAAAAAGTACAAATCCTGGAGTTGCTAGAAATATATCCTAATCCAGGGGTCTCCACAAACTTTTTTACCTTTCGCGCGGGCCACCATCGGTTTTTGCGCCGGGGGAGGGTGTTTGTTTGCTGCTGTTAGGAATAGTTCACCCCCACTCAATGAATGCTGACCCTCTGGAGCCTGGCTCCTGTGGGCGGGACAGTGGGCACTCACTTTGGGTGTTGGCGGCGCGAACTGTAAAATGTCTTGTTTTCATCATTCAATATTGTTTACAAGCAACTTAAAAGATGACCCTTTCACACAAAAAAATCCCAAAGACAATCCAGCCAACTTTGAGAAAGGGAACATGCATAAAAAAATAACCCGATAAATTGTGAAAGTATTGAAAGTCAGTTAAAAATCATAATAGAACCGTTAGCTATTAGCATTTTAAAAGACATGGCAGTATTTTCTGAAATATACGTGTTGCATTTGTTTCCATGATTTATGTAACCATAAGTATATTATTTGATCAAATTACATAAGCCAAGTCTGTTGCGAGTGATTAGTATGAAATCACGAAAATACTTGTTGCCCTTGGATCTTGACCTACCTAAACAAAATACCTATGTATATATTTATTTTTTTATAGTATACCTATACTAAACTGTATGTATGTAAATGTATGATAATTTTGTAATGTAAAATAAAATATTATTTGATGTGAAAATTAGTATCATATTCTTACAAAAAATTAAAATTTTAATAATGAGTGTCCCTCTGCAAAACTACAGTTCATTAAAAAAATTAAATAAGAAGAATAAAGAATTTCATAGGTATGGTCTTTTAATTCTAAAAAAGATAGGATACAATTTATCTCATACTATGTAAATATTTTCTCTTTTTAATTAACCTTGTTAATCAAAACCTAAACCTATATCTTCACCTCCGGTTGTATTTTTTATGTCACTTAATTAAGAGCGCTATTACATTTCGGCGTTGAGCGAGTTTAGGTATTTTACGCGCTGCGGCAGGCCGTGCGAGCTCAGTACGCCGATCCCTTCTACCACGCTCGCACTACAATGATGGATTAAACATTCTTGATCCTTCGCGAAGCATATTGAAATCAACCATAACAACACTAACTGTACTTAACTTTTAAAGTTCTAAAACTGTTATTTGGTAAGTACGAAAATACTAAATGCAGTGCAAATGTACATAGGGGCTGTTCATAAATTACGTCATCTATTTTTGACGATTTTTGACCCCCCCCCCACCCCTCAAATCATCCAAAAATCAAGCTTCGGATGAATCTGTTTCCTCCTACGTCATGTTACCATCATCCGATGTCCAGACCCCCCCCCCACTCCTCCCATTTGAAACGACGTAATTTATGAATAGCCCCATACTTGTACTTATGAAGGTATATTACTCGAAAGAAATTATAGGTACCTACTCGCTTATTTACATGTTTCGTCATTGCATTTGGTACCTATAGGTTGTAAAGTTTGTATCAACGAGGGTTTAAAAACGAACTGGTACTGAGGATCTGATGATGATTAAGGTGGTCACGGATACCAATCAACCATGTAGTAACATGATTAGGCTCGTTTGATTCGTCTCAACAAGATCTTTGACACTGAAGATACACAGGGTCTGATGATGGAGCTGGAAGGTGGCCACGGGTACCAGTCTATCATGTAACTAAACAACTTCGTGTTTGGGCTCGTTTGATTCGTCTCAACAAGATCTTTGACACAAGACAGTACTCAGGCTCTGATGATGGAGCTGGAAGGTACCATTACCAATCAACCATGCAACTAAACCACATCGTGTTTAGGATCGTTTGATTCGTCTCAACAAGATCTTTGACACTAAGTGATACTCAGAGTCTGATAATGGAGCTGGAAGGTGGTCACCGGTACCAATCAACCATGCAACTAAACCACTTCGTGTTTAGGCTCGTTTTATTCGTTTCAACAAGATCTTTGACACAAGATAGTACTCAGGGTCTGATGTTGGAGCCGGAAGGTGGTCACCGGTACCAATCAACCATGCAACTAAACCATTTCGTGTTTAGGCACGTTTTATTCATCTTAACAAGATCTTTGACACAAGGTAGTACTCAGGGTCTGATGATGGAGCGCGAAGGTGGCGACGGGTACCTGTCTATCATCATCAGCTCCATCATCAGACCCTGAGTAGTATCTTGTGTCAAACATCTTATTGCGACGAATCAAATGAGCCCAAACACGAAGTGGTTCAGTTACATGGTAGACTGGTACCCGTGGCCACAGTCCAGCTCCATCATCAGACCCTGAGTACTAACTTGTGTCAAAGATCTTGTTGCGACGAATCGAACGAAGCCAAACACGAAGTGGTTTAGTTGCATGGTTGATTGGTACCGGTGACCACCTTCCGGATCCATCATCAGACCCTCAGTACTACCTTGTGTCAAAGATCTTGTTGCGACAAATCAAACGAGCCCAAACACGAAGTGGTTCAGTTACATGGTAGACTGGTACCCGTGGCCACAGTCCAGCTCCATCATCAGACCCTGAGTACTAACTTGTGTCAAAGATCTTGTTGCGACGAATCAAACGAGCCCAAACACGAAGTGGTTTAGTTGCATGGTTGATTGGTACCGGTGACCACCTTCCGGCTCCATCATCAGACCCTGAGTACTATCTTAAGTCAAAGATCTTGTTGAGACGAATAAAACGAGCCTAAACACGAAGTGGTTTAGTTGCATTGTTGATTGGTACTGGTGACCACCTTCCGGCTCCATCATCAGACCCTGAGTACTATCTTAAGTCAAAGATCTTGTTGAGCCGAATCAAACGAGCCCAAACACGAAGTGGTTTAGTTGCATGGTTGATTGGTACCGGTCACCACCTTCCGGATCCATCTTCAGACCCTCAGTACTACCTTGTGTCAAAGATCTTGTTGCGACAAATCAAACGAGCCCAAACACGAAGTGGTTCAGTTACATGGTAGACTGGTACCCGTGGCCACCTTCCAGCTCCATCATCAGATCCTGAGTACTATCTTGTGTCCAAGGTCTTGTTGAGACGAATCAAACGAGCCTAAACACGAAGTGGTTTAGTTGCATGGTTGATTGGTACCGGTGACCACCTTCCGGCTCCAACATCAGACCCTGAGTACTATCTTGTGTCAAAGATCTTATAGAAACGAATAAAACGAGCCTAAACACGAAGTGGTTTAGTGGCATGGTTGATTGGTACCGGTGACCACCTGCCGGCTCCATCATCAGACCCTGAGTACTATCTTGTGTCAAAGATCTTGTTGAGACGAATCAAACGAGCCTAAACACGAAGTGGTTTAGTTGCATGGTTGATTGGTACCGGTGACCACCTTCCGGCTCCATCATCAGACCCTGAGTATTATCTTGTGCCAAAGATCTTGTTGAGACGAATCAAACGAGCCCAAACACGAAGTGGTTTAGTTGCATGGTTGATTGGTACCGGTGACCACCTTCCGGCTCCATCATCAGACCCTGAGTACTATCTTAAGTCAAAGATCTTGTTGAGACGAATAAAACGAGCCTAAACACGAAGTGGTTTAGTTGCATTGTTGATTGGTACTGGTGACCACCTTCCGGCTCCATCATCAGACCCTGAGTACTATCTTAAGTCAAAGATCTTGTTGAGCCGAATCAAACGAGCCCAAACACGAAGTGGTTTAGTTGCATGGTTGATTGGTACCGGTGACCACCTTCCGGCTCCATCATCAGACCCTGAGTACTATCTTGTGTCAAAGATCTTGTTGAGATGAATAAAACGAGCCTAAACACAAAGTGGTTTAGTTGCATGGTTGATTGGTACCGGTGCCCACCTTCCGGCTCCATCATCAGACCCTGAGTACTATCTTGAGTCAAATAAATACATATAGAATGTCAGGTCGTTTCAAATATTTTTAATCCTGTCCGGTAGTTTATTAAACTGTACCATTATAAATTATAATACTATAAAAACGGTGCTAGGATCAAAGTCTCTCGTTGCGGTTTACACGCACACAGTATAGCGTTTTACACGGCGCCCGCCGCACACAATGATAAAAAACCTCGTCGTCGCCGTTGAAAATGTGCGGAGCCGACCGACACACGTCCTGCCTCTACAAGCTCTGCCGCGGCACTGAGCTGGCGCAGCGCGCGTCATCGGTAATATAGAGTAGTTTTCAAAAAATTGCCAAAAAATTATAGTAGAATTTCATAAACACTAATGTATACCAACAGTATAAGCAAACGTTGCAGATTGCTTGAGTATGAAAATGACTTCGATATTAAGTAGATTTTCGTAGGAATTGACACTTGTTTCGGAGAGAAAATCGAGTTCGTTTTACTTTGATTTTCTCTTTCTCAAAGGTATGTAGGAAAAATATAGTTTGATATGCCTAAAGTACAGGGTATTAGTAATACAAAATAGCCAGGTTTAGCAGAGTAAAATTCTCAACATTTCCAAATAAGAGCTCGCCATTCAGTGCTTCACGGGGTTTTTCGGAAACGACCATCAGAAAAAAAATCATTACTAATTTAATAAGTCCTTTTTCTAATATTTACAACGACATTTATAAAGATAAGAAGACGCTTTTACTGGAACAAGTACTCATTGTTTCTAATAATGAGCGCAAAGTCCTGAATTTCGTCGACTAGTATCATCAATTTTGCATTATTTCGACTTTTCTTGTAAGAGCGCTCTTAACAAAAGACTCATAACACGCGTATTAAACCGTAAAATTAATTTTAATGTTAACAATAGACTATTATAATACCTAAGATTGGATTCATTGGGCGAAAAATGAAAATAACCAAAGACAATGCTGTGTCTGATAAGGTGTTGTTCTCATAAACATAATGTCTTGCTCAGAACAGTTTAAAATACTTTGCTTTGTAACTTTTGCTGACTATACTTGGTTATAAAGTAAAAGTAAAACTCTTTAATGATCAAATCACAGATTTTAAGTGTAGTGGAAAATTATATCAGGAAACCATGCTATGCTGTTATGTAACACAACAACATAACAATTATCTATTTCATGCAAACAGATAAATTTATGTAACATTATCAGAATTAGATGATGTTATTAAATATATTGTAAACAACATAGGTACCTATCTATGACACAAACTACCAATACCACATTAATACAAATTAAATGTAATGAAAACACTCAACTTTTCTGAGTGAAATGTAAACAACAATTAAAAAATATGTTGATTCATCTTTTAAGTTGCTTGTAAACAATCTTGAATGGTGAAAACAAGTTATTTCACGCCTCTGTTCAATGCTGCCATGAAAGGACAAAACTTTTTGTTTTAATTGACAAATTTTCTCTTCATTCCTTCATTTATTCCTTTTGAAATTAAGGTAAAGTGCTAATTGATATTTAGTGTCTTTTTCTATTATAACTGATACTAAAGTTGCACATAGAAACAAAAATTAATAGTAATGTAATAACAGATAGACATAGTTTACACAATTGTTAAAATTATCTTTCTTCTCTAGTTAACTTGCATGACATACAATGTACATCTGGTCTCCCGCGATACAGGCCTAGCCTAGTGCGGGGACTCCTGTAATCTTCAAATGTCAAGTCAGTTATGCACAACTCTTACCAGAAACTCGTGTTGTTACTGTATTCTTTCTGTGCAATAAAATATTTTATATCTTTTAATTTATCTTATCTTTTCTGTTTAAAAAAATAATAAGTTTGTAGAGACAAATTTAAAAATCACCTCAGCCATATGGCAGAGTCCTAAAATATAGATCTTAATGTAGGCAGCGGTGCTAAGCTAATAGTTTTGCGGACTGTTCATTAAAACTATTAAAAGGGTCATTCTCTGAGAATATATCCGCGGTTGCGTCTAATTGCCCCAACTCTTTTCATACATTTTGTATGAATCGCGGCAATTACACCGTAGACATATTTTTTAGAATGACCCAAAAGTATTATCCTTCTCTTTGTAAATAATTAAAATAATATAGGTATGTATTTTGAATACTATCTTGTTTCCCTCATCTGTTTATACTTGCACCTATCAATAAAAAATAAGTTTTTGTAAAAATTTCATTTTTGGTACAAGCTTTTATCGCTGACTGTACTTTTCTTACGACAGACAACTAATACTCATCGAGACAATTCTAAAAACCCCTAACACAATTAGGTTGCGTTGTTTCATCACAGAGTTCCTATGGCCACCTCTTGTCTCCATCATCAGATCAGTTCGACAGTACCATATTATTGTATTGTCATCAGAACTACATACAGCTGCCAATTTTCATGACGCTACGATCCTTGGAAGATGGTTAAATTAGTTACCTTAGATTCCATTACAAGTTAGTTAAATAGTTACATACAGGTCGACCTAATAAAAACTTGTTAAAAATAAAAAGTTTTTTCAAACCGCAATTGTTTTGCAAATGGCGCCCCACTATCAGGCCTTGGTGCGATAGCCGTTATCAGGCATGGACGCCATTGGCTTGTGTTGCCATGAAACGAAAGTGTTACAAGGTGTTCATTCCATTGCATTATCATGGTTTTGATAGGATTAGCATAGTTTCGTAAGTATTAAATGAGCGTTTCTTTTATTTTGTGCCATTTTTATATATTGTGACCACAAAAACCCGTAGAAATAACACAAAAGTGGCAAAAAAGGTCACAATATATAAAAATGGGAAAAAATAAAAGAAACGCTCAATTATGTAAAATAATAAATGTTAATGGCTCATTTTATTAGTCCCATGGTTGATTTCTAGAACATATGTGGCTTTCTATCGGAGAAGGGTCCTTATGCACATGGAACATGAGGACTGTTTTTTGATGGAAAGCCTTGATACCTTTACATGCAGTAAAGTTCAAATTTCTTTTGAAATACCCACTTATAATTTGTTTCAACAGGCAACTAATACTCATACAGACAATTTTAACAAACCTGAACACAATTAGGTAACATTGTTTTATCATAGGGTTCCTATGGCCACTTGCAGTGTCCATCATCAGATCAGCTCGATGGTACCATAATATTGCATTGTCACCAAGCTTACATATGTAAATGTATGTGAAATTTCAGCTCAATCGAATAATGGGAACTGGATCTAATTTAGCTTGCAAGATTTGATCGGAACATATATACATACAAACTTACTTACTTACTCTGTTGGCTCAGCGACCCAAAACTCCGACACAAGACAGCGCTTTTTTCTCGGTCTTGTGCGACCTCTCGCCAATTGTTGACTCAGTTGACAGATCCGCCTCCACCATATCGCACCAGCGATATCTGGGGCGTCCAATAGGACTTCCACCTGCTGGGCGGCCCAGGTACGCTCTTTTCACGTTCCGATCTTCATCCATACTCTACATACTAGGGTATTTGCCTACCAGTCGCATCAGTTTCTTTTTTCAAACTGTCAAAACGATTTTGTTACTATTGGAATTTATATGAAACACTAGCATGTGACGTCACAATCAAATTACAAAAATAACTGCTGTCTACGTTTCTCTATTAATCTTCTGGTGCTTTATTTCATGCACGGTGTAAAATAATTTATTTTAAATACAGTCAAATACCCTATTTACCATGGTCTAATAAAACATGGTCTTCTATTCCCAGAGTGACACGGGCCTACGTCACAATAACATTGCCACTTTATTTCAACATAACATGTTACATGGGTACATTATAGCTATGGTTAATAAGTTAAAATATTTCTTTATAATTTTATAATTTTCATTTATAATGTATTTTATCTTAAATTTTACAATAACACGTCATTTTTAATTATTCGTTAGCAATATCTTCCGATTCACGAAAGAAATTTCAGACGTTCGGGTAATTCTGTTTACATTACTGGCAACACATGATAGCGCTGTCACATTTGACAATTCGGATCTAGATAACTTCATGCCCTGACCGTCATCCTTGTCGAACGCGTGTTAATTGTTATTTCCTTCTCGCTCAGTGTCAGCAGTCGCAGTGTTTTCCAAACTTTTCACGTCGTAAGCTTGGTAATTAATGTGTAACTGTGAATTAGTTTTTTAAACGTTTGTCTTGTATAGATAAATAAAGTTTAATTTAATACATTAGATTTGTTTTATTTTACTATGTTTCTACATGAATAACTTAAAATTAATGCCGTTAAAATAATTTTCACCGTTGGTTAAAATTCTCCCACATTTTAAAGTTTGAGAACCTGTAAACAGCATGATGACGTAGGCCCGTGTCAGTTAGGTCATACGCGAATCTCGGAATAGAGTACCAGGCGGAGTATATTATTATACCATGCTATTTACAAACGTGGCAAGTTAAATAAAAGCGTGTACAATTTAATAAGATAATTGCCAACTGTGAGTTTGTTTAAACCCAACTACCTACCCAATGATGTAGGCCATAAGGGGTCATGCATTAATTACATCACACGTTTAGGGGGAGGGAGGGGGTCAAGAAAATGTGACATGTTGTGACAAGGGGGAGGAGGAGTCACAAACTTTGTGACGTCACTTTAACTTCATCAGTAACCGAAAATTTATTTAAATTATTTTATACGCCAATATACATTTAAATAACAAGTTTTAGAAACGATAATCGTTTTTATTCGTTTAATTTTATTTCTTAATCAGTTTTAGGTTATAAAATTACTAATATTTCTTTTGTCAAAAATATTTAGATAAAATATTAAATAAATATTTGCCAATTTCGTTGAAGAAATGTGACGTCACACCAGGGGGGAGGGGTTTGCCAAATGTGACCAAGTAAAAAAACCTAGAAATTCGTGTGACGTAATTAATGGATGACCCCTAAATATACATTCTGGTAAATTATGACAATTCTCACCTTTAGACAATTCATAAAGAGAGTTCAACGAACTTACGTCATTGTAAATATTGTAAAGGTAAAAAATATCATTATCACTTGTCATGCAAATGATTATCTGGTCGCGAATGTTTTTAAAAACACTGGTGTGTACTGTCGCCATCAGATATATCGGAGCGGTCCAGGTGCTCAAAAATATCTGAACACGCACTCTAACGCCTTGACAATAGAGGCGTGTTCAGATATTTGTGAGCGCCTTGACCGCTCCGATATATCTGATGGCGACTGTACAGGAGTCGGAGTGCATGTTATTTTACGTGTGGGTTGGTGTATGTTTATCTTAATTGTATTTCAAAGTAAATATTGTGATGGCTTGTAGATTCCTTAGTTTCATGTTATAGCTGCTTATACTAAAAACTAGTGTATGTAAGTATATTGTCTTATGTTTCTTTTCGATTGTTTGGATGGGTTCGGGTAATTTCAGCGTATATTTTAGAAATACGGACAGTATGTTCATGGCGTTCGTGCTTAGGCTCCAAATACATGGTTTTAAAAAACGCTTATAGAATATTGACAGACTCCTTGATAGTCTATTCGACATGTGTAGTAAATTTTACTTATTATATATAATTTAGATTGTATAAATGTTTAGCAATGATAAATTATATGATGCTTAACAAGGTGTTAATGTCCTTTTACTGACATATACCTACAACAGCAGCTCCAAGCTAAGGATGTAATTATTCATTTATATGCACATAAACACAATATCATTTCACAATGAGCTATGTTGGAAGTATTATTACAAGGTGCAAAAACCTCAAAGAAATAAATATTTCATAAGAACAATACGTGTGTGTGTACATATTTACAAACATTATTGTGAAATTGAAGATGCCAGTATTTTAACGTAAAATAAACGCTTATTATTTATCTAGTACTTGCACTGACATTGCCACTGGGTCGTTTTAATAAAGCCTGTAATACAGGGTGGTTTTTTTTATCCCTTAGCAATATTTTACGATTTAAATATATTGATATACATATTGAACGACGTTTACTAATGGTAGCAACCCAGAAATCGCAAAAAAGTTCGACTCTCCAATATAAATCTGATCTGAATAAATTAATGTGCTTAGCAACTAGGAAACAAACCAAATTATTACTATAATTTTTTTTTAAGTATTCACACTAACTATACATATATAAATTTTAACTGAAATAAATGTCATACACTAAACTTAAAGAAAAAGTGACTAAGTCCACCGGTGGCCGAGGACGGAATGTCTAAATGTCTACAAACATTTTACGTGATTGTTACTCCATATCAAAATGATCGCGCGAGGTATATTATTGTATAGCCAAGAGGTTAAGACCATCATGATTGAATCATAAATGTCAACGTAACTTTGATATGAAGTTAGAACACTGTATACAATTTTCTAACTGCGCATAAATGGCTTGAAAACCGTGCCCTACAGTTATTTCTCACACCGAATGCATAATGTATGTATATTTTATTTTAATTATCCATTCTTAACTTGCGCCTGCGTTGATTTTCAAGTAGGCAAATATTTAACTGTACCTATTAAGGTTCCCATGGTATTTTGTAAGATATGATTTATGAGAATAAAAGCGAAGAATGTCTACAGTAGCTTTTTATTTAAAAAATAAAAATATTCTACTAACTATGTCGTTTGAGACATTATAGTTCGTTTTTTTAGAGTTAGAAAAAAGGTAAACAATCTTGATGTGTCTTTTAATTGAAAAACGTTTTAAAAATAATTCACGGCAAATAAGTAACAATTATGAATCTAATACGATCATTTATATTCTTCTGCTTTCATAAGTAATAGTTACTAATGTTTAAAAAGCGTTTTTCAATTAAAATACATGTCAAGATTGTTTACCTTTTTTCTAATCCTTCTTTCTAATGCTAAAAAAAACGAACTATAGGTAGTGCAAACAAAAATAGTTTTTTTTTAACTTAAAATAAAACTAGTGACCGGATGGCGGATGCAAATTAACTTTTAATAAACAAATTTTGATATTATTGTAAGGCAAGTTGTATCCATCAGCCGCATTATTGACCGAGCGAAGCGAGCGTCCGCGTTTCAGCTTGGGCAAAAATGCTTTCATATGTTCAGCAGGTTCGATAACTATGTGCATTTTTTTTCTCGTTGCAATTTTTAGAATTTTTTGTTTAACGAAAAACAAAAAATATGGATCACTTTGCTTAATTGTTAATATATAACATATAAGCTAGGTTAATTTAAGACTTATAAGCTAGGTTATTTTAAACACATTTTATTAATTTAAATATTAAACATTCCCAGAGAGGGTTTTGTCATAAATGTTCTCGTACGTAGTTGTCAAATAACTAACCCAGTATTATTTGTTTCAGTCAATCTAAACGGACAATCAAAAGTGGACATATCACATTTCGACCTGCTCAAAGTTCTTGGCACAGGAGGTAAGTCAACATTTTATATAACTCATCAAAATAATTTATTTACAAACAAGATATATACAGTTTTAAAAAGATATATACAGTGGTATTACTAAAATAAATTAATAACTAGCTTAAATCTAAAATAGGCCCTTGAGGCATTGTACCAAGGATGCTGGTGGCATTTCCTCGCTGTATCGCAATGCTGATACGTTTTATATAATACTTAAAAATACCCTGAAATCGTCTTATTTTGCCTTGGCCTAACTAAAGGTTTATCCAAATCAATATTAACTATGTTTCAAATAAGAGTTTGTGAACCGGTAGAAATAGAGTTGGACCAAGCTAAGTCTGCATGGCATTTGCAATGAATAAGTGTGGCAATGTCATTATTAATGTCAAATATCTGTGAAAATATTACGTTTATAGTGACACTACCTGACTCTGTTATAATAAATTCGGTGCATAGTTTAGCTTACACGGGTAATCATTCCATTAATTATTCAGGTGGGTTCATAGTAAATATTAATTCATGTTAATTAAATTAATATCCTAGAACTGTCTATTTTATCCGTTATGTATTCAAAAGCAAAAATACCCTTAAGCGCAAAAAAATACGCTTATTAATTAGACTAACTTTATTCCTATTTGACTGGAGTACCGTTCACGGTTCACAAGAACTGCGTGCCTATGGAAGTATGGACTGAGGTCGTTGACCTGCCGCATGGGGTGTTTATTAGATAATTGGTTCCGAGCTTTACTAAGACAGCTGATTCTTTGAGTTAGTATTATTAAATAAGGCAGTAGTCTGCGAGATGAGACTTTATTACTTAAAGTATAAAGTCCACTTTTAAATGGACGTGTAGATGAATTTATTTAATTCTGTACTTAGTTATGGTTTCTGGGTGAATTTTAAGTACCTATTAAGGTGGACATCCGAGTGCTCGCATCAGGCCTACTGATATGCCGTTGCCGCCGAAATTTTCCGAAATTGCGTCATTTCCACTTAGAAAAGTTTAGGCAACTTCTCACATTTTTGTATAGGAATTGAAATTTTCTATTTAATAAAAGTTTCAGCCCCATTCGATAGTTTATTACATTTCTTTTAGATTAAAAATCTGTTTACTTACAACATAAACAACATTTGTTTTGAACGTTTTGCGCAACGGCCGTTTCCATTTTTCCTGAATCAACAAATAGCGACACTCTTTAAAATGAATCTTAAGTATTTGACGTTAAGGTTCATGATGTATAAGTTAATGGATGGATCGTGCGAACTTCCCGTGTTTGGGCGGAGTTCGGAACTGAAGCCCGAGCGGTGAGGTCACGTTGGCAGCAATGCTCGGTCGTCATGCCTTTCAGTTTTCATTAACGAATTATTATTAAGTACATGTCTAATTAAATAAATATTAATAAATAATTGACTGGGCTTCACAAGTCCACAGTAAGGGCTCATTTCGACGATGCGAGAACTCGCATGCGAGTTTCATTACATTGCGGTTTTTGATCGGTGGGTTGAATTGGACGTAGCCAACAGTCCGCAATGTAACTAAAATAGCATGCGAGTTCTTAAAACATCGCATCGTTTAAATGAGCCCTAAGGCTTATGTTGTGAATACTACTTAGACCAGGGGTCGGCCAACTTAGAAGAGCCAACTGTAGTTTAGAAATCACCAGTTTAGGGAACCTTAAAGAGCCGCAACTGTTGTTTTCAGTGGTGAAGAACTCTCAAAGGTTAATTTGGTAATGGGTGACGTAAAGAGCCGCAATTGTACCTTCCGAGAGCCGCGGTTTGCCTGACTTAGGCAAAAATAAATAGTAATAAAAATTTAACACCAATGACTCAGGAAGAGTCGCATAACTTCAATGACGCTGACTGTACACGAGCCATGTCCAGTGTTATTTGCAAATTCCCAGTTAGGGTGGCCACTGTACTGTGAAACGTGTATTAAGTAATAGCTGACATAACGGTTACAGTAATTAGTACGCACGCTATTAGGTACGCTGGCCGCGTAATCTGTAATGCCTAGTGCTTCCACGCATGATCTAAAACCAATACATCATCAGCCTTTACTTCCTGCTCAGTGCTAAACACATGCCTCTTATTGTATGTTTTTTTTTTTATTGGCCGAGACCTTGTCACCGCAATGTGTGTGTATGCGTGTTTCAATAGGAGCTTGGAGACGTCTCTTTTTAATTATATAGCTAAGAGTAACTCCAGCTCTCTCTACATACCAGAAAATCGATTTAAATAATGCTCTCAAATCCGTTTGTGAGCTAGGAGGCTACAGATAGACACACAAGCACATGAACATATTAAATACCCCGCTTTTTGTGTCAGAGGTTAAAAAGTTTTTCGGTAATAGTCCTTGCTCAATACAGATAAAGAGATAAAGGGATCTTCAAAGCCTGTAGATTACAAGTTGACAATAGCTTCTTTGTTGTAAAAAAAAACAAACAAAATGTAAATACCGATCATTGAACTCGAAGGATCTCCGGTCATCTGTTTGACCGATTACTTATCCTTATCTATTCATGGATGAGAACAGAGATAAGCGATAATGTTGCAATTATATATGCGGAACTCAAAAAATACTGAGACTGCCTAAGTGCCTACCCCTCAAACCTTGGTGATAGGCCCTCTGCTTTGTTCCCATGACATTTAGAACCAGATGTGGTAATACTAACAAGTTTATCTCATTGATTTATTGGTAACAAACCCTTAGCTTCACTTTTTTGTAGTTTTAAAAATATTTAAGTCGTATCAACAGCAAAGCTACTCTTGTGCTCTACACACAAAATAACAATCGTGATAATTTCGCGAAAATAATACTTACTTATTTTGTTTATTGTCTGATTCGAGTGAAAACCTTATTCAGACGGAAAGCATTGAAATTATTTGAAATATTAAAATATATTACATATTAAGAACGGGTCACTCGCGTATTTGAAGTCGAAAACCGCTTGACGGAAGTTTTGTTATTAAAATTATTTGAAATATGTACACTGAAAATGTATAATATTTATTTATTTGATTATTATAGTGTCAATCGATCATATTAATAAACTAGTTTAATGCTGGTTAAAGTGGTTAAGTCTGCACATTGACTATAATAACGTATTTATATTGGTAATTTCTATTTAATATCGATTTCCCTACAAAGAGCCGAAGGTCTCAGGAAAGGCGCAGAAGCTACATCGACGCCGTACAAAACGTGACCCGGACGGGGCACGAGTACACGTGATATTGCTACTTTTATAACCCGTGTTACCTTGAAATAGGGACTTTTTTCCTATATAATAGAAAAATATAGGCACATATTACAGTAGCGTTATATACATACTGACAAATAACGCACAGCTTAGCTGGTCAATTGAAAGTAGGATTTTGAAGTTTGAAATATAGCGCTCGACTAGCAAAGGATTTTTAGAAATTCAGTCTAAGGGCCGGTCCAGACGGACTGCAATTTGTATGGGAACTGCACGCCTATACCAGCCTTTAGATTTAATTATCTATCTGTGGATACGATTAGGAAAGCATGTTTCTTCTTCTGATACTTTAATAGAACACCAAGGATGTTACATTCTGAATTTATCAAGTGGCGAACGCGATAATTTGCCTTCTCACTGAAGATATATAATTAAATTTGAGAGGTGAAAGTTCTCTAAAGTACAACGCAGTACTAAATCTGATAGTGTCCGATTGGTATTTGTTCGAAAGTTGATTAAATCTGGCGAGCGGATCTTTGGTATCTTGATTGATGTCAATCTACATATTCTGAACTGAATGTTTAACCGATTGCTTTCAAAATCAAATCCATCTTTAAAAAAAAATCTTTTGGGATAGTTTTCACAATCAAGTCAATTTATGCTTATTTTATAGTCAAGTGTAAAAATATGGGTGCGTACAACTTACTCAATAATATGTCCCAACTTCTTAACTGCAAATAGAGGTATGGGACATATTTTGGAGTATGATGAATGCACCCATATTTTTACACTTGACTGTACAATTGTACATATGTACTTAATCATCATTAATATCATTATAATACGTATAAACTGAAAGACTTTAAAGACCAAACGTTTTTCGATAGGTATATACTCTTTTTCGTTATTCACATAGCCGCTCAATACCCTACGTAATTTTGGATAAATCCTTATCACTAGAAATGAAGAAGACCAATTCAATCTAAAAATGACTCGCCCTGACCTGCAATGCCAGCCACCAGAATTGTATCTCTGACCATCTTGCATCTGTATTTATAATGTTTGGTTCATGACGATTTCGTTCTGCTATAAATAGTTATTTGTACAACAAGAGATCAAAGTTTGATATTTCTTCGAGTGCTTATTTTGAGTCCCGTGCAAGCGAAAGATTCTATTCTCGCTACGCTCGTGAATCTAATTTAGAATCTTGAGCGTAGTAAGGGATTCAAAAGCGCACGAGATGTAAATAACTTTGATCTCGTGTAGTACACAAAATTTTTCACCCTAAGCAGTGAGAACATACCTAGAGGGACAGAGATAATAGAACCCAAGTATATCGAACTTGTATTAGACCCCGCATGTTGAAATGTTTATAAAGGTCACTTGCATGTCATTTTGTCTCACTCAGTGAGCAAAATCGCATTTTGCTCACTGAGTGAGACCCAATCAGTGAGCAAAATGCGATTTTGCTCACTGAGTGAGACAAAATGACTCAGTGAGCAAAATCGCATTTTGCTCACTGTTTTTAAGAAGCAAAGTACCCTTGTTCGATCTGCTGAGGTGAAAAGGTATATTGTCTCAATCCTTGTTATCATGTGTTGTAACTATTTTACTGGTAACATCTGTGTGATCATTATGTACAGTCACCACACGGGTTTGTTATGTATGGGTTCTTGCTAAATTGAAAATTCTATAGCGTAAGTATTGAACAACCAATTTAGCTAGGACCCTAAATGGCGCAACAATCGCGGAGCGTGATGGTACTATCATTAGCATAAAATCTGTGGTGCCTGTTGGTTTCACACTTTAACCTTTTCGACGCCGTGTCAAACACAAAAGCTGTCACTCGGACGCCACGTCACCGAAGTGTCAAAACTGAAATTGCACTTTATGCATATGCACGTAGGTCTATGTTGCTCTGTGGTCTGTGACCGATTAATCGGTCTTTGGCGTTGAACCTGCGGTGCGGATATATCGGTCATTGGCGTCCAAAAGGTTAATCTAAATGGTCAAGATTTTTTTGTCAAGTGTTGTAAACCAAGGGGAGAGGCCTTTGCCCAGCAGTGGGGCACATATCACGGGCTAAGAAAAAAAAATTGTAATCCATTATTCTGGTAACATCTGTGTAATTTTGGTTTACTTCCTAGTTCGTTAGCATGACATTATGGTATTTGTTTTCATGTTGACTGTTAACTTAACTGAGTAAATTGTTAAAATCGTTAATGTGAAGATTTGTAAACAATTCGGATAACATCTGTTGATTTAGTTAACTAACATCATAATATCCATAGAAGGTAGGAGCCTATAGAAGTGCTATACGCGTGCCTCCGTGAGGGACAAAACATACGCAATGCGACACTATGATTGGTCGAATTTATTTGTTGCCCACCATAATCCATACTAAATTTACGGTGGGGAACAAATAAAATTTGAGACTGTGACAAGGACAAACAATAATAGCTCTTTCGCTGCTACTCCTACTGAAAGATACATAAGACTATCCTGTTCGGTCACTTCTCCCCACCCCTCATGCCAGATGCAGTTATATACTAGATTCATGTCATTAGCATAAAAACTATGGGTCTAACGTGTTAACTTTCGATATCACTGCACTATTGACATACTATCGCTGGTCATTATCTTTATCACCGATTTTTATAGTGTCCGATTGCGACCTTTATCTTATCGATGGTAATTATGTCGACATTTAACACGTGGCCATAATAAACATTAATGTTCTTTTGTCAGATAGGGACTATGTCAAAATCGGGTTGCTTTTCCCTAACCCTTTTCCAGGCATACTAATTCTATTGCCACGCAGCAATATAATTTCAACTTTGGCATTCCCATTTAAGGTTCAAATTAGATTGCACTTTCGGGAAATGTGACATGTCTTCAAAGGAAACCACAAAGCTGGATTAGTCGGAATATATTGGGATTTTTTGGGAAACCTTGTAGATAGCCGCGGCTTGGAAAAGAGCTAATTATTGATTAGACTCCTTACAGACGATTGTATGTAGCTGCTAAAACAATAATAGAACACCGCGTTGTATTGCTAGAGCTGAGAAATTTTGCGAAAACATCAAAGGATGTATTGACGACGTGGTATTATCCATTTTCCCCTTACTCGTATAGCTAAAGAAGTGAAAGAAAATTTTCACAACATAACATCGCTCACGGTTGATTTAAGAGAAGGCCATACGCCATACGGAACAGTAGCGTACCTACATGCAAGCGTACCAATCGTTATTGCATGCATGCGATTGTCCAACTGACCTTAGATACGTTACCTAACGCATACGTCACTGTGTCAAGCGATGAAATCGGTGCGTCAAGCGTCAACGTCGGTCGTACTCGCCCGTCATGTGTTATGGTTATCACTTTTGTTCCTGATTCAATGGGTGTATGCAATTTTACATCATCTACGTCATACATAATAATATTGCCTTTTTCCTTACGCAAATTATAGATTTTTATTTACTACGATCTTGACATGCAATACCTCTTTCGATTCGCTTCGCAGTATTTCATACTTTTGAGTTTTTGTTGCTGATTATTTTTAGCCATTTAAATTCAATTCTTATTGTTTCATTCACCGCGTCTGCATCACCAGCTGACATACCCAATTAAAGAACTACTTTTTAATAATCAAAATCTTTTGTTGCGTTTATTTTAAAATGACCTTTAACAGTAAATTGGGATGTTGCTGTGCTTAACCTCCATTATTTGCATCGTTTTCTAAAAAACTTAATTATAAAACTTTAGTGACACTTAAAATATGCAAAAAACATATACGGCTCATTTACATTGTACACTATCGCGTATGATCCTATAACCGTTTCATAACAAAAGTATAAAGTTCGAATTGCCGTGTCTATTTTTAAAAAGATTGAAACAATGTAATCAATTTGAAAATTTTCAATAGACTCAATAAAAATGAATGCTCTTTTATAACAACCATGACGTTCTAACATGGCGCGCAGAATTCGTGATCTTTATGAGTTTCATGCAAAAACTGTAGCAAACGATGGTCATTGGTCTCTTGGTACTGTTACTAGGAATTCATTTAAACTTGAATATAAATCTGTATCTTATTATCGCACGGTTACGTCAATGGCACGTTCTAGGACGATTAATTATTGGTCAAATTCACGTTTTTTATTAATAAAATTAATTCATATGTACCTTATACTTTATTGTACGTGAAACAGATTTACAAACACAATAAAACCATATAGTATATACACTGGCGAACTTATCCCAATAAGGCTCTTCTCTCTTCCCGTCAACCTTTGAGCAATTTGAAAATCAGAAACGTTAGAATGTCACATGAATGAAATTTAAAAATAAGATTAAAAAAAAAAAGATTATTGTCTAAGGCATTTTTTTTTCGTTATAATTAATTGACTGAAACAAGAAATAACCGAGTTTGAAAAGAAAATAAAACATTATTTGGCTTATCAAATTGATAGTAATATTTATACAGAATTACCTACACACATAATATAAATATAATTTTTGCAAGTTCCCTATCAACCGGCGTAGCACCTGCCGCCAAGCACGTTCGTTTTTGACGCGGTGTTAATGTCCTAGTCAAGTTCAACGTCACCACCGGATTGTGACCATTCCGATACTACGGTTAAGGCGCGGTGTGTAGTAAAATGCGCTTTTTTGTCACCATATTTACAGACTTTTACAAGGATTTCATGCATTATTTTCTAGTATGTATAACTTCAGTCCTTGAACTACGTTATTGCTTGTCAGAAACACGATGGCTCATTATTTTCTCGATAGAATCTTATGTTGAAAACATGCCTAACACTGTCTTTATTTCCTTATGTTAGAAGTACTACGACGAAAATGTATATGAAACTTACTTCAGTCGATAGCTTTTAAGTAAATCTTCATTATTGCTTGTCCTTTTATTGATACGTTAATTTTTTCATTCCACATTTGATGAATTCAACATTTTGCCTACTAAATTACATCCTACGCGGCAATACCTTGCGCCCATTCCTCACGCCAGTACGCCCGTGACCACTGTCAGCGTCGGACCTATGCTAGTTTAGCGGACGTTTCATAAAATGGGTAATCACAGTATAAATATGCAAATATGTTATACACACAATGTTTTTCAACATACTTGCGAAGAAAAGCAAAATAATTCTTAAATACGGTGACATTTCAGACATTCGTCCGTCATATTGTCATTTTATAGCAAGTTGGGCAGCAAAGGCACACACCCATCTAACCAATCCGGAATTCAGTCACGATTGATAAATTGTGTAAACATATTTTAAAAGGCTATAAAATTAATGAAATTGAATAATTTTTAAACATAGATATACAGGATTCAAATATTTTAGACTGGTCATATTTTTCATAAAATCGATTTCAATTGGCAAATCGTATTACTTTTTGGCAACCGGGTTTTTTAACCTAATTAGACCCCGCTGAATCCGAAATTGCTGGTTGCTTGATCGAATTCTTGACCGGAAGTGAGATATTTGATATTAAAGGACCCTTTTTTTAGTTTTTCGTAAATAACTCTTAAACGGTGGCGCATAGCAAAAAATATTCTATTACATAAGTAATCTGCATAAAATTGCCTACAAGAAAGATTTAGTACAATTTTTTGCTAGGATCAATATTCAAAGAGATATTAACGCGGGAAATTCAATTATAATCAATTCTAAGGTCCCCTTTTTTAGATTTTCGTAAATAACTCGTAAACGGTGGCCAATATCAAAAAATGTTATATAACGTTAATAATCTACACAAAATTTTGTACGAAAAAGATTCAGTACACTTTTCGCAGGGATCAATATTCAAAAAGATAATAAAGAAGGAAAGTTAATTATAATACATTCTAAGGTTCATTGTTTGTATGTTTTCGTTAATAATTTGAAGAGTATGACTCATTGCATCTTATACATAAATAATAAACATAAAATTTCCTACTAAACATGTAGAACTTTTCGCTAGGATCAATATTAAAAAAGACAAAGCAGCGGGTAAGTTAATTATAATCAACTTTAAAGTCCCTTTTTAGTTTTTTGTAAATAACTCGTAAACGGTGTCCCATAGCAAAATAGGTTTAAATTAATAAATAATTTACATAAAATTTTCTCCAAAAACATCTTGAACTTTTTTTCTCTAGGATCAAATTTAAAACGATATTAAAGGAAGAAAGTTAATTACAATCAGTTCACAGGGCACTTTTTTTTTAGTTTTTCGTAAATAACTCGTAAACAATGGCCCGTTGCAAAAAAATATTATACATAAATATTGAACATAAAATTGTCCACAAAAAAGGTTCTTTACACTTTTGCGCTACGATCAATATTTAAAGAGGTATTAAAGGGGGTAAGTTAATTAGAATCAATTTCCAGGTCCCTATTTTTAGGTTTTCGTAAATGATTCGTAAAATAAGGCTCATAGCAAAATAAGTTCTTAATGTTCTTGTAAATAAATAATCGGCATACAATTTTCTACGAAAAACATAACACTTTTCTCTAGGATCAATATTTAAAACGACGAAACGTTTTCTTAAATCAACTTTTTATCTCTTTGTTAACTTTAACAACCCTAAAGTATTGATCGTAACGTAAAAATAAAAAGATCCAAATTTGTAGGAAATTTTATGTTAAAACTTTTGTTATTGTTTTGTACCTATGCTATTCGTACAGATATTCGAGATATGAGCAAAAATATGAAAAAGGTACCTTCACCCCCCTCCCCCCTACACCCTCAGCACACCCGCTAAGCTCGAGGACATTAAGTATGGTTATCTGGACACCACAAGGTATAACTGTGCCAATTTTCAAAATTATACGAATTATTTCCGCAGATTTTTTTTATTTTCTTGATTAACTAACTCGAATGTCGAAGTAGAAGTGTTTTTTGTCATTACAATCTTTAAATGCTTGACTTTTACTCGTCAATTCAAAATTAGAAAAATAGTAAGTAATTACAGTTAGAGTTATAAATTGTTATAATTATTTTTGTGAAGATAGCTAAATTATCTTAGCTTTGCTAGTATTCTTCCTTATTTTCACTACCTACTTGCCCGAAATTGACTGCTAGAGTTAGACCAAGTCTGCAACGATTTTGATAGCATAGGCAGTGCAAGTGTTATACATAGTTTCATAGAAGTTTGACGTTTAAAATAACACTTGCACTGCGTGTGCAATCAAAATCGTTGCAGACTTTTCTTGGTCTAGCTCTATTACATTTTTAATGTCTATTAGTAAGAACTATTATTTGTCTCATAATAATTTGGTATCATTTGATTAGATTCTCAGTTTGTCGCGGTATACACTCATATTGTATATATAATTAATAATTATTTACACTCACCGTCTTACCTACCATTTTTAATTTCATTAAGTACTCATCAAAATTCGAATTTGCTAATAAATCTTATTCAATATTAATTGCCGGAAAAAATCCCGGAACTGACAATTCAGAATACCGATGTCGTCAGAATAAGGACGTAGACGTGCTGCGCGGGAATGGTGCGGTGCGCCGCGCGGGGCGCCCGCCTGCCCGTTCTACCACGCGTCTGCTTCACCCCCTTGAAAACGTAAAACTCGAGTATAAGAGCGCCTTAAGGACGAGCCAATTAAACTTTATTACCGTTGGCTTTTAATCTTTATAACCGAGGTTTTAAGTCCACTTTACAGTCTCCATCAGTTATATCGGAGCGGCCGAGGTGCTCAAAAATATGTGAACACGCACTCAAACCTCAAACGCCTTGACAATAGAGGCGTGTTCCGATGTTTGTGAGCAGCTTGGCCGCTGCGATATATTTGAAGGCGACTGTACTTTAATAGTACTATGGTACCTTTAATTCTAGTATTATTTGAAAGCAGTGAACCACTTCAATGTAATATTTGTCTGGATTATTTATTGATATTGGTTTGGTTTTATTTTTAATCTATATTCTAAAATAAGGTTCTTGACTGTAGGACTGTACTTTTATGTTAACTCAGAAGACTAGTATTATTTAAAATAAAAACCTGAAATTAATTGTCATAATTTAATTTTGGTCTGAACTCTGAGCTCTTATGATAAATCCGTGAAGAATCAACATATGTAATTACAAACTTCAATTGTTTGTTTATGAAACTCATTTGTTTGCTTACTTTAAGGAAAATATCTTCAGATCGGATCTGGTCTGGTTGTTCCCACAAATTAATTATTTAATTAACTAGTCTCGTATATGCGAAAACGGTCCGGTACCAGGGCATAATGCAAACGTAGGAGGTTGTCTCAGGACGCCGCGGTCGCCGACCCCCGAAAACTGGCGCGTAGCGGTGCCCGGTCGTTACCCGCCCGTCCTTACTCTTCTGACCTTATGCGGCCCTGGTACATGAGAGCGTTCACTCGTTTTTAAAAAATCATAAAAATTGATAGTTCCATTGTCATTTAGTATGATTGCCAAGCCTAATAAAATCTAGAACTAGCTTTAAACGTTTTAACAGACTTGACAAAGATCCTATGTACTTTTCGCCTAACTTTTAGGTCAACTAATGTGTTGCTAAGTAGCTCCATCATCATAAAAAAGTATTTGATGGACATTGGTTTACCTTTGATTGCATTGTCAAGTAATTCCGAGCCCAATAAAATCTAGAACGACAATCAACTTTTAAAGGTGGTTCAACAGACTTGACAAAGAGCGTACTTTTCGCCAAACTTTTAGGTCAATAGCTGCTAAGCTCCTTATCCTAACCTAAATATGAACAATACATTGTTTACCTAATTGATAAATACCACAGAACTTGGTCGTTATAAAAATGGGCGATCAGATAGTTGACCGGAATTTGAGGTTGTTACCCTTGCTAGTCGCGGTAAAAAAATGTACTCGCGGGTAACACCGGAACGGGTAGTTAGGCTTTTTAGTTTCGCAGGTTTTGCGGATGTGACGCGAGTAGTCATCATATCGGAGCGTACATGGTGGTCGTAAATATCTGAACATAATCGTTAGAATTAGGAGCAAATACTTTAAGGCCCACTTGCACCATTCCACTAACCAGTTAAACCTGGAATTACCATGGTTACCAGTACAATTTGACACTGAGTAAACGGTTTAACCGCATAACCCCGGGTTAGTGGGATGGTGCAAGTGGGCCTAAGTACTCGTATTTTATAGTTTACCGAAGGAAGCATTTTTTGTGCTATTTTTTTGGCTTTTTATGGCGGAATAGATGATACGATAGTAGCTTGGAATTTGATTGTGTTACCATTTAGGGGAATGCATTTAAAAGATCGGGAACTCGCATGTGACGCTCTCATATTTTCATAGAGATTTGACGTGTGGTTCTTTACACTTTGTTACTGCAAAATTTTGTGCAGAGTAAGCTTGATTTGACTTTGCCATTCATACAAGCCATTTCTAAGAACTACAATATTACTTATACACTGATATGTCAATATTTTCATAGACATTCTGTGCTAGCTCTTATAACGATCTGTAGTATGATTTTGTTTACATTAATATTGATTGAAATCTTCGTAGTGACGTCTTTTTATTAAATCCAATATCATGACATATGACATGCCATTTAAATTGATAATAAACAAACTATTTAAAGTTCTGACGTCATGTTTCCGACAATCCCGAGTAGATGATTTATTTGGTAGATGGATCTCTATAATGATGTTAATATTTAAAAATGAAAAGATTAATGAGTTCCTTGTGTTATATTTTATTTAAGACGAAGTTTAGCGAAAAGGATCCACTTTCTAAAATTTGTCATTTAAAATAAATGAATGACTTTTCTTTTTGATAGAAAGTTCAAAATGTATTGACAGATATTTGTGGATTCCTTTTCCTTAAATTACGTCATTTATTGTTAATATATCCTCAAAATAATTACGTACAATTCACGCAAAAGTGTATTTAATAATTGAAATGTAACAGGATGTAAATGAAGCATTTTTAAAAGCCATTGATTGATATTTCTATAAATAGTACTTGCCACAGCCCTTGTCCCTTTCTTTTTTTTTCGAAACCATAGACTAGGGGCTCAGGCCGTTGACACTGGCAACCCATATGTCGAGATAAGATAGTTACGAGCGCGTTTACTTTTTAAATTTCGAAATTGGAATATTTACCGGCCAGTCTTTTCATAACGTGACTTCACTACACCTTCCCCGCCGCGTCTGACTGTATGTATGTTCGCGATAAACTCAAAAACTACTATCAATAGTGATTCTTGAGGAAGGTTCGGGTGTATAATTTGTTAAGGTTTTGTGTAACCTGTGTGAATCCGGGGCGGGTCGCTAGTTCTAAATATTAGTATCCTACCGTGGATTCATAAATCTTAATGTAATGCAGAATTTTATAGAAAGGATATCCAAGTCAGTGAACTACATTTAAATAATAGTTTCATTTAAATATTTAATGTGACTTTAAACTGCATCTAATCTGTTATCGGGCAGGTCAACTCGTTCGACGTAGACCGTGTATAATAGCTATGATCATGAGATGACGTGTATAAAACATTTACGTATTCAAATTTATCAAGACCTTGATAAGACGAAAGTTGTCTGAGTGAGATAGCTATCTCAAATTAGCACATCAAGCTCTGCTAAAGTAAACTGAATTGTCCTCGATATACTTTAGAGTTTAAATTTCGAACACAATTTTTGATCTTAATTCCTCTGGATTACCTCGAAATTGATGTCAGAAACATTTGATGCTCTTTTGTTCTCGGCCGGTGATACAACAATTAGTACCTACCACCATCAAATATAAGCTTTACGATTATTACAATAACGATGTCCCAGTCGTTCTGCTACTTGCTAATCCATAATGTACTAACAACAACACAACTAACTAACCATTTATATACCTTATCTCGTTGCCATAAGGTTCAAGCACGATCAAAGAGTGCCAACGATGGTCCTAAAATGGCTTGATTAGAGTTTTATAGCGTTTAGCCCGTAGACATCCGGCCGGTTGCGTGACATCGGGAATGCAAGCCTCGGGCCACCTGTGCAGTCTTCGGCCTCAATTTACACCCGAGAGCAACGCAAACGGGTCACTTTGCATAAGAAATTGTGGTGAATTTTTAATAGTTTTGGAGTATTCACAAGTATTGTCTACATATACAGAGTTCCCTTTTAGGATCTAGAAAGCTTGTCGGTTAGCGAGTGGTTTCACTAAAATGCGGCTGAAAATAAAATTAGGTACCTTTAAATCAAATTACAGTATGAAACTGACAGCTGATTTGATATACTAATTTGTTGCCATATTGACATATTGTTACATGTGTAACTAAACTTTTATCCGCCCAGACATCAGAACTTGCCAAGACTAGTACAATTTTGATTTGTTTATACACGGTGGCTAAAAAATAACTGCATTCCCATCGCCAGCGAGGTTTTGGGATTATACTGAGCAACTTTTACTATACGAGGCCCCGAATTCGCGGAAAAAAAATTTGGCTGTTTCATACATTTTGGCTGGTCCATTTTCTATGGGAGGGTATTTTTTTTCACGATTTCGGGGTGGGTCCTATAGTAAAAGTTGCTCAGTAGGTATAATCCCAAAACCTCCCTGGCAACAGGAATGCAGTTATTTTTTAGCCACCGTGTATAGCGATTCAAAATATGTAGAATGGGAGACCTTATTATAGGCCTCTGTACGAATATGATGGTCGTTCTTGTCTACGTGACAGCGTGATAAAACGGTGTCCGTCACTTTCTATCTCACGGTGTTAAACAGTGACAGTATTTTATCACGTGGATAAAGATGGATAAAGCCATCCATAAAACGCCGGCTGGGCGGCACAAGGTTAAAGACTGGCTCTCTCGTTGCCAAGCGCTTGTTTTTTTTGTTTCTCAGATTACTTTCCCAAGTCAATTCTGTAATAAAAGTATTTATTTATACCTTTTTGTGGGGCTAACTGGTTCTTCATCATCTAACCCTTTCAAATGTTGCGCGCCGGATGTTGAATGGGTGTGAAGAGGACGTCCGGGTAACACCGTTTTTTACACGGTCACCACAAGCACAGATTAATAAATAGTTACTACGTAACAGATACTTCATTCCCAAACAAAAGCGAAAATACCTACGCTATAATAGCCTACAAAACCTTAATAATAATACCTGCTGCTCAGGACAAGAAGAAATGTACCATAAGTACGCGCACAAAGAATCGAGACTGTGTTGCCCGCCGTGCGAGTCACGTGCCAACGCGTCATCATAAGAATGCGCTAGGGTTATAGGTACCTATGATGATTATTGTAATAAAACAAATGTCGCGAATCAACCATATTTTTTATTAGTCAATCAAATATGTTTTAGTTTTATATAATGATTTATAATTTTTTCCCTTCTCGGAATTCTCTGTTATTAAATTTTATAGTTGAAAATATCCTAAATCGCGTAAATAATTTTAATAAATACTCAGGAGCAAAGCAACGGAAAATCAACGGTTTTTAAAAGTTGTAATACGGTGCTACCAGGCCGATTAATTATTACGTCGTGAAAATTATTTAAAAATACTTTTTCTAACCCTTCAATATAATTATTAAACGTTTCAGGTGGGACCTTTAGCCCGCCATAAAAAGATGAATCTGTATTATAGGCTTTTTTCCTTTGTTTTTTTACTTTTACACCCATTTACTGCACAATAATTACGTGGTTTCGGCATTTCGAAGCGTAAGTGCGGGAAACGTGCGGTGCGAGCGCTCAGGCGGGCGTTCGGCGGCCCTCTGTCGGTTGTATCGTCGACGATACGCCGAGCGGTAGGCATATAGCGCGTGGCCTTGAGCGTGTGAAGGAGGCCTGCCACAAGTTAGTAGCAAACTGATGAGGTTATATTGCTGTCTCTTTCAATCTTGATGCGATTTGAAGGTGTGAGAGAGAAGGTTAATTGTTTCAAACGTATAAGTGATCTACCTATCATCTAGTTCTAGACCAGTGTTTTTCAAACTTTTTCATGACGCGACCCCCTTAGAACGAACTAAATGTTTCGCTTATGTCTTCTTTTAAGCCTGGCAGAGGTTTCGCGACCCAGAGTTCAGATATTTTTGAGCACCTCGACCGCTCCGATGTATCTGATGGCGACTGTACACGACATCTTAAACATTATTAAACAAATATCCGTTATCGTTCTACAGTTTATAAGTGCAACAAAATGGCGTTTCTTTCATCACACACGTGATCGTGAACTGATAATGTTAACAACCTTTAGTTGGTGTAAGAATATAAAGTGCATTGAGCTGTTTGCCTTGTGTTTGCGTACGTTTTGAGGTTATAATGTTGCTAATTACCTGACTAAAGTTTGTAATGCAAAATGTTTGTGCTAATACTTGTTGAATCATGTTAAATGTGATTAATATTACAAATTACAATTGCTTGTGACTAGAGAAGTAAAGATGCGAAAAATGCAAGTAACATGCGAAAGTAACTCTGTCTGTCTGTCGGTCTGTTTGTTGCCTCTTCACGTTTAAACCGCTGAACCGATTTAGACGAAATTTGGTATTAATAGTTTGAGATGTGAGACGATAGGCACGATCATACTGATCCGGTTTCCGGATGCGGCGACGGGCGACGGTGTGACAACCGCTTAATTGTTTATTTTCTTTATTTTTTCGTCTTAGCATTTGCTACGGCTTCGGCTCCTCTTTATAAAGGGGCCCACTGATTACCAGTCCGCCGGACGATATCGGCCTGTCAGTTGTTCGGAGCTGTCAAATTTTTGTTCTAACTGACAGGCCGATATCGTCCGGCGGCCTGTTAGTCAGTGGTCGGCTTAAGACTTGTATTAAGTATAAAAATCAATCAAATTCTTATTCAGAAACAGTCCAACCAGTTCCGGCTAATTTTATACCAGCAAAATACCAGAATAAATCATGGTTATTTATACTAGGTCAGGTATAAAACATCTAGGCTAATATCGATCTAAACATGACGCGTTCTGCAGACACATCTTACACAAACTCCTCAGCAACCAAAAATAACTCTTATCTTCGCGTAATACAGTTGATTTATACTTAGCATTATTAGCAGACACACATTACGTGCAATTTTACAGAAACTGCTCACCAAACAAAAATAAACCTTATCTACGCGGAATACAGTTTAGCGATCATAGCGAATACACATTGGGTGCACTAGAGGTCGCGTTGAACCCGCTGCCAGGTGGTGCGTTTTTTTATCGGACAGATGTTCAGTTGTGTGGGCATTTACCTCACGGAGTATGGATTTTAGTGATCGTCAATGCACCCTGAGAATTACGACGTGTTGTATGGCGTTTACACTTGTTTAGTTTTTTGAACCTGATATTTTAATAACACGAAATATTTAGAAATTGTAATCTATGTTGACTGATAGCAAACACTAGAGTCTGTTCGGAAAGAGAAGAGTCGTTTAATGTATTGGGCCCCATACATTCCACGACTCTACTCTTTCCGCACAGACTACTTATTTAGGTACTATAAGGCCGGTTTCATTATATCGTTTGTAAAATGTTTCTCGAGGACTGTCAATCCTCAATGGGATGCCGCCGCCATATTTAACATAATAATACCACTGATTTTGCGTCGTGCTAAGCGCCCGTAGTTTTCATCAACATCCAAAAAATTGATTTAATTTTAGCATTTCTTGGCCAATAAGCAAATAAATTCAAAATAATACCATAGATCGTTTTAAACTATAGCCATGGCATCAGTGTTATGGCTCCTCTACACGATGGGCCAGCGCCGGCCACTCCACACTGAGAGAAAAAACTAACAAAAACACACTTAGAATTACAAAAATAAAACTTAATCCGGGGACAAGGAGAGTCAACTAATAGGAACAAATTGACTTTTGCAATTTCCATTTAGTAGGAAATACAACTTCTATATTTGTAATTTGAAGTATGCTAGAGTAATTTCAGAAATTTGGTTTTGTTATTCCGAGAGGTGCTTTAGCAATATCGGAGGTGATGACGTCATGGGTGAAAACTAACCGTTTTGTAATTCTAAGCGTGCTTTAGCAATATCGGAGACGATGACGTCATAGGTTTTACTAAACTGTACTGCGATTCCAAGCTAGCTGTTGTTATTCTAGAGATAATGACGTCACAGGCAAAAACTAAACTGTTTGCAATTCCTCCGCCCCTAGCAAACGGGCGCCGCGAGAGCATGTCGCGCGCGTGGTAGCTACCCGTCTCTATTTCTGTCTGTATGAATAAAAAAGCATTTGGTAGTATATCTCTGTACTAAAGAGGCACTATAAAAGCCTGTCGAGATATTCTACCCATTCCTTTCTTATTCATACAGTCAGAAAGAGACTAGTAGTTATTACGCGCGCAACATGCTCTCGCGGCGCACCTGTGCTAGGGAGGTTGGAATTGCAAACACTTTAGATTTACCTTTGATGTCATTATCACTAGAATAACAACAGCTAGCTCGAAGTTGCAGAACAATATATTCCTGTAGACCCCAACTACACAGTAGGTCGCGGGTTAATATGTCCATGGCCCACAATATATCCTAAATTTATTATTTAACTTAAGTATGTTTTAAACAAAGAAGACACGAGACACGCCCGCCCGACATCCGACACAATACTAACTCTAACCAAATGAACGTAGCAAGTAGCTGTGTTGGTATTACAAAACTCGTTTAGTGATTGGTACAACAATGAACATAAACACAACAAGTCTATCTACTAAATACCAGTAAACTTTGTAATGTCGCTATAGTAACAACTGAATTGTTATTTTAAATGGGGTAATGTAATTCCCGCGAACTCGTTTTTTAGATATTACAAAACTATGTAAGTGAGACATTTACTAAAATCATAACTTGAAATCACAGATGCTTTTTTCCAAAAATCACAAACTTTACTAGTAAAAATCGGAGAATTTTAGTAGTAATAAAAATGGATTGTAACAAATACTGAACTTTGTTTAATGCTCCATTTACTAAAGTCTGTTTGCTGAAATTAGATTTAGTATTACTGAGCTGTTTGTAGAAATAAATAAATTTTACAGAAATAGTGAAACTTCCATGATTACTACTAAAACTTCATTTTTTCCCCCAGTACAGAACTGTTTATTAATTCCTGGTGGTGATTTTTCTCTCAGTGCAAGGGACGCATTTATGCGTTAGAGTGAGCAAGTGATATTGCTATCGCATTCTACCGCATGGCTGCGTCCCTTGGAGTGGCCGGCGCTGGCCCATCGTGTAGAGGAGCCATTATACTTTTTGAAACTTGTAAAACAGTAACTTGTATGATAAAACAGGATTATAGAGATGCTGCCACACTATCCCACTTGACGGTCCTCGAACAGATGTACAATCATCGACAGACAGGATTGACAGCTGGTTAATTTTAACTCGTGCGCTATTTATACTCGTACCATCGTCTACAGTTAACAGACGACAGGTACACCTTATTGTAAAGGCATAGGGTCCATCGGTGGTTAGTTATTTATACACCCTGGCCGGACTGTCGTCAGGTGTGCTGAATAGCACTTAAATAGTGTCTTCAGTTAAGATGTTTGGTCTAATACCATACATCCATGATCCATCATAACATTCTAACTTTTAATGGCTGTATAAACAATTAAACAGTTATTTATAGTTGGAATGTGGAGTTATTTGATGTTATAGATCTACGATTTGAAATGTACATTCAATGTACACTCAAGATAGTCAAGATGTACACTCAAGTCGGGTCATTTTGTAATTCTATGTATGTGACTTGTGACTCGCTTTCGTTGAATTTTTGACTTTTATGAGTAGTTAGTTCATGCATACATTAAAATGCTTCCTGTGTTAATCTCCGACAGTCAAATGCTCCGACGACGCTCTAAAATTTCGGCCCAATGTGAAAATCTTTCTTTTCGCATTCGAATCTTTGCTTGTTAAAGTCTCCTATTTTAGTACTTATAGAAGACGAGGACGTATAACCCTTATGGGAGACGTAACACAAAGGGTCTTACGTTTTAATGCTTAATTATACATAATATTCCAGCATAAGGTATTATTTTATTCGCCATTGTTCGGGTTCATCGGCCCGCCGGAACACGAATTTGCATTTTATCAGTTACTTGAAACTGTTGACACGCCACGCCACCGCCGGCTCAAATATGAATCAAACTAGTGTTGAAAATACAATGCATGGAATACAATAGTTTATGATGCACTGTGTGGCAGTCCATATGCCCCTACAACACAGTGAATCAAATCACAGTGATCAAGACCACTGTCATACAGTGCATCGTAAAGTATTGTATTATTTGTATTTCGTGCAAGTATGGTATTTTCGGCACAGTCGTAACAGTAACGAATCTTAGAACAACACGCTAAAAGTATCAGACGAGGAATGTATTAGAGATTAGAGGAATACATACGAGATACCTCGAGAGTGTGTATACCTCTATAATTCGGTTTCTTTCGTCTACTGGTTTCACTTTTAGAGACATTTCTGTTTTTGTAAAATCGTTAGAGAATGGATGGTAGATATTTTTGATCCGCTACTGTAGATGTTGAGTGGATTTTCCTTACCTATCGACCATTTCCACTTGTCTTGTAAAATGTATCAATCAAAATATATAATCTGTACTTTAGTTGTCGATGTGTATAATCTAGAGATGAATCACCCTTTGCGTCATATACATGACAAACCAATGACACAAATATTGGTATACTCCTATATATTATTTGGCAATTGTTTTACCGGAAATATAATCTATAATGCAAATATTCAATAATTACGTCAAAGACATTTTTTTGCAAAAATGTGACGTGACGTCAGTGACGTAATTTAAATATGATAACAAACCGTCATAATCGCGTATAATGACGTACGGTGTCGGTACGTTGACACAAAACAGAACGCTGACATTTTTATTGTATGTAGAATGTAGATGTAGACGCGTTTAAATTAACAAGCCCCTGACGGGAGACACAAGATTACAGGACATTATCGTCTCCGTTCCATCGTAGGTACAGATAAGTGTTAGAAATATCATATTTTATAAATTTTAATTACGAGTAGTTAATTAGGGTATTGTGACTAAATCCCTAGTCTCGTCTCAAAGATTACCTACTCATTAGATAAATTTTCGAGCTAAGAAATTTTAATTACACTTGAAAGTCTTGAAACAAAGGAAAAAGTCGTTAAAAGCGGCTCTGGTGAGTTCGTCGATCGTCCCAATGCTAGGACGTTTCAGGACATTCCCCGGGGAGATGAGACCTAGATATTAATTATTAAGGTGTTCTTTTAATACCGACATTGGTTGTACGAATACGAAACGTACGCTGCCGGCATGCAGCCCCGCGTAGCGGAGCTTCGTCGACTCAGGGAACGAGACAATGAGTTTCACGTTTCCCAATATGCCTAGGAATTTCACGATCCTGATTTTACGATCGGCCGCCGACATCGGCATGGCAATAATTTGGCAACATCACCCACAACTCATGTTTTCACAGAAGTTTGACGTTTATGGTGTTATTGCCAAATTGTTAATGCAGACTCGTAGCCGGGCGCCGTTATCATAAGTGGGATTCGGCTCCATCTAGTGCAGTGGCTGTTAACAGATGGACCACTTTTAGTTTCTGGAAGTATCTGAAGTAGTACGCGAACATAAACCCTTTGTTGACTTTATTCGTCTTATCATAGGTGTCCAGAAAAATGGTTGGGTCCCTTATCACTGATAGGTATAGGTCCCTTATCACTATAGTCGGTATATGGCCAATTCATATCTGCCCGCCACCTGTAATACTTGCCTATAGAGGGCGGTAATAACAAACTTGTAGTTCATAGATGGTTTTCTGCTTAAAATGTACCTTAATCTCTCAAAGACTTCCAGTTATATCAAGTATTTTTTTCTAAATCAAGTTCATTACACTTTTCACGGGGTTGTAAGCCCGGAGATCTGTCTAATGCCCTTTTGCCTACGCTTATGATTTGTATACCCTTCAGGCTGTTATTCATTTCAATTTGGCCTTTGTTAAATCGTTTGTGAATTTATAATGGTTTTATTAGTTTTTTGTCTGAGTAAACAAACGATTGATCGTCTAAGAGCTGTATTAGGTGAGTTAAACTGAAGGTCGGGATAAATGAGGTCGAAAATAAGATCAGATTTGCCGAATTATGATACTTATCGGCAGACATCGTAAATTTTATAGCATTTTTGGTACAGCGGAGTGGTGTTAACGGAATTGGCATAGATCATTCCAACTGAAATGGTAAATTAGGTTAATATTAACGTAATTAATCATTAGGATTGAAATTGTTTATACCAATTCCGTTAACACCACTCCGCTGCACAGAAAATGCTATATACGATGTCTGCTTATCGGTGACCTGAAAGTTTTTATTTGTATAATCGGGACACATTTTTTGTTTGTATTGTATTAAATATAATAATAAAAATCGTTTATTTCAGATCATTGATCCATAGCGTTATTAGTAGGTATAAACTTAAAAAAACTATGTTAATTACTAAAAATAAAAGAACGAACTAAAAAAATAATATAAAAGTAAAAACTAAGAGGTATTTGGCAGATGTGTGGCCATTGCGAGACGAGGAGCGCAGGTTGCCATGCTCTATTTAGCTCTCCCAATTGCCACCGCCACCCAAAACTTTGTAACTGCGCTTTGTTTTGTAATAATAACGCGCGTGCGATAGAGATAGGAACAGGCGGGTCAATGTACGAAATTCTTCGTGCTTCGCGTCCTTACTTTAAATATGAATTTCGTCTTATAATAAGAGGTGTGCCCTAATTGAATGTTAAATCTGCTGATTGCATACAATAATCATCTGGAGTACATAACGTACATTTCCGGCCCGTATTTTTGGCATCGAACTGTTATTTACTTGAAAATGGCAGGGCAACGACCCCTCTAGGTCGACCAGGCAATGCACTCGTACAATGTTAGACTGTCTGTATGTTTAATTTTCGTTCGCACTTCGTTATGTCATTCGTACTGAAGGTCGGTCGAAGGTAATTTGCGAGTGTTTTTAATTTTTAAGTGTGCTTGCTCGGTTCTGCAATATTACTTTATTATTATATTTTTTTGTATAATTTTAATTCTGGTTGCTGTTTCTGATGTTAAAAAACGTATATTGCTTTTTATTGTACATATATTATATTTTATACTAGCGACCCGACTTGGCTTCGCACGGGTTACACATACACAAAACCGTAACAAATTATACACCTAAACCTTCCTTAAGAATCAATCCGTTCGGTAGTTTTTGAGTTTATCGCGAACAAAAATACAAATACACAAACAGACAGACGCGGCGGGACTTTGTTTTATAATTTTATAATGTGTAGTGATAAATTTGATTTCCCTGCCACTTCGTATCTTGTCACAGTGACAATCAATATGAAAGCCCCGAGGGATCCCATATTATTGTCACTGTGACTAGTCTAGTTACTAAGTGGCACAGAAGTTAAACACCTTCACCTTACTCATTCCTTCTAAACTTCTTACTCATTAACTGACCTTATTTCTCATAAACTGAAATAAAATGTCATATACTAAGAAAATATATATATATTTATTTCAGTTTATAATTTATATAGTAGTGTTTCTACTTGATAAAAACAAATTAAAATATTTTCTGAAAAATAATTTAATTTGTTCAAATACTTATTTCTCATGTTAATACACCATGCAAATGACTTATACTTAAAACTAATTTCAGTCGTACAAAACGGAAGTATATTTGAACATACAGATCAATTCGAGTTTTAGTGAAATTCGATCTGTTTCCGATATGACACTGATCTGTCAGTGTCAAAAGTGATGTTTTTGGTTGAAGAAATGTCACTTTTGACACTGACAGAGAAGTATCATATCGGAAACAGATCGAATGACTAAAACTCGAATTGGCCTGATAATATCTTCGTCGTGTCGAGAATTCGGCCATTATTTTGCAATTTGAACAATGCTCCGGTGGATAAACATCCTAGCCGGTACACATTCATTCTTGATGTTCTTTTTGCCTACTAAGGTCTACTAATTGGGTACTAGGTTTTGTGGAAGCGGAACTCTTACTGAATTTCTTTTATTATATTGACGACCGGTCTGGTCTAGTCACTAGTGGTAAATGTCCCTGCCTTTAAAGCCGATGGCCCTGCTCCTGGATTGGAATCCCAGTAAGGACATTTATTTGTGTGATGAACTGATGAATTATATTTGTTCCTGAGATCCTGAGTCATGGGTATTTATTTATCTATATCGTATATCGTCGCCTAGTACCCATAGTACAAACTTTGCTTAGTTTCGGGCTAGGTTGATCATTGTAAGATGTCCCCCACACAACGTAGATGGCACAACAACTAGATTGAAAAATGATTTTTACCAGGAAGAATTATTCTACAACTGTAGCAAGTTTTTACTTTTGTGGCCGATACATACTATATTAGTGACAAGTTGTCACTAAAGTCACTGACAGGCCGACTAAATTGTCGAAAACTTTTTATTTTCGACCACTGTTTTACTGCAAGTCACGTGCATCACTAAAGTATCAAGTGCACTAATTCAATTTAAAAGGATTACTGATCGCTTTACTAGCTCTAATCTACCGAGTTTATAGTCTACATATAGATGCTTCGTGACAGTGACATGTAACGAATTATTTATATGTAGCTGTCATTGTGTGACTAACTCATGTTATCATAATATAAATAAACAACAATGCCTTACATATTTACTCACATAACACCAAAAAAAGTTACAAACGCATCAGGAGCATTCTCTTTATCTTTTAATTTATTTTTGTATTTTTTAATCAAAGTAATATTAGATTTTCTCTACGAATTTGGTATGGAATTGGTAAATATGCCAAGGCTTGCTTCCCTGGTGTGAAACATTCTTAGTCCATCTAGCTCACGCTGAGTCTTGTCCTATTTCCTCTTGTGCCAGTTTTTAACACACTTATATTAACTTCACTTGTAACATACAATACATATAATAAAATCTTGCAAGTCAATTTTAACCTACTTCAAATCATTTGCCGTTTCGTTTAGAAACTTTTGCAAGTACAGTGGCCATCAGATATATCGGAACGGTCTAGGTGCTCAAAATATCTGAAGTCTCACTTTGAGGCCTTGACAATAGAGGCGTGTTCAGATATTTGTGAGCATCTTGGCCGCTCCGATATATCTGATGGCGTCTGTACATAATACATATGGCAAAATAATTATCTGGTACCAAGTACAGTCGGTACTAATTAAGTGTAGAGATTAGAGACTTTCAGGGTTATTTACCTACAGATATTGCCAATAATTTGCATAGATAATGTATATACTATGTTTATAATCAAATCAACGTGTGCTCAGCTTATCAATTTAATAAGTCAGCGTGATAACCCTTTAATATATGCAGTATTTCTCAACTTGTTGACGCATTGGTGCAGTATTGATTGATTTTGTCGTATTATGCGGTCGTTAAGCTTAAAGGTCAGGCCACACCGGCTGCGTGTGCGTAAACGCGCATGTGCGCATGCACTAAAATATTGGAGCAGCGCACGCACACGTCACGCAAGCTGTGTGTTGTCTCTCATAAGAAACTGCATATTGCAACGCGCACGTGCACGTCTACGCACACGACCCGGTGTGCACAGCCCTTGAGGCGATCGAAATAAACAGTGAAATAAATATAAGATTTTAAGTGATAATTACACAAATCAACTGATGAGATATTGATATTATGCATGCATTTGTCAAAATAGTATTTTGAACAAGTTGAACGTGATAGCTCCTTAAATAACGATATTTAGCTAATCGATCTAGTTGACTAAATTCTATTGACTCTCTAAAAACCCACATGTAGGTACAAATAATCACATAATTACAGCATAGAAATATCAAGTAACCAAATCCACTTACTAAGAGCTTATTACTTCATTGACTAACGTTATATTCTCTTTGTTTCAGCGTACGGCAAAGTGTTTCTAGTAAAAAAGAGATGCGGCGTCGACGAGGGCAAACTATACGCGATGAAGGTGCTCAAAAAGGCTTCCATAGTGCAGAAACTAAAAACGGCAGAACACACCAGGACGGAGAGACAGGTTGGTTTTTTATATTTTTACACATATTTCGATAATGACGAATCTGTATCATTATAAATCCCGCAGAGTTGATAGGTACTTACATAGGATCGCTTAACATAAAACTGTGGCTTAACAAAAACTTCACGGCAAGCCGATTTTGCATCACGCACACTCACTTATTCTGGTTGAACCATTACCGCTCAGCTGCGAGTTGTAAATGTGTGTGTCGCGTGTAAGCAAAAGGATATTGGCATGTTAAGAAATCAAAGTTTTGACATAAGGTGACGTCTGGATATCAACTGTAGCCAATGGTAGCGTTACTGTCGCGACATTACTGTAAATTTCCTGGCGCTGTCATTGCCAATTTCCTTGATAAGAACTTGATTCCGAGCGTCACCTTTAGCAACGCTACCTCTATCTCTAGGTACTTACCTATCTTTACACTTCCACAAGTCTCGATGACCAGTCTATTAAAGGCAAGGTTTCTCCAGGTCCTGGAAGCAGTGAGAGAGTGCCCGTTCCTGGTCACGCTACATTACGCCTTCCAGACAGACTCCAAACTACACCTCATACTTGGTAAGTCACGTATCCTTGAAATAGTTAAGGCCTGGGCACACTGGCTGCGTATGCACGTGCAAGCACACGTCACGCAAGCGGTGTGCCGTCTCTCATAAGGATCTGTATATTGTGTGCACAGACCTTTATTGGTGCAACTAGTGAGCAAAGTTGGTTTTTGCTGCAAGTTCTTATTTTGAAACTTTACTTGAGCAAGCGAAAGAACGTTCGCGTCCTTAATTTAATGTTAGAGATGCACTGGATATTCGGTTACTATCCGGTATCCGGCCGGATAGGCCGGATACCGGATAGTAACATTGCTTAATTTCAGAGTAAACAAAATTGGATTTAAGAAACAGTCACGGTCATAATCGTACTCGTTATTATTTTAATAGTTATTTGTACAACAAGAGATCAAAGTTTGATATTTCTTCGAGTGCTTATTTTGAGTCCCGTGCAAGCGAAAGATTCTATAATAGATTCACGAGCGTAGCGAGTGAATCTAATTTAGAATCTTGAGCGTAGTAAGGGATTCAAAAGCGCACGAGATGTAAATAACTTTGATCTCGTGTAGTACACAAAATTTTTCACCCTAAGCAGTGAGAAGATACCTAGAGGGACAGAGATAATAGAACCCAAGTATATCGAACTTGTATTAGACCCCGCATGTTGAAATGACATTTGACTATAAAGGTCACTTGAATGTCATTTTGTCTCACTCAGTGAGCAAAATCGCATTTTGCTCACTGAGTAAGACACACTCAGTGAGCAAAATGCGATTTTGCTCACTGGGTGAGACAAGATGACTCAGTGAGCAAAATCGCATTTTGCTCACTGTTTTTAAGAAGCAAAGTACCCTTGTTCGAGCTGCTGAGGTGAAAAACAATTTAATCATTCCACAGACATGCACGCGCACTCATTTCCAACCTAGAAATGAGTCCGCGCGAACGTTCACTTCGAAACAGGTCAAAATCTGCACAATGCGCACCTGAAAACCGAAATGTAGGTATAGTTTCGCTGGCCGAATGTTCGGCGGCCGGATACCGGATATTCGGCCGATGTGCAGGCCGAATATCCGGTATCCGGCCAAACAACTATCCGTTGCATCTCTATTTAATATCTACAGTGTAGCGAAGGGACTCGCAACCCTGCAAAAAATATTTGCAGAGTAAAAATAGAGGGTTAGTTAAGCTAATTTAATTTAAAGTGCTCAAGACAAGTTTATTTAGAAATGCTATTGTAGACGATATTACTTCTCGTGATGAAACTGACATTGTAAATATCTAACTAAAAGCCAACGTAGCTTCTAGAATAATTAGTTATCATTTACAAAGGATGACCTTGACACGTTTCTCTGAATGTAGTAAAAAGCTTAGCTGTCTAGACTTTCGCAACTGATACTATGCATCATTTGTTGAGCATCCGTCCTGTTCTGGCTATAAAAGAAAGGAAAGGACGGAATAAAGACATTTAAATATGCGGGCATTTTGGTGAAGGGACCTGGGAAATGGATACGGATTAACAAGTAAAAAGGGATTTATCTAATTGAGAATTTATTCTACAAAACAGTCCGTCTGAGCATAAGTATAATATACATAGGCAAATATAAATTGAAAAATTTAGGGTAGGAAAAGGGGTTTCAATCGATGTGTGGAAGGGCGGCTCCGTCGTTGAACCCAAGCCACCTGGCAGTGGACTTAAAGCGGTGGCGTGTGCCTCGGATGCACATGCTGGTGGCGCGTATAACGCCGATACTGATCCTGCATCTCAGCCAGCCCAGTATGGTGCTTAGTAAGCGGTTCCATCGTTGAGATATAGTTCCTGCCATATGTTTGATAAAGGAGCCGTCTGAGCTCTTATTTAATTTATTCTGATTACCAATGCGCATCGCTCACATATATTTGCGCTCATATATATCTTAAAATCAGGTCTCTAATGTTCAAATCTAAATCTCTAGTGGTGGTTAGGGTAGCAAACCAACTAGTCTAAAATAAAATTACCCGGAAAATTGGACAGATCTGCCGAAATTTTTTAGATCAGATTTTGAACTCCAGCGCGTGCATTTTAAGAATGGTTTTAACTTATGCTTATATGTATCGGCTGAGCTGATGATCAGTCGCTTAGTATCTTACCGTTTTTGCTGCCTACTCGTAGAGTTAGACGTAACTATAAAATATTTTATGGTAACTAAACTAACGAACCACGATTATTTAAATCTGATTTCACCAAGTAAATCTACGCTCCAGGAAAATACTGAAATCTAGCTAAATGTTACAGGATATTCGCAATACTTTACTCCCAAGCCCTATTTACCGGACTAATATATTACTCTCCGGGGACCTGTAAATCTGTCAGTGTCCCAATAAATTGACAGATTAATGCTCACATTCATCCAACTTCATGTAGTTGTAGTAATATAATCCATTTGCCCTTTCAAAGAAACTTTGACTCATTGTAAGTGGTATTCTAAGTTTTATGGTTACTTTTACTTTCGTAAAGATGAAGATTTGGCGTAATAATGTAGATTGTAGACACTATAGGTATCATGTACTACAAAGCTCACAAAAATATATGACATGCTAATGGCATTACAAATATGTACGATCGTGTGAGCTATTTTTACGCCATTCGTCTTTATAATATGCCTAGGTCAGCCATTCTCTAAGTGTGTTCCGCGGAACCCTAGGGTTCCGCGACACCCCTGCAGGGGTTCCACAAGAATTTAGAACACTATGCTTTAGTCGCCTCGAAAAATTTGACTATGCAAAAAACACACTTCTAAAAACGAATATTGTTTTATTGTAGGGTTCCATCAAGTATTTCGCTTTCCAAAAGGGTTCCGTCAAAAAAAAAGATTGAGAACCGCTGGCCTAGGTAATAGGTACCTACTCTGGTAAAAATACTTTGGTTCTATATTTACAATGAATATATATTTACTGTTTCAAGACAATCAAGAGTGTAAGAGTGTTTTAAAGATTTTTGCCATGTTGTCACTGTTGTCAGTGAACGTATTTAAATTTGTATTTTTGTCCAGACTTTGTTTCATAAAATGTATTAACTCAAAAACACTAACTAGGGTTATTCATAATGGAATCTCTTGACTAAATTAGGATTTAAGATACATGTGTGTCAAATCAATATCCACCAGTCGAGGCACGCCGTCTAGGCCGAATCGATAGGGCGACCGCTAGACCGTTGAACCTCCAGACCTCTAAGGTCCTTCGGCCGTCGAACTACCTCTGAGGTCAGGCCTGGGTCTATCGACCCTGTTGCGTAATGGGTCATGTTGACTTTGCGGAGGTTTTGTGATGAGACAAACAGAAGGATATAAAATGTGTGTTAACTTTGTGTTCGGTTTAGATACCTTTCATTATTTCTTCTAGGCGCCTATTTCACCAGCTTGTCAATTCACTGATTTAAACTTTCACGATTATTAAACATTATCAAACTACACTACGGGACTTAATCGCGTATTTAAGTTTTAAGATTTACCTCCGACGTTTCGAGGACGGCGTTGTCCCCGTGGTCTCGGAGAAGACACACTCAGACTCAGACTCAGTCTTCTCCGAGACCACGGGGACAACGCCGTCCTCGAAACGTCGGAGGTAAATCTTAAAACTGTTGTGTAGTTTGAGCTTGTCAATTGTCACCTGACAATGACAATTTCCTGTGCGTTTCTGATGGGTCGCTAAGTGATAACTGTATGTAGCGCCAAAGTAGGGGCTAGGATCTAATTTTGTTGAAGTACCCACGTGTTACAAGCGTGTCTACTTTAAGCAAAGATACATTCATTGAGTAATATGTGTATAATCTAAGACAATTTCATGCTTCGATTTGACAGGTAAACAAGATGGCGATGTACGCTTCGTTTCGCTGAAAGTTCAATATATAACTTGACTACCAATAAGATCAGCACAAAGGCATCCAATATTTTTTGAGAAAATATTACAACTTAGGAACAATGAATGTGGCCTGACTCGTGTATTAGTCCTAGTTGTCGCTCGGCTTTAGTAAACCACTCGGCAGAGTCGTCAGACGGTCCCTGTCGCACTTGTAAAATCGTACGTAAGTGTGACGGGGAGGCAACACGTCGAACGTGGTTCGCGGTAGGCCCTCTGATTACCGCCTACGCACTAACTTATGCGAAAGGGCTTGTGCACAAATCACGCGAGGTTCGATAGGGGGAGGGGGGGGTCACGAAAAAATCACGATAGATCACGGTTGGGGGAGGGGGTATAAGGAAACCTCACGTGTATTTTTCTACAGAGAACGAAACTAAGAAAAAACAGGGACTCCCTCTGGTCGCATAACAACTTTTGTCATATTTTTAATTGGCATAACACCTTATGTATAAAATTGTAAGTCATAAAAATCTTTAGTCAGAATTATTCCTGAGCATAACTGGGTTTTTGTCATAAATTAGTTATGTCATAATTTTTGTAGTCATTAATTTAATTCGCATAAAATTTTAAGTCATCTGCTTGATATCCATAATTGTTTTTCGTTCGAAGTATTGCAGTGCATAGTATTAATATACATACAACATAAAAAATTAAGTCATATATTTAGTGGTCATAAAAGAAACTAATCATAATAGGTAGGTTAGGTTCGTTAGGTTGCTTTAGATAAGATAGGCTAAAATTAGTTTCTTAAATTATTTATGTAAACCTTTATGGTTGAAAATTATTATGCTACAAAACGTTATACGTAAAAACCTTATAAATATCGATAAATATGCTTTTAGCTATGGTATGACATTTGATTCATTATAATCAAAACCTATATGCACAAAAAAAATATGATAAGTGCTGAGTATGTCATCAATTATTATGGCTAAAAATGTATGACACAATATAATATGACTTTTCATTTGTATGCGCAATGATGATTATGACACAAGTTGTTATGCGCATCAAAGATATGACCTAAACTTGTATGCAACCCAATATGGACCCGAACAAACACCTACCACATGAGTAGATACCTTTTCTCGGTTTCGTGAAACATAAATCTTCACTCTGCACTTCAAAATAGCGAGTCTATTTAACGTAAATATAAAAATAAACAAGATTTTCTATATACAATACTATTTATCTTAAAATTTGGTCGTATGAAAAAATTTCAAAAAAATACACGTGATGTTGTGTGGGGGGGGGGGTAGCCAAAAACCTCACCAAATATCACCAAAACACCTCGCGTGATTTGTGCACAACCTCAAAGCTATTGTCGCTTCAATTTCAGGAAGGCTCTCTTCAAAGTGTAATTATTTTAATTAAACCTTGTGTTTATTAGTACAAAATAGGTACAAAGGCAGGATTATTGGCTTGTTAACTGGCCAATCGACAATCAATCTCTGTTTTTGACATTTTGTTAGGACATTAGTAAGGCTGCCACGAGTTTAACACTGACATATTCGCTGCGTAACTTACTTTCTATACATCTCGCTTGAAATAATGTGCCAGTATGAGCGAGATGCACAGAAAGTATGTTACGCACACGCTTGCGAATATGTCAGTGTCAGGTCAGTGTCAAGCTCGTGGTAGCCGTACAGTTATCCGCGACCACGACCAGTGTAACCTGCGTTGAAACGTCGGAAATAAAGGAAACAAAATAAATTCCAGGTAGACCTTATAGGTATATGTGTTAATATGCAATCGGAATTCTCGTTTCGTCAGTAGGCCTACCACATGATTGGCGTGACAGTATCTCGCGACTGTTCGTCTTTTTCTAACTATGTTAATAAAAGAGGGACGGTTAGTCTATCTCGCCGCGAGATACTGTCGCGCCAATCACGTACCTAGCTAGCCCGGCTGATCGGCTTATCTCTGATCTTATCTATTTTATTCGGCATGCTATTCAAGTTTATTAAATAAATGAGAAAACAAACGCTTTAATGTAACTAGCGTGTATTTATCAGAGCAAAAATCTCGGGTTACCTTTCACCACTTTCACTGACGGACCTGGATTCTAGAATGTTGTCAACAAAACAGACTTTCAGTAGTTTATCATGTTCCTGATACTTAGATGTTTCAATATTATTATTGCGGTTAGTTTTGTGATAGTACTATCACAATTTACAAACCGCTATCAATGTGGTGTTTTTAATGTTTTATTGAAATATCTGACCTGATTTGACATATTATTTAATGCTATATTTTTCAAACTCGAACGGTAGGATGACATGACAACTTTCATCTCCATATAATTTATAACCTAAAAATGCCAAATCTCGCAACATTGTATTGAAATGACAGGTGTCATCCTACCCTTCGAGTTTGAAAAATATTTTAGGAGTTGCAGGCCGTCAAACTTATCTGCTGGGCAACCTGGGGTTCATTTGTCTTGCGTGTTTTCGAGTGTTGTACGATTTGGTGTATGTCCTTAAAATAGGTAAGCCAGTGGGAATCGAGTTCTAAAGACGCTCCGTCACTGAATGGTAGTGCCGAAAGCAATAAACTTAGCTAGACTTATTGTACGCGTATTAGCTATTACTATCAAAAATACTTTTTCGGCTAATTCGACCGACTTTGATTCGACTGATGTACTCAATAGATGTAGCACCGACCGGAAAGTCTTATGTTGTTGAGCATTAGACATCAATTGTCACTTGACAGTACTACTACTGCTACTTAAAGTACTGATAATTCCGCTTCTCAATGCTAGATGTCGACTATGAAAATAGTGAGTCTTTTTGGTACCAAAACTGATGTATGGAGTGAGCAATCTATCTATTTTTTTTCTCTATGACTCTACAAAGTATGTCACTGTAAAGAGATATTTGGACCGCATTTATTGCGTAGATATTTTTGCTTGACTGAACTTTATGTATAATTCTATTTAGTTAGACAGCATAGCAATTATCTGTCTAATCGACGTAGTCTGAAACGATTATCGCCATCTATCGCCTTGACCTACTGGCACACGTTCAAATGATCTACAAACCCACAGACAATACTTCTTAACGAACGCTATGTTTGGTCGCCAAACCATACCGCTGTCAAGTTGTCAACTAGTATGTAGTACAGTCACCTGCAATAATATGTTACTCTTCGAAGGCCGCAAAAATATGTGACACGCTCTTATGGCTCTACAAATAAGATCGTGTCAGATATTTTTGCGGCCCTCGTTGTGTAACATATTATTGCAGGTGACTTTACAACAGGAGAAGTATTTCCGAACCGATACGACCTACAAACATTCAAGAAAAGCGCGTAATCTCATCAAAAGGGGCAAGTCGAGGATGCCTCTGAGGGCCTACCGCGAACCACGTTCGACGTGTTGCCTCTGTGTCGCACTTGTATATTGGTACGTAAGTGTGACAGGGAGGCAACACGTCGAACGTGGTTCGCGGTTAGGGTTACCAGATGACAGGAATTTTGGTCGTTCGTCAGGAATGCGGCCGGAATACGAAAATGTCAGGAATTTTAGTGAATTAGCAAACTTTTTTATTATGTACCTAAAAAGGTACTTTATTCAAATGTACTTACATACATCCAATCCAAATTAAATTAATATAAACAATGTATCATATCAAGCATTCATAGATATCGCTTACGGCTAGCCCGACCATCCCACTTCCCAGTCCCTGATATGAGCGTCAGGAAAAATATTCGCAAATCAGGAATTTTGTTAGGCAATCCCGAATTTGTATCTGGTAACCCTAATATTCGCGGTAGGCCCTCTGGTGATGCAGGTGTCCGTCAGGCGATTCGTCTGCCCGTTTGCCTCCTATATATTATAAAAAAAAGAAGTAGGTAGTTCAGCAGGCGAGGTGCCTTATGCCTTAGTCCAGGGGTCTCCAAACCCCGGCCCGCGACGCATTCCAATCCGGCCCGCCGATACCCAAAGCGAGTGCCCACTGTCAGGCCCGCGGGAGCCAGGCTCCAGGGGTTCAGCATTCATTGAGAGTGGAACTGTTCCTAACAGCAGCAAGACACCCTCCCCCGGCGCAAAAACCGACGGTGGCCCGTGCGAAAGTTTCTGAGGCGCAATATGGCCCTGAGGTGAAGAAGTTTGGAGGCCCCTGCCTTAGTCATTTCAGATACTTTTGAGTCTTTAGACACAGTAAGCGAGATGCAGTGGCGTTTCCAATCTTTATCCGTTCTATGTGAGTTTCACTCTTCGTTGATTCGGAAGGGTTTTTTCGCAAGTGTTAATAAATGCCTCAGTTTAGGTAACTAAATCTTACGAGTAGTCGCAATTGACAAATCAAGCCAGTCAAGCGGTTGTTGTGCTTTGGCAACTCTAAAAGCGTGATGATTACAGCAATTCTTCGGTTCACGTCTCAGACATATCTATACTCTGTATCTTTAGGTATTTAAATAAAAGTAAACAAAATCTACCCCCAAATGGCTCCTTAAGCCAGTTAAGGGTAGACGAAAACATTACATGATCAAATAATGTAGGTTAGTCAGGTCGTTCAGTGACTGATCCAGACGGTTCTGTATTTCGTCGGTTAACCAATAGATTTTATAACTTCGCTTCGTTTGTTTACTTTTATGATATGACTAATACTCTATTAGGGGTTCGATTCTAGTCCAAGCAAGCAGGTCAAGGGAACATACCGTTGCCTTACCTTAGCGAGTCAAGCTATCTATATGACCAGCATAACTAGACCTGTGGAATCTTAAGAGCTATATGAAGGCTTTTATGCTGGTATTTGTGAGACGTAGACTCGCTTGTGCTAAATAGGCGTTAGGAATAACGCAGTGCCTTGCGTAAATGATGCGGCTTTGACTCTTTTCAAGTGATTTGCGACTTTATTTAGTTGGATTTAGAGTTGGTTTTGGATGGGTTGGGTGTAGTTTTCTAATTGTTAGGCCTATGTCGCTGGACTGGTAACGATTCTTTTTAGTCTGCAATTGTACTAGGTTGTAGGTTGTTTAGGTAAAACAAACTGGTGTGGGTTGAGGAACTAAGTACACCTAGTAATTTTATTTTAGACGTCAAATAAATAGTTCAAATAATGCTTTTGACGACAAAAGTTATGTCACATAAATACATAATAAAGCAAAAATAATTTTATATATGTATTTCGACAATCCTAAAGAGTTTACTTAGTTTTGCAACAAAACGTTATAGGTATTCTAAATTGGTTATTTTTTAAGGTCAATGAAGACAGGACAATTAAATATTTTCCATAAATGCTATAATTGTTTATCAATCGCTTATTTTTATTTTCTTAGAACAAAACCACAGTGTAAAAAGTAACAGTGGACCGACGCATATGATGTTTGCATAAATGCCTACACCGCACAAGAAAACAGTAGCCACAGACTTTTACACAACTGCCCAAAAATTACAAACATTTCAAATAAGACACGCTAGCCCTGTAAGTAGTACCGACCAAGCTACTAACAATGGCGATGTATACAGCTCGGGTGCGCGCGACCCACCCCTCGCCCCTCGCACCCCGCACGATTGTCCTGTCTAGACGGCTTCGTCGAATGACTATTGTTTTATACACTGTGACGAAAATTAGGTAGGTATATCACTATACAGTCAGCAGCAGAATTTGCTAAGCGGGCGAGGTGTTCAAAATTACCTTGACGCGCTCTTATTCTCTTAACAATAAAGTCGCGTTAAGATCATTTTGGACACCTCGCCCGCATAGCAACTATTGCTGCTGACTGTACACAAAATTCTTATTTATAAATATGAACACTAGACTCTAGTGTCAGTTACCTTTGTTCATAAAAATTACGGATCTGACCTATTTGACTCCGCAAGGTGACCCGCATATTACACTTGTCTGGTTACATGGCTGAAACATATATACTGTCTCTTTCACTCGTTACTGTCATAATTGAGACAGATGGCGTTATTTAATATATCTGAATACTTAAATTATTGAAGTCCTTGTGAAGGATAAATGTATATATATACTTGGATATAAGATATAGTAAAAGGTGAAGAAACACGTGTTGTTAGAGTGCACTGTACTGCGGTTTGAGCTAGTTTTTATACAATTTAGGCGGTTATCACACTGATACAGTCAGCAGCAGAAGTTGCTAAGCGGGCCAGGTGTTCACAATGATCTTCACGCGACTTTATTGTTAAAAGAATAAGAGCGTATCAAGGTAATTTTGAACACCTCGCCCGCTTAGCAACTTCTGCTGCTGTACAACGATTAGCCGCGGAAGCGTAACGTCCCGCGCGCCGACATGTCTTCAATATTTTGTAGTAAATTGTGACGTTCCACGGGTAAAGGTAAATTATGGCGGTTGACGCTTACGCTATTATTAACGCCGCTCCAATATTATTGCGGCGCTATGCGACGGAAGTGCCAGCCGCCATAAGGTACCTTTTGCCGTGGAACGTCACAATTAATTTAACCTCCTAAGGCCCAAGGTCCTACTTATAGTACCTCTTCAGTTCGATGAAATTTAAACCATATTCAATTGGAACAGGGTTGCATTTCTTTGGTTTCGTAAAATTTTCAAACAATTAAAAATCAACTCTATTCCCTGCACTATAGGTTCAAATTTCAGTGACAAATTATGGGGTTTTCATTTGTATGGCTGGGCCTTAGGAGGCTATATATTAAACAGAAACGTCTGTAAACGATACTACAATTAGTTCCCCTAAGGCGCATATTATAGAATATGCTGGAAATTCTTCGCTGTCGATGGGTAAGTCTCGGTAGATCGGCGAGCTCCCAGAGACGTGAGTTCGAGTCTCGCCGGAGACAGTGAATTTTCCGATTATAGACTGGCAAACCAAATTTGTCAGTAAATAAAAATAAAGAAAACTATACTCATACCTTTCTTTTGGGTGCTAGTACTAGCGTAAAACAAAGACAGTATGATTCTATCTGTTGTTTGAAATGAGACAGTCCTTGGCCAAACTACATATTTCAAGAAATGAAGTGCAGTAGCTCTGCTTCCTATGAGTGGAGCTCATATTTTCCGCCTGAATTTCAACTCTATCCCTTAAGCAATAAGAAACACCATTGCCAGTAGGTGGTGAGTCACGGTGCTTGGAATGAAGTGACCTGGTTGAACGAGGAATGCCTAATCGATTGCCGAATACTTGACTGCTTAAGACGAAACGGGAGCTGAGCTAAAAGTCAATTTTGAGATTTCAAGCTGAATATACCCGTCGCTCTGACGGGGCGTGAGAGACTGTATTTGTGTGTGTAATGCACGCACACAGATGCGTACGCTTGCACCCGCGCGCGCCTCATTGCCGACAATTTGCAATGTTATTTTTCGTGCGTTACTGCCACGAGGCGTTCACTTATTACTTACTGTGTTGCGATTGAATTTTTTGACCCGGCTTACGTTTACGGAACTCGATAATCTTTCTACTACTGTGACTTGGCTTTGTTTACTTGACTTTGCTGATCAGCTTATTGTTTTGGACTCCGTGAGTTGTGGTTACCTATTGGACCGCACGCAATTCATCTACCTTTATTCAAGTAATTAAGCGTAATTAGCCGAAACCTTTATAAGAGTGTAATTCATAAGAAGTACATAAGATATAATTTATGTACTGGTTTGCTGTTAGCTTTTAATTGTATCACTTTACATATATGTTACTCAAATAACTAACACGGTTACACTGTTGTAAGAACATTATTTTTCAGGTAGGCCTTATTATACCTACTATAGGCCTTATTACCTCCTAGTACCTTAGTAGTAGTAGTACTACTACGGAAATTGATTCAAAGACTCAAGACTGACTTAAGTGGCAGTAGGGTGTAGGGTTTTTTCTAGGCTTAATGAGTTCGCTGAAGCTTATTTTTTATACTTAGCGCACAGAACCACTAGTTTAACAGTATCAGCTCTAACCACATGTCACCATTTTGTCCTTTACGTAACAAACTCAGGGGCCCAGAATATCCGATGTACCTAGGGGCTATTCATAAATTACGTCATTTCAAATTAGGGGGGGGGGGGTCTGGACATCGGATGACGGTAGCATGAAGTAGGAGGAAATGGGGTCATTTGAAGCATGATTTTTGGATGATTATAGGGGGGGGGGGGGTCAAAAATCGTCAAAAATCGATGACGTAATTTATGGACAGCCCCCTATCAAATCAAGGTTCTGTACCAAATAAGGCCCGGTTATTATAGTTCGTTATTTTTTAGCATTAGAAAGAAGGTAAACAATCATGACGTGTCTTTTTATTAATAATTATTGAAAAACGCTTTCAAAAATTAGTTTATATTACTTATGAAAGCAAAAGAATATAAAAAAGTATATGATTAATACATACATACATACATACATACAATCACGCCTATTTCCCGGAGGGGTAGGCAGAGACCACGGATTTCCACTTGCTACGATCCTGACATACCACTTTCGCTTCCTTCACATTCATAACATTCCTCATACACGCTCGCCGGTTTAGGGTGCTCTTGCTCATTAATGTGATTAATATGATTTATAATTCTAACATATTTGCTATGACTTATTTTTCAATGGTAATTTTTAATAAGACATGTCAAAATCTGTTACCTTAATGCAAAAAAACGAACTTTAAGCGTGCTAACTTTCAAAATTTCATTTTTTATAAGATAGTATAAGTAGATGGGCAAACATTTTGCGTCCATGTCCACCAGTGAGTAAGTGATTGAGATACCTAAACATTTAACTTTATAATGTAAAATGATATAATTTACTAACCTACTCGTTTAATTTCAGGTAGGTTGAATAAGGAACCAAGTAACCATGGGGAGGAGCAGTATTTACTAACATTTTCTTTTTGGGTCTTCAGAGTGTATCGTTTCCTTTTTTTTGCACATATTACACTTAAATATATATTCTCTGTGTAAACCCTTACGTCTTTCAATGACAAAGGCAAGATCAGCAAATGTACAATTTGTATGATCGTGCCTGATATTTGAGATCACAGAAAATAAATATTTTAAATCCACTATTCTGCGACCTTCTAAAATTTTGTTTTATCATGATTCATGATCAAAAAGCTCGGATTCAATAGTCATATCAAACGTCGATTATGCAGTTGATGATGAGCTTGCATTTTCTACCATTGGTGCTGCAAATGCATCAACCGGTGGCGATAAACTTTGCCCTCTTGTAAAACAAATTACTATTGTGATTGTGTCCAGCAAAAGGCCAAAATTCGGTTTACTTTCCTGTTTAAAATATTACTAATTTATTCATATTTCAGATTAGGTACATAGGTAACTGTCTGAATGTTACAATGCCAGCTGGCAAATTCTATCACATTTGTTTGTTTGGTAGTCATGGTAACATTCACTCACATTGATATCCTTATTAAGATCTGTATCTTATTATCCAGACCTTAAAATATTGCCACCGTTGCCCTTTAAAAAAATACTGTTTAAATAATTGGCTACTCAAACAATGCTTCTATAGTATAAATAATGACTACACAAAAATGGGTAGTATTGTATATAATGCACGAAATAAGGCCCGATTCTTAAGCGGGTTTAAATTTTGAGGCCATGTCCGCTAATACTACAGACAAAATATCAAGTTTAATAAACACAAAAAAAAAACATTGATGGGCCTTATTTTATAATTTAGGCCTTACTTTGTAATTTAAAGTAGAGTTAGGCCAAGAAAAATCTATAGCGATTTTGATAGAACACGCAGTGCAAGTATTATTTCAAACGTCGCTTCTATGAAATTATGACATATAAATAACACTTGCACTGCGTGTGCTATCAAAATTGCTGTAGACTTTTCTTGGTCTGACTCTAAAATATTCTTTATTACACCACAAACATAAAAACAAATTAAAAAAAAACCGGCGAAGTGCAAGTCGGACTCGCACACGAAGGGTTCCGTACCATTATTTATAAAAACGGTCACCCATCCAAGTACTGACCCCGCCCGATGTTGCTTAACTTCGGTCAAAAATCACGTTTGTTGTATGGGAGGCCCCACTAAAATTTTTATTTTATCCTGTTTTTAGTATTTGTTGTTATAGCGGCAACAGAAATAAATCATCTGTGAAAATTTCAACTGTCTAGCTATCACGGTTCGTGAGATACAGCCTGGTGACAGACGGACGGACGGACAGCGGAATCTTAGTAATAGGGTCCCGTGTTTTACCCTTTGGGTACGGAACCCTAAAACCGATTTACAATGTAGATAAAGGTAGCAACAGGCGGTCTTATCGCTGTTAGTTCTTATTCTTCGTTTGTTTAGCATTAGAGTGAAGGTGACGTGTCTTTTTTAAGCATGCAATCGTATAATTATTTAGCTTTTTTTGTAATAGTTATGTACTTAGTGGTTAATATTAGTATTTACTATTTTTTTTTTCAATAATGCTTAAAAACGAAGTATAGACATGACAACCAAATATTAACGCCATTGTAGGGCAGGATATACAGAACATGAATCATTAGTACTGTCACGCTCCGTGATTGTTGAGCCATTTAGGGTTCTAGCTAAATTGGACATTCCATAGAGCACGAGTAAGTATGGAACAACCAATTCAGCTAGGACCCTAAATTGCTCGACAATTACGAAGCGTGCCTGTAGGTACCTAAAAATTTTGTAAACCCATTTTAACCATGCAATAAAATATTTTTGATTTTGATTTCTAATTTGAAATATTAGAATCAAAAAGTTCATAATAGATTGTATATCATAACTACAAAAATGTGTTCCCTACTCTCAACCCAAAACCCCTTGTATCTTAGGATCTAGATATTTTCACACAAGACGGTTTATCGATAACTTCTTACATCACTAGATTATCGACATTAAATGTCGACTATTGCCCATCACTTTTCTGGCTGTGTACGTATTTAGAAACTTGACTCCGCCCCTAAAATTAGTGCGATAGGGACAACTGCAGCTGAGGCGAAAAATCCTGCGTAAAAATGACAAAAATCGAGGTTTCGTAGTCCTCTTTTTCCTCCCCCAAAACTTAACCAATCGTAACCAAATTTGGAAATCTAAATCATTATGAAATTATCTGTGTCGGACCGTTTTGCTTTTTTGGCTAATTGATATCAGTTTTGAATACCACGCCTCTCATTGCGGCATAGTCTATTAGGCCATTTTGGCCGTTTTTGAAGGGCTCTAGCGCCTTAAAAAACAAAAATATCAAAAAAAGCAAAACGGTCCGACACAGATATTGACAATATTAATCTGTGTTGAAAAAATCATTGCTCTAGCTTCAAAAACCACGGAGGAAAACGAGGACTACGTTTGTATGGAGGAATGACCACTCCTGTTGGCTCTTAAAAATGTACGTGCTGCCTAGGAAATTGGGCTTTTTGCATAGTTTCGTTCCCCAAAAACATCCCTTCAATCACCCTCATGATAGTCAAGATTATCCTCTAGCATCGAGTAGCGGTACTGATAATTCCGCTACTCGATGCTAGATGTCGACTACGAAAACAATAGTCATTTTGGTACTAAAACTGATACATGGAGTGAGCACTCTATGTATTTTTTTCTCTACGGTGCTGTGCTTGCAAAGATGTCAAATGGTCAGATGACTCAAATGTTTTTTGACCTAAACAAAATTTGTGATTCATATAAAAGCATGTAAGAAGGGCAACCTGCAGTATTTGAGATCATAAAGCACTATAACACTTAATTCCAATGCCAGCAACGTCTACATAATATCCCAACTTTTGTACTGCAATATTTCCGAAACTGGGTCAAGCGGAGAACAACTTGTGCCGCACGAATTTCGCGTTTATTAGCTTTGAAAAGAGTCACTTCTCTGAGGCTATGAATTCTAGTGCTAAAGTGGAGTTTTTATAACACTCATGTTAATTTATTTTAACTTGTAAGTCTTCTGACTGCAGGTTTAAGGCAAAAATTTCAATGACTTTTAACACTTTCGGTGGCGGGCGCCCCGTTTCCAGTACAAAATGAACACACATACCTATACGTGTTTTTGGCAGTGAATGTGTTAAAGCAAAAGTAAATAGTCTACTACTACTTAGAGCAGTGACCTTCGTCTAAGTTTCTATAGTCACTCGTCAGGTGTGACATAAAAACACGAGCTTAAATAGAAACCAATTTGTATAGTGAAGAAATATTTGTGAGCAGTATCTGAAGGCGACTGTACGTCAATGGCGAAACGCCCGTAGAAAGCAAGTGGCTATAGGCGGGCGGGTATTCAAAATGATCTACAATTCTACACATCAGATCACTTTATACAGGGTGGCCAAAAAATAAGTGCATTCCCGTTGCCAGGGAGGCTTTGGGATTATACTGAGCAACTTTTACTATGGGACCAACCCCGATCTCGCGAAAAAAAACATTACCCCCCCCATAGATAATGGACCAGCCAAGATGTATGCACTTATTTTTTGGCCACCGTGTATACCTGGCTCGCTTAGCTGTGCTAACAACTGCTGACCATGAATGCGTTTGACTCCTCCCTGCAACCTAATTCATTCCCGGTAGACATCGTATCGCCTCAAAATGAAATCATATCGTGTGACCGGTTACAGCGGTTATTGCTGAGTCATGGCATTCATGGAATACCGCAAGGCGACCCGGGATATTATTTTTCCCCGCAATTTTCGCACATATTGACATAAACGCTTAGGAAAGAAAAATAAATATCGACTCATGATGTAACTGGCCACAAAGGGCTTTGTAAAGGGGAATCTCTCGATACAATACTCGTGGCACGGTCACCTTACACGTGTCAAAGAAAGTGCAATGTAACTAGGGTTACCAGAATTCTAGTTTTACAGGACAACACCATTCAAACTTCAGGGTTAAAATTCGAGACATATAGTCAAACCAGCTTAAGAAGTCTCCGAAGGGAACACGCCAGAAACGCATCCATAATAAGCGGGAAAGCGAAACTATAGTACATTACATACCTAGGGAGGTAAATTCGTAAATGCTCCAGATCGCAGGCATGTTTGTGCTTTAAATATGCGATCTGGGGCTTTTACATTTACCGCCCGTGGTTTGTATAAAGTTTTACGTCTTGCCTTGGCCAGGAAGTGAGATTTTCTTCCCGTCCCGTGGGAAGAAAATCCCACTTACGGGCCTAGGGTGACGTAAAAACACATGTACTTGTGAAAGCCTTGCAGGGACTTGTTTAAAATAGTGATTACGCGGGAAACCGTGTATTAAACTAAAATGGTATTAACTTATCAAGCTGGAAATACTGTAATTGCGTTATATTTGTTTGAACTCAACATACATATCTTTTAATTAGCAGTGGGTTAACGCTCATATGCATTTTCCCATTTAAGAATTGGTAATCAGGATAATACATCAACAATTCAACATACTTATCGTTATACTATATGTTTCATTGAAAAGCTTTTCTCGATATATACGGAAAAAACGAAAAAAGCGCTTAGTAATGTATAAGTTTTGGTGTCTAATGTCTAATGATCAAAATTCGAGACAGCATTCTGTCCCTTTGGATTCCTCAAATTCGGGTCATTACCAAAACAATGTCCTGAATAATTTTGTACGCCTAGTCAACCTACCTATAACAGTTGTTTGCACTCATATGTGACCTTTACCCACTTCAGCATCGATTAGAACTTCACATGCAGTAAAAAGGCAATAAGTTAGAGCGAAAAACTGACATAAAAAGGAAATGGACGAAATCAAGGTTGAAATATATCCGTACGATAGAAACTTGAAATAAGTATAATAAACATTAAGTAAGCAGTACCGAAAATCATATATCTTCAATAAAAACATACTTGACCCAGGATATGTGTGTTAGTAAGAAACTGAAGAAACCCAGGCATCGAAGAGGCGAAATTGTTGCTAAAGTATAAGGTAATTTTGATTTTTTTAAGTTCTTAGGTATTTAGGATTTTTTTAATTGCCGAAATGCGCATCCACAATAATCGTGCAAATAACCAACGTACAGGTCAAAAATTATTTTCAAATACGAAATAAAATTCTCATAAAACGCGCGTTGCCAACAATTGCCAAATAAACGCCAAAACATTTGCGGACCCACATTCAAACGCCTTGACCCACTGCGCCTACAGTAATGAAATCAACACTGACTTACAACGAACCTTATGTCTTGGCAATAGGGTTTAACAATATCCAGTGAACTGATAGTGTTTTCACCGGCTCATTTATAACGGCCCATCTCACATATTGTGCAAGGTGGCAATTAATGTATTACAATAGTCACGATTTTCGCGCGCCCTTGCGTTGGAGGAGTATTCTGAGAATTATTGATATCATATTTTACGTATGTCACGCTCGTTCTAAAGAGCAGTTACATGTGTGGCTCATTTTGGCTTAACAATACGCTTCAATTGGAATATGTTAAATCAGTAACTGTCAAAAATAAAGCGACCTTTAAACTGACCATTGGCCAAGGGTCAACATTTCATATGGGTTTGTTAATACGTGATTTCAAACCACATTAAGCATTGTTGAAATGAATACTAAATCTCAGTCTAACCCTCTTTGGGACTAAACTAAACGCCCAAATATTCAGCAGAGTGACAAAGCAACTGCAGTCTATGCTAATTCCAGACTAATTGATTTTTGGCAAGTTCTCCGTTGCATAAGGGGAATTATACGAATTCCTGACGGTGAATTGGGACACGAACGGGTTAGGCCACTTATGTTACGATTTTGTAATGTATGATAATTTCAAAACCATGGCTAGAAGTAGGCTTGCTAAGTTCAATATGTTCCGATTGTTAGATTGTTTTAGTACACTAAATACATTGTCATTATTAATTTTCCATTGGACATATAAAATAGATATCCTTGGATTTCACGAGCCTATTAATCCCGGTCTTTTGGTAGGCCCCTTGGAGAGCTTTAATGTCATGTAGAATAGAGATTATTATTATTAGCGATTATTGTGGACAGATTTTTATTTTCAAATTTAAACACATGATTAAATTCATAAATTAGTAAGGAAAGACTAAACGAAAGTAGGGTGCCTAAAGTTAGCCAACTCCTGAAAGTCTTCAAGCTATGCTAGCTTAGCTTTATTAACATTGTAACTAAAACTTAAACAACTAATAATTGTTTTAAGTTGTTGTTCATCTAATGAAAATAAAACCGTCGTTATTTTCTTGGCATATCCCAATTATGCGTATATTATTCTAATTTTAGAGCATCCAGGCCGCGCGTGGAATATAACGTAACGTCGTAATAAAACAAAATGCGTAATAAATGAAACAAAAGCGACACGAGTTCTCATAAACAAGGGAATTTAACTAAGTCAGTAATGTCAGTATGTTTTCACTCAGTGCTGCTAGCATGAGTTGCGTTCTCGCGCGCGGCTCCATACATCATGCGCGACTTCAAGTATGGACTCGCGCGCGAGATCGTAACTCATGCTAGACAGTCTGATTTGAGTTGCGTGGAAGCATGCTCGTGTTATGTTTATTACAATGCTTTCTAAGTAGAAAAAGGAATTCCAGGTACGTTATAGCAAATATTTACTGATCTATTTGCTGGAATTATATCAACTTGCTCAAAGTGGCAATGTTTTATCTCTCCTACGCTCGAAAGGAAAAAAACTGGGTTGTTGACATGAGCTTTTTGTGCTTATGACTCATCTCTCAGGTATATGTTTTGGAATCCTAAACACGTGTCAGGTCTGGGATAAATTAGTAGAATGATAAAGGCTACTAGTACTAATGCACTTCCGGCCTATGAAATCGTTGATTTTATTGGCATATTACTATTGAGAATCAAATATAATATTACACCTTAGTCACCTTACAACTTGAACTCGGCGCCGTCGACTGGACAGAAACGGCTTTGGACAGAGTAGCATGGCGGTCTTTGGTGTCGGAGGCCAAGATCCAACTTCGGGTCGTTGCGCCACAGCAGTAAGTAAGTAAGTCAATACACATGATAACCGGTCATATTGCTATCATAAATAATATATAGCGAAAGACAGTTTTAATGTACCTTCCTTCTATCGTAGATTTGCAATGCTCATGAAGCGGTATCATGGTCGCATTTTTACCACCTGTCATCCCATGCGTCACTTTCGCACTTACATATTTGTTAGAATGTGACAGGCCTGGTGACAAATGATAAAGAGGCGACCATGTTAGCCCTACAGGTTTAGTCTTTATCCTTCGGTATCAGTTTTTCAATGTCACTCTCAGCTTATGCTTGTATGACTCTGACTTGGTATTAAATACAGGTTTCAACGTTCGCTCTGACCACCACAAATCAGGCATACTTGTCCAAATTCCTACCCGTTAGCAATCAATTCATTACCACCGTTCAGTAAACAAGGCATTTCATAACGCTTTTCGTTGCCTTGACCCGCCGCCGGACGCTTTTTCCGCCGCCATTGTTGTGCTTGCACGTGCGTTTGAGCTCGCCGACGTTAAGTTATGAGAGATAGCGGTTTGAACAACCTGTAGAGAGCGTCCGCGTAGAGGGCGGCACAGGAGCAGGAGCGAGTTTGCGGCGCTCCTGGTCCCTGTCTCTGGTTATAACGGTGTATATGTAGTGCAGTAGTTTCACAACGCTTTTCGCTGCCTTGACCCGCCGCCGGACGCTTTTTCCTTCGCCATTGTGGTGCTTGCACGTGCATTTGAGCCCGCCGACGTTATCACTTATGAGAGATGGTGGTTTAATGAACAAACCAACTGTAGAGCGCGTCCGCGTAGACGGCGGCACAGCAACATGAGCAAGTTGGCGGCGCTCCTAGTCCCTGTCTCTGATTATAACAATGCATATGTGTATAGTAGTTTAATAATATTTATTATACCAGTGGTAAAAGGTGGGATAAAAATTCCCATTAGTTACCACTGGTAACAACTTGGTGGTAACTAGTGGGATTAACCCCTTTTTCCGCCGCCATTGTGGCCGCCGCCGCCGTGCGTTTGAACCCGCCGACCTTATGACTTATGAGAGATTGTGGTTTAATGAACAACCGGCTGTAAAGAAGAGTCAAAACCGCTTATTGCTTTTTTTGGTTCACTTTGACTAGTTTAAGTTAATTTTCAACTTCCTTGTAGTTCTTGTCAATATTTTTTACAATGAAACTCGTGTCATTGAGATCATTGCTCGCATTATCTGTCTGCACTGCGTTTTATGAACTTGAATGCATATCAACCACGTGAGTCTCGTGAAGTTTATCAATTGCACCGTCACCGAGCACGGGTGCACTAAGAGGTTGGGAAACACTCGATAGAACCGCGTTATAATGGCGGAGATAAATAGAGCCCGCATTGTGCTTATTATTAACTTAAATTGCCTATGTTTAATGAGATTATTATAGAAAATAAATTAATATATAGGTACTTGTTGTTGTAGAGAATAAATCGATATTTCTATTCCGGCCGTAAGTACAGACTTTTTATCGTGATTAGTCGTCAAAAAAAATTAATTTTAACACTGTGTCAAACTTTCATATAGATTCATAAATAAAAATCATTGTGTCAAACTTTTTATTCAAAAAATCATGTCAATGTCTATAGAGTCTCCCATACATTACCATTACTTGCCCAAGTCCCAAGTATAGGCTCTGTTAAATGTTGAATAACAATCATGTTGCGAACTTGAACTTAGACCGAGGACAAGTATAAAGTTGTGACACTGTATCTGTCGTAGAGTAATATATACTAGTATATATACTACATGTATTCATATACCGCTGCTTACAATCTAGTTTCATCCTCATTTCAAACTATGACATTGTTAAGTGTCTAATATGTACTTAAAGATGTTACTGTAAACTTGTTCAACATTGCCTTCCATATCAAACATTGCCCGACTTGAAAAAACTTGCCATATGCTACCAAACCGCTACCTAGCTATAACTAATTCGATTCCTAATAATGGGAAAATAATGACCGTTAAGAGGAATACTGCATATACGCCAATTTAATAGAAAATCACTGTTCTTTCTCAAGACAGGCAATGTTTGGTATGGTGGGCAATGTTTGTGGCGGTACTTCATCAATTTATTGATTGATTTTTATGAGTATCGCTTCGACATCAATCGATTGATCTATTAATGTGATAACCCTAAATTTATTATGATTGATTTCCATTTGTGCAAAGACTTCTTTTTATTCTTAAACCATAAGACTTAACCAATATAAATAAACAACACTTGACACTAATGAGTATCTGGTGCCCAAACGGGGGCAGTTCAAAAAGCATCCTCGTACCGCATTAGTGCATTTAGGCCAACTGATATTTCGACCTACATACCGGCAAATTACCATGCGGTTTCAAGATCATAGCAAATTTAATGTACCTATCTCAGATGATTTTGTGTTCAGACTCATAGCCTTGTCTCTTTGTTGAGAAAACGGAAAATAATGCGCTGCATGCTATAGGTACCTATACCTACATCTGTAGGGCTAAAATGGTCATCTTTATCATTTGTCAGCATGCTTGTCACGTTCTAACAAATATGTAAGTGCGAAAGTGACGCATTGCATGACAGGTAATAAAAATCTCACCATGATACCGCTTCTTTACGAATAAGATGGTCGTTCTTGTCTACGTGACAGCATGATAAAACGGTTTCCGTCACTTTCTATGCCGCGGTGTTAAAAAGTGATAGTTATTTTATCACGTGAATATTTAACCCATCCATAATACGCCGGCTGAAGTAGTGATCGCCTTATATCCAAAGCAGCAGGCGTTTTATAGATGTCTTTATCCACGTGATAAAATAACCGTCACTTTTAAGGATCGATAATCCGTCTGTCACCGTTAAAACATTCGCTGAATTTTATTTTATGTCGAATTTCATAGCTCAATGACGACATGACAAATGACAATGCTCGGTGGCGTTGATCACTCCGTCAATTGTGGCTTGTGAAATGGTCCTTAATTATATTGTTGTAAGTTTACCTTTCGGATGATTGCTTATTATACAGATTACCTAGCAAATTGGTTTATTTAATGCCGTCAAATACGGGAAAAATCCGCTCGTGTACGGAATTTCCTGCAGCCTTTTTTGGCCCCATTGACTATATTAAAAGATTCGTCATTTTTGTAGGTTTTGTAACTCGTGCGTTTATTTCCAGATTACGTTGCTGGCGGGGAGCTGTTCACACACCTGTACCAAAGGGAGCATTTCTACGAAAATGAAGTTCGGATATACATCGCCGAGATCATACTTGCGCTCGAGCAGTTACATAAGGTATTCAAATGCACTTAGACCTTCTAATTCGCCGCATATCTCTAAGAGGATCTACCTACCTTACCTGCTACCATCGTCCACACTATAGAACTGTAGAGTCACATGAACCTATAGGCTGTATACTTTTAGGTATTTAAATAAAAGTAAACAAACAATTTGTACATTTTCGGGTAGTTATAACATTTATTGGTTAACCAACCAAATACAAAACCGCCTGAATCTATCACTGAACAACCTGACTTTAGCCTACATTATTTGATCATGTAATGTTTTCATCTACCCTCAACTGGCTTAAGAACCCATTTGAGGGTGTAGATTTTGTTTACTTTTATTTAAATACCTAAAGAAACTGACTATAGCCGCCGCCATACAATCTAAGTTACTCTCTCATTTTAAAGGGGCCCACTGATTAACAGTCCGCCGGACGTTATCGGCCTGTCAGTTAGAACAAAATTTTGACAGTTCCGAACAACTGACAGGCCGATACCGTCCGGCGGACTGTTAATCAGTGGGCCCCTTAAAACGACATTCTCAAAGAAATTACAATTTTACATACAATACTTGTACCCGCTTTTATTTTCTTTGTAAAACAAATTTTAACAACCAAAACTAGTACCAGACATAGTTACTTTAATATTCATGCCAAGATTCACGAAATTTAAGCAAGTCATTTTAAAATGAGAGAAACTGCGAGTGTACGTGTACGGGAGTGGCTTATTGGCGTATTTTGACTCTTAACTGATAATTCGTAGAACTTATTGCGAAAACATGACGTTCTTTCATATATTTAAATAACCGATAATCCCAACGTGTAAAACTTTTCACTGCCGATTTAGTATAACATGACATCTGTCCAACTAACTGTCAAATAATTAATGGTTTAACCGAAGTTGGTCAGTAGGACACTCCGTGGGATGATTCAGTAAGTTTTAGCAAACAGTAGCTTTAGAAGAAAATATTAAAAGTATATTTTAGTTGATAATAATTTATTCCGATTTTTTTTTTAGATATCGTCTTATTATTTTGTAAAGAATCAATATTTTTTAGAAAAAGTTTGTAGGCGTAATAAGATAAATCTTATATACCTTTCCTTTTACTGAATTATTAAAGTATCACCTTAGAGGAAGTTCCATAACAAAACAACGAAAAAGAACTATAAAAATTCTAAGTCATGAACAAAACAAATTTAGATTCTATGGTTCAGTTAAGCTCTGGCTTCCTAGGATAGCAGTGCCGCCATAGCGGCCGTCTCCATACAAAATACTAATCAGCCATATTTAGCCGTATTATTTTGTATGGAGACGGCACCGCTATCCTAGGAAACGAGAGCTTAAGACTTTTCTCAAGTCTAAATTTGTTTCAAGTTCACCAATATAATATAACACACTATTATAACACAGGAAACTACTCAGATCTTCACCACTGAAAACTTGCCAAATTCTCCAACATTGTCGAATGGTAATTTAAAAAACTCATTCTCTGTCTGCCCGGCTCTGAAAAAATGTTGGCAACATTATACGCGTAGTGCTTCATCTTGTGATATTATATCCCACTACTGTTGTATATGTAGTACCATCCACACTGTTAACAATGGACAATTGTTTAACCTTATTATAACATAAAGATCAAGAGTTTTGCTGTTTTTAGGAGTATCTTATTGAAAACGCACTACAAGTAGCAATTTGCTATGAATCGTTTGTCTTTATCTGTCATTTTGAAAGAAAGGGTAACATAAATAAACTAAAGGAAAAGGTGGATGAACTGTTTGAGAGATGATATGAAAAAGAAAGCTGGTGCATGATGAAGTAACGAATGACAGAGCAATGAAGGAAATAGACATATTAGACATGCTGTGCCGATCCCTAGTGATGGGAAAGGGCAAGCGAGTGATAAAGTAACTAATCGAGACTTATAAAGTTGTATGAATAAGGTGGTGTTTTTTAATGTTAATGAATTAGTACAACTAACTCTTTGATGTAATATCGTTAAAGAAATCACTGTCAGAAACACCGCTGTGAAAACAGACTTTATTATTTAGTTAACAAAATAATCATTATAAGATTCTTAGAAGACAACTTTATACTTCAAAAGAAAATACGACAAAAATATTAATCAAGATGTTAAAATTGGACACATGATAATTAGTACAGTGTGTGAACTTCATTCAGGAATTAAGTTTGTTATTTTAATGTGAATTTTATGACTAATTATTTTTGTGGTGAAACAATGACGAGTGCCAACAAATTAGCATTTATCTCCATTGAATAAGGGTTACAATTCTTTACTTAGTATACAACCAATGAAGACTTCATTGGGTTTGTTTCAATTCTGCGTATTAGGAGTTTTACCTTTCATCCGTTTTGGCACACGTCCTACTTGTTTCTGGTAATACCCGTTTATCCTACAGATCTCTTTCTGATGGAAAATGATTCAAGGCTGTTGCGATCAGAGAGAAAATGTTTTGTTACTTCCATTGAGTTACGTATTATTACTATAGAGAAGCCATTCTAAACAATGAAATTGTCGCAATCGCAAGCGCCGTGAAATTCATGGCGCTTACGCGTTTAGGTCGCGAGATTCACGCTCTGTTGTCGGCCGTCAACAACTCATGGCGCAAAATACTGGTTCACTGTTCCGTTTCTATACGTACTACGTATTAGTATTAGTTCAATGGTTACTTCTGTGGAATTGGCTTGAATTAACTTTTCTGCTTCTTCAAACCCTCCCTCCAGGTCTTTCTAAATCAAGTTAAAAAAACCGGCCAAGTGCGAGTCGGACTCGCACACACATGAAGGGTTCCGTACCATTATCTATAAAAACGGTCACCCATCCAAGTACTGACCCCGCCAGACGTTGCTTAACTTCGGTGAAAATCACGTTTGTTGTATGGGAGCCCCGCATAAATCTTTATTTTATTCTGTTTTTAGTATTTGTTGTTATAGCGGCAACAGAAATACATCATCTGTGAAAATTTCAGCTGTCTAGCTATCACAGATCACGAGATACAGCCTGGTGACAGACGGACGGACGGACGGACAGCGGAGTCTTAGTAATAGGGTCCCGTTTTACCCTTTGGGTACGGAACTCTAAAAATGGCCATCAACAACATTGATCTTTCTCTGGGCGGTTAGAGGATATTTGTCTTCTATTTTGACAACTGATTGATATCTTTTCCCGCCTTCATCATTTCATTTGGAGACAGCTACTGTAGAAGTACAAGTAATTCTTTCAAATTCCCCACAAATGACATGTTTGACCACCACTAGTTTGCACTTGTGCTTATAGTCTGAAGACTCTGAAGTTCTTGAACAGAACGCTACACAAGCAATCAGCAACGTCACAACACTCAAATGTAATAACACTCATATGTCGTTGCAAGTTGCATAAGATTTAGGACACGTCTTTTTTAGGGTTCCGTACCCAAAGGGTAAAACGGGACCCTATTACTAAGACTCCGCTGTCCGTCCGTCCGTCTGTCACCAGGCTGTATCTCACGAACCGTGATAGCTAGACAGTTGAAACTTTTACAGATGATGTATTTCTGTTGCCGCTGTAACAACAAATACTAAAAACAGAATAAAATAAAGATTTAAGTGGGGCTCCCATACAACAAACGTGATTTTTGACCGAAGTTAAGCAACGTCGGGCGCGGTCAGTACTTGGATGGGTGACCGTTTTTTTTTTGCCGTTTTTTGCATTATGGTACGGAACCCTTCGTGCGCGATTCCGACTCGCACTTGCCCGATTTTTTTACTGTAACTCTTTCTATCGTTCACATCCAAATCATTAGTAATCCTAACCAATAATTTTCTTCTCCAGCTCGGCATCATCTACCGCGACATCAAACTGGAGAACATCCTTCTGGACGCCGAAGGTCACATAGTGTTGACTGACTTCGGCCTCTCTAAGGAGTTCTGCGGTGGAGAGAGCAGAGCCTACAGCTTCTGTGGAACCATCGAGTATATGGCGCCAGAGGTTGTCAGGAGCGGCAGTCAGGGGCATGATATCGTGAGTACCTTTATATATATATATATATATACTTAAGGGAGGTTATGACCGGCAACCTGGCGAATATTCTCCTGGACGAAAGCCACATAGTGTTGACTGACTTCGGCCTGACCAAGGAGTTCTGTGAAGAGAGCAGAGCCTAGACAGCTTCTCTGGAACCATCGAGTGTCTAGATTATCATAAAAATTTTTGAAATTACATAATTACCTACATTGCTTGAACTTTCCCGATTTCTAACCAAGTTGACAAACTATTAAGCAATATACAAAATAGCAAACCATCACAAAAATATAGACACTGCAATGCGATATTTACCTATAATTAATGCATTTATTATTTATTATGCCACCATTATATCCACTGAGAGTCTGTATTGCTATGCTAATTACATATTAATAGCTGGAAGTAGCTAATATATTAAAATAGCTGTTAATTATGTTCGTATTGTTGTCTCTTATATTCACACTTTGGACTAAAACGTGTACCATCGTCCACACCGTTAACTGACAATTCTTAGGTCTTTTGCAAAGACAAAGTTCACCGATGTTAAGAATGTTCATAGTTAAGAATGTAGGCTGTTAGTACTATTACCCAGCCAAATATAACAGACGATGGAATAAAATGTTATATCAGCAATGTATCTCAGTTACGCAACTTATATTACTTTAGAAAAGCTGAAACTGCGTTTAATTAACACTAAATCGTAAACATTTACTTGTTTTGACTCTCAAACAGCCAGTTTAAACGTGGAAGTAAAATTAATAACATTGCGTAACCATTTAGTTACGGTAGTACGGTGTTCCGGTGGAACTGTTTTAAGGACTGTTTTCTGCGCAGAAATATCTACACTACTCGTGCATTTCTTAATATCTTTACACCGACATACAGTCAATTTAATTTAGTACCATTTTGTACCTTGTCACAGTGACAATCAATTTGAAAGTCGCTAGGGACCATACTATTGTCATTGTGACATGGTGCGAAATGGCACAGAAATTAAATTCCTTGACCACCAATTATAGCCGATCTCGAAAGCTGTATTAAATGCGTTATTAATATAATCTTTTTCTAACTATTTAATTTGAGTATCAGGTCCGTTTTTCGAACGGTTCGAACCCTGGGCATTTTGATTACAGATGTAGTGCATATAATTATTTTCCTTCGTATTTTCACGGAAACGTACCAACGTGTCTTGCTATTTTCAGTCTCGGTACAAAAAGTACTGACGTTGACTGAAGTAGCATGACAAATACGAACGTTTCCGAGAATAAACGATGGAAAACAATTATGCACTACATCTGTTTATATGTTGCTTCGATTCCATTAAGGGTAAAATGACACAAAAAAAGTAAGTCGTTCGTTATGCAACTAAAAATAAAAGCGGATCAAGTCTAATAATAAAATAATTTGAATAAAGAAATCAAGGTAGACTCAAGAATTTAAGAAATCAAGATACTAATATGCCATAAAATATTATGTTGCTTTTAACATTTTTTAAAATGAATATTACGGAGTGTGATATTTTCGTCTCCGTTACGGTATCCGGAGTGAATTATGTGTTTTATTTTGACCTACATTTGTTTTAGAATCTTGACGTGTTCAAATGTTATGTTTATATTTATATGGCATGTCTGGTAAAATTAAATGTTTATAAAGTTCATGACAGAATTGGATGTTTAAACAAGTTACACATTTTTCAAAGTTACGTTTTTCAAATTAACATGATTTTGTGGCCTAAATCTCAATAAGGTTTACTTGAAAATTTATGTTCATGTATTTCACACTAGGTCAACGTTTGTTATTAAATATTTACTTAAGAATGAAGATTAAAACAGTTGTGAAGCAAAAGGGTATACACATATATATTCAATTAGAAATCGACAAGCGCGCCCTTGGCTTTTGCTTGATAAACTTACTAATACATAAGTACCGTAAATAACAGTAAGAATATGATTACTTAATTTTTTTACGATCACAAAAGTAAACGAGATTCTTAACTTAAAGATTCACACTATTCTAATACAACACTCTTTTTAGCTCGTAAATTAGTTAGTAACCGCATTTTCCCCTTATAATCTTCAAAATTTCGGCATTTAAAAAGTAGGCAACTACGAAAACACAAAATATAGTAGCTAAAGCCATTAGGGTCAGGTCGTGTTCAAATGCCTTTCGCTCGTGCTTTCATTTTTCTTACCGTGCTTGCCTCACAATACTCTCTGTTCACTTATTATGTGTATTTTTAAATATATTTTAACTGTGTGGGGAAGGAGACTGTAGCAGCAAAATCATTTAGAGTGGGAAAAGAATTTCCCATATGCTTTAACTTTAAAGGGTTTTCTTGTTCTTGGACAGAAGTGTATACTCATTATTACTCCCACTTAGAGACTAATAGATAGCTATTTATTTGCATTCATAAGAAGCTTAATTACACCTTTTGATCCAGAAAATGAACTTTACCTTTGTTTGTTTTGGGTAAAAGGGGTGTGTCATTTTCCACGGCTTTTTGATATTTACAACTTTTACAAGTCATCCGTGCAATTCCAAATATTATCGCGCCTATTTACCTGCTGTTGATTTCCACTTGCTACGATTCTGACACACTTTTTCGCTTCATTCACTTTCATAGCATTCTTCATACACGCTCATCGGTTCAGCGTCTTGACTACTCTTGACTTGATAATTATGTAAATTTACAGTTCTAATATCATTGTAATACGATATATTATTGTTTGTTACAATTTTTGTGCAATGTTCTTAATGCACTTACAATAGAGCATGTTCTAATCTGCCCGTGTTTACATTGCTTCGATTTTAGAACCAGCTACTGAAAACCTTTACCAACAGCAGCTTATTTGACTGATGGTAGACCTTAATGTCTTTGCAATAAAGTCTATGAATGGTCAACAAATTGTGTTGACCGTCAACACTCTTAACTGGCCATTGGTCGATCTTAATATCTTTAAAATACGGTTTAAAAATTGTCAGTTAATTCTACTATAGTATTAGTATGAGTTGGGCGTTCAATGAGCTTGGCTATTGGAACATCATCCCAGCTGTGCGGTGTGAATGAAACCAATCTGTTAATAGAAAGTTAACTTCTTCGCAACAATACACTCTATCTTACACTTTGTGCATTTGTTTTAAAACTGATTTCACCTTGTCTTACGTATAATACAGACAACAGGGCCAGGCAATATAAGACTTAACTACGACGAGATAAGGGTGGCCTTATTTTGCTTGTTTTCATTGTTATGTATTGATGGATCACTCAAGGTAGTAATTAGATCTAATCGATCGCAAGAGATAGTGGAATCTTTTAGAATTTCCACGCTTTATTGCTAGTTTTGCCTTGAAAAATTCAATGAAATGAATGTCTAACAAGTAACATATTTATTATTTATATATGGTGGGCATACAGAATTACACAGAGTGGAAATTCATAAACGGTATTCAAATATATAAGGCCCAGCAATGGTCTTTGCTTTTCATTCATTCTTTTAAAATTATGGCTTCAGTCCAGTGGAACCATTTCGCCAGTGTCAAGGTATCAGGAGCTTTATATACTCATACTCATACTCATACTCATATTTTATTGATAATATAGATTACAGGTCAGGCTTACATGACTAAACTACATTAAAGGTAGATTTATAAATAAGTATACAAGATTCATACATTTGAGAAAGAAAAAGGAGAATTAAGTAAACTAACAAGTCAATTATTGTGACATTATTTAACTCCTATTGTTATTTTATTATTAACATTATTTGGTATTCATTATAAATATTTTGAGGTCAAATATTCCTCGACACTATAAAACGGCCGCTCAATCAGCCAATTTTTGAGTCTAGCCTTGAAACTCATCAGACTAGGCGCATCAGTTATGGATACTGGTAGGTTATTGTATACAGCGGGGCCCATAACATGTATAGATTTAGCCGTTTTGGCTAGACTACGTGGCACTGCCGCTAATTTGTGTCCATAGCGAGTTACACGGTCGCTTTTTTCACCCCGTCTGGGATATTTATCCAGGTTCTCCCGTGTGTATACGGCTGTCTGGAGTATTAGGAGACCCGGCATTGTGACGATACCCAAGGCGGTGAAGTGTGGCTTAGCCGACTCATGCCATGGTACTCGAGCCATAGATCTTACGGCTCGTTTTTGAAGCCGGAAAACACGCTGCCAGTCGGCCGCGCGTCCCCATAGCTCAAGCCCATATTGTACTATGGACTGTATGCTGGCATAGTAGCAGCTGCGGACTGCCTGCCGCGGAAGAACAGTAGTCAGCCTACCCAAGGCAAAACAAGCTCTTCCCATTTTTCCGCAGATGGATTCAATGTGGTTCTCCCACGTTAGGGTTTGGTCAATATGAAAACCCAAGAAAGAAGTAGTACTGACCTGACCAATAACACCACTGGCGAGTTCCACATGCAGCGGGCGACGCCTGCGTCCGGACAAATCGAACTGGATGAATTGGGTTTTGGTTAAGTTTAAAATGAGACCGTTATGTTTAAACCAGTTCGATAATTGCCCGGCAACCGTGTTTAACTTCAACTCCAGTTGGTCAATGGTTGGAGCGGTTACGATAGCAGCAACGTCGTCCGCATACATGTAAACCTCGCCCTCACTTACCGCCATGGGCAAGTCATTGAGAAGGACCGAGAAAGCCACATTTGACAGAGATGATCCCTGGGGGACGCCGATGGCGGTCGAGAGCCCATGTGAGTTCAGACTACTATACGACTAAAGGAGCCCACAGATTACCAATTCGCCGGTCGATATCAGCCTGTCAGTTGTTCGGAGCAGTCAAATTTTGCGTTTACCTGACAGGCTGATATCGTCCGGCGAACTAGTAATCAGTGGGCCCCTTTAAAGTGTACGGTTAGTAGTGTATGGTGATTTTATTAGCTCTTGTAAAGCGATAGCTGGACTTTTAGAAATAGCACGTGGACTACCGGCCGTTTACTCCAAATGGTGGTTAAACGCGTTACAAGATAAATTCTCCATTCACTGCACACTAACTACTACAGTAGTTTATTGTATAATAATAAGCTATCGATATTACACTTTAAACAATATTAATAAGCAAAAAACAAAGGATTTAATCACAACGCGTGACTATCAAGATGGCGCTCGAACCGGAAGTCGTGTTGCCTTTAGTAGTTTCGATAAAGGGAAGGTAACTCGGCTGTCATCCTATAGATAACCGTCAAACTTTCGATTCGTTTGAAAAGCGAACGTAATTACGATTACAAACGGTTTATGCAACTGGCCCTTTGATTACTTTTACATCAGTCAACCTGTTTTAAACACGGGCACGTTTTTTTTTGTGTTGTAAGTTACTCTACTAACAGCATTGCAGCACAGCAAGACTTTTCTTTACCCGTCACTTCCTAGCGATATCATTCGACATCGAGTCAGCGAAGAGAAACAAAATACAATCCTAAATTTGAAACTTCAAGATAGTTTTTAGGAAAATTTAGGCCTCTGGGAGCTGAGGGGTTAACTGGCCATCCGTAGACCTTAATGTATATGAAATAAGGCTTACGAAGATTGACGAAACCAGTGACATTATAATTATGTGAAACATTAATTTGTGTATCGATCTTCTTCAACACTACTTCGAAATAGCAAAACAAACTAAATCTACAAAAGTCGACAAATGCGAAAGGCTGAAGCTGACAGGGCGAAGTTTCACAAATATCAAGGCGATTTCTCCACGAGCTCGACACCTTGGAAACAAGCCAGAAACTGACTCGAATTTTACAAAAATCCAACACTAAATTGCCTATAAGCATAAAAATCTGCGCTTGCATTCGCAGCTCATCACTACAAGCAACCACTACAAACTGATACGCGATTAGGCAAAGATGTTCGACTTTATAGCTCAAGATATATTGGACCTACTCAATACGGTGTTTGAGTCGAATGTGGTAACTGCATTGTGCATCTCGTTCATACTTTTTAATATAGCATCTTGCGTCGCTTGCGATCGGACCGTGACCTACATGTCTCCGCGGTCGCACGGCGCTAATTCTGTGCTATCTCCGAAATCCGATGTACTATATGTAGTAAAAATGTTGCTTGTCATATGCAGAGTGCGATATATCTGAGCGAACAAGGTGTTCAGAAATATCTGCATATTTCTCTAAGTAGCCCTTGACCCTGGCAAGCGGGGCTACCCTAGTCCCTACAATTCTTAGTAGTGGCACAGAATAAATAAAAGTACTACCATACAGAAAGGACACTTCCTACAAAACCGAACTTTGACAGCGATTCAGGGACGAATCATGCTATCCCTTTCTAATGTATGGCACTATCCCTTTCGGGTATTTAGGGTTGTCAAAATTCAAGTCATTATCTTATCTATTGTCGTGCACGCAAAAGGCCGTCAAGTGTTGCCAATCCTAATAATTGCTCGGAGCAATGCTGAGCCGAACGGAGCCGAGTTTGCCCGAAGTCAGGAGTGTCTCCCCACTGGTAGTGGTCAATAAGCCTATTGCTATAAAATAAACAATACAATTATGTATATTACGAGTAAGTAGTGTAAAATTCCCTGCTACATTAAATGACAACGCACAAGCAAAGTGCAAAATGTACAAAATGATAGTAAAGATGGTCTACTTTAAATCGGCATATATATCAACATGTCTAACCCCCTTATTCATAAAACTTTATGGACCTGTACGGATATGGTGGTCGTTCTTGTCTATATACGTGACAGCGTGATAAAACGGTGTCCGTCACTTTCTATCCCACGGTGCTAAAAAGTGACAGTTATTTTATCACGTGGATAAAGATGGATAAAGCCATCCATAATACACCGGCTAATTTAGTTAAATTATGTTTTATCCCTTTCTTACAAATACACAAGTCGAAATGATAGATAAAGACAAACGATTATTAGCTAATTGAGGTTTTTAGTGCGTTTATGAATATAAAGGGGATAATTGTTTACCACAACATAATAATTTTAAAATTCACATTTATTTTCTAATTTTGGAGCAAAGTAGATACATTTTACGGCAATGATATTTGTTATTTAGTTCTCGAGTTGCAAAACCGGCGGCCACACGAACATTTATCAGTTTTAGAGCCAAATGTCCGGCAGTGCGGACAAAATAGTTCCCAGTCTAATAATACGAGAGTCGGGTAGTGACGGACAAGGCCTTCTAAATAAAATAAAAGGTATTTGTATAGTTTGCACACGATTATTATCGCACACTTTTATTTAGCTTCACTGCGTATATTTCTTTGTATCTATACAGGTTGTTTTTTAGGGTTCCATACCCAAAGGGTAAAACGGGACCCTATTACTAAGACTCCGCTGTCCGTCCGTCCGTCCGTCCGTCCGTCCGTCCATCCGTCTGTCTGTCACCAGGCTGTATCTCACGAACCGTGATAGCTAGACAGTTGAAATTTTCACAGATGATGTATAGAAATATACTGTACTGATCATATACATCCAAGTACTGACCCCGCCCGACGTTGCTAACTTCGGTCAAAAAACACGTTTGTTGTATGGGAGCCCCACTGAAATCTTTATTTAGTCTGTTTTTAGTATTTGTTGTTATAGCGGCAACAGAAATACATCATCTGTGAAAATTTCAACTGTCTAGCTATCACGGTTCGTGAGATACAGCCTGGTGACAGACGGACGGACAGCGGAGTCTTAGTAATAGGGTCCCGTTTTACCCTTTGGGGTCATCCATTAATTACATCACACGTTTAGGGGGAGGGAGGGGGTCAAGAAAATGTGACATGTTGTGACAAGGGGGAGGGGGGAGTCACAAACTTTGTGACGTCACTTTTAACTTCATCAGTAACCGAAAATGTATTTAAATTATTTTATTTGCTATACAGTTAAATAACAAGTTTTTGAAACGATAATCGTTTTTATTCGTTTAATTTTATTTCTTAATCAGTTTTGGGTTAGAACATTACTAATATTTCTTTTGTCAAAAATATTTTGATAAAATATTAAATAAATATTTGCCGATTTCGTTGAAGAAATGTGACGTCACACCAGGGGGGAGGGGTTTGCCAAATGTGACCAAGTGTGACAAGGAGGGGGGGAGGGGTAAAAAAACCTAGAAATTCGTGTGACGTAATTAATGGATGACCCCTTTGGGTACGTAACCCTAAAAATCACTAAAATTGATAATTCACGAACAGGAAAATTTTGGATTTACTTATACCCAAGGTCGTTTGTAGCGGACGATAGTGGCACAAAAACACGCTCATGTAAATATCTAGGTCGCCCACTAAACAATACACGGAGATCAAGGCAGCTACTGACCTATACTAATATTCTAATTTGCACAGAATACGTTACTATTTGTCACAGTCGCAGTCGGCATCAAAGGTAGCGAATCAGACTACGCGTCAAAAATATCTACCATTCTGTAACAGCACAGAATAAATAATAGTACTATATAGGTACAGAAGACTCACTCTCTAACAAAACGCGTCTGTTACGATCAGGACAGATATGGCCGCTAGGCGACAGCGCCACGCGCGGCTTATGGCTAGCCACCAAAATTGGTGTGGAACGGATGCACTTTTAGCTACCAGTAGCAAAGCGACGAAATCGCGGAGTGAGCCACGCCTGGTAACAGCTTAACAAAAAGAAATAATGGCTCCCGGCCTGATTCGAGCTTTAAGATACGACATAAATTTGCGAAAGAAACGACATGGATCGGATATGTCAGTGTCAAAAGTGACGTTTCTTCATACAAAAAAGGTTACGCTACTCTAGCGAATTTAAAATGCCAACCCTTACCTATCAAGCTAACATAGGGTGTTTAGTATGATATATATTATCACCTCAGAGTATGGCTAGACGTTGAAAAACAAACAACGATATAAAATTATAACTTATTATAGAAATTAAAGTAAATGAAGTAAGTCAAGGATGCTTAAATAAATGCACCTTATAAATATTAAATTCAATGCAAATGATTGTAGGTGCTTGAATTCGTAGGTTCACCACGAATATGGAGCAACTCATTTACTTATACAAGTAGTTTTAGAAATCTGACAGCCCTGTGAATAAATTGATTAATACTAATAGACTCTTGTCGGTGCAGCGTGATGAAGTTGTCTCCACCGTGGTCGATCCGAAGCCAGCCCTTTAGTGTCCTGGTACGCCACGGCCCCTACATGCTCCTTTACGTGGCTCATATAACTTTAACTTGGTCTTCCCCTCTCTATCCTTCGACTAATTACCCTTCCATGATGTTTTCGTCAATCTATTATGGAATGCAAAAAGTCTATTCTGTGTCCAAAACGGCTTACAAGGTTACACAACATCTTCGATCGGCTTACTAATTAACTAACATCGCCATTTAAAGACAGTTTTTTGCATAGCAAGCCCATTCCGATTTTCCGATGCCCAATATCATATAAACAATTTTACGTCCGATGACCTATGTGTCACAATAGTACCATACATTCCGAAAACAACCTTCAACCAATATAATAAGGTACCAATTCCAATAAACTCAATATGTTTATAGAACCGACTTTGTTGTAAACCCGAATTGTGATGATTAAGTGATTTTAGACTTTATTCCGATAGAGCTGGACTGGTTTTTGATTGACGTAATGTTAAAATAGTTCTTTGTTGAGTAGTAGTGCATTGAACTAGCATTGTTTACAAATGTCCATAGGTATAATATTAAGGCAATCGGTGACAACGTTTAAAGCTTCTCAGAATTAAAATCGTTTGGTTTGGCTGTAGGTACTTCTCGAATATACTATACTTTAAAAACAAAAGTACTGTAAACAAAACAGGCGTCAAATATAAAGAAAATATAAGGGGGTTATTATTCATAAAACTTTAGGGATCTGGTTTAGTTAAATTATATTTTATCCCTTTCTTACAAATACATGTACATAAGAGCAAAATGACAGATAAAGACAAACGATTCATAGCTAATTCAGGCCAGTAACGCGTTTATTAATAACACCAAAGAGAATAAGAACGAGATCAAACAGAAAGGTACACCTTTTTAATATAAAAACAGCTAGTACAGTACATTAAAATTTGACGTATACATATTAACGTTGAAAATAAAAGTTGTTCAGTATCACCTATACTATAAATTCACTACGCAGAGTATGGTGGTTAAAATTTCACCCTGTATTAATCAAGGTCGTTAAACTGGCACTGTCATCTGCAACCCTAGTATTGAAACCCGGATATTAAAAGATAACCGGCCACAATATAAACCACAGCGAAAACCCCACTGACCCAGCGTAAATCAACCGAGTTTATCTCCGTGTCACCTTGCGCGAACGCATTAAAATAGAGCGGGACGCTAAATATAGCTCCACTGTCCGAGAGAGGGATAGATGTACGTTTGCGTAGGCCCGCCGGAAAATAGACAGACTAAATTGTAATTGTTTTAGCGTAAAAGAATGTGGACTCATGGAGTGTGATGTGACGTTCAGAGATGACACTTTTAGCTCGTCTCATGAAAATTCAGGGGCTCGGTCCGACACGTGTGAGGGATGTGACGTGTTGGATGGACTTTTGCAAAACGGCGATGTTGCCTGTCAAAATTATTCTGAATTGTGATACTGAGTCGTCAGTTAGCTGATGTATCTTTAACAGTATCGCATCGTCGTAGATTTCCTTTATTTTTAAAAACACGGGAAATAATCGTGTGGTATTCAATTATTATCCTTCAAATTTGGGACACTTCATGTTTTGCCATAGCTACTGCTGAGCATAGGCCTCTCTTCGTGTACATCCCATGTCATCATATGAAGTAGCGATAAAAAAAAAATCTTATTCCATGAAGTTAACTACATATCATAAATAACACTAAATATCTAACCTTGTATGTATGTTTTAATGTGCAGTCATGAACAAATGGAATAATTAAATTATCAACAACGGTATCTATGTAAAATTAAGTAATAAACAAGACGACAAGTATGGAGATTGCCTTAGGTACTTTAAAATAAATATTTTATATGACCTAACCAACAAGCCCTGCTCTAAACATACAAAATGTACAAATACACACAAAATTGAACACGTAGCAATACTCGAAATGCAAAGCGTGATTTCGGCTTAAAAATTAGTAGCCGCAGCCGAGTCGCCGTGACCCAGATGTCCGCCATGTTGGCGCGGCGCTGGCGCACTCAAACGTCGCCGTTGTCTAAAACTTCACAAGCTTTTGTCGCCGACTGTACTTTTCTTTCAGTCAGCTCATCTACTACTATAACACTCGCGTCCCCCCATGACAGTTCCTTCAAGTCTCTTTTGGTTGGGCGTAATTTAAAAAATAATTGAAGGTATGTTGATGTTTTTTACTTAAATGATACATTTCTAAATAGATTATAATGTGCTTAACTTCCAAAAATGTCTACAAACATTACGTGACAGCTATTCAGTGTAAAAACAGTGTTATGATTTTTATTACTATATTAAATGGCGTGAGTTAAAAAAAATCAGTTTATAAACTAACTGTCATATTAGGGACCATCATTCGACGCGAGAGATACTTTATTGAGAGTATTGAGACGATTTAAAATCTTTATTATAGGTACTTTATTTATCAAAAATGTAAAATTATAAAAAAAAGAAAGAATTAAAAGCTTGTAACAACAACCAGGGAGATAAAAAATACGTAGTAGGTATAGGAAAATGTATAGTAACATTAGCAACCTCTCTAGAGGTTAAGTTTACTATAAATAATGTCCTAGGCTAGGACCTAGACTCTTGTTAAACACACCATAAAGTTACTAATAAACACATTAAACGCTTTATCGATTCTCGGATCACAATGAAACCTATACCTAGCTAAATCAACTGAAGTAGATAATAAAATCCAATCAAAACACAACAAACAACTTCGCATTGCACAATATTATTTAAACATACACTTACGAGTAGGTACTCATACCAACAACTCCAATAACATAATAATACCGGGGAATCCCCCGAAAACTCCCAGTTATGATTATGATATATGAGGAAGGTTATTGTTAAGGCGTCAAAACCCCGCAATCTGACAATCATTGCGTGTATTTGTGTAATATTGTGATCATGTTTCATTTGTTATTCTTTATATGTATTACAATACCTACCGAAGCACTGCATTCGCATTGTTGTTTAATAAGCATGCCGGGAGTGTAAAAAAACTCTCACTCGCTCGTCATTCCATGCTATTAATATATGTATGTCATTTGCTACGATGAAGCGTAAGTTATGATTCGCTTTAATTAGGTTGCCAAGCGGGACCAGGATTCATTTAAGATGCAACTGGAAAAGCGCTTGGATGAGAAAAACTTCGCAATCGGGTCTGCCTAATAAGTAACAGTTTAAAATAGGGACAATTTGAGCGAAAATATTTCCAAAACTCCATAGATGGAACCGGACGAATAAAAAAAAGAATTGAACTCTCACTGACTCATACCTATTAAGCTACACAATGCTCGTCATCCTGGAATTATATGAGTCAGTTTGGGAAACCTGGATGCTACAGCGAACATCGAAATTCAAAAACTATCTGCGTCCCATGTTTTCGAATATTGCGAGAGCGGTAGAGACGGACATAGATTTTTCCGAATTTCGATTCGAAACAGTTGAAGAGCGGGGGTAGATGAAATAAGGCAAGATAGACCCCTAGGTAATAAACACATAAATACTACTTTTCGGGGTTAAATGCGGAAGCCGGAACCTAGAGTCCCTATGGACATTCCACAAAAAAAGGTCTACTTTGTCGGGGACGTGACGCGTATGGCAGATACCTTAATAACCTGCAAATATGTATATTATTATACCGTTCAATTTAAAGCTAATTTATCAAACGTTATCATGCCAAATATCTGCTTCTTAGCTTTATCAGAAATGTTAAAGACCGTCACGTGCCCGACACTTTTCTGGAATGCGCCCAATGTAAATACCATTTAATGTGATCTTTTACTTAAAACACGTATTTAATTTAAACAAAAACACCGATTTATAAACCAGTTCCCCAAGTTCCTTAACAAATAACAAGTAAGATTAATAAACAGTTCGCATTGAAATCGCAGCGCAGTAAGCGAGGCTAACCGGGGTAAGCGTGTCCGTTTTGCGACATTACGACCGAACGGGTTGTCCCGTTACGCTGACGAAATGAGAGGTTAACTAACGTAACAGATTATAGTCCTGTTTCTTTGATTATCGCATAAGTATCCAGCCTTGAATCTCCATCAATACACACTTAGGAAATAGAAAAAATAGAAGACGTACTCCTTAACATCAAATATTCCGATATAAACCTATGATTTCCTAAGCAGCAGTTTTTCTAAGAATGATTGACGACACCTACGCTGTGTTGATTTACATAAGTCTTCCTTGACAGCTGATGAAATATGTCACAATTCTATTAATTGTAGAGAATATAAGTAACTGATAATTGCATGAGAATAACGCAATATTCTGCAAATATTTCTATGTTTCTGGCTGTGTTGATGACAGTAGAAAGTTCTTTCTTTAAGGATTAAATATTTCTTCAATTGCCTTAAAACTGACTGGTACGAGTATGTCAAGTTATTTTGGTGCATTAATGATTAAATAGTTCCATCGTGACATTAACTCCTAAAGCCTAGTGAAAGTCAACATTCACATTTATGCAAAACTGTATATTGCGGCGTATTGCGAAACTGCCGAATGTTTCCACGTTATCAAGAAGGTTCCCAGCGAGTGAAAGCGCACGCACTCAGTTCCGCAAGCCTTTCGTTGCTGCTCAACGAATTTATATTCTTAGCTGTGCTCCAATTATTATAAATTGTTGGTCTATTAGGACACTCCCTTTACCCATACTACCAAGCTCTAGGACGTTGTGTTTATAGGAATGATGGTGGAGGGAGGAACGAGGAAAGGAAAACTGTGGAAAGGGTGGATGGACTGTGTGAGAGATGATATGAAACGAACGCAAGTGAATGATGGGATGACGGGCGACGGGCGACGGGTATATGGAAGAAAAAGACATGCTGCGCCGACCCCAAAGTAAATGGGACAAGGGCAAGCGAATGATGAGGAAAGATGGTGACTGGTGAACTAGATAAATTTTCTGTTACAACGGCAACAGCTAATATAACTTTTCGGCTTGTTTGCTAATCTGCTTGGAGAGAGAAAGAAGTTGGCGTCCTTGGCTCCTAAATGGTCGTCCACGGTATAGTTGTAGAGAAAATTATCATTGCAATATTGTAGACGCATCAGTTGTGAGTTTTCTTTCGCAAAGTCTGCACAAGATCGGATCGTACTGAAGTAATATATTCAAGGAATGTTTTTGTCATGTTCTCTAAAAGCTTTTGATAAGGATAAACAAGGTAAATAATTGGAATTTAAGCCCAGTCAGAAACAGAAAATAGGACTTCCTCATGATTCATGATAATACAACTTGTCATATAGCGATCATAATGCCAATATGGACATGCGATATAGTTTTAGAATGCAGTCTGTCTTAGATACATGCATATGGATATAAACGCTCAATCAGCCGAGTCGTTACATGTTCAGTGCACTTGCTCTTAAACACAATAACATGTTATGTAAAACAATAACTGAAGCCTTTTGGCGTGAACGCAGGAGTTACGTCTGCAGTAGATCTACTTACTTAAGAACTGACGTATTTAATATGCATTCCAATGCAACTTGTGACGTTTGACTTTCAAAGGACTATGTGCAATATGCAAATTAACCTGTCGTATCAAAACACAGAGCTATTATACCTATCACTTTCAAACGTATCACTGTATGCGAACTAGTGTTACGACGAGTCCCACAACCGTAACTACTGTGAGTAATTTCAGTTCAGCATTATACTGGTTTGCATATGGCTATTCGGGAAAAACAAGCCAATGAATGCACTGCGCTCGATACTTGTTTATCTCACTTAATGACGCGAACAACACGTTATTCAATAACTAACCCACGTTTCTACGATTCGATATAGTTTCAAAATACATAGGACCATTATTGGACTTTGCAATGTAGAACGCCATTCTAGAAGTGAAAGCTGGCAAAATAATTGCGTTTATCAGAGCGGAACCACTTTTTGCCGAAAAAGAAAACCGCCATTGATACATTCAAACACAGGAGTTTATTAATGAGAGGATAATCGTTACATGCTAATTTTAATGATTTATTTTCGCACTACCCGTGCGGCAAAGACGCGCCCGGAATGGGGTCGGCTTGTTCCAATTTTAAATTTCGATTGTCAGAGAGGTTTGATATCGTCACTTTCACTGTGGCTTACTTTTTGTTCGTCATTACCTAGAGGTCTTTTGTAGAGTCTGTTCCGCCTTTTAGTTCCGGCTCGTCAACGAAGTCTTGTTGTGCATCATCTTTTATATGTTCTTTTTATGTAGGTAATTAACTGGCCATTATACTCCCGATCTTGCCCTGCCATAACGCCATTTAATATTTTATTTGGTTTATTTACAAAATCAATGCCGCTATATTTACTAGCTTTAGATTTAACAAGGGCAAACATTTAAACTACTTATTACTTATTCTTATTTTCCATTTATGTAACCACCGCTATCCTCGTTATCACTGTAAACAGTAACCCAGATGACACATCGCAGTCCTGTTATGAACCCAGTATCATCGGTCCAATTATAAATATAGATAAGTTCCGCTACTCCATTTGACTCTGTCCCTCTTCCACCCGACCGTATCTGCACTTGAATGATAAAGATAAAGTTACTAACTAACCTGTTTCTGTGCACTCGCGTGCCACGGCTCGGGTTTCCCCGTATAGCGCCTCCACTTTCCTCGACATGCGAATAATATTGGATGTTTCAAATAACCACTTTAACTTCTTCTAGTTAAAGTTTAAATTCTAATAATTGCTTGAAGGGTCTGTGATTATACTCTTAGAGGCCTGACATTGCAATTTTCTTTACCCTTTTCGATAGGTCGATTAAATGCCTCGATTCGTCTTTAAGTTGCCGAGAGCTATTTAAACCATTTACTTTAACCATATCACAGCATTCTATACTTAAACGTGTGCAACTTCACACTACTCATTATATTCCTTCTATAGTGTGGGACCTAGTATAGGACCCTGAGGAATGCGGCATATATTGCCTTTTGCCTTCTTAAGGCTAGATTTTCTGACGCTGATTACCTCTCTTTTACTGTCAGTTTAAATACTTTAATAGTAAGGACTGACAGTTAACTGACTATTGCACTAAACGGTTTGATGACAGTCAATTTGAGTGTCGTATATTGTAATCGCATATGAATAAAAGGTTATATATTTGCAATCGTCCGCTTTGGCGACCTCAATTCTCTAAGTTTCTGCACGGCCGCCTGTAATCGATTTGTCTTTACTGTTATTAATGTTTACTTAAACCAATTCTCGGCACAGAATACCAGTAGTGAAATATTTTCGAAAGCGATTCGCTTGATTTATACTCTTTGCTCTTCACAGAACGTGGCATTATCTTAATTAATTAATGTCCATTATTTCTCTTAATCGATGCCCGGAGGTTTACTATAGAGTTGAACTTACCCACGGTCTAATTTCCATCTTTTTAATTCCACAGGCACACCTCCATTATCTTATCATTATCAATGTTCTAGTTTCTGTATCGTAGGCGTGGTAACTTCCCAGTGGCTCACTATCTAGTTCTAGAAAAACATCTTCAGAGTTAAAAGTTATTTATGTCATTATATCGTTTATCATTTCCGCCTGCATCTTATTGTAATTCAATGCCTTGTGTCATTTCATTTGTTATTACCTGCATAGACAATAGTAACATCATTAACATTTATCTGCTAATTATTGAGACCGTCAGCCATTTCTATGCTAGTTAAGGTCAGGTATTTTTCCAAGATTGCCCTCATTTGAATAGTATCGCGAATTCTAAATGGAACGCACTGGCTCGTAGGCATAATATAGCGGTCCGACCAACGTAACAAGAGTTTCACCGCTCGGTAACGGATGACACAAGCGGTTACGGTACCGGAGACGTGGTGGGGAGCATTCGACTTTCAAACTCTTGCGCCGAGAGCCATTGCTCGTGCGCTCGGACGCCGCTCGGCTATCCTCGTCCGTCTTCGGCCCCGCCCGCTAAAAGACACGAATAACCGGCGATTTGATCTTTATTCCTTTTTTGGAACGATCTCTTTTTCCTTAATGCTCGAGCACAAATTCTGGGTTTTGCCGCCTCACGGACCCTCCGTTCCAATCTAAAGGTTATCACATCGTCTTTAAGTTGAATTTGTATTGTTTACACTCATCGTACCGTTAGCAGTGAAAGTGCTCTAGCAAAAGTGAAACGGATGATTTAGAATGGCGCAATTCACTCGAGATTGGCGTAAAAAATCGCGACCGAGGAAACGCTAGAGAAGTTACTGGTTAATCTAGCCTTTGCACTTGACTTTTTTTATTTTAGATCTCTTAAAGAAAGTTAAAGAATAGTTTTGTACGTTTTGGTTGGCTTGTTTCCTTGTGCCGCCATGATTAAATTCACGATGACTTGCAGACCTTGATTACAGAGCTGTCAATTTATCGTCGACCGCCGCTCGGGAAAACTGCTTGTTAGGCGGCACGCCATGGCAAAAACTGATTTCACCTATCGATTTTTTGCTAAGCACCTCTACGGTATTAATATTTACAGACTAAAAATACCTATATGCATTCCCATTCGTAGCTATGATTTTCAGCAGCCTTGACATTGGAAAACTGTAATCACTCAGGCATGCAGGACGCTGTGGGATGCTGTAAGGTCATCTCGAGGCTAATAGATGGACCCTAGTTTCTATTAACCTTTTGTTTCCACACCGACTGACCCTTGGCAATTCAATCAGGGAATGAATGAAAATGAATGCTCGTAGGTGGATATATTTCAGATATTTGATAACGGCTTTTGAAATCATCGGCTTTGTGACATGTAACAAAATCATGTCATGACTTTTGATCAAAGTACGTGGCTCTTTTCTCGTGTTTGTTTATATGAGCTTTTACTTCCTTATACTTATTTGAAAACATTTCGGCGAATTTGTACTTCGTCGTTCTTTTTGTTGAAGAGAAGCTTAATTTTATACGTTTTAAAAGTATTTTTCCTTAGAAACAAGCGGCATTTCCTGTCAAACTAAAATTATATAAAGAAAAACAAAATACTTTTATACGTGGTTGTACAATACCAAACAGGAAAAAAAATGTACGAATACAACAGATAGTGGTATGTTTGTAGTTGAATTTAATATGAAGATTAAATAATGATTACCTACACCTACAGTAAAAAAAACACTGCTTTCGTGAATGACTTCGGTTATTTCTTACTTTCATAAAACTCGGTATCAATTAAGCGGTCTTCATGTTCAATGCGGATCCACCCGCCGCTCTGGTGTGCGAGCGGGACATCGCTATATACGTGCATAGCGCTCTCGCTCACACACCGGAGCGGCGTGCGGATCCGAATTAGTGAGATTAAGAGGTGTTACAATTTGGTGCCGTGACCAGGATAATAAAAATGGATTTATTTTATAGGTTTATTAGACATGTGTATAATGTATATATACAAACACTTTGTATTAAAAAGGGTCTTCGCAAAACCGAACCCGGACCCTCTCATCCATCCGGCAGGCTAACTCGGTTATCTTGTCCATTCGGTGCAATCTTCGTAATCGTTTCCTCGTGGCTTTTCTAGGTAACACCGGTCGGTCGCAAACTTCAACAACATTATAATTATGCGAAACGTTTGTCTATGCATACCTACTTACTTATATAGCCTTGTAATCGTTAAGTACTCACTCTAAGAGTACTACGCGTTGAACAAGGTATTTCGAAAACACAGATATTCAACACAAACTATGTGTTTTCATTGCTTCCTACAGTAGTATATCCTAGGGGTGACCCCTTTTTCAAGGAGTGGATGTCTTCCGGCAGGAACGAAGATGATCTTTTTGATGAATAAATGAGAGAGAGAGAGAGAGAGAGAGAGAGAGAGAGAGAGTTTATAAAAACTCGAAACACCTGTGCCATTTTAGCACGTTTTACAAAATATAAAAGGTTCAAGCTTGTCACAAAATGTAGGTATGAATCTGAGATTGAGAGGTCCCTATTTTAATACCATCTACAATGCAAGAATCATGCAAATCATGCAAAGCAATGAAGAATCCTCTGCGCCCCTAACACTACTGCTTCGCGTCAGTTCGCGCATGACATAGACTTCCAGAAAGAGACCGGTATCTCGCGCGCGACATATATACTGTCGCGTGCTAGGGTGCACGAAGTGACTATTCTTAAAAAACTTGCCAATGCAACTACCAAGGCCTAAGAAGTGCAGGAGTGTACGGCGCGCGGGTATGTAGGTTAGTCGGCCGCGGGGCCCGAGATAGGTTTCGGTTTCGATGTCCCGTTATGCGGGAAACGGATTCGTTTGCACGTTAATTGTTTATTCACTTGACATTCCTGAGGTGTCCGAAACGTAATGCGGGCTGTACACACTCGTCGAGAACGAGTGTGTACAACTGGTCATGCTGCTCCTTTCTCGTCTCGCTCTTCCTTGTCTCGTCTCTCGCTTCTCCGATTGGATCGGCCAACATAAGTACATTGGTTTATGGTGTTGACGTTGCTTACAAAAACAGAAGTTTTTATTCAGCCGTAATAATCGATTCCTACTGGATTACCTATTTTGAAGCCAATTTGGTATTGGTATTGGTACAGTTAGGAAAGAAACCGGAAGTCAATTTATAAGTTTAACGTCCGGTCACTGTTATACATGACCTATGATAATATAGACCAGCTAGTGCCTTAGCAATGAATAATAAATAACCGTTAGAAAAGTGTAACGTATGAAACGTTACACCTTTCTAACGGTTTTTTTTTATTATAACATGAATTCTGACGAACATTGTTAAAACCTGTAGTCAATTAGAACACACCTACATCAAAATGATATTTGAGTCATTATTTAGTCATCGTGCCTTTCGCCCGCGCCAATAGATATGATATATGATATAGGTGTACGTACATCAGCAGGCGTATTATGGATTGCTTTATCCATGTGATAAAATAACTGTCTCTTTTTAACTCCGCGGGATAGAATGTGACGGACACCGTTTTATCACGCTGTCACGTAGACAAAAACGACCATCATATCCGTACTGGTCTACTGGTTAAAATATTATTGGTCGTTACTGTATATTTGTATAATACCTATAGCAGGTTTACTAGGTACCGTTACATGGGATAAAAACTAGGTAAAGTAAGGTAAGAGCAATTTGCCCCGTTGTATTGAGGTCCCTGAAGGATTGTACCACATGTCGTAAAAATGTGTTATAGATACCTTCCTCACTACAGGCTTTTATTTAGGTGTCATAGTATTTTTTGCCTTTTTAATAACATCTACCACGCAAAACGAATAAAAGCATATATACCTTTTACGTCTATTAATGTGTCACCTTCATTGTAACGTATCTACATAAACAAACATATTCTCACGTGTAAACAGACAGAAATAGACGTGTCTAACCTTACCTAGGGTCATCAGCTAAACTATACCTATATATAAGTACTTTAGTAAACATTAACACTTCCTTGTATGAACTGCGACTCTGCGACAATGTCAATGTCATGCATCTACGACTTTTCTGGAGATTGCAGAAGCGGAATTCGATTTTTAAAATGTATTACTGTTTTTATTGCTCGCTGCGCATTTTTCTTGGGCCAATAGACAAATACGAGCGAGATAAAGGCTCTTTCCCACTGCACATCCTGTTTTTTTTTTGAGGGTACGGTCTTCGGCAGGCAGGATCCCGAACCCGAGGTGCGTATCCCGCAAACAGAATGCTCGTGTGAACATTACTATAGGGACCGTGCGCGTTGGAGGGTCTGCCATCTTGTGGCCTGAATCGGAAACCAGCTACCGTTCTCGTAGGTACTTTTCCTTGTGTACTTATATGTAGTAGGTTCTGCCATCTTGTGGGCTGAAGCATAAACGACACATTTGCGTCTCGCGCCAAAAATCTGACGGCTCCTATGCTGGCCCCTATAGTTCATGCACGCTCCCTATATTAGCACGTATTAGTAGTCTAAAACGGGATCCTGCACCTGCAGAAAACCGTACGGCAAAAACGGGATGTTCCGTGGGAAAGAGCCCATACACGGGCGAATTATAATAAAATGAGGTAAAAAGGAGTTCCTTCTTTTGTAACAAAATCTGTAAGAAAGCCTCAGATCTATTAATAGCGCAGAAATATTTTTATTTGGCGGAAAAACCCTGCGCTTGTTAAGGACAGGCACCTCACAAAACTTGTCACTTATTTGTATTTGACTTGATTCGTTTCTTGTCAGCTTTTTCTCTGAAAAACTATTTAACAATCCCGAGGGGATCTGAGCTATTTTTGTTCTTCAGAGATAGACTTAATTTTAAACCTAATCTCATAAGTTTAAATTGGAATGAGTTGGAGGTGAAAACCCTAAGGCTCAGGGTTGTCAACCCATGTTGACGTCAATCTGCTAATTCGAGGGTAAAAATAGCCGCTGGTAAGATTAGCCTTGTCGTAGTTAGCCTTTACCACCATTGATATTTATTTTATATTGCCTATCTCCTATTTTGTTTTTCAATGTTTTGGGTCATATGACAACTAATGTATTCCTCTTTAGAATTGTAGGGTGGTAATTCTTTGATAGTAAAATATCATTCATCGTGTTATAATAAATACTAGGCTTTGCCCGCAGGCCGCAACTTCATCCTTGTTGAAGTACTTAAAACTTTGAACCCCATCTTCATCCCCTTAGAATTTCATAAAGTATACATTAGTTAGATTAGTTAGAAGAATACTGAAACGCAAGGGATCTGTTTTATATTATATAAATTGAAGATTAACTTCTGTAAGCAGTGTTTGATACGATTTCACACGCCGTTTGGATAATATAGTGGTTAAGATTGACTGAATTTTGACACGTTGCCAACGGACTGACAATATATCAACCGGTTGACAACCATAATTATTTTAATTCGCATATTTATGCTTCTATTCGATAAATGTTTCATTTAATATCGTTTATGTGCGTTTTGTATTTAATATGATCTTCAAGGCCCTCGTTCTAACGTTTAATGGCTTTTAATTGATCAGCTACGGTAGTTTAAGTATCGATTGTATGAATACAAGGCTATATCCGTGAGTCCTCTGAATACAACATCTAAAGTATTCTAACACCAAAATCTGACCCCAATGTCAAATAAAGTCTATGTTTAAAAAAGCCTCAAAGAACTTGGCAGCTTTTATGATCTTAATTCTTAATGTTACACGAAGCGAAATATCGCATTGTCCGAAAATCAACCCATTTAAAATCTTACCTAGTTATCTATAGAGTAGATATTGGATTGATCATATACCGTATAAAATTCGCGAGCTCTCAAAAAAACAATAGAAGATTGTGATACACCAAAAACTGTCACCAAGGCCTCTCAAAAAGCAATTCTCAAATACCTTAGCAACCCAAAACCCAACCTATTGACAACCTTAACCGTTTATCTATAGAGTAGATATTGGCGTGTGCCGTATAAAAGTGTGCCAACTCGCGAGGTCGAATAAGCGGGTCAGTGGGACGCCGCAAGTGGGTGAGTGACGGCCCAGCATTGAACTTGGTGCTGTTATGTCACTTCTGCCTGTGACGGTGTCCAGTACGTCATGAAGGCACTAGGATGATGATGATGACGAAATTATACAGCCTTTTTGAACTGGGAATCGCGGCTTTCGCCAAGCAGCTGAGTTGTGCTGAAATGTAAGTTTGTATTAGACAAACCGGTAATAATGGGTTTCTTTAGATATATGAGGTCAACTGGGTCATGCCAAATGTGCTGCCTCTAGATTCTCTAGAATTACAAGTAGGTGGTTAATACGGGTAGCGGTAGGCGAGTCGTTTTGACAGTACTCGCCGGCAGTGTGAATTGTAGACAAGCGATCAGACCAGATCAACCTAGGTTGGTCTGCTCTGGTGAAACTAGTCTCACACTAAGCTCAATATAATAGGGCTTGTGTTGTGGGTACTAGACAAAGATATATATAATATATAGTTATTGTATATAAATATCATACATCCGTAACTCAAAAACAAATATTAGTGATAAACACACAAATACACGCCGTTCCCAGGATTCGACGGGACCTCCTGCTTCGTAGTCAAGGTCACTACCGACTAGGCTAAGAGGCCGACATTTTTAACACGTTTCAAGCTCGAAAACGCCTCTAGCCTTTTGCCGGACAACTGCCGATACCTAATAGTGTGACATTACATTACTTTTCATCAATACGTGAGATACGATTGCCCAGACACTCTCTGATTATCGATCGATTAATCGTATCCCGTACGTGTGAAAATCGAATAATGTAATCGCAATCGCTACATGCAATTACGAAATGGTCGGATCGATAAATTATTTCCATCCTAATATCTGTCTGTCACGTTAGACATACGCTATTGTTTAAATTAATGAGTTTTTTATATAGATTGTTTTTATTTGGCTTATCGCATTTAGCTAATGAAAAATGAAAGGACATTGGATTAGATAATGTTGCTTATGTTTATTAACTGTGTGTAATGTTTGACATTAGGTACCTAATTACTATGTGTTCATTGCTAACTTTCATTAATTTACTTTTTCCATAGTGAAACGTATAATTCAATATCCGTATGTAAATAACGACCTTACTAATATTGTCCTTTTTTTTGTTTACAGGTAAGTAGCCGCACTTCAAACCCAGTGTGTATGTATATTAATATCTTCACTGCTTCCAGTCCAATATCCAATACATTCTTTCATATTTGGGTCAAAAACGTTCTGACAAACTGGCATCTTTTGTGTGGGTATTATAATATTAATAAGTTAACGATTTGAGTAAGCTTTCATCATTCCTATTTTAAGATTTGGAATTGCCTACAAAGCTCCAGTAAGAAAATTAGTCGGAAAATATCTTATCATACCAGGCCAGGCCACGTATTACACGTTTAATGCTACCTACGTTTGTTAACATCCCTTCTCGGAACGTCTAGACGACCTTTACGTTCAGAGTTTCAGACTTAGGTGTAACCTTGGTGCCGCGACCAGTGAAATCGGTTTCGGCTATTTTGTGGTGTGAATCTTTTGGCTTTTGGGCCGTTGGGTAACCAGAGTTAAAAGTCATATTTCATATCATACCACGCAGGCAGCGTATGAAAAGTTTGGTAATTTTCGACGAAATGTTTAATACTTCCCCTTTTTGAAACTATTTTTTTTAAAGGAAAGATATGATGACAGTAATGAAAAAAATAGTAGCCACGTCAAATTAAGCCGAATTTGGGAAAGCTGCGGAAATAATTCGTGTAGTTTTGAAAATTGGTACAGGCATACCTTGTGGTGTCCAGATAAACATACTAAAAGTCCTCGAGGGTAGGGGGTGTGCTCGGGGTGAAGAGGGGGGTTGAAGGTACCTTTTTTCATATTTTTGCTCATATCTCGAATATCTGTACGAATAGCATTATAATTACTTCGGACAAAAGTTTTAACATAAAATTTACTACAAATTTGGTTTTGTTTATTTTTACTCTGCGATCAATACTTTAGGAGCTACAGGCTGTTAAAGTTAAATGAGAGATAAAAAATAGACGGTTTAAGAAAACGTCGTATTTTCATAATTGTTCATCATAAATAAAATTTTTAGTTTAGAATAAGCAAGCTAAACAACCTGCTGATAAAATATAAATAAAACCGGCCAAGATCATGTCGGGCCATGCTCAGTGTAGGGTTCCGTAGTTACCCGTCCGTCAAAATAGACTATTTGCAAAAACTCAAAAACTGCTAGACCAATTAGGCTCGCTATATTTTTCCCTGAAAGTATTTACTAAGTTTTATTTTTACGATTTTTTTTTCATATTTTTTGGACCCATGGTTCAAATGTTAGGGGAACTAAAGTGGAAAACACAACTTTTTTTCTTTCAGATCGATTATTTCCGAAAATATTAAGTTGATCAAAAAATGGTTCTCGAAGACCCCTATTCGTTTTGAAAGACCTATCCAACGACACCCCACACTATAGGGTGGAAGTGAAAAAAAAATTCATCCCCTCTTTAATGTAGGGCAGCCACCCTAAAAAAAATATTTTTTTATGGTGGCTGTCCTACATTAAAGTGGGGATGAAATTTTTTTTCGCTTTTACCCTATAGTGTGAGGTGTCGTTGGATAGGTATTTTAAAGCGAATCGCAAAAGAAATATCTGTTTTTTTCCGATATAATAAAGTTTTTTTAAATAAAACAATGATAGTGGCAAACAGGAATACGGCCCGCCCGATGGTAAGCGGTAACCGTAGCCCATGGATGCCTGTGACGTCAGCAACAGTGATGTTTTACAATTGTCGCACCTGTCACCGTGGTGAAATTGGAGCCAGGTTGCTTAGCTTGCTTACTCTAAGCTAAATTTTTTATTTATGATGAACAATTGCAAAAAAATTACATTTTCTTAAACCGTCTATTTTTTATCACTTACTTAACTTTAACAGCCTGTAGCTCCTAAAGTATTGATCGCAGACTAAAAATAAACATAACCAAATTTGTAGTAAATTTTATGTTAAAACTTTTATCCGAAGAAATTATAGTGCTATTCGTACAGATAGATCTTCGAGATATGAGCAAAAATATGAAAAAAGGTACCTTCAACCCCCCTCTACACCCCCAGCACACCCCCTACCCCCGAGGACTTGTAGTATGTTTATCTGGACACCACAAGGTATACCTGTACCAATTTTCAAAACTACACGAATTATTTCCGCAGATTTTTCTAATTTGCTTAGGCTATAGTAAAAGTTATTAAAACACCTTATCTTACTAATAACAGGAACGTTATTTGTGTCGACGCATGTGTCAAATTTGAGTATTATATGAAGTAAAGTACCTAATTGTAATATCCATACGGGTTTAGATCTAATTTTTAAAACCTATCACCAACTCTCTTCCGTTATTGCCGCGGTTTGATGCATACTCCCGCCAGTCGTTGTAAAAAGCGTCGAAGCCGTCCCGCCGTCGCCGTCCCGCCTTTGCCCAGCATTGGGACACAAATTGGCCTACAAGAAAAATAAAAAATAATCACCTACTGGACACACTTAGTAATACACTGATCCACAAGTCACAACTTTTCGCTTTCTACTTCCTTGATTCTAAATAGTCTTAACTAGAATCGGTATCTGGTATCAGTTCGTCGAAAACCGCCACCCCTGGGTCCGCCCACGCTCTTCAGGTGTTCTTGAAACTAGCTTATTCGTCCTTGCTGCGGAATGGAAAATAAACACGACCTTCACTCAGATTGCCTTGTTTCATTACAATTACATGATTGAAATGTCTTCTTCTACCTAGCGTTATCCCGGCCTTTGCCAGGGTCCGCTTTCCTACTTGCCTTTCTCCACTTTGCGCGATCCTGGGCGTCCTCTCGTGTGAGCCCGTTTACGCTCATACCGGCTTTCACGACATCGAGTCATCGCTTTTTTGGTCTGCCTTGGGGTCGGGGGCCGTCAAGAGCTAGGTTAAGGCATATGTTTCCTACGTAGTCAGCTGGCCTGCGACAAACGTGGCCGAACCACCGGAGGCGTCATTCTAATAAGTGTAAAAATAAGAAATGATTTGGATTTTGTAGTTTGGCATATACATTGTCGTTTGTCGGAGTTTTGGGGTAAAGTGTAACTTATTGTGTGAGTTATGTAGACGGACTTACAGAATTCACTAAGGAGACAGATGATCAATATGAGACATGAGTTACATAAGACTGTATCTTTACATATCTTAGAGAAAAGAGAGGTTTCTTAGAGGCAGCTTCTATGTCAAGATTTTTTTAAGTTTACATTTCTTGGCAATGTAACTAATTTTGTAGCGCTACGCTGTAGACCTGAAACGTATTTCAACAAGTACGTAGTCAATGGTCGAGCGCGCTTAGCATCGATATAGCCTTGAAACACACACAGTCTCATAGAAATAAAATAATTATAGATTTTTGACGAATAATTTATCTAACTAAAGCAGCAAATGTAATAGATTCACAAGAAATCCCTTGGTTATCAATTAACGAAACCCGAAATAACCTAACCACTATATGCGGTCTATTAAAAGGCCTCGTGTCGAGGAACGTAGCAAAAGGCAATCTTTGCGTTATTGATGTTCTAATTATAGGACAGCCGAGCCGAGCTATGGTTTTATATAGCCACGTGTAACGCGTAGGAGGCTACTTATTGACAATGTACCTTACCTACCCGTAATGTTATGTTTCATAGTACATTACAATACTAGTGCAAAAAGTAACAATTCGCAATGAGTGGCGATAAATTAAGACACGATCGAGGGGAGTGTTTCAAATCGACACGAGTTGCGAATTACCTTTTCGCACGTGTATTGTACAACGTTTTACAGTACATATGGCCCTTTAATTTTTTGACATAGGCACGTATTGTGCTAATTACCGCACTAGGGCGGTAAAGTAGCACCATTACGTACTGTAAAAATATGAATATTTGGGTTCGAAACCTGGTAAGGGCATTTATTAGTGTGTACCATAAATATTTGTTCCTGAGTTATGGATGTTATCTATGAATATAAGTATGTATTAGATACTAATTATATATTATATATTTCGTCGTCTAATACCCACAACACAAGCCTTATTGAACTTACTGTGGGCCTAGGTAGATTTGTGTAAAATTGTCTCATAATATTTATTCATAAAGCTCACGGAACATCCTAGAAACATTTTTTGACTCATACCTGTTCATCCTTCTATCCAAAAATTTAAATAATGTCTATATTCAGCAGGGTTCTGTTTGTTTAAGTATATGTTACTTATGTTAACATTAGCTATAAGCATAAACAATTATATAAACTAAACAAAACATATTTTCATGGCTTCTCTTACGTAACATGTTATGCGTATGCGGAATGTTCCTGACATATCAAGCCTTATACCCTACTCTATACAGGCATTGAGCATTTCATTATATCATTAAATCATTATACATGGGTACAAAGGCTTTATTTCTAATAAGGGTGTTAACTCTTGTAATAGTTCTATAACCTTTTCATTTTAGTTTGCTTACTCAAGATATTCAGCTAAGGCTTCTCTTATATATTTGGCTCCATTGTTTAAAATCATATTCAAATCCTACAGTTTCCGCAACTTCTGATGAAAACATCTAAAACAGCGAAATATACCGCTCGTATAGGTACTTGATTTACTTAGTTAGACATAATGACATTAATGACAAAATCGAGAAGTCAAGACCACACTATAAATCGATTTTCTTACTGTCAAAATGGCCTAGGTAATTGGGGCCATGGGAACAACGCATTTAAGCGTACAGTTCCCATACAAGTTGCATTTGGAGTGCTCTGGGTCTTATTACGAGAAGTAATCTCATAAGACGCAGTGTGCAAATCTGAAGAGACTTAGAAACATATTTTTTGCATGTAACATTGTATGTGTCATTACATCTAATGTGCAAGAAAACGTATGATTATCGATAATAAATGCAAATAAAACCTTAAGGTCGCACAAAAAAGGATGCTCATCTTACACACGCTCCGACATCGCGTGCAATTCAGTCTGGATGTAATAGGTTGTAACCGCCGTCTTCCGCGTAGACAAGGACGAGCGCTATCGATATGGTTGGCTAATCTGAACACCGAAGCAAATCGCTCTTTTACTCCAATTAAGGCGTAATTAGAGTGACAGAGAAAAATGCTCGTAACTTCGGTGTTCGCGGTAGACCCTCTGGTTCTAGCGTATTCCATCTTATCAATCGGTCGTCTGATGTAATTTAGTTAACCTTAATGCAAAGACATATGGTTCACCGATAGTCAGTTAACGAGTGTTGGTGGTGACAAAAATTATGTAAACTGAGATACGCTTCATGTATATCTTTTACCTTGACGATGTGTTCTTGTTATCCCGCATTAAAGTCTCTCGAGTGGCTAGTTCCAAGTCTTTCTAGCAAGTACCAGTTGAGCCAGAATTTTTCAATTGATCGTCTTCATGCAGGAGATCGTCTACTGCCATTCGATTGCCAGCGCGGATCCTTTGACAAGTACTCTCTCTCTTACCTTAATGCTATTGATAGAAATTGAATCTGTATTTTTTCTAACTTTGATTTTGTCATTTCTTCATATACATTATTCATCATGCCAGCGTCTTAAATTAATCCCTTCTGAAGATTAGCCTTTTTAATTGACCATTGCGTGTCACCAAAAAATTGTTTGGCCCTGATCTAATATAGCTTCATGTAGCGAAGAATCATTATCAGCTAAATAATTCGGGTCATCAATTTTAGTATATTGGGAACGTAAGAAGGTTTTTAAGCCTAAAAATCTTCTCATTCGTTTCTGAAAATAACACTAAAACCAGACTTTAACTGTGCATGCGTTAACAAAGTTAAAATGTATGTACATTTTACACTACCTAGTGGTCTAGATAATTTCCCCTGTATTATCATAAATATTAGTGAAGACCAAGGGGACATCACTATTATTTACCTTTTCTCAGTCGTCATTCGTCATACATTCCAAAGCTCATATCTTCGAATATCATATGAGTCGTATATCCTTAGGAACTGCAAATAATTATCATGGTTGTGAGTTTGTGACCTAATTCAATTTACCCAACTTGTCCACATTGTTTCGTGTCCCTCGTCACGTGATCGCTGGCACGTGAGTGCACGTTGCACTGATACGTGACAGTCTCTCGTGGCCTCTGTTTAGGTACACATGTGACTTTGTCAAGGACGTTTTAGGGGATTCAGAGTATTTGTAACTTAAAGCGCAAATTATTTGGTAACCGCATTGGAAAATTGTTCCACTGTCGTCCTAAGGCTTTTTCCGATTGTAGTCCTACTCTTGTATGAAAGAGGAGGTATGAAAGAGCGAATACCTCCTAACACAAGTGTCAAACTTAAAAGGACGATTCGACACCTTAGAAAAAACTTGGTAAATTACGACATTTAGAATTTTTTTACACTTGTCTCTTGGACGTAGAACAATCTCTAGGCGTTATTTTAGGAATGCTGTAAGTGTTGATAAAGCAGATAGAAGGTAATGAAGGCATGTGACGAAGGCGGCCATGATGGTCTGTCTAGTGCGACTTACTGCAAGGGAGCGCAACGAATATTGGGAAGCCCATAGTCTATTAAGTCATTTCGATGCTAGTGGTCTCTTTTGTAAACTTGCATCTTAGCAAACAAACATCTTTTCGGTTGTTCCACTTAATAAGAATCAACAAAATGCGACTTTACTCTCATGATGATAAACTGACCGACTATCAATTGCCTGAAAACAGCGTAAACAATAACAAAGCACGCGGCGTTGGAACGCATTCGCGAGGAAATAAACAAAACAATACAGGCAAATTTACTGTACCATCAATCAAACGGTAACCTATGCGTGATACGGACGTACGGCGCATCATTTACGTACAGTGTGTGCTGCGTTACTCGGTGGGAAAATATGAAACTTTTACAAAAGGGTTTTTGATATTTTTTGTGATATTTATAAATCCTATTTTAGCGCGCCGTAATTTCAGGCAGGCAATAATTTCAATACATACCAAATCACTGTGAATATTCTCTATATAATGTTAAAAAATAATTAACCAGATATATCAATAAATAAGAAATGTACATCAAGTTGAAAAAGTATAATTATCTGTTACATTAAACTGCAACTATTATTATAACAAACAAAAAACCCGACTGTTTACATATATTTTTGAAATGGTCTTTTCACTAGCTTTCATTTGGTACCCATATTGCTATAGTAAGAAAAAAAACACAATACCCCCACTCCATTTTTTTTATTTAGCCGGCGCCATTTTTGACATATGAGGTGTGGTTGAATTCGTCAGAATTGTGGTAGTGACATAGGCTACATACATTTTGAAAATGGCGCCCGCTAATATAAAAATGGGGGGGGGGGGTTGTTTTTTTCCTTACTATAGCAATATGGGTACCAAATGAAAGCTAGTAAAAATACCATTTCAAAAATATATGTCAAACTGTCGGGTCTTTTGTTTGTTTTAATAATAGTTACAGTTTAATGTAACAGAAAATTATACTTTTTTCAACTTGATGTACTTTTCTTATTTTTTGATATATCTGGTTAATTATTTTTTAACATTATATAGAAGATATTCACAGTCACTTGGTATGTATTTTGGACGAATCCATTCAGCCATTTTCAATTTAGAGCAGTTAGAAGTCAACTGTGGATTGTGAAATTTTTTAACGTTTTCTAATAATTCGTTAAACCAAGTATTGTTAATATTATAGTATGTTATATATTTGTAATCTACTCACAAAGCCCTTTCGTTGGGTACCCCACATGGTATGTTTAAAAGAAAATTAAAAAAAAGTTTGTACTGCCGACTTTTATGACGTCACATCAACTACCCCCACCACTTTATTATTATATATATATATTATTTGTATTCAGGGCATTACACTGAATGCGTCGATACCATATTCATCCATATCCGAGACGACATGAGCGAAAATCGATTTCTAGAAGACTTTTCTTTCGTTGGCCGGGCCACTATTTTTTGTTAGGATCAAATTTCAATATGATACCTAATTTCTGAAATAAACAGAATGGTCAGAAAAATGTTTTTAGTTTCACCGAATCTTGTATTACGTAATAGGTACAGTCGAAAGTTTTAATATGACCCATTTTGTACCTTATCATTCATATTGATTGTCACTGTGACAACTGACAAGATACGAAATGGGTCATAAATTAATACTTTTGACAGTGACGTGGTACGAGTAGTTACGTTACATACTAAATGCATGTACTAGAAATGTATTAGTATTTTTTAGTTAGTATTTAAGTGTGACAGTGATGAATTGATGAGGTTGTTGTATCATTGTATTCTTACGTATGTTGATAGATTATATATTAGATTAGATAGATAATACTCGTAAGACGCACTAACGCTAACTGATAACTAAAATATACGGGCCAAGGGCCCTTAAGGACACATTCTTTTCAAACCTTTTTACTAAAACCAGAACTGAATTTAGTCTTATCCTTGAACTTAAATTAATTCATGAAAATGAAATGGTTTTGCACTTACGATGACGATCAATACAACATGGTCCAAGCAATTTGATTTCTGTACCATTTTGTACCTTGTCAAGTGACAATAAGAGATTTCTAGCGGCTTTCATATTGATTCAACAAGGCACGAAATGGTAATTTAATTAAATTCCTTGACTGTAAAGGATCTTCATAAAGCGTGCCACGTTTTTATTGCTCTTGAGTTTATTAATTCAATGAAGAATCGATTACCTTTTTATTATTTATTACAAGCTAACCAGCAATTGAACCTAATCTTGCCTTGCCTTGAACAGGTCTAGATCGCATTATCTAGAGTCTAGCGTGTCTGAGTACCTAATAACTTTAGGGCCATTAATTTCCCACAAATTGTAAGGCGTCAGGGTAGACCTCGTCGGAGATAGAGGGACGAGCTTGACGCCTTGAGTTTGACTTCAGAGACTGGTGGGACACATGTGGGATACGTGGAAGAATAGGACGCAGGCCTATGCCCAGCATTGGGGAATATATGTATGCATAGTTATCCATGCTGAAATCGCCAACGGAGACCCTGGCTTATGCGAGCGTGAGCTCTGATATAGCTGGCAAAGCCAGAACCTTTTTTTTTAACTCTATCGCAGGTGGGCCAGTAAAGTTGACCAGAATTGGGACAATATGGGCTCGTAATAGTAATAAACAATAGTTTATAAGTCGGCCCTGATTTGTCACCGCAATTTTGACTAATGACACAAACAACTAAATTGAAGAGTTATTGCGTAACCTAGCCACTGGATATAAGTGGCGTCTTCCGGATTTTCTCGAGCTCTACCAACGTCCACATCGACTGATCATTCGTCAATCTTATTGCGAAGACATAGAGTACACAATAGATCAATTTAAGAATGGTAGTACCGGCTACGTGGGCTCGCAGTTTTCTTCCTAATAATTTTGCTGACCAGTAGACTTTATGCCATTGTGATAAGATCTAAATACATACAAGTATTTGAAGGTCAATTGTGTGAATCAGTAAATTTAATAAAGTATGTTGTTGTTGTTGTAATACGATCCAACATGACCTTTGAAAAAGTTTGTAGAAAAGATGGTGTATAAAAGGAAACTACTCTTAATTCCCTTTTCTATGTCTTTCCCTTCTTTTATTTGTTTCTGCTCTCAAACATGTTTCAAACCTGTGGATGATAGGTACATACACATAACAACTGAGGCAATTTTCCATTTTCTCAGGCCGTAAGAGCCATCCCACACAGAGCTTAAATTAAGAATTAGAATGTCTCTGGGTTCTGATAGTTCTGATTATTATCTATGGTCTCTGATTTTTGTTATGTATCCTATTAGACATGCAGAATGGATCTGACCCAAAGAAATCCCTAACAAGTAGAGCTCATATTTTGATTATATATATTAATATGTATATTATACTAGTATACCAGTTCAATAAGATATAAAGTGTTTATACTTAAACTTACATGATGTTTACTTATTGATTTTCTTATTCTGTCTTATAACATTTATAACCCAATCTATCAATCCACACGAGCCTCTATTGATATATTTAGCTGCAAAAGCCATTAGCTAATTAGTTAAATCTCGTTACGTAAATGATTGAAATAATTAAATGCTAATAGTACAAGGCCACTGCCCGCCTATGCGGTGACATTAGAAATTAACTGGTTATAGGTACAACTTTCTTACAATAGGTGACAGACTGACTGACTCAGTAATGTCACCTTGGTCGGGTGCATTACAATTTGGTCGCCAACGACTTACTACACAGTCGGAAATTACCAAGGTCGCCGCCCATATAGTAAGATAGTAACCCCCTTATTCATAAAACTTTACGGGCCTGATTTAGTTAAATTATGTTTTATCCCTTTCTTACAAATACATTTTAAGTCAAAATCACATAAAACGAAGACCCCGCCGCGTCAGTCTGTTTGTGTGTTTGTTCGCGATAAACTCGAAAACTACTGAACGGATTTTCATGCGGTTTTCACCTATCAATAGATATTTTGTTAACACGTCCGAAGCCGGGGCGGGTCGCTAGTGACAGATGACTTAAAAACTTAAATAAAGACAAACGATTCATAGCTAATTCAGGCCAGTAACGCGTTTATAACGCCATAAGGGTTTAAAACTCCAGATTGATCGATTTGTCCGTTTTACGCGGGTCTCTATTGTTTCCCATAAAGTTTTAAGTCATAATGTATTGTTTGTCCGAATTTTCGTTAGTCATAATTTGGTTTTTCTCAGAAACGCGTAACTTTTCAGGATTGCCATAAAACAAACCTAACCTATCTATACGATAACCTTGCGAAAATCCTGAAAAGTTAACGGTTTCAGAATTATGACTATGACTAATGATAATCTGACATTCATTACATTATGACTTTCAATAATTATGTCAAACAAAGGGATCCGGTTTTACGCATTACAAATCATCCGACCGACTTACCTATCTTTGTAAATCGAATGCCGGATCCAGCGGGCTCAGCACGGTTCCATTTTTATCGACTATCACTATGCGCGTCCCTTTCGCACTTACATACTTGTTAGAACTTGACAGGCATGGTGACAAGGGATAAAAACGCGACCGTGCTAAGCCGCCAGGTTTGTGTGTCGATGCGCCGTCCTATTTGTCGCCCCGCTTAGCCGTTGCATAAGACAATGGAAATGGGCTACCGAGCCGCATTGCTTCATAGATTCGCAGGGTTGCCCACGAGAAGTAATTAACACGATTTCGCTATTTAGGCGACCTCGGTGCCATATCGGAAGCTTGTTTTTATTCGTTGTATAAAATACAATACAGATTACAAATATTCTTTATTGCGCTCCAATTATTCATGAAACATTACAGACAAATTAAACATGTAAATTAAAATATGGTAGACAACAGGCGGTCTTATCGCTAAATAGCGGTCTCTTCTAGACAACCTTTCGGTAGTGGAGACTAAGTAAAAAAAACTAGTGAAAATCATAAATATGATCCGTATGTTATGAATCGGATTCGGCGATGCTGGCGCCCTTCGCTCGTGAGAACATCTTTTCCGATAGCGGCGTATGAATTGACTTGATATTGATACCTTAAGGGGCGAAGGCATAAGAGAATCGAATCAAGCCAGTGTTCTAAGTTTGATAGAGTTCTGTAGCTTGTGTCATGTATAGTCACCTTGATTGCATTGAAGCAGTACCTATATCCTTATTAATTAAGCTGCATGTGAAGTCATCAACTGTGAAAACAATACACTGTATATAAGAGACAAGCTGGATTAAGACAAGATATTTTCTCAGTTTGTCTTGGCTTACATTAGAATTCTTCCTAGTTGATTGTCAGCCCTGAAACCTGCAGACGTCGTGAGTTATGATCTAGTTGCTTGTCTCAGATTTGTCTATGCCCTGTTTACTTTCACCGGCTTTGTCTCGAAGGATGTGGTCGTGTTTGGGCATTGTGCAAGCCCTGATTCATTTGTGCCGGATTGTCAAATTGTGACAGTAATTGATAATTTTAACTCTCGATTCTGCAAAAGCTTAAGGAAGCTCGTTATTTCTAAAGACAACTATTTACATTGGGCCAATGTCAGCCAACTTAATAAATAAATATATATTATGTGGCTAACATTGGGCCAATGTCAGCCAACTTAATAAATAAATATATATTATGTGGCTTACATTGGGCCAATGTCAGCCAACTTAATAAATAAATATATATTATGTGGCTTACATTGGGCCAATGTCAGCCAACTTAATAAATAAATATATATTATGTGGCAATATTACACAAATTGACCTACTTATAGTATTTTTCAAACTGGAATGGTACGATATCTAAAAATGCCTAATGTCGCAAAATTGTATTGAATTGACATCATCATCGTACCCTTCCTGTTTCAAAAATAAAAATAGCCCCACAGTAAGCTCAATAAAGCTTGTGTTGTGGGTACTAGACCGACGATATGTATAATATAATGATTATAAATATTATTATGTATAATGTATAAATCTAATTGCTCCGTCCTTTAATATGGTCAACGTTAGCTTAACATGTACTTACACAAAATACTTACTATTTGATATACTGGTGTTTTATCAGATCACAAAACCGGATATATAATCACGGTTTCTCGACATTTTGCCGCTTTGGAAAACATAATAACTCAAAAGGCGATCCGCTATAAGACATATTGGACCAGCATCATGACTAATCTAAACGAGTATTTTAGCTTTGCTTTCACGCATATGATTTTGTCGAAGCATTCCATTGCAAGCGTCATGTTATCTGTATATCAGTCTTCTTCTTTTTCTTTGCTCCATCCCACTTTAGGTGGGGTCTCCTAATTTTTAGGCGCCAAAATTGCCTGTCTTGGGTTGTCGGGTCGGCGAAATTCAATTTATTTGTCAGTTTGGTCATGCTGGCCCACCATGTCAGCAATGGGCATCCGCGGCCTCTCTTACGTTCCGGGACGCATAGAGCGTTTTGACCACGATTATCTGTATATCAGTAATTTTTTTAAAGCATTTAGAACTGATATGACGTAGAATTCACCCACATGATTCACTATTAATGATTTGCGTACGAAATGACGTTATATTATAACATAAAACATAAACTATATCAAATTCGCTATTCGATGATGGAGCTCGGTCGTCAACTGCGACATGCCATGCATTTCTCGGTTTACGATCATTGCGTCGTGCGTTGTAAGTTGTAACTTGTGAGTACAAATCAAGTTACATGTGCATTACTTTACATGCTTTACATTACTTTGCTGTGTATTAAATCACGTACTTACCTATTAGGTGTTTCTAACTGGCGATTCTATTTTGCCTAGGCCTACAAGGATGAAAAACGTTTTGACTTTGAAAAAACGTTGTAATTAGTGCCTAAGTGCACAATTATAGTTGCAATTTTATTTATTTATCCTCGTAAGATCCAATGTGCTTCTAATGTAACACTTCGTTTCAGTCTAATTAAAACTTTTTGTAAACTAAATAAAGTAGAATTTCGTTTGCTTTCGCAAACAAACGAAATTTTGCTTCCCAATTTACTTATACGATAAGGTTCGGGTTGGTTTGGGTTAAAATTAGGAGAATTTTGTAGGGAGGGCCTTACGAGATTCGACAACAGGCACAACACTAAAACGATTTCAGATGTTAAGGCTGGCGTCCACTAGACTCGCCGAGGCGAATCGAATCGAATCGCAATAATTCGCCTCCTATATTTTTACACAAGAATCGGCGCGCCGCGGCTCTTCGTCAATGGACGCAGTTGCATAGAAAATATAGGAGGCGAATTATTGCGATTCGATTCGCCTCGGCGAGTCTAGTGGACGCCAGCCTTTATAGTGTGCATAATAAAGAAACCTCTTAAAGAAATTGTCTATATTGTCTGTATTTTTTGTTGTTGTTTGAGCTTTGCAATAAAATAGTTATTATATTGTATTGTAATAGACTCTCTAAGGGCCACCCCACACTAGCGTCTTTAGAGCGTCGACGTGTAGTCAGCGCTATGGAAAATGGCGTCGTTGCGCAGTTGCGCCAACGTTGCGTTGAACAGCTACCATAGAGTTGACAAGACGCCGACGCTCGGGAGACGCTAGTGTGGTGTGGCTCTAACCTATTCGTAACCTTCGGAGATTTATCAATATTGGCCATATTCTCGGAAAGTATGATAACAGTTTTTCCTATAACTGTAATAAAGCAATAAGGCAAATAAACGTTTTGGTGTCAACGCGTTCGGTTATCGCTAACCCGGTTACAATACATAATAATTAGGCTTTGTTCTGCTAACTTTATACCTATTGTTTAGCGGTCTAGATTGTTCTATAATGCTTACCTAACTTAGCAATTAATATGTCACGCCAAACATGTTACTCTGAGAAATAGTAATCATTATAATTTTGTCGGACAATGACACGTATTATGTCGATGCTGAGTGCTGATTACTCATAGCGATCAGAATAAAACGATTTCAAAGGATTGTCATATACAGTATTTACTACATTTTTATTGTTTCTGATTTACATCTTAAAATCAATCAATTCGATTTTACAAAAGATCTAAAATTCGGCACACCGCCATGTTTTCAGATAATCAAAACAAAAGAACAAACAAGTCATTTCTTAGAGAACAATGCCCACACGTGCAAGAAGCCCGCACATGTATGATTGTATGACTTGTTTTAGTCTTATTGCACATACATACCAAGTGTATGTTGCCAGTATGTTGCATCAACATAGTAACTGGTTGAATATCAAATGTATGCTCTATTAATGTAATCTTATGTTACGAATGACTCCCAATTTTTAGAAAATCTCCATAGTTTCTGTACATTCGTGATTCGTACTTGTTATTTTGTTTTGTACTGCAATTTAGCCTCAAAAAGTGCTTGCTATTAATCCTACAGTCTTACCAGAGGTCGGTATAACTTACGCCAAGTCAGACAACGCTAATACGTCGTCGCCCAAATGTAATGTTAATTAATTTCATTCATAATTTGTACTTATTGTTTCTCTTTGTATTTTCTTTTATTTTGTAGTTTCACAGTGCCTTGGTTTAATACTGTAATGCTGTGTTACTTATTTGATCAATAAATAAATAAAATAAACTTGAAGAAGACCCAACCGCAGTAGAAATCAAGCATTAGTAATATCAAAGAGCCGCTAATATTATTTTCAGTGGTCTACGAATTCTTTGGTTGGCCGAGCCAGTGGGGAGAGCTACAATCGTACCTCCAAAGAGCCCCTTGAAGCTAAGAAGAGCCACAGTTTGCCGACCGCATGGTCAAGACATTTTATATACGCCAAGTTCAAATATTTATATTTATGATCTTAATTGATTTCTTGTCCCTTGTAGAGTCAGACCGAGAAAAGTCTGCAGCGATTTTGATAGCCCACGCAGTGCAAGTGTCATTTTAAACGTCTAACTTCTATGAAATTATGACGTGTAAATAACACTTGCACTGCGGGGGCTATCAAAATCGCTGCAGACTTTTCTTGGTCTAAGTCTAAAGAAATTTGAGATCTTCTAGATATTCAATAGCTCATTATAGTTTAGAAACCAGTAGTGAAAATAATATCTGACTCGTTGATTAACTGACTGGCACATTTCCGTTATGTCAAATTTTTTGCATATAAAAAGCAGATTGGCGTAACTGACATATTCTTTTATCTAACGCTCAAACTTTAGGCCTCAATATAGCGAATTTAAAAAATTTAATAGAACATCTTTCCGATTCTTTCTAGTCTTCACTTATCTCCTCCGATTAAATATACAGTTACACGCATCCTCAACCGAATTGCAACCTTGTTGTTGTATTTATAAAGTTCAAAATCATTATCGACCTATTGACATAGCAACCTATTCAATGAAGCAATTCGTACATTGTAAGATTAGTTGCCATGCGATTCGCAAAAAACGTTATACAGTGGAAACTGGATAAGTGGAATCGCAAGGGACCGGCTGTTTAGTTCCGCTTATCCAGGTTTTCCATTTATCCAGTTTTCCACTTAACCAGGTTCAAATAAAACGTTTTCTCACTTACAGAGGCTCTCGCTAACAGAGGTTGTGGATGCTAGTAATGTCGCTTATAGAGGTCACGTATGGTATGATCAAGACTTAAATAAGCATCTTTTATTAAATATGTATGTAGATATGTATGTATTAACAAAAATAGGTATGTAATCCTGACTTTAAAAAAAGCAATACTGTAAATAATCCACAGTACCTACTCGTATACAATTTTCAAAATTACAAAAACAAAATCACTCCTAATATTTATTTATGCAAGAGAAACCAGTATGGTTAAATAAATCAATGTACCGATTGTACTTTAATGCAAAAAAACTGAACGATGTGTGATCTCATACAAAATACGTAGTTAAAACACGAACCATAATGTTAACGAAACAAACTACCCTCCTTGTGACGGTTTATTAAAAATACAAATTTTATAACGCCGAGCTATTCCACTCATAGAGGTTTCGGGGACGGCTGCTTCCAGTTACAGAGGTAGAAATAAGAAATTTTCGAAAAAATGGATTTCGCTTATAGAGGTCCCAAAATTCCACTTATAGAGGTAATTCGTTGCCAAGGGACTGGAACCGAGAACTTGGGTCCACTTAAAGAGGTTTTCCACTAACCCAGGTTCCACTTATCCAGTTTCCACTGTAATTGACCTACTGAGCGTTGCTAATCAAATTCGCACCTTATTACAAGGCTTCAAAGTGCAAATTGCTTCCCCATGTCAATACTTTAGTTACAGCTGCTAAATTTTAAAGTTTATTCTAAACTTATTAAAGTCCATTTTTCTCTGAAACGAGTTAAACGATTACCGTACTGTAACCTTCCGCGTGTGGTTTCGGCCTCGCTCCTGCCACGTTCAAGGTTCGATTCTAGTGTGACTTTTCATGTAAACTAGACTTAAAGGGGTTGATATAAGATTCAGTTTAGTTTGACAGAGGTTGACCGTGGTGATACAAGAAATTTGTTGATAAGCCTGTAATGAAGATAATGTATTTGCTAGTTGAAACTCGCGGAAGGTAAAAAGATGATCATGAGTGTTTATCTTAGGTACTTGGTTTACCCAATTGTACAGTCGCCTGCAATAATATTGTAAATTAGACCTTCCAGCCGGTTCGGCGTGGATTTCGACCTATGTCTAAACGCTGCGCTGGTTCAATGGCCTCAAATGGCAAAGGAACATCCGTTTCTTATGAAAGATGTAAAAACATAAAATATAACAACAGATAAATGGATGATGTTAAGAATGTGTCAACCCACATTCATTTATCAATAAGATGTCAACTCAAAAAATGGACGCTTAAAGTTGACATTTTATTGCAAAATGGATGTGGGATGACTAATTTTTGCTAAACACCATCCAAATAATGGTCCCTACACTCACCCCCAGTACCGTGGTGCGGGTATCCGCAATATCCTTCCGCAATAGGCAACAACGAACTCCGCAGTTCTTCAAAAATAATAAATTTCGTGAAACGTGAAAAATTGTCCGCACATTTTCTCAATGACAGATTTCTTCTTCTGTTTTTTTTTCTTGCTTTTCCCCAAACGACATAATATATACAAAGAGGTGGGAATGAATGAGGTGATAATACTGATAATGGTATTAAAAACTAAACAAATATGTTACACAACGAAGACCGCAAAAATACGATCTTATTTGTGGAACGTGTCACGTATTTTTGCGGCCTTCGTAGAGTAACATATTATTGACAGGTGACTGTACATCCAGGGAGGATGTTTCACATAATTTGTGAGGGATAAGTTTGAATAAATTGAGTTATCTATGGTACGTTTTCGTAACTCAGTGGAAGATTTTCTAGAACATACGGTGACATTGCGCTTATTAGAATAAGAAATTATCTATTCGCCAAATTTTATCGAATACTGACGAAAAAACAAAACATTTATTTGACGAGAACGCTTCAAGGCAAATAAATATGTGACGTTATCTATGAAAAGGGATCTTATTGTCGATGGCACTTACGCCATTATTAGATGCTCCGATATAAAAAATGACGCGCGACGCTATGCACGGCGTAAGCGCCATCGATAATATGGTCCATTTCATAGATAATGGCCATAATGGCCCCATATACATAGTTGTCTCGGCGCACACTACGAATTTGTAGCCTTTGGCGTCGAGACATTAGGTCCGTGGGGTAGGGGGAGGGGGGCTCGGGGGCTCCACAAGGCGCTCAGCAAACGCCTAAGGGAGGCCACAGGTGACCCTCGCGCAAGCAGCTTTCTCGCGCAAAAATTGGCCATAGCAATCTAGCGCGGGAACGCTGCCTGCGTTATGGGCACCCTACCAAGGGCGCAAAATTTTTGATAGGTATTTTTATTTTTTTAGCTTTAGTTATCTTAATTGTAGTTAATTTTAGTTTTATATTCATTTTATAACACTTATTATGTAATAAATGAGTTTCGACCTTTTATTTGACATAAGAATTGATCAGTTCCCTGTGCACTGTGTTACTTTCTATTTGTAATATGTACTGCAAAGGTTGCCTCTGATAAACAAACCTATAATCGGCTCCAACTCTTTCATTACACAGCGTTGATACACCGTAGAACAATATCGGTCGCCAAGGTTCTATCACAGTATACGTAAACAGTATCTACACTCACTTATATATAATAAACGACATATCCGCGACCTAAGCCCTCCAACACACCGACTGGAAAACTCCTCTGTGCATCGAGATACGCACCTTATAAAAAATTTGGTTTTGCGGGCCAAATTAGAGCCTTTCATAATCCGGACAAGAACGGTTTATGGAGTCGCCATTGCCGGATACGGGAAGGAAGGTTGGTTATGAGGATTACCATTATGGTACTTTACTTATTTATTTTACGAGACGCCTGCGGTATTTCCGGACCGATATGACCTTCAAGAAAAGAGCGTACTCCCATCTTAAAAGCAATGGTGTCCATGAGCGACGGTAATCGGGTACCATCAGGTGATCTATTGCTCGTTTGCCTACTATATCATAAAATAGTATTTGCAATCAATGCACTGATTAATATCAGTACTGTGCTGTCCGGCCACGGAAGCCAATCGTTCGGCCGTAGTCGGCTCCACTCGGCTATCATCGGCTTGTAGAAAAACGACATTATTTGTAAGGAAATAGCTTCTTTAACGCCAACTAATGTTTATTTTATTATGTTGGGCTTATGTTTGGAACGATATCACATTGATCATAAGTGTATTAAGCTATGTAGCGCTTACCTTGGTCTCTTGGCTTTTTATAGACAATAGATCGTGACAGTAGATATTATTGTGCGATTGATTATACAGGGTGGAACATTTCGAGAGACTGAGCTGAAAGGATAGGGTTATCTAAGTGATCTACAATCGAGTTATTATAATCGTTAAGCTGGATTTAAAAGTAAAACAAAATAATTAAAATGTTTTTTTTTACATCAGTGACAACCCTACAAAGTTATTTGTACATTTTAAATTGGCATATGTCATGTTATTCAATAGGATCTACTTGCTAGGGTTGAAACATACAGATTATCGCACTAATGTTAAACAAACTGTATCTCAAAAACGGTTAGAAATATTAACGTGATTAATAAGTGAAAAATAAAGTACGTAGCCTAAACAATTCCCAGTTTGCGTAAAAGTCCTTCGTTCTGTTCCACCCGATATTATATTGCCAATAATGCCAATAAGGTTATAATTTATGCACGAATGGCGGAAGTAGCTATTCATATACCTACGATATCTACTATTCTCTGAAATTAATAATTAACTAATCATGCTAAATTAGAACTTTCAATAGATTAGATTAGATTTATTTATTTCATAATACAGATTACATTATTAAATCATGACGTTTACACTACAAAAACTTAACTAACACATAGGTATATTATCACAAAACACTACATTTATTTTATAGTAATTGAAATGATTTCCACACAGCTTGGTGTCAACGGTTTTAGGCGTTTTTAGCGTCCAAAGGGCTTATGAGAGGGTCCAGAAAACCTCATTCTCATGCTATACATAATTAGTAAAAGCGGCCATGATTGGATCGATCAGCTGACTCGTTTGAACCATGCCCTACTAAACAAATGGAGCGTATTGCTTGCAAAAAGGTGCTAAATCCATCCGTGTTCATATCCGTTATTTTATAATACAGTAGTATATAGTAAAGGTAGCTAAGCGGATGAACTCTCCAAAATGATCTTTACAACGTTTTTTACTAGTATCCGACCGAAGGTTCGGTTTCGGCTGACAAGAGTAAAAACGAACGGTTTCGGCTAAAAAAACCTGGTTTCGGTTGGACACTACTTTTTCCTCAGTCTCGATACGGCATTAATGGATAGGGGAAATATTTGTTTGAGTGTGTTTGTGCATGTAAATGTTCTCAATTACCTATGTCCAAAATGGATCAACCGATTTCATTGGTTTTCTGTACACATTCGATAAATTTGAACTCAACAGATAGCCCGCTATAATTTTGTCGAAGTTTTTACACTTTGAGTTACATATTTGAGAAAGTATGAGCGCGTGCAGATTATTTTGAATATTCTTAGAATACTTTGCTTCTGCCTATATTATATTTATATTTATATTATCGCCATAAGTAAAGTAGGTCGCATTTATGTAGGCTGATCTGACGTCGATTCAGGGCACCTACATATCACATTAGATAACTTATGCTTAGATATTTACCATCGTCATTGATCGACGTAATTTTCCTGTGATAGTAGTTCATCACAATAAAAAAAAAGTGTACAGGCCCGGAAATCAGGATCCTATTGCCATCAAAAATACGTCTAATAAAATTTATGTAATTATTATGATATATTTTTTGTAAAGGTGAACTGGTACCCAACGACCTGACCTTTTAAATCACTATCATTGGTCTATTATAGACAATAATAAATTTCCTACAAGATTATAATAATCTTGTAGGAAAATATTCACTGCTCCATTTAAATTAGGTTGAAATGACCAACATCTCAGACCGTATATCCAACGTTATAGCTCAGTACTTTAGGACTTCTTAGGACTTGAAAGACTTGAAACACCATATTAAACCTAGTATCTTTTGTCCACAGGCGGTAGACTGGTGGTCGGTCGGCGTTCTCACCTACGAGCTCCTCACGGGGGCTTCACCGTTCACAGTGGAAGGCGAGAAGAATACACAACAGGAGATCACCAAACGCATAGTGCGGTGTAGCTACCCCGTGCCTACGGAAGTCAGTCCCGAAGTCCAGGACTTTATTAAAAAGTAAGTCTTGATATTAGATTTGTCGTTGGTTGCACCTGCGTACTCCTCACACGGCTTCCTATCGCTGTAAAAGGAGAGAAGAATGCTCATCATGAGATTACCAAGCGCATAGTGCGGTGTAGCTACCCCGTGCCTACGGAAGTCAGTCCCGATGTCCCGAAGTCCAGGACTTTATTAAACAGGTGGTCTGATTTACATACTCCTCATACGGCACCCCTTCGCTGTAAGCCTATTCCTCCTTCATAGGAATTAATCGAACAGGGAAACCGAGGAAAAGGTGGATGGACTGTGTGAGAGATGATAGGAATAAAACACAAGTGAATGATGAGATGACGGGCGATAGAGATGTGTATGGAAGAAAAAGACATGCTGCGCCGACCCCAAGTGAATAAGATAAGGACAAGCAGTGGCGGATTTTCCCTAAGGCCCCATAAGGCGGCCAGATATAGGGACCGCAGTCTACATTCTACATGATGGGTGCTGAGAAAAGGGCGGGGCTAGTTGTTACTACAGGGCATGGGGCCTAGTGCGGCCAACACTGCAAATCCGCCACTGAGGGCAAGCGAATGATGAGAAAAATTTCCGCATCTGGCGCAGCTGGTTCCCTCTGGATATATTGAGGATAGGACATATTAAGTTGACCTACCTCACTTTCCGAGCTACTCACTACTCGTGTCTAAACATTCGTATATAATTTCAGATTGTTAGTGAAAGACCCGCGGCGGCGTCTCGGAGGCGGAGACAGCGATGCCGACGAACTGAAGAGGCATCCATTTTTCCAGGTTAGATATTTGTTATCAGGTCAGTGTCCACAAGGGCCACTCCACATTAGCGTCTTCCGAGTGTCGGCGTCTAGTAAACTCTATGGCTGCTGCTAGACGCAACGTTGACGCAACTGCGCAGCGACGCCATTTTCCATAGCGCTGACTAGACCCCGACGCTCAAAAGACTAGAGTGGGGTGGCTGTTGTAGCAGAGTGACGTTTATGAACGTACTCCTATAAATAGTTTATCTATGGCTGTCACTTTGACAGCTCTCTCTTACCTATCTCATGACTAGGCAGATGGATGTGCGATATAACAATATAAATTTTATTAGACAATATCTTGAATTTAGTTTCCAAAGCTTGGAATAAAATTGAAATGTATGATACGCTCGCTGCGGCAATTGTGCAACTCGTAGTTAAGCATGCTTCGCATCGATCCTTTTGGCCCAGTGCCGCAGTGAACGTTCGAGTTTAGTAATATTGTCAATGGCGATATAAGTAGGTATATCCCCTACATGCTGTTTACTCGTACATAGAATTGGACGAGATAGGAATTATGTAGGAAACGTGACAAAACCGTAATTTGTGTAAACCGTTCTCGTGAATAAATAAATGAAAAAGGGTTAAAGTACAGCCGTATCGGCCAAGAATATAGTTTTACCCCTTTTGGTGTGGAAAAACTCGGCCGGTGGGGTGGCGGCGAAAATTTTCGGAGCCTTATCAAAGAGGCTGATGGATGTGACTGGGGCCGTAGGGCTGGCAGCTTCCTCGCAAAGCGCATTAGCATTGCAATTCAGCGAGGTAATGCTGCCAGCGTCTACGGCACCTTGCCGAGGGGTGATTTTTTATTGTAGTTCAGGTTTAGGGATGTTTTATTTTTAGTAACTAAATTATGATACTTCTATAATTTAGTTACTTTTAGTTTATCAGTTTTTATACAATATTTATATTTATTTGCTTAATGTTTCAATAAATTTCAATAAATGAATTGTCTGTATGTATATTTAAAATGAATATGCGGTTTTTTATACAGTTTTGAATGTCGATATAGGAAAGCCCACTAACATGTCTGTTTATTGAACTGTAGAACCTCGACTGGGACGCCGTGGCGCGCCGCGAGATCACCGCGCCGTTCGTGCCGGCGCTGGAGCACGCCGCGGACACGCGCAACTTCGCCGACGAGTTCACGCGCATGCCGCCCACCGACTCGCCCGCGCAGGCGCCCAAGCACAGCGACAAGCTCTTCCTCGGTGAGTGTCCCATCAGTAGCGAGGCTAGCAGGGCCCCGTTTCTCAAAAGCTTGTAACTCTTAATACAAGTGGAATGGAAGTCCCTTTCTAACAAAAGCTGTCAAAAAGTGGCATCCGCTTGTATTACAAGTTACAAGCTTTTGAGAAACGGGCCCCAGACCTAGCAGTTACACCGTGTCCGACACGAAACACGCGCAACTTCGCCGATTACCAGTGACCACAATTTGAACATCGTGACACGTTGATCTGAGCGTGTTGGGTGTTTTAGATAGGTACTAGTAGGTATTTACTGAAGACGTGTCTTACACATACTTTGTTTTTTATTTTAACCGGTACTTTTCTTCCAGGATATTCCTACGTGGCCCCAAGCATCCTATTCTCTGAAAACGTGATATCAGACCAGATATGGATGCAGGCTACGGGACAGAAGCACGACAAACTCAAAGGATGGGTTGCCAAGGTAATTAATGTCATTATTCCTTACTAGTATGTATATTAGAACCTTCTCAATGTGTCTCCTGTGTGTGTGCACTGTCACACTCACACTCTTTTAGCGTAGCCTTATAAATACGAGTGCTATATGATATATTATCCAGAATGAAGCCGTACTCCGTTGTCTCATTAACGCCCAACATCACATGGCGACCCTGCCAGGATTCGAAGCGGAAATATTCTGGAATCTTTTTTTTCTAGAATCGCACTTAATACGATTTCCCGTGTAATACGTCACTTTACACTGGTCAGGACCAGTTGAACGTTGAAATACCGTTTTAGTAAATAATAATGAGTAAAAATTGTTGCAGGACTCTCCATTCTTCCAAAAATACGCCGTGGACCTAAGCACGCCGCTGTTGGGCGACGGGACCTATTCCGTCTGCCGGAAATGTATACATCGTGACAGCGGGAAAGAATATGCTGTCAAGGTAACTATCGCTTACTTTTGTAGAAGACAAGACCTTTGAAACATGTTTCTTACAGATTCATTTAACCCTTTACCAGGCTGACATTTCAAAAATGACAATCGAATGTCAGTCTTAACATCGAATATAGAACACATGTTTGAAGTGCCGTATGTGGGAAATATGTATCCCTTAGCCTGGTAAAGGGTTAAGACGATAGTCGACGACCGCTTCTCCATAAAGATACATATAGTTTATTTTTCAAGTAGGCATATTACAATGCGCTAATGAACGTCAAATAAAGCTACACCGGCTCCGACCCTACACCTCTGCCTAGAGAAAACTTAGATCCCTCCTAAATTGGAGGAGGGTATCCCAATATGAGACCGGCGAGAAACTCAGCGGGACACATCTTTTGAAAAATAGATAACCGACGAACGTAGAAAAGAAGTCCTCAATTTCCTCCCTGGGTATTGACATTAAGGAATATATTTTTACACATTTTATTTTATATTAAATTAACCATAGCTGTAGCCTAACTCTAGTTTTTTTTAGTTCTAATTTGACAATTGTTTTGGTTTCAGATAATCTCAACTCAGAAGAAAGACATCAAACAAGAAATCGAACTACTAAAAGCATGCCAAGACTGCCCCTACATCATAACACTTCACGAAGTCGTACAGGATTCGGTAAGTTTACCCTGTTTACTATACAATTCAATACAAATAAATACCTACTCTTTATTGCACACCTCAATAAAAACAATACAGAAAGACCGACTACGGCTAGACTATGTTACTATTGTATCATAAATAAATAGATGTGACATACGACACAAGAATTAATCCCTCAACTCGTAAGAGCCTTCTCACACTGGCTATTTGTGCTCGCGTCGCTTTCGATTCTCCTGCAAATCGTCACTGTGATAACTTGATAAGGCTCTCGGGTAGAACCCCGAAATTGCTAAAAAAATACCTTGAAGATTGAAATAACTATTTCTGATCCGATATCACATTCGTGGAAAGCGAGGGGTTACGAGTCAGGATTTGTGACTTTTCTCTTATTGGTGACATTGGAAAATCCATATTTATATTTTAAAATGTGCCAGTAAAGAATCAATCATTCAGTGTTCAACCCATATACTTATGCCTAAAACTAGTTTTTGGTCTGATCTTCTAGAGATAACAGGCTCTCTCTACTGCTAATTTTAATAAGTCGGAGCGAGTTGGAATACGACCGAAAGAGTTATTAAATAAAATATCAGTATATTGATAAAAATAACTGGAAAATTGTTTACCACAGGCGTTCACGTACATAGTGACAGAGCTAGCGACAGGCGGTGAACTGCTCGCTCATATCGGGCCGAGCGGCATTGGCGAGCGAGTGGCGCGACGACTGTTAGCGCAGCTAGCGTGCGCAGTCAGACACATGCAGCGGCGGCGGGCTGTGCACCGCGACCTTAAACCAGAGGTGACTAATATACTGTACCTACATACAGGACGATTTTGTTATATTTATGTCGGACCAGAACAGCTTTTAGCTGCCCAAGATGGCATATAGTCGAGAAATTGGGATGGATACCGCCGTGGCGGGGTAGCCTAGACTCTAGAGGTTCAAGGCGATAGCCGTGATAGGTGAAGATGCCGGCCCGAATCCAGCCTCCGCCACTGGAGGGCATAGTGGTCAAAGTTTTCCAAGTTTACAATTTTGGGGGCCTTGAAGAGCTAAAGAGCCGCTTGCGGCTCGTCAGTTGCAGTTTGTCGACCATTTTACTAAAGGGAGTTATTGGGAAAACGTTAAAATGTATATGTATATTAACAAATTTGTTAATCTTTCCAGAATATAATGCTGACGACGTGTCGGCTGCACGAGGCCAAGGTGAAGGTGGTGGACTTCGGGTTCGCGCGGCGCACGCCCGAGTGCGAGGAGCGCTCGCGCATGATGACGCCGTGTTTCAGGTGATTATTCATCTACATTATGAACGGCCTCCTAGCCTAGTCGGTAGGGACTCTGCCTACGAAGCAGGATTCAAATTCTGGTATTTATTTTTGTGTATAGGTATCACAGATATTTGTTTGCGTGTTAGGTCGCGGACTGGACGCACGCGGCGCGATTAAATAGTATGAATCTGTTTTGAACGACAGCGGCGGGGGCTTGCGGCGTCGTTTGCCGCGCCGCTCCCCGCCCCGCTCGTGCTTCCAGTCCGCGGCCTTATATATTAGTGTAAGGCCCGAGTGGACGCTCGAAGCGGAACGTTCGGCGAAGCGTTCAGCGTGGCGTCGGGCTCACAAGTGATTCGAGCAGCGGGCACGAAGGCCGCTCCTATACGTATGCATTTGTTTAACATGCACGCCGCACGCCCCGCCTCGCTGCACGCCCAACTCGAGCGTCCACTCGGGCCTTACACTTCAGCTTGCTGTGGGACTAGCTAGGTGGATGTGTGTGAAGTAGTGGTATAATATGTATTGATGCCGGTCCCCCCCGCAGCCTGCCGTACGCGGCGCCGGAGGTGGTGGCGCGCGCGCGCTCGGGCGCGGCGCCGGGCTACAGCGCCAGCTGCGACATGTGGAGCCTCGGGGTCATCTTCGTGAGTATACATATACTACGGCCACACTATGCTCCTGGCTCTGCTCCTCGTCATATACTACGGCCACACCGTGCTCCTGGCTCTGCTCCTCGTCATATACTACGGCCACACCGTGCTCCTGGCTCTGCTCCTCGCGCTGCCGCAGTGTTGCCCGCTCTGGCCAATCTCTGCGCGCGACGCTCCATATTCCATATTGCGGTCCTTTGATTCGGGCCAAAAACCGACAAAATAGGGAGCGGTGGGCATGACGACTAACGTGGCCACAATACGTCTCTGCCTCCTCCCCTCTACTTACTATGCCACCCGTTTAGTGTGTGGCCGGGGTAGTATGTACATTGCACCAGATTTTATTTATCTGGAGACCAGTGTAATTCAATTTAAACTCCCAGAAGTCTAAATTTACTAGTCAAAAAAAGGTTGGTTACCTAGAAAGCTTAAATTTTAATTGTCATTTCAGACAAGACAATCCGCCCATGGTACTCAAGGAATAAATAAAATAGTCTCAAATACAAAATACAAATGATTTATTTTCTAGAACAGTGGTCGGCAACTAGCGGCCCTCGAGCCCCCTGGCTATTTTGTATGTAATATTGTCAATCAACTATGTCTGATAAAGTTACACACATTAACAAAAGTGCGGCCCGCGTCAACTTGGTTAACCTCTATCTGGCCCTTGGCTGCTAAAAGGTTGCCGACTGCTATTCTAGAATACAGTGGTTATGTTTCATGTCGTGATGATTATGTACGATTATTTTACAGTACTGCATGTTGTGCGGCAAGGCGCCTTTCCAACCGGCCTCCAAGAAGGAACCCATCACCTCGTACATGGACCGCATCCGACAAGGCAGCTTCTCCATGGACGGTCAGTATTCTACATTCAGTACAAGATTCTGATGTTCGTTGAAATAAACTTGGCCATGTTTACAGGCCTGTGCACACCGGCTGCGTGTGCGTGACGTGCACGTGTGCGTGCGGCGTTGTAGTATACAGATCTTTATGAGAGACGGCACACCGCTTGCGTGACGTGTCCGTGCGCGGCTCCAACATTTTAGCGCACGCGCACGTACACGTCACGCACACGCAAGCCGGTGTGCACACGCCTTAAACGTGCTACAGTCACAGGCATTGCTCATATGGTTAATGGATAGCATTCCATCTTTCTAATATACTGATCCAATGTGTATTTGCATCGCACATCTTGCTTAATGAGAGAGTGAGACGCAATGCACATTGGACAGGTGGTATATCACCCTAAGGTTTGTGATTTTAGCTCACTAATCTCACTATGGTCACTATTTAAGCTTGAAATTCTTCAAGAACAATTTAAATCACTTTCTATAAAAATATAATTTATTTTAATTTCTGTTAATTCAATTAGACACACCACTATTTAAATTATAAACCGAAATAAGCATCTAGGCATCTAAGCAGAGGCACGTAAATAGAGGACGCTGGTTCGACTCCAGCCCTGGATACCTAAGGCCTTGGCCATGTTTTCCTTCGTATATGACATTTATTTAGATTTTAAGCTTGTAAAGTATGAAAAGTATGAACAATGAGTTAATTTCAGGTTCAATATGGGAGGCCGTATCGAGCGACAGCAAGCGCCTCGTGGCGTCACTACTGACTCGCGACCCGCACCGCCGGCCCTCGCCTGAGGATGTCCTGGCCGCGCTCGGCGTGCACGACGACCAGAGCAGCTTCAAGCTAGCCGTGAGTACTACACCCTATCAAACATGATCCTTCCGGCCGGTTTCGACCATGGCGACCACTTCGCCTCCTAGTTAGCTCGGCGCTCGTGCGCCCGAATATGGCTGACGTGGCCGATCTGTGAGGTGAACCGGGCACATTGCGGGCACGTGAGAACACCGGCCACATCGTGGTAGTGAATGGAAGCAGGCTGGCGTGCTTTCAGGTCGTCGCGTTTGGCGTCGAGGTTAACATACCTATCCAACATAGCATCACCAAAGCTTTAAGATTCTAACCGAGGAGCCGCTAGACCTCGTCGGCGATGGCGCGATAACTTGCACTCCTTTTTGAGAGACTGGCCAGATACAGCACTAAATAGACGAGTGGAAAAAGAGGGGGAGGCCTTTGCCCAGTAGTGGGACACAGTGGGCTCTGAATAATAATAGTAATCGCCCAACTTTGTACGAAACCTGCTCCAAAAAGCGGCTGGGACTTGGGAGTTAGGTCACTGTATATTAATTATCTTGTGTCCATTTTAATGTGTATATGTTGTGCTTATGTGTAATTCTTGTAAGTTTATTGTTTATTGTTGTGTATTGCTATGTGTGTACTTAAATCACATGAAATAAATAATTTTGATTTTTTTTTTAATTAAACGGATGGGCCTAGCGGCTTGCATTATTTTCTCCTAAACATACATATTTCATTTCTGCAATGGAATTCGACTTAATTCCATATAATGAAATCAAGTAGATAAGAAGATCTATTGAATAAGATATATCTCAGCTTTGTTAGACGGGTTAATCACGTATTAATAAGTCGAATATCCTTGAAAATTAGATCGACACAAGTCGTACGTTTAATCGCTCCCGTCCGTTTAAAATAATATCAATATATTCTTCACCATTTGTTTCACTAACTTATAATATTTCCCAGGACATGACCAAAGCCGAGCTCTACAAACGCCGAAGCAAGAACAAGCAACGAACATCCTCCGAGACGGCCGCCAGCGACGCTCCCGAGTCCGAGTTGATGCACACCATCAACACTATCAAGAGCAGAGACAACAACTCCATAGAGAATGACGTGGAGTTGATCAAAGCCAACACTTTGGATACGCCCGTGGTGGAGGAAGCCAATAATGAGGATACTGACGAGGTAGGTTCAGTTATTTTCAGTATAGTCAATAGTTAATGCACACCATCAACACTATCAAGAGCAGAGACAACAACTCCATAGAGAATGATGTGGAGCTGATCAAAGCCAACACTTGGATACGCCCGTGGTGGAGGAGGGCAATAATGAGGATACTGACGAGGTAGGTTCAGTTATTTTGAGAATAGAGTCAATAGTTAATGCACACCATCAACACTATCAAGAGCAGAGACAACAACTCCATAGAGAACGATGTGGAGCTGATCAAAGCCAACACTTTGGATACGCCTGTGGTGGAGGAAGGCAATAATGAGGATACTGACGAGGTAGGTTCAGTTATTTTCAGTATAGTCAATAGTTAATGCACACCATCAACACTATCAAGAGCAGAGACAACAACTCCATAGAGAATGATGTGGAGCTGATCAAAGCCAACACTTTGGATACTTCTGTGTCGGAAGAGGTCAATAATTAATAAGTAAATAAATAATAAATATTTGGGGACATGCTTACACAGATCGACCTAGCCCCAAATCAGCAAAGCTTGTACTATGGGTACTAGACGACGATATACATACTTATATAGATAAATACATACTTATATACATAGAAGACAGCCATGACTCAGGAACAAATATCTGTGTTCATTACACAAATTAATAACCCAGGACCACCGGCTTCATAGGCAGGGTCACTACCCAGCTACCCACTAGGCTAGACCGGTCGTCGCGTTGTTTTTCCTTCGTGTATTTCTGTATATTCATAGTTCTGTAATAATAATGCCTTTTATGGAATTCGTCTAGGGACACTACACAATTTTTAAATTTTATAAAGTACATTCTATGACCCCAATTTTTGTACGTCATTACTAGAGTTTACTTTAATTATAATCTTATTTTCCTAATTTTATCCGTTTCTTTTCTTTTCTAGGTACCGAGCGTCAAACCTGTAGAAAAAACATACTCCAAATCCAGATCAAAACTAGACGATTACATCTACATCGAGAGCAGCCAGGGCCTCGACGGCACAGAAGTCGCCTTCCCCAAGACTAGTCGCGCCAAGAAAGCCAAGGAGCCCACCTCACCAGTACCGAGGAAACGTAGAAAAGTAGACAAACCTGAACCTAAACCTAAAGAAGGAACAAATACTAGGGAGCTGCGTAGCAAGGACAAACCGAGCCCTAGCAGACCTAAAGAATCCATAGAGAATGAGAAAGCAGTAACAAGAGTCACTAGGAAACGGAAATACGATGAGATGGCCAGTTCCAAGCCAGTGCTTAGAGAAAAAGGACAAAATGGGAGACAATCCAAAAATAGCGTTGAAAAAGAGGCTACTAGAAAAATCGCGCGGCGGAAGAAGATAACACCCTTAAAAATAGACGTTCAACAAACTAACATCAGAATGACACGCTCCAGAATGAGACGGCTAGAGGTCAGTCTGTCTCCCTCTCAGGTCAAAACCATCGTGCCGGCCTTCTCCTTCGAGTCGGATAAGAGAGTCGAGTCGTCAGAAAGTAACTCTACTAAGAGGACGCGTAAAGCCAAAGCGAGTAAAGCTAAACCTACCGTCCGAGCCACGCGCTCTCGAGCCAACAGGAGGTGAATGTTGGATACTATAGGTGCACGCTAAACTTTCCAGCTATACAGGGTGAAATTTTAATCACTAGCCTAGACTTTAAACTGAACTACTTTTATTATGGGAGCAATGCAAAAATCGAAATAAATATTTGGCTGTCCCATACAAATCAGCAGCATCACGTCAGCCGGAATGTATGACAACAGCTAATTTTTTTTTCGAGTATTCGGCATTGGTCCCATAATAACAGTTGTTTAGTGACCTATAACTCCTATAAGGTCACTACGCAGAGTATGGCTAGTGATTAAAACTTCAACCTGTATTGTAGACCTTATGAGATTTAATATAAGGTTTACAAGGTAAGCTGGAGTCTTAGTGTTTGGCCTACAATAGTGTAACAGGGCTGAGCTAGTATAACTGGCCGCGAGTCTCGCACTGTAAAAATGTTCAGCCGATGTACAGCTGAAAGTAACTTTGAAATAAATCTTACTTACAGCTTAACTGGGGAGATATGCGGTCCTACGCGACGCCATAAGGTACCTTTACCCGTGGAACGTCACATGTAGCCTTAGTAACTTTCCGCTGCCGCGATTGGCTGATCAAACAATAATATTTGCAGTGCGTAGAATCGCGTGAACAGTTATGATATAGTAAGGACGCTAAGCAGGAAGAATTTCGTACATTGACCGGCCTATTCCTATCTCTATCGCACGCGCGTATGCTGGACTGATGATGCCGGCGGTCAATGCCACCGTGCGAGCAGGACAGCAATATAATTATGCGCGTGCGATGGGGATAGAAACAGGCGGGTCAATGTACGACATTCTTCGTGGTTAGCGTCCTTACTTTAGCCTTACACAGACAGCATTCGTGAATTAAGAAAAATGTTTTCAAGACAGCAATATCGAATCTGACCTTTAATTTCTGGCAATTTCTTTTCCGTTAAGATAGTAACTTTACACTTCTCAGACTTAACTTTTTTTATATTTTATCTTATTTATTATTTCGATTCTTGTATTTTCTTCCTTAGGGTGGTATTCCATCTGTCCAAATAGATTTGTCCAATGTGTATTGCGTCTGACATTTTGCTTAATGAGAGAGTGAGATGCAATGGCATTAGACAAAGAAATTGGACAGTTAGAATACCACCTTTACTAAAACGGGTCGGTTCATGAAAAAGGTTGACAAACACTGTTCTAGAGAACACGATTTCAAGTCTACAAAACTTGTAATAAATCGCTGTTTGTGATCGACTTAGATTTGTATCGAAATAAAGTTAAATATATTTGTCATTGCTAGAATGAGATGGAGATACACTTCTCATTCTAACAAAGGTAAGTTGGTTTCTTGATCAAACGTAAATGAATCGTGAATAAATCCGCATAAATGTACTTTGTAGTACTCAATTTATATGATTTTTTTTTATAAAGTAGAATGTTGCCAGTGTAAGGCAGGCCACTAGCGCCCCCTAACCTCCCACTCCAAATATCGACAGAATAGTGATGGAATAAAAACAGGCGCTTTGCTCAGCGTAGTGATGGGATGAAATTATTTATTGGCGAGTAAGTTATATCGTAGTTAGCTCCACCCTAGTTCGATAAAGAATAGAACCTGTTTTTATTTTTTAATCCCTCTATTTAATGTTACTTTAAAATATTTACGATACCTTTTTTCCTTATTATTACCATTAGAGTTAATTCTTTGATGTTGGTTATTATGTATTTCAGTAGGTAATATAATAATAAATAGGTAATTTTGTGTGTGAGTGCGCACTTGGCCCATAGTTGGAATATACGAGTCCTATCTGTATTTTGTTTGCATCGTCGCGCCGCGACGCCATGTTGCGCCATGCAACGCCACAAGGCGCCACGCCGCGCCATATAGCGCCATGGAGCGCCATATAGCGCCATGGAGCGCCATATAGCGCCATGCAACGCCATATAGCGCCATGCAGCGCCATATAGCGCCATGCAACGCCATATAGCGCCATGGAGCGCCATATCGCGCCTTGGCGCCGCGCAGATACTACATTGAACAGATCTCTTTCCATAAGACGAACTTTGGTTGTTTGTGTATATTTGTTTGGGAACTAGATTTAATAGGTTAAATTTGTAAATGTGTTTCGAAATAATGTAATAGCAGTTTGTTTGGAGTATTGTTTATCTTCCATTTTTTCTGTAAGTGTACGAGCGAACTACGAGTAAGTAATGCTGCGCGGTTCGTGCCAAAGCATGCTTGGGGCGCCCGCTACGATTGCGTTATTGAATTCAATGAATTTGTAAAACTTTTCCTTCTCGTTTTAAGGGCTTCTACCAAATAAAACTATTGTTTTGATTATTTCATTGTAAATAATTTAGCATTTAGTACAAAATCGGTGGAAGAATTAATTATATAAATTTAAATTATAAAGAATAATCTCAATACGAGGGGCCCGCGGCATATCATTGGGAGGCGTGGCTTAGTGATAATTATAACGAAATTCAGTTCTGCCAACATAATAATTATATTTTCTTATGCGAAATCTAAATCAATAAACCTTTAAAGTCAAATTGCTTGCTTCGTGATATTTATATATGTTTTTTTACAACAATAGTGAGAAAAATAAGTACATGGGACATAAGGAACTTTATTTGCATTAATTATCGCACTGGATTTCAAATATCTTTTTTGTTTTTAAGGAAATCGAAGACCAACGTGATGAGTACCATGTAAGATGAATTATATTGTTGACATTAAATTTATTTTTACTTTTAGTCAGAAGAATATCAATGTACGGGTGTTTTTACAAGTACAATGCGGTTTAAATGCGAAGTAATATCTTTTACCCAAATAAATCTAAATTGAACAATTTGTGTCATTGTAACAGTTTCTTTTTTAGTAAAATAATATTGAAAGAAAATATCAATACTGTCATGGCGGCTAAATGTTACGAGCATAATTCGCAAAGTTCGTGTAAAACCACCCAGAAAACGCATAATTATAAATCAGTGCCGAACTAACGAATTTTCGTTTTAGGAAATTTAATTTCCACAGCTTAAAATGTAAAAGATAGCCTTTACGTCACTATCGTAACGTGTTAAAGTGCACTTAATGGAATGTACCAAAAGATTATATAATTTTATAACAAAGTTAGAGGTTACTATTGAAGTCGGCGACAGACAAATTTTGTAAAATGTTACACTATGCCGGACGGAGATATTTGATTGTAATAATATACCATTTTAACATTAACTATGTTGTTTCAATTACCTTTCTACTTCGATGTTGGTACTTAGTATCAGTCAATGGCACCTATTTTTGTAGGACCTGGGGCCTATTGCATAATAAAATTAATAAAATACCAGCTAATACTATTAGTGATTTTACATACAAAAACACTAATAGTATTATATTATGCAATAGGCCCCTGCTTGCTTATAAACATTTTGGCGGCGCCAACCAGTGGTGGGGTGTTGACCTGTGGCCTATTTTATAAAGCTACAAGTTACAATTTACAAGCGGAAGTCTCTTTCTAACCCTGTGTTAGAACGAGACTTCCGCTTGTAAATTGTAATTTGTAGCTTTATAAAATAGGCCACTGATGACAATAGTGTAGTTTGCCCTAAATATCGATAAGCTACGCTAAAAGTATTCAAAATCTTTCTATGGCGCTACTTCGGGCCCTCTCACCGTACCTTTGCGTACATATGTTTATGTTCCTCTTTCTTTTCACTATAAGGAAGCATAAATATTTGGGCAAATACAGCTGTTATGTATATTGGCGGCTTTACATCAAGAGAATATAGGTTGGGTAAAATCCTATGAAGTGGTTATTTTTTTTAAATAAAGTCAGCCTGTTATATCACCAAGGCTTGCCAGGGTCAAAGAGTATAGGGGGCTATTCATAAATTACGTCATTTCAAATTAGGGGGGGGGGGGGTCTGGACATCGGATGACGGTAGCATGAAGTAGGAGGAAATGGGGTCATTTGAAGCATGATTTTTGGATGATTATAGGGGGGGGGGGTCAAAAATCGTCAAAAATCGATGACGTAATTTATGGACAGCCCCTAGTAAGTATAGATGGTCAAGCAAATCTTGTCAGTAGAAAAATGCGCGAAATTCAAATTTTCTATGGGACGATATACTGGGTCAAGCAGATCTTGTCAGTAGAAAAAGGCGGCAAATTTGAAAAATGTAGGCGCGAAAGGATATCGTCCCATAGAAAATTTGAATTTCGCGCCTTTTTCTACTGACAAGATTTGCTTGACCATCTATATATTGCCAAGGTTTAAGTTTTCTAGATGCCAAATTTCATCCAAAAGGGTTAAATCGTTTTGATGAAGTATTAGGCAGGTCATCACATCGCTCATCACTCTCATCAGAATATCTTTGGTAAAGTAGATTCTAGTGATTGTTACATTTTTGTGGTTTAAAAGAGCCAATGGCTAGATTATCTTCAAGTCTACACTCTACATCCTGTGATTGTTCTCAGGAGGAAAAGCATTGAGCCAACGTTATGCCGCCCATTTATTATAGAATAGAATAGAATAGAATAATTTTTATTTATAATAAAATACACATGCACAAAGGTGTCCGGTAAGCCCCAAACTAGGCTGAGCCTGTATCTTGGGGCTTACAAAGAGTAGGTAACAGTAACTAAACCTAGTTAAAATGATGTGTGAGAGAGGGTGATAAGCTGATAAGGCTTATGCTTTTAGGGTGTGTATATGTGTGTGTGTGTGTGTGTGCGTGCGTGTGCGTGTGTGTGTATGTGTGTGTGTGTGTGTGGGTGTGTGTGAGTGAAAGGTGTAGGAGAGCGAGTAAGTCAGGACTAATTATGTCTCGGGAGTTTGCCCCTGAAGTACTTACCTCCTTGATTGGAGTTTACTCCACTACTACTTGTCAGCAGAAAAAGGCGCCAATTCAAATTTTCTATGAGAGATCAACCCCAATGAGTATAATAATATTGATCAACCTTTCGCGCCTACATTTTTTAAATTTGCCACCTTTTTCTACTGAGAAAGTGGCTGTGCCAGAGTATATAACACTATGTTAACCTTTTGACCGCCACAGACGGCTGTAGCCGTCATCGAAAAGTCTTGCCAAGGACGCTAACATCGGCCACACTGCCACAGCCGTCAGCCGCCAATGCAATAGAGACTTACCTGGGACTCCGTAATTATTTAAGCGAAATTGAACTAATTTCGCTTAAATAATCGCGAACGACTGGCGTCCGGGGCACGTCATATTCCTTCGCCGCCTGACTTTCAAAAGGTTAAGAATGAATATAGTTTCGATTAAATTAAAGTATTTAAACATTTCTATCAATACAACCTATACAATGTGTACAATACTCAATTGCTATCCGCATTAAAATCCGCGCGTGTGCAATGAGCTTTACTAGTGATGTCCTATAAACATAAAGTTACGATTCGCCGATATGTACAAACATCCTATGTGCAGTAAGTTGCATTATTTTTAATTATATATTCTATCATTTAAAAAAATGTTTTATAAAATCTTGTAGAAAATTGGTTAAAAAAAGGAATTTTATAATATCTTTTTAAAGTTACTTATAAAAAATGTTGCCATTTCAGAAATGACGTGAAAAGCAAATTGGCAGAGTGGCAAACGTCAGACGATGTCGATGTCGGAGTTTGTGTAACAAAAATAATTAATATCCCGGAGTTTTGTGATAATATTATGTGAATAATGAGATGAAAGTGTGAATAAATGTTAGAATAGTGTCTGTTAGTGATTATGGCGCATAGTGGTGGTGTGTTGAGCTCGGATATATCGCGACGGAACCCGCAGGATGAATACGAGCTCATTCAAAGGATTGGTTCTGGCACCTATGGGGACGTTTACAAGGTACGGACTACTATTAAACTTGAATATATCTCTTTTGAACCATTTAGGAAGCTTTGTTCTACCTTTTACACACAAATAGACTCGAGTTATTAAACTCGATTAATTAGTCTTATTCATACATTATTTTTGCTTTGCATGTCTCATTTCATTGTTGCCACAGCTGATTTGAAAAAGAAATCGTAGGTATTTATTTTAATCGTTTGTTTTCAATGAAAAACAAGTACAGTTCTCGTCCTGGGACGCGTAAGAATTGATTACTAATCTTCTTCTTATTATTTTCTCAATTGTCTCACAGATTAATAGTTTAGCTTGGGGGCTATTCATAAATTACGTCATTTCAAATTAGGGGGGGGGGGGGTCTGGACATCGGATGATGGTAGCATGACGTAGGAGGAAACGGGGTCATTCGAAGCATTATTTTTGGATGATTTTAGGGGGGGGGGTCCAAAATCGTCAAGAATCGATGACGTAATTTATGGACAGCCCCTTGCCAGTCTTAACTTCTTGTTTGTAAAAGGATCCTGGCCAATTTTTTTGTATTTTACCATTTTTTCGAGAACAATTTTTGACCACCACACACATGAAAGATTAATAGTTCTTCAGAAGTGGTGGATAATGGCATTAATGGCTCTATATAGGCCCACATAATTTATTTGCTTAAAAATGTTATCATATTTTATGATGACATGGCGTTGCATGTTGTTTATAAAACTGTGCTTAATTTAGTAGCTCGTAAGTTAAATTTCACTTGTGATATTTCCGACATGATTGTAAAATTGTTATGGAATAAACTATCTATCTATCTATCTGATCTGATGATGGAGACAGGAGGTGGCCATGGGAACTCTGATAAAACAATGCAAACTAATTGTGTTTGAACTGCAACATGCAAACTAAATTAGTATTACATAGTTGCCTGTGGAAAGAAAAGTACAGTCAGCAATAAAAGCTTGTACCAAAAATAAAAATTTTGCCAAAAACTTTTAACACTAAACACTCATCATTGGGACTTGTGGCTATTGTGCAAAAACTGAACAAGTTTGTTGAAATTTTTTACAAATTGCGTATTTCTCTTTAGCTTACAAAACTAGCAGGTCATTTTTGCAAGTCTAGATGGTTCAGAGTTGCATTGTACTAATGATGTTTAAATTACATCAATGAGAATTAAATTGACCACATTAAAGTGTCATATATGTGTCTGTACATCTGTTAACAATGGAACAAAAAGTTATGCTTGGTCATGTGAAATCTAGCAGTGTTTATATACCCCTCTATTACCTCAAATTATTTACCACAGTATTTCCTTACTGGATCAACCTAAAAAATTAAATATATTAAAATGGGTAAATCACATTTCTTATTATAGTGCAACATAAAATAGTAGAAATTAAATAAAATGGAACTAAAAAATTCCATAAAAATTGTTGCCATATTTAAGTATTTAACGTCAAAAATGTGACAGTTAACGTAGGAAGTGGCACCCTCAATAATTTTCTACAATTTCTTGTTGGACTATAAAATTGATTTCCATGTTGATACTTATTTAAAATGAAACTTATCTTTCCTTAGTGGATATTACAGTTTAAAGGCTGAAATCTTTTGAATCTTGTTAAACATTGCTAATTAACCTAAATACCTAATTAGTGAGTGTTGCCTGAAATCACAATTATTGCCAAGGCCTTAAGCAACACATGTGAAGAAGTCTGAAGCAATGATTACACTATTATGAATAACTTTACAGCTTATAACTGAAGGTTTATTCTAATAATCTTTATTATAAGAATAGACTTTACAAAACAGTTTAAGATGCTTTCAATTTAGCTTCATCATCATGTCTTCATCTATTTGAACAAATATTCTATATGTTCCGAGAGCAAACACGGATTTAAATTTGAAACAAATCAATATAAGTAAACCTGTATATTTAGGGTGCATTCCCGTTGCCAGGGAGGTTTTGGGAATATACTGAGCAACTTTTACTATGGGACCAACCCCGAAATCGCGAAAAATTATTACCCTCCCATAGAAAATAGACCAGCCAAAATGTCTGAAATAGCCAAATTTTTTTTCGCGATTTCGAGGTTGGTCCCATGGTAAAAGTTGCTCAGTATAATCCTAAAACCTCCCTGGCAACGGGAATGCACTTATTTTTTAGCCACCCTGTATATTTTAAAAATTCTCTCTATTTTATCATGATTAATGATTAATATATCATAATTACCTGGGAATAAAATGTGTCTTAAAAAAACCTAAACTAAATGTTGATGGCATTACGTTTTGGCTTTTATGCCTTTCGTAATAAAATACATTTGTACATCACACCGCGTAAGCACACGGCCGTAAGGAAACCTGGATTATGCTAATCCTACCAACCTTGATACGGCACATTATCACTGCATGTTAATGTCCGTGTTTACATTGATGCATGTACTAAAATATAAATATACATATGTATATATGTATTGATTATATGAATTATATTTATATCATATTGAAACTCATCTTTGCTTAATAGTAGGTACCATTGTTGCTATATCGTGTATATTTTAGGCCATTCGTGCACTCTGTAAATAATGTATACACGGTGTAACATGAGGAAACCGAATAATTTTAACCACGCATTTCTGAGGTCAAAAGAAAGAAAAAATGTAATATGAGTTTAGGTCAATTTCGCCAAAAAAAAATTTTTTTTGTTTTGTTTTTTTTTCAATTTTTTTAATGTATTTGTACATAATATATAAATGTTATTTGTGAACTTGTTACTTAAAATTGATTTTTACATTTTTTTTTCGCAATACCTTCTTTTTGCAAAGTGGTATTTGCACTTTTTGACATCTATCAATAAGGATATTTAGACTACGTCCCATAGCAGCAACATTACCATCAAAAAAGCCTTTTACATTATGTAACAACAAAAACTTGTTTATTTTTAAATTAACATTATCTCTGAAACTAGGCGTTTTTAAAAAAAAGTTTATAGGACATTTTTGTCTCTAAATATGATCAGGAATACGCTGTTAAAATTATTCGGTTTACTCATGTTACACCGTGTATAATGTTTGTTTGTATTTCTCTATGTAAGTGAATTATAATATTCTTTTGGAGAAATAAATTCTTAAACCGTAAACCATCATGGGCGGGACAGCAATATAATTACGTGCGTGCAATAGAGATAGGAACAGTCAACAGGAACGGGTCAATGTTCGCAATTCCTTGTGCTAAGGAATACATAGGGTAAGACCTCCAGTGAATGAACACTTAAGCAATTTTCCAAGTTTGAAAAATCATTTCTCAGCATTCATTAATAATTGGAATAATGAATTGCAATTTAATGAATCCTCATTTAATAAATAAGAAAGTAATTTCTGCGATTATTTATTACTTTTATAGTTTTTGAGTAATAGCAAAATTTATCAAAAACTACCCAAAAACCTAATGAATGAACATAAAATCCAGTGAATGAACACCACAAAACCCAGTGAATGAACATTATTTAGATATTTTTAATCAGCATTAAAAAATCATTTTTAACACAAAAACTGTTTCCAGCTCTATTTTAGTAGGTATAGCGAAAGCGGTAATATCTTTATATCCCCTCCATATTTAATTCAAACATATTAGAATGTAATAAAATGATGGTTTTTCACATATAACACAGAAACCTGTTACATATTAATAATAAAAAGAGAATAAATCTTGAAATCAAGAAATAACGTGCATATTTTGATGTAAAAAGGTCAGGCTCAGCAAATAATGCTTAAAATAATAAACTTGTTATTGCATTGTTCGTGGTTACAGTGTTCATACATAGAATTAGTAGAAATCTAATAAATGAACATGCCAAATTTTGTATTGTTCATACATAGGCATGAAAAATCTAGTAAATGGACTATAGAAATTTGGTTTGTTCCAATACTGGCTGAAAGAATCAGAATCGTTTTCTATGCAGAATCACAAAAAACAAGCTAAATACCATTTCGTTTACATATAAATTTAGAAAAAAAATTATATCTAGACGACACCAGTAAATGAACACACCGTTCATTTACTGGTTTGAGAACATTTGATAAGCCAGTAATGGAACTATAAAAAATAAAGACTTAATCACATAATACGCTGACAAACTGTACATTTATTGAAGGTTTAACTCTTAATCTAACCAAAAAACGTAAATTTGTACAGGTAAACATTAAATAAGCACTTCATATGTTGCTCCAAACGTACACTGTTCTTATCTGGGATTTAATTTTTACATACAAAACTTCAATACCAGAAACACGTAAACTTCAAACACTAGTCATATTCAAACTGATCGAAAATAAATTTATCGCGGGTTGCCATTGCATAGGAAATAGAGTCGTTAATAAGTAAAAATATACGACAATTGGTAGAAATTGCTATATTTCTTATTTTAGACAAAAAACGTGATTTTGTTCAATCACTGGGGGGTGTTCATTCACTGGAGGGTTTACCCTACCTGCAGTCTCCAACACCGTGCATTTTTGAGGGAGTTAACCGTGCCACTCTTAAGGGGCCCATTGATTACCAGTCCACAGTTGTAGTTTTGTTATATCGCTGGTCATATAACACATTTTTTCAAAGGACCGGTGGCGGGCCGGATAAAATCCTTTCGCGGGCCGGACCTTGCCCGCGGGCCGTACTTTGCCCACCACTGTTTTACACAAACACAACTCATCAATAAGACTTAGGTGTTATTCCATATAAAGATCAGGATCAGAACACGACAATTACTATACATACATGGCTTATTGTTCTAAGGTACCATCGTCCAGACTGACAGATTGTATACCTTATTGCAAGAACACAAGGTTCATGGATAGTCAGTTAATTGTTGTTGTTCGAATAGTTCAAACAGTAGTTTTTAAATGCGCCTATATGTCTGACTCATACACTGACTCACTGCGTTATTCTTAACGCTTAACCAAACAAGGCGGACCAGTTTAAAGTGTCCTTAAAAATTCTAAACTTTACACGGTGGCTAAAAAATAACTGCATTCCCGTTGCCAGGGAGGTTTTCGGATTATACTGAACCACTTTCATTATGGGACCAACCCCGATCGCGAAAAAAAAAAAATTACCCTCCCATAGAAAATGGACCAGCCAAAATGTATGAAACAGCCAAATCTTGGTCCCATAGTAAAAGTTGCTCAATATAATTCCAAAACCGGAATTCAGTTACTTTTCAGCCATCCTGTATACATTTTTTCTTTTCGTTGGGCGTTTGTAGACGTACGATTAGGCCCTCAGAGGGCCTACCTGAACCACGTTCGACGTGTTGCCTCCCTGTCACACTTACGTACGAATTCACAAGTGCGACAGAGAGGCAACAGGTCGAACATGGTTCGCGGTAGACCCTCAGAATGTCGTGAAGATTCGCATCCAATGGAAAGATCATCGCACACTAGCGCTCTGAGCGCTCGACTTGTCCGTTGTGTTAGCAATAGCTACAACTATGTTCATTAAGTCTGGACCTGTCGTAATATAAGTGTGCGTTTTCGTAGCAATACGCAGGTCGCAGATAATCACAAAAGAAAAAAACATTCGTTTTCTTTTTACTTTGTCGATAAGCGTATGTCTAATCTGTATGTACACATATATACACTGTGTTTATATGTTGATGTTTTATCAATTAGATTCGACCGTGACGTAGGGCACAGATTATATACGTAATAATGACATTGATATTATTATCAATCAATCACTTATTGTTCCCTTATTTTCTTGCTGTTGTTGTCTGTACATGTTCGTACATGTTTTCAGATCGTTACGAATAAAAAATCTTTATCTTTTTTTTATCTTTTACAATATTGACTTATTTGCTCTTATCACGTGCCTGCCTACCTACACCTACTGTTAGTAGGAGATCCCCCATACATCCGACCTTCACCAATCTGTCTGACGGATAAAACTATGAAAATATGAAAGAAAATATGTTCCTGAACATAAAAAAATAGGGTTGCCTAAAGAAATCCGGTCAAAACTATTTTAAATACATTTTTGAAAAAAAAAATTTTTCTTCAAATTTCACCGATTTGTCTGACAAACGAAATAAGTTCCAATGGAAAGTATAGAACTTGTACAACATAAATCAACTAGGTTGCCTATCTTTTTCCGGTCACTATTATGTGGTTGCCATGTTTAAACAGGTGCGTTTTTATCGATAATTGCACTCATCTGTCTGACGCTTGAATTATACATCAAAATGTTGGTAATTTTATTGCGAATACAGTGGCATAGGGTTGCCTGCGAAAATCCGGTCACAAATAAGGGTTGCCAGGCTTTTAAGTAAAATAAGAAGGGAAGACTTTTACCGATAACTCATAAACGGCTTAACCTATCAAGTTTGTTTGTTTGAATGAGTTTTTTAAGCACTATTTTTATGATTTTTTTCATATTTTTTGGATCAATGGTTCAAAAGTTAGAAGGAAAGGAATACCCGTATTTTGTTCTTTCTAAATTATTATTTCCAAAACGGTTAACTTTATCAAAAAATATTGTTTGCAGACCCCTATTTATTTTTAAAGACCTATCCAACGACACCCCACACTGTAGGGTTAAAACGGTAAAAAAAAAATCACGTACATTTTGATTCTTTCAAAGCGATTATTTCCGAAAACATTCACTTAATCAAAAAATGTTTTTCTAAGACCCCTATTTATTTTAAAATACCTATCTAACTACTACCTAACATTTTTTGATAAAGTGAATATTTTTGGAAATAATAGCTTTAAGAGACACAAAACGTGTGTGAATATTTTTACATCGTTTCAACCCTATAATGTGGGGTGTCGTTGGATAGGTCTTTGAAAATAAATGGGGGTTTTCTATAAAAATTTTTTGATAAAGTGAACATTTTCGAATAAAATCGCTTGTTACGAAACAAAATGTATGTTAATTTTTTTTTTTTCACTTTAACCCTACGATGTGGGATATCGTTAGATAGGTCTTTTAAAATAAATAGGGGTCTTAGAGTAACATTTTATGATTAAGTGAATGTTTTCGGAAATAATCGCTTTGAAATAATCAAAATGTAGGTACGTGATTTTTTTTTTACTTATTTAACCCTACAGTGTGGGGTGTCGTTGGATAGGTCTTTTAAAATAATTAGGGGTCCTCAAACAATATTTGTTGATAATGTTAACCGTTTTGGAAATAAAAATTTAGAAAGAACAAAATACGGGTATTCCTTCTAACTTTTGAACCATTGATCCAAAAAATATGAAAAAAATCATAAAAATAGTGCTTAAAAAACTCATTCAAACAAAATTAAAACAAACTTGATAGGTTAAGCAGTTTATGAGTTATCGGTAAAAGTCTTCCCTTCTTATTTTACTTAAAAGCCTGGCAACCCTTATTTGTGACCGGATTTTCGCAGGCAACCCTATGCCACTGTATTCGCAATAAAATTACCAACATTTTGATGTATAATTCAAGCGTCAAACATCAAACATCAAACATCAACATTTATTCAGCAAATAGGCCACAAGGGCACTTTTACACGTCATCATTGAATTTACATACATGCAAAAATAATAACATCAACAATTTTATAAAATAAAACTAAGAATTGAATCTAACGTATTACAATTACTAAGAGATGTATATGGTCTCTTAATGTCGAATTACATAAAAAATACAGATACAAAATACAAAAAAAAACTATAATATTTAGAGGTGTAAATGTCTCTAGGTGTCAGAACTATAAGATTATATAGTTTATCAAGTTATCCTTAGAGATGTATAGGGTCTCCAAGAGTCAATATCCTGTATAATTAATACATTCATTAAGAGAAAAGAAACATACGAGAGCAGAATGAGGCGTCTCACTGTAATTAATTAATAAAAATAAAGTTACTAAGTATAATAGCTTGTGTTAGCTTAAACAGACCAGTCTCCACAAACAGCACCCGTTCACGAGTATGACGCGTATCTCAGCCATCGCCTCCCTCAACCTTCATTCGGGAAAGTGGCGACCCGATCAACGACGCCACCGTAAGCAAAGACTTTTAAGCGAGCATGACATGTTCAAGCTACCGGCCTATAATAATATTAAAATAGTAATAACATGTACGAGTAGCTGTAAGACACGGCATTTTGTGCTCGTATGTTACATAAAAAGACAGTATAGCTTCACATAATTACTAGCCTAAGTTGACTTAGAGATGTAAAGGTCTCTAAGTGTCAGATGAGTGCAATTATCGATAAAAAGGCACCTGTTTAAACATGGCAACCACATAATAGTGACCGGAAAAAGATAGGCAACCTAGTTGATTTATGTTGTACAAGTTCTATACTTTCCATTGGAACTTATTTCGTTTGTCAGACAAATCGGTGAAATTTGAAGAAAAAATTTTTTTTTTTAATTTATTAAAAATAGCCTTGACCGGATTTCTTTAGGCAACCCTATTTTTTTATGTTCAGGAACATATTTTCTTTCATATTTTCATAGTTTCATCCGTCAGACAGATTGGTGAAGGTCGACCATAGAAACGGGATCGTGGGATCTTAGACCATGTATATCATAGTCTATCTATATATTATACCAAGCCTGAAAAAGTTGACTTTTTTGTCGTGCGACAGATACGTACAATAGGGATGTTGACAATTTATTACAACTGTTTTCATTTTATAGATAGACAAGTAGTTATTACAAAAAAATTATTCGGTACACCGAACTATTTGAATACTTTGGATGCTACCTACCATATGACGCTGACTGTACTGGTAGTCTGTGAGCTTAATACCAGCAGTAACTAACAAGAAATAAACAAAATTGTATCAGAACATGACGCGACCACGTGTGCTCAATAATTTCAAGGCAATATCGGCTTTATTTACATGTAATTACAGTTTAATTTCGAAGTAGTAGAGGGCCACCACACGCGTTGGTATTGTTGTCATATGTTCAGCGTTGCTGCAAAATTAATAGATTTGAAGTTCAAGTTTCGTTCCCACCTTCCTATACAGATGTAGTGCATAATTATTTTCCATCGTATTTTCACGGAAACGTACGAACTTGTCTTGCTATTTCAGCCAGTCTCGGTACAAAAAGTACTGAGGTTGACTGAAGTAGCATGACAAATACGAAAGTTTCCGAGAAAATACGATGGAAATCAATTATGCACTGCGCATCTGAAGTATTCAATTGTACTAAGACTGTAAACCTTGACTTGGAAATAGTAGAGAAGTGATTTAATATTTATATAGTATTTTCGTATTCCAGAAACGAATCGGTCGGTTTAGCTTGGAGAAAACAATCGTATGTATTTATTTAAAGTGGGGACTAATTCGTTAGGCTTTTTCTGATATATCCCTACGGTTGACTTGTAGAGAATGCCATTTGGCAGTAAATCCGCCATTTATACATTGTGATATATATTTTATGCAATAAAGCCAATAAATAAGGTGGTTATATGGCGCATTTCTCTTCAACCATCTATGGAAGCCGGTGAGTATTAGTTCAGTCACAGAACACAAAATAACTATATTTTGCGAGTTATATGAAAGCTCTGCGAACCTCCGTCCACCTAATAGCGTGCTTAAATAAAATAAATCACTATCAAAACAGTTTAGCCGTTAAAATGTAATTGACAAGTATATGAAAATATCACATGAAATTGCTTCATGAAATCACTTCAAAACTGCGTCACAACTGTCACAAGGAATGCAATTATGGAATGCATAGGTTTGTTTTTAAAACGGAAACTAAGGCACTATGAACATGCATGACAACTATTTTAATGCACTTGCACTCGCTTATTTTAATTGACTCTTGATATAATTTACTACTATTAGTCACGATTTACTTACGAATATTTCAAAAGACTTTAAAATATGTTTACAAAAACTATTACCGCTGCTGCCCTTTTTGAATGTAAACAATAATAACTAGGAAATAATGTGTGAAACAAATAATATTAGACTATAAGCTAAAGGCTTAGAGTCTATTTTATATTTTTAGTTACCAGCTTTTCATTTAAACTATGAAAAGGCTAATCAAGATAAGCTATACGTGACGCTACTAACATATTTACCCTAGAATGGTTAAAATATTGCTTTGTAATAAAATCGTCAAGCTTCAAAATTAGGTTATTTTATGTTAGCATTTTCACGGAATAAAGAAATTTTTGGTCTTACAGCATACTCTACTTGCTTAACGTCAATGCGGGGAAGACCGGCATATAAAATTGAATAGACCTAATGATATTAAGAGCCCATCAACGTGCACACTAGCGCCACTGCTAAATAATCGTGATTATTTAAATTTAACGAAAGTTATTCAAATGAGGGGGCCGCTGCGTACTGTATTTTGTATTTAAGTACCTTTTGAATACATCAAACTAGTTATTATGTTGCTGGATTCGTCGATCTATGAACACAAAACAAAAACGGCCGTTTTAGGTTTGGACGCATATCCCTATAGATCCAGTATCTAACTGTCAACATAAAATTTAGATCTAAGAATAAAAACTTGTCTCACTAGTTCCATTTTGGATCTATCGACTGAATATATAGAGAATGATTGACTGGGAAGACCGTCATAGGACAAGAACTCTCGTATTTATATACGTACGTCGCTCAGACACATTCAGAAAGGAAGAACTTCACTCCTGCTCTACCGACCTTCTGTACGTGGTGTGTGTACAAATAGATAGTCTTGTCCATGTTATTTTAGATTCATACGGCAGTGTAGACTGTAGTAATTTCGAAGGTGTATAGCCAATTATATTACAAAAGAGAGGGAACCCAAGGATAAGGTTAGACTACAATCTGAAATGCAGCCAAAAAGATGCAATAAAAAATACTGTGTCCGTTCCAAAAAACATTTCTTGGCGCATTGTTTCTGGACGGCCGTTGAAACCACTGGCATACTCGTAGATGAGTTCGTTTTCAAAGTTGGCAATACATTTGGTATGTTTGGAATGCAAAGGTTCCATAAAATAATTCTGCCTATTTTCACTTAAGGTGAGAATAGTAGGTAAATAATGTGTGTGAGAGACGATATCAAGTGAATGATGAGATGACAGGCGACGAGGTATGGAAGAGAAAGACATGCTGCGCCGACCCCAAGTGAATGGGACAATGGCAAGAGAATGATGATTAGGTAAATATATTAATTGTGTAACGTTTCAAGTAATATTCTTTGAGTTCTTGATATTTTTAGTTTAGTTTTAGCTCTGTTTTATTTAGTAAGTCTACAATATAATATTGTTTTCAATAACAGTATCCGACTGTGACGTCACACAGCTGCAATTATAACAAACAGTGAACGCAAGACCAACGTTCTCGGTTCTAAAATAATGGCGTGTGAATTACAAATGTAATTGTATCTTCTTAATTCCATAATATTGTTATACATTTTCTTGAAACTGGTTTCAAGAATCTTAATTTTATAATTAATGCTACGCATGTACGGTTTTTACAGATGACTCTTAAGTTTATTTAGAATAAAACTTGCATTTTATTTCTGATCAGTAGAAATCAGGACCAGTCCCAAATTAACGCATATTTTTCTTTAATAAAATCAAATTTGCAGGCGTGGTCTGTTGTTTATAGTATTTTTCAAACGATGTAACGAGATGACATCTGTGACCGTACCCAAGCTGTTTGAAAAAAAAAACTATCGAGCTAATCTATACCAAAAGTTTATTTTCACTGGAATGAGTTAGTTTACATTATAATCTGTTTATTTACTTACCCAGTTACACACTTACGGTAAGCGACGTATAACAGCGAGATATTTTTAGGGTATTCTATTTACGTGCTACACTGTGACATACTGCACTTGCTGTGGCCATCTGCTATAAATATGTTCGAGACATGGCTGATCATCTAAATTCGTTATATGAAACATAACATAAATTGTTAAATATTATTATTCTTAGGTAATGAATGCATTTTTGTTGCCTGTAACAGTCGTTCTTGGATGGAACTTGGAGGCGTATAGGCAGGCGAGGCCCACTCCGCGATTTCCTTGCTTTGCAACAGGTAGCTACAAGTACATCCGTCCCACACCAATTTTGGTGGCAAGCCTTAAGCCGCGCGTGGCGCTGTCGCCACCTAGCGGTCATATCTGTCCTAATCGTAACAGACGTGTTTTGTTAGAGAGTGAATCTTCTGTACCTAGTACTATTATTTATTCTGTGGTATAGGAAGAATAGGGAGCTAGAGGAGCTGGTTGTGGTGTCCAATATAATTGGCGAGAATAAAGCCACACGACTCCGTTGGCTTGGCCACCTGGAGAGGATGGGAGAGGATCGTGCTGCGAGAAGAGCGTATGTGCCACTCGGGTGGAAAACGTCCGCCTGGCCGTCCCAGATACCGCTGGAGTAGCGAAGCCCTAAAAGACCTTTTCGCTGTCGGAATACCCAACTGGCGTGAAGTGGGCTCTCTTGTGACGGAGGCCAAGATCCTTTTTGGGTCACTGAACCAGTGCAGTAAGTAAGTAAGTAACGGTCGTTAGGGAAGTTGGACCCTGAAAGCCTATTTATCTTTTAACAATGTTCAAACTGCCGATAACGGTGAGTAAGACTTAAGCCCGAACCACACGAGATGCGTAAGTGGCGTGGCTCCAGCAACCCTGTGTAGAGCTGTAGACATATAGATGGTCAAGCAAATATTGTCAGTAGTAAAAGGCGCGAAATTCAAATTTTCTATGAGACGATATCCCTTCGCGCCTACATTTTTCAAATTTGCCGCCTTTTTCTACTGACAAGATCTGCTTGACCAACTTTACATTGTCTGTCAAGACTGCCCAAGTCGGTACAAAATTATAACTTGTAAATCAAATGGACGGGAACTTTGTAAGATCTTCTCACCTACCTCATTATTCTCATTAATGATGCATCATCGTGACGTCACCGTCATCACAGTCATCAAAGGGGCTTCCGTGCCATGGTTTACACCATTACTTGACAATTCGTATACCTTATTACAAAGCCCTAAGGTTCCCCATTGGTCATTTAAGTGTTGTTTTTAGTACGGATATTATGAGTCACGGCAGACGCTTGCAGACGAGCCGTCATCCGCGAAATGTCATCGTACGGAAAGTGGTCTAACTATCGGGGCAGTTTACATCAAGGATGTGATTTCTATATGACACAAGTTGACGTCCCATATTTCAATTCTCTGATCTGATGATGATTCTATCGATATTGTCAAATAATAAGGAAAACAAGTAACCGTCAAAAATATCTTTTGTTACACACTTTTATTGCCGACTGTACTTTTTCTCCTTTGCATGTCTATCAAGCAAGTACTTCTCGAGACCTTTCAAATGAGCCTAAACTCAATGTGTTTATGTTTTTCCATCGAAGTGTTCCTTTGGCTACCTTCCGACTGCATCATCATTAATGCAAATATTTACAGACGGGAACGTTGCTCGAACGTTCAGGCGCACAGACAGACGAGCAGACAGAGCTGTTTTTGGAATATGTCTATATAATAATCAGGGATCGTTAATTTTCCAGCAATTTTGGTGCAGCATAGTAAAAATAAAGGATTTTCTTCAAATTTTGTTAGCTCCATGTTAGCATATTATTGCATTGTCATCGGGAATATGGAAGTTTGCGAAATTTCAGCTCAATCAGACACCCGGAAGTGGTTCAAATTTAAGTTACAAGATTTGAAGCACCATAAGAGATATACGCAGTGAAGCTAAATAAAAGTGTGTAAAAATGTAAACTGCCTTTTAGGTTGGTATTCCATCTGTCCAATTTCTTGGTCCAAAATGCATTGCGTGTCACTCTCCCACTAATAAGTTAATGTGAGACGCAAATACACATTGGACAAAGAAATTGGAGAGGTGGAATACCTTTACTAGTACAGTCACCTGTAATAAGTTACACAATGAAGGCCGCAAAAATATCTGACACGATCTTATTTGTAGAGCCATAAGAGCGAGTCACATATTTTTGCGGCCTTCGAAGAGTAACATATTATTGCAGGTGACTGTACACATGTACGGAAAACACCTTGATTTCACTTTCTGAAATGATCGAATTTCTTTATAATAAGTTTATACTTATTTCAAAATCGCGTGCGTTTATTTTCTATTATTTTTATAATTACTTTAATTGAACGGTTGTACAACGATTATTACTTGTTTAAATTAATTAATTTACTCAAAGTTATGTACTAGTAGAGTGAAAAGTAATGTTAGGTGTGTATATTATTAGGTAAGTAAATGAATATCCTCATTATATTGTACAAAGCAAAGATTCATGTGTATTTCGTTCATTTGGTTTCTTAATTTTTATTTTAAATTTTTATATCCCTGACAATTTGTCCAACTGACTTGTCAGTTTAGCTCAAAATTAGTACAAAACCAGATGGTTTGTACTTATCCTAGTATTTATAGGTACAGTCACCTGCAATAATATGTTGCACTACTTACACTACGGAGGCCGGAAAAATACCTGACACAATCTTTTTAGGGTTCCGTACCCAAAGGGTAAAACGGGACCCTATTACTAAGACTTCGCTGTCCGTCCGTCCGTCCGTCCGTCCGTCCGTCCGTCCGTCCGTCCGTCCGTCCGTCCGTCCGTCCGTCCGTCCGTCCGTCCGTCCGTCTGTCACCAGGCTGTATCTCACGAACCGTGATAGCTAGACAGTTGAAATTTTCACAGATGATGTATTTCTGTTGCCGCTATAACAACAAATACTAAAAACAGAATAAAATAAAGATTTAAATGGGGCTCCCATACAACAAACGTGATTTTTGACCAAAGTTAAGCAACGTCGGGAGTGGTCAGTATTTGGATGGGTGACCGTTTATTTTTGCTTTTTTTTTGTTTTTTTTTTTTGCATTATGGTACGGAACCCTTCGTGCGCGAGTCCGACTCGCACTTGCCCGGTTTTTTGTAGAGCTATAAGAGCGTGTCACATATTTTCGCGGCCTTCGAAGAGTAACATATTATTCCAGGTGACTGTACATACTTAGAGGTTCGGCAAATCCATGCAGTGACAGCTTATCATTAGTCGGACCGTACGCTGTACGCTTGTTAGCCACCGTCATGCCACCGTGTATAATAAAACGATACGTATACGGAACGGAACCTTGATAGATCTTTAAGAAAGCAAATTCGAACTTATTAACTTAATGTCAAAATGATATCTATTGATGTTCATTTTGTTATCAGTCGGGCGTGCATTTCGCTCGTATATTGTTCGTACATACGTATATTCTTTATTCTTTATTTATTCATAACAATAACATTATTGTGTTGAACATAAGCTTAAAATTAAAATTTGGCGCGAGCGAGACTCACGGGCGAATAATAACACAGAATAAGTAGTACTACCGTACAGAAAGCAAAACTTCCTAAGTTGCTACAAAACCGAAGTTTGACAGCGATTCAGGGACGAATCATGCTGTCCCTTTCTAATATATGGCACTATCCCTTTCGGCTATTTAAGGTTGTCAAAATTCAAGCCAAATATCTTATCAGTGGTCGTGCGCGCAAAGGGACGTCAAGTGGTGCCAACCCTAATTGCTCGGAGCAATGCTGAGCCGAACGGAGCCGAGTTTGCCCGAAGTCAGGAGTTTCGCACCCCGGATAATAACATAATGACATTATTTAGATATATTTTGACATCAAATTGCAAGTTTGAATTGTCTTCAAGATCGCTCGTACCCGTAACCGTCCCTCTACGCCCCTACGGGGACGGGTTATGTATTTTTAGCTTAATTACAAAGAAAGGAAGAAGACCGAAAGTATCGCATCCTCTTAAGTGGCCGGGAACGCGTTTTAATTCCTTTTCATCTATTTATAGCGCTTTTATGAAATCGTTTAATAAATGATACGACATTTTTTATCGGGGAAAGAGTGAAATAGCCGCCGGGTTTTTAAAATTGAACGGGAAATTGCTCGTCAAAAGGTCTCAAACTCGTAAATCAATTAAGAAGCTGGTTATTGATTCAAATTTATATATTTACCACACATACCTTCTACTCTTGTAAATCAGTTTTTTTTACTATTAATTATAGGTACAGGTAGAGATAACCCAACCGTATTTTTACAAATGTAGTCAACCATCGCCCTAAAAATATACAAATTGCTGGTTCAAAATACTTTGAATGCGTATTAATGAAAAAAAATAATTGTAAATGATAATTATGACTTGATGTGTGTCGTGTTCACTAGAAATGTGTTTTATGTTTACCTAAATAATATAACTGTTCCAAAGTTTAGGTATCTACGTCAAACGGTCTCTGAGAAAAACGCATTTAACTGATTTTCAAGACCGAAGTGTTCCGTGAACAAAGTTTTGTACGGAACACTAAAAATAAGACGTCACATATGTATAGGTACAACAATAAATGATAAAAATGCAATCATAATACGATTATGTCGTAAAAAAAGTTTCATAAAAACTGTGAAAGTATACACCCGCTAATTACCTAATTAGTGTAATGAGACTAATGAGCCGGGTTACAGTAAATGATCTAACTTGACAACTATGACTAACGTCACTACGTCACTTTCACTTTGGCGACCTTGCCTCCTTGACAATGCCTCGAACCGGATTCGAGCAGTTCGGTACTTGTTTGTTTTGAATTGTTACTAGGGCTTGCAAATATTCGAAACTTCCAGGTATTCGAATATTCGACTTTTACTGACGAGATATTCGAATATTCGAATAATTATTCGAATATTAAAAAAAAATAAGAAAAGGAACGAAAAATCGGTTTATTATCGTTTTATTCAAAAGCTTTTTTCACATATTGCTAAAATTAATGATATTTTGCAGAAATCCACTTATTGACTAGATTTTATCATCCTACTCTGAAATACCCACGTTTATAAAAGCAAGTAAGTACCTAAAACGCAAAAATTAGACATTTTCAATATTTCTTGATAAAACTTTTTATTATAAATGCGTCGTTGCGTGAATTAATATAACTTTAACCATCCAAACACGTATGTAAGAGAGAAAACATTTTAGTAGGTAATCACTAATCATTTTCTGATTTAAATTAACTTCTTGTCGTTAAGAAGCCTGTAAAATGGCCTTTAATTCCATTGTATTTTGAATTTTTATTGACTTTATTAGTCTTGGCAAGTTTAGTTTTGATTCCTAATGGTCGGCTGTTATATAATAAGTTATATAATTGGTATTGGAATATTTAAGGGAAAAAGTTGGCTGACTACGGGGTGGATTATTCGTTAGCTAAAGCTGCATGGTTAGATTACCTAGTTCGGTAGGTTTGGTATGATGAAATTTGTGAATTGCGATAAAGGGCAAGGTTTAGACTTCGAATATTCGCTTAAGGTACGCTTTTACTCAATAAACAAAATGATCCTTTATCTTAAAACTTACGTAAAGTTACTTGTACTTAAGAAAAAGCATTAGCCGCACCGTAATAAAACATACTTTTTGATTTCGTTTCCTTTTGAAATTGAGTTAGGTTCTTAGGTTTAACTGTATTCACGAAGCCTATTGAGAGGAATACAGTAAAAACATTATTTCCTTCGCATTTGGTTACCTACGGTTCCTCATTCACTGTTAATACCCGGCAAAATACACAGAAACTGTAACTATAACGGATGAAAATAGATTTTACCTAGTAATAAAAAATATTCGAATATTCGAAACCTGAGCGGCCGAATATTCGAATATCAAAACAGGTCGAATATTCGACATATTCGAATATTCGAATTGCAAGCCCTAATTGTTACGGTGTTATGATTTTGAAAAATAGGGAACTATACCTACCAGTGAGTTTTTCGGAACTTATGTACGAAATATCATTTGATACCAGTTGCTTTTCGGTGAAGGAAAACATCGTGAGGAAACCGGACTAATCCCAATAATGCCTAGTTTCCCCTCTGGGTTGGAAGGTCAGATGGCAGTCGCTTTCGTAAAAACTAGTGCCTACGTCAAATCGTGGGATTAGTTGTCAAGCGGACCCCAGGCTCCCATGAGCCGTGGCAAAATGCCGAGACAACGCGAAGAAGAAGAAGGGAACTAAACCTACCAGTGTGGCTATTACCACCAGTTTGGCACTGACATAAACGTTATCGAGAAAGTATGTAACTTACTTTCTATGCAACTCGCTCATACTCGCTTATTAGTGTGAGCGAGATGTATTAGAAAGTAAATTACGTAGACGTTAGCGTACGTATATGTCAGTTTTGACACTGTCAGTGACTCGTGATACGGGTACAGATTAAATCGACAGTTCGATTGCCTTAATTATTCTAACCACTAAATTTTCTAACCGATAAAAAAGGATTAGTGGTATGTATCATTAAAAAAAAAGTGTTCCGTGAACAAAGTTTTGTGCGGAACACTAACAACTATACTTCTTGCAGTGAATGACGGTCCTGTCCTCTGTGTGTTACGATATATTTGACCACTTTGCTCGTCACATTTATTTGATGCCCAGTGTACATTATGACTTTGACTCTCAGGAGTCTAAGGTACATTAGAACCCTCTAATTCCACAATCATTTTTCCACCGTTGTATTGTTTACGGAATGGACGGACCAGTATAAGCCTAATTTTATATTAAAGGAAAAAATGGAAAAATTTACGCTTCCGGCAGGACTTGAACCCGCATCCTCCACAATCCGTGTGTTGCTCTTAACCAATTGAGCTACGGAAGCCTACCAGGACATCGCAAATCTTTCCATTCCTTTCTTTATGTAAACACGCCTTTGGGGTGGCGTATAGCAGACGTATCTGCTTGTTAAAAAATTGATTTAGTATGGGTTAGCACATTGTTACTGGTGAATTCTCAATGAAACTTGAGACTCCGGTGCCGTTAAAAGATGTAATTGTCTTTCGGTAGATGTCGCTATACGCCACCCCAAAGGCGTGTTTACATAAAGAAAGGAATGGAAAGATTTGCGATGTCCTGGTAGGCTTCCGTAGCTCAATTGGTTAAGAGCAACACACGGATTGTGGAGGATGCGGGTTCAAGTCCTGCCGGAAGCGTAAATTTTTCCATTTTTTCCTTTAATATAAAATTTGGAATATCGCTCGCAGACGTATCTGCTTGTTAAAAAATTGATTTAGTATGGGTTAGCACATTGTTACTGGTGAATTCTCAATGAAACTTGAGACTCCGGTGCCGTTAAAAGATGTAATTGTCTTTCGGTAGATGTCGCTATACGCCACCCCAAAGGCGTGTTTACATAAAGAAAGGAATGGAAAGATTTGCGATGTCCTGGTAGGCTTCCGTAGCTCAATTGGTTAAGAGCAACACACGGATTGTGGAGGATGCGGGTTCAAGTCCTGCCGGAAGCGTAAATTTTTCCATTTTTTCCTTTAATATAAAATTTGGAATATCGCTCGCAGACGTATCTGCTTGTTAAAAAATTGATTCAGTATAAGCCTAACCCCCGGTCACGCAAAATTATCCAGAATCCAGGGGTCAAATTAAACTAGATCTTGTAGTCGAGTGTAAACCAGTTAACAAATAATGATGCAAGATTGAGCGAACGCCGCCACTTAATCCAATTACAGAAGAATCCGATCCTACGCTTAACGTGGTTAAGGTGTTTCCGTCACGGTTATCATCTCTCGCTCTGATTAAGTGTACAGGCCGCGTAGCCAACATGCCAATCGCTTACGCTTCGTAGAGATCGAAACGCAACTGCCACTGTCGCACTAATATGAAAGAGTGATAGAGAGACATAAAGCGTTACGTTGTCGAAGCGAAAGCGATTGACACCTTGGCTAGGCCGGCAGATCTCCCGAACGCACATAATATTTTAGCCAACAGCGTCGTATTTGCTTGTCGGACTACGCTAAGTATTCATGCAAAGTGCTACATCAAGTATTATGCATTCTTACGCCAAGTTTGTGCAAAGTTGTCTGGACGCACTTTTAGTAGTGATTATATGGGATGTGAACCAATTGTGAAACGCAACTTAAAGCAGATTTAACCCTTTTCCAGGCCGCACCAAACTACAAGTTTTTCCCAAAAAATACAAATAGATATTTAAAAAATAATGCAGCTTTGATGATTAATGTAATGACAAGTCACTTTGCCCGAAAGTCCAATAGAATATAAACCTTACATTGGACTCCTAAGGTTGAAATTCTATTGGCGCGTATTGTGGTCGTTGCACTAGGTGCACTATGCCTGGAAAAGGGTTAAAAGGCATTATTAGCTAGACTATTTTTCGATAATTTCAATGGTGGGGCATTTCACGTCAAGCGGGCAGCGAAAAAAGGGTAACGATCCGGATTTTGTTTATAACTGGGTTAATTGAACATGTATGTGATCTAAAAAAAATGGCATCTTTACTTTTTTTATTTATTGCTTGGTTACGATTATATACGACTTTAAAAAAAATACAAAATCTGAGTAATGGATTTTTCAAATGTCGTGGATGCAAATCATCAAATGCATTTTAAAATAACTTAATGGTGTTTTATATAGAATAATAATGGTATTTCTTGAAAATGAAAAAAAAAGTTATTTTTTTTTTCATATAGTAAACTGGAAGTTTATATTTAAAAAAATTTTTTTTCTAACTTCGCATTTTTTAATTTTTTTTATTTTAGTATAAAAATGTAGTTTATAACCTGGAAATGTTATGTAAAAAAAATTATAGTTGTATCTTGAAATTCGTAGAAGACATGTGATCAAAGTATGAAGGTACTGCGCTAGGTTACGCGTCTCTCTGTACGGAAATGTTGCTTAATATGGCAGTCTAAATGGCAAACATAGGCAAACACTGCAATATGTTATAAGTATTTTAATGAAAAACACTTCTTGTTTACTTTTGTGATACGAAAATAAAATGAGAAGCAATATTTTATCTCCATGTACATGCTGACTGTACATAATTAAATAAACAAATCTCTTATTAAATAATTGGTACCAGTAAGTTATCACCTCATATCGACGTTATATGCTAGAAAGAGATAGATAGTGACGCTATGCAAGCGTCATTCGATTTTCGAATCGAAAGGATTATAACATCGATCACCGTAATAATTCATAGTATTCAAATATTGAATATTCCGTTTTCGAATTTCCGTTACCTCTTAGTGTCACTTAGGCCGCTACCGCGTTGTGTTCTGTTTTCTGCAATTAGTCGTATTATTAGTCGCAATAATATTCAATATTTGAATACTATGAATTATTACGGTGATCGATGTTATAATCCTTTTAAATTAACATCTCACCCGAGAACTAAAATTGTGAGAAAAATTTCTACAAGTTTAGCTGAGAAGTGGGGATTGTCAGCATTTGTTTACGTGTGCACGTCCTGCAGAATACGACTTTCTAAGGAAATATCGCCGGAAAACAATCCCGATATTGTGCAGTCGCAGTCGTCTCAAGGTAGCCAGATATCAACTGATTGTTCACAGCACCAAGAAAGTGATTCATTTGTTCCGGAAGACGAATGTCGTAAAACTGTTTCTACTCAAACAGACATAGCTATAGCAGATGAGGAAATTCTGTGTCAGCTGAAACAGAAATACAATGAGCCGTCTACATCTGCGTCTAAGAAAATGCTAATACTTACTATTGCTCCAAAGTCTTGGAGTGAAAGCAAACTCGCAGAAGAATTTGGGACATCGCGACGACAAGCTAAAAAGGCTAAGGAACTTGTGGATCAATTTGGCGTTTTGGCATCACCCAATTCCCGTAGTGGCCGTAAGCTACCGGTCGAAACAGAAGAGTTAGTCAGAGCATTTTATCTTCGTGAAGATATTAGCAGAGTTATGCCTGGAAAAAAAGATTTTGTATCTGTCAAAACGCACGACGGCAGAACACACTTGCAGAAACAACTTTTGATGTGCAACATTAATGAGTTGTATCAACAGTTTAAAAATGAGTATCCTGACATTAAGGTAGGCTTAACTAAGTTTTACACACTCAGGCCGAAACAGTGTGTCCTTGCTGGCGATTCCGGAACCCACGTTGTGTGTGTGTGTACATATCACCAGAATGTTAAACTTATGCTCAATGGAGGAAATATAGATTCACTTACTGCAGAAACCAACATCCACCTTGCTTGTTATAAAGAGTGCCTGCGAAGAATGATGTGCCCTAACCCTACGTCTAAATGTCACTTGATGACATCTAAATCATCCCCAACTGAACGTTGTAACGATTGTCCTGGATTGGATGCGATTCGGGATCACTTAAAAAATGTTTTTGATGACAATAACATCACAAACGTTCAGTATGAACAATGGATGGGAACGGACCGCTTTTCGATAGTCACCCAAGTGCTTCCCGCAGATGACTTTGTGGATAGCTTTTGTAATGCTTTAGATATCCTAAAACCACATGCATATATCGCTGAACAACAAGCACTCTTTTTTAAACAGCTAAAAGAGACAATATCTGAAGGTGAAATCTTAGTCCAATGCGATTTTGCCGAAAATTACAGTTTCGTTATACAAGATTCCGCACAGTCCTTTCATTGGAATAATGATCAGTCAACGCTGCTAACATCGGTATTTTACTACAAAGACCAGAATAAATTACAACACGGAAGCATTGTAATGATATCCGATGATCTAAAGCACGATACAGCTTCATTTTACGCATTTCAGAAAATATTTCACACACATCTCTCAGAAAAAAATATTGCAGTGACAAAAATTATGTATAGCACCGATGGAGCCACACAACATTTTAAAAACAGATTTAACTTTGTTAATATACATTGTTATAAAGATGACTTTGGCATTGAAGCAGAAATTCATTTTCATGCAACTTCACATGGAAAGGGGCCTTGCGATGGTCTTGGCGGGAACCTGAAAAGACTAGCAACTCGTGCAAGCCTTCAAATGCCAACAAACAGAGCAATAACTACACCTTTGCGTTTATATGAATGGGCGAGAACATCGTTAAAGGAAACAGCAGTATATTATTGTGCCAAGGAAGATATACAGCAACACAGACTGTTCTTGCAACCACGATTTGACAGGGCTATCACCATTCCTGGAACGAAAAAATACCACGCTTTTCTACTGACACCTGAGGGTATAACTATAAAACGGACCAGTTTTACCACAGACTCTAAAGTAGTTAAAATAACCAAATAAATAAAAGATTTTATTACATGCTACTCTCTTGTTTTACTTATTCCAAGTGCCCAATGAAAAAACATAAAAAATATAGAAGTATTATACTTAATTTTAATAATATCGTAATAGTAATAGCCGTTTTGCATACTTATAAACCATATGTTACACTTGATATCACCGCACTACGAAACAACTCAGGAAAACGTGCCGTGACTACCGTGCAGCACCATAGTTTTTTGATCAGTTTCTTTTACGAATTTCAAGATACAACTATAATTTTTTTTACATAACATTTCCAGGTTATAAACTACATTTTTATGCTAAAATAAAAAAATAAAAAAATGCGAAGTTAGAAAAAAAATTTTTTTTTATATATACTTCCAGTTTACTATATGAAAAAAAAATTAAATTTAACTTTTTTTTTCATTTTCAAGAAATAACATTATTATTCTATATAAAACACCATTAAGTTATTTTAAAATGCATTTGATGATTTGCATCCACGACATTTGAAAAATCCATTACTCAGATTTTGTATTTTTTTTAAAGTCGTATATAATCGTAACCAAGCAATAAATAAAAAAAGTAAAGATGCCATTTTTTTTAGATCACATACATGTTCAATTAACCCAGTTATAAACAAAATCCGGATCGTTACCCTTTTTTCGCTGCCCGCTTGACGTGAAATGCCCCTGGTTTTGTTTAGGCGACGTCTCGAAATCCCGAAAGACTGTTCCGAAAGACAACGAAAATAATTTTGCCCAAGTATATAGGTGACCTCAAAGCACCTCTAGGGACAGAAGAAAATAGCTGTTAAATAAATCTATTATTATTATTATTCAGAGTCCACTGTGTCCCTCTGCTGAGCAAAGGCCTCCCCCCTCTTCTTCCACTCGTCTCTGTTTAGTGCTATGTCTGGCCAGCCTCTCAAGAAGGAGTCAAAAAGTTATCCCGCCATCGCCGACGAGGCCTGCCGGCTCCCCGGTTAGACTCGTGGGGCTCCCACTCTGTATATAAATCTGTTAGTTATAATATAAAATCTGATGCTCAGTCTTCGAAATGTCAATGGTCAAGATTGCAAATAATCTGCACTTTGTTGGCTTTACTACAAGCCACGGCTTCTTTACGCTTACTATCAGCTCGAGATTTAACCTCAATTCTCATGTAAATAAATAAACGTCTAGTACAAGTAGTGAATGAGTATTAGGTATTAGGAGTAGTTTGTCATACTATGGCTTAGTCATAGTACTCGAATCCTTAGAATTTTCTGCTTTAAGACTCGACTCAGTTTTTTTAAACTCGAGTTCTTTTCAACTTGTAGAGTCTTTTGTAGAGACTCGAGTCCTTTTCAGAGAATATATTGTAAATAAAATTAGTAGCATTAAAAATGTGCAGTAATTTTGTGTCTTTGTTTGGCTGTGTTGGTAGGAAAGTAGCTTTGATCAGAAACTGGAACTCGTGCCATTTGATAGGCAAACAGCCTAAACAGGTGATTGGACCAATTACTCGTTAGCATGTTTGTTCAGTTAATGTAAAGGGATTCAATCAGTACCAAACATATATGCTTACATTCTAATTGATTTGTTCCCCTTTTATGTTGCCCCGTTTAAGGGATATTGTTCAAAGGGAGTTATCGGGATTTTTTTGATTACAGATTTTATTTTATATTCTGCTGATTTGATAGACGGAACGATGTGTTACGTTTTAAGAATACGCGTCAATAAATATGTATATATCAATTTTGTTGTTGTCTCAATCTGGGAAAAGATCGTCTACAAGCTTTCGTCGCTTTTAACTCTTGCGTTTGTACACAGCTCCCTTTACAGGGGGTCAGTTGAGCAGATGGAGTGAACCTCTTCCTATCTGACTGTGTCTGAACGACGTACGTATACAAATATAAAAGTTATTGCCCTATGACGATCTTCCCAGCTGGGTCATTCCAGGTGATTTCAACAAATCGAGTGTGCCGTATGATTTTTGATTTGAATAAAAAAAATTGAGGATATACTTCATGGTGGCAGAAGTGCTGAACCACCACCAGTTTTTTTTTTTATCTTTTAATTTCCAAGTTTTGCCCATTTGAAGTTAACAGTGGGGTTAAATTCCTGCTTGTACAAAATCAGACCTAATTTTTTTTCTATAAAAGGTAACGAAATAATTATTACTTTTTTTGATTAGGTAAGAAATGTGGATATTATACTGTATGACAAAATTTATCTGAATTAACTACAAAAAAAATGGTGACCACCCGAAGTGTACACCTAATTGGTCAATTATTGCAATTTTAAATTGGTTCTTGTGCCAACCCTGGTGCATATCAAATATTACTTTTTTCTGAAATATAAAGTCCTTGCCGTGTTCATCTTGTAAAATAAATATAATTGTGTAAGATCAATTACTTCTAATAGAAAAATATAAGTGAAAAATGAGAAATTCGAAAAATGCTCATGTTTGAGTCTAAAAAAATCCATGTGGAAGATAAAATAAAATTTTGATTTTAGTCAGCAAATATAGCTGATATCTTCGTTAATTAGACTTAGGAAAAAAGTTTTGTTATTTTGCCTATTTTTTGAAATATGATTTTTTAAACTGCTCATCTCATACATTTTCGCTCTTGTTGTATTTATGCAGATTAAAATACATATGACCTTAAACTTATAAATATGAATGAATTCGATGGAAAAATATAAATAAAATCCAGACGATTGAAATTTACTTTATATATTTATACAAAAAAAAACATCATTTGCAAACCTTTGCTACTTCAAATTTTTCTGAAGTTGAATAACGTCGCACTTTTAATTCATTTTGAGAAATGGGAACGAAGCTATGATAAGAACGTGTATTTTTTATGGTCCTTATATTTTTAAATCGCTCTGATAGATATACCTCAGCTTCTTCGACATCTGATTTTGAGACGAAAAAGAACTTGATCCCATGAATTTTATTCACACAAAACTCGTACATAGCTTCAGGTGATAAAATGTTATCACTACCTGTGATGCGTTGCAGACTAGCTTTTCTAATCAACCGCTTAATCGTGCCGCCAGCACCATCACAGGGGGATTTGCCGTGAGAGGTGGCAAAAAAGTTCCACCCTGCTTTTAGTCCGAAGTCATCGTAATGATGACACAAGTTTACAAAATTCTTCTTGTTCTTATATTGTGCAGCTGCACCATCACTGAAATAATGTATCATTTCCAATTTGTCATATTCTTGTTTTAGGCATTCAAGCAAAACCTTTTGGAAAGCGAAAAATGATACGGTGTTGTGAGTTAAACAATCGCTGATAATACAAAATATTCTACACTGGATAACGTCATTATTGGGCCGTTTACTTATGTTCGTAATTTAGCCATGTAACAAATAAAGCTTGTTAACAAGTCAGGAGGCGTCGGTTATTCACTACACGGCTAATTTAAGAAACATTCGCAAGTGATTCACAATCCTTGTCAGGTAACAGTGCATTGTCGAATTTCTACCCTCATTAAATTTACAAATGAAATTATTGCCATGTCAAAAAAATTATTTGAACATAAAAAACGTAAATAATATCCGTATGACCAATTACCGCCCCATTTTTATTAATTTATAACATAAAACATTTTGTATCGATAGTTGTAAAAAGTAGCATGTTAAAAAAATCATATTTAAAAAAATAGGCAAAATAACAAAACTTTTTTTTGTAAATCTAATTAACGAAATTATCAGCTATATTTTCTGACTACAATCAAATTTTTATTTTCTCTTCCACATGGATTTTTTTAGAGTCAAACACGAGCATTTTTCGAATTTCTCAATTTTCACTTATATTTTTCTATTAGAAGTAATTGATCTAACACAATTATATTTATTTTACAAGATGAACACGGCAAGTACTTTATATTTCAGAAAAAAGTAATATTTGATATGCACCAGGGTTGGCACAAGAACCAATTTAAAATTGCAATAATTGACCAATTAGGTGTACACTTCGGGTGGTCACCATTTTTTTTGTAGTTAATTCAGATAAATTTTGTCATACAGTATAATATCCACATTTCTTACCTAATCAAAAATAGTAATAATTATTTCGTTACCTTTTATAGAAAAAAAGTTAAGTCTGATTTTGTACAAGCAAGAATTTGACCCCTGCTAACTTCGAATGGCCAAAACTTGGAAATTAAAAGATAAAAAAAAAACTGGTGGTGGTTCAGCACTTCTGCCACCATGAAATATATGCTCAATTTTTTTTATGCAAATCAAAAATCATGCGGCACACTTTTTAATTCAAATTTGTTGAAATCACATGGAATGACCCAGCTATAAATGTTATATGCCGGTCTGATCCACATTGACCTTAAAAAACAAGTGCTGACCTAAAAAATTTTTATCAAAAAAAGAAAAGCTTGTAGAAGAGCAAATTGAAAACTGCCACTTATTCCCGGCACGCATCGCAAAGTTGAACATTGCCTGAATTCCAGGGCCTCGGCTTTCGGCGAGAAATTAAATCGCGAGCCGATATGGAATACGCTGAAATCTTCATTGAATTTTGTGCACGTTTCGTTTACAACTTATAGAATGATGAAGATTTTTTTGAGTTATCTTGCACCTATTTAGGACTAGCTACTAGCCCGAGACTTATCATCTTCCTCGCGTTATCCCTGATGCATTTTGTCACGGCTCATGGGACAGTGTTGGCCGAAAGTTAATCCAAATTGAAAATGCTGGCCATTAACCATTATAAATTGAACCGTAATCTGTAATCGTCCGTCACGGTTTAAGGTTCAATTTATAATGGTTAATGGCCAACATTTTCAATTCGCATTAACTTTCGGCCAACACTGTCATGGGAGCCTGGGGTCTAGGATTGCGATTACGATCGTGTAAAGTACTAAGTGACTTTTGTCTGAAATAAAGTGATTTTTATTTATTTAAGTGCTTCCATAATAACTTACACCCCCTCAAGGAACGATTCGAAATGGACACTATCCTATATCCTTCCTGCTACTCAAATAATCCCCATTTCAAATCTGTTCAGCAGTTAAGTGAAGGTTATCTGACAGATAAGAGTTACTTTTGCATTTTTAGTATTACAGTCAATCTGTAAGCACTTGCAGTTGCACTGTGTTTATATTACCATATGCAATTGTATGATTATTATCAAAACGTCAGCGCTAGTTTTAATAGTTTGGTGCGATATGCGATATCGTAAATGCAATCATAATGTTTTGTTCCAATTGTTCTACCATTACACGTCGTCCATTTATAATGAATATAAGACTCGCGTGATTTCTATATCGTTAGCTGCCAATTTATGCAAATTGTGTCTATCACTCGACTGAGAAGATGGAAAGTGAGTCATTTCTAGCCATAACAAGCATTATGCAAGTAGACAGAAAAGATACTCAGAGCTACGACTATGGCAGCGGTTCTCAATCTTTTTTTTTGACGGAACCCTTTTGGAAAGCGAAATACTTGATGGAACCCTACAATAAAACAATAGTTTTTAGAAGTGTGTTTTTTGCATAGTCAAATTTTTCGAGGCGACTAAAGCATAGTGTTCTAAATTCTTGTGGAACCCCTGCAGGGGTGTCGCGGAACCCTAGGGTTCCGCGGAACACACTTAGAGAATGGCTGGACTATGGCATAGCATAAGGCATAAGGTGTCAGACCGTCTACTGCAAGCTTCGAAATTTGTGTATCTTCATCTCCGTCCGTCTTTATGCAAGAACGATAAAGATTTAGATTTTGGGTAAACGATACCCTAATTCAATGAAATCAGAATTAAAATGACACATCACGTCACGTTATTACACATCGGATTACATATCATTACATAAGGTAAACGTACTAGTGCTCGACATGCTAATGCCCAATAGATGACACCTTGCTGTCACCTCTATTGACAATAACTTAAGTTTCAAGATGACATGTACTGGGACGGCGTCGAGCACCAGAACGTTTACCTTATGCCTAAGTAACTATTTACAATCGGACGTATGCGACAATTTCTAGAGTTGAACCACGCTAAGTTTTCATTCTAAGTGCTACGTTAAGTATGGAGTTTATAGGGATATATATTATGCATTCTTACTGCCATGTTAGCGTGGCCAGAGTCATTATTTAAGTCTTGATCTCAGTCCTATTTCAGCGAAATAAACTGCAAAATCAAACGATCGATTACATCGCTCAGCAACCCCATTCCCCAGACAGTATTTACTCAACTTTAGGCTAAGTGTCAACAATCCGACTAAAAGTCTAGACGGAAGCCACCAATTACTACCCACGGAGCATTCTCAACCTTATTCCAATTTCATAAGGTTTATATTAACGTAATAACTGGCTTGTCAAGTTGAATCAAACGGCAGGTCATTGTTTCGAAGCTTTTGTATTGTATGTCTGTCTGTATCGAGCGCTCCTTTGTGGCGAGTGGTGATGTAGGTTTTCCTCGTTTGTGCCAGTTGGCTAGTTTGATCTGATGGCCTTACACTATTCATAGAAACAGGTGCTACATTTTATCATATCGGTTTTATCGGTCATAAGAACATAGTATAATAGTTATTTGTTTTACAAGGAGGTAAATAGTAAATGTAAAACATAACAAATCAAGTTCAAATTACCGTTATTATTATATTTATCTCTCAAAATCATCACTTACTCAATTCTATCAGCCAACATGAGCAAACAACTTAAAATTTGATTACCTCAGATTACTTTGCCTATGGTACATGTGGATAAAATGCAACTTTCTTATCAGTTTTTGAAGTACAAAGAGAGCCTGCGAGCTGGTGTGGGGATTTTTTGTCACCCGATACACGCTGGAAAAGGCTCTCTTAGATTCTCAAAAGAGCAATTTGATGCTCGAGTCCTACCTATTTCATAATCATATATTTCTATATCTTAACCTGACATTGCGTTAGGGGCATGGTGCTAGGGGTTAAAGTATTATATTGTGTAGGTACGAGTATAACGGTGTATTCATGGTTGGAAAACTTCGAAAACGGAATCAAAAACAAAAAAAAATCTATCTTATTTATAGACAGGCGAGAAATTGTCCCTTCACAAAACAAATAGTTCCTAAGAATCCCAAGGGACTTCATTAAATAGTCCCACAATCCACGGACCCTACGCCCTTTGTAGCGGTCAGTCATCGGCCCAATTCCACTGAAATTGGGTCGCTTGGAGGTTTTCACTTAAAACCGATAGGTCAGATATACTAAAGCTAGCAGAGAAAAATAACCTTAAAATTATCACGCAAAAGGGTTAACTTTGTGTAAAGCCTGTCAGACACTTACGTACCTAAAATTAAGAAGAGTTTCCTTGACAATTTGTGGACCTACAGTTTTACTATACGATTAAAACATCAGTCAATGCTTTGATGGGATTGGACATACGCTGTAACGTTTCTGAAGCGAGTAAATATATTTTCACCACACCAGCTCGGAAAGGCTTACTTTGCACTTCAAAAACTGATAGCAAAGTTGCATCTTATTCACGTGTGAGGCAAAGTAATGAAATGCAAATTTTGAGTTGTTTTCTTATGTTTGCTGGTAGAATTGACTTTTAAATGATGATTTTGGATGATAAATATTTAATAACATAAGCGGTGGTGGCCGAGTGGATATGACGCCCGACTTTCAATCCGGAGGTCGCGGGTTCAAATCCTGGCTCGTACCAATGAGTTTTTCGGAACTTATGTACGAAATATCATTTGATATTCACCGCTAGCTTTTCGGTGAAGGAAATCATCGTGAGGAAACCTGCATACATCTGCGAAGAAATTCAAAGGTGTATGTGAAGTCCCCAATCCGCATTGGGCTAGCGTGGGGACTATAGCCCAAGCCCTCTCGCGCATGAGAGGAGGCCTGTGCCCAGCAGTGGGACGTATATAGGCTGAATTATTATTATTATTATATTATTTGCTTCGGGTTGGTGTGGTGAAAAATTTTGTGTTTCACTCGGGGGCAAATTTTGTTTAACCCTCGTGCTTTGAAACCCTCGCAACGCTCAAGATTCCATTTTTCGAACCACTCGCTACGCTCGTGGTTCAATTTTGGAATCTTTCGCTTGCTCGGGTATCAATATTAGCACGAGCGGTTAAACAACAACTTTGCCCCCTTGTAAAACAAATAACTATTAATTATTCTGTCGGATGTTGTGGCAATTATGTAAACATGGCGCTTGATGTTACTCTGCTGTCACGTAAAATGTTTATGTAAAATTATTCTAATTTGGGGTTGGGAATAAACGGGTGAATTTGGCAAACGCTTTTCATACAGTCCGTTGAAGGTTTAAACGTTTTCGTGCAGTCAACAGCTGAAGTGGCTAAGTTTTACAAATTCTTTTCCAGCTTGTAGAGGGCAGATCGAATAAAAAGTTTGTTTTTGGAAAATTTTACCTCAAAAGAGTAGACCAAACTAGCTGCATTTTGCCGATAACTACCTGATAAATGCATCCGCGAATAACAAAAAGACTAAAGCTAAAACAGACTCCCAAACCTGTCGATTAAGCACAAAAATTTGGATTTGGATTTATAGATAAGCAACATTTATCCTCTATAAATACTACACTATAATATACCTAGATAATATAGATTCTATTACATATTATATTTATTATATATATATTTCGGGGATCTCGGAAACGGCTCTAACGATTTCTTTGAAATATGCTATATGGGGGTTTTCGGCGGCGATAAATCGATCTAGCTAGGTCTTATCTCTGGGATAACGCGCATTTTTGAGTTTTTATATGTTTTCCGAGCAAAGCTCGGTCTCCCAGATATTATCAAATTAAATCTAATCTTTCACTTTTCATGTTGTAACACTTATCAATTGAAATAATAGAGCACGGGAAGCGTGTTGAAGGGCCACTGGCTCAAACAATCTAATCATCGGCCCCGTTGGTGGTCAAATGGGTCACTCAGTCACCCTTGCGCTGCGTAATTATGGACACTAAAAAAATATAACATTAGGTGATATAGTATAGGTATAGACTCGGTAAAAATATTAGGTGATATAGGTACGCGACTTGGTCTGCCGTAGCTAAGACTCTATATTATTGACCAATCCATGCTAATATTATAAATGTGAAATTAACCCTGTCTGTCTGTTTGTGACCTCTTTACGCTTAAACCGCTGAAACGTTTTAGATGAAATTTGGTATGGAGATAGTTTGAGCCCCAAGGAAGGTTATAGAGTAGTTTTATATCAATTATCGTCGTTATTCCACATCAGAAGGGCTTCTGACAAAAGTTTCGCGTACTGAAATAAGTTTTCCCTTAAAAACAGACAAGTAGCCAGTAAAATGACTTGTGGTTTAAGTTGTCCATATACTGCCTTTAAGCGAGGTTTAGACTAGCAATTAAGAATTTACATGCAATTTTCAATACATTGCGGTATCTGATCAAACTTTTGAATGCAGTTTACCGTAGTAGTGGCAATGTAACGTAAGGGCCGATTTAGACGGCGCGCGAACTCGTATTCGATTTTAGTTACATTGAAGACTATTGGTTATATCCAATTTAGCCGACCAATCAAATACCGCAATGTAATGAAATTCGCATGCGAGTTCTCGCACCGTCTAATTGAGCCTTAAATTGCATGCAAGTTCTTGCTCGTTTAAGACTCGCTTTAGGCATACATGTAAACATATAATTAATAGATAGGAAACAAATAATATCATATCAATGCAATATTGTGCCGAAGTTAAATTTCTTTGCGAAACAACGTGTCATCATATCTATAACTCGCTGCGCGTCAACATCAGAATCTGACATATCGCGAGCCTTACTGCACACACATAAGGCTCACCTATGCTCAGTAAAGTTTACAGTTAGGCGCGGCGAGTTTGGTGCTCGCCTAATTAGTATCGGGTCGGGGACCTCTCAACTCGTCCGACACTGCCCAAGAGAACGGAATATTTTGCTTTATAATGGCGGATTTCATGTGAAATGGCATTTTTGCGAGCTTTTATTTAGTTTCACCCGTTATCTGCCTGTAATCAAATCTTGCAAGTTAAATTTACTTCTAAAGGCAGTTTTAAGGTTCTCCCGCGGTATAGGCCTAGCCTAGTGCGGGGACCTAGGGTAGTAAATGAAGCAAGTTGTTGTATGGAGACCCATGCATTAATTTCTCAGTCGATGAAATTTAGCTTGGTTATTGTATAGTATGAGCCGAGACTAACATTATAAATATCAAAAAAAAAAAAAAAACTCCTAAGTTAGGTAAAAACACAAATCTGATTATATATTGAACCGAGTAATTCCTCAGTCCAAAATTATTTTACAAAATAAGTTATTTGTATCAGTATGTGATACTAGAAAAAAATCTAAAAGTTTTGTCAAACATGAGAATATTTTTTTATGATACTTCCTTTTTTTGACGCTCATTTTCATGGGAAAATTGCTCTGTCATTTTTTTCTTCTTATATGATCTTAGAATATAATTTGGCGTAGTGGGTAAAAAAATCCAAAAAAAATGCGTATCGAAATGTATGTATGTATAGAACTATTAAAAACTGAGAGTGGAAAATTTTTAGATTTTCATTTTGTAGGTATAAAACGGCAATAAAATGGCATTCCAGTGAAAAAATTAGACTGAGCAATTTTCCGGTCCAAGACACGCCAAAAAATTTTATTTTATTAATACTGGTATTTCTGCTGGGATATTTTTTTGATATTTCATATGTTGTTGCAATAAGTTACATGAATATGTCTGGCGAAGAAAGTTTGAACGGAGCATTTTTCCGTAAATAGTACATTTCGATGCTAGTGCGGAAGGTATGTCATTACTTCACGAGTACCGAGATATCTTGCCACGAGCCGCAGGCGAGTGGGAAGACTCGGGACGAGTGAAGAATGACATTTCCGCACGTGTATCGAACGACGTTTTTTAATACAGTTGCGAAAAAATAAGTAAAACATTGTTAATCGTACACTAAACAAAAGTGGTAACAGTGACAGCTCGCTTAGACGTCGTCTTTAAGTATATTATATCTATGGGCGTTTGGCAGCTATTCCGTTCCATTCAGACACCTTATTAAGAACGGAATTTTCAATATTCAATATTAAAAAATAAACGTGTTATAATGATGAAGAGGTAAGTATTAAAATATGAAATATGTATATTTTTCATATTCTTACATTAACAGTAGGTTTTTATGCTGATTACGACGTTTAAAGGAAACTAATATTAACACTCATCAATAAGTAGTCGTGAATTGGAACAAGTATAAATTTAAAAAAATTGGAAAAGTAAAAAGCACTAGTTCGACATAACCAACTTTCCGCACGCTAAACAGCTACGTAAAGTAGCACTTTGTGAGCAACTGTATTAAAAAAGATATTAACGATTTAAGACTTTAGGTATTTACTTTAATACTATTATTATTATTCTTTGGAAATTTATACAATACTTTTTATTTATTGATACTTTATCATACTGTAAAGTTTTTTCAGGCTGAGGAATTACTGCGGGGTCCACTACCTTTATTTACTACACTAACCCCTGGAAATTCTGTATTACTCATATGAAACCATTCATGCTATACACCAACCGGATATCACATCAATTTCTGTATAAGTACTGTCCTGTTTTGTGTGCAATAAACTTATTTTTATCTTATCTATATCTTAAATTTGACCAACTTCCCGGTTTCCAATGAAGCTGAAAATTTGGGTGATAACTAAGCATTGTGTGTTCAGATATTTGTGAGCACCTTGGCCGCTCCGATATATCTGACAGCGACTGAACCTATACCAACACAATATCGAGGTTGCTTTAACAATTAGTTTCTCATTAACTCTAGACTCTAGGTCGTTTCGGCAAGTTTCACATTACTAGGTAGTTATTACAGGTTCCTATCGGGTTGCTATTAAACCAAATTGCTTCCTATTGGAACTCGGAACAATGTGTCGGCCTTACAGATCCTGCCACTAGATGGTGCATCCTCAGGCCATCATGTTTTCAGATGATAAAAGCAGCATCTGTGATCAAGCGTCTGCGCCGCTCGTGGCTATATAACCCAATTCTTGAACGGCATAATTGTCCACATTTCTGACAAGTAAAATTAGGGTCCGCACCAAAGCAACCCTCGTCATGTATGTTTCAGTAGCGCGGTAATGCAGTAACCCTGTCTTCTGTTATAGTTAGGATACTCCGAAGACAGCGCATGCGCAGCGCATCGTTCCTAATAGATGGATAGTGGTTCTGTGAGCTCTAGACCTCCCGAACCTTCATAGCTGCACAGTTTTTAAATTTCCAACAACTGAATCGACAAATCTATGTAGTTATCGAACTTTCCCACAAAATTTCACGAGAATCGGTTGAGAAATGTAACCTATAAAGAGAATCGATGGAAAGACGGAGATACATGTCGCTCGCACTTCACACTTCACACAATAAATGCCAAATTGTCATTTTGTAAATAGTTATCGGATCAACTACTTGATGAAAGGCAACCAGAAACGACAAGTAATTGACATGTACGCTTCTTTATTTTCCCCAATGTGTGGGGCATGAAATGTATATTTCACAATGCGAAGTCTACATATGTGAGGTAGTCTGTGGTCGGCTCCCAACAATGTTTGCTTTGAATTCTAAATGCTTTCTTTTGTTTTGCTTCTGCTACAGTATAAATATTGTGTTGCGAACGTACCGACTTGGGTCACTCGTGAAATATTTCGTTCGTTATACGAATAATATTTTCCGTACTTAGAACTCGTGCATATGGCCATTTGGCAAAGGATAAAATGACTCCTAACAAAATTGTAATGGATTGATTTGATTTTTATTGCATTTCATACCTTATCTTCTTATCAACCGTTATACTCTGCAGGGTGTCGTGGTCAATAGGGTTGGCTGGTCGAAGTATTTAGCAGATGGCGCCAGCAAGCTATGCCCAGTCAATCCATAGAATTGTGACAAAATCTTGTATTTTTAATAGAATCTTATGCCCTGGATGCCAGCCCTTTAAGCCAACTCTCATAGATCTCAACCAAATCTCAACTAGAGAAAGGGGCAAGCTTATGATGGCGCCATCTATGCAAACCTTTGAGAGTTGCCAACCTCATTGTCAGTCATAGATGTTGCTCGCTGTATATTTTTCACGGCTGCAGGTCATTCTGGAAAACTTGTTTCAGTCCAGCTTTATATTATATTAGTGAGTGACAATAACATGAGATCCCAAACGGCCTTCATATTGACTGTTTCGTTGACAAGGCATGGAGTTCACAAACATCTTTACAAGCCAACCTTCCAAAAACAGATTTACACGACGTTATTGCCAGTGCCGTAGAGGCGTGTAAATAATATTCTTGGAACGTTGGCTTGTCAAGTCAACTTGACTGTACGCAGTGACATAGAAATAAAATCCTTGACTGTTTAACCCTACATCTATTAATACCAAAATTTTACTTTGTTTATCCGCGAAAAAATAACGAGCTAGACAGTCAGTGCTAACCCCGTTTTACTTACTTGGATATTTTTTTACATGCAAAAAATGTTCCCACCCTCCCACCGCAAAAATAAATACGCAAATAAATATAACAAACCACCACCAAAAGAACAATACTCGACACGTGTTTCGACTCTCTACGAGGCATCCTCAGGAGATGTTGACGGTCTGACGCCCGGCAACGGAATACATCTATTCTGCATTTGGATGAAATAGAAATGTGATGATTTTATTTTATTTATTGATCAAATAAGTAACACAGCATTACAGTATAAAACACTGTGAAACTACAAAATAAAAGAAAAGACAAAGAAAAACAATACACATAAAAATGAAATTAACTAACATTAGATTTGGGCGACGTCGTAACAGCGTGGCTCGGCGTAGGGTATGATAATGATATTAAAAAGATTTTTGTTTGTTCCAGGCGAAACGTCTCAACGGGAACGGGGAGCTTGCCGCCATCAAGGTGATCAAGCTGGAGCCGGGCGATGACTTCGCCATCATCCAGCAGGAGATCCTGATGATGAAGGATTGCAGGCACCCCAACATAGTCGCCTACTACGGCTCCTACCTCAGGAGAGACAAGCTTTGGATCTCTATGGAGTACTGTGGGGGAGGGAGCTTGCAGGTCAGTTTCATGTCAAGGTTTCTCATAATTTCCCCTTCTAGCTACTTGCTTAGATGTTCTCGCGAGTCTAAAAGGTCAGTGTTTTCTGAAGGTATTCGGACTTCAAATTTCGGAACTTCATATAACGGATTCCAAATTTCCCATTTTTAAGTTTATAACTATAGACACAGCATTAAAACCGCAGCCGAAATGTTGCCGCGATTAAAGTGATCAAGCTTGAGACAGGAGCGTTTTTAACTTCCTAAACGATGGAGGTTTTCACCTGCTCAGTTATCTTCACTGCTGAGACCCGTAAATCCACAGGATTTGCTTAGTCAGTTTAGCGTATCTCACTGCTGTCTAAAAATACAGAATCGTCCTTAATTGTTATATTTCTCATATTCCAGGACATCTACCACGTGACGGGCCCGCTGACCGAGCTGCAGATAGCCTACATGTGTCGAGAGACATTAATGGGGCTCTCCTATCTGCATAGCATGGGCAAGATGCATCGGTGAGCATTTCATCTAATATTTTTATCAGCTATAGTTAACGCCTATTTCACCAACTTGACAAAAGTGAAGGAAGCGAAAGAGGTATGTCAGGATCGTAGCAAGTGGAAATCGGTGGTCTCTGCCTACCCCTCCGGGAAATAGGCGTGATTATATGTATGTATGTAAATTTTTGGACCAGTAAGTAACGACGGAGCCTGGTTGTAAACTTGTTGAACCAGCAATGTACCTACGGTGAATTTGAGTTATCCAACTATTGTCATCGTGGTCAAACTGGGGCCTGTACAGGCCTAGCACATGACTGGCGCGACAGTATCTCGCCGCGAGATAGACTACCCGTCTTTTTTTAACGGCTGCTATTTAACTGATCACCAGATTTAGTAAAATTTAATACCAAAAAAATCTATTTTACCACCCTAAAATCATGAATGATCACCAAAATTATAACACCATTTTAATGTGAAATGATTACCAATTTTATTACATTTTACTATCCTTTTAAAGGAAATGACACCAAACTAATCATTATTAACCCAAAAATAGTTCATGATTACCAAATTTCAAACCCCATTTTAATGTGAAATGATAACCAAATTTTTACATCTTGCTATCCTGTTAAAGAAAATGACACCAAAATAATCATTGTAAACCCAAAAATAGTAAATGACCACCAAAATTAGAACTCCATTTTAATGTAAAATGATAACCAAATTTTTAAATCTTGCTATCCTACTAAAGCAAATGACTCCAAAATAATTATTGTAAACGCAAAAATAGTAAATGATCACAAATATTGTAACCAAATTTTAATTAAAAATGTGGAAATATTTAATATATCGTTATCCTATTAAATTAATTAATCCACTTCGTCACCTTTTTCTAGTAGCATTTTATTTCTGTAACAGTCGCAGTTCTAACCTAACCTAACCCACTTTTCTAGTAGCATTTTGTTTCTGTAAGGGTCGCAGTTCAAACCTAACCTAACCCACTTTTCTAGTAGCATTTCTTTTCTGCAAGGGTCGCAGTTCAAACCTAACCTAACCCACTTTTCTAGTAGCATTTCGTTTCTGTATGGGTCGCAGTTCAAACCTAACCTAACCCACTTTTCTATTAGCATTTCTTTTCTGTAAGGGTCGCAGTTCAAACCTAACCTAACCCACTTTTCTAGTAGCGTTTCGTATCTGTATGGGTAGCAGTTGAAACTAAACCTAACCTACTTTTCTAGTACCATTTCGTTTCTGTAAGGGTCGCAGTGCTAACCTAACCTAACCCACTTAACTGATAGCAGTGTAACTTACTTTTCTAGTAGCATAACGAAATGCTACTAGAAAAGTAGATTAGGTTAGGTAGGTATACTAGGTATGCGGTGCGGGCTACGGGGGGTTGAGCGGGAGGGGCTAGTAATTTTGGCATCAGTTTACTTTATTTGGTAATATGTATACATTTTTTGGTAATCATAGTGGTTTATTTAGGTGAAAATATCGCATTAATTTGGTCTTCAAGATTTGGTGATCATTAATGATTTTTGGTGATCATTCAATATATTTGGTATTTGAATACAATTTGAAGTGCAGTCGTAATTAAAATGGTGGTACTTTTGTATTTTTAGGCCTTATTTTTTTGGTGTTCAGTAATTTTTTTTGGTAAGCATGATTTTTTTATTTAGGGTACCAAAGTATTTTTTGGTGGTCATTATATTTGTAGCCTTTTTTAACTGTATTAAAGAGGGACAAGTCGTCTATCTAAAATATAAACAATGTTTTTGTACATTCTAGGGACATAAAAGGCGCAAACATCTTGCTAACGGAGTGCGGGGATGTGAAGCTGGCGGATTTCGGGGTCTCAGCTCAGATCACGGCCACCATCAACAAACGAAAGTCATTCATCGGGACGCCATATTGGATGGCGCCGGAGGTATAATAGTCCACACTGGTAACTGACAATGTGTCAAATACCCAATAGTCATCATTCGCTTGCCCTTTTCCCAACGCTTGGGGTTGGCGCAGCTATCTTTTTCCTCCATAACCACTCTGTTGTTCGTTATTCACCTGTTTTCTTTTTATTTCACCTCTCACACAGTCCATCCACCTTTTCCTTGGTTTTCCATTCCACATTTATTACCTGTTGCGTCACATGACTCTCATCCTTCCGCATCATATGCCCGTATCACGCTAGGCGATCTGATCTTAGTTTTTGTAAAGATTGTATCTGTACTATCTGTCTGTATATATATTCATCGATCTCAACAAACACTCAATTTGATTAATATTTTGTCAGAGCTATTTATCTTTTTTTCTGCACAATGTGCCACCATTCCACGGCGCATTAATAAACTCCTCTCCAAATATAATTTATATTCGTTTCCCAGGTGGCAGCAGTGGAAAGAAAGGGAGGTTACAACCAGCTCTGTGACATCTGGGCGTGCGGTATCACCGCCATAGAGCTGGCAGAGCTCCAGCCGCCCATGTTCGAGCTGCACCCCATGCGGGTCCTCTTCCTGATGTCCAAGTCGGGCTTCAAGCCGCCGCAGCTGAAGGAGCGGGAGCGCTGGTCGCAACTGTTCCACGCTTTCCTTAAGTTGGCGCTTACTAAAAATCCGAAGAAGAGACCCACAGCTGACAAGTTACTTCAGGTACACATTGAAATAAAATGTAAAAAATTACGTGACACGGCGTAATTGGACGAGAGTGTAAAAACATACCTTTATAGTGACACCCTATTACTTTACAGACACTGATATTTTTATAAATTTTTTGATCCCTGATAAATAACCATATAGGCTAGACTGGTTACAGTCTGTCTGGAAGAGTCATGGCATATATGGGAACCAATACATTTTACGACTCTTCTCTTTCCGCTCAGATTCTAGATGCTTTAGTATTACAATGGGATTTTACATAATTTTATAGTGGCAGCCAAATTTTCTGTGCGATTATCAAGTTGGTTTTCTTCAGCTGATACTGTTGATACTGTCTACAGTTGGACCAGCAGGAAATCAATTCATCATGGCATGACCAAGTATGATGGCCCACGACTCTCAGATATGAATATTCGACATGAAACAGATTTTTAATTGCTATTATGTTGTCCATAGCACGCGTTCTTCCACCAAGAAATGAACAAGCGTCTTGCAATAGAGTTGTTACAGAAGTACTCCAACCCGCCCAGCGTGTGTAACTCGGAAATGGATGATGATGGGGTAAACGATTTTTTTTATATGTCTTGCCCTCCTCTCTCTTCTTCCTCTCCTTATAATGCCAATACTCAGTGTAACAAAGATACTGGGTTAGTTTTTTTTTGTAGTTTTCTAATGGTTTATGTAATTTAGGGTCAGTTGCACTAAACCGTCTGTTACCGTTAAAGCGTTCGCTAAATTTTATTGCATGGGAAGTTTCATTGATCTCTGCTGTGTGACGTTCATTAGTCTGTTAACTATGGTCGGTGCAACTGGCCTTTAGATTTAGACTATTGCAGAACTCAAATTTCTTACGTCGCTGTATAGTTTGTCGATTGGTAACTGGCCCCGAACTGCTAATCCTTTGTCTATTGTTAAGTAAAACCGCACATGCTACTTACCTGCAAAAAGGGTCTTAATTATTCTAATTGGCACCTGGGCGCGGGCTAGTCCAACGCTCAAAAAACCAGCGCTCTCCGATAACGCGCCTTTTTTACGCATCTGGATGATACATTTTAGACTGGTTCGATTCGCCAGCACTCAGTAACCGTAGAGAATTACACGACCCTTTTTTTACAGGTAGAGGCACGTGCGGTTTTACTTTACAATAGACAAAGGATTAGCGGCTCGGGGCCAGTTACAGATCGAAAGACTATACTAGATCGATGAAGTCGGCCGTGATGCCTCTGGTTTTCGCATCGTCTATGTGTGTCTTTAAGGTGTACTATACACGGTGTAACATGAGGAAACCGAATAATTTTAACAGCGTATTCCTGATTATATTTAGAGACAAAAATGTCCTATAAACTTTTTTGAAATTCGCCTAGTTTCAGAGATAATTATAATTTAGAAATAAACAAGTTTTTGTTGTTACATACTGTAGGCCTTTTTGATGATGATCATACATCGGATTCTTGGGGGCAAATTGTATGACGGATAGGGATCCCGTCATACAATTTGCCCCCTAGAATCCGATGTATGATGATGATGTTGCTGCTATGGGACGTAGTCTAAATATCCTTATTGATAGATGTCAAAAAGTGACAAGTAACACTTTGCAAAAAGTAGGTTTTACGAAACAAAAATGTAAAAATCAATTTTCAATGACAAGTTTACCCACAACATTTATTTTTTATGTACAAATACATTCAAAAAATTGAAAAAAAAACAAAACAAAAAAAAAATTTTTTTGGCGAAATTGACCTAAACTTATATTAAACTAGACGGGCCCGCACTCCGCTCGCGTAAATGTCTTTTGCTTATTGTAAATTAAATACGCATCGGAAGCGATAGTTTTTATGCTCTAGTTCTGTTCTCATATTTAGATAATAGATTTAAACAGTTTTTTCTTATCATACGTGCGTCGTATTCGAGATACGTGTCAATAACTTTTTTAGAAGTTTGTAAGGCGCCATCTCGCTTCTTCGCTCGTTTTTTATCCCGTTCTGGTTTTTCAATTTTATATATATGATTTTTTCCTTCTTTTGACCTCAGAAATGCGTGGTTAAAATTATTCGGTTTCCTCATGTTACACCGTGTATGTGTCCAAAATTAATTTCCTCATTCTTTTGATCGCAGGCCGTCTCAAACGTACCACAGCGTATCGCGTCCAAGCACACGGGGCGCGGGGTGGGGGTGGGGGTGGGGCGGCGCGTGCTGGAGCAGGCTGCCGGCCGCCCGAGGTCGCTGCTCACCGACCACGTGGTGCCCACCAGGGACCTCTCCAGTGGACGTGTGAGTATTAAAGCTACCTCTCTCATCTTCGAAATCTTTAAAGCCGATTATTAAAACCACGAAATTTTAGTTTTTTTCTAAAAAGTTAAAAACCATTGAATTTTTAGAAGAGTCACCGATCTAACCTGACCCGATGGCTTCTAAAGGATGCCTTTTTCAAAAGTTTAGAAAATTTAACGGTTTTTGAAAAATACGCGTTCGGTCAAACAAAAATTCGGCAAATTCGGGGTTGTGACATGTTACATTCGTTTGGTAGACGATGACTGTTGTTGCGTGTTTCGTGGTACAGTCAACTGTAAAAATATAGGTGCACAAATCTACTCAAAAATATGTCCCATAACTCTTACTATGTCAGCGAATTAAGAACTATGTGACATATCTTTGGGTAAGTTGTCTACACCCATATTTTTACACTTGACTATATAAAGGGCATTAACATTTGAGCCGCCATTTTGTAATCAATTCTGTTGGACAACTAATATAGTTTTATATCCCTATTCAGGTCCGTATGGAAGAAGAGAGAGCTGCACGTAGAGCAGGCTACGACGATTCTCCCATCATAGACCTAGACGCGGATGAAGACCTAGGTCACGGAGCAGCTAGGGCCCGCCTGCTCAACTTTACTGACGAGCCGGAACGAGCTGACACTGTCAAACGAGGTGAGGATACAGAACAAGTTAAACCATATAAACAGGTTTAGCAAATATCGCACTAGATGGCGCTGTACCCGGCGTCGCGTTTCTACATCGCGCTAGCGAAGTTTTAGCAGGCTACGATGACTCTCCCATCATAGATCTAGACGCTGATGAAGACCTAGGTCACGGGGCAGCTAGGGCCCGCCTGCTCAACTTTACCGACGAACCGGAGCGAGCTGACACTGTCAAACGAGGTGAGGTGAGGCTTGGTGATACAGAACAACAAGCTAAACCATATAAACAGGTTTACCAAATATCGCACTAGACGGCGATGTACCGGGCGCGGCGGTTTCTACATCGCGCTAGTGAAATTGTTATTGGGATAAATTAATAAATTATGTTACTTTATTTTTTGTGCATCTACTGGCAATAAACTATTCTTATTCTTACATCTAGACTATTACAAAAACAGAAGCTGCTAAAACTAAGCTAGGTACAGTCAGCAATACCTGCTATTCGCTTAGCATCTTTGCATACAAACTTTTATGCAGAAGGGGGTCAAGGGGGGTTTTCTCTGCAGCTGACTGTACCTTATAAAAAACCGGTACGCGACTACTTTACAAACCCCCTAAGATAAATGATAGATACGTGTTTAATACAAGTGTTTGATAATTGCAGTAAATGGTAGCGGCATTAGTCGAAAAAAAGAAGAAGACTATCTTCTTCTTTACCACTCATTATTCTTTTCTTATTAAAAATACAGTTTCAGTGCACCACAGACAACCGAGCGAAGATTGGAGCGTGAAATCTCTCATGACCTGCCCGAAACACAACCCCCACACTCCAGAAATGGCCAACGACACTATGCCCAACAGCGAAAAGTGAGTAACCCACAAATTCACAATTTCCAGCTTCATTCTTTTATTTATTTATTTACTTTAATTTCGTTATTATGTTATAGCAAGTGGTGTCGGGTGATCACGGGTGATGATATTATGAGAATGAGTCTGAGGTATATTAAAAAAAAGTTATTTTTTGTTAACATTTGTTGCGGTTATTTTCTAACAAAATTTTGAAGCGTTTTTTGACGATTTTCATTGTGTGTATCAGGTTTTTAAGTTTCGAGTGTCATATATGCACTATGAGTAGATATACAATGTTTTAAAAATGTGTTTTTTCGTCTATACGTGCATGTCTTGTCTCGTTTTCTATGTTTGGCTTTTCGTTATAAATTTTTGTCTGTTATTGTGAAATATGAAATTTGTGCGAGGTAAGGTTTGAAGTTGTGATAAGCGTGAAAAGTAATTTAAAAAGTTTTGAAGATTTTGCAGTGAAAATGTGTTTTTATTGTTTTTTGTTCTAATATGGTCTGAAGTCATGCTCTTTCCCTGTTAGTTATTATTTTTTTTCATTGTAGTTGCATGGTATAGTGACTACAATAAACTATGAACTTTCTTAAACCGATTTTACTGTTAGGATCCTTTACAGTTCTTGTATGTAATTCAAATGAGTGTCTCAATATAGAGTTAACATTTAAGTAACGGACACCGAAAAAAGGGCCTTGGCAAAGTCCTGCTTAGAATCAAAATACTATTTTTTTTCCATGCATGTACCAATGCTATTCAATCTATTTTTTACTTGTTTTTTTTATTTATTCTATAATCATTTTTTTTACTTTAAATGCAGCTTAAAACTAAATCGGTGATTTTCATGTAAATAAAACAATATGTATTATACCAATTTATCAATTGTGTCTCCAGCCGACGGTTCTTTTGGCTACTATTTTTAATCTCAAAAGGGAGGGGGAAACCAGCAGCCCTTGGCGACACCCATGTAAAATTATTGTGTTTTTTATGCCTTTGTTACTATAGAATAGAAGCTGTTATTTGAGTTGTTATTAAAATAAATCAGCCAAATTTTCTAGTTCTATTTTGTCAATTTTCGCGGCAAACTTCAGGCCATATGTTAACTAGGTATATTCGCGCGCGTGTGCACACCTCTGTATGTCGTCTCGTTTGTTTTAGGAGCCTCTTGCAATATATAGACGAAGAATTAATGCTCAGGTAAACCGGACACCCGCATGTTCCGCATGTATGTGTGTAGATAATAGCTGTTCGGAAACTATATTATAACTTTAAAACTACGGTTAACTACTCGAACATATTAAAACAAATATTTGTTAACAGGTCACTCACGTAGTTTTGCTCGACGTCGTTCAATCAATTATCTATGTTAATCGTCATTTGTAGTTGCCACTATGATATTTCCAAAATAAAATTATGTAAATTGAAATGGTCAAAGAGTTGTCGAAATTACGTGACTGCTTGAAAATATTTTCAGTTTTATTTAATTTTGAAGTTACTACCCTTTGGATGTCCGCTAATTATTAATGCTTAAAAATGTTTTGGGACTCGTATATTGTTCAATCCAGCGTGGTTTTGTGTTTTATAATATTTGTTTGTTTTATTTTTGGCTGAAAACGAGTTGTATTTTTGGAACTAATCTGTTTACAGACACTAATAAATTTAACAATATAAAATTGTATAAAGTGATTTTGGTTTACTGTTAACTATATCACGAGTAAAAATATTCGCTTGGTTTTTACCTAATGATTATAATTTGTTTTCAAAACTCTAGAAAAACTGCAGCCACTTTTCACTATTCAGTTTACTATATATCTCTTGCGGTATGTGATTGAAATCAGTAGTCCAGGAAATAGAATTGAATGCTTTGTTTAAAAGTAATTTTGTCAGTACTACTTACACCGGCTATGCGACGCTTAGGCGATTTACACATTGTTAAGTACAGATGTACTTCATAATTGTTCTCCATCGTATTTTCTCGGAAACGTTCGTATTTGTCATGCACTTCAGTCAACCTCAGCACTTTTTGTACCGAGACTGGCTGAATGAAATAGCAAGACACGTTCGTACGTTTCTGTGAAAATACGATGGAAAATAATTATGCACTTCGTCTGTATGCATTTGCATGTACATGCGCTTGCGGGACATTTTACTTATCCTCCTATGGCCCAGCCATACAAATGAAAAATCCAGAATTTTCCACTGAAATTTGAACCTTTAGTGCAGGGAATAGAGTTGAAAATTGGACGAAACAAAACCAGTGTGTGCATCGCCTTACTGGTAGAATACTGGCATAAATTAGTACTTTCCGGACAGCTATGGTATAATATATGTAATATTGTTATATGATTTATACGTTATGAGGATTTAATGTATGTAGTTTTAGAGCATTTCATAGAGGATTTGTGTTTAGTCATAGTTAATAAATAATAACACACGCTGAAATTATTTGTTATTTGTTTTTGTATAATATTTTATGCAATGGAATATAAATAGACAGCAAGCGCTTTATAACACTGAACAGTTTTTTTTATTTAAATAAAAATCTATTTTTTAATTAGCATAATTTTTTAGTGCTTGCTTAGACGTATTGTCCAATAAAAGTTAATCAGTAAATCCCAGGATGTATTGAAATATGCAAATTTTACTCTAAAATCCAATGTCGTCCATTTTCAAAATTATCACCATTTTATATCAATTTGGTCAACCACCAGCACCACTTGTTATTTAACACCAATAAATAAATTAAAATGCTTGTTGAATAAATTGTGTCTAACAGCACAACGCAAGCTTTATTAACCGCACTGCTACCCCGAGCTTAAAAGCTAAAGTAAAGACGCCGAGCGCGAAGAATTTCGTACATTGACCCGCCATTTCTTATCTCTAACACACACGCATAATTATATTGCTGTACCCCTCGCACAGTGGCATTGACCGCCAGCATCATGGACGTTACAGCAATATAGAGATATTACAGATGTATTGAATAATCCTTTGGCATCGTATTTTCACGGAAACGCACGAACGTGTTATGCTATTTCAGTCAGTCTCAGTACAAAAAGTACTGAGGTCGACTGAAGAAGCATGACAAATACGAACATTTCGGAGAAAATACGGCGGCAAAGGATTATGCAATACATCTGTAATATCGCGCATGAAATCGAGTAAGGAAATGAAAGGTCAATGTACGAAATTTTTCGTGCTTATCGTCCTTGCTTTACCATAAAATTCTACCAACATGGTAACTTTGGTAATTTTCGCAGGGCAACACTACCGATGACAGCGGACACCGCAGCCATGTCGCAAGCGGCCGGCCTGTCGGTTCACGATCAACATCTATCACAATGTATCCAGCTAAAACAAAACTTCTTAAACAATTCTACTACTAACATATACCAGAATCTAGCTTCCAACTACCAAACTCCTATAAACGCTTCTAGAGTATCTATAGACGATCCGCTATGTAGACGAATGGGGGAAACTGATATAATGTTCGCAGACCAACCGGGCAGCGAATCCATAGTTGAATCACCACAGATCAGAAACTCTAACTGCGAATGTGGTCTATGCCCCAAACCGGAACCCAGAGACAATAACACTTTGAGCGACTTACAGAGATCTGTCGCTTCTAAATGCTCATGCGACGCTTGCAACTCCAACGCCGACATATTAAGTTACTACAGAAATTGCTCGAATCATAATTCTGACTCTGGCATAGTTTACTGTGATACTTGTAAGAAGCAAAAGATTTCTATATCCAACTTTAAAGCGCTACAGATAGCTAATAGACTCCAAATAGCGGATAAAGTCGAAAACGGGTCGACGTCAGACGACGATCTATGTCGAAAAATCGATATAAGTATGACAGATGACACACACGAACACAGGAAGCGACATAATAGACACAATTCTGAGTCTACAGTCGGTATAGATCTAAGTCAGTTCTGTCAGTGTGAGTTGGAGAGTAGTAAGAGGAAGACGTCGTCTGTGGACGAGATATTCAAGATGGCGGAAGGGGATGTGAAGCAGGAGGCGCCGGAGGAGGATAAATATAGCCAGAGGCAGAGGAGTCTGTCGGACAGCCAGAGGGATAAAGCCAAGGTCGAGACGAAAGGTGAGCTCGTACACTTTAGTTTTCAGTTTATAATTTATTTATTCTACATGTTCAAAGTTCAATTTGGCATAATTTCTGACACCGTTATGCCTTATAAAGGGTTTGATGTACATTTCAGCCCTGGCCACCCCCCCGGTGCCCCCCCGGCGAGCCCGCGCTCGCGCGCCGCCCCGCGCGCGCACGCCCCCCCGCCCCGCGCCCAACGGCCTGCCCCCCACACCCAAGGTGCACATGGGGGCCTGCTTCTCCAAGGTATAGTACTAGTGCCCCGGTGCCGCCCCGGCGCGCACGCCCCCCCCGCCCCGCGCCCAACGGCCTGCCCCCCACACCCAAGGTGCACATGGGCGCCTGCTTCTCCAAGGTATAGTACTAGTGCCACGGTGCCGCCCCGGCGCGCACGCCCCCCCCGCCCCGCGCCCAACGGCCTGCCCCCCACACCCAAGGTGCACATGGGGGCCTGCTTCTCCAAGGTATAGTACTAGTGCCCCGGTGCCGCCCCGGCGCGCACGCCCCCCCGCCCCGCGCCCAACGGCCTGCCCCCCACACCCAAGGTGCACATGGGGGCCTGCTTCTCCAAGGTATAGTACTAGTGCCCCGGTGCCGCCCCGGCGCGCACGCCCCCCCGCCCCGCGCCCAACGGCCTGCCCCCCACACCCAAGGTGCACATGGGGGCCTGCTTCTCCAAGGTATAGTACTAGTGCCCCGGTGCCGCCCCGGCGAGCCCGCGCCGCCCCGCGCGCGCACGCCCCCCCGCCCCGCGCCCAACGGCCTGCCCCCCACACCCAAGGTGCACATGGGCGCCTGCTTCTCCAAGGTAACGTTCTATACCCATTTATGATATAAATAATCGACAAATGTTACAATATAAAGGGTTATTAAAAGTATACTTTTGCCATAAAAGCGACGGGGAAATGACGCATACTTTTTTGTCCATTTCGGCAAAAAACGAAAGCGACAAAAATCAACAATAGACGTATTCAGATATTTTGAATTATTTTCGTTTATACATAACTTGAAAATAAGAATTAAGTAAATAACTTCAAAACCTTGTTCATATGAATAATAATAACAGTACTACTATAGGTATTGAGGACGAGGGTATTAGATGGTCGGTGAAGGAGCGCTTTTTCAATCGGCTCACAAAAGTCCTTAACAGTCTTTTGTCAGGAGGCAACAAAGTGCGCGCCTTCAACGCCTGGGTAATGCCCCTCCTCACATACTCCTTTGGCATACTAAGGTGGACTCAGACCGAGCTGGACGCCCTGGATCGGAGGGTCCGATCACTGCTCACCACACATCGCATGCTACACCTACGCTCGTCAGTTATGAGATTGTACATCCCACGGAAGTGTGGAGACCGAGGCTCCCTAAACGCCAAGGATCTCCACAACCGCAAGGTGTACAATCTCAGGAATTATTTCCTTAACAACGAGTGTGGGATGCATCGTGATGTGGTGGCAGTAGACAGGAACCTCACGCCGCTCTCCTTGGCAAACGAGAACTGGCGCAAACCTGTGGTACTAAGTACTGCGGATCGCAAGGCGGCATGGGAGAATAAGGTGCTACACGGGCGGTTCTACAAGGCCCTCACGGGACCCGATGTGGACCTGCTCGCGTCGGTGAACTGGTTACGATTCGGGGACCTCTTCGGAGAAACCGAGGGTTTTGCCTGTGCAATTGCGGACGAAGTGATGATGACGAACAACTATCGGAAATATATCCTGAAGGACGGTACGGTCGACATTTGTCGGGCATGCCGCCGTCCCGGAGAGTCACTCAGGCATATCATTTCCGGTTGCTCTCATCTTGCTAACGGTGAGTACTTGCACAGACATAATCTCGTAGCCAGGATTATTCACCAGCAACTTGCTCTTCTATACGGCCTTGTGGACCGCGAAGTACCATACTACAAGTACTTACCTGCACCTGTTCTCGAGAATGGTCGTGCCACGCTCTATTGGGATCGATCTATCATCACTGACAGGACTATTGTCGCCAATAAACCTGACATCGTGCTGATAGACCGATCGCAGCGCCGGGCCGTGCTCGCCGACGTCACCATCCCCCATGATGAGAATCTCGTGAAGGCCGAGAAGGACAAGTCCAGCAAGTACCTAGACTTAGCTCATGAGATTACCGCCATGTGGGATGTTGACTCGACGATCATTGTTCCGATAGTTGTGTCAGCGAACGGTCTCATAGCGAAGAGTCTCGACCAACACCTAGAGAGACTCTCGCTGGGTGGTTGGATCAAGGGTCAGATGCAGAAGGCGGTGATCTTGGACACGGCGCGGATAGTCCGCCGGTTCCTCTCTCTGCAGCCCTGACCACCGGTAGCTTGGGCCTTGCCCCGCTGCTGGCGGCACCCTAGGTTAGGTTTTTTATAATGTGTTTATATAAATTTTTATTGTTTTGTAAGTGTTTTTATATTTTACTTTTATATTCATATTATAAAATAACCTAACTTAAGATGAGAAATAAATAAAGAGAACAGTACTACTAACGCCACCTAGTGTCGGACAGAAAACAACTGACCAATTATACACTTTTAACATGCGCGTCTTGCATATCTTTCTCAACAGAACGGTTTTTCCCGAATAATGTATTTTGTAATAATATAAAGTAAATTTCAATCTAATAAATATAAAAATTAACTATCAACACAAACAATAATCTCATCTGACAAATCGTCGCTATACTTACTCAACCTCATTTCTGCAACAATCATTTCAATCAATCAATCAATCAAAATATACTTTATTCATGTAGGCCTAGCAACAAGCTCTTATGAATCGTAATTAATCTTAATCTAATTATCAGAGCAATTTATTGATGTTAATATTATTCCATAATAAAATTGGATTATTATACATATCAAATTTAACACTAAAAATTTCACAAAAGGATCGTCAAACATTAAAAAGATTGTATAAAAAAATACTAGTCTAGAATTTCTAGAATAAAATCTAAATGTCAAAAAAAAAGCATAAGTAACAAAAGAAGTAGATAGTATTACATCGGAATATCCATTTCCTCATCATTAATCAAATATGCCTAATAAATAAATAATCATTTCGAATAACAATTAATCCCACGTTGTAATATCATTCATGTAGTCTTGTGTGGTATAATAAGCTTTAGAAATAAGTTTACGCTTTACATAATTCTTAAATTTATTAATAGATAATTCAGTAATATGGTTTGGAAGTTTATTATAAAATCTTACACAATTACCCATGAATGATTTTTTAATTTTATGGAGCCGAGTGAAGGGCACTGCGAGCTTATGTTTATTTCTAGTATTAATATTATGAATTTCACAATTTTTCCTAAAATTTACAATATTTTTATGTACATACAGAATATTCTCATAAATGTATTGACAGTGCACTGTCATTATGTCAATTTCCTTAAATTTATCTCTAAGTGAGTCTCTATGGTTCATTTTGTATATTGCTCGAATAGCCCTCTTCTGCAGAACAAAAATGGTATTTATCTCTGAAGCACCGCCCCACAGTAAAATACCATATGCCATAATGCTATGGAAGTAACTAAAATATACTAATCGAGCTGTTTTCACGTCAGTTAACTGACGGATTTTGCTCACTGCAAAAGCTGCAGAGCTCAGTCTATTCGAAAGAGTAGCAATATGGGGACCCCACTGGAGTTTAGAATCTAAAGTTATACCAAGAAAAACTGTACTATCAACTAATTCCAATTCCTCATCCTTCACAATGACACTTGTTTGCACATGCCTTACGTTACTACTAGTGACAAACTTAATACATTTAGTCTTTTTCTCATTTAACAATAAATTATTAACATTGAACCAATTTACTACTTTTGAAATGGCATTGTTTACATCATTGTAAGCTTGTTGCTGTCGTTTAACTTTGAAAATAAGTGAGGTGTCGTCTGCAAACAATACTATATCATGGTGGGTCTTAACAAGGAATGGCAAGTCATTTATGTAGATAAGGAACAGGAAAGGCCCCAATATTGACCCCTGTGGTACACCCATAGAGACCAATGACCCAGGTGATCGCTGTCCATTCACATCGACCCTTTGTATTCTACCATTTAAGTAGGACTTAAGTAAATTCAGTGCCGATCCTCTAACTCCGTAATAATGAAGTTTCCTGATTAATGTTTCATGACAAACACAGTCGAAGGCCTTAGATAAATCACAGAAGACACCTAAAGCATCTCGTGACTCCTCCCAGGCATCGAAAATATGCTTAATTAGCTCAACACCGGCATCGGTTGTTGAGCGACCCCGTGTAAAACCAAACTGCTTATTATGCATCAAATTATTAACGTTAAAATGTCGTACTAATTGAGAAAGAACTAATTTTTCAAAAATCTTGCTAAATGTTGGTAGCACAGATATCGGTCTAAAGTTAGTGGGGTCAGAGCTGCTACCAGATTTAAATAAAGGAATTACTTTACTATATTTCATTAGATCAGGAAACTCGCCGCAATCAACACTGTTGTTAAATATAACTACCAAGTCAGGCGCTACAATTTCTACTAAGGATTTGACAGCATGGACAGAGACTCCCCAGAGGTCATTAGTTTTTTTGACATTAATTGATTTAAACGCCTTTATTACATCTGAGGTACAAACATGTTCAAAATGAAGGTCTCCACAACACTCTGGAGCGTTATGTTTTAATAATGTAACAGCAGATGAGGGTGATGAATTTAAATCCTTAGTTGTGGATACTGGTACCTCGGTGAAAAATTTTTCAAATTCTGTAGCTACTTCTAAATTGGAATCTATAATTTTGTTATCAATGTTTAGTTTAAGCTCTTTAATTGTGTGTTTAGAGCGACCAGTCTCCACATTTATAACTTTCCAGGTTGCTTTAACAATGTCGGAACTACTTTTTATTTTCTGACTTAGATAATTTCGCTTAGCTATATGACAATCTACTTTAAACTTCTTCGAATACTCCTTCACATGTTCTTTAAATTCATCACTCTGATTAAACCGCCGTTCCTCGTATAAGGCATACAGTTCACGTCTTCTTTGATGTAAGTCCGCAGTAGCCCACTCACTAAAAACTGATGCACCACTAACTACGACCGATTTTGAGGTGAATTTGAGGCCGATTTGATGGAAATGTCGCTTTTCTTTCATTCGGAATACGGGTGTTTTTGTCATCAAATAAGTGTTGCAGATACGAGGTTGAGTAAGTATAGCGGCGAAATACTATGCAAAAGAAAGCATCAATCAAAGCCAAGAAGTGTGTTTCAATTTACTAATATGTAATTATGTATTGCAGGTGTTCAACGGTTGTCCACTAAGGATAAATTGCACTGCGTCATGGATCAACCCGGACACAAGAGACCAGCACATACTGATTGGTAAGTGTGCCAACCTGATATTATCGACGCGAGATCGTTATACGGTCAGCGTACATTGAAGGCAATATTTATTTTGTATGAAAAATCGGAAGTTTAAAGAATTCATAATTTTTAACATATTCCGAGTGTTTGCTTTATAAATGTCAAAAAGTTTAATAACGCCTATGCTTTTCAGGTGCGGAGGAGGGCATATACACACTGAACTTGAACGAACTTCACGAGACCGCGATGGACCAGCTGTGTCCACGGCGGACGATATGGCTACACGTCATACAGGACGTTTTAATGTCGCTCTCTGGTAATATACTACTTTATTATACCACACCTTTTAGAAACTTGAACAATATTGTTTTCAACAACCCCTACAAGAAAATTTAATAATACTATATTACTTAATTATGTTCGGTTGAAGGACCTAAAAATGTATTGGATTATGTCTAGGTATATAAATATGTATGTAAATAAAACATTAGTTCAACAGGTCAATTAATGTTTAATATCATAAAATTTCATGTCATAATTATTCATATGTTTATAAATCTCAATTTTAGTGAGTCCGAAAAGTTGTTTCCTAGTGAGTTTTATACCGCACACTAATTATTCTATCTTTTTGTTTACAGGCAAAACGCCATCTTTATATCGGCACGAGTTGCTAGCACTTATTGGTGCGCGGGGGAACAAGTCATTACGAGTGTTACCGCCTCGTCTTCTGCCGCGGCGGTTCTCTCTCACCACAAGGGTGCCAGACACTAGAGGTACGTAGGGTAAATCGCCAGTAACTGGCCACCCTAAACTAAAAATGAATTCTGTTCACCTATAAACTGAATTCATTTTAGTATAAGGTTTCAATAACTGACCAGCCTTCAATAGCTAACCACCTTGTATTAAAATAAATTCTGTTGATATGTGAATAGAATTCGTTTTTAGTTTAGGGTGGCCAGTTACTAACAGGTGGCCAGTTACTGGCGAATTACCCTATTAACTATAAAACTCCCGTGAGACTAAAACATATTAAAATTATTTTTAACGGGTCACTCACGTATTAATATCTAATCTATTCGGCTTAATAATACGTGAGTGACTCGTTCATCTTAATTTTAATAGGTACGTATTACTCCTTTATTTATACAGGGTTGAAAAACATAGCCATATTCTGTCAAGACAGAAGACATCTTTTCATCAAGTCAAGTCAAGTCATCAAGACAGAACACAAGAAGATATCTTTTGCATGGAAAACTTCGATGTGTAATTGGGTGTATAATACTGGGCATATTTTGTGGTCGTCTTTAGTATATAATTTTTTTTTGTAGTGTTTTTATATAACATATACAAGATGTATAATTTTACTGACCATGTACCGACTTTATAATGTTTTAATACCATCCTATGTAAAAATGAACAGGAACGCAACAAAGATATATGAATATTGTAGACATTTATGTAACTTCTCAAAATCTTTTAAAATAATTCTAACAGCCTATGCTTACCACGTGTTATATATGTTACAGGGTGTATCCGTTGCGCGGTGGCCCGTAACCCATACAACGGCTACAAGTACCTGTGCGGAGCCACTCCTCATGGTCTCTTCCTGATGCAGTGGTATGATCCGTTGCACAAGTTCATGCTGCTCAAGGTACGACACTATTTTATTTTATTTATTTATTTAAGTAATTAAAAGGTCGGGGGCTCAAATCCCGACTCGTGGTAACGAGTTTTTAAGAACGAAATATCATTTGATATTTGGGGGTTTTAAGAAAAAATGGTACCATTTACTTTTTTTCGAAAAACCATCAACTTTTGGGTTATTTACGAATACATACTATTGAATGAGACGAAGAAAAAATGTGTTCCCAGTTTTTCATGCAAATTTTGGGTGCCAGTTTTGTAACGGTCGATACAAAATGTATGTGAAAATGCGTTACAAAACTGTCATTTTTTTTGGACACTCGTGATATTGAGTAGAAATTACCCAAAAGTTGATGGATTTTCGGAAAAAAGTAAATGCCTATAAAAAGTAAGTGAAAATGCCCATTTACCAGTCGCTTTTTACCGGCAGAAAATGTCCCATGTTTATCTGACAAGTGTCGACCACACAGAGTTTTTTATGAGCTTTAGGAAATTGCCGGCCGAGTTTTATATAAAATCGAGGAAAGTGAGGCCGTTTATTATTATAAGACCGGCATTCCTATTCCGGCTGAAGTATGTATAGTTATTTGAATAGTTATAATGAATATGTTTGTTACTATTTCCAGAACATAGACTGCGTGCTGCCGACCCCGCTGCTGGTGTTCGAGCTGGTCATCACGCCGGAGCTGGAGTACCCGCTGGTGTGCGTGGGCGCCACCCGCCGCCCGCTGCGGCTGTGCTTGCTCAACATTAACTCTGGTAGATACTTATGTTTGTTTTAAACCCTCGATCTATTTGATATCGGGTCAGCAAAGAGGATTAAAATATAATTCTCAATACTTTAATGTAGGAGTTGAGGTGTTTAGACAATCAATCTTATTTTTGTAGTTTGCAGCGTCTCAGTCAATTACCAATTTTAAAATCGCTCTATAGATGCCGTTACTATAGCCCATTCGCACACCAAACGAACATTTTAACTCTTACGAGTTTTACTTCGCACTTACGATTTTTTTATTGAAATTTTAACAAAATGTACAACACTGTACCTTAATTTAATGTTTCGCCAAACGGTGAAGCCGATTTGATTACTATCAGACTTTACTGATTATGGGGGGCTATCTTAACTTGGGTCTGGTATGTTCGACTAACCTCATCTCTGTCGCACATCGAGGAAATACCTACATGAATAGTAACATTTGTCTTGTATGGCACAGGTGCAACCTGGTTCCACTCAGACGAGCTGAACATCTGCGGCGGCAGCAACACGGTGGTGCCGCGCGGTGAACGCTTGCACACTCTGCGGGCCGTACACCAGATAGACAAGGATACGGTAAATATATTACTAGTAATATTATACTATTGGAAATGTGCGCATTGGAGTGTCTGCCATTTTGTGCTCTAAATCGTAAACTGAAAGTTGACATAGACTTAAAGCTTATAAGCAAAGAACTGTTGATGTGTTGCACCTTACAGTTCAAAACAGGCCAGCTCCCTTTGAGGACCGTGCGTTGGACGGTCTGATCTAATTTACGATTTTTGTTAAATATATTTAAAAATCTGTGGTCTTCTGTCGAACATTTACGCTACCTCGCAGAAATAAAAGCATAGGAGTCAGGCGAATTTAATTTATAATTGTACGATTGTTATCCACGGATAAAAAATACTGCTTCGGAATATATTAAAGTGGCCAACAATTTCAACTAAAATCTTAATACTACCACAGAATAAATAATGGTACTACCGTACAGAAAGGACACTTCCTACAAAACCGAAGTTTGACAGCGATTCAGGGACGAATCATGCTGTCCCTTTCTAATGTATGGCACTATCCCTTTCGACTATTTAGGGTTGTCAAAATTCAAGTCATTATGCAATGCTGAGCCGAACGGAGCCGAGTTTGCCCGAAGTCAGGAGTGCCTCTCCACTGATACTACATATTGTTGTAGGTGTTGGTGTGTCACGAGAACGTGGTTGACATAATCCCCGTGTTGCCGCCCGCGCTCGACACGCGACGGGAGGACGAGAAACGGAAGAACAAACTGCTGCCGAGGATAGAGTTCGACTTCAATATTGACAGCATATGTGAGTACATCATTCATTGTTTTTCAGAAGGGTGGTATTCCACATATCAAATTTCCTTGTCCAATTAGTATTTTCGTCTTACATTTGGCTTAATGAGAGAATGAGACGCAATGACATTGGACCAAAATATTGGACAGATGGAATACCACCCTTAGATTCCTTAGAAATCGGACAGGCTATACCCCGAGTTAAGAACTTTCATTACCTGCCTTATGCATTGTACTAATAAATGTCACGAATAAGCTCGCGGTTAGTACTTTTGATTTTATACCTTATTTCCATACCTTAAGGCAAAAAGAATAGATAGTATAGAGGGGTCCTGTCATTGTAAATTTTGTAGTCACTGTAAATTTACTGCCATCTATCGACACACGACTAAAACTCAAAATGAAAACGTATATAGTTATCAAAAAATGTATATATATGGATAAATAATTTTATTATTTTTATATTATTTTGATCCATGTTCATTCACTGATATCTATGTGTTAAAATTGTTAAATATGAAACGGTGTCGTCACGCCATCTAGCCGAGGATAGGCTAAAGGTGTGTGCGGCATCTATTCGAGAATGACTTTTACTTGAATTTTGAGGCACGTTTTTTCCTTAGACTTTATCCGTCTTATACGAAGTTACATATGTCTTTGCTTAAGGTGAATTATTAATTGAGCGCGCCAGTGTAAGTGGTTTACCCAATTTGCCGCTAGATGTCGCTGCGCTACTCCAGTGGATATCGTACATCGCGGTGTTAAGATTTTTCCTGATTCAGTGACCCTCTCCGGACTCGTTTATTGGGTTATCGCTTCTCGGCCTTTTGGCTAAGATCAAAGTGTAGTATCTGTTCTTTTCAGCTTAATATCTGAAAGTTCCCTCACTGAGGGACCAGTATATTAAACTGATTTTTGTAAACCGACGGGATGTTCGGGGCTCGCTCCACTCCCGTCACGGGTCGGCCCGGCATTGCAGTGCCGCCGGGAACGGCCCACATAATACCTTGAAAAATAATTATCCTGTCTGTTAAGAGTGGAGTTGTACACTGATTTTAGGATTTTGCGTACGGGTCTTATATTGCCCATATTCAAGTTTAAAAAAAAAAAAATTTATAACAATTTACGTTTGTTTATTCAGTGTGCCTGGCGGACTCGGTGCTGGCGTTCCACCGGCACGGCGTGCAGGGCCGGTCGCTGCGGCACGCCGACGTCACGCAGGAGATCACCGACGAGAGCCGCGCGTACCGTCTGCGGGGGAGCGACAAGTGAGTGACATATCTATGAGTTTTTATGCATAGATGCGACTTTTTCTAAGGAAAAATAGATTTTATAATTGTTGTTAAACAGCTTTATTCTTCTAAATGGGGTTTTTTCCGATTTTTTTAGTTCGATAAAGTTTGAACTGAGTTCGGTATTTTGTACAATATTAATTAACACTATGTCACCATATGACCTAAAAAAACTTCGTCTGAGTTACGAAAACTGCTCTTCAAATCAATTAACTTTTATTCAAATGCAATGTAAAAAAAAGATTCCTAAAAAAAAATTGTTTTTTAAATGAATTTAAAACCCTGTTTCTTCTTGTCGAAAATAAAAGTTGGAAGATGCCCCTAACATAGTTCTCTGGGATCCAAGAAGTTATTTATGTATATCAAACAAGCTTATTAAAGCATACGCCTTGTTTCCAGGGTTGTGGTGCTGGAGTCGCACTTGCTGCAAAGCAACACGCTGTCCGGCGACGACGGGAACGACCTCTACATACTGGCGGGGCACGAGGCCTCCTACTAAACACACATATATTACATTGATATAGGTAACTAACACCCATGGTAGAGACAGACACACATACACGGACTGCAGGCAGACAGGTGACGAGACAGACTTTGTAGTGTAATAAGCACCTACTAGGTGAAAAAAAGTAATCAACATATACATACTCCTCATTAGGTAGTGTACTAACTAGGGTGTGACTCAACTCATGTAATTACGGTAAAAAACGAACATACAAATAAATTGTTGGATACTATAGTTCGTATTTTTTAGCATTAGAAAAAGACTACGCGATCTTGACGTGTCTTTTAATTGAAAAACGCTTTTTAGTAACTATTACTTATGAAAGCAAAAGAATGTAAAAAGTATATGATTCATAATTGTTACATATTTTGATATTTGCCGTGACTTATTTTTAAAAGTGTTTTTCATTAAAAAGATACGTCAAGATTGTTTACCTTTTTTCTAATGCTAAAAAAACGAACTATAAATATACTGGGACAAGCCACGCCTATACACAGCGGACATACACGTGAATATAGTTGGTTTTCCTTTTCATATAAAAATACTACTAATATTATATGCACCCTTTACAGTACATACATGTAAAAAAGGCCTCCTATAACATTACAGTTAATTATGTTACTAATTATTATTACATGATTGGACAGATGGAATACCGCCCGAAGGTTTTCAGTGAAACATGTCTGCTTGCCATTGAAGAAGTTAAATGAAATTGTATAATTTTGTTCTGATTTTTGACCAATAATGCAACAGAATGTACAATCCTTGTAGCACTGCCATGTAAGTCGACCATTCTATTGAATGTTATTAATGTGACGGTTTCAAGAAAAAGGTACCTACCACATTGTCAGCTATAGATAAGCTCGGGGTGTCTTATTGAATCTACGGCAGGAAAGCCTTATTGACAACCAAAAATAAGATAGGTTGCCTTTTGCTTGAAAGGCCAGGTCACACCGGATGCGTGTGCGTGACGTGCGCGTGCACGTACGCGTCCCGCTGCGTTGTAGAATATGAAAACTCATAAGAGAGGCCACACCCCTTGCGTGACGTGTGCGTGGCGTGCGCGTACGCGTGACTTGCACGCAACGCAGCTCCGACGAGACAAACCGGCTGCGTGCTGCGTGCACGCGTCCACGCAGCGGAGCGGCAACGTCGCTTCGTTGCGTGCAGTGATGACGTTGTATTTACCGGCGTTCCCTATGAGACGGCGAACCGAGCAGGTTCGGACACGCACCGCTCGGTGCTGCATAGGTGCTGTGCGTGTACACGCGCGGCTCTCTTGTATTTATTTACCACTCGGCCGGTGCGCATGGAGGTTTATATAATGGATTGCGAAATAAATATTGAACTAGTGCGCAAATACGAATGTATTTATGACAAAAAACAAAGATTATAAAAATTCGACGTATAAAAGCTTGTTATGGGAACAAATCGGTGTCGCAATTGGAATAGTTTATTGTCTTGTGTATTTTGTGCGTGCGTCGTATAATAATTTTATTCTCGATTATCTCGATTAAAATAGGTGACAAATTTTTCCCTAATTGCAATTGCGGCATTAGGTGACCTTGCATTTGTACGACGCAAAGGCAATTCTAACAAAATTGTGCAAGCAGCATTGTTGCAGCCTTTGTAACGTGAATGGCTTTTTCAATATGGCATTCCATTGGTCGGGTTACTATCAAATGTACCTTATCGCTAAAGGACAATATAGCTGAAATGTCTGGATTGTGTTATGTCTTTGTGACAACATAGACATAAATGCTAAATGCCTCTTTAGCAAAACGTCTGGATCTTAGAATGTTACAATTTAAAATGACCTAGCAGTTTACTAAGTACAGTTTTGTAAGTCCTTTATCTTCGAATGTCTTTATTACTTAATATACATAAACGCTAAAAAGTCTGTATTGTGTAATGTCTTTTTCACTAAATGGAATAAACGCCAAACGACTCGTTAGCAAAACGTCTTGATTTTGATATGACACTTGAAATTAAAACCTTCCCGCGCATACTTTGTATTGTAAACACATTATATTACATTTCCAGACGTTTTGCTACTAACTCGTTCTGTGTTCACGTCAATCAAATAATTTTACTTCCGGCTTATTAGGTATTCTAATCATACGGACTATTTATATTTCCAGACGTTTAGCTACTTAGTCATTCAAATTCTTAGCCATCCAGCTAAATTGACTCTTTGCTGACTGAGTATTCTACTTTCATGTCGTCCAGCTGAATTGACTCTATGCTGACTGTGTATTTTACTTTTATGTCATCTAGCTGAAATGGTCGTTTAGCAATAAGGTAATTTTGATAGTAACCCCATAGGTCTATGGAAAATTCGCAATTTTTCTGCTAAAATTCCGATTGTGTGTTATGAATGTTATGATATTCACTATGTTCTCCTCATTTTCCATTGATTTCGTGAATCCACACTCTTTTAGGTTTCGTTGGAGTATTTTGTGTTAAAAGTAAGAGGAGTGCCTCCTCTTCATCCGATGAACTGCTATCAAACATTGCTAATCGTCTAGATACACTAGGGACTAGGGTAGTACGGAAATGGCGGCGGTCGTGCACGCAGAGCTGCAGCGTGCGCTTGCGTGACGTGTGCAGCACGCTGCGTGACGTGCGCGTCACCCGGTGTGACAGGGGTGCTGCGCACGTCACGCAGCGCACGCCACGCAGCGTGCTGCACACGCAGCCGGTGTGGCTCGGCCTGAAAACGGCACAAATGTACCATCACGCTCCGCGATTGTTATACCATTTAGGGTCCTCGCTAAATTGGTTGGTTACTTACGCCAAAGAGAATAGATAGTATAGAGGGGTCCTGTCATAGTAAATTTTGTAGTCACAGTAAATTTACTGCCATCTATCGACACACGACTAAAACTCAAAATGAAAACGTATAAAATTATCAAAAAAATGTATCATCATTTTCATCATCATTTCAGCCTATATACGTCCCACTGCTGGGCACAGGCCTCCTCTCATGCGCGAGAGGGCTTGGGCTATAAGTCCCCACGCTAGCCCAATGCGGATTGGGGACTTCACATACACCTTTGAATTTCTTCGCAGATGTATGCAGGTTTCCTCACGATGTTTTCCTTCACCGAAAAGCTAGTGGTAAATATCAAATGATATTTCGTACATAAGTTCCGAAAAACTCATTGGTACGAGCCAGGATTTGAACCCGCGACCTCCGGATTGAAAGTCAGACGTCATATCCACTCGGCCACCACCGCTCAAAAAAAATGTATATATATGGATAATTGATTTTATTATTTTTATATCATTTTGATCCATGTTCATTCACTGATATCTATGTGTTAAAATTGTTAAATATGAAACGGTGTCGTCACGCCATCTAGCCGAGGATAGGCCAAAGGTGTATGCGCCATCTATCCGAGAATGACTTTTTCTTGATTTCCGAGGCACGTTTTTTCCTTAGACTTTATTCATCTTATACGAAGTTACATATGTCTTTGCTTACGCTATGGAATGTCCACTTTAGCTCAAACCCTAAATGGCATAACAATCACGGAGCGTGACTGTACCTACTATTCCGAAAAGCAATAATTATACAGCGAATTTCGTTCACATTACCACAGAACAGATACATTACGTACTTGTCGTGTTTAGCATATTAGTGAATAACACTTAACTCAATGCAGGTGTAATGTGTAAAAGTAAACGCACATAGTCGTATATTCGTTGTTGGCGCTGAATGATTTCATCCATTTATGAGGCCATCCTTTTAGAAGGCCAACGACATTTGAGGAGTCTTTTCAAAAAGGGCTTATTCCTCTAACTATATAAAAATAAGTCCTTTTGAAAAGACACTCCTCATTTAAAGATATCGCGAGATTAATTACAAGAAGTTATAACTATATTAATAATTAAAACATGCTTACAATCAACATCTGTATCTATTATCAATGCCGATAGAGCATTTATTTACCACGAAAATAAAGTATGTAAAGGTTTTTTGAAGAAAGCATTTCTAACTACCTTTGACATATTTCGCGTAGTCCACTTACGCTCTTCGATTCAAGAGACGACTAAATAATACAGAATGTTTATCTTCATAGAAAGTTGTGATACTTAGAAAAAGTCGAGTTTATTGATTTTCTATGTAAGTATTTTGTTTGACACCTTGATTACGATTATAAATAACGCCATTCTTAGAGTTCACTAAATCTATCGATCGATTTTTAAGATACTTGAACGTGGCTAAAACACCATAGAACGTTTATATGATCAAGATCTCCTTCAAGCATAAGGGAAAAAAGTTTGTAGTAAGATACAAACTTTTATGTACTTGCATTTTAATTAAAATCTGGCAAATCAATTTTCCAGCAGGAAAAGACGCATAATTTTCCAAATTTGCGGCCTTTTTCTACTAATGAAATTGGTTTATTACAGTATATAGTCGTCTCTGGATTTGATAACTGAATGGAAAGACCTAGAGCAATTAAGCAATCTAGACCTTATTTGATGCAATAAGCATTTTATAGTGAAAATATTTATTTATTAATAGTACCTCGTAAAGCGTGTAACAACCAAATAATTGTGATTATTATTAATCTCTAATAATATCGGACTGTAAGGGGTAGTAACATCTAATAAAAGACATTATTTAGTACATAAATAAAACAGTATAAAGAACAAATAAAATACATTACAAGATCCAGTAAAGTATACTTAAACAAAAATTATATTGTCATAAATTTGGACAGCTTTAAGACAGCTTTAAGACATAATCTCAATGTTATGTGTATGTTCTTTATATTGTTATATTTGTGATATACATAGTTTAACATAGACATAAATTTAGGTTGTACGTATATTACCGAAACCAGTGGTATGAGGTGAAATATTTTGAGTCTTTCGATAAAAATGACTCATTATTCGAATTCGTACTTATTGGCAGCTTTGAGTGACCCTTGAGGATGATTTATTTAATTCTACATGCGAGAGGATGAAAGCTCAACATGATTGAACATAAGGTCTAAAAGACTCAGGGTTTTAAACGCATCTTCAAGTTTATTCAAATATCGTGCAAAATGAACAGAAAACGACATAAGATTCACCTTAATTTTTAATGCAAATTTCTATTCAATAAATAAATAAATAAATAAAATAAATAAATATTAGGGGACATCTTACACAGATCAAACCTAGCCCCAAACTAAGCAAAGAACGATTAATACAGATTATATCCAACATTATAGGAGCGCCTACAAAAATACTAAAAAAGAATATGCATCAAAAGGGGACTGGCATCGGTAATGTCGTAAACTCGCTTGTGTATTTTTTGTAAATAATTACGATTATTCCAAACTAGTTTTAGCCGATTGTATTATATGAATAGCATAGGTATTGTAATTTTAAAATGTATTTAATTTTTTTAATGGAAACCTCATTTTAGTGTCTAATAACAGTAATAACTGATGGTCTGGTTTTGACGTGAAGCTCTTGCAGGGTTGAGTGAACATTTTCTGCCAACTTTTGTGGTCGACATAGTTAATGCATTAAACACATCGCTTTTATGTAACATTGCGTTCAAAACTTTTTAACAAGAGGATTTTACCAATGCTAGCTTTTTTTTACGGTCTTAAATGCATTTCTTTCATACAATATTTATTTAGAAAGAGATAATTCTCTGCTGTCATAAAAGTACCTAAATGTGTAATATAATATAATATTCAGTGTATTCCATCAGTCTTATGATTTGAGATTATGTATTTAACATGTGTTTATGATAAGTTTTATAACGTTAACTGAGAATATTTTTGTTCCATCACAGATTTGATAATCCCGTTTATTTATCTCCCGTAATAAACATTTATTTTGTACATTTTTATTATTTTTATTTCTGCACCTTTTGTTTTACCAAAGACGTAAATTTTAAAGATTTTCCTCATTATCACCTATTTAACGAAATTTGTTAGCAGTCTTTAAAGTTTGCTTGTCTCTAGGTTTACCTTAAACTTTTATTGAACATACATTTTGATATGATACTCACTTGAACGCTGTAAACAAAAAATAACAGTTCTAAAAGTACAAAATCAAAAGTCAGTGTTGACCTTTGGATTTTTAATAAATTATTTTATGTCGTAAAAAGGGAGCTTAAGACGTACATGCTCCAGTAAATATGAATGCCTTGGCGCCAATTGTCTTAGGTACCTTTTTACGCGTAAAGACACATTCAACTTCAAATCTTGGATTTGGAAAAACGTCACCACTACGTGATCAACATCAAAATTTTTTTTTCTTTCTATTATGATTATTCGCAATATAGATATCTATAATAGCATAGTATATTTAATAAGAAACTATTCGCTTCTAAAGTATATCGTAGTTTCTTGATTGCCAAATGAATTACTTAGCGTTAAGGTTCAATTCCATTTCCGTAGCAGGCAGAGATTTCCCGTTCCGTCGCACTCTAAATTGCACCATAATAACAAGGATAGAGGGCTCAATTTGGAATGTGCATCATGCCGCGTCTCTTATCAATTTAACATTCCATTATGGTCCATTTTGGAGCGCGGCAGAATGTGCGGAGCTGCTTGCTGTCAGAATTGGCGTGACACCTTTACACCTCGCACGGACTGAATAAGGGCTGTTAGTACCGGGTCGTATGATTCTGAGATGAGTTTATCTGCAGTTGTCAACCAGAAACCCGACCACTTTGATCGATGACCAAAATCGAAGTTAAATTACTATAAGTATTTTTTTCCCTAGCCTATTTGAGTGTCCCACTGCTGGGCAAAGGCCTTCTGCCCTTAATCTCCACGACTCCCGATTTGGTGTTTCTTCCGGCCGTTGTTCAGGAAGCTGTCCAGGTCATCCCGCCATCTCCGTGTGGGCCTGCCGCGTCCACGTCCCTCTACCGGCATCCACTTGGTGGCTAAGCTAGCCCACCTCTCCGGATGCATTAAAATAATAATATAAAAAGAGCTCTGAGGATGCGTTGTGATGATGGCAGGAAACCGTTTACGGCGACATAGACTACCCGTCTTTCTAACTGTGTTAATAAAAGAGGGACATGTAGTCTATCTCGCCGCGAGATACTATCGCGACAATCATGTGCTAGCCCGGCTGGGAATACTGGCAGAGTAGGTACGGTCAAGATATTCGATTTCTATGCCAACGTACAATTCGACGCGGAAATCTAATTCCTTGGCATAACTGGACCTAATGGTTGACAACTGTAGGATAGGCTTGATACCGATTATAAGTCAACATTTACATGTAATTTGTAGATATACGTTTTGAATTAATAGGTCCATAAGGTCGGAAGCGACGTTGAGAACACCATTAGTGTAGTCTGCTGGTGCTAAGGATTTAAATAAAAAGTTTATTAACTTTTTTTAAATTGGGAAAAATAGTTAAATACCTTACCTGCCTGCAACTGAACAAATGAAAACTAATATTTCGACTAAAACCTATTGTCAAGCATAATTCAAAGTATGTTTTAATGAACAAGTATTTCAAGCCCTTAACACCAGTAAATTGCTAAAATTATATTAACGTAGATAATAATTACCTTTTTAGAGATTAAAAATTATTCAAATCAAAGTCTGGAATAAAGAGTCTATTATTAAAATGTAAAATTACAAAAGTAAATGTTAACGAAGTATTAAATTAGTAATGAAAATGTAATCTATTTACCTGAGCTATTCTTTGTAGGATATGTATGCTGTCAATGATGTCTTCACTAGATATTCAACCTTATTCTGAAGGCTATAGAGTTTAAATATCAAGCAAGTGTGTGTTCACCCAATCAAGAAATTATTATGAGTTACTTTCGTAAAGACTAGAGCCCACAACTCCTGCGATAATGTTGCCGTACAGACCCTACAGGCTTTATTTTACTTGTCCATTGTCTAAGGTACATATGTCATTTTATAATGTTATCTTCCACCTACGCCTTTTCCCATTATCTGGGGTCGGCTTTTCTTGTCCTTTCTCCACACAGCACGATTATTTGCCGTTGCGGCGTCCATATTTGTTTTTCAGGTCATTTTGGACCATTGTCAGCCAATCAACACAAATACAAATGTTACCAACTACTAAAACATTGACCGCATATTAATTTTCGTGAGATACTAGCCAGAATAACCTATAACAATAGATCTTTAGTGTAGACATCATAGTATCATGTCAGTATGGTAGACCCATGGCCAGGCCTCATCAAATAAATTCCGATATGAAAATATTTGGTGGCCTGTACTTGGTAATATTCTTCTAGATAACATAGTAAAACATGTTACTCTCTCTCAATAAGTACATGGTCCAAGATGCTTTCTTGACATGCAAGACGTAGCATACAAAAATTATTTTTCATAGATTAAGTCTTTCCAATTTTTCTCTATAAAATTAAAATATAGTATTAAAACTGGCTGTCAATAAAATTCATCAATTTTATTGATGAAATTTATTGTTAGTATTAAAATATGAAAAATTAAATTCTTGCGATCAAAGATTATAAATTAGACTAGGAGATAGAGATATGATATTTATTTTCGTTATGTGGAGAGTTGGGAGTCATCTGGTGTACATAGGCTAGCGTAGAGCACCGAGGGTGCGGCGGTTCATGTTACAATTACAGATTGTTTAAGCAGATTTTATTCCTGAATAAAGTGATGACAAATATTGTGTGGTTTTATTATCAACTTTATCCATTCTAGCCCCTTATATCATTGAAAGCCAGGGCTAAAAGGAACATTCTGCCATATAGGAGTTTTTTTCTGTCACAACAGAAGTGAAGAATACTCAGTAATATAATCAGCTTCATAACAACTTCATCAACAATAATGTGAGGTTATATAGTTATAATCGGAGCTAAAAAGAAGATTAGTAGTTATTGGTAGAAAACATGATAGAAAGCAGTGTATATCTCTATTTTACACTGTTTTATTAACCACTCCTACTGCCCAATGCTTATTTTGAATATAATTTCATACCGTTCATAATAAAAACCAAGTTTAAAAAAGAGGAATCATGTATTTAAATCACATAAAAACTTATAACTACTATCTTACAAAATAACTTATGATTTTCCATGAGTAAAACTCTCTAATTATTATACAAATACTGTAGTTTCATACTAACTTAGTTGAAGCAGCATAAGAAAATCCAGTTAACACTTTGCAGATATGTGTCGCTTAACTTCAAACTCTGGTAAATCCATGCAACCCTCTCAGCAAATATCTACCCTATTACCTTTTCCTAATATCAAAATTGCATAATCTGACAGATGGATTTACCCGAGCTTGAAGATAAGCGACTCACATAATAAAAGCAATCGCCTTTTAGAATTTACCTTTAATGTTGCTTAAGGAGTACACCAAAATCTTAAGATTTAATTGAATCTGATGGATGACTCAAAGTAGAGAACAGGCTTTGTGTATAGAATTACTTAAGGTATGTAAGTCTTAATCTGGCACTGGGTTCTAAAAAGTATTCCAATAACGGCAGATATATCATGGACATAGGAGCAGTTCAGTACCCAAAATAGGTAGGTATGTGTTTTTGTAAACTATGTTACTTACTAACTTAGATATAGTCACAAACGTAATCGCATCAATCGTCCTCAATAACTTCAGGCTCTTCCTCTTCTTTCTTCTTGCCACCCGATTTTCGCGCCGACATCACTTGCTTGTACTGCTCCAAAGACTCCGTCAACGGTTCTATAAATCTGTCGAATTCTATATCTTTCATAGCGTCCAGCACTATCTGACCAGTTAGGGCCTTCTTCTTCTTCTTTTCCACTATGTTTGTTGCTGCAGAAGTCACGTATAGAACGAAAACTGACGCAGCTTTTGCAAGCCCTGTCCGGGCCTCTTTCGAGATTGAAACTCCTTCTGGCAAAGCTTCCTTCACTATACGCGTGACTACGGTTAAAGGAAGGTTCAAATCTTCTAGTTTTTCTGCCATTGTCTAGATTTATTTGCTATTTTGATCAAAATATATAACAAAATTAGCAACGCGCGTGCTTAATAAGTAAAGTAATGCGATGAACCGCCAATATAATGTCGGTATTGTCGGTTTTTTGACGTCTGTAACTTGCAGGGTGACCAGTGTTAATAATATCTAAAAGTGCCATCAAGGTGCCGTTTCTCAGTGCGATTTTTCGTTTATTTTATACCAGATACTGTTTATACATCATAATATCTGAAAAACTTCCACAGGCGAACAAAGGTTGTAGCCTAGGATTTTCACAGCCGCCGTTAGTGCACTGCACTTATGCAAATTTTGTCCTGAGATCTTGGCCAGAGTTTCGCTCAACTTTGTTGGCAAAGAAGGCCCCCTTCTTTACAAGGTACGACGGTTGCACGACGGTGCCTCGCTTCGAGCAACACCGGCTTCCGACACATCGGGTGCCTCGTATCGGCTGGATGTTATTAGCTGTTATATTAAGAAACCTCTTTCTCTATAAAGTCAGGCAGAGTCAGGCAGGCAGGCAGGCAAACCCAGAACAAGGGCTGTAGTGGAATGAGCTACCTTCTGAGATGTTTCCCTTGCGCTATGACACGGGGTTTTTCAAGAAGCAGGTATTTAGGGTTCTCAAAGGTTAGCAACGCTAAGTGGTTCCTCTGATGTTGCCTATGTCCATGGGCGGCGATGTCTGCTTCCCATCAGGCGGCTCGTCTGCTCGTTTGCTTATTCCTATTACATAAAAAAAAGTACTTTACTCTAGTAATTTGATTTAGTTCATAAATCCAGGATTACTGTAATGAATTTAGTACCTGGTGTACCCAAAAATTATTTACTTATACCAGGCGTGGCTCACTCCGCGATTTCGTCGCTTTGCTACAGGTAGCTAAAAGTACATCCGTTCCACACCAATTTTGGTGGCTAGCCCAAGGCCCCAACGTTATCTGTTCACTTTGACGGCGCAGCAACTAGTATCACTTCTCTCCTCTCCTCGCTCTTTTAAAAATGCCATTTGTCAAAAAAGGACAACCATACTGTTGACAAGATGAACTTCAAATCAAAGTGTTGCCTTTTTTGGTGCATCCAAGCTGTGTATGTGTGCGTAAAAACGTGTATGTGTGCTCTTTTAGGGATGTGAAAAGTCGATTTTAATCATGTTATATATCGATAAACGCTACACAGCGGAACGAAATAGCTATTAATTGAAGCTTCAATATCTTCGTTAAACATAAACATAATTGAAATGCTAATGAATAATAAATATATTAGAATATAATAAAATAATTCAATTATTGCGGAACACATATTTTAGTAGGTATTTATGTATTTTAATTAAATATCTGAACTTTCCCTTGGTTCCGTGCTGGGGCGTGACGATAAAATTGTGATCAACCACAATAAAGAATAAAAGCGTTTTTGTTCATTTTAGGTATCGTTAAACCTTTGAAGTAAAATTAAAATTGCAAGAAATGTCGATAGTTTATCGATATGACTTTATCGACATGGCTACAGCAAGGTGGTGTTAAATTGTTAATCGTACACTAAACAAAAGTGGCAACAGTGACAGCTCGCTGAGACGGAATCTCTATATATTATAAATATATGGGCTAGCCATAAGCCGCGCGTGGCGCTGTCGCCACCTAGTGGCCATATCTGTCCTGATCGTAAAGGCCCCAGTACACAATGGGCCATCGCCCGCCACTCCAAGGGACGCATTTATGCGTTAGAGGGAGCAAGTGATATTGCTATCTCATTCTACCGCAAGGCTTTGGCTGCGTCCCTAGGAGTGGCCGGCGATGGCCCATTATGTACTGGGGCCTTAACAGACGCGCTTTGTAAAGGCTCCAGTACACAGTGGTCAAGGATGGTCCATGCCAAGCCATGCTTTGCAATGCGCAACAGTAGGCCTATATCACGTAGATGTTCACACAATGGTGCATCAAAAAAAAAACAAAACAAAAAAATCAAAATTGCAGGCTCTGATTGATATAAATCTATAAACTGAAATGTCTCTTCATTGGTCCACGATAATGACATTTTGGGCTATCAACATTTAATCAAGCGGTCAAAAATTCAAGAAACCAAACAAACAATGGTCTTCTGTACCTAGTACTATTATTTATTATGTGCTTATACTTAGGTACATACTTATAAGTTATATTTATGCCTAGCACATTTTAAGAAATAAGTAATTATTGATTTGAGTTAAAACAAGAGGGTAAAGTATTTACACAGGACAGGGAGTTATGTACTTCGGTACCTAATAATATCGACATCTGCTTAAGTGTATCTTAAATATTTATATGTATAAGGGTCTTAAGGGGTCATCCATTAATTACGTCACACGAATTTCTAGGTTTTTCTACCCCTCCCCCCCTCCTTGTCACACTTGGTCACATTTGGCAAACCCCTCCCCCCTGGTGTGACGTCACATTTCTTCAACGAAATCGGCAAAAATATATTTAATATTTTATCAAAATATTTTTGACAAAAGAAATATTAGTAATTTTATAACCCAAAACTGATTAAGAAATAAAGTTTAACGAATCAAAACGATTATCGTTTCAAAACCTTGTTATTTAAATGATAATTAGCGTATAAAATAATTTAAATACATTTTCGGTTACTGATGAAGTTAAAGTGACGTCACAAAGTTTATGACTCCCCCCTCCCCCTTGTCACAACATGTCACATTTTCTTGACCCCCTCCCTCCCCCTAAACATGTGATGTAATTAATGGATGATGATGTCCATGCTGTCAAATCCTTAGTTGAAATTGTAGCGCCTGACTTGGTAGTTATATTTAACAACAGTGTTGATTGCGGCGAGTTTCCTGATCTAATGAAACATAGTAAAGTAATTCCTTTATTTAAATCTGGTAGCAGCTCTGACCCCACTAACTTTAGACCGATATCTGTGCTACCAACATTTAGCAAGATTTTTGAAAAATTAGTTCTTTCTCAATTAGTACGACATTTTAACGTTAATAATTTGATGCATAATAAGCAGTTTGGTTTTACACGGGGTCGCTCAACAACCGATGCCGGTGTTGAGCTAATTAAGCATATTTTCGATGCCTGGGAGGAGTCACGAGATGCTTTAGGTGTCTTCTGTGATTTATCTAAGGCCTTCGACTGTGTTTGTCATGAAACATTAATCAGGAAACTTCATTATTACGGAGTTAGAGGATCGGCACTGAATTTACTTAAGTCCTACTTAAATGGTAGAATACAAAGGGTCGATGTGAATGGACAGCGATCACCTGGGTCATTGGTCTCTATGGGTGTACCACAGGGGTCAATATTGGGACCTTTCCTGTTCCTTATCTACATAAATGACTTGCCATTCCTTGTTAAGACCCACCATGATATAGTATTGTTTGCAGACGACACCTCACTTATTTTCAAAGTCAAACGACAGCAACAAGCTTACAATGATGTAAACAATGCCATTTCAAAAGTAGTAAATTGGTTCAATGTTAATAATTTATTGTTAAATGAGAAAAAGACTAAATGTATTAAGTTTGTCACTAGTAGTAACGTAAGGCATGTGCAAACAAGTGTCATTGTGAAGGATGAGGAATTGGAATTAGTTGATAGTACAGTTTTTCTTGGTATAACTTTAGATTCTAAACTCCAGTGGGGTCCCCATATTGCTACTCTTTCGAATAGACTGAGCTCTGCAGCTTTTGCAGTGAGCAAAATCCGTCAGTTAACTGACGTGAAAACAGCTCGATTAGTATATTTTAGTTACTTCCATAGCATTATGGCATATGGTATTTTACTGTGGGGCGGTGCTTCAGAGATAAATACCATTTTTGTTCTGCAGAAGAGGGCTATTCGAGCAATATACAAAATGAACCATAGAGACTCACTTAGAGATAAATTTAAGGAAATATAAACATAAGCTCGCAGTGCCCTTCACTCGGCTCCATAAAATTAAAAAATCATTCATGGGTAATTGTGTAAGATTTTATAATAAACTTCCAAACCATATTACTGAATTATCAAACTGAATAAATTTAAGAATTATGTAAAGCGTAAACTTATTTCTAAAGCTTATTATACCACACAAGACTACATGAATGATATTACAACGTGGGATTAATTGTTATTCGAAATGATTATTTATTTATTAGGTACATTTGATTATTGATGAGGAAATGGATATTCCGATGTAATACTATCTACTTCTTTTGTTACTTATGCTTTTTTTTTGACATTTAGATTTTATTCTAGAAATTCTAGACTAGTATTTTTTTATACAATCTTTTTAATGTTTGACGATCCTTTTGTGAAATTCTTAGTGTTAAATTTGATATGTATAATAATCCAATTTTATTATGGAATAATATTAACATCAATAAATTGCTCTGATAATTAGATTAAGATTAATTACGATTCATAAGAGCTTGTTGCTAGGCCTACATGAATAAAGTATATTTTTGATTTTGATTTTGATTTTGATGACCCCTAAGTAATATTAAATTATTAATGATTTAGTAATCAAATTGCAAAATTATTATAAGATATATAAAATTAAAATATGTAGGTACCTTTTATTGGTATTTTAATTGATGTCTAGGTGACTTAGACTACTTAGAGTCATGAATCTAGTATTAAAACTGGATCTGGCATGAGGGTGGGGATAACTGACAGAACGGGATAGTCTTATGTATCTTTCAGTAGGAGTAGCAGCGAAAGCGCTATGATTGTTTGTCCTTGTCACAGTCTCACATATTTTTTGTTCCCCACCGTTTTTTTTGTATGGATTATGGTGGGCAACAAATGAATTCGACCAATCACAGTGTCGCATTTGCGTATGTTTTGTCCCTCACGGAGGCACGCGTACACCACTTCTATACGATCCTACCTTCTATGCTTAGAATGGTATTCCACCATGATTCCAACTATCCTGTTTCTTTGTCTAATGTGTATTGCGTCTCACATTTTGATTTAATGAGAGAGTGAGACGCACTGACAATGGGCAAAGAAATTGGACAAGTGGAATACCACCCTTAAGTATTTTTTTTAAATCTGCAAATAGGTTTAGCAAATATTCACGTGGTTAGCGTGTTAAAATCGATGATGATTACTTTAGTCTGGCCTTTAGTTACGTTAATTATTGAATAATGTCATCGGTGAATGACCCGAAGTGACAAACTAAGAAATCATATATCTAATTTTTTTAAACAAAACGTACAAACCTAATTTCTAGTTGAGTATTAGATTAGAAATGGAACCAAAAAATCACAGAAAGAAAAAGCTGTATTACTTAAATCTTTCATTTACATGGTTAAGTTAGATTTTAAGCACAAGCATGGCTGGGTTTGTATTGCGCAAACTCCAATATGCACGTTTCGTTTTACTTTTGTCAGTGCGGTACCAAGCGCAGCGCGGTAGGGACGTTTTCTACGCTTCTTTCTATTGATTTCCTGAACACCGCGTTATTGTGATGTTTTTTAAACAAAAACATGATTAATAGTGCATACACTAATTACACTAATTAGGTCTAGATTCAGTCGTGTTTCAGTTGTTTCTTATTTTAATGAGTTGTGCGTGATTTTGAGCGACTCTTTTGGATTATTTTTCGGACATCAATTGAGGTGAGTGTTTTATCGATAAGTTATTGAATTTAAAATTAATTTTTCACAACACTATTAAGTGTTAATATAAAAATAAATAGGTAAGAGTAACAATGTTTTAGTCAAAACATCGTTATTTCTAAAACAAATATTATAATTTATAATGTTTTAAATGTTAAATGATATTCTTACATAGTAGCTAAGTACTTTTCATTAAAGAAAACGATGCAGATTCAATGAATTCATTGATTTTTCAATTTTTTCATGCTTCACTGATACTGCGTAAGATTTCAATTCATACTTAATGTTTGTTACGTTTCGTTAACATTCTGGACTTTATTACGTTTGCAATAGAGGTCAATATTTGAAAGGGTAATAAATAAACCTCGTTTAGATTATTTACCTACATTGTGTTATGCGAACCGATAACATGAATACCTACCAGCATGCGTTAACCGATAGCAAAATAGCTTCCGATATATCCCTATCATTTCGTTCATTGGGTACCTATCTACATTTACAGTATCTACAGTTCTACACCTTCATTATTAAACACTATGTAATAATAGAAAACAATTATAATTAAATTGGTGCTTTATAAAAACAAGCAGAGGACACAGAAGGGGTGTACAGGTTTATAAATAGTTGGCAACGCGCATGTAACACCCCTAGAGTTCCAGGCGTCCATTGGCTACCATCAAGGCTGCATGCTTGTTAGCCCCCGACGTAAACGTAATTAACCACGTATTAAAATTTAAATGTTTACAACCTCTGATAACCTTATCAAGTTATCAAACTGTTTTAAGGTGAAAGAAGGCCTCATCGGTAGGCATGCGACTTGTGGTAGGTAGATCTCTACCTCGCCTTTAAGTTTCGCAAATAAATAAATACATACATATAAAGTAAGCCAAGCTATATATTGTAACTAATCAATCAAACGCGACTATATAGTCAGTTCAACTAAAACTAACAGTGACAACCAAAAAAAATTTATACAGTTTCGGCGCGGCCGAAAGGTTTGCAAGTTTTTTTAGCCGAAACCGAACCATCGGCGGAAAGTTGATTTTTATGCCGAGCCGAGTATCCTTTTTAGGGTTCCGTACCCAAAGGGTAAAACGGGACCCTATTACTAAGACTCCGCTGTCCGTCCGTCCGTCCGTCCGTCCCTCTAGGCTGTATCTCACAAACCGTGATAGCTAGACAGTTGAAATTTTCACAGATGATGTATTTCTGTTGCCGCTATAACAACAAATACTAAAAAGTACGGAACCCTCGATGGGCGAGTCCGACTCGCTCTTGTCCGGTTTTTGTTTGGAGCCAAGCCTTCAAGCGGTCTGTGGCTGATTATAGGTATATAATAGTTAAAAAAAAATCTTGCCAACCCCCCCCCTCAGTCAAACGGTAGGACTGGACTGGAGTCATAATTTGATACGATCTATGGGATGTCTTTACGTAGATATGTAATTATGTAGTATTGTATGATTTGTATGTATGGGCACCCACCGGTACCGTCATGGTGCAAGTAACACGTGCCAAGAACAGTTAGCAGGTTAACTCATTAAATCAGTTAAATGCGTACACCTGCCGTAATTAAGTTAAGAAATGTTTACATTTAAATCGAATTAACCAGCTTGCGTGTGTCAAAATGTAGGGACCAATCAGATGAGGCGGATGTCTTTGCTTGATCATGATTGGTAGCTGTTAATCATAATTAGATTCCAAAAAAAGTAAGATAATGTTGCCACTTTTTACTAGCGCGTCTTGTATTTATGTAAAAATAAGTAAATAAAAGTACTTTTTTAAATCGTAGGCGTAAAATTACCAATAAATACTCCCTATCCTATAGGATACTCTTTCGTATCCTAGTCCCAAACTGTATCTTTGATTTGTCAAAACAAAGATTCAAATTATAATGGAACGGGAGACCATTTAATCAAATGATGAATAATTTTTCGCATTGCGGTATCACGAAATCTAATGAATCCTGGCGGCCGGCGGCGCGGCGCCGCGGCGGGACGACCTAGGTGTCCTAGATAGATCCACGAAAAACCTATACTCTGTATCTTTAGGTACTTAAATAAAAGTAAACAAACAATTTGTACATTTTCGGGTAGTTATAACATTTATTGATTAACCAACCAAATACAAAACCACCTGGATCTGTCACTGAACGTCCTGACATTAACCTACATTATTTGATCATGTACCTCATGTTTTCATCTTCCCTCAACTGGTTTAAGAAGCCATTTGAGGGTAGATATTGTTTACTCTTTTTTAAATACCTAAAGATATATACTATCCCCCTTATTCATAAAACTTTACGGGCCTGATTTAGTTAATTTATGTTTTATCCCTTTCTTACAAATACATATAAGTCAAAATGACAGATAAGGACAAACGATTATTAGCTAATTGAGGTTTGTAGTGCGTTTATGAATAAGGGGGTATAGCTTTAGGAACTAAGGCCGTTTCGCTGTCTGCGAGGGCTAATATCCTCTATATTTAGGGTTGCCATAATTAGTCGGAACTGATAAGGGACAGTGGTATTCTAGAGCAGGGGTCTCCAAACTTTTGTACCTGAGGGCCATATTGTGCCTCAGAAATTCACATATATTATTCACATTTCATATATGTATTAGAGGGAGAGATATAGTTATTAAATAGGGTGTGTAATTCAAACTCCAGATTGTCCAAACTGATCCCAGCAGATTACAGTTGAAAAGACGTTACGAGTCCAAATGCGTTACCATTTGTACCTGACAACCTCCAAAATCCATACCACGCAATTTTAGACCACAATCTACTAGCTATAAGGAATATAATCGCCTCAAACAACGTGCACTTGTGTCCTAGAGTCGGGGCACATATTGGTGTCACCCGGCGTCGAACCTGAATTACTGGTCCCCGGCCGCGGCCTTGACCTTCGGTTAGATCATCACCTGCTTTCGGGGATTTAGGTAAAAGCAAGAGCTTCAAAAACGAATTTCGACTATACATTTGCTTTTTTAAGTAGATACCTATATTGAGATCAGCCTCCCTCCCGTGTAGGTACATTTTTATTGACGATTGTTTTCTTAGTGTCTAGACAATACGAGAATTTCTATCAATATGATATTTGTCGCAGCTGCATGAAATTCAGTTGATAAACTCTCAATAATCTCAATAAATTACCGCATTAGGTAGTTTAATTATTCCCAAATAACAAAACGAAACTTAAAAACCGCTCTACATTTTCCATTTTGTTTCGTAACAGAAACATTTTAAGGCAGCCTTTCTCGTCACCCTCACATTTCTCGAAGGCTTCGAAGGTAAGCCGAGGCAAATTACACACAATCGTTAACTGGATGTCAAGGCGACTGTCAACTGCCTATAATCACATACACTTGTCGTCCTCACAGGTAAAGCACAGACATTACTTGAATTTTCAATTATTTCAGTTTAACACATGGATAGTTGAAACCCGATTTGAAATTCTTAAATTGTCTATTATTAATACTATTAATTTCCATTTAAACCAAAAGATGGCAAACCTTCGACAGTTTTATTTTTACTATTTCTAGGTAGGTAATAAAAATGTTATAGACGTCTACTCTATCGGCTTTTAAATACCTATACGTCTACCATCAGTTTTGACATTGTCATATACGCTCGTACTTTCTATGCATCTCGCTCGTACTCGCATATTCGGTGTTAAGAGCCACGGGAGTGGTCATTTCTCCATACAAACGTACTCCTCGTTTTCCTCCGTGGTTTTTGAAGCTAGAGCAATGATTTTTTCAACACAGATTAATATTGTCAATATCTGTGTCGGACCGTTTTGCTTTTTTTGATATTTTTGTTTTTTAAGGCGCTAGAGCCCTTCAAAAATGGCCAAAATGGCCTAATTGACTATGCCGCAATGAGAGGCGTGGCATTCAAAACTGATATCAATTAGCCAAAAAAGCAAAACGGTCCGACACAGATAATTTCATAATCATTTAGATTTCCAAATTTGGTTACGATTGGTTAAGTTTTGGAGGAGGAAACAGAGGAGTACGAAACCTCGATTTTTGAGATTTTTACGCAGGATTTTTCGCCTTGTCCTTATCGCACTACTTTTAGGTGCCGCTTCCGTTAGCGAGACGGGTATATTTACCTAAAATATTTAAAACTCAGCTCCTGTTTCGTCTTAAGAGCTTAAGAGATTTTGATAGCGTTAGGATCAATTGAATAATTCTATCTAATCTCTCCATATGGTGAAGTCTGTTACTTTCGCATAGAGATTAGATTACTATCCATAGCCGATAAATGACGAAGATAGCCGAGATGTAAAATGCATACTATACGGGTAGGTATTAGGTATAGGTACAGGTACGTATGTACATAATCTCAGCATGCAATAATAGTCTCTTTGAATAAGCGAGGCGTTGGGGCCCCTTTAGCGTTTCCCTTCCAATCTTTACATTGTATCTTCTTTCATTTGCATGCCAAAAGATATCCTTCTCATGCGACAGCGCGGTACGATCGAACGATTTAATGTAGGTAGTAGGTACGATCTGCAAAATAGCGAAGTATCGCGTCGTTATTCGTGCTATAAATTAGCTATCTGCTGGAAAGTGATATTTATGTGCCTTTTTAATCCATAACAGTCTCATGCAATTGAATAACTATTCAATAGTACCACTGTTCTGGATTTTTTTTTCTCAAAATTACGAGCTCTTTCGATCCTAAAGGTGGAGGTTCGCGCCGCGACAGAGACAAGCGACCGAGACAGAAGACCGCGACCGGAGACCGCGACCATCACTTGACCATAGGCAACACATAAGCGACAGTTCGCGAGGAGACAGAGACCTCTCGCGTCTCTGTCGCCTGTCTCTGTCTCGCCGCGAACTGTCGCTTATTTGTTGCCTATGGTCAAGTGATGGTCGCGGTCTCCGGTCGCGGTCTTTTGTCTCGGTCGCTTGTCTCTGTCGCGGCGCGAACCTCCAGCTTAAGAGAGCTCATGACTCTTAGTGGAAAGACCATAAAAAATCTAGGTAAATAAGTAAAACAAAAAAGTGTGCGTGTGTCAGCTCCGACGCACTACGGAGTTTACTCGATTTTAAAATACGTTATAGAACAATTATAAAATCGATTTTAAGGAGTAATTAAACTTCAAAAAAGGTTAAAGGACAATTTTAAATAAAATGAGACTCGTTGTAATGATGTCTATTAGTTATGTTATGGTAACCATATGTGTATAGGTAAGTAGGTATACTTTTGTTAATTGTCAATCTTACCAACAAAGAACTTTATTTCCCTCTTACCCAGTTATATGCCAATTTTATATAGTGCGAACACCTCTTGCGATATTACAGTCTGCCAAACCCTCGTCTGATGTCACCCTCGCACAAACCACACAAAAGGTGTAATGGTTAATAGACATCTGACTCAAGCTAAATATAACTAGAACATTTAGTTTATTGTTATTTAACGACTTCACTTTATTGTTGTTTTGATGTTTATTTGGCTGATCCAATTTCTATATAAAAAAGGCGTAAGCTAATATATTGTCTTCTTTGTGTAGGTACAGTCCGCATCAAATATATAGTGATAGCCAAAGTGGCCAAATATATCAACATAATATAATTTCTATAGTACCTAACAAATGTGTTACGTACGATATATTTATCAATTAGGTGCATAGGTATCTCGAAAACTATTAGAATGCAGTAATATCTACTGTACTACTAGGTCCTACCTTTGAACGTGAACTGTACTTACCTAAGTGTGACATATAATTAGCGTCTAACCGAAACCGTTTTTTTTTTTGCCGAAACCGATGGTTCGGTTTTGCTCTAGTTTCGGCAGAACTTTGGTCGGACACCACCCAACCCAAAATACAGTAATAAACCGAATCTACGGCAATAAGTTTTATGCCGAAACCGAGCCTTCGGTCGAACAACTTGCACGCGTTGGTCGCGTTGTTCTGATCCAATATCCAATTAGTGCACTGAATATAGGTATTCGGTCTACAAAACAATCGGTATTTTGATTGACGAAAGGTTTACTGATGTGTGTTGGATTAGCCAATGGGAAAGGAACGCACCAGGCACACATGTTTCAATCGTTACAAATAAAGAATGCATTGACCGATGAATGGCGTAGTGTGTGGTAGTGTGAAAATTGAAGCGAATGAGCCCAGATCAGATTTACTTAGCCTGGAAGAGATAAATAGATCGCTTTGCCGCCACTTTTAATTTAAAGTAGGTCTGTAAATATCTGGTTATTAGGGTTCCGTACCTCAAAAGGAAAAAAACGGAACCCTTATAGGATCACTCGTGCGTCTGTCTGTCTGTCCGTCTGTCACAGTCCATTTTCTCCAAAAGTACCTACTGGACCAATTAAGTTGAATTTTGGTACACATATGTAAATTTGTGACCCAAAGACAGACATCTTACGTAAACAATAGTAGATTGTACAACAAGGGCATAAAGTGACCTATTATTACCCGAGGCAATTTTTTGGTCTGAGCGAAGCGAAGACCAAAATAGTAGACGAGGGTAAAAATGGACATTTATGCCCTTGTTGTACACTCTGCTTTTCACTTCGATTGCGAGGAAAATATACAAAAAATCAAATATTTTAGGTTATTTTAACGTATTTATTTAAGACTAAAGAAAATTGTTCTTGGGCCGGTCGGAGGCGCGGGGCACGCCGATCGGGAGAGCGCCGGTCGGGGGCGCGCCGGCAGGGCTGGCAGTTTGTATGGCAGAATTTGGACTTTATTGCTAAGTCAATAAGGGTCGTAATAGATGATTTTACTTTATGCTCTAGAGCATAAAATGCGATTTTATGTCGTCTACGCACGACATAAAGGTGCATTTTTTGAGCATGAGAAGTGAAAATGAATTTTAAACATGGAGGCCACTTTTATGACGGTTATGGAGGTAAATGAGTAATTTAAAAAATATTTTTTTTGTAATTTTAAAATAAAAAGTTATTTATAAAAATAGCCAAAAAATTACCATTCCCCCCCCCCTTTATCGCCGAAACTACTGGGTCTAAAATTTTGAAAAAAATATACAAGGTATTTCTTTACCTATAGATAACAGACAAACCTATTAGAAATATGCAGTCAGGCCTGAGTCGGACTAATAACTTAGTTTTTGATCCGACCCCTACGGGTTTTTAAAGGCAATTCACTCGCGGTTACACATAAAATACATTGTTATAAATTGGGTAATGTACCTACGGAATCCTTGGAACGCGAGTCCGACTCGCACTTGGCCGGTTTTTTTACTTACATATCGCAGTTATATTTAATACTTCCTTCCCTACTTACCTACTACTTGTTTCATTTCACGCTGGATTGAAATATTTTTTTTAGCATAAGTAGGTATTTCAAATCCTATTTGGCGCGGTAAAAAAAGTTTTTTTAAGCCAAAACTAGTACATCTTGTTCGGTGGAATAAACTTGACATATTTATAATTAAGTAGTCATATAAATTGGACATGATTAAGGTAAATCGGATGATTTCTAGATCTTTTAGAATAAGTTGATATTTACCAAGAAAAATATAAGCGATTGTGAATGACAATTCGGGACGAAACATTTTAGTCATTTTGATAAATATAAACTACTTCCCTTCTGAATACATATTTAGATCCCGACCAAGCTAAAGATAAAGAGATAGTTTATTATTCAAGTAGGCATAAATTATTACAATGCGCTTATGAACGTCAAATAAAGCTACACCGGCTACAACCCTACACCGCCTCGAGAAGATTTAAGTCCCCCCTCAATTGGAGGAGGGTATCCCAATATGGGACCGGCAACAAATTAATACCTTCTTATCCCATAGGAGTGCCATACTTGACGTAGGTATGTAGCACTTTAGATCTAGCTTTTTTAAGAACCATTGATAGTTGGCGATGTCGTTTTAGTAGCTTTGCCTTCCCCTTTAATCTTGTAAACGTCGCCAGTATTTCTTCTCCTAGAACTAGAATTCAATTTGGCACAAAGTGAGCCAATTCTTAGGTCACAGACCTCGTTTTTGCAATGACGCCATTTTTGTAGCCCCTGATGTCAGCATTACGTCACTCCGTCCACGTCCGTTTTTACGTGCAGCGTTTGTGGTAAAAAATGGAGTCGTGTCTATGGATTTGTATGGTGCTTTATTAGGCAAAAAGACGTGAAGAGCATCGCGTTGAGTGTTTGGCTACGTGCTTTTGTGATGCCATTAGAAAGGCTTTAAAGTTTAGAAAATTAAGGCATAACGTACCTAATGTAATAATGTAACGTTAAGATGTTGTTTGTAAGGTAGGTACCTATAATAAGGAAAGGAATACATTTTTTATTAAGGTTTTCTCCATTTTCAGTTTAATGCACAGACATGACAGACATCGATTTTTGAATTTCAAGCGCCCGATTTCGTGTGACTCCCTTCAATACTATCTCCACTACTAGGCATTTAAATTCTACTAATGGAATTGAAAACGAGTGGTCAATACCACTAATTTCCCAATTTCTATCGCTCGTATTTCAAAAATATCAATGTGCCGTTTTCCACAGATTTTCAAGTGACGAATCGAGCGCTAGTAATTCAAGAATCGGCCCCCAGACCTGAAACCGCAAGATCTCTATCATGTTTTTAAATAAAGCAAACCCAATCTCTGACGTCATCAGTCGATGCCGAATTTATTTCAGGGTCTATAAACACACTGTAATTATCGCGTTTATAAAGTGACTACACTAGGTACATACATCCACTGAAACAACTAACCTTTTAGTTCGTGACATAAGAGTCTTGTTTTTGTGGAAAGCCTTGACCGAGACGTGTGTTCAGTGTTGGCGTGTTCTTATTCCAACTAGTGAGGGAAAGACGAGAAATATAAATTGGTTAACGTGAAAATTCACATTAACGTTGAGTTGACGTTGACGTTGATTGTCAAATGACAGCGTTTTTTTCAATTTTTTTGGAAAAACTGAAAAACTATATAATTAATTTTCGATTTATTCGAGAGTTTTTGCTTAAAACGAAAAGAGTTTCATATATCAAACCTGTAGTTTTTATTTATTTATTTAGAGTATATCAAAAAGATACCTACTATAATATAATATTTACGCCAAACTGAAGACAGGTTGTTGGCGAATAGTGACAATATTTTCGCCAAACTGACAATATTTTCTTTTCAGTCGATCCGTGTTGTAACCTACGTCCCTAGGGACGTACCTACCGTAATTCGTATAGCTCGATTTCTGATACCTACTCTAAAGGCCTGTTCACACCGGATGCGTGTGCGTGACGTGTACGTGTGCGTGACGTGTACGTGCGCGTGCGATGTTGTAGTATACAGATCCTTATGAGAGACGGCACACCACTTGCGTGACGTGTGCGTGTGCAGCTCCAACATTTTAGCGCACGCGCACATGCACGTCACGCACACGGAAGCCGGTGTGCACAGGCCTTAATTCAAAAGCGATAAAGATATTAAAGATACGGCGCGATTCGGGAAATGAATTAGAGATTCACTAGATATGAAATAGTAAAGATATGTGACGTTCCACGGCAAAAGGTACCTTATGGCAGTCGCAATAGTTTTGGAGAGCGTTAATAATAGCGTAAGCGCCAACCGCTAGCCGATAGACGAACTTCGAACAGATCTTGTTCTTGGTAAACACTTAGGTCTCTTACTTTTCTCTTCTCTGAGAGTTTACCGCGAACATCAACATTTCGTTATCTCAAATATGCAAATGCAAGCAAACGAGAGATTTTCCATTCGGTAGGTACTCTGAACGGATATACGGAATAACGTTTAAAACCTAGTCAGTGAGAATCCTTGACCAGATCTAAAGAGAAGTGTAAACATAAGAATTCAGTGCGCACGCTTATTATTAACAATGGCGTGGCGTGAGTCACGGGGCTATCACTGCAATGTGCGATAAACATTAGCGCATTTATTTACTTTTACAGGCCGCCATGGCTTGCTTGTAGCATACTTATTGTGCATAGTTAATAAAATTAGCCAGCCAAAGATAGAAAACCTAATATGTGTCAAGTAATCCTAATTAAATCTAATCGAAAGTTAACAAAACTAAATTATTTCATCCAACAAAATTACTAAATTGAGGGTGCATTACATTTGTTATAATTACATTTCATATATCATAGTTTGATATATCGTTATTTTGAATAACGTAATAAATGGCATACTACCGTAATACCTAATTAACGGTATACATAATGTTATTATTGGTATAATGGTCATAAGGTATATTTACACTTCGTCTAATATACATTGCCATAATTATTACATACTCTAAAGCATATTATTTGTTATAACAAGTGACATCACATAATTATTCATGTAGCATAATAGTTAATGGGTTAGGTTAGGTTGGAACTGCGACTCCGCACAAACGAATAATTACCTAACAAAAGGAGGGTTAGGTTAGGTTAGAACTTTGACCCACCGTAGAATAAAATTTTCTATCAAAAAAGTGGTTTAGGTTAGGTTTGAACTGCGGCCCTCGCAGAACGAAAACCGTGAAAAATAGGTTAGGTTAGGTTAGAACTGCGACCTCCCTAGAATAAAATAGCTAGCAAAAGCAGTAGGCCTGCGTACTAGTTATAAAAAGTATGTAAAACTTTACGGTATCAGTAAATGAAATATGACAAAAAATGTTATACGATATATGTATTTATACTTGATAAAATTGTATGAAGTATTACGTTATACAAAAATATAATATAACAAATGTCGTTATAAAACATGTCTATATACTATTTGAAAATTATATTACATTAGGCATTATATCAATGACAGTTTAGATGAAATCACTATATAATAAAGGAAACGTATAATAAAAATTACATTATAACATAAAATAATATATCAAATGGCGTTATAACAAATGTATGATAGTTTTTTTATAATTATATTAAACATTACACACCCCTAAATTGAATTGGCAAAATTATAGCATTATATTTTTTATTATAAGTACCTGCGTACTTTGGAATATATGTTTATTTTTGTACCTACCTATTTCGCGTTTATCCTGTATACTTTAGACTAGACATATGTTTTTTTAATCGTTAAAAAAGTAAATTAAAATATGCGCATATTATTACCTACACTTAACGAAATTCGTTGATTGCAAAAACTCATTAATAATTTATTGACCGGAGCGTAGCGAAGGTCTACGTTTCGACTGGAGCATTTTGCTTTTGTATGTCCGGATGTTCTCCTCTACAGGTCGCAATTCTTAACCGAATCTCGTGAAATTTTGTGACTGGATTCTATGTCTAAATAAAATTTTTTTGTCCGTCCGGTTTTTTTAATTTTTTTAAAATGGCGGAGTCGTGATAGCTCGCGCCTAAACAAATAGTGGTATCGGTACCATACGAGTGTTTTCTTTTTGAGATATGTTTATAGATTAAATGGCCAAAAATTCAGAAAATTTATTTCGCTGGTTTCGGAGGTATTGAGATATTTAATTTTAACTAATTTTAATTTGAGAAGGAGTAGCTAAATTTCGTCAACCCATCTAAGAACTATTTGGCTCAGTTTGTAAACGTTCGCTTTTTCTGTTTGCTCAGAGGGTCTGGGTTCGATCCCCAGTAATTGTATGCTGGGATATTATAACTTTTTGTATTTTTTTACACATAAATTTCGTATTGTTTTTTTTTAATTTACTATATTTAAAGCTCTTAGCACCATGTTATTTAAAGCTCTGCTCGCGAGGTCTACAGCTCACAGAGACACTAGTTAGAATCCAACACGAGTGAAGATGTAAAATTGTAAACGATTTAAGAGTCACACAAACCCGTCGTCATAAAATGGCTTCCATACAATCGAAGTTACGGTGTTATTTTAAAACGACATGCTTAAATTACCTAATTTACCTATATGAAACATTTAAGTAACATTGTCTGGTACTACGTATTTATGTAGGTAGTTTTCGCTGCTAGCTATTTTAATAGGTACTAGTAGTGGTAGAAATACCACGATATATTACTTATAACAAGGTTTCGATCGCTTTGATGTTCGGCGCTGAGGTTTGCGAATGTCTGGAATAGAATCATCGGTCAATAGTCAATAAGAGTAGGTACCTATAGACTGTTTTAGCGTTCGAAACTGATTCGGAGTTGATCCAATGTCAATAAATATTGACGAAATATCGAGATTATCGCGATCAAACATTTGAAAGCTTGAAAAAAACATTTTTAATAGTTGTTACAATTAAAGTAGTAAATTACAAAAGGGTTAAACCCACAAACTGGGCTCCATTTAGCTTAAGATGCCGATGTCGAAATAATTATGAAGTTAAAATAACTTTTGAGTGTATCTCTATCACAGAATTTTACAGATCGGCAGTTTAAATGGCACTTGACATGAAGGTAGCCACATGATAGCATATCAGATTCATGACCATTGAGGGCCTATCGCGAACCACGTGCGACGTGTTGCCTCTTAAGTGCGAGCCAAACACCAAGACGATCGTCCAAGTCGTGTCAACACCTGTTCAAACAGTAACCAGTTTTTAAATCAGAATTGGGCTCTAATCTAAACTGCGAAACGTAATTCAAGACCAAAAAAGTAAGACAATGTTGCCACTGCAATAATTTGTTTGTAAAATAGTAAATTCCTTTTGAGAAATAATCACGCTAAGATAATTTATTTATTTTAATTTTACTCCTACGATTTAAAAAAGTACTTTTATTTACTTATTTTTACATAAATACAAGACGCGCTAGTAAAAAGTGGCAACATTTTCTTACTTTTTTTGTCTTGAATTACGTTTTGCAGTATAGGTTCCCTCGTATATATAGGTGCTTATAAGTATATACTGGCGACCCGCCCCGGCATCGCACGGGTAAACCTTCCTTAAGAATCACTCTAATTGATAGGTGAAAACCGCATGAAAATCCGTTCAGTATTTCTGATTTTATCGCGAACAGACAGACAGACGCGGCGGAGGACTGTTTTATAAGGTGTAATGATACTATTAAATATATTAAGAACGGGTCATTCACGTATTTTAAGTCGCAAAACGCTCGACATGTTTCACTCTGTACCGAGGAGTTCATCAGGAGCTTCCGTTGGCGGTGACGGTGGTGCAATAATACTATACGTGTTCCTGACCGTCACACCCTTGAAAGCAACGTGATTACAATTACCATCAGGCCGTACGCTTGTATGCCACTTCATTACTGCCACTCCCTTCCGTGTTAGTAACTCAAATTGCTGCAAGTTACCGTGTTTCTGGAATTTTCAATTATTTCTTTACGGCGGTAACTGATACGTCTCAATTCGCACTATGCTATCAATTCTTACACCCGACGCAAAACATACACTATGTGTAACACCATAGAGTGTAAATTAGCGTAATTTGCATTTATAACAGTGTTTGCGAGGAGGTTGAGTCAGTCTGTGTTAGTGTGCCTGAGCTTGCGGTCTTCTGTGTAAATGTGTTTTTAGTGAACATATAGGACTTAGCAGTTTTAGGTGTGATGTTGTGAGCTGTAGCTTCATGTGTTACAGGTGAGTTGAAAATATTTTAATTGTTAATTAGGACTTTTTTTTTCTCAATTTCCAAAATTTTAGGTCCAACCCATTTGTCATTTTAGTACCTAAAACGACCTCCTTACTAGTCAGTAGACACCCAGCATACGAAACAGGAGATCCCGGGTTCGAATCCTAGTAAAAGACATTTATTTATGTGTTTATCACGAATGTTTATTACTGAGTTATGGATATTATCCATGTAAGAATAAGAATAAGAAATATTTATTAGAACAAAAATAACATAATCCATAAATTCATTTGAACGAACTGAACAGAATTGTGCTAAAAAATCCCCACTCAATTTGGTGTCCCAAAGTGACTCCTAGGACACATTACGTGACGCTGATTTTCAGTGAAGCCTGGTAAAACTAAAACTATTTAGAACTAAAATGTGCATATCTAAGTATTATATAGTGTAGTAGTCATTGATCGATCAAAATACCTAGCCAACTTTAGTTTATTAATATCCACCTACATGCATAGGGAACAGTTCACTATCAATAAGTAATTTTATCAATATTTGATATTGCTTGTAATCATTAGATATATACATTACACAGGGTGCTTTTGTTATCACTGACCAAACTTTGAGGGGGGAATATGTAGGTCATACTGAACAACTTTTAGTATGGGGCCAACCCCGAAATTGCGAAAAAAAAGTCAGCTATTCTATAGAAAACATATTACATAAACATATTTGGCATTAAGTCCGCCATTTGTACATTGTTGTATATATTTTGTTCACTAAAGTTTAAATAAATAAATAAATAAAACATTGACTCTGATTCACCGAAATGTATGAGACGGCAGAATTTTTTTTTCACGATTTCGGAGTTGGCCCCATAGTAAAAGCTGTTCAGTATGACCTACATATTCACCCCTCAGAGTTTGGTCAGAAATAACAAAAGCACCTGTAGGGCTAAGATGGTCAGCTCTTTATCATTTGTCACCATGCCTGTCACGTTGTAACAAATATGCGATGATGATACCGCTTCTGTATAGTAAGCGATATCGATATTTACCGATAAGTCGCAGATCAAAAGCATTTATCAATGAAGTGACAATATGTTTACAATGACACATTGCATTGTGTTTACTATTGCTCAAGCAAATCATTAGTAGTATTGGTATTAGTAGGTAGTTTAAGGTAAACAAACGTGATCTTGAAAGAGTGTTTTGGTAGAAGAAAATTAGATAAATAATTATAATAAAGATTATTTGTGCCATTCTCAACCAAAAGGTTACTTATTGACGGGCGCTAATCCATTATAGCTTCAATTTGAAATCAACATTATTGACAACCGACACCTTTTAGTTGAAAACGTCACATTTAGTAAACAAAACAAACTTATAACAATGTGTATTATTCTCTATTGTGGTTAGTCTGAGTAAGAGCCTTTTCACATTGTCCGATCCGATATCGCATTCAGATAACTTTTAACGTTGGAGAATCTTGAACAAAAATTACCTACTTAAATAGGCAAGGTAACCTTTTTTTCTAAAACTCTGATAATTTCGGATTTTGCTAAAAACATTTTTTGATATGTACGAGTATTACCTTTGCCAATATATTACTTAAATCATAATTTTTACCATGCAGAATTTAATTAGATTTTCGTGTAAAATTTCCGCTCCGATATGTAAAATTTCAGGATATGTAAAATTTCAGGATATGTAAATAATGTAATGACTAATGACCAATCAGCGTGGGAGTTGCCTTGTTATCGCCTTATCACAAGCCTTTGGCCGAACTGTAATTATAATGAGGCCCGACAATGGGGCTGTCCATAAATTACGTCATCGATTTTTGACGATTTTGGACCCCCCCCCCCCTATCATCATCCAAAAATCATGCTTCAAATGACCCCATTTCCTCCTACTTCATGCTACCGTCATCCGATGTCCAGACCCCCCCCCCCCCTAATTTGAAATGACGTAATTTATGAATAGCCCCAATGTACAGTCAGCAGCAGGAATTTTAAATTCATTTATACAAAGACCGACTGAGATCATTATTATTGTCAGTAAACTTTTTTTGTGAATAACGATGGTGGTGAACAATTAAGCGTACCTAGAGAGAATAGAAATAGGCCCGCGAGAATAGAAAATTGAAACTAAAAAGCTGTTTTATAAATTTCACAGAACTAATTCTTAATTCGTTTCTCGAGTCTATAAGTAGCAATTACAATTTAAACAAAAGGAAAAAGTATTGCCCTAAGCGATTAAACGTATCACACGATGGAAATATTCGTCGTAGTCTGGTAAGATTCGGTAGCTTAGTTGGTAGAATGGTCGGCCGCCATTTTGGAGCTAGCCGGCGTGATTTTTCATTTTTCCTATATTTTTAAATAGTTAAAAAATATTGTTTATAGACAGTTCTGTTGGGTACAAAAAATATTTTTCAACACACTTTCTCGTAACGTGGAAGTTATAGAATACGCTCATAGGCTCATAATCCTAAACAAATTGGTCGAAGACATTTTTGGTCGCAGTGATATATTATAACAACTTATTTGGACAAGCATTCCAGAGTGCAGATACTTTTGGCGCGTTGTTTCATCCGCTACTACTGATGCTGGCTGTACATGTATACACAAGATTGCGTACCTACTTCATAGATTCATGTTAACACCTCTAATGAATCATTTAAAGTAGTACAATGTAGAACCTATCATCAACCTTCGATGATTTTTTCGAATCATAGAATATCATCACTAATCCAAAAAATATAGGTAAAATTTGTCAGTAAATAAGAACAAAAAACTACACTCATCCTTTTCTTTTGGGTGCTAGTACTAGTGTAAGACAAAGATAATTTAATATGATTATCTCTGACAATGTTTGAAATGAGACAATTAAATGCAAAAATTAATGTAAATATATAATATTCAGATAATATTAATATCAATATGTAATAATAATTAATCAGCAAATACCTGAAATGTAAAATAACAGTTGGATATTGTACATATATTTATTGACTTGTAAAATGATTGCCTTTTACCAATAAAACATCTGAATCTGAATCTGAATCTTCAATACGAATTACCTCAAAATTTACTTACTTAAGTGTAAAACGGAATAAGGTTCCTTACGTCATCTTGAGTTGAGGTCATCATACAATCATCATTATTTTGTTTGAGGTAAGTAATTACAGTAATATTTAATTATATTTATTACAAATTACACAAAAGACATACAAAAATCTTATTATTTTATTTTCACCACACTCGTAAAGTCTCTTTTTATTCTTCAAAAGCTGGTGAGAAATTTGCATTTTGTCCACAAATGTGGCAAAGTAGTAGTTTGATGCAAATTTTGAGTTTCCTCATGTCGGCCGGTGGTAAGCATTCTTTTGGATTTAATTTAGTAATATTTTACAAGGAAAATACTTAAGTATTTTCCTGGCTTTAGTGTGGTGAAAAATATTGTGTTTCAGTCGTAGCAAAGTTTGTTTACCTAACCCGTAACGCTACCTACACGTGCGGTTAAATTATTGAAACCTTTTTTTTTTGAAAAATATAAATTGCAGATGCGACCAATTTCGCACAAATCTTGGCCCCCGACTGGACAACTTCAGACACTAATCAAATTTACATTTTTTTACACTTAATTAACCTCTGTATTCTCTGTAACACTCTTTTCTGCACCCTGCCAAGCTATTACAGACCTTATCATCAGGGTGCAAAGTCACAGGGTCATAAAACCAAGTTTTAATAGGTTATGCCATGCGAATTTGTACTTTATATTAAAGGTATAAGTTTGGGAATGCATTTATAGGCTTTCGTTATCGGGTGACCGCATAGTGATGTCATTTGGGCAAGGTCGGACATGCTCAGGATAAATTTATTTTTAGTAATAATTACACCGCCAATTAAATAAATGGTTACTTCAGTCTTGTTGGTGACTTGGTTTCAATTTCAAATCACCGTTACGAGCAGTTTTATTCCTAAATAATTAGTGAACCGTGAAAAAATTGGAGGCAAATACGACCTTACAAGTTAATCTCATTTCATTCCGAGATAAAATCTCCATCTCATGAGTCTACATATATTTATGTATGTACCTAATATTGGTCTAAGTTAGATGTACAAGAAGTTTAAAGTTCGTAAGTGTGAGGTGATGTGAATATCCTCTTATAGCTGGTTTGTAAGTGCACACCGTTGTATGGGGACCTTGCACTTTGTGACTATGCGCTGGCACAGTTGATTCTTAGCTGGTCTTGAGCAGATACAGACCGGGAGCCGTAGAGAGCCAACTCTCATTTAGTGGGGGGGGGGAAGTTCGACGCTGCTGCCGCGTTTCACTTGGAGCAATATTTCTCTAAACCTTATATTACCTATTTAAAAAATAAAGTGTAGCAGAAATCTGAATATAAAAAATATAGTAGTAAAGCTACACTTATAAGGTTTAAAAAAAATAGTTTATTATAGAAATCTCTTGATGAATGGGAGATAAAAAAATAATATTAAGCGTGGGTCAGAGTGATCTCATATTTAAGGTGGGAAAGTTACTTATAATTTGTTCTACAATAGTTTTTTTTTTAGTTTTTCGTAAATAACTCGTAAACGTTCTTTCAGTTCCCCCATCTGACCTACATGCTCATTGTTAAAGTAATGAATGAAACACGTGGTGATTTCGACAGATGGATAAAAAGACTGACAAAACTAAGTAAAATATTTAGAAGTTGGAAGTTAAAATCAACTAACATTGATTTCGAAAACTTCCAAAGTTGCGAACTTTTTAACTCGCTACCATTTAATTACCTACAATACTAGGATTTTTCTGATCTGTTTATTAACTGGGATTTGTTTGAAAAGGGCCCTAAGGATTCAACTTCGTTGTCCAAGTTTTCTTACCACTGGGAAATTATTAGTAACGAATAATTCTATAGAACTCGATCACTACAGGCTTTCCTAATGGACGTATTACGCTTTACCACTGTGAGCGGGTATTGTATTGCTAAAATAATAATTATAGTAACTATTTATTTTGTCAACTCAAAGTGATATGCCTATACTGAATCGGCTTGACACCCGATAATTGTACAGGTTGGTAAGGTCAGCAAATAGAGAATCGCAGACGATGAGTCACGAGGGCGCCGCGTGCCGGGCACACGCGTTTAATTTGATGCTTACTATTGTTTATTACGATAATTAACCTAATAATGTCTAATAATTATAATATGGTATAAAATAATAACTTTGTAATTATAGCCTAGTACAGTCAGCACCAATAGTAGCGTAAGAAAGAAACAACGAGCCAAAAGTATCTGCCATCCCCGATTACTTTTCAAAATAGATATATGTATAATACAGGGTGGCCTAAAAATAAGTGCATTCCCGTTGCCAGGGAGGTTTTGGGATTATACTGAGCAGCTTTTACTGTGAAACCAACCCCGAAATCGCGAAAAAAAAAATTTACCTTCCCATAAAAATGGATCAGCCAAAATGTATGAAACAGCCAAAATCAGAAAAAGCGATTTCGGGGTTAGTAAAAGTTGCTCAGTATAAACCCAAAACCTCCCTGGCAACGGGAATGCACTTATTTTTTAGCCATCCTATATTTCTCGACAGTTCGTAATCTATGGTATACGTACCTAACAGTTTAATTGTTTTATCTATACATATATATCTCTTTTTGTTAAGCTAACAACGGTATATAAATTATATAATACAGATATCTGCTGGTTATTAAGGCAGCTGTGCTTCACGTCCCCAAAAAAGTAGACCTTTTGTGAAACGCCTCTTAAACTTTATTAATATGTTAATTAGTATGCATGCTCGTTGATGTGTGCATATTGCTTCATTATCAGTCAGGTCACGGGTCTGATGTTTTACGAAACTTAAATAGGCGCCGAGCTGGAGGTCAGATGGAGGTCTAAAGTCTAAAGGAGGCTAGTTTGGGCTACCTTGGGTGCGATAGGAAAACATTTGTTTCATGTTGATTTGATTGATTTGATTTGATTTGTCTCTATTCAATCCTTCGATCGATCCTTAGACTCACTTCACATTTCAAAATTAATTTTATTAGTTTGAAATCTACAATCTGTCTAACGGGGCCGTGAGGAAATGCGGAAAGATTTTACTTATTAGTTACCTACAGTACATTGCTCACGTAAGTACTGAAGGATATTAGATTTTTTATTAGCCTACTTTGGTGTCCCACTGCTGGGCAAAGGCCTCCCCTCGTTTTCTCCACTCGACCCTGTCATCGGCATTTTTCCATTTGGGGTAGAATGCGTTCAAGTCGTCCCGCCATCTCCTTTTCAGTCTGCCTTAACCCCGGCCTGATTAATTCATTTTTTTTTAATTAGTTTTAGTTCTATTAATTGTGAATGTATTTTTATTACATTGTTGTTCATAAGAACCAAGTTTTCATTCACCACTCGATAGCCGGCTACAATATGTAGGTATTGATTTTTGTGCAATAAAATTGTAATAAATAAATACCTAATATTTATTTACTCTTGGAGTATTACAAAACAGCTCCAGTCCTACTTACATTTCTAATGAATAGCTCTATTATGCAAATGCTCGCCATAAGCTATAGGCTAATCGTCCATTGTCTACGTACCGATCGATACATCTTCCGTACTCGGCCAACCAAGACTGTAATGGCTATGGCTTAACCTAATTATTATTTTATCAGCTGATATAAATAGATTGTTTGCAGTCTATAATTGCTATGTAGCACATATCCATGATATCCATGTGGATATCTTCTCAATACCTATCCTTGTATACATGATATATTGTTAAATTTGTAAATAATACTATGTAGTAGGTACTTCGAACTTTTATTGCATTAAACACAGTAGACAATTTATAGAGTGCATAATTGCATATGCTGTTGACGGCTTTTCACTTTATCACAAGGGGTAAGTTTTGCATTAATTTCGGAATATTCACTAACTACAAGTCGTCTGTTTGACCCAATGGTTGACTGGTAGTGTTCGCCATTTGCACAATTATTTATCCTGCAAAAAATGCGGAAAAGATTGGAGGAGTGCGTATGTTACTGTATGTAGCGAAGATAGACATATATAATATGTGATTTAAAAAAATTCGTATACATATTTTATTCGTAAAATGAATAGTTTTGGTTTATATTATATTTTAGCTTTTTCTAATCAAATTGGCGGCTTCGTCGCACAACGAATCAGCATTGCGATACAGCGAGGAAATGCCGCCAGCATCCTTGGTACAATGCCTCAAGGGCCTAGTTATTAATTTATTTTAGTATTTTATTTATTTATTTAAATCGTAAATCTGACGCTGGTAAAAGACATGGGCCATGTCACATGGCATTACTGCAACACTAACTCGTGCCATTAAAGTAATAACCAACTAATTATGTCTCACGACTTCTATCATTTGCCATGACTGTTAAGTGTTAACCGTGTTTCTGCTGCATCACGCATAACAGCCGCAAGCCGTAACAGTAATTTGCAAACCATAATCGTAAACTTTGTTTCACAAGAACGTCAAGAACCTAGCACAAGAAGTTACGCTCTTATTTTCAAACTGCTGAAACAACACATTTTCTACGTATCACAATGTTTTAGCAACAAAAAAATAATACTTTGACATACGGCCCGATTCGAACTTTAATATACGTCAATTAATAGATCTAGAAACGATATGGATTAGATGTGTCAGTGTCAAAAGTGACGTTTTTGTTTGAAGAACCGTTGTTGTACCAATTGTATACTATCATGTTATCAGTAATATGGTTTATTAATGATCATTTACATGCGTCTTCCGTACCATTACAAGACTAGTCGTTATCTCAAGGAAACTGTCAAGGTACTACACTAATTATTCAGCTAACTATAGAGGCTGATGAACACAGGTTAGGTATAGAAATGAATACGAGTAACGTAAATGTCCTAGTATTTGACACAATTTATAAAATAAGAATTCTGCCGTCGAAAATAGTAAACAACAGAAGTCAGTCAGTCCTTATAGATCTCATCTACGACTCCTATGAGTCAGATTTGTAATAAAGCAAAAAAAAAAAAATATGGGGTTTCTTTGAAACTTTCAAAATTTCTCGAGATACTCGAGAATTTTCGGGCCTGGCGAAAAAAAACTCGAGAAGAAAAAGGTCGAGAAACCAGAAACCATAGTTCCTAGTTGACTACAGAACCCTAAAAACATCACGACTACTAGGCATCACGACATCCACACACGTGTCGTTGTCGTGCTATGATCGGGTTGTAAAGAACGCTAAAAATCGCCGAAAGTAAAGGCGACTTTCTATTGGTACAATTACAATTACTTATTAGGTACCAGAGGCGGCGCGTCGAATATATTTCATATTATTCCAAATGTCATTTTAAATTGAGAACGTAACTGCGATTGTATGGTGGTTAGTGGTTAGGTTCGTGTAACTCTAGTCTGCCTTTCCATTCCGGCGGAGATAAGAGGAGTCAATAATTCCTCTCATCTCCGCCCCAGTAGAAAGGCAGCCTTAAGAAGATGCTAAGGGGACCTCGCCAACAAACGCGTCTGCGGAAAAGTGTAAAATCGTGAAATTAATGTATGAAAACTAAGTAGTTGCACGCACCAGTGTAATCGCATATTATGCAGAAAATAGTTTTTTTCAAAAAGCTTGGTACGGTGACAGATGTCATCTCTATACAATTTATATCCTGAACACGCAGCTCCAGCTGTCGCCGTAGGCAAACTGTTTGAAAAATACTATAGGTAATATTGGACGTGATCGCATTATGCTGGTCCTGTATTAGGCTTTACTTTTCCTTCGAGACTTGCAGGGTAAGGTACTCAGTTGGTCTGAAATGGCAGAAATTCGCAGCTTGTGGGATCCATGTTCCAACGACTGCTACTTATTACCTACCTTGCTATGAATAATATAATATGTAATTATAGATTTTTAGTTGTGTAATTGTGTGATGGCTGTCCATTGTCATGTTTAGTTGTCAACTCAAGGACCTCAAGGCTAATTATAATGACTGGCATTATGTATAATTTTACGATTATAATTTTAATAATTATACTTAATCTATTTAATGATCCTATTATACAATACAAATCGTTATTACTTTTTACTATTTTATTGCTCAAGACAATAGAAATACTACAAAAAATAACGGTGGTGATATATAGCCGGTGTTAATATTTTATAGGGACCAATCTGCATTACCTATATATAAGGCAAAAATTATCACCCAACATCATCTTCTTGTATTTCGTTCTAACATAGAATTTTTAGAACTATGAAATAGCAATGATGATTGAATTTGAATTGTGCATTGAAATCTAGACCGTTAAAAGATTAATCGAAAAATTCGATATCTTCTAGACTCGATTTAATTTTTATTGAGTAGTATTTTAACGCTGTTTTTCATTTGTTTCAGCCTCAAACAATGTCATCTAAAATCACGAACAGAAACAACATTTAAATACGAACGAACGAACGACCAAACATACTATTAATACTGTGTTCATTGTTTAAAACCATGAACGCGCCCTAAGAGAAAGAGACGGAGCTGGTTCTCAAAATAGCACGTTCAGAAATAGAAAAAAAATGGCCTCAGTTGGTGGCGGGACGGCGGCGGGCACGGATCGCTCGTGGTGGACGACAACATGGAGCGCCATGGCTGACCTTGCCGAGGCGGTCGACGATCTGATATGCAGCTTCGATTATATGGACACAGCCATGGATAACCTAGTCATGCTTATCTTCATCTGGCTACTCTTCTCCATAGTCCTTCTCGGCATAGCCAAATGGGCTTACAGCCGCTACAAGCCGAAGGCTGTTGAACCAGAAAAGCCGAAAGAAGAACCTAAATCGGCTAAATCTACGGCTACTGAGATCGTTAACAGCGCTGATACGGTGTTGGCTACTACTGCTAAAGTTAAAAGTGCTGCGTTTAACTCGTTCAAGCCTAAGCCTAGTGGGTTTGTGCCAGCAACCCCTCCCAACAAGCGTCGTCTAGGACGCATGTCCCCTGGCCCCGAGGCTCTCCACAAGAAGCACCAAAGCATCATAGTACCGACGTGCACGGGCCCGGACCCGCCGAGCGTGCAGTGGGTGAACGACTTATTGACGTGGTTATATAATGATCTGGTTATTGTGAACGAACTAGTGCAGCAATGGATTGTGTCCATGAACGAGTTCTCGAAGAAGTCCGTGGAGGAGGTAAGGGATTTAATTTTGCTACCTAATTTTGTTACTAGGTCTACCAATGGGCCACTTGCACCATTCACTAGCCCGGGGTTAACCGGTTAAACCTGGAGTTACCATGGTTACCAGTACCTACAATTTGACACTGGGTGTAACGGTTTAACCGCTAAACCCCGGGATGGTGCAAGTGGCGCTTAGGGCCACAAGTCATTTGAGCACACTAGCGTCATTTGAGCGTCGTTATGTCGCTATGAAAAATGGTGTCGCTATGCAGTTGCGCCAACGTTGCGCCGAGCAGCAGCTATATAGTTGACAAGACGCCGATGCTCGAGAGACAAGAAGATCTCTCTTATCTCCTGTGTTTGGTATACGGTACGAGTATAGAAGTTCCGCGGTTTTCTAGTAGAAGGCAGCTGTGTTGGGATTAAAACTAGTCTTTGTATATTTACACATTCATAGGTAAAGTCTTTGTACATTTTTACTTACCTACTTAACAGCAAATCAACTTTATGCAGCCAAGCCTTCAACCTAACACTAGCTGACCGTAATAACTTCTTATCAACTGCCTTAGTTAAATGGTAGACCTATTGTCACTAAAAGCAGATCTTTGACTGCTGAAATAATTGAATTTGACAGAGGAAAATGTGGATGTGTGTCGGTAACTCGGTACTGAAAATATCTTATTTTCATAAGAATTAGACATGACAGTTCCACACATCGTCACTGTAAAGTCTATGCATAATTAGCTTGGTCTGAGTCTACCTTTATCATTATCTAACATCAGACCTATATTCGCATTGGATAACACTGTCCCGAATATTCATTTTGATGTGGACAACATGTATTCTAAGAAAACGCGTTTGAACAGCTAAGATTAATTTCATAAGTTTACGAGGAAAAACTGTTTCAAAAATGTCACTAGTCAAACTGTATCACTATTTTATGTATTCAATGGGTTTATTCTTTATTCGAAGCTGAGTAATTTGAAAACTTTTGTCAATAAATACAACAGATCTGACCTAATCGTTCCTTCACAATAAATTGAAAAAGTTTTAAAGCTTAAACATGCCAGTAGTAGTTTATTGTCTTTAAAAACCATTTGCTTAATTATTGTACATCCCCCACGATTGTTAAAGTCATAAAGTCCTTTTTGGATTAAATACTTGAATAAGTTCAATATTTATTAATAGGTATTCGTGCTTGTTTTTAAACGCTTATTAATTATAACGATTTAAAGCTTAATAGGGTGCTGTTCTTTATAATCATAATCTTCAAAAAAGTTTGTATGCACGTATTGTCTATTAAGTACTTGACTTTTGATTAAATCTAAATAATCAGCTGGACATATTAGTTGATTTTGCTTTTACGTGTTTATTTTATTACATATTTAAACGATCAGCAAAAAAATACTACTTAACCTAACCTAACTTTAAAAAGAATTGCATAGCAAAAAAACTTTCACAGCAAAACGGCATTCTGCTGTGCAAATCAGAATTTGCGAATGACGTATTTTATTTGAGGGACGATTTAATATATCTCTCTTATTAAATAATTTCCATATTTCCACATCCTGTCGCTGTTTAAGCCTTTATAAGGTAGAGGCGGGAATATAATTCCCACCTGATTTTGAACTTTATTTCAAATTGATAGGGTTTAATTTTGCATAATGTTTGAAACACGTACAAATGTAGTGAACAATCCTTTGCTATCGTATTTTCTTAAACGTACGTAGGTATTGGGCATGCTACTTCAGTCAACCTTAGTACTTTTTGTACTGACACTGACTGACGTTAGTAAATTTCCGTGAAAATACGATACTAAAGGATTATTCACTACATCTGTAAACACTGCACTTTGAGGTGCGCAAGCATTTGCCTTGCTTATCTCCACATGGCGCAACTGTTAGCTTATCTATGGTGCTCATCACCGGTTACATTCTAGATCTCGCGGCATCGCCGTGCCGTATTGTGGCCTGCTGCATAATCGCGGGAAATGTCAATGTCCTATTTATGCATATACTTAGTATAAAGGTTAGCGACACCAGAGAACCTAGACCACCAGAAACGACCGACTGACTTGACACCACTACTACAAGATTTAAACATAAAAGAAGAGACTGAATGTACTCTACTAGGACTAACTATTGATACCCACTTAGACTGGAAAAAACATGTAGCCAAAGTAAAATCAAAACTACCCTCCTTCCTTTACGCGTTCAGCATCTTAAAATCCAACACACATATCCAGTGCGCCCTGTCAGCTTACTACGCATATGCACAGTCTTGGCTGAGTTATGGTTTGCTGTTATGGGGCCATAGCAGTGACGCCCACGACCTCTTTATAATTAAAAAAAAATGCATCCGTATATTGGCAAACATTCCACAGACCGACAGTAGCAAACCTCACTCTCCCCTCTCTGTATATCCTGGAAATAACTTCATTTGTCAAAAATAATCTTCACCTATTTGAATTCAATAAGAGTGCGCGTCGCAAAGATAATCTCATTCTTCCTGAACCAATCTTAGATATTTATAAAAAAAGGACCGTACTACCGAGCAATAAAAATATATAATAAGTTACCTACTGAAATAAAAAATACAGAAAAAAAACATTTATTTACAAATAAACTCAAGTCCATTCTATTAAAAAAATCATACTATACCATCGAAGAATTTATGCAGGATGATCTATATATGATTGAAAACAAAGTTCCTATACTTAGATAGTGATAAATATGTAGTAATAATATAAGTTAACGTTAAGTAAGTCTTTTTTTTCTGTACTAAATATTATATTTAGTTAATGTATTTAGTTTTAAGGATAATTGCCATACCCTACCAGGGTGCCATGCGACCCTTTTCCATTGTAACATCTATTGTATTATACCATGGTTTGCAATAAACGATACTATACTATACTATACCTAGCCCAGATGACAATCATATGCCGACAATCGCCAAACGAAAAGAACAAATGTATTTAAGTTTAGAAGAAACCTGGATAATAGGCAATCTCGTAAAAAATCTGGAATGTAGTGAACAGTGTTGAAGTAAAAGTTTACAACTGACTCGAGTTCTAAGTTCTATAGAGTTTGATTGGGATTTTTGAACTGAGTTACAGAGCTGGCAGACATGTCTTAAATACCTGTAGTATTTTTATGTGACATTGTGCATTTGGTGCTATTAAATTGAAACTATAGTGCGGCATATATAAATCAATAATAACATTAGAGCTTAAATCGCGCCAGGCATTCGTCTTCATAGGTAACTTTAACATGGGGCTAGTTTTTAGTTCACAATTTTAGGTGATTAGGTCTAAGTTTAGCCCACACCATTAGGTGTATACCTATTCTTTCAGCCGGAACTCTAAATGGATTCCCATTAGCATACTATTTCTAACCATCACGAAACACCGAAACTTACTCTATTAAGTACATAAATAAATCTCTACTAAACTCTCTCCATAAACACGAAACTCCGAAATGCCTTCAAAGACAAACTGAAATAAATGAAGAAAATAACTTCCTAGCATTTCCTGTTAGATCAACAAATCTTATAGCTGTCGGCGGACCCCAAACTAAATAAGACTTTATGCTTTTGTAATAGAGTTTTTATTTGCTTGGCAATATTGGCTTGCGTATATTATTAGGTGGTGTATAAAAAAATCTAGATCAAGAACGGTCTTTATGGTTAACTTATGTAAATCGAGGTATTATTGTCGTGGCTCCGAATATTTGGATCAAGCTAAGTTTGCTTACGAAATGTAAAACGTGTATTTTGAGTTATGTTTTCCTGAAGTTTCACATCCTGTTTGTCTCTCCATATGTTTTAGTATGTTTCAATCTTAATTAAGTAAAACGTAATAAATATAAGAGCCTCGGTAGAGAGTACCATTTCGTACCATTTGGAGTTGAAACTCTAGGTAGGTAGGTAGGTAGGTATCAGCATTGCGATACAGCCAGGAAATGTCGCCAGTATCCTTGGTACAATGCCTCAAGGGCCTATTTTAGATTTAAGTTATTAATTTCGTTTAGTAGTACCACTGTATATATCTTGTAATTAAGTATTTAATGTGTAATGTCTTTTAAACGTATTGGGGTAGCATTGTCCATATTATAAATATGGTCAGTCGCCAGTGTATCCAGCCCAATCCCACGTGAGAATACTTCTTGGAGATTTATTTGAGAAATGATTTACCCATAGTTCATACAGTCGTATCGCTAAGCATATCCGATTTCCCAGGGTACAATTGACTATAAATCGAACAATGCTGTGAGCGAATGCCGTACGGTTTTATAGCGTAATGATGGTAATGACTTTATTGACTAAAATTACTTCTTTGGCTGCGTTTGCAACTCCACGACTTTGAGGCCGGAGCCCCACTGCTGCGCACGCTACATCCACGGCCCACGTTTTAATACAAACCGTGGGCAAGCCCACGAAATTTTGTATAGGAACGTGTGTCGTGTACATAGCGTGCGCAGCAGTGGGGCTCCGGCCTTATAGTCTTTTCTATTCTCCGAAAGCGTAAATTTTCGACTCGCTGCGCTAAACGACGTTGCCGATTTCCGGCTCCGTCGAACAGAAAAAATTAAAGTAGGTATACATCTCAGTCAGTAAATAGGAAAGCCTCATCATATGTTACATTTTACAAAGATACATTTGAGACATTTCTTATTTTAAACGGTAAGCACACGACAATGATAATAATCCCGCTATAATCCTAGCCCATTCATACAGCATGTGGCCGTTCCAGGCGGCTTGCGCCTCGCGGACGAAGACGCCACGCCAAATCGCACGATGTTTGCTTCAGATTGCGGGCCTAGTTAGTAAAACTTAGACGAGACTCATATAAAACGTGTAGTGTATGGCAAACAACCGTAGTCGCCGCGTCACGTGCAACAAGACGCCATTACGTAATGTGCGTCCGCGCTGCCAAAATGCGTTGCCTGTTGCCTGGGAGACGTTTATACATAATGTCTCTTTATACCACCACACCTAATAAGCACCACAATATAAACAGGAACACTCCTAACTGTACATCGGTGGACCTTATTACAAAAGGCATTAGGTCCACCGATGTACAGTTAACAGTGTGAGCGATTATGGTACCATAGCACAGAATATATAATAGTACTAGGTAAAGAAGACTCACTCTCTACCAAAATGCGTCTGTTACGATCAGCACAGATATGGCCGCTAGGTGGCGACAGCGCCACGCGCGGCTTATGGCTTTCCCCAAAATTGGGGCGGAACGGATGTACTTTTAGCTACCTGTAGCAAAGCGACGAAATCGCGGAGTGAGCCACGCCTGACCATAGTATAGTTTCTTGAAAAAAACTTGGTAGGTTCATTCAACGGTCGAAGTGTTCTAAAAGGAAAACAAAAGCAAGTAGGTTTAAATCAGAAAAACAAAGCACAAAGCTTTCAACGGAAACCTCTTATACCAATATATCTTAATGCCGAATTAAAGCTTAGTCTTAACATTTTGCATAATGTATGCTGTTAGTTATTTTAGAATACCATAGAATAATAAGGTAGGCAACTTATGTCCTAGTAACCCTTGTAACATTTGAATACTGTTTAAAACAGTTAGAAAAGGTGAAACAACAGTTTACACTAACACATGTCATATTTACCCTTTTTTTTAATAAATTATCGTTTGTTTGTTTGATGGAACAGTGCACTTGAATCTAGATGGTATTCGTAAACACGAGTTATGTAGAAGGATCTAAAATAGAGATTTACCTACTCGTAGCTTTAGGTACTCATTGGACCATAAACACTGGAGTATTATGTGTTTATGTAAAGCTTCTACATAATTGTTTGCATAATGTATTTAAGATTCATATTTTATGTTTGTTATCAAACAATCAATGCAGTAAAGTGCAGTGAAGAGTGTTGACAATGCATTGCATAAAGGTCATGTTACGTCCATTATCTGAATTAAGGTTAGATTCGGATAACGATTGCAACACAGTTACTGCTATACCGTTGCCGCGGGCGGTGTCAGTGACAATTTCCTTGATAACTTGAGTGAGGCGTGAGTTTTAATAACGACAGCAGCGATACGGTAATGACAGGAAATTAACAGTGTTACGGCTCGGCCACGACATTGCGCGACCGGCGGCATCCATAGGTGAAAACAAAAGGTCCGACCGCCGTGTCTCGCTCCAACCTATGGTTGCCGCCGCCGCCGGTCTAGCAATGTCGTGGCCGAGCCGTTATCACCCATTTTTCGCTATTGCAATGCTGCTAGTAACGAAGCTGCAGTTGCCATCCGAATGTCACCATAAGTAGGTATACAATGACGAGACTTAAAGATGGTATCTCGTGTGACCAGAATGATAATATAATGTAACTAAATTATACACAAGAAGGAAAACATGGAGGAAAACATTTAAATTGTGAAACCTTGACCGGACAGTGACTGACTCTTCAACGTTTTGCTAAAACCTACTAAGTACATACATATTGTTTTCTATGTAAGTATATACGTATTTGTATATGTATATATGTTTATTACATAATAATATATCGTCGTCTAGTATACCCGCAACACAAGCCTTATTGAATTGAGCTTACGTTTTCAAGTTTACGCTGCGTGCCCCCGACTGAGTATTCCTGGCTAAACTACAATGACTGGTTTCTAACATGCCACTAATTTTTGTCGCTCCCCTATTGATGAGTTTATCATTCACGAAAATATGACACGATGGTATTCTCATGATGTAATGAAAATGACATTCGGGATGTGGGTGAGCGCCCAAACAGATAGATGCACTAACGTTTTTTGCAGCCGTTGTGAGTTTTGGAGCCATTACAGTAGGTATAGTTCGTAGGTTTCGAATAGAGCCCGAGCTAATCCTATTGTATATTGTTAAGTTAAACCGCTCGTGCCACGTGCCACAACCACCTGCATAAAAAGTACAGTACTTCGGTTACTGTGTGCCGGCGAGTCGAACACTACAGAACCAGTCTTATATGTGTCATCGAGATCCGTAACAAAGGCGCGTTATCGGAGAGCGCACCTACACTGGTTTTTTGAGTGTTCGACTAGCCCGCGCTCAGGTGCCAAATAGAATAATTATGACCCTTTTTTGCAGGTAAGTAGCACGTGCGGTTTTACTTAACAATAGACAATAGGATTAGCCGCCGGGCTCTATTACAAAGCTACGAACTATACACCACACACAAATGTGTTTAGCTCCATACTATACTTGACTTTATTCAATTAGAAGAAGTAAACTGACTGTTTTTATTTAGATTTCGATTTTAGTTTGATACCATGGTAACAATAGTTGGTTTAACTTTATTTAAAAAACTGACAGCCTGGTATTTAAGAGATGATAGTGGTAACGTGGTAATAACCGAAATAGACTTCCTAATTTTGTTTTTACATAAAGACTTAAATTAATTTTTATTTACTTATTCCGTCTGATTCTGGTAAGTTTAATATTTTATCGTGGTTTCGTTTGGGCTGTCATATTTTTTTTTCTTGATTCCTAATTCTAAAAAACTTACTAGATATATTAGTACGTATACCTACTAAATAGCAGTTTAGCGTGTATTGCAAGCAATGCACCTCTCGGATCCATAAAACACGGTAACTACTTTGTTCTGGCCAGCGACCTGGAATTCGCGTTATGACACTTTTATGGCCGCTTTACGACGGCATTATGACGGTTAAATTTTGCCAAAAGTCGTGCCGGGATACGGAAGTGACTAGGCACAAAAAATGCTGTAGGAAATAATTAAAATTTCTGGGTATTGCACAGATAAATATCGATAAGTCGTTTTGTCGATAACTCGGAAGTCGACGAAGGCGATATGTTTCATAGAAATCATGAAAGCGCTATTTTTGACACTTACAGACAACAATCAGCTTAACTAATTGAACCTAAAAAATATTAGATTAGATTAGAAACATTTACTTTTACTTATGAAAGGATTTAATAGCCTCAAAGGCGATTAATATGGAGTTGATAGTATTTGAAGACTTTTACACAGTAGGCGAGGTCCCCGGCTATTATAAATATATTTGTATGACGTGGTTATAACTATACGTTACCAAAACCTTGTGAAAACAATAAAAGATTTCACGTGTTCATCCGCGCTGCAGACTCCGAATCTGGGTCAATGCGGGAGATTTCAAATTTAGAACGCGGAACCGCTGCACCGCTGCGGTATGCACTATCAAAACAAACTATTCCTATAACTAAAACTGAATTTGAATCTTGATTTTATTAGAGCATTTCCAGGCAAACTAAGTTTTTCGGAACCAATGAGTTGTTCGGAACTTATCTACGATGATGTAGGTGTCATTTGATAGGTATTTAGCAGTCGCTTTTCGGTGGAGGAAAACTTCTTGAGGAAACCGGACTAATCCCAATAAGACCGAGTTTCCCCTCTGGGTTGGAAGGTCTGATGGCCGTCGATTTCTTTGAAATTTTTGCCGGATTGATATTGTTACCACTATTATACTTAAGAGCTATAAATATATTGTAACTTTGTACGGACATACCCTAAGAAATGTGATAGAAATATGATGCATGTTGAAATTATATATATTGCAAAGTCACATTTCAGAGACAACTTATTTTGCTTGCTAAATCGGTGCAAAGTTATGCAAGCTAATTTTACATAAGTTGGTAGACTTTTACTGTCAAAATCTGAAAGTCCCTAAACCTAAACGTCAAATATTATGAAAATATGAAGTTTATAGTGGCACACCACACTTTGTCACTCCAAAGTAGATGCAGACAATAAGACATGAGTAGGATATGCCCGATTATTTCCACTACTTCCAGTCATTGCGAAGGTACTATTATGAATTATGATCTCAATATGTTATTTCTATCTTATGTAAACAATTGCATGGATCAATGTGTGTTTGAACGCGAGATGAGTTCACGTCTCAATTTAGCTGGTGATTGGGAGTCAAAGGTCTGCTCGATTGGCGGGCTGGCGATACGAGAGCAATGAAGCCCGAGAGACGACCTTCACGTTCGTTATATCATTGAATAATTTACATTTTAACGGGAAAAGTGTGGACTGAATGTAGGTGTAGTAAGTGACAAAAATTGAGAAAGGTATGTTGAGATGGTTTCGACACGTGGAAAAAATGAATGAAAGAAGGCTAACAAAGAGAGTATATACGTAAGGGAGAAGTGGAAGTGGGAGTTGGAAGGGGTAGGGGGAAGCGGGGTAGATAGGCACAAGGGGCAGTTTTGAACACCCACACTAATTCCTTAACTAAAAACTTATGTTGACTTTCTACAATGCTAAAACGTGGCTTTGTATGTGTGAGTGAGGTACCAGCTTCGGCACATCTCTCCTGCTAGCCGTTGTGGCTTGGTGCGTGAAAACGTGTTTCCGCGGTTACATAGTAAATAAATTATGATTTTTTTATCGAGTTGTGGTGCGAAGTTTTAAACTTTATCGGATGAACATTATAATGAGCGCTAAGTACGTTTATTCAGTAATAAAGTTAGCTTATTATTTTAAAGTAATACTTAATAGTATATTTTTAAATAAATATTTTTATTTCCCATTGGGGTACTTTGGTACAATAAAGTTTGGGGCAGCTTTGAACATATCAAAGTGCCCCTCTAGTGTATCTAAGTGCCCTGCCAGTTTTAATGCTAAGAAAATATTCTAATTTATTTTTTTAGAGAATAGTCTTAACGTACAAGGAGAAAGAAAATTGACAAAGAAAAGTTAAAACAACTCAAGTAGCTTTTTTTCAAAAATTGACACTGATTTCATTAAAAGCTTTTTTTTGTTGTTTTAGTGCACCTGCTTAATAACTGTAGTATGTTCTAATAGCACCGCACTTAATAGACGTTTTATAATGTTTAAAAAGTTTAGTACCAACTGGTCAGCTAAGTTGATCTGTAACGTGTGCTCTGCGGGGCAGTTTGAAACACTTACGGGGCACTTTGATTCACGTGCCAAAGTACCCCAAAATGATGTATCAAAGTGTCCCATGTAATATATCAAAGTGCCCTGCAAGTGGGGCACAATTGAACAAATCCCATTTTTTGTTAAAATCCATATATCTCTTTTACTGGCCATAAATGTAACAAAAAAAAGTATACTTTGTGTACCTTAGTAAATTTGTCATCTACTAAGTACAAAAAGAATGTATTTTGAGTTTATTTTGCGGCCTAAAATCAATTTCAAAATAAGGTGTACCAAGCTGTCCCGCTTCCCCCTAGACCTCGGCGGATTTTCTCTCATCAGATCGGGGAAATCCTGAAGAAAGGCCAGGTCAAGAGAGCACCCTAAACCGGCGAGCGTGTATGAGGAATGTTATGAAAGTGAAGGAAGCGAAAGAGGTATGTCAGGATCATACCAAGTGGAAATCCGTGTGGTCTCTGCCTACTCCTCTGGGAAATAGGCGTGATTATATGTAAGTATGTATGTATGTATGTAATTTACATCCAATTATTTTGGAAAAAAACCCGATTCTGATCAACGACTATTCTTGCTTCAAATATTTAATAGTTTATTCAAAGTATGTTTCAATAAAAAGAAGATGAATTGACATGTCAATTTAGTATTTGTATATTTAATTATATAAATAAATGGTTTTAAATACATTTAGCGTTATGATTAGAAGACAAAAGTCTGTTAGATTGGCAGGCTCTCAATAGGAGAGCAATGTAGCCCGAAAGACGACCTTCACGCAGGTTATGTCATTGAATAAATTGCTATTAAGTAGTTAATTTGCATCCGACTATGGATAAATGCCAACGACTTTTATAACATTTGTGATTGGAAGTCAAAGATATGTGAGATGAGAAGGTGAGAAGAGAGCAATGTAGCCCTAGAGAATGGATGACCTTCACGCAGGTTTTGCCACTTAAAAAACTGCAAAATTAGTGAACGAGTATTTGAGTTGAAAAACTTAAAAGCTTAGAAAAACTAGGTGTTTCTGACTATAGGACTTAAGGAGGTAAATTATTTCTCCACTAAACGATCTTGACGAAATTTCGGAAACCGGATGAGTAGTTGTTTTTATTCTAGCTAGTTAATAAAGTAGGCCCTCTCAAGCGCTACAATATCATATAAATAAAGCATCGGCACATATTTATGGTATATATCCTCCAAAACGATATTACCAATGTGTCAAACACAATAGAGAAACAATCGAAAAGTTATCATGCACGTGAATTCACATCTCGATTTAGTGTTGTGGTTACAAATCAAAGAAGTCTGAGAGATAAGCGTGGAATGTAGCCCGAGAGATGACCTTCACACGCGTTACGTCATCGAACTAAACTAATAAAATGCTAATCGTGAGTTTACATCCAACGGTCGCTTGAAAGAATAAATTATTTTATTCGTAAGTTAAACAATCTTAACAAGCAAATCAAATGGATCTTCATCAGTGTAGTATAGGCGCGTAATGAGACTAATGAAATAGGTTATGTTATATTTTTTCCTTCAAAAATTGAAGGAGAAGTACCTAAATTATTCTAAATAAAATGTTGTGTAAATGTGTTTTGATTAATATCCTAGTACTTATGAATCAAAATCCTATTACCTATTGTTAAATATTATCCTTAAACACAAACATGTATTATATACACAAATAATGCGTAAAGCCATAGCCAAATTTTTTTCAATGTACACTTTTCACAGTTGGATACGTAGATGAGCAATCGAGACACAGATAACTAAATTTTGATTTCGATATTTGCGGTAAGCATTCTGAAGTCTAAAAGTTTTATTTTCTACTCTATTTGAAGAGAATAGGTGTGTGTGAAAATGAAATTCACATGTAACGTGTGAGACATTAAAAAAATATATCGACAACCTGACTAAAAATAAAAGTGATTATTAAAATAATGCGTGCGTACTGCGTGACGGTGACACACCCGACACGCCGTGACTTTCATATTGACACCAGACTCGTCTCGTCTCGTCAGCTAAACACAGCTCTATTATTAGGATCTAGAACTTAACGTCAGTGGGTGATGCACGCGTTCCTGTTCCTCTAGAAATACTTGGCAGGTTGCGTTTACCATCATGACGTTACGTTTACCTATTTACTCTCTCGTTGAAAATATGTTATTAAAAACTATTTCAGTAACCGGAAATTCTTTGGATTTTAGGTACAAAAATTATTTTATTTGTCGCTTTGCTTCATCATGTGCTTTATTGTTCTTTACTGTAAGTGGTGTTTTTAAGTTATTGCAATCGTCTCATTTAGGTAGAGTACTTGTGTTCACAAGTTAAGGCGACGGTAGCGGTGGGTAAAATTTCAGATTCTGTCAATTTACCCCATTTCACACACAAGCGCACTTCACGCACACTACCTCACTTTACTGGACAGGTCAGTGACCCATCATGTTTTTTTTAAGATTGGACTTTTAGTTTAGTATTGACCACTAGTATCCTTTGAGGGTAAAAGCGTTCCATTGAAAGATGAAAGAGAAACAATGCATTTAATCTTGCTTTCCTTGTCTGTTCATGTCACACGTGACGAACTTACCTATTTAATTCATTTGATTGTTGACTGTTTTATTACCTAATATTGCTTTGTCGAGATACGCGTTTTGTACAATTAAAGCGAATAAAACAAGATGTCATTAAGTCAGATGTAAAATGTTATTTACTACTCTATACGGTTTTTCATAAGGTGCAAAATCCATTCAATAGGAATTTAAATAAATAAAGTTTCAGCAGGGTGGCAATTCCATTTTGGCGGATAAAGCGAAACAGAATAGTTCTATCGAACCTGCTTACAAATTTTCACGAGAATCAGTTGAGAAATGTGATCTGCAAAGGAGAACATACAAAAGCATTTTTGCCCAAGCTGAAACGGAGACCTTTGCTAATGCTCGGCCAATGATGGTTTAGGTACACCTATAAAAAATGGTTGTCCCTGCTGTAATTTTAATATCTTTATATTTCAACGGTATAGTTTTGCCTTCAAAAATAATCGGTATCGCTAAACAATAGCGGTACCTTACTACTTATACGTTCACGAAATCGGTATCTGCATAACTTGATTGTTAGTAAACTAACCTGAAAAATAATCTCAAAATCACCGAAACATTTATGTACAGTCACCTGCAATAATATGTTACGTCATTAGCGCCAACTTTGCCTCCAGGGAAACTTTGCCCAAAACGATAATTTTAAACAAATTCGTTAATGTAGAAAAAATTATAATAGTTATGGCCACCCTGCTATTTTTAGTAGAAAATAGGTTATATTTCTGACAAAACTATATACCAAACTTGTGCATAACTTGACTTGGGAATTTAGAGTTTGAGCGAGTTGTCTAATATAGGGTATATTTCGGCGGGCAAAAAATTTATAAATAATGAATGCAAGTAGAAAAAATTGAGAACCCTTTGACAAATATTTCCGGGTTTGAGTTATAACACATGAAGCATAGATTATGTCTATTGAGATTTAAACTAAAAAGGCCTAAATACACAAAAGTTTTAGCGGTGGGCAAAGTAATCCGGTAATTTGGCATCTATACCAACATTGCCCACCACCAAAAACGGATTAGGGTTGTCACTTTCATCTAATTTACCCAACTTCGCAAGTAAAAGAAGGTTATGTTTGTACACTAAAATAAGTTTATAAATATATACTGTATTTAATTTGTCTTATTATCCTTTATTTAGATGTTTTATCCCGTTAACGAATGAAAAACACAACAAAAATCATATTTTTGGCCATTAAACTATTGTAACAGATTTTCTCAAAAGTGACAACCCTAGCCTTTGTAAAATGCTTAGGCGAGCATTATTTGGAAATGGGCAAAAACGGGTAGGCAACATTGCCCAGCAAATTTATTTAAAAGTTTTTACACTTATCGCTAAGTTATTAACAGGGAATGGTAGGATTGCCCAAAACCTTTAAGTGATCCTTAGACATCATCATCATACGAGCTGTATTTGAATACCAAATTGACGTGGGCAATGTTGGCGAAAACCCCGGATATCTTTGCCCGCCCTCTAAAACGCAAAAAAATGAGTAAAAACACGATAAAAAATATTTTTTCTTTCAAATAAACTGATGCGTTTGATCACAATGGACGTGCTGAGCAAAAAAAGTCATATGATGTGATGTTTTTTGAGAAATTCGTTTTAAAAAATAAGCGGGCAAAGTTGGTGATAATGACGGTACCTACTCTTCGAAGGCCGCAAAAATATGTGATATGGTCTTATGGTTCTACAAATAAGATCGTGTCAGATATTTTTGCGGCCTTCGTTGTGTAACATAAATTGCAGGCGACTGTACATTTGGAATAATTATTTTATTTAGTTTCAACGAAAGTTTCAAGTTTAGTACGAAAATACTTCAGATATGCAATATGCACAAAATGTAGACCTAATCGAAATAAAACATTGCTTTTTATAGGTAATTTATAAAACATTCGATACATAGGTATACATAACAATAACTAGAGCGCTATTGGCCTGTAAGCTTCATCTCGGTGTCCAAAGCCGCAAAAACTCGCTAGTACTTAGTGCTGGTCTAGCCGTTATTTTTTCTTGAAGATTTTCAGAGAACAGCACGTGAACGCGTTATACATATAGCGGAACGAACCGCATAATCATTATCATTTATTCGTCGCAATCCATGGTATTACAGATCTAGGTACAAGACTTTCAGGTATTACTTATACGAATTACATAACTCTTTCTGTTAATAGGCATTATTTTAAGATAAAAGTTCTATAATATAATACAAGATTACAATTGTCATCAAAATTCATTGACGTACAGAAGTCAAATACGTTTTTAAACTGACGCAAAATGATACCAGCATAATAAAAATTGATCCCAATCAGTAAAGATGAGTCTTTAAACTTTTTTCATTTTAAGCGAGTTTTGAAGGAACATAATACTTAAATTCGACTGTAATCGTATTGTTTTAAGATAGTTTACTGCGGTTTTCAACCATTATAACAGCAAATCAAATTTAAATGAGACGCGAGCTGATATTTATGTACCCTATTTTTTGAAATACAATTTATCTACTGGTATACTTTCTCGTGTGCGTATATGATTTAATGTCAATATAATTGTCAAAAGCAAGAAAATCAAGCTGTCATTTTCATTTGAAGAAGTACACGTGTGCTCCGGTGTAGCCCCAACGGGCATCTGACTTGAAGAAGAATTTTGAGTGATGTCGTCAATGTATGGAAATTGTTCGAAAGTTTACATTTGAGATTGAATTTCTGTGTTGTCTTTGTGAGTAAAAATATAAATCGATAATAAATTGGTAGCTGAATTATCTAGCTTTCAGAATCATACAATAATTCAATTACTGTCAAAGATAAAATTGTTTTGCTTCTGTCTCAAACGGAACTCCATATTTTGATTTTTTGATACTTTTAGTGTCGATTTGTAGAGAATAACAGCAAATTAAAAATACAATGGCATGAAGAGTCGGTACACGGTTTCTTCGTGAACAAATTTACGTGTAATTTAATGCAATTATTAAACATTTATTGAACAAATTATGGTTACAAAGTGAGGTCTAAATCGAAAACGTCATATACCGGCCCCTTAATGTTCATTTAGCACAGTGCAAAGTACCCTACTCTGAAATCTCTTAAACTTTCTGGTCCCCCATTGGCCCACCACTGATTTAGCAGGAAAAATAATTAATTTTGTCAACCCAAGCTATATAATAAGCGTAGTTGAACTTGAAAATTGTAAACTCATTATACGCTACCTGTGTAACAATCTGCTGGCAGTGCGCCGACGAGTTTTATTTCACACAGCAATTAAATAACAGCTGACATTCACAGCGTTACGCCTAGGGTTGCCAGATCGAAAGGCGCTATTATCGGGAAACAATATAAATTTTTCGGGATTTTGGGACTTAAGTCGGGGAAAAAAATACATTCAAATTAAAGTAATTGTATTAAAAACAACGATATTTTACATTATTGGCACTACGTCAGCTGGCTCGCTCGACGACAGTTCGGAACTTGAAATTAGTGTTTTATAACGTGAAGCTGTTTTTCGGGACAATTTTCACTTTGTCGGGAGTCGGGAACACATGCTATAAATCGGGAGAATCCCGCCAAATCCCGACCATCTGGCAACCCTAGTTACGCCGAGCTTGTTTATTATTAGGTTGTTTCCGTGCATTTGGTGATACGTGCGAATTCACGGTCGGAACTGACATCATCGGTTTTGATGTCTAGTCAACGTCAAAGATATGTCTTAAACTTTTGCACGTTATTAATTTGCAACAAGGCGAAAAATGTACTTAAATATATATTTGACTTTATACCGTACTTGCTGATATTTGCACACATTATTTTCTTGAATAAGTAAGGTCGGTCTTGTTTGTTCTTTTAATTTATTATTCAACAGGACCTTTATACAATTGTACATATCGGCCCTATCAAGTCCATTTCTTATAGCTTCAGAAATTATACCAATCAAATCCATATATTAAGTGAATATTTAAAATAAAAATAAGTGGAATCTATTTGTCGGTCTTGTATTTTAATGTTTCGGTATCTGTTTATTTTCATGATGTTGTTGTGGAAGCCAACCGTAAATTTGAACTGTTTATGACTATCGAATTCTCTACATAAATAGGGCGCCTATAAGTAACTTTTATCGGTTTTGGCCAGTTGCTACTTTTATGTAATACTCGTACCTACCGTAGATATTATAAGTCACAAGGTGAATTGACTGAAAAAGACGCCGTTTTTATAGAAATCTTCTTTTCTGTTTCAACCAGCAATTTCAGCGTTGTTCAGCTTGTGTTTATTAAAAATAAAATAAAATATAATTTATCACTAGGCAGTTTCGGAGCATTCGATGACACGTGAGATTCACGGTCGACTCTCAAGTCCCGCCGATACGGACACGATGCCTTGTATTTATTATTTTAATTTATATTAGTATGAATGGAAATTTAAATATACTTTTTTATAAATGTTAAACTCTCTTTATTTAATATAGACGTAAGGTGATTGAATCGAATAGTTTAGGTACCTACTATGCTCTGGCATATTCAGAAATATATTATTATGTAGAGACAGACAAACGTTGTTCGTAGGTAGTAGGTAGGTCGTCACGGCCGGCCCTCGTAATATCATAATAATAATCTTGCAAGCACCAGAAATGGCTGAAGTTTCTCTCATAAATCACTACACTTTTTAAAATAAAGTCCCCCGCTGCGTCTGTCTGCTTGTGTGTATGCATGTTCGCGATAAACTCCAAACTACTGAACGGATTTTCATGTGGTTTTCACCTATCAATAGAGTAATTATTGAGGAAGGTTCAGATATATACTTAATTTGTTATGGTTTTGTGTAACCCGTGCGAAGCCGGAGCGGGTCGCTAGTCTCTATTAAATTAAATGTAGGTAAGTAGTTATTTTTAGTACGAGAACCGTATTAGGTACCTATTGTTAGTAGCAGGGATGTTACGGAGCTCCGGTTCCGTTTCCGTTAAGGCGGAACTTCCGTTTGGTATTACACATCCGTTTCTGTTTCGGTTCCGTTATGTTTGAAACGGAAGTTATAACGGATGTCAATGCTTCGCGCGGCGGCGGCGTACATCAAAAACAAACAGGTTCATACCAGTCATTCGCTCATCACCCTGCTTGTGCTACGCTAATTTGTTGTTTGTTTGTATACTTTGTTTTATTCGTGTTATTAAAATTAAAATCGTATGTGTACTGTTGTGTACTGACTACTGACTGTGTGTAGTGTGTGTGGTGAATGTTAGTGTGTAAAAAAACGCACAATGAAGCCGAAATCAAGTTCGATTTGGAACTATTTTGATGAAGTTAGTGGGGACACGGCTAAGTGTAAACTTTGTCTGAAGGTTTATTCTAGAATTAAAGGGGAAAACAATTACATCGTTAAAAAGTCAGGCTCCGATTCTGGTTCCGGTTCCGTTTCAGTTTTCGGTTCCGTTTCCGTTTTCGGTTCCGTTAAACTAAATTGAAAACATCTGTTTCCGTTTTCGGTTCCGATAAAACCACATCCGTTACATCCCTGGTTAGTAGTGACCAAGTTGTTCTGTAATCGGTAATTTAAGTTCAAATTTGTCGTTATTCATAAACATCTGTCAAAACTAACAAGCCGTTAACATATTTAAACGAAGTTTATTCTCTGGTATGGCGTAATGTCGGTCTGGCTGAGTTCGGTTGGCATGGTTCGTACATTTGTCCCATAGCAAAAAGTCGATAAGAGAATCGATAGCGGCGCGCCCGCGGCGGCGGGTGAAGGCCGCGAGACAAGGTCGGGATGCCGCGTTACAGATGTTGTGCATAAAGATATTCCATCGTATTTTCACGGAAACGTACGAACGTGTCTTGCTATTTCAGTCAGTCTCGGTACAAAAAGCCCGGACCGAAGCGTCCGACCTGTCATTTTCTATGACGGCTGATCGTGATCGGTTCGGTGTCGGCTCAGGCCCATTCGAGCGTGAGTCATCCTTAATGGTAAAACTGAAATAAATACCAACGAACCGGTCTAAGACCTAGAAGAACGCAAACATTTAGCGTCCCTCGATAAATAACTCAACAATGGAACTTAGCGATTGGCCAGCCGCCAATGTATTAGTTTTTGTGCCAACTACTATTCACAATAAACTATTTTGAACTCGTTTCTAGTACAAATCTATCTAGAGATTCATAATAAGTGTATTGTAATCATAGGTCAGATTTATGCTGGTTTTGTCGTTGGGAAGATATGTTAATAATAGCAACAAATACAGAGGTTATTGGCTGAAGCAAATATCTACATAATGTAACATGGCTATTTTGTTCCAAAACGTCATAATATGCACTAGGTTATTCTGGAGATATTCGACTTTTAGACCGAAAGCGGGAGAGTATTGTGATAACCATCTGACTGATGCGTGAGGATATTTTTGTTCTTTAAGAGCCAACAGGAGTGGTCATTTCTCCATACAAATGTACTCGACTGTTTCCTCCGTGGGTTTTGATGGTAGAGCAATGATTTTTTCAACACAGATTAATATTGTCAATATCTGTGTCGGACCGTTTTGCTTTTTTTGATATTTTTATTTTTTAAGGCGCTAGAGCCCTTCAAAAATGGCCAAAATGGCCTCATTGACTATGCCGCAATGAGAGACGTAGTATTTAAAACTGATATCAAGTAGCCCAAAAAAAGCAAAACGGTTCGACACAGATAATTTCATAATCATTTAGATTTCCAAATTTGGTTACGATTGGTTAAGTTTTGGAGGAGGAAGTCGAGTACGAAACCTCGATTTTTGAGATTTTTAAGCAGGATTTTTCGCCTTGTCCTTATCGCACTAGTTTTAGGAGCCGCTTCCGTTAGCAAGACGGGTATATTTGAGTCAAACAGATCACTGTGCTATGTCTTTCCTGTAGACATACACAAGAGTTAAGTAAAATGTACTGTTCGCGATAACACACTAGTTTTCTCTCCTGTGGGCAATAGTTAACAGCTTGTGGGCATGTAAGTAATGATTTTATCATAGTTCTTTAAATAAAAGGAGGACCTTTTCACGTGGATAAGGGTTAAATAAGAAAATTAACTTTTATAGCGTTGGAGGAGGAAGTCGAGTACGAAACCTCGATTTTTGAGATTTTTACGCGGGATTTTTCGCCTTGTCGCCGCTAGCCGCTTCCGTTAGCGAGACGGATATATTTACCTGAAATATTATAAACTCAGCTCCTGTTTCGTCTTAAATAATTATTAAACTTTAAAAATACATTCTAAATGAATCAAAATAGCATATATGCGAAGGTAAACATGATGCTATAACATTATTGTAACATGCTATTCCAACTATAGTTCTCCGTGACCAAATACTAAAACGATTTGATTACATCGTAACCATGTCGATAAGAAACGTGAGGCTTATCCTCAAGGTTTAATGGTGTTACATGGAGAAATGTAATTACATTCCACCACGTTTTCAGACATGAGACTAAAAATGTGCAAGTCGTGAACATTCGCAAAATTTCCAAAATTTCTTGAAAGTTTAATGTAAATTCTCATGCAAGTGGAAACCCACTTAGAAAGTTCCCGTTCAGATTATAACTCAATATTTTTAACTGTTGACGAATGTTTTATCTGACGCCATAGCTTTTATAAGGGAGGTGGGACGTAGAATTAGGGGAGGACCTCTGATGCTCGCGCGGGTTCGTACCTGGTGCAAATTAGGCTGGCCATCGCTATCCAACGTGGTAACGCGGCAAGTGTGATGGGCACCTTTGCACCTTATTAGATATATTTAAGTTATTTTTGTATGATTTTTTTTATATACCATTAACCTTTTGTATAAATAAATTATTTCGACAATGTTTTATTTAATATTTACGTAGAAAACAGTAAGTACCTAATGAAAAAAACTATTGAGTAAAGATAGAGGCAGACAACAGGCGATCTGATCTTATCGCTAAAAAGCAATTTGTTTCAGACAATTTTTCTAGTAGGTATCATGTTTTCTTGCAATACAAAATCTATCTCCGTGAATCCTAAAATGCTAGCTAGTCAAATCATGGCCGACGCTCATTAGTCAGAGCAATTCGTGCGTAATTTGACATTGAGTGGCGAAGCTTTTAGGCTGATTGATAACGTCAGACAGATACTATTTACGCAAGGTCTACCTGTTTGGGTTTATTTATTTATATTGGCTAAAAATAATAATTATGTGTACTATTGGGCGGCGTGCATTTATGAACTTAATTCTGTTTATGTAGAAAATAAGACAACCAGTAATAAAAACAATTTACATCATAAACACCCCTAATGTTAAGTAAATATTCTAGGAAATTAATTTCCCTTAGTTAATATGTAAGTGTAAGGGGCCACCCTACGAGTACTAGGTGGTGACGAACCCTCACTTCGACGTTTGTTATGATGTTGTAAGCCATAGCAACCTGACAACGAAGACAATAATTATTATTGGTAGTTACTTTAATTATTCAAAGACTATACAGGGTCAAGACTGTCAAGAGCACCCTAAACCGGCGAGCGTGTATGAGGAATGTTATGAAAGTGAAGGAAGGGAAAGAGGTACCTATGTCAGGAATCAGGATCGTAGCAAGTGGAAATCCGTGGTCTCTGTCTCCCCTCCGGGAAATAGGCGTGATTGTATGTATGTACCTATGTAGGGTGGGATGCGGAATTTTCTCGCAAATCGAGAGTTAGAGAGACTCTGTATTTATTCAGACATAGGATTTTAGAGGGCAGCATTTAATGACAGGTAGGGCGTTCTTATATCGCAAAACTCTTCTCTTCTGTAAGTTAATGCTATATGCTGGTCTTCCTAACTGTAAATTTTATATGTCGGTCTTCCCTACATTGGCTTTACTTATAAATCTTATAATTAAGGTTAATTCTTCAAACTAATTAAACGGTTTCACTCAAGTATTTTTAGTCACTCGCGCGACTGATGATGTGTTGGTAGTGACGCCGAAAAATTAGCTTAAACTAAGTAATCGTTTGCTTGTTCCAGCAAGGCATCGGAGTGGAGCTGGTGCGCGCGCTGGACAGCAACCCGCCCAGCGTGTCCAACGTGTTCTGCGAGTGCGACTCCAAAGACGACGTGGTAAGTGTTATTCTTGACTCATATCTTTTCTTCTCGTCCACTCATTACTAAGGAGTGGTCGCTTCACAAGTAATCTGTACAACTGACGACGACAGTACACTTTACTTAGGTACCATTCTTTATTTATGTTAATAAATGCCACATAACTCTCTGCTTCACAATTTAACTTTGCTTAATCAGAACAGGTACTGGGTAAATAAAAAACCGCCTTTTCTAGTTATCGCTAGTAGGGACGTTGCAGACGAGACCATATTCTCATCTGACCGCCTACAAATGTTCTCTCTTAACACGTGGATATCAAATATAGATATTAACTTGCATACATAACGAGCGCCGTACTCCAGCTAGCTCCAATATCGAAGTTTCATCTATTTTCCACTCAGTCATTCTAGCAAATTCATGCGTTATCACGATATCAGATAGCGAGATATTAAGGTGAAACTACTATTTTGGATGTTCGCGGTTATGTCCTGTCTGTGTTATTAACATCTCTGGATGCAACTTCGTTCGCGTAGAGGCTGTCAAACTGACCCAAACCTATTTTAAATTAAGCGAAAATATATCAGTTTTCTAGATACTTATAAGTAGGAAGTGAAGTAGGTACAGTGGAAACTGGATAAGTGGAACCTGGGTTAGTGGAAAACCTCTTTAAGTGAACCCAAGTTCTCGGTTCCAGTCCCTTGGCAACGAATTACCTCTATAAGTGGAATTTTGGGGCCTCTATAAGCGGAATCCATTTTTTCGAAAATTTCTTATTGTTACCTCTGTAACTGGAAGCAGCCGTCTCCGAAACCTCTATGAGTGGAATAGCTCGGCGTTATAAAATTTGTCATTTTAATAAACCTCACAAGGAGAGTAGTTTGTTCCGTTAACATTATGGTTCGTGTTTTAACTACGTATTTTGTATGAGATCACAAATCGTTCAGTTTGGTTCTTTTAGCCGTGGTGCGGTGCCGTGCTGTTAGATAAGCAATGCCTAAGCGCAAAATCAAGTTTTTAACTATATCTCTTCGGGATAAATTAAAAATTATAACAGACTGAAAAAGCAATAGAAACACTGCGGAGTTTTTTTTAATCGCAGCCAAACATAGACAAAAATGTGTTCGACAGTATTCTCGATATTGAAAGAATTGTGGTAAAATGTGACTCAGGTCAACAAACCAAAATAACGGATTGTTTTCATTAAAGTACAATCGGTACATTGATTTATTTAACCATACTGGTTTCTCTTGCATAAATAAATATTAGGAGTGTTTTTGTTTATTTAATTGATTTTGTTTTTGAAATTTTGAAAATCGTATACGAGTACTGTGGATTATTTACAGTATTGCATTTTTTAAAGTCAGGATTACATACCGATTTTTTGTTAATACATACACATACATATTTAAGAAAAGATGATTATTTATTTCTTGTTCTTTTATTTGACCATACTATACGGGACCTCTATAAGCGACATTACTACCATCCACAACCTCTGTTCGCGAGAGCCTCTGTAAGTGAGAAAACGTTTTATTTGAACCTGGTTAAGTGGAAAACTGGATAAATGGAAAACCTGGATAAGCGGAACTAAACAGCCGGTCCCTTGCAATTCCACTTATCCAGTTTCCACTGTATTAGCCATTGATTATAATTTAAACGAGTGCCCTATTCAGCCGCAATCCCATTTGAGCGGAACAGACAATTGGGTAATTAGTCAGCATTAATGGGCAAACAAATTGACGTCCGAATTGTATGGACGGAAATGAAGTATAAACTTAGGTAAACTTCTCATTGATAGATACTATAGATAGTGAAATTTTCGAAATTGTTATTTTATTAGTTTTTCATTTCTAGTTACCGTAGTTTTTTAAATGCGTTTTTTTAAACATCACACAACTAAATGTGAGAGAGGACTTAACACGAATTCAAATGATTTCGTGTTAGGTACGTTTTTGTTATACTTTTGAGATTTTTTAAAGATATTTTTGTTTTTTATTAAGAAGCGATCGTAGTCATCGCCCGCCTTTTTAGTTTTTTCAGCCAATAAAAAAAAGAAGTAAACTTAGTACATAGGGGACACCCGGATTTGAACCGGGGACCTATCGATCTGCAGTCGATTGCTCTACCACTGAGCTATATCCCCACTTGCTAATACTCTTGAAAATAAAGTAAAGTTAACAAATATTTGCTACAATAATTAAAATTATGTGAGTTGCATATTGCACTAAAAAATCAATTTTAGGGGACACCCGGATTTGAACCGGGGACCTATCGATCTGCAGTCGATTGCTCTACCACTGAGCTATATCCCCACATGACATTAATAATGAAAAATACTACTATATTCTAAATAACAAAAGGCTATCGTAGGCACGTAGGCGGATGACATTCCTATAACGCCTATCAAATCGAAACCTCTTTTCTAAATTTGAACCTTACTCCTTTCAAATATGGATGGCTATTGAATTTTATCAAAGAGCAAGATACGTTGTATCCAAAGATTGGTTCGATAGTTTTCTAACTGCCCAGATTACATTGAACTTTGACAGTGATCTTTATTTAGAAAGGGTTTGAAAACAGAAGGGTCACGTTGGACTGGTTAGTGATAATACATTTTTTAAATATTGTGTAAAAATTACTTTGCGTTATTTTAGTACTTTCCATCGATCACACATAAAACCAAATATCTGAAAGCAGTTAAATATTCGATGTTTGTACATATTAAAAGTTTCATGTGACTGAACTAAAAAAATACACTATTCCACCAATTTATTGAATCGATCAGACTTATAGAAATTGCTCAAATCCTCAACTGATACATCAATCCCTTAGATTAAGTAAGATTTACTGGCAAATATTGCCATGTAACATTAAATCCGCCGCCTTTGATGCTCTAACATTTTCCATAAAAAAGATAAGTATACAACCATATTTTTAAGCAAACAACCCTCGCCAAGGTGCCCCAGGTGCTTGCTTACTTCCCTGAAGCGATGCGACGCAAAAACCAAAAGCGAAGTAAGATGAGTAAGGATTAATCAGAATGTAAATGTTTCAGACCATCACGTGTGACTGTGAGGCAACGCCTGCCTTCCAGCTCAAAGCCTTCAGTCAGCGAGGGGAAAAGGTGGAAGTGTCACACTACAGAGTTAATGTCAACAGGTACGTTTTATATTGCTTTCTCCCGCACCACTCGCCGTCGGAAGAAGAAAAACAATAAATTTGTTCAGGACGCTTATAATGTCTGTGAGCTAGGCAACGGCGGCTTGCCAGCTCAAAGCTGCCAAACCTGCCAGGGGGGAGAAGGTGGAGGTTTCACACTACCGAGTTAATGTCAACATGTATTAAGATGTTTGCTATCAACAATATTTGCGCTTCCGCGGGGATAGCTTTGCGGCCGTTAAAGAGCCGCTTCGCTGTTATGCAGCATCCTACATCTGACTACATCCAACAGCATCCTAGCCATGTTTGCAGGCAAGTTATATGGGGCAAAATTTGTAACACGCATTTTGTACTCTACCTACCTTAGGGTTGAAAAACCCGGAAAAATTCCCGTTTTTTTTAAAAACCGTGTTTTTTAAAGTTTTATTCGGAAAGAACAATGTCACTTAGTTTATATATTTTTCTGAAAAAAAACTAAAACATCTCTGGAGCCTGGCTCCCGCGGGCCGGATGCTTTGGGTGTCGGCGGGCCGGATTGGACCGCGTCGCGGCCGGGGTTTGGAGAGCCCTGGTTTAGGTAACTACATCTGCTTTAATCGTGTATTTTGTTATCTAAATGCTGGCTGGCGATCGTTTGTGAAAATGTCTATTGACTTTGACGCCGTCGTTAGTTTAAAAAAGTTTCATGTCTTTCCCAAAAAAACTGAAAAATACGGAAAAAAAATGAAAATTTAAAAGCGTCCTTTATTTAAAAACGATTTGATTTTTTCGAGAATTATCAACCCTAACCTACCTATGTATTAAGCGACGAGTTTAAAGCTTGCCTGGTCCAAAAACGATACCACCGTAATGATTTTGTTTTCAATGTATAAATAAATGAAGAATAAATAAAAGTATAAATAAATAAAAGAAGAATAGCAGTTAAGGACAAATTTTGACTTCCAGGTTCCGTGCTCGCCTCAACGTAATCTGCATAACTGAGAAGTTGACGGGAGAGCTACGATGCGACGGTTGGCCAGAGGTCAAAGTGGCGCTGGCCCCCGTGGGACCACTGAAGACGTCCTCCAACGAGGCCAACCTACAACAACTAGTCAGGTACGGATAAGGACCTAGGATATAAGAGAGAACTACGATGCGATGGTTGGCCAGAGGTCAACGTGGCACTAGCCCCCGTGGGACCACTGAAGACGTCCCCCAACGAGGCCAACCTACAACAAAATAACTCCACGCTGACATTGCCAGGTGACAAAACGCGTTCTTTAACTGCAGTAATCGATCTTTGTCATAAACGTGTCAGCGCATTAATCGATCTTTTGTGGCAAGTGATAAAAGTGTCATACAATCTGCCAGAACGAGTGATATATGAGTTGAACTAAAAGAAGGCCCAGAACAGAGTCCAGCAGCGTACCATATGTGATCAAGTTACTGAGTTATGGACAGTTTAGTGATAACTGTAAAATATTCCGAAAATAGGTTATTGACAAAAATCGACGAATTTAAGTACCTATCTTTTAGGGTCCCACGTTCCACCTTGTCCATACCTAAAAAAATATCGATTGAGTCTGTGCCTCCCTTACATTCCACGACTCTTCTCTTTCCGCACAGAATCTATCATATTTTTCATCAAGTTTCAAAGCAATTCTGGCCGCTTTATAAGCCAACCGTTATCCTAAAATTAAAGCAAACAGATAATTAAGATAAAACATAGATAATTAACCATACACTATCTTTTCGATAGATTTCGCAGACGATTTATAAATCTATTTTTGATTTGTGTTTTCAGTGACATCGTGGTGAATGCGCTCCGAAGCACGCAACTAGCGTTTAATTTGTCGCACTATCCCACGTGTCCGAGGCTGCGAAGACACTTTGACCCGTCGCCGCGGCTGCCCCTCCACTATGATTCCATGGTGAGTAAAATATACACAGAAATTTCGTTCACGTCTCTTCTGTGGACCCAAAAGTTAAGGACTATAAAGCCTAATTTCTGATTAAGCCCGTGTTCACATAAAGGGGTCATCGTCATCATCATATCAGCCAGAGGACGTCCACTGCTGGACATAAATAGGATCCCCCAAAGAGTGCCACAATGACCGGTCTTGCGCCACTTATCAAAGTTGTAATTCGAATGTTTTCGTATTTCATAAGATGTTGACGATGCCGCTATTGCTCCTTATGCACATGAAGCATAAGAACCCTTCTCTGATGGAAAGCCACAAATGTTTACGTGCTATGTTCCAGTTGTCACACGACCGTATGTACGCGTCGACGCCGACGTCGGCGTCCATGTCCAACGTGCATCTCGGCGAGAAGAGGCTGCTCGTCAAGGTCGTCGGCGCTAAGGACTTGGGAGGTAAGGAACCGAAAATCAAAACTTATTCTAGGAACCTTTAAGACACTGACTTCTGTGTCTTAAAGGTTCGCAACACACTTATAACTCCTCTGGTGTTGGACGCCCGGATGACGGTAATCGCTGACCATCAGGTGAGTCGTCTCGTCTGCTCGATTGCCTCCTATATCATAAAAAAGTGTATGAACTTTGCCCTCCTGTTAGCCTTTGAACAAGGAAGCCTTTGGTCGTCAATGTCCGCTTTGTTCCTATGTTGAGACAATCTTGATAGAAAGCTTGGGAGCTCTATCTTCCTGCAATGTGTTTCTTACCAAGCCGGTGCAGGATTCAATCAAATCAACTCAGTCAAGTCTGCTTTACTGTTACTATCAACCTTGAAAAAAATTGTGACTAATCAGAACAATCGAACGTTTTAATCGCAATTTGTGATGGGAATCGACAGTGACATAGCCCATTTCCCACTGCTGTAATTATGCATCAGCAATAATTATCCGATGACAATGCAGTAACTATCCGAATGTAACCTTTGACTCAGAATCTGTAATTTTCAGGCAAGACGGGCTGCAGCGCGCCATACTGCGTGGTTGAGATGGATGAGCCCCCGCAGAAGAACCAGACCGCCTTTAAGAAGGACACCAAACATCCGCAGTGGGAGGAACATTTCCTATTGTAAGTATGGAATCTATGTAGTATGCACTTGCAGTATTTATTCCTGATTAGGTATAGGACGCATGGGAGAAAGCGAGCGTCGATTCCTTGCCACCCAATTAATTGGGCAATCCATTGTAATTTTCATTATTTTTGGTCTAATTTCTAACTCATTCATTGGTCCTTTGAGCCGGATTACCGGTTTGGTTTACAGAAGTATTTTTTTTGCTGATTATAATATTTTTCTTACAGCGATCTCTCGCCACAAACCGCGGAGCTGTTATTCGAGGTGTACGATCGCACGGGCCCACCTTCCCCGGGCGGAGGCCCCTCCACACATAGGTAATTGTTCACTATGTTTTTATTTTTAATGTCATCTGGCTCTAGTTGTATCATTATTATTTTCCAACTTGCTCTCATATAACAGACAATTAAAAAAAATTTGGGTGCGTCATTATTATTAACGTGCCTCTGCAAGTTAAGATATTTCCATCTAGTATAAGCTGAAAGATTTGCTACCTGCTCGCTATTCTAATGCAAAATGTAGGTACACGAGCAAATAGCATTATCGAAAAGTTCGCAATATTTTAAAGCACTTTTAAGATTAAAATGACCTTGAGTTATGTGGTTACAGGTTCCTTGGACTGGGTCTGGTGGGTATAGATGAGCTGCTGGCGGCACCTTCGCAGCGGCAACAGATAGCACTTCAGACTCGCCCTATGGAAGAGCACGATATTTCAGGCACACTCACTGTAGAGGTATGTAGTTTACTTAGTACCTATCCCACTGCTGCATAAAGTAACTGATAATATAATTTTAGTGAAATTGAGGGAATTTTTTTAGTTACGAGTTGGTTACGAGGTACATCATTAGTATTCAGGTAGTTAGTATCCAGGGGTCGTGAGTTCAAGTCTCACCCAAGACAGTAATTTTTCCACTTTTAAATTTATTCTAAGCTTAATAGCATCGTTCGCAGACGTTTCTGCTTGTTAAAAATTAAAATCATTAGTATTTTTTTAAATGACATTTGGTTTATATGCTTTTTTCCAGGGGCCAAAACTAGGGCCGTAAACAAACAAACAAACAAACAAAATTTACTTTATTCATGTAGGCCTAGCAACAAGCTCTTATGAATCGTAATTAATCTTAATCTAATTATCAGAGCAATTTATTGATGTTAGTATTATGCCATAATAAAATTGGATTATTATACATATCAAATTTAACACTAAAAATTTCACAAAAGGATCGTCAAACATTAAAAAGATTGTATAAAAAAATACTAGTCTAGAATTTCTAGAATAAAATCTAAATGTCAAAAAAAAGCATAAGTAACAATAACGTATTTCGAGGACCTCTGATATTTCTTTATTATTATACATTTAAGTACCCTCACATATGACAATGTTTTCAGTTCCTATTCATAGAGGGTGCCGACATCCCAGACTTAGGCTCTCGGCCAGTCAAGATTAAGGAGTCGCTACGCACGCTCTCACCCCAAGGCCACCTTACCACAACCACCAAGACGATATTTAAGCAGAACGGTTAGTGCCCTACCCTACTTGATGATAGTATTGGATCACAGCGATGGTTTTGATGATCAAGGATTCGCTTCGGACGCTATTATTGCATAAATGGCCGTAAGAGAATCACTAAGAAGACCACAAAGAGTGAAACCAAGTTTCCGCAGAACGGAGAGTAGTTACCAGCCCTTCGGTAGCTTAAAGTTGCACGTAAAAAAATAATGCACGAAACACAATTGTTGCTGTATGCTCAGGATTTGTGTTAACGCTGGCTTTACACATCCACACTAATAATGTCATCCTTCAAAAAGGCCATAAGGCCGGTATCCTTAGGATCTACAATCTACACATAGTGCTGATACCTCTACTAACTACTACTGCTACTCGGAAGCTGATGTAAATATGACAATATTTATGTTTCAGGACACGAAAACTCGGCATTAACGGAGTCGGCGCTCCGAGAACTGGAGTTGAGCCCCACCAACGCCGCCAACAAGTCCACCCTCATCATACACTCCGTACAAAGGGTGAGACCTCGTAGTTACGTCATAACAACTTTACTTTCCTTTTTGCAACATAAAGTCTCATTCAGTCCCATCAGACGAGTCAACAAATCTCATAGTTAGGACTATGCCGTGCAAAAGTATACACAATTTTCTTTGATTTTTGAACGCACGACAATCACGACCGCCCACGATCTATGACAGTCAAGTTCAATCTTAAGATAAATCGCCATAATTTATTTTCCTTTCAAGTACACTCCTTGGGACGAGTGGGACATTTCCTTTTGAATTTGTGAACGCACCACGACAAATTACACATTCCTCCTGTCATAGCTATATCCATAGCGTACCTAATTGTAATGATCTCACTTAATGACGTCCCAAATGAAGACTCAGAAGTTCCCATTGACTTTATTTGCAAGATATTTTTATCTATCGATTAAAAAAATCAATGGTGTGATTTGTTTTTTTTTTGTTTTTCGAGTTACATTTTGAAAGTTTGATTTGAATTAACATTGACTTTGTTTTTTTTTCATTCTGCCTGCGTTTTACCATGATGCATGATTTGGATTGGATTTATACAATCAGGAGCCAAAGAAGTCAATCAAGGTAAGAAAAAATTCAATACAAAATTCTCATTTTTTTCATTTCAAGTACATATCATGTTCAATTTGTCAGTTTAGCAAATAATTTAGACAGTTTTAGCATGTTTGCTAGAAGTTCGTTACTTAATTTTAACCTAGATTTTGATTTGGATGTTCATTTTATTAAGGAGGCGTTTTAACAGTCAAAAACTTTGATTACCTACTTACGTACATATGTACCTACCTACATACCTATTTTGTTTTTACACTCGTTACACCTATACTTAAAATAATGAGTTTATTAGTTGCGTTTCCTCACTTTGTCACTACCAAGCAGGTTCCTTTCGACGTACTCTAAACAATTATAATCATCTTCAACTATAAAAGTAAAAAAATGTGAAAACGCCTTCTTAAAATTTGTGCTGTGTGCATACTAACCCTATGAAACCTCAAGGTCGAACTAACCGACTCCGGTAAATTCATCGAAGTGGAGCGTGAAGACACGCTAAACAGCGTGGACTCGGCAGACCTCACCAGCACCACGATGGAGAGCATAGACGAGAACAGAACGGAACAGCATGTGTCGCCGAATTCGTCGCCGGCGCGGCAAGTTCGCATCAAGGAGAATGGTGCTAAGGCGAACGGAGATACGGAGGTACGGTTTTTGTATTAACACGCACGTGTTTTTGCATATGTTTAGGCATGCTATAGATTTTCAGCGCTTTTAAAAAGCTATACAGGGCGTCCCAAGACTATGGGACATCAAGGGAAAGTACCTTAAATATCGTAGATAGGATATTTTGCTGAAAGAAGACTTTATGTTATTTTTAAAAGTTAGTAATTCTGCATTTAAAGATTTTCTAAGAATTACTTGCTTCGTCTGGGAATCGAACCGACTTAAATGTGAAAAAAAAAATCACCACTATTTTTATGATGCCAATCGAAAGAATGGACAAAAAAATAATAATTCTTCCTAAGTAACATAGTATCTTAAAAGAAAGGAACACCATAGGTTGCACTAGCCGGCACTGATCAGCGTCATTCAATAGTGAAATATTGCATTGGTACCTACAATAAAATTTAGTAAACGTTTTAACAGTGAAAGAGGTGGTGCAATGTGCAACCGACCCTCAAAAGCGTATAAGTTCAAACAAAATGTCTAGCGTAAAGGTAGGTACTAACCAAGTTATATTTTCAGCAAGGAGACTACGTGCAGAAACCCGAGGAAGCATCACCAGAGCCTGCGCCGCGGCAGAAGAGGAGGAGAGACTTCTTCGGTACCATTAAAAGAAGGTGAAATACACTGCCTATCATTTGTATAATATATATTGTATGTGCTGCCAGTGATTAATATTATAAGTTAAGATATGCTTGCTAGCTCAAAGTTTTTCAACCTATACGAAGGCCCTATTAATAAAAAACAAAAAAAAACAATGGGCATATTTATTAGCCAAGATGGTAATCGTATATCCCCAAACAAAAAGTAAAAATGTATAATTGCCATATTGGCTAGGCCCCCGGGTCAGAAACAGAAACGAAGGGCAGTGGGTTGCGTTGCGAAACTTGCGAAATTGTTTTCTACCCTTCTGGGGTTGGTCTCGAGAAACAATTATTTTGTCAAAGGTTGAAAAACACAGATTTTTGACTCTAAGAACCTTAAAAGAAGGTATTTTTGTAGTATTTTCTGCTTTTTATTTATTAATGTTTGTATAATTTGTATCTGTGTACTTAGATTAAAAGTGTTAACATGTTTTTGATGTGTTTTGTGTCGGTTTTTCCCGACTTATATTTTTTCTAACCAAGTACACTGCCAGTTTAAAACATATTCTTAGGATTTTTTTTCTTTGTGACATTAAAATTAATAATATAATTTACGTATGAAACCTTCCATAAAAGTTGCTGATCATAAAATTTTCTAATAGTTGCAAACAATGTAGGTACGTTCCGCCTTTACACATAATTTCAGTAAAAAAAAAAATCTAGGCTACATGGGGCCGTAACCGGATTGTAACCGAATTAATTTTTATCCATAGCGATCTGCATCAAAAAATGCGGTAGGTAAAAAAAGTAATAATTGTTGTTTCGTAACTGTACCGCTTTATAAACAAAACAAAAAAATACGTTTTTATAGGTTTTTTGAAAAAAAAAAGGAGTGGGTTTAGGGGACACCCGGATTTGAACCGGGGACCTATCGATCTGCAGTCGATTGCTCTACCACTGAGCTATATCCCCACTTGACAATATTGTTGAATAATTTCTAATACTTAATTAACACGTAAGTTGCGTCAGCTTTAAATAATTGTCACTCGCTAAAAAAATATAAAAAATAAACTTGCTTAGGGGACACCCGGGTTTGAACCGGGGACCTATCGATCTGCAGTCGATTGCTCTACCACTGAGCTATATCCCCACTTGAAAGGATATGCAGAAAACGCGTTCTGTTTGTAAAACAAAACTCGTGTGGGTGGCAGATAATGCCGCGTTTGTCACGTCCGATCCATATCCATATTTCTATATGAAATATTTGTTGCTTTTAAAAAATGAGTATTTTCCATTGAACTGTTATTACTAACGTAGAGAACCGGCACAGAGAACCAGTATTTTGCGCCATGAGTTGATGTTGTTTTGACATCAAACCATAGAAGCGGAGGGAGAACCTCGCGACCTAGTTAAACGCGTAATCGCCATGAAAATTTCGACGCTTGCGACGTTTTGGTCGAGTGGTACAGGTTGTGATTGCATCAATTTCATTGTTTGGTATGGCTTCTCTACTAGTAGGTAATAATAACTCAATGCCCTGATCTTGCAAATAACGCTTAAATTGGTAAAATTTATGACTTGTTAAAAAATTGTGATGGAACAGCTGTTTCTGTCGAATCGTTCGTTCGTTTGTTATTAGAATATTGCACTCCATGCACAAATTATGAATGATTAAGATAAGTTATTTAAAGTATGTACCTATGTATTGCTCATTTCGATACTTATGTATATATAATACATGCATTCGTTTTAACCACATTTGGTATGATTTATAGTAACATGACCTAATATTCGTATTTGGCATACGCTTCTTGCAGTTTATTTGTTAAGTAAGCAAAGTCTTGGGTCATACATTAATTTTCAATGCGATATTTATATATTTCTGATTTAGTACATTTCGTCACAGACTCAGATTCAATTCAACATCCAATGTAGGCAATCATCTACCTACATGATTTTAATAGTTTATTTGCCATACTATTCACTAATTCATATTGGAATTTTAAGTGTACATGACCCGAATTCATTGTAGACATTCATGTACCTACACTACCTACTAAATTATTTGCCAACTAATACACAATCACATCGAATTTATGATTTTTCCTATGTAAGCCATCGGACATGCATCCTATAATCCGTTACGTTATAGGCTGGGCCGGTCGCGCACGCGCGGCACGTCGCTGGACTTGCCGAGTGACAGCGACGTCGACCAGAGTCGCGTCCGCAGCATCAGCGCCGAGAGAAACCACCAAGGTCAGTGCCAATTTATATTAAATACTGATATCCATGAACATATTAAAAGTGTACCACAAATAGCAGAAAGTTCATGAAACCTGCATGCCGTATTGCCAACATTTGATGTTCCATACCCTCCGCTACGTCGCATGTCAACAATTGATCCGTTGTCCTGAATTCAGTCTGAATTTTTCTCTTAACTTTGTGCGGTTTCAGATAAAGCCCTATCCGTCCCCAATAGAAACGTATATTCAGCGGGCGCGTCACCAGCGCAATCTGGCGACGAGTCGAGGACATCTAGAAGGTACGTGATTGGAACCTTGTGTATGGTTGTTTTTCAACCATTAGCGCGTTTTCACATTGTTGGATCCGATGTCGGATGTCTATTGGAGAAAACAGCTGCTACGGAGTGCTCTATGGGATCAAAGCCTTTTAGTTTTGCATTTAGGTTTTCTTTTGAACTACAAACTGAATATAACAATATAGTACCATTTTTCTTCTCTATGGTTGTATTCGACATCCTATATTAAATCGGACATTTGAAAACGTCTTTACGTCATATTTTACAAGATAAATTCATAGGTCATACCGAGAATCTTTTACTATGGGACCAACCTAAAATCGTGAAAAAATTGTTGGTTCTCCCATCCCATAACAAACATCGACATCTGCGGGCTCAGCACGGTTCCATTTTTATCGACTATCACTATGCGCGTCCCTTTCGCACTTACATACTAGTTAGAACGTGACAGGCATGGTGACAAGGGATAAAAACGCGACCGTGCTAAGCCGCCTGATCAGACAAAATGTATGTACAACAGGGTTTTTTTTTCACGATGTGGTTTTCATAATTATTAAAGTATAATATATAAATTTCATAAATAGGGTTGATCCCATAGAAAAAGTTGCTCAGTATTACCTAAACTCCACGCAAAATTTAGCTAAGGGTTGAAAAATATGTTTGTCGGGGGGGATTTCATAGAGAAGAATGAAAGCTCATCAGAGAAGAATAAAGTGCACTGGCTGGAATGACAAGCTTAACTATTTGCACTCGACAATTATTAATGATTTAAACTTTGGTAACTTATTTAGAAAGATCAGAGATACCCAATCGGTACTAAATAGGATGTACATTTTATTAATTGAAGAGTGTTGCTCTTAAAATATAATCTCACTGTATTTTTTCAGCAATCAAAGTTGTTATTACATTGTTTATGGCTGTGGCATGGCAAGACTACATTATATTATCTAACGTTCACATGAAACATATTTATGTTTATGGTATTTTACCCATACAATTAAATTACCTACTAACTAAATATGCTTATAACTGACAAATAATGCTGTCTTGCCATAAAATATTTAGAATATTTATATAAGCTGGTAACATTATGGCACTAATGGTAAATTTTCTTTCTTTCCATCTGTCAACACTCATGCGCTGGGGGTAATCGCACTGCAATCTGGTAACACTGGTTTTTCATACTAAACTTTCTTTCCCTAAATGGCGTGTTCAAAACGCTTATCCACGCTTACTTTCTGTCACACGAATGTTATCACTAATGTTTTAATTCACTTTTCAAATAATTCTCATTTAATTAAATCTCATTTGTTACTCAATTTATCTTCTTTTACATATTTTTTTTAATATGTAAAAATAACTTTACAAACGTGGTAAACAATGCATGTAAATGCAATTTTATATGGCCAATATTACAATGTCCGTAATGGACATTGTCTGACAAAACCACACCACTTATCTACATCACCCTTTGGTTTTGGCGACATCGAAAACGATGCGTATTTTCATCGCATCACGTTGGTTTTTACGCTTCCCTTGATGGACTAACTATCAGATCCTCCCTCAGTGAGGTGTCCGGGTTCAGCACGGCGTCGGCGCGCACGTTCGTGCATGAGGCGTCCACGTTGGTGCTAGAAACTCTGGAGGCGGGCATCAGGAAGCACTACCTGGTTCCGCTGGCCGTGGCCCAGCGGTCGAGGTGGCGGCGGAAGGGCGTGAAGCTGCACATTTACAACGAGCACACGTTCATCGCTAAGCATTTGAGCGGGTAAGTTGATTTTTCAAAAGTCGCCTATTTTGACATGTTTGTATCAACTAAGACCAAAACGGTAATAAACATATACATATAATATTTAACTATGTAGATTCTGGTTGGTGCTATTTGCTATTGTAATTTGGAATACGATAGATCAACTTATGTACAAAGTATAATTTGATATTTACCATTTTCGATTAAGGAAAAACATAGTGAGGAAACCTGCACACGTCCACGAAGAAATTCAAAGGAGTATTGTAGTTCTCAACTCACATTGGGTCAACGTAGGGACTATAGCCCTCTCGTAGGAGAGGCCTGTGCCCAACAGTGGGACGTATATAGGTTGAATTACTATAATAATAATATATGTGATGTGTATCAAAAATAAATTGTTCATTTTTAGCGGCTCGGTGTGCGAGATCTGCCAGAAGACGATCGCGCGGCGGCTCGGCAAGCAGGGCTACGAGTGCCGCGACTGCGCGCTCAAGTGCCACAAGCACTGCCACATTAAGGCAGCCACCGCCTGCCCTTCGTCCTCCGTGCAAAATATGGAGCTGTGAGTAGCTAGGGCCTTACAGATCTGTCTGTCAGGTGTATCTGGACAAATCTGGCGGGATTTAAGCACACATGTGATTGTCCAGAGATCTGTACCTAATACCAATTAATCAAATTAGGTAAATACGGGCAAGACTGACACTTTGAAATTATGAAAAGGCAACTATATTTACTATTTACCTACTCGTTTTAACGTATCTGAGTATTACGAGTAGGTAGGTACTCGTAATTATGGGAAAAACAAAAAGGGATGAGGGAGGGAGGGATAAACATACGAAGGTCTTCATGAATTTGGTACCTAATTCAGAAATTATTTAAAATACTATAAATCTGATTCATGCTTGCAGCTCACACTAATTTGCCTACATTTTTTACCTAAAACTTACGTATGCATTTCATCTAAAACTGACAACCAACGTGATTACAAACAGATAATGCATGACGTAAAACAAATTTAATAAAAAGTCAAACCATTTTTACGTCATAAGTGGTTAAGTCCATATACCTATACATTATACAGGATGTAGTGCATACTTTGCCATCGTATTTTCTCGGAAACGTTCGTATTTGTCATGCTACTTCAATCAACCTCAGTACTTTTTGTATTGAGACTGACTGGAATAGCGTTCTGACGTTCGTGCGTTTCCGTGAAAATACAGTGGTAAAGGATTGTGCACTACATCTGTAGGGCTACCGCCAATACCGAAAATCGTCAATTGCGGGCATTTTTCTCTGTCACTCTAATTACGCCTTCATTGGAGTAAAAGAGTAAGATCCCCGCAATTTGCGAATTTCGGTTTTCGCGGTAGCCCCTCTGTACCTACAATATTTCATGTTGGTTGTTATATTCTCATTCTAGGTAGTTACTTACTTTTTTAAATCTAGATTAAATATTTATGTATGGCCTGTTTTACGGATATAATTTATTAATAGTGACCATAAAGATATGTTTGCAATCCTTTCAGCAGTTATCAATGTTTTCATTATGAATTAGTTTCGTTCCTGAATAAAATATAATTTTCTTGAAAAACAGGTTTGTACGGAAATACTTTCGAGAGTAGGTAATACGAGATTGGTTTAGCTTATTGGTGGCAATTAACATAAACAAAAATATTATTTCCTTAAATAAAATAATCTACAGTCGTATCAAATGTGAATCATTTTCAGTTTACTCTTACTGCTTTTTATACTAAACTTACAGCACTTACATTCAGATAAGAATATTTTTTTATCTCTTATTTATAATTTATAAATCTAGAAACTACTAGGTTTCTCTAATACTAAATGCTTCGCTGACACGTTTACAGCATAAAGTATAAAATGTAACTGTACTATTCTATTATTATACTGTGTATTCGTATTTCTTGTCATTTACTGCCTGTTGAGAAAAAAAAGGATGGTCCTTCTTCTGGATGTTTTTATCTAATAAATGAAATAAATCATTCATTCTTCAATTATCGATATTTTTATGTTCGATGACCATACCAAAGTAACCAAAGGCTAAGAGAGGGACACTGGTAAGGTCAACCGCCATACAGTATAATAAATAATATTTTCTGGCGTTTCATACTCTCAGAGTCGAGTCACAACCGTCGAATTTTATTTGCTCTGATTCATGAGATTTCCTATAACATCCAGGAGATCGAAAAATGTAATTTATTTCTGGCCAGCGTTTAGTAGATTCTTGCTTCCTTTCATTTCAAACCTCATCGTAGCATAGTTTTAAATATCGCTCCGCCAATCTCGTAACTAACTATACAGGATCGCTTATATGTATGTTTACTTCCATCGCTGCCAGGTCCCATTCCCATAGCTTTGGAAACGGAAGGTATCTATGTTTTATTTACTAATGTCGTTGTCATGTGCTTCGTACGCGCTTCGGCTACTTGGTCTACCAATTTCAATGAGAACAATGTACTGTCCATATTCAAACCATTAGTTATAATATCAATCACTATTTATAATAGGGGATATTACTGCAATGTTCTGCCGCCAGAGTGCAGCACTACCAACTCAGTAAATTCATAGACTAACTTACTACTTACTTACTGTGCCTTAAACTGTTTTTTGACAAGTTTTAAAATTTAAAATATGACATTGATGCATCAAGGCGGTTTGTTAACATGGGCCTACCGGTAAACGCGAAAATCGAAATTTAGTTATCTGCCTCTTTATCGCTCGAATACGCAAGAGTGATAGAGTGATTAGATAACGAAATTTCGATTTTCTTGTTTCGCGGTAGGCCATGTGATTGACGTGACGTGTGATGTGTCAATGTGGTTTGTTTAGGTACTGTATGTGCCACAAAGGTGCCACCTACGCAGAGCTTTGCCTAATATTCCCTATTGGCTAGATCCAATACATAACTATTATTGGGATAACAGAGCTAGCAAAATTCCTATATGACAGTCAAGTAAAATACTCTTTGTAGTAAATATTATTGTTGTATTCTTTTCTTATGATACAACAACATAAATAGAGGCAGATATAGATGCTTAGGAAGATGTAGTTTTTGTTCATTATAATTCGTTAGTTTATCTTGTTTACTTTAAGTGCATTTAGTGGAAAGTGAAGAATTTGATATATTATACCATATATTCTGTTATGAATTCTTTGGGCTATAGGCTATATGATAATTAAATTGGTAGACCGAACATGCTTTCATAATAAAAATCATATGTTAATAATAAGTATGTCTCTAATAAAAGTAGTATATATATTTTCAATTTAATTTATAGCGTAAACATATGTTATAGTATTTAATCTTATATTGAAAAGAAAAATATAATGGTCCTTCGAACCGGATATTCTCCAACCGGTTCTAGGTATTAGATATTTTGTATGTTATTATTAACTAAATTAGCCTTGTATTATAAAACTACTAACATTAGTATTAAACTTATCTTTCTAGATCCATGCTCCCAGTGCTAAACGAATAGCGAGCCGCGAGAAGACTGCAAGCAAAGAAACTTTTATAAACCAAGCAATTTCCACTAAGGTTTAATCTCGTAAAGTTTGTACGTTGTTGTGGCTTTTGTTGTTCGTAGGTAGTTGGCTTGAGGAGTGAGACACTTTAAAATAAAACATTGAAAATTTGAAATTTACTTACTTACCTGATGGCCGAAATGGTTTTAGGTTGACGAAAGCAAGTAGCAAAGGCGGAAGTCGAAAATTCAGAAAAATCTAATCTAGAATAAAATTGCTAATAAAACACAAAACAAAATGAGTTTAAATTTCAAATAGGCCTACACTAAGTAAAGTTCCTTTTTTTAGTAACTTCTCTATTTAACTGCAATTATATCACATTCGTATATTTAATATTTATGCTTTGCTAAGCACAGTGTCTCACATTCTTCAGTCAGTTTAGCATGCATGGTTGAAGTGCAGAATCCCATAAAACAGTGGAGCACTTTGTTTAATGTTACATAGCTATCGATGAAATTAACATACACTTTTTTAGTTACGTATATCAGATCCAGAATTGCGTTCGATCGGTTAGTAGCACCAGCCGATTTTTATTAACAAAAAAGTAATTTTCTAACGCCAGTTGTTTTAAATCCTCAAAATCGTTTCTTTAATATTATATATTATCTCGACATTATATTATAATTGAAAATAAAATGGAAAAATTCACTGCGTCGATCATTCGGTTTGCAGTCTTTCGGAACACTAGACCAAAAAGTCGCAAGTTCGAGTCTTGCACGACATGGTGACTTGCTCTGTTTTTGAAATTTATACACTCTCTATTTAGCACACAAATTAATAATTATTCTCTCGACGTCTGGATTTGGACCCAAATTCGGAGCTTGTTTGATCTGATATACGATGCATGGCACTATTATTAATTATAATGTATTAAGAGCTTTTTGCCTTGTTTTGTCTTGCTTTGGATGTCTTGGATTCGTTGTTCTAAGTTCTAATCTCTACCTATTCTTCTTCGACTTTACCTCAAATTATGAACAAGGTTTTTAATTCCAGCAAGTTTATAGCATGATTGAACTGTCTGGAATTTACCTAAAAATTTTTTTTATGCTTGTGATTTTTTGTACTGATATTATTACTACCTAAATATATTCCATTAGGTACTTATGATTTTATCATCATAATCAGTCATAATTATAGTAAAGCCTGTGCTATGCAACACTTTATTTAGGCAGATACTATATTTTAAAGTGCAAAACGTAATTCAAGACCAACAAAAGTAAGATAATGTTGCCACTGCAATAATTTGTTTGTAAAATAGTAAATTCCTTTTGATAAATAATCACGCTAAGATAATTTATTTATTAGTAATTTTACACCTACGATTTAAAAAAAAGTACTTTTATTTACTTATTTCTACATAAATACGAGACGCGCTAGTAAAAAGGGGCAACATTTTCTTACTTTTATTGGTCTTGAATTACGTATGAACTGTATGAACATTGCAATGAGTGTTTTTATTTATTTATGGATGATTTTATTTTTATTTCTAAGATATTTAAAGTAAATTAGTTAATATATAGGTAATTAACGTATTTCTCTTTTTCCAGGGCTTACATCTCATCTCCGTACACCGACAAGAATATAAGGATGTTGTGATTTTTCAGACTATATTAAAACGCTTCGATGCACAAAGCATTAAGTTTTACCAACTAACATTTTAAACTGTCGGTTTTAAACTTGTCGACGGAAAAATATCTACTTACTAACCTGTGTACCTATTTTATCATGGTTATTAGAAAGATAAATAATATAGAATATATCTCGTATTTACTCATTAAATATATCCTTTTTGTTAGCACACAATAGGTTACGTTCAAATAAGGGCTAATGTGACATTTCAAAACATTTTATTATAACTTATAAAATATGATTTGTACTTAAGTTATACTCGTAAGTTCCAAACTGTACTGAAATTACAAATGTCTTGATTAGGTAAATCTGGCGAGAACAGAACAAGGTGAAATTATTGAAAATAATAAGAAGTTATTATGAAGTTACGCTGATTAAAAAAAAAATTGTACGGTAGGTACATTCATGTCGACAAGTTTAAGACGGATTTTAAAACCACAAATCTCTCTAAGTACAACACTTATGTACGCTTCTGTACTTTGTATATATATAGGCTTTTTTACAAATATATTTACAATATTAATGTTATAAACTAGTTTATAAGGTATTAGTGGTTCAGACTGCCTGGAAGGGTAACGTTCACAATAAACTGTGTCATAGCGAAACCAACCTTGATTAATGGATATAAGTGTTAAAATCTTTTGAACGTTATCCATTGATATTGATACCCGCTTTCTTTGGTAAAATTAGAATTAGTTTAGGTATCGCTAGAGCCCACCCAGCATTGAAAATAATCTAGAAACCACTTAACTAAGACGGTCGGTGAGGTTACTCAGTACAGTTTGGTAACCAATTCTAGATACTTAAATATTAATTTTTTACCTGCTTAACGAGTATTATAAAAACCAGTTGCACGAAGCCAGATATCAACCGTCTCAGCTAAGCGGTAGACCTATACCCATATGGCTGGGTGCATGCACACTTTTATCTTATTATTATAACAGTCATGTGAGACCTCTAAATGTTCTTAGTGTGTGCTCTACTGATGAAAAAAAATGTGAAAATACTATATTCTAAGATTTTTTAAAGGTGATGCGTAGAGGTCGACTTTTTTTGAATTTATTTTTAGAATTTTGTATTGACTGAACTTTAAAGGTTTACTTATGTCGCCAGTTTCACCTAGTGACATTACTAAATTATTGAGAATTCATTAAGTTTGCCTTATAGAAAAATCTAATAAAAAATATCACCAGTTGGTCTGGACGAACCTCACCTTATGAAAAGCAAATGCACCCAGCCAAGGACCCATTTAAAAAGCCAGCCAAATTATATAACAGAGATGTTTCTATTTATCTCTACCTCAAACCTAAAAAAACAATTTAGTTACCAAAATATACATCACATTTTTGTTAATTTATGTTGTTATCTAACTTAAATAAGGTCCTACGGAGGAATTGTGACAAATGGTAAATTAAACCTTAAACTTAGTATACTAAGTGCTATTTTGCACAAATTGTGATCTGATATGTTAAAGTGCAATAATTAATACTTAAAACATTCACTCTTGCTTCGCTTTCATCGTTACTTAACTACAAAGAAATCCAAAAAGTAACTTAAGTAGGTACTTTTTGTTAAGTATCGATAAATACATATATATGTTTAAAATATTCCACTTTAACTCGAATAATGTAATTAAAAAGGCCTTTGAAAAGCTAACCATGTCAAAGGCACGTACAAATTTAGAAAGAACTGTGAAGCCTTTAAACGCTATTCGTTTTATACAAAACTCACTCATACGCCAATATCATGGGTGCATGCGAGCTAATATGAACCTTATGTAAAAGCATTAAGGTTATATTGACAGCGTTCGACACAAGTGTTCAGTGCGATGTAAGCACGATTACTCACGAAAAGGTGTTTTTGCTGTCCAAAGCATTAAAAAAAACTAAAATCGGAGCTAAATATTTTATGAAGAACCTTTGACATGGTTCAAGTAGCTTAGACCTTCAGAATCTCAATTCTCAAATGACCTAGTACTCCTGAATAATAAGGAGATACGAGTAGCTTGATATTTTCACAAGTGATTTACCACTGTGTGATATTCCTTTTAATGCACATAATGAAGTATGTGAAGAATTTCTTCATTGTCTTTCGGAGAACCAAGACCCAATCGCGTAAGAAAGTTTGCTGTAAAATAAAGTAATTGAAGGTAAACACGAGATCTAATGGGTCAATTAAACTAACATCTTATTATCTATCCTCCTCCTATTAAGGTTATCTTGATATAACCTGAGGATAGCTCAAGATACCACCATTTATTCACTATTGCGGCCTCATTATTGCTAAGACTAAGTTTTTCGCTGGATACTGCATTCTGATCCCACTTCTGAATTTTCCGCCATTTTGTAAATTTAGCGTGCATATAACTTTTTTTTTCAATATTTAAAAAATTGTAGTATCCAGTGAATTGGCTTTGTATAAAATAAATATACACTGACATTGTAAATTTCAATAATTGTTGACGCATAATATGTGGTTATGACCGATAGATATTATTTATAAATGTTGCGCAATGTGTTTTTCTGTAATTTTATTTTCTCTTTTTTTAATAAAAGAAATGCCTTTTTTAATCTGTGTTTTGATTATTACAATAGTACGGGCCAAACACAATCAGTAAGAAATTGATTATCCTCTAAAGTCTCTGTGTATATTGTAGGTAGGTACATAATTATCCAAAATAATATTTAGAATTATTATTTAATAAAAGAAGGTTTCAAATTCAAAAACGAAATTGCTTCTGGAACTTTTAACAATACTGTATCTCCGTTTCATTCCGATTTTTCATTATCAATTGTATGTGGTATCATTACTGAAAAGTATTGTCATTTTTACTGAGTGTCTGGTATATATAAAATATATGAAACCTAATGCACCTCTGAATGATATGGAAAATCTGTTATCGTGCGATTGACTACCAGCAAGCGCGGCGCGCTCATTCTTACTTCCGTGCAGCAAGCTAATCATAGTATACGTACTAGGTGGGCCACAATAACCAACTTATAGTTTATTCCGTTGTCATTTTATCGTATGTAGGAAATTTGTAAATGAAATCTCATATACATTTCACTTATCGATTTATTGACTCCAGCGCATGTAAAACATTACAATAGTTAACCAGACGCTGACCAACGTAACGAACAATCCGCCTTATTACCAAAAACATTAGGTTGATATTTCAATAATCATGTCTATACAATTCTCGTACTGGTTTCTACCAAAATGATAACTTTCGATTATAATTAGTATTGTATAAGTTACAGTTTAAAATAAAATCGTGTACGGCAGTGCATTTAATAGGATGTTTAGATACGAAAGCAAAAAAGGTAAATAATATAATAAAATTATGATTATTAACCCTTTTCCTGGCAACATACCTTATAAGATACATATACCCATACTTTGTCACCCTTTTTTGTATTTATTCGTAGGTTTCTTGAAGTGAGCTAGGTTTGACCTCACGATTTTTTTTATTTGCCAAGAAAAAGGTTAAAAGCAAAAGGTTCAGTTTTTAAGTGTAAAATTAAAGAAAAAAAAACAAAAGTGTATGATCACAAAAAATATAATTTGTTACCACTATTTACAATCATGAGTGACTACAAAAAAAATAATAGGACATTGTAAATCTACATGGTAACACTAAGCTAGCGGCACCTACTGACATACAAGCACTCGAATAAGTTAATACATAAAGCAGGCCCGACACTGTCAATAAATATTGATCACATGTATTTTGTGGAGTTTGTGGCGATGACTGATGTTTAAGTAGGTATCGGTGGTAAAGATGGGTTCTTTTATACTCGATATACAAAAACAGTATTTATAGACAAGTAGACCAGATGGAAATTAAAAAAACATCTTAGATCTACTGGCTGATTGGATTTTTTTATATTGCCTGTAGGTACATAACAAAAAAATGCTTGGGAAAAGGCTCAACTGTTTATGTACATATTTATTTTTAACAATAAATTTCTTAATTTATTTCTCAAAGATGTTTATACTTCATATACATGTGTAAATATACTTATCATTATTATTGACAGTGCATGGCCAGTAATAGATCACTTAGTGTCGCATCAAAAAACAAATATAATCAAAATAAATTGTCAATCAAAACACTGCGAAAATATGAAGAAAGAATCAATATATTTAAGTTACCAATTTGTTATAAATAATATTAGACAAAAAATATGATATCAAGTGTTATAGAATTAAAAAAAAACCACTTCTATGTCGTGAATTAACATATTTTTTTTACATATTATTTGAACTTCATTAACAACTTTCTGACAGGCAAACAAAATTAGAATAATTACAGTCGGCGATAAAAACTGTAAAAACTTTACGCAGTGACCAGTTTTCTTTGTCCTAAGTGTATATATAATATAATGTTCCAAAATCACAATCATTCCAAGGATTATACACATAAGAGGAATTCACTATGCGCAGTGTATCAAATAAAAATAGAAATTCACTATATTTTCATCGTATAGGCATAAAAAAATCCCAACTATTACGTTATACAATAAATACACATCTTTGACATATTGAGACCAATATAAAATAATAGTTCAATGAACAATATAATCCAACTAAATTTGGTTAGTTCTTTTTAATAAAAAAAATTATCACTAATATTTTTTTTATCTTACATATTACAATATTATAAATATCACTAAGTGTAATCACTTCTAGTGAATGAATGATTTTTATTAGTCGACAAATTATGCACCGGCATGAATACAAAATTAAAAAAAGCGATAACACCACAAGAAAATCATTCTACGATTTTTCATAACTTTAAGGCCGTTTTGAACCCAAAGTGTAGAGGCGACAATAGGTACAAAAAGCAACACTTTTAACTGTCCATAGGTGGACCTTATGCCTCCTGTACTAAGGTTTACGAACTGTCAGTTAACAGCGTGGGTGATGGACTGATGGTACTAAGATCACAAATGAATTGAAATGTCATAAGGTCATGTGGGAACAGAAACATAGTTTATTATACACGGGGGAAGATAAACAGTATGAGGATTCCCTGTGTTTTCCTTGCCCTAATGTTTTTTACTTAAGCTCCATTTAGACGGTTCAGCAACTTGCATGCCATTTTCGTTACATTGCGGTATTTGGTCGGTCGACTGAATTCATTGTACTCTGTAGTTAGAAATGCATCGAATATTGCATGCAAGTTCTTAAGCCGTCTAAATGGGGCTGTACCCCTTTCTTCCAATATAAAACTGAATTCTAAATTTAAAACTTCAAAGTCGTTTTTTGGATGGCAGTTTCAGACCCCAGGCCCCAATTTCACATCGGTGACAGGTGCGACGAATTGTAAAATCACTATCGCTGACGTCACAGGCATCCATGGGCTACGATTACCACTTACAATCGGGCGGGCCGTATTCCTGTTTGCCACCATCATTGTATTATTTAAAAAAAACTTTATTATATCGGAAAAAAACAGATATTTCTCCTGCGAAGTTTCTGACAATTGTCAAAGATTTAGAAGAATTGTAGGTAATTCTTGACAGGTAATGAGTTATATGTCGGAATTTCGTGACAATTGTAGTGTTTCTGTGACAATTGTCATAAACTTAGCAAGAGAAATATCTGTTTTTTTCCGATATCATAAAGTTTTTTTTAATAATACAATGATGGTGGCAAACAGGAATACGGCCCGCCCGATGGTAAGCGGTAACCGTAGTTCATGGATGCCTGTGACGTCAGCAACAGTGATTTTACAATTCGTCGCACCTGTCACGTTGGTGAAACAGGGGCCTGGAAGTTGCGGGGTTATAATATAATTAATATACAGTGTGTACTAATTTCGTCTATAAAATTGCTAATGTCGCTTCTACACGATACAGTATACTTACGGCGACATCATTACATGCTTTCATCAGTCGTTATTCAAACAGGTTCATTTAACATACTCGGCTGTTTTATACTATACAGGATGTCGCAAAAAATACCGCCACCGAATGAAAATAGCAAGCAAGACACATGACTTAATTATTGAGACGTGAGGTGATATTGTGATAAATCTCTTAGTTTTTCATTGTCTTGTGACATCCTGTATAATTAATATACAAAACGTAATACGTATTACTGCGAGCACCAGAGTTAAAACATCTATTGGTAAATTACATTTTCAAAATCCCAAAAAGGACGTGGTCGCTATGAAAAAAGTAAAAAAAACGTGTAAAAATCTTCTAAATTGCATGGTGTTCGTTTTGTACGAGAAATCAATAGGCCGATTGTGCCTGGCATTTTATAGTGGAATGATATATCAGTCAGTTTTAAAGTACTCTTAAAAACTAAAAGGGTCGTGCCTCGAGCCGATTTTTTCAGTAAAAAAAAAACTGTACCGCAATGTACTTATGAATTTTCGTCGTTTTTTTAATAATATGTGATACATTTTCGTAATATGAGTTTGTTTAGTCCATTGCCGGAAGTTAGAAGCTTGCCTAGGAATCTACAAAGCACTTAGTCTAGTTTGGCCTATGAATGTACTTGTTACACAACTGGATAAGTTAAAAAAAAATCACAAGCCTTAAGCAGACTCTAAACGGCAATGAATATACTCGAACGTAACATATTTTAATGCCAACGTATTAAAAAGAGCTTGTTCTATTTTTTTATTTAAATGAGATCCGCTTTTTATATAAAATTGACCTTCAAAATAAATTCCCATAAACTAAATCTGCTTGTTTAAAAATTGGATTAGTAAAACCACTTTAAAAATCTGAATTTACAAGCAGTTATTATTTAAAAACATATCTTGCGACCATGGTTGGTTAGAAATAGGGCAGGACATAATATTTTCTGGCAAATACAACTTTTTGTCTCAGGATAGTATAAGGTAAGTGATTTTTTTAAGTAGCTACTTACTATCCACATTTGTATTTTTAGGTAAGAAAGCAGTTTACTAAATAAGTAAGATTATTATATGCGTGCCATTTGGTAATTTCTCTATGAAAGACTGCTGTAACTTATGTTTTATGGAAGACTTAACACTATTATGGGAAGATTTGGATGTCAATGTTACGTTTATATAAAATACCGGCAATGGAGTAAAAAAACCAGTAACATACATTCATTACACATTATGTATAAAGTATTTATAACTAGGTGACGCGTACAAAATACGCGTTTATAGTCAATAAATATCGAATAATACTAGGTATAACTTGACGCTAAATGAATATTACACATACTTTAAGCTCCTTGCAATATTTACTATTGATTTTGTAAAGAATTTATAATAAATTATATCTCATTTACAAAAGACGAAGATGCACATACAGATGGGCTAGGAGTATAGTTTTAATAATATACGAATAGTGAATGATACATGACGCTAAGTGTGCGTTGGAATTATTTTATATATTACAATCTTAAATTAGTGAATAAGACATTTGTACAAAAGAGGGTTGGAAATAACAATAATCAATAGTAAATGTCGCTAGGGCGTCTCCGTACCCTTATATTATAACTACGTACATTATACGTATCCGAATAAATATTTATTTAAGTATAAAATTAAAAAAACACAACTTGCTTTCTGCTTCGATATTCGTGCGCTAATTCTACATTATTTATTATTAATCGCTCGATAGGATACTAACGATTTTATCATATAACATTAAACCATTATTTTTTTATACTGGTTTATATTTAAATATTGTTACACAATAAAATCACACTGAATGGCTTTATAGACCGAATTAACAGGCAACGTCGTCCGCGGACTTAGAACTTTTAGTATTTACTACAATCGTTTTTTTAATTAGTTACTGAATGCTCTAAACCTCTGGCGCCTTATCACGAGACCCGTATTTTAACTATCTATCGTTTTTTATGGAGTGACAGAGGATACAGATTTCGCGGTAAGGGCAGAGTCCGCGGTGCCAACTAACATTACACGAACATACGTCATACGATCACAAGTTACCGCGGTTACTGGTGAACAAGTCAACCGCCCATATATAATAATAATAATAGACCATAGACCGGCGAAATATAGTAAATCAGGCTAGTTTTATAGGGTTTATTCTCAGTCATCACGTTTCACAGTGACATTGACGCTTCAATATACAATAGATCAAAACACGAGTGTAATAGATGTACAAGTGATAAATATCACAAAGCATTGAGAGCAAGCGTTGTTCTTTACATCTCTTTACATACAATCAATACGCAGTTTTAAATATTAATCGTTAATTTCTCAATAATTTCTATTTTACATAGGCAATCGAATCGCATCGTATAACCAATTTTAATCCTCTTTCGACTGTGGCTAATCGACGATCTTTTATTAATACGTTTTCTTATTATCATTCGCTGTACATGGACTGGAGATAGCAATGGAAAAAACTAATATAAAAACACCGTATTTTCCTTACTTCACGAACATACGGTTGTCCTGCTCTTGTGGAGTAGGAAGGAGGGGGCCAAAACACGTTGTTCACCAGTATGCGGCTGCGATGGACTAGTTAACACTCGATGCGTCGTGGCGTGCTTTACCTGCGCGCGAATTCCGCCTTCATGGCTGTAACAATAAGGTTTCAATTAAAACGATGTATTTATTTAAGTAGTATTAGTTATTGGTCCACTAGAGTAGTATGTGATATTTTCGTTTGCCACCGTTAGGTTACTTACTGTCGAGGACTTCATATTGCCACCGTTATAGGTATTTTACAGTTGCGATGTTTCGTTTAACACCGTTAGGTTATTGTGTAGTCTACATTTATCACCGTTATATGTTAACTCCGATCTCATATTTCTTAAGATCGGTTCCAACACTTGCATCAAACCATCTGTCACCGTTAAAACGTTCGCAAACATTTCTTTGACAACATTTTATAGTTCACTGTGGATCAGTCCGCTAATAGGGAATATTACGCAAAATCTGCGTAGAGAGCGTCACTAACTCAATCACATGGCCTACCGTGAAACACGACAATCGAAAGTTTGGTTTCTGCCTCTGCCTAAAAACTTGTCAAAAAACTGTTTAAGGCGTAGTATGTATAAGTTACTCTATGGTTTACTAAACAAATTAGTGCTGCACTCTAGTGGCAGAACATTGCAGTAATACTCCCTATAGTAGTTGATGCAACTAGTCCTATAGTCAGTACTCACCGTCGAGTATCTCGCGCTTGATCTGTGTGAGCTGCGCGCGCATCTCACGCAGCATGTCTTGCTTGAAAGCTTCCCACTCGGCTGCTGACACGTAGCCGCCGCCTTCACCGCCGCCGTTCACTTGCTGTACAAAAACAAAACGTTAGATAACACCACAGACAAGACATCCTCCAGCATATGTGAGCATAGTAGCGCTACCCCCTCTGCCACAAATGTACGGTAGTTTTACTCCATTTTCGAGTCAAAGTGTGTGTGACGTCCGTGTCTTTGAACGGACCAATCACGACACGGGATTCGCTCACCTCGTCCCCCGCACCCCAGTATTTTTGGCAGCATCGGTTTCATGAAGTAATTGCTCTAAACTCCGTCTATAGGATTCCGAGTCTATGGGTAATACTAATAGGAAACCATTGCATGAGTGCAACGCTTAAGCGCTTGATAGGCTCCTAAGGCCCAGTGGCCATACAAATTAAAAATCCAGACTTTGCCACTGAAATTTGAACCTTTAGTGCAGGGAATAGAGTTGATTTTGGTTTTCTTTGAACATTGAACGAAACAAAACAAATGCGACTCTGTTCCAATTGAATATGATATAAATTTTTCACCTCAGCAGCTCGAACAAGGGTACTTTGCTTCTTAAAAACAGTGAGCAATATGCGATTTTGCTCACTAAGTCATTTAGTCTCACTCAGTGAGCAAAATCGCATTTTACTCACTGAGTGAGACAAAATGAGTGAGCAAAATCGCATTTTGCTCACTGAGTGAGACAAAATGTCATTCAAGTGATCTTTATAGTCAAATGTCATTTCAACATGCGGGGTCTAATACAAGTTCGATATACTTGGGTTCTATTATCTCTGTCCCTCTAGGTATGTTCTCACTGCTTAGGGTGAAAAATTTTGTGTACTACACGAGATCAAAGTTATTTACATCTCGTGCGCTTTTGAATCCCTTACTACGCTCAAGATTCTAAATTAGATTCACTCGCTACGCTCGTGAATCTATTATAGAATCTTTCGCTTGCACGGGACTCAAAATAAGCACTCGAAGAAATATCAAACTTTGATCTCTTGTTGTACAAATAACTATAATCGAACTGAATAAGTAGTATAGGTAGGACATTGGGCCTTAGGAGGATAGAGGTCCTTAGAGAAAATTATTATTTATTTATGATTATTATTTATCTCATAATGATACTAAGAAATTATAAAGTACAGTCAGCTGCAGAAATAGTTGGATCCCTCCCCCTGCAAACTAATTTCTATTCAGAGGGGGTCAGTAATATCTGCAGCCGACGTCACCTCAGGACGCATTGAGAGAATGATTTTGAAGATGAAGGACTTATGATAAAAATAAAACATACCTTAAGTATAGTCTCCTCGCTCGCGGATCCGAAGCGCTTGCGCACCGAGCGCGGCGACTGCGGCGCTTGCGTTGCTGGCGACTCGGAGTTGGCTGTAAACATTACCATGCATAAAAAAACATTTTTACATTTTTAGTACTTTTGAACTTACTTAAATAGATTGATTAGATGTTTTTAGAATAATGTAAACTTACGCGTAGTGCCATTACAGGTGTTGGGAAGGCGGTGTGGTAGCGTGGCGGCGCGCTCCCATGTTTTCAGGGGTGTAGAGTTGGCGCTGTTATCGCCTGACGACTCCTGAAACAGGTACAAGTTTTAGTTTTATCAAAGGGAACGGACATACTATGTTTTCTCCAGAGCTGCGCGAGGATGCGTAGCGAGGGATGCGTTTGTGAAGAAGAACCAATAGAATCACTTTAATAGAAGCAAAGGTAGCCTCGCTCAGCAAAATGAAATCGCAAGCGTATGCCATATTTAGCATCGAGGACTTTGTCGTCCACGTTTGTCATCGTTAGGTTGGTCATCGTCGATTGTCACCGTTAGGTTGGTCATCGTCGGTTGTCATCGTCGGTTGTCACCGTTAGGTTGGTCACCGTCAGTTGTCATCGTTAGGTTAGTCATCATCGGTTGTCACCATTAGGTTGGCCATCGTCGGTTGTCACCGTTATACGTATGTGAGGTGTACCTCGGCGCGGTCCAGGTGCGCCCGGCGGCGGGCCAGCGTGCGTTGCATCTCGTGCATCATGCAGTGCATGTTGTTGTTGCCGCGCGCACTGCCGCCCGAGCTGGATGATGAGCCCGAGTGCTCCGCGCCACCGGGAGGGGACGCGTCCGCACTCGCTGCGAGTGTAACTGCTTGCTGAAAATGTAAGGGCAAGGATCAACAGAGAAATCAGTAAAGGACTATAACACTCTTTAGGGCTTTGGAAAACATGTAGGTTCGGTTGCATCTAACCATCTATCAACGTAACGATAATCAGTTAAAATTCATCAGCTAACAGCATGACAGCTAAAGCTTTAGCTAAAAAACTAGTATTTGCCCTGTGCGCGGGGCCCGAGGGCCCCGCGGTCTTCTTGTAGTTTGTTGTTGGTGCTGTTGTTGATGTGTTGTTGTTGGTGCTGTTGTTTGTGCTGTTGTTTTTGTTGTTGTAGTAGTAGTAGTTTGTTTTCCAAAGGGAAAAAGAAATAAAGTTGTACTTTTGCTAGGACGAAAAGATCCGCGTGGAAGCACGTCATTCCCGCAGCTCGGCCTTCGGCCTCGCGTGCTTGGGAACTCGTAAGGGACGCTCCGGGCCTTCGGCCCTACGCGGAGCTCGGCCTTCGCTGGGTTTCGAAGCTCAGCGTCGGGCCTTCGGCCCGCCGCTTCGCTTATTAAAACACTTGGAGGGTTGGTTTTGCTTTGGGGGGTAAGCGGGAAGTTGGAGCTTAAACACGACCCAATAGTAAAAGTGTCTTGACAAGCTCACGTCGGGCCTACGGCCTTCGGCCTTCGGCCCGCCGTTTCGCTTGTCTAAGACACTTTTCCTATTGGGTCGTGTTTAAGCTCCAACTTCCCCCTCTCGTGTGACGCTTCGGGCCTTCGGCCCTACGCGGAGCTCGGCCTTCGGCCTTCGCGAGCCTTGACGCTTCGCCGTCGGGCCTTCGGCCCGCCGGCTTCGCTTATCAAGACAGTTGACTTTGTAGAACGCTTGGAGGAACTGCATTCACGCAGCTCGGCCTTCGGCCTCGCGTTTTGGGAGTCGGGGTGGCGGCTGCGGGCCTTCGGCCCTCCGCCGGGGTCGGCCTTCGGCCTCCCGGCATGAAGCTCGCCCTTCGGGCTCGCTTAACACACTTTTTGTATAGGATTTTGCTTTGTTGGTCATTCCCGCAGCTCGGCCTTCGGCCTCGCCCAAAATTACTGGGGGTGGGGCACGCTTGGACATTCGGGGTGAAGCTCCGGGCCTAACGGCCCTCCGCGGGGTCGGCCTTCGGCCTCCCGGCCTGAAGCTCGCCCTTCGGGCTCGCTTAACCTACTTGGAAATTTGAATTTTGCCCGTGTCCGCCGCCATTTTGGATTTTTCCAAAATTTTTTTTTCACATGGTAATCTTGGGCCTTCTAGCTCAGCGCATGCCAAATCTCAGCGCGCTCGGACCAACTTGAAAAAAAAAAAAAAAAAAAGTCGGCCATTTTGAAAATTTTTAAATGCAGTTTGTTTTGTCTCGAGGCCCTCTATGACATTTGGTCGAGCACCCCCCACCCATCTCGCACCGTTTAAAAGTTGCCATACAAAATTAAAATGACCATTATTTCCGCCATCTTGGATTTTTTCCAAAAAAATTTTGTTTCATAGGAATCTAGAGGCCTCTATCTCTCGCCATGCAAAATCTCAGCGCGCTCGGACCAACTTGAAAAATTAAAAAAAAAAAGTCGGCCGTTTTGAAAATTTTTAAATGCAGTTTGTTTTGTCTCGGAGTCCTCTATGACATTTGGTCGAGCACCCCCCACCTATCTCGCACCGTTTAAAAGTTGCCATACAAAATAAAAGTGGCCATTTTTTCCGCCATCTTGGATTTTGTCGAAATTTTTTTTTTCATACGAATCTAGAGGACCCCGAGATTCCGTGAGCAAAATTTCAGCTCGCTAGGACAAACTTGAAAAAATTAAAAAAAAAAAGTCGGCCATATTAAAAAAAAAATGGTGGCTTCAAAAACTGCCAGGGTCCCTCTATGACATTTGGTCGAGCACCCCCCACCTAGGTCTGACCGTTTGGCCGGGCCGTTGAACATTTTTCTGACCGGAAGCGGTAGACCAAAAGTCGGAATTTTCTGGAGGTCACGAGACGGCTCTCTATACGACCGTACCAAAGTCAAATACCCCACGAAGCTCCTTCTGGGAGAACAATCATGTCAATCAGTCAGTCGGATTGCGGCTTTATATAATAATCATGATACCTATTTGCTGTATAAAACAACTTTGCCTTCCTGAATTGGAACAGTCCCAGGCAAAATTTCTTTAACGATTTGAAGTAGTTCCCGGCAGTATTATTTCTAACGATTCGGCCATCCTGACTTAAAATCGTCCTTGGTGAATTGGTGATATTCGTTCTACGCCTCCGCCATCTTGACTTAAAATAGTCCTTGATGATATTCGTTCTTTGAATCGACCATACTGACGACACACGATAATAGTCCCAGTGACCTTTTACCTTAGCTTGTCGCTTGAGTCTCGCCTGCTGCAGCTGTGCAGCCAGCCCAGATAGGTCGGGCTGCGCGGGCTGCGGGGGTGGCGGCGGCGGCGGCGGGGACGCCACGGCGGGGGCCGGGGCGGCGCCCGGCGGGGGCGGCGGCGGGGGCGGGCCCGCGGCGGAGGGGGCGGGGGGCGCTGGCGGGGCTGCCGGCTATATAACGTCATATTTTACTCGTCGACTGTAACTCTTGAATTAAGATTTTGTATACCAGGCTGCAACTGGGTACTTTTAATGTATGGGCTCAAAACTCAACTACAATATTCATTTCGAAACGGTTTACTCAACTATGTATAATGAAATTGACCAATTACAGCTCGCCGCGGTCAAGAGGACGAAACAAAACCATAGGTACCTCAAATTAATTATTTATTTTATGTCGTATAGTAGAAACAATTTCTTCATAAGTTAGAAACGCGCTTGTGACACCCGTAATATAGCAACATCCATAGACGAAAACGACTTAGCGTAGCTTGTTAGTCTCCATAGGCTACGGTGGCCAAAATCGAGAAAAAACTGTCTAAAAATTTAATTTAGCGCGGAGCAAGTACCAGGGCCTCATGAGTTACGAGAAGGTGTCGTTGACCAGCCCGCCGGGCCGCGGCGGTCGGGGCGCTACCTACGAGTATGAAGGTATCGCGGCTGCTCACGAATCTTAGCTGTATACTTTTGGTTTCTTGACCTATATGAATCTACTAGTTTAAAGTATTATTTTTGTTGACTCGTAGAAAAAGTATTGTATACAATAGTGATATAATCAAGCTTTTCAATCTCGTACCTCACTTAGGCAACGAAGCTTGCGGGGTCTAACAGGTAATTTACATCTTACCGTCCTCTAAATAAAATACCATTAAATGAATTGGATGTGTATAAAAGTATAAAGTTTCGCATAAGCTCCTAAGATTATTTTTCAGTTTTATACCAATATATAATTAAATACTAACCGCTGGAGGAGGTTGAGGCGCGGCCGGGGGCGTCGGTGGCGCTACGGGACCCTGTATAAAATATAATTAACATAAATACTATTCTTACGAAGTTCATACACTTACAATTGTAACTTTTGTTTCAAATGCTTACTAACGAATTTAAAAATCATATAAAAACAATAGTTATACAACAATTTACTAGAGTTACATCTCACTTGAAATAACAACGGAATAAAAAACCTTTTGAGAATTCCTTCGTTATGAATGTCTAAAGGGCTTCTCAAGTCTGACACTATTAACTAAGCACTGAACATATTCAAATCATAGTCTAATAAAACATGGTCTTCCATTCCCAGAGTGACACGGGCCTACGTCACAACAACATGGCCGCTATATATAGCGCTATCGCATATTATGTATCATATAGCGCTGTCGCATGATGACGTAGGCCCGTGTCAGTTAGGTGACCTAGAAAAGACGGGAATGGAGTACCAGGCGGAGTATATTATTATACCATGATTCAAATAAGACTTGACTATTTTTGCGGAGTACTCACATTAGGTGCGGGTAGATTTTGATGCGGCGGTACAGGCGGTGGCGCGGGCGGCCCGTTGTTCGCTGCTGTCAGGCACATATTAGGCGGCATCGGTGCGCTAGTCAAAAATAAAGATAACACATTTAATATCGTCGTCGCCAATTCTTCATTCCATATTAATCCTTAGGGTCGGTACCAATAGGGTATTATACTGTATTTAAAATAAATTATTTTACACCATGCATGAAATAAAGCACCAGATAATTATTAGAAAAACACAGATAGGAGTTATTTTTAAACACAAGTTCTATTTAATAAATCGGATAGAAATATAAAAAGTAGGTGAGTTTACCGTGACGTCACGATGTAATGTTTCATATAAATTCCATAGTAGCAAATCGTTTTGACAGTTGTTAAAAACTAAAATGTAACTGATTTGACCAGTAGGAAAATACCCTATTGTCAGCGTTAAGTTTCATTTCATAGGTTTTTGCTGACCGGCTTCTCGTGTCTATAGTGTATAGTTAGATATGCGAGTACGTACCTGGAGGTGCGATGGTGTGTGTGCGCGGGCTGCGAGGGCTGGTGCGGCAGCGTGTGCGTGTGTGCGTGCGCCGGCGCGGCGTGCGGGGGCGGCGCCGGGGCGCCCGCGCCCGCGCCCGGGATGTACGTACCTGGAGGTGCGATGGTGTGTGTGCGCGGGCTGCGAGGGCTGGTGCGGCAGCGTGTGCGTGTGTGCGTGCGCCGGCGCGGCGTGCGGGGGCGGCGCCGGGGCGCCCGCGCCCGCGCCCGGGATGTACGTACCTGGAGGTGCGATGGTGTGTGTGCGCGGGCTGCGAGGGCTGGTGCGGCAGCGTGTGCGTGTGTGCGTGCGCCGGCGCGGCGTGCGGGGGCGGCGCCGGGGCGCCCGCGCCCGCGCCCGGGATGTACGTACCTGGAGGTGCGATGGTGTGTGTGCGCGGGCTGCGAGGGCTGGTGCGGCAGCGTGTGCGTGTGTGCGTGCGCCGGCGCGGCGTGCGGGGGCGGCGCCGGGGCGCCCGCGCCCGCGCCCGCGCCCGGGATGTACGTACCTGGAGGTGCGATGGTGTGTGTGCGCGGGCTGCGAGGGCTGGTGCGGCAGCGTGTGCGTGTGTGCGTGCGCCGGCGCGGCGTGCGGGGGCGGCGCCGGGGCGCCCGCGCCCGCGCCCGCGCCCGGGATGTACGTACCTGGAGGTGCGATGGTGTGTGTGCGCGGGCTGCGAGGGCTGGTGCGGCAGCGTGTGCGTGTGTGCGTGCGCCGGCGCGGCGTGCGGGGGCGGCGCCGGGGCGCCCGCGCCCGCGCCCGCGCCCGGGATGTACGTACCTGGAGGTGCGATGGTGTGTGTGCGCGGGCTGCGAGGGCTGGTGCGGCAGCGTGTGCGTGTGTGCGTGCGCCGGCGCGGCGTGCGGGGGCGGCGCCGGGGCGCCCGCGCCCGCGCCCGCGCCCGGGATGTACGTACCTGGAGGTGCGATGGTGTGTGTGCGCGGGCTGCGAGGGCTGGTGCGGCAGCGTGTGCGTGTGTGCGTGCGCCGGCGCGGCGTGCGGGGGCGGCGCCGGGGCGCCCGCGCCCGCGCCCGGGATGTACGTACCTGGAGGTGCGATGGTGTGTGTGCGCGGGCTGCGAGGGCTGGTGCGGCAGCGTGTGCGTGTGTGCGTGCGCCGGCGCGGCGTGCGGGGGCGGCGCCGGGGCGCCCGCGCCCGCGCCCGCGCCCGGGATGTACGTACCTGGAGGTGCGATGGTGTGTGTGCGCGGGCTGCGAGGGCTGGTGCGGCAGCGTGTGCGTGTGTGCGTGCGCCGGCGCGGCGTGCGGGGGCGGCGCCGGGGCGCCCGCGCCCGCGCCCGGGATGTACGTACCTGGAGGTGCGATGGTGTGTGTGCGCGGGCTGCGAGGGCTGGTGCGGCAGCGTGTGCGTGTGTGCGTGCGCCGGCGCGGCGTGCGGGGGCGGCGCCGGGGCGCCCGCGCCCGCGCCCGCGCCCGGGATGTACGTACCTGGAGGTGCGATGGTGTGTGTGCGCGGGCTGCGAGGGCTGGTGCGGCAGCGTGTGCGTGTGTGCGTGCGCCGGCGCGGCGTGCGGGGGCGGCGCCGGGGCGCCCGCGCCCGCGCCCGGGATGTACGTACCTGGAGGTGCGATGGTGTGTGTGCGCGGGCTGCGAGGGCTGGTGCGGCAGCGTGTGCGTGTGTGCGTGCGCCGGCGCGGCGTGCGGGGGCGGCGCCGGGGCGCCCGCGCCCGCGCCCGCGCCCGGGATGTACGTACCTGGAGGTGCGATGGTGTGTGTGCGCGGGCTGCGAGGGCTGGTGCGGCAGCGTGTGCGTGTGTGCGTGCGCCGGCGCGGCGTGCGGGGGCGGCGCCGGGGCGCCCGCGCCCGCGCCCGGGATGTACGTACCTGGAGGTGCGATGGTGTGTGTGCGCGGGCTGCGAGGGCTGGTGCGGCAGCGTGTGCGTGTGTGCGTGCGCCGGCGCGGCGTGCGGGGGCGGCGCCGGGGCGCCCGCGCCCGCGCCCGGGATGTACGTACCTGGAGGTGCGATGGTGTGTGTGCGCGGGCTGCGAGGGCTGGTGCGGCAGCGTGTGCGTGTGTGCGTGCGCCGGCGCGGCGTGCGGGGGCGGCGCCGGGGCGCCCGCGCCCGCGCCCGGGATGTACGTACCTGGAGGTGCGATGGTGTGTGTGCGCGGGCTGCGAGGGCTGGTGCGGCAGCGTGTGCGTGTGTGCGTGCGCCGGCGCGGCGTGCGGGGGCGGCGCCGGGGCGCCCGCGCCCGCGCCCGGGATGTACGTACCTGGAGGTGCGATGGTGTGTGTGCGCGGGCTGCGAGGGCTGGTGCGGCAGCGTGTGCGTGTGTGCGTGCGCCGGCGCGGCGTGCGGGGGCGGCGCCGGGGCGCCCGCGCCCGCGCCCGCGCCCGGGATGTACGTACCTGGAGGTGCGATGGTGTGTGTGCGCGGGCTGCGAGGGCTGGTGCGGCAGCGTGTGCGTGTGTGCGTGCGCCGGCGCGGCGTGCGGGGGCGGCGCCGGGGCGCCCGCGCCCGCGCCCGGGATGTACGTACCTGGAGGTGCGATGGTGTGTGTGCGCGGGCTGCGAGGGCTGGTGCGGCAGCGTGTGCGTGTGTGCGTGCGCCGGCGCGGCGTGCGGGGGCGGCGCCGGGGCGCCCGCGCCCGCGCCCGCGCCCGGGATGTACGTACCTGGAGGTGCGATGGTGTGTGTGCGCGGGCTGCGAGGGCTGGTGCGGCAGCGTGTGCGTGTGTGCGTGCGCCGGCGCGGCGTGCGGGGGCGGCGCCGGGGCGCCCGCGCCCGCGCCCGGGATGTACGTACCTGGAGGTGCGATGGTGTGTGTGCGCGGGCTGCGAGGGCTGGTGCGGCAGCGTGTGCGTGTGTGCGTGCGCCGGCGCGGCGTGCGGGGGCGGCGCCGGGGCGCCCGCGCCCGCGCCCGCGCCCGGGATGTACGTACCTGGAGGTGCGATGGTGTGTGTGCGCGGGCTGCGAGGGCTGGTGCGGCAGCGTGTGCGTGTGTGCGTGCGCCGGCGCGGCGTGCGGGGGCGGCGCCGGGGCGCCCGCGCCCGCGCCCGCGCCCGGGATGTACGTACCTGGAGGTGCGATGGTGTGTGTGCGCGGGCTGCGAGGGCTGGTGCGGCAGCGTGTGCGTGTGTGCGTGCGCCGGCGCGGCGTGCGGGGGCGGCGCCGGGGCGCCCGCGCCCGCGCCCGGGATGTACGTACCTGGAGGTGCGATGGTGTGTGTGCGCGGGCTGCGAGGGCTGGTGCGGCAGCGTGTGCGTGTGTGCGTGCGCCGGCGCGGCGTGCGGGGGCGGCGCCGGGGCGCCCGCGCCCGCGCCCGGGATGTACGTACCTGGAGGTGCGATGGTGTGTGTGCGCGGGCTGCGAGGGCTGGTGCGGCAGCGTGTGCGTGTGTGCGTGCGCCGGCGCGGCGTGCGGGGGCGGCGCCGGGGCGCCCGCGCCCGCGCCCGCGCCCGGGATGTACGTACCTGGAGGTGCGATGGTGTGTGTGCGCGGGCTGCGAGGGCTGGTGCGGCAGCGTGTGCGTGTGTGCGTGCGCCGGCGCGGCGTGCGGGGGCGGCGCCGGGGCGCCCGCGCCCGCGCCCGGGATGTACGTACCTGGAGGTGCGATGGTGTGTGTGCGCGGGCTGCGAGGGCTGGTGCGGCAGCGTGTGCGTGTGTGCGTGCGCCGGCGCGGCGTGCGGGGGCGGCGCCGGGGCGCCCGCGCCCGCGCCCGCGCCCGGGATGTACGTACCTGGAGGTGCGATGGTGTGTGTGCGCGGGCTGCGAGGGCTGGTGCGGCAGCGTGTGCGTGTGTGCGTGCGCCGGCGCGGCGTGCGGGGGCGGCGCCGGGGCGCCCGCGCCCGCGCCCGCGCCCGGGATGTACGTACCTGGAGGTGCGATGGTGTGTGTGCGCGGGCTGCGAGGGCTGGTGCGGCAGCGTGTGCGTGTGTGCGTGCGCCGGCGCGGCGTGCGGGGGCGGCGCCGGGGCGCCCGCGCCCGCGCCCGGGATGTACGTACCTGGAGGTGCGATGGTGTGTGTGCGCGGGCTGCGAGGGCTGGTGCGGCAGCGTGTGCGTGTGTGCGTGCGCCGGCGCGGCGTGCGGGGGCGGCGCCGGGGCGCCCGCGCCCGCGCCCGCGCCCGGGATGTACGTACCTGGAGGTGCGATGGTGTGTGTGCGCGGGCTGCGAGGGCTGGTGCGGCAGCGTGTGCGTGTGTGCGTGCGCCGGCGCGGCGTGCGGGGGCGGCGCCGGGGCGCCCGCGCCCGCGCCCGCGCCCGGGATGTACGTACCTGGAGGTGCGATGGTGTGTGTGCGCGGGCTGCGAGGGCTGGTGCGGCAGCGTGTGCGTGTGTGCGTGCGCCGGCGCGGCGTGCGGGGGCGGCGCCGGGGCGCCCGCGCCCGCGCCCGCGCCCGGGATGTACGTACCTGGAGGTGCGATGGTGTGTGTGCGCGGGCTGCGAGGGCTGGTGCGGCAGCGTGTGCGTGTGTGCGTGCGCCGGCGCGGCGTGCGGGGGCGGCGCCGGGGCGCCCGCGCCCGCGCCCGCGCCCGGGATGTACGTACCTGGAGGTGCGATGGTGTGTGTGCGCGGGCTGCGAGGGCTGGTGCGGCAGCGTGTGCGTGTGTGCGTGCGCCGGCGCGGCGTGCGGGGGCGGCGCCGGGGCGCCCGCGCCCGCGCCCGCGCCCGGGATGTACGTACCTGGAGGTGCGATGGTGTGTGTGCGCGGGCTGCGAGGGCTGGTGCGGCAGCGTGTGCGTGTGTGCGTGCGCCGGCGCGGCGTGCGGGGGCGGCGCCGGGGCGCCCGCGCCCGCGCCCGCGCCCGGGATGGGTTGTTGGTGCTGTAAATATGGATAGATGTTACAAGCGAACTAATAAGTATGTTTACAATTTCTAATTATTTAGTAGAACAAGATGATATGTTCTAAATTTCTATATGAAATCGTCTCTTTAAGCCTACGTTTTTCAAATGTGCCGACTTTTTCTACTGACTAAATCGATTTGCCAAATTATACTACATAAATTTTCAAAACGCGGAAGCCAATGCAGCGGTCTTAAACTTGTATACAACGCGAAACATGTTATTTGCAAATTCTTGATCGCCATCGTTTTATAATACATTTCGATCAAATATATTAGTCTTCACTAAAAATGGAGTGTATATGTGTCTTAAAAATACTCACGTACATTAAAATACATTACACGAACTGTCACTGACCGAGCAACTTCTTACACTGAACCCGACTTGGACACATGTTCTCAAAGTCGAATATAATTAACTAATACTAATTATACCGCAGTAAAAACACAAATGCTAATTAGCAAGAAACACAAATAGATTAACCAACATTTGCTAATATATTTCGTTTTGTTGTAGTAGGCACTAATTAGTCCTTAATTATTAATTCTACAGCTGAGCCACCGAAACTAGAAATTATTACTATCCTTTAACGATATAATTCTTTTATTCAGTCGTAAGTAAACAACAAATATTCTATAGCTCTAAACCTATAGTCTTTTTTATCGATAGAATCTAAATGAATCCCGATAGTCTGACTGTCTTCGGTCCCGAGACTTGGAAAGCGTTAACCTGTCTACTGTCCGTGTCCCGTATATGGGTCACGGCAAGCCTCTATCACAAAGCCGTAAGGTTAAAATTCAGATTAGGACAGTTAATGTTAAATGGGGATTATGTATTACCGCGTGGTGTGGCGCGTGGTACTGGCTGGGCGGGTGGTACTGCGGGTGCTGGTGCTGTGGCGCGTGGTATGCCGGCTGCTGTAAAATCGCGGCGTCTTCGCGTGTCATCGTTCTAAAAAAAAGCATTTTTTTTTAATAAATATAAAACGGTAATGCAAGAGCGATATAGGTATAGAATTATAGATGAAGATCACCGGATTTACATTTTCGCGGTAGCATTTGCCGCTCAACTCCTACGAGAGAAATCATCCATTTAGGTGATGAAAAGGAGGAATTTACAATCACAATGGTATTTAGAAATACTAATTATCAGCAGACAAAGTCGCGGGCGGAAGCTAGTTTTTTAACTAGCACGATAGTGGCAAGCAAGCAGCCGTGTTCGTAAGTGAGACAATTATTAGGAAATAATGGAGAAGTGGTTACCTGTAGCCCATATCTTCATCGTAGTGTTGGGTGTTGTTGTGTCCATTAAAAGGTACAGGAGGATTAGGCGGTTGTGGTGGCGGTGGCGCTGAGTTTCCAGTCGGTTTGTTTGCCAGGATCTAGGAACAAATAAAAATACATCATAAAGTTTGCTTGCAAACTGTTTTTCTTCTCTTTCTGTCGTTAACACACATTTCGAAGTACAAACGAATGCTAATGACGGGCGCTTAGTACCTCAAGTGTATGCATCATGGCTCTCGCGAAACTGTCCGCGTCCTCGCGACACGAGAAGTTCAGTCCGTACACATGTCGCGCATCTCGCCATTGGTGGAATGTCGCCGTCGCCTGGTTGTACTTGAGACCGCGGACGATGCCGCAGTTTATTACCACCTGGAATAATAGAAAATTTATCAATATCGTCAGTATAAATAGAAAGAAAAGTTAAAATAACCCGGCCACGTGCGGGTCGGACACGCGCCCCGCGGGTTATGTAATCACATGTTTTTTCCTTAAGATCGATTGCTGTTGAAGATGCTTTACCTTATGGTTTAGGTTAGGTAAGTTTTCCTGTACCCAGCGTTTCAAGCCATCATTATACTAATAACAGACTACAACAATGATATAACTAATCCATCATCATACTATGACAAACTGTAGAACATTGATATAACTAACCTCGTGATCATTGAGCTTCCTCCCAACAACCCTGAAGGTGTTGTGCTGGGTGTGGTGGTAGATGTGGACTTTGGACAGCCCCGAGCTGCTACCTGACGGCACCCAGCGCTTCAGGCCGTCGTCGTACACCATGACGGAGGCGCGCGCGCTGCTTATCGATTGTTCGCTGTCGACAAAAACATCATTGTTAAATTGACTAAAGAAAGACAAATGTGGAAGGTTTTTATGCTAGGGCAGGTTAAAACGCTTGTCTAGACCAGCCTTGACACAGAAATCGACAAAATTAAGAGGACCCTCTGGATACCGAAGTAGCTGCTGAGGATGTAACAGGGATAACAACTGTTGAAAGAGATGAGAGAGAAGATGTAGAATTGTCGACCAAATGAGGGACACTATGCCTAATGCCATAAAACGGCATTCGTTCCATATAAAGCGATCAGGAGACTATCATGTTCAACGGATTGAAGTAATAAAATACAAATTAACTTTGAGTCATCTACTCAAACACCTATGATGCATGTCGTTCGTGGTTACATTAAGATGAAACTTGATTCATCATATTGATCACAGAATTCACAGATTACGCAAGAATAAGAAACAATTAAAATTAAACTAAGTCATCGGTTGTCCACAAAACTTTAGGCTTGTTTACACATTGATAGTGTTTAATACGAGTACAGCATTTTCCACTTTCGTTTAGGTTGGTACCTTTGACCGCAATGGAATGTTTCTCTTAGTTCGTAACAAAGGATTTTTAGTTTGCAATTCAAGCACCTGAACTAGTATTTGTGATTCGCTACAGTTCCACTGGATCAAGTGTTTTATTAGTCGATGGATCACGGCGAATTGCGAGCAAACACGAGATCTGGGTCAACTAAATGCAGGGATGACAGACGGTTTTGCATTTCGGTTCAACGTTGATGTATCTCAAGCGGATTAAGGATTTAAAGGATTTTGAATATAAAAGCCTAAGTAATGCTCTGTGATTTGGCACGTTTCGTTTGGTGCTTTAAAATTAGGAGGATGATACTACAAGTACGGAAAACAAGATTGTTTATAATTCAATACGTAAAGAATTAACAAATAGCAAATATAGGACAATTTATTGTCATTTCCTCATTTACAATACCTATGATAATACTGTAATTGCCGGAAAAGCATTTGCTCTATACTTACGAGTATGTCGATATAAATAAATAGGTATATAATATTTATTTATTTTATTTATTTGAAAACATAATATACAGCATTACAGTCGAAACTAAATCACTGTATAAACGATGACGTCAAGTTAGCTGAATGTATATGTTAGGTATATTTTTGAGAGAAATTAATTCGACTGGTGACTAAGTATTGTAGAATTCCTGTAATAAATACAACCATTGACCAACTTTATACCATTGGAATTAATGAGTAAATCTTCCATTCAGTCAATCGTATATTGTCAACTTATACGTGACTGCCATCGTCATGTCGTTAGTCGTTACCTTTTAGCTCCGTTTAGAACAGTGAGTGATGTATGCGTTCAGCCTTGCGTAAGCAGGAAAATAAAACATTCTGCAGTGTTTAAGGCCGAATTCCCCATGTACAATTGCTTTAGGCTCACCTGATTTCTAACTTATGAAGTGGGGCAGAATGGGGCAAAATTAAGATAGAGGTGCGTTTATTCTGCATTTTACAATGCGCTTAAGAATAACAAAAAAGAACACCACCGCTGGTTCTAACCCTACACCTCTGATCCAAGAAGGCACCGCAAGAAATTCAGCGGGACTTTTTAAAGTGCATCTTATAATTATAATTATGAATTAAATGGCGACTTTTTTGTGACTGGCTTTAGCGTAGGTCAAGATTTTTTTGTGGCTGATTTAGCATAATGCTGTCCTAGTTTTTGAATAATTGTGGCACAGTTCTTTTCGGACTATACTAGATCTAAAAATTAAAGTTCTTTTAATGCTGTTTCCCGGCTCCCACTGGTTTCAAGGATCTTAAAATTAGGTCCAAACATTGACCCCATAAAACCGGAGGTAGACGATCATCTCATGAATTTGGACAGCGGTCGCGTGCACATCCCGTGATTGTCTTATGTTAGTTACTATCTTACTTGTACACTCGGTTACTATCTCGGTTATTATGGATGTATGGCCTCGGTAGGACGCAGTTATAAATATATGCTTTGTGTTTTGTAGCAGAAATACTGACTGCGATTACTCCTGCAAGATGCTAATAAAGTTTCCTACAGAATTAGAATACAGGGCACGATAGAAGTTTAAAAATAATGTTTCATTCTGGATTTTCGTAAAAATGTGAATGAGTAGAAGTGGAAAGATGACAATAATAGTATCTAAATTATGTATAACTAAACAATATTCTCAAATTAGGGCCTCCAAACCTGACAGATAATTGCATGCGATGTGCGTTATTTATTATTTTATTTATTTATTGGTATTCAGGATAACAACAGCCGTAAATATAACTAAGACATATTAATGCTTACATAAAAATAAGGCCAATAACAGTCATCCATTGAGTTACATTATATAACGATTAAAAATAACAAAGATAAGAAAACAATGAGAATGTACAATACACACAAATGCTCGATACGCTAGAAATACTATAAACCGGTTGTAAAATGTATAAACCGGTTGTAAAATGTATAAGTAATCTAGTTAAAAATACCTACTTCTAATACAAAACAAAACCATGACATTGCATTAGTTGAAAATCAGACACCAGCAGACGTTCACAAAAATATCAAGATAAACATCATAATGTAGTAGTTATTCAAACTGAAAGTTTATTGTTCATAGAATTATTATAGGAGTTAGAATCTAAAAAGTACACCTACCTGAACGTACAACTAACTGCATTTCCCTGGCAACCAGGACCACATAGCTTGAAAAAATTATGATCTTATGATATAAAGAGATGTTGTAATATAATGTATGTATTTATTTAAGGAGCAATTAGTACCAGTACTGAAGTTAAATGTAGAAACACAATAGTAATAAAAACAGAAACTGATTTTATGTTAATTTTCTTTGAACAAAATGGAATATATATATTTTTTGAATTTATTTTTAGAACCTACAAAAGGATCGGCAGTGCAGAATTCAGTGTTATACAAGTGAGGGATCCGTGATAACACGGCGTTAGAACCATAGTTAGTGGAGTGGAAGGGAACATGAAATAGAGTTGTATGTCGAGTTCGACGTCTTGGAACTCGAAACGTTAGACCAGATAATAATTCAGGGCAGTCTAAACGATTTCTAGTTATATCGAAAAGTAGACTCATATCAGCTAATTTGCGCCTAGCTTCAAGTGAAAGTAGGTTATATTCCCGGCAATTACCTTTGTACCCAGCAGATGGTTTCTTAAATTTAAAATTTAAATGAGCTACAAATTTTTTTTGAATTTTTTCGATGCGGTCTTTATGAACAGCGTAACAAACTGACCAGATAGGTGATGCATATTCAAGGATGGATCTCACATATGCGTAATATACGACTTTTAGACATGACAAGCTATGAAAAGGTTTACAGGTCCTCATGACGAAGCCTAAACTGCGATATGATCTGTTAATAATGGAGTCAACGTGATTTCTCATTGTCATTTTAGAATCTAGAATTACACCCAGGTCACGCACAACATCGACTCTGTTCACCGCTACGCCATTAAAGTGGTATGAGTAATTAAATGGTTTAAGACTTCGAGTAAAACTTATACACTGACACTTATTAACACTTATTGTTATCTTATTACGGAAGTAATACACGACTAGGTTATTAAGATCATTTTGCATACATTGCGGCATTTGATTGATTGATTAAATTCGTTGCACATACTTTACTCAGCCGGCAATTTTATTTAAATGATCGAAAAAGAGGCTTTGCAACTGTAACAATTTGATCCGTACTCGTTTTTCAACGAGTCAAATATGCGCAAACGTTCCTATAATGGGCATCTACCGTGACAAACCAAAATGCTGTAAGTAACTTTCGATTTCATCTAGAGACACGACTTTTTTGATCTAATGCAATGAACTACAGATTAGCCGGAATAGGGCTTGCTTAACGCGGCAAGTACAAACGGAAACATTTAAGTGGTTAATACACCTTATGCAGTGGAAATAAGGTCGACAAACGATTCGTTTAATCGGTACGGCGATAGATGTAAAATGAGTTCTGAACCTGATATGTTATGAATACGGAGTATGCGATAAAGTCAAGCAAGACACGGATAATCCTGTCGTTGTCGTTATAAAACGGAAGAAGTCAGTTTTATGTCATTAGGAGGTTGTCCTGCAGGAAAAAAACAAGACCAAGGATGCTTTTGCACTGTTCAATTATATACTACATAGTTACATACTTTAAAACAGCGATACTTAGCCCTTGGGGCTGATGCGTGCCGCCTGTCGGGATTTTTGAGGTGGCCCGCCGGGTTTTTTTAACTACATAGGTACCTACCTATATGGCAGATGTAGATCGCTTGTAAGTCTCTACGTATTACCGTACGCGACGCTGGTTTTCATTTTTAATTCAGTTACAATTTGAATTTCATATGTATCTTTTAGGTTCCTTAGGTTTTTAAGCATATTTTGATACTGTTTCCCCGAGTGTCCATATAATTACGTAACGTAACACAACGGATGCAAGATTGGTCCAGAAGGCCATCGCCTACGGTACGCGAGTGGGCTTAATATTGACAAATACTCAAATGTCAAATGGTCACTAGCTTTCATTGATACGCGTATGATCGTTCTTAATTTTTGTTTGTTCATTGAAAAGCAAGTGTTTATCTGCTTATTATAGGTGGGCTGTAGAATACAAACATTAGCATACCCCGAAGTTTTGGATAAGGGTAGGGTTTCACTGGCCAAAAAAGAGTAGGTAAAAACTGTAAATCAGAAACTTTTAACATTTCTTAATTTACTTATTTTTAATTATGTAGTTCATAAACTCATTGTAATTCAATTGTCAAATTACATTCATAAAGTAAAGTGGGTATGCAATGCAATCTGGCAGCTGTGTGTAGATACCTCTACTCTTTCCGTAACAGTAGTATGACACGGCAAATCGCATAAAATGTTAGCAGACATAAAAACCATAGCAAATAGTAAAGTTTTATCCTAATTATAATGTCCTACGCACCCTGCCCTGAATGGGAGGGTCGGAGAAACGATGACAATATAAGTCATAAAAGGGAAAGGTCGCATTGTTAAATTGTCGCTTTTTCACATAAAGAAAATCGTGTGTCCGAATAGCGCAAATAATATGTATTCATTAGGTTCTTTTATTTCATATTTCATAGAGTTTTGGGACCATTTATTTATTAAGAATATATAATGCAATAAAAATAACTTGCATATGATAATGATATTTATTTATTTCATAATATTACATAAAAAAACTATTTCTTAGTGTGACTAGCAAAGCAAATGAAGATTTTTAGCTCGGGTAGATATACTTTCACATGTCCGCCTGTTCGCCTCTCTAAATCTCTTTGGGCTAAAGTTAAAAATTAACGGCTTAACGTGAGAAATATGTATGACCTACATTTACATATCGTTCGCACTCGCTATATATAACAGGAAGGGCAAATTGATAGTAAATTATACGTGCCCTATAAAGTGACAGGTACAAAAGCAGGGGCCCGTGAAATGATCACGGTATAAGAACAAAACAATACAAATATGTATATGTACTGAATAGCTTTATACACTAGCGACCCAGAGAACCTATAATCTTAGATATAACCTTTAAACGAGCAATTCGTATATATTTGAGGCGTGTATATTTGAGGGATCTCGGAAACGGCTCTAACGATTTCGATGAAATTAGCTATATGGGGGTTTCCGGGGGCGAAAAATCGATCTAGCTAGGTCTTGTCTCTGGGAAAATGCGTATTTTTGAATTTTTATATGTTTTCCGAACAAAGCTCTGTCTCCCAGGTACTGATCAAATATACAACAACGGTGTCTTAGTAAAAACTCTATTGCGTTATTGCAACACCTATCAAACATACAAGTTATGGTATCAACGAATCTTGGGTTAACGCAAACATATTGCCTTCAACGTGGGCTCGCCGTCCTACACTTCACTTTTACTTTTGCGACATAAAAAAGGTTCGGATTCGGCCTAGTTTGGTAATACGTAGGCAGGAGGACATTAGTCTTACTTATTACTAATACGATGGGTTAGCGTGAAACTATGAAGATAGTATCTTAGACTGGGATTTTGGATATAAAACGCGGCCTGGCGCATTTTTATAAAATGATTAATAAGTTATCAAAACAATTACTTATGTGAAGTCAGACGCAATACATAGACTAGGTATAAAAACTCGTGAACATTAAGTATTTTGACAACCGGTCTGGCCTAGTGGGTAGTGACCCTGCCTATGAAGCCGATGGTCCCGGGTTCGAATCCTGGTAAGGGCATTTATTTGTATGATGATGCAGATATTTGTTCCTGAGTCATGGTTATTTTCTATGTATTTAAGTATTTATATATTATATATATCGTTGTCTGAGTACCCACAACACAAGCTTTCTTGAGCTTACCGTGGGGCTTAGTCAATTTGCGTAAAAATGTCCTATAATATTTATTTATTTATTTATTAAGTGCTGTGCAAATTATATTACGGCGCTGAAGAGAATAAGATATTTTAATGAATTTTTACGTTGCATTATACATTTTTTATAGTAATCGTAAGCTGCCTTCTTTTTCTCAGATTTAGAGCAATAAAAATCGTTAAAATACAATGTTTTCTATATGAACCAAAAAGTAAATGGTTAAGTGTAGGTTGCACCAAACCGTCTCTCTAGTGTTCGCTAAATTTTATTGTATAGGAACGTTGATCAGTCCGTCAACTGTGCCACCGGCCCTAAGTTTACTTTTCACACACTGATTTAGAGAATATAATAACTAATAATAATAATGCGGATAATTGAACAAAATCGTACTATAAACGAGCATCTTCATCTCCGCGATCAATCATTCCGCAACCCCAGGCATTGTTTACCAACATCAACCTCATCTTTAAAGTCATTAACATGTATACAATTGTGCACTTTATGGCTTCGTAATAAAAACTAATATGCAATAGTTGGTTTAGTCATCCCACATGTGGCCCGCATCTTGGTTTCGCCATGCCGGGCCCACACAAAACCCCAAACTCTCGCTAACCTAATTCTAACTTTAATGCAATGGAATAAAGTTGAGCTTCTAACAGCAGAATAAGTGTTAAAGAAGGTTAGTAAATTAAGAATAACAATAGATAAATAATAGCAAGCTGCTGGTTTCGCAATGTGAAGAAAAAGGGCTTTAAAAACCTTGGCACACTTTTGGGCATTCAAATACGATTCAAGGCACAATCTAGGCTTCTAGGCTAAGCGTATACTGGACACTGATGAGGTTACATTGATAAGTACACACAATACATATTTTAGAGTCAGGAATTAATACACTGACAAAGGACAATATGAAAATATGTATAGGTATTAGGTACCTTCGTAGGATGGTGAAATAATTAGATTTAATGGGATTAGAACTAGATATTAGGCATGTCAAGGTGGCAGGGGCCAACTATGTAATTTTACCTACACATTTTTCGTTATAAATCTCCTCGTAGATTTCGTTGACAAATCGCCTGTGTAACCATTTCCTAATCGTCTGACGAAGAAGGCCCTTTGAATACATTTTTATGAAACGATTACATGTGGAACGATTGTATTCTGTCCTACGCAAGATATTATCATCCGTTTAGTTCAACTGCCGAGCAAAGGACATGCATGTTCGGCATTTCAAATGGTAATGTGACATAGATAGGTTATGTTAACATGGCTAACAATTTGATATGCTAGTTATAAACACTTCAAATGGTAATGTGACATAGATAGGTTATGTTAACATGGCTAACAATTTGATATGGTAGTTATAAACACTGACTAAATAAAGCGACATTGTTTTATTGCTTATTTTAAGGTCTCCCCACACCTTAACATACGTCGTCGCGTCGCATCGTAAGGCGTCGGCTGAACCGAGCCGGCTTTTGCTGGCTTCGTATTAAATTCAACGGACTAAGGTCATCTACATCTACTCAAAATTAATACTCAGCCTGCAACATCCTCTATTTTCCGCCTCGATAGTAACATACTATTACCGACGCGGTTAAAGTAACTTATAATTTAATGTTCATAATAAGCATTATACAATGTAGGTACCTACATCCAGTATTATATAAATAACGGTAAAGTACCCCACATATATTGTAAGTTGCAACACGTCTTTATGATTATAGTAAATCCTGATGTGTTGCGATATATTAATCACTTGCGCTGTTATTATATAAGTAGGTATTTAAAGTAGACTGTTTATAAACTTTCTTGTAATATTAATTAAATGCGATATTTACTACTGACAACGTGTTGTCTGCTATCAATCATCGCAAAAACGGGCGCGTACTATGCGTAAACAAAATCATCAGTTATCGTTTATTGTTTTATTACGCTTCCTGTTATCTATAGAGGTCACACACACTGCTTGCATCTATCTGACCACACATACATATCATACAGTTTGCACACAGTCGGAGGAATGAAGAAAAAAGGTCACGTTAGAATTTAAAAAGTTAGAATGGATCTAACCTTGTTTAACGGAGGTAAGAATTCGAATGAGGATGCTAATCGGGAGGGTTCTGGGTGTGTAGCCAACATGTAAACGTTAACGCTCCGTAGCGTAGCATAGTCATCTCGCTCTATCACTCTTCCATATCAGTGCGACAGAGACATTGGCGTTCCGTTCGCTACGGAGCGTAACGATTGGCATTTTGGCTAGGCACCCTTGTCTGGCCCGTTGATCCAACGGCAATCTTGGCCAAAATCAAGAAACTACAAACTTTTTGACTCGAGGGCCAGGGGCAGGCCGTCGGCTTTTCCTTTCGGGGGTCGGATTGTATGGCCTTTGGCTATCCCCCCCGGCCATGAATTTTGGAGACCCCCCCTAGTCTAAAAACGCCATATCATTCTAACATTTTCAATTCTGAACCAATTCGCAACAGCGATAACTAAAATACCAGCTAATATTGGAATGCGAACAGCAATCTGCCACGAGTATCAAATTGCGAACCAAATAGATAAGGATAGGAAAATCAACAAACTGGAATTAACATGGGACAAACGAAATAAAATTCGCATCAACATCAACATGTACCTAGGTGCTATGTTACGCATACTTACGCTATGAACAATCGAAGAAGCCATTCTCCACCATTTTGAAAAATTTGACATAAGAAAGGGTTGTCACCCAATCTGAATCGGATACGCTTTGTGCTCGCTTGGTAAATTTCATCTTATAGAATCTGTACGGAAGGGAGAGTCATAGAATGTATTAGTTCCCTTATATCCCACGACTATTCTACCGCACAGACAATATAGTTGTGTAAATTAATTAAAAGTATGTATTTTCTACAAGACTCGATCTAACCTCGCGACCCGACCACTTCGACCAGTCAAAATTAGCCATTAATTGGCAACTGGCAAGTTATCTATTACGCAAATCTTGTTCGAAAACATGTAAACAATCACATCCTACACGCAAAGGAAACTATTTAGAGTCGATTATATGTTGCGACACAAAACATTGTTCAGGTTTCTATTAAATTTGTGCCGTTTTCAGATTAAATATTAGGCATAGGTACCGATGTATGGAAGCCGGTAACACGGGTAACACATTTTTATGACCAAAGTTCTCAACAAGATCCCAAGAACTCATTATTTATATTTAAACTTTGTCAGAAAGATATGACTTATTTATTTTTACGTGGTAGATTCTTCAAAACGCCTACGGAGCGCCAGCTGACATTCAAATGGCTTCAATATACCTCAACCTAACTAAATATGTTCCTGGCTCGGAGTCTACTATACCTACTTAATGCCAGCAGTATGTATATCAATATGGCGTTACAACTACAAGATTTAATTAGAAATTGAACTTATTGACTAGCTAGTGACACCTTTACTGGTAAAATGACATTTGATGCAATAGGAATCAAGGCAATGACTAACATGGCCTGATAGTGTTATATGATTGGACGTGATTTCCGTGTCATATCTTTTATATGTGTCAACTGTTATCTAAAATACATACATACTAACTTTGCACAACTTACTGTACATTGATGGATCTTGTATCTTTGCAATAAAGTATATGGATTGTCAATTAACAGTGTGAGCGATGGTACTTTAGGTTCAACTTTCGGATCAGCCCTCGTAGTTACATATTTTAGTGTAGGTAATGTTGTCGATGTAAGGCGGTGCAATGTGTTACTACATATACATACATAGCCATGAAAACACAAGGGACCGACATGACAATCGTAATATACATTGACAAGTACGCCAAATGAAAAGAAAAAATATATCGGGATGACAGATACTACAAAAAAGCCATGTGACTATTTCAATTCGTTGTTTAAGTTTCGATTGCCATTTTCTATCAACCACTGTCATCTTGGCTAAGCCCCCAGGTATTCTACTTGTATTATATTATTTTATCGACTGCGGATCTTCAGTCGTAGCAATGTTTCCCAAGAATTTTTTAAGAATTAGCGTATCGGGCGGAAGGAAAATTGATAACGAATGACTTCACTACGAATCGGATATAGGGAGAATAATTATGACTAACAAGTTAAATGCCAAAATTGAGTCACGTTTTTCTGCGACATTTATTAGGGCAATGCGTTTCGGAGAAGAACAGGCTTCTAAGAAAGGGCTGTCAGAAAGGGCCATGTAGCTATTGCTCTTGGTCGCGCGAGTAGAGTTCTCAAATGGACCAGTGTAAAGGGGCCCACAGATTACCAATTCGCCGTTCGATACCTATCTGCCTGTCAGTTGTTCGGAACTGTCACATTTTGCGTTTAACTGACAGGCTGATATCGTCCGGCGAACTGGTTGTGGGCCCCTTTAGGGCTCATTTAGACGGTGCGAGAACTCGCATGTGAATTTCATTAATTATATTGCGGTATTTGATCGGTCGGCTGAATTGGATGTAACCTCAGTAGTCCGCAATGTAACTTAAATCGTATCGCCTTTAGATAAGATTCGTAACAAGTATTGCTATCAGAGACTACTAATACTGGTTCGATTGAGTCCTCGCTTAGGTAGCCGTTGGAACGACGTTGAGGGATTGTTATTGTCATTTCATTCAGACGCCCGCATGTTGTTTTTAGAGTACGGCTTTCTAAAATGACGAAAATACTTGTAGTTTAGACATTAAACTTTACGTAGGCTTATTGTCGGAAATTATAAGAACGTTCTAAACTTCATCACGTCACTTTCACATCAAACTTTAATCAGTTAAAATTACCACGAAGACAAGTGTGATTCATTGCAACCTTAAGCTTGGCCGATTAATAAACAAAATGTTTTCCTTTTTATAGTTTACGTATTTTAACTAACTATCTTACATCTTTATCACGACTTTAAGCTGTCATTTCAGTACAGTTTTACGTTTTGTAGTAATAAATTGTATTGAGATGACAGATGTCAGACGCATAGTAAAACCTGAAGACCCCTAAACTAAATTCAACATTTTGAAGACAGTTTTTCTGTTATTCAAATCGTATATAGGTTTATTATGATATTAAGTTACAATGACACGTATGAAAATCAAAAAGGTGTATGTAGATTGTAGAGTTCCTTTGGGCAGCAAAGGGTCTGTAGCCCACCTCTCGTGATAGCTTATTAAGCAGCTTTATTAAGTTTATGATGTTATTATAAATAAATAAACCAACTTACTGTGCCCAATACTCCTCCCAATTCTTCTCCTTACTCGAACCGTATCCTCTCGGCAACGTTGCAGTCTTCCCAGTATTCCCTCTCCCATTCAGAGACGCACAAGACCCTCTCTTGTCCGGCAGACTTAACACAGAATGTCGTACAGGCTCCGAACGAAATGATTGAAAAGAGATTTGAGAACCCATTTCATCTGATTTCAAGCTTGTTTGGGACCCGCGACCATTTTGATTGTGGTATTTTTCTAACGCTCCATACTCTCCGTTAAGGGATTTACTGCCCGAGTTGATTTCGCTGTTAACTCTACCTAAAGGCGGTCTTGGAGCGGGTCGTCTGTATTCAAAACTTTCGCCTCTGCTGAAGGAACTAGTCCTTTTAACCATCTTTGGGGACTCTTGGACGTTGATAAGCGAGGTCATTTTGCTCTCCATCTCCAAATCTATCTCGTTTTCCAGCTGAGTTTGTACGTGGGCTAACATCTCCTCTAGATCCCCCAAATCGGGGTCTATGTTCATTTTAACACGACGCATTATCACTTTTGGAATGTAACGTTTTGTGTATCACAGTTCACTTTCACAAAAAAAATGTCAATAAATCGATGGGTTTCGTCAGTTTGAGCGAGTCACATTGTAAAGGCGGTCGGAGGGGAGACATGCGCCCGCGTCGATGTCTCGAGTGCTACTGATTGTATGATTGACGGACATTAAGGGCAAGGCTACACGCGTCGCAAGCGCAACTATATAATTTATTAATTTGTGGTTGCAGTTTTTGAACTGTACCGATAAGGCACTGTAATTTCAGTATTTATGTATTCTTTGCCACTGATGTTTATATTTGAATTATTTACGGTACGTATATCTTAATATTATAAACGATGATTTTTAATCGGTGATCAGGAACCAATTTTTCTAATTCAGTCAGCGATGGCGATCACATTTAACTATGAAACCAACCGCAAAATCGCGAAAAAAAAATTTATTTTTCATAGAAAATATCAACATCGGACCAACCCAAATGTATGAAACAGGCAATTATTTTTTTGTGATTTCGAGATTGGTCCCATAGTTAAATGTGATCGCCATCGATGACTGAATTAGAAAAATCGGTTCCTGATCACCGATTACATTTCTTGGTGTATACTCGGTAAAAGATATGAATAGGTATCATTGTGTTGACACTGTTTTCACATTGACAATAATAAGGATATTTTTGAGGAATAAATAGGTAACACTGAACTTTTATTCTCTTTCTTATCAGTTAGTCTTAATGTAAAACATGTAAAATATTCCCAAAATATTAGGACAATATATAACTTGTCAAATTTTTCGGTACCTTTAAAAGATAATCATGCAATGTAGCCTATCCCTATGTTTATCTCCGGTAACAAAAGCGAGTTAACCTCGATGCACATCACCCGTTATCTTGACATCCGATACTGATAACTTGACAGAATCATATTATTATTACCTATTACACGTCACATTCTCAACCTTACTGCAACGTAATACGGGGGCATTTTCACTATGATTTTCTAAAACAGGCTTGGAACGCGACGTAGTTTTTCCGAAGCTACGAATAGGTATTCCAAGATTCATGAAAGCGGGTTACGGTGAAAACTTGTCGTAAGCTTATATGGGTTGGTGATCATATGTTTTATAGTTTCTTATAATATGTAGTCTACCTGCATTGACTTAACTAGTCTAGAAAGCCCTTTACTGTTCCTTACTGACCTATCTATTTGTAGGTAATCTGGGTTAGGAAACTTAGGAACCTTTGTCATTATACACATTCTATGCCGTATCTGTCATGTCGCCTTGTCGCCTAGCCTTATGTTACCTATCTGTAGCACCTGACAAAACATTGATCGATGTAGCTTATAAAACAGACAAGGTATTACATGGTTTAGTTTGACATTGTATATGGGTGAATCAAATTTCCTTTGACACTTGTTACCATGGTCACGTTCACCTGGCCCGCGTCACTTTTTAAACCCTACTTTTATGTTAAAAGTTACAAGCCCGGGTCATCTGCCAAGCATTTTACTAGAACGCGTTAGAGCAGTTATTCTAAAAAAACTTGGCTACGATTTCCCCTTGGCTATTATATTAGAAATTATAAACCATGACTTATTAAGTCATGACCGTATTGCACAATCACATTTAAGAGATTGCTAACTGCTAATATATGACGCCATCTATATTGCAATTCACAAATCTACTGCATCTATGTACATTTAGCCAGTATAACTTGCACCGACTAGTCTGTCCAAAATAACTCTACACCTATTTATCTACTTTAACTTGACAAATGCAAATCCTCCCCATTGTTGTGGAAATGCATCAGGATTTGAGCTGGAGTGTGGTGACTAGTGCTAACCCTTTTTTCACGTAAAGCACACACACAATGATGACTGTCGTATTGCTAATAATCCCAGAGGAACTAACTAAAAAGCGTTATGTTTTCACTGAAATTTGAAGTTTAAGGTGACGATTAAGTACACACTATTATTGCATATAGTCTGTGCATAAGTAGCTTGGTCTGTCTCTACACATTATTGTTAAAGGCCTCAACTTTACTTGCAACAAACCTTATGCAATTTTTGATACTCGATCGATCAATTGAACGTTGAACCTACTTTTAGCTAACAATGTTGTATAAGTAATTTTAGCGCCTAGTGTAATCAATAAAAACTGGCAATCTAGGAAAAGTGCCATCCTGCGAGACAGAGGCATAGCCTAGTGCAGGTGTCACGGGCAATTTTCATATCGTGCAACAACTTTAGCAGTGTTTAACTAGAATAAGTTTACCTAAACTTGATTAATCATAAGTTTCACTGTATCAATAAACTATTTTGATTTTTTTGAATTTGTTGTCAAGGTCTTAAATATCAGGGGTCAAACTTCATTAGACGCATCAGATATGAGCCAAGATAGTAGGTAACAAGTAATCAAGCCAATTAAGCTGGGATTTGTTGGGACAATGATCCTATTGCCACGATTGCCCTTTTCATTTGCAAAATGGGGAACTAGACTAACTTTCAATTAACTAATTGAGAGAGATACACTTTAGTAATCGTTTCAGTTAGAACATTTAAATTATTAAGAGGAAAGTGGACGATTCCTCTAATGGATATAGATCCTTCTCTATGGATATTAACATTACAGAAATATATTTACACAATCTTATGAATACAAACGACAGACCCCTTTGTTTGAATTTTCCGAATTATTCACTATATTTTTAATTTCACAAAAAAAATACAAAAGGCGAAAGAGTCTGTCGATCCAGCGCTCTCCATTCGGGGCAGATGCCCAGACGACTCTGCCGCCAGGTCCAGTAGACCAAGCACATGATTGGCACGACACTATCTCGCGGCGAGATAGACTACCCGTCTTTTTCTAACTATGTTAACAAAAGAGGGACGGGAAGTTTATCTCGCCGCGAGATACTGTCGCGCCAATCATGTGCTAGCCCGTCAGGGCCGAATTATCTCAAGTACGGCATCCATCCTTTGGCCAACTCAATTTCAGTTTATTTGACAAAATTCGCTCTGAAACTACCGAAATAAGGCAAGTCCTCCCTGTCACACTTACTTATGAATTTACAAGTGTGACAGAGAGGCAGCACGTCGAACGTGGTTCGCGGTAGGCCCTCAGAAACCAGGTTTTGAAAGAGAACATGCAACTCTCCTCTAATAAAGTCAGTTGGATCAATGAAATAATAATATATTAACAAAATGGTTCTCAAAACATGCTCATACATTCTCACGGAGATGAAAGAAAATAAGTGATAGCACAATACACTTTCAACATCATGTGTTTACATAACTGGAAATGGGAAGTATACAGTTATATATAAAACATGACCCTGAGGGACTAAAGAGGCCCACTGATTACCAGTTCGCCGCACGATATCGGCCTGTCAGTTAAACGCAAAATTTGACAGCTCCGTACAAGTGACGCTGATATCGTCCAGCGAACTGGTAATCTGTGGGCCCCTTAATAAATAGAAGCCGTAAAAACTTTCTCCACTGCATCACCTAGCCGTCAAGGTTCACCTGCAATCGATAATCGCTGTGCTCAGAGCCGGCAATTCAGAAGCTCTTGTGACGTGGTATGTCCGGCTTCTACTGTGTAGAACGCCATTTCCGCGAGGAGTCATTATGGCACAATTACTGTGATTTATATTATCATGAGGTCGTGTGTCAATAAAATGGGTTTTAGTTTTAGTGTACTTGAGAGTAACTACTACTCGCTCTATTTTATTTGTATAATATTTATTTCCAACGAAAACTAGTACCAGACAGATATATATGCTACTTGAATGTTTATGTCTAATTTCGAGTTATTTCAGAATGTATGGCGGCGGCTACGTTCGTGTGACTCCTAAGGTTTATATACAAATTGTCACTGTCTTGACAGGGTGGACGATGGTACACTGATGGTTCTAAAGTAGCACACGAATAGGTACAATCGCCTGCGCTCGCGGTGTTCCAGTTAAGAAAAAATTGCCTTAATCCTTACTACCTGCTACCTGCAAGGCGTTCAAACTTCAAACTAGTATCCGCGACCGCAAGCGATTGTACATAGAATATAATTTAAACTGTGGAAGTTAACGGTGTTGATGTTGCTTAATCGATATTTTCCAGGCTTAGCTGACTTTCCACTGATTGGTACCCAATAGCATTGTTTGTAAAGCGGAGCGGAGAAGAGAACCAATGCTGGTTGGTCATATTGGCTAATTCCCGCACGTCTTCAATTCATCTCAGCCTCAGTCGAAAAACAGCCTTACCGGTATGTTCCAAACTTCAAAAGTAGTTGTGTCAAAAATTGCCGAGATTTTTGCACAACCTACAACATTTCTTTCATCCGACTAACGTGTTAATATGTTAGTGAATCATTAAACAGTATTAAGAGATAGTAAGACATTACTGCATCCACGGATTCAGTTAATATGTCATTAGATACTTATTAGCAGTAATTATAGTAATTATACGTTAATTAGGTATACTTTGATGCGTAAGCGCGTGGTATTTGCTGGGTATTTCTGATACAAATGGGTGACATAATGAAAGGCGAATATGGTCAGGTAAATAAGTTTATAGTTATAGGTATAAGTCAATGTACCTTATAATTGTAGGTAGGTATATATCTCCCCATCTATAGGGTGATATTTTAATCACCGGCCAAAAAAACTTCAGGGACGAATCATGCTATTCCTTTCTATTGTATGGCACTATCCCTTTCGGCTATTTAGGGCTGTCAAAATTCAGGTCATTATCTTATCCGTGGTCGTGCACACAAAAGGACGTCAAGTGGTGCCAACCCTAATAATTGCTCGGAGCAATGCTGAGCCGAATGGAACCGAGTTTGCCCGAAGTCAGGAGTGTCTCCCCACTGGTTCAGTATGACCTATAAAATAAAGTCACTATACGCAGATTTGCAGATCATTACGCAGATTATGGCTGGTGATTAAAATGTCATCATGAATAGTATGTTATGTAGAGGTGCCAGCCCTGTACTAAAGCAGCAAAACTAACACAAAAACGATCCTCATCGTTAATCTAGCACGTGTCAACCGCCCATTTTGTAGCTTTATAAAATGAGGGTCAGTTGTGTTATTCAGTGCAGTGATTGCATAGTTAACTGTGAACCCGTTGCATCTATAGAGCTGACAGTAATTTCACCACAATTACACGACGGATACACGACAGGATGCGGCCAATACAGAGCCGGGCGGCCATTGGCTCCCAATTAACATTGTTAGCACTGGTTCCTGTGCCACGGCATAATTAGACAGAGTAGAGCTTAAGCGCAAGTACGAGTCCCACCAAAGACAAAAAAGAAGGAAATTTTTAGACTAAGAAAGCCACTCGTCAGGCCGCAAGCGATAAGAAGAGCTTAAAAACAGCTAGGAGTATGCATTACATATTCCCAAGATTTACTTTACATGCTTTGCGTATGCTGAGCGTCTTTTGAGCGTCGGCGTCGGGTCAGCGCTATGATAAATGGCGTCGCTGCGCAGTTGCGCCAACGTTGCGACAGCAGCAATCATAGAGTTGACAAGCCGCCGACGCTTGGGAGAAGTTAGTGTAGGGTGGCCCTACCCCTCTTGAAGTCTTTATTCTTCATTATAGGCATACTACAGTGCACTTATGAATGTCTGAAACTCCCGCTTCTAACCCTATCCCATATCCCCACCGCGTTCTAAACCACTTTATACGTCGCGTCGTCGGTGAACCTCATACCTTTGCAATAACAATTGCGAATTGTCAGTTAAGTTTAAGTGGTGGAGTACGTGGTAAACGCTATCATACTCGTGGTGATAAAACAATGGCATTGCAACGACATACCGTACATACCGTAGGTACATAATACTGTCATGTATACAGTATACAAGCCCGTACAAGTGGTAGCGGTTATTTTTTGTTATCAGCTGATGGCGGAAGCTCGGTGTCGCAACCGAAGTATTCCATGTGCTACTACCACACAGACGACTCAAGCCAAGCGTACGCGTACGCGTAAGCGTAAGCAGTTAAGTCCTTCTATTCTAAGATAACTCTGCACCAGCTTAGACAGAAGAAATTGTGGAGGTGTCATTAATAGAAATTTGACATGTCACACTTTGTCTTGGCAATGCAGAATTAGCTTGGTCGGACGTCCGATAAGACGGCCGCACTGCACATTTATCGCTTGTAGTATCATGCAACAGCGTCACTCTCGCCCTGTCCAAACGTGACATAGCGACAGATGATAAAGGGTGGCCAATGTGGCCATCCTAGCTCCTCTGGAGTTCATGTTACAATGGTGGGAATGAGAAGCAGCAATGGGAATGCACCGCCAGATAAGCGCCCGCGCAGAGTGATACAGTGCACGCTTGCGCATGAGTGGATCTCGGAAACCGGGGCTCAGGAAATTCGCTGTTTTTTGCACGTGTAGGGTGTAACTATGACATTGTGCAGAGGTTTGAAAGGGCGTACGTGTTTCAAGCAGTTTAAACACTTTACTATAAGGCAAATAAAGGATACGACTACCTACAAGAATAAAATACTAAGTTTTTTCAAATCTGCTGGTGGTTCCAACAATTGTGAATTTGTGACAGACTAATTTTAGTGACGATGGCACGAGTGATCTGTCGTTTTTTTACTTTTGTAATTGTAATGCACGTCATATAAAAACGAAATGGACAATACACTAAATTTGGCGGCATCTTAGATCCATACGTAATTAATACAATATTACATTATATGTCTTAAAAGCATTATAAAATATTAGCGATTACGTGAATGTAGACCAGTCACAGCTTTCAAGAACTGTGTATTTCGAAAAGAACTAATAAACTAGGCATTTTAGACAATAAGATAAAACAATAACAACAGGATTACGACTGACAAGACAACAATACTCCCATAGCAGTGGCTAAAGCTAAAAAAGGATTACCCTTAAAATTAATTTTAAAAAGTGACAAAAAAGGTAAATTTATCCCATGACTGTACGGAAATTACTACTCAATGCCGTTTAGTTACAGTACAATGTGGCGTAATCTTTTCTACAATGGACGGTCAACAAAACAACGAAATTAGGTGGACGCCCGATATCCGTAGCCAATTGTATGGAAACACGGTGTTTGTTTTTTGTTCTTGAAACTTGGCTATATCTTACAACATTTCCGAACACTTTTCTCAGATAGACCACTGTAATACGACTCTAAGATCCGTAAAAAATACGTGTGCAGTGAGAGCTCACTTATTCTGGTTTCAGATTACTTTGGGAACAACATGCCAATCAATGGATAAATACAGTTACATCATAAAATCACAATTAACACCAGCAAGCAGAGCGTGACGATAAAGAAAGCATAAATAAGACCAAACGAACCATGACAACTTTCGATGCAGAAATTAATCCGAGAACATTGATGGCTAATCAGTCTAATCACGTAGATAGGGATAGCTAATAATTAACTGAAGAATCACGTGAGTGTTGAGTTTGAGAACCACCGGACCGTGAAGTCACGGAGGTGAGTGATTGGTCGAGGTGACAGTCGATGTTAACATTTAGCCAATTATTACATTGGGCAATGATTGTCAAAGATTTTCAGTTTGCATATTAGTAAAGTTTTTGTAACAGGAAATGCATATAATGAAGTGACACTTAAATCCATACTGCCATAGAACAATGTCGTCTAACCTAGAATGCGAAAGATGTACAAAATACTAATGATACAGACAGAACCCACACGGGTAGAGCCACGCGCCACACCAAGTATGTTTTACGATTAAGAAACAGGTGAAACATTTTATTTCTTTACCACCGACCAATTTTGCAATGAATGCGCTTCTTTTCGCAATTAAAAATGAAGCTTTTTATCGCTTTGAAAGCTGCCGGAAATTAGCTTAATAGCATACGTCCGGTGTCATTGAGGTGTTAACACCTTAAGGTCACCCGGGGTCGAGGGAAATAGGGTGGCGAATATACCTAGGCTGGTAGGTAATTCATGTACCTTGCACGTGTAGCTAAGAAGCAGGTTAAAGTCGTTTAAACCCCAAGTATCACAACGATTCTGGATCAAAAGCTCTTTGAGAAAACTCGCCGGAGTATGAACTGTAAGCTGTGGGTGCTAGCGTGTTGTGATTGTGACATAGCTTCGTGATCGTGACCGAGCAGTCTGGTGCGGTGATGCGTAACTTAGGTTATGGTCTTAGTTAAAGAAGGCACACAAACTTAAAGAAGGAGACAGTTAGGCCTAAATCAAACCAGACAGACCTCCGACAGAATCACAAAGATTCTGGATCGACAACAGCTCCTTGAGCAAACTCGCTGGAGTGTGAACTCTAAGCTGTGGGTGCCAGTGTGCGTGTTGTTATTGTGACATAGCTTCGTGACCGAGCAGTCTGGTGCGGTGATGCGTAACTTAGGTTATGGTCAAAGTTAAAGAAGTCACACAAACTTAAAGAAGACGACAAGTTGATTTAAGAAAAAATCCAATTAGTGAACGCATTTTAGATAGTCAGTTTCCGTGTCTCGAGCTACTAGCTGCCAAAGATATAGTAATATCATCCAAGATATATCACCTAAGAAAAGTTTGCTCACACGTGGGGTACCGTAATTTTATCCGGATATTTGCTAACATATTTACACCGTGCCTGATTAAGAGAAGCCAAAGTCGCATAGATTTAAATTTGTATTTTAGTCATAGCATTACATAAGTCAAGAAATAAGAGTAAAGCCAGGTCAGCAGTGCAACTTCTACTCCGTTTCTTTTTAAACAGTAGGTTTGTCAAAGAACTTCAAAAGCACAAATCTCGCTTTTCTCTTTAGACTCGTGCCATCGTCAAAGCGATAAAAACTCCCAACACCATAGCAGATTGGTCGCGGTGGACGTTCGGAAGAAATGCTGGGAATCCTGAGACTATTACCAGTTATCGTCGGGCAAACGATGCGAGACCGCGCACGATTATGTACACCTCGGTGAATAGGGCCATTTATAAACGCGTGCCATGGATTGCAAGATCGTAGTTTTGTTGCCAAGATCGTTTAGGTTTAGGTCGTTAACTGAATTTCCGAGGGGTATTTGATGCGTTTCAAACTGTTTGAAACGCCTTTACTATACTAGTTGGATTAAAATCGTCAGTCAAGGATATAAACAGATAACTAATACGAGGTGAAAACGAGAAGCCTGTAGGTCTCTGTCAAAGACAATATCATGTTTGTGGTCGAACCAACCGCATTACGAACGCGTTACGTCTCATTACAATACAACAACTGCACTGTGCAGATGTTTCATTAGATATAAATCTAATACGCATAAGCGTACCTACTCGATTTATTTACATTTGCTAGAGCAGATTGCAAGTCGGCAGATTTGGATGCACCTAGTTAGTTATACTCATTGACGAATAATATCTAAGGACGGGCCTTACGGGCACTAAAAATGGTACTAGTTCAGCGGTGTTACTCACGGATTCCAGCCAATCGTGCAGTCTAACGCAATTAGTTGCGACCAATTCGCGCGCGTGATGCGAACTCATCAACCAATCGCGTTGTAGCGGTTTCACACCGCTGTACTGGCCCCTGTTATGCCTCATTATTATTGCCCGTAAGCCAGTCCTTAGATATCTATGTCAATGGTTATACTGGGCATTTTCCGCAAGTCGACAACCATTGTGCCTATTTTGCGTGAAAACGAGGTAGCACTACTCTAGCACACCCCGGACACTGGCGGTCAAATGTATGAAACAAACGCGTTCCTACGCACACAGTCTAAGCTCGTGTGGGTGAACGCGTACCATGCTTGTGTGAGTGAGATAAGACGGGCTAGGGTTCCCGCCATTTTGTTGTCAAGTTCGATGACCTCAATGACTGAAAACTCATTGCGCGAATTAGGAAGAAATAAGAATCGTATTATGTTGTAAGGTGGGTATCTAAGCTCGATTTATACAATAGTTTCCTATTTTGAATCAGTATAAACGAAGTAACAAAATTTTTGTAAGGAAATTCAGGCCACCAAAATATTACGTATTAAGTTGAAAACATGATTTTTTGTTCATATAGATATTGTGATGTTTTCAGTGTGATCTGATAGGTTTAGGTCTAAAACAGATAGGGTAAAAGAAATACTAAACATAAGTACCTATTGTAAGTTGGTATTCTACTAAAACATAAAACACTTTAAAAATAACTGGGTATATATGTACTTGCCTTGATTCATCCAATGGGAATCTGTAGAACTTTCTTTTAGTTTTGGCGTTTATAGAGCTTAAACAACCGTACACAGCACAACACACGCCCATTGCAAAAAGATTTGTAAATTTGTTTAATATTTTACGTGGCCTCCGCTCTGCGCACCGCGTCGTCGCGTCCTTGCCAGCCGGTAACTGAGAGGTAACCGAGAGCGGGTGGGCGGCACTTTCAACGGGAGGCAGGGAGTATCCATACTGTACGTTAGTACTCTTTATTATACTGTGACTCTAGCCACCCCAGCTCCTCCATGAAACCTAGCAGTGTCTTCAGGTTGCTAACTGCCTCCTTCAGTGTGCACGGAGTCCCTAGGTATTGGTTCCTGTATACTTCTACCTACTTACAGTGTAGGATAATATGTTTTGCTATTTCTTCTTCTTCCATGCACGCTCTGCACATGGGGCTGTCTGTTATACCCATATTATGTAGGTGTTTGTTTAGTGTGTTAGTTATGTCCTGTGATTAATCCTACTATTTTGCGTAGTTGGTGTCTGGGTGTTTTAGTAATATTTTGGTAAGCTTGTAGTTCTGTTCCGGTAGAATTTCTTTGGTCTGCCTACAGGTGTTCATTTCAGTCCAGTACGTATTGTGCAGCTGTTTGTGATGCTGATCTAGCTGGTTTTGTATGTAGGATACTGGTAGGGGTATAATGGGTTCGGGTCCGTGTGGCGGTGTTTCTGAACCTTTCCTGGCCAGTTCATCCGCTGCATCGTGGATGCACCTAACCCTATAACCTACCTAAGAGATTTAAAGCAAATTCTAGTACCCAATTCCAATGGTTAAAATTAAAACATTTCTTTCTTAAGGCTTCATCAACACCGATAAAAAAGCACCGGAAGAGAGAATCGCCCCTCTTTTTTCATTACATACCAGTTGAAATAGACTGTACGAGTATTTGCACTTTGCAGCCCGCAATAATATAAATTTGATTTAAGGTGTTTTCAGGTTCGTATGTCGAACAATTCCGAAAATCAGATGAAAATCACCTCTTTGGAATTAGCAGACGGTTTTCGATATTCACCCGAATACTATTTAACTAAATCAATGTTGAACATAACATCGAACGTAAACAAAGTGTAAGTGGAAAACTAATTACATTGTTAGAATGAGAAACAATAATAAACGAAAATAACTATAATCATGTAAGTCTTGATAATTGCTCTCGCCAAGCAGCTTTTCCAACAGCAAACAGAAATGTAGACAAACTTTACGAGCGGCTTTGTTCAAACAAGTGTAAACAAATTGACGGTGTAGTAACAAAGTATGGAAGTGAGAATACCGGCAATAAACATAGAGTATTAGAGCAGTGAAATCTGAGTTTATTTCTTGTTCATTGCTAGATCGGTAAGCAACCAGCAGACCAGCTTTTGATGTTAGCCCAGCAGTGTACTGTGAATTGGCATTGTCAGGTGACAATTATCAAATTGGGTACGTGGCCTTTTTAAACCTCATTTTCGTAATAAATAAATCGTCGTTGTATGACACACGTTTGTAGTAATATGTCAGCTGTCACATTGCTTGCGTTGCGTGCCCTATACATAACAGGCACGTAAGCTACATAATAGATATAATTCCAAATTTACAGGCGACGTTTGCACATAGCGTACGCGTGTCTACGTAGGGAGCCGCAATGCATACGCATCGGAATAACTTACAGATACTTCCAAAAAATTTCTCGACCCATTTTTATCAAAACATATGATTCTTTAGAAATGGCACAAACTCACAAACCTTGTTTATAAATTAGAATATATTTCTAGTATGTATATTCCTTTTGTGCTTCGTTCCAGTTTGCCGCAATAACAACCAAATTTAGATCGTGTAGGAAGAAGTTTTGCATGCTCGAGCCTTATTGGACTTCGGATTAAGCCACACAATACCCAACACCTACAAGTTTCATCCGTGTAAGTAGAAACTATTGCCTAGATTCTGTAAATTACTGTTATTGTTTAGAACTTTTAAGAGCATAGGTTTCTAAATTTGATGCGCGTTCGCCTAAGTGGGCTTTTTGTGTGGGGGGGGGGGGGGGGGGGGGGGGCAAAACGACTAACGCCACGATGTCGAGATAGCCATTCCCAACACGCAAGGGAGGGCACATAAAAACGCTTTTAAGACGCTCTACTCGTATTTTCGACTTTTTCGACGTCAATTTTATAAGAAAAGAAATATATGTCCAACTTTCACACTTAAGTAGCAGGATTACAAAATTATGAACCCAATAAACTATGTCATTGATACAGCAATTTTCGCTCATCTTCAAAATTAGATGCTACTTTCTCGACACCGCGTGGGTACAGGATAAACAATGTAAAAACGGTACAAGATCGCTTCTCACGGAGGGTTAACATTTAAGCATCCAAATCCTCAAAAACGATGTCATTGATACTCGCAATCTTTGCTTCTACTTTCTCGGTAGGTACCATCGCGTGGGTACAGGGCAAAAAATGTAAAAACGGTACAAGATCGCTTCCCACGGAGGGCCGGAGACACAGATAAAGATGGATTCGTGACCGTCCGCCGTGACTGGTGTTGGGAGGTGACAGAAGTGATTTAGATGGTGGTAAAGCCTATATCGATCTTTGGCAGGCGACTTTGGAATAGCGTTACTTGACAGGTCAAATCAGTTACTTTTTTCGAATCGACAAAACGAAGCCAGAGCCCGTCTACGCTTACTTTGCAGTTTTGCACCTACTTGAACAGAACAAAGTATGGGAGTGTCATTGTCATTATAAACGTCACATTCCACACTTTGGTTCGACTCTATGGAGTTTATATGAAGTACTTGGTTGTGACCCCACGCTCAAATTATCTACTATTTCAAATTGTTTGACTGCATTCATGTTTTTCCAATAATATGGAATGTTTTGACATTCAACGTCTCATTCATGTTTAACGTTGAATAAAAGATATCGATATCGCAACTTTGGGGTGATCCTGATCAAGTGCAGAGGTTATCATTTTAATGAAATAAATTATATCGGCCAAGTCACGAATCACAAAGACAAAATATAATAGACATAACATAACTCAGTAAGTACAAACAGCAACAGTTTTAACCTTGGTGAACCTCATGTTTTTCCAATAAGTTTGCGAATTGTCTAGGTATTAGGTATGGACGATGGTACGGTATAAATAAAATTAAAGAGAAACCACAGGATATTATCAAATTGAGCCCATTCAGTTACTAATTGAGTTATATTGTACATAGTAAATACAAATGCCGTAATAGAGGAAACATTGCTATCGGGCAGAGGCATTATTTACTAACAATCTAATCAAATATGAGCTATATGGGTATGATAAGGGAATATAGACTTTATTGCTATGTGATAAGGTGGTCAATTAAAATAAATATAATATTTGTGTTATACACACTTCATTCGAGTGGTTGTTATGTTATAACATAATAATCGTAATTTGTGATTAAATTGAACCAACATGCCGGGAAGTAGTTATACATATGAGCGACCGACAATATTGTTTAGTAGTTTTTAGTACGAAAATAATACCGAATTAGACAAAACATATACCTATTTTTAACTAAAATATCTACATACCAGTCTCTGCCTACGATTTCATCCGCGTAGAAGTAGTTAAACACAACCTCTCCCCCTTAGGTATCTCGTACTAAATTACAACCCCCATTGCACTCCCTTAGGGTATTAATTCCGTGACAAAAAAATATCACGTCTTTTTCCAGGTTATACTTAAACTATTTGTGTTCAAATTTTCCTCAAAATTTGTTAAGCCATTTTCACTTGATGGTGGAACCAGTCCAAACACAAACTTTTAGATTTATAATATTATAGGATGTGTAATTTCTAAATTACATAGGTACCTACCTAAACCTAAATGTAACATGGAACTTTTCTGCAAAACAGAAAAATAATCCGCCCTACACTTTCAAGATGAAAAATGTCACGTTTCATTCCAAAGATAGGAATTGGCGCGATAGTTAAAAAAATTAAGGAAGGTAGTCGTAGAAAGTTATCCTGCAGTCTGACCGTGTATTCCCAACGACTCCGACGATTGCGGGAGAGTCGTGCTCTAGAACCGTAACAAATATGTACCTAATCTTATGCGTTGTTGTAATCAATACTGCTTGTCAATCGCGATTAATATAGTCGCCAATAAATAAATATAGTCGCCATCAGATATATCGGAGTGGTCAAGGCGCTCACGACTCTATTGTCAAGGCGTTAGAGTGCATGCGTGTTCAGATATTGTGAACACCTTGGCCGCTCCGATATATCCGAGGGCGACTGTACAATTCCTACGTCGTCTTATACATGCGCTCATTGAGCGCAGTAATACTGGTTTTGTCTGAGTCTGCGATTCGCTTCGTGGTCTGTTGAAGATTGGAACAAGACAAGGATAAAGTTTGAACGGAAAACTCCGCGCGAGGCAAGACGGAAACTTACTGCACTCCACGGCTTAATATGTACATTACTTTGCGCGAAATAGGTCAGTGAATTCTCGATGCAACTGAAAAATCAACGCTGTAGGGATTCGGACTGAATTTTTCACAGACCGTCTAAATATAAAGGGACGATTTCCTTCATAACTTTAAACAGAAAAATGTAGCCTATGATGTCATATTTTTGTAGGTCAAGATAACACACTATTTACAATCAGTAATAGGTATTTGATACGCATTTAATGCCTATTAGCTACTATTTAATAAAAAAATACATACAATTAGTAAAATGTAAATTTGTAAACATATTTTGGTGAATAAATTATTTGTATCTGTAATATAATATTATCTATTGTTCGCCAATAATAATTATAATAAATTATACAGAAACAGGAAAGGTCATGTATTAAGACCGCCTGTTTTCAACAATTTTTTATTGTTTAGTTTATTTAAACTTATTTATTTTTATTGTTTAGTTTAAGCAAACTAAAATTAAAAATTGGTAGACAAAATGCGGTCTTATTGCGAAAAACCGATGTCTTTCAAACAATCATAGTGTGATCGTGACAACGGAAACAAAAACAACATATTCGAAAGTGTAGGTAAAGGTAAATTTCAGACCACAATCGACATTTCTAGTATTTCTACATAATTTAAGTTTGTTTACCTAGACAGAAAGTCTGTCACCATGGTATCGAAATTCAAAATACAGACGATACTTATAGTTCGTTTTTTTTAGCATTAGTAAGAACTCCACAGAAGCAAGCGTGCAGTTTTTATCAGGCTCTTTAATTGTTAATAATTATTGAATTATCTAATGTAGCATGGTCAATACATATAATTTACTTCAAATGATTACCGCTAAAAGTGCCGGATTTGGAACCACAAGCTTACTTCTGCGAAGATCTTTCTAATGCTAAAAAAAACGAACTATAGTACCCTTGGACGTAAAAAGAATTAGCTCAAACTTTAGGTTTTGTACAATTTCTTTTTTGTAAAGAGTGACAATTTACAATTGTGACACAATTCACACTTTTATTTTACTCTAGAGAAAAACGCCACAGCTGTTGGCTCTCCTGTATTTCAAGCTCGTATGTCAGCAATGTATTACGCACTACTGTCGTCGTGCAAAATAAAGACACTTCTCATACGAACACATTTTTGCCATTGTTGGTACAACTAAATCATCTTGAACCTTATTACGACGAGATATAGTCTATCAATGGTCAGTACAGTGTGTTCCTGTTAGTTGGTACTCGTTTAGATATTCGGTCAAAAATGCAACGCTCCGTTTCGTCCCGGATGGGTATTTGGCTCAAAAATGCGAAGTCAATTATTAGCAATGGAAACAATGCAAAGTATCATCGCAAACACAAGTTATAAAATGTGATTCATTAGCTGGTGTTCACGGCTCTATACGCACGGGTTCGGTTTGTCATTACCGTTGGGTAGATTTACAAATTTAAAGAAGTGGTGCATGTCTATTTTCAGAATGTAAGTTTCCTGCATGCCGAATTTCATAGTTCAGTACTTTACTCGTAAAAATGTACTTGATAGTCTAGTGTTGATTTGGAGCTAATTCGCGTGAGCTGAATCGCGCCCAGTCTACTACACATATCTGTCATGCAACACTACACACATCTTATACAGAATACATAAAAACAAGCTTGAAACCTAGTATGAGTATGGAATAGGAATTTAATGGATTTGTCCGTGCCGGGAGCCAGCCGCATCCGGCCACCTCACGCTCGGTTAGCCTAGGTCATAAAATCAATTCCATATCGTGTGAAGCGGGCAGTGGAACTGCCATGATTTCGAGCGGCTTTTTTTATTTTCCTTTTTAGAAAATCACACAATTCTGGTACAAATCTACCTCGCGGGCGGTTTGACCCGAAATCACATACTATACCTAATAAATACTTGTATAAAACCAACTTCATTTTATTTACGTTGGGGGCTGTCCATAAATTACGTCATCGATTTTTGACGATTTTGGACCCCCCCCCCCCCCTATAATCATCCAAAAATCATGCATCAAATGACCCCATTTCCTCCTACTTCATGCTACCGTCATCCGATGTCCAGACCCCCCCCCCCCCCTAATTTGAAATGACGTAATTTATGAATAGCCCCTTGGTAACGAAAATGTAACATTTTTGACAGCGGAAGGTGTGGAACGTTACATCATATTGTCCCTCCCTATCCCAATTGCTGATTGGAGCATTGGCGTGCTCGCCCTAATTGAGTGATAGGTTCCACAACTTCTGAATGTAGGCTGTCATATGTTCTATGGCTATTAGAGAATGTATCTAGATAGATACATTAGTAGTATCTAGATAGGTACAAAGTAGATACTATTGATGTTAAGGAATAGGTACATCCTTATGAATAGCTCACCAGTAGCTTTACTTCTCGCAATAGGCAGAACTGCAACAGCAAGCCTGAGCTAATTAGCGTTGTTTGAGACAGTTTCAAGCCGCGACCCAGTTACGGGCGATTCAGCCCTGTAGAGGACTAGTTCCTGAGGCATTCATACTGTAATAACGAAACGCTTTTGAAAGCTTTGGAAGCCATCAGTTATGCATGTTTGGGGCTCAGAAAAATGTGTAGGTGTAGAGAAAAAGGTAAAACATTTGTAACACAAGTTTGACTACAATTTATTCTAGGAACCTCCTATTTTGGAAGTCGGAGAAACGTCGGACCTAAATTTTTCAATGATTTTCGAATGAGAAATGTGTCTGGGAAACAAATCCAATATCAGTAGGAACAGGTGCGAATTTTTATTTTAATGACTATGAGTGAACCATCTTTTGTGCCGACATTTTTCTGAAGCCTTTTTCCACTGACGATTGGTTTACCAGACTATAATATTATATCAGTAACTAGTACAAAACCAATAAAAAGTACCTAACTCAAGGAAAATGTTGTCAATATTACCTAATAAAAATTACTCACACCATACCATAGCAAAGAAATTGAGTATGTTATAATATTTAGTAACTATTTCCCTTGTTGAGTAATACGTTAAAAAGTCAAACCCATGAACCCTTCTAGTGATGAAAACTACCGCATTCCTTCAAAAGAACAATAAGGGTCTGTGTCTATGAGAACGAATATAATTGCATAGCACTTGTGTGCGTAATTATACAGTGGCTCAATTTCAGACTGAGTTCCCGTTGCTACGAGATGAGTCGAACGGTGAACAAGTGTAATTTTTTTAACAAGGTGCAATGTATAATGCCGTCATAAAAATCTATTGAATGCAGTTTTGTGAAAGACATAATTTTATGATATTGTTAATGTACATTATACACTCAACAAAGCTACATATTAGCTTGGCACCCCTGCACACCTACGCATTTGTATGCTGGGTTGCTAAGCTATTTGTTGTGTACGGTACGGACTTGCCCATAGTCTAATAAAACATGGTCTTCCATTCCCAGAGTGACACGGGCCTACGTCACAACAACATGGCCGCTATATATAGCGCTATCGCATATTATCATATAGCGCTGTCGCATGATGACGTAGGCCCGTGTCAGTTAGGTGACCTAGAAAAGACGGGAATGGAGTACCAGCCGGAGTATATTATTATACCATGGACTTGCCATTGTACACAAAAGTCAACGAAACTTACAGATATTGTGTAGGTATATTTTTGGATACTAATTATTTATTTATTACCAATACGAATAGGTATACTAAGAAGAAAAATTATACTGTTTACTCTGAACCTTCGACTCGGATAGCATGTGTAATACTGTCTGCTTTTCTTCAACAATTAAATTGGTATTTCACAACCTCCTATGCTGTTTTAGCTAGAAATAGTAAATATCAACCTTGCTGTTTGTACACACGGTTTAGAATTGAATGTAATATTTTGTTTAATAAGTAGACAAGGTTGAGAAAATAATTAGAACTGGGCCGCTTCTTGATTGAAAATGATTTTAATGAATGGTGGCATCACGACTTTGATTCGCTGTAATGGTTGTTCAGCTACACAAAGTTAGTATTGGTAAAACTTTTGAGTCTACATTTAAAAAGCTCGACTTGTTTTTAGGATTCCGTACCCAAAGAGTAAAAACGGGATCCTATTACTAAGACTCCACACACTGTCCGTCTGTCTGTCACCAGGCTGTATCTCATGAACCGTGATAGCTAGCCAATTGAAATTTTCACAGAAGTATTTCTGTTGCCGCTATAACAACAAATACTAAAAAGTACGGAACCCTCGGTGGGCGAGTCCGACTCGCATTGGCCGGTTTTTTAATAAATTAGCCTTAGATTACCTTAACTCATCTCTAGAAAATACTCAGCAGATTGATTTGTTAAGTACTTGCGAGTCTTCATGCGACGAACAAAAGAGATTGTGTTATGTTTGTAAAACGTTAGAGCGAGATTCATTAAACATACAAGTAAGTTGTCGCATGTTATAAATTATAAATATCAAGCACTGTTATGAGATAACGAGAATTGCAGTGGTAGCATACCTAGTACGTGATCTAAGTATGATCTATGATAAAGTGTTAGTCTGTGCGGAAAGAGAAGAGTCGTAGAATGTAGTGGATACCAATCCCATACATTTCACGCCTCTTCTCTTTCGGCACAGACTCTAATCTCTAATAGAACTAATAGATGGTGTCAATTGAAGTTCATAAAGTTTGACAAGTATTTTTCTACTGTTTTGCCTTTTAGGTTTTGTCAAGTTGGGGCTTGAGTCCGTCTTCATATTATTACATAGGTATTACTAATTGTTTCAGATTATTTTATGATATTGTATTAATTATCCACATTTTTCCTTATATTATATCAAATTTATACTCATACACAATGTTGTATGCCATTTGCCATATATTATTTAGTTTGAGTGACTTGAAATATTTTTTTCCGTTGCTAATATTCATTAAATTACTTCTATATAAATAACATTATTTATATCAATAATATGATGACCGGTTTTTAGAGAATCTTCGTTTCTGACGTCGGTAATAAGAGTTGGAATTCTGTACATATTTCCAGGACATACTAAGTATACCACCTTAGGGCTCAAAATGGCGATCTACCCATCGATACCATAAACAATGCACGCATAATCACGTCACAGACAATGCACTGTCAATCCTTAACAATCACAATAGTTAACACTGCACTATACTGCTGATCACGACATACCGATATCCAGAATTGAGAACAGGAAACTGACAGTGATATGTTTATTTTAAATTCATGTTTAAAAATATGATTGAAAAGATATGAAGCCTCTTAAAAGGAAGTAACTTGTAAAAAGAGTAAAGTAGGACCAAGCTTACTAAGCATGACATTTGCAATGACAAAGTGTGGCATGTCATCAGAAATGTCAAATTTCTAAGAAAATATGACACCGCCTCACTTTGTTTTGTTTAAATCGGTGCAGAGTTAGGTTAGACAGACTCATAACACATTATGGGTAAAAAACTTATTAGCACTTTTTGCATATAGGCATGAAATGTTCAGATAGATATTCCAGGATATTTGAAATTTGTAATATGGCGTTAATTTCCTTGAATACATATATTTATTTTATTGTTTTTTGTACAACTAGGTACATCCTAGGAGCTTTAACTCTTTTTTTCCTATATTCTAACGACACGGAACTGTCAGATTACTTTTTTTAATTCTGGATAAGATTAATGATCAATAGATCATGAGATCGCGTCTGGCTGCGCGCGCGCCCCGCGAGCGACTGGCTGCGGTAAGATTGTAAACATTGAGGGAATGGGACAGTACGATGTCATGTTTATATGCGGGATTGTTTCCGGTAGGAGATTGCGGTGTAAATTATAATCAAGAGCGATGAGAACCAGAGGCGAATTCTGATTGCAATAACAGGTTATGAATTTGATCTAATCTATTATTGGATATGATCTGTCAGTGTCAAGTGACAGGTCTTCAGCCAGAAACGATCATATCCATAACAAATCCAGATCAAACTCATAACTTGCTAAGTATCAAGGTCAATGCGGCCAATTCCGTCATACGGGAGCGATTGCTGAAACTAAAAGCAATCGCTGGTTTGCCGAGGAAAATACGAATTGTGTACTGTTTTAGAAAAAAAGCGGCCAAGTGCGAGTTGGACTCGCCCTTGAAGGGTTCCGTAGCAGCAAGTAACATAATAAAATTGCGGTCTACGATTTATGACGTATTAAAAAAAAAACTACTTACTAGATTACGTTCAAACCAATTTTCGGTGGAAGTTTGCATGGTAATGTAGATCATATATTTTTTTAGTTTTATCATTCTCTTATTTTAGAACAGTGGTTCCTAACCTTTTCAGTCCGGTCACCCCTATGACTAACTAGGGAACCTGATTTTACCCCTCCTCCCAATGGTAATATAAAATAAATCGTGTACGTTCGTTCTATTGTTATATTAGGTTAGCTTATTACCCCCGCAAAAGACCAGGTTTACCCCCAGGGGGGTAAATACCCCCAGGTTAGGAACCACTGTTTTAGAAGTTACAGGGGGGGACACACATTTTACCACTTTGGAAGTGTCTCTCGCGCAAACTATTCAGTTTAGAAAAAAAATGATATTTAGAAACCTAGCTCAACATCATTTTTTAAGACCTATCCATAATAGACACCAGATAGGGTTTGATAAAAAAAATGTTGAGTTCAGTTCTAAGTATGGGGAACCCCCAAAATTTATTGTTTTTTTTTTCTATTTTTGTGTGAAAATCTTAATGCGGTTCACAGAATACCTACTTACCAAGTTTCAACAGTATAGTTGTTATAGTTTCGTAAAAAAGTTTGGCTGTGACATACGGACGGACAGACAGACATGACACATGACGAATCCATAAGGGTTCCATTTTTTGCCATTTGGCTACGGAACCCTATAAAACGCTTGTTGACGGAATATGCCGTAGGGGTCATCCATTAATTACGTCACACAAATTTCTAGGTTTTTTTACCCCTCCCCCCCTCCTTGTCACAATAGGTCACATTTGGCAAACCCTTCCCCCTGGTGTGACGTCACATTTCTTCAACGAAATCGGCAAATATTTATTTAATATTTTATCAAAATATTTTTGACAAAAGATATATTAGTAATTTTATAACCCAAAACTGATTAAGAAATAAAATTAAACGAATAAAAACGATTATCGTTTCAAAACCTTGTTATTTAAATGATAATTAGCGTATAAAATAATTTAAATACATTTTCGGTTACTGATGAAGTTAAAGTGACGTCACAAAGTTTGTGACTCCTCCTCCCCCTTGTCACAACATGTCACATTTTCTTGACCCCCTCCCTCCCCCTAAACGTGTGATGTAATTAATGGATGACCCCGTATGACGGAATTGGCCGTATTGACCTCAATCAGAATAATCCTCCGGTTCAGTTTTTATGGAAGATTAAATATAAAGGATCTGTTTGATTGTTCTAGGCGTTTTAGGGCGTATCTCATCTCAGTTTTAATCTCCTGTAGCAATGAAATACGTAAGGTTATTTAGATGTATTATTGATGGTGATGCATTTGTGGTGCAACTGAATCCTGATAAGTATTTAGTCTCTTTAAAGTAGGAGCAAATAGGGATGATGACACATGTTGAATTTTATAACAAAATCTAGTAAAAAAGTAGATAGCAAATGAGCAATTTATCACAATAATGTGGATATTAAAATAATATATGAAAATAATACAAAAATAAAGGACCTGAAAGTTACAAAATATAAGGTTTTTTAACTTCCAAAAAGGAAATAAGTAAGGATACCATTCGATTCCTTACATTTTATCCAAAAAAAGATTGCATAGCAACTATACATATACATAAACGCAATATTTCACCGACAAAAAGACAAAAACGCAATTTTCTTATTTTGTCCATACTTCAAGATGGACTCTCAGTGACCTTGACGTCACGGTCACTTATCGTTTTGTTAAGAGCGTTTTGCGAGTGTAGTACGACTGTCGGAGTTTGACTATCATTTCTGACTTTTGTATTTATTTAATGCAATGGGTCCCATATAGACATTTGATCCTAAAAACAAACCTGATCGATTCATACCATAAATGAAAATTTGTCATCTAGCCTATTATAGGCACGTCGGACACGCCATACTTTAACCACCAAAAGTCTCAGTTAAGGTTCGACCACACCGCTGCTAAAAAACGGTGACGGTGCGGAATCGTGTCGTTATCGTATTTTGAGCAGGGCACGCTAGAAAAACGGTACGCTTACGGCACGTCACTGCGATTCCGTACCGGCGCCACACCACTGCTCAAAAAACAGCAGTGGTGTGGTCGAACCTTTAGACGGCAGACGTATATAGCAGCAACGTAAAAACATCTGCCTTAAAGGTTAAAGTAACGGCAAATACCTTCCCTATCTGCCTGTCGCGTCTAATTGCATGGTCATTAACTAACGACGTTTAGTGACATTACCCTATCGCGTGACGAACAATTTGTCTGGGATAAAGATTTAAATTTAGAGATGAAAACCACATTAGGAGTGGTTCGACCATTCCAGGGCGCCTAGCCAAAATGGCAATCGTTGATAGAAAACGCCTATCGAAACTTAAATAATGCATGGACATATTCACGTGAGTTTTCGTGGCGTCTGTCATCCCGATACATTTTTAGGGTTCAGAGATGTATTTCTGTTGCCACTCTATAACAACAAATACTAAAAAGTACGGAGCCCTCGGTGGGCGAGTCCGACTCGCACTTGTCTGGTTTTTTCTTTTCGTTTTGGCGTTTGTTGACGTACGACTGTCATCTTGGCTAGCCCCCCTGACTATGCATCCGGTGTCATTCGTCCTTGTGTATTTCAACCCCTACGCATATGGTACTTTTAAGCGTTTTGCGTGTTTGGATCTTCATGTACCTGGCGGTCTAGCAAGGTTCGACTCCATATATACATCAAGCGACTTCAAGTATGAACTCGTGTGCGAGAACACAACTTATGCTAGACCGCCTGGTGTGGTTTGACCTTACAGTAATATATCAAAGTTTCCAAAGCTATTTATACAACATAAAAATCCTCCAATCCACACCAAGCAAAGCTCCACCTTTTAGCTAATGTAGCCAAACTTCGAGCTTTCCTGAAGTTTGCTTAATGCCGCATTTCCTACGACCAGAGACCAATAATTATGAAGACTATATTTATGATAGTCTATGTATATTTTCGAGTTGTAGATGACGGCACATACAGGCATCACGTCAAAGTCGTTAAATCTATAGTAGGTATAAAATAAATGCAAAAAAGTGACTGAAAATATGCGCAAACTTACGACAAAATTTAAGCAAAGGTCTCTTAACGTTATAAGAAATAAATGGGTGTTTTGTGTGTGAAAATTTATGGAGGAGTTTTTCTTTGGGGTGGGAGTTTTTTATGATGGCGCCATCGACATCTACATCAATGACAACCTGACTATATAAGGTGCTACTTTATTAGTTGCAGATATTTACACAGCTGATAGTACTCGGTTCCTGGAGTATATTTAAGTATGAAACATAGCTTTTACGATGTTTTTTTGGAGAAAACTGAAAAACAAATTTACGTAAGAACACCCTGTTAATGTGATTATTAAATGTGAACTCATTGAACAGATTCTAGTACCTCTTTTACCTAACACCTAACTGTCTGGCCACTTCATCCTAATAACCTTTTGCAGTTTTCCCGCCGAACCATAATGAAATTTATTTTTTTGCTCGGTAATTTTTTTTTAAATTAAATATTCTTAATTTCTATTTAAAGTTAATTGTTTTAAAGTAAAGTGTCATGTTAATATATCTACAACTAATAAAGTAGCACCTTATATAGAATCGAAGATTGCCAGTCTGTATAACTTGCTTGTCTCCGCTACTGCCAACTTACTAGCTCACATCCATCATTGGTGAAGAATTACCTGCAAACAGAAGGGAAGTTTTAGTTTTACATGTTATGCGTCTACTATTCATTTAGTGACGAATTTCTAAGTATTTATGTAGTAAATAACAAACATATTTGTGACGTTCCACGGGAAAAGGTATCTTATGAGGGTTTCTAGTTTCGGAGATATGAAATGTTTTGTAAAGAGGTGAAAAAATGCTCAATTTTTTTTTATTGTGTGATCTGAAACCTTAATGCGTAACGTTTGTTTACCTGTTTTTATTTTTGTTATAAGTTAGTTATAAGCCTAGTAATGTCGTCTCAGAGTTTAGTAGAAAAGGTACCTTATGGAAAAAAGATTGAAAATTCCCAAAAAAACTAGTCAATACGGGAAAACAAGTTTGGTAGAGAACTGTATTAGCATTCTGCAAAACTAATTTGATAATTTCAGTTCTGGTTGGGGTGCCTCGCAAATATTATAACCGTACATCGACCGACATTACAAATCCAAGTAGCCTGCTATTATACCAAAGTTACTCTCGTCAAGTCTTTCTTAACTAGAATAATCTTCATTTGGTTTGGTCGCATGCAGTAAATCAGCCATTGGTTGGTGCTGAAAAATGCCAATATCCGACGCATTACCTTATGGAATATCTGAGGTCATTGAACCTCAATGCCGCTTATCTTCAATAGCAACCGAAATATATTATTGATAGGAAATAGACGATTTATACAATCTTAACCCCAAAATATTATTAGTTTATCCTAACTGTTCCATCATCATCATGCCTCATCATGTAACTTAATCACAAGGTACCTTTTCATTACATACAAATTATTGGTCTTTTTTAAGATTATTATGACGAAGAACTAATTAAATTTGGGGCAGTTTAATGTAAATTAATATTTTCTATTCATAAAAGATAAACTGTAATATGATTGATATTTTGTAGTGATGTATTATTAGATTTATTTCCATAAGGTACCTTTTCGTAAATGTATGGAGCAAATACTGTTATTGTTATGTAAGTTTAAAGTGGCATAAGGGGTTTAATATAGTATTTAGTTGCGGTTTTAGGATTTATTTCATTTGAATGACAGAATTTCTTTCATATGTGCTCAGAAAAATTGTTTTTGTGTCACATTAAAAGTAAAAATATTCAATTTGGTGATTTTATATGAAAAAGTCAGAAAATACATTTTCACCTCTAAATCGGTATTGTTTTTTGCTTAAACTGTCTGTCAGTGTCGTTTTCTAATAGATAAAATTTAAATCTTGAGAGCTCATTGCAATCAATCGTGAAAATTAAATAAAACTTTATTTTCAAGAGATTGGTTAGTATACACATAAATCAGTCGATATGAAAAGTTTCTATTTGCATTACAGAACAAGTCGCAATATTTGTTTAATCTCAGATATATAAGGTATTATTATTTGTAGTCAACTATGTAACTTACTTCAGGAACATAGTTTTTTAGGCGGCTAAACTTAAAACTTCTCTATCGTAAAGTTGCTCATTTCACAACATTATTTTCAAAAAATCATATCTCTGTAACTACGCAACCTAGAAGGTTGATCTTTTGTGTTATCGATAGCTTATTTATTGTAGATTACTGGGGTATGCATAACTCCATACCCGCCATAAGGTACCTTTGACCGTGGGACGTCACATTTAATAATTTAAAGGTCGAGATTAAAAAAGACAAGATTCAAGCCGTATCGCCTCCTCAAAGTCCAAAAATCGGATATTTCTGGACATGAAGACTATTAGGACTATTCATACAGGTTACAGGTATCACTTGTCAGGGTGGTGAAATAGGCCCCAAGTGAAAAACCCTAAAAACCACGCCCTTTACGACAATAACTCCTCGAAGAACTATTTCAATCACGGCAACCTCAGAGCCCGAAATAAATCAATTTCCTTGACATTGAAGCAATAAATTAAACGTCTAACCGATTTACTGCCACAGCTAATAACTTAGTCGCCGCAAGGGAGTAAGGAAACGAAACAGACATAGATGTAAGTAAGTTGAGGTAGATATGGTACCAGGCGCACAATCGTGAGCCATTAAATATAGGTTCCGGAACCTATATTTAGTTAGTCGTATGGTTGACGCCAACCTGTCAAGTTGTCAAAATCGTTGGATCAAATTTTAGTTTTGTCAACTATGAACGTCACACGTCTACATAAATAAAAGGTCATTGGAAACAGAGTAGTTTCGTTTATATTCCTTTGACGTTTGTGGGTGTACGATTGTCATCTAACTAGGCTAGGCCCCCCGGAAGTACAGAACGAAGTATTGATGCGGGTATCAGTTCCATCAATTTTATTCGACAATTAGAACTTTTGTCAAAATAAAACTTTCGTTCAAAGAAAGGCGGTGAGTAAGAAGAAACTATCAGTTTTCTTGTTATATTCCGCCATGGTTTTTATGGTTTCTTAATTTATATTTCGAGTTGGTGGTCAGTACGAAAGTTGAAGTAGGTTTATCTGTTTCGTTTCTTTACTCTTTTCAATACGCCACCCACAGCTCGACCCGATTGCCTTTCACCTAAAATAAACTAAACAATACTGAAGGCACTTGTGGTTGTCTACTAAACTATACAATATATACATATCAATCTGATCAATCAAGATAGAAAGCTTTTGTCTACTGGGTTACTATCATGTTAAGCTGTAGTTAGGTTAGAAAGTGAAATTTTTGACAGAAAAAATCTTACGGAAAGATGCCTAGAAACTAGAAAGTAACTTAAGCTCTAAAGATTATCGCTGCTAGACCTAAGACCTATTCAACGCCTATTGAGCACCTATCAATAATATTGATAGGTGCTCAATATTATGTGCGGATATTGCCCTGCTATTCAGCTAGGCGATTTAGGAACAATACTGCTATTTAAAGCCAAGAAGGCCTGGCCTGATTTTGCTATGAATAAAGAACTTGAGGGATTTATCTACACTCAGTGTGGAGCCTAAGCTCATCCAATTATCCTTTTTAAGAAAGTACCCTCCTTTTGTGAACCACCTCGTATTGTAGTATCTCGAGAAAACCTCGACATATATGTTTATTTAGGTTAGAGGAAAGGTCTAGTTTAGTTTGAAATAGGCCACACTCATAAACAGTGTTCAAATATTACGGAATGACTCGAATGAAACTTGACGAGCGCTTAGGCGTTGGATGGCCGCTATTCAACGCCTATTGAGCACCTATCAATATCAGCGGATATTGCCTCGCTATTCAGCTAGGCGCTTTAAGAACAATACTGCTATTCAAAGCCAAGAAGGCGTATGTTGGCCTAATTTTCCTATGAACTTGTGGGATTTACCCACAGCTTCGAGCCTACGTTGCACCATGGTTTAGTCAGTATTGATTTTTTCATGATTATCTTGAAACAGATGTAGTGCATAATTGTTTTCCATCGTATTTTCTCGGAAACGTTCGTATTTGTCATGCTACTTCATTCAACCACAGTACTTTTTGTACCGAGACTGACTGAAATAGCAAGACACGTTCGTACGTTTCCGTGAAAATACGATGGAAAATAATTATGCACTACATCTGTACATTATCCTACTGGCTTCTGCCCGCGACTTTGGGATGATAACCTGCCACCACTATCCTTACACAGGTGTAAGTGTGTTCTTTGTTGTATTTACAAATACCGAATAGCCTAATCCTATTAGTTTCATTAATATTGGTACTTACGACTTTTCCACCAAGCAAGACCTAGCCCGTATCTAGGGCAACGTCCCCGCGTCCCGGTTCCCGAGTTTAATTTCCGCCAGCGAAGCGATGCTTAATGCGCCGATTTTAAATTTTAACTGGCTTTAGCTCGAGCAGGCTTTTCGACTTTTAACCTATATACGGATAAACTTAGAGTGAACGTGGGATTATCATTTGTTTTGTTTTTAACGTTGAACAATGTAGAAGTGTCGTTTTCTAGAAGGATTGATTTGGAGTTGCATCTTTTGAGCTTGGGCAAAAATGTTTTCGTACGTATGCCCGGATGTTCTCCTCTAAATGGACAGGTCGCAATTCTCAACCGATTCTCGTGAAATTTTGTGAGCAGGTTCGATGGTTAAATAGATTTCTTTTGTAAATTCCGTTTTTAGAAAAATTTCAAAATGGCGGGGCGGAGCCATACATTTAGTCAGTTTTTAGTTATGCTTGCGGGCTCTACAGCTCAGAGAGCCACAAGTGTATCTTCTGGTTGATAACGAAATAAGTTTACTTTGTACCTTTATATTAATTATCAATTTGGAGGTCAGTGCGTGACGTCGCTTTTACGGAGAAGAATAACCTAGAACGATTTCGCAATTTTGTTTTTTTGCAATCACTATTTGGTAACATCGTGTCAGTTATTTTATTTATGGACCATTGATAAAACTCCGATGTTTGCAAGTCCTTAGACAGCAGGTTGGCACCGAACAGCAGTAGGGCTTCAGTAAAGATTTTACACATCACTTGCTCAGGCGCATGTGGCAGAGTATAGTGTTTCCTAGGACAGGTGTGCCGAAAAAAGAACATCTTTGGAATTTGATGAATGTTTATAATATGTACCTACCTAATTTTAAAGTTGAACAAATGTTGCGAACAGTTTTTGCTAGTTTTGTTACATAACCTCGGAATAAGTAAGATATTTTTTGGGGCAGGATGCATTTGCTGAAAGAAATTAGAAACGCTTGTATAATGGAGTATACGCTACATTAATTCTTATAAAGTATTAAAGTAAAATTTTAGAAGGACCATTTCGTTAAGTAAAAAACGGATTGCATAAAAATATAGAGCGACCCCTCTTCCGAACTCTCTTGATTTGAGTCTTGATTGACACCAGTTGCATTTCCAATATTTCCATATGGACTGTCAAAACAAGTTTCATTTGAATCAATCCACTACCATAATGTGACAGGGACCTTGTGTGGCCAATTCATGAACCATTAACCAACACAAGCGCTCACTTAGTTCCGGACAATGCCGATAGATGGCGCGACGCGTCGCCGCCCGCCAACATCGACTCTTGCGCACAATCACGGAAAACATCGCAATCGACTGTGAGCTAGTGTTTAGAGTAATCTGAGCTATGGAATAGTAGAAACTGTGCGTGATCAGAGGTCAAGAAGTACACAGGTTATAGTGATGGGTTAGTGTTGTGAATGTAGACCAGCTGCATGCTGTTGCTGTTGACATAATGAGATAAACACCAGCCCGCCAACGCTGAACGGATGGTTTATATTGAACATGCGGTGTTATGAAACTTTAACTTATGCTATATTTCTACCATCCCTGTCAAACTATGTATCTTTATGGTGCTTAGTGTTTGACGTATTCAATTTACAGTGGTTGTAAAACTTGTAAATCAACCAAGACATTAAGACAAGGTGAAGGTTGCGACAGATAGATAGACGGAATTAGTATTGTGGCCATCATTGGGGAAGGCTTATAAGTTTATGAGTGGATGTCAGCTGACAAATAAATAATATTATAAACAATGGTAAAGACTCGTAACGAGTGTCTTTAGCTACACGGACACATGAGTATGTACAGTATAAGTTAGCACTTCGGAAAATTTAAAATGGATTGTAAGAATGTAGGTAACTTACCTAAGGTAGCCCGGCCCTTAAAAATCTTTCCAATTATGATTATTAATTGATACTATAGAATATAATAGTACCGCGGGACAATCAAACTTAAAATGCTACAGACTGACAAATGGACACGTCACCATGATTCTTAAAAAGTAGTTGCTCGAAGGCAAGCGATGCCATCAAAGGGAACGTCAGATCACGCCATTGGTCAGCCGCCCTTTCACTGATGACGCATTTTTGTGTAATTTATTCGATCGACTATTCTCTGAAATATCGTGCCTGTCCACTAGTGCCCTTGAATGAAGATGAAGAAACACTAACTATAACCAGGGGTGCGAAACTCCTGACTTCGGCCAAACTCGGCTCCGCTCGGCTCAGCATTGCTCCGAGCAATTATTAGGGTTGGCACCACTTGACTGCCTTTTGCGTTCACGACCACAGATAAGATAATCACTTGATTTTTGACAACCCTAAATTGCCGAAAGGGATAGTGCCTTATATTAGAAAGGGATAGCATGATTCGACCCTGAACCGCTGTCAAACTTCGGTTTTGTAGGAAGTTTCCTTTCTGTACGGTAGTACTATTATTTATTCTGTGCTATAACTGTACTAAGATATTCTTTTATTTTTCAATATTTTAATCCACACTGGAGACCAAAGTTTAGTAGATATTAGAAAATTATGTTTAGTAGATATAGACGAGTGTAGAAAACTACAATAAATTGCTGATAAATTGGTTATTGTGATGCTATATATATTAGGCGGTCTAATTTTCATAAATGCATATGTTACAATCCGGATGACACAATATGTGACGTTCCACGGGAAAAGGTACCTTATGAGGGTTTCTAGTTTCGGAGATATTAAATGTTTTGTAAAGAGGTGAAAAAATGCTCAATTTTTTATTATTGTGTGATCTGAAACCTTAATGCGTAACGTTTGTTTACCTGTTTTTATTTTTGTTATAAGTTAGTTATAAGCCTAGTAATGTGGTCTCAGAGTTTAGTAGAAAAGGTACCTTATGGAAAAAAGATTGAAAATTCCCAAAAAAACTAGTCAATACGGGAAAAGAAGTTTGGTAGAGAACTGTATTAGCATTCTGCAAAACTAATTTGATAATTTCAGTTCTGGTTGGGGCGCCTCGCAAATATTATAACCGTACATAGACCGACATCACAAATCCAAGTAGACTGCTATTATACCAAAGTTACTCTCGTCAAGTCTTTCTTAACTAGAATAATCTTCATTTGGTTTGGTCGCATGCAGTAAATCAGCCATTGGTTTGCTGAAAAATGCCAATACCCGACGCATTACCTTATGGAATATCTGAGGTCATTGAACCTCAATGCCGCTTATCTTCAATAGCAACCGAAATATATTATTGATAAGAAATAGACGATTTATACCATCTTAACCCCAAAATATTATTAGTTTATCCTAACTGTTCCATCATCATCATGCCTCATCATGTAACTTGACCACAAGGTACCTTTTCATTACATACAAATTATTGGTCTTTTTTAAGATTATTATGACGAAGAACTAATTAAATTGGGGGCAGTTTAATGTAAATTAATATTTTCTATTCATAAAAGATAAACTATAATATGATTGATATTTTGTAGTGATGTATTATTAGATTTATTTCCATAAGGTACCTTTTCGTAAATGTATGGAGCAAATACTGTTATTGTTATGTAAGTTTAAAGTGGCATAAGGGGTTAAATATAGTATTTAGTTGGGGTTTTAGGATTTATTTCATTTGAATGACAGAATTTCTTTCATATGTGCTCAGAAAAATTGATTGTGTGTCACATTAAAAGTAAAAATATTCAATTTTGTGATTTTATATGAAAAAGTCAGAAAATACATTTTCACCTCTAAATCGGTATTGTTTTTTGCTTAAACTGTCTGTCAGTGTCGTTTTCTAATAAATAAAATTTAAATCTTGAGAGCTCATTGCAATCAATCGTGAAAATGAAATAAAACTTTATTTTCAAGAGATTGGTTAGTATACACATAAATCAGTCGATATCAAAAGTTTCTATTTGCATTACAGAACAAGTCGCAATATTTTTTTAATCTCAGATATATAAGGCATTATTATTTGTAGTCAACTATGTAACTTACTTCAGGAACATAGTTTTTTAGCCGGCTAAACTTAAAACTTCTCTATCGTAAAGTTGCTCATTTCACAACATTATTTTCAAAAAATCATATCTCTGTAACTACGCAACCTAGAAGGTTGATCTTTTGTGTTATCGATAGGTTATTTATTGTAGATTACTGGGATATGCATAACTCCATACCCGCCATAAGGTACCTTTGACCGTGGGACGTCACATATTAGCTTCTGTAGTATGAAGTACATATTAATCATCTTTTCGAAGAACTAGATAAATCAGTTCCGTCAGAGGAAAAATATATCTATGGATGTTCTACACATACATTAAATATTAATTAAGTTCCCGTCACTATAACTCCGCCGTCAAATATAGGTATCAGAGTGTACAAGTTACTTAAAAATATAAAATATGCACACTAACGACAACAGAGAGTACGTGATCAGATATTTGTGAGCAACTCGGACACTCCGATATATCTAAATGGAGATCTGTACAATTATAGTACGGAATTGCGGATACGGATGTATGATTCATACCGAGGCGTCTCACCCCCATCTTATGACGCGACGCTACTCGTATTAATAACTGCATTTAAATGAGATGCTATATTCGAGTCAGGCTATAACACTCGTCATTAATATTAAATGCTTCACCCCCATCACGAGCCATAAATAGCCCAAGCCATAGTCCAAGCAATAAAAATTTGATTGTTTAATCCCACTTAATCCCCAATATAAACTATTTAGTTATCTGCGTCTTCGTGCGTTTGCGTGATTGAGTAAACTTTTACACCAATTACACCTTAACAATATGTACATTAACTCATTAAGTTACGGCTTTCTTCGGCAAACACAATTTAATATTACATTTTAATTGATCGACTGTTGTTTTTGACCCCAGGGCTGGCTCATTCCTAGGCCAAAGAATAGGCATAGCTATTCAGCGTGGGAATGTAGCCAGCCTTATGGGCACCCTTCCGCAGGGGACAGATCTGGGGGACCTAAGATAGGTGGTAAGTTTGTTTATTTATTTTATTAGTTTTAATTTATTTACTTTATACTTAATTTTAATAATACATAGTTTATAAGTTTTGTTATAAATAAATTAAGTTATTCATTGTTAGTTAGAGCAAAAAAATTCGTTAAGTACTTTTAGTTCGTTTTAGTTAGGAGTTGCACATTTAAGGACATTACATTATTACTGATTTAGTTCGGGTCAGTGTTCGGGTGCACTCGGTGAACGTTCTGTATGATCATTATATCAACGGATGAGTCTACTAAATGATGCGGCGTGGTCACGGACACTAACTGTCATGTTGTGGCGTAAGACATGAGAGCAAGCGGTCAGTCAGGCGGGCGGAATAGTGGAGGCTTCGGCACATTGCAGCGGGGCATGGAGGGGCCCACAGAATTGTTCGGAACTGTCACCTTTTGCGTTTAACTGACAGGCTGATATCGTCCGGCGAACTGGTAATCTGTGGGCCCCTTGAGACTCTCAAGTTGAGAGTTGAATTTCTCCAAGCCAGAATGTAGTGCTTGTGGACACCTATAGTACGTTGCTTCTGGAAAAAAACATATGGAAAACTTGGCATAATTAATAGAAGACTTTTTTCAATTGGGATATGTACGTTATGGACCGAAGTAATTTTTCATCAACTCTCCCCAACCCTCCCCCCTCTGCGTCACCCCCCCACACCCCCGCAAAGGGCCCGAAACGCGGTTTTTCTAAATTTTTAAGAAAACCGTTCAGGATATAGAAAAAGTGAGTAGGAACGAAGTGATCCTTACTAAATTTGCTATTTATCTCTTATACACACTATAGTGCTATCACTTATAGTTTTTGTGAAATCTGTCACCATGTATGCAATTTTTTTAGAATTTACTTTTTTTTTCTTTTGTAAGATAACTTTTCTCAAAATATACTTACGATATCGCCAAATTTTGTTTAATTTAAATAAATAGTTAATATGTTCTTTAAAATGGTGTATTATTTATTATTAAACTCATTCATTTGACGATGCTATGCCATTTTGAACATACATCGTCTTCAACCATTTTTAAGCTCACCGAACATCGTTACTATTAACCACTTGACTGTGAAACAGATCGCACGGTCGCGTTTTTATAGCTTGCCTCACATAGAAGGTAGCCTATAGAAGTGGTGTGCGCGTGCCTCCGTGAGGGACAAAATATACGCAATGCGACAATATTAAAAACACGTTTTAACATTCCTGACAATATACCAAAAACAATAATCTACGTATTTCGGTCGGGTTATTGAAATGAAATGATAATTTTTATTTGTTGCCCACCATAACCCATAGTAAATTTATGGTGAGGACCGCTTTCCTGCTTTGCTACTCCTACTGAAAGTTCTATAAGTGTATCTCGTTCGGTCATTTGGCCCCTCCCCCGTTTCCTCTCTATTATTGTACCTCTAATGTTGCCTCACCATGCCTGTCACGCTCTAACAAGTATGTAACTTGTGCGAAAGGGGCGCGCATAGTGATAGGCGATAAAAATGGAACCGTGCTGCGCCCGCTGACCGAATTTTATACAACACAAACGAGGGTGAACCCACGATTTTTGACCATAACACACATGAAAAGTTCATCATCTTCTTCGCGTTGTTCCATTTTGCCACAGCTCATGATTTGACGTAGACACTAGTTTTTATGAAAGCGACTGCCATCTGACCTTCCAACCCAGAGGGGAAACTAGGTCTTACTGGGATTAGTCCGGTTTCCTCACGATGTTTTCCTTCACCGAAAAGCGACAACTAACGCGAGGAAGAAGATGTGTGTGGTGATCAAAAATCGTGAGTTCACCCTCGGTTGTGCTGTACCTATAAATTTCGGTCAGGATCAGTTTCATATACAGACAAGTGGTTAATAACGATATTAGCTGACATTGAAAATATTTGAAGGCGATGTATTTTAAGATAAGATAAGATACATTTATTGATAAAATTGTACAAATTTTACACGTCAATTCAATGTGGATTCTTTTAACATAATATTTACTATGCTATACAATGTCAACCATATTATTATAAATATATTTAAGTATATAGGTAACGTTACAATGTTCGATTTGTCTTCTTAGTTCTCTATTACAATTTTAATTATCATGAATACAATTATTATATTTACTCATTAAGTTCTCAGTTTTTTATCTAATGTTATTTTTCACACTTTCTTAAAATAAATTCATTCACACTGCAGCAAGAAGTTTATAAAGAAATATTTTATCGCTCGCTGAGGTAATTATGTCACTAGGTAAGGTATTATAGATCTTGACACCTAGGACAGCGAGTGACTTTCGGGCTTTAGCGAGTCTGCGGTGCGGGACAAGTAGCAGGTGTGCACCCCGGGTATTTCTACCATGACACTGACCGCGCGTTGTGTATTGGTCCAGATTGGACCTCACATGCTGGCAGGCCATCAATATGAAGATACAAGGCAGGGTGAGGATTTTATGCTCCTTAAATAATGCTTGAGCTGGATGATCGTAGGCCTTACCAGATATTATTCTAAGAGCCCGCTTCTGTAGTTTAAACGGTCTGTCACAGTCTGCTGACGTACCCCATAGCTTAAAAATGGCATAGGATCGTCAAATGAAGTAGTTTAATAATAAATAACACATACATACATATAATCGCGTCTGTTTCCCGGAGGAGTAGGCAGAGACCACGGTTTTCCACTTGCTACGATCCTTACATACCTCTTTCGCTTCCTTCATTTTCATTACATTCCTCATACACGCTCGCCGGTTTAGGGTGCTCTTGACCTGGCCTTTCTTCAGGATTTCCCCGATCTGATCAGAGAAAATCCGCCGAGGTCGACCCCTTCCAACTCCCACTTCCACTTCTCCCTTATACACTCTCTTTGTTAGCCTTCTTTCACTCATTCTTTCCACATGTCCAAATCATCTCAAAATACCTTTCCCAATTTTAGCCACTACATCAACATTCAGTCCACACTTTTCCCTTATCACACTGTTCCTAATTCTATCTTGCAATCTCACACCACACACACTTCTCATTTCCACTGCATTCATTTGGCTCTGATGCCTCTTCTGCCATACCCAACTTTCGCTATCATACATAAGTGTAGGCACCAACACCCCTCTATGAACAGCCAACCGTGCTTTTTGCGACACCTTCTGGCTGTAGAACTCGCGTTCCAAGGGTTCCGTACATAAGTCCGACTCACGCTTGACTGCACATTTCTAATAGGTTTTCCTATTATCTATAGGTAAAGTACTATTTTGTGTATTTTTTCAAAATTTTAGGCCCAGTAGTTTCAGAGATAAGGGGGGGGGGGGGGGGGGGGAGAAATGGTCGGACAGACAGACAGACGCACGAGTGATCTTATAGGGGTTCTGGTTTTTCCTTTTGAGGTACGGAACCCTAAAAGCGTGAAAGATATCGTAAGTGTTATTTGAGAAAAGTCATTAGAAGAAACAAAACACTGAAAATGCTAAAAATAGCATCTTCCGTGACGTATTGCGCAAAAACTATAAGTGATAGCAGTATAGTGTGTATAAGAGATAAATAGAAAATTTAATAAGGATCACTTCGTTCCTACACCCTTTTTCTGTATCTTGAACGGTTTTCTTAAAAATTAAGAAAAACTAGGTTTTGGACCCTTTGCCGCGGTGTGGGGGGGTGACGCAGAGGGGGGAGGGGAGGGGAGGGTTGATGAAAAATAACCTCGGTCGACAATGTACATATCCCAATTAAAAAAAGTCTTCTATTAATTATGCCGTAATTTTAGCTAATTTCACTGAACTACTAGGCAATGACGCAATGAGTAGGTAAGTTACAAGTTGTATACCAAGAGGATGTCGCAACCGGCTTTTAAAAAGTTCTATAGACGGTTGCAGGTTAGGAGAGTTGCATGATTCGATGTAGTTGTGTAAGACAAGAGAGCAAGCGGATTTTTAGGAAGAGAAGAGTATTTGTTTTTTTTTTCAATAGGTTGTATTTGGGAACCAAGATATCATCTTTTAAATACAACAGCTTTTCAAACGCTCTTAAATCCCGCTAAAATTCGCCCGTGTGTGATGGCGGCCATGACTTGGACCATACCAACCCTAAGCGTATCGTACAACAATTGGCCAAGCGTGTTCGCGAACCATGTAACCAGGTAATTAAAAGATCTGTCTCTGATAACTGCCGACTTATCTGCAGATGAGAGCCGTTAAAGATAACCGTATATAGTCTGTGCGGAAAGAGATGAGTCGTAGAATGTATGGGCTCCCTTACATTCCACGACTCTTCACTTTTCGCACAGACTATATAAGTTTTCTAACATAGAGTTTATTGTTCTTGGTGTTAATTTAGCCATGCCGGCTTTTGTGAGGCATATTTTATATCATCGTCCACTCTGTTAGAGTCGGACCACGCTTTTCAGTTTTCATGGCAATTGCTACGTCAAGGTTGGAGCTTATAGGCATATGTATGCAATTATGCATTCTTACTGCCAAGTTTATGCAAAAATAGCAGGTTCGGAGTCTAACTTGCAATTCATTACTTAATGTTATAGCAAATAATTAAAGAAGACTAACTGTCCACGTATGCTTAGTTAAGACTGATATGGGATAGTGTTGTTAAGTTCCTAGACCAGTAAAAGCACTAGGTCTTGAAAAAACGATAAATTTGTAGTTGAATACACGACACACGACAATGCTCAGACGGACGCTAATGTTGGCGGCGAGAAGCTCTCTTGACGCTAGCCAGGGCACGTTTCGAAACCCGGCTAACACTATTAAAAACGATAAAAAGATTGACCATTTTAAAGTTCCGTTATAGTAATCCAAACACTCAGCGGCTTTCCTGGAAGTCGAGTTCTCAATTCATTATGACATAGGTAGTTCTACTATAGACCCAGCGCAGAGGCACAGCGTCGAGCTCATCCATTTTCAAACAGTTTAGATAACTTCTTACAGCTCACAAAAGAAAGGAACGTCAAATTAGATTTGGCTAGTCAACGATTTTTTTCAAGCGACGCCACTTATAGCCAGCTTTAAAGTGACTACTGACTGTACATATGCTGATTGTTTGTACGGGTCTATGACCCAAGTAACAATTTCTGGTTCTATACTAGTCTATAGAACGTTTCTCAAATCAAATACCACCTATTGGTCCTATAAAAGATCTAAACAGATTGTATAAAAAATGTACAAAAGCTTTTAAAGCGATATAAATAGTTTAAGAGGTGATAGCGTAATTTTAAAATCGAAATTCGTATATTTCGCCCCTGACACTCCAATGGAAGAGCGATAGAGATGAGAGATAGTCGATCTTAAAATTTCGATAGACCTGAGTCACGTTTCTCGTTCGGCCGTTCTGTTAGTTTGTTCGTTTATTTGGGTTTGGATGAATCTTTGTAACTTAGTCACGGCGTTCCGTTCCGGTGCTGGTAAACATTGAGTCACGGGTAATAATAGTTTGGATTAATTAAGCGTAAAGGAATATTTGTAATTAATAGGATTAACTAACAATGCAAATGTAAGTACATAGTACATAATAATAGACATGCGTGATTGCCGATTGGACACCCTACCTTTCATAACATACGAGTAATACGATTTAATTTTCAAGAAGTTTACAAACTTGTTTATAGTCTTAAAATGGTATAAAGATTGTTGGACGAATTTTGCTTAGAATCGCGAGCTTGAAACGAAAGAAAGAAAAAAAAAAACAACACTCTTAACTGATCACCAGTGAACCTTATACCTTTGCAATAAGGAATAGGAATAATCAGTACGATGTAATTCTCACGAGCCTGATGAGGCGGCCGGTTGGCGCATCACCATCAATCATATTAACAATGAGAGCGGTAAGAACTTTCGAAATAGCCGTATACGATCGTAGTTGGAAATGGAGATAGACAAGTTTTGCAATCGGTCATTGCGTTACATCTGGCCATAGATAGATGGCTATAGATCCCGACACGAGTTGCGAAGGCTCCAAGAACTCGATGTGCAAGGGCTTGCAAGAAACCTCATGCCTGATTTAAAACAGCTGCCTACCTCACATGAGGCCTTAATCATGCTATCATTGAACGAGCTACAGCAAGTTCTGTTTCAACGTGGGCAAAAACGCTTTCGTATGTCCGGTTGTCCTGGTCTTCGCCTCTACAGGGCGCATTTCGATAATATTCGTATAAATTTTTGTCGATTTAGTTTATAGAAAATTTTCAAGCCACTAGTATTACTTAGCCAATAAGCCACTAGTACACTCGAGCAAATTACTCAACTTACTTTGAGCATAATAAGACCTAGGGGGGAAACGAAACAGACCAAAACGCAGATATCCAAGGCGCAGGTACAGCTAATATGAAAGCGGAACCATAAGAGGTTACATATCAGAATACCGAAAATCGATTTACCTAATGTTGAATCACCTATGCTCGTTTCACCTATTTTTTTAAATACCTAATGACCAATTAACCTAAGCTCATAACACCTAATGAACGAATTACCTATTGCACGTTTCACCTACAATTGGTTTACCTAAGCTCAGAATACCTATGCTCGATTTACCTAAAGTTGAAACACCTAATACTCGAAATACCTAAAGCTAATATACCTAATACATGAAACACCTAATGTTGATATACCTAATGCACGAAATACCTAAACTCGGTATTCCTAATGATCGAATTGCCTAAAGTTAACATATCTACTGCACGAATTACCTAAAGTCGGTATACCTAATGATCAAATTACCTAAAGTTAACATACCTAATGAACGAAATACCTAAATTCGATACACCTAATGCATGAAATACCTGAACTCGATGCACTTAGTGAACAAAATATGTACCTAAAATCAAAAATATAATTATTGTTTAGTAGAATATTATTAGGACATAAGTACTTACAACATTTGGTATAAATTTTTTAGCCAAATCATTCAATTGACTTACTATTTTTTATTATAATATAAGGTCTAGTCATTATAGCGTGTTAGGTTAACTGCGACCAAACAGTGCCAAAACCGACTTTTATTTCATCGTCATGATGTTAACTTACAAAAATTAAGTTGTTGATAAGATAAGATAACTAATTTTGTATTAGACTTCAGAAATCATCTACTACCTAAAAAGTAGCGTTTCAAAAAGTGTATTTTTAAGTTGTTATCCAAACAAACAGTTTCTACTGTAAGGTTGGGAAATCATACGATTTATTGGGTGGAGTTGCCACTTGATCATTCGGCAAAATGATATGAATTTTGTACTAGGTATATAGATTTTAGGTATTCCGTGCATTAGGCATATCGACATTAGGTAATGCGTGCAGGAAGTATATCAACTTTAGGTATTTCGTGCGATAGGTTTAACAGTTTTAGGTATTTCGTCCATTAGATAAATCAAATTTAGGTACATCGTTAATTAGGTATATCAGCTTTAGGTGTATCGTCCATTAGGTATATCAGCTATAGGTGATTCGTGCATTAGGTACAATAGCTTTAGGTGAAACGTGCAGTAGGTAAAACGTGCATTAGGTATATCGTGCATTAGGTATTTCGTCCATTAGGTTATTTAAGCTTAGGTATTATAAACTTAGGTCAGTCAATGTTTAGGTAAAATGATTGATAGGTAATTTAAAAATAGGTGAATCAAGCATAGGTGATTCAACATTAGGTTAATCAGTTTTCGGTATTCTGATATGTAACCCCATAAGATACATCGTTAAGTATAAAGAAATGTCTTTAATACTACGAGTCAAATAGTCATGTGTCGATTTAGGTAATCAAGGCAACTTAAATCTTTCAATTTATACCGAAAGACTAAGCCATATCATGACGAGTCGAATAGAGTCAGATTACAGCGATTGCACATTATAGGCACGGTGGCTAATGCCTCTCCTAATTCGGGCTGAACAATTGGCTTCCTTCGGCATTTGGCTCCGATATCCGGCGATCAACGCCGCATAATAGACATTTGTTTTGGATTTGCATATGCGAGTGTAAGTTATGTTACATGATGAATATTTATAGAGACGATTGATACGATTATAGATTGTGTTTGCATTGGTTTGTCATGTATAAAGCAGATAAGTTTTTCGTAAGCTCAGTTAGTAGTGTGTTCTGCCCTCATGAGCCCAATTTCAGCGGTACCTATCTCAAACAAATAATTTAGAAAATATAATTTTACTGTTAATAATTTAAGGTACATTTTTACAATCTATTTTGATTGTAGATACCTAGCGGTATTGGTTTAGCAGGGCAGTAGATCACCCAATTCCGATCTCTGATGTAGGGTTCTGATAAGACTTGCTGCCTGTGGATCGCTATTCTGATCCGTTGGGTGAGGAATGAGCCTGCCCTATAAATGCCGTATCAAAGCCCTAATAAGCTTGTTAACTATCCCACAATGTAGCAACAATGCAGGCCAGAGAATTGCAATTTTCCAGGCATTTAGCGGAGGTGTCATCTATAAACTATGCTAGGAACTGGAGCGGCAACGAGATAATATTCTGCCTACGTCGCCTTAGCGTCGTCGCGTACACAAGTGCTTGGCTCGTTCTACTTTTTAGCGACTATATTTTTGCCTCCTCGTAAGTAAGCAATAAGTTCCTTAATATTTTTATTTAAAACTTATATTTGTAGTCAAAATGTTCCAAATAATGTCATATCAGTAAAATAATTGCAGTGTTTTGGCGCTAAAAAGTAAAATGCCGGTAAAAAAGAAGATAGAGCAGGCGGCCTAGCCAAGGCGACAATTGCTTGCCCTTCGCCATCGAATCGCTTTGTGTCTCTTTATCACTCTTCCATTGTGACAGTGTCAGTTGCGTTTCGTTCGCTAGCGATTGGCATGTTGTCTACGGGGCCAGTTTAGAATATTATTTTGTTTGGCCTTAGGTACAAATTGGAACCCGGCGACGTGTCGCGACCGCAGACGACAACTGCAGACTGCTTTTTTTTTGTTAGCCTAGTTTAGGGTCCTACTGCTGGGCAAATCTTTTTATTTAGGATATAATCCTTTAAGCGGCTGAAAGGTCAAATATACGGGCTCGAAAGTTGAGAGCCCGATTATGGAGTTATAAGCCGACGAATTTAATGTATTGTATTGTAGTCCAAAATGGTATCCTTTATTTATATTTTTATGCACTTCGCGCTCACCTGTACCTCGGCGCGGATGTCATTGTTACGGCAACCATTATGTGTCTGTTGCGTAACGTTGTATTATAGTATTCATAGTACTAGCGTTTATCGAATTAGGTGCAATGCATCATCTGAAGTAGGAGTCTTAGGTATGAGTCAAGAGTTTAAAAAATTCTCTAGGCACTTTACTTAGTAAGTTTTGTGAAACTTCTTTTGGCTTTTGACTAACTATAAAGTCTAGTGCAGTTTAGTAGGTAGGTACCAATTTTCCTTTTTACAGACAAAAACAGGGATCAATAGTTTAACCATTGCTCTAAAGGCTAGAACAAAATTTTGACAGTTACGAACAACTGACAGGCCGATACCGTCCGGCGGACTGTTAATCAGTGGGCCCCTTTGCATATAAAACGCTCACGCCCCGCTCACGCTCCGCCCGGAAAACGCGCCTGTGTGACGGAACCTTAATATTGGAAGCACATTTATGGACCAGTTTTTACAAAAGCGACTCACAAACCCAAACCTGGGGCATTAGTTAGAAACTCCACGCAAAATAACTTGCCCGTGCTACACAATACAATAGAATTACAACTTTGCAAAATATGTACACACTTGTCGAGAGGCGAGAACGAGCGTGTACAGTCAGTTGCAGAGAAAAGGTAATGCATAGAAGTATGTAGGCAAAGGTGTTGCAAAGCTGCGCACTTTTCGTCTCGCCCTTCTCCAATTGGGAACTTTTACGAGAATCGGTTGAGAAATGTGACCTGCAGACATACGGATTCCGGACATACGAAAACATTTTTGCCCACGCTGAAACGGAGACCTTCGCTAACACTCGGTCAATTAGAAAAACCCAATAACTAACCAATACCCTATTCTTATTACAAAAAATATTAGAATTAGTAGCCACTAATAGCATACGGGCGTGGGCGCAAGAACCACCAGCATATGTAAAACAATGTTAATTGTCACCAATTACGTCCTTCCTAAATTAGAGGGGAAGTTGGTAATTGTAATTACCAGTCTGTAAACGTACTAAAATGCACCCATCATAATATACATAATAGGCACAGCCAGCATTAGCAGGGCATGAAACAACGCGCCAAAAGTTTCTGTCACCCTGGACACAGTGGACACCTGTCAAACTGACATTTCCAAATACAGATATACCTATCTCTATAGTTCAGGTTCAGAAGTGCCTGTAACAGTCCAATTTTCTACATATAGAGGTATATTTATCTATTTTTGTTGAATTATTTATTAGAGAATGTTATAATGTTTTTCAAACTCGAAGGGAGGGTAGGATGACACCTGTCATTTCAATACCATTTTGCGAGATTTGGCGTTTTTAGGTTATAAATTATATGGAAATGACAGGTCTCATCCTACCCTTCGAGTTTGAAAAATATTATAGATACCTACTTTTGACGCGTAGTCTGAACTACTACTATTGATGGTAATAAAGTTTAAATAAATAAAAGCTAGTGAAAAAAACAACGGGTTGCACTCCGGGAGTGCCGACAGAAGTGAAAACTCAATAACTAGTCCAAAATGTTTGCAGCACTATGTATAATTGACCCATCCTCATTTCTATTGAAAAACTTTAGTTCCGAAATTGCTGGCCAGTGAACTTAAATTTGTAGCGTTAATTGTTTAAAATTCGAATAGAAATTGTAAAGTTACCTTGCAGACCTCGCATCTAAATATATTTGGTCATGATATTTTGAGTTTTATTCACCAGTACTAGAGTTCACTTTTATTAGCGATTTCATCAAGATGAGACTTTATTGAATTATTGAATTATATTGGAGTGATATAAAGTTAGAATGTAACTGTGAGATCCTCGTATTTCAGCCCGTACAAGATTAGAACATTGAGCTTTATTGCTTAATATAAAAGTCCAGTTTTAAATAATTGACCTGATTATGATACGTTATGACCAGGCATTGGAGTTTTTATCGCATGGTAAGACTAATAGCAAGCTATGGAGTCGACATTTGCCATAAATGTAAACTCTTATTCATACTCATACTCATTTATTTAATTTATCTTAAAATGCCTTTAGAGCGGTCGGTCGTGTATATTGAAGTTCCAGTGGATTTCGTTTGATGAAGAATACTGTTGATATGTTTTAAAATAAATTTATGTTTCAATTGGGTGAGTTGTACTTCACAACTCAAGCACACTCTAGCAGATTTTTCATAGTCATATTGTAAATCGTTGTATGGCTCTATCCATGCCAAAATTGCAGCTATTTCTGGGTTAGGCATAATAATTAATTATGGAATAATCCACAACGTATTTACCACTTACAGATATAAATAACTACTACGTTTGCAATCACCAGTGATTGACATATGATAAATACTAATCAATTTTATCAGCGGTCAGTACCTACATGACATTAGGTCTTTCGCAGCGATGTAGTTTGTATAGTTGTATGTTAAAATAGTTGAAGTTATGAATTCATAATGTAATAGAAAAATATTTTTATATATAATTCGACTAAGATAATATACACGACCGACCGCTCTAAAGGCATTTTAAGATAAATTAAATAAATGAGTATGAGTATGAATAAGAGTTTACATTTATGGCAAATGTCGACTCCATAGCTTGCTATTAGTCTTACCATGCGACAAAAACTCCGATGCCTGGTTATGACTAAAGTTCTTTGGTGAATAACATTGTCCGTCACACATGACATAAGTCACGCAAGCGCCCTGCGCCGCCTACATGAAACAGCAGGCTCAGGCATACATTTTCGCCGTGCGGTAGAAAGAGAGGAGAGACGCCTTACGCGTTACGCTGTCCCGAGTTTATCATTTTTTCCCCACCTCAAAAAGTGCTCAGCGCCGCTAAAGAAGTTTTCACTTCAAAAACTTCAGAAATGAATTAGTGATGAAAGTTAATACAGGAACAGCGTGTTGTCCTGAAGGTCAGAGCAGATGTTAAGCTTCATTTTTTTTTTCTCAAAACCAGTTGGGACAATGGACAGGTGTTTTATGCCAGGTGTTGTTTTAATTACTGTTAAAAGCTTTAACCAACTTAAGATAACAGGGTTATGAGTTTTCACACTATCTGATAAGATACTTGAATTTTTAAATGGTGTTGTGATGCAAATATGATTAGTGTTATCTTTAGGATTATGATATTTTTGGCATTCATTATAAATATACATTTCTAGCATTCATTGCATGGTATGGTTTGTCTTCAGGCATATAAAATTGATTTTTGTTATGGATTGTAATAAAAAAAAAATCTCAATTTTAATATCACTTAATTAAATATTATTATTTTCTGTTTTAATTTTCTCTCTGAATTTTATAATGTAAATAGGTATGTAAGTGTGATATGATATGAGCGAAAGCTTGAAATAAATGTTTTTTTTATTTATTTAGTACTTTCATATTATAACGAGTAGAAGTATAGTAATAAATAGGGATAGGTACTAGCACTAATTGTAATTGTTAAACATCCTAACTCCTAAGTGCAACTTAAGTAAAAAAATACACCCCCTTGTTGTTATTCTTTAAACAGCTAGCATAGCAAGCAGAAGTATATTTAGCACATAAGTGGTTATACAAACAGGATGTTCTTGACATAGCCACGACAATTGAAGCAGATTTCTTATATAAGTATAGTGGCAAACTTTTTTTAGGGACTTGTTAAGTTATTCATCTATCTATAATATATAGTACCTTTAAACAAGCAATTCTTGTTTATTTATATGTATATTTCGGCGATCTCGGAAACGGCTCTAACAATTTTGATGAAATTTTGCTATATGGGGGTTTTCAGGGGCGATGAATCCATCTAGCTAGGTCTTATCTCTGGGAAAACGCGCATTTTACAGTTTTTATATGTTTTTCGAGCAAAGCGGTCTCCTAAGATATTGAATATTATTTAAGCCACTTTTTTAGTGTGCTACTAGACTAGACAGATGTATATCATTAATAACTTCTGAACTAGATAGTGGCTTTTATCTACATTAATATGTATATGAATCACCAAGAATAAATAGTCCAGTATTGTTCTAGATTATTCTAATCGCGAAATTAGGGTAGGGTGTGTTTATTACTCACTTGCACTAACAATATTAAAAGTCCTCCCCTAGGGACACCCCTTGCCACCCCAATGTTAGGAATTATTACACACCTACCCCACAAGGAGTACCGAAACAGCCCCAATTCATATAATACATTTACTTCTTAACCTACCACAAGGTCAGCTCTGAATTCTATTTTCAAATAAGGGTAACTGAAGAACCGCCACAAAACATCGTGTGGGGCCGAAATGAATACGGTAAGAAAAATCGATAACATTCGCGGATGTTGATTTAAATATTACGTTCGTGTAGCAGAGGCTTCGCACTGCAATTTTACTACAGCCTTCGATGCGTTGTCATTCATAAAATGCTAAATTTACGTTCGTAATCAAATAATCGATCACCCGTGACGTCCACACGCCCGTGTTTACGTTTCTTTATATCGCTCGTACATACACGGACACCGATCAAAAGCCCATCGATGCAGTAAATTATCGCCGTTTAAAAATAGTACCACGCCTGCTTGGCTAACTGTGTAATTATTTATTTGTTTTGCTAAGGAAAGCTCGAGCGATGAACTCTACGTACCTCATTTTGACGCTCGATCCTTTGTAGGGACCAATCCGTATACACTAATGCACAGCACGCAACAATTGTTCACTTAAAAACCGCATATTTCCACAGGCACAACAGAACATTTCTCTATTATCGACTAATGCACACGTCCGGGACACTACATTGGGTAGCCATATTTGTCAAAAAGTAATTTTTTACTTTTACGTCCCGACCCCGATCCCCATTTCGGAAAGAGGAGAGCGAGAGGACGCTAGCACCGTACCGACACGATGAAGGAATAAAAATAAATATCATTGAACCGGCGACTGCCGGTGCAAACTCGGTCCGAACTAGGCTGCGTCACTAAGTTTTGCCTGCAAAAGGACTAAACTTTGAACTTTACTGATACATTCCCAAGCAAAAAAGGTTGTGGGATTAAGCTTTTACGTACGGTTCGGACCTGTCATCCGAACTTTCGTCCTTATGCGGTGCGACTACCATTCTTGGGCGTATAATACACGACAGTGCAAGGACCAATCACCTAACCGTATTCTATATTTCTGAAATGATACAACTAGTGCCATCTATCGGCGAACCGTAAGAATGTAGTCGAATGAGTCACGAATATTTGGACTGGCAATTTTGTATTGGAAAATTGTTCGATTCGAATCGAATATTGACTTATTCTAAGTTTTCAAACAAATAGAACTGTTTGAAATATAAGAAACACTACCAATAAAAATAACTATATGGGCTTTATACGAGAATAGCGTTATAAATGAGTATTTATACAAAAATATTACATTTCGGACCTTAGATTGGCAACACCTATTGTTACCAGTGACAGCAGCAAACACTCCTGACAGTTTGTTTTCGGAGAAAATTCAGCCTGTTTCTCTTTTCATAAACAGTTCCTTTTTCGAAAATCTCAATATAATGGTGGGCGCAATGCCTGTTAATTTGATACCAAAATTTTGCAACGGTACCATGGATAGCCGGAATGGTACCGAGGAAGGCGAGTCGCAAGTGAGAATCGGCAGTCGTGTGAAGTGCAATGACGACTTCGCCACAGTAAAATATATCGGAGAAGTGCAAGGATACAAAGGAATTTGGTACGGAGTGGAATGGGATGATCCTGCGAGAGGAAAACATGACGGGTCTTTGGATGATATTCAGTATTTTAAGACCTCGAAACCAGGCGCTGGGTCTTTTATACGCCCTAACAAAATTGCACCAAGTATTACTTGTGCTGATGCTATCAAGAAGTATTACGGAGATCGAGAGGTACGCAGCAAGTGTTCTATTAGTTTTTTTTATTAAAACCTCTATGTAAATATTGTTTTTATTGAGTTAATGTTGTGAACAAATTAGGTCATCCACCCACACAAGTAAGTGCCTTAGCTTAGTCATGAACTCAAGGTAAACAAAGCAATACAATAATATGTTTAAAATGGATCAAAACTACTAAAAAAGACATATTATGTATTTTACATTTTTGATGATTAAATGCCTTTAATATATTATGTATAGGCGGTATTATTACTTAAGTATAACTTGGATACTCGAGTTACAGTGTAGTATTACAATTGCTACAAATGACCTTACAAACAAGTTTATTTACATATGATCAAAAGTGTTAACAAGTTTGTACAACAATATGCCTATTTATTAGTTTGAGCTGTACCCCAGAGGCATATACAAAGGTGTTCCATTTTTACGTGCACTTATAACAGTAAATATATGGGAGACCTAGCTTTGCTCGGAAAACATATAAAAACTCAATATAAGATTCAAATTTTTATTTTGACAAAATAAAATTGCATCTATCTTGGCAAGTTCTGTTTCATGGGCGGCTACAGGATGTTTTTCTGGCAGTTTCCTTGATGACACCAATACTATTGTTCATTTCTCTGTGTAGCACTATTTATTATATTGTCATTTTAAATGCTTGGTAAACCGCTAGATGGAGTGGTAAAATACCAGAAAATAGTTGTAGTCAATCAAATTTTAAATTTAATTCATTCACAAAAAGTTATCAATTAAACTCATAATCATGGTAACCAGAGACAATGATGATAATGATATCCTTTTATCCCTCATCAGGGACATGGGGCTCTCAGAAGGGATTTCCATTTTTCGCAGTCCAGCATGAACTCTTCCAGCTCCACCCAGCCGAGGCCAACTGGTGTAGCCTCCTTTTTGCTAATACAGGTTTTAATAAAATTATTTTCAGGATGAGACAGTGGCAGCTCACCGGCGCACAGTGATCAATGAATGGAAGAGGGAGATGGGTGCTCCATTCATTGAAATGGTTGGCTTTGAAAAGATCCATCAGAAACAGTAAGATCTTTTGTCTTTCACTTTGTATATTGTGTCACACAATGGTTAAGAAATTAGGCTGCTAGGAAGTGCATATTTTTAGTATTTATATTGTATACTAGCAGAACTTTCTTTCTAATGAAAGAATGAGTGTTCCTCTAATCTAAATTATAAATTGTTAGGTATTAGGTATACGGTATACAATAGGCACCTAAAGATGTTAACTTGTCAGATTTCTATCATTAAGTTACTCACCAAGAGCATGTTGGAACATGTTATTCCCACAAACAATCGCAAATGGGACCTCCTTTCAAAAGGTTACGAAAGCTTATTTATTTTTAAACTTTATTGCACAAATCCAAAAGTTGTAAATGTGGACTCAATGTTTTAAGCCATTATCTACCAGTCTACCTTTGGGCTGTTTTAACTCCTTCTATTAGTAAGGGACTTGTCTTACATTCAAGTCACAAGTTTTCGTAAGAATAGGCATAGGCCTAGGCCTAGAGCCTTAGGATGAATGTTATCAGAAAGATTGGAGGCACACTTTAAAGAAGTGACATGGTAAATCGGGCTATTTAGAAGAGGCCTATGCCCAGCAATGTTGGCCGGTCGAAGTATTTAGCAGATGGCGCCATCATAGCTTGCCCTGTCAATCCCTAGAATTGTGTAAAATTTTTGTTTTTTTAGTGCCTTGGACGCCAGCCCTTTAAGCCAAATCTCATAGAAAAAGCTATGATGGCGCCATCTATGAAACAGTTGACAGTTGCCAACCCCATAGGCGCAAACACACTGAAGAAGAAAGACTTTTTATATTCAATTATATCTGTTCATTTTGCAGAAAATTCGACCGCCTAGTGGAAGTGTGCGTCCGCGACCGCTGCGTGTCCAGCGCGGGCGACGTTGCCGCTCTGTGCCCGCGCGCCCGCTCGCTCGACGTATCCAGCAACTTGTTTAGCAACTGGCGCGAAGTCATACAGCTGAGCGCGCAGTTGCCAGATCTGAGGGAACTAGATGTCAGGTATGTATAATCATTTTAAATTTTAATCTGTATTATTGTGTAATCATTTCAAAGAAGGGACGCTTAGCATGAGAAAAATATTCGTACATTGACTCGCCTGTTCCTATCTCTATCGCTCGCGCGTAATTATATTGCTGTCCCGCCCATCATGACAGAGGTCAATGACATAGTGCAAGCTAGTGTTGGTTAGGACTCGAGTCCTTTGAGTCCTCTGCTTCAAGACTCTACTCAGTTTGTCAGACTCTTCAAATTAAGTCTAAACTCGAGTTCTTTTCAACTCGTTAAAGCTCCTTGTGAAGAGACTTTAGTCCTTTTCAGAGAACTATAATTTTTTTACAAATACTTTCAAAATGCATTCTCCTTATGTAAAATTTCTAGATTAGGTACACAAATCATACAATAACGCCCAATTTCTTTACTGTTATTTAGGAAAAACCTATAAAATTGTTTACGGAGTCTTTATTCGGAGGCTCAAGTCCTTTTGAGTTGCTCTTAAAAAAGACTCGACAATAAAGGACTCGACTCTCGTAAAAACGAGCTGAGTTCTTCAAATTCAGACTTAAAGGACTCAAGTTCCTACCAACACTACTGCAAGCTGGATAACAATATAATTATGCGCGTGCGGTAGAGATAAGGACAGGCGGGTCATATACGAAATTTCTCATGCTAATCGTCCTTTTTTTAATTAATATCTTACAGCAAAAACCGCATGGCCATCAACTTACCCGAAGAAACCCTGGACCAGCTCTCGATCAATCTATCCAACTTGGAAAAACTCAACATATCCGTCTGCGACTACGAATGGTCCGACATCCTTGCTCTATCCCACCTCACTCCGAAGATCCAAGAAATCATTGCCGCTTACAACCGAGTCAGAACTATATCACCACCAACGGTCACTCTCCGAACACTAACCATTCTAAGACTCGATGGGAACCCGATGGACTCATGGTACGAAGTCATGAATCTAGGCTGGTTGGAGAATCTGAAGGTGCTAAGTCTGAACGATTGTCAGATTGAGCAGATCAGGTTCAATGATAATCCGGGGAATGCGAAGGTGGATGTGTTTGAGAATTTGGAGTTGTTGTTTCTAAACAGGAACAAGATAAATGATGTAAGTATGATTTTTGTTTTATATTGTACAGAGTTTCGGTGAAGGAAAACATCGTGAGGAAACCTGCATACATCTGCGAAGAAATTCAAAGGTGTATGTGAAGTTCCCAATCCACATTGGGCTAGCGTGGGGACTATAGCCCAAGCCCTCTCGCGTATGAGAGGAGGCCTGTGCCCAGCAGTGGGATGTATATAGGCTGAATTATTATTATACTCGTATTACTGTACAGAGGAAAACCTTAACCCTTTTCCAGTAGGCCTAGCACATGATTGGCGCGACAGTTCTCGCGGCGAGATAGACTATCCGTCTTTTTCTAACTAATAAAAGAGGGACGGGTATGTCGCGCCAATCATGTGCTAGCCCGGCAGGCACAGTGCGATCTATCGACCACATAAGCGCCAGTAGAATTTTCAACTTAAGCATTCGGATGTAAGGTTCAAATTAGATTGCACTTTCTGGAAATGTGACTTGTCTCAAATCAATCATCGATGTTGGGTTAGGTGGAATATATTAGGATTTTTTGGGAAAACCTTTTTGAATGAATCCTTCTTTGTCAAGATGGTTCTTATATCCGTAAATTCCGTAATTGATGAAAGGGAGTTTTAAATAATTATGGTAAAAAAATCTGTAAAACATAAACGTAGTATTTGCTCTATAAAGTTATGTAACTTAAGTGTATATTATTTCTAGTGGCGGTCAGTAAGCGAGCTGGACAAGCTGAACCGCCTCCGCAAGCTCTACTTCTTGAAGAACCCGATACAGGCCACCGAGGACTATGACACTGGATCTCAGCTGATTATGGCGAAAATTGGCACACTACAGGTATCTATACTAGTTATAACCTCGTAAGGCCCAATGTGCATTGCAATGTACAAACAGCAACACTCTACTGTCCATCGATGGACCTTATTACAAAAGGGATAAGGTCCACCAATGGACAGTTAAGAGTGTGGGCGATGGTACACTCCGTTTCAATGTAATTAGAACCTTTCATAAACCAAATAAAGTAGCATTTCTTTTGTTTCATTGCTTTCTAAAATTGACGAAATTCATCACAAAGACATATGTAACTTCGTTTAAGATGAATAAAGTCTAAGGAAAAAATGTGCCTCGGAAATCAAGAAAAAGTCATTCTCGGATAGATGGCGCACGCACCTTTGGGCTATGCTCGGCTAGATGGCTTGACGACACCGTTTCATATTTAACAATTTTAACACATAGATATCAGTGAATGAACATGGGTCAAAATGATATAGAAATAATAAAATCATTTATCCATATATATACATTTTTTTGATAATTTTATACGTTTTCATTTTGAGTTTTAGTCGTGTGTCGATAGATGGCAGTAAATTTACTGTGACTACAAAATTTACTATAACAGGACCCCTCTATACTATCTATTCTCTTTGCAATTTACTAACAAGGCTCAAATAGTTATACAAATATGTGTTCACGGCTCAAATTAAACATAGGAAAACGACTTCAACAGAAGGCTTGTGACGAAATGATATGATGTTTTTCAAACGTTTGCTTTTTCAGGAACTGAACGGGTCGAAAATAACCCGTGAATTACGCCGGGGAGCGGAGTACGACTACATGAAACGTTACGGGGCGGAATGGAAACGCGCGCAGACGGACCTGCATGCGCAGGCGGCTTTTGATATAGACCATTGCCGATTCCAGGAACTCGTTATGAGTAAGCATACTCCATAGAATGGCCATTTTATTTAAGCCTTTATAAGCCAGAGGGAATATATTTCCCACCTGATTTTGAATTTTATTTCAAATTGATAGAGTTCAATTTTGTATAATTTCTGACACCAACATGCCAATCGTTTACGCTCCGTAGCGAACGAAACGCAACTGTCACTGTGTCACTTGTACACTACAATAGCCAAATCATCCGTCGCAAGTCGCAACTTTCGCTCGACGCGCCGAATCTTTAGTTTTCTAATTTCCTGGCTTTACGGGGAGCATAATGGCTCTTAATAGAAGTCTCATTAACCGTTTTTACTTTCAGAATACGGCATTCCAGACGACAGCCTCCTCGTGCAACAACCAAAATCCTCCACCCTCACCTCACAGCTCCTAGAAATCACACTCCAAGACGAAAACGGAAAACGACTCAAAAAGAAGTTCCCCAACACTATGGCTGTTCAAAAACTGGTCACACTCGCACAGAGACTTTTCGCGAAGGGCAACACCGGAAAACCAAAACTTTATCTACTCGACGACCAAATGAAAGGAGCCGAAATATGCCTAGATAACTACATGAAAGACTTGGCTTATTATTCTATGAAAAATGGAGACAATATTCTCGTTAAATTCAGATAAATTCTGTATATTTATTCATGGCAACCCTTAAGTTAATTGGCGCATTTATTTATTTTCCAAATCAGCTTTGTAAATAACATGTCCAAATTGTACCTGTATTTATTGCTAATGTTTTCACAAATAAATATCCTTATTGTATTTTTATGGTTGTGTTTTTATGTTGGAGGGTTAGGTAGTTTGACTAGTTTGTGATTGAGAGATGATTTTCTACACTCTAAATACCTAATTATAATTCTTATGATCAGAATCGCATTTCATAGCTACATACAACCAGCGCTAACATTACTGCCATTACTAATATTGGGAGCTGGAAGGTTTCTGACAATCGCAAACTATAGTCAAATATAGTACTTTAATGTAATACTCCTCTATTATTGCAGTGTTTTTAATGACGTAGATGACGCATGATGGATCCCTTGGCATGAATGGTCGAGCCCTACAGAATGAAAAATAATGCCTTGTGTTGTTTTTCTGCTTCCTGTTAAGGCCCCTGTACATATTGGGCCAACGCAGGCCAGTCCAAGGGACGCAGCCATGCGGTAGAATGAGATAGCAATATCACTTGCTCTAACGCATAAATGCGTCCCCCAGACTGGCCCACGCTTGCCCAATATGTACAGGGGCCTTTAGAACATTTTAAAGTTTTTAAACTCGGCCACCTAGATTAAAAAAAAGCCTCGACCACTCTCGAAAGGATGCTCGTCAGCTACAGTGCTGCCACCTCTTTTATGACCTGTTTTGTAAAAGTTATAATAGACGGGCGTACTGGACCTCAACCATAGTCTGGTTCGAGGCCCGTTCGATCGTGTGAAAGGTGGTCCGCCGTACGCCAAATTGAATATGCAACTATAAGTGAAAACGAGAACGATATGCTGGCCGAAAATTAGTTTAATATTAGTATGCCTCACAATAGTTTAAATTCGATTATAATAATATTCTGATCATAAGGTCGCGGGCCGGTAATCCCGTCTGTCACAGCTTTAAGATACCAAATATTAGATACCAAGTTCAAGCACATGAAGCTGACTATTTATTTATTACTAACATTGCCTTGAAATATAGTTGTCGTCATTATCACATTATTTTTCATTGATGATATGACGTCACTACGACGTTGCGTTTCTTTACATTCTTATTCAAATAATGAAACAGCTGTAACCTCGGACGTGCCCTTCGATTACAACCATATTACAATTTACAACTGAACCAGAGGGGCTACCGCGAAAACCGAAATTCGCAAATTGCGGGGATCTTTCTCTTTTACTCCAATGGAGGCGTAATTAGAGTGACAGAGAAAAATGCCCGCAATTTGCGAACTTCGATTTTTGCGGTTATAGCCCAGACCACAACCAGACGCGCAACGAAAACAAACCCATTTTGATACTGGCCACATTCACCTCGATCGCCATTGGTAACGGTTGTGTCAACAAAACTTTTGTTTACAAATGGCCACTGGCGATAAATTCAAAGTTGCTCTGCCATAAGATGTGAGAGTATTAGTTTAGTTTAATATTAGTTTTCAGTGATGGGTAATTGTTGGGCGTACGTTACCCGCCGCCGGAGTGTGCGTAGACGTATAGTGTTAATATTAATAGGTTTAGACAACGCGGGAAAGACTAAAACCGTGAACAATTTGGCAGGAGAGAACGATAATAAAGTTCTGCCGACCGTAGGTTTTAAGGCTGTTAATTTGATTCATAAGGATACGCCTGTGACTATTTACGATTTGGGAGGAGGGCCGCATTTTAGGCAAATATGGTCGCAGTATTATAGCGAGGTACATGGGGTTATATTTGTTATCGACTCGAGTGATTTTTCACGGTTAGATGAATGCCGTGCTGTGTTGGAAGAAGTGTTATCGCATGATAAAATATCGGGTGAGTTGGTGGAACTAATTATTAATTAAATTCGCATATTGGCGATAAGGCAGGCTGCCGCGGCGAACCGTCCTGGCGTGTATAATTAATCGATTCTGAGCTGTAGTTAATAATTAATACGAGTACATCGATGAGCTCATGTGGATTGGTAAAACTACGCTTTGCCCTTGATATCACCAGGAAAACCGAAAGTTTTTATTATTCCCTGATTAGTTATCCTTAACTATTTTAGAGCTTAATTGTGTTTAATAGATTTTTGACACAATGAAAATAGTAACTATGTGGTTTTTATCCTCATAATCTTCAACCAATTTTAGATACGTACTTCCTCTTCATTCCCTATAAAATTATACAGTTATAATAGGTATAAATAGCTCAATTTGACACATGTATACTTTTCATATTTCTTTATATTATAAACATTAAGTAGGTATACAAGATTGGCATAATTATTAATGTGTGGGTTTCTTCATTCCATTTAGAATTAAAATCTTCTTAGAATCTGATTAGTTTCAATAAAATTTGAGAAATTAAATGTAGGTAACATTGTTAAATGTACTTCCAAATTCATTCTTATTAAATACCTTAATTTGTAGGCAAATTTTAAATGCATATCATGGTTTATTAAATACATATCATGGTTGACTGGTAGAGAATGTCTGCCAATTGTAGCCATATATTAGTAACTATTTATTAATCTGTGCATATATTGTGCAAAAATGTTAAAAAAAACATACTTGTCAAATTCATTCATATACCATCTATTGTTGCAATGATCAACTGATTGTTCTTTTTAATGATGGTGTATAGTATACTCAACCTATTAAATAAATATGCACTCTGATGAATATGCCCCCTTTCCTTTTTGTCATGGATTTTATTTTTTCTTTACTTTCGTCTAGCCTAAGGGTGTTAAAATTCCACCTGTCCAGAGTGTGTTTTGTCTCACATTTTGCTTAATGAGAGATTGAGAAGTAATGACATTGGACCAAGATATTGGACAGATGGAATACCACCCTTAGCCCCTCGTATGGTAAGACACGGATCCGTGCGTGGGAATTTAAATCTATTGTTTTAAATGTCAAGGTCACTTTTTCAATGATCAAATTTGGCAGGCCGCATACGAGGGGTTAAGCTATTTCTATCCCCGTCTGTATCTTTAGGTATGTAAATAAAATTAAACTAACAATTTGCACATTTTCGGGTAGTTATAACATTTATTGGTTAACCAACCAAATACAAAACCTGTATCAGTCACTGAACGACCTGACTTTAACCTACATTATTTGATCATGTAATGTTTTCATCTACCCTCAACTGGCTTAAGGAGCCATTTGAGGGTAGATTTTGTTTACTTTTATTTAAATACCTAAAGGTACAGAGTATATGTGACGTCCCACGGGTAAAGGTACCTTATGGCGGTTGGCGCTTACCCTATTATTAACGCCGCTCCAATATTATTGCGGCGGTATGCGACGTAAGCGCCAGCCGCCATAAGGTACCTTTTGCCGTGGAACGTCACATATAGTTAGGAACAATGAAAATTCCTTATTGTGTTTCATGGTTACACTTTCATAGGGAAACCAATACTGGTGCTGGCCAACAAGCAGGACAAGTCGGGCGCGCTGGACGACATAGATGTCGTCGAGAAACTCAACATAGAACCGCTTGTTAACAAGTAAGTTCGCATTCTAGCCTCCTAAGGCCCAGCCATACAAATAAAAAATCCAAAATTTGAACCTTAAGTGTAGGAAATAGAGTTAGTTTTGCGTTGTTTGAAAATTGAACGAATCAAATCAAAAGTGACACTATTCCGATTGAATATGATTTAAATTTCATTGAACTAAAGAAGTACTATAGGTAGGACCTTGGGCCTTAATAGGGCTTAGTACTTGGGCCTTAGTAGGGCTTACTAGGGCCTAGGCAAGGAGGACATGTCACTGGACGTCTTAGGGCGTCTGCTAGCTGGCGCGGTTATCGGTTAACGAAAATACAGTATGAACAATGCTAACTGGAGCGGAGGCGCGCGACGGATTTTACCTACAATGGCACCCGCATGGCACCCGCTAGCGGACGCCCTTAACTGGAAGCCACGGAAGCTCATAACCAGAGATCGGCGGGGGTGAGCTTGCCTTATAATATGACGTAAGACATGTCAAATTCTAAGGTAAATAGCTCACCCCCGCCGATCTCTGCTCATAACATAACTAATAATAAAAGTTTATAATGCTCTATGTTATTTTTTCGTCAATAATTAAGAGCTACTGAAAACTATCACTATTTTTACAAGGGACTTCATTGCGCGTATTAAGTTTTCAAATTGACCTCCAACGTTTTGAGGGCGTCATTGTCTTGGAGAAAGACTGAACGTCGGAAGTAAATTGTAAAGCTGTACGCGAGCGAAATTGTGAAACTGTAGCCAAGTGTACGCGATTAAGGGCTGATTTAGACGGCGCGCGAACTCGCATGCGATTTTAGTTACATTGCGGACTGTTGGTTACGACCAATTCAACCGATCGACCAAAACCCGCAATGTAATGAAACTCGCACGCGAGTTCTCGCATCGTCTTAATGTGCCCTTATTCCCGTTTTATAATTAATAATGTGAAAGACTAATATTCACGAATTCACGCAAAATCCCCAGTTTATAAATTATAATATCATAATGCTGTTAGTAAACATCATAATGTGTAGGTTACCCAGAGGTTGTAAGCCTATCTAATACCCGTATGCTTGGACTTGTAAGTCTTCTGCCTATCGGAATAGGGGCAATGTCAATGTCACCAAGGAATATGGAATGGAATAAAAGTGGAGGGGGTACCTAATACCTAATGTCACATTTTTTTATGAAACATGTCGACAAACATGAACTATACAGTAAGTAGGTAGCACAGACAGTATTCAATGTAGGTAATCCGTGTAAAGGCTCGTATTTCGTATTGTCACAGTACACTACAGTAGTGAATCTAAGGCCGCTCGGCAAGTTATTTACCTACTCTTGCGTTGGCGCTTAGGGTTGTCACTTTTATTTTTAGTTAAATATTATTTGCGTATTATGAGTAGCACTAGGTTTCTATTTATATAATATAATGAAATGTTCTAACAATTCATAAATGACGTATAAATGAAACGCTAATGAAATATTTAAATGGCATTTATTAAAAAAAATATAAATTCAATAGTGAAAAAAAGTTCCTCCGGTTTCTGCATGTTCGGAACGCTTTACTGTTAGCGGTTAAAGTCATGTAAATTCTCATCCTTACGTATAACATTAGTAAAAAGGTTTTAGGGAAGCATGGGCAGGGCATCGTAAATTCTGTCTTTTAATTGTTCCTAAATTGACGTGCCGATTTTAATGTTGATGTGGTCCTTTTCAAACGCTTTGCGAAACACCTTCTCCATCCTTTCTATATTCACGACGAAGTCATCGGGTGGGACTCTGAGTAATTTCGATCTGTACCATAATTCCTGTAATTAATGTATTGTGAAGAATGACAAGTCCGGGTTTGAGGTGTCGTTATTGTGACACCCAAAGACACTAAGTACAATATTTTTTTCCTCTGTTCAAAGTCATGATCAAAAAAATTAAGGCCGGTAAGAGCAGGCAAATGCGAGCGGGCGTGCAGCGTACTCGAATGCGCGCGATCACAGTCGCGGTCGCGGTACGGCCCACACTGCCGCCACCGTATTCCCCCGTATATTATGCGTGTCAGCGCGTGCGTACACGGCGCCCAGCGCGCACGCATACATTCAAGCCGGCAGCGGCACATTTCTATGAAGATTCACTACTGTTCTGGTACTGTGGTATTGTCAACGAAAGGATAATTGATACAGAGGAAATGGGAATGGGAACGGAAGGAATCACAGAAGTTGCATACAGAAGTAATGCGCTAAAACTGTAAATTGCATTTATGAGAAAGATTATTTTTAAGTAGTGACAAAATGCTGGTTTTACGCGACATATAAACAGAATATAGATATCGGTACCAATGTTGAGGATCAGGGGGCCTAGCCAAGATGACAATCATTTGCGATACGACACTGAAACGCTGTCTCTCTATCACTTTTCCATAGCTTTTCGAGAAAGATAGCGTTTCGTAGCCGTAACCGCAAACTTTTGTCATCTTGGCAAGGCCCTCAGACAACGATAGTGTAGTTCCTTTTAGCTGAGCACTTACTTTTTTCAGATACCGATGTCCAACCCTTGTAGAATCCTACACCGCCGAAGCGGAAACTAAAAAGAAAAAGCCCAAAATCGATCCAGGGCTAAAGAAGGGCTACCACTGGCTCCTCAACTACATAGTTCGCCGTTATGGAGACATCAACCTCCGCGTGCAGACAGACATACATGCTGAATTGGAGAGGAGGCGGCTGCAGAGCAAAGCGAGCCAGACTTTTACGGCTGACAGCGAAAACACGCAAACCGGTACGTTTTTAGGGTTCCGTACCCAAAGGGTAAAAACGGGACCCTATTACTAAGACTCCACTGTCTGTCTGTCTGTCACCAGGCTGTATCTCATGAACCGCACTTGTCCGGTTTTTAAAAAAAATAATTCTTATCCTGCAATGTCACCGACGAAGTTTGGAAGTTCCACTATGGACCAGTGAACAGAAATGTTGACCCTAGAGAATCGGACCAAGCTAATTTTGCATGGCATTTGCAATGAGACCAAACTCGAAATCGCGGAAAAAAATCTGCTGTCTCATACATTTCGGTGAATCAGAGCCAATGTTTTCTATAGAACAGCTGATTTTTTTTTCACGATTTCGGGGTTGGCCCAATAGTAAAAGTTGTTCAGTATGACTTACATATTCATTCACCCCTCAGAGTTTGGTCAGAGATAACAAAATCAACCTGTATAGTTTAGCTAGGTAGGTATGTATATGTGTCGCTTAATTTCAAACTCGGGTAAATCCATTTGACCCTCTCAGCAAATATCTACCCTATTACCTTTTCTTAATACCAAAATCGCATAATCTGACAGATGGATTTACCCGAGTTTGAAGTTAAGCGATTCATATGTACTCTATTGTGGTCTTTATAACAGTTGTTCTGGTATGTTTTAAAAGTCTTGTTCTCTTTTACAGGCTTTGAAAATCCAAACTTCAATCTCGAGACCAAGGACTCCGAAGGCGTCATAGTGGTCAAGCCGGTCTCCACAAAAACAAACAGCATTGATACCACAGTTACCATCGAGAGCGTCGACAAGCCAAAATTATCGCCGCTTTTTGGTCGCGCTAGTACAGAAGCGATGCCCTCTGCAAGGTATTTATTTATACACATCTTAAAGTGATGCCCACAGCAAGGTATTTTAGACATCTTAAAGTGTGGTGACTATAAGGTAGTTAGTTACCAACGAAAAAAAAGTCTAAACCAGGACTCATAGTGGTCAAGCCGGTTTCCATCAAAACCGACAGTGTGGATACCACAGTTACCATCGAGAGTATCGACAAGCCAAAATTATCGCCGCTTTTTGGTCGCGCTAGTACATAGGCGATGCCCGCAGCAAGGTATTTGTACACTATTTTACACATCTATAAGTATGGTGGCTCTAGTTACCAACCATAATAAAGTATAAACCAGGACTCATAGTGGTCAAGCCGATCTTCATCAAAACCGACAGTGTGGATACCACAGTTACCATCGCGAGTGACGACAAGCCAAAACTATTGCCGCTTTTTGGCCGAGCTAGTATACAGAGACGATGCCTGCTGTGGCAAGGTATTTATATACGATTTTATACATCTTACACAATAGTATTTAGTAAACCTGGACTTATAAAGTAAGCACGGTAAGAATTTCGTACATTGACCCACCGTTTCCATATATGGGTTTCCCGCTCGCACAGTGGCATTGACCGCCGGCACATGGGCGAGACACCAATATAATTACATAAAAGTTGTGTAAAAATATTGCCCGTAAAGCCAAAGGGAGGAAAGGGTCGTCGTACCTTTGAATGAAGAAGCGGTCGTCCACATTCATCATAAGTTAATTTACATCAACAGCAAGTATACTCATGGAAAATTTTTGAGGAAAGCAAAAAAGAAAGGTTTAATTACTGGATTAGTAAATAAACTTGTTTTTGCGTTCCTCTAAACTTGTTCATGAGTTTTAAACTCATGAACATACTCATCGAATACTAATTCGTATCGACTACTATATACATAATTAATTAAAGACTGTAATTTATCCACCTAATTTAATTAATTATTTGTGTTTAAAGGGTTGAGTTGGAGCCTCGAGCGGAATTCAGAAAGCTGTCACCGATCGCCCGCAACAGGAGCGGCGTTAATAACATCGACTTTATGAATAGACCACATTCTAGCCCCACTAAGAAGATAAAGGTACTTATTAGGTTTTATAATAAACTAGACGGGCCCGCAGCTCCGCTCGCGTACATGAAATAAAGAGTTTGTCTTATGTTTAGTTAAATACCGACATTATTATGTAGGCATTCAATCCTGTCAGGGTTTATAACTGTGATAAGGATTTCTTATTTGTAGCCTTTATTTGGATAACTTACTTCCCAAATTTCTCAAGAATGATGTGATTTGATAAAAGGCAAGATTGTATTTTTTCATCTACGTAGGTATTTATTTAAAACTTGTTTCAACATAAAATTATTATTTATTTTTATAAGCCTGGTTGCAAAAACGTTCATTAGATTTATGTCCGCCTTAAGACGAATATGGACGACCACCGCCCATAAATCGCATTTATATATAATTATAATGATATATAAATACTTATATACATAGAAAACATCCATAACTCAGGAACAAATATTTGTGATAAACACACAAATAAATGCCCTTACCAGGATTCGCACCCGGGACCTCCTGCTTCGTAGGCAGGGTCACTAATACCGACTAGGCTAGGAGGCCGTAGGCAATAATTATGATATTTTATTTATTTTATTTTATTTTATTTTATTTATTAGGAAAACTTACAGCTTGAGTAACAAGTTAGGTAATAACATAGAAACAGTAAGCCAATTACCATTTCCACAGGTAGAAACTGTATAAAGTATATAGCGTGCGAACTTACAAATTTAATAAATAGTACTTACTTACAATTATATTTTGCTTATCATGCTTAACATACATATTGATGAGGTATTCTTCTTCCTCGCGTTATCCCGGCATTTTGCCACGGCTCACGGTAGCCTGGGGTCCGTTTAATCCCAAGAATTGACGTAAGCACCAGTTTTAAACGAAAGCTACTGCCATCTGACCTTCCAACCCAGAGGGTAAACTAGGCCTTGTTGGGATTAGTCCGGTTTCCTACGATGGTTTCCGGTAAATATCAAATGATATTTCGTACATAAGTTCTGAAAAACTCGTTGGTACGAGCCAACCCAGAGGGTAAACTAGGCCTTGTTGGGATTAGTCCGGTTTCCTACGATGGTTTCCGGTAAATATCAAATGATATTTCGTACATAAGTTCTGAAAAACTCGTTGGTACGAGCCGGGGTTTGAACCCGCGACCTCCGGATTGAAAGTCGCACGCTCTTACCACTAGGCCACCAGCGCGCGCAAATTTTGAGCTTTAATAATAATATTATAGTATCTCTTGCAGGTCGAGCCATTGAGTCAAAACACATCTCTAGAGTCTGAAGAGAAAACGGCTCGAGAGCCGGAGCGACCGCGGCGTATTATCAGAGACGGGGAAATTATGCGGAGAGAAATATTACTCGCAGGTATGTTTTATATGGCGTGACCACAGTATTTGCAGGTCGAGCCATTGAGTCAAAACTCATCTCTAGGCGACCACGCCGTGTTATCAGAGACGGAGAAATTTCATCATCATCATCATCATCTCAGCCATAAGACGTCCACTGCTGAACATAGGCCTCCCCCTTGGACCTCCATTCGTACCGGTTGGAAGCGACCCGCATCCAGCGTCCTCCGACGGCCTTAACAAGGTCGTCTGTCCATCTTGTGGGTGGACGTCTTACGCTGCGCTTGCTAGTCCGTGGTCTCCACTCGAGCACTTTTCGACCGACCCCATCGGCCATCTTCTCTGCGCGCAATGTGGCCTGCCCATTGCCACTTTAGCTTGCTAATCCGGTGGGCTATGTCGGTGACTTTAGTTCGTCTACGGATCTCCTCATTTCTGATTCGATCACGCAGAGAAACTCCGAGCATAGACCTCTCCATAGCTCGTTGAGCGACTTTGAGTTTTGAGATGAGGCCGATAGTGAAAGACCACGTTTCGAAGCCGTAAGTCATCACTGGTAACACACATTGATTAAAGACTTTTGTCTTGAGGTACTGAGGTATGTCGGACGAAAAGACATTACGTAGTTTCCCGAACGCTGCCCAACCGAGTTGGATTCGGCGGTTGACCTCTTTCTCGAGAAATTTAAAGCCGACTAATTACTTTGCGCATCTTAGTAAAACTTGAGAAATATAAATAAGCCCATTTAATCGTTCGGTACAAGTTTCAGATCCAAACATAACAATTGATTCTTAACACATTCGACACCGCGTACCCGACTCTCGGGCATTCGTAAACTTTACTCAGATGCCGGCATACCCGCTAGTCGGGCAAGAGCTATAAACCTACACGCGACGCCGAAGTGCCCGACAGGCGGGCAAGCATTGCATCTTCACTACCTCAGGGCTGCCACTGCCACTAACAGAAAAAATTGTAAGTCTTCTGATTATTGTGGTCGAAAAGTTGGTACAGTTGATTATTATATTTTATTACTTCACTTTGTATTTTTATTTACTTTACCTAATGCGATTACAAAATAAAAATTCTTATTAGTTGGTTACGTGAAATTGCATACACGGGTATGTATCAATAGGAGTTAGAATTAGGAGAAGAACAAAACGGGGAGCCTAAACAGATGAGACAGCAGATTTAATTTTATCCACGTACTTATACGAAAGTTACTTGGCACAGCCCTGAGCGTCCGCCGCTTGCCCGACTAGCGGGTTCGCGGCGTGCGGCATTGAGTTGCACGTTGTTGTCCGACTAGCGAGTACTGTCGGTTTCTGGGGTATTGTTTGAAATTTTGCCTGGTTGCGAAAGTGTTAACAATCAGGACTTGCCAGGAATGCCCTAAAATTCCCATTGTATTTCCAGATTGCAACAAAACCGCCACCTCCGACGTGACCCCGGTCCGCGAGGCGGCCACGCTGCCGGCGGCCGCGCGGCCCGCGTCGGCCTCGCAGCTGGTGCGGCGGCAGCTGGAGATGTCCGCGCACCGGCGTCGCCTTAGTTTGCGCTGTGAGTGTTAATATAAACCGCCACCTCCAACGTGACCCCGGTCCGCGAGGCGGCCACGCTGCCGGTGGCCGCGCGGCCCGCGTCGGCCTCGCAGCTGGTGCGGCGGCAGCTGGAGATGTCCGCGCACAGGCGTCGCTGTAGTTTGCGCTGTGAGTGTTTATATAAACTAACAAATTCGTCTGAATTTAAAAATATTGGGAGATTTCTATTAATTTCCTAAAAAACACTTTTAGATAGATATGATACATTTTTATTATCGGTTGCGTATGAGGCTTTTTTAAAGGCTGTGAATACCTAAATTTTTTTTTTCACGCCTCTGTTCAGAAATGTGGCAATAGAATGTCTAGAACTAAGCTGGAAAGTAGGCAATAGCTGTAGCACCTGAACCACCACTACTACAATGTTTCATTGTTATCATCATCTGTCATTGGTGACGGTTCGCTACAGCAATGAGCATCATTTAAAAACATAAAAATCAATAAAAGGTCTTTTTTGGCGCAACTTTTTCCTTCAAAAATAAAATTAGGTTATTTAAAGGACCAATTTCTTGTTTAAAAAAAGAAATGTCAAAACCATTAATTCATTGAGCTAGTTCATTCGATTCACGCTTAAGACGTTTTTTACTTTTGTAACTGTTTGTGGTTGTTTAGCAAAAACGCTTCTAAGTTTAGAGTCGGTTTGAAGCAAACAATAGAAAAACGCCTCTTAAAATTGATAAAAAAGTAAAAAAGGCGGGATCGGAAATACTCACTGAATTGGATAGTGTAAATTGCTCGCTATAAAAATGTGTTCTTCTAGTGAAGAAAATGATATTTATACGCTGACGCCTACCGAAATTCAAGAGACAGCACAGGTAGTGGCTAGTAATTTGCTACTAGAGAAATCGTGGGCTAGTACTTATAGTTATGCAAATGTTTTCTTATTTCCTCGCAGTAGTGAAAAGCACTATGTAATGCCTCGGCCGGAAACGCTAAAGATGGACTCGTATTATTTGAGGGCCTCCACTAACGTGTCGGCCCTCAAACTCACTCATCCATCTTTTAGCGGTTTTCCGTCCTCTCCTACAATGTACTATTTCTAAAATCGACCTTTTGACTTTTGCTCTAAAAACAGATTTCCGTATCTGATTTTCGCTCAATGCCCTACGGAGTATTCTCTCAACTCTTAACCAAAATTTGCGAGGTGAATTAAATATGTAGCTCACTCTGAGTATGTGTTTGTTGTTAGCATGTTAGACTACGGCGATAGCTTACCACCATGCTGACCGTATAAACATACACCCAAATTGAGAACCTCCTCCTTTTGAAGTCTAGAAGTCGGTTAAAAAACCTCGAAATCGCTGGGTTTGAATTTGGAATATTTTTGCAGACGTACGTAATAAGACGAGTCCGGAACGCGTGTCCATGTTGGTGTACGAACCGAAAAAGAGACATCTCGACAAGGGGGACTTCCAGCACGCCACCAACTGACGCAGGTATTTTTACTTTACATTAAACCCCTTTTACATAAAAAACTTAACAAACTATCGTTAAATTTTTTTTAGCAAGCACGAGTGTTAAAAGAGTATGCAGCAAGCTTTCACTTTAAAATTGAGATTGCTCTGAATCTTTGTACTTACAATAGGATAAGATATATCTAATTCTGTAATTAGTTTATGTAGCTTTAGATACCATAGTAAAACAAAAATACAGCGAATTTAAGTTTTTCATACAAATCTTGTTTTTGCTCTATTCCGTTTGTTTTATAAGCTGAATCTATATAAACTAATTACAGGATTAGATATACCTCATGTCATTGTATGTGTAAAGTTTCATTACAATTCAACACGTAGTTTTAAAATAAGAACGAAACTCCGTTTGTATGAGAAGATGAAATTCAGTGGAGCTTGCTGCGGACTCTTAAAGTAATGGTGGACTTTACTTTGATCTTTATTAAATTTCATTCAGTTCTAAAATAAATAAAAAAATGTGATTTGATTGTATTTGTTTCTATTTACAGGTCGTAAAAAGTTTCTGCAGTGATGGGACCAGTGATTGACAGTTATTTTAATATTTGTTACAAGGTTGTATGTATACATCTTTTTTATTTAAGCAGACGTTCCTTGGTTTGTTAAAATAAATTTAAATGATTATTATATAGAAAAAACACTTATTTTGATTTATTTCACTTAGGGCACTTAGGTTAATCAACTTTAAGACTTTCATTTGTGTGCCATAACTTTGGCAATGATTCAAAGAATTAAATACAAATAATCGTGATTCCTAGTTTGATAGCTGAAATAGATGGTGCTGTACGGCCACATGTTTAAGTGAATTGTCAAACGTCAACGTTTGGTTACCAAGGTTACCGCATAATGTACAGTAAGGTGTAAGGTGTACAGCTATCTACATCAACTGCCAAATTCGAAGCAGGAATTTGTGCTAAACTTAACACGTTGGTTATTCCCACTGAGAAAAAATCGAGTAACACATTGGTAACAATTTTGTGGTAATAGTAACTAGTGAGAACATCACAACACGTCTTAGCACCTAAAATTGTGATGGGATGTCATGTTTAGGTTATAAATGTTATAATGGTAGTACCCAACGTTACAAAAACTTTAAAATCTAAGATTATCGCGTGGTCGTAAAGTGACGTAATTATAAAAGGTACATAAATCGTCAAGTTTTCAATAATTTTGCTCAAGATTATTCAAATGTGAACGAAGCCAAAGGTTAGTAAAAACAGGGTTTAATAGATATTTACAAGCGGAAATAATTAGGAAATGTAATATATTTATTCAGATAATTTGTATAGCGTAGGTTATTCACTAACATTATTGAGGAGGGGGGATCAACTTTTTGTGTTCTATTCTATCCCGTTGTCCAAGTAACAATGAATACTGGTGTAGGTTGTGTTAGAAGAAATGTATCACGTTCTACTAAAACGTTCTTTTACCCCACAGACAAGACATCCTCCAGACTGAGCATAGTAGCTCTACCCCCTCTGCCACGCATACGGTAGTTTTACTCCATTTTCGAGTCGAAAGTGTCTTTGTGTGACGTCCGTGTCTTTGAACGGACCAATCACGGCACGGGACCTCGCTGACCTCGTCCCCCGCACCCCAGTATTTTTGGCAGCATCGGTTTCATGAAATAATTGCTCTAAACTCCGTCTAGAGGACTCCTAGTCTATGTTTTACCCTTTGAACGCCACGCCTATCGTGTGCGGCGCGTCATCGTGAACCTAGCCGTAATGCGCGAAGGCTGATTTTGGGCTGTAGAGTTGCGCGTCAATTGGCGTCTTTGCGGTCGAAGGGTTAACGAGTTTTGCGGTAGAACGTACTCGTAACCATGGCAACGAGTAACACTAAAATGTTGATTCACCCTTTTCATATGTTTAACCCTTTACCAGGCTAAGGGATAGGTACATATTTCCCATATACGGCACTTCAAACATGTGCTCTATTTTCGATGAGTAAGACTGACATTCGATTGTCATTTTTGAAATGTCAGCGTGGTAAAGGGTTAACGTCTGTAGAAGTAGTTGCAATATTTTTTATCCCATTCTTTTAAATCTTAAAATTATATAGGTACCTACCTAGTCATTTAATTAAGGTCAATGTGGCGAAAACCGTCTATGAGGGAAGACCGTCTAGACCTAGACCTCTTTCGTCGCTTTTAACTCTTGCGTCTGTACACATACTCCACTTACACAAGGTCGGTAGAACAGAAGGGGTAAAGCGACGTACGTATACAAATACTAGAGTTCTTGCCCTATGACGGTCTTCCCTACAATCAATGTTATATGCCGGTCTTACCCGCAATGACCTCACTCTAGTATACATATGAATATGATTTATATGATTTCAGTACATACATAGAAATATAAAGGAACATAAGTATCGAAAATTATGTAACGTCCCTACGTTACATATTTTTCGATACTTATTTTTATACTAGTCTATTCTAGTTAAATACTGCCATAATGTGATTTTAAAACATATGTAATTAGGTAAATCATATAGCTTGTATGATAGTTTTATCCCCGTAAGACCCAGGGCAATTTTGGCGCTTTTGAATTTGGATTTTATTTTTCGTTGTACACGGGGACTTACGAGGATTACCTATAGATTTATTGTTGATTATAATAATTTTATCAGTAGTTACTTAGATTTTCACTTTATATGGCGTAATTTGCAATAAGTACTTGTGTAACTCGATTTTTATCAGTGCAATGTCGCGAAATAATTTGAACTACATACTTGTAATGTACATATCATAAGTAGTTTAAAATGTAGAATCGTGAGCGTTGCGAGGAATTCAAAGACCGAATGGGAAAACCTTTGCTGCAACACAAAATATGATTGTTAATTTTCATCAATCATCGAATTTAAATTGTCGTGAGTCATTCTAACGTTAAAATAATTGTATAACAAGTACCTATACTGAGCGCGATGAATTTGGTACCTTGGCGGTCAATGTGGTGCGAGCGGTACAGCAATATAATTATGCGCATGCGATAGAGATATGAAATGGCAGGTCACTGTACAAAATTCTTCGCGCATTGCGTCCTTACTTTAGCTTGGAATTACTTGACTAATACTAGCGCAAGCAAGAGATACGCTTTACCTTACATATTGAACAATAAATATTAATAATAGATTGCGATGCGATTAGAGTGCGATAATTAGCACATTACGCAACTATGTCGAAAATTTATAGGGCCATATGAGTCGCTTAACTTCAAACTCGGGTAAATCCATCTGTCAGATTATGCGATTATAGTATTAAGAGAAGGTAATAGAGTAGATATTTGCTGAGAGGGTCGAATGGATTTACCCGAGTTTGAAGTTAAGCGACACATATGTACTGTACCTACCTACTGTAAAACGTTGTACGATACATGTGCGAATAGGTAATTCGCAACTTGTGTCGTTTAAAACACTCCATTCGGTCATGTTTTAATTTATCGCCAGTCGTTTCTAATTTCCTATTTTTCGCACTTGTATCGTAATGTACATACTATTAAATACATAGTACGGTAATTTTCTACTTTGTATAACTTAATCTTTATAATAAATGATAAAATTATAATTATCTTGTGTGATTACTTACATTTTCATATCCGTAGTTATAGCCAGCAGAATTATAAGAAAGTATGTGGGTGTCCGCTAGGTGGCGCAGTTTGCACGGAGCGTGTTTACGAAAAATAGTAGGCATGTGCGATAACTGGCCGAGACGCGTGGATTTTACCTACACTATGTACGATAAGAGCGTGACCGGTAAAACTTGTAATTGCGATATTTTAAAGCATTTTCATTCAAACGCCTTCTGATTGTATACACCGTGTTTTTATTGAATTCCGTTAACTTCGGGGTATAGTTAAGTACGTTTATAAGGACTAAATGGCATAGTTAATTTTCAAAAAAAACATTTTTTTTTGTTTTCTTTTTTGTTTTTTTTTTTTTGTTTAAAAAGTAATTAAATGTAGCATATAGCGTTGTTGTAACACGGGCATTACATTTAACTCAACCAAACAATTGAAATCTGTGACATATGAATGTCATTTCGTACATCAATCGACCGAGATTGTACTTAAGTTTAGTAGCAAATGTATGAACTCATTCTAAACACTAATCAATATGTAAGCCGGCCCTAAGGCAAGTGTACACGCTTGTAGAGGCCTTATAGGAAAAAAATAAATTATGGATTATCTCCGAAATGGACTTAATTAGAACATCGGTGTCTTTGAGAAAGTTACTTGATTTAAGCTCAGGAATGCACCCTTGAAATTAACGGAAATCAAAAAAAACACGGTGTATAGAGAATATTTTCAACCTTTTTTCTTTAGTTTTACTTGCCCAGAAGGTCCAGAACGCAATGATAGAAGTGGATTTTTTGAAAACATCTGCAAGAACCGTTTTAAATCCTATTTGGAGGAGGTGTTTTTTTTGGAGGTCTTTTTTATTTTTTCCCGCGTTCTGGAAGTCGTAAACATTTTTATACTCTATATAATGCCCACTTAATTACAAACGCCTTTGATTTATTTATATGCAATCAGCGTGGTCTCGTGACATTTTGGGTCCTTTCGGGTACGTACAGAAGAACACTGCCTCATACCGTGAATTGTAAGCGAAATTCTTTTTTTTTATCGAAGTTTAGGTGGGAAACTGTCAAAAGTTTTTTATTATTTTTTACGAAGCATTGTAGGCAAAAGAACATTCTATTCAGGCAGTACTTTTTTTTCTGTGCCACATCCTTAAAATATACATATACACTGGTCACGCTCTTGTCAAACACACTGCACACCCGCGTGGGAAAAACTGACAGCCGTATGTGCAGAGCGTGCATGGAAGAAGAAAACAATAAAACACTTTCTCCCAGATTGTAAACGGGTAGAAGTAAACAGTGCAAATACCTAGGGAATCCGTGCACACTGAAGGAGGCAGTTAGCAACCTGAAGACCTTGCTAGGTTTCGTGGAGGAGCTGGGATTGTTAATAGAGTAGGGTTACCTCTTTTCACGTAAAATAGGCACAGTGGATGTCGATTTACGGAAAATGTTCAGTAAAACTAATTGGGACTAGTCCATACCATACTGACCATAATAACTTCTTGCCAACCGTTTCGGTTAAACGTCGACCTTATCATAACAAACCAAACCTTTTCACTTTATCTTAGTTATTTAAAACAAGTTTAAAGTCCTCGTATCTCTCAACTTAATAGGCGTCATTACTATCCCAACCGCGGCCCATTATTAAACGATTATTTGTCAAATGATATTATATTTTAATGATTGTTTAAGAAGTACTAAGTTTAGCCTAACGACGTTGTTGTTGCTGGTATATATACAAGGAGAAGAAGCCGAAATCATCACAGCGAAGACGCCCGCCGAGCAGGTACGTGGTATATTTTAAAATATGCGGTTTAAGAGCCCATCAACGTGCACACTAGCGCCACAGCTAAAAAATCGTGATTATTTAATATTATACCTACTGTTTTTGTATTGTGTATTTTAAGTACCTTTTGAATACCTACATCAAACTAGTTTTTATGTTGCTGGTTTCGTCGATCTAGGAACTCAAAACAAAAACGGCCGTTTTAACTTTGGACGCATAGATTGACGAATCCAGCAACATAAAAACTAGTTTGATGTATTCAAAAGGTACTTAAATATACAATACGTAGCGGCCCCCTTTTTTCAATATCTTTTGTTAAATTTAAATAATCACGATTATTTAGCTGTGGCGCTAGTGTGCACGTTGATGGGGTCTTAACCGATACGACCTTGAAAATTAACAACAGCACTTGCAACCTCTCTGGTGCTGGTGCTGGTGTCTAGTCTACGGGCGACTGTCATTGCTTACCACCAAGCTATTCGAGAGACGTCCGCTATAGACTCTTGTTATGTGGCTGTGTTGTGTGGTAAAGGGGCCCACTGATTAACAGTCCGCCGGACGGTATCGGCCTGTCAGTTGGTCGGAACTGTCAAAATTTTGTTCTAACTGACAGGCCGATACCGTCCGGCGGACTGTTAATCAGTGGGCTCCTACCTACCTACTTTTCCAATAGAGATCCGGATTCGGGGTAAATTTTATTTGACTGTGCCTTACATTTCTTTTTTTCTTTTCCCGTAGCTTACTTTTAACTTACCCATTTTCCATTTTTTTTATCGTTCGACATAGGTTACCTAATGAGTTGACATATAATTAACTAACAATTAATTTCAGCCATGCGGTTCCTACTACTCCTCCTACCTGCATTGGCGCACGCGCGTCTCTCCATCAACATCGACGTAGCAACTCGGGAGAGTGACGTCAGCGTCAAGTTGCTGGGTGAAGATGATCACGTCATAGATGATGATGAGACGAAAGAATTCAGACTGACTGATGCGCCGCTTAAGGACGCTTGCTCCAGGTAAGAGAAAGTGGGAATTTGAAGTCTTCCATTACTATTTTAGGTAGTAGGTACAGTCACGGATTTCGATTGTTGAGCCATTTAGGGTTTACTTTACATTGGATATTTCATACCGTTAGTATTGACAACCAGATTAGCTTGAACCCTTCGATTAGGAAAACAACCAGTGAATTGAATTTAGCAATATAATAACAATATTGTACGCTCGTAATGGGCAAAATTGTTGATACCTTTATATTTATAACATGTTATACTTATTACACAATTTTGACAATAACATATTATGATATTATCTTATCTTAGTGACGAAATGCAACAAGGTACATTCAGAGAACAAAATCAAGTCCAGCCAGCCCAAAACCAAAAGAAATCCTATCAAACATTATATTTACAGGTACTACGGGCCACGGCCTACGGACGCCTACCTGCACTCCCCGACACCATGGGGCGACCTCTACCAGAGTTACGGCTGGACGCAGGTTCACAGGAACCTCAAGCCTCTGAAAGCCTCTATCCTCGGTACGTATCACCTCTAAATAGTACAGTTACACGGCATTACAGCATAAATATACCAATACCAAAACAACTATATATTAAGGTACGTCACAAATACAAAAATAACTACTACATGTATGCCTATAAGATTTGAGAAGTTCCCCCGTTTCCTCATGGATCCCATCATCAGAACTAGATTTTGACGAAAATGGGTCCAATTATACTTTCAATATAAAAATCCAGATCGGTTAAGATGTATTTCAGACTATAACAAATATAAAAAAACCGAATTGAGAACCCCCTTCTTATGGAAGTTAGAAATCTATTAAAAAATACAAAAAGTCTGACTCGTGAAGGATTTGAACCTCCGCCCTCCGATGGTCAAGTTTTGCTGTATATCGGCGCTCTAACCTACTGAGCTAACGAGTCGGTGCTTCACTCGACGAAAACAGTCATCATATCCCGCAGAAAAACGTCACAAAGTCGTGGGTAGATTTTAAAAAGCTAGTACAACTTGACTTGTAGTTTCGTTATAAATATTTATAATCGGAGGCCAGAATATACAGGACGTTATTGTTAGGTACACAAAATGAATCATCCCTGGTTTCAAGGTGAGTCAGAATCAGAATGATAAAAATATACATAATAGACGTGAACAAATCTAGGTATTTGGCTGTGTACTGAATGTGCACTAATAAAGAGTAATCGGAAATTAATTTATGTTTACTTTTGATTTAGCATTTTCAGAAATTGAAATCAATCTATCTTTAAATCGTGCGGTGAGTGTGAGTGATGTTCATCATATATTATAATTTGCAATAAAAGAAGGAGCTCTTGAGACTCGCAGATCCATTTTTTTTATTTAGAATTTTGCAAAATATAGATGCATTTTCTATAATGTGCCGAGTGCTTAGTTTTATTCGTCAACGTTATTTTCATTCGCATAATATAACCTAAAATACATCTCTTTCTGTGTCAATTCGCGTCAATTTTAAACTCTGAGGAACCAGACACATTAATTAACGCATTCACTGCCAGAGGGCGTGGCCTAGGAACTAACTTGTATGACGGTGGACGCACATGTGCGTCGGGGGCAGTGAATGTGTTAATGGAAAGGCACACACTTTTTTCTCTTACAAATTCTGTACCTACCTGTATGTGTATAGTGAAATTTTTTTCACAAAAAAAAAACAAACTAAAAACAAGTCCATTCATAATTCGTGATCCGCAACGCAGACTTCGTCACCTACCATGGTATAATAATATACTCCGCCTGGTACTCTCTTCCCGTCTTTTCTAGGTCACCTGACTGACACAAGCCTATGTCATCATGCGACAGCGCTATATGATAATATGCGATAGCGCTATACAAAGCGGCAATGTTATTGTGACGTAGGCTTGTGTCACTCTGGGAAGATAAGACCATGTTTTATTAGACTATGTCACCTACTAATTTAATTTATTAACATGAATTTGTAAAGATGAAATGGGGCATTATATAATAAGGGACTTTATTGTCGATGGCGCTTACGCCGCACAGCGTCGCGCGGCATTGTATTTATATCGGAGCATCGCTAATAATGGCGTAAGCGCCATCGACAATAAGGTCTCTTTTAATAGTTAACGTCACAAATATGTTTTATGTTTATTTAGGTATCCATGCTGAGCCGGCGATCATAGGGTCCCAGAGCTTCAGGAACAACGGCACCAAAACGGCCCAGTTCAAAGCCGATCTGACCCAAACAGTTTCTAATACTATTAGCAACAGTTGGAACCTACAACACGCCATCAATGTCGGACAGGATATCTCAGTGGAATTCGTCATTCCTGTCGGCAAGGTCTGTATGTGTAAAGATTACAATTCTCCAATTACAAACCATTTTGTTAGTAAAGTGTATTTGGATAATTTCGACAACAGGGTAATTTTGAAAATTTGTGACAATGTGATGATTTCACTGCCGTCTTAACTTTGCAGGATTTTAACACGAGTAGGTAGGTAATTACTAATTATTGGGCGGGAGTTCTCTTCAAAAATTCCTCATAGTGTAGTTGTTATGTTAGAGCAACTCATAATAAAATTACCCTTTATAAAACGTCAGAACTATTTTTTATTAGAAATTACTGTTGAGAAATAGACATCAGGGACCTCATCTTCCCTCGTTTTGATGAGTTTTTGTTTTTCCACTACCTATAGTCATATATTCCCTTTTTGGTATCATGGTCGCTGTGGAAAAATGTAACTTATTTGCAGAAATCAAGCGTATTCTTATATATTTTGTTGTTTTTCAGATTGGTGGAAAAACTACACTCTCTTACAACCACCAATGGGGCAAAAGCGGCAGCGATTCTCACACAGTAACTGTCGGGGCGAGTGCGGGCGTCACAGTTCCCGTCGAGCCTGGCGACACAGTCGAAGCCATCATGACCGCGTCCCGAGGCACCATGGAGATAGAAGTCGTATACGAAGCTTCAGTATACGGTGATGTAGCTTTGAACTACGACGGGGGCTGGAACGGACATTATTTCTGGAGATACGATGTCAACGCTGTCATGGAGGCGGGCGGTCTTCCCCGCACTTTGCAAGTTACGGAGATACTTAAAGTCGGTTTTTACACTGATGTCGAGATTGTGTTGCAAGAGAAGACTGGTAAAAGACGTGTGCTTATGGCGGATATAACGTTTTAATTTATGATTGTGTATTGTTTGATGTTTTTTGTGACAGAAATAAAATGACTATGAATTTCATTTCGTTGTGTCAATCTTACCTCAGGGTGTCTAATTCAATATAAGATAGGGTGACTGCTAAAGTTATTGGCCACCACACACCTAGTAATTGGCCACTCCTAAAATAACTACTTATAGCAGTCACCCTACCTAAATGGTTTTTAGTTGTTTTATGTATTTTCGTTTTTCTTTTATAAGTAGGAAGAAAAGAACTATCTGTAAGTCTCTCTGATTATGATATACCTAATTATAAAAAAACTGCACTATTTGGTCAACATATGTTTACTGTTTCAATTTCATATTGTCGAAAAATTGGACGGAATCTGAAAATAAAAAATATACAAATTAGACCTAATCAAATCAACCATTTTCCAGGCCGCACCAATCTATCAAGGTTTTCCCGAAAAATCCAAATATATTCCATTTTTTTAATGTAATAGTCAGCAAACGAGCAGACGAGCCGCCTGACGGGAAGCGGTCATCGTCGCCCATGGACATAAGCAACATCACAGGAGCCACTTAAGAAAATCCAATTAATCCAGTTTTGATGATTCATTTGAAGAAAACTCAAATTTCCCGAAAGTGCGATCAAATTTGAATCTTAAATCGGAACGCTAAAGTTGAAATTCTAGTGGCGCGTATGTGGTCGATAAATCGTATTAAGCCTGGAAAAGGGTTAACAATAATAAGGTATATTCGGGTAATCTTGCATGTCAGATAATTCCGAAAATCAGTTGAATTCACCCGAAATTCCCTTATAATAAGAGTCCCTTTTTAGAATTAGGTATCCGACATCCGAGCATTAGGATTATTAGTATTTATTAGGAATTACCCAAATAGTTACACCTTACAATAGTACATTACGATACATCAGGTGCGAAAAATAGGAAATTGGAAACAAGTGGCCATGCCAAAAGGGGGCGCTAGGGTGGCCAAAAACGGTACGGCCTTAATGTTGTTTTATTGGACATTAGTTGGTGGAATATAATATATGGTATCTCAAGAAATATGTATCACTACACTTTATAAAACAAAGTCCCCCGCCGCGTTGTCTGTTTGTGTGTTTGTATGTTCGCGATAAACTCAAAAACTTTGAACGGATTTTCATGCAGTTTTCACCTATCAATAGAGTGATTCTTGAGGAAGGTTTAGGCGTATTTGTTAACCCGTGCGATGCCGGGGCAGGTCGCTAGTGTAATATAAGTCAACTAACTTTAAATTTTTTGTTTATAGCCCTTTCATCTGTTGCACACAGTAGTTGTTACTTCCGGGGCTGACCATGCACAACTTTTTCACCTGCTTGTAACCATCACCCTGTGAAATTAATAAATAAATTCAATTTTTAAACAAAGCAAAATCAACTCTTTTTCTCACACTATAGGTTCAAGTTTCACTGGCAAATATTGGACGGTTTTTCTTGAACGGTTGGACCTTCGGATGCAAAATCTGCTCTACAAGTATTTGCAGACGACATAAAAATCCTAAGCAGCAGAAGTTACTAAACGGGCGAAGTGTTCATAGTGATCTTGACGCGACTTTATTGTTAAGATAACAAGAGCGTGTCAAGGTAATTTTGAACACCTCGCCCGCCTAGCAACTTCTGCTGCTGACTGTACGGCTTTCTCTGAGTCTGCAACAAAGGTTTTCTCTGGCAGAATTAATCTTTGTATAGCAGCTGCATGTAGGCCCTGTCCGGATAGCTAGTTGATTTCGAAGAAAACAGAGCTGAGGGTAGCAAAGAGCTAATCTCGTGGCTAGGGCATTAGATTGGCTTAGTGTGATCCAAGGAACAATCGTGCCAAGCGGCATAAAGAGACAAAAATGCCAGTTTTACTGATACAGGAACACGAATACAATAAATCATTAAATGTACGATTCCCACCGACACATTCAATGTGTCTATACATTATGTAAGGCAGAAGCGATGGAGTCCGGAGCCGGTCGCGTCCGCGAGGAGCCGACCGGCCTGCGGCCGTACAAATGTGAAATCGTCAGGTGACAAGCAAATCTCACAAATTACTAAAAAATAATTAAACAAAAATCAACCTTATTTGAGTACTTGGTAATTAGTGACTTTTGCATGTCACCTGACGAAATGTGCGTGCGCGCCGACTTCGCTGCGGTGGGAATCGTACTAAAGTGGTTCTTACGCTCAACGTTAACGGAGCTGGTGGTGTCAATGATTCTTCCTGAAAAAAAAATAGGTTCTTCACACGTCTTCGTATGAGTGAGTTTGTGCTTCATATGAACTGTCGTAGGGACTATCATTCGACGCGAGATGCGATTAATAGTTAGTGTAATGTCCTTTGAGGTCCCGTAGGTTCGTGTTCTTCTCTCCCTCTCACTGAGCGTAAGAGTGAGCGAGAAAAATGTGCGTGCTCGGGACCGCAAATTTCATGTTTTTGAATTTTAATTTGTTGTACCCAAAGAGTAAAGTAAGTTTAACAAAAAAATACTTATCGATGAGTTCCCTCAAAAATAAAATTGCGCATTATTAGAAGCAATTTTAAAATTTTATATTTTTTAGCTTTAGTGCATAAATTGTTAAAAAAAATTAAAGTGGGTTTTAGACCCATGTTCGTAATTTTTTTTCTATAGAGCTATAGTCAAAAAATCAGGATTCGAATCGATGAGTAACTAGAGAAAATCGTCAAGATTGTTAATTACATTTTTGGCAACCGTATTGTGATCTAAAAAAGCGCCTAATTTTTCAAAAACTCTTTTATCTGAACCTACTACGGCACGTTAATAAAAAACAACTCTTACGTCTAATGTCGGCCCGGACGGTCCGTTTAGTGTAGCTTCCTTTAAAGTTTCCTGTAGGAGAAATTAACTGCAAACATTACGAAACATGACATGACATGATATTACGAGATACTTACGAGCTTTATTTTATAGTAACTGCCAACAATAAGCGTTGACAGTTACTTTATAAAGCTCGTATCTCGTAAGTTATGTGTTGTTTTACATTGTTTGTGGGCCCATTGCGTTTCCAAACAAAATTTATCTCAATATACTTCTTACTCTTCTTAGGTCCTATGCTAACCACCGTTGAAATATTCCCCATATTGAATTTACACTATCTTGTGTAAAAGGGACTATTTCGAATATTTTTGTGTAATATTTTTTACCTGGGATGCTACATAAGCCAGCTAAAAATAAAATTATATAGGTTATACAACAATATTTTTTGAAAAACGTTATCCTAAAATGTAAAGTCTCCCAACTAACTGTACAGTCAATTGTAAAAATATGGGTGTAGCCAACTTATTCAAAAATATGTCCCATAGTTCTTAATTCGCTGACATAAGAGCTATGGGACATATTTTTGAGATGATTTGTGCACCCATATTTTTACAGTTGGCTGTACATCGGTGGACCTCATTACAAAAGGCATGAGGTCCGCCGATGTACAGTTAACAGTGTGGGCGATGGTACAACCGGTTAAATTCTTAATTTATTTACTTAAGTAGGTATTAGTAAACAAAATATGTTATATAATTAGTCATTAAGTATGTATACAACTACAAACCATCTGCAACAAAAATATTTTATTAGTTATTAGGTAGTTTACAACTAAAATATTATGATAAAAAAATATATATTTAGTTTTTATAAAGATTTAATGTACCTGAAAAGCCTCGTCTTTTTGCTTATTTGGAACCTGAAATAGTGTGAAAATGCTTTACAGAAATATAATGTGTACCTTACAGAATAAACCGTTGAAGAAGATTTTTTTTAATTCAACCTAAGGAGATCAAAGTGAGGTTGAAAGTTTATAAAAAAAAAATGATGTGTAAAATGAGGTTGGTAGTATGTTAAGTAGACGAAGTTGCGGGGGAGGGGGAGGGTAGGTAAGGCGCCATGAGAACGCAGTTCACTGAGCCAGGGGGTGTCACTACGCAGTTTAGGTACCTACATTTGGCCGGCGGGCCTCCGGGACAGTGGGCTGCCGCTCGACCGCACGATAGTCGTGTCACGTGGCGCTCGCGCAAAGAAGATTCACCGTTCGTGCGCGGTTATAAGTTTCAATTTTGTTGCAGGCGGCTAGTATAGGTATAATTTTATACCTAAATCTGACTTTTGTGAAGGAGTGAATTTTCTGTACGGTAGTACTATTAGTTATTCTGTGACTGAGCACTGAGCGTATCAGGGATCACGGTGTCTTTGTTTTTGAATTGTTATTTTTGGTTAGTTTTGACTAAATAAGCTAATCGATTATTTCGATTTGTGCAAACATAGTAAACTCAATAGCCTAACTATACCTGCATGCTTAACTTTTTCACTGGCGCAGAGAACTGAAGACAAAAAACGGAAATAACAAAACATCGTTATAATTGTTTTTTCACCACACAGTTTGCTGACTAGGTATCTTATAAAAAAAACAACGCGAAGCAACTACTGACTGAAAAGTTACAAACCAAATCCAAATTAGTGCTATTAAATATTTAGCATTTAAAGTTATCAGTATCACTTCAAAAACAAGTCAACCGCTAACATTATAATGATAATTAGCATTAAATTACTTTGGCACTCTTCCGGATAAAATGCAACATTCTAATCCCTCATCAACTCATCATCAAGTTTTTGATGAATAAAGAGAGCCTTTACGAGGTTTGGTTGTGAAAAAATATTAAATTTCTTAGTATGTTCATCGATGATGCACCTATCCGATTTTCAAATTCAAATTAAAATGATTCTTTGAAGGTCTCATGATAACTAGGTACTTATGCGTTGTACATGTTTTAGCACTGTTTCGATCTAAACTAAAAACATTCGGATTAAAACTCGGATTCGGACTTAAATAAATTTAATTATAAATTATAAATTACTTAAAAAATAAGTCAATTTGTTACGAACCGAACGAAGTTTATGGTTGAAATAGTTGAAAATGTTCTCTTGTTGTGCGATATTCGCCTGAAAACAAAGTTATTGTCTGTTAACGGTTTTTTTATTTTATTTAAATTAACAATGAGCCCGCTTATTAACTCTATTAGTTTTTTTTTTCAAACGAGAATAATTAAGACAATTAGCATCAAGGAGGCTTGAACTTACTTACTTGGCTAAATGTGTTTCCACGTTAATATCGTAAAATCTTTGTACAATAATGGACACGTCTCCAAAAATGTTATAAGGGCAAACACTCAGATAAAATTATGACTGTTGTTTTGTTAAAATAATTGTTACAAATAAGAGTTCGATCTTAAAAAATATTGGTCTTAAATATAATAAAATATTAAGTCTCAAAAATAAAATTAAAATACATATTTAACTCGATTCCAATGAAAAGGTACTCATCTCAGTCATTGAATACTTACGTGGTCGTACTGAAATGCATAATAATTATAATAAAAAATAATTAATTTAAATCTTTACCAAATAGCAGGTTTTCGTAGTATGTTGCAACATCTTCGTTATCACATTGGATAATAATATTCTAGAGTACCTACCGTTTGTCCATTGACCTAAGGAAATTAAAGAATATATGTAGGTACATAAATTGTATCTGGCCATGAATATGATTAAAACAATATGCTATATACATAGACGATAATCTATATTCTATAGGTATGCTAAAAATACGAGTGTGCTATATTCATATTAAAAAAAAAAACCCGGATAATATCCATTATTTTCCTCTGCGTTTATTCTTTTTAAAAGATAATAAAAACTTTTTACAAAAAAAAGCAAACCTACTTCAAAAAGGATGAAATAAAATATTATCCTTTTTGAAGTCTATGCGTTACCAACTGATATGTTTGAAGTCGGTGCCAAGCCAATTTTTAAGCATACCATGACTTTGGTGCAATTCGATAAGGATTTACCTACGTTGGATTGCCTTACACGACGACAATGAACGTACTTTCTGTAGGTACAGTCGACGTTAAAAATATGTTTACACTTTTCGCCTTATTACAAAGGAGTAAGGTGCAAAAGTGTAAACATATCATTGACGTCGACTGGACCTAAGAACACACCTCAGAACACACGATCAAACCTTCTTGGCGCAGTCTGTACCATGTTTGTCGGCACATTAGTGTAAATATAAATGCATTTTTTTGCCGTCGTATTTTTTAAAGAGCATTTCTTACTAATGCTCGAACAGTCTATAGCACGCAAGTGTGGGATTGGGACTGAGTTATTTCCCGTCCCTTATCCAGAGGACTACATTTGAAAATATAAAAAAATTCAAGGAATTTACCTTCTTGCCAAATTTCACCTAAGGCGGTTCAGTTATTTAGCCATGAAAAGGCGACAAAGAGGCAGACAGATTTCTTTACACATTTATAATAGTTATTAGTACAGTTCTAATGGGATTTATAGCCATAAAGCTGATTATTTTTGTCTGGTATTGTTACTACTTGTCTTGGCACCGACTTCAAACATATCAGTTGGTAACGCATAGACTTCAAAAAGGATAATATTTTATTTCATCCTTTTTGAAGTCGGTTTGCTTTTTTTTGTAAAAAGTTTTTATTTTTCCATTTTTAGTTTTAACGCATTGTTAAGAGCGCGACGCATGAATGAAAAACAAGATCATGTTTAACACTAAATTCGTGTAAGTACCTATTACTTTAGTAAATAGAAATCAGGAATTTTCTCGAGTCCGTCTGGGAAATTATAATTCCTGTCAACTAAATCCATCCGCCCGCCCCGCCACTGACCCAATCCCTCAGCCCCCCGATCACTCAACCTCACAGCACATCAACCCCTGATCCAGGAATCCCTCGATCCTGAACTAGCAACCCTTCAACCGCCATTCCCCGACCCGTTAATCCCTGACCCCTTAACTCCTAACCCCCGATCAGTAGCCTTACCAGCTTACCACGAGTTTGACATTGATATATTCGCTAGCATGTGTGTAACTTACTTCCTATGCATCTCGCTTGTACTAACCTTAATGTGAGCGAGATGCATAAAAAGTTACATTTAGATGCATAAGACGTTAGCGAATATGTCAATGTCAAACTCGTGGTAAGGCTACAGTTGCAGTACATCAAATTGGTGGTTTTCGGAAGCAAATGCTCGAGTTACTTTAGAAAACTCCGAAATTACTTAACACGTGCCTTTAAAAATTGAGGAGTTCCCTCAATTCCTCATGGATTCCATCATCAGACCAGAACCAAAAATAATACGGAAACACCTTGGAGGTAACTTCTTCCAAACAAAAAAAGAATTACTCAAATCGGATCGCAGGTGCCGGAGTAATCGCTTAACATACTTACATTTAAAGAAATCATCATCATTATCATCAAAATAATCATCATCATCAGGTCTACTTCATCAAATTGGTGGTTTTCGGGAGAAAATGCTCGAGTTGCTTAAGAAAACGCCCAAAACACCATGCATGTGCCTTTTAAAATTGAGGAGTTCCCTCAATTCCTCATGGATCCCATCATCAGAACAGAACCAAATTAAAATGGGACCAACTCGGAGGTAGCTCCTTTCAAACAAAAAAAGAATTACTCAAATCGGACTACGGATGTAGGAGTAATCGGTGAACGTACATAGAAAAAAAAAAAAAAAGATAGCCACAACCGAATACAGAACCTCCTCCTTCTATGAAATTAAAGTCGGTTAAAAATGAGACCCTACGCTTGTTCGATTTACGAATGAAATAATGGCTTTTCCGAGCATGTTTAAAAAAAATCTTACCCTCCCGCCGTTATCGGGCCCATAATAATTATTCTGAAAATAAAAAAGTATGTAAATTGTACAACGAAAGCATAAATAAAACATTTTGAAATGTCTGATCAGGTTCAAACGAGATTACCTTTCATTGCTGTTCATTGTATGCTTTTTAAAATTTTAGAAAATACCTAGTGACATTCTATGACACAAGAAAGTAGTGTGAAATCACTATATATGTATGCTATTTAGCAACATTATTAATATTTCTTTTCTAAATAGGTACCTTGGTTAAGACTAGGTTTAAACAGCTTTTTCACTCAAAATTCGTTTTCACAAAGTGCCTATCAATCAATCAATCATTTACCTACTTATTTGCAAAAACACGTACCAAAAACATTGATTAAAAATCAAGACAGCCAAAAGTAGTGTAAAATTAAACTCTGTTATATTCTTATTGTAATACATTTTAACCTCGATAGCCCGAATCTAAGAGGTTATGAATTTTGTCTTATAGGGGGCATGGACTTAGAGAGGTTCTTATAGGTTTTTATTCGCCTTAAAGAAGTTCGAGTTACAGAGATAAAAGTAAAATGAATCAAAAATTCTTATTGTAGTGGTATTTTCTCCGAGTTATAGATGGATAAATAATAACGAGATATAGAGGTGATATAAGAATAACGTCTATTGTTTCGAGTTATAGACATCGAATTTCAATTTTCGAGTTATTGAGGTTACGTTTGTACTGAATATTAGCCGTGAAGGGAATCGTTGATTACTTTGTCTTAATGAGGTTGAATATTTCATGTTATGGAGGTTTTGGGCTTTGAAGGGAAGGGAATAGCATTTTATTTCGTCTTATCGAGGTTTGAGTTAGCGAGGTAATAGTAACTGTATTGTGTAAAAATCTCTTAATTTATTACTTACGACGTTAATCTCCCGGTGGCGGTAGTCGTAGGCAGAAGTATCCTGAAAAAAAAGTTTTAGGCTTAAGAAAATTTAAAATTAAAAAGTATTTGAAAATGCGGGTAAACTGTGCCAGTCAAAGGCCGAGCTCTAGGAGAACTGGGCTCGGTCACGAACCAATGACCAAGCGTGTTAAAAGCCCAGGCCGGCCAGGCCGAGTCACAGTATTTTTAAAAATGCGGGAAACTGTACCAGTGGACAGGTCAAAGACCGAACTTCAGGAGAACTAGCCAGGTCATGAACCGATGACCAAGCGTGTTAAAAGTCCAGGCCGAGTAACAGTATTTTTATAAATAAAAAAACTTAGCTGAACTGTGACGAGATAAAAAAAATCGTTAACATAGAAATTGATATAATAGAAAAAGGAATAAATCTCTGTTATGAATATTTAACTGGGATAGTGAAACTTTATTATTACCGTATCAATCTGTAATATTAAAAGAAACTCAAATCAATATCACGAAGAAATTGTCATAGTAGAATATTTTTATTCTCTGTTTTGGTTGACGTGATTCTTTTTGTAAGGGACAATTTTAAATACGAATGCTTGCTCTATTTTTCGCTTAAAACACAGGACATCCTAGTTCAGGCACATGTAATCAGTTTATATGATGTCCTGATAAATTATGTTTGACATCAGGCCCCAATTTCACATCGGTGACAGGTGCGACGAATTGTAAAATCACTGTTGCTGACGTCACAGGCATCCATGGGCTACGATTACCACTTACCATCGGGCGGGCCGTATTCCTGTTTGCCACCATCATTGTATTATTTAAAAAAACTTTATTATATCGGATAAAAACAGATATTTCTCCTGCGAAGTTTCTGACAATTGTCAAAGATTTAGAAGAATTGTAGGTAATTCTTGACAGGTAATGAGTTATATGTCGGAATTTCGTGACAATTGTAGTGTTTCTTGTGACAATTGTCATAAACTTAGCAAGAGAAATATCTGTTTTTTTCCGATATCATAAAGTTTTTTTTAATAATACAATGATGGTGGTAAACAGGAATACGGCCCGCCCGATGGTAAGCGGTAACCGTAGCCCATGGATGCCTGTGACGTCAGCAACAGTGATTTTACAATTCGTCGCACCTGTCACGTTGGTGAAACAGGGGCCTGGTAACTAGTGACGCAACCCGTCACATTAAAAATCATGACAATAATATATCCAGAAAATCCTACCCCAATGAGAAGACCCTGTAATTAAAAACAAAATATTAAAAAAGCAAATAATAAATTCAATAAAATGAAGTCTATGTAAAAATTGGCATTTACTTATTTTACATGGGTATTATGGATATCTTAGGTGTGCCGATGTCTATACGTTTGCATTAAGACTTTAAGGATAAGTCACATACCTACAGACTTCGAGCAACACGGAAGGGAGGCGGCATTCGCACTATTTCCCCTCTGCCGAGGTACAAGATTAGCGCGTCAATCTAATCTAGCGCGGGTAATAAAACTAGTTGCACTTGGATTTTTCACTAGACCGAGTCCAGACGCGCGCGTGAACACTGCTGCACAAAAATGCCTGTTTGCTCGGTTTTTTGTTATAAAAAGAGGTCGGGGACATCAAATTTACAAAAAGAAAGTGTTACATTTCACATGTAATATTTTTTTTTACATATCATACGTTTAATTACATTCAAACACAATTATTATATTTTAGTCTCATGTAATTGTTGGATTTATCGATTTTGCTCACTCAGTACAAATTGCGGATCGGTCGAGCGACAAATCCGACTTCTCATCTCTCAGAATACAATAACATACTTCAACGAAAATGTGTTAGTGTGCGTGTTGTGACACTTGTCACTCGGTACACAAAAAGAGATCGAGGTTTGCAAGATTTGTCTTTGACGTGTGTCATTTTCTATGTATTTGTGTCGTCATTACAGATTGGATTTTGTATGTAAGTGTGTGAGAAGTGCGACTGTATGCACCTTTCCCCCCGCGAAAAATGGCAGAAAGATTTGTACGGTGAGATATCGCTTGGGCCCCTCCCTTCCGATGTGTCGGAAGCCGGTGTTGCTCGAAGCCTACAGACGTTCGAACCTGACAGACTGATGTAGAAACATATGCATTAATAATCCCTACTAGGAGTACTAGGATACATAGGATTTTTATCAATCGTCATCATCATTCCAGACGAAATCGTGGGCTAAAACTAGTATTCTTATAAAAGTGATTTAGAAAAATACTTTACGCACCAACTAAAAAAATAAATAGTGAAATTAATTATAGTAATATATTGTACTATGTTTACCACTATACATTGTTTTGCAAAGAAATATATATTTATTTATATGTTATCTTTAATAGGTGATAAAATAGGACCATTTTAACCTTTTAACCGCCGTAGATTGATATAAGACATACAAAACCGGCCTCATTTCGCCGCTTGATAAAGACAAAACTTCGTGTAACCTCGTATCGAATTCGCCGCGACACGAGCACGCTTAAAAGGTTAAACAACCAAAACATGAAATAAAAACAACTATAATTACTAGATTTAGGACCAGTTGCATCAGTCACACTTAACAGACTGATCAAGATCACTTAACAGACTGATCAGCATCACTTTTTAACAGAGTACTATAATATAATACTATAATATAATAGAAGATTTCGATACAATAAAATTTAGCGAACGCTTTAGCGGAGACAAACGGTTTGTTGCCACCGACCGGTGTAGAATGGTGTACAATTTATTCTGTCCTGAATTCCACAGTTTATTTAAATGATTGCAGTTACTATGTATAGGATTAATGTAAAATTAGTATATAATTATGCTATGTACCTTCCGTTTGTCGGTGTTTCTAGCCTGCAAGTAGTCAAAACAATTCATTTACGTTAAAAAAAGGTAACAGGGTCATACACAAAAATATAAGTTCACAGTCAAGTCTCTTTTGTAGGCCAGGAATAATAGTAGTTTGTGTTACAAGCGAGCAAAATGATATATTTCCGTCAAGGGCGTACATTGAATCCTGAGCGTAATGAGGGATTCAAGTGTTAACGCCCAAGACTTAATAATTTTGATACCGTGTGACACATACTGTTTTTCACATCAACTATGAGGAAATTGTTATGTTCCAAAATATGTATTATTTGACAAAAAAAAAATTGTATGCAAGAAAGAAAAAATCGTGTCTTAGAACAGAAAAGTACAACTTTGATCCCTCCTAGCAGAGAAGAAAAGTGCCACTTTGATCCCTCCTAGCGGGGAAGAAAAAGCCCTTTTTCGAATAGGTGATGTGAAAAGGGATTTTAACCCTTTTGTGCATAAAGGGGTGTTCCTTTTCTAATAAAATGTGTGATAGATAAAACCATTATTAATAGACGCACAAGTTGTAACTTTTGTCCAAAGGGGAGAAATTCATCTGACTTAAATAAAAAAAAATAGGTAAAATACTGTGTGTGCGTGATGTGCAAAAGTACACGTGCGCTAAAATCTTGGAGCCGCGTACCTACGCACACGTCACGCAAGCGGTGTATCGTCTCTCATAAGGGACTGTATATTACAACGCGCACGTGCACGTCTACGCACACGCACCCGGTGTGCACAGACTTTAATCATAAAATCGAATTTACATAAAGTACCACTTCTCATAATTATAAATGTGGCGAAATTTTATATCACTCACCTTGCCACTCAGTTTATTATAATGATTGTTGATTTGAGTATACGTATTTTTCTAAAAAACAATAATTATTTGTTTAAATGCTTATAAATACAATTATGAAATAAATTTTATCACACTTGCGCAGCAAGCGTGCTATTTCACGCAAGTGCTGCGGGAGCTAAAGTCCATTTTACGCACACGGGAGTTGTAGTTTTTTTTTAATTATAGCACCGACTCATACGAACCAAGTAGATTATAAGTAAAATACTTATTTAAAGTCAAGGTATAAAAGAGTTTTACTTTTCTTTCTTTCTTTCTTCTTATATAAACAAAACATTGCGTACCGACTGAAAGATAAAAGTCCTAAATTTAATTTAGCAGTGTGTTATTGACCATGAGTCTTTAAACAGTCGCCATCAGACATATCGGAGCGGCCAAGCTGCTCACAAACATCTGAACACGCCTCTATTGTCAAGGTGTTAGAGTGGTGTGTAGATATTATTGAGAACCTGCCCGCTCCGATATACATATCTGATGGCGACAGAACATTCGTTATTTTTAAAGTCATACTATGTTTATATGTATAAATTAAATTATCCCCTAGCGTCCCACGGTCTTAAAACTAGTAGAACAAATTACATTCAATCAAATTTAAATCGTTATAAAATGGAATAAACTTGGTTATGTTTTGTTTCGGTCGATTGTAAATTGTAAAAAGAAACAAATTCAATTTTAGTTTTTAATACCTATCGCTAAAGCATATTATAAATTATATGTATGATTCACAAGTTTCACGAAAGTGTGAAATCTAGAGCTATGTCACTTTTCAATATGTATTTCAAGGACAAGAATATAACATTAATATGGATTTCATGGTTTTAGATTAAATATATTTGATACGTACATTATAAAACTGGAATCAGAAAAGTACCTAAGCATCAAATATACTCATACAAGCATAGTTTTTATGTCCCCAGGAAGCCTATCCAATATGACAATCGTTGATATAAAATGCCAATATAAGCTTAAATATTGTATGGCTATAGTCTCGTGACTTTTCATTAACATCTGTCCTCTCCATAGTTTTTTCTTTTCATCTAGCGTTTCTCAATGTAGGTACGTGTATGTTGTCATGGTCCCATGAACACATTTCGTTTCAATTTAAATTAGGTGCGATAGTAAAAAAAATCTACCCTGATGTATACAAGTAAGTAAACTATTTTGTAATATGCTTAACAAAATACGTACCAGCTGAAATAACAAAGTCTTATCATAATTATAATCATCGCATTTATTCGTGATAAACTATAACATACACAAGTATAGAACAATAACAAAGAAAGTTAAACATAAAATAAATAAATAGTTTACCACGAAATGGTCCCGCCTCAGCATAATGCTAACCCACAGGTCAGCGCTGACCTTCCGGTGAGTCCATTTGTCATGTCATATGTTCAATTAATAAATATTATTATAATTGAGATATCGAATAATTCTCCTAATAATAGTTAATAAGAAAGCAATATATTATGCCAGCGACTGAATATATACCGGGTGTGGTCTGTAACATAATAGGAGCAATAAACTATACTGTGCTGTATTGCATTTGAAAAAAAAGCATAAAATTTAACTGATTTGCAAGACCGAAGTGATCCCATAAGTGTTCCGTGAACAAAGTTTTGCACGGAACACTAAAAATATATGCTTATTGTAGCAGGATGCGTGTCTAGAAGAGATTGGTGATAGGTTGGTAGGTTTAGTTGAAATGGTAATAGGATGAGTAGCCGCTGCGGTTTTGGAAACCAAACAAAATAATCCCAGTACCTATGCATTTTTGTGCATAATACGCTACCTTCTTTTTTGCCTGAAAATTAACATAGACATGTTAAGAATAAATTAAGGCAAACAATGTTTTTTTTTCTTTAAAACAAAAAACGTTAAAGAGGATGTTTTTAGGGTTCTGTTGCCAAAACGGCAAATGGAACCCTTATAATTTCGTCAAGTCCGTCTGTCTGTATGTCAAGTCAAAACGCACATTAAGAAAACTACCACTAGGATATTTTTTTTACAGGCTGGTATTTTAATGATGATACTTTCCTTTTATTTATGTAATTACTAAAGTAATACCTACGGACTATAATGGTGGAAATAGAAATAGAGGCAGAGGCAGAGGCAGAGGCAGAGGCAGAGGCAGAGGCAGAGGCAGAGGCAGAGGCAGAGGCAGAGGCAGAGGCAGAGGCAGAGGCAGAGGCAGAGGCAGAGGCAGAGGCAGAGGCAGAGGCAGAGGGAGAGGGAGAGGGAGAGGGAGAGGGAGAGGGAGAGGGAGAGGGAGAGGGAGAGGGAGAGGGAGAGGGAGAGGGAGAGGGAGAGGCAGAGGGAGAGGGAGAGGGAGAGGGAGAGGGAGAGGGAGAGGGAGAGGGAGAGGGAGAGGGAGAGGGAGAGGGAGAGGGAGAGGGAGAGGGAGAGGGAGAGGGAGAGGGAGAGGGAGAGGGAGAGGGAGAGGGAGAGGGAGAGGGAGAGGGAGAGGGAGAGGGAGAGGGAGAGGGAGAGGGAGAGGGAGAGGGAGAGGGAGAGGGAGAGGGAGAGGGAGAGGGAGAGGGAGAGGGAGAGGGAGAGGGAGAGGGAGAGGGAGAGGGAGAGGGAGAGGGAGAGGGAGAGGGAGAGGGAGAGGGAGAGGGAGAGGGAGAGGGAGAGGGAGAGGGAGAGGGAGAGGGAGAGGGAGAGGGAGAGGGAGAGGGAGAGGGAGAGGGAGAGGGAGAGGGAGAGGGAGAGGGAGAGGGAGAGGGAGAGGGAGAGGGAGAGGGAGAGGGAGAGGGAGAGGGAGAGGGAGAGGGAGAGGGAGAGGGAGAGGGAGAGGGAGAGGGAGAGGGAGAGGGAGAGGGAGAGGGAGAGGGAGAGGGAGAGGGAGAGGGAGAGGGAGAGGGAGAGGGAGAGGGAGAGGGAGAGGGAGAGGGAGAGGGAGAGGGAGAGGGAGAGGGAGAGGGAGAGGGAGAGGGAGAGGGAGAGGGAGAGGGAGAGGGAGAGGGAGAGGGAGAGGGAGAGGGAGAGGGAGAGGGAGAGGGAGAGGGAGAGGGAGAGGGAGAGGGAGAGGGAGAGGGAGAGGGAGAGGGAGAGGGAGAGGGAGAGGGAGAGGGAGAGGGAGAGGGAGAGGGAGAGGGAGAGGGAGAGGGAGGGAGAGGGAGAGGGAGAGGGAGAGGGAGAGGGAGAGGGAGAGGGAGAGGGAGAGGGAGAGGGAGAGGGAGAGGGAGAGGGAGAGGGAGAGGGAGAGGGAGAGGGAGAGGGAGAGGGAGAGGGAGAGGGAGAGGGAGAGGGAGAGGGAGAGGGAGAGGGAGAGGGAGAGGGAGAGGGAGAGGGAGAGGGAGAGGGAGAGGGAGAGGGAGAGGGAGAGGGAGAGGGAGAGGGAGAGGGAGAGGGAGAGGGAGAGGGAGAGGGAGAGGGAGAGGGAGAGGGAGAGGGAGAGGGAGAGGGAGAGGGAGAGGGAGATGGAGAGGGAGAGGGAGAGGGAGAGGGAGCAACATATATTGGTGCAACATAGGCACACGCTGTTTTGGACACCCGATTCGCATTCGCTCATGATGAGCATTACCCAAGATAGCTGATGCTGAACCCTGGTAGTACCTATTGGAACTCAGGTTTGGTGCAACATAGACAAACGCTGTTATGGTCATCTCTCGTCGCGTCAAACTGCTGTCAAGAAAATTTCATATCTTGCAGCAAATGGGCCGCTGCCGATCACCACTTCTCGAGTTGACTACGGATTTGCCGTCTAATAATTTTCTTGTACTTTGAACATTAATATATCCTGCTTATTCATCGAAAAATGAAATATGTACCTATACTTATGCGCCACGGCGACAATTATTCAAAATAATTATCATTCAACGTTGTAGTTTTATTTTGTAACTTTTTCCTTATCCAGACTTTCTCGTCGCTCAGCGACAATATTTTTTCGAATTCCGTAGATTAATTTCCAATGTGCTCGATAGTCGTGTGAGGCACGAAATCTGTGAATTTTTGTACTCACATTATTGAACTGAAAAAAAAAACTTTGTTTTCATTTTGTATAACCATTTGACCAGAGTTTTACAAGGCTTTATTATGTTAAACTTAGGTAATACATTGTCGGAAATCTATTACGTTAATGTAACTTTTATATTTAAAATCAATCACAAATACAGGGGTCTTGGCCCTTTGAGGTTGAGACCCTTGGTTCGTGGGGTCCTAATGCTCTACAGCTTTTTAAAGAGCTATCAAAAATACTAGTCTAGGTACTTCACTGGCGACCGAAGAGCTGGAAGTTTTGTATTAGCAATGCATTAGCATCGCAATACAGCGGGGAAATGCTGCCAGCATCCTCGGGACCATGCCAAAGGGGCCACATTTTCTAGATGTATTTTAGTTAAAATTTTAGTTTTATTTTTAGATAATCTCGTTTTTAATATTAGGTACAAATGTATTGTTATTCCTTTAATAAAAGCTGATAAATAAATCATATTTCGAATAAATATATATGATTAGAGGGGTCTTTCTGAAAGTATAGATTTAGTTTAGGTACCTGCGGTCCATTGACGACTGTCTGGGGACCCTGAAAATGTGGCACATATTAAAATGGAGTCTTCCGATAAAAAAATAGTATTTTTTTAAAAGAGCCAATAGTGGATCTTTGTTACTTTCTGGGAATATTTCATATTTACAAATCTGCAACATTGAGAAAGAGTGAATAAATAAATTGACAGATTGGTTTTCGGCCCTGTGGTTGCCTCTTGCTTTGCCTCCTACTTATTTTGTGAGACTAAATAGAGTAAATTATACCGAAAAAAATGTAAACTAGTCGACTACGGAATACGGAACGAAAAAGAGACTTCATACAAACATTTATGGACAAGAATCTACTGTAAGTAGGTACATACCGATGGTACTGTATCGTGCTGAAAAATTTAGAGAATGAAGTGTAACAAGCCAATGTTCCAAAAAGATATATACACGTCTCTAAGACACTGATAATAAGGTCCTGTATATATATTTTTGAAACGTTGGCTTGTATAGATATTTGTGAACTCGTCTGTATCAAAATCAGTTAAAATATCTGTCCATCTGTTACAGACGTTTTTGATTTCAGTGGCTATTCAGCGTAACAAAGACACCTCAGCTTTTACTGACATTGGTATCTACAGAACAAAGACGCCCCAGCTTTTACTGACATTGGTATCTACAGAACAAAGACGCCCCAGCTTTTACTGACATTGGTAGGTATCTACAGAATAAGCTCTCCAGCAGTAATGTTTACCTCTACTATTTTAGTAAATATGTGACTAACTATGTAAACAAATAATCTTCTATTATTTTTTGCTAAATATACTTAACCTAGGTAGCAGAGTTGGGCAAAAATTAACTTGAATAAGAATAAAAATAAAAACAGAAATTTTATTCTTATTCAAATCGATTTGAATTAGAATTATTCTTGCACTAGTTATTTTAGAATAAAATTAAGGTGAATAAATCATGTCACTCTTATTTTAAATGCGGAATAAAAAACAGAATAATTATTCTAGAAGTGGGCCTATTCTAACTAAGGATTTATTCAATTAAAATGTTATTTAGAATTAAGTTAATTTTTGTAGTACAATCGGTTATATTTTGTTAGTTGATTTTCACCCTTCTATTTAAAAGTCGGATTGATTTGATATTTGTTACTATAGTTTAGGTATAGTACACATTGAAGAGTTCCGCTATACACTATCTAGTTCTATCATCCGATCAGGGTGCTTAGCCAACATACCAAACGTTGACCCTCCGTAGAGTTGCGCATAGTCTCTCTCTACCACTCTTACATATTAGTGCGATAGAGAGACAGATAGCGTTTCGTTGTCGTAGCGCAAACGTTTGGCATGTTGGCTACGCTCCCAATGTGCCTAGCCAAGATGCCAATTTTTGTTTTTATTTTAATAACCGAATCATTAGGTAAATTTAGCTGTTCTGGGGGCCTAGCCAACATGCCAATCGCTTGCGCTCCAACAACGAAGCGCTTTCTGTCTCTATCACTCTTACATATTAGTGCGATAGAGAGACAAAGACAGCGTTTCGTTGTCGTAGCGCAAACGTTTGGCGTGTTGGCTACGCTCCCAATGTGCCTAGCCAAGATGCCAATTTTTGTTTTTATTCTTATAATCAAATCATTAGGTAAATTAAGCTGTTCTGGGGGCCTAGCCAATATGCCAATCGCTTGGGCTCCAACAACGAAGCGCTTTCTTTCTCTATCACTCTTACATATTAGTGCGATAGAGAGACAAAGATAGCGTTTCGTTGTCGTAGCGCGAACGTTTGGCATGTTGGCTACGCTCCCAATGTGCCTAGCCAAGATGCCAATTTTTGTTTTTAATTTAATAATTAAATCATTAGGACAATTTAGCTGTTTTTAGCGCTATCTTTCTCTATCACTCTTACATATTAGTGCGATAGAGAGACAAAGATAGCGTTTCGTTGTCGTAGCGCGAACGTTTGGCATGTTGGCTACGCTCCCAATGTTTCTAGCCAAGATGCCAATTTTTGTTTTTAATTTAATAACCAAATCATTAGGACATTTCAGCTGTTTTTAGCGCTTTCTGTCTCTATCACTCTTACATATTAGTGCGATAGAGAGACAGAGATAGCGTTTCGTTGTCGTAGCGCGAACGATTGGCATATTGGCTACGCACCCAAGGTGCCTAGCCTAGATGACAATTTTTGTTTTTAATTTAATAACCAAATCATTGAGTAAATTTAGCTGTTCTGGGGGCCTAGCCAAGATGCCAATCGCTTGTGCTCCGACAACGCAGCACTTTCTGTCCGTATCACTCTTACATATTAGTGCGATATAGAGACAGAGATACCGTTTCGTTCTCGTAGCGCAAACGATTGGCATATTGGCTACGCACCCAAGGTGCCTAGCCAATATGTCAATTTTAGTTTTTAATTTAATAACCAAATCTTTGGGTACAATTTAGCTGTTCAGGGGGCCTAGCCAATATGCCAATCGCTTGCGCTTCAACAACGAAGCACTTTCTGTCTCTATCACTCTTACATATTAAATAGTGCGATAGAGAGACAAAGATAGCGTTTCGTTGTCGTAGCGCAAACGTTTGGCATGTTGGATATTACGCTCCCAATGTGCCTAGCCAAGATGACAATTTTTGTTTTTAATTTAATAACCAAATCTTTGGTTACAATTTAGCTGTTCTGGGGGCCTAGCCATTATGCCAATCGTTTGCCCTCCGACAACGAAGCGCTCTCTCTGTCTCTCTATCGCACTAATAAATAAGCGCTTTGTTGTTGGAGCGCAAGCGATTGGCATGTTGGCTAGGCTCCCAGAACAGCTAAATTTACCTAATGATTTGGTTATAAAAATAAAACAAAAATTGGCGTCTTGGCTAGGCACATTGGGAGCGTAGCCAACACGCCAAACCTTTGCGCTACGACAACGAAACGCTATTTCTGTCTCTCTATCGCACTAATATGAAAGAGTGATAGAGACAGAAAGCGCTTCGTTGTTGGAGCGCAAGCGATTGGCATGTTGGCTAGGCCCCCAGAACAGCTAAATTTACCTAATGATTCGGTTATTAAAATAAAAACGAAAATTGGCATCTTGGCTAGGCACATTGGGAGCGTAGCCAACATGCCAAACGTTCGCGCTACGACAACGAAACGCTATCTTTGTCTCTCTATCGCACTTATATGTAAGAGTGATAGAGAAAGAAAGCGCTTCGTTGTTGGAGCCCAAGCGATTGGCATATGTTGGCTAGGCCCCCAGAACAGCTTAATTTACCTAATGAAAAAAAAAAAAACAAAAATTGGCATCTTGGCTAGGCACATTGGGAGCGTAGCCAACACGCCAAACGTTTGCGCTACGACAACGAAACGCTATCTTTGTCTCTCTATCGCACTAATATGTAAGAGTGACAGAGACAGAAAGCGCTTCGTTGTTCGAGCGCAAGCGATTGGCATGTTGGCTAGGCCCCCAGAACAGCTAAATTTACCTAATGATTCGGTTATTAAAATAAAAACAAAAATTGGCATTTTGGCTAGGCACATTGGGAGCGTAGCCAACATGCCAAACGTTTGCGCTACGACAACGAAACGCTATCTTTGTCTCTCTATCGCACTAATATGTAAGAGTGATAGAGACAGAAAGCGCTTCATTGTTGGAGCGCAAGCGATTGGCATATTGGCTAAGCCTCCAGAACAACTAAATTTACCTAATGATTTGGTTATTAAAATAAAAACAAAAATTGTCATCTTGGCTAGGCACCTTGGGTTCATAGCCAATATGCCAATCGTTTGCGCTACGTCAACGGAACGCTACCTCCGTCTCTCTATCGCACTAATATGTAAGAGTGATAGAGACAAAGCGCTTAGACCAGCTAAATTGAACCTAATGATTTGGTTAGTAAATTAAAAATAATACGGTTACTGAAACTATGCGTTATGCGACAGTCAATTTGTAAGATTTTATTCCATAAAATAGGTATAAATTAGACAAGAGACTAACTACTATTACATCTACCTAACTATACGTAATTAGTACCTATACGGTACCCGGACTACATTTTTATTCGTGGAATATTATTTCGATTAAAAATCATGATTATATTTATTTGATTAAGAATAAGTTATTCTCATTCAATTTTTTCTCATACGAATTATTCCCGACCAAAATTATTTGAATATTTTTGACGGGAATAAAATCGAGATGATTTTATTCCTACGAATTCTTATTCAAATAATGATTTTATTCTTGAATGCCCAACACTGCTAGGTAGGTAAATACGTTGAGTTATAAATTGTTTCAAAGGTACACTGTTAGAAAATAAAAACTCCTTGACAAAAACCCGTTCACACTTTGCACAAGAAAATAAAAGAGAAATTTATCTCGTTTTAATATTTAAATCGCAAAAATATAAAATTAGTAAACTCACCACCACGTTGTTTACAACTTTCTATAATAAAATAAAAAATAATGTGTAACTTAAGCAGTTAGTCAAATATTAAGATTTGTCATATCAATTTTGGTATAAGTAAATTATAAAAAATATATTAAAATTATTACGATATTCCCGTACCGTCTAGAAATCAAAGTGAACCATTTCATTTACTTAGTTTACTGAATAAAATCAATGAATTATTGGCCTGATTTTTTTTTATTGCAAACATGTCTAAAGATTGTTATAAAGTGATCACCTAAATGATTATGTTGAAACAAGTTGCTACCCTACCAATCTTTTATTCTGTTACATTACATTGTGTAAGAGTCAGACCGTGAAAAGTCTGCAGCGATTTTGATAGCCCACGCAGTGCAAGTGTCATTTTAAACATCAAACTTCTATGAAATTATGACGTATAAATAATTTAACACTTACACTGCGTGGGCTATCAAATCCGCTGCACACTTTTCTTGGTGCGACTCTATATAGGCTCTATCAAAAATTAACGTTATGTAGTTGCGTCGGGAACAGCGACATCTTTCAGGTAATTTGAACAACATACTAAACGTATTCCATATCGGCTCGAAAAGTTTATTTTACAAACAAATATATTAATATTTTTAAATATAAGAATACGAACACACACAAAACATACTTATAAAAGTCCCCTCGGGCGGCAAATAATTAATTTAAATTTTCGCGGCGTGCGGCGGGCAGCAGCGTGGCGGCAAGTTTTCCATATTGGAGCATTCCATGAAATTGTCTACCGTTTGTCCCGTATAAACGCGAATTTTCTGAAGATTTGCAGGTATAAGAGTTTCCTTTTCTATGACAAATGGTCAAAAATATGCACAGAAAAATAATCGCCTGCTTTAAAAGCCGAAAAAAAAACACAGGAAATAAAATGCGTTTGTACGGTACAGCCCGTGGAATGCTCCATTAAAGATGGCGGCCCGCCGCATGAGCGGTTGTCGGTGAGCGTCCATTTCGAGGAATCTTGCCGCACATGAAGGGATGGTGGAATTTTGTTTCATCATTTGCTTTTTTGATTATACATATACCTAATCAGGACATTTTAGGCGGTCAAATAAGATCCAAAAAAAGCGTTTTGAGGAATTAATTCCCAGCAAGTTGGAAATCATTATAATACCTTCATTTGGTCCTAAATGCGTATATAGGTAATCCGAGTTTATCCCAGTGTGGATACATTTTGAGTCTTGTGAGATATATTTTACCTTGGATTAACAAAACCACTCGTAGAAGAAACCCACCATCAATTACAATGTCACTACCAGCAAGGTTGTTGTGGAAAAAGTTTCGGATTTTAACACGATTGTACAAAAAAAAGAAAATTCAGTGGCAGCCATTTTTTACAATCTTTGCCTACGAATACATATTAAGGTAGGTACTTTTCGAATCCTCAGATGTCAATTTTTATCATGATTAGAGCAAATTTTCCGTCGGATGTACCGTTTATGAACTACAGGCAAAAAACTGAAAAAGAGCAAATTTTTTTCCACAACTCCTGGAATGAAGCAAATTCGGATTACACTAAATTAGAACCAAATGAAGGTAAAAATCTAATTTGACTGGCCTAATATACTCATGGACAGGAGGAACGCAAAAAAAAGGTATAATTACAGTCAAACCTGTATAAGCGAGAGCTCAAGGGGCCAGAATATTTTTCTCGCTCATGGAGATTTTTCTCTTGTCCGATTTTCTCACTCTTAGAGGTAAGGAATTGGAGATTTCTCGCTTAGGCAGGTTTGAAAAGAAAGGTGACATATTTGATACACCTAACATTTATGGAAACCAAATTTACTTATCGTGTGTATTTTTGTGATGTCTTGTTCGCGAAAGAGATTGCAATTTTTATCATTAACAATTATTTTTCATTTAGAAATTCCTACCAACTATTCTACGCAATCAATACGTAGGGACTGAGCAAGTTTGATCGAAAATATCGGTTCGTGAACCGTGTGTGTCGTGACACACATTTGTTTTTCTGCAAAGGATCAAATCAATGAACTAAGAGACAAACCCTTTTTTATAAACAATAAAAAAATGGTCAGATGCACCACGTAACGCGCACGTCTACGTCTACGAAAATTAGAAAGTATCAAAAAAACCGGATAATAATTACCTACACTCAGGATTCTCCCTTATAGAGGTCAAGGGAGAGACACTCTCTGATACTCGTACAGAGGTTTATATCTTTCGCTAATAGAGGTAATCTAGAGCAAAAATTACGGGACCTTATAATTACTCTCTTTTTCTCGTTTATCTAACTCTACCTTATCCAGGTTTGACTGTACTGCATCACAGCACTCTTCTAATGAATCTTCTTGTCCATGAGTGTATTTGCGACTTACATTGAAAAACTGTAATCAGAAAAAGTTACTATAGTTGGTAAAACCAAATTTGTCAGTAAATACTAAATAATACTTTTCTTTTGGGCTAGTACAAATGTAATACATACAAAGATAGAATGATTCTCTCTGTCTATGCTTGAAATGAGACAGTTCTTTGACAAACTACTTCGACGACTTAAACGACTTCCAAATTAGTTTTTTTTATATAGAAATATCTGGAATTACCCAATGTTCGTGTTTATTACAATTCAATTCAATTTTATTGTTTAATGGAAGAGTTTTTGGTATTATTTATTAAAAAAAATGTATTTATTTTAAAGATTATGGTATTGCACTTCCTCTCTCTATGGGCCCATTTATCAAATAACTTCGCATAGAAATAGAAAAACTTGCTTAAGTATCTTGCAAGGTAAGTTCAAGGCAAGATCTTGTCTTGTATAATATAATAAAATTCATTGAAATATGAATTACGTACCAACTGAAAAAAGGAAACCAATGCTTAATAATTTTAATTTGTATTAAAGCTATAATAATTTTGCCATATCCAAGTCAATAGATTTAGACCAAGAAAATTCTGCAGCGATTTTGATAGCCCACGCAGTGCAAATGTTATTTTAAACGTCAAACTTCTATGAAATTATGACGTATAAATAACACTTGCACTGCGCGGGCTATCAAAATCGTTGCAGATTTTTCTTAGTCTAACTCTACAACATTTACAGTGACATATAGTGACATGAAAAATACATAGCAACATTAAAAATAAAACATCCAATATCTGTGTAAACATAGCATTATTAATAATCTTAATATAAATAATTACTACAATATAACAGAGATACCTAGAGGGAGAGAATAGTCTCTACGGTTAATAATACATTCATTATACCGGGTGTGGCCTGTAACATGAGCAAAGAATTAAAACATAGATTGTACCCCTCAAACCGTGACACTTTTGTTCAACAACTTTTAAAAATTATGAAGTATTTAAACTCCCTATTTTTCATACAAAATAAATATTATCTTCAATGGACGCCATCGCCACGCCATATCATTGTGATTGACGTTGCTTGTCACGCCTTAAACATAACAAAATTCGCAATACATTGCGTCTTAGAATAAACTTTAAAGTGTATTAAAAATCAAACCACAAGTTATTTTTAAAAGTCGCTGAACAAATGTTGGTCAGTATGAGGAGTACAGCCTACAGTTTAATTTTTTGCTCATGTTACAGGCCACACCCGGTATACCTATAATTGGAGATGTAATAGGTCCCCAATGTCAGAGTAGAGAATTAATACTAATAACGCTCTCTAAGCGTCAAAATGAAATAAATAAATTATAAACAACGTTATAAGAGATTCTTGTTCTATCGACATATTTATCTTTAGGTTGAATTTGTGAAATTGATGATGTAGAAAGTAAGTTACTATTGTATTACTGCTTATTCGCTTATTTACTTACCTTCTTTTTATTGGCCTGGAAATTCAAAATAAAATTACTAATTAAAACCTAACTAAAAATACCTAAAACCTATATAAAGTGTCTTACGTTTAATCGTCCTGATAATTTTGACACTATCCCTTGTGCGCCTCCCTGTAAGAATATGTTGTAAAATATCAAAACTAAGTTAATATTAAGGCCTAGTAGGTTCGTGTTCATCTTTACTTTAACACATTCAGGGCCAAGACCCGACTGTCGGGTACACTGTTTGTAGCGACCACGCGCTCCATACGGCGAAACCGTGGCTACGCGCTACGAGCGTAACTCTTAGCACTGATTAACAGTTCTTATCAGTGGGCCCCTTTAGTGGCAATGAATGTGTTAAATTACATTTTTTGGGAGTGAAAAAAAATTTTTTTTGCTCTTATAGAATGACCCCTGGATATTATATATGGATGATATACCAACCTTTCTTAAGTACTTACTTGTTGTGCTACGTCATTATCTACGGCCTAACGAAAAAAAAAAGTTAAATTGATTGGTGTTATACTCATTAAATATAATATAAGTATTATAGTAAGTATATTATATAAAAAAAATATATAAAAAAATATATATCGGGTGGAACAGAACGAAGGACTTTTACGCAAACGGGGAATTGTTTAGGCTACGTACTTTATTTTTCACTTATTAATCACGTTAATATTTCTAACCGTTTTAGAGTTACAGTTTGTTAAACATGAGAGCAAAAATCTTTATGTTTCAACCCTAGCAAGTAGATCCTATTGTATGACATGACATGTGTCAATTTAAAATGTAAATAACTTTGTAGGGTTGTCACTGATATAAAAATATTTCATTTTAGGATTTTTTTTTTTACTTTTTACTTCAGCTTTACGATTATAATAACTCGATTGTAGATCACTTAGATAACACTATCCTTTCAGCTCAGTCTCTAGAAATGTTCCACCCTGTATATATATTAATTATCTACTTACACGCTGGAACAGAAAATGTAGTATTAATAATTATGATATTATAAAGGACGGATAAATTAATAAAGAGAAGCCTGTGGGTATTTTTTTTTTACTTTCAATAGTTGTTATTTTGAAATAAAATAACTAATAACTACCTTTGTGAATGGATTATAATAGGATTTTTCTAACTGTCACTAATAAACTAAGAAAAATATTTTCATACAATATGTATACGGTTAGCTTAGGTACCTACGCATACGAATGCATTGTATTATTTTTGAAGTGAATAGGAATGGGTTACTTATTTCAAACATGAAATACCAAAGTGGAACTTTAAAAAAGTTTAAAAACAACGGAAACTAATAAATTTCACTAAATACTTTTTTAAACAATAACGTAGGTAACTATTAAAAAAAATAAGTATTACGCGTTACTTACGTCCAGCTACAATTAATATGTATATTTAATTAATATGTACCCTGCCGAAAAATCCGGTGTCTGGTTATTTCCTGTAAGTAGTACCTTTAGCCCATGAAACAGTTTCTTGGCGAGCTGAAATGAAAAATACATCAAGTATTTAATAAGATTACATCGATTTAATTCATAATCCCAATTGATGTCACAATATAACAGTAAAATTTCAGCCCTGATACAGTACATAACACATTTTTGTGACTTATTTTATTTTTTATTATACCTATTTTATATAATTATTAAAAATATCCTTTTCAGTATTTACCTTTGCAACCTTTTGCACATGTTCCGGCTGTAAAATAATTATAATGATAATATAACTTATGTTTTTGATATCATATTGTAAGTAAGACACTTCAATATTTTTTTTAGATTAAATAATTTTGTTAGTGATAATCGAACACAAAGGTAATCCGCCACATGCTTCGTCAAAACACAAACGTCATCCGCACAAGTATCGTCATGAACTTATTCTACATTAACACATAATAAATATCTGCAAAGAGCTTCGTCAAATCAAACACAATTAATTATAACGTAATAAAAAGTGTTAAATTAAAGTGACGTTAGGATGGGATGAAATGAGTGACGTTCGTAGCCGCACTACTGCAGCGATTAGAACGTTCTAAATATCACTCCTTATATCAAGGAAATTGTCAGTGACAGCGCCCGCGTCAAAAGGCCTACCGCGAACCACGTTAGACATGTTGCCTCTGTCGCACTTGTAAATTCGTACGTAAGTGTGTCAGGGAGGCAACATGTCGAGCCCCTCAAGGCCGGAGCAGTAATGTCGCAACAGAAATAATTAACTTTGTAAATGTTATCAACTTATCATGCGGTTATTTATATGTAATTATTTTAAATGACTCACACTTTTTCCGCCCAAAGTAGTCGGATTCTCCTAAAAAAGCCATAATAATATTAGATTTTATTTACCGTTTGACATCTATGTGTACAGTCAGCTAAACTATTAGCTTAGCACCCCTGCATACAAATATGAATTCAGGGGTGTTAAATTAATAATATTGCTGACAGTACCTAGAGATATTAATATTATGCTTAAAACACGGCATAAAATAGCTAAAAGTATCTAGTTTTAAAAATTTAACTAAATTGTTCAGTAAAATATTAAATTGCACCACAAAGGAGCTAAATTCTGTACTAGAAAGGCATACACTGTAAGTGCAATTTTATTAATTTTACAGGATAAGCCGTTAAGTGTCAAAATCAGTCTTACAAGGTTTTTCAAACAATATAAAATGATACACAAGAGGTTTCAGGCATAGAGGTGTCGTGTTTCGGAGGTTCCGGGGCAAACTGCCGAATCCGACACAAGAACAGCCGATTCAACGGAGCCACGCCGTTTTGTCGCATAAATAGTGTTTAGTTTTTAAGTTTATAATATATATATATATATGTATGTTAGTCTGTAAGGTATTTGTAATATGGGCCTTGTTGCCTGATTTAAATTTTAAATAAATAAAAATAAAATAAATATTTTTTTTCTATTAATCAACAGTAAATATATTTGAAATGTCTTTCCCATCACGGAACAATGGTGTTCCGGACCTTTGGGAGGCGTGCGCGGAGCCGAAGCCAACACGTAGAGGCCTTTTTGACACTTTAATGAAATGTAAGGGGTACACCGAGCGGAGGCTGCCCTTGCCCGTGTCATGGGACGCACGCAGAGGCAGCACCCGCCAGGGTGTAAGGACTATTGAGAGTTGATGGAATCTAAAATGAACTAGGTTATTGGGTGAAAGCGATGGACTAAGAACTGAGCTATGGGGTAAAAAACCGGAAATTTGAAATTATTATTAGTTACTTTGCGAGATATAACGTAGTACTTAAATGTATTATTTTTTCGAAAAAATCTAAAGTAAACTGTGAAGTCTTAGAACAGAAAGTGCCATTTTGATTCATCCCAGGAGGCAAACAAAACCCGGTTTTCAAATAGGTGGTATGACATTTTGTTTTTAAACAGCACACAAATCTTCATGTCTAAAATCAAGTGATACAGGAAATTTTATCTTCAGTTGACAACTAAAATACGAGTATCATGTAACGTTTACCGTGCACCACATTTCTTGAAGGGATACATTTATTTTTAAGATTTTTTAGCCCTTTAACGACAGTTATTCGGGACACTATGTAAATATAATTACTTTTAGAGAAATTTTCAGATCAAAAAACATTATTACACACAGAAAAATAAAATAAAAACATATTAAATTACTTACGATTATCTAAAACAAAACAAAACAAATATTACAGGACAATAATACAACAACTATTTAACATATTCAAGACTAGGTAATTATAAGATCGAGATTTTTTTGATTCATTAGGTATTTCACAATAAGTACCGAAAAAAGACGAATAGGTTTAAAGTACAGTGAAGTGTATTAAAACCAAATTAAATCAAACCAAGGACTATTAAAAAAATATTATTAAATACAATTTATACAAATGCTTAATAATGTTAATCTTGATTAAAATGATTAATATTCTAAAATATGACATGACAATTTAAATAATTTTACGGCGGCGGAAAGCGCCGAAATTTTAAAACGTAACAAATATAAGAGCCTCGGTAGAGAGTACCATTTTGTACCATTTGGAGTCGAAACTCTAGGTCCATGGGGTCCCAGCGCGCATAAGTTGTTCGCAGAAATCGCGAAGCGTCTGGTTGACGTAACTGGTGACCGAAGAGCTGGCGGCTACCTCGCACAACGTATCAGCATTGCGATACAGCGAGGAAATGCCGCCAGCATCCTTGGTACAATGCCTCAGGGGCCTATTTTATTTAGATTTAAGCTAGTTATTAATTTAGTTTAGTAGTACCACTGTATATTATATATTGTATGTAAATAAATGATTTAAAAAAAATATTTTACATAAATACTTACGCCATCCAAAGCCGTACATATTCGTTGAGACTGAAAATTAATGAAATGCTTAATATTTAAGGTAGGTAAACTACTAGGTACAAGTAGAACCTTGGTTATTCGACCCTTCAAATTATCCGGAAGGTGGCTTTGTATATCCGAATTTGCGAGAAACATTGCTACGAATTTGCCGCTCATTGCCGCTGCGCTGTTTTTGTTGTTTTTATTTTTAAAATATTAGATGAATAGTATTTATAAAAGGTAAACGTTCTAGTGCTCGACATGCTAATGCCCAATTGATGACACCCTGCTGTCACCTCTATTGACAATGACTTAAGTTTCAAGATGACATGTACTGGGACCGCGTCGAGCACCAGTACGTTTACCTTACGGAATTCTTAGAGATTTTTGATCAAAACAACACATTTTAAATTACTTTCTCTCTCTCAATATAATCTCAATCTCGTCGAAATTAATCTGGATCTCGAAAGTATGAAGGTCGAGAACTCGAAACACCCAATCTTGATTCAGCTTATTCGCGCGAGATCTCGAATGCACCAGTGGTTGTCAAAAGTATCTATCATTCTATGAAAGCTTAACAAAAAGAGATAATTATGTCACTAAGGATATATAGAAAAATAAAACAATTCCAGATACTTTTTAACGCAAACTGTCCCGATATATTTATATTTTGAGAAGTATTCGAAAGTGGTACTGTTGGCGTATAGTTTCATACGCTACTATTGATGCCGGCTGTACTTGCTTGACAAGCACGTTTGATAATATCGGGATTACTATAAAGTCTAAAGTTCCATAGTCTTATGTAGTTTTTTTAAGATACGCTCTTTCTGGAAGGTCATATTGGTCCGGAAATCCCGCAGGCGATTCATTCCACAGTTTAGCTGTGCGATGCAGGAAGTTTCTGGTGAAACGCACAGGGCTGCCAACCATCTAAGTGGTGAAGATGGAAGATTCCCATAAGATGCAGTCAGATGTGTGATATGGTGGTATGAGGACTTACAAGAGGTGGTAGTGCTTGAGCATTGACGCACACAGCGACAGTTACGCACAACAACAGCCTTGCGTACATGGTGGTAGTCGAATGCCGGGATCTCGCGCATATCCCTACTTCTATATATACATTTACACTAATTGAGTGTTGCCATGATATAATCAATTTTATGCGTACAATAGCGTATTAGATTGAGCTAATAGCTTAATGAGTTAATTTAGAAATTTCATGCGAAGTGTGTTTTTTACATGCATGTAATTTTGATGAGTTTGTGAAGAAGAAATCACTTAAGACTGAAAACAGGCACTTATTCAAACGTTTTCGTTTATATCCTAATCGGTACCTTGTAGTTAGTCATGTTATTACAAAATAATTAATATTTCTGCCGTGTTAACAGTTAAGCGCCATCCCACTAACCCGGGTTAATAGTCCGGGAACCAAAAGACCGGACACATTTGGAAGACGCAATACGCGGCACAAAAAAAAAACGAAATCCACAAATCACCATCAAGTCCCAAATCCCCCTGGCTTTCCCTCCCCTCCCACACCCACACCCACAGCACTTAACACGAATGTCAAAATCCACAGAAGTCAAACCAAACGAAGATGTCGTCACCCTCCCAGCAGCGCCGCCGCCCAAACAAATACCAGCATGAGGGGGTAAAGTTTATCCGAAGCACGGCCTCCCAGGCGGACCCCGAAGACTCGACCCTGATGGACACCAGCAAAGAAGCGGTTCAAGTCCATCGGAGGGAGAGAGTGAAAAAAGTCTGGAAAGACACCGGGGTAACGAGGGAGGTGACCTTCGACGGTCGGAGAGTAAGGGAGCCAAAACTGGTGCGGTCCACAAGCACCTCGACCAAAGAGGAAGGCCCCCTTACTCCTCCCACCGCCGGAGGACGCGAGTGTCACCTGGACTACGACGGCGAAAACTTTTCCGACAGGATGGCCTTCAGCTACCTGTCGAAAAACGAAGTCTTCCAGAGGGCCAGGCTTCACCTGGCCTTCTTTATACATAATAAGGAAGCAGTCGTAGGCCTAAACTCGTACGTGGCGGGAAAGGTTTACCTAATAAACAGCGGCCTCCCGGCAGACGATGACCAGTTGGAGAGAATCTTCTTCAGGTTCTGTTCAGAAAAAGGTTTGGACAGGGAACTGGTGGAAAAAGACCTGGTGAAAGTAAGGGCAGAGCTAAGCTCGAAATGCCTTGCTCAGAAAAACTCCGCCAGGAGAAATTTCGACGAGTTCCATGGCCTAAACCGAAACGGAGGACTGGGCTCGCAGCCACAGCCAGCCCCCCTGGCTCGCTGTGACCCCGAGTGCGTCATACTCTGAGAAACGGCACCTGAAGTTGATTCCCCCCCCCCCCCCGGCCGCCCCCCTCATTCAAAACTAACTTCTAAACCGTAACCAGAGCCGCTATAAGTGATGACCTCCCTTTTTCTTTTTCTTACTGTAATCAATAAGTGTAAAAAATCTCAAATTCAGCATGTAGTTAAGTAAAACTGTAGTTAAGCATGAACAGGACAGCATGCTCCCCTATTCTTTCTCTATTCTTTTCCTTTTCTTTCAATAATAATAAAAATAAAAATATACAGCATCTGTCCTAAAATTCCTGATGCATGCATCTCCCAACCTTGACAGGCGCCTGTCGGGCGGATGAAACGGCAAACAATAGGTGAGCCACCCACAAGTGGCTACCGGTGGCCTTCACGGACGTGTCGCTCCAGCAGAAGCCTTAACGGAGAACCCCTTTTTGTTCTCCGGCCTTTCAGCACTGGCTGGGGCAAGGATCTGCCGGGGCCTCACAGTGGAGGAAAACCGGTTGGAGGTTAAACTCCTCACACGTTTGGAAAGTCCATCCGTACGACAGGCATTCTGTATCCCCCCCCCCCTTATTATTGCAGTAATAACTACTGATGGCAGAGGTAACGAAAAGAGGGCACTGCGAGGAGACACGCAAAAATACATCTCCGAAGCAAAAGAGCAGGCTTCCAAAGGGTAGCCCCACCCAAAAAGAGGGCGCCCACAGCCACACAAGCGGTCTACAAAAGATCTCCGACCCACCTCCCCATCAGTGGGCAAAAGATAGGAAGCCCATAGTTATAAGCCATGCATGCATCAGAAATCCCCCATCCACAAGTCGACTCATAGAATAAAAAATGTAGTTAGTTTGGGCGATGGTCAAACATGGAGAAGCTGGAAACGGCGTCAAAATGTCTGACTTGAGCACCCCGCAGAAACCAAACGGGAGAAAGCATGTTCTCTCCCGGCCTTGCAGCACTGGCTGAGGCAAGGATCTAGCGGGTAGGTAAGCTTCCTTTCTTACACTTCCCCCCAAACCTTCCCCCTCCTTTTGAACAACGAAAAAATTTCTAAATCCATCCTTAAATCGCAGTCTTTAAGCAAAATTTTAAATTCATAAATAAAAGCAAGGACTCTCGTCTTTGGCCCCTCAGGCGACTCCCCCCCCCAAAAAAAAAAAAAACCCGGGTTAACCGCTTAAACCTGGAGTTACCATGGTTACCAGTATAATTTAACACAGAGTTAGGCCCACTTGCACCATCCCACTAACCCGGGGTTAAGCGGTTAAACAGTTAACCTAGTGTCAAATTGTACTGGTAACCATGGTAACTACAGGTTTAACCAGTTAAACCTGGGTTAGTGAATGGTGCAAGTAGCCCTTAACAGTTTAACCGCTTAATCTCGGGTTAGTGGGAAGCGAGCTTAATACACTAACCCAAGGACCAAGGAATGTATGCCTCGAGCGTACGCGCTCGTGGTATACACCGACAGCCTTTTGTTGGCTAGCACATGTGACCTAAATACTTGTAGGTATTCCCCACAATGTATCTATTAAACCTATCCTAACTACAAATCTGAAGTGGGTGGAACGCGAGTAAGAGCATTTACTTATTTACAGTATATATGGGGCTACTTTACCGCTCTAGTGCGATAATTAGCACATTACACAACTATGTCGAAACCTTAAAGGGCCATTGCTGTAAAACGTTGTACGATACATGTGCGAATAGGTGATTCGCAACTCGTGTCGATTTAAAACACTGCATTCGGTCGTGTTTTGATTTATCGCCACTCGTTTCAAATTTTCTGGTTTTCGCACTTGTATCGCAATGTACTGTTCTGTATTTATTACGAATGTTTATGCCTGAGTTATGGATGTTTGCAAATATTTCTTACGAGTTTTTAAGAATTTCTATCGTCGCCTAGAATCGGACCAATTTCACTGTTCCGAACGCATTTGTATAATTTGTTTCGCACGGGTTACACAACACCTTAACAAACGATACACCTAAACCGTTCTCAAAAATCACTATATTGATAGGTGACAACCGCATGAAAATCCCTTTAGTAATTTTTGAGTATATACATACAGACAGACGCTGCGGGGGTTTTATAAAGTGTAGTGATCTTGTTAACTTGTTTATGATATAAAGGGTTTACGTAATTACTCGTATTCAGTGCTAAAGGGTAATAATAAAACAAGACAACTTAAGTAAGAATAATATATATTTATGTCGTAATCCTCCATATAATTTATTAGACCAGTTACATATTTTGCAATCCAGCGCGGGAACGCTGCCTGCGTGTTGGGCAGGTTCCCGAGGGCACCAAATTTTGATAGGTAAGTATTATTAATTTTTAGTTTTAGTTATTTTAATTGTAGTTAGTTTTAGTTTTATATTCCTGTTTGTCTTTTAGCAATTTATATTAATAAACATAAAGTAGCATTCAAGTAAACAATATACAATTATTTTGTCTAATTAAAACAATATTAATATCATAATGTCTTCTGCTTAATACTTAGGCACCTACCTAAAAAATCTTGAACTATTAAAATCGTATCTTTTCATTTGATAATATCATAATATGTTTTCAAGAATTTGAATCCATGGTAGGACGCCATGGATTCAAATAAAATAAAATACCTATTAAATTAAATTCTTGTTACACAAGAGGCCTAATCTACGACCCTAGTGTTACCGAAAGCAATCATTTTCTTATCATTCAGGAGATCTAGATGTAGTTAGGATTTCCAAACTGTCCCCATTTTAGATCTAAAATTTCCATTATTTGAACCTTTTTGACGCCTACGACTGATATAGGTATTCGAACCACCGCAGGTCCAACGCCAACGACGGATTAATCCGTCACAGATCACAGAGCAACATAGACCTACGTCCATATGCATAAAGTTCAATTTCAGTTTTGACACTTCCGTGACGTGGCGTCCGAGACAGCTTTTGTGTTTGACACGGCGTCGTAAAGGTTCAATAATTTTAGTAGGTATACACGGGGTACAAACTAACTAAAGAAAAGACTTGATAATATTGTCCAAAAATGTTTATTGATACCATTTTACATTGGTGAAAAATAGCACAAATCGTTAAACAAGCGGTTCCTGAAAAAAAAAAAACAAAATAAATTAAATTTCGTTATAATTGTCTTCCCAGTATCATCAGAACACATAATAGGGTTCTTCTAGCATGCGACTGAGAACACACTAAGATGTATAGATGTAAAGTGTCATTCTATGGAACTTGCTAACTATGTAAACAAAAGTCACTAGTAAATTCATCATTCAGAGACAATTTCAATATGGCGATTAGGTACTTTACATAGTTAGCAAGTTCCATAGAATGACACTTTAGTGTTAAGTGCATAATTATTTTCCATCGTATTTGCACAGAAACGTAGGGTAAACCCTCCAGTGAATTAACACCCCCCAGTGATTGAACAAAATCACGTTTTTTGTCTAAAATAAGAAATATAGGAATTTCTACCAACTGTCGTATTTTTTACTTATTAACGACTCTATTTCCTATGCAATGGCAACCCGCGATAAATTTATTTTCGACCAGTTTGAATGTGACTGGTGTTTGAAGTTTACGTGTTTCTGGTATTGAAGTTTTGTATGGAAAAATGGTATTGAAGTTTTGTATGGAAAAATTAAATCCCAGATAAGAACAGTGTACGGTCGGAGCAACATATGAAGTGCTTATTTAATGTTTACCTGTACAAAGTTACGTTTTTTGGTTAGATTAAGAGTTAAACCTTCAATAAATGTACAGTTAGTCAGCGTATTATGCGATTAAGTCTTTATTTTTTATAGTTCCATTACTGGCTTATCAAATGTTCTGAAACCAGTAAATGAACGGTGTGTTCATTTACTGGTGTCGTCTAGATATATTTTTTTTTCTAAATTTATATGTAAACGAAATGGTATTTAGCTTGTTTTTTGTGATTCTGCATAGAAAACGATTCTGATTCTTTTAGCCAGTATTGGAACAAACCAAATTTCTATAGTCCATTTACTAGATTTTTCATGCCTATGTATGAACAATATAAAATTTTGCTTGTTCATTTATTAGATTTCTACTAATTCTATGTATGAACACTGTAACAACGAACAATGCAATGACAAGTTTATTATTTTAAGCATTATTTGCTGAGCCTGACCTTTTTACATCAAAATATGCACGTTATTTCTTGTTTTAAAGATTTATTCTCTTTTTCTTATTAATATGTAACAGGTTTCTGTGTTATTTGTGAAAAACCATCATTTTATTACATTCTAATATGTTTGAATTAAATATGGAGGCGATATAAAGATATTACCGCTTTCGCTATACCTACTAAAATAGAGCTGGAAACAGTTTTTGTGTTAAAAAATATTTTTTTATGCTGATTAAAAAGATCTAAATAATGTTCATTTACTGGGTTTTGTGGTGTTCATTCACTGGATTTTATGTTCATTCATTAGGTTTTTGGGTAGTTTTTGATACATTTTGCTATTACTCTAAAACTATAAAAGTTATAAATAATCGCAGAAATTACTTTCTTATTTATTAAATAAGGATTCATTAAATTACAATTCTTTATTCCAATTATTAATGAATGCTGAGAAATGATTTTTCAAACTTGGAAAATTGCTTAAGTGTTCATTCACTTCTTACCAGGTCTTACCCTAGGTACGAACGTTTCTTGCTATTTCAGTCAGTCTCGGTGCAAAAAGTACTGAGGTTGACTGGAGTAGCATGACAAATACGAACGTTTCAACAACGAAACAATTAAGGTGACAGTCCATTTCCAACGACAGCTGCACTACTGTTCATTTTACTATGGAAATTGACAATAACACCGACACGCTCAGTGCCAGTAGTGCAGCTGCGGTCAGAAATGGAATGTTACCATTATGCACTACATCTAGGGGCTACATTTTAGTTGAAAGGTGACGTTCGGATGTCATCGGCAGCTGCATTACTGTTGCGGCGTCATGTTGCCGCACTTGTCGCCGCTGTACCTGGCGATATCTTTGATTGAGGGACGGACGGAATCAAAACGAACCTCATTATCGCGGCAGTTATGCGACGGGGAACGTCACTCATTTAATCAAGGAAATTGACGCATAGTTACAACATACATCTTGTATGTTGTATTTATGTATTTATCAAACCTCGTAATCAATGTTGCAATTGATAGAAAACAAGGCTTGACAAAAATACGTAGTCTGTAATTCGCCTTTAGCACATAACTTCGCCTTAACTAGCATTAAATCATGATTCCGCTACAAATTCTGCCAGTGGATTCACGGGCGTATTTAACATCTATTCTTGATTTGGAATAAGTTTAAGTAAATTTTAAATTTTTATCATAAAAAAATGGTGGCGAAAAAAGCTTATTTTAGAATTTTTACTCTTTAACAATTTTTATTGTGGATTCAACGGAAATCTATTTCTTGGTATAATTATTATTGAGCCGAAGTTGAAGTTCCCTATTCCTACTTTTGCCAGCCCTTTTTACAATAAATTGCAACATTGATACGGAATTTGGTAATTGAATTAATTTATAGACTCACTTTAACACACTCACTTAACACACTCACTACTCACTCCCTTTTTTATTTAGAGTCCCTTCTGCTGTGAAACGCAGTACCCCTTATTGTCAGAGAACACGCACAACTTCTTTTTTGTGTATCCACCCGATGACGGTTTTATCTAAAATAAATAAAAGCAAAAATATGTAAAAAAGTTATGCAATTCCCTCTTGCATGTAGTTTTATCCATTTAAAAGGGTATGATCCGTCTAGTGCCGCCCTCATTGGGGGGATTGTGTTTTCTAATAAACCAATCCTTTTCTGTATAATCCAGTATATTAATGTTGTAGTCCTACTGTATCCGGATTGGCGGAAAAGTACAAACGACAGGGTTGAGTGGAAGAAAGGAGGCCCTTGCCCAGCAGTGGGAGACTAAACCAGGCTAAATAAAAAAATAGTGGATTCTTACATTACTCAATGGGCCTTTCAATTTCGCTTGTTTGACCACTTCCTGAAAGAGAAAATAAAATTGTAAATAAAACAAGTAACATGAAATACAATTGTTAAGAAATAGTTTTAATTTTTAACAAGCAGAAACGTCTGCGAACGATGCTATTAAGCTTAGAATAAATTTAAAAGTAGAAAAATTACTGTATTGGGTGAGACTTGAACTCACGGCCTCTGGATCGATACTCCAGCGCGCTGCCATCTGAGGATCTAAGAATCTTATCTGATCTAAGGGTCCCCTTGACCTGTAATATGGTGGAAAGATTTGCTGGCTATGGATGAGGTCTTGGTGGCTCAGATGGCAGGGCGCTGGAGTATCGATCCAGAGGCCGTGAGTTCAAGCCTCACCAAAGACAGTAATTTTTCCACTTTTAAATTTATTCTAAGCTTAAGAAATAGTGTTTTTACGGTTTTAATGTTAATTCACTTTAGTAAGAACAATAGGTAGGTAGACTTAAAAAAATGCTGTAATTCAAAGTAATACACATTTAACCTACTGTTTAACGTTGCGTTTATTGAATTATTTTCACGAACTATAAACTTAAATAAAGTGAGCAATTATACATTGAACTATTTTATTTTTTATTTATTTTTCATTAAAAACACGAGTACCGTTAAATTGCTTGGAAAGTGCTGAGCAATAATGTTATCCAAATAAATAAATATAATATTTTTGTGTGATATTTCTTACCGAGGACGTTACTAAAGCCAGCTAAAAATATTTCATATTATATTAATACATGTTACTTAAGATATTAGGGATAGAAAAATTTTTTTGTTTTTTTTTTAATAAATCCGTTAAGTATAATCTCTTTTTCGTCAAATAAATATATGACAGATAAGCAGGGCCAATCTGATAAGTTAATATAAATTGGCTTCTACAGACGTTACAACAAATAGTATGCAATTTTAGATAAACGCTGGTTAGGGTGGAATTCCTCTGTCCAATATCTTGGTCCAATGCGCATTACGTCTCACTCTCACATTAAGCAAAATGTGAGACGCAAATACACATTTGGACTAAGATATTGTGGACAGATGGAATACCACCCTGAAGTAGAAGCAACGAATAAAACCGATCAGAAAAATAATGCCACAATATACTAGTCGCCATCAGATATATCAGAGCGGCTTTGCTCAAAAATATCTTAACACACACTCTAACGCCTTGACAATAAAAGCGTGTTCAGTTATTTGTGAGCACCTTGGCCGCTCCGATATATCTGATGACGACTGTGCTTATTGCAAATCGCAATATTCATTGAGTTATTTATTATTACTTCATATAGAGAAGCCATATAATAATCGCACCAATAAAAGTCTGCAGCGGATTTGATAGCCCACGCAGTGTAAGTGTTATTCATACGTCATAATTTCATAGAAGTTTGAAGTTTAAAATGACACTTTCACTGCGTGGGCTATCAAATCCGCTGCACACTTTTCACGGTCTGACTATACCAAACAATAGTTACATTGTCGCAATCGCAACCTGTAGGCGAGGCCCGAGGGGAGCGGGGTGTGAACCACGCGACAAAAACGTCGTAAGCGCCGTGAAATTCATGGCGCTTACGCGTTTAGGTCGCGAGATTCACGATCCGCTTCCATAGTTTGTTGCCAACCGGCAACAACTCATGACGCACAATACTAGTTCTCTGTGCCGGTTCTATACGTAGTAATAATAGTTCAATGACAATATCGGTATCGTTTGGAGAGGCTAAAGGTGACATTCCATTTCCAACGACAGCAGCACTACTATTCATTTTACTATGGAAATTGACAATAACACCGACGCGTTCGTACTAGTAGTGCAGCTGCGGTCAGAAATGGAATGTTACCCTTAAAGTAGGTAAAGGACTTGTTGACTTGGCCACGCAACCGGTCTTTAATTTTACATAGTTTCCTTTAAGTACCAATAAAATATGAAACGTGTACTAACCATCTGTAAAAAATATATTTATCAGTAAGTAACTATATTTTGCAATTCACAAGTTGTAGAACATTCTCCAAAAATGCAAGAAAATTCTCGGAAACTTCTGAACAATTACATGAGAATTTAAAGCAAGTTTCCATACAGAAATGTAAAAGAATTATTAAGAATATATACCATATATTAATTAGGCAGAGGAAATATCTAGACTGTATGTATTAAGGTTTTGACTTCTACTTGCCGCTAGATGTCGGCTACGTTTTGGTAAGAAAACTGATGTAGTATGGAGTGAGCACTCTATGCCTACTTATAACTGCACTATTAACATAAATATAAATGTATTCGTTTTATTGGATTGGTTGACAGTTATAATTTTTGAAGTGAAAACTTCTTTAGCGGCGCTGTGCACTTTTTGTGACGGGGAAAAAATGTTAAACTCGCGACAGGTCACGTGACCGTAAGATTCGTAAGACGTAAGACGGACACGTGACCTAATCGAAAAACTGTTACAATGTCATTGAGTTTTCACTTCTGCCGGCGTCCGGCACTCCCAGAGTGCAACCCGTTATTTTTTTTATACATTTAAAGTAGGTACCTGTAAAGCATCTTCTTTTTGCTTAGGTGTCACCTGAAATTGTATGCAAATGACATTTAAATAAAAAATTAGTATGACAAAAAAAATGCATATCCATAAAAAATATCAATGTATATTTTTATTCCCTTACATACTTTACCCTTAATAATATTTTGGTGCTTGGAATAAAGGTTTCCGGCTATTAATTGATTTACAAGGGGGCGCCCGAGCCTCCCGACTGCCCAATGGTCTACCTTCCCTAACTGTCCGGATTAAGACTGCACCGGCATTACTGCAGCAGTATTGCAGCGTATTATCATCGAGTGCAATACCGAGTGCATTTGCCGTAAATTTCAAAAATCCAGATAAAGTGTGTGCCTCAGATTTCACAGGTGATTTTGAAGGCACATATATGGAGTAAGTCTGGTTTTCAAAAGGTGACGTTACACATGTACACAGCGCAACGTTTTTTCTTAGAGTTTACGTCATATTAAATTATACCTAATAAAATAACGACAATCTTTTTCTTAATATTTTACTCACCGAAGCGCTTAACTTTGTCACACTAGATAGCTAAAAAATAAATAAAAATATTAATTTACTGACTGACAGGATTAGGAGAAATTTCTCCTCGAATGGGCCGATTTTTATATGGCTTATGATTTTTTTTAACAATAAATAAATGAATACGTACCTTGTTTTTAGACACGGCCTATACCGAAAATAAAACATCATATTATTACTAAGTAACAAAAGGATACCGAAATCTAATTCCTTGGCCGTACTATCGGTATAAAATAAAACAATATAATTCAAAATTAGGCTACTCTACCTAGTAAATTAATTACACGTATAGGTACTTATAATTATATATATTACTGACCTGTCTCAGTTTCTTGTTAAAATAATTAAACACATTGTCTTGTGACCCGATTTCATCCTGAAAACAAAATTCACGTTACTTGTTGTATCCCATAGCTCGGCAAAGGACTCCCCAGAGCCTATTCAAATCTTCCTGCCTTCTGGCACCACTCGCCACAGTTTTGTGCAGGGTTATAGCGTTTCGGAAAATTTCAAAAAAAAGTCTTCTCTGTCAAAACTACAAAAATTAACGATTTGAAAAAAAAAAAAAAAATGTGTCCTCTTAAAAAATGTTTCAACATAGATTTCCATCGTAAGTTTTTGATACGTACGTGAATAAATTTTAATTCATAAAAATATAATTAAGTACGATACGTACGTTATTAAACTGTAATTCATAAAAACATATATAATGGAAATCATTATAAAAAATATGCATTATTAAGCGATTGATGGTTTGAAAAACCAAGCAGCTTGAATCTTAAATGGCTTAGTTAGCTAAGGAACACGGCTACAGTCTGTATTTTACGACCTAGACCATCTCAAAACTACTACTACCTACGCTTAGCACAACAAAAAAACAAAAAAAAAAACAAAAAAACAACAAAAAAACAACAAACAAATTGAACAAAAAAATTACTAAATCATAAATCTAAAAATAAATAATATTGACCTTAAAATTAAAATCTAAATTTAATAATAAATAAAGCTCAAATAATTTAGCACATATATAAGAGAATCTGAAGATTAATTGTGGCTTGCAGGTATCTACAGATATAATTTGACACAACTCTGTACCTGTGGACCATTAATGACTATGTCCGCTTCTCCTCCTCCTGCACCCTAAAATATAAAAAAAAATACATTTTCATTAATTGATTAAATTACGTTTCGTATCTCAAAAGGTGCCGATTTTTTTAAATAAAATATTTTGTTAGTTCCCTAGATGGATGAATAATTCATAGACAAAATGTACTTTTACAGTAAATATGGTCCTATTTTCCCGCACTAGTGCGTAAAATAGCATACACTTTTCGTGCGTATGTCAAAAGTTTAAAGGGCCATATGTACTGTAAAACGTTGTACGATACACGTGCGAATAGGTTATTCGCAACTCGTGTCGATTTAAAACACTCCCTTCGGTCGTGTTTTAATTTATCGCCACTCGTTTCGGATTTCATCTTTTCCGCACTTGTATCGTAAATAACTATTTCGTACCCATTGACTGGAACTGGAACTTCCCTGACAAATAAAATGAAACATTTTAATAACAAAATTTTGAATTGAATCTCAGACATTAGATATTTTTAACAGGTCAGTCACATATTTTAAGTAGAGGTAGTTTCGCTCAATAACGAGTAGCTTCAACTGGAGCACGCGTTAGCGGACCGGCCCCGGTCTGCAGTGTCACGCGCATCTCATGTAACTTTAAAAGTTTAGTTTCGAGATAATTACGTTTAAAGTTTTAAAGATTCAAATGCTGTTATCGTTGACGGTTCATCGTATTTTTTTTATTTTTTCTAATCTACATGTAGGAAATATGGTCACAGAATAGGCCCTATAATTTTTTTTTCGTATAATTGAATACTTTTCATTTTATTCGAATTAAATGGTTCCGCATGATCAACTCTTCCATACTATAGTGGTCACACGAAGTCATGTAAGTCAAGTTACAAGACATACGCGTGACCGAACGTGACACGTATTACTTGACCAATATTGTTGTCGTATAAACCAAGCGCTCGGTAGTCATGCCTAACTCCGGCAACTTAGGAAATGATGGTGATATTTTGGTTGTGTCAGTCATGCAACTCAAGTTAACTGAGTTGTGCCTGACGCCATCGTCAAAAAAATGAAGTTACATGAGTTAGTCATATGCTTTTCTCAGTAAATAATGAAGATTTTCAAAATATTATTTTAGAAGATATATCTTTAATGGTTTTTAAGACGATTTAGACTGGTTATCCGTAACTCATGTAACTCGAGTTAACGGAGTTAGGCATGACACGGCAGCGGTGTCAATTTTTGACGTAAAATACGTTTTAATATATTTAATCTAAGACAAGAGCTATCCTAACATTACCATAATTAAGAATTTTAAGAAAGAAATTGGAATGAAAGTAATAATACTTAAATAATAGTAAAACAACACATTTTCGTACCCATTGGTTAGAGTTACTGTTGCCCTGAAAATAAGAAAAAATGCACATTTTATGTTATGTAAAAAATTTAAATTTAATGATAAATTACTTAAAAATAGTAAAACAACACATTTTCGTACCCATTGGTTAGAGTTACTGCTGCCCTGAAAATAAAAAAAATATTTTTATGTTTACAATTTCTTTAATACGTTGGACGTTGGCAAACAAGAGAGTGCAAACAATAGATTTTTTTCACGGACGGAAATTCCCAATTCGTAACAAATAATCTGTAAGCATTTATATTTATATATATTATATTTAATATATAAGTTACCTATGTTTTACAGTTTGTGCTAGTGCTACATTCATGCGGCGGAACATGGCAGTAATATAACACAAGTTAGCACATTAATTGCCTCCGCAGGTCGCATTTCTCAACCGATTCTCGTGAAATTTTGTGAACGGGTTTTGTGAAAATGTTCGAAATGGTGCATATTTGCATAAAGGATTTAAGTGCCAGTAGGATCTACAGAGAGGAGGGCTTATGATATGTGTGTAGACAAAAATAGTAAGACAATATTTTTTCGTACCCATTGGCTAGAGCCACCACCGCCCTGAAAATAAAATGTAGATTATGCTAAGTATGCTGTAAATTGTACTTTTCTAAAAAGAAAATGAAAAATCATTCTAAGAAATAGAATCAATAATCAAACAAGCAAACATTAACACTGTCATACCTGGCCACCGGCACCCTGAAAATAAGGTAAAATATATTAAATTATAAAAAGTCCGTAAAAGCTGCACTAACTACAAGAAATCTAAGAATTTTAAGAAATTAAGTAAAAGGAGTAAGTATAATAAGAAATCACTAGAAGGCACCACTTTTTCGTACCCATTGGCTGGAGCCACCGCCGCCGCCGCTACCGCCACCGCCGCCAGCGCTACCGCCACCGCCGCCGCTACCGCCACCGCCGCCAGCGCTACCGCCACCGCCGCCGCTACCGCCACCGCCGCCGCTACCGCCACCGCCGCCAGCGCTACCGCCACCGCCGCCGCTACCGCCACCGCCGCCAGCGCTACCGCCACCGCCGCCGCTACTGCCACCGCCGCCGCTACTGCCACCGCCGCCGCTACCGCCACCGCCGCTGCTACCGCCACCGCCGCCGCTACCGCCACCGCCGCCGCCACTACCACCGCCGCCGCTATGGCCGCCGCCGCCAGCGCTACCGCCACCACCGCCGCTACCGCCGCCGCCTCCAGCGCCTCCGCCGCCGCCTCCAGCGCCACCGCCGCCGCCGCCAGCGCTACCGCCACCACCGCCCTTAAAAAAAGATTCTATTTTAATTTTATCACTAAGGGCTATACGGTGCTATGAGTTGGATTGGAGATCACAGGTTGCTGAGATCAGTCTAGCAATGTGCAAGTTGCCCAAGTCGCTACTAGTTGTTAAATTTTAATTGGGCCCAAATCATTATTATTATTAAACATAGTATAATAGTTATTTACGATACAAGTGCGGAAAAGAGGAAATTCGAAACGAGTGGCGATAAATTGAAACACGACCGAAGGGAGTGTTTTAAATCGAAACCAGTTGCGAATTACCTATTCGCACGTGTATCGTACAACGTTTTACAGTACATATGGCCCTTTAAACTTTTGACATACGCACGAAAAGTGATATTGTACGCACTAGTGCGGTAAAATAAGACCATATGTACTGTAAAATATTTTTTCTGTACCTGTAATCCACCGCCGTTATCATAGTTCTGAAAATATAATAAAAAATGAATTATTAATTAAAATATAATTTTAAAAACTTAATCTAACAAACAATGCGGTACTAAACTACTATTTTGATCAGTTCATTCTCACAAAAAAATGGGACCCTATCTCATCGCATAATAATTGATTGTCATAATGTAATGTTACGCATAAATCTCTTTTATCTTCTTATTAGGACAATCAATTATTATGCGACCCAATATGGACCCCAAAAAAATGGTTAGTTACAAAAATAAAAAAACGTTGAGTTATCGACACTTAATTTCGTTCGTTACACAATTCAAAATATATAATAGTTATAGTTCATTCGCGTTAAGAATGCGGTAATATTATCATTGTAATAAATAATTTAGACAAAAATCAATGCTCAATACCCCCTCAATGATGTTTTGACTAATCTGAAAATAAAATGACGTAATGTATAAAAATACGAGACTTTTTGTCTTATGACGATTTTTCCAACAAAAGAATGTAACTATGTATATTGATTTTACTTAAATTATTCAGACAAAAAAATCGCAAGTTACTAACAAAATTTTAGGACTGCATCTAAGGTAATAACGATTATAAGAGTCTAAAACCAATTTTAAGTACCTGCCCATCAGCGTTCACATTAGTCTGGAGGTGAAATAAAAAAAGAATATATTATACAATCATATTTTGAGAAACTGGGCTCATTCAGGTGCGCCACATATCAGATCTCAGATAAGATTAAGCCATTGAAATTTAACTCTCCATAAATATACACCGTCCGTATCTTTGAATAATACCCAAGACACAATAGCTTTTGGTCACTATTTTTGTATTATTGTCTTCGCGTATTCATTGTCGTCAATAAAATTCTATGATATGTCAAAGATCTTACGCGGCATTACTATATTTGACGTTATCAAGCTGAGTGCAGTGCTTTTTGTGTCGCTCGCGGCACCAGTCGCAGATTTGCAGCGTTGGCCGCCCTAGTCCCCAGGCCTTTTGTAACATACTAGCCGCCCCTTTCTCAGCACCCATCATATAGACTGCCCCCCTAAAGCCCCTAATGTCCTGCCGCCTTAGGCCCGGGCCCCACTCTAGCCTTACTACACGGCACATACACGTGGGGTCATTGTTGATGTTGAGTGACTACTTATATATTCCTCTTTGATTCCTCTAGTTCGTTGTCTGTCGGTATGTCGCTAGTCAATCAAAAACCATTTTGCCGTACCTGTACACCATATATGTCCACGCTGGTCTGCATAAAAAAATTGTCTTTAGGCATACAGTTGTCCTACAGGCACCTTATGCGGTGCATTAGAAAGTAGTGCATTAAAAAAAACATTATATTTATCACAGGGTATAAAAATTGTCCGTACCTGTCCATTGTTCGTGTTCTAAAAAAATATTTTCAAATTGAGTGAAAAACTCATGGAACTTTATAAAGTTATTTTAAATGACATTAATAAAAAAAATTTAAATATGTTAATTTTAGCCATGCTATTGCCGATTATACACTATACAGGTAGTATTTCTTCTGTCATTTAATAAATAAATAGTATACAAATACAAATGCATTTATTTCATAGGACATTTTTTATACAAATTGACTATGCCCCACGGTAAGCTCAAGAAGGCTTATGTTGTGGGGTACTCAGACAACGATATATATAATATATAGATACTTAAATACATAGAAAACAACTATGACTCAGAAAAAAAATGTGTGCATTATCACAAATAAATGCCATTACCAGGATTTGAACTTGGGAACATAGGCAGGGTCACTACCCACTAGACCAGACCGGTCGTCAAATCTAAGGTGCATTGGAGCAACATCAAAAGCAGGGTTTAGACGATTGCAAATGTGGCTTTCCATTCCTTCCGAGAAGGGTCCTTATGCTTCATGTGCAATAAGGACCTGAGGTGTCGCGGAAATTTTTGCCAAAGTATGAAGTGCTTTCTGGTTAAGTAGATAATTTAGATATCATCGATTTTTAAAATTATGCCGGTTTCGAAATTACCCGATTGCACCTCACTACGGATAAAGATGTATCTAACAAGCAATAAATTGAATTGTATTGTTACAGAAATTCTAAGGCTTTTTGGATTTTAGATCTCAAAATATCACCTGGGGCCTATTGCATAATAAAATACAAGCTAATACCACAGTCTAAAAAGTAACAGTACCGAGCTACTAACAATGCGATAACAGCGATGTATGCAGCTCGGGTGCGCGCGAAGCCCCCCTCGGTCCCTCGTCGAACGACGGTATAAACTGTGCTAATACTATTAGCGAGGCCCCAGGAGGCCGATACTAATTTATTAATTTGTGATGGCTTTGAACTGTTTTTTTGCCTCTTTGTGGTTGTCTTGTAGAAGTGGTAGTGCCCGACTATAAGCCGTCGTAACTGTCGTAACGGTAAAATGAAAGTCTGTGATGCAATCACCAAACTTTGTATTTCAGAGAGTATGCTCTTAGTGCATACTCTCGTAAGCCGTCGTAAGAGTCGTAACGGTATAAATTAAAGTCTGTGATGCAATCACCAAACTTTGTATTTCAGAGAGTATGCTCTTAGTGCATACTCTCGTAAGCCGTCGTAAGTATCGTAACGGTATAAATGAAAGTCTGTGATGCAATCACCAAACTTTGTATTTCATAGAGTATGCTCTTAGTGCACATAGTGTTATGTAGTGCATAATTATTAATTACAGATGTAGTGCATAATTATTTTCCATCGTATTTTCACGGAAACGTACGAACGTGTCTTACTATTTCTGTCAGTCTCGGTACAAAAAGTAATCATGACATTAGGAAAGTTTCCGAGAAAATACGTCGGAAAACAATTATGCACTACAGCTGTAATCATGTAGATTGTTATTAAAAAAAATCATACCCAATTTATTCCACTATTCCACTGAAAATGAAATATAATTAAATTAGATATTATTAGGAATTAATTAAATATAATTATTAATTAAAATTAAATATTATTAATTATATTTAATATAAGAAATGAGTATCTTAAGGTTTTACACACTGTTAACTTACGATAATGCATTCGCTCGATATTTTAAGATAGTGTAGTAATATATTGTATGATTTCATATTCGCGTAAGGACCTTGCGATATATTTCGCATATTAAGATGGCATCTTCGCATCGCTAGCGGTGGCGGATTTGCAGTCTTTGCCGCCCTAGGCCTCGGGCCCTGTAGCCGCCCCTTTCGCAGCACCCATCATATTCACTACGACTAGGTACATTTTAAGTTATTTCTTGCTATCAGCGAACTTTTTGTCACAATCTGTCGCCCCTAATTTTTTGCCGCCCTAGGCCCGAGCCTACTGGGCCTTAGGGCAAATCCGCCACTAGGCATCTTAACATAAAATCTTCATATCTCTCGATAGCTTAAGATACTGTAATATGAAAATATAAAAAAAAAATAAAAAATAAAAAAATAAATCATTTATTCAGATGAAATAAACCCTATTATACAGATAATAATAATTATAGTATCTTAGCAGTCTGTGATAGCTCATATAAACTGTATAGGGAGCGATATTTTATGTTAAGATAAAACATTATAATATCTTCGCCGTGTGTGACGCCATTTGGTTTTGATACGACCATGACGTTCGTCTTGCTGATTGGAGGGCATCTCACGGACGAACGTTTTTTTGCTCCCTATGGACTGTTCTTTTGGAAGTTATGTAAATATTTATATTTGTAACGTATACATGTATGTATGTATGTCACTTTATTGCACATAAACAGGTATACATTATATTTTTTTTTAGACCAGCCATATTCAACCTTTTCTAAATGAGGGCCACAAAGACGGTTTTGCATTGTAGTCTTGGGCCTTATGGCGTGCTTACACCGAACTCGTAACACGTGAATAGAGGCCTTTATGAAGCTTCATTGAGGAACATTGTTTTTTGTTAAAACTCCAATATCACCACATACTTTTATCGCATATTATTAAAAAGAATTAGGATTTGCGCTTAGCAGCTATTGTATTGCACAAAACGATCACGTTTAATTGTTTACATTTACCATATTATCACTTAAAAATAATAAAAAAATGGCTATATAACGGCAGTAATGGTTGTTATGCTTGTTAGGGCAGCTATCGTTATATAGACTAGCCTAAATATATCATTATGTATCATTCTTATTTCAGAAACTTTCTTTTACCTCGTTACCTTCACTCTGAAAAAAAAAAGAGTTTTTGCTTACTATGGATTATATATAATATGGATATGGATAATATTTATTGAATTTGAGTATAATTTTAATATTATTTAAAAAACATTATCGTTACCCAGTTATAGTCCTGAAAGTTCGAAAACATGAAACTTAGATGTAATTGTATTTAAAATAATTATAAATAAATGACTATGACTAAAGGGGATATTGCGTTTAATGCAATTTTGTGCAAAATATCAGTGTTTCCATATATACTTACTGTGATTCAACTTCGTTTTTCTTTACCTATTCATCTATAGCAGGGGTCTCCAAACTTTACCCCCCTGGTGTATCTAGTTGCTGCTGTTAGAGCTGAACCCCTGGCGCCTGGCTCCTGCGGGCCGGACGCTTTGGGTGTCGGCGGGCCGGATTGGAACGCGTCGCGGGCCGGGGTTTGGGGAGCCCTGATCTATAGGTACGGCCACACCGCTAGAAAACGGCGACGGTACGGTACCAAAAGCAACACGTACGCTTACGACACGTCACTGCGATTCCGTACCATCCCCACGCCGTGTTTAAGCAGCGGTGTGGTCGATCCTTTAAGGATGGATGTCATGTCATAGAACAGTAAGCTCCGGAAGCTGCGGCCCGGATACGGCCCGGTCTAACGTGAATCATCCTTTACTCGTACCGGCTAGAGGTAGTGCAAGTACTTGATGACAGCCAGGAGACAATCGGTCATAAAAAAGTCCAATCGAAACTAAATAGCCTTACGAATCTAGCAGCCGTATGGCGGCGGCTGGAATTCTTAGGATAACCTAATGGATTATTAATTACATATAAAATTATTAATTATTGTCACAGTTATGACCAATTTTCTGTAGTACCTTTCCCCCCTGAACACTGGTGATACAAATAGAACCTCTATTTCTATTTCGAGTTTCTAACCGACACCGGATTTTTTGCTGAAATCGAAATCGCAGGCTCACGAAATCGAATTACCTATAAGAATATATTATTTTGTTCAGGGGGGAAAGGTACTGCAGAAAATTGGTCATAACTGTGTTTCATTTACATACTTGGCCACCGCCGCCATTGCCGCCGCCGCCATTGCCACCGCCGCCATTGCCGCCGCCCGCATTGCCGCCACCGCCGCCCCAACTACCGCCACCGCCGCCCCAACTACCGCCACCGCCGCCCCAACTGCCGCCACCACCGCCCCAACTGCTGCCTCCGCCGCTATTGCCACCGCCGCCATTGCCGCCGCCGCCATTGCCGCCGCCGCCATTGCCACCGCCGCCATTGCCGCCACCGCCATTGCCTCCGCCGCCATTGCCGCCGCCACCATTGCCGCCGCCGCCATTGCCACCGCCGCCATTGCCGCCGCCGCCATTGCCGCCGCCGCCAATGCCGCCACCGCCACCATTGTCACCGCCACCACTGCCGCCGCCACTATTGCCGCCACCGCCATGGCCACTACCGCCGCTACTGCCACCGCCGCCATTGCCGCCGCCGCCACTGCCACCTCCACCGCTATTGCCGCCACCACCGCCGCCATTGCTGCCACCACCGCCACCGCCATTTCCGCCACCGCCGCCGCCACCGCCACCGTTTTCGTAACCATCCTAAAAGTAAGAAATACATTTATGCATTAATCTATTTTATTTATTTGGAAATCCAACAGCTATGACAATAACATATAGATTATAGTGGATACAGGAAGCGAATTATAGGAACTCACAGGTAGTAACATAATACTAAACTAACAGGTACTACTTATATAGTCGTATCATCGAGAGCGTGGAATTGCATATGTAGTAGTATTGTTTGTTTACAGGCATTCTATATTTGAATTTTCTATTTTCTTGTACTATCAGCATACAACCACTACAAATGCAATTCCATCTTCTCGATAATTCAACTATACTAAGGTTACGCACTATCGCAACCACATATGTGCACAAAGTCAATACAAACACAATTTCAATTTAGTAAACATACAATATTATTCACCACACCAACTGGTACAGGTCCCCAAAACTAGTGAGAATGTTGCATTTTATTCAAATGTGAGGCAAAATAATCAGATGCAAATTTTGAGTTGTTTCTTTATGTTAGCTGGTAAAATTGATTTTTATAATGATGACTTTTAATTATTAATACCTACGTTCATTTGGATTTGATTTGGTTTAATTTTTTTGGTGTTTCAGTTAGTGTTTTCCTCGCGTTATGTGGTGAAAAATGATATGTTTCACTCGGTGGCAAAATTTGTTTAACCCAAGCCTTGAAACCCTCGCAACGCGTCAGATTCCACTTCAAATCAAATCTTATGTATTGTTCATTAACTTGCGGCAATAGCGTTAGTTAATATGCTATCCCTTGTGATTAAAAAAAAACTTAAAAAAAATATTGTACGTACATGTATTCTGGATTGTTCCGCACTCCACTGAAAATTAAAATATTCTTTAATTATTATTGCACAATATGAGAAAATACAAATAGGAGACATAAATATAAAGCCATCATGTAATATTGCTACATAAAACGTAATAACAATCGCTAAAGTAAACTGAAATAGATAATTTATATACCTATAGTAGTAGTACTTAAAAACACAAATAAAAATAAAAACAATTATATTTGTTCCGTTAGTTGTAGGTAATCACTAATGCAATAATGTTTCGGCAGATGATTCCTTAAAAACTCATAGAAAAAATAGAAAATCTCCGTACTTGATTATGTGACTCAATACTCCACTGAAAAACAAATAAATATATAATGTATTTAATATTATTAGCCAAGTTTATAAATATATATGTGAAGAATAAAATGATTCTATGTACTTCGCTGTGATGCTCTTCATGCCACTGAAAATGATAAAAAAATCATAATTCATATTTTGTTAAATTAAAAAAATATTTCAGATTCTCACAATGAGTTTTCATTTGATAATATAACACAATATAGTTTGCAAAACTTTGTTTTTAATTGTCTCATTTATATATCGGAGAAAATAGGCTATGTCAGACGGACAGCCAGACACACGAGTGATCCTATAAGGGTTCCGCTTTTCCTTTTGAGGTACGGAATTCTAAAAATGGTATACTTAAGTAAACCAAAAAAAATCTTACTTCTTTATGCCATTGATTACTCCACTGAAAATTAAGAAATGATATATTATAATAGCTTAGTAATAGCGCTACATAGTCTTGTAGAAATAAAATAAAATGGAACCAGTAGACTTAAAATAGGAACAGTAGAAATATTTCTGTGTTATACTAGTTATTTTTAATTTCCTAATTATTTAGTAAATAATAAAACAAAACGTAGTTAAATTCGGAACAACATAAACGTGTTCCATTTTATCCATAAGAATAATTATAAAGGTGGTAGGCCTCAAGTTGGTAGATTGTGATCTGAGGGCATACCGCGTAAACCGAAATTCGCAAATCGCGGGGATCTTTTTCTTACTCCAATGAAGGTGTAATTAGAGTGACAGAGAAAGATGCCAGCAATTTGCGAACTTCGATTTTCGCGGTTATAGCCCTGATTAAAGATGTTTATGAATGATTTGCTGATATGACGACGACGGGCAAGAATTTCTTATATATTATTATCTTATATTGATAAATCAAGGCATAGACGTACAATTATTGGTGAAATTGTAATTGTTTGAGTTGAGATATAAGTATACGTTATATAATTTCATCGTCAATAGTCAAGTGTCAAACAACAAGCGTACTTAAATGAAATGACGCACTAATGTGTGATAATTATGTTATTGTTTTGTACACGTACTTTGATTTTATGAATGTACGAGTAGGTAGGTATTATATCTACAATCACAATAAATATTAAGGTGCTGCGTGTTCAACCAGCAGATTTTTTGAAAAATCGTACCTTATTTTAGATCAAAGTAAGATTGCAAAAAAATTAAATGTGAATGATGAAACTTTTCTCTAGTATTAAAAAAAAAATGTTTTAAATATATATATATTTTACTCAATTATTATTTAAGTGTCTTAAAACTGTAATTTTATATTGTAAAGTTGTGTGGGTAACTATTTTTTTAATTGCTTTATTAAAATAATACTTTTTTTTAATAAATGATTTAAAAAAAATTACCGAGCTACCACCACCGGAGCTACCCCCACCACCACTGGAGCTACCCCCACCACCACCACCCTGAAGATAATAAATAAAATTAATGTCTTAGTTTTCCGATTTATTATTTTATATTTTATTGTTGTAGTATTTTATTTACGTTAATATAATAATTCCTAATTACGAGTAAGATACGAATAATGAAAAAAACAACGGGTTGCACTCCGGGAGTGCCGGCAGAAGTGAAAACTCAACGACATTGTAACTCAAAATATTAATAACATAATTATAGTGCAAAATGTCTGCAGCAGTATGTGTAATTGATGTTAACGCCATCTAGCGTTGTATCGTCGCATTACTTGAAACCCTTAAGCACATCTCTGTAAGTACTACTGGTACTACAGTTAGGTATATTAATACCAGTTTGAGGGAATCTCACTAGATGGCATTTAAATAAAAAAACAATGACATTGTCCGTCACGCATCACGCAAGCGCACTGCGCCGCCTAAATGAAACGGCAGGCTCAGGCATACATTTTCGCCGCGCGGTAGAAACAGAGGAGAGACGCCTTACGCGTTACGCCTTACGCTGTCTCGAGTTTATCATTTTTTCCCCACCTCAATAAGTGCACAGCGCCGCTAAAGAAGTTTTCACTTAAAAAAAAACACCGATCCGTCCAATAAATATATACCTTTAGTTACCCTTTCTTTAATTAAATTGAGTGTTTTCACCCACCCGACTACTTCTCTAAATCTAGTCTTATTGTAAAGTTTTGGTGGTAATTGTTTATTTTACTAGTGGCTCTGTGAGCTGTAGACCTCGCGAGCAGAGCTTGAAATAACATGGTGCTAAGAGCTTTAAATACACCGTGTTTTTTTTTGATTTCCGTTAATTTCAAGGGTGCATTCCTGAGCTTAAATCAAGTAACTTTCTCAAAGACACCGATGTTCTAATTAAGTCCATTTCGGAGATAATCCATAATTTATTTTTTTACTATAAGGCCTCTACAAGCGTGTACACTTGTCTTAGGGCCGGCTTACATATTGATTAGTGTTTAGAATGAGTTCATACATTTGCTACTAAACTTAAGTACAATCTCGGTCGATTGATGTACGAAATGACATTGATATGTCACAGATTTCAATTGTTTGGTTGAGTTAAATGTAATGCCCGTTTTACAACAACGCTATATGCTACATTTAATTACTTTTTAAACAAAAAAAAAAACAAAAAAGAAAACAAAAAATTTTTTTATAAAAAATTAACTATGCCATTTAGTTCTTATAAACGTACTTAACTATACCCCGAAGTTAACGGAATTCAATAAAAACACGGTGTATAGTAAATTAAAGAAAAACAATACGAAATTTATGTGTAAAAAAATACAAAAAGTTATAATATCCCAGCATACAATTACTGGGGATCGAACCCAGACCCTCTGTGCAAACAGAAAAAGCGAACGTTTACAAACTGAGCCAAATAGTTCTTAGATGGGTTGACGAAATTTAGCTACTCCTTCTCAAATTAAAATTAGTTAAAATTAAATATCTAAATACCGCCTAAACCAGCGATAATTTTTTTCTGCATTTTTTGCTATTAACTCAGTAAACATGTTTCAAAAAGAAAAAAGTCTTATGATATCGATACGACTATTTGTTTAGGCGCCAGGTATCACGACTCCGCCATTTTTAAAAATTTCCAAAAACCGGATTGACAAAAAAAATTTATTTAGTCATAAAATTCGGTCACAAAATTTCACGAGAATCGGTTAAGAATTGCGACCTGTAGAGGAGAACATCCGGACATACGAAAGCAAAATGCCCGAGTCAAAACGTAGACCTTCGCTTCGCTTCGGTCAATTACTACGTATTTGTAATATATGTTTTTTTTTTTATATTACTGAATATCGGGCTTAGCCCGATCTGTTAGTATGAAAGGCGCCGCAGGCGCCCTGTATGTAAGAAGGCGCAGAGCGCGCTGAATGTCGGGCATTGCCCGACCTATTAGTGTGAAGGGCGCCGCAGGCGCCCTGTATGTAAGAGCGCGCGGAGCGCGCTGAATCGCCCGACCTGTTAGTGTGAGGGGCGCCGCAGGCGCCCTGTATGTAAAAGCGCGCGTCGGAGCGCGCTGAATCTCGGGCGTCGCCCGACCTATTAGTGTGAATGTAAGAGCGCGCGGAGCGCGCTGAATCGCCCGACCTGTTAGTGTGAGGGGCGCCGCAGGCGCCCTGTATGTAAAAGCGCGCGTCGGAGCGCGCTGAATGTCGGGCTTCGCCCGACCTATTAGCGTCAAGGGCGCCGCAGGCGCCCTGTATTTAAGAGCGCGTAGTGTGAGGGGCCCTGTAGTTTATGTAAAAGCGCGCGTCGGAGCGCTCTGAATCTCGGGCTTCGCCCGACCTATTAGTGTGAAGGGCGCCGCAGGCGCTCTGTATGTAAGAGCGCGCGGAGCGCGCTGAATGTCGGGCTTTGCCCGACCTGTTAGTGTGAAGGGCGCCGCAGGCGCCCTGTATGATAAGTGCGCTGAATTTAAGCGTGAACGGCGCCGCAGGCGCTGTGTAAGAGCGTGCGATTCTCATATATGCCAGCGGTTCGTGGCTGGATATCCCCCACCTCCCCGACCATCCTCTCTATAAGTGACTCGGAGGTATATATACGCGACAGGAAAAAAATCGATAGCGCGATGTAGAACATTCCTATTTCGAAAATTAACTGACGGCTATTTTTGGATTCTATGATACTTGTGCTTACCCGATGTGTTTGTGTGTGTGTGTGTGATAAATTGAAAAATTGCCATTATATTTTTTTTTCAGAAAAACGATAGCGGATTCCAAGTGATAATTTAACAAAACGGTCGCCATCTTGAATTTCTTTATTTTCGACCCGATTTTGATGAAAATCGATATCTGAGGATTCGAGAGGCCCCTTAACACGAATCTGAAGTCAAAATTTAACAGAACTGTCGCCATCTTGAATTTCTTTATTTTTAACGCTATCTTGGTGAAAATCGATATCTGAGGATCCGAGAGGCCCCTTAACACGAATCTGAAGTCGAAATTGAAAGGAACGGTCGCCATCTTGATTTTCTTTATTTTCGACCGGATCTTGATGAATCGATATCTGAGGATTCGAGAGGCCCCTTAACACGAATCTGAAGTCAAAATTTAACAGAACTGTCGCCATCTTGAATTTCTTTATTTTTAACGCTATCTTGGTGAAAATCGATATCTGAGGATCCGAGAGGCCCCATAACACGAATCTGAAGTCGAAATTTAACGAAAAGGTCGCCATCTTGATTTTCTTTATTTTCGACCCGATCTTGATGAAAATCGATATCTGAGGATTCGAGAGGCCCCTTAACACGAATCTGAAGTCAAAATTTAACAAAACGGTCGCCATCTTGAATTTCTTTATTTTCCACCCGATCTTGATGAAAATCGATATCTGAGGATCCGAGAGGGTTTACTAATGTGTTGCAGAAATATTTTATCATATTTTTGTATTGCAGAAATGTTACTTGGCAGAAATTTCGTTTGGCAGAATTACCTTTCCCATATACTTATCATTTAGCATACAATCGTTTCGCAGAGTTTTAAAATCGAGAACCATACTTTGGCATACTGTTGATGATCATAATAGTCTTTTAAACGAGTAGTAATTTCGCAGATAAATGTATTACATAATATTTAGGTAGCATAAAGTTGAGCATTGGCAAAATTCGTAACTGTAAGTATGTAAACAATATCTACTACACTACCACCAACTAATTTATAACATCACAAATGGCGTGCGAGGCGTTTTCGCGCGAGGTTTACGTTAAATCTCTTTATAAATCTTATCAATTATTTATGTTAAATCTTATGGGTATAGCTGAAATATTGTGTTTTTCGGAACCAATACAAGTGTACCGACAATATTAAAAGGGATTTCAAAATTTGGTGACAAATTGGCCTATTGTTTTTATTACTTTAATAAAATAATACATATTGTTAATATAATGATTCAAAAAATCTTACGGATCCACCACCGGAGCTACCACCACCACCCTGAAGATTAAAAATAAAATTGTCTATGTTTTTCCGAACGACCATTAAAGAAATACGATTAGATACGCTTTTCCTGGCGCCAAAAGTTCACGTATGAAATAGGTGGTTTCGTCCGACTTAAGTATCTCTACCTTTTCGTATCGACTATGAATATTTCACGTTGTATAATTCGTTTTTTCGATTGTCCGAGAAACATATTTTTTTTTGAATTCGTGTATTTTTTTTACTTTAGTAAGATACGAATAATAAAAAAATACCGATCCTCCGCCACCCTGTAATAAAAAATGTACATTTAGTTACGCTTTTCATATCGGATAAGGTACTTTTAGTCGTGGAACGTCACAAATATTAATATAGATAGGTGTATTAAAGTGTACCGTGTGTGTGTATGTGTGTGTGTGTAATCTATTTAATATTACCAGTGTTAGATTAACTTTAGTTTAAATGTAAAATTGTGTATGTTACTGTTTTTTTATTACTTTAATAAAATAATACATGTTGTTAATATATGATTTAAAAAATATCTTACCCATCCACCACCACCACCACCCTGAAGATTAAAAATAAAATGTCTATATTTTTCTGAATTATCTTAAAAAAAATGTTTAGTTACGCTTTTCATAGCGCCTAAATTTCACGGGTGAAATGGGTGCTTTCACCCAACATAAATATCTATAAGTAGGTAGAGTTAGACCAAGAAAAGTCTGTAGCGATTTTGGTAGCCCAAGTAGTGAAAGTGTTATTTATACGTCATCATTTCATAGAAGTTTGACGTTTAAAATAACACTTGCAATGCGTGGGCTATCAAAATTGCTGCAGACTTTTCTTGGTCTAACACTCTTACTTTTTTATCACCTATGGAATATTCAGTTGTTTTTCCAAATTTCCTTTATTGTCTGATGGTAAGCGATTGCCGCCGCTCTTGGACACCCGCACCACCAGAGGGGTTGTATTTAATAGTGTCCAATAAGGTACTTTATTACTGTTGTAATACTTAAGACACGAATTATAAAAGAAAAAAAATACCGATCCGCCGCCGCCCTAAAAACAATAATATACCGTTAGTCACTCTAAATTTAGAGAACTAAAAATTTATGAAATATAATAAAACTTGTACAGTTCTAAAGTTAAACCTTATTATGTTATGCTATATGTTTATTGTACTTTTATAAGCGCTGGTGGCCTAGCGGTGAGAGCGTGCGACTTGCAATCCGGAGGTCGCGGGTTCAAACCCCGGCTCGTACCAATGAGTTTTTCGGAACTTATGTACGAAATATCATTTGATATTTACCAGTCGCTTTTCGGTGAAGGAAAACATCTTGAGGAAACCGAACTATAATCCCAATGAGGCCTAGTTTCCCGTCTGGGTTGGAAGGTCAGATGGCAGTCGCTTTCGTAAAAACTAGTGCCTACGTCAATTCCTGGGATTAGTTGTCAAGCGGACCTCAGGCTCCCATGAGCCGTGGCAGCAAAATGCCGGGATAACGCGAGAAAGAAGAAGAAGAGATACGTTTATTTTACTTTTAGACGTAAACAAGTGAAATTTATTTTTTAGATCAAGTACCTGGGGGCAAATTCTTGGCTGGAAATATACAAAAAGGTCATATGTATTTTCTGTCACAAGGAATTACCAAAAATGTGTAGTTATAATATAACTTATATACAATATTTTTTATTTTTAATATGTACATGCAGTTCTATGGTACTAGCGAACGTGGGTGCAAAATTTAAATCGAAGAAGGCAAGGTAAAAAATCTGGCCATCTTAGACCCAGAAAATGTTGGGCTATGTTCAAAGGGTCGACAGTCAACATCGAAAAATCAAAAAACGTTATCTCTGTCGCTCAAATAAGCAAAAGTGATAGAGAGATAGATAACGATTTTCGATTTTTCGATGTTGGCGGTAGGCCCTTAGTTATTAGTTTTTTTTTTTTTAAGGTTAACGAATTTTACCGTCTATAACATTATGACTGAATTATATTGACTTTTGATGAAACAAAAAGTTTATTTTAATGGAAAAGCGATATTTTTCTGTTAATTACAAAAAAATACATACCGCTTCAGTTGTAGCTTTTCTATCCTGAAGATAAAAAAAATAAGTTTAAGTATTTTTAACTTTTACTCAGTAGAAAAAACGTACAGGATACCCGTCAAACCGAGGTAATAGTGATGAATATGTATTATGACAACATTTTTAGAAACTTATTGTAATGCACATATGTGAATGATAAAAGAGCTATCGTAAACGTAATAGCAGTAATGAAACAAGCAGTTAGTAAAAAAGACTACAAGAGAGTAAACAACAAAATAATCAAATTATTTCATACCAAAATACATCAAAAACTCAAGTCACATTACAAATACATAGTTTACAATCAAACAACAACAAAATTACATGGAACGACTACTGCGTTTAATTATAAATTATATAGGTAAATCCCTGTTTTTCGACAACAATACATTAAATAGTTTTATTACCGGAATCCACTGCAAAAATACAAATAAATATCCAAATCAATTAACAAAAAAAAATAAAAGTTTTACGTAATATTAAAAGCTACACAAACCCGCACCCGCAGCTCAAATGTAATACAAAAAACACATTTCTACAATTTCTAGCAACGAAAACTAGTGCCAGACATAGATAGGTATATCTGACAAATGGCAAATGTCATGTTATTTCAGAATGCCATTTTAAAAACAGAGCGTTAACAGTTAAATTCCAATTTCGTTAAGCTGTTAGTGTTAGATTGTTGTTGGAATTTAAAATTTGTGTAAAACACAAATTATTAAATTCCTGTTTCGTTAAGCTGTTCGTGTAATTAATAAAATTATTATGAATTCGCCTCTACCTAGTAAACATAAATATAAACAAATGATAGGTATTTGTATAAATGCTACTTAAGTTAATTATAGGATAATAAAAATACCTACCTCGAAGAATATGCACTGAAATAAAATAAAAATAAAATGTTACGAGAAGGTGAAATAGTCAGCTACAAAAGTGCATACGTGTTATGAATAAATTCCATTCATAAAACGGGTATGCAGTAATTGCAGTCGAGTGTACGAGTCGAGATTAATAAACCACCTATAACAACGAGAGAATATATCTCTTTGCTGCTTTCAGTATATTTTGGACTTCAAAAATCTGTCCATATGGCTTGACACTTGTCTGAAACACCGAGTTATCTCTTTTCCATAAAAAATACCTTAAACGCAACTTTGAATATTCTGTTGGGTAGGAAATGTAATACAGGATACAGGCCTATTCGGATTTCGAGATAATCACAAGATCTTGAGACGATTTAGAGATCAACTTGATCTACAATAGATATCGACTAGATGTGACTTGGATATCTAAGTCATAACTTGTCGAAATCGTTCAAGAGGACCTCCAGAATCGCGGAAACGTCAAATTTGACATATCTATCTTACAAATATCTTTAAATTATCCGTATCGTAACTTGTTGAAGTCTAGTAGAAATCTAATTCATTTTCCGAATCGAGCCGTATAGACCATTTGGCCGGTATTAAAACAGTTGTGTTGGTCACTAAAAGTTTTAAATGCTTAAAATCGTCGAACTTCGCACCGACGTACATAAACAGATTAGTTTCTGTATTTTTAATAAAACTAAATTTGAATAATACTTTACATACCAACTAGAAATGAATAAACAATGAATTATTAAATTACATTAATCTGGTATTTAATATCTTAAAGTTTCTTACTTCTAATTTATTTGTGTAAATAAGTAAATTGAAATATTAAATTTAAGAATTTGTTTTAATTATATGTAATTGTGTAATAATACCTTGACATTTAAACCAGGCTGCAAATGATTAAAAAATATAGTGTTATTCATACGAATTATCTAAAAAACGGCAAGAGAAAGAGGCCATGAATAAAGTGTTAATAATTATTAAATCACCTTTGCAGAACTGCGTTTCTTGGGCTGAAAAATAATTTTGAATATAAATATACATATAACATATGAGCTTAATGCGAGATCAGATGTCACATTCGAAGTATCATATATAAATTAGTATATTTGTTGTTTTTGCTTAACGCGTTTTAATCCTTGCTGTGTTGTAAGTGTAACAGATGGCGCCAACTGCTCGACAATTATGTCACAATTGGTCGCGTTCACATTTTAGTCTTTCGCCATTATATCTTTTGGTTTTTATTTTATTTCCATAAAATGTAATTATTTTATAATATTAATGAATTACTGTTATTAATTTATTTCCAACTCGTTTGTTTTATTGCCACTGTACATTATTTAAATGTTGTATACTTTCCGTTTCCGTGATTCACTCGTCCATGGCCCCGACGGAAGACCAGCGTTGGCCCATCTAGGCTAACACCATGCTGAGTCGGGACCATTTCGTGGCTATTTACCAGTTCTGTTATGTAATGATATTGTGTTGTAATGTTAAGTGTAAATTTTAATTTTTGTTCTTCTTTTTTTCTCTTTTGTCTGTTACCTATTTTTTATGCCACGAATAAACTATTTCTATTTCTATTTCTATAGTAAGTTCTTGTACTGATTTCTAAATGGAAGTATATAAAATGAGAATGGGAATAAGGTGTTAACAATTAATTCAATTATGAAATAACTTACCTTTGCAGCTTTCAGTTTATTATAATAATTGTTGACTTGATTGTATGTATTTTCCTGAAAACAATTTTGAATTAAAAATAGGCCAGTATTTATTTTGTTGACAATTTTTTAAAATTAGATCTAATAAAATTTGGTGAATAGATAGAGTTCCTTATTTTGTACAAAATAAGCACAATTTCTACTTGTGTCCTAACCTTCCTTTGAGCTACGAAATAGTATGGATTTTTATAACTCAACGGAAAACTATATACATTTTTTTGAGACAATTTGTGATTTCGTATTTTTTCCACCCAGAATAAGGACCTATTTATACCAATCAAATTGTATCTAAATAAGGCAAGGTAAATTTGTCAAAAAAATAAAAAAGCAGCTAACATAAAAATATAAGTCAAAAACTGTAATTTTATTAAATATATCGATAAAATAAGAGGAGTATTCATAATTATCTTATTATTTAAAACGGTTTCGGTGGTAAAAAAACATCTTGCGTACCGACTGAAAATAAAAGTAAAGCATCATTGAATAATCTAAATAAACACTACAGTACGCTTTGTTTGATATCAGATCCCTGTTTATACAAACAGTAAAAGCCACTGATAAGTCGTAGAAAATATTTATAAAATGTATAATTCTAAATGTAATCTGTTAGAAATGTTAAATGTATTTATTTGAACCAGCGTTTACAGTTTTCACAAACCTAGAGGCCGATCGAGCCGATTCTAATTTATTAATTTGTTATAGTTTTGATTAAGGTCGTATCAAAACAACAACAAACCGTAACAAATAGCTAAAGCAAATGAATGCGAATTTCCCGAGAGAAAATATCATCTTGAAGCAATATTCCAATTTTATAATTTGTTAAAATGGTGACATTATTATGACAGGAGAATGACATTATTATTCCAGTGCAAACACAGCGCTGCGGGCGATGCTTTCACATTAATTCATTAAAATCTGGACAGTTATTAAAATAAACATTTGGCTCTTTGCCTGCAACACTGCATTTAGAATACAGTAATATTAGTAGGTAATATATTTTGTATAATTTTTGATACATACATTGTGGAACTGGAATCAGAAAAAAAAACTTTGTAATATCGTGTCATTGAGTAATTTCATGTAAGTTAAGCAATGTGTCATCATTGGGATTTATCTTTATGGTTAAATACATGTTTTTAATCAAAAACATGAAACTTTGTATGGTGGAATTATTTGATAATATACAAAAACATTGGTCAATTCTTAATCCAAGTTCTTGAAGGGAAATAACCTTATTGTAATAAACCTTATCGTCTTGGTGACTGGTGCGCATCGTACGCAAAAGTTTCACTTGCGCGTGACGAATGAGTGTGAGTGATCATTAAGATCGTAACAGAATTTTTATTTAATTTTAATAACTCCACGGCCGTTTCGGCCACGGCGACTGCTATCAACTCCGTTGCTGTCTCTGATGTGCTCGCAAGTGGCTGACGTAGCCAATCTTGTTACTAAAAGTTCGCGAACATTGCGGGTGTTAGAATATTGTTATTCTATGTACAAATTGTATAACGTATAAAACTGACCTGTTTCTCTTTGACGTTCAATGTTGATAATATATTACACTATTTAAACACTTAACACAACATTACGTGAATTTTACAGAATTTGCTATTTATGTGGGTAGGTACGATACGAAACCAACGTTGACAAGAGAAACAGTAAGTCTGTTAACTTACTACTTTGAAGTAATTATATTTTGAATTAATATTACTGATTAATAATTATGTATAACGGAGTTTATTGAAAATATATTCTAATAGTTTTATTCTGCATGATTCGATAAATGGACGAGGTACATGAGAAACTACTTCTGTGACGTCACTTATCGAATGACAAGTGGCATGATCAACCAGTTGCCAGGTAGAAATGGGTATAAAAGGGACCGACCGATCCATTACTGATCATTCTGCTTTGAGCATTCTGCCTTACGCCTCAGCACTGAGTTAATCATCGCCAAAGGAATATTGAAAGTTAAGTAAATACTATGTTGGTAATTATTGTAATAATTATGTACTTACTTGATTAATTAGATGGATTAATTAATAATTAATTAAATCATCTCTTACTGAATTATAAACTAATAGTGATTGTGTTTGTAAGTTGTTGATGATAAGGTGAATAAATTGGATTAATTATTTAATAAAACAGTTTTATTTTCAATTACATCTGTTTATTATTTTATTTATCTTACTTAAAACTTAAATAGTATCCAGTTATTGATTAAGCAGTTTAACATAATTATGAATCAAAGTAAATAAATAACTTCCTGACAAGTTTTACCTTGAAAGTTAATATTGACTATCAATTTTTGAGTTTATTTTTAATATTTAAAAAAAAATCTATTCATTTATCTAACACGGGCATGTGAGCACACCATTTGTGTAATTATAATGTATTGCCGCAGGCTTTTGGAAAGGCCTTGGCCTTGGTCAGGTGGAGCGATGTGGACTGTATGTAATTTAAAGATATCTTTCGTAGGAAAAATTTAGATTTATTGGAAGAACATTTACGAACGTTAAGTACATTTTCGAAGGATAGAATAAGATCAAAACCGTATCACATTGTTGCATCTGAATTGGGCTCAGGGTAAAGTGTCCAATATCTTTATAGGTATATTAGGTTAGAGCTAGAGACCAATTAATTAATTAATAGGGGGTATTAAGGGGCCCACTGATTAACAGTCCGCCGGACGGTATCGGCCTGTCAGTTGTTCGGAACTGTCAAAATTTTGTTCTAACTGACAAGCCGATACCGATACCGTCCGGCGGACTGTTAATCAGTGGGCCCCTTTACTACAATCAAAAAGAATAGATAGCATAGAGGGGTCCTGTCATTGTAAATTTTGTAGTCACTGTAAATTTACTGCCATCTATCGACACACGACTAAAACTCAAAATGAAAACGTATAAAGTTATCAAAAAATGTATATATATGGATAAATGATTTTATTATTTTTATATCATTTTGATCCATGTTCCTTCACTAATATCTATGTGTTAAAATTGTTAAATATGAAACGGTGTCGTCACGCCATCTAGCCGAGGATAGGCTAAAGGTGTGTGCGCCATCTATTCGAGAATGACTTTTGCTTCAATTCCGAGGCACGTTTTTTCCTTAGACTTTATTCGTCTTATACGAAGTTAGATATGTCTTTGCTACAATGTTCTGCCGCCAGAGCAGCACTAAGCTAGCTAGTAACCCATAGAGTAACTTATACATACTGTGCCTTAAACTGTTTTTTGACAAGTTTTCACAGACAATAAAATATGACATTGATGCATCAAGGCGGTTTGTTAACAAGGGTCTACCGGGAAACGCGAAAATCGAAATTTAGCTATCTGCCTCTTTGTAGCTCGCATATGCAAGAGTGATAGAGAGGTTAGGTAACGAAATTTCGATTTTCTTGTTTCGCGGTAGACCCCCAGATTGTGATGGATAGTGGTAGTGGCGCCCCCTACGTAGAGTTTTGCGTAATATTCCCTATTAAGGCGAAAAAAAGGGACTATAAACTTACCCTGCGACTGGGAGGTCTATTATAATAATTGTTAATTTGGGTATGTGTGTCTTTCTGAAAAATAATAATATAAATTTAAAAGTCTTTATTATTAATTACAATTTAGAGATAAATAAAAAGGTAGTTAGGTCAGACATAGGCATAATAATATACATATATGTGACGTTCCACGGGAAAAGGTACCTTATGAGGGTTTCTAGTTTCGGAGATATGAAATGTTTTGTAACGAGGTGAAAAAATGCTCAATTTTTTTTTATTGTGTGATCTGAAACCTTAATGCGTAACGTTTGTTTACCTGTTTTTATTTTTGTCATAAGTTAGTTATAAGCCTAGTAATGTCGTCTCAGAGTTTAGTAGAAAAGGTACCTTATGGAAAAAAGATTGAAAATTCCCAAAAAAACTAGTCAATACGGGAAAAGAAGTTTGGTAGAGAACTGTATCAGCATTCTGCAAAACTAATTTGATAATTTCAGTTCTGGTTGGGGCGCCTCGCAAATATTATACCAAAGTTACTCTCGTCAAGTCTTTCTTAACTAGAATAATCTTCATTTGGTTTGGTCGCATACAGTAAATCAGCCATTGGTTTGCTGAAAAATGCCAATACCCGACGCATTACCGTATGGAATATCTGAGGTCATTGAACCTCAATGCCGCTTATCTTCAATAGCAACCGAAATATATTATTGATAAGAAATAGACGATTTATACCATTACCAAAATATTATTAGTTTATCCTAACTGTTCCATCATCATCATCATGCCTCATCATGTAACTTAATCACAAGGTACCTTTTCATTACATACAAATTATTGGTCTTTTTTGAGATTATTATGACGAAGAACTAATTAAATTTGGGGCAGTTTAATGTAAATTAATATTTTCTATTCATAAAAGATAAACTGTAATATGATTGATATTTTGTAGTGACGTATTATTAGATTTATTTCTATAAGGTACCTTTTCGTAAATGTATGGAGCAAATACTGTTATTGTTATGTAAGTTTAAAGTGGCATAAGGGGTTAAATATAGTATTTAGTTGGGGTTTTAGGATTTATTTAATTTTAATGACAGAATTTCTTTCATATGTGCTCAGAAAAATTGATTGTGTGTCACATTAAAAGTAAAAATATTCAATTTTGTGATTTTATATGAAAAAGTCAGAAAATACATTTTCACCTCTAAATCGGTATTGTTTTTTGCTTAAACTGTCTGTCAGTGTCGTTTTCTAATAGATAAAATTTAAATCTTGAGAGCTCATTGCAATCAATCGTGAAAATGAAATAAAACTTTATTTTCAAGAGATTGGTTAGTATACACATAAATCAGTCGATATCAAAAGTTTCTATTTGCATTACAGAACAAGTCGCAATATTTTTTTAATCTCAGATATATAAGGTATTATTATTTGTAGTCAACTATGTAACTTACTTCAGGAACATAGTTTTTTAGGCGGCTAAACTTAAAACTTCTCTATCGTAAAGTTGCTCATTTCACAACATTATTTTCAAAAAATCATATCTCTGTAACTACGCAACCTAGAAGGTTGATCTTTTGTGTTATCGATAGCTTATTTATTGCAGATTACTGGGGTATGCATAACTCCATACCCGCCATAAGGTACCTTTGACCGTGGGACGTCACATATTATTTCGTTTATTAAGTGATATTTATGTAAGTATAACGTTTGTTATAACGTTTTGGTGAGTAATTATAAAATTCTGTCATTTTTACTAAAATAAACAAAAAAAAACTTACCGTCTGAAAATAAAAACAAACCAGAATTTAGCAAATTGGTTCCAAACCGTAGCAGAACATAATAAAATTGTATACATATAACAATACTATTATTAAAAGTATTACATATTACTCTTATTAATATGTGCTTTTTTATAAAATATAGAAGCACCGTCAATTATTACCCGGTTATGTGGGTTTTATACAATGGTTGATACTTACATTATAAAACTGTAATAATTAAAAAAACTTATAGACCTCAGGGGAAAAATAATTATGGGTTTGGAGATGTATGTGTATTGTGTAGGTTAACTTACTCAAGCCCAAAGAAAGCGTTTTCAGTGAGTGAGTTTATAATTAATAATATTAAAAAATGTACAACTAAACGTGTGTCCGGCACTAGATGCCGTTCGGCATTACGGGACTTCCCCCTAAGATTAAGAGATAACAACGTTAAATATAAAACTATGAACAATTTATATTGGTTTTTCATTCAAAAACATTCAAAATAACGTATTTTTTCTATCTGAAATCAATACTATAAAACACCTAATATTTTTGTACTTGTCTTATTCCGTGGTGATGTGTATATTGTAGTAGGTATTACTAGTATTATTATTTTCATAATAAATACATACCAGCTAGAAACAAAATAAAGCATTAAATTATTTTTTTCCACTACTACTAGAAATAAAGAAAATAAAAAGAATAAAAAGTTAAAAGGAAAAGTAGGGGTTTTGTCGTATCCAAAAGTCAAAGAGCTGGCGCAAGATAGGGAAAGCTGAAAGATACCTCCACCGACAAGAGAATAACTGGCAGTTTTTTTTGGACAGATCTGTCCAAATCCCTTTAATCTCCTGAGACCGAGAAGCAATTGTTTTGTTTTTGTAATGAAAGTTCAAAATAGATATTGGAATATGTAAAATTGTACGCAGGGACTTAGGGAGGTTATCAATGTTGTTATTCATTGAATATATTATTGGAAAAGATTCTAATCTACATAGACCTGATACTAAAATGTGTTCTCCAACAGTAGGTAGGTACATTACAAAATATAAGCATTAACTTGTAAATTATTAGGTACCTACCTTCTTTTTCTTATTTGGCTGTAAACATTAAATATAGATATTAAATTTAAGGTTATTTGGGGCAAGAGCGACCATAAGGTTACTCCCCTCTCTTCTTCCTTGCCATATCAGGCAATGGCGAGTCCATCAATAGTTTTTATCCGGATTATGAAATGCCCTAATGTGGCTCGCAACTTTAACCACAAGGTTAGCTGCGTTTACAAACGAACCTTAAAAGCTAGATGCCCTTTCGTCGTGACCCCATGCATTTTTCAATGTTAGGAACAGAGATGGGCAAATTTTTTTCGAACGACGAATAACGAATGAAAATAACAAAATTTATCGCGAATGACGAATAAAAATGTCGGATGATTATTCAAATAAGAATACTTAGAGCAGTATAAATAAAAAAGAATTCTAAAATAAAAATAAAACACTTACCGACGTGAGTCTATTGTAATTGAATTTATTATTCTGGTTTTGAATGCGACTCTGCAAAAATGCAATGTTTAGTTCAATATGGTTTTATCTCAGTTTTCTGCCTATTCTGTTTTATATATATATATATATTTATAACACATTTATTACATTAAATAATACAATTTTAAACGTATTTAAAAACAGTTGTACGGTAGAAAGAAGAGAAATCTAATCTTCAAGGATGGGTATTCTGTTTTATAATATGCTATAAAATATTTATATGGTTAAATTTAAAATAATAATCTAATACATACGTTAGTGAACTGGAATTGAAAATAACCGTTAATCCAGTAACGACTTGAAGATTCGAAGTTTAAAAAAATAATGTCAGTTTGAAGATCTCATTTTGATAGTCAATGACTTCGGCTAATTTTGTTTTTTCAGTGTTTAGGCCAAGGTGCCATAACAATTGGGTGAAATTCCACTTATTCGAATTAATGTCAAAAAGTTCTGACATTAATTGGAGAGAAATTGTTATGGGATCCAGAAAGTATAGATTACTCTACCTGTGGTCCATTAACTGCTGTGTTCTGTTGAAGATGTAGAAAATTAACGAAGATTCAGGTACTAAGTTAGATTTTAGCTCTTTATGTATTTAATGCTCTAACGCGATTAAATTTCATTATTTTACCTTTTTTCCGATGTTTCAGCCAGGTTGCACTACCTGTGGTCACGGAAGACTGACGTCCCAGCAATATGTCAATCGAGATATTGGTACCTAAACAACACTAAACTACTCGAATTAACATATGAGACCACAGCTAGTGAAGCCTGGCTTTAATCGCGTTAGACTCGTTAAAGGACATTAATTATGTGTACAAAACGCGAGAATTTAATGTGTTATATTTAAGTGCTCAGATTAGTGAGGCTATTTAGAATGTAAGTTTCAAATTCTCAACTCAATTTTTTAGGGTTACAAATTTTCAGCTGTAGAAATTCTGATGTACCTATGTCGGCAGATAACTCATTTTGCGTCCCCGTGTGAACCAAACAGGCGTCTTGTATGAAACCGAATGCACCAGAAATTTAGCAACCGAAATTACGCTATTAATATCTTGTATTATTACAATGAACACAATTTTACGTACCAGCTAAAAATAAGAAAAAAACCATTTAATTATGCTTATAACACATTTAAATCGGGGGTCGTGGAAATCAAGGGACCCCTTACCTCCTCAATCATAGATAAAACTTCTTTCAGAAGAATAATTTTGCAGAAAGAAATAAATAAGTATTAAGTTTAGTGTGAAATTCGAAGTCATATTTCGCACCGCACCTCAATTATGGCCTTCATTATAGGTGTAACTTTAAGTTTGACTATACAGATGTATAGTAGTGCATAATTGTTTTCCATCGTATTTTCTCGGAAACGTTCGTAAGGTATTTGATTCCCACTTTCGGGCCGGCAGCCGGTCAACTCTACTGCCGTGTATGTGACAGAGTTTTTAAGAACAAGTTTGGCCTGGCCAGCCACATAAGAGGAAAAACCCTTGATTGCTGAGGTCGCCGTCATCGAAATCGATGTGGAGGACTATATATATATAAATAATTTGAAGTAAGAACTGATTATTTACCCTTTTTTTGGGCTGTAAATTCCAAATTAAGTTATTAATTGATTGAGTGAAAATATCTATAAATCAAACTGAATTAAGGTAGACAAGCATTACTGCAGCAGTATTGCAGCGCGAATTCCCTGCCGAATGCATTCCTGCTGCAAATGTCAAATATCTGTATTGTCATTACATTTGCGGTAGTAATCCAGTCGCAGATAAAGACCGCAGCAGTAACATTGTAACGGTAAAGGTGACAGTCCATTTCCAACGACAGCAGCACTACCATTAATTTTACTATGGAAATTGACAATAACACCGACGCGTTCGCACTAGTAGTGCAGCTGCGGTCAGAAATGGAATGTTACCCTAACACTGCTGTAGTCGCCATCCGAATGTAACCTATACACAGCAATATTTACACTTACATTATTATGGCCTAATAGTTTTGTCACTATCTTTACTGGGCCTCCCTATAAGAAATATTAAATATTAGATTTCAAAAGTAAATAACATTATTTATTGTTCATTAATAAGTGAATAATAACAAAGTTATTATGTCAAAACATAATGAGTTCTATTAATACTATTATTTTATTATATTAACATACAAATTTAACACATATTAATTATATAACTAAACTATAAAATTTAAAACCTAAATCTAAAAGAATTGAAAAAGATTCTGTTATAATAAAATGAGCATTATTTCTGTGTATTCAGTAGTTACATTTAATAATTTTGTAATATCATTGTTTATACTACGGGTTTTTGTTTTGTAAGATATCTGACGATAAATTACCTAAAAACGTAATTCATAAATACTTACTTCTTTTGCAACCACATTATCTACAGCCTGGCAGAAAACAGATTTTATAGTAAATTATGGAAGTCATAAAACTAGACAATTCAAATGGTATAAAAACATTATCCTAAATAACTATTTCATTTAATCATTTAACATAAGGTCAATGTGGGATAAGACCGTCTATAAGGTAGAGCCGTCTACATACAAGCTCTTTCATCGCTTCGTACTCATACCTTTATACTCTTACTCCGCCTACAGAAGGTATGGTAGAGTGGATGGAGCGATGTACGAGTACTTCCTTTCTGATGGCTCCTCTACACGATGGGCCAGCGCCGACCACTCCAAGGGACGCAGCCATGCGGTAGAATGAGATAGCAATATCACTTGCTCCCTCTAACGCATAAATGCGTGGCTTGGAGTGGCCGGCGCTGGCCCATCGTGTAGAGGAGCCATTACTGTATCTGACTGACGTGCGTTTTCAAATTGTAAAAATATAGGTATAGGTATCTAAAAGTTACTTTGTGGAAACATACAAACTACACAAAGTAGATAAGTATTATATACTTACTTTCTGAAAATTCATATTTTATAATTAATTCATAACCTACGTAAAACTTTTACTACTACACGTTAGGTACCTAACGGTCAAGTTTATTAAAGCTATTAACAAATAAAAAGCTTATTAGTATTTTTAATGTTACCAAAATACCAAGAAACAAAGCACAGCATGAAACTTGCAATCAATTGTATTATTTAACTCGAATGTCAGTATTTTTCAATACCTAATTAGGTATCTATTACACAAAATAAAACAAAAAATAAATAACACTTACGTCGAGCTAAAAACGTTGAATTATTAAGTTTTGATTTATTAAATTAGGTACTCTAAAAAGTAAATACTTCACATTTTATATTGCATAAGTACCTTTAGGCTATGGAAGAGTTTTATGGCGAGCTGAAAGTACAAGAATATGTATAAATCTTTGAAATGTATAAATTTTTAGGTAAAAAACTTAGCTAACGCCCCTCTTGTACGTAGTGTGCAGGTTAGATGGCGCTGATCGGCACCGCGAAGCGCAAAGTGGACGCGTTCAGATTAAGACCGTGTTGTACACTTGTACAGTTGCGTTCGTGGCCCACAAATGGTCACAGATCAGCGCTGACTTTAGGGTTAGCATTATGCAGAGACGGGACCATTTCGTGGTAAATTACGTGGTACTTTATGTTTTAAATACATTATGAATAAGGGGGTCATTTTTTTGCTAAGAAATTTGAATGACTGATCCTGTTCAGTGTTTACCTTCATTAAGATTCAACAGGATTTGTTATTGTCAATGTTAATGCTATTCAATACATGTATTATGTCGTAGGCTGATCGTACGATCAGGCAGATCGTAATGTTCCTGTGTAATGTTTTGACGATAGTCACATCAAACCAATATATAGGTAGGATAGGTTCGTTAGGTTGCTTCAGATGCCCGAAGGGCAAACTGCCCAGAAATAGGAGCCCCGCGTAGCCGGGGCTCCGTCGACTCAGGGAAGGAGTCAAAGATTTTCACGTTTCACGATATGCCTGATCTTACGATCGGCCGCATATATAAACTGTTTTTAACTACAAACAAAAGCAACATTAGGTGCTTTTCTTCCAAGTAACACATATTTATATGATTGATGCGAATGATGCATTGTTTTAGAAGTTATATAAATAATTCGTCATTTATTTCACCAAAAAGGTCGGACGACAGGTTCAGCCCCGACGCCAAAAAACCGGACAATCGGACTCGCCTACCGAGGGTTCCGGACTTTTTAGTATTTGTTGTTATAGCGGCCACAGAAATACATCATCTGTGAAAATTTCAACTGCCTAGCTATCACGGTTCATGAGATACAGCCTGGTGACAGACGGACGGACGGACGGACAGCGGAGTCTTAGTAATAGGGTCCCGTTTTTACCCTTTGGGTACGGAACCTTAAAAATCAACGCTAAAATATCAGTAGCATTGTTGTATAAATTGACTGTGAATTCTCCTTAAACACAAAATATTACTGTCTATTTTACTTACCTTTGCGATTGTTTTCACTTGTGCCGGCTGCAAAGTCATCATATCGATTATACATCATACTAATACACATGTGTTTATTAAACATTGTATAGGAAGGTGCAGTAAATTGTAGAATATTAAAACCAAGTTAACACCCATAGATTTCTCCATTCAGTTGTAACAATTACTAAAACTAGATGGCGTTGCCGTTTGTGGTGAGATAGATGGGTTTATCGAACGAGCGAGCGAAGCGAAGTGAAGTTCTTACATTCGACTTTGGACACACGGCTGGCTAGGGGCACGTCCCGGCATTTCGATGTTTTTAAGCTGAACTATCAGAGGATAGTTTGATACTCAATAACTTAAATAAATTTGTTCTAATTTAAATAAAATTGGGTGAACGTATAGTTGAGGGCATTATATTTTAGTCATTAAATTTTGAGCAGGCTCGAACAAGAGGTTCTTGAGCTAGAAGAGCTTAAAATGTTAAAAAGCCATTTGTGAGGGGTCTTGCTATTCTGGACATTTTAATTGCAAGAAAGTATGGTCGAGTTTGGTATCAAATGAAAGTGCTCGGTTTGTTACACATTTAAAATATTGTTTTTTAATTTAAGATTTTTTTCAATAATGATGACAATTTTGGAATCCAAGATGGCGGCCATGCACTATGTCATAAAAATCGTCAAGGATGTCGTTTTATAGGCTTTAGGGGGCGCATATTTCGAAAATGATGACCATTCTGGATTCCAAAATGGCGGCCATGCACTATGTCATAAAAGTCGTCATGGATGTCGTTTTATAGGTTTTAGGGGCCCCGATTTCGAAAATGATGACTATTTTGGATTCCAAGATGGCGGCCATGTACTATGTCATAAAAATCGTCATGGATGTCGTTTTATAGGTTTTAGGGGGCGCAGATTTCGAAAATTATGACCATTTTGGAATCCAAAATGGCGGCCATGCAGTATGTCATAAAAGTCGTCATGGATGTCGTTTTATTGGTCATGGTCATCATTTACGAAATCTGCACACCCGTTTCAAATAAGATATAGGTAGATGCATCCCAGTAAGTCAACAACATCTATATCTACTATCGAAATGTACTTTTGATAGTAGTAGTACGAAATGTACTTAATCTGAAAGGAATCAAGCACCTAATATATTCCTGTAATGAGGAATCGACATTGATTCCACTTACTAGTAGGTAATTGTAATATTCGAAAAATTGATTCCTGATTCCTCAAATGGAATTGTACTTAGTAATTCGGTATTGTTAGATTACTAAGTAATCTGGGAATCGGTAATCAGATTACAAAGTAATTTCAAGTAATCGTGGAATCAGGAATCATTTACGAAATGCCCATCTCGGACTAAGTAGCACTGCATTCAATTGATCTTTTTGGCGAACCGCGAGTTCACAGTTCGGGGCGAACTACTAGTTAACTTTACACAAAAGTTGTTTATTTAACACAAACAAGATTTATGAAGCTTACAATTTTATTTAAATTCTTTATAACCAGTCCTTATTATTCCTTATTAGTGTCGTTATTAGTGTTATATTATATATGTATATATAGGCTTAATTGTCAAAAACTAACGTTATCTATTTTGCGTCGGTAACAGTGACATCTTTGGGGAAATTATAACAACAAACTAAACACAGAGAGGTGAGGGTATGAGGAATATTTGTATTGTATTGTAAACACGCGTTGAAGTTGTGTACTAGTAGTTGTGTAGTGTAGTTGTAGTACTGGACTACATATACTCGTAGTTGGTTGTTTTTACGGTACCTTTTCTAAGGGTATGAGTTTCATTCCAAAAATAAACTTACGCTTTTCCCGCCAATAGGTACAGGTTTTTTCTAAAAAAAATATATAAAAATTGAATTTAGATTAAATGTAACGTTAATATTTTTCCGTAGAAGATATCAATAATATTAAAAATATGTAATGAAATTTCAATGCATTATTTTAGGAAAGTGCGTATATAATTCATGTTTAGTGGGTAAATAATTAATTATACATACAATTAGCTGAAACAAACAATGGTATGTATCATCCGTTAATAATGATAAGATATTTTGAAAAGCAAAGTTGTATTATTAAGGATATACTTTTCTATGAAATGACAGGCGATCACGTGATGCTTTCCATAGAAAACGATGCGCCGGAAGCTCCAGCCCGGACACGGCCCGGTCCAGTGGCGTAGCGTGAACTAATCCAGCCGTGGGCGAAGTCGCATCTGCGAGGCCCTTTTCTATCACTGTGCTCAAAGAGGCCTCGCACGAGGCCCCCCTTGGGGCGCGAGGCCGTGGGCGACGGCCCACTTCGCCCACGCCTAGCTACGCCACAGCACTGGCCCGGTCTAACGCGAGTCATCCTTTAAAATTCCTTGCACGATTTCAAAAACTTACAAACAAAAATAAATTTTCAACAAATAAATAGCATAAGTACACGAATAATATTTTTACTAGACAAAATACTAGTATTGTTAGTTAGTTAGTTAGTTGTGTTAGATAGCTGACCCCCATGCACAGAAATTTGTTTGGAGGGGGGGTCAACTATCTCCACAGAAAACTGTACACGTGCACATTTACCATTTTTTTATATAACAATAATTCAATTTTTAAGTTACCTGATTCAATGAGATGCAGACTCTATGAGACTGTAAATTAAAAACGTCATAATTAATGTTTTGTACGTATACATATACCTACATATAAGAAACTTTTTTGTATTGCAAATTTTGAAAAAAGGAAAACCTATAAACCTAGATTTAGATTGTGTGAATAACATACTAAATAAGTGTTCCGTGATTTCCGTGAACAAAGTTTTGTACGGAACACTAAAAATCATGGAGAATGGAAAATAATTATTTAGAAGTGGAAATAGATTACCATTTTTTGTATGGATGAGTACGTGCTATACTTCCCTCTTAAAGGAGGTAAAGAAGATCCATACAATGAAAACGGCAAAAGACTTACGAGCTTAAGAGGTGCTTGAGCATTGCACACCGCGACAACCAACGCACACAACAGCAACCGTCCGTACATGGCGGTAGTCTGCCTCGCGGGCTTACGCATATTTCTGTACGTATTTATATAAACTTACCTTAATTGAGTATTTGGCATGTATTAATCAATTTTACGCACACATTCACCAATTAGGTTTACTTAAGTATTTAATTTGGTGATTTACAAATTTCACGCTCAATTTGCGTTTTTAAAAGCAAATTAACAAATACCTCGTGATGGTGCTCTGTTTGGACTGAAAAAATCTAATTTAAGAAAGCTTATTTCTCCTTATTAAACGTTCCAGTTTTTTCACTTATTTTTTTGACCAATTGTCATTTAATGATCGTTATCGACGTGCAGAACAGTTATCACAACAAGTATGTGATTAACTAAAAAAAAAACCAATAAAATCCGCGAGCCAAGAACTGATTTCCACGACCAATACCATCCCGGATGATACACAGTTGTTGACGGTCTTTCCACCGCGATATATGTGGCTGATGATTTTTGAAATTTACAATAACATCTAAACTATCATCTGACAAAGTTTCAATCGGGATGCTATGACTAAGGGAGAGACCGCTGACGTCCACGAGGGTCCATTACACATCGCCACCTTTTTACGACTTATCCCAAGATATGATGACCGATGAAAATTGCGTCTGGCTGGCTTGTGGTCTACGTGCGTCATTTTATACAAGTGATCCAACTTGTCAACTTCGGACCCTTTTGAACCAATGACAAACAAGATGTCGCTATGATAATAGTAATATATTTTTCATTTTTAGGATTCCGTACCCAAAGGGTAAAACGGGACCCTATTACTAAGACTCCGCTGTCCGTCCGTCCGTCCGTCTGTCTGTCACCAGGCTGTATCTCACGAACCGTGATAGCTAGACAGTTGAAATTTTCACAGATGATGTATTTCTGTTGCCGCTATAACAACAAATACTAAAAAGTACGGAACCCTCGGTGGGCGAGTCCGACTCGCACTTGGCCGGTTTTTATTAGTACAAGCTTATATCGCTGACTGTACTTTTCTTTCCACATGCAACTAATACTCATCGAGACAATTCTAACAACCCCAAATATAATTAGTTTGCGTTGTTTTATCAGAGAGTTCCCATGGCCACCTGTCTACATCATCAGATCAGCTCCATTTCATCATACTATTGCATTGTTATCCGATTTACATATGCATGCAAAATTGCAGCTCAATCGGAAATCGGGAAGTGGGTCAAATTTAGCTTCCAAGATTTGACCCACGCTAACTAACTAACAAATATACATACCAACAGGACAAGCTACATAAAAACTGAGATTCATTCCGCTTTACGAAAAAATAGACCGTGGGTTGTGTTGTGTAATAACCAAGCAATGCCAATACGTCATTTTTTAATTAAGGATTACGTGCGTGGTATGTATTAATTGATCACGCCTATTAAACATACATGTCTGAAGTTAATTCCAATCCTAAGCTTTATAGAAACATTTATTAAGTGTGAACAATTTTAATTGACTATTAAAATTTTCCGCAGGTGTTTTCCATTGCCTTGTCACCCGAAATTCAACCTGCCTAAACAAAAATCCTCTAAAGCCGCTCACGTGTAAGAACTTATCAAGACAAATAAAATATTGATTTGTAATAACGATTAAGTTAAGAATTTAAAATAACTCCCTACACTAATTGGGGTCCCTTTGTTTCCCATAAAGTTTTAAGTCATAATGTATTGTTTGTCATATTATCGTTAGTCATAAAACTGAAACCGTTAACTTTTCAGGATTTTCGTAAGGTTATTCTATAGATAGGTTAGGTTAGGTTTGTTTTATGGCAATCCTGAAAAGTTACGCGTTTCTGAGAAAAACCAATTATGACTAACGATAATTCAGAGAAACAATACATTATGACTTAAAACTATTTGGGAAACAGTAGAGACCCACACTAATTATATGCCAAAACGATCCCTAACATAATTTTGGAAAAGACCTAATACTCTCAAACCGCTGGATCTATTTCTATCAAACATGGCTAGAGTTTGACCAAGAAAAGTCTGCAGCGATTTTGACAGCCCCCGCAATGCGTATTTTAAGGGTCAAACTTCTATGAAACTATGACGTATAAATAACACTTGTACTGCGTATATAGGCTATCAAAATCGCTGCAGACTTTTCATAGTCTAACTCTATGAACCACCGCAAGGAAATTCGCTTTCACTTAAAAAAACCCCTCAAAATCGATCTATCTGATGGAGAGCTACGATGCCACAGGCAGACAGAGAGTGTTTGCGTCTGGGGTTAAAAATAAATAAGGTCGCCTTTGGACTGCCTATGCTGTGCCATGTTTGTGGGTTGTGTTTCGTACAATAAAGTATTTATACATACATACACATACGTACATACATACATACGGGTCAAACTGAGAACCTCCTTTTTTTAAGGCGGTTAATAAGTGTCCTTTTTTATGCGTTAGCCGAAAAGAGGGCTTTATAATGAATCCAATTTAATTTCAATCAAATTTCAACGGTGTGAATAATGTGCTGCTCTAGAGAATTACTTTTAATTTTCTCTGCAATTAGAAGCTGGTTATTTCTGAATATCGTAGTATATTAGGTTTTGCTGGAAATTTATAGTTTCACGTCTCATTTCCAGCTAACGTGGTTTGTTTATAGATAAGTTCAGATTTATTATTTGTCAACTGACACCATGTACACAGGTTTTCTACTGTGCGTGTTAGTTGCAAGTGTGCGCGTCAATGGAAACTCTCCTCTTGTAAGTGAATAAAAATGTAATATAAAATTAATAAAATGTTAACACTAATTGTTGAAATATTCCTTTCTAAATTCTGAAAAATTTCACTAGAAGAGAATTTAAAATCAAACCATATTCTTGTAAGTAAATAAATGAATAAAATAAAAGTAAAGATAAGCACTAATTGTAAAATAATTTAAACAGTACTTGCAAATTTCTGAAAGATTTCACTAGAAGTAAAGGAAGTTTAAAATTTGTAAATTACTTGTGGAGTTAATAAGTAAATGCGACGCACTGATTTTAATATCAGCGCGTCGCTTTCCACATAAATTATAACATAATCATCTCTTTCTTTGCCTTCCAGTCTCAACGCGTGCTCAGCCGATTAGACCAGGTAAAATAATAAAATTTACAAAAATGTTTGCCCCACGTTGGGCGCCAAATAAAGGCTTGGGAACCTGAACAAATTAAAGTTTAAAAATAACTAAAAAGAACCTTGCAGAATACAATGTAAGCTTCTGCTCGATTAACGTGGCAAAATCACATTACAACTTGGCGCCAAACTTCCTTCTGTTTTTCTCCTATTATTTCCATCAAATTTAGTTTTTTCAGTAATGTACACCCAGCTGTAAAAGTATATACCGCCTTTAAGAATGAATTATCTATTAACTTGTTGATGATCTTTATTTTAAGATGATAGTAAGTATTTACATTTATAATTGTTTTAAATTAGTTATTCCTTAAATAAGATTATTTTAGTTTTAATAATTGTCAATCAAACGACGAGGAGCTCTTATTACTTGAAAGAGTATACCTATTTTATTGAAATAATATAGTAATGTTAAGATTTTATAATTATAAGTAAATTATGGTTTACTAATGTGTTGCAGAAAGTTTTTTGACATATTTTTGTATTGCATAATGTTACTTGGCAGAAATGTCTTTTGGCAGAATTACCTTTCGCACAGTATCATTTAGCATACAATCACTTCGCAGAGTTTTATAATCCAGAACCATATTTTGGCATACTGTTGATGATCATAATAGTATTTTAAACGAATATTGATTTCGCAGATAAATGTATTGCATACTATTTCGGTGGCATAAAGCTATCAAGTTTAAATTAAAGGTGATGTTGTAAATGGTTTTAAGTGACTTACCAATGTGCTGCAGTACCTAGTATGCTCTAACATAATCTGTTATTATGGCAGTTGATCTTACTTTTCTGGTAGCCGTTCGTTTTTGTAGGAGGTCGCAGCTGTAACCTAACCTAACCTTTTTTTCTGACAGCCATTCGTTTTTGTAGGAGGTCGCAGCTCTAACCTAACCTAACCTATTTTTCTGACAGCCATTCGTTTTTGTAGGAGTTCGCAGCTCTAACCTAACCTAACCTATTTTTCTGACAGCCATTCGTTTTTGTAGGAGGTCGCAGCTCTAACCTAACCTAACCTATTTTTCTGGCAGCCATTCGTTTTTGTAGGATGTCGCAATTCTAACCTAACCTAACCTTCTTTTCAAGCACACGTCCAATTTTTTTGGGGTCCCAGTTCTTACAAAACTTAACCCACTTTTCTGCTAGCAGAAAAAATCATTATGCCGTAATAAGAGTATGCTGCAGGATGATTATGGTACATAAAATTATACTAAACGAAAGTCGGCAACAGTAATCTTCTGCTTAATGATATGCTGCAAAATGTATTGTGTGCGTAATAAATAGTAATGCCAAGTAATATGCAAAATTATGATTCGACTAAAAGTGTTTCTGCGATACATGTTATGCGAAATGATGGGGATGAGGGGAACCCGTAAATTATACTTCAAGGGCTCAAATATTTACATTTTATTAAGCCTCTACCGTATGATGTGGATAAAGAAACTCTAAGTATACAGTCCTTCCTCATCAAATGTTTGAATGAAAATCGCAAAAAGTGTAAACCGGACTGATAGCTTTTTAGGCTGAGAAATCAAATTCCCTCAAAATATATAAAAATTAAAATTCAGTCATGATAATAGAGCGTACATTAGGGCCTATTGGCATGTTCTTTAACACTTTGAACGCTTTGTGGGTTTACGTCATAAACCAAAACTTCAAGCACACGCCAAGGTCATGGGCGCAAGCGAGCTTTTGTAAACATTAATTACTTGAAAGTATTTATGAAGGTATTTTGACAGCGTACCTCATAGCACTTGTGTAAGTGTTATAAGTGTTCACGGCGCTGTGGGCACGACTAGACGGCTTTAGGTGTTTTTGGTGCACGTTAGGTTAAAAAGGCATGTATTATGACGAGGGATGACAACATAGAATACTCATTAGTCATTTATGGCTCGCATGGCATCGCAAGGGATATTGTCATGTCAATAATCATCAGGCATTTTAAATGCTTAATTAGTATTACTTAAATTAATAGCTTGTTATTCATAGAGTTGTTATGCCGCAGAATTTATATCCATCTAAAAATATTTTTTACAGCCCTCAGAGAACAAATCGAACAAGATTGCAAAGGTTAGTATGTTACCTAATAAATAAATAAGTAGATTCGTAAGAAAAATATATACAATAAATATACATATATAACTTTTTTAGGGTTCCGTACCTCAAAAGGAAAAAATTGAACCCTTATAGGATCACTCGTGCGTCTGTCTGTCTGTCCGTCTGTCACAGCCTATTTTCTCGGAAACTACTGAACCAATTAAGTTGAAATTTGGTACACATATGTAAATTAGTGACCCAAAGATGCACATGTTTTTTTTATAATTTTAAAATATATAGGTTCGAAGTTATTTAAGAAAATAGCCAAAAAATGACCATTCCCCCCTTTATCTCCGAAACTACTGGGTCTAAAATTTTGAAAAAAATACACAATATAGTTCTTTACCAGTAGATGACAGGAAAATCTATTAGAAATGTGCAGTCAAGCGTGAGTCGGACTTATGTACGGAACCCTAGAAACGCGAGTCCGAATCACACTTGGCCAGTTTTTTATTTGTAATTTTACTACACACCTTTACAAAAGCCAATAATTGTTTTTTTTAGCTAGCCAAGAAACTCATAGATGACCATAAGGTACAGTATGAATACTGCAGGATAATATAAGGTCAATACGGGTGTGGCATACGGATAGAGGGTAGTATCTAATCTATCGCGGTTCAACGTGGCGATGCGGCGAGGGTCATAAGATAAAGTTACCACTCGGATTCAGTCTGTAGCAGCATTACTGCTGCAGTATTGCAGAGTGACATTACTGCCGCAAATGTTATACAGGATTTTGACTCGGAGACCCTATATATCTTATCCCTTAAAGGGATAAGTTCGCCTTTGTACTGCCTCTCCTGTGCCATAAATTTGTGTTTTGTGTTTTGTACAATAAAGAGTTTATACATACATACATACATCTCTAAGGATAATTTAATAAACTATATAATCTTATAGTCCTGACAGTTAGAGACATTTACACCTCTAAATATTAAAGTTTTTTTTTGTGTTTTTGTATCTGTATTTTTTATGTAATTCGACATTAAGATACCATATACATCACTGAGTAATTGTTATATGTTAGTTACGTTAGTTTGAATTGGTAGTTGCAGTTAGTAGTTGTATTTTATAATTCTTGATGTATTATTATTATAATATTTTTGCTTGTATGTAAATCCAAGCCCTTGTGGCCTATTTGCTGAAGTTAAAGGGTTTTTGATCAGTCTAAATCCGAACGGTTAAAGTAACTAGATATAGGCTCCTTTGCATCTGATGGGGCGCAGCTGCGCAGGTCGAGTTTTGCGAATAGTCATTTCTTAGTTTAGATGTTAGTTTCATTTAGGTTATTTTTTTTGTATTTATATCATTATCTATTAAATATTAATTTAAAAATACAGTTACTGGTTACCAATCTATTTCAGTTAAGCGTAAGTTTTTTTACTGAGTACCTATTTTTTGAAATAACAATGTAGTTCGTGTAATTTTTCTAAGTATAGGTGCCAAGTAAAAATATATTAATATAAAAATTAAAATTTCAGTTTGTAAGTATACCAAAATTGTACATAAATCCTATTTTTCATTCATAAATTAAGAAAAGAAGGACATGCTACAAATGTATTTTCATCACAGTTTTAGAAGGTAAACTTTGCAGTCAACATAAAAAAAATCAGTTTTTGTGTTACATAATAATAATTATCTTGTTAGATTTTAACTAATCCTCTTGTTAGATTTTAGATATGGTAGTAAATGAACAGGTAAGTACCTTTTCCTAAAAAAACTATAAAAGTTTTTTTTAATGTATATCATATTTTTTATGGAACAGATACCTTTGTACGGATATGATGGTCGTTCTTGTCTACGTGACAGCGTGATAAAACGGTGTCCGTCATATCCCACGGTGTTAAACAGTGACAGTTACTTTATCATGTGGATAAAGATGGATAAAGCTATCCATAATACGCCGACTGGAAAGTACAAATTATTTTTCGTAAGTTGACTTCAAATAGTGTAATTCCGCCAAGGAGTTTGATATGTATAATTTTATTATTTACATTTTTTTTGTGTTGAATTGATTGTGATAAAGTGCGAAAGTATAAAATTTAACATGTCAAACATGTGTCATCATCCCTATTCTGATCACCTCCCTTAAATTTATTTAATATCTTACAGGGAGGAGTAGCACACCTCACACCAAAGGGAGGTAACGTAAGTGGCAAGTTTATAACTACCTACCTATGGAGCAGAATTGTGATTTTACATATGTTAAAATTTTGATATTATTTTGATACCACCTAGATACGGCTCGCAGTATCTATATCCCACCCGCGCTAGTGAGTGCGAGCTCGAATGTACAGAAAAACCTGGCTGGAGGTTGTCGTTGTGATGATAGTATATTTGAGGTTGGATTGGAACTATTCTTTCGTCACCGTCAGATTTCTGAAAAATGATCCTACCTATATCTTAAAAAATCTTCCTCTGACTTATCATTATTTTCATAACTCAATTTCCAATTATCTATTCAATATTTGACCCCAGCTAGAAAAGACTTATCTGTCTTAAAATTTAAAAGTATTTAAGCTCTTTTTTAATTAAAAAAGTATTATCGCTCCATTGAAAATTATATACCTACATTTTTTTCGGGACAAGTTATGACTTCGTATCTATTCTGCCCAACATGAGGAGCTTTTCAGAGCAACCAAATTTCAATCATATCAAACGAAAATAAATCTACAACAAAACTAAAATCGGCTCAATTGCAGTACCAATTTACCACCGATGTAATGCTGTCTCTATTGGAATGTAACCTATACGAGGTTTAAGTATCTAAAATGTACCTTAATTTCCAGGGCTCTATAGAAAACACATTTGTAAGTAAATGAAAGAGATTTTAACACGTGTGTGGCTGCGCGCGCTCTCACATACTTGGGCCTGCGGTTTCCTTAAGGTGCAGTGGGTGCAGTTAGCAGGAACTTCTATCATTCTGACTGAGCGTTAACGTGGGCGAGACAGCTGTGCGTGTCCAGAATCGCGGAATCATTATTTTGACTTGTTATTTTATAGTTACTTTCAACAAAAAAAGTAATCGATGAATTCTAGAAGCAATTTTTAAATTTTTAGCTTTGGTGCAGAAATTGTAACAACGTTTTAATGACTGAATAAAAGTCATAATCGCGGTAGTAATGCGGCGTCGAAACACACTCATTTATTTTGTATGAATGAATTTAGCAGCAGCAACAACGACGCCTCAATAGCAGCAGCTGCAGTTGATGTCCGATAGTTTTTACTTTTACACCTAGGGACTTCATTTTAAGTTTATTTCATCATAAGTTATTATTTATGAATTTTCAAAATAATAATTTTAATTTCAGAATTTCTTCAGACCTACCCAAACTCAATATGACAATGAAATTAAACAGGTGATTACTTGTACATAAATTCAATATAAAGCCAAACCAAACTACTGAAAGAAAGTAATGAAACCAGTTTTACGACAGTTTATATTTTTCACCACGTGTTGGCATTGCTTGTATATCCCGCACCACCGACTTCGCACATATATAGCCAAGAGGCACTTTATTTTAAATCATTTATATTCTACATATCATTATATTGTATACCGGGTGTGGCCTGTAACATGAGCAAAAAATTAAACTGTAGGCTGTAATCCTCATACTGATCAACATTTGTTCAGCGACTTTTGTTATGTTTAAGGCGTGACAAGCAACGTCAAACACAATGATATGGCGTGGCGATGGCGTCCATTGAAGATAATATTTATTTTGTATGAAAAATAGGGAGTCTAAATACTTCATAATTTTTAAAACTTGTTGAAAAAAAGTGTCACGGTTTGAGGAGTACAATCTATGTTTTAATTCTTTGCTCGTGTTACAGGCCCGACCCGGTATTAGCAATTAATTGATCTGTTACGTCATAAGATATTTTTTGTCTATTTCAAAATATTAATTTTGGTTTCAGAATGACTTCAGACCTATCCAAAATAGATATGAAAATGAAAACAAACAGGTTAGTACTATTTTTCACCACGTCATGCGTCGGCATCGCTTGTATATCCTCCACCACCAACTTCGCACATAAATAGCCAATAGGCAGTTTATTTTAAGATCATTAATTATAGTTAGTTGTATTAATAAAATTGGTCTGTTAGTTATCATAAGTTACTTTTCATATATTCCAAAATAATAATTTCGGTTTCAGAATGACTTCAGAACTATCCAAAATCGATATGAAAATGAAATTAATAAGGTACTTGAATAAAGGTTATATTTTAACAAAAACCAACCTACTGAAACAACCACAATAATTTGTGATAATATTTGTTAATCTTTTTTTTTCATTACCTACTTGCCAATCAGCTTTATTATGCTTTATAGCGTGTGACAGGGACAGCACGCCCACGCGTGCGTTAGAAAGGGATATCCAAGGACCGGAAAACCCCTCTTTACGCTTAATCCTATCAATTCGGTAACCCAATCGATTCGGTTACCTTATCATTCGGTAACCCTATCATACTGTTACCTGATTGTAATGGTAACCTTATTGAAACGGTAACCCTAACCTTTAACCGAGTTAATCTCAAAACCCCATCGCGATAGGGTTTTTGTTAAGGGTTTTTAACAGGTTTTCATTCAGTTATGGTAACCTTTATTATCGGTTGCTTACTGGTTTGCTACATTAAAGTAGTTTTAGTGATGTGCCGTCAGAACTAAAAAAAATACTAAAAAAATTGTTTATTTTATTTACTTTATTTATATTTTGTTGATTTTATTGACTTTATTTATTAAATTAATTTAATTTAATTTATTTATTGAATTTATTGAATTTATTTATTTTTTGAATTTAATTAATTTATTTAATTTAATTAATTTATTTAATTAGTTTAATTTATTTAATTAGTTTAATTTGTTATATTATTTAATTTTTTTTTTAATTTATTTAATTTATTTAATTTATTTTGTTTATTTAGTTTATTTTGTTTATTTAGTTTATTTAGATTATTTAGTTTATTTAGTTTATTTAATTTATTTAATTTATTTAATTTATTTAATTTATTTAATTTATTTAATTTATTTAATTTATTTAATTTATTTAATTTATTTAATTTATTTAATTTATTTAATTTATTTAATTTATTTAATTTATTTAATTTATTTAATTTATTTAATTTATTTAATTTATTTAATTTATTTAATTTATTTAATTTATTTAATTTATTTAATTTATTTAATTTATTTAATTTATTTAATTTATTTAATTTATTTAATTTATTTAATTTATTTAATTTATTTAATTTATTTAATTTATTTAATTTATTTAATTTATTTAATTTATTTAATTTATTTAATTTATTTAATTTATTTAATTTATTTAATTTATTTAATTTATTTAATTTATTTAATTTATTTAATTTATTTAATTTATTTAATTTATTTAATTTATTTAATTTATTTAATTTATTTAATTTATTTAATTTATTTAATTTATTTAATTTATTTAATTTATTTAATTTATTAAATTTATTTAATTTATTTACTTTAATTATTTTAGTTATAATATAATAATATTTATAATAAGAACACACCACACAGGTAGGTATAAAGATAAACAAAGGAAAGGCAAAAAAACTTGTTTGTGCTGGAGGCTTCATAGACCGCCCATGCCAACCTCGGTTATTCAATAATAAGTTGAATTTAAGTGTGCGTAAAGATTACAATCGTTTGAACTGGTCAAAAACCTCATAATGAGGTAACTGAATAGACTGGGTTTTTATTTCGGTTACCGGTAACAGAGGTTAACTCGATCTGATACGGTTACCGAATCAAAGTGTTACCTTATTAAGCGGTTACCGTTATGGTAGGGGTTTTTATAAACACCTCTAAAATAACCCTATGAAAAACCCCGGTTAAGGTAACCGGTTCCTGTCCCTGGGGATATCACGCCTTGTGAGCGTCTTCCCAAGAGAACCAATCGCGGTCGACTCCCGGCTCGCTTCTTAACAGATTAAGCCGCGGGTCAACTTATGATGGGCGCGTGTGCCGCCATGTTGTATCGCGTGATCGCTGAGGGCGCTGCGCGCGAGTTAGTTCGGTAGCCGACACCTTTGTGTATAAACGTATGCGCGTATCCGACCCTACGACCGATCATAGCTTTGTTCAATTGTAGCAGTTTTAGTAGTATTAGTATTAGTAGCGACTATTACTATACCCACGCCCGCTATAGCTTATTATAAACACTGACAGTCTAAAGACATTTTTCCATACCGTAATACTACTTAACTATAGTTCAGTACTACACTATGGTCCACCTACAGTCCGCAAGTTCAATACGTATAATTACTCGTAGCGTTTATTTTAAGTTTTTTGTTAATTTCTAAACATATTTTGCAATGGAACTAGGACATTTAAATAATAGCGACACTTGAACGAATTGATATGTAGGTACATTAAGTTGGGTGGTTAGGTTAGGGTGCTAACGGAACTGTATATCTAAATCTCCTCTGCCAGTATATTCATAGTTGCAGTTTTTTTTCGCAAGTGGAACATGAAAATAATGATTAATTGAATTATTTCAGCAAGTTAACAATGTAAGTTACTATAAGGTAGCGTAATTATATATGTGATGTACCATGCCGCGATTGTTGCACCGATACTTACGCTATATAATTTCCAATTTAGCAAAAACCCTAAATGGTATAACAGTCCCGTGTGGTGACTGTACATACGATATAATAGATACTACGTGATTTAGTTACATTATTATTTTAATGGTAAAGTTTATGTGACAAAGTACCTTCACCGTCTAAGCTGACTAAACTATCGTCTTACAAAGTTTTAACCAGTATGTGACTGCGGTTCCTCAATTCCCCAACGGAGCGACAGCTGACGTCCACGAGGGTTCATAGCACATCGCCCTTAGCCCCTTTACGAGTTATCGCCATGGATGCTACTGACGCTACTGTCCCTAGCCCGCAGTCTATTATTAGGTTTTAAATTTTAAGTTATGTAGGTAGGTACCCGTGTTTCTTGTGATTTAAACAACAAGTCTTGGTTGGGTTTTTCAACGGGATTTCGAGTGCTTTTCTTGTTACAGAATTTGAAAACTCTAAGCGCTTCAGTAAGTTTAGATGCACTTTGTGACTAGGCTTTTTATGAGCTTTACACCTATCTCCGAAGTTTCGAGGCAGGCATTGTCCCCGTGGTCTCGGAGTCAACATCTTCTAGTGGCGCGAGGTCGAACTAACCACACTTGGTCTTGTTTAACGATAAAGTCATAACGTCTCTAAAATATGAAATGCAAATAAGATTGCATTTTTAAGATAGTAAATTTGTTTTCGTTTAAAACTAAACACAATTTAATAAGCTAAAATGTTTACCTAGGTACTTAGGTTATAAGTCAAAGATATTAATATTACGTATATTTTTACTTTCTCCTACTTCAGAAAACAAATAAAAAAGATAAGGGTGGTGCGATAAAAGTATGTAAAGAGATTAAAATTTTGTTTTATCTTTAATTCTCAAATTATTTTTTACTGATATTACTAATTTATATCGTTGTTTATAGCTGGTAGGTAAATAATTTTTTTATTTGTATGATTTATTTAGTACAAAACCTAGTGATTTTTAAGTTTCCTATAAAATTACTTAATGCTAATTAATAAAATGTCTTCATATTGTCTTGTGTTAAATTTATTTTTTACGACGTTTAGGTGGCCAAAGTTGCCGCGGAGGTAAATAAAAACTTTACTATATTTTTTAAATAATTTATACCTTAAATACCTTTAAATATTTACTAATTGTGGTAAGACTTGGAAAATAACGGTATATTATTATATTGTATAGTAACATGAAAAGTTGAAAACTAAAAAATAGTAAGTAAGTAACAATATTTAGCCTAACCTAAGTCAAAATCGTGTTTTATCATTAACTCTTTTCCCTTATTATTTTACACGATACGGTAAAATATCACAGTGACTAAAATAAAAGCCATTTAAATATTGTATTATTTTGAAACTTTTTAGGAAGTAGTCAAGGAAGCAAAACTAAAGGTAGGTATTATCAGATTTTTATTTGATTTTTATTTATAAGTCAAATACTTTTTCTAGGCTAGCCCGTCAACGCTAGGGCAGTAACGTTGTATCAGTAATGCTACTTATGCTACTGCATTTGAACGTCAACTTTAAACTACAGCCATTGAATTATTATTACTATAGAGAAGCCAATGTAACTGTCGTAATCGCAACCCGTACCACGCGACCAAAACGTCGTAAGCGCTGTAAAAATTCATGGTACTTACGCGTTTAGGCCAAACAATGTACCTAACTGTCGCAATCGCGAGCCATACCACGCGACCAAAACGTCGTAAGCGCTGTAAAATTCATGGTACTTACGCGTTTAGGTCGCGAGATTCACGCTCCGCTTCCACAGTTTGTTGTCGGCCGTCAACAACTCATAGCGCAAAATACTGATTCTCTGTGCCGGTTCTATACGTAGTAATGTATAATAGTTCAATGACTACAACTTACCTAAGTTTCTCATTTCCAAGGCAAAGCAGCTCATGTCAGGAACACATGAAGAGGACTCAGAGTCTCAGAAGAAAACACTATGCATTTTCACTCCGGATAGAAAATATTGCGTTGTGCAGGAGAAGGGGTACAACTAAGAATACAAAAAAAATCTAAATAAAGAATGTTGTTAGTTTTTTTTTAATCATTTACAGTATTTACACCTATCCCATCGAAATAAAAAACCCACGTATTGCAGAATATTTAGCCTAAACATATGATGTAAAAGGATTGTATAGGAATATTTTTTCACGTCATTTACGAAATGTCAATAATAATGAAAGCTACAATCATTTAACTAAAACATTAATTTCAAAATATTCTCCTTTGGTTTTGATATACATACGCATACATACATATATGTAGTATCGTCGGTCAGTTCACGCCCAAATCTGTATTTGTATACACTATGATTACCTATTGGTTTAAATACATAGGAATTCACTTTTCTACATTCCTCCAGAAGCTGGTACTGGTAGTAATGGAATATAAGTATAAAAATCAAAGGCAATATATTACACACAAACAATTTAATTTGCTTTATAATCGGACGGACTTGACATGAAGTTGTTTCTTTGTAGGCCTGAAACAAAAAAATAAAGTCAGTTATTTCAATTCAATCAGAGATCAGAATTGCTTAAGTACAATTTCCGGCCAAACAGGCGGCGTCAGCGCGCATTTCAAATTTGTAACAACCCGGTCGGCTGCTCGCGGACGCGGATAACTCCGGTATAGATTTCCATCGCTTCTGCCATCTAGGTACATAATGTATGAATTGATAATGCGCTCCGGCGCGGTCCGACTCCAGCCGGTCAGTGGGAACACTAATGTGTGTCACTAATGTGACATTGTCCACATCCAAAGTTCCCGTAACGCTGGACCGTGGCGATTGCGAGGGCAGCATTATCCACAACAAATACGCCCCATCATACAACCACGACCTTTTGTCAAGAGTGAACGACTGAGTAAGAAACTAAAGGAAACCTTAGTACCTACTCAAGTATCATAGGGCCTTCTCCTGAGTAACACAGAACTTGGGATTTTGCTGGAATATGCACAGCTTCTTTTTTCCTCCACCGCCTCCTTGCACCCCGTGCAGCATGCTCGGCGTGTCTGCCACACCCCCATCATCATCTACTGCTGCTGCTCCTACATTCCACTCCTCGGGAATTGGCTAAAAAAAAGACTTTTAATATATTATTTCGTTTTTATTTCTGGCTAATTAGTGGAGAGGCCAATTCGTAGGAGCTACCTTATTTATGATATTCGCAAGACCGGAAAGGTTTAAACCAACAAGTGTGGTATCATTGGAATCAGCATGGTCTACTGATTATCAAAATGCATGTTGTCATTTAATATTTTTTTAAATGTATGTAGGTAGGTATGTCTTAAGCTTCTGACTATGCATTAGTTGTAAGAGTTGATTTAATTATTAATTATAAAATTTCAATCAGGCATAATTCATTTATTTGCATAGTGTACGAGTACAACGTACATGCAGGTTCATACGGGTTTACAGATGTAATGCATAATTATTTTCCATCGTGTTTGACGTATTTTCACGGAAACGTACGAACGTGTCTTCGGTGTTTTGCTATTTCAGTCAGTCTCGGTACAAAAAGTACTGAGGTTGACTGAAGTAGCATGACAAATACGAACGTTTCCGAGAAAATACGATGGAAAATAATTATGCAGTACATCTGTACACATAAGTAGGAATCAACTAGGTACCTCGTCGCAGAGTTACATGCAAATTAAATAATATTGTCTTAGTCTATATAGGTACGCAATTCATTATTGAAAACTACACTAATAAAAATATCATTATAATAAAATGCGCATTACAATCGAACCTCTTAAATAATTACTAATGTCAGTGCAAAACAGAAAAAAAATATATGTAAATAAATATTAGAGGACATCTTAGGTTAAACAAGTCCAAAACTAAGCAAAGCTTGTAGGTACTTTGGGTACTAGGCGACAATATAATTATACATAATTTTATACTTATATACATAGAAAACACCGATGACTCAGGAACAAATCTGTGTTCATCACAAAAATAAATGCCCCTACCGGGATTCGAACCCAGGACTTTCATAGGCAGCCTAGTGAAATAAAAAAGGTGAAATATAATTTAGAATTTCCAAGAGTATTTATGTGAATGAAATATAAAATAATATTTTGTTTACGTTACCGTCAGTTTTTGAGCTTGCTGAAATAAAATAAAAAATCTAAAATGTCCTTATTGTAAAGCAAGGTTTAGACTAGCAAGAACTAGCATGCAATTTTCATAACATGGCGATCTCTGATCGAACTTAAATAAATTGAAAAATACTATAAATTTCATAAATCGCTTGTGGTGTATTCGGAAGTTTGCCTCGGAACCTCCAAAATACGACAACCTTCAGCCTGAAGGCGCGCGTGTACTGTCACCTGCAAAAATATATTACTCTTCGAAGGCCGCAAAAATATGTGACACGCTCTTATGGCTCTGCAAATAAGATCGTATCAGATATTTTTGCGGCTTTCGTTGTGTAACATATTATTGCAGGTGACTGCACATAGGATTTACCTGATATTGTAATAAGTTGTTTAAATTTAAAATAGTAATTATATTAAATATTAATTTTTATAAGTGAATTTTATCGTTGTATTTGAACTAACAAACGTTTTATAAAACGTACAGATTATTTTCATCGCACCAAGCCTGAATAGATACAACTTTATTCTTGGTTTATAAATTGAATTTGGCAATAAAGTAAATAATTAAGTAGTCCATTTACGTACCTCGTCATTTATAATCTAAAATAGAATTAGAAATCATCTTTAGGGACTTAAATAAAACTACGATAGCTATATGACTGATTTATTTATGCATTCAAAATATCCTTCGTATGTTGGTGTGATTCAGGAGTTAGCGCGCCATCTATGGGATTATTTGATCATTATATTAAAAAAGAGAACTCTATACAGACTTTGAAGCCACAAAATATTAAAATGCCACTTTACATATCTACTTCGGTTTCATTGTATCTTTATTTCGTTTTACCTGATCACAATTGCTAGATATCAAAATGTCTGAATCCCACAATGCCAATATTTTTACTCAAAATGTCTAAACTACAAATCGACGTACTTACGTCTTTCTTTTTAACATTTAGATAATTTGAGATTTGGACGATGTGAAATAAAGTCAATTTGAAATTTGGCAATTTTAAAAAGGAAACATTTAACATTTAGACAATGCATGGTGCCACTGTCACACTCTGTCGCTTGCCTACTAAGTGCATGGATAGCTTGGTTTGACTTAATAGAGCCGTATTTGCTCAAAATATATAAGTTAATAGTAATTAAAAAAAAGATTAGTTAAAATTTTAGTATTATCAGGAATAGGCATATTCAGAGCAAAGGTCTATGCCCAACGGTGGGATACTCAAATAGTCTACAATATATAGATTTTGATCACTTTACCGTGTTGGACAGTTTTTGAGCTTGCTGAAATAAATACAATATTTAAATAAAAATGTTATTGTAGACAAAGTTTATTAAATGTCTGTCGTCAAAAATCTTAACAAATTTATTATTATTCGAATGTAAAATTTTTAATAGTCAGGGCCATTTTGACCCAGGTTCAATGATGATTATTATTATTACCATTAACTAAAATGTTGTACAATGACGTTGTGTTTGTTTACATTACTTTCGTGTTGTACCGTAAAACCATCCGACTATAGTCTAAGTTATTCAAATATCTTCATTCAGGTCACGTTAATATAATCTTGCAGTTTTAATACAAAACATTACAAATAAATAACATCACAAAGGAAAGAAAAAACTCAGGAAAAACCAAAAAGAAGTGTGGTGTTGATGCCTCATTTTGTATTGACCTTGTGCACCATAGTTGTAGTACTGGACTATGGTCATATGTCATTAGACTACAGGAATATTTTTAATAAATAATAATTATGATGAGTAAGCCAGAAAAAAAAATGATAAATTGGTCTAACACTTCACCTTCTGGGTAGCTTCTTTTAATTGCTGCAATAAGTTCAATGTAGGTACATAATAATTAATAACCTCTTTAAAAATGTGGAAATATAAATGGTAAGTTACTTGAAGCAAAATATAGTTTTAAACTATTAATTAATAAATTGTGTCGTACCTTCGTCATTACTTGAGATAGCTGTTGATTATATTTTTAATTAATATACATACAAATTATAGCTAAATAAGATGAGTAGAATGAAGGCAGATCTCCGGGAGCTTGGCGTCAGTGAAAACTGCCATGAATCCGCGCAGGATCGGATAAAATGGCGCGCTCCTGTATTATTGGAGGTAGTGATCCAAAGGACTCGAGCCTTTTAGCTCTTTTTTTAGGGCTCGCCTCATTTCTTGACGCCTAAAAGGCTAAAAGCCTATTTAGCTCTTTAGCCCCCGAGCCTAGTTCTATTTAAGATCCTAGACTCTTGGGGTTAATAACCTTATTAAGCCCGGCCAGCCGGTCGGGGGCTAAAGAGCTAAATAGGCTTTTTTTTAGGGGCTTAATAAGGTTATTAGCCCCAAGATTCTAGGCTTTTAAATAGAACTAGGCTCGGGGGGTAAAGAGCTAAATAGGCTTTTAGCCTTTTAGGCGTCAAGAGATGAGGCGAGCCCTAAAAAAAGAGCTCCAAAGGCTCGAGTCTTTTGGATCACTAATTGGAGGCCAAGACTTATTTTGGGTCATCGCGCCAAACTAGTAAGAAGTAGGTACCCAAGTAAGAACTATAGCGAAATAAATAATGTGGCTGACAATTAAATTAGTTAATGAAATAAGGTTTATAAAACAGTGACAATGTTAAGGCACTTAATTAGGTTAATTCTATGTACCTATTTGAACTAAATTATTTATTACATATTTTAATTATTGTCACTGACTTGAGTCAATGTCCGATGTCAAATATTTGCAGTTGCAATAAGAATAAATCAAAGAGGATCGGAAATAGAAAACAAAAGAACGCTTAATTAATAATATTTCAACGTTCTACCGGCATTGAAGTTATTTTATGAAAATATTAAGAAGTAAAATTTTACGAACCAACTGAAACGAAATTACATTTTTAGTAGTTAATAAGTTAGTTTTTTTGTATAAAATTACTTAAGTATACATTTCTTTTTTAGTTACTTGTCCCTTCGACTAGAACCTTTGATTTAAATCCTTTCATCAGCACCTATATTAGGTACTATATATATATAGGTATATAGTAGGTACTAATTTAACTTTTTATTTGGAAGGATCCGAGTAAAAAGTTACTTAAATTATATAATTCATTGCAAATGTTTAATTCAATAATGTAGGTATGCAATAAAAGTACGCATGTAAACGGATGATATTGTGTATAATTAATTAAAATACATCTCGATATTTCGAGCCCCTTATAGTTTTTTTTTTGCACTAAAACCTTACCAATTTAGCTGCAGCAGGTGCGTCTTCGTTACTCTACAAATATTAAAAAAATAGTTATTTGTTTTACAAGGGGGCAAGGTTGTTGTTTAACCGCTCGTGCTAATATTAACACCCGAGCAAGCGAAAGATTCCAAAATTGGAATCTCAATGAGCGTTGCGAGGGTTAAATAAAATGTGCCCCCAGTGAAACACAAAATTTTTCACCACACCAACCCGAAGAAAATAGTAACTGTAAGATATCAAAGAAAAACAAACCAAATCGAAACCAAATGAATGTTATTAAATATTTATCATTCAAAATCATAATTTGAAAGTCAATTCAACCAGAAAACACAAGAAAACAACTCAAAATTTGCATTTGATTACTTTGCCTCTCATGTGAATAAAATGCAACCTTGCTATCGGTTTTTGAACAATTAAGAGAGGCTTTACTAGTTGGCGTGGTGAAAGTATATTTATATTAACACAATAATGTCACATAGTTTGACTATAAAATAAATATATTACTGCTAAATGGTAAAAAAATATCATGTAATTTTTACTCAGAGTCTTATGCTCTCGATTTGTATTTTTTCTAGGGTATGTTACCATAATTAGTAATTAAATATACTGTATAGCGGTAACACAAAATAAAGATTCAAAAATGTATGGACTTTTTTTTGTCCCTCGATAAAAGTGGCATCAACTATTTGAAGCAGATGCGTCTGAAAGCTTATACTCTCTTAACAACAGAAAAATGCGTCACAAAAATGATTTTTTAGTATTTAAGATTTTTATTATTGTATAGGTTATATGATATGGTAGTTTGTAACGTATCTATGGGCCTTAGTTGCCTGAAAATAAATGATTTGATTGATTGAGTAGCCAACAGAGCTAAAGAAGGTTAAATTAAATGTGCGTACAACTTACCAGTGTATTCATTATCTTGCCTTGTAACTTTGACAACGCCTGTGTTGCCTCATGTTGAAGCCCCTTAAATAATAAATAATTATTTTAAACGAGATACTTTCATTGTCTTAGTCTAAGAGCATATAGTATATAACATAAACCGAAAGTTGACAGTTTCCGCATAAAAAAGTTTTTATTTTTCATGCTCTGAAAGTAGCGTATTGTTTATCTATGAAGCGGGCTGAAAGGGATACGTTTTGCCCTAGGCAGTTTTAATTTCCCATAGTACAAAAATAAAGAAATCTTTTTTTACTTTTTTTAAGATAAGCAGTGAAAATTCGGTTCTAAATGAATTTGTTGTATAATTTCCATTCTGATATTTAACTTCCGATTTTATAAAGAGCATCAGACAATTTCAAATAAATCCAATACCTTTTAGTTAAGGCGAATACGTACCTGACTGACCATGTGATTCAACTAGAGAAAATAAATAAAGTATTGTTTAGTTGAAAAGTAGGATTTATTTTAATGAAGCCTGTAAAATACTTAGACCTCAGTTTGATGTAACTTACAAGGTATGTTTAATTTATAATTTTTTGTTCATATTACATGTAGGTACTATACATGTATTTTAATAAAACATTTCTAAATTAAACTAAAAAGGTATCTTTAATGTACTTAATGTTTATTTGGCTACAGACGTTACATGATTCTTCCTATTGTAATTTATATAAAATACATAAACCAATACGGCTGCTAGAAAGTTGACTTACTTACTTACTTACTGCTGTGGCGCAACGACCCGAAGTGGATCTTGGCCTCCGACACCAAAGACCGCCATGCTACTCTGTCCAAAGCCGTTTCTGTCCAGTCGACGGCGCCGAGTTCGCTAAGGTCTTTCTGCACTTCGTCTCTCCAGCGGTACCTAGGGCGTCCAGACGGCCTTCGGCCACTTGGTACTCCAGAGTACGCCCTCCAGACTGCGCGATCTTCCTCCATCCGGACTACGTGCCCGAGCCATCGGAGTCTAGCGGCTTTCGATTCTCCAATGATGTTCGGCTCGGACACTAGATCTTCAATCTCCTGGTTCTTGCGGAGTCTCCAAGTTCCGTCCTCTCGACGTGTGGGTCCCAATATCTTGCGGTAGATCTTCCGCTCAGCTACCAGCAGCGCGCGCTCCTCTTTTTGTGTTAGTGTCCAGGCTTCGCATCCGTACATAAGAATTGGCCTTATGACCGTTTTGTATATTCGAAGCTTCGTGTTCCTGGACATTAGCTTGGACACTAACACTTTGTGCAGGGCAGCAGCACAGCGTAGCGTCAGCGTAAGTTGACTTTTTAACTATAAATAAATAAATAATATGTAAGTAATACGTACCAGCTGCAACAAAGTAAATATATTATGTATTAATTAAACAAATAATATTCAGTTTTACCTTATTTTTAATAGTTGTAATTAATTCGGAAAAGAGTAGCTACGTAGAAAATAAAAATAAACAATTGAGTGGGTAAATTTTTTGCGTTGTTATATTGTCCCTTTTTTTCAAGGAACAAGCAAAAAAAATCGGTGAATTTAATTAAGTAATTATAATGCTGTCCTGCCCATGATGCCAGCGAGCATGGTATAATAATATACTCCGCCTGGTACTCTCTTCCGACCACGTGACTGACACAAGCCTACGTCATCATGCGACAGCGCTGTATAATAGTATGCAATAGCGCTATACAAAGTGGCAATGTTATTGTGACGTAGGCTTGTGTCACTCTGGGAAGAGAAGACCATGTTTTATTAGACTACGCCAGCGAGTAATGACATTTTGCTACCGGGATAACAATACACGCGAGCATTAGAGATATGAGCAGGCGGGTGAATGTCAAAAAACTTACTTTTTTTTCATCATTGCTTAGGTTGTCACCCTGTAAATTATTCAATCGAATAGTAAGTAATTTACATATAAAAATAAAAATGAAGCAAAAATAAATGTACCTACATTTATAAAATATTTCAGATAAAAAGCAATTAAAAACGATTTGCAACTAAGTCTTAATTTATTCTTATTTACTATCACACAGACAAAAGGTTAATTTATTCTTATTTACTATCACACAGACAAAACTCCAATTAGGATCTTGATTGAATTTTTAGACATATATTTGTAATTTTAGAGAACGATTTTTTCTACGATACTTATAGGTATAAAACAGTAACGTTTATATTTTTCGATACCAAACGATACTTACATCAACTTTTTCACTCAATTCACTTAGTTTTTTAACCATGATTTGTAGCTTGCCACCCTGTAATAATTATTTTGCTGCATTATCAGAAGTCAATAAGGGCTTATTTAACCCTACAACATTGCCACCGTTAAGTAATATTTAAATTAATTGTTATTAAAAAAAAACTAAAAGTAAGGTATTCATTTGACTATACAGGGTGTCCCAAACTTATGGGACATGAAGGGGAAGTACCTTAAATATCGTAGATAGTGTATTTTATTAGACAAGAGGGATCACATTTTGAGCATTTAATTAATTAATTTACAAAAAAATACCCACTTAATTGACTACGGCAGTTTCATGTATGTTTTTAATTTGATTAAAATGATTAATTTCACGTTGTTCCTTTCTTTTAAAATACAATGTTACTTAAGCAGAGTTATTATTTTTTAGCTATTCTTTCGATTGGCATCATAAAAGTAGGGTGATTTTTTTTTGACATTTAAGTCGGTTCGATTCCCAGACGAAGCAAGTAATTTTTAGAAAATCTATGAATGCAGAATTACTAACTTTTAAAAATAACATAAAGTCTTCTTTGAACAAAATACACTATCTACGATATTTAAGGTACTTCCCCTTCATGTCCCATAAGTTTGGGACATCCTGTATATACTATACTTCAAGGCACTTACCTAACGCTGATAAAACTTGTTTTTTTTTTTATAAAGACTTCTCAGAAGAAGCGACTCGTTAGAATTAAGCTTTGTCTGAAAAACCGGCCAAGTGCGACTCGTACTCGCGCAAGAAGGGTTCCGTACCATTACGCAGAAAACGGCAAAAAAATCACGTTATGGGAGCCCCACTTAAATATTTATTATATTCTGTTTTTAGTATTTGTTGCTATAGCAGCAACAGAAATACATAATCTGTGAAAATGTCAACTGCCTATCATGAGATACAGCCTGGTGACAGACAGACGCACAGACAGACAGACAAACAGACAGCCAGACAGACAGACGACTGACGGACAGCGAAGTCTTAGTAATATTAGGGTCCCGTTTTTACCCTTTGGGTACGGAACCCTAAAAATATATCACCTAAGTGCTTTCTCTGTTCTCCACGATCTTTTTTACGTTAAAAATATAAAGTCGATGGTTTTAGGGCAGAATTAAAGTATGTACTTTTTATTTAAAAGAAAACTAGGACACGGATCGATCTAAGTACTTACATCTTTAGCTGTTGCTTCGCCAATATGCTAAAATTTGTTTGTAGAAATTAGATAAATATGAATTAGAAGACCGAAGTGAGTTAAAACAGAGGTAGTTTGAAACAACGCCAATTTTGAGACATCTATAAGGTAAACCTACTGGTGCTCGACGCGGTCCCAGTACATGTCATCTTGAAACTTAAGTCATTGTTAATAGTGGTGACAGCTAGGTATCATCTATTGGGCATTAGCATGTCGAGCACTAATGATAACTAGTACGTTTATCTTAACTGTTATAGAGTTGAAAAAAAAAAACGATGTTTAGCCGCCATTTACCGTCTGTTGGTCCCTCAAAATGCGCCTCGCCTTAAGAACATTATAAATACTGAAAAATTGATGTTGTTTCAACTTACCTCTGTTTTAACTCACCTCGGTCTCCACTAAATGGAAATTCTCTGAACTATAGAGGTTCTTACGTATTAATCAAAATTTAAAACATTATTGAAACATGTAAGATTTTAAATAATTACTTACCACCTGAAAGTTAATATTTTTTAATTAACAAATTAATAATTAAAGCCCAAGCAAGCAAGCAAGCTGCTTTTCCCAGCAGTGGGACACTTAACCAGGCTAACAAAAAAAATTAAACATCACATATGAAGTACCCATATGGGTAAGAATACAAATTAAATATCATGAAGGCGATCGAAGAGGCCCAATTAAGTAGTCTCGACTCCAAAACACTAAAATTCTCTCAAAACCAATTAATTAAAAAATAATTATCAATCACAAAATAATTGATTTTATTTCGATAATTTCAATCCTACGCAGGATCAAACGGCATTATGTATAGGAGCTACGCGTCTAAACTACGGTCGCTCAAATAAAATTATTTTTATTTGTGTTTTGTTTTTATGTGTAAATATTTTATATATTTTCATATGAATTGTAGTTTTCATACTCTAATGCTGTTAGCTACACAGAAATTAAATAATAAAATAAAAATTGAAGTAATAAAATTACTTTATGTAGAGAACATAAAGGGTATAGTCGGGTAAGCAACTAAGCATGGCCAAACTGCCCTTAGCGAAAAAAATAATTTCCTTTTACTGGATTATTAACCTATATAATATATATTACCTGAAGAGAGTATTATGGGATGTTAAAAATTCGAGTTTTTCACACTGTTAATCCCGATTTAATTTTTGAAAAAAATATATGTTAAACATTATTAAATTTTACATGAAATATGTAAAACTACTGTCGCAATTTCGCATGTAGTTTTTTTTTCTGAAAATTTTCAACTCAGTTTTTTACTATTTTGTCAAGAGATAATTCAATATTATTTTTTTCAGTAAGAGTTTAATTGTATCTACAAAATACCCAAATTACAAAGAAATCGGGTTAGTACTTTGGCTGTAATAAAATAAAAATGTTTTTTCTTTTTTTGCATTTTTTTTCAAAAGCTGAAGCATTTGAGGCTTATTTTTTTGTGAAAGCACTACATATATTTAGGTTAATAATCCGGTAAAAGGAAATTCATTTTTTCGCTAAGGGCAGTTTGGCCATACTTACCCGGCTATACCCTTTGAGAATGAGTTATGGTAATATTATATTTTAAAATAGAATGATTTAATAATGAACTCAAATGTATAAAATGTTGTTTAATACTCACAGACAGCTGAAATTAATTTCAATCAAACTCAAACTTAAAGCCGGTTTACGATTACTCTCGCTGTTGAGTCGGCTGGTCCTTGGTGTTCCGAGGCAAATGTTTTTGTGAGGGACCTGGGAAATGCTTGCGGGATAGGGGTAGCGATCCTAGGTCTGGTTCGTACCTGGTCCAGCGTATATCGTTGGGTATTCAACGCGGGAACGCCGCTGGTATTTTGGGGACGTATGAGCCGGGGATTTACCGGATTAGGATATAGGTTTATGGCTTGTTATTATGTGTTTTGTATTGACCAATTTCTTTTTAAATTTGACGATACGTGTTGCGGATTTAAATTGCAATATTAATGTACAATGTCTGTTTTAATTCATTTATGGTTTATTTTGTCTTACTAAGCTAATGATTTTGTTTCACTGTATTTGTATAAATTTATTTTGTATAGAGTACAAAGACATTGCACATTTCCCTCAAATCGGAAGCCCTTGAGAGTGCGTACTTCGAAGACTGCTCAAATAATTACTATAACTACTATTATTACCTGCAGTGTTTTTAGCTTTTAGTACGCGCAATAAAAAACATTCAAATGAAACGAAAATTAATAAAATACTTACCTACCAGCCCAAATAATAACTTCTTACAAACCTCAGTTAAATGGTTTTTAACCACTAGGTTAGCGCTAGCTAATGTTAGACATATTGTAGAGATATGTCGTATAAGGTTATAAGAGATTGTATGACTTACCTTTTTATGGGTCTTGGCGAAGAGCTTTTTGGCTGACTGAAAAGTTACAACAAAATATAAATAAATAAAAAAGTATAAAACTCCCGTGAGACTCGAACCTGTTTAAAAAGGATATAATAGGGTATTATATTGTAGTCAAAATAAATTATTTTACACCATGCATGAAATAAAGCACCAGAAAATTATTAGAAAAGCACAGATAGGAGTTATTTTTAAACACAAGTTCTATTTAATAAATCGGATAGAAATGTAAAAAGTAGGTGACTTGACCGTGACGTCACGAAGTAATGTTTCATATAAATTCCATATTAGCAAATCGTTTTGACAGTTCTAAATAAAAAAGTAACTGATTTGACTAGTAGGAAAATACCCTATTATTAAGGGGCTACCCCACCCCAATGATCTTCGATCTCAATCCCTTAGTTTTCTTACGTTTTTTGTAGCTTATCATATTAACAGCAACGAGTTTAAGCAATATAGTATCCCATATTTATATGAAAGTTCATTGTCTTCGAGGTATTTGCATCAAAATTGAACAATTTTAGGCTAAAAAATGGTTTTCTGGCTATAACTTTTGTGTTAATTAGTTTAAAATTAAAACTAGACACGTTTTTCGAGACGTCAAAGATGAACCCAAATATGTAGATTTCGTAGATGTAAGATCCTTCACAGCAAACTAGATACAAAAAAAGTGTTTTTTTAGACAATGTTTAAAAAATTCATAAAAAATAAGTAATCTTTTCTTTTTTAAAATCTGGTAGACAAAAATGGAGATAAAAGATTGAAGAATCGTTAACTGTTTGTTTTATAATTTTATCTGTAGTGAAAAAAAAAGGAGATACGATTCAAAACTTGTCAAAAATCGATGAAAACCTCGGGTAGCCCCTTAAATAATACATACATACATACATACATACATATAATCACGCCTATTTCCCGGAGGGGTAGGCAGAGACCACGGATTTCCACTTGCTACGATCCTGACATACCTCTTTCGCTTCCTTCACTTTCATAACATTCCTCATACACGCTCGTCGGTTTAGGGTGCTCTTGAACTGGCCTTTCTTCAGGATTTCCCCGATCCGATCAGAGAAAGTCCGCCGAGGTCTACCCCTTCCAACTCCGACTTCCACTTCTCCCTTATACACTCTCTTTGTTAGCCTTCTTTCACTCATTCTTTCCACATGTCCAAACCATCTCAACATACCTTTCTCAATTTTTGTCACTACATCTACATTCAGTCCACACTTTTCCCTTATCACACTGTTCCTAATTCTATCTTGCAATCTCACACCACACACACTTCTCAACGCTCTCATTTCCACTGCATTCACTTGGCTCTGATGCCTCTTCTGCCATACCCAACTTTCGCTACCATACATAAGTGTAGGCACCAACACCCCTCTATGAACAGCCAACCGTGCTTTTTGCGACACCTTCTGGCTGGAAGCGATAAGTGCCCCATTCACACGATTTCCAGCATTCACTCTCCTTTCAATGTCTTTATCATGCTTACCGTCCCTAGTGAACAAGGTACCCAGAAATACAAACTCTTTCACTTGTTCCACTCTTTCTTGACCAATCGAAATTTCAAATTTAAAATAATAATAATTGTTTTAAATTTTATTATTTGAAATTGAAATTTGATGGAGAAAAATCCTTCGTAAATTATCTACAGCAATATACCTACTTAATAATACTATTAAACAATGGTGGATTTTTATTACAAATTTATCAACCACATATTTACGGCAGATACCATAGACGCCCATATCCTTTTCCAGGAAATAAAAAAAAAATGACTGGAGTCCTCGGGTGACCCTAGGGCTGGCTCATTCCTAGGTCCATGAATAGGCATAGCCATCCAGCGGGGTAATGTAGCCAGCCTTATGGGCACCCTTCCGCAGGGCACAGACTTGGGGGACCTTTCATAGATGGGTATTTTTTCTATTGTTCTTTAATTTTTAAGTAGGTTTATTTTTAATGTTAGTTTAGTTTTGTAGGTAGTTTTAATTTTAGGTTACATTTGTTTATTAACTTTGGTATGTATGCTTCTCAATTTATTATAATATTATGTATGTATGAATATTTACTTCTTGTAATATTTAACATGGAGACAAAGAAAAGGGTTAAGAACCTTTAAAAAAATAAGGTTTGTTAACACCACCTTATTCTTAGGTACCTAGATTTGCTGTTTAATGTTTACTTTATTATGATTTAGTATAATTATATACTTACTGATGCAATATTTTGTGCCTCTTTTAGAGTCTGAAAAAGAATTAAATTTAACGTGACATTTTATAACAGTTTTTTTTTAATAATGGTTGTTTGTATTCTTATATTTAAAATCTTCTTTATTGTCATACTCTTTGCAGAGTGTCGTGGTCAACTGCTGACATCAGGCACAGATGTTGCTTGCCGTACGATTTCTCAGCATTTTCCGCGGTTGAAGGTCATTCTGGCAAATGCGTTCAGGGGTCTAAAATAATTTTTAAGAAAGGTGAAAGATTATTGTAGATGGTGCGCTATGTAGAAAAGGAGGTAAAACCACCCACTTTTCTAGTAGCATTTAGTTTTTTGGACTTTTGGACTTTTGTTCGGTTCTGTGAGGATCGCAGTTCAAACCTAACCTAACCCGCTTAACGGCGCACGCGGTGCGGTGTACGGGGCTTTGAGCGGGAGCGGTTTGGCATCATCATACTTTATACCTACATTTTATGGTAGGTAATCATAGTGGTTTATTTAGTTTAGGTATCATAGTAGTTTTCCGGGTCAAGGTCCGGGTCTGAGTCCGAGTCCGGGTCCGAGTCCGGGTCCGAGTCCGGGTCCGAGTCCGGGTCCGAGTCCGGGTCCGAGTCCGGGTCCGAGTCCGGGTCCGAGTCCGGGTCCGAGTCCAGGTCCGAGTCCGAGTTCAGGTCCGGAGCCGGGTCCGATCCGGATCCGGGTCCGGGTCCGAACCGAATCCGGGTACGAATCCGGATATGAATCCGAGTCCGGGTCCCAGTCCAAGTCCACCCACCAAACGTGTACTATGCGTCGTTGAAGAGTTCTGTTCTGATCATCATCAGCAGTTCCACTTCATCAAATGCGACAGTTTTTAATGTTAATGCTTTATTTTATGATGAAAGTACAGAAAATTCTAAACGTATGCGTTTAAGATTTGAGGAGTTCCCTCGATTCCGGATCCCATGTTCAGAACTTGAGCTTGATATGGCTTAAAAACCTAACTTGCGTAACAAACATAACGAAGAGGAAAAATCGCTAAACGCGAGCTATGCGTCGTTAAAGAGTTTCGTTCTGGTCATCAACAGCAGTTCCACTTCCTCAAATGTCATTTTTTTGAATGTATATGCTTGATTTCTTGATAAAAACACAACAATCGCTATATGTATGCCTTTAAGATTTGAGGAGTTCCCTCGGTTCCTTATGGATCCCATCATCAGAACTCGAGCTTGACAGAAATGTGGCTTAAAAACTAAACTTGCTTAACAAACATAACGAAGAGGACAAATCGCCAAACGTGAACTATGGGTTGTTGAAGAGTTCTGTTCTGATCATCATCAGCAGTTCCACTTCATCAAATGTCACGTTTTTGAATGTATATGCTTGATTTGTTGATTAAAACACAAAAATCACTATATGTATGCCTTTAAGATTTGAGGAGTTCCCTCGATTCCTCGTGGATTCCATCATCAGAACTGGGTTTTGATAAAAACGGGACCAATCTGTATGCATATACATACAACTAAAAAAAGAATTTTCAAAATCGGTCCAGTAATGACGGAGATATGGAGTAACAAACATAAAAAAAAAAAAAAAACATACAAGCGAATTGATAACCTCCTTCTTTGACGTTTGGAAGTCGGTTAAAAATACTAAAGTACTACAGACTTATTCAAATATTTCGATAGTAACTTGATTTGTGTGGTTATTTAAAAAAACCGGATTAATAAATCAAACGCACACGCTTTTTTCAGTTCAAAAATATAGTCAAGTTAAATAATAAAAATAAATTTATTCCTCATCGCTTATAATAATCAGTAGGTATATATATAATATTCAGTAGGTATACAATACAGCATGAGGTACAGTATGATTTTCTCTACCTATGCTTCGCTGACAAACGACTCTTGCCAAACTACGAGTAATTATCTTTCCTAAATACCTTAGTAAAAACGAATTTCTTTGTGTACCTACGTTTATACTTATTGACCGAAGCGTAGCGAAGGTCTACGTTTTGACTCGGGCATTTTGCTTTTGTATGTCCGGATGTTCTCCTCTACAGGTCATAATTCTCAACCGATTCTCGTGAAATTTTGTGACCAGATTCTATGAGTACCTAAATAAAAAAATTTTGTCGATCCGGTTTTTGGAAATTTTCTAAAATGGAGGAGTCGTGATACGTCGCGCTTAAGCAAATAGTCGTATCGATATCATAAGAATATTTTCTTTTTGAGACATATTTACATAATAAATGGCAAAAAATGCAAAAAAATTGTATTGCTGGTTTAGGCGGTATTTTTACTCGAGAATGAGTAGCTGAATTTCGTCAGCTTAGCTAAGAACTAACGTGGCGCATTTTGCAAACAGTCGCTTTTTTGTTTGCACACGGAAAGTCTGGGTTCGATCCCCAGTAAGACATAACTTTTTGTATTTTTTTTTACTTAAACTTCGTTTTTTTTTTAAATTAAAAATTTCGTATTGTAGATTGATCAAATCGCTGTGTAGCGCTGTCATCGTGCACGGTCCCAATAAGCTATGCTCGCGAGGTCTACAGCTCACAGAGCCACTAGTATAGTCAACACTAGTTCAGTCGAAATGAAAACCAATTTTCAATGTGTTCAGTAATAAGATTAAGCATGTTACGTTAACCGTAACCAAATAAAGTGTTAAAAAGATTTTTTCTGTCCCCTGTGCGAAAAACGTCAACTTTCGACACGCTGCGCTAAACGTAATTACCGCTTTCCGTCTCCATCGAACAGAAAATTTGTATACACAATTATGGAATGAATAAATGAATAATATTTATTTCAGATTAATAAAAATCCATATTCTTATTAGTAATACACAAGTCAACAGCTTTGGTTACTAAACAGTAAAAAAAAAGAATGCAGTATCTAAATAAATATAAAAATAAATTAAATTAGGTAATTGATTAAATAATTTAATAAGCCTTAAAATTAAATTAAATCCATAACACTAAATCATAACAATATTTTTGGGATGATGCAACCGATGTTGTGTGTATTTTCATCCACAAAAATAGAATTGGGTTATCCCATCTCTCAGATATGACTTTCAGGAAGTTTTTGGTGCTGTACCATACCCTGTGCATCAGGGAGGCGACTCGTTTACGGATTATTGTATAAAAAACTCCACACCTTGCCTTATTACAGACCCCGGCCAGTAAATAAGAAACCCTCAGAATGTTTTTCGGCCGAGGCGAAGCTGAGTTCACGTTACCTAAGACTTTTCTTACTTTACTGCCCTAGCTATGTAATATACTATTCTTATTAATGGTGACATTCCATTTCTAACTGCAGCTGCAATACTGTCAATTTTACTATGGAAATTGACAATGACAGTGACGCGTTCAGTACCGGTAGTGCAGCTGCGGTTAGAAATGGAATGTTACCATTTCTCACATTTATAGACGGGTCTAACGCGAAATCTATTCAATTACCTTTATTTACCGGGTTTCACTGGTCGTGGTTATATGTGTTAATATGTGTTCAAAACGCGGAAGTTTTAAATATACTATTCTTAAATGAATTAAATCTTAAATTTCTTAAATATTTTAACTAAAAGCGGCTAACAAGAGATGTCATGTTACTCATTACCGTTCTCTATGATGCGGGTAGGAGTAAAGTGGAAAAGATAGAGTAAAGTTACCTGTCTATCTTTTGAACCCCCTGACAGGAGAACTGGTCTTTTCTGTAATTATTAAAAATGTATTTACCCTCTCATTTTTATCTTATTATTATTATGTAGTCGTACGTACAGCATGTTTAACAAAACTACTTACTTACGTAATAAATAACTTATCATTCGATCTTGATTATAGCTATCACTTGTGAGCATGAGAATTCGAAAATACTGTATATGGTATTTGTGATGTAAATGGATACATTTTTATCGCTTGTGAGTGCAATAGAGTACTTACGGCCAACTAGAAAATATAATGTTTTTTACTGTATTTAAAATTACATAGGGACTAAAATATCAAATCAAAATCAAAGATTCTTTATTACATAAGACACACTTTGTTTATAATGTAAAGTGATGGAGCCACCCGGTAAGCAAAAATCCCTGTGTTGGGTGGCGCCGCTCTTCCTACACAAAGTAGATATAACAAAGAGAGAGACACGTAGAGGGACAAAGTAGATATAACAAAGAGAGAGACACGTAGAGGGACAAAGTAGATATAAACTATTTTTTTTTCTATGCCATGGAAAATTGCCGTCTGAGGTATCAAACAAGGTATATACTCAGTTGTAGGCTGTATTAGGAGTCACCGATGTCAAAATATGGTATGGTAGACTTATATATAAAACTAGTACCTATCTATCTATCTATCTATCTAAGGTTGTCTGGAAGAAATCGCTCTTTAGCGATAAGATCGCCTGTTGTCTGCCTCTACATTTAATCAATTGTACTTTTCTTTTGTATCTTTTGTGCCAATAAAGAGTATTCTATCTATCTATTTATCTATCTATCTATCTGCTAGCGATTTCATTTAGGACATGTTAAAAACTATTTATAAACTCTTCTATGTGGAACTTCGCAATATTTAAAGTAGGTATTATGTTTTAAATTTAAGTAATCACGTCAAAAACGCGTCTCAAACGGGAAAGTGTATCCGTGACAAAATATGTGAAAACTTATTAAATGGTACACGGGAAATAGTATTAATTTTGATTGTAGCTGGTGCTAATGTGTATTTGTATATTTTATGTAAGTATTAAGAAGAAAGTATTTGTTGTACTTACGCCGTTGAGTTGCTTGTTGACTCCAGAAAGAAAAGCGGTGTAATCCTAAACATACAAAAATATTAATCGAAATAGTTTTCGACTAAGAGTTAGCTACAAAAAAATAAATAAATTATAAAGTAACAAAACCCCTTTAGTTAGGTTTTCTATACTATTTTTAGAATGTCTGGCTGCGTTAGGTGTGGTCAGAGTTTATTTGCATTACCTACTCTAATGGTAAAGTCAAAAAAATATAAATGGGAAAAAATAAATTGGCTCACTAATATCACAGAATAAATAATAGTACTAGGTACAGAAGACTCACTCTCTAACAAAACGCGTCTATTACGATCAGGACAGATATGGCCGCTAGGTGGCGACAGCGCCACGCGCGGGTTATGGCTAGCCACCAAAATTGGTGTGGAACGGATGTACTTTTAGCTACCTGTAGCAAAGCGACGAAATCGCGTAGTGAGGCACGCCTGCTAATATTAGAAATAGGAAAAGAAACTTACCAGCTACAAAACAGAAAATGAAAATATGAATTTATATAATATTTATAAGGATAAGGTGGTAAAATTATTGTTAATATTAAGTTGTTAATTAGTATTTTATAGGTAACTATTCTAAATTATTGTAATTTATACTTAGTTAGTATTTTTCTGAGTGTTAACTTACAGTTTAAATTAAACATTATAATACTTAATGCACGGTTGGGGATCAATAATTAATGTGCCCTTAGTATGTTACTTATACTTAGTACGTAAATTGTATCTTCTGTTGGTGATCCAAATAAACAGATAAACAAAGGATATTTATTCGTATAATTACTAACGACGTTTTTCTTAAGTACCTACGATACTTACTCGTTTTATTACCGACATTTTTAATTTTTCTTATTATCTATATTAATATGGTAAAGAACTACTTTCTGTGTTTTTCCAAAATGTACAAAATTTCAACCTAATCGATCCAGTAGTTCCGGTGAAAATTGACTGTCACAGACGGATATACAGAGCGCCATAGGACTGATCCCATAAGGATTGCGTTTTTTATTTTAAGGAACCATAAAATTCTGTGCCTGTAAATCTGCATGAAATCCCATAGCCAGTACTTATTGTTACAATTTCTTAAAAAACTTTTAGCTGTTAGGAGTCAGCTCTATATGTACATATAGTGCTAATAAGTATTCTATTTAAACCTTTAGCACGTAGGTAGGTACTGTTATCCTATACGATATGTTGTTGTTGTTGTAGAGATATGCTTTCAACAAATTATAAACACACGTAATTGTTTATTTAAATAAAACTTACTTTCTTAAGGGGTGGTTGGGCCTGTGTTAGAGCGACCAATAGACACAAAACCCAAACGACCTGCATGGTGGCGGTTATGAAACAACAATCACTTCTAAAAAACCCTGCCTTTATATAAACATTTCAATTATTTCAAATCTTAATTGAACATGTCATTTCTTTCAGCGAATAATCAATTATGAAATTATCAATTAATCGCTTAAAAGACTTTATAGCAACAATAAAAACTATTCAAATGATTAATAGGTGTGTAGTTTACGAGCTACCAAACTAAGAAATTGTAGAAGTGCCTCCTTTAATAAAATATACACCTTAAATTGATTTAGGCAATTAAAAAGAAGCTCGAAGCACCCTGCAAAGCCAAATTGTAAAAAAAGTCGCCATTTTGATTTTTTAAATTTTAGATCTTAAAAGCGGTGGTGGCCGAGTGGATCTGATGTCTGACTTTCAACCCGGAGGTCTCGGGTTCAAATCCTGGCTCGTACCAATGAGTTTTTCGGAACTTATGTACGGAATATCATTTCATATTTACTAGCTTTTCGGTGAAGGAAAACATCGTGAGAAAACCTACATACCTGCGAAGAAGTTCAAAAGTGTATGTGAATTCCTCAGCCCGCATTGGGCCAGCGTGGGGACTATAGCCCAAACCCTCTCGTGCTTGAGAGGAGGCCTGAGCCCAGCAGTGGGACATTTATTATAGGCTAAATTATTTTATTATGTATTATTTTATTTTTATTTGATCTTATCTTGTCGATAATCGTTATCTGAGGATCCGAATATCCCTTAAATCTGAAGCTGAAGGTAAAATTGTTTAAACATTATTAGGCCGCTATCTTGCATTCCTTTATTTTTGGTTCGAATATGTTTAAAATGGATAGTCAAGAATCCGATATTATTTCTCAAAATTAATTCCAACAAAACATAATTGTGAAACTGGGAGTCTAGTTAATAAGAATATTATTAGAAAAATAAATGCTAAGTTCGGTAGATTAGCTAATTTGTTTGATTTGTGATTTTTTTTATTAGGCGTGTAACACGTGTCTGTCCGTCTGTCCGTCTGTCCGTCTGTCCGTCTGTCCGTCTGTCCGTCTGTCCGTCTGTCCGTCTGTCCGTCTGTCCGTCTGTCCGTCTGTACGTCTGTCCGTCTGTCTTACTGTCCGTCTGTCACCAGGCTGTATCTCATAAACCGTGATCAACAGTTGAAATTTTCACAGATTATGTATTATGTCCGACTCGCACTTGTCTTGTTTTTTTATTATTCCCGTATATTTATTATGTTTCCAATTCATTTAAGTTGCTAATTTTCTACCGATTTACATAGATGTAGATTATATAAATTCAACATGTGCCAACAACCCTATTGCGGTATTCATGCCTTATTAGTCCAGCGGTCGACAAATTTTTGAGATGAAGAGCCAATCGCAGTAGAAATCACCAGATTTAGGAATCTCAAACAGACGCAAATGTTGCTTTCAGTAGTCTAAGAACTTTAAAGCGGATATTTTGGTCCCTTGAAAAGCTGCAAATGTAGTTCTAAAGCAGTGGTTTGCCAACACCTGCCCAAGTCTATACCGAAAACTCCTACATGTTTATGCAAAACTGTCGATATATTAGCTCTACACATTTGGCAAGACACAAGGGTGCGATGCGACAGAGTGTGGGGAGCCACCGTAAACGCCAAGTATACATAAACATTCCTGAATAGGTGTATGTGGCTTAATGTGGCGCAGCCATACATTGTTGTTGCCAAGTCCATGCAGAAATTGGCGTGGACTCTAGATTTTTTTTAAATGTAGCCAATAGTTAATTTTTTAGCATTAGAAAAAGACTACGCGATCATGACATTTCTTTTAATTGTAAACGCTTTTTAAAAATCAGTAACTATTACTTATGAAAGCAAAAGTATGTAAATGATCGTATGTGATTCATAATTGTTACATTTTTGCCGTAACTTATTTTTCAAAAGTGTTTTTCAGTAAAAAGACACGTCAGGATTGTTTACCTTTTATCTAATGCTAAAAAAATGACCTATAAAAACTCTTAAGGGGCCCACTGATTAACAGTCCGCCGGACGAAATCGGCCTGTCAGTTGTTCGGAACTGTTAAATATTGTTCTAACTGACAGGCCGATACCGTCCGGCGGACTGTTAATCAGTGGGCCCCTTTACAAGTTATTCACATAGCCCGGTTCCGTCCCGGCCCTTTTTTAGGATGCAACCAGGAATACGGAGATGAGGACGGATTTCCAGGAAGTAAATGATAAAATGGTATATAAAAAACGAAATGGTCACGAAAATTTTTATTAAGTAGTTTTAAAATCGGATGGTCGACATGTAGATGATGTCATCAGGCACTGCAACAAAATTATGTTTGTATTAAAACTTCTACTAGCTCTAATTTCTTTGTATTAACGAAAACTATGCAGCCTCAACGACGTCATCCGAAGGGCCCTTGTCAGTGCCAAGGTACCGGCGGTCCTCGAGCCCAACGGACTGGCCAGGGTCAATGGCAATATGTCACACTAGGTAGTAGCTACATATTTGCGGCGTTTGGTGTGGAAACGTTGGGGCCGTGTGGACCTAGCGCGCGTCGCCTCTATGAGGAGCTGTCAAAGCGCCTCATAGAGGCTTCCGGTGACCAGAGCCTGGCCAATATTTTGCCCAACGGATCAGTTTGCCATCCAGCGGGGAAATGCGGCCAGCCTTCTGGGCACCCTACCGAGCGACTACGACTTATGTAATTTTTTTTATTTATAAGTTTTTAGTGTTTTTATTGTATACAACATGTCTCAAAACTATACTAAGTAGTTTCAGACACAGATTTTTATGTTATTTGAATGTTAATGTCAAATTTCATGTTATCTCATGTCATTTTAAAACGAGAACTTTTATTGTATGGGAGCGGTTTTTGGTGGTGGACGTGTGACTCTTAATTCCCGCCAAACACCAGTTCTAACAGATTTTACAGACACGTATGTACGTATTAATATACTACTACTTAATGGCGCAGCGACCCAAAATGACAGGCCTATTCGGATTTCGAGATAATCACAAGATCTTGAGATCTCTAAATAGAGATGAACTAGATCTACATTAGATATCGACTAGATGTGACTTGGATATCTAAGTCATAACTTGTCGAAATCGTTCAAGACGACCTCCAGAACCGCGGAAACGTCAAATTTGACATATCTATCTTACAAATATCTTTAAATTATCCGTATCGTAACTTGTTGAAGTCTAGTAGAAATCTAATTCATTTTCCGAATCGAGCCGTGAGTCTTGGCCTCCGACACGAGTACACGCCAATTGTCTCGATCATGTGCCATCTCCCGCCAGTTATCGGCATGGAGATCGCGCAAGTCCGCTTCAACCGCATCGCCCCAGCGATACCTGGGGGCCTACCGCGAGCCACGTTCGACGTGTGGCCTCTCTGTCACATTTGTAAATTTGTGCGTAAGTGTGACAAGAAGGCAACACATCGAACATAGTTCGCGGTAGGCCCTTTGGGACGTATTACTATTAATATATCTCTAGCTAATAGATCGATCAGGGACCGTGCGCGTTGGAGGGTCTGCCATCTTGTGGCCTGAATCGGAAGCATATGTGCATATGTACATTGCTACAGCAAGTGCTACCATCTACCGTTCTCGTCGGTACGTTTCCTTGTGTATAACCGATGATGAACCAACTGTTCTGCCATCTTGTGGGCAACATCGGAAGCATAAACTAGAAATTTACGCCTCGCGCCAAAAATCTGACGGCTCCTATGCTGTCCTCTATAGTTCAATCTGCTGATCCATATTCGCCCAAAGGTTAAAAATGGGACCTTAATAATTACTAAGACTCCGCTGTCCATCTGTCCATCTGTCCCGTCCGTCTGTCTGTCACCAGGCTGTAACTCATGAACCGTGATAACTAGGCAGGCAGCCGCTATAACAACAAATACTAAAAATATATAACCTTCGTGCGATAGTATCGCCTGGTGTTGGTGTGGCTGGGGGTTTTATAATAAAACTATCGAACCGGATTATATAGCGTATAATGTATTTAAAATACATCCCGACGTTTCGAACCCTTTACAGCTGCGTTTCATGAGTTACATGAGAACTATCGCGGTTACCGAAGACATTAAGTATTAGTTTCTTTTAATTTTATTTGTAGGTAGTTTTATATATAAATGTAGCGGCAGAGGTTAGTGGAGTTGACGCGTGACCAGAGGGCTGGGTCATATCTAGCACAGCGGATCAGCATTGCCATACAACGTGGCTGCCAGCCTTCTGGGCATGCTGCCAATAGTTCTATTTATAGTTAATTTTTAGGATTCCGTACCCAAAGGGTAACCGGACCCTATTACTAAGACTCCGCTGTCCGTCCGTCCGTCTGTATCTCACGAACAGTGATAGATAGTTGAAATTTTGACAGATGATGTATTTCTGTTGCCGCTATAACAACAAATACTAATTAAAAAACACGACTGCGAAAAAGCGAACCGAAAAGACAAAAATAATTTTTAGTTGTGTTAGTTACTCAACTTAATGAATGTAAAAAATTATTAGAATATGAGTGTTTAGTGAAGGTTATAAACAACAAACGCAAAAGTTTTATGCTCATTTAGGATCGTGACTGTACCTGTGTATTTTATTTCAATTACAGTCGGGGACCTTGATGTATTGACATTTTCCCATTTAAAAGGTCCCCGACTGCAATTGAAATAAAATACACAGGTACAGTCACGATCCTAAATGAGCATAAAACTTTTGCGTTTGTTGTTTATAACCTTCACTAAACACTCATATTCTAATAATTTTTTACATTCATTAAGTTGAGTAACTAACACAACTAAAAATTATTTTTGTCTTTTCGGTTCGCTTTTTCGCAGTCGTGTTTTTTAATTTTTAATTAATTAATTTTATTTTATACTTTTTAGAATTTTTACATTCATTAAGTTGAGTAACTAACACAACTAAAAAATATTTTTATCTTTTCAGTTCGCTTTTTCGCAGTCGTGTTTTTTAATTTTTTATTTATTTAATTAATTTTGGGGTCATGATTTCGTTAATAATCATTTGAAGTCACTTTATATTACTTTTGCGAGGGCGTCCTCAGTACAGAAAGGCACGCAGAGCGCCGCATATATCGGGCTACGCCCGACTACTTTGGAACGCGTACAGTGCGCCACGAACGTCGGGCTACGCCCGACGCTTTGAGCAAGAGGGCACTGAAGGCGTCTTGGTAAGCGTACAGCGTGTCACGTACGTCGGGCTACGCCCGACACTTTTAGTATGAGAATGTTGAGGGGACTGGCTTTGGACCGCGTGCAGCGCGCCACGTACGTCGGGCTACGCCCGACGCTTTGAGTATGAGGCCGGCTTTGGTAATCATACAGCGTGTCACGCTACGCCCGATACTTTTAATATGAGAGAGTCGAAGGCGCCTGGCTTTGGACCGCTTGCAGCGTGTCACGTACGTCGGACTACGCCCGACGCTTTGAGCAAGAGGGCACTGAAGGCGTCTTGGTAAGGGTACAGCGTGTCACGTATGTGGGCCTACGCCCGACACTTAGTATGAGAGAGTCGAAGGCGCCTGGCTTTGGACCGAGTGCAGCGCGCCACGTACGTCGGGCTACATCCGACTCTTTTACCATTAGGGCGCCGAAGGCGCCCGGCTTTAGAACGCGTATAACGCGCCTCGTACACGCCCGACGCTTTGAGTAAGAGGGCGCCTTCGGCGCCCGACACTTTTAGTATGAGAAAGTAGAAGTCGCCTGGCTTTGGACCGCGCGCAGCGCGCCACGTACGTCGGGCTACGCCCGACTCTTTTAGTATGAGGGCGCCGAAGGCGCCCGGCTTTGGAACGCGTACAGCGCGTCACGTACGTCGGGCTACGCCCGACGCTTTGAGTATGAGGCCGGCTTTGGTAATCATACAGCGTGTCACGCTACACCCAATACTTTTAATATGAGAGATTTGAAGGTGCCTGGCTTTGGACTGCGTGCAGCGCGCCACGTACATCGGGCTACGCCAAAACCTTTAAGTGTGAGGGCGCCGAAGGTGCCCGGCTTTGGTATGCGTACAGCGTGTCACGTACGTCGGACTACGCCCGACACTTTTAGTATGAGAAAGTAGAAGTCGCCTGGCCTTGGACCGCGCGCAGTGCGCCACGTATGTACGTCGGGCTACGCCCGACTCTTTTAGTATGAGGGCGCCGAAGGCGCCCGGCTTTGGAACGCGTACAACGCGCCACGTATGTCGGGCTACGGCCGATGCTTTGAGTATGAGGGCGCCAAGGGCGCCCGGCTTTGGTTTGGCCTTTTAGTGTGGGGGCGTCTTTGGCGCCTGGCTTTGGACCGAGTGCATATACTTGGACAAGTTGCAGGAAGCGCACATCTTTCTTACGGTCTGAGCCGTAGGCCCTACGTGGAGCTCACCCTTCGGCCTTAAAAAAAATGTCATCATCATCATAAATGTTAAAATTAAATCAAACCATACGGTTATACTGATACTTTCACGATTTGTTCTGCCAAAGTCGGTGCAGAGTTAGCTTAGACGGACTCTGTATCGTATCGATTAATAAATAGAAGTTATATTTTAAACTTTTCGATTCCATAAGCGCAATTACGAACATGTTTTAAAAACTATGAGTAGTATGTACCTACCTAATATAATATAATTATATTTTTTTATGATCAGCGGTCAAACCCTTTCCTTTTATTTTAATAAGTATCCCATTCAATAATAATATTTGGTTTTATGAGATTAGCTTCTCTTAACATAATTATTTTGTCAATTCTTACTGTCTCAAAATGAAACTTAAACCCACATGTTGCATATATAGTATCAATCGGCTTTCAAAGCCCTTCATTTTGATACCCTACTCGATAGGTTTGCACGATATTTTTTTCTAAAGGTTGCGTAATATGGCGTATTAAGTCCGTCATATTGTTCTTATAATGACGTCACATAGCCTATGTTACCCGGGATGACGTAAGGATTCTAATGATGTATCATACGTCTAAATCGGTTAAGGCATTCAGAAGTTAAGGTGGAATAAAGAAACTCACATACATACAAACATGAACGCTGAAAACAATACACTCTTTTTGTTTGGGCAGTCGTGTAAAAACTACGGAACCCTCGGTGGGCGAGTCCGACTCGCACTTGTCCGGTTTTTGAAGTTTAGTTTGTAATTTTTATTTTAAGGCCCTTTATTGTTTGGATTTAAATTATTTAGTAAATAAAAAATATATATAGTAACAGCACCAGTCATGGGACATTTAAGAGGAAATTTGGAGTATTTATGATATTTCCCTTGTACATGTAAATGGTCTTCCGCTTAGCGTGTTAAAAGATGAAAGTCCTATCCGCCTTTCATGTTTTAGGCGTGTTGTATCAAAGATACTGCAATGAGTTTCCACATAATTAACAAATTAAAACTATGCTTTTTTTCTCCAGTCATGGACACCAAAGCTCTAGTAATGGGCCCCCGGTAATGGACGTGGATCCAGTAATGGGCCCCCTATAATTGACATTGCTCTATCAGTATAAAATATTGAAATGGGGAATAAGTTGTGGCAAAAAAATAAATTTTTGGTATAAGCTTTTATCGCTGAATGTATTTTCTTTCCACAGCCAATTATTATTGTATTAGATTCATCGAGACAATTCTAATATACCCAACCACAATTAGTTAGGGTTTATTGCGATAAAGTTCCCATGGCCACCTCCTGTCTCCATCATCAGATCAAGTCCATGTTATCATAATATTGCATTATCATCCGATTTGCATACTTAATTACGTACTTACACAAAATTTCAACTGAATCGGAAATCGAAAAGTGGGTCAAATTCAGCTACCAAGATTTGACCCACACTAACTAACAAGGCAAGTTAAATAAAAGTTTGGAAAAACGATATTAATTTATCCTAAGTCCGAGAATACCTCCTGGTTGACATATTTCGTAACTACATTTTACTTCTGTATTGTTTAAAACATGAAATTATGGCATGGCAAGCATCATTATGTCAATTGTCCCATCATAGGAGGTATGCAGTTTTACAGCTCCTATAATGGGATTGGGCCAAATACCACTATTTTTTTACATCTGTGGAGTCACAACATAGTGTGTTGTATACCTTATCTCATGGTAAATGCAATGAACAAAACACATTCTAGTTTTCATCAAGTATTAATTAATTAAAATTTAATAAATTAACTCACCTCTCTTAGCGAAGTTGTTAAGAATTTTTAGTGATATTTTTTTTCAGTGGCACGACAACTTTTGGGTTGACGCACATTTCTTAAAAAATAACCGAATTTAATAAAAATTCAAACATAAGCAGCTCTAGGACTCTTATTTATGATAAAAATATATCCAGTGTTTATAAACTACTTTTATATACTTATTTTAGAGGAATTGTGTTTTTTTGTCCCATTACTGGTTCCGTGTCCATTATAGGGTATACTACTATAGGTATAAAAAGTTGTATGTCTTAAATTTCACTTTTGATAAGTACAAGTTTTTTATCACTGACTTCTTTTCATTCAACAGGCAACTAATTGATACTAATCGAGACAATTGTAACAAACCCGAACACAATTAAGGTTCGTTGTTTTATCACACAGACCCTATTATGGTCACCTCCCGTGTCCATCATCAGGTCACCGTGAAGTTTCAGCTCAGTCGAATAATGGGAAGTGGGTCTAATTTAGCTTGCAAAATTGACCTGAAAAACATTGCTAGTAAAAGCTTATTATTGGTGCCATAGGGAATATTTACTTACTCAACACTCATAGCTCCTTTAACTGACTAACGCAGTACCGTAGATTCTCGGGGGCGTAGATGCACAGCATCTTTTTGGTCCCCTTTCCATTTCCATTCCCCATAGTCATTGCTCCTGAACCAGCATCTTCGTTTGATGTTGTCTTGTCATCATCAACACCCTTTGAGAAATAAAGTTACTTATTAGCTGGGATAAAAAAGTGAGCATTTGAAATGAAATAGTTGACTTTCAGTGTATCAAATTACCCAACAAAAATTGCATAGGTATTTAAAAAGAAGAGGTTTAAGTTCAAATATGACCGCGATCGCACTTGGAATACCCTCATTTAAATTATATAATCTAGACACGCGGTAGCGTGTCAAGCCAAGTTCTAATGAAGAGAACTGGCGACGCAGCGGCCGAGTGTTATGGCTCCTCTACACGATGATCCAGCGCTGGACTAGCGAGATGGCCATGCGATGGTTGAGAGTACGCACTATGGAATGGGCCACGTGTAGATGCGTACACACCATCGCTGGCCCACTACCTTTGATGTACGGACTAAAAACCGACATCGTGGCCATCCCATCGCCATCCCGCCGCGCCATAAGCCATCCTACACCACTACCCTCCCTACGCGCTGGCACATCTTAGTGAGCCAGTATGATGGCCCATCGTGTAGAGGAGCCATTATATTACACGAACCATTTGGAGCTACTTTTTAACCCTACGTAACTCAAAATCTATTTAACATAAAGACATGAAATTTGGTACATTTATTAAGACCCTTAAGGCTAACTAGAATTCCAAATTTCATGAATATAACTCAACCGGTTATTAAGATACATACATCTAAAAATCGGGATTTTTCTGACTGACTTATTGACTGACTCGCGTACTGACTTACTCACCGATCATCAAAAACCTAACCCGCTTTCAGAGGACCTAGCAAGTTGAAATTTGGCATCCAGATGGGCAACTGTGTGGTTACAATACTGAGATAAAGAAACAGTGATTTTTTGCGATTTGTATTATGGATTTACCAAAAAACTATTTTTATTTACACACTAAGCGCCTAACGATTTTGTAATAGCAAAAATACATTTCAGTTTGAAATCAACTATGATGAATACTAATAATTTCCGTACAAAAAGTAATGATATCCCATCAAAAACATAAATTTTAATGTGAAATGAGAGCCAAGTTCAATATGTGTGTGTTCAAGTGTACGTAAAAACTAGCCAAGTAAAATCCTGAACTTTAATTACATCCCAAGCAAACTAGAACTTGGCACCCATATTATAGATCTCAATTCTTTTTCCGGCGAAGTCAATAACGACGAATATTCTATATTCTTAATATTGAACTTGGCTCTCATTTCACATTTATGTTTTTGATGGTTATTTTTACCTGATCATCTTCAACTGGCTGTAAATTAAAAGAAATAACTATCAAAAATGTACTTGATACATGTTTTTTTTTCTGCAAACCTCATTCTACGGGATATCACTATCACTACATATTTATTATGGGAACACCCAAATATTCTGAAATATGTTTTTCCGACTTTCATAATCACGATTTTTTATACGTCCGAAATATCGAAATCACGACTATGAAAACCACGAAAGAAGAAAATCATGACTGCGCTATTTCCGAATACATAAAATCCGATTGTCATATGAACGAAAGCTTAAAGTACCGATTTTTAAAAAATCCGATTTTTTTTCCCGAATTTGTCTATTCCGAAAAATCATTGATCGATCGGAAATAAAATAATTCGGAATTCAGAAATTCGATCTTTTGTAAACTCGGAAATCCGGAATAATGAAATTCGTGATTTTCAAAAGGGAAGTAATTAAATGGTCAGCCGTTTTTAAAATTGATCTGCAAGAAAAAATGCATTTAAATCATTTGGACATGCTAGAACTGCTACCTTTACAGAAGCCAACTGCTACTAGCGAAGTGGGTTAGGTTAGGTTAGAACTGCGACCTTCACAGAAACCAACTGCTACTAGAAAAGTGGGTAAGGTTAGAACTGTGATCTTTACAGAAACTAACTTCTACTAGAAAAGTGGGTTAGGTGAGGTTAGAACTGCGACCTTCACAGAAACCAACTGCTACTAGAAAAGTGGGTTAGGTTAGAACTGCGATCTAACCTACCCAAACGGTTACGTTAGAACTGCTACCCCCCGTAGAAACGTAGGTACCTTTATTTATTAACAACAAATTCGGAATATCGTTATTCGGAATTTAAAAAATAGGAATCACGTCAAATCGGAATTCAAAATTTCGGAATTCGTGATATCAAAAATAGTAAATGTTAAATTCGGTGTTTCTCCCTATCGGAATTGTTATATTCGGAATTAAAAAAATCGTCGGTTTTACTATTCGGAAATATAAAACTTCGTGATTTTCATCGTTCGGTAATTACGACAATCGGAATTTTGATGGGTCGAGCATTTAAAAAAAATAATAATAAAATTCGATATTTTAAAATTCGGCATAAAATATTTCGGAATTATGTAGTGTACCCATTTATTATAAAATAGACAAAGTACCCCGCCGCGTCTGTCTGTTTGTACGAGTATGTCTGTATGTTCGTAATAAACTCAAAAACTAGTGAACGGATTTTCATGCGGTTTTCACCTATCAATAGAGTGATTGTCGAGGAAAGTTATGTGTATAATTTGTTAATTAAGGTGTTGTGTATGCTAAGATTCAGGGACTCCTGCAAGTGCGACATGGAGTGTTCTGGCATCGGTACCGACGACTGGGAGGAACGTGCTGCAATGAGACCCGAGTGGCGTAGAGACCTATGCGTGGGAGTGGAGAAGCACGACGAAGGGTGGCTGGAAAACTTAAGACAAAAAAAAAGGCACAGGCGTCATCGGGCTGGTAGCCGGGTCTCGGATCCAGAGGCTCAACAAATTCACACATGCGACTTATGCGGCAAGAAGTGCCGTGCAGTGATAGGCTTGTATAGCCATGGGCGGAAATGCATTGGCCGTCTCAACCGCTCTTGACACAGCGTTGCCACAATCATCCGTCAGGGATGCAGTGGCCATTGATGATGTGTAACCCGTGCGAAAAGCAGCAGCAGTTGCTGGGTGGGTCGTTAGTGTTTAACAAAAAAATAATTATGAAAAATAATGAAGCCAAACTCGATGTGCTTTTTTAATTTAATTGACGAGCTCATCGCCGCATTACCATAAGCATAACATCGTTTCTTACATGAGAAAACGCAATCGCTGATTATAAATGAAGGTTATATATTATTTTTATAATTAAAGGGGGATAATAAATACCTAAATAAAGACGAATTAAATACCGGGACACTATCTGTGTTTAACTAAAATATGAAAAATAAATTAAAATATATTTTTTTACTTTCGTTTGCGGTAATCATTTAAAACAAGATTAAATACTTAAGTAATAAAAATAACTTATAAAGGATTAAGTACCTGATCCATCGCTTCGTCATCACTGACACCCTAAAGTTAAGTACATAGTAAGAAATAAATATACAGGAAAGCATAGGTATGCGTTATTATTAGCCGACTACGGCAACGCAAAAGGAGGGTTATGATTTTGACCGGTATGTATGTGGGTATGTACATATGTATGTTAATCTGTTCCCTCATAACGTCTATAGTACTCATTATAATTTAACAAACGATAATTATGTCATTTGAATCGTCTTAACCGTCCGCTGGTTATAGGCTATATGACGTCACAAAAAAATGAACACGGCGCCCTCTAGAGGTCATAAAGTCACGAACCAAAAAATAAGTAATGATGACGTGTTGTATATCATTTGAAAGGGCTTCATTAGCACATTTCAAATATATACATATTACGCTTTTGCACCCGGCTTTGCTTGCATGCATTAATTTAACGGGTAGATAATTCGAACTATGAATCTACAAGTGCTCTGAATTATATCCGCGTATTACCCGACTACGGCGATACAAGAAGGTTTTTGCAAAAGAAACATGTTTGGCCGCTATACAGAGTGTTTTTAGGGTTCCGTACCCAAAGGATAAAACGGGACCCTATTACTAACACTCCGCTGTCTGTCCGTCCGTCCGTCCGTCCGTCTGTCACCAGGCTGTATCTCACGAACCGTGATAGCTAGACAGTTGAAATTTTCACAGATGATGAAGTCCAGATCAGCCAAAATGTATAAAAAACACAATTTTTTACGGGGTAAGGTTTTGTCCCATAGTAAAAGTTGCTCAGTATATTCACCTCGTAAAATATTGACGACGAAAAAAATGCCCCGGCAGTGGTTAGGCTAAGCATACTGCAACAAAGGCGCTACTAAAAGGGTCAGACGTAGGTAGCCCGATGTACGTGGCGCGCTGCACGCGGTCCATAACCAGGCGCCTTCGGCGCCCTCATACTAAAAGAATTGGGCGTAGCCTGACGTACGTGACACGCTGTACGCTCACCAAAGGAGTCAGGCGTAGCCCGATATATGCGACGCTCTGCGTGCATTTCTGTACTGAGTACTGAGAACGCCCTCGCAAAAGTAATATAAAGTGACTTCAAATATGTACTTTTAATTTTTAACAAGCAGAAACGTCTGCTAACGATGCTACTAAGCTTAGAATAAATTTAAAAGTGGAAAAATTACTGTCTTGGGTGAGACTTGAACTCACGGCCTCAAATATGTAGTAATTGTAGTAATATAGTGTATGTGTGTAATGTAGTGTAAGTATATGTAGTGTATGTGTGTGTATGTGGTTTTTTTTTTTTTTTTTTAAGAGGCGGAAAAATACATTTGCGTATCATCAGGATTATACTATAGGCGTCGACGACCTGACAGTAGAACAGATTAAACACCTTGGGCCGAAAGCCACGAACTGGCTCCTGGACTTATATAACAACTGCCTGTCGACGGTCAAGATACCAAAGGCATGGCGCAAGTCCAAAGTCATCGCTCTTCTCAAGCCTGGAAAGGATCCATCGGATGCAAAAAGTTATCGTCCCATTTCCCTATTGTGTCACACCTATAAATTGTTCGAACGCCTGCTCCTAAATCGCCTTGCTCCCATCATTGACCCGCTCCTAATTCCAGAACAAGCTGGTTTCCGGCCGGGAAAGTCCTGTACCAGCCAAACCCTGAAACTCACACAGCACATAGAGGATGGTTTCGAGATCGGATTGGTAACGGGCGTAGTCTTTGTGGACCTAACGGCTGCCTATGACACGGTGAACATACAACGACTGCTTTCTAAGGTTGGCGGTATGACTCAGGACGTGGGCTTCATAAACATCCTTCGCGAACTGCTCCACAATCGTAGATTCCAAGTTCACCTGCAATCGGAAAAAAGCCGCTGGCGCCCACAAAAAAACGGTCTCCCTCAGGGAAGTGTGCTGGCCCCGATCCTATTCAATATATACACCAACGATCAGCCAGCCACACCCAGAACTCGGCGATTCGCGTACGCGGATGATCTGGCAATAGCGGTTCAAAGCAACAACTTCGAGGATACTGAGATAACTCTGTCAACGGCCTTGGACGACCTATCCAGGTACTACAAAGCCAACTGCCTAAAACAGAACCCTACAAAAACACAATCGTGCGCATTCCACCTGCGAAATCGGGACGCAAATAGACCACTCAACATAATCTGGGACGGCGTTGACATTGAGCACTGCCCTAACCCGAGGTACCTGGGAATTTCCCTCGATAGAACTCTATCTTTTAAGAGCCACTGCCAAAAGACACGCCAAAAGGTCACAACACGAAATAACCTGCTGAGGAAACTTACTTCAACGCACTGGGGCGCCTCTGCACATACACTCCGCACAACCGGCCTGGCACTCTGCTATTCTGCGGGTGAATACGCATGCCCGGTATGGCACCGGTCCCCCCATGCAGGACAAGTTTCTTCAGCACTCAACAACACCTGTCGCATAATCACCGGCTGCCTGAAACCCACTCCACTCAGTAAGCTCTACCCCTTGGCGGGCATAGCGCCCCCGGAGACTCGCAGGGAGGTGGCCTGCGCTGTTGAAAAACTCAAGCAAGAGCAAGACCCAAGATACCCTCTCCACGGCCACAAGCTTCCACCATCGCGACTAAAGAGCCGAAAAAGCTTCATGCGGTGCACTACCGCTATCAGTGTCTCGCCACCCGAAAGGCGGCTGGCACAGTGGCAAAGTACTCGCGCTCCTCCCGATGACTACGTCCGTCCCGCCGAAACGCTTCCGGCTGGGCATAAAGAACCATGGCCGATCTGGAAAGCCTTAAATAGACTGCGTTCCCAAGTTGGCCGCAGCAAAGAGAACTTAGTAAGGTGGGGCGGCCTGAATGGCTCGGATACTCTATGCGTGTGTGGCACGGCTCCCCAAACGATGATACACATGCTGTCCTGCCCAGCGAACCCGCACTCATGTTCCGAGCAAGATCTACGGGACGCAACAGACAGGGCGTTAAGCGTCGCTACCTTCTGGTCCCGCTTAATATGAAAGAAACCATCGACACGAGAAGAAGAAGATCAGGATTATGCCCGGTATGTCGGACTCAGATGTTCAATACCGACTAAAAAACCTCCTCTTTCTCCGGCCTCTGCTTTCCCCACGGGATCCACCGCTAGGCATTACTTCGTGGGGAGAGGGTATAGCAATTGCTCTTCCTTTACGTGCTTGAAGTCGCTACTTCTTTCCTTCTGGCTCTCTCTCTTTCTATCGAACGCAAGTCTTGAAGAACTTTAGTTGCAAAAACATTCGTCGCGTCCCAGGCCGTCTTTGATATACCTAAGCATTGCTCCTATTAATGTCTCTGGTTCAATCGTTTGTTTAAGGACAGTCTCCAGAGCATTTCGTACTAGGTTGAAACGGGGACACGCAAAGAACACGTGCTCCGCGTCTTCAACAACTCCAGGACAGGTCGGGCACTCCGGAGAGTCATCATGTTTGAAACGATGAAGATACGCCCGAAAGCAGCCATGACCCGAAAGCATCTGTGTCAAATAGTAGTTGACTTCACCATGGTTCCGACTCAGCCAGACATTTATCTGTGGAATAAGACGGTATGTCCACCTGCCCGTTGTTGCGGTATCCCACTGTGTTTGCCATCGGCGTATGCTGCGTTGCCGCTCTTCAGTTCCCAGTTCATCAGGGCTCGACGTAGATGACTCCCGTCGTCTGTAAAGCGCTTGTCTTTCCTTGGCTAGCACAGCGATAGGCAGCATTCCAGCTATGACACAAACCGCTTCCTCAGACACCGTGCGGAAGGCACTGGCTACTCTCAGGGCACTGAGCCTATATACTGATGCGATTTTTCTTCTTGTTTCTTGTGTTCCGAGGGCGTCAGTCCAGATGGATATTCCATACGTAAGCACTGACGTGATGACTGACGATAGTAGTATCCTCCTGGTCTGTTTCGGGCCTCCAATGTTTGGCATCAGTCGTGATAGACTTGCCCTCACTGCCGACGCTTTAGCGCTTACATGCTCTACCTGCTGCTTGAAATTGAGTCGGGCATCAATCATTACTCCCAAATATCGAATGAATGGCTGTGACGTAATTTCATGTTCTCCAACTTTAAGTTTGATGGTTTCCACCTTTTTCCTACTAGTGATAAGCACTGCCTCGGTCTTGTGTTCAGCTAGACGCAGGTTCACCGTTGCCATCCACAGGTTAATTTTTTCAAAAGTCAAGTCAAAGTGGTAATTAATCTCAGCGAGATATTTCGCGACGATGACAACGGCCACATCATCCGCATACGCCACCAGTTTGACATTCTCTGGTAGTACTAGTTCGAGTAGGCCATCATACATGATATTCCAGAAGAGCGGGCCCAGGACCGAACCTTGTGGTACACCTCCAGTTATTTTATATTCCTTGGGGCCGTTTTTCGTGTCGTATTTCAGGAGCCTATCTGTGAAGTAGCTCGTAACCATTTTCCGCAGGTATCCCGGTACGCTTTTCCTTTCAAGGGCCCGCATAACGCAATTCCAATTGGCGGAATTGAAGGCGTTTTTTATGTCTAAGGTAGCCACCAAGCAATACTTCTTTGTGCCACCCTTCCATCGAGTCCCCGCGATTGCATCTTTGGCTGTCGATACGACTAGATTGATAGCATCTAGGGTTGATCGTCCTTTTCTGAAACCATACTGGCTACTGGCAAGAAACGGCTCGACTGCTGCTTCGATCCTCTGATGGATTATCCTTTCCAATATCTTACCCGCCGTATCTAGCATGCAGAGTGGGCGATAGGAGGATGGTTCATTTGGTGGTTTCTTTCCTTTAGGGAGTAGTACCAGTCTCTGCTGCTTCCACTTACGGGGAAAAGTGCCTTCTTTGAGACATGTGTCGTAAACTTCCATAAATGCCGGTGCTGCCCTGATCGCTGTTTTTAGTGCACTGTTTGGAACTCCATCTAGTCCTGGGGCTTTATTATTTCCGACTCGGCTACACGCTTCCATCAGTTCGCGCTCCGTAATAGGCGGAATTTCTTCGATTTCGCACTGAATTGGCGGGTCACAATATTCTCTTTGCCGAGGGAAGAGCGCCGTGACTATCTTCTCTAAGAGATTAGGGCATGTTGGTGTTAACATTGGCTGACTTTTCAGGCGGGTCATGACCACCTTATACGGCCTGCCCCATGGATCCTTCTCCACTTCATTGATAAGATCCTCCCAGCATTTTCTCTTACTATCCTTGATGGCCTTTTTCAGTTTTCGACGTGTCATTCTGTACTCTGCCACCAGTTCCTCAGAGTTTGGTCGTCGATAGCCACGCTGAGATAGTCTTCTTTTCCTGAGGCACTCTGTACGTAGAGCACTGATATACTCATTCCACCAGTGCACCGAAGGACGCCGGTTTCTGCCTGATTTTCGTGGCATACTCACGTCGCAAACCTGGGCAACTTTCATCATAAGGTTTTCGGTCTTTTTCTCAGCATTTCCAACGATAATTGGGTCACTATCTAAGGCTATTTCAAAAGTAACTGGGTCAAATGATTTCACTTTCCACCCAGTCGCGTTGGTTTGCCTGTTCGCTCTTCTAGGATTTTGGGCAGTGGATATTTCCCAGAGTATTGCGCGATGATCACTGGCTGTGTAGTTACACAGTTATCCATCACTTTCCAAAATAAGCTTCTTTTAGTTAGGCTGCTGCTGACAAATGTGAGATCTATAATTGAGCTTGCCTCTCCTTTGGTGAATGTTGGTGTATCACCACTGTTAAGTAGGACCACATCGAGCTTGGCCATAGCCTCAAGTAGCGCCCTTCCCCGTGCGTTAGTCGCATTGCTGCCCCAGTCTATTGCCCAGGAGTTAAAGTCTCCGGCTATCACGACGGGGAAATGTTGCTTTGCATCATCTGTTAGCCGATCCAAGAAAACCGCGAATTCGTCACTAGAGAGGCTGGGCGGAGTATAGCAGCTGTAGAAACGAATTCCTTCTATCCATGCAGCTACGAAACCGGCTTCTTTGTTGTTGGCTTCACTCTGGAAAGGAAACTTACCACAAGACCAGATGACGGCTTTAGTGGTGCTGTCCGTTTCCCACGGTTGAGTACTCAGCTGTCTAAATGGTTCTGCTATTAGTACTAGATCTATCTCCAGTTCGCGCACAGTCTGTACGAGAAGATCATGTGCCGCCTCACAGTGGTTGAGATTTAGTTGCAATATCTTCACTTTTGTTTGTTCTTTGTCTTCAGAAGTGCCTCTTTAAAAGCTGGGCATCTACTAGTTCCAGCATGGTGGGCACAATTTTCTGTATTGCCTCGTTCAGTACATATAGCACATTGAGCTGGATTTTTGCATTCTGCAATTTTGTGGCCTCCTTGTCCGCATTTTATGCATAGTTTAGATCGGTCTACTGCACTTTTACATTGGGTGGCGAGATGACCAAAGTGCCAACATTTGTAGCATTTGATTGGTCTTTTCGTTGCTCTTATTCGACAATTCACCCAACCAATCCTGATTCTGCCAGTTTCACCGAGTATCTTCTGCGCTATTGGTGCTGCCAATGTCACTAAAGACGTCTGAGTTCCTCTATAGGCCTTACGCAGTGTCCTGACTGCGTCTGACGGGATTTGACATTCCTCTCCAGTCACCTTTTGCAATGCGGTTAGGATGTCTTCCTTCGTTGTTGTGTCATCAAGATCCCTTATTTCAAGGTCTTCCTGTGGCCCCTTGCTGATGACCTTGGCATCCTCTTTAAGGAGATCAGCAATGGTTCTTTGCAGGTCTTGGCCTTTATCAGTGTTCGCCTTCGAGAGTATGATTAACATGTCTCCGGTAGTTGTCTTGCGGATTTTGTCCACCGTCGAACAGACCTGTTCTTCTGGAATGTCGTTTTTGATTCGGCGGAGTATATCAGCATAGCTGTCCTTCTCTTTCGGCCGAATGATCAAAGCATTGGGTCTAGTTGCTGATCTCCGTGGCTTCTTCTTATTGTGCTTTAACAGGGGTTGTTTTGGAGGCTGCTCTTTGCGCTGCTTCTTCTTGTCTTTCTTCGATAGCACTACCTCCCAGGCCTCGTTCTTGTTGGGGTCCTGCGATATCTCCTTGTGGGGAGGGCTTAGTTCTGAGTCCTTCATTTTCTTCACCTGTTTGTCTGTTGATTCAGGAGAGTTCTGTTGCTTTCTCTTAGCAGACCTGTTTTCGCGCGTTGTGTGTGTATGTGTGTGTTGTGTAATATGTAGTATATGTAATTTCAAATATGTAGTTAGTAACGAAATCATGACCCCAAAATTAATTAAATAAAAAATAAGTTCAAAAACTAAAACCCGACTACTGCAAATCGGGCTCTAAAAAGTATGAAACAAGATAGAATTCTTATCTGAAATTATTATGCAGGAAATGTTATATTTTTTTAAATAAAATATAGGTTTCAAGTTGTGAAGGGGTCAAAAGTAGCTTGTAATATTACACACGGTTGCTGCGCAGCTGCGTCGCCAGTTCCTTTTTCTTTGAACTTGGCTGGACACGCTGCGGTAAGTGTCGCGTATCTAGATTCTATACCAATTTTTAAAAACTGCTAACTCTAATGTAATTAAAAACTTCATATGAAAAAAAAAAAACAAAATAAGGGGTAAAAAAACAAAATTACAAATACGTTTGTATGGAGAGGCGGTAACGTGTCTTCTTCCCCTTTTGGCTTAAAGTTAAAAATAACACATTGTCATTACCTCGGCATCGTCTGCGTCTGGACCGTCGTCTGGGCCCTTGAATGGAGTAAAGCAAGAAAGGTATGTCATAATTTTGTATTCAAAAACCAGTGTTTTTGAACAACAAGTGCGCGCGCATGTGTGAATGCATATGCATGTGTATGAACGGTTTTCAGAAAAAAAGTATTTTTTATTTATTTTTTCGTGAGGGCTACTGATTAATAATAAAAACAGTCCTTAAAATAGTATGTAAAAATGCGTCATGAAACTGTCAATTATCTTCTGACATTTTTCTTACAAAAAAAAATGTTTTTGATATAAATCACAGGTTCAACAGTGTAAAAATAATAACTTAAATAAAAATCGGAAACAAATAATTTTATTATGTTGGTCTTTGAGCACCCTTTTATAGTAGAGGTAGAATTGCAAAACTTGGTGTATATCTTATACCTTTAAACGAGCAATTCTCTCTCAGATCTCAGAAACGGCTCTAACGATTTCGATAAAATTTGCTAGATAAGTTTGTATGGAAGAAAAATAATAACAACAAATTTGTACCAAAAAAGGGCAAAAACGCATGGAAAAAACAATAAAACATTATATTTAAACTTTTAAAATGCCAATTTCAGTGTTTTGTAAACATTTTTAATCTTTATCAAACTGCACAACGGGACTTAATCGCGTCTTCTCCGAGACCACGGGGACAACGCCGTCCTCGAAACGTCGGAGGTAAATCTTAAAACTAAAAAACCCGCGATTAAGTCCCGTTGTGTAGTTTGATAATGTTTAATAATCGTGAAAGTTTAAATCAGTATTTTTAATCTTTGACTTTGGGCATAGTTCCATTTGTATGGAAATCGTCACCGCCACGCGCTATAACTTTTTTCTTTTTAACGGAAAATTGTATGAATGCCTATTTCAAAGTGAAACTTTCCAGTATGAAGAATAAAAATAGACAATTGGCGCGATTCGGGAAATGAATTAGAGATTCAATAGATATGAAATAGTAACGACATGTGCCGTTCCACGGCAAAAGGTACCTTATAGCGGCTGGCGCTTACGCTAATATTAAAGCCGTTTCAATATTCAACCGGGGAAATGGTACCTTTTGCCGTGGAACGTCACATATCTTTACTATTTCATATCTATTGAATCTCTAATTCATTTCCCGAATCGCGCCGAATATAGCCCATCGTCCATTTTTTTATTTAGTGCAAATCGCCACACTGTGATTGTAACAGCCAAAATAGTCGCAAAAAATTACATAACATTTTCATTTTCCTTACAAAAATCATTTTTTTTAATAGAAATATATAATAATTATTTCAATAATGAATTACTCGTCCTTAATTATACGAAAATGGTATATAATTTGACCTAGTTGCTAAGAACAGGAAGAAATATAACATCTCAGATTAGATCTGGGGAGCCGACCCTTTCACCCCCCTTTATGGGGGGTATGCACGGTATGATCTCGTGGCTACCGGACCAAATCAGCTTTGTTTGACCTGAGGAACAATCATGCCATGCGGCATCGCCTGGGACTAAAGTGCATACTCAATGCGCTTACTAATCCTACTAATAATAAGTGTAACAATGTTATAAAATCCTAACCTAAGATAAATAAAGAGTGTAACAAAATAAGGGAGTGGCGTGTCTTCTGGCTAATGTTTGAGATAATTTTCCCATACAAACGTGAACCACCCGTACATACCATCGATAATTATTCGTGGTTACCTTAGTTACGAGTTTTCTGATTTCCTGTAAACAATTTCTTATGCAGGTTAGGATTAAACAACATTTAAGAAGGAATTTCATGCATTTGGGAAGAAAATTTCAAACATCCAATATACAACATACGACCTTGGAATGTTTGAGAATTTCTTGCTATAAGTCACTCCTATTTTAAAATTTTGTATTTGAAGGAAAACTAAAACATTTCTAGGTAGTATAAATAAGTGGTATGTATTATCCTCCCGCGATTGTGTCTAAGTATGATATTCGACAATGTTGACAATGTCATGTGATATAAAAATTAAAAATAAATATTATTTTGTCCTGACTGGAATCTAGAGTTTTATTCATGTTTATTTACGAATAATTTCCATACATTACATTAAGACACTCAGTAGCAATAGAATGAAGTGCTCTATCGTTTTGTACCTATAGCAATTGCTTATGAGTATAATTTAAATAAGAAACCAAATTTATTGTAAACTGATGCTAAAATAATTGTTCACTTTTCTACTCTAGCAACGAATTCGGGCTTTACAAAGTTATACAACGTACTAGCCTCAATTTAATAATTAAATAATAAATATATATGATTTCTCAGGTACACTACCTGCTTCATTGCGTCACTCCATTTCTGAAAAGTTTATAATTTATTTGTTTTATCTTTAGGTTTATATATTTTAGAACTCATATAATAAAAAAGAACACAACAACATAAGACAAAGCGGACATAATATCATTACGCATTGAGTGCGTCATATGTGTATTATTTTTGTATTTATTGTCCATTTTGTGCAATAAAGGTCAATAACATAGAACAACTAAAATTATGTGCTCCAAAAATATGAATGATACCTGTTGTATAACTTGCGCGACCTATTGATAACAAAAAGAAATAAATTGGAATCTATTTTAAACATTTTTTTACGTAAAAGTTGTAGTACCCTTGTTAATTAATGTAGTAGATACATTCCTACTTATACAATTTTTTTTTTTTTTTTTTTTTTTTTTTTTTTTTTTTTTTTTTTTTTTTTTTTTTAGGGGACATCTTACACAGATCAAACCTAGCCCCAAACTAAGCAAAGCTTGTACTATGGGTACTAGGCGACGATATACATACTTGTATAGATAAATACATACTTATATACATAGAAAACAACCATGACTCAGGAACAAATATTAGTGTTCATCACACAAATAAATGCCCTTACTGGGATTCGAACCCAGGACCATCGGCTTAGCAGACAGGGTCACTATCCACTAGACCAGACCGGTCGTCAAATGAAGTATAAACTACTGCCTAATATGAAGTAATAATTATAATATAGTACTTATTAATTATAATAATTTCTATCTTAAAGTCTCAAATGGTTTTTTTTTAGAATAGAACAAGATTTTTTCAGAGTAATGAAAAAAAGAAAAACAGAGGATTTAATTAATTTGTAATCAAAAATTACAAACCAGCTGTAAAAAAATATGTTTGTTAGCACGACGTATTAATAGAAGCGTGTAATTTATTTCAGATTATTTAATCTTAGCACTGCTAATTATTTGTAAATTTTAACCAAAAAAGATATCGACGAGTTCGGTCAAAAATAAAATTGGGCATTCTTAGGAGTAAAATGAATATTTTGAGCTTTTTTGCAAAATTTGTTAAAATTTTTTAAAGTGCATTTTAGTGACTTTAGACAAAGTTTACATGAATAATTTATATTATGTATATGTAGCATCAAATTAATTAGTATATTTAAATAAGGAAGACGATGAATAAGTATGTTTCAATTAAACTTATTATTGTTATTAGATATAGAATTAAGTATTATTAGAAAAAAAACACCTTTGTACTGTTTATTCTGAATGATATTAGAGAGCACTACATTTTATTATATTATTTTAAAAATATATTAATAATAACTAGTAATTACAAGCGTACCATTTTTGCTGGTATAGGAGCATTTTCTTTATCCTGAAAAAAAAAAACGTAGAAAGCAATATAATCATAAAATAAATAATCTCGGTTTTTGTTGCCAGATGTTGTTTTGTTATACAAAGATTGAAAAAGACGAGAATTGGAGAAAGTAGAGAGCAGGAGTTTTACACACAAAATAAATATACGATACGTGTTCGTGTGACTCAAAGTTCCAAAAAGTTGAATTGTATTCATTTCGCCAAAATTATGTACCTACCTACTTTATCATCAATTTTCAGTGGATTTTAAAGCTGTTCCATTTGCAAAAATGCACACAGCTCGCTCTCTGTGTGACCATAACTCTCAGGTCTCAAAGATCTGTGCAATCAGCTGCGAAAAAACATGATCACATTATGAATGTGATCATGATATTTTGAAACTCGCTGTACTTTACACATACTCGTATAATATAATATTAACTTACCAATGTCTGCATCACCTTCTCTCGTAATTCTTCTTCCGAATTCAGTGCCTCATTTGTTATTCCCTGAAATGATGAATTGATAAATATAATATATACGTTTTATTATTATTATTTAAAGCACGCTTTTTTGCAATGTTTCTAATTGTAACAACTAGATATTTACTAATAAAAAACCGGTCAAGTACGAGTCGGACTCGCGTTCCAAGGGTCCCGTACATTACTTAATTTTTAACAATATATATTTTTAAATAATTTTTATATGTGAAACGCGAGTGAATTGCCTTTAAAAACCCGTAGGGGTCGGATCAAAAACTAAGTAATTAGTCCGACTCACGCTTGACTACATATTTCTAATAGGTTTTCCTGTCATCTATAGGTAAAGATCTATATAATCTATTTTTTTCAAAATTTTAGACCGAGTAGTTTCAGAGATAAAGGGGAGGGGATGGTAATTTTTTGCCTATTTTCTCGAATAACTTCTAAACTGTTTATTTTAAAATTATAAAACATATATATACAGGGTGAAATTTAAATCACTGGCCATATTCATTCCAGGCACTAGGTTACACTTAAGGAATCTATTTAGCGAAAAAAAAGAGTACATTTTTTTTTTAATTTTCATTTTTCAATTTTTAAATACTTTCCACGAGTCGTGGTCACCCTATTACCACAAATGTAAACAAACCTAATAGTAGGTTTTAACAACAACATCAGCAAAACCCTTATCTGACCTTCACTAAACCTTATAATCGTTGCAATAGGGTCCACCTAGTTAGTGTTGGCGATGGTAGGCAGGTTTATCAATTTCGAGGGTAGTCTAAACCATTCCGCGCTAGCGGTAAACATAACGGTTAGCATAAATGATTAGTCACTCGTCACTCGCCAACCTTAAAATAATAATCGCGCGCGTACTAAGGTTTAAAAAAATGTTTTCGAACCGGGAATATTAATTAGGAAATGGTACGGTGTTATTTATTAAGTGGTGAGTGTTTACGTGGTGCACAAAGATTATACGAAATGGAATCAGTTCCACGCCTTCGCAGACAAGGATTGAATCCAAGAGTACCATCTCGTGGGACTTTCGTTAATTGCGTCGACTTTTAATCAAATGTAAGTACATAAGATGATTCAATTTTTTAAATACGCCTGAATGCAAAGATTCCTGACCTAGTTTTTACTCATTGTTTTTAAGCCATGGACGTTTTGTTAATAATCATTAGTCAGAAATAATATTTTAGATTAAAAATGGGTTGCCTTTGCATTTTGATGGCTCTAAGCCCGTTAAAGTATGAAGGAAAAATTAGCAACTTATGTAGGTAAGCGTCTTATCTCGCTGCAATAGGGTTCATAATTGGTGACGCGATTGCAAACAGCGGGAGGGGCGGGGTGTCAATGACCTTAACTGATAAGAGAGAAGCGGGTGTAGTGGGTAGTTGTCGGTTCACCATAACGTACGAGGTTTTTAGGACAACTTGATGATGAGTTATTTCGAAAAAAATGTACTGAGCGGTATTAAAAGAAAAAACACGTGTTTAATATTTTTTCGAGTTCTTTCGGGTGTTTCAATTTGGCCAGTGAATTAAATTTCACCCTGTATATATATATATATGTGATTCTCACATTGAGCTCTTTCATTTTATATGTAACACGATATAGTTTGAAAAACTTAGTTTTTTAATTTTCTCATTTACCCCCCAAAAGTGGCCCCAATGTTTAAAATTCATTTGTTTACGTTACATGTCCGTCTTTGGGTCACAAACTTACATATGTGTACCAAATTTCAACTTAATTGGTTCAGTAGTTTCGGAGAAAACAGGCACAGACACAGTGACAGTGACAGACGGACAGACAGACAGACGCACGAGTGATCCTATAAGGGTTCCGTTTTTTCCTTTTGAGGTACGGAACCCTAAAAAGGCAGGTGATTCTAGGTCCCTCAAGTACAAGACATTTGGTAAATTGGGTCAAAATAATTTTAGTTTTTTTTTGTTTCTGATCACTATTTCACGCTTCTATTTTTGTATTTTATCAAATAAATATAAACAGTTGAGCGATATTGCATGTATTTATTTCTACCTATATTATAATTCTCATGAGAAAAATTTAAAACTGAATTCCACCTCATACAAAAACCTCCACTGAGTCATATTTTTTGGGAACAAAAAACAAGGCAAAGAAAATAATTTTGTCCCAATTTCGGACGAGGCAAAATCTATTACCTGTTTTTTACATTAAAGGTGATATTCGGATACCTAACGACTGCTGTAGCCAGTTACTGTTGCACGCGGGAGATTTTGCTATTAATTTGCTAATAATGTAGGAAAAAATTACCTACCTACTATTATTTTGCATGTTGTATTTGTGTCCATAAAACCTATGTTTCAATGTATTGCACCATCTAGGTCGGTTGTCGAACTTTATGCTTCCATCATTTTTTCTTACACTTTTCTTCTCTACTACACATTAAATATCTATTCTAATGTAAAAATTATTTTTTATACATACCACCATTATCACTCGGTTTAACTACAGAAAAAACATTAAATTACAAATATTCGTAATACCTATGTACATAGGGTAGTTTAGCCGGTTGTCGGCCAGTTAAGCAAAATTTCGAATTCAAATGTATTTTATGAACAATATATTCGACCAATCTTTGTCATTTTGTGATTTTTAGACTAAAAATATAATACACTTACCATGTTTGTATCAAAATCCGTTATTAATTACAACGTTTTGTTTGTATAATTAAAAATATGAAAAAGTAGCAATTTAGCTGGTTTTCGGACACTTTTTTTGGTTCTCGGCCGCTTGTTAACTAGTTGTCGGCCGCTGTTATTTATGTTTTTAAATGACTCTTATTTCACTATCAATAGGAATTATTTTTGAATAAAACAACAAATATTCAATGGTACAATGTATTACATTAAGGAACGTTAATGGGAACTTTTATGGTACCCACATCTCGTAAAGAGTTTTCCAAAACATACTCAAAAATATTAAAATAAGACATTTTGTAGCCTAACTAGCAGCGTGCGGAAGGTCAGATGGCAGTTATTTTCGTAAAAACTAGGCTCCTATGAGTCGTGACAACGCTAGGAAGATCATGAAGACGTTACATTAAAATAACGAAAATTCTTCGTCGCTGATAGTCAAAAACTCATCTTCTTTTTGAAGCATCTTGTTAATATAAAAATAGTGTAAAAATTATTTACTTTTCAAGGGCCGAAAACTAAATAAATTTTACTTGTTTCTCGGCCGTCATAAGTTAGCTAGGCCGAAAACTAACTTTTTATAATCCTGTTCTTGGCCGCCAAATACAAAAGATTTTAAAGCAGATTTTAACCAATTATTTGTTAATAAGCATGCGGCCGACAACTAACTACATGAATTACTTGGATACAAATAAGTATTATTTGAAATATTTATTTTGTTGGCTGTCTTTTAATAGGAAAGATTAATCAATTAAAAATTACGTGCCTCAATCCTGTTCTCGGCCGGGCGGCCGAGAACTAAATATCTTTACGAAATTGCATTTAGTTACCCGACCATCAAATTTAATCGACTTATATAAAAAAAATCGTACATTTAAATCATAATAACATAAATTCAACTTATCCACAATGCACATTAACATCAATAATGGCCTCAAACCCACGAAAACAATATTTTTACTTACCTTGAAAAAATATTGAATCACAATTTTTTTTACAAATTTGTCCAACATCCACACTTGCTAAATTGCTTTGGTGCACTGACGAGCCAATCAAAACGTTATCAAGCTAACAAATTTAGGATATGTCAATGTCAACTTAATTTATCCGACTACCCTCATTTTTTCAATAAATACGGTAAAGTTGTCATGTTATTACAGTTTTACTACCCTAGTAGCATTTTCGTTGGGGCCCACGGTGCCAACGGTAGGGAAAACGTTGGGATGAGGTTCGTTCCGTAGCCAACATTAATTTTGTATTAGCCCACCATCGCATTTACCAACATTCGCTGTGGCACAGATGCCCAACAATGGGCCTTTGTGTATTTTGGTACCGTTGGCTAAACAACGATAATATTCGTTGGCCCAATGATGACATATATCGCATTTACCAACATTGGCAGTGGCAGTGATGCCCAACAATGGGCCTTTGTGTATTTTGCTACCGTTCGCTAAACAACGATAACATTCGTTGGCCCAATGGTGACGAATACCGCATTTACCAACATTGGCTGTGGCACGGATGCCAAACAATGGGCCTTTGTGTATTTTGGTAACGTTGGCTAGTCAAGGATATCATCCGATGGCCCAATGATGACAAATATCGCATTTACCAACATTGGCTGTGGCATTGATACTCAACAATGGGCCTTTGTTTATTTTGGTAACGTTGGCTAATCGACGATATCATCCGATGGCCCAATGACGACAAATATCGCATTTACCAACATTGGCTGTAGCATTGATGCCCAACAATGGGCCTTTGTGTATTTTGGTAACGTTGGCTAATCAACGATATCATCCGATGGCCCAATGATGTCAAAAATCGCATTTACCAACATTGGCTGTGGCACTGATGCCCAACAATGGGCCTTTGTTTATTTTGGTAACGTTGGCTAATCAACGATATCTTCCGATGGCCCAATGACGACAAATATCACATTTACCAACATTGGCTGTAGCATTGATGCCCAACAATGGGCCTTTGTGTATTTTGGTAACGTTGGCTAATCAACGATATCATCCGATGGCCCAATGATGACAAAAATCGCATTTACCAACATTGGCTGTAGCATTGATGCCCAACAACGGGCCTTTGTTTATTTTGGTAACGTTGGCTAATCAACGATATCATCCGATGGCCCAATGACGACAAATATCGCATTTACCAACATTGACTGTAGCATTGATGCCCAACAATGGGCCTTTGTGTATTTTGGTAACGTTGGCTAATCAACGATATCATCCGATGGCCCAATGATGACAAATATCGCATTTACCAACATTGACTGTGGCACTGATGCCCAACAATGGGCCTTTGTTTATTTTGGTAACGTTGGCTAATCAACGATATCATACGATGGCCCAATGACGACAAATATCGCATTTACCAACATTGGCTGTAGCATAGAGGCCTAACAATGGGCCTTTGTGTATTTTGCTACCGTTCGCTAAACAACGATAACATTCGTTGGCCCAATGGTGACGAATACCGCAGTTACCAACATTGGCTGTGGCACGGATGCCCAACAATGGGCCTTTGTGTATTTTGGTAACGTTGGCTAGTCAAAGATATCATCCGATGGCCCAATGATGACAAATATCGTATTTACCAACATTGGCGGTGGCACTGACGCCTAACAATGGGCCTTTGTGTATTTTGGTACCGGTGGCTAAACAACGATAACATTCGTTGGCCCAGTGAGCACAAATATCGCATTTTCCAACATTGGCTGTGGTACTGATGCCCAACAATACCAGTTGAGTTTGCTTGTGGCGTCACTAGATGGCGTTACTCTCTCCAAACATCGAAGTTATAGTTATTTTCTCGATTATTCCGGATATAATCATAATATTTTTTTAAAGTAACTTATAAATCTAATAGCTATAACTATAAAATTTATACATAAATTTAAAAAATTGTATTTTACCAACATTTTCTCAATTTAAATCTCAAAAAACATAAATCTCGCTTACGAAGTTTCGAAGTGCGGTTAGTATATATACAAATTAGAGTGTATAGTAAGTGTACTTGCTTCGGCAGTACATATACTAAAATTGGAACGATACAGAGAAGATTAACAACAACTGCTGCCTAGCCTAGGGCCTTCATGTGGATACAACCAATGCCTACCGTAGTGTAATTGTAATATTTATCAGCAAAGGCCCAACGTCGTATTACACAACCACTTACTTAACGTAGGGTAACTGTAGGACTCGTAAACAAAAGCCCATTATATAATTAGACTGTAGGCACACTATAAATTACACAACTATTTACCTACGGTAGTATTGTAAGAATCCTACACCAGGCCCAACGTTAAAGTTACAATGTTGGCCCTTTGTGGGACAAGCTGTGTTGGGCCTTCAACCTGGTGCACGACTACCTACCGACCTACCTGACTTGCCGTTGGGTAATTGTTGAATTTGCAAACAGAAGCACAACGAAAAAATTGCCCTATTTTATTTTTTTGCAGTTGGCCCTACAGCAAGCCATACGGCCAAATGTAACAATTAACCAACCATCAAACAAATGTGTATAGGCCCAACAACGGCCCAACCAAAACCACCACCGTTGAATAATTGTATGATTTATTTAAATAGGCCCAACGAAAAAATTACTCTAATGGCCCTCTGTTGGGAATCTTCGGGAGGGCCTTTGTCGAGGGCCCTCCAGCAAATCGTACGGCCAAATGTAACAATTAACCAACCATCAAACAAATGTGTATAGGCCCAACCACGGCCCAACCAAAACCACCACCGTTGAATAATTGTATGATTTATATAAATAGGCCCAACGAAAAAATTACTCTTATGGCCCTCTGTTGGGAATCTTCGGGAGGGCCTTTGTCGAGGGCCCTCCAGCAAATCGTACGGCCAAATATAACGGTTGCCCAACTAATACGTAAACAAAGGCCCAACAAAATCCCTACAAGAAAATGCTATTAGGGTACGTAGTGGCCGAGAACCGGAGGTGGCCGGTAAACCGGCTAAACTACCCTACGACATGGTATTGAACCGGCAAGCTTCTTTGCGCATTAGGTTTGGCGGTTTAGGAACACGCATTCATGCCGGCATTCTTGTCCTCAATCCATAGCACATCTGATCTCGCAGGTAAAATCCTTAAAACAACAAACTGAGAGATCACGTACCACCTAGACCCGAGAGGCAAAGGGCCTCGGACAACTTAGCCTCCACTGCCGTTCTTAAATCTCTAATTGACACTTCGTCGGGAAGGGACCACGCAAGGCTCCTAGCTGTGTCCAGACCAGAGTCTGGCTGCACGCCAGTTGAAATAGAATAGTGCACTCAAGTTCAAAAATATCGATTCGGCAAAAGGACAAAAAATGTGAGCAAAAATGTTTTTCTCTAGTGTATTTTGCACCGTAAGAGTGGGATCAAGCTTATTTTGCATATATTACACGGTGACAGAGTGTGGAAGTATGCCAGAGTGTGGTAGTGTACCAGAGTGTGGTAGTTGCCACGCACACAATTCTTTGTGTTTCGGGTCAAGGTCATGTTGTTAAAAAATAAATGCGAAATATTTACCAGCTGAAACGAAATAAGTATATATATTTAGACGTTTTACTTTTAAAAAGTCACTTTGCAAAGTTTACCTATATCAGAAGAAGAAAATTCAGTTATTATTAGCGTCAGGCTACACTAACTCTGCAGCAAATATGATGTCAAGTGTTATTTCAAACGTCATCATTTTATACACCTCCACATTCTGTGCTATCAAATAAGCTGCAGAGTTAGCTTAGCCTGATCTGAATTGCCTTTATGTTTATAAGCAAAAATTTAAGTTCCAAAAGCAAGAAAGTTTAGAGTGAAAGAAAGTTTAATAATAGATATAAAGCAAATAATCCAGTAACTTTGTCGAATTGTGTAACCTGGCTCTTTTGCGACAAATCCGGTACTTTTGATTTTTTGCAGACATATTTATGATCTTGGCCCAATGAATAATCCAAGTTTGTGACCTCGAGCGCCGAACGCAACTTTATCAAAAATCAAAAAACCCGCGAAAATTTCGGTTTTCTTTTAGATTTGGGCGATTATAACCCTAATAGACTAATTTTTGATAGTACCTTTTCAGGACGTTTTTAAAGTGTACTAAATTGGTTACAGTACGACACTAGATTTGTCTTCCTGCTCTTAGCAACTTGCCCTAGTTGCTAAGAGCAGGAAGAAATATAGCATAGATTGGACCTGGTGATCCGACCCTTGCCCCTCCGTTTTTGGGGGGTAGGCACGGTACGATCTCGAGCTACCTGACCAAATCAGCTTTGTTTGACCTTAGGAACAATCGTGCCAGGCTGCATTGCCTGAGACAAAAGTGCATACTCACTGCACTTACTTACCCTACGAATACAATTTCAAAAAATTATAAATTTTCGGAAACTACTAGATCTACAGAGACAATGCTAGTCTAGTATTGTAGCAAATTTAGTCCACTTTAAAAACGTCTTGAGAAGGTACTATCAAAAACTGGTCCTTTAGGGTTATAATCGCCCAAATCTTAAAAATCACCGAACATTTCGCGGTTTTTTCGATTTTTGACAAAGTTGCGTTCGGAGCTCGAGGTCTCAAACTTGGACTATTCATTGGGCCAACATCATAAACAAGTCTGCAAAAAATCAGAACTACCGGATTGAACGTAAACGCTAAATGTATAAAATTACTGTATTGAAACGCAAACACACGTCACGCTATCGAATGGAATTTACACTAGCGGTGCAGAAGCTTACTAGCAGCGCGCGAATCTTTCCATTCCTTCCTCTTTGTTTACGGGTCTCTATTGTTTCCCATAAGTTTTAAATCATAATGTATTGTTTGCCCGTATTTTTTTAGTCAGTATTTGATTTTTCATAAATGCGTAACTTTTCAGGATTGCCACAATACAAACCTAACCTCACCTAATCTATCTATAGGATAACCTTACGAAAATCCTGAAAAGTTAACGGTTTCAGGATTATGACTAATGATAATCTGGCAATCATTACATTATGACTTTCAATAATTTATTAAGTCAAACAAAGGGATTCGTTTGTTTACACGCCTTTGGGAAGCGAATAGAGACTTCTACTGTAAGAATTTTCTATCTTAACGGGATTGATGTTCCACGTTATATTGGGAACCAGTAATAAGGTGCTAACTCATACTAAAGTATTTTTATCAAGTAGATATCGCTAGATAATACAAATAACAGCTGATATACACCTAGTAAATGTATAACTCTTTATAAATACCTACCTTTTTTTCCCCGGTGTTTAATTCGTTCGTCTGCAGATAAGGTAATAAGATTAGTTATTTTACAAGACTTTCTCCTATAGTTTTATTCTGGTGTCTGTCTGTAATCAAATCCTACTTGTATGACCGTCTTCCCGGTTCTCTGAACCCATGTAACTTACGCATACTGATGTAACTTAAATTATCAAAAATGGAAACCGAAAAAAAAAATAGTTAATGACTGATAACGAGTGCTAAAAAACGATAAATAACGCGAAAAAGGCGGACTTAATGCCAAGGGCACTCTCCTGCATTTAGTTCACACACAAAATGTACCTAAGTTATGTGATGTAGTAAGTTTTCTTTTAGTTTAAGCGGATGTTGCGTAGTTAAGTATTTGCTAAAACAATAGTTCGAATAATATCCATCATTATTACATTTATAGTAAGTATGTATTGTATAAATATGTGGTAGTGGTAGTTTATATATATTTTATTTATTTATGTAGTTTATATGTATAGTTTGCTTTTTTTTAATTCACTCAATAGGTATATTTCTCTCTCTGCACCAATTGTAGATATCTCTGTTTGGCCCTATGGTTGGCCATTTGTACATTGCTGTATATATTTTGTGCAATAAAGTTTAAATAAAATAAATAAATAAAATGGCGTTTTTCGGCTAAAGGTACGACTTTGTCGGTTATGGATTATCTACGACGAAGATTTATTTGGAAGCTTATCAACAAAAATCAATTAAATTGTTGAAAAATGTGAGTTCAGCGAAGGCTTGAATCAGGTAAACCAGTTTTTCAAATGCAGATATAATAAGTCAGGAAACTTATTGGTAAAGTAGCCACGTGCCACGTCTGATCACGCGCATGTCATGTAACTTGCCATACATAGCAATGTACAAATTGCAGAACATTCCCAAAAAGCGGAAACGTTCTCGAGAATGTTCTCAGAACATTCTGCAACATGGAAATTTATTGTTCCGCCATCTTGGATTTTTTCCAAAAAAAATTTTTTTGTCATAGGAATCTAGAGGCCTCTATCTCCCGCCATGCCAAATCTCAGCGCGCTCGGACCAACTTGAAAAAATTAAAAAAAAAAGTCGGCCATTTTGATTTTTTTAATGCAGTTTATTTTGTCTCGGGGCCCTCTATGACATTTGGTCGAACAACCCCCACCTATCGCGCAACGTTTAAAAGTTGCCATACAAAATAGAAGTGGCCAGTTTTCCCGCAATTCTGGCATTTTTTCAAAAAAAATTTTTTCATAGGTATCTAGGGGATCCCAAGATTCTGTGACTAAAATTTCAGCGCGCTAGGACAAACTTGATAAAAATTAAAAAAAAAAGTCAGCCATATTGAAAAAAACATGGCCGCGTCAAAAACTGCCAGGGTTCCTCTATGACATTTGGTAGAGCACCCCCCACCTAGGTCTGACCGTTTGGCCGGGCCGTCATACATTTTTCTGACCGGAAGCGGTAGACCAAAAGTCGGAATTTTCTGGGGGTAAGGATACTACACCTAAACTATCGTGAATATTCATGGTATAAAAACTACGATAAATAAATAAATTCTCGTTCTCGAGAACATTCTCAGAAGTTACCGAGAAATTCTCATGTGGAAAGTTTCGCAACTTTGGAAAGTTCTTGTGCGTGCATTGCTAGCCATACATGACTTCGTGTGACCAATATAGTATAGAAGATTTGTTCATGCGGAACTCTTTGACTCGAATAAAATGAAACCCTCAGCTATGAGGAATACGATTCAAGGAGGAGGATTCTACATTATATTTGACGACCGGTCTGGCCTAGTGGGTAGTGACCCTGCCTGTGAAGCCGATGGTCCTGGGACTCCTGGGTTCGAATACCAGTAAGGGCATTTATTTGTGTGATGACACAGATATTTGTTCCTGAGTCATGGTTGTGTTCTATGTATTTAAGTATTCATACATATTATATATAATAATATCGTTGTCTGAGTACCCACAACACAAGCCTTCTTGAACTTACCGTGGGACTTTGTCAATCTGTGTAAGATTCTCCTATAATATTTAAATTTATTTATTTATTATTTATTATTTATTATGCTTCTGTGATTATATTTCTTGGTGTGCTATTGAGTTTAGATTAGAAATGCGTAAAAAAAATATTAAAACTAATTATAGGTACCGAAAAAAATAAAAACTAAAATAAAGACAAAGACGAAGAACTAAGATAAAGACGTTTATAAACGAGAAATACTTACATTGAGTTTATATCTCATTGCACTTAGTTTTTTAATTTCGTTTTGTATCTGGCCACCCTAAAATAGAAATAAAGTTTATTAATGAACAAATAATACGTACAGAATGTTTATTTATCATCGAACTAAGTAGTAGTAGTAGTAATCACTTTATTGTACACAACACAGGTTTACAAAAATAAATTACAGTAATGGAAGTACAAAGGCGAACTTATCCCTATAAGGGATCTCTTCCAGCTAACCAAGCATTAGTATTTTGATTTTTTTTGTTCTCCTTAAAATTAAACAAATTATATTCAAGAACGAAAAATACTTAGGTGAGTGCATAAGTTTATTTATCGTTTTGTAACGACAATTAGCAATTTTCCACCCTACATTAAACTAACCTAATCTAACCGAACATGATAAATTCATCAATGTCAAATTTAACTACATGACACGACGTTCAGCCATCTGGTTAATAGTTGCGATCTATGACTTGGCTGATTGTTCTTCAGGGATTTAGGTAATTAGATGCCGGCGTTAAGTGAACGGGCTAGGCGTCAAATTAGCTGGCTGGTTTAACCAATTGGCTGCGATATCCATATATAAGATTTTTGTAAACAAAACTCATTAATGGCTCAATTGATCATGTTCAAAATATGTTTCGTGGAAAGTATGTAGGTTCCTATATGTAAATACTTTGTGGAAAGTAGAAATTAAAAATTAATAAATAAATTTATTAATAAAATTTATTTATTTGTTTATATAATAGTTATCTTAATTTAATAAATAAATTTATAAAGTTTTATTTTCTCAAATGTTTTCATTACTTTTGTAACTCCCAGTTTAAAAGTTAGAGCTGGGCTACGGTATTATGGACTATCGAAGCGATTATTTACAGAAGCATTTAGTTTTTTATAAGAGTTACCCTCATCTGGCATAATATTGTTTGTCAGAAATACACTTCGCATAACATTTATCACAGAAACACTTTTAGTCGAATGATAATTTGGCGTAACTATTACTTGGCATTAATATTACTACGCATACAATACAATACATTTTGCAGCATATTATTTAGCAGAATATTCCTTTTGCCGACTTTCGTTTGGTATAATGTTATGTACCATAAACATCCTGCAGCATACTCTTATTATGGCATAATGTTTTTTTCTGTTAGCAGAAAAGTGGGTTCAGTTATGTAAGAACTGCCACACTAATAAAATTAAACCTGTGCCAGAAAACATGGATACTTTAGGTTGGAACTACGGCCTACCATAAAAAACGAACGGCTGCCAGAATAGTAGGCTAGGTTAGGTTATAACTGCGACCTCCTATACAAAAGAACGACCTCATGCAAAAACGAACGGCTGTCAGAAAAGTAGGTTAGGTTAGAACTGCGACCTCCAAAAAAATTCATAGCATGATTGCTATCTCATGTACATATTATTATGTATCACATAATAATGCAAGTGATTAAAGTCTTTCATCTGATCAAGTTAATAAATTTATGCGACCTAAATGTTATGTAGTACATTTATCTGCAAAATCAATATTCTTTTAAAAGACTATTATGAACATCAATAGTATGCCAAAATATGGTTCTGGATCCTAAAACTCTGCGAAGTGATTGTATGCTAAATGATACTATGCGAAAGGTAATTCTACCAAACGTCATTTATGCCAATACAAAAATATGTCAAACAACTTTCTGCAACACATTAGTAAACCTTTTTAGAAACATAACTAAACGTTATTCTAAAATATTAACTACCCGAGTGTTGTACAGTCACCAAACGGGATTGTTATGCCATTTATAGCGTATATATAATTGAACAACCAATTCAGCTAGGACCCTAAATGGCGCAACAATTGCGGAGCGTGATGGTACCTTACTATAACATCGGGGCGTGACGTTGATGATTTTTTTTCAATTATTCAGTATGTAGTGAATAACCACACACTCACACAAATAAATACTTACATTGCCCGCAGTGATACCTTGGATGTCCTGAAATTCATATTGATAATTTCTATTTTTTGTTTTGTTTATATAACGTCAGAAAATTTGAAATAACAAGTAAATAGGTACACATATACAATTATACAACTCGTATGTGTCAACAATAATATTCCATTTTGTACCTCAAGGGGGTTATGAAAATACATAGAACATTTATGTAAATATATGGACAGGAATTTCGCCTCATGTATAGTATCAAGTAAGTATAATCGGTCTATGGCAAAACAAAAACGGCCGTTTTAACTTTGCACGCATATTAGATTGACGAATCTAGTAACATAAAAACTAGTTTGATGTATTCAAAAGGTACTTAAATACAAAATACAGTACGTAGCGGCCCTCTGTTTTAAATTTAAATAATCACGATTATTAGCAGTGGCGGTAATGTGCACGTTGATGGGCTCTTAAATGTAAACGATAACCCGTTTGAAATTATTTGCAATATATGTGCAAATCTCACGGAGAATTAATAACAAGCTGAAATATTATTTACTCAAAATTTACGAAAAGGAAAGACTATGTTTTTGTTACACTTTTTTTGGGAATATGGACGTACCTAGGTAGTCGTGGTAAGTATAGATGGTCAAGCAAATCTTGTCAGTAGAAAAAGGCGCGAAATTCAAATTTTCTATGGGACGATATCCTTTCGCGCCTACATTTTTCAAATTTGCCGCCTTTTTCTACTGACAAGATCTGCTTGACCCAGTATATATAAGTATCTAGCCAGTCGATACATGTTAGAAGATATATTTATTGAATATGAATACTTACAGGTGCTACACTTAAGTTACAAGATACAACTTTGCTTCACATACGAGACGGAAAAGATACCAATTATTTTCGAAACATATTGATAATGTCATCTAACAATATATGAGTCGCTTAACTTAAAACTCGGGTAAATCCATCTGTCAGATTATGCGATTTTGGTATTAAGAAAAGGTAATAGGGTAGATATTTGCTGTGAGGGTCGAATGGATTTACCTGAGTTAGAAGTTAAGCGACACATATGAAATACGTAAAAATTAAAACAGAAAATGACTTACCGTCTGAAAAAAAATAGATTTTTTTATTTGCTAGGCCATTCAGAAAAAAGAAAAGTTAGCTTGCTCCTAGGCAAGCTAGGAAAGTAACATAATTATAAAGGCCGACAAAAAAATTAATTAAAAAATGCTGCTCTGTATAAATCTGTATAAAATTACGGAAAATCATATACAGAAATCGTCATATTATATTTCTCTGAAAAATCCATCATATATAGCGTTTATGGTGGGTGCGAGTATTACATTAAACTGTGTTTTTGATTCCCAGGTATTAAAATAAATGTTCGATAAAAAATTGTATTCTCCATCTGTCAATTTTATACAAATTTGCTAAAAAACCCTTTAAATCCCTTCCCTTCAAGGAAGGATTTCCAAAGGATGATTGAGTACCTAAATTGAGAGTTGAACACCTAAATACAGGGCGTTCTTTGAACCACTAGCCGGGTCAAACAGATCACTGTGTTATGTCTTTCCTGTAGACATACACAAGAGTTAAGGGCTATAAAGGTTAATTTTCTTATTTAACCCTTATCCACGTGAAAAGGTCCTCCTTTTATTTAGAGAACTATGATAAAATCATTGCTTACATGCCCACAAGCTGTTAACTATTGCCCACAGGAGAGAAAACTAGCGTGTTATCGCGAACAGCACATTTTTCTCTCCTGTGGGCAATAGTTAACAGCTTGTGGGCATGTAAGCAATGATTTTATCATAGTTCTCTAAATAAAAGGAGGACCTTTTCACGTGGATAAGGGTTAAATAAGAAAATTAACCTTTAAAGCCCTTAACTCTTGTGTATGTCTACAGGAAAGACATAACACAGTGATCTGTTTGACCCGGCCATATTGTGCGAGGTGATTAGGTTAGGCTATACAGAACAACTTTTTCTATGGGACCAACTCCGAAATCACAAAAATTTTTTGGCCGTTTCATACATTTTGGTCGAGTGGATGTCGACGTTTTCTATGGGAAGGCCAAATATTTTTTTGGGATTTCGGGGTTGTTCAAATAACGCCCTGTATAATTATTAATTAACATCATATAGGTATATATTCATATAGATTATAGATACCATAAGGTGTAAAACAATAGCGTCTCTGTTAAAGCGCGTGCGTGGCAGTATAACAACAGCCTCCTGTGCTCGCCCGTACAGTCAGCAGCAGAAGCTTCTAAGCGGGCGAGGTGTTCAAAATTACCTTGACACGCTCTTATTCTCTTAACAATATAGTTGCGTCAAGATAATTTTGAACACCGCTTAGCAACTTCTGCAGCTGACTGTACCATGAGCCACTGACAGTGTCAAAACTGACATAAATATATACGCTAACTTTACGCACTAACATACGAGTACGAGTGAGATGCATAGTACAAGTACCTAATAGCACTCGACTTTTTTTAATTATTTCATAGAATACGTGGCCGGGTATTAGATACAAGACAACGAATTTTGACTCAAAATCAACATTTCGACGAGATATGATTTAAATAAAGATCAAAGCTTTTATTTTATACTTACATTCAGCTGCAATAAATATAAATAATAGTAAATTGTTATACAGGTTTGTCTGTTGTACCTAAATTAAGAGTTTACAAGAGGAGGCCACTACAACGAGCAGTCACACACACGAGCCAATCGTGTAGTCTAACGCCACGACGCGATTGGTTGATGAGTTCGCATCACGCGCGCGATTGGTCACAACTAGTTGCGTTAGATTGCACGATTGGCTCGAATTCGTCAGTGACACCGCTAAACTAGCACCATTTTAAGTGCCCGTCCTTAGATACATGTCAATGAATGTTTTATAATATTGTCAGCAATAATAATTGATCACTCTAATCGCGATAGTAATGCGGTAAGGATATAAAATAGGTAGCAAGTGAGGGCCTACTGCGAACCACGTTAGACGTGTTATCTCTGTCGCACTTGTAAATTCGTACGTAAGTGTAACACGTCGAACGCTGTCATCAGAATGTCATCTCTATTATAAAATGTCAGACGATCGTACTAAAAATCTACCTATTTTTTTTTCACATATAAAAATGGTTAGTTCTTAGAAAAATATTTTATTTGGTGCAACAACATACAAGTACCTGGATAAAAACATAATAAAATAAATAGTTAAATTATAAAATTACAAATAAATAAATTGCCCTAGGTCATTAGGTCGTTTGGTTTTCAAAATGGGACATATTATAATGTTGGTATGAATATATTATTTATATTAATTATAATCGGCTAAGTACCTTCCGTTTATTGTTGGCTAAAAGCTTTTTCGCCGACTGAAAAACGAAAAAAAAAAAATTAAATACCGTAGTTCAATTCGTTATTTTCTTAATTACTAATCCGCATTTTCACTTAGTTTTCTGAACAGACAACATTGCAATCAATAACGCTCCATAGCGCACGAAATGCAACTGTCACTGTCACACTAATATGGAAGAGCGATAGAGAGACACAAAGCGATTCGATGGCGAAGCGCAAGTAATTGTCATCACCTTGGCAAGGCAGCCAGTTCTGAACGAGAAAATGGAAACACTTAGGGCCCGATTCGGATTTTGAAATAGACATCTACTAGATATCTTTTAGACGTCACCAAGATACGATAACGATATGTTTAAGATCCAACCAGTCAAATTTGACATTTGCTCGATTCTGGAGATACTCTTGAACGATTTCCACAAGATATGACTTAGAGATCAAATTCACATCTAATAGATATCTAACACTATCTGACGTAAAAGTGACACTGGTTGGCCGAATTGAGCTGCAAAAGAGAACTAGTTGAAATCTAAACTATAACGTACCTATCTAGAATGGATCTAGTACGTGTCGTCTCTTGTGAATAATCTTCGAATACGGCAGTTACTCAAATGGTAAATGGTAAGAGCAAATATTTTAATTAAAAAATGTTTGCTAAGACTAAGAACACGTGAAAATTACCCCGACTGCCTTTATCAGAGTCAATCTGACATATTCGCTAACGTCAGCGATATTGGCTATGTGCGAAGTACATGGTGGGGGTAAGGTAAAGCGATCGTAGCGCATGAGGTAGTGAAAATTGGAACTAACATCGGATATGGCTGGTAATGTAACTTTAATTTACGATTACTCCTGAGATATTCATTTAAATTGTATGGTGTAAGAAACCATTGTAATCTGTATGAAATGCTTAATATAACTAACGTATTTCATTTGATAATTATTAATACTGTATCCGTGTAAATAGCTTTGTAAAAACCACATACCTACTATGAAATCTTATTGTAGAAGATAAGAATGGGTATAGTAAGTTATCCTTAAAAATAGACATACACCGTCGCGGACTTTTTTGTAGACCGATAAAAGAGAGACAATCCCACCATACATTGTGTTGTTGTAACTCCAACGGATTAAGCAGCGTTTTCGATTAAAGCTCCTAGACAGCGTGATTTTTTCCGACAACATCGTTATATTTCAACCAATTTATACAAAATCTTAATAAGTTATATAGGTACGTAAACCTTCCTCACGAATCCCTCTATTGATAGATGAAAATCGTGTGAAAATCCGTTCAGTGGTTTTGGAGTTTGGAGTCGTTTTCTAAGATGTAGTGAATTGACGTTTTCAGCTAGATTTGCTGACGCTAGGTTGCGTGACAGTCGTGCACGTAGCGAATAAGCGTCTATAAGTACATCTCACTCGCACTAATGTTAAATTACGCACACGCCAGCAGCTAATATGTCAGTGTCAAAGAGGTGAGCCGTAAAGAGGAACATAGGTATGTAATATACTAATATATGTATTATGCTCTGAATTCATACTAAGATATGTGGACATGAAAGTAATTAATTGGTAACTATTATTAAAGTAATTAAAAGTAAATGAAATCGCCATGATATTGAGCACATAAATTAAATATTCAAAACTGTAAAAAGAATGTTAAACCGTTTTTTGATGACCAGTGTATTATTAGGTATTTTTTATTTTTTGCTTTTTTTGAACAAAGCAAAATAATTATACTAATTTAAAATAAACACTAAAGTTACTTACCAGTACAGTATTTTTAGCTTCTCGCATAGTCTAAAAATAGAAGTGCAGTACTTTTATAAATAATATAAATATTTTATAATAATAACATATAGTTCGTTTTTTTTAGCATTAGAAATAAGGTAAACAATCTTGATGTGTCTTTTAATTGAAAAACACATTTTAAAAATAAGTTACGGCAAATATGTAAGAATTATGAATCTAATACGATAATTTATATTCTTCTGCTTTCATACTGATTTTTAAAAAGCGTTTTTCAATTAAAAGACATGTCAAGATCGCTTACCTTCTTTCAAGTTCTTTCTAATGCTAAAAAAAACGAACTATAGTGAAGTAACACTAATGGGGGTTTGATTGGGTACTAAGACGCAATGTATTACGAATTTTGTTATGTTTAAGGCGTGACAAGCAACGTCAATCACAATGATATGGCGCGGCGATGGCGTCCATTGAAGATAATATTTATTTTGTATGAAAAATAGGGAGTCTAAATACTTCATAATTTTCAAAACTTGTTGAACAAAAGTGTCACCGTTTGAGGAGTACAATCTATGTTTTAATTATTTGCTCGTGTTACAGGCCAGACCCGGTACACGTAAAGAGTTGAATGTTACGTAATCAACTAATCACAGTTATTAATGTTTTCAACACACTTGAGCCTCTACCATCAGTTTTAACATTGACATAACGCTCACGTCTACGTAATTTACTTTCTGTACATCTCGCTTCCACTATTGCTCGCATATGCGAGTACGAGCGAGATGCATAGAAAGTAAGTTACGTAAACGTGAGCGTTATGTCAATGTCAAAACTGGTGGTAGCCGTATTGCTCGTAACCGCTTATTAAACCGATTTTAAACTCATAATCCGAAATATACCGCACGTGTGCTTTTTTCATTATATTATTGACTAAAACGTTATACTTATTTTACGGGATCGTTAAGCAATCCTTTTGTAGCACTTCCCGAAAGCATCGACTTAATTCAATATAGCTACATTACCTTTGCGTTTTTTGATCCTGTCAAAAGTTGTGGTTTGCGCTGTGAAGTGAAACAAACTATTAAAATAAAGTAATTTTAGAATAAAATGTAAAATACCTACTTATGTTTACCATGGAAACGCATTTGCATGAATATAATTAAAGTTGCATAAGTTCTTAGTTCATGTACCGATATTTAGAACCCCTAGAGTACATTCGAATTCCATACAAAATGCCACTTAACCATAGAAGTACCATCCTATAGAAGTAGTATACGCGTGCCTCCGCGAGGGACAAAACATACGCAATGCGACAATATTAAAAACACGTTTTAACATTCCTTACAATATACCAAAAACGATCTAGGTAATTCGGTCGGGTTATTTGTTGCCCACCATAAACCATACTAAATTTATGATGGGGAACAAACAAAAAGTGAGACTGTGACAAGGACAAGCAATAATACCGCTTTCTCTGCTACTCCTATTGAAAGTTCTATAAGTGTATCTCGTTCGGTCATTTGGCCCCTCCGCCGTTTCCTCTCTATATTATTATATCTCTATGCACTTAACGCTAACGCGTACGTCACGTCACGATATCGAATGACACAGATCCTATTGTAACTAAAGTAAACAACTAGCATACGAAAACTATTTTATTTATTTAGAAATTTAATTCAGGCAACAAGGCCCATATTACAAATACCTTACAGACTAACATACATATGTATTTTATAAACTTAAAACTAAACACTATTTAGTCGACAAAACGGCGTGGCTCCGTTGCATCGGCTGCTCTTGTGTCGGATTCGGCAGTTTGCCCCGGAACCTCCGAAACACGACACCTTTCGGCCAGAAGTCGAGATAGTCGAGAAGGCGATTTTATGTAGTGTAGGTATACCTCTAGTCTTACAACATAAATAGTATAAAGACTACCTTATAAGGACAATTGAAGGGATGTTTACAAAAACAACATAACTGCTCAGAGCGGTTGACACTTTTTTAAGAACATTGTTAATCGTTTCAGGTGTCAACCAGTGTAGTCAGTTATGTTGTTTTTGTAAACATCCCTTCAATTATGGGCCCGATTCGGATTTTGAAATAGACATCTATTAGATATCTTTTAGACATCACCAAGATACGATAACGATATGTTTAAGATCTAACCTGTCAAATTTGACATTTGCGCGATTCTGGAGATACTCTTGAACGATTTCCACAGTAAGTAGGGTAAAAGTGGGATAGATGCCCCGGGAGTATAGTTGCCTTGATTGCAATTACTCTAGTTTCGCGAATGAAATAAATGTTATTTTATTTATCTATCGACAGACTCTGCAGCTACAACTAAGTTGACCGTGTTGCATATCTCTGTGCAATTGCATGGGACGACTAGGTGCGATCAAAGTTTTTGCGGGATAAATATCCTCTTTCTCGCCGCGGCATCTATCCTAAATGTAATTTACATGGATTAGGCAACTATCCCATATAGGGGATAGTTGTCCCAAAATTTAGAGGTCCGCAATAATCGCCAATACTCTGGAAATATCAAAGATAATGTTTATTCCTTTCATAAAATTAAAGATAATAAACTTAAGTACCTACCCGTTTTACAAATAAGGCATCTTGCTTTTTGTACTAAGAGATAACAAGTAATTTAAAAAAGTGGGCCATCTATCCCACTTTTACCCTATATGACTTAGAGATCCAATTCACATCTAATAGATATCTTACTCTATCTAACGTAAAAGTGACATTGGTTGCCCGAATTGCGCTGCAAAAGAGAACTAGTTGATATCTAAACTATAACGTATCTAGAATGGATCTAGTACGTGTCGTCTCTTGTGAATATCTTGAAGTTCGAATACGGCAGTATGTCAATTATACGTTTTTAAATATCTATGTTTGTATTAATAATAGCAGAATAATTACCGCCATCTGTAAATTGGAATAGATGAGATTTAATGAGATGTTGACCAACCGGCCCATTTGAAGTCCGACTTACGCTAGGCCAGTGGGGAAACACTCCTGACTTCGGGCAAACTCGGCTCCGTTCGGCTCAGCATTCCGAGCAATTATTAGGGTTGACACAACTTGGCGCCCCATTGCGTGCACTGCACGACCACAGATAAGATAATGCCTTGAATTTTGACAACCCTAAATAGCCGAAAGGGATAGTGCTATAATTTAGAAATGGATATCATGATTCGACCTTGAATCGCTGTCAAAGTTCGGTTTTGATAGATAGATAGATAGATAAAACGTTTATTTGGATGCTGCAAAAACACACAATTTACAAATAGGTGCATTACAAACAGAACAAAACTAAAAATATGTACAGAGTTTAATTAACAATAAAAAAAATACTTAAACACGAAAAGATGGATTTACTTGCTGTACACTGTGTGCATTGCAGCAAAAACAAAAGGGTTCCGACTCAGCTATACGCTTCGCTCTTTTGAGCAAAGCACTGATATTCTGCCGGAACCCAGATCACGTTACAGTTGGGTAAATATGATGGTAAAAAAGTGTGTAGTTAAATGGTGTTAAAATGTTCCGAAATAAAAATACATAAATAAAACAGAAATAAGAATATTTAGTGGCCATAAAATAAAATAAAAGTGAGTAAGTGCATAGGGTTTGGTTCTAGTTCTCCTGGAAATCCTCCGAATTACCGATTAGATCCTGAAATCCGCAACCAAAAAGCCATATGGTATCCCTGTTTTTTGTTTTTCAAGCAGTATCTTTTTAAACTGGTGTTTAAAAGTTAGTTTATTTTTGAGCTTTCTTACAGGTGGAGGGATATCATTCCAGCATTTGGTCGCGAGATATCGGAAACAACCGGTAAATGCAATCGTTCTATGAGGGTACATTTCTAAGAGACAACGCCGAGTTGACCTAGTGCCATGACGGTTGTGAAATGTTGAAAAATTAATTTTGGAAAAGAGATATTCCGGAGTTTTATTGTTTAAGACGCCAAAGAGGAGACATGCAAGATGTAGATGTCGCCGAGAAGACATATTAAGCATGGACGATTTGTTCAAATACGGGGTAATGTGGCTTCTAGGGGGTATTGAGTAACAAAATCTGTAACACGCATTTTGTACTCTTTGTATTAAGCGACGAGTTTTATGTTGCAGGCGTGGTCCATAAACTATATCACCATAATTCAATTTTGAAAGAATCAGCGATTCACATAAAGTAATGCGGACGTTCTCACTCAAAAGATTTCGGATCTGGTATAAAACCTTTAGGCGAAAGAAACATGACCTCACCAGTTCACCTACGTGTTTCTCAAACCTCAACTGACTATCAAGCACTACGCCTAAGTTTCTAGCCTCTTCTACGCGATCGATTGCAGAGCCTCTGATGCTTAATTGAGGATCACAGTCCAGAATACGAGTAATCTGTGTTTTGGTGCCCATAATCATGTACTTCGTTTTAAGAGGATTTAATAACAAACAGTTTCTTTCAGCCCAGGATGATATGTTTTCGAGGTCTTCTTTAATTTTAAAGATTGAATTGGCAAAGTCATTACAGCGATCTGAGTAATACAATTGAACGTCATCTGCGTATAAATGATATTTGCAGTGCTTGATAACATTAGTTATATCGGCGCTATAAATTATGAACAATAAAGGACCAAGTATCGAGCCTTGAGGGACACCACGAGTTACCGGTCTAGCATCAGATACCAAAAAAGTGCCCTCTTCTTTACATATTTTGACTGACTGAGTACGCCCATCGAGGTAACTTTTGAACCACGACAGTGACTTTGTATCTACGCCATAATATTTTTATTTTGAAAGCATTAAATCAATATTTATGCAGTCGAAAGCACGAGAAAAATCCAATAGCACTAAACAAGTCCCTTTCCCTGAGTCTTGTTCTGTAATAATATTATCCACAACGTCTGTCAAGGCAGTCACAGCCCCCATACCTTTGCGAAAACCTGACTGTAATTGAGGCAGAATATTGTTACCCTCTACATATTTATATAACTGGTCATAAACGGCTTTTTCCAGTATCTTTGAGAGGAAAGGCAAGGTAGGAAGTTTCCTTTCTGTACGGTAGTCTTATTACTCATTCTGTGGCTAGGCCGGGCCGGAGCTTCCAGTGCTACGTTTTCTATTGAAAACACTACGTGATCAGTGATCACCGACCAGCCGTCATAGAAAATAACATGTCGGACGCCTCGGCCCGGGCACTCGGTCTAGCGTGAGTCATCCTTAAACGTACATACGTAGACAGACATATTTAATTAATGTTATTAACTGGTGACCGAAGAGCTGGCGGCTATCTCGCACAACGTATCAGCATTGCGATACAGCGAGGAAATGCCGCCAGCATCCTGGGTACAATGCATCAAGGGCCTATTTTAGATTTAAGCTAGTTATTAATTTCTTTTAGTAATACCACTGTATATATCTTGTTTGTACATAAATTATTTTAAATATTAATGTTATTTAGTTATCGTGCTTCTAGCCCGTGCCAATACATATACAGACAAGTGGGGAAGTGAGGTCAAATTTTTTTAAACGAAATACGGTAAATTTCGTATAAAGGCAATAATTAGAATACAAGGGAAATAATTCTAGCAGTTTGGAAAAATCTTCTAGGGGGTTGAGAGGGTTGCATACCTATCAAGGATTTTTTTAGCGAAGCTCTTGGAACTTTGATGATGTTTTGCTACACAATGTAAAATTTTCACGTAGAATAAAAAACAACGATCATAAAAATCCACGCGGATATAACAGCTAGTTTTCTATAATCGTGGTATTTTTATTATTAATCTAAGGCAGCGGCCGGCAACAAGCGGCCCGCGAACCTCTCACTTACGGCCCGCGAGCCTCCCTGACTATTTGATATGTACTATAGACAAACGACAATGTCTGATAAAGTCATAGATATTATCAAAGTGCGGCCCGCGTCAACTTCGGTAACTACTATTTGGCCCTTGGCTGCTAAAACGTTGCCGACCGCTGATCTAAGGCATGCTGGACTTTTCACTTGAGCTAGATATCCTAGTAACTCATTGTCTTGAGGCGTAATATACAGAATCATAGTCTAATAAAACATGGTCTTCCATTCCCAGAGTGACACGGGCCTACGTCACAACAACATGGCCGCTATATATAGCGCTATCGCATATTATCATATAGCGCTGTCGCATGATGACGTAGGCCCGTGTCAGTTAGGTGACCTAGAAAAGACGGGAATGGAGTACCAGGCGGAGTATATTATTATACCATGTACAGAATGATTTTGTTGATCTAAGATTTTTTTTATAGTATTTCTTGAGGGTACTTTCAATTAACCATTTAGGCAAAAGCATAGTTATTTATGGAATGAGAAGTTAAATATCGGAATGGGAATTGTATTACAAGTTCGTTTAAAACCAAATTTCAGTTGTATAATATCGTAAAAAAAGTGAAAAAAGTCATACTTGGAAAATAAAATGCTCTAGTACAGAAACGTATTACTTTCTGTACACATTATAGAACAACAATAATTAAGCATGAGAAATGAAAAGTGCTATTTTATTGTTATAATATTATAACTTACTCTTTCGAGATGCTCGTCACTTTCCTTAAGTACTAATGTTGCAATTGGCAACATTAGTCCATTGATTGTTGCCTGTGTACAAAAATATTTATATGTAATATAATTCATAAGTCCCACTGCTGAGTGCTGGGCACAGAATAGATCCTCCTCTCATGCGCGAGAGGGCTGGGGCTATAGTCCCCACGCTGGCCCAATGCTGGGTTCCTCGGGATGTTTTCCTTCACAGAAAAGCTAAAATATTTTTAATACTGATAAATCAAATTGAATGCAAGGCCAATCAACGAGATACAGTATATAATTCATCTTACTAAGTTATGATGATTTGATATGATTTCATTTATTTCAAAATAATAAATTACACTGTCATCACGAATTTATATCATGATCGTCAATATCTTATATAACAAGAATATAATTCGCCTAATATACAATAATAATGACAAAAATGAAAAGGAAAACAAAGTAATATAAATATATAACCAATTTAAAACAAAAATTCAATGTCATTTCAAGTTAAGAGTTCTACGAAGTATTTAAAATATTTAGTATTAATTTAGGTGGTGTAACTTTGAAGTAATATGTAATTAGGATATATTAAAAACATATAAACGTAAAAATAAGAATATATCTTATAATGATCGTCTCAGGAGCAATCATTCATAAAAAAATCACAGTACCTAATTCATGAAAAAAATAACTTACATTCTTTGGTGGTGGATAAATGGCCTGCGCGAGCGGCGCGACAAGAAGACACAGCAACAAACTCACGCGCATGTTGATAACTAAAAACACATTACCTATACACATTACCTATACCTACCTAAGCCATTTCAATTTATATGCAATTCAAAACTTAATTGAATATGTCAAATTTTACAGCTAATAATCAATTCCTCATGAAATTTTCAACTTTAGTAAGCAATAACTTAATTAATATGTGATAGTTAATTATGTAGAATTGAGTATTATAGAGGTGTTTCGTTTTTTTTATTGATGTTGTTATTATTCCAGTGGTTTCCTACATAAGGTGGTCTTTCCGTGACCACAGCTGGTGCAACTCAGCTGAAACGGCGGAATTAAAGGTAAAAACAATAAAATTATATCGCGGTAGACCCGTTTGTGTAATTAAATATGTGTACAAAATGCGAGAGTTTGTGTTATACATAAGGTTGTGTCACAAAACAAGATATCCTACATAAGGTTGTGTCACAAAACAAGATGCAATTTCATATACCTAGTTGTTTATTGTTATGATATGACACGGTTATGGTTATCAGTTTAAAGCAGACAAACAGGACAACATCTGCCAACAGTGACATCTTTAGTTGAAAAGATCTCAAGATGCATGAATCTGGGGGCTTAGCCAAGATGACAATCATTTATGCTACATCGACAACGATTTTCTAGGCCCCCTGAACTTTTCATAATATAATTATATTATCTTTATATAAATGCGCGTTTCATTGTTTCTAAATTGAATAACGAAATTTTAGCTTTAGTAGATGGATTCATTTCTAATACGAAAAAAAAATCGAGTTACTCGAGCGCATCAGATATTGACAGTGTCAGTCGCATAATATGTCTCTGGTAACAAGGGTATGTTAATCTACCGGTTTACATGGGCAGGGTGGTTACACGGAAGTGTAGAAAATTTTACAGGATAGATAGATAGATAATATTTATTTCTGATTGAAAATTTACATGTTATTCTTTCTTAAAAATAGCAGAAATTCACAAAAAGATCGTCAAGTGTATACAAACAAAATTTAAAGATAATAATAAAAATAATTGTAAATTGTGAATCAATAATGTCAAAAATAAAATAAAATAGTAATCCAATTAAAATGTTCGAATTTAAACTGTTGTGAGACATACTAACATTGAATAATTTTACGGTTTAGACTCACTTGTTTTTAGTCACTCGCGCGACATGTTTCGGAGAGCCTAGGTCTCCTTTCTCAAGCACTAACAGTGCGAGCAGCGTTCACGACGGCCGTGTACCGCGTACTGCAGCTCGCCGCGTCGCACGCTGCGCGCGCGCCAAAAAAACAGGTTGGGGGAGGTCTTCCGCTGTTATTGTAGGCGGGCATAGTGGTGTGTTTGGGCTTGGGTCACCTAACACTTGTAGCGATACACAGCACGAACTCACTATGTCCACTACACTGCCACAACACTCACTGGTATTGGTACTGGTGACTAAAAACAAGTGAGTCTAAACCGTAAAATTATTCAAAAATGTCGTAAAACTTAACTAAAATCTAAAACTATTTTGTATATAATACTGGTCATATATAATACAAGTAATTAATCCAAAATTTTTTTGTTTTTTTTTAATAATATTATATTATTAATATTATATCTTAATCTGACGCGCTCGAGTATTTCAAGGTGGCGATTTTTGTTACTTTTCTGACGGGCTGTCCTGTTCGGTGTCAAGGGCGCATTGGTGGAGGTACTCGACAAGATGTAAGGTATACCCCATATCTTAATCTGACGCGCTCGAGTGACTCCAAAAATCCCCTCTTGGGCTCCGAGTTTTAATGTTTGGTATGACTGGCCTAAGCAGCAAGCATACTAAGCTTGTTTGAGTGGTAACTAGCAGAATGCCAGCCTTTTGTGTTTTGTCACCAATGAGTTATAACCTATTCTTACTTTAGAGAAGCCATACCAAACAATGAAAATGTCGCAATCACAATCTGGACCACGCGACCAAAACGCCGTAAGCGCCGTAAAATTCATGGCGCTTACGCGTTTGGGTCCCGAAATTCACGCTCCGCTTCTATGGTTTGTTGTCAAAACAACATCAATTCATGGCGCAAAATACTGCCGGTTCCATACGTAAAATAGTAATAATAGTTTAATGTTTGTCACTCAATTAAGTGGCTTTGTTCAATAATGGAGTTTTCCGATTGTTGATCGTTTCAATTTCACTTTAATGGATTAATTATCTAGTCTTTTTATAGACATCACGATAACTTCTACAAATTCTAAACTCTATTCGTAATATCTAATTAATTTTAATTAGTTACGCTAGATTCGTTATACATGTGCGCTGCTTAATCAAACCTTGAAATTGTACTTGATTTTTACAAACAAAATGCCTACTTACTGTTTAATTGTTAAACTGAGGCTAAATTTAAACCTATAGAGATTGAAAAATGCCAACCAATGCCAAATTATCAGATTACTGAAAGTCGCACGCTCCTACCGCTAGGCCACCAGCGCTTTTTTTGCGGCAGCAATGTAGTCGGCAATAATGTCAAGCCGCATCTGGGGGCACGGTAGTGCCCCCGCCAAGACGAGCAAAGCGAAGCGGAAGATAAGAGGGCACTGTTAACGTATAGGGATGCGTCAATAAAACTACGTGGCGTGCTCGGATCAAGACTAACTCATATATTTCTAGCTCTTACCCACATGCACATTAACATTAATCACAAGCTACCCCCAAGCCCATATTTAGGGTTCCGTACCTCAAAAGGAAAAAACGGAACCCTTACAGGATCACTCGTGCGTCTGTCTGTCCGTCTGTCACAGCCTGTTTTCTCGGAAACTACTGGACCAATTAAGTTGAAATTTGGTACACTTATGTAAATAAGTGACCCAAAGACGAATATATAACGTAAACTAATGAATTTTAAACATGGGGGCCACTTTTGGGGGGTAAATGAGAAAGTTTAAAAAAATTACATACATACATACATACATACATACAAACATCACTGGCTCAGTGACCCAAAGAGGATCTTGTCCTCTGACACAAGAGAGCGCCATTCTGCCTTATTCTGCACCACTTCACGCCAGTTGGGTATTCCGAGGGCGGACAGGTCTTTTTGGACAGGTTTTTTTTTTAACTTTAGTTTTTCAAATTATATTGTGTTATATATCAAATGAAAGTGCTCATTTTGATAATTTAATATATATTTTTTTTAAATTTTAAAATAAATAGGTTAGAAGTTAATTCAGAAGACAGCCAAAAAATTACCATTCCCCTTTAGATATCTCCGAAACAACTGGGTCTAAAATTAAAGAAAAAATACACAAAATAGTTCTTTACCTAGAGATGACAGGAAATCCTATTAGAAATATGCAGTCAAGCGTGAGTCGGACTTAATGTACGGAACCCTTGGAACGCGAGTTCGACTCGCACTTGGGCGGTTTTTAATTTTCATTTTACAATTTCTGTATTTGGTTCAAGTTATACATTTAATCATTTATTGATTAAAACGCCAGAACAAATATAATTTAGTACCTACACATCCTCCTAGTACACAAAAAAAAAATTATAGGTAATTATATGTTAGTTCACTAAATTTTTTAATGCAAAATCACAGTGAAGGCATTGAAGAGAAAAACCGGGCAAGTGCGAGTCGGACTCGCGCACTAAGGGTTCCGTACCATAATGCAAAAAACGGCAAAAAAAAAAAAAACGGTCACCCATCCAAGTACTGACCCCGCCCGACGTTGCTTAACTTCGGTCAAAAATCATGTTTGTTGTATGGGAGCCCCACTTAAATCTTTATTTTATTCTATTTTTAGTATTTGTTGTTATAGCGGCAATAGAAATACATCGTCTGTGAAAATTTCAACTGTCTAGCTATCACGGTTCGTGAGATACAGCCTGGTGACAGACAGACGGACGGACGGACGGACGGACGGACAGCGGAGTCTTAGTAATAGCGTCCCGTTTTACCCTTTGGGTACGGAACCCTAAAAAAAATATTGGTGTTCAAAAATAGTAAGACTTAAATTACTAATTAACGCTAAACAAACAATAATATGTAATCATTTCATTATACGTATTTATGTTAGGTTCTAATGTGTAATTAATAAGCTTGAAAGTAGTTCAATGTGCATTGTTTTTAGTTTATAATATCACATTGTAATTTATCATAGTAAGTAAGTAATCTTTCAAAACTATATTGAAGAATATAGCTAGGTACACTGAGAGAAAAAACTAACAAAAACACACTTAGAATTACAAAAATAAAACTTAATCCGGGGACAAGGAGAGTCAACTAATAGGAACAAATTGACTTTTGCAATTTCCATTTAGTAGGAAATACAACTTCTATATTTGTAATTTGAAGTATGTAGAGTAATTTCAGAAATTTGGTTTTGTTATTCCGAGAGGTGCTTTAGCAATATCGGAGGTGATGACGTCATGGGTGAAAACTAACCGTTTTGTAATTCTAAGCGTGCTTTAGCAATATCGGAGACGATGACGTCATAGGTTTTACTAAACTGTACTGCGATTCCAAGCTAGCTGTTGTTATTCTAGAGATAATGACGTCACAGGCAAAAACTAAACTGTTTGCAATTCCTCCGCCCCTAGCAAACGGGCGCCGCGAGAGCATGTCGCGCGCGTGGTAGCTACCCGTCTCTATTTCTGTCTGTATGAATAAAAAAGCATTTGGTAGTATATCTCTGTACTAAAGAGGCACTATAAAAGCCTGTCGAGATATTCTACCCATTCCTTTCTTATTCATACAGTCAGAAAGAGACTAGTAGTTATTACGCGCGCAACATGCTCTCGCGGCGCACCTGTGCTAGGGAGGTTGGAATTGCAAACAGTTTAGATTTACCTTTGATGTCATTATCACTAGAATAACAACAGCTAGCTCGAAGTTGCAGAACAATATATTCCTGTAGACCCCAACTACACAGTAGGTCGCGGGTTAATATGTCCATGGCCCACAATATATCCTAAATTTATTATTTAACTTAAGTATGTTTTAAACAAAGAAGACACGAGACACGCCCGCCCGACATCCGACACAATACTAACTCTAACCAAATGAACGTAGCAAGTAGCTGTGTTGGTATTACAAAACTCGTTTAGTGATTGGTACAACAATGAACATAAACACAACAAGTCTATCTACTAAATACCAGTAAACTTTGTAATGTCGCTATAGTAACAACTGAATTGTTATTTTAAATGGGGTAATGTTATTCCCGCGAACTCGTTTTTTAGATATTACAAAACTATGTAAGTGAGACATTTACTAAAATCATAACTTGAAATCACAGATGCTTTTTTCCAAAAATCACAAACTTTACTAGTAAAAATCGGAGAATTTTAGTAGTAATAAAAATGGATTGTAACAAATACTGAACTTTGTTTAATGCTCCATTTACTAAAGTCTGTTTGCTGAAATTAGATTTAGTATTACTGAGCTGTTTGTAGAAATAAATAAATTTTACAGAAATAGTGAAACTTCCATGATTACTACTAAAACTTCATTTTTTCCCCCAGTACAGAACTGTTTATTAATTCCTGGTGGTGATTTTTCTCTCAGTGTAGGTAGAACACAAAACGGCATATCGTTGCAATACAATTTTCATACTTATTACATAAGCATTATTCATAATTCATAATTTATTTATTGCATCCATGGTTGTTACATAGTAATAGTGAGTTTCATATAGTTATATACCTACTTACCTATTAAATAGCAACAATATTAATTTATTAACATTTCAATGCAAGTATCAGATTTAAATGTTTAATTTTATCCTTAATTACAGAACAGTAGTTAATAACACATCATGCAACACATTAAGTATTACATTGTAATTAATTCCATATCATCAGGAACTACCCGATATTGTGATGTCGTCATAAGGACGGGGACACACAGGTAACTCCGGGCGATATTCCGAATCACTCGGGTGCAAAGAAATCGGACCACCCCAGCATTTTCAACATTTTTTCAATTTGTGTAAAAACTGTAACCTCGATCATGATAATTTAAATACCACGTGGTAGATAATTTTCTGCCCTATCAAATGACATCAATATTCAGGGGTGGGGATGGATATTGTGCAAAATATGGGCCTGGAAATCACCCCCCTCCAACTGCCTCATTAGCGCATGCACTAATTGACCACTTATCATTAGGTATAAAAACAGTCATTATCATTGTTTATGCATCATTCGTGATTGGTACGTCTTCCTGAACACTACTCTCATCGCCTGAACCTGGAAAAACTGGAGAAAAATGGATACTACCTCGACTGAAGCCGGCCAAGCAGTTGCCTTATTGCAGGGAGGGCTTAGTCAACGTGCAGTGGCTCGACAACTCAACCTATCGAAGTCATCGGTTCAACGTGTCTTCCAGAGATTCCGCGTAGATCATACGTTATCCAGAAGACCCGGAACTGGCAGAACTCGCATCACTTCTGAGAGAGATGACCGTTTCATCGTTCTTACCTCGCTACGAAATCGTCGACTGAATGCCGTTCAGCTTCAGCAGAAGCTCCTAGAGACCAGGAATGTGTCTATCAGCCGATGGACAGTTAGAAGACGACTGAAGGAGAAGGAATTGACAGCTCACAGAGCTGCAAATGGCCCAAAACTCACCCCAATACATCGTGGACAACGACGCGTCTTCGCTCGCGAACATGAAGAATGGACCCTTCAGCAATGGAGTTCCGTACTTTTTTCCGACGAGTGCAGGATAACTTTGTCTGGCAATGACGGACGGGTACGAGTCTACCGAAGACCTGGGGAGCGGTTCTCTCAATGCTGCATCGAGGAACGTGTTGCTTATGGTGGGGGGTCAATCATGGTCTGCGCTGGTATTTCTTTGGAAGCGAAGACGGACATTGTGTTCATCACAGGGCCAGGTACCAGACCGAATTCAGGCGGTTTGACTGCACGTCGGTACGTGGAGGAAATCCTGGCTGATCATGTGGTCCCATTTGCGGGTTATATCGGCGATGAGTTCATCCTCATGCAAGATAACGCTCGGCCGCATACAGCCCGGATCACTAAGGAGTACTTGGAGGAGGTCGGCATCAGAGTCATGGAGTGGCCAGCCCGCAGTCCTGACCTAAACCCGATCGAGCACATTTGGGACGAGCTGAAAAGAAGAATCCGGGCCAGAAATCCCGCCCCTGAATCCTTACTGGAGCTAAAGACTGCGATCGAAGAAGAATGGGCGGGCATCCCTCAAGACACTGTAAAAAAATTCATAAGATCAATGAAAAACCGAATGACTGCATGTCGTAGGGCTAGAGGAGGCAATATACGGTATTAAAATGCTGAAAATTGTTTTAATTTTTACTTGATATCTTTAGAATCGCAGTTTTCCCATTATGCATAAGTTTCACTCCAGTATGCATTTTTAGGGTGACAAAGTTCTTAGCCCTGAAAGCCTGAAAATATTGGAAGTAAACCTGTGAAAAGCACATCAATTTATAGAGGAAAAGCCAACCTTTCATTAGGTATATAATATGTCACAGTAGCACATACAGTTTTTACAGAAATTGAAAAAATGATAAAAATGCTGGGGTGGTCCGATTTCTTTGCACCCGAGTGTAATATAAGATGACGCCTGTTTCTCACCAAAGTACCACCCTGCATCAATTGGATTAAATACGATCGGATACCTTTAATATGTAAAATTGTGCCACTAACCCATTTCTTATCAATTCTAACTTTAACTTTTTGACCGGGCATTGTTTTAAATCACGGGCCGTCTTGTCGTACTGCTGTTTTTGTTTATTTTGTCTCTTTTCTAACTCTGCCGTGACATTAATTTGGATTTTAGGATGAAGAAGTTGGGGTGCATACGGTACGATTCCACGAAACTTTCTGTTATTCAATAACTCTGATGGAGATGCTAACTGATCAGTGATGGAGTCGTTAAGTAATCTAACAGTGCTTGTCTGAAATCGGTTTTTTCCACACTAGTCTTTTTAAGTATATTTTTCACTGTTTGCACGCTCCGGTCCACTTGCCCATTGGATTGGACATAACATGGAGAGGAAGTAATATGTTCAAAACATACAAAACAGTTTAAATTGGCTCGAGGAAAATTCGGGGCCATTATCTGACATTACAATGTCAGGTATACCCTGATGACTAAAAACTATCTTTAACTGCTCAATAATATGGCTAGACAGTAAATAATTTAACTCTAGATGTAGCGTACAAAGCCCAGCGTAGCCTGACTCCGTTTTGGGCCAACAAAATGTAGACGACAAAGGCAGTATCCCCTCGTGAGACACCGAAATGTCGACTGCAGAGGCAGCTGCGGCAGCTCCCTTTCCAGGGATCACAAAAAATGAAGAGTAAATAGGTTTCCTCAGTCTATTCTAGCATGGGCCACCAACACGACCCTTGCAAACCCTTCCTCCATGGGCTGCACGCATCGTGTAGACCGATTCCCCGAATGCGGCCATAAAATATGAACAGTACAATGCGAGCTGCTTCAGCTATATCTCTAGTATCTTGGTACTTAGCCTTCCATACTCTTGACCTTGAGGCACGTGGCTCCGTAGCAGTGAGCAGCCCCTCGGAGCCTTCAGCAACGCGTCGTTGCCGTCGCCAGCGCCCAGGCCAGCTGTATGAAGTGTAGCCGCTGCCCTCGCGGCTGTAGATGATGAGGTTACCTCCTTCAGGTCGGGTGCACGTGTCGACGATAATGAGCTCACAAGTAGCAGCCAGCTTCCTGAGCTCAAAAGCATACTGCTTGATAGACTCACCATCATGCTGACAACGTGTAAAAAACCTATGCCGCTCTATAGTTAAATTTTTTTTCGGCAAAAAAAACTTATCTAACCGCACAATCAAACTCTTCAAAGTCATGCATTCCAATTCAAACTGCTGGTACACTTCACGAGCCCGTTCTCCAATAACGTGAAGCAAAATATTAATTTGCACCTTTTCTTCCTTTTTCGATAAGTCACACGCGTCGAAGTAAATATTAAATGCTTTCTTCCACTTAGTCCATTCTACAGACAAATTGCCACTGGTCACATTCTCAAGGTTATTATCGAAAATAAAAGGCGGCGGCGGCGGCAAGATAGATTCCATTGCGAACAGTCTCTGATTTTACTTTATTTTTAATCACTATAAACTCACTAAACACACTCGAAGAAGATTTAGTTAATAACGGTTCTTTTAAATCGGCTGCGCCATGTTAATGCGTCAATAAAACTACGTGCTCATGGTCTAATAAAACATGGTCTTCCATTCCCAGAGTGACACGGGCCGACGTCACAATAACATTGCCACTTTATTTCAACATAACATGTTACATGGGTACATTATACCTATGGTTAATAAGTTAAAATATTTCTTTATAATTTTATACTTTTCATTTATATGTATTTTAGCTTAAATTTTACAATAACACGTCATTTTTAATTACTCGTTAGCAATATCTTCCGATTCACGAAAGAAATTTCAGACTTTCGGGTAATTCTGTTTATACTACTGGCAACACAGGATAGCGCTGTGCACATTTGACAATTCGGATCTAGATAACTTCATGCCCTGACCGTCATCCTTGTCGAACGCGTGTTAATTGTTATTTCCTTCTCGCTCAGTGTCAGCAGTCGCAGTGTTTTCCAAACTTTTCACGTCGTAAGCTTGGTAATTAATGTGTAACTGTGAATTAGTTTTTCAAACGTTTGTCTTGTATAGATAAATAAAGTTTAATTTAATACATTAGATTTGTTTTATTTTACTATGTTTCTACATGAATAACTTAAAATTAATGCCGTTCAAATAATTTTCACCGTTGGTTAAAATTCTCCCACATTTCAAAGTTTGAGAACCTGTAAACAGCATGATGACGTAGGCGCGTGTCAGTTAGGTCATACGCGAATCTCGGAATGGAGTACCAGGCGGAGTATATTATTATACCATGTACGTGCTCGGATCAAGACCAACTTACATATTTCTAGCTCTTACCCACATGCATATTAACAATAATCACAACCTACCCTCAGGCACTACCTACCTTTTCTCGAAGCGCTTCGTCGTTTTTTTTTTTGAACCTCAAAACCTCATAACTTGGGTTTGGATTATACCCGATAAACTAAATTATCGGAATATGATGTCAATAGTGGACTTATCAAGCATAAAAAATTTCAATTGCATAGCTCTTATTCTTTAGATTTTATTAATATCTAAAAACTCCGATTTCGTTACTACAAGAACTACGAGTATTGTATAATAAAAATAATGAATAGTGAATACATTTTTCACCTTACTCCCATGTGACGGTAGCGAAACGGCCCAGTCACATATTTTGACTAAGGACAGAGTTTGTGAAGATAGGACTTGTAGAGTTAGAAGCTTGGCTCTACAAGAGATCTGATAACTTTTTCATAGTGCGAGCTTTATGGTTTCGTCTTGGCAACATTTTACATGAAAATGTTTTTGGTGGGATTACTATTACTGCATATTAATGCTGGTGGAGTTTAAATTCGAACGTCACCTTTTGAATAATTTTGTTCAGGCTTCTTTAGGATGCAAGTGATGCAACCAGGAATACGGAGATCTCGACGGATTTCTCGGAAGTAAATGATATAAATGTTATACAAAAAAACAAAATGGACACACACAATTTTATTAAGTTGTTTAAAAATTAGATGCATGACCAAATGCAGATGATGTCATCAGGCACTGAAACAAAATTTTGTTTGTATTAAAGCTTCTACTCGCTAAGACACAGATATCAGATATGTATATTTGTATGTTAATCTTTTGAGACAAATAAAAATATCTTTAACCCGAATGTCCACTGTCATGTTTCACATTCACAGTTTTAAATCAACTTTAAAAAAGTTTATGCTCAAACACCAATTAAACGAAGAGTGCCTCAAACTTGAGACAAGCTACATTTAAGTACTCCTGACGCGTACCTAAGTACTTACTGCCTTTTTGTCTCTTCCACAACCGCCACTCACTTTAATCTTTAATTTTTATTCTATTGTAGTCATAATAAGTTATTTTTATAATTTAGATGTAAAAGATCATGGCCCCGACGGAAGACCAGCGCTAGCCTAGCCAGGCTAGCACCTGCTGAGTCGGGACCATTTCGTGACCGTGTTATTGTGTTGTTTTTTTTTTTGTCACGAATAAACGCGCTCTATTCTATTCTATGTTATTTCATGTCATTTCGATTGCATGGAAGCGGTTTTTTGGTGGTTCTTGTGACTCTTAATGCTTGCCATATACTCTAACAGATCTTACAGACACGTCTGTTGTACGTATGTACGTACCCTAGTTAATAGATCGGGCCTAAATAATTTGCCTAAGTATAATTATCTGATTTTTATTTTTGAAACAAACTTTTATCGGTGACTTTGGTTTCATTCAACAGGCAACTAATTGATACTAATCGAGACAATTATAACAAACCCGAACACAATTAGGATCTGTGTGATAAAACAAAGGTTCGTGGTTTTATCACACAGATCCTATTATGGTCACCGAATGGCTCAGTCGAATAATGGGAAGTGGGTCTAATTTATATAGCTTGCAAGATTTGACAGACCTCTTCTTCTTCTAACCCTTAAACAGGTAGTGTATCTATAGCTACCACATAGCAAATGATTTCTTTTTTGACGAGCAGAGAAAAGACAACGTTCACAAAATTTCATTACCGTAAAGTCTATAAGGTGGGCGATTTCCGAACGCAAAAAAATGGGAGGTGTCAAAACAAATTTCTTTGACGTTTTAGTTGTCAATTTCAAATCGACAATAAATGGCCGTTTTTGTACGCTCCTCCTAATATACATAAATGTGTGTTATGCTGATAAAAAATACAGAAAGTGCTTTGTGTTGTATTTTTTTGGTTGAATATTAGATAATGTATGTGTAGTAAATCATAAATTATCACAGTTTTTGTTTTTTAGTCAAATATATGCTCTTAAAGTTTGTGGTCCATATGTAACCTCTGCTTGTTTGGGGCACGTACAAGTGGTCTATATATTGTGACCACTGCCCTGCAGGGAGTTTACATGACATTTAAAGGTAAGATTATTACTATTAATGAACCGTTCTAGTACAATATTCACTATTTTAAACAGGTATTTATTTTTTAGTAACTATTACTTTTAGACCTTATTTTGCTGTTTACTAATGTAAACACGGATAAATGGCAGTATTTTCTTATTTACGTTGTGATTTTATTATTTAATCGATTAATATGTAAAGAAGCGACTAACCCTTAAAACTACTCTGTATAGCTAGCAGTGCAGTGGCTGTATATGTACCACATGCCGCCGTCCGTAACGGGCAGTGGGCATATAAAAACCACAGGTTTTTTTTATTGAAATAATGAAACTAAAAAAAATAACAAGAAATTAGTTTTCTTTTGACGTTATGATCTACCGGAATCACTAACCAAAAGTAAAACTTGCGTCAGGCCTGTTTAAGGGTTAATAAACTGTCGCTGCAACAATCATATGTCAAGATGTTTTGGTGATGATTGGTGTAATAGAAAATATTTAGTTACTTACTCAATACTCATGGTTCCTTTAACTGACTAACGCAGTACTGTAGATTGTCGGGGGCGTGGATGCACAGCACCTTTTTGGACCTCTTTCTATTTCCATAACCTTTCCTCTTTGTATTTGCTCTTAAACCAGTATCTTCGTTTAATGTTGTCTTGTCACCATCAACAACCTTTGAGAAAAAGTTATTAGCTCGAAAGAATGGATGAAGATCGTGCTGTAAAGATTGGGTCGACCGATTGGAAAAGTGTACTAACGTACTACCTATTTTTTTCATCAGGACTATTAATTAAAAAAAAAAAAATCTAGTATCACCAGTTTTCCATAAAAATGTTGACAGGCCTTAAAAATATATGTGGAAATGCGTCATAAAACTGTCAATTTTCTCTGGACACAATAATGACTAAAATGAAACTGAAAAATTATTATTTCAACTTTCACACATAAGTAATTGAAATTTTCGAATTAGAGCACCCTTTTGTAGTAGAGGTAATATTACAAAACTTGGTGTTTGTTACGAGTATCAACATAATAAGTGTAACAAAATTAGGGGGTGGCGTGTCTTCTGGCTCTTAGTTTGACAATTAAATTTTTTTCCCGTACAAACGTGAACACATACTGTTTAAACAACAGATTGCATCAGCGCATCGCGCTGATCCACGCAGATGAATCTAGGGCATAAGCCAGCAGAAACATATTGTCTTAGTTGCACTTTACACGGATAGAATACAAATAAGATTTACATATGTGTGCTATAAGTAAAATTGTGTATATAAAGAAATGTAAATTGTAAATAAACCAGATACCAATTGTCCGTTGGTGTTTCACTACCTCCATACCCAAAAACCTCTGCTTGCTCAGGGCGACACTCTGAGAGTAGAGGCTCCCATCCACCACCTTTTTACAGGAACCCTTGCTGTGGCATAAGACTCCTTCAGCCTTAATCGGTCGCTTGAGCCTGGGCGATCGGCAGCAAGTATCTATCCAAACCACCTTGATCCCCCCCCGTAGGGAATCCGTCTGTTACCGATAGGTCTCCCGGTACAGACATCCTTGTCATAGAATAAGTTAGGGCTAGGGAAGTAGGGACTTAGGCCAATAGGATCCCTTGCTATCGCCTCCCACCTTATTTTATGCAGTCTGTGCAGGCACATGCAACGCCAGAGTACCATTTGATTCCATATCGTTTCAGTCCATTTAGTAATACAGGTACTCGGCCTTAGCGTGTGGCTGTACACATACCATCGATAATTATATATTATGGTGTTCCCTTACTTACTTTTTTTCTGACTTCCTGTAAAGGTAAACCATTTCTTATGCAGGTTATAGTCTGTATCTTTAGGTATTTAAATAAAAGTAAATAAAATCTACCCTCAAATGACTCCTTAAGCTAGTTGAGGGTAGGTAGATGAAAACATTACATGATCCAATAATGTAGGTTAAAGACAGATCGTTCAATTACAGATCTAGGCGGTTTTGTATTTGGTTGGTTAACCAATAAATGTTACAAATACCCGACAATGTATAAATTATTTATTTACATTTATTTAAATACCTAAAGATACAGAGTTAATACTAGGAGTAAACAACATTTTGGAAGGACTATCGTGCATTTGGAAAGAAAATTTCAAACATCCACCATGCCACACACCTACGACCAAACCTGTTTCAAAATTTCTTGCTTGCTTAAGCCACTCCTGTTTTAAATTTATTTGAAGCAAAGCTAAATCACAGACAAACTAAGACAGTATAAGGCACTCATTAGCAATAGGATAAAGTGCTCTATCGTTTCGTACCTATATCAATTGCTCTTGATTATAATATTAATCAGAAACTAAATTTATTGTAAACTAGACTAAAATAATTGTCACTTTTGGGCTTTCCAAAGTGGACAATACACTGAAATAATGTAATTTTCACCTCAGCAGCTCCAACAAGGGTACTTTGCTTCTTAAAAACAGTGAGCAAAATGCGATTTTGCTCACTGAGTCATTTTGTCTCACTCAGTGAGCAAAATGCGATTTTGCTCACTGAGAGAGACAAAATGACATTCAAGTGACCTTTATAGTCAAATGTCATTTCAACATGCGGGGTCTAATACAAGTTCGATATACTTGGGTTCTATTATCTCTGTCCCTCTAGGTATGTTCTCACTGCTTAGGGTGAAAAATTTTGTGTACTACACGAGATCAAAGTTATTTACATCTCGTGCGCTTTTGAATCCCTTACTACGCTCAAGATTCTAAATTAGATTCACGAGCGTAGCGAGAGAGCGTAGAGAAAGCTTGCACGGGACTCAAAATAAGCACTCGAAGAAATATCAATCTTTGATCTCTTGTTGTACAAATAACTATTGTTTAGCCTTATTTAGTGTCCAACAGCTGGGCAAAGGCCTCCCTTCGTGTCCTCAATGCTATTGTTTGTAGTTTCCGGCCAATCCGGATAAAATGCGTTCAAGTCGTCCCGCCATCTCCTTTTCAGCCTGCCGGCCCTCTCGGTAATCATTCTGGCCCACTTTAATAATTATATCATAAATAATATTTCTCAAATACACTACCGCCTTGATTGCGTCACTTAATTCCTGAAATGTTTAAAATAAAATTGTTTTATCTTTAGGTTTATAGATTTATTTTAGAACAAATTTAATAAAAAAATAAACACAAAATTACTGTTTTTGTATTTTGTCAATTTTGTGCAGTACAGGTCTAAAATAAAGAACAACTAAAATAATGTGTTCCAAAAATATGAATGTCATACCTGTGGTACAAGTTGCGAGACCTAATGATAACAAAAATAAATGAATTAGAATCTATTTTATACATGTTCTTACGTAAAAGTTGTAAGTAGTACTTACCTTTGAAATGTTGTGTAAGTAGATACATTGCTACTTATAAATTTAATACGTTTGAATATTTTATCTTTAATTCTCAAAATTCGTTTTTGATTTTCTTCTTCAGAAGTCGTTTACTCTTGTCGGTCGTTTTGACGACGCACATGGCTGGTCTTCATTTCCTGTTTTGTTGTTGGACTTCAAACTTTCCCTTGCGGTGTCTCTCCATTTCTGACATTGATCGATAACGTTGCGAGTGCACTCGACTACGGATGACTTCGTCGCTATTTTTAAGGGGTCGGACCATCGCGTAGGAGATCGTCCTCTGGAACTTTTCCCTTCGACCTGACCCTGTACCTACTGCCAGCCATCTACAGCAGTTCTTTTTAGAATACATTAATATGATGAAGAAGATTTTTCAGACTAACGACACATATAAAAATAGAAGATTGAATAAATTTTTAATCAGTAGTTACAAACCAGCTGTAAAAATATATATTCGTTAGCGCAACGTTGTGATTAGGGTTTGCACGACGGATCCGAAATGTATGGGACGGATCCGAAATATCCGCGGATCCGGATCCGGATCCGGATAATTTCATACATTTCGGATCCGGATTGCAAACCCTAGTTGTGATAAAAGCGTGAAATTTATTTAAGGTTAATACCTTAACACATCGGCTATGAATCGCACGCTCCGAGCGTTTAAGGTGCAGTAGGTTCAGCAAGCAGTTTTTGAATACTTAATCGGACCGCTTTATTAGATACGATTGCCAAAAATGTTTAGCAATCTTAAGGATTTTCTCGAATAACTTCATCGAATCGAAATATTTAGGTACTTACTTTCGCTCCCAAAAAACAAACATAGGTAACAAACGCACCTTATATTAAACAATTCGTAATTTCGACATGCCAGGGTGTGTCAACTGTCACTACGAAAAATATTTTGAGAATTATTGTTTTCGATACGTTTTAAATAATTTTTTACGTTAAATAATACAAATTTATATACCAAAACAAATTAACTGTGAATAAAAAGCCAGAAACAGTGATTAAATTACCAGAAACAATGAACAACGTTTCCCCAGGCACCATTGAAAATAGCCAAGATAATACACTGCTGCCCTGCCCTATATGCTCCAAGCTATTCAAAAGACGTGGCCTAAACATACATATAGATAAGTCACACTCACAGACCTACATGAGCAACCAAGAAAATGAAAACCCTATTAGCAGTACTAGTACTTCATCAAACCAAAACAACAACAATCCAATAGATAACCTATTCAAAGAAGGTTTTGGTGCAAAAATGATAAACAATGAAGGCGGCCAATACTTTACATGGAGACTCCGCTGGAAGAAAAGCATAAAACTGACGGGAAAACAATACAACCTTCCACAAGGTAACGTCGGTCGTCATTTCATTGACCTCCTAGCTAACGAAACCAATAATCTAGTTAATGAATTACAGACGAATGAATTCTCTGAACGAATATTCTTCTACTGCAGCACAATCCTCCAAAGGGATAGTTTAATAACTAAAGGTTCAGACATCAGACGTCTAATAAACAGAAGACTAGTAATGTGGCGAAAAAATCAATTTGATGAATTAATACAAGAAGCAGAGAGATGTAACAAAAAAAATAGCCGCCATAAAAACAGCAACAAGATTGCGATCATATGTCACGCGTGTGTAACACACTGATGCTACAAGGAAAAATAAGACAAGTGAACAGATTTATCACAGAACGTAATAGTGGTGGATTATTAAAGCCTGACGACAAAATTGGAGACAAAAATGTATTTCAGATCCTGGAAGAAAAACATCCAAACCAAACAACACCGATTATATCAGATTTCGACCAAACAACACAACTTCCAAACCTTGTCGATGTTGACGTAACATCCACCCATATTGAAAAAGTAGCAAGAAGCATCTCGGGAGGTGCAGACCCAAGCGGACCGATGCTGATCAGTGGAAAACGATGCTTTTAAGATTTGGCCCACACATCTTCAAATTAAGAGAATCAATAGCAGCTTTAACAAGAAAACTAGCAAACGAAATAGTAGAATGGGATGCAATAAGGGCACTGCTAGCCAGAAGAGGCATCGCCCTTGACAAATCACCTGGTGTCCGCCCAATTGGTATAGGGGAGGTACTTAAACGTGTCATAGCAAAAGCTATGGCTCTGACGACTGGCACTGATGTACAAGAAGCATGCGGAGCAAATCAACTATGTAATGGAATAAAAGCCGGTATAGAAGGTGCAGCACACGCAATGCCAGAAAGCTTCCACGAAGAAAACACCGAAGGTATACTACTCGTTGACGCTACCAATGCATTTAATGCCCTCAATCGTCCATTAGCACTATGGAAAGACTTCTATGGCCCAGATGCTCGAGATTCCTCTTTAATACCTATAGAGGACACGCAGTCATATCATTTAGAAATACCAATAAATACATATTAAGTAAAGAAGGAACGACCCAAGGAGATCCACTGGCAAAGCAAATGTACGCGATTGGAATATTACCACTAATAAAAACATGCAAAAACAAGAATAAATACACTCAGAACTGGTATGCAGATGACTCTGCATGCTTAGGCAAATTTGATGAAATACTAGAATGGTTTAACCTGCTAATGAAAGAAGGACTCCTACCCTGATGTGGCTACTACCCTGAGCCAACAAAGAGCTATCTAATAGTCAAAGAAGGCCTTACAGAGATTGCCAAACAAAAATTAGAGGAATCAAAATTGTAAAAGCACAACGATTTTTAGGAAGTTTGACAGACATAAACGATAAAACCGGCTATATACGACCAAAAACAAAAAATTGGCCTGATTGCATCATTAGAATAACAAAAGCTTGTGAAAAATATCCTCAAGCTGTACATACCGCATTTACTAAATCACTACAATGTGAGTGGCAATACCTACAAAGAGTGACTACTGGAACAGACGAAGACTACAATGACCTAAAGAACGCAATCAAGACTCATTTAACACCCTCCATACTAGGCAGAGAAGTAACATCTATAGAACATGAACTCTTTGCTCTTCCAGTGAGGCTCGGAGGCCTTGCAATGAATGATCCCACAAAGCAAGCTAAAACCTCACATGCAATATCATTAAATGCCAACAAAATACTAATAGATGCAATTCGAACCGGCGAAGAAATTAACATAGAAGACCATCAAAAACATGTATATGAAACTTTAAAAGAAGAAAGAAAAAAGCGGGAAAATAATGAACAACATGAACTAGAATCAATCATGGATAAGCTAACAATAAAAACAAAGAAATGCATCCAAAGGGTAATTAATAAAAATCATCACAGTGGCTAACAATACTACCGACCAAAACTGATGATACCGACCTAACAGCAACGCAGTTTCGTGACGGCCTTGCGATCAGATACGGGCATGAACCTTCTAGCCTGCCACTAACCTGCGACGGTTGTGGCGAAAATAATTTCAACCTAAACCATGCACTTAATTGCAAGAAGGGAGGGCTCATAAGAGGTAACGACCAACACAGAGACGATATCAAAAAAAATTGGGCTGAACCAGCATGGGGTTCGGCTACTACTGAGCCAATAATGCGAGCTGCAACCTTAGATCAACCAGGGCTAATAAGCGACTTACTACTGGAAAGCGTATGGGAGCCAGCGAGGAAGGCGTTCTTCGACGTTCGCATTGTAAATGCCGACGCCGCCTTGTATGGTCTACTCACATGGCCCACGATTGCCCAAATACACGCTCGCGAAAAACATCGCAAATACGACCTGGCTGCAGAAGATCTCAGAGCCTCATTCACTCCCCTTGTGGTCTCCTGTGATGGCGCTGTCGGAACGAAATATGAATCCTTCATAAAAAGAAGGGATGTTCTTGGTAAGGTAAGCTCCGTGAAAAATTGTATTATTTAATGTAATAAATGTGTTATCTCTCTCACATTTGTAATCTATGGTGGACGATGGTTGACTAGACAGTACCGAGTTGAATTTGCTGTTTTGCTATGTTGTTATTGTTATAATTTTTTCAATCACACTAAAGATTTTAATAATGAAGACAAAGTTTTTATGAATAATATGTATTGTGTACATATAGCACCTCATTATCTTAGTAGGTACCTATATTAAAAGAAGAAAGAGAACTTATAATAGATATTCATATTTGAACTATTCCTTCTGTATAATATTAAAGAGCACTACTAGTTATATCCAGTAATTAATTAGGTATTTTTTAGTATATTTTTTCAAAAGTTATTAATAATATAAGCGTACCATTATTGCTGTCATAGGAGCATTTTCTTTATCCTGAAAAAAGAAGTATAAAGCAATATATAAAATTGTTAAACATCAAGGTTTGGGTTGCTAGAAATTGTCAAACTACACAACGGGACTTAATCGCGTCGCGTAAGTTTTAAGATTTACCTCCGACGTTTCGAGGACGGCGTTGTCCCCGTGGTCTTACGCGATTAAGTCCCGTTGTGTAGTTTGATAATGTTTAATAATCGTGAAAGATTAAATCAGTGTTTCGCTAGAAATTACAAATACAAATACAAATACAAATTCTTTATTTGCCAGAATACAGTGAATATGTAAATGGTGACTTAAAATTAGTAGTACAGTGTACTCTACTCACAATTGAGCATGCAAAACTTATAATAGGTACATAATGTCATGCGATCAAATTAAATAATTGAAATAGCAGAAACCACAATAAAATAAATTACAAATCATTAAGTCAATCAAGCTGGATAATTGTAATGCAAAGATTTAAAATGAAGCGAATTAGAGTATCGAGTAGAAGTTTAACATACAAATAAGTATGAATACGTGTTCGTGTCACTCTAAAATTTTAAAAACGTGAAATGTATTTATTCCGCCAAAATGTATGTATGTCTTACTTATTAGCAATTTTCACTAGATTTTGAAGTTGTTCAATTTTAGAAATTGTGCACACAGGTGACAAAGCTCGCTCTCTCTGTGGCCAATATTCCCAGGTCTCAAAAACCTGTGCAACCAGATGCAAAAAATCATGGCCACTTTATGAATGAATTCATTCATAATGCGATCATGACATTTTGCAACTCGCTGTACTTTATACATATAACTTACCAATATTTTCATCAACTTCCCTTGCAAATCGCCCATTGCCTTCAGTGCCTCATTTATAATTCCCTGAAATGTTTTATTTTTATTAAGTATCTAAAGTACGCTTTTTTGCAATGTTTCTAATTGTAAGAATTAGATATTTACCAATAAAAAGGCAGATGATTAATTCGGATAACGACTGCAGTAGCTTGTTACTGTTGTAGCGTTAACGCGGGAGATTTTGCAGTTAATTTACTATTTTGTAATGTAGGACAAGAGTACTTTCCTGGCTACTACGAGTATTAATAGTAGGAGATCCGAGATATATTCGACCTTCACCAATCTGTCTGACGGATGTAACTATGAAAATATGAAAGGAAATATGTTCCAGAACATAAATAAATAGGGTTGCCTAAAGAAATATGGTCATGGCTATATTTAATTAATTTTTGAATAAAAAAATATTTCGTCAAATTTCACCGGTTTGTCTGACGATCGAAATAAGTTTTAGTGGAAAGTATACAACTTGTACAACATGAATCAACTAGGTTGCCTATCTTTTTCCGGTCACTATTATGTGGTTGCCGTGTTTAAAGAGGTGATTTTATATCGATAATTTCACTCATCTGTCTGACGCTTGAATTACACATAAATATGATGGTAATTTTATTGCAAATACAATGGTAAAATTGCCTGCGAAAATCCGGTCACAAATAAGGGTTGCCAAGCTTTTAAATAAAATAAGAAGGGAAGACTTTTAGCGATAACTCATAAACGGCTTAACTGATCAAGTTTGTTTTAATTTTATTTGAATAAGTTTTTTAAGCACTATTTTTATTTTTGTGATATTTTTCGTATTTTTTGGACTGATGGTTCAAAAGTTAGAAGCAAAAACCTTATTTTTTTCTTTCTAAATGATTATTTCCGAAATGAATCCCTTTATCAAAAAATGTTGTTTATAGACCCCTATTTATTTTGAAAGACCTATGGTGCGGGATTATTGATAAAATTTGATAAAATTTAAAAAACTTGTAAAATTACACCTTCTCGAGTTACAAAAACAGAACCTTCCCCTGTCTTAGTAGGTTTCGTGTGTACAAAATATAGATAAATAATAATAAATAATAATATATATTCATATAAAAATAAAGTACTGGATATCTATGTATATGTATAGCATACACACAAGCACTCCTGTAACAGTCACACCTTTTAGGTACACACACACATACACACACACACACACACACGCACACACAGTAGCGCCAAACGCCTTCCGACCAGAGGGATCAGGCTGAAAATCAGGGCTGGATAATACCACCAATCTAGCAAAACCTGAGACTGGTGCCCATTGCCTATGTACCAAAAGAAAGGCTGTCCTGCACTTGTAAAACTTGTTAGTACTAATAATTGTCTATTATAAGCTATAATGTACTTATACTGTAAGATTTCGTTTTTTTGGCAATACATTTTTTTTTATTTTATTATTTATTTATTAATAGGGGTTTTAAGTAAACATTTTTTGATAAAGTGAATGTTTTCGGAAATAATCGCTTCTACAGAAACAAAATGTGTGTGACAATTTTTTTATCATTTCAACCCTATAGTATGGGGTGTCGTTGGATAGGTCTTTCAAAATAAATAGGGGTCTATATAGTGTAGTAAATAAAGGTAGTGGACCCCGCAGTAATTCCTCTGACAGAGAAAACTTTACAATATGATAAAGTATCAATAAATAAAAAGTATTGTATAAATATCCAAAGAATAATAATAATAGTATTAAAGTAAATACCTAAAGTTTTAAATCGGTAATATCTTTTTACGGAAATAGCTCCGCTCAAACTTTCGTCTTCACCGGACATATTCATGTAACGAATTGCAACAATATATGCAATATCAAAAAAAATATTCCAGCAGAAATACCAATAATTTATTTGGTAAAAAAATTTTGGACGGAGGAATTACTCAGTTAAATATATAAACAGATTTGTATTTTTACGTATAAATACCTAACTTAGGAGTGTTTTTAGGGTTCCGTACCTCAAAAGGAAAAAACGGAACCCTTATAGGATCACTCGTGCGTCTGTCTGTCTGTGTGTCACAGCCTATTTTCTCGGAAACTACTGGACCAATTATGTTGAAATTTGGTACACATATGTAAATTAGTAACCCAAAGATGGACATATATTTTTTTATAATTTTAAAATACATAGGGTCGAAGTTATTTAAGAAAATACAAATAGCCAAAAAATGACCATTCCCCCCTGTATCTCCGAAGCTACTGGGTCTAAAATTTTGAGAAAAATACACAAAATAGTTCTTTACCTATAGATGACAGGAAAACCTATTAGAAATGTGCAGTCAAGCGTAAGCGGGAATTATGTACGGAAACCTAGAAACCAATCGCCGATGGGGCCTTGGGGGGAAAGCGCCCACAGGGTTTTCAACGAATGTAGCCGCAGGTTAGTCGAGTTGACGCGTGACCAGAGGATCAGCATTGCCATACAACGTGGCAACGCTGCCAGCCTTCTGGGCACGCTGCCAATAGACGGCGATTTGGGGCAAATTTTCTATTTATAGTTTTATTTTTAAGCTTAGTTTTAATTTTAGTTTTTAATTTTAATTTTTGATGTTGGTTTGGAGGTTAAGGGGGCAGGAAGATAAACAAACGTGCTCGCTTATAGAAGTCCTGTATTCGACTGACGGTCGGCCGTTGGACGCAGCCAACGGTACTTAGCCTATACTTATAGATAGCTATAACATCCCTCCACCCTTAGTCTAAAAATATTTCTTATAATTAACTACGTTGCGGGGCCGTTTAGATGGCTCATGAGATGGTCGGTCAGAAACACTCGTAGAAACTGGCGCCGCGGTATTCTGCGCCGGCGACGGCGGGGGCGCGCCGACCTGGAGCGGCGGCGGTGCCTCGGCGTCCTGGGGGAGCGCAGTATTCGAAGGGGCGACTTGACTCGAGGCATTGGTGGCGGCCAGAGTCAAACCCTCTTCGCAGTCAGCCCAGTTGTCGGAGGCGACAGGGTCAGGTGCTGCCGGCGCATGCACCGTCGAGGTGGATTCGGACTGAAGTTGCTGACTGGAACCCGAAGACGTAGGTGACAAAATGATGGCCGGCATATCCATCTCATTCAGTGAAAGTTGACCATTATTACCACTCTCTCTTTCGCGCCAATTCTCAACGTTCTCCCCTTTATACTTCAAAAGTTGATTTGAGTGTTTTTTTAACACAGTATTGCAATCGAGTAAACTAACTAGGTATACAGTAGCACCGAGTTTTTTTACTATAACACCTTTCACCCAGCTCGTTTTCTGAGCTTTATAGACTTTAACTAAAACTAATTCTTTATCTAAGAACTCCACCACACGGTTACCACCATAACTAATAGCCTGCGAGCACTGTTTTTGTTTTACAACTTCGTCGAGTGTTGCGTTCAGAGGAGGTGGTTGTTTGCATTTTAAAAAGTCTAATCTGCTACGTAGTTTGGTTCCGAATAAGATTTCGGCAGGTGATTTTCCTGTTGTACTGTGAATGGAGTTTCTATAATTGAACAAAAATTCATTTAATTTACACGGCAAATCTCTTTTGTTATAACCGGATACAATGATGCCCTTAATAGCATTTTTAACAATTTTTACAAAGGATTCCGCTTGTCCATTACTTATAGGGTTGTACGCCGGTGATGTTACATGTGATATGCCATTTAAACTACAAAAATCCCTAAACTGAGTGGAAACAAAAGAACTCGCGTTATCCGAACATATTGTATGAATTAAACCAAATCTCGACATAACATCGCACAGCTTTTCAATCACGACTTGAGTACTCGACCCCGAAGATATGTCATAACATTCTACCCATTTGGAGTAGGCATCGACAATTATTAGGTAAAGTTTGTTATTTATAGGTCCTAGCATATCAACATGTACGCGATACCAAGGCTGGGGAGGGTACTCCCAGCAGGCAAGGGGCGCGCGGGGAGGGGCGGGCCTCAGCCCGGCGCAAATGCTGCAGCTGGCAACAAAACATTCGATATCAGCTGACATGCCTGGCCACCAAAACCGGTTGCGCGCTTCTAACTTCATTTTAGTACTACCTAAATGACCCTTATGCAGTTCTGAGATTATTTGTTTCCGACAGTTTGTTGGAATCACAACCTTGTGCCCACGTACTAAGCATGAGTTTTCTAATGATAGTTCGTGTCTGCAACTGTAGTACGGTGTTAAGCGCTTATCGCTATTCTTTTGTGGCCATCCATTTAGCACGCTATGTATAACATCTGATAATAATGGATCAGATTTAGTATAACATATTATGTCATCTAGGCTTAAAAAACGAACACCGTCGTAAACAAAATTAATATAAGTTGCTTTATCTAACAATTCATCGTCATGGTTAGTGCATGTCTCTGTGGCACTAGTCGTGGCACGACTCAAAAAATCAGCTGTGTTGTGGGCACTGCTTACGTATTCTATCTTAAAGTTATATGAGGCTAGAAATATAGCGTAGCGTTGCAACCTGTTAGCTGTGACTTCCGGTATGCCTTTGTTTGGGTTAAAAATTGATAGGAGGGGCTTATGGTCAGTTCTCAATACAAAAGGGGTGGATCGGCCGTATAAGTACTGATGGTACTTACGAATACCATAGATAATAGAAGTAGCTTCTTTTTGTATCTGACTATACGATTTTTCAGCTGAGGTGAGTGAACGAGACGCATATGAAATTGGTCTTTCAGGGCAGCCTTTTTCTTTTTGGGACAAAATGGCTGCCAAGCCAGTTGGTGACGCGTCAACTGTCAAAAACAAATCTGCATCTGGGTTGAAGTGTGCTAAAACTTCATCGGATGCCAGTATATTTTTTATGTTCGTTACCGCCGTCTCATGTTTGGCCTCCCATGACCACGGGGTGTTATTTTGCAATAAAGAGTGCAAAGGTTGCAAGATGGAGGCGGCATTTTTGACAAACGATCTATAATAATTTACTAGTCCAAGAAAAGACTTCAATTCTGTTACGTTAGAAGGAGTTTTCGCCTCTAAAATGGATTTTATTTTATCAGGCGATTTATGGAGTCCGTTACGATCGATTATAAATCCTAAATAAGTAACGGAGTCCTGGAACAGGGAACATTTGCTACTTTGTAGCACTAAGCCTGCATCCTGCAAACGTTTGCATACTTCTTGCAGCCTATGCAAATGCTGATCATGATTTTCCCCAGTGACCAAAATGTCGTCCTGGAACAAAAGGACCCCCGGTATACCGGACAGGAGGCTTTCAATTGTACGTTGAAAAATAGCCGCTGAACTAGACAAGCCAAAAACAAGGCGCGTGTACTTATATAAACCCTTATGAGTGTTTATGCATGTTAACATCTGTGACTCGTCGCTAAGCACTAACTGATTATATGCACGGGATAAATCCAGCTTTGAAAATTGCTGCCCGCCGTGCAGTTTCGCAAACAACTCTTCAATTCTAGGGAGGGGATACTTCTCAACTTCTAATTGCTTATTTAGGGAAACCGAGTAATCTGCACATATTCTAATTTTGCCGTCCTTTTTGAGCACAGGTACTATGGGACTCGCGTATTCGGAGTAGCTTACGGGTACCAAAATTCCAAGGTTTACCAGCCGGTCTATCTCACTTTCAACCATGTCACGGAGGGCAAAAGGTATTGTTCGAGCTTTATAAAAAATTGGTCTCGAGTTAGGTTTTAGGCTAAGGGTGACAGCTACACCTTTACAACACCCTAATTCCTCAGAAAATAGACCTGGGTATTTACTGGCTAACTCACTTAAGACCGTGTGTGTGCTAGAGGAGCTGTGTGATTTTATAGACGATATTTGGAGATTAAATCGCGAAAAGAAATCACGACCTAAGAGAGGAGCGCGACGACCACTAACGATATGAATATTTATGTTATTTGTGATACCCCTATAAGTAATAGGCAAGGACACTACGCCTACAGTTTCAATAGGGTCCTTATTATAGGAAGTTAAATTGGAGTTACATGGCCCAATCGGCTCAGTGAAGTGTTTATAATAGGTGTGTTCCGACAAAACCGTAACAGCGGCACCTGTATCTATTTCAAATCGTAAGTTGACTCCATTCACAAGTACTGTCTCATACATAGGCTCACCTTTTAAAGATTTAATATTATGTAAGGCTCGCTTACCGTCATCGCCGACCTCTTCCTCCTCTGGGCAACACTCGATAAAGTTGACTTTCGCACTACTTTTCTGACACATCCTACGCAAATGTCCCCGCTGACCACACGTTTTGCACCTGTACTTCGTAAACTTGCAAGTACTCGAACCGTGACCTTTGTACCCGCACGCCGGGCACACGTTGTCGCGCTGAGCTGGCCCCGGCGCGCGCGCTGATGACGACGCCGCTATCTTTAGTACAGCCTGCTCCTGCACAGTTATATTCATCCCATCCTCGTCGCCAGTGTTGGTTTGGAGGTTAAGGGGGCAGGAAGATAAACAAACGTGCTCGCTTATAGAAGTCCTGTATTCGACTGACGGTCGGCCGTTGGACGCAGCCAACGGTACTTAGCCTATACTTATAGATAGCTATAACAGTTTTTAAAATAATATATATCGCCGATCAGTTTAAAAAAAAAACGCGAATCAGACTCGCACTTGGCCGGTTTTTTTTGGATATTTATATGTTAGTTTCGGCTCATACTATACAATAACCAAGCAAAATTTCATCGACTAAGAAATTAATGCATGGGTCTCCATACAACAACTTGCTTCATTTACTACACTATATAAACAACATTTTTTGATAAAGTGATTCATTTCGGAAATAATCATTTAGAAAGAAAAAAATAATGTTTTTGCTTCTAACTTTTGAACCATCAGTCCAAAATATATGAAAAAAATCACAAAAATAGTGCTTAAAAAACTTATTCAAATAAAATTAAAACAAACTTGATCAGTTAAGCCGTTTATGAGTTATCGCTAAAAGTCTTCCCTTCTTATTTTATTTAAAAGCTTGGCAACCCTTATTTGTGACCGGATTTTCGCAGGCAACCCTATACCATTGTATTTGCAATAAAATTACCATCATTTTGATGTATAATTCAAGCGTCAGACAGATGAGTGAAATTATCGATATAAAATCACCACTTTAAACACGGCAACCACATAACAGTGACCGGAAAAAGATAGGCAACCTAGTTGATTCATGTTGTACAAGTTGTATACTTTCCATTGAAACTTATTTCGTTCGTCAAACAAATCGGTGAAATTTGACGAAAAAAATTTTTTTTTAAAATTTAATAAAATTGCCTTGACCATATTTCTTTAGGCAACCCTATTTATTTACGTTCTGGAACATATTTCCTTTCATAGTTACATCCGTCAGACAGATTGGTGAAGGTCGACCTTATATCTCGGATCTTAGACCATAGTTGGCATGTTGTATTCGTGTCCATAAAACATATGTTGCACTGTATTGCACTTTTTTCTAAGACTTTTCTTCTCTACTACAAACAATAACTCTTCGAATGTAGTATTATTTTTTATTTTATACATACCTCAAGGAGCAGATTATTTAACTACAGAAAAAAGGTTAAATGATAAATATATTTATATTTCTATAAATTACAAATATTCATATATATGTAGGTACCTACTTGCGACATTAGGTCCATATTTTTGAAATATAAAAAGTGATAGTGTCCTTCTAAGTGAATTCTGCACCTAATAGAAAGTGCCATTATAATGTACCTATAGGACATTAATACACAAATTGACCAATGCCCACAGTAAGCTCTATATGGCTTGTATTGAGGGTACTTAGACAACTATATAATACTTGTACAGAACTATTTATACATGCTTTATGACTCCCAAAAACACCATAACTCAGGAACAAAATATCCGTGTTCGTCACAGCATAAATAAATGCCCACCAGGAGTTGAACCCGGGACCATCGGCTTCGTAGTCAGGGTAACTACCACATTCTGACACCGTGTAATATATGCTAAATAAGCTTAATCTCACTTTTATGGAGCAAAATACATTAATTGAGAAAAACATATATAGTGCTCACATTTATTTCACACACACATACACACCCTAAAAGCATACACCTTATCACCCTCTCTCACACATCATTTTAACTAGATTTAGTTACTGTTACCTACTCTTTTGTAAGCCCCAAGATACAGGCTCAGCCTAGTTTGGGGCTTACCGGACACCTTTGTGCATGTGTATTTTATTATAAATAAAAAATATTCTATTCTATTCTATTCCAATTCTATGCTAATCACGGCACGGGACTCGCTCACCCCAGTATTTTTGGCAGCATCGGTTAATTTCATGAAATAATTGCTCTAAACTCCGTCTAGAGAATTCCTAGTCTATGTTTGTACCTATCTGTGTTCCTTACTATCGGTTTTGTATTCTGTTTTTAAAATTTGGTAAGGAACACAGATGCAAAATAGTGCACACAAGTTCAAAAATATCGACTCGGCAAAAGCTCAAAAAATATAAGCAAAATTTAGGGGCTGGCACTTTACCGCTTACCTCTCCCAGCGTATACATCGCTGGCAGTACAGAGAGGTAACGCAGCCAGCGTTATGGGTTCAATGCAGCGGGTAGAGATTTTAGAAGGGGTACCTATTCTTTAATAAATCGTCCTAGTTCCTAAGAGCAGGAAGAAATATAGCATAGATTATGTTATATAACTTGCCCTAGTTCCTAAGAGCAGGAAGAAATATAGCATAGATTGGATCTAGGGAGCCGACCCTTTCCGCCCCTATTTGGGGCACGGTACGATCTTGTGGCTACCGGGCCAGATCAGCTTTGTTTGACCGTAGAAACAATTGTGCCAAGCGGCATCGCCTGAGACAAAAGTGCATACTCACTGCACTTACTTAGCCTACGAATACAAGTTCGAAATAATTGCAAATTTTGAAAGGCTTTATCTCGGAAACTGTTGGATGTTCAGAGACAATCCTATATTGGGATACCCTCCTCCAATTGAGGGGGGATTTAAATGTTCTCGAGGCAGAGATGTAGGGTTGGATCCGGTATAGATTTATTTGACGTTCATAAGCGCATTGTAATATGACTGCTTGATAAACTATTTTTTATCTAATCTTTATCAATTCTAATGTCGTACTGTCGCTTTAGTCAACTTTTAAATCTCTTTGAGAAAGTACTATCAAAAACTAGTCTTTTATTCTTATAATCGCCCAAATCTAAAAGGAAACCGAAATTTTCGTTTTTTGACAAAGTTGCGCTCGGCGCTCGTGGTCTCAAACTTGGATTATTCATTGGCCCAACATCATAAACAAGTCTGCAAAAAATCAGAACTACCGGATTTGACGCAAACGCCAAATGTATAAAATTACTGTATTATTAGATATAAGCGTTTCTTTAACTTTGAAAATAAATAATATTTTGAAATTTTATTAAAAACAAAAATGGTTTTTTTTTTCTAGTGTAATATGCACCATAAGAGTGGGATCAAGCTTACTTTGCATAACGTCGGTGCGAATAAAAAAATCGCAAAGAGTTTATTTTTATTTTACATAATTATTTTAATTCCTTTTTCAATTTCCCGTCGACCTATATCAATATTTTTTTTATATCTTTATTAGTTTTGTAAATAACTAACAAAATTTGTACAAAAAAAATAGCTATGTGATTTTTTTAGCACATAACGAAATTAAATGCCTTGTTTTCCGTCGAAGGTGATGGCGATAATGTTGCACATGGCGATTTATTGACCCTAAAATCCGCTATGTATCATTTCTCGTACTACGTTACTTTGGCAACAAATCGCTATGTGTAAACTTTACACATGACGATTTTAAGTGAACCAAATTTAAGTCGCTATGTAGCAAAGACATATGTAACTTCGTATAAGACGAATAAAGTCTAAGGAAAAAACGTGCCTCGGAATTCAAGTAAAAGTCATTCTCGAATATATGCCGCACACACATTTAGCCTATCCTCGGCTAGATGGCGTGACGACACCGTTTCATATTTAACAATTTTAACACATAGATATCAGTGAATGAACATGGATCAAAATGATATAAAAATAATAAAATCATTTATCCATATATATACATTTTTTGATCACTTTATACGTTCTTATTTTGAGTTTTAGTCGTGTGTCGATAGATGGCAGTAAATTTACAGTGACTACAAAATTTACAATGATAGGACCCCTCTATACTATCTATTCTTTTTGCTATGTAGCAATACTCTAGTTAAAATAATTAATATTGTAAAAATTTACGACTATCTACAACTGTTTATTTTCTTCATAAGTATCATGTAAAAACCATTGATCTACCAGAAAATAATACAGGTGCAACAAATATATTAGAAAAGGGAAATTATTTTTTTTTGTACTAAAGTATTTGAACAAATTAAATTATTTTTCAGAAAAATATTTTAATTTGTTCTGAGTTCTGGGGCACTAAAGGCCTTGGTCACTTTTTCTTAGTATATGACATTTATTTTCAGTTTATAATTTATATAGGGGCTATTCATAAATTACGTCATTTCAAATTAGGGGGGGGGGGGGTCTGGACATCGGATGACGGTAGCATGAAGTAGGAGTAAATGGGGTCATTTGAAGCATGATTTTTGGATGATTATAGGGGGGGGGGGGGGTCAAAAATCGTCAAAAATCGATGACATAATTTATGGACAGCCCCATAGTAGTGTTTCTACTTGATAAAAACAAATTAAAATATTTTTCTGAAAAATAATTTAATTTGTTCAAATACTTTAGTATTGATTGGCAGCGCCATCTCTCTCGCTAACTCGGTATCACATGAGTGATCTAGTTAGAAGGTCCGAAACATACTGTTCTACCTTAGGGATGGCCAGGGGGCGCCATAAGCCTTCAGTAAGAAGTGCATATACTTGGAAAAATTCGACCTATGCCGCTGTGGCCCGGTGGCCGAGTGGCTTAGGCACCTGCCGCGATAGCAGAGGACGCTGGTTCGATTCCAGCCTGGGGCACTAGAGGCCTTGGTCACTTTTTCTTAGTATATGACATTTATTTTCAGTTTATAGTTTTTTTGTCTCCTGAAAAGTAGCTAAAAAATACATGGCGATTTTTTTATTCGCACCGACGATAAGTAGGTATACATAATTATTACACTGTGAGAGAGTGTAGAAGTGTAAGTAATAAATAGATATTCCTGACAAGGTCATGTTGTTAATAAATAAAAGTGAAATATGTACCAGCTGAAATAAAATAAGTATATTTAGACGTTTTACATTCGAAAAATTATTTTGCAAAGTTTAACTATATCAAAAGAAGAAAATTATGTAATTAGAGTCAGGCTACACTAACTCTGCAACATATTTGATAGCACCGGGTGTACAAGTGTTAGGTATTTTAAACGACATAATTTTATAGTAGTTTGACGTCTATGGTAACACTTCCACATTCTGTGCTATCAAATAAGCTGCAGAGTTTGCGTAGCCTGATGCTGATTATCATATTTTTAATATAATATTAATAAGCAAAAATTAAAGTTCAAAAAGCAAGCGGAAAACCCGTGGAGACTTAAAATGGAGAAAAAATTTTTTTTAAATACATTTCGACACTTCGGTCCGATCGCTTGTAATCAACTGAGCTACAGAAGCTTATATTAGACGCATAGCGACATCTACTGTAAGAATTTTCTATATCAACGAGATTGGATTTCCCAAGTTATACCTAATAAATACTAAATTAAATTTTATCAAGCAGATACGCCTGCTAGCGATAATAAGAATAACAGTTGCTAGTGTTGCTACACAACTAGTAAATTGATAACTCTAAATAAATACCTTTTTTTCCCCTTTGTTTAACTTGGCCTCCTGGATATTAAGCAATAAAATTAGTTATTTTACAAGATTTTATTTTATAGTTTTATTCTGGTGTCTGTCTGTAATCCAAATCCAACATATGTAACTTAAATTATAAATACCTAATGGAAACCGACAGAATATAGTTAATGACTGACAACGAGTTAGAGACCGATTCAGAATTCACCATTTATGGTTTCGATCTTATTTTAACCTTATGCGGGCTGTACACACTCGTCGAGAGACCCCGACACAGGCCGAGAACGAGTGTGTACATGCTGCTCCCTTCTGGTCTCGCTCTTCCTTGTCTCTTCTCGCGCTTCTCCGATTGGATCAGAACGGTGCCGAGACTCCCGGCGAGAGGCTCTCGACGAGTGTGTACAGATGACATTAAAGATGCTTAAAGTATGACCACGCTACACACGACCACTGGACCAGCATGGCATCTCCCTCGAGTCCTCCTACACAACAAAGAAGAAGAAGATGACACTAACACTCGGATGACGCCTAGATTGGCACGATGCACACGCCAGCCTAAGCTACCGGTTTTTGAGGGGACTGAGGAGTTGGGAGTTGATTGGGGGTTTGGGTTAGAAGTTAAGTGGTCTGGGAGTATGGGGTCGGGGAATGGCGGTTGAAGGGTTGGTGGTTCAGGGTCGAGGGGTTCAGTGATCAGGGGTTGATGTGTTGTGAGGTTGAGTGATCGTGTAGTAGGTATAAAGCATTAGGTATAGGGCTTGCAAATATTCGAAACTTTCAGGTATTCGAATATTCGACTTTTTCTGACGAGATATTCGAATATTCGAATAATTATTCGAATATTTAAAAAAAATAAGAAAAGGAACGAAAAATCGGTTTATTATCGTTTTATTCAAAAGCTTTTTTCACATATTGCTAAAATTAATAATATTTTGCAGAAATCCACTTATTGACTAGATTTTATCATCCTACTCTGAAATACCCACGTTTATAAAAGCAAGTAAGTACCTAAAACGCAAAATTAGACATTTTCAATATTTCTTGATAAAACTTTTTATTATAAATGCGTCGTTGCGTGAATTAATATAACTTTAACCATCCAAACACGTATGTAAGAGAGAAAACATTTTAGTAGTTAATCACTAATCATTTTCTGATTTAAATTAACTTCTTGTCGTTAAGAAGCCTGTAAAATGGCCTTTAATTCCATTATATTTTGAATCTTTATTGACTTTATTAGTCTTGGCAAGTTTAGTTTTGATTCCTAATGGTCGGCTGTTATATAATAAGTTATATAATTGGTATTGGAATATTTAAGGGAAAAAGTTGGCTGACTACGGGGTGGATCATTCGTTAGCTAAAGGTGCATGGTTAGATTACCTAGTTCGGTAGGTTTGGTATGATCAAATTTGTGAATTGCGATAAAGGGCAAGGTTTAGACTTCGAATATTCGCTTAAGGTACGCTTTTACTCAATAAACAAAATGACCCTTTATCTTAAAACTTACGTAAAGTTACTTGTACCTAGAAAAAGCATTAGCCGCACCGTAATAAAACATACTTTTTGATTTCGTTTCCTTTGAAATTGAGTTAGGTTCTTAGGTTTAACTGTATTCACGAAGCCTATTGAGAGGAATACAGTAAAAACATTATTTCCTTCGCATTTGGGTACCTGCGGTTCCTCATTCACTGTTAATACCCGGCAAAATACACAGAAACTGTAACTATAACGGATGAAAATAGATTTTACCTAGTAATAAAAAATATTCGAATATTCGAAACCTGAGCGGCCGAATATTCGAATATCAAAACAGGTCGAATATTCGACATATTCGAATATTCGAATATTCGAATTGCAAGCCCTAATTAGGTATAAAGGATTCATATATCTTGTAATTAGACCATAGAGTTCATGTATCATCTGCCGGTCCCATATAGGGTATGGCATCAAGTATCGCCAGGACGGTACCATATAAGGAACGGTGTCATGTAACCACATACCATTCTCTAATATAGTACATATAATGCTCATGTAACAATAACAAGTGTATCATGTTCAGGGGTCCATTGACCCTCTGTTTGTAACCTAGTTATAGTCTATATAAAATATCAATATTCCTAATAAATAAGTTCAGTATTAAACCGAACCTCGAACCGTTTCATTCTCTCCCGTCGCGACCCCAATATCACATGGCGATCCTGCCAGTGGCATATACGGTCTGCACCGTATATGGACGGTTGAGGGATTGGGTCAGTGGCGGGTGGAGGATGGATTTAGTGTAGTGACAGGAATAATTTCCCAGACGGACTCGAGGAAAATCCTGATTATTTATAGTATACGAATTGAGTGTTAAACATGATTATCGGCTCGATTCGGAAAATGAATTAGATTTCTACTAGACTTCAACAAGTTACGATACGGATAATTTAAAGATATTTGTAAGATAGATATGTCAAATTTGACGTTCCCGCGATTCTGGAGGTCCTCTTGAACGATTTCGACAAGACGATTATGACTTAGATATCCAAGTCACATCTAGTCGATATCTAATGTAGATCTAGTTGATCTCTAAATCGTCTCAAGCTCTTGTGATTATCTCGAAATCCGAATAGGCCTGTATGTTTTTCATTCATGCGTCACTCTCTTAACAATGCCTTAAAACTAAAAATGGAATAATAAAAACTTTTTACGAAAAAAAGAAAACCAACTTCAAAACGGACGAAATAAAATATTATATTTTTTTAAGTATATGCGTTACTAATTGATATGTTTGATTGAAGTCGGTGCCAAACCAAGTAGTAACAATACCCGACAAAAATAATCAGCTTTCAGCAGCTATAAATCCCATTACAGCTGTACTAATATTTTAAACGTGAAAGTAATTCTGTCTGCCTTTTTGTCATCTTTTCGTAGTTAAACAACTGAAGCGCTTTAGGTGAAATTTGACATGAAGGTAAATTCCTTGATGTGTTTTATATTTTGAAATGTGGTCCTCTGAATAAGGGACGGGATATAACTCAGTCCCAATCCCACACTGGCATGCTATAGACTGTTCGAAAATTAGTAAGAAATGCTCTTTGAAAAATATGACGGCAAATAAACGCATTGGATTTACACTAATATGTGCCGACGAACATAGTAGGTACGGATTGCGCCAAGAAGGTTCGACCGTATGTTCTGAGGTGTGTTCTTACTTATTAGGTACCTACAGAAAGTACGTTCATTGTCGTCGTGTAAGGCAATCCAACGTACATACTTGTATAGCCGCATCCTTATCGAATCGCACCAAAATCATGGTATGTTTCAAAATTTTGCCTGGCACCGATTTCTAACATATCAGTTGGTAACGCATATACTAAAAAAGGATAATATTTGATGTCGTCTTTATTGAATCCGATTTTCTTTTTTTTTGGTAAAACTTTTTATTGATAGTCGAGTGTGCTCAGGCCATAAAAAGGTCAACTACGGCGTTCACTGAATAAGAGATTTCCTTTCGCAGAATTACTCTTTGAGTTCCTAAAATGTATTTACGAAGTGGAGCTACTCAGATTTTTGATCCAGGTGGGGGGTGGGACCACGGGCACCCCCCAACTGCATCAAAAATCTGGGTTTTAAGTGTAGGCGACGTCTGTGGTTAATAATTGTTTAAGTTTAGGTTATGTATCAAGCTTAGTATCATTTTCAACTAAATCAAAGATGTAGACATAGATTTCATCTAAATCGGTTCAGCCGTTTTTGATTCACTATACAATCCGTTACCTTCCTTTTCACTTTTAAGAATTTTTATGGAATATAAACTATCCTGTTCTTCCTCAAAATATCTCTATACCAAATTTTATATAAATCGGTTATTGAATCCCCATACAAATTTCCACATCCATTTTCACACTTTGAAGGGATGATTTAAAATGATGCTATGTTCTTCCCTGGGACTGAAACTATTTCTGTACCAAATTTTAACTAAATCGGTATAGCGTGAAATTTAAAAAAAAGTTTTTTTTATTTTATTTTATGTGTTTTTACTTCGGAATGGTGTCATTATGATATCATAAATGAATTCCGTATCCCCGATTTATACGAAAACGATACCAAACTTGGCCTAGTAACATAAATGGTATAGATATCAAGATAAAGTTGAGAGCCAAGGAAATCATTTGTTCACGCAACGCCTTATTTTAGGACCCACACTCTCAACTATGAACTTAGCCTTGTAATTTGAAATTGTATCTATACACCCTACAATAAAATAAAGGAAAAATACTTACATCAAGTTTCTTTGTGAGCGAACTTAACCTTTGCACATAATTATAGATAATCTACAAGTAAAAAATATATATATTTTACTGAACGAAAAATACTTAGGTAAGATAACGTACTTGTGCTCGACAAGCAATGCCCAATAGATGACACCTTGCTGTCACCTCTATTGACAATGACTTAAGTTTCAAGATGACATGTACTGGGACCGCGTCGAGCACCAGTACGTATACCTTACATTAAGTTTATTTCTCATTGTACTAAGTTTTGTAACGATTATTTGCAATTTTCCACTCTAAAGGGAGTCGGACTCGCGTGTCAAGGGTTCCGTATTTAAAATATATTAAAATATTCCTTATGCACGGTAAGTAGCTACCTCGTAGCTAGGTACAGTCACCTGCAATAATATGTTAGTCTTCGAAGGCCGCAAAAATATGTGACACAATCTTAATGCTCTACAAATAAGGTCGTGTCAGATATTTTTGCGGCCTTCGAAGAATAACATATTATTGCAGGTGACTGTACCATATGGCACCGTGTATAGTTGAATTTTTTTAAGCGGACCGTTTAGTACTATGAGCGCTGATAGTCCTAAACGGTCAGCTTAAAAAAAATCAACTATAGGTAGGTAGCTCGAATAGAAAGATCAAATAGGTACAGAACAATAGTACGTAGTAGAAAGTGCCCAAATACGAAGACCGAAGGCCGAGCTCCGCGTAGGGCCAAAAGTTCGGAGCGCCCGACGGGCGCGCGCTTCCCGCAAATTCCCACTCCCGCAAGTGGGAGAGAGCCGTTGTTAAGAAACTACACTGTACGGGTGTTTTTTGTCGTTATTAAGTGCTTCTTAGTCATTCAGTACAGTATAGGTATATTTTACTTTTCCGTTTGCTAAAGCAGTGGGACAATATGGGCTCATAATAAAAAAATAAAAAAACAATAAAGCAGAGCGATTTACTTGCTTAGAATAGTCAGAATAGTCTGAATCCTACATAAGCGAATTTGTAGAATTGAAATTTAATAATATTTGGACTTTTTATCTTGAATTCAGAGAAAAAGAGGTTTTCTCTATTAACGATTTCGAATTCTGTAGAAGCACAAATATATGATATTCTGAATCATAATTAGGAACTACAAAGGAAAAAGTCAAACTTAGACTTTCAACTTCTTAAACAACACCACTAACTACAAGGTTAGGAAGAGTAGGAAGCTATTATATTTAACTATTTTATAAAATTATGCATCGAATGGTTTGCTATTAGCAACTATAGTTTCCCCAAATAAATACCCCGTATCATTGAAGTTAATAAAAGTAACCATTTTAATAAGGTGGTAAAATGGGTGGTAAAACGAAGTGGTTTTAACTGCATGGTTGACTGATGGTACCCGTGACCACCTTCCAGCTCCATCTTCAGACCCTGAATACCACCTTGTGTCAAAGATCTAGTTGAGACGAATCAAACGGGCCCAAACACGAAGTGTTTTAGTTACATGGTTGATTGGTAACGGGTGACCACCTTCCAGCTCCATCATCAGACCTATATATTCTGACATGTCATCAAAAGCATTTGTAGTCAGCCAATTTAGTACCTACCTATAAAATGTCAGGTCATTTCAAATATTTTTAATGCTATCCGGTAGTTGTTATATTATAAACCAAACTATAAAACCAAATACACTGTACTAGCATCAAAGTTTCTCAGTCGCCGTTTACACGCACACAGTATAGCGTTTTACACGGCGCTCGCTGCACACAATGATAAAAAACCTCGTTGTCACTGTTGAAAACATGCGGAGCCAACCGAAACACGTCCTGCCTCTACAAGCTCTGCCGCGGTACTGAGGTCGCGAGCGCGCGTCATCGGTAATATGGACTTGTTAAAAAAAAAATGCCAAAAAATTGTAGTAGACTTATGTATACCAACAGTATAAGCAAACGTTGCAGATTGCTTGAGTATGAAAATGACTTCGATATTAAGTAGATTTTCGTAAGAATTCACATTTGTTTCGGAGAGAAAATAGAATTTCATTTTACTTTGAATTTCTCTTTCTCAAAGTCATGTAGAAAAAATATCACCTATATTCCTAAAGTACAGGGTATTAGTAATACAAAATAGTCAGCGTTAGCAGAGTAAGCTTCTCAACGTTTACACGCGGTTTTTCGTAAACGACCATAAAAAAACATTACTAATTTAATAAGTGCTTTTTCTAATATTTAAACCTAAATTCCTAATGATAAGAAGATGCTCTTCCTGGATCAAGTACTCATTGTTTCTAATAATGACCGTAACGTCCTGAATTTCGTCTAGGATTATTATCTATATTACATTAATTCGACTTTTTCTTAAGAAAGCTCTTTCTTTTTTTCATTGTATTTCTAAGCAAAATCTATCTCAATATACATACATCTTAGGCCCTATGCTAATCACCGTTTAAATATTCACCCGAATTGGATTTACACACTGTATATATAATGTACATGTAAAAATCAACATGAAACAAATCGAGATAAATTATTATCTAGTCACTTTTCAAGATCAGATACTTATTAGGCTAGTCAAATTAGATAAAAAAAAAGTTGTGAGGAATTAATTCCCAGCAAGCCAGTCGGGTAAAAATACGTTTCCAGTAACAATATAGAATAAAATAGTATTTTTACCTGATTGCATCAGAAGGAGGGTAATGTTTTTCGAGCGTGGGTATGTATAATATGTTCATTTATTTGGCACGCCCTACAGCCCAAGCGGCTAGACAGTTTTTGACATACGAGGTGTGGTTGAATTCGTCAGAATTGTGGTAGTGACAAAGGCTACATTAATTTTGAAAATGGCGCCCGTAATAAAAAAAATGGAGGGTGGGATTGTTTTTTTTTCTTACTATAGCAATATGGGTACCAAATGAAAGCTAGTGAAAAGGCCATCACAAAAATATATGTAAACAGTCGGGTTTTTTTGTTTGTTTTAATAATAGTTGCAGTTTAATGTAACAGAAAATTATACTTTTTTTAACTTAATGTATTTTTCTTATTTTTTGATAAATCTGGTTAATTATTTTTTAACATTATATAGAGGATATTCACACTCACTTGGTATGTATTTTGGACCAATCCATTCAGCCATTTCCAATTTAGAACAGTTAGAAGTCAATGTGGATAATGAAATTTTTGAAAGTTTTCTAATAATTAGTTAGACCAAGTATTGAAAATGTTACAGTATGTTATATATTTGTGATCTACTCACAAATCCCTTTCATTTGGTATCCCACATGGAATGTTTAAAAGAAAAAAAAGTTTGTACTGCCGACTTTACACTGCAGGGTATTACACTGCATGCATCGATACCCTATTCACCCATATCCGAGATGACATGAGCGAAAATCGATTTCTAAAAGAGTTTTCTTTTGCTTGACGCTTTACTATTATATATGTCAGCACGTCTTTTATTTACTTCGAGGATTTATATAATCAATTTCCGACGAAACCTAATGTCACTACTTGTCCCTAGGACACTGGCCGACATTGGCTGCGATATTTTATATAAGGTTTTTGTAATCAAAAGTATCAAAACTCATTATGGCTAAATTGATCATGTTAAAATGTGTTTCGTGGAAAGTTTAGTACTTACTTCTCCCAGTTCAAAAGTTAGGGAGGAGGTACAGTATTGCGGACTATCGAAGCGATTATTTTCAAAAGCATTTATATTTTTAGAAACATCTAAAAAGTTATTTTAAAATAATATTTGAACTACCGAATGATGTTCCTACCAACATTGGCGTGACGTTGATGATTCTTTTTTCACATTTGTTATTATTTTGTATGGAGTGAATAACCACAGACTTACACGAATAATACTTACATTGCCCTGGTTGTTTGGTGCGTAGATATTCTGAAATTAATTTTGATTTTAGTTCTTTTTTATTATGTTTGTATCACGTAAAGATTTTTGAACCAACGAGTAAATACATGTACAAGTCGTCTCTTCTTCTTCCTCGCGTTATCCCGGCATTTCGCCACGGCTCATGAGAGCCTGGGGTCCGCTTGGCAACTAATCCCATGATTTGACGTAGGCACTAGTTTTTACGAAAGCGACTGCCATCTGACCTTCCAACCCAAAGGGGAAACTAGGCCTTATTGGGATTAGTCCGGTTTCCTCACGATGTTTTCCTTCACCGAAAAGCGACTGGTAAATTCAAATGATATTTCGTACATAAGTTCCGAAAAACTCATTGGTACGAGCCGGGTTTGAACCCGCGACCTCCGGATTGCAAGTCGCACGCTCTTACCGCTAGGCCACCAGCGCTTCAAATACATGTACAAGTCGTATGTGTCAATAATAATATTCTATTTTACAACTCAAGGGGGCTATGAAAATACATACAACATTTATGTACGTATACCTATGGACAAGAACTTTACCTGATACTGTGTAGAATCAAGTAGGTAAATTGCCTATTAATCGAAAGACTCAGATGATAATGATTATCTTTGATATAGAATCACACTTTAAAAAACCGGGTAAGTGGGAGTGGGAGTTACTTTACTATTATGGTTTTGTTATATTCATTCCACTCTTTAAAACCTTTTCTACATAATATAAGGTCTACTTGGGCGGTTTACGAGTCATTTTATTTGTTTGATATCTTGTAGTAGTAGTATTAGTAAACTCTTTATTGTACAAAAAGACATATTAAAAATAACATACAATTAGTAAGAAGTACAAAGGCGAACTTATCCCTTTGAGGGATCTCTTCCAGTTAACCTTTGAGTAGATGAGAGGAGAGAGTGAAAAGAGGGTGACAAATGCAGCAAAATGTACAACAAGGTACCAGAAAGATAAAGAATATAAATACATACAAAATTTATAGGATAAACATACATATATTACACAAAAAGGAATGGGGAAAATACACTAAAAATTGGAAAGAATTAGAACGATATAAAGCAACTATACAATAGATATTAGACAAATTAATCAGTCAGATCAGATAACCATAGCTTCTTTAACCTCTCCTTGAACGACGCAACCGATTGTGCCTGCCTGAGCGACACAGGCAGCTCATTCCACAGCTTCACTGGACGCGCAAAGGACTTGTTGTATCCTCGAGATTTGTGAGGAAAAAAACTCAAAAAACTTTTATAAGTTACAAGAAATTAAACAAAAAATTGACTTGTAAATCGCCCAAGTAGACCTAATATTATGTAGGACAAAAGTACACGTACGGATGCATATGTAAATGTGCACGCACACATACATAGTTAGTGTCGGGACCAAATCAGGGATGGTGCTTCCAAACGAGTTTCCATAATATGCTTCAAGAGGGCTCTCTTTACCTATATACTTACGTTATTCTTTAAAGATAAAGATAAGATAAATATAGTTTATTATTAAAGTAGGCATATTACAATGTGCTTATGAACGTCAAATAATGCTATACTGGCTCCTACCCTATATTCTGTATCTTTAGGTATTTAAATAAAAGTAAACAAACAATTTGTACATTTTCGGGTAGTTATAACATTTATTGGTTAACCAACCAAATATAAAACCGCGTGGAACAGTCAATGAACTACCTGACTTTAACCTACATTATTTGATCATGTAATGTTTTCATCTACCCTCAACTGGCTTAAGGAGCCATTTGAGGGTAGACTTTGTTTACTTTTATTTAAATACCTAAAGAGACAGACTATACACCTCTGCCTCGAGAAAATTTAAGTCCCCCCTCAAATGGAGGAGGGTATCCCAATATGGGACGGGCAACAAATTCCCCGGGACAATTTTTTTCAAAACATTACATCTTATAATTAACATGCATTACGAGTTAATAAGAAATATACAATTATACTTCGCCTCTACCTGTGCAAAATGAACATCAAAATATTTTAAGCGGATAACATCTTTACCGCTTGAAGAATCTATCTAATAATACCTTTAAAAACGAGCAATTTCTGTTTATTTATTTATATATATTCGGGGATCTCAGAAACAGCTCTAACGATTTCGATGAAATTTGCTATATGGGGGTTTTCGGGGGCGATAAATCGATCTAGCTAAGTCTTATCTCTGGGAAAACGCGCATTTTTGAGTTTTTATATGCTTTCCGAGCAAAGCATATAAAAACTACAATAGCAAGTACTCGATACCTTTTGGACATTACACATGAAACATTAACAAACAGTAAAGCTGTTATCTGTCTGGAATATTATGTGCATTTCATTTTGCACACGTAATTAGCGGTTCTGATTTAACAACAGATAACAATGCCATTCATCGGCAGGTAATCTCTCAAGAACATAACAATCAATCAATCAATTTTTATTATCGTACAATATAAGAAATACGTAAAAATTAAAACAGAAAATTACTTACAATCTGAAAAAAAAAATGATTATTTGAAAATTAATATATTTGTTAGGCCATTCAGAAAAAAAGAAACATTAGCTTGCCTAGGAGGCCTAGCAGGGTCTCTTTTTTTCCATGAAGTTTTAAGTCATAATGTATTATTTGTCCGCATTTTCGTTAGTAATAATTTGTTTGGTTCAGAAACGCGTAATTTTTCAGGATTGCCATAAAACAAACCTGACTTATATCTATAGGGTAACCTTACGAAAATCCTGAAAAGTTAACGGTTTCAGTTTTATAATATGACAAACAATACATTATGACTTAAATCTTTATCTGAAACGAAGAAACCCCGGTCTAGGAAAGTGACATAAAGGCTGACATAAAATAAAAATAATAAAACGTGTCTCTCTCTCTGTATATGATTACGGCGAATCATATTAAGAAATCGTCGCATTATATTTCTTCTGAAAAATCCACTCATCGATAAAGCGTTTAAGGTGGGTGCAAGTTTTACATTAACCTATTTTTTTTTATTCCCGGATATTAAAATAAATGTTGACTAGTGCAATAAAACAGCTAGCGTATTTTTTTTTATTTATAGTTGGTTCGATTCCCGGGCGAGACAAAGCGAATTTGTAAATCTCTGAATGCAGTTGATTCTTTTTAAAAATAAGAGAATGCTTTCTAGCTAACTTAAGTATTTAAGGCACATTCCCTTAAGGGCCCATATATTTATTCCACACAAATATAAGTAGGCAGTCGATAGTTGTTAGAAGATATACATATTTTTTGATATGAATACTTTCTAAAAACAATGGATTTTTTTCATATAAGAGACGGAAAAGTTACCAATTATGTTCTAAATATAACAATCAATCAATCAATTTTTATTATCATACAAGATATTGTATACGTAAATATTAAAACAGAAAATGACTTACACACTGCTAAAAAAATGATTATTTGAAAATTAATATATTTTTAGGCCATTCAGAAAAAAAAAGAAAAGTTAGCTTGCCTAGGAGGCCTAGCAGGGTCTCTATATTTTCCCATGAAGTTTTAAGTCATAATGTATTGTTTGTCCGCGTTTTCATTAGTAATAATTTGTTTGGTTCAGAAACGCGTAATTTTTCAGGATTGCCATAAAACAAACCTAACTTAACCTATATATGGGGTAACCTTACGAAAATCCTGAAAAGTTAACAGTTTCAGTTTTAGGACTAATGATAATATGACAAACAATATATTATTACTTAAATCTTTATATCTGTAACGAAGGGGCCCTGGTCTAGGAAAGTGACACAAAGGCTGACATAAAATTAAATTAATAAATCGTGGCTCTCTCTCTGTATATGATCAGGGCGAATCATATTAATAAATCGTCGTATTATATTTCTTCCGAAAAATCCACTCATCGATAAAGAGTTTAAGGTGGGTGCAAGTTTTACTTTATAATCTTTTTTTTTTATTATTCCCAGATATTAAAATAAATGTTGACAAGTGCAATAAAAGAACGAGCGTTTTTTCTTTTAATTTTTGGTTGGTTCGATTCCCGGGCGAGACAAAGCGAATTTGTAAAAATCTTTGAATGCACTTGTTTCTTTTTAAAAATAAGAGAATATTTTCTAGCTAACTTAAGTATTTAAGGCACTTTCCCTTAAGGGCCCATACATTTATTTCACACAAATATAAGTAGGCAGGCGATAGTTGTTAGAAGATATGTATATTTTTTGATATGAATACTTTCTAAAAACAATGGATTTTTTCATATAAGAGACGGAAAAGTTACAAATTGTATTCTAAACACAACAATCTAAAATCAATCAATTTTTATTTTCATACAATATATTGTATACGTGAAATACGTAAATATTAAAACAGAATATGACTTACTCCCTGAAAAAAATGATTATTTGAAAATTAATTTATTTGTTAGGCCATCAGAAAAAAAGAAAAGTTAGCTTGCCTAGGAGAGTAGGAGGCCTAGTAGGGTCTGTATTTTTTCCCATGAAGTTTTAAGTCATAATGTATTATTTGTCCGCATTTTCGTTAGTAATAATTTGTTTGGTTCAGAAACGCGTGATTTTTCAGAATTGCTGTAAAACAAACCTAACTTAACCTATCTATGGGGTAACCTTACAAAAATCCTGAAAAGTTAACGGTTTCAGCTTTAGGACTAATGATAATATGACAAACAATACATTATGACTTAAATCTTTATCTGAAACGAAGGGACCCCGGTCTAGGAAAGTGACATAAAGGCTGACATATGTCATCTGTATATGGTTTTACTAATGTATTGCAGAAAGTTTTGTGACATAATTATTTTTGTATCGCATAATGTTACTTGGCAGAAATGTCGTGTAGCAGAATTACATTTCGCATAGTATCATTTAGCATACAATCACTTCGCAGAATTTTATAATCCGGAACTATATTTTGGCATACTGTTGATGTTCATAATAGTCTTTTAAACGATTATTGCTTTCGCAAATTACAAGTGTATTGGAAAACATTTAGGTGGCATAAATCAGTTTAAAGAAATCTTTATTCTCAAAAGAATTACATTAAATTCGCTTACATGAGAAATATACATATTTAGTTAGTTTTAGCGTGCAGTATTTAACGATAAGGTTATTAGTAACTTAATCTAAACATTAACAATAATATAATATCGTCTAAATTTGTGGGTAATTTTTAGTTGCTAAGCAGGACAGTATGCATTGAGTTGTTCTGGCCGGTCGTAGATAATACGTCTACGAGGGCATTGATGTGTGATCGGATGGATGCGGCATATCGCGCGTAGGACAAAAACTTTGAACTCAAAAGTAACGCTACACTAAAAATATATGGGGCTAAATGGACTATATTAAGGAAATATTATTTTGGACAAATTGTTTACACTTTTTCTTAAATACATTAGATGTTTTAAGTTTCTTATTTCTACAGGTAGCTGGTTATACAGTTGAGCACCCTCTTGAGTCACATTTCGTCGCCCAATTGTGGTTCTTGATGAGGTAGTAATTAAGTTTTCAGCGTTTCTATTACGATAATTATGTAGGGTTTTCTTTTTTGTAAACTTTAGTTTTGAGTGTATGTCTTTGTGTAGTATTTTTCTAACAAGTAAGCAAATATTAAAAGTGTACAGTTGTCTAACGGACATAAGTTTAGTCTCGTTATACACTTTTACAGTTGGTGCCAAGTGATCGTAATGGAAAAGTTTTTTAACTAGTTTGTTTTGGGTACGCTGTATTTCTTTCAGATTAGTTTTAGTAGCGCTGCCCCACATTTCTATTAGATATTGTAAATGAGGTTTAGCCAGTGCGTTATATATCATATAGGACACTCTACGGGGAAAACACCGAACAGTCGTGCGTAAGGAACCCACTAATCGCGATAACTTATTTTTGACATGTTCGATTTGTGGTTTCCAAGTCAGACCGTCGTCCAAAATTAAACCTAGATATTTTTCTTCTTTAGTCAGTTTTAACGACTCGCCATTTATATAAAGTGGTGTAAATTCAGGATTAACTTTGTTTTTAGCTTTAAAAATTATGTAAGATGTTTTACTGGCATTTATTGTTAATAGATTGTATTGGAACCACTCATTTAAGATGTCAAGATCCTGTTGCGCTTTGATTAGTACGTCACTGATGGAAATTCCATAATAAAATAAGCAGGTGTCGTCTGCGTATAGAGTTAAGTCACCGTGAAGAGGAACTTCCTGTATGTTATTAATATAAATTAAAAACAATAATGGCCCCAAGATAGAGCCTTGAGGGACTCCGCAAACGATTGGAAAGGGTTTACTTTGGTATTCCTCTATTTTAACAATTTGGATTCTATTTGCTAGGTAAGATTCGAATATCGTGTACGCAGAATCAGTCAGACCTATGCTCTTAAGTTTCTTTAGAAGCAAAGTATGGCTAACCGTGTCGAATGCTTTTTTTAAATCGATGAATACTCCAAGAGCTATATTTTTTTATCTATGTTTGTTTTTATCGTAGTTATAAGATCGGTTGTTGCCGAAAGTGTGTTTGACTTAGGTCTGAAACCGTACTGGCGTTCGGAAAGGAATTTAATTTGATTTAGGTGTTTGTTAAGGCGGTCATATAGGATTTTTTCATAAATTTTGGATATCACGGGTAGAACCGATATAGGGCAATAATTGTTTACGTCAGATTTTGATCCAGATTTAAAGATTGGGGACACTTTTGCAATTTTTAGACTGTCAGGGAAGCACGCATCATCCATACACTTATTTATGCAGTGACTTAATTCTATGGATATGGATTCTTTTAGGCATTTGAGTACTTTAGTACTAATTTCATCTATACCAGTGGCAGTATTGGCGTCTAAACTATCTATATGTTTCCTAATTTCATCCGGATTACAGGGTTTTAATTTTGATAAGAGAATGTTATTCGTGTGTTTAGTTGATAACGTTTGGGTATTATTTTCATGGTATTGCGGTGAAATTTCGTTTGCCAATGTTGTACCAATGGTAGAGAAGAACCTATTGAAGTATTCACAGAAATTGATCAACTTAATCAGATGCATTATTGTGTGACACAAACATGGGATAGCATGATTGCTTTGAATTTTTTGGGAGATCGTAGTCGCAGTTCTAACCTAACCTAACATACTTTTCTGGTAGCCATTCGTTTTGCTTAATACTAACCTACCTACCTAATGGTCGCAGTTCTAACCTAACCTACTTTTCTGGTAGTCGTTCTTTTTAGTAGGAGGTCGCAGTTTCTTATGCAACCTAACTTAACTTACTTTTCAGGCAGCCGTTCGTTTTTGTATGAGGTCGCAATTACAACCTAACCTAACCTACTTTTCTGGTGGCTGTTCGTTTTTGTAGGAGTTCGCAGTTCTAACTTAACCTAACATACTTTTCTGGCAGCCGTTCGTTTTTTATGGGAGGCCGCACTTCCAACCTAACGTAAGCTTGTTTTCCGGCACAGGTTCAATTTTGTTGGGGTCGCGGTTCTTACTTAACCCACTGCAAGCAGAAAAAGAAAAAGTCATTAGGCCATAATAAGAGTATGCTGCAGGATGATTATGGGACATAAAATTTTACCAAGCGAAAGTTGGCAAAAGTTATCTTCTGCTAAATAATATGCTACAAAATGTTTTGTATGCGTTAGTAACAGTGCCAAGTAATAGTTATGCAAAATTATCATTCGATTAAAATTGTATCTGCGTTTCATGTTATGCGAAGTGTAATTCTGACAAACAATATTATGCCAGATGAGGGTAACCCGATACCGGCGAATCATATAAAGAAATCGTCATATTCTGCCGCCTTAAAGAAAAAAAAAACATAACTGACAAAAAGTAAGTTTCGAGAAAAGCCAAAACACTTTGCACTCCTGTTCAAATAGGTTAAATTCAAAGTACAAAGTTGAAACTTTTGTTAATGAACAAAGTAATAGTGTAGAATTTTTATGCATTGTATTTTATTCGATTATCTATTTATGTAAATAAGTTATTTAGAAAAAATAGTTTTTGCCTCGTAAAATAAATAAATAAAAAATTATTTACCAACATTAAATTACATAAGTGCGTAGGTACTCATGTCGTTTGTGATAGTTTTGCACTACGATGTCTAAGAAATAAAAACAAAAGTACACAGTTGTGTTCATGTTACTGATCGTACCAGAAGGTGAAAAAGCACAAATTAGTACTTTGTGGTTTTCTTGCTTAGTAAAAGTGATGATGATGATGATGATGATGATGATGATCATCATCATCATCATCATCACTTGATGAAAAGTAATCAAATTATGACTTATATAGTTAAAGGAATTCATAAACTTACGATGAAGAATCAAAATAATTTATCAAAAGAAAACAAATGAGGTACTTTTAGAGATTTTTGAGTAATAATGTAACACAAAACTAAAATTAACCACAATTAGATTGCTCTAAGTGGATCTATATCTGAATCACTAAAATCTTTTCTCCTATCTATGCATTCCCTAAAATTGTTTGTCATAATGATCAGATGTCCTAACACGCGTATACCCTAATTTTGGTTTCCCTATTATCGAATGGCCGATTTTTTTTTGTCCTAATATGTTTTTCCCTAATGACACTTTCCATATCGAGTATTTATCCTAATGTTATGTAGCATAATCCTTTTATTGCCTAATTATTGTTAGGCCTAAAAATTATATATCCTAACCATCATGTTACCTAATTTTATGACTTAAATCTTTATGTGAAACGAAGGGACCACGGTCTAGCAAAGTAACATAAAGGCTGATATAAAATAAAATAAATAAAACGTGTCTCTCTCTCTCTCTCTGTATAATTATGATTACGGCGAATCATATTAAGAAATCGTCGTATTACTATTCTTATGGAAATTCCACTCATCGATAAAGCGTTTAAGGTCGGTGCAAGTATTACATTAAACTTTTTTTTATTATTTATTTATTTATTTATTTTTAAACTTTATTGCACACAAAATGTACGACAGGCGGACTTAATGCATGCTTCTTTTCTAGGTATAAAAATAAATGTTGATTAGGGCATTAAAATAGTTAGGGTGTTTTCTTTTAATGTTTAGTCGGTTTCGATTCCCTGGCGAGACTGAGCGAATATGAAACAACTCTTTAAATTCAGTTATGAAGAATTAAAAATAAAATAATGATTTCTAGCTCATTTAAGGTTTAATGGCACTTTCCCTTCAGGGTCCATTCATTTATGCCACATTGTATAAGTGGCAGTCGATAGATGTTTGAAGATATACATATTTTTTTATATGAATACTTTCTAAAAACAATGGATTTGCTTCATATAAGCGACGGAAAAGTTACCAATTATGTTCTAAATATAACGATCAATCAATCAATTTTTATTATCGGACAATATATGAAATACGTAAAAAATAAAACAGAAACAGACTTACATACTGAAAAAAAAATATTATTTGAAAATTAATATATTTGTTAGGCCATTCAGAAAAAAGAAAAGTTAGCTTGCCTAGGAGGGACTCTAATTGTTCCCATAAAGTTTTAAGTCATAATGTATTGTTTGTCCGCATTTTCGTTTGTCATAATTTGTTTGGTTCAGAAAAGTATGAATTTTCAGGATTGCCATAAAACAAACCTAACTTAACCTATCTATAGGATAATCTTACGAAAATCCAGAAAAGTTAATGGTTTCAGTTTTAGGACTTATGATAATAAATATGGCAAACATACATTATGACTTAAATCTTTATGTGAAACGAAGGGACCACGGTCTAGCAAAGTAACATAAAGGCTGACATAAAATAAAATAAATAAAACGTGGCTCACTCTCTCTCTGTATAATTATGATTACGGCGAATTATATTAAGAAATCATCCTATTACAATTCTTCTGGAAATTCCACTCCTCGATAAAGCGTTTAAGGTGTGTGCAAGTATTACATTAAACTTTTTTTTTCATTTCCAGGTTTAAAAATAAATGTTGACTAGGGCAATAAAATAGCTAGGGTGTTTTCTTTTAATTTTAAGTCGGTTTCGATTCCCTGGCGAGACTGATCGAATTTGAAACAAATTTTTAAATTCAGTTATGAAGAATTAAAAATAAAATAATGATTTTAACTCATTTAAGGTTTAATGGCACTTTCCCTTCAGGGTCCATTCATTTATTCCACATTGTATAAGTGGCAGTCGATAGATGTTTGATGATATACATATTTTTTTATATGAATACTTTCTAAAAACAATGGATTTGTTTCATATAAGCGACGGAAAAGTTACCAATTATGTTCTAAACATAACGATCAATCAATCAATTTTTATTATCGGACAATATATGAAATACATAAAAAATAAAACAGAAACAGACTTACATACTGAAAATAAAATATTATTTGAAAATGAATATATTTGTTAGGCCATTCAGAAAAAAGAAAAGTTAACTTGCCTAGGAGGGACTCTAATTGTTCCCATAAAGTTTTAAGTCATAATGTATTGTTTGTCCGCATTTTCGTTTGTCATAATTTGTTTGGTTCAGAAAAGTGTGAATTTTCAGGATTGCCATAAAACAAACCTAACTGAACCTATCTATAGGATAATCTTACGAAAATCCAGAAAAGTTAATGGTTTCAGTTTTAGGACTTATGATAATAAATATGGCAAACAATACATTATGACTTAAATCTTTATGTGAAACGAAGGGACCACGGTCTAGCAAAGTAACATAAAGGCTGACATATAATAAAATAAATAAAACGTGGCTCACTCTCTCTCTGTATAATTACGATTACGGCGAATCATATTAAGAAATCGTCGTATTACAATTCTTCTGGAAATTTCACTCATCGTTAAAGCGTTTAAGGTGGGTGCAAGTATTACATTAAACTTGTTTCTTCATTCTCATGTATAAAAATAAATGTTGACTAGGGCAATAAAATAGCTCGGGTGTTTTCTTTTAATTTTTAGTTGGGGTCGATTCCCTGGCGAGACTGAGCGAATTTGAAACAAATCTTTAAATTCAGTTACGAAGAATTAAAAATAAAATAATGATTTCTAGCTCATTTAAGGTTTAATGGCACTTTCCCTTCAGGGTCCATTCATTTATTCCACATTTTACCTATAAGTGGCAGTCGATAGATGTTTGAAGATATACATATTTTTTTATATGAATACTTTCTAAAAACAATGGATTTGTTTCATATAAGCGACGGAAAAGTTACCAATTATGTTCTAAACATAACGATCAATCAATCAATTTTTATTATCGGACAATATATGAAATACGTATAAAATAAAACAGAAACAGACTTTTTTTTTACTTTATTTATTCACTTTAAATTTTTATACAATTTTTACATGCATGCCACTATTGAAAAATCTCTAGGTTTTATGTAATAGTTGGCGAGACACTACACACACACACTCCGCGTTTGCTTAATACTATTATTACATTTATTACATGCTTAGTTGTGGTTCGGTAAACACAACTTAATCTATACATATCAAAATCTCTGCTTCTATTTTATACATTAGTCTAGACTTAGGTAGTATTTTTTTAGGATTGGCATACATTTGCCGTGATTTTCAACAATGTTAATGAGATCATACTGTAAATTCTTAGGTAAGGTGTTTAATATATATGGGAGTAAAAATTCAGTTACTCTTTTACCGTATACATTGTTACTTTTTGGTGTTGTATATGAAGGTAGATAGTCTAAGGTACGTAAATTACTGGAGCGAGTTTTTTTATCTAATGAGGGTATGATTTTACACTCCTCTGCTACTAAGGACAAACAAAACCTATCAAAGACGTTTATTTATTTAATCGTATGGCATGTTTTTACAAAATAGGCATAGATACAATTTTACAGTTTTATCGCGAAATAATAAAACGGGTCCAGAGGAATACAATTCTAAAAGTTTATAAGTCAACATTTAAACAGTTGAGCCACGCTGTTGCATCGGGTGTGAGTTGCAGCAGGTGTTCTCTAGCTCCAGTGTATGAGTGGAGAGGGCAGCGTTCGATGATGTGTTCTATTGTTTGGATGTCCTCGCCGCATTCACACAAGGCTGAATCTCTCCATCCCCACTTGTTTAGGAAATAATTACAGCGCCCATGCCCCGTTCTGAGTCTGTTAAGGCGGCACCATAGTTTTCGGGGAAGATCGAACCCTGGAAGCTGGCATGTGGGGTCCACGATTCCTGAGTCTGCATTTGCAGCGGTCCATTCGTCTTTCCATGCCTCGGGAATATTGAAGCCCTGGAGTTGCTGGGCAGCGACACATGAAGAGTTTCGGGTCTTCAGACGCTGAGGTGGCGGGTAACAGAACTCCACATGAATGGGTAATGAGGTAGCGGACTCAATCTTTGCAGCTTCCCTTTTTAGTGCAGACTTCCTTCGCAGATGCGGCGGGGCTATATGGCATAATATTGGCAGCCAGTGTGTGGGAGTAGACTTGATGGTACCCGAGATACATCTCATCGTGTCGTTTAGTTTGGTATCAATCTTCGCCACGTGTGCGCTTTCTAACCAAACGGGTGCACAGTAAGTATTCTGCTACCGAGTATACCAAAGCTAAACTAGTGGAACGCAAGCAATCAGCAGATGCTCCCCAGGATGTACCACAGAGTCTGTGCAGGATGTTGTTCCGTGATGCCAGTTTCAGCGACAGTTTGGTAAGGTGAGCTTTGTAAGTGAGGGACCTATCCAGCGTGACCTCGAGATATTTGGGACATTGGTTGTATCTAAGCTTTTCACCAATGAAATATACAGCTGGTTGGTAGTTTGCCAATTGGTTGCTTAGGTGGAAGCATGATACCTCGGTCTTGCTTTGACTAGGGATTAGGCGCCAACACCTGAAATATTCTGCCAGCCTCTCCAAGTCCTTGGTTAAGGTCATTTCCCCTGCTGAGAACCTAGGGCTTTGAGAAACTAGCGCAATATCGTCAGCGTAGATAAACTTAGTAGCCTCTGTATCTGGTAGGTCGTGGGTGTATACATTGAAAAGTAGAGGGGCCAGAACTGACCCCTGCGGCAGGCCGTTGTTAAGTTTCCTCCTTTTACTTTTGCAGTCTCCCAGGAACACCTCAAATTCTCGCTCGCTCAGCATTCTGGTGATTAGGTCCGCCACCTCTCTGCTTGGGATTACGGAGAGGACTTTGTAAATCAAGCCTTGCTTCCACACCGTGTCGTATGCGGCAGTTAGGTCTATAAAAACTGCTGTAGACTTGAGTGCGTTCTGCAAATCTGCTTCGATGTGGGTTGTAAGGGCCAGGACTTGGTCTGTGCAACTTCTTCCAGTTCGGAAACCAGCCTGTTCGGGCGGGGTGATGGCGTCTATATATGGTTCGATTCTGACCATTAGAACTCGTTCTAAGAGTTCATACTCCAGTATCAACAGTCCTATTATCAAAAAGTGCAGATATGTCTCTTAGGAAATCAAATGAACTACGAGAAACGAAAGAAAAATTAAACCAACTATCATCCGCATTAGACATAACTCAAAATGAATTAGAAAATACGATATTAGAAAATAATGAATTGCGTCGACAAATAGATAAACTCACTGTTGAGAACAATACTTTAAAAACTTTATGCTATTCGCCAAAAGTTAAAGGGAGTCCTTGTAGCGCAAAAAAAACAGCGAAAATGTCTTCTATTATGTCATCAAGCAGAATTTCAACACCAACCAGTGCTTCAAAGTCACCAAATACTACAGATGAAAGCACAGATGTCCTATGCTTACAACGAAAAGTCATGCTACTTGAACAGCAACTTAATGACGCAACAGGTGAAATTGCAGACTTAACAAAGCAGATAGAGATTTTGTCACAAAAACTCCTATGTACTACTAACACGAGTGCTTCATCGTCAGCGTCACCTACAAAGAGCAAGCAAGTGGAACAACTTCCAAATACGAGCGTTTTGCGGGAAACAAAAACTAAACTGTGTTTTATTAGTAATCAGAGGAATAATGGAACATTAGGAGCGATAGAAAATGCCTTCGATCAAGAATTCGATTTCTGCCATTACAACATGCCGAACTGCGGAATAAATGAATTAATAAAGACTTTAGACAATAAACTAGTGAATTTTACCCAGAGGGATTTTTGTGTAGTACTTTTAGGTGAATGCGATTTCAAAAACAACCGAGACAACTGTGAGCTCGTTCGCGACTTAAGGTCTGAGGTACAAAAAATAATACATACTAAAGTGATTATCTGTCTTCCTACTTACGTGTGTGGAGCTCCCATATATAATTATTTAATTGAAACTTTTGGTAAAGAGTTAATACAGGATATGCAAAAGGATTATTATTGTTACATTTTTGACACAAACTCGGAATTGTCTCTCGACATGTTTTCCAATTACACCGGGAAAATCAATAAATATGGAATAAAAAATGTATTCTTAAGTTTAAGACGATACCTCACAGGTATTCAAAAGTTTTTTCGTGAATACTAACCAAGGTGAAACACTCTATGTCAAGAAGCACTTTTCAGATCAACTTGTTATTTTACATCAAAACATTGCGGGTGTTCTGAATAAATCTGACGGTTTAGAAATAACACTAGCAGATTTTGCAAATGATTGCCTCACAGAGACCTTCATTCAAGCGGGGCATGAAAACAATGTACAAATTTCGAACTTCACACTAGCAAATTATTTCTCTCGAATTAATAGTAAACGGGGTGGGGTTTGTATTTTTACTAGACCGTGGATTGAATTCAATACATTGGACTTAAACAGATTCGCGCGAGAGTGTGAATTTGAATGTTGTGGAATCGAACTTGGGAAATTAAACTCCATAGTGATCTGCTTGTACAGAGTCCCACAGTGTAATCAGAATCAATTCATAGATAGATTGGATAGTTTTTTAAATTATATAGCTCAACAATATAAAAATAAATATATAATTATATGTGGAGACCTGAACATACATACTCTTAAGGATTCCCAAACAGCAAAATTATATAATGAAGTTTTGATCAGGTATAACTTACAGAACCATATTTCTGCAGCAACTCGTATCACCAGTACATCTCAAACCTCTATTGACCATATTATAACAAATATTACAGACTCTAAAACAGTTTCATGCATCATCCATGATATGGGTCTATCAGATCATACAGCACAGACTGTGCATATAAGGGTAAATGAAAACGCGAGTCCCAATCAGTTTTGTCTTTTCCGTAGAGATTACAGTGAAGAGAACATTTTAAAATTTGTTAGCTGTATGCATAATTTGAACTATAATAATGTTTACAATAAGTCTAGTACTAATTATGCATTCAACGAGTTTCATGATCTCTTGGGGCTTTTTCATGACTTATGTTTTCCTTTAGTGAAAGTAGTTATAACAGAGAAACCAAAAAAAGCTAAATGGATCTCAAAAGGTCTAAGGCTCTGTTGTAAACGTAAACGCGCATTATACTTACAAGCATGTAAAAGCAAAAATATACAGCTTAAGTCTAAGTATAAAATATACTCAAAAGTGTTACAGTCTGTTATACATAAAGCTCAAAAGAGAAGCAATTATAACTATATATTTAATGCTAGAAATGCGTGTCGCGCGACTTGGGATATAATTAATGATAGGGTGGGTAAATTTCGGCAACCAAGTTACATACACAATATAGTAAGTGATAACGGTATTACATCTAACCCTAAAGATATTGCAGAATTGATTAACAATTATTTCATTGATGTATCCAACAAGTTCCATCCAAATTATGGATCACCGCTACAAAATTTTGATCGATTGTCTCATAGTATGTTTTGCAATCCCACTACACCAAAAGAGATTCTAGAAACTATTAAGAAATTAAAAAACACTACATCAACTGGATATGATGAAATAAATTCCAAATACTAAAGGCTTGTGCCGAATCAATATGTGTACCTCTATCGTATATCTTCAATCTTTCTCTTGCGGAAGGAACATTTCCTGAAAGGCTCAAAAAGTCCATAGTTAAACCCCTCCACAAAAAAGGGCCAAAAAATAATGTAGCCAATTATAGACCTATTTCACTAATACCTGTCCTATCGAAACTGTTTGAAAAACTTATGCATTCTAGACTTGTCAATTTTGCCGATAAATATGAGATTTTTTCAGACCAGCAGCATGGCTTTAGAGCTAGTAGGTCTACAGCTACTGCAACTTTTGCTCTACTCAAGGATGTCATACAATGTGTGGATAGAGGCCAGCCAGTCGTAGTCCTGTTTTTGGACATGACAAGGGCATTTGACTTGGTTGCTCATCAGAGACTCTTGACAAAACTTGAGCACTATGGAGTGCGAGGAAATGTGCTTCGCTGGATAGAGTCATACTTAAGTCACAGAACGCAATATACAGAATTTGTTAGGAGGGAAGGCAAGTCTTTAAACACCTACAAATCTAACTGCAGAGAAAATTACTTTGGCGTGCCACAGGGCAGTGTCTTGGGCCCATTACTGTTTTCATTTTACATAAATGATTTGCCTAAAGCCGTAGATTTTCCTACCGTACTATTTGCAGACGATACTTCCGTAGTAATACCATGTACTGATATGCAAACATTTGAAAGTGACATTAATAGAACCCTGAATGCATTGGTCAACTGGCTGGAAATTAATAACCTATCAATAAATGTAAGCAAAACTAGGTATATGCAATTTAGAACTAGTAAACGTCAAAGTTTGAAGCTAAATATAACTTGTTTAGGTGATTCTGTCAGCGAAAATAAAAGCTTCAAATTTCTTGGTATAGATTTGGATGAACATTTAACCTTTAATGAGCATGTTGATGGTGTTTGTAGTAAAATAAATAAATTTATATTCCCTTTGAGGAAAGTCAGACAAACAGTATCTCGAGAATCCGCATTACTGGCATATCACAGCTACATTATGTCTACACTCAGATATAGTATAATAGTATGGGGTAACTCATTTGATGTGCAAAGGGCGTTCATAATGCAAAAAAGATGTATAAGAGCCATCTTCACAATGAAACAAATGGAATCCTGTAAGCCAGTAATGCAAAAGAATAAATTGTTATCACTACCATCCTTGTACATATATGAAATGGCTCTTTTTGTTCGTCTCAATGAAACTCATTTAAAAAAAAACTGTGATATGATAAGTTACAATGACCGTATATCTAGACAGCGCAATCTACTATTTTTGCCAAAAACCTGTCTCAAACAAACAGCTAGAAGTTCATTTTACATGTGTATAAAAATATTTAATAGGTTGCCAGCTGACATAAAAGACCTTCCAATCAACAAGTTTAAAAAGAAATTATTTTTATGGCTTAATGACATGTGTTTTTATTCCATACATGAATACTTTGATTATGACATGGAATAGTAATATGAATTTTAAATTGTAAATAATGAATTGCATGACTTTTCTAATGTTAATAATTAATCTGACATGTTATTTCTAATATTTTTATCTTAATTTTATGTTATTAGTGCGACTATACTTTAAATTTTGCATGCTACACCAAGCAGGGTATGGTTGAATTAATTAATATGTTATTGTACACCTTTGTAAACCCATATTCAGCAAATAAATAAATACAAATAAATACAAATACAAATATATATAGCTAAGTAGAGCAATTGCTCGGTAGCTCTCCGGTTGATTCTCTGGTTTCCCTGGTTTTAGGACTGCGACCACTTTCGATATCTTGAACTCCTTTGGAAGCCTATTTTGCCTATTTTGCTCAAAGACGTTAATAACTTTGCAATGTTTAAATAGGCCCTTTTTATCATTTTTATACTATTCTTTAATTTTATTCGGTACAATTTTTTTCAGAAGTGCTGTTTGTAGGTTATAGATTTGTTCCAAGTAGGTTTTGTATGTCCTCCCGTAGCTTGTGATACCATAACATATAATTGAGTCGGCAAGTGATTGGTAAAGCATACGTAGTGTATTGTATGGGAGTTTGTATTTGAGCAATGTTAAGTTAGCCATGACGGATCTAAGTTTTGAACATATGCGATCTATGTGCGGTAACCAATTGAAGTTGTTATCTATAATTAGGCCTAAATAGGTGTGGTGGTTGACACTTACATACTGAAAAAAAAAAATATTTGAAAATTAATGTATTTGTTAGGCCATTCAGAAAAAAGAAAAGTTAGCTTGCCTAGGAGGGACTCTAATTGATCCCATAAAGTTTTAAGTCATAATGTATTCTTTGTCCGCATTTTCGTTTGTCATAATTGGTTTGGTTCAGAAAAGTGTGAATATTCAGGATTGCCATAAAACAAACCTAACTTAACCTATCTATAGGATAATCTTACGAAAATCCAGAAAAGTTAATGGTTTCAGTTTTAGGACATATGATAATAAATATGGCAAACAATACATTATGACTTAAATCTTTATGTGAAACGAAGGGACCACGGTCTAGCGAAGTAACATAAAGGCTGACATAAAATAAAATAAATAAAACGTGGCTCACTCTCTCTGTATAATTATGATTACGGCGAATCATATTAAGAAATCGTCGTATAACAATTCTTAAGGAAATTCCACTCATCCATAAAGCGTTTAAGGTCGGTGCAAGTATTACATTAAACTTTTTTTTTCATTTCCAGGTATAAAAATAAATGTTGATTAGGGCAATAAAATAGCGAGGGTGTTTTCTTTAAATTTTTAGTCGGTTTCGATTCCCTGGCGAGACTGAGCGAATTTGAAACAAATCTTTAAATTCAGTTACGAAGAATTAGAAATAAAATAATGATTTCTACCTCATTTAAGGTTTAATGGCACTTTCCCTTCAAGGTCCATTCATTTATTCCACATTGTATAAGTGGCAGTCGATAGATGTTTGAAGATATACATATTTTTTTATATGAAAACTTTCTAAAAACAATGGATTTGTTTCATATAAGCGACGGAAAAGTTACCAATTATGTTCTAAACATAACGATCAATCAATCAATTTTTATTATCGGACAATATATGAAATACGTAAAAAATAAAACAGAAACAGACTTACGTACTAGAAAGAAAAATTATTTGAAAATTAATGTATTTGTTAGGCCATTCAGAAAAAAGAAAAGTCAGCTTGCCTAGGAGGGACTCTAGTTGTTCCCATACAGTTTTAAGTTATAATGTATTGTTTGTCCGCATTTTCGTTTGTCATAATTTGTTTGGTTCAGAAAAGTGTGAATTTTCAGGATTGCCATAAAACAAACGTAACATAACCTATCTATAGGATAATCTAACGAAAATCCAGAAATGTTAATGGTTTCCATTTTAGGACTTATGGTAATAAATATGGCAAACAATACATTATGACTTAAATCTTTATGTGAAACGAAGGGACCACGGTCTAGCAAAGTAACATAAAGGCTGACATAAAATAAAATAAATTAAACGTGGCTCTCTCTCTCTGTATAATTATGATTACGGCGAATCATATTAAGAAATCGTCGTATAACAATTCTTAAGGAAATTCCACTCATCCATAAAGCGTTTAAGGTCGGTGCAAGTATTACATTAAACTTTTTTTTTCATTTCCAGGTATAAAAATAAATGTTGATTAGGGCAATAAAATAGCGAGGGTGTTCTCTTTAAATTTTTAGTCGGTTTCGATTCCCTGGCGAGACTGAGCGAATTTGAAACAAATCTTTAAATTCAGTTACGAAGAATTAGAAATAAAATAATGATTTCTAGCTCATTTAAGGTTTAATGGCACTTTCCCTTCAGGGTCCATTCATTTATTCCTAATTGTATAAGTGGCAGTCGATAGATGTTTGAAGATATACATATTATTTTATATGAATACTTACTAAAAACAATGGATTTGTTTCATATAAGCGACGGAAAAGTTACCAATTATGTTCTAAACATAACGATCAATCAATCAATTTATATTATAGGACAATATATGAAATACGTAAAAAATAAAACAGAAACAGACTTACATACTGAAAAAAAAAATATTATTTGAAAATGAATGTATTTGTTAGGCCATTCAGAAAAAAGAAAAGTTAGCTTGCCTAGGAGGGACTCTAGTTGTTCCCATAAAGTTTTAAGTCATAATGTATTGTTTGTCCGCATTTTCGTTTGTCATAATTTGTTTGGTTCAGAAAAGTGTGAATTTTCAGGATTGCCATAAAACAAACCTAACTTAACCTATCTATAGGATAATCTTACGAAAATCCAGAAAAGTTAATGGTTTCAGTTTTAGGACTAATGATAATATGACAAACAATACATTGTGACTTAAATCTTTATGTGAAACGAAGGGACCACGGTCTAGCAAAGTAACATAAAGGCTGACATAAAATAAAATAAATAAAACGTGGCTCTCTCTCTCTGTATAATTATGATTACGGCGAATCATATTAAGAAATCGTCGTATTACAATTCTTATGGAAATTCCACTCATCGATAAAGCGGTTAAGGTCGGTGCAAGTATTACATTAAACTTTTTTTTTCATTTCCAGGTATAAAAATAAATGTTGATTAGAGCAATAAAATAGCTAGGGTGTTTTATTTAAATTTTTAGTCGGTTTCGATTTCCTGGCGAGACTGAGCGAATTTGAAACAAATCTTTAAATTCAGTTATGAAGAATTAAAAATAAAATAATGATTTCTAGCTCATTTAAGGTTTAATGGCACTTTCCCTTCAGGGTCCATTCATTTATTACACAGTGTATAAGTGGCAGTCGATAGGTGTTTGAAGTTATAAATATTTTTTTTATGTATGAATACTTTCTAAAAACAATGGATTTGTTTCATATAAGCGACGGAAAAGTTACCAATTATGTTCTAAACATAACGATCAATCAATCAATTTTTATTATCGGACAATATATGAAATACGTCAAAAAAATAAAACAGAAACAGACTTACATACTGAAAAAAAAAATATTTGAAAATTAATGTATTTGTTAAGCCATTCAGAAAAAAGAAAAGTTAGCTTGCCTAGGAGGGACTCTAATTGTTCCCATAAAGTTTTAAGTCATAATGTATTGGTTGTCCGCATTTTCGTTTGTCATAATTTGTTTGGTTCAGAAAAGTGTGAATTTTCAGGATTGCCATAAAACAAACCTAACTTAACCTATCTATAGGATAATCAGGATTTGTGGAGACTGGTCTGTTTAAGCTAACACGAGCTATTATACTTAGTAACTTAATTTTTATTAATTAATTTCAGTCAGACGCCTCATTCTGCTCTCGTATGTTTCTTTTCTCTAAATGAATGTATTAATTATACACGATATTGACTCTTGGAGACCCTATACATCTCTAAGGATAACTAGATAAACTATATGATCTTATAGTTCTGACACCTAGAGACATTTACACCTCTAAGTATTATAGATTTTTTTGTGTGTTTTGTATCTGTATTTTGTATGTAATTCAACATTAAGAGACCATACATCTCTTAGTAATTGTAATAAGTTAGATTGAATTGGTAGTTTTATTTTATAAAATTGTTGATGTTATTATTTTTGCTTTTATGTAAACTCAATGTTGACCTGTAAAAGTGCTCTTGTGGCCTATTTGCTGTATAAATGTTGATGTTTGATGTTTGAATCTTACGAAAATCCAGAAAAGTTAATGGTTTCAGTTTTAGGACTTATGATAATAAATATGGCAAACAATTCATTATGACTTAAATCTTTATGTGAGACGAAGGGACCACGGTCTAGCAAAGTAATATAAAGGCTGATATAAAATAAAATGAATAAAACGTAGCTCACTCTCTCTCTGTATAATTATGATTACGGCGAATCATATTAAGAAATCATCGTATTAAAATTCTTATGGAAATTCCACTCATCGATAAAGCGTTTGAGGTCGGTGCAAGTATTACATTAATTTTTTTTTTCATTTCCAGGTATAAAAGTAAATGTGTAACAATACTAATTTTCACGACGCGCGGGCTCGAATACTTTCTCGCTCGCACAGTACTGCGTCACACCGGCCAGCCACCGAGGAGCACCGAGCGCGCACGACGATCGCCGACCGGACCGAATAAAAGCCGCAGTCCGCGCCGCATCAGAGCACTTAGCTAGTGGCAGCCTTAGCGATAGGTACACCTCTGTCCTTTGGCGAGTCACAATGGGTCGGGAGTTCGATAGCCCACTTGCAGTCTTCTCCCAGACTTACCTAGGTCCCTTGGCGATAGGTTCATAGACTGTCCCTTGGTATTTTTACATTGTGAGTTGTCACGCTCAACAATGACAACTACCCACTCTTTTAAAGAAGAAGTTGCATCTACCCTACATTATTTTTCTAAAGTACCCTACGTGTAAAATGGGACTGTACAAAATAAATAAGGAGGCAAACGACGAATCATCTAAAGAAGGTAGTAACAATACAACTTGAAGACAAAGTAGCAACAGAAAATCCACAGTAACACCAATACAGTTGATGTATGCTATCAGACCAGCTTCGCTCCAGGGGGAGGGTTCCGTCGAAACCCCTCTCAGACAGTAACAGTAAGATAGTGCCAACTTGGCGAAACTGAAGGAGACATCGTTCTACACAAGTCCTGTCCTGGTATTACTCTCTCTTCAGACATACGTGTGCCAGAGATCCTGGTACTCTCACGGGACGTCATCGAGCACCAGAGGGAGAGAATGTAACAATACTGATCCTGGTACTCTCACGGGACGTCATCGAGCACCAGAGGGAGAGAATGTAACAATACTGATCCTGGTACTCTCACGGGACGTTACCGAGTACCAGAGGGGGAGAATGTAACAATACTAATTTTCACGACGCGCGGGCTCGAATACTTTCTCGCTCGCACAGTACTGCGTCACACCGGCCAGCCACCGAGGAGCACCGAGCGCGCACGACGATCGCCGACCGGACCGAATAAAAGCCGCAGTCCGCGCCGCATCAGAGCATTCAGCTAGCGACTGCCTTAGCGATAGGTACACCTCTGTCCTTTGGCGAGTCTCAATGGGTCGGGAGTTCGATAGCCACTTGCAGTCTTCTCCCTGACCTCCCTAGGTTTAGCTAGTGCCTTGGCGATAGGTTCCCGACTGTCCCTTGGCAATTTGCATCGGTAGCAGGCGTGCTCAACCTTGCCGTCTGTTATTCGATATTACGTAGATAGGAAGTAACCAGTTTTGTATGAACCCATAAATGTATGCACCTATATGTATAAGTTTTCATAGTCAATAAAAGTATCGTTGACATTGGCGTTTGAGTGAAACTCCCACCTACCCTACAAATGTTGATTAGGGCAATAAAATAGCAAGGGTGTTTTCTTTAAATTTTTAGTCGGTTTCGATTCCCTGGCGAGACTGAGCGAATTTGAAACAAAGCCTTAAATTCAGTTATGAAGAATTAGAAATAAAATAATGATTTCTAGCTCATTTAAGGTTTGATGGCACTTTCCCTTCAGGGTCCATTCATTTATTCCACATTGTATAAGTGGCAGTCGATAGATGTTTGAAGTTATACATATTTTTTATATATATGAATACTTTCTAAAAACAATGGATTTGTTTCATATAAGCGACGGAAAAGTTACCAATTATGTTCTAAACATAACGATCAATCAATAAATTTTTATTATCGGACAATATATGAAATAGGTACGTAAAAAAGTAAAACAGAAACAGACTTACATACTGAAAAAAAAATATTATTTGAAAATTCATGTATTTGTTAAGCCATTCAGAAAAAAGAAAAGTTAGCTTGCCTAGGAGGGACTCTAATTGTTCCCATAAAGTTTTAAGTCATAATGTATTGGTTGTCCGCATTTTCGTTTGTCATAATTTGTTTGGTTCAGAAAAGTGTGAATTTTCAGGATTGCCATAAAACAAACCTAACTTAACCTATCTATAGGATAATCAGGATTTGTGGAGACTGATCTGTTTAAGCTAACACGAGCTATTATACTTAGTAACTTAATTTTTATTAATTAATTTCAGTCAAACGCCTCATTCTGCTTTCGTATGTTTCTTTTCTCTTAATGAATGTATTAATTATACAGGATATTGACTCTTGGAGACCCTATATATCTCTAAGGATAACTTGATAAACTATATAATCTTATAGTTCTGACACCTAGAGACATTTACACCTCTAAATATTATAGATTTCTTTTGTGTGTTTTGTATCTGTATTTTGTATGTAATTCTATATTAAGAGACCATATACATCTCTTAGTAATTGTAATACGTTACATTGAATTGTTAGTTTTATTTTATAAAATTGTTGATGTTATTATTTTTGCTTTTATGTACATTCAATGTTGACGTGTAAAAGTGCCCTTGTGGCCTATTTGCTGAATAAATGTTGATGTTTGATGTTTGAATCTTACGAAAACCCAGAAAAGTTAATGGTTTCAGTTTTAGGACTTATGATAATAAATATGGCAAACAAATCATTATGACTTAAATCTTTATGTGAAACGAAGGGACCACGGTCTAGCAAAGTAACATAAAGGCTGACATAAAATAAAATAAATAAAACGTGGCTCTCTCTCTCTCTCTGTATAATTATGATTACGGCGAATCATATTAAGAAATCGTCGTATTAAAATTCTTATGGAAATTCCACTCATCGATAAAGCGTTTAAGGTCTGTGCAAGTATTACATTAAACTTTTGTTTTCATTTCCAGGTATAAAAATAAATGTTGATTAGGGCCAATAAAATAGGGAGGATGTTTTCTTTAAATTTTTAGTCGGTTTCGATTCCCTGGCGAGACTGAGCGAATTTGAAACAAATCTTTAAATTCAGTTATGAAGAATTAGAAATAAAATAATGATTTCTAGCTCATTTAAGGTTTAATGGCACTCTCCCTTTAGGGTCCATTAATTTATTCCACATTTTATAAGTGGCAGTCGATAGATGTTTGAAGATATACATATTTTTTTATATGAATACTTTCTAAAAACAATGGATTTGTTTCATATAAGCGACGGAAAAGTTACCAATTATGTTCTAAACATAACGATCAATCAATCAATTTTTATTATAGGACAATATATGAAATACGTAAAAAATAAAACAGAAACAGACTTACATACTGAAAAAAAAAAATATTTTAAAATTAATGTATTTGTTAGGCCATTCAGAAAAAAGAAAAGTTAGCTTGCCTAGGAGGGACTCTAATTGTTTCCCATAAAGTTTTAAGTCATAATGTATTGTTTCTCCGCATTTACGTTAGTCATAATTTGTTTGGTTAAGAAACGCGTAACTTTTTAGGATTGCCATAAAACAAACCTAACCTAACCTATCTATAGGATAACCTTACCCAAATCCTGGAAAGTTAACGGTTTCAGTTTTAGGACTAACGATACATGACAAATAATACTTTATGACTTAAATCTTTATCTGAAAGGAAGGGACTCCGGTCTAGTAAAATGACATAAAGGCTGACATAAAATAAAATTAATAAAACGTGGCTCTCTCTCTCTCTCTCTCTCTCTCTCTCTTTGTGTATATGATTACGGCGAATGATATTAAGAAATCGTCATAATTTTCTGCTAAATCCAGTCATAGATAAAGCGTTTAAGGTGGATGCAAGCTTTATTTTATTTATTTATTTTTAAACTTAACTTACCTTAACTTAACTTAGCTTGGATGCAAGCTTTACATTTAACCGTTTTTTTATTACCGGGTATTAAAATAAATGTTGACTAGTGCATTTATTCCCCACTGTATAAGAAGGCAGTCGATAGATGTTAGGAGATAAACATAGTTTGTGATTTAAATACTTTCTAAAAATAATGGATTTGTTTCTTATAAGAGACGGAAAAGTTACTTATTATATTCTAAACATAACAATCAATAAATTTTTATTATCATACAATATATGAAATACTTAAAAATATAAACAGAAAATGACTTACATCCTGAAAAAAAATGTTATTTGAAAATTAATATATTTGTTAGGTCGTTCAAAAATTAAAACAAAAGTTAGCTTGCCTAGGGGGGTCTCTTATTATTTCCCATAAAGTTTTAAGTCATAATGTATTGTTTATACGCATTCTCGTTAGTCATAATTTGTTTGGTTAAGAAACGCGTAACTATTCAGGATTGCCATAAAACAAACCTAACTTAACCTATCTATAGGATAACCTTACCCAAATCCTGAAAACTTAACGGTTTCAGTTTTAGGACTAATGATAATATGACAAACAATACATTGTGACTTAAATCTTTATGTGAAACGAAGGGACCACGGTCTAGCAAAGTAACATAAAGGCTGACATAAAATAAAATAAATAAAACGTGGCTCTCTCTCTCTCTGTATAATTTTGATTACGGCGAATCATATTAAGAAATCGTCGTATTACAATTCTTATGGAAATTCCACTCATCGATAAAGCGTTTAAGGTCGGTGCAAGTATTACATTAAACTTTTGTTTTCATTTCCAGGTATAAAAATAAATGTTGATTAGGGCAATAAAATAGCTACGGTGTTTTCTTTTAATTTTTAGTCGGTTTCGATGCCCTTGCGAGACTGAGCGAATTTGAAACAAATCTTTAAATTCAGTTATGAAGAATTAAAAATGAAATAATGATTTCTAGCTCATTTAAGGTTTAATGGCACTTTCCCTTCATGGTCCATTCATTTATTCCACATTGTATAAGTGGCAGTCGATAGATGTTTGAAGTTATACATATTTTTTTTATATATGAATACTTTCTAAAAACAATGGATTTGTTTCATATAAGCGACGGAAGAGTTACCAATTATGTTCTAAACATAACGATCAATCAATAAATTTTTAGTATCGGACAATATATGAAATACGTAAAAAATAACACAGAAACAGACTTACATACTGAAAAAAATATATTATTTGAAAATTTATGTATTTGTTAAGCCATTCAGAAAAAAGAAAAGTTAGCTTGCCTAGGAGGGACTCTAATTGTTCCCATAAAGTTTTAAGTCATAATGTATTGGTTGTCCGCATTTTCGTTTGTCATTATTTGTTTGGTTCAGAAAAGTGTGAATTTTCAGGATTGCCATAAAACAAACCTAACTTAACCTATCTATAGCATAATCAGGATTTGTGGAGACTGGTCTGTTTAAGCTAACACGAGCTATTATACTTAGTAACTTAATTTTTATTAACTAATTTCAGTCAGACGCCTCATTCTGCTCTCGTATGTTTCTTTTCTCTTAATGAATGTATTAATTATACACGATATTGACTCTTGGAGACCCTATACATATCTAAGGATAACTTGATAAACTATAATATAATCTTATGGTTCTGACACCTAGAGACATTTACACCTCTAAATATTATAGTTTTTTTTTGTGTGTTTTGTATCTGTATTTTGTACGTAATTCGACATTAAGAGACCATATACATCTCTTAGTAATTGTAATACGTTAGATTGAATTGTTAGTTTTATTTTATAATATTGTTGATTTTATTATTTTTGCTTTTATGTAAATTCAATGTTGACCTGTAAAAGTGCCCTTGTGGCCTATTTGCTGAATAAATGTTGATGTTTGATGTTTGAATCTTACGAAAATCCAGAAAAGTTAAAGGTTTCAGTTTTAGGACTTATGATAATAAATATGGCAAACAATTCATTATGACTTAAATCTTTATGTGAAACGAAGGGACCACGGTCTAGCAAAGTAACGGGACTCCCTCTGGTCGCATAACAACTTTTGTCATATTTTAAATTGTCATAACACTTTATGCATAAAATTGTAAGTCATAAAAATCTTCAGTCAGAATTATTCCTGAGCATAACTGGGTTTTTGTCATAAATGAGTTGTCATAATTTTTATAGTCATTAATTTAATTCGCATAAAATTTTAAGTCATATGCTTGATATCCATAATTGTATTTCGTTCGAAGTATTGCATTAATATAGACATCAAAAGTTAAGTCATATATTTATAGTGGTCATAATATGTTTTTTTCATAAAGTTTCAAAAGTTTCAAAATTTTTGTAACCAAAGCATGAATAATAAATATGTATGGTTGTGAGCAACCTATGAAGCAAATATTACTTTAGTCATAAATGTCATAATCGTAACCACACAAAGACCGTATAAAAGAGGAGATCGAAGGAGAGGAGCCCCCTCCAGTAGGAGAAACGGTTTTATAAAAGAAACTAATCATAATAGGTAGGTTAGGTTCGTTAGGTTGCTTTAGATGCCCGAAGGGCAAACTACGCAGAAATAGGAGCCCCGCTTGAGCGGGGCTCCGTCGAATTAAGTGTTTGGACGGATATTAGGGAAAAGGTTTTTTTCGAGGAGTTGTTGAGAGGCTAAAATTATGTAAACCATTATGGTTGAAAATTATTATGCTACAAAACGTTATACGTAGAAACATTATAAGTATCGATAACTATGCTTTTAGCTGGTATGACATTTGATTCATTATAATCAAAACCTATATGCACAAAAAATATATGACAAATGCGGAGTATGTCATCAAATATTATGGCTAAAAATGTATGACACATAATAATATGATTTTTAATTTGTATGCGCAATGATGATTGTGACACAAGTTGTAATTCGCATCAAAGATATGACCTAAACTTGTATGCAACCCAATATGGACCCCAAAGTAACATAAAGGCTGATATAAAATAAAATAAATAAAACGTAGCTCACTCTCTCTCTGTATAATTATGATTACGACGAATCATATTAAGAAATCGTTGTATTACAATTCTTATGGAAATTCCACTTATCGATAAAGCGTTTAAGGTCGGTGCAAGTATTACATTAAACTTTTTTTTTCATTTCCAGGTATAAAAATAAATGTTGATTAGGACAATAAAATAGCGAGGGTGTTTTCTTTAAATTTTTAGTCGGTTTCGATTCCCTGGCGAGACTGAGCGAATTTGAAACAAATCTTTAAATTCAGATATGAAGAATTAGAAATAAAATAATGATTTCTAGCTCATTTAAGGTTTAATGGCACTTTCCCTTCAGGGTCCATTCATTTATTCCACATTGTATAAGTGGCAGTCGATAGATGTTTGAAGATATACATATTTTTTTATAGGAATACTTTCTAAAAACAATGGATTTGTTTCATATAAGCGACGGAAAAGTTACCAATTATGTTCTAAACATAACGATCAATCAATCAATTTTTATTATAGGACAATATATGAAATACGTAAAAAATAAAACAGAAACAGACTTACATACTGAAAAAAAAAAAATTATTTGGAAATTAATGTATTTGTTAGGCCATTCAGTAAAAACAAAAGTTAGCTTGCCTAGGAGGGACTCTAATTGTTTCCCATAAAGTTTAAAGTCATAAAGTATTGTTTCTCCGCATTTACGTTAGTCATAATTTTTTTGGTTAAGAAACGCGTAACTTTTCAGGATTGCCATAAAACAAACCTTACCTAACCTATCTATAGGATAACCTTACCCAAATCCTCGAAAGCTAACGGTTTCAGTTTTAGGACTAACAATAATATGACAAATAATACTTTATGACTTAAATCTTTATCTGAAAGGAAGGGACTCCGGTCTAGTAAAATGACATAAAGGCTGACATAAAATAAAATTACTAAAACGTAGCTCTCTCTCTCTTTGTGTATATGATTACGGCATTACGGCGAATGATATTAAAAAATCGTCATAATTTTCTGATAAATCCAGTCACAGATAAAGCGTTTAAGGTGGATGCAAGCTTTATTTTATTTATTTCTTTTTAAACTTAACTTACCTTAACTTAACTTAGCTTGGATGCAAGCTTTACATTTAACCTTTTTTTTATTCCCGGGTATTAAAATAAATGTTGACTAGTGCATTTATTCCCCACTGTATAAGAAGGCAGTCGATAGATGTTAGGAAATATACATAGGTTTTAATATGAATACTTTCTAAAAATAATGGATTTGTTTCATATAAGAGACGGAAAAGTTACTTCTTATATTCTAAACATAACAATCAATAAATTTTTATTATCATACAATATATGAAATACGTAAAAATTTAAACAGAAAATGACTTACATCCTGAAAAAAAAATATTATTTGAAAATTAATATATTTGTTAGGCCATTCAAAAAAAAAAGAAAAGTTAGCTTGCCTAGGGGGGTCTCTAATTGTTTCCCATAAAGTTTTAAGTCATAATGTATTGTTTATCCGCATGTTCGTTAGTCATAAATTGTTTGGTTAAGAAACGCGTAACTATTCAGGATTGCCATAAAACAAACCTAACCAAACCTATCTACAGGATAACCTTACCCAAATCCTGAAAACTAAACAGTTTCAGTTTTAGGACTAATGATAATATGACAAACAATACATTGTGACTTAAATCTTTATGTGAAACGAAGGGACCACGGTCTAGCAAAGTAACATAAAGGCTGACATAAAATAAAATAAATAAAACGTGGCTCTCTCTCTCTCTCTCTGTATAAGTAATTATGATTACGGCGAATCATATTAAGAAATCGTCGTATTACAATTCTTATGGAAATTCCACTCATCGATAAAGCGTTTAAGGTCGGTGCAAGTATTACATTAAACTTTTTTTTTTCATTTCCAGGTATAAAAATAAATGTTGATTAGGGCAATAAAATAGCTAGGGTGTTTTCTTTTAATTTTTAGTCGGTGTCGATTCCCTGGCGAGACTGAGCGAATTTGAAACAAATCTTTAAATTCAGTTATGAAGAATTAAAAATTAAGTAATGATTTCTAGCTCATTTAAGGTTTAATGGCACTTTCCCTTCAGGGTCCATTCATTTATTCCACATTGTATAAGAAGGCAATCGATAGATGTTAGGAGATGTACATAGTTTTTGATATGAATACTTTCTAAACATAATGGATTTGTTTCATATAAGAGACGGAAAAGTTACTTATTATATTCTAAACATAACAATCAATAATTTTTTATTATCATACAATATATGAAATACGTAAAAATTTAAACAGAAAATGACTTACACCCTGAAAAAAAAATTATTATTTGAAAATTAATATATTTGTTAGGCCATTCAAAAAAAAAGTTAGCTTGCCTGGGGGGGTCTCTAATTGTTTCCCATAAAGTTTTAAGTCATAATGTGTTGTTTATTCGCATTTTCGTTTGTCATAATTTGTTTGGTTAAGAAACGCGTAACTATTCAGGATTGCCATAAAACAAACCTAACCTAACCTATCTATAGGATAACCTTACCCAAATCCTGAAAACTAAACGGTTTCAGTTTTAGGACTAATGATAATATGACAAACAATACATTATGACTTAAATCTGTATGTGAAACGAAGGGACCACGGTGACACGGTCTAGCAAAGTAACATAAAGGCTGACATAAAATAAAATAAATAAAACGCGTCTCTCTCTCTGTCTGTATAATTATGATTACAGCGAATCATATTAAGAAATCGTCGTATTACAATTCTTATGGAAATGCCACTCATCGGTAAAGCGTTTAAGGTCGGTGCAAGTATTACATTACACTTTTTTTTTCATTTCCAGGTATAAAAATAAATGTTGATTAGGGCAATAAAATAGCTAGGGTGTTTTCTTTTAATTTTTAGTCGGTTTCGATTCCCTGGCGAGACTGAGCGAATTTGAAATAAATCTTTAAATTCAGTTATGAAGAGTTAAAATAAAATAATGATTTCTAGCTCATTTAAGGTTTAATGGCACTTTCCCTTCAGGGTCCATTCATTTATTCCACATTGTATAAGTGGCAGTCGATAGATGTTTGAAGTTATACATATTTTTTTTATATGAATACTTTCTAAAAACAATGGATTTGTTTCATATAAGCGACGGAAAAGTTACCAATTATGTTCTAAACATAACTATCAATCAATCATTTTTTATTATAGGACAATATATGAAATACTTAAAAAATAAAAACAGAAACAGACTTACATACTGAAAAAAAAATATTATTTGAAAATTAATGTATTTGTTAGGCCATTCAGAAAAAAAAACCGGGCAAGTGCGAGTCGGACTCGCGCACGTAGGGTTCCGTACCATAATGCAAAAAACGGCAAGAAAAAAACGGTCACCCATCCAAGTACTGACCCCGCCCGACGTAACTTCGGTCAAATATTACGTTTGTTGTATGGGAGCCCCACTTAAATCTTTAATTTATTCTGTTTTTAGTATTTGTTATTATAGCGGCAACAGAAATACATCATCTGTGAAAATTTCAACTGTCTAGCTCACACGATTCGTGAGATACAGCCTGGTGACGGACGGACGGACGGACGGACGGACGGACGGACGGATGGACAGACGGACAGCGAAGTCTTAGTAATAGGGTCCCGTTTTACCCTTTCAGTACGGAACCCTAAAAAGAAAAGTTAGCTTGCCTAGGAGGGTCTCTAATTGTTTCCCATAAAGTTTTAAGTCATAATGTATTGTTTCTCCGCATTTACGTTAGTCATAATTTGTTTGGTTAAGAAACGCGTAACTTTTCAGGATTGCCATAAAACAAACCTAACCTAACCTATCTATAGGATAACCTTACCCAAATCCTGGAAAGCTAACGGTTTCAGTTTTAGGACTAACGATAATATGACAAATAATACTTTATGACTTAAATCTTTATCTGAAAGGAGGGGACTCCGGTCTAGTAAAATGACATAAAGGCTGACATAAAATAAAATTACTAAAACGTGGCTCTCTCTCTCTCTCTCTCTCTCTCTCTCTGTGTATATGATTACGGCGAATAATATTAAGAAATCGTCATAATTTTCTGATAAATCCAGTCATCGATAAAGCGTTTAAGGTGGATGCAAGCTTTATTTCATTTATTTATTTATTTATTTTTAAACTTAACTTAACTTAGCTTGGATGCAAGCTTTACATTTAACCTTTTTTTTTAATCCCGGGTGTTGAAATAAATGTTGACTAGTGCATTTATTCCCCACTGTATAAGAAGGCAGTCGATAAATGTTAGGAGATATACATAGATTTTGATATGAATACTTTCTAAAAATAATGGTTGTGTTTCATATAAGAGACGGAAAAGTTACTATAATAATTTTTTATTATCATACAATATATGAAATACGTAAAAATTTAAACAGAAAATGACTTACATACTGAAAAAAAAAAATATATTTGAAAATTAATATATTTGTTAGGCCATTAAAAAAGAAAAGAAAAGATAGCTTGCCTAGGGGGGTATCCAATTGTTTCCCATAAAGTTTTAAGTCATAATGTATTGTTATCCGCATTTTCGTTAGAAATAATTTGTTTGGTTAAGGAACGCGTAACTTTTCAGGATTGCCATAAAACAAACCTAACCTAACCTATCTATAGGATAACCTTACCCAAATCCTGAAAACTTAACGGTTTCAGTTTTAGGACTAATGATAATAATTATGACAAACAATACATTGTGACTTAAATCTTTATCTGAAACGAAGGGGGCGGTCTAGGAAAGTGACATAAAGGCTGACATAAAATAAAATTAATATAACGCGGCAGTCTCTCTGTATATGATTACGGCGAATCATATTAAGAAATCGTCGTATTATATTTCTTCTGAAAAACCATTTAATAAATATAGCATTTAATAGATAAAGCGTTTAAGTTGGGTACAAATTTACATTAACCTTTTTTTTGATTCCCGGATATTAAACTAAATGTTGACTAGTGCAATAAAACAGCGATCGTTTTTTCTTTTAATGTTTAGTCGGTTCGAAACCCGGGCGAGACAAAGCGAATAGTAAAAATCTTTGAATGCACTTGTTTCTTTTTAAAAATAAAATAATGTTTTCTAGGTAACTTAAATGTTTAAGGCACTTTCCCTTAAGGGCCCATATATTTATTCCACACAAATATAAGTAGGCAGTCGATAGTTGTTAGAAGATATACATATTTTTTGATATGAAAACCTTCTAAAAACAATGGATTTTTTTCATATAAGAGACGGAAAAGTTACCAATTATATTATAAACACAACAATCAATCAATTTTTATTTTCATACAATATATTGTATACGTAAAATACGTGAAATACGTAAATATTAAAACAGAATATGACTTACATCCAGAAAAAAAATGATTATTTGAAAATTAATGTATTTGTTAGGCCGTTCAGAAAAAAAGAAAAGTTAGATTGCCTAGGAGAGTAGGAGGCCTAGCAGGGGGGTTTCGTCTATTTGGCATAACTTCCGTGACCCGAAACGCATCTGGCATAACCTATTTGGCAGAAATGTTTTGCGACGAATGTTAAATGTGCAGAAAGCTTCAGTTTGTATAATATGCAATAGCCCGAATGTTTGCAAGTCCGAATCTTAAATGGACTACTACTATCATGGCCGAATTTTGATACGAATAATTTTATTTTGCGTTTGTTTAAATGTCCGAAATGTGATTTGCATAATCTGTGTAGCATAATAGGATTTAGGCGAATATTTACATCGAAGAAAACGTATTTAGATTATTTCTATTTGGTATAACTTGTATGACCTAAAACGCATCTGTCATAAGCTACATTTGGCAGAATGTTTTTTGACGAATGTTAAAATTAAAGAAAGCGTCAGATTGTAAAAAATCCAAGTCTAATTTATATTTAACAATGCATAAAACACCACTGACTGACTCATTAATGCAGAGCCGTAACTAAAAGACCTGCCTACATGTATAATTCGTAATAAAAACATTATTATTGTATTTTTGAAACTTTGGGTGGGAACATATTATTGGCATTTTGGATATATACAGATTTTTAGCACACAAAAAAATCCGAATCGGAGCACCCCACCATCCACGTGCTCCGTAGCATCTACTTCATCGGCCGATGGGCTCTGTGAGCGGCGCGCAGCCACTGCGCTTTCTGCATCGGCAGCGCATGTGCAGTCGAATAACGTTGCGGATCATGCTACTGTCGCGAGTCACTTAGGTCGAGAATCCAGCGGGGAGCTACCGAGTCGAGGCGAGCCGAGTGGGGAATCATCGGTAAACAACGTTTCTCAGGCGCAGGACAAGTCTTTTGCAGATGTAGTTCAAGCCCCGGGGGAGTGAAGCGAGAGGAAACGAACTCTGAGTGGGTTACTGTGCAGAACAATCGTTACAAGAACCGGTTTATTGGCGATAAGGGAACGGCAACAACAAACACTAATTGCAAGTTTAGAGCAGCTGAGTCGAGGATTCCGTTGTTTATAAACAATGTCGACAGGAGTACGTCGCCGGAGGATATTGTTGATTACATAAGGGGAAAAAACCAACATAAAAGTCACACTTGTAAAATTAGCTATGAAGCAAGATAAGGAGTATGATGCCTACAAGATGTTTGTGCCCAGACAAAGTTTGGATATTTTTATGAATAAAGCGCTTTGGCCCGAGAATATTTCTCTAAGGCGTTTAATTAATTTTAAAAATAGGCAGATAGACTCGGTTAGCTAAATAAGTCATATATAATATTTTTAAATTAATAATAATATCAGTAAATGTAATATTGTTTGTTATAATTGTAAATCAGTTACGCGCTCTGTTGACTATGTTAAATCTTTATGTAAACATGCTCACATAATATGTAGCTTTGCAGGAGCATTGGCTTTTTAATCATAGCTTGGCATACTTAGGCAGCATTGATGACAGCTTTGGTTTTACGGGCAAGTCTAGTATCGATGACACTGTAGGTATAATACGCGGTAGGCCATATGGTGGTGTAGTGGCTTGCAAAGTCATATTTAATCACCAATTGTCAGAGAAGTGGCGAACAGGCATAACTGTTTCACCACACAGAATGAACGTGGAAGGATGCTACGAACTGGAAGGGATGAATGTATGGAGCGGCGCAACCATAGCTCAATTTACGTCAAGAGCGTTGTCTTTAATGTGAAGTTTTTTGCTGTCGTGCGAAGTCACGCAGGATTTAGGTGTTATGGTGCTACATGGTTTAGCCAATACGTGGCGGATTCCGTGCATGTGTGGATTGGCGTTGTTTTTTTGGTGTGAGAAGGAGAGGCTTTATTTTGTGAGGTATCGCATGGCGCGCACTGCATACCGCGGACGTTGTTTTTCGGTTTGGTTATGTAGTCCGTTTATTTTTCTCTCAGCACACGTTCACAGGCACATAACACGTAATTATAATTTAGCTAACTAGCGGTTAGTAATTTTGGATATTTAGAACTTTGTTTGGAATGCAATTTCGTATTAAGCTACTCTAGTTTATATAGGTAAACTTAGCAGTAGGAATTGTTTGATTTTAATTTTGCCCGGTCTAGCGGAGAAGATTTTGAGTATGCTGAACATCGGTCCTGGCAGTTGGTTTGGTTTTGCCAGCGCAACTGGGTAAAGTTGTGCTGGTAGAACCAAGGGTTGGTTTACTGGATAGTTGGATATTGCGGTGTGGATTTTTCCGGCTGTGCGGATACCACATTTTTTTTGTATTTAGGTTGTGTGGGTTCGAGATAGAAAATTCAAAATTTATTGGTTTATTGGTTTTGGTATGTGGAGTTGTGTGGTTTACTTTGGCTTTTCTGTTGGATAGCAATCTCGATCCTGCGGCAATCACTTCGGTGGTGGTTTTGTTGGGTTCTCCCATACTAAGTATGGTTGAGGTTGTTCTGTTTGTTTTTTTTTTCGTTTCTTGTGACACATGATTTAGATTTAGATAGTCGCTGAGGACAGCGAGCGTTTTACCCTTGGTAAAACGCAACAGCGGGGAGAGGGGTATTGTGACACGGCACTTTGTATGGTTAGGTCAGTTTAACGTTTTTAGGATTGTTTCGAATATAGTCTAGTTTTGTTCTATGGCAAGGAAGTCTTTGATGTAGCAACAATATACATGATAGGCATTCAGCCAATAAGAAACAAATTGAAGCTGATGGTGTTGCTACTTCAAATTAAATCCTAAATTTATGGAATAATATTATTAAATATTTAAATCAAAAACTTAATTTATAAATACAAAATAGGTTGAAATATGTTCAAATAATTAAATATGATTTATTTCTTTGAGTTATACTTACATATAAAATTATTCCATGAATTTCATTAGTTACTGTTATTTTGATTGTGTCATCCCAGGGATGGTTAGGCTTGAGATCATTTTCCGGTTGGTTCTCGCCCTGGATGGGCATCTTTTATACATAGAACAGTGAAGCAAAGTATTACATCATGCTCTGGTAGCATCGATCAGAGGCTTGGTTATGCAGTAGCCGCTGCATCCATGAGCTAGGGAGCTCATGCTGTTGTTATTTTGCCACAAACAGTAAGTAGAATATGATAATATATAGATGTCCTCAGGTGCAACTCCTTGTTGAATCTTTGTTTGACCATTTCGCTTTGTTTCCAGTCTGCTGGTAAAATAATGTGGTTGGGAGGGAGTATCAGAGCTGTGAGATGAGTCCATTTTAGGAATTTCCAGCTGGTGAGAAACTTAGATCATATAATGTCTCTTAGGTTAGCAGAGCACATGCTTCTAGTTATTAATCTTGAATTGTTTCTTTCAGCTGACTGGGTTTTTTTTATGTTATTACATATGTGAAATCAGTTCGCATATCAGAGTATGGAAGTCTGTCCATATTCCTAAAACTTCAAGTGTGTCTGGTGAGCAGTTCGCCATGAGAATTTCGCTCTTCTGCTGGATGGAGGAGACGTCACCTTCAAACTGAGACCTTAGTCCTTCGGTGTTGCTCTGCGGTGACGGGTCAGATTCCTGCTGCTGCAAATCGGCTCCTGCACAGCGGAGGATGACACGTCGGGCTTGAACTGGTGGAACATTGTTATGAGGTTGGTGTACGCTTTCCTTCCATCCTAGAAGCATTTTAAAAATTTAAAGTTAAAGAATTTAGTAGAGTCATATGTGATGGCAAATGATAATTTAGGGACTAACAAATTTAGATAGGTCTGCTTGTAAATCATTTTAGAACCATTTCTGGCACGACCCAGCTCTATCGTAGGACATTATTAATATAAGGTGCTTATGCTAGCTTAAGTGTTCGAATTAGTAATAAATGATGTGTCACTAAATCTAACGTTTCATTTCATATCCTTTATTGCCCTGAATAGCTGATGGAAATAAGTTTAGCACCTGCTTGAGCTTTTGGTAAGATTTAGTTTATATTTAATTTAGTAACTTTAATTGTCCGTGAGTTTCCTCTGGGAGAGCCCCTGCCGGGCAAGGAATATTTACGTGACAGCGTTATTATGGAAGAAAAGTGCGTTCGACTCAGTGTCCGTGATTGACTGTGCTAGTGATCGGCTCGCAGCAATTAAAGTACAAGTTTGTGATCGTTTGTTTTTGGTGTTTTCGGTTTAAATGCCCGTTAACCATGGTGATAACTTGAGCGATTTTACAGAGTGCGTGAGTGAAGTATGTGCTATCGTGGAAAGCGTCGAGATATCCTCAGTTTATATTCTAGGAGATTTCAATGCGCATCCCGACAGTCTATTTGGTAGGGAACTATTAAAGTTTTGTGAGGACCAGTTTTGGATATGCGCGGATATCGTTAAGTTGGGCGTAACATCCGATCATTTACGTTCGTGAGTGACGCACACGGTTGCACGCGCTGGCTCGACCATTGTTTGGTCACTGAGGCAGCGATGCAATCAGTTGCAAATGTAAAGGTACATTACTTTTGAGGAAGTGCGAGGAGTATGCTGTGACTCACGGACTTAGGTACAATGTGGCTAAAAGTGAGGTTGTTGTTTTCCAGCCTCGTGAGCATAAGGTGGATAGGGTACCGGAAATCTCGCTGTACGGAATACCTCTGAATAGGACCAAGAATTTCAAGTACCTGGGTCATTGGGTCACGGAGTGCCTCTCGGATGATCTAGACGTTGAGAGGGAGCGCAGGGCGTTGGCTGTCCGGGGTAACATGGTGGCTCGCAGGTTTGCTCGGTGTACAAGGGAAGTTAAGTTACTTAGTTAAGATAACTCTGTTTAAGGCATATTGCCAATCCTTTTACACTTGCAGCCTGTGGGTCAACTATACTCAGAGGGCAGTCAGCGCCTTGCGCGTTCAGTACAATAACATATTTAGAATGCTGTTGGGTCTTCCTAAGTTCTGTAGCGCTTCGGGTATGTTTGCGGATACGCGAGTAGATGGTTTTCATGCCATAATGCGAAAACGAGTCGCCTCCCTTATGCGCCGCGTACGTGAGAGCTCCAACAGCATCCTAAGTCTGGTGACTAATAGGCTAGATTGTCCTATAGCAAGGCACTGGGATAGTCTCCATGTTCCTACATTACCCTAACTTAAGAATAGTTTTAGGTCTTGACATTTTAACTAAACTTGACTGCGCATAACTTAATTTTTAAATTAAATTTCATAAATAAGTTTCATTATTTTATTTTATTTTATGATTGCTTATCAATTTTATTTTTTTATCAATTATCAAATGCTCAGTTAATTTACTTTTAATATCTAGTCATGGAACTCTATACTATATACCTATTATTATTTATTTTAGTTTTAAGCTCTGACATTTTAATTGAATTGGACTGCGCATTTATTTACAGTGTTTTAGCATTGATTTTTATTTTATAGTTTTAAATTTTAATATCTTAATAATCAATGAATTTAATTATTACCTATCAATTAATTGTCAAGTTATTTTATATTTTATCACTTTTATCAGTTATCAAATGCTAAGTTTAATTTAATTTTAATTGTCTAGTCATGAATCTTTATGTTATACCTAATATTGGGGCTCTACACCACGACACAATATATATGCGGCGTTATCATGAGTATTTACATAAGGCACGTATTTAACCGGTAAAGTAATAAATGGAATTTGGGTAGTTTAAAAAAATAGAAATTAATAGTTTGGCAACAAAAACGGAGCCTTAAAATATATCAATATGAGTTGTATTTTAATGCCGTTACAGCTTTTGATTATTTTTAGGCAGGTACCAAGTATTTATTTGGCAACTGAATTATTATATTGGAGACCATTTATGAAGCACATTTTAAAAAGAAAACGGCTATCTATTAATTCTAAAATTAAGTTCTTTTAAAATATTTTGTTTGGTCATTACACGGTCAACCTAACACGCTCCTCCTCGCTTTGCTCGTCGTCGCACCTATCTTTTGACTCTAGCAGAACACAGTGATAATTATTGAAATTAGTAATTAAAAATTTAAAGATCTAATGGTATAATGGCCATTAGGCGTTTCATGATTAGAAATTTCGACTATAAGTATACTGACCATTACGTATTGATAAATTAATTTGAGGTATTTTGTGTAAAAAGTGACCAATATTCATTTAATTTAATTGCTTTCGTGTTAAAATGCTACCTAGCTGAAACGACATGCTCAGTTATGACTATAGTTGATTACTTAGGTGTGAACAACTAGATGACAACTAAATTTTATAATCGCTTTACAATATTAGTTGCCAATTTATTATTTTAGTCGCCAACCTATCACTTTTAGTTCCCTATGATTTTTTTGGATGGCTTGATTTTGCTGCCAGTTTTTTTAATAATATGAGGCTAATATATTGTTTTGGCGCTAAAATATTCTTCTTCTTGGTCGCATCCATCATGACTGATGATCGTGGTTGGTGGGTTTTGTTCGGGCACGAACACACTCTCGCCATCGATTCCGGTCCATCGCTTTCCTCACCACGTCATAGAATTTCTGAGATGGTTCCTCGCCTTTGAGTTGGTCAGTCCATCGTGCTGGTGAACGGCCCCGTGACCTTTTGCCATCAGTATTACCAACAACGATTAACCTTTCCAAACTTTCGTCTCCCCTTCTCATTATATGGCCAAAGTAACTTAGGAAGCGTTGTTCACAGATTGTGGACAATCGCACTTTCACGTCGAGTTCCAACAGTATGGAGTGATTCGTGCGCTTAGCTGTCCATGGTATTCTCAGCATACGCCTCCAACACCACATCTCAAAGGCATCGATCCGTTGTTTCTCTCTGCTTTTGATTGTCCACGTTTCGGCGTTTCGTAAAATATTAATGTACAGCCAAATTATATTATTATATGCCCAATGAAAGTTCCTGTTTAATATTTTAGTTGCCCGGTTAATAATAAGCCTTTACATAATGCCATTCAAAGTCGGAGGATAGCTTATTAATTTTATCAACTCTGTTACCTACATAGAAGTTTAGCTTTACCGGTGATGATTTTAACCAAGCTAGTAAAATCATGGAGTCGCTATAAAGGTGAGCACTTACTGCGTATTTTAAGGACAGAGCATTATACACCTTCCGAAATAGAATAGCAAGTAACAGGGCAGCATTCAGTTCCAATTTTGGGATGGTCAAGGATTTAGCCTTAGGATTGATGCGCGTCTTCAAGCACAAAAGACTCACCGAAACCTTGTTGTCAGCATCCATGACACGTAAGTACAAACATCATCCATGAGCAGCATTAGAAGCATCAAAAAATCCCACTAATTCTAACGATTGCGCTCCTTGTACATTGATATTCCTAGCGATCGAGATGCTGGACATTTGAACTAAGCTATTGGCAAAGTCAACCCATTTTTTGTTAAGACTTTGAGGTAAAACCTCATCCTATTTCAACGATTCAAACCAAACCTGTTGCATTAATATCTTTGCCTGCACTAACACAGGGCCACACAATTCTAAAGGATCAAAAAATTTGCTTATGAAGCTAAGCATCTGACGCTTCGTGTACTTACTTTTCTTGAACCTCTTTAACACTTCATGTCGAGAGTATCAGTAATGACGTCATATGTCAATCCAAGAGTTTTAACATATTCGTTATTTTTATCAAAGCTCCTACTATCGAGTTGATGCAATTCAACCGGTATGTCGCTTAAAATTTCTTGGTTATTAGAACACCATTTGTGTAGAGACAGACTAGCCAACTTCATTTGCCCTATCAACTCCTTTTTTATCCTCGCAAGCTCATTCAAATCATTAGAACCACACTGAATATCATCGACATAACACGTGTGCTTCAACACGAATGAAGCCAATGGATATTGACTTTCATACTTTCGGGCTAATTCTAACAAACACCTACATGCTAAGAACGCAAAATTCTTTAAACCATATGTAACTGTCTGCAACTGTACACATTTGTCTGACTCGTCAGGAGAATCGCGCCACAAGATATTTTGCAAACAACGATACTTATCTCCAATTATAATTTGGCAATACATAGCCTTTATGTCACACAACAATACATACTTGAAAGTTCTGAACAAAATCAGAATTTCAAACAGATCCTTTTGAACCACCGGGCCATTTAATAAAATATAATTTAAGCATATACCATTTTTTGTGACACCAGCGTCAAAAACAGCCCTAACTGGTGTCGTTTTACTAGAGCTAATCACAGGGTGGTGGGGCAGAAACATGACATTACCTGCACTTAAGTCATAATTAGACATGTCAAAATATTTAGCATGACCTTGGTAAATGTAACGTTCGTTTCTTAAACCCACACTCGTATTTTAATGCCTTTCATTATGTAACAGTCACATAAACTACTATTCTAGCTAACTTAAGTATTTAAGGTACTTTCCCTTAAGGGCCAATACATTTATTCCACACAATATAAGTAGGCAGTCGATAGTTTTTAGAAGATATACCTACATATTTTTACATATGAATACTTTCTAAAAACAATGGATTTCTTTTTCATATAAGAGACGGAAAAGTTACCACTTATAAGTTCTAAACATAACAATCAATAAATTTTTATTATCATACAATATATAAGTACGTAAAATATACGTAAAAATTAAAACAGAAAATGACTTACACTCTGAAAAGAAAAATGATTATTTGAAAAGTAATATATTTGTTAGGCCATTCAGAGAAAAAGAAAAGTTAGCTTGCCTAGGAGGCCTAGCAGGGTCTCTTTTTTTTCCATGAAGTTTTAAGTATTATTTAACTTAGAATAAATTTAAAAGGGGAAAAATTACTGTCTAGGGTGAGACTTGAACTCACGGCCTCTGGATCGATACTCCAGTGCTCTAATAGCATCGTTAGCAGACGTTTCTGCTTGTTAAAAATTAAAATTTTTAGAAGCTTATCCATTGTTTTCTAAAAGAAGTAAGGACGTAGCTATGTCATTGGTAAACAATTTTATACTTAGATACGGAGTTCCCAGACAGATAGTTTCCGATCGGGGTACGGAGTTTGTGTCAACCATCTTTAAAGAGGTAAGTACACTACTAAATATAAATCAATTAAACTCCACAGCGTATCACCATCAAAGTATAGGCGCTCTCGAGAACGCGCATAAACATTTAGCTGCATTCTTACGTATCCAAACAGATACTCACCCTTAAACTTGGAGCACTTGGCTGCAATTTTGGAGTTTTTCGTTTAATACATTGGTGCATACCGAAACCAAATATACCCCGTTTGAACTTGTGTATGGCAGGAAGTGTAACTTGCCTAGTAATTTGTTGGGAAATATAGTACAACCCTTATACAGGGTCATTTATGGACCGTTAGCCATATTGTGCGAGGTAATTGGGTAGGCCATACTGAACAACTTTTTCTATGGGACCAACTCCGAAATCCCAAAAAAATTTTTTGGCCGTTTCATACACTTTGGTCGAGTGTATTAAAGTGTTATAAAATATGTATTGTTGTTGAAGAGATATTATACTTAAATAATTTGGCCAAGCCCGAGATAGCTCGAGGCATTTCGTGTTCCGTACGGCTACCATCAGTTTGGCATTGACATAAACGCTACCGTGAACGTAATTTACTTTCTATGCATCTCGCTCGTACTGACATATTAGTGCGAAAGAGATATATAGAAAGTAAATTACGTTCACGATATCGTATCGCTCGCATCGTTACATTTTACAGAGGTTGGTATAAGATAAGTGTAACAATAGTAAAAGAAGCGTCCAGGATGTCAGTGCTTAAACACAAAACAATTTTAGTACAAGTTTCTAAGTGCGTAGGCCGAAGGCCGAGCTTTAGCAAAATGTCAGTGCTTTAGCACAGAGCAATAGTACAAGTGTCTAAATGCGAAGGCCAAAGGCCGAGCTCCGTGTAGGGCCGAAGGCCCGAAGCATCCAGGATGTCAGTGCTTTAACACAGAACAATAGTACAAGTGTCCAAATGCGAAAGCCGAAGGCCGAGCTCCGCGTAGGACCGAAGGCCCGAAGCGTCCAGGATGTTAGTACTTAAACACAGAACAATAGTATAAGATAAGTGACTAAGTGCGAAGGCCGAAAGCCCGAAGCGTCCAGGATGTCAGTGCTTTAACACAGAACAATATTACAAGTGTCTAAATGCGAAGGCCGAAGGCCCGAAGCGTCCAGGCTGTTAGTTCTGTGTTTAACCACTGACATCTTGCAGGCTTCGGGCCTTCGGCCCTACGAGGAGCTCGGCCTTCGGCCTTCGCATTCAGACACTTGTACTAATGACCTGTGTTTAGAACTGACCTCCTGGATGCTTCGGGCTTTCGGCCCAACGCGACTTCAGCCTTTGGATCGTGCGATTTAGACACTTGTACTTTAAAATACTTGGAAAAGTTACGGGAGGCGCGCGTCTGTCGGACGCTTCGGACTTCTAATCGGTGCTACGCAGAGCTCAGCCTTCGGCCTTCGCATTTAGTTACACTCTTGTGCTATTGCTTTGTGTTTGAATACCGAAGTCGCGCATCTCGCGAATGCTTGATGTATTATAATAATTTTGAGTAATATCTTAAATTCATACTCCTTCAATTTGAATTTAGAACTCATAATTTTTTTTATTTGATTTTGTTTTTAGTTCCATGCCATATACAGTGTGTTACCAGCATGCGGGCTTTTATTAAAACTGGTAATAATATTATCCATTAGCAGTTGTTTGCGTGTATTAGCAAATCATAATTATGTAAATTAACTGCTCAATTAAATTTCCAAAATTCGCACACGCAATGTAGTGGGTGTACTGCGTAATTGTCGTTACTCATATCGCTAACGCACGTGGTACAAGGCATGTCGCGGTACGAGGGTAAAAAACTGAGACAACTATCGTAAAATTATTGTCGTCCTTATCATTGGGTTCATGTATGGAGGTTTTAATACATTAATTAAAGAGTTTTTTGTCAACTTTGACATGACAATTTCAAAAGTCGTCAACACGTCGGGTTATCAAAACAAACCAAAAAATATTACAAAAACTGGTATTAGCTTTTCTTTAAAATCGGTTACAATGCTCGAGAGTTGTTGATACACGTGGAACTGCAGCTCAAGGCAAGGAAACACTTCCCAAATTGACGATATCCACACAATGCTCGATTGATAACAGCGGCTTTTCAGCGAGTTCGTGAGAATAGGCCAATCGCCCCTGTTCAGCCTGAAAGGGCCATGCACGGGATCATGCCAGTGCAAGTTGAGGAAAGGATTCTCGAGCACTTCAGACAGGTACCAAACCAACGTCAAGTACTCGTATTATGTGGGGTTAATGCACTATTTTATTAAAATGTGGGGTTTGTATTTAAGTTTAATTTAGTTGGTAATAAAGTCTTTATCAATGAGACCAGAGTGGCTTTAATTTGGTGTAGTTATCTTAAGTGCATCTTGAAATAAACTTCGTAATAAACAAAGTATGAAGAGCTGTCATTAGCACTTACTTGTCAATTTACTGTGCTGTACATTGCGGGCAATTAAAATTTTGTAAGAAAGTTAACGAAGTCTGAAATTTAGTTTATTAATTAAATTAGTGTCATGGTTACATTAAAGATATACGATATTTTAACCTCCCTTAAAAAAAGCTCGGGTCCTGGTAACACACAGTATATAGACTTTAATATTATTTAGAACTGCTAAAAAATGTAGAGTCAGTCTAAGCTAACAAAGTGAGAGAGTGTAAGAGTGAGATAAACGTCATATTTTCATAGAAAATTGACATTAATGATGACACAGTCACACTTTGTCATTGCAAATTCCATACAGAGTTAGCTTGGTCCGATTCTATCAATAACTGGACGTAGTTTAGGGAAAAGGATATACTTAATCCACGATAATCTGTTAAATAAAACTCAAAAACAAAAGCCTTTAATTCAAATGACTATAGTTTATGGATGAATCCTTTTCTCTGAACTACATTCAATTGATACTAAACTCAGTCCGAGTTTATATAATTAGAGTTAGATCAAGAAAAGTCTGCAGCGATTTTGATAGCACTTGCAGTGCAAGCGTTAATTTAAACATCAAACGTCTATGAAATTATGACGTATAAATAACACTTGCATTGCGTGGGCTATCAAAATTTTTATTTTTTTTTTTATTTTTTTTTATTTATTTATTTTCATAAGACACAGTACAAATGTTTTACATTGAAATAGGACTGCCAAACAGCAAAACAGTTTGATGGCAGTTAGTAAAGCTCTTGATATACATGTTTGTGTCAGTTAAATATTTATAAACATGCTGTATTATTTTAACTTAATAACTAAGCATGCAAATTTAAATCTAGTTATTCTATTATAGGCCTTCAGGGCCAGCAAAGACGGGTCCACTTTTATAAGTTTCCATAATAAGTTGACCCCTCTCTACTGTTCCTGTGGGCAAATATCTATTAAATATTTCTTAACACTTGTTCTAAAGGTATGTGGGCTTATCTCTTTAGCAAATAGTTTTTCTGGAAGTGCATTAAATATTTTAGGTACCAAATATTGAAACGTCGTCCGCTCTCCATAGTAATTAATGGGAGTAAAATTTTCTAAGAATAGTTTAGGTTTTCTTCTTGTCACTTTATCTTTATTCTGTGTTTTACATGGAAATGACTTTGTACTATAATTATGAGATGCTACAAATAACTTAAATTTTTCATTTACGGGTAGAATATTACACAATCTAAACAGCTGATCATAATCTTTGTTACAAGTTTTTTTCTGTTTAGGATTAACTAATAATTTTAAATACCGAATCTGTAGCTTTCTAATCATATCTAGTTGTGTTTTAAATGTACGACCATATGCTATTAATCCATAATCTATGTGTGATTCCACTAGGGCAAAGTAAAGTGTTCGCATGGTTTTACGATTTACATATTTTTTAAGTTGTTGGAAAGTTACGTAAATATATCTCAATTTGTTACATAATGCTTGTACTTGTAATTTCCAGTTAAATGTCCTGTCTATTATTAACCCTAAATATTTATATGATTCAACAAACTCAATTATGTTACAGTTACAGTTGTCTTTTAGTTTATGTAAGCAGTCGTATGTGTGCCCTATAATATTATAATGTTTACATTTTTTCTGATAATGTGTAGACGATATGTGCATAGCTTTTGTTTTAGACATATTTATAATGATACCGTTGTCATGTGACCATTTTATTATGTTTTCTAAATCCGATTGTATACACTGTTCTATTTTTTGCTGATCTTTGTCTGCGTAAAATATACACATATCGTCTGCATACATATACATACTACAATTTTCTACTATACTACCAATACTGTTTACGTGCATTATATAGCCTATTGGCCCATATACAGAACCGGTTGGCACGCCGCCTGTTATCAGCGCTTCGTCGCCGCGCACCTTTAAGATCTCAGTTATCATTTTGCGGTTAGTTAGGTATTGTTTAAACCAGTCGTTAACCAAGCCGCGAATGCCACACTCGAACATAGCTTTTAAAAGCACACTGTGTTCGAGTGTGTCAAAAGCTTTTTTAAAATCAATAAAAATGGCAACTACGTGATTTTTTTCGTTTAACTTATGACATATATCGTCTGAAAATTGCGCTAATGCTGTAGCAGTACTTTTATGTTTCCTAAAGCCGTGCTGATTTATTGATAGTATGTTATATTGTTCTAGGTACTCCGTTATTTGCGTGAGGATAGTTTTTTCGACAATTTTATTTATAACAGATAATATCGCAATTGGCCTGTAATTAGAGTAATTCATATGACAACCGCTTTTGTATATAGGTCTAATGATCGAGTATTTTAAGTCATCCGGGTACGATGACCTTTCGACACACAAGTTAATGAATCTAGCTAGAATTGGGCTAATTTTTTCCTTGACAAATTTAATATCTTGCACTCTAATCTCATCGTATCCGGGCGACTTTTCCATTGACAGGCAATCTATGATTTTCTCTATTTCTTTATGTGATATTTTTTTAAATCTAAAGGATAGTGTACAGTCATTGACATACTCAGCCCTGTTCAAAAAAGTTACATCGCATTGGTGCTTAATATTTTCTATTTCTTGTGTGAAGGTTTTAGTGAAATTATTACATATCGAATATATATCATTGTTTCTGCCCAAATATTGTATTATTGTTTTATCTATGTTATTGGATTTTTTACCTATCCATGTGTTTATGTTTTCCCATATTTTTCTAAAGTCCTTTTTACAGTCTATTATTGTTTTTTGCCTATAACTATTTCTAGCCACTTCTATTTTCTTATTTACTTTATTTCTGAAACGAGTGTATTGCAATCGACAGGTATTGGATTTTGGGGTCGATTTCCATTTCCTAAACAACTCATCACGTCTTTCTATTAGGGACAACAACTCTTTAGTGACCCATGGCTGTGTATGTCTTTTGTTAGATATTTTTACATTAATTTTACAGCTATTATATATTTCACTAAATATTTTACGGATAGTTTCATATAATGATAATGGACAGTTAATATCTAAGAGTCCGTCCCACTCAACTTGACTAAGTTTTTGCCTCACTAACTTGTTATTAATCACTGAACGTACCTCGTTACTTGCGTTACCTCCGCCCGCACAGCTGTCTCTTTGTTTATCCTCGTACACTAATAAACCGGTTAAATAGTGATCTGAAATCTTTCCCGCCGCTAGTACGAACGATGAGTGGCGATAGGTATTGAAGCGAGTCCACACGTGATCCAGGCATGACGCGGTCAGCTGTTGTCCATATACCTCTTCTCTCGTAACTTCTTCGTACGCACACAGTAAACCATACCTACTCATTACGTCTTTGTACTCTAGGACTTGTTGTTGCAATCCATTGCATAAGTTTATATTTATATCGCCGGCGTAAATAACATTCATCTGTGTTGGTATGTTCCTTATTAAATCTCCAGTTATTTGAAGGAATTTCTGTTTACTTGCGCTTGGCGGTCTATATATGGCTATAAGGTATATAGGCGTTTCACCATAAATGTTTCCGTGCGTTATTTCACAATCAATATTTGACATAAATTTCGGCGTCCAAGTTAAGGTGTTTCGGAGGTAAACCATAACTCCTCCCCCTCTGCGTGTTTCTCTTGTATTCGGGTACATATCAAAGTTAGGTATATTATATAGGGCCGTCTCGTTTTGTCTAATGTTTATCTCAGTTAATATTATTATATGTAATTTGTTGAGTACAGGATCCAGTAGGGTAAGCAGTGTGCTGAAATTTTTCCTAAGCGATCTTATGTTTACTTGTAATGTACATATTTTTAAATTTGATTGTGTTTGGATATAGTTGCTCCAGGCGCTTATGTCCTCATATCTATTGTGTTCTTTGTTTTGAATTATGGAATCTATATTACGTATTGAATCGAATGTTTCGAGTTATTTTCCTTAATACGTATCTAGTATATGAAAAAATATATATTAATAGGGTACCAAATAGCGCAATAGGGTTATCTCATCCTTTTTGTAGGCGGTCCTTTATGTCTTTTTCTGTCCGTATTTGATAGATTTTTGATCCGTTTTGGTCTTGTCTAACTAAAATTCTCCCTTTTTGGATCCATATGAATTTATAAGTCTCCCTAAGCTGCCTCTTAGCCTCCTTAAATAAGTCCCGTATTTTTTTTGTGACGTCTTCGTTAATGTAAATTTTTCCGTCATGTGAGCCATTATTTATTTGTGCATTGGTCAGTGGCGTCTTCCGTTTATTCAGCCAGGCCTCCCTCGCCGCGCGTGACGTCAGACGAACGATGACGATGCGCGGCCGCGGCCTCGGCGATTTTCTCTCGCTGCCGCTGTTGCTAGCGGGCTTGTTTTTTGGTCCTACCCTCCATGCAGACTCCACCGAGTTCTCAGGAATACTCAAATGTTGTGCAATAACCGGGATAACAGTTTTCAGGTTTTCGTTCTCCTTCTCAATCAGCCCAACAATCTCTATGTTTCTTTCCTTCTCCTTGAGTTCCATAATGTCTACTCGTTCTTCCAGCGACGCTGTGTACTTTTCCAGAAAAATATTCTTTCTCGTCAAGTCACCTACCTTGTTTTCCAGGGTTTTAAATTTTTCGGTGCATTCTTTTTTGTATTCCACCATTTCCTGGTATTGCTCAGCGTAAAACTCAACTGATGATTTTAAGTCGGAGAGGTTAATCTGTATATCCCGTAGGGTACTCAGTTTCTCATTTACTTGATATAGCAGGTCTTCGACAGAGGCCGTTTTTGCTTCAATTTGGATTTGGTGGCTTTTGTCTGGTGTGGATGCACCTGCACTTTCCACACAATTAGTACATATCTCCTCTTTTAAAAACCGCTTGTCTTTTATACACCCTATGTGAAACATTTCCCCGCAGTTTCCTTTGCACCTCACTATATCGCCTTTCGACACAGCTATAAATTTCTTACACTGTCTACATATCACCATATTGGACACTGATTTAACTACTCAACGCGCTAATACGTAGATAAGGATAATAGGCGCGACCGCACGTCAAGAGCGCCGCGGGCCAACTGAAATCGAAGCGCTGCAGACTTTTCTTGGTCTAACTTAAAGTTTTTATAATGTAAGTACTTCTAATGCAATATAAACCGCATTAATATTAACCATTAATATATACAATTAATACATAATTAAATGTAATGGTACTTAATGAAAAGGAATATTGTGTATATTGTTTCGACGAATCAGATACTCTCAATAAAATCTATAGATGAGGCCATAGCTGTTAATAAATATTAAATGACTTTATTATCTCTATACGCCTTACTAACTCTATGTGTCCTATTGTGAAAAAAAAACAACGCCAGTGAAGAACGGAATTCTTAATTTGAATTTTTCTGATTTTTGAGATACCTAGTCCATTGGTTGGAACGCCCGTTCGAAATTTAAACTTATTTGCAATATAATAAGGTTGTATTTTGTAGATCTCTCTCATACTTATAGTAGGCTATTCAAATAAAATTAAATATCCCTCAAAAATAAGCAAGCAGAATTAAACTTTGTGTCAAAGACATAAGTCATAAATTTCAATGCCAAAGTTTTGACTAAGGATCTTTCTCGCTAAAACTACTGCCTAATATGAAGTGACCAGTGTAAGCATTAGTTAGCTAGCCCTAAGCAACCAAAGATCAGGCTCCAATTTCACCACGGTGACAGGTGCGACAATTGTAAAACATCACTGTTGCTGACGTCACAGGCATCCATGGGCTACGGTTACCGCTTACCATCGGGCGGGCCGTATTCCTGTTTGCCATCATCATTGTTTTATTAAAAAAAAACTTTATTATATCGGAAAAAAACAGATATTTCTCTTGCTAAGTTTATGACAATTGTCACAAGAAACACTACAATTGTCACGAAATTCCGACATATAACTCATTACCTGTCAAGAATTACCTACAATTCTTCTAAATCTTGACAATTGTCAGAAACTACGCAAAAGAAATATCTGTTTTTTCCGATATAATAAAGTTTTTTTAAATAATACAATGATGGTGGCAAACAGGAATACGGCCCGCCCGATGGTAAGTGGTAACCGTAGCCCATGGATGCCTGTGACGTCAGCAACAGTGATTTTACAATTGTCGCACCTGTCACCGTGGTGAAATTGGGGCCAGGCTGCAGTTGAAAAACTAATAAAGATAAAGTTAAGCTGATAATTTTCCCGCCGTCTCCATGCTTCTTTAAGTTGGGTATTGACTGGTCAGGACAGAGGTGAAAATTTTTGTATGAAAACTTGCAACTTTAAATGCATTTTTTATCGAAACTATTGCAGTCTATAATGAAGTCAAAATCAGTCCATCGACTCAATTTTTACAAACACGATTCTTCCAAATAAAAAAAAATCAGTTTACCCCTCTCAACCCCCTAAATTTCCCCCTTAAATAAGAAATAAGCAGTTTTGACTTATTTACAATATGAGTGGCGGTAATTGCTATAACTTTTCCAAATTTTAGGTATCTACGTCAAACGGTCTCTGACAAAAACGCATTTAACTGATTTGCAAGACCGAAGTGATCCCATAAGTGTTCCGTGAACAAAGTTTTGTACGGAACACTAAAAATTATAAGCGAAAATAATTTTGCATATAAAAATAACTTACTTTCTTAGGGGGTGCTTGGGTCTGTGTTAGAACGAACAATAGACACAAAACCCAAACGAACTGCATGGTGACGGTTAAAAAACAACAATCACTTCTACAAAATGCCACTTGCCAATTGCCTTTATACTATAAACATTTCAAATCTTAATTGAACATGTCATTTCTTTCCGCGAATAATCAATTGTTTAGGAATTTATTAATTAACAGTTTAATGAAACATTCCAGCGACAATGAAAATAATGCAAATAATGATTTACGTAGGTAATTTGCGAGCTACGACACAAAATTAAACAATTGTAGAAGTGCCTCCTTTAATCAAATTAATTTAAGATGCACACATTAAACTTATTTAGGTACCTAATTAAAAAGAAGCGCGAAACATCCAGCAAAGCCAAATTGTAAAAAAAGGTCGCCATTTTGATTTTCTTAATTTTTGATCTTACTGTGTCGATAATCGTTATCTGAGGATCCGAACGAATTTCCCTTTAATCTGAAGCTGAAGGTAAAATTCTTTAGAAATTATTAGGCCGCTTAGGCATCTTGTATTCCTTCAATGTCCGATTATGTTTAAAATTGATTAGTCAAAAATCCGATAATTGTTTTCTCTCAAAATTAATTCCAGCAAAACATAAATTGTGAAAATGGGAGTTTACTCGTAGTTCAATAATAAGAATATCCCACCAAAAACATAAATGTAAAAAAGGAGAGCCAAGTTCAATACAAAAATTATGCTTGGCTGTGGGGTTCGCCGCAAAAAGAATGGAGATCTAAATGAGTGCCAAGTTCTATGCAAAATCCAAATATGTATTTATAGGAACAAAATAACATTATAAACAAGTATTAAACTCTATTTCTTTGCTTTATTTGATACCTATAACAATTGCTGTTATTTAAAAGAAATGTGAGATCTTAAAGTAGGTTAGATTTGAATTGGCCAGTTTTCATTATATCAATCATTTTATAAAGTTATTCAACATATATATATTGTAATTCTGATAAAATCTGGCCAAGCCAAATCTAACCTACTTTAAGATCTCACATTTTTTTTTAAATAACAGCAATTGTTATAGTGGATACCTATAAAGCAAAGAAATAGAGTTTAATACTTGTTTATAATGTTATTTTGTTCCTTGCACTCAAATCTACAACAAATACACAGGTTATAAGGGCTGCTCAACGACTTTTAAAAGCGAAACTGCGCGAGCAAAAAGATAAATGGTGGAATGAGCAAGCGAATGAATTGCAACACTTTGCTGATACAAATCAAACGGGCAGGTTCTTTCAGGGTATTCAAGCGGTTTTCGGCCCGAAATGTAGGAAAATAGCACCTATTTATTCGCGTGACAAGGAAAGACGTCTCACAGACAAGCTCGTTAGGCAGGACACTTTAAAGACGTCTTAAACCCTGTCACCCAAAGCGTTGATTTAGCCTACATACGTACCTTGAAGAACCAGCCTTTATCAGATAACCTTGCTCTACCTCCGGATTACAACGAGTACGTTGCGGCAGCGAGGTAACTTAAAAATAATAAGACACCAGGATCAGACAGCCTTCCCGCAGAGATCTTTAAGTACACCGGACCAAACGTTAAAAACAGGTTGTTTGAACTGATACTGAGGATTTGGGAATCGGAAACTGTTCCTCAAGATTAGAGAGATGCCTCTATTTGTAAACTGTACAAGGGAAAGGGTCAGATTTCTGACTGCGGTTCTTATAGAGGCATCTCCCTTCTATCCACTGCCGGTAAAATCTTAGCGCATATACTTAACACCCGCCTAGGTTGCCTAGCAGAACAGCTCCTGCCGGAGAGCCAGTGCGGTTTTCGACCTTATAGGGGCACTATTGATGCTATATTTGTTCTAAAACAAATCCAAGAAAAAAGCTTAGAACAAAATTGTCCCCTATATATGTGCTTTGTAGACCTTGAAAAGGCTTTCGACCGCGTGCCGCGCGAGGCTCTCTGGCTTGTTTTGCAAAAAACTGGGTGTCCCGAAAAGTTCGTTAACTTAGTCAAACAGTTTCATGAAAATATGATGGCTACATTTCGACATAAAAGCGAGTTTTCGGAACATTTTCCAGTCACCAGCGGAGTCAAACAGGGTTGTGTGATGGCTCCAACTCTTTTTGCGTTGTATTTCTCCACAGTCCTTGAGGACTCACTTCTTGCATGCTCTGGACAAATACAACTTAGCGTTCGTTCTGACAAAAGTGTATTCGACCTGTCTCGATTTAAGTCTAAAACGAAAACCACAAAGCTCTCCGTTCTCGAGATTCTCTATGCCGACGACGTTTGCTTGATGGCCGATAGCATGGAAGCGCTTCAGTCCTACATGGATGCTCTGCAAAGGTCGTGCCTTAGATTTGGCTTAGTAATAAGCATATCCAAGACTCAAGTGCTTAAACAACCAGCTCGTAATTGCGAAGCGGACACTTCCAACCTAACTATAGAAGGGAAACCCCTAACCGAAGTGTCCTCTTTCAAGTATCTTGGGAGCCAGATCAGAAAGGATAACAGACTAGCCTCCGAGATCCCGTCTAGGATTGCTAAGGCTGCGTCCACTTTCGGTCGGTTAACGCATCGTGTCTGGGGATCGCATGATTTAAAGCTGCAGACGAAGTTGTCGGTGTACAAAGCCATGGTTCTTCCGATTCTTTTGTATGCTTCGGAAACATAGTGTTTGTACAAAGGCGACATTCGCTTGCTGGACACGTTCCACTTACGTTGTCTACGTTCCATTCTGCGTATAAAATGGCAAGATCGCGTTCCCAACACTGAAGTACTTCGTCGTTGCAAGATGCCTGGCATGGAGGCACTCTTGATGAAGGGTCAGCTAAGATGGTGTGGGCATGTTTGGCGTATGTGTGATTGCAGACTACCGAAAGCCGTTTTCTACTCCCAGCTATCTGCTGGTAAACGGAAGCAGAGTGAGCAGCACCTACGTTACAAGGATGTGCTTAAGCGCCACCTAACTGCCTGCGGTATACCACCTGACAAATGGGAGGAGCTTGCTTCTCAGCGGCCAGAATGGCGTTCTCGCGTTAAGATGAGCGTAAAGAACTTTGAAGACGCTCGTCTCACTGATCTTGATGCGAAACGTCAGATACGTAAATCCCGGCCGAAACCCTCCTATAATTATACTTACAATAATTCTGGTCAACTTTACTGCCCCACCTGCGACAGAGTTTTTAAAAGTAAGTTCGGCTTTGCCAGCCATATCAGAGCTCACGCTCGTAATTAGCTAGGGTCGCCGTTGCTGATTACGGCATGGATAACTATATATATTGTTCCTATAAATACATATCGCTCCTTGAGAAACAACGTCATTATCCAAAAAATGGGGTTTTTGAGTTAATAACGCCATCTAGCTCGTATGATCGTAACGCACGCAATACGAAGACACCTATCGCCCTAGCTCTATTAGAACCGCCAGAGGGCGCTAATGTCGTTATGGCGAATAGAGGGAATAGGTGCCTGTCTCATAGGAACAATGTCATTAAAGGGAAGTAAATTGTATTTTTTTGCTTAGTGACGGTTTTCTATGAGATTCAATGGTAAGTGCGTCAATTTACATAAGAAATAGTGTATCTAAACGTACTATGTCACTTTAAACTTATAATATGGTATCAAAATCAAAACTCAATTTAAAGCAATATCGTACTTTTCCCTTTAAGGACACTTGTACTTTTGAATTTAATAGAATAGAATAACGTTTTGAAATAAGTAAAGTGACATTATACCTTTAATGACGGTTTTGCTTAAAACTTAAAGCCATAATGCTGACTAAAAATAAAAACGTACTGTTCTTTTACTTTAAGTGACATTGTGATTTTAAGAAGCTGACAGAAGTTTTAGCAGGTCGATCGTCATTATCTGTGTAGTGTCAATATGCTAGCTTAGTTTACCATAGCGACAGTTGGCATGCTTAAGTGAAAAATGTCGTTTTAAGCTTAAAGCCACTACAACTGGTACAGAACGCTTATAACGGTGTGGTTAATGAATGTCACTCGTTGTTTAATGTCACTGTGTTATATTTTTTCTATAAGGTTCATAATAGAGTTGTATTATGGGTACCTACTAGACGACTATTTATAATTAGATAGATATAGCCACATTACGAGCCCTATTGATCTAACTGTGGAACTAGGTTGGTATGTGTAAGAATCCCATATTTATTAATTATAATATAATATTATTTATGTGTTGTGTGATACTTTTTCATTCATCAAAATTAGCAAGTTATTTTTGTGATGTCTGTTATGTTCCAATTTTATTACTGACAAGGTGACACAAAACACACATTAATTATTATTATCACTAGGTAGGTACTTACATATTAATTACCCATAAAACTATTGTTCTCTTACAGTAGAAAATGTCTCAATGTGTCTTGTATGACAAAAAAGTTTAAAGCTATTTTAATAAAGTTAATACTACTGTTTTAGTTGAAACTGTTAATAAAGTTAATACTTATGATGATGAAGAATTCGTACCTCCTTCAGAAGAGCTAGTTCTAATACCGTAATGTGTCGCTTGTGAGTTTTTTGTTGTTTTTCCGGGTTGGTTTAATTTTGCTACTGGCTGTTTCTAAAGTATTTATAATGTTGTTATTTTGAATTTGTACTTCTGAATGTGTATTTGTGGTATCTCTTCTTGTAAGGTGTCAAAATTACTTCGTAATTCTAAGTTAAACTGATCGTGGTTACAAATAAGAGTGTGTTTCTGTTTAGGTGTTTTGCCTATTTATTAATTAATTGCTTACGGTGGATTTAAGTCTTAAACTTTATTTTTGCTCTCGCGGGTCTGTGATCGGAACTAAATTTAAACCTATTGATGTACCTAATACCTACATAAATAAATATCTAATTAAACTTTTGTCAGATGAATATATTATTATATAAATAGTCAATTTCGTAAGTGATATTCCGCCAGGAGAAGTCCAGGTCCAGCGACTTTGAAGTTTTTTTGAGAAAGAAGGAATTACTTATCTACGTTCATGTTTCGACCAAAGGCAAATGGAATAGACCTAGAACTACGGTCGTTTCTGCTGCCAAGGCCATATGTGGTTCAACTATGTATGTGTGCTTGATCTGACTTCACCAAGGACAATGGTCCATGTTTCCTGCTTTTCATCAGTAGATTTATTTAGAGGGTCATAATCTCGTAATACTCTTCAATCTTATCATCGCAATGTGTAGATGTTGATGCGTAGGCTTTGATTGCGGTTAAGGTAGGTATATAGCTTTGGGATTTGGGATATGCTTAACGTCAACACAGCCACCTTGTCGGAGTAATTTGATAATCCGACAATGTTGTCCTGCCACTTCTTTTTGACGACAAAGCGTGTGGGTATCTTCCGCCGGGTAGTTTCAAAGTAGCGCCAATAACAGAAAAGCTAACGGAAAAACGTCTGAGGTGGTACGGTCATGTACAGAGGCGTCCTGTAGACTACATGGTTAAGGTAGCGCTCGATATTTCAACGACGAAGCGAGGACGTCGAAGACCACCTGCCACCTGGCTGACGACGGTTCAGCGAAACCTGAAAGACCTCAATATAGACGCCGACGTTGCACTCAATCGTGCAGAATGGTGGAAAAGAACAGGGAAGGCCGACCCCAAGTAAATGAGAACAAGGCCTAGCAGGATGATGATGACGTGGGTATCTTACGCCCGGGGATTCTTAGCACCACTTTTACAGGGTACTTAGCGCCGTAACGAGAAGTCGTACATGTCTAATGAGATTGGGCCATAAGCCCACCATGCTGGTTCAGTGCGGGTTGGTGGATCGCCAGAGGCTTGTTTGGTATTCCACAGGGTGACCACGTGCAGGAGAGGCTGGTCTGGGGTCCGTTACATGACATTCGGGCCCCTTACATCGCATCCCCCAATTATTATCCTCCCCTTTGTTTATTTACTTTGGTAATTTTTGATCGTAAAAATATAGCCAAACAAAACAAGCTAAGAATACTCTAGTTTTAAAGAAAAACTAGTCTTATTTGCTAATTTTTTAAGACTGAAAGTCGCTTACTTTAGTAAATATTAATTAACATCCATGTAAAATGATTCTAATTGCGCTTTTTCTTTGAAATAAACGTTAAGTTATATCAAATAACTGGATATAGTGTCACTGTTCCATAAATTGAATCAATATTGCGAAGTCGTCATGTGACATTAAGCAAAACTAAACGGAATAGTGACATTACAATTTTCTTTTAATTGAATTATCTTAGAAATTAAACAAAAAAAAACCCAGTTTACTCAAATGACTCACAAGATTAGTTTAAAATCTAACAAAATATAGCAAAAAACTCTTTCTTTTATCACTAGTACGGCAGTTTTAGACGTTTGAAGATTTCGAAAATTTTAAAGCTCTGTACCCAAAAAACACGTTTTTCGCTTAATGACACTGTGTTTCTCAAGGAGCGATATTTGGATTTTGCATAGAACTTGGCACTCATTTAGATCTCCATTCTTTTTGCGGCGAACCCCACAGCCAAGCATAATTTTTGTATTGAACTTGGCTCTCCTTTTTTACATTTATGTTTTTGGTGGGATATCAATACTTTTTGTAAAGAAAACTAGGCAGTTATTGAGATTTAATGTTTTTTCTTGTGTTTCCGCTGCATGGGTTTTTACTTCTGTTCTTTGTATAATTATGTGGTGCCGCGCGCCGCCGACGACACACCGTTGACCGGTTGTTTAGAGCGTATTAGAAGTTTTTTGTATGGTGTCACCACTTATTTTTTGACTTAACTTTATTTTTATATAACAAATATAATAATACATATATTGGGGTAGTTTCAAATATCTGCTTGTAACGGTTCCAACGCTACAATACAAAAATATTTTTTTGTATGGGGACCCCCCTATTTTTAAACTTTTTTTTATTTTTAGATTTCTTCCTACGCTTACACACAATAACCGAGCTGGATTCCAAATTTCATCCTTCTAGGTCATCTGGAAGTAGGTTAGGTTTAGGTACTATATGTCAGTCACAATAAAAAAAATAATTGTATGGGGACCCCCCCTATTTTTAAACTTTTTTTTTTTTTTAGATTTCTTCCTACGCTTACACACAATAACCGAGCTGGATTCCAAATGTCATCCTTCTAGGTCATCTGGAAGTAGGTTAGGTTTAGGTACTTATATGTCAGTCCCAATAAAAAATGGCTTTTTTGTATGGGACCCCCCCCTATTTTTGAACTTTTTGTTATTTTAAGATTTTTTCCTACGGTTACACACAATAACCGAGCTGGATTCCAAATTTCATCCTTCTAGGTCATCTGGAAGTAGGTTAGGTTTAGGTACTATAAGTCAGTCAGTCAGTCCCAAAATTTACGACTTTTTGACCTTCATATCTAAATCAAAAGTTAACCTAACCAAAACAAAACTTATTAGTTTCAGAAACTATAAACCACCTCTATGTTTGAATGTTGCAGAAAGTGGGACTTTGATTGAAGAAGTAAATAGTATATCCTTGGCATTACTATAAATACTTTTTTTAATTGGAAGGAGCATATTACTAAAATAAATAAGTTGATTTCCAGTCAGTGTTGTTATACCCTGTCAATACTCTCAGGAACTTGCTCTGAGGATGTTGCCAAAAGTCATATTATGGTAATGTGTTTTCGTTGCTAACATACGGTATCATTTTCTGGGGGAACTCGGTAGACATTCAGAGTAAATTTATCCTCTAAAACCGATGCTTACGTACTTATATCGCATGCATAGGTACTGAATAAATTCCTTACGTAATGTGTTTAGAGAAAAGCGGCTTCTTACTCTTACTGGAATATACATTCTAGAACTTTGCCTCTTTGTAAAAAAGAATGACGACTATTTTAGGAAAAAATCCTCGCAGACAGATAATCTCAGAGACCGGTACAGATTTAATCTTGTAACATAAAATGGGGTGAGTAGGGACAAAACTGACATTCAAAGCTTGTTAATATTTAATAAATGTTGCGGGCGTTTGTATTTTAGTTTTATTATGATTTTAGGTAGTTCCATTTCATAACTTTAACGATAAACACAAAATTCCTCCTCACCCTGTAGTCCCTCGTAGTTGGGGTGAGATGGGAATTCATACAAAAGGTGATTTTGAAACGTTGTTGAATCGCTTTTTTTATTATAATTATCTCATATAAACTCACGGGTATATACATCCCGGTCATTTGATAGGCGTGCGTGGGGATACAGATCCAACACGTAGAGGCCCTTTGGAGAAGTTTGCTGTTATGTAATACACCTGCTAGAACCCATTTACGGGTACAAATAGATACCCGTTAATCGGTCCCAACAGACGTAGGGGCTATTGTAAATATAGTGGAGAAAAGTGCCGGTTATGGTGTTGAATTTTGGCTGGTCAAAAGATTGGGCTATTGCTGAGAGCTCCGGACACCTGCCATAACAATGTTAGAACACGTTATCGAGGCAGGTGGTGACTCGCCGCTGACTAGATGGGCCCCTGAAACTGCCGTCGTAAATTAATATTATTATAGATCCATTTGTAATAGGAATACATTATTTAGGTAGCAGTAGCCTTTAAAAACCATCTCACCTCCCTGTCATACCTTCTCTCCCCATTCATAACCTGACTCTCCTCGCAATCCCTACTCACCCCATTTTACAGTATGTCCAAAATCAAACAACTCAATGTTCAACAGAAGTACATTCAATACTGCAATACGAGTTTTTAACGCCCTGCCAGTTGAAATATAAATGTTAGAGGGAAATCGTTTTAAATTTAAATTAAAAAACTGATTAATTGAAAATTAGTGTCCGACCGAAACATGTTTTTTGCCGAAACCGAAACCGAAACCGAATGTTCGGCTTAGGCTCTAGTTTCGGCCGAAACCGAAACCGAAACCGAAACTTTTGTAGACTTGTTAAAATCTTTGAAAAAATGACATAAAACCGCTTTTACACACATATGGGGCTGTCAATACCCAATGTCCTTGAAATTGATGTTACTTAAGCAGTTTCTTAAGAGAATTACTATAGTTAGACCAAGATAATTCTGCAACGATTTTGATAACACACGCAGTGCAAGTGTTATTTGAAACGTCAAAACTTCTATGAAATTATAACGTATAAATAACATTTGCACTAATTGCACTAGTAGCACTGCGTATGCTATCAAAATCATTACAGAATTTTCTTGGTCTAACTCTATTCATTCACCAGTCAAGCTAACATGTAGATACAGGGTCAACCAAAAACGCGAGCGCAGCGAGCGCGAAATTTTTTGTTAACAATATCGCAAGGCCGGGTACCGATCTTCACCTGGGCCTAAAAGTCCGAAGTGCCCCAGTGAGGCGAACTTTCATGCGAAGTCAAAACCGTGCTTCAGGCTTCAAGATAAGTAGTTGCACAGACTCCAACCAATGTCCATTGTATTAAAAAGCGACACCGCTGGCCGAGCATGGCGCAGCGAGGCCAAAGGCTAAGCTGAAGTAGAGGACATGTGGAACACAAATCAATGGTAAATTGAGGTAAAAAGTGATGCTACGGTCAAGCATTCGTATGAAAAACTGTACTGGGGACACATTTAAGGGTTTTTTCTTCGTTTTAATCAATATTCAGCTGTTCAGCCTCGCAAAATATTAACTATTGAGAAAATCAACTTTGCGGCACTAGTTGAGCGTATCCTTTAGCCTCGCTTAAAATTTGCCATTAGAGGTATAGTAGGTCAAACCAATTTGTCAGTCAGTAAGAACCAGGAAAACTATACTCATCCTTTTCTTTTGGGTGCTAGTACTAGTCTAAGACAAAGATAGTATGATTCTCTCTGTCTATGATTGAAATGAGACAGTCTTTTGACAAACTATAGATAGGAAAATGACTGAATAAGTGAGTGCACGAATAAGAGCGAAAAAGACATCGTTCGACTCGGGCCGAGCTGATACTCGGCCAACGGCTACGTGCGACAGTGCTATCTCATTCACTCCAATACAATTTAGACAGTGTGCGCGTTATAGGTATTGACAGCCTCTTAAGACTGCGTCGACCGTCCAGTGGCGCGCCCTCATTAGTGGAATTGTGTTTTATAATAAACCAATTAATTTCTGTACCTATAAATGAATTAGTATATATATGTAGGTATTAATATTGTTGTCCTACTTATTCCCCAACTTTTGGTCGTTGTCCGATGTAGCATTTCGTAAGTTTCGGCCCGGCCGAAAGGTTCGGCCGTTTTTTGGCCAAAACCGAAACTACAGCCGAAACATGATTTTTTGGCCGAAACTGACCGAAACCGAAACCGAAACCGAACCTTCGGTCGGACACTATTGAAAATGTATTTTACAACCTAAATTAGTTTTTTCTGGAATCACCAGTTTGTTAAGTATAAGTTAGTCAGTAAGCTAGTAATAGTTAGTAGTTTTAAGATCATATTGTATGCTCGAAATGGGCAACTGTTGATTCGATATCTCCTGTATATGACATCTTATCTATGTACACAGTTTACAATTAATAAAGGATATTTAATATTAAATACTTTACTTTACTTATAGGTGCATGAGGCTAAATGTGGCGCTACCCCACATTGTTGTTGCCAAGTCCATGTAGAAATTGGCGTGAACTCTAGATTTTTTTAGAAAAAACTCTTACAAGTTATCCACATATCCCAGTTTGCCAGGCCGGGTTGTGTAATGGCGGTATTTATAAACTGTCTTAACCCGTGGACCGCCCTAGTATCACACGTGCACGGGCGTAGCCAGGTTTTAGTATCGGGGGGGTTCAAGAAAATAAAACGACTAAAAGTACATAAAATAACCCTTACACAAGAAAAATATTAGAGACTAGCTGTGCCCGCGGTTCCGCCCGCGTGGAATTCTGTCTGTGTCAGTAAGCGGCTAATTTCTAATCCTAATTTCTCTCCCTCTCCCCTGGAGGCGGAACTTGAAGTAAAGTTGACAGATGGATATGCTAGAGGACAGTAGACCAGATAAAATATTTTAGGTACCACTAAATAAAACTACACTCCAAAATTTTTCGCCCTTATTTTAATTTTACACGTGATTTTAACGACAGAGTAGGTGTATATCGGACGATACAGTAAGGTATACGCACGCGAGCGAGAGCGAAGCGGCCTGCCTGGCTAGAGCGCCACTCACCGTGGTCTTCTTCAGACTCCTGAGGAAGAGCGCGTGCCGTTTGTAACCTCAATGCGTTGCGAGACTTTCGCGAATGATTCGATTTTTTTCGGGAAGGCATGGAAATGTGTATAAAATGCGAGTCCCAAATCGTTTGACTCCGCAAACGACCAGTGCCGGATTAAGATATTTTGATACCCTAAGCATTTCTAGACCATGGTGCCACCTCTCCCTAAGGTCATCAAGATTACATTGCCGCATTACAGCTGAGAATGGAAATCAGTCATATCATTTTATCACGAAAATTGACAGTGCCGTAACAGTAACTTTGCAACAGAGTACCTAATGCTGCTGTAGTCGCCATATCTTAGAATATAATTGAAAACGCGAGCGGAGCGAGCGCGAAAATTTTTCGATATAAAAACGCAATTTGATAGACAGTTGTACATTTTTACTTTTTAGTATGGAAATCAGTCACATAATTTTATCACGAAAATTGACAGTGCTGCAGCAGTAACGTAGCAACAGAGTAATGCTGCTGCAGTCACCACCCGAAAGTCACCTTTGTCATATCTTAGAAAGTAATTGAAAATGCGAGCGAAGCGAGCGCGAAAATTTTTCGATATAAAAAACGCAATTTGATAGACAGTTGTACATTTTTACTTTTAGTATGGAAATCAGTCACATCATTTTATCACGAAAATTGACAGTGCTGCAGCAGTAACGTAGCAACAGAGTAATGCTGCTGCAGTCGCCACCCGAATGTCACCTTTATCATATCTTAGAAAGTAATTGATGCGATCCGATAATCGACGATGGCGGAGAAATCCAAAATCCAAACCACCGTATACTATAGGTAATAGTTAGTAATCAATGAAATATGCCGCACGCCTGTTCTTATTTTAATTCTATGAATGTTAATATTCTGAACTTTTCGGGGGGGGTTTGAACCCCCAACCCCCCCCCCCCCCTGGCTACGCCCGTGCACACGTGTGATACTAACTCAATTAGGGTCGTAGCGACTCAGTATCGGACATGTGTTACTACAGATCAATATGGGACGTACAAGGCTGAATTATTATTATTTGGATTCCATTTTGGATTTCCGTCTTTTGATAGGCTTGCGTGGGGATATAGATCCAACACGTTGAGTCTTTCGAGAGCTTTAATGTCATGTAGAACGCCTGCTGGAACCCGTTCACAGGTGCAACAATAAACACCCATGAACCGGTCGCAGCAGGCATTGGGACTATTGTAGTAAAAGTGAATAGTATACCGGTCTATGGATGGATGGTTGGGTGGAGAATGAGACTGGGCTATTGTAAAGAAGTTTGGACACCTGGCATAACAATGCTAAAACACGTTATCGAGGCAGGTGGTGACTTGCCGCTGACTAGATGGGCCCCTGAAACTGCCGTCGTAAAGACGACCAGGAGCAACACCGGTGTGAGCGGCTCAGGGGTGTCGAGTCGGTGTGCGCCGCTTTCTACCCAGTGACTGTTACCAGCCACTGTGCCAACTCGCGTCTTTATGCATCTTTCACTTCCACCCCTGGAGCATATAGCTCTAGCGACTCCTCTCTGGACGGCCAATGAAGGCAAGCCAGAGCTGAGAGTTATGCGGGTCCCCTTGGGGTCCACTCCGACTGACGAAGACACGCTGGAGACGGAGACCCTGACCGACTCTCGGCAGCACTCGGGTCCGTGGGGTCGTTACTCCCCAACAGCTCGCCACAAGGTGCCCATTTTGTTCTTATTAAATTAATGTTATAGGACATTTTTACACGAATTGACTGAGACCCACGGTAAGCTCATGAAGGCTTGTGTTGTGGGTACTCAGACAACGATATACGGGTGTGGCCTGTAATACGAGCAAAAAATTAAACTGTAGGCTGTACAATGATATGGCGTGGCGATGGCGTCCATTGAAGATAATATTTATTTTGTATGAAAAATAGAGAGTCTAAATACTTCATAATTTTTTAAAGTTGTTGAACAAAAGTGTCACCGTTTGAGGAGTACAATCTATGTTTTAATTATTTGCTCATGTTACAGGCCAGACCCGGTATACACGGTGTAACATGAGGAAACCGAATAATTTTAACACAGTATTCCTGATCATATTTAGAGACAAAAATGTCCTATAAACTTTTTGAAATTCGCCTAGTTTCAGAGTTAATGCCATTTACAAAAAAAAAAAACAAGTTTTTATTGTTACATAGTGCAAAACGCTCTTTTGATGGCGATGTTGCTACTATGGGACGTAGTCTAAATATCCATATTGATAGATGTCAAAAAGTTATAAGTAACACTTTGCAAAAACTAGGTTTTACGAAAAAAAATGTAAAAATCCATTTTAAGTGACAAATTTACCAATTACATTTACTTTTTATATACATGTTACAAATACGTTGAAAAAAGTAAAAAAACAAAGCTTCCGGGGCTTACTTTTCTATGACATGACAGGCGATCATGTGATGGTTTCCATAGAAAACGATGTGCCGGAAGCTCCGGCCTGGACACGGCCGTTCACGGCGCGGTCTAACGTGAGTCATCCTTTATGGGTGACTAATCATGTTACTTAAAATGGAAATTCTTGGCAAAGTGACTATTATTTTGAAAACATCCATGGTCCAACGAGACGAGAATGTGAAATATATCGAGCATACGAAGTCTCCTAAAAAAAGTTTTTCTAAGGAAGATAAAATTGGAACCTAAAAAAATGCTAACATTTGTATTTTCGACAGCTATAGACATAAAGTACCACAGCTTCCGTTAAAAATATCACATTAGAGTAAACTTTTCTGGCATTTAACGTTGTTAAATACTTACTATTAGGAATCAGATGAAAAAAAAACGTACGAAACAATCAAAAAATTTATTTTTTACGAATACAATTTAAATATAGGTCTTAATTAGGTATCCTAGATCTAACACTAAGCTACTAATGATTGAGTATCGACCGATCCCTATCAAGCGCGATGCCGAAGTGAGTGTCCGGAGTCTGGAGTGACTTCCACCTCCCCTCGTCATGCCGGCGCGTCGTGGCGTGATGTGACGTCGCCGTGGCGAGCAGGACAGACGATCGTGCCTTTTCATTTCCTCCTAGGGCTCATGGGAAGGCCTCGATAATATTACATTATTAAAAACATTAAAATTTATAAATAATAACCATGCTGTATTTGTTTAATATGACATTGAATTTTGACCACATTTCATTCCGCATACGTTAGCGTGTATTGGCCTTAAAAGTTACGTCCTGTGTTAGAAAAATAATCAGATTCATTTCATGCCTCCTTGATATTGAGGAAAAGCGTGTTCATGCTCTGTAAAGGTACAAATAGCAACACTCTTAACTGTCCATTAGTGGACCTTACGCCTTTTGTAATAAGGCTTACGAACTGCCAGTTAACAGACGTGTGGACGATGGTACCGTTCGGATTCATACTACACCATCATTATTGCAGCTAAACATCGACTTTGACATTTGCGATATAGTATAAATTATCTTAGATGATTTTTTCGGGTTCGGGTGCTAATCCTTTAAACAAAAGCCTTTTGTTTTTTTTTAAGAGCGCTCTACAGCACGAAAGCAACCATGTCGTTTAAAAAGCAACTATCGCGATAGTATTATTCAAATTTATGTGACAGCTCGTTCAGAGAACAATCAGGGTGGTCTTGTTTTTGGAGATAACAAAACGTGTTATCACCGAATGGGCCGTTTTATGAATTTGAACCATATAATTAGAATGGTAAGTTTGCTTTTTAAATGGGCTTGATCCCGTTATGTCGGGGCTATTAGCAGTAAGCAGTGTAACCACTGCATAAAGGAAACAATACCTTTTGTTTAACAGATTAGGGTCCGTGCCCGAAAAAATCACCTGAGATAATTCATACTATACCAATATGACTACACTACTCATACTATACCAGTACACATGTAGTGCATAATTTTTGTCCATCGTATTTTCTCGGAAACGTTCGTATTTTGTCAACCTCAGTGTAGCTTCTGTACCGAAACTGACTGAAATAGCAAAACACGATGTCTGTGAAGTTGGCATATCAAAGTCTAGCAGATCACGTTTCTATTGGAGTTCTATTAGCATGCACCATAGTTCTAGAGTTCCTGATACTTTTTAGCAATAGTTCTGGCGTTTTTACCGTGAAAACCAATACTATGGAATTTCACAAAATGATATGCTAAGTTCACACACAAGCATATCATTTTGTTACAAATGGGATAAAAAAAATATGCTCGCCTCGACACATGGTAACAAAGAGTTCCTGACACAAAAAAGGCATTTTTGAGAACATTTACTACAATTTTTAACTAGATTTTAAATTATATGATATGCTAAGTTCACACGTGCTATGCTGATGTAATTTAACAACGCACAGACATATTTTTGGTTCCAAATGAAAGCTCTTGCTCTATTGTTTACAGAACTTAGGAGTTCTCGGTTCTAAATCGAGCGAGGAAGTCATAAAAATGTAACTTTCATAAACTTCAAATTAAAAAAAATACACGTGTAATATACAAATATATTCGTACGCATCCGTGAAAAACGATGGAAAATATTATGCGCCACCGCCACATTTGTAGGTATATGTCGTGCCGCATTACTAGTGCACTCTAAATTCGAACGTCACCTTTTGAATCATTTTGTTCAGGCTTCCTTCGGATGCAACCAGGAATACGGAGATTAGGACGGATTTCCAGGAAGTAAATGATAAAAATGGTATATAAAAAACGAAATGGACACACAAAATTTTATTAAGTACTTTTAAAATTGAAAGCGCGACATATAGATGATGTCATCAGGCACTGAAACAAAATTAAACTAACGGATTATATGGCACAAAATGTATTTAAAATACATCCCGACGTTTCGAACCCTTTACAGCTGCGTTTCATGAGTACCTATCTAACTATCGCGGTTACCGAAGACATTATTAGTTTTATTATTTTATTTTATTTTTGTTCGTAGTATTACATGTATGAATATATATAGCGGCAGGTTAGTGGTATTGACGCGTGACCAGAGGGCTGGGTCATATCTAGCACAGCGGATCAGCATTGCCATACAACGTGGCAATGCTGCCAGCCTTCTGGGCACGCTGCCAATAGACGGCGATATGGTGCAGGTTGTCTATTTATAGATTATTTTTAAGTTTAGTTTTCAATTTTAGTTTGTAATTTTTATTTTAAAAAGCGGTGTTGGCCGAGTAGATATGACGTCTGACTTTCAATAGGGATGTTGACAATTTTTTAGAACTGTATTAATTTTAAAGATAGACACGTAATTATTACAAAAAAATATATTTAATTTTTTTATGAAATAATTTTAAATACAAAATAGAGCTTAATTAGTTTAGTGTTTAAAGTTCGAGCCCATAAACGCTCCAAGCTGTCACGTGATCTTGATGACGTCACGAACTCATAAATAAACAAACTGCTGCCAAAATGTCAGTCCTAGCGTACATCAAAAGCTGTAGTATTTAATTTATGTCTCTTTCTAAATATTGAAAAATCTATATATATCGGGTGGAACAGAACGAAGGACTTTTACGCAAACGGGGAATTCTTTAGGCTACGTACTTTATTTTTCACTCATTAATCACGTTAATATTTCTAACCGTTTTAGAGATACAGTTTGTTAAACATTAGTGCAAAAATCTTTATGTTTCAACCCTAGCAAGTTTAGTAGATCCTATTGTATGACATGACATGTCATTGTGTCAATTTAAAATGTAAATATCTTTGTAGGGTTGTCACTGATATAAAAATATTTAATTTTAGTGATTTTGTTTTACTTGTTAATTCAGCTTTACGATTATAATAACTCGATTGTAGATCACTTAGATAACATTATCCTTTCAGCTCAGTCTCTAGAAATGTTCCACCCTGTATATATAAATGTAATGCTGTTCGTTAGTCTGGCTAAAACTCGAAAACGGCTGGACCGATTTGGTTAATTTTGGTATTGAATTATTTGTAGAAGTCCAGGGAAGGCTTAAGCGGTGAGAAAATATTGAAAAATATATAAAAATGTGATGCTGTTCGTTAGTCTGGCTAAAACTCGAAAACAGCTGGACCGATTTGGTTAATTTTGGTATTGAATTATGTGTAGAAGTCCAGGGAAGGTTTAAACGGTGAGAAAATATTGAAAAATATATAAAAATGTAATGCTGTTCGTTAGTTTTTTGTTCACTAGGTTAATCATAATTGTATATATATTGAATATTCAAACACGATGTAAATTGTTCTTGAATAAATAAACTGAAACTGAAACTAGTCTGGTTAAAACTCAAAAACGGCTGGACCGATTTGGTTAATTTTGGTATTGAATTATTTGTAGAAGTCCAGGGAAGGTTTAAACGGTGAGAAATTATTAAAAAATTCAGAGAAAGATAGTCAAAACAAACAATTATAGCGTATTTAGATTTTAATATTGCAAACAATAATAACAAAATAGTGTCACTGTCACAAAAGATTACCATTGTTGGTTGTCGAACTTTATGGGTGCGTTCAGAAACAGACTAAAACTGCCCTACCTGTCATATAGCCGTAACAGACTACCGCACCGAACCGCGCCCGGCGGTATGGTATTCACGAACGTAAGGCGGGCCTACCGAACGTGCGAATAGGAGTAAAATTTTTCGAACTACCTTGATCGCGGTATGCCCTCTGACACACGATCTAAAGTGCGCCGGAACGCACTAAGTTCGCAGTCCAGTGCGGTCGTCTGTTAAAGCCAACAATATGTTCAATAGGTTAAACAGTTTTGAACGCATCCATAAACAAAATGACAATTGACAATCAACAAATTCAAACTCTGAGGCACAGAATAAATAATAGTACTATCATACCGAAAAGGACACTTCCTACAATCCGTTTGACAGCGATTTAGGGACGAATCATGCTATCCCTTTCTAATGTATAGCACTATCCCTTTCGGCTATTTAGGGTTGTCAAAATTCAAGTCATTATCTTATCTGTGGTCATGCATGCAAAAGGACGTCAAGTGGGGCCAACCTTAATAACTTCTCGAAGCAATGCTGAGCCGAGTTTGCCCACTATCTGAGGTGCCAACAGGATTTTAAAAAAACCAGAGTCGCACTCGCGCAAGAAGGGTTCCGTACCATTACGCAAAAAGTGGCAATAAATCACGTTTGTTGTATGGGACCCCGCTTAAATATTCAGCTAATCTAGCTATCACGGTTCATGAGGTACAGCCTAGTGACAGACAGACAGACAGACAGACGAACAGACAGACGGGGTCTTAGTAATAGGGTCCCGTTTTCACCCTTCGGGTACGGAACCCTAAAATGCAGAGTAATGTGTACAAGAAATAAGAACCGATTTTAAGGGGTTAAAACGGAGTTCAAAGTTTGTATGGGATTCAAATTTTATTTTAAGCTGGGAACCTGAAACTTCTTTAAAAGGTATTTTATTAAAATAAAAGAAAACTAAATTCAGCGTTTTTAAAATTTCATCTCCTAAAAGGGTTAAAAAGGGGTTGAAAGTTTTAATCCATTTCAAATGCTTAGAAACTTTTAATAAAGGTATAACAGCCGATTACCATCAAACGTTTTTGGGAATTCAACCCCTAAAGAGGGTTATAAAGGGGATGAAAGTTTGTATGATGTTCAAGTTTTATTTTGAGCTCGGAACTTGAAACTATGTACAACATATATATATTATATATTAGATATTAGAATGCAAGAAAAGTAATTCCATCGTTTTTAAAAATTCACCCCCAAAGTGGTGAAATGGGGATTAAAAGTTTGTATGGAGCGATTTTTTTTTTTTTTTTAATAAAGTGATTTCAGTGTTTTTAGAAATGTATTCCTAAGGGAGTTAAAATGCCTTTCATTGAAAGTTTGTATTAATCCCCAATTTATGGTGAAGAAACGGTTGAAAATTTGGATCGGGAGCGAATTTTTGTCTTTTAAAAGGTGGTGAAAAGGGGATTGAAAGTTTGTATGCAGCGAATTATTCTTTTTATGAAAAAAGAAAGTGATTTCAGCGTTTTTAGAAATGTATTCCCTAAGGGAGTTAAAATGCCTTTGCCCAATTTATGGTGAAGAAACGGTTGAAAATTTGCATCGGGAGCGAATTTTGTTTTTTAAAAGGTGGTGAAAAGGGGATTGAAAGTTGGTATGGAACGATTTTTTTTTTTTAGAAAAAATAAAGTGATTTCAGCGTTTTTAGAAATGAATTCCCTAAGCGTTAAAATGCCTTTCATTGAAAGTTTGTATTAATCTCCAATTTATGGTGAAGAAACGGTTGAAAATTAGCATCGGGAGCGAATTTTTGTTTTTTAATAGTGTACCTACTTGAGAATCTTCTAAGGGGGTTGAGAGGGATTATATCGAGAACAATTTTTTTTAGGCCTGGCCGCAGACTTTTGGAATTTTCATTCGGTTTCCGCACGGAATGACAGGTGGGAACGGGACGTTGCTCTACAAATGCATGGTGCTGTCTCGCTTGCACATGTCATTCCGTACGGAAAATTCCGAGCGTGTGAGGCCAGGCTAATCCGTGACGTGCCAAAAGAAGACATAATATAGATAGGTGATACGAAGTTCACCGGGTCAGCTAGGTTACGGTTACAATTTAAGATGAATTATTTTGATAGGTACAAGTAAAATTTTGAGCGCAAATAGCGGGCGCAGATATAACTTTTTAAATTTTAATTTTCTTTGTTTCCGACAGCCAACGTGGCAATGATAGTTCCATTCAGCCAAGTTATTAAAAAGATTTTAGTGAAATATAGTATTATATAAAAAATTTTTTTATTATAACAAATAAATATATACTTTAAGTATATCATGTAATAATATTTTTTGTACGTAATAAATGTCTAATGTCGAAATAAATAATACATTTTTTGAACATCCAAACTCTTTGGTGGTGTCGTATGGATTACGGTTAGGTTTGACGACTTGTCTGTGGGACAATTCAAGTGTTATTTTGATTTCTTATGTTTCATTAGAAGCTTACTTTTGTGAAATAAAGAAATGATGTGTTATGTGTTGTTTTAACTTGTTTTGAAAAGCTTTGTCCTTCTGAGTTTGTTGCCGGTCCCATATAGGGCTAAATCTTCTCAGGTCAGATATGTAGGGTTGAAGCCGGCCTAGTTTGACTTGAATAAAGATTTAAACGGTTTCTTTTTACTTTCGTATCGCTCCCTTGAGTTAAAAATAGCAATTAGTTCTTTTAAACATTTAGTACTGAAGTATAGTAGGCACTAGTATGGTTAACGAGTCCTAATGTTTATTTCATGCACTGGTAGCAATGGTAGCATACTGGTTTAGCTGTGAAGTAATACATTATCGTACTACCCCCACGCGCCCACCGCCTTTGAGACCATCGGTATTCGACATATATATATATATGCCATATATATATATATATATATATATATATATATATATATATATATATATACATTTTATTTAAAATTTTAAAGCGCCGCGTAAATAATGCACTGTTTAGAAAGTAAATATAGAAAATGTAGTACTCCACTTTTAAATTTGTAATTTTTTTGCGGTGTTTAGATGTTTTAGTGATAGAAAATGTACTTTAACAAGTTATGCTACGATAAAACTAGTTTTATAAATGAATATAAATGGGTATTTCAGTTCATTTTAAATTAAAGGCTGAGTTATTTTTTATATTTTATTTTAAGGACCTTTATTGTTTGAATAAATTATTTATTAAATAAATAAAAAAATATAAAAAGTTGTATGTCAAAACTTTAATTTTTGGTACAAGCTTTTATCGCTGACTTTACTTTTCATTCAACAGGCAACTAATTGATACTAATCGAGACAGTTGTAAGTTCTAACAAACCCGAACACGATTAAGGTTCGTGGTTTTATCACACAGATCCTATTATGGTCACCTCCTGAGTCCGTCATCAAATCATCGCGAAGTTTCAGCTCAGTCGAATAATGGGAAGCGAGTCTAATGAGTGGGTCGCCTTTATTTCTTTTTAGTTTTTATTTTATTTCCATAAAATGTATTATTTATTTCTTTTCAATTTGTTTGTTTTATTGGCATTGTTCATTATTTAAATGTTGTGTACTTTCCGTGCATCACTCGTCCATGGCCAGTGATGAACGGAAATTACACAACAGTTATGTTATGTAATGATATGTATTGTAATGTTAAGTTGTAAGTTTTATTTTTGTTCCTCTTTTTTATCTGTTATTTCTGTATTTCTTTTTGCTACGAATAAACTATTTCTATTTCTAATTTAGCTTGCAAATTGAACCTGAAAAACATTGGTAGTATTAGCTTATTTTTGGTGCCATAGAGAATATTTACTTACTCAATACTTATAGCTCCTTTAACTGACTAACGCAGTACCGTAGATTCTCGGGGGCGTAGATGCACAGCACCTTTTTGGACCCCTTTCCATTTCCATATCTTTTCCCCTTTGTCTTTGCTCCTGAACCAGCATCGCCGTTTAATGTTGTCTTGTCACCATCAACACCCTTTGAGAAATAAAGAGTTATTTATTAGTTATTAGCTCGAAAGAATGGGTGAAGATCGTACTGTAAAGAGGGCATACTTGGGTCGACCGATTGGGTCCTGAAGGTCATCGTAAGTATCGGTGGGCGGATAGAGTGGAGGCAGATCTCCGGGAGCTCGGCGTCAGTGAAAGCTGGCGTGAATCTGCGCAGGACCGGGTAGAATGGCGTTCTTTTGTGTTGGAGGCCAAGATTCATTTTGAGTCATTGGGCCAAACTAGTAAGTATGTATTAGCTGGGATAAAAATTTGGGCATTTGAAAATAAAGTTATTTGACTTTCGGTCAATAAAAATTAGGCAACAAAAAGTGCAAATAAAAACAGAGTTCAAATAACTACATAATACTACCTACGTATGAATACATGTACGCAATTATGAAAGAATAAAGAATATTTTACCTAAATTCAATATTACGGTAGGTAGGTACATCTTATGGCTGGTGTTTTTATTTTATTTCTAGGTTTAAATTTAGTTTTATTATTCTATTATAAGAATTAATGTCTATGATATACTTATTGCGGTTTCTATAAAATTCCTAACATGATAATAATACGACGAGTATATCTGTAAGGTTTTCACTTTTATTTTAACCAATAACTGCTTGAGAAAACACAATAGCTGATTATAAATGAATATTATATATTTTTTTATAATTAACGAGGTAAAAATAAATAAATAAAGACAAATACCTGATCACTGTCTGCGTCTAACTAAAATATGAAAATATTGATTTGTTTTACAAGGGGGCAAAGTTGTTGTTTAACCTCTCGTGCTAATATTGATAGGCATTGATAGGTACCTGATCCACCCCTTCGTCGTCACCGCTGACACCCTAATAGGCCAAGAAAGGTACGCTCGGCTAGTATGGCGGAATGGAAATAATTAGTAATAGCTGAAATTTTCGGTGTATGGGACAGATAATAAATCTAGTGATTACGTCGACACATAATCCAAATAAATATATTACATTTAGGTATTTAAAAAAAAAAAAAATATAAAAAATCACAGAAAGTTTGTAAAAAATATTAATAACATTTTTTAAATTTATACTCATAGAGAAATATTTGCTTTATGACATTAAGCATGAATCACACAAAAAATAATTCTGTATCCTACATTTAAAGTAAGTAACCTACGGTTATTATTAAATTCAGTATATTTCCGTCCTCAAAAATGGTAATAGGCTATTTTTTCTCTCATTATTTCCAAATTACAATAAGTAAAAGCGTTGCAATTTAATCGTACACTAAATAATACCGTATGGTAGGTTTTATGGGGTTGTGCATTAATTGCATGGTTAAAAATGGTAATAGATCAATATCATATGGGATTTTTATTATGAGTTCTCTTTCATCGAATACTGTAAAAATCGGCTTGAAATATGATTCGTAACACAAAAAACCATCAAAAACGTTATCTTTGCTTTAAAGTTGCCGCGCACGAGCCAGCGATCTAACGCGATTGGTCGTTGCATGGAGCGGGGCGATGGAACGATGAAACTTCCATCGCCCCGAGCGCGAATATTTAAAAAAGTATTTAGTATATTTACTATTTACTCGGTCAAAACATATGTACCAGTGAACGTAAAAAATATGGGAGACTAGATTCGAACTAATTATCAGCTTTAATCTGGGCAAGAGTGCTGTAAATAAGAAAGTAAATTTTACGTAATTGCAGGCTTTCCGTCTTTGCGTGCGCGTTAAATTTAATACAATAATAGGCGAATTATATAGGGCTATTTTACTGACACACACCCAATTTGATAGCAGAAAAAGACGCGAAATTAAAATTTTCTTAGGGAAATCAAATCTTCGCGCCTATAAGTTTAAACCATTTAAGGTTTCACTAGCGGTCATTTAAGTACCACCCCTCACCACTAAAATGTAATTATCAAAAACGACAGTTGCTAATGTTCCCCAAAGTAAGCATTTCTAGTTATTGCTGCAATACAGTGGTACCGGGCACCTTGTGACGCAAGGCCGAGCAGGAATCGCAAACCTTAAAATATTTGCACTAATTAATTGAGTTAGGATTTTTTTAGTACTCTTTAATTGAATAGCAAAAAATATAAGTTATGTATTAGAAATACCGTTTTTATTCGATTTTTAATTAAGTAATTATTGTTAAACTTATTTTTACCGTGTGGTGTCGGTTAAAATTTCACTAGTAACATCATTTGGCGACTAGGGCAATAAAAGTCGACACCATAACCAACAAATTAACAAACAACAATAACCAACAAATTAACAAACAACAAAAATTTGCAGTAATATTCCAAAACTCGACTGAACGCAAGCGCACCGAACCGTGTCGCTCCCCTGACGCGACTCAGTGTCATAAAACGTAAGGCCGTGGTATTAACGACAGCGGATAGCTGAGCGGCGAGCGGTGACTGCAGGCGGCAATAAGGTGTTCAGTTAATGTTTTTATAATTTGAAATGACTTCGTTTCCATGTAGAAATAACCAAACAGACTTTAGAAGCATTTAATATTTTATTTGTGGCCGTATAAATTATGTTTTATTGGTAAATTAACTACAATTATTCATATTTGTGGATAAAACAATATACATACTATAATTAATACTAAATTAACATTAAATAAATACATTATTTATGACATAAAAATACATTGCGCGTATTTAACTACTTAGCACTGTTTAATTACGATACTTGCAAGCAAGTAGTAAAGTATATGGCTCCATCCTATCCTGTACCACGATATAGAAGCGATAACATTTTTGCGACAGTTTTGTATAGATAATGGATTTGTCGCTAGAAAATTACGATATCGAGATAAAAGTCAGGTCTCTGAGCGCTATTGTAACGTTAAACGCTTTTTACTTATACATGTTTTAAATTTGCCGCGCTTTTTCTAGTCAAGCTGAATGTGTTTCACTATAGAATAGTCATCGAATTGGTTCAGATTTAACGTTTAATGCATATAAATAACATAATTAGTAAATAACATAATTTTGGACTAAGTACATTATACATACCTACATGACATCAGGCTATGGTTTGGCGCACCGTGACCCTGAACGGCGCGGTAATGTGTTACGGCTGTTAAGTGAAGTCCAGACGGGATGATCAAATCGACCGATTTGATCAGAAATGAAATTGGGGTCAATCTCCAAATTAAGCAACAATTAAACAACTGTACCCATATTTGGAATCTCAGAATAATATACCCGGCCGGATACCGGATAGTAAGTTTGCTTGATTTCAGAGTAAACAAATTGGATTTAAGAAACAGTCACGGTCATATTGTACATTACTCGTTTATTATTTCAAAACAATTTAAACATCCACTCACTTGCACGCGTAGGTACCTACTAATTTCGAACATAGTTAGAAATGAGTCCGCGCCAACGTTCACCACGAAACAGGTTAAAACCTGCACAATGCGCACCTAAAAACCGAAATGTAGGTATTGTTAAATTTAGTTTGTAGTTAATTAGTTTTTTGGTGTAAGTGTATGAACCAAGGTCTGAAATAAATGATTTTTTATTTTTTTTATTGTTCCGCCGGCCGAAGATTCGGCGGTCGGATACCGAATATTTGGCCGACGGTCAGGCCGAATATCCGGTATCCGACCAAACAACTATCCATTGCATTTCTAATTGAGAGTGGCAACACTATCGTAGGTCGTATTGCCCTTTTCTAGCATATACGTCCCTCGCCAGTTATACAATGCAAATTTTCAAGTCATTGGCTTGCTGTTTTTCCATCTGGAAGGTCGTGAAGCTAAACTGCTGGTGAGTTTTTGAATTTGTACCTCAGGTTAGCTGACTATATTGAAATAGTTATTTATTTTACAAGGGGGCAAAGTTGTTGTTTAACCGCTCGTGCTAATATTGATACTTGAGCAAGTAAAACATTCGAAACATGGAATCTTGAGCGTTGCAAGGGTTTCAAAGCACGAGGGATAAACAAAATTTGCCCCAAGTGAAACACAAAATGTTTCACCACACCAACCCAAAGCAAATATTAAATGTAAAAATATCATACAAAATCAAATACAAATGAATTTTATTAAATATTTATGATTTAAAAGTCAATTCTACCAGCAAATATAAGAAAACAACTCAAAATTTGCATTTGATTCATTTGCCTCACTTGTGAATAAAATGAAACTTTGCTCTCAGTTTTTGAAGTGCAAAGTAAGCCTTTCCGAGCTGGTGTGAAATAAATAATTAAATTTTTCACGCCACTGTTCGGAAATGTGGCAATAGATGGTCTAAAACCAAGCTGGAAAGTAGGCAATAGCTGTAGCACCTGAACCATCACTACTACAATGTTTCATTATTATCATCATCTGTCATTGGTGACAGTTCGCTACAACAATGAGTATAATTTAAAACATAAAAATCAGTAAAAGGTTTTTTTTGGCGCAACTTTTTCCTTCAAAAATAAATTTAGGTTATTTATAGGACCAATTTCTTGTTTAAAAAAAAAACGAAATGTCAAACTATTCATTCATTCAGTCAGTTCATCCACCAACGTGTCGGCCCTCAAACTCACTCGTCCATCTTTTAGCGGTTTTCCGTCCTCTCCTACAATGTACTATAGTTGTCCGTTAAATTATCTAGCAAATAAAAACGATCCGGGATAGTGATGTGAAAGTGCAAGAGGATATTAGAAAGAGAGATGCCTAAGAGTAGCATACCATAATGAATACATGTGTCTTAGCTGTATATTGTATTGTTATAAATAATGTTAAAAATGCTTTATGTTGTTAATGTGTTCCAAATTGTGCCGCTTTGGCATTAGCTGTAAGGTGCAATTTGTTATTTGAAATAAATAAATAAATACAATAAATGTTAATTTTACAAAATGTACCTATCAAATTGTATACTTTACTAAATATCTCTCTCCTCACAGGTGTTACAATAAAGGGTGTACGTACTACATAATTAATTAAACACTCATAATATAATTATATTACATACACATAATAAGTATATCATAGGATATGTATAATCACATTGGTTTGGCGTCTTCCCACCACCAGGCGATAACAAACATGTTTCAATATTATTCTTATGTTCCGAATATCGGTACAGCTGTTTAATGACAGCATTTACACAAAAATAAAACGCTAATTAAATAACTTATCATATTCGGAACTACAGATGCAACGGATAGTTGTTTGGCCGCATACAGGATACCGGATGTACGGCCTGACCATAGGCCGAATATTCGGTATTCAGCCGCCGATTATTCGGCTGGCGGAAATATTCAGGTTTTTCAGGTGCGCATTGTGGAAGTTTTAGCCTGTTTCGTAATGAACTTTCGCGCGGTATAAAGGTCTATCACTAGGTACGAAATTAGTGCGCGAGCTAGTGAATGGAACGTTTAAATTGTTTTAAAATAATAATCGAGTACGATTATATTCCGATATCAAGCATAGTTATTTAGTACCCTTATTTTAGTATCCGGTATCCGTCCGGATATTAAAATAAGGGCGAGATAGGATACTAAAATCATCAAAAAATCATGCTTCGAATGACACCGTTTCCTCCTGCGTCATGCTACCATCATCCGATGTCCAGACCCCCCCCCCCCCCCCCCAAATTTGAAATGACTTAAATTTATGAATAGGCCCCTACGACAGTGTTGCCACTCTCAATATTATTTGTTCTTAGGTTCCGAATATGATAAGTTATTTAATTAGCGTTTTATTTTTGTGTAAAACGCTGTCATTTTAAAGCCGTACTTTTCGCCTTATTGCAAACGAGTAAGGTGCAAAAGAGTAAACATATATTTCACGTCGACTCTTATTATACTATGTTATACTTATTATGGAACTTACTATGTTATACTTATTATGGAACGTAAACTATGAATTGAAAGAGCACGAAATAGTCAATATAATACGTTTGTTGAAAAAAAAAAGTCTACAGACGCTTAGGCGCGAAGGGTTATTGTCTCATAGAAAATTTGAATTTCGCGCCTTTTTCTACTGACAAAGTTGTTGGATAGACGTTAATATCAAATTAAAGAGTGGGCCTACACACTTCGCTGTGACAGAATGTGAAAGTGTCACCAAAACTGTCAAATGACTACGATAATAAGTATTCCTTTTATAATGCCACTCCACACTATGCCATTCTGAAATTAAATAAGAACGATAGATAGTCATGCGCAATTTTTATTTTTGTAGTGGGTCATAATTGACGTATATAATTACGAATATAATTTGAACATCAACCAATAATATTGGAAATGATATCAGTTATTTTTAATCAGCTATCATTCACGCGCGCGTTCATTTTGCTCAGACTTGGCCGCACAAATATTTGGTGCGAGCGAGACGCCCGCGCACGTTCGAATTGGCCTGTCACTTGTAGCAACTTGTAGGTAAGTACATACTTACCTACATACTATCCACGCGTCCTTGGCACGAACTCCCGCCACCGCCCGCATTGAAACTGTCCCCGCGCGCCGCAAGGAAGTGTAATCCTTAGCATTAGCGCAAAGAGTTCAAATTTGGTAGTTTCATTTAGCGAATTTGTTAAAATGCACATATTTATTACATTGACCATATTTTTGTGTGATTATGTATTGAATATCACTTTGAACGTTATCAGAACAAAGTCTGCAAGAAATTATATCTATAACCATTTTTTCTAGCATGTTTAAGGCGTAAATATATATACAAGTGATACAAATAATATTGATGTCGGATTCTCGGATAAATAGCTTAATGAGGTAGTTTTATGGTAATTCAATCAAAGACCTAATTATTACTTTTTTTTTATATCAAGTTACGACGTATATCCGTGAGGCCCCGCCATTTATTGAATTAGTTATTTTCCGTGTTAATATTTTGACTGATTCCATTGTCGACTCATTATAAATATTATTTTCGTCACGTTTACGAACTAAAAATACTATTACTATTTTTAACAAACAAGAACGGCTCTTTTTTTTAACTATTTTTTTTTACCTACTTCCGGACAGAAAGTTTGTTGGATTCGAAAATAAAGTATCTTAAAATGATCTAAAGAACAGGAATAAAAAAAAAATTGCCTATTACTAATTAATGTTTAACGTAACCGTATCTTTACTGGAGTATAATATTAAGTGATAAGAAATAGTTATACATTAGTACAGTATAAGCGTTATTATTTTTATAATGTTATGCATTTTCTTTTGCATGTATACTAGGAGTCAAATTAGATTTAAAAACATCGTTTTGAGTAATTAATATTCAGCTAGCTGGAAATCATTTTAATACCTTCATTTGGTTCTAAATGCGTATAATCAGACTTTGCTCCATGTGTGGATAAATTTTGGGAGCCTTAGGAGATACATTTTACCTTGAAGTGACAAAACCACTCGATATGGAAGGAACCTACCATCAATTACAATGTCACTACTAGGTTGTGGTGGATTAGAGTGAAAAAAAAATCAGATTATATTTAAAAAATAAAAGAAATTCAAAGTGGCGGCCATTTTTTACAATCTTTGACTACGAAATCATGTAAAGGTATCATGCGTATCCTCTGATGTCAATTTTTATCATGATTAGAGCAAATTTTCCGTCAGTCGTACCGTTTTAAAACGGCTTATTATTAACCGGGCAACTAAAATATTAAACAGGAACTTTCACTGGGCATATATAATAATAGAATTTGGCTGTGCATTAATATTTTAGCAGCAATAAATTTATATTAGCCTCAAATTTAAGCATCATATTATTAAAAAACTGGCAGCAAAATCAAGCCACCCAAAAAAATTATAGGGAACTTGAATTGATAAGTTGGCGTCTAAAATAATAAGTTGGCAACTAATATTGTAAAGCGATCATAAAATTTGGTTGTTTATATATTTTGTACATAAACAGAATACCTAAGATACATAAGCTTTAAATACTCCATTTTTTAATAATTTAAATTTAAACATTAGTACTTTAAATTGACAAATTTCCTAATCCACAAAATACCACAAATTTATTTACGTATAATACCCTACTATAGTTACTATAAGTACTTATAGTCGAAATTCCTAATCATGAAACACCTAATGGCCATTATACCATTAGGTCTTTAAATTTTTAATTACTAATTTCAATAGTTACCACTGTGTTCTGCCAGAGACAAAAGATAGGTGCGACGACGAGCGAAGCGAGGAGGAGCGTGTTAGGTTGACCGTGTAGTGACCAAACAAAATATTTTAAAAGAACTTCATTTTTAAATTAATAGATAGCCGTTTTTTTTAATGTGCTTCATAAATAGTTTCCAATATAATAATTCAGTTGCCAAATAAATATTTGGTACCTGCCTAAACAGTAACGGCATTAAAATACAACTCATATTGATATATTTTAAGGCTCCATTTTAGTTGCCAAACTATTAATTTTAGTACCCATTTCTATTATTTTGAACTAGCCAAATTCGATTAATTAGTTGACTGGTTAAATACGTGCCTTTTAAAACTACAAGCAAAAAAACTGAAAAAGAGCAAAAATTTTTCCACAACTCCTGGAATGGAGCAAACTCGGATTACATTAATTTAGAACCAAATGAAGGTACGAGTATTAAGACGAATTCTAGCTTGTTGGGAATAAATTCCTGGAAAAAATCTAATTTGATTGGCCTATACCTATTTAACGGGGATTGCTTCGAGAAAAACAAATTCCATACCCATTTTTAAAAGCTTCTAATTGTTATGTAGTTAAAAACTTAAGAAATAAAATCGGCCAAGAGTATGTCGGGCCATGCTCAGAACAAGCCAAACGGGGGCAATTAGTAAGTATCATGTACATTACAAGCAAGGGACTAAGAGAGTACCTTCAGTACCTTGGCAGCGCTTTGTACGTCTTTTTACTAAGAATCAAAAAGAATAGATAGTATAGAGGGGTCCTGTCATTGTAAATTTTGTAGTCACTGTAAATTTACTGCCATCTATCGACACACGACTAAAACTCAAAATGAAAACGTATAAAGTTATCAAAAAATGTATATATATGGATAAATGATTTTATTATTTTTATATCATTTTGATCCATATGTTCATTCACTGATATCTATGTGTTAAAATTGTTAAATATGAAACGGTGTCGTCACGCCATCTAGCCGAGGATAGGCTAAAGGTGTGTGCGCCATCTATTCGAGAATGACTTTTGCTTGAATTCCGAGGCACGTTTTTTCCTTAGACTTTATTCGTCTTATACGAAGTTACATATGTCTTTGCTAAGAATAGAAGATTTTTTGAAATAACTCAAATACGGCTAGAGCGATCATGTTCCCTAGTATTAATTGAAAGTTAAAAGCTTTTGTTTCACGATTGTTTTAATATTTTTGGACCCATGGTTCAAAAGTTAGAGGGGACACATATTTTGTTTCTTTCGGAGCGATTATTTCCGAAAATATTATAACTTTATCAACAGAAATATGGTTGTCTGTAAAGTTGGTTTACGGACGATAATTTTGCGTGATAACGTCATAAGAAAACATTGATGAAGAATTTACGGCATACTTTGGCCGTAATGTTACCATGGAGATCTGTCCACAACGTTACCATGGAGATCTGTCCACAACGTGACACTCTTTCGTGCATACTACCGGTGTTCATCCATTTATAAGACGTTATCACGTCAAAATAGTTTTTGTAGACCCTTATTCGACTCGTTCGCCATGCATAGTTAATGTATCCATGCCAAATTAGTACTAACAATCACGGAGCAAAGCCACGGATGGACAGACGGACATGTCGGAACTATAAGGATTTGTAGGTAGTGTAGGGACTACGCTACCCTAAAAACAAATATAAGGGCATAGCTGTTGCTAATATTATGAATCACACTACGTAAAAATATTTTCTATAATGCTTATTACTAGTACCAGAGTACAGAGGACAACAAATACGCTTGTATGTAAAAGCGGCAGCGTGACTTCGTCTTATAAACGCGTGCGCGCGCATGTGTGAATAGGTACTGTGAATGCATAGTAGTCCGTGGCGCTCACGACAAAAAAGTGCGATTTACGGCAATTGATGATGATAGAATTTCCTTTTGCAGAGTTGCTCCTTTTGACTCACAGATTGATTTAGGAAGGGGAGCCAATCGAATTTTAGATGCAAAATTTTGACCTAAGGGTCCGGGTGCCCCCCGAAATATGTAAAAAAATAAGTTTTTCTCTGTGCTCAAGTTTGGTATAATTTTCTGATATTTAATTTATACGGTTTTATATAAATAACTAGCTGTGCCCGCGGCTCCGCCCGCGTGGAATTCGGTCTATGTCAGTAAGCGGCTAATTTCTAATCCTAATTTCTCTCCCTCTCCCCTGGAGGCGGAACTTGAAGTAGGTAAAGTTGACAGATGGATATGCTAGAGGACTGTAGTCCAGATAAAATATTTTACAATTAGGTACCACTAAATAAAACTACACTCCAAAGTCAATAGTTTTTTCGCCCTTATTCAAATTTTACACGTGATTTAAACGACAGAGTAGGTAGTAGGTATATATCGGACGATACAGTAAGCCGTAAGGTATACGTACACGCGCGCGAGCGAAAGTGAAGCGGCCTGCCTGTGGCTAGACCGCCACTCACCGTGGTCTTCTTCAGACTCCTGAGGCTCCTGAGAAAGACACGTGCCCCTTGTAACCTCAATGCTTTGCGAGACTTTCGGGAATGATTCGATTGTTTTCGGGAATGCATGGTAATGAATATAAAATGCGAGTCCCAAATCATTTGACTCCGCAAACGACCAGTGCCGGATTAAGATATTTTGATGCCCTAAACATTTCTAGACCATGGTGCCCCCTCTCCCTAGGATCATCAAGATTACATTGAATTTTTTTGGTAAATTGAGTGACGTTCATTGCCGCATTACAGCTGAGAATGGAAATTAATCACATCATTTTATCACGACAATTGACAGTGCCGCAGCAGTAACGTTGCAACAGAGTACCTAATGCTGCTGCAGTCGCCACCCGAATGTCACCTTTATCACATCTTAGAATGTCATTGAAAACGCGAGCGAAGCAAGCGCGAAAATTTTTCGATATAAAAACGCAATTTTATAGACAGTTGTACTTTTTTACTTTTAGTATGGATATCAGTCACATCATTTTATCACGAAAATTGACAGTGCTGCAGCAATAACGTTGCAACAGAGTAATACTGCTGCAGTCGCCATAGCTCAGAAAGTGATTGAAAACGCGAGCGAAGCGAGCGCGAAAATGTTTCGATATAAAAACGCAATTTGATAGACAGAGTTGTACATTTTTACTTTTAGTATGGAAATCAGTCACATAATTTTATCACGAAAATTGACAGTGCTGCAGCAGCAACGTTGCGACAGAGTAATGCCGCTGCAGTCGCCACATATTAGAAAGTGATCGAAAACGCGAGCGAAGCGAGCGCGAAATTTTTTGGATATAAATAGGCAATTTGATAGACAGTTGTACATTTTTACTTTTAGTATGGAAATCAGTCACATAATTTTATCACGAAAATTGACAGTGCTGCAGCAGCAACGTTGCGACAGAGTAATGCTGCTGCAGTCGCCATATCTTAGAAAGTTATTGAAAATGCGAGCGAAGCGAGCGCGAAAATTTTTCGATATAAAAACGCAATTTGATAGACAGTTGTACTTTTTTACTTTTAGTATGGAAATCAGTCACATCATTTTATCACGAAAATTGACAGTGCTGCAGCAGTAACGTTGCAACAGAGTAATGCTGCTGCAGTCGCCATATCTTAGAAAGTTATTGAAAATGCGAGCGAAGCGAGCGCAAAAATTTTTCGATATAAAAACGCAATTTGATAGACAGTTGTACATTTTTACTTTGGTATGGAAATCAGTCACATCATTTTATCTGGAAATTGACAGTGCTGCAGCAGTAACGTTGCAACAGAGTAATGCTGCTGCAGTCGCCATATATTAGAAAGTGATTAAGAACGCGAGCGAAGCGAGCGCGAAAATTTTTCGATATAAAAACGCAATTTGATAGACAGTTGTACATTTTTACTTTTAGTATGGAAATCAGTCACATAATTTTATCACGAAAATTGACAGTGCTGCAGCAGTAACGTTGCAACAGAGTAATGCTGCTGCAGTCGCCATATATTAGAAAGTGATTAAAAATGCGAGCGAAGCGTGCGCGAAAATTTTTCGATATAAAAACGCAATTTGACAGACAGTTGTACATTTTTACTTTTAGTATGGAAATCAGTCACATCATTTTATCAAGAAAATTGACAGTGCTACAGCAATAACGTTGCAACAGAGTAATGCTGCTGCAGTCGCCATATCTTAGAAAGTTATTGAAAATGCGAGCGAAGCGAGCGCGAAAATTTTTCGATATAAAAACGCAATTTGATAGACAGTTGTACATTTTTACTTTTAGTATGGAAATTAGTCACATCATTTTATCCGGAAATTGACAGTGCTGCAGCAGTAACGTTGCAACAGAGTAATGCTGCTGCAGTCGCCATATATTAGAAAGTGATTAATAACGCGAGCGAAGCGAGCGCGAAAATTTTTCGATATAAAAACGCAATTTGATAGACAGTTGTACATTTTTACTTTTAGTATGGAAATCAGTCACATCATTTTATCACGAAAATTGACAGTGCTACAGCAGTAACGTTGCCACAGAGTAATGCTGCTGCAGTCGCCATATCTTAGAAAGTAATAGAAAACGCGAGCGAAGCGAGCGCGAAAATTTTTCGATATAAAAACCCAATTTGTTAGGCAGTTAGACAGTTGTACATTTTTACTTTTAGTATGGAAGTCAGTCACATCATTTTATCACGAAAATTGACAGTGCTGCAGCAGCAACGTTGCAACAGAGTAATGCTGCTGCAGTCGCCATATCTTAGAAAGTGATTGAAAACGCGAGCGAAGCGAGCGCGTACATTTTTCGATATATTATTAATTTATTAAATCAACATAATTATTCAATTATTTTTGTTGATATCCGTGTCTTCTAAACTTAGAGTTAATTTGGCATAATCTTTCGTCGGTGGCTTATTCATGTCACAACGTATTAAATTCAGCTCCATCTGTTAGTTTACCAGGGTACTCAATTATTGACTATTATAGTGGTAGCACATATTTGAAAAAAGTTTGCCCCTCCTTCCTAAGTAGCGCCATAAGATTCAGGGGCAAACTTAAGTCAATCGAGTGTTATGGCTACCCCCCCTTTTAGGGGTTGAATTTTTATAGCCTATAACCTGGCCGGGGATTTTCTCGACAGATTAGTAAAGTTTTCATCAAAATCCGTTCAGCCGTTTTCACGTGATGCGCGTTCAAATAAACAGACAAACAGATAAACAGATAAACAGACAAACAGACAAAAATTCAAAAAACTTTTGGAACGTGTTCTGTTATCGATTCTAAGTATCCCCAGCCAACTTTTTTTCAAATATCTTCCATGTACAGACTTTCGACCGTCTTCAGCTTTATTATATGTATAGATAATATAAAAATATGAAAACTAAAAGTTTGCCATTTTATTTATTTTTTTCGAATAAATGCCTAAATTTTTCTCATTTTTATATATACATAAAAAATAAAAAAATCATGCAAAAGCTCTACTATTTCTCGTTATAAAAAGTATACACATGGCTAATTCTAAAAATGTAGCGAGAAAAAAATGAAATTTCGACCACTAGCTCACTGAATAGTATACAAAGATACTATGAGTTACAGCTATGAGAATTACTGCGTTTGATGAGAACCCTTAGAACATTTTAGGAACGGGAGCCCCTTTGATTTTGGTGCGGTGTGAATGAAAGGGTGGGGATGATCTGTCCCATACAATCATAAATTTATGAAAGCATCTGTTTAGGTTTCTGCATTAAGTTTGGTGTCATTATCGAGTAAATTAAAAGAAAAAAAAGGAAAATGGACTAATAATTACATTATTTCGTATTTTAAAGATTTTACTACCTATATATTTGTAAACACTCTTTAACATTGCTTATCCTCGGTGCACAACGTAATCCGATTTAAGGGACGTAGCTATACGGAGGAAAATTATTTAAATATTAGTCAATATTTACAATATTAATTTGTATTTTGAAGATTTAATTATCTACATGATTACTTTCTTTTGATTTAGTCGAAAATGTTACCAAACTTTAATGCAGAAACCTAAACAGGTGCTCGCATAAATTTATGATTGTATGGGACAAATCTACCCCACCCTTTATTCCAACCGTACCAAAAATCAAGGTGGCTCTCCTTCCTAAAATGATCTAAGGATTCTAAGGACTCACTATGTATAATAAAAAGGGATCTCATCATCATCAAACGCCGTGAATCACTTAGCTGTAGCTCACATCGTTGTATCTTGTTCAATATGTGGTCGAAAGTAAATCTACATTTCATTTTTTTTGTTCACATTAATGTATATTAAATATGCCATATGTATACTTTTTATAACGAAGAATAGTAGGGCTTTTTCATGAATTTTTTTTTGTGCATTTTACAAAAAGGAAAAATATAGGCTTTTATTCGAAAAAAAATTAAATAGCAAATTTTTTATTTTTCATTTTATTAAATTATTTATATGAAACCGTATAAATTAACTATCAGAAACAAATTAAGCATCCTTGAGTTACACGAAAATGATACCAAACTTGACCACATAGCAAAACTTTATTTTTTTACAAATTTTGGGGGCACCCCGCCTTAGGTCAAAATTTTGCATCAAAAATTGGATTGGCTCCCCTTCCCAAATCAATCTGTGAGTCAAAAGGAGCAACCCTGCAAAAGGAAATTCCATCATCATCATTTGCCGTATAATTAAGTGAACACCAGGGACTATAGCATGTGTATGTAAGGTTTTAGAAAAAGTGTACTTAGCTACTATTTTTTTCAAAAGGAATATTGATTAAAAATAAAATAAAATCCATACAAATTTTATACGTCAGCTTAGTGACAGTCCTTAAAAATGTATGTGAATATGCGTCATACAACTCAGTCAATTTTCTCTAGACACTTTCTCTTGTAAAAAATAGAACTAAAAATGTTTCGATTTCATAACTTATAAATCACATGTTCAAACAGTGTAAAAATAATGACTAAAATGAAAATCTGAGTTTGATACAAAATTAATTTTTTTTCTAAGTCTTAAAGTACCCTTTTGTAGTAGAGGTAAAATTAGATAACTTGGTTTTTATTGTCAACATAATAAGTGTAACAAAATAAGGGGGAGGCGTGTCTTCTGGCTACAGTTTGAGAAATTTATTCCCATACAAACGTGAACCACCTTTACATGTACCATCGATAATTATTTGTGGTGTTACCTCAGTTATTCTTTTTCTGATTTCCTGTAAAGGACAACCATTTATGCGGGTTAGGAGTAAAAAATATAATATGTAAAATTACATAACTTGGTGTTTATTATCAACATAATAAGTGTAACAAAATAAGGGGGTGGCGTGTCTTCTGGCTACAGTTTGAGAAATTTATTCCCATACAAACGTGAACCACCTTTACATGTACCAAAAAGAATAGATAGTATAGAGGGGTCCTGTCATTGTAAATTTTGTAGTCACTGTAAATTTACTGCCATCTATCGACACACGACTAAAACTCAAAATGAAAACGTATAAAGTTATCAAAAAATGTATATATATGGATAAATAATTTTATAATTTTTATATCATTTTGATCCATGTTCATTCACTGATATCTATGTGTTAAAATTGTTAAATATGAAACGGTGTCGTCACGCCATCTAGCCGAGGATAGGCTAAAGGTGTGTGCGCCACCTATTCGAGAATGACTTTTACTTGAATTCCGTGGCACGTTTTTTCCTTAGACTTTATTCGTCTTATACGAAGTTACATATGTCTTTGCATGTACCATCGATAATTATTTGTGGTGTTACCTCATTTACTCTTTTTCTGATTTTCTGTAAAGGACAACCATTTATGCAGGTTAGGAGTAAACAACATTATATGTAGAAGGACTATCGTGCATTTGGAAAGACAATTTCAAACATCCACCATACCATACACCTACGACCTTGGTATGATTGAAATTTTCTTGCTTGCTTGTCATTCCTGTATTAAATTTATTTGAAGGAAAACTAAAACATTTCAAGAAAGTATAAGGCCCACTTGCACCATCCCTCTAACCCGGGGTTAAGCGGTTAAACCCTTAACCTAGTGGCAAATTGTACTAGTAACCATGGCAACTACGGGTTTAACCGGTTAACCCCGGGTTAGTGGAATGGTGCAAGTGGGCCTAAGACACTCAATAGCAATAGAATACAGTGATCTATCCTTTCGTACCTATATCGATTGCTCTTGATTATAATCAGTAACCAAATTTATTGTAAACTGACTAAAATAATTGTTCACTTTTGGGCTTTCCAACTGAAATAATGGAAATTTGTTAGGCTAATTCAGTGTCCAACGGCTGGGCAAAGGCTTCCCTTCGTGTCCTCAACCCTGCTGTTTGCTTCCCGCCAATCCGGATAAAATGCGTTCAAGTCGTCCCGCCATCTCCTTTTCGGCCTGCCCCCATACGGTAACCATTTTGACCCACTTTCATAATTATTTTATATAATGAAAAATATATCTCAAATACACTACCGCCTTGATTGCCTCGCTTAATTTCTGAAATGTGTAAAATAAATTTGTTTTATCTTTAGGTTCATAGATTTATTTTAGAAAAAAATATAATAGGAAGCATAGGAAAAAAACACAAAATTAGACATTGAGTCCGCAATATGTGTATTGTATTTTTATTTTGTCAATTTTGTGCAGTACAGGTCTAAAATAAAGAACAACTAAAATAATGTGTTCCAAAAATATGAATGTCATACCTGTGATACAAGTTGCGTGACCTATTGATGACAAAAATAAACGAATTAGAATCAATTTTAAACATGTGTTTATTTTAAAGTTGGTACATTTGAAATTTTGTGTAGATACATTCCTAGTATTCCTACTTAGAAATTTAATACGTTTGAATATTTTATCTTTAATTCTCAAAATTCGTTTCTGTTTTTGTTCTTCTTCTTCAGAAGTCGTCTACTCTTGTAGGTCGTGGCTGTTTTGATGACACACATGGCTGGTCTTTATTTCCTGTTTTGTTGTTGGACTTCAAACTTTCCCTTGCGATGTCTCTCCATTGCTGACATTGATCGATAGCGTTGCGTCGTGTGAACTCGACTACGGATGACTTCGTCGCTATTTTTAAGGAGTTTTTAAGGGGACCATCGCGTAGGATAATAATATCGTCCTCTGGATCCTTTCCCTTCGATCTGACTCTGTGCCTACTACCAGCCAGCTACAGCAGTTTTTTTAGAATACATTAATATGATTAAGAAGATTTTTCAGACTAAAGAAACAAATAAAAATAGAATAGAGTAGATTGAATAAATTTTTAATCAGTAGTTACAAACCAGCTGTAAACAAATATATTCGTTAGCACTACGTTTTGATAAAAGCGTGAAATATATATAAGGTTGTTTAACCTTAACACATCGGCTTTTAAACGCACGCTCCGAGCGTTTAAGGTGCAGTAGGTTCAGCAAGCAGCTTTTGAATAATCGGAGCGCTTTTTTAGATCATAATACGATTGCCAAAATTTTTTAGCAATCTTAAGGATTTTCTCGGATACCTTCATCGAATCGAAATATTTAGGTACTGTTATACCTATTTTGTGTTATCTATGAGACCTCTATGGCCATAGAAGAAATAGTTAATTGTCTTGTCACTCAGGTCAACGTCATTCAATAAAATAACGTAAACATTTACATATGTTATTATCAATATAAATAATGAATAGGTACATAAAAGGTACCTTCGCTCCCAAAAAAAACAAACATAGGTAACAAACGCACCTTATATTAAAAATTTGTAGCAAAAGCAAAAATTTAAAATTTCTTCTAAAAATCATCTAAAAATGCCCAATTTTATTTTTGATCGAACTCATCGATTACTTTTGTTTTATTAACATAAAATTAAAATTCAAAAACATGCTACATATATGTTGTCCTGGGCATGTACGTGCCCAGGACAGCGGATAGTAGGTATGTGCCATCTCGCTCACGCTTACGGTCAGAAAGGGTGAGAGAAGAACCTGAACAAACGGGGCCGGGGCCATTGGTTGAAACAACATTTGTAATCTATGGTGGTTGACTTGACAGCACCGAGTCGAATGTGCTGTTTTACTATGTATCATTTTCTCAATCACACTATAGATTATTTTATAATGAAGACAAAGTTTTCATGAATAATATATATTATATTGTGTACATATATAGATGGTCAAGCAAATCTTGTCAGTAGAAAAAGGCGCGAAATTCGAATTTTCTATGAGACGATATCCTTTCGCGCCTATATTTTACAAATTTGCCGCCTTTTTCTACTGACAAGATCTGCTTGACCAACTTTAGCACCTCATTATCTTAGTAGGTACCTATATTAAAAGAAGAAAGAGGAGGAATATCTCTCAATTGAAATAACTTTTAATAGAAATTCATGTTTGAACTGTTCCTGGATGATATTAGAGCGCACTACTAGTTATATCCACTAGTAATTAATTACCTTTTAGTATATTATTTTCAAAAGATACTAATAATATAAGCATACCATTTTTGCTGGCATAGGAGCATTTTCTTTATCCTGAAAAAAGAAGTATAAAGCAATATATAAAATAGTCAAACATCAAGGTTTTTGTTGCTAGAAATTGTAATGCAAAGATTTAAAATGAAGCGAATTAGAGTATCGAGTAGAAGTTTTACATACAAATAAGTATACAATACGTGTTCGTGTCACTCTAAAATTCTAAAAACGTGAATTGTATTTATTCCGCCAAAATGTATGTATTTATGTCTTACTTATTAGCAATTTTCACTAGATTTTGAAGTTGTTCAATTTTAGAAATTGTGCACACAGGTGACACAGCTCGCTCTCTCTGTGGCTCTAATTTCCAGGTCTCAAAAACCTGTGCAACCAGCTGCAAAAAATCATGGCCACTTTATGAATGAATTCATTCATAATGTGATCATTATATTTTGCAACTCGCTGTACTTATATATACATTATAACTTACCAATATTTTCATCAACTTCGCTTGGAAATCGCCCGTCGCCTTCAGTGCCTCATTTGTAATTCCCTGAAATGTTTTACGTAAAATACGCTTTTTTGCAATGTTTCTAATTGTAAGAATTAGATAGTTACAAATAAAAAGGCAGGTGATTCTAGGTCCCTCAAACACCAGACATTTGGTTTTAGGATGGAAAATAAATCTTTTACTGTTTTTTGACATTAAATTTAAATACTTAGGAACTCTCTATGGTCCCCAAGTTACAGGCTCGGCCTAGTTTGGGGACTACTGTCAATTTGTTTTGATGTAATGTTTTTTTGCCTCATTAAACTTTTTTTCATTTTCTATTCATTTAAAGGTGATCATTCAGATAACGACTGCAGTAGCTTGTTACGCGCGCGATTAACTAACTAACGCGGGAAACTTGCAGTTAGTTTACTATTATTTGCTATTATGTAATGTAGGACAAGAGTACCGATCTAGCTACTATTAGTTGGCATGTTGTATTCGTGTCCATAAAACTTATGTTGCACTGTATTGCATTTTTTTCTGAGACTTTTCTTCTCTACTACAAACAATAACTCTTCTAATGTAGTATTATTTTTATACATACCTCGAGGAGCAGATTATTTAACTACAGAAAAAAGGTTAAATTATAAATATATTTATATTACAATAAATTACAAAAAATCATAATATGTACCTACTTGCGACATTTAGGTCCATATTTTTGAAATATAAAAAGTGATAGTGTCCTGCTAAGTGAATTCTGCACCTAATAGAAAGTGCCATTATAAAGTACCTATAGGACATTAATACACTTAATTACCTGTAAACGTGTGCATTATTAATTAGTACATTAAAATGTATAATAAGAAAGTCTTTGCTGGTTTTATGAACGACTAAGAGGTTTCGTACAAAAACAAAAAATGTTCGATCGTAACTGGTTACGTATGAGAAGAAAATAGTTTTTGATCGCAACTGGTTTCGTACAAGACCGAAAAAGCCTTCGATCGCAACTGGTTACGAAGCTCCGGTTGCGTACGCGGCCGAAGGGGAAAATTTAGTCTACTTTAAAATCTCTTTGAGAAGGTACTATCAAAAACTAGCCTTTTAATCTAATTTAGCCTTAATTTAACCTTCATCATCATCATCATCATCCTGGCGTCAATCCCGGCTGTGCCCCCGCGCGGGGCGCGAGGACCCGGGGTCCGCCTTCCGACTCCTTCGTGACCACTTTGCCCGATCTTCGGCATCCCTGGTAGTGAGTCCGTTGGCACGCATGTCCTCCTTGACGACATCAAGCCATCGCTTCTTGGGCCGGCCTCTTCTTCCCGTACCGGGAGGAGGCGGCATGGCCAGGCATTTGTTACCCACGTAACTTGCCGGTCTGCGCGAGACGTGGCCATACCAACGAAGGCGACACTCTTGCAGTTTGTCTGCAATGTCACGGACGCCAAGACTACCCCGAATGTGGGCGTTTCGGACGCGATCCTTGCGTGAAACTCCGCACATCCACCGTAGCATCTTCATTTCCGTGACACGCAGTTCCTGCTTGTGTCGCTCTAGTAAAGGCCAAGTCTCGCTGCCGTACAGAAGGGCAGGTCTAATGATGGTCTTATAGCCTGTCCCTTCAACTTAATCGGCATTTTGGGGTCACAAATAACCCCAGTCATCTCCCGCCATTTGACCCAAGCAGCGGAAATTCGGGCTTTGACGTCGCTGTCGATGTCCCCGGTAGTGCTAAGTACAGATCGTAGGTACTTAACTTGATCCGTGCGCTCGACCATGTCCACGCCTATGCGGACGGGTAGAGGATCTGTACTATTGCAGGCCATGTACTCTGTCTTCGCCACATTTAGTTTAAGACCGCCGTTCTCCAGCGACCCCCTCCATCTGTTCACACGCTGGACAAGTCGGCCCTTATCAGAGTCTGTCAGCGCGATATCATCAGCATACATGAATAGCCACGGTGGCTGCTCATGGTAGTCTCGGATGCTGGCTGACAGGGCGTCTAATATCACGCTAAACAGAAACGGGCTGAGCACAGAGCCCTGATGTACTCCAACAGTGACAGAGAAGGGGTTGGTGTCACCAACAGCGGTCCTGACTATTGAATCAGAAGCGTGGTACATGTCCCGGATAGTGTCAATATAGGCCTCAGGTACAGCCTTGGACCGCAGCGCCCACCAGATCATCTCACGAGGGACACAGTCAAAGGCCTTTTCCATGTCCAGAAACAGGAAATGTAGAGGCGTGTTCTTTGCTCTGTATCCCTCCATGAGGGTCCTCAGGAGGGATACAGAGCAATTAATTTAACCTTAATTTAACCTTATAATCGCCCAAATCGTATTTTGACAAAGTTGCGTTCGGCGCTCGAGGTCTCAAACTTGGATTATTCATTGGCTCAACATCATAAACAAGTCTGCAAAAAATCAGAACTACCGGATTTGAAGCAAATGCCAAACGTATAAAATTACTGTATTATTAGATATAAGCGTTCGTTTAACTTTGAAAATAAATAATATTTTGAAATTTTGTTAAAAACAAAAATGTTTTTTTTTCTAGTGTAATTTGCACCATAAGAGTGGGATCAAGCCAGGATCAAGCTTACTTTGCATAAGTAGGTAGGTAGGTATACATAATTATTACACGGTGACAGTGTGGAAGTGTAAGTAATAAATTTATATTCCTGACAAGGGGGCTATCCATAAATTACGTCATCGATTTTTGACGATTTTTGTCATATAATCATCCAAAAATCATGCTTCAAATGACCCCATTTCCTCCTATTTCATGCTACCGTCATCCGATGTTCAGACCCCCCCCCCTAATTTGAATGACGTAATTTATCAAGTTGTTAATAAATAAAAGTGAAATATGTACCAGCTGAAATAAAATAAGTATATTTAGACGTTTTACTTTCGAAAAATTATTTACCAAAGTTTAACTATATCAAAATAAGAAAATTAAGTAATTAGAGTCAGGCTACACTAACTCTGCAACATATTTGATAGCACCGGGTGTACAAGTGTTAGGTATTTTAAACGACATAATTTTATAGTAGTTTGACGTCTATGATAACACTTCCACAATCTGTGCTATCAAATAAGCTGCAGAGTTTGCGTAGCCTGATGCTGATTATCATACTTTTAATATAATGCTAATAAGCAAAAATGTAAGTTCGAAAAGCAAGCTAGCTTAAAGTGGAAAACCCGTGGAGAGTTAAAATGGAGAAAAAAAACTTAATACATTTCGACACTTCGGTCCGATCGCTCTTAATCAACTGAGCTACAGAAGCTTATATTAGACTCATAGCGACATCTACTGTAAGAATTTTCTATATCAACGAGATTGGATTTCCCAAGTTATATTGAGATTTCACCAATAATAAGGTGCTTACTAATACTAAAGTAAATGTTATCAAGCAGATACGCCTGCTAGCGATAATACGAATAACAGTTGCTACACAACTAGTAAATTGATAACTCTAAATAAATACCTTTTTTTCCCCTTTGTTTAACTTGGCCGTCTGGAGATTAAGCAATAAGATTAGTTATTTTACAAGATTTGATGTTATACATAGTTTTATTCTGGTGTCTGTCTGTAATCAAATCGTACATGTCTGACTTACGCATACCCATGTAACTTAAATTATAAATACCTAATGGAAACCGACAAATGAAATATAGTTAATGACTGACAACGAGTTAGAGACCGATTCAGATTTCACCATTTATGGTTTTGATCTTATTTTAACCTTTTGCGGGCTATACTTTCGTCGAGAGACCCCGAGACAGGCCGAGAACGAGTGTGTACATGCTGCTCTCTTCTCGTCTCGCTCTTCCTTATCTCTTCTCGCGCTTTTCCGATTGGCGCAGTTTTTGCGCTATCCCTCGTTGCACCGCTGCCAGCTGCTTCTGGACGCTTATTTTTCTTGCGGCCGGGGCCCATTCGCTTGCGGCGTATTGGTTCCAAGGTCGCTACGTATATATGGTCCTAATTAACCTCGGAGTGAAGTCCCCAGCTTGCCTTTGCCGCTCTGGAGAGCTTGCTTGTTGATACCCACTGCCTTTTTGCAGACGTTGAAAGTGAGCTTGTCGTCGATGGTAACACCTAACATTTTTATTTCCTTGACACCTTACTCAGGCTTGGGGTGTCGTACTTCAATTTCCGCGTAATGGTCATTGCATTGGTCTTGTGCGGCGCGAATTTCAATTTGTTTCTCACGCCTCATTCCTGCCTGAGCATGTTCGAGAGCTGAGTTGGCCTTGACCTCGATTTCCATTGCGGTGTCTCCATCAACCATAAGTGCTACATCGTCAACGACTGCCTGTCAGTAGTCGTCCCTGCTTTGGATACTTTTGAGGGGACAGAGGGGTTGGGAGTTGAGAATCGAGGGGTTTGGGTTAGGAGTTAAGTGAAGTGTTCTGGGAATATGGGGTCGGGGAAGGGTTGGTGCAGGGTCGACGGGTTCAGTGATCAGGGTTTTATGTGTTGTGAGGTTAAGTAATCGGAGGGTTGAGGGATTGGGTCAGTGGCGGGGTGGAGAATGTATTTAGTGTAGAGACAGGAATAATTTCCCAGACGGACTCGAGGAAAATCCTGACTATTTATTAAAGTATACGAATTTAGTGTTAAACATGATTATTTTTTTTATTCATGTGTCACGCTCTTAATAATGTCTTAAAACAAAAATGGAATAATAAAAACTTTTTACGAAAAAAAGAAAACCAACTTCAAAACAGACGAAATAAAATATTATCCTTTCTTAAGTACATAGTTATATGGCTATAATTATATGCGTTACCGACTGATATTTTTGTAGTCGGTGCCAAGCCAAGTAGTAACAATACCAGTCCAGTCAAAAATAATGAGCTTCATGTCCCAATAAATTTGTAGGTATTTGTGTAAAGTTGTATTGGGGTTTCTGTGTATAACTCCCAATACAACTGTACTAATGTCTGCCTCTTTATCATATTTTCATGGCTAAACAACTGAAGCGTTTTAGGTGAAATTTGGCATGAAGGTGAATTATTTGAATTATTTTATATAAGGGACAGAAACGGGATATAAGTCCCGTCCCAATCCCACACTTGTGTGCTATTATAGACTATTCGATAATTAGTTAGAAATGTTCTTTAAAAAATACGACGGCAAATAAACGCATTGGATTTACACTAATGTGCCTACGTACATACTACGACATACTGCATGGCCGCCATCTTGGATTTCAACATGGTCATCATGTTCGAAATCTCCACTCCCTAAAACCTATAAAACGATATCTATGACGTCTTTAGCTAATACGAAGTGTGTGGCCGCCATCTTGGATTCCAAAATGGTCATCATTTTCGAAATCCGCACTCCCTAAAACCTGTAAAACAACACCCATGACGACTTTTATGACATACTTCACGGCCGCCATCGTGGATTCCAAACTGGTAACCATTTTCGAAATCTGCACTCTCTAAATCCTATAAAACGACACCCATGACGACTTTTATGACATACTGCACGGCCGCCATCTTGTATTCCAGCGCGCCCGGCTTCTATAACTATTCACGTTGTAAAATATTGCAGGCTATTAAAAAACACCCTGTATAGCGGCCAAACAAATTTCTTTAGCAAAAACCTTCTTGTGTCGCCGTAGTCGGGTAACACGCGAATAGAATCCAGAGCGCTTGTAGATTCGTAATTCGAATTACCTACCCGATAAATTAATGTGTTATCGGGTGCAAGCAAGCAAAGCCGGGTGCAAAACCTAACAATATGTATATATTTGAAATGTACTAATTAAGCCCTTTCAAATGATATACAATATATCATCATTACATATTTTTTTTTTTTGGTTCGTGACTTTATGACTTCTAGAGGGCGCCGTGTTCAAATTGTTGTGACGTCAATAGCCTTTAACCAGCGGACGATTAAGACGATTCGAATGATACATCGTTTGTCAAATTATATTGAGTACTTTAGAAGTTAACAAATGAACATACATACATACATACCCACGTACATACGGGTCAAAATCATAATCATCCTTTTGCGTTGCCGTAGTCGGCTAATAAATGTATGACTCGACCGTTTAGAAAAATATAGAAAATTAAAATGACTAAACAAAATTCATTTTTTAGGGCTAGTTAAATAAAAGCTTGTAAAAATCCTTGTACACGAGAAGCCTGTGGGTCCGGTACACGAAACGAGCCTACAACGCCTTGCGCGTACAGTATAACAATGCTTTTAGAATGCTGATGGGACTGCCTAGCAGGTGCTCTGCATCGGGTATGTTTGTGGCTGCTCACACGGATGGTTTTCAGACTGTATTACGTAAAAATATAGTCTCATTACTAAGTCGTGTGAGGTGTAGTCCCAACAGCATTCTAAAAGAAATTGCTGATAGGTATGATTGTCCGATGCTAAAGCATTGGACCGAGTTGATAAAAGGTGTAGCGCAGTAATTTGTAGTGTAGGTGCCTGCTATGCTGTAGTAGTAGTGTAGGCAGGTATCTATATTATAAATTAGCCAAACATAGATCTAACTAATTATAATGTAAAAATACTAACACTAGTTTCTAAGATATTTGCCTGTATTACTAACACTCTATGGATACTTTTGTTTGTCCGAAATAAAGAAATTTATAAATGGATCGCTTAGCCCGCGCGCGCGTGATATATCAACAATACGAAATTTTTAATTTATTATATGAAGTAGGTATATGTATATCAAATATAAATATATTTTATTCGATATATATTTTTTATTTATTCAATAAAAAAATTAAAATAAAAAACAATACGAAATTTAAGTGTAAAAAAATACAAAAAGTTATACCAGCATATAATTACTGGGGATCGAATGCTGACCTTCCGTGTGCAAACAAAAAAGCAAACGTTTGCAAAATGCGCCATGATAGTTCTTAGCTTAGCTGACGAAACTCGGCTACTTATTCTCGACTACAAACTATATATCCAAATACCGCCTAAACCAGCGATATTTTTTTTCTGCATGTTTTGCTATTTACTCTGTAAACATGTCTCAAAAAGAAAAAAACTCTTATGATATCGATACGACTATTTGTTTAGTATAGGCGCCAGGTATCACCATTTAAAAAAAATCCAAAAACCGGATTGATAAAAAAAAATATTTAATCAAAGAATCTGGTCACAAAATTTCATGAGAATCGGTTAAGAATTGCGACCTGTAGAGGAGAGCATCCGGACATACAAAAGCAAATTGCTCGAGTCAAAACGTAGACCTTCGCTACGCTTCGGTCAATAATGGTTTGGAGAACGTTATCTTAATTCTGTTCTTCTGAAATATCGGTTACTGAAATAATTTTGTTCTTTCCTGTAACGTTATGTCAAAGAACGAAATTATTTTGTTCTTTTACAAAAACGTTTTCACATCACCTATTCGGAAAAGGGCTTTTTCTTCCCCGCTAGGAGGGATCAAAGTGGCACTTTTCCTCCCTGCTAGGGGGGGTCAAAGTGTCACTTTTCTGTTCCAGGACACTGTTTTTGTTATTTTTTGCATTCTTTTTTTAGCTTGAACAATATTTTGAAACATAATACAAATTATTATGTTTCAAAATATTGTCAACACTAAGATTTTTTTTATTTTCCTCATAGTTGATGTGAAAATCAGTATGTGTCACACAGTATCAAAATTATTTCGTCTTGGGCGTTAACACTTGAATCCCTCATTACGCTCAGGATTCTATTTTAGAATCCCTCACCTACGTTCGGGATTCTATTGTAGAATCCATCGCTTCATTCAGGATTCAATGTACGCCCTTGACGGAAATATATCAGTTTGATCCCTTGTAACACAAAGTACTATTCCGTAATAAAATGAAATTAATAACGGCTTATCACTTTAAACTCTCGCGTTTTGTACACATATTTAATTACACAAACGGGTCTACCGCGATATAATTTCATGTTAATTCTCAGCAAGCTTTATAATGCTTTCATTTGGTCCTAAATACGTGTAATTCGAGTCTGTTCCACTTAGAGGTGTGCATAAATTTTGGACCCTTAGGATATATTTTATTCTTTGGATTGCCAAACCACTCGATGTAGAAGGAACCCACCATCAATTACAATGGCACTACTAGCAAGGTTTGGAGTCATAAAGAAGTACTCAAGAATAAACACTTACCGATTCATTTTAAAAGGAAGATTATGGATTCGTGTCTGCTTCCATCACTTACATATGGCGCACAAACTTGGAAATTCTCGAATAATATAAAAAACAAAATAAGGACATGTCAGAGAAGCATGGAACGCAGTATTACAAACATAAAGAAGATACAAAAAATTAGACATACACTGATTAGGAAAAAAACAAATGTGATAGACGCACTAGATTACGCAAAAAAGTTGAAATGGAAGTGGGCAGGCCACGTCGCACGGATGGTGGACAAAAGATGGACAAACCAGATAACTACGTGGCCCGGACCAATAGGCAAACGTAGAGTTGGAAGACCTTACATGCGATGGTCGGAGGACATTGCAAAAATCGCTGGACAAAAGTGGACTCTAACAGCACAAGACAGATCCAACTGGCACTCTCTGGAGGAGGCCTTTACCCGAGAAGGGGTTCTTGCTACGTAGGAAATTAGGAATATGCTTATTGGTATTTTAATTTAATTTTTTGTGAAAAATAATGACATTACGAATTATTATTTATTACTATTTTACTATCATAATTATAATGTTTATTCCTCTTTAAACTAAGTTGACTTTGTAACTACTTTGCAAGAAATAAAAGGCTTTTTTATTTTATTTATTTTATTTACTAGCTAGGTTTGGTGGATCAGACACTGGTAAAACGGTGTATTCGGATTTTTAACATGATTATTTAAAAAAAATCAAAGTGGCGGCCATTTTTGACCACGAATTCATATTATGGTACCTTTCGGATCCTTAGATATAAATTTTCATCATGATTAGAACAAATTGTCCGTCCGACGTACCGTTTTCGATCTACAAGCAAAAAACTGAAAACCAGCAAAAATTTGTGCACACCTCCTGGGATGGAGCAATTTTAATTTGATCGGCCTGTGTCTGTAATAAGATAGGGGTCATTTATTGAATTGACACAGTATAATAAAACGGACGAACGGGACCACAGCTGGTGCAACTCAGCTGAAACGTCGGAATTAAAGGTAAAAACAATGAAATTATATCGCGGTAGACCCGTTTGTGTAATTAAATATAATAGAGTCTGGCTACTGAAATATTACACCAATTTTTGGCGGGAAGTTCAAAAAATCTTGGGCTGGTCACACTTTGTGTAGTAGGAATTATAGCTTTGATACTAGAAAATATTTTTGATTTTCTGTGCACACGTAAGGTACCTAAGGATATAAGTTAAATATACGTTGACGTGCACTCAAAGTCAGCTCACATAAATTCTACCACTATGTAAAGTACAGTCAACGATAAACACATATGTTAACACTTTCTCACCATATACCATTGTAACAAGGCAAGAAGTGAAATGTAGTGTAAATAAGACCTAGCTCGATAATACCGTAATGTTAATACATCGCCAAATAAATACATAAGTACTATGCCAAATATGCTTAATGCTAAGTATCAAAATATTTATAGAGCACCAACCTCCTACTTTGTTTACATTTGCTTAAGAGTTGTAAACATTGCAGTTTTTCGTTATACAAAGCTACACGTCGACTTCGCACATTGTCGTAATTATTTACGAGCTTAATACTAGTTTGCGAATCTCACTCAGTATAGACATTATTAATATTATTTAAAATAAACCCCTTATAAACCGCAAACAATTTGAATGAATGACATAAATTGACAACTGACTTTTAGCTTTTTTTTAAATCATAGACAATTAGTGATACAACAACGAAATATCTGTCAACAATTTTTGGCTAGCCAGACTATAACGGTTTAGTTTTTAATATTAGTTTGTATTTTCTATTTTAAGGCTTTTTATTGTTTGTTGCATACAAGTACCTATTGGAAAAAAAATAGAATGGAAAAATAAAGATAACGGTTTAAGAGCGATATCAAATGGTTTTTGGAAACCGGTTACGATCCCTGGTTCGATCGTATGTTCTGAGGTGTGTTCTTACTTATTAGGTCCCTACAGAAAGTACGTTCATTGTCGTCGTGTAAGGCAATCCAACGTACATACTTTTATAGCCGCATCCTTATCGAATCGCACCAAAATCATGGTATGCTTCAAAATTTGGCTTGGCACCGACTTCAAACATATCAGTTGGTAACGCATATACTTAAAAAAGGATAATATTTTATTTCGTCCTTTTTGAAGTCGATTTTCGTTTTTTGGCAAAAGTTTTTATTGAACTTAGCCTTGTAATTTGAAATTGAGGGGATGTTTACAAAAACAACATAACTGCTTAGAGCGGTTGACACTTTTTTAAGAACATTGTTAATCGTTTCAGTACGGTTACCATCAGTTTGTCACTGACATAAACGCCGTCGAGAACGTAATTTACTTTCTATACATCTCGCTCGCACTCGCATATTAGTGCAAACGGGACGTATAGAAAGTAAATTACGTTCTCGACGGCGTTTATGTCAGTGACAAACTGATGGTAACCGTACAGGTGTCAACCAGTGTAGTCAGTTATGTTATTTTTGTAAACATCCCTTCAATTGTATCTGTCCACCCTAAAATAAAATAAACGAAAAATACTTACATTAAGTTTATTTGTGATCGAACTAAGCCTGTAATTAATGAAAATCTACAAAAAAAATATTACTGTACGAAAAATACTTAGGTTAGCTAGCTACATTAAATACACACACACATACATATACGCGGTTTCTTTGTTCTCACCCCCGAACCGAACCCCCCCCCCCCGGGTTTTATGGACCCGAATAAAAGTAAGAACAAAGAAACCTAAAAAAACTGTATAAGTAAATTATAAAGTATAAGGCTATTTGATTTTATATATATTATGGGTCCATATTGGGTTGCATATATACAAGTTTAGGTCATATCTTTGATGCGCATAACAACTTGTGTCATAATCATCATTGCGCATACAAATGAAAAGTCATATTATATTGTGTCATACATTTTTAGACATAATATTTGATGACATACTCAGCAGTTGTCATAATTTTTTTGTGCATATAGGTTTTGATTATAATGAATCAAATGTCATACCAGTTAAAAGCATATTTATCGATATTTATACGGTTTTTACGTATAACGTTTTGTAGCATAATAATTTTCAACCATAATGGTTTACATAAATAATTTAAGAAACTAATTTTAGCCTCTCAACAACTCCTCGAAAAAAACCTTTTCCCTAATCTACGTCCAAACACTTAATTCGACGGAGTCCCGCTCACGCGGGGCTCCTGTTTCTGCGTAGTTTGCCCTTCGGGCATCTGAAGCAACCTAACGAACCTAACCTACCTATTATGATTAGTTTCTTTTATGACCACTAAATATATGACTTAATTTTTTATTACTATATTAATACTATGCACTGCAATACTTCGAACGAAAAACAATTATGGATATCAAGCAGATGACTTAAAATTTTATGCGAATTCAATTAATGAATACAAAAATTATGACATAACTAATTTATGACAAAAACCCAGTTATGCTCAGGAATAATTCTGACTAAAGATTTTTATGACTTACAATTTTATACATAAAGTGTTATGACAATTAAAAATATGACAAAAGTTGTTATGCGACCAGAGGGAGTCCCCTTTTGTTCACTGATGAATTCTTATGTTTTGGTTCTGCCACCTTTTTAGTTTTATTCGGTCAAGTTGTGTTCTAATGTATGGGGAAGACAAACAAATTATAGCCAGCATTCAATGAATGTAGTATGTATGGTGCTTTGGGTATGGTGCTTTACACACACTAGTATCGAATTTATCTCAAAATTTGACCGAATCATTTTGGCTTTAGTCTTTTACCAGGGGGCCGATTTATGAATTTCAATCGCTCGATTTCGTCACTCGAAAATCGGTGGAAAACGGCGAAATACTATTTTTTTAAATACGAGGGATCGAAATTTGGAATCTATTGGTATTGACCACTCGATTTCAATTTTATTAGTAGAGTTTAAATGCCTAGTAGTGGAGATATTATTTAACGAAATACACGAAATCGAGTAGTCCAAATTTAAAAATCGGCCCCCTGGCCTCACTGGAAATCAGCGTCACGTTGTGTGTCCTAGGATACGTGTAGGGTTTGCAATCCGGATCCGAAATGTATGAAAGTATCCGGATCTGGATCCGGATCCGCGGATCTTCCCATACATTTCGGATCCGTCGTGCAAACCCTAGTTACGTGACAAGAAGCTGAGTGAGGACCTTTTGGCACAAATATTTACGTTCTGAATGAATTTTAGTTTTGTGTTATGTATTATTTGTGCTAATAAACAATTTCTATTCTTATTCATATTCATCTACTGCATAAAGTTCATTAACTAAAATTATCCAAGATAAACTGAACTAACAAATAAGTAAAAAACTCTATGGATTAACTTTTCATCTAATTTTTACTTATCAAAAAGTTGTTAAAAAGAACACGGGAAAAGCGACACTAAAGTTGCCAGATGAGTGATGAATGAAACCTAGTAGTCCATCCATATACTTCGTTTAGGTATATAACTCAATTAAATACCTCGAAACATGTCGCTTACATCACATAATTTTTTCTTTCCCAGCGTGTGTATGTCGGTGCCATCTAGTTGAATTAGCCGGCTTATTCGTCGCCTAAACCGGCATCCAATTTAATGCCTAGGCCGATAGTTAATTGCTAGAATCACTTAACGTTTAACAACTTGACGTATTGAAATGCAGCCATTTTAAATCGTCTGATTCACTCAGCCAAAAGATTCAATGTAACTTAAAAAATTAAAGAAATAAAGTAGGTAACATATAAGTAATAAAATAAATAAATAATGAAGAAATTTACGATAAAATAAATAAATAAATACAATGAACTAACCTAACCGAACATGATAAATTCATCAATATCCAATTTAACTAGATGACTAGTTACATGACGTTCAGCCATATGGTTAAACTTTGCTATCAGTCGATCACTGACTTGGCTGGTTGTTCTTCAACCATTTAATTTGATGCCGGCGTTTAGTAAAAGGGCTAGGCGTCAAATTAGCTAATGAATAGTATCAGGCGTTACTTTGCGGACATCCTTATTAATTAAAGCAAAATATTACTTTATCAAACTACACAACGGGACTAAATCGCGTATTTAAGTTTTAAGATTTACCTCCGACGTTTCGAGGACGGCGTTGTCCCCGTGGTCTCGGAGAAGACTGGCTCAAGTTGACATCAACATCTTCTAGCCGCGCGAGTTTTTCGAACTACACGCACTTGGTCTTGTTTATCAGTTTGAACGTTTTGCGCACTAGGGATGTTACTCTGTCGACACACAACACTAACGACAACGCCGTCCTCGAAACGTCGGAGGTAAATCTTAAAACTTAAATACGCGATTAAGTCCCGTTGTGTAGTTTGATAATGTTTAATAATCGTGAAAGTTTAAATCAAAATATTACTTTGCTAATCCGCGAAACGGTTACGTGCTAGTCAATCAGTGCTAACTCCGTTATACTTGCGTATTTTTTTTGCATTTAATTAATGTTCTCACCCTCCCACCGCAAAAATAAATACGCAAACAAATATAACAAAACACTACCAAAAGAACAATACTCGACACGTGTTTCGCCTCTCTACGAGGCATCTTCAGGAGATGTTGACGGTCGGACGCCCGGCAACGGCTTCCGTTCCGTTCGGTTTCCGATGCCGGGCGTCAGACCGTTTTTTCAAATTTGTTATTATTTTGTATGGAGTGAATAACCACGCACTTAGGGGCTGTCCATAAATTACGTCATCGATTTTTGACGATTTTCGACCCCCCCCCCCCCCCCCTCCCTCCTAAAATCATCCAAAAATCATGCTTCGAATGACTCCGTTTCCTCCTACGTTATGCTACCATCATCCGATGTCCAGACCTCCCCCCCCCCCCTAATTTGAAATGACGTAATTTATGAATAACCCCTTACACGAATAAATACTTACATTGCCCTGGTTGTTTGGTGCCCAGAGAACCTGAAATTAATATTGATAATTGCTTTTTCTATTATGTTTTTGTTTATATTACGTAAAGATTTTTGAAACAACGCGTGAATACATGTACAACTCGTATGTGTCAGCAATAATATTCTATTTTGTAACTCAAGGGGGTTATGAAAATAGATAGGTACATAGAACAGCTAGCTCGGCTAACTTACCTTAGAGCGCGGAAACACTACCGATTTGCGAGCGAGTTGATTGCGAGGCGAGCGCATAGCGAGTTCGTCGCGAGTGCGCAACGAGTTTGCCGCGAGCGCGCAACGATATCGCCGCGAGCGCGCAATTTCGCTGCGTACTTGTCATACTGGGATGGAACTTGGGAGCGAATTCGTTGCGTGCTTTCGGTGGCGAAAAATCGATCTAGCTCTTAGGAATACGCGCATTTTTGTATTTTTCGAGCAAAGCTCGGTCTCCCAGATATTGTAAATTATAGCATGTAAATTGTATCTTCTGTTGGTGATCTTAATAAACAAAAATAAACTGTCTGGGTATCACAGCTCATGAGATACAGCCTAGTGACAGACAGACAGACGGAAATTGGAGTCTTAGTACAGGATCCCGTTTCTACCCTTTCGGTACGGAAACCTAAAAAGGAATCAAAAATTATAGATACGTTATAATAAATATGTACTTTCAAACTTAGGCAATATTTCACTAACCCCCCACGTTGCACAAAGTACTATTTCATAATCAATTTCCTACGACATCTAATTTCACTTGTCCCCAGGACACTGGCCGACCGACATTGGCTGCGATATTTTATGTAAGGTTTTTTTAGTCAAAACTCATTATGGCTAAAATTTGATCATGTTTAGAATGTGTTTCGTGGAAAGTATTAATTTAGTTTTTTTTTCTCAAATATTTTGATAACTTTTGTAACTCCCAGTTCAAAAGTTATGATGGTACCACAGAATAACTAATAGTACCGTATTGTGGACTATCAAAGCGATTACTTTTAAAAGCATTTATTTTTAGAAACACTTAAAGTTTATTTTAAGGGGCTACCCAAGGTTTTCATTGATTTTTTACAAGTTTTGAATCGTATCTCCTACTTTTGCACTTCAGATAGAATTATAAGGCAAACGGCTATCGGTTCTTCAATCTTTTGTCCATTTTTGTCTAGTGTTTTAATTTTAAACTAATTAACACGAAAGTAATGGCCAGAAAACCATTTTGTTGGCTTGAATTGTTCAACTTTGCCAACTTGATGCCAAATATCTCGAAGACAGTAACTTGGAAGTAAATATGGAATATATTCCTCCCAATCCGCATTGGGCTAGCGTGGGGACTATAGCCCAAGCCCTCTCGCGCACGAGAGGTGGCCTGTGCCCAGCAGTGGGACGTATATAGGCTGAGATGATGATGATGATGATGACTATATTCCTTAAAGCCGTTTTTCTTAATATGATACAAAAAACATTTGAAAACGAAGGGATTCAGATCGAAGGTCATTGGGACATGGAATCCCCTTAAAATATCAACTGTTTTTATTTCATATGGAGTGAATTTGTTATTATTTTATATGGAGTGAATAACCACACTCTTACACGAATAAATACTTACATCGGCCTCCTCTTCTGTTACGTCGAATGTCTGAAATTAATTGTTATAATTGCTTTCTTTATTATGTTTCTATTACGTCAAAAAAATTGAGACGAATAAATACATATAACGGGTGTCTCAAAAAGTATGCAAGATTTGAATTTGCCGCCATTTTTGCATTTTAGTGCTGGCAACCCTAAAAATAAACTATTTGACAGCTGAATGTTTAAGGTTTGTAAAAATGGAGGGTTATACGAAAGAACAACGCGTTTTCAGCCCGAGAAACAATGCAATTACTGCATGAGATATGTCCTGGTCGTGTACTCTCTCGTGTCGGTGATCAGAATTGGCCAACAAGCCCACAACCACCCATGCTTTGAAGGAGGAAAATCGACGCTGCATCGTTAAAATTCAGCCGAATTTATGAAAAATTACGGAAAATATTGACAAAAGAGTGCGTATGTGCCAGCAAAACCATGGAGGTCATTTGCCCGATGTGTTACTACACACATTACCCTATAAACAAATAATATTATGTATAACCTAACGATAAAAAATGTGTTTTATTTCAAATCTTGCGTTATGTTTGGGACACCCGGGACATGATTATGTTCAAAGGCACATAATTAAGTTCATGCAGTCAAGTTTTCCTTAGACAGGATCATACAGGATGCACTGCGTGGATCACTAGAACCGCCATACACAGGCCCATATCGCGTGCTTAATAGAACGGACAAGACCGTCACACTGGACTTACTACGAGGACCAGTGACAGTCTCCATTGACCGCGTCAAACCAGCTTACATGCAGAGCGACACAGCTTCACCTACAGGCACAAGTGCTAGGCCTGCTCAAGCTGTTGTCCCGGTGAGAACCACTCGCTCTGGCCGGAAGTTAACCTTTCCTTCTCATTTTCAGGCAGAACTCTGATTCTCCCAGGGGGGTCCTGTGGCGCACCACAATACTGGCTGCCCACAACCCGTCTACGTTTCTATGTACGTCAACGAGTCAATGTCATTCAGTCACAACTAAATTTCCCTTCTACGATACGGAAGCTTAAATTTAATTTGCAAATCCAATTGTAATCAATCATTGTAAGTTTTCTATACTCTTCTTAGGGCGAATTGCACCATGCGATTATTTCCAAAAGCATTTATGTTTTTAGAAACACCGAAAAGTTATCTTAAAATATCGACTACCGAATGATGTCCCTACCAACATTGGCGTGACATTGATAATTATATTTTCACATTTGTTATTATTTTGTTTGGAATGAATAACCACACACTAACTTGAAAAAATACTTACATCGTCCGTGTTTCCTGATGGTATATTGTATATTATCTGAAATTAAATTTGATAATTGCTATTTTTATATTATGTTTATATTACGTCAAAATTTTTGAAACAACGAGTAAATACATGTACAACTCGTATGTGTCAACAATAATATTCCATTTTGTAACTCACATAACATTTATGTACGTGTATGGACAGGAACTTCGCCTGATGTGTAGTATCAAGTAGGTTAAGAATCTATTAATCGAAAGACTCAGATGATAATGAATAATGATTATTTTTTTATACAGAATCAAACAAAAAATATATATATAGGCGGGGAAGAAAACATATTCCTTGCATCAATTCCTACAGTTCCGAAAGCTTTTTCTAATCAATATTTAGGGTTTACAATGCCCACGGTACGATAATCCCCAGTGCCGTAATTGAATCTAGAACCCTATACTGACCAAGTCCTATAGTTAGGAGGATGTATGAATTATATTTCTTAAGTCAGTTCATGATTAAAAACAAAGAAATCCCGAGAATTTCCTGTGAACTGTATATTTTTCGCAAAACTGTAACCAGTTTGTTGGCGAATGAAGCGCTCAATTAACTAATCGAATCATGCAACTAAACAAAACTTGTAGCAGCTTAAAAAAAACACCTTATTTCGTTAAACAGCCTAGGCACTATTTTCTACATCCTTTATATAAGTACTGAAGGTGCGGCCGTATACACTTAAACCGTTATTCTATGTAAAATTTAAAATTAAAGTTATAATGCACCAGCAGTCCCAAGTGTTTATTTACATCAGTCAACATATTCTAAAACTGAACACTTACAATCTAATTTATTCCTATGCAAACAGTCATAAGTATGTCCTACTATGCCAATCCGTGTATAATCTACTTTTTAGTTTTTTCGCTATGCTGGAGAGTATATTATATGTAGGCATTCATTATGATACCGTTGTCATGTGCCCATTTTAATATGTTTTAAAAATCATTCTGCAGCTGACAGCGAGCCTCATAATGTTTTTAGATTAATAAAATATAATAGGCTTGACGGCGCCCCCCAACGTGGCGCCATCTAGATGTCCCTACCTGCACAGGTATGTACTATGTTGGTGGGGGTTGGTAACTTAGATACAGGCGCCCTTCACTCTTTAAAGGTCGGGCGAGGCCCGACATCTATCTTACATACAGGGCGCTGGCACATAAACATAGTAATGTTTTAAATGAGACTAATAAGTCACACTTAAAGTTCATTCAGCGCGCAAATACTTACAGGTCGACCGAAGAGCCCGACATTCAGCGCACTTTACATACAGGGCGCCTGCGGCGCCCTTCGCACTAAAAGGTCGGGCGAAGCAAGCCCGATATTCAGCGCGCTTCATTATTCAAAAGGTACTTAAACACAAAATACAGTACGTAGCGGCCCCCTTTTTTAAATATCTTTCGTTAAATTGAAATAATCTCGATTATTTAGCAGTGGCGCTTGTGTGCACGTTTATGGGCTCTTAATAAATACACCCCGAGGAGAGTACGCGGGGAGAAGTTAATACTGCCTCCGGCGGTCAACGATTACGGGAAAAGGTCAAATAAATATTTAGGGCCTAGGCTGTTTAACGAAATATGGTGGTTAAGAGGTCAACCTGGGTTAACCTAAGCCTGTCTTTAAAAAGAGATTAAAAACGTTATTTTTGTAAATTAAACAATGGGAGAATATAATTGCTTATTAGACTTAGTAGTGCATGTAAGTGTTTATAATATATAAGGATTATTGTTTAAGCTGCTACAAGTTTTATTTAGGTGCATGATTCGATTAGTTAATTGAGCACTTCATTCGCCAACAAATTGGCTACAGTTTGGCGATATTAGGTATAAATTTTGTTTGTGAGCATGTACCGTTTGTGTAAATAAAAAATACGTATTTTCTTTACTTCAACGATTGATCACAATATATATTTATATAGGTAAACCAGAACTTTGGGAGTATTGTCAAGAGGGCGCTCGTTTTGAATTTTATATAGCAACAATTTGTATAGTGGGGACAATGGAAATTGGCAGATGATTTTTGTTTTATTCCGACAACTTTAATAAGTGCGAAGTTTGATGTTTGGATATTTCTTCGGTTTTTACGCTATAAAATTCGTGAATTTTACGACGTATGACACATAAATCAAAATCATCCAAATCTATTTTCTTTTTTTGTTTTCTTTTTTTTAGGTTTGGTCGTTTAATTCCGCCCTTACGCCCTTCGCTAGCAATCCGTGATGCCGATGCATGCGATACACCTAATACACAAATCAAATTATTACAAGACATCAACCAAATCGTGACGACCTGACTATAGTGACATTTGTCCATAAGTTTGAAACTTACCCGTCAATTCAGGTGCTAATTTCGTTATGTTTTCTAATGGAAGAAATTTCTCTCCCGCACGTTTTTTTACCAATAAATAACTATATACACTATTTACAACTTTTTTCTCTGTAAAATCTAAAACTTTTGGCATGATTATTGCAGTCTAATAATAATTCACAAGAAACTAGACAAAGCAATGTTTACATTGTCAATATTGACAACTATCATAGAGGGTAGATGTTGTCTATTATTAAAATTGTTGCCATTGCTAGAAATTAGTACCAACAAATTTCTGTAACATGGCGCACCCTCAATAGATCCTGGTTCACCTATACATAATCAATTTCCGACGAAGCCTAATATCACTAGATCCCAGGACACTGGCCGACAATGGCTGCGATATTAAATTTTATGTCAGATTTTTGTAATCAAAACTCATTATGGCTAAATTGATCATGTTAAAATGTGCTTCGTAGAAATTATTCATTAGTTTATTTTTTCTCAAATGTTTTCATAACTTTTGTAACTCCCAGTTCAAAAGTTAGAGGTTAGAGAGGGGGTACAGTTTTGTGGACTATCAAAGCCATTATTATCTTATTTTAAATATCAACTACCAAATGTTGTTCCTGCCAACATCGACGTGACGCTGATGTTTTTTTTTTGCATTTGTTATTATTTGGAATAGAGTGAATAACCACACACTTACACAAATAAATGTGACGTTCCACGGCAAAAGGTACCTAATGGCGGCCGGCGCTTACGTCGCAAAGCGCCGCAATAATATTGGAGCGGCGTTAATAATAGCGTAAGCGCCAACCGCCATAAGGTAACTTTTGCCGTGGAACGTCACAAATACTTACATTTTCCCTGTTTTCTGGTATATAGTAGAATGTCTGAAATTAATTTTGATAATTTCTCATGAAATAAAACTATGAAAACGGATTATATCGCGTACATTGAATTCATACTACATGCCGACGTTTCAGACCCTTTACATACAACAGTGTTCGTGGTCTACGGATGACTGAAGAAAAACTACACTGTGCAAAAACTACCCACTTACAAAATAATGAACCATCATAAACTAAAATTTTAAGGCCAGTAGTTACACATGCAAAATTGGTTCATATTGGGATTTGAGAACACATTGAACATTTATGTACGTATATGGATAGGAACTTCGCCTGAATTGATGTGTAGTATCATATTTCACATTTATCAAGTAGGTTAATGACTTATAATCGAAAGACTCAGATGCTGATGCAAATTAAAAAAAACTGGTCAAGTGCGAGTCGAAATCGCCCACCGAGGGTGCCATACTTTTTATATTTACATAATGAATTTCGGACGAAACCTAATGTCACTTGTCCCCAGGACACTGGCCGACATTGGCTGCGATAATATATATGTATAAGGTTTTTGTTATCAAAGCTCATTATGGCTAAATTGATCATGTTTAAAATGTGTTTCGTGGAAAGTATTCATTAAGTTTTTTTTCCTTTTTTTTCATAATTTTTGTAACTCCCAGTTCAAAAATTAGAGACGGTACAGTATTGTGAACTATCGAAGTGATTATATTCAAAACCATTTATTTTTAGAGATACATCTAAAAGTTATTATAAAATATCAACTACAGGATGATGTTCCTACCAACATCGGCGTGACGTTGATGATTATTTTTTCACTTTTGTTATTAGGTACTTTGTATAAAGTGAATAACCACACTTACACGAATAAATACTCACTTTGTCCAAGTCTCTTGGTGTGTCGCCGAGTATCTGAAATTATTATGTATTGCAGTAAAACAATATAATTCGCTGAACACGTATAATTTATAAACTTTTTATCCACTTTTTACAAAAAAAAAGTTTTCGGTCACACCCTGTATACATTTTAAAATTTATAAAATTCACCAAAAAACAATTTTTATCGTTTAAACTTATTTAAAACACAGTATTAGTTGTCTGCCTTCCGCATAAACATGAAGGTAAAAAAAAGAATACGGAATAGGAATATGGTTGACACGTTGGGTGAATGATAATTTTATACCGATTATTTATACCGCCCGTCAAATGAGGCAATTTGAATTTTGAGCATTTGTATTATGCGGATAACAGATATTCAACAAATGATAAATGGCAAAACAAAAATATTGGCACAAAATACACAACAAATAATTAGCAGGTTATAAAAAAATTGGGATTGGAAAACTATCGCTATAATTTTAAGATATTGCGGTCTTGAATTTCAGTCAGTTAAAGGGGATAATGGGTAAAGGGGAGAAACGTGGAAGCACACGCAAGGGTTCCGGCTGATTCAAATCCACTTGCATATAGCTTGGATAGCGCACAAGTTGGTGTCCTCAAACAGGCCTGACGAGGCAAACCTCACTCGCCTCCTGGAGAGCGCTGATGGCAGGCAGTAGACGGGGCGGTAACGATGGGGCCACCTCACTTCATCAGTGCCCGACGCCGATCCACGCACGGCCTTGGTGGCCAACTGTCTACGAGGAGCGTCTCCTCCCTGGCGCCGATTCACGCACGGCCTTGGTGGCCAACTGTCTACGAGGAGCGTCTCCTCCCTGGCGCCGATCCACGCACGGCCTTGGTGGCCAACTGTCTACGAGGAGCGTCTCCTCCCTGGCGCCGATTCACGCACGGCCTTGGTGGCCAACTGTCTACGAGGAGCGTCTCCTCCCTGGCGCCGATTCACGCACGGCCTTGGTGGCCAACTGTCTACGAGGAGCGTCTCCTCCCTGGCGCCGATTCACGCACGGCCTTGGTGGCCAACTGTCTACGAGGAGCGTCTCCTCCCTGGCGCCGATTCACGCACGGCTTTAGTGGCCAACTGTTTACGAGGAGCCTTTCCGCCCGCGGATTTACGCGCACTTTAAAAGCTTTGTATTAAATATCAAACTGGTTAAAAAAACAACCCGGGCACTCAAAGGACTTTTCCCTTCAAAATTCACAAGCCATCTGCCTAAAAACAAATTCAATCTTTTCTTTCTCGAACATTCCATCAAAATTTAAATTCAAAATAAGCGCAAATATGCATTTTATTTTTTTACAAACGGCCAGTAGCGTTTCGCTACAGTATCTGTTTTTTTATTATGTAAGTATAATAATATATTATGTCAAAAATTTTGAAACAACGAATAAATACATAAACAACTCGTACGTGTCAACAATAATATTTCACTTTGTATCTCAGAAAAAAATGGAACTCTTATGGGATCACTCGTTCGTCTGTCTGTCTGTCCGTCCGTCTGTCCATTTTTGATGTGAAACGTGAGTGAAATATCTTTTAAAAAACCCGTAAGGGTCGGATCAAAAACTATGTGATTAAGTCCGACTCACGCTTGATTGCACATTTCGAATAGGTTTTCCTGTAATCTATAGGTAATCTATAAAGACCTATTTTGTATATTTTGTTCAAAATTTTAGACCCAGTAGTTTCGGAGATAAGGGGGGGAGGGTAATTTTTTGCCTATATTCTTAAATTACTTCTAAACTATTTATCTTAATAGTATTAAAAATATGTATACGGATTTTCACAATGAGCTCTTTCATTTGATACAACACGATATAGTTTGCAAAACTTAATTTTTTAATCGTGTCACTTACCCCCCAAAAGTGCCTCCTATGTTTAAAATTCATTTATTTACGTTACATGTCCGTCTTCGGGTCATAGACTTACATATGTGTACCAAATTTCAACTTAATTGGTTCAGTTGTTTCGGAGAAAATAGGCTGTTACGGACGTACAGCCAGACACACGAGTGATCCTAGGGTTCCTTTTGACGTACGGAACCCTAAAAATACATTTTTAAAAATTAGGTAATGTACGGAACCCTTGGAACGCGAGTCCGACTCGCACTTGACCGGTTTTTTTCGTAACTCAAGGGGGTTATAAAAATACATAGAACATTTATGTACATACGTATATGGACAGGACCTTCGCCTGATGAAGTATCAAATAGGTTAAGAATCTATTAATCGAAAGATTCAGATGATAATGATTATTTTTTATATAGAATTAAAACTTAAAAAAAACCAGACAAGTGCGAGACGGAATCGCTCACCGATGATTCTGTACTTTTTAGTAGGTATTTGTTGTTATAGCGGCAATAGAAATACAATATGTCTGAAAATTTCAATTGTGACGCCTATACAACAAGCATGCTGATCTGTCCACCTTGTTGGGCTACGGCTTCTAGGGCGTTTGCCATCAGCCTTGCCAGTAACTATGAGTTGTTCAAGATTATGACCTTTCCTGGCTATGTGACCGCAAAACTCCATTATCCTGCGTAGACATATGGTTAACTTTGGATACTAATACTAATTTGTATACATTTATTTTGATTCATGAGAAAATAAATACTGGGGGCTCTGGGATCTTGGACTATTATTAAATGGAGTGAATAACTTCACTCTTACACGAATAAATACTTACATCGGTCAAGGTTCCTGGTATGTAGAATGTCTGAAATTAAATTTATTATATGTTCTTCATGTTTCCATTACGTCAAAAATTTTGAAACAACTAGTAAATACATTATAACGGTTGTCCTAAAAAGAACACAACTTTTGAATTTGGATTTTGGTGATAAACAAATATGTTACAAGAATAAACCATCTAGCTATCACTGTTTATAAGATAGAGCCTGGTGATAGACAGACGGAAAATAGAGTCTTAGTAATAGGGTCCCGTTTCTACCCTTTGGGTACGGAATCCTAAAAAGGAATCAAAAATTATAGATACGTAATAATAAATATGTACTAATAGGGTGAATAGCGAAGCTGCTGCTGGGGCTGATAGTGTAAGTAATAGAATGGTATATTAGTAATGTGTTTAGATTTTAAGTTAGGATATATGTAGATTGTTAAGATATAAGTAGATTTTAAGAGTGACTTGGAATGTACCTACCAATAATGTTTGACATGAATAAAGATATGAATAGCGAAGAGTCTCGACCAACATCTTGAGAGACTCTCGCTAGGTGGTTGGATCAAGGGTCAGATGCAGAAGGCGGTGATCTTGGACACGGTGCGGATAGTACGTCGGTTCCTCTCTCTGCAGCCCTGACCACCGGTAGCTTGGGCCTTGCCCCGCTGCTGGCGGCACCCTAGGTTAGGTTTTTTATAATGTGTTTATATGTATTTTTATTGTTTTGTAAGTGTTTTTATATTTTACTTTTATATTCATATTATAAAAACCCTAGCCTAAGAAGGATGATAAATAAAAAAAATATGTACTTTCAAAATAAGGCAATAATTCACTAACCTTGCACTATGTACTATTTCATAATCAATTTCCTACGACATCTAATTTCACTAGTCCCCAGGACACTGGCCGACCGACATGTAAGGTTTTTGTAGTCAAAACTCATTATGGCAAAAATTTGATCATGTTTAAAATGTATTGTGTTTCGTGGAATCCATTTAGTTTTTTTTTTCAAATGTTTTCATAACTTTTGTAACTCCCAGTTCAAAAGTAAGAGACGGTACAGTATTGTGGACTATCAAAGCGATTACTTTCAAAAGCATTTTTTTTTTAGAAATAAATGTTATCAACTACCGAATGATGTTCCTACCATCATCGCCGTGACGTTGACGATTATTTTTTCACATTTGTTATTGTTTTATATGGAGTGAATAACTTCACACTTACCTACACGAATAAATACTTACAAAGTCCCAGTTTTTTGGTACGTCGAATTTCTGAAATTAAATTTAATATATGCTCTATTTTTATTATGTTTATATTACGTCAAAAAATTTAAGACGACGAGTAAATAAATAAAACGGGTGTCCCAAAAATAATGCAAGATTTGAATTTGCTTCCATTTTTGCATTTTAGTGCTGGCAACCCTAAAAATAAACTATTTGACAGCAGAATGTTTAGGGTTTGTAAAGATACGAAAGAGCAACGCGTTTTCAGCCCGTGAAACAAATTGGCCTTCTAGATCTTGCAATTTATCACCTTTAGACTTTTTTTATAGGATTATTTAAAGTCTTGTCTATACCAACAAGCCCTCAACCACCCATGCTTTGAAGGAGGAATTTCGATGCTGCATAGGTAAAAATGCAGCCGAATTTATGCAAAATCACGGAAAATTTTGACAAAAGAGTGCGTATGTGGCAGCAAAGCCGTGGAGGCCATTTTCTCGACGTGTTATTCGACACGTACCCCTATTTAGGGTGTTTTATAATTTTATGAACAAATAATATCATAACGGAAAAAAAAGTATTTTCAATTAAATTTAAATCTTGCGTTTTTTGGACACCCTAGACAACTCGTATGTGTCAACAATAATATTCCATTTTGTAACTTAATCGGGTTATGAAAATGCATACAACATTTATGTACGTGTAGTTTCAAGTAGGTTAATTACCTAATCCTCGAAAGACTATGATTATGATTATTTTTTATATAGAATTAAACTTAAAAAAAACCGGACAAGTGTGAGACGGACTCGCCCCCGATGATTCCGTACTTTTTAGTATTTGTTGTTATAGCGGCAACAGAAATACATCATTTGTGAACATTTCAACTGTTACGCCTATATAGATGGTCAAACCAAATTGTCAGTAAATAAGAACAAAAAAAAACTATACTCAACCTTTTCTTTTGGGTGCTAGTACTAGTGTAAGACAAAGATAGTATGATTATCTGTGTCTATGTTTGAAATGAGACAGTCCTTTGACAAACTATACAACAAGCATGCCAATAATGTCCCCTTATTGGATATGTTTCAGGACAGTGAAGCCTTATTTAAAATTAATTATTTTCTGTTGGCAACCTCAGCTAGCTCGGCTAACTAACCTTAGTTACGTAGTGTGGTATATTAATGTTAATATTAAGTAGGTGTTTTGTTCATTAGTATTTTATACTAAGTCTTTTTCTGAATGTTAATTTAATGTTTAAAATAATAATAATAATACATGCTGCGATTGCCTTTAAGTGGAGGATCAATAATAAATGTGCCCTTTTATTATGTTAATTATAGCAGCATGTAAATTGTATCTTCGGTTGGTGATCCTAATATACAATTAAACAAAATTAAACTCTCTAGCTATCACAGTTCATGAGATACAGGCTGGTGACAGACAGACAGACGGACAGACGGATAGTGGAGTCTTAGTAATAGGGTCCCGTTTTTACCCTTTGAGTACGGAACCCTAAAAAGGAATAAAAAAATATAGATAGTAACATATTCCATTAAATAACATAAACCTAATTGTAGTCTCACAGAATTTTAGAAGTGTGAACAGTAATATCGATGATTTCCAAATAACTCTGTCTCAATTTAACACCGCTGTAGATGTTATAATCCTGAGTGTAGACTAAAATCTCGTTATTAAGTATAATATGCCCCATCATCATTATTAACTTAAGAGTTCTAGTACTGGTTCTTCCGTCTCTAGATCACGTTCTATCAACTCTTCACCTTCATATAAACCCTCAAGATACCTCACCCATCTGTTAACTATGTCTATGTTATTTAACAGTATTTTCCCTTCATCACCTAGGCAATTTTTTTATTTTTTTTTATTCGTATGCACAAACAATCGAGACAATACATAATAAAAGAGAAAACACAGAATAAGATTAAAGTGCCACGAAATGGCCCCATCTCGGCATGTTGCTGGTGGCATCCAGCGCTGATCTTCCGATGAGACCATCAAGTGAGAAGAATCACGGAAGGTAACAGACAAGAAGAAAGACAGAAAAATAATGTACAGTAAACAAATAGTTAAATAAGAATAAAGTTACACAGCAAGAAGATGCAACATAATGATTATATTAAAATTAAGATTATTTATAAATATAAAACAAGCATCGTGCTCACAACACTGTATCGGTCCGGTCCAACCATACCTTGGCTGAGCATTACAGCTGCATATGCAACTAGCGCCAACGTTGGCTACACTAACTAAAAAAGGCAATGACAGACCAAACCAATATCAAGCGCTCATGAAATCTAAGTTAAAAGTCTTATAAGGTTAGCTTATTAAAAAGACAGCATCGTAGGATGACGAATACTAACATAAAAGCCACATAAAAACACTACTAAGTATGGCGTATCAGGAATGATGAACCCTTGTCAGGCCGAAGGAACAAAACACTTGTGGTAAGCATATCGATGACAAAAAGCGGAAACGTAGTAACCGCCACCTGACCAAAAAAATTTTTATTGCATATTCGGAATCAGCGAATTTTTCTGCGTCGAATGGTCTGGGTCCCATGGCTCTACGATGATTAGAAAAAACTGGACAGCGTAGGAAAACGAATTTATTTTTTTGATCATTCTTTAATCTAAATGCTGTACACACCAAAAAAAATTCAAATTTTTAACAAAGTCCACTTACGCCAATTCCGGTTTTGCAAAATTAAAAGACTGTGGTGGTTACAGCGCTACCGAAATGGTGTTCTATGGCGGATACAGCGTTTTTGCATATAGTACTAAAAAGAAGATTGCACTTACGGCATTTAACGTAAAATATATAATCTATGAATGGTGATTACAACATTTCAATCGTTGATCATTTTACAAACTAACGCCACTTACGCCTATTTAAATAGAGTGCAAGATAGGTATAACTATAGGTTACCGCCATTTTAAAATGCCCGGGCGTCGGTCTCGCTAGCCGCTTACAGCGCACGAATCAGTCGGCTGGCGATCACCTGAGTGAGTGGTAGTACGTAGTTTGTGTTTATGCGTGCGGAGCGAGAATAATTATCGTAGTTAAAGTGTTATTTTGAAGGTAAGTTGAGATAATAATAACATTATATTGATATTTCTAGTCTTTAATGTTCTCTAACTCGACAAGCAAGACAGTAACGAATATTTTAATTTACTTGCATGAAGTTTGTGATTTACACGTTTATGTTCGTAATGTTCAAAATTAACCATTTTTCTACCATTCTAGAAATATATTATAGCACCTAAGATTACCGAGTTCCTCTGTTCCTATTTAATTGTATTAATAAGACCAAAATTTAAATATTTAAGTTTTTAAAACAATTTTATTTAGAAATATTAAGTTATTTTTTATTAACATGTGATTATAATACCTATAGTGAGAATAACCTTAGCACCTTGTATTAGTAGTTTTATCATGTTTAAGAGAGATTTATAAGCATTTTTTTCATATACGACGACAAAAAAGAGATTTGTTACAATAACGTTGTGTTATAATATTTATTGTTGTGAGATATTGTTGATTACTTGTCGTATTAGGTCTTACACGGTCCGTGTTTGTTATTTAAGTTCATTTTTATCAAAAAAAAAAACAATATGAAAATTCAAGTGACGTTTTTAAAATATGTGTGAATAAATGCCAATCTATACTTAAGTCTTTTTAATTTCACTGTTTTTTTTCGGCGGTTGTCGGTTAATACATTTCAGTTTTATTGATAACGAAGTAAATGGCGTTTGCACTAAATATAATGGAACGTAAAAAAACATAGTTAACCGTTTAGAGCACTTATGCGTTTGAGGTTTTTTACTAGTCTGGCGGTTTCCATACATTTGCCTGTTTCACTTACAGCGTTTCCGCGTAACGAAAATAAAAGTGTCATTGTAGTAAGCGCCGCTAAAAGTCATACCAGTCATTTTTATGATGTTTTGAGTACGAGACAAGAAAGAACTGCAATATTTATAAATGTATTCCAAATCTGAAGTAATTTCGTTAATAAACAAAGAAGTTATGATTTTTTTTCGAAAACCAAAAAAGTTTTTTGGCTCTGGTGTAAAGTTTGCATTTTGGCGGTTACTACGTTTCCGCTTTTTGCCATCGATATGTAAAAGTACAAACTACAGGCAGCTAGTATCAAGTCTGTAGGTTTCCTGGTTAAGTTGGCGATTAAGTAAATACTGTTTAATCTTTGACTTAAAACTATGAATACTTTGCAGGTTTCTCAAGGGCGGAGGTATGTTATTCCAGACCTTCGACGCGGCATAGTGAAAACTTCCCCGAAAAGCTGCTGTGGCATGGCGCGGCGTCAACAATTGTATTCCATAGTTACGGCGTTCGCGGAGCAATTATGTATAACACACCTAAACTACGTTTTATTACTTACATGGAATGCTGATGGCGTGCGTGGCAAGCGATCTGAGCTACTCGACTTATTGGTAAGTGATGTACCTGTGCTGATATGGTAGCCTTGTGCGAAAACCTTGTGGTGCCTTGTGTTTTCTTCTAATGTAAATTTTGATCTTCCGGGATACCAGTGTTACCGTACTGATAACACCCTACTGGGAGAGCCCAAGGTGTAGCTATACTAGGTAAAAATGACATTGTTCACTCACCATTCCACTCCCCTGCAACGAAACACTTAGAATCAGTTGGAGTCGAAATCTCTTTTTCTGGTGCAAAGTATAATTATTATCAAATACAAATACAAATACAAATATTTATTAATAACACCAAAGTTACAGGTCAAAATGTCTAAATAGGTACAATTTCAATGTCGCAGTATATCATTTCATATAGTACAGATTTAATTTATATTAATTAATCATTTACATTTCGTATAAAAACAATAATTACATCATTTTCTCTATCTACCAATCTCCTAACTTTAGTTTGAATCTGAACGGTGTTAACGCTCTGCTAGGCATGGGTCGTAACGTGCTGGTTATGGGTGACTTCGACACTCGACAGCAGTATTGGTATGGCCGAGTAAATAATAATTTTTTGATTAATTGAAGGAAAAATACGACGGTGATCGATCAATTATCAGTTACTGAGTGTGCAGGATTAGTCCTGCTCACGTCTCATGAATCATCCTATATATAGGTATATACGGTAGAGTCTGGTTATAACGACGCCCAAGGGACCGCTGATATTACGTCGTCGTAATATTTTTTTAATCAAAATAATTTCATCATTTTGTAATGATTAAAAAAAAAAACATTTGTATTAAAATATTACGTCAGCTTTACAACATTTTGTCTTAAATGGAGAGACGTGGGTTTAGAACAAGTCACTTTTGTACGCCTACTCACTCGTCATCCGCAAATTACTCGAATCCCTTAAAATAAAAAGTCGTAATTCTTGGGGATCTAATCAAGATGACAATCGAACATCGACAATCAAAAACTAAATAAAGGGTCGTCCAGAAATCATCTGATCATATTTGGCCTACTTTTGTTCCCCCGACCCCCTTGGTGATATTTGGTGATATTTTCTATCACGCAGTTCCTATGATAGCCACCTCCTGTGTCCATCATCAGATCAGCTCGAAGGTACCGAAATATTGCATTGTCATCCATCTTGCATAATTATGTACCTGTGTGAAGTTTGAGCTCAATTTATCAATGGGAAGTGGGTTTTATTTAATTAGCTAGATTACAAAAAGTCTCATGACTACTTCATTTTAATTAATAATAATAAAGCTAAGGAGGGACGGGAGCTGGGTGCGCGGGACGGAGTAAGGTACTTGGTACCAACAATTTATTTGTAAAAACTATGTCACTCGTTATTGTAACCGAACAGTTTTTGTGTCAATTTCCGTCATTAATAGCGGTCGGTCGTTAAATAAGCGGAGTCGTAATAAACGGTTATAGGTACTTTCATAGTAGCTCATAACTCCCTAGGGCGTTATAGCTATTTTTTTACAATCCATAACTCCCACAGGAACAATATAGGTCTTGTCCTTCAGTAGACCTGCATGAAATAAGGTATTTTTCGAGCAAGCGTGATGAAAACTGTATTATAATATTTAGAGCCGGTGACGTCTGCGGGTAATAATTGTTTAAATTTAGGTTCTAAGTTAAGTTTAGTATCATTTTCAACTAAATCAAAGATCTCATCGAAATCGGTTCAGCGGTTATTGATTCCCCGTACAATCCTACACCTTCCTTTTCACTTTTAAGGTATTTTTTTTGGGTTAAAAACTATCCTATGTTCTTCCCCGGGATTTAATCTATCCAAATTATTCCAAATGTATGCTTACCTTTCAACTAATTTGGTTCAGCAGTTAAGACGTAAAGAGGAATTATTTATTTCATCATTTGAAATTACAATATAAATTATTTTGCACTAATCTATACGAATTTACATTATGATCGTCAAGTAGGAAAATATCAATTGATTATAGTTATACAAATGTCTAGCAATACACAATTTAAAACCATTATAAGCAATCGATTAATTAACTAAATTTTTGTTAATGTCAAATAAAATAAAATGAAAAAAACAATGTCACTACGGCTAAGAAATCTAAGCATGGATATAGTCTGTTCGAGAAACGGAAAACAGTGAATAAAATAGAGATAATACTTCTACAAATACGTGTGATACCTCATTAGATTCGTAATGATATCTAGAAAAATGTATTCGAAGCGTGTATTAGCACACAAACAATATCAAAAGTTATGAACAAAAAAAGGGGGGAAAAAGTAGATATTTTTTATTTCCCTAATATCTCAAAAAGTATTTATATTTGAGAAACCAAAATTAATATTATCGATACCTTTGGGTTCAATTGGCGTAAAGGACATTTTGGCGAAAATGAGTTATATATATATACAGTTTTGTTCAGAATTCCAAGCGCTATCGTTCTGTATAGTTAAAATTTTGATATATCCTTAAAAAGTGTCCTTTACGACCCAATTTTTACACTATGAACTTGCAAAAAAAGCTTAGCTCAAGGGGCGTAAATGATCAGTTACAAATGAGATGTTAAAGATATTAATTATCGTAAAGGTTACCGCTAAATATAAATATTGTTGTAAATGACTTACATGTCTTTTGTCGTCCTTTAAGCCCTTCATTTGCCTTAATGATTTTTCATATCGTATGGTCAAGATGGTCGTAAAGGACATAGTAGTAGTAGTAGTAAACTCTTTATTGTACAAAAAGACATATTAAAAATAACATACAATTAGTAAGAAGTACAAAGGCGAACTTATCCCTTTGAGGGATCTCTTCCAGTTAACCTTTGAGTAGATGAGAGGAGAAAGTGAAAAGAGGGTGACAAATGCAGCAAAATGTACAACAAGTACATATTTTACTATTGGTATTTTTGTACTTGCCCTTTACGACCCGCTCTAAAAATATTTTTTTAATAAGTATAAGAAGCGAACAAGGTTGTAAAGGACTTTTATAATACTTGTGTCGTTTACTACCTCAAATTAGCTTGTAAACTCTAAATTTAAAACAAATAACATGGACGTAGCGGTGAATAATATCATATTTTATAAATCGTTTTCTGGGACCTTTATTATTGTCGAGCGTAGTTACTGTGGGGCTCGCAGATTCCGAAGTCAGGAACTCGTACACGACGGCTGGAACGCGCTGGCTGGCTGCTGCAGATTACCTCCAGATTACCGCACCATTACCGGGGCTGTGTAGGGTGTTTAATGAAAACACATTTGTTGATTTATAAGAAAACTTTGGAGAGTGTTGGGAGGCTGGTGCCTCTGTGGCTATTGATGAGTGAGTGACAAGCACCCAGGGTGGGCGCGTATATATAGGCGCGCTCGGCGCGATCCCCACCGTGGGTACTTTAGGCCACGCCTACTCAAGGCGTGGGTGTTACGTGCAGAGTGAGAAATTGTTTTATTCATCCAATAAGCTTAGTCTATTACATATTGTTCGTAATTAAGGGAAAAGGGTATGCAATTTATTGGGGAACAATTTACACTTAAAATTATACACATAACATAATAAAATTAATAAAAAATGGACACAAGTTACATAATAAAATAAACACACAAAAGTAGATCAACATAATATAAGAACGATTAAAACTAAACATGTATGATTAAAAACTAGCTATACACGACAATCTCCCCCACGTGTGTCAACACCGTCTGATTGCGAGGAGTATATAGGTATAAGCCGGGAAACTGGGCGGCGGACGTCACCTGCGCGGGTGCGAACAATGGCTACTCTTACGTGGCCATCAGGGCCGGGAAAGAGTTGTGCGATTACGCCTCTAGGCCATGTTCCTCGTGGCATGGAGCTGTCCGCTACGATGACTACGTCGCCTACATGTAGTTTCTTCACGTTCTGATGAGCACCGGGCCGAGGGAGGAGGCTGGGTCGGTATTCTCGCTGCCAGCGCCTCCAAAAATGGTCGGCTAAGGTCTGCGCTGTCTTCCATGACGAGAGTGACATAGTCGCGTCTGTGAAGACGCCCAGTGGTGACATTGAGCTCGATCGCCCGATGAGAAAATGGTTCGGCGTCAGAGCTTCGCTGTCTAGGTCTGGATTCACTGGTGTCAACGGTCGAGAGTTGACTATGTGCTCGGCTTCCAGCAGTAATGTATGCAGAACTTCTTCGTGAGGTGCTCTCTCTTTGAGTGTTACCTTTAGTGACCTTTTCACGCTGCCTACGAGCCGTTCCCATGCACCGCCGGCGGAAGGGTTGCCGGGCGGTATCTTTTTCCAGGTTATGGCTCGCTCGATCAAAAATGGCTTTAAAGTGTCGGGCAGCGTCTTCTTGGCCTCTGCCAGTTCTCGCTCTGCGCCGTAAAAGTTGGTGGCGTTGTCAGAGTAAAGAACTGTAGGCGTGCCGCGTCGCGCTATCATTCTGCGCAAGGAAAGTATCATAGAGGATGCCGAAAGTGAGGCGGCAAGCTCTAAGTGCACAGCGCGTGTCGTGAGGCATGTGTATAGTACACCCCATCTCTTTTCGCGGCGGCGGCCTATTGTGATTTGCATAGGGCCAAAAAGGTCTACGGCTGCAGCGGTAAATGGCGGTTGATTCGCCTGGAGCTTCTCTGGCGGGAGGTCGCCTACAGGAACCTTGAGTGTGGTTCCTTTATAGGTCCGACACCATTGGCACTTGTTCGCTATATAGCGAATATTACCGCGCAGCCCGATAATAAAATATCTCTGCTTCAACTCGTTGATGACGGTTGCGTGGTTGCCGTGGTCGAAGAGCGCATGAAAATGATGTATTAGCAGCTTGACGAAATCTTCTTTTGCGTGTAGAACGGGTATGTGCACGTCTTTGTCAATTCTAGCGTTTAGCACTATGACTCCGTTCTTATCAAGCTGTATTGCTATCTTATGCAGCGGAGACTTCTTCGGTAGAGGCCGCCCAGTTTCCAATAGCTTAATCTCCTCTGGAAAGGCAGCATGTTGACTCCGGCGAATTAGCAATATCTCTGCTAAATTTAAATGCCCCTTATTCACTTCTGTATCTGTTTTCTTAGATAGCAGTGAGGCTTTGAATACCTCGGCGGCAACCAGAACCCTAGCGGTGACGCGAACTAGTCGTACGAACTTTGAGAACCTACTTACCTCCGGCAGGTACTCAAACTTATTTTTCGCGACACCTACTGAGCATACGAGTTTGCTAACGCGTTCTTCGCCCGTATCGGCGACGGGCGTTGGCGCTTTTTCGGTCGGCCAATGCTCTTCGGGTTTACGTATAAAATCGGGCCCTATGAACCACCGGTGGTTCACTCCGAATTGCGCAGGTATACCGCGAGTCGCGTCGTCAGCCACGTTAGCTGCACTAGGCACCCAGCGCCAGTTGGCGGGGGGTGGTAGTGTTCTCGATTTCTGCTAACCTATGTGCTACGAATGTTTTATACCTACGTGGGTCCGAACGTATCCACGTGAGCGCCGTTTTGGAGTCAGACCAAAAATACTTGTCCTTTATTACGTAATCTGACTCTTTGACTATGGTTTCCGCTAATCTAGTAGCTAGTACGCAGCTCTGCAATTCCATCCTCGGAATGCTAACTACCCGGAGAGGCGAAACGCGGGCCTTAGCGGCTACTAACGCGGAAGTTCGAGTCCCCTCGGGGTTGACGCTAACTAAATACACGGCCGCGGCATATATTTTTTCGCTCGCGTCGCAAAAAACATGCATATATGCCTCCCTATTAAATGCGGGCACGTGTCGCGGAATCTCTAAGTCTCGTAATTGTTGTACGTTATCGATGAACGATCGCCAGGCGGGTGCGAGTGAGACGGGTATAGGTGAGTCCCAACCGATTCCTGTCCTCCATATTTCCTGCATTAACGCCTTGCCTAAGACGGATATGGGGCTTACGTAACCGATCGGATCGAATATTGACATCGCGCTACTCGTTACCTGTCGCTTCGTTGGCAATTTCTGACCGTTAAGTACGTCTTCGGGCGTATTACGAAAGTTCACGTTGAAACCTAAGGTGTCACGCTTGTGATTCCATTTCAAACCTAATGTACGTTCGCTCTCGCTCGCGCCTAACAAAGACGTTTCCTCTTTGCTATTAACTACGTCAGAAATTACCGCAGGGTGATTCGAAGCGAACCCGCGGAGTTCGAAGGACGCGCGCATGTTTAGCTCGTAAATATCGTTTACTACGCGTCTGGCGTGCTCCTCTGACGTGTCGAGGGCGATCAACATGTCGTCCATGTACGTATTTTTAATTGTTTTTTCAGCTGCGATCGGAAACTCAGTACTATGCGTTTTTGCGTTTTCGTTTTTGACATATAACGCGGTTGTCGGCGACGCTGCCGATCCAAATATAAGCCGCTTCATTCTGTATTCTTGTGGAGGAGATGTACGGTCTTCCCCCCTCCAAACGAAACGTAACGCGTCCCGATCTCGCTCTACTATTTCGATCTGCAAAAACATCTCTTTGACGTCGGCTATTACCGCGATTTTACCTTCGCGGAACCGCACTAATACGCCAAAAAGTGACTCTAACAGGTCGGGGCCAGCTAACAGCGCGCTGTTGAGTGAACGTCCGTATGCTGTAGCAGCCGCGTCCCAAACTAACCGCATTTTACCGCGCTGTGGGTGAAATGTGGGGAAATGAGCTAGGTACCACGTCCGGGGTGAGTCGGGGGGCGGGGGCGAGTTCATTTTCTCCGCGTAACCTTTATCGAGCAAGTTGTTCATGTGTTTCGTATATTCGGCTTTCAACTTTACGTCGCGGTCTAGTTTACGTTCTAGACTGAATAGCCGCTTTAACGCTTGCGCTCGGTTATCGGGGAGTTTTTCGTCGTCAGTTCGCCATAATAAGCCCGCTCGATACCGATTCTCCCCCGGTATCTTATCACACGTGGCTTTTAATAAGTCTAGCGCGCGTTGGTCGGGATCGGCCCGAGGCAACTTTTGCGAAACGCCTAACGATTCTATGTCGAAATGCTGTTTCATAAGCTCTAGAGCTTCGTCGTCCGCGGTTTTGGGCCGTGCGTGCCCTACAAAATTTACCGCGGCGCGACGCGTTCGGTCTGGGCCGTGTAGGACCCATCCTAATCTAGTTAGACTCGCGACGGGAAGGTTAGGCGGGCCGTCTATGACTTGCCGAGAAATGATGAGGTGCCAGTTATCTTGGCCTATCACGATAGTAGGTACTGACGTCGGGTAACTTAACTCGTCCGCGATTTTCGACAAATGTTCGCACTTGTCGACTAAGTCACGGTAGTAAGGTACGCCTTGCGAACCTATACCTATATCGCCTATCGTGAGCACCTCCATTAACTCCAAATGTCGGCTACAAAAACCCCTAATCGCGACCTGTAGTGAATACGAATCAGGGTCTGTGACTTTGCCGCCTATTCCTTCAATTTCTAGCGTCTCTCCGCGTACACGAGGCGCGATTTTGTCAGCTGTCTCGTGCAGCATTAAAGTCATTGCCGCGCCTTCATCGAGTAGCGCGAGGGTTTGTACGGTACCTAAAGGTCCCGACACCTCCACAGGCATGACTTTAAGATACGTTTGCGGGAGTCTAATATTGTTTACAGATACGGCCGGCGTACTGTTACCGTTCGCGGGCGCGGCCGCGTTCAGTCCGTGTAACAGCTTACTGTGTCCGGCTTCGCACTGATTTACACCGCACGCGACGTATTTACACTTAAACGGCCTACGGTGATTCACGTCCAAACATCTGTAGCACAATCTAGCACCCTTCACCAGATCCCATCGCTCAGATATCGTCGCGGCTAAAAACTTTGAGCACGCACTGACTTTGTGCTCGTTCCCGCTCTTACAAATGGCGCACGTGCTGCGCGAGATAGGGACGGACGATACCTGCTGTTTGGGTCTAGCTCCGGTTGACGCGGGTTTTTTTTTATTGTTATTTTCGCGTGGTTTTACTTGTGCGACAGTATGTTTACTACGCGATCTACTCTCCGTTTCGCGTGGGTAATCTTCGTGGAAATCTGACTCCGAGCCCGTGCTACAGTCGCGGGAGAACGCGGGGACGCGAGATCTAGAGGGAGCGTTGCTCGACCGCCTAGGTTCGTGTTCAAAAGATACCGTGTTCACTACAGCTCGCGATCTAGTAGCCGGTCTGCGGTTTACGCGTTTGGCTGCAGTACTAATATCGTTGAGAAACTCAGATAAAGCGGCTAAGCCGGGAGTTTCCGAATTAGTCTGCCTATATTTGGCCCATTCGTAACGCACTATCAAATTTAATTTGTCCACTATTTTGTTCACTAGTTCAGGCGCGTGCAAATATTTTTCTTGACGCAATGATTTTACGGTGGCGACGGCGTTCGCGATATGCGCGGCAAACGACGAGATATTAGCATTGTCTTCCGACAAACGCGGCATGCGTTTGATATTATGCAGCTCCGTAAGTACAATTTCCTCGGGGTCGCCAAATTGCCGTTCTAGCGCTTCCATAATTTCGTATGGATCCTGAACAGTGTACATGATCGATTTTACGGCCGTCCGGGCCTCGCCTTTAAGCGCGCGTCTGATTCTACTGACATTATTGACGGCACTAAACATGGGCGACGTGTCCTCGAACTCCGCTCTAAACGATATCCATTCGGTGATATCTCCGCCGAACGGGGGTAACTCAGGCGGCTTGTGATACATTGGCGGGTAGGTACCGTGTGGTACCTCTAAAAGTCGCGGTTGCGGTTTGCTGGCCCGGTCGGGCGCGGCGCGCGGCGCGGTCTCTCTCGGCGGCGGGATTTTTACGTTTTTACGCGCGATCTCGCGCTGTAGCGTCGCTTGTCGTTCTACCCAACTTCTAGTTCGTACCTCGGCCTCGGACTCGACACTGCCGCCGTCAGACTGCGCCTTAACTTGGGCAATCTGCAGCATTAACTTGGCAGTATCGGACTCTGCTTTGGCTACGACTAGAGCGGCTTTACGAACCTCGAGCTCTGCTAACAGCACGGTTAATTCACTATCGCGGTCCCTACTTACCGATTCGCGAACAGACCTAACTGACTCGCGAACAGACGGCGCTCGCGGCGGCGGCGCAACAACGGGTGGCACTAAAGTATTCGACCGACTGCGAACTACCACTGTATCGTTATGACGCTCGTCTGAGTGTACCGACTCATTTTCTTTCTCATCACTAGTTTTCTGGTCGCCACTGGTGCCTTTGCTCCACGTATTGGTTGCGCCGGACGTAGTATTGCCGGACGAGGGCGTAGGCGTGGGGACAGGCAGGTCCCGTTTGCGTGAGCGTAGTGATCTTCCGTCTTGCGACATCTTCTTCTTTCTTGATTTTTACGCACACAACACAACACAACACTTGACACACGCGGGGGGTCCCTAACTATATACAAATTTACCTGCCTAACGCCTATGCTCTGACGCTACCGAGCGCAGCGTCAGTGCCCCTAAGCGTGGATCCCTCGGTGCACTGAATCTCCCGCAATGGCTAAAGTGCAAGGCCTAGAGCGTTCGAAAACAGTGTGATGGTATCACCATGTGACACATGCAACTAAAGTTGCCAGGACACGTGAGTGGAGGCGAACCTACAACACTGCACGGTCCACCGGCAAGCCGGTAATGGTGGGTTACGGAAAAGGTTGGTATGGTAAGGTCTGAGCCGAAGCGAACTTCGGGGGCTCAGCGCGTTCGTTTTTCTTTGTTCTCCTGAATTAAGTATAGTTCTACTTAAAATTCAGCGCGTACTTGTTTCTTTCTTCATCCGGCTCGAAGGACCATAATGTCGAGCGTAGTTACTGTGGGGCTCGCAGATTCCGAAGTCAGGAACTCGTACACGACGGCTGGAACGCGCTGGCTGGCTGCTGCAGATTACCTCCAGATTACCGCACCATTACCGGGGCTGTGTAGGGTGTTTAATGAAAACACATTTGTTGATTTATAAGAAAACTTTGGAGAGTGTTGGGAGGCTGGTGCCTCTGTGGCTATTGATGAGTGAGTGACAAGCACCCAGGGTGGGCGCGTATATATAGGCGCGCTCGGCGCGATCCCCACCGTGGGTACTTTAGGCCACGCCTACTCAAGGCGTGGGTGTTACGTGCAGAGTGAGAAATTGTTTTATTCATCCAATAAGCTTAGTCTATTACATATTGTTCGTAATTAAGGGAAAAGGGTATGCAATTTATTGGGGAACAATTTACACTTAAAATTATACACATAACATAATAAAATTAATAAAAAATGGACACAAGTTACATAATAAAATAAACACACAAAAGTAGATCAACATAATATAAGAACGATTAAAACTAAACATGTATGATTAAAAACTAGCTATACACGACAATTATTATAATGTAATGTTTGCCCTTAAATTTGAAAGCATTTACGCTAAGAGATTCTTTCGCTGTTATCTTTGTTCATGGGCGTAAAGGTCTATAATGCCAAATAAATAAATCGTTTTATGGGTCCTTTACTACTATAGTTGGTCAAGCAGATCTTGTTAGTAGAAAAAGGCGGCAAATTTGAAAAATGTAGGCGTGAAGGGATATCGTCTCATAGAAAATTTGAATTTCGCGCCTTTTTCTACTGACAAGATTTGCTTGACCATCTATAAAATGTAATGTTTGCCCTTCAAATTAGAAACGTCAGCTCAGTGTTTTTTCCGCAACTATCATTGTTTTACTCGCAGTGGAATCTCCTATAGTCCTATGACAACGTACTAGCCTGTGCATAATACACTCACTGTACCTTTCAGACTCGCATTTCTTGTTGATTAGGAGAACGAGACAGGTGTATCAGCGATTGCCCATCGCCTCGCTATCCCGATTCTCATTAGGCATGCAGCCTGACCAGCGCAGGGTTATGTTATGACTGTTTATTATCCATCCCTGAGCGGTGGAAGTGGTTGTTTGTGCGTAATTTAATTATTTGTGTCATTGCTGGGGCTACAATAACTCGTTGAAAAAAATTAGTTTCAAGCACTTTAGAAAGTTTGAAACGTATCTGAACGAAGTGGTAATTAATACTTAATAACCGAATCGGTTTTAATTAATTCATTTACTTAATTATTTCATAATCGTTCTAACAAAATATATTTTTGAGTGTTTGAAATCAGAAATTAATGCAGCTATAGGTAACGGGGACTAAATAACACAGAATTCACTACTTGAATAGGAATTAGTAGTGTTTTTCGATTAAATATCTTGATGTATCGTATTTTGAAATAAGAGATCTAGAAATATTGTAACAGTACCTATTACCTATTATAACTTATTGTATTGACTTATAGTCTTTGGACGTTTATTCACTAAGTAAACGTCCAAATGCTTGATGTGCTAATTCTAATCATAGTTAGCCGATCTAATACTTCTCTTGTTATGATTAAAAGCTGTTATGTTATGATTGTTATAATATAAGGCTAGTGTTAAGCACTGGGACACTTACTTTACCTTCATTCCCGAATATTAGCAACTTTTTGAGCATTTAATTATTTTTTATTATATAATTGGTTAAAAATATTGTGTTTTCTTTATTATTACTATATTATCAGAAAAATATTAATTACAAGTGTAATCGGGATATACCAAGCATATTTAACTACCGTTAGATACATTCGTAATTTAAGCTTAATTTTTCAATGAATATTTAATACATTTAAAATTATATTTAATGTTACGTAATCGCTTTTTCACGCCGCGCGCCTTTCCCGAAAATGAGGCGCGGAGGGCTGTGTTCAGCGTTGAATAAAAAGTATAAATAATGGAGATACAGTTCTGGAAGTATGGAATGTTTGATTGGTAATATCTGCTGATCCTCCTCTTTTATAATATTAATTTTGGTTTCTTAAATATTAATACTCTTTGAGATATTGAGGAAATAAAAAATATCTACTTTTTTCCCCCTTTTTTTGTTCATAACTTTTAATATTTTTGTGTGCTAATACACGCTTCGAATAATTTTTTCTAGACATCATTGCAAATCTAATGAGGTATCACACGTATTTTTAGGAGTATGATCTCTATTTTTCACCGTTTTCCGTTTCTCGAACAGACTAATATCTCATAATGATCGTCAAAAAAAATAAATGAAATACAGGTCAATAGAAACATTTATTACGTTCAATTTATTATATTACATGAGATGATGATTGATGATTATATTACAATTTATTTTATTACATGTCATTTCCATATATTCATTTACAGAATCGATTAAACGAATCGCAATCCAACGCGGCAACGCAGCGAGCGTGATGGGCACCTTTGTGTTATCTGTGAGAGAGATGCCAAAATTTCTGGATTAATCTTGGGGGCCTCTGCACTATCAAAGTTTGATGGTGTTGGATATTTTTTGAAAATGGCTTCTTGAGCATCTTTTCCCAGTCCATTACTCATTAATTTAATCCAACGATTTGCCAGTTCCGGTCGGATTTCATCTCCCCGAACCTCTTTCTCTGCGCCCTCACTGCCGAGGGCAAGAAGAAATTCCTCTGGTAACTGGTTGTCCTCTATTAACACATTGTCCTCTGGTAACTCATTGTCCTCCTCTGAAAATTCATAGTACACCATTAAACTTGTGAATAAGGTCTATCCGCTGAGTGATAGCGCATAATTAATATTTTTGAGGTATGGGTCTATCCATCTAATGATAGCACTTCATAATATTGTCTAAATATAATTAATATACTTCTGTTAGTCTATCCGCTAAGTGATAGCGCTATTATATAAAATACTAATATAAACAATTTTTTGCAAAGTCTACCCGCATGTGGTAGCGCTAACTTGCAGTGTAAGCTGGCTGTCTGGCATTTAGTAGCTTACGTAAGTCACACCTTAACCCAAACGTTCAAAGTACGATGAGGAAATTTACATTTGCGTACCTGCAACAATTTCTTTTTCGGCGACATGTGGTTGTTCCTCGACGGCATCTTTCATAGAGAGCTCCTCCAATTTCTTCTTATAACGCTTCATTTTGCGTTTTAAATAATCTTCTTCACTTTCTTCGGTCCTTCGTTTCGGCATTTTGACTAATAATACAATCGCAATGGATATTTTCACGAGAAAGAAAAAACCGACGCTTTAGTTTAAACTTCGAACAGATTAAACACGGATGTCAATAAAAATGTCGATAGATTGGCTCGCGCAGTGAAAATTAACGATACCAACATAACGGAAATACTGGAGAGAAGATTAAAACGTCAGTAACGTCAAGAGGTTAGTTCCTGACCGGTGATTTTTCGTCTTATCTGTGCCCAAACACGAACGATACAAGGGATTTGTTTTTTCATATAAATTAACTTGTATACAACCAAAAACACGTAAAATTATTTACCGCAGAGTACACTCCTGGTGGAAACATAGTTATAAGCTTTTCTTACATACCTCTATTGTCTCCTAGTCGTCTTAACTAACGAAACAAACCTTATTGAAACTTTCATTCCAATCTTGAATATTACTTTAACGAAAACATGAATATGAAATACAACACCAAAATATCACAAGATGGGTCATATTTATCGAGAACACAGAACATAGTACACAAATATTTGATAAATCGCGAGTTTTTACGAAAAAACACAGTGACCGGCGCATGCACTAACTACGTAATGACTTATCTCAGACCTGTCAAAACGACGGTGTTTTGTTTTTTATTTTTAGCTTTGAAATAGTGACTAAGGCGCTGTACGACAGCGTTACTACTACTTGTAAATCCGACTCGGACAAGGACGGAGTATAATAAAGCTTAAAGCTTTTTTATCGGGCGGGGGGTGATCGGGCGGTGAAAAGAGCGTTTGAAGGAAAACCTATAGGACGCCGCCCGGTTGGCCGACCTAGGTATCGATGGGCGGATGTGGTGGACGCTGATCTGCGCGAGCTCCGGATTGAAAACTGGCGAGAAATGGCACAGGACCGGGATCAGTGGCGAGCAGTCGTGTTGGAGGCCAAGACACACTTTGGGTCGCTGCGCCAGAGGAGTAAGTGAGTAAGTAAGTAAAGCTTTTATTTTATACGTACACGTAGCTGCAATAAATATACATTGCTTATTATATATAATTATGTCTGTTGTACCTAAATTATAGGTCTACTTTTCCAATGTTTTAAATATAATATCATCAATAATAATTGATCGTTCTAATTGAGCCAGTAGGTAAGGATATAAAATAGCAACAGTAATGTTGTCATCTCTATAGTCTCCATTAAATATTAAATGTCAGACGTTTGTGCTAACAAACTGCCTATTTTTTCACATTAAATTTATTTATTTAGTTATCTAATATTTATTGCAGACAACATTCATCCATATACATATAACATTTATAGTAAGATTTAAAAAAAAACCTAAAATTATAATCGATTAAATGTAGACATTAAAATATACTTGATTGAGCATATTATTGATTAAATATAGATGAAAATAAGTAAAAATTAAGATTTGATACTATATCCCTAGGGATATAACTCACTCCTACCCACAATTATTTTACTAAACTTAATCCAGTAATATAACTATATCACTAAACTAAAGACGTATTATAGTTATATTCCTAGTGAGATAGTAATGAATCGCTTTCGTATAACTATGTTACGACATATAATTATATCCCTAGGGTTATAACTATATAACGGATTAATCTATCGTACTGCGACATATATATGTATAAATTATGATCGACTAAGTAGGTAACTACCTGTTTTTTAGTTTTGGCGAAAAGTTTTTTGGCCGACTGAAAAACAAAACAAAAATTAAAAGTTAAATAAATGAAGTTCAATAGCGTTGTTATTTTAAAATTTTAATCAGCATTTCTGATTAAGTGTTCTATTCTAAACAGTACCCGTACCATGACAGTGACAAAACTGACATAATACGCATAATAATCGAACTAATATGCGTGTACGAGCGAGATGCATAGAAAGTAAGTTACGTTCTCGATAGCGTTTATATCCGTGCCAAACTGTACGGTTACCATCAGTTTGTCACTGACATAAACGCCGTCGAGAACGTAATTTACTTTCTATACATCTCGCTCGCACTCGCATATTAGTGCAAACGGGATGTATAGAAAGTAAATTACGTTCTCGACGGCGTATGTCAGTGACAAACTGATGGTAACCGTACTGGTGGTAGCCACACTGTTCTGGGCGAGCAAAATTAGTTCATTTGGAAAATGGAAACACTTGCTCAAATGGTAAATGGTAAGAGCAAATATTTTCTCAAAACAAAATGTTTGCTCAGAGCACTAAAGTGAAAACGTGGCTTTAGAAATCAAGTAGCCTTACCATGACTGCCTTATCAGTGTCCTATGTCCTAACTGACATATTCGCTAACGACTGCGTAAGTTACATTCTATACATCTCGCTCGCACTAATATGCGAGTACGAGCAAGAAGCACAGAAAGTAAGCAAAGAAAATTTAGACTAGAGGCATATTGTCAAAGTAAATTATGTAGTCAGTACACTCAGTACATTTACTGCACTCTTTCGACACCAACTAATGCCATTTAACTTTGACCCTTATTTTTTCATTGATATGTGTTAAATTTGTTAAATATCAAAAAGTATCGCCATCTACTCGAGGATAGGTCAAAATGTAGGTACTTAACCCTCTACTAACTAAACTACTTTGATAAAACTTGACTAGAGTTGTAAATTTGGCCATATATTTATGATCGTCTAGTGAAATTAATACGTTGTGAACCTTAAGAGCGCTCTTACAAGAAAAGTCGAAATAATGCAAAATTGATGATACTAGTCGACGAAATTCAGGACTTTGCGCTCATTATTAGAAACAATGAGTACTTGTTCCAGTAAAAGCGTCTTCTTATCTTTATAAATATCGTTGTAAATATTAGAAAAAGGACTTATTAAATTAGTAATGATTTTTTTTCTGATGGTCGTTTCCGAAAAACCCCGTGAAGCACTGAATGGCGAGCTCTTATTTGGAAATGTTGAGAATTTTACTCTGCTAAACCTGGCTATTTTGTATTACTAATACCCTGTACTTTAGGCATATCAAACTATATTTTTCCTACATACCTTTGAGAAAGAGAAAATCAAAATAAAACGAACTCGATTTTCTCTCCGAAACAAGTGTCAATTCCTACGAAAATCTACTTAATATCGAAGTCATTTTCATACTCAAGCAATCTGCAACGTTTGCTTATACTGTTGGTATACATTAGTGTTTATGAAATTCTACTATAATTTTTTGGCAATTTTTTGAAAACTACTCTATATTACCGATGACGCGCGCTGCGCCAGCTCAGTGCCGCGGCAGAGCTTGTAGAGGCAGGACGTGTGTCGGTCGGCTCCGCACATTTTCAACGGCGACGACGAGGTTTTTTATCATTGTGTGCGGCGGGCGCCGTGTAAAACGCTATACTGTGTGCGTGTAAACCGCAACGAGAGACTTTGATCCTAGCACTGTTTTTATAGTATTATAATTTATAATGGTACAGTTTAATAAACTACCGGACAGGATTAAAAATATTTGAAACGACCTGACATTCTATATGTATTTATTTGACTCAAGATAGTACTCAGGGTCTGATGATGGAGCCGGAAGGTGGTCACCGGTACCAATCAACCATGCAACTAAACCACTTCGTGTTTAGGCTCGTTTTATTCATCTCAACAAGATCTTTGACACAAGATAGTACTCAGGGTCTGATGATGGAGCCGGAAGGTGGTCACCGGTACCAATCAACCATGCAACTAAACCACTTCGTGTTTGGGCTCGTTTGATTCGGCTCAACAAGATCTTTGACTTAAGATAGTACTCAGGGTCTGATGATGGAGCCGGAAGGTGGTCACCAGTACCAATCAACAATGCAACTAAACCACTTCGTGTTTAGGCTCGTTTTATTCGTCTCAACAAGATCTTTGACTTAAGATAGTACTCAGGGTCTGATGATGGAGCCGGAAGGTGGTCACCAGTACCAATCAACAATGCAACTAAACCACTTCGTGTTTAGGCTCGTTTTATTCGTCTCAACAAGATCTTTGACTTAAGATAGTACTCAGGGTCTGATGATGGAGCTGGAAGGTGGTCACCGGTACCAATCAACAATGCAACTAAACCACTTCGTGTTTGGGCTCGTTTGATTCGTCTCAACAAGATCTTTGGCACAAGATAATACTCAGGGTCTGGTGATGGAGCCGGAAGGTGGTCACCGGTACCAATTAACCATGCAACTAAACCACTTCGTGTTTAGGCTCGTTTGATTCGTCTCAACAAGATCTTTGACACAAGATAGTACTCAGGGTCTGATGATGGAGCCGGCAGGTGGTCACCGGTACCAATCAACCATGCCACTAAACCACTTCGTGTTTAGGCTCGTTTTATTCGTTTCTATAAGATCTTTGACACAAGATAGTACTCAGGGTCTGATGTTGGAGCCGGAAGGTGGTCACCGGTACTAATCAACCATGCAACTAAACCACTTCGTGTTTAGGCTTGTTTGATTCGTCTCAACAAGACCTTGGACACAAGATAGTACTCAGGGTCTGATGATGGAGCTGGACTGTGGCCACGGGTACCAGTCTACCATGTAACTGAACCACTTCGTGTTTGGGCTCGTTTAATTTGTCGCAACAACATCTTTGACACAAGGTAGTACTGAGGGTATGATGATGGATCCGGAAGGTGGTCACCGGTACCAATCAACCATGCAACTACACCACTTCGTGTTTGGCTTCGTTCGATTCGTCGCAACAAGATCTTTGACACAAGTTAGTACTCAGGGTCTGGTGATGGAGCTGGACTGTGGCCACGGGTACCAGTCTACCATGTAACTGAACCACTTCGTGTTTGGGCTCGTTTGATTCGTCGCAATAAGATGTTTGACACAAGATACTACTCAGGGTCTGATGATGGAGCTGATGATGATAGACAGGTACCCGTCGCCACCTTCGCGCTCCATCATCAGACCCTGAGTACTACCTTGTGTCAAAGATCTTGTTGAGATGAATAAAACGTGCCTAAACACGAAGTGGTTTAGTGGCATGGTTGATCGGTACCGGTGACCACCTGCCGGCTCCATCATCAGACCCTGAGTACTATCTTGTGTCAAAGATCTTGTTGAGACGAATCAAACGAGCCTAAACACGAAGTGGTTTAGTTGCATGGTTGATTGGTACCGGTGACCACCTTCCGGCTCCATCATCAGACCCTGAGTATTATCTTGTGCCAAAGATCTTGTTGAGACGAATCAAACGAGCCCAAACACGAAGTTGTTTAGTTACATGATAGACTGGTACCCGTGGCCACCTTCCAGCTCCATCATCAGACCCTGTGTATCTTCAGTGTCAAAGATCTTGTTGAGACGAATCAAACGAGCCTAATCATGTTACTACATGGTTGATTGGTATCCGTGACCACCTTAATCATCATCAGATCCTCAGTACCAGTTCGTTTTTAAACCCTCGTTGATACAAACTTTACAACCTACCAAATGCAATGACGAAACATGTAAATAAGCGAGTAGGTACCTATAATTTCTTTCGAGTAATATACCTTCATAAGTACGAGTATGGGGCTATTCATAAATTACGTCGTTTCAAATGGGAGGAGTGGGGGGGGGGGGGGGTCTGGACATCGGATGATGGTAACATGACGTAGGAGGAAACAGATTCATCCTAAGCTTGATTTTTGGATGATTTGAGGGGGGGGGGGGGGGGGTCAAAAATCGTCAAAAATAGATGACGTAATTTATGAACAGCCCCTATGTACATTTGCACTGCATTTAGTATTTTCGTACTTACCAAATAACAGTTTTAGAACTTTAAAAGTTAAGTACAGTTAGTGTTGTTATGGTTGATTTCAATATGCTTCGCGAAGGATCAAGAATGTTTAATCCATCATTGTAGTGCGAGTGTGGTAGAAGGGATCGGCATACTGAGCTCGCACGGCCTGCCGCAGCGCGTAAAATACCTAAACTCGCTCAACGCCGAAATGTAATAGCGCTCTTAATACCAATCGTCTTTTATGTTGTTACAACTTTTCCTAGGGTCCTATAATAATAATATTTGTATAAAGAAAACAAGACACTTTAGTTACAGACTTTTACTTAAAAAGAAAATTTTATTAACCCGGGAGCCTTAAGGGCCTTGACTACAGGTATAATAGATATTTATAACTTAAGATTAACTAATAGCTCTTAATTATTGAACATAAGCACCACCAGACTAAGAAGAAAGCAAACGTGGGTTTAGCGGTTACCTACATAGTCTGTTCGAGATCCTGAATACAGTGGAAAATAAAGATACTACTCTTAAAAATACGTGTGATACCTCATTAGATTCGTCATGATGTCTAGAAAAATGTATTCGAAGCGTGTATTAGCACACAAAAAATATCAAAAGTTATACTTAAACAAAAAAAGGGGGGAAAAAGTAGTTATTTTTTATTTCCCCAATATCTCAAAAAGTATTAATATTTATATTATAAAAGAGATATATTTATAATAATTACCAAAATTAATATTATAAAAGAGGAGGATATTTCCAATCAAACATTCCATACTTGCAGAACTGTATCTCCATTATTTATACTTTTTATTTAACGCTGAACACATCCCTCCGCGCCTCATTTTCGAGAAACGCGCGCGGCGTGAAAAAACGATTACGTAACATTAAACATAATTTTAAAGGTATTAAATATTCATTGAAAAATTTATAAAAAATATGGTGTATTTAAAACATGTCAACACATGTAATACTTGTAGAAATTTATCTTAATGTTATTTTTTCAACAAGTTAGGCAATTGTTAATGAACAAAATTTTCTCGAAATTCCTTCTTTATTGAAAACGAAAAAAAATGTATACATATTGTAAAATTTTCTCGCTTTCTAGAACCCTTTTCATATACATGCTTAATAAGATCACATTTTAAAAGTTTTCATAAAGTTAATACTTTGCTTAAAATAAGTTTTAGAATAACATAGAAAATTGACGAAAAACGAAAAATCAAGGTAAAATTGTAAAATACCGGGTGTGGCCTGTAACACGAGCAAAGAATTAAAACATAGATTGTACTCATCAAACGGTGACACTTTTGTTCAACAACTTTTAAAAATTATGAAGTATTTAGACTCCCTATTTTTCATATAAAATAAATATTATCTTCAATGGACGCCATCGCCACGCCATATCATTGTGATTGACGTTGCCTGTCACGCCTTAAACATAACAAAATTCGCAATACATTGCGTCTTATAATAAACTTTAAAGTGTATTAAAAATCAAACCACAAGTTATTTTTAAAAGTCGCTGAACAAATGTTGGTCAGTATGAGGAGTACAGCCTACAGTTTAATTTTTTGCTCATGTTACAGGCCACACCCGGTATAAAACAATATTATAATAACCAAACTTTTAATTTTTCGGAACTTTTATAACGTGATCTTATTAAACATGTATAATATATGAGAAGGGTTCTAGAAAGCGACAACATTTTACAATAGTAGTTTCGTTTTCAATAAAGAAGGAACTTTGAGAAAATTTTGCTAATTAACAATTGCCTAACTTGTTGAAAAAACAATTTTAAGATAAATTTCTACAAGTATTACATTTGTTGACATGTTTTAAATACAAGATATTTTTTTTTAAATTTTTGAATGAATATTGAACACCTTTCATTATAATTATTTAATGTTACGTAATCGCTTTTTCACGCCGCGCGCGTTTCCCGAAAATGAGGCGCGGAGGGCTGTGTTCAGCGTCTTTTCCACCTTTTGATATTTTTTGTGTGCTAATAATGGGTTTCTATTGTTTCCCAAATAGTTTTAAGTCATAATGTATTGTTTGTCCGAATTTTCGTTAGTCATAATTGGTTTTTCTCAGAAACGCGTAACTTTTCAGGACTGCCATAAAACAAACCTAACCTAACCTAACCTATCTATATTAGAATAACCTTACGAAAATCCCGAAAAGTTAACGGTATCAGTTTTATGACTAACGATAATATGACAAACAATACATTATGACTTAAAACTTTATGGGAAACAAAGGGACCCCGCTAATAATACATGCTTCGAATACATTTTTCTAGACATCATGACGAAATACATTTTTCTAGACATCATGACGAATCTAATAAGGTATCACACGTATTTTAGGAGCAGTGTCTCTATTTTCACCGTTTTCAGGATCTCGAACAGACTAACACTTATGGTTGAACACTCTGCGTACGTTATCTTACTAGTAATCGTTTAATTGAATTGGGCGCCGTAGAAGTAAGTACTATAGATTGAATGGATCTGACCTTTATGAGGAGCTTAGAGAACGAGATCACGAATGCCTCCGCCTCGAATTAAATACTGAAACGATTTCAAATCGCGTGCTTCAATACGTACCAGTGCAAGGTTTTTTGCTTCTCGCATAGTCTAGAAATAGAAGTGCAAGTCACTAACAGTGTCAATAGTGTCATATATGCTAACGTCTACGTAATTTACTTTCTATATACATCTCGCTAGCTCTAATATGCGAGTACGAGCGAGACGCTTAGAAAGTAAGTTACGTTCTCGTGGTGGTGGTGGTGGTAGCCACACTCGTAATACCATTGTGAAGTAACACTAATGGGGGTTTGATTGGGTAATAATAAAGAGTTGAATGTTGCGTAGTCACAGTTATTAATCGAAAGTCTACAGCATCTGCTGAAGATAAGTATCTTCTCGTCATCTGTAAGAATTCTGCATTACTGTTGATGTAGTTTTTACCACCGCTGTGTCAGTCAATTTTCATGATAAAATGAGTAACGTTCCCGCCGCATTTGCACGATTTTCATTCCATTACTCATTTTATTATAGACCGCGAACCAGTGAACGGAAATAAAACATGGAAGCATTCTGTCCGCTCGATTATAGCCCCACGTCAACTAGGTACCCTAAGGTGGGCGGTACTTACAATCTACCCAATTGGCCACCAAGATCCAGCCGACGCTTGACGCCCTTCCTGACTGGCTCTCCAAATGGAGGCTATCAGTCAATGTGGGCAAGACGCAAGCGCTCATCACAGGGGCAGCCATCGTCCTGCCCCCACCCCCCTCTCTTCTAGGCCAGCAGCTCACATGGTCACCAACAGTGAAATACCTGGGGGTGACCATAGACAGGAAGCTCAACATGCGGAAACACGTCGCAGAGACGATCATACGAGCGAAAACCGCTCGTATGAACCTCTGCCCGGTTTTCCGCAGCAAGCTCCCTGTACGGACCAAACTCGGTCTGTACAAAGCTTACGTCCGATCGCGGCTAACTTACGCTTCACCAGCCTGGTATGCTTTCTGTTGCAGGTCCATCAAGACGAACATGAGACGTCAGGAGACCCTCTCACTACGGAACATCGTCGCAGCAACGCGGTACGTCAGCAACGCAGCCATCGCCGAGCATCTGAAGTGGAGCAGCCTAGAAGACTTCATCGAGCGTCTCGCGCGGGTCATGTATGACCGCGCGGACAACTCCAGCTACGATCACCTGCGCGGGATTGCGCCTCACTACACGCGCCCGCCGGACCAATACGGGGCTCGGCATCTCCCCCGAGCCCTCCTACACACCACAGAAGAAGAAGACGAAGAAGAAGACACGCACACACCACACCGGATGCCGCCTACATAGGCACGACGCACACGCCAGCCTAAGCTGTCGGTCGCCTTCTCTGCGGCCCCGAAACCTGGCCCCGCTCAAACGGTATCACCAGGCTAGGGGTCGCGGGGTTGGATAACGGCCGGCGGCGAAAAAACTGGCCCACACTGGACACACAGCCGTCCCCAAAAAGACGTGCGATCGACCGCCCCACAAGGTGGGGCGCGACCGGATACAGCCTCCGCAGCCGGAAGGCGGAAGAGGCCACTCGCACCCCTTCAAAAGGGTGCCGAATGACAACACATCATCATCATCATCAATTGGCCACCTCAGTTCGACCGAGATGACAGTCAGTGACGGATGGCTCAATTGGTTTACAAAAACAACGTAATTATAATAATTTAAAAAAGGCTTTCATTTACCATTTCATTTTGTATTACTATTTTGCTCATACCAAGGACACAGCGTCACTTTTGATGTGTAAGTAAACAGATAACTTCAGTAATATTTGGAATAAATATGACGACATTTTTCCAATACTACCTACCGTAGCACGGTAAGCTAAAACGTAACAACTGCATACGACTTTCATAACAACATACGATTTATTAAATTACGATTTTTGATTTAGGTATTTTATATTATGTTGTAATAAATTCCTTTTTATAGATTTGTTATTCCTTTTTTTTTTTCACGGGATGGAGCTATAAAAACTGTCTAGTTAGTAGTTCGTATTTACATTTTACATTATATTAAATTTCGTATTTACACTTTACATTATAGTATTTGTTATACTTTCCATTCAGATTCCCACAAGATGCTATTCGCAGAGAACTATGGAAAAAAGCTGTCAAATTTGAGACATGAAATTGATTCGATGCCTGGCAAGATATTTAGAATATGTCCCATTCAAAGAAATAACCCGTGAGATAAATTAACATTCATAACATATATTAGAGATATAAGAAATTTGCAAACAAGACTAATTAAATTCCTAGTTAGTAAAAAAGTTAAGCTAGAATGTCAAAATGATTATGATAAACTATTTCCCTTATGTAAAATTTTACCCGTAGATAAGAAAGTCACATACCTCATAGGTTTAGAGTATTATTATAGTGAAAATTACAAATTATTAATTACCAATAAATATAATACTAGGAGTGTAAGAGAGAAAAAGCTATTATGGCAAAAGAAGCTCAAAGTACCTGGTACCAAAAATATTAAATAAAATTAGCTTACTGAGACAAAGTCCTAAATTAAGTAAATGCATGTTAAAAACTAGATTAACAGAATATCTTCTCAATATAAAATGAAAAAAATAATGTAAACAAACCAATTTATACACTTAAATATTTTGTTAAAATCTATTTATTTTTAAAGTACTTATATGTTAATTATTAATATTTCAGTGAAAATCTGCGTAAAAATTTCAGATTATATGTCAAATGCTGACAAATACTGACATATTTGTTTACATTATTTGCCATTTCTATGAAGCAATAGTTTGTATTTTGTATATTATATACATACATGTGTGGCCTACGTTAAATATATAATTAGTTAAATAGGTTAAGTGTATAAAAACTAAGCGCATCTCGCCATCAAACGTAACAGTTTGGCGAGAATATAAATGTTTAGTACGTAAGTTGTAAATTTAAATATATATATTAAAAAAAAAACCATACCCGGTCGCTTACATGTAGATATGTTTTTTCGGTCACTCTTTCAATGAATTAGTTTAACAAATACACACATTAACTGAAAAAAAATGATCGTTTGAATCCACCCTCTACTGTGACATATATATATGTAAAATATTATATCCCTGTATGGCTAAAACTTTATGACAAATCTTTCTTCCGTGCATTTTCATTTGCAGTTGCCCAGAAATCTTTCCACCGTCTTGCATTTACACAGCGCACACAGAGATGGTGACCATTTACTATAACATCTATCTATCTAGACATATTATAGCGGAATATGTCTACACAACAATGAATACTTACTTATGTTGGGTTAGTCTGTGATTTCATAACAACATTTTAACTAGTTATCTTTTAATCTGCACGGAATTAGTATGTGGATTATTTGACTGGTTCTTCAATGTAAGGCATAAACCTATCCCTGTCCAGGTCATATTTTAATCAAATATGAACCGCCAACTCTCAGCGGCCAGTACGTATAGCAAGAAGGTTATTAGCGAATTAATGGCGCTGATTGGTAGTTATTGACATTATATGCATCTCATCTTCACTTAGCGGTGTACATTAGTGTAATAGTGTAGGCGTAATTGTGTGTGTGCTAATTGTCCCAAGAATTTGAACGGTAATGTTCTCAAACGCGGCGTCCATGTTTTATTTCCGTTCACTGCCGCGAACAGATTTCCATGACCAATAATGAAATAATAAATGAAACTTTGCTCATAGCATTCCATCAGACGTTTTCATAAACACCTTATGGACTTTTTTTCAATTAACGCATACTTTGCGGACATAAAATAGTAAGGCTCGTATTTTTTTACATGTTCATACCACCAGCTGATGGTCTTTCCACTGCGATACAACCGGCTGACGGTTTTTTTAATTCAGAATAGCATCTAAAGTATTATCTGACAAATTATCAATCGGGAGGGATGACAAAAAGAAATTACATACGGGAAGAAGACTAAACAATATTCTTTTCACCTCAGCAGCTCGAACAAGGGTACTTTGCTTCTTAAAAACAGTGAGCAAAATGCGATTTTGCTCACTGAGTCATTTTGTCTCACTCAGTGAGCAAAATCGCATTTTGCTCACTGAGTGTGTCTTAGTCAGTGAGCAAAATGCGATTTTGCTCACTGAGTGAGATAAAATGACATTCTAGTACCATAGTCAAATGTCATTTCAACATGCGGGGTCTAATACAAGTTCGATATACTTGGGTTCTATTATCTCTGTCCCTCTAGGTATGTTCTCATTGCTTAGGGTGAAAAATTTTGTGTACTACACGAGATCAAAGTTATTTACATCTCGTGCGCTTTTGAATCCCTTACTACGCTCAAGATTCTAAATTAGATTCACTCGCTACGCTCGTGAATCTATTATAGAATCTTTCGCTTGCACGGGACTCAAAATAAGCACTCGAAGAAATATCAAACTTTGATCTCTTGTTGTACAAATAACTATTGGGCACTTTCCGAAAGCATCGATCAAAGATCTATGTAACTCCGTCTATTACTCTATTCTCTTTGCATCGACTTATTTCAATATACCTTTACCTACATTACCTTTGTGTTTTTCGATCTTGTCAAAAGTTCTGGTTTGCGCTGTAAAGTGAAACAACGTTCAAAATGAATTTATTTTACAATAAATGTATAATATCTACCGTAAAACGGGGTGAGTAGGTTTCGCGGGGAGAGGTGGGTTATGAATGGGGAGAGAAGGTTTGAGAGGGGGGTGAGAAGGGATTTTAAGGCTACTGCTATAAAAATAGTGTATTCCAATTTTAAATGGAGCTATAGTAATACGCATAATAAAAAAAAATCGATCCAACAATCTTCCAAAATCACCTTTGTATGAAAACCCCTCTCACCCCAAATACGAGGCACTACCGGGTGAGGTGGGTTTTCCTCATTATCGTCAAAGTTATGAAATGGTTACCCAAAATAAAATACAAACGTCCGGAACACTTATTATATACACCATTCAGTTTTCATATGTAAAAATAAATGGTTATCGAGGTTTGAATTTCAGTTTTGACCCTACTCACCCCATTTTACGGTACTTATGTTTACCATGACAACTTATTTAAATTAATATGATTCGAGTTGCATAAGTTCTTAGTTCATGCACGTATTCAGTAACTACAGTAAGCAACTAGCGTACATACAGTACATTACGATACAAGTGCGAAAAGTAGGAAATTCGTAACGAGTGGCGATAAATTGAAACACGACCGAGGCACCATAATAATATGTACCGTAAATGACTATTACAGTAGGTACATATGGTGCTAACTACTTTACCGCCCTAGGGCGGGATTAAGGACAATACGTGCCTAAAAGTAAAAAAATTAAAGGACCATAATGTACTGTACAACGTTGTACAATATACGTGCGAAAAGGTACCCCGTATCTCGTGTTGATTTAAAGTAGTCCCTCCGGACGTGTTTCAATTTATCGCCACTCCACCTTTTCGCACGTGTATCATACAGGGTTTTGGCATTTGTATCAATTATAGCAGAATACCTAAACCACCTAGAGATCTGTTTAAGTTAACATCCGACGCAATCCAGTGGATCCGATCCCTAAATGTGGACTTATAATTATAGTTATGTAGCTATTTATTGTAAAAATGTTTATGTGTATACGCCATACGATAAAATAAAATACCTACCGCCAACTGTAAAATGGAATATATCAAATTTAATGAGATGAATTTAAGACATGGAATTTTTTACTAGTGGTATCCTAGTAACTCACAGGCCTATTCGGATTTCGAGATAATCACAAGATCTTGAGACGATTTAGAGATCAACTAGATCTATATTAGATATCGACTAGATGTGACTTGGATATCTAAGTCATAACTTGTCGAAATCGTTCAAGAGGACCTCCAGAATCGCGGAAACGTCAAATTTGACATATCTATCTTACAAATATCTTTAAATTATCTGTATAGTAACTTGTTGAAGTCTAGTAGAAATCTAATTCGTTTTCCGAATCGAGCCGTCAACTTCTTGAGGCGCAATATACAAGGTGATTTTGTTATCTGTGACCAAACTCTGAGGGGTGAATAATAAGGTGAATAATACTGAATAACTTTTACTATGAGGCCAACTTCGAAATCGCGAAAAAAAAACTGCTGTATAGAAAACATCGACTCTGGATTCACCGAAATGTATGAGACAGCAGATTTCTTTTTTCGTGATTTCGAAGTTGGCCCCATAGTAAAAGTTGTTCAGTATGACTATGACCTAAATAGGTACATATTCACCTCTCAGAGTTTGATCGTAGATAACAAAATTAACCTGTAGTAATAATTAATGACCTTGAATGACAGTACACTCATCACTTACTTACGCATTTCTTTTTGTAGATTCTCTAACCTTTTGTACGCCATCTGTCACCCAAGAACGTCATTAACACGCCAATATCTCTGGCTTTAGCTAGCAAATATAAACCATACTTACTGGAAATGCTGCAGGTTACTTTGACAACATACTTTATATGCGTTCTTGGCGTCACGGCATACTTTATATGCGTTCTTGGCGTCACGGGCAGAAGTTCTTACGACGCCTGGGTTCTTGGCGTTCAAAAGGTTAAAGTAGCTTAATAGGTAGCTGCTTTCAACTCAATGCAATGTTAGAGCTATTAATAGTAAAATATTGTTAACCAAGGACTGAAATGATGTCTTTCACCCGAGTTAAACCCTACTTTTTATTTCGAAGATAAAAATATAGGTACATGTGTTTTTTTTAATAACATGACTAATAAGTATAATTTTTTTATAGCATTTCTTTGGGGGTACTTTCAATTAACCATTTAGGCAAAAGTATCGTTATTTGTAGGATCGTAAGATAATATCAGAATGGAAATTGTACATATAACAAGTCCATTTTAAACCAAATTTCAGTTGATTATCGTAAAAAAATTAAAAAAGTCGTACTTGGATACTAAAATGCTCTAGTACAGAAACGTATCACTTTTTGCACATATTTAAAAACAACAGTGACCCTCTTTTAGAAAATCATTGAAAAGTACTACCTACATATTTTGTTAATATATAACTTACTCTTTCGAGTTGCTCCTCACATTCCTCAAGTAATGTTGCAAGTGGTATGTGACTTCCAATGTTTTTTCCAGTCTACACAGACAAAAATATTTAGGTATAATATATAATACGAGTAGAATCACAGAATGAGCACAGATCCTCCTCTCATTCGCGAGAGGGCTTGGGTTATAATCCCCACGCGGGCCCAATGCTGGTTGGGGACTACACATGTATGTATGCAGGTTTCCTCGGGATGTTTTCCGTCACCGAGAAGCTAAAAAATATTTGAATAGTTATAGTTAAAATGTAACTAAGGCCAAACAACAAGATACAGTATGTAATCCATCCGACCGTTTCTACTTAAGTTATTATGATTTGATATATTTCATAATATAACAAATTACGCTGTCATCACGCATTATGATCATCAATATTTTATATAACAACAATATAATTCGCTTAATATACAATAAGAATGACCATTGGAAAGGAATACAAAATAATATGATGATTATGTCCTCCCAGACGTCTCATAAACTTATTTTATTATTTATATCGGTTGCTATACGTATCTTATTTAAGATCGTAAAGTTTTTTTTATAAAAAGGAACAAAAACCAAAATTAAAAATAACATTACAACGCATAACATTACATACATAACATTTTATTTTATTTTATTTAAAAGGTCTGGAAACAGCGGTTAAAATGATACAGTGTTAGATATAGGTACATTTGATAGGTGTCTTAAGTTGATTGCACAGCTAATTATAGGCAAACACCACTCGTGTAAACTTAAAGTTAAAGTTAAATAGGAAACGGAAATACGTTGTAATTATACGGTTTAACTGAGGTGATGGATGGAATGGAGGTGATGGAATGCTTGGCTGGGTGGAGCTGATTTCTTATAATATAAGTCAAGTGTGTAAATTAGGTTTTAGTCCAAGAATTCAGCTAGCCTCTACCAGAAAATCACCAAGCAAGTTCCTTGCTAACTTATGTGATGAGTGGTAAGTACTTAAATGATCTTACATGTAATTCAATTATATTAATATTAGTATAGTACAGGAATGAAGAGGAAGAATGCAGAAAAACAAATGGCACAATAATATATAGTGACTCAGTCTTGGGTGTTAGTCCGGAATCTAGTTACTGAAAGAGCCGAAGTAAACATTGCCACATTTTTCATTTAGCAATCTAATTAGGCGGGGAGTAAGGGAGTTTTTAGCGAAAATAGTTTTACGAAAAGAAGGGTTTAGGGGCTTTATTGGAGTGCGTGGATATCTATGCGGAGCTATGAAATGAATTTTCTCTAATATTTGGGGGGCAATCCTTTATATCAATTCTTTGAACAATTACAATTTTAAAACTTTATCATGAACACGATGACTTGATATATCAACACGGTGTATATTATGTCACATTTAACATTTGTCTAAATTTAAAGAATTTAACATGACCTAATGATTTAGTCAGGATATCCGCTACATTATCTTCAGAATTCACTTTTAAAATATCTATAACACCATTTTTAAAATTCTCATGTAGGTACATAATGATAATGCACTTCAATGTGTTTTGAGTTTTACGTAAAATTACCGTACTTGGCGATAATCATCGCACCTGAATTATCTTCATATATATTGACTGGATCATTCAACGTTAAAAACACATCATTAAGCACACTTCGTAAAAGAATGATCTCAGTTACGGCTTCGGATAACGCTATATATTCGGCAAATGTTGAAGACTTAGTTACACTGCTTTGTTTATTTGACTTCCAATACACAGCGTTTCCGAATAACCTTATTACAAATCCTGTGGTAGATTTCTATCTAAAACATCTCCGGCCCAATCGGCATCTACGTAACAATCCATAATATTAGCCTTCAAGTTTTGGCAGTACGTGAGCGTAATTACTTCCTCATTACAAACTAATTTATTTGGTCTAATATACGGGCCCGACACTATCCATGAGTAATGACATAACTTGTCATGACATTCCAGCGTTTGGTCCAGTCCTTTCATGACATTCTTAAATATCCCCGGATGGATTTCGAAATCCGGCGAAAACTTATGGTTCGGTCTTTATAAAAAAAACTAGTAGATTGTACGAGTTGCAACTTTTTAATATGTTTTTAAGAACCATTATCTTAATGTTCCTTCAATTACCATCTCCAATAACCTAATAGTTTTTTTTATATAAAATGTTTCATGTGTCTAAAATCATCACCGTCTACCGGCAAAATCTAAACCTTTTTGTTTGCAGTGAAAATTATAGCATACCTATCGTACGACTGCGATTTTTCTTTTAGTTATATCTTTTCCATTTTGTTGTTTAACACATGAAAAAATATGTAATAATTCCTTCACCGAGAAAGTACATTTAAAAATATTTAAAATTTTGTCACGAATATTCGTCAACACCGTCATGGTAATGTCAATGTGAGCTTATCTCCGTGTATAAACAACAAAATACCGCTAAAGGGCCTTGCCCTATTTTTCACTTTAATATAAAATGCAAAAAATGATTTCACTATAAATTCACATCATTGGATCGTGAGAAATATGACGAACAAATTGGTCAAACGTAGTTTTGTCACAACAGAGCATCATCACCGTTATGCTTTGGTTTAAAGAAGTTACGAATGATATATTAGAAATAATGACTGAAATGAATGGCAAACTACATGAAATTTATTGTGTGACATAGACATTAACTACTATTATTCGAATTCTAGAAATAAAAACAAGAAACTCTCAAATCGTAACACCATACCCATCATCACCGGGAAAAAATGACGACTGGTGATGATTTCATGTGTATGGTGATGACGGTTCTCAGAAACTTTTCTAGTTATTTTGCTTTAAAACATTATGAAATTAAGCTGTATGTTTGAAAAACGTTCTCTATGTCTTCTAACACTATATAATGTCTACCTTATAAATGTAGAATAAATGTAGAAAAAGATATAACTATTCCTTTCACACTATAACATTTTGACTAAGTAGGCAACGGTAACTTCAAATATAAGCCACAAATGATTGTATAAATACCATGAATATCCTCAATATACAGCCCTCTATTACTTTACACATCTAGATTCGTGTTAAATTAAACATTAAAAAAAAAATTGTATGGTGAAATTTTTAGTGATGAAATCCACCCCCACACACGCTTGTCAGTATTTTACATCATTACTTAGCCATGGGGAGTTTTAAGTTATTATTTTCCTAACCGTTTGGCTTACTTATCTTGTAGAGTAAGTACGATTTGAAGAACATGAAAACCTAAGTATTCAATCAACGGTTCTAAGCTAATTCTTCTAACCTGTCGTCGTAACCATACTATATTGTCGTACTCATAACTCTATGCCCGATGAGACAGAAAAATGGAGATACAGAGATAGGTAGGTAATTAGAAAATTATTTAGGGTAGTGGCACCAAAGATGACCAAGCCCCAGAAGATGTGAACGTTTGGCTTCAAAATCGAAATAATCAAATAGCATGATTTTACACAGAAAAGATTCTTGACTAATTTTTGTTGTTCAAAATTACAGATTTTATCTTATATTATTAAAATATTTGTGTTTAACAAATAAAAAAAAAACACATCATTTTGATTTTAGTCTGCTTTTATTTGATACCCCACACGTATATGTGCAATTGTCAGAATTGTGTACTGTATAAATTTTGAAAATGGCGCCCGCTAATGAAAAATCGGAGGGGGGGAGGATTGTTTTTTTCTTACTATAGCAATATGGGTACCTACCTACTAAATGAAAGCTAGTGAAAATACCATTTCAAAAATATATGTAAACTGTCGGGTTTTTTTGTTTGTTTTAATAAATTGTAGGGTTTTTGGTATTTAGCATACCTACTTAAATCGTTTTTAAAGTTAAGGGTAGTTTGAAATTGAAGACTGTTATTGGTTGGGTATAAAAAGAAACTACACTCGGCCGACGGGTCTCAGTTGGTTGTTGAGTTGTGCTAGCAAACGGTTGTCATAAGATGAGATTATTGTGAATTGGAATAAGACAAGAAAATAAATGGATAATTATATTCAAGGGTGTTGTTATTTTACACTTCAGAAGTGTGCAGAACGTAAGTACACGCCTACTGTTATTATTTATTGATTTAGTGAGATAACTGATAATAACATGACCCTTATTCTGAGCTTTGAGATAATTAAATATACAAAATTATAATGGATTACGTAAGAAATATGGTACTGGTAACATTTTTATTTAATTTAAATAAGTACCTACATAATTTATTAATAATATTATGATGATTATGATTATAGGCTATCTAATTGCATGTCAGTTAAACTTAGGTTAGTTTGACCCATAAATGACCCTTAAATGGACATAATCATAAGAATATATGCGTCAGTTGGTCGAGAATTCAAAGTAACAAAATCAAGTAGGTACACCTTCTTCCTAATAAATACGTGACGGTAATTACTTCTTTTGCTACTTACCTACCCACTCACATGTGGAAATTAGGCAGAATATGTCAACACGTGGGTCTTGATATGTGTTGGTTATGGAGTGTTAAAGGGTGCCTTAATTTTCATTATTTTTTCACAACGGCGCACAGTTTCCGAGATAAATTGATATTTATGATTTACAACCAGGTCTCGCAAATTAATTGATGATTTTGAGTTTTGATTTTGATCCTTAATGTTAAAATTTGTGGTAATATAAATAGATGGCTACTATGCAAACGGGGCATTAAAGGGGGCTTGAATTTTCAATCCTTTTTTTTGCTACGACGCACCGTTTTTGAGATAAAATTAATGTTTATAATTTGAACTACCATTAAACATAATTTTATGTACTGTAATTCCTTTGAAGTTTATAAGGTATTATGATGTAGTATATAGGTACCTATATGTAACACCGGATACTTTTACGTTTCATGCCGAGTTGTTGGAGAATATGGCTGACGATGACTCATGATGATCAACGGCGCTTGCAAACGTATGTAGCTGGAATTACAGCGGCAGTGAAAAAGGAATCCAGAGCGAAGCAGAGTCCTGTTGTGAAAGTCGGGAGTAACCCCGCTTCGACAGCCTTAGTGAGGGGCACGCGCCACCGGACATCAGGTCATGTACACCTACCTTTACTATATTATGAATGATTTGATATTGTAATATGTGTTGGATACTGTCAATTGATTTAAAAGCTGAGACTTCATCTCATTCATCGAATCTAGCACATATAACATAAGTACAAGAATATTTTGCCAAAAGATAAGTTGAGAGAAAAATAATTTTGATGAACCGATTATTACTGACCGACCTATTACTTGTGTACCAATTATGAGAAAATTTTGCCTAACTATATCAATTTAATATGTATATTATCTTATCTTACGAAATAATAGATACGATCGATGAGTGGTTCTCATCCTAACCATTTGACCGACTTTTGTGATTTCTATTTAAACTGCAAGGAACCTCCACATTTATAATGCCATCTAATTATAAACTGAATTATTTATTGATCGAGTATCGAGTATCGAGTATCGAGTATCGAGTATCGAGTATCGAGTATCGAGTATCGAGTATCGAGTATCGAGTATCGAGTATCGAGTATCGAGTATCGAGTATCGAGTATCGAGTATCGAGTATCGAGTATCGAGTATCGAGTATCGAGTATCGTGTATCGTGTATCGAGTATCGTGTATCGTGTATCGTGTATCGTGTATCGTGTATCGTGTATCGTGTATCGTGTATCGTGTATCGCGTATCGTGTATCGAAGTTATCAATCAAAGAGATGGAATTATTGAATTATCGAGCTATTGAATTTTAGAACTGTGGAATTATTCGACCCTTAGAATTATCGAGTTGATTATTGAATTGAGTAATTGAATTATCGAATTATAAAATTGCTGGATTATTTTAATTATTGAGTTATTGGATTAAAGAGTTATTGGATTGAGTTATTAATGGATTGAGTTATTGGATTGAGTTTTAATGAGTTACGTATTAATGAGTTACGTGTTAATGAGTTACGTGTTAATGAGTTACGTGTTAATGAGTTACGTGTTAATGAGTTACGTGTTAATGAGTTACGTGTTAATGAGTTACGGATTAATGAGTTACGGATTAATGAGTTACGGATTAATGAGTTACGGATTAATGAGTTACGGATTAATGAGTTACGGATTAATGAGTTACGGATTAATGAGTTACGGATTAATGAGTTACGGATTAATGAGTTACGGATTAATGAGTTACCGATTAATGAGTTACCGATTAATGAGTTACCGATTAATGAGTTACCGATTAATGAGTTACCGATTAATGAGTTACCGATTAATGAGTTACCTATTAATGAGTTACCTATTAATGAGTTACCTATTAATGAGTTACCGATTGATGAGTTACGGATTGATGAGTTACGGATTGATGAGTTACGGATTGATGAGTTACGGATTGATGAGTTACGGATTGATGAGTTACGGATTGATGAGTTACGGATTGATGAGTTACGGATTGATGAGTTACGGATTGATGAGTTACGGATTGATGAGTTACGGATTGATGAGTTACGGATCGATGAGTTACGGATCGATGAGTTACGGATCGATGAGTTACGGATCGATGAGTTACGGATCAATGAGTTACGGATCAATGAGTTACGGATTATTTAAATTATCGGGTCATTTAATTAACGGATTATTTGATTTAACGGATTATTTGATTTAACGGATTATTTGAATAACCGGATTATTGAATTAACGAATTATTGAATTAACGAATTATTGAATTAACGAATTATTGAATTAAGGAATTATTGAATTAACGAATTATTGAATTAACGAATTATTGAATTAACGAATTATTGAATTAACGAATTATTGAATCAACGAATTAACGAATTAATGACTTAATGAAGACTTGAATTTACGAATTAATGACTTAAAGAATTATCGAATTACTGAATTATCGAGTTACTGAATTATTGGGTTACTGAATTATTGAGTTGTTGATTTACTGAATCATTGAGTTATTGAATTATTTAGTCATTGAAGAATTATTGAGGTTTTGAATTATTGAATTATTTAGTCATTGAAGAATTATTGAGTTATTGAATTATTGAGTCATTGAATTATTGAGTCATTGAATTATTGAGTCATTGAATTATTGAGTCATTGAATTATTGAGTCATTGAATTATTGAGTCATTGAATTATTGAGTCATTGAATTATTGAGTCATTGAATTATTGAGTCATTGAATTATTGAGTCATTGAATTATTGAATCTTTGAGTTATTGAATCATTGAATTATTGAGTCATTGAATTATTGAGTCATTGAATTATTGAGTCATTGAATTATTGAGTCATTGAATTATTGAGTCATTGAATTATTGAGTCATTGAATTATTGAGTCATTTAAAAAATTGAGTCATTGAATTATTGAGTTATTGAATTATTGAGTTATTGCATTATTGAGTTATTGCATTATTGTGTTATTGAATTATTGAGTTATTGAATTATTGAGTCATTGAATTATTGATCCATTGAATTATTGAGTTATTGAATTATTGAGTTATTGAATTATTGAGTTATTGAATTATTGAGTTATTGAATTATTGAGTTATTGAATTATTGAGTTATTGAATTATTGAGTTATTGAATTATTGAGTTATTGAATTATTGAGTTATTGAATTATTGAGTTATTGAGTTATTGAATTATTGAATTATTGAGTCATTGAATTATTGAGTCATTGAATTATTGAGTCATTGAATTATTGAGTCATTGAATTATTGAGTCATTGAATTATTGAGTCATTGAATTATTGAGTCATTGAATTATTGAGTCATTGAATTATTGAGTTATTGAATTATTGAGTTATTGAATTATTGAGTTATTGAGTCATTGAATTATTGAGTTATTGAATTATCGAATTATTGAGTTATTGAATTATTGAGTTATTGAATTATTGAGTTATTGAATTATTGAGTCATTGAATTATTGAGTCATTGAATTATTGAGTCATTGAATTATTGAGTCATTGAATTATTGAGTCATTGAATTATTGAGTCATTGAATTATTGAGTCATTGAATTATTGAGTCATTGAATTATTGAGTCATTGAATTATTGAGTCATTGAATTATTGAGTCATTGAATTATTGAGTCATTTAAAAAATTGAGTCATTGAATTATTGAGTTATTGAATTATTGAGTTATTGCATTATTGAGTTATTGCATTATTGTGTTATTGAATTATTGAGTTATTGAATTATTGAGTCATTGAATTATTGATCCATTGAATTATTGAGTTATTGAATTATTGAGTTATTGAATTATTGAGTTATTGAATTATTCAATTATTGAGTTATTGAATTATTGAGTTATTGAATTATTGAGTTATTGAATTATTGAGTTATTGAATTATTGAGTTATTGAATTATTGAGTTATTGAATTATTGAGTTATTGAGTTATTGAGTTATTGAGTCATTGAATTATTGATCCATTGAATTATTGAGTTATTGAATTATTGAGTTATTGAATTATTGAGTTATTGAATTATTCAATTATTGAGTTATTGAATTATTGAGTTATTGAATTATTGAGTTATTGAATTATTGAGTTATTGAATTATTGAGTTATTGAATTATTGAGTTATTGAATTATTGAGTTATTGAGTTATTGAGTTATTGAGTTATTGAGTTATTGAGTTATTGAGTTATTGAGTTATTGAATTATTGAATTATTGAATTATTGAGTTATTGAATTATTGAGTTATTGAATTATTGAGTTATTGAATTATTGAGTTATTGAATTATTGAGTTTGAATTATTGAGTTATTGAATTATTGAGTTATTGAATTGTTGAATCACTGAATTGTTGAATCACTGAATTGTTGAATCACTGAATTATTGAATTGTTGAATCACTGAGTTATTGAATTGTTGAATCACTGAGTTATTGAATTGTTGAATCACTGAATCACTGAATTATTGAATTAATAGGTTACTGCAGTTAAAGTTGGTTGAACCTGTTTGTACTTACGAGAACTTGATTTGGTTCGTAAGCTACTAGAACAGAACACCACAATTAAACCGAGATCAAGGAGGATTGATAGCCTCTTATTGATTATAGTAATATGTTTTCACTCAAACTTGAATAAAATAGGTTAGTTTATAATTATTTTTGTATAACCTTGTACGTTATCAAATAATAGTAGATTACCAATGAGGGCATATTTAGAACAAGTCAGATGGTACGGATAGGTAAAGCATAACAGGTTTTTGCAGTTCTATCGTTTATGTCTGCCATGCCATGTGATATTTAAAACGTATAATTTATTTTAATTCCTGAAAAGAAACATTACCGACGTGTAAAAAAAAAAATATATTACTGATCCTTTTTCTACGGAAACAGACCTAGGTGCTATGTTTATTCCCGAACTGTGCGATTTGGTATTCTGTAATGTTGAAATTTAGGTTTATAGACTTCAGCTATTTAACAACAACGTTTAGTGTATTATTAATATACTGTTCAAGTCTTTCATAAAACAATATGCATATTATAAAAATAAAATTAATGGTCTTGAAATCCCAACGCGTCTTGCAATTGATGAACTAAGTACTTTGTCAGCTTGGATAAATCCTAACAATCTAGAATATACGACCTTCTCTGAAAACATTGGGATTACAGGTTTTTAGTTACCAATTTGATGATTGAATTGATGCATTGATAATGGAAACATAATAGATCAAGTTGAACACAATAAGGTCCCAGTTTTACACATGTTTTGCATATGAATATGTGAAGTTAATTATCGCTGTTATTCATCATAGTAATATTTTATAAATTATAGTCAGGGTTAAAGTTATTGAAAGGTTCTCAGGAAAAATGAATCCTGTCTCAAGAGTGAGGTTTATAATTGTTGATTTCTTGACATGATATTTGAAGAGATGTTTCAGTCACGAGAATTGAATTGGTTCGTGTACTGTTTAGAGATGTTTCAGTCACGAGAATTGAATTGGTTCGTGTACTGTCTACCTGCAGATAGAGATGATCAATACTTATGAAAATCGAATAATAAATGGCAATTATTGATCTGTTACCCTGAATTACTTAGTCAATGTTTTGGATATTTTTAGCAAGTTGAGCGCCGCACCTCTACTGGCGTCCCCCGCTTCGCGTGACACCAGGAGCCAGAAGCAAGTACAGTCAACAGGCGACGCGATGACTGAGCTGCCTCCAGCAGGAGCCCGCCTCGCGCCGCCAGAGTCCGGTGCGAGCCGTCTCCAGCAGGAGCCCGCCTCGCGCCGCCAGAGTCCGGTGCGAGCCGTCTCCAGCAGGAGTCCCCCTCGCGCCGCCAGAGTCCGGTGCGAGCCGTCTCCAGCAGGAGCCCGCCTCGCGCCGCCAGAGTCCGGTGCGAGCCGTCTCCAGCAGGAGTCCGCCACGCGCCGCCAGAGTCCGGTGCGAGCCGTCTCCAGCAGGAGTCCGCCACGCGCCGCCAGAGTCCGGTGCGAGCCGTCTCCAGCAGGAGCCCGCCTCGCGCCGCCAGAGTCTGGTGCGCGTCTAGAGCACGGCGACCGCCGCTCCGCGCTCCCGTGCCTCGGCCGCGCCGCAGCCCGCCTCCGCGCTCCCGTGCCCCGGCCGCGCCGCAGCCCGCACGCGCTGACCTCCAGAGCCAGGGCCCTTCTCACCGCCTGATGACATCGGTGTCGGCCTCTGGTCGATGTCGAGTGGATGTCTCCGGCAGAAGAGTAACAATTTTAACCCTTCGTATGCCTTAGTTAAAATTTACTACTGAATTAATAACCTTGAAACTGTAAATTATAGTCCAAATTGTGTGGTACGTATACGGGACCAGGCATACGAAAGGTTATTTACAAGATGTTTTTGAGATTTTGACGTGCTGATGACTGATTGAAACTGTTTTAAGTCACGAGAAATGATCGGTTCGTGTGCTGACACAATTAAGTAGTAGGTGCGAGAATAGAACTGGTTCGTATCCTACACATTAACTCTGATAGCAAGAAATTGATCGGTTTGCGATTAGTGTATCCACTGTTAAGTATACGTAGTCTGTCGGCCAAGTGTAGGGTTTCCACCTGGCACGTGTATGAGGACATACACGGAGTCAGGATGGACGAGTGTAGGGTTTTTGGTATTTAGCATACCTACTTAAATCGTTTTTAAAGTTAAGGGTAGTTTGAAATTGAAGACTGTTATTGGTTGGGTATAAAAAGAAACTACACTCGGCCGACGGGTCTCAGTTGGTTGTTGAGTTGTGCTAGCAAACGGTTGTCATAAGATGAGATTATTGTGAATTGGAATAAGACAAGAAAATAAATGGATAATTATATTCAAGGGTGTTGTTATTTTACAAAATTGTATGTAAATAAATGTTTAATTTAGTTGTTTTAATAATAGTTGCAGTTACATTAATGTAACAGAAAATTATACTTTTTTTTCAACTTGATGTACTTTTCTTATTTTTTGATATATCTGGTAAAATATTTATTAATATTATAAAAAGGATATTCAAAGTCACTTGATATGTATTTTGGCTAATCTATTCAGCCATTTTCAATTTAGAGCAATTCGAAGTCAGCTGTGGATTGTGAAATTTTTGAACGTTTTCTAATAATTAGTTAGACCAAGTATTGAACATGTTACAGTATGTTATAAATTTGTGATCTACTCACAAAGCCCTTTTATTTGGTACCCTACATGGTATGTTTAAAAGAAAATAAAAAAAGTGTGTACTGCTGACTTTATGACGCCACAGCAACCACCCCCACCACTTTCGCGCTAGTCATCTTATATGTTTGTGTTCCGGGCATTACACTTAATGCATCGATAGCATATTCACCCACATCCGAGACGACATGAGCGAAAACTAAGCTAAAGCCTGTGCGGCCGCTCTACTAACGGAGCGACGAGCGACACAGCCTTCTCGTCTCAAAGCTGGCACACCACTGCCGGCCCCCCCTTTTTGAGATGCATACGCACAAAATGTGGAAAAAAGTTCGATTTCTTAAAAACATTTTTGTTAGTTTAAAATAGTAGATTGTTAACCAAGGGATGAAAGGCATTCATTTCTGCCGAGGTAGTTTGGCGCGCGAACGCAGTGAGAGCGCTAATTGTCCGAGGCTGAAATGATGCCTTTCACTCGAGTTAAACACTCTACTTTTCATTTCGAATACGAGGAAAGTAAAATGCATGTGTTTTTTTTTAAACATGACTAAGTATACATTTTTATAGTATTTTTTTAGGGTACATTCAATTAACAATTTAGGTAAAAGTATCGTTATTTATGGAATGGGGAGTCAAATATCAAAATGGAAATAGTATAACAAATCCATTTATACCCATATTTCAATTGCTTATCGTAAAGAAGTTAATAAAATCGTACGTGGAACCTAAAATGCTCTAGTGCAGAAACGTATCATTTTCTGCACACCTTTTAGAATAACAATGACCCTCTTTCAGAGCATGAGAAATGAAAAATAAAAAGCCGCATAGTAGAAATAAGCAAAGTTAGCTGCAAAATGGCCTGTCGTATTTTTTTTAAAGGTGAAACTATAAATTTCAAGAAAAAGTCATATTTTACAATTGCTGTACATATTTAGAATGAAGATTCATAATATATATTTTTTTGTTGACCCATTTAGAAGAAATAGGCTCTAGAAAGTAACAGTTTTTGGCGGAAAACGGTGCCTTAAAAACTGTATTCGCCGTAAAATATGTATTGTTGTTGAAGAGATATTATACTAAAAAAAATTATAAGCGAAAATAATTTTGCATTTAAAAATAACTTACTTTCTTAGGGGGTGGTTGGGTCTGTGTTAGAACGACCAATAGACACAAAACCCAAACGAACTGCATGGTGACGGTTAAAAAACAACGATCACTTCTACAAAATGCCACTTGCCACTTGCCTTTATACTATAAACATTTCAAATCTTAATTGAACATGTCATTTCTTTCAGCGAATAATCAATTCTTTAGGAAATTATTAATTAACCGTTTAATGAAACATTCCAGCGACAATGAAAATAATGCAAATAATGATTTACGTAGGTAATTTGCGAGCTACGACACAAAATTAAAAAATGTAGAAGTGCCTCCTTTAATCAAATTACTTTAAGATGCACACATTAAACTTATTTAGATAATTAAAAAGAAGCGCGAAACATCCAGCAAAGCCAAATTGTAAAAAAAGGTCGCCATTTTGATTTTCTTAATTTTTGATCTTCCCGTGTCGATAATCGTTATCTGAGGATCCGAACGAATTTCCCTTTAATCTGAAGCTGAAGGTAAAATTCTATAGAAATTATTAGGCCGCTTAGGCATCTTGTATTCCTTCAATGTCCGATTATATTTAAAATTAATTAGTCAAAAATCCGATAATTGTTTTCTCTCAAAATTAATTCCAGCAAAACATAAATTGTGAAAATGGGAGTTTACTCGTAGTTCAATAATAAGAATATCCCACCAAAAATATAAATATAAAAAAGGAGAGCCAAGTTCAATACAAAAATTATGCTTGGCTGTGGGGTTCGCCGCAAAAATAATGGAGATCTAAATGAGTGCCAATTAAGTTCTATGCAAAATCCAAATATGTATTTATAGGAACAAAATAACATTATAAACAAGTATTAAACTCTATTTCTTTGCTTTATTGGATACCTATTTATAACAATTGCTGTTATTTAAAAGAAATGTGAGATCTTAAAGTAGGTTAGATTTGAATTGGCCAGTTTTCATTATATCAATCATTTTATAAAGTTATTCAACATATATATATAAACAAGTATTAAACTCTATTTCTTTGCTTTATTGGATACCTATAACAATTGCTGTTATTTAAAAAAATGAGAGATCTTAAAGTAGGTTAGATTTGGCTTGGCCAGATTTTATCTGAATTACAATATATATATATAACTTTAACGATAAACACAAAATTCCTCCTCACCCTGTAGTCCCTCGTAGTTAGGGTGAGATGGGAATTCATACAAAAGGTGATTTTGAAACGTTGTTGAATCGCTTTTTTTTTTATTAATATCTCATATAAACTCACGGGTATATACATCCCGGTCATTTGATAGGCGTGCGTGGGGATACAGATCCAACACGTAGAGGCCCTTTGGAGAAGTTTGCTGTTATGTAATACACCTGCTAGAACCCATTTACGGGTACAAATAGATACCCGTTAATCGGTCCCAACAGACGTAGGGGCTATTGTAAATATAGTGGAGAAAAGTGCCAGTTATGGTGTTGAATTTTGGCTGGTCAAAAGATTGGGCTATTGCTGAGAGCTCCGGATACCTGCCATAACAATGTTAGAACACGTTATCGAGGCAGGTGGTGACTCACCGCTGACTAGATGGGCCCCTGAAACTGCCGTCGTAAATTAATAATATTACTAGTGGCTCTGTGAGCTGTAGACCTCGCGAGCAGAGCTTTAAATAACATGGTGCTAAGAGCTTTAAATATAGTAAATTAAAAAAAACAATACGAAATTCAAGTGTAAAAAATAAAAAAAGTTATATCTCAGCATACAAATACTGGGGATCGAACCTAGACTCTCTGTGCAAACAAAAAAAGCGAACGTTTACAAACTGAGCCAAATTGTTCTTAGATAACCTGACGAAATTTAGCTACTCATTCTCAAGTTAAAATTAGTTAAAATTAAATGTAATACAATACCTCCGAAACCAGCGAAATACATTTTCTGAATTTTTGGCCATTTAATCTATAAACATATCTCAATAAGAAAAAACTCTTATGATATAGATACGACTATTTGTTTAGGCGGGAGGTATCACGACCCCGCCATTTTTAAAAATTTCCAAAAACTGGATTGACATAAAAAATTTAATAATTATAAAATCTGGTCACACAATTTCACGAGAATCGGCTGAGAATTGTGACAAGTACGGTTACCATCAGTTTCTCACTGACATAAACGCCGTCGAGAACGTAATTTACTTTCTATACATCCCGTTTGCACTAATATGCGAGTGCGAGCGAGATGTATAGAAAGTAAATTACGTTCTCGACGGCGTTTACGTCAGTGACAAACTGATGGTAACCGTACTATAGAGGAGAACATCCGGATGGACATACGAAAGCAAAATGCCCGGGTCAAAACGTAGACCTTCGCTACGCTTCGGTCAATTATGTTTATTTTTATCTTACTAATTATTTCAAAATGGTAAATTTAAAAACGATATTATAAAAGTGTAAGCCGAGCACTTTTATTTGATACCAAACTAGACCATACTTTCTTGCAAATAAAATGACCAGAATAGCAAGCCCCCTAACAAACAGCTTTTTGGCCTTCTAAGCTTTTCCAGCTCAATAACCTCTTGATGGAGCCTGCTCATAATTTAATGACTAAAATATAATGCCCTCGACTACATGTTTACCCAATTTCATTTTAATTAGAATAAATTTACTTTAGTTATTGAGTATCAAACTATCTTCTAACAGTTCAGCTTAAAAACATCGAAATGCCGGGACGTGCCGCTAGCCAGCCGCGTGTTCAAAGATGAATGTAAGAACTTCGTTCGCTTCGCTCGCTCGTTCGATTAATATTATTATAGATCCATTTGTAATAGGAATACATTATTTAGGTAGCAGTAGCCTTTAAAAACCATCTCACCTCCCTGTCATACCTTCTCTTCCCATTCATAACCTGACTCTCCTCGCAATCCCTACTCACCCCATTTTACAGTATGTCCAAAATCAAACAACTCAATGTTCAACAGAAGTACATTCAATACTGCAATACGAGTTTTTAACGCCCTGCCAGTTGAAATATAAATGTAAGAGGGAAATCGTTTTAAATTTAAATAAAAAAACTGGTTAATTGAAAATGTATTTTACAACCTAAATGAGTTTTTTCTGGAATCCCCAGTTTGTTAAGTATAAGTTAGTCAGTAAGCTAGTAATAGTTAGTCGTTTTAACCCTCTGCAACTGTGGTGACTTTTTTAGAGAGATTCTACTGATGTGGTGTCTATCAGATTTCATTTATTATATTTCGATAATTCATTAAAAATAAACTAATGGCAAAATGGTAACTGCTGTTTTATATAACAATCAATCCATTTATAATTTAATGAATTCAATTGTAAAATACGTTTAAAATAAAATACATAAGAAATATATAATAAATTTTAATGAGATTACAGTTTCTTACTATTTGTACTTAGGCTAACAAAAAAATTAAAAAAAAACTTAACAATCAACAACTTCAAGTAACTTCATTAATTTTCCTTTTTTTGAACATTATATTTATACTTTAAAAAAAATAGAGAAAATCTAAAGACAAAATAAGGCACTAATCAGTCCTGAAGCTGGTACTTATATTAAAGGATTTTCGTCGATCAACTATGTAAAATATAATTATTTATGTGGTGAGGTCTCTCAGACACTATATAAACATTACTATTTTTGTGAGGTGACGTCTGATAGACCCCATAATTACTATGAACAAGTACATATTTTTATGAGGTGAGGTCTGTCAGACCCAGGACTTATTGCTGTGCTGACGTCTGTGGGACACCCGCAGCTCATATCTCCCGATGCATGCACCACATTGCCGCTCGGGCATCACTGTCCGATGCCGCGAGTCGTTTGAGGAAGGTAATGAGCGAGACAGAACTATATCGCGCCGTACGCCGACTTAGCAACAAAAAAAATATTTGGCGGTGTCTGATAGACCGCACATCAGTCGCAGAGGGTTAAGATCATATTGTATGCTCGAAATGGGCAACTGTTGATTCGATATCTCCTGTATATGACATCTTATCTATGTACACAGTTTACAATTAATAAATAATATTTAATATTAAATACTTTACTTTACTTATAGGTGCATGAGGCTAAATGTGGCGCTACCCCACATTGTTGTTGCCAAGTCCATGTAGAAATTGGCGTGAACTCTAGATTTTTTTAGAAATGTAGTTAAAAACTCTTACAAGTTATCCACATATCCCAGTTTGCCAGGCCGGGTTGTGTAATGGCGGTATTTATAAACTGTCTTAACCCGTGGACCGCCCTAGTATCACACGTGTGATACTAACTCAATTAGGGTCGTAGCGACTCAGTATCGGACATGTGTTACTACAGATCAATATGGGAGGTACAAGGCTGAATTATTATTATTTGGATTCCATTTTGGATTTCCGTCTTTTGATAGGCTTGCGTGGGGATATAGATCCAACACGTTGAGTCTTTGGAGAGCTTTAATGTCATGTAGAACGCCTGCTGGAACCCGTTCACAGGTGCAACAATAAACACCCATGAACCGGTCGCAGCAGGCATTGGGTCTATTGTAGTAAAAGTGAATAGTATACCGGTCTATGGATGGATGGTTGGGTGGAGAATGAGACTGGGCTATTGTAAAGAAGTTTGGACACCTGGCATAACAATGCTAAAACACGTTATCGAGGCAGGTGGTGACTTGCCGCTGACTAGATGGGCCCCTGAAACTGCCGTCGTAAAGACGACCAGGAGCAACACCGGTGTGAGCGGCTCAGGGGTGTCGAGTCGGTGTGCGCCGCTTTCTACCCAGTGACTGTTACCAGCCACTGTGCCAACTCGCGTCTTTATGCATCTTTCACTTCCACCCCTGGAGCATATAGCTCTAGCGACTCCTCTCTGGACGGCCAATGAAGGCAAGCCAGAGCTGAGAGTTATGCGGGTCCCCTTGGGGTCCACTCCGACTGACGAAGACACGCTGGAGACGGAGACCCTGACCGACTCTCGGCAGCACTCGGGTCCGTGGGGTCGTTACTCCCCAACAGCTCGCCACAAGGTGCCCATTTTTTTCTTATTAAATTAATGTTATAGGACATTTTTACACGAATTGACTGAGACCCACGGTAAGCTCATGAAGGCTTGTGTTGTGGGTACTCAGACAACGATATACGGGTGTGGCCTGTAATACGAGCAAAAAATTAAACTGTAGGCTGTACAATGATATGGCGTGGCGATGGCGTCCATTGAAGATAATATTTATTTTGTATGAAAAATAGAGAGTCTAAATACTTCATAATTTTTTAAAGTTGTTGAACAAAAGTGTCACCGTTTGAGGAGTACAATCTATGTTTTAATTATTTGCTCATGTTACAGGCCAGACCCGGTATACACGGTGTAACATGAGGAAACCGAATAATTTTAACAGAGTATTCCTGATTATATTTAGAGACAAAAATGTCCTATAAACTTTTTTGAAATTCGCCTAGTTTCAGAGTTAATGCCATTTAAAAAAAAAAAACAAGTTTTTATTGTTACATAGTGCAAAACGCTCTTTTGATGGCGATGTTGCTACTATGGGACGTAGTCTAAATATCCATATTGATAGATGTCAAAAAGTTATAAGTAACACTTTGCAAAAACTAGGTTTTACGAAAAAAAATGTAAAAATCCATTTTAAGTGACAAATTTACCAATTACATTTACTTTTTATATACATGTTACAAATACGTTGAAAAAAGTAAAAAAACAAAGCTTCCGGGGCTTACTTTTCTATGACATGACAGGGGATCATGTGATGGTTCCCATAGAAAACGATGTGCCGGAAGCTCCGGCCTGGACACGGCCGTTCACGGCCCGGTCTAACGTGAGTCATCCTTTATGGGTGACTAATCATGTTACTTAAAATGGAAATTCTTGGCAAAGTGACTATTATTTTGAAAACATCCATGGTCCAACGAGACGAGAATGTGAAATATATCGAGCATACGAAGTCTCCTAAAAAAAGTTTTTCTAAGGAAGATAAAATTGGAACCTAAAAAATGCTAACATTTGTATTTTCGACAGCTATAGACATAAAGTACCACAGCTTCCGTTAAAAATATCACATTAGAGTAAACTTTTCTGGCATATAACGTTGTTAAATACTTACTATTAGAAATCAGATGAAAAAAAACGTACGAAACCATCAAAAAATTTATTTTTTACGAATACAATTTCAATATAGGTCTTAATTAGGTATCCTAGATCTAACACTAAGCTACTAATGATTGAGTATCGACCGATCCCTATCAAGCGCGATGCCGAAGTGAGTGTCCGGAGTCTGGAGTGACTTCCACCTCCCCTCGTCATGCCGGCGCGTCGTGGCGCGATGTGACGTCGCCGTGGCGAGCAGGACAGACGATCGTGCCTTTTCATTTCCTCCTAGAGCTCATGGGAAGGCCTCGATAATATTACATTATTAAAAACATTAAAATTTATAAATAATAACCATGCTGTATTTATTTAATATGACATTGAATTTTGTCCACATTTCATTCCGCATACGTTAGCGTGTATTGGCTTTAAAAGTTACATCCTGTGTTAGAAAAAGAATCAGATTCATTTGATGCCTCCTTGATATTGAGGAAAAGCGTGTTCATGCTCTGTAAAGGTACAAATAGCAACACTCTTAACTGTCCATTAGTGGACCTTACGCCTTTTGTAATAAGGCTTACGAACTGCCAGTTAACAGACGTGTGGACGATGGTACCGTTCGGATTCATACTACACCATCATTAGTGCAGCTAAACATCGACTTTGACATTTGCGATATAGTATAAATTATCTTAGATGATTTTTTCGGGTTCGGGTGCTAATCCTTTAAACAAAAGCCTTTTGTTTCTTTTAAGAGCGCTCTACAGCACGAAAGCAACCATGTCGTTTAAAAAGCAACTATCGCGATAGTATTATTCAAATTTATGTGACAGCTCGTTCAGAGAACAATCAGGGTGGTCTTGTTTTTGGAGATAACAAAACGTGTTATCACCGAATGGGCCGTTTCATAAATTTGAACCATATAATTAGAATGGTAAGTTTGCTTTTTAAATGGGCTTGATCCCGTTATGTCGGGGCTATTAGCAGTAAGCAGTGTAACCACTGCATAAAGGAAACAATACCTTTTGTTTAACAGATTAGGGTCCGTGCCCGAAAAAATCACCTGAGATAATTCATACTATACCAATATGACTACACTACTCATACTATACCAGGACACATGTAGTGCATAATTGTTGTGGATCGTATTTTCTCGGAAACGTTCGTATTTTGTCAACCTCAGTGTAGCTTTTGTACCGAAACTGACTGAAATAGCAAGACACGATGTCTGTGAAGTTGGCATATCAAAGTCTAGCAGATCACGTTTTTATTGGAGTTCTATTAGCATGCACCATAGTTCTAGAGTTCCTGATACTTTTTAGCAATAGTTCTGGCGTTTTTACCGTGAAAACCAATACTATGGAATTTCACAAAATGATATGCTAAGTTCACACACAAGCATATCATTTTGTTACAAATGGGATAAAAAAAATATGCTCGCCTCGACACATGGTAACAAAGAGTTCCTGACACAAAAAAGGCATTTTTGAGAACATTTACTACAATTTTTAACTAGATTTTAAATTATATATGATATGCTAAGTTCACACGTGCTATGCTGATGTCATTTAACAACGCACAGACATATTTTTGGTTCCAAACGAAAGCTCTTGCTCTATTGTTTACAGAACTTAGGAGTTCTCGGTTCTAAATCGAGCGAGGAAGTCATAAAAATGTAACTTTCATAAACTTCAAATTAAAAAAAATACACGTGTAATATACAAATATATTCGTACGTTTCCGTGAAAAACGATGGAAAATATTATGCGCCACCGCCACATTTGTAGGTATATGTCGTGCCGCATTACTAGTGCACTCTAAATTCGAACGTCACCTTTTGAATCATTTTGTTCAGGCTTCCTTCGGATGCAACCAGGAATACGGAGATTAGGACGGATTTCCAGGAAGTAAATGATAAAAATGGTATATAAAAAACGAAATGGACACACAAAATTTTATTAAGTACTTTCAAAATTGGAAGCGCGACATATAGATGATGTCATCAGGCACTGAAACAAAATTAAACTAACGGATTATATGGCACAAAATGTATTTAAAATACATCCCGATTTCGAACCCTTTACAGCTGCGTTTCATGAGTACCTACCTAACTATCGCGGTTACCGAAGACATTATTAGTTTTATTATTTTCTTTTAATTTTGTTCGTAGTATTACATATATTACATATATGAATATATATAGCGGCAGGTTAGTGGTATTGACGCGTGACCCTCAGGGCTGGGTCATATCTAGCACAGCGGATCAGCATTGCCATACAACGTGGCAATGCTGCCAGCCTTCTGGGCACGCTGCCAATAGACGGCGATATGGTGCAGGTTGTCTATTTATAGATTATTTTTAAGTTTAGTTTTCAATTTTAGTTTGTAATTTTTATTTTAAAAAGCGGTGTTGGCCGAGTAGATATGACGTCTGACTTTCAATAGGGATGTTGACAATTTTTTAGAACTGTATTCATTTTAAAGATAGACACGTAATTATTACAAAAAAATATATTTAATTTTTTTATGAATTAATTTTAAATACAAAATAGAGCTTAATTAGTTTAGTGTTTAAAGTTCGAGCCCATAAACGCTCCAAGCTGTCACGTGATCTTGATGACGTCACGAACTCATAAATAAACAAACTGCTGCCAAAATGTCAGTCCTAGCGTACATCAAAAGCTGTAGTATTTAATTTATGTCTCTTTCTAAATATTGAAAAATCGATATATATCGGGTGGAACAGAACGAAGGACTTTTACGCAAACGGGGAATTGTTTAGGCTACGTACTTTATTTTTCACTTATTAATCACGTTAATATTTCTAACCGTTTTAGAGATACAGTTTGTTAAACATTAGTGCAAAAATCTGTATGTTACAACCCTAGCAAGTTTACAAAAAAAAAAAAAAAAAATATAAAAAAAAATATCTTTATTTCAGAATATAAAAATTCCATACAATATTGTTAGTACCATAATACATTACAGCTAGATGTTAGTAAGTACATTAAAATTAATCATTAACACAATATTTTGACAATGAGATCAAGATTTATAATAAAATTAAAATTAATTGGAATCATGGATATATGTATAATAAATAATAAGTAAAATAAATTAGTAGATCCTATTGTATGACATGACATGTCATTGTGTCAATTTAAAATGTAAATATCTTTGTAGGGTTGTCACTGATATAAAAATATTTAATTTTAGTGATTTTGTTTTACTTGTTAATTCAGCTTTACGATTATAATAACTCGATTGTAGATCACTTAGATTTCAGCTCAGTCTCTAGAAATGTTCCACCCTGTATATATAAATGTAATGCTATTCGTTAGTCTGGCTAAAACTCGAAAACGGCTGGACCGATTTGGTTAATTTTGGTATTGAATTATTTGTAGAAGTCCAGGGAAGGCTTAAACGGTGAGAAAATATTGAAAAATATTTTTATTTTATTATTTTATTTTTATTACATACATGGAAAACCAACAGCTATAAACATTTCTAAAAACTAAAATAGATTCACAGAGCCAATTACAGGTTCTCACTTATAAAAATTAAGTAGGTAAATAAAGAACAAATATAATCACAAATCAGTTACACACACAAGTCAAGCAACAGCACAAGCCAAGGTTCCTGTGTACAACAAGCTGCAAAACTGCATAGGCACATTAGAAATGGAAAACATTCATAAAGTGGCCATGCACTTCCACCGCCGACTGCACAAAACTTCACGAAAAAACCGAAATACAGAAAATACAAATATATATATATATAAATACAAGTGTACTCATGTAGTACTCGTATAACTTCAGTAAGCCAAGCCCGAACCCGCGCTAGAAGTATCACCCATAAAAAATGCAATTAATTTATTTCTTATTACCGATATGCTATCACTAAATACATCGAAGTCTAAATTCAGTAAAACTTTATTTAAACTCATGCCTGCCCTGCACAAGAAACTGTTTTTTCTATATTTAGTGGAAGCCTGGTTAATACTAATGGGACGAAAGTGCCTTAACCTTCTTAAGGGAACAGTGAAAGAAATTTTACTGAGTAAACTAGGACAATCGACATGGCCTTTAATAATATTTATTAAATACAAAATGTCAGCAATTTCACGGCGTTTAACAAGTGGGATTAAGTGATGTTTCTTACATAGCCTAAAATAATTGGCAGAACTATAATTTACATGCATTTTAAAGCAGAGAAATTTTATGAACTTAGTTTGTAATCGCTCAATCCTATCAACATATATTTGATATTGAGGATTCCAAATCTGAGATGCATATTCGAGCTTGCTCCTCACATAAGCACAATAAAGGATTTTAAGGGTCTTAGGACGAGTAAAACAAGCTGAACTACGCATTATAAACCCAAGAGACTTAGCTGCTTTAGACACTATACTATCAATATGGTCATTGAAAATAAGCTTGGAGTCATGAATAACACCTAAATCCCTCATGGTCTCTACTTGCTGTAGTATGTTACCTTTTAATAAGTATGAAGCAGGAATTATATGTCGTTTACGAGAAAAAGTTACAGTGAAACATTTGGAGGGGTTTAAATCTAGCTTATTTTCCATACAATAGCTATCTAGCCGGTTTAGATCAGACTGCAATGCATTTGCATCAGCTTGCGTATCAATTTTAGCAAAAATTTTCATATCATCAGCAAAACTTAGTAATTTAGAAAACTGGAAACAGGTGCTAATATCATTTACAAATATATTAAATAGAAGTGGACCTAATAAAGAGCCTTGGGGCACTCCGCTTGGTATAGATACCCAGCTTGACATATAATTATTGATCACTACAGACTGGCATCGATTTTTTATATATGATTTGAACCATCTTAAAAGATCACCCCTTATACCGATTAAGTAAAGCTTAGATATTAGAACATCATGATCAATTCGATCAAAAGCTTTACTATAATCAGTATAGATTACATCCACTTGATGGCCATTGTCCATTGCCTCTGAGACAAAGTCATTAAGTAAAGCAAGATTAGATACAGTTGACCTACGTTGAACAAAACCGTGTTGAGTGTTATCTATGGAACTATTAAGTATAGATGAAACCTGCATGTGGACTATTTTTTCTAATAATTTAGCCAAAATACACAATTTGGAAATGGGCCTATAATTCATCACATCCGTTTTAGGACCTTTCTTTAAAACAGGAGTAATAAAAGCCGATTTCCAGATCGCGGGAACGGTACATTCAGCAAACGAACGGCGGAACAACAACGAAACAGGTTTGGTTAAAGTTTTAGCACAGTTAATATAATATAAGGCTGGCACTTGATCGGGACCCGCTGACTTACTTGGATCGAGGCTCAGCAAGAGTTTAGTGACCAAATCATTATCAACCGAAATACTAGCTATATCACTAATAGAATCAGCACATTCATGAAAAATAACACTACTCGACGAGTTATGCGATCCAGGATCCAAAAAACTGGTTTTGAAGTAATCAGAAAACGCATTGCAAATGTCTACTCCTGAGCTCACAGCAATATCACCATAACGTACACTACTAGGAATGCCAAAAGATTTAGATCGAGATTTTATAAAAGACCAGAATTGTTTAGGATTTTTACTAATATTATTTTCAACCATTACAGTGTAATCTATGAAGCATTGCCTTTCCATGCGTTTAACTCTGTCCCTCTGACACTCAAAAGCAAGTAAATCGCACTTATTACCATATAGTTTGTGTCTGCGACGATATTTGTGTTTTTCTTTAATAGCCTTCTTGAGCGATGATGAGTACCATACTGGGTATGAACTTCCGGTAATTAACTTATGAGGGACATACTTATCTCTCAAGTTTTTAAATTTTAAATAAAAGAAATCAACACACTGATCGAGTGTGCGGCTAGAAAATTCAAAGTCCCAGTCTATATCTAAAATATCTAAATTAATTTGTTCATAATTAGCTTTATTATAAAAATATTTCATGACGGGTGCTTGTTTAAGAGAAGCAAAGGAAGCAAATGTTACAGATATATTTAACGCCTTATGATACGGATCTATAGGTACAAGTGGGGTTTGGCAATCACACACAGTCACTACATCATTACAAAGTACAAGATCCAATAATTTCCCAAACGCGTTAAAAACCCCATTATATTGACATAAATCAAAAGTATTTAACTCATCAACAAGATTATACTCGTCGGTAGTAGAATAATTAGATGGCAATAAACACTGATTACCAGGCGTCCATACAATGTTGCTCAGATTAAAATCGCCAATGATAAGGAATTTATCGTCGGGGTTACTAGTCATAACCTCACCTAAATTACTAAGGAAGTTAGAAAGTTGGTCAGAAAACGAATACCCTTGCCCTTGTTTACAAAGATACAAAACGCATAAATGCAATTTTACCGTATCACGCTCTGCATTTGATTTCAATAACAAAGTGAGCCATAAGTCCTCCGCCGAAGAATGGTATATTGGTTGCGGTATAACAGCCAACTCCTTCCGCGTGGCAATAATGACACCACCACCCCGACTTTGTCCCGTCAGCGACAGGTCCCGGTCACGCCGCCAAACAACATACCTATTATCAAAGAGCTCCGAGTCCGAAATGCCGTCCACAAGCCACGTTTCCGTTAGAAAAATAACATCATATGAAGCCAATAAATTATTGCGGTAAAAATCTATTGTTTTAGTACGAAGTCCTCTAACATTTTGATAGTAAATGGAAAGGGTTTTGTTAAAATATCTATCCATTACGTAACATCCAACATCCAATTAACACAGTAATAACAACTTACCAGACAACACTCAGAACACGATTCAATTGCATTCATTTTAATTTTGCTATCGTATTCATTAGAGGCACATAGCAATGAGAAGAATGTGAAGCAGTGTAATAATATAATTTGAACATTATTCATAATCCATTTAATCATAGAACTATTTCCACGAGTATAACAAGGCAAGCAATAATTATTGTAGGCATTTACAACGAGCAAAACAGGGATAAATATACTTTGCATAATATAATCTTTAAGTGCATTTCGGTAATAAGCGCAGGTAACAGGCCGGTATATAAAAATGTAATGCTGTTCGTTAGTTTTTAGGGTTCCGTACCCAAAGGGTAAAACGGGACCCTATTACTAAGACTTCGCTGTCCGTCCGTCCGTCCGTCTGTCCGTCCGTCCGTCCGTCTGTCACCAGGCTGTATCTCACGAACCGTGATAGCTAGACAGTTGAAATTTTCACAGATGATGTATTTCTGTTGCCGCTATAACAACAAATACTAAAAATAGAATAAAATAAAGATTTAAGTGGGGCTCCCATACAGCAAACGTGATTTTTGACCAAAGTTAAGCAACGTCGGGCGAGGTCAGTACTTGGATGGGTGACCGTTTTCTTTTTGCGTTTTTTTTTTCGTTTTTTTTTGCATTATGGTACGGAACCCTTCGTGCGCGAGTCCGACTTGCCCGGTTTTTTGTTTTGTTCACTAGGTTAATCATAATTGTATATATGTATATTGAATATTCAAACACGATGTAAATTGTTCTTGAATAAATAAACTGAAACTGAAACTAGTCTGGTTAAAACTCAAAAACGGCTGGACCGATTTGGTTAATTTTGGTATTGAATTATTTGTAGAAGTCCAGGGAAGGTTTAAACGGTGAGAAAATAATAAAAAATTCAGAGAAAGATAGTCAAAACAAACAATTATAGCGTATTTAGATTTTAAGATTGCAAACAATAATAACAAAATAGTGTCACTGTCACAAAAGATTGTTATTGTTGGTTGTCGAACTTTATGGGTGCGTTCAGAAACAGACTAAAACTGCCCTATCTGTCATATAGCCGTAACAGACTACCGCACCGAACCGCGCCCGGCGGTATGGTATTCACGAACGTAAGGCGGGCCTACCGAACGTGCGAATAGGAGTAAAATTTGCGAACTACCTTGATCGCGGTATGCCCTCTGACACACGATCTAAAGTGCGCCGGAACGCACTAAGTTCGCAGTCCAGTGCGGTCGTCTGTTAAAGCCAACAATATGTTCAATAGGTTAAACAGTTTTGAACGCATCCATAAACAAAATGACAATTGACAATCAACAAATTCAAACTCTGAGGCACAGAATAAATAATAGTACTATCATACCGAAAAGGATACTTTCTACAATCCGTTTGACAGCGATTCAGGGCCGAATCATGCTATCCCTTTCTAATGTATAGCACTATCCCTTTCGGCCATTTAGGGTTGTCAAAATTCAAGTCATTATCTTATCTGTGGTCATGCATGCAAAAGGACGTCAAGTGCTGCCAACCTTAATAACTTCTCGAAGCAATGCTGAGCCGAGTTTGCCCACAGTCTGACGTGCCAACAGGATTTAAAAAAAACCAGCCAAGTGCGAGTCGCACTCGCGCAAGAAGGGTTCCGTACCATTACGCAAAAAGTGGCAATAAATCACGTTTGTTGTATGGGACCCCGCTTAAATATTTATTTTATTCTATTTGTTGTTATAGCGGCAAAAGAAATACATCATCTATGAAAATTTAGTCTAGCTAATCTAGCTATCACGGTTCATGAGGTACAGCCTGGTGACAGACAGACAGACAGACAGACAGACGAACAGACAGACGGGGTCTTAGTAATAGGATCCCGTTTTCACCCTTCGGGTACGGAACCCTAAAATGCAGCGTTAAATTCACGTGCCCTGACTGACTGACTGACTGACTCATCAATGCAGAGCCGAAACTACAAATGCTAGAAAGTTGACATTTGCACACCAGGTTACATTTGTAATGTGTACAAGAAATAAGAACCGATTTTAAGGGGTTAAAACGGAGTTCAAAGTTTGTATGGGATTAAAATTTTATTTTAAGCTGGGAACCTGAAACTTCTTTAGAAGGTATTTTATTAAAATAGAAGAAAACTAATTTCAGCGTGATGCCAACGGCCGCTTTCTATCACCGCACCGCTCGCCGTCGGCAGGGTGTTCATCCTCACACCCTAGAACCTAAATGGTCGCGTACTGTGCGATTTGAGAGGAATTTCCTCCCGCGGACGCTCCGGCTGTGGAATGAGCTCCCTTCCGAGGTTTTCCCGAGGGTCTACAGTATGGGGTTCTTCAAAAAAGGAGTGTACAGGTTTTTAAAAGGTCGGCAACGCGCTTGTAACACCTCTGGAGTTGCAGGCGTCCATGGGCTACGGTGACTGCTTACCATCAGGCGGGCCGTAAGCTTGTTTGCCACCGATGTGGTATAAAAAAAATTAAATGTTGTGTACTTTCCGTGCATCACTCGTCCATGGCCAGTGATGAACGGAAATTACACAACAGTTATGTTATGTAATGATATGTGTTGTAATGTTAAGTTGTAAGTTTTATTTTTGTTCCTCTTTTTATCTGTTATTTCTGTATTTCCTTTTGCTACGAATAAACTATTTCTATTTCTAATTTAGCTTGCAAATTGAACCTGAAAAACATTGGTAGTATTAGCTTATTTTTGGTGCCATAGAGAATATTTACTTACTCAACACTCATAGCTCCTTTAACTGGCTAACGCAGTACCGTAGATTCTCGGGGGCGTAGATGCACAGCACCTTTTTGGACCTCTTTCCATTTCCATATCCTTTCCCCTTTGTCTTTGCTCCTGAACCAGCATCGCCGTTTAATGTTGTCTTGTCACCATCAACACCCTTTGAGAAATAAAGAGTTATTTATTAGTTATTAGCTCGAAAGAATGGGTGAAGATCGTACTGTAAAGAGGGCATAATTGGGTCGACCGATTGGGTCCTGAAGGTCATCGTAAGTATCGGTGGGCGGATAGAGTGGAGGCAGATCTCCGGGAGCTCGGCGTCAGTGAAAGCTGGCGTGAATCTGCGCAGGACCGGGTAGAATGGCGTTCTTTTGTGTTGGAGGCCAAGATTCATTTTGAGTCATTGGGCCAAACTAGTAAGTATGTATTAGCTGGGATAAAAATTTGGGCATTTGAAAATAAAGTTATTTGACTGTCGGTCAATAAAAATTAGGCAACAAAAAGTGCATATAAAAACAGAGTTCAAATAACTACATAATACTAACCTACGTATGAATACATGTACGCAATTATGAAAGAATAAAGAATATTTTAACTAAATTCAATATTACGGTAGGTAGGTACATCTTATGGCTGGTGTTTTTATTTTATTTCTAGGTTTAAATTTAGTTTTATTATTCTATTATAAGAATTAATGTCTATGATATACTTATTGCGGTTTCTATAAAATTCCTAACATGATAATAATACGACGAGTATATCTGTAAAGTTTTCACTTTTATTTTAACCAATAACTGCTTGAGAAAACACAATAGCTGATTATAAATGAATATTATATATTTTTTTATAATTAACGAGGTAAAAATAAATAAATAAAGACAAATACCTGATTACTGTCTGCGTCTAACTAAAATATGAAAATATTTATTTGTTTTACAAGGGGCCAAAGTTGTTGTTTAACCTCTCGTGCTAATATTAATAGGCATTGATAGGTACCTGATCCACCCCTTCGTCGTCACCGCTGACACCCTAATATTAAGTGATAAGAAATAGTTATACATTAGTACAGTATAAGCGTTATTATTTTTATAATGTTATGCATTTTCTTTTGCATGTATACTAGGAGTCAAATTAGATTTAAAAAAATCGTTTTGAGTAATTAATATTCAGCTAGCTGGAAATCATTTTAATACCTTCACTTGGTTCTAAATGCGTATAATCAGACTTTGCTCCATGTGTGGATAAATTTTGGGAGCCTTAGGAGATACATTTTACCTTGAAGTGACAAAACCACTCGATATGGAAGGAACCTACCATCAATTGCAATGTCACTACTAGGTTGTGGTGGATTAGAGTGAAAAAAAAATCAGATTATATTTAAAAAATAAAAGAAATTCAAAGTGGCGGCCATTTTTTACTATCTTTGACTACGAAATCATGTAAAGGTATCATGCGTATCCTCTGATGTCAATTTTTATCATGATTAGAGCAAATTTTCCGTCAGTCGTACCGTTTTAAAACGGCTTATTATTAACCGGGCAACTAAAATATTAAACAGGAACTTTCACTGGGCATATATAATAATAGAATTTGGCTGTGCATTAATATTTTAGCAGCAATAAATTTATATTAGCCTCAAATTTAAGCATCATATTATTAAAAAACTGGCAGCAAAATCAAGCCACCAAAAAAAATTATAGGGAACTTGAATTGATAAGTTGGCGTCTAAAATAATAAGTTGGCAACTAATATTGTAAAGCGATCATAAAATTTGGTTGTTTATATATTTTGTACATAAACAGAATACCTAAGATACCTATATACATAAGCTTTGAATACTCCATTTTTTAATAATTTAAATTTAAACGTTAGTACTTTAAATTGACAAATTTCCTAATCCACAAAATACCACAAATTTATTTACGTATAATACCCTACTATAGTTACTATAAGTACTTATAGTCGAAATTCCTAATCATGAAACACCTAATGGCCATTATACCATTAGGTCTTTACATTTTTAATTACTAATTTCAATAGTTACCACTGTGTTCTGCCAGAGACAAAAGATAGGTGCGACGACGAGCGAAGCGAGGAGGAGCGTGTTAGGTTGATCGTGTAGTGACCAAACAAAATATTTTAAAAGAACTTCATTTTTAAATTAATAGATAGCCGTTTTTTTTAATGTGCTTCATAAATAGTTTCCAATATAATAATTCAGTTGCCAAATAAATATTTGGTACCTGCCTAAACAGTAACGGCATTAAAATACAACTCATATTGATATATTTTAAGGCTCCATTTTAGTTGCCAAACTATTAATTTTAGTACCCATTTCTATTATTTTGAACTAGCCAAATTCGATTAATTAGTTGACTGGTTAAATACGTGCCTTTTAAAACTACAAGCAAAAAAACTGAAAAAGAGCAAAAATTTTTCCACAACTCCTGGAATGGAGCAAACTCGGATTACATTAATTTAGAACCAAATGAAGGTACGAGTATTAAGACGAGTCCAGCTTGTTGGGAATAAATTCCTGGAAAAAATCTAATTTGATTGGCCTATACCTATTTAACGGGGATTGCTTCGAGAAAAACAAATTCCATACCCATTTTTAAAAGCTTCTAATTGTTATGTAGTTAAAAACTTAAGAAATAAAATCGGCCAAGAGTATGTCGGGCCATGCTCAGAACAAGCCAAACGGGGGCAATTAGTAAGTATCATGTACATTAGAAGCAAGGGACTAAGGGAGTACCTTCAGTACCTTGGCAGCGCTTTGTACGTCTTTTTACTAAGAATAGAAGATTTTTTGAAATAACTCAAATACGGCTAGACCGATCATGGTCCCTAGTATTAATTGAAAGCTTTTGTTTCACGATTGTTTTCATATTTTTGGACCCATCATGGTTCAAAAGTTAGAGGGGACACATATTTTGTTACTTTCGGAGCGATTATTTCCGAAAATATTATAACTTTATCAACAGAAATATGGTTGTACTTTGGCCGTAATGTTACCATGGAGATCTGTCCACAACGTTACCATGGAGATCTGTCCACAACGTGACACTCTTTCGTGCATACTACCGGTGTTCATCCATTTATAAGACGTTATCACGTCAAAATAGTTTTTGTAGACCCTTATTCGACTCGTTCGCCATGCATGGTTAATGTATCCATGCCAAATTAGTACTAACAATCACGGAGCAAAGCCACGGACGGACAGACGGACTTGGCAGAACTATAAGGATTTGTAGGTAGTGTAGGGACTACTCTACCCTAAAAACAAATATAAGGGCATAGCTGTTGCTAATATTATGAATCACACTACGTAAAAATATTTTCTATAATGCTTATTACTAGTAATAACCAGAGTACAGAGGACAACAAATACGCTTGTATGTAAAAGCGGCAGCGTGACTTCGTCTTATAAACGCGTGCGCGCGCATGTGTGAATAGGTACTGTGAATGCATAGTAGTCCGTGGCGCTCACGACAAAAAAGTGCGATTTACGGCACTTGATGTTGATAGAATTTCCTTTTGCAGAGTTGCTCCTTTTGACTCACAGATTGATTTAGGAAGGGGAGCCAATCGAATTTTAGATGCAAAATTTTGACCTAAGGGTCCGGGTGCCCCCCGAAATATGTAAAAAAATAAGTTTTTCTCTGTGCTCAAGTTTGGTATAATTTTCGAGTAAATCATGGATGCTAAATTCATTTCTGATATTTAATTTATACGGTTTTATATAAATAATATAAAAATATGAAAACTAAAAGTTTGCCATTTTATTTAATTTTTTAGAATAAATGCCTAAATTTTTCTTATTTTTATATATACATAAAAAATAAAAAAATCATACAAAAGCTCTACTATTTCTCGTTATAAAAACTATACACATGGCTAATTCTAAAAATGTAGCGAGAAAAAAATGAAATGCAGACCTACTTTCGACCACTAGCTCACTGAATAGTATACAAAGATACTATGAGTTACAGCTATGAGAATTACTGCGTTTGATGAGATCCCTTAGAACATTTTAGGAACGGGAGCCCCTTTGATTTTTGGTGCGGTGTGAATGAAAGGGTGGGGATGATCTGTCCCATACAATCATAAATTTATGAAAGCATCTGTTTAGGTTTCTGCATTAAGTTTGGTGTCATTATCGAGGAAATTAAAAGAAAAAAAAAAGGAAAATGGACTAATAATTACATTATTTCGTATTTTAAAGATTTTACTACCTATATATTTGTAAACACTCTTTAACATTGCTTATCCTCGGTGCACAACGTAATCCGATTTAAGGGACGTAGCTATACGGAGGAAAATTATTTAAATATTAGTCAATATTTACAATATTAATTTGTATTTTGAAGATTTAATTATCTACATGATTACTTTCTTTTGATTTACTCGAAAATGTTACCAAACTTTAATGCAGAAACCTAAACAGGTGCTCGCATAAATTTATGATTGTATGGGACAAATCTACCCCACCCTTCATTCCAACCGTACCAAAAATCAAGGTGGCTCTCCTTCCTAAAATGATCTAAGGATTCTAAGGACTCACTATGTATAATAAAAAGGGATCTCATCATCATTAAACGCCGTGAATCACTTAGCTGTAGCTCACATCGTTGTATCTTGTTCAATATGAGGTCGAAAGTAAATCTACATTTCATTTTTTTTGTTCACATTAATGTATATTAAATATGCCATATGTATACTTTTTATAACGAAGAATAGTAGGGCTTTTTCATGAATTTTTTTTTGTGCATTTTACAAAAAGGAAAAATATAGGCTTTTATTCGAAAAAAAATTAAATAGCAAATTTTTTATTTTTCATTTTATTAAATTATTTATATGAAACCGTATAAATTAACTATCAGAAACAAATTAAGCATCCTTGAGTTACACGAAAATGATACCAAACTTGACCACATAGCAAAACTTTATTTTTTTACAAATTTTGGGGGCACCCTGCCTTAGGTCAAAATTTTGCATCAAAAATTGGATTGGCTCCCCTTCCCAAATCAATCTGTGAGTCAAAAGGAGCAACTCTGCAAAAGGAAATTCCATCATCATCATTTGCCGTATAATTAAGTGAACACCAGGGACTATAGCATGTGTATGTAAGGTTATAGAAAAAGTGTACTTAGCTACTATTTTTTTCAAAAGGAATATTGATTAAAAATAAAATAAAATCCATACAAATTTTATACGTCAGCTTAGTGACAGTCCTTAAAAATGTATGTGAATATGCGTCATACAACTCAGTCAATTTTCTCTAGACACTTTCTCTTATAAAAAATAGAAATAAAAATGTTTCGATTTCATAACTTATAAATCACATGTTCAAACAGTGTAAAAATAATGACTAAAATGAAAATCTGAGTTTGATACAAAATTATTTTTTTTTCTAAGTCTTAAAGTACCCTTTTGTAGTAGAGGTAAAATTAGATAACTTGGTTTTTATTGTCAACATAATAAGTGTAACAAAATAAGGGGGTGGCGTGTCTTCTGGCTACAGTTTGAGAAATTTATTCCCATACAAACGTGAACCACCTTTACATGTACCATCGATAATTATTTGTGGTGTTACCTCAGTTATTCTTTTTCTGATTTCCTGTAAAGGACAACCATTTATGCGGGTTAGGAGTAAAAAATATAATAAGTAAAATTACATAACTGGGTCAAACAGATCACTGTGTTATGTCTTTCCTGTAGACATACACAAGAGTTAAGGGCTATAAAGGTTAATTTTCTTATTTAACCCTTATCCACGTGAAAAGGTCCTCCTTTTATTTAGAGAACTATGATAAAATCATTGCTTACACGTCCACAAGCTGTTAACTATAGCCCACAGGAGAGAAAAATGTGCTGTTCGCGATAACACACTAGTAGAGGTAAAATTAGATAACTTGGTGTTTATTATCAACATAATAAGTGTAACAAAATAAGGGGGTGGCGTGTCTTCTGGCTACAGTTTGAGAAATTTATTCCCACACAAACGTGAACCACCTTTGCATGTACCATCGATAATTATTTGTGGTGTTACCTCATTTACTCTTTTTCTGATTTTCTGTAAAGGACAACCATTTATGCAGGTTAGGAGTAAACAACATTATATGTAGAAGGACTATCGTGCATTTGGAAAGACAATTTCAAACATCCACCATACCATACACCTACGACCTTGGTATGATTGAAATTTTCTTGCTTGCTTGTCATTCCTGTATTAAATTTATTTGAAGGAAAACTAAATCATTTCAAGAAAGTATAAGACACTCAATAGCAATAGAATAAAGTGATCTATCCTTTCGTATCTATATCGATTGCTCTTGATTATAATCAGAAACCAAATTTATTGTAAACTAGACTAAAATAATTCTTCACTTTTGGGCTTTCCAACTGAAATAATGGAAATTTGTTAGTGTTAGGCTAATTCAGTGTCCAACGGCTGGGCAAAGGCTTCCCTTCGTGTCCTCAACCCTGCTGTTTGTAGCTTCCCGCCAATCCGGATAAAATGCGTTCAAGTCGTCCCGCCATCTCCTTTTCGGCCTGCCCTCATACGGTAACCATTTTGACCCACTTTCGTAATTATTTTATATAATGAAAAATATATCTCAAATACACTACCGCCTTGATTGCCTCGCTTAATTTCTGAAATGTGTAAAATAAATTTGTTTTATCTTTAGGTTCATAGATTTATTTTAGAAAAAAATATAATAGGAAGCATAGGAAAAAAACACAAAATTAGACATTGAGTCCGCAATATGTGTATTGTATTTTTATTTTGTCAATTTTGTGCTGTACAGGTCTAAAATAAAGAACAACTAAAATAATGTGTTCCAAAAATATGAATGTTATACCTGTGATACAAGTTGCGTAACCTATTGATGACAAAAATAAACGAATTAGAATCTATTTTAAACATGTGTTTACGTTAAAGTTGGTACCTTTGAAATTTTGTGTAGATACATTCCTAGTATTCCTACTTAGAAATTTTATACGTTTGAATATTTTATCTTTAATTCTCAAAATTCGTTTCTGTTTTTGTTCTTCTTCTTCAGAAGTCGTCTACTCTTGTAGGTCGTGGCTGTTTTGATGACGCACATGGCTGGTCTTTATTTCCTGTTTTGTTGTTGGACTTCAAACTTTCCCTTGCGATGTCTCTCCATTGCTGACATTGATCGATAGCGTTGCGTCGTGTGAACTCGACTACGGATGACTTCGTCGCTATTTTTAAGGAGTTTTTAAGGGGACCATCGCGTAGGATAATAATATCGTCCTCTGGATCCTTTCCCTTCGATCTGACTCTGTACCTACTACCAGTCAGCTACAGCAGTTTTTTTAGAATACATTAATATGATTAAGAAGATTTTTCAGACTAAAGAAACAAATAAAAATAGAATAGAGTAGATTGAATAAATTTTTAATCAGTAGTTACAAACCAGCTGTAAACAAATATATTCGTTAGCACTACGTTTTGATAAAAGCGTGAAATATATATAAGGTTGTTTAACCTTAACACATCGGCTATGAAACGCACGCTCCGAGCGTTTAAGGTGCAGTAGGTTCAGCAAGCAGCTTTTGAATAATCGGAGCGCTTTTTTAGATCATAATACGATTGCCAAAATTTTTTAGCAATCTTAAGGATTTTCTCGGATACCTTCATCGAATCGAAATATTTAGGTACTATTATACCTATTTTGTGTTATCTATGAGACCTCTATGGCCATAGAAGAAATAGTTAATTGTCTTGTCACTCAGGTCAATGTCATTCAATAAAATAACGTAAACATTTACATATGTTATTATTAATATAAATAATGAATAGGTACATAAAAGGTACCTTCGCTCCCAAAAAAAACAAACATAGGTAACAAACGCACCTTATATTAAAAATTTGTAGCAAAAGCAAAAATTTAAAATTTCTTCTAAAAATCATCTAAAAATGCCCAATTTTATTTTTGATCGAACTCATCGATTACTTTTGTTTTATTAACATAAAATTAAAATTCAAAAACATGCTACATATATGTTGTCCTGGGCATGTACGTGCCCAGGACAGCGGATAGTAGGTATGTGCCATCTCGCTCACGCTTACGGTCAGAAAGGGTGAGAGAAGAACCTGAACAAACGGGGCCGGGGCCATTGGTTGAAACAACATTTGTAATCTATGGTGGTTGACTTGACAGCACCGAGTCGAATGTGCTGTTTTACTATGTATCATTTTCTCAATCACACTATAGATTATTTTATAATGAAGACAAAGTTTTCATGAATAATATATATTATATTGTGTACATATATAGATGGTCAAGCAAATCTTGTCAGTAGAAAAAGGCGCGAAATTCGAATTTTCTATGAGACGATATCCTTTCGCGCCTATATTTTACAAATTTGCCGCCTTTTTCTACTAACAAGATCTGCTTGACCAACTTTAGCACCTCATTATCTTAGTAGGTACCTATATTAAAAGAAGAAAGAGGAGGAATATCTCTCAATTGAACTAACTTTTAATAGAAATTCATATTTGAACTGTTCCTGGATGATATTAGAGCGCACTACTAGTTATATCCACTAGTAATTAATTACCTTTTAGTATATTATTTTCAAAAGAATAATAATATAAGCGTACCATTTTTGCTGGCATAGGAGCATTTTCTTTATCCTGAAAAAAGAAGTATAAAGCAATATATAAAATAGTCAAACATCAAGGTTTTTGTTGCTAGAAATTGTAATGCAAAGATTTAAAATGAAGCGAATTAGAGTACCGAGTAGAAGTTTTACATACAAATAAGTATACAATACGTGTTTGTGTCACTCTAAAATTCTAAAAACGTGAATTGTATTTATTCCGCCAAAATGTATGTATTTATGTCTTACTTATTAGCTATTTTCACTAGATTTTGAAGTTGTTCAATTTTAGAAATTGTGCACACAGGTGACACAGCTCGCTCTCTCTGTGGCTCTAATTTCCAGGTCTCAAAAACCTGTGCAACCAGCTGCAAAAAATCATGGCCACTTTATGAATGAATTCATTCATAATGTGATCATTATATTTTGCAACTCGCTGTACTTATATATACATTATAACTTACCAATATTTTCATCAACTTCGCTTGGAAATCGCCCGTCGCCTTCAGTGCCTCATTTGTAATTCCCTGAAATGTTTGACGTAAAATACGCTTTTTTGCAATGTTTCTAATTGTAAGAATTAGATAGTTACAAATAAAAAGGCAGGTGATTCTAGGTCCCTCAAACACCAGACATTTGGTTTTAGGATGGAAAATAAATCTTTTACTGTTTTTTTACATTAAATTTAAATACTTAGGAATTCTCTATGGTCCCCAAGTTACAGGCTCGGCCTAGTTTGGGGACTACTGTCAATTTGTATTGATGTAATGTTTTTTGCCTCATTAAACCTTTTTCATTTTCTATTCATTTAAAGGTGATAATTCGGATAACGACTGCAGTAGCTTGTTACGCGCGCGATTAACTAACTAACGCGGGAAACTTGCAGTTAGTTTACTATTATGTAATGTAGGACAAGAGTACCGATCTAGCTACTATTAGTTGGCATGTTGTATTCGTGTCCATAAAACTTATGTTGCACTGTATTGCATTTTTTTCTGAGACTTTTCTTCTCTACTACAAACAATAACTCTTCTAATGTAGTATTATTTTTATACATACCTCGAGGAGCAGATTATTTAACTACAGAAAAAAGGTTAAATTATAAATATATTCATATTACAATAAATTACAAAAAATCATAATATGTAGGTACAGGTACCTACTTGCGACATTTAGGTCCATATTTTTGAAATATAAAAAGTGATAGTGTCCTTCTAAGTGAATTCTGCACCTAATAGAAAGTGCCATTATAAAGTACCTATAGGACATTAATACACTTAATTACCTGTAAACGTGTGCATTATTAATTAGTACATTAAAATGTATAATAAGAAAGTCTTTGCTGGTTTTATGAACAACTAAGAGGTTTCGTACAAAAACAAAAAATGTTCGATCGTAACTGGTTACGTATGAGAAGAAAATAGTTTTTGATCGCAACTGGTTTCGTACAAGACCGAAAAAGTCTTCGATCGCAACTGGTTACGAAGCTCCGGTTGCGTACGCGGCCGAAGGGGAAAATTTAGTCTACTTTAAAATCTCTTTGAGAAGGTACTATCAAAAACTAGCCTTTTAATCTAATTTAGCCTTAATTTAACCTTATAATCGCCCAAATCGTATTTTGACAAAGTTGCGTTCGGCGCTCGAGGTCTCAAACTTGGATTATTCATTGGCTCAACATCATAAAGAAGTCTGCAAAAAATCAGAACTACCGGATTTGAAGCAAATGCCAAACGTATAAAATTACTGTATTATTAGATATAAGCGTTCGTTTAACTTTGAAAATAAATAATATTTTGTAATTTTATTAAAAACTAAAATGTTTTTTTTTCTAGTGTAATTTGCACCATAAGAGTGGGATCAAGCCAGGATCAAGCTTACTTTGCATAAGTAGGTAGGTAGGTATACATAATTATTACACGGTGACAGTGTGGAAGTGTAAGTAATAAATTGATATTCCTGACAAGGGGGCTATCCATAAATTACGTCATCGATTTTTGACGATTTTTGTCATGTAATCATCCAAAAATCATGCTTCAAATGACCCCATTTCCTCCTATTTCATGCTACCGTCATCCGATGTCCAGAGCCCCCCCCCCCCCTAATTTGAAATGACGTAATTTATCATGTTGTTAATAAATAAAAGTGAAATATGTACCAGCTGGAATAAAATAAGTATATTTAGACGTTTTACTTTCGAAAAATTATTTTGCAAAGTTTAACTATATCAAAAGTAGAAAATTAAGTAATAAATAAGAGTCAGGCTACACTCTAACTCTGCAACATATTTGATAGCACCGGGTGTACAAGTGTTAGGTATTTTAAACGACATAATTTTATAGTAGTTTGACGTCTATGATAACACTTCCACAATCTGTGCTATCAAATAGAGATGTGCTATCAAACAGAGTTTGCGTAGCCTGATGCTGATTATCATACTTTTAATATAATGCTAATAAGCAAAAATGTAAGTTCGAAAAGCAAGCTAGCTTAAAGTGGAAAACCCGTGGAGAGTTAAAATGGAGAAAAAAAACTTAATTTAATACATTTCGACACTTCGGTCCGATCGCTCTTAATCAACTGAGCTACAGAAGCTTATATTAGACGCATAGCGACATCTACTGTAAGAATTTTCTATATCAACGAGATTGGATTTCCCAAGTTATATTGAGATTTCACCAATAATAAGATGCTTACTAATACTAAAGTAAATTTTATCAAGCAGATACGCCTGCTAGCGATAATACGAATAACAGTTGCTACACAACTAGTAAATTGATAACTCTAAATAAATACCTTTTTTTCCCCTTTGTTTAACTTGGCCGTCTGGAGATTAAGCAATAAGATTAGTTATATATATATATATATATATATATATATCTATATTTTTTATGTACTGTCTCCTCCATATATTGATATATTGTTTACGTCGCATAAGATTAGTTATTTTACAAGATTTTATGTTATAGTTTTATTCTGGTGTCTGTCTGTAATCAAATCGTACATGTCTGACTTACGCATAGGTACCCATGTAACTTAAATTATAAATACCTAATGGAAACCGACAGAATATAGTTAATGACTGACAACGAGTTAGAGACCGATTCAGATTTCACCATTTATGGTTTTGATCTTATTTTAACCTTTTGCGGGCTATACTCTCGTCGAGAGACCCCGAGACAGGCCGAGAACGAGTGTGTACATGCTGCTCTCTTCTCGTCTCGCTCTTCCTTATCTCTTCTCGCGCTTCTCCGATTGGCACAGTTTTTGCGCTATCCCTCGTTGCACCGCTGCCAGCTGCTTCTGGACGCTTATTATTCTTGCGGCCGGGGCCCATACGCTTGCGGCGTATTGGTTCCAAGGTCGCTACGAATATGATCCTAATTAACCTCGGAGTGAAGTCCCTAGCTTGCCTTTGCCGCTCTGGAGAGCTTGCTTGTTGATACCCACTGCCTTTTTGCAGACGTTGAAAGTGAGCTTGTCGTCGATGGTAACACCTAACATTTTTATTTCCTTGACACCTTACTCAGGCTTGGGGTGTCGTACTTCAATTTCCGCGTAATGGTCATTGCATTGGTCTTGTGCGGCGCGAATTTCAATTTGTTTCTCACGCCTCATTCCTGCCTGAGCATGTTCGAGAGCTGAGTTGGCCTTGACCTCGATTTCCATTGCGGTGTCTCCATCAACCATAAGTGCTACATCGTCAACGACTGCCTGTCAGTAGTCGTCCCTGCTTTGGAGACTTTTGAGGGGACAGAGGGGTTGGGAGTTGAGGATCGAGGGGTTTGGGTTAGGAGTTAAGTGAAGTGTTCTGGGAGTATGGGGTCGGGGAAGGGTTGGTGCAGGGTCGATGGGTTCAGTGATCAGGGTTTTATGTGTTGTGAGGTTAAGTAATCGGAGGGTTGAGGGATTGGGTCAGTGGCGGGGTGGAGAATGTATTTAGTGTAGAGACAGGAATAATTTCCCAGACGGACTCGAGGAAAATCCTGACTATTTATTAAAGTATACGAATTTAGTGTTAAACATGATTATTTTTTTTATTCATGTGTCACGCTCTTAATAATGTCTTAAAACAAAAATGGAATAATAAAAACTTTTTACGAAAAAAAGAAAACCAACTTCAAAACAGACGAAATAAAATATTATCCTTTCTTAAGTACATAGTTATATGGCTATATATGCGTTACCGACTGATATTTTTGTAGTCGGTGCCAAGCCAAGTAGTAACAATACCAGTCCAGTCAAAAATATTGAGCTTCATGTCCCAATAAATTTGTAGGTATTTGTGTAAAGTTGTATTGGGGTTTCTGTGCATAACTCCCAATACAACTGTACTAATGATATTATAAACGTGAAAGTAATTATGTCTGCCTCTTTATCATATTTTCATGGCTAAACAACTGAAGCGTTTTAGGTGAAATTTGGCATGAAGGTGAATTATTTGAATTATTTTATATAAGGGACAGAAACGGGATATAAGTCCCGTCCCAATCCCACACTTGTGTGCTATTATAGACTATTCGATAATTAGTTAGAAATGTTCTTTAAGAAATACGACGGCAAATAAACGCTTTGGATTTACACTAATGTGCCTACGTACATACTACGACATACTGCATGGCCGCCATCTTGGATTTCAACATGGTCATCATGTTCGAAATCTCCACTCCCTAAAACCTATAAAATGATATCTATGACGTCTTTAGCTAATACGAAGTGTGTGGCCGCCATCTTGGATTCCAAAATGGTCATCATTTTCGAAATCCGCACTCCCTAAAACCTGTAAAACAACACCCATGACGACTTTTATGACATACTTCACGGCCGCCATCGTGGATTCCAAACTGGTAACCATTTTCGAAATCTGCACTCTCTAAAACCTATAAAACGACACCCATGACGACTTTTATGACATACTGCACGGCCGCCATCTTGTATTCCAGCGCGCCCGGCTTCTATAACTATTCACGTTGTAAAATATTGTAGGCTATTAAAAAACACCCTGTATAGCGGCCAAACAAATTTCTTTGGCAAAAACATTCTTGTGTCGCCGTAGTCGGGTAACACGCGAATAGAATCCAGAGCGCTTGTAGATTCGTAATTCGAATTACCTACCCGATAAATTAATGTGTTATCGGGTGCAAGCAAGCAAAGCCGGGTGCAAAACCTAACAATATGTATATATTTGAAATGTACTAATTAAGCCCTTTCAAATGATATACAACATATCATCATTACATATTTTTATTTTTTTGGTTCGTGACTTTATGACTTCTAGAGGGCGCCGTGTTCAAATTGTTGTGACGTCAATAGCCTTTAACCAGCGGACGATTAAGACGATTCGAATGATACATCGTTTGTCAAATTATATTGAGTACTTTAGAAGTTAACAAATGAACATACATACATACATACCCACGTACATACGGGTCAAAATCATAACCATCCTTTTGCGTTGCCGTAGTCGGCTAATAAATGTATGACTCGACCGTTTAGAAAAATATAGAAAATTAAAATGACTAAGCAAAACTCATTTTTTAGGGCTAGTTAAATAAAAGCTTGTAAAAATGGATCGCTTAGCCCGCGCGCGCGTGATATATCAACAATACGAAATTTTTAATTTATTATATGAAGTAATAGGTATATATCAAATATGAATATATTTTATTCGATATATATTTTTTATTTATTCAATAAAAAAATTAAAATAAAAAACAATACGAAATTTAAGTGTAAAAAAATACAAAAAGTTATACCAGCATATAATTACTGGGGATCGAATGCTGACCTTCCGTGTGCAAACAAAAAAGCAAACGTTTGCAAAATGCGCCATGATAGTTCTTAGCTTAGCTGACGAAACTCGGCTACTTATTCTCGACTACAAACTATATATCCAAATACCGCCTAAACCAGCGATATTTTTTTTCTGCATGTTTTGCTATTTACTCTGTAAACATGTGTGGAGATGCAGTGCCCGATTATGATCTTCGTAACAGACGAAATGAAAGTCTTTGATGTGAACACCTAATGTTATATTTCGGAGCACAACACTCATACGTTCAAATAATGCACAACAGTATTTTCAATATTAAATTCAACGGCTAAGCAAAATAGATCGACATTTCTTATTGACGTCCCGAGACGATGACATAGAGCGAGGTACAGTACAGGCATGCGCGAGTGCGCGCGCATCTTTACTCGCCACATGGCTCCCCTCCAGAGACCGTCACTACGGGCGAGAATAATCAGGAAATCTCACCATACGACCTGAACGTGTAGTGATGATTTTTCTTCTTTCGGGGTTAATACTCTCTTGGGGAGTATGTTCTCTAGCACAGGTGCTGTCTTCCACTGTATAAGCCGGCTTGAGACGATCAATCGACACCGTGACGGGTTTCCCCTTAATGGACAGTTTAAATACCTTTTCAGTTCTTTCCAGCACCAAGTGTGGGCCGGTGTATGCTGGTTGCAGAGCACCGCGCAGAGCGTCTTCTCTTAGGAACACGTGACTGGCAGTGGCTAGGTCCTTAAAAACAAAGATTGATGGGTGACTGTGTCTCGATGCTGGCTTTGGCTGAAGCTTCTCAGTAAGCGACCGAAGACGAGCTATATAGTCCGTTACGTCAGTCGTACAGGTTGAGCTTGAATGAAAGAATTCGCCAGGTAGTCTCAGACTCTCTCCATAAACGATCTCAGCTGAAGAAGTCTGCAGGTCTTCTTTAAAAGCACTCCTGATCCCTAGCAGGACTAAAGGAAGTGACTCAGTCCAGTTCTCCGATGAGTGGCAGGTGATAGCGGCTTTAAGTTGCCTGTGGAAGCGTTCCACAAGACCGTTACAGGCTGGGTGATATGCTGTCGTCTTTTTGTGATGGAATCCTGATATTTTAGCAAGGTGTTGAAATAAGTTTGATTCGAATTGTCGTCCGCGATCTGTGACGATTGATAAAGGGTATCCAAATCTTGCTATCCATCCAGACAATAGAGCTTTCGCGACCGTTTCAGCCGTTGCGTCGACGATTGGTATCGCTTCAGGCCATCTTGAGAATCGGTCCACGGCAGTTAGGCAATAGCGGAACTCATTGGATGGAGGAAGAGGTCCTATAAGATCTATATGGACGTGCGCGAATCTTGCGCGTGGCAGTTCGAAAGTGCTTAGAGGTGCTGTCACGTGCCTCGTTATCTTCACGCGTTGGCAAGGAATACAGGCGCGTGCCCAATCACGACAATCTTTTCGAATCCCTGGCCACACGTAGCGTGTTGCGACTAGTTGCGCTGATGCGTTTGCCCCGGGATGACTCAACATATGCAGGCTGTCGAAAACTTGTTTTCGCATCGCTTGCGTAACGAAGGGTCTAGGCTTCGATGTACTGATGTCACAGTACACTTCAGTATTGGAGCCAGGAAGCATCACATCGGGGTCACCAGTGTGGAGATGCAGTGCCCGATTATGATCTTCGTAACAGACGAAATGAAAGTCTTTGATGTGAACACCTAATGTTATATTTCGGAGCACAACACTCATACGTTCAAATAATGCACAACAGTATTTTCAATATTAAATTCAACGGCTAAGCAAAATAGATCGACATTTCTTATTGACGTCCCGAGACGATGACATAGAGCGAGGTACAGTACAGGCATGCGCGAGTGCGCGCGCATCTTTACTCGCCACACATGTCTCAAAAATAAAAAAACTCTTATGATATCGATACGACTATTTGTTTAGTATAGGGGCCAGGTATCACGCCTTCACCATTTAAAAAAAATCCAAAAACCGGATTGGTAAAAAAAAAACTTTAATCAAAGAATCTGGTCACAAAATTTCATGAGAATCGGTTAAGAATTGCGACCTGTAGAGGAGAGCATCCGGACATACAAAAGCAAATTGCTCGAGTCAAAACGTAGACCTTCGCTACGCTTCGGTCAATAATGGTTTGGAGAACGTTATCTTAATTCTCTTCTTCTAAAATATCGGTTACTGAAATAGTTTTGTTCTTTCCTGTAACGTTATGTCAAAGAACGAAATTATTTTGTTCTTTTACAAAAACGTTTTCACATCACCTATTCGGAAAAGGGCTTTTTCTTCCTCGCTAGGAGGGATCAAAGTGGCACTTTTCCTCCCTGCTAGGGGGGATCAAAGTGGCACTATTCTGTTCGCGACACTGTTTTTGTTATTTTTTGCATTCTTTTTTTAGCTTGAACAATATTTTGAAACATAATACAAATTATTATGTTTCAAAATATTGTCAACACTAAGATTTTTTTTATTTTCCTCATAGTTGATGTGAAAAGCAGTATGTGTCACACAGTATCAAAATTATTTCGTCTTGGGCGTTAACACTTGAATCCCTCATTACGCTCAGGATTCTATTTTAGAATCCCTCACTACGTTCGGGATTCTATTGTAGAATCCATCGCTTCATTCAGGATTCAATGTACGCCCTTGACGGAAATATATCAGTTTGATCCCTTGTAACACAAAGTACTATTCCGTAATAAAATGAAATTAATAACGGCTTATCACTTTAAACTCTCGCGTTTTGTACACATATTTAATTACACAAACGGGTCTACCGCGATATAATTTCATTGTTTTTACCTTTAATTCCGACGTTTCAGCTGAGTTGCACCAGCTGTGGTCACGGAAACATCCACAACGGACGAACGGGACCACAGCTGGTGCAACTCAGCTGAAACGTCGGAATTAAAGGTAAAAACAATGAAATGATATCGCGGTAGACCCGTTTGTGTAATTAAATATAATAACGGTTTAGTTTTTAATATTAGTTTGTATTTTCTATTTTAAGGCTTTTTATTGTTTGTTGCATACAAGTACCTATTGGAAAAAAAATAGAATGGAAAAATAAAGATAACGGTTTAAGAGCGATATCAAATGGTTTTTGGAAACCGGTTACGATCCCTGGTTCGATCGTATGTTCTGAGGTGTGTTCTTACTTGTTAGGCCCCTACAGAAAGTACGTTTATTGTCGTCGTGTACGCCAATCCAACGTACATACTTTTATAGCCGCATCCTTATCGAATCGCACCAAAATCATGGTATGCTTCAAAATTTGGCTTGGCACCGACTTCAAACATATCAGTTGGTAACGCATATACTTAAAAAAGGATAATATTTTATTTCGTCCTTTTTGAAGTCGATTTTCGTTTTTTGGCAAAAGTTTTTATTGAACTTAGCCTTGTAATTTGAAATTGAGGGGATGTTTACAAAAACAACATAACTGCTTAGAGCGGTTGACACTTTTTTAAGAATATTGTTAATCGTTTCAGTACGGTTACCATCAGTTTGTCACTGACATAAACGCCGTCGAGAACGTAATTTACTTTCTATACATCTCGCTCGCACTCGCATATTAGTGCAAACGGGACGTATAGAAAGTAAATTACGTTCTCGACGGCGTTTATGTCAGTGACAAACTGATGGTAACCGTACAGGTGTCAACCAGTGTAGTCAGTTATGTTATTTTTGTAAACATCCCTTCAATTGTATCTGTCCACCCTAAAATAAAATAAACGAAAAATACTTACATTAAGTTTATTTGTGATCGAACTAAGCCTGTAATTAATGAAAATCTACAAAAAAAAAAATTACTGTACGAAAAATACTTAGGTTAGCTAGCTACATTAAATACACACACACACACATACACATACGCGCGCGACAAAGAACATACATAATATATATAAAATCAAATAGCCTTATACTTTATAATTTACTTATACAGTTTTTTTAGGTTTCTTTGTTCTCACCCCCGACCCGAACCCCCCCCCCCCGGGTTTTATGGACCCGAATAAAAGTAAGAACTTCTTCTTCCTCGCGTTATCCCGGCATTACGCCACGGCTCATGAGAGCCTGGGGTCCGCTTGACAACTAATCCCATGATTTGACGTAGGCACTAGTTTTTACGAAAGCGACTGCCATCTGACCTTCCAACCCAAAGGGGAAACTAGGCCTTATTGGGATTAGTCCGGTTTCCTCACGATGTTTTCCTTCACCGAAAAGCGACTGGTAAATTCTAATGATATTTCGTACATAAGTTCCGAAAAACTCATTGGTACGAGCCGGGGTTTGAACCCGCGACCTCCGGATTGCAAGTCGCACGCTCTTACCGCTAGGCCACCAGCGCTTTTTATAAAGAATAAAAGTAAGAACAAAGAAACCTAAAAAAACTGTATAAGTAAATTATAAAGTATAAGGCTATTTGATTTTATATATATTATGGGTCCATATTGGGTTGCATACAAGTTTAGGTCATATCTTTGATGCGCATAACAACTTATGTCATAATCATCATTGCGCATACAAATGAAAAGTCATATTATATTGTGTCATACATTTTTAGCCATAATATTTGATGACATACTCAGCAGTTGTCATAAATTTTTTGTGCATATAGGTTTTGATTATAATGAATCAAATGTCATACCAGCTAAAAGCATATTTATCGATATTTATAAGGTTTTTACGTATAACGTTTTGTAGCATAATAATTTTCAACCATAATGGTTTACATAAATAATTTAAGAAACTAATTTTAGCCTCTCAACAACTCCTCGAAAAAAACCTTTTCCCTAATCTACGACGGAGCCCCGTTCACGCGGGGCTCCTGTTTCTGCGTAGTTTGCCCTTCGGGCATCTAAAGCAACTAACGGTAACTAACGAACCTAACCTACCTATTATGATTAGTTTCTTTTATGACCACTAAATATATGACTTAATTTTTTATTACTATATTAATACTATGCACTGCAATACTTCGAACGAAAAACAATTATGGATATCAAGCAGATGACTTAAAATTTTATGCGAATTTAATTAATGACTACAAAAATTATGACATAACTAATTTATGACAAAAACCCAGTTATGCTCAGGAATAATTCTGACTAAAGATTTTTATGACTTACAATTTTATACATAAAGTGTTATGACAATAAAAAATAAGACAAAAGTTGTTATGCGACCAGAGGGAGTCCCCTTTTGTTCACTGATGAATTCTTATGTTTTGGTTCTGCCACCTTTTTAGTTTTATTCGGTCAAGTTGTGTTCTAATGTATGGGGAAGACAAACAAATCATTTTAGCTTTAGTCTTTTACCAGGGGGCCGATTTATGAATTTCAATCGCTCGATTTCGTCACTCGAAAATCGGTGGAAAACGGCGAAATGCTATTTTTTTAAATACGAGGGATCGAAATTTGGAATCTATTGGTATTGACCACTCGATTTCAATTTTATTAGTAGAACTTAAATGCCTAGTAGTGGAGATATTATTTAACGAAATACACGAAATCGAGTGGTCCAAATTTAAAAATCGGCCCCCTGGCCTCACTGGAAATCAGCGTCACGTTGTGTGTCCTAGGATACGTGTAGGGTTTGCAATCCGGATCCGAAATGTATGAAATTATCCGGATCTGGATCCGGATCCGCGGATCTTCCCATACATTTCGGATCCGTCGTGCAAACCCTAGTTACGTGACAAGAAGCTGAGTGAGGACCTTTTGGCACAAATATTTATGTTCTGAATGAATTTTAGTTTTGTGTTATGTATTATTTGTGCTAATAAACAATTTCTATTCTTATTTATATTCATCTACTGCATAAAGTTCATTAACTAAAATTATCCAAGATAAACTGAACTAACAAATAAGTATAAAACTCTATGGATTAACTTTTCATCTAATTTTACTTATCAAAAAGTTGTTAAAAAGAACATGGGAAAAGCGACACTAAAGTTGCCAGATGAGTGATGAATGAAACCTAGTAGTCCATCCATATACTTCGTTTAGGTATATAACTCAATTAAATATCTCGAAACATGTCGCTTACATCACATAATTTTTTCTTTCCCAGCGTGTGTATGTCGGTGCCATCTAGTTAAATTAGCCGGCTTATTCGTCGCCTAGGCTATTGGTTAAGCGCCGGCATTCAATTTAATGCCTAGGCCGATAGTTAATTGCTAGAATCACTTAACGTTTAACAACTTGACGTATTGAAATGCAGCCATTTTAAATCGTCTGATTCACTCAGCCAAAAGATTCAATGTAACTTAAAAAAAAATAAAGAAATAAAGTAGGTAACATATAAGTAATAAAATAAATAAATAATGAAGAAATTTACGATAAAATAAATAAATAAATACAATGAAGTAACCTAACCGAACATGATAAATTCATCAATATCCAATTTAACTAGATGACTAGTTACACGACGTTCAGCCATATGGTTAAACTTTGCTATCAGTCGATCACTGACTTGGCTGGTTGTTCTTCAGCCATTTAATTTGATGCCGGCGTTTAGTAAACGGGCTAGGCGTCAAATTAGCTAGTGAATAATATCAGGCGTTACTTTGCGGAAATCCTTATTAATTAAAGCAAAATATTACTTTGCTAATCCGCGAAAAGGTAACGTGCTAGTCAATCAGTGCTAACTCCGTTATACTTGCGTATTTTTTTTGCATTTAATTAATGTTCTCACCCTACCACCGCAAAAATAAATACGCAAATAAATATAACAAAACACTACCAAAAGAACAATACTCGACACGTGTTTCGCCTCTCTACGAGGCATCTTCAGGAGATGTTGACGGTCTGACGCCCGGCAACGGCTTCCGTTCCGTTCGGTTTCCGATGCCGGGCGTCAGACCGTTTTTTCAAATTTGTTATTATTTTGTATGGAGTGAATAACCACGCACTTTACACGAATAAATACTTACATTGCCCTGGTTGTTTGGTGCCCAGAGAACCTGAAATTAATATCGATAATTGCTCTTTTTTATTATGTTTTTGTTTATATTACGTAAAGATTTTTGAAACAACGCGTGAATACATGTACAACTCGTATGTGTCAGCAATAATATTCTATTTTGTAACTCAATGGGGTTATGAAAATAGATAGGTACATAGGACAGCTAGCTCGGCTAACTTACCTTAGAGCGCGGAAACACTACCGATTTGCGAGCGAGTTGATTGCGAGGCGAGCGCATAGCGAGTTCGTCGCGAGTGCGCAACGAGTTTGCCGCGAGCGCGCAACGATATCGCCGCGAGCGCGCAATGATTTCGCTGCGTACTTGTCATACTGGGATGGAACTTGGGAGCGAATTCGTTGCGTGCTTTCGGTGGCGAAAAATCGATCTAGCTAGGTCTTAGGAATACGCGCATTTTTGTATTTTTCGAGCAAAGCTCGGTCTCCCAGATATTGTAAATTATAGCATGTAAATTGTATCTTCTGTTGGTGATCTTAATAAACAAAAATAAACTGTCTGGGTATCACAGCTCATGAGATACAGCCTGGTGACAGACAGACAGACGGAAATTGGAGTCTTAGTACAGGATCCCGTTTCTACCCTTTCGGTACGGAACCCTAAAAAGGAATAAAAAATTATAGATACGTTATAATAAATATGTACTTTCAAACTTAGGCAATATTTCACTAACCCCCCACGTTGCACAAAGTACTATTTCATAATCAATTTCCTACGACATCTAATTTCACTTGTCCCCAGGACACTGGCCCACCGACATTGGCTGCGATATTTTATGTAAGGTTTTTTTAGTCAAAACTCATTATGGCTAAAATTTGATCATGTTTAGAATGTGTTTCGTGGAAAGTATTAATTTAGTTTTTTTTCTCAAATATTTTGATAACTTTTGTAACTCCCAGTTCAAAAGTTATGATGGTACCACAGAATAACTAATAGTACCGTATTGTGGACTATCAAAGCGATTACTTTTAAAAGCATTTATTTTTAGAAACACTTAAAATTTATTTTAATGGGCTATTGAATTGCAATCGCACTCCTACTTTTGCACTTCAGATAGAATTATAAGGCAAACGGCTATCGGTTCTTCAATCTTTTATGTCCATTTTTGTCTACCGGAAAATTTCAAAGAAATGAATACTTATTTTTTATGATTTTTTAAACTTTGTATAAAAAAACACTTTTTTCGTATCTAGATTGCTGTGAAAGATCTAACAATATGGTTTACCTTTGTTTTGTTGGCAATTTTGCTACAGATTTTCGTTTCACGGAAATTTTTTCAAGTAATTTCAAATCGCAAAATAATCTTTACACAGAATAACTTCAAATAATTTTAGTTCGGTTTAGTTATATTTCACCAAAAAATTCAAGACATTAGTTTTGTTTCAAGAACAATTTGTTCATGTAATTTCATTTCACAGAATCATCGATCTGTAGAAAAGCTACTTCTTATAAATACGGTTCACCAAAATTTCATATACAGTCATTTAGTCGAATTTTATTAATTGCTTCTCTGGAAGGAATTCGTTTTTTAGGGGTTGCCGTTCTAACTTAACCCACTTTCCTGGCAACAGTTCATTTTCTTGGGGGTCGCAGTTCTAACCTAACCTAACCCACTTTTCTGGCAACAGTTCGTTTTCTTAGAGATCGCAGTTCTAACCTAACCAAACCCACTTTTATGGAAAATATTCGTTTTTTTGGGGGTCGCAGTTCTAACCTAACGTAACCCACTTTTCTGGCAACAGTTCGTTTTCTTGGGGATCACAGTTCTAACCTAACCTAACCCACTTTTCCAGCAATGGTTCGTTTTCTTAGGGGTTGTAGCTCTAAACTAATTAACCTAAAGTCCTTTTTTAGCAATTTCAATTACTAATGTGAAAAGTAAATTAGTAAAATAATAATTGTTGACATTAATATTCTGTGAATTGTAGTCCCACACAAATAATATTCAATGAATAATAATTCTACAGTCAGTCTTCTATTTTATTTAAAAATCTTTGAATAAATATTCTGAATTTTAATCAAGTTACAAAATAATATATTTTTCTTTCAAATGAATAATCGAAGAAACAGAATTAATTGTAACAAAAATGTGCGATTCTATGAATAATTTTCTGTATAACAAAATAGGTACAGCAAAAAATTTGGCGGTAATATAAGGGTATCTAAAAACGTGTCTAGTGTTTTAATTTTAAAGTAATTAACACGAAAGTAATGGCCAGAAAACCATTTTGTTGGCTTGAATTGTTCAACTTTGCCAACTTGATGCCAAATATCTCGAAGACAGTAACTTGGAAGTAAATATGGCATACTATATTCCTTAAAGCCGTTTTTCTTAATATGATACAAAAAACATTTGAAAAGTAAGGGATTCAGATCGACGGAAGATCATTGGGGCATGGAATCCCCTTAAAATATCAACTGTTTTTATTTCATATGGAGTGAATTTGTTATTATTTTATATGGAGTGAATAACCACCCTCTTACACGAATAAATACTTACATCGGCCTCCTCTTCTGTTACGTCGAATGTCTGAAATTAATTGTTATAATTGCTTTCTTTATTATGTTTCTATTACGTCAAAAAAATTGAGACGAATAAATACATATAACGGGTGTCTCAAAAAGTATGCAAGATTTGAATTTGCCGCCATTTTTGAATTTTAGTGCTGGCAACCCTAAAAATAAACTATTTGACAGCTGAATGTTTAGGGTTTGTAAAAATGGAGGGTTATACGAAAGAACAACGGGTTTTCAGCCCGAGAAACAATGCAGTTACTGCATGAGATATGTCCTGGTCGTGTACTCTCTCGTGTGATCAGAATTGGCCAACAAGCCCACAACCACCCATGCTTTGAAGGAGGAAAATCGACGCTGCATCGTTAAAATTCAGCCAAATTTATGAAAAATCACGGAAAATATTGACAAAAGAGTGCGTATGTGCCAGCAAAACCGTGGAGGTCATTTGCCCGATGTGTTATTACACACATCACCCTATAAACAAATAATATTATGTATAACCTAACGATAAAAAATGTGTTTTATTTCAAATCTTGCGTTATGTTTGGGACACCCGGGACATAATTATGTTCAAAGGGACATAATTAAGTTCATGCAGTCAAGTTTTCCTTAGACAGGATCATACAGGATGCACTGCGTGGATCACTAGAACCGCCATACACAGGCCCATATCGCGTGCTTAATAGAACGGACAAGACCGTCACACTGGACTTACTACGAGGACCAGTGACAGTCTCCATTGACCGCGTCAAACCACAGAGCAGCGCAGTGCAGAGCGACACAGCTTCACCTACAGGCACAAGTGCTAGGCCTGCTCAAGCTGTTGTCCCGGTGAGAACCACTCGCTCTGGCCGGAAGTTAACCTTTCCTTCTCATTTTCAGGCAGAACTCTGATTCTCCCAGGGGGGTCCTGTGGCGCACCACAATACTGGCTGCCCACAACCCGTCTACGTTTCTATGTACGTCAACGAGTCAATGTCATTCAGTCACAACTAAATTTCCCTTCTACGATACGGAAGCTTAAATCTAATTTGCAAATCCAATTGTAATCAATCATTGTAAGTTTTCTATACTCTTCTTAGGGCGAATTGCACCATGCGATTATTTCCAAAAGCATTTATGTTTTTAGAAACACCGAAAAGTTATCTTAAAATATCGACTACCGAATGATGTCCCTACCAACATTGGCGTGACATTGATAATTATATTTTCACATTTGTTATTATTTTGTTTGGAATGAATAACCACACACTAACTTGAAAAAATACTTACATCGTCCGTGTTTCCTGATGGTATATTGTATATTATCTGAAATTAAATTTGATAATTGCTATTTTTATATTATGTTTATATTACGTCAAAATTTTTGAAACAACGAGTAAATACATGTACAACTCGTATGTGTCAACAATAATATTCCATTTTGTAACTCACATAACATTGATGTACGTATATGGACAGGAACTTCGCCTGATGTGTAGTATCAAGTAGGTTAAGAATCTATTAATCGAAAGACTCAGATGATAATGAATAATGATTATTTTTTTATACAGAATCAAACAAATAAAAATATGTATAGGCGGGGAAGAAAAGAAATTCCTTGCATCAATTCCTACAGTTCCGAAAGCTTTTTCTAATCAATATTTAGGGTTTACAATGCCCACGGTACCTACGATAATCCCCAGTGCCGTAATTGAATCTAGAACCCTATACTGACCAAGTCCTACAGTTAGGAGGATGTATGAATTATATTTCTTAAGTCAGTTCATGATTAAAAACAAAGAAATCCCGAGAATTTCCTGTGAGCTGTATATTTTTCGCAAAACTGTAACCAGTTTGTTGGCGAATGAAGCGCTCAATTAACTAATCGAATCATGCAACTAAACAAAACTTGTAGCAGCTTAAAAAAACCACCTTATTTCGTTAAAAAGCCTAGGCACTATTTTCTACATCCTTTATATAAGTACTGAAGGTGCGGCCGTATACACTTAAACCGTTATTCTATGTCAAATTTAAAATTAAAGTCATAGTGCACCAGCAGTCCCAAGTGTTTATTTACATCAGTCAACATATTCTAAAACTGAACACTCACAATCTAATTTATTCCTATGCAAACAGTCATAACATAAGTATGTCCTACTATGCCAATCCGTGTATAATCTACTTTTTAGTTTTTTCGCTATGCTGGAGAGTATATTAGCCCCCCAACGTGGCGCCATCTAGATGTCCCTACCTGCACAGGTATGTACTATGTTGGTGGGGGTTGGTAACTTAGATACAGGCGCCCTTCACTCTTTAAAGGTCGGGCGAGGCCCGACATCTATCTTACATACAGGGCGCTGGCACATAAACATAGTAATGTTTTAAATGAGACTAATAAGTCACACTTAAAGTTCATTCAGCGCGCAAATACTTACAGGTCGACCGAAGAGCCCGACATTCAGCGCACTTTACATACAGGGCGCCTGCGGCGCCCTTCGCACTAAAAGGTCGGGCGAAGCAAGCCCGACATTCAGCGCGCTTCATTATTCAAAAGGTATTTAAACACAAAATACAGTACGTAGCGGCCCCCTTTTTTAAATATCTTACGTTAAATTGAAATAATCTCGATTATTTAGCAGTGGCGCTTGTGTGTACGTTGATGGGCTCTTAATAAATACACCCCGAGGAGAGTACGCGGGGAGAAGTTAATACTGCCTCCGGCGGTCAACGATTACGGGAAAAGGTCAAATAAATATTTAGGGCCAAGGCTGTTTAACGAAATATGGTGGTTAAGAAGTCAGCCTGGGTTAACCTAAGCCTGTCTTTAAAAAGAGATTTTAAACGTTATTTTTGAAAATTAAACAATGGGAGAATATAATTGCTTATTAGACTTAGTAGTGCATGTAAGTGTTTATAATATATAAGGATTATTGTTTAAGCTGCTACAAGTTTTATTTAGGTGCATGATTCGATTAGTTAATTGAGCACTTCATTCGCCAACAAATTGGCTACAGTTTGGCGATATTAGATATAAATTTTGTTTGTGAGCATGTACCGTTTGTGTAAATAAAAAATACGTATTTTCTTTACTTCAACGATTGATCATAATATATATTTATACATAATCAATTTCCGACGAAGCCTCATATCACTAGATCCCAGGACACTGGCCAACAATGGCTGCGATATTAAATTTTATGTCAGATTTTTGTAATCAAAACTCATTATGGCTAAATTGATCATGTTAAAATGTGCTTCGTAGAAATTATTCATTAGTTTTTTTTTTCTCAAATGTTTTCATAACTTTTGTAACTCCCAGTTCAAAAGTTAGAGGTTAGAGAGGGGGTACAGTTTTGTGGACTATCAAAGCCATTATTATCTTATTTTAAATATCAACTACCAAATGTTGTTCCTGCCAACATCGACGTGACGCTGATGTTTTTTTTGCATTTGTTATTATTTGGAATAGAGTGAATAACCACACACTTACACAAATAAAATTTATTTAATACTTACATTTTCCCTGTTTTCTGGTATATAGTAGAATGTCTGAAATTAATTTTGATAATTTCTCATGAAATAAAACTATGAAAACGGATTATATCTAGGGTTGCCAGATGGTCGGGATTTGGCGGGATTCTCCCGATTTTTAGCATGTGTTCCCGATTCCCGACAAGGTGAAAAGTGTCCCGAAACACAGCTTCACGTTATAAAACAATAATTTCAAGTTCCGAACTGTCGTCGAGCGTAGTGCCATTAATGTAAAATATCGTTGTTTTTAATACAATTGGGTACTTTAATTGAAATGTTTTTTTTTTTCCCGACTTAAGTCCCAAAATCCCGAAAAAAATATATTTTTTCCCGATAATAGCGCCTTTCGATCTGGCAACCCTAATTATATCGCGTACATTGAATTCATACTACATGCCGACGTTTCAGACCCTTTACATACAACAGTGTTCGTGGTCTACGGATGACTGAAGAAAAACTACACTGTGCAAAAACTACCCACTTACAAAATAATGAACCATCATAAACTATAAATTTGAAGGCCAGTAGTTACACATGCAAAATTGGTTCATATTGGGATTTGAAAACACATTGAACATTTATGTACGTATATGGATAGGAACTTCGCCTGAATTGATGTGTAGTATCATATTTCACATTTATCAAGTAGGTTAATGACTTATAATCGAAAGACTCAGATGCCGATGATTACTTTTTAAATAGAATCAAATTTAAAAAAAACTGGTCTAGTGCGAGTCGAAATCGCCCACCGAGGGTTCCATACTTTTTATATTTACATAATCAATTTCGGACGAAACCTAATGTCACTTGTCCCCAGGACACTGGCCGACATTGGCTGCGATAATATATATGTATAAGGTTTTTGTTATCAAAGCTCATTATGGCTAAATTGATCATGTTTAAAATGTGTTTCGTGGAAAGTATTCATTAAGTTTTTTTTCCTTTATTTTTCATAATTTTTGTAACTCCCAGTTCAAAAATTAGAGACGGTACAGTATTGTGAACTATCGAAGTGATTATATTCAAAACCATTTATTTTTAGAGATACATCTAAAAGTTATTATAAAATATCAACTACAGGATGATGTTCCTACCAACATCGGCGTGACGTTGATGATTATTTTTTCACTTTTGTTATTAGGTACTTTGTATAAAGTGAATAACCACACTTACACGAATAAATACTCACTTTGTCCAAGTCTCTTGGTGTGTCGCCGAGTATCTGAAATTATTATGTATTGCAGTAAAACAATATAATTCGCTGAACACGTATAATTTATAAACTTTTTATCCACTTTTTACAAAAAAAAAAGTTTTCGGTCACACCCTGTATACATTTTAAAATTTATAAAATTCACCAAAACACAATTTTTATCGTTTAAACTTATTTAAAACACAGTATTAGTTGTCTGCCTTCCGCATAAACATGAAGGTAAAAAAAAGAATACGGAATAGGAATATGGTTGACACGTTGGGTGAATGATAATTTTATACCGATTATTTATACCGCCCGTCAAATGAGGCAATTTGAATTTTGAGGATTTGTATTATGTGGATAACAGATATTCAACAAATGATAAATGGCAAAACAAAAATATTGGCACAAAATACACAACAAATAATTAGCAGGTTATAAAAAAATTGGGATTGGAAAACTATCGCTATAATTTTAAGATATTGCGGTCTTGAATTTCAGTCAGTTAAAGGGGATAATGGGTAAAGGGGAGAAACGTGGAAGCACACGCAAGGGTTCCGGCTGATTCAAATCCACTTGCATATAGCTTGGATAGCGCACAAGTTGGTGTCCTCAAACAGGCCTGACGAGGCAAACCTCACTCGCCTCCTGGAGAGCGCTGATGGCAGGCAGTAGACGGGGCGGTAACGATGGGGCCACCTCACTTCATCAGTGCCCGACGCCGATCCACGCACGGCCTTGGTGGCCAACTGTCTACGAGGAGCGTCTCCTCCCTGGCGCCGATTCACGCACGGCCTTGGTGGCCAACTGTCTACGAGGAGCGTCTCCTCCCTGGCGCCGATCCACGCACGGCCTTGGTGGCCAACTGTCTACGAGGAGCGTCTCCTCCCTGGCGCCGATTCACGCACGGCCTTGGTGGCCAACTGTCTACGAGGAGCGTCTCCTCCCTGGCGCCGATTCACGCACGGCCTTGGTGGCCAACTGTCTACGAGGAGCGTCTCCTCCCTGGCGCCGATTCACGCACGGCCTTGGTGGCCAACTGTCTACGAGGAGCGTCTCCTCCCTGGCGCCGATTCACGCACGGCTTTAGTGGCCAACTGTTTACGAGGAGCCTTTCCGCCCGCGGATTTACGCGCACTTTAAAAGCTTTGTATTAAATATCAAACTGGTTAAAAAAACAACCCGGGCACTCAAAGGACTTTTCCCTTCAAAATTCACAAGCCATCTGCCTAAAAACAAATTCAATCTTTTCTTTCTCGAACATTCCATCAAAATTTAAATTCAAAATAAGCGCAAATATGCATTTTATTTTTTTACAAACGGCCAGTAGCGTTTCGCTACAGTATCTGTTTTTTTATTATGTAAGTATAATAATATATTATGTCAAAAATTTTGAAACAACGAATAAATACATAAACAACTCGTATGTGTCAACAATAATATTTCACTTTGTATCTCAGAAAAAAATGGAACTCTTATGGGATCACTCGTTCGTCTGTCTGTCTGTCCGTCCGTCTGTCCATTTTTGATGTGAAACGTGAGTGAAATATCTTTTAAAAAACCCGTAAGGGTCGGATCAAAAACTATGTTATTAAGTCCGACTCACGCTTGATTGCACATTTCGAATAGGTTTTCCTGTAATCTATAGGTATAAAGACCTATTTTGTATATTTTGTTCAAAATTTTAGACCCAGTAGTTTCGGAGATAAGGGGGGGAGGGTAATTTTTTGCCTAAACTTATTCTTAAATTACTTCTAAACTATTTATCTTAATAGTATTAAAAATATGTATACGGATTTTCACAATGAGCTCTTTCATTTGATACAACACGATATAGTTTGCAAAACTTATTTTTTTAATCGTGTCATTTACCCCCCAAAAGTGCCTCCTATGTTTAAAATTCATTTATTTACGTTACATGTCCGTCTTCGGGTCATAGACTTACATATGTGTACCAAATTTCAACTTAATTGGTTCAGTTGTTTCGGAGAAAATAGGCTGTTACGGACGAACAGCCAGACACACGAGTGATCCTAGGGTTCCTTTTTTTCCTTTTGACGTACGGAACCCTAAAAATACATTTTTTAAAATTAGGTAATGTACGGAACCCTTGGAACGTGAGTCCGACTCGCACTTGACCGGTTTTTTTCGTAACTTAAGGGGGTTATGAAAATACATAGAACATTTATGTACATACGTATATATATGGACAGGACCTTCGCCTGATGAAGTATCAAATAGGTTAAGAATCTATTAATCGAAAGATTCAGATGATAATGATTATTTTTTATATAGAATTTAACTTTAAAAAAACCAGACAAGTGCGAGACGGAATCGCTCACCGATGATTCCGTACTTTTTAGTAGGTATTTGTTGTTATAGCGGCAACAGAAATACATGTCTGTGAAAATTTCAATTGTTACGCCTATACAACAAGCATGCTGATCTGTCCACCTTGTTGGGCTACGGCCTCTAGGGCGTTTGCCATCAGCCTTGCCAGTAACTATGAGTTGTTCAAGATTATGACCTTCTTTCCTGGCTATGTGACCGGAAAACTCCATTATCCTGCGTAGACATATGGTTAACTTTGGATACTAATACTAATTTGTATACATTTATTTTGATTCATGAGAAAATAAATACTGGGGGCTCTGGGATCTTGGACTATTATTAAACGGAGTGAATAACTTCACTCTTACACGAATAAATACTTACATCGGTCAAGGTTCCTGGTATGTAGAATGTCTGAAATTAAATTTATTATATGTTCTTCATGTTTCCATTACGTCAAAAATTTTGAAACAACTAGTAAATACATATAACGGTTGTCCTAAAAAGAACACAAGTTTTGAATTTGAATTTTGGTGATAAACAAATATGTTACAAGAATAAACCATCTAGCTATCACTGTTCAAAAGATAGAGCCTGGTGATAGACAGACGGAAAATAGAGTCTTAGTAATAGGGTCCCGTTTCTACCCTTTGGGTACGGAATCCTAAAAAGGAATCAAAAATTATAGATACGTAATAATAAATATGTACTAATAGGGTCTAATAGCGAAGCTGCTGCTGGGGCTGATAATGTAAGTAATAGAATGGTATATTAGTAATGTGTTTAGATTTTAAGTTAGGATATATGTAGATTGTTAAGATATAAGTAGATTTTAAGATTGACTTAGAATGTACCTACCAATAATGTTTGACATGAATAAAGATATGAATAGCGAAGAGTCTCGACCAACATTTTGAGAGACTCTCGCTAGGTGGTTGGATCAAGGGTCAGATGCAGAAGGCGGTGATCTTGGACACGGTGCGGATACGGATAGTACGTCGGTTCCTCTCTCTGCAGCCCTGACCACCGGTAGCTTGGGCCTTGCCCCGCTGCCGGCGGCACCCTAGGTTAGGTTTTTTATAATGTGTTTATATGTATTTTTATTGTTTTGTAAGTGTTTTTATATTTTACTTTTATATTCATATTATAAAACCCCTAGCCTAAGAAGGATGATAAATAAAAAAAAAATGTACTTTCAAAATAAGGCAATATTTCACTAACCTTGCACTATGTACTATTTCATAATTAATTTCCTACGACATCTAATTTCACTAGTCCCCAGGACACTGGCCGACCGACATGTAAGGTTTTTGTAGTCAAAAATCATTATAGCAAAAATTTGATCATGTTTAAAATGTATTGTGTTTCGTGGAATTCATTTAGTTCTTTTTTCTCAAATGTTTTCATAACTTTTGTAACTCCCAGTTCAAAAGTTAGAGACGGTACAGTATTGTGGACTATCAAAGCGATTACTTTCAAAAGCATTTTTTTTTTTTAGAAATAAATGTTATCGACTACCGAATGATGTTCCTACCATCATCGCCGTGACGTTGATGATTATTTCTTCACATTTGTTATTGTTTTATATGGAGTGAATAACTTCACACTTACCTAAGTAGACGAATAAATACTTACAAAGTCCCAGTTTTTTGGTACGTCGAATTTCTGAAATTAAATTTAATATATGCTCTATTTTTATTATGTTTCTATTACGTCAAAAATTTGAAGACGACGAGTAAATAAATAAAACGGGTGTCCCAAATATAATGCACGATTTGAATTTGCTTTCATTTTTGCATTTTAGTGCTGGCAACCCTAAAAATAAACTATTTGACAGCAGAATGTTTAGGGTTTGTAAAGATTACGGGTTATACGAAAGAGCAACGCGTTTTCAGCCCGTGAAACAAATTGGCCTTCTAGATCTTGCAATTTATCACCTTTAGACTTTTTTTATAGGATTATTTAAAGTCTTGTCTATACCAACAAGCCCTCAACCACCCATGCTTTGAAGGAGGACTTTCGATGCTGCATAGGTAAAAATGCAGCCGAATTTATGCAAAATCACGGAAAATTTTGACAAAAGAGTGCGTATGTGGCAGCAAAGCAGTGGAGGCCATTTTCTCGACGTGTTATTCCACACGTACCCCTATTTAGTGTGTTTTATATAATTATGAACAAATAATATCATAACGGAAAAAAAGTATTTTCAATTAAATTTAAATCTTGCGTTTTTTGGACACCCTAGACAACTCGTATGTGTCAACAATAATATTCCATTTTGTAACTTAATCGGGTTATGAAAATGCATACAACATTTATGTACGTGTAGTTTCAAGTAGGTTAATTACCTAATCCTCGAAAGACTATGATTATGATTATTTTTTATATAGAATTAAACTTAAAAAAAACCGGACAAGTGTGAGACGGACTCGCCCACCGATGATTCCGTACTTTTTAGTATTTGTTGTTATAGCGGCAACAGAAATACATCATTTGTGAACATTTCAACTGTTACGCCTATATAGATGGTCAAACCAAATTGTCAGTAAATAAGAACAAAAAAAACTATACTCAACCTTTTCTTTTGGGTGCTAGTACTAGTGTAAGACAAAGATAGTATGATTCTCTGTGTCTATGTGTGAAATGAGACAGTCCTTTGACAAACTATACAACAAGCATGCCAATAATGTCCCCTTATTGGATATGTTTCAGGACAGTGAAGCCTTATTTAAAATTAATTTTTCGCGCAAGTGCGGACGTGTTTATATTCTATGAGAGTTATTAAATTAAATAAAAATAGTACTTGCGTTTAAATGTAATGTCGTCGCGATGTGGTGGCTGTGACGACCTAATTTATGATATTTCCTATATGGAATGTTCAAAGGAAGCATGTAAAAGACTGTTTCATCTTAAGTGTTTGGCGTTGTCGACGGAGACGTTCGAAACGTTCACGGACGAGTACAAGAACCAGTGGTTGTGCCCAGGATGTGCCTGCTCGAGGCCGAAGCGCGACGATACACCGGTAAGAGGAAAAATCATGGACCAGACCTTCACTCCTACGAGTAATGTTAATACTATACGCGGCAATCGTCATCAGATGGATGTTTCTTTGAATGAAAATGATTCTAAAATATTAGATGCACTTAGTGGCTTCCGGACCGAGATTTGGTTCGGTTGGATAATCAAGTGGAAGCATTTAAACAGTTAGAGAATCTGTTTATTAAAAATCAATCGGAGTTGAAAGAATTACGCGAGCAAATGAAGGTAGCGCAAGAAAAAATAAGTAACGTTAGCGAACTAGAAGACCAAGTAAAACAATTGAAAAAAAGAAATGAACAACTGGAGGCTTGCATTAGTGGCATGGAAATTAAAGGAAAAAGTCAAACTTTATCTCCTAGTGCACAAACACCAATACAATCGTATGCAAAGGTGACCACACAGAATCTACCCGCGGTGTCAGAAAAATTGCGCCCAAACAACTCACCAGCGGCAGGTACCAAACTTCCCATTACGTCATCACAACAAAGTGGGGCCACTAAACAAGATAGTTCACGCGCGGATAAGAAGCAGCCAGCGGGCAACACTACTTTGGTAGATTTATCAAGTATAAATAATACCGAGAAAATTATGGAAAATATCGAAAGTAATGAAGGAGAATGGGAAGAAGCAAAGAGGAAAAAAAGGAGAAGTAGGTTCCCTAATAACGAAGTAAAAATAGGTGCCAAATCGAACGCGGGAGATATTCAAGGTGCAGAACGTAAAAAATATCTGCATGTATGGCGGTTAAAAAAAGGAGTAACGGTAGAAAAACTAGAAACATACGGAAAAAACACAAAGAAATATGTGGAAATGATTGTGTAGTAAAGGTGGAGCAAATAAAACATAAAACGGAAAGAGACTATGCATCTTTCATAATAAGTGTTCCAGAAAGTTATTACGATCAATTGTGTGACCCGACTGTTTGGCCCACTGGCGTCGAGTTCAGCGAGTGGGTGTGGTTTCGAAAACCCAGAGACCCTAAATATATCCCAAAATAAAACATTTGAGGTATATTACCAAAACGTGCGAGGACTTCGAACAAAGTTGGAAATTTTTTATTTAGGATTGGCGTCCTCAAGTGCAGATTTGTTTGCAATTACAGAATCAGGATGCAATCAGTCTATTACCGATGCTGAAATAATACCGCGGGGCTATAACATTGTCAGATGTGACCGCACAGATGGACGAAAACAAGGCGGCGTGTTTCTCGTGGCCCCACCGCGCATCGGGCTAAGGAGCGTGCAGTTGCCGGGTGACGTCACCGTGAGCGATAAGGTGTTCGAACTCGTCTGTGCGAATGTGTACAAGCGGGATAAGTTGTTGTTTTTGTGTTGCGTTGTTTACATACCGCCCAATAGTAAAGAATGCGATTATTTGTTTTTATTTAGGATTATAGAACAATTATGTGTTTCGCATAGCCGAGTAGTGGTGGTAGGAGATTTCAACTTACATTCTTGTACTACCTATGTTAGCGATTATTTTGAATTTTTTCAGACTTATTGTGGATTCAGTCAGCGAAACAAAATAGAAAATTGTAACAATAGACAATTAGACCTTGTTTTAACATCATTGGGGGAGAATGTTACCGTACGCGCAGCGTCGGAGGTGCTGGTGCCGGTTGACGCATACCATCCGCCGCTTGAGGTGTCGGTGTCGGTGCCGCGGGGCTGATGCCGACGGTCAGGCGCAACATAGGTGGAACTTTGCTAAGGCAGACTATCCGCAGTTATACGCATCACTATCGTCCATTGACTGGACTCCGCTATATAATTTTAATACTGTAGAAGAATGTATGCGTTATTTTTACGAAATTATCAACAGAGCGTTATAACCGAATATGTGCCTAAAAAAACGCAAAGGCCTTGTTCTTTTAGATACACTTATCCTGATTGGTATAGCGCTGATGTTATTCGTGAAATAAAGTCTAAAGCGGCCCTTCATAAAAAATATAAAGTTGAAAAATCCTCTGAAACTTATAACGCGTTTGCAAAGTGTAGGGCACGGGTAAAATATTTGATTAAAATGGCTTACGTACAATATCAGGAACGGGTCCAAGCTCATCTGAAGGAGGACCCAAGGGCTTTTTGGAACTATGTAAAGTCTAAGACCACGCATGGTAGCACTCAGAAGATTTTTAAGGACGGAATGGCTCTCCACGAGAACGAGTGTGCTAAAGAATTTGCAGAGTTCTTTCAATCTGTGTATAGCACCGTTCCAGCGGAGCTGGACGTGAACGCAGCCGTCGCGGAGGCAGAATGCGTGTCAAGCTCCTTGCGAATACACTTTGAAATGCTGCATTTGGCTGATGTGATGAGAGCTCTGAAGAACCTTAAACCAAAGCGCTCGGCCGGACCTGATGGCATCCCGGCTTTTTTATTTAGAGACTGCCGGTTTGTGTTAAGTCAACCGCTTCTACATATTTATAACACTTGTTTGCGCGATGAAGTGTTCCCAGAGTTATGGAAAACAACTCGTGTAGTCCCGGTTCCTAAAGGGGGAGGTGGCACGGGGGTTGATGGATATAGGCCGGTTGCAGTGTTGTCCACGCCCGCAAAAGCTTTTGAGTCAGCGCTACAAAATATGATTTATAAACAGATACAGAGCCAGCTTTCGGACGCACAACACGGGTTTCGGCCGGGTTGTAGTACAACTACTAACTTGCTCAGCTACGTGTCCCAGATTATGCCAGTGGTGGACAGTGGGGGCCAGGTTGACGCCGCCTATTTTGATTTTAAAAAAGCGTTCGACGTCGTCGATAATGACATCCTGCTAAGAAAGTTGGCTGGCGTCGGCTTGACTCCTCACTTATTGAAATTCTTTGCGAGTTACATGACTGACAGGCGGCAGTATGTGGAGTACGCCGGACACAGGTCGGATCCTTATGTTGTGAGGTCTGGAGTAAGTCAAGGAAGTAACCTTGGTCCTTTAGAATTTATTATAATGGTAAATGACTTGCCCCAGATTATCAGACATGCAGGATGCTTACTGTTTGCGGATGATTTAAAGTTATTTTTACCCATAAATACGAGGGCCGCCTTTTAAGTCTTGTCGTTTGCAAATCTCTCACAATTATATAAAAAAAAACTACCATCGTATCAAACTATGTGAATTAAGTATTCAAAAACAATTAAACGAATCATGATTGACCGAACCGTTTTAGTATAGCGTCGAGTTAAAGTTGACAAGTCAGTTGTGAAAATGGAAATTTCATAGGAAAATTTCCGTGCGATAATTTTCTATAACTTTAAATGACGTTTAACGCGACTTCAGTGCTTTACAGAGCTGACTACTGTTTTCATTGACAAAGCATCATGCCTTCTGATTGTGTAACGCTGGTATTTGGAATTTTAACGCGATTGCTCTAGTCTCGGTGATAGACTGGGTGAAGGTCGTCCGAACACCGCGAAAAACCAGGAAAGCATTGAGGCTGTACGGCAGCTGATTTTCGAAGATCGCTATGTGATATACCGAACGATAGCAGCTTCTATACGCATTTCAGGGACTACCATTTAAAATACCTTACATGAAGAGCTAGGTGTAAAAAAAAAAAAAATTCTCGCCGGACACCACATTTGCTTGCTGCCGACCGAAAAATGGCTCGCACTAGTTAGTGCTGCAAAACTCTACAGCAATTCGATCGAGGAGATACAAACCTCATTTATGACATTGTGAGTGGTGATGAATCTTGGATTTATGCTTATGATCCTGATTCCAAACAGCAATCCACCGTCTGAGTGTTCTAAAACGAGCGGAAACCGACCAAATAAGTCATACGCTCAAGTAGTACTTAAAAAAATAATCGCCTCGTTTGTCGCCAAAAGTGGACACGTTGCCACCATCGTGTTAGAAAATCACAAAACAGTTAGCCCTGACTAGTATATTACAGTTTGCTTACTAGAAGCTATAAGTGAATTCCGAAAAATCAACCGAAAACATCGTATGGTACTGAGCCAGGACAATGCAAGCTCACACTCCTCCCGGCAAACAATTGCGATTCTACTAGAGCAAAACGTCGTAATTCTGGACCACCCGCCGTACAGCCCTGACTTGAGCCCTAAAGATTTTTTTACTTTCCCTAAAATCATGCAATGTCTTCGTGGTTAATCGTACCGAATACAAGAAGAGGCGGTTGACGGATACAAAACGGCCATTTTGATGTCCCAACTTCGGAGTGGAATAAGTGGTTTCAAAACTGAATCGACCAAATGAAAAAGTGTATTAAATATCACAGCAAGTACTTAAAAAAACAATAAATAGTACTTGAGGTTTAAATTGTCTTTAGATTTTACAAACGACAGAACTTAAAAGGCACCCCTCGTAGTGCTGCAGATTGCGTCAAATTCCAGAGCGATATAGACAGGGTCGTTTTATGGAGTGAAAGTAACAAGTTATATTTTAACTCATCCAAGTGCGTGACTATTACTTTTTCTCGTGCGCACACCCCTATCTGTCACGACTACTATATATATCCAAGCCGAAAATTTAAAAAAAGTGACAGAGGTTAAAGAATTAGGTTTAAAATTTACATCTGATTTGAGATTTCGGGATCATATTAAAAATATTTGTAAAAAAGCTTACAGGATGCTTGGTTTTGTACTGCGTCGGTCTCACAGCTTTACGAACATTGGAGCAGTTGCGGCTTTATATAATGCTCTCGTCCGCAGCAATCTCGAATGTAATGCAGTAATCTGGGCTCCGCATGAGGCGAAATACCAGTTAATGATCGAACGTATACAAAATAAATTTATTCGTTTTCTGTATTTACGACAATATGGAGTATATCCTTTTTACCCTCTTATGTATCCCACGTTGTTTGTCCTGGGCATGGTGGGATACAACGAGTTGCAGGTGCGCAGAGAGCTGTGTCTGGCGACATACTTGTTCCGATTGCTGCGGGGGAAAGCCTACAACAGTATTGTGTTGAGCTGTGTGAGCCTGTACGTGCCCGACAGGTACGTGTGGCGGCGGCTCCGGCCGCGGCTGCTGGCCGAGCGGCGCGGGCGCACCAACCTGCTCGGGAAGGCGCCGCTGACGCGCGCGGTGCGGACCCTTAGTCGTAACCTAGTCGCCGAGAACATTGATTTGTTTTGGTGTTCTCTGACTGAATTCACTAAGTCCACATTGTTCATATTATGTTATATGCGACATAACATCAATTAGAGATATACATATATTAGATAGATATATAATTATATATGTTAATAGTTGCACTATTGTCTTAGGTTTAGCACCTGTAAAGATAGTTGTAAGTGTGGAAATAAATAAAAAAAAAAAAAAATATATATATTTTCTGTTGGCAACCTCAGCTAGCTCGGCTAACTTAGCTTAGTTACGTAGTGTGGTATATTAATGTTAATATTAAGTAGGTGTTTTGTTCATTAGTATTTTATACTAAGTCTTTTTCTGAATGTTAATTTAATGTTTAAAATAATAATAATAATACATGCTGCGATTGCCTTTAAGTGGAGGATCAATAATAAATGTGCCCTTTTATTATGTTAATTATAGCAGCATGTAAATTGTATCTTCGGTTGGTGATCCTAATATACAATTAAACAAAATTAAACTCTCTAGCTATCACAGTTCATGAGATACAGGCTGGTGACAGACAGACAGACGGACAGACGGATAGTGGAGTCTTAGTAATAGGGTCCCGTTTTTACCCTTTGAGTACGGAACCCTAAAAAGGAATAAAAAAATATAGATAGTAACATATTCCATTAAATAACATAAACCTAATTGTAGTCTCACAGAATTTTAGAAGTGTGAACAGTAATATCGATGATTTCCAAATAACTCTGTCTCAATTTAACACCGCTGTAGATGTTATAATCCTGAGTGTAGACTAAAATCTCGTTATTAAGTATAATATGCCCCATCATCATTATTAACTTAAGAGTTCTAGTACTGGTTCTTCCGTCTCTAGATCACGTTCTATCAACTCTTCACCTTCATATAAACCCTCAAGATACCTCACCCATCTGTTAACTATGTCTATGTTATTTAACAGTATTTTCCCTTCATCACCTAGGCATTTTTTTTATTTTTTTTTATTCGTAAGCACAAACAATCGAGACAATACATAATAAAAGAGAAAACACAAAATAAGATTAAAGTGCCACGAAATGGCCCCATCTCAGCATGTTGCTGATGGCTTCCAGCGCTGATCTTCCGATGAGACCATCAAGTGAGAAGAATCACGGAAGGTAACAGACAAGAAGAAAGACAGAAAAATAATGTACAGTAAACAAATAGTTAAATAAGAATAAAGTTACACAGCAAGAAGATGCAACATAATGATTATATTAAAATTAAGATTATTTATAAATATAAAACAAGCATCGTGCTCACAACACTTTAGCGGTCCGGTCCAACCATACCTTGGCTGAGCATTACAGCTGCATATGCAACTAGCGCCAACGGTGGCTACACTAACTAAAAAAGGCAATGACAGACCAAACCAGTATCAATCGCTCATGAAATCTAAGTTAAAAGTCTTATAAGGTTAGCTTATTAAAAAGACAGCATCGTAGGATGACGAATACTAACATAAAAACACTACTAAGTATGGCGTATCAGGAATGATGAACCCTTGTCAGGCCGAAGGAACAAAACACTTGTGGTAAGCATATCTATAAGTACAAACTACAGGCAGCTAGTATCAAGTCTGTAGGCTTCCTGGTTAAGTTGGTGATTAAGTAAATACTGTTTAATCTTTGACTTAAAACTATGAATACTTTGCAGGTTTCTCAAGGGCGGAGGTATGTTATTCCAGACCTTCGACGCGGCATAGTGAAAACTTCCCCGAAAAGCTGCTGTGGCATGGCGCGGCGTCAACAATTGGATCCCACTGTTACGGCGTTCGCGGAGCAATTATGTATGCGTGCTGATGGCGTGCGTGGCAAGCGATCTGAGCTACTCGACTTATTGGTAAGTGATGTACCTGTGCTGATATGGTAGCCTTATGCGAAAACAGGTTTTCTTCTAATGTAAATTTTGATCTTCCGGGATACCAGTGTTACCGTACTGATAACACCCTACTGGGAGAGCCCAAGGTGTAGCTATACTGGGTAAAAATGACATTGTTCACTCACCATTCCACTCCCCTGCAACGAAACACTTAGAATCAGTTGGAGTCGAAATCCCTTTTTCTGGTGGAAAGTATATTATCATTTTCTCTATCTACCAATCTCCTAACTTTAGTTTGAATCTGAACGGTGTTGACGCTCTGCTAGGCATGGGTCGTAACGTGCTGGTTATGGGTGACTTCGACACTCGACAGCAGTATTGGTATGACCGAGTAAATAATAATTTTTTGATTGATTGAAGGAAAAATACGACGGTGATCGATCAATTATCAGTTACTGAGTGTGCAGGATTAGTCCTGCTCACGTCTCATGAATCATCCTATATATAGGTATATACGGTAGAGTCTGGTTATATAAAAACTATGTCACTTTTATTGTAACCGGACAGTTTTTGTGTCAATTTCCGTCATTAATAGCGGTCGGTCGTTAAATAAGCGGAGTCGTAATAAACGGTTATAGGTACTTTCATAGTAGCTCATAACTCCCTAGGGCGTTATAGCTATTTTTTTACAATCCATAACTCCCGCAGGAACAATATAGGTCTTGTCCTTCAGTACACCTGCATGAAATAAGGTATTTTTCGAGCAAGTGTGATGAAAACTGTATTATAATATTTAGAGCCGGTGATGTCTGCGGGTAATAATTGTTTAAATTTAGGTTCTAAGTTAAGTTTAGTATCATTTTCAACTAAATCAAAGATCTCATCGAAATCGGTTCAGCGGTTATTGATTCCCCGTACAATCCTACACCTTCCTTTTCACTTTTAAGGTATTTTTTTGGGATAAAAACTATCCTATGTTCTTCCCCGGGATTCAATCTATCCAAATTATTCCAAATGTATGCTTACCTTTCAACTAATTTGGTTCAGCAGTTAAGACGTAAAGAGGAATTATTTATTTCATAATTTGAAATTACAATATAAATTATTTTGCACTAATCTATACGAATTTACATTATGATCGTCAAGTAGGAAAATATCAATTGATTATAGTTATACAAATGTCTAGCAATAAACAATTTAAAACCATTATAAGCAATCGATTAATTAACTAAATTTTTGTTAATGTCAAATAAAATAAAATGAAAAAAACAATGTCACTACGGCTAAGAAATCTAAGCATGGATATAGTCTGTTCGAGAAACGGAAAACAGTGAAAAATAGAGATAATACTTCTAAAAATACGTGTGATACCTCATTAGATTCGTAATGATATCTAGAAAAATTTATTCGAAGCGTGTATTAGCACACAAACAATATCAAAAGTTATGAACAAAAAAAGGGGGGAAAAAGTAGATATTTTTTATTTCCCTAATATCTCAAAAAGTATTTATATTTGAGAAACCAAAATTAATATTATCGATACCTTTGGGTTCAATTGGCGTAAAGGACATTTTGGCGAAAATGAGTTATATATACAGTTTTGTTCAGAATTCCAAGCGCTATCGTTCTGTATAGTTAAAATTTTGATATCTCCTTAAAAAGTGTCCTTTACGACCCAATTTTTACACTATGAACTTGCAAAAACAGCTTAGCTCAAGGGGCGTAAATGATCAGTTACAAATGAGATGTTAAAGATATTATCGTAAAGGTTACCGCTAAATATAAACATTGTTGTAAATGACTTACATGTCTTTTGTCGTCCTTTAAGCCCTTCATTTGCCTTAATGATTTTTCATATCGTATGGTCAAGATGGTCGTAAAGGACATATTTTACTATTGGTATTATTGTACTTGCCCTTTACGACCCGCTCTAAAAATATTTTTTTAATAAGTATAAGAAACGAACAAGGTTGTAAAGGACTTTTATAATACTTGTGTCGTTTACTACCTCAAATTAGCTTGTAAACTCTAAATTTAAAAGAAATAACATGGAGGTTGCGGTGAATAATATCATATATTATAAATCGTTTTCTGGGACCTTTATTACTATAATGTAATGTTTGCCCTTAAATTTGAAAGCATTTACGCTAAGAGATTCTTCCGCTGTTATCTTTGTTCATGGGCGTAAAGGTCTATAATGCCAAATAAATAAATCGTTTTATGGGTCGGTCCTTTACTACTAAAATGTAATGTTTGCCCTTCAAATTAGAAACGTCAGCTCAGTGTTTTTTCCGCAACTATCAGTTTTACTCGCAGTGGAATCTCCTATAGTCCTATGACAATGGACTAGCCTGTGCATAATACACTCACTGTACCTTTCCGACTCGCATTTCTTGTTGATTTGGAGAACGAGACAGGTGTATCAGCGACTGCCCATCTGCCGCCTCGCTATCCCGATTCTCATTAGGCATGCAGCCTAACCAGCGCAGGGTTATGTTATGACTGTTTATTATCCATCCCTGAGCGGTGGAAGTGGTTGTTTGTGCGTAATTTAATTATTTGTGTCATTGCTTGGGCTACAATAACTCGTTGAAAAAAAATCGTTTCAAGCACTTTAGAAAGTTTGAAACGTATCTGAACGAAGTGGTAATTAATACTTAATAACCGAATCGGTTTTAATTAATTCATTTACTTAATTATTTCACAATCGTTCTAACAAAATATATTTTTAAGTGTTTGAAATCAGAAATTAATGCAGCTATAGGTAACGGGGACTAAATAACACAGAAATCACTACTTGAATAGGAATTAGTAGTGTTTTTCGATTAAATATCTTGATGTATCTTTCATAATCTTTCATAATCTTTATTGCTTGTGAGAAATGGGTTACATTGCCAGTAATTACTATTGTAACAATATTTCACGGACTCACCAAGAATCTACCTTTACAGGTGTACAAACAAATATTTCCTATGTTACCTACATAACAAATGATGTCAAGTATTAATACAATCATAAATCACAATCTTAAAGTCTTATTAACAACTCATGCAATAACAAAACGAAATAAAATAAAATACAAATAAAGTCAAAGTCATACACATTCTAATCCCATTAAATCATTATTTAAAAATTCATTAATACTATAAAAACATCTCGGTATTAGCCAAGCATGGACTTGTGATTTAAATATATTCAAATTATTATTCTTAAAAATGTCAGGTAATTTATTATAAATACGAATACACATAATATACGAGTTTCTTGAGGAAAGTGCCAAATTAACAGAAGGTTTATGTAAAGTAAACTTATATTGTGTCCTTGTCGCGCGTGGACCCATTGTTTCGAACTCCACAAACAAGTATTTATACTTGTGTACAAAAACACACACTTCGAAAATGTACATGCTAGGAAAAGTGAGTATGTTATTTTCTATAAAATGAGTACGACATGAGCCCATATAGTGTATGGCAAATATGGCTCTTATACAACGCTTCTGTGTTATAAATATTGCGTCTTTTTCAATACAGTTTCCCCAAACTACAAGTCCATATCGTAAGAGAGAATTTACGTAGCCATTATAAGCAAGTAGCGCTGCTTGGGTCGAAACAGTTTGGCTAATTCGTCTAAGTGCAAAAATAAAGCTATTTAGTTTGGATCGTACATTAGCAGCATGTTCCGTCGAATTACAGTGACTGTCAATCATTATGCCTAAAAACTTTGTATTTTGCACTTCTTTTACAGGCTCATTATCTAAAGTTATATGCAGTTTCTGTGTGTTGCCTCTTGCTGTACTGAACTGAATATAAGTAGACTTATTTACATTTACTTTTAAGTTATTTCGTTTTAACCATTCTACAGTGCTTATCAGTGCTGTATTTAAGTCATCGTTATAAGTTGATACATTTTTACACTTTACAATAATGCTTTGCTTTTCCTGACCGATTTCGGCCCCAGCGACTGTGTGCTCTGGACTAGGCAATTTTTAGCTCGTGTTATTAGAGTGTAGCTGATCCACTCTCTGTTGCGCTCTTAGGTGGCTCAATAATACAATAATAGATGTATCATCTGCGTACAGTAGACAATCATGACTGGGCAAGCATTTTGGGAAATCGTTTATGTATAATAAGAACAGAAGGCATATCGTAATTTGAAATAAGAGATCTAGAAATATTGAAACAGTACCTATTACCTATTATAACTTATTGTATTGACTTATAGTCTTTGGACGTTTATTCACTAAGTAAACGTCCAAATGCTTGATGTGCTAATTCTAATCATAGTTAGCCGATCTAATACTTCCCTTGTTATGATTAAAAGCTGTTATGTTATGATTGTTATAATATAAGGCGGCTAGTGTTAAGCACTGGGACACTTACTTTACCTTCATTCCCGAATATTAGCAACTTTTTGAGCATTTAATTATTTTTTATTATATAATTGGTTAAAAATATTGTGTTTTCTTTATTATTACTATATTATCAGAAAAATATTAATTACAACTGTAATCGGGATATACCTAGCATATTTAACTACCGTTAGATACATTCGTAATTTAAGCTTAATTTTTCAATGAATATTTAATACATTTAAAATTATATTTAATGTTACGTAATCGCTTTTTCACGCCGCGCGCCTTTCCCGAAAATGAGGCGCGGAGGGCTGTCTTCAGCGTTGAATAAAAAGTATAAATAATGGAGATACAGTTCTGGAAGTATGGAATGTTTGATTGGTAATATCTGCTGATCCTCCTCTTTTATAATATTAATTTTGGTTTCTTAAATATTAATACTTTTTGAGATATTGAGGAAATAAAAAATATCTACTTTTTTCCCCCCTTTTTTTGTTCATAACTTTTAATATTTTTGTGTGCTAATACACGCTTCGAATAAATTTTTCTAGACATCATTGCAAATCTAATGAGGTATCACACGTATTTTTAGGAGTATTATCTCTATTTTTCACCGTTTTCCGTTTCTCGAACAGACTAATATCGCATAATGATCGTCAAAAAAAATAAAAAAAATAAATGAAATACAGGTCAATAGAAACATTTATTACGTTCAATTTATTATACACCGTGTTTTTATTGAATTCCGTTAACTTCGGGGTATAGTTAAGTACGTTTATTAATTATTAATTACGTTAATTTTTTTTTTGTTTTCTTTTTTGTTTTTTTTTTTGTTTAAAAAGTAATTAAATGTAACATATAGCGTTGTTGTAACACGGGCATTACATTTAACTCAACCAAACAATTGAAATCTGTGACATATCAATGTCATTTCGTACATCAATCGACCGAGATTGTACTTAAGTTTAGTAGCAAATGTATGAACTCATTCTAAACACTAATCAATATGTAAGCCGGCCCTAAGGCAAGTGTACACGCTTGTAGAGGCCTTATAGGAAAAAAATAAATTATGGATTATCTCCGAAATGGACTTAATTAGAACATCGGTGTCTTTGAGAAAGTTACTTGATTTAAGCTCAGGAATGCACCCTTGAAATTAACGGAAATCAAAAAAAACACGGTGTATTACATGAGATGATGATTGATGATTATATTACAATTTATTTTATTACATGTCATTTCCATATATTCATTTACAGAATCGATTAATCGAATCGCAATCCAACGCGGCAACGCAGCGAGCGTGATATAAACTAAATAAGTATATGTAGTATACGTGCGAAAGAGATGCGTATATCTGTCGTCTCCTGCGCACGAACACGGACTCTACGCGCGTGCAAGCGCGCAGTGGTATTTGAGATACGGAAGCCGAGTCACGTCGCGTAGCGTAGCCGAGGAGCCGATATTCATCATTATATTATTGTGTAGTGGAACTAGTGGATACAGTTGAAGAAGCAAACACTACATTTTGGCGACGGGCTAAATCGGTAAGTCATTATAATATATAACTTGGTGACATTTCAAAATTACTAAATACGAAGGAATAGATACATGTATACACACCTACCTGGTTTCAAATAAAAGTGTAGCAACATAATGTGTTTAAGGAACGTAAATCAATACATGTCTTTGTATTTACGTCGTTATTTTGAGATCAACAGTGTACGGACATCTAATTTGAACAGATTGCATAAACAGTTAAACATGAGTGTGCATGGCGTAGTAGGTACCTAGGTAGTGTTAACCGGAAAATCAAAACTTGCAACAACACTAGCATCGGTGTCAATCCCTAGCGGTTGACAGCGTGGAAAAAAAAAACAGAGATCGCTTGCGCATGTAATGGCGTGTAGCGTAACTAATAACTTGATCGGAATCCCGTAGAAATACGGTAAGTGCTTTCTATATCTTAATAGTAGTAATGCGCAAGTTTACAAGAGGTAAAAATAACGCATATATTATTAAAATAATCATACAACTCAAGCGTAGATGACAAAAGCCGTGCAGTATACTGTAAGTATAGGTTATAATATAAACACGATCGGGCCGCGACCTGTCGGTCGGCGAGCGCGCGGCGTAGCTTTGTAATTCAAGACAGCGACATGCGAAATTGAACCTTGTGCTTCTTAAAGGGACTTCTTATACTTTAACAAAATAAATATTGTTTTGTTTCCTGTTCTTTTTTTAGGTTACGTTAATGTAGTGATTTGAAATTACCTAACCTAACTAAGAAATTAAATGGACATAACGCCATAGCGGTAATAGTACTTATAACTTTGCTATTATTTTCACTTAATGCCACTACATAGGGTCGTATTTCACAAAATGTTTTGATTATGGCATTGTTTAAGTTTGTTTTCTTAAGGTACCTATTCGATAGAGATGTTGACCTAATAGACCAGTCGAAATATAATAGTCCGGTCACATAAATTTCTGGCGTTGACATTATAGTAAATATCTATTTCTTAGTCATTGTGTGATTTCAAATGAAGGAAGATACATACATTTCTATTTTACACTGTATGACTTTTAGAAAAAAATGATTATATTACTTAGGTTTTAATAGTCCAGTAATAGGAGAGTAAATAGTCCAGTAAGTGAAAATTTAAATGTATGCAAAATATGTCAAAATCAAAACCTATAGTACCAAGCAAGATGTTGTAAAGCGTGATGGCTGTTACGACTTAGATGTATAGGTATGCAGATGATGACTGTAATATACCTGGAAAAATGCATAGAAACTGGGAAGGAAGGATGCGGACTGAGTAGGATTGAACAGATGACGTCTGTTTAGTGCCTACTACAGTTCATAAATCAATATATATAAAATACATAATATGTAAAAAAAAAAAAATGAAAAATTGGATGGAAGGATGCGGACTGAGAAGTATTAAACGGATGACGTCTGTTTAGTGCCTACTACAGTTCATAAATCAACATATATACAATATATATATATATATATATATATATGCAGATGGAAATTTGGATGGAAGGACGTAGACTGAGGAGGATTAAATGGATGACGTCTGTTTAATGCCTGCTACAGTCAATATTTTTTGTCAACAGGAAGCCAACAATGACAACACCATCGCTGGCGCTTGAAAAGTTTGACTGCGAAGGTGATATCAATTCTGTATGTACACGATGGGAACGTTGGAAGAGGAGTTTGTATATTTACCTGGAAGCGGCAGGTGTTAAGACTGCTGCTAAAAAACGAGCAAGTTTGTTACACTGGGGGGGAACTGAACTACAGGAAATATTTTTTAACATACCAGGGGCAGACGTAAGATCAGAGGAGTCCGGTGAGCAGGATGTATTCCAGGTGGCCATTGAAAAATTGGACAATTACTTCGCACCTAAGCAGAATAAAAGATTTGAACGGCATACCTTTAGACAAATTAAACAAGAAAACAATGAAAAATTTGAGAAGTTCTTGGTGCGCCTTAGACAACAAGCGGTGAAGTGTCAATTTGATAACGTAGAAGATCATTTGATTGATCAAATCATAGAAAGATGTGCGTCAGAAGAACTGAGGAAAAAAATACTTAAGGGAGGAGATAACATGACGATTGAAAATATTATCTCAGAGGCTAATGCCCTGGAGGCTATTAACAGGCAATTAGAGGATTACAAAAATAAAGAAAAGAACGTGCCGATAGAGGTTAATAAAGTGTAAGAGAAGACAGACAGAAAAGGGAAAGAATGTTATAGATGCGGGAGCTGGGGACATTTGTCCAACAGTGAAAACTGTCCTGCTAGGGGAAAAAAATGCCTAAAATGTGGCAAAATTGGGCATTTTAAGTTGCAATGCAAAAGTCAGAACCTGAAAAGAAAACATGAGGACATAAAACATGATGAAACTCGACAGAAACAGTTTTCAAAGAAATTTAAAAAATCTCCTAAAGCTCATGAGGTAAGAAATATTATAGAGGAAGAGGAGGACTCTGAAACCGAAGAAGTCGAATATTTATTTAACATAAACGGAGATGACATGGTGGTCTGTGATGTGGGAGGAGAAAAAATTAATATGATGATAGATTCAGGATCAAAAAATAATCTAATTACGGATAAGACATGGGAAAAAATGAAGGATATGGGAGTAAGGGTAGTTGACGAAATAAAAGAACCAAAGAAGAAGTTCTTCCCCTATGGATCTAAAACACCTTTGCGACTGCTGGGATCTTTCCGCTCCGATATTAAATTAGCCGGGAGAGAAGAAAACGCAATTTTCTATGTGGTAGATAAAGGTACACAAAATTTACTGGGGAAGACAACAGCAACTAAGTTGGGGGTTTTAAGAATTGGGTTAGAAATAAACCAAATTCAACTAAAGCCTTTCCCTAAACTTAAAAATATTATGATTCAAATACCCATCGACGATAAGATTAAACCAATCGTTCAGCCTTACCGTAGAATTCCAATACCTTTAGAAACCAAAGTCGAGGAAAAAATTACGGAATTACTGGAAAAAGATATTATAGAAGAAGTCCATGGCCCCCCAAGTTGGATATCCCCTATTGTGCCTATAATCAAAGAAACGGCTTTGCGTTGACATGAGACGTGCAAATAAAGCGATTAAAAGGGAAAATCATCCATTACCGACTATGGACCAACTACTACCAAAGTTTAGGAATGCTACAGTGTTCAGTAAATTAGATATTAAGGACGCATTCCACCAGCTAGAAATCCATCCAAACTCACGGGATATAACGACATTCATATCTGGAAAAGGCGTATATAGATACAAAAGATTAATGTTCGGCATTACATGCGCTCCTGAAATATTTCAAAAAACTCTTGAACGCATATTAATTGGATGTGAGGGAGTTGTCAACTTTATTGACGACATATTAGTTTTTGGCGAAGATCAAAAGGAACATGATGTCAGACTTCAGAATGTGCTGAAGGTACTTAAAGAGCATGATATCGTTCTGAAAGAAGAAAAATGTATCTACAACGTTAATAAAATTCAATTTTTAGGACACGAACTAAGTAATAAAGTAATTCGACCACTAGATAAATACGTATCGGCTATTATGGACTTCAGAGCACCCCGAACAATCTCGGAATTGCAAAGTTTTTTAGGACTCGTCTACTATGTAGGGAAGTGGATACCAAATATGGCCACAATTACTGAACCCCTGAAGGAATTATTAAGGCACAAGACAGGCAGAAATGCGGACATCCAAGAGCTCTGGAAGGAAAATCAGGAAACAGCATTTAACAATTTGAAAACGGCTTTGTCTAAAATACCTAATTTGGGATACTATAATGTTAAAAATAAAACAATGGTATTCGCAGATGCTAGTCCTGTGGGGCTCGGCGCGATCTTGGTACAAACAAGTGAAGCTGGTCCACGCATAATAGCTTACGGCAACAGAACCTTAACGGAGTGCGAGAGACGTTATTGCCAAACAGAAAAAGAAGCTTTAGCTCTGGTATGGGCAGTGGAGCACTTTCATATGTTTCTTTTTGGGAAAAGATTTGAACTCATAACCGATCATAAACCTTTAGAGGTGATATTCGGACCGAAAGCTAAACCATGTGCTCGTATCGAACGATGGATATTACGTCTACAGTCATACGACTTTCAAGTTATATATCGTCCAGGAAAAACCAACATTGCCGACTCCCTTTCCAGACTATGTAAGAACCTCGACGAACGGAACAGCAACACTAAAGGAAAAGATTTTGTACAAAACATAGTAGAACAGATAAGACCAGTAGCAATATCGCTACAAGAAATATAAAGCAATTCTAAAGAGGACTCGGATATACAAAAAGTAAAGGCAGGCCTGTATGACTCCAAATGGGACCAACAAATAAAGAGTTACAAAATCTTAGAAAACGAGTTGTGTTTTTGTGGCGATATTCTTTTAAGGGGTAGTAAAATAATTATACCAAAAACATTGCGAGAAAAGGTTTTAGAAGCCGCCCACGAAGGCCATCCTGGAGTCGTTGGAATGAAAGCTAGGCTTAGAGCTAAAGTATGGTGGCCCAGGTACGACAAGGACGTTGAGAGACTGGTTAAGTCGTGTAAAGGATGCACCCTTGTTTCAGCGCCAAATCCCCCAAATCCGATCAAGAGAAGGGAATTGCCGACACACCCCTGGGTTGATATTGCAATTGATCTCTTAGGTCCTTTGCCGTCTGGGGATTACCTTCTGGTAGTAATCGACTACTATTCGCGGTATAAGGAAATAAAGGCTTGCCGCGATATATCAAGCAAGGCTATGATAGCTATATTGAAGGAAATGTTTAGTCGACTAGGATGTCCAATCACGATTACGGCGGACAACGGTAAACAGTTCGTTAGTCAGGAGTTCAGAGATTTTTGCCAAAATAATGACATCCATTTGTTCAACACTATCCCTTACTGGCCCCAGCAAAATGGAGAGGTGGAACGTCAGAACAGAGACATTATTAAACGTTTAAAGATAAGTCAAATTGACAAAAAGAACTGGAAAGATTCGCTCTTGGAATATCTGACTATGTATAATAGTACTCCCCATACGACAACGGGAAAGACGCCAGCGGAATTATTTTTCCAACGGAAATTTAGAGACAAGATACCGATGATAGATACGTTTGAATATAATTATAAAGACCAAGATATGGACGTCAGAGACAGGGACAGAGAGCAAAAAGAAAAAGGAAAAGAGTACGCGAACAAGAAGAGAAGAGTTGAGGATGGAAACATAAAAGTAGGGGATGAGGTTTATGTTAAAAATATGAATAAGACAAATAAGTTAGCTCCAAATTATGAGCCAACCCCTCACACTGTAGTATCTTGTAAAGGCGGAGATGTAAACATTGAAAATAACGAAACTGGACAAAGACTGAGAAGAAACATGATGCATTTAAAAAAGGTCGAAGGACAATGGAAAATCTTGGACGAAGAGACGACAGAGACGAATGATGGCGAATCAGATAATTAAATATATATCTTAAAATTTAATAAGGGATAAGAGGAAGACGTGAAGTAATGCTAATGCATGAAGCGCAAAAATATTGCTAAATATATACATAAATAAAGTGAAGTATAAAAGTACTAAGGAAGTTAACGAAGCAGGAAGTAGTTGTGTTAAAGTAATGATTAAAAAAATAAATAATGATGATTATTGAAATTACTGTTTTATTTAATTATCCAAAAATATTAATACAACAAACTTAACAATAAGGAAGGGATGTAGTATACGTGCGAAAGAGATGCGTATATCTGTCGTCTCCTGCGCACGAACACGGACTCTACGCGCGTGCAAGCGCGCAGTGGTATTTGAGATACGGAAGCCGAGTCACGTCGCGTAGCGTAGCCGAGGAGCCGATATTCATCATTATATTATTGTGTAGTGGAACTAGTGGATACAGTTGAAGAAGCAAACACTACAGTATAAAATAAATTGCCCACTGAAGCCCGTCCCGGGCTGCCCCCAACACAAAGGCCCACCTTTGTGTTGGGGGCGACCGGGACGGGCTTCAGTGGGCAATTTATTTTATACTTATTTAGTTTATATTTATATTCAAGTTAAGAGTCTCAATTGGCGTTCAAATGTTTCGTCAGATGGTTCGGTTCGCAATTTTACAGGTACCTATGTATGTTCATAGTACGTTAGTCCAATCACCGTCGGTATTATTAACTGAAAGTGCCATGCGACGCGGCACTGTGCGTAACTGCGTAGTCTCCCCGTGGATCTGAGCTGTTTGCTCGCAACCTCGACACGTTCGAACATTGACAAATTATTTTAATGTGTTTTTACTTCGGAATAATGTCATTATGAGATATATTTGAATTCGACATCCCTGATTTATACGAAAACTATACTAAATTTGGCCTAGTATCTTAAATGATATATACATCAAGATAAAGATGAGAGCCCCCTCCCCTAAAAATTTACATGTTAAATATTTGTGGCTCCACTTCTTAAATCCATCATTGGGTCCTAAGCACCGTTTTGCTCTTGACGCAGCTCCGCTCGACGCCTATATTATGTTGCCCTTGACAAAGAGTACATATTTCATTACAATCATCAGATGTCTTCGAGCAACACGGAAGGGAGGCGGCATTCGCACTATTTCCCCTCTGCCGAGGTACAAGATTAGCGCGTCAATCTAATCTAGCGCGGGTAATAAAACTAGTTGCACTTGGATTTTTCACTAGACCGAGTCCAGACGCTCGCGTGAACACTGCTGCACAAAAATGCCTGGTTGCTCGGTTTTTTGTTATAAAAAGAGGTCGGGGACATCAAATTTACAAAAAGAAAGTGTTACATTTCACATGTAATATTTTTTTTACATATCATACGTTTAATTACATTCAAACACAATTACTATATTTTAGTCTCATGTAATTGTTGGATTTATCGATTTTGCTCGCTCAGTACAAATTGCGGATCGGTCGAGCGACAAATCCGACTTCTCATCTCTCAGAATACAATAACATACTTCAACGAAAATGTGTTAGTGTGCGTGTTGTGACACTTGTCACTCGTCCGTACACAAAAAGAGATCGAGGTTTGCAAGATTTGTCTTTGACGTGTGTCATTTTCTATGTATTTGTGTCATCATTAGAGATTGGATTTTGTATGTAAGTGTGTGAGAAGTGCGACTGTGTGCACCTTTCCCCCCGCGAAAAATGGCAGAAAGATTTGTACGGTGAGATATCGCTTGGGCCCCTCCCTTCCGATGTGTCGGAAGCCGGTGTTGCTCGAAGTCAGATGTAGATAAACTATCATTGCGTATAAATCATCGTGTATAATGTTCTATGACCGTGAATTTCTACAAATTATCGGGACTTTCATTTCAAGTTTGGAAACTAACAATATACCACCCATGCTTAGCGAGTGTTGGGACAAACTTGTATGGGAGCGGAACGTCATCCTTTCGTTAAAATGGTCAAAATTATTTTCGTGGTCTTATTTTTTGTGACGAAGTAAAACTTTTTGTATGAGATGACATTTACCTCTTAATTTTTCTCATGTAAAAATATACTATAAGTAAGTACCTACAGTTAGAAAGTCGAGCAATAGCACACGTCTTTTTTTATTATTTCATAGAATACAGAAAAACAAGCGTGGGCGTGGCCGGGTAGTCAGAAAAGAGACAAAGAAAAGAATTTTGGCTCAAAATCAACATTTGGACGAGATATGATAAATAAAGCTTAAAGCTTTTTTATCGGGCGGGGGGTGATCGGGCGGTGAAAAGAGCGTTTGAGGGAAAACCTATAGGACGCCGCCCGGTCGGCCGACCTAGTGTAACACTTCCCACCTCTCTCCTCAACTAACCCTAATTTACCCTACCTAGCTAGACCTAGACCTACCCAAAGTACTAAAAATTCCAATAAGAAAAATCTAAAAATCTAAAAACCCTTAAAATACCGCAAACCGTAATTACCTTTACTAGTTATCATAAAATAATGCAAATAACCTAAATAAATTCTAATTAAATAAGTTAATATCTTGAATTGGATCAGTAGATTGGCCAAATGATCGTTTAGTGTTTATGTAGGACCCTTCGTCGTAACCGTTAATAGTAACCAAAATCCTTTTCGCATAGTAAGAAAGAGTTATGAATTATACGCCTATAAATCCTAATATTGTTAAATAATTATTAAACCGTGAATTATATCAAAGTATTAAGAAATATCATTGCAGGTTGTAGTAATGTTTGACTTAATCAGATTAAGTCTGTAATAAGATGTAATCAATAAGTCAATAGTAAGTATGTCAAAATCAAATAAGTCTGTAGAATGTCATAGTTAAATTGTCAATAAATTATGTCATAGTCAAATTGTCAGTAAAGTATGTCAAAGTAAGTAAAGCCTGTCAAATGTCATAGTCAGTTGGTCAAAGTACAACTACTAATAAATGTCACAATATTTTGTTTTTGGGGTATAGATATCGCCCCGCCTCCGCGACACCCGTGATCATCATCCAGTTGCAGGTCAGAATCCCCGCCCCAGTTCTGAAGGAACTATATTGTGGTCCAGAAGGGACATCTTTTAATAATGACAGGCCTATTCCATCATTCGACCATGTCATTATTTTGTGACATTTTTCGTCAACAATGAGAGGACATTCAAAGGGACAATTTAACATAACAAAATACTGGTAGTAGAGCAGCTGTATTTGATCCACTCAAATTCTCCAGAATACTGTAATTTTGTAGTATACGTATTTTAATATTCAATGAAATGATATTATCCAAACTTTAATTGTAGTCATTTTGAATCACACTTTCGGACCAAAATAATCTACGATCGTGCATCTGCCTTGATCTGAGCCCGGATAATTCACTCATTGAAATAAGGTTTTATGATAATATATGACCTTATATTTTTAAAGGTCAAGTGTGAAAATCACAGATAATCTGCAGAAAACAGAATGTAATCGTCATACAAACTGCTAAGGGACAGGCAAAACAAATATTTCTTTGTAAGCAAATTGATTCTACAATACTACATTATATTGTGGTTTTTAACTTTAGTTTTTCCCACAATATATTTCTACCAGTAGCGTTGCAAGGGACCAAATATATACAGTCATGTCATAAGTAAGTCAAGTTTGTCAATAAGTCATAAATAAATATATGTAATAAACTCCTAACAAACCCTAACCCCAAACTACAACCTAGCTAACGCTAAACTGAAGTTAACCCATAAACCCATAATAATGAGCAACAAATGCAATAAAATAGCCATAAATGTATCGAAAAGGAACCTAGCTACCTACTGTAAATATCTAATGGCTTTGATATATTAAAACTATAAATCTAGATTAATCCTACAAAACCCTAGACCAAACAAATAAAAATCCTAGCCTAACAGCTAAGCTATCCAACTACTCTACCGAAATATTTGCAAACTAGCATCCCGGGATGCACATTTAATTTACTCGCGTAATTACTCGATGTGCAATGAGTAATTTCTATGCTAAAGACAACTAAGACGAGTGGAGACACCTCGTTTTAGACCTAAAAATCCTATTTCTCCGTGTGCTAGCCATACTTCTACACAGTGGATTGGGACAGCAGAAGTAAGGCCGGAAAGGGTAATATAAAAGTGAATATATAAGTATATAGCTACGGGATAATTGGACTAGAATCTGGCTTCTTTAAGAAGTCTAGATGACAACCCAAATCTTCCAGATCCTAGGGGGTGACCCTGTCTTAATAAATGCAGGAACTGTCAGGTCCCCACCTGATATTATCAAAAACACCGCAAGTTAGTAATTTGGACTATAGTTGACACCGTGAGGTTACCCGTCCAGCTTACTAACCCCCCAACACTATGTTGGATCGAACTAGTTCTCTCTACCCCATAAGTATAAACGAAACAACTCACTAAACTAAATTAAAATTAATATATAGAGTATTCCAACCAAGTTCATTTCAGTGCTTAATATCACTAAAATAAACCAGGCCAAACACTACACATATTAAACACAATTAAAACACAAACTAATTAATTTTCACTGGAAACAACTCAAGATTTTACAATCTTTAAGACTCTATTGACTTATAACTTAGACTTCACTTAGTATATTATAACACACTAGCGCTTGTCTAAGCACAAATCAATAAACAACACAAAAGGAATTAAACCCACTAAAATTAACACAATTTAAATGTACTTCTCTAAAATTATTCAAGTAAAACCCCACAACAAATTACACTATATTATGCTCCAATCCAAACTCTACCAGCATCATGAGAAACTAGCAAAGTCCAGGTCAGGACACAATATAGGTAACCTAGATAGACCTAGCTAGAGAACCGACGTCCGACGGTTTGCGGAAGGCAACGAAGAATGATCTCGTCAGGGACTCTATCGATCCCTACCATAATCCCAAAATCCCAACTATTTCCCACTTCCTTGTACGTCATTGGTTTCCCCATAACCAATACTGAATTTCATAATTTCGTACAGTCCTGTCACTAATTACACCTTATTTCCTAATTAAAATAAGGTCCAATTTGACCTACTTTTGGGTGTGGTCTAAACTATTTCTCTACGCCTATGGGATTGACACTTCAGTTTTTTATTCTAACCGCATTTGTTTTTCTATATGAGCACATATTGTAGAACTCCGCCCCTTTCTAAATTCTTTATAATATGGTTCAATTTTGCATAGAATATTTTAACCAAAACAAACATTATTCATTCATTTTTACGACGACGTGTGAAATACAAGTCGATGCCACTTGAACTTAAGAAACCAAAACTGATTTTTAACAGAATTTTTATACTATAAAAGCTTTATGACATTGAAATAAAGTTCAAATCATTTTATGAATAAGTATCTTAATATATTGGTTTACTATTAATCACCTGGCTCTCTAAAACTATATCTAGAATTTCAGTCGAAATGGCCCACTTGAGATATGAGAAGAAATATAAATACTTAAATTACCGTGGGACACAATATTGGAAATTTAACCGACTTAAAAATAGAACAATACTATGTTCACATATAATGTTAACATGGAAAGGAGCCTGTGACATGTTACACTAGGTATCGATGGGCGGATGTGGTGGACGCTGATCTGCGCGAGCTCCGGATTGAAAACTGGCGAGAAATGGCACAGGACCGGGATCAGTGGCGAGCAGTCGTGTTGGAGGCCAAGACACACTTTGGGTCGCTGCGCCAGAGGAGTGAGTAAGTAAGTAAAGCTTTTATTTTATACGTACACGTAGCTGCAATAAATATACATTGCTTATATAATTATGTCTGTTGTACCTAAATTATAGGTCTACTTTTCCAATGTTTTAAATATAATATCATCAATAATAATTGATCGTTCTAATTGAGCCAGTAGGTAAGGATATAAAATATCAACAGTAATGTTGTCATCTCTATAGTCTCCATTAAATATTAAATGTCAGACGTTTGTGCTAACAAACTGCCTATTTTTTCACATTAAATTTATTTATTTAGTTATCTAATATTTATTGCAGACAACATTCATCCATATACATATAACATTTATAGTAAGATTTAAAAAAAAACCTAAAATTATAATCGATTAAATGTAGACATTAAAATATACTTGATTGAGCATATTATTGATTAAATATAGATGAAAATAAGTAAAAATTAAGATTTGATACTATATCCCTAGGGATATAACTACACCTCCGCCGCACCGCCGCACTCCTACCCACAATTATTTTACTAAACTTAATCCAGTAATATAACTATATCACTAAACTAAAGACGTATTATAGTTATATTCCTAGTAAGATAGTAATGAATCGCTTTCGTATAACTATGTTACGACATATAATTATATCCCTAGGGTTATAACTATATAACGGATTAATCTATCGTACTGCGACATATATATGCATAAATTATGATCGACTAAGTAGGTAACTACCTGTTTTTTAGTTTTGGCGAAAAGTTTTTTGGCCGACTGAAAAACAAAACAAAAATTAAAAGTTAAATAAATGAAGTTCAATAGCGTTGTTATTTTAAAATTTTAATCAGCATTTCTGATTAAGTGTTCTATTCTAAACAGTACCCGTACCATGACAGTGACAAAACTGACATAATACGCATAATAATTGAACTAATATGCGTGTACGAGCGAGATGCATAGAAAGTAAGTTACGTTCTCGATAGCGTTTATATCCGTGCCAAACTGTACGGTTACCATCAGTTTGTCACTGACATAAACGCCGTCGAGAACGTAATTTACTTTCTATACATCTCGCTCGCACTCGCATATTAGTGCAAACGGGATGTATAGAAAGTAAATTACGTTCTCGACGGCGTTTATGTCAGTGACAAACTGATGGTAACCGAACTGGTGGTAGCCACACTGTTCTGGGCGAGCAAAATTAGTTCATTTGGAAAATGGAAACACTTGCTCAAATGGTAAATGGTAAGAGCAAATATTTGCTCAAAACAAAATGTTTCCTCAGAGCACTAAAGTGAAAACGAGGCTTTAGAAATCAAGTAGCCTTACCATGACTGCCTTATCAGTGTCCTATGTCCTAACTGACATATTCGCTAACGACTGCGTAAGTTACATTCTATACATCTCGCTCGCACTAATATGCGAGTACGAGCAAGAAGCACAGAAAGTAAGCAAAGAAAATTTAGACTAGAGGAATATTGTCTAAGTAAATTATGTAGTCAGTACACTCAGTACATTTACTGCACTCTTTCGACACCAACTAATGATTAAAATGATTTTAGAAAGCCATTTGACTTTGACTCTTATTTTTTCATTGATATGTTGTGTTAAATTTGTTAAATATCAAAAAGTATCGCCATCTACTCGAGGATAGGTCAAAATGTAGGTACTTAACCCTCTACTAACTAAACTACTTTGATAAAACTTGACTAGAGTTGTAAATTTGGCCATATATGATCGTCTAGTGAAATTAATACGTTGTGAACCTTAGTACCAATCGTCTTTTATGTTGTTACAACTTTTTTTAGGGTCCTATAATATAATATTTTTATAAAGAAAACAAGACACTGTAGTTACAGACTTTTATTTAAAAAGAAAATTTTATTAACCCGGGAGCCTTAAGGGCCTTGACTACAGGTATAATAGATATTTATAACTTAAGATTAACTAATAGCTCTTAATTATTGAACATAAGCACCACCAGACTAAGAAGGAAGAAGAAAGCAAACGTGGGTTTAGCGGTTACCTACATAGTCTGTTCAAGATCCTGAATACAGTGGAAAATAAAGATACTACTCCTAAAAATACGTGTGATACCTCATTAGATTCGTCATGATGTCTAGATATGCGTGTATTAGCACACAAAAAATATCAAAAGTTATACTTAAACAAAAAAAGGGGGGAAAAAGTAGTTATTTTTTATTTCCCCAATATCTCAAAAAGTATTAATATTTATATTATAAAAGAGATATATTTATAATAATTACCAAAATTTATATTATAAAAGAGGAGGATATTTCCAATCAAACATTCCATACTTGCAGAACTGTATCTCCATTATTTATACTTTTTATTTAACGCTGAACACATCCCTCCGCGCCTCATTTTCAAGAAACGCGCGCGGCGTGAAAAAACGATTACGTAACATTAAACATAATTTTAAAGGTATTAAATATTAATTGAAAAATTTATAAAAAATATGGTGTATTTAAAACATGTCAACACATGTAATACTGGTAGAAATTTATCTTAATGTTATTTTTTCAACAAGTTAGGCAATTGTTAATGAACAAAATTTTCTCGAAATTCCTTCTTTATTGAAAACGAAAAAAAATTTATAAATATTGTAAAATTTTCTCGCTTTCTAGAACCGTTTTCATATACGAGTACATGCTTAATAAGATCACATTTTAAAAGTTTTCATAAAGTTAATACTTTGCTAAATTAAATTCCAAATTTAATGTATGGTACTTAGACGACGGCACCCTAGGAGGTGATGTAAGCGAAGTTCTAGACGATTTTCGCGTTTTAATCGAAGAATTCCGCGGTATCGGATTAGAACTGAACTCTTCTAAGTGTGAACTTTTCTTTTCCGATACATGTCTAGACAAAGATTTCGTACTTTCTAAATTCCGTCGTCTTGCTCCTAGTATTCAAATTACGGAGAAAAGCTCACTTCACCTCCTAGGGGCACCTGTGTTGGACGAATCATTTTCAGATTTTTTAGAGAACAAAATTAAAAACCTCAACGAAGTTTCGGATCGCATGTCCAGAATTAATGCTCATGTAGCGTATACCGTTATCCGATACTGCCTTTTCGTACCAAAATTCACTTACGTTCTAAGGTGCAGTCATTTATGGAAATTTCCCACTCTTTTAGAAAAAATCGATAAAATTATTCAAAATCTATTAATTTCAGTTATTAACATAAACTTGGACGACCGCTCATGGACCCAAGCTTCCCTGCCAATACGGCATGGTGGCCTGGGTATCAGAAAAGTGTCCAGCGTATCGCTCCCTGCATTTCTGTCCTCAACAAATAGTTCACAGGTACTAGTTTCTAAAATTCTAAAGTCCCCAATCGACCAATTAAACATACCTTTTAATTTAGAGGCCAGAAATGCATGGAGTGATTCTTGCCCAAACACTGACCTGCCCGATAATCCCAATTCACAGCGTCTTTGGGACGAGCCGCTTTGTAGGCTGGTACGGCATAATCTGTATCAAACGGCAACCAGCCTTCATGAGCGCGCTCGCCTGCTCGCCGCTTCCGAGTGGGAATCCGGGCAGTGGCTCCAAGCCCTGCCTTCCATATCAACTGGAACACTTTTGGACAACTCCACCTTCCGCCTCTCCGTCGCTCTCCGCCTGGGAGTGAACTGTGTTTCCCCACATCGCTGTCGCTGCGGTGACCCAGTTGACCGGTTGGGCCACCATGGTCTATCCTGCGGTAGAAGCGCTGGGCGTGCCCCCCGCCATGCCAGCCTTAATGATATCATCCGTCGGGCCTTAGCCAGTGCGGGGGCACCGGCAGTTTTAGAACCTACCGGCCTCGCCCGCGATGACGGTAAAAGACCCGACGGTATGACCCTAGTGCCGTGGAAGATGGGACGGCCGCTGGTTTGGGACGCAACCTGTGCCGACACCCTAGCGCTGTCCCATCTCCACGGCACTGCAGTGAAGGCTGGCTCGGCTGCCAACTCGGCCGAGCTTCTCAAGCGGCGCAAGTATGCAGCCATAAATAGTGGCTGCATATTTGAGCCGTTTGGGGTTGAAACTATGGGGCCTTGGGGGGAAAGCGCCCACAGGGTTTTCAACGAATGTAGCCGCAGGTTAGTCGAGTTGACGCGTGACCAGAGGGCTGGGTCATATCTAGCGCAGCGGATCAGCATTGCCATACAACGTGGCAATGCTGCCAGCCTTCTGGGCACGCTGCCAATAGACGGCGATTTGGGGCAAATTTTCTATTTATAGTTTTATTTTTAGGCTTAGTTTTAATTTTAGTTTTTAACTTTAGTTTTTAATTTTAATTTTTGACTGTGTTTTTAAAATAATATATATCTTAATAAATACTTTGCTTAAAATAAGTTTTAGAATAACATAGAAAATTGACGAAAAACGAAAAATCAAGGTAAAATTGTAAAATACCGGGTGTGGCCTATAACACGAGCAAAGAATTAAAACATAGATTGTACTCCTCAAACGGTGACACTTTTGTTCAACAACTTTTAAAAATTATGAAGTATTTAGACTCCCTATTTTTCATATAAAATAAATATTATCTTCAATGGACGCCATCGCCACGCCATATCATTGTGATTGACGTTGCCTGTCACGCCTTAAACATAACAAAATTCGCAATACATTGCGTCTTAGAATAAACTTTAAAGTGTATTAAAAATCAAACCACACGTTATTTTTAAAAGTCGCTGAACAAATGTTGGTCAGTATGAGGAGTACAGCCTACAGTTTAATTTTTTGCTCATGTTACAGGCTTTTAATTTTTCGGAACTTTTATAACGTGATCTTATTAACCCGTGGAGCGCCCTAAACAGACACGTGTGCTGGTAACTAGTATAGGAGTTCCATACTACGGTAATTCTGGGGCGCTCCAGGGGTTAAACATGTATAATATATGAGAAGGGTTCTAGAAAGCGACAACATTTTACAATAGTAGTTTCGTTTTCAATAAAGAAGGAACTTTGAGAAAATTTTGCTAATTAACAATTGCCTGACTTGTTGAAAAAACAATTTTAAAATAAATTTCTACAAGTATTACATTTGTTGACATGTTTTAAATACAAGATATTTTTTTTTTAATTTTTGAATGAATATTGAACACCTTTCATTATAATTATTTAATGTTACGTAATCGCTTTTTCACGCCGCGCGCGTTTCCCGAAAATGAGGCGCGGAGGGCTGTGTTCAGCGTCTTTTCCACCTTTTAATATTTTTTGTGTGCTAATAATACATGCTTCGAATACATTTTTCTAGACATCATGACGAAATACATTTTTCTAGACATCATGACGAATCTAATGAGGTATCACACGTATTTTAGGAGCAGTGTCTCTATTTTTCACCGTTTTCAGGATCTCGAATAGACTAACACTTATGGTTGAACACTCTGCGTACGTTATCTTACTAGTAATCGTTTAATTGAATTGGGCGCCGTAGAAGTACTATAGATTGAATGGATCTGACCTTTATGAGGAGCTTAGAGAACGAGATCACGAATGCCTCCGCCTCGAATTAAATACTGAAACGATTTCAAATCGCGTGCTTCAATACGTACCAGTGCAAGGTTTTTCGCTTCTCGCATAGTCTAGAAATAGAAGTGCAAGTCACTAACAGTGTCAATAGTCTCATATATGCTAACGTCTACGTAATTTACTTTCTATATACATCTCGCTAGCTCTAATATGCGAGTACGAGCGAGACGCTTAGAAAGTAAGTTACGTTCTCGTGGTGGTGGTGGTGGTAGTCACACGCGTAATTCCATTGTGAAGTAACACTAATGGGGGTTTGATCGGGTAATAATAAAGAGTTGAATGTTGCGTAGTCACAGTTATTAATCGGAAGGCATCTGCTGAAGATAAGTATCTTCTCGTCATCTGTAAGAATTCTGCATTACTGTTGATGTAGTTTTTACCACCGCTGTGTCAGTCAATTTCCTTATTCAAAAACTTGAAAAGATGGGGGTTAGGGGAACTGCTTTGTCCTTATTTAAAAGTTACCTATCGGACAGGAAGCAACGAGTTAAGCTGGGTGTGCATGTTAGCAACGATGAGCATGTATCGTATGGAGTTCCGCAGGGTAGCGTCTTAGGACCAACACTGTTCTTGGCCTACATAAACGATCTTTGTGACATGGCAATAACTAATGCTAAAGTATTCTCATACGCTGACGATACAGCCATAGTCTTCTCCGGTAAAACCTGGATGGAAGCAAAAACAAGTGCTGAAAAGGGTCTAGCTCAGATTTCTAGATGGTTAAAACTAAATCTGTTAACGCTTAACACAGATAAAACAAAATACATGTGTTTCAGCATCACGAATTTCACACAACCCAACTTTGATGTAAATCTCAAAATCCACACTTGTGACAGTACGAATCTCAAAAATTGTAGCTGCCCAATCATTGAAAAAGTATCAACAATTAAATACCTAGGAGTCACCTTAGACGAGCACCTAAATTGGTACACTCACATTGACCAGCTAATCAATAGGGTCCGTAAGCTGCACTGGATTTTCAGGACACTAAGGCATATTGTACCAGGTAGATCACAAACAACCCCGTCAAAACAACGGAATATTCTAACAGAGATTTACACATCCCTGGTACAGTCTGTCTTGGTTTACTGTATACCTGTCTGGGGTGGGGCGGCTAAAACGCGATTCATTAGTCTGGAAAGAGCTCAGCGTGCACTCTTAAAAACAATGTATTTAAAAAAAATCCGTTACCCTACAGAATCATTATACCAACTAAGCGACGTATTATCAATAAGAAAACTATATATTTTACAAATTACTTTAAAAAAACATAAAACCCTTTCCTACAGTGCCGACTATTTCTCTAGAAGGACAATAAAAAACGTTGCTAATATAACTAAAACTAAAACCAAGTTTGCACGCTCACAATACAATTTGAAGTCTAGTCACCTTTACAACAAAGTAAATAGGTGCCTAAATATTTACCCAAAACTTTACTACGATTGCAAATCAACAATTACAAAATGGTTAAAATCAAAAAGCTACAATAAATAAATAATAAATATTAGGGGACAACTTACACAGATCAAACCTAGCCCCAAACTAAGCAAAGCTTGTACTATGGGTACTAGGCGACGATATACATACTTGTATAGATAAATACATACTTATATACATAGAAAATAACCATGACTCAGGAACAAATATTAGTGTTCATCACACAAATAAATGCCCTTACTGGGATTCGAACCCAGGACCATCGGCTTAGCAGACAGGGTCACTATCCACTAGACCAGACCGGTCGTAACAATGAAATAGAAGACTTACAAAACTAACCAGATACTATAACTTACTAGAGATTCACACATCAACTTTATAAACTAAGTAAATACATACAAACCATACATACATATACAGCCACAAACACACACACACACACACGCGCACGCACGCACACACACACACACGCGCACGCGCGCGCGCACACACACGCGCACACACACACACACACACTTACTGGCTCCTTTATTCCTTTATTTATTACTGCATGTCTGACAACCCAGATATTTACCTAGTTCTATAAACAATTGTTAAATATGATCTTAATTGTATCCATATGTTATACTATTAGACTTACTTAAACTAGTACTTGAAATTTTCGTGTAACAATCTGTTAATTAAGGAAGAGCGGTGTTGCCCAACACAGGCAAATTTTGCTTACCGGGCAGCACTATCCCCTACTTTATAAACACGTGTATATTTTACGAAAATAAATAATTTTAATTTTTTAATTTTTTAATTTAATTTCCATGATAAAATGAGTAATATTCCCGCCGCATTTGCACGATTTTCATTCCATTACTCATTTTATTATAGACCGCGAACCAGTGAACGGAAATAAAACATGGAAGCATTCTGTCCGCTCGATTATAGCCCCACGTCAACTAGGTACCCTAAGGTGGGCGGTACTTACAATCTACCCAATTGGCCACCTCAGTTCGACCGAGATGACAGTCAGTGACGGATGGCTCAATTGGTTTACAAAAACAACGTAATTATAATAATTTAAAAAAGGCTTTCATTTACCATTTCATTTTGTATTACTATTTTGCTCATACCAAGGACACAGCGTCACTTTTGATGTGTAAGTAAACAGATAACTTCAGTAATATTTGGAATAAATATGACGACATTTTTCCAATACTACCTACCGTAGCACGGTAAGCTAAAACGTAACAACTGCATACGACTTTCATAACAACATACGATTTATTAAATTACGATTTTTGATTTAGGTATTTTATATTATGTTGTAATAAATTCCTTTTTATAGATTTGTTATTCCTTTTTTTTTTCACGGGATGGAGCTATAAAAACTGTCTAGTTAGTAGTTCGTATTTACATTTTACATTATATTAAATTTCGTATTTACACTTTACATTATAGTATTTGTTATACTTTCCATTCAGATTCCCACAAGATGCTATTCGCAGAGAACTATGGAAAAAAGCTGTCAAATTTGAGACATGAAATTGATTCGATGCCTGGCAAGATATTTAGAATATGTCCCATTCAAAGAAATAACCCGTGAGATAAATTAACATTCATAACATATATTAGAGATATAAGAAATTTGCAAACAAGACTAATTAAATTCCTAGTTAGTAAAAAAGTTAAGCTAGAATGTCAAAATGATTATGATAAACTATTTCCCTTAGGTAAAATTTTACCCGTAGATAAGAAAGTCACATACCTCATAGGTTTAGAGTATTATTATAGTGAAAATTACAAATTATTAATTACCAATAAATATAATACTAGGAGTGTAAGAGAGAAAAAGCTAGTGCAACCGAAAATTATAAACTATTATGGCAAAAGAAGCTCAAAGTACCTGGTACCAAAAATATTAAATAAAATTAGCTTACTGAGACAAAGTCCTAAATTAAGTAAATGCATGTTAAAAACTAGATTAACAGAATATCTTCTCAATATAAAATGAAAAAAATAATGTAAACAAACCAATTTATACACTTAAATATTTTGTTAAAATCTATTTATTTTTAAAGTATATGTTAATTATTAATATTTCAGTGAAAATCTGCGTAAAAATTTCAGATTATATGTCAAATGCTGACAAATACTGACATATTTGTTTACATTATTTGCCATTTCTATGAAGCAATAGTTTGTATTTTGTATATTATATACATACATGTGTGGCCTACGTTAAATATATAATTAGTTAAATAGGTTAAGTGTATAAAAACTAAGCGCATCTCGCCATCAAACGTAACAGTTTGGCGAGAATATAAATGTTTAGTACGTAAGTTGTAAATTTAAATATATATATTTAAAAAAAAACCATACCCGGTCGCTTACATGTAGATATGTTTTTTCGGTCACTCTTTCAATGAATTAGTTTAACAAATACACACATTAACTGAAAAAAAATGATCGTTTGAATCCACCCTCTACTGTGACATATATATATGTAAAATATTATATCCCTGTATGGCTAAAACTTTATGACAAATCTTTCTTCCGTGCATTTTCATTTGCAGTTGCCCAGAAATCTTTCCACCGTCTTGCATTTACACAGCGCACACAGAGATGGTGACCATTTACTATAACATCTATCTATCTAGACATATTATAGCGGAATATGTCTACACAACAATGAATACTTACTTATGTTGGGTTAGTCTGTGATTTCATAACAACATTTTCACTAGTTATCTTTTAATCTGCACGGAATTAGTATGTGGATTATTTGACTGGTTCTTCAATGTAATCCATAAACCTATCCCTGTCCAGGTCATATTTTAATCAAATATGAACCGCCAACTCTCAGCGGCCAGTACGTATAGCAAGAAGGTTATTAGCGAATTAATGGCGCTGATTGGTAGTTATTGACATTATATGCATCTCATCTTCACTTAGCGGTGTACATTAGTGTAATAGAGATGACTCTGTAAACGTATCGTCTTATTTAAATGTAGGCGTAATTGTGTGTGTGCTAATTGTCCCAAGAATTTGAACGGTAATGTTCTCAAACGCGGCGTCCATGTTTTATTTCCGTTCACTGCCGCGAACAGATTTCCATGACCAATAATGAAATAATAAATGAAACTTTGCTCATAGCATTCCATCAGACGTTTTCATAAACACCTTATGGACTTTTTACAATTAACGCATACTTTGCGGACATAAAATAGTAAGGCTCGTATTTTTTTACATGTTCATACCACCAGCTGATGGTCTTTCCACTGCGATACAACCGGCTGACGGTTTTTTTAATTCAGAATAGCATCTAAAGTATTATCTGACAAATTATCAATCGGGAGGGATGACAAAAAGAAATTACATACGGGAAGAAGACTAAACAATATTCTTTTCACCTCAGCAGCTCGAACAAGGGTACTTTGCTTCTTAAAAACAGTGAGCAAAATGCGATTTTGCTCACTGAGTCATTTTGTCTCACTCAGTGAGCAAAATCGCATTTTGCTCACTGAGTGTGTCTTAGTCAGTGAGCAAAATGCGATTTTGCTCACTGAGTGAGATAAAATGACATTCTAGTACCATAGTCAAATGTCATTTCAACATGCGGGGTCTAATACAAGTTCGATATACTTGGGTTCTATTATCTCTGTCCCTCTAGGTATGTTCTCATTGCTTAGGGTGAAAAATTTTGTGTACTACACGAGATCAAAGTTATTTACATCTCGTGCGCTTTTGAATCCCTTACTACGCTCAAGATTCTAAATTAGATTCACTAGCTACGCTCGTGAATCTATTATAGAATCTTTCGCTTGCACGGGACTCAAAATAAGCACTCGAAGAAATATCAAACTTTGATCTCTTGTTGTACAAATAACTATTGGGCACTTTCCGAAAGCATCGATCAAAGATCTATGTAACTCCGTCTATTACTCTATTCTCTTTGCATCGACTTATTTCAAAATACCTTTAGCTACATTACCTTTGTGTTTTTCGATCTTGTCAAAAGTTCTGGTTTGCGCTGTGAAGTGAAACAACGTTCAAAATGAATTTATTTTACAATAAATGTATAATATCTACCGTAAAACGGGGTGAGTAGGTTCGCGGGGAGAGGTGGGTTATGAATGGCGAGAGAAGGTTTGAGAGGGGGGTGAGAAGGGATTTTAAGGCTACTGCTATAAAAATAATGTATTCCAATTTTAAATGGAGCTATAGTAATACGCATATTAAAAAAAATCGATCCAACAATCTTCCAAAATCACCTTTGTATGAAAACCCCTCTCACCCCAAATACGAGGCACTACGGGGTGAGGTGGGTTTTCCTCATTATCGTCAAAGTTATGAAATGGTTACCCAAAATAAAATAAAAACTAAAATACAAACGTCCGGAACACTTATTATATACACCATTCAGTTTTCATATGTAAAAATAAATGGTTATCGAGGTTTGAATTTCAGTTTTGACCCTACTCACCCCATTTTACGGTACTTATGATTACCATGACAACTTATTTAAATTAATATGATTCGAGTTGCATGAGTTCTTAGTTCATGCACGTATTCAGTAACTACAGTAAGCAACTAGCGTACATACAGTACATTACGATACAAGTGCGAAAAGTAGGAAATTCGTAACGAGTGGCGATAAATTGAAACACGACCGAGGCACCATAATAATATGTACCGTAAATGACTATTACAGTAGGTACATATGGTGCTAACTACTTTACCGCCCTAGGGCGGGATTAAGGACAATACGTGCCTAAAAGTAAAAAATTTAAAGGACCATAATGTACTGTAAAACGTTGTACAATATACGTGCGAAAAGGTACCCCGTATCTCGTGTTGATTTAAAGTAGTCCCTCCGGACGTGTTTCAATTTATCGCCACTCCACCTTTTCGCACGTGTATCATACATGGTTTTGGCATTTGTATCAATTATAGCAGAATACCTAAACCTACCTAGAGATCTTTTTAAGTTAACATCCGACGCAATCCAGTGGATCCGATCCCTAAATGTGGACTTATAATTATAGTTATGTAGCTATTTATTGTAAAAATGTTTATGTGTATACGCCATACGATAAATAAAATACCTACCGCCAACTGTAAAATGGAATATATCAAATTTAATGAGATGAATTTAAGGCATGGAATTTTTTACTAGTGGTATCCTAGTAACTCACAGGCCTATTCGGATTTCGAGATAATCACAAGATCTTGAGACGATTTAGAGATCAACTAGATCTACATTAGATATCGACTAGATGTGACTTGGATATCTAAGTCATAACTTGTCGAAATCGTTCAAGAGGACCTCCAGAATCGCGGAAACGTCAAATTTGACATATCTATCTTACAAATATCTTTAAATTATCTGTATAGTAACTTGTTGAAGTCTAGTAGAAATCTAATTCGTTTTCCGAATCGAGCCGTCAACTTCTTGAGGCGCAATATACAAGGTGATTTTGTTACCTGTGACCAAACTCTGAGGGGTGAATAATATGTAGGTCATACTGAATAACTTTTACTATGAGGCCAACTTCGAAATCGCGAAAAAAAAAACTGCTGTATAGAAAACATCGACTCTGGATTCACCGAAATGTATGAGACAGCAGATTTCTTTTTTCGTGATTTCGAAGTTGGCCCCATAGTAAAAGTTGTTCAGTATGACTATGACCTAAATAGGTACATATTCACCTCTCAGAGTTTGATCGTAGATAACAAAATTAACCTGTAGTAATAATTAATGACCTTGAATGACAGTACACTCATCACTTACTTACGCATTTCTTTTTGTAGATTCTCTAACCTTTTGTACGCCATCTGTCACCCAAGAACGTCATTAACACGCCAATATCTCTGGCTTTAGCTAGCAAATATAAACCATACTTACTGGAAATGCTGCAGGTTACTTTGACAACATACTTTATATGCGTTCTTGGCGTCACGGCATACTTTATATGCGTTCTTGGCGTCACGGGCAGAAGTTCTTACGACGCCTGGGTTCTTGGCGTTCAAAAGGTTAAAGTAGCTTAATAGGTAGCTGCTTTCAACTCAATGCAATGTTAGAGCTATTAATAGTAAAATATTGTTAACCAAGGACTGAAATGATGTCTTTCACCCGAGTTAAACACTACTTTTCATTTCGAAGATAAAAATATAGGTACATGTGTTTTTTTTAATAACATGACTAATAAGTATAATTTTTTTATAGCAATTCTTTGGGGGTACTTTCAATTAACCATTTAGGCAAAAGTATCGTTATTTGTAGGATCGTAAGATAATATCAGAATGGAAATTGTACATATAACAAGTCCATTTTAAACCAAATTTCAGTTGATTATCGTAAAAAAATTAAAAAAGTCGTACTTGGAAACTAAAATGACAGAATGAAGTACAGAAACGTATCACTTTTTGCACATATTTTAAAATAACAGTGACCCTTTTTTAGAAAATGATTGAAAAGTACCTACATATTTTGTTAATATATAACTTACTCTTTCGAGTTGCTCCTCACATTCCTCAAGTAATGTTGCAAGTGGTATGTGACTTCCAATGTTTTTTCCAGTCTACACAGACAAAAATATTTAGGTATAATATATAATACGAGTAGAATCACATAATGAGCACAGATCCTCCTCTCATTCGCGAGAGGGCTTGGGTTATAATCCCCACGCGGGCCCAATGCTGGTTGGGGACTACACATGTATGTATGCAGGTTTCCTCGGGATGTTTTCCGTCACCGAGAAGCTAAAAAATATTTGAATAGTTATAGTTAAAATGTACCAAAGGCCAAACAACAAGATACAGTGTGTAATCCATCCGACCGTTTCTACTTAAGTTATTATGATTTGATATATTTCATAATATAATAAATTACGCTGTCATCACGCATTATGATCATCAATATTTTATATAACAACAATATAATTCGCTTAATATACAATAAGAATGACCATTGGAAAGGAATACAAAATAATATGATGATTATGTCCTCCCAGACGTCTCATAAACTTATTTTATTATTTATATTGGTTGCTATACGTATCTTATTTAAGATCGTAAAGTTTTTTTTATAAAAAGGAACAAAAACCAAAATTAAAAATAACATTACAACGCATAACATTACATACATAACATTTTATTTTATTTTATTTAAAAGGTCTGGAAACAGCGGTTAAAATGATACAGTGTTAGATATAGGTACATTTTGATAGGTGTCTTAAGTTGATTGCACAGCTAATTATAGGCAAACACCACTCGTGTAAACTTAAAGTTAAAGTTAAATAGGAAACGGAAATACGTTGTAATTATACGGTTTAACTGAGGTGATGGATGGAATGGAGGTGATGGAATGCTTGGCTGGGTGGAGCTGATTTCTTATAATATAAGTCAAGTGTGTAAATTAGGTTTTAGTCCAAGAATTCAGCTAGCCTCTACCAGAAAATCACCAAGCAAGTTCCTTGCTAACTTATGTGATGAGTGGTAAGTACTTAAATGATCTTACATGTAATTCAATTATATTAATATTAGTATAGTACAGGAATGAAGAGGAAGAATGCAGAAAAACAAATGGCACAATAATATATAGTGACTCAGTCTTGGGTGTTAGTCCGGAATCTAGTTACTGAAAGAGCCGAAGTAAACATTGCCACATTTTTCATTTAGCAATCTAATTAGGCGGGGAGTAGGGGAGTTTTTACCGAAAATAGTTTTACGAAAAGAAGGGTTTAGGGGCTTTATTGGAGTGCGTGGATATCTATGCGGAGCTATGAAATGAATTTTCTCTAATATTTGGGGGCAATCCTTTATATCAATTCTTTGAACAATTACAATTTTAAAACTTTATCATGAACACGATGAATTGATATATCAACACGGTGTATATTATGTCACATTTAACATTTGTCTAAATTTAAAGAATTTAACATGACCTAATGATTTAGTCAGGATATCCGCTACATTATCTTCAGAATTCACTTTTAAAATATCTATAACACCATTTTTAAAATTCTCATGTAGGTACATAATGATAATGCACTTCAATGTGTTTTGAGTTTTACGTAAAATTACCGTACTTGGCGATAATCATCGCACCTGAATTATCTTCATATATATTGACTGGATCATTCAACGTTAAAAACACATCATTAAGCACACTTCGTAAAAGAATGATCTCAGTTACGGCTTCGGATAACGCTATATATTCGGCAAATGTTGAAGACTTAGTTACACTGCTTTGTTTATTTGACTTCCAATACACAGCGTTTCCGAATAACCTTATTACAAATCCTGTGGTAGGTTTCTATCTAAAACATCTCCGGCCCAATCGGCATCTACGTAACAATCCATAATATTAGCCTTCAAGTTTTGGCAGTACGTGAGCGTAATTACTTCCTCATTACAAACTAATTTATTTGGTCTAATATACGGGCCCGACACTATCCATGAGTAATGACATAACTTGTCATGACATTCCAGCGTTTGGTCCAGTCCTTTCATGACATTCTTAAATATCCCCGGATGGATTTCAAAATCCGGCGAAAACTTATGGTTCGGTCTTTATAAAAAAAACTAGTAGATTGTACGAGTTGCAACTTTTTAATATGTTTTTAAGAACCATTATCTTAATGTTCCTTCAATTACCATCTCCAATAACCTAATAGTTTTTTTTATATAAAATGTTTCATGTGTCTAAAATCATCACCGTCTACCGGCAAAATCTAAACCTTTTTGTTTGCAGTGAAAATTATAGCATACCTATCGTACGACTGCGATTTTTCTTTTAGTTATATCTTTTCCATGTTGTTGTTTAACACATGAAAAAATATGTAATAATTCCTTCACCGAGAAAGTACATTTAAAAATATTTAAAATTTTGTCACGAATATTCGTCAACACCGTCATGGTAATGTCAATGTGAGCTTATCTCCGTGTATAAACAACAAAATACCGCTAAAGGACCTTGCCCTATTTTCCACTTTAATATAAAATGCAAAAAATGATTTCACTATAAATTCACATCATTGGATCGTGAGAAATATGACGAACAAATTTGTCAAACGTAGTTTTGTCACAACAGAGCATCATCACCGTTATGCTTTGGTTTAAAGAAGTTACGAATGATATATTAGAAATAATGACTGAAATGAATGGCAAACTACATGAAATTTATTGTGTGACATAGACATTAACTACTATTATTCGAATTCTAGAAATAAAAACAAGAAACTCTCAAATCGTCAACACCATACCCATCATCACCGGGAAAAAATGACGACTGGTGATGATTTCATGTGTATGGTGATGACGGTTCTCAGAAACTTTTCTAGTTATTTTGCTTTAATTCATTATGAAATTAAGCTGTATGTTTGAAAAACGTTCTCTATGTCTTCTAACACTATATAATGTCTACCTTATAAATGTAGAATAAATGTAGAAAAAGATATAACTATTCCTTTCACACTAGAGTATGGTTAGGTTTTAAATAACATTTTGAATAAGTAGGCAACGGTAACTTCAAATATAAGCCACAAATGATTGTATAAATACCATGAATATCCTCAATATACAGCCCTCTATTACTTTACACATCTAGATTCGTGTTAAATTAAACATTAAGAAAAAAAATTGTATGGTGAAATTTTTAGTGATGAAATCCACCCCCACACACACTTGTCAATATTTTACATCATTACTTAGCGATGGGGAGTTTTAAGTTATTATTTTCCTAACCGTTTGGCTTACTTATCTTGTAGAGTAAGTACGATTTGAAGAACATAAAAACCTAAGTATTCAATCAACGGTTCTAAGCTAATTCTTCTAACCTGTCGTCGTAACCATACTATATTGTCGTACTCATAACTCTATGCCCGATGAGACAGAAAAATGGAGATACAGAGATAGGTAGGTAATTAGAAAATGATTTAGGGTAGTGGCACCAAAGATGACCGAGCCCCAGAAGATGTGAACGTTTGGCTTTAAAATCGAAATAATCAAATAGCATAATTTTACACAGAAAAGATTCTTGACTAATTTTTGTTGTTCAAAATTACAGATTTTATCTTATATTATTAAAATATTAGTATGGACAGACGACCTTGTTAAGGCCGCCTATGTTCAGCAGTGGACGTCTTATGGCTGAGATGATGATGATTAAAATATTTGTGTTTAACAAATAAAAAAAAATCCACATCATTTTGATTTTTAGTCTGCTTTTATATGATACCCCACACGTATATGTGCAATTGTCAGAATTGTGTACTATATAAATTTTGAAAATGGCGCCCGCTAATGAAACATCGGAGGGGGGAGGATTGTTTTTTTCTTACTATAGCAATATGGGTACCTACCTACCAAATGAAAGCTAGTGAAAATACCATTTCAAAAATATATGTAAACTGTCGGGTTTTTTTGTTTGTTTTAATAAATTGTATGTAAATAAATGTTTAATTTAGTTGTTTTAATAATAGTTGCAGTTACATTAATGTAACAGAAAATTATACTTTTTTTTCAACTTGATGTACTTTTCTTATTTTTTGATATATCTGGTAAAATATTTTTTAATATTATAAAAAGGATATTCAAAGTCACTTGATATGTATTTTGGCTAATCTATTCAGCCATTTTCAATTTAGAGCAATTCGAAGTCAGCTGTGGATTGTGAAATTTTTGAACGTTTTCTAATAATTAGTTAGACCAAGTATTGAACATGTTACAGTATGTTATAAATTTGTGATCTACTCACAAAGCCCTTTTATTTGGTACCCTACATGGTATGTTTAAAAGAAAATAAAAAAAGTGTGTACTGCTGACTTTATGACGCCACAGCAACCACCCCCACCACTTTCGCGCTAGTCATCTTATATGTTTGTGTTCCGGGCATTACACTTAATGCATCGATAGCATATTCACCCACATCCGAGACGACATGAGCGAAAACTAAGCTAAAGCCTGTGCGGCCGCTCTACTAATGGAGCGACGAGCGACACAGCCTTCTCGTCTCAAAGCTGGCACACGACTGCCGGCCCCCCCTTTTTGAGATGCATACGCACAAAATGTGGAAAAAAGTTCGATTTCTTAAAAACATTTTTGTTAGTTTAAAATAGTAGATTGTTAACCAAGGGATGAAAGGCATTCATTTCTGCCGAGGTAGTTTGGCGCGCGAACGCAGTGAGAGCGCTAATTGTCCGAGGCTGAAATGATGCCTTTCACTCGAGTTAAACACTCTACTTTTCATTTCGAATACGAGGAAAGTAAAATGCATGTGTTTTTTTTAAAACATGACTAAGTATACATTTTTATAGTATTTTTTTAGGGTACATTCAATTAACAATTTAGGTAAAAGTATCGTTATTTATGGAATGGGGAGTCAAATATCAAAATGGAAATAGTATAACAAATCCATTTATATATACCCATATTTGAATTGCTTATCGTAAAAAAGTTAATAAAATCGTACGTGGAACCTAAAATGCTCTAGTGCAGAAACGTATCATTTTCTGCGCACCTTTTAGAACAACAATGACCCTCTTTCAGAGCATGAGAAATGAAAAATAAAAAGCCGTTTAGTAGAAATAAGCAAAGTTAGCTGCAAATTGGCCTGTCGTATTTTTGTTAAAGGTGAAACTATAAATTTCAAGAAAAAGTCAAATTTTACAATTGTTGTACATATTTAGAATGAAGATACATAATAAATATTTTTTTGTTGACCCATTTAGAAGAAATAGGCTCTAGAAAGTAACAGTTTTTGGCGGAAAACGGTGCCTTAAAAACTGTATTCGCCGTAAAATATGTATTGTTGTTGAAGAGATATAATACTAAAAAAAATTATAAGCGAAAATAATTTTGAATTTAAAAATAACTTACTTTCTTAGGGGGTGGTTGGGTCTGTGTTAGAACCACCAATAGACACAAAACCCAAACGTACTGCATGGTGACGGTTAAAAAACAACGATCACTTCTACAAAATGCCACTTGCCACTTGCCTTTATACTATAAACATTTCAAATCTTAATTGAACATGTCATTTCTTTCAGCGAATAATCAATTCTTTAGGAAATTATTAATTAACCGTTTAATGAAACATTCCAGCGACAATGAAAATAATGCAAATAATGATTTACGTAGGTAATTTGCGAGCTACGACACAAAATTAAAAAATGTAGAAGTGCCTCCTTTAATCAAATTACTTTAAGATGCACACACTTATTTAGATAATTAAAAAGAAGCGCGAAACGTCCAGCAAAGCCAAATTGTAAAAAAGGTCGCCATTTTGATTTTCTTAATTTTTGATCTTACCGTGTCGATAATCGTTATCTGAGGATCCGAACGAATTTTCCTTTAACCTCTCGTGTGCCGTGATTATTTTTTTCTAATATTTTCCTCGTACGCGGATCCTCGCTCCGACGACGGCTGTTACGACGGCTTAATCTGAAGCTGAAGGTAAAATTGTTTAGAAATTATTAGGCCGCTTAGGCATCTTGTATTACTTCAATGTCCGATTATGTTTAAAATTGATCAGTCAAAAATTCGATAGTTATTTTCACTCAAAATTAATTCCAGCAAAACGTAAATTGTGAAAATGGGAGTTCAGTTCAATAAGTTCAATAAAAATAAATGCTAAGTTCTGTAAATAAGCTGATTTGTTGATGTGTGATTTTTTTATTAGGCGTTATTACATTTACATTTGCAATGTTATACAACAACTTTATATTAAGGTATTTCTATACATTCTAAACTTTTTCAGAATAATCTAGATAATTGCAATTAGCTATTCTTTTCGCCGTACACATTGCGTTTCATAATAATAATAAAAAACCTTAAATTCTTAAGCATTCAGGTTAAGGGCATCCTCCCTTGCATGTACCTAACGTTACGAGTATATTATTATAATAGTTATTTATTTTGTTTTACAAGTACGGCTACCATCAGTTTGGCATTGACATAAACGCTATCGCGAACGTAATTTACTTTCTATATATGTATATCTTTCGCACTAATATGTCAGTAGGTACGAGCGAGATGCATGGAAAGTAAATTACGTTCACGATAGCGTTTATGTCAATGCCAAACTGATGGTAGCCGTATAGGAGGCAAATTTGTTGTTTAACTCCTCGTGCTAAACCTTAGCAAGTGTAAGATTCTAAATTTGAACCACGAGCATGCCTAGCCGATCCTTTCCAATTCCGATATAAAATATTGTAAAACCGGCCAAGAGCATGTCGGGCCATGGGTACTCAGTGTAGGGTTCCGTAGTTACCCTTCCGTCACAATATGCCAAACTGGAGCTATTAGTAGGTATAGAAGATTGTTAACAAAGGGATGTAATCATGCTTGGTGCCTTTCACCAGTTTCACCCGAGTTAAACTTTCAACTAACTTTTCGTATCGAATAGGTACGAGGAAAGAATAACAGTTTGAAAAACATCCTAATCATACCAACACCTATCAATTGTAAATTTTCCTGTAAATAAATTATGCTTCGTTAATAATCGTTTCTGTGATTAGCATGACCATTACAGGCCCGGAGGAAAAACCATCACGTATATGGTACAGACTATTACAGTAATTATACGAGTATGCGGATTTTAATACAGAAAAAGATATAATCTTGGGTGTAAATGAAACGGGAATTAGAAATACATAGTACAAAGACATTATATTATTTATTTCTATAAATAAATATATTTATTAACAAAAGCTTTACCGTCGTCAACATCTTTATTAGCATTAACAAAAACCTCAAATTCACATAAACAGTGAGGTTTTTTCACTAAGTAGCTATATATTTTCTTTGCACTAAGCTTTATGGTGGGAAGTCTGTATCTTTAGGTATTGGCTGTTACCAGCCACTGTGCCAACTCGCGTCTTATGCATTTCTCACTTCCACCCCTGGAGCATATAGCGCGACTCCTCTCTGGATGACCAATGAAGGCAAGCCAGAGCTGAGACTCCTGCGGGTCCCCTTGGGGTCCACTCCGACCGACGAAGACACTCCGGAGACGGAGAACCTGACCGACTCTCGGGATCACTCGGGTCCGTGGGGTTGTTACTCCCCAACAGCTCGCCACAAGCTGCCCATTTATTTTTATAAATAAATAGGTTTACTAATGTGTTGCAGAAAGATTTTTGACATATTTTTGTATTGCATAATGTTACTTGGCAGAAATGTCGTTTGGCAGAATTACCTTTCCCATATATAATTTAACATACAATCATTTCGCAGAGTTTTAAAATCCAGAACCATATTTTGGCATACTGTTGATGATCATAATAGTCTTTTAAACGAGTATTAATTTCGCAGATAAATGTATTGCATAATATTTAGGTAGCATAAAGTTATCAAGATGCATTAAAGTTAATCAGATAACCTAACCTAACCTAACCCACTTTTCTGGTGGCCGTTCGTTTTGTATGAGGTCGCAGTTCTAGCCTAACCTAACCCACTTTTCTGGTGGCCGTTCGTTTTGTATGAGGTCGCAGTTCTAGCCTAACCTAACCCACTTTTCTGGTGGCCGTTCGTTTTGTATGAGGTCGCAGTTCTAGCCTAACCTAACCCACTTTTCTGGTGGCCGTTCGTTTTGTATGAGGTCGCAGTTCTAACCTAACCTAACCCAATTTTCTGGGAGCCGTTCGCTTTATACAGGAGGCCGCAGTTACAACCTAACATAATCTTATCTGGCACAGGTTCAATTTTGTTTGGGCGTCACAGTTCTTACTTAACGTAATCCACTTTTCTGTAAGTAGAAAAACATTATGCCATAATGAAATTATGCTGCAGGATGATTATGGTACATAAAATTATGCTAAACCAAAGTCTGCAAAAGTAATCTTCTGCTAAATAATATGCTGCAAAATGTATTGTATGCTTAGTAATAATAATGCAAAGTAATATTTATGCCTAATTATCATTCTACTAAAAGTGTTTCTGCGATACATGTTATGCGAAGTGTATTATTTCTGACAAACAATATTATGCCAGAAGAGGGGAACCCAAATAAATATTATAGGACATTTTTACACGAATTGACTGAGACCCACGGTAAGCTCATGAAGGCTTGTGTTGTGGGTACTCAGACAACGACATATACACGGTGTAACATGAGGAAACCGAATAATTTTAACAGAGTATTCCTGATCATATTTAGAGACAAAAATGTCCCATAAACTTTTTTGAAATTCGCCTAGTTTCAGAGTTAATGCCAATTTACAAAAAGAAAAACAAGTTTTTATTGTTACATAGTGCAAAACGCTCTTTTGATGGCGTTGTGTGTATGTTGCTACTATGGGACGTAGTCTAAATGTGCTTATTGATAGATGTCAAAAAGTTATAGAGTTAGACCAAGAAAAGTCTGCAGCGATTTTGACAGCCCTCGCAGTGCCAGTGTTATTTTAAACGTCAAGCTTCTATGAAATTTTGACGTGTAAATAACACTTGCACTGCGTGGGCTATCAAAATCGCTGCAGACTTTTCTTGGTCTAACTATAACTTGTTATAAGTAACACTTTGCAAAAACTAGGTTTTACGAAAAAAAAAGTAATAAAAATCCATTTTAAGTGACAAATTTACCAAAAACATTTACTTTTCATGTACAAATACATGATACAAATACGTTCAAAAAAGTAAAAAAACAAAGCTTCCGGCGCTTACTTTTCTATGACATGACAGGCGATCACGTGATGCTTTCCATAGAAAACGATGTGACGGAAGCTCCGGCCCGGACACGGCCGTCACGGCCCGGTCTAACGTGAGTCATCCTTTCTGAGTGACTAATCATATATGTTACTTAAAATGGAAATTCTTGGCAAAGTGACTATTATTTTGAAAACATCAACGAGACGAGAATGTGAAATATATCGAGCATACGAAGTCTCCTAAAAAAGTTTCTCTAGGGGAGATTGGAGAAAATTGGAACCTAAAATAATTTTTAAGAAAAAAAACCGACTTCTATGGGGCCCGGTGAAAGATTATGGTAGATGGTGCACTATGTAGAAAATGAGGTAGAACCACTCTCTTTTCTATTACCATTTCGTTTCTGTAAGGGTTGTAGTTCTAGCCTAACCTAACCCACTTCTCTGATAGCACTGCAGTTCGGTTCTGTGATGATCGCAGTTCGAACCTAATCAAACCCACTTTTCTAGTAGCATTTCGTTTCTGTAAGGCTCGCAGTTCTAACCTAACCTAACCCACTTTTGTTCGGTTCTGTAAGGATCGCAGTCCTAATCTAACCTAACCCACTTATCGAATGCGGTGCGGTGTATGGGGGTCTGAGCGGGAGGGGTTTGGCATCATCATACTTTATACCTATATTTTATGGTAGATAATATATCATAGTGGTTTATTTAGTTTAGGTATCATAGTGGTTTTCCGTGTCGAGTTCCGGGTCTGAGTCCGACTCCGACTCCGAGTCCGGGTCCGAGTCTGGGTCCGAGTCCGAGTCCAGGTCCGCGTCCGAACCGGATCCGGGTACTAGTCCGGGTGTGGGTCCGAGTCTGGGTCCCAGTCTAAGTCGATATAAATCGAAATTCGAAATCACCAAACGTGTACTATGCGTCGTCATCAGCGGTTCCACTTTATCAAATGTAAATGCTTGATTTTAATGTAAATGCTTGATTTTATGATGAAAATACAGAAAATTCTATACGTATGCCTTTAAGATTTGAGGAGTTCCCTCAATTCTTCATGGTCCCATGTTTAGAACTTAAACTTGTCATAAATATGGCTAAAAAACCTGACTTGCTTAACAAACATAACGAACAGGAAAAATCGCCAAACGTGAACTATGCGTCGTTGAAGAGTTCCGTTCTTATCATCATCAGCAGTTCCACTTCATCAAATGTCACGTTTTTGAATGTATATGCTTGATTTATTGATAAAAACACAAAGATCACTATATTTATGCCTTTAAGATTTGAGGAGTTCCCTGTATTCCTCATGGATCCCATCATCAAAACTGGGTTTTGACAAAAACGGGACTAATCTGTATGCAAATACATACAATCAAAAAAATAATTTTCAAAATCGGTCCAGTAATGACGGAGATATGGAGTAACAAACATAAAAAAACATACAACCGAATTGATAACATCCTCCTTCCATTTAGAAGTCGGTTAAAATGCTAACATTTGTATTTTCGACAGCTATGGACATAATGTACCACAGCTTCCGTTAAAAGTATCGTATTGGGCTAAACTTTTTTCATTATTAAAAACATGAAAATGTATAAATTATAACGATATATTTATTTAATAAGACATTGATTTTTGTCCAGATTTCATTCCGCATACGTTTGTGTGTATTGGCCTTAAAAGTTACGTCCTGTGTTAGAAAAATAATCAGATTAATTTGATGCCTCCTTGATATTGAGGAAAAGCGTGTGCATGCCCTGTAAAGGTACAACTAGCAACACTCTTAACGGTCCATTAGTGGACCTTACGCCTTTTGTAATGACGTTTACTTTAACAGTGCGGGCGATGGTGCCATTCGGATTCATACTTCATGAGCATTATTGCAGCTAAACATCGAGTTTGACATTTGCGGCACCATTATGACTAAGTAAATAACTACCTACAGATGTAGTGCATACTTGTTGTCCATCATGGTATAATAATATACTCCGCCTGGTACTCCATTCCCGTCTTTTCTAGGTCACCTAACTGACACGGGCCTACGTCATCATGCGACAGCGCTATATGATAATATGCGATAGCGCTATATATAGCGGCCATGTTGTTGTGACGTAGGCCCGTGTCACTCTGGGAATGGAAGACCATGTTTTATTAGACTATGGTTGTCCATCTTATTTTCTCGGAAACGTTCGTATTTTGTCAACCTCAGTACTTTTTGTGCCGAGACTGGCTGAAATAGCAAGAGACGTTCGTACGTTTCCGTGAAAAATGATCGAAAATAATTATGCGCTACATCTGTAGGTATATGTCGTGCCGCATTACTAGTGCACTCTAAATTCGAACGTCACCTTTTGAATTATTTTGTTCAGGCTTCTTTGGGATGCAACCAGGAATACGGAGATGAGGACGGATTTCCAGGAAGTAAATGATAAAAATGATATATAAAAAACGAAATGAGCACGAAAAAATTTATTAAGTCATTTTAAAATTGGTCGACATGTAGCTGATGTCATCAGGCACTGAAACAAAATTATGCTTGTATTAAAACTTCTACTCGCTCTAATTTCTTTGTATTAAATTAACGAAAACTATATTATACTTGGTCAAGCGAATCTTGTCAGTAGCAAAAGGCGGTAAATTTGAAAAATCGCGCGTTAGCAATACTGTTTTTGAATAATTCCAAAATCGCGTGTCATCTGAGTTTTATCTGTGCAATTTGGATCGTGAATGACAGCCATCTTGTTTGTTTACATTCTGCAATCGTTGCTAGGTATTTCAAGAGAAATTTCTGCTGTCACCATTAAATACCAATATATTTAATAAGATTGTGCATGAACTTAAGCAAAGTCAAGGTGCCTACAATGTACAATCATGCTCGTTGATCGTAAATATTTGTAAAATTTGAGGTTATGATAATTACATGTTTTGGTTCGATGTAGGTACATTGCTGCTTATCTTAGCGCAATACTGCTCTTTAGTGTTGCCCATCTTCACTTTGCTGTACATTGCTACTGACATACTTTGCTTGACAGACTATAGTTTCAGACACAGATATATGTTATTTGAATGTTAATGTCAAATTTCATGTTATTTCATGTAATTTTAAAACGAGAACTTTGATTGTATGGGAGCGGTTATTTGGTGGTGGACGTGTGACTCTTAATGCCCACCTAGCAATGCACGCACGAGAACTTTCCAAAGTTGCGAAACTTTCCACATGAGAATTTCTCGGTAACTTCTGAGAATGTTCTCGAGAACGAGAATTTATTTATTTATTGTAGTTTATACCATGAATATTCACGATAGTTTAGGTGTAGTATCCTTACCCCCAGAAAATTCCGACTTTTGGTCTACCGCTTCCGGTCAGAAAAATGTATGACGGCCCGGCCAAACGGTCAGACCTAGGTGGGGGGGTGCTCGACCAAATGTCATAGAGGGACCCTGGCAGTTTTTTTCAATATGGCCGACTTTTTTTTAAATTTTTTCAAGTTTGTCCTAGCGCGCTGAAATTTTGGTCACGGAATCTCGGAGTCCCCTAGATACCTATTAATTAGATATATATATATTTTTTGAAAAATGCTAAAATTGCGGGAAAACTGGCCACTTCTATTTTGTATGGCAACTTTTAAACAGTGCGCGATAGGTGGGGGGTGCTCGACCAAATGTCATAGAGGGCCCCGAGACAAAACAAACTGCATTAAAAAAAATCAAATTGGCCGATTTTTTATTTTATTTTTTCAAGTTGGTCCGAGCGCGCTGAGATTTGGCATGGCGGGAGATAGAGGCCTCTAGATGCCTATGACAAAATTTTTTTTTTGGAAAACATCCAAGATGGCGGAACAATAAATTTCCATGTTGCAGAATGTTCTGAGAACATTCTCGAGAACGTTTCCGCTTTTTGGAAATGTTCTGCAATCTGTACATTGCTATGCCCACCATACACCAGATGTAACAGATTTTACAGACACGTCTGTACGTGTACGTATTAATATATCTCTAGCTAATAGATCGGGCCTAAAAAGATTGCTTGCTGATGATCTGCCAAAAATCAGCAATATGTGTCAGCGAGTGGGTACTTTTTAAGGACGTATACGAGGGTCGCACTGAAAGATTCGGGAATGGGACACTTAGAAATAACATAATAGAAACAGGCATATAATTTATAAAAATGTAACTCTTTATAAAACTTTTAAGGTATATTCCATTTGGTTGTCATTTGTATTTAAGAATTACTGGCAATTTGAAAATTGTATGTCGAACATTATTTGAATTTTTGGCCAAGTGATTTTTCGGATCATATTTTTAAACGGTTTTCAATATGCCCTCAGCGAACAAATAAAAGTTACAATGGGCTTCTGTTATTTTTTTATGAACTAGAGTTCATCGTACGCTCGTTTGCAGTTAAAATTAAATATGAAAGTCACTTTCATTTTATCCCATGGGTGATCTTAAAGAAGCATGTCATTCCAAAGCGACGTTAAAAATTTAAATCGCATTTGTGCTGTTAATTAAAAAGACTGCCAAAAAAGTTGCATATCGGCAGATTTCAACATTCCTAAAGATTCATATGACAACAGTAAAAACATCTTTTATATATATATATATATATGTAAAAAAACTTCAATTCCGTTGGCTACTCCACGAATTTCATACAAAACCACTAAGGCCCCAAAATCGCCATACAAAAAGGACTTTGGGATTATGAGCCGTGTGCATTACAGAATGATTACTTTCAAAAGAAAATTTATATGCGTGGTCAGTTTGAGTTTAAGTATGCATTAAAATAAAGATTGACTGTCTAGATGCGACAGTTTTCTCTATTCCCGACATTTTCAGTGCAACCCTCGTACACCTACTCGAACATGATCAAACAGAATTGAGCAGTTTTTATAGATTTGTATAGTTCATTTTATTTATTATGAAATGGAATTTTGATGTTTAATTATAGTATACTAAGGCCCACTTGCACCATTCCACTAACCCGGCGTTAACCGGTTAAACCAGTACAATTTGACACTGGGTTAACGGTTTAACCGCTTAACCCCGGGTTATTGAGATGGTGCAAGTGGGCCTAAGTCGGTTTGCTGCTGACTGACACATATTGCTGATTTTTGACAGGAAGTACCACTCGGAAAATTTTGATGTTCTGGCAAATAGCAGACCAGTATATGACCTACGATCTGGTATGAAAAAAAATTAGGGATGTCACTACTTCACAATCACCAAAAAAATATCAAATTTTTTATTTTGTCTTAATTTTCTTTTTTTATAACAACCAATATTGTTATTTTTTGTGGTGAAGCCAATCATCATAAACAACGTTATTTCAAAATTTGGAATCAATCGTGTGAATAAAAATCGAAAAAAATTGATAAAAAACGCTTAAAAAGTGCAGTGGCTGTGAGGTTGTCGAGAGGTGAGTCTGCGGTAGCCAGATCCCGGTAATCGGTTCAGCGGGCCGCCGGCGTTATGACATTTTACACTTCCAACCTGGAGCATAGGTCCCGCTCTTGCGACTCCACTCTGGCCGGCCAATCAAGGCAAGCACAGAGGCGAGGGCCAGATGACAGGAACCTCTGGAATAGGGATCCGCGGTGTCGCCACTCACCGCCAGCTCGCCACAAGCTGCCCCCGCGGGGTTATTACTATTATTATTTGGAGCCTGTTTGTGTCCCACTACTGGGCCTTTGCCTCCCCCCAATTTCTCCACAAATCTCTGTCTAGTGATATGTCTGGCCACTCCTTTAAGAAGGAGTCCAGTTCATCCCGCCATCGCCGGCAGGGTCCACCAGATCCCCGATTTGAGTTTTCGGGCTTCCACTCTGAAGTGATGTAACAAACCCGAACATAATTAGGGCTGGCGGTGGCGTTGTTGATCGGGTCGCCACTTTCCCGAATGAAGGTTGAGGGAGGCGATGGCTGAGATACGGGTCATACAGAACGGGTGCTGTTTGTGGAGGCTGGTCTGTTTAAGCTAACATGAGCTAATATACTTATTGTTAGTAACTTTATTTTTGAGTTTAATTACAGTGAAACGCCACATTCTGCTCTCGTATGTTTTATTTTCTCTTAATGAATGTGTTAATTATACAGGATTTTGACTCTTGGAGACCCTATACATCTCTAACAGGGCCGGATTAACCCTAAGTCAAAGTAGGCAACTGCCTAGGGGCCCCGCCTCGGCTTGGGGGCCCCGCCTCGGCTAGGGGGCCCAGGCGGCTCAGCGCGCACCAAATAAAATTTTGTTCCATAGGCTCAAAATTCATGAGTAAATTTTTTATTCTTATAATAATGAATAACAAATTATTGTTTTTTTTTTTCATTCTTTAAATTAATGAAATACTGTAATAAAATTGAAGCAATACGTAAAAGTTTACGAGGCGCATTCTGCGTAGGACGCGTAGGTACCTGTTGTAAAGTTGTAATTTGAGGTTTTCAGGGAAAATGGTTCGAAAAAAATTTCGAACAACCAACAACTTTTGGGTTATTTCGACTCAAAATCACGAGGACTAGATTGATTAAAACAAAAAAAAAGAAAGAGACGAAAGTGTTCCCAGTTTTTCAAAGGAATGCTCGACCTTCAGCCTCAATTTACCATTGGTTTATTGTGTTCCACATCTCCTCTACTTCAGCTTAGCCTTTGGCGTCGCTGCGCCAAGCTCGGCCTGCGGTCTCACTTTTTAATACAAAGGACATTGGTTCGTGTCTGTGCTGAACTATTTATTCTGAAGCCTGATGAAGCACGGCTTTGACTTTGCATGAAAGCTCGCCTCATGCACTCCGGACTTTTAGAACCAGATGAAGATCGATACCGATCGAGCCTTTTAACACGGTTTCACAATTTGCGATATTGTCAAAAAATTTCGCGCTCGCTGCGCTCGCGTTTATTTTTGCTTCTTTAATTGACCCGGTATCTACATGTTAGCTTGACTGGTGAATTAATAGAGGTACCTAGACCATGAAAAGTCTACAATGATTTTGATAGCATACGCAGTGCAAGTGTTATTATACGTCATAATTTCGTAGAAGTTTTGACGTTTAAAATAACACTTGCACTGCGATTGCTATCAATATTGTTACAGGCTTATCTTGGTCTAACTCTAGTAAATTAAGTAATTTTAATATATGGAAATTCTTTATTATTAGGTTGATTCTAATCATGTGGCTCGGCGTTTGGTCTTATGGTCGGACAATGGCTGTTCAGCCTCTCAAAATATTAACTATTGAGAAAATCAATTTTGCGGCACTAGTTGAGCTTAGCTTTTAGCCTCGCTTAAAATTGGCTATTAGAGGTAGATAAGAAAGTGACGCTGAAGCTCTCATCTTTGGTATTCCACTGGGAATTGGCCTTAAGCCTAAAGGGCTCTCCCCACACTTGACGCGACGCGGAATCGGCAAAAATCGATAGGATAAAGCTTTATGTCCACGCAATAAGCGCGAAACAGACATCGTTCGATTTGGATCGGCTCGGCCGACGCCTGAAGATTGAAATTAAAAACGCAAACTTTTTTTTCCCTGTACTGAATATGCTCTGTGCAGAATTTACTGTAGGGGGCCCCGAGCTTCGCACTGCCTAGGGGCCCCGACATGCTTAATCCGGCCCTGATCTCTAAGGATAATTTGATAAACTATATAATCTTATAGTTCTGACACCTAGAGACATTTAAACCTCTAAATATTATAGTTTCTTTTTTGTGTTTTTGTATCTGTATTTTTTATATTATATTCTCTTTATTTATTTTTCGTCTTAAGTTAGGTATTTTTATAATATGAATATAAAAGTAAAATATAAAAACACTTACAAAACAATAAAAAATACATATAAACACATTATAAAAAAAACCTAACCTAGGGTGCCGCCGGCAGCGGGGCAGGGCCCAAGCTGCCGGTGGTCAGGGCCGCAGAGTGAGGAACCGACGTACTATACGCGCCGTGTCCAAAATTACCGCCTTCTGCATCTGACCCTTGATCCAACCACCCAGCGAGAGTCTCTCTAGGTGTTGATCGAGACTCTTCGCTATGAGACCGTTCGCTGACACGACTATCGGAACAATGATCGTCGAGTCAACATCCCACATGGCGGTAATCTCATGAGCTAAGTCTAGGTACTTGCTGGACTTGTCCTTCTCGGCCTTCACGAGATTCTCATCATGGGGGATGGTGACGTCGGCGAGCACGACCCGGCGCTGCGATCGGTCTATCAGCACGATGTCAGGCTGATTGGCGACAATAGTCCGGTCAGTGATGATAGATCGATCCCAATAGAGCGTGGCACGACCATTCTCGAGAACAGGCGCAGGTAAGTACTTGTAGTACGGTACTTCGCGGTCCACAAGGCCGTATAGAAGAGCAAGTTGCTGGTGAATAATCCTGGCTACTATATTATTATTATTATAGTTTTTTTATGTAATTATACATTAAGAGACCATATACATCTCTAAGTAATTGTAATACCTTAGTTTCAATTGGTAATTGCAGTTAGTTGTATTTTATAAAATTGTTGATGTATTGTTATTCTTTTTGCTTCTATGTAAATTCAATGTTGACGTGTAAAAGTGCCCTTGTGGCCCATTTGCTGAATAAATGTTGAAGTTTTGAAGTTTGAAAGGTTCGTTGTTTTATCACATACTGCCGTATTCGAACTTCAAGATATTCACAAGAGACGACACGTACTAGATCCATTCTAGATACGTTATAGTTTAGATATCAACTAGTTCTCTTTTGCAGCGCAATTCGGGCAACCAATGTCACTTTTACGTTAGATAGAGTAAGATATCTATTAGATGTGAATTGGATCTCTAAGTCATATCCTGTGGAAATCGTTCAAGAGTATCTCCAGGATCGCGCAAATGTCAAATTTAGAATAGAAAATAGAATAAAATCGTTATCGTATCTTGGTAATGTCTAAAAGATGTCTAATAGATGTCTATTTTAAAATCCGAATCGGGCCCATAGAACCTATTATGGTCACCTCCCGTGTTCATCATCAGATCACCGTGAAGTTTCAGCTCAATCGTATAATGGTAAGTGGGTCTAGTTTAAATAAATAGCTTCCAAGATTTGATCCGCCAACATTGCGAGTTAAATAAAAGCTTGTTATTTGATTCAGTCAAGTTGTGTTCTAATGTATAGGGAAGACAAACAAATTATAGCCTGCAGGTATGATGGTGCTTTACGTACACTATAGTGTCTAGTGACCCATGCCCTCCCCCTGACGCAACCTCCCTTTCATCATGAAATATTTCCCGGGTGACGGTTTTTTTAATATTTGAGAAAAGTATTAGAGTTAGGAATAAAGTGTCAAGGTAAGAAATAATCCTTAATTTAAACAAAAAAGGCTATATGCAACTTTTTGGTGAGACTCACCACATGCATGTATTAACTTGTTGAAGTTCAATATAACAAATATCTTATACGGAAAATAAGCTTGCAAGGTTATTCTCCGTATAAGATTTCGTTCAGTACTATCACGAACTATGTTGTATTTAATTGATCTTCAACAAGTTTTTCATCGGTTACATTTTGTCGAAGTTCATCTAGCCATAACATGAATATGGTGCGTCATATCAAAAAAATGAATATAACCTTTTTTGCCAATAATTTAATAGGGATTATTTCTTTTATTGACACTTTTTCTATATTGTATACTTTCCCCAAAAAATAAAAAAAAACTGTCAACCGGGACATATAGTTTGTCAAAGGACTGTCTCATTTCAATCATAGACAGAGAGAATCATACTATCTTGTCTTACACAGTACTAGCACCCACAAGAAAAGGATGAGTATAGTTTTCCTGGTTGTTCATCATCATCATCATCTCAGCCTATATACGTCCCACTGCTGGGCACAGGCCTCCTCTCATGCGCGAGAGGGCTTGGGCTATAGTCCCCACGCTAGCCCAATGCGGATTGGGGACTTCACATACACCTTTGAATTTCTTCGCAGATGTATGCAGGTTTCCTCACGATGTTTTCCTTCACCGAAACCTTCACTTTCCTGGTTGTTACTGACTGACAAACTGGTTTGACCAACTATATTTCATGCTAAAAGGGGGGGTTGCGTCAGGGGGAGGGGATTGGACACTAAATAGTGTGCGTAACGCACCATACCCAAAGGTATCATACTACATTCATCAAATGCTGGCTATAATTTGTTTTTCAAATAACACAATTTGACCGAATCAATTGGTGCAATAGAATAGTTATTTACGATACAAGTGCTGAAAAGAGTTCGGTCGAGTCTTAAATCGACACGAGTTGCGAATTACCTATTCGCACGTGTATCGTACAACGTTTTACAGTACATATGGCCCTTTGAACTTTTGACATACGCACAAAAAGTGCTATTTTACGCAATAGTGCTAGTACTGTAAAATATTTACTTACTTTCTCAATATTCAAAGCTCCTTTAGCTGACTAACGCAGTACCGTAGATTGTCGGGGGCGTAGATGCACAGCATCTTTTTGGACCCCTTTCCATTTCCATATCCATTCGCCATTGTCATTGCTCCTGAACCAGCATCGCCGTTTAATGTTGACTTGTCACCATCAACACCCTTTGAAAAATAAAGTGTTACTTATTAGCTCGAAAGAATGAGTGAAGAGAGAAGATTGTGCTGTAAAGAGGGCATACTTGGGTCGACCGATTGGACGGCGTCCTGTGGGTCATCCTAAGTATCGGTGGGCGGATGGAGTGGAGGCAGATGATGAGCAGTGAAAACTGGCGCGAATCCGCGCAGGACCGGGTAGGATGGCGTTCTCTTATGTTGGAGGCCAAGATTTATTTTGAGTCATTGCGCCAAACTAGTAAATAAGTATTAGCTGGGATAAAAAGTGGGCATTTGAAAATAAACCTAGTTGACTTTCGGTGAATAACAATTAGGCAACAAAAAGTTCATATTTAAAAATATAAGAGTTCAAATATTACCGCGATCGCATTTGGAATATCCTCATTTAAATTATATAATTTGTTTTACCCGATCATCTTCAACTGGCTGTACTTAAATTAAAATAAATAACTATGAAAAATGTCCTCGACACAAACGTATCATTTTCTGCACACCTTTTAGAACAACAATGACCCTCTTTCAGAGCATGAGAAATGAAAAAGTATAATGCTGCTGTCCATTTATTTTGTTTCTTATATTTAAATACTCATTACACGCTCACTGTGAGGTCTAGAACGATAATAAAATTAATTAGAGTATTTCATTATTATCAATTCTGTACTGGAATCATGTCCGTATCCACAAGCTGAGAAAAAAAATCCATCATCATCTCAATCCTCCTAAAAACGTCCGAAACTTTGCCGAGCTCACCTTACACCTCTACAGTAGTCATACAAAAGTCATCATAAAGTAGGTCAATAAAATAAAACTATGTAAACGGATTGGGTACCTAATGATTCTCCGACAAATTTTTAGCAGATTATCGATTCGCAGACAACAATTCGCCGAACATCGTTTCGCAGGGTGATTTATTTTGAAATCTATCTTTTGGTGGACTAACTTTACATGGACTCTTGGTTCACATCCCTTTCAGTTCGCTTCTATGTAAATTAGCAAAACTATTATTGGAAGAATTTCATTTGGCAAAGTAATCTTTTCGTTTAAGGAATGTTTAGTCGAATAACGTTTCACAATTTATACATCGTTAGGTAAGTTTTTTCGAAAAAAATACTGTTCTGTTTATACATTTAGGAATTGCGGTACTTACTACGAGTATAATTATAGTACTTATATATTATAAAATGTATTGATGTTGCTGTGAATTTTGGGTTCGTGGGATATCTTTCCCATCACGGAACAATGGTGTTCCGGACCTTTGACAGGCGTGCGCGGAGCCGAAGCTAACACGTAGAGGCCCTTTTGACACTTTAATGAAATGTAAGGGGTACACCGAGCGGCTGCTGCCCTTACGTAACCGTGTCATGGGACGCACGCAGAGGCAGCACCCGCCAGGGTGTAAGGGCTATTGAGAGTTGATGGTATCTAAAATGAACTAGGTTATTGGGTGAAAGCGATGGACTAAGTACTGAGCTATGGTGTAAAAAACCGGACGCCTGCCTAATAAAACGGTATGCAATTTTATTTCGTGGGATATTATTATTATTATGCTTAAATGGCAGCCCAAAAGTCAGGACTATACTTAAGCTGGCTGGTTGGTGTCCCACTTAGGTATGTAATTAATAATTACATACCTAATTATCATCGAACCACTGGGATAACTTTTTGCTATCAGGATCTGTCATTTTTATGTCTGTGTGTGTGTCACCAAACACTAGTATAGAATACCGTGATTGGTTTTAGTTTAGGTTGTACCTAATCAATTTTTAATCTAAATATGTACAAAAGGTATCTATGTAACATAGATTTTAATTTTATGGTCATTTGTGTACCTAAGTGAAATTAAATAAGTAGATAATTCAATGTAAGAAAACCATGTTTATCAGACTCAAACTAAAAGTTGTTGTGTAGGTTAGCCTAGTCATGACCTAGTCTAAGACTAAGAGCCATAAATAAGAGAGAAATTCTGCTAATCAATGTTAATACCAAATGAGCATCATCATCAGCATCATATATTTAAGAGTATGACTCTTGTCGGTGGAGCAATTTCCATGTTTGGCGGTCCTCTGCCTTCTCTTTGACATCTTGATACGAAACGACGTTGATCTTTTCCTTTATTTGAGACATGTACGCTTTCCTTGGTCTTCCCTTCTTCCCATCACTCGACCCATTTTGTTTTGACCAATGGTTTCTCGGGTATTTTTTACAGCTACTAAATGATTATTCTACGAAAAGTGAATATGCGTATCAAGGCAACTTGCAAACGACTATTATGCGTAATAGGACTAATAAGATTTTGCCAATCGTTACTCTGCCAAAGAACCCGACTGCGAATCGTTGTCTGCGAAACGAAAATTTACGTAAATTTTCTCGGAAAGTCAGTAGGGCACCAAACGGATTATATCGCCGTTCGTGGTGAACGAAAAACTGGGGAAAAATATATATTTTCCTCTTCTGTCAAAATCCCAATGTGCCAAACTACATAATTAATAATTATCTACGGGCCACTTGCACCAATCGCTAACCAGGGGTTAACCGGTTAAACCTGGAGTTACCATGGTTTCCAGTACAATTAGACACTCGGTTAACGGTTTAACCGGTTAACCCCGGGTTAGTGGGATGGTGCAAGTGGCACTAATAGTACGAGCACCCGATGGCCACGAAGGGATGCGGGGTGCGGGACGCAGCACACACCATGGTATAATAATATACTCCGCCTGGTACTCTATTCCGAGATTCGCGTATGACCTAACTGACACGGGCCTACGTCATCATGCTGTTTACAGGTTCTCAAACTTTAAAATGTGGGAGAATTTTAACCAACGGTGAAAATTATTTTAACGGCATTAATTTTAAGTTATTCATGTAGAAACATAGTAAAATAAAACAAATCTAATGTATTAAATTAAACTTTATTTATCTATACAACACAAACGTTTAAAAAACTAATTCACAGTTACACATTAATTACCAAGCTTACGACGTGAAAAGTTTGGAAAACACTGCGACTGCTGACACTGAGCGAGAAGGAAATAACAATTAACACGCGTTCGACAATAAGGATGACGGTCAGGGCATGAAGTTATCTAGATCCGAATTGTCAAATGTGACAGCGCTATCCTGTGTTGCCAGTAATGTAAACAGAATTACCCGAACGTCTGAAATTTCTTTCGTGAATCGGAAGATATTGCTAACGAATAATTAAAAATGACGTGTTATTGTAAAATTTAAGATAAAATACATTATAAATGAAAATTATAAAATTATAAAGAAATATTTTAACTTATTAACCATAGCTATAATGTACCCATGTAACATGTTATGTTGAAATAAAGTGGCAATGTTATTGTGACGTAGGCCCGTGTCACTCTGGGAATAGAAGACCATGTTTTATTAGACCATGGCACACGCGGCTAAACAGAAAACTGGAATTCAAGAGCAAAAAATCTACCACAAGGTTGCCACTGCAATAAAATTTTTGTACAATAGTATTTTTCTCTTTTACAAAAAACACGCTACGATAATATATTTCTTTGTAATTTTAATCCTTTAATTTAAATAAGTAATTGTATTTATTTATTATTACATAAATACAAACGGTCCTAATAAAAACACAAACGCAAAGCTGATATTGCACTTGCAGCACTTCGGGTATTCATAACATTTGGTGCAATAATTTACAAGCTACAGTACTGTTAAGAACAAACACAAATGTAATTTATACATTTAATTATTTAACACTAAATAAGCGTTCCATTTTATCCCTAGATGTTTTAGTATCTAAATTTTTATCTTTGATAAATTTTTAGGTTCGTTAGACATGTCTTAATGTTAGTTGCCTGTCGAAAATAAAAAAGAGTCGGCGACAAAAGTTAGTACCATCTTTTATGAGTTTTATGACAAAAAAAACCTTATTTATCAATAGTGATGAAGCCAATATAAATATATGAAATGTTTACTTGACAGTGACATAAGTGACTTTAACACTTTTGACAGTGACGCATCTGTCGTAGTATAGAAGAGCGCGGCCGATCGGCCGCTCCAACCAGTCGGCGAGTCACCTCTGGAGCACGCGCATGTCGCTCACGTTTTATAATTTCGTAATTTAACTTTAATATTGTGAACTTAATAATAAATCTGTAACAGTATTGCTGGAGTTCTTATTGTCCGCCTGGATTATAATTAATGTCTATGATATATTATTATTTAATGCAAAAAACTATTACGGTATAATATTTATTTTCACCACACCAGCTCGGAAAGGCTTACTTTGCACTTCAAAAATGGATAGCAAACTTGCACTTTGCTATAGTAATTTACATGTGAGGCAAAGTAATCAAATGAAAATTTTGAGTCGTTTTCTTATGTTTGCTGGTAGAATTGACTTTTGATGATGATTTTGAATGATAAATATTTAATAACATTCATTTGAATTTGATTTGGTTAGATTTTGTTTGATATTTTACATTTAATATTTCCTTCGGGTTGGTGTGGTGAAAAATTTTGCGTTTCACTCGGGGGCAAATTTTGTTTAACCTTCGTGCTTTGAAACCCTCGCAACGCTCAAGATTCCATTTTTCGAACCACTCGTCGTTCAATTTTGGAATCTTTCGCTTGCTCGGGTATCAATATTAGCACGAGCGGTTAAACAACAACTTTGCCCCCTTGTAAAACAAATAACTATTTCATCACACTCGCTCAGTAAATGAGGAATTGCACGCAGGTTTAGCGTTTTCCCCAGGGAGTTATGAAGTTTCTAGTGCCATAATTAACAGTTTTTTGTCTTTATACTTAATTTTTGTATCGCAAGTGTAATGAAAAACATTTCCAGCAAGCCGTCGCGATTTAACTTACTCTCGTTTGCAATATTTAACTTACGCCCCATGTTGCACAATGTACTATTGAAGGGATGTTTACAAAAACAACATAACTGCTTAGAGCGGTTGACACTTTTTTAAGAACATTGTTAATCGTTTCAGGTGTCAACCAGTGTAGTCAGTTATGTTGTTTTTGTAAACATACCTTCTATTGTTTTACAAGGGCGCAAAGTTGTTGTTTAACCTCTCGTGCTAATATTGATAAGCATTGATAGGTACCTGATCCGCCACTTCGTCGTCACCGCTGACACCCTAATAAGAAATAGTTATACATTAGTACAATATATGCGTTATTATTTCTATAATGTGATATTGTCACTAACTGTATCTGTGGGCAAGGACACCACAGTACCAGATTCTTTCTCAAGAACGCATCTTATGGAGAACTACTCGAATTGAAGTTGCCAGTATATTTCAGATCGGCTTGATAGGTCAGGAAATGAATGCTCAAAAAAAGTTGTAGAGGGAAATGCTTGGAACACAATTTTTGACTCCGTAACTTTGTTTGGACTAATAGTTAGGAGGTGAACATATCAAAAGTCCCCGACAGAAGCGCCGGTCCTGGGGGGTAGAGGGGGATAAGAAGGTCTCATTTTTCAGTTTTTCACTTCTATCTTGGAAACTTTACGTCTTAGCGACACGGCTTACTTAGACAACCCGGAATTTGTTACAAGTTTTATATGGTCAAGTTTTTCGATATCTTGAATAGTTTTTGAGATATACGCTCTTGAAAGTTTATTTAGGGATCTTAATTTTATCTTGATATCTATATCAGTGAAGCTGCTAGGCCGTGTTTGGTATCATTTTCGTATAAATCGGGGCGTAAAACCAGGAGCAACATCGGTGTGAGCGGCTCAGGGGTGTCGAGAGGTGTCTACCCGGTGGCTGGAAACAGCCACTGTGCCAACTCGCGTCTTAGGCATATTTCACTTCCACCCTGCGAGCTCTGACACCCCACTCTGGACGGCCGATTAAGGCAAGCCAGAGGTGAGAGTCCTGTGGCCCCTGCTCAGTGTTCACTCCAGCCGGTCAATGAAGGCAAGCCAGAGAGAGGGGCCTGACCGACTCTCTGGGGTATGGGATCCAAGGGACGTCACTTCCCATTCAGCTCGCCACAAGCTGCCCTGGGGGCTTATTATTATTACTATCATATAAATAAACAAGAATTGCTCGTTTAAAGGTATTAGATATCCACAGAGAAAAATGGGGACTACGTTTGTATGGATAAGCGGTCGTCCCGTGTCCCCTTTCCGCTTAAAGTTAAAAAATAACACATTGTCATTACCTCGGCATCGTCTGCGTCTGGACCGTCGTCTGGGCCCTTGAATGGAGTTAAAGCAAGAAAGGTATGTCATACATTTTGTATTTAAAAATACTGCACAACACGTGCGCGCGAATGTGTGAATGCATATGCATGTGTGTGTAAGGTTTTCAGAAAAAGTGAACTAAACTCCTACCATTTTTTTTCATGAGGACTATTGATTAAAAATAAAAAAAATATCTTTTGTCCCCAGTTATCCATACAAATTTAGGTGTCAGTTTTGTGACAGTCCTTAAAAATGTATGTAAAAAAAACATTTATTCAGGCGAAATAAACCCTATTTGTACATTGAATAATTTTACGGTTTAGACTCACTTGTTTTAAGTTACTTGCGCGACATGTTTCGCATAGTCTAGGTCTCCTTTCAGTTACAATGTTAGCAAATGTAAGTATGTCTCACAATAGTTTAAATTCCTATTTGTACAGTTTTTCTTGTTCCAAACTGCAGGACAGTTTGTTGGCAAAGGAAACTCCCTTAAAACATAGATGGGTAGACTTAGCCAATTGCCTAATTAATTGTTAACTAACATCTTATTGCTTATGGTGGTAGATTTTAATTTAATGTTGTTTTATATAAACATTTTCATTTTTAACATCCTAATTGGCTTACATTCCCTTATAGCATACGTACTTATGTGAAATTATGTCATTAACACTATAAATTTTCTCTGGACACTTTCTCTTATTAAAATAGAATTAAAAATGTTTCGATTTCATAACTTATAAATCATATATTCAAACAGTGAAAAAATAATGACTAAAATGAAACTGAAAAAATATTGTTATGGGTTTCATACAAAATTAAAATGTTTAAAGTCTTAGAGCACCATTAAGTAGTAGAGGTAATATTACAAAACTTGGTGTTTATTATCAACATAATAAGTGTAAAAAAATTAGGGGGTGGCGTGTCTTCTGGCTAGGGTTTGAGATTTTTTTTTCCATACAAACGTGAACCACATTTACATACCATCGATAATTATTATGGTGTTACCTTAGTTACTTTTTTTCTGACTTCCTGTAAAGGTAAACCATTTATTATGCAGGTTAGGAGTAAACAACATTTTGGAAGAAAATTTCAAACATCCACCATACCAGACACCTAGACCTAGACCTTGGTATGTTTGAAAAATTCTTGCTTGCTTAAGCCACTCCTGTTTTAATTTGAGGGAAAACTAAAACACAGACTAATTAAGGCACTCAATAGCAATAGAATAAAGTGCTCTATCGTTTCATACATATATCAATTGCTCTTAATTATAATTTTAATCAGAAACCAAAGTTATTGTAAACAAGACTAAAATAATTGTTCACTTTTGGGCTTTCCAAAGTGGACATTGGACAATGCACTGAAATAATGAAATTTTTTAGCCTTATTTAGTGTCCAACGGCTGGGCAAAGGCTTCCCTCGTGTCCTCAACCCTGTTGTTTGTAGTTTCCCGCCAATCCGGATAAAATGCGTTCAAGTCGTCCCGTCCCATCTCCTTTTCAGCCTGCCCCCACTCGGTAACCATTTTGGCCCAATTTAATAATTATATAATGAATAATATATCTCAAATACACTACCGCCTTGATTGCGTCACTTAATTTCTGAAATATAAAAAAAAAATGTTTTATCTTAAGGTTTATAGGTTTTTTTAGAACAAATATACCTAATAGAAAAAAAACACAAAATTAGACATTGAGTCCGCCATATGTGCATTGTTTTTTTATTTTGTGACAGTAAAGTCAGTACAGGTCTAAGGTGGCCACTGACGAGCCTTCCAACAGTCCGAATAGCTGGCATGTTTAATATTAGGATGGCGTCCATTTGGATGAATCCATTGTAACGGCATCCATTTGGAAGGCTCGTCAGTGGCCTGCTTTAAAACTAAAATAATGTGTTACAATAATATGAATGTCATACCTGTGATACAAGTTGCGCGACCTATTGATAACAAAAATAAATTAATTAGAATCTATTTTAAACATGTTCTTTTTTTTATTTTAGAAATATACGTATTACTATATGTGTAACATGTTCTTACGTAAAAGTTGTAGTACCTTTGAAATTTTCCTACTTAATAAGTTACAATATTTATCTTAAATTCTCATATTGTTTTTTTTTTTTCTTCAGAAGTCGTCTACTCTTGTCGGTCGTGGCTGTTTTGGATGACGCACATGGCTGATCTTCATTTCCTGTTTTGTTGTTGGACTTCAAACTTTCCCTTGCGATGTCTCTCCATTTCTGACATTGATCGATAACGTTGCTTGTGCACTCGACTACGGATGAGTTCGTCGCTATTTTTAAGGGGTCGGACCATCGCGTAGGATAATAATATTGTCCTCTGGATCTTTTCCCTTCGACCTGACCCTGTACCTACTGCCAGCCAGCTACAGCAGGTTTTTTAGAATACATTAATATGATTAAGAAGATTTTTTAGACTAAAGAAACAAATAAAAATAGAATAGAATAGATTGAATTAATTTTTAATCAGTAGTTACAAACCAGCTGTAAACAAATATATTCGTTAGCACAACATTTTGATAAAAGGTTTTGACCTGGTGCATCAAAATATTCAATGTATTAGAAGAAAAGATTTACAGATTGAACTTTTTTTGAATGATTTTAATATTGATATTTTATTTATTACTGAACATTGGTTAAATAATAATCAATTAATGCCTCAATTTAATAATCACCAGGTGGGAAGTTCGTTCACCAGACTTAGTTAAATCTGGTAGCAGCTCTGACCCCACTAACTTTAGACCGATATCTGTGCTACCAACATTCAGCAAGATTTTTGAAAAATTGGTTATTTCTCAATTAGTACGACATTTTAACGTCAATAATTTAATGCATAATAAGCAGTTTGGTTTCACACGGGGTCGCTCGACAACCAATGCTGGTGTTGAGCTACTTAAGCATATTTTCGATGCCTGGGAGGAGTCACGAGATGCTTTAGGTATCTTCTGTGATTTGTCTAAGGCGTTCGACTGCGTTTGTCATGAAACATTGATAAGGAAACTACACTATTATGGAGTTAGAGGATCGGCACTTAATTTATTTAAGTCCTACTTAAATGGTAGAATACAAAGGGTCGATGTGAGTGGACAGTGATCACCGGGGTCATTGGTCTCTATGGGTGTACCACAGGGGTCAATATTGGGGCCTTTCCTGTACCTTATCTACATAAATGACTTGCCATTCCTTGTAAAGACCCACCATGATATAGTATTGTTTGCAGACGACACCTCACTTATTTTCAAAGTCAAACGGCAGCAACAAGCTTACAGTGATGTAAACGATGCTATTTCAAAGGCAGTAAATTGGTTCAATGTTAATAATTTATTGTTAAATGAGAAGAAGACTAAATGTATTCAGTTTGTCACTAGTAGTAACGTAAGGCATGTGCAAACAAATGTCATTGTGAAGGATGAGGAATTGGAATTAGTTGATAGTACAGTTTCTCTTGGTATAACTTTAGATTCTAAACTTCAGTGGGGTCCCCATATTGCTACTCTTTCGAATATACTGAGTTCTGCAGCTTTTGCAGTGAGCAAAATCCGTCAGTTAACTGATGTGAAAACAGCTCGATTAGTATATTTTAGTTACTTCCATAGCATTATGTCATATGGTATTTTACTGTGGGGTGGTGCTTCAGAGATAAATACCATTTTTGTTCTGCAGAAGCGGGCTATTCGAGCAATATACAGGGTGAAATTTAAATCACTGGCCATATTCATTCCAGGCACTAGGTTACACTTAAGGAATCTATTTAGCGAAAAAAGAGAGTACATTTTTTTTTTTCATTTTTCAATTTTTAAATACTTTCCACGAGTCGTGGTCACCCTATTACGACAAATGTAAACAAACCTAATAGTAGGTTTTAACAACAACATCAGCAAAACCCTTATCTGACCTTCACTAAACCTTATAATCGTTGCAATAGGGTCCACCTAGTTAGTGTTGGCGATGGTAGGCAGGTTTATCAATTTCGAGGGTAGTCTAAACCATTCCGCGCTAGCGGTAAACATAACGGTTAGCATAAATGATTAGTCACTCGTCACTCGCCAACCTTAAAATAATAATCGCGCGCGTACTAAGGTTTAAAAAAATGTTTTCGAACCGGGAATATTAGGAAATGGTACGGTGTTATTTATTAAGTGGTGAGTGTTTACGTGGTGCACAAAGATTATACGAAATGGAATCAGTTCCACGCCTTCGCAGACAAGGATTGAATCCAAGAGTACCATCTCGTGGGACTTTCGTTAATTGCATCGACTTTTAATCAAATGTAAGTACATAAGATGATTCAATTTTTTAAATACGCCTGAATGCAAAGATTCCTGACCTAGTTTTTACTCATTGTTTTTAAGCCACGGACGTTTTGTTAATAATCAATAGTCAGAAATAATTATTTTAGATTAAAAATGGGTTGCCTTTGCATTTTGACGGCTCTAAGCCCGTTAAAGTATGAAGGAAAAATTAGCAACTTATGTAGGTAAGCGTCTTATCTCGCTGCAATAGGGTTCATAATTGGTGACGCTATTGCAAACAGCGGGAGGGGCGGGGTGTCAATGACCTTAACTGATAAGAGAGAAGCGGGTGTAGTGGGTAGTTGTCGGTTCACCATAACGTACGAGGTTTTTAGGACAACTTGATGATGAGTTATTTCGAAAAAAATGTACTGAGTGGTATTAAAAGAAAAAACACGTGTTTAATATTTTTTCGAGTTCTTTCGGGTGTTTCAATTTGGCCAGTGAATTAAATATCACCCTGTATAAATTGAACCATAGAGACTCACTTAGAGATAAATTCAAGGAAATTGACATAATGACAGTGCACTGTCAATATATTTATGAGAATATTCTGTATGTACATAAAAATATTGTTAATTTTAGGAAAAACTGTGATATTCATAATATTAATACTAGAAATAAACATAAGCTCGCAGTGCCCTTCACACGGCTCCATAAAATTAAAAAATCATTCATGGGTAATTGTGTAAGATTTTATAATAAACTTCCAAACCATATTACTGAATTATCAATTAATAAATTTAAGAATTACGTAAAGCGCAAACTTATTTCTAATGCTTATTATACTACACAAGACTACAGTAAAGGGCCATAAAGTTTGCACATCGGTATTTAGAAAGAGAATATTGGAGGCAACGAGAATGAAAGAGACAACGCTCTACGAAGCCGAAATTCCGATGTGCAAACTTTATGGCCCTTTACTGTACATGAGTGATAAAACAACGTGGGATTAATTGTGACTCGAAATGGATAATTCAATGTATGTACTTCTTTGTTATGTTTTATTGACATTTAGATTTTATTCTAGAAACATTCTAGACTAGTATTTTTTATAAAAAAAATATGTTTGACGATCTCTTTGTGAAATTCTTAGTATTAAAGTTGATCTGTATAATAATCCAATATTACGATGGAATAATATTAACTTCAATAATTATTGCTCTGATAATTAGCTTAAAATAATATAATTATTATTATGTAAAACGTTCATAAGTGCTTGTTACTAGGCCTACATGAATAAAGTATTTTTGACTTTGACTTTTGACTTTGAAAGCGTGAAATTTATAAACGCACGCTCCGAGCGTTTAAGGTGCAGTAGGTTCAGCAAGCAGTTTTTGAATGATCGGAGCGCTTTTTTAGACGACAATTGACAATACGATTGCCAAATTTTTTCAGCAATCTTAAGGGTTTTCTCGAATAACTTCATCGAATTGAAATATTTACTTTCGCTCCCAAAACAAAGGTAACAAACGCACCTTACTAGTATATTAAAAATTTGTAGCAATTTGTGCACAAAAGCAAAAATTTTAAATTTGCTTCTAAGAATGCCTGATATTTTTTTGATCGAACTCAGCGATTAGGTCATAAAAATAAAATTCAAAATCTCATATACATGCCCAGGACAATGATTAGTATGTGCCATCTCGCTCACGCTTACGTCCAGCATGAGTGAGAGGAGAACCTGAACAAACGGGGCCGGGGCCTTAAGTTCGACTTTGACGCTGAACGCCATTGGTTGAAACAACATTTTGTAATCTATGTTGGTTGACTTGACAGTGCAAAGTCGAATGTGCTGTTTTACTATGTATCATTTTTTCAATCATACTAATGATTATTTTATAATCAAGACAAATAAAACTATTGAAACAGATTATATCGCGTATATTGAATACATACTACATCCCGACTCCCAACGATTCGAACCCTTTACAGCGTGCGTGGTCAACGGGTGACTGAGGAAAAACTTTACTGTGCAAAACTACCCACTTAAAAAATAATGAACCATCATAAACTATAAATTCTAAGGCCAGTTATACATGTAAAATTGGTTCATAAGGCTAGTTCTACATTGAAACTATTTTCAAGTAAAGCTAAAAATACGCGATAAAGCTATGCCGGGTCTAACCCTACACCTCTGCCCCGAGAAGATTTAATTCCCTCCTAAATTGTAGGAAGGTATCCCAATAGTGGACCGGCAAGAAACTCGGCGGAATACATCTTTTCAAAACAGAGTTTTCATGAATAATATAGTCATCATGAATATTTAAGAGCTATGCTCTTGTCGGTGGAGTAACGGCCATGCACTCCTCTCATTGCTGGGAACTTTAACTACTTCGTACGACACTACAGAAACTTAATCTTGTATTTGGCTGAGATATGTGAGCCTGTGCCTTCCTCTGCGTCTTTTCCCCTCAATTTTGCCCTCCAGGACTAGTTATATCCAGTAATTAATTACTTCTTAGTATATTATTTTCAAAAGATACTAATAATATAAGCGTACCATTTTTGCTGGCATAGGAGCATTTTCTTTATCCTGAAAAAAGAAGTATAAATAAAGCAATATATAAAATAGTTAAACGTCTAGGTTTTTGTTGCTAGAAATAAGATTTAAAAAGAAGCGAATTAGAGAATATCACTACGTGTTCGTGTCACTATAAAATTCTAAAAACTTGAATTGTATTTATTCCGCCAAAATGTAGGTATGTCTTAGAGCTGGCGGCTGCCTCGCACCACGTATCAGCATTGCGATACAGCGAGGAAATGCCTAGCATCCTTAGTACAATGCCTCAAGGGCCTATTTTAGATTTAAGCTAGTTATTAATTTCTTTTAGTAATACCACTGTTTATATCTTGTTTGTAAATAAATGTTCTTACTTATTAGCAAATTTCACTAGATTTAAAAGTAGTTTCAATTTTAGAAATTGTGCACACAGGAGACACAGCTCGCTCTCTCTATGGCCAAAATTCCCAGGTCTCAAAAAGCTGCAAAAAATCATGGACACTTTATGAATGAATTCATTCATAATGTGATCATGACATTTTGCAACTCGCTGTACTTGTATACATATAACTTACCAATGCTTTCATCACCCGCTCTTGCACACCGCCCGTCGCCTTCAGTGCCTCATTTGTAATTCCCTGAAATGTTTTATTTTTATTAGGTACCTATTAAAAATACGCTTTTTTGCAATGTTTCTAATTGTAAGACCTAGATATTTACCAATAGAAAGGCAGGTGATTCTAGGTCCCTCAAATACCAGATATTTGGTTTTAGAACGCCATAAAATCTATTACCTGTTTTTACCGGATAACGACTGCAGTAGCTTGTACCTAACTGTTGTAGCGCTAACGCGGGAGATGTTGCTATTAATTTACTAATAATGTAGGACAAGAGCACCTACCTACCTACTATTAGTCGGCATGTTGTATTGGTGTCCATAAAACCAATACTACAAACAATTAACTCTTCTAATGTAATATATTTTTTTATACATACCTCGAGGAGTAAATTATTTAACTACAGAAAAAAGGTTAAATTATAAATACATTTCTATTTTCTATTTATAGAGTCCTTTTAATTCTGCACCTCCTAGAAAGTGCCATGTTTTTTTTATCTACATATTTAAAAGAAGCCTTTATCAATGAGACATGTCGGCTCCGTTGGGCCTCTTAATTACAGAGTACCAATAAGTGTTACTAGACACCAAAAAAACTGTATACGAATTTCGCAGTTTCAGACAGGGGTTCCGCCAATATCGAGTGAATATCCCCAACATCAGTTACTATGCTGTAATTCATTCCATACTATAATATCTTGTATCACATACTGTGCTTTGTTATTATATTAGTATGGCTTGTATTGAGGGTACTTTGACAACGATATGTATTATATGATAATTAATAGTTACATAAAAACATTTATAAATGCTTTATGACTCATAAAAACACCAATAACTCAAGAAATATCCGTGCTCATCACATAAATAAATGCCCTTACCAGGAGTTGAACCCGTGACCACCGGCTTCATAGTCAGGGTACTAACCACACTCGGACAACGTGTAATAATATGCTAAATAAGCTTGGTCCCACTCTTATGGTGCAAAATACACTTGAGAAAATTGTGTTCACATGTATTGGCCTTTTGCTGAATCGATATCTTTGAACTTGAGTGCACTATTTTGGATCTGTGTTCCTAACTACCAATTTTGTATTCTGTTTTTAAAATTTGGTAAGGAACACAGATACCTAATAGTGCACTCAAGTTCAAAAATATCGACTAGGCAAAAGCCCAAAAAATGTAAGCAAAATTTAACGCAGGCACTTAACGCTTGCCTCTACCGGCGTATAACGCTGGCAATACAGAGAGGTAACGCAGCCAGAGTTATGGGTTAAATGCCGTAGGCGGAGCTTTTAGAAGGGGTATTCTTTCTATAACTTCTTTTTTTATTCAATTACTTTATTAGTATGTTTTAGTTTTATTTAATGTTATATAGTAAAAATTTTTTAGTAAGTAGTTTTATTTTAATTTATATTTAAAATGTTTAGTTCAAAGTTAATTTTAATGTTTATTTGTAAATAAGTATTTAGTAATAAGTAGTAAGTAGTAGTTATAAGCGTTTGTTTAACTTCGAAAATAAATGACGCTTTAAAATTTTATAAAAAAAAAGGTATTTTTCAAGTGTATTTTGCACCATAAGAGTGGGATCAAGCTTATTTTGCATAGGTATACATATTACACACTCTGACAAGAGTGTACGACTAAGGAGGAGGATACATATTACACGGTGACAGAGTCTGGATGTGTAAGTAGGGTTTGCACGACGGATTCGAAATGTATGGAAAGATCCGCGGATCCGGATCCAGATCCGGATAATTTCATACATTTCGGATCCGGATTGCAAACCCTATGTGTAAGTAATTCTTTGATATTCGTCTCAAGGTCATGTTGTTAAAAATAATAGTGAAATATGTACCAGCTGAAATAAAATAAGTATATTCAGACGTTTTACTTTCAAAAAGTTATTTTGCAAAGTTTACCTAAGTGTATCGAAATAAGAAAATTAAGTACATAATAAGAGTCAGGCTACACTAACTCTGCAACATATTTGATAGCACCGAGTGTTAGGTATTTCAAACGACATAATTTTATAGTAGTTTGACTTTTATGATAACACTTCCACATTCTGTGCTATCAAATAAGCTGCAGAGTTTGCGTAGTCTGATCCTGATTATCATACTTTTAATATAATGTTAGGGGTCATCCATTAATTACGTCACACGTTTAGGGGGAGGGAGGGGGTCAAGAAAATGTGACATATTGTGACATGGGGGAGGGGGGAGACACAAACTTTGTGACGTCACTTTAACTTCATCAGTAACCGAAATTTTTTTTTAAATTATTTTATTCGCCGTACATTTAAATAACAAGTTTTTAAAACGATAATCTTTTTTATTCTTTTAATTTTCTTTCCTAAGCAGTTTTGGGTTATAAAATTACTAATATTTATATCGTCAAAAATATTTTGATAAAATATTAATAATACTTAGGTACTTACTTAATTCGATTTGGCGATTTCGTAGAAGAAATGTGACGTCACACTAGGGAGGAGGGGTTTGCCAAATGTGACCAAATGTGACAAGGGGGGGGGGGAGGGGTCAAAAAACCTAGAAATTCGTGTGACGTAATTAATGGATGACCCCTTAACAAGCAAAAATTTAAGTTCGTAAAGCAAGCTCGCTTAAAGTGGAAAACCCGAGTAATTATGCTACATAACCCTCTCAACTGAGCTACAGAAGCTTAAACTACATGCATAGACGCATAGCGACATCTACTGTAAGAATTTTCTATATCAACGAGATTGAAGCCCCAAGTTATATTGAGATTTCACCAATAATAAGGTGCTTAGGTATTAATACTAAAGTAATTTTTATCAAGCAGATACGCCTGCTAGCGATAATACAAATTAACTAGTAAATTGATAACTCTAAATAAATACCTTTTTTTCCCCGTTGCTTAAGTTGTCCGTCTGAAGATTAAGCAATAAGATTAGGTACTTATTTTACAAGATTTTCTTTTGTAGTTTTATTCTGGTGTCTGTCTGTAATCAAATCCTACATGTCTGACTTACGTATACCCAAACCCATTTAACTTAAATGACAAATACCTAATGGAAACTGACAGAATATAGTTAATGACTGACAACGAGTTAGAGACCGATTCAGATTTCACCATTTACGGTTTCGATCTTATTTTAACCTATTGCGTGCTGTACACACTCATCGAGAGACCCCGAGACAGATCGAGAACGAGTGTGTACATGCTGCTCCCTTCTCGTCTCGCTCTTCCTTGTCTCTTCTCGCGCTTCTCCGATTGGATCGGAACGGTGCCGATACTCCCGGCGAGAGGCTCTCGATAAGTGTGTACATACAGCTGACATTAAAGACGCTTAAAGTAGGACCACACTACATACGACCACCGGACCAGCATGGCATCTCCCCCAAGTCCTCTTACACAACGAAGAAGAAGAAGATGACGCCTACATTAGCACGATGCACACGCCAGCCTAAGCTACCAGTCGCCTTCACCACGGCCTCGAAACCGGGGCCCGATCAAACGGCTAGGGGTCGTGGGTTGGATAACGGTCGGTAGTGATAAAGCTGGCCCACACCAGATCACACAGTCGTATGTTCAGAAGACGACGGAGGACCGTCCCACAAGGTGGGGTGCGACCCGACACAGCCTCCTCAGCAGAAATGCGGAAGAGGCCCCTCACACCGTTCCAGAAGGGTGTGGAATGATTATCCATTCATCCATTCGGTGAAATTATTTTTTTGCTCCGGTTAAATAAAAGCCTGTGTTTCTTTTATGCGGAGCAGTCAGCTCCCGTCTTAGTTGCACGTGTTAAAGCAACAATGTCATTTAACAGCATCTTTCGTGATAATGTTAAGGTTTAAATTTATGTATAATTTATAACAGTTTATTCGAAACCCCATCAGCAACGGGGGTGGCAAAAACAACGGAGCATTATTTTTTTAAATAACAATATTGTTATCTCCGAATGGACTGTCTCATAAATTAGAACTATATTAATAGGATGGCAAAATTGGTTTTTAAACGGTTTGTTCCCGTTCACTTATGACAGCATTTTTAGCAGTAGCCGAAGTAATGAAACAATACACAACTGTCAAACTCGTCACGTTTTATAGCTTCCAGAATGCCCAGTGGACCTCGAATATAGAAGAGTGACCGTGGGGCAAATACTCACTACCAATCTGTCACTTTGGTGACGTTGATGCACCAAAAAGCCACGTACCTTTCTGGTACTGCATGTGGGACAACATAGGCACAGGAAGAGCCACTTTTCCACACGCGTGAGGGAAAGTAGCTTTTTAAGTTACCAAATATAGCATCGTGTTGTCTAAACCAAGGTAATATTTTAACAACTACAATCGGAGAAATTTTTTTTTTTTATTTTATTAATAAAACATTTATAATGAAGGGTCAAAAAAAGCGATTGGCGTGGGTTACAATGCAAGCCGGAGCCGCAGGCGTATTAGGCGAACATTGTAAAAAAGCGTGCCACGAGCATTTTTTGGAAATTAGGTATCTCCCAACGAGTGACGGTGAGTTTAAAACAAGAACGAAGTAAGTGTTTTAAGCTGACACGAGTTGGGAAAAGCCTAATTTCCACACTTGTATCATAAATAAATAACTATTGTAGTAAAAACTTTTAAAAGGGAAAACGATAGTTTTGTGGTGGGATACAGCTCTTATATTATCTCTCACTTCGACTGCTAAGAGGTGGAGGCAACTGTTGGAGGAGCTGCCATGGAGTCACTGTAGACTTCAAACGTGTTTGCTTTGCTGTTCTTAACTTATCATTTTGCCACACAAATTTCCAGAAACTTGGGTAGTGTTGGGTGTTGGGCTATTCGGGATTTGTCTCGGCTTCACCCCGCCATATAGACGATGAGACTCCAACTCTGCTCCCGCTCTTACTACCGGCGGTGTAAATTCGCACTTCGTAATTACTGTAATTGTTTAGGTCGTTTTGGTCTACCAGGCATGTCAATTTTAGACTGTACTTTTCTTACGACAGACAACTAATATTCATCGAAACAATTCTAAAAACCCCTAACACAATTAGGTTGCGTTGTTTCATCACAGAGTTCCTATGGCCACCTCCTGTCTTCATCATCAGATCAGCTCGATGGGTATCATAATATTGCATTGTCATCCGATTTATCCATGCATGCAAAATTTCAGCTCAATCGGAAATCGGGAAGTGGGTCAAATTTAACTTGCAAGATTTGATTACAGACCGACAGACAGACAACGGTCAGGTGAAACTAAATAAAAGCTTGTAAAATAGATTCCTTATCCTTAATTTATCCGAAAAAGATATATAACATGCCCTAAAGGTACCTATACTTTTAGAGAAATGTTGCTCCAAGTGAAGCGCGGCAGCGTCGAACTTCACCGCCCTCCCCCCACTAAATCAGAGGTGGCTCTAGAAGGCTCCCAGTCTGTATCTGCTCAAGACCAGCTAAGAATCAACTGTGCCAAGTTTCAGCGCATAGTCACAAAGTGCAAGGTGTCGTGCACTATCAAACCAGCTATATCTATTCGCAACAAAATCATGGTATGCTTCAAATTTGGCTTGGCACCGACTTCAAACATATCAGTCGGTAACGCATATACTAAACAAAGGATAATAATAATTTTATGTCGTCCTTTTTTAATTCGATTTTCTTTTTTTTGGTAAAAGTTTTTATTGATAGTCGAGTGTGCTCAGGCCATAAAAAGGTCAACTACGGTGTTCACTGAATAAGAGATTTCCTTCGGCAGAATTAATCTTTGTATTTCTCAAATATATGTAAGAAGTGGAGCCACCCAGATTATTGATGCAGGTCTATATCATGACGACCGGTCTGGCCTAGTGGGTAGTGACCCTGCCTATGAAGCCGATGGTCCCGGGTTCGAATCCTGGTAAGGGCAATTATTTGTATGATGATGATACAGATATTTGTTCCTGTCATGGTTGTTTTCTATGTATTTAAGTATTTATATAGGTATTATATATATCGTTGTCTGAGTACCCACAATACAAGCCTTCTTGAGCTTAACGTGGGCCTTAGTCAATTTGTGTAAAAATGTCCTATAATATTTATTTATTTATTTAGGTGGGGGGTGCACTTGCATCAAAAATCTGGGTTTTAAGCGTCGGCGAAGTCTGAGGTTAATAATTGTTTAAGTGTAGGTTATATATCAAATTTAGTATCATTTTCAACTAATTCAAAGATGTAGACATAGATTTCATCTAAATCGGTTCAGCCGTTTTTGATTCCTATACAATCCAACACCTTCGTTTTCACTTTTAAGAGATTTTTTTGGAATAAAAACTATCCTATGTTCTTCCCCGGGACTCAAAATATCTGTATGCCAAATTTTCAAATCTAAATCGGTTCAGCGGTTATTGAATCCCCATACAAATTTCCACCTCCATTTTCACACCCTTAAGGGACGCTTTTTGAGATTAAAAGTATGCTATGTTCTTCCCTGGGACTGAAACTATCTCTGTACCAAATTTTAACTAAATTGGTTTAGCGTATTAAGCGTGGAAGAGAAATTAAAAAAATAGTTTTTTTTTTCATATTTTATGTGTTTTGTACTTCGGAATGGTGTCATTATGATATCATAAATAAATTCCGGAGCCCCAATTTATACGAAAACAATACCAAACTTGGCCTATGGCTTAAATGATATAGATATCAAGAAAAAAGTTGAGAGCCCGATAAAAATTTACATTAAAAAATCTTGGCTGCACTTCTTAAATCCATCCTTGGGTCCTAAGGACCAATCCTGCCAAAGGAAATCATTTATTCACGCAACGCCGTATTTTAGGACCCACACTATCGACTATGAACTTAGCCTTGTAATTTGAAATTGTATCTGTCCACCCTAAAAAAAATGAAAAATACTTACATCAAGTTTTTTTGTGACCGAAGTTAACCTCCCAAAATTATAGATAATCTACAAGTAAAAAAAATGTATATTACCTATACTGAACGAAAAATACTTAGGTACATTACGTACCTCAAAAGGAAAAAACGGAACCCTTATAGGATCACTCGTGCGTCTGTCTGTCTGTCTGTCTGTCTGTCTGTCTGTCTGTCCGTCTGTCACAGCCGATTTTCTCCGGAACTACTGGACCAATCAAGTTGAAATTTGGTACACATATGTAAGTTTGTGACCCGAATACGGACATGTAACGTAAACAAATGAATTTTAAACATGGGGGCCACTTTTGGGGGGTAAATGAAAAAAAGAAAAAAAAAATATTCAAACTATATCATGTTACATATCAAATGAAAGAGCTTATTGTAAGGATTTCAAATAATTTTTTTTTATAATTTTCGAATCAACAGTTTAGAAGTTATTCAAGAAAATAGGCAAAAAATGACCATTCCCCCCCCCTTATCTCCGAAACTACTAGGTCTAAAATTTTGAAAAAAATACATAAAATAGGTCTATACCTATAGATGACAGGAAAACCTATTAGAAATGTACAGTCAAGCGTGAGTCGGACTTAATTACAGTTTTTAATCCGACCCCTACGGATTTTTTAAAGAGATTTCACTCACGTTTCACATAAAAAATACATTGTTAACAGTGCCGGATTACTTAGAGTAGTAGTTTTCTTAGAGTAATTGGTGATAATTTTCTGATAAGATAATCATTTTAAATATTTAACGGTCTTACCTACTTACGAGTAATTGTAAGGTCAAATTAAAAATAATGTTTAAAAAAAATGTTAAATTGAGACCTAGCTTAAAGTTTTTTGTACTCGTCGACTTTAATGGTTGAATTAATAAAGACTTTGTAACCAATAAGCAAAACAAGCACGTTCAGGAGGGGCACCAAAATGCCAGGTTGAAAAAGGTGAACAAATTTTAAAATTAGGGACAGACACATCGTTTTTACCACACGATTTTTTTTAGCTGTCCAAAAGCTAATTTGCAAAAATAATGGCGCGTAATTCTTTGGGAAACAATCGGTAGCAGTAGAAGAGTCGTGATTACATGCATAGATTCGATTTCAACCCACTCTTTTGCGGTTCGGCGTTAGGTCTTATGCGAGGCCTTCTGCCTTAATTACACTTGGGCGTGGATCCAAATCCAAGCTTTCCTCTTTCGCAGCTAGGCCTACTGCCTTTCTCACACTTCGCCAATTCAATTCCAAGCTCTGCTTTCTTACATATTTTATGCATGAAAACAACCTCGAATATCGAAGCCTAAGAAATATCGAGCCCTATGCGAAGCTAGGCTGATAGAAAACTGTCCCATCCCTTCTCTGTATGAAATCCTGGATTCGCGCCTGGTTGGGACTAAAAGTAAAATTGCGTTTGTATATCGAAAAATTTTCGCGCTCGCTTCGCTCGCGTTTTCAATAACTTTATAAGGTATGATAAAGGTGACATTCGGGTGGCGACTGCAGCAACATTACTCTGTTGCAACGTTACTGCTGCAGTACTGTCAACTTCCGTGATAAAATGATGTGACTGATTTCCATACTAAAAGTAAAAATTTACAACTGTCTATCATATTGCGTTTTTATATCGAAAAATTTCCGCGCTCGCTTCGCTCGCGTTTCTATTACTTTCTAAGCTATGATAAAGGTGACATTCGGGTGACGACTGCAACAGCATTAGGTACTCTGTTGCAACATTACTGCTGCGGCACTGTCAATTTTCGTGATGAAATGATGTGACTGATTTCCATTCTCAGCTGTAACGCGGCAATGAACTTCTCTCAATTTACCAAAAAATCAATGTAATCTTGATGACTCGAGGGAGAGGTGCCCCCTCTAGAAATCCTTAGGGCATCAACATATCTTAATCCGGCACTGATTGTTAAAAATTGTGTAATATACGGAACCCTTGGAACGCGAGTCCGACTCGCACTTGGCCGGTTTTTTTTTTTCTCATTGAACTAAATTGTGTAACGATTATTTGGAATCTTCCACTCTAAAGGGAGTCTGAAACTAAATGTTGCGAAGACCGAGTACATGGCATGTGGCGGCACGGACCCCGACCCCATAAAGGTAGGAGACGATTTTGTCGTGAAAACTAATAAATTCAAATACCTTGGGTCCGTGCTGCACGAATCGGGTGAAATCGATCACGACGTCGACGAAATATATAACTGTATCTTGGATATTTAACTAAAAGTTTAAAATGGGTTCATAAGTTAGGTTATTAGAACCTGATGGAATGACGGTTTTGTTTCTTTTAAATTCTACAATTGTGTATGATGGGTAGTGTTATCTTCGAGCAACACGGAAGGGAGGCGGCATTCGCACTATTTCCCCTCTGCCGAGGTACAAGATTAGCGCGTCAATCTAATCTAGCGCGGGTAATAAAACTAGTTGCACTTGGATTTTTCACTAGACCGAGTCCAGACGCGCGCGTGAACACTGCTGCACAAAAATGCCTGTTTGCTCGGGTTTTTGTTATAAAAAGAGGTCGGGGACATCAAATTTACAAAAAGAAAGTGTTACATTTCACATGTAATATTTTTTTTTACATATCATACGTTTAATTACATTCAAACACAATTATTATATTTTAGTCTCATGTAATTGTTGGATTTATCGATTTTGCTCGCTCAGTACAAATTGCGGATCGGTCGAGCGACAAATCCGACTTCTCATCTCTCAGAATACAATAACATACTTCAACGAAAATGTGTTAGTGTGCGTGTTGTGACACTTGTCACTCGTCCGTACACAAAAAGAGATCGAGGTTTGCAAGATTTGTCTTTGACGTGTGTCATTTTCTATGTATTTGTGTCGTCATTACAGATTGGATTTTGTATGCAAGTGTGTGAGAAGTGCGACTGTGTGCACCTTTCCCCCCGCGAAAAATGGCAGAAAGATTTGTACGGTGAGATATCGCTTGGGCCCCTCCCTTCCGATGTGTCGGAAGCCGGTGTTGCTCGAAGAGTGTTATGAATAAAAAAAATAAGTTCAAAAACTAAAACCCGACTACTGCAAAACGCGCTCTAAAAAGTATGAAACAAGATAGAATTCTTATCTGAAATTATCATACAGGAAATATTATAAGAGTTACCATTTTTTAAATTTTAAACATCGTGAGGAAACCTGCATACATCTGCGAAGAAATTCAAAGGTGTATGTGAAGTCCCCAATCCGCATTGGACTATAGCCCAAAGCCTCTCGCGCATGAGAGGCCTGTGCCCAGCAGTGGAACGTATAAAGGCTGAATTATTTGTTTTTTTTATTTTTTACCATTTTTTAAATAAAAAAATACAAGGTAATATAATTTACTAATTTTTTTATATATATTTACAGAGATATTCAAAGCATCGCCGTGGTCGTATGCCACGATTATAAACTTTAACGTAAAGTGGCATACGACCATGGCGATCCTTTGAATATCTCTGTCAAATAATATATTTAAAAAAAATGTAAATTATATTACCTTGTATTTTTTTATTTGAAGTCACTTTATATTAAATACTTTTGCGAGGGCGTCCTCAGTACATGCAGAAATGCACGCAGAGCGCCGCATATATCGGGCTACGCCTGGCACCTTTGGCATGGAAGCGCCCTCGGCGCCCGGCTTTGGAGCGCGTACAGCGTGCCTCGTACGTCGGGCTACGCCCGACTCTTTTAGTATGAGAGCGCCGAGGGCGCCCGTCTTTGGAACGCGTACAGCGTGCCTGGTACGTCGGGCTACGCCCGACTTTTTTAGTATGAGGGCGCCTTCGGCGCCCGGCTTTGGAACGCGTACAGCGAGCCTCGTACGTCGGGCTACGCCCGACTCTTTTAGTATAAGGGTGCAGACTACTTTGGCATGGAAGCGCCTTCGGCGCCCGGCTTTGGAGCGCGTACAGCGTGCCTCGTACGTCGGGCTACGCCAGACTCTTTTAGTATGAGAGCGCCGAAGGCGCCCGGCTTTGGAACGCGTACACCGAGCCTCGTACGTCGGGCTACGCCCGACTCTTTTAGTATGAGGGCGCAGACTCCTTTGGCATGGAGGCGCCTTCGGCGCCCGGCTTTGGAGCGCGTACAGCGTGCCTCGTACGTCGGGCTACGCTTGACTCTTTTAGTATGAGGGCGCCGAAGGCGCCCGGCTTTGGATCGCGTACAGCGAGCCTCGTACGTCGGGCTACGCCCGACTCTTTTAGTATGAGGGCACAGACTCCTTTGGCATGGAGGCGCCTTCGGCGCCCGGCTTTAGAGCGCGTACAGCATGCCTCGTATGTCGGGCTACGCCCGACTCTTTTAGTATGAGGGCGCTGAAGGCGCCCGGCTTTGGAACGCGTACAGCGTGCCTCGTACGTCTCGACTCTTTTAGTATGAGGGCGCCCGGCTTAAAGAACGCGTACAGCGAGCCTCGTACGTCGGGCCACGCCCGACTCTTTTAGTATGAGGGCGCCGATGGCGCCCGGCTATAGAACGCGTACGTACTCTTTTAGTATGAGGGTGCCGAAGGCGCTCAGCTTTGGAACGCGTACAGCGAGCCTCGTACTACAACGGGCTACGCCTGACCCTGTTAGTGTGGGGGCGTCACGACCCTGTTAGTGTCGAGTTCGGTGCGTCACATAGGTACGTTTTAGTATGCTTCACCTGACCACTGCGAAGGCATTTTAGGGTTCCGTACCCAAAGGGTAAAACGGGACCCTATTACTAAGAATCCGCTGTCCGTCCGTCCGTCCGTCCGTCTGTCTGTCACCAGGCTGTATCTCACGAACCGTGATAGCTAGAAAGTTGAAATTTTCACAGGTGATGTATTTCTGTTGCCGCTATAACAACAAATACTAAAAAAAGAATAAAATAAAGATTGAAGTGGGGCTCCCATACAACAAACGTGATTTTTGACCGAAGTTAAGCAACGTCGGGCGGGGTCAGTACTTGGATGGGTGACTGTTCTTTTTTTGCCGTTTTTTGCATTATGGTACGGAACCCTTCGTGCGCGAGTCCGACTCGCACTGCCCTGTTTTTATTTTTTGTCCTGCAATATTTTACGAGGTGAATATTATAAGTACTTAGCAACTTTTACTGTGGGACCAATCCCGATCTCGTAAAAAAATTGGCTGTTTCATACATTTTGGCTGATCTGGACTTCTATACCTATTCACGTTATAAAATATTGCAGGTCATTAAAAAACTCCATGTATATGCGGCCAAACAAATTTCTTTTGCAAAAACCTTCTTTTATCTCCGTAGTCGCGTAACACGCGTTACACGCGGATAGATAGAATCCAGAGCGCTTGGTAGATTTGTAGTTCGTTTAAATTAATGTTTTATCGGGTGCATGCAAGTAAAGTCGGGTGCAAAGCTAACAATATGTATATATTTGAAATGTGCTAAATGATATACAACACGTTATAATTACTTTTTTTTTTGGTTCGTAACTTTAGGACTTCTAGAGGGCGCCGTGTTCATTTTTTTATGACCTCATATAGCCTATAACCAGCGGACGATTAAGACGATTCGAATGACACATCGTTTGTCAAATTATAATGAGTACTTTAGACGTTATGAGGGAACAGATGAACATACATACCCACATACATACCGGTCAAAATCATAACCCTCCTTTTGCGTTGCCGTAGTCGGGTAAAAATAAGTAACTACTTGTTTTTTACTTTTGGTATTTTATTATTCGATATGGTTTGACATTAGTACAGTATTATGTAGGAGTCTTGCCCATCACTAGTAAATTCATCATTCAGAGACAATTTCAATATGGCGGTTTGTTTACATAGTTAGCAAGTTCTATTGAAATAGACTTTAGGTGAAACTCAGGGTCTGATAATGAAGCCGGAAGGTGGTCACCAGTACCAATCAACCATGTAACCAAACCACTTCATGTTTAGGCTCGATTGTATCGTCTCGACAAGAGCTTTGACACAAGATTAATCAAGTCTCCTTAATCATCAAAATATTGTTTTAAAGATCTTGTAGAGACGAATCAAACGAGCCCAAAGACGAAGGGGTCTAGTAAGTAGGTTTTTTTTAATACGTCATAAACCGTAAACCTCAATTTTATTATGTTACTTGCTGCTACGGAACGCTTCATGGGCGAGTCCGACTCGCACTTGGCCGCTTTTTTGTTTGTTTTAATAATAGTTGCAGTTTAATGTAACAGAAAATTATACTTTTTTCAACTTGATGTACTTTTCTTATTTTTTGATAAAACTGGTTAATTATTTTTTAACATTATAAAGAGGATATTCACAGTCACGTGGTATGTATTTTGGACTAATCCATTCAGCCATTTCCAATTTAGAACAGTTAGAAGTCAACTGTGGATTATGAAATTTTTGAACGTTTTTAATAATTAGTTAGACCAAGTATTGAAAATGTTACAGCATGTTATATATATATATATATATATATATATATATATTTCTGATCTACTCACAATTCCCCTTTCGGGATCCCTTTGTTTCCCATAACCTTATTGTTTCGAATTTCGATAGTCAGAAATTGATATCCATATAATTTATGGACATAAACATCAATAGTCATATATTTTGTTAAGTATAACGTTTCATTGTTCTAATGTTAAACATCTATAATATTAAACGCTATAATCACAAAAGTTATAAAATGGATGAGTATAACATTCAAAGGTATATCAATAATTATTCAGAAATATTTTAAGCCATATATTTTATCGGACTAATGGTCGTTAATCATATCGTTTTAATGTCATTCCTTTGTTTCCCATAAACTTACTGTTTCGAATTTCGATAGTCAGAAAATGATATTCTCTAATATTCTAATATTTAGGAGCTATAATATTAAACATTATGACTTTCAATAATTATGTCAAACAAAGAGCCATTTTTAATGACTAAAGGGAATTCCGTCTAAGAAACCAAATCAATAACATCCTTCATATAATGAAAAAGGAAATCTGGTTCTTCAGGTAGGTTTGTTAGTTACCTTGTGTCCCTCAGAGCGGAAATAAGAGCCCCGCTAAGCGGGGCTCCGTCGACTCGTTGGCGGGACAAAATTGCTTAATAAGCTACATGAAAAATAAGAAATGGCGGGGAAATCAGTATGCCAAACAAAAGAAATATGTTGCCTCAGGTAGGTTCGTTAGTTACCTTGTGTCCCTCAGAGCGGAAATAGGAGCCCCGCGAAGCGGGGCTCCGTTGACTCGTTGGCGGGACGAAATAGCTTAATAAGCTACATGAAAAATCCGTTGACTCGTTGGCGGGATGAAATAGCTTAATAAACTACATGAAAAATTCGAAATGGCGGGAAAATCAGTAAACCAAACAATAAAAAATCTGTTTCCTCAGGTAGGTTCGTTAGTTACGTTGTGTCCCTCAGAGCGGAAATAGGAGCCCCGCGAAGCGGGGCTCCGTTGACTCGTTGGCGGGACGAAATGGCTTAATTAACTACATGAAAAATAAGAAATGGAGGGGAAATCAGTAAGCCAAATAAAAAAGAATCCCCAGGTAGGTAGGCAAGCATGCAATTTGTATTGTTTAATTTTATAACATTGTATAATAAGACCTTACAACGATTATTGTAAGCAAGTTTATTGCCTTCAACATTATGTAATGTAAGTAACAAATTTTATGACTAACAATAATCGGATGGATGGATATGCAAAAATCGGAACTGCAATTTATATTGTTAAAATTTATGACTATTGACAATATGTCTAATAAAAATTATAATGGAAAACGTTATGGACTGAAAAAATCGGAACAAAAAATGTATGGGAACCAATAGAGACCCATCCCTTTCATTTGGTACCCCACATGGTGTGTTTATAAGAAAAAAAAAAGTTTGTACTGCCGACTTTATGACATCACAGCAACTACCCCACTTTCGCGCTTGTCATCTCATATATTTGTGTTCAGGGCATTACACTGAATGCGTCGATACCATATTCAACCAAATCCGAGATGACATGAGCGAAAATCGATTTCTAAAAGAGTTTTCTTTTGCTTGACGCTTTACTATTATATATGTCAGCACGTCTTTTATTTACTTCAAGGATTTACAGTCATAATCAATTTCCGACGAAACCTAATGTCACTACTAGTCCCCAGGACACTGGCCGACATTGGCTGCGATATTTTATGTAAGGTTTTTGTAATCAAAAATATCAAAACTCATTATGGCTAAATTGATCATGTTGAAATGTGTTTCGTGGAAAGTTTAGTACTTTTCCCAGTTCAAAAGTTAGGGAGGGGGTACAGTATTGTGGACTATCGAAGCGATTATTTTCAAAAGCATTTATATTTTTAGAAACATCTAAAAAGTTATTTTAAAATAATACCTATATAAACTACCGAATGATGTTCCTACCCATAGTCTAATAAAACATGGTCTTTTATTCCCAGAGTGACACAGGCCTACGTCACAACAACATGGCCGCTATATATAGCGCTATCGCATATTATCATATAGCGCTGTCGCATGATGACGTAGGCTTGTGTCAGTTAGGTGACCTGGAAAAGACGGGAATGGAGTACCAGGCGGAGTATATTATTATACCATGTTCCTACCCACATCGGCGTGACGTTGATGATAATTATTTCACATTTGTTATTATTTTGTATGGAGTGATTAACCACAGACTTACACGAATAAATACTTACTTTTCCCTGGTTGAATGGTGCATCGACATTCTGAAATTAATTTAGATTTTTGAAACAACGAGTAAATACATGTACAAGTCGTGTGTCAATAATAATATTGCATTTTGTAACTCAAGGGGGTTATGAAAATACATACAACATTTATGTACGTATACCTATGGACAAGAAGTGAGATATTCAAGATGGCGGCCAATATTAGCCTACATAGCGACCCTAATGAGTTCCTTGTATGAAGACCCATATTTTTCTATAATATTTTTTTTATAATCATTTTTGCAAGAAATAACAGTAAAAATAACACGTATTTCCTGAAAGTTTTGAGTACCTACCTGAAATAGTTCAAAATATACAGCCCTTTAAATATAGAAAAATTCGTCGTCTGCGTCGCATCGAAATACGAAATCTCAGTAGTATGGCATTGTTTGTTACAACACAAAATTCACTCGAAGGGCTTTAACTTGTTTTTAATTTTTTAATACATAATATATTTATTTAATTATTTATTCAATATTTTAATAATTAAATTAGTTTTTGCGACATTTAAACCATGTTTTCCCGAGGGTCTACCTACAGTATGGGGTTCTTCAAAAAAGGAGTGTACAGGTTTTTAAAAGGTCGGCAACGCGCATGTAACACCTCTGGAGTTGCAGGCGTCCATAGGCTACGGTGACTGCTTACCATCAGGCGAGCCGTATGCTTGTTTGCCACCGATGTGGTATTAAAAAAAATGCACGCATACTAAGACTCTTTTGGTGTAAAAATGCGTCTAGTATGGCAACTATGAGAATTGGTACAAATGATGAATTAATCGAACGTTTATTAATCAATTATAAGCCCCCAATTATAAGTTCTTTAGATACTCGTAGCTCTAATGCTGATGCCACGCAAAATTTGACCCATAAAACCAAAAAAATATTCTAAATGTTACGGACGTGAAAGTGAGTATGATAGTATTTTGAACAATGTCTAATTTATGAAACTTAACAAACAAATAAAAAAGAAAAATTTGGGGCTTTTGTAGGGTTCCATTACTCAAAGAAAGAAAATAGAAACTTTATAGGATCACTGGTGCGTCTGTCACAGTCACAGCCTATTTCATCCGAAAGTACTGGATCACTTAAGTTGAAATTTGGTACACATAATCTAAATCTGTGAACCAAAGACGGATATGGAACGTAGTACATAAATGAATTTATAGATAGTTTTTTTTTGGGCTAAAAATATAACTCTTAATATATATCGCGTTATATGTCAAGAGTCGCAACGGTTAATCCAAATCGTGGTGTAGAGATCTATTTGGAAGACCGAGTTCTGCGTAGGGCCGAAGACCCCAAGAGACTGGGGGAGGCGTGCCCAGTGCCTACACTTGAGACCAAAGGTCGAGCTTCGAGAGATTTAGTGCTCAAACACAGGATAATAGTACAAGTGTCTAAGTGCGAAGGTCGAAAACTAAGCTCCGCGTAGAGCCGAAGGACTGGAGCCTCCGACAGGTGCGTGCTTCCTGCAATTTCCACAAATATCTTGATTGCCAAGGCCCATGACGTTGTTCTGCGTAGGATCGACGACCCGTATCGTTTAGGAGAGAAGCGCCCATACGCGCGAAGGCCGAGCTGTGGCAGGTTAATGTGTTTAAACATATTAGAGCATCAAGCGAGATCGAAGGTTTCCAACCAAGGACACTGAAGGCACATTTCCTGCAACTTCCACAAGTAGATTGTGAAAGCCGAAGGATGAACTCCACATAGAGCCAAACTATGAAGGCCTAATACATCCAAGAGAGGCGCGCCTTTTGGGTTCAAACACAGAATAATATTATAGTAGACACAAGTGTCTAAATGCGAGGGCTGAAGAACTAACTTCCCGCAGCTCAGCCTTCGGCCTCGCTTAGTTACGCTCGCCTAGCAGCCCTAAACGGAGCTCGGCCTTCGGCCTTTACAATATCTCGAAACTTACTTACGTTTCAGGAAGTTGGAGCTTATGCCCGACCCACTAATAAAAGTGTCTTGATAAGTTCACGGGCGTGTTCAATCAATCAATTATTTCAATTATTTATTTAATTCAAGATAACAGAGATCCCATTGTGTTAGTATTATATATTATAAGGCTGAAAAACTATATTAATACTTAAAAGTTATATTAGACTTAATTAATTTAATTTAATTTATCATTATGGGACAACAAACGTGATCAGCAATCATCCTTAGAATGCTGTTTGTGCTATCCCTGGTTCTAAGCAGGGAGGGTTCAACCCTTATGTAGTTACCTTACGCGAAAACGTGCACCTGTCGGACCTGTCTTCAGTTTTCGCATTAAGGCACTTGTACGCGTAGAAGCACGCTTTTCTTGGACGCTTAGGGCCTTTGGACCTACATGGAAATCGTCCTACCTCCTACGAATTTCGTATTTGCACCAGGCACTTGTAATATCGTTTTGTGTTCGAGGATAAGTACTTGCCTGTCGGACGTACCCTGAGGCTAGGTTCACACGGCAATGTCTTGCACGTTTTTACACGTATTCGATTGTAAATGTACAACGAGTCGGGTGTTCACATGGTAGATTTTCATTCGTTTAAAAACTGTTTTCACGTCGAATAGCGACAGTTTTCACGCAGTTGTCGCCGTGGACAGACGTCTCAGATGGATCCACACTTCATTGTACTTTTACGATAACGATAACGCTTTCGCGCTGACAAAATATAAGGTTTTGGGAGATATCCCATAAATAAAAAATCAGTGCGAAATAAACTTTAGAGGAACTGAGTCGAATGAGTAAAGCTACCGTTGACTGGTAAACTTAGACTAATTTATTCCATTATAACTAAGCGTTTTATACATCATCGTTATCTTGACATCACATCTCTAACCTGCGGCGATACATACACTATCTGAACTAGCTCAGCGCGGGCTACAACCTATACTAAGTTATCGACACGCGCTGATTATATTTTGCTGACCGCCATAAAACGAATAAAACATTTGAAAATTTATAGGTACCTACGCTAAACTTAGGTACGCGAAACAAAGTTTATCAATTTCTTTCGGATGTCTATATAAAGTTTCGTTCCACGAAATTAATTATTGGCATAGTATCAAAAATTGTAATGTATGTTCCTTACTACTAGCGCCATCTATCCACAATGTGTGTGAAACTCATAAGTACCGTTACTCGTTGAATAAAGTCAGTCTGTTGCGAATATCTAACGTGTTTTAATAGGTTATGGGCGTTTCCAGTTTTTATCAGTTATTTTAGTGTAAAATAGATAAAAGTGAACGTTTATTCGTGGAAACATGACTACGAACTATATTGCCAGTGTGCCTAAGTTGAAAGGCAGGGAGAATTACGACGAGTGGAGTTTTGCGGCCCAAAGCTTGTTGGTGCTCGATGGAACTGACGAGTACATCAACCCCCCGGAGGGATTTGAAAATAAGCCAACAGAAGATGCAAAAACGAAGGCAAAGTTAATATTAACTATTGATCCAGTATTGTACGTGCATATCAAGAACACACAGAGCTCAGCGGAATTATGGACTAAGTTGAAGACCATGTTTGACGACTCTGGTTTCTCAAGAAAGATAACCTTGCTTCGACATTTGATTAATATAAGACTTGAAAACTGTGACTCGATGTCTAACTATGTCACACAAATGGTCGAAACAGCTCAAAGGTTAAACGGCACAGGATTTACAATAACCGATGAATGGGTAGGATCATTATTGTTAGCAGGTTTGTCTGACCGTTATTCACCCATGATTATGGCAATTGAACATTCGGGTATTTCGATAACTGCAGATGTCATTAAGTCAAAGTTACTTGACATGGAAGTAACGAAAGATTCTGAAGTTGGCAGCAGTGCGGCATTTGTAGCAAGAAATAAATATCACTCTAGCAACACTAAGCCGAAAAATAATGGCGGGCAGTCAATGTCAAACAAGAAGACAGTGACAGATACAACAACAAAAGAGGTTAAAGAGGTTATTTGCTTTAGATGCAAATCCGGCGGACATTATCGAAATCAATGCCCGATGTCGAAGAAAAACGCTAGTAAATGCGTATTTAGTGTTGTTTTCCTCACTAGGAAGTTCAGTAAGGAAGATTTTTACGTGGACTCAGGTGCGAGCGGGCATTTTGTGGTGAACAAAGATTGGGTGAAAAATGCAAACTTTACGCCGTGTTTACCAGAAATCATTGTGGCAAATGATGAAAGAGTGCCAGTAGTTTGTTCCGGAGACGTGGAAATTGTTTCGGATTTGGAATGTCAAATAACCGTGAAGGATGCGTTATGCGTGCCTAGTTTGACAACAAACTTGTTATCGGTAAGCGAGCTCACCAAGAATGGCAACAGTGTCACTTTTGATAAAAAACATTGTTATATTTGTGACAAAAACAATGCTTTGGTTGCCATAGCCGATCTAATTAATGGTGTATACAAGCTGCGGCTACAGAAACAAAGTTGTTTGTTGGCAGCTCCAGTAGTTACAGGACAGCTTTGGCATAAACGTCTGGCTCACATTAATAGCCAAGATTTAAACAAAATGAGAAATGGCATTGTTGATGGTGTGTCGTATGAAGGATCTTTGGACATAACTAAGGCGCAATGTGAAACCTGTTGTGAAGGGAAACAAACGAGGTTACCTTTTACTCATGTTGGTACCAGGAGCACAGAGACATGTCACAGAATACACAGTGACCTGTGTGGACCCATGGAGGTTAATTCTTTAAATGGTAACAGATACTTCATGCTGTTCATTGATGATTACAGCAGAATGACCTTCATTTACTTTCTTAAACAAAAGAACGAGGCTTTTAGTAAATTTAAAGAATTTAAAGCACTAGTAGAGAATCAGCAAGGGAAGAAGATCAAGATATTTCATACTGATCAAGGTCTGGAATATTGCAACCGTGAGTTTAAAACCTACCTTGCTGCTGCTGGCATTATACATCAAACTACAAATGCTTACACTCCAGAACAAAACTCAATCCCAGAACGAGCCAACCGCTCCGTGGTCGAGAAAGCTAGGTGTCTTCTTTATGATGCAAAGTTGGACAAGAGATTTTGGGCAGAGGCGGCCAGCACCGCAGTTTATCTGAAAAACAGGTCCATTGTATCAGGTTTAGAGAAAACTCCGTTTGAACTATGGTATGGTTCAAAACCTGATTTAAGTCACATTAGATTGTTTGGTAGTAAAGCAATGGTACATATCCCGAAGGAGAAACGCTTGAAGTGGGATAAGAAAGCTGCACAGCATATCTTGGTTGGGTATGGAGAGAATGTGAAAGGATACAGATTGTATAATCCTTCAAAGAAGACCATTGTTACCAGCAGAGATGTCATTGTGATGGAAGGTGAAATGGATAGTAGCGACACCTGTGAAGATTTGGCTATTTGGATACCTAATGAAGAGGCACTGACAAACAGTGTGGAGGAGAAGAGCAGTGTTTCAGTGGGGGATTCGCATCCTGATGATCCAGATGCGGATCATTCTGTACTCTCTTCAGATTCTTCAGTATACGCTGATGGTAATGAGACATTAACCGAACCTCTGTCAAATGAGGAGCCAGAACAACCAGTCCAGAATACATCAACACCTGAGCTGAGAAGTAAGCGTCTGAGAAAACAGCCTGACAGGTATGGCTTTAGCAGCATGTGCGTTCCCAGTACTGTTCCAGCATCAGAGGAAATCTCATACTCAGAGGCTCTCGAAGGGCCTGAGAAGGAGCAGTGGAGACGTGCCATAGCTGAAGAGTTACAGTCGTTCGAGGACAATGATGCGTGGGAGCTCGTCGAGAACCCTGGTAACGTGTCTGTAGTGAAGTGTCGGTGGGTGTTCAATAAAAAAAGTGATGTGGACAATAATGTGCGTTATCGTGCGCGGCTCGTGGCCAAAGGCTTTACGCAGAAGCCTGGTGTTGACTATACGGACACTTTTTCTCCTGTAGTGCGTCATTCAACTCTGAGACTATTATTTGCTCTTAGTGTAAAGTTAGGAATGAGTATAACGCATTTAGATGTTACAACCGCTTTCTTAAATGGTTTTCTGAAGGAAAACATATATATGTCAATTCCTGAAGGTTTTGCAAACAAAAGTGGGGGAAATGTGTTGAAACTAAAGCGGGCTATTTACGGGCTGAAGCAGTCTTCTCTAGCATGGTATGAGAGAGTCAAAGAATGTCTTTGTAAATTAGGCTTTAAAAACAGTCAATATGAACCATGTTTGTTTGCAAAAACTAATGGGAAAGTAAAGATAATTGTCGGGCTCTATGTAGATGATTTTCTAATTTTCTCAAACAATGACACTGAAACAGAAAAATTGAAAAATGTATTAAGTTCAGAGTTCAAGTTAAAGGACCTAGGCCCTGTAAGACAGTATCTTGGCATGAGAATAAATTTAGATAAAAATAAAAGTGTGATAACTGTGGATCAACAGCAATATATTGAACAGTTAGTGTCTAAATTTCAGATGTCAGAGTGTAAAACGCAAACTACTCCCATTGAACCCAAGTTAAATTTAGAAAAAACTGAAGGAAGTTTACCTAATGTTCCTTACCAAAAGTTAATAGGAAGTTTGATGTACTTGGCAGTTTTGACAAGGCCGGACATAGCATATTCGGTAAGCTACCTAAGTCAGTTCAATAATTGTTATAACAGTGAACATTACAATTATGCAAAACGCATTTTAAGGTACTTGCAGTTAACAAAAACCTATTGTTTGAGATATAGTAATAATAATAGTGATTTGCAAGGTTTTGTTGACAGTGATTGGGCAAGTGATTCCCTAGATAGAAAGTCTTATACTGGTTTCTGTTTTGTTATGTCGGGGTCAGCTGTTTCGTGGCAAAGCAGGAAACAGAAGACTGTTAGCCTTTCTAGTACAGAATCAGAATACACTGCTCTCTCTGAAGCTTCCAGAGAGGCCGTTTACTTAAGAAATTTATTACATGAAATTACAGGAAAGTTTCATACAATTAATTTGCATTGTGACAACCAGAGTGCTTTGAAATTAGCATCTAGTCATCAAAGTCACAATAGATCTAAACATATAGATGTACGCTATCACTATATTAGAGATGTTGTTAAAAGTCATTATGTTAATATTAAGTACATTCCTACTGAGGAAATGCCAGCTGATTTATTGACCAAGGGTTTGTGTTCGCTTAAACACTACAAGTTTATGAAAATGCTTGGTATTGTTTCTTTGTAGGTTTACCTATGTACCTATGTATGGGGTTGTTTATTTTGTAGTGGTGGTGGTTTTTTTGGTTTCTTAATTTCTTAAGAATGTTTATCCTTGTGAGTTATTGAGGATGTTTAGCTTATTTTGATAAGTGGGGGTATTGGCATAGTATCAAAAATTGTAATGTATGTTCCTTACTACTAGCGCCATCTATCCACAATGTGTGTGAAACTCATAAGTACCGTTACTCGTTGAATAAAGTCAGTCTGTTGCGAATATCTAACGTGTTTTAATATTAATTAATAATACTTTTTATCTATAAGTCGACGATTCGTCCACCATTATGAGATAGCCACGAAATTATAAACAAAATACGTGCAATTCCTCCGAAAAACGCTTTACCAAACAAGCGTCTATAGTATAGTTTGTAGCTTTCTAAATAATAGAGCCCGACGGCTAATCTTATTGTCTATTGTTAAGTAAAACCGCACGTGCTACTTACCTGCAGAAAACGGTCTTAATTATTCTATTTGGCACCTGAGCGCGGGCTAGTCCAACGCTCAACAAACCACCTACACGTGCACTAGGTGCGCTCTACGATAACGCGCCTTTTTTATATATATATTTTTTTGAACTGATCTTGTTCACTTACCTGTACTAACAATGGCATTGTTCTATTACAATCCTATTATCTGCTTTTGTTCTCGTAGGCGCCAACCAATTTACTTACAAAATAAGTTAGAAGTACATTGCATGTATATTGAATTCTAAACCTTATTTCTTGTTGAATGGGGTTAAAATGGTCTAAAAAGATAATATCATATTCAATCTTTTGGAAAGTCACATGCACCTTAGCCACTACAGGGACGTATTCTGGTGTTAAATAAAATATGTAGAAAGATAAAAATGTATAATTATTATACATATTAGTTAATGTCCACTTGCACTCGCATTGACCCACGGTCGCCACATAATTATTATCAAGTCCAGTAAAACGTAGCCAAGGTCGTTAAAATCACAAGGTACAAAATCCAATCGAAAGCAGGGAATGTCCGGTAAAACTTAGACAAGTTGCGTAAAAGATCAGTAGGAATTGAATAAGAACACATGTACTGAACGAGCGAAAGCCAGTTAGACACTAAGATTTAAAACTACAATCATATCATAATGTGTCCCACAATTTGATAACGGGCAAGTTATTTTTTTTATTGGTGTCTCGCTCGCTCTTTTTTTACAATTCTAGTTAGGTATAGATCAGAAAAAATTACCACTAAATAACATTCCGACATAAACAGATAAACCACGTGCTTATCAATTGCAACAATGCGAGTACGACCCTGGCGGCACATCTGTTATCTCTAAATGCAAAACGTGTGAAGTGTTATTCTTACCTTCAAAGCATTTTTATCCTTATGATAAGACTATAGAGCCGATAATATAATGAAATTTTATGGAATCTCATAGCTGTTTTTCTACTGGGTGCATTCTTTTTGAGTGTCGATGATTGTTAAATGCAAAAAAAGTTAGGTTAGCCATTATTTAGTTAGTGTATTTTGTAGTCTATTGTTTAAAGAAATAGAGTCGTTAATCTATACTAACATTTTAAGGCGGTTATAATCTGCTTTTACTACGAGGTGATTATCCTAATTTGTGGTTTACCACTCAATGGTATTGTATTCTTGAGACTCTTTGAGTAAACTAGATCAGATCGTTTGATTCACACTATACGCATCTCGATGACACATTTTAGACTGGTTCTGTAGCGTTCGACTCGCCGGCACTCAGTAACCGAAGTACTGAGTGCCGGCGAGTTGAACGGAACACACACATCCTAACAAAATGTTTATCCATTAGTTCATTTTGAATCTTATTGCAATTTCCATAGGAGTTGTAATTCGATTACCTGGGTAAAGTGAACAAACGATTTTTTATGCAGGTGGTTGTGGCACGTGGCACGAACGGTTTTACTTAACAATAGACAAAGGATTAGCCGTCGGGGTCTATTAGAAAGCTGAAAACTATACTATAGACGCTTGTTTCATAAAAAACGTATAAAATCGTGCCGTATGAAACAGAACTATACTACTCGCCACTGCAAACCGAATACGTTAAAGTTCATTCGATTTGCTTGACAAGTCAAGTCAAGTTATTTATTGTTTGAATGTGAGTGGTTATAAATGGCGGTAGGGTTAGTATTTGGTTACATCACAATTAACCAGAATTTGGCGTACAATACTTTGACTCTCAATATGCATGTAATCAAAACGGGTGCGCCAAAGTTCATATAAAATTGCAAATTCGATTATTGAAACTCCGAAAATGTATCTCATACAATTTTACATCCTAATGATCATTATACATTTTCATTTTAAACAATACTCATTGGAACTTCGAATTTATTATATTCATAATGTCATTCTACATAAATATCTCTATTACTAAAATTTATGCATAATATATTATTACTCGACATATCGATTTCGACATATTTGATTTTATTTATAACAGCATGCACCTGCAATAGTAAATTCTAAATAAGAAAAAAAGACAAAAATAAACAGAAAAGTAAATCAAGTCAGGTTAAAATCCTGCCAGAAAGGTGGGTTAGGTTAGGTTAGAATTGCGACCCTCAGAGAACCGAAATGCTGCCAGAAAGGTGAGTTAGGTTAGGTTAGAACTGCGACTCTCACAGAACCGAAATGCTGCCAGAAAGGTGGGTTAGGTTAGGTTAGAACTGCGCCCTTCACAGAACCGAAATGCTGCCAGAAAGGTAGGTTAGGTTAGGTTAGAACTGTGACGTGCGAGGTGTGCCCTGCGTGGGCGGAGCCTCGCGCTGCTCTGGCCGCGGCTGTGGGAGGAGACCTCTCACCGCCGGCGCTAATACGCCGTATGATCAGCAGTGAGGAGGCATGGGCAGCAGTGGCTTCCTTTAGCGTCACCGTTCTGACACAAAAGGAAGCCGCAGAACGATCGCGCGAGGACGATGCGAACTCGCTTTCTCAGCGCCGAAGGAGGCCAGGTAGGCGGAGGAGAGCCTTCGCAGCAAGGATTATGCCACCTTAACGGGAACCTGCGGGTGATGGGTCGGGAGTTCCATCACTCGCCTGAAGAGGTTTCGAGCTAGAAGGCCCTCAAGTGTTCCGAGGTGCCTTCAGCGGAGTAAGCTGCTAGAGCAGCCCCATATGATGGGCTCGCAAGAGCAACGCCGACGGGGTATCGGAGGCCTATAATCGAGTTCCCGAAACCCCGCCTACAAAGCGCGCGGCGGAACACCCCAGGGGGTTTAGTCCGTGGAATACGGATATACCCACTGAGCTTCTCCCGGGCCAGTGGGATCCATAAAAGATTCCCCCTGGGTCATCAAGAAAAAAAGTTAGAACTGTGACCCTCACAGGACCGAAATGCTGCCAGACAGGATGGTTAGGTTAGGTTAGAACTGCGACCCTCACAGAACCGAAATGCTGCCAGAATGGTGGGTAAGGATAGGTTAGAACTGCGACCCTCACATAACCGAAATGCTGCCAGAAAGGTAGGTTAGGTTAGGTTAGAACTGCGACCCTCACAGAACCGAAATGCTGCCAGAAAGGTGGGTTAGGTTAGGTTAGAACTGCGAACCTCACAGAACCAAAATCCTGTGACCCTCACAGTGAGTGAGCGTAGCGAGAGCAAATGCTCCCGCCTTAGTCTTCGAGAAATTCTTACAAATAACATTATGGGCACAGATACATTCTCAGTGACAACATTATGAGTAAAAAAAACGGAATATGTATCGTCATGAATAATGTAGGTAGTAGTACAAAAAACTATTAAAAAAATATATAAGAAACAATTTACGGAGTAATGATGATTATGACTACAAAGCGGTATTATTCGAAATAATCGAATAATAAATTGTATATGAGCTAATATGGACCCCATTAAAACCAATTAAGGTTTAATAATAATATAAAAAATAATAATAACAGGTCAATGTCATGCATATAGAAAAGTGACAAACACAAGATACTAATAATAATTCATAATATTTACATGTCAAACTAATACAGTACCTAAAAAGTAATTATAATAATAAAATAGAATTAGGATTCTCTGCCTCTGGCTTGCCTTAGCCGGCCGGCCAGAGTGGAGTCGTTAGAGCTATAAGCTCCAGGGGTGGAAGTGAAATATGCATAAGACGCGAGTTGGCACAGTGGCTGTTAACAGCCACTGGGTAGAAAGCGGCGCACACCTCTCGACACCCCTGAGCCGCTCACACCGGTGTTGCCCTTGAGCCATCCTAGATGTCGCTTTTTGTGGGGGCTCATCTTGTGAGGGCGAGTCACCGTCTGCCGGAAATAAAATTGCATACCGTTTTATTAGGCAGGCGTCCGGTTTTTTTACCCCATAGCTCAGTACTTAGTCCATCGCTTTCACCCAATAACCTAGTTCATTTTAGATTCCATCAACTCTCAATAGCCCTTACACCCTGGCGGGTGCTGCCTCTGCGTGCGTCCCATGACACGGGCAAGGGCAGCATAAGCAGCAGCAGCAGCAAGGGGTGTACCCCTTACATTTCATTATTCAGTGTCAAAAGGGCCTATACGTGTTGGCTTCGGCTCCGCGCATGCCTCCCAAAGGTCCGGAACACCATTATTCCGTGATGGGAAAGACATACAAAAAATAGAATTAAAAAAATTTTGGCATTGGTAGAAACAAAGTGTTCAGTGTGTGTGCCCAGGTACTGCAGCGCATCGGGCATGTTTGCGGAAGCGCGAGTAGACTTCCATGCCATTGTTCGGAAGCGGGTCGCCTCCATCATGCGCCGTGTGCGTGAAAGTAACAAGTTAACAACGGCATTCTGAGTGTGATTGCTAGCAGTTTGGACTCCCCCATAGCGAGACACTGGAATAGTTTGCATGTAAATAATTGACTGAATTTTAACTATTATTATTGTTTATTTTGTGTTTGTAATTCTAAAATGTACCTTTTTTTGTGTAAGACTGAATATTTTAATTTATTATTTTAATTATTTTTAAGTGTTCCCATTTATTGTTTGTTTTTTTTTATTATGTGCGTAATTTTAATTATTTTAATTTAATATGGATCATTTGTTATCTGCAATAAAAAATTGAATATGAATATGAATATGAATTAACTGAGTAGAACATTTTTTGCAAACACCACTTAAATAATTTGTTTTTAAAACCTTGACAATCCAAGGATTTTAGGTCATTTGGCAAATGGTTGAAGATTTTGACAGACATGAAAAGAATAGATTTTTCAAAATGAGCAGAGTTATGACACGGGAAACTTAAATTGAGTCCATGGAATTTAGAGGTTGACCTAGGGTTAGATTTCATCATTTTGTATTGACTAATATGAGTTTTCACGAAGAGACCATGTTTCGTAAATGTATAATGTGGGTAATGGAAGGACTTTTAATTTTTCGAACAACGGTCTACAATAGTCTACATGAATCCAACGTTTTCGCGCCACAAACTGCTCTAACGCATTTTTTTTTGTAGTAGAAACGCTTGTTGGGCAAATTTTATAAGGAGTTTCGCCATAAAATCAGACCGTACCGAAGATTAGACACTTAAGTGCGACATTTGTCAAATTTGTTTGCAAATTAACAATTCATTTCGAACTAAACGTCATCTCGACTGTTATTAGAATAGAGGTCAAATCAAATTTCTTTGTTTTTCAAAAATTTATCGAAAATTGAATGCATACTTAATATTATCGAAATCGATGTTATTATTTAGCAATAATAACATTTTTACAGGTAAGAAATTTGTTCTAACAAAACAGTCTATTTTTATGGTGGTCATAATGTGCGGTTCTTGGACGCATCATGGAGGGTTTATGATATTTGCGTAGATAGGTAAACGTATTTAATGATTAAAATATTTAATAAATAATTAAATTAATATATTATGTAGGTATTAAAAAATTAAAAACAAATTAAAGCCCTTTGAGTGCATTTTGTGTTGTAAAACTGCCATACTACTGGGATTTCGTATTTCGATGCGACGCAGACGATGATATTTTTCTATCTTTAAAGGGCTGTATATTTTGAACCATTTCAGGTAAGTACTCCAAACTTTCAGGAAATACGTGTTATTATTGCTATTATTTCTTGCATTAATAATTATAAAAAAGAATGTGGGTCTCCCATACAAGGAACTCATTAGGGTCGCTAAATATGGCCGCCATCTTGAATATCTCACTTCCGGAATAAGATTTCGATCGGGCAACCGACAAATTCGGATTCAGCGGGGTCAAATTAGGTTAAAAAAACCCGGTCGCCAAAAAGTAATATGATTTGCCAGTCGTAATCGTTTTTTCCAAAAAATATGACCAGAATATTAAGAAAAACCGGCCAAGTGCGAGTCGGACTCGCGTTCCAAGGGTTCCGTACATTACACAATTTTTAAAATGTATTTTTTGATGTGAAACGTGAGTGAAATGTCTTTAAAAAAAACGTAAGGGTTGGATCAAAACCTAAGTAATTAAGTCCGACTCACGCTTGACTGCCCATTTCTAATAGGTTTTCCTGTGATCTATAGGTCTTGACCTATTTAGTGTATTTTTTTCAAAATTGTAGACCCAGTAGGTTCGGAGATAAGGGGGGGGGGGGATAGGCATTATCTGCCTATTCTCTTAAATTACTTCTAAACTATTTATCTTAAAGTATATTATTGAGATTCTCACAATAAGCTCTTTCATTTGATATATAACACGATGTCGTTTGCAAAACTTTATTTTTTAATCGTCTCAATTACCCCCCAAAAGTGCCTCCTATGTTTAAAATTCATTTATTTACGTTACATGTCCGTCTTTGGGTCTAGGACTTGCATATGTCTACCAAATTTCAACTTAATTGGTTTAGTAGTTTTGGAGAAAATAAGCTGTGACAGACGGACAGCCAAACACAAGAGTGATCCTATAAGGGTTCCGTTTTTTCCTTTTGAGGTACGGAACCCTACAAATGAGATAATTTAACGTTTTAAGGCACTTTGCCTTCAGGGCCTATTTATTTTTCCACACTGTATACGTAGCAGTCGATAGTTGTTAGAAGATATTCATATTTTTTGATATGAATACTTTCTAAAAACAATGGATACTTATTTTCATAGAAGAGACGGAAAAGTTACCAATTATCTTCTAAACATAACAATCAATCAAACAATTTTTATTATCATACAATATAATAAAATACGTAAAAACTTTAACAGAAAATGACTTACATTCTGAAAAAAAAAATGATTATTTGAAAATTAATATATTTGTTAGGTCATTCAGAACAAAAGAAACGTTAGCTTGCCTAGGACGCCTAGCAGGGTATCTTTTTTTTCCATGAAGTTTTAAGTCATAATGTATTATTTGTCCGCATTTTCGTTAGTAATAATTTATTTGGTTCAGAAACGCGTAATTTTTCAGGATTGCCATAAAACTAACCTAACTTAACCTATCTATGGGGTAACCTTACGAAAATCCTGAAAGTTAAGTTAACGGTTTCAGTTTTAGGAGTAATGATAATATGACAAACAATACATTATGACTTAAATCTTTATCTGAAACGAAGGAACCCCGGTCTAGGAAAGTAACATAAAGGCTGACATAAAATAAAATAAATAAAACGTGGCTCTCTCTCTCTGTATAATTATGATTACGGCGAATCATATTAAGAAATCGTCGTATTAATTCTTCGGGGCTATTCATAAATTACGTCATTTCAAATTAGGGGGGGGGGGTCTGGACATCGGATGACGGTAGCATGAAGTAGGAGGAAATGGGGTCATTTGATGCATGATTTTTGGATGATTATAGGGGGGGGGGTCCAAAATCGTCAAAAATCGATGACGTAATTTATGGACAGCCCCTTCTGGAAAATCCACTCATCGATAAAGCGTTTAAGGTGGGTGCAAGTTTTACATTAACCTTTTTTTTTATTCCCGGATATTAAAATAAATATATTGACTAGTGCAATAAAACAGCGAGCGTTTTTTCTTTTAAATTTTAGTTGGTTCGCTTCCCGGGTGAGAAAAAGCGAATTTGTAAAAATTTTTGAATACAGTTGTTTCTTTTTAAGACTTTCTAAAAATAATAATTTTGTTTCATATAAGAGACGGGAAGGTTACCAATTATGTTCTAAACATAACAATCAATCAATATTTTTTTATTATCATACAATATAATGAAATACGTAAAAATTAAAACAGAAAATGACTTACAGTCTGAAAAAAAAATATTATTTGAAAATTAATATATTTGTTAGGCCATTCAGAAAAAAAGAAACGTTAGCTTGCCTAGGAGGCCTAGCAGGGTCTCTTTTTTTCCATGAAGTTTTAAGTCATAATGTATTATTTGTCCGCATTTTCGTTAGTAATAATTTATTTGGTTCAGAAACACGTAATTTTTCAGGATTGCCATAAAACTAACCTAACTTAACCTATCTATGGGGTAACCTTACGAAAATCCTGAAAAGTTAACGGTTTCAGTTTTAGGAGTAATGATAATATGACAAACAATACATTATGACTTAAATCTTTATCTGAAACGAAGTAACCCCGGTCTAGGAAAGTAACATAAAGGCTGTCATAAAATAAAATAAATAAAACGTGGCTCTCTCTCTCTCTCTGTATAATTATGATTACGGCGAATCATATTAAGAAATCGTCGTATTATAATTCTTCTGGAAAATCCACTCATCGATAAAGCGCTTAAGGTGAGTGCAAGTTTTACATTAACCTTTTTTTTTTATTCCCGGGTATTAAAATAAATATTGACTAGTGCAATAAAACAGCGAGCGTTTTTTCTTTTAAATTTTAGTTGGTTCGCTTCCCGGGTGAGAAAAAGCGAATTTGTAAAAATTTTTGAATACAGTTGTTTCTTTTTAAGACTTTCTAAAAATAATAATTTTGTTTCATATAAGAGACGGGAAGGTTACCAATTATGTTCTAAACATAACAATCAATCAATATTTTTTTATTATCATACAATATAATGAAAAACGTAAAAATTAAAACAGAAAATGACTTACAGTCTGAAAAAAAAATATTATTTGAAAATTAATATATTTGTTAGGCCATTCAGAAAAAAAGAAACGTTAGCTTGCCTAGGAGGCCTAGCAGGGTCTCTTTTTTTCCATGAAGTTTTAAGTCATAATGTATTATTTGTCCGCATTTTCGTTAGTAATAATTTATTTGGTTCAGAAACACGTAATTTTGCAGGATTGCCATAAAACTAACCTAACTTAACCTATCTATGGGGTAACCTTACGAAAATCCTGAAAAGTTAACGGTTTCAGTTTTAGGAGTAATGATAATATGACAAACAATACATTATGACTTAAATCTTTATCTGAAACGAAGTAACCCCGGTCTAGGAAAGTAACATAAAGGCTGACATAAAATAAAATAAATAAAACGTGGCTCTCTCTCTCTGTATAATTATGATTACGGCGAATCATATTAAGAAATCGTCGTATTATAATTCTTCTGGAAAATCCACTCATCGATAAAGCGCTTAAGGTGGGTGCAAGTTTTACATTAACCTTTTTTTTTTATTCCCGGATATTAAAATAAATATTGACTAGTGCAATAAAACAGCGAGCGTTTTTTCTTTTAAATTTAAGTTGGTTCGCTTCCCGGGTGAGAAAAAGCGAATTTGTAAAAATTTTTGAATACAGTTGTTTCTTTTTAAGACTTTCTAAAAATAATAATTTTGTTTCATATAAGAGACGGGAAGTTTACCAATTATGTTTTAAACATAACAATCAATCAATCAATTTTTATTATCATACAATATATGAAATACGTAAAAATGTAAAAAGAAAATGACTTACACCCTGAAAAATAATGATTATTTGAAAATTAATATATTTGTCAGGCCATTCAGAAAAAAAGAAAAGTTAGCTTGCCTAGGGGGCCTAGCAGGGTCTCTTTTTTTTCCATGAAGTTTTAAGTCATAATGTATTATTTGTCCGCATTTTCGTTACTAATATTTTGTTTGGTTCAGAAACGCGTAATTTTTCAGGATTCCCATAAAACAAACCTAACTTAACCTATCTATAGGCCCTATAGGGTAACCTTACGAAAATCCTGAAAAGTTAACGGTTTCAGTTTTAGGACTAATGATAATATGACAAACAATACATTATGACTTAAATCTTTATCTGAAACGAAAGGACCGGTCTAGGAAAGTGACATAAAGGCTGACATAAAATAAAATTAATGAAAAGTGGCTTTCTCTCTCTGTATATGATTACGGCGAATCATATTAAGAAATCGTCGTATTATATTTCTTCTGAAATATCCACTCATCGATAAAGCGTTTAAGGTGGGTGCAAGTTTTACATTAACCTTTTTTTTTATTCCCGGATATTAAAATAAATATTGACTAGTGATTTTTAGTTGGTTCACTTCCCGGGTGAGACAAAGCGAATTTGTAAAAATCTAGTTGTTTCTTTTTAATACTTTCTAAAAATAATAATTTTGTTTCATATAAGAGACGGGAAGGTTACCAATTATGTTCTAATCATAACAATCAATCAATCAATTTTTATTATCATACAATATATGAAATACGTAAAAATTAAAACAGAAAATGACTTACACCCTGAAAAAGAATGATTATTTGAAAATTTATATATTTGTTAGGCCATTCATAAAAAAAGAAAAGTTAGCTTGCCTAGGGGCCCAGCAGGGTATGCCCCATACCAATTTCGTAAAATAATCGAGACAAGTTAAAGTAAACATTTTGTTACTAATTTCAGATTACTGCCTTTAATCACTTGACACTTCTAACGGTGCCCTCTTTATATATTCTTGAAGTGGCGAAGTATATGTATAAACACAAAACTGAATATGATGCGTCGACCTGAACAAAGGAGAACTAATAGGGACATTAAGTCTGTCTTTGCAGGCTTGCGAAAACATCCAACTCGTTGGGGGTAGTTGGGATTAAAATCTTTAACAGCCTGAGCCGTGAGATTAAAGAGGCGGCTTCTTATGACCTGTTTGTTGAAAAGTTGAAAGCCTATTTAATTGATAAGGCATTCTTTACGGTTAGGGAATTCTACAGTAAATTTAACATTAAATAATTTCGTAAATAATGACATTAGTGATGTATAAGTTTTTTTGACATTTGTATTTATTATTGCTATTTTCTTCTTCTTTCCTGGATATGGTTGTGTTTTTAACCGACTTCCAAATCCCAAAGGAGGAGGTTATCAATTCGGTTGTATGTTTTTTTTTTAATGTTTGTTACTCCATATCTCCGTCATTACTGGACCGATTTTGAAAATTCTTTAATTGATTGTATGTATAATTATGCATACAGATTGGTCCCGTTTTTGTCAAAACCCAGTTCTGATGATGGGATCCATAAGGAATCGAGGGAACTCTTCAAAGGCATACATATAGTGATTTTTGTGTTTTTATTAACAAATCAAGCATAGACATTCAAAAAAGTGACATTTGAGGAAGTGGAACTGCTGATGATGACCAGAACGAAACTCTTTAACGACGCATAGTACCTACACGTTTCGTGATTTCGAATTTCTTCGAACTCGTACCCGGATCCGGTTCGGACCGGGACCTGGACTCGGAATCGGACCCGGACTCGGATCCGGACTCGGACCCGGACTCGGACCCGGACTCGGACCCGGACTCGGACTTAGACCCCGACCTTGATCCGGAAAACCACTATGATACCTAAACTAAATAAACCACTATGATTACCTACCATAAAATGTAGGTATAAAGTATAATGATGTCAAATCCCTCCCGCTCAAATCCCCTTACACCGCACCGCATGCGCCGTTAAGTGGGTTAGGTTAGGTTTGAACTGCGATCCTCACGGAACCGAACAAAAGTGGGTTAGATTAGGTTACAACTGCGAGCCTTACAGAAACAAAATGCTACTAGAAAAGTGGGTTTTATTAGGTTCGAACTGCGATCCTCACAGAACCGAACTGCAATCAGAGAAGTGGGTTAGGTTAGAACTACGACCCTTACAGAAACGAAATGCTACTAGAAAAGTGGGTGGTTTTACCTCCTTTTCTACATAGTGCACCATCTACCACAATCTTTCACCGGGCCCCATAGAAGTCAGTTTTTTTTTCTTAAAAATTATTAATTTATTGTTAGTGTCTTTAGTTGACTGTTTAGTGTCAGTTGTATATTTTGTAATTCTATTGTGATTTTGTTTGACATGACATATGTTATTTTGACATTAAAAAAAAACAAAGGGTTGCTCTCCGGGAGTGCCGGCAGAAGTGAAAACTCAACGACATTGTAACTCAAAATATTAATAACAGGGACATATAGTGCAAAATGTCTGCAGCACTATGTATAATTGAGATTAACGCCATCTAGCGTTGTATCGTCGCATTACTTGAAACCCCTAAGCACATCACTGTGAGTATTAATACCAGTTTGAGGGAAACTCACTAGATGGCATTTAAATAAAAAAACAATGACATTGTCCGTCACACATAACATAACGTCAAACGGCAGGCTCAGGCATACATTTTCGCCGTGCGGTAGAAAGAGAGGAGAGACGCCTTACGCGTTACGCCTTACGCTGTCTCGAGTTTATCTTTTTTCCCCTGCTCAAGAAGTGCACAGCGCCGCTAAAGAAGTTTTCACTTCAAAAATTGAATTGAATTGAAACTACGACACTTGGGTCATAATAATCATAATCATAATGGTTCCCTACGGTGGTTAGTTTGATACTTAGCTAATATTTTGTCACAGTTATGATCTTAATATAATTTTGTATGCGTGATTGAGATGCGATACCGCGGATGTACAGGTTACAGTGAAAATATCCTTGGACAAACTTCATGCGTGCATATTGTTGTAAAAATTATATACAAGAACCGTATAACGTACATTTTAAAAGATATTGTCTATGTTATTATATAGGATGCTATTTTATTAACATTCATTGGTGCTTATAAAATCTCTAAAGAACTAAAACTGGAAGAGCGATGCATTTGGACAAGACTGGTTACAGTGAAAAGTGGTACTCTTTTTTTTATATAAGTATTAAATAAAAATAATGACTTGGTCTCGATAAACATTGTTTTTGTTTATCTATAAACATTTTTGTTTCATATGAAAAAGACCATGTATGCTACATTCAATTCCAAAATTCGATTACAGGTTAAGATGCCACTTTTTTGAGAATTACTCATAAGTAGGCAGTCGATAGTTGTTAGAAGATATACATATTTTCTGATCTGAATACTTTCAAAAATAATAAATTTGTTTCATATAAGAGACGGAAAGGTTACCAATTATGTTCTAAACATAACAATCAATCAATCAATTTTTATTATCATACAATATTATGAAATAAGTAATAATTTAAACAGAAAATGACTTACACCCTGAAAAAAAAAATATTATTGAAAATTAATGTATTTGTTAGGCCATTCAGAAAAAAAGAAAAGTTAGCTTGCCTAGGAGGCCTAGCAGGGTCTCTATTTTTTCCCATTAAGTTTAAAGTCATAATGTATTGTGTGTATAATTTGTTTGGTTCAGAAACGTGTAAACTTTTCAGAATTGCCATAAAACAAACCTAACTTAACCTATCTATAGGATAATCTTACGAAAATCCGGAAAAGTTAACGGTTTCAGTTTTAGGACTAATGATAATTATTATGACAATCAATACATTATGACTTAAATCTTTATGTGAAACGAAGGGACCCCGGTCTAGCACAGTAACATAAAGGCTGACATAAAATAAAATAAATAAAACGTGGCTCTCTCTCTCTGTATAATTATGATTACGGCGAATCATATTAAGAAATCGTCGTATTATAATTCTTTTGGAAATTCCACTCATCGATAAAGCGTTTAAGGTGTGTGCAAGTATTACATTAAACTTTTTTTTTCATTCCTAGTTATTAAATAAATTTTGACTTGGGCAATAAAATAGGTGTTTTCTTTTAATTTTTAGACGGTTTAGATTCCCTGGCGAGACTAAGCGAATTTGAAACAAATCTTTAAATTCAGTTATGAAGAATTAAAAATAAAATAATGATTTCTAGCTCATTTAAGGCAGGGGGGTGTCACTACACAGTTTCGGTACATTTGGCCGGCGCGCCTTCCAGGCCGGCGTATAGCAGTGGGCTGCCGCTCGGCTCGCACGATAGTCGTGTCACGTGGCGCTCGCGCAAAATTGAAAATACACAATGGCTTCGAAACCTCAATCTAAGTCCTTACTTTATATTAATATAAACATCCTTGATTTATTGAATATTGGATGCCCAGAAACAATATGGGGAACTAAACGACATTTTTTCGAAGGAATATACATCTGTGGCATACCTACTTCCGTGAGAATCAGACATACTATCTCCGGATAAAAATTTTATGTTTACAGAATCAACGTTTGTAATTCCTACACATTTAAACTAAACTAAAACTTGTCAAGTGATAACCCCGTGCCGACACTCACAGCTCGGTCATAAAACTGCGGAGCGCAAAGAAGATTCACGGTTCGTGCGCGGTTATAAGTTTCAATTTTGTTGCATGCGGCGAGAATAGGTATAGGTAGGTACATAATTTTATACCTAGACCTGACTTTTGTGAAGGAGTGAATTTTCTGTACGGTAGTACTATTGGTTATTCTGTGTTTAAGGTTTAATGGCACTTTCCCTTCAGGGTCCATTCATTTATTCCACACTGTATAGTAGGCAGTCGATAGATGTTAGAAGATATACGTCATATTTTTTGATATTAATACATTCTAAAAACTATGGATTTGTTTCATATAACTGACGGAAAAGTTACTAATTATATTCTAAACATAACAATCAATCAATCAATTTTTATTATCATACAATATATGAAATAAGTAATAATTTAAACAGAAAATGACTTACACCCTGAAAAAAAAATATTGAAAATTAATGTATTTGTTAGGCCATTCAGAAAAAAAGAAAAGTCAGCTTGCCTAGGAGGCCTAGCAGGGTCTCTATTTTTTCCCATTAAGTTTTAAGTGATAATGTATTGTGTGTCCGCATTTTCGTTCGTCATAATTTGTTTGGTTCAGAAACGTGTAAATTTTCAGGATTGCCATAAAACAAACCTAACTCAACCTATCTATTGGATAATCCTACGAAAATCCGGAATAGTTAACGGTTTCAGTTTTAGGACTAATGATAATTATTATGACAATCAATACATTATGACTTAAATCTTTATGTGAAACGAAGGGACCACGGTCTAGCAAAGTAACATAAAGGCTGACATAAAATAAAATAAATAAAACGTGGCTCTCTCTCTCTCTGTATAATTATGATTACGGCGAATCATATTAAGAAATCGTCGTATTATAATTCTTCTGGAAATTCCACTCATCGATAAAGCGTTTAAGGTGGGTGCAAGTATTACATTAAACTTTTTTTTCATTCCCAGGTATAAAATAAATTTTGACTTGGGCAATAAAATAGCTAGGGTGTTTTCTTTTAATTTTTAGTCGGTTTTGATTCCCTGGCGAGACTAAGCGAATTTGTAACAAATCTTTAAATTCAGTTAGAAGAATTAAAAATAAAATAATGATTTCTAGCTCATTTAAGGCAGGGGGGTGTCACTACGCAGTTTAGGTACATTTGGCCGGCGCGCCTCCCGGGCCGGCGTATGGCAGTGGGCTGCCGCTCGGCTCGCACGATAGTCGTGTCACGTGGCGCTCGCGCAAAATTGAAAATACACAATGGCTTCGAAACCTAAATTTAAGACCTTACGTAGTAATAATTCAAATAAACATCCTAAATTTATTGAATATTGGTTGCCCAGAAACAATATTAGGAACTAAACAACATATTTTCGAAGGAATATACATCGGTGGCATACGTACTTCCGTGAGAATCAGACATACTATCTCCGGATAAAAAAAATATGTTTACAGAATCAACGTTTGTAATTCCTACATATTTAAACTAAACTAAAACTTGTCAAGTGATCACCGCGTGCCGACACTCACAGCTCGGTCATAAAACTGCGGAGCGCAAAGAAGATTCAGGGTTCGTGCGCGGTTATAAGTTTCAATTTTGTTGCAGGCGGCGAGGGTCCATATTGGGTTGCATACAAGTTTAGGTCATATCTTTAATGCGCATAACAACTTGTGTCATAATCATCATTGCGCATACAAATGAAAAGTCATATTATATTTTGTCATACATTTTTAGCCATAATATTTGATGACATACTCAGCAGTTGTCATAATTTTTTTGTGCATATAGGTTTTGATTATAATGAATCAAATGTCATACCAGCTAAAAGCATATTTATCGATATTTATAAGGTTTTTACGTATAACGTTTTGTAGCATAATAATTTTCAACAATAATGGTTTACATAAATAATTTAAGAAACTAATTTTAGCCTCTCAACAACTCCTCGAAAAATACCTTTTCCCTAATCTCCGTCCAAACACTTAATTCGACGGAGCCCCGCTCACGCGGGGCTCCTATTTCTGCGTAGTTTGCCCTTCGGGCATATAAAGCAACCTAACGAACCTAACCTACCTATTATGATTAGTTTCTTTTATGACCACTAAATATATGACTTAATTTTTTATGTCTATATTAATAGTATGCACTGCAATACTTGGAACGAAAAACAATTATGGATATCAAGCAGATGACTTAAAATTTTATGCGAATTAAATTAATGACTACAAAAATTATGACAAACTAATTTATGACAAAAACCTAGTTATGCTCAGAAATAATTCTGACTAAAGGTTTTTATGACTTACAATTTTATACATAAAGTGTTATGACAATTAAAAATATGACAAAAGTTGTTATGCAACCAGAGGGAGTCCCAGGCGGCGAGTATAGGTATAATTTTATACCTAGACCTGTCTTTTGTGAAGGAGTGAATTTTCTGTACGGTAGAACTATTGGTTATTCTGTGTTTAAAGTTTAATGGCACTTTCCCTTCAGGGTCCATTCATTTATTCCACATTGTATAAGTAGGCAGTCGATAGATGTTAGAAGATATAAGTCATATTTTTTGATAGTAATACATTCTAAAAACAATGGATTTGTTTCATATAAGTGACGGAAAAGATACTAATTATATTCTAAACATAACAATCAATCAATCAATTTTTATTATCATACAATATATGAAATAAGTAATAATTTAAACAGAAAATGACTTACACCCTGAAAAAAAAATATTATTGAAAATTTATGTATTTGTTAGGCCATTCAGAAAAAAAATAAATGTTAGCTTGCCTAAGAGGCCTAGCAGGGTCTCTATTTTTTCCCATTAAGTTTAAAATCATAATGTATTGTGTGCATAATTTTTTTGGTTCAGAAACGAGTAAATTTTCAGGATTGCCATAAAACAAACCTAACTTAACCTATCTATAGGATAATCTTACGAAAATCCGGAAAAGTTAACGGTTTCAGTTTTAGGACTAATGATAATTATTATGACAATCAATACATTATGACTTAAATCTTTATGTGAAACGAAGGGACCCCGGTCTAACAAAGTAACATAAAGGCTGACATAAAATAAAATAAATAAAACGTGGCTCTCTCTCTCTGTATGATTACGGCGAATCGTATTAAGAAATCGTCGTATTATAATTCTTCTGGAAATTCCACTCATCGATAAAGCGTTTAAGGTGGGTGCAAGTATTACATTAAACTTTTTTTTTCATTCCCAGGTATTAAATAAATTTTGACTTGGACAATAAAATAGCTAGGGTGTTTTCTTTTAATTTTTAGTCGGTTTTGATTCCCTGGCGAGACTAAGCGAATTTGAAACAAATCTTTAAATTCAATTATGAAGAATTAAAAATAAAATAATTATTTCTAGTTCATTTAAGGCAGGGGGGGTGTCACTACGCAGTTTAGGTACATTTGGCCGGCGCGCCTTCCGGGCCGGCGTATAGCAGTGGGCTGCCGCTCGGCTCGCACGATAGTCGTGTCACGTGGCGCTCGCGCAAAATTTAAAATACACAATGGCTTCGAAACCTAAATCTAAGTCCTTACTTAGTAATAATTAAAATAATAGTACATTATTGTCGAGGCTCGGAAGTAGCTACTTGCAGGCTGAGGATTCGTTTTAAACGGACGACCTTGGGAGTCCGTTTAATTGAATCCGAAGCCAGCAAGTAGCCTTCCAGCCGAGTCATATATAGTGCTTTTCTCAAAAATGGTGGAAGAAATATAAATATCATAGAAATATTTTACAAAAGCAACGTTGTTACGTATATATTTTCACAGAAGAAAGCCCTTGCCGCATTTTTATTTTTTTAATAAAAAAATAGAAGTGTATTTTTCTGCCGAAAATACGCCAACCTATTTGAGACAACTAAATAGTCGCGGCACTAATCATCTGTTTGGCTGTTCAAAGGGCCTGTGCCTTCAATTGATATGGCCATTTCAACTTTTAAAAAGTTTGGAACTCGACAAATAATGGAATTTGTATGCGATATTGCAGTCCCAAAATCGAGACTGCAATGTTTTTAACTTTTTAATTTTTGACTGACCATAAACTAAGCGCTTCGCAACCTATTTTTTAGACGGCAAAGTCGACTTTGCCGTCCATTTTTGAGAAAACATCTTTAATTTATTGAATATTGGTTGCCCAGAAACAATATTAGGAACTAAACGACATATTTTCGAAGGAATATACATCTGTGGCATACCTACTTCCGTGAGAATCAGACATACTATCTCCGGATGAAAAATTTATGTTTACAGAATCAACGTTTGTAATTCCTACATATTTAAACTAAACTAAACCTTGTCAAGTGATAACCCCGTGCCGACACTCACAGCTCGGTTTGGCAGTCGATAGATGTTAGAAGATATACGTCATACTTTTTGATATTAATACATTCTAAAACAATGGATTTGTTTCATATAAATGATGGAAAAGTTACTAATTATATTCTAAACATAACATTTTTATTATCAGACAATATATGAAATAAGCGGTGGTGGCCGAGTGGGAAGCGGTGGTGGCCGAGTGGATATGACGTCGAACTTTCAATCCGGAGGTCGCGGGATCAAATCCTGGCTCGTATCAATAAGTTTTTCGGAACTTATGTACGAAATATCATTTGATATTTACCACTAGCTTTACGGTGAAGGAAAACATCGTGAGGAAACCTGCATACGTCTGCGAAGAAATTCAAAAGTGTATGTGAAGTCCCCAATTCGCATTGGGCTAGCGTGGGGACTATAGCCCAAGCTCTCTCGCGCATGAAAGGAGACCTGTGCCCAGCATTGGGACGTATATAGGCTGAATTACTATATGAAATACTTAAAAAATAAAACAGAAACAGACTTACATACTGAAAAAAAAAGATTATTTGAAAATTAATGTATTTGTTAGGCCATTCAGAAAAAAGAAAAGTTAGCTTGCCTAGGAGGCCTAGCAGAGTCCTTATTGTTTCCCATGAAGTTTTAAGTCATAATGTATTGTTGGTCCGCATTTTCGTTACTCATAATTAGTCTGGTTCAGAAACGCGATAGCCATAAAACAAAACTTTTTTTTGTCGACGGAATGGTAAAATGCGTTACGCATTTCTCCGGCCTGGGGAGCCATTGGGGGATGTGTGCGACTCCCTTCTGCAGCCGTCCTCTCCTATTGAGAGGGGGAGAGGAGGTATACCCACTAAAAGTCGTGTCGAATGCGCGCAGCGAGATAAACGCATTGATAATCAATTAATTTAACTAGTAGTTCGCCCCGAACTGAGAACTCGCGGTTTGCCAAAAATTATACAGGTTGATTCATGAGACGTGAGCAGGACTAATCCTGCACACTCCGTAACTGATAATTGATCGATCACCGTCGTATTTAGGTGAAACAACCACACTTTTTCCTATTTTTTAACTTTTTGGTGAGGGCAAATTTAATCCTCTACAATCATGGTCACCCTACAAGACCCAATTAATAAGTATAAAACCTCTTTAACTTTTTGATTACGAAGAAAATAAACTGTCAAACTTGAGTGAGATACGAGTTTTCAAAAGTGACCAGACCGCGATGACAATGATGACATTCAATGTGCCACAGAATAGCGGTAGTTTAGTATTCTAATATTATCTAAGAAAATAATTTTCAAGAAAAAAAAAACCGACTTCTATGGGGGCCGGTGAAAGATTATTGTACATAGATGGTGCACTATGTAGAAAAGGAGGTAAAACCACCCACTTTTCTAGTAGGTAGCATTTCGTTTCTGTATGGCTCGCAGTTCTAACCTAACCCACTTTTTTTCGGTTCTGTGAGGATCGCAGTTGAAACCTAACCTAACCCACTTAACGGCGCGTGCGGTGCGGTGTACGGGGGTTTGAGCGGGAGGGGCTAGTAAGTTTGGCATCATTATACTTTATACCTACATTTTATGGTATGTAATCATAATGGTTTATTTAGCTTAGGCATCAGTGGTTTTCCGGGTCAAGGTCCGAGTCCGGGTCCGGGTCCATTCCGGGGCCAGGTCGAGCTCCAGGTCTAGGTCTTGGTCCAGGTCCAAGTCCAGGTCCAAGTCCGGGTCCAGGTCCGGGTTCAGGTCCAGATAAGAGCCCGGATCCGGGTCAGGTCTGGCTCCAAGGCCAGCTCCGTCAAAATCGAAATTCGAAATCGCCAAACGTGTAATCATTGAAGAGTTCTGTTCTGATCATCATCAGCAGTTTCACTTCATCAAATGCGACAGTTTTTAATTTAAATTCTTGATTTTCTGATGAAAATACACAAATCTCTATACGCATGCCTTTAAGATTTGAGGAGTTCCCTCGATTCCTCGTGGATACCATCATCAGACCTTGAGCTTGAAAAAAATGTGGCTTAGAAACTTAACTTGCTTAACGAAGAGGACAAATCGCCAAACGTGAACTATGCGTCGTTGAAGAGTTCCGTTTTGATCATCATCAGCAGTTCCACTTCATCAAATGCGACAGTCTTTAATGAAAATGCTTGATTTTCTGATGAAAATACAAAAATCTCTATACGCATGCCTTAAAGATTTGAGGAGTTCCCTCGATTCCTCCTGGACCCCATCATCAGAACTCGAGCTTGACAAAAATGTGGCTTATAAACTTAACTTGCTTAACAAACATAACGAAGAGGACAAATCGCCAAACGTGAACTATGCTTCGTTGAAAAGTTCCGTTCTGATCATCATCAGCAGTTCCACTTCATCAAATGTCACTTTTTTGAATGTATATGCTTGATTTGTTGATAAAACACATAAATCACTATATGTATGCCTTTAAGATTTGAGGAGTTCCCTCGATTCCTCATAGATCCCATCATCAGAACTGGGTTTTGATAAAAACGGGACCAATCTGTATGCATATAGGTACATACAATCAAAAAAATAATTCTCAAAATCCGTTTAGTAATGACATAACATATGGAGTAACAAACATAAAAAAAATCACAATCGAATCTCCTCCTTTTGAGATTTGGAAGACGGTTAATAAATGAGGGCGCCACTTTCTACGTAGCTGTCACATTTTTGACGTAAAATGCTTACACGTGGCAACAATTTATAGTCTGTCAAGCCATTTCCGTCAGTAGAAAACAGCGGCTAAAAAATGTAGGCGCGAAGGGTTATCGTCCCATAGAAAATTTGAATATCGCGCCTTTTTCTACTGACATACTTGTTTGACCGAATATAGTATGGAAATTTTAGAGTTCCATTTGATTTAATTTCTACTATTTTATGTCCCAATATAGGCGGCAATAGATCAAAAATCGCGTGGATATATTACAAGGTCTGTGGAGCCCTTACTTAACTGATACTGTATCTGTGGTAAGCCGAAATATTTCCTGTCAAATACCTATACTTATTATGTTTATTTTTATCTTGCTAATTATTGCAAAATGGTAAATTTAAAAACGATATTATAAAAGTGCAAGCCGAGCACTTTCATTTGATACCAAACTCGACCATACTTTCTTGCAAAAAGATGACCAGAATAGCAAGACCCCTCACCAAATAGCTTTTTAGCCTTCTAAGCTCTATTAGCTCAATAACCCCTTGATCGAGCCTGCTCATAATTTAATGACTAAAATATAATGCCCTCAACTACACGTTTAACCAATTTCATTTAAATTAGAACAAATTTACTTAAGTTCTTGAGTATCAAACTATCCTCTGATAGTTCAGCTTAAAAACATCGAAATGCCGGGACGTGCCCCTAGCCAGCCGCGTGTCCCAAGTCGAATGTAAGAACTTCGTTCGCTTCGCTCGCTCGTTCGATTAATTGCGAAATTAGCGCGGCTCGGCCGCAGCTAGCGAAGTAACGCGATGAGTGCCTCCGGACAGAGTGCACCGATCGTGAACGAGCTCCTCGCCTTTCTGCAACAGAAGCTGCTGCTGGAAGGAGTGATGGACACGGTGTCTGCTGTCCAGACCTGTTCGTCGAGTTTTTCCGTCGAAGATATCTGTGCAGCAAAGAAGGTGCTGCACGAGTCCCTCGGGATCGCCAGCACGTATGTACCTCACCGGAGAGGAGATGAAACCGGAAAGAAGACCCTCAAGAACATCATAAACGTTCTAAGGGAGAATGAAGACCGGATTCCAGAGTTTGCGACGACGGGTGCCTCCAGCCTGCCGTCCTATATTCCGGATCGTGTCGACATTAGCTGCTTGTTGAAGGAAATCGTGGCCCTAAAAACAAGTTAAGCCGATGTCATTTCGAAGTTTGATGCGGTACAGGTCACTATAACCGAGTTACGCAACGAAGTCATCAATTTTCGAAACAGTGCCCTTAGTCGGTCGGCGGCGTCGAATTTCAAATGCGATGACCGGCAAGCCACGAGCGCGGAGTCGGTCAGTTTGCGAGTTGCTGACACGGTAAAATGTGTCGCATCAGCTGTGTTGCCGCCCGCGAGCCTCCCGCGCCCGCGCCCTCCCACCGCCTCCTCCAAATCACGTCATCGTGTTTACGCGGATGTCGTCGCCGGTCCGAAAGTCGCATCGAATCGGGTTAGTGTACCTGTAAAGGGTACTGAAGATCGAGCGGCTCCCAAGGAGAAGTTCCCTGTTGCCAGTGTGGATGAGGAGGATTTCACACTGGTATCAAGAAAGAAGAAGGCGCGCACGGCGCCTCGTAAGAGTCAATGTGGTACCGCCGAACCAGCTAATTCTGGCTTGCGGATTGCTACACCGAGTAAGGCGCTGTACGTATCGCGCCTGCATTACACCGCCACGGCTGCTGAAGTGGTGGAGTATGTACACCAGAAGACCGGCTACACGCTGAGGGTGTTCCAGCTTCGATCGCGCCACTACGTACACTTCAATTCTTTTGTGGTACGCATGCCGCGACCGCTGCAGGAGACCATCGAGTGCGCCGACTTCTGGCCGAAAGGTGTCGTGTTTCGGAGGTTGTATTAATTATCACAGCAAGTTCTTAAAAAAACAATGAGGTTTGAGGAACTTGACGTTTAAATAGTCTTTAGATTTTACAAACGACAGAACTTAAAAGGCATCTCTCGTAAACCGGGTTGGCCTCCCTCTTTATTTTGCACAGGTACCTAATGACCGAAGTATCCGTGTCCGGTGCACATGTGCCAACCAGCCGCTACGATGTTGCGCAGCGAAAGGTTTCCTAATCCAAGAGCCGCAGTCATGGTGCAACGCTTTACGGCCCAACGACTGAATTCTTCAAGCGTGTGTTGGGCCGTGTCGTCCGGCGCGCCACACACATGGTAAGCCGGGTTGGCCTCCCTCTTTATTTTGCACAGGTAATGACCGAATCATCCGTGTCCGGTGCACCTGTGCTAACCTAAATGTTACGGTCCCATGAGATCTCCCTATAGCCAGTCCATGAACGACGGGAGTAGTGCCTCTATGCTATAAGTGCGCCGACTTCTGGCCGAAAGGTGTCGTTTTTCGGAGGTTCCGGGGCAAACTGCCGAATCCGACACAAGAACAGCAGATGTAACGGAGCCACGCCGTTTTATCGACTAAATAGTGTTTAGTTTTAAGTTTAAAAATACATATGTATGTTAGTCTGTAAGGTATTTGTAATATGGGCCTTGTTGCCTGAATTAAATTTCTAAATAAATAAATAAATAAAATAAAAGCCACTCCGGCGTCACCCTTCTTACCGTTTTGAAGGAGCCATTCGTAAGTCACTCATGGTAAGCCGGGTTGGCCTCCCTCTTTAATATAGTCGCCGCGTTTGTCGCCAAAAGTGGAGACGTTGCCATCATCGTGTTAGAAGGTCACAAAACAGTTAACCCTGACTAGTAGATTATAGTTTGCTTACTAGAAGCTATAAGTGTGCTCCGAAAAATCAACCTAAAACATCGTATGGTACTGAGCCATGACAATGCAAGCTCACACTCCTCCTGGCAAACAATTGCGTTTTACTAGAGCAAAACGTCGAAATTCTCGACCACACGCCTTACAGCCCTGACTTGAGCCCTAATGATTTCTTTACTTTCCCTAAAATCAAGCAATGTCTTCGTGGTTAATGGTACTGAACACAAGAAGAGGCGGTTGACGTATACAAAACGGCCATTTTGAAGCCCCACTTCGGAGCGGAATAAGTGGTTTCAAAACTGAATCGACCAAATGAAAAAGTGTATTAATTATCACAGCAAGTTCTTAAAAAAACAATGAGGTTTGAGGTATTTGAGGTTTAAATTGTCTTTAGATTTTACAAACGACAGAACTTAAAAGGCACCTCCCGTAAACCGGGTTGGCCTCCCTCATTATTTTGCACAGGTACCTAATGACCGAAGTATCCGTGTCCGGTGCACATGTGCCAACCAGCCGCTACGATGTTGCGCAGCGAAAGGTTTCCTGATCTAAGAGCCGCAGTCATGGTGCGATGCTCTACGGCCCAACGACTGAATTCTTCAAGCGTGTGTTGGGCCGTGTCATCCGGCGCGCCACACTCATGGTAAGCCGGGTTGGCCTCCCTCTTTATTTTGCACAGGTAATGACCGAAGCATCCGTGTCCGGTGCACCTGTGCCAACCTAAATGTTACGGTCCCATGAGATCTCCCTATAGCCAGTCCACGAACGACGGGAGTAGTGCCTCTATGGTATAAGTTCCATACAGTTCTCCAGGTTCACCTTACATCTTTCCTGCATCCGTTCGTGCGCTTGTTGACGCGCCCTCCGTAGTTCTTCGGGTGCAGGAAATTCATTTAGGGTTCTGCACCTGACCCTCTCCCTATGCGCGTCGGCTAGCACTTGAGCCTCTAACTCCCATGACAATGTGCTCGCTTAGGGGCATGTCGCCGCCCATTACACCGTCCCATAGCTCCGGATCAGCCATAAAACAAACCTAACCTAACCTATCTATAGGATAATCTTACGAAAATCCGGAAAAGTTAACGGTTTCAGTTTTAGGACTAATGATAATTATTATGACAATCAATACATTATGACTTAAATCTTTATGTGAAACGAAGGGGCCCCGGTCTAGCAAAGTAACATAAATGCTGACATAAAATAAAATAAATAAAACGTGGCTCTCTCTCTCTGTATAATTATGATTACGGCGAATCATATTAAGAAATCGTCGAATTATAATTCTTCTGGAAATTCCACTCATCGATAAAGCGTTTAAGGTGGGTGCAAGTAGTACATTAAACTTTTTTTTTCATTTCCAGGTATTAAATAAATGATGACTTGGGCAATAAAATAACTAGGGTGTTTTCTTTTAATTTTTAGTCGGTTTTGCTTCCCTGGCGAGACTAAGCGAATTTGAAACAAATCTTTAAATTCAGTTAGAAGAATTAAAAATAAAATAATGATTTCTAGCTCATTTAAGGAAAGGGGGTGTCACTACGCAGTTTAGGTACATTTGGCCGGCGCGCCTCCCGGGCCGGCGTATGGCAGTGGGCTGCCGCTCGGCTCGCACGATAGTCGTGTCACGTGGCGCTCGCGCAAAATTGAAAATACATAATGGCTTCGAAACCTACATCTAAGTCCTTACTTAGTAATAATTCAAATAAACATCCTTAATTTATTGAATATTGGTTGCCCAGAAACAATATTAGGAACTACACGACATATTTTCGAAGGAATATACTTCTGTGGCATACGTACTTCCGTGGGAATCAGACATAATATATCCGGATAAAAATTTTATGTTTACAGAATCAACGTTTGTAATTCCTACATAATTTAAACTAAACTCAAACTTGTCAAGTGATAACCCCGTGCCGATACTCACAGCTCGGCCATAAAACTGCGGAGCGCAAAGAAGATTCACGGTTCGTGCGCGGTTATAAGTTTCAATTTTGTTGCAGGCGGCGAGTATAGGTATAATTTTATACCTAGACCTGACTTTTGTGAAGGAGTGAATTTTCTGTACGGTAGTACTATTGGTTATTCTGTGTTTAAGGTTTAATGGCACTTTCCCTTCAGGGTCCATTCATTTATTCCACACTGTATAAGTAGGCAGTCGATAGATGTTAGAAGATACACGTCATATTTTTTGATAATAATACATTCTAAAAACAATGGATTTGTTTCATATAACTGACGGAAACGTTACTAATTATATTCTAAACATTTTTTATTATCATACAATATATGAAATAAGTAATAATTTAAACAGAAAATGACTTACACCCTGAAAAAAAAATTATTGATAATTAATTTATTTGTTAGGCCATTCAGAAAAAAAGAAAAGTTAGCTTGCCTAGGAGGCCTAGCAGGGTCTCTATTTTTTCCCATGAAGTTTTAAGTCATAATGTATTGTGTGTCCGCATTTTCGTTCGTCATAATTTGTTTGGTTCAGAAACGTGTAAATTTTCAGGATTGCCATAAAACAAACATAACTTAACCTATCTATAGGATTATCTTACGAAAATCCGGAAAGTTAACGGTTTCAGTTTTAGGACTAATGATAATTATTATGACAATCAATACATTATGACTTAAATCTTTATGTGAAACGAAGGGACCCCGGTCTAGCAAAGTAACATAAAGGCTGACATAAAATAAAATAAATAAAACGTGGCTCTCTCTCTCTGTATAATTATGATTACGGCGAATCATATTAAGAAATCGTCGTATTATAATTCTTCTGGAAATTCCACTCATCGATAAAACGTTTAAGGTGGGTGCAAGTATTACATTAAACTTTTTTTTAATTCCCAGGTATTAAATAAATGATGAATTTTTATTATCATACAATATATGAAATGAGTAATAGTTTAAACAGAAAATGACTTACACCCTGAAAAAAAAAATATAATTGAAAATTTATGTATTTGTTAGGCCATTCAGAAAAAAAGAAAAGTTAGCTTGCCTAGGAGGCCTAGCAGGGTCTCTATTTTTTCCCATTAAGTTTAAAGTCATAATGTATTGTGTGTATAATTTGTTTGGTTCAGAAACGTGTACATTTTCAGGATTGCCATAAAACAAACCTAACTTAACCTATCTATAGGATACTCTTACGAAAATCCGGAAAAGTTAACGGTTTCAGTTTTAGGACTAATGATAATTATTATGACAATCAATACATTATGACTTAAATCTTTATGTGAAACGACGGGACCCCGGTCTAGCAAAGTAACATAAAGGCTGACATAAAATAAAATAAATAAAACGTGGCTCTCTCTCTGTATAATTATGATTACGGCGAATCATAATAAGAAATCGTCGTATTATAATTCTTTTTGAAATTCCACTCATCGATAAAGCGTTTAAGGTGTGTGCAAGTATTACATTAAACTTTTTTTTTTATTCCCAGGTATTAAATAAATGATGACTTGGGCAATGAAATAGCTAGGGTGTTTTCTTTTAATTTTTAGTCGGTTTTGATTCCCTGGCGAGACTAAGCGAATTTGAAACAAATCTTTAAATTCAGTTAGAAGAATTAAAAATAAAATAATGATTTCTAGCTCATTTAAGGAAGGGGGGTGTCACTACGCAGTTTAGGTACATTTGGCCGGCGCGCCTCCCGGGCCGGCGAATGGCAGTGGGCTGCCGCTCGGCTCGCACGATAGTCGTGTCACGTGGCGCTCGCGCAAAATTGAAAATACATAATGGCTTCGAAACCTAAATCTAAGTCCTTACTTAGTAATAATTCAAATAAACATCCTTAATTTATTGAATATTGGTTGCCCAGAAACAATATTAGGAACTAAACGACATATTTTCGAAGGAATATACATCTGTGGCATACGTAGTTCCGTGTGAATCAGACATACTATCTCCGGATAAAAATAGTATGTTTACAGAATCAACGTTTGTAATTCCTACATATTTAAACTAAACTAAAACTTGTCAAGTGATAACCCCCGCTGACACTCACAGCTCGGCCATAAAACTGCGGAGCGCAATGAAGATTCACGGTTCGTGCGCGGTTATAATTTTCAATTTTGTTGCAGGCGGCGAGTATAGGTATAATTTTATACCTAGACCTGACTTTTGTGAAGGAGTGAATTTTCTGTACGGTAGTACTATTGGTTATTCTGTGTTTAAGGTTTAATGGCTCTTTGCCTTCAGGGTCCATTCATTTATTCCACACTGTATAAGTAGGCAGTTGATAGATGTTAGAAGATAAACGTCATATTTTTTGATATTAATACATTCTAAAAACAATGGATTTGTTTCATATAACTGACGGAAAAGTTACTAATTATATTCTAAACATAACAATCAATCAATCGATTTTTATTATCATACAATATATGAAATAAGTAATAGTTTAAACAGAAAATGACTTACTCCCTGAAAAAAAATATATAATTGAAAATTTATGTATTTGTTAGGCCATTCAGAAAAAAAGAAAAGTTAGCTTGCCTAGGAGGCCTAGCAGGGTCTCTATTTTTTCCCATTAAGTTTAAAGTCATAATGTATTGTGTGTATAATTTGTTTGGTTCAGAAACGTGTACATTTTCAGGATTGCCATAAAACAAACCTAACTTAACCTATCTATAGGATACTCTTACGAAAATCCGGAAAAGTTAACGGTTTCAGTTTTAGGACTAATGATAATTATTATGACAATCAATACATTATGACTTAAATCTTTATGTGAAACGAAGGGACCCCGGTCTAGCAAAGTAACATAAAGGCTGACATAAAATAAAATAAATAAAACGTGGCTCTCTCTCTGTATAATTATGATTACAGCGAATCATGATGATGATGTCCTCCCAGACGTATCCGTCGACGGCGACATCCTGACAAATCAAAAAGGGTCTTAACATCTTAACTATTACGTGCGTAGGCGCGAGCGTGGCTCGCAAATCCAAATTTGGTCTTGAAAGTGCGGCAACACAAAACACAGTAAAGCTGCCCAGACGCGTTGTATGTGTAATTGTAGGAGGGCTTGGGCCGAGTTTTTCGGAGCTGGCGTTTGGCGTCAAGATCTTCAAGTCGGGTGTGTTCGAAGTTATCAAGTCCCGTATTGACAGCAGTTCGCCAGTCCGATCTCCGAGATGCAAGCTCCTCCCACGACTCGCATGATATGCCGGTGGACAAAAGGTGGCGTTTTAAGACATCCCTGTAGCACAGGTACTACCCACCAGCCTTGCGTTTACCTGAGGCTAGCTCAGAGTAAAATACTGCTTTGGGCAGTCTCGATGGTGCCATACGTACAAGGTGTCCACACCAACGCAATTGGCCTTTTATGAGCAGACATTCCATACCCGGCATGCCCGTCCGGCGAAGAACCTCCGAGTTCGGAACACGATCCTGCCACTTCAACCGCAGTATTGCTCGGAGACATCGTAAATGGAATGTGTCTAGACGTTTTATGTCCCCCTTGTATAGACACCATGTCTCCGAAGCATAGAGCAACAGAGGTAGAATAATTGCTCTATAGACGGCAAGCTTTGTGTGGAGGCTAAGATCGTGCGATTTCCAAACTCGTTGATTTAGACCGCCAAAGGCTGCAGCAGCTTTGGCAATCCTAGATGAAATATCAGACTCGAGACGATTGTCACTCCGCAATAGACTACCTAGATACCTAAATGTACCCACTTCGTCCAGTGCTTTGCCCCTTAAATAAGCAGTAGCATCGTTCGCAGATTTCCCTCTTGCAGGTTGTTTGACAATCTGAGTTTTCGATGCACTGATTACTAGGCCAAACTTGCGACATGATTCGTCTAAATTGTCCAGATAACTCTGTAGGTCTTCCATGCTATCAGCCATAAGACAGACATCGTCAGCGTATAGGATCTCTGTGACCGAGACACACTGTAATTTGCTCTTAGCCCTGAGACGTGAAAGGTCAAAAATACTTTTATCCGTGCGAAAATTCACCGAGATCTGGTTGTTGCACCTTTGAAGTGCATCATTCATTACCGCCGAGAAATAGATGGCAAATAGGGACGGAGCCATGACACAACCCTGTTTAACGCCGCTTGTGACTGGAAATTCTTCTGTGAAGGCGCTTTCGTGACGTACGCGAGCAGCCATACCCTCATGAAATTGGCGCACCAAGTTGATAAACTTCACAGAACAACCACACTTTTCTAATACTGTCCACAAAGCCGCTCTGGGCACACGGTCAAAGGCCTTTTCGAGGTCCACAAAACATAAATAGAGGTCACGATGTTGCTCAAGACTTTTTTCCTGCATTTGCTTGACGACGAAGATAGCATCGACCGTACCTCTATTTGCTCGGAAACCACACTGGGATTCAGGAAGGAAACTTTCGGCAAGTGTGTTAAGCCGCTTATTGATAATAAGGCGAATCATAATAAGAAATCGTCGTATTATAATTCTTTTGGAAATTCCACTCATCGATAAAGCGTTTAAGGTGTGTGCAAGTATTACATTAAACTTTTTTTTTTATTCCCAGGTATTAAATTAATTTTGACTTGGGCAATAAAATAGCTAGGGTGTTTTCTTTTAATTTTTAGTCGGTTTAGATTCCCTGGCGAGACTAAGCGAATTTGAAACAAATCTTTAAATTCAGTTATGAAAAATTAAAAATAAAATAATGATTTCTAGCTCATTTAAGGCAGGGGGGTGTCACTACGCAGTTTAGGTTCATTTGGCCGGCGCGCCTCCCAGGTCGGCGTATAGCAGTGGGCTGCCGCTCGGCTCGCACGATAGTCGTGTCACGTGGCGCTCGCGCTAAATTGAAAATACACAATGGCTTCCAAACCTAAATCTAAGTCCTTACTTAGTAATAATTAATATAAACATCCTTAATTTATTGAATATTGGTTGCCCAGAAACAATATGGGGAACTAAACGACATATTTTCGAAGGAATATACATCTGTGGCATACTTACTTCCGTGAGAATCAGACATATTATCTCCGGATAAAAATTTTATGTTTACAGAATCAACGTTTGTAATTCCTACATATTTAAACTAAACTTAAACTTGTCAAGTGATAACCCCGTGCCGACACTCACAGCTCGGTTAGGCAGTCGATAGATGTTAGAAGATATACGTCATATTTTTTCATATTAATTCATTCTAAAAACAATGGATTTGTTTCATATAGGTGACGGAAAGGTTACTTATTATATTCTAAACGTAACAATCAATCAATCAATTTTTATTATCAGACAATATATGAAATAAGCGGTGGTGGCCGAGTGGGAAGCGGTGGTGGCCGAGTGGATATGACGTCGGACTTTCAATCCGGAGGTCGCGGGATCAAATCCTGGCTCGGATCAATGAGTTTTTCGGAACTTATGTACGAAATATCATTTGATATTTACCACTAGCTTTTCGGTGAAGGAAAACATCGTGAGGAAACCTGCATACGTCTGCGAAGAAATTCAAAAGTGTATGTGAAGTCCCCAATCCGCATTGGGCTAGCGTGGGGACTATAGCCCAAGCTCTCTCGCGCATGAAAGGAGACCTGTGCCCAGCATTGGGACGTATATAGGCTGAATTACTATATGAAATACTTAAAAAATAAAACAGAAACAGACTTACATACTGAAAAAAAAAGATTATTTGAAAATTAATGTATTTGTTAGGCCATTCAGAAAAAAGAAAAGTTAGCTTGCCTAGGAGGCCTAGCAGAGTCCTTATTGTTTCCCATGAAGTTTTAAGTCATAATGTATTGTTGGTCCGCATTTTCGTTACTCATAATTACTTTGGTTCTGAAACGCGATTGCCATAAAACAAAACTTTTTTTTGTCGACGGAGTGGTAAAATGCGTTACGCATTTCTCCGACCTGGGGAGCCATTGGGGGATGTGTGGGACTCCCTTCTGCAGCCGTCCTTTCCTATTGAGAGGCGGAGAGGAGGTATACCCACTAAAAGTCGTGTCCAATGCGCGCAGCGACATAGACGCATTGATAATCAATTAATTTAATTAATTGCGAAATTAGCGCGGCTCGGCCGCAGCTAGCGAAGTAACGCGATGAGTGCCTCCGGACAGAGTGCACCGATCGTGAACGAGCTCCTAGCCTTTCTGCAACAGAAGCTGCTGCGGGAAGGAGTGATGGACACGGTGTCTGCTGTCCAGATCTGATCGTCGAGTTTTTCCGTCGAAGATATCTGTGCAGCAAAGAAGGTGCTGCACGAGTCCCTCGGCATCGCCGGCACGTATGTACCTCACCGGAGAGGAGATGAAACCGGAAAGAAGACCCTCGAGAACATCATAAACGTTCTAAGGGAGAATGAAGTCCGGATTCCAGAGTTTGCGACAACGGGTGCCTCCAGCCTGCCGTCCTATATTCCGGATCGTGTCGACGTTAGCTGCTTGTTGAAGGAAATCGTGGCCGTAAAAACAAGTTTAGCCGATGTCATTTCGAAGTTTGATGCGGCCCAGGTCACTATAACCGAGTTACGCAACGAAGTCATCAATTTGCGAAACAGTGCCCTTAGTCGGTCGGCGGCGTCGAATTTCAAGTGCGATGACCGGCAAGCCACGAGCGCCGAGTCGGTAAGTTTGCGAGTTGCTGACACTGTAAAATGTGTCGCATCAGGTGTGTTGCCGCCCACGAGCCTCCCGCGCTCGCCTCGTAAGACTCAGTGTGGTACCGCCGAACTAGCTAATTCTGGCTGGCGGATTGCTACACCGAGTAAGGCGCTGTACGTATCGCGCCTGCATTACAACGCCACGGCTGCTGAAGTGGTGGTGTATGTACACCAGAAGACCGGCTACACGCTGAGGGTGTTCCAGCTTCGATCGCGCCACTACGTGCAATTCAAGTCTTTTGTGGTGCGCGTGCCGCGACCGCTGCAGGAGACCATCGAGTGCACCGACTTCTGGCCGAAAGGTGTCGTGTTTCGGAGGTTGTATTAATTATCACAGCAAGTTCTTAAAAAAACAATGAGGTTTGAGGTACTTGAGGTTTAAATTGTCTTTAGATTTTACAAACGACAGAACTTAAAAGGCACCTCTCGTAAACCTGGTTGGCCTCCCTCTTTATTTTGCACAGGTACCTACTGATCGAAGTATCCGTGTCCGGTGCACATGTGCCAACCAGCCGCTACGATGTTGCGCAGCGAAAGGTTCCCTGATCTAAGAGCCGCAGTCATGGTGCGACGCTCTACGGCCCAACGACTGAATTCTTCAAGCGTGTGTTGGGCCGTGTCATCCGGCCCGCCACACTCATGGTAAGCCGGGTTGGCCTTCCTCTTTACAGGTAATGACCGAAGCGTCCGTGTCCGGTGCACCTGTGCCAACCTAAATATTACAGTCCCATGAGATCTCCCTATAGCCAGTCCATGAACGACGGGAGTAGTGCCTCTATGGTATAAGTTCCATAGAGACAGTTCTCCAGGTTCTCCTTACATCTTTGCTCCATCCGTTCGTGCGCTTGTTGACGCGCCCTCCGTAGTTCTTCGGGTGCAGGAAATTCATTTAGGGTTCTGCACCTGACCCTCTCCCTATGCGCGTCGGCTAGCAATTGAGCCTCTAACTCCCATGACAATGTGCTCGCTTAGGGGCATGCCGCCGCCCATTACACCGTCAGTCCGTCACATACCCCGGATCAGCCATAAAACAAACCTAACGTAACCTATCTATAAGATTATCTTACGAAAATCCGGAAAGTTAACGGTTTCAGTTTTAGGACTAATGATAATTATTATGACAATCAATACATTATGACTTAAATCTTTATGTGCAACGAAGGGACCCCGGTCTAGCAAAGTAACATAAAGGCTGACATAAAATAAAATAAATAAAACGTATCGTGGCTCTCTCTCACTGTATAATTATGATTACGGCGAATCATATTAAGAAATCTTCGTATTATAATTCTTCTGGAAATTCCACTCATCGATAAAACGTTAAGGTGGGTGCAAGTATTATATTAAACTTTTTTTTTCATTCCCAGGTATTAAATAAATGATGACTTGGGCAATAGGGTGTTTTCTTTTAATTTTTAGTCGGTTTTGATTCCCTGGCGAGACTAAGCGAATTTGAAACAAATCTTTAAATTCAGTTAGAAGAATTAAAAATAAAATAATGATTTCTAGCTCATTTAAGGCAGGGGAGTGTCACTACGCAGTTTAGGTATATTTGGCCGGCGCGCCTCCTGGGCCGGCGTATGGCAGTGGGCTGCCGCTCGGCTCGCACGATAGTCGTGTCACGTGGCGCTCGCGCAAAATTGAAAATACACAATGGCTTCGAAACCTAAATCTAAGTCCTTACTTAGTAATAATTCAAATAAACATCCTTAATTTATTGAATATTGGTTGCTACTGACTTTTGTGAAGGAGTGAATTTTCTGTACGGTAGTACTATTGGTTATTCTGTGTTTAAGGTTTAATGGCACTTTCTCTTCAGGATCCATTCATTTATTCCACACTGTATAAGTAGGCAGTCGATAGATGTTAGAAGATATACGTCATATTTTTTGATATTAATACATTCTAAAAACAATGGATTTGTTTCATATAAGTGACGGAAAAGTTACTAATTATATTCTAAACATAACAATCAATCAATCAATTTTTATTATCATACAATATATGAAATAAGTAATAATTTAAACAGAAAATGACTTACACCCTGAAAAAAAAAATATTATTGAAAATTAATGTATTTGTTAGGCCATTCAGAAAAAAAGAAAAGTTAGCTTGCCTAGGAGGCCTAGCAGGGTCTCTATTTTTTCCCATGAAGTTTTAAGTCATAATGTATTGTGTGTCCGCATTTTCGTTCGTCATAATTTGTTTGGTTCAGAAACGTGTAAATTTTCAGGAATGCCATAAAACAAACCTAACTTAACCTATATATAGGATAATCTTACGAAAATCCGGAAAAGTTAACGATTTCAGTTTTAGGACTAATGATAAATATTATGACAATCAATACATTATGACTTAAATCTTTATGTGAAACGAAGGGACCCCGGTCTAGCAAAGTAACATAAAGGCTGACATAAAATAAAATAATAAAACGTGGCTCTCTCTCTCTCTCTGTATAATTAATTATGATTACGGCGAATCATATGAAGAAATCGTCGTATTATAATTCTTCTGGAAATTCCACTCATCGATAAAACGTTTAAGGTGGGTGCAAGTATTACATTAAACTTTATTTTTTCATTCTCAGGTATTAAATAAATGATGACTTGGGCAATGAAATAGCTAGGGTGTTTTCTTTTAATTTTTAGTCGGTTTTGATTCCCTGGCGAGACTAAGCGAATTTGAAACAAATCTTTAAATTCAGTTAGAAGAATTAAAAATAAAATAATGATTTCTAGCTCATTTAAGGCAGGGGGTGTCACTACGCAGTTTAGGTACAATTGGCCGGCGCGCCTCCTGGGCCGGCGTATGGCAGTGGGCTGCCGCTCGGCTCGCACGATAGTCGTGTCACGTGGCGCTCGCGCAAAATTGAAAATACACAATGGCTTCAAAACCTAAATCTAAAGGTATAATTTTATACCTAGACCTGACTTTTGTGAAGGAGTGAATTTTCCGTACGGTAGTACTATTGGTTATTCTGTGTTTAAGGTTTAATGGCACTTTCCATTCAGGGTCCATTCATTTATTCCACACTGTATAAGTAGGCACTCGATAGATGTTAGAAGATATACGTCATATTTTTTGATATACATTCTAAAAACAATGGATTTGTTTCATATAAGTGACGGAAAAGTTACTAATTATATTCTAAACATAACAATCAACCAATCAATTTTTATTATCATACAACATATGAAATAAGTAATAATTTAAACAGAAAATGACTTACACCCTGAAAAAAAAAATATTATTGAAAATTAATGTATTTGTTAGGCCATTCAGAAAAAAAGAAAAGTTAGCTTGCCTAGGAGGGCTAGCAGGGTCTCTATTTTTTCCCATGAAGTTTTAAGTCATAATGTATTGTGTGTCCGCATTTTCGTTCGTCATAATTTGTTTGGTTCAGAAACGTGTAAATTTTCAGGATTGCCATAAAACAAACCTAACTTAACCTATATATAGGATAATCTTACGAAAATCCGGAAAAGTTAACGATTTCAGTTTTAGGACTAATGAGAATTATTATGACAATCAATACATTATGACTTAAATCTTTATGTGAAACGAAGGGACCCCGGTCTAGCAAAGTAACATAAAGGCTGACATAAAATAAAATAAATAAAACGTGGCTCTCTCTCTCTGTATAATTATGATTACGGCGAATCATATTCAGAAATCGTCGTATTATAATTCTTCTGGAAATTCCACTCATCGATAAAACGTTTAAGGTGGGTGCAAGTATTACATTAAACTTTATTTTTTCATTCTCAGGTATTAAATAAATGATGACTTGGGCAATGAAATAGCTAGGGTGTTTTCTTTTAATTTTTAGTCGGTTTTGATTCCCTGGCGAGACTAAGCGAATTTGAAACAAATCTTTAAATTCAGTTAGAAGAATTAAAAATAAAATAATGATTTCTAGCTCATTTAAGGCAGGGGGTGTCACTACGCAGTTTAGGTACAATTGGCCGGCGCGCCTCCTGGGCCGGCGTATGGCAGTGGGCTGCCGCTCGGCTCGCACGATAGTCGTGTCACGTGGCGCTCGCGCAAAATTGAAAATACACAATGGCTTCAAAACCTAAATCTAAAGGTATAATTTTATACCTAGACCTGACTTTTGTGAAGGAGTGAATTTTCCGTACGGTAGTACTATTGGTTATTCTGTGTTTAAGGTTTAATGGCACTTTCCATTCAGGGTCCATTCATTTATTCCACACTGTATAAGTAGGCACTCGATAGATGTTAGAAGATATACGTCATATTTTTTGATATTAATACATTCTAAAAACAATGGATTTGTTTCATATAAGTGACGGAAAAGTTACTAATTATATTCTAAACATAACAATCAACCAATCAATTTTTATTATCATACAATATATGAAATAAGTAATAATTTAAACAGAAAATGACTTACACCCTGAAAAAAAAAATATTATTGAAAATTAATGTATTTGTTAGGCCATTCAGAAAAAAAGAAAAGTTAGCTTGCCTAGGAGGCCTAGCAGGGTCTCTATTTTTTCCCATGAAGTTTTAAGTCATAATGTATTGTGTGTCCGCATTTTCGTTCGTCATAATTTGTTTGGTTCAGAAACGTGTAAATTTTCAGGATTGCCATAAAACAAACCTAACTTAACCTATATATAGGATAATCTTACGAAAATCCGGAAAAGTTAACGATTTCAGTTTTAGGACTAATGATAAATATTATGACAATCAATACATTATGACTTAAATCTTTATGTGAAACGAAGGGACCCCGGTCTAGCAAAGTAACATAAAGGCTGACATAAAATAAAATAAATAAAACGTGGCTCTCTCTCTCTCTCTGTATAATTAATTATGATTACGGCGAATCATATGAAGAAATCGTCGTATTATAATTCTTCTGGAAATTCCACTCATCGATAAAGCGTTTAAGGTGGGTGCAAGTATTACATTGAACTTTTTTTTTCATTCCCAGGTATTAAATAAATTTTGACTTGGGCAATAAAATAGCTAGGGTGTTTACTTTTAATTTTTAGTCGGTTTTGAGTCCCTGGCGAGACTAAGCGAATTTGAAACAAATCTTTAAATTCAGTTATGAAGAATTAAAAATAAAATAATGATTTCTAGCTCATTTAAGGCAGAGGGGTGTCACTACGCAGTTTAGGTACATTTGGCCGGCGCGCCTCCCGGGCCGGCGTATAGCAGTGGGCTGGGCTGCCGCTCGGCTCGCACGATAGTCGTGTCACGTGGCGCTCGCGCAAAATTGAAAATACACAATGGCTTCGAAACCTAAATCTAAGTCCTTACTTAGTAATAATTAAAATAAACATCCTTAATTTATTATATATTTGTTGCCCAGAAAGAATATTAGGAACTAAACGACAAATTTTCGAAGGAATATACATCTGTGGTATACCTACTTCCGTGAGAATCAGACATACTATCTCCGGATAAAAATTGTATGTTTACAGAATCAACGTTTGTAATTCCTACATATTTAAACTAAACTAAAACTTGTCAAGTGATAACCCCGTGCCGACACTCACAGCTCGGTCATAAAACTGCGGAGCGCAAAGAAGATTCACGGTCCGTGCGCGGTTATAAGTTTCAATTTTGTTGCAGGCGGCGAGTATAGGTATAAATTTATACCTAGATCTGACTTTTGTGAAGGAGTGAATTTTCTGTACGGTAGTACTATTGGTTATTCTGTGTTTAAGGTTTAATGGCACTTTCCCTTCAGGGTCCATTCATTTATTCCACACTGTATACCTAGGCACTCGATAGATGTTAGAAGATATACGTCATATTTTTTGATATTAATTAATACATTCTAAAAACAATGGATTAGTTTCATATAAGTGACGGAAAAGTTACTAATTATATTCTAAACATAACAATCAATCAATCCATTTTATTATCAGACAATATATGAAATAAGCGGTGGTGGCCGAGTGGGAAGTGGTGGTGGATATGACGTCGGACTTTCAACCCGGAGGTCGCGGGATCAAATCCTGGCTCGTATCAATGAGTTTTTCGGAACTTATGTACGAAATATCATTTGATATTTACCACTAGCTTTACGGCGAAGGAAAACATCGTGAGGAAACCTGCATACGTCTGCGAAGAAATTCAAAAGTGTATGTGAAGTCCCCAATCCGCATTGGGCTAGCGTGGGGACTATAGCCCAAGCTCTCTCGCGCATGAAAGGAGACCTGTGCCCAGCATTTGGACGTATATAGGCTGAATTACTATATGAAATACTTAAAAAATAAAACAGAAACAGACTTACATACTGAAAAAAAAGATTATTTGAAAATTAATGTATTTGTTAGGCCATTCAGAAAAAAGAAAAGTTAGCTTGCCTAGGAGGCCTAGAAGAGTCCTTATTGTTTCCCATGAAGTTTTAAGTCATAATGTATTGTTGGTCCGCATTTTCGTTACTCATAATTACTTTGGTTCAGAAACGCGATTGCCATAATACAAAACTTTTTTTTTGTCGACGGAGTGGTAAAATGCGTTACGCATTTCTCCGGCCTGGGGAGCCATTGGGGGATGTGTGGGACTCCCTTCTGCAGCCGTCCTTTCCTATTGAGAGGCGGAGAGGAGGTATACCCACTAAAATTCGTGTCCAATGCGCGCAGCGACATAGGCGCATTGATAATCAATTAATTTAATTAATTGCGAAATTAGCGCGGCTCGGCCGCAGCTAGCGAAGTAACGCGATGAGTACCTCCGGACAGAGTGCACCGATCGTGAACGAGCTCCTAGCCTTTCTGCAACAGAAGCTGCTGCTGGAAGGAGTGATGGACACGATGTCTGCTGTCCAGATCTGTTCGTCGAGTTTTTCCGTCGAAGATATCTGTGCAGCAAAGAAGATGCTGCACGAGTCCCTCGGGATCGCCGGCACGTATGTACCTCACCGGAGAGGAGATGAAACCGGAAAGAAGACACTCAAGAACATCATAAACGTTCTAAGGGAGAATGAAGACCGGATTCCGGAGTTTGCAACGACGGGTGCCTCCAGCCTGCCGTCCTAGATTCCGGATCATGTCGACGTTAGCTGCTTGTTGAAGGAAATCGTGGCCCTAAAAACAAGTTTAGCCGATGTCATTTCGAAGTTTGATGCGGCCCAGGTCACTATAACCGAGTTACCCAACGAAGTCATCAGTTTGCGAAACATTGCCCTTACTCGGTTGGCGGCGTCGAATTTCAAGTGCGGTGACCGGCAAGCCACGAGCGCCGAGTCGGTCAGTTTGCGAGTTGCTGACACTGTAAAATGTGTCGCATCAGCTGTGTTGCCGCCCGCGAGCCTCCCGCGCCAGCGCCCTCCCCCGCCTCCTCCAAATCACGTCATCGTGTTTACGCGGATGTCGTCGCCGGTCCGAAAGTCGCATCGAATCGGGTTAGTGTACCTGTAAAGGGTACTGAAGATCGAGCGGCTCCCAAGGTGAAGCTCCCTGTTGCCAGTGTGGATGAGGAGGATTTCACACTGGTATCAAGAAAGAAGAAGGAGCGCACGGCACCTCGTAAGACTCAGTGTGGTACCGCCGAACCGGCTAATTCTGGCTTGCGGATTGCTACACCGAGTAAGGCGCTGTACGTATCGCGCCTGCATTACACCGCCAAGGCTGCTCAAGTGGTGGAGTATGTACACCAGAAGACCGGCTACACGCTGAGGGTGTCCCAGCTTCGATCGCGCCACTACGTGCTCTTCAAGCCTTTTGTGGTGCGCGTGCCGCGACCGCTGCAGGAGACCATCGAGTGCGCCGACTTCTGGCCGAAAGGTGTCGTGTTTCGGAGTTTGTATTAATTATCACAGCAAGTTCTTAAAAAAACAATGAGGTTTGAGGTACTTGAGGTTTAAATTGTCTTTAGATTTTACAAACGACAGAACTTAAAAGGCACCTCTCTTAAACCGCGTTGGCCTCCCTCTTTATTTTGCACAGGTACCTAATGACCGAAGTATCCGTGTCCGGTGCACATGTGTCAACCAGCCGCTACGATGTTGCGCAGCGAAAGGTTTCCTAATCCAAGAGTCGCAGTCATGGTGCAACGCTCTACGGCCCAACGACTGAATTCTTCAAGCGTGTGTTGTTTCGTGTCATCCGGCGCGCCACACTCATGGTAAGCCGGGTTGGCCTCCCTCTTTATTTTGCACAGGTAATTACCGAAGCATCCGTGTCCGGTGCACCTGTGCCAAACTAAATGTTACGGTCCCATGACATCTCCCTATAGCCAGTTCATGAACGACGGGAGTAGTGCCTCTATGGTATACCTTCCATAGCGCCAGTTCTCCAGGTTCTCCTTACATCTTTGCTGCATCCGTACGTGCGCTTGTTGACGCGCCCTCCGTAGTTCTTCGGGTGCAGGAAATCCATTTAAGGTTCTGCACCTGACACTCTCCCTATGCGCGTCGGCTAGCACTTGAGCCTCTAACTCACATGACAATGTGCTCGCTTAGGGGCATGCCGCCGCCCACTACACCGTCACATAGCCCCAGATCAGCCATAAAACAAACCTAACCTAACCTATCTATACGATAATCATACGAAAATCCGGAAAAGTTAACGATTTCAGTTTTACGACTAATGATAATTATTATGACAATCAATACATTATGACTTAAATCTTTATGTGAAACGAAGGGACCACGGTCTAGCAAAGTAACATAAAGGCTGACATAAAATAAAATAAATAAAACGTGGCTCTCTCTCTCTGTATAATTATGATTACGGCGAATCATATTAAGAAATCGTCGTATTATAATTCTTCTGGAAATTCCACTCATCGATAAAGCGTTTAAGGTGGGTGCAAGTATTACATTAAACTTTTTTTTTTATTCCCAGGTATTAAATAAATGATGACTTGGGCAAGAAAATAGCTAGAGTGTTTTCTTTTAATTTTTAGTCGGTTTTCATTCCCTGGCGAGACTAAGCGAATTTGAAACAAATCTTTAAATTCAGTTATAAAGAATTAAAAATAAAATAATGATTTCTAGCTCATTTAAGGCAGGGGGGTGTCACTACGTAGTTTAGGTACATTTGGCCGGCGCGCCTCCCGGATGTGCATATGGCAGTGGGCTGCCGCCCGGCTCGCACGATAGTCGTGTCACGTGGCGCTCGCGCAAAATTGAAAATACACAATGGCTTCGAAACCTAAATCTAAGTCCTTACTTAGTAATAATTAAAATAAACATCCTTAATTTATTGAATATTGGTTGCCCAGAAACAATATTAGGAACTAAACGACATATTTTCGAAGGAATATACATCTGTGGCATACCTGCTTCCGTGAGAATCAGACATACTATCTCCGGATAAAAAAATTATGTTTACAGAATCAACGTTTGTAATTCCTACATATTTAAACTAAACTAAAACTTGTCAAGTGATAACCCCGTGCCGACACTCACAGCTCGGTCATAAAACTGCGGAGCGCAAAGAAGATTCACGGTTCGTGCGCGGTTATAAGTTTCAATTTTGTTGCAGGCGGCGAGTATAGGTATAATTTTATACCTAAACCTGACTTTTGTGAAGGAGTGAATTTTCTGTACTGTAGTACTATTTGTTATTCTGTATTTAAGGTTTAATGGCACTTTCCCTTTAGGGTCCATTCATTTATTCCACACTCTATATGTAGGCACTCGATAGATTTTAGAAGATATACGTCATATTTTTTGATATTAATACATTCTAAAAACAATGGATTTGTTTCATATAAGTGACGGAAAAGTTACTAATTATATTCTAAACATAACAATCAATCAATCAATTTTTATTAACATACATTATATGAAATAATTAATAATTTAAACAGAAAATGACTTACACCCTGAAAAAAAAATATTATTGAAAATTAATGTATTTGTTAGGCCATTCAGAAAAAAAGAAAAGTTACCTTGCCTAGGAGGCCTAGCAGGGTCTCTATTTTTTACCATGAAGTTTTAAGTCATAATGTGTTGTGTTTCCGCATTTTCGTTCGTCATAATTTGTTTGGTTCAGAAACGTGTAAACTTTCAGGATTGCCATAAAACAAAACTAATCTAACCTATCTATAGTATAATCTTACGAAAATCCGGAAAATTTAACGGTTTCAGTTTTAGGACTAATGATAATTATTATAACAATCAATACCTACATTATGACTTAAATCTTTATGTGAAACGAAGGGCCCCGGTCTAGCAAAGTAACATAAAGGCTGACATAAAATAAAATAAATAAAAGATAAGATAAAATAAGATAAAATAATTTATTCCATAACAATTTTACAATCATGTCGGAAATATCACAAGTGAAATTTAACTTACGAGCTACTAAATTAATCACAATTTTATAAACAACATGCATTTAACTTAAACTAAGTATACAAAATAATAATAAATACAGTATTTTATGTCAGTTCAGTCACGTTATCAATATTATACAAACATATTGAAAAATAACTTATAAATTACAGATAAAGTCATTAACATCGTAGTAGCATTTAGTAATTAAGAGGTCCCTTAGCCGGCATTTAAAGTTATTTACATTATGTATTGATTTCAGTTCGATAGGAAGGCAGTTATACAATTTCATTGCTTGATATCGCACACAATGGTGAACAACTTTCAATTTAGGCGCTATTAAGTTATCCAAGTCCTTCCTGCGTGTGTTCATTCTAGAAATTCTTTCTTCCTCGGTCTCGTATCTATTTAAGTGTTTAACGACACCAGTCAGCAAGACCAGAGTATAGAGACAGGGTACCGTAAGAATTTTGAGCCGGACAAAATGCTCCCTACACGACTGATACCATGGGATTCGGACCATGATTCTGATGGCACGTTTTTGGGCAACAAATGCTTTATTTATATTATATTTGTAGCTTTGACCCCAAAATTTAATGCTGTATCGCAACCGGGACTCTACTAATGCGTAATACACAGACGTTAGCTGTTTTATAGTAACTTCGTCGCGTAAGCTCCTAAGTGCATAGCAAGCGGAGCTGATGCTATTTTCCAGCGACTTGAGTTCATCTCTCCAGTTAAGATCACTATCTAGATGTATTCCAAGGAATTTAACGCAATTAATTATATTTACACTCATAATCTATCTTATAAGATCATATACTCCCTTCCATATTATTATTCTTTATTTTCTATTCAATTCTACTTACACCATAGGTACTAGCAATTATTCTGTCCAAATTCTAATACTTGTAGTTTACTTACACTCATAGATACATATTTAACATAACTTTAAGCCATTTAGTTTCCGACTAACAGAAGCAAGGGATAATGTATCAAGGGTCTGCCTGAAAACCAGCGTTGTAGTTAATACACTGCAACATTATGCTGAGGCAAGCTCCTATTTAACACTCATGAATATTTCTCCCTTAGATGTGCAACTCAATTTCTTAGTTTTTAAGTGTAAATTTAAGATTTATCTGTAAAATGTGTTACACTATTTGTTATATAACTCTGTCATTTCATGTGATGTTGAATAAAATTGTTCTATGTCTATGTCTATGTCAATCTTCAGTGGCAACGTCAGAGCCTTCTAAGTTAACGTGTAGGGACTCTCTACTCCTAGACGTTGATCTAAATAGCATAACTTTTGTTTTATTCATATTCAATATTACTATTGAACCATGTCTGAAACATTTTAAGCACCGCGTTTACTTTATTGTTCAGTTCTTCTGTATTCGTTGAGGATACTATCGCGTTTGTGTCGTCTGCAAAGACTACTACTCCAACATCGCTAAGTTGTTTACAAATGCAATCAATTAAATCATTGACAAATATTACAAAAAGAATAGGTCCGAGAATAGAGCCCTGCGGCACCCCTTTATTAATTTTAGCGAATCTGGAACGGTATACTTTCTGACAACCATCTTCTATCGATTTCATCTCTACTAGCATTTTCCTGTTTAACAAGTATGACGTGAAAAGTTCTAATACCTTACCCCGGACGCCACAGTAATTCAGCTTGTACAATAGAATTTCATGATCAATCGTATCGAATGCAGACGTCAGACCAAGAAACACACCAGCAACCTTGAATTTATTATTTAAGTTAATAACTACATCATCAATAAGCCTCTCAATTGCATCACTAGTGCCTACATTCTTTTGGTAGCCATATTGTCTTTCATTTATAACTTTATTGCACTCCAAATGTTTAACAAGCCTAGCTTTAATTAATTTCTCAAATATTTTTGATAATATTGGTAAGAGCAAAATTGATCTATTGTTATGCGGATCACTTTTCAAGCCTTTTTTATAAACCGGTGCTACTTTGGCCACCTTTAACTGCTCAGGAAATACTCCTTCCTCGTAGCAATTATTAAAAAAGATTAACAATGGTACTGCCAATATGTCAATATTATCTTTGATTAATGACCCGGGTATGTCCTGGACCCGGATATGTCCTTAAACTACGACCAAGACCACCGGAGGATGGGCAGCAGCGTCCCCTGAGTGCGGTGGAGATACTGCGATCGCCAACCCGCATGCCAAGCGTGGCGATTACGGCATTTACCCCCCATGGAAAAGTCACATAAACCACGGCCCCGAGGTTCCGGCGACCCCCGGTGCCCTGGGTATGGTAGGGTATTAGCGGGGTCAGGGGTGCTAAGAATCTCCGGCAAAGGTCCGGCTACCACCACCGACGACTCCTGGCCCTGGCAACATACAATACGCGTACACTGCGGACCGACGATAAGATAGTGGAACTGGAGGAAGGATTGAGCAAGTTGCGCTGGGATATCATAGGGTTATCTGAAGTCCGAAGAGGGGGAGGACACGATAATGCTTAAGTCCGGCAACTTGCTTTATTTCCGGGAAGGCGACCAACAGTCCCAGGGAGGTGTCGGGTTCATCGTCCACAAGTCCCTCGTGAACAACGTAGTGAAGATCGAGAGTGTGTCGGCTAGGGTGGCGTACCTTATATTTAGAGTATCCAAGAGGTACTCGTTGAAGGTCATACAGGTGTATGCGCCGAGTTCGACATGCTCCGCCGACGAGGTGGAGGCTATGTATGAGGATATTTCGAAAGCCATGCATAGCTTCAAAACCTACTTCACCGTTGTCATGGGAGACTTCAACGCGAAACTGGGTAAGAGAGATGGTGAAGAGCTGAGAGTGGGGCAATTTGGAGTTGGAATTCGGAACCACCGGGGCCGCCTACTGGCTGGCTTCTTGGAGAAGGAGGGACTCTACATGATGAACTCCTTCTTCAAGAAACGCGAGCACAGAAAGTGGACCTGGATGAGTCCCGACGGTGCAACTAAAAACGAGATTGACTTCATCATGTCGACAAAGAGGCATATATTCAATGATGTATCTGTGATCAATATGGTCAAAACCGGAAGTGATCACCGTCTGGTGAGAGGCACATTGAATATATCTGTTAAGTTATAGCGCTCTCGACTGATGAGGTCTACGCTCCGTCCAGCAGCAGCCCAAATCCAAAACCCCGAGAGCTTCCAGCTGGAACTCCAAAACCGTTTCGATTGCCTAGGCGGCGATGTGGACGAATTCAACGACGGCTTGGTGGAAGCTGTCCATAGCACGGGGTCTAAGTTCTTTAAGGCCCAGCGGACAAACAGAACCAAAAGGCTTTCTGACTCTACTCGGACTCGGGGACTCTTGGAGGAAAGGAGAAGAATGGTTCTACAATCTACAGAAGATGCGACATTATATCGGCGGCTCAATAGACGGATCTCTAAGTCCCTTACCCGTGATCTGCGCCAATTCAATACAAGTCGTATTGAAGAGGCCATCGAGCGGAATAAGGGCTCTAAAGTTTTCGCACGAGATCTGTCTATTGGGCAAAGCCAGCTCGCCAAATTAAAAACTGAGGATGGTAGAATCGTTTCATCCAGACCCGAGCTCCTGGGTGAGATAGAGAGCTTTTATGGACACATCGACTAAAAGTCCCGAAGTTGGTCTGGCGGAAGACTCTAGAGCTAGACTGACCCGACATTATACCGAAGACATCCCGGACATCAGCCTGTACCAGATTAGAATGGCTCTCAAACAGCTCAAAAACAACAAGGCACCCGGTGAAGACGGAATCACAGCCGAACTTCTGAAGGCGGGTGGTAAACCGGTCCTTATGGCCCTTCAGAAGTTGTTCGACTCCGTCTTACTCGAAGGGAGAACGCCTAAGGCATGGAACAGAGGTGTGGTGGTGTTGTTCTTCAAAAAGGGTGACAATGCCCTACTCAAGAACTACCGACCCATCTCACTTCTGAGCCATGTCTATAAACTGTTTTCAAGAGTCATTACAAACCGTCTCGCACGCAGGCTAGATGACTTCCAGCCTCCTGAGCAAGCCGGTTTCCGAAGACGCTTTAGTACCGTAGTACCGTACATCCATACGCTCCGTCAGGTAATACAGAAGACTGAGGAGTATAACCTGCCTCTCTGCTTAGCGTTTGTGGACTACGAGAAAGCCTTCGATTCGATTGAAACCTGGGCTGTACTACAATCTCTCCAAAGGTGCCAAGTGGATTACCGCTATATCGAAGTGCTGAAGTGTTTGTACGAGAACGCCACTATGTCAGTCCGACTCCAGGACCGGAACTCGAAACCTATTCCGTTGCAGCGGGGAGTCAGGCAAGGGGATGTTATTTCTCCTAAACTGTTTACCGCTGCATTGGAGGATGTTTTCAAGACTTTGGACTGGAGAAGGCTTGGCATCAACATAAACGGCGAGTGCATCACTCACCTTCGGTTTGCGGACGATATAGTAATCTTGGCTGAGACTACGGAGGATTTGAGTATGATGCTCGATGACCTCAGTAAAGCTTCCGAGCGAGTTGGTCTGAGGATGAACATGGACAAGACGAAGATCATGTCAAATGCCCGTGTAGAACCAACTCCTGTTACAATCGGAGACTTTACACTTGAAGTTGTAGACGATTATATATACCTAGGACAGACTGTCCAGTTAGGTAGGTCCAACTTCGAGAAAGAGGTTAATCGACGAATCCGACTCAGTTGGGCAGCGTTTGGGAAGCTACGGCACATCTTTTTGTCCAATATTCCGCAGTGTCTCAAGACGAAAGTCTTCGACCAGTGTGTGTTGCCAGTGATGACATATGGAACTGAAACGTGGCCGCTTACTGTGTGCCTCATAAGAAGGCTCAAAGTCACCCAAAGAGCAATGGAGAAGGCTATGCTTGGAGTATCTCTGCGTGATCGCATCAGAAATGAGGCCATCCGCAGCAGAACCAAAGTAACCGATATAGCCCTCCGAATCGCTAAACTTAAGTGGCAGTGGGCGGGGCACATTGCCCGTAGAACCGATGGCCGTTGGGGCGGAAAGGTTCTCGAGTGGCGACCACGTACCGGAAGGCGCAACGTGGGTAGACCCCCCACAAGGTGGACTGACGACCTGGTAAAGGTCGTGGGAGTCCGCTGGATGCGGGTGGCGCAAGACCGGTCATTGTGGCACTCTTTGGGGGAGGCCTATGTCTAGCAGTGGAAGTCCTCTGGCTGATATGATGTTGATGATGATGATGATGATGATGATGATGATGATGATGATGATCTTTGATTAAAGAGATTGGAAGATCGTCAATACCTGTCGATTTCTTAATCTCCATTTTCTTAACAATTGATGCTATTTCGACAGGAGTTACATATTCCCACGACATATCGTTTAATACAGGTGAAGAACATTATTGTAGAATTTTTTGCGCCTTGCTTAAACCACCATTCGGCATCAGACATTTGCTACTATTAAAGTAAGACGCAAAAAAACGTGGATCTCTCTCTCTCTCTGTATAATTATGATTACGGCGAATCATATTAAGAAATCGTCGTATTATAATTCTTCTGGAAATTCCACTCATCGATAAAGCGTTTAAGGTGGGTGCAAGTATTACATTAAACTTTTTTTTCCATTCCCAGGTATTACCAGGGTTTACCTTTATTTTGCCGTCAATTTTTCTGCAGATTTTAGTTTCACAGAAAATTTTTCAAGTAATTTCAAATCGCAAAATAATCTTTACATAGAATATTTACATCAAATAATTTTAGTTCGGATTAGTTATGTTTCACCAAAAATTTAAAACATTCGTTTTGTTTCAAAAACAATTTGTTCGTGTAATTTCATTTCACAGAATCATCGATCTGTAGAAAAGTCACTTCTTATAAATACGGTTCACCAAAATTTAATATACAGAATAGTCATTTAGTTGAATTTTATTTATTTAGTCGTTAATTTAACGCAATCTGCTTCTCTGGAAGGAATTCGTTTTTAGGGGTTGCCGTTCTAACCTAACCCGCTTTTCTGGCAACAGTTCGTTTTCTTGGGGGTGCAGTTCTAACCTAACCTAACCCACTTTTCTGGCAACATTACGTTTTCTTAGGGGTCGCAGTTCTAACCTAACCTAACCCACTTTTATGGATAAAGTTCGTTTTTATGGGGTTCTAACCTAACCTAACCCACTTTTCTGGCAACAGTAACCCACTTTTCCAGCAAGGGTTCGTTTTCTTAGAAGTTGTAGCTCTAAAGTAACCTAAACTCTTTTTTTAGCAATTTCAATGAATACTACTCGTGTGTGAAAGGTAATTTTGTAAAATAATAATTGTTGAAATTAATATTCTGTGAACTGTAGTGTCGCACAAATAATATTTAATGAATAATAATTCTACAGTCAGTCTTTTATTTTATTTAAAAGTCTTTGAATAAATATTCTGAATTTTAATCAAGTTACAAAATATGTTTCTTTGAAATGAATAATCGAATTAATTGTAACAAAAATGTGCGATTCGATTATTCAATGAATAATTTTCTGTATAACAAAATTCTGCAAAAAATTTGACGATAAAATAAGGGTACACCCCAGGTATTAAATAAATGATGACTTGGGCAATAAAATAGCTAGGGTATTTTCTTTTAATTTTTAATCGGTTTTGATTCCCTGGCGAGACTAAGCGAATTTGAAACAAATCTTTAAATTCAGCTATGAAGAATTAAAAATAAAATAATGATTTATAGCTCATTTAAGGCAGGGGGGGTGTCACTACGCAGTTTAGGTACATTTGGCCGGCGCGCCTCCCGGGCCGGCGTAATGCGTATGGCAGTGGGCTGCCGCTCGGCTCGCACGATAGTCGTGTCACGTGGCGCTCGCGCAAAATTGAAAATACACAATGGCTTCGGAACCTAAATCTAAGTCCTTACGTAGTAATAATTAAAATAAACATCCTTAATTTATTGAATATTGGTTGCCCAGAAACAATATTAGGAACTAAACGACATATTTTCGAAGGAATATACATCTGTGGCATACCTACTTCCGTGAGAATCAGACATACTATATCCGGATGAAAAATTTATGTTTACAGAATCAACGTTTGTAATTCCTACATATTTAAACTAAACTAAAACTTGTCAAGTGATAACCCCGTGCCGGCACTCACAGCTCCGTCATAAAACTGCGGCACGCAAAGAAGATTCACGGGCCGTGCGCGGTTATAATAAGTTTCTATTTTGTTGCAGGCGGCGAGTATAGGTACAATTTTACACCTAAACCTGACTTTTGTGAAGGAGTGAATTTTCTGTACGGTAGTACTATTGGTTATTCTGTGTTTAAGGTTTAATGGCACTTTCCCTTCAGGGTTCATTAATTTATTCCACACTGTATAAGTAGGCAGTCGATAGATGTTAGAAGATATACGTCATATTTTTTGATATTAATACATTTTAAAAACAATGGATTTGTTTCATATAAGTGACGGAAAAGTTACTTATTATATCCTAAACATAACAACCAATCGATCAATTTTTATTATCATACAATATATGAAATAAGTAATAATTTAAACAGAAAATGACTTACACCCTGAAAAAAAATATTTTTGAAAATTAATGTATTATTAGGCCATTCAGAAAAAAAGAAAAGTTAGCTTGCCTAGGAGGCCTAGCAGGGTCTCTATTTTTTCCCATGAAGTTTTAAGTCATAATGTATTGTGTGTCCGCATTTTCGTTCGTCATAATTTGTTTGGTTCAGAGACGTGTAAATTTTCAGGATTGCCATAAAACAAACCTAACTTAACCTATCTATAGGATAATCTTACGAAAATCCGGAAAAGTTAGCAGTTTCAGTTTTAGGACTAATGATAATTATTATGACAATCAATATATTATGACTTAAATCTTTATATGAAACAAAGGGACCACGGTCTAGCAAAGTAACATAAAGGCTGACATAAAATAAAATAAATAAAACGTGGATCTCTCTCTCTGTATAATCTGTATGATTACGGCGAATCATATTAAGAAATCGTCGTATTATAATTCTTCTGGAAATTCCACTCATCGATAAAGCGTTTAAGGTGGGTGCAAGTATTACATTAAACTTTTTTTTTTCATTCCCAGGTATTAAATAAATGTTGACTTGGGCAATAAAATAGCCAGGGTGTTTTCTTTTAATTTTTAGTCGGTTTTGATTCCCTGGTGAGACTAAGCGAATTTGAAACAAATCTTTAAATTCAGTTATGAAAAATTTTAAAGAAATGATTTCTAGCTCATTTAAGGCAAGGGAGTGTCACTACGCAGTTTAGGTATTTGGCCGGCGCGCCTCCCGGGCCGGCGTATGGCAGTAGGCTCGCACGATAGTCGTGTCACGTGGCGCTCGCGCAAAATTGAAAATACGCAATGGCTTCGAAACCTAAATCTAAGTCCTTACTTAGTAATAATTAAAATAAACATCCTTAATTTATTGAATATTGGTTGCCCAGAAACAATATTAGGAACTAAACGACATATTTTCGAAGGAATATACCAGGGATGTAACGGATGTGGTTTTATCGGAACCGAAAACGGAAACAGATATTTTCAATTTAGTTTAACGGAACCGAAAACGGAAACGGAACCGGAACCAGAATCGGAGCCTGACTTTTTAACGATGTAGTCGTTTTCCCCTTTCTAGAGTAAACCTTCAGACAAAGTTTACACTTAATCGTGTCCCCACTAACTTCATCAAAATAGTTCCAAATCGAACTTGATTTCGGCTTCATTGTGCGTTTTTTTTACACACTAACATTCACCACACACACTACACACAGTCAGTAGTCAGTACACATATACGATATTAATGTTAATAACACGAATAAAACAAAGTATACAAACAAACCCAGAACAGCTTAAAATTTCGATTGTTAAACCAATATTCAAAAAAGGAGAACGTGATGATCCAAATAATTATAGACCGATAACTATTGTTCCAATATTATCAAAAATAATAGAAAAAGCTTTTTATGATAGATTAGATAACTTCCTAACAAAGCATAATATTTTACACCCTGATCAATTTGGATTTCGTAAAGGATTAAATACAGAGTTGGCGTGTTTTGAATTTATTAAATACGTGACTGAAAAGATTAATAATAAATCTCCGATCATGTCAATTTTCCTTGACATGACAAAAGCTTTTGACTTAGTCGATCATGCAAAGCTTCTCAATAAATTAGATGCCTATGGAATTAGGGGCCAGGCAAATGATTGGATTAAATCTTACTTAACCAATAGACAGCAGAGTACACAAATTAGTAAATTTGTTGAATCTGAAAACCAAATACATAAAATAGTCTACAGGTCACCTCTTCGTATGATAGTTTCTGGAGTACCTCAAGGCAGTAATTTAGGCCCTCTTCTATTTTTAATTTTTATTAATGATCTTCCTGCCTCAATCAAACCCAAATCCATACTTTTCGCAGATGACACAACTATCATGATTAGTGGTCATGATCAAAGTACATATGAATCAGATATTAATAATGCATTAACAGACATAAACAAATGGATAACAAATAATAATCTCTTGATTAATCTCAGCAAAACACACTATATGCAATTTCACTCTTACGGATCAATACCTCCTCAACTCAATATTCATATTAACGACTACGCATTACATAAAACAGGTAACATGAAATTCTTAGGTTTAAATATTGACTCAAATTTAAATTGGAAGGAACATATTAACTCGGTATGTTCAAAACTTGACCGTTTCATTTTTGCACTGCGAAAATTACGACTTTCTGTTTCATGCGAAGCAGCCCTCACTGCTTATCATGGCTACGTCTCATCCATACTCAATTACGGGCTTATTCTATGGGGCAACTCTGTTGTTGTAGAAAGAGTATTCAAACTCCAAAAGAAATGCATGCGTGCTATAGCAAATGCTCATATAGGAACTAGTTGTAAACCACTATTTAAACAGATGAACATATTACCTCTAGCTTGTATGTATATACTGAAAATCTGTATTTTTTCCAAGAAATACCCAAAATATTTCCAAAAGCGTACAGATATGTGTTCACTCAACCCAAGAACACAATACAAAGATAACTTACACCAGCCACGATGTATGACAGACATATACAGAAAAAATGCTTATAACATGAGTATAAAAATTTACAATAACTTGCCTATTCAAATAAAATCACTCGAAGGCCATAAATTTAATAAAACTCTAAGGAAATGGCTTCTTGATCACTGCTTTTACACCATTAATGATTATATTGCTCATAATGAGTAAAAAAAAAAATGTTATTAATTTTAAGTACATAATGTTTAATTTACTATTGTTTGCTCTTTATATTTTTAGCCTAATGTATTAGCCTTGAAATTAAATTAAAATTAAAATAATGTATGCTTGCAGTTTTGACTCCTGTAAGTACCTTATAGTTATTATTTTGTATTGTAATTTCATTATTAACAATGTATAAAAAATTTGCATGCTGTTTATCAACAGCTGAAAAAGGTGAAACGATTGTATGTAATGTACATTTAACCTAAGATAATTATTGTACCCTTTTTCTGCAAATAAATTATTTCTATTTCTATTTCTATTTCTAAACAACAAATTTGCGTAGCACGTGGCAAGCGGGGCGATGAGCGAATGACTGGTATGAACCTGTTTGTTTTTGATGTACGCCGCCGCCGCGCGAAGCTTTGACATCCGTTATAACTTCCGTTTCAAACATAACGGAACCGGATCAGAAACGGATGTGTAATACCAAACGGAAGTTCCGCCTTAACGGAAACGGAACCGGAGCTCCGTAACATCCCTGGAATATACATCTGTGGCATACCTACTTCCGTGAGAATGAGACATACTGTCTCCGGATAAAAATTTTATGTTTACAGAATCAACGTTTGTAATTCCTACATATTTAAACTAAACTAAAACTTGTCAAGTGATAACCCCGTGCCGACATTCACAGGTCGGTCATAAAACTGCGGCACGCAAAGAAGATTCACGGTCCGTGCGCGGTTATAAGTTTCTATTTTGTTGCAGGCGGCGAGTATAGGTATAGTTTTATACCTAAACCTGACTTTTGTGAAGGAGTGAATTTTCTGTATGGTAGTACTATTGGTTATTCTGTGTTTAAGGTTTAATGGCACTTTCCCTTCAGGGTCCATTCATTTATTCCACACTGTATAAGTAGGCAGTCGATAGATGTTAGAAGATATACGTCATATTTTTTGATATTAATACATTCTAAAAACTATGGATTTGTTTCATATAAGTGACGGAAAAGTTACTAATTATATTCTAAACATAACAATCAATCAATCAATTTTTATTATCATACAATATATGAAATAAGTAATAATTTAAACAGAAAATGACTTACACCCTGAAAAAAAAAATTATTGAAAATTAATGTATTTGTTAGGCCATTCAGAAAAAAAAGAAAAGTTAGCTTGCCTAGGAGGCCCCTAGCAGGGTCTCTATTTTTCCCATGAAGTTTTAAGTCATAATGTATTGTGTGTCCGCATTTTCGTTACTCATAATTAGGTTGGGTCAGAAACGCGTTACTTTTCAGGATTGCCATAAAACAAAACTTTTTTGTCGACAGAGTGGTAAAATGCTTTACGCATTTCTCCGGCCTGGGGAGCCATTGGGGGATGTGTGGGACTCCCTCCTGCAGCCGTCCTCTCCTATTGAGAAGGGGAGAGGAGGTATACCCACTAAAAGCCACTCCGGCGTCACCCTTCTTACCGTTTTGAAGGAGCCATTTGTAAGCCACTCATGGTAAGCCGGGTTGGCCTCCCTCTTTATTATAGTCGCCGCGTTTGTCGCCAAAAGTGGAGACGTTGCCACCATCGCGTTAGAAGATCACAAAACAGTTAATCCTGACTAGTAGATTATAGTTTGCTTACTAGAAGGTATAAGTGTACTCCGAAGAATCAACCTAAAACATCGTATGGTACTGAGCATCGTATGATATGACAATGCAAGCTCACACTCCTCCCGGCAAACAATTGCGTTTTTACTAGAGCAAAACGTCGAAATTCTCGACCATCCGCTTTACAGCCCTGACTTGAGCCCTAATGATTTCTTTACTTTCCCTAAAATTAAGCAATGTCCTCGTGGTTAATGGTACTGAACACAAGAAGAGGCGTTTGACGTATACAAAACGGCCATTTTGAAGCCCCACTTCGGAGCGGAATAAGTGGTTTCAAAACTGAATCGACCAAATGAAAAAGTGTATTAATTATCACAGCAAGTTCTTAAAAAAACAATGAATAGTACTTGAGGTTTAAATTGTCTTTAGATTTTACAAACGACAGAACTTAAAAGGCACCTCTCGTAAACCGGGTTGGCCTCCCTCTTTATTTTGCACAGGTACCTAATGACCGAAGTATCCGTGTCCGGTGCACATGTGCCAACCAGCCGCTACGATGTTGAGCAGCGAAAGGTTTCCTAATCCAAGAGCCGCAATCATGGTGCAACGCTCTACGGCCCAACGACTGAATTCTTTAAGCGTGTGTTGGGCCGTGTCATCCGGCGCGCCACACTCATGGTAAGCCGGGTTGGCCTCCCTCTTTATTTTGCACAGGTAATGACCGAAGCAACCGTGTCCGGTGCACCTGTGCCAATCTAAATGTTACGGTCCCATGAGATCTCTCTATAGTCAGTCCATGAACGACGGGAGTAGTGCCTCTATGGTATAAGTTCCATAGAGACAGTTCTCCAGGTTCTCCTTAGATCTTTGCTGCATCCGTTCGTGCGCTTGTTAGTAGAAACTATTCCCCGATTCTGGCCCCACCTCTCAGTGGTCACCGATCCTGACCCCAGGGCCGATCCACCGCCCCCGCTGAACCTAAAAAAAAAAAAAAAAAAAAAAAAAAAAAAAAAAAAAAAAAAAAAAAAAAAATAGCCCCCCATTTGAATTGATTGCGCTAGGTCTCAGCAGTGCCCGGCGCCTCCTTCAGGTACTTACGAAATACGCTAATTAAACAATACACCTTGCTCACCACGGTAACAATAGGCTTATCGACCCTTTTCTATTGTTCGATCTCGACTCGGGCGCGTTATTGTGTTACCGAGTATACTACCTGGATGGACCCTTCACCCACCGACGTCTTCATTCATGCCTTCTTTATGTGTGTATTATACTGTAGGTGTTTGTGATAGGTATTAGCGATAGGTATTTGCAATAGGTATTACCGATAGGTATTTGCAAAAGGTACTTATTTGCGATTCATTATCTTATTATCTTACAACCTCTTGGAGCTATTTCGATTTATAAGGAATACAGTTCTAACCTAACCTAACCTAATTAGAATTTACACAAGTAATCCGTCGGTAGCCTAAACTAACCTAAACCTTCTTTTACCAAACCTAACTTGACCAAACCTAACTAAAATCAACCTAACTTCTCATTTCAAACTAACCTGCTTTCACCTAGTCTTCGTTCAAGTTATGTTTTAACCTAAATACCTAAACTTCTTACCTATCCAAACTAAAGCATCCTACATATCGTATACATACTTACCTATATTGTGCATATTGTATTGTGTTATTTTATTTAGTTTTACCTATTTCTAACTCATTATTTTTGTCTGCGATAAATGCAATTCAACCTAATGTAGCCTTTTTTATTCTTAAACTTAGTATGTAAGTATGTCTCATTATCTAATACTATATGTTTATTTTCACATACATTTTTATGTTCTTTGTAACACGATAGAAAGTAAACTCGTAGCTACTTGTTTCTTTGTATTATTAAAATAATAACTAGGCGTGTGAGGCATCTCTTGTGCACTTGTTTTCATTGTTATAACAGCTTAATTGCTTTATTGATAGACGTCTATTATATTTTATGCTGACAATGGATTATTATGTGGATATAATTTGGGTTTGAGTACAGGGAGCGTCTGTTTAGATGAACTTGTTGAGACATGTTACTTTGTATGATTTAAAAAAAATAACGAGACGTGTCAACTGGTTTCAACATGATTTAGTCTAATACGTCGGCATTTCTTGTGTGTTGGTATTCATTGTTATAACAGCATAATTGCTTTATTGGTAGACATCTATTATATTTTATACTGACAATGGATTTATTGTTTCCTATTATGCTTTTGAATTTGGGTTTTAGTAAAGAGAGCGTCTGTATTAGATGAACCTGTTGAGACATGATTTGAACGATACTGTATCCTGCTCACTATCACAGTATAAAAGCCGAAGAGAAATGGCTTTGAGTAAGTATTACTGTCGTGGCAGTCCTCTGTATCAGAGCTCCTTGTATCTACTGCAGTATATAGAAATATAGTGTTAATTCAACAGTGAAGTGTTTAAGTGTTTATAGAAAGACCCAACAATGGATGTAAGTATGTCTTTTATTACCGTAACTTACTTTGTTTTGTTTTCACTTGTGTTCTTTGTGTTTTAATTATCAAGATTGTAGACAGTGTGTAAATTATTGTTTTATATTGTTTCAGTTCACTGAAAATACTTTCAAGAACTATTACTACCCGGATGATAATAAAGACGAATCAAGCGATGAAGAGGGTACGCTTGGTCTCAAAGTTAAACAAGCCATCGCAAAGAAACGTTCAGGAAACAATATCGATAGCTTCTTTGAACGACCTAAAAAGCAGTCTAAAGTTGTGAAACGGTCTTCAAATGTGAGCAAAAGTTCACCAGACGGTGTTGCAAACTTGTCATCCGGACAAGACGACGGGGCCTATGCATCACATTTGATTAAAATCGAGATATATGATATGCATAAAATCAAAAACGTCCCACCCATGGAACACTGGAAGCATGCGGACTTCAGATTGAAATATTTTGCGTTGGAAGACGATTTGGAGCTACAAAATACGCGAAATATTATTTATAACATAACAAAGCAATTAGCTTCTAAGGACAGTAGTGTGAAATATTTTATAGATAATAAGAAACAGTGATAGTTATAATTATTAATGATAGTAGTAGCTTAATGATTGTGTTAACGTATTTCTCATTTTTTACCTCTCCTTAAGTACATTTTCCATGTAACAGATTTTTTTGTGTCGTCTCGTTTTTTAAGTAACAAAGAATGTCAAGAAATATTTTGTAAATAATAAAATTAAAAAAAAAAATGTGTGGTTTAAAAGGTCTTTGTATTATATGAAAAAAATAAAAAATCTTATTCAAGTACACGTATTATTTTATTTCACAAAAAATGTTTTAAACATATTCCTTAATATAAGGTCATTACATACAGAATTATCAGAAAACAAACTTAGCATATCTGTCATAGTTTTTCCATGATATTTAAAATACAAATAAACTAGACAATATTCACCACAAACTGAAGTAAAATGGTTTTGAAGAGGTTTATTGTTATAAAACCACTGTCTGGTGTTTCTTTTTAAAAATAAGTTATGGTAACCTGAAGGTTTCCGTCCGAAGGAATCAAAATATTCTCCTATACCAGTAACATCAATGTGTATGGCAACCCAGTGAGAGCCTGGTTTCGTGTCAGGGTCCAAATTACTAACAATAAAGACAGGTAGATCGACCCAAATAGGTATTTTGTTAGCAGCAAAAACATTTGATTCAAAAAGTGGGTTTAATTTCTTCATACAAAATTGAATCTCATTAGTATCCATAATTACTTAATTAATAACAATTTATGTCTTGATGATGCTGCAAACAATGACTACAACAAAATAAAGTAAACGAAAGAAAACATTGTATTTATATAATTATGTTATTCAACTATTATAATCTACAGACACATCACGGTTTTTGTTTATTTCAATAATGTTGTCAAATTCTGCATACACGATACAATTAATGGTGCTAGTTAGAGCCGAATCAAAGCGTACTTCTATCCGAACACTTCCATGTCTAACAAGATTCCAGTGTGAAGTTGAACTAGCAGATAAATCAGGGGTTAAATCAAAACATAACAAACAATATCCTCCACCATAATCTGTTCTACTTATTCCATTACCTTCGTTGTGAAAATGAATACCAGTTCCAGAAAATAAGGTGTGATATGCCGCCGCTATTAAACCAGAACTAAATGACGGTTGTAATGTTTTAGAAGGAATTTCATGACCATCTACAAACAAACTAAATGAATTCATATTATAATTTTGAAAATTAAATGGATTCAAAGCTAAATTTCCATTAAAACCTGAATTTGATACAAATCCAATAATACAGCGTTTAGGAATTTGCCCGAGAAATATATTATCCAATGTTTTACCCTGGACCCCTGTTGGTATTGTGAGAACCTTAACTTCTGCTCTCGTAATGGGGTACTTCGCAGTCGTTGTTGCCAATACTTTTTGATGGGCTAACAAAACGCTAGGATTGATTTTCGTTCTTCTAACAATGAGACTAGCATCTGTTATTTGTACTTTAAGTTTTTTATCTTGATGACAAATTAAATTAAATGATTCTTTTGATCGGACTAACTTAATACGCAATTCAACACCATTTATCAAGAATTTCTCTTGGTTAAATATATCGCCATGCAAATGTCCAATCATTTCCACTTCCTTACTCTCTTTGATAAATTCTAGTCTTTTCTGAAATCCTTTGTTGTTGGCGTCAACGGTATCCATAAAACCTGGGGTATCCTCATACCATAACCCACAAGTAAGATGGGTTTTTTTGGCTGCCGGTCCATAGTTGAGAAGATTTTCCATATAAGCACGGTAAGCATATGTATTGTTTGGGGGTGATATGAGTTTTTGATTTAAATATACATCAAGTTGGTTGAAAAGGGAATGTAGCCAGTTATTGGTGGGTCCAACTCCGGCATCTGCTTTTAATTTTGTCCCATCTTGATTCAATACTTTAGCAGTAATATGTAACATTGTGTGTGATAGATCAATGTAGTCATCTCCTGATCCAGGTACTTGAAATTCAATGGGGCCATCATCACTTAAAGATGAAATTGGTTTGTAATGAATCCAATGTCCGCTTTCAATACTTGTTTGAGTTGATGGAAGGGCAAATATATCTAATTCAGATTTTGCACATTCACATGAATGACTGTGTAGAAATGACATTATTTAACTTGAAAATATATCGTTATTTTTATTATTATTTCTACTTCCTCTTCGTCGCGATGCTTTTCGAGTAATGAGTGGTTCTCTTCTTTTATTCGACATTTTATACCCAGATCCTGACATGAGAGAATCAATTTTTTCATCAGCCTTTCTTTTTAGGTTAGCGCTCGCTTCCTTAAATCGTGATCGAATGGAACTATCCATAGGACGAGAATTTACCATATCAGTTAACAAACCAACCCCTGCCCCTAAGGTTTCTTTTCCAATGGTTTTTAAACCGCTAGATAACAAAGGGAGCACTGATCTAAATAGTCCACCCAAAAAACTGCCTATACCATGTCCTCGTTGATATGGAACTCCCTTATAGACAATACCTATCCCAGAGCCGGCTTGGTGTGAATAATAATGTTCGTAAGGACAAGAGACTGACGATCTGTTGTAAATCATTTTACTCGTTGAAAGTGTAGCTTCACGCAAGAAGATCCAAATTGAAATGGTACTCTGACACCAGTCGTTGTTCTTATATCTATTTCAATGGTATCGAACTCTCTTCGTAAAACTGGTACATAATGAGCGGGTGAGAAGATGTGAGTTTTATAAGCTCCATAAATGAACTTAGTTGGATCTAAAGGTATTATTCTGAGTAATGAAGTAATAACATCTCCGACTACTTGTGGGTGTATTATATCAGTATAAACAAATATTTGAGATGGTAAACCTAAATATAAATTTGCAGGGCTTTTTCCTAATGTATTTTGTTTTAAATTTGTTTTCGGTTTAAAACCCAATTGCAGACTTAGTATCGGAGTTGTAATGATAGATGTTATTTCTTTATTTGTTGTTGCTATTCCAACCAGTTTTGTTAATCCATCATATCGAAATTTCACGTTATTTTTTAACTGTGGGTTTTCATTAAACGCTTGAAGAAAATGATCTATATTATCATATGTAGTGGCTGGTATATGAGTTTTTATATCTACTATTTTTGTAGTTTTGTCGGTGGGTGATAACACCTTTTTCTTTAAATAAATGATGTTTTCGTGCTCTTGAACATTATACATGGAACAAGGATATTGAAATTCCACCAACCCAACTACCCATTCTCCATCCAATTTAATGGTCTTTGGTAATTTAGTTAAGAAATGTGCAGTCGTGTTATCCGTGTAGTAATCTGATGAACTATTACTTAACAAAGTTAGATAAAAACTATTTTCACTCATATTTTCTTTAAGTTTGATTCAGGTATCCAAGAATTAAATTTATTAGGATAACCTTGCCACTTAACTAGTATTTCCTTTCTGCCAGCAACTCGACGCGAGCGTATTATTTTATCAATTTTATACTCGTTGGAGGGGAGGTAAGTTACCTTTTGTAATTCTTTAGAATAAAATGTACCAATGATGGGTTCACCTTCTAAATCCTTTATTGTATAAACAACTCGTGGCGATCTGTTAATAATCGAATCAATAATAAATATTTCATCACTCCAATTACTTTCATAACCTTTTTGAAACACATGCTTATATTTAGTGATTCTAACATGATCACCTACATTTAGTTTTTTAGTTTCTAATGAAATTTGCCTATCTTTTTTGCGATCATATAAATTACACCAAACAGTCATAATATTATTAGAGCTAACATCAACTGGGCGCATTTTAATGCTAGAATGATAGCTATGGTTGTAAGAATGTAGAAGATCTTGTAATATATTTGTGTAGTTATATGTATTCTTATGAGTGAAGTAACGCCACATTTTCATTTTAAGTGTTCTTTGAAACCTTTCTACTATACTTGCTTTAATGTCGGGGTTATTAGTGGTATAATAATTAATATTTTTGCTCTTAAAGTAATCTCTAACCGCCTTTGAAACAAATTCTGTACCTTTATCAGATTGGATGTGACGGGGAACAGAGCTGGCTTCAGTAAATATGCTTTCAAAACATTGTTTAACAGTTGCTGAATCCTTCTTCTTCATGGCTCTTGCAAAAGCATATTTACTGAACACATCAATAACACAAAGAATATATTTATACCCATCATTATATTGACTATAAGTACTCATATCACTTAAATCAGCTTGCCAAAGTTCATTAAAGTTCGAGAGAATGTATTTATTTCTAGTAAATCGTCTATGAATAGGTTTATGCAGCGTGTGCGTATCTTGAGATTGTAACCATTTTTTCACTTCCTCTTTGTTCATTTGACCTTTCATTTCCTTTGATAAATTATTTAAACTGCTATAGCCAGCTGGATTAGAGACGTCATAATAGATTCTGTTAATATCTAATAAGGAGTCCATCTTTCCCACTCTATTTTCTTTCCGGATCGCTTTTGCTCCCGTGTAGCAAGAGGCGTAGAAGTATTATTATCTTTATCTGTTGAGGCTCTCGTCTTCACAGATGTGGAGGGGGTAAAGGGTTCAATCAAAGGAGTACCATTAATAAATGCTAAATTTGTAGGATTACCTATGCATGACCTAGGAACTTCGATATCTTTTAAAAGTAAAGCAAACACTTCCCATCCAATTGGCTTAGGACGTTTAAGACATCTAACGGTGTCGCTTACCAAATCAGTAATATTACTATTTTGAATGGTTTGGTTATTTATAACAACTTCACCAGTCTGTTTCCACCAAATTTTCGGTTTACTTGAAACAATGTAATCTAACAACGTTCGAGCTTTTTTTTCATAAGATTTAGGTAATATGTTTATAATTTTTGACGGACTAATTGGCATTAGTTCTTGATTTATTTCGCCAGGTGGTGTATTAAACGATGACGGTGTGGCTGCTTCAGTTACATTATCTGTAACTGACTCATTATTTTCAATCTCCTCCTTTTTGTTCACTTTTGTTTTTATAATATCATTACTTTCGTTGATGACTTGATCTACCCCCTCCATCACGATGGGTATTCTAAACGGTTTTCGATCTGTTTCAATAAAATGTAGAAATCTTTGTAATGCTTGAGAATATAACGTCCACTTTTCGCGATCATTCATTTTACTTTTAAGGATTTTTTGCATTTCTCCATCTAGCCGAGATGAGGAATTTTCGGGTGGACTCTCATTCCTTTTCAGCCTTTCAATAAAATCTGATTCAACTAATAACATTTTTTTTGTGTTTTCCATTTTGTTTATGATAAAGAGTTCACTAAAGCACTTAAAACTGCACCTAAAATAATAGGTAGAAATGCACCTCCTTTTTGAACTATAACAGTTTTTCTTATTTTATGTTTCCCTTTCGAAACTAATTTTCTTAAAATATCTTTATATTTTTTTAGTTTCGTCTTTTCTTTTTTTTCTAATGGAATTTTCCCATTTAGGACGTTATAAATGCACTCACAAATAATGTTGATCTCTTCATCGTCACAAGATTTAAGTAATGCAGTACGATATTTGGGTTTAAGCAACTGCAATGCTTCAAGTAAATGTTTATATGTGTTTACTCTTGCATGCATCATGTAGAACTGACTAAAATATGGTGATTTTTATCATATTTAAACCCCTTTTTAGGTACATACACTGTGCAATGCCCATCAAACGGAAATATTTTTGTTTTAAAACGGCATATGTCATTTGTATTTTGTTTCAGGTCAATCATGAGGTAACCATGAGCCTCCTTTGTAGCATCTTTGTAGGCTTCGTCCACAAACTTTGAGTTTTCTGGGTAAACTTGTCGTGACAGGTAGCGTATTTGAGTTTTATCCCTGGGATTTTTAAAAAATACAATGTAGCTTGTATTCAATGAAATATCACGTTGACCTCTACCTTGATGAAATACGTTTTGTGTAATATAAAAAACACTTAAGTTTCTATGATGACTACCTTTCGTAAAAATGTCAACGATTCGTCCATCTGATTCTCTCATCAAATCATCCATAATAAGAAGTTTAGGTTTCTTCCCATCAAACATTGAAAAATCTGGTATTCCTTGACTATAATTTACATTTTCCAGATTGTAGAGAGGTTGCATTTCATCATAACACCAAATAATTACATCAAATTCAACATTACATATCTCTTTGGAGTTATTCAAAAAGTTTGTAACAAATTGCGTTTTACCACACCCACTAGGACCTGCGACAATGGTGGTGAAAGGATGATAAAAGTGAATCATTATTAAATATCGTAATCTATGTGTATGTGTGTATGTGTGTGGGTGAGTGTTGATATGTTAACGGATGGACTTTAAATGGTAATATTCAGAAAGATGATTACTATTTAAACAACTCAGATATAGTAGACAAAAAAACAAAACAAAATGATTACGTAAATTTTTTTTTTTTATTTATGATCACACTTTTAACATTATTTTTTTTGTTTCATATTTACAAAAATACCTTAAAAGATACAATAAAATAAAATTCATACATTTTTTTACATGTTTACAAGTAATACCTTAAAAAATATACAATGTACAAACAATAATTTGGAATTCGAATGTTCTGTGTGATTATATTACAACTTTGAAACTTTTTCATTATTGCGGTATTTTATAATGACCCCACGCTAGAGTGTCAGAAGAGTTTTCTAATAAGTACCGTTTTGTATCTTCATGCGATAATGATATTTTATTTATTTTTTGAGTGAATATTATATGTTTTATAGACTTAAATCTTAGCATTTGAGCGCGTTGCAAATTTTTATTAAATAAACACGTTTTGTAATTGTCAAGAGTAAATTTTTTTGTAACACATTTATTGACTCCTTTGGCTTTTGATAAAACACCGTATTTTTCGGTTTTCTCATCATTCTCGTCATATTTTTCAACATCTAAGGTATACATTTTAGATCTCAGACCTACAAACTCTTTTAAAATTCTACCATTATTTTCATCTTTGAAAAACCCTAATCGCTTTTTATTTATTAACGGCAAATCATATTTATTGTTAGGAGGATAGTCAGATGTATCAAAATATAAATTAAGATCTGATTTTATATCTGCGTAATAATTTTCCGTGAAAATTTGATATACTAAGCTATCAGTATCTGTATAAAGAAGCTTAAGATTGTCTGGATATTTGGTTTTCATGTAGCTGTAGTGAAAGTCATACATCAAAGTTTTCGATATATCTAATACGCAAAATCCCAGATAAATCGGTTTATTATAAAATATTTTAGTTTTATTCAATTGAACGGCCACTAAATTCTCAGAGAATATGGATAAACTATGGAACTCAGGTTTCGCTATCAAAGATTGAACCCCCTGCGTTTTTCCTCGATTTTCCCAGTGATTTAATAATTTGACATTTACGCGTTTTGCAACATTTTCCATGGTTTTACCGAACACTGAATTATTCATTAGTTTAAAGAAATCTTTTTCAAAATCGGATGATGCCTGTGATCGCATGTGGGTGTTCAAATTTATGTAACTTTTTAACCACATAGACTGCTGAAATTTAAGAATGCGATGGATTTTACTCAATTTCAAACCATTCTTCAAACACTGTTTTAGATTTCTATAATGAATGACATAATTCGTTTTTTTATTTAAATTAGGAATTAATTTTTTTTCTTTGGAATTACCCAAACAAACGTTTTCAGGACAAAATGGCAAATCTGAATGAGAGTCATGCAACTCGTTAGGGTATTCGAGATCAACTTCTAAAATTAAACCATGATCAGCGTCATCAGATATATTAAAGTCAGTATCTGTATTAACCCATTCAAATTTACCGGTAGGAAGACATTGAGACATAGCCCACCCGTAAAGGTTATTTGCATCAAAGTACATAAGAAATGACGATGGGATATTTTGATTATAATCTTCCAAAAAAATATTATTAGCCTTCGCGTATCTATTACTACATTGTGATATGCCACCTCGAATATTTTTTGATATAAAAGCTATTTTATCGATATCAGTTAGGAGTTCTAGTTTTATTTTTGTAGTTCTTAACATTGCATCCCAACTTAATCCCGGAGCAGTATAATAATGAGCGGGGTCTAATCCATACGTCTTAAGACAAAGGTTTCTAAAATTTTCAAATATATCAGTTAGTAATAGAACATCAGTTTTTAAATATAAATCAGAATAATCACCCATATTTTTGCATTGAAAATGAGACCAAACATCTTTTGCGTGATCATAATCCTCTTCTGAGATGTGACTATCAGACAAGGAACTAAAGAAATCATCATTAGAGGGAAGAGCTGTTAAGTTTAAAGAATCGTATGATGACATGTGTTCATAGGGATAGACACCCTTTCGTAATAAGCGTTTAAAATCCTCCTCGCATGAAAAATTCAATTTTAATTCATGAAATTGTTCAGGCAACAAGTTTTTTGCCAATTTGTCAAGACTACTGGACATAAATTTAAGTGAATCGACAAATCTCAATTTAATTGTGCGATTATTTATTTGTAAGCTCTTAGAAAATGAAATGTATTTCTCTTTGTTCTCTGGAATCAGTTCAATGTCGCCTTCCGCCAAACCAAGCCCATGCACTATAAAATGACTATCATAGTTACACAAATTATGGAAAAATACAGGTACAAAATTAGGTGCCCTGTATTTTTCAGAACAAAATGTATGTGCCACTCCTTCATAAAGACCAGTATGGTAATTATAGGAAATGACTGAATCCTCGTTTAAATTTTTATCACAAATATAACATGTACTACTCTGAGCAATATGCACATTATTTGCATTAGATAAAGGCAATGGAGTTTTTACAAAAGTATTTCTCCTACAAATGGCCTTTAAGTCTTGTTCCATATACTTCATAAATTCCTGGGTGCAATTTTTGCCTTTATATGTTCTGTACACTGACAATTTATCATTATAAGAACATTTAATGTAGTATCCAAAACTATATACCTCATGTTTTTGTACATTTGTTGTTGAGGATGTAGTAGGATTAATTGTACCTGTTTGAATCGGGTTTAGAAAGGCCTCGAAATCAGCATAAATAACAAAAGGTACCCTTAATTTACGTTCATAATTATCGAAAGTAAGTATATTGGAGGAAACGTTTTCATTGAACCAGTTTTTCTTTTTATCCTGTTCTGAAGGTAAATGTGTACAAACATGGAAACAATCGTTTCTTTGATGATTCATTAAATTGTTGCGAATTGTAAAGTTCGACAAACAACCATCACAAATATGTGCAGCATGCTGTGTATTTGATAATTGTTTAGATACTAACCTAGATAAATTTTTGATATAGCAATAATGCCCCTTACTGTCTTTGGATATGTACAATAAATTCAAGTGGGTAGCTTTTTTGCACTTTGTTAAGTGTAATGGGCCTACTACGTCATGTTTTTTACTTTTCGAATTGTATTCAAGACCAAAAACGTTTATACTTATATCATTCATTTTTTCAAATTTTTGAATATCTCCAACCTTAAGTGGGAAAGTTAAATTTCTAAAATTTAATTTATTTTTATGCGCTATATACGATTTCGCAGTGTTTGAACGATGACTTGTAGGTGGATACAAGCCTGACAATACAGCCCATCTAAAACATTCATGATCATTATTTTTTACATTAATAACTGCTTTTCTGTTCTGAATATCACGTGGTAATTCGATATAGGAAGAACCACGCAATGGATTAAATTTGTTTACATTGACATCTAGATAGTTAAATTTTACTAAACTCCATCCACTGTCTTTTCTCTCAAAGTTAAATAATTTTGTTAATATATCTTTAACAACTGACTCGAAAATATCATCTTTGTCGCTGCTAACATCAACTACATTGTTACATAATTGGAAATCAAATGTATTATTTACTTGTTTGCTCTCTTGAGTAAAATCCGCATTCAAAATAAAGTTTACTTTTAAAGCATGGTGATCAGTGAGGGAACGATCCAATAATGCAAAGATTTTCTCTTTATTTCCTAGTAAAATGGATTCGGGAGTAAATGGTTGGTGAACATTTTCATTTAATAGTATTCTGTAAGTGGCCACCCTATTCTTAAAAGCATTTTCAATTAACTGAACATTAACCCATTCAATGTCAGCCCTTAAAACATTATTTTTGTGAAGATTACTATTTAAATGATTTTTAAAATATCTTTTAGAAACAAACTTATTACACACAGAACATTCAATTTCATGATTATTATTTGTACTCACAATGACATCGGGAACTGGTTCGGATGATGTTGATGCTACAGGTTCAGCAGCTGCTGAACGGTTTTTCTTCACCAAGAATTCTTCGGTCTCCAAAACTGCAGCTGTCCTTTTTACTCCCCGTCCTATTTGAGAAGATCTATAACAATACATAATAAACATAAATATCTTAATGTCAGATAAAATAAAAATAATTACTAAAACGGTTGGTTGTATATACTAACGTAAGTCTTTTCGACACTGCTGGCAATAGGCCCGCATCATCAAAACTCCATCAATCACATCTGATGACTGAGTATTCCCCTTGGAATTTTTGATATGCCCATCACATGGTGTATAATACGGTATAATATCAGAATCTTCCAGTAACGAGTGAGGTAATTTGTTTGATATATACCACATTCTTATATTTCTATGAAAATATGCTAAAATAAATTCTTTACTTAATTCCTCAATCTTATTACGAGGCAAAGTGAGACCAATATGATAGTAAGTAAACACCATTATGGAAAAGGATATCACAGTACAAGCACGGCACCAAAACACTGAATGATATGAACTCGAGATACCCCGCTTATATAACCAGCACTCTCCCACCCCACGTTTATCCTAACAATAAGTTCTGGTCACAACAAGTTAGGAGGAACCCATCCTTTGTTAAACAGGTACTGGTTAAGAGTTATAAACATGTATGAACAGGAATACTTTTACTTACGCCTCTCGATGTAGTTGGCTCACAAGACGGGCAGCCTCGCATAGATCTTCATTTTCTTCTATTTCTTCACAGAGTCTGATAAGTTCAAGATCGTAGACATCACAACTCAAAGAGTCCATTATGAAATGAGAAATCATACAGTGCTTTCTTTCATTTAAATAGTTGACTACAGGTATAAGATTTCTAAGAGTGGGGACTGTAATCTTTACAAATGAGAAGTATTAAATTAAAACTTGTTGTAATGTGATACAATAAAAATAATCTGTTACATGGAAAATGTACTTAAGGAGAGGTAAAAAATGAGAAATACGTTAACACAATCATTAAGCTACTACTATCATTAATAATTATAACTATCACTGTTTCTTATTATCTATAAAATATTTCACACTACTGTCCTTAGAAGCTAATTGCTTTGTTATGTTATAAATAATATTTCGCGTATTTTGTAGCTCCAAATCGTCTTCCAACGCAAAATATTTCAATCTGAAGTCCGCATGCTTCCAGTGTTCCATGGGTGGGACGTTTTTGATTTTATGCATATCATATATCTCGATTTTAATCAAATGTGATGCATAGGCCCCGTCGTCTTGTCCGGATGACAAGTTTGCAACACCGTCTGGTGAACTTTTGCTCACATTTGAAGACCGTTTCACAACTTTAGACTGCTTTTTAGGTCGTTCAAAGAAGCTATCGATATTGTTTCCTGAACGTTTCTTTGCGATGGCTTGTTTAACTTTGAGACCAAGCGTACCCTCTTCATCGCTTGATTCGTCTTTATTATCATCCGGGTAGTAATAGTTCTTGAAAGTATTTTCAGTGAACTGAAACAATATAAAACAATAATTTACACACTGTCTACAATCTTGATAATTAAAACACAAAGAACACAAGTGAAAACAAAACAAAGTAAGTTACGGTAATAAAAGACATACTTACATCCATTGTTGGGTCTTTCTATAAACACTTAAACACTTCACTGTTGAATTAACACTATATTTCTATATACTGCAGTAGATACAAGGAGCTCTGATACAGAGGACTGCCACGACAGTAATACTTACTCAAAGCCATTTCTCTTCGGCTTTTATACTGTGATAGTGAGCAGGATACAGTATCGTTCAAATCATGTCTCAACAGGTTCATCTAATACAGACGCTCTCTTTACTAAAACCCAAATTCAAAAGCATAATAGGAAACAATAAATCCATTGTCAGTATAAAATATAATAGATGTCTACCAATAAAGCAATTATGCTGTTATAACAATGAATACCAACACACAAGAAATGCCGACGTATTAGACTAAATCATGTTGAAACCAGTTGACACGTCTCGTTATTTTTTTTAAATCATACAAAGTAACATGTCTCAACAAGTTCATCTAAACAGACGCTCCCTGTACTCAAACCCAAATTATATCCACATAATAATCCATTGTCAGCATAAAATATAATAGACGTCTATCAATAAAGCAATTAAGCTGTTATAACAATGAAAACAAGTGCACAAGAGATGCCTCACACGCCTAGTTATTATTTTAATAATACAAAGAAACAAGTAGCTACGAGTTTACTTTCTATCGTGTTACAAAGAACATAAAAATGTATGTGAAAATAAACATATAGTATTAGATAATGAGACATACTTACATACTAAGTTTAAGAATAAAAAAGGCTACATTAGGTTGAATTGCATTTATCGCAGACAAAAATAATGAGTTAGAAATAGGTAAAACTAAATAAAATAACACAATACAATATGCACAATATAGGTAAGTATGTATACGATATGTAGGATGCTTTAGTTTGGATAGGTAAGAAGTTTAGGTATTTAGGTTAAAACATAACTTGAACGAAGACTAGGTGAAAGCAGGTTAGTTTGAAATGAGAAGTTAGGTTGATTTTAGTTAGGTTTGGTCAAGTTAGGTTTGGTAAAAGAAGGTTTAGGTTAGTTTAGGCTACCGACGGATTACTTGTGTAAATTCTAATTAGGTTAGGTTAGGTTAGAACTGTATTCCTTATAAATCGAAATAGCTCCAAGAGGTTGTAAGATAATAAGATAATGAATCGCAAATAAGTACCTTTTGCAAATACCTATCGGTAATACCTATTGCAAATACCTATCGCTAATACCTATCACAAACACCTACAGTATAATACACACATAAAGAAGGCATGAATGAAGACGTCGGTGGGTGAAGGGTCCATCCAGGTAGTATACTCGGTAACACAATAACGCGCCCGAGTCGAGATCGAACAATAGAAAAGGGTCGATAAGCCTATTGTTACCGTGGTGAGCAAGGTGTATTGTTTAATTAGCGTATTTCGTAAGTACCTGAAGGAGGCGCCGGGCACTGCTGAGACCTAGCGCAATCAATTCAAATGGGGGGCTATTTTTTTTTTTTTTTTTTTTTTTTTTTTTTTTTTTTTTTTTTTTTAGGTTCAGCGGGGGCGGTGGATCGGCCCTGGGGTCAGGATCGGTGACCACTGAGAGGTGGGGCCAGAATCGGGGAATAGTTTCTACTCTTGTTGACGCGCCATCCGTAGTTCTTCGGGTGCAGGAAATTCATTTAGGGCCCTGCACCTGACCCTCTCCCTATGCGCGTCGACTAGCACCTGAGCCTCTAACTCCCATGACAATGTGCTCGCTTAGGGGCATGCCGCCGCCCACTACACCGTCACATAGCCCCGGATCAGCCATAAAACAAACCTAACCTAACCTATCTATAGGATAACCTTACGAGAATCCTGAAAAGTTAACGGTTTCAGTTTTAGGACTAATGATAATATGGCAAACAATACGTTATGACTAAAAACTTTATGTAAAACAAACGGTCTAGGAAAGTAACACAACTACATAAAACATAAAACAAAATTAAAAAAACGTAGCTCTCAGCTCTAACTCCGTATACATAGGTATGATTACGGCAATAGTTATTTGTACAACAAGAGATCAAAGTTTGATATTTCTTCGAGTGCTTATTTTGAGTCCCGTGCAAGCGAAAGATTCTATAATTTAGAATCTTGAGCGTAGTAAGGGATTCAAAAGCGCACGAGATGTAAATAACTTTGATCTCGTGTAGTACACAAAAATTTTCCGACAAATATGTAGTAGGTAAAGGTATACGCAAAGATGTACGAAGTGAGTACGAAGATGTGTCTAGTATGAGTATGGTGTGGTTACGAGTATGGTATGAATATGAATATGGTATAGGTGCGAAGGTGCGGGTATATTAGTAGCGGGAATCACGGGTATGAGTGCAAGTATAGTTTGGTATGGGCAGTATTGTTTAGGTATGAGTACGAGTATAGTGTGGGATGGGTATGAGTAGACCCACTTGAATCCTAAAAACAGTCCGTTCAAAATCGACAGGAGAACCGATTTCGCTATATTTTAATGGGGGTGATTGTTTCATTTTTCACATACCCAGTCCAGTCTACAAGTTTTTAATGCAACAATATCAATAACTAGCATTTGCCACCTTGTTTGCAAACTAGCAACAACCTTAAATGGCCATTGGTAAACTTTATCTCGTTGCAGTAAGGTATGCAAATGGTCAGTTAACAGTGTTTACGATGGTAGCTAGCAATTGTTTTACGTCATTAAAACGACAATGCATCTTGTGTAAAATAACCAATCGAAGAGAATTGTTAAGAAAACTAAACCTCGATTTTTTAAATAATGGTTGGATTAAAGAATAAATACGCAAGATGCGTTCAAAATAAAATAAAAATACGCTCAAGCTCAAAGCAAACAGGCTCAAGTAGCACTGTTGACCGTGTATAAACTTATAAAGCTACGGAACCCTCTCCATCGCGCATTTGTTGATACTAAGCAGTAGTTTTAATAGCGCTGCTCATTGCGTTCATTTTGCAGCTTTTAGCAAGAAAAGATAGTATATGTGTACTAAAATCGCTATAACTTAAGTATAAGTGTTGTTTTAGTATTTATTATTCAGACGTTATGTCTATAAAAGCCATAACTAACCCATATATGCAGCTACTGAATAACAAATAATATGTGGATTTCATTACAGCTTCCAGTAATAGCGTCCACCTTTATTCAAAAACTAGCATTAAAACAGAAACTGCAACCGCTTTTATACAGTTGAAAGTGTTCACCGACGCTTCTTTTCAGCATTTAGTAGCCACTATCACATTTTTCTTAATATTGTCTGCTTAATATCTCACGACACAAAATATATACAGCTAATTGCTGCTAATGCTGCTATTATGCAGCTTTTAGTAACCACAAATGCTTTAAGCTGAATAATGTCTGACTAACTGTGTAAGAAATAAGTATTATTCAGCTTTAATATGCAAAACCAATACTATGCAAAATTTATTCAGCATTTAGGCCCCACTAGGCCCACATATTTTCTTATTCCGAATTTAGTAATTTCCACCGCTTATACACAAAATTTATGCAATCTTAATTTGAATAAGATGATAATTTTACTCTATTATCCTGCTTGTGTGTTACTTGGGTAACTAATTACCTTACATGGACGTGTCAAAGAAACATATAGACTGATTAAAAAAAACCGGACAAGTGCGAGTCGGACTCGCGTTTCTAGGGTTCCGTACATAAGTCCGACTCACGCTTGACTGCACATTTCTAATAGGTTTTCCTGTCATCTATAGGTAAAGAACTATTTTGTGTATTTTTTTTCAAAATTTTAGATCTACCTAGTAGTTTCGGAGATAAAGGGGGGGAATGGTAATTTTTTGGCTATTTTGTTAAATAACTTCGAACTTAGGGCTTGCATTCCGGAATTCCGGAATTTCGAAATTCCGGAATCTCGGACAAATTTTCCGATATTACAATTCCGGAATTGATAACACTCAATATCGAAAATTCCGGAATTGGATTTAAGTACTTTTTGTAGGTTTTAATACCTTTATTATTAAAAATTGTTAAGTAACTACACTGTACGGGTGTTTTTTGTCGTTATTAAGTGCTTCTTAGTCATTCAGTGAGCTATAGTATAGGTATATTTTACTTTTCCGTTTGCTAAAGCAGTGGGACAAAATGGGCTGATAATAAAAACATAAAAAAACAATAAAGCAGAGCGATTTACTTGCTTAGAATAGTCAGAATCAGAATAGTCTGAATCCTACATAAGCGAATTTGTAGAATTGAAATTTAATAATATTTGGACTTTTTATCTTGAATTGAATTCAGAGAAAAAGAGGTTTTTTTCTATTAACGATTTCGAATCCTGTAGAAGCACATAATATATGATATTCTGAATCATAATTAGGAACTAGGAAGGAAAAAGCCAAACTTAGACCTTCAACTTCTTAAACAACACCACTACCTACTAGGTTAGGAAGAGTAGGAAGCTATTATATTTAACTATATTTTATAAAATTATGCATCGAATGGTTTGCTAGCAACTATAGTTTCCCCAAATAAATACCCAGTATCATTGAAGTGAATAAAAGTAACCATTTTAATAACGTGGTAAAAAACGTACCTACTTTTAATTAAATTTCTGTTAAACAATACTAATTTTAATAAACGTAAAGTATAAGAATTTCACATTTTTTGTTGTTTTTTACTAAAAAATCTAATAAAAATATGATAAACCCTAATTCCGGAACCAGTTCCGGAATTCCGGAATTGGAATCCAATATCGAAAATCAGTTCCGGAATTGGAAACCATCCGATATTGCAAGCCCTACGAACCTGTGTATTTTAAAATTATAAAAAAAACATGTCCATCTTTGGGTCACTAATTTACATATATATGTGTACCAAATTTCAACTTAATTGGTCCAGTAGTTTCCGAGAAAATAGGCTGTGACAGACGGACAGACAGACAGACGCACGAGTGATTCCATAAGGGTTCCGTTTTTTCCTTTTGAGATACGGAACCCTAAAAAGGAAGATTAACAGTTTTTCCTTCATACTAAATACAGGATGAACGAAAAAATCAAGATTGTGAATGCAATTAATAGGAATCAGTTTCACTTATACCTAGATAGATTGCTGACACCGAGACAAACACATATTATCACCTAAAAGTTTTATATTTTTCTGTAGATGTATCAGACTAATCATCATTTAACGACATCGGTGCAAAACTAATTCAGTTACTGAATCAGTTTAGTGGTAAGTAGTATCTAATGGATAAAATCCAAGATCTCTGCCGTGCACTTTGGTCATGGTCATCATTTTCTAATTCTGCACTTCCTAACACCTATAAATCAACATCCATGACAGCTTTTATTACAAAGTGCACGGCAGACATCCTGAAATCAAAGATGATCATCCTATAAAACGACATCCATGACGACTTTTATGACAAAACAAAGGTGGCCACCATGTTGGATTCCAAAATGGTCATCATTTTCGAATTCTGCACTCCCTAAAACCTATAAAACGATATCCATGACGACTTATAAAACTCGTCATGCCGCCATGTTGGATTCCAAAATGATCATCATTTTCGAAATCGGCACTCAATAAAACCAATAAATCGACATCCGTGACAACGTAAGTTATCTTTATATATAATTGCTACAGAATACAAAGTAAAAAAAAAAAGAAGCAAGAAGGTAATGAAACAAGCAAAAATACAGATGATTCTTCGACGCAATCGAGTGATTCTTAAATTGTGACCAGAATTTTTTTTATCATAAAAGATTTTATTTTTCAAATATTGTGAGAGTTCCGTGACATTTCGAACTTTATTTTTTTAAACGTTTTTGTTTATTTATGAGGATCTCGCTAGAATAATATAATCAAGGTATGTTTATGTTTGATGATTGAAATAGTAACTCAAAAAATAGTTATTTGTTTTACAAGGGGGCAAAGTTGTTGTTTAACCGCTCGTGCTAATATTAAATATTATCAATATTGATGAAAATTGAATCACGATCGTAGCGAGTGGTTCGAAAAATGGAATCTTGAGCGTTGCGAGGGTTTCAAAGCACGAGGGTTAAACAAAATTTGCCACCGAGTGAAACACAAAATTTTTCACCACACCAACCTGAAGCTAATATTAAATGTAAAATATCAAACCAAATAAAATCCAAATTAATGTTATTAAATATTTATCATCCAAGATCATCATTTAAAAGTCAATCCTACCAGCATACAACTCAAATTTTGCATTTGATTACTTTGCCTCACATGTGAATAAAATGCAACTTTGCTATCAGTTGCTGAAGTGCAAAGTAAGCCTTTCCGAGCTGGTGTGGTGAAAAATATATTTGTGTCTTTTATTCCTGCCGAAGGCTTTTATTTTTCCTTTTTCTTCTACACAAGTTATAATACAGTAATATTATACATTTTGCGTTTGCGTCAAATCCGGTAGTTCTGATTTTTTGCAGACTTGTTTATGATGTTAGCCCAATGAATAATCCAAGTTTGTGACCTCGAGCGCCGAACGCAACTTTGTCAAAAATCGAATAAACCGTTCTTTTTTTATATTTGGGCGATTATAACCCTAAAGTACTAGTTTTTGATAGTAACTTCCTAGGGCGTTTTTAAAGTAGACTAAATTTTCTACAATAAGAAACTAGAATTGTCTCTGTACATCTAATATTTTCCGAGATAAAGCCTTTCAAAATGTATAATGTTTCCGAACTTGTATTCGTAGGCTAAGTAAGTGCAGTGAGTATACACTTTTGTTTCAGGCGATGCCGGTTGGCACAATTGTTTCTAAGGTCAATCAAAGCTGATCTGGCCCGGTAGCCACAAGATCATTTTATTATTAAGAATTCATACTCGTACGTGGTTTGGAACGTAGCGTTCTGAAGTTTTTCGGGGGTCTATTATAAACCCTCAATATACCGTGGAATGTCGTTTGAACTTTTTTTTGTCTGTTTCTTTTTGATAACAGTGTGAAAGGGACAGAGATAATAGAACCCAAGTATTTCGAACTTGTATTAGACCCCGCATGTTGAAATGACATTTGACTATAAAGGTCACTTGAATGTCATTTTGTCTTACTCAGTGAGCAAAATCGCATTTTGCTCACTGTTTTTAAGCAGCAAAGTACCCTTGTTCGAGCTGCTGAGGTGAAAAAATATATGTCAACAGTCGAGTTTTTTTGTTTGTTTTAATAATTGTTGTAGTTTAATGTAACAGAAAATTATACTTTTTTCAACTTGATGTACTTTTCTTATTTATTGATATATCTGGTTAATTATTTTTTATCATGATATAGAGGATATTCACAGTCACTTGGTATGTATTTTGGCTAATCCATTCAGCCATTTTCAATTTAGAGTACTTGAAAGTCAACAGTGGATTGTGAAATTTTTTGAACGTTTTCTAATAATTTGTTAGACCAAGTATTGAAAATGTTACGGTATGTTATATAATTGTGATCTAAGCTTAGAATAAATTTAAAAGTGGAAAAATTACTGTCTTGGGTGAGATTTGAACTCACGGCCGCTGGATCGATACTCCAGCGCTCTGCCATCTGAGCCACCAAGACCTCATCCATAGCCAGCAAATCTTTCCACCATATTATAGGTCAAGGGGACCCTTAGCGACATCTACCGCAAGAGTGTTACACTTCTTAAACGGCTACCGGGTTCTTAAGCTTAATAGCCATCGTTCGCAGACGTTTCTGCTTGTTAAAAATTAAAAATTAATTGTGATCTATTCACAAAGCCCTTTCATTGGATACCCCACATGGTATGTTGAAAGGAAAATACTACTGCCGACTTTATGACGTCACAGCAACTATCCCCACCACTTTCGCGCTTGTCATCTCATATATTTGTGTTCAGGGCATTACATTGAATGTGTCGATTCGGTACCATATTCATCCATATCCGAGACGACATGATCGAAAATCGATTTCTAGAAGACTTTTCTTTCGTTGACCGGGCCACTAAACAGTACTCGACTTTTTTAAATTATTTCATAGAATAAGAACACAAAAACAAGCGTCGCCGGGTTGTAGATACAAGACAACGGAAATAATTTTGAGTCAAAATCAACATTCGACGAGATATGATTTAAATAATGAGTAAAGCTTTTATTTATATACGTACGCCATTTGCCTGCAATAAATATACATATTAGTAAATTGTTTGTACATGTCTGTTGTACCTAAATTATGAGTCTACTTTACCAATGTTTTGTAATATCAGCAATAATAATCGATCAGGTAAGGATATAAAATAGCAACATTAATGTTCTGCAGTTGTTCATTATCAGAATATCATCTCTATTATAAAATAAGTTTGTTATAATATATGTAGGTACTAAAAAAGTACTTCCCTTTAAAAAAATTAGTTTTTAGAAAATATTTTTTTCCACTCCCGTACTTTTATTTGTAATATAAAGGGTCGTGCACACATCTTTAAAACCCTACCTTATAGTTGCCAAGAAAAGTCTTTAGTATATTCCCCAAAAACGCATTTGTGCTGCGATGAGTAAGTTTCTTAAGTAAAAGAGATAAATGAAATTTGAGCTTACACATGCAAATACTTATTTAATACCTAAATTTAAAATAACTGGTGTAACAACTATAAGTTGGTAAAAGCAGAATAAACGGTGGCGTAAGTTGAAATTTAAAAGAACTAGTAAAAAGTTAGTGTTTCCAATAAGCCACTTACACAGTGGTTCCATCCTTGTGTAGAAAACTTGAACAAAAAAAAATATATAAAAATAGTCGAATCACTTAAATCAGAATGTAATATTTTACAACAGAACACAGAGACAAGAAAATAAAAGAATATAAAGAAAAGAAATAAAAATAAAATAACAACAAAAAGTATTCGCGCGGTAAGGATCGAACTCGGGATTTCCTTGACGGGCACAAGTTGCCAGAACGTCAGAGCCACTAGACCACGAGCCCGGTTGTGGTAAGCTGCGAATCTTGTGTTCGTATTTACAAGCTCCTAGTAACAGCCTTTTTGATCAAAATATGATTCCCGTGCAATGATTTGCCACACAATCGGTCACCATATGCATAAGGGGCATTCCTCAAGGCTGCGAACAACATAATATCAGTATGTGAATAGAAGTTAGGTACACTTGAATTGAACGAGTTGCATTCACGTACTATTAAATAAATAAATAAATAAATAAATAAATAAATATTAGGGGACATCTTACACAGATCAAACCTAGCCCCAAACTAAGCAAAGCTTGTACTATGGGTACTAGGTGACGATATACATACTATATCTAACAATTGCACGTAAAAACACCCCCTCTCTGGATAACGTTTATGCACTTATTTCAACAAGGAATGTACAAGATTTTAATAAGTTTACAACCAAATTGCACCAAAAACGGAATTATTTCGATATAATTTTATCCGCGGACACAGTGACATTCACCCGCCAGACCGGATTCTTCTCTCGCCACCCTCATTTTATAAAAATGTTAAACTGACGTAAAACAATGCCAAATATAAGCGATCTCCGAGACCCATAACGTCATCTATCCCAAGATTGAGTAAACAACCATTACAATATCCTCCCTCCTCGGGAGAATCCGACCCGGATTCATGCCATACGCTTAAGGTCAGATGAGTGCCATTTTCCCAAATCCTTGCCTCGTAAGCTTACCAATCTGTAAACGTCCGTTGATAACCTCTGAGCTATTATGGCTTTATCAAATTTCGGTGACAGTTTTGCCATTATAATATCTTTTACAGCGTTAGAGAGAAGCTTCTTGCGATACCACACCATGTCACCTTCTGTGTATTCACAGGTACGACTCCGTTTGTTATAGTGACTGGAATTCACTTCATAGGCTTTCCTGAGTCGTTCTCGAACATCTCTGTAGATCTCAATATATGCCTCATAAACCTGTCTATTGCATTGCAACGGAGCCTTCTCTTGGAAATATCTAAATTTATCCCGCTGCACCGAGGTTTCCCGCCCAAAGAATAAGTACGAAGGCGTTCTTCCTGTAACCTCGTGAACTGCAGTTCTCATGGCATGTCCTATATGGTGGATGTACCTATCCCATTCTTTATGATTATCCTTTACATAACGGCTATAGCCGTCCCAATAACCTTGTTAACCCTTTCAGTAGGATTTGCCTGTGGGTGGCAATAGGGTGTATACCACAAGTCTATGTTGTAGTTTTCGGACATTTCTTTGAACTGGTTCGAAACAATTTTTTTACCATTGTCACATATAATGACATCTGGTGGACCGTAGAGTAACATTACCTGTTCCTCCAAGATTTTTACGATATTGGATGCTTTACCATTGCGCAAAGGAAATAACAAAGAAAACTTGCTAAACCAGCATGATACCACTAATAGCATTGTGTTTCCTTGTTTAGAGCGTGGAAACGGGCCCATCAAGTCCATGGAAACAATTTGAAATGGACCCGTTACCTCTCTTTGACGTCCCATCATGCCACATGGTGACAACAGCTGTGAAGATTTGTAACTGGCGTAGACCTCACATTTCCTGACATAATTTTTCACATCCCCAATAAGGGAGAGCCAGGAATATTGCTGCTTGACTATTAATCATTTTCTTGGCCCCAAAATGTTCAGATAATGGATCATCATGACACTCTTTTAAAACTTGATTGCGGAGCGCTTCGGGAACTACCAACTTCCAACTGAACTTCTCGTCGGGGAACTGTTTTAACTTCAAATATTTCCATAGACGATCCTGGCTAAGCTGCCAATCCTCTGAATGTTATCCGCTGAGGACCTTCTCCTCCTGCGACATATACCAAACCTCTTTATTCTCTGGCCTAATTTCTAACATGGCTAAATCCTCTGTATTCAATGCCCTCGACAATGCGTCTGGCACGATGTTTTGCTTTCCCTTTCGGAAAACGACTTCATAATAGACGCGTGGCCCATCTTGCCAACCTTCCGTGAGGATCTTTGTTTTTATACAGCCACTGCAGCGCACTGTGATCTGAAATCACCTTAAAATGACTGCCCTCTATATACGGCCTAAACTGTTCTACAGCATGAAGAACACTTAGTAATTCTCTCTCCCATGCTGAGTATTTACTCTCACGATCCGTAAGTTTGCGACTAGTATAGGCGATAGGCCGTTCAACCCCTTCAACGGTCTGAAACAATACCGCTCCCGTGCCCATACTTGAAGCGTCACATTGCACAGAAAATTCGCGACTGAAGTCCGGAACGCTTAAAACTGGGGTGGAACGCCGTCTTTAAACTGGTGAAGGCTACTTCTTCCTCATCATTCCAAGTGATGCCTTTGCCTTTCTTTCCCCCTTTAGTAAGCTCATGTAATGGCGCGGCCACCATTGCAAAGTTTTCAGCAAAACGCCTATACCAACTTGCCATGCCTATGAATCGTTTCAGTTCTGTAAATGTTGCTGGTCGTGGATAGTTCAGTATGGCATCTACTTTCCCTGGATCAGTTCTTAGTTCCTCCTTGTCCACGAGATAACCAAGATACTTCAAGGAGGGTCGTGCAAACTCGCACTTTTCCGTGTTCACAGTTCACCCGGCCATCTTCAACTGATTAATAACCCATCTTAGCGACGCCTAATGCTCCTCAAAAGTGCTACTATAGTGATCACAATATCATCCAGGTAAGTGAATATTTTCCCTTCATGTTCTGGTGGAAACAACCTGTCCATGAGACGCTGCTGAGTTTGTGATGCATTGCATAAGCCGAACGGCATTACCTTAAACTGGAACAGGCCTTTACCAGGTAGACCAAATGCAGTTTTTTATTTACTTATATCATCTAAACTTCTAAAGGTATCTGCCAAAACGCAGAACGAAGATCAATAGTAGACAAGTAACTTGGATTTCTTAAACTATCTAGAATAACGGAAACCCTAGGGTTAAGTATAGGATACGAATCCTTCTTGGTAACTTTATTCAGCTGCCTGCTGTCTAGACAAGCGGTTCTGACCCGAAGCTTTTTTCACTAGGAGTACTGGAGAACGCCAAGAACTATTAGAGGGTTCTATGATGTCATTAGCTAACATATCATTTATTTCGTCTTCTAATTCCTTCATAATGGGAGGAGTAAAGGGGTACTGGTGTTGGCATACAGGCAAGCTACTTTCCGTGTCAATATGGTGTCTAAATTGTCCTGCCGATGCCCGTACCGAGCTGCTCACGCATTTCTTGGATGACTCTGTTCTGCGGTCAGCTCATCCCGAGAAATGACTGGCCGAACTGCCTCAACCAAAATCTTCACGGCTTAATATGTCCGGAGTGTCCGGATGATCGCCAGTTTCACTGATACGCAACCCAAACTGCTTAGAGAAGTTTCATGCCTAAAATTACTTCATGACTCAGCTGATCCATGATATGGAATTTAACCACTTTGTACTTACCTAAAAATTCGATTGGCAAGTAAGTAACAAAGTCAACGGCATGAGGTGTCCCATCTGCCGTGGAGAAGTTTTTCTGCGAAATAGATTGCGCCTGCACTCCAAGAGTGGACAATTTGTTATTATAAAATTCCGGTCTAACAAATGAAGATTGCGCACCATAATTTAAGAGTCCCGAAAATGACCGAATTTCCCAATACCTTGAAGAAACCATAATAACGATTGTCATGAGGCTTTGTATCAATCACGTTAATTTCTCCCGATTCAAAAAACGAATTGATCCGCTTGAGCCAATCCTGCCACTCACTACCAGCACGATCTATTTCGGAATAGCTGGAGAGCTAGCCACGGCACTTTGTTGCACATCCACTCCCGCACCCACCGCTGAATAGCTGCCAGGCGACCGAATTCATTAATAATGATAGTATGGCACACTAACTAGAGGGATTTCGTTGTTCTATAAATTGCATACCTGTTACCGTGGCTAGCTCTTAGACCAGAAGTCCAACGGCAGGTTTGTCTTCCGAATTGGAGTTTCCCGAACAAGTGCATTTCTTTACCGTAGATCCGAATTTACCGCATTTGTAACAAAACAACCATTGTTTCTCGGCTGGACATTCCCTAAACCCATGTCCTGTATTCCGACAGTTCCAGCATTTCATAGTTCCTGTGGTATGACCGGCATGCACAGCGTTGCGTGCAATCGCATTTATCTCCCTTCCACGAAACGCCAAATCGTCTCAGACTGGGCTCTTGAAAGTTTTCACAATTCACCCTAGTATGTTCAACAGTCCTTAAGACTTCTGATAGCTCGAAAACTGTGGCAAAACGATCTCTGCAAACTGCACGTTGAAACAGATCAGATAATTTGGTAGGCAGGCGGGTAAACATAATTATTCTGCATCACAGATATGTAAATCAAAAAATGTTCATGCTTGCTCTGCGTGCGTTGTCTTATTTCATCCAAGAGCTCCTCCTCATAATATGGCCTCTGAAAAGAACTTAACAAGAGTTCCACCAGCTCATCCCAATTTGACACCTGGTCCCTATTAGCTCGAAACCAAATTAGGGCGTCATCTTAAAATAAATCAATTGCATAGCGAAACAAATCACTGTCTGTAGCGTTACGTGCGTCCTTCAACTCCTCAACACGTTCTAAAAACGCGTTAATACTCAACGTGCCCTTGCCATTAAACTTTACATCCCAATTTTTGAGGAGTATCAGTTTCCTCTTTGCACGCAGAGAAGATGGCCGGTGGGGTCGAAAAGTGCTCGAGTGAGACCACGGACTAGCAAGCGCAGCGTAGGGCGTCCACCCACAAGATGGACAGACGACCTTGTTAAGGTCGCCGGAGGACGCTGGATGCGGGTCGCTGCCAACCGGTGCGAATGGAGGTCCAAGGGGGAGGCCTATGTTCAGCAGTGGACGTCTTATGGCTGAGATGATGATGAGTTTCCTCTTGGTAGTTTCTATATCAAGAGTTGACGTCCGCTGCAATTTTGCATGCCGCACCTGACATCTCCTGAACAGCGGATGCTGAACGGACCTTATATCATTCTGCGTATCGCCGGACTCTAACATCATAACAAGCCTGAGCCTGACCCTGCCGCTGATCCACCCTGGCTCGGTACACTTTCCTTTTACAATTTCTCAATGATCTTCATAGCCTCCGCCCCTAACGACCTTTGCAGAATCTCCTTGTCCTTTTCAGAGATTTTCCCATTTCCCTCATCATCCACATTCTCCAAAGTTTCCAACGTATTAAAGGCGTCCTGAATATCCTTCAAAATAGCTAAATGTCTTTCTGTATGCTCGTGTTCCGTGGGAATGATCATCTTAACGCGACCTAACAAATGAGAAAGGCGAGTGAAAACACGGCGAAAATTTGACCGATCAGAACTACCCGCAATTTCGCCGATAGTGCTTTGTATTCAGACTCGCAAATCGTTATTTCTGACAAGGGATTGTCGATGCTAAACTGGGGAACCTTAAGCGCGATTGAGGACTCGCGCCTTGGTTCTCGATTGAACATTTCCCTAAGTATCTTCCGCATAGGCTCTACGGTCTGTATGTCACATATCCCACTACACGCGAGTTCAAACATCAAATCGTCCTTCGAAAGATAATTAACCTCCATTCTTACTGATCAAACCAATCAAAAATTCAACAAAATACAAATGTTCAATAACACAGTCTTATGTCGTAAGCTTATTTACTTAAACAAACACGGCTAAACAGTACAAGTACAAGTTCAATTCTCAATTTACCGTACCCTATGGGCGCCAATGCGATGAGTCAGGTTCTTAAGTAAAAGAGATAAATGAAATTTGAGCTTACACATGCAAATACTTATTTAATACCTAAAGGAGATCGTCGATTTTCTTAGGCGTTTGGGCCCACTCGCAAATTGAACGTATACATGTAATATATAATTATAGGAAATTAATCGTTATAATTGCTAGATCATGATGATAAAAACAGAATCACGAAATATAACGGGAATTTTGAGAAATACTGCAATAAAAACTTGAACATGACAAGAAAAACTTTCATATACAAAAGCGTATACTACTTACACCATTCTGTAAAAGTGTTTTGACTTTTTAAAACAAAATAGACAAAGTCTGACATGTAAATAAAAAGTCTCATTACTATATTTCTTAACTGCTTATTTTAGGCATTTTTACAGTCGATTTAGAATTTAAAAGTAGGTATATATTAAATAAATAATGAATGACACTAATAATATTTTGAATAGTATCGAAACGCACTTATGTCAACTATGACTTATGGCTTCCCAGTACCCACCTTATAGTTTAATGCAATGAGATTTTTAACCGCCTTCAAAAAAAAAAGGAGGTTCTCAGTTTGACCCGTATGTTGTATGTATGTATGTATGTATGTATGTATGTATGTATGTTTGTCCGCGATTATCTCGCGTTTGGCTGAACCGATTTTGATGTGGTTTTCAGCAAAGTGTTTGCTATATTCTGGAGAAGGTTTTAGTATACATAGAGCTGACCTGATGCTGAACCCTGGCTGTACATAGTGGAACTCAGGTTTGGTGCAATATAGGAACACGCTGTTTTGGTCATCCAAGATGTCTTGATGAGCACTTGGGAGAGCAGTACCTAAGATAGAGCTGATGCTGAACCCTGGCTGTACCTAGTGGAACTCAGGTTTGGCGCAACATAGACACACGCTGTTTTGGCCATCCAAGACGTCTTCATGAGCACTTGGGAGAGCAGTACCGAAGATAGAGCTGATGCTGAACTCTGGCTGTACCTAGTGGAACTCAGGTTTGGTGCAACATAGACACACGCTGTTTTGGTCATCCAAGACGTCTTGATGAGCACTTGGGAGAGCAGTACCGAAGATAGAGCTGATGCTGAACCCTGGTTGTACCTAGTGGAACTCAGGTTTGGTGCAAGATAGGCACCTACTGTTTTGGTTAACCGACTCGTCGTTGTTTGCCTATGTTGCAGGGTTCCTCTAGGTGGATCAATTTACGTTTTTCTAATCGCCTTCAAAAACAAAGGAGGTTCTCAGTTTGACCCGTATGTTTGTATGTATGTCTGTATGTTTGTTCGCGATTATCACGCGTTTGGCTAAACTGAATTTGAAGCGGTTTTCAAAATAGTATTTGTTAAATTCAGGAGCAGGTTTTAGTATTCATGGATGGTACCACTTGGACCCGATAGGTGGCGCTGCTATCGCCATATCGTCAAATTTGATTTGCTGAGACCGATTTAGATGGAATTTCGTGTTTAGATTAGATAGATGAAATGGTGGGAGTGGGAGTGCGCGACAACAGTGCGAGTGCGGGTGGGAGTGGTAGTGGGCGTGGGAGTGGGAGTGCGAGTAGGAGTGGGAGTGGGAGTAAGGTCTATCATTTACATGTCTATACTCGTATCATGTCGAGTCTTTTGAGAGTTAACTTTTTCTTTATAAATCTTAATCTATTTTGGCAGATATATAATACATATACGCTCCGGATCCGCATGTGTAGTTCAACTAATTTACAAATTATACACGTAAACCTTTCTCAAGAATCACTCTATTGAAAAGTGAAAGCCGCGTAAAAATCCTTTCAGTTATAATATGTATTGAGATGTATTGATTTTAACCCTAGGCAAACTAAGTTACAGGCAAACATATTACCTATACCTAACTATTTACATATCGTTTAACACCGAAACGTCAAAGTTTCGTCGCGATTATCCGATAGGATAACCATACTAGGACTAGCTCAAAACTATGTATAAACAAACTAATATTTTAGCTCAAAACCTAAAATAAATAAAGTAACTGTCACTAAAAAGTAAAAATTAAAAAATAAATAAAAAAGTAAAAAATAAAACTAAAATAAAAAATCAAAAACAAAACCAAAATAACTTAATTTTATTTCTTTTTTAAAAAAAGGGAACCGCCTTCAATAACCAACCCACTGAAAAGCATTAAATATTTTTTATATACCCCACATTATCCTTATCCATTCCTTATTCCGCCCTAAAGCAAAATTCTGTCAAAAAGTAATTAATACCTAATAATAAGCAAATTAATAACCATCCGGGTAATTACTTAGTTTTTGAAGGCGGTGCCAGACCAACAAAAACATTCTTTGCTGCCAAACAGAAAAAATAGGAGTACTTAGTAGTGCAAGAACTAAATTAATGAGTAAACTATGTATGTCTTTTTTATGCAAGTACTTAAGTGGAGCGTCCTTCGTTTCTAAAATGTTGGTTCTCTAACATTTTGGTTTGGCACCGCCTTCAAAAACTAAGGAATTACCCGGATGGTTATTAATTTGCTTATTATCAGGTATTAATTACTTTTTGACAGAATTTTGCTTTAGGACGGAATAAGGAATGGATAAGGATAATGTGGGGTATATAAAAATTATTTAATGCTTTTCAGTGGGTTGGTTTTTGAAGGCGGTTCCCTTTTTTTAAAAAATAAATAAAATTAAGTTATTTTGGTTTTGTTTTTGATTGTTTATTTTAGTTTTATTTTTTACTTTTTTATTTATTTATTATATAACTCCTTAGTGAAAAAACCTCACGGTTTGTGTGAATTTGAGCGTTATGTCAATGCTAATAAAGATGTTGACAACGGCAAGGCTTTTGTTAATATATAATGCATTGATTTACGGAAATGTATAATATAATTTCTTTTAAATATATATTTTTAATTCCCGTTTCATTTTTACCCAATATTATATCTTTTTCAGTAATAAAATGCGTATATAATTACTGTAATAGTCTGTACCATATACGTGATGGTTTACTCTGGGGCCAAAATCGACGATCTCCTTTAAAATAACTGGTGTAACAAGTATAAGTTTCCAATAAGCCACTTACACAGTTTCCCCATAGTCGAACATCCTTAAACAAAAATAAAATATGGTATAAGTTTTTGGCTAAAATTTCATTTTTGGTACAAGCTTTTATCGCTGACTGTATACTTTTCATACGACAGACAACTAATACTCATCGAGACAATTTTAAAAACCCCTAACACAATTAGGTTGCGTTGTTTCATCACAGAGCCACTCCCTATGGCCACCTCCTGTCTCCATCATCAGATCAGTTCGACAGTACCATATTATTGTATTGTCATCAGAACTACATACAGCTGCCAATTTTCATGATGCTACGATCCTTGGAAGATGGTTAAATTAGTTACCTTAGATTCCATTACAAGTTAGTTACATAGAGGTCGACCTAATAAAAGCTTGTTAAAAATAGTCGAATCACTTAAATCAGCTTTGTTTGACCTTAGAAACAATTATGCCAAACGGCATCGCCTGAGACAAAAATGCATACTCACTGCACTTACTTAGCCTACGAATAAAGGGGTTTACAAACGAATGTGCCAAAAACGTTTCCCAAAGTATCACATACCGAAGTATCAAAATTTCGCGGTTTTTCCGATTTTTGACAAAGTTGCGTTCGGCGCTCGAGGTCTCAAACTTGGATTATTCAATGGCCCAACATCATAAACAAGTCTGCGAAAACAATACACGCTTTTTTTTGGGCAGTCGTGTAAAAAATCAGAACTACCGGATTTGACGCAAACGCTAAATGTATAAAATTACTGTATGTCATCTGTCATCTTATGACATGAAAAATATTTGTTAAATTTACAATTTAACGTCAACTGTCACGGTTGTTAAAATCTCTGCAAAAATAAATCCGTTTTATTTCTCTTTTTGATATAAACCAATATTTTAAGCCCCTTCGAACGATTGAAAAGTGTTAATTTGGGCTCCGGTCGGAATCAATGCAATCGGAGCTTATGTGGATGCGGATGTCGAACAAGTCGGTACAGGAACGTCTTAGCGGCGGCGTAAGAGCTAGGTAATTTTGTCATTACCTATAACGAAATCGTCTAAATCTAGAAAAGTCGGCTAAGTTACTGTTTATTAAATATAACGCACCTATATTCTTGCTTGACATCCGCATCCGCTTCCGCGGATGTGAGCCTTTAAATATCCGCATCTGCATCCGCGGGTGTCAAAAAATCTGCATCCGCTGATATAAAATACGAGTGACAGCACCACACCGCCTTGTGTACAATTTTGTTTGTGTACTACGTGAATACTCCTGGTTTTATCCATCAACTATTCAGAAGCCCCATGAAAGCGCAGCTGAAGGGCTTAAGCTGCCATTACTGCCTGAAAAGTAGAGCCGCGGAGGCTCTACCCGTTTCCACGCACAGGAATTTCGATCTCACAGCACACTAGCAGAGTTTGAACCTGCTCCGGCGTGTAACATGTCAGAGGCTCCTTTCCATGTTAACATTATATGTGAACATTAGTATTGTTCTATTTTTAAATCGGTTAAATTCCATTTATTGTGTCACACGGTAATTGAAATAGTTATATTTCTTCTCATATCTCAAGTAGGCCATATCGTCTGAAATTCTAGATAGAGATTTGGAGAGCCTAGTGATTTATAGTAAACCAATAAATTAAGATACTTATTCTGCTGCTGCTGAACTCTACTGTAAGTAGTATACCGGCTGGGGATCGAATATATATTCTAGGAGACTTCAACGCTCGAGTTGGGCAAGATAACACCTCTTGGCCCGATTGCCTTGGTAACCATGGCGTGGGAAAACTAAACGAAAACGGCCAACGCCTGCTAGAGTTCTGCTCAAATTTCCTGCTATGTGTTACCAATACATACTTCAGAGGTAAAGAAATGCGGAAACTCTCCTGGAAACATCCCCGGTCAGGTCATTAGCACCAGCTGAATCTAGTTTTAGCTAAAAAAATTGCTCTCAAAGAAGTCATTCACGTAAGTAAGATCCTTCTACAGTGCACAATGCGATACCGACCACTCCCTAGTGGTGTGCAAGGTCAATCTGGTCGCTAAGAGGATCCACTCCTCCAAAACTCCCGCCAAGACCAAACTGGATGTCACTAAAACCAAAGACCCTGAGCTGGTGGATGCTTTTAGCGATTTGGTTCGACAGCAGGCAAAGAGCGTATGCTCGCCTCGAGCCCCAGTAGGGTCAGCGGGTACCGTACCCGCATTGCACGGCCCCATACACGTCGTCGGAGGGGGGGGGGGGATCAAGCGTTTCTGATCCTCCCCCATTGTGAGGGGGGCCCTGGCGATAAGTCGGGGCTGCCGGAGGGCGCCGCGGTGGAATGTCATCCCAGTCGATCCCAGTGCGCCCTCACGAACGGCAGAGAGGGTGAAACGCCGGAGTGGGTTTAGTGGGTAGGGCCAAATTCTCCCCCTCGCTTGCCAGGAGAGGGGAAAGGAGCGGCGAGTCCCACACACCGTGCATAAAAGCATTCCCACTCCGTCAAAAAAAAAAAAAAAGGTATCCGCATGGGACTTAGACGCACCGGTTGACGTAGAATGGAATTCTATTAAATACCTCCTCACCGGAACAGCTTGTGAGGTTTTTGGACTTGCCCTTTAGTGCTGTATCACGCTTAGCTTCTAAGAAAGGCAGGAGCTCCTGTAGATTATCGGCAAACCAGTCTGGAACTTTCCGGGCATGCTGTACTCCATACGCACCACGACTTTGTGTACCTATCTGATGTGTCGAGGGCGGGCGTATATGAAACGCCTTGATTGATAAAAGATGGATGCGTTTCGTTGTATAAAAGGAGTAGTATACAGGGTGAAATCGGGGTCGTGTAGCAAGAAAGAAAAATAAGACTTGCCACTTAATTAGGAATACAAGACTGTAAATTAGAGTGCATTAATTTGTATCTTTTTCGCACATACCAAAAATAAATACAAAATATTTTTTTATTTAGAGTCATGGTCACCCTGTACAGACTTCACAAGACAAACATCTAGTAAAGAAAGTAGTGGGTGGTAGTGGTAACTGAAAGTAGTGGTAGAAGTAGTGATAATTAATTGATAACGCTTATCTTCGGTTTTACATTCAAAGCAATTAAAATTTTAAAAATAATTTATAGACTTTATTAAAATAATATTACAATCACTGGGACGGAGACTCCACAAACTTTTAACAAATACGTCCACAACTTAAACATACTTCAGGAGCTGCTCAAAGTGTGATCCGTTTTGCTGTCGACACAATTCGGCTCGTCGCCTTAGGTTATCTTTTAATCTGCCGAGAGCAAAGTGATTCATTTTCACACTTTCAAATGCTCCAATAACTCGCTGACGTAGCTATCGAACTATCGAAGGATAGTGTTGGACTCTTGTTCGTATACCAATCTTTTGATTTCGCCCCAGAGAAAAAAAATCCAAGGGCGTCAGGTCGGGACTACGAGGAGGCCATGCCACGGGTCCGCCGCGGCCAATCCATGCAACGTCCCGGGAACTGTTCATCGAGGTAATTGCGTACTCGATGTTCAAAACGAGCCGGAGCACCATCGTGTTGATAGTGTAAGTTATGCAAGTAATGTTCCGGCACTTCTCGCAGTAAATAAATCCCGAGCAATGATAGCACGACGTGCTTGGTAATAAAACATTACCATGTCAGACCGCTCAACATTTGAAAACGGATATGCCGCGGGCATTTTTATGCTTAATTATCTTTAGAATTGCCAGAATTAATGAACTCAATGTACAATCCTTGAATGATTTTATTTATTTTAAAGTTTTGACTTTGTCATAACAGTGACGGTTGACATTTCTTACTCATCTAATCAGTTGTTTAATAAATAGGTTTTAACATTAATTGTAAGGTAACCATAATTTGTGTCTTTAACTGGGATACTTAAATTGCTGATTAATTAATGAATAGCTGCAATTAGTTAAACATTAACTTTATACCTAACATCGCATTAATTTACCGAGTTAAGTACAATAGGTTTGAATCACGACCCAGATTTCGCCCTGTATATTATCATTATTCTGAATAAATTTACATCTCTAAACTTTAAACCAAAATGCAAAGACAATTAAGTATTTTTTTAAACTACGTATGTTAGGTATTTTGAAAAAATCTAGTGATATTTTTAATAGTATCGAAACACACGACTACGTATGTCAGCTATGAGGCTATGACAGACAGTGGCAGTGTACAGACTTGTCTACCCACCATAAAGCTTAGTGCAAAGAGAACATATAGCTCCTTAGTGAAAAAACCTCACGATTTGTGTGTATTTGAGGGTTATGTCAATGCTAATAAAGATGTTGATGACGGCAAAGCTTTTGTTAATAAATATATTGATTAACGGAAAACAATAATATAATGTCTTTTTATTATGTATTTCAAAAATTTTCCTCTTTTACCGCAATAAAATCCGTATATAATTACTGTATTAGTCTGTACCATATACCTACGCGATGGTTTTTCCTCCGGGTCTAAAATCGACGATCTCCTTTGGCTACTTATTCTCCATTAAGAATTAAAGATCGAAATAGACGAAATTTCTGCATTATATGTAAGCATGTAGATAGCTAGAACACATGCCTCAAAAAGAAAAAATGTCTGATATGACTCCGACATTTTGTAAATTTTCCAAAAACTGAATAGGCACCTAAACAAAACACACAAGAACACAAAATACACAAAAATCGGTTGAGTAAGCTGAATCGGAGACCTTCTTTAACGCTTCATTCATTAAAAAAACCCTATTATGTTTATAATGCTTTTTTTTACTTACAATTTATAATACATAAAATTCCTGACTTATAATTATTTATAGATGGTGCTAGCAATATAGGTACGTAACTTTTATACAAACCTAAATGTTAAAATTTTTAACATTACATTACATTATCGTAGTTTCTATAAACGAATATGTCATTTTAGCCTATTTCTAGCTGGTATATCAACTCTTACAAAAATGAATGAAATCCCACCAAAAACATTACATGTAAAGTGTTGCCAAGACTAGGCGCATAAAGCTTTTACACTAAAAAGTTATCAGATCCCGTAGTAGCTACCAAGACTTACACTCTGTCAGTCCTAACTTTATAAGCTCTAACTGTATAAAGCCAACATCTTGGTCAAACAGTACGGCTTGGCCGTTTCGTTGCAGTCACATAAACACTCTCTCGGTGGACTTGTTGAACAAAGTAGTAACACAGGTCTTTCAAATTCTGAAAGTGTCATTACAGGATTGTCCATATGACAGCAACACTTTACATGAAATGTTTTTGATGGGATGAAGTTTACATGAAACTACCTGTAGGCTATGACATTGGCCGTAATGGAACGGAAAAAGTTTGTTGATTACGAAAATCACTATACGGATTACAACAAGCTCGGTTCACATGGAATAAACGAAAACAAGTCAATAATAATCGGATTGTTTGTTGTTTGTTGTCATAGGAACAGACCGAGAAAAGATAGACTGCATATTGAAAAAACTTGAAACCAAATTCGAGATGACAAGAAATGAAAATCCAAATACTTACCTGGGTATGGAAAAACATAACTCCAAAGAAGGAATAAGGTTGACGCAGAAGACCTATATTAACGATATTTTGGAAAAATATAATATGAAGCGCTGGTGGCCTAGCGGTAAGAGTGTGCGACTTTCAATACGGAGGTCGCGGGTTCAAACCCCTGCTCGTACCAATGAGTTTTTCGGAACTTACGTACGAAATATCATTTGATATTTACCAGATGCTTTTCGGTGAAGGAAAACATCGTGAGGAAACCGGGCTAATCTTAATAAGGCCTAGCTTCCCCTCTAGGTTGGAAGGTCAGATGGCAGTCGCTTTCGTAAAAACTAGTGCCTATGTCAATTCTTGGGATTAGTTGTCATTGTTGTCAAGCGGACCCCAGGCTCCCATGAGCCGTGGCAATATGCCGGGATAACGCGAGGAAGATGATGGAAAAATTAAATATGAAAAATGCTAAATCTTGTGACACATCTGGAAGCAACGAGGCCAAGTCGACACAGGAAACTCCTCGGAGAAGGAATACCCCTATAGAGAGGCAGTGGGATGACTACTATATCTATCGACCAGAACGAGACCTGACATTGCACATGCTGTACATTTAGTTAGCAGACATGTTGAAAATCTGACTTAACAGGATGTCGTAAAAGTGAACAGGATATTCAGATATCTAGTTGGAACTAAAGAGAATGGCATACTGTTTAAAATAAATAGCCCGTTAGAAATTATAAATGCCTACTACCGGACTCTGACTATGCGGGAGATCCGAAGACGAGACGAAGCACATCTGGCTCAGTACTTATGATAGCAAATGGACCTGTTTCATGGGCATCCAAGAGACAACCCATAGTGTCCCTTTCATCTACAGAAGCTGAATTTATTGCTGCAGCAGCAGAATGCTGTAAAGAAGGGTTATACCTAATATCGTTTGTAAAGGAAATAACAGATATAGAAGCAAAAGTAAATCTGCATGTCAATAACCAAAGTTTAATACAGCTTGTAAAATCTGGTCCCTGCAACAAAAGATCTAAGCATATAGATGTGCGATACCATTTCATTTCACACGAACACTGTGCAAGGGCTGATCAACATAAGCTACTGCCCGACAGAAGTACAGTTAGCAGACATAATGACAAAGCCATTGGCTAAATAATAAATAATAAATTTCATTTATTCAAGTAACATATGACTCATACAATTTGTTAGTATACAGATATTATAAATTCTTATGTCTAATGATAGTACAAACTTAATTATTTACACAAATTAAATATAGTACAGGCTGCAAGAAACATGCTTCTCACAGCAGTGCCTCAAGTATGGACAGTCGAACCTGTCTGCGATAGAACGCAGGATGGGGGTGGGGCTGGCCCGCACCCGGCGCACCAGGGATGAGCATCGCTTGCGTATGGTCGCATAAAAGCAATCCATACGCGCCGCCGCAAATATCCCAGATGCGCTACAGAAGCGGGGCAGCCCCACCAGCACCCGGAACGCGTTGTTATATTGGACCCGGAGGGCTCCATATGCTCTCTGCGTATAATACTCCCATAAGCTGCATGTGTATAAGGATGTACAAAAGGCTCTAAACAATGTGACTTTAACTTCTCTTGTACATCGAGCAAACTTACGGGCGATCATGTTAGCCCTCACAGATAGAGCCCTCCGTTTGTATAAGCTGTATATTTTTATGTCAATAAATAAATAAATAAAAAATTCGGGCAAGTGCGAGTCGGACTCGCGCACGAAGGGTTCCGTACCATATAAAAAAAAAAAAACAAAAAAAAAAGCAAAAAAAAAACGGTCACCCATCCAAGTACTGACCACTCCCGACGTTGCTTAACTTTGGTCAAAAATCACGTTTGTTGTATGGGAGCCCCATTTAAATCTTTATTTTATTCTGTTTTTAGTATTTGTTGTTATAGCGGCAACAGAAATACATCATCTGTGAAAATTTCAACTGTCTAGCTATCACGGTTCGTGAGATACAGCCTGGTGACAGACGGACGGACGGACGGACGGACAGCGAAGTCTTAGTAATAGGGTCCCGTTTTACCCTTTGGGTACGGAACCCTAAAAAGTACGTAATATTGTCTCTGAAAAAAACTTATTAATATAACGAAATAATAGGAATATATTGCATCAATATATTCCTATTATTTAGTCACTGCTTTCCAACAACAAGGTGTTTGTTCAAGATGAGCACCAGATCGCTGTTTCAAGCTGCAGCGTCAAAAAGGGAAAATAGCCCTAATGATCTTAGCCAACCTCCGGCAGGAGACGGCACCATAAGAAGAAGAAGACAATTAAGAAAACTGCCCTAGGTCATGAGGTCGTTTTGTTTTCAAAATGGGACATAATGTAGGTATAAGTAATTAATTATATACATATTTATATTAATTATAATCGGCTAAGTAGGTAACTACCTTTCTTTTAAGTTTGGTGAGAAGTTTTTTGGCCTCCTGAAAAACAAAAAAATGTAAAATTAATTAAATGTAGTTCAATAGCGTTGTTTTTTTTAACCTTAAGACGCTCACTCACACGCCAGAGTAAATTTTAAGTAAACAACTAATAAAAAGTTTAGGTATCTATATAGGGAAAAGTCTTCTCAATTTGGCTTTGTTCTTAACCAACTTTAATTTATTTCGTAAATGCCAATAATGTACATATTTTTTACATACGACAATGTTAAAAATAAAGGTCTTTATCATTAAAAACAACCACTGAACAATATCGATTCATGACGTAATATCACCGCACTAGACTAGGCTGTACGAGAAGTCTTTTATGCAAGACAACGGCGCGCCTAGACTGCGCGCTAGACCGACAAGGACTGCTTCCGCGCGGATTAAGTAATAATAGTCTCTAGGTCAACGGCGTAAGCGCTTGTCGGTACGTAATCTTTATAAGCGTAACGTTAGAGCCGCGCATCATGTGTCGAGAGTATAAATATACCGGAATTGCATTGGGGAAAAGATACACGTGGGTTGAATTGTCAATGAGTGAACAACAATAATATTGGAAAAGGGTGGGGATCGGAAATGTTCGGGAATGCATGTTTCACATTTGACATGTTCCTTAGATGAGCTTCTCAGTTCCCGTATTACATCCTCCCTACCATGACAATTTTTCGTCAATTTCAAATATATAATATTCTCATAGTAAGGCGACACTGCCTAGTCCGAGCGTCCGACTGTACCATTCTTGTGTGAAGCGGTCACACTCCCCACTACACTATCATCTCAAAATGAATCATTTGTTCTGCAAATAGACCACAAGGACAGATTTACTTGTCTGATTCTACTAGTGCGAGTCGGACTCGCCCACCGAGGGTTCCGTACTTTTTAGTATTTGTTGTTATAGCGGCAATAGAAATACATCATCTATGAAAATTTCAACTGTCACGGTTCATGAGATACAGCCTGGTGACAGACGGACGGACGAATGGATGGACAGATGGACAGATGGACAGACGGACAGACGGACAGACGGACAGGCGGACAGCGGAGTCTTAGTAATAGGGTCCCGTTTTTACCCTTTGGGTACGGATCCCTAAAAAAATAAATATTCAAAATGTAAAAATAATGCAAAACCGTTTTTCGATGACCAGTAAGTAGGTAAGCATAATAAAATTTATCATGTATTTTTTTGCTTCGTTGATAACAAAGTAAAATAATTAGGTATACTAATTTACACCTCCACATTTACACCTCTAAATGTTATAGATTTTTTTATTGTATTTTATCTGTATTTTTTTAATATTATTATTATAGGTTTTTTATGTAATTCGACATTAAGAGACCATAATATATACATCTTTAAGTAATTGTAATAAGTACATTAGTTTGAATTGTTAGTTTTATTTTATAAAAATGTGGATGTATTGTTATTTTATTATTTCTGCTTGTATGTAAATTCAATGATGACGTGTAAAAGTGCCCTTGTGGCCTATTTGCTGAATAAATGTTGATGTTTGATGTTTAAAGTAAACACTAAAGACTTCAAATCGTGTTCATCAGTTATACTTACGACTGCAGTAGTTTTTGCTTCTTGCAAAGTCTGAAAACAGAAGTGCAATGACACTATTTAATTAAGTTAAATTATGTTTTATCCCTTTCTTACAAATACATAAGTCAAAATAAAAACAGATAAAAACAAATGACTATTAGCTAAATTGTTACCGGTACGCCATAAGCGTTTGCGTCAAATCCTATGTTCGAAATGAGTGCGCGTGCAAGTGAGTGGAATGTTTTCATTGTTTTATAGTATTTTATGCAGAGGTCAAAAAAGGCGAGTGGCATGAGTAACAATTTGAGGCGAAGCCGAAAATTGTTATAGTTCGACCACAGGAACTATGCAGCGCTAGATAAAATGTAGTTTTTAAAAATCAGTATGTGACAACACCACAGAAAATGGATTAAAGAGCCTTGATACTTGTGAAATTTCTACCATTTTTACCGTCTATGAAAATTTTAAGCTGTGCATTTATGGTTTAATCAATTTAATTCCAACAATATATGTCACTATTAATATGTATACATATATGTACTAAATGTTGATAAATAATATTGGGAGATTTGGGAGAATATGACATTTGGCTTCATCAAAATTATTGAGCTTTTGTAATATCCGCGACGGCCTAGCGGTAAATAGGTACAGGGAGCCGCAACACCGAAGTTCGCAAATTGCGAGCATCTTTCTCTTTTACTCCCATTAAGGCGTAATTATATTGAAAAAGAAATTTCCCGCGCAATTCGCGAACTTCGGATTTCGGAAAAACGAAATAAACCATTAAAACAATAAACATATATATTCAAAATAAATTTAAGCTTAAACTAGTAGGCACTCATGCCGTAAGCATTAAGCATAGAGGTTGTGGGTTAGAGGACTTCGATCTCAAAACCCAGCTCGAACCAATGGGTTTCTCGAAATGTTAGACTTGTTAGAGGAAGTTCATAAGGTAATAGTATGCCTACACCTATTAGGTGTGTTCAATTTGCTGTGAAACCTTAGTCTAAACCAATCTTCCAACCAATATTATAATATATTATCTATTTAATACTATTTATGTATTATTTATTTATCTATGTATGTTTATGTATTTATGTATGGTGCAAGTATTAAAATCTTTCATTCCACTTATCCGTCATCAACTCAAAATTTTGTAAACATTGTCGTTTTTGAGCTTGAATCGTCTAGTGCTGATTTTTTACTAGTGTAAAATTATTCGTCATGCGGAAAAGTAATTCCCGCACGCCGATTTTCACGGGTTTCACCATGTTTTTCCCGTTCATCACAAAACACAACGAATATTTAAACGATTTTGACAAACACATACCATAGAGAATGACGTTTACGGACTGCTAAAAAACATTGCCATATATAGTTTTTTAATTCGCTGTCAAATTATTGCGCTGCAAAGTTTCTGTGGTCGAACTCTAATAAAGACGCCACGAGTATTTTTTGACTCAGTTAAACAACGTTGCATACAATACTTTTTGTACGACCAAGCACTTTAAAATAAAATTGTAAATTTAACAAATATTTTTCAAGAAGTAGCAAAAAATGGAGGGTCCGGCGGGAAAATTAATTAATGAAATTTAAAAAAACCGGACAAGAGCGAGTCGGTCTCGGCACCGAGGGTTCCGTACTTTTTAGTATTTGTTGTTATCATCATCATCATCATCATCATCATCAGTCGTTCCCTCAATGCTGAGGATCGTGACATCATGTCCTAATGTTGCTGACCAGTCTCTTCCATAGGCTTTTGTCACCCACCATATGCACGGCTTCCTGCAGACGTAGATGCAACGCTGCAGTAACTTGTGCGCTTCATCTAGCGGGCGGTCTGCCGCGAGTCCTCTGGCCCTCAACTTTGCCCGTCATAGTCACCCTTCCTAGGCTATCAGGAGAACGTCGTGAGAGGTGGCCAAAATCCACTTTTCCGGGTTGCTGCAGGCCTCTCACATTCCACGTTCCAATTCATGACGGTGGGTGGTGTTTATCAGTAGCATGATTTCCACTGGCTGCCTGATGTTGCACAGCACAGTGGCCGGTAGCCCATTTCACACCAGACACCCCGGACGTGCCGTGGCGCCGGGGGTCAGCCGGGTCGCAGGACATCATTTCTCTGTTATTTGTACTCGGCATGATTTTTCTTGGGAAGATAGTGCAGTGGTTTCCCGTTACCACCACCACCACCAGTCTTTTAGGAGCTATTTGAGCTCCAAGGCCGCTGAAGCCTCTTCCAAAAGGTTGCCCAGCTGGGTGTATGGTTATACCGCCAGCCGCCACAAACAACAATTTGTTGTTATAGCGGCAACAGAAATACTGTGAAAATTTCAACTGTCTAGCTATCACGGCTCGTGAGATACAGCCTGGTGACAGACGGACGGACGGACAGCGGAGTCTTAGTAATAGGGTCCCGTACCCTTTGGGTACGGAACCCTAAATACATATCTATAGTTCACTTACTTGTCAGATATGACATTTCAAATAATGTTGGCAACAACAACAACACAACAACAACAACAACAACAACAAGAACAACATAAGTCCATCAATCAGTGCTAACCCGTTATACTTACTTGCGTATTTTTACATGCAATTAATATTCCCACCCTCCCACCGCAAAAATAAATACGCAAATAAATATAACAAACCACCACCAAAAGAATAATCCTCGACACGTGTTTCGCCTCTCTACGAGGCATCCTCAGGAGTCCTTAAGTGCCAAAAAGATACTGCGTGTATGCACAAATACGTTTTTGGGGAATAGACTAAAGAATTGTCTTGACAACTATAAGGTAGGGTTTTAAAGATGTGTGCACGACCCTTTAAATGACAAATAAAAGTACGCGAGTAGAAAAAAATTATAAACGAGTACGAACGATTATGACTGTAATGTATTGTATTTACCTCAGTAAATCATACAATATAATGTATTTCCAACGGTTCGCCAACACAAACATCACGCCGTATGACCGGCACTGTTCACAGTCTGTCATCGACTGACCCAAACTGTCAGTGACGTCACTACTACGTAAGCGCTCGAGACGTCTATACACTACAACAGTGTTTTTCAAACTTTATGGTGTCACGGCCCTTTATGACCACTAAATTTTTTTCGCGACCCCCTAACCCCGTTTCTCCGTTTTTCTATCTATAAGTATAGAGTCTTTGCGGAAAGAGAACAGTCGTGAAATGTATGGGATCCCACACATTCCACGGCTCTTCTCTTTCCGCACAGTCCATCAATGGTCGATATCAGAACAAAAAAAAAACCGGCCAAGTGCGAGTCGGACTGGCAAACGTTTCATTTGTTGTATGGGAGCCCCACTTAAATATTTATTAAGTATATTCTGTTTTTAGTATTTGGTGGTATAGCGGCAACAGAAATACATCATCTGTGAAAATGTCAACTATCACGGTTCATGGGATCCAAAAAAGCGTTTTGAGGAATTAATTCCCAGCAAGCTGGATATCATTTTAATACCTCCATTTGGTCCTAAATGCGAATAATCTGAGTTTGCTCCATCCCAGGAGGTGTGGATAAATTTTGGAAGCCTTGGGTTGGGAGATACATTTTACCTTGGATTGACAAAACTACTCGAATTAAAACCAAAATATTACTTTGCTAATCCGCGAAAAGATAACGTGCTAGTCAATCAGTGCTAACCCGTTATACTTACTTGCGTATTTTTACATGCAATTAATATTCCCACCCTCCCACCGCAAAAATAAATACGCAAATAAATATAACAAACCACCACCAAAAGAATAAACCTCGACACGTGTTTCGCCTCTCTACGAGGCATCCTCAGGAGTTGTTGACGGTCTGACGCCCGGCAACGGAATGACCTGTCTAGAATGGTTGGTGGTGGTGGTGGTGGTGGTGGTGGTGGGATTGCGTTTGGGTGTTCTGGAACAACTGGAAATAATTAGGTACAACAATAGGGGCATGATTCTTAACGAACAATTGAATGTTGCGTCATCGCCGTTATTACGAATTTTTCCATCTCACTCACACTTGCACGGTAGGGGAAGTGGTCAAGGTATAAATATGGCCGACCATTCTAGACAGGTCATTCCGTTGCCGGGCGTCAGACCGTCAACAACTCCTGAGGATGCCTCGTAGAGAGGCGAAACACGTGTCGAGGTTTATTCTTTTGGTGGTGGTTTGTTATATTTATTTGCGTATTTATTTTTGCGGTGGGAGGGTGGGAATATTAATTGCATGTAAAAATACGCAAGTAAGTATAACGGGTTAGCACTGATTGACTAGCACGTTATCTTTTCGCGGATTAGCAAAGTAATATTTTGGTTTTAATTAGTATGGATTTCCGCAAAGTAACGCCTGATTCTATTCACTAAAACTACTCGAAATAGAAGGAACCCACCGTCAAAATTAATGTCACTACCAGCAAGGTTGTTGTGGATCAGACTGATTGTAGTGACTACAATGACCGTGACTGTTTTATAAACCCAATTTGTTTACTCCGAAATCAAGCAAAGTTACTACGTGAAAAAGGGGTTGAAAGTTTGTATGGCGATCAAATGTTATTTTCAGCGCGCTGCCGTGTCACGCGCATCTCATGTATCTTTAAAAGTTGAGTTTCGAGATAATTAAGTACGTTTAAAGTTTTAAAGATTCAAATGCTCAGCTGTTATCATTGACGGTTCATCGTAATTTTTTTATTTTTTCTAATCTACATGTAGGAAATATGGTCACAGACTGCCGTCCTAGTCTAAAAGGCAGTTTTTCGACAAAAGCTAGTTTCGAGATAATCGCAAAAAACCAACCCAAACATCTTTCTTGAATTTCTACGAAACGGAAAAACTTTTTCCATTTTTTCTTTTTGTATGTGGTAGGTATATATATGTACTTATTTTAGGTATTTATAGTATGTTTCTAAACAGCTCAGTTTTTTTTAATTTTATAAAAAACACTTTAGATTAGTATTAAGCTTAAAAATGTGTAGGTCGTACTAGTCAAGAAGGCGGTAAACATGCGTTATGCGGCGTTCTAACTTAGTTACGAAGTAGAAACTAGGTAAAAACGCCGTATATGTCACATGCTGCCTTTTTGCTTAGTAACAATGAATAATTCCCACTTGAAATCCTAAGTTAAAAGACCGTATAGCAGCTATTCGGCCTTTTTGGTTAGTATACTAGGAAAAATTAAGATTTTGTCCAGATTTTCGACTAGCGTGCTAGTGTAAAAAAACGTATACCACCAAAAACACCGAATATACGGTTTTATAGATTAGTATTTATGGAAGAAATGGGAATAAAAAATAGACACGTAGTTTAAATGTTTATTTATATACGAACAAAAAACCCCATACTACTAGGCTATAATTAAAAAAACGAGATCCAGCGATTACTTTTTGGATTATAATCTTAATTACCATACAAAATTAACACATAAATTGGGTTATTCCCACTAGTTACCATCAAGTTGTTACCAGTGGTAACTAATGGGATTTGTTTCCCAGTAGTTACCACTGGTAAAAGGTGGGATTTTTTCCCCAGTAGTTACTACAATTTTGTTAGGGTTCAATAAAGCCTCTATTTTTATAGTATTCTACTTATACTGTTTTTATTACTATTTAACTATAACAACTTGATGGTAACTAGTGGGAATAACCCGATTTATATGTTAATTTTGTATGGTAATTAAGATTATAATCCAAAAAGTAATCGCTGGACCTCGTTTTTTTAATAAAAGCTTAGTAGTATAGTGTTTTTTGTTCATATAATAAAAGACATTTAAATTGTACTGTAAAAAAATGTTGGTGGTAACTACTAGGGAAAAAATCCCACCATTTACCAGTGGTAACTACTGGAAAAAAACTTCCCAGTAATTACCACAAAACTGAGTTGGTGGTAGCTACTGGGAAGAAAGGTGGGAAATAAATTCCCAGTAGTTACTGGTAACAACTTGGTGGTAGATACCTAACTGGTGGGAATAACCCCATAATATGTACAAATTTTTAATGTGTACAGTCTTTCTGATTTTATTTGTATCATAGGCTAGATTTACTCGACTCTACTAATGACATTACATGTACTTCTAATGAGCATGAGCAACGAAACTTAAAAGAGTCCGCAATAAGCTCAGCCGAATTATTACTTCCCATAAAAACGGAGATTCATACTCATTTTAAAACAACGTGTTGGATTAAAATTGCACATACAATAACATAAGGTATATCTATACCAGTACCTAATTAGTTTATATTCCAACAAAACTAATGAAATAGAGGAAAAATAAGTTTTGTATGAAAAACTTATATTCGCTGTATTTTTTTTATTATGGTATCTGAAGCTACACATTAATTACAGGCATAGATATACCTTATCCTTTAGTGAGTACAAAGTTTTAGAGCAATCTACCTAATCGTTTTAAAATGAGAGCGTAACTACGTTTGTATGGAGATCCCAGCTTGCTGCTGACTTAAATCTTAGCAACCATCTATCTTTGTAGGTGACCAGTTTTCGCATACACGTAACTCACAATAATACATAATGTTTTACCGAATTCGTGGCATCTCTAATAGATATTTTGGTTTGTTATCAATAGGCATCGAATCATCGAGAGTTTCATCGCACGGTAAGACGTTAGCGAGTTGTGTAGTCTACATTAGCGATAAAATTAAACTCGTATTAATTGCTGCACATACTCTGTCATTTATTTAATTCTAAAACGCATTTTAGCGGTTGTACCTAATTAAAAATCAGATTCAAATTTTGATAAAATTATTTTTCTATTAGATTACAAACTCATAGCTTTTACTCTTTTAACATACAACTATTACCTAATACACAAACATACCCACTTATTTTAAGATACATATTGTTTTTTTATAAAACCCACTTAGGTATTTAATGGCCTAATATATATATAACTCTCAGTTGGTTTTTGGATGGACCCAGGTTCCATACAAAGATGCCCATGGTCCTTTGTCCTGGTTATCTAAATACTTAGGCGGAAAATGTTATTCTGTCCATAAGAATTCTCATTAAATTTCCCTTTAAAACATTTTTCAATAAGATTTAAACTCTTCGTAATGTCAAATACCTACTTGGCTTATAGGGAATTAAACCCGATACAATTAGCTCTAATATAAATTTGATTTTATTTAAATAAAAGCAGTCAAACCGTCGAATGAAAAAATAAAACTTAAACAACGTTTGCTGTAGAAAAGTACGTATGAACAATTTCATCATCACAAACTACGCTAGAAAGACGTATTTGCTGTCGAGCGAGCTGTGTGCGAGGCAATTTTAAAGTATATACCTTGATAAAAATGATAATACTCGAAGGTACTGATTGTAAACACTACATATTATTGATAACATATGATGGTAATGCAATAATAAAGTATTTTTCTTACTTTGGCGTTCGGTCAATATTTCGCGCGCAAAATGCCACCTCCGCTCGCATACCGGCAGCCACAAGCCTGCGCTTGCGGCTGACGGCTTTTACTTAACATAAGGGTGTCTTTCGGCGCGCGGGGAGCATGACGAAGGTTGGAGCATATACTGCGTTATAGACTAGTTAGACGCACTTTCAACCATTATAAAAGTTTGTTTGCGTTTAATACGACGTCCATACAAAATAAGAAGAACGTATAACATTTATACGTTTCTAAAGACTATTATGGTGACGTAAAAAAGTTAAGTGATACTAAGCTTAAATGACGTATGAGACATTTAAACAAAAAAAAATACTATACGATTTTTTAGACTAGTATCAGATCTAAAATTTTGCTAAAGATCCTAATCTTAAAGCGCGTATAGCGTCTTTTACGTATTTTTAGCCTAGTTTTTGGCTTATACGTTATTTTAGGCTAGACATGGTGGATAAGATTTTACGCAAACCAGAGCGTAAAAAAACGTATAGCTGCATATACGTTGTTTTAGCCTGGCTTTGTCAAATAGTCGCTTTTTAGACTAGGAACGCTTAGAAAATTAGTGCAAATACGGTCTTTTTACGATATTTTTCTCGAAAACTAAGCCACTTATCGGAAAACGGGCCAAAGTGGTCGATGCATCTTGATCTCTACATTACGAATATCACAAAAAGTCAATTTTGGCAAAATGTCGAAAAACTGCCTTTTAGCTTAGGAGGGCAGCAGAATAGGCCCTTTAATTTTTTTTTGGTATAATTGAATAGTTTTTATTTTATTCGAATTAAATGGTTTCGCATGATCAACTCTTCCATACTATAGTGGTCACACGAAGTAATGTAAGTCAAGTTACATGACATACGCGGCACGTATGGTATAGGTATACTTTACCAACCTGATTCAAGTCTTCGTCGAACTCAAATTTGTCAACAATTTAATTGATCCTTTTGTGTTACGCATAAAATATCATAAATTGTGCGTGAGTTTAGTAAAAGGTACCACTTTGTCGATTGTTGATAAGGTTCCGTTCGACAACTGACAAAGTCGTCCCCTTAGCCGAAAAACATTACAATTTATGGGTTTTGTTAAACAAGGGAATCAATTAAATTGCTAACAAATAGGTATGTAAATTTATAGAAATATATCCCTTATTCCTCCTTATTCTAACACTTCTTATTAGAATTAGAACTTTTTAATTGTCCATGACTGAATCTAGGTCACATACAGAATCCGAAACTACCAAATCTTCGAAAAATTTCGTCGTGACATTGGCATAGTTTGACACAATTTTAAAAGCTCCTTTTTCTTTTCGGTGGTAATACCGCGTGGGCCACATTCCCGGAAAACGTTAGATTCTTATAAAATCCGTATGTTCATTTAATTGTATTGTTAAGCAGAAAGGATAATTCCGCTTGCGCATAAACCATACCGTATTTACTAGACAATATGTGTCATTTTTTCATAATCAAGTGAAATAATATTGTTGTCGTATAAACCAAGCGCTCGGCCAGTCATGCCTAACTCCGGTAACTTAAGAAACGTTGGTGATATTTTGATTGTGTCAGTCATGCATATATCATGCAACTCAAGTTAACTGAGTTGTGTCTGACGCCATCGGCAAAAAATGAGGTTACATGAGTTAGTCATATGCTTTTCTCAGTAAATAATGAAGATTTTCAAAATTTTCTTTTAGAAGATATATATTTAAGGGTTTTTAAGGCGATTTAGACTGGTTATCCGTAACTCATGTAACTCAAGTTAACGGAGTTTGGCATGACTCAGCAGCGCGGGTCTTGAAACTTTGTATAAAGGCATATTATTAGAATAAGTATAACTAAAAGCTATTTCAGTGTTTTTGAAAATTCATCCCCTAAAAGAGTTAAACCGGGATAGAAAGTTTGTATAGGACTCAATTTTTATTATAAGCTAGGAACTTGGAACTTTGTGAAAAAGTACATATTTCATTAAAACTTGTTTTTGAAAATTAATCCCCCAATGTGGTGAAAACGGAGTTGAAAGTATGTATGGAGATCAAACATTTTTGTGAGTGCGGGACTTGAATCTTTGTATTTAAAGGCATAATATTAGAATACAAGAAAAGTAATTTCAGCATTTAAAAAAAATCATCCCCTTAAAGCGTTAAATAAAGGTTGAAAGATTGAATCCATTACAAATGCTTTAAAACTTCTTAGGAAGGCATAATATATAATATGTAGGTATAAGATTACAAAAAGTTATTTCAACATTCTTGATAATTCAACCCCCAAGGGGATTAAAAATAAAAGTTTATATGTGGTCCCATTTTTTCTAAGCTAGGAACTTGAAACTTGGTTAAAAACTGATATCACCTTTTTTGAAAATTCAAGCCCTAAGTTGATGAAAAAGGGGTTCATAGTTTGCATCGGGAACGTAATTTTTTGTAAATGAAATGTCGTAAAAAGACACAATAATATAAAACAAGACAGCGTGTTTAAATATTTATTTACCAAGGGAGTTAAAGGGGTTAAACGTTTGCATCGGGATGGAACATGTTTATTAAAAGTGGACTTGAAAATCTTCTAACCCCTTAAAAAAAAGTTCTCGATTTATAATCCCTCTCAATCCCCATTGAGAGGGATTATAAATCGAGAACATTTTTTTTTTAATTAATAGCTTGAAACTTCGTAGGTTGACAGGCAAATCTCATGCGATAATAATTAACAAATTATTAACCGTCCCTACTACCTACTATCTTTTGCTGCATAACGTTCTATGCTCATGTACCTAGAACATATTATACTTAACCACCAACATACAAATCCACGCGTACGAAGTAGCGGGCAACAGCTAGTATAAAATCAAGTAGGTATATATAGGTAAGTATATTACCTGGGAGACCGAGCTTTGCTCGGAAAACATACAAAAACTCAAAAATACGCGTTTTCCCAGAGATAAGACCTAGCTAGATCGATTTTTCACCCCCGAAAACCCCATTAGTAAATTTGAACGAAATCGTTAGAGCCATTTCCGAGATCCTCGGTAAAATAAATATATATATACAGGGTGGAACATTTCTAGGGACTGAGCTGAAAGGATAGTATTATCTAAGTGATCTCCAATCGAGTTATTATAATCGTCAAGCTGGATTACAAAATAAAACAAAATCATTAAAATTAAATATTTTTATATCAGTGACAACCCTACAAAGTTATTTACATTTTAAATTGACACATGTAATGTCATTCAATAGGATCTACTTGCTAGGGTTGAAACATACAGATTTTTGCACTAATATTTAATAAACTAATCTCAAAAACGGTTAGAAATATTAACGTGGTTAATAAGTGAAAAATAAGGTACGTAGCCTAAACAATTATTCCCCGTTTGCGTAAAAGTCCTTCGTTCTGTTCCACCCGGTATACAAGAATTACTCGTTTAAAGAAGATTAGAAATATTACCTAATGGCATGCAAAAAATACACAATTGAGTGTAACAGGTTGGCATTGGCACTAATTGACAAAAACGTTATAGGTACATATTTGATGGCAAGAGAAAACTAAACAATATCGACTTCACTTCCCGAAAGCATCGACTCAATTCAATATTAGTAGGTATGTCGTATTACCTTTGCGTTTGTTGATCCTGTCAAAAGTTGTGGTTTGCTCTGTAAAGTGAAACAAACGATTAAAATGAAGTAATTTTAGAATAATATTGACACACGGTACACGGTGCTCAGAACCTTATAGGGAAAAATTTAGGCCCTTCCCTTGGGGACCTAGAGGTTTCGTAGTGTACCGAGGCCAAGAGCGTATGGCATTAAACATGTCCTAACACGGACCCGCCTGTCAACCCATGTTCGCAGAGGCAGTGGAACGAGCCTCTCTGTCGTCTAACTATATAGGAAACCGTCTCCTAACAGATACGGCACATAGTCCGACAGATCGAGCTCGTCTTCTTGCCACTGCGGAATGGCCTGGGAGTCGGGTCTGTGTTTGCAGACACTATCATCCACGACGGTGGGCACATTGTTGAACAATACAACATTCCGTTTGGCCACATGTCTCAGAATAGGGGCATCAACAAACATGCCCCACCGGTGCCAATGCGGAGTTATGGTGGACAATTTGGGCCACCACGGCCTCTCATGCAGCCGTAGGGCTATCCCCCGCCACGCCAGCCTCAACGACGTCATCCGAAGAGCCCTTGTCAATGCCGAGGTACCGGCGGTCCTCGAGCCCAACGGTCTGGCCAGGGTCGATGGCAAGAGGCCTGACGGAATGACGCTGGTGCCATGGAGTATGGGCCGGCCACTTGTCTGGGACGCTACGTGTGTAGATACCCTGGTGCCGTCCCATATTCCAGGCACCAAAGTTGGCGATGGTGTGGCCGCTTCCTCGGCCGAAAGCCTCAAACGCCGCAAATGTCACACTAGGTAGTAGCTACATATTTGCGGCGTTTGATGTGGAGACCTTGGGGCCGTGGAGACCTTGCGCGCGTCGCCTCTATGAGGAGCTGTCAAAGCGCCTCATAGAGGCTTCCAGTGACCAGAGGGCTGGCCAATATTTTGCCCACCGGATCAGCATTGCCATCCAGCGGGGCAAAAGGCTGGCCTTCTGGGCACCCTACCGAGCGACTACGACTTGGGTAATTTTTTTATTATTTACAGTAGAGTCCGGTTAGTACGACTTCGCATATAACAACCAACCGCTTATAGCGACGTAAGTATAGGCACTTGTTTGGTTTTAGTATGAGCTACTATGAAAGTACAACCGTTTATTACGACTCCGCTTATAGCGACCGACCGCTTTTAACGACGGAAATTGACACAAAATCCGTCCGTCAAGTCCGGTTACAACGACGAGCGACGTAGTTTTTACAAATAAATTGTTAGTAAGAAGCTTACTCCGTCCCGCGCACCCAACTCCCCTCCCCCCTTTGCCTATACGCAGCAAGATGAAATGAAGTCATGTGAGTTTTCGTAATCTTGCAAGCTAAATAAAACCCAATTACCCTTATTCAATTGACCAAAAATATTGCATTATTGTCACCCAACTTGTCATAATTATGTAAGTTGGGTGACAATGCAATATTTCGGTACCTTCGAGCTGATCTGATGATGGACACAGGAGGTGGCCATAGGATCTGTGTGATAAAACAACGCATCCTAATTGAAATTGGGTTTGTAAGAACTGTTTCAATTGAGTATAAGTTGCTTGTTGAAACAAAAGTAGGTACACAGTCAGCGGTAAAGGCTTGAGTCAAAATTGAAATGTTTGATTGTCGATGTACGATTGTCATCTTGATTAGATCCCCAAGAATTACGACTTTTTATTTAACGGGATTCAAGTAATTTGCGGATGATGAGTGTATCTAAAAGTGGTTTCTTCTAAACCACTTCTAAACACACAAGTCTCTCCATTAAAGTCAAAATGATGTGATACTAATGTAAATAAATATTTTGATTGAAATGTTTTTTTCTTTGATTCTCGCATAAGTATTAATAAATACAAAATGATGTAATTATTTTGATTAAAATAATTTATGAAAATTGGCAGTTCGTTTAGTACGACGTCCGGTTAGTACGACTTGGTACGACGTAATATCAGCGGTCCCTTGGGCGTCGTTATAACCGGACTCTACTGTATATGTTTTTAGGGATTTTATTATGTTATAAAAATGTTAATAAAGAAAAATAAAATGTTCAGAATAAAATGTAAAATACCTACTTATGTTTACCATGGAAACTTATTTCAAATAATGTTATTAAAGTTGCATTATTTCTTAGTTCATGTACGTAGGTATTCAGTAACTAAAGTAAGCAACTAGCGTACAATAGTAGTTTGTGTTACAAGGGATCAAAATGATATATTTCAGTCAAGTGCGTACATTGAATCCTGAATGAAGCGATGGATTCTACAATAGAATCCCGAGCGTAGTGAGGGAATCTAAAGTAGAATCCTGAGCTTAATGAGGGATTCAAGTGTCAACGCCCAAGACGAAATAATTTTTCACATCACCTATTCGGAAAAGGGCTTTTCCTTCCCCGCTAGGAGGGATCAAAGTGGCACTGCTAGGGGGGATCAAAGTGGTACTTTTCTGTTATAGGACACATTTTTTTTCATTTTTACATACAATTTTTTTTAGCTTAAATAGTGTTTTGATACAATGATAATTTCCTCATTTATTTATTTTTTTATTTTCCTCATAGTTGATGTGAAAAGCAGTATGTGTCACACGGTACTTATCAAAATTATTTAGTCTTGGGCGTTAACACTTGAATCCCTCATTACGCTCAGGATTCTACTTTAGAATCCATCGCTTCATTCAGGATTCAATGTACGCCCTTAACGGAAATATATCATTTTGATCCCTTGTAACACAAACTACTATTGATACCGTGTGACACATACTGCTTTTCACATCAATTATGATGAAAATAAAAAAATCTTAGTGTTGACACAAATTATTGTTTCAAAATATTATTCAAGCTAAAAAAAGAATGCAAAAAATAACAAAAACAGTGTCCTAGAACATAAAAGTGCTACTTTGATCCCCCGTAGCAGGGAGAAAAAGTGCCACTTTGATCCCTCCTAGCGGGGAAGAAAAAGCCCTTTTCCGAATAGGTGATGTGCAAAAACTATTTTATATAGTGTAGGTATACCTCTAGGTAGTCTTCGAACAACGTAAAGAGTATAAAGATTATAAAGACTATACAATTATTACATTTTTTAATATGTATCTTAGTACTACGTATGTTTTTATCAATAATAGCAGAATACTTACCGCCAACTGTAAAAGATCAAATTAATCAAATGTTGATTAACAGGCCAATTCAAACGTACATACACAAAATATATATATTTCATTTATGTAGTCTAGCTCGCGCCAATACATAGACATATTATACGGACAAGTGGGGTTAGTTTTTTTTAACGATATACGGTAAACTTCGTATAAGAGAGATAATAATTTCAGCAATTTGGAAAATTCTTCAAGGGGGTTGAGACGGATTATATCGAGTTTTTTTGAATGAAGGTCTTGAATCTTTGAATGATGTTTTGCTATACTATGTTAAATTTTCACGTAAATATTATACAACAACGAACATAAAATTATCGGGTATAATATGAATTATCTCAAATGACTTTTTCGGGTTCGGGTGCTAATCCGTTAAACAAAAGCCTTTGTTTCTTTTAAGAGCGGTCTACAGCACGTGCCAAAGCAACCATGTCGTTTAACCCTTATCGTGGCATTGTAACACCCGTTATACATGGAATATTATAAAATCTACCAGGTTCACTTTATTACTTAACAAAATCATTTTGCTATATATATGTCCAATATGTCCATCTACCCTCCTTTATTGTAGCAAAAATATAATACCTACATAGAAGCTTCGGCCACCACCTTCCGCAGTATGATGTAAATGGGCTTATTATAATTTACGTAAGTAAATCTCACAAAACTTTTGTGTCATTTACTGTAATTTTATTTTTAGCTGTAACGTTTTACGACGCCTGGGTTCTTGGCGTTCAAAAGGTTAAAGTAGCTTAGTAGCTAGCTTTCTACTCAGTACAACGTTACAATTAAATTATTAAAAAATACTATTTGGTTAATAACTTACTTTTTGGAGTTGCTTCTCACAATCCTCAAGTGTTGTCTCAAATGTTTCTGGAGGAATCATCAGGCCCCAAGGTTTCTACACAGACAAAAATATTTATATATACATAATATATTATAATTCAAATGTAAGGCCAATCAATCTTACTAAGTTATGATGATTATTATTATAGTTTTTTTATGTAATTCGTAATTCGACATTAATAGACCATATACATCTCTAAGTAATTGTATTACGTTAGTTTGAATTGGTAGTTGCAGTTAGTTGTATTTCATAAAATTGTTTATGTATTGTTTAGGGATGTAACGATACATGATTTTGCCGATACGATACCGATACCGATATTTGAAGTAAATAATCGGCGATACCGATACAGATACCGATATCAATGGCACAGTAGTTATTTAATAAATAAAATAAATAAGGAATTATATACTTAATATGCATAAAACATACTTATGTATAATAGACACTCGATTTTGTGAAGTGTGAAAAACTGTAAAACAAATAAAGAAAAATGCCAAACAAAAATCAAAGAAAACAATTTTATTATTTCGGTAACCATCAAGCAATCAATGCAAAAGTAAATCCAAATTAAATATAGTTCACTTTATGGAAAGGGGTCATCCATTAATTACGTCACACGAATTTCTAGGTTTTTTTACCCCTCCCCCCTCCTTGTCACACTTGGTCACATTTGGCAAACACCTCCCCCCTGGTGTGACGTCACATTTCTTCAACGAAATCGGCAAATATTTATTTAATATTTTATGAAAATATTTTTGACGAAAGAAATATTAGTAATTTTATAACCAAAACTGATTAAGAAATAAAATTAAACGATTATCGTTTCAAAACCTTGTTATTTAAATGATAATTAGCGTATAAAATAATTTAAATACATTAATTTTCGGTTACTGATGAAGTTAAAGTGACGTCACAAAGTTTATGACTCCCCCCTCCCCCTTGTCACAACATGTCACATTTTCTTGACCCCCTCCCTCCCCCTAAACGTGTGATGTAATTAATGGATGACCCCAAACAAGGTTTATTCAAATTATTAGCAGCGTCATTTGTTTCGCGCGCTTTTCAAACTGTGATATCGGCTGAATTTAAATCGGCGATGCCGATATATCGGCCTGCCGATTATATCGGCCGATATATCGGTATCGGTATCGGTATCGTTACATCCCTAGTATTGTTATCATTTTTGCTTGTATGTAAATTCAATGTTGACGTGTAAAAGTGCCCTTGTGGCCTATTTGCTGAATAAATAAATAATAAATAAATATTAAGGACTTTTTTTACACAAATTGACAGCCCCACGGTAAGCTCAAGAAAGCTTGTGTTGTGGGTACTCAGACAACGATATATACTTATACATAGAAAACAACCATGACTCAGGAACAAATATCTGTATCATCATACAAGTAAATGCCTGTGGCGTCTCCTCTAGCTGTCACTGCCAAAACGTCGTTCCACAATAACCTAACAGATGGCGTTAGGGAGCTTAGAACGCACAAACTGCTAAGAAGATACTACGTCTAGAACGCAATTAGTAAGTGAGACCTACATCGCGCTTACGGAGTTATAATGTCAGTTTCTATATATATAACTTCCGACCAACTCTCAATGGACTTCGGTCCCCAGGCATAACACCCGCCTGGAGAGAGTACTCTCTATTGCCTTCCATACCTCTCTACTTTCTACATTGGTGACCTTCCGACATTGGACAGCCATGAAGACCTCAAGATCCTGACGACGCCGCCTCGCAGCAAGCCATTTCCCTTTCTGAGTGTACCACCTAGCATGCTTCTGTACAGTCTGTACATATGTCATATACCTGTAAATATCTTGTAAATATTCATGCCTGGTACCTCAATCTCTCTTTCTCTCTCTCTCTCCGCTCGCCTCTCTGGCTCTGAGCAACTCCGCTCGCCTCTCTGGCTCTGAGCAACTACGCTCGTCACATTGGCTCTGAGCCGCTCCGCTCGCCTGTGACTCTGAGCATCTTCGCTCGCCACACTGGCTCGAGCACATCTGGTTTCGCTGCACACTTCATACGTCGTCGCTGACCCCTCCGCTCAAAGGGGGGCTGATGTGGCGTCTCCTCTAGCTGTCACTGCCAAAACGTCGTTCCACAATAACCTAACAGATGGCGTTAGGGAGCTTAGAACGCACAAACTGCTAAGAAGATACTACGTCTAGAACGCAATTAGTAAGTGAGACCTACATCGCGCTTACGGAGTTATAATGTCAGTTTCTATATATATAACTTCCGACCAACTCTCAATGGACTTCGGTCCCCAGGCATAACACCCGCCTGGAGAGAGTACTCTCTATTGCCTTCTATACCTCTCTACTTTCTACATGCCCTTACCAGGATTCGAACCCGGGTCCATCGGCTTCATAGGCAGGGTCACTACCCACTAGGCCAGACCGGTCGTCAGTCAAATGAATAAATGTTGAAGTTGAAGATCACGAATTTATATTATGACCGTCAATAACTTATGTAATTATATAATAATTCGCTTAATGTACAATGAGAATGACAAAAATGAAAAGTAAAAGAAAATAATATAAATATTCAGAGAAACTTGGTTAAATGGGACCCTGGATAAAGGATGACTCACGTTAGACCGGGCCGTGTCCGGGCCGGAGTTTTCTATGGAAAGCATCACGTGATCGCCTGTTACGTCATATAAAAGTAAGCGCCGGAAGCTCGGGCCCGGACACGGCCCGGTCTAACGTAAGCTGGGACTCATGGGTCCCGACACTTTAGCACTGAATTACCTCTGTTAGTGAGAAAAAACAAACCTCTATAACTGGGATTAGTACTTTCGATTTTACAGTCATTAACTATTTATTAAGCTGTGGTCATACTTACCTCTATAATTATTGAGACAGAGGTGTATTTTACCTATTTTACTGAGACATATTTTTTAAAGAATAATGATCATTTTTACTAAGTTCTTTTCTTTGAATTTTATAACTCTGTATCTGAGATAACGTCAATTTATAAACTCTTTAACTCGGAATATTGCAAATAAATTTTCGCACTTGTACCAACCTACCTAAATCATTTGTTTTTTAGTTTGGTATATCTAACGTTCGGACGTAAGTTAATTTAGATAAAAATATTTCGAAGTTTAATATCTTGATTATTACTTATAAAACAGTAGGTATCCGTTTACGAATATGGAATAGACACATTTAATGAAGTCAGTAGGTTTCGAATTTAATGTAGCAGTTTCTATTTTTTGAATACTCATTAATAAATATATAATATTCTGAAGCAGTCTCGAACTCGAGCAAAAAGTTTACAAAATACGTTATTTCATACTTATAATAATTGCACCTCTATAAATGACACAACCTATGTTCACGCCTGTATTCAGCGGTACCTCTGTACATGAGACAGATATTTATTTGTACCTGGCTATCTGAGACACTGAGTAAGTGGGATAGCTCTTTAAGTGAGACAAATGTGCAGGACCCTTGAAGTCCCGTTATCCAGGTTTCCCTGTATAACCAATTTAAAACAAAATTTCATTTGTGTGTCATTTCAGCTTAAGAGTTCTACTATTTAAAATATTTAGTATTAATATTTTATTTAGGTAGTGTAACTTTGAAGTAATGTGTTTTAGTGTGAATTAGCTTTAAGGACATATTAAAAACATATTATAAATTTAAAAATAAGAATATCTAATAGCGAAGAGTCTCGACCAACACCTTGAGAGACTCCCGCTAGGTGGTTGGATCAAGGGTCAGATGCAGAAGGCGGTGATCTTGGACACGGCGCGGATAGTCCGCCGGTTCCTCTCTCTTCAGCCCTGACCACCGGTAGCTTGGGCCTTGCCCCGCTGCTGGCGGCACCCTAGGTTAGTTTTTTTATATAATGTGTTTATATTAATTTTTATTGTTTTGTAAGTGTTTTTATATTTTACTTTTATATTCATATTACTAGCTGTGCCCGCGGCTCCGCCCGCGTGTAATTCGGTCTGTGTCAGTAAGCGGCTAATTTCTAATCCTAATTTCTCTCCCTCTCCCCTGGAGGCGGAACTTGAAGTAAAGTTGACATATGGATATGCTAGAGGACTGAAGTCCAGATTAAATATTTTACAATTAGGTACCACTAAATAAAACTACACTCCAAAATCAATAGTTTTATTCGCCCTTATTCAAATTTTACACGTGATTTAAACTTAGAGAATATAAATATAACCAAACGGAGTGGTCAATAACAGGCGTTCCCCTCTGTCGAAAATAGGCGGCCAATGGTCAACCGACGTTTATCTGACATGGCTATGTTTACGTTACGTAGGTACACATTTGATGTGCCCCTCCCCCGCAAAAAACGCCAGACTATTTTGTACCGAAAATTATAGACATGGCGTCTCCGTTGGTTATATTCTCTAAGGAATTAAACGACAGAGTAGTAGGTGTATATCGGACGATACAGTAAGGTATACGCGCGCGAGCGAGAGCGAAGCCTGCCTGGCTAGAGCGCCACTTACCGTGGTCTTCTTCAGACTCCTGAGGAAGACCAGGTGCCCCTTGTAACCTCAATGCGGTGCGAAACTTTCGCGTATGATTCGATTTTTTTCGGGAAGGCATGGTAATGCGTATAAAATGCGAGTCCCAAATCGATTGACTGCGCAAACGACCAGTGCCGGATTAAGATATTTTGATGCCCTAAGTATTTCTAGACCATGGTGCCCCGTCTCCCTAGGGTCATCAAGATTACATTGATTTTTTTTGGTAAATTGACTGACGTTCATTGCTGCATTTCAGCTGAGAATGGAAATCAGTCACATCATTTTATCACGAAAATTGACAGTGCCGCAGCAGTAACGTTGCAACAGAGTACCTAATGCTGCTGCAGTCGCCACCCGAATGTCACCTTTATCATATCTCAGAAAGTTATTGAAAACGCGAGCGAAGCGAGCGCGACAATTTTTCGATATAAAAATTTCGATCGAAGCGAACGCGTAAATTTTTCGATATTTTTTGGTGCCCCCTAGACATGGTGCCCTAAGCAAGCTTATTTTGCTTAAAAGGGTTAATCCGGCACTGCAAACGACAGAGGTCAATGTTTTTTTTTCAAAGTACCCACCTTCGTGGCTATTATTAAGTGCTTAAGGAGGCGATACGTATGAATATGCATTTGATATGGATGCGATATAATTACGATTAGGTATGAGGTATGACGGAGAAAATAAATAATTTTATGCAATTATACGCGTGTTGATGTGTGTTTATTTTACCACTACGTAACTATGTAAACTAATTTTTAGTTTTCTTGGTTACTTAATGTTTACTCAGCTCCCCAAAAGATGGCACTGTGCAATGAGGGGCAATTAATTTTCTGTCGTTTAATTTTGTTGTACTATTAAAATCAACACAATTATTCAATTAAATTTGTTGATATCCGTATGATTGATCGAAATTTTAGAAGAGGGGTCTTCTAAACTTAGAGTTAATTTGGCAAAATCCTTCCTCGGTGGCTTATTTATGTCACATCGTATTAAATTCAGCGCCATCTGTTAGTTTACCAGGGTACTCTATAGTGTTAGCACATATTTGAAAAAAGTTTGCCCCTCCTTCCTAAGTAGCGCCATAGGATTCAGGGGCAAACTTAAGTCAATCGAGTGTTGTGGCTACCCCCCCTTTTAGGGGTTGAATTTTTATAGCCTATAACCTGGCCGGGGATTTTCTCGACAGATTAGTAAAGTTTTCATCAAAATCTGTTCACCGTTTTCACGTGATGCGCGTTCAAATAAACAGACAAACAGACAAAAATTCTAAAAACTGTTGGAATGTGTTCTGTTATCAATTCTAAGTATCCAAGCCAACTTTTTTTCAAATATCTTCCATGTACAGACTTTCGACCCTCTTCAGCTTTATTATATGTATAGATAGATAGATAGATAAATAACCTAACTTAAGATGAGAAATAAATAAAGATAAGAATATATCTTACAATTATCGTCTCAGGAGCAATAATTCATAAAAAAAACCACAGTAATACAAAAAAATAACTTACTTTATCCTTGGGAGGTCGATAAGAGGCCTGCGCAAGCGCGACAAGAAGACACAGCAACAAACCCACGCGCATGTTGTTAGCCAAATGACGTTACCTATACCTAAGCCATTTCAATTTATATACAATTGTGTCGCTTAACTTCAAACTCGGGTAAATACATTCGACCCTCTCAGCAAATATCTACCCTATTACCTTTTCTTAATACCAAAATCGCATAATCTGACAGATGGATTTACCCGAGTTCGAAGTTAAGCGACTCAATTCAACACTTAATTGAATATGTCAAATTTTACAGCTAGTAATCAATTCCTTAAGAAATTTTCAACTTTAATAAGCGATAACTTAAATAACAATAGGTAATTAATACGTGGTAGTTAATTGTGTAGAATTGAGTAATTATAGAGGTGTTTCGTTTTTTTATTTGATGTTGGTATTAGTCCAGTGGTTTCCTACATAAGGTTGTGTCACAAAATAAGAGGCCATTTCAGATAGTTGTTTCTTGTTATGACACGGTTATGGTTATGAGTTTAAAGCAGACAGACAGGACAACATCTGGCAACAGTGACATCTTTAGTTGAAAACATGTCTCAAGTCTCAAGATTCATGAGTCTGGGGGCTTAGCCAAGATGACAATCATTTATGCTACGACAACAATTGTCTAGGACTCTAGGCCATGATCTTCTCATAATATATAATATATCATTATAAAAAATATATTAATGCGCGTCTCATTGTTTCTAAATTTTATGACGAAATTTTATTTCAGCGATCCTTAAGTAAATGGCAGAGTCACAAAGTTGCAAAAAAACCGCCATCTTGAAATACTCGATCGTGTCAGAATATTGTACAGACAGAAACCTTAATAGTAAGGGAAGCAGTGTCACCCAATGTATGGGACGTGCAAATTTTGGTATCGGATGAATTCACTTGGCACAGATGTAGTATACGTAAAGCTAAGCCAATCCAGCCCGGTAGCCATCCGCCACCCCCTGGTGGGTAGGCAGGGGGGCATCCAAAGTTACACAAATCATATCGGCTTCTATTTACCTACCACCTAGAGTTTGGTATCATTTCCAGACGCTCGAATCAAAATCGGATTGCAATTTTTTTTATTACTATTATCAGCCGAAACTACAAATGCTAGAAAGTTAAAATTTGCACACCAGGCTACATTTATAATGTGTACAAGAGATGAGAAGTGATTTTGAAAAATTCAACCCCTAAGGGGGTTAAAAATGGGATGAAAATTTGTATGGGGTTCAAGTTTTATTTTAAGCTAGGAATTTCAAAATTCGTTAAAAGATATATTATTGAAATACAAGAAAACTTATTTCAGCGTTTTTGAAAATTCGTCCCCTAAGGTGGCGAAATAGGGGTTGAAAATTTGTATGGAGATCAAAATTTTTTTCGAGTGTGGGGCTTGAAACTTTGTATATGCATATATTATTAGAATACAAGAAAAGTGATTTCAGCGTTTTTAAAACTTCATCCTCTAACGGGGTTAAAAAGGAGTTGAAAGCTTGAATCCATTACAAATTACTTTGACTGCCCCCCCCCCCTGCCTACCTGCCAGGGGGTGGCGGATGTCTACCGGGCTCAATTAGCTTAGCTTTACGTATATTACATCTGTGCTAAGTGAATTCATCCGATACCAAAATTTGCACCCTATGACACTACTTCCCGTACTGTAACCCTTAAACAGGTAGTGTATCTATAAGTACCACATAGCAAATGATTTTTTTTTGGCGAGCTGAGTAAATACAACGACCGCAAAATGTCATTACCGTAAAGTCTATTAAGTGGGTGATATCGGAACGTTAAAAAATGACAAGTGTCAAAACAAATTTCTTTGACAATTTAGTCGTCAAGTTCAAATCGACAACAAATGGCAGTTTTTGTACGTTTCTGAAAATGAAAATGAAAAAGAAAATTTATTAATAACATTAGGTTACACGTCAAAGATTACATAAAATTAGAAATATCATTGTAAATATACCTATACGTATATTACACTTATTAATTATTAATACTTATGTCGTAGTAAGTATTAATGTCCGACCGAAACATGTTTTTTTGCCGAAACCGAAACCGAAACCGAATGTTCGGCTTTGGCTCTAGTTTCGGCCGAAACCGAAACCGAAACCGAACCTTTTGTAGACTTGTTAAAATCGTTGAAAAATTGTCATAAAACCGCTTTTATACACATATTATGGGGCTGTCAACACCCAATGCCCTTGAAATTGATGTTACTTAAGCAGTTTTTTAAGAAAATTACTAGAGTTAGACCAAGATAATTCTGCAACGATTTTGATAACACACGCAGTGCAAGTGTTATTTTAAACGCCAAAACTTCTATGAAATTATGACGTTTAAATAACATTTGCACTAGTTGCACTGCGTATGCTATCAAAATAATTGCAGAATTTTCTTGGTCTAACTCTATTCATTCACCAGTCAAGCCAACATGATTGCAGATACAGGTTGAATCAAAAACGCGAGCGCAGCGAGCGCAAATTTTTTGTTGACAATATCGCAAGGCCGGGTACCGATCTTCACCTGAGCCTAAACGTCCGAAGTGCCCCAGTGAGGCGAACTTTCATGCGAAGTCAAAGCCGTGCTTCAGGCTTCAGGATAAGTAGTTGAGCACAGACTCCAAGCAATGTCCATTGTATTAAAAAGCGAGCCCTGGTGCGACTTTCAATCCGAAGGTCGCAAGGTACAAACCCCGGCCACGTACTCTTGACGTACTCGTACCAATGAGTTTTTCGGAACTTTTATACTAAATATAATTTTGATATTTACCTACTATTTGCATTTCGGTGAAGGAAAAACATCGTGAGGAAGCCGGACTAGTCCCGATAAGGCCTAGTTTACTCTCTGGGTTCGAAGATCAGTCTGATGGCGGTCGCTTTCTTAAAAACTAGTGCCTACGACAATTCTTGGGATTAGTTGTCAATTGGACCCCAGGCTCCCATGAGCCGTGCCAAAAATTCCGGGACTACGCGAGGAAGATGATGAGTTTTCTTATTATTCCTTTGCCCAGGCCCAGTAACATGCGACAGTGCTAATCTCATTTACTCCGATACAATTAGACAGTGTGCGCGTTATAGGTATTAACAGCCTCTTAAGTCTGCGTCAACCGTCTAGTGGCGCCCTCATTAGTGGAATTGTATTTTATAATAAACCAATTAATTTCTGTACCTATACATGAATCAGTATATGTAGGTACATCTTAATAAATATTGTTGTCCTACTTATTCCCCAACTTTTGGTCTTTGTCACATAGTTTAGTTTCATAGTACGAAGTACCATTTCGTAAGTTTCGGCCCGGCCGAAAGGTTCGGCCGTTTTTTGGCCGAAACCGAAACTACAGCCGAAACATGATTTTTTTGGCCGAAACTGGCCGAAACCGAAACCGAACCTTCGGTCGGACACTAGTAAGTATACATGTTTATTTATTACAATAAATTTTATTTAAATAAGTACATCATCAATTTTGCATGAAAGATATTCATCAATGTCATAAAACGGTGATTTTAGTAACCAACGTTTTAGTTTCGTTTTAAAATTATGGAAGGAAGGTGCATCCCTGATCCTTTAAGTAGGTGGTTGTATATGCGGGCCAAGCACATAGGCTGATCGTCCGCTTTTTGCTAACTTATGTGGCACAGATACCAGGCAGCCCGCGTTCCTGTTACTGCGCAGATGGCGATTTGGATTTACCTGTTTCGCAGTAAATTTGTTTGAGTTGGTGTGAGTAAATATAGCTATTTGTTGAATAAGTACACAGGGTAGTGTTAATATACTGTATTCTGTGAAATACTGACGAGCAGAGACGTCATCAGAAACACATGCTATTGCGCGTACAGCTCGTCTTTGTAATGAGAACACCCGACGCCAGTCAGCGGCTCCGCCCCATAGCTCGGTGCCATACGAAATGAGCGAGTGCACGGTTGCGAAATAACAGCTCCTGACGACGTCCCTGGTCGCAGTACTCGCGATATGCCTTAAAGCGTAGCACGCGCTGTCCAGCCTCGCGCACAGATGGTCGATGTGTACGTTCCACCTCAGGCCACTATCGATAATAAAACCTAACAATTTTATGTCCGCAACTTGACAGACAGCATCGTCGCCGGCATACGCGGTCATGGGCCTGGATGTGTGGCCATTTAGATTGAGTCTCATGACGAAGGTTTTGTCCTTGTTAAGGGCTAAGCCATTTGTTTTAAACCAGTTGCAAAGCTGTTTAAGCGTGTCGGTTACCCTCGTTTCCAGATCTGGTAAGGACGAGCCGGTGACGATCGCTGTGACGTCATCTGCGTACATAAAAATGTCGCACCCTTTTATTATTCGTGGGAGATCATTTAGGAGGATGCTAAACAGAGTATTTGACAAGCACGATCCCTGCGGTACCCCAAGCTGATTCCTCATCTCATCAGACCTGATTCGGCCACTATCCCCTACGACAACTTGGCCCCTGTTCGACATAAATGACATTAGGAGCGCCAATTGATGCGGGGCCACGAATTCCATAGTGACTAAGTTTCTGCGCGATAAGTCCATGATTGGCGGTATCGAAGGCGCGCGAGAGGTCGCAGCACACTACCGCCACCTGCATCCCGGCCTCTCGCGCGCTCAGCGTATGCCACACCACTTCGCGCACCAGATCCGTAGTCGAACGGCCCTGGCGGTATGCGTATTGTCGGTCGGATATTGTTAGTTGTGGGGACCAAAAGGATAATAATCTAATGTTAATACCTACTTCAAAAATTTTACTTATTGCCGGTACTAACGATATAGGGCGATAAGACTTTAAGGCTGCTTTGGGGCCTTTCCCTTTGTACAGTGGGGTAATCTTAACTTTTTTGAGGCCTTCTGGAACTGTCCCTTGTCGTATGCAGTAATTATACAACTCTGATAAGACGAAGGACAGTGCCGGACCCACGTACCGAAGGATGTTGGCAGAAAGGTCATAGATGTCGGTGCTGTTTTTCGGCGCAATGTGAGTCCGTAGTATAGATTCTACTTCGTGGGCTGTAAAAAATCTTAATCTTAATGAACAGTTACACTGGGGAATATCCCTTTCTCCCGCTGTATAAGTTCGCTACGCCGAATAAAAGTACTGTAAGTATTTTGTTTTGTATTTTTATGGTAGATTATTAGATAATTTATGTGTAGTAAGTCATAACTTACTTATTGTTTTCTGATAAAATATTCGATCTAAAAGTTTGTGGTTCGTATGAACCCTCTGCCCGTCTGGGGCACGTTCGAGTGGTTTATAAGTGGCCTCTGCCCTGCAGGGAGTTTACATGAGATTTAAGGGTAAGATTCATTACTATGAATGAACCCTCATAGTACAAAAGTAATATATTTTCCTTTGGGTTTTAAATTAAATATTTATTCAACGATCAATCTTACGAGCCACGACATCCATGTGAGCCAAGATAGTGCTGGCAGTTAGTGCAATTTGTGACGCAAGTGTAAATGTGATGTGCACATGACTTACCCTTAAAACTCTGTATGGCTAACAAGGCAGTGGCCATATAAGGACCACGTAGCACCATTGCTAACGAGCAGTGGGCATATAAAAACCACCGGGCTTTTTTTATTGAATAAGGGGTAAAAAAAAAAACAGCTATTACCTACCCGAATCAGTAATCAAAAGTAAAAAATGCGTCAGGCCTGTTTAAGGGTTAATCTAACGATAATGTCCTTATTGGAACTGTCGCAATCACAACCTGTCTCACGTGACCAAAACGTCGTAAGCGCCATAAAATTCATGGCGCTTGGCGCTTACGCGGTTATGTCGCGAAATTCACGCTCCGCTTCTATGGTCTAATCATAGAAGCGGAGCGTGAATTTTGCCTTTGAATTGCGTAACGGCCTCCTAGCCTAGTCGGTAGTGACCCTGCGTACGAAGCAGGAGGTCCCGGGTTCGAATCCCGGTAAGGGCATTTATTTGTGTGTTTATCACTAATATTTGTTCCTGAGTTATGGATGTTTATTATGTATATAAGTATTTATATATAATTATATATTATATATATCGTAGTCTAGTACCCACAACACAATCCTTATTGAGCTTACCGTGGGAATAGTGGCGCGATTCGGGAAATGATTTAGAGATTCCCTAAATATGAAATAGTAAAGATATGTGACGTTCCACGGCAAAAGGTACCCTTGCCCCGGCTGAATATTGGAGCGGCGTTAATCATAGCGTAAGCGCCAGCCGCCATAAGGTACCTTTTGCCGTGGAACGTCACATATCTTTACTATTTCATATCTGAATCTCTAAACCATTTCCCGAATCGCTCCGTAGGTCGATTTGTGTAAAAATTGTCCAATAATATTTATTTATAAAAAAAACAACATCAACTCATTGCGCTAAATACTGGTTCTCTGTGTTCTCCGGTTCTATACGTTAAATAGTATTAATAGTTCAATGTTTGTCACTTAATTAAGTGATTTTGTTCAATAATGGAGTTTTCCGGTTGTTGATTGTTCCAATATAATTTCAATGGATTAAGATTATCAAGTCTTTTAATAGCCATCACAATAACTTCTATAAATTCTAAACTCTATTCGTAATATCTAATTAATTTTAATTAGCTACGCTATATTCGTTATACACGTGCGCTACTTAATCAAACCTTAAAATTGTTCTTGATTTTCACAATCAAATGCCTACGTACTGTTTAATTGTTGAACCTATATGTACCTGTAGAGATTGATAGGGTATTTATGTAGGTATTTACCTGTAGATAAGTTTAGGTCTCTCAACATTATATTAAAATTGTTTTGGGGGCCGTTGCGGATACACTTCGACCTATGGGGATCGTTAGTGTAATCGCCTCCTCAAAAGCAACCTTATGCGAACTTAAAAGTTGTTTCTACTATCTCCATGTGTAGTATGATGAAGCCTAAGGGCATCATAGGCCTTTCAGTCTATTACAAACTATACAAACAGTGTCGGGCAGGGTGATGACAACGTTTTTTATGGCTGACAAAATCCTTCATTCTTTGTCTGGCGAGGGCGTGACATTCACACATTCAGTGTATTACAGTACTGCCTTTTCCTCTTCGTTGTTGTCAGAGTCTCCCATTTTAGTCAAGACTCCTTTGACCCCAGAGAGGCCTTTAAGTGTATTACCTTACATGTAATACACTTAAAAAGCTGGACGGGTCCCGTATAGACCCGTATATAGACCCGTCCAGCTTTGAAAAGCTCGTTCTGGTTGGGTGCGTCGAAGGGAGAAGGAGTAGAGGCAGGGCTCCAACTCGGTGGTCTGATGCCATACGCGACGCTACGGGCGTCAACATCCAGGGGTCAATACAGCTGGCCCAAGACAGGGGGGTTTGGAGAGCGGTGGTGAAGAACTGCACTCCTGATGGTCACGACCCTCAGCCTTGAGGAACCGACTAAGAAGAGAATACACTTAAACTTTGATTCCTGTTACAAATTGGAGCTGTCATTTGCTAAGTTGCCGAAGCTTTTGGGCTTGACATTCACACACTAGGTGTGGGTATTATTTACTGTCTCTTCCTCTTCGCTACAAATTCGACTATTGGTGTTGTCAGAGTGTCCCATTTTGGCGAAGACTCCTTTGACCCCAGAGTGGCCTTTGACTCCTATTATAATTTGGAGTTCCCATTTGCTAAGTTGCCAAAGCGTTTTGTTCCAGCCAGAGTCTACTCTCTATATGAAGAGCTTTGAGTGCTTGAGACCCGTCAAACTATTCCACTTTTGTTGGTGCTTGAGCTTAGCATGGTTTTGTTAGCCGTTAGTCTGTGAGAAAAAAGAAGCCTCGTAGAATATACAGGCTGGAACATTTGTAGAGACTGAGCTAAAAGGATAATGTTATCTAAGTGATCTACAATCGAGTTATTATAATCGTAAAGCTGAAGTAACAAGTAAAACAAAATCACTAAAATAAAATATTTTTATATCAGTGACAATCCTACAAAGATATTTACATTTTAAATTGACAGATGTCATGTCATACAATAGGATCTACTTGCTAGGGTTGAAACATAAAGATTTTTGCACTCATGTTTAACAAACTGTAACTCTAAAACGGTTAGAAATATTAACGTGATTAATAAGTGAAAAATAAACTACGTAGCCTAAACAATTTCCCGTTTGCGTAAAAGTCCTTCGTTCTGTTCCACCCGATATGAATTCCCTTATATCTCACGATTTTTCTCTTTCCGCACAGATTATTAAAATATAAATATAAATATTACTTATTATCAGGCAACTAAGGCCCATAGATAACTAACCTACAAACGAACATACATACAATAGTAGAAATTTTATAAGCTAAAAATTATTTCGGCAACACGGCGGTTATATGGACCTATATTATTATTATATATGAATGCACAGGCAGCTTAGCTTAATTATACTTACCTACAGACAAACCTACGTACCTATATACCTATACTTACAAATACCTATTTTAAAAACATGATCCTCCTACTCGAAAGCTGCTCTTTTATATTTGGCAGTATTTTCTCGAGCTTTACGCAGTTGATTCAGGAAGTTGCCATACAAGACAAAATTTAAGCATTTCGAAAGCGACGTTCTCATGGAACACCCCATCTATCTATAGTTAATACAAATGCTGTATTTGTCAAAGAAAATAAAATCTCTTCACACGATCAGGGTTTCACCCTTAAAAACATGGAAATAATTTGCGTTCGTATGTTTGTTTTGGATACCTAGCTAATGAAATCCTAAAATACAGACAGACAAATACCCTGGGGGATAAAAACAGCATCAATGTATACTAATATGTAGGTATTACAAAAACGAAAGCAGCAGCAGAAGTAGCTCTGTCGATCTGGTTCCTATGCTGATACAAACGGCGCTACACCATATCATACCAATTAACCAATACCTTGACACGCGGGGTAACACGATACATAATATACCTGCATTCAACGTGTTCTTGCGTATAAATTCAAATACATTTAGTATCTTTCTACAAATTTAATATCACTATTTTTTCTCTCTTGACATGTTTATGATACTATTCGAAAAACATGACAGCGTCAAATATTTAAAAGTCGTAAAATGTATATAAGTAAAAAGGCATTAAGAAAAGAGTCCACAACATATTATTTATTAGATCTAAGTATTAGAATCTTAGTAATTACAGGCTAAGCCTAAAGTGCCATTGCAATGCAAGCCTACGAATAAAATAAATATAAACTAGCGACCCGTCCCGGCTTCGCAAGGGTTACACAAAACCTTAAAAAATTATACACCGAAACCTTCCTCAAGAATCACTCTATTGATAGGTTAAAACCGCATGACAATCCGTTCAGTAAGTTGTTTTTGAATTTATCGCGAACATACATACACACAAGCAGATAGACGCGGCGGGGGACTTTGTTTTATAAGGTGTAGTGAAATGGAAACGGCTGCATACATACTTATAAGTCACAGGAAATCTGGAATTTACATATTTAAAGTATTATATTGTTATCTTCATCTGCACGGCTTTTTTGTATGAGGGCGTTGGAGTGTTACTTGCGTCCTGGGAGCCTCCGCACTTTTAGTTAGATGTAAGGAGCAAAGAGAATATAGTCACTGGCAGTGCCTAAAAAAATATTAAATTATTATACATTTGAACTTCTAAACTAAGTAGTGGCTTACAAAATATACCTACTTTCCAAATTCGTTATCTTATACTTTTTGAGTAAAACAGCTGTGACATATGGACAGACAGACAGACGGACATAATAATATCAATATCAAATGAGGAAAACGCGAAATATGTTTGTATGGAGAACCGGTCATTCCCTTTCCTCTTAATAGCTTAATATGCTTCGGCACATGATTATTCATATTTATTTGTAGGTAAGTACATGCCTAGCTTACCTTAAGCAGAGAACCAGACGGTGACTGCTGGATATTGGTTTCTGAAATCTTGTTTTTGTTTTACCAAACGTTGTTTAATTCTGTCGCGAACGGCTTCGAAAAAGTCTTGGGTCATATGTAAATAAAGCTCTTTACATCATGTTCTGTATTCTCATTTTTCCGAACGTGTCGACCAAAGTGGATGTACGCCCCATTACCTAGAGTATGCAGTAGCCTCTTCATTAGTCATTAAGGCAGCCAGGGCCAATATTTTGATTTTATTATTTCCTTCCATATCCGCTTACTTCCGATCGAACCATTTTTTTCAATCTGATTGACAGTTATTATGACATTTGTCATGAACAGTCAGCTCGGACGTCCCGGTCGGCTCGGATAGTGTTGGGTAGGACTCGAGTCCTTTCAGTCCTCTGCTTGAAGACTACTTAGTTTTTCAGACTCTTATAATTAAGTTAAAACTCGAGTTCTTTTCAACTAGAGAGAGACCCAAGTCTCTTGTAGAGACTTGAGTACTTTTCAGAGGACTCTCGTTTTTTTTACTAAAAATTTCGAAATGCATTGTCTTTATGTATAACTTGTAGATCAGATACATACATAAATCATACACTAACCCTTAATTTCTTTACTGTTATACAGGAAAAACCTATAAAATTGTTCACGGAGTCTTTATTTGGAGGCTCGAGTTCTTTTGAGTTGCTCTTAAAAAAGACTACAAAGGACTCGACTCGGGAGAAGTTTTTTAAGCGCAGTCTTGTAAAAACGAGCTGTTCTTCAAATTCAGACTCAAAGGACTCGAGTTTCTACAAACACTAGAGGCTCGGACATTGCTCGGACAGCACTAGTCTTAATGTAATAAACTAGTGTCGGGTGGCCCTGATGCCCCGGTCCCGGAACGACCCGGTCACGGTGGCGCTCCTGACAGCCCCTGTGTCGGCTCGCTCCGGCCCGCCCCGGTCCGGGCACGGCCCGGTCTAGCGTGAGTCATCCTTAAAGCTGATACGTGCACATCAATGGTATATGGTATAGAATGGTTCCCAGTGAAAGCTCCACAAAATGTTTCTGGTCCTAAATAATTGGTCATGGAACCGGCTCTGCAAGCACATCTGTATTTTCATTGCTTATGAAGCGGTAACACAAAACAAATGAAAAATTATCAGATTACTGTCTGACCAAATCTCTCCATAGTAATTCGTATGGAAATTTCTGAAAGTCCTGATTTTATTTCAGGGTGTTTTGCGGTAGTATTTGCCTGTATATTTAGAGGGTATGAGTTGTTAATTTTAAAAATAGCAATATAAGGGACGCCCTACTTTGTTTTGCCTTTCATAACTTATTCAGAGCTAAGCCATTGTTTACCACTCCAAGTCCAAAGCCTCCTAACCTTATATTGTATAATTAGGGTGGTTACAAATAAAACGACCTTAGACGGACACAAACAAATTTAATTGCAGATTGCGCGCACAAATTTAGCCTATCATATTTTGCGCTTTAGTACTTTTGCTTTCTGTCGACACCATTAAACACTTCTCCTTCCTGAGTAATTGTTATCCCTACTATGATGTCACTAGCGACGGTGACGTCGTCGGTGTCCGCATAGAAACATTCCTTCGGGCAAGACATCACGCTCGGAAGGACGCAGGAACAAGTACATTGTTGAGCGTGCACGGTTGTCCCTGGCTTACAGTCAGTCGCGTATTCTGTCAAGTAGAATAATATATTACATTAATAGGTCGAATTGTTAGTCACTACATATAAATAGTCCGACCACGCAGATTAATTCTCCATTCACTGCACACTACCACATTAGTTTACTGTATAATAAGCTATCGATATTACACTTTAAACAATATTAATGAGCAAAAAACAAAGGCATTAATAACGAGGCGTGACTATCAAGATGGCGCTCGAATCGAAAGTCCTTATCAAACACGACAATATACTGTCGGATAGGGATATAATATATACCCACCTACATTTTCCGAAGTATGTTTCAAAAATATTATGACTAACCGAATTTTGTTTCACCGATTATTTTGAGAATTTTAAGTTTGGAAATGCAATTTACCGCGCAAGATCAGACTGATCGCGCTATCAGAGTTGTGCAACAATTTTTCATGATCCTCCCAGACTTCTAAACCATTGTCCGAGCACGAGACACTGGAGCATAGCAACACTCCTTCACCGTTACACGTACATATTTGGCAGTTGGGGTTGCCAATTTCATCCATTTTCAACGTAACGTGTTCGTTGTCTTCACATCTTAGAGCCTGTTCTGAAAATGTCAAATGGAAATTATGTTTACAGTATTATTATAACAGTATCTCATATTTATGTTATAACTATGAAGGTTATGTATTACAATAGGTAGGGTATTTAATTGGCAAATCAGATTCATCGAATTGCCAATATTAGATTTATTATACTTAAAGCAGAACAAATGACGTCTCAGTCACGGGCAAGTTAATAAGATTCCCAATTTATTAAATAGACATTGTGCCAATTTATCAATTTGGGTGCAAAAACAAAGAAAGAAATGAACAAACATAATAAAACTTACAAAACTATAGATAAAAAATTTGCCCCAGGTCGCCGTCAACGGGCAAGGTGCCCAGAAGGGGTATACACCCACTTGCCAGAATTTCGTTTGCCATAATTTCATTTGCCATAATAGTCAACAGCCATTATATTGTTTCCCATAATTACATATGCAATACTTATTGTTTACTATATTAGTCACGTGCCAGAAACTTTGTTTCCCATAAAATCAATTTCAATAATGTCATTTGTCATCATCATTGTAAGCCATAATTATCACTAGCCATAATATTTTTTTTTTACAGAAACCAAATGCTACTAGAAAAATGGGTTAGGTTAGGTTTGAACTGCGACCCTTACAGAAAAGTAATGCTACTGGGAAAGTGGGTTAGGTTAGGTTTGAACTGCGACCCTTACAGAAAAGAAATGCTATTGGAAAAGTGGGTTAGGTTAGGTTTGAACTGCACCCCACACAAAAATAAATGCTACTAGAAAAGTAGGTTAGGTTAGGTTTGACCTGCGACCCTTACAGAAAAGAAATGCTATCAGAAAAGTGGGTGAGGTTAGGTTTGAATTGCGACCCTTACAAAAACCAAATGCTACTAGAAAAATGGGTTAGGTTAGGTTTGAACTGCGACCCTTACAGAAAAGAAATACTACTGGAAAAGTGGGTTAGGTGAGGTTTAAATATTCTATTAAATAATATTATTACAATTAATAATATGGACAACAACACGTATGGCACTCGTACGTTCTGGAATCTAATAATCGGGTAAACAAAGAGTATGTCACATCATTTTTATGGTAAACAAACAATTCGGGCAAATGAAATTCGGGCAAATAAAATTCGGGCATATGAGTATTATTTTATATAATTTTCGGACAAACAATAGACAACCCCCAGAAGGCTGGCCGTATTTCCCCGCTGTATAGCGATGCTAATACGCTGGGCGAAATAGTGGCCAGCCCTCTGGTCACCAGAAGCCTCTATTAAGCGCGCCGACAAGTCTTTGTACAGTCGACGCGCACTTGGCCCCCACGGCCCCAAAGTTTCGACACCAAACGCCGCAAATATGTAGCTGCTTCCCAGAGCGGCATATTTGCGGCGCTTGAGGCTTTCGGCTGAGGAAGCCGCAGCGCCAGCAGAATCTTTGGTGCTTGGAACATGGGACGGTGCCAGGGTATCAACGCAAGTAGCGTCCCAAACTAGCGGCCGACCCATGCTCCAAGGCACCAATGTCATTCCGTCGGGCCTCTTGCCGTCATCCCTGGCCAGACCGCTGGGCTCGAGGACTGCAGGTACTTTGGCACTAACAAGAGCCCGACGGAGGACATCATTTATACTGGCATGGCGGGGGATCCTGCCAGCGCTTCGAGCACATGAGAGGCCATGGTGGCCAAGAATGTCCACCGTGGTGCCACATTGACAGCGATGTGGCTGATTGGTAGATGCCCCTAAACGTAAGCTAGCTGCTAGGCGGAAGGTAGTATTGTCTAGAAAAGTCCCAATGTTTGGAGAGGGTAGCGCCTGCAGCCACAGACCTGACTCCCACTCTGCAGTCGCAAGGAGACGAGCTCGGTCTGTCGAACTAGGTGACGTATCTAAAAGGTTTTTCCGTACTAGTTGACAGAGCGGCTCGTCCCACTGCCTCTGCGAACAGGGATTTTCAGGCAGGTCTGTGTTGGGACAGGTTATAGACCAGACGTTCTTGGCCTCGGAGCAGTGTGCGGCCTCTATAGATCCAATAGAAGGACCTAGTATTTTCCCTATAAGGCTTTGAGCACCATGCACCGAGGACAAGAACGCAGGTAAGGATACACAAGAAATTTTGCGGATGCCCAGGCCGCCAAACCTTATGGGTAGGCTAGCCTGGGTCCAAGACCTTTCGTCAAAAGAGATGTTAAAGATGGATGTGAGTGTTTCAACTACCAATGTATCTAATTTTGAGACCAAATTGGGGTGTTTCCAAAGATGGGTTCCGCGAAGAATATACGTGAATTTTGGAACGAAAAGACAATGCTTAACGATCGAATAGGCTGAATGTAGATTAATTTTGGCCAGGCGGTGTGATGTCGCTGTAAAATTTTGAATTTTTGAGTCAACGAAATTTTCAAAGGATTGGTCTAAGACGGGACAGCCAAGGAGGTGAAGCGATTCTTTGTTTACAATTTTGATACCAGGGGCGAGTTGTCTAAAAAGGTTGATTGTATTGTCCTTGTCCGGACAGGAATCTGTAATAAAAAGTTCGCACTTGGAAAAATTTAGTGAGAGGCCAATTTCTTTCAGGTCTATGTTATTTTTTTTTTAATCTTCGAGGACGGAAATCGCTTCGCCGCCGAGGGTCCCGTCATCTAAATACCATATATTCAATTTTGAATGTAGTGTCTTAATGATGGGGTGTATAGCGAGGCTAAAAATTGCCGGGCCGAGGGGGTCGCCTTGTTGACAGCCTACAGAGGATGCCAGAACGTTAGTTTTATATAATAATTTTGAAGGCGAACTATAGCATTGCCAAAGGAATTTATATATCAAAGGAATTTTGTCTTTTATTTGGGTCAACAAGGCGCCCCGGTCTACGGAATTGAAGGCATCGCAAACATCCACCTTCAGCAGGACCTCCCCTGCATTATGCTCAAGAAATGTTCTCACAGCATACACGGCGGCTTCACATCCACTTTTTGAGCCAAACCCCAGTTGGATAGGCTGAAGTTCTGGGGTGAGATTGGAAAGGATGGAGCGGCAGGCAATTTTGGCGGCAAGACGTCGAAGCGTGGTGCCAACTGCAATGGGACGGATGCCTCCATCTTTTTTTGTTAAAGCACAAAGGTTAGCTCCATACAGGACGTCCCTGATATCGTCCGGGACCTGACCGGCCAGCATGATATTCACAAGACACGTCAGGTCTTTTAAGAGAATTTCCCCAGTTTCACCACAACCGATGCACAGGAGATCTTTCAGGTGCTGAGGAGTCAGGCCATCCAGACCTCCCGCAGAGCCATTGAGGAAAGACATTACGGCTTCAAGGACATCCTGTGTGGTAGCAATAAGGTTTGGATCACCATCACCAGGCAGTGGGGGATCAGGCAGGCAAAGGTTTGTAGCTGGAGGTGGATGCTTGCTGTGTAGAGCTGTGAGGGTGTCAGAGTTAGTTGAGGCTACTGCATCGTCAGAAAACAGCAAGCGGGCGGCACCTTTTATGTCGCCATCGGAAACTTTAGTCTCTACTTTTTTTAATAAATTGTTGTTGGCGTTCCTAAAATTGGGAGAAGTGAACTGAAATGAAAAATCGCTGCAGCAGTTGTCATTTACTATTTTCGTGAGTGATTTTGAATGTTTATCAGAATTTATATGGAGGACTTTAAAAGTGAATGAAAGTAAGTGTTCCCAATTGCGCGTGGAGTTATCTGATAGGATTGTTTTAATTGAGTGGCTCAAGGATTTGGCAACTGATACTCGGGCACCGCGTGGTATCCGTTTTAATACCGGGCGCGAATTTATTTAAATCGCTGAGGATTTTGTGAAATGGTTCGTCCGATATGGTGCGGTCTGGTAACTGTGAAGGTACTGAAACGAATGGTGTGAATAAAAATATTTCAAATACTGCCAACATTCCTATCTAGATTTTGCGTTTAAAGCACCATACTTGTTAAGCTAAAGTACATACAAATACACAAAATAATAAATCAAAAGAAAAAAAGGTTATATTAGCCCAGCGAAATGGTAATAAGTCGTTTTACAATATAGTTTTGTAAAACGTAGCTGTGTTTATTCTTAAGATAACATGTTATTAGGTGTGAATATTAGCTTAAACTCATTAAGTGAAACCTAACATGTCAATGGGCTAGTATAGTTACTTTTGCGTTTTTCGTAATACGCTTTGTTTCGTATTTTGTCATCTGCGTTATCTGGCACTGCTGTGGTGATTTCATAGTCTGGTTCATCAGGTTGGGCTGTGTTACGATAATCAGGTTCTGTGACCGATGGATCCCCTGTGTTATAATAGTCAGGTTCTGTCACTGGTTCCCCTGTATAATAGTCAGGTTCTGTCACTAGTTCCCCTGTATAATAGTCGGGTTCTGTCACTGGTTCCCTTGTATAATAGTCGGGTTCTGTTTCTGGTTCCTCTGTGTTATAGTCTGGTACGTATGAAGTTTCTTCTGGATTATAATCTGGTTCGGTTGTATATTCTTCTGTGGTGTAATAATCTGGTTCAGCTGTGAGATCTGTAATAAAATGTATTTGTAATAATTAATTTCTACTTGCGGTGCACTAAATTTGACATTGGTACAGATCTTAGTTAACTAAACTACGGCGTTGTAGCAAAATAGTTATTGTGATTCATTGAACTATTATGACTAAGTATAGAATCGGCACAGAGAACCTGCAGTATTTTGCGCCATGATGTTTTTATTTTGACAACTAACCATAAAAGCGGAGCGTGCATCTCGCGATCTAAACGCGTAAGCGCCAAGAATTTTACGGCGCTTACGAGGTTTTGTTCGCATGGTACAGGTTGCGATTGCGACAATTTCATTGTTTGGTATGGCTTCTCCGTAGTAATAATAACTCAATGTTGTGATTAAGTACCTACAGAAATATTACCGTCTTGTGTAGTATAATCTGGTCCGGCAGTGTGGTCGTAATCTGGTTGTTGTGTGACCACTTCGGTAGGGCGACGTGTAGTGCTCCTTCTAAAGAATTCTCTAGCCGCTGTGGAAATAATTTTGTAATAAGCAGAAACGTCTGCGAACGATGCTATTAAGCTTATCATAAATTTAAATGTGGAAAAATTTACTGTCTTGGGGATGACTTGAACTCATGATCATTGGATCACTAGCCCAATGCTCTACCATCTGAGCTACCAAGACCTCACCCAAGGACAGCAAATATTTCCACCTTTACCATCACCGTCACTACCGTATATGTTTTAATTATTTAAACGAACGAAACGAAACAGTAATCTCTCTCTATCACTAATTTCCATATTAGTGTGACAGAGAGACATTAGCGTTTCGTTCGCAACGGTGCAAACGATTTGCATCTTGGCTAGGCACCCAGGTCCTTTTTCGAACGCAGCTAGCTGAGCACTGAGCGGACGGCCATGGTCGGGATCGCGAATATCATTTTTATTAAAGTGTTATTTTTAACAAAAAAAAATTACGAGTTCGATCAAAAACAACATTAGGTACGCATTTTTAGAAACAATTTCCATGTTAATCGTTTTTTAATTCAAAAATTGTTGCAGATTTGTAATGGTGCGTTTAAGACCTAGACGAAAGTTGTTTAATCAGGTCTCATATCGATGAAGTTACTAGCTAGAGATATAGGTAGGTATTAAGTAGGTATCTCAAGATTGCTATCCAAATATTTGGCAACCATATTAACTATTGATTTAAAAATAGCTATGATTATTCAAAAACTCTGCTGGCTGAACTCACTACTCAACCGAATTATTAATACCTACTTAGGTTAAGGTATTTAGATTTAGTTAGGTACAATGTTCATACATTATGTAGGTATAGATTTATATTATTAGTGTCTTATACTTATGGTCTCTTCAAAGTAGAAATATTATACAACATTAGTTACTTAGTTAAAATAGTATAAATAATCTGAATTTACGGTCATTGTCGTGTTCTGTATTATCCCTGAAATCTGAAATTAAATGTTAATAATTATTAACTTGGGTGCTTTTGACCTAATGATGTGTTATGTGAAATGCTATTTGTACCTAAATTTACTGACCGAGTGTTAGCGAAGGTTTCCGTTTCAGCTTGGGAACTTTCGTATGTCCGGATATTCGCCACTGAATACTCGTACATGTCGCATTTACCCATACTAGTCAGTTTTTGCTCACGAGCAGATTCGATAGTTAGAATTTTTCCATCGTTTAATTTGTGGAAAATTGTTCAAATTGGCGGAAATTTATATAAAAGACATAAGCACCAGTGTCTATGGCTAAAACGATTGTGAGTTTGTTGTAATAACGACTCAAGTATTTTTTTATGTACATCTTTAACGCACGTTGCGAGGTCTACACTCACTGAGCCACTAGGCTAAGTATAATTATTATTATTAAGTATAAAAAATAGTCAATAATGAACAATTGATATACAGGAATAACCCGCGTTTATACGAACCTTTATCCCAAAACCAATCGTAATTGGCCCTTTTAAAAAAGGGCAAGGCGCCAAGTAATAAAAACTGAAATAAATTATAATAGGTCATTATCATCATCCATTCATCTTCCTCGCATTCTCCCGGCTTTTTGCCACGGCCCATGGGCGCCTGGGGCGGACCCCAGGCTCCCATGAGCTTTGCTTGGCAACTGATCCCGAAAATTGGCGACGGCACTAGTTTTTACGAAAGCGACTGCCATCTCTGACCTTCCAACCCAGAGGTTAAACTAGACCTTATGGCTTATTGGGATAAGTCCGGTTTCCTCACGATGTTTTCCTTCACCGAAAAGCGGCTAATAAATATCAAATGATATTTCATACAAAAGTTCCTAAAACTCTGTTCTGCGGACAATACATTTTATTTTGGGCGCGTGTACACGGTGCCTGCGGTGTCGGCGCGGAGGCGGAGCGGTCTCGGCGCAGAGGCGGGCTTTACGTGTCTCGTGTACATAGCGCGGGGGTGCGGCGGCGGTGCGGTGTCGGCGCGGAGGCGGCACCGTGTACACGCGCCCTAGGTACTGAAGAAAAATAACTCGCATGTAAGGGTGCAGCTTAGATATTAGGTTTTGAATCTCTTAACTTTACGATATTATTATCCCTAGAGGAAAGACGCAAACTACTTTAGCATACCTACAATAAAATGAAAAAAATAACATATTACTTACACGGGAGAAAATTAAGATGATTATAGATTTCATCTTTACGGGTGGCCGTCAAAATGCGCACAATCCACTTTATGATCAGACTGATATAATCGTTTGAGCGAATGAAATCGATTTCAAAGCTATTATTTGGCCAGATAATTAGTTTTCAATGTTTTCAAAAAATGTCTATTAAACTGCTACAATAAGAGAAGAACCAGGTGAATCGGAAGACGTGGACGCGACTTGCGGCGTGACCGGTGCGATATCTTGAACTCGGTCTTCCAGGTCTCTCGGTCTCAGGAGAGAAGCATCTGGTTTGGACGTTGTTAGGGAAGCGCGACCCAAATCATTAGTAAAAATTCTTCAGATAGGTAGTGTAGGTCCTAGTCAAGGAAAACGTCGTGAGGAAAAAAGACCTAATAACACCTAGTTTCCCCTCTGGGTTTAAAGATCAAAAGGCAGTCGCTTTCGTAAAAACTAGTGCCTACGCCAATTCTCGGAATTAGTTGCCAAGTGGCCCCAGGCTCCTATGAGCCGTGGCAAAAAGCCGGGATTACGCGAGGAAGATGATACGTTGGAGGCGAAATGATTAGATCCTTTACCTCTTCTCAATGTTGTTGATCGAGGTGACATAGTAGGTAAAACTTAGTTTGGTCAATTGTAATTTTTGAGAGGTCAAATTGACCCTCTATTTGAGAGAACCAGATGTCGGGCTCCTCGGTCCAAAGGGATGGTATTTTAACGCTGGCTCACTCGAAAATCTGTGGAAAATGGCGAAATCCTGTTTTTAAAATACGATCTATAGAAATTGCGGATCTAGTGGTATTGACCACTCGTTTTCATTTCGATTAGAATTTAATGCCTAGTAGTGCAGACAGTATTGAAGGGAGCCACATGAAATCGAGCGCTCGAAATTCAAAAATCGGTCCCCTGACTGGTGGACCCACAGTGTGGAAGCCGTGAACCAGCAGTGAACTTCGGGTTAGTAACAATAAAATAGTTCTTGTAACTTGACAGCTTTTTATTTTCCTTCACACAGTATTTATACAGGAAGTTAAAAATACCAATAATGTGGAAATAAATAATTATTGACGCAACAGGGCACCAACGGTAGGTATTTATTAAAATTTTAAAATAAACGATTAGACAAAAAATGCTACGAATGCTATTTTCTTGACTTGATAGAACGTAGACAGTCGGCACAGGCATTTTTTTTACATGGACGCCGCTCGAGCGACTTGTTGGCACACTAGTTGAGCGGTCTGCCGATTTGGCACGTAAGCGGGCAGGACAGGATGTCCCGCTGTACGCACTTGCACTCGCAGAGCATGCCTGTTTCAATCACCTGTCCAGGGTCGCATTTGTATTCTGTAACAGACATTAGCATTTATTTTAATTAATATTTAACAGCCTCCAGTCATCAAGACACGATTCGAGTCTATATATTTAGCTTTCACGATGTCATAAACTGTTTCACGTCTGTATTACTCGGTCACGGCGATAATTTTATTGTCCTATTTAGAGTTTGACCTTTGACCACACTCTAAGGGCGAGCAGGACGTGTTTGCACATGTACCCTATTCAAATCAGTTTCGGATTCTATAATAGATATAACGTACGAGTATTACGGATTCAGTATAGAAAGAGATGGTGCTGCCACGTACACAACTATAGAACGAATAAAATTATTCTGCAAATTTTTGTGTCATAGGCGTGTATGTACAGTCAGATATAGAGAAAAGGTACCCCTAACATAGAAGTTTGTATACAAAGGTGCTAGGCTAATAGTATGACTGACATCGAATTATTATTTTATACTTTTATGCATGTGAGAAGTGAGTAGCGCAATATTTTAATTTGTGTTTAGAACAAATCCATACATTTGTGATTAGTAGAAGTTGGAAGAACTCGCACGAAACACTTAATCATTATCAATCATGATGTGTACCTAAACCGCCCGGCTATCACATTGATTGAAGTCGCATCAAATAAATGTGAACATCGCCTTAGACTCAGGATCCCACGTAGCGAGATGAGTGTAGACTTGGAGAGGGACCTCTTTCTCCAAGTCTACACTCATCTCGCTACGTCTTTCTTTTGCTTTCTCGCCAAAATTTTGCATTTTGATTCCATACAATATGATCCAGGTACTCGTATTTACTAGGTACAAATAAAACTCACCACTAAAATGCGTTTCAACGCCTAAAACATAATCGTTATACGTAATCGGGTCCATCTCGGTGGCCAGTAACCCGTGGTCCTTGCACTTGAACGGCGAGCACAGCATCATGGCCTTCTCGTAGATGCACGTGCACATCTCACAGCCGTACTTATCTTGGATCCGCACGTATCTGGTGTATATGCATTTATCGACAAAACCTGTGATAAATTTAGCTTAGGTATTATGAGCTTAAATATAGTCTTACTGGTTATGAAGCTTTTTTGCCCGAAAGCTGCACTTTAGGAGGAAAGCAAGCCGCTTTGCACGATGATAGTGGAGGCCCATTAAAACAATTTTTTTCGAAGAACCAGTCATTTCGTCCTTTAGGAGACGAGGTGAAGCGAGGTCTATTATAAACAGAAAAAAAATCGACAATTGTAAGAAAATGACTTGCTACATAGTAAAAAAAATTAAAACAAAATATGTCAATTCAATAATAATGTAAAAAAATTGAAATCCTATTACACTTTATTTTTGCAAATAGTGTGTTCCATATAGAAAAAAAGTCTACAAAAAGCACTAAATGATAAAATCAAACATATTTTTTATCGTATATTGAAAACCGCATCAAAATCGGTTAAGCCATTTATGAGATTCAAGTTTTAGAATTTGGCTAAGTTTTATTTACTTGGCGATAGTACTGTCATATTCTTGAGTCGAGACTTTTGATTCTGTTAATGACCAAGTTTATGCGCTGTAGGTTGTTAGGATAAGAAAGGATACACATGTTGAAGTGTTTGTGTTTTGATGCCAGTGGAAGATGGCCCTTCGTGGACCAGAAACTCTTCCAGGCTTTTTCGATGCGTCGATCGATTTCCTTGGACTGCTTATTATCGAAGCATGTTATCTCGCCCAAGCAGGTGTATTCGTCAACGAAATTGTATATCCTGCCCATCTACCGTGATCCTACGTTTCACGCCATTGACCATTAACTGGGTTTTTGTCCTGTTCATTTCGAATCCGACTTCAAGACTTGCTGGTCTAAGGTCTTCTAACATTTTATCTAAATGAGGTGCAGTGTGGGGGAAGACAAGACTAGGGCGTCGGAAAAACGCAGGTTTGTTAATGTCAACCTTATTTCGCCGACGTCAATGCCCATTGTTTCCCATTTAGCCACCAGCTTCTGGACGATTTCCTGTAGGCTAGAGGTAAACAGCTTTGGAGATAGTGGGTCGATCATCCTGTTTGACTCCTTTTTGGATGCAGAATTAGGGCCGGGAACTTGCAGTACATTTGCGGTAGATGGTTCCGATGAACTCGTGCCTATAACGCTGCTCGCGTTGCTTCGCTGTGTGGCTAACGATGCGTCTTGCACTAAACATGCGCCGGCCCTGGGGTCGCCCCTTTTTCACGTAGGCATCATTGTCCTAACTTATTGATAGTTTTGTTTGCCTCAGCACACTAAGAGCCGCTTGTCTCTACGGCTACTGGTACCTACTCGTATGTACAAATTCGTAGGCAGGCTCCAAATTGGAATAATTCGCTCGTTTAAGTTTTGCTGCATTTTCGTCGGCTGCTCTAACGCGCCCCGTGGACTGAGGTGTGAAGGAGCAAGTGTGCTTACACACGTCGCATCCCAAATGAGGCTGTGTTTTCGCGCTCACGGAAGCAGTGTCAATTTAGGCCGTGACAGAACACGCATGTCGGATGTCCAGCGTCCAGTAGTAGCATCCTGAAGTACCTTCTACCTTTATTAAGCTTATTTGGTCCCCTAGAAACCATGTCATTAAATTGTATGATGCACATAAAGAGCACTGAACGGTTTTTTACAGTAAAGAACAAACTTGTAACTAACCTTCCCTCAACTCAAGCTGCACTTCACAAACATAACTTGCATGCAGCGTACCAAGGCGAATAGACCTTTTCAGGAATACGTACCCAAAGGGTAAAAACGGGACCCTATTACTAAAACTCCGCTGTCCGTCTGTCCGTCCGTCTGTCCAAACGGACAGAACTGGTAAACACCAGGCTGTATTTCATGAGCCGTGATAGCTAGGCAGTTGAAATTTTCACAGATGATGTATTTCTATTGCTGCTATAATAACAAATACTAAAAACAGAATAAAATAAATATTTAAGTGGGGCTCCCATACAACAAACGCAATTTTTTTGCCGTTTTTTGCGTAATGCTACGAAACCTTTCGTGCGCGAGTCCGTCTCGCACTTGGCCGGTTTTTTGTGAATATATACACATAGTTTAAAATAGATAAAGTAAATACCCAAATATACTTAAAATTTACTATGATTTACGGGCTTCTTGGTCTATAAAATAAATAAATAAAACTAAGCCAACTTCTGAAACATGGATCTCATAAACTGCTTAGCCGATTTTGATGCGGTTTTCAGTATATTATGAAAAATGTGTTTAATTTTATGGTATAGTACTTATTTTTGAAACATTATTCAATGTGGAAGCCACTATTTGCACAAATAAACCGTAAAAGGAAAAAATAGGTTTTCAATATTTTCACACTATTGTTGTTTAAAAATATTATGTTTTTTTTTATAATAAAAAATGTACTTTTCTTTCAATTGACACAAAATTTAACGAAATCGGATGATCCGTGAAACTTGTAGATTTTTTTTTCTGTTTCTAACAGACCTTGCTTCACCTCGGCTCCTAAAGGACGAAATTACTGGTTCTTCGAAAAAAAATGTTTTAATGGGCCTTCACTATCATCGTGCAAAGCGGCTTGCTTTCCTCCTAAAGTGCAGCTTTTTTTTTTTCATAACAAGCATGACTAATAGGTAGATGGGGAAAAATGGTACCATTTAGGTATTTTTCGAAAAACCATCAACTTTTGGGTCATTTAGACTCAGAAACAACTACTGAATGAGACAAAGAAAAACAGGGTCCCCAGTTTTTTATACAAATTTTGGGTGTCAGTTTTGTAACGAAAATGCGTTACAAAACAGAATTTTTTTTTTGGACACATTTTTTTTCTTTTAAGTCGAGCCTTTTAAGTCCACACACATAGTTCTGAGTAGAAATAATCCAAAAGTTGATGGATTTTCGAAAAAAAGTAAATGGTACCTACACTTTTAAGTGAAAATGCCCAGATATCATACACTAAAAAAACGCAAGTCCCGAACCCGCGTCTTCAGCTTACGCGGCTAACGTCCTGACCACTAGACCACCCGGCCAACGGCGGTACCCGTCCCAAATTCTCTGGTGTATGCTATCTTTGAAATTAAAAGGGCGAGCAGTAGGTACATGCTTGCACCTCCTATTTAATACGAATCCTTTACTGGATTACGGTATAGCGAGAGAGATGATGCTGACATCTATCCTACTAGGGAACAAACCAAATAATGATTAAATATCAAATCATTTATTTGCAAAAATACAGTCAAGTGAATGTTGTCAAATACATTTTATAGAACAGTGTATTCAGCCAGCTAATGGGCAATTGGGCATAGCGATAGCGGTACAGCCTGAAATTCGGGAATCAGCTGCAAATGGTGTTAAAGGTATGAAAATCGGCACGATTAATCTTTAGGCTATTTGAATCAATTTGACCCGTAGCACCAAAAAAAAAACGGAAAGGAGTTATGACGTCATCTTTTTTTTGTATGGAAAATAAAAAAATTTTGTTCAGAAACCCATCGTGTGTGGTATTGAATGAAAGGGCATTGTGAGCCGGTTCCAAAAATATATCACATTATTATATTTCCGTCACTTGCATTCAATTAAAATAAAAATAATTTTCAAAACATACCAAGTTTGGGCTCCTCCAGATACGAAACCGTTGCATTATTTTTTGTAAAATATACCTCAAGTAATACCCAATACCCTTATATCTAACCCCAAGAAATTAATTTCGAAAATATTTAGTTTTAGTATTTTTTTGTTATTTTTTAATATTACAAATTGTGATCTATCAATCTATCAATGAAACGGCCTCCTAGCCTAGTCGATAGTAACCCTGCCTATGAAGCAAGAGGTCCCAGGTTCGAATCCTGGTAAGGGCATTTATTTGTGTGTTCATCATCATCATCACACAAATAAATGCCCTTACCAGAGCTTGTATATATGTGCATAATGTTATTAAATATTTATCACCCAAAATCATCATTCAAAAGTCAAATCTACCAGCAAACATAAGAAAACAACTCAAAATTTGCATTTGATTACTTTGCCTCACATGTGAATAATGTGAATAACTTTGCTATCAGTTTTTAAAGTGCAAAGTAAGCCTTTCCGAGCTGGTGTGGTGAAAACGCTTTTTGCACGCAAGGCTGTGTTTAATTGCTGATATGAGATTTTGTGTCGCTGCCGCGCACTATTATAAACGGGAAATTGATTTATATTTAATTTAACATACATAGCAATTTCAAAAATATATAAACATGGCACAGTTACTATTTTCAAATTAATAAAATATGGCTTGCATGAGTCAAGTATTTTTATGCCACAAGCAGAACGCAAACACTTCTTTTGAGCCTTAAATATCAATTCCCGATCGGTTAAGTTGCCCCAGAACATGATACCATAACGCAATGTTGCTGTTACATATGCGTGATAGGCAGTAGGTACCTCAGGCCGACTTACGATTTTATTTAAATTATACAATGCATATGAAAAACTATTTATCTTCTTACGTATAGTGTCAATCTGGGTTTTCCATGTCAATTTATTAGGTAAGTATGTTATATTATTTCGCGTATCATGAAACAAAGTAGTGGGAAAGAATATTTTTGATACCTATAAACATTTTTATTGCTGATTATACTTTGACCTTTTTAGTGAGCCTAATATTAATGTGTTTGTGTTTTTCCAACGAAGAGTTCTTTGGGCTACCTTCCGACTACATGGTCAGATCAGCTCTATGATAGGTACGTATTATTGCACTATTGGATTACGGAAGTAGGCATATTTAATTACACAAACGGGTCTACCGCCGTATAATTTAATTGAAACGTCGGAATTAGTTGTACAAACCGACGTTTAGAGTCCTGTACATAATAATATACCAGTGGGCTCAGAAAACTAAGCTCCATCATTGTAATTGTATAATGTACCATCGCCCATACTATTAACTAGACCTTATGCCTTTTATAATAAGGTCCACCGATGTACAGTTAAGAGTGTTGCTATTTGTACTTTTATTATCACGTGATGAAACACATGTTTTGAATTCACCTGACAGACTGTATTTTTTATTTTTTATTTATTTATAATAATAAAATACGCATGCACAATGGTGTCTGGTAAGAGTCACAATAAGTTGCAATGCATAATAGGTATTACTTGAGTCAATTTACCTTTACGCATTTTCTGTCGCTCCGGACGTATTTTCTGTCGCTCCTGACGTATTTTCGCTTCAGCTGCTTCTTGATCAGGTTTCTCATCTGAAGCATATACCACGTCCGCATGGCGTGTCACTGATTCAATTTCGTAATTGTTTTCATTTTGCCCTTTCTCTTTATATTCTTGTGGTGTCGCTGATTCTGCATCGTCATTGTTTTCATTTTCATATTCTAAAGTGTTATTGCTTTTTACTGATGTACTGTTGTTATTTTCATATTCTGAGGAATATTCTACTGATGTTCTATTGTCAGTGACATTTTCTGAAGTCACTGTGGCAATTTCAGTTAGATTAGCGCTGTTAGTTATATTTTCTGGATTTGGGATATATGTTGTTTTATTATTGTATTCATCGGAAGCGTACATAGGTTCTTCTTCATCTGGAGCAAATGCGGAAGCGTGGGAATTAGAGAACATTAATAGACTGTTACATCTGTCTCTTTTAGTCCTAACTATCATCATATTACTATCATCAAAGTTAGTCGAGAAGTTAAAAAACTATATTTTTTACCCGTCGAACGCCCACCATACTACAAATTGATGCAAAGCAATTTGACCCATATTGATCTGTAGTAACACACGTCTGATACTGAGTCGTTACGACCCAAATTGAGTTAACATCACACGTGTGACAGTAGGGCGCTTCACGGGTTAATTGCACCCAAACTGTGTTAATGTACGTATAATTAGTACATATAGGTACCATTACTTACTTCCAGTTAGTTCCCCTGGAAACCCAAAAGCCGCAATTATAAGCATCACCTGCAACTGAATTTTCGTTCTTATTAGAAACTCCATCGCTGGCTAACTCAACTCAGTTTCAAAATAAGCGATTACTAAAAAATCTGTATTAATTTATGCTTAATAATAAATGGTCATTCATTTGTATGCTAGTTTGTTTCACAATGCTTCTATGAAATTAATTTATTTAGTCGTATAGCATTAATACAATTCATGGTAGCTTTACAAATTTACAAATTAATATTTAGGTTCTTCACCCAATGGGCTGCGTTTTCGCTTAGCTTAAGTAAGTCCAGAGGATCTCCTGATTACTTTCTTTTGTGCACTCGTGGACAATATGGAAAATGGACTGTACAGGTCCATGATAGTCGTACTTCGGTGTATCTCGCCACCCACACTTTAAAGCATAAATTCTCCAGATCGCCCGCTTCCAGTGCGGAGTCTATTTATTTGGCACCATTCCCGTTCTGGAGCAAAAAAGCCTTGCGGTTTGTGGATGGGGTCGTAGGATATTGATAACATTGGATGCCCTGGGCAAGTTGGCAATCCAGTCCTCTCTTCAAATGGAGCAAATTTAACATCAAGGATAAATATAATACTTACGTAACAATTTAATATTTAAATTTATTTATTTTAAATTATTAATTAATATCTAATAAAAAATAAATTAAGGATTAATATCCTTGATGTTAAAGCTGCTCTCTTTAAGTTGGTGTGCCGTATTTTATGGTGGATGTCGGGATTTTAAGCGTAGCCTAGGCGGACAGAAAAATTCCGAGTAGACGGGCAGCTTGGGATTTGAAGCAATTTTGTTTACTTCCTCTAGCTTGGGCTTGTTGTCTCCTAAGATGCAGCGCAGCAATGTGCCGGAGACCGGGCCGAGGCCAGGCCGGAGCTTCCAGCGCGGCGCTTTGTTTTCTATGGAAAGCACCACGAGATCACCTATCAGCCGCTATAGAAAATGACATATCGAACGCCTCGGCCCGGGCTCGGCCCGGTCTAGCATGAGACATTCTTAAATAATCCTTAAAATTAATAACGTGCTTATTTATAACGTTTTCAAGGCAAAAACATAATTTTTCGGAAAATTTTTGGTTTGAATTCTTTTCGAATAAATCGAAAGTGTTTCAAGGCCACCGATTCGCCGCAGCCGTCGACCAATTTTGACCGACGCGTGCCGGCGCTGGCTAAATGCCTATCGGCGCTCATATCTAATAGGTACGAAAAACTTACGCAGAATACAGCAATATAATGGCAGGGACTCATTTTCTTATTTAAGTATATCAAGAAACAACTTGAAATTCTGCTTCACTAGCAGAACGAATTTAACCGATGACTATCATAATTAACTTCTGAGATGAATTTGTTCAGCCACTGTCACACTTGCTGTAGGTTTTTATTCCTATTGAGGCGTATACAAAATAAATCATGAATAAACTTATTTTTAGGGTTCCATTTCCAAAATGCCAAAACGGAACGGTTATAGTTTCATCATGTCCGTCTGTCGGTATGTTACAGCCATTTTACTCGGAAACTATAAGGTATTCCCTTCGAGCAACACCGGCTTCCGACACATCGGAAGGGAGGGGCCCAAGCGATATCTCACCGTACAAATCTTTCTGCCATTTTTTGCGGGGGGAAAGGTGCACACAGTTGCACTTCTCACACACTTACATACAAAATCCAATCTGTAATGACGACACAAATACATAGAAAATGACACACGTCAAAGACAAATCTTGCAAACCTCGATCTCTTTATGTGTACGGACGAGTCACAAGTGTCACAACACGCACACTAACACATTTACGTCAAAGAATTTTATTGTATTCTGAGAGATGAGAAGTCGGATTTGTAGCTCGACCGATCCGCAATTTGTACTGGGCGAGCAAAATCAATAAATCCAACAATTACATGAGACTAAAATATAATAATTGTGTTTAAATGTAATTAAACGTATGATATGTAAAAAAAATATTACATGTGAAATGTAACACCTTCTTTTTGTAAATTTGATGTCCCCGACCTCTTTTTAGGACAAAAAACCGAGCAATTAGGCATTTTTTCTGCTGCTGTGTTCACGCGCGCGTCTGGACTCGGTCTAGTGAAAAATCCGAGCGCAACTAGTTTTATTACCGGCGCTAGATCAGTTGATCTTGTACCTAGGCAGAGGGGAAATAGTGCGAATGCCGCCTCCCTTCCGTGTTGCTCGAAGGGTATTCCGGATGAAATAACATAACAAAACAATCCATAAGCATAGCCAATAATAATAATACAGTTATTTTGAAAGTTTAAATATGCTAGCAGACGCAGAGATTATCTTTGATTTTAGATGACTCATGACACGGCATAGCCATGATATTTGGTTGAAGTCAATCTCATATGGAGTAAGTACCGTAAAATCCCGGCGGAGACGGCCGAAAATGCAAAGGTGAGGAATTGGGGATACTTCCACAACTTACTGTACTCAGTGGTCTCGGTGCCGAGTACAGTTGAGTTGTGCGTCATTACTTTTCGGAGACCTTTCAAAGAGACTCAGGGACCACTTAGAAACGCAACTGGAGACGCAGAGCTGACAGTAACCTCGCTCAACGCATTAGTCTCGCAGTTCAGCGGGGTACTTAATGCAGCCGGCATCTTCGGAACCATACCACAGAGGCCTTTTTTAAATTTAGTGTAGTAATAATTTTATGTTTAGGTTAATGTTCATTTTAAGTTGTTTTTTGGATTGTTTCTGACATGTATTTATTGTATTGAATTATTGGAATAAAATAGAGATCCAATACTAGAGACTGTCCGTGATTTCATCTGCGTGGGATGACGATGATTATGATTGATAAAAAGTATCCTATGTCCATCCTCCGGCCTTGAACTCTCCATATCAAATTTCATATAAGTCGGTTCAGAGGTTCAAGCCTAAAGAGGTAACAGACAGATACTTTCGCATTTACAGTATTAGTAGGGATTATGTACTTATTACCAGTAGGTATATACAAATTTATGAGGCTAAAATCAAATCTAAGTATTTATTAGATTTATACCTACTAGTTTTTGTAAACATCGCTTATCGCTATGCTTAAAATTGATTCCTACACGCATTCTAGAATGTATACTGTATAGACATCTTCATGTTATAGTGTATCAATTGCAATCATGTGTATCTATACAGGATTCATCATGAGTTTGTTAACTATTAGTGTGCATGAGGTACATTCTAAGATGGTATTTAATCAAATTTCTGGTTGCACATAACAAAAGTTCTTGAAGTTTACATTCTTATTGGAACTGCAGCAGCGATTTCTTAGATGAATTGTAGTTGTTGCTCATTTAATCAAGAAAGCGCTGCTGGCCTAGCGGTAAGAGCGTGCGACTTCCAATCCGGAGGTTGCGGGTTCAAACCCCGGCTCGTAGGTACAATGAGTTATTTCAGAACTTATGTACGAAATATCATTTGATATACCAGTCGCTTTTCGCTGAAGGAAAACATCGCGAGGAAACCGGAATTATCCCAATAAAGTCTAGTTTTCGAACTTTAAAGGCTACATTATTATTGTGAGCGCAGCTGTATTGCTGATGCAGCATTGCAGCACATGCTGTAGAGGGACACGGGTGATGTATATCAGTTTCCTTAATAAATTGGTTGGCATATTGCTTCGCTATAAAACTTTCATCCCCATCATTCATTTTATGAAGAAAATGATTTTATACGTAGGTACCATAGTCGGATAAACAGACCAATTCAAACGTAGGTATTTGACATCAGAATAATAATAATTTTAATCGTGTTAGTTAGTCATCGTGCGTCTCACCTCACCCGCGCCAATACATGTACGTACATGTACAAGTGAAATGCACGATAACTGAATTATATTGGCCTGAAAGTTTAACGATCTTCTTGTTGCCTTTCAGATATCCGGAGAGTTAAGACCCGTAAAAACTGTTTCACGGGACTATTACGATGACACTACTAGAGAGGTTTTTGGAAAACAGCTAGAACAACTCGAGTCTGTTGAGGACGTTGAGGTAAAGCACGAAGAATATAGTATACATTCACCCGCCATGCCTGTCACTGTCGCACGCGCATAAATTGTCGTCCCGCTCGCATTGACTGCCTGCGTCATCGGAGGGACAGCAATATATCTAAATATGCGCGTGCGATAGAGATAGGAACAGGCGGGTCAATGTCCGAAATTCTTAGTAATTAGCGTCACTTTCTATTGAGGTAGGTACTCTACTAATACTTTGCCGATGGAGCTACTTTACTAAGCGCCACTCGCACCATCCCACTAACCCGGGGTTAAGCGGTTAAACCGTTAACTCAGTGTCAAATTGTACTGATAACTATGGTAACTCCAGGTTTAACGGGTTAGGGGTGCTACGGACAGGAAACCTCCCAGAGTGCCAGGTCCCTTCTCATTCCTGTTGATCAGTTGATCCGGGGGAAAGGTAAGGGTTCTTGGACGGTGCGCCCCGGGGGCAACGGTAAGTAATCTCTTGATTTTCAAGTAATTCCTTACCGGTGCTGCTAATGTCCTGTCGTGGGGGGGTTGAGGGGGTTCCGCACAGGGTGTTCTCTCATTGAGGGAGAGTTCACCCGAGTGTGTGCTGGAGGGGGGCCTTCGGGCCGGGCGGCTGCGGTCGCGGATGAGGCCTTCGGGCCGGGCGCCTTCGGGCGCGTGAGGGCACAGGAATGCCGCTGCCCTGTATAAAACTGCGGTCCCCGTAACTGTCTAGGCAGAGGGCCTATGATGACGGCCGGGGGGGTTGCCACTGCTGGCCGGCGCCGGCGTGGTGGCCACGAGGATGACCACCTCTATAAAAAATCGCTAAGACAACCTGAGGGGGTGGAACCCGGGGTTTTTCCATCTCCTCCCGGCGTGGAGGTTGTCATGAGGGATCAGTGTGTGGTGTCGCCCTGCATACTACCTTCGAGAGGGGGAGCTTCGGCTCCAGGGCCTTCGGGTCCAAGGAGGGGACAGCCTCGGCTGTCGGCAGCAGGCGGTGTTCGCGGTAGAATGCTCTGCGATCCCGTGTTCACCGTCACCATTGCTGCGAGACGGGCATACCGTGGAGGGTTTAGTCGGTATTTGGCCCCTTGGCCACGAGTCCGACATATCCATCCTAGTTCCCCGGCTAGGCGGAATGCCTAAATGCATTACTCCACGTAAAAAAAAAAAAAAAAAAAAAGTTTAACGGGTTAACCACGGGGTATTGGAATGGTACAAGTGACGCTAAATAGTAAACGACTCCAATCATAAGCTTAGCGATTTATCTTCCCTTAACCCTTTATAGAGTACACTTAGCGCCACTTGCATTATCCTACTAATCCAGGGTTAACCGTTTAAACCTGGAGTTACCATGGTTACCGTACAATTTTACACTGGGTTAAAAGTATAACCGCTTAACCTCGGGTTAATGGGATGGTGCAAGTGGCCGTTACACTTCTATTTACAGATATCTTCCGAAAACTCAGCTGAAACGTTAATCGGTGCTTCATATTGGGATGAAATGAATACTGAAGAGGTTAACGATTTAGCTCCAAGAGGGATGCAAATACCGACGAAGAAGAAATTATGCATATTAACTCCGGAACGACAATTCTGTGTGGAGCACTTGAAACAAATTGTAAAAAAATTATAAAAAAATATTTAAGCAATATTTTTTTCATCTCTCCTATTTGGAAAGTTCAACTTTCATATGCGGATAGTCGGGTGGAAAATTGCATTTCCCACGGTGGAAAGTATATTTTTTTTACTTGTGCTTCGAGCAACGGCTAACAACATAATGCTATACAGTTAAAAGCTCTCATATATTACCTTCCGCATTTTAAGACCAAATATTATCGAAATTAAATATCAATTGCATTACATTATTTAAAAAAAGTTAGTAAATCAATATAAATGGCGATGAATGTTTAAAATATTATCATTACATTACATTGATTCATTTTCACTTATTTTAAGGCGCGTACCTATACATTAAGGACGTTTAAGACACATCCCAATTTAAGATCGGATTATACCTATATATATGGTTTTAGGACAGTTTTCCGTTCAAAATGTAGATGGCGCCAATTCCACTGCCTAATTCTCTTAACCGTGTGACGGTTATTTATAGAGTTGTGCCGTTCTCGAGAAAGTTCTCTGTTTTGTATGGGGAATGTTCTCGCTCAAAAATATTTCCCATAGTAAGCAGAGAACATTCTAAAGAACGGCACAACTCTAGTTATTTATGATGTTAGTTAGTTTTTAAGACTAAACTAATAACGTTAATTCACTGAATTATGTTAACTAATAAAATTAACTAGCATAGCCTAATAAAACATGGTCTTCTCTTCCCAGAGTGACACAAGCCCTACGTCACAATAACATTGCCACTTTGTATAGCGCTATTGCATACTATTTTATAGCGCTTTCGCATGATGACGTAGGCTTGTGTCAGTTACGTGGTCGGAAGAGAGTACCAGGCGGAGTATATTAATATACCTACCATGCTAAGTAGTAACACTACGTTACAACCGCCAAAAGAAATATTACATGTAATATACCTACATTTCTTGTGTTTGACACTTGTCATAGTCGAAATGAAAAGTAAAGTGTTTAACTCTGGTAAAAGTAACCATCTCACTCTCAAACTATATCTCGGGGATTGTGTTCACTTTCCACCCTTGATTAACAGCCTATTATGTATTTGGATTTATACTTAGGGTATGCCTATAAAAAAGATACTTAACAAACTCAAACCTGTCGACTGCCGACCGACTGGTGGCCGCCCGGTAGTTCGGCCCAGATACCGCTGGAGAGACAGTGTGGAAGCGGATCTGCGTCAGCTTCAAGCCGATAATTGGAAGGAAACGGCGCAACATCGGGAAAAGTGGAGTGTTCTCGTTTCGGAGGCCAACTGCCAAGACCCTCTTTGGGTCGTTGAGCCATGATAGCCATAGTAGTTAGTCTGGCCTAGTGGGTAGGTGCCCTATTGATATTCCGAGAAAAATTACGCCGATTTTTGTTTCGCCGACAACAATTCGCAGACGGGTTATTTGGCAGAGTAACGATTGGCCGAATCTCATTACGCATAATACATAGTCGTTTGCGAAAGTAGTCAATAAGCAGAACATTGATACGCATATTTACTATTCGTAGAATAATCATTTAGTAACTGTCATAATCACCCGAGAAACCATTGGTCGAAACACAGTAGGTCGAATGTTGATTCGGCATTAATATTGACTAGCAGAACTTCTCTCTTATTTATGACTAGACATGACTAATCTACACAACAACTTTTAGTTTGAGTCTCATAAACATGGTTTTAGATACTGTTAATTATTTACTTATTTTCACGTAGGTACACAAATGACCATAAAATTAAAATCTATGTTGCATAGATACAATATACCTACCTATGCTTTTGTTCATATTTAGGTAAAAATTGATTAAAATCCAAACCAGAAGCAATCACGGTATTCTATACCGGTACTAGTTTTTTTGTGACACATATCAACAACGGCAGCAGGATGTAAGTATGTGATTCTTAGGTAGTCAACTAACAAGAGGAAAAGGATAGGTAAATATAATATTTTTTTATAAATCATCATTAAGGATAATATTTTATTTCATCCTTTTGGATGTGGGTTTTCTTTATTTTTGCAAAAAGTTTTTGTTTCGAAAATAACGACTTTTATATGTAAAATGTGAAACGTTATTCGACTAAACATTGCTTAAGCGAAACGATTACTCTGCCAAATGGAAATCGTCCAATAATACTTCTGCTAATTTACACAGAAGCGAACTGAACGGTATGTGAACCAAGAGTCTACGTAACGTTAGTCGACCAAAAGTTACATTTACAAATAAATGACTCTGCGAAACGATGTTCGGCGAATCGTTGTCGACGAATCGATAATCTGCTAAAAGTTTCTCGGAGAATCATTAGGTACCCTAGGCCTAATATAATACTAAATAAAAAAAATATTGCATACCTAATTGTTCCATAAATAGTAATTTATGAAATCGTTAATTGATTCGCCACGTTGTAGGTATCCTATTATGAAAGAACATTCATGAGAATCATGAGCTTATTAGCAATTAATCCATGCTTATAATTAAAAATTAATTACTTCCAATTTGCCTATTAATGCTTTATTTTTGTCGTTTATATTGCATTGCCAATTAATTAATCACCAAAAAATCTTATATAACACATGTGTATCGAATTTGGCTGAAAAAATAGTGGTAGTACTTTAAACAAATATAACGTTAAAAACGAAAGAGTTTTCGGAAACTCATTACGGAATCACGGAAGTTATTTAGATTTTCGGTGCAGAAATAGTAAGACAAGAGTGCTCACTCCATACGAGAGTCTAATGTTCAACAACATAAGACTTTCCGGTCGGTGCTACATCTATTGTCACTTGACAGTACTACTGCTGCTACTTAAAGTACTTACTGATAATTCCGCTACTCGATGCTAGATGTCGACTATAAAAATATTAGTCTTTTTGGTACCAAAACTGATGTATGGAGTGAGCAGTATATGTATTTTTTTTCTCTATGACAGTGGTTAATATGTATTTGTTAAATTGATTTATACTTGTATTTTCAGATAGTATCCAAGAACGCAGTTGCAAAACTAGAAGCACAAGTAAATAATGTAAGAATCGTTTTTTGTTTATAATAGGTACTTTTTTTTATATTGGTTAAGGCAAAGATAATTTGAAATAGAGGAATATTGTCAAAGTAAATGATGTAGTTAGTACATTTACTGCCATCTTTCGACCCAAATGATTAATGCTTTTTGACATTGAATAAAAAAACAAATCAGTGAAAAAATAAGGATCAATGTCAAATGGCGTTCTAAAAGTTTTCAATCATTTGTGTGGAAAGATTGGCAGTAAAATAAATGTACTGACTACATAATTTACTTTGACAATATTGGTCTAGTGTAAATTCTCTTTGGTTAAGGTAATGTTAATAAAATTTGACTTGTTAACATACGACCTTTAAATTTATAGATATTTAACGAAATAATGTTATGATCACTGTGTTCCACTGCTGGGCAAATGCCTCCCCCCTCTTTTTCCACTCGTCCCTGTTTAGTGCTATATCTGGCCAGCCTCTCAAAAAGGAATCCAAGTTATCCCGCCATCGCCGACGAGGTCGGCCGGGTCCTCGGTTAGACTTGTGGTTAACTTGGCCCACAAGTCGTCCGGCATTCGGCAGACATCGCCAGCCCAGTCCCATTTCAACTTAGCCGCTTTCCAAGCTACGCTTATTATTTATCTTAGAGCGCAGCGTGGTATTTCGGCCTATAATATAATAAATAATGTATAATGTATATAAATTAACTATTCACATTAATATTAGTTAATATTTATGTCAATAGCTACCGAAGGGACGTTATAGACCGGGTGATGTGGGTGACTCGCAACACTCGGCTGAGTCCAATCGCGAATACCAGATACCGTCGTCGAAAAAGACTCTGTGCATCTTCTCTCCACCCAAGGAGTACTGCGTGGTTCAGATGAAGGACATATCGAGGTTGGTCACACCTTCGACTTAATACACAAATCTTTTTAGGGTTCCGGAATCAAACAGAAACCCGACCAAGAGAAGTCTGCAGACTCTTGATAGCCCACGCAGTGCAAGTGTTATTCATACGTCATAATTTCATAGAAGTTTGACGTTTAAAATTCCGAAAGAAAGAAAATGTGTAATAAATACGTACAATGCGCTGCGAAGGTACATAGTCCCTTTTACTTTGAATGTACTTACTAATAGCACCCGTTTAGCCTCTTGTGACAGAAGGGTAACTACGGAACCCTACATTGAGCATGGCCCGAGATGCTCTTGGCCGGTATTTGAATTATCGCAAAAATTCTTCCTTTCTTAGTAAAAAGATGTACGAAGTGCTGCGAAGGTACTCCCTTTTGTTTGTTAAATATGTAAATCATACTTAATTACTACCTACTAGCCTATTATGATGTGACGGATGGGTAGCTACGGAACCTTACACTGAGCGTGACCTGACTTGCTCATGGCCGTTTTTTACAAGCTTTTATTTAACTTGCCCTGTTAGTTAGTAGCTGACTTCTTGGAAGCTAAATATGATCAGCTTCCGGATTTCCGATCGAGCTAAAATTTTGCATACTTAGGTATGTAAATCGGATGACATGAAGCTGATCTGATAATGGAAACTGGAGGCGCCATGGGAACTCTGTGATAAAACAACGCAAACTAATTGTGTTTGGGGTTGTTAGAATTGTCTTGATGATTATTAGTTACCAGCAGAAAGAAAAGTACAGTCAGCAATAAAAGCTTTCCTGCGTGGACAAAGATGTAAACACTAATCAATAACCGATTTCCCATTGCCATTCCAGCTCGGACCCGCAGGAGGTGATACTCCCGCGCCATGCCGTTGTCGACGACGTTGCCGAAACCGGTGTTGCCGATGACGACAAAGTCGGCGTTTCTGATGAGGATGATGGAAATACCCACAATATTAAGGGCGGGTAGTGACATCGTCAACTAAGGATGTTTACAATAACAGATTTTGACTGCACAGTAAAGTTTAGTTTGATTTCTTTTTCCTTTGCCGAATACGGTATGACAGCCGAACCCCAATACCAAAGGTTTGAAGAGAAGTTTTAGGAATCTTATAGAGCCATAAAAAGTCATAATTTGAGTGAAGTAAGCCCTAAATGGTTTGACATTTTGGGTCAACGCTGCTCTAAAAAGCCGCATGTAGCACTAAAGAGCCGCATATAGCTCTAAAGAGCCGCATATAGCTCTAAAGAGCCGTATGTAGCTGGCGAGACGCAGTTTGCGTATATAATATAACGAAATTGGTAAAATAATATAACGGTGTAGCTGACTATGACTATTTTCTGATCTGTCAGCATCATGGAGAAATAAGTAAGCTTATAATCATATATATGTCGTAGTCAGATCGTATAATCCGCCGTATTACATTACGGCTAGCCGTTATCAAAAACAGGGGCGTTTTGAAATGCGGCGGTTCGACGATTAGCCGGATTGTCATTGCGATACGTTCTTCAATAAGGCGGCCAACGTTTAGCCGCATCGTACTACTATTTTAGATTGTAGAGTGACCAGTTCTTTCGGTCGCCTACGTAACCGGAGTTTGACAATGTTTGCAATTTAATTTATTTTTACCATGGTCCCACCGCACTACATGTGTTTCTTTTCCAAAACATTTCCTTCACAACTTAAATAGACGGAGCCCCGCAAGCGGGGCTCCTATTTCTGGGCGGTTTGCCCTTCGGGCATCTGAAGCTACCTAACGAACCTAACCTACTTACCTACCTACGCTTTTTTCCCCAAAGTGTAATGTTTTCACGGACGTCTCACTAAATCAATAGGTAGGTAGGTTAGGTTCGTTAGGTAGCTTCAGATGCCCGAAGGGCAAACCGCTCAGAAATAGGAGCCCCGCGAAGCGGGGCTCCGTCTAGTTAAGTTGCGACAGAAATGTTTTTTGAAAAGAAACAGTCCGACGAACTCCAGATTTGATGGACACCCCAGCGTTTGTCAGGCAGCGCCACGGGTGTTAAAAATGGGAACTAAAAACTGTCAAAGCGGCGGCTAATGACTCGCTGTATTACATTACGGCTAGCTGTGTTGAAGAACGTATGGCGCCGAATACATTCCGGCGGATTCTCATTCAGCCGCATTCAATCCGGCTAAGCGTTAAACCGCCGCATTTCAAAACGCCCCTGTTTTTGAAAACGGCTAGCCGTAATGTAATACGGCGGATTATACGATCCGACTGCGACATATATAATCACTCTAGGGACTTCAACGATTCTAATTCTGAGTTTTTGACTTTTGCTCTATAGATAAAAATCGCAAACATAAGTCTAAAATGCACTTCACCAAATTTTGATTAAGTTTTGCACAAAAATTAAAAATAAATGAATAGGTATTATTTCTAAAATTGAGCAATCTTAGGTATGCTTGAGGGTACTCAGTGATTACTTTTTATTATTATTAAAATACACATTTTTTTTTCAAAAACATGATACATAATCGTGCTCCGGAGCACGCACATTCATCTCGCTCACGCTCACGCTCAAAGAGACTACTGGGCCTTAAATAAATAAATAAGGAAAATCTTATACAAATCGACCTAGTCCTATCCTCCTGCTTCGTAGGCAAGGTCACTAGGTCACTACCGACTAAGTTAAGAGGCCGTTAAAATAAATGATTACATACATAGAAAAGTAGCCAACATAGACATAGAAGACCGGGCAAAGTGGAGAAGATTAAGCAGGAAAGCGGACCCTGGCGCTAGGCCGGAAAAACGCTAGGTTGGAGATACATAGGAAAGTGGCCAAACGACCTGTATAGTATCTGGTATATAAAATACTGCTTATTAATGACTGGCAGCCTAATTCTAATTTAAATAAACGTCATTTTGATCTCGATACGATATGGATCGAATCTAATTTTTGAGGTTTAGGATTAAAATTAGAATCAGGCTGTGTGTATGCCTTGATTGACATGGACTATATACCTATCTATATTTTCAATATACATAATTAATTATACAGAGGATTGAGAGTCTTCATGAAAAAATCAGAAATCTCGTTACAGTTTAAAATATAGGTTGGTATTATCGATTTAAAAATAATATTGCATATCGCATGCAATTTTATTTATTAACTTATTTAAACTATTGCACAATACAAGAAAGTACAAATGGCGGACTTAATGCCATAAGGCATTCTCTACAATTATATTGTAATATTATAGGACATTTTTTACACAAATTGAAAATTGAATAACCCCCACGGTAAGTACAAGAAGGCTTGTGTTGTGGGTACTCAGACAACGATATATATAATAATATATAAATACATAGAAAACAACCATGACTCAGGAACAATCTGTATCATCATACAAATAAATGCCCTTACCAGTAGTCGAACCCGGGACCATCGGCTTCATAGGCATGGTCACTACCGACTAGGCCAGACCGGTCATCAAATTTGCAATGTTGCAATAATTGCATGATTAAACCTGTAATGTAGTACCTACCTAAAAAAAACATAGTACAGTCAGTAGGTAAAAGCATTAGCGTAGCACTTCTGCATACATATTTATATGCAGGGGTGCTAAGCTATGTACAATCGGGGACATTCGCGGTGAACTATCTTAAGGGCAAAAATTGTATTAACGCCTTGCAGACGGTCAGGCGATATCATAAAAATGATGACCAATAGTATTGCACTTAAAAATCTGGGTGATGAAATAAAAGGTTAGCTCAGGTAAAGTTTATTGCAGTCCCATTGTCTTTGCGACGGGCGGCATTTGGAAATTAAGATTAGGAATCCAAAATGCATCCTAATTGGTTATCTTTATGGGGAGCCGTCTGTCTTTTTCTACCTATTGTTTGTCTCATTACATGTTTTTGCCCTTTGCTTTATTATGATAAATACTCCTAAATTCACCGTAATTGGTTATCTCTATGCAAGTTTAGCTCGCACGTAAGGATCGAGGTAAAATTTTTCTGAAGTGGTTCACTGGGAATGTCCCCGATTTTATTATAGCCCTTTATTTTACATAATAATAACGAACAAAATAAATAAAGTAAACTTATGAAGCGCTGGTGGCCTAGCGGTAAGAGCGTGCGAGCGTTCAATCAAACCCGGCTCGTACCAATGAGTTTTTCGGAACTTCATAATATCTTTATAAGTTCATAAATTCATAATATCTTTATCAAATTGTTGACGTATCTTAAGTATCTTAACCCTTTTCCCGGCACCAATCTACAAGGTTTTCCCGAAAAATCAAAATATATTTCAATTAATCCAGCTTTGATGATTCATTTGAAAACAAGTCTAATTTTCCGAAAGTGCAATCTAAATTGAATCTTAAATCGGAACGCTAAAGTTGAAATTCTAGTGGCGCGTATGTGGTCGATAAATCGTACTGTGCCTGGAAAAGGGTTCAAGTTCGAATCAAGCCGATAGTAATTAAAACAGCTCGTTAATTGCAATTCTTCACGCTGTATCCCATCATGAAAGGAATTCCATGAGCTTATTGCCAATTAATCTCAGCGCGTAATTAAAAATTAGCTTCAAATATTGTAATCAAAACACGAATAAACCACATGCGTATCGAATTTGGCTAAAAATTAGGGTTCATTACTTCTTCTTCTTCCAGTGCCATCTCCTACCGGAGGTCGGCTATCATGAGGGCTATACAAACTTTAGACACAGCTGCGCCGAATAATGAGCGTGTGCTGTGTTTGAAGTTTGAACCATGTTCGGAGATTTTTGAGCAATGAGTTACGTCTTCGTCCGGATGATCTTTTCCCTTGGATCTTTCCTTGTATAATGAGTTGAAGGAGTTCATACTTCTCGTTTCGCATGATATGACCAAGGTACTGTAGCTTGCGTTTTTTGACGGTCTTTAAAACCTCGACCTCTTTATTTACTAACTGCAGCACTCTTTCGTTAGTTTTTCTATCCGTCCATGATATTTTCAGGATCCTTCTGTACACCCACATTCTAGCAATTTATTATATTAGGAAAAGCAACGTTTAAAGCATATTTCACCTGTACAATCACCATCACATATTTCGGAGCGGCCACAGCGCTCGCTCACAAATAGCTGAACACGCCTCTATTGTCAAAGCGTTAAAATGCTTGTTAAGATATTTTCGAGCACCTTGGCCCCTCCAATATATCTGATGACGATTGTATCTAGATTGATAATAAAAATGGCGTAGGGGAAACTGGACAGACTCGATACTTGGTCCCCTAAAGTTTAGGGCCTAAACTGTAAACTTATATATATTATTAAATTTAAGATAGAACTTAAATAGCAACTCTAACTTTATTACAGCCTGATTAAATAGAGAGGTAGCTAAAGATACGACATGGATCGGATATGTCAGTGTCAAAAATGACGTTTCTTCAAACATAAACGTCACTTTTGACACTGACATCCGCTCATATCACAGCAAATTTTTGACGTATCTTAAAATTCGAATCGTAGTCGTACATGGTCAAAATCAGCGATCATTAAAAATAGCGATTGGGTCCTTTTAGGACAGTCATTTTTTTTCTATTGACAATTAATAATGGTTTTATATAATTTAAATTTGTAACGAAGTTTCCCTTACTTATAAGAACCCTTAGTTTAAATTTGATTCGATAACGTGACAAGCGTTCGCGTTTGCATTATGTCTATTTTAGTATGGGATTTCGAACAGCGCGCCAAGCGAGATATATGTACAAAATAACACTTAACGCAAAAGCGTCGTCACGCTCTCGAATGAAAGTTACACTAGTAATATTAGGCTACAAATATAATGACCACCAAAAAATACTTTGGTACCCTAAATAAAAAAATCATGCTTACCAAAAAAAATTACTGAACACCAAAAAAATAAGGCCTAAAAATACAAAAGTACCACCACTTTAATTACGACTGCACTTCAAATTGTATTCAAATACCAAATATATTGAATGATCACCAAAAATCATTAATGATCACCAAATCTTGAAGACCAAATTAATGCGATATTTTCACCTAAATAAACCACTATGATTACCAAAAAATTTATACATATTACCAAATAAAGTAAACTGATGCCAAAATTACTAGCCCCTCCCGCTCAACCCCCCATAGCCCGCACCGCATACCTACCTAACCTAATCTACTTTTCTAGTAGCATTTCGTTATGCTACTAGAAAAGTAAGTTAAACTGCTATCAGTTAAGTGGGTGGGTTAGGTTAGCACTGCGACCCTTACAGAAACGAAATGGTACTAGAAAAGTAGGTTAGGTTAAGTTTCAACTGCTACCCATACAGATACGAAACGCTACTAGAAAAGTGGGTTAGGTTAGGTTTGAACTGCGACCCTCACAGAAAAGAAATGCTACTAGAAAAGTGGGTTAGGTTAGGTTTGAACTGCGACCCATACAGAAACGAAATGCTACTAGAAAAGTGGGTTAGGTTAGGTTTGAACTGCGACCCTTGCAGAAAAGAAATGCTACTAGAAAAGTGGGTTAGGTTAGGTTTGAACTGCGACCCTTACAGAAACAAAATGCTACTAGAAAAGTGGGTTAGGTTAGGTTAGAACTGCGACTGTTACAGAAATAAAATGCTACTAGAAAAAGGTGACGAAGTGGATTAATTAATTTAATAGGATAACGATATTATTATTAAATGATTGCACATTTTTAATTAAAATGTGGTTACAATTTTGTGATCATTTACTATTTTTGCGTTTACAATGATTATTTTGGAGCCATTTGCTTTAATAGGATAGCAAGATTTAAAAATTTGGTTATCATTTTACTTTAAAATGGAGTTCTAATTTTGGTGGTCATTTACTATTTTTGGGTTTACAATAATTATTTTGGTGTAATTTTCTTTAATAGGATATCAAGATGTAAAAATTTGGTTATCATTTCACATTAAAATGGGGATTGAAATTAGGTAATCATTGACTATTTTTGGGTTAATAATGATTATTTTGGTGTCATTTCATTTAAAAGGATAGTAAAATGTAATAAAATTGGTAATCATTTCACATTAAAATGGTGTTATAATTTTGGTGATCATTCATGATTTTAGGGTGGTAAAATAGATTATTTTGGTATTAAATTTTACTTAATCTGGTGATCAGTTAAATAGCAGCCGTAATATTATTATACTTCTTGTACAAGTTGAGACTTGCGTTTTTACAGGGCTTTTTAGGGTTCCGTACCTCAAAAGGAAAGGAACCCTATAGGATCACTCGTGTTTCTGTCTGTCTGTCGGTCCGTCTGTCACAGCCTATTTTCTCGGAAACTACTGGACCAATTAAGTTGAAATTTGGTACACATATGTAAATTAGTGACCCAAAGACGGACATGTAACGTAAATAACATCCATTTTGGTCCATGTTGTTCACCAAATTACGAATATAAAGATGTTTCACTTCGGTATTTGCTGCTCATTGTATTTTTTTCTGTTTACTCGTATATGTATATTGTAACCTTGATATATTTCATACCTTATATCACATACTGTGCTTTGTTATTATAGCGTTGTACTGTGTAACGTATCATATATTCAGTTTCTATTTGCGAGTTCCTATAATTGGCTCTGTAATGCTATATAAAAAGTCTAATGTATCATTCCTAGCTGTTGGATTTCCTTGTATAAATAAATAAATTTATTAATTTTAAACATGGGGCCACTTTTGAAAATGAGAAAATTAAAAAAAAAGTTTTTCAAACTATATCGTGTTACATGTCAAATGAAAGAGCTCATTTTTTCAATTTCAAATATATTTTTTTTATAATTTTTAAATGAATAGGTTAGAAGTTAATTAAGAAAATAGCCAAAATTTTCCATTGCAAATTCTGAAAAAAATACACAAAATAGTTCTTTACCTATAGATGACAGGAAAACCAATTAGAAATGTGCACTCAAGCGTGAGTCGGACTTAATGTTCGGAGCCCTTGGAACGCGAGTCCGACTCGCACTTGGCCGGTTTTTTGAATTGGTCTCTCGGTCCAATTCAAACAATGCTTATAAGTTGTCACACCGATACGATATCGATCTGTCAGTGTCAAAAGTATCGTATCGGTGTGACTTCTCTCAAATTATATTTTATATTTATGAATCCTTTAATTATCTAAGTATGAAAAATCTGATTATATGCCTAAAACTCTTATACTGCTTGATTAATTAATTTTCAAAACTCATAACATGCCTAAAATTGATTCCATGGCAATTATCTGGCGATTATACACCTACATAGAGGCAGAATAAGTTCTTACACACTATTTGACTGCCATTATGTTCAAACGGCTGCTTGTTTGTTTGGTTTTTACCTGTGTTCTTGCCCAGCGGCTAAAAACTGTAAGTATTTTTACTTTCTAAGTACAGATTGGGCCTAAAAGTGCCGGGGCTAAGCAGCGAACGAAAAAAACATGGAAGACTAACTTCAAACAATATCAGTAATAATATCAGCACAATAAGTGGGTCCAAAATTATAATACGCATACTCACAACTCGTCTAAGTTTAGTCTGTCACTGTATATGGCCCTAGCGCTGTATTATTTTTGTATGCGGGTAGTTTTGCACATAGTTGTTTTTCCTCAGTCACCCGTTGACCACGAACGTTGTACGTTGACCCATGGTATAATAATATACTCCGCCTGGTACTCCATTCCCGTCTTTTCTAGGTCACCTAACTGACACGGGCCTACGTCATCATGCGACAGCGCTATATGATAATATGCGATAGCGCTATATATAGCGGCCATGTTGTTGTGACGTAGGCCCGTGTCACTCTGGGAATGGAAGACCATGTTTTATTAGACTATGCGTTGACCGTCGAACGGGTTCGAACCATCGGGATGTATTATAAATTCATTATACGCGATATAATCCGATTTCATAGTTTTATTCCACGAGTCACTGTTGCGGTAACCGAATACAATATAAAAAATCATCCGATTTATTTTATTTTTTCAGGGTGGGAGAGTGTGCCAAGTGATAGAAAAGGTATGGAATTTCTGTAACTCAAAGGAAATTTACATAAGTACATTTTATTTTAACCGAATTCGGCTTTTTGAGTTTATTCCGATTAAAATAAGGAGCTCTTCAAAACTACCAAAATTAACCACAAAAAATGCCTTAAAAAATTTAATCCCCAAAAAAAATTAAATTGTGCCCTAATAGTATACAAAAAAACTAAAAACGGCTCTAATTATACAATATTACATACCTACCTGACAGTAAAGTAAGAAATATTTCAGATCAGATCAGATCTGAGGCTATCTTATTTACTGGCTGAGGTGTATAACAATTTTTCTGTTCAACGGAGTCGTAAAGCGGTAACTGGCGCAGCGGGCCGAAAGTTGACTATTTCCGGCCGGAGGGCAGAAATAAATATGTGTCCCGATTTTGCATGAACTTTTTTTGTTCTACTCGTATGTGCAGGATGCTCCTAAGCGTTTACAGCACACAATAATATTGAACTAGTGTTTTAGTCTTTTGTACAATCATACCCACTGTTTTGAGTTGAAATGTGATTTACAGAACATATTTAAATTTTAAGTATTTTTTTTTAGCTGGCCGTGAGTATATTGAATTAAACATATACCTAAATCGGTTTAAATGAATATAACGGTTGACCCAAGAACCCCAGAAAATCGGACAGTTCCAATTGATGATAGTTAGTCAGGTTGGGTCGTTCAGTTTCCATTTAAAAGTGCAGCTTAAACACGACAGAACAGTAATTAAGAGCCCATCAACGTGCACACTAGCGCCACTGCAAAATAATCGTGATTATTTAAATTGAACGAAAGATAGTTAAAAAAGGGGGCCCTGTACTCTATTTTGTATTTAAGTATCTATTGAATACATCAAACTAGTTTTTATGTTGCTGGATGCGTCGATCTATGAACTCAAAACTAAAAAAGCCGTTTCAACTTTGGACGCATTGATTGACGAATCCAGCAACATAAAAACTAGTTTGATGTACCTATTCAAAAGGTACTTAAATACAAAATTGATGGGCTCTTAAGTGAAGAGCGGTACTTGAATGTAGGTAGACCTGAAATGAAATGAAATGAAATTTATTAATGTATGTTGAGACCTAACATATTTTTGTATGTTTTAGGCAAACCCACAAGAAATGCCGGGAAGAACTGTAAGTTTATTAAACTAGCTGTAGCCGCGGCTTCACTCGCGTCCTTTAAATAGTCCAAATTACAGTGAACTGTTCACTCCTTTCACTCGCGTTTCGGGGGCCTTTGGTTTCGGAAGGCACACACGACACTGAGGGTGCAGAACTTCACCCTTTCGAGTTCTTTTTTAAGAGTCCGGGACGCACACGCGTGATGTGTGTCTAGCTCGGAGTTCGTTCCCGAATGATCGCCGTGAGTTATGATTTTAGGAAGGGGAGGGTTGGAAACTGCACATTGTCACAATATTATTATTATTATTCGGAGCCCACTGTGTCCCACTGCTGGGCAAAGGCCTCTCCCCTCTTTCTCCACTCATCTCTGTTTGGTGCTATAACTGTCCAGCCTCTCAATAAGGAGTTCATTAAGTTATCCCGCCATCGCCGACGATCGACACGCGACGCGACGGCGTGCGAATCATTCATGTCAACTCGTATCATGCAAAAAAAAAACTTTTTAAGTCGGTTAAAATGCAAAGGGAGGCGGTGGCATTACTGCATGCAAACCTCCCTAAGGGTACCTAAGGGCACTGACTTTAACCAAATCAGGAAATCGTATGTAAATACCAATTATTTTTTGCTTCTTAGTTCCTATGTGTTTTTTGAATGCGGTTTGTTTTTCAACTAGGTAATATTCTCCACTACCAGACCTGAAGAATACCAGATAGAAAATACCAAAATATTACATATCACTAAGTACAATACGGGTAAGTGTGACTGTCTTTCAAAATGGGCAATTTCAATTATTAGTGTTTATTGTGAGTTTATTTATTTGCTACTTGCGTTTAGTGGCAATGTGAAGGACAGCCACACTTATCCCGCAGCCGCACTTCTCCATGTTGACTTTATTATATTAAGTATCCTAATATCGGCTTTACAGGCAGAAGAGGTTCAAGAAATAGCAACGGTGTGTATGCAATTCAAATTTTGACTCATAGTTAGGATTCTTAGCTCAACGTTTGGTCCAATCCGGTATTAACATTTTACATGTATACCTATATGCATCATTTTCCTTAACGTGGCTAGTCTGTAGTGACCCTGCTAACGAAGTTGGAGGTCCCAGGTTGAAATCGCGGTGACGGCATTTATATTTAAGATGAGCACGGATATTTTGTTCCTAATATCAGTTCCTGGTGGCGGCGGTAACTGGTGGCATCTAGCGGTCAGAGCGTGCGACTTTCAATCCGAAGGTCACGAGTTCAAACCTCGGCTCGTACATTGAGTTTTGCGAAACTTATGTACCTACGAAATATCGTTTGATATTTACCATGCGCTTTTCGGTGAAGGAAAAACATCGTGAGGAAACCGGACTAAACCCGATAAGGCCTAGTTTACCTTCTGAAGTGGAAGGGCAGATGGCAGTCGCTTTCGTTAAAACCAGCGCCTACGCCAATTCTTGGGATTAGTTGTCAAGCGGACCCCAGGTTCCCATGAGCCGTGGCAAAAATGCCGGGATAACGCGAGGAAGAAGAAGAAGCTCTTTATAATAATTACGTTACCTACAATGTGTAGTACATAGACAGGTACCTACCAACATATTAATTACCTATAGCAAGTTAACGCTACCTAATACATGCCCTTTTTTTTCAGAAAGCCGCTGTTCTCATGCATACGAATAAGGTACCTTCTTAAAAAAAATATTTCAATTGTGTTTGTATTTGGCCGGATTTTGTTTTGTTTTCTGAGCAGAAAATCGAGTAGGTACCTAATATGGTTTCTTTTTTAACGCGAAGGGTAGGGAGACATTTCATTTTTTAGGGTTCCGTACCTCAAAAGGAAAAAACGGAACCCTTATAGGATCACTCGTGCGTCTGTCTGTCTGTCTGTCTGTCTGTCTGTCCGTCTGTCACAGCCGATTTTCTCCGGAACTACTGGACCAATCAAGTTGAAATTTGGTACACATATGTAAGTTTGTGACCCAAATACGGACATGTAACGTAAACAAATGAATTTTAAACATGGGGGCCACTTTTGGGGGGTAAATGAAAAAATGAAAAAAAAAAATTTTTTCAAACTATATCATGTTACATATCAAATGAAAGAGCTTATTGTAAGGATTTCAAATATACATATATATATTGACCCCTTGGCGCTGCGTAGAGATGTGGCCTCGCTCTGCATTTTCTATCGCATGTATAACGGGGAGTGCTCCGAGGAATTGTTCGGATTAATCCCTGCCGCTTCTTTTCGCCATCGCCCTACGCGACAACATTACCATCTTCATCACTTGGATGGTTGGCAGTCCTCAACTGTGCGTTTCTCCAGAAACTTCCTGCCTCGCACAGCCAAACTGTGGAATGAACTGTCGCCAGCGGTATTTCCGGACCGATACGACCTACAAACCTTCAAGAAAAGAGCGTACTCCCATCTTAAAGGCCGGCAACGCGCTTGCAACCCTTCTGGTGTTGCGGGTGTCCATGGGCGGCGGTAATCGCTTACCATCAGGTGATCCGTCTGCTCGTTTGCCTCCTATTTCATAAAAAAAAAAAAATATATATATATAATTTTCGAGTAAACAGTTTAGAAGTTATTCAAGAAAATAGGCAAAAAATGACCATTCCCCCCCCTTATCTCCGAAACTACTAAGTCTTAAATTAAAAAAAAAAATACATAAAATAGGTCTATACCTATAGATGACAGGAAAACCTATTAGAAATGTACAGTCAAGCGTGAGTCGGACTTAATTACAGTTTTTCATCCGACCCCTACGGATTTTTTAAAGAGATTTCACTCACGTTTCACATAAAAAATACATTGTTAACAGTGCCGGATTACTTAGAGTAGTAGTTTTCTTAGAGTAATTGGTGATAATTTTCTGATAAGATAATCATTTTAAATATTTAACGGTCTTACCTACTTACGAGTAATTGTAAGGTCAAATTAAAAATAATGTTTAAAAAATATGTTAAATTGAGAGCTAGCTCAAAGTTTTTTGTACTCGTCGACTTTAATGGTTGAATTAATAAAGACTTTGTAACCAATAAGCAAAACAAGCACGTGCTTACGGCACCACGTTCAGGGAGGGCACCAAAATGCCAGGTTGAAAAAGGTGAACAAATTTTAAAATTAGGGACAGACACATCGTGTTTACCACACGATTTTTTTAGCTGTCCAAAAGCTAATTTGCAAAAATAATGGCGCGTTATTCTTTGGGAAACAATCGGTAGCAGTAGAAGAGTCGTGATTACATGCATAGATTCGATTTCAACCCACTCTTTTGCGGTTCGGCGTTAGGTCTTATGCGAGGCCTTCTGCCTTACGGCAAAGTTGATCTTCTGCCTTAATTACACTTGGGCGTGGATCCAAATCCAAGCTTTCCTCTTTCGCAGCTGGGCCTACTGCCTTTCTCACACTTCGCCAATTCAATTCCAAGCTCTCTGCTTTCTTGCATATTTTATGCATGAAAACAACCTCGCTGAGACCCTTAAATATCGAGCCCTATGCGAAGCTAGGCTGATAGAAAACTGTCCCATCCCTTCTCTGTATGAAATCCTGGATTCGCGCCTGGTTGGGACTAAAACTAAAATTGCGTTTTTATATCGAAAAATTTTCGCGCTCGCTTCGCTCGCGTTTTCAATTACTTTATAAGGTATGATAAAGGTGACATTCGGTTGGCAACTGCAGCAACATTACTCTGTTGCAACGTTACTGCTGCAGTACTGTCAACTTCCGTGATAAAATGATGTGACTGATTTCCATACTAAAAGTAAAAATGTACGTCTATCATATTGCGTTTTTATATCGAAAAATTTCCGCGCTCGCTTCGCTCGCGTTTCTATTACTTTCTACGCTATGATAAAGGTGACATTCGGGTGGCGACCGCAACAGCATTAGGTACTCTGTTGCAACATTACTGCTGCGGCACTGTCAATTTTCGTGATAAAATGATGTGACTGATTTCCATTCTCAGCTGTAATGCGGCAATGAACTTCTCTCAATTTACCAAAAAATCAATGTAATCTTGATGACCCTAGGGAGAGGGGGCACCTAGAAATGCTTAGGGCATCAAAATATCTTAATCCGGCACTGATTGTTAAAAATTGTGTAATATACGGAACCCTTGGAACGCGAGTCCGACTCGCACTTGGCCGGTTTTTTTTCATTCCATGCAATTGGCGTTTTAGACCAAACGTTTCAACAAAAAATATTAAAATCCCAATATGAAATAAAAAAAATACATATCCTCGTAGCTTAAAATATCTCATTATAATAGACATTATATCTCCAAAATATATTATTAAGTATGTGTTGTTTTTTTTTACTAGCCTATTTGAGTGTCCCACTGCTGGGCAAAGGCATTTCCCCTTAATTTCCACATAATTAAGTATGTTATAAAAATAAAAGGACAAATTTTAATATTGTTGAGTATCATTAAGCAAATTGCAATAGAGTTTGACTCTACTTATCCAACGAATCTATTCCGCTCGTAACAAATCGTTTCAGTCGCGTCCAATTGTATCAAAATATACCTAATTCTAACCAATATAATCGATTATATGGCTTTGCAGATTTAATCGAAAATCGTAAAATTCGTTTCTAATTTGCATTGTCTCAACTCAATAATTAGAATAGAATAGAATAGAATAGAATAATATTTATTTGAAATAAACCTTGTTGACAATAAATATTAATATCCTGTGGCCCCACACTAGGCTATGCCTGTCACGTGGCAGCCGGGTTCACAATTCGTAGGCAAAAGGTTAAGAAAAAACTAATCTAATAGGTAATAATTAAGGAAATTATGAAAATCAAAAAAAAAATAAGGAATGAAATAAGTTTTTGGCAAAAATTTCATTTTTGGTACAAGCTTTTATCGCTGACTGTACTTTTCTTACGACAGACAACTAATACTCATCGAGACAATTCTAAAAACCCCTATAACACAATTAGGTTGCGTTATTTCATCACAGAGTTCCTATGGCCACCTCCTGTCTCCATCATCAGATCAGCTCGATGGTACCATAATATTGCATTGTCATCCGATTTATACATGCATGCAAAATTTCAGCTCAATCGGAAACCGGGAAGTGGATCAAATTTAACTTGCAAGATTTGATTACAGACAGACAGACAACGGTCAGGTGAAACTAAATAAAAGCTTGTAATAAAAAGGGTGCGTGTGCATGTGTGTGTGCGTGCGTGTGTGTGTGCGAGTGTGTGTAAGGCTACAGAGATGGTTATCATGTAAGGGATTAGGTGATTTACTTTACAATTACTTTTTAACATGTGTCACCTATCCTTCGAGTTTGAAAATGACTATAGTCTTATTAACATGTCAGTTTGATGACTCGAATAGGACTAATGGATATTGGATATATGTACCTACCTATTTAACTTATTATGTTTGTATTGTATCTGATGTAATAGTATTTCTTTCCTGAGTTGTAAAATAACACTAGTGGCTCTGTGAGCTGTAGACCTCGCGAGCATATCTTATTGAGCACGATGAAAATATAGTAAATAAAAAAAAAACAATACGAAAAGTGTAAAAAAAATACAAAAAGTTATATCCCAGCATATAATTACTGGGGATCGAACCCAGACCTTCTGTGCAAACAAAAAAAGCGAACGTTTGCAATATACGCCATGATGGTTCTTACTTAAGGTGACGAAATTTAGCTACTCATTCTCAAGTAAAAACTAAATATCTTAATAACTCCAAAACCAGCGAAATAAATTTTCTGAATTTTTTGACATTTAATCTGTAAACATGTCTCAAAAAGTATACACTCTTATGATACCGATACGACTATTTATATGAGCGCGAGATATCACAACTTTTCCATTTTGAAAAATTTTCAAAAACCGGCTCGACAATACATTTTTATCGGTTCATAGAATTTGGTTACAAAATTTCACGAGAATCGGTTAAGAATTGCGATCCGTAGAGGAGAACATCCAGACATACAAAAGCAAAACGCCCGAGTCAAAACGTAGACCTTCGCTTCGCTTCGGTCAATAAGAGGTTTATTGGTATACAAAAGTTATTTCATTTTTTAACATAATATTTATTTCAGCTCGATGTAAGTGAATGAAAATGTAGTTATTATACTTATTAATCAATAAGGATGATAGTCAACTGTAGACATAAACACTATAAGGTAAACGTACTGGTACTCGACGCGGTCCCAGTACATGACATCTTGAACCTTAGTCATTGTCAATAAAGGTGACAGCAAGGTGTCGTCTATTAGGCATTAGCATGTCGAGCACTAGTACGTTTACCTTAGTTAACCTAACCGCCACAATACAATCAAATTCATATTCTTATTTGACTTTATTCGAATATATTAATTTATAATTTTATTAATATTAATGACATGATTTTTTTTATTTAGTTGGTAAGTACACATGAAGCAAATATTAAAGTTTTATATTGTCCGTAAATATTGCTAAATAAATTTCTTGTACAATGATTAGATAAATTTGTCCAAGATACAAGATGAGTTTGGTACGAGTTTAGTTAAATATAATAGTTAGGTAAGGTTTACTCGGGTAATTCCGAATGTCGAAAACTGTCGGAAAATTCCGAAAAGGGACTTTTATTATGATGGAATTAAGGGTGATTTTCATCTGAATTTCGGAATTATCCCACATTCGGTAATACCCGAATACACCTTATGTACATTATGTACAACAAAGTATTTTTCCTGTCCAGAGATTAACTGCAAAGGTCAATTGTTTAAATAAAAATAAGTTGTATTGCTTGCAAATACTAACATGTAATATTTTTGTTACATTAGGAAATAGACAGACTCGTAGCAGACCAGGTAAGTATGAATAGCTTTTATGATCTTTTAGCAACTATATTAATCGCCTCCATTCTAAAATAATTACTACTTACTTATAAATATAATATATCGCCAAATATTTGACAGTACCTACCGTAAAATGGGGTGAGTAAGGTCAAAACTGAAATTCAAACCTCGATAACATTTTATTTTTACATATGAAAACTGAATGGTGTATATAATAAGTGTTCCGGACGTTTGTATTTTAGTTTTTATTTTATTTTGGATAATACCATTTCATAACTTTGACGATAAAGAGGAAAACTCACCTCACCCCGTAGTGCCTCGTATTTGGGATGAGAGGGGTTTTCATACAAAGGTGATTTTGGAAGATTGTTGGATCGATTTTTTTTTATTATGCGTAGCTCCATTTTAAATTGGAATACATTATTTTTGTAGCAGTAGCCTTAAAATCCCTTTTCACCCCCCTCTCAAACCTTCTCTCCCCATTCATAACCCACCTCTCCCCGCGAAACCTACTCACCCCGTTTTACGGTACCGTTAAACCACCCAACTTGTAGTTAAGGCCGGATTGCATAATAAAATACACGCTAATACTATTTATTGATTTTACAAACTATATCACTTATATATTATATGGTTTTTCACTTGTATTTTATTCGAAACCCAGGTGTTCGAAAAATGTGCATGTTCACCTTTGTTTACCGGCTTTTTTTGATAATGTAGGAATATTTGATGTGCTTAATAGGTGCGATTGGTTAATTGGTGCGATTGGTGGCATTAAAGTCTAATTAGAACACCGTCGGAATTATCATGAGTTGACTGTTTTTTTTTTTTTTTTTAGCCTACTTTGGAGTCCCACTGCTGGGCAAAGGCCTCCCCTCGTTTTCTCCACTCGACCCTGTCATCGGCATTTTCCCACCATTTGGGGTAGAATGCGTCCAAGTCGTCCCGCCATCTCCTTTTCGATCTGCCTAAACCCCGACCTGCACCGTCTATTGTGTTCCGTGGGTCCCACTCAGTAACCATTTTGGCCCACCTTTCTGGGTGCATGCGGCAGACATGTCCAGCCCAGTCCCACTTAAGCTTAGCGGTCTTGACGCCTACATCTACAACTCTAGTTTTGGAGCGTAGTTCCGTGTTTCTGATTCGATCAGTTCTGCGAACACCTAGTATACTACGCTCCATCGCACGCTGGCAAACCTTGAGTTTAGATTTTAGAGCCTCAGTTAATGACCAAGTTTGTGCACCGTAAGTTAGGATGGGCAGGATGCACATGTCAAGGAGTTTGCGCTTAAGACACAAGGGAAGGTCGCCCTTCATTAGCGCTTGATAGAGTTGACTGATAAGTTTTCATATCGTAAAAGAAAATAAGTTTCCTAAAAGTAGATTAATTTCAAAATATTAGACAAAGATTTTATATTTTCATATTTATTTGTTCAGGGAGGCGAAGTTCAAGTAATATCACGATTATCTGGAGCTGTGAAAAAAGGAGTAAGGGTGCTATCCATATTACATAATATGTCTTTGATATGAAACTAAAAAGTATCAAAAAATGTAAATAGGGTTGTATTGTGGTATTTGTGGTACCTTTTCTATATAAGTCTGGTCCTTATGCAGAAAAGGTACCACAATATATATAACCTTACTTATTTACATCTTTACCTTTAATACCTGACCCAAAGCACAGAATCACTACACATAAAATAAAGTCCCCGCCGCGTTTGTGTTTGTATGTTCGCGATAAACTCAAAAACTACTGAACGGATTTTCATGCGGTTTTCACCTCTAAATAGAGTGATTCTTGAGGAAGGTTTTTTAAGAGTACAATTTGTTAACCCGTGCGGAGCCGGGGCGGGTCGCTAGTAAGTGATATGCCCAAAGGTACCTACTTTCATAAGAATTTCATAATTTTATAGGTTCCAATTGTGCGACCATATTATCTTTTTAAATAACACTTGCACTGCGTGGGCTATCACAATTGCTGCAGACCTTCCTAGGTCTAACTTTAGTACCATAGACAAATCTGTATTTCATATTAAACATGGTACCGTAGACCGCGGTGACTTTGGAAAATTTGGGGTTACTTTGATAGATTTAAAACGGCCATAGAATTACCATTATTCATTATTTACTGAAAATGTTCCTGTAACTAGTTAGTTACAGGAACATTTTACTATATATTCATATTCACGTACTGTAAAAAATCTCGCATAAATATATTGTGGAGCGTAGACTGTAACTTGACGTGATGAGGGGGTAGGGGGTGAAGTGTAGAAACTCGGCAAACTGGAACGCCGCTGGCCGCTGTTGTCTCGAAGTCCGCTATACCTCCATTTACCGGTATATTGTGTTGTGTGAAATGAAAACACATATATTTGATTTTTTTACTGGAGAGTGTTCAGGCAGGTAGCTCTCTTGATGTCTCTGATATCTCTGAATAAGCTACAAACGGCTCCGGCTTATATAGTAAAACACAAGGCCGTTTGGTACCTTTTTCAACTAGTGGGTGTATCATGCAGAGTCAGTAATGTATATTTTTGCCAATCTCATTAATAATTAACACGTATGAAAAGAACATGGATCCTAGACTTATAACTAGATACATACATTCCACGCAATTCATTAACATAATATACGAACACAAGTAAAACATGATATACGCACAAAAGTACAAATAGTAAAACTTAAAATACTAAAAGATTAAAACTGAAACATAACAAGACTCCTAGCTATTCACGACATATATATTATGGCTTAAAAACTAGAATTTTAAAGTCGCCCCTACATTTGAAAGTCACGCCGGTCAATGGTACATAACAAAAATAAAAACTGGAAATAGCGATGGACTTTCTTTAGTGCATGTACCTCACTAGTTTTTAATTTGAATACCCTTTTTTATAGCCAACCACACTTATTGGGAACAAAAAGGTACTATTTTTACATGTTATTTCTCTTCTTAGTATTTTAACCTAAAATGCAACTTTTTATTACTATTAGATTAAACAAAACTGAAACAAAATATTACTAAACATGCCAAATCGGGTACATTAATATCCGATAGTAAATAGTAATACGATATACGACATACTTACGTTCATACTTTATTAATAATTTATTTTCAGCTGGTAAATAAAACTTTCTTTAAAAGTAGCGCGTATCTTTCGAATGTTATACTTTTCTAATTTAGAGTGGATTTTTAGGGTTACGTACCCAAAGGGTAAAACGGGACCCTATTACTAAGACTCCGCTGTCCGTCCGTCCGGCTGTATCTCACGAACCGTGATAGCTAGACAGTTGAAATTTACACAGATGATGTATTTCTGTTGCCGCTATAACAACAAATACTAAAAACAGAATAAAATAATTAAATCTTTATTGGGGCTCCCATACAACAAACGTGATTTTTGACCGAAGTTAAGCAACGTCGGGCGGGGTCAGTACTTGGATGGGTGACCGTTTTTATAGATAATGGTACGGAACCCTTCGTGTGCGAGTCCGACTCGCACTTGGCCGATTTTATTTAAATAGGGCAGCCAGCGCTATCAAATCCAGCAGTACCTTCGTCCACGCCAAAATGGTCTAAGGACATCTCTTACTATTTAATCATAAGAATGGCACAGAGTTGAGGATCAATGACAAAATACGAGTACAAACGACAACACTTTTAACTGTACATCGATGGACCTTATTACAAAAGGTCAGTCAGTTTTATTTCAACCAAATATAGCGTAATCAAAACACTTTAGCAGTTACACAACTATAGGAATAACAGGAATCTTAAATTCTTTTTTCACCAACATTCTTCCAGGGTCTGCCATCTTGTGGCCTGAATCGGAAACATAAACATGTACAGTTCTCGTACATTTTCTTGTGCATAGTAGGTTCTGCCATCTTGTGGGCTACATTGGAAGCATAAACTTCACATTTACGCCGCGGGCCAAACATCTCACGGCTCCTGTGCTGCCTCCTACAGTTCATGTACGCTCCCTATTTGCATGTTTATGCCTAGAGTAGCAAGGTCGAATTGCAGTCGGGTTGCAGTCTGTCTGTACCAGCCCTTACTTGCAGCAACATTTACTGTGTAATATTTTTGCTGAGCACCTACTATGCTTACTTGACAAAAACATTTATATTTATGTACCTACCATTGCTTACTGCTATTATTTACTTGTTATTTCTGTTATTTACAGATTGCTAAAAAGGTTGATATCGATTTTGTAATATTTTAATAAAATAAAGTCATTGTTAAGTAGGAAAGCGGACCCTGGCAAAGGCCGGGATAACGCTAGGTAGGAATAAAGACATTGTTGATAAAGACGATGCAAAATTGCAAATACAACATATAACCATAAAAGCTTATCAATCATGACCTAACTACATATACGTTAGTATGAAAAATATAATACCTACTGTATGGGGATATATAATTATTTATTATATGAAAGCTCATTGACCTTGCCGGCATTTATCTATTTCTGATTGAGTAGATGCCATAATAAACTTTTTATCTTGAACCTAAAATGAAACTTTTTATCACTATTAGAATAACCTAAACTAAAAAAATCACTCCACCATACTTCGGTAAGTACATTAATGTTAGATACTTTATACGTTAATACATTATTTATCATTTATTTTCAGCTGGTAAATGTATCTTTCTTAATCATTATATTTTTAATTAATCTATGGGATGTTAAAAGTAGCGCGTATCTTTCGAATATTATATACCTCTATTTTATTTTAAATTGATTAGTGAGAGCAGCCACAGCTACCAAATCCAACAGTACCTACGTCTACGCCAAAATGGTCTAAGAAGGACATCTCTTACTATTTAATTACAATAGCTTACTAGTCAGTTTTAACCAAATTTTGCGAAATAAAACCTTTTAGTAGAACCCCTAGTGTACCTAAGTACCTACATACTCGTAAATTTCATTCTTTTATTTAGTGTGACGAGCGATCCCGTTTGCGTCATGTCTATTTTTACGTACGTCACGTCACGCTAGGAATAACACACATCTTTAGGATCCTAGCAGCAGCGTTTTCAGGAATATTTATAGAATATTATGGAACATTTTTTTTTAAATTCTGACTTCTAGAGAAAAATCTACAAACCATGAATACCTTGATTTTATTTATATTTTTAAGTTATTGCTGCTATCTTAAAAAAATATTGTGTGAAACGTTACATAGGTAGGTCTTAAAATTATCGGGTATGTCTTTACAAAACTCAACTTCGTTTCGTCTTGTAAATTCTAACCCTTGAATTTTAATAACTTTTATTATCTGTTGCACAAAATACTATTATCTTATCTTTATCTTTTTGAATACTTCTTATTTCAGCTCAGTCACGTGGCAACCAAGGTACGTATTTTTATTATAGAAATTTAATTATATTTAGGCATCCTTAAATCGAGATTCTGCTCGGATTTTTGACATTTGCGGTGGCAATACAGTCGGCTGTAATATTGCGCTGCGATACTGCTTTAGTAAAGGATGCCTCACGCTAGACCGGGCAAAACTATGTTGTCTCAGAACTAAGAATAAAATAGAAACCGTTTGTTCGTGGCCAAAGAAAAAGATGGATACAAGCGAACAACACATAGTATAACATAACATAGGTATTATATAATTAGCTACGAATTGGTCCCGACTCAGCATGGTGCTGGCCTCTCTGGGCTAGATTACGCTGGTCTTCCGTCGAAACTAAGTAATTCTAGTAATACTAACAAAGAGAATAGATAGTATAGAGCAACGGTCGGCAACCTTTTAGCAGCCAAGGGCCACATAGTTAGGGTTGCCATAATTAGTCGGAACTGATAAGGGACAGTGGTATTCTAGAGCAGGGGTCTCCAAACTTTTTTACCTGAGGGCCGTATTGCGCCTCAGAAACTTTGGCGAGGGCCACCGAGAGGGGGAGGGAAGAGTGTATCTGTTTGGAGCTGGGGTTTGGAGAGCCCAGTTCTAGAGCCCTATTAATAAATAAATAAATATTATAGGCAGGGTCAACAAAATACGGGACAAAAACAGGACCAGTAAAAATACGGGACGTGATACTTAAATACGGTGACAGTCCCGTATATACGGCGGGACGTATGGCAACCCTACACATAGTAGGCAACGAAGTTGACGCGGGCCGCACTTTGGTAATATTTGTGACTTTAGCAGACAGGTAATATTTGTGACTTTAGCAGACATTGTCGTTTGTCAATATTACATACAAAATAGCCAGGGAGGCACGCGGGCCGCTGGTTGCCGACCGCTGGTATAGAAGGTTGTCATAGTCAATTTTGTAGTCACAGTAAATTTACTGCCATCTATCGTCACACGATTAAATCTAAAAATGAAAATGTGTAAGAATATCAAAAAGTATATGTACATATATGGACTTATTTATTTATTTATTATTTTTATATAATTTTGACCCATATTCTTCCACTGGTATGTGTTAAAATTGTTAAATATCAAACAGTCAACGACATCTAGCCGGTGGCGACAACTAAAAGTATCGTTCTATGGAACTTGCTAACTAATGTAAACAAATCGCCATATTGAAATTGTCTCTGAATGATGAATTTACTAAAGTCGGACCAAGAAAAGTCTGCAGCGGATTTGATAGTCCACGCAGTGCAAGTGTTATTTATACGTCATAATTTCATAGAAGTTTGACGTTTAAAATAACACTTGCACTTCGTGGGCTATCAAATCCGCTGCAGTCTTTTCTTGGTCTGACTCTAGTGACTTTTGTTAACATATAGTTAGCAAGTTCAATAGAATGGCACTTTATTCGAGAAGACTTTTTCTGGATTTCCGTGGCACATTATATTCCTTAGACTTTATTTTTCTTATACGGAGTTACACATATCTTTGATACTAAATATTTGAGTTAATTTTGGAGCACAGTTGGCAACTGTTAGACTAAGTGGGATGGTTTTATGGTACCTATTTGGCTGTACTTTTTCATTTACAGGGCATTGGAAAGAACTTAAAAACGTTTATCCACAAAAAGCTGTCCCAAAAATTGGTAAGTTATGAAACGAGGGACAACATTGTTATCATCACATAAAAAATATCGTTATCAATGAAATTTATAAAAATAAAGCTTAAAATTTGGCAAAGGTCGGAGTCTGTGCGTGCTTTTGTTTTTATACAATAATAATTTACTAACCACTGTATCACTGTTCCACCTTACAGAAGGGCAAAGGTGTAGATTCTGAAGCATTAAAGGTAAACCAATATCTCTACAACAAAGCCGTAATTATTACCGTAATCTGCTTAATGTATATGTTTGTTTACCACCAAAGTTTAGTGGTTCTACCTAGTAGGATTTTTTTCAGTTGTTTCTAGTGTTAAAAAGTAAGAAAATAATCTTAGTTGTTACCACATGGTGGTAACTAGTGGGAAAAAACCCGAAATGTCTTGAATATTGATAAGTACCAGGATCAAACCTAAAAAGAGCACTTACTAGGTATTGGAGTGGGAATATGTAGTGGGAAGACACTAACTAACATCGGTGCTTACATTTTCAATGTTAGTAAACGGCATAAAACGTGATGCATAAATATAATATTATTATATAATATTGATATTGAAATTAAAATAAACCTACTTAAAAATTTAACTAATACTTATAATATTATATAAAAACTAAATTATACTAATTGATATTGATACATGCAATGGTTAGTAATCAACCCATTCATGTACATTCTTTTATTAAAAATTAAAACATTTTTTAAGGCTGCCATATTTTATGCGCTAATATTATACGCTCTCCTGTAATGGTCTGACGCACTTACTGGGTTTTGCTATGGGACAGCCGAAGACGTGTACAGGACTTTCTATTACTTATTTGCTTTTGTCCTTACTTATGAAAATTGACTTTTTTTTCAGTTGGTTGGTATATATTTTATTTATATCCTGAAAATAATTCTCTAAAAAAAGAAAATAAAATACCTATAATTATATATTATACAAAACAAATAAACGTTTGCTCTTTACGATATAGGAGGGAGGATCTTATGTTTTATGATATAGGAGGCAAACGAGCAGACGGATCGATTATCGTCGCCCATGGACGCATACAACACGAGAGGGGTACAAGTGCGTTGCCGGCCTTTATGATGGGGCGTACTCCCATCTTTTCTTGAATTTTTGAAGTCGTATCTGGAAATACAGCAGCAGCTGTGCGAGGCAGGAATTTTATTGCGTATGACCAAGAATTTATTAAAGTTTCATCTAATTTATTATATTGTAGGTGGCAGAAATAGCTGCGAATGTAAGTATATTAATAAAGTGGTGTCTTTAGGCCTTTTTTTTATTTATTTAAGTAATAGTAAAATGAAATGAGGTAGCTTAAGGTTTTAAGGCACTTTCCTTCCAGTATATAGTAATAGGCTCATCTTTAAAAGCAATTTTCATATGTTTAGCTTTTGTGCAATTTTGTTACGAATTTTTAAGATGCATTTTAGACCTTATGAAAACATTTATTTTTCAGGCAACTATTTGCCCATAGATAAATACCTTAAAACTAGCATACATATTATTACAAAATATATCTTAAAACTAAAAACACAATTATGGCTGCGATGCAGTTCGCAACCCCGCAGTGGGAGGGAGGGAGGCAGTGTCTTATGTTGTTCGTGATTTTATATATCAAGTGAAGATTTAAAAATCTGGATGTGAAACGATGTACTAGAGAAAGGTCAAAATAATGCTAATTAAATTTTTGGCAACCGTATTATGATCTTTAAAAACCCGCTACCATTTTTCAAAAACTCCGCTCTCTGAACTTACGGCACCTTAATATAACAATAAATTTTATTTATTTCGAACATCATCCCATAGCTACAAACAAATACAATAAATGAAATTAATTTAATTTACGACTTAAATAACTAAACCCAACAGCATACTGTATAGTGTATAGTCCATGCGCATGGTGTTCCACTTACTCTAGCTATTGGAGAATCTAAACAGTCAATAACAGTATTAAGTCTAGAGATACTCCACAGCGTATGGGCCCGATTCGGATTTTGAAATAGACATCTATTAGACATCAACAAGATACGATAGGTAACGATATGTTTAAAATCTAACCTGTCAAATTTGACATTTGCGCGATTCTGGAGATTACTGTTGAACGATTTCCACAGGATATGACTTAGAGATCCAATTCACATCTAATAGATATATCTTACTCTATCTGACGTAAAAGTGACATTGGTTGCCCGAATTGCGCTGCAAAAGAGAACTAGTTGATATCTAAACTATAACGTATCTAGAATGGATCTAGTCCGTGTCGTCTCTTGTGAATATCTTGAAGTTCGAATACGACAGTATCTCGGCGTCAAGTCGGCATTATGAAAAATGGTGTCGCTGCGCAATTGCGCCAATGTTGCGTCGAGCAGCAGCCACAGAGTTGACTAGACGCCATTGTGAGTTCTCTGTTATGGAGGCCACTATTTTGCGCCTTATGGCTTGGAAGCCATACACACAAGCTTCGCTAAACATCCCCGAAGCACTGCAAAACAGAGGAACCGTAGTATAAACGTAGTTCCCATTTACCTCTCTGAATCATAAAAAGTAAATATGCTTTCACAATTTTGTATTTTCTGTATTTGCGTTTTCAGGAAGTAACCAAGGTTGGAATTTCAAAACTAGAAGCAGCAACAAATAATGTAAGAATTGTTTTTGTTTAACCTAATGAACGCCAAGAACCCCAACTAGTCGTGCCCACAGCGCCAGGGACACATGGAGAACTATAAGTAGTACCGTAAAATGGGGTGAGCTGGGTGAAATTTGACTTTCAAACCTCGATAAAATTTTATTTTTACATGTGAAAACTGAATGGTGTATATAATAAGTGGTTCGGACGTTTGTATTTTATTTTGGGTAGTTCCATTTCATAACTTTGACGATAAAGAGGAAAACCCACCTCACCCCGTAGTGCCTCGTATTTGGGGTGAGAGGGTTTTTCATACAAAGGTGATTTTGGAAGATTGTTGGATCGATTTTTTTTTATTATGAATATAGATATATGAGATATTATGAGAATAGCTCCATTTTAAATTGGAATACATTATTTTTGTAGCAGTAGCCTTAAAAACCCACCTCACCCCCCTCTCAATCCTTCTCTCCCCATTCATAACCCATAGCTCCCCGCGAAACCTACGTTGTCAAAGTAACCTTAACAGTTTCAAGTAAGGTTTACATTTTAGCTCGCTTGCGCCTGGCACCTGGGCGTGTCAGTGACAGTCATGTTTGTTTATGACGTAACGTAAAGCGTTCGAAAAGTTAGCGTTAGAAGAGAAAAAGTCGCCTCCAGAATCTCGCGAACTAAATTGACACGAGTTTGACAAATAAAATGATACCAGGAATAGCAAAGAAAAAATAGTCACGAGTATATGTCGATAAAATAATATAGATAAGTAAGTTATTGCACTTACTACCCATGAGATAATTGTTTAGGGGTCACAAACGATTTCGATTTATATGAATGTGACGAGAAAAGTGATGGATTTGATTGTAAGACTGTGACGTTACCAATCAAATCAGGAGGTGCGGATGCGAAATTGACAAATTTCTATGTTAGTATGCAGGTTTGGGGGCAAGTTGTTTATTTCAAGATCTCGGTTGTCGCCATAAATCTAAAATTGGTGATTTAATTTTGTACATGTGGCCGGTAGATGAGATTGATTCATAATGAGATTGATTGTAAAATCCTGACCTAATTGTCAACTTGAATGTCCGTTTTAGGGAATGGTCTTTACAATCGAAGCAATAGGGATAACCGAGACTATTTAATTTTTGCGTCCACACCACACATCATCATCATCATCATCATCATATCAGCCAAAGGACGTCCATTGCTGGACATAGGCCTCCCCCAAAGAGTGCCACAATGACCGGTCTTGCGCCACCCGCATACAGCGGACTCCTGCGACCTTAACCAGGTCGTCAGACCACCTTGTGGGGGGTCTACCCACGCTGCGCCTTCCGGTACGTGGTCGCCACTCGAGAACCTTTCCGCCCCAACGGCCATCGGTTCTACGGGCAATGTGCCCCGCCCACTGCCACTTAAGTTTAGCGATTCGGAGGGCTACATCGGTTACTTTGGTTCTGCTGCGGATGGCCTAATTTCTGATACGATCACGCAGAGAGACTCCAAGCATAGCCCTTTCCATTGCCCTTTGGGTGACTTTGAGCCTTATGAGGCACACAGTACACACACTGGTCGAAGACTTTCGTCTTGAGACACTGCGGAATATTGGACAAAAAGATGTGTCGTAGCTTCCCAAACGCTGCCCAACCGAGTCGGATTCGTCGATTAACCTCTTTCTCGAAGTTGGACCTACCTAACTGGACAGTCTGTCCTAGGTATATATAATTAATCGTCTACAACTTCAAGTGTAAAGTCTCCGATTGTAACAGGAGTTGGTTCTACACGGGCATTTGACATGATCTTCGTCTTGTCCATGTCATCCTCAGACCAACTCGCTCGGAAGCTTTACTGAGGTCATCGAGCATCATACTCAAATCCTCCCTAGTCTCAGCCAAGATTACTATATCATCCGCAAACCGAAGGTGAGTGATGTACTCGCCGTTTATGTTGATGCCAAGCCTTCTCCAGTCCAGAGTCTTGAAAACATCCTCCAATGCAGCGGTAAACAGTTTAGGAGAAATAACATCGCCTTGCCTGACTCCCCACTGCAACGGAATAGGTTTCGAGTTCTGGTCCTGGAGACGGACTGACAATAGTGGCGTTCTCGTACAAACACTTCAGCACTTCGATATAGCGGTAATCCACTTGGCACCTCTGGAGAGATTGTAGTACGGCCCAGGTTTCGATCGAATCGAAGGCTTTCTCGTAGTCCACAAACGCAGGTTATACTCCTCAGTCTTCTGTATTACCTGACGGAGCGTATGGATGTGGTCTACGGTACTAAAGCCTCTTCGGAAACCGGCTTGTTCAGGAGGCTGGAAGTCATCTAGCCTGCGTGCGAGACGGTTCGTAATGACTCTTGAAAACAGCTTATAGACATGGCTCAGAAGTGAGATGGGTCGGTAGTTCTTGAGTAGGGCATTGTCACCCTTTTTGAAGAACAACACCACCACACCTCTGTTCCATGCCTTAGGCGTTCTCCCTTCGAGTAAGACGGAGTCGAACAACTTCTGAAGGGCCATAAGGACCGGTTTACCACCCGCCTTCAGAAGTTCGGCTGTGATTCCATCTTCACCGGGTGCCTTGTTGTTTTTGAGCTGTTTGAGAGCCATTCCCCACACAAATAATGAGAAATTAATCACATTGTACGTAATATCTCCCCGTCTTGGCTGGCCTTATTTGTATTTTGAGCCAAAATCACTGTTTCTATGTTATCACCTAAATTGTTACTCTAGCTGTAAGTTTTCCTAACAAATAAAACAAAATAAAAAAAAAATTAATTTAATTACAATATGTTTATCCTAATATCCTTCTCTCTATTACTATAAAATATACAATTTTCGAAATACCAAATAATATTTGTAAAATAACTTAAAGATACATTTTAACTGACCGCGCAATAGTAGCGCCCCTAGCGGTGAATTTTGGCGATATTCTCTAATTCAAACTTTTTGGAAAATATCGATATGAACAGCACTGGCCAAACTGTGGTATCATTTGTGCACATTGACCTGTCAATTTAGTTCGCGAGATTCTGGAGGCAACTGTATTATTCGACAAGGGCACTTTATGTCAAAGTGACAAGGATTATATTTGAATACAGAAAAATCTTCGCCGTTCAAATTTAACCTATATTACTTTGACATAAAGTGCCCATGTCGAATACTAGTGCACAGCGTCGAGCAATTATATCTTTTTTAAATTTTGGTTTTATTTTAATTAATACGACCTACACTTGTTAATTTCTTATAGCCCAATTTACCTAGTGCCACTGCTGGGCAAGCACACATTACATTAATATTCATATTTTATTTCAACAGAAACCGAACCGTAGGCCGCGCAATAGGCCGGGCAATCAGGAGGAGCTCTCTGACAGCGGACACCGAAAACCGTCGTCCAAAAAGACGCTGTGCATCTTCTCCCCACCCAAGGAGTTCTGCGTAGTTCAGATGAAGGATACCAGGTTGATCATCACTTGTTACTTGACCATAAACTACCTCAACTTCGCATCATAGGCATTAGAGTATCATAATCATAATAGCCTTTATTGCCAAAAACTAAAACAGTATTACATTAAATATATAAACAAATTTACTTAAAAACTAACACATCGTGTTCACAGGATTAGTGTTCAGCGTGTCATCTGACACATAGGCCTCTCCCAGCTGCTTCCATTCCTTTCTATCAATGGCTTTTCTGGTCCAGGTGGCGCCCCCTATCGACTTGATGTCATCCATCCATCTTTTAATTGGTCTACCTCTTTTTCTGTTACCGTCTCGTGGTTGCCAGTCTGTAATTATTTTGGTCCATTTTTCCTTACTATCCCGTGTCATATGGCCTGTCCATTGCCATTTTAACTTTCTTACTTTCTTGATTACGTCTTCTATTTTCGTTTTTGCTCTTATTTCATCTGCTCTTTTACGATCTTTTAATGTGATGTTCATCATACTTCTTTCTATTCCTCTTTGGCAGGTTCTAAGCTTTTGGAGATGTTTCTGAGTCAGTGCCCAAGTTTGGCAGCCGTAGGTTATACATGGGAGGATACACAAGTTGAAAACTTTTTTCAACTTGTGTATCCTCATTAGAGTATATTACAGACTATATAAACAGTGTCAGGCAGGGCGACAACGCTTCTCATGGCTAAAAGCCAATACTGGAGCGGCGACCTCGTGGTGTCTCGTGGTGTCGTGGTGTCTTGCGGTCGTCCGCAAGACAGGCAGGCGTATAGTGTGCCCGTGGCGCTGATGATGCTTGGCTCGCTTAACTTTCGAGTGTCTTAAACCTTGCATCATCGTGGATTTTACGACCGTCGAACTAGTTTGCGCCACTTATATCTGTTCCCGTGTTACCTCAGCTTCTAGACGTAGCAATACTTTATCATGTGAATAATATAGATCATATATAACAGTACTCCTAGTATAAATTTAATTTTATAAGTAGCGTGACGCGCGTTCGCGTATCCCATACAAAATGACAACGCAACGCGTACTTCACGTGTCACGCTATCGAATGAAATTTGCACTAGTATAGGGGGTCTGTACGGTTACCATCAGTTTGTCACTGACATAAACGCCGTCGAGAACGTAATTTACTTTCTATACATCTCGCTCGCACTCGCATATTAGTGCAAACGGGATGTATAGAAAGTAAATTACGTTCTCGACGGCGTTTATGTCAGTGACAAACTGATGGTAACCGTACAGAGCAACTTTTAATCACGAAAATGTTGATATTTTATAAAGGAGAGTCATTTTAATATATTTCGGGGTTGGTCCCGAAGTAAAAATTGCTAAAAAGCCATACTGTATAAAACAATTGAGGTCACTCACAGAGGTGTACAAATTTTGTATGACAGCGCGACCGCCTATTTGAATTGCACCTATATTAACGGGTTTTTCAATAAGATCTGATATAAAAATCAGTTTCTACACTAAGATAATTAAATTTTCTTACATGTGATATGAAAATCATTAGTAATGATTCATTACGAATCATATGGTAGTAAAATTAATTCCACTGTTGGCACACACTCGAGTCTCTAGGATTCAATGTACTCCCACGCCGTAAATACGTCATTTTGTGCCCTTGTGACACAATCTGTTACTTATTTCTCATTCCAGGCTGAAACCGCAGCAGGAGCTCAATCCACCCGATGTCGGTGTAGACGACGACGTTACCGTTGAAGGTGATGCCGACAACGTTGCTAATGAAGGTGTTGACGATGACGTTACCGTTGAAGGTGTTGCCGGCGACGGTGACAATAAAGGTGTTGACGACGACGTTACAGTTGAAGGTGTTGCCGGCGACGGTGACAATAAAGGTGTTGACGATGACGTTACCGTTGAAGGTGTTGCCGGCGACGGTGACAATAAAGGTGTTGACGACGACGTTACCGTTGAAGGTGTTGCCGATGACGCTGATGATAATGCTGATAAAAATTATTATATTGGGTAGACTAAAGGATGTTTCACGTCATCAATAATATAATAACAGATTTGTTCCATGCATAATAAACTTAATATTTCTGATTAAATTTTGTTTAATTATATATATGGCTACTTTTTAGGGTTCCGTACCAAAAAGGTATTTATCTCTAGAAAATTGGGAAGCAGTGTCACAGCTGTCAATTTCATTAGTAATAAAAAAGCGGCCAAGTGCGAGTCGGACTCGCCCATGAAGGGTTCCGTAGCAGCAAGTAACATAATAAAATTGCGGTTTACGATTTATGACGTATTAAAAAAAACTACATACTTATAGATCTCGTTCAAACCAATTTTCGGTGGAAGTTTGCATGGTACATCATATATTTTTTTTAGTTTTATCATTCTCTTATTTTAGAAGTTACACACATTTTAACACTTTGGAAGTGTCTCTCGCGCAAAATATTCAGTTTAGAAAAAAAATATATTAGAAACCTCAATATCATTTTTGAAGACCTATCCATAGATACCCTACACGTATGGGTTTGATGAAAAAAAAAATTGTGTTTCAGTTCTAAGTATGGGGAACCCGGGATTCCGAACCCCCAAAATTTATTGTTTTTTTTCTATTTTTGTATGAAAATCTTAATGCTGTTCACAGAATACATTTACTTACCAAGTTTCAACAGTATAGTTCTTATAGTTTCGGAAAAAAGTGGCTGTGACATACGGACGGACAGACAGACAGACATGACGAATCCATAATGGTTTCGTTTTTTACCATTTGGCTACGGAGCCCTAATAAAACTGAGTTTTCAATTAAACACATCAAATAAAAAAACATTTATCTCGAACAAAGTTCATATTAACGTGTTAGTTTGACGTGTAATCCAGCACTGGATTGATGATTGATGGTCTCCATTATTCTAGTGGCGCTGGATTGGGCCAGCTTTAATCAAAAGTAGACCATCATTCCAATCACTGGACTTGTACGTTTACTGGAATGATTATATTCCAGTGCGGTTCACATTATTCCAGTAGTAGCATTCCAGCTCTGGATTCGATCACCGGACTGGAATGCCACTGGAATAAATGTGAACTGGGCAATGGGCATTAACCTTTTACACAGGGTTAAACTATACTGTATAAACGGTTAACTCCGAGTTAGTTGGCTAACCCTAGAACGCGCAAGTGGCCCATGCCCCATATAAGGTTACGTACGAAAATTAGGCTTTCGACACGGTTTATTTAATGATGTCCACAGGAAAGTCGTATAACCTTAACTCATACTAAAAAGTTTATACCAATATATTATATTAAATATTAGAATAACATAATATATCTTTCCAGTTTTGTAAGGCGAATAGAAATAATTACCAAATAACCAGTGAACTTCGTCCATTTTGAGTCAGCGAAATTGCAAACATGTGTCGAGATTTCGTACGTAAGTTTGTTTAGATCATACGTAAGTATAAATTACATTATGCAGTAGCAATCATAAATAATGCTATTGTTCCAGTCAAAGCGATACTATTTTAGAATAATTAACGTTAATTAACGCTATGTACAACAGCTAGTATTTATATTCGATCTAATAAGAAATTTCTAAATGCTCCAAGAGAAATAGTTATACATATACATATATTAAAGAATAATTTGTATAAAAAATGCTAGTTAAACTCACTGATTTAGGTAAGGTCTAGGTGAGATTGTCGAAAATTAGGCCCGATTAAGCATATTTTAGTTACATTACATAGTTTAAGTTTGAAAAAAAAACGCAAGTAGCAAATGTACCTATGAACTCGCACTGAACATAAATCAATTTTTTTTATCGGGCCTTAGCCTGCTGCTGCTACTGTGACATGAATAGTCAAGGATTTAGAGGAACCGCGGCCATTGGAATGAGCACGAGTCATCGCTATACTTAAACTATCTTGGAATTTAGATTTTTACGGTATCTCTCTTGATTTATGGTCAGTTTTAAAAGTAAATAGTAATAAAGTGGTCCTGCAATGCTTCCTTATTGCATAAACCCGGAACAGCGCTTAGATAATGATGATGATGGTCCTGTAAATTTTAAGTTTTAACTTAGGCGTCTCTTTTGTTAACATATTCTAAACCTAAATACCATTTATTCAACCTAATCCCTAACTAACTACATACCTATCCAATTGACATAAAAATATACCTACCTAATTAAGTGTAAGTACATAGGACACATAGGTAGGTACTTGTCTTAGCATAAAGTTTTTATAGCATTCAATTGCTATCAATTTACTGGCGGGACGACTTAAGACTTGTCTGCAAACCTAGCAAAAATTGTCAGCGTTACCGTTTTAGCTAAAAACATATATAGCAGCAGTTTTACTTCAAGATGTTACATTTGCTCTTTTCATATGTCAATAGTAGTATAAATATTCGTGATAAATTCAAATGATCATAGTTTAAGAAGTCAGTTAGACATCATCAGTTGTGTCTTGACTTCTTATTTATCTTATAATTTAATTTAAATTATATATATATATTATCCAGCATTTGAAATGTAAGTATTTTTGGTGTTTTTGTTTATTTATTTTTTTGTTAATGTTTTTTAAGTCCTTTAATTGGTCTTGCACAATAATGTAGCGCTAAATAAATAGAGTTGCTTAAGCCATTATTAGATTTGACTTTACAAATTCAATTATTTTTCTCTCCGAACGAAAACGAAAACTTGTTTCTTTTTATTTATTGACTTGTAAATTTTACTATCAACTTTGCTAATATTTTTATTAGTTTAACGTCTTTCTGTACATATTATAAAGCATTTTTTTAAGTTCAAATGTAGTATTGAACAATGATCACCCGGTTCATATATACGTTGCATCTAGAATAGGCCCGCCGTACAAAGTTTCCCTATTTTTAATTTGAACCTTGTTACACCTTGATTACGGTGACTTTCGTTTATTTTAGAAAACAAAGAAACAAACGAAATGCTACTTTATGTCGTTTTTGAAAGGTCCGAATTAGTTGAAACAGAGTGAACATTTTAATGCACATTGGGCTTTACGAGGATAAAGTTTCTATTTAAAACCTTACCGTTATTTACCTATATACATTTCTTAATTAAGAAACCTTTTTCCTCTTTTCAGAGCCATGGCGTTCAGATATCTCCTCCTAGTCCTCCCTGCGCTGGTGCACGCCCGCATCAACGTGGAGGTCAGCGGCAAATTCGAGAACGAGAACTCCGACATGAAGGTCCACTACTCCGGCAGCCAGATGGACATCATCTCCGACCAGGAGCGCGACAGCTTCAGCTTAGGAGACAACAACCTTAAGAACGCCGTCAACGCCTACTTCGGCAGACGCCCTAATGACGCCTTCCTTAAAAGCCCTACTCCCTGGGGAGATCTGTACAGGACTTACAACTGGAACCAGGTTGCGAGGACCTTAGTGCCGAAAAGCGGCAAGGTTCTGAAGATCACTTCTCAGCCCCTGATCGTTATGCAGCAAGTTTTCGAGAACAACAGCACGAAGCCGGCTACTTTTAACGTTGGAATCTCACACTCCGTTGAGAACCGTGTTTCGTCTCACTGGGCCAAGAGCGCCGAGCTTTCTGTGGAACAAGAGATCAGTTATGGAATTGATATTGAGGTGGCCAATCTGGGTGGCTCTACTACCTTTAGCTACACATCCGCTTGGGGTATTGGTGCCGAGAAATCCGAAGCTGTGACAATCGGAGCTACGTCATCCATGGAAGTCTTACTCCAGCCAGGGCAATCTGTGACCACTGAGCTCCACGCTACTAAGGGCACGATTCAAATCGAGATGGAATACTTGGCCAGCCTTTCTGGAGCTGTGGCCGTCAACTATGATGATGTGTACAGGGGTCACCATTACTGGGCGCTGCCGGTGCAGACTGTCATGTCTCACGGAGGTCTAAAGAACGAGATCATGTCTCGGGAGATCATCGAGATCGGCTTCTACTCTCAGTCGAAGGTGGTAGTCCGCGATAGGAAGAACAGCACCAAATTGATGGAAGTTGATTTTTGAACTAGGTATTGAACATGTGTAATAAATGTTGTATGTATTTTTATGTTATTTTTTATTTGATTACCTTTTCAACAACGTGACATTTTCAACCAAAAGGGGTCTTTTTTTTTAATTGTCAGTTGTCTATAAAGGGGCCCACTGATTAACAGTCCGCCGGACGGTATCGGCCTGTCAGTTGTTCGGCCCTGTCAAAATTTTGTTCTAACTAACGCGCTTATTCTATATAGCTTCAATTTGAAATCAACCTTATCGCCAATGTGGTACTTTTGGTTGAGAACGTCACATACAATCACTCAGAGTCCGTCTAAACCAACTCTGCACCGACTTTAATACAATACAATTTGGGTTGGGGATCTCATTATAAACTTCATATTTTCACAGAAATTTGATATTTATAGTGACATTCCCACAATCCATCATTACAAATGCCATCATGCAAAATCAGCTGGGTCTGACTGAACCTAATAAACACTTAAGTTATGGAAAGTTCCCCTTAGTCATAAAGGGTCAAACAGATCACTGTGTTATGTCTTTCCTGTAGACATACACAAGAGTTAAGGGCTATAAAGGTTAATTTTCTTATTTAACCCTTATCCACGTGAAAAGGTCCTCCTTTTATTTAGAGAACTATGATAAAATCATTGCTTACATGCCATGACATAACACAGTGATCTGTTTGACCCTAAAACGCAAACAATTTGCAGGTAGGTACTTGTTTCATGAGAGCACTCTTTCATAATGCCAATTAGGAGATAATTAGGGCCCGATTCAGATTTTGAAATAGACATCTATTAGGTATCTTTTAGACATCACTAAGATACGATAACGATATGTTTAAGATCTAACCTGTCAAATTTGACATTTGCGCGATTCTGGAGATACTTTTGATCGATTTCCACAGGATATGACTTAGAGATCCAATTCACATCTAATAGATATCTTACTCTATCTAACGTAAAAGTGACATTGGTTGCCCGAATTGCGCTGCAAAAGAGAACTAGTTGATATCTAAACTATAACGTATCTAGAATGGATCTAGTACGTGTCGTCTCTTGTGAATATCTTGAAGTTCGAATACGGCAGTTATTATGGTAGAGGTATTTGGTTCACAACTCATAAGAATATGTGGAATGTATTAAAATTGTGGGAGTAAATAGGGAATTGCAAGAAAAACCACATCCACACCATCGTTATATTACGATAGTTTATTTCAATTAAGTATATAATCGATTTGTTTATGTTGTGTACCTGGGTAAAAAAAAAATACTTAAATAACGGTTCATTTTATTCTCATGTTTAAATTGCACATAATAATTATGATTAGGTACCTATATATAATATAAAAAAATTGTTCGTGAATACTTTATTGTACACACTACACACATTACAATTACCAATATGAAAAATACAATAATTATTAATAATATTTCCTTAGTATACTACTCCACATTATTATAAGTATAATCCATTCGTTAACATAATTTAACTTCGACTATAATCTATCATTACCTACATATATAATTAAATAATTAGGTAAAACGACATACGCTTACCCGAATATTCGCCACTCGTTACTGCAATATATAAAAATAAATATAAAAGGTTAGGAAATAAAACGCTTTCAATCTAAACGCTCCAACAAAGCTACTTTTGCGTGAAAACAGTAAGTTAAGTGAATATTATGCTACCGCTCTTAAGTTCATTATAGATCATAACAAAAACCGTATTCCTTTAATGATCCGATACAAAAAAAATCTTTAACCTATTGGGTTAACAAGTGTGTAATAATATGTATGTAATTACATTTATAGGATTACTAATGTATTTATGTACGCTAACGCTATAGCCTCCTGACGACCGGGTATCAAAATTTGCCAGTTTAAATTTAACTCTATCACATTGACAAAGAGTCAAAAATGTATTGGGGCCTATGTACCAAAGACTAGTAAGTATATTAGGTACTATGTACCTACTACATGTAGGACGCTGGAGGATAGATATACATATACCTAAGAGAAAGTGTCTGAGGCTTACCCCAACGCCATCTTCTTTAATTTTCTTTCCGTCCTATAATAAAATTGCAATAAAAAATTTACTAAATATTACATTAAGTATTGACACAAATTATATGAAGATATTTTACCATAACTATCCCCAGAACATTAGCTATGATCTGAAATGATAAAATTAATCATAAATAACCCTTCCAAGTCTACTCGTCGTACTATAAAGAAAATTATAAACTGACTAACGGTGCGATTCGGGACATGAATTCTAAAGATTAACTAGATACGATATAGTAAAGATATGTGACGTCCCACAGGTAAAGGTACCTTATGGCGGTTGGCGCTTACGCCATTATTAACGTCGCTCCAATATTATTGCGGCCTAGTATAATAATATACTCAGCCTGGTACTCTCTTCCGACCACGTGACTGACACAAGCCTGCGTCATCATGCGACAGCGCTATATAATAGTATGCAATAGCGCTATACAAAGTGGCAATGTTATTGTGACGTAGGCTTGTGTCACTCTGGGAAGAGAAGACCATGTTTTATTAGACTATGATTGCGGCGCTATGCCATAAGGTACCTTTTGCCGTGGAACGTCACATAACTTTACTATTTCATATCTAGTGAATCTCTAATTCATTTCCCGAATCGCGGCGCCAGCCGCCATAAGGTACCTTTTGCCGTGGAACGTCACATATCTTTACTATTTCATGATTTCATACGTATCTAGTGCATCTCTAATTCATTTCCCGAATCGAGCCGTAAAGGCGACATTCGGAATATTCGGATGTGAACTGCCATGTCAACTGCTGTTGCGCCATTACAGCTACGGGCTTGATGTCGCCGTTGCATCTGTCAATTTCCTTGATAAAATGAGTGACGGATTGAAAGTCATAAGTCATAAGTAATCAATAGCAATGCGGCGGCGAGCGTCACACATTTTATCAAGCAAATTTGACAGATATAGCGCCCGCAACAAGGCAGTAATGTTGCAATAATGTCTAATTAACAGAGGGCGGAATTGCTCATGGCAAAAATCAAACGTCAATAGAGTTGGAACGTTGAATTTTATCGACTTTTTCAGCTATCGATAAGTTTAGTCACCTTTTACATTTTATACGATGAAAATTTAGTAACCTCAAATCCATAAGCAAACAATAATAATAGACTTCATATGAACGTTACGGAATAACATTTAAATGCAAGACAATATAAAACGATAATTTTAGAAACTACTTAATAATAATACTGCATTATTAAAACTACCTAAGTTTCAATAATACAACCTAAGGATTCAAAAACTAATCTTCATCGTATAAAATGTAAAAGGTGACTGAACTTATCGATAGCTGAAAAAGTCGATAAAATTCAACGTTCCAACTCTATTGACGTTTGATTTTTGCCATGAGCAATTCCACCCTCTGTTTAGTACCTTCACTGATTCAAAAATGTTATTAAAAGGGCTGTATTGCATAGTTATGCAGCATAATATATAGGCATATGACCTAGATCTCTATTGCTGACGCATAAGTAATTATAATTCCGCTCCCCACAGCGTCATTGGCCGCCGGTATCATGGGCGGGACCGAGACAGCAATATAATAACGCGCATGCGATAGAGATAGGAAGACGCGGGTCAATGTACAAAACTCCCTGTGCTAAGCGTCCTTTATGTAGACATTATGCCAGAGACGCATGTAGCCCATGCAGTACTTAATTGTACCCAAGTAAATTAGTAAAGAATACTTTAAGAAGTAAGTTACCTCAGCCAAGGTAGCAATAGAATTGAAAAATGATAGTTTTTGTACAGCTCTGGGGCTTGGCGACCTAACGCTGGTCTGAAACAAGAATTAGAATCACAGATCTTACATTTTCCCATTTGTAAGTAAACTAGTGATGCTTTTACTTTCAGTAGTATACTGATTACGGCTGTCGCCGACGGTTGAAAAAAGTATACTTTTTGTAGGTACTAGATTGTCACACACCCGAAAGCATCTAACTGCTTAGTTTTATTTCGGATTCAGTTCATTTTTTGACGTGACAACGTCTTATAAATCGATGAACACCGGTAGCACGAAAAAGTGTCACGTTGTGGACAAATCTCCATGATAACGTTGTGGACAAATCTCCATGGTAACGTTACGGCCACGTTTTCTTATGACGTTATCACGCAAAATTATCGTCCGTAAACCGACTATACAGACAACCATTTTTTTTAAATGGCTTCTGTCCATTGGGAGGTTAGTTCCCGATTTGCCGGATTTAGTTTAGTAGGTATGTCACAATCCGACGAAACAAGAATCCGATGAAACCGGAACTAACCCATTGGGACGATTTTCCAGTGTCAAGGTCGGAAGATTTATAGGTATAATGATTCCGTCAATCTCAGTGTTCGTAGAGCATGACCGTGTACGGTGATTGCTCTTAGTAAAGTTTACGAATTGCCACGTTAGATTGCCGGGTGTTTACTAAAAAAGGTTAATCGCGTTTTAATATTATTAATTCATTAGCTGATGCACACTTTCACATTAGTTTACTTACCGCAAAGTTAGCAATCAATATTAATTACACTTTAAACAACATTAATGAGCAAAAGACAAAGAAATATTTTCAAGACGCGAATATTCTCAAGCGGAAATCCTTATTTCTGATTGCATGATGTTTTCTTTTGCACACTAAATGGCATCTGATCGTGTTAGCATGAGAACTATTGTACCGTGTTTAGTTTATTGCAAATAAAACTAAATCTATGTAGGTACCTACGTGTATCCCCAAAATAACCGATTTATTATTCTTATTACTTCAAAACATTTTTTTATTAAAATCACTGTTTAGTTTAAAGTGAATTAAGACTCACCACGGTACCCGCTCGGTCATCATACGCCTGCACTATCACTACCACAAACAGACAGAGCAAGAATAGTACACGCATCGCGGTCTGCGTTTGCGCATGTTCTACCGTACAAACGAAAATTGATATTTTATCATTTGTAACAATCAATTTTCCCATTTCTACGTTTAGCTACGGTAAAAGCGACGTATGATGCTTAATCAACTCGCCGTGGTGGATTTTTTTTAGCCTCATCGTGGTAACTATTAGGTACCAACTGCCGTATTCGAACTTCAAGATATTGACAAGAGATGACACGTACTAGAACCATTCTAGATACGTTATAGTTTAGATATCAACTAGTTCTCTTTTGCAGCACAATTCGGGCAACCAATGTCACTTTTACGTTAGATAGAGTAAGATATCTATTAGATGTGAATTGGATCTCTAACTCATATCCTGTGGAAATCGTTTAAGATTATCTCCAGAATCGCGCAAATGTCAAATTTGACAGGTTAGATCTTAAACATATCGTTATCGTATCTTGGTGATGTCTAAAAGATATCTAATAGATGTCTATTTCAAAATCCGAATCGGGCCCCTAGTCTTCAGTTCCTATCGACTTAACACACTATCACAACACAAATCTTTTAATTACTTAGTGGCTTTACGTGTACTGTTACTAATTGTATCTTCTTCGGTTATTTCACTTTTCACTGATTGCAACAAAAAAAAGTTGTGGTAACTTAATACTGATATTTAGGTAAAACTTAATATTTTTGTAAATAAACAAGTAAATTAATGACAAACATCTATGAAATTATGACGTTTATAATGACAGCCTTACTTTTTTCATCGATTCAATCGAATCTGTACAAAGTTAACGGTTAGGGCCGATACAGACGGACTGCAAACTGCAACCCGACTGCAATTTGTATGGGAACTGCACGCCAACTGCAACATCGGCGTGCAATTCCCATACAAGTTGCAGTTGGGTTGCAGTCCGTCTGTACCGACCCTTAAACAGTAGGCCGAAAGGGTTGGAGGCTTTTTTGCTCTTGTCTTGGAAATAAGATTATAACTTTGCTAACGGTTAATGAAACGAAGTTTTGATTTGCACACTTTATTTTTATCAGAGAAGATAACGCAGTAGGTACCTGTTAAAATAATACCTAATTATTATAATAATTTATTTTCAGTTTCAGGTAGATGGTAGATACAATTAAAAGAAAAATAAACTAACTTATCTATAAAATTAAACCAAATTAAAACTAATACTAAATAAAATTAAAATACGTTTGGCATGGTGCCGAGGACACTGGCAGCATTTCCCCGCTCGGCTGTATTGCGATGGTATAGACGGTCAAGCAAATCTTGTCAGTAAAAAAAGGCGCGAAATTCAAATTTTCTATGGGACGATATCCCTTCGCGCCTACATTTTTCAAATTTGCCGCCTTTTTCTACTGACAAGATCTGCTTGACCAAGTATAATATGTTGTATAACAAAAAAAATATTAAAAAATAAGTTAGCTACTGCAGGTCAAAGCAAAGCTACAAGGTAAATTTTTAGGTTAAAGTACATAAGTAAGGTTCGCTTTTGAAAATTAATCAACCTCACTACTTACTTACATATTTAGAAAGAAAATAAAGACATATATGATCAACAAACATCGAAAGACATATGATACATATTCGTATATGATTATTTCTTGTATAACAACGTTAACGACATAATAATTAAAATTACTAGTTTAGCTTTTTGGAAATTGGGCAAAATTATAATTCTATTTAACATCTTAGCAAAAATTCACGAAGTTCTTACCAGAATGCTCTCCATTTATTACTGTAACAATCAAAGTATTGCCACCCTGAAATATAAAGCGCGGACCTACAACTATAAAAATAGTAAAAAAAAAAAAACCCTGAAATATTATTCTAAATATATACAGTGTGGAAAAATCGAGTGCCACATGGACGGCAACTACCTTAAATATTGTAAATAGCCCATTTTGTGTAAAGGAGACTTTCCTTTTTTTTTAAACAATAAATTCTGCATTTAAGGATTTATGAAAAATCGCTGGCCTCGGTCACTCGAACCGGTCGAATGTGACAAAAAATAACGTGCCGTATTTTATGATGCAGATTGAAAGGTTTACTGATAAGGTTCATTTTTCTCTAAATAACAAATACAATCAGAATAACGGAAGGCCATGAAAACTAACAATTTAAAATTTGATTTTTTGTCACGTTTGACCGGTTCGAGTCCCGACTGAGGCAAGCGATTTTTCATAAATCCTTAAATGCAGAATTTATTGTTTTTAAAAACAAAGGAAAGTCTCCTTTACACAAAATGTGCTATTTACAATATTTAAGGTAGTTGCCATCCATGTGGCACTCGATTTTTCCACCCTGTATATGTATGTATATCTCTACAGTTCGCATTCAAAAATACCTATGTAGGTACCAGTAGCACAGTTTAATAGTTCTACATAGAGCCATAAGTATTTCTTCTTATTAAGTTACTAGCGACCCGCCCCGGCTTCGCACGGGTTAACAAATTATACATCTAAACCTTCCTCAAGAAAGTCAAGAATCACTCTATTGATAAGTGAAAACCGCATGAAAATCCGTTCAGTAGTTCACACAAACAGACAGACGCGGTGGGGGACTTTCAGGCGTATTCGGGAAACGAGATAATTGCATGATTAGAGACGAACTAGAGATTTTTGGGATCTACATTAGATATCGACTAAATGTGACTTGGATATCTAAGTCATAACTTGTGGAAATCGTTCAAGAGGACGTCCAGAATCGCGGAAACGTCAAATTTGACATATCTACCTCATGGTATAATAATATACTCCGCCTGGTACTCCATTCCGAGATTCGCGTATGACCTAACTGACACGCGCCTACGTCATCATGCTGTTTACAGGTTCTCAAACTTTGAAATGTGGGAGAATTTTAACCAACGGTGAAAATTATTTTAACGGCATTAATTTTAAGTTATTCATGTAGAAACATAGTAAAACAAAACAAATCTAATGTATTAAGTTAAACTTTATTTATCTATACAAGACAAACGTTTGAAAAACTAATTCACAGTTACACATTAATTACCAAGCTTACGACGTGAAAAGTTTGGAAAACACTGCGACTGCTGACACTGAGCGAGAAGGAAATAACAATTAACACGCGTTCGACAAGGATGACGGTCAGGGCATGAAGTTATCTAGATCCGAATTGTCAAATGTCCACAGCGCTATCCTGTGTTGCCAGTAGTATAAACAGAATTACCCGAAAGTCCGAAATTTCTTTCGTGAATCGGAAGATATTGCTAACGAGTAATTAAAAATGACGTGTTATTGTAAAATTTAAGCTAAAATACATATAAATGAAAATTATAAAGAAATATTTTAACTTATTAACCATAGGTATAATGTACCCATGTAACATGTTATGTTGAAATAAAGTGGCAATGTTATTGTGACGTAATCGCGTGTCACTCTGGGAATGGAAGACCATGTTTTATTAGACCATGATCTACCTTACAAATATCTTTAAATTATTAATATCGTAACTTCTTGATGTCTAATAGATATCTAATTCATTTTCCGAATCGAGCCGTTTGTTTTATAAGGTGTAATAGTGATTAGAGAATGGTAGTTCTTGTGACGCGTAGTTTGATCCGCTACTTTTGATGCCGACTGTACACAGCTCGAAATTTAAACTTACAATGTACAGTGCATAGTCTAATAAAACATGGTCTTCCATTCCCAGAGTGACACGGGGCTACGTCACAACAACATGGCCGCTATATATAGCGCTATCGCATATTATCATATAGCGCTGTCGCATGATGACGTAAGCCCGTGTCAGTTAGGTGACCTAGAAAAGACGGGAATGGAGTACCAGGCGGAGTATATTATTATACCATGGTACAGTGTACTTACTCCCGCTCCTTCTTCATGTATTTTCTTTCCGCTCTAGAATCACAAGATGCAAAAGCTTATACTTATACCATCTTTAGTTGCTATCAAGATGCAAAAGCTTATATCTCCTTTAGTTGCTATCATCGGATGAATATGTTAACTGGAAATTCATAAAGTCTTCTAAAAGCCATGAGGCCCTTTATGGTGACATTCCATTTCTAACTGCAGCTGCAATACTGTCAATTTTACTATGGAAATTGACAATGACAGCGACGCGTTCAGTACCGGTATTGCAGCTGCGGTTAGAAATGGAATGTTACCATTATGGTCAATTAAGGGCCAGTTGCACCAACCACATTTAGCGGACTGATTGACTATTGATTATATAGTCAACTATATAGTTTCCTTTTTTATTGTGGGACGTACATTATTATTATTTATTTGTTACTCAAATAAGTGACACAGCATTACAGTAAAAACTAAGGCACTGTGAAACTACAAAATAAGAATACAAGAAAACAACAACAAAACTACAAATAAAAACCAAACACAAATTAAACATTAAATTTGGGCGACGACGTAACAGCGTGGCTCCGTTGCGTCGTCTGACTTGGTGGATTATTATAATCTACCTATAAATTGTAAATGCAGAGGTTTCTTCATTGTGATTTACATATATATTTACAATTTATAAACTATAGGTAACTTAAAGAAGCGCCTGGCGTCCGTTGGCCCGATGGGTGGATGACATTCGGAAAATCGCGGGGCACTTTTGGATGAGACTAGCCCAGACCGGGATAATGTGGCGTACACGAAGAGATGCCTATGCTCAGCAGTGGGCGATTGAAGGCTAGAATGATGATGATGATAGGTAACTTTATCAGCAGTAAATAAACTTCTCATTCTCATACCTACCATCCAATTTTGCAAGCGCTATTTATAAAGGAGACAGACGGTTTGGTGCAACCGACCCTAAGAGTTGCTATTAGTAGTACGTAGTACCAAAAAGAATAGATAGTATAGAGGGCTCCTGTCATTGTAAATTTTGTAGTCACTGTAAATTTACTGCCATCTATCGACACACGACTAAAACTCAAAATGAAAACGTATAAAGTTATCAAAAAAATGTATATATATGGATAAATGATTTTATTATTTTTATATCATTTTGATCCATGTTCATTCACTAATATCTATGTGTTAAAATTGTTAAATATGAAACGGTGTCGTCACGCCATCTAGCCGAGGATAGGCTAAAGGTGTGTGCGCCATCTATTCGAGAATGACTTTTGCTTCAATTCCGAGGCACGTTTTTTCCTTAGACTTTATTCGTCTTATGTAGTACCAACAAGGTTCAAATCAATTGCGATCAATCAACCAAAAGCAACACTTCAGTTTTCTACAAGTAATTTAGGAATTTGAAAAATTAAACATTGCAATACCATTATGACGAGTAGAGCATTTTTTATGATCTGAAAAGACGCAATAATATTTTACTTATTTTAAAAACCTTATCGATTTCAGCATCAACATACATGACACGAATATTATCAGAAAGTTTGAATGTATTTGGGCTGCTGGGCGTGACTAACAAATAAGTATACAAACATGCATTATGAAACGTCCTTTCATTGCAAGTTGGTAACGCTGGGTTAACAATATTCAGAAGGATGGGTTGTCAGACAGCGTAGGTTAGAATTCTCTACTCTTGGTACTAATTTTCTATTCAAAATTAAATCATCTTCCTCGCGTTATCCCGGCATTTTGCCACGGCTCACGGGAGCCTGGGGTCCGCTTGGCAACTAATCCCGAGAATTGGTGTAGGCACTAGTTTTTACGAAAGCGACTGCCATCTGACCTTTCAACCCAGAGGGTAAACTAGGTCATATGGGGATTAGTCCGGTTTCCTCACGATGTTTTCCTTCACCGAAAAGCGACTGTTAAATATCAAATGATATTTCGTACATAAGTTCCGAAAAACTCATTGGTACGAGCCGGGGTTCGAACCCGCAACCTCCGGATTGAAAGTCGCACGCTCTTACCGCTAGGCCACCAGCGCTTATATTATTCAAAATTTTACCTACAGTTTTAACAGTAATTCCCGGTTCTCGCTATACAAACTCAGTACTCAAAGCATTCCATAAGTGTAGCTTTAGTAGTAGAGGTACTTAAAGGGTTGAAAATTAGCTCGCGGATGTGTTCGTCAAATTCATCTGGCAAACCGGTCAATGTATAGCGGAAATTAGGCACACATGAGTCTTGGAACAGATTTTCGGCAGTCCCACCATTTTGACGATTCCCGCCATATACAATACAAATACTCTTTATTACACACCTCAATAAAAGAAAATAATACAGCAAGGAAATATGACTCTGCACAAGTACAGAGGTAGGTAAATAACATATGACCGACTCGTGCGCCAAACACCTGCCAGATAGATCTAGCCGCGTAGCGCCAACATGCCAATAGCTTACGCTTCGTAGCGATCGAAACGCAACTGTCACTCTCGCACTAATATGGAAGAGTGATAGACACAAAGCGTTTCGTTGTCGTAGCGATAGCGATTGTCCGTGTCGTTGCCTATGACGTGATACATCGTTTAAAAATATATCACTTAGATGCTCTATAAGCCATTATCTTCCCTATAGAGCATCCTGGATATACCTACTTACTCAAACTCTATTTTCAAGTAACTTCAAATTGTGTTATATTGTACCTACTTAATATACCTACCTAATTTGTAAGTATAAAAAGTGATTGATACTTGCCTACACACTCAATCTAAATACAGTTTTGTAGAGCTTTGTTAAATTATATTTTTTCCATTTGATTATAATAAATAAAATTAATAAATAATAATAACATACCGAGGCTAAGCTAAAAAAAGCGCTAGCCAAGGATAACTTTTTTACACCGTGTTTTGTTGGTGGGTTTACGTCATCCTGAAAATGTAAGTATTATAATTTTAATAACTAATAGGTACATTGGAACGAGGTAAATATGATTAAATAATGTAAATCAACCAAGTATCGATATATCGTATATATTACAAAGAAAATAGAGAGACAATTAGCATGAAAACTCCCTCCACTTTCTTTGTACTTATAACAATTATTAGTAACAAAAACTAATACCAGGCATAAATATTAATGCAAAGTTTCATGTAACTTAATATTGTATGGGAGCGGTTGGTTACTGGTTCCTAAGACTCAACTTACCGAAGAGCTAGAAGAACCAACGTGGTACGCCTGAATGCCAACGGCGAGAAAGCAGAGAAGCAGCCATACGCGCATGGGCATGGTGACCACAAACTGCCTACGGCATAAATGAAGGTGATAATCGATTTATGCACGTGGTAAATGCTTAGAATCAATTATTTTTCCATTCCATTTCATTTTCAATTCACTATTTAATCTTTTCTTATGCCTATTGTTATTTCTTCCTTTTGTATGTAGTTCTTTTATTTATTTTTCACTTCTCATGCTCAAAAACTGCACCTTTATGTCGTGCGTAGACGACATAAAATCGCATTTTATGCTCTAGAGCATAAAGTAAAATCATCTATTACGACCCTTATTGACTTAGCAATAAAGTCCAAATTCTGCCATACAAACTGCCAGCCCTGCCGGCGCGCCCCCGACCGGCGCTCTCCCGATCGGCGTGCCCCGCGCCTCCGACCGGCCCAAGAACAATTTTCTTTAGTCTTGAATAAATACGTTAAAATAACCTAAAATATTTGATTTTTTGTATATTTTCCTCGCAATCGAAGTGAAAAGCAGAGTGTACATGTACAACAAGGGCATAAATGTCCATTTTTACCCTCGTCTACTATTTTGGTCTTCGCTTCGCTCGGACCAAAAAATTGCCTCGGGTAAAAATGGGTCACTTTATGCCCTTGTTGTACAATAGTAGAAACTATTCCCCGATTCTGGCCCCACCTCTCAGTGGTCACCGATCCTGACCCCAGGGCCGATCCACCGCCCACGCTGAACCTAAAAAAAAAAAAAAAAAAAAAAAAAAAAAAAAAAAAAAAAAAAAAAAAAAAAATAGCCCCCCATTTGAATTGATTGCGCTAGGTCTCAGCAGTGCCCGGCGCCTCCTTCAGGTACTTACGAAATACGCTAATTAAACAATACACCTTGCTCACCACGGTAACAATAGGCTTATCGACCCTTTTCTATTGTTCGATCTCGACGGACCCTTCACCCACCGACGTCTTCATTCATGCCTTCTTTATGTGTGTATTATACTGTAGGTGTTTGTGATAGGTATTAGCGATAGGTATTTGCAATAGGTATTACCGATAGGTATTTGCAAAAGGTACTTATTTGCGATTCATTATCTTATTATCTTACAACCTCTTGGAGCTATTTCGATTTATAAGGAATACAGTTCTAACCTAACCTAACCTAATTAGAATTTACACAAGTAATCCGTCGGTAGCCTAAACTAACCTAAACCTTCTTTTACCAAACCTAACTTGACCAAACCTAACTAAAATCAACCTAACTTCTCATTTCAAACTAACCTGCTTTCACCTAGTCTTCGTTCAAGTTATGTTTTAACCTAAATACCTAAACTTCTTACCTATCCAAACTAAAGCATCCTACATATCGTATACATACTTACCTATATTGTGCATATTGTATTGTGTTATTTTATTTAGTTTTACCTATTTCTAACTCATTATTTTTGTCTGCGATAAATGCAATTCTACCTAATGTAGCCTTTTTTATTCTTAAACTTAGTATGTAAGTATGTCTCATTATCTAATACTATATGTTTATTTTCACATACATTTTTATGTTCTTTGTAACACGATAGAAAGTAAACTCGTAGCTACTTGTTTCTTTGTATTATTAAAATAATAACTAGGCGTGTGAGGCATTTCTTGTGCACTTGTTTTCATTGTTATAACAGCTTAATTGCTTTATTGATAGACGTCTATTATATTTTATGCTGACAATGGATTATTATGTGGATATAATTTGGGTTTGAGTACAGGGAGCGTCTGTTTAGATGAACTTGTTGAGACATGTTACTTTGTATGATTTTTAAAAAAATAACGAGACGTGTCAACTGGTTTCAACATGATTTAGTCTAATACGTCGGCATTTCTTGTGTGTTGGTATTCATTGTTATAACAGCATAATTGCTTTATTGGTAGACATCTATTATATTTTATACTGACAATGGATTTATTGTTTCCTATTATGCTTTTGAATTTGGGTTTTAGTAAAGAGAGCGTCTGTATTAGATGAACCTGTTGAGACATGATTTGAACGATACTGTATCCTGCTCACTATCACAGTATAAAAGCCGAAGAGAAATGGCTTTGAGTAAGTATTACTGTCGTGGCAGTCCTCTGTATCAGAGCTCCTTGTATCTACTGCAGTATATAGAAATATAGTGTTAATTCAACAGTGAAGTGTTTAAGTGTTTATAGAAAGACCCAACAATGGATGTAAGTATGTCTTTGATTACCGTAACTTACTTTGTTTTGTTTTCACTTGTGTTCTTTGTGTTTTAATTATCAAGATTGTAGACAGTGTGTAAATTATTGTTTTATATTGTTTCAGTTCACTGAAAATACTTTCAAGAACTATTACTACCCGGATGATAATAAAGACGAATCAAGCGATGAAGAGGGTACGCTTGGTCTCAAAGTTAAACAAGCCATCGCAAAGAAACGTTCAGGAAACAATATCGATAGCTTCTTTGAACGACCTAAAAAGCAGTCTAAAGTTGTGAAACGGTCTTCAAATGTGAGCAAAAGTTCACCAGACGGTGTTGCAAACTTGTCATCCGGACAAGACGACGGGGCCTATGCATCACATTTGATTAAAATCGAGATATATGATATGCATAAAATCAAAAACGTCCCACCCATGGAACACTGGAAGCATGCGGACTTCAGATTGAAATATTTTGCGTTGGAAGACGATTTGGAGCTACAAAATACGCGAAATATTATTTATAACATAACAAAGCAATTAGCTTCTAAGGACAGTAGTGTGAAATATTTTATAGATAATAAGAAACAGTGATAGTTATAATTATTAATGATAGTAGTAGCTTAATGATTGTGTTAACGTATTTCTCATTTTTTACCTCTCCTTAAGTACATTTTCCATGTAACAGATTATTTTTATTGTATCACATTACAACAAGTTTTAATTTAATACTTCTCATTTGTAAAGATTACAGTCCCCACTCTTAGAAATCTTATACCTGTAGTCAACTATTTAAATGAAAGAAAGCACTGTATGATTTCTCATTTCATAATGGACTCTTTGAGTTGTGATGTCTACGATCTTGAACTTATCAGACTCTGTGAAGAAATAGAAGAAAATGAAGATCTATGCGAGGCTGCCCGTCTTGTGAGCCAACTACATCGAGAGGCGTAAGTAAAAGTATTCCTGTTCATACATGTTTATAACTCTTAACCAGTACCTGTTTAACAAAGGATGGGTTCCTCCTAACTTGTTGTGACCAGAACTTATTGTTAGGATAAACGTGGGGTGGGAGAGTGCTGGTTATATAAGCGGGGTATCTCGAGTTCATATCATTCAGTGTTTTGGTGCCGTGCTTGTACTGTGATATCCTTTTCCATAATGGTGTTTACTTACTATCATATTGGTCTCACTTTGCCTCGTAATAAGATTGAGGAATTAAGTAAAGAATTTATTTTAGCATATTTTCATAGAAATATAAGAATGTGGTATATATCAAACAAATTACCTCACTCGTTACTGGAAGATTCTGATATTATACCGTATTATACACCATGTGATGGGCATATCAAAAATTCCAAGGGGAATACTCAGTCATCAGATGTGATTGATGGAGTTTTGATGATGCGGGCCTATTGCCAGCAGTGTCGAAAAGACTTACGTTAGTATATACAACCAACCGTTTTAGTAATTATTTTTATTTTATCTGACATTAAGATATTTATGTTTATTATGTATTGTTATAGATCTTCTCAAATAGGACGGGGAGTAAAAAGGACAGCTGCAGTTTTGGAGACCGAAGAATTCTTGGTGAAGAAAAACCGTTCAGCAGCTGCTGAACCTGTAGCATCAACATCATCCGAACCAGTTCCCGATGTCATTGTGAGTACAAATAATAATCATGAAATTGAATGTTCTGTGTGTAATAAGTTTGTTTCTAAAAGATATTTTAAAAATCATTTAAATAGTAATCTTCACAAAAATAATGTTTTAAGGGCTGACATTGAATGGGTTAATGTTCAGTTAATTGAAAATGCTTTTAAGAATAGGGTGGCCACTTACAGAATACTATTAAATGAAAATGTTCACCAACCATTTACTCCCGAATCCATTTTACTAGGAAATAAAGAGAAAATCTTTGCATTATTGGATCGTTCCCTCACTGATCACCATGCTTTAAAAGTAAACTTTATTTTGAATGCGGATTTTACTCAAGAGAGCAAACAAGTAAATAATACATTTGATTTCCAATTATGTAACAATGTAGTTGATGTTAGCAGCGACAAAGATGATATTTTCGAGTCAGTTGTTAAAGATATATTAACAAAATTATTTAACTTTGAGAGAAAAGACAGTGGATGGAGTTTAGTAAAATTTAACTATCTAGATGTCAATGTAAACAAATTTAATCCATTGCGTGGTTCTTCCTATATCGAATTACCACCTGATATTCAGAACAGAAAAGCAGTTATTAATGTAAAAAATAATGATCATGAATGTTTTAGATGGGCTGTATTGTCAGGCTTGTATCCACCTACAAGTCATCGTTCAAACACTGCGAAATCGTATATAGCGCATAAAAATAAATTAAATTTTAGAAATTTAACTTTCCCACTTAAGGTTGGAGATATTCAAAAATTTGAAAAAATGAATGATATAAGTATAAACGTTTTTGGTCTTGAATACAATTCGAAAAGTAAAAAACATGACGTAGTAGGCCCATTACACTTAACAAAGTGCAAAAAAGCTACCCACTTGAATTTATTGTACATATCCAAAGACAGTAAGGGGCATTATTGCTATATCAAAAATTTATCTAGGTTAGTATCTAAACAATTATCAAATACACAGCATGCTGCACATATTTGTGATGGTTGTTTGTCGAACTTTACAACTCGCAACAATTTAATGAATCATCAAAGAAACGATTGTTTCCATGTTTGTACACATTTACCTTCAGAACAGGATAAAAAGAAAAACTGGTTCAATGAAAACGTTTCCTCCAATATACTTACTTTCGATAATTATGAACGTAAATTAAGGGTACCTTTTGTTATTTATGCTGATTTCGAGGCCTTTCTAAACCCGATTCAAACAGGTACAATTAATCCTACTACATCCTCAACAACAAATGTACAAAAACATGAGGTATATAGTTTTGGATACTACATTAAATGTTCTTATAATGATAAATTGTCAGTGTACAGAACATATAAAGGCAAAAATTGCACCCAGGAATTTATGAAGTATATGGAACAAGACTTAAAGGCCATTTGTAGGAGAAATACTTTTGTAAAAACTCCATTGCCTTTATCTAATGCAAATAATGTGCATATTGCTCAGAGTAGTACATGTTATATTTGTGATAAAAATTTAAACGAGGATTCAGTCATTTCCTATAATTACCATACTGGTCTTTATGAAGGAGTGGCACATACATTTTGTTCTGAAAAATACAGGGCACCTAATTTTGTACCTGTATTTTTCCATAATTTGTGTAACTATGATAGTCATTTTATAGTGCATGGGCTTGGTTTGGCGGAAGGCGACATTGAACTGATTCCAGAGAACAAAGAGAAATACATTTCATTTTCTAAGAGCTTACAAATAAATAATCGCACAATTAAATTGAGATTTGTCGATTCACTTAAATTTATGTCCAGTAGTCTTGACAAATTGGCAAAAAACTTGTTGCCTGAACAATTTCATGAATTAAAATTGAATTTTTCATGCGAGGAGGATTTTAAACGCTTATTACGAAAGGGTGTCTATCCCTATGAACACATGTCATCATACGATTCTTTAAACTTAACAGCTCTTCCCTCTAAAGATGATTTCTTTAGTTCCTTGTCTGATAGTCACATCTCAGAAGAGGATTATGATCACGCAAAAGATGTTTGGTCTCATTTTCAATGCAAAAATATGGGTGATTATTCTGATTTATATTTAAAAACTGATGTTCTATTACTAACTGATATATTTGAAAATTTTAGAAACCTTTGTCTTAAGACGTATGGATTAGACCCCGCTCATTATTATACTGCTCCGGGATTAAGTTGGGATGCAATGTTAAGAACTACAAAAATAAAACTAGAACTCCTAACTGATATCGATAAAATAGCTTTTATATCAAAAAATATTCGAGGTGGCATATCACAATGTAGTAATAGATACGCGAAGGCTAATAATATTTTTTTGGAAGATTATAATCAAAATATCCCATCGTCATTTCTTATGTACTTTGATGCAAATAACCTTTACGGGTGGGCTATGTCTCAATGTCTTCCTACCGGTAAATTTGAATGGGTAAATACAGATACTGACTTTAATATATCTGATGACGCTGATCATGGTTTAATTTTAGAAGTTGATCTCGAATACCCTAACGAGTTGCATGACTCTCATTCAGATTTGCCATTTTGTCCTGAAAACGTTTGTTTGGGTAATTCCAAAGAAAAAAAATTAATTCCTAATTTAAATAAAAAAACGAATTATGTCATTCATTATAGAAATCTAAAACAGTGTTTGAAGAATGGTTTGAAATTGAGTAAAATCCATCGCATTCTTAAATTTCAGCAGTCTATGTGGTTAAAAAGTTACATAGATTTGAACACCCACATGCGATCACAGGCATCATCCGATTTTGAAAAAGATTTCTTTAAACTAATGAATAATTCAGTGTTCGGTAAAACCATGGAAAATGTTGCAAAACGCGTAAATGTCAAATTATTAAATCACTGGGAAAATCGAGGAAAAACGCAGGGGGTTCAATCTTTGATAGCGAAACCTGAGTTCCATAGTTTATCCATATTCTCTGAGAATTTAGTGGCCGTTCAATTGAATAAAACTAAAATATTTTATAATAAACCGATTTATCTGGGATTTTGCGTATTAGATATATCGAAAACTTTGATGTATGACTTTCACTACAGCTACATGAAAACCAAATATCCAGACAATCTTAAGCTTCTTTATACAGATACTGATAGCTTAGTATATCAAATTTTCACGGAAAATTATTACGCAGATATAAAATCAGATCTTAATTTATATTTTGATACATCTGACTATCCTCCTAACAATAAATATGATTTGCCGTTAATAAATAAAAAGCGATTAGGGTTTTTCAAAGATGAAAATAATGGTAGAATTTTAAAAGAGTTTGTAGGTCTGAGATCTAAAATGTATACCTTAGATGTTGAAAAATATGACGAGAATGATGAGAAAACCGAAAAATACGGTGTTTTATCAAAAGCCAAAGGAGTCAATAAATGTGTTACAAAAAAATTTACTCTTGACAATTACAAAACGTGTTTATTTAATAAAAATTGGCAACGCGCTCAAATGCTAAGATTTAAGTCTATAAAACATATAATATTCACTCAAAAAATAAATAAAATATCATTATCGCATGAAGATACAAAACGGTACTTATTAGAAAACTCTTCTGACACTCTAGCGTGGGGTCATTATAAAATACCGCAATAATGAAAAAGTTTCAAAGTTGTAATATAATCACACAGAACATTCGAATTCCAAATTATTGTTTGTACATTGTATATTTTTTAAGGTATTACTTGTAAACATGTAAAAAAATGTATGAATTTTATTTTATTGTATCTTTTAAGGTATTTTTGTAAATATGAAACAAAAAAAAATAATGTTAAAAGTGTGATCATAAATAATAAAAAAAAATTTACGTAATCATTTTGTTTTGTTTTTTTGTCTACTATATCTGAGTTGTTTAAATAGTAATCATCTTTCTGAATATTACCATTTAAAGTCCATCCGTTAACATATCAACACTCACCCACACACATACACACATACACATAGATTACGATATTTAATAATGATTCACTTTTATCATCCTTTCACCACCATTGTCGCAGGTCCTAGTGGGTGTGGTAAAACGCAATTTGTTACAAACTTTTTGAATAACTCCAAAGAGATATGTAATGTTGAATTTAATGAAATTATTTGGTGTTATGATGAAATGCAACCTCTCTACAATCTGGAAAATGTAAATTATAGTCAAGGAATACCAGATTTTTCAATGTTTGATGGGAAGAAACCTAAACTTCTTATTATAGATGATTTGATGAGAGAATCAGATGGACGAATCGTTGACATTTTTACGAAAGGTAGTCATCATAGAAACTTAAGTGTTTTTTATATTACACAAAACGTATTTCATCAAGGTAGAGGTCAACGTGATATTTCATTGAATACAAGCTACATTGTATTTTTTAAAAATCCCAGGGATAAAACTCAAATACGCTACCTGTCACGACAAGTTTACCCAGAAAACTCAAAGTTTGTGGACGAAGCCTACAAAGATGCTACAAAGGAGGCTCATGGTTACCTCATGATTGACCTGAAACAAAATACAAATGACATATGCCGTTTTAAAACAAAAATATTTCCGTTTGATGGGCATTGCACAGTGTATGTACCTAAAAAGGGGTTTAAATATGATAAAAATCACCATATTTTAGTCAGTTCTACATGATGCATGCAAGAGTAAACACATATAAACATTTACTTGAAGCATTGCAGTTGCTTAAACCCAAATATCGTACTGCATTACTTAAATCTTGTGACGATGAAGAGATCAACATTATTTGTGAGTGCATTTATAACGTCCTAAATGGGAAAATTCCATTAGAAAAAAAAGAAAAGACGAAACTAAAAAATATAAAGATATTTTAAGAAAATTAGTTTCGAAAGGGAAACATAAAATAAGAAAAACTGTTATAGTTCAAAAAGGAGGTGCATTTCTACCTATTATTTTAGGTGCAGTTTTAAGTGCTTTAGTGAACTCTTTATCATAAACAAAATGGAAAACACAAAAAAAATGTTATTAGTTGAATCAGATTTTATTGAAAGGCTGAAAAGGAATGAGAGTCCACCCGAAAATTCCTCATCTCGGCTAGATGGAGAAATGCAAAAAATCCTTAAAAGTAAAATGAATGATCGCGAAAAGTGGACGTTATATTCTCAAGCATTACAAAGATTTCTACATTTTATTGAAACAGATCGAAAACCGTTTAGAATACCCATCGTGATGGAGGGGGTAGATCAAGTCATCAACGAAAGTAATGATATTATAAAAACAAAAGTGAACAAAAAGGAGGAGATTGAAAATAATGAGTCAGTTACAGATAATGTAACTGAAGCAGCCACACCGTCATCGTTTAATACACCACCTGGCGAAATAAATCAAGAATTAATGCGAATTAGTCCGTCAAAAATTATAAACATATTACCTAAATCTTATGAAAAAAAAAGCTCGAACGTTGTTAGATTACATTGTTTCAAGTAAACCGAAAATTTGGTGGAAACAGACTGGTGAAGTTGTTATAAATAACCAAACCATTCAAAATAGTAATATTACTGATTTGGTAAGCGACACCGTTAGATGTCTTAAACGTCCTAAGCCAATTGGATGGGAAGTGTTTGCTTTACTTTTAAAAGATATCGAAGTTCCTAGGTCATGCATAGGTAATCCTACAAATTTAGCATTTATTAATGGTACTCCTTTGATTGAACCCTTTACCCCCTCCACATCTGTGAAGACGAGAGCCTCAACAGATAAAGATAATAATACTTCTACGCCTCTTGCTACACGGGAGCAAAAGCGATCCGGAAAGAAAATAGAGTGGGAAAGATGGACTCCTTATTAGATATTAACAGAATCTATTATGACGTCTCTAATCCAGCTGGCTATAGCAGTTTAAATAATTTATCAAAGGAAATGAAAGGTCAAATGAACAAAGAGGAAGTGAAAAAATGGTTACAATCTCAAGATACGCACACGCTGCATAAACCTATTCATAGACGATTTACTAGAAATAAATACATTCTCTCGAACTTTAATGAACTTTGGCAAGCTGATTTAAGTGATATGAGTACTTATAGTCAATATAATGATGGGTATAAATATATTCTTTGTGTTATTGATGTGTTCAGTAAATATGCTTTTGCAAGAGCCATGAAGAAGAAGGATTCAGCAACTGTTAAACAATGTTTTGAAAGCATATTTACTGAAGCCAGCTCTGTTCCCCGTCACATCCAATCTGATAAAGGTACAGAATTTGTTTCAAAGGCGGTTAGAGATTACTTTAAGAGCAAAAATATTAATTATTATACCACTAATAACCCCGACATTAAAGCAAGTATAGTAGAAAGGTTTCAAAGAACACTTAAAATGAAAATGTGGCGTTACTTCACTCATAAGAATACATATAACTACACAAATATATTACAAGATCTTCTACATTCTTACAACCATAGCTATCATTCTAGCATTAAAATGCGCCCAGTTGATGTTAGCTCTAATAATATTATGACTGTTTGGTGTAATTTATATGATCGCAAAAAAGATAGGCAAATTTCATTAGAAACTAAAAAACTAAATGTAGGTGATCATGTTAGAATCACTAAATATAAGCATGTGTTTCAAAAAGGTTATGAAAGTAATTGGAGTGATGAAATATTTATTATTGATTCGATTATTAACAGATCGCCACGAGTTGTTTATACAATAAAGGATTTAGAAGGTGAACCCATCATTGGTACATTTTATTCTAAAGAATTACAAAAGGTAACTTACCTCCCCTCCAACGAGTATAAAATTGATAAAATAATACGCTCGCGTCGAGTTGCTGGCAGAAAGGAAATACTAGTTAAGTGGCAAGGTTATCCTAATAAATTTAATTCTTGGATACCTGAATCAAACTTAAAGAAAATATGAGTGAAAATAGTTTTTATCTAACTTTGTTAAGTAATAGTTCATCAGATTACTACACGGATAACACGACTGCACATTTCTTAACTAAATTACCAAAGACCATTAAATTGGATGGAGAATGGGTAGTTGGGTTGGTGGAATTTCAATATCCTTGTTCCATGTATAATGTTCAAGAGCACGAAAACATCATTTATTTAAAGAAAAAGGTGTTATCACCCACCGACAAAACTACAAAAATAGTAGATATAAAAACTCATATACCAGCCACTACATATGATAATATAGATCATTTTCTTCAAGCGTTTAATGAAAACCCACAGTTAAAAAATAACGTGAAATTTCGATATGATGGATTAACAAAACTGGTTGGAATAGCAACAACAAATAAAGAAATAACATCTATCATTACAACTCCGATACTAAGTCTGCAATTGGGTTTTAAACCGAAAACAAATTTAAAACAAAATACATTAGGAAAAAGCCCTGCAAATTTATATTTAGGTTTACCATCTCAAATATTTGTTTATACTGATATAATACACCCACAAGTAGTCGGAGATGTTATTACTTCATTACTCAGAATAATACCTTTAGATCCAACTAAGTTCATTTATGGAGCTTATAAAACTCACATCTTCTCACCCGCTCATTATGTACCAGTTTTACGAAGAGAGTTCGATACCATTGAAATAGATATAAGAACAACGACTGGTGTCAGAGTACCATTTCAATTTGGATCTTCTTGCGTGAAGCTACACTTTCAACGAGTAAAATGATTTACAACAGATCGTCAGTCTCTTGTCCTTACGAACATTATTATTCACACCAAGCCGGCTCTGGGATAGGTATTGTCTATAAGGGAGTTCCATATCAACGAGGACATGGTATAGGCAGTTTTTTGGGTGGACTATTTAGATCAGTGCTCCCTTTGTTATCTAGCGGTTTAAAAACCATTGGAAAAGAAACCTTAGGGGCAGGGGTTGGTTTGTTAACTGATATGGTAAATTCTCGTCCTATGGATAGTTCCATTCGATCACGATTTAAGGAAGCGAGCGCTAACCTAAAAAGAAAGGCTGATGAAAAAATTGATTCTCTCATGTCAGGATCTGGGTATAAAATGTCGAATAAAAGAAGAGAACCACTCATTACTCGAAAAGCATCGCGACGAAGAGGAAGTAGAAATAATAATAAAAATAACGATATATTTTCAAGTTAAATAATGTCATTTCTACACAGTCATTCATGTGAATGTGCAAAATCTGAATTAGATATATTTGCCCTTCCATCAACTCAAACAAGTATTGAAAGCGGACATTGGATTCATTACAAACCAATTTCATCTTTAAGTGATGATGGCCCCATTGAATTTCAAGTACCTGGATCAGGAGATGACTACATTGATCTATCACACACAATGTTACATATTACTGCTAAAGTATTGAATCAAGATGGGACAAAATTAAAAGCAGATGCCGGAGTTGGACCCACCAATAACTGGCTACATTCCCTTTTCAACCAACTTGATGTATATTTAAATCAAAAACTCATATCACCCCCAAACAATACATATGCTTACCGTGCTTATATGGAAAATCTTCTCAACTATGGACCGGCAGCCAAAAAAACCCATCTTACTTGTGGGTTATGGTATGAGGATACCCCAGGTTTTATGGATACCGTTGACGCCAACAACAAAGGATTTCAGAAAAGACTAGAATTTATCAAAGAGAGTAAGGAAGTGGAAATGATTGGACATTTGCATGGCGATATATTTAACCAAGAGAAATTCTTGATAAATGGTGTTGAATTGCGCATTAAGTTAGTCCGATCAAAAGAATCATTTAATTTAATTTGTCATCAAGATAAAAAACTTAAAGTACAAATAACAGATGCTAGTCTCATTGTTAGAAGAACAAAAATCAATCCTAGCGTTTTGTTAGCCCATCAAAAAGTATTGGCAACAACGACTGCGAAGTACCCCATTACGAGAGCAGAAGTTAAGGTTCTCACAATACCAACAGGGGTCCAGGGTAAAACATTGGATAATATATTTCTCGGGCAAATTCCTAAACGCTGTATTATTGGATTTGTATCAAATTCAGGTTTTAATGGAAATTTAGCTTTGAATCCATTTAATTTTCAAAATTATAATATGAATTCATTTAGTTTGTTTGTAGATGGTCATGAAATTCCTTCTAAAACATTACAACCGTCATTTAGTTCTGGTTTAATAGCGGCGGCATATCACACCTTATTTTCTGGAACTGGTATTCATTTTCACAACGAAGGTAATGGAATAAGTAGAACAGATTATGGTGGAGGATATTGTTTGTTATGTTTTGATTTAACCCCTGATTTATCTGCTAGTTCAACTTCACACTGGAATCTTGTTAGACATGGAAGTGTTCGGATAGAAGTACGCTTTGATTCGGCTCTAACTAGCACCATTAATTGTATCGTGTATGCAGAATTTGACAACATTATTGAAATAAACAAAAACCGTGATGTGTCTGTAGATTATAATAGTTGAATAACATAATTATATAAATACAATGTTTTCTTTCGTTTACTTTATTTTGTTGTAGTCATTGTTTGCAGCATCATCAAGACATAAGTTGTTATTAATTAAGTAATTATGGATACTAATGAGATTCAATTTTGTATGAAGAAATTAAACCCACTTTTTGAATCAAATGTTTTTGCTGCTAACAAAATACCTATTTGGGTCGATCTACCTGTCTTTATTGTTAGTAATTTGGACCCTGACACGAAACCAGGCTCTCACTGGGTTGCCATACACATTGATGTTACTGGTATAGGAGAATATTTTGATTCCTTCGGACGGAAACCTTCAGGTTACCATAACTTATTTTTAAAAAGAAACACCAGACAGTGGTTTTATAACAATAAACCTCTTCAAAACCATTTTACTTCAGTTTGTGGTGAATATTGTCTAGTTTATTTGTATTTTAAATATCATGGAAAAACTATGACAGATATGCTAAGTTTGTTTTCTGATAATTCTGTATGTAATGACCTTATATTAAGGAATATGTTTAAAACATTTTTTGTGAAATAAAATAATACGTGTACTTGAATAAGATTTTTTATTTTTTCATATAATACAAAGACCTTTTAAACCACACATTTTTTTTTTTAATTTTATTATTTACAAAATATTTCTTAACATTCTTTGTTACTTAAAAAACGAGACGACACAAAAAAATCTGTTACATGGAAAATGTACTTAAGGAGAGGTAAAAAATGAGAAATACGTTAACACAATCATTAAGCTACTACTATCATTAATAATTATAACTATCACTGTTTCTTATTATCTATAAAATATTTCACACTACTGTCCTTAGAAGCTAATTGCTTTGTTATGTTATAAATAATATTTCGCGTATTTTGTAGCTCCAAATCGTCTTCCAACGCAAAATATTTCAATCTGAAGTCCGCATGCTTCCAGTGTTCCATGGGTGGGACGTTTTTGATTTTATGCATATCATATATCTCGATTTTAATCAAATGTGATGCATAGGCCCCGTCGTCTTGTCCGGATGACAAGTTTGCAACACCGTCTGGTGAACATTTGCTCACATTTGAAGACCGTTTCACAACTTTAGACTGCTTTTTAGGTCGTTCAAAGAAGCTATCGATATTGTTTCCTGAACGTTTCTTTGCGATGGCTTGTTTAACTTTGAGACCAAGCGTACCCTCTTCATCGCTTGATTCGTCTTTATTATCATCCGGGTAGTAATAGTTCTTGAAAGTATTTTCAGTGAACTGAAACAATATAAAACAATAATTTACACACTGTCTACAATCTTGATAATTAAAACACAAAGAACACAAGTGAAAACAAAACAAAGTAAGTTACGGTAATCAAAGACATACTTACATCCATTGTTGGGTCTTTCTATAAACACTTAAACACTTCACTGTTGAATTAACACTATATTTCTATATACTGCAGTAGATACAAGGAGCTCTGATACAGAGGACTGCCACGACAGTAATACTTACTCAAAGCCATTTCTCTTCGGCTTTTATACTGTGATAGTGAGCAGGATACAGTATCGTTCAAATCATGTCTCAACAGGTTCATCTAATACAGACGCTCTCTTTACTAAAACCCAAATTCAAAAGCATAATAGGAAACAATAAATCCATTGTCAGTATAAAATATAATAGATGTCTACCAATAAAGCAATTATGCTGTTATAACAATGAATACCAACACACAAGAAATGCCGACGTATTAGACTAAATCATGTTGAAACCAGTTGACACGTCTCGTTATTTTTTTAAAAATCATACAAAGTAACATGTCTCAACAAGTTCATCTAAACAGACGCTCCCTGTACTCAAACCCAAATTATATCCACATAATAATCCATTGTCAGCATAAAATATAATAGACGTCTATCAATAAAGCAATTAAGCTGTTATAACAATGAAAACAAGTGCACAAGAAATGCCTCACACGCCTAGTTATTATTTTAATAATACAAAGAAACAAGTAGCTACGAGTTTACTTTCTATCGTGTTACAAAGAACATAAAAATGTATGTGAAAATAAACATATAGTATTAGATAATGAGACATACTTACATACTAAGTTTAAGAATAAAAAAGGCTACATTAGGTAGAATTGCATTTATTGCAGACAAAAATAATGAGTTAGAAATAGGTAAAACTAAATAAAATAACACAATACAATATGCACAATATAGGTAAGTATGTATACGATATGTAGGATGCTTTAGTTTGGATAGGTAAGAAGTTTAGGTATTTAGGTTAAAACATAACTTGAACGAAGACTAGGTGAAAGCAGGTTAGTTTGAAATGAGAAGTTAGGTTGATTTTAGTTAGGTTTGGTCAAGTTAGGTTTGGTAAAAGAAGGTTTAGGTTAGTTTAGGCTACCGACGGATTACTTGTGTAAATTCTAATTAGGTTAGGTTAGGTTAGAACTGTATTCCTTATAAATCGAAATAGCTCCAAGAGGTTGTAAGATAATAAGATAATGAATCGCAAATAAGTACCTTTTGCAAATACCTATCGGTAATACCTATTGCAAATACCTATCGCTAATACCTATCACAAACACCTACAGTATAATACACACATAAAGAAGGCATGAATGAAGACGTCGGTGGGTGAAGGGTCCATCCAGGTAGTATACTCGGTAACACAATAACGCGCCCGAGTCGAGATCGAACAATAGAAAAGGGTCGATAAGCCTATTGTTACCGTGGTGAGCAAGGTGTATTGTTTAATTAGCGTATTTCGTAAGTACCTGAAGGAGGCGCCGGGCACTGCTGAGACCTAGCGCAATCAATTCAAATGGGGGGCTTTTTTTTTTTTTTTTTTTTTTTTTTTTTTTTTTTTTTTTTTTTTTTTAGGTTCAGCGTGGGCGGTGGATCGGCCCTGGGGTCAGGATCGGTGACCACTGAGAGGTGGGGCCAGAATCGGGGAATAGTTTCTACTTACAATCTACTATTGAATACCTACTGATACTGTATAGTAATTTTGTATACTGAACTCCTATAATATGCAATCTATTCTTAGCCGCACTTGCACCAACCACTAACCCGACGTTAACCGGTTAAACCTGTAGTTGGTATGGTTACCAGTATTTGACACTGGGTTAACGGTTTAACCGGTTAACCCCGGATTAGTGGGTTGGTGCAAGTGGCCTTTAGTATTTTTATTTATAAACTAGACGGGCCCGCAGCTCCGCTCGCCTAAATGAAATAAAGAGTTTGTCTTATGTTTAGTTAAATACCGACATTATTATGTATCCCTGCCAGGGTTTATAACTGTGATAAGGATTTCTTATTTGTCAAGTAGGTAGCCGTTATTTGGATAACTTAATTCGAAAATTTCTTATAACGTACGTATTTATTTAATACTTGTTTTAACATAAAATTATTACTTATTGTTGTAAGCCTAGTTGCAAAAACGTTCATTAGATTACTTATTTTCCGCTTTAAGCCACGAATATGGACGACCACCACCCATAAATCGACTTTTCATACAAACGTAGGTAGTCCTATTTCCCTTTCTGGATCTTAACATTACTACGGCTAAGGTGACGCAACGATCCAAGGACTCACCTGGCCTCCGATACCAGATCACGTCATGTTTCTTGCGATCTTGCGATAGCTCTCGCCATCGGGCGTCTCCCATTTTGTTGTCCCAAGTACGCTCGTCTCCCATTCTATAACTTTGTATTTTTGGCTCATCTCGGCAGCCCTTTCCCTGGACGAATGACAATGTTTGCCGAAGCCATGAAAATCAATCTGAATACTAATAACTCATAAAGAAATTTAAAACAATAAAATACAAATTATTAACACGATAATCATACGATAATATTAATTTGATTGATATGTCATAAATGGCATAATTCACTCGTATGGGCTATGGACTAAGGTTGAGGTTGGCAGCACTTTTTATTTTACTTCGTGTAAAAAAAACTCAGAAATACCTGTATACCAACATGACAAACATAATTTAGGTTATTTTAACTTACGGATAATTTGGTCTAGTCTGCCGAGACCGAGAGTTGCCGAAAATGGGCGATCATCGTAAAATCAAGATTGTTATGAAAACTTTTACTTATTGTAAATTAAATACGCATCGAAAGCGATAGTTTTTATGCTCTAGTTTTATTCTCATATGTAGATAATAGATTTAAACAGTTTTTTCTTATCATACGTGCGTTGTATTCGAGATACGTGTCAAAAACTTTTTTAGAAATTTGTAAGGCGCCATCTCTCTTATTTAATTACACAAACGGGTCTACCGCGATATAATTTCATTGTTTTTACCTTTAATTCCGACGTTTCAGCTGAGTTGCACCAGCTGTGGTCACGGAAAGACTGACGTCCCAACAAATGTCAACGGAGATATTAATAAAACACCACTAAACTACCCGAAATTCCGTGACCACAGCTGGTGCAACTCAGCTGAAACGTCGGAATTAAAGGTAAAAACAATGAAATTATATCGCGGTAGACCCGTTTGTGTAATTAAATATGTGTACAAAACGCGAGAGTTTAAAGCGCCATCTCTCTTCTTCGCTCGTTTTTTATCCCGTTCTGGTTTTTCAATTTTATATATATTATTCTTTATTCTGCATACCTATTAATATGGCTGTTGTTATCAGTGAACGGGAACGAAACATCAGCGCTGCGCATTCAATATTGTAATGAAATGGCTGACGCAGCTTACGCTGAGCCCGTACCTTTAGTACAGTCGACTACAAAGAGATGTGTCCACTTTTTCACTTTATTACAATGCAGTAACAGTAAGGTAACAAAGTGAATACCTACATCTCTTTTTTAGTATACTGTACGCATGCTAATTGTTAATGTTATACTTCAATATTTTATAACTCGCACTGCGCATTTTTTTTGTGTGGCAATAAATAGTTTCTTATTCTTATTATATTCATAAGCTATAATAACCTAGCTAGGCATAATATTATACCGGGTGTGGCCTGTAACATGAGCAAAAAATTAAACTGTAGGCTGTACTCCTCATACTGACCAACATTTGTTCAGCGACTTTTAAAAATAACATGGGGTTTGATTTTTAATACACTTTAAAGTTTATTCTAAGACGCAATTTATTGCGAATTTTGTTATGTTTAAGGCGTGACAAGCAACGTCAATCACAATGATATGGCGTGGCGATGGCGTCCATTGAAAATAATATTTATTTAGTATGAAAAATAGGGAGTCTAAATACTTCATAATTTTTAAAAGTTGTAGAACAAAAGTGTCACCGTTTGAGGAGTACAATCTATGTTTTAATTATTTGCTCGTGTTACAGGCCACACCGTGTATATCGACGACCGGTCTGGCATAGTGGGTAGTGACCCTGCCTATGAAGCCGATGTTCCTGGGTTCGAATCCCGGTAAGGGCATTTATTTGTGAGATGAACCCAAATATTTGAGTCGTGGGTGTTTTCTATGTAGGTATATATATCGTAAGTATGTATATCGTCGCCTGGCACCCATAGTACAAGCTTTGCTTAGTTTGGGGCTAGGTTGATCTGTGTAAGATTTCCCCTAATAATTATTTATTTTACATATGTATATATGTGACGTCCCACAGGTAAAGGTACCTTATGGCGGTAGGCGCTTACGCTATTATTAACGCCGCTCCAACATTATTGCGGCGCTATGCGACGTAAGCACCAGCCGCCATAAGGTACCTTTTGCCGTGGATTCGTCACATATTTTTCTTCTACTCTATCAGGCGCAATGTAGGATTTTTTTCGCAAGAAAAGGGGTTAACGGAACCGGGCAGAAATAAATTAACACAAGACGATTATTTAAATTATACTGTTAAGTATATTTTTACAACACTTTAATTTTATTTTCTACGCGTCTTCATCCGTGTTTTCATCGACTAATTCTACGTCTTCTTCCGTCTCTTCGTCCACTAACTCCCCCTTTACTTCGTTTATTTGTTGTATTGCTTCGCTACCATGTTCGTGTTTTTTGGGCTTATCAGAATACCGATCCAATAACGTGGTTGTGACCTGAACAATACAAGAAAAAATAATGGTGACATTCGGATGTCCACTGCAACTGTATAAAAGACATAATTTATTTATGTTTTTGCTGTAATTGTTATCACCACTATTGTCGACTAGTAGTTAATAAAAATAGGAAAAATATGCATGCGCTGCATTGCGACACTGCATTTCGTGTTTGCATATTTACATTAAAGCGTGACAGTGACAACAGAACATGGCCTACCGCGAACACCGCGAAGTTCGCGAATTGCGGGCATCTTTCTCTTTTACTACAACTAAGGCGTAATTAGAGTAATAATGAAATTTGCACGCAATTTGCGAACTTCGGGGTTCGCGGTAGGCCTTCTGATAAGCCATTCCGAAACAATCATCGATTGAAGCGACATTTTTATTATTTTAATTATAAATGTGACGTTATCTATGAAAAGGGACCTTATTGTCGATGGCGATTACGCCATTATTAACGATGCTCAGATATAAATACAATGTCGCGCGACGCTGTGCGGCGTAAGCGCCATCGACAATAAGGTCCCTTTTCATAGATAATGCCCCAAATAGTGACATTGATTTTTGTCGAAGCAGTACAGGGGCCATCATTCGACATGTGAGGTATTAAATAATAGGATGTATGATAATATTGATAATATATCTTTGGTAGGTAAATATTTTACAAAAAAATATTAAGAAACGTACATCAACGACTGATAGAATAGTAGCAACATGCTGGAACAACACAAAAAGGAATGGGTAAAGATGAATATTATTCTAAAAATATATACGTAACATTAGAAAATATACAGTATTAAAGCGTCATTATATAGAACTTGCTATTATTGGATATTTCCGGTTCCGACCTGTCAAAAGTACGACGTGTGATTGCAAGTCTCCTGGAATTTTAATCTAAAGTGCAGCAACTTCTAAGAATCTGGCGAAAATATTACGTAAAAATACAAATCCATCTACCTAAAGCTGAATTAAAGTGTTTTCAGTGACAAATACAAGTGATTAGTGCAAGAAAACAGTGAAATACGAACAAGAACCGTATATATAAGTATAACAGTCACTACGTATAGATTGTCGAAGATTGACGTTTGACAGCTGGGGCTGCCACACGAAAATAACATAGACTTCCGACAGCTGTCAAAACATTACCTACCTACCCACAGTTTCAGTTATAAGACTTCACAAGGGTAAACAAAATGGAAAACCAAATTATGGACACTATCATGGCGAAACTTGAAGAGCAGTTTAAAAAACAAACAGAAAGCATTACAAAATCCATCACTGACAATATTTCTGCCACTATAGACGCTAAATTAAAACCACTTTTGGCGGAAAATCAAGAACTGAAAAAAGAGGTTGTTACCCTGAAAACGAAGATAAAGTATATGGAATTAGAGCAAAAGAAAAATAATATAATAATATATGGGTTAGAAGAATCGGAGAGTAACCACACGCAACTTCTGGAGAAAGTTTTAGAAACCCTTAATACTGCAAATGAGAAAGCAGACATAGAGAAATGGGACAAATGGGAAATAAGCAATGTTCGTAGACTAGGGAAGCCTGTCAAAGATAAACATAGGCCTATCCTTATTTCTGTAACCCTTGCATGGAGAAAATTTGAACTGTTTAAAAACAAGAAACTTCTACCAAAAAATGTTTATGTCAGCGAAGATTATCCTAAAGACATTTTGAACAAAAGGAAAGAACTTATAGCACAACAACAGGAAGAGATAAAAAAGGGAAAGCAGGCATACATTCGCTTTGACAAGTTGATTATAACAGACACGCCTGGAAATACTCGCGAAAAAAGGAAGCGTGTTAGTACTGTTTCACCCCAGAATCAGGACAAACCTGGGCAGCCAGAAGTAAGGGAGGAGCCCAAGAGGATGAACAGGAATAGCATGAAAGACTACCTAGTAAGACCAATGGCTGAACCCACACCTGGACCATCTTCAAAAAACTAACAAGTAACAACAAAAACCGGAAATCAAAATCAAAACAACCAACTGATCACAAAGAAAAACAACAAAAACAACCTCCCCCAAGCCGGCTGGTCCCCGTGGGGGAAAACGACCAACACCCTCCATTTAAGAAAAATAAATAAACAACAACAACATATAAAACAACAACAACAACATAAAGATTGGAGGAGGCCTTTGCCACCTGGCAAACGGACACACAAAAAAAAAAAAAGGAATTAGGGAAATATATGAACCAGAAATGTATTGTCTGAGTAAAAAGGCTAAATAAAAATATAGAACTTGCTAACTATGTAAACAAACCGCCATATTGAAACTGTCACTGAATGATGATTTCAGTATGGTGGTTTGTTTACATAGTTAGCAAGTTCCATAGACTGCCACTTTACATAGGTACCTCCAATTATGTATATAATAGGTACCGTTAGGATTCTGAAAGTACACCAGCAATAATTGCAGCGCGATATTACTGCTGACTGCAATGCTGCCGCAAATATCAAAAATCCTACTTTATTGATCTCTCCCTTGAGTAGGGAACTATGTAAGCACCCATGAGGCTGACATGTTCACCTGGAGTGTCCAAAGCCTCAATAAAAATCAGATAAAAAAAAAAATATCAAAAATCCTGCAACATCAATTTTCACATTTGCGACAGTAATAATGCAGTAACTTTTCGCAGCCAAGGGCCACATAGTAGTTAACGAAATTGACGCGGGCCGCAATTTGGTAATATTTGTGACTTTAGCAGACATTGTTGTTTGTCAATATTACATACAAAATAATCAGGGAGGCTCGCGGGCCGCAACCGAGGTTCGCGGGCCGCTTGTTGCCTACCGCTGCTATAGAGGATGAAATCGGAATAAACACTTGATACTCTTGAGAGATTGAGACCAAGAAAAGTCTGCAGAGAATTTGACAGCACACGCAGTGCAGGTGTTATTTTGATCATCAAACTTCTATGAAATTATACAATACAAATCAAATACTCTTTATAACACACCTCACTAAAAGAAAACAATACAAAAGAAAACAAATACAAGCAGAGGTAAACAACAGGCGGTCTTATCGCTAAAAAGCGATCTCTTCCAGACAAACTTAATAACACTTAAATAATTATGACATAAATAACACTTGCACTGCGTGTGCTGTCAAAATCTCTGCAGACCTTTCGTGGTCTGACTCTAGATTGTACCGACGTTTTTGTAGTCTGTCCTTACCGTAACTATTTTCATGACGCCCACAAGTGCGGGGCCGAGAAACAACTTCTTCTTTGGTTGCGTCTTCATGGTGTGCTAAAAAAGTAAAAACACAACACTTAGGTATAGGCCAATTCGAACGGGCACCCGACATCAAACCGTATTTGAAGCATATGAATTAGGTACTCTAATTGCTGATTTCGCTCTGACTTATTTTTTTATTTATTTGATGTCAGGTGCAGGTTCGAATTGGTCTGATAATCTATCCGTCATTATTACCTATTTACAAATATTGATTGATTGTATTTAATATGTAAAGTCTTAACAAAAATAGGACTTCGACGAATTTGCCAACTTTAATAACGGAGATAGACTCTGGCCATGCTAACTTTGCACAAACTTGGCAGTATGATGTAGCTCTTGGCATGAAAACTTGGCGTGGTTCGACTCTACCGATTCACGGCTCCGTATATTTAAAGTTTAGGTACATTTGACAGTTCCGTTACCATGAAATATCTCCTTCAGTGTACATATATTGGTAGATTTAAAACACATACGAGTATTTTAGTATGTACTTATTCCCTATGTATGTATTAGTAGGTACCTACTAATAGACTATTTCTTTGACGTAGGTACACTGTTATGGAAAAGTAGTCGAGATATTATTATTTAGAATGAACGAATGGGAGTGAAACCTAAAAGTAAATATTGGTTAAAAAATAAAGCGTGAAACAAACGCGAAAAACATAAAACATTTAAAAACGCGAATTAAAGCGTAAAACATTTTATTCCATACCTGGGCACTGGCCTGATTGGGTTACAAAATGACTTTTTAAGTAAAATATATTATAATTAAGCTGTAAATACTTGTGATGAACAAAAATAGTATATATACTTACATTTTTTAACAGTCTCTGAAACCAGAATTGAATAATAATTATATTTAAAAAAATATGTAAACAACTTAGATTTTCAATGAAAGTTTAAACTGATTTTATCATAAGGGGTAAAATACTTGGGATTATTGTCTTAGCTCCTAAGCAAGTGCGTATGCCTAAGCTCTAAGTAAGTTACTCCTTACCATCCTATGACCAGTTCTTTGTGCTACATAATGCGCGTAAATACCAAAAAAGAAACAAATTATGAGCAGAACACGCATGACTATCCCCTTAAACCTAATTATTATCTACTAATTTGTTTTCTGCTTCGCGAAATTGTCAGCTGGCTTAATTTTTTCCCTGTTATTTAAAATTATGCCTGGTATATGAAAACTAATTTGTCTTTTGGCTTCAATTATAGCACGACAGTAATGATTGTTCACTGTGTCGTGACCAATGATACAATCAGAGTTTAATTAAAACGTTCGTTAAAGATAATTTTGTCTGTTTCAGCCTTAAATCGATGTCCGTTAATCCATACCTAAAAACGTCATTATGCCCCCTCCACACTCGCTTGGCGCCGCGATTCTCGCAAGAGTGTGAGAGCGGGCTTTACAGACGAAGAGAAGCTTTTTTAATGAAGCAATAAAGCAGGATTTTTTTTATATGTACCTATATTTTTTTAAAGAAGCAGTTCGCGCTTCACAAGCAAGTTAAGGATAAGTATAAAAATTATAAGGACGACGAAATACAAAACAGTGTCATGTACTATTTAAACTAAAGTTTAATAGAGTAAATATTTTCGCAATTTACGGAGAAGCGGAGTTGGTTTAAATAAATACTTTCTTAGAAAGTTTGGTCCACTATGGTCTCTATCGTTTTATGATATGAATATTAAAATATTACAGCTAATACTAATAAAAGTAAAAGAAAATACTGTTTATGTATATGATTCGCTGTTGCACTGTTGCCACGTCGTTGAGCCAAATTTTCTTGTTGAGCCGAGAAGTTATTGTTCGGTGGTGATTCTTCTTCGATATTGTTTCCTTGTGCCGTGTCTTCATGCCGTGCCGGTATATTATTGACAGGCCTCCTGTTGCTATTGTGGTACGTCTCATAAGACAAATTATCTTCATGATAATCTGGATTGCTATACCTATGCCTTGACGTTTCTGCTCTTTCTAATGACGAATCATCTATAATATTGTTTATTCCTCCAACAATTTTATTTTTTACATGATCTACAATTATTTCTTCCATCGTATTTGCAATTCCCTTTCCAATTCTTTTTAGCCAATTGGTCTTGTGTTTTTTCATTCCACTGTCGCGTTTGTTTCTTAAGCTTATTTGTGGAGTATCATTTGGCAATAGATCTTTACACTTATTGTTATAGTTCTGTTTGTTGCCTGCGCATATTTCTGTTTTATCATCCAGCAGATTCTGTTTGGTGATCGGGTCTGTATTATTGGTATGACTTATTGGTCTACCTTCGTTTGTTAATACGTTTCTTTCTGTCGTGTTTGCTGACTGACTCTGTACTTCGTTCTGGTTGCCATAATCCTCTTCAGTGTTATATTTTTGTTTCTTACTTGTTCTTATTGCTTCTGTTGAAGATCTTGACGTGCTATTTTGCGATTCTCTAATTTAAGCGCTTCTTTGTAAAATAACATTTGCCCTCTTCGGACTTAGGTTCGCATTGATGTCATTTAAGTCACCGTAGACCAGGGCTACCTGGATTCATGTTGACCCCTGTAAAAATGGAAAAGTTGTAGTTAGGGGTAAAAAATAGAACATATGTGACGTTCCATCGGTAACGGTACCTATCTTATGGCGATGGCAATGACATTTATTAGAGCGTCCTTAAGAAATTGACAAATTTTAGGTTTAGGTTTTGGCCATTTTTTGTCAATGGAGAATAAATAATTTTACTTTTCATTTTATGAGCCTACCATCAACTATTTCAACGCAATTAAATACATATTAATAATAATACATATATTTAACGGCCTCCTAGCCTAGTCGGTAGTGACCCTGCCTACGAAGCAGGAGGTCCCGGGTTCGAATCCTGGTAAGGGCATTTATTTGTGTGTTCATCACAAATATTTGTTCCTGAGTTATGGATGTTTTCTAACTATATAAGTATTTATATATGTGTGTATATTATATATATCGTCGCCTAGTACCCACAACACAAGCCTTATTGAGCTTACTGTGGGACTAGGTAGATCTGTGTAAAATAGTCCTATAATATTTATTTATTTATACATACATATATATATTATACATAATATATTTAAGTAACATAACATAGTACATACTTAAATATATTTAAACGCACGCATTTTATGTCGAATATCTCTCGACATGTTTCACTCCGTACAACTGACTTAAAATACGTGAGAGACCCGTTTTAGTATACCGGGTGTGGCCTGTAATACGAGCAAAAAAATAAACTGTATGCTGTACTCCTCATACTGACTAACATTTATTCAGCGACTTTTAAAAATAACTTGTATTTTGAGTTTTAATACACTTTTAAAGTTAAATTCTAAGACGCAATGTATTGCGAATTTTGTTATGTTTAAGGCGTGACAAGCAACGTCAATCAAAATGATATAGCGTGGCGATGGCGTCCATTGAAGATAATATTTATTTTGTATGAAAAATAGGGAGTCTAAATACTACATAATTTTTAAAAGTTGTTGAACAAAAGTGTCACCGTTTGAGGAGTACAATCTATGTTTTAATTTATAATAACACACCCGGTATTAATTTATAATATTACTTTTGTGTATTACAATATTTATTACAACACTATTAAATAAATATAAAACATTAAATTACCAGAAAAGTGCTAGATATCGAAACTAAACCCCGAGGACGAGGAAGACCCCGAATCACATGGATGTCCGTAGTAAATAAGAACCTCAAAGAAGCCCAAGTCAATAAACAGACGACCCAGGACCGAGCTACCTGGAGACGCATGATACGGAGGGCCGACCCCAAATAAAATGGGAAAGGGCCAGGCAAAGAGAGAAAGAGAGAGATAAAACATTAAATTAGCTAAAAAATAATAATACAAACTATCTCTAAATATATTTAATTTGTATAAAAAATAGGAAGTCTAGACTTCATATTTTTTTAAAGTTATTGAACAAAAGTCATTGTTTGAGGAGCACAATCTATGTTTTAATATATTTGCTCGTGTTACAGGCCACACCCGGTATCTATTGTAACATCACGCTCCGCGATTGTTGCGCCATTTAGGGTCCCAGCTAAATTGGTTGTTCAATATTTACGCTATAGAATTTCCAATTTAGCATGAACCCTTAATGGCATAACAATCTCATGTGGTGACTGCACTTAAACAAAAAGAAAATATGACATTTATAAGTATTTGTCACAATCTAATTGTTCTACATATATATATACTTATATATATGTAGAACAATATAATCTACATATATATATACTTATATATATGTAGAACAATACTGAAATTAAATAACAAAATAAATAAATCATAAATCTAGCCCTAAATTAGCCTGAGGCATTGTTCCCAGGACGCTGGCCGCGTTCCCCCTCTGCACAGTGAGGCTGAGTTTTTGTGCAAAAAATGCGCCAGCTCGTAGGTCGCCAGACACCCAGATTAGTTTGGTAGAAATTTCTTTTACTAGTTTTTTGGTGTCTGACGACCAAGGACCGAAAGTTTCAATTGCAAGTGCCGCAAATACATAATTCGTTTTCAAGAATGCGTATTTGCGACACTTGGTAATTTGGGCGTCGTCTGCTGCCGTCCCTGGCCTCCTGACAGAGCCCCGGAAGTGGGATGGGGCCAGCGTATCAACACATGTTACATCCCACGCCAGGGGATGACATTTATTAAAACAGATCTACTCACCAATTCTGTACCTATATAGAAGTCCTCTACAAACTGAGATAATAATTTTATCCCATGTCCTTAAATATATGTTACATGGTAATTGTATGTTCGTCACTAGTCAACGTAATCTATTAATAGTAGAAGTAGATAATTGTGGTTACAGAAATATTTCATTATGTTACGATTCCTTATATGGTAAAGAGGATAACCCGGGTTAACAGGATATCACGCAGCTGGCATGATTTCATAATTTATTTTAATTTCCTGCTAATAAAACATCAAGGCTCAAGGCCTTAGCATTTTTTCTAAAGAAAAACGGTTACAAAATAATTCGGCCCGCAATGTAAAGCAACACACAAGTTACGAGAGCTTTATAAAGTAAACTGCCAACGCTTGTTGGCGTTAGCAAGTTTTCGTTGCTATAAAAATGGTTATACAAAGAAATTAGAGAATATATAATGCTGAAACTCACAAATAACTTAACGTTATATTATGATTGCTAATCATTAAAAAAAAAGTGCTGCTTGAAAACCTCATTCATTTTAAAGATTTACCATATCATGCACGACCAGATTTATTCGTGTCCATACTTTAGGTAAGTAGTTATAGGTACCTACCTAAAAATATGTTTTTTTATTACCTACCTAACCTTGCTTGGCTCAACCCAAGTTCACACGAATCTACATGCTAAATGTTTTTAAACAAACTTTGCAATAATTTAACACGAATAGGAATTTCAGAGTGGATTGAAAAACTACACAAACAAATTTCAAAGTCTTTCTATTATCACAAATAACGAAACAAATAAAAGACTAGTCCCCGAGTTCCTCATAGCCCTGTTTCCTTGTTGCTTAAACACTTTTGGAAGAGCTTTAGAAGTTAATTTCTTATGTTTCATCTTTCCTGTTCTCCAATTAATATCTTCATCATCTGTTACATTAATCACAGTAAAGAAGCATTGATTTACACTATTCATCGCAAATACATTGTCTCCATAAACTTTTATAGTGCAGTTAGTGTAAAATTCTATACTTATTTCTTCACTAAGTCTTACACTATGCGGCATTCCAGCTTCATCCATAATCGTTTTTATATCATAATGCTCGTAGCCCCAAACGTAAGAACTATCGAATTTCGCCAGAACATTGCCGGTTAAAATCGCTAAGTAATCTATCTGTATGAAAACAGTTACTTTAGTTGCACCTAAAATCGCTGTAGCGTCCTGTTTTGGACCTAAAGTTACAGCAAAAGACGCATTAGCAATAGGAATGTTTTGCGTTTCAGAAAAATCCCTTCCAAAATTAGATTGCATGCTCCAATTCTTATTTATGCTGTGTACATCAATTACATGTATTATCTCTGCGGGAAATACGTCCTTCTGTTTATACACACACGTCACATTATCCTCTATATTTCCTGTTAGTGTAATTATTTGGGAATTTTCCGTTGCGTAATTATTGTACGTCTGTAACCTGTTCAAAATAACTTCCTCTTGTATAACGTTTATTTTAGTTCCGTTTGGTTTTAGAACCGTTTTAACTGGTTCTAATTCATAATTCTTATATACATCGTTGTTGTTATCAAAGAAAACCTCAGTTTGTAGTCCAGTTAGTGTAAATAAGGCTTTCTGTAGCAATTCATCTGTAATATGGAATAGTTCTTTATGGTTTGCGTTTAGATCTCTTGTCCCTGATTGGCCAGTGGTTCGAACGGTGACTTCGTTAGACTCTGAGACTTGGATCTGAATCTGTATTTGTGCGAATGTCTTTGACAGGGTTGACAGGGCACACAGGATAACTGGTAGTAGTATCCGCGCGATGGACATCTGAAATATACAAATAAAATATTAAGTCATTAAAGAAAGAATGCGAATAATTATTGCCTATGGTATTTATAGTGCAAAATACACTAATAGTGCACAAAAAATTGTAATATGACTAGATAAGAGCTTCGTCGTTGTGTTCTGAAAACGTCACAATGCAATTTTGGAAGCATAACACCTTGGCTATACTCTAAAGAGGTTTACAAATTGATTAACTATATAAATTCGGGACAATTTCAAGACGCTCTAGATATTTTAATATTGTCACTTCAAAGTAAAACTTACACAAAAATACAACGTCTAAAGTAATGCTATTCCAGTAGTGTATTATCAAAAAAAAAAACAATAAATAATAATTAAAATACTAACCTTCTGGCCTTTTCTAACACTTAATACAACATAACACATTTCACACCATAGTATAAATACAACTGATCATCTTTAAATCAATTTTAACGCAAAATGTATCTAAAATTCACATTAGAACCAAAACTCACCAAGAAATCTGTCACAATTTTTAGCAACGTCGTATCTTGCAACTAAACCAATACGAAGATACGAGCTTTACTTTAAATGTAAATTTGTTACTTATCGAGTTTTAGAATACTAAATGAAGTTTTATTTCTAATTGAATTTGAATCTTATGAATTAAATATAAGACTCGTTTTTCGGTGACAGACGCAAAGGTTTTGGCCACTTTCGGCGTATAGAATAACATCATAACCAGTTTTAAAGTCAAGGTTGATCGTTCGGTAATGTTTATCTAATATTCTACGAGCTTTAAAGTAAATGCCAGACGGATGAAGTAAGACAGGGTCATATCTCGATGACGTATACTTACCGTCTGCAATTGTTTTGTGTTTTGATCGCTATTTGTCAACTTTGTCATTCGTTGCTCTGGTTACAATTGAGCCACTTGCAATATCCCACTAACTCGGGTTAACCGGTTAAACCTGGGTTACCATGGTTACTAGTACAATTTGACACTAGGTTAACGGTTTAACCGCTTAACCCCAGGTTAGTGGGATGGCGCAAGTGGCGCTAACCGGACTAAGTGAAAAACAAATCTTATCATCCTTGTCAACACATACCTTACCCTAATTTAAAACTTTAAAACAACGACTTTATCCCTGTATGCATGGGCGTCGCCAGGGTAGGGGAGAGAGGGAGTAGCCCCCCCCCCCCGAGTAAAATTAGTAACTAAATGTACGGGAGGGGTCCCGTCGGCCATCGGCAATGCTCGTAGCGTGTAGCTTGCGCTGGCAGTGAATTCGATAATCTCATTTAAACATAACTTACAAGGGAATAGGTAAAATGGTAAAACAACCAGATACATGTATAGATGCTTTTATTTGTATAACAATATTGCTTTCACATGTTCGTATAACAGATTTAGTGGGTACTTTTGATCGCAAATACAACTAAAGGTACCATTTCTCTCATGAGCTTGGTAAAGTTAAGCGGTGCTAGTCTGTGCGGAAAGAGAAGAGTCGTGAAATGTAGGGGAGCCCATACATTCTACGACTCTTCTCTTTCCGCACAGACTTTAGTATAGTCCGGCAAGAAATTGTAGAAAATTATTGAGGGCGCCACTTCCTACGACCGTACTGTCACATCTATGACGTAAAACGCTTAAACATGGCAACAATTTAGTATGGATTTTCGGTCGATTTGATCAGAAATGAAATTGGCGTCAATCACCAATTTTAGATTGATGGTGATATGGCGGTTGAACTCGGCGAGCCTAATTGGCGTTTGCGTCCGCACGTCCTGATTCGATCGGTCAATTTAATCAGATTGGCGAAAAATTTACTAGTCTGGATACGCCTTACTTTCTACTATTTTATGTCGCACTATAGAGGTAGCAGAATTTTGGGACAGTAACTAGTTAACTAGTTTTCCAGGCCGTATCAATCTACAAGATTTTCCAATATTATATGCCTATTATTCCAGCTTGAGGATTCATTTGAAGAAAAGTCACATTTCCCGGAAGTGCGATCTAATCTGAACCTTAAATCGTAATGTTAAAGTTGAAATTCTATTGGCGCGTATGTGCTTGATAAATCGTACTGTGCCTGGTAAAAGGTTGATATAGTTTGTCAAAGGACTGTCTCATATCAATCATAGACAGAATCATACTATCTTTGTCTTACCCTAGTACTAGCACCCAAAAGAAAAGGATGAGTATAGTTTTCCTGGTTCTTACTGACTGACAAATTGGTTTGACCAACTATATATGTATTACATTTTTACTTAGCATAATACAGCAGACCATAACTTCTTACCAACTGCCCGAGTTAAACGGTAGACCTATAGTTGTGTACAAATTGAGAACCCTTATTTGGAAGATTGATAAAATCTTTTGATTAGGTGGGATACAATCGGTTGAGGGTCCATTTTTATACGGAAGGACACATCCCAAGTTTAAAGCGTAGTTAAGAGTCGTCTAAACTAACATTGCAGCGACTTCACAGAACAAAGTGAGGAAGGGTCAATAATAAACGTAATTTTCATAGAATTTTGACACTAATTAATAGCCATTGCCACACACACACCGTGGCAAATGTAAATGTCATGCAAAGTTAGGTCGGTCCGTCTCTATACTAATTTGTTATCCAAAACAATATTACCTACTAGTGTGTAGATAATTTTGCTCGAATTACTAATCACTTTTGCTGATAAAATTAGGTTGGTTTCATAGACTAGGAATCCTCTAGACCGAGTTTAGAGCAATTATTTCATGAAACCGATGCTGCCAAAAATACTGGGGTGCGGGGGACGAGGTCAGCGAGGTCCCGTGCCGTGATTGATCCGTTCAAAGACACGGACGTCACACAAAGACACTTTCGACTGGAAAATTGAGTAAAACTACCGTATGCGTGGCAGAGTGGGGAGAGCTACTATGCTCAGTCTGGAGGATGTCTTGTCTGTGGTTGGTTTAAAATTACAAATCAAAGTTTCATCTAGCATTATAAATAATACAAAAAGAATTAAATAAATTTAAAGCTATTTATAACTAAATTAATTACATCTAGTGGGTATTTAAGGCGAGATACGCCCAGATGTGGTATTCTCGGTCTAACAAGTTTAAGTTTCGAATTTACCTAAACAACTTTACAATTACAAAAAAGTTAATTCGATAGAAAACACCACGAATCGGTCTGGATCTACCTCGCCTTAGATGTTGCTTTATCACTATCAGATTATTTAAATTTGTTTCATTCTGGCTGTACATTATGGTCTAGTAACAAAAATAACTTTAACCTCGTAAGACCCACCATACAAAGTTTTCAATTATTTAATTTGAACCTTATTCTATAAGTAAATTAGAACGAATTTCGTTTGTTTTGAAAAGCAATGAAACAACGGAAATGCTACTTTATTTGGTTCATGAAAGGTTCAAATTAGGTTGCACGAATATGTACATTGTAATGTACATTTAGTCTCAGGAGGTTAAGGCCAGTTGTAACTTTCGTTAGGTAAATGTTTCTTTTTACCCGACTACGGCAACGCAAAAGGAGGGTTAATCATGTAGCATTATCTGGTTTTATCTGGATATATCGGACATTAAAAGAATAACTAAAAGTATTTATGCAGAATAAATACATAAGCATAAATTATGCTTGATTCGACATCTCTGTACATAAGTAAAAAGTTAAAAAAACTTTATAATGATTACAATTAGGATAGGACCTTTCAAGTTTACAATGTTTGGACTAATCACCAAACGGGCATACAAAGTAATGTCAGATGTATTTGAGTTATTCCGAAAATGCACTTATATGATGAAATTTTGATTGATTTTCAGAAATACCCTACTTTTTGAAGTACATATTCAGAATTATCTGAGCACACCTTATATGGGGCATTATCTATGAAAAGGGACCTTATTGTCGATGGCGCTTACGCCGCATAGCGTCGCGCGGCATTGTATTTATCCATTATATCGACAATAAGGTCCCTTTTCATAGATAACGTCACATATAGGTAAATCAAAATTGGGATCAAGATAGTTTACCACGTTCGAAGGCCAAATGTTTGTTTCCTAGAGGATAAAAAATAGCCATTTTTCAAAGATGGAAAAAGCCTTTTTTAACCTCTTGGGTGAAAAATTGTATTTCTATCGGCATGATCGTAGTATTCGTAGTAAACCTGAGCTTACCCTTTGACCGTTAAAACGATAGTTGTCGAATTTTGTATATTTTACAGATATTCCCTAGTCACAAGCGTCCATATCCTACGCTGACCGCTTGCCAAGAATCCAGGCAAAATAAAACAATACGTCACCGTCACAATTCGCAACTTTTCACATTACTATACCAATGAAAGAGTCCCACAATGATCAGGATCACATACTATATGAGTCCGTGCCTTTTCTTGTATTCCTCGAGATTGAGCGAACGTTTCGGTCCGCTCTCTTTGACTTTCGCTGTGACCGCGGGTTTTGGTGTTACGTTTGAACTAACTTCTGGAACAAAACGGTTCATGTCAATATCTGATCAGGGTAAGCAGCCAACGTGCCAATCGTAGCGAACGAAACGCAGCTGTCTCTTTCGCACTAATATGGAAGGGTGATAGAGAGAGATGACTACGCTACGCCACAGAGCGTAAACGATTGGCACGTTGGCTAGGCACTCCGTCAGTTTTATCTTATTCTATAAAACTATTCAGTACCTTCATATTCGCCGTACACAATATTCAGGGTTGAAAAAACACCCTTTATGATATAGATTTATATTTACCCCTTTACAGTTAGTGTAGCATGTATTTTGTACGTGATGGAGTGTCTAACGTTTCTCAATCCAACGGAGCAGCGGCTGACGTTTACGAAGTCTAATAATATGTACTTATTGAATCGGGAGGAAATGACGTTTACAAGTGACAATGAATCAGAAGTACTAACTGCTACCGCGGACGCCTACGGGGAGGTCTAAAATCTATATTGATGTCGAAGGGTAGTGTCTAACTCCGTTTCTGTATGTATTCGCTATTGTTTCTCAACCCACCAACGGAGCGGCGGCTGACGTTCACGGGGAACTTGGGTCATAAAAGTGTACTTACTGCTACCGACGCGGACGGGGAAGTCCAAATCTATATTGATGTCGAAGGGTAGTGTCTAACTCCGGTTCTGTATGTATTCGCTATTGTTTCTCAACCCACCAACGGAGCGGAAGCTGACGTTCACGGGGAACTTGGGTCATAAAAGTGTACTTACTGCTACCGACGCCGACGGGGAGGTCCAAATCTATATTGATGTCGAAGGGTAGTGTCTAACTCCGTGTCTGTATGTACTTGCTATTGTTTCTCAACCCACCAACGGAGCGGAAGCTGACGTTCACGGGGAACTTGGGTCATAAAAGTGTACTTACTGCTACCGACGCCGACGGGGAGGTCCAAATCTATATTGATGTCGAAGTCGTGTAGCGAATACAGACTCGCGTTGTCCGTAGATTGGGATTTCGGCCTTTCTGAGTCTGGATTGTGCTGAAAAGGAAATGTTTCAAATGTATTAATCTTCTTCTCCCTCGTGTTGTCCCGGCATTTCGCCAAGGCTCATGGAAGCCTGGGGTCAGCTTGACAACTAATCCCAAGAATTGACGTAGGCACTAGTTTTTACGAAAGCGACTGCCATCTGACCTTCCAACCCAGAGGGGAAACTAGGCCTTATTGGGATTAGCCCGGTTTCCTCACGATGTTTTCCTTCACCGAAAAGCGAGTGGTAGATATCAACTCATATTTTGTACATAAGTTCCGAAAAACTAATTGGTACGAGCCGGGGTTTGAACCCGCGACCTCCGGATTGAAAGTCGCACGCTCTTACCGCTAGGCCACCAGCGCTTTTTAAATGATTTAATACTATGAATAAAGTAATTAATCAAGAGAATAAAATATATCTAAATCTGTCTAAGAAAAAATCATACCTTTTGAGTTTATCAGCTAAAATCTTAGAGCATTTAATAACTGGAGTGGTCATTAAGAGCTTACCCCTCTTCGGAAAAACATGGCTATTTATACGTACAAACGATGTAGAAATAGCAAACACATTTGACGTCCCCTCCCCCGCAAAAATCGGCAGTCTGTTTCGTAAAGAAAATGACAGCGATGACATCTCCAGTTACTAAATGCTCTAAGGCTAAAATAGATGGCACTGTATTGTGTCATTTTTTATAGTAACCGCATTGTCAAACGTCAACGTTTTACAATTAGTGTGAACACTTATCACAACTGCGGCGGTAGCACGGTCGCATTTTTATCGCCTGTCACCGTGCCTGTCGCGTTCTAACAAGTATTTAAGAGCAAAAGTGACAATTTATAAAAATGCAACCATGCTACCACCGCTGTACAGCACAATCTATATTTCTGAATACGAGTACACATTTCTTTAATAATCTATTTATAGATGAATAGAATTCATTCTTAGTTTCGGGCGGCCAGTTACTAAAAGTGGCCAGTAACTGGCGAATACCCTATTGTGTTTTCAGCAAAACAATTTAATTTACATAGGGTAACTTGCCAGTAACTGGCTGCCCTAAACTAAAAATGAATTCTATTCACCTATATATAGAATTCATTTTAGTATAAAGTGGCCAGTTATTGAAAACTGAATTCTGTTTACTAAAATGAATTCTGTTTATAGGTGAATAGAATTCATTTTTAGGGTTCCGTACCCAAAGGGTAAAACGGGACCCTATTACTAAGACTTCGCTGTCCGTCCGTCCGTCCGTCCGTCCGTCTGTCACCAGGCTGTATCTCACGAACCGTGATAGCTAGACAGTTGAAATTTTCACAGATGATGTATTTCTGTTGCCGCTATAACAACAAATACTAAAAACAGAATAAAATAAAGATTTAAATGGGGCTCCCATACAACAAACGTGATTTTTGACCAAAGTTAAGCAACGTCGGGAGTGGTCAGTATTTGGATGGGTGACCGTTTTTTTTTTTTTTGCTTTTTTTTTTTTTGCATTATGGTACGGAACCCTTCGTGCGCGAGTCCGACTCGCACTTGCCCGGTTTTTAGTTTAGGGCGGCCAGTTAATGGCGAATCACCTTATTATGGAGGAAGCCCTAATGAAACTTACTTCTAATCTCTCCCTCTCCTGTCTCTCTCTCGCCGCTTTCTCTTCCTCCTCTTTCTGTTTCATCTCTTCCGCCGCCGCTTCCTCGTTCCGCATTAGTTCCTTAAAATAAATATATTGAAAATGTTAGAGAAAAACGGAACGTAGTTTGACTGGTCGTAAATGTTTTCGTGTATTGAATTTATTTATTATTTTTAGTTTCGCTTTAAAAGTTTTTATTCGCATAGGAAACTAAGGGAACTTCAACCCTCAATTCATACATTTAGGGGATAAATTTCGAGGTAAAGAGTAAGAGATGTTTGTTACTTCGGCATGCAACAATGGCAGAATAAATTTACACAAATAACTAGTTTATTCTTATCTGGAAAAAAGACATAGAACTATGCGCTATTACTATTGTATCTCTGAATTATCCGCAAAGGGATTAAAATCCAATACATGAGTTCTAAAAGCTATAGGTAATATTGTTAGTCACATATTCACTGAAATGGTTTATTATGGATATGGATTATTTATGGTGGTATATTAGTAGTAACAAGCAAATTATTGTATAAAAATACCTGTGCCCTGCCTCCCTGGTGAGATTTGAAGTTCATGACCGGTTTCGTATGCCGCCTGGTGAACGGGTCATCTGTTTTCTTTCCCTTCATAGCTTTCACCTGTAAACATGTAATAAAATATGTTTTTTATGACTTTTCTAAATCATATGGAAAATTCAGATCGCGTGGTTAGCACTTGAATTTTGTGTGATGATATGGACCATGTCAATGAAAATCGAATTCACTTTATCCGAACATGCAAGGGTGATAGAGAGGTAGATAACTTATTCTTCTTCTTCTTCCTCGCGTTGTCCCGGCATTTTGCCACGGCTCATGGGAGCCTGGGGTCCGCTTGGCAACTAATCCCAAGAATTGGCGTAAGCACTAGTTTTTACAAACGCGACTGCCATCTGACCTTCCAACCCAGAGGGTAAACTAGGCCTTGTTGGGATTAGTCCGGTTTCCTCACGATGTTTTTTCTTCACCGAAAAGCGACTGGTAAATATCATATGATACTTCGTACATAAGTTCCGAAAAACTCATTGGTACGAGCCGGGGTTTGAACCTGCGACCTCCGGATTGAAAGTCGCACGCTCTTACCGGTAGGCCACCAGCGCTTCATAGAGAGGTAAATAACGAAATTAAGAATTTCCTGTTTCGCATATGGCCGTCAGATTGTGGCGCTAGTGGCGCCCTCTTTTTTTGTTTAATATTCCCTATTATATATAAATAATTTTATATATAATAGGGAATATTAATATTAATAATATTAGTATTAACTAACCTCCTCCATAATGGCTTTCTCCGCTGATTCCACGTTCATCTTCCTGTTTCTATTATTGATGTACGATATGCTCTGTATAGAGGATGTTCTAGTTTTGTCGAGGTGGTTCGCCCGCTCTTCTAACTCTTGTATTTTGGCGTTTAAGTCGAATACTGTTTCGTCGTCACCCCTGTTTTAAAAAACACAAGTTATAAAAAAAAATAGATTTATTAAAGGCCTGTGCACACCGGATGCGTGTGCGTAGACGTGCACGTTGTAATATACAGATCCTTATGAGAGCCGGCACACCGCTTGCGTGACGTGTGCGTGCGCGGCTCCTACGTTTTAGTGCACGCGCCGTGCACGCAGCCGGTGTGCTCTGGCCTTAATTATAAAAAAAGACAGACAGACATTAAGGGAGTTATAGACCGGGTACAAATTCCGTTCACGCCTCGTGAACGTCAGCTGCCGCTCCGTTAGTTGAATAACAATCGTCTACCGAAAAAGTAAAACATTTTTTTTGTTTTTTTTTCTGATTGAGAATAAAATTCATCAAATTACAGATAGCTGATTATTTTAAATTAACTTCTTTACCTGAATGTAATTTTCAAAATTCTCAACAGAGAAATGACTATAGTAGTTTGTGTTACAAGGGATCAAAATGATATACCTATTTCCGTCAAGGGCGTACATTGAATCCTGAGCGTAATGAGGGATTCAAGTGTTAACGCCCAAGACGAAATAATTTTGATACCGTGTGACACATACTGCTTTTCACATCAACTATAAGGAAATTGTTATGTACCAAAATATGTATTTTACCAACAAAAAAAATAGTATGCAAGAAAGAAAAATCGTGTCCTAGTACAGAAAAGTACAACTTTGATCCCTCCTAGCAGGGAAGAAAAGTGCCACTTTGATCCCTCCTAGCGGGGAAGAAAAGGCCCTTTTTCGAATAGGTGATGTGAAAAAATTATTGTTTTTCTACGTGTTCCAAGTGGTTGCAGCTCCTCACTCCAACAACGTACCAGCAACTGATGTTTACGAGACTAAAAACTAGAGATGCAACGGATAGTTGTTTGGCCGGATACCGGATATTCGGCCTGACCATCGTCCGAATATCCGTTATCCGGCCGCCGAATATTCGGCCAGCGAATCTATACCTACATTTCGGTTTTTGAGGTGCGCATTCTGCAGGTTTGACCTGTTTCCTAGTGAACGTTTCGCGTGGACACATTTCTAGGTTCGAAATGAGTGCGCGTGCAAGGCAGTGGAATGTTTAAACTGTTTATAAATAATAAACAAGTACGATTATGACCGTGGCTGTTTCTTAAATCCAATTTGTTTACTCCAAAATCAAGCAATGTTACTATCCGGTATCCGGCCGGATAGTAGGTCACTATCCGGTATCCGGCCGGATATTAAATAAATGGTCGGCTAGGCCGGATACCGGATAGTAACCGAATATCCGGTGCATCTCTACTAAAAACAACTCATGCGTCAGCCAGATCAAAAATCAACCTTAGGTACGTTTGTTTTAATTGGTCGTATTTCCTCTTCACGCAAACATATTGTTGTCTCACCTTAATTGTGCGACGTCTCTTTCTTTCATGAGTTGTGTTTTCTTCATGGCGTAATTTGTGGGATGTGATCTGAACCTATCTTTTTCTTGTACTATTTTTTCTACGTCTTCTTCCTGAGAAAGATAAAAAAAAATTGTAAGAAAAAACGTAATGTATAAATAACACAAAGTTACTTAATTAATAATCTAAACTTGAAGCAGGCAAGAGCAAAATGGATCATTTTAAAAAGAACCTAAATTTCGGAAAAGTTCCACATCAGTTTATCGGAACACAAAACGTCGAAAACAAGACGTTACGTTTATAAATGTGAGGTATTAAGGTTATAACCGCCTTGTTTATTCTAACATGTCACTCACACGCCAACATTATTACAATAGAATCATACAAGAAATTTGAAAGAACGGAAGTGATTTTGCCTAAAAAGCGCGTCTTCGGCGTTATGGACATGATTAACTAACACCCCGTATTTGGCGTTCATAAGGTAAAATTAGCACAAGTAGCACCCGTAATAGTTATTTACGATACAAGTGCGGAAAAGAGGAAATTCGAAACGAGTGGCGATAAATTCTGTGTAATTCGCAAATCGACACGAGTTGCGAATTACCTATTCGCACGTGTATCGTACAACGTTTTACAGTACATATGGCCCTTTAAACTTTTAACATACGCACGAAAAGTGCTATTTTACGCACTAGTGCGGGAAAATAGGACCATATGTACTGTAAAATATTCTTTTACTATAGTTATTTGTACAACAAGAGATCAAAGTTTGATATTTCTTCGAGTGCTTATTTTGAGTCCCGTGCAAGCGAAAGATTCTATAATAGATTCACGAGCGTAGCGAGTGAATCTAATTTAGAATCTTGAGCGTAGTAAGGGATTCAAAAGCGCACAAGATGTAAATAACTTTGATCTCGTGTAGTACACAAAATTTTTCACCCTAAGCAGTGAGAACATACCTAGAGGGACAGAGATAATAAAACCCACATATCGAACTTGTTGAAATGACATTTGACTATAAAGGTCACTTGAATGTCAAGTGAGACACTTAGTGAGCAAAATGCGATTTTGCTCACTGAGTGAGACAAAATTACTCAGTGAGCAAAATCGCATTTTGCTCACTGTTTTTAAGAAGCAAAGTACCCTTGTTCGAGCTGCTGAGGTGAAAAAATATTTTCTTTTTCATCATTTAAAGAAGGCATATCCTTACCTTAAATTCATACATAAGCGCTTCCTTAACTTCTACTATCTTGTTCCTCACAAAGTCCATGGTGGGTGGTTTTTTGTTCGCGTCCTTTATAGCTTTGTGCCATTTTTGGAACTCGCTGTCCGTGAACTCCTGCAAATTGAGCTTTGTTAGTAGGGGAATAAGGTTCAGTTTGGTTTGTGTTACAATCAGGGACTGATTGCAGTTACAAATGTGTCAGACTTATTGTTTAGTCTAAGACAAAAAATAAGGCTAGGTCAGTCTATGTAAGATTTTCCCCAAACATACCACCCCCAAACCAGCGGAGCGACACTCCTCCTTTCGGGCATTCTCGGCTCCGTTCGGCTCAGCATTGCTCCGAGCAATTATTAGGGTTGGCACCACTTCACGTCCCTTTGCGTGCACGACCACAGATAAGATAATGACTTGAATTTTGACAACCCTAAATAGCCGAAAGCGATAGTGCCACAACATGATTCGTCCCTGAAGCGCTGTCAAACTTCAGTTTTGTAGGAAGTGACTTTTTTGTACAGTAGTACTATTATTTATTCTGTGCCCACACTGTTACAGCCTGGCAAAAAAGAGTAGAAATTAAAAAGTGGCAACACTAGTGTCGTCCCGTTCTCTTATATATGTCGGCGGCCGGTCGTAAGATCAGGCATATCGTGAAACGTGAAAATCTTTGACTCGTTCCCTGAGTCGACGGAGCCCCGCGTCGGGGCTCCTATTTCTGGGCAGTTTGCCCTTCGGGCATCTGAAGCAACCTAACGAACCTATCCGACCTATGTATTGGTTTAATGTGACTATCATCAAAACATTACACAGGAACATTACGATCTGCCTGATCTTCCGATCGGCCTACGGCATATAGATTGATTTGAAAGGGACGACACTACAGTGTTGCCACTTTTTAATTTCTACTCTTTTTAGCCAGGCTGTAACTGACACATACCACCGCCCACACTGTTAACTCGTAAACCTTATTACAAAGGGCAATAAGGTCCACCGATGGACAGTTAAGAGTGTTGCTGATTGTACAATAGTACATTGTAGGAGAGGACGGAAAACCGCTAAAAGATGGACGAGTGCGTTCGAGGGCCGACACGTTAGTGGAGGCCCTCAAATAATACGAGTCCATCTTTAGCGTTTCCGGCCGAGGCATTACATAGTGCTTTTCACGACTACTGCGAGGAAATAAGAAAATATTTGCATAACTATAAGTACTAGCCCGCGATTTCTCTGGTAGCAAACTACTAGCCACTGCCTGTGCTGTCTCTTGAGTTTCGGTAGGCGTCAGCGTAAGAATATCATTTTCTTCACTAGAAGAACTCATTTTTATAGCGAGTGTAGATACGTGTTTCTTGTATTTTTAGTCAAACACAATTTACACTATCCAATTCAGTAAGTATTTTCAGATCCCGCCTTTTTTACTTTTTTTATCACTTTTAAGAGGCGTTTTTCTGTTATTTGCTTGAATACGACTCTAAACTTAGAAGCGTTTTTGCTAAAAAAACCACAAACAGCTACAAAAGTAAAAAACGCCTTAAGCGTGAACTGAATGGATAATTGTAAAAAAAATGAACTGAATGGTTTTGACATTTCTTTTTTTTTAACAAGAAATTGGTCCTATACATAACCTAATTTTATTTTTGAAGGAAAAAGTTGGGCCAAAAAAGACCTATTGATTTTTACGTTTTAAATGATACTCATTGCTGTAGCGAACCGTCACCAATGACAGATGATGATAACAATGAAACATTGTAGTAGTGGTGGTTCAGGTACAGCTATTGCCTACTTTCCAGCTTGGTTTTAGACCATCTATTGCCACATTTCCGTGTGGCGTGAAAAATTAATATTTACCTGGTTACTGACAAACTCCAATCGGAATACTCTATCTTGTGTCCCGTGGCGTAGTTTCAGTCCCTTGTTCGTTCGCGTGTTCCCCAGATTGTACACTTTCGCTGTCTCGTATACGTCTATTATTTCTGCTACCTGAAATTTATATTATATCTTATCTTATACTAGCAATTCTTGTTTATTTATATATATATTTCGGGGACCTCGGAAACGACTCCAACGATTTCGATGAAATTTGCTATATGGGAGTTTACGGGGGCGATAAAACGATCTAGGTCTTATCTCTGGAAAAACGCGCATTTTTGAGTTTTTATACGTTTTCCGCGCAAAGCTCGGTCTCCGCGATAATTTATATATAAACTTCGAGCAACACCGGAAGGGGTATTAGCATTATTTCCCCTCTGCCGAAGCACATGCCCAACTGGGCATGCGCAAAACGGTGCGTGTTGTGACTCATCCGTACACAAAAAGAGATTGAGATGTTCAAAATTTGACTTTGACATGTGTCATTTTCTATGTATTTCAGTCATCATTACAGATTGGATTTTGTATCTAGTGAGAAGTGCGACTGTGTGCACGTTTCTTCTCTTTTTCACATCTTAAGTTCAATTCAATCATCATAATATACGAATTTTGACTTATTTTTTGGATTTCGTACAGTTTTGCATGCAGTTTATAACTCACCCTGTATACAGGATTTCCGTTGTTGTTGCCAATTCCGATCCGGACGAAACAGCCTGTGACCACTCGGGCGAAGAATGGTAGGTGCACTAATCTTTCTAATTTAAACCTGCCAACAATATATAAGACAAGTAATACAACATTTTTGAAATAATGGAACTTGTTAAAATAATCACCGCCTAGGGCGTCATTATTTTTCGTCCACACAGAACGAGCCGCCTCGCGATAAATTGCCGCGCGAGGCAGCTCGGTTTGTGTAGACGTGCCTCGGCCGAGGGAATGCGGTTCGTTCTGTGTGGACCCGCCTATTCGCACTCGAAGCTTTTTGACACCTGCTTTATATAACCATAATACATCTTAAAACCATAACAATTAGCTCTATGGTAAAAGTACTAGTGCTCGACATGCTAATGTCCAATAGATGACACCTAGCTGTCACCTCTATTGACAATGACTTAAGTTTCAAGATGACACGTACTGGGACCGCGTCGTGACGATCTGTGGAAAAATGTGACGATCTGGGAGCCCAAGAAGTCAATATTTTGAAGACATGAATGAAATGTACATTTTTTTTGGAAAACGCTCATTTGCGCGTTATAATGTTAAATCACAAACCTGCTTAGCCTAAGTTTGTTGATCTGATCCCTGCTGTCCGCGTACTTGACTTCTTTAACTTCTTCCCGTTCTCTCTTCTTCTCCGTTTCTTCTCCACCGGTCGAGGATGAACTCGACGACGCGCTGGACCGACGACCGCGACCTGAATAAAAATAGTATATTTACAGATGTGCAGGTTTCAAAAAAGGTAGGTAGAAAAGTTCTCGGAAATGCCAGGAAAATTTCATAGGAAATTAAGATTTTTTTTTATTTTGTAAACGGAGAATTTCGAATACAAATATGCGTGTATTAACCGAATTCACGGAAACGCACGACTAGCGTTAAAGTGCTAACCATTGGTAGGGTGCCAACAATAGGTTAGTTTTAACTATACTCATGGACAAATTTAGAGGAACGCAAGAAAAGGTAATTACTAGATATGGCACCGAGTGTATTTACCTTGTGATTTATTGTCACCTGAGTCAGATCCATTGTCATATGATTCAGATCCATTTAGAGGAACGCAAGAAAAGGTAATTACTAGATATGGCACCGAGTGTATTTACCTTGTGATTTATTGTCACCTGAGTCAGATCCATTATCATCTGATTCAGATCCATTTAGAGGAACGCAAGAAAAGGTAATTACTAGATATGGCACCGAGTGTATTTACCTTGTGATTTATTGTCACCTGAGTCAGATCCATTGTCATCTGATTCAGATCCATTTAGAGGAACGCAAGAAAAGGTAATTACTAGATATGGCACCGAATGTATTTACCTTGTGATTTATTGTCACCTGAGTCAGATCCATTGTCATCTGATTCAGATCCATTTAGAGGAACGCAAGAAAAGGTAATTACTAGATATGGCACCGAGTGTATTTACCTTGTGATTTATTGTCATCTGATTCAGATCCATTTAGAGGAACGCAAGAAAAGGTAATTACTAGATATGGCACCGAGTGTATTTACCTTGTGATTTATTGTCACCTGAGTCAGATCCATTGTCATCTGATTCAGATCCATTTAGAGGAACGCAAGAAAAGGTAATTACTAGATATGGCACCGAGTGTAATTACCTTGTGATTTATTGTCATCTGAGTCAAATCCATTGTCATCTGATTCAGATCCATTTAGAGGAACGCAAGAAAAGGTAATTACTAGATATGGCACCGAGTGTATTTACCTTGTGATTTATTGTCATCTGAGTCAGATCCTGAGTCGTCAGAGTAGATGTCTGACGCTTTCAGTTTGACGCTCTGTTTGCTCGAACCGCCTATCAGTTCTTCATCTGCATCCTGTAAATAATATAATTTAATCATTGGCTGTTGGTTGGTGCTCAGAGGCAAGAGATTTCTTTAAGGGAATTGTTTGAGCAATTGAAGCCTTTATCCCCGCTCCGAGTCGTTGTTGGTGGTGATACTCATCGTGGTTCAACGCGGTAACGCGGCGAGCGTGTTGGGCACCTTTGCGCTTGCTGTGGGATTTCCGACTGAATGTTTTGTTTTTAATGAATGTGTAGGTGTTTTTCGAAATATTTTTTTAGATTGCTAATTGTAACAGCAGGCGTTCTACATGACATTAAAGCTCTGAAAGGGGCATCTACGTGTCGGATCTATATCCCTACGCAAGCATCAAAAGACCGGGATTTATAGGCCCGTGAAATCCAAGGAGATACAAATAATAATAATCTAGAGCAGGGGTCTCCAAACTTTTTTACCTTGGCCCGCGGGCCGGGGTTTGGAGAGCCCTGATCTAGAGGATAATTCTTGAAGTTTTCGAGGAATATTAACCTCGTAAGGCCGGGTGACTTTCGTTCGTTTTAGAAAACAACGAAACAAATGAAATGCTACTTTATGTAGTGTTTAAAAGGTTCGAATTAGATTGAAAGAGATTGTACATTGTAATACACATTGGGCCTTACGAGGTCAAAAAAGTAACTTACATCATCATCATCCTTATCCTTGTCTTTTTGTTCCGCCTCCCTTCGTTTCCTCGCCAAATTGTCCCTTGTGACCTTAGCATCGCGCTGGGCCCTTAGAGCGGCCATGGCGTTTTGCCGCCGGTCGTCCACGTTGCGTTTACGCTCCGTTTTCGCGCCGAATAGGGGGGAGGCTGAACGCTCTGACGGCTCTGAAAAATTAAGACGGATGTAGTTTTGACCAGGGATGTTGCGAATATCCGCATCTGCATCCGCATCCGCGCAAAATCGATGCGGAGCTTATGCGGATGCGGATGTCCAACGAGTCGGTACAGGAACGTCTTAGCGGCGGCGTAAGTGCTAGGTAATTTCGACATTACCTATAACGAAATCGTCTAAATCTAGAAAAGTCGGCCAAGTTACTGTTTATTAAATATAACGCACCTATATTCTTGCTCAAATACTAAATGTTTCGTTTTTTTTAATAAAAATTACTAAAAATGTAATATTTGACGTTTTTTAAGAACCTAATCTTGACATACGCATCCGCATCCGCGGATGTGAGCCTTTAAATATCCGCATCCGCATCCGCGGATGTCAAAAAATCTGCATCACAACATCCCTGGTTTTGACCCTTAAATTGGCAACAGGACACAGGACTGTTGACTATATTTTTGCATTTTTTCCGAAAGATTCATTAGACCGAGACTGCTTACCGTCAGGCGCGCCGTTAGCTTGTTTGCCACCGACATAGTACAAAAAAAAACGATCTACTATTCTTGTTTGCAGTGTAATATTTTACCGGAGTCTTTGGGGTCATCTAATATCTCTCCGGGGCTCGGCGGTGGTGCTTCTTTCTCTTTCTCTGGTTCCTTCTCTTTTTCTTCCGCTTCCGCTGCAGCGGCTGCAGCTGTCAAAATAGTAAAAATCACATTATTGCATGTTTATTTCATCTATCTTCTAGCAATCTCAAACCCCTGCCTGCTACTGCATGATATACAGGGTCATTTTTGGACCGTTAGCCATATTGTGCGAGGTGATTAGGTAGGTCATACTGAACAACTTTTTCTATGGGACCAACCCCGAAATCCCAAGAAAAAATTTGGCCTTTCCATAGAAAACGTCGACATCCATTCGACCAAAATCTATGAAGCGGCCAAAAAAAATTTTGTGAGATCGTAGTTGGTCCCATAGAAAAAGTTGTTCAGTACGGCCTACCTAATCACCATGCACAATATGGTTAACGATCCAAAAATTACCCTGTATAATAGCGAGGCACGGATTTCTGATAGCGATTATTTCTGAGAAATTTCACCTTAGTGGGGGATTAAAAACCGGACAAGTACGAGTCGGACTCGCCCACCGAGGGTTCCGTACTTTTTAGTATTTGTTGTTATAGCGGCAACAGAAATACATCATCTGTGAAAATTTCAACTGTCTAGCTATCACGGTTCGTGAGATACAGCCTGGTGACAGACGGACAGACAGCGGAGTCTTAGTAATAGGGTCCCGTTTTACCCTTTGGGTACGGAACCCCAAAAATGAATCATGAGCACAGTAAATGTGTCACATACCTTTAGCCTGTTTCTGTTCCTGTTTCTGTTTCCTCTGTCTCCTGGCGTCCCGTCTCCTGGCGATCTCGCCGGGAGACGACGAGCGCTCCGTGGCCGAGCGGCGGGCGAGGCGCAGTTTACGTTCTATCTCCCATCTAGAATATAAAACAATGATATATTTATGTCTTAAAATATCTTAAACATATAAAAGTAGCATGTCTCTCTCCCAAATATGTCCCATAACTCTTATGTTAGCGAATTGAGAACTATGGGACATATTTTTGAATAAGTTGGCTACACCCATATTTTTACAGTTGAGAATAAAGAATAGAGAGCGTTTATTCGTGACAAAAAAAAAGAAAGAACAAGTAACACAACAACATAATGGTCACGAAATAGTCCCGACTCGGCAGTTCTGAAAATTTGACTGTTCATAGTCTTCATAAGGTCTCTCCGCTCTATACATTTGTAGATTTGTTCTCCCTCCTTCTATGACAAGGCGGCTAGTCGCTCTGTCCTCTTCTCCCATTAGATTTATACATAATAAACATACCTGGTCTTCATGAGGTCTCTCCGCTCGATACGTTTGAAGATCTCCTGTTCTCTCTCCTTCTCTGACATGGCGGCGAGGCGCGCTCTGTCCTCTTCATCCCCCATTAGGTTTTCGTCGTAACTGAGGAACAAATATTAAATTATAGATTGATGTTTTTTAAACCTAATTATTTTAATGCCATAAGGACTCTAAGGTCTACAAATTGGCAAGACAAAACTTTCAGTGCAAGCACCTCATTTCCAATACAATATGAAGCCACCTGGCATGTTCTTGGTAATGAATTTTGCATTTAGTACATTACATACTTAGGCCCACTTGCACCATTCCACTAACCCGGGGTTTACCAGTTAAACATGGAGTAACCATGGTTACCAGTACAATTTGACACTGGATTGACGGTGGTAAAAGTGACAGGGTGGTAAAGTAAAATTTTATTCAGAAAACAGATGTTCTTTTTGCGAAATAAATGAAACAAGCTAGTTGAGTCGTCAAAACGATTTACTATTATGTAATATGTATTTAGTAAGATGTACATATTTTTACTGACATATAGTGTTAACTTACCCATCATCAAATTCCTCTTCAGAGTCCACTGAATCATTGTCCGATGACTGTGACGATACCTCACCTAGACAAGATAAGAATTTCAGAAGACTTCCTCGTTTCAAAGTCTTACTATATCTATCTATATATCATAAGCTCACACTTTGTGAAGTTTGTTAACTCCAAATTGAAACATATTGTGTGATTATAAAAAACAAGGTCTGATAATCTGAGGTGTCTGTTCAGCCACTGTATAGTGTATACTTGTATAGTTAATATATTATATCGTCAGGTGACAAACACGTTACTAATTACTAAAAAAAATTTAAACAAAAATCGACCTTCTTTTAGTACTAATATGGTTCACTATGGCTATGAATTTGTGGTGGTACTTAGTGACTTTTGCTTGCCACCCGACGATATTAGCCTTTCCATCCTGAATTGGTAGTTTGTGATTTTATTTTTGCATCAGAGTATGTCTCTCAATTCAGTTTGCCTCGTGGCAAAGGCCTCTAGCTGCTTCCTTCCGCGGCAAGTATAGTAACAAACCAAAAATTAAGAAAATATTTTTTCACCTCAGCAGCTCGAACAAGGGTACTTTGCTTCTTAATGCGAGTGAGACAAAATGACATTCAAGTGACCTTTATAGTCAAATGTCATTTCAACATGCGGGGTCTAATACAAGTTCGATATACTTGGGTTCTATTATCTCTGTCCCTCTAGGTATGTTCTCACTGCATAGGGTGAAAAATTTTGTGTACTACACAAGATCAAAGTTATTTACATCTCGTGCGCTTTTGAATCCCTTACTACGCTCAAGATTCTAAATTAGATTCACTCGCTACGCTCGTGAATCTATTATAGAATCTTTCGCTTGCACGGGACTCAAAATAAGCACTCGAAGAAATACAAACTTTGATCTCTTGTTGTACAAATAACTATTCTCGGCACTCTTTAGGTAAATAAAATGGTGTAATGCATCCATCAGTCTAGAAGCCAAGTTAGCAATATTTCGTTATATTTCATAAAGTAATTGTTTTATAAAGGAATTACAGTCTAATTACTATGGAACGGACATCCTTCTGACTTTCTGACTTGCCTCTATGTGGCTACAGCAGCGGTCGGCAACCTTTTAGCAGCCAAGGGCCACATATTTTTTAACGACGTTGACGCGGGCCGCACTTTGTTAATATTTATCACTTTATCAGACATTGTCCTTTGTCAATAGTACATACATTAGCCAGGGAGGCTCGCGGGCCGCAAGTGAGAGGTTCGCAGGCCGCCTGTTGCCGACCGCTGGGCTACAGGATAAGATTTCAACATATGCATACCTTCTTCTGGTTCACTATAAACATCCTTCTTCTTCCCCGACCCCGCGCTATCCGTACTCTTCCGGACCTCACTTTTCTTCGGCTCCGGCTTTTTCCGGTTGTCGTCCGAATGGTCCATGGAGGCTTTCCGGGAGTTCCGGCCTTTCTTTGATGAGGCGCTGTCTGCATCACTGTCGGAGTCGGAGCTGGATGATGATGATGATTTTGCTGAAAGGAAGATTTTTGTTATTATTTGTCAAAGAAATATTTAAATTAAAGATAAGATTATACATTTACAAACTGAATCTTCTAGAGCGCTGGTGGCCTTAAGAGCGCTAAGGTAGAGGTAAAGGCGTGCGACTTTCAATCCGGAGGTCGCGGGTTCAAACCCCGGCTCGTAACAATGAGTTTTTCGGAACTTATTGTACGAAATATCATCTGATATTTACCAGTCGCTTTTCGGTGAAGGAAAAACATCGTGAGGAAACCGGACTAGGAGCAGTCGCTTTTGTGATAACTAGTGGCTACGATAATTCTTGGGATTATAGTTCGTTTTTTTTAGCATTAGAAAGAACTTGAAAGAAGGTAAGCGATCTTGACAAGTCTTTTAATTAAAAAACGCTTTTTAAAAATCAGTAACTATTACTTATGAAAGCAGAAGAATATAAATGATCGTATTAGATTCATAATTGTTACATATTTGCCGTAACTTATATATAAAATGTGTTTTTCAATAAAGAGACACATCAAGATTGTTTACCTTATTTCTAATGCTAAAAAACCGGCCAAGTGCGAGTCGGACTCGCGTTCCAAGGGTTCCGTATATTACACAATTTTTAACAATCAGTGCCGGATTAAGATATGTTGATGCCCTAAGGATTTCTAGGTGCCCCCTCTCCCTCGGGTCATCAAGATTACATTGATTTTTTGGTAAATTGAGAGAAGTTCATTGCCGCGTTACAGCTGAGAATGGAAATCAGTCACATCATTTTATCACGGAAGTTGACAGTACTGCAGCAGTAACGTTGCAACAGAGTAATGTTGCTGCAGTCGCCACCCGAATGTCACCTTTATCATACTTTATAAAGTTATTGAAAATGCGAGCGAAGCGAGCGCGAAAATTTTTCGATATACAAACGCAATTTTACTTTTAGTCCCAACCAGGCGCGAATCCAGGATTTCATACAGAGAAGGGATGGGACAGTTTTCTATCAGCCTAGCTTCGCATAGGGCTCGATATTTCTTAGGCTTCGATATTCGAGGTTGTTTTCATGCATAAAATATGCAAGAAAGCAGAGCTTGGAATTGAATTGGCGAAGTGTGAGAAAGGCAGTAGGCCTAGCTGCGAAAGAGGAAAGCTTAGATTTGGATCCACGCCCAAGTGTAATTAAGGCAGAAGGCTTCGCATAAGACCTAACGCCGAACCGCAAAAGAGTGGGTTGAAATCGAATCTATGCATGTAATCACGACTCTTCTACTGCTACCGATTGTTTCCCAAAGAATTACGCGCCATTATTTTTGCAAATTAGCTTTTGGACAGCTAAAAAAAATCGTGTGGTAAAAACGATGTGTCTGTCCCTAATTTTAAAATTTGTTCACCTTTTTCAACCTGGCATTTTGGTGCCCCTCCTGAACGTGGTGCCGTAAGCACGTGCTTGTTTTGCTTATTGGTTACAAAGTCTTTATTAATTCAACCATTAAAGTCGACGAGTACAAAAAACTTTTAGCTAGCTCTCAATTTAACATTTTTTTTAAACATTATTTTTAATTTGACCTTACAATTACTCGTAAGTAGGTAAGACCGTTAAATATTTAAAATGATTATCTTATCAGAAAATTATCACCAATTACTCTAAGAAAACTACTACTCTAAGTAATCCGGCACTGTTAACAATGTATTTTTTATGTGAAACGTGAGTGAAATCTCTTTAAAAAATCCGTAGGGGTCGGATTAAAAACTGTAATTAAGTCCGACTCACGCTTGACTGTACATTTCTAATAGGTTTTCCTGTCATCTATAGGTATAGACCTATTTTATGTATTTTATTCAAAATTTTAGACCTAGTAGTTTCGGAGATAAGGGGGGGGGAATGGTCTTTTTTTGTCTATTTTCTTGTATAACTTCTAAACTGTTGATTCGAAAATTATAAAAAAAAAATATTTGAAATCCTTACAATAAGCTCTTTCATTTGATATGTAACATGATATAGTTTGAAAAATTTTTTTTTTTCATTTTTTCATTTATACCCCAAAAGTGGCCCCCATGTTTAAAATTCATTTGTTTACGTTACATGTCCGTATTCGGGTCACAAACTTACATATGTGTACCAAATTTTAACTTGATTGGTCCAGTAGTTCCGGAGAAAATCGGCTGTGACAGACGGACAGACAGACAGACAGACAGACAGACAGACAGACAGACGCACGAGTGATCCTATAAGGGTTCCGTTTTTTCCTTTTGAGGTACGGAACCCTAAAAAAACGAACTATAATCGAGGCAGAGGTGTAGAGTTGGAGCCGGTGTAGCTTTTATTTGACATTCATAAGCGCATTGTAATATGCCTACTTGAATAAACTATTTTTTTTATCTTATCAAGCGGACCCCAGGCTCCCATGAGCCGTGGCAAAATGCCGGGATAACGCGAGGAAGAAGACTAACTGAATCTTCTGTTTATATTTTCATCCTAAAGAAAATATGTAGGGTTATACTTTATGTTTCGGTTGGGTTTCAAAGGTGACAATTGTGAGAATAATCTAGTCTAGTAGAACAGCAAAAGTCTAAGACATCGGTTACACGCTAATTCTGGCGTCAGTTCAGTCCATCAGTCTGGTCAGACTGACGGGAGAATTATCGTGTAACACGCGGACTGATGGACTGATGGTCTGCACTGATGAACATTTAAATTTTTAGATAATATTCGTCAGTCCATTTCGAATGACAGAAAACTGATAGGAGACTGATCGTGTAACCTGTTTGTGTCATTCTCGCGTCAGTCACCATATTAGACAAGACTAAATGACTGTGTTGCGTTCTGTGTCCAAACGGCAACTGTGTCGTAATTTTATCAGTCTGTTGTCAGTCTGGACTGATCGTCTAACCATGTCCATTTTCCATCATTCTGGCATCAGTCAAAACTCGAATGGATTGATGGACTGAACTGACGCCAGAATTAGCGTGAAACCGATGTCTAAGCTGTGATACCTAAAATGACAGTGAGTGGCCAATTTGTACTAAAATTACAGATTAATCGGACAGATTGGGACAGTTGATTTGTCATTTTCGGATATAAAAATGGTCTATGGTAGGTGTTAAATCATAAATGGTACTTACAGTTTCTTCTGCTGCCTCCCTCATTGTCAGATTCACTGTCTGAGGACTTGTTGTTGAACTTGGCGGGCGGGGATTCTCCGGGCTTCTTTTTCTTCTTGGCCAAGTTTAGGAATTGCTGTTGGATAAATAATATAATTACAGATTTCTTATGGACGCTTTACAATCCAAACTGGCCAGACATCCATATTCATATTCATATCATTTATTGCATAATACATGAGTTTACAGTAGGTCTTATTCATATCTTAGGTTACAAACATGCAGCCGTAAGGGCATAGCAACATTGTTACTTAATCTAAATTATATCTTAACAGCTATACATTATTCACTGGCTTAAATTGTATTAAATTATAATTTAAAATATAATAATCCAAATAAGCACAGCATGTGCGACCTGCAAGTATATCCTCTAGCCAGTGGCAGATATGCCCTAAGGGCCTAGGGAGGCAAGATATTTAGGGGTGGCAAATTATTACAAAAAATTTGCTAATGATAACAAGAAATAACTCAAAATGAATTTCATATGATGGGTGCTGAGAAAGGGACGGCTACACGGTCTGGGGCCTAGGGCGGCAAAAACTGCAAATCCCCCACTGCCTCTAGCCCACCCAGACATCAAAACATGCCAAGACAAATGCAATGTTGATTTGTCAAAATAAAGATTCAAATTAGAATGGAACAGGAAACCTTTTTATAGGCCTCTGGGCAGCTAGTGGATATTGCTGAGTCAAACAGTTCGGTCTGTGATGAGGTGCGTCACCCGAGGCAAACACATATGCAGCCACAATGCCACAGGTTAAGCAAGGCACGCCTCCACAGCCTAAGCTGCTTTTTTTAAACCAGCTTATTGACCACAATTATAAACTAGCATAGTTACAGAGTTCCCATTTGGTTCTGCTACACGCTACAACATACAGTAAAACCAAGGTTTGGCAAAAAAAACTGTATCAAATACTGAGTTTCCTCAATACCCAATAAACAATCGTTGGGACTCTTTGCACCATTTACATGCTGCCATCTAGCCTGGTGACCTGTTTCTTGAGATTACCTGACCCAGTATTAACCCGTTGAACGCCCGTAGAACAAATTGATGCAAAGCAATTTGACCCATATTGATCTGTAGTAACACACGCCTGATACTGAGTTGCTACAACCCAATTTGAGTTAGTATCACACGTGTGATACTAGGGCGTTCCACGGGTTAAAACCCCTGATATAAATGAATTAGCACCATATTCTTAATTTATGTATTGATTCTGCAGAAGTATTTGAAACACAAGTATTAGTCATAACCCAATTTCTCAGTTGACAAAGAATATTTCAGACTGTCTATACTACAGCATCCACTATTTGCAAAAAGTGAAAGTTTCTTACATAATAGAAGAGTGCAGAATTCTCTTCATCAATGAAAATCGCATGTCACATCAAGAGTGCGAAAATTAGATATTTTTGGCAATTTCTCACCCTCAATACGTGTTAAAGGACTTTTAGCAGAGGTTATACGTTGGTATGCGGCATTTTATAACAAACATCGAATGACTCATGCGATTTTGATTCCATTACAACTCGAACAAGACAAAAATAACGATGTTTTCTACGCCATAACACAACGTTGTTTTGATGCTTGTTTCTTCGTTAAAAGCCACAATCCTAGGTATTTTGTAAAAACTGCGCATTAGACGGATTTAGGCGCGCCAGACATTGATCTTGGCCTAAATACGCAGACAAATTATCAGAAGAAAGGCGTCAAATCGTGGATGCCAAGCGTGATCTTATAACCTACGTATTTGAAAGAAAAACATGACTTACTGAATCCATATCGGACTCGCTGCTGGCGTCCGAATCCAAGAACGGTTTATTCTTCCTTTTAGCCATTGTGAAGCACTTAGCAGCTGTGTAATAAAATACTAGACCACGTAAATTACGCTTTCTTTCTATATGCCAATTGCCAAGACTGAACTGAAGTTGTTTCGGGCGGGCGGTTAGCTCGGGAACGCGAATGCAGGGCTGTTTCACTTAGAACTACCAATATGAAGTATGGGGGCGTATGTCTTGTCAATGAATCTAGAGATGTCGCCGGTAACGGCAACCATTTTACCCCTCACCCACTTGTTTTATTTCCTGGGGCAACATTTCACGGTGCTCAGCGTTTAGTTATACGCAGAAAAAAAAGCGGTGCGGTAGTCTGTTACGGCTATCAGTATTTATGGTCTGTAAAAACGCGGAAATTTTAAAAAATATAAGCGCGATGGGTTATCGTCACATAGACAATATGAATTTCGCGTCTTTTTCTACTGACGCAGTTGTTTGACCGGCTATACTTTTGTTATTTTTGCTACATAAAATCATATTGTACTGGCATAATGTCACTGCAATGAAATTAAAAAAATACCTAAACTGTCTTTCAATTGTCTTTTTGACTTTTTACTAGGTAACCTGATTTTCAAAACAAACATTTCTGAATATCGTGATTCGTGTCTTGATTTTTAGTTTTACGGCCAACTCGGCGGCGTAGATAATGGCCGCATCTGAAAAACTTTGCTGCGTTCGGGGATGCAGCAACTCTCGTAAGTAAAATATCGAGCGGGAACATTTAAAATAATAGTGCTAACCGGCCTGTACCGGCCCGATGTGCGACCATGATGTGTTTTTCTGTATTTATTTGTAAACTATCGATGTATAATAATCGCTCACGCTGATTAGTACATACGAAATGGATTCTAAAGCGTATTTTTAATATGTAAGCTATAATACATGTCAAAGAATTGTCATCATAACATGATATAATATTTATAATTCATGCTATTTTCCGGTTAGTTTTGCCTAAAACACTACTAGAGTTAGACCAAAAGAAGTCTGCAACGATTTTGATAGCACACGCAGTGCAAGTTTGACGTTTAAAATAACACTTGCACAGCGTGTGCTATGTAAATCGTTGCAGACTTTTCTTAGGTCTAACTTTACACTCAAGTCTAAACCATGAATCTAGTAAGCAAACGCTTGCCTTACACTATTGTCTGCTTTTAAGAAATCGTATTGACAACCCATCCGTTCTGGAGCGTATGCGTATTTTTACCCCAGACAACTACATAGCTGCAGTAGGGCGTAGCGCACGTAGAGCCAGAAACCTTTTCGCATATCCAAATGTTCGCACCTATCACGGTTCAAACGCACCCACGTACCGAGCAATAGAATTACTAAATAACTTCATAGCTACAGTCCAAAACGCAGACATATTCGCAGACAAGTAGCCGTCCCTACAACGTAGTATCAAGATTTTTTTAAAATTCAACCTATGTTATTTAATATCAGATTATTATTTTTTTATCTCTATGTAACTTAGTAATACATAATATGTATGTTTAATTCTAAAGATAAGTGTGTAATACAATAAGTGTACCTACTACTTTTATGATATGTCAATTGGCTGGAGCTGTAAACTTATACTTAGTGTTTACCTGAATAAAGAATAAAGAATAAGAATAAAGTACCTATAACTGGATCAGGCATGAGGAGTGGGGGAAATGACCGAATGGGAGAGTTTTATGTATCTTTCAGTAGGAGTAGCAGAGAAAGCGCTAATTGTTTGTCCTTGTCGCAGTATCACATTTTTATTCCCCAGCGTAAATTTGGTATGCTTTATGGTGGGCAACATCCAATTCGCATTGCTTATGTTCTGTCCCTCACGGACGCACGCGTATAGCACATCATAATATATTAAGATCATCTATGCTCTAATCCAGGGCTCTCCAAACCCCAACCCGCGTTCCAATGACAAAGCATCCGGCAGCGGAAGCCCTGCTCCAGGGGTTCAGGCCTAACAGCACAGCAACCAGATACACCTCACCTGACTCCAATGACCTGGAACCGGATGAGAACCAATTTAACGGTCAAGGTACAACAAATAATCTATATCTATAGTTGACCCAAACCAAACGGACGACCGGGGTCGTAAAACTTCTCATACACGCTCGCATGATTGAAAGTGGGGTGAGAGAGATAGAGATATGATCCCAGTCGTCCGCTTGGTTTGGGTCTAATATAGCCTATGTGTACTTACTTGTACAAAACAGTGTGTAGTATCAATGTGTGAATGCGTTGAATTTGCTATAGTAGATAGGTAGGTAGGTAGGTACCTAGTTACCTACTAAAGCAAATTGTGTTTGTTTACACAACGTGTATTTTGAATTAGAACTTAGTTGTTTTCCCGAAGAAGGTCGTAAGTGCTATAGATCCCGATGGCGCTTATAGATTGTTCCTCGTAAAAAGACGGGACATTTGTATAGGTATATTTAATTAGACTCAAATCTTTAATCGACAAACGCCAAACGATAAAAAGAAATGTATCGGGGTGATAGATGCTGCGAAAAGACACGCACTATTTAAGTTTCGATTGGCGTTTTCTATCAACTATTGTGATCTTGGCACCCTGGGCATTTCGCTGTTATGTGTGATGACTTGATGAGCAAGAAAAAAATTATAATTCTTCAAGTAAGAGGTTCACAATTTTTTTAATTTGGGTTCTGTACCCAAAGGGTAAAAACGGGACTCTATTACTAAGACTCCGCTGTCCGTCCTTCTGTCCGTCTGTCTGTCTGGCTATCTGTCTGTCTGCTTGTCTGTCTGTCTGTCTGTCTGTCTGTCTGTCTGTCAACAGGCAATAACTCATGAACCGTGATAGCTAGACAGTTGAAATTGTCAGATAATGTATTTCTGTCGCCGCTATAACAACAAATACCAAAAACAAAATAAAATAAATATTTATGTAGGGCTCCCATACAACAATAGTGATCTTTTTGCCAATTTTTTACATATAAAACGCTCACGCCCCGCCCGGAAAACGCGCCTGTGTGACGGAACCTTTAAGTAGATGCTCACATAACGCTCATGCTCATACTTTACATACATTACTACCTGCGCCAGCTATCGGATGCCCTATGTCATTCATACAATTTTGTTAATTAAGTTAACTTAGGTAGATACAGCTAATAGGTAAGTAGGTAACGATGCGAGTTGGGTTATAAAGTTCAATAGTTATTATGGGTTAGCTTAGGTTTAGTTTTATTTATAGTTAAGTTTATTGCAATCACATTTATAACACCACAAGTATTGGTATAAGTACAGGCGCTATTTATAAGAAAGGAACTGCCATCGGAAGTTTAACTTCAGCAAGAAATCTAGGCTTTATTGTGATAAGATTTTTTTACGATATTTTTCCTCATCGAAGATGATCAGATCGTAAATATCCCTGTCCCGAAATGTGATAATGAAACTGGAAATCTTTAAAGGAACCGCGGTTCACGTGATCGTTCAGTGATATTTCGTTACTACCGGTCTATATTAACAGTAGGTAGGTATAGGTACTTGAACACTATGAAGTTCCAGGACCTGAGTGATGACCATCATTTTTGATGATGGGATATATCGATGAGGAAATGAGGGAACTCTTTAAATATTATAGGCTTACATTTAGTGATTTTTATTATTGTACAAAAAGTAACATAAAACAAGAAAAAACACACATCATTTGTACAAATGCGAACATACTCGTATATCTCTTTCAGGGATCTTTCCAGTTAATCTTAATGGTGTAATGTTGGCCCACGATGGGAACATAAGAAAATCAAGAAAGTGCGATAAGTGCAGGGGGGCAATTTCAACTGCGGGAAATTTCAACTAATGGAAATATAGGGTCATTGCGCTAGTTTCCGTCCGTGCTCTAGTTTTCGTCCACTTGACAGAAAAGCAAATAATAATATATATGTATTTGATTTTTAATTTTCTAAATGCGAAATATCATTTTTATGTAGACAGATATATTGTTTTGACATTAAGGATTGCAATACGTACAAATTTGTGCACTAATGTAGGTTTATATTCAAATTTCATCAAGTGGTCGAAAACTAGATCTGGACGAAAACTAACACACCTACCCTATTCCATGTTTTACATTATTAACTAGAGTGCTTATTATTATTATTTTACATTATGAACTATCAAACTCTGACTTCAGTGTCTGAGGTATGTTCATATGGGTTAGTTTTAGTTAGTTGAGCACACAGACAAAACATCCTCCAGACTTAGCATAGTCGCGCTACCCCTTCTGCCACGCATACGGTAATTTTACTCCATGTTCGAGTCGAAAGTGTCTTTGAACGGACCAATCACGGCACGGGACTTTGCTCACCTCGTCCCGCGCACCCCCGCATTTTTAACCGACTTCCTTGGCATCATCGGTTGCATGAAATAATTGCTCTGAACTCGGTCTAGAGAATTCCTAGTCTATGGTTGAGCACAAACCATTTCGTATTTAGGTGGCGCACCGCAGTCCAGCATATCTAGAGTCTTCAAAAGGCGAGTGGGCGGACAGGAGGACGCCGACACCGACCGGTCGGGACGCAGTACGGCAGTACGGCGAAATCAGCAGGGAACAGTTCCGAATCATGTACGAATCATCGTCATAATTATTATTGTAGTATGTATATGTATATGTAGTATAGTATAATGGACACGTGTTTTGCTATTTGGGCTCGAATCCATATTTTACAAAAAAAAACACACTTCAAAATGTCATACTTGTCATCGTTTCACGCGCTTCACTTCAAATACCGTGTGTTCACGTCGCCCGCCCGGCGGCGAATTTACAAAGCCTATACTGATAAGGTCCAGATGCGAACTGAACTGGATTAGCTTTTGTTTGGACAAAACTTGACCAAACCCTAATCCATTACAGTACAGAAATTTACTGAAATCGTATAGACTTTGTTGGCTAAATTAATATGGATATTGTTGCTACAAATGCTAGTTTGTTGCGATCTAAACTTGAATAATATTTTAGTAATGACTCCGATTGTATTGTATTAACTACCGTTCGTGCTAATTACTTAAAAATGCCTAATTTTTTTTTCATTTAAGAACTATATCAGTTGAGATTTCTTATTAGGACATGTTTAATGTGAAATCGTAATACAATTATAAGTAGACTGTATTTTGTAATACATTGGTACATAACGAAGTAGATGATTTATTTAAGGACCAAGATTTACTACGGTGTTCTGTCTTTTCTCCGAAGTTTTATTGTCCGAATTTCACTTGCCAGACAACTTTTCGCAGATGATTTACTTTGGCAACCAAGATTCGCCAAATTTTCATCATGACAACGTTTTACTTTATAGAATTATTGTTATGTAGATTATTACTATGTGTACGTTTTGAGTACATTTCTATGGTCAAATCATTCAACTTGCTAGATATTTATTAATACGATATCGTCTAGTCATTTGACAGAGTTCACTGAGTCAAGATAGGTACGACGACGAGCGAAGCGAGGAAGAGCGTGTTAGGTGAACTGCGACCAAACAGCGAACCGACTTTTTTTTACATAGAACGACTTTTCTGGCAACTGTTCATTTTCCTGGGGGTTGCAGTTCTAACCTAACCTAAGCCACTTTTCTGGCAACAGTTCATTTTCTTGAGGGTCGCAGTTCTAACTTAACCTAACCCACATTTTTGGTAACAGTTCGTTTTCTTGGGGGTCGCAGTTCTAACCTAACCTAACCCACTTTTCCAGCAACATTTCGTTTTCTTGGAGGTTGCAGATCAAACTAACCTAAACTACTTTTTTGGCAATTTACATGAATACTAGGTGAAAAGTAATTTAGTAAAAAAATAATTGTTGAAATCAATATTCAGTGAACTTTAGTGTCGTACAAATAATACTCGATGAATAATATTGAATAATGACGGCGAGACTCCGCTCGACTAGGTATTGTGAGAGCATTAATGTTTAAATATATCGCGACAAAATCTAAACCATTTGAGTAAATAAGTATTATTAAAATTTAGATATCACATTCAAACGTGCCTGAACTTACTAAACTCGACTAGGTTTTGGCGTGAATAATATTTGAAAATATGTATGCAAAAAGCTAATCCATTTCAGTGACTACTTTTTACCGAAACGGTATAGATATTGTCAAGTAATATGCATAAACAAAAGCTCACCTATTAAAATCTGAGTCGTGACTGAAATAGTATAGCTTTTGTAAATTCGCCGCCCGGCGCTGCCAACACGTTGCCGCGCGCCTAACAGGGTATTCAAATATTTCAAATGTACACTTTTAGGATCTTTGATGTTTTAAAATATGCTAGGACTTAATGTCCAAACCGGTTTACAACCATGATAACATTGATAACATTTTCTTCACTACCGGGAAGTTTTTAGTTTTCATGATAAAAAAAAAAACCGGGCAAGTGCGAGTCGGACTCGCGCACAAAGGGTTCCGTACCATAATGCAAAAAAAAAAACAAAAAAAAAGCAAAAAAAAAAACGGTCACCCATCCAAATACTGACCACTCCCGACGTTGCTTAACTTTGGTCAAAAATCACGTTTGTTGTATGGGAGCCCCATTTAAATCTTTATTTTATTCTGTTTTTAGTATTTGTTGTTATAGCGGCAACAGAAATACATCATCTGTGAAAATTTCAACTGTCTAGCTATCACGGTTCGTGAGATACAGCCTGGTGACAGACGGACGGACAGCGAAGTCTTTGTAATAGGGTCCCGTTTTACCCTTTGGGTACGGAACCCTAAAAAACGAAAAGATAACTAACGTGAAGTTCGAGTGAAAGGATAAGAATTATGAAACTTTGAAGTGTGTTTTTTTTTTGTAAAATATGAGCTTGAGTCGAAATAACAAAACACGTGTCCAGTATTTTTTCATGTTCTGTAACGTATATGCAAACCAGTAATTAACTTGAAATTTGCTTGAATAAAACTCTCTGCAGAAGTTAGAGCGTTTTGTCACTTTTCAGTACTTTGGAGGCCAATTTCTCCCAGGAAGTATGGGCAGCTAAATAAAACACGTGTCCGTTATTTTAGACTACCTACTCTATAACATATATAAAAATTAATCAAATTTGAGCTGACCAGTTGGGTACCCTTCAGTGTTAGAAAACAGTGTTTTATATTAACTGTAACGGTTTTTGTAAAAAGGATCTAGTATTTAAAAAGTGGGCTAGGTAAGGCACTATGGGCCTTACATGGGTCATTAGTTACCTAAATATACTCCGGTAAACCAGCTTTGTTATACTTATAGTAGAATATGGCGACAAATTTGAAAAATGTAGAATTCCATACAAATTTCCAATTTCGCGCCTTTTTTTACTGCCAAAGTTGGTTTGCCTTAGTATAGTTAAGGCATCAATCGGCTGATATGTACCGACATATATAATTGTAGTCAATATGTTGGTACATAGTATAACTAGTAAAAGGTTTTGAACATAAAATCAAATTAATAAAACCGATAGACTACAGTAAGTTTAAATACCTACCTACTTATAATAACCGTAATATCATAAAAGTAGGTACGAAAATAGATTAGAAGCTAGTTTGTTAGTAATAATACCTGCTTAAGTTAGTTTGGTACCTAGTAATTTGTAAAGATAGATAAAGCAAATGAGAAATAGTCCTTAAATATAACGGAATAACCAGTTAATTTGTTACCTAATGAAAATATGTAAGATAACTTGCTGTGCTTGTATATAGGCGGTATCTGTACCTATGAGGTGAACAATAAACAAAGTGTCAGACAATCGATTCTGGAGTGGTGGATAACGTGAGAAAGAAGAAGAATAATGCAATTAAGTCAAATTGAGATCATAATATATTAGTACCTAGGCCTAGCACAGGACGGATACGACAACAGCATCTCGCCTCGCTCGCGAGACAAGACTACCCGTCTTTTTCAAATTAAGTATGTATTTATATAAATAGGTTGAAGCGAGACACAGCGATCGGACCTTTCGTTTCCATCTATGGTTGTCGCTGCCGCCGTCGCCAATCGCTCAATGACGTGGTCGAGCCGTAAGTCCTTTATGCCAATTTCCGCATTATAAAAATTTCCAAAATTTGGATCGATAAACAAAAACTATATTGTCATGGCGTGACATGACCAGATGGTCACAAAATTTTACAAAAATAATCATAGGAAGACTACTAATCCAGTAAACTTGTCGAATTTTGTAACGTGGCTCTTCTGCGTCAAATCCGGTAATAGTTATATAGAGGTTCACAATTCCTTTATTTAGTTTCGTTTATATATAGCCTATAGCCCTTTTCGATCGACCGAGCAAAGCAAAGCAAAGTTCTTACATTCAACTTGGAACTCACGGGCCACACGGCTGGCTGCACTTTCGCCTTGGATTTTATCAACGATCGGCCAAATGTCGCAGGTAGTAACGTGAAATCCAACATTTGACTAAATGTGTAAACCTGCAAATTCCAGAGGGAGTAATACTACCGACGCCAGTCCACCTGTGGCTCCGGAGAGCACACAGTACTGCCCTGCTGATCCTGGCCGTCCTGGGACGCGGCGCCTGTGACGTCCCGACGAGACCTACGCGCACACTCCACCACATCAGCGCCGCCGCCGCGCCGTGCAGAGAACGTGCCACTCTTTTTAACCAGGTCACATCAATTGGCTAATACCTAATAATAAAACAAGTAATAAAATTAAGAAACTAAAACTGAAAATTACAAAATAACTTTTACACAATACACAATATCCAACTTTCAAAAATGCTAGAAAGATCCCAGGGAGCGACTACTAGTTACACTTTAAGACTTGACTTTGGTTTAATTTCTAGGCTCTTCTAGCTCCATAACACCTTCATCGAATCTGTAGGTACGGTCAACCAAGAAAGTGATCTACCACTTTCTTGGCTGACTGTACATAGGCAGGGTAGGTGGACTGTTGTTTGATCAGCCTAATCCAAAGGATTAAATAATAAATATTATATGACAATAATTACACAGATCGACATAGTTCCACAGTAAGCTCAATGAGGCTTGTGTTGTGGGTACTAGACCACGATATATATAATACACACAAATATATACCTATATAAATACTTATATACTTACATAGAAACATCCATAACTCAGGAACAAATATGCATTATTGCGATAAGTTAAGTTTTCTTACTATTAAGTTATTCCTTATCGAAGAGATCGTAAACCATTGTACTGATGTGATTTTAAACCCTGACGATGGAACTGGAACTGTTTAAAGGAACCGTGGCCGTCATTTCAGGCCGTGCTGGCGAATCGAACGATCACAGTGATAAGCATACATCGGATTCTAGGGGGCAAATTGTATGACGGGATCCCTATCCGCCATACAATTTGCCCCCTAGAATCCGATGTTTGGTGATAAGTGTACGTAACTTTGCTATCAAGATCTATAAGTACTTACTTTTTAGATTTTTTACACACAATTCAACGAAAATTTATTTATTTAATTCCACGCAAACGAAGTTGTGGGCGGCAGGTAAGTAGTCCGACATAATTATAGGCTATTATAGTAAAATATTTTTTAAGAAATATGTAGGGCCATCTCATCCATCACCATCAGCCACCCAACATTATAACATAACACAGACATCATCCAGACGTCACTAGGCTGCTGAGGAAAGAAAATAGAATAGTACGTTTTGGAAAATAATGAAACAATTCGTCTCTGTACTATACGAGTATACGTATTAAAATTAAAAGTCTCGGGGATCGAACTCAGATACTTTGCGAACAATTAGTGCCAAGCCAAAACATACGCTCGATCGTACCTCTAAGCTAAACCGAAAAAGTGGCAGATTATGATGTTGACTCCACGGTAGACATTATAAGTAATAATGGGACTGATGGTCATCATTATCCCAAGAAAAATCGAAGAAATACAGGAGAATCCCAATTTGTAATTGCAATTTGTCTAAATTCCAATTTGTAATAGCACAGCCTGGCCGTGAGCTCCATTCCCAGTAAATAAAAAGTTAAAAATCATGATTACGCGAAGCAGAATTTTGACTGCACGAAACAGCGACATCTACGTGTAAACTTATCTAAATGTACGGATATTTGTTCAACTTTCAATTGTAATTTATATATAAGATACCTATTTATATTCAATTGTAATTTATTTTTGTTATTGTACATAAGGCCGTAGGCCCGACGTGAGGTTGTCAAGACACTTTTCCTATTGGGTCGTGTTTAAGCTCCAACTTCCCCCTCTCGTGTGACGCTTCGGGCCTGCAACCCTACGCGGAACTCGGCCTTCGGCCTTCGCGAGCCTCGACAATACTTAACTTTGAGTGTATACCCTAAAAATCTACCGATCACTACCTGGTAGGTACATACCTCTGTACCTGTATTCTTTTTGTATGATGGACTTTTAAAATTACAGGTGAGCCCCATGTTTCCAACCAACAAGACAAACGAAAGAGACTGCAGGCTACACAAGTACTACTATTGGATATCTAGCAGGTCAGCTAAATTCAATTAAAGAGAATTATGAATTTGTCACTCTAAATACGCCGTAATGGGAGTAAACGAGAAAGATGCCCGCAATTTGCAAACTTCGGTGTTCGCGGTAGACCCCCAGCGCTGATTTAAATATCGTTTTAAGTAGATAATTTATAATCCATGCATTAGTCGTCCTACGTCTTGAAATATATTTTTCATTAGATAGCTTTATTTTGCCACTTTGAGCTATGTGAAGTAAAATCTGCTTGAGTGTTTGATTACAGTCAACAAAATAGGTATATCTATTCATGCACCGCAATATAACAGCGATAGGTACAGGAATTGCGAACTTGTGTTAATTAAGACGAAACAGGAGCTGAGTTTTAAATATTTTAGGTAAATATACCCGTCTCGCTAACGGAAGCGGCTCCTTAATTAAACTAGTGCGATAAGGACAAGGCGAAAAATCCTGCGTAAAAATCTCAAAAATGGAGGTTTCGTACTCGACTGTTTCCTCCTCCAAAACTTAACCAATCGTAACCAAATTTGGAAATCTAAATAATTATGAAATTATCTGTGTTGGACCGTTTTGCTTTTTTGGCTAATTGATGTCAGTTTTGAATACTAGGCCTCTCATTGAGGCATAGTCAATGAGGCCATTTTTGAAGGGCTCTAGCGCCTTAGAAAATAAAAATATCAAAAAAAGCAAAACGGTCCGACACAGATATTGACAATATTAATCTGTGTTGATAAAATCATTGCTCTAGCATCAACACCCATGGAGGAAACAGTCGAGTACGTTTGTATGGAGAAATGACCACTCTGTTGGCTCTTAAGCCATTCAATACACACTCGTGTGTAAATTTATGTTTAAAATATCTGGGAGACCAAGCTTAGCTCGGAAAATATATAATAATCTCAAAAATCCGCGTTTTCCCAGATATAAGACCTAGTAGCTAGATCGACTTTTCGCCCCCGAAAACCCCCATATAGCAAATTTCATCGAAATCGTTAGAGCCGTTTCCGAAATAAATAACAAGAATTGCTCGGTTAAAGGTATAAAATAAGATAAGATAAGATACCGCCCATTAATTTCTATATTTTTTTTGTAAATACATAATTTACATCGCGGTCGGGGATCGAACGTACGACACGGGTTTAGTTATTAATTTTGAAATCTTTTACAAGCTTTTATTTAGTTTCACCTGTCCCGTTGTCTGTAATCAAATCTTGCAAGTTAAATTTGATCTCCACTTCCCGGTGTCCGATTGAGCTGAAATTTTTCATGCATGTATAAATCGGATGACAATGCAATATTATGGTACCATCGAGCTGATCTGATGATGGAGAATTTAAAAATAAGTTACGGCAAGTATGTAACAATTATGAATCTAATACGATAATTTATATTCTTCTGCTTTCATAAGTAATAGCAAAATAGTTACTGATTTTTAAAACGCGCTTTTCAATTAAAAGACATGTCAAGATCGCTTACCTTCTTTCAAGTTCTTTCTAATGCTAAAAAAACGAACTATAAGAATTAGTAAAGAACATTATTTATTTAGCTGAAGCATATTTTTTTAATCTTGTTAAAACTAAAAAAGGATACAAATTGCAATCAAAATTACAAATAAAAATTAAACACAAAAAGTTCACCTTTCCTGGGAATCGAACTCAAGTCACTTATGCGATCACACTTTCTGACGAAGCAAAATGCCAGCAATATGACTGTAAATGAGGGCTAGCGTTTCTTTGCTCACCAGTTGGCGCCACTGTTGATGGTGGTCCAGAAAAACAGAAGATATCAAAATTTTTACATGCTTATTTTTCTAAATGCATATAAGTATTTTAGTTGGCACTTTTTTTATAAGTACCACTAATATTTATTGAGCTATAGCTGGCTATATGGTTTACCATGATTACAATCAAAGATTTATCACAATTATGAATAAGGAGTGAAAAAAGCGATAATTAAAAGCTTGAAACCCCCAAAACTTCTATACATTTTGAAAGATAATCCATCCATCTACAATAGCGCGGGTTTACTTATTAATTTTGAAATAAATATATTTTAAAATAAACACAAAAAGTTCACCTTTCCTGGGGAATCGAACTCAGGTCATATGCGTTCACACTTTCTTCCGAAGCAAAATGCCAGCAATATGACTGTAAATTAATCAAGTTGTTTTTAGAATTTTTAGGTTATTACAATAGTTACATAATGTTTTGAAACTCAATAAAATTTTCTTTGTTGCTTTTTTTTTCAGAACACAAGAAGAGTCTCAAGGCTGCAGGAGTGCACTTAAACAGCGGACGATTTATAAATAGTTACGAAAAGAAGGTACTTAGTTCCAAAAGCTGCAGAACAATGTTACGGGCTGTGACTCCAATCTCAGGCGGTTGGTAAAGAACTTGTGCGGTAGTTTTCTAATAGAAGGCAACTGAACTTTGGGACTAAAACTAATTAAAAAATATTATACTTTTCTCAGTGAACATAATAAAAATGACCTTGATCCAGGCAGCCTACGGACTGGGTCAGTTAGTAACTTCTTACCAATCGCCTCAGTTAGGCCTCTCACTAAAGTCCAAGAAGCAGCGAGCAGGAGGGACCGAAAGTCAATGAGTAAATTTTTCACTCGACGACTATTTAAGGCACATCACACACTACCTGAATCAGTACCTAATTTTAGTCAAATGGCACCTGTCTTTTTGTATAATACCGGTTATTACATCTACCCGGGGCCCAGGGCACTCTTTGTAGGAAGGCCGGTCAACGGTTGCTATACCATCCTAGTAAGCATTCTTACAGAAGTTTTCCGTTATACTTAATATCTAATAATACGTAACCCTTCGTATGCCTTTGTTAAACATTTGCTACTGATTTAATAACCTACTGATATGAATGAAAATTGTAAATTACAGTCCAAATTGTGTGGTACGTACTACCACGTACACGGGACAAGGCATACGAAATTTTAAGAGGAAATAGGACAGCCGCTTCAAACAAACGTAGTCCCCATTTTGCTCTCAGGATATTGACGTTATGGAAAATTATTTTTACATAATTTAATTTATACTTATTATTCTTATTAACTATTATTACTTAGCTATGCCTCTACGTATGACATTTTTCTCTGCAGCTGACTGGTGGCAGACCCTCCAACGCGTTCGGTCCCTATAAGCTATAGCTCAATAAATTCAAAAAATAAAACGATGCGGCATGTCTGTGATTGATATGTACCTACTTGACATCAAATTGTGTAAAAATATTATAAATTATAAATTGAAATAGATGATTTGTTATGAAAGGTGATTTTGCGCCGGTCGACTTTTCAAATAGTTATTGTTAACGATCTTTTGATATTTTGTGAAAGGGTAACAGCCCAAAATGTAAAAAAAAAAAAACAAAAAGTTCTCCCGTGGCGGGAATTGAACCCAGGTCACAAGCGAACACTTTGCGTTGGGCCAAGCATACATAGATCTGCTTGCTAGATTAAGACCAAGATAACTCTGCAGAGATTTTCATAGTAGTCGATTAACAAAATATCTTTAATAATGTTAGTTATAAATTGAAATATATGTCCATCTATCCAGAGATAAATCTATCCTGTCATCCACTTTTATTCTATAAAAATGAACTACATTCATTTAACGTTTTTAGCAAATCAAGATAAAACAATTTTTTAGTTTTAAAACATTGTTAACGATCTTCTGATATTTTGTGAAACGGAAAAGTAACGGAAAAAATAAAAATAATAATAAACAAAAAGTTCACCCTAGGTGGGATTCGAACCCGGGGTCACAATGCATGCACACTTTATGAAACCATGTTCTAAACCTTATTACAAAAAGCATAAGGTCCACCGATGGATAGTTAAGAGTATTGCTGTTTGTACCTAAGCCGGTTTTCTGAAAGGAGAAACTCAGCGCAAAAAGTAAAAAAAAAAACGAAAAAGTTGACCGATGGCGGGAATAGAACCCAAGTCACAAGCGAACACTTTGTGCTAAGTCAAACATACCTAAGCTGCTAGCTAGATTCAGACCAGACATGCAAGTGTTATATTTTAAATGTCAAACAGCTATGAAATTATGACTTTAAAATAACACTTTGCAAGTCTTTGCTTTGAAAAACACTGCAGCGTTACCTTGGTCTTACTCTGCCACCCTAGTTAGTAACCATGCTAAAAGCAGTTTTCCAGAATTATTAGTCGATTAATGTCTACAAGGAAAAATGACAAATTATAATAATGTAAAAAAAAACCGCCCAAGTGCATGTCAGTATCGCGCACGAAGGGTTCCGTTACTCAAAAACCCTAAAAACGGGAAAAAATCACGTTTGTTGTATGGGAGCCCCATTTAAATATTTATTATAATCTGTTTTTAGTATTTGTTGTTATAGCGGCAACAGAAATACATCATGTGTGAAAATTTCAACTGCCTAGCTATCACGGTTCATGAGGTACAGCCTGGTGACAGACAGACGAACAGACAGTCTCAGATAACGGTTAAGTATACTATTCAGTTATATTAGTGTGACAGAGACATTGGGCGTTTCGTTCGCTACGGAGTGTAAACGATTTGCAACTTGGCTAAGCACCCAGCTTCCTCGCACATCTCTGGTGGAAACGCAGCCTAAACCTGACATTTTAAGCATCGCCTTGGTTACATTGATTTAGAAAATACGATTCTCGACATTTTTTTTCGGACTATTCTCAGTTAGACTTTTAGTTTCATTTTTGTACTTCGTTATTGATACATTTAGTCTTTTAAATTTCTTGACAATAATAGGTATTTAGACATTTTAGGCGTTATCCGTTTTCCGTTCCACATAATATCAGGACACTGTTACGTCCGTTACCAATATACTTTTTAAGAGGAAAGGTGTCGAAAAAATATTAATCATTGAATATTATCGGCAATTCAAGGCAAATATTTTTTTTTATTTTAAAATATTGTAAACAATCTTCTGATATTTTGTGAAACGGAAAAGTAACGGAAAAAAATAAAAATAATACTAAACAAAAAGTTCACCCTAGGTGGGATTCGAACCCGGGGTCACAATGCGTGCACACTTTATGAAACCATGTTCTAAACCTTATTACAAAAAGCATAAGGTCCACCGATGGATAGTTAAGAGTATTGCTGTTTCTACCTAAGCCGGTTGTCTGAAAGGAAAAATTCAGCGCAAAAAGTAAAAAAAAAAAGGAAAAAATTCACCGATGGCGGGAATAGAACCCAAGTCACAAGCGAATACTTTGTGCTAAGTCAAACATACCTAAGCTGCTTGCTAGATTCAGACCAGACATGCAAGTGTTATATTTTAAATGTCAAACAGCTATGACATTATGACTTTAAAATAACACTTTGCAAGTCTTTGCTTTGAAAAACACTGCAACTAACGTTACCTTGGTCTTACTCTGCCACCCTAGTTAGTAAGCATGCTAAAAGCAGTTTTCCGGAATTATTAGTCGATTAATGCCTATAAGGAAAAATTACGAATTATAATAATGTAAAAAAAAACCGCCCAAGTGCATGTCAGTATCGCGCACGAAGGGTTCCGTTACTCAAAAAACGGGAAAAAAACACGTTTGTTGTATGGGAGCCCCATTTAAATATTTATTATAATCTGTTTTTAGTATTTGTTGTTATAGCGGCAACAGAAATACATCATGTGTGAAAATTTCAACTGCCTAGCTATCACGGTTCATGAGGTACAGCCTGGTGACAGACAGACGAACAGACAGTCTCAGATAACGGTTAAGTATACTATTCAGTTATATTAGTGTGACAGAGACATTGGGCGTTTCGTTCGCTACGGAGTGTAAACGATTTGCAACTTGGCTAAGCACCCAGCTTCCTCGCACACCTCTGGTGGAAACGCAGCCTAAACCTGAGATGTTAAGACATCGCATTGGTTACATTGATTTAGAAAATACAATTCTCGACATTTTTTTTCGGACTATTCACAGTTAGACTTAGTTTCATTTTTGTACTTCGTTATTGATACTTTTAGTCTTTTAAATTTTTTGACAATAATAGGTATTTAGACATTTTAGACGTTATTATTTTTAGTAATTTTTCCTTACGACAATAGTCGCCTAATTCGTTTTCCGTTCCACATAATATCAGGACACTGTTATGTCCGTTACCAATATATTTTTTAAGAGGAAAGGTGACGAAAAAATATTAAGCCTTGAATATTATCGGCAATACAAGGCAATTTTTTTTTTTAATTTTAAAATATTGTTAACAATCTTCTGATATTTTGTGAAACGGAAAAGTAACGGAAAAAAATAAAAATATAAATAAACAAAAAGTTCGCCCTAGGTGGGATTCGAACCCGGGGTCACAATGCGTGCACACTTTATGCAACCATGTTCTAAACCTTATTACAAAAAGCATAAGGTCCACCGATGGATAGTTAAGAGTATTGCTGTTTGTACCTAAGCCAATACTGCTACCGGCTGTGGTGCCGGTAGACAGGTAGAATAACGTTTTTCGATTTTGTGATGTTGGCTGTAGTAGACCCTCAGATATTATTCGCGCGCCAAAAGTCTAGCTGTAAATTACATTACGACTGTTACGAGTAATAAAAGCCCGATATAAGTCGGTCATAAAATAAAAAAATAAATTGTTTATTTCCGAAAAATATTTCTTGGATACAGTTATAACAAAGCATACTAAAGCAATTCACATACCTTACTTATTGTGTACCTACTTAACTGACGGAAGGGGCGCAGCTATACGTTATAGTTATCGACAGTGATATCAGCATTTCACTTCTACTCTACGTATTGTTTACGTATTAAGCGTCGGGCGATACGTATTAATTATGTGAAACTAGACGAGTTTATTTTCGAATAGAGATTGAAATAAATCTAATTATTTTACTACAAATAGGTGTACCTAAGTATAGTATGTCAAAGGACTGTCTAATTTCAAACATAGACAGAGAGAATCATAGTATCTAAAGATCTTACACTAGTGCTATGCATCCAAAAGCAAAATATAGTTTTATTGTTCTTATTTACTGACAAATTGGTTTGAGCTACCATATCCATACTTTTTGAATATAATATAATTTAATATTTAATATTCTAAAAGGAACTCTATCTGTCTGTCTGTTACCTCTTCTCGCTTAAATCGCTGAACCGATTTAGATGAAATTTGGTATTTAGATTGTCCGAGTCCCGAGGAAGGACATAGGATAGTTTTTATCCCATAAATCATCCCTGAAAGAGGTGAAATTTTGTATGGGGACTTAACAACAACTGCATAACAAACTTTGTCAATATGCGCTGGTGTACGATTTAGTTGAAATTTGGTATAGAGATAGTTTGAGTCCCGGGGAAGGAGAAAGGATAGGTTTCATTCAATAAATCACCCTTTAAGGGGGTGAAAAGGGGCGTCGAAGTTTGTATGGGGAATCGACAAAACGCAGTATGGATAAAATAATAGCTACCTAAATTACTAATTCCACGCAAACGAAGTCGCGGGCAAAAGCTAGTAAATTATGAATTGAAATAGATGTCTTAAACTAAACAAAAAGTAACCACGCCCTCTAATTGCTGCCGAGGCCACAATCGACCATCGGAAATCCATGGTACAGTCAACGGTAAAAATATGGGTGTAGACAACTTACTCAAAAATATGTCCCATAGTTCTTAAATTCACTGACATAACAGTTATGGGACATATTCTTGAAATGATTTGTACACCCATATTTTTACCGTTGACTGTACACCCGCCCTTTCGAAATTGCTCGGCAATGGTTTAATGTAATAAAAAGCGATATAAGCTATAAGCGCTTAGTAAAGAAAATATGTATACCTAGTCACGGTACTAAATTTATTAATAGGGTATGAAGCGTATTACTTAATTCTACTACTTTTTCTTCTTCATTTGACATGCCCTAACGGAAGTCGGCGACCGCCTTTGCCATCTCTCTCCTGCTCTTAGCCATTCTTACCAGTGTGGCTGCGTTATCCATGTTCGTCCACTTTTTTACGTTGTCAAGCCAGGTGACCCTCCTTCTTCCCCTTCCTCTCTTGCCATCAATTTTTCCTTCCAATGTTAGTTGTATTCTACTACTTAACTAGTGACAGTAGTGACCATATATTAGATTCCCGGAGAAAAAGAAAACTTCTATTTTAAAAAATCAGTTCGCGTGTGATATGCCTCAGAAGTGTGAAAAAGTGCCGAGCGAGAGCGGAGCAGCCTTTTTAAAAGTTGACACAGTAATATATATTAACATGAAAGGTATTGAAATCTGTAATTTTATAGTTTGGTAAACAAGTAATTGTCAGTAAAAAACTGTTACGAAAAAGAGAGTACTGAGCTATAACCGCGAAAATGAAAAGTTCGCAAATGGCGGGGATCTTTCTCTTTTACTCCAATGAAGGCATATAATTTTTCATTGCAGTAAAAGAGAAAGATCCCCGCAATTTGCGAATTTCGGTTTTTGCGATAGCCTCTCTGTTCTTTCTGCTTAAAATGCTCCACTGAAAAACGACTCTTCCCAAACTATAGATTAAGTACAGGTAAGTAGTTTACCTAGTTTATTTAAAATTAGCAAATACCTAAGTTAACAATGTAACGTTAGGTATATGGTCTGGCAAACCAAATTTGTTAGAAGAAAAGGCAGCAAATTGAAAAAAAATTGGCGGGAAAATTCTATCTCCCATATGAAATTTGAATTTCGCAACTAAATGCTTGGTTTGCCAGGCGATATTAGATATGTACCTGTATTTGGATACATGTGGCCACTACATGTGTGTAAGTGGGTGAATCAACTTGTTTTACCACTCATTGCCATAGTTATGGTTTTCTGAACTACAAAACAATGGGTACTCATCCCTTTCTTTTGGGTGCTAGTATCAGCGTAACACTACAAAGACTCTTTCTGAAAGATTATTTGTCTAAAGTGTAATTCTATGGAACTTGCTAACTACTTATGTAAACAAAAGTCAGAAGTAAGTTCATCATTCAGAGGCAATTTCAATATGTTTACGTAGTTGTATGTTTACATAGTTAGCAAGTTCCATAGAATGACACTTTATGTTTGATATGAGACAGTCCCTGGACACAATAGGGCTTATTACACTTATCCTGCCTTCAGACGGTTAACGATGAGCCGCGACGTCGGCCCCGATATCGGGCAAGGATCGTTTTACGTTTCATGTGGTTTCATGAAATATTGTCACATCGTTCACAATATTTCTTGGTGTAAAAAATAATTCAACTACAAAAATATCAACCATGATTGCCAATTCGAGACAAAGTATATGTTACATGTCAAATATTGTTGACGATGCTCTTATATTTCGTGAAATGCAAAACGATCTTGCTCGGGCGCACCGTCGGCCACGATCGTATTAAGGCCCGACGGTGTGGAAGTGTAATAAGCGCTTATAATGTACATAACGTCAAGGAATAGTTGATCCACCCATTTTTTTTTACTAGTTGTGACGTGGCTTCGCCAGTCTCCTTTGTGTCTTTTGAGAGTGTGTGGTACATGTATGGTAACGAATATTGTCAGCTAGAGGTCGGTTCTGTAACTTCCAACAACTTCTGTAAACAGGATTGACGTCCGTACAAACATAGCTAACGTAATGTTACATTTTAAGTAAAAATTAAGGATGACTCACGCTAGACCGCGCGGGATCCGAGCCGAGGCGTTCGACACGTAATTTTCTATGACGGCTGATCGGTGTTCACGTGGTGCTTTCCATATAAAACGAAGCGCTGGAGCTCCGGCTCGGTCTCAGCCCTGTCTAATAGCGTGAGTCATCCTTTATGGTGATCTCCTTAATAGAAATAGAAGGGCTAAATCTATCCTGTCACAAGTGTAACAGGATAATTTCTGCTGTGAGAGACAGCTCTTAGTAGCAAGTTAGCAGAAAGTATCCGGTAGCAGAAAAGGTATAATCCTTAGCCAGAAGATTCCTCCGACGATCTCACTCCTCACATTTTTTTTAGACAGAATAGCATAATCTAGTTATTTATTTGTGACTATATCCTAGAGCCTCAGCGCCCGTTTTTGTACCCGTTTACTATCTGTGAATTATGTAGAATATTGTAAAATATAGGTAGTAGGCAATATAAACTGACTACCTGATAATTATAGATTTTTTTTTATAATCAGGCAGACCACTAAGCTTATAATGTTTAACGTAGGTATTTTTAGACACTCGCGCGACTTGTAGGTACCTTTACAAACACCACCACCAGACCAGTACAAACGGCAAATAGCAATTTACGCTTTTCCTACTGACATATTGGTTTGCCAAACTACAATTATAATGTACCATAATTGGAATATGCTTAGGTATCGACTGCAATGTATTATTAGTTACTGCAATAAAGAATTTGTATTTCCAGTTCGATTGTCAAAGCCTCCATTAGTAGTACCTAGGTGATCATAGGTCCTAGATCCGGGTCATCCGGGGGCTTACGATAACTTGCTTACTCGTCAAGATATGACGAGTAATTATTGTATGTTAAATTGTTAAAAGATTTTTATAGTACTTATTGTTGTGTTGTTATAACTTTGTTAGTGGATTTGTTTAAAATTGCTGTTAAATGTTATAAAATTTGGTAAATAAAGTAATTTAACCATTTTTAAAGTTGTTTTACTTAATGATTAACAGGATGCCTTTAGTTTTTAGGGTAATCAAACTATTTATTATATTAATTTAACCGTACAAAGAATAGTTTTATTACCCTAATCAACCATGAACAGAATTAAAATTTCCCTAAAAAATTACCCTAGTGCAAGTTATTTTGACATATTTCGCTAGATGGCGTAGTGTCTCAACGCTGAGTGTATACTCTATCTCAGTATATATAAGTTACTCTATGCGCGAATGAATGAAATTACTCATAGACAACTAGAATGTCAGTGGAGTAAAATTGTTGCCATATAACAAATCTACATCATCGTGTAATACTTTACCGATTCAATGGCTTATCCGTCCCAACACTATAAAAAAAGTTTACCTGTCAATAGAAATTGTCATTGACGTCATTGTGATTATTGTGGAGTTGAACTTTGTTGCACGAATTTCGTGAATTTATTTTGTCCAAACGACAAAAAACTATAGCCAAACGGTGTGTCCGAACTTATTATGCCTAATGATTTATTAAAACAGCTGGGCGGAAGGAAAGCAATCATGGTTTGTATCTATTCAGTCCTGCATTTAGGTTACGATTCTAGAAGTTCCCAGCATGACTTGCAAAAACTTTACAATGACGCTTATAAGAGGCTACGTAGCGTTCCCGAGCCCAGAGAAAGTCGATAAAGGCATGCTTGTTGTAGTAATTTATTGGCTTGTTGTTTATACTTTGTTTACCTACGTTTAATTTGTTTGTAAACAAATTTTATTACCTACTGTACTATTTACAATTTCTTCTATCCGCTCTCCAAAAACGACGCCAGAAGCAAAAGATAGCCTAATTTAAAGCCTTAGGCTACTGCTTAGTATAAAATAGGGGGATCTGGACACTTTCTATGGAAATAAATTATTCTGGCCATGTTTATTCTATGGTATTGACAAAAACGGAAAAGTTTTTAGCAGTCTAATAATGTCTGGTTGCTTTATCAAACTGTTAGTACAATACACAATACTCTCCTTACATGTGTGTGCATTAATTTATTAGGGTTCCGTACCCAAAGGGTAAAACGGGACCCTATTACTAAGACTCCGCTGTCCGCCCGTCTGTCACCAGGCTGTATCCCACAAACCGTGATAGCTAGACAGTTGAAATTTTCACAGATGATGTATTTCTGTTGCCGCTATAAGAACAAATACTAAAAAGTACGGAACCCTCGGTGGGCGAGTCCGACTCGCACTTGTCCGGTTTTTTTGTCTATTGGTTCTCTAGGTTCGATTGACACACTACATTTTTAACAAGATTTATATAAAATATTTCTATCGCTATTAAAGTGTAGGCAAGCAAACAAAATAATACACGCCCAGATGTGTAAATTTATGGTAAAACCAAAATAATATGTGTACATAATATTACAGGCACCATTGTCGCCGACCCCCTGTGCGGAGATCAGTGATGATGAGCTGGTCTCGATCTCAGTGCGAGATCTGAACAGGCAGCTCAAGATGCGAGGGCTGACCAGGGACCAGATAGTCAGGTAGTTATCTGGTTGCATACTAAAGTAGTCCATGATTTGTTTTGACAAATTAGTACCAAAAATTGGCCCAGGCATTGGTTTTTCCGAAAATCCACCACCTGACCTTCCAATCAGAGATTGTGTTTATTGAGATTAGGTCCAGGGATTTCAATATTTTTCAGACAACTGGTGAAGTAAATGATATTTTATACTTAAGAAACTCATTGGGATTAGGATTGAGTTGTGATTTGAACCTGTGATTTTGGGATTGAAAGCCATACGCCTTACTAACATGACTGCATGGTGGTAACATAGACTATAGGGGCCCTGTGTCGGAGGGTCTGCCCTCTTGTATTCTGAATCGGAAACATAAAATGTCCATTGACACTTCACGCCCAAAGCAAGTGCTGCCCTCTACAGTTCGTACGTGTTCTTGTACATTGTAGGTCCTGCCATCTTAAGCTACATATTTACACTTTGCGCCAATAAAGGGGCTCCTGTGCTGCCCCTTACAGTTCATGCACGTCCATGTACATAAATGGTATCTAACTATTTATTATTTACATGTTTTGTTGTATTTCAGAATGAAACAGCGGCGGCGAACGCTGAAAAACAGGGGCTACGCGGCGTCATGTCGCATCAAACGAATCGAGCAAAAGGATGAACTGGAAACTGAGAAAAGCCAGGTATGAACATTACTAACTTTAAACATAAAAGTTAAAAATATCTTTAAAAAATTCTGAAAAAATTCACATAATATAAAGGATGCTTATATGCTATACTACTATTTTGGTTAGCATATAATATTATAAATATATTATATGCTAACCAAACTTGCATTTTAAAATAGTACTGCTAAATCCGAAAAAAACACAAAAACCATCAACAATCATTTATAAACCATTGACTATTGACTATAAACTATTGTTTGGTTAGAAGTTACTTAGTTACTTAGTTGAGGAACCATTATAATTAATTTAATTAAATATTATTGCGCATGACATGATCATAATCATAATACTTTATTGTGACCATGGTAATATAGATATTACAAATGTATGAATGGCGGACTTAATGCCAGAAGGCATTCTTTACCAGTCAACCATGGGCTAAACTGAAATGATCTGTGGGTTTTAACCATGTATTTACTCTTTATATATTTTTTGACCCTCTAAAGACTTTTATGTCCCCAGGAATGGCACGACATGGAACTAATGCAGGAAGACAACAACCGCATCCGGGACGAGGTAGAGGCTCTCCGGAGCAAATATGATGCCCTCAAACGGTTTGCTGTCATGAAAAACATACCTTTGCCGCCTGAGCTAGAACTACTGCCTTAAGTTAAATATAGAATAATTAGTGTAATAGCGTAATACTTTAGTGTTTCGTATGTTTTAAAATTAGTGATGGACAGTGATCGGTGCGACCCCACACTAGCGTCTTTTGAGCGTCGGCGATGGAGATGGCGTCGCTGCGTAGTTGCGTCAACGGCGCGTCGAGCAGCAGCCATAGAGTAGATTAGATGCCGACACTCCGGAGACGCTAGTGAGGAGTGGCCCTTTAAATTAAAGGCCCTTACCCCCTTATCCATAAAACTGTATGGACCTGGCGGCTTAGCACGGTCGCGTTTTTATCCCTTGTCACCATGCCTGTCACGTTCTAACAAGTATGTAAGTGCGAAAGGGACGCGCATAGTGATAGTCGATAAAAATGGAACCGTGCTGAGCCCGCTGATTTAGTTAAATTATGTTTTATCCCTTTCTTACAAATACAAAATGACAGATAATGTCAAACGATTATTAGCTGGTTTGTAGCGCGTTTATGAATAAGGGGGTTAAGAGTATTTAATAACCGGAGTCGCCTTTAAGAGCGAGGGATAAGCTGCCGAAAACCTTGCACAATTGTGCAAACTTTTGTATGGACTGACATGGCTATTTGTACGTTACGTAGAAATCATGTAGAAATAGCAATACATTTGACGTCCCCTCCCCCGCAAAAATCGGCAGACTGTTTTGTACAGAAAATAACAGCCAAGGCGTCTCCAGTTACTAAATGCTCTAAGATTAAAGTATATGTTTATAAACAAAACTATTAAGATTTGAGATTATCATATTGTATACTTATCTACCTACTTTTTACAATGGGTGTATGTTAGTTTGTAAGGTAGAATAAGTTTATTTAATTTATTTTAGATTAAATATTAAGATAGTATGCTATATTTTCGTTTTATTGAAAGTTACCTCAGTTCCTCCAAGTCAGTTTTTCCATTTTATAAAAAAAGACAGGTACCTATGTAGTGCAAAATTGTTTTCCATCGTATTTTCTCGGAAACGTTCGTATTTGTCATGCTACTAAAGTCAACCTCAGTAATTTTATGTACCGAGACTGACTAATATAACAAGACACGTTCGTACGTTTCCGTGAAAATACGATGGAAAATAATTATGCACTACATATAAGTGATTGATAAATGTACTTGTTCCATTTGATTTTCTACCTTAACACAAAACCAAAGCTGACACATGAAGCTAATTCAAGAAGACAACAACCGCATCCGGGATGAAAGAGGCTCTCCGGACTCCAGACCGCGTAGCTATAGCCATTCTCACCTTGGCTAGGCCGGCAAGCGTGGCTCACTTCGCGATTTCGTCGCGTCGCTACAAGTATATGCGGCCCACACCAATTTTGGTGTATAGCAGTAGCAGTTGCCGCGCACCGCTACGGAACGGACGCCTGCGCCACCTAGCGGTCATATATTAGGTCATTACCTATGAAATTGGCGTTTTGTTCGGAGAATTTCAACGAAACACGAATTTCCATACAATTAATTTTGCGGATATTTTTTTGATGGCTAATTCAAACCAAACAAAATTTTTCCAGTAATTTTTGACACCTTTAAGGTATGTTTTCAATATCTCCATTTCTTGAAAATTGGTACCATTAGAAAAATATAAGTAATTTTAATACTCGAACCGACAGCACATGAAAAGACCTATTTTCAAGGCTTAATTCTGAACACTTAACAATAAAAAATAACAATAAATTGTATGTAAAATCGTTGTTTATTGAGTGCACTGTAGTTTTATTGTAATTGTGTATGTACTTTTGTAAAAAAAAAAAAACTAGGATCAGACTTATATCTATGAACAAAAACGCCAATTTCATAGGTAAGGACCTAATATGTCGCAATAGACGCGTTTTGTTAGAGAGTGAACCTCTACCTAGTACTATTATTTATTCTGTGGCGTCGGCGTCTAGTCAGCGCTATGGAAAATGGCTTCGCAACGCAGTTGCGCCAACGTTGCGTCGAGCAGCAGCCATAGAGTTGACTAGACGCCGGCCGACGGTAGTGTAGGCCGCTCAACTAAAAGCTTGCTACCTATAAAAAAATATTTTCCTTCCCCGAAATAAAAGTAAAAGAGTAGGTAACTAAAAAAGGGTCCCTTATAAATCAATTTAATTATAGTCCTCTTTCCTTAAAGGTCCTCTCTATGGAGCACTTTAGGCACTTGAATTAAATATTTATAATACATAGGTACCGATAGTAAGAGTATAAAGGGAACTTTTTGAGATAAGTACCTTTTTAGTTTAGCGGTTAAATTTGCCACTTTATGCATTTTATTATTCTTTTTAACCGCTAGTGTCCTAATAGCGGTAAGAGCGTGCGACTTTCAATCCGGAGGTCGCGGGTTCAGACTTAAACCCCGGCTCGTACCATTTTTCGGAACTTATGTACTTAGGAAATATCACTTTATAATACCAGTTGCTGTTCGGTGAAGGAAAACATCGTGTGGAAACCGGACTAATCTCAACACCTAAGGTCTAGTTTCCCCTCTGGGTTGGAAGGTCAGATGGCAGTTGCTAGCTAAAAACTAGCGCCTGCGTCAATTCTTGGGATTCGTTGCCAAGCGGACCCCAGGCTCCCATGAGCCGTGGCAAAAACCCGGGATAGCGCGAGGAAGAAGATTATTCTTCTTTATCCAAACATTAATTTTAACCGTCAAAAAGTACTGGTTAAAATTGGGTCTAAATTAACAAAGCTCAAAACAAACGAAGTACATAATTCAGCCAAATAAACAAATGACACTTATAAACAAAAAATAACGAAAGCAGAAGGAGCCGTAATAAATAAATAGGGGGAAAGAAATAACTAATTTGTCTTTGCTTGCTCCAGTGCTTGTAAAACGCGATAACTGCGGAGTTAGGGTAAACAAATACTGCCCTCCTAAGCTAAAAAGCGGTATTTGCATCAAATTTTCATTGAAAATACGCCCTTTTAGCTTAGGAGGGCAGAATATGGCGCGGTGTTGTTGAGAAACCTTTGTAGGGAATCCTCATACTGTTTCTCTTGCCCTGAGCAAAATATAGGTACTATGATTCTTTTACCCGACCAAACCTTATAGTCATCAGAGAAATCGGAACGGTCAAGGTGCTTAAAAATATCTGAACAAGCAGTAAACGTCTTGATAAGGCTTTGTTGAGATCACTTGGTATGTGGTTCAGATATTTGTGAACATCTTGACTGCTCTGATGTGTCTTTGGCGACCGTACGATTCCCACCTGCCGGGTAGAGATTGGGATTGGTCTAAGTAAAAAATAGGGTTTTCAAATATCGGTCGTTTGCATTTTATCCACATGTGAGGCAATGTAGCTATTTGATAATGATGCAAATTTTGAATTGTTTGCTGATGATCATGTGGGCTAATAGAATTGACATTTAAGCGATGAATTTGAATGATAAATTATTAAATAACGTTCAGTTGAATTTGATTTGTAAGTACCTAATGTTTTACAGTAAGTAAGTATTTTCCTCGCGTTGGTGTGGTGAAAAATTTTGTGTTTCACTCGGGAGCAAGGATTGTTTTTGTCTTATTAAAACCCTGGCAACGCTCAAGATTCCAATTCAAACCACTTCTATTTTTTTTGTCGACAGCTTTCGCTTGCTAGGATATTAATATCGATGGGTTAGCAATTTTGCCCCCTTGTAAAACAACTATTTCCCAAGTCTACAGTCACAGTATCCGCTGAATACAAGTAACAAATGACTCAAGGCAGCCATTGTGAAAATATTAATTAATTTTGCTAAAATTTGAGGCACACGTTTGTTTTGCATTAACTCCTGAAAGTCCTGAACTCACTGAATCATTACGTTACGGAGTTACTGTTCTAGAGTTGAAAGTTTTTACACACTCTTATTTAGTTTCACCGCGTATATTTCTATGCAACTTTGAAGTAGGTACCTATTTAATGACTTGTAAGTTAAATTTCAACCGCTACCCCGGTGTCCGATTGAGCCTACTGAATGAGGTACGTACCTAGGTATAACACTTTAAACTCTCGCGTTTTGTACACATATTTAATTACACAAACGGTCTTTCCGTGACCACAGCTGGTGCAACTCAGCTGAAACGTCGGATTAAAGGTAAAAACAATGAAATTATATCGCGGTAGACCCGTTTGTGTAATTAAATATGAGGTACGTAGGTACTTCCGTATTTCCGATGACAATGCAATAATATGTTAACATGGGGCTAATCTGATGAATCTGATGATAGTGATGATGCAGTCTTCATAAACATGCAAAGGAGAGAAAGTAAGGTCAGCAATAATAAAAGTGTGTTTAAAGAAATATTATTGACGGTACCTATCTAGGCTAGGCGGCCGTCATTCATAATCTAACATTAATATTTAATTATGATTTCGACTGTTGAATGTCACAAACTACGCTGTTGCATATTGCCAGGCCTTTCTCAGAATAATAATGCAGCTGGAACTCGTATCTGAAACACAAGATGTACAATAAATAACTGAAATATAGTCTGTCAAACCATTTAAGTCAGTAGAAAAAAGTGGCATATTTAATAAACGTAGACGCAAAGGGTTATCGTCCCATAGAAAATTTCTACTGACAAATTTGTTTGAGAGACTAACAACTAACAAGACACTTATATAAGTTGTGGTTGCCTATAATTAGATAAGCATCAGTCATGATTGTTATATAGATTTAAGAGCATGTAAGATGTATTATCTGTTGGTAATCCTAAAAAAAACAACACAGACCAACAAAAATAAATAACACAATATAAAAAAGACTATTAAAAACTCGACTGTGCGCTGTTGTAGGTTATTGACGGTTCGAAAGTGCTTTTTGCTATAGTATTTTTTAAATAGCTTGGGTATGGTGACAGCTGTCATCTGAATACAATTTTGCAAAAATGCTATAGGATAGGCCTACTCAAATAATAGTTTTACGATACAAGGAGGGAAAGTATAAAATTCGCGAGTGGTGATAAATGTTCTCATGTAAGTGAATTAAATTTGTAATTCTTATGAGAATAAAGAATCTTTAACCGTAAACTAAAACACGACCGAAGGGAGTATTTTAAATCTACACGAGTTGCGTTTACGAATTACCTATTCGCACGTGTATCGTAGGTAGGCATGGAAAAGTGCTTATTCCCGCACTACCTACGTAGTGCTCAGTGGCACTAAAATTATTTTCTTTATATATGTGGGTGATGAAGTAGGTATTATGAAGAGTATTATTAATACCTGCCAGATTCGCCAACGGCCTTCGCAAGAATCCAGGAAAAGTCATTAAGGTTAATGTTCTCCGATACATAATTACCCTGAAAATAATAATAGTATCGCGCTCAATAGTATCAATGATTGTGTATATGTTGCAGTCAAAAGTGTGAACTGGTCAAAAGAACTTTTAACCGACAAAAACAGGCAAAACTGCTTTTGACTGAGCATGTTGGTCAAAAGTAGTTTTACCTGAAAATCATACCTATTTCTGGCAGCAGTGTCGTTTTTAGGGCGTAGCAAAAAAAATAACTCTAACCTACCTATCTCTGGGAACAGTTTCGTTTTTTGGGCGTAGCAAAAAAAAATAACCCTAACCTACCTATCTCTGGGAACAGTTTCGTTTTTTGGGCGTAGCAAAAAAAAATAACCCTAACCTACCTATCTCTGGGAGTACTTTTGACTGATAGTAACAGTCACAATTACTATTAACCAATGATTTTCAGGTAAAACTACTTTTGACCAACATGCTCAGTCAAAAGTAGTTTTGCCTGTTTTTGTCGGTTAAAAGTTCTTTTGACCAGTTCACACTTTTGACTGCGACATATATAATATGATGCATGATCGCATGTTATTGTAAACAATGTATTCAAGATAGCCTAAAGCCGACCACTGACTAACAGTCCGCCGGACGATATCGGCCGGTCAGTTGTTCGGAACTGTCAAATTTTTGTTCTAACTGACAGGCCGATATCGTCCGGCGGCCTGTTAGTCAGTAGTCGGCTTTAAGCCATAGTAATTAAGTTAGATTTAAGTTATATTGCAGTGCCCTACAGGGTTTCATAGCTGAACCAATATAATGTACCAACCTGTGTAACCTATGAAAGCAATAAATACACTGATTACTGATAATTAAGAAGAAAGTAATACAAAAAAAAGAGGTCCAAGTTTAATATGTTCTTGTCCAGTATTTAGGACGTTGCCGAATAAAGACGACGACCGACTCGAAAACAGTTTTCCATACAAACGTTTTCCCCATTCTCCTCTCTGGATATTAACATTGAAAATATTTTCACACAATTTGACGTATTTTAATCATACCTATGCCCGACCGTTTGATTTTTTTTTTTGCTTTTTTTAATTATTATAAGAATTAAGAGCGAAAAACAAAAAAAAACATTTTTAAAAGCTCCGTAACTCTTATAATAAAGTAAAAATCGAAAACTCTAACGACCCGATCGTAACATAGCTATGGTTAAATACATTAAATTGTCTAAACAACTTTGACATACTTAGTAATATCAATATCCAGGGTGGAAAATGAGGACTACGTTTGTATGGAGAATCAATCGTCCCCTATCCTCTTAAGAGATACCTACTCGTCCTTATATAAAACTTAGGTTTACAATTTACATACTTACTGGCATAACCTTACATTCGTCGGTCAGCACCATATTGATCAGCCTAACCAGCTGGTACGTGATGGGGTTGTGACAATCCACCTTCTCTACCTTGAAGATCTCAATTTTGCGTGAACCCTTCAGGTGCATGATTTTTAAACTAATCTGAAAATGTTTTGTGCTGCTTGAAAATCCACATTAATTACCTATTGAATGGCCCAGCGCTGGACCAGCGAGATAACCATGCGATGGTTATGGCTTCTCTACACGATGGCCCAGCGCTGGATCAGCGAGATGGCCATGCGATGGGTGAGAGCACGCATTATGGTATGGGCACACCTTTGATGTGCGGACGAAAAACCGACACCGTGGCCATTCCATCGCCATCCCGCCGCGCCGCCCGCGCCATAAGCAGTATTATGATGACCCATCGTGTAGAGGAGCCACAAAAGATTTACGTTCTTTGTCGTATTTTCGTGTCCACACTTTAAATAAAATAGAAGTCGAGAGATTTGGCTAGAATGTATACATGAAAACAAATTCTCACTGCGATAGGCCCCGCAGCGCGCAACACAGTGTAGTTGCTTCGAATGACTTTTGTATGTCTGTCTAAGGTCCTGATTACGGTTTCGTAGGTCACTGTTGTTGTATCCATCTTTTCGTTGGACTCGCAGTCGGTTGAAGATATAAGCTTTACTTTATATTTTTTCTAAAAAAATAATTAAGTACTTATTATTTTGAGGGTCACTCACGTAATTTAGTCGCTACTCTATATTTTTTGACCCTGTCAGAGAAATACGTAAGTGACCCGAATACAAATGACATAAAAAACTTTTTACAAAAAAAAGCCAACCGACTTCAAAAAGGATGAAATAAAATATTATCCTTTTTGAAGTCTATGCGTTACCAACTGATATGTTTGAAGTCGGTGCCAAGCCAAATTTTGAGGCATACCATGATTTTGGTGCCATTCAATAAGGATGTACCTACGTTGGATTGCCTTACACGACGACAAAGAACGTACTTTCTGTAGGTACAGTCGACGTTAAAAATATGTTTACACTTTTCGCCTTATTACAAAGGAGTAAGGTGCAAAAGTGTAAACATATTTTTGACGTTGATTGTATCTAAGAACACACCTCAGAACACACGATCAAACCTTCTTGGCACAGTCTGTACCATGTTTGTCGGCACATTAGTGGAAATCCAATGCATTTTTTTCCGTCGTATTTTTTAAAGAGCATTTCTTACTAATGCTCGAACAGTCTATAGCACGCAAGTGTGAGATTGGGACTGAGTAATTTCCCGTCTTATCCAGAGGACTACATTTAAAAATATAAAACAATTCAAGAAATTTACCTTCTTGCCAAATTTCACCTAAAGCGGTTCAGTTGATTAGCCATGAAAAGGCGACAAAGACTTACACATTTATAATAGTTATTAGTACAGTTCTAATGGGATTTATAGCCATAAAGCTGATTATTTTTGACTGGTTTTACTACTTGGCTTGGCACCGACTTCAAACATATCAGTTGGTAACGCATAGACTTTCAAAAGGATAATATTTTATTTCATCCTTTTTGAAGTCGGTTGGCTTTTTTTTTAGTTTTAACGCATTGTTAAGAGCGCGACGCATGAATGAAAAACAAGATCATGTTTAACACTAAATTCGTGTAGCTATTACTTTAGTAAATATGTAATCAGGAATTTTCTCGAGTCCGTCTGGGAAATTATAATTCCTGTCAACTAAATACATCCGCCCGCCCCGCCACTGACCCAATCCCTCAGCCCCCTGATCACTCAACCTCACAGCACAATCCCTGGTCCAGGAACCCCTCGATCCTGAACCAGCAACCCTTCAACCGCCATTCCCCGACCCCTTAATCCCTGACCCCTTAACTCCTAACCCTAACCCCCGATCAGTAGCCTTACCAGCTTACCACGAGTTTGACATTGATATATTCGCTAGCATGTGTGTAACTTACTTCCTATGCATCTCGCTCGTACTAACCTTAGTGTAAGCGAGATGCATAAAAAGTTACATTTAGATGCATAAGACGTTAGCGAATATGTCAATGTCAAACTCGTGGTAAGGCTACAGTTGCAGTACATCAAATTGGTGGTTTTCGGAAGCAAATGCTCGAGTTACTTTAGAAAACCCTGAAGTCACTTAACACGTGCCTTTAAAAATGGAGGAGTTCCCTCTTTCCTCATGGATTCCATCATCACACCAGAACCAAAAATAATACGAAAACACCTTGGAGGTAACTTCTTCCAAACAAAAAAAGAATTACTCAAATCGGATCACAGGTGCCGGAGTAATCGCTGCACATACTTACATTTAAATAAATCATCATCATTATCATCAAAATAATCATCATCATAAGGTCTACTTCATCAAATTGGTGGTTTTCGGGAGAAAATGCTCGAATTGCTTAAGAAAACGCCCAAAACACCATGTATGTGCCTTTAAAAATTGAGGAGTTCCCTCAATTCCTCATGGATCCCATCATCAGAACAGAACCAAATTAAAATGGGATCAACTCGGAGGTAGCTACTTTCAAACAAAAAAATAATTACTCAAATCGGACTACGGATGTCGGAGTAATCGGTGAACGCACATAGAAAAAAAAAACATAGCCACAACCGAATACAGAACCTCCTCCTTCTATGAAATTGGAGTCGGTTAAAAAGTGAGTGACAGTCTGCGCCGGTCCATCAACACGTGCTCCTGTTGAGGCTACTCGTTATGGAACGAAACATGTCGAGCAAATTGCACAAAAAAACGTGAGTTAATTATAACTAGGTTACGATTTGAAGTATACCTACTTCAAATCGTTAAAATATATATTTACTTGGTGCATTTTTCATTGTTTCAGATTGTTAAATGTACTTACCGCTTCAAGAAACCCAATTATTGAAATAAAAACAAACACAAAATAAAAATGGCGCATCATTGTCATTCGACACACGAGATGCCAGATAAACGGTTGAGTGCGAAATGATTGGTCGGCTTATTGGCCCTAATCAGTAAATAATTACGATGTTCACTACAAAACATTTATGTATGTTGAACACCCGTTAAATATACAACATTTTTTCCAAATCATTAACGCTCAGTCTGACAATCTAATGCCTTCATCTTCGGTACCATGCCACAGCGCAGGGTCATTTTAACTGAGTAAGCGCGAAGTGCGAACGAAGCGCCTCCGTTTAAATTGGGTAAAAATGCTTTCGTGTCTTCAGCTGTTTTTCTCTACTAGTTACATTTCTTAACCGAACTCGCGAAATTTTTGAACAGGTTCAATCATTTTATGTTTTTTTAGTGTATCACTTTTTGAATGTTTTATCTATATATATCCATGGGAGTTCACAAGCATTTTTAAAACAGAAATGGAGACGATGAATTGTTAAAATTTTGGAAATATGTGACGGTTATAGGTATTATTAGGAAAGTTCTTTATATTTGGCTAGCCAGAATCCATGTCTTATTGAAAAATAAAAATGTAGATACATCACTAGATCCAGAATTCTAGATCAAAGCCCTGATCTATTGATCAGTGCTGTAATCCGTCTGAGTTATGGCGGCAGCCGGCGTTTGGAGGTACTAATGTTACTAGAACTAATATTACTCACTACTTTTACTAGTATAACTCATTAATATTACAAATTTTCCGTGAGACACAGACATGTTAAATCTGTTAAAAAGGGTCACTCACGTATTTAAAGTCGAAATATTTTTTTACTTACTTACTTACTAAAAATAGCTGATACGAGTAACAAAAAACGAGTCGTTTAGTAAAACTTAGCAAAAAATGTACGCTTCAATAAGTAATGATAATGACTCATTATTTGTACTGAGCAATAATGAATGAGTAAGGGAATTAATCATGGTTTATAATTTTTGATTGTTATAAATACATATCTACATTTCATATACATTACGGAAATTACAATTTGCTTTGCAAGACTTTTAAAATAAACACAAAAATTGAAACATGACGTTAGTCAAATAAAATTAACTGTTTTAAACTATCACTAAACGTCCTTTTAAAGTAATCAAAATAAATGAACGCAAAATACAGTCTAAAACAAACAAACACATCGTCAGTTACTTCATAATGCAAAAGAATTGCATGCCACTTAAAATGCAAGCCGTAAAGTGAAGTGGGATCAAAATACGTGTAGTGTATGTAAATTTAGACGAGACTAGTAAATAAAGAAGAATGACAAACATACACTAACTAACTAACTATTTTGGCTCAGCGATCCAAAGAGAAGCTTGGCCTCCGAAACGAGAGCCACCTGTCCCGATCCTGCGCAACTCCCTGCCAGAGGGCCTACCACGAACCACGTTCGACGTGTTACCTCCATGTCACACTTGCGTACGAATTTACAAGTGCGGCAGAGAGACAGCACGTCGAACGTGGTTCGCGGTAGGCCCTCAGTTACTGACGCGAAGCTGAAGCAGAGCCGTCATCACACTGTCTTCCCAGCGATACCTGAGGGCCTACCGCGAACCACTTTCAACGTATTGCCTCTCCGTCACACTGGTAAATTCGTACGTAAGTGCGACAGGGAGGCAACATGTCGAAAGTAGTTTGCGGTAGGGCCCTTTGGGCCGACCCACCGGACGGCCAAACATACCAGTCGGACAAACATACAATGCGGCAGAAATGGTTGTAAACGGATTGTTAATTACCTTTTAGATATTTGCGTATGAAAACTGTCACCCTTTTGCTATTTATAATTTCAAAACGTGAAGTTGTAAATGCTGTGAAACGTAATTTAAAGCATGATAAAGCATTTTAGGCATTTTTTGTTTAATGTTGCCTAGTACATATTAGAATTTTGTAACCTTCTCTAAGAACTATATGTAGAGACGTCCTTTTATTTATTGATATAATATTAAACAAACATCAAAATTATATTGCAGACAAAAACACTTTCAATAAGAATATGATGCTTTAATTGCACTTTAGTCTTTATTAAAATTCATAAATAGCAGTAAATTACAGATTTTGTAAGCAAAAAGCGAAAATGAAAAAAAAATTGTATAGAGCGACACCTACAACAATACAATGACGAGGCAGGCAGGGAACGCGGTGCGGTTTTGTATGGAGTTTGTCCGTCTATAATATTTACTAGTCTCTGATTTAGACGAAAAAATTACCGAAACAGAAATTATGCACAGTGGGACGAGACGGGATAAAAAACACGCGCGGATTTAAATAAATTTTAATAAAGTACCAGTATTTTGTAAGAAATATTCTCATCGTGTTTGACGCTGTAGTTTCAGAGACAATTTATTTTATAAACTATTCTTGGGTATTACTCGTATGTTTAGGTATATAATTTTTCTTTCAGAAATTCAGAATATTATGGTTTTAGCTGGCAGAAGAATAAAAGTACGCGAATTAGATGAAGCCATAATAAGCATCTCAACTTAGAGAGTTCCTCACATTTTTCATAAAGCTTGGTTTCATAAAAAGTACACAACATTCCTCAACACATTTGTTTTCAAACCACCCTAGTATATTTACTACAGTCCAGTCACCTGCAATAATATGTTACACAACAAAGGCCGCAAAAACATCTGACACGATCTTATAGGGCCTTATGGTGTTAGATATTTTTGCGGCCTTCAAAGAGTAACATATTATTACAGGCAGTGTTGGCCGAAAGTTAATGCAAATTGAAAATGCTGGCCATTAACCATTATAAATTGAATCGTAAACTGTAATCGTCCGTTACGGTTTAAGGTTCAATTTATAATGGTTAATGGCCAACATTTTCAATTCGCATTAACTTTTCGGCCAACACTGATTACAGGTAACTGTACTACAACTGCGGTCCATAAGTTCAATACGTAATTAAAATCAATACCACTGTTCTTTTTGGGTTTTTCTGAGTTTTTTTCTATACCATTCAATCAAATATATTGCCTTGGATCTACGACATACAAATAATAGTCACGTCTGAACGAAGATGTTTGAGTTAATTTTGGACTATGGTCACAATTTCTATAGTTGGGGGCTTTTGGACTATAGTTCGGTGGTTTTACGGAACTAGAAACTGAGCTTAACTTTAATTTGTAAATTGTCCTCATGTCCTCGCCACCCTATAGCGTCAATTTATTTCCGTTTTTAATTCCATAATGGCCTATAATTTTTATAAGCTTTTATTTACTTTCACCTGTCCCTTTATCTGTCTGTAATCAAATCTTACAAATTAAATTTGACCCACTTCCCATTATTCGATTGAGCTGAAACTTAATAACATACGTTACGTATGGTGGGTGACAGTGCAATATTATTGATACCATCGAGCTGATCATGATGGACAGGAGGTGGAAATGGAAACTCTGTGTTGAACAACGCAACCTTATTGTGTTTGAGTTTGTTAGAAATGTTTTAATGAGTACTAACTATATCTCAACGGTGGAATTCATAATTCATAAATTAATTCCATGATAATTCATAATTTATTGCATAATAATCATGTGGTACAAGACAGATATTACATTAGGGTAAGTTCACTCATGAAACCTGTTAGGGCACAGCAAATGTTTCTTAAAACTAAACTATAACTAGGAGGTGCAGTTCAGGCACATGCTGTGTGTAACATAGTTTAAAATAAACGCATTTTGATACTTAAGTTCAAGGCATAAGATTAATAGCTAATATTTATTTGGGAACCACCCACTAAGCACCATACTGGGCTGGCTGAGATGCAGGATCAGTATCGCCGTTATACGCGCCACCAGCATGTGCATCCGAGGCACACGCCACCGCTTTAAGTCCACCGCCAGGTGGCTTGGGTTCGACGACGGTGCCGCCCTTCCACACATCGACTGAAACCCCTTTTCTACCCTACCTATGTATTATCTACCCCTCTGCCTATGTATTATGATTGTTATAGATATAAGTTTAATGACTGTAGGTACTAAGTAGTTGCCCGTTGAAAAAAAATATATTTTGTCATAAAACTTATTAAACTCAAATAGTAACAATGGTAATATCCCGATAGATGGCAGAAACTTCTCACTTTTAGCTCCCGGCATCTCGACCGATTTATTTCGAAGTAATCATTTGTTATCGCAAATATCATATCATATTTCTAGCCCTGGAGTTTCTACCTACAGACATTTTACAGTTAAAATTTTTACCGTTTAGTTTTTTCACTGCGTTGCTATTTTGGTATAAGTTGACCAATTTTGTATGTTTATTTTATTAATACTGTCAAAGTCTTAATGGTAAATTCAATCTACAGCGTTAATTGCATTAAGAGGGGGCGTTAAGTCAGGAAATTATAATGGAACAAAACATTGAGACGGCATATACCTAGGTATGGTCGTCGCGCGGATTTTTATCTCTTATCTTAAAAATTACTCTTAAAATACAATATACTTTTGTTTAAAATTTTGCTAGTCAGATCCCTCGGCTATATCACTAGCTATTTTATACTAAAATTCAGAATCAGAAACTTATTGGTAAAAGCTACTAAAAAACCGCATCGTAATCGGTCCGTCCGTTTGGGGGCTACGATGCCACAGACAGACATTATTGTCATCATTGTCATCAAACATAACACCCCTCTTTACCAGTTCGCCGGACGATATCAGCCTGTCAGTTGAACTGTCAAATTTTGCGTTTCACTGACAGGCTGATGTCGTCCGGCGAACTCTTAATCAGTGGTCCCCTTTACGTCGGGGGTTGATTACAATTTCGCGTTAGCCCCCCCGACTCAAGTTTATCCCTACTCTATGATTGGGAGCCACACGGCGCGATTCGGGAAATGAATTAGAGATTCACTAGATATGAAATAGTAAAGATATGTGACGTCCCACGGGTAAAGGTAAGGCTGGCGCTTACGTCGCATAGCGCCGCAATAATATTGGAGCGGCGTTAATAATAGCGTAAGCGCCAACCGCCATAAGGTACCTTTTGCCGTGGAACGTCATATATCTTTCTATTTCATATCTAGTGAATCTCTAATTCATTTCCCGAATCGCGCTGACAGTTCGACTCACCTTTGTTCCTTTGTTTCAACTTCTTTCATCTGGCAAGGGCTTCATTTCCTTCCCCGGTTCGTATTTAAGATGGTTTCCTGGGTTTCCAGTGTTTATGTATTGTTTTAGACAACAATTTGGTAAACTTTTTGATTCTTCGATAATTTCAGAGTTCAGGGTGAAAAAAATGCATTACGATGTAGCGCCGACTCTCATTTTATCAAGTAAATTGACAGACTTGGCGGATTTTGGGTATATACCTACTCGTAAATATGCCTTTTATGCAAAATCTATAAAACAAACAAGCGCTTGATTTCGCCCTGCATTGGAGCCAATTGTTTTTTATTGGCCGACAAAAAATCATGAATGCTGGCTTCCTGTCACACCATATTTTCGAGCGATCATAAGGTTCATAGCCGATACGATTGAAGTGATGCTCTCATTTTAAAACGACATCTTGAGACAACATGAAATTTTATTTCTAGCAACCTAATACCGGGCATAGATAATACAGATCAATTGGAATTTTAGTGATTCAATTCAATCTTTATGTAATACAGCTCCATCGATACTGTCGATGATTTCGCCAACGTCAAAGTGGATCCCACGTGGGATCGAATCAATATTATTATTTGTAATCAGTTTGTAATAAATAAACTTCAGCCAGTGTACTCGTACGGTATAAAACTGTAAAATAATGGCCTCTAGGGCTCTAGCCAGAATTTACTACATATTAATATTATTATATATCAATATTACACTTTAAACAACATTAATAAACAAAAACAAAGAAATGAATCTCGTGATTCATCGCCTCGTGGCGATGTTACCATTTACCAATATGGCGGTCGACAATAACCTTTTAGTGATTCGATTGTTTTTGATATGATACTGATCTGTCAATGTCAAAAGTGACATTAAAACGTCACTTTTGTAATGATAAAAAAGAACCTATCGCAATAACGCTAGTGGGATCAATGACCTTTTATTTATGTAGACGTGTGACGTTCATAGTTGACAAAACTAAAATTTGATCTAACGATTTTGACAACTTGACAGGTTGGCGTCACCCATACGACTAACTAAATATAGGTTCCGGAACCTATATTTAACGGCTCACAATCGTGCGCCTGGTACCATATCTACCTCAATTTACTTACATCTATGAGTGGGATAAGGTTTTGCCAACTGGTGTGGCTATGGGTAATAATCATTGTTGGACTTGAAAGTCACAAGTTATGAATGAATGTGTCACACTCGCAACTGATGCTGTTATTATTTACTTACACAGCGCAGCGTACTACGTAGGCGAACAACACGCGAACTCGAAGCGAAGCGATGCGGCGCGGGGTGAATCAATCCTTTGATGCCTATAGAAGTGTCCTACGTGGGCGATCTCGTTGCGAACGCGAACGCCTTGGGCCCGTCGCGCCGCGCCGCGCCGCGTCGCGTTCGCGAGTTGTTCGCGAGTTGTACGCTTACTAAAGACACAGCGTTACAAGTCTGGTGCCTAAGGCACCTTTTACTCATCCAGCCGCGGCCTCTAAAATACACAACGGTGTAATAGCGTCCGACTTAAAAGGTCCAATTTATCAAACACCGAGCACGATGAGAGATGCAAATTTAATGTCCGTCATACGTCAGAGCACGGACCAATGTACGCAAAAAACACAGTACTATATTACTCACCTATCAAGAAAGGACTTAAACGCCTACAACTTTGTGTTCTTTTTCGATTTTTACGTGTTGAAAGTGAGATATTACGCGAAGCAAATCAAATTACACGAATATATGGACGGCAAATTGTTCTGTTCGCAGTTTGGTGACGGTGTGATGGAGGATGTAGTGTGCGAAAGTTTTTTTAAATGAAATATCGGTGGATTTTTAGCGTGTTTCGGGTGGAAGTTAGAATAAAAGTGTAATTTTAATTGGTGCGATCGAAATTGAGGTGAAAGTTTGTACTTTAAGGTTCGGTAGCTCAGTTAGTTAAGAGCGATCGGACCGGTGTTCCGGAAGGTCGCAAGTTCGAGTCTTGCCCAACGCGGCGATAATTTCCATTTCTCCTTTAATATAAAAATAAGAGGTCGCGATGTTTAATTAGGGTTCCGTACCTCAAAAGGAAAAAACGGAACCCTTATAGGATCACTCGTGCGTCTGTCTGTCTGTCTGTCTGTCTGTCTGTCTGTCTGTCTGTCTGTCTGTCTGTCTGTCTGTCTGTCTGTCCGTCTGTCACAGCCGATTTTCTCCGGAACTACTGGACCAATCAAGTTGAAATTTGGTACACATATGTAAGTTTGTGACCCGAATACGGACATGTAACGTAAACAAATGAATTTTAAACATGGGGGCCACTTTTGGGGGGTAAATGAAAAAACGAAAAAAAATATTTTTCAAACTATATCATGTTACATATCAAATGAAAGAGCTTATTGTAAGGATTTCAAATAATTTTTTTTTATAATTTTTTATGACCATTACCCCCCCCCCCCCCTTATCTCCGAAACTACTAGGTCTAAAATTTTGAAAAAAATACATAAAATAGGTCTATACCTATAGATGACAGGAAAACCTATTAGAAATGTACAGTCAAGCGTGAGTCGGACTTAATTACAGTTTTTAATCCGACCCCTACGGATTTTTTAAAGAGATTTCACTCACGTTTCACATAAAAAATACATTGTTAACAGTGCCGGATTACTTAGAGTAGTAGTTTTCTTAGAGTAATTGGTGATAATTTTCTGATAACATAATCATTTTAAATATTTAACGGTCTTACCTACTTACGAGTTAATAATGTTTAAATGTTTAAATTTTAAAAAAATGTTAAATTGAGAGCTAGCTTAAAGTTTTTTGTACTCGTCGACTTTAATGGTTGAATTAATAAAGACTTTGTAACCAATAAGCAAAACAAGCACGTGCTTAGGGCACCACGTTCAGGAGGGGCACCAAAATGCCAGGTTGAAAAAGGTGAACAAATTTTAAAATTAGGGACAGACACAGACACTAAAACCCTCTATTCTTACATCAAGGCAACATTTTCAAGAATACCACGTAATTTCAGACTCAGACATATAATCTCACATAGGATATTGCTACAGCGGATAAACGCCCTATTACTTGAAGGTAATATATCGTAATGCGGTATTTCAAGACTATTACATAAGAATAATATATAAATGCCTATTTAGTTGTTAAACTGATATTATCCGCAATTCTGTTGTGAGCGTTTCTTGAATTTTTTGCCATTTTTATATATTGTGACCTGTTTTGCCACTTTTGTGTTATTTCTACTCAGAATCACGAGCTCTTTCGATCCTAAAGGGATAAAAAAATGTCCCATCGTTTTTACCACACGATTTTTTTTAGCTGTCCAAAAGCTAATTTGCAAAAATAATGGCGCGTAATTCTTTGGGAAACAATCGGTAGCAGTAGAAGAGTCGTGATTACATGCATAGATTCGATTTCAACCCACTCTTTTGCGGTTCGGCGTTAGGTCTTATGCGAGGCCTTCTGCCTTAATTACACTTGGGCGTGGATCCAAATCCAAGCTTTCCTCTTTCGCAGCTAGGCCTACTGCCTTTCTCACACTTCGCCAATTCAATTCCAAGCTCTGCTTTCTTGCATATTTTATGCATGAAAACAACCTCGAATATCGAAGCCTAAGAAATATCGAGCCCTATGCGAAGCTAGGCTGATAGAAAACTGTCCCATCCCTTCTCTGCATGAAATCCTGGATTCGCGCCTGGTTGGGACTAAAAGTAAAATTGCGTTTGTATATCGAAAAATTTTAGCGCTCGCTTCGCTCGCGTTTTCAATAACTTTATAAGGTATGATAAAGGTGACATTCGGGTGGCGACTGCAGCAACATTACTCTGTTGCAACGTTACTGCTGCAGTACTGTCAACTTCCGTGATAAAATGATGTGACTGATTTCCATACTAAAAGTAAAAATTTACAACTGTCTATCATATTGCGTTTTTATATCGAAAAATTTCCGCGCTCGCTTCGCTCGCGTTTCTATTACTTTCTAAGCTATGATAAAGGTGACATTCGGGTGGCGACTGCAACAGCATTAGGTACTCTGTTGCAACATTACTGCTGCGGCACTGTCAATTTTCGTGATAAAATGATGTGACTGATTACCATTCTCAGCTGTAACGCGGCAATGAACTTCTCTCAATTTACCAAAAAATCAATGTAATCTTGATGACCCGAGGGAGAGGGGGCACCTAGAAATCCTTAGGGCATCAACATATCTTAATCCGGCACTGATTGTTAAAAATTGTGTAATATACGGAACCCTTGGAACGCGAGTCCGACTCGCACTTGGCCGGTTTTTTTTAATATCGAGCCAATCCTCTATTCTTACTAGTATCAGCATGCAGATATTGCAGATCATGCGCTACCCAATTGAATTGCAAACACAGTAATTTCTAAGTTAAATGACTTGTTGCAAGCCTGAAAACGGATAAATTGCTAGACTTGTTAGTCTAACTCCTGAGCGATATTACTACCTATCAATACCATTCAGGGATGATTTAAGTTAGCAGTTGGCAGCAGGAGATATTTGGGGAATACATATAGGAATACATATGGAAATTATCGATTACGCTGTACACTTCAATGCCAAAGCCAAAGTAACTATATAAATTTACTGTAGAAGATTAAAAAGATAAAAATAAAACACAGCACAACGATGACTCACGCTAGAACTGTCCGGGCCCGGGAAGAGGCTTCCTTTTCTGTGACAGGTGATCGGTGATCAAGGAATGCATGGAATGAATAATAAATAAGTAAAGGTACTTTCTATAGAAAACCGAAGTGTCGGACGCTCCGGCCCGGACCCTACAGTTTGGATGTTGCTATTGAAAATGTCAATAAGTATCTTCTGCTCCTATATTTAGTTTATTTAGATTTTTATTAGCACGTATCAAAAAACGAATTAAATATAGAATAGAATAGAATAGAATAGAATAGAATATCATTTAATCAAGTAGGATTTTACAATCGCTTTTGCATCGTCAAAGTACATTATAAATTAATTAAAATTAAATTAAAAAATAAATAACAGCTTACAAAATACAAAATTCAACAATTACAATTTACTAGTGATAATACATTTCATAACAATTAATTCATTTTATAATAATATAAACTTGAGATATTTAAAAACCCAAAGTTGTTTCCAACGTTGTTGTTCTTAAAGGCCGGCAACGCACTTACAAACGCCTCTGGTGTGGGTGTCCATGGGCGGCGGTAATCACTTACCATCAGGTGATGGGTCTGCTTGTTTGCCTCCTATATCATAAAAAAAAACTTTTGGCCTGGGGTGTACCAACCATTTATCAGGCTCCTATCAAAAATTTCAAATTCAGTGCCCGTATGAAAAGTTCCAAGAAAGTCATGGATGAGAGACTTCCAGTTTAAAGATAGTTTTACTTTAGATTTGACTCCAGACTGTCAACGACCCGAAGGGGCATTCGAACTTTCAATATCTCAACTTGATTTGATATTTATTTCACTCATATTTGTAATACTCATCTATCTATCTGCCGTATTCGAACTTCAAGATATTCACAAGAGACGACAGTCGTCACGACACGTACTAGATCCATTCTAGATACGTTATAGTTTAGATATCAACTAGTTCTCTTTTGCAGCGCAATTCGGGCATCCAATGTCACTTTTACGTTAGATAGAGTAAGATATCTATTAGTTAGATGTGTAAGTCATATCCTGTGGAAATCGTTCAACAGTATCTCCAGAATCGCGCAAATGTCAAATTTGACAGGTTAGATCTTAAACATATCGTTATCGTATCTTGGTGATGCCTAAAAGATGTCTAATAGATGTCTATTTCAAAATCCGAATCGGGCCGTATATCTATCTATACATCTTATAAAACAAAGTCCCCCGCCGCGTCTGTCTGTGTGTTTGTTTGTATGTTTGCGATAAACTCAAAAACGACTGAACGGATTATCATGCGGTTTTCACCTATCAATAGAGTGATTCTTGAGGGAGGTTTAGGTGTATAATTTGTTAAGGGTAACCCGTGCGAAGCCGAGGCGCGACGCTAAAGTACAGTTTATAACTTCTTTTGATTTTATCGGATTGAACCAGGGCTGGGCTATACCATAGAGAAAAAATAAGTTAAGCTTAATAGACTGAAACTTATTTGTAAAAAAGTTTAAGCTATAAGTATTAAGTTTTAAGCGAGCTTCCAATATAATGCCTGTGCATTTAACAGCGCCATCTATCTGACCTTTATAAACTTTGTCCAATGTATATTGCGTCTCACATTTTACTTAATGAGAGAGTGAGATGCAATTTGGACAAATAAATTGGAAAGGTGGAATACCACCCTTATCGATAATCGATACACCTCCAGTTCCCTATACAGTCCATAGGTGGCGCTGTAATTAATAATAATTAATTTAGGATAGCGGATTTTGATGTACTCATTTCACTTTCCCAATATACTTCATAGATAGCACACGCTTGTTTCTCTCTGACTCCTCAAGATCCTCCGACCTCCGCCCACGTGCCATCAATGCCCATGACTAGCTCGAGTTAGACGATGCGAGAACTCGCATGCGAGTTTCATACCATTGCGGGTTTTGATCGGTCGGTTGAATTGGACGTCACCAACAGTCCGCAATATAACTAAAATCGCATGCGAGTTCGCGCGCCGTCTAAATCAGCCCTTAATTAGTTTAATTACCCTGTCCTGTATAATGTATAATATATCATTGAAGTTTTCACTTAATAAATGAATAAAATAAGCCTTTATTGCTCGTCTACAGTGATAACAATATTAAGTATTTCTTTTCCGACGATTGGGTTTTGTAACAACAGCTTGTCTTTCGATAAAGGCCTTCTCTAAAGATTGCCATTTCTCTCTATCTCTTGCAAGTCTAATCCATCCAGGGCTGGCTACTTTTTTCAGGTCATATTCCCACGGTCACAGAATAAATAATAGTACTAGGTACAGAAGGTTCACTCTCTAATAAAACGCGTCTATTACGATTAGGACAGATATGACGGCTAGGTGGCGACAGCGCCACGCGCGGCTTATGGCTAGCCACCAGCAAAATTGGTGTGGGACGGATGTACTTATAGTAGATGTACGTATAGTTATGTAGATGTACCTGTTGCAAAGCGACGAAATCGCGGAGTGAGCCACGCCTGCCGCGGTTTCCATTGGGCACCCCCAGGGTTTTAAAAGTTTTCTCTTAATACATTTAACTAAACAAAGCACTCAGACACTTGAAAGTCGACGGCCATTTTTAACGTTCACAATATTTCTAAATAAATGTCTCCAGGGAAATAATAGAAAACGACCAGACGATGTTGCTGAATGTTTTATCACTTAGTTTCAGCAAAGATTCGCTCAAGGGGACAACCGCTACTCAATACAAACGCAGTCCCCATTTTCCTCTCTGGATACTAAACATTATTAAAAGTACCTATGTTTACATAATTTTTGACTTTTTTTACTATTATAAGATTTATAAGTGTTAGGAGCGAATAACAAACCCCATACAAATTGTCAACGTAGGCATGGAAATGGGGCGCTTGGTACTGAAAGTGTTAAACGGGTCTACTTTTAATAACGACGCGACAACATTACCATATTCACCACTTTTATACCATATCGGTGGCAAACAAGCTTACGGCCCGCCTGATGGTAAGCAGTCACCTAGCCTATGGACGCCTGCAACTCCAGAGGTGTTACAAGCGCGCACTTGGATGGTTGGCACGTTGGCAGTCCTCAACTGCGTTTCACCAGAAACTTCCTGCCTCGCACACTCTCGCACACTCTCGCACAGCTAAACTGTGGAATAAACTGTCGCCCGCGGTAGTTCCGGACCGATACGATCTTTAAGAAAAGAGCGTACTCCCATCTTAAAGGCCAGCTACGCACTTGATCGTTTTCCAAAAAAAAATTACATTTCATTCATATCTTCAAAATATTGACTTCTTGGGCTCATTTTACTCAGAATCATTTGTACATTCACGCCTCATACATGAAAAAATGTGTCCCGGGATTTCCTTTCCAGATCGTCACATTTTTGTATGAATATTTTTTTTATTTGTATGAACGTGACGCACTGGAAAAGTATTTTTTCATACAATATTTTGGGATACATTTTTTCATGTATGAGGTGTGAATGCACAAATGATTCGGAGTAAAATGAGCCCAAGAAGTCAATATTTTGAAGACATGAATGATTTTTTTTGGAAAACGCTCACTTACAACCCCTCTGGTGGTGCGGGTGTCCATGGGCATGAGTATCGAAAATATATTCACCTTTGGAATATGATTTCGGGTGCGGATGAAGTCCGAGCGTATTTGCAAACATTAGCTCCTGACAGCACTTGCACGGTAGAAGTACTTAAACCAAAGGGAGAATATAAATCCTTCAAAATCGGGGTCCCGCCTGCTATTTATGATAAGTGTCTTTCTGCGGAGGTCTGGCCTAATAATGCTAGAGTTAAGATGTGGTTATTTCGGAGACCAAACCACCTTTCCCGCTCCTAATACCAAACCCAGGGACAATTTCAAATCAATGCTGAATGTCACTTACCAGAATGTCAGGGGCTTAAAGACGAAGCTTAAGCATTTTAGATTAAACTTGCTTTCGTTAAATTGTGACGTTGTCGCTGTGACTGAATCCTTTCTTACCGATTCTGTTGATGATGCTGAGCTTTCCTGTGGTGGGTGGAGCGCAATGCGTCGAGACCGTGCTACTGGTTCGCGTGGAGGTGGTGTGATGTTTGCCGCACGCCCTGGACTCAATATGAAGAGGCGTCGAGACCTCGAGACCCCTACTGGGGAGGACCTGTGGATTTCTTTGACTTTTGCCGGCGTCGTTTGTTACCTGTGTGTGGTTTACATTCCTCCTAGTGCTACAGACGATAAATACATGTATTGGTTCCAAACTGTAGAACAAATGTTTGACAAACTAAATGGGGTTGTGATCATATTTGGAGACCTAAACCTAAATCCACTTTATACGTCGCAAAGTATTCAATGTTATTACTCTTATTTTCTAGCAACGTGTGGCTTGTATGAGATGAACGAAGTGACGAATGCGTATGGCGGTAAATTAGACGTTGTGCTGGTGTCAGAGCGTATCCGTAATGTAAGTGTCTCTGAAATCGCAGGCGGTGGATTGGTACCTAAACGGGATGCATATCACCCGCCGTTAGAGATATTGGTCCCTTTAAGTGAAGTTACGCTGCGACCGACTTCGGAGCGTATTAGTGCTAGTAATTTAGATTCCCGGCAAGACTGGGATTTTAAAAAAGGAAACTATGAATCGTTGTATAAATTAGTGTCTGCAGAGAATTGGCAAGAAGTTCTTGAGGCTAAAGATGTTGATACTGCAGTAGATGTCTTTTATAGGGTAATTTATAGTTTTTTTGACATCTGTATACCTAGAAAGGTTCGCGCAAACAAGACTGGTAGACGCTACCCAGTATGGTACACAGCTGACCTAATTGCTGACATAGCGCGGAAAGCTAGTGTTCACCGGACCTGGAAGGCTACCAACAATTTAGATGCATACAACAAGTTTGCCCAGCTTAGGAAAAATATTAAACAAAGAATTGCCTCGGCGTATGATAGCTACGTCGATCAAGTTCAGAGTAAGGTGAAAAGTGACCCTCGCTCGTTCTGGCAGCATGTTAATACTCTTAAGTCCAGGGGTGGATTTGCTAATGAAGTCGTATTGGAAGGGCAGCGATTTACTGGAGTCGAAGCAGCTGAAGCTTTCTCTAAGTTTTTTTCTAGCGTATTTTTGTGTGATTGCCCTCGACTAGATGTAGACTCGCTTCAAAATTGCAACCAGATCGGTTCGGCGCAATGTATTAATATTACAAACATATCTATTCAGGAGGTTATTGCTGGTATAAAGAGACTGAAAGCTAGTAGTTCTATTGGACCTGACAATATTCCAGCGTATATACTCAAAGGATGCATAGACCAGCTAAAAGTTCCTATTCATTTTATGTATAATTTAGCACTCTCGACTGGAACATATCCGAAGCTGTGGAAGACAACAAGGGTTACGCCTATCCCGAAGACTAGTGACACTGACAGTGTTGACAGTTACAGACCTATAGCTGTACTGTCAACATTGGCGAAGTTATTTGAATCTATCGTCCATAAAATATTAGCAGTTCAGTTAAAACCCTTTTTGTCCAACTCCCAGCATGGTTTCAGAGCAAATCGCTCTGTTAACACCAACCTCCTAATATTAACAGACACTATCTCTGAGTATCTCGACAGGGGTAATCAGGTCGATGTCGTGTATTTCGATTTTAAAAAGGCTTTCGATCGCGTAGACAACGACGTGTTGATGAGCAAGCTGAATGCTCTAGGCTTCTCGCCAAAATTATTAGTTTTTTTTGCCAGTTATCTACGCGATCGAAGGCAGTACGTTCGACATGGGTGTTTTATTTCAGCTCCGTACCATACCAGATCTGGCGTAAGTCAGGGCTCGATATTGGGTCCTTTCTTATTTGGGATAATGATTAACGACTTGGAATCGGTCGTCAAGTCTGCAAAATGTTTACTATATGCCGACGACTTGAAACTTATATATGATGTTAAGAGTAGCGGAGACTGTGCCTCTTTGCAAGACGATATTACTTCGGTGGTCAACTGGAGTATTGCAAACAAGCTTCTTTTTAACACAGCGAAGTGTTGTGTATGTACTTTCAGTCGTTCCTCCACTCCTCTACATGTTCAGTACACACTGGGGACCGAGACTATTGATAGAGTTTTCTCTGTCAAAGATCTTGGGGTGGTTTTTGATGAGCGCCTCACTTTTCATGAGCATATGCAGACCCTCGCCAAAGGATGTTTTCGTAAACTAGGCTTCGTGATCCGCAATGTCAAGGATTTCCGTGACACTGGGGCCATTGCGATGGTTTTCAACGCCTTAGTGAGGAGCAAGCTTGAGGCCTCATCTATTATTTGGAACCCGTACGAGTCTTCTTACGCCCTACTTCTAGAGAAAATCCAAAAGGCCTTTCTGAGATTTGTGTACAAAAAAAGATATGGGTACTACCCTTTTTTGTACCCAACAAAATTCATACTAGGCTGCCTTGGATATAATTCTCTAGAGGTAAGGCGTAACAACATCTTACTGACTACTGTTTGTCGTATACTGCGCGGTGACTCGGACTGCCCGGAACTGATAGCTCGAGTCGTGAGGTTGTACGTCCCGGATATTCCTCGAGTCTGTTTGAGGCCGCGAACGCGTCCACTGTTGGCCGTGCCGGCGGCGCGCACAGTATCGCACAGAAACTCGCCACTCCTCCGCGCGTTATCGCTGCTCAACGCACTCCTGACATCAGCACCAGAGTGTGACTTGTTTGCGTGGAGATGGGCGAATGTGTGCCGGGAGTGTCTGAGGTTTTGTGAGATGATGGATGAAAGGCTTTCCAGCACTTGCATTTGACTTTTAATGTTTACCTGTATTTTACTTTATATATATTTATTGTGTTTGTAATACGTAATTAGTTTAATTATGCGGTGTATTGGCATATGCTGTAATGCCGTGTAAATGTATTTAAATAATAAATAAATAAAATAAATAAATGGGCGCCGGTAATCGCTTAGGTGATCCGTCTGTTCGTTTGCCTCCTATATCATAAAAAAAATAAAAAATTATGCGTCGTATGTGGAAATTAAAAGACTGGCACAAGAAAGAAATGATTGGCGATTACTCCACCGACAAGAGCAAAGCTCTTAAGTTATGATGATGATGATGATCATAAAAAAAAGTACAAACATACTGCAGAATTCAACAATAATAGAAGTAAAACTAAAAAGCTAGTTGTCTGAGCGCTCCGTCGCACAGTAGATGTAATATCATTGACTACAAAGTATACGATTGCTATCATATGAAACAGAAATAGTGGGGGAGGTATTGTGAATACTATGATAAATTATTTTTTATGACACTTTTTAACCGATTTCATAATTTCAAAAGGAGTAGTTTCACTACGGTTGTGTTTTTTTTTTATTGTTTGTTACTTACCTCAGAACTCCGTCGTTTCAGGGAACTCCTCAATTCTTATAGGCTAACATACGTAAGTACTTATATATAGTTATTTGTGTATTCCGGTATTCCCATCAACAAATCAAGCACTTGAATGTAAATACATTCAAAAAAGTGAATTTTGATAAAGTGCAACTGCTGATGGCCAGAACGGAGACCTCAATATATTTTATATTTGGCGATATGTATTCTTCGGGAATAGGGATGTTGACAATGTTTTAGGATTGTATTCATTTTATAGATAGACACGTAATTATTACAAAAAAATATATTTAAAATTTTTATTCATTAATTTTAAATACAAAATAGAGCACAAAAAGCATTTTAAGTCTTGGCGGTAATTGTAATTCTTATGACATGCATTATGCTTATAAATAATATAAATAACATTTCAAATATAAATAAATACAACTTTAGAGGACGGTAATTGACTGGCTGAATAAGAATAATTTGCGCATAAACTTAAACAAAACCAAAATTATGATAAAGAGTTGATAAATTACCAAAACTCACTGTAAAATATAAAGAGCATCTTATTGAGGAGACATATTTGACAAAATTTTTAGGATTAAGTTTAGATAATAAATTGACTTGGAAGGATCAGATTGACATAATATGTAAAAAACTTAATAAATTTTCCTTTGCTCTATATAACCTGGCTAAAATTGTCAATGAAACAGCAGTATTAACCGCCTATCAAGCCTTTGTTACCTCAACTTTGAGATACGGCTTAATATTCTGGGGAAACTCCACAGACCGAGATATGGCCTTCAAGGCACAGAAAATGTCTACGATCAGTGTGTCGGGTTCCACAAACCGAAACCAGCAAACCAAATTTCATTAGGCTCAACATGCTCACATTACCTTGCCTATATATTTACGAAGTAGCGGTATATTATGTTAAAAATAATATTGGCCAATTTTCTGTTACCAATAGTGCACGTCGTTGCAACAAAATTTATATAAAATCAATAAAAACGGCTTTTATGGCAAAAAGTATTTGCGGCATGGCCCCTAAACTCTATAACAAACTGCCAGATGATATCACTAAATTAGATGACATAAAGTATTTCCAAAAAGAGTCTGTTTAAATTTTTAGTTAGGAAAGCATACTACTCGATCGGAGAATATTTGTCAGATACAGAATATTAATTATATAGGTATATGTAGGAATGTAAATTACTAAATTATATTTTATTTTTATAAATTAAGTTTGTATATATGCATGCACCATCTGGAAAATATTTGTATGCCTAATGGCTAAACATATTTAGTGATACTCTTTTTAAGTTCAACAATTGTTGGTGAACCTTAATAAAATAAAATAAAATTAAGTGTACAATTATATCTGTTTTAAAAACCTATGTTTACAAATAAATATATGATTTATGATTTAAAACTTTTTGTGAAGGCGGTTTTTCTTAAGATTATGTTACATTGAAATCGTTATGTTTGAATGTGCCACTTATCCTAATTCAATATTCACCCATCAAATTAATTAGGTACCTACTTTAAAACATTCAAATCACCCAGTCCAATTCCAAAAATCTTAATTCGCAATAAATAAAATATCGCCGGCCACCAGAATAGGGTAAGGGCTCGATTTAAGGGCCCATAATGTTAAACCGCTCGAAACGCGCAATCGCTCGGAATATCACTTAGCGATGCATTCGCCCAAGCTGTATTTACGAGGGACCCGTACTTAGGCAGGTGTAATGATTTTAAATAGCTAACTGAGTGAATTGCAAAAAAATGGTAATGTAATTAAGCGCAGTTAAGAAGCTGTGATTAGTCTTAACTTAATTGATTCATTTGTGTTACGAAAATTAACGATGTAAATTGTATTGTATTGTATTTATTGTACTTAATTCGTACACATATAAGTCTATAGTATACGCTAACACACTTTCATGCATCTAACTTAAATAGAAATGGCTTTACTGTGGTAACACAATAGAATCAATTAACTTTAGACTAATTACAGATGCTTAAACTATGTACAAATTATTTGCAATTCACTCAACTAGTAACAAATAAAAACGAGGCCTTAATGGTTTAAATATCGGAACTCCGAGAAGAAAAACAGGATTGGTAATTTTCCGTTCAAACTGGAAAAAATTACAATGCTTATGGGCCTTTTTATTTAAAGTTGTCCCCTACACTTTTTTTCAAATTTGGCATTTTTTATGTTATTTCTACTCAGAATCATGAGCTACATAGCTTGTACTAAAACTAGTGTCCGACCGAAACATGTTTTTTTGCCGAAACCGAAACCGAAACCGAATGTTCGGCATTGGCTCTTGTTTCGGCCGAAACCGAAACCGAAACCGAACCTTTTGTCGACTTGTTAAAATCGTTGAAAAAATGTCATAAAACCGCTTTTACACACATATTATGGGGCTGTCAACAACCAATGTCCTTGAAATTGATGTTACTTATGCAGTTTTTTAAGAAAATTACTAGAGTTAGACCAAGATAATTTTGCAACGATTTTGATAACACACGCAGTGCAAGTGTTATTTTAAACGTCAAAACTTCTATGAAATGATGACGTATAAATAAAATTTGCCCTAGTTGCACTGCGTATCAGTGGCGGCGCGTCAAACATATCCATTAGGCAAACCGGGGCTAATTTGGCTTACATATTTCCTTTACAACTCTGCTCAAACGTCCAAAAACAAACCAGCCGGTGGGAATCAGCTTTTATAGGCGTGCCGCCACTGCTGCGTATGCTATCAAAATAATTGCAGAATTTTCTTGGTCTAACTCTATTCATTCACCAGTCAAGCCAACATGTAGATACAGGGTCAACCAAAAACGCGAGCGCAGCGAGCGCGAATTTTTTGTTGACAATATCGCAAGGCCGGGTACCGATCTTCACCTGCGCCTAAACGTCCGAAGTGCCCCAGTGAGGCGAACTTTCATGCGAAGTCAAAGCCGTGCTTCAGGCTTCAGGATAAGTAGTTGAGCACAGACTCCAACCAATGTTCATTGTATTAAAAAGCGAGATATTTCTTTAAGCGCTGGTGGCCTAGCGGTAAGAGCGTGCGACTTTCAATCCGAAGGTCGCAGGTACAAACCCCGGCTCGTACCAATGAGTTTTTCGGAACTTATATACGAAATATTATTTGATATTTACTATTTGCTTTTCGGTGAAGGAAAAACATCGTGAAGAAGCTGGACTAGTCCCGATAAGGCCTAGTTTACTCTGTGGGTTCGAAGGTCGGTCTGATGGCAGTGTCTTTCGTAAAAACTAGTGCCTACGCCAATTCTTGGGATTAGTTGTCAATTGGACCCCAGGCACCCATGAGCCGTGGCAAAAATTCCGGGGTTACGCGAGGAAGATGATGACTTTTCTTATTATTCCTTTGCTCAGGCCTAGTAACATGTGACAGTGCTATCTCATTTACTCCGATACAATTAGACAGTGTGCGCATTAACAGCCTCTTAAGACTGCGTCGACCGTCTAGTGGCGCCCTCATTAGTGGAATTGTGTTTTATTATAAACCAATTAATTTCTGTACCTATACAATACATGAATCAGTATATGTAGGTAAGGTACATATTAATACGAGTATTGTTGTCCTACTTATTCCACAACTTTTGGTCTTTGTCACATAGTTTAGTTTCATAATACGAAGTACCATTTCGTAAGTTTCGGCCCGGCCGAAAGGTTCGGCCGTTTTTTGGCCGAAACCGAAACTACAGCCGAAACATGATTTTTTGGCCGAAACTGGCCGAAACCGAAACCGAAACCGAACCTTCGGTCGGACACTAACTAAAACCAAACAAGTGCCTATACTTTCGTCGCTATAAGCGGTTGGTTGTTATATGCGGAGTCGTACTAACCGGACTCTACTGTATTTTGATCCTAATAGGAGAAAAAAAATCCCAAAATGTCCATACAATTTTCGATCTTTCCATTCCGTGACCGCCATACGAAGTCTATGAAAAATGGTAACGGAATGGAAATAAAAACCTTGGGACACTTTTATTCTCCTATTAGGATAGAAAGAGCTCGTGATTCTGAGTAGAAAATAACATAAAATTTCACAAATTAATAAAAACGTGTACGTGACTACTTTAAATAAAATGGCCCTTATGTGAAACGGCGTTACAAAAACTACCAAAACAGGAAGGCTGTATCAGGGACGCAGCTGTAATGGAGTACGTGAAACGTTTTGTGGACATGTCAAAAGCTGAGCTTCAGGAGAATTGAGGCCCTATCGCGAAAGACGAAAATCGAAATTTCATTATCTGTCTCTATACTTTCGTCGCTATAAGCTCGCTATAAACTCTTGCATCGATAGAAAGGCAGATAATGAAACTTTGACTTTTCGAGGTAGAACCTCTGAGCTCGGTCACCAACAAAAGCCAAATATTTTTAAAGGCGAGGCCGAAGGCCAAGGTCAACGCTTAGGGCCGAAGACTCAGAGCGTCGAATCTAGCATTAGACCAAAGAATTTTCTTGACTTTTGGCCTTTATGGGGCCCTGAACTGACCGTCAAAACGTTTAGTCGTTAGTGTCGTTACACATTTAATTGTATTATTAACTTGTTCGTAAACATCACAAAGTTAAGAAAATCAAAAGCAAATTTAGTCCGCTGCATTCTTACAGACTGGATACATTTTTTTATTACGACTTAAATGTATGATAAACATGTACCTGGGTCGTAAACTTTTAATGTATTGTCTACAGAAGAGACCTATTTCTGAAATGATTATGTTGGTCCCAGTAGCTTAGTTGATAGAGCGGTGAGCCGGTGTTTCATTAACCTCTCACTAAGTCTAAAGCTGACTAACAGTCCGCCGGACGATATCGGCCGGTCAGTTGTTAGGAACTGTAAATTTTTTGTTCTAACTGACAGGCCGATATCGTCCGGCGGCCTGTTAGTCAGTGGTCTGCTTAAGAGAGGCCTAAGCTCAGCAGTGGGCGATAAAATGCTGATATGATGATGATGAAGTCTAACACGAATCTCGTGAAGGTAAATTTTTCCATTTTACCTTTTCAATAAAGCACAATTTCATTGTTGAGAGCTCGGAAGTAACCTTTTCTCTACACGCTGTCTGCAGCGAACATAAATCCTCATAATCGGGCCGCTCTTTAAGACTACATCCTGTATACTGGGATAAACTAACTGGCCGGTGTACACTGCGAACGTGTAGGTATTTATTATGACACGTCACAAACGTCACGTCACGTTGTCACGTCGTGGCAAGTCACGTTCGAGCCCCTGCACGTCAGAATTTACAGAATACCTGATTTGTCCGGGTGTCGCCGTCGACGGATACGTCTGGGAGGACATCATCATCTTCTTCTTCTGCCGTGCCTAATCCCTTTATTTGGGGTCGGCCCGCCTCAAATGAGGACATCATCATCATCATCATTTATTATGAATAAACATACAGGTTGTTTTTAACTAACCTAACCCCTAGTTATAACCCCTAGTTGATTCACCATACAGTAAAAATAGTTATTTCATCATCATTAAAGCCTTGTGCATCTTTGCAGATGATTTAAGCAGCATTTATGATCTAGCAACAGCGCCGCTCGTGGTTATACAACCCGATCCTTGAACGGCATAATCGCCCGCATTTGTGACAAGTAAAATGAGGCCCCGCACCGAGGGTCGCCTCATCGCCCATGTGTTTTATTGCCTGTTTTCGGGCCAATCTAAATACATAGTTATTTAAGTTCCGAAAAACTCATTGGTACGACTGGTATGAGTCGGGGTTTGAACTAGATTAAAAGTCGTATGCTCTTACCGCTAGGCCACCAGTGCTCTCTTTAGAAGTAGTAAAATAAATCGAAGTCTTAAAATCCGCAACTAGACTGCAGTGTAGTCCACAGGTGCAGAAAGGCAAGTTGCCCTTTGTACACAATATCCGGCGCGACCGGAAGCTCAATCACCGCTGGCGGCCACTTCCGGTTCGTCTAACAGGTCGTGGGTTCAAACTCTGATGGTATTATTAACTAAACATTGTTTCTATCGTTGCCTACTACTAACTATTTAAAACTTTGCACATTTTTTCTCAATATTGCACCATGCCAAACATTGCCAATCTAGGTCGCTTTTTACAAGCTTTGTTTTTTATTAGGATCACCAACAGAGATACAATTTACATACTATAATAAAATTGTCATGCTAAAAGGACACATTTATTATTGATCCCCCACAGGCAGTATGCATTACAGGTTGTCAAAAAAATAAGTGCATTCCCGGTGCCAGGGAGGTTTTGGGATTATACTGAGCAACTTTTACTATAACCCCGAAACCGCGAACAATAATTTGGGTATTTCATACATTTTGGCTGGTCCATTTTCTATGGGAGGGTAATTTTTTTTTCGCGATTTCGGGGTTGGCCCCATAGTAGAAGATGCTCAGTATAATCCCATAACCTCCCTGGCAACGGGAATGCACTTATTTTTTTGCCAACGTGTATAAGTTTTTATTCAACTTGCTCTGTTAGTGTGGATAAAATCTTGGAAGCTATATTTGACCCACTTCCCGATTTCCGATTAAGCTGAAAATTTGCTTACATGGAGCTGGATGATGGAGACAGGAGGTGGCCATGGGAACTCTGTGATAAAACAACGCAGACTTATTGGTTTTGGGGTTGTTAGAATTGCCTCTATGAGTATTCGTTGCCTATCGAAATAAAATAAAAGTACAGTCAGCGATAAAAGCTTGTACCAAAAATTAAATTTTTGCCATAAACTTAGGATTCCGTACGAAAAAGTTATTGCAACCTTTCTAGCGCGACTCTGTCCGTCCGTCTGTCACATGGCTAAATATCTCAAAAACTACATGCGCATCGTGCCACGATACGACGTCGCAACAGTTTCAAATTCTTCTACACTAAGCATGGTCCGACACGCTCCCGGCCATTTTTTACATGTCGAATAGAGACTGCTCAAACCTAAATTACGAAAACATTTCAACAGATAACTGTTTTAAGCAAAAAATATATTAGCATATACTGTTCAACTCTATAACGGCGTAAGCGCATATAAATGTGCATGTTTTTGCGACTATTCGAATATTATTGAGTTAGAAGTGTGTTCTGAAACATATGTACTGACTCACTAAGATTAGATTGGAATCGTATTGGATGCCAATTTAAGCTGACATTGTGACATCAAAGTGATATCTAAATGATGTCAGAGGGTCTACCGCGAAAACTGAAATTCGCAATTTGCGGGGATTTTTCTCGTGTACTTCAATGAAGGCGTAATTAGAGTGACAGAGAAAGATGCCCGCAAATTATCACGACCGAGACGCAAGGGCGACTAACATCATATCAATATCATTTTCATGTCACAATTTAACAGGCCTTGTCGACAGTGCACTGATATTAGAATGACATCTAAATGATGTTATTCAGTCATCGTGCATTTTGCTCGTAGGTACATGTATTGGCGAGAGCGAGACGCGCGATAACTAACTGTCATCTTCTGATTTCAAAAACTATATGTAAAGGCTCATTTAGACGGTGCGAGAACTCGCATGCGAGTTTAATTACATTGTGGTAAGTATTTGATTGGTCGGCTGAATTGGATGTACAGTCGACGTCAAAGATATCTTTACACTTTTGCACCTTATTCCCTTGTAAACATGTATTTGACGTCGACTGTAACCAATAGTCCTCAATGTAACTAAAATCGCATACGAGTTCTCGCGCCGTCTAAATCAGTCCTAAATTAAGTCATTTGCGCGTGCATTTCGCTCGTACTTGTGCGTACATTATATTGGCGCGAGCGAGACGCACGATCGACTGCCATCTTTAGATATCATTTTGATGTCACAATGTAAGTTGAAATTGGCCTCCAAGATTCGACCTACAACCACCGTTTACTAGTAAATCCCCCACTGGTAGTATTCATATTAGACTAGCATAATATTTTAGCGCTGAATGTACACCAGGGGGTAAAAAGTGTAAACCGCTGGGCGATATGAAGCGACGCACAAATGAGAATTTCATGACATGTCCGGACAAGCTGCGGCTATGGTGGTGTGGAAGCGGCTTTTCTCCAATACCGGCATTTAATTTTTACTATACCTATTCTCTAAAATTAGGAAGCCGTTACGAAAATTTAAAAGAAACAGGCCTTTTCTTACGTTTTTGCTCTCTTCAAAATTTATTTTCACATCACTTATTCAGAAAAGGGCCAAGGTTCTTCCCTGCTAGGAGGTATCAAAGTGGCATTTTTCTGTTCTAGGACATTTTATTGCCATTATAAAATATTAACACAATAGTATGCACATAATCGATTACAATTTCTTTATAATCGATTACATGCATAGGTACTATTTTTTTAGGTCAATTATTATTTTGAAACTACTTTTATTTTTGAAAAGCAGTATGTGTTTTCACTACGCTCAGGATTCAATGTGCGCCCAAGCCGTAAATATGTGATTTTGCTACCTTATGGCTCCTCTACACGATGGGCCAGCGCCGGCCACTCCAAGGGACGCATTTATGCGGTAGAGGGAGCAAGTGATATTGCTATCTCATTCTACCGCATGGCTGCGTCCCTTGGAGTGGCTGGCGCTGGCCCATCGTGTAGAGGAGCCATTAGATCTCTCTCGTAGGTTCTTACTTATCCGTACGACGAGAAAGACGCATGGATGATTGACATCATTTAGATAGATCATCATCAATAGAAGTTGGAATTGGCCTCATGTAGGTACTTAAGTGACTAAAATTAGAGATGCAACGGATAGTTGTTTGGCCGGTCGATGGTCAGGCCGAACATTCGGTATCCGGCCGCCGAATATTCGGCCGGCGGAACTATATCTACTTATGTACATTTCGGTTTTTCAGGTTCGCATTGTGTAGGTTTTGACCCGTTTCGTAGTGAACGTTCGCGCGAATTTATTGAATTTCTAGTTTCGAAATGAGTGCGCGTGTAAGTGAGTTAAACGTTTCTATCCGGTATACGGCCAGATATTAAAATAAGGGCCGGATAGGCCGGATACCGGATAGTAACCGAATATCCAGTGCATCTCTACTAAAAATACGAATTTTTTAGTCACATAAAAGTAAATAAAAAAGCCCGTTCCACACAACTTTACCTCCATATTTTCGCTGTGACCGCAGGAGCATTATTAAAACATTATTCCAGAAGAAAAATGTATTTTTGAGTGTCGGGGGATGTTTACCGCGCCTTAAGTCTTGGCTCGTGTAGTGGTGGCTTAAGACCGAGTGTGTAGCCGGCTTAAGGCTACGTGGCTTTAAAATCGTGGATTTGTGTGAGTTTATACTCGTATTGCGGGATTTATTGTTGTTTTAAATCGTATATCTTTGTTTTAATGGAAAACTTGGTTACATATATTATTAGAAAATGTGTTATTCGGTTAGATTTTACAATTAAGACATGAATAAATTATTTGTCCTGGTTTTTTTGCCATGGCTCATGTCATGGGAGTCTGGGCCGGGGTCCGCTTGGCGTATAATCCGACGGCCATCTGATTTTACAACTATGAAGGGAGACTATTTGGCATTAGTCCGGTTTCCTCACGATGTTTTCCTTCAACGAAAAGTGACTGGTAAAATGATATAGGTATCGTACATAAGTTCCGAAAAACTCATTGGTACGAGCCGGGGTTTGAATTGAACCTGCGATCTCCGGATTGTAATTTGCACTCTCTTACCGCTAGGCCACCAGCGTCCAGACAAAGCAATATACAATGTGAAAGTAAATTTAGCACAAATACAGACAAGAGTTGCAGGCCAATTCGAACATATACTGACATCAGAATGATATGATGATGTCATTCAGTTATCATACGTCTCGCTCGCGCCAATACATGTCCGGACAAGTACGAGCAAAATGCACGATATCATGACATCATTTAGATGTAATTCTGATGTCAATGTTCGTTTGAATTGGCCTGATTGGCTCGCAGCGGCGGCTTAAGACGGAGTGTGTAGCCAGCTTAAGGATACGTGGCTTTTTAAAATCGGGGATTTGAGTGAGTGCAGTGCATACAGGACCTCTAGGTTTAAAAAATATGTTTAGAGTTTATTTTTCATTGTTTTTACTGATTTCCCATTTTGGTTTCACTCCATTTTTACAGCCTAAAAACACAAACAATGTATAACAATAAAAATATCCTCCATTACAATACTTACTTTCCTCTGGAGCAGCGACCAGAAGTGTGTCTTGGCCTCCAACATGACTGCTCGCCACTGATCCCGGTCCTGTGCTGTTTCTCGCCAGTTTTATGGCTCCTCTACACGATGGGCCAACGCCGGCCACTCCAAGGGACGCATTTATGCGTTAGAGGGAGCAAGTGATATTGCTATCTCATTCTACCGCATGGCGTCCACCACATCCGCCCATCGATACCTAGGTCGACCGACCGGGCGGCGTGCTATCGGTTTTCCCTCAAACGCTCTTTTCACCGTCCGATCGCCTCCCATTCGCTCAAGATGGCCGAGCCACCGAAGCTTTTGCGCCTTTTGTCAGACCAATGATGTTTGGAACATCAACTAGTTAAAGCAACTAGCATCCTTAAAACAATACTGAACAAAAATTTCTTTTAAAAATAAGAATTCAAGGGATTAGTTTGACAACTGGTAATCCTTTAAAAAGCGAACACGAATTCCAAATTTGAAATTCATGAGCGCTGGCGCTGACGCGTTCGAAATGGAACGGTCGACTTTCTTGGTCTTACGTTGGGATATTTTTGAATCGTTTTGCGTTAACTTTTCAGCTTGTTTTTTGAAGTTAAAGTTTGGTGATTTTTGAGGGAATCATTGGTAGCATAATTGTTTTTCGCCGCAGAGATTGTGATTGTAATATAATAGCTTTTCTCCCATCAACACGTTTTTTTAAACGGCAAAATTGTATTTCAACAGAAGGAACAAGGCACTTTCGAATAAAAATATTTAAGTATTGATATTATATTGAAGCCTACGCCAGAGCCAGAGCAAAACACAAGTTTGATTTAAAAACCAATGTACCTAAACATATATCATATACTCCTTTCTACACTCCGACAGTCAAAGGCATATTTCACGTTGAATTTTGCGCTTTTCACTGGCGGGAAGTGGTGCGGTAATTTATTTTTAATTGGTCGCTTTTTGATCCAGACATTTTATAAACCATATACCTGCCTGTACGACCAGTATATTATGTGCTAGAGTCTGTCTAAACTAACTTGGCACCGACTTGAACAGAATGTTTTTTGGCAAAAAAAAATTTTTGGTACATGCTTTTATCGCTGACTGTATGCTTTTCTTTCCACAGACAACTAATACCCATCGAGACAATTCTAAAAACCCCAAACACCGTTAGGTTGCGTTGTTTTATCAGGGAGTTCCTATGGCCACCTCCTATCTCCATCGTCAGATCAGTTCCATGGTACCATAATATTGCATTGTCACCCGACTTACACACGTCTGCAAATTTTCAGCTTCATCGGAAACCGAGAAGTGGGTCTACATAGTTATACATAGTTATACATAATTGACATATTAAACATTGGTGATATCAATAAATATTTGTATTTGCTACCAAAACAAGGGAAAAAATGTTCACCAACTCTCCCCAAATAATCCCAATAAATAAAATCGATTAAAAAAGGCCACGAACGAACTTATCTACGATTTGAAACAGAGCCTCATTATGCGAAGTCGAAGTAGGCCGGCGAGTTACATTGGACTCATTAAGTCAATGGCTGTGAGTGCTTTTAGGTGTTACGGCTTAAGGTGCCGTTCGAATTGAGACTGCACCGGCAATACCGGCATTATATTTAATTACACAAACCTACCGCGATATAATTTCAGCCGTGGTGTGTGTGGAGCTGGTGCAACTCAGCTGAAACGTCGGAATTTAAGGTAAAAACAATGAAATTATATCGCGGTAGACCCGTTTGTGTAATTAAATATGTGTACAAAACGGGAGAGTTTAAAGTGTTATATTGCACCGGCATTGTTTTGTAGCAGTATTTGAATGTTGTCCCTATCACACGCTGTTACACAGTTCCCACTTTCATCATCATCAACTTAAGAGTTATTCTCTTGTCGGTGGAGTATCTTCCAGCTTTCCCTATCCTGCGCCAGCTCTTTGACTTTTTGATACGACACGACCCCCACTTTTTCTTTCACTTGCTCCAAAAAGCTGCGTCTGGGTTTTCCTCTTCCCCGCTTGTGTCCTATCCGCCCCTCCAGGATAGTTTTAAAGAAGTGGTCGTGTCGTATTAAGTGTCCAATCATTTTTCCGCGTCTATTTGCGATGGTGTCCAGGATAGCTCTCCTTTCATTCACTCTTCTTAGCACCTCCTCATTCGTTATCTTGTCTTTCCAACTAATGCCTTCCATACGCCTCCAGCACCACATTTCAAATGCTTCCATTCTCTTTCTATCTCTTAGGTTCATTGTCCACGTTTCACTTCCATATAGGGCTATACTCCAGATGTACACCTTAATCAGTAGCTTCTTGCTTCTACATGACAAACGGGATTTCAATAGTTGCTTCTTCTGGTTGTATGCTTTTTTTGCCATAGCAATCCTTGCAACGATGTCTGGTGTGCACCTGGAGTCCCTGGTAATTAAGCTGCCTAAATATTTAAAACTTTCAACCTGTTGAATTGGGGTGTTGTTTAGAACTATTGGTGGATGACTAGTTTTGCGTTTTGAAGTTGTAAGAGTTTTCGTTTTCTTCATGTTTATCTTTAAGCCTAATTCGTTAAACACTGTGTCCATTGTTAACATTAGATGTTCTAGTTGAGCTGAAGTTTCTGCAAATGCTGCGATGTCGTCTGCAAATCGTATAAAATGTATTTTCTCCCCATTGAATTTTACCCCTCCCATGTCTGTTTCAACAATTTTTCGTATGGCGTATTCTATGTATATATTAAATATTAAAGGTGAAAGTGGACACCCCTGTTGCACTCCTTGCCTAATCCTTGCATTCCCCATTTCCTCTCCCACTTCCATCAACGCCTCCTGCTCCTTGTAAAGTTGGTAAATTATTCTTCTGTCTCTATAGTCTACTCCTACTGCTTTCAAGATGCTCATCATTTTTCTCCAGTTAACTTTATCAAAGGCTTTCTCTAGGTCTATAAAGGCGATATGAGTGTCGAGTCCTACATCCAGCCGTCTGTCTACTACTAATCTAAGAGCTAGTATAGCCTCTCTGGTACCTTTGCTTTCACGGAAACCATATTGGTCGGGGCCTAAGTAATTCTCTGATATGGGTCTGATTCGGTTCTGAATTATTTTTAAAAGTATTTTACTCGCATGCGAGATTAAACTAAGGGTTCTGTGCTCCTCACAAAGTAAGGTATTAGGTTTCTTGGGCAGAGCTACTATTTTACTTTGTTTAAAATCTTTTGGGATTTGGCCTGTGGTATGTATTTGTTTCGTAAGCATGAAAATTTCATCAATGACTGGATCACAAGCTGAAAATTTAATCAATTGTATGTAAATATTGTCAGCACCTGCAGCTTTACCATTTTGAAGTCTCGCAATTGCCTTATCAAATTCCTCTCTAAGTATTTCCACTAGTTCCAGTAGTTCCCACTTTAGGAGAAATATAATTAGGAATTAAAAACCAAGTGCGAGTCGGACTCTCGCACGAAGGATTCCGCATCACTACGCAAAAGACGGCATTTTTTTATTATCCTATTTTTAGTATTTGTTGTTATAGCGGCAACAGATATACATCATCTGTGAAAATTTCAACTGCCTAGCTATCACCGTTCATAAGATACAGCTTGGTGGCAGACAGACGGACAGACAGACGGACAGCGGAGTAATAGGGTCCCGTTTTTACCCTTTGGGTAGGTACGGGACCCTAAAAATGTGAGAGTTTTTAAAAGTAAGTACCTACGCCTACGTGAACACTCTACATTAAATAAGACTGGTCCTCCCGAAATCTATTTTCTATTTGTTAAAAATAAAATTTCTCGTAGGTTCCTTTATGTATTATTATCCCTTTTAAGCCCAGCCTTCAAGATACTTAACCCTTAAATGCATAGTGTTGCCAAATGTCTACAAACCATTAGACAGCTCACTGTTTTAAAATAAAAAGGCTTACGTTCTTGAACGCACCTTTATACCAAACGTCAAGTAATAAGGTGATGATTTAAGGGTTAAATTTACGCAATATTTTTAATTTATAAAAATTACATTCGTTTTAAGACGAAAAGTCGGCAAACTTGGAAAGATCCACAAGTTGATAATTTTTAGTATGTGATTTTGAACGTTTTTTTCGGGATATGTAATTATTTTATATTTTAAAACTTTACCATAGGTATATCACAAATATGGTACCTTTATAATGGTAGTAAAAAAAAACATTTATATATTACTGAAAATTACATATTTACATAAATATGATTTAGCCAATTCAACTTCTAACACTGATTTCGCAGTAAAAAATCGAAGTTATATTTTTTTTATTATTTTTCCTAGAATCGGCAAACAATTATATATATATAACACTTTAAACTCTCGCGTTTTGTACACATATTTAATTACACAAACGGGTCTACCGCGATATAATTTCATTGTTTTTACCTTTAATTCCGACGTTTCAGCTGAGTTGCACCAGCTGTGGTCACGGAAACGGTGTTGGGACGTCAGTCTTTCCGTGACCACGGCTGGTGCAACTCAGCTGAAACGTCGGAATTAAAGGTAAAAACAATGAAATTATATCGCGGTAGACCCGTTTGTGTAATTAATTATATATATGTATCACATGATACATAAATAAATTTCGGGCAAAAAGAAAAAATCATGCATTTAAGGGTTAAACCATGGCCGTCTTAAAGCGGCCGAGCATGACACAAAGCAATGGGATCATCCAGGTCCCACACAGAGCTTAAACTTTACCTAGAATATATAGTGTTTGCAGTTTTTAAAGACTTTCAAAGAGGGGATTATAAATCCAGTAAGGTACCTGCACTAAAGAAGGCCCATCATATTTTTTTTTTATATTTGTTTTTTTTTTATGATATAGGTAGCAAACGAGCAACGTATCGTCTAATGATAAGCGAAGCCATAGCCCATGGGCTAGCTCTTAATGTTTAATATTAACTTGCATTCTTCTCTATGGTAAGGTACCTAAACGTACGACGCGGTCCCAGTATATGACATCTTGAAACTTAAGTCATTGTCAATAGAGGTGACAGCAAGGTGTCATGTATTGGGCATTAGCATGTCGAGTAGGTACGTTTACCTTACTAGCGAACATGGACGCAAAATGTGAACCTATTTACACTTATAAATGTGTGAAATTTTGAAAGACTTCTAATGTAGCGTACCTACATTAGAAGAGTAAACAATATTTCTCAATTTTTTATTTTTATTAATTTGGCATTTTAAATCAGGCAATAAGGCCCAGATTAGAAATACCTTACAGACTAACATATATACCTATGCATTTTTATAAACTTAAAAAACCAAAGACTATAGGCGACAAAACGGTTCCAACGTAGGCATCGCATCGGGTAGACATTGTAAACATTAAGGGTCGGTTGCACCAAACTGTTCGTATCGTTAAAGAGTTCGCAAAATTTTTATGTATGGAAAGTTTCATAGTAAAGCGCCGGGGCGCGCCGGCTGACGTTGATCAGTCTGTCAAATGTGGTTGGTGCAACTGGCCCTAAAAAACCCGAAATCGCAAATAAAGTACGGTAAATAATTAACCTAAAGAGACCTGCGGCGGTATCATAGTCGCATTTTTATCACTTGTCATGTCATGCGTCACTTTCGCACTTAAATACTTGTTAGAACGTGACAGAGGATAAAAAACCGACCATCTTAGCCCTACTGACGGAACTATCATAGGGACCATCATACGACGTGAGAGGTTATAGGTTTACATTTAACATACTTTGTATTTCTAAAATCGATTTTAATTAAATTACCTACCTACCGGTAATTTCCCTAACAGTAGGGTAGTTTTATAAAACTCACATTCACTCGGCTTGAACAGGCCTTGTTAAACCAATGAACGGGTTCCGGTTTCAGGCGGTTTCAGTCACCGAGTTACAGGCGGAAAGCGGATACAAGGGTCATGGGGGTCATGACCTTCCTTCCCCCTAGGCCCTGAGCTGAGGCATACAAATTGCAGTCGGGTTGCAGTCCGTCTGTATCGGCCCTTACAGGCGATTGAAAGTTTAGGTTTTTTAGGATATTTTTTATACGTATTACCATCTTCGAAATTGTAGAGCTATCTAAATAGAAACAAAAGATGATCCCATTCATTCAGTTGGAACAGGCGGCCAATACGAACGTACATTTGACATAAAAGGATAATCTAAATGATGTCATTTAGGTAGGTTATCATTCGCGCGAGCGAGACGTCTAATGACACGAATTGTAGTGCATTTCGCTCGCACCAATCAGAGTGAGCTATCGTCATGGTCTTATCGAAACAAGATCAAAACCATAACTAATTTAAATCAGAATCGTTTCAAAAACCTTTAAACGAGTAATTCTTGTATATAATATTTATATATTTCGAGGATCTCGGACACGGCTCTAACGATTTCGATGAAATTTGCTATATGGGGGTTTTCGGGGGCGAAAAATCGATCTAGCTAGGTCTTATCTCTGGTAAAACGCGCATTGTTTGGGTTTAAATATGTTTCCCGCGAAAAGCTTGGTCTCCCAGATATTGATTAATATTTCAGCAAAATTTATAAATCCGCCATAATCTTTTGACTCGACCCGCCACCTGCGACACAGGGAGTGATTGAAATTGAAAATTTAATGCCTTTGTAGTGGGGGCCAATCACTTAGGGACTGCTTAGCTAACTGTTGAATCTTTGTATTTTAGCTTTTAGTTTAAATTTGGAGGGATTTCTACTTTACGAAATTTATTTATGCTCTTTAGTTTGATGTTTATAAAAGGATTTATGAATTAGGTTATCCGATTTTGGAGTCGATTTTGTTGTAGATAGACTTCGACCACGCTAGTGGTATAGTACATTGTATATGTCACAGTAAAAACCCATTTATTATGGAAAACTAGTTGTTCGTATCACCGTAGTGAAAACGCGTCTATAGATACCTATAGACGCGTTCCGGTAGGCACTAGTTAAAACTAATTTTCCGTAACGCCTCGGTGAAAACTAGTTGTAACTGGGATATTTTAGTTAAAACTTGTTTTCGCAAATGCCTTGCGGCGCGATTCGGGAAACGAATTAGAGATTCACTAGATATGAAATAGTAAAGATATGTGACGTTCCACGGCAAAAGGTACCTTATTGCGGCTGGCGCTTAAGCTATTATTAACGCCGCTCCAATATTCAGCCGGGGCAATGGTACCTTTTGCCGCGGATATCTTTACTATTTCATATCTAGTGAATCTTTAATTCATTTCCCGAATCGCGCCGTTGGTTAAAACTAGCACGGTTCGTGAACACATCGTAGAGAGCTTATAATAATTATGTGTATGGGTGTAGATATAGAAGGTAGTGTATATGTGACTGTACATAATAGGGTGGTTCACGTTTGTATGGGAAAAATTCAAACTCTAGTTAGAAGAAGCGGCACCCCCTCATTTTGTTACACTTGTTATGTTGACAAAATACGCCAAGTTTTGTAATCTTATCTCAACTAGAAGGGGGTGCTCAAACACTTTGAAATTTTTCAAAGTTGTATGAAATCCAAAAAAATCAAGTTATTATTTTTTAGATTTTTATGTAAGTAGTGGTTTTCACATTATTTGAAAGTGTGATTTAAAAGTTATTAAGTAATTATAAATCACATGTGCAAATAGTGTGAAACCAGATACTTAAATAAAATTCTGAATAATAAATACTTTTTTTTTGGTAGAAAATTTTCAAAGTGGTTGAGCACCCCCTTGTAGTTGAGATAAAATTACGAAACTTGGTGAATTTCATCAGCATAATAAGTGTAACAAAATAAGGGGGTGCCCCGTAGGAAAATAAAAAAATGTTTTTTGGGCCACCCTAGTACATAATTAGGCATTAAAACACTTGTGTGATGTTGTTATATTTTAATACCTACCTCATTATATAGCAGTCATATAAACTACTATTATTAGATAACCGTTTGTAATATTATCTACAGGTACGAGTACTACACTACGTCTTATACACAATGATGTGGGTAAATTAGACCAACGCAGATTCCAGGCATTGTTCTAGAGATCAGTCTAGAATAATCTAGGATTCTAGGCAGTCTGCATCTACAATATCTATTTCTACTAATCCTGATTAATAGATTCCTATTTATATAGTTACCTACTAAGGATGGATTCGAACGTTTTTAGGAGTCCGCATCAGTCATCTAGTAATCCTTATAGGATAGCTTTGTCCATAGCCATATATTTGGCACAGCTGGCAAATTTGTAAAAATTGTAACTTAGCAGATGAAATTTGTAAGTTTGTATATTTTTATACCTGGCTCTAATCGATGGGTATTCTGAGTGGCCTAAAAATCGTAAAAAAACCGGCCAAGTGCGAATCGGACTCGCGCACGAAGGATTCCGTACTATTACGTAAAAAAACGGCAAAAAAACCACGTTTGTTGTATGAGAGCCGCACTTATATATTTATTTTATTTTGGTTTTAGTATTTGTTGTTATAGCGGCAACAGAAATACATCATCTGTGAAAATTTCAACTGTATAGCTTGATAGCTATACGGCTGATAGCGGGTCATGAGGTACAGCCTGGTGACAGACAGACAGACAGACAAATAGACGGACAGACAGACAGTGGAGTCTTAGTAATAAAATTCTTCTTCTAAGTCGGTCCCTTACTGCTGAGGATCATGACTCCGCTTGCTAATGTTTCCTATGGCAGCTCTCCACTTCTCCCTGTCGGTTGCTTTGTGGAAAGCGTTGCTTAGTGTGATGTCCATCTGGGCGGATATTTGGTCACACCATGTCGTTGTACTTGGTCCTCTAGGCCGTCTGCCGTCCACCTTTCCCATCACCACAAAGTCTTAGTAATAGGCTCCCGTTTTTACCCTTGGGGTATGGAACCCTAAAAATGCTATTAGGTACCTACATAGAAATAAAACTATTTTTAACAAGCTTTTATTAGGTCGACCTGTATGTAACTAACATGTAATGGAATCTAAGGTAACTAATTTAACCATCTTCCAAGGATCGTAGCGTCATGAAAATTGGCAGCTGTATGTAGTTCTGATGACAATACAATAATATGGTAATGTCGAACTGATCTGATGATGGAGACAGGAGGTGGCCATAGGAGCTCCGTGATGAAACAACGTAACCTAATTGTGTTAGGGGTTTTTAGAATTGTCTCGATGAGTATTAGTTGTCTGTCGTAAGAAAAGTACAGTCAGCGATAAAAGCTTGTACCAAAAATGAAATTTTTGCCAAAAACTTATTTATCAAGCATAAGCAAATATTTCAAAAATGTCCCTCACTATGATGTTACGCACCCTAGTCGAGTTTAAACCAGCCGATGGGGTCCATGTAATCATATTAACCACTCACTACTCTTTATTGCTTGTTTGACAACCCCGAGCCAATTTACATGCTAACCCTGAGGCGAATTCTGTTTAATCATTTTATATGGTTTTAAAGTGTAGGTTCAGCCAGCAGTTTTTGATAAATCATAGCCCTTGTTAAGACGAAACAGGAGCTGAGTTTTAAATATTTTAGGTAAATATACCCGTCTCGCTAACGGAAGCGGCACCTAAAAGTAGTGCGATAAGGACAAGGCGAAAAATCCTGCATAAAGATCTCAAAAATCGAGGTTTCGTACTCCTCTGTTTCCTCCTCCAAAACTTAACCAATCGTAACCAAATTTGGAAATCTAAATGATCATGAAATTATCTGTGTCGGACCGTTTTGCTTTTTTGGCTAATTGATATCAGTTTTTAATGCCACGCCTCTCATAGCGGCATAGTCAATTAGGCCATTTTGCCCATTTTTGAAGGGCTCTAGCGCCTTAAAAAACACAAATATCAAAAAAAGCAAAACGGTCCGACACAGATATTGACAATATTAATCTGTGTTGAAAAAATCATTGCTCTAGCTTCAAAAACCACGGGGGAAAACGAGGAGTACGTTTGTATGGAGAAATGACCACTCCCGTTGGCTCTTAAGATCATTAATACGGTTCATAAAAACATGAATAGAAATTCTGAGGCCTTTCTCTACTAGTAGTTACTATGTAGTTACATCGATTCCGAATTAAATAGATAGATAGATAATAATCACGAACATAAACGCAAATGATATTTTGGCATCAAAATTATATCTATATGATGTCATTTTGTTCTCATTCACTCGTGCGTCTCTCTCGCGCCAATTAGGGACAGTATGAGAGCACGCACGAATGATAACTAAATGACATAATTTAGATATCATTTAATTCAGATATCAATTGGCCTCCAGCCGGCGTATTATAGATGGCTTTATCCACGTTTATCCACGTGATAAAATAACTGTCATTTCTTAACACCGCGGGATAGAAAGTGACGGATACCGTTTTATTACGCTGTGCTGACAAAGCGGTATATCATAATCATGGTCGCATTTTTATCACCTGTCATGCCAAGCGTCACTATCGCACTTACATATTTGTTAGAACGTGACAGGCATGGTGACAAATGATAGAAAGCTTCATCTTAGCCCTACGCGTTGAGAGCGGTGTCAAACAAGATCAAAATTTAATCAATTCACCAAATCCTAATAAAGTTTGTCGTCTTAGGTACCTATAGTCAATATCAACAGCAATTAATAATAACTAAGGCAAACGTTGTATCATCTAAGCTGAATAATTTATTTCCTCATTAGGGGTCATCCATTAATTACGTCACACGAATTTCAAGGTTTTTTGACCCCTCCCCCCCTCCTTGTCACACTTGGTCACATTTGGCAAACCCCTCCCCCCCCCTGGTGTGACGTCACATTTTTTCAACGAAATCGGCAAATTGAATTAAGTATTATTAATTTTTTGTCAAAATATTAGTAAATTTATAACCCAAAACTGATTATGAAAAAAAATTAAACTAATAAAAACGATTATCGTTCCAAAAACTTGTTTTTGAACTGTACAGTAAATAAAATGATTAAAATAAAATTTTGGTTACTGATGAAGTTAAAGTGACGTCACAAAGTTTGTGTCTCCCCCCTCCCCCATGTCACAATATGTCACATTTTCTTGACCCCCTCCCCCCCCCCCTAAACGTGTGATGTAATTAATGGATGACCCCTTAGGCGTGTTGACTGTCGGCCCGATTCGAACTTTAATACATGTCAGTTAATAGATCTAGAAACGATATGGATTAGATATGTCAGTGTCAAATGTGACGTTACTTCAAACAAAAACGTCAGTTTTGACACTGACACATCTAATCCCTATCATTTCTAGATCTATTAATTGACGTATCTTTAAAGTTCGAATTGGGCAGTGTGTATTTGTGTGGAGTTCGTTAGTTTGAGAAGTTATCAACAAAGTAATTTTCATTTCTCATGCTCTGAAAGAGGGTCATTGTTGTTCTAAAAAGTGTGCAGAAAGTAATACGTTTCTGCACTGGAGCATTTTACTCACCAAATAAGATTTTTTTAATTTTTTTAAGAATAACAATTGAAATTTTGTTTTACAAGGATTTATTACCTATACAATGTCCATTCTGAAACTTAACTCTCCATTCCATAAATACCTAACGATATTTTTACTTAAATTGTTAATTATTTAGAAAAAAAAAAAATACTGAGTAAGTATAAAAATTTCTACTTAAGTAGTAATGTTTTTTTGAAAAACAGTTGCATTTTACTTTCCTCGTATTCGAAATGAAAAGTAGAGTGTTTAACTCGGGTGAAAGGCATCATTTCATCCCTTGGTTCACAACTACTATCATATTGCGTAATGCCTAATAACATAATAATTTCAGATCCGTAAAATGACTGACGGCCTGATTCGAATTTTAAGATTTGCTAAAGATACAATATGGATGACATATCCGATCCATGTCGTATCTTTACTTAGCAAAATTTAGACGTATTTTAAAGTTTGAATCAGGCCTTCACGGCGTCTATAGTCAGTCCATGAAAAGTCTGCAGCGGATTTGATAGCCCACGCAGTGCACGTGTTATTTTAAACGTCAAACTTCTATGAAATTATGACGTATAAATGACACTTGCACTGCGTGGGCTATCAAATCCGCTGCAGACTTTTCTTGGCCCGACTCTAATACTTTTTAAACGATATTTTTAAAAACAAAGTATGAAATTCCTCTATATGAATTTTATATGTGATTATATCTAGTCGCCAGCTTTTCAAATAATAAAGAGACGTTAACATTGTTCAAATCCAAAAAGCATAATGTATGGAGCAATAAATACGTAATAGGGGAAGGGTCAGGTGCTGAATTTTTTACCTTTTCAGGCCCTTGTTTCAGGGATAGTATGAGCTTTAAGGTACCTGCAAATTTGTAAGAACTTATTCAGATTATGAACGATATATTTATATAAAGGATGACTCACGCTAGACCGGGCCGTGCCCGGACCGGGGCGGGCCGGAGCGAGCCGACACAGGGGCTGTCAGGAGCGCCACCGTGACCGGGCCGTTCCGGGACCGGGGCGTCAGGGCCACCCGACACTAGTTTATTACATTAACACTAGTGCTGTCCGAGCAATGTTCGAGCCTCTAGTGTTTGTAGAAACTCGAGTCTCTTCAGTCTGAATTTGAAGAACAGATCGTTTTCACAAGACTGCGCTTAAAAAACTTCTCCCGAGTCGAGTCCTTTGTAATCTTTTTTAAGAGCAACTCAAAAGAACTCGAGCCTATAAATAAAGACTCCGTGAACAATTTTATAGGTTTTTCCTGTATAACAGTAAAGAAATTAAGGGTTAGTGTATGATTTATGTATGTATCTAATCTACAAGTTATACATAAAGACAATGCATTTCGACATTTTTAGTCAAAAAAACGAGAGTCCTCTAAAAAGTACTCAAGTCTCTACAAGAGACTTGGGTCTCTCTCTAGTTGAAAAGAACTCGAGTTTTAATTTAATTATAAAAGTCTGAAAAACTGAGTAGTCTTCAAGCAGAGGACTGAAAGGACTCGAGTCCTACCCAACACTATCCGAGCCGACCGGGACGTCCGAGCTGACTGTTCATGACAAATGTCATAATAACTGTCAATCAGATTGAAAAAAATGGTTCGATCGGAAGTAAGCGGATATGGAAGGAAATAATAAACTCAAAATATTGGCCCTGGCTGCCTTAATGACTAATGAAGAGGTAATGGGGCGTACATCCACTTTGGTCGACACGTTCGGAAAAATGAGAATACACAACATGATGTAAAGAGCTTTATTTACATATGACCCAAGACTTTTTCGAAACCGTTCACGACAGAATTAAACAACGTTTGGTAAAACAAAAACAAGATTTCAGAAACCAATATCCAGCAGTCACCGTCTGGTTCTCTGCTTAAGGTAAGATAGGCAACTTACCTACAAATAAATATGTATAATAATGTGCCGAAGCATATTAAGCTATTAAGAGGAAAGGGAATGACCGGTTCTCCATACAAACATATTTCCCGTTTTCCTCACTGGATATTGATATTATTATGTCCGTCTGTCTGTCTGTCCATATGTCACAGCTATTTTACTCAAAAAGTATAAGATAACGAATTTGGAAAGTAGGTATATTTTGTAAGCCACTACTTAGTTTAGAAGTTCAAATGTATAATAATTTAATATTTTTTTAGGCACTCCGTACCAGTGACTATATTCTCTTTGCTCCTTACATGTAACTAAAAGTGCGGGGCGCCCAGGACGCAAGTAACACTCTAGCGCTTTCAACGCCCTCATACAAAAAAGCCGTGCAGATGAAGATAACAATATAATACTTTAAATATGTAAATTCCAGATTTCCTGTGACTTATAAGTATGTATGCAGCCGTTTCCATTTCACTACACCTTATAAAACAAAGTCCCCCGCCGCGTCTGTCTGCTTGTGTGTATGTATGTTCGCGATAAATTCAAAAACAACTTACTGAACGGATTGTCATGCGGTTTTAACCTATCAATAGAGTGATTCTTGAGGAAGGTTTCGGTGTATAATTTTTTAAGGTTTTGTGTAACCCTTGCGAAGCCGGGACGAGTCGCTAGTTTATATTTATTCGTAAGCTTGCATTGCAATGGCACTTTAGGTTTAGCCTGTAATTACTAAGATTCTAATACTTAGATCTAATAAATAATATGTTGTGGACTCTTTTCTTAATGCCTTTTTACTTATATACATTTTACGACTTTTAAATATTTGACGCTGTCATGTTTTTCGAATAGTATCATAAACATGTCAAGAGAGAAAAAATAGTGATATTAAATTTGTAGAAAGATACTAAATGTATTTGAATTTATACGCAAGAACACGTTGAATGCAGGTATATGTATCGTGTTACCCCGCGTGTCAAGGTATTGGTTAATTGGTATGATATGGTGTAGCGCCGTTTGTATCAGCATAGGAACCAGATCGACAGAGCTACTTCTGCTGCTGCTTTCGCCTTTGTAATATCTACATATTAGTATACATTGATGCTGTTTTCTGCCCCAGGGTATTTGTCTGTCTGAATTTTAGGATTTCATTAGCTAGGTATCCAAAACAAACATACGAACGCAAATTATTTCCATGTTTTTAAGGGTGAAACCCTGATCGTGTGAAGAGATTTTATTTTCTTTGACAAATACAGCATTTGCATTAACTATAGATAGATGGGGTGTTCCATGAGAACGTCGTCTTCGAAATGCTTAAATTTTGTCTTGTGTCTTGTATGGCAACTTCCTGAATCAACTGCGTAAAGCTCGAGAAAATACTGCCAATAGGCTAGGCTAGAAGATAAGTTTTTTGTAAAGGATCAAATATCTATATTGGACCCATGAACCCATGACATTGAAGCAAAACACGATTAAGTTGGAGCAGTTTTGTTTGCATGTATTGCATTTATAAAAGAGCAGCTTTCGAGTAGGAGGATCATGTTTTAAAAATAGGTATTTGTAAGTATAGGTATATAGGTACGTAGGTTTGTCTGTAGGTAAGTATAATTTTTGGTTCTAGAAATAATAGTAGTATAACCTTAATAGTGATGTCTTTCACGTATGCAAGTAGTACGTACCTACTTGCATACTACGTGAGAAATAAGAAGAGGTGTAAAATTAATTTAATATTACTATACATACACAGTATGTCCAAAGAAAGAGCGCTATGATATAAGCAAAAGTTATTTTTTAGGGTTCCGTACCTCAAAAGGAAAACACGGAACCCTTAAAGTATCCGTCCGTCTGTCTGTCGGTCTGCCCGTCTGTCCGTCCGTCCGTCCGTCTGTCCGTCTATCCGTCAGTCCGTCCGTCCCTCCGTCCATCCGTCCGTCCGTCCGTCCGTCCGCCCGTCCGTCCGTCCGTCCGTCTGGCCGTCTGTCTGTCGAGACCCTTTATCTCGGGAACGAGTGGAGGTATCGAGTTGAAATTTAAACCTTTTATATACTTAGGTCTACGATCCTTTGAAGATAAATCAAATTGTAATATTATGTCTGTATGTACCTACAGTATTTCCAAAAAACAGCGCTATGTAAAGTAGTATTTTTTTTTAAATAGGAGGCAAACGAACATGGCTTATGGAACAGAGGTCATATCATAAGATTGGTAAGACCCACATATTTCTTTGTCCGTCTTTCTACCTCTGTGAATGATCATCCCGCAAGAATTTATTCCTATAGTAATACCAGTGTCTATTTTCATGTCTCATTCCTTAGTAATTGCTGCTTAGTAAATTCCTGTTTGATAGAATAAAAACTTAAGTTGTTAGGTATTAGGGTGTTAATAATTTCTAAGTTTTGTAAAATGCAAGGCTAACATTACACACGACTAATGATGACGATGACCAACAAATCAAGCATTTACATTTGATGAAGTGAAACTGCTGATGAAGACCAGACGGAACACCTTAACGACGCGTATTTCACGTTTGGCGATATGTCGTCTTAGTTAGGTACGTTTGATCTGCAAAGTGTGTATGTATCTTCGCGATAGACTCAAAATAGGTATTGTGATACAATGAATGGTATTATAAACAATTTTTTTTTCATGTATGTACCATGGACATTCCTCGATGGCACAAAGTTGCAACCGGAAAGCGATGATCAGATGATCACTCGGCAAATCAAGACTGTAGCAGCCACATCTAAGAAGATTATGAATACCTATTCAATAATAGTTTATTTCTTGCTGTTTGATATGTAAAAATGCACGTCAATAAGATGGCAAAATGTTGTTAAGACTGCGTCGACCGTCCAATTGCACTCTCATTGGGGGAATGAGGTTTTCTAATAAATACAAGGCAAATAAATACACCAAACTTATAACACCTCCAGAGTCCGCAGCAGCAACCAGGACCCCTAGACTGCCTAGGGATCAGGCTATGGGATTCGTGTCATACTCCACAGAAGAACCACCTTATAGACCGCGGGCCAGGAGCAAATACCGTCAGTCATCGCCTCCCGCTTGATACTTTGTGATAGTTTACATGCTATGCTATGCTATCATGAATTACTAGTAAGACCATTGGGAACTTTGTACCCAGTAGACTTACCAGTGAAACAAAACTCCCAATAGTCCTTGATAGACATTTTTAGGTAGCGTGATGAATGCTGTTCATGCCATACCTTTATGTTCATAAAAGTTCGAACATAAAAAGTGGCTGTATTTGGAGTGTTCCAGGGTGACGGCAGGAAACACGGAATACTATAATAAGGTAATATTATAACTGGCAGGAAGCCAATGTTTTTTTATTAACAGGTTGATGAGTATGTACTTTCGAATGGCATGAGTCCCCTCTCGCTACATCATCATCATTTGACGACCGGCCTTAGTGACCCTGCCGAAGCCTTAGTGAAGCCGATGATCCCGGGTTCGAATCCCGGTAAGGGGATTTATTTATGTGATGAACACAGATATTTGTTCCTGAGTCATGGCTGTTTTCTATGTATGTATCAGCCGCGAAATCTTACTATCAGTAAGACTATTGGGAAGGAAATTCCCAGGAACTGGTAAAACTACTGGGAATGGCCGTACCTAGCAGAATTGTAATTTAATATTGTTAGGTACACATGCAGTATGCCCTGGTTTGATACTTCAATACAGTCAGGGCTATAACCGCGAACCACTTCGTTAGTTAATCTATTTGCCTCTATATCACTCTTATATATATTTGTGCGAAAGAGAGGCTCATAGATGAATTTTTTATTTGGGATATTTAGCGGTCCCCCTGACACGTTCCACGTCTTAGGATGGTATTCCATCTATTCAATTTCTTTGCCCAATGTGTATTGAGGCTCATATTAAGCTTAATGAGAGAGTGAGACGCAATGACATTGGACAAAGAAATTGGACAGGATGGTGGAATACCACCCATAGTCATTAATAGAGTCTGGCTAGCCAAAAATTGTTGACAGATATTTCGTTATTGTATCACTAATTGTCTATGATTTAAAAAAAACCGGGCAAGTGCGAGTCGGACTCGCGCACGAAGGGTTCCGAACCATAATGCAAAAAAAAAAAAACAAAAAAAAGCAAAAAAAAAACGGTCACCCATCCAAATACTGACCACTCCCGACGTTGCTTAACTTTGGTCAAAAATCACGTTTGTTGTATGGGAGCCCCATTTAAATCTTTATTTTATTCTGTTTTTAGTATTTGTTGTTATAGCGGCAACAGAAATACATCATCTGTGAAAATTTCAACCGTCTAGCTATCACGGTTCGTGAGATACAGCCTGGTGACAGACGGACGGACGGACGGACGGACGGACGGACAGCGAAGTCTTAGTAATAGGGTCCCGTTTTACCCTTTGGGTACGGAACCCTAAAAAAGCTAAAAGTCAGTTGTCAATTTATGTCATTCATTCAAATTGTTTGCGGTTTATAAGGGGTTTATTTCAAATAATATTAATAATGTCTATACTGAGTGAGGTTCGCAAACTATTATTTAAGCTCTTAAATAATTACGACAATGTGCGAAGTCGACATGTAGCGTTGTATAACGAAAAACTGCAATGTTTACAACTCCTAAACAAATGTAAACAAATTAGGAGGTTGGTGCTCTACAAATATTTTGATACTTAGCATTTAGCATATTTGGTATAGTACTTATGTATTTTTTTGGTGATGGATTAATATTACGGTATTATCGAGCTAGATCTTATTTAAACTACATTTCATTTTTCGCCTTGTTACAATGGTATATGGTGAGAAAGTGTTAACATATGTGTTTATCGTTGACTGATGGTTGACTGTACTTTACATAGTGGTAGAAATTATGTGAGCTGCTTTGAGTGCACGTCAACGTATATTTAACTTATATCCTTAGGTACCCTACGTGTTCACAGAAAATCAAAAATATTTTCTAGTATCAAAACTATAATTCCTTCTACACAAAGTGTGACCAGCCCAAGATTTTTTTGAATTTCCCGCCAAACAATTTTGTAATATTTCAGTAGCCAGACTCTATACTTAAGAACAATAAAATATACGAAGAGTTTTATTGTATTATTTCAGTAGTTAGTGCCTTTGGGTAATTTTAGGCAGGAAATAGGGAATATTACGCAAAATTCTGCGTAGGGGGCGTTACTAGCACTAACCCCAGGACCTACTGCAAAACACGAAAATAAGAATTTCGATATCTGCCTCTCTGCATATCGACGGAGAGGCAGATAACGAACTTTCGATTATCGCGTTTCGCGACAGGCAGTTTGTAAACAAATCACCTTGATGCATCAATGTCATAGTGAAAAGTTGACAAAAAACTGTTTAGCCCGCTCCACACTCGTGTGGGAATCGCGGCGCAAAGCCATAAGTTACTCTATGGTTTACAATACATGCTAGTGCTGCATTCTGGCAACACTTAAACTAACCACCACAACTATAGTCAGACCGTGAAAAGTCTGCAGCGGATTTGATAGGCCACGCAATGCAAGTGTCATTTTAAATGTCAAACTTCTATGAAATTATGACGTATGAATAACACTTACACTGCGTGGGCTATCAAATCCGCTGCAGACTTTTATTGGTGCGACTCTAAACACAAAGCCTAAACATAGCCTATACATACAATAACCAAGTTCTGGTCTCAACTGAAATATGATATATGTTTGTACTCTGTGCAGGCAGATTTATAGAAGATCAGTTGAACTCTAAATGAATGAATAAAAATGTTTTTTATAGTTTGTCAAAGGGCTGTCTCATTTCAAACATATAGAGAATCATACTATCTTTGTCTTACACTAGTACTAGCACCCAAAAGAAAAGGATGAGTATAGTTTTTTTGTTCTTATTTACTGACAAATTTGGTTTGACTAACTATAGATATGTTATTGATATATATATTTCTATGAACTTCGTACGAAATAAAAAGTATCTAAGTAATAAGTGGGAATGTGAGAAAAAACTAGTATCTTAATATTCATTATACACCTACATGCTCATTATTGAATCAGTTTTACAAGCAGTAACATCAATAGGTGTCTCATTTAATATAATCCGACTAAATTATATTTCAGCAACACCTCCATATTTCACAAAATGAATCAAGACCACCTCCAACCTATATAATCTTGACGTATGTTATATCAAAGACGCCTGTACCTAATATAAACCGACCAAGTAACGAATTAGCTATACCATCATATTTAACAAACAAATTTATGACGTTTTGCAACCTTCTTAATTTGGCAAATATGTTCCGACACAGCCGGGCATGTATATTGTGAAGGGTGGTATTCCATCTGTCCAATCTTGGTCCAATGTGTATTTGCGTCTAACATTTTGCTTAATGAGAGAGTGAGACGCAATGCATATTGGACAAAGATCTTAAACAAGTAGAATACCACCCGAAGAGAAAAATTGAGTCTCCGGGCTGTCAGGAGCTTCCGTGACGTCAGGGCTATGACGCCAAGTACCTAATATAAACCGACCAAGTAACGAATTAGCTATACCATCATATTTAACAAACAAATTTATGACATTTTGCAACCTTCTTATTTTGGCAAATATATTCCGACACAGCCGGGCATGTATATTGTGAAGGGTGGTATTCCATCTGTCCAATCTTGGTCCAATGTGTATTTGCGGCTCACATTTTGCTTAATGAGAGAGTGAGACGCAATGCATATTGGACAAAAATCTTAAACAAGTAGAATACCACCCGAAGAGAAAAATTGAGTCTCCGGGTTGTCACGGGCCTCCGGGACGTCAGGGCTATGACCGGGCCGGGCCCGCACCGTGCCCCGTCCGGGCCCCGGTGATCACGTGATGCTCTCCATAGAAAACGAAGCTCCGGAAGCTCCGGCCCGGCCACGGCCCGGTCTAGCGTGAGTCATCCTTAACTGTGCGAAAACTAATATCACAAAATCATTGGATAAATTTCGTTTGTTGGAGAAATCAATGAAGCAAAAGAAATCAATAAGGCAAAAAAGCTTTATCACTATCTCATGTACCTACCTAAGTGTTACAACTTCATAGTAGTGATGGTCTACTTTAAAGCGACATATTATATTAGCATAATATATTTTGATAATTTTAATTAAATTTTGAATTGTGGAAGAAATTTTGGAGCAAAGTAGGCAAAAATCAAAACACAAGTAATTTTTAATCGCTGAATAATAAATGTTGGTCAGTATGAGGAGTACAGACTACAGTTAAATTTTTTGCTCGTATTAGTTGGAGATTTGGAGAACAATTCCGTACCTGAGAGGCATAAGACTGTAAGTGCCAATTTAGTAATTTTACAGGAGAGGCGATTTTGTGTCAAAATTTGAGTTACAAGGATTTTAGAACAACATAAAATGACACACATGAGTCACAGTTTTTAAATTAATCAACAGTAAATATATTCATTATCATTATGTGTTACTTTCGAACTTATATGATATATTTTTCAGTAAAACTAAAAAAAAATACCCCACATACAGTATTCTGCTTCTAAGCTTATTCCAAATTCGAGGAGTTACAGTAATATCAAAGTAATATTAAAGGTCCTTTAACGTGATCGAAAATACTGTTATATCATTTTCATAACAATAACAATAAGTTCGGCTTTGCCAGCCATATTAGAGCTCACGCTCGTAATTAGCTAGGGTCGCCGTTGCCGATTACGGCATGGATAGCTATATATATATATATATCAACACCATACAAATATAAGCCCTTTTCAAAAGTCACTTCTCAAGTATGTTTCTAATAATACAAATTTCAGGGTCCAGATTTCGTAATGCATTGCATACGTAGCGTTACGTGGGCTCAGTCTGTCCCCACGCACCCAGTGGGGAGCAATCAACATTTTCCGATAATACTGTTTTATTGAAAAGTGTAACTACCCGTCTTGTCCCGTTATTGTGAATCAGAGGCAAATGGCGCGACTTACGGCCAATCTTCTTTGCTAATACTTTAGATGCTGTAGCGTCAGCAGCGTAGCCAGCGAACGACACATTATTTCTATTTGTGTATACTTCTTCTTCTTCGTTACACTCTTGACAAAGTGGTCGTGGACATTATGTGGACTTTTGAGCGACTTGTTTAACGACACGTCGCCATTCCTCCCGTAGAGCTGCTTTCCGTGAGCATTCGCTTACTGTGGCCGATACTGGGCTTTGATTTGGTCGGTCCATCTCATTAGCGATCTTCCTTAGCCCTGTCACCTCCCTTCCTTTATTTGTGTATACATCGAAGACCGTATGGAAACAAGCTTATACTTATATATGACAATAAATTGTGATTTTCATGCGATGGACTTTTATAGGTACCTAATGCTCATTGATTAGAAAACTAAATAGTAAAACCTCGGGTGTTGCGGGTATCCATGGATATCCACAACACCCGATATGATATGATGGATGGAGGTTTTACTATTTACCATGCCATGGCCATGGGGCCGGCATAATCACTTACCTCCAATATCATAAAAAAAATCAAATTCTGGTTACGATAGTTACAGTTCAACATTTTGTAATCAAATGAGAATAGAAGCGGCGATATGTAACTTCTAATATTGTATTTTTTTATAACAATGTTTAACACTGAAAACTGGTACCAGTCATAAACACACATTGACATTGATGCAAATTTATAGTGTAACTCTTATCATGAAATAAAGAATTCTAAATCTAAATAAATGTTACGTTAGTGTTCATGCCCAGTTTAAAAAAAAATACAAAATAAGTACAAATATAAAGGCATTTATTTCATGTAATTTAAGCATGTCGTGATGAAATAAGAGAGCAATTTCGATTGTATGGGAGCGGCTTTCTGGCGGAGGGTTCGAGAGACTCTTAACTGATCATCGGTGACCCTTATTTACAATACGGTTTACGAATGATCACTTAACATTTAGTTATTTATTAACTTTACCAAAAAGCCTTTAACTTTTTCTGCTAACCCTCCATCCACGAATTATCTGGGGCTCAAGATATTTAGCCCATTAAAGCTCCCCCCTCCCCCCGCATTCCTTCCCGCCATTTTCCGAAGCCCTTTAAAGATTAAACCGTGATACACTTAAATTATTTCAATTGGGTGCCCTTTGGCTATTTTGTTTTGTGTGATCTATACTGAAATGTTTGGTGAATGGGACGCTAGATGGCGTTGAATCGAATGCGGTGATTTGTACATCGCGTCCCCAGCCATTGGACAAAGCCGAAATGTACATATGCATTAGGGTATTTAGAACCATTAGGTATACAAAGTATCATAACAATCATAGATGTAAGTAAATTGAGGTAGATATGGTACCAGGCGCACGATCGTGAGCCATTAAATATAGGTTCCGGAACCTATATTTAGTTAGTCGTATGGGTGACGCCAACCTGTCAAGTTGTCACAATCGTTGGATCAAATTTTAATTTTGTCAACTATGAACGTCACACGTCTACATAAATAAAAGGTCATTGATAACAATCGGTGTAGCGGTTACGAAGAAATTAACAAATTACGATTTTTTTACTTTGGAGCAACATGTATGTGTTAGTAGCTCCTGAGGTAATAAATAGTATGAAACCTTCTTCGACCGTTTTGATTATCTTTTTTGATGATTTATGACATTAATAAGATTGTGACTTTTGACAGATATCATCATTGCCGCACATTTTCAAACAGATTGTCAAATGCACTGCCAATGTAATACAGTATGTTTCTTTTTGTTGTCGATTAGTATTGGCAAAAAGAATAGATAGTATAGAGGGGTCCTGTCATTGTAAATTTTGTAGTCACTGTAAATTTACTGCCATCTATCGACACACGACTAAGACTCAAAATGAAAACGTATAAAGTTATCAAAAAATGTATATATATGGATAAAATGATTTTGTTATTTTTATATCATTTTGATCCATGTTCATTCACTGATATCTATGTGTTAAAATTGTTAAATATGAAACGGTGTCGTCACGCCATCTAGCCGAGGATAGGCTAAAGGTGTGTGCGCCATCTATTCGAGAATGACTTTTACTTGAAATCTGAGGCACGTTTTTTCCTTAGACTTTATTCGTCTTATACGAAGTTACATATGTCTTTGGTATTGGAAATAACTTTTGTTTGATAATTTATTTTTTTATTTTTTGTTCGAATTAAAAAAAAATACCGTTAGAGCATTTCTGAGAAGTAACCCTACGTGGGATTTCAGGGTTTGTCCAATGGCTAAGGTCACCCTGTATATGTAGGTATATATATCGTCTTTATTTGTGATTTTGTTGCTTCATTGAAATGTTAACTCATATAATAGGTATGTCAAGTACAGTCGCCATCAGATATATCGGAGCGGCCAAGGCGCTCACAAATATCTGAACACGCCTCTATTGTCAAGGCGTTAGAGTGCGTGTTCAGATATTGTGAATACCTCGGCCGCTCCGATATATCTGATCGCGACTGTACATAGGTAAAATTATGCATAATTGGTTGCGTTGCGTTTCAACCCTTTGAACGCCACGCCTATCGTGTGCGGCGCGTCATCGTAAACATTGTCGGAATGCACGAAGGCTTGGACTGTAGCCGCGCGCGTCAGTTGAAGTCAGTCGCGGCCAAAGGGTTAACGTATTGTATGTAGTTCGCCGCTTCGCCGTTTTTGTGTGTTGCTATTGTGTTCTTTACTCTCTAGGAGACTTGAGGCTATACATATTGGTTACTTTACAAGTGGGAAGGTAGACACAACCTGACATACATAGGTACGGGTATATCACGTCAAAAATAAAACAATTTCGGCAACATACCGCAGTCAGGAGTTTTTAAAACAGCAAACTTTTACATGCCATTTTACTCAAACGCAATTACTCGACAGGACAGGCGGACAACACTCGCTTTTTATTAATATACGGGAATACAGTGAACAATGGGACAGTAGGCTAGCTAGATCAAACGACGGCTAAATCTCTCAATCACTGGCCTTTGTGACACTTGAAGAACAAGAACATATATATCATTCGATATATCTTGATCCAAGATACCTAACTTACTCCGTTGGTTCAGTGACCAAAAATGAGACTTGGCTTCCGACACACGACAGCGTCTTCTCGGTCCTGTGCGAATTGTTTACACGGAGTTTGGAAATATATTAGATCTCACTAACGGTTCAATAATTTTAAATTCTCAAAATTCAAGACTAATTCTTGGGTCAAGAATTTTATTACTTGGGTTAAGATACGATTGTTGATGTCAATTTTAGATCAACTTTATCTTGAGGTATCTACATCATTTAAGCTTCTAGGTCAAGTTTGGTATCGTTTTCGTATAAATCCGGGATGCCGAATTCATTTATGGTACCTATCACATTGATACCATTCCTAAGTATTAAACATATCAAATAGGTAGGTAGGTATGTATCTGTATAAAAAATTATATTCCTCTTCACGCTTAAACCGCTATAAACCGATTTAGTTGAAATTTGGTATAGAGATAGTTAAGATACCCGGGTACCCAGTTTTCTGCCCGGATAAAAACCACGCCTACTGTATTTCCCTATCCACTGCACTGGGTACGTTTTTGTGGTACAACTCGACACGGGTCGCATAATTATGCCAATTACAACCGGACAAAATGGCGAATTGATAAAATCGTTATTAATTACCTATTCGGTGTCCGGATTCGGATGTACTGGATGTCCGGAGCGAAATTAAAACGGTTTATTCGGCCAGAAGTCTTGCCGGAGGTGTAATTTTTACAATTTTTCCTTTAATATAAAAAAAATTGTAGCACCTATCGCTCGCAGACGTTTCTGCTTGTCGTAGTTGTGCACACTGTGTACCTACAGATGTAGTGAATAATTGTTTTCCATCGTATTTTCTCGGAAACGTTCGTATTTGTCATGCTACTTCAGTCAACCTCAGTACTTTTTGTTCCGAGACTGACTGAAGTAGCAAGACACGTTCGTACGTTTCCGTGAAAATACGATGGAAAACAATTATGCAGGTCTCGTTACATTTGTTTTTATGATCCACGCATCGATAAAAAGTATCTACCCTTGACTGTTATATTGTCCATTTGAAACGCACATCCTATGAATAGGGTATTAAAGTAAATTATTTTACACAATGCATGAAATAAAGCACCAGAAAATTATTAGAAAAACACAGATAAGAGTTATTTTTAAACACAAGTTCTACTTAAGAGCCCATCAACGTGCACACTAGCGCTACCGCTAAATAATCGTGATTATTTAAAGTTAACGACAGGTATTTAAAAAAGGGGGCCGCTACGTACTGTATTGTGTATTTAAGTACCTTTTGAATACATCAAACTAGTTTCTATGTTGCTGGATTCGTCGACCTATGAGCTCAAAACAAAAACGGCCGGTTTAACTTTGGACGCGCAGATTGACGAATCCAGTAACATAAAAACTAGTTTGATGTATTCAAAAGGTACTTAAATACACAATACAGTCCGTAGCGGACCCCTTTTTTAAATACCTGTCGTTAAATTTAAATAATCACGATTATTTAGCAGTGGCGCTAGTGTGCACGTTGATGGGCTCTTAATAAATAGGATAGAAATATAAAAAGTAGGTGAGTTGATCGTGACGTCACGATCTAATGTTTCATATAAATTCCATATTAGCAAATCGTTTTGACAGTTCTAAAAAAGTAACTCATTTGATTAGTAGGAAAATACCCTATTCTCAGAAAAGGCTTTTGTAAAGGCACACCATGTATATTGTGAATTGTATGCACACTGTATGCACAGCGCATAATAGGTCTCGTTACAATTTGTTTTTATTCGCCAGTTCGACGCGTTTAATTGTCACCAAGTCCGACGGCATAGTGTGGATAAGACACTTTTATTTTTACACATACTGATTTTCACGAACGGGTCTACCGCGATATGATTTCATTGTTTTTGCCTTAAATACCCCGACCCGTTCCTGTAATTAAATAAGTTTAGTGTTATCCTTAATGTAAATTCGTTTGAGATTGAGTTTTATTTTTCAATGACAATTAATAATATGTATATTGGCACATTGCGCAGACTTTTCTTAACCGCGCAGACAATCCTGCCCGGGGATGGGCGCAGCAGCTACATACTTTTATTTTTCTCTTCAGGTATTGATAGTTAGAGGAAATGGGATGACCGCTTCTCCATACAAACGTAGTCCCCATTTTCCGCCCTGGGTATTGACATAATCGAAAATATTTTTGCACAATTAAATGTGTAGGTATAGATCTTAGTTAATTTAATGCCAGTTCGCTTGTTTTTTTTTAGATTTTTTAATTATTATAAAGAGTTAGGAGCTTTAAAAAATTTTATGGATTTTTTTGCTCCACACTCTTTGTTATATTAATTAAAAATCTATAAAAAAAATCAAACGAAGGGGCAGATCAAGAAAAGCTGTAGAAAAGAGAGAAATCAAGAACCAACTCACAAAATTTCGGTGCTGGTTCCATAGTAAAAGTTTCACAGTAACTATATCCTCTAGCAGTAACTATATCCTCTATAGACCTATAAAAAGGTCTCCTGATCCAATCTATGTTGAATCTTTATTTGTAAAAAATTTATTTCATAATTAAAATAATACATAAACTAAACATAAAACTAATTAAAAACTAAACTTAAATATAAATATAAACTAAATAAGTATAAAAAATTGCCTACTGAAGCCCGTCCCGGGCTGCCCCCGACGCAAAGGTGCCCATCACGCTCGCTGCGTTGCCGCGTTGGACTGCGATGGACAGCCTTTGCATCAGGAAAAACCCGGAGCGGGGGTCAAGGCCTCTTTCTAGCAGGCGACGACCCAGCTCCCGGAGGAAGGACATACCCTCAGCGCACCAGCAGCCTGAGGTCTCGACAGCGAGGGGGACGAATCTTTATTTTAACTAATCAAAATTGTATTTGTCTTAAGAAGTTCTACGTGTGTGTGTCTAGAAGATATATACTCACGTCGAAAAATTTGGCTAGGAGTTGAAGTGAAGTTCTTACATTCAACTTGGAACACACGGCTGGCTAGGGGCTCGTCCCGGCATTTCGATGTTTTAAGCTGAACTATCAGAGGATAGTTTGATACACAATAACTTAAGTAAATTTGTTCTAATTTAAATGAAATTGGGTGAACGTATAGTTGAGGGCATTATATTTTAGTCATTAAACTTTGAGCAGGGTCGATCAAGAGGTAATTGAGCTAAAGAGCTTAAAATGATAAAAAGCTATTTGTGAGGGGTTGCTATTCTGGTCATTTAAATTGCAAGAAAGTATGGTCGAGTTTGGTATCAAATTAAACCGCTTGGTTTACACTTTTATTATATTTTTTTTAATTTAAAATTTAGTAATAATTAGCAAGACAAGATAATCTATACATATAATAAAGCTGAAGACGGTCGAAAGTCTGTACATGGAAGATATTTGAAAAAAAGTTGGCTGGGGATACTTAGAATCGATAACAGAATACGTTCCAAAAGTTTTTAGAATTTTTGTCTGTTTGTCTGTTTATCTGTTTATCTGTTTGTCTGTTTATTTGAACGCGCATCACGTGAAAACGGCTGAACGGATTTTGATGAAAACTTTCCTAATCTGTCGAGAAAATCCCCGGCCGGGTTATAGGCTATAAAAATTCAACCCCTAAAAGGGGGGGTAGCCATAACACTCGATTGACTTAAGTTTGCCCCTGAATCTTATGGCGCTACTAAGGAAGGAGGGGCAAACTTTTTTCAAATATGTGCTACCACTATTGAGTACCCTGGTAAACTAACAGATGGAGCTGAATTTAATACGTTGTGACATGAATAAGCCACCGACGAAAGATTTTGCCAAATTAACTCTAAGTTTAGAAGACACGGATATCAACAAAAATAATTGAATAATTATGTTGATTTAATAAATTAATAATATATCGAAAAATGTTCGCGCTCGCTTCGCTCACGTTTTCAATAACTTTCTAAGATATGGCGACTGCAGCAGCATTACTCTGTTGCAACGTTGCTGCTGCAGCACTGTCAATTTTCGTGATAAAATGATGTGACTGACTTTCATACTAAAAGTAAAAATGTACAACTGTCTAACTGCCTATCAAATTGGGTTTTTATATCGAAAAATTTTCGCGCTCGCTTCGCTCGCGTTTTCTATTACTTTCTAAGATATGGCCACTGCAGCAGCATTACTCTGTGGCAACGTTACTGCTGTAACACTGTCAATTTTCGTGATAAAATGATGTGACTGATTTCCATACTAAAAGTAAAAATGTACAACTGTCTATCAAATTGCGTTTTTATATCGAAAAAATTTCGCGCTCGCTTCGCTCGCATTTTTAATCACTTTCTAATATATGGCGACTGCAGCAGCATTACTCTGTTGCAACGTTACTGCTGCAGCACTGTCAATTTCCGAATAAAATGATGTGACTGATTTCCATACTAAAAGTAAAAATGTACAACTGTCTATCAAATTGCGTTTTTATATCGAAAAATTTTCGCGCTCGCTTCGCTCGCATTTTCATTAACTTTCTAAGATATGGCGACTGCAGCAGCATTACTCTGTTGCAACGTTATTGCTGCTGCAGCACTGTCAATTTTCGTGATAAAATGATGTGACTGACTTCCATACTAAAAGTAAAAATGTACAACTGTCTAACTGCCTATCAAATTGGGTTTTTATATCGAAAAATTTTCGCGCTCGCTTCGCTCGCGTTTTCTATTACTTTCTAACATATGGCGACTGCAGCAGCATTACTCTGTGGCAACGTTACTGCTGTAGCACTGTCAATTTTCATGATAAAATGATGTGACTGATTTCCATACTAAAAGTAAAAATGTACAACTGTCTGTCAAATTGCGTTTTTATATCGAAAAATTTTCGCGCTCACTTCGCTCGCGGTTTTAATCACTTTCTAATATATGGCGACTGCAGCAGCATTACTCTGTTGCAACGTTGCTGCTGCAGCACTATCAATTTTCGGGATAAAATTATGTGACTGATTTCCATACTAAAAGTAAAAATGTACAACTGTCTATCAAATTGCCTATTTATATCGAAAAAATTTCGCGCTCGCTTCGCTCGCGTTATTGATCACTTTCTAATATATGGCGACTGCAGCAGCATTACTCTGTTGCAACGTTGCTGCTGCAGCACTATCAATTTTCGGGATAAAATTATGTGACTGACTTCCATACTAAAAGTAAAAATGTACAACTGTCTAACTGCCTATCAAATTGGGTTTTTATATCGAAAAATTTTCGCGCTCGCTTCGCTCGCGTTTTCTGTTACTTTCTAAGATATGGCGACTGCAGCAGCATTACTCTGTGGCAACGTTACTGCTGTAGCACTGTCAATTTTCGTGATAAAATGATGTGACTGATTTCCATACTAAAAGTAAAAATGTACAACTGTCTATCAAATTGCGTTTTTATATCGAAAAATTTTTGCGCTTGCTTCGCTCGCGTTTTCAATGACATTCTAAGATGTGATAAAGGTGACATTCGGGTGGCGACTGCAGCAGCATTAGGTACTCTGTTGCAACGTTACTGCTGCGGCACTGTCAATTGTCGTGATAAAATGATGTGATTAATTTCCATTCTCAGCTGTAATGCGGCAATGAACGTCACTCAATTTACCAAAAAAATTCAATGTAATCTTGATGACCCTAGGGAGAGGGGGCACCATGGTCTAGAAATGCTTCGGGCATCAAAATATCTTAATCCGGCACTGGTCGTTTGCGGAGTCCAATGATTTGGGACTCGCATTTTATACGCATTACCATGCATTCCCGAAAACAATCGAATCATTCCCGAAAGTCTCGCAACGCATTGAGGTTACAAGGGGCACGTGTCTTCCTCAGGAGCCTCAGGAGTCTGAAGAAGACCACGGTGAGTGGCGGTCTAGCCACAGGCAGGCCGCTTCACTTTCGCTCGCGCGCGTGTACGTATACCTTACGGCTTACTGTATCGTCCGATATATACCTACTACCTACTCTGTCGTTTAAATCACGTGTAAAATTTGAATAAGGGCGAAAAAACTATTGACTTTGGAGTGTAATTTTATTTAGTGGTACCTAATTGTAAAATATTTTATCTGGACTACAGTCCTCTAGCATATCCATGTGTCAACTTTACCTACTTCAAGTTCCGCCTCCAGGGGAGAGGGAGAGAAATTAGGATTAGAAATTAGCCGCTTACTGACATAGACCGAATTTCACGCGGGCGGAGCCGCGGGCACAGCTAGTAACAAAATAAAATAAACATAATATTATTAGTATTTGACATTTGACTAGAAAGATTACGGCTTACCACAGATACAGTTTATTTTAATCTCTATGGTGACTTAAATTTATCAATTAAGGGCTCCACAGATCTTGCAATAAATCGCACGCGGTATTCTATCCTTTGACGACTAAGGCCTCATTTAGACGATGCGAGAACTCGCATGCGAGTTTAATTACATTGCAGATTTTGATCGGTCGGTTGAATTGAACGTAACCAACAGTCCGCAATGTAACTAAAATCGCACGCGAGTTCGCGCGCGGTCTAAATCAGCCCTAAGTAGCACTGATTTCACTTGATCTTTTTGGCGAACCGCGAGTTCTCAGTTCGGGGCGAACTACTAGTATTACAATACAAAGGTATATCCATACTTACCTCATGCTCTGGCATCACGACCTCACACCCGAAAACAATAGTCGCCCGAGCCGACTGATGACTCGCAATGCAGTTACCGAGCCCGCGCGAACATGGGCGGGAATAGCCGAGAACAGGATGACAATAGGGCAGATTCTGTATGTAAAATAAAAGGAAATAAATAAGTTTATCCATATCACGCAAAATAGGCGCAAGACGTCGAGTTGCGGAAAATCGCCCGAACTACAATACAATACAATACAATAAGTTTATCCATTATTGATACTATTAGCTTTGTGAGGTAGGTACAGAAACTGTCTCATAAAAACATATAAACATAAAAACATAAAACATATTTATTCATCTTTACAAATTCAGATTAGTTATACACAAAAACTTATGTTAATGCACTGGAGAGGTAAGGAATTTGAAAGAATAAGGAGTGCCTTTCCTGTAGTTGGCCAGATTCCTACACTAGGCGATGCCTGTCCTGTACGTCTACCATCAGTTTTGACATTGACACATACGCTCACGTCTACGTAACTTACTTTCTATGCATCTCGCTCGTACTCGCATATTAGTGCAAGCGAGATATACAGAAAGTAAATTACGTAGACGTGAGCGTTATGTCAATGTCAAAACTGGTGGTAGACGTACTGTAGGAAACCAGCTTACATCCGAGTTACAAATACATAGGCGCGAATTGGTACCGCAAGCAATGTATTTTACTTACTAAGCCAAATTTAAATCTAAATATTAAACTATAATCCAGTAACTTTGTCGAATTTTGTAACCTGGCTCTTTTGCGTCAAAAAATGTCATAATTCTCGGTTGAGAAATGCGTCAAGAGTGAGCAAGCTCGGTTCTCCATACAAACGTAGTTACGCTCTCATTTTAAAACGACTAGCTAGATTGCTTTGAAACTTTGTACTTACAACAGGATAAGGTATATCTAGTCCTGTTATTAGTTTATGTAGCTTCAGATACCATAGTTTATAGAATACAGCAAATTTAAATTTTTCATACAAAACTTGTTTTTGCTCTATTTCGTTTATTTTATAATTTATAAACTGGAGCTACATAAACTAATTACAGGACTAGATATATCTCCTGTTATTGTATGTGCAAAGTTTAATTACAATCCAACACGTAGTTTTAAAATGAGAACGAAATTCCTTTTGTATGGGAAGGCGAAATTCGACCGAGCTTGCTGTGGACTCTTAAGGTACTGTCCGGATTTCGGATTCAGAATACACAATAATAATATTACTGGCCGCGGCATTACAGCCGACTGCATTACTGCGGCAAATGTTTCTTCCCGAATTTTTGACATTTGCGTCACGAAGGAGTATGACGATGCCACACTAAACGACATAGTTTCATAGAACTTCGATATCTGTGGTGACAGAGTTAGCTTGGTCGGACTTTAGCCTTCTAACTCCCAGAGTCATTTTTATAGTTTTGAATTCGGAACCTTCGTTTATTTAATTATAGTCCAAAATTCGATTTAATTTTGTACTTTTAAAAGGACATCGGGTTTAAGGAGGATAGAGTAGACTCAGTAGCAAAAACTATAATCTCACATAATACTCCATAAATAACAAGACCACACAAACACATAACCCATAACTCACGTTTTCGGGTAATCTCCCACGTTTTCATCTCTTCCTCGCGTTATCCCGGCATTTTTGCCACGGCTCATGGGAGCCTGGGGTCCGCTTGACAACTAATCCCATGATTTTGACGTAGGCACTAGTTTTTACGAAAGCGACTGCCATCTGACCTTCCAACCCAGAGGGGAAACTAGGCCTTATTGGGAATTAGTCCGGTTTCCTCACGATGTTTTCCTTCACCGAAAAGCGACTGGCAAATATCAAATGATATTTCGTACATAAGTTCCGAAAACCCCATTGGTACGAGCCGGGGTTTGAACCCGCGACCTCCGGATTGAAAGTCGCACGCTCTTACCGCTAGGCCACCAGCGCTTCCCACGTTTTCATATTTGAGGAATAAAAGAATTCATACAAACAGAATGTAATAACAATATTTGTGAGACGTTCTACGGGATTGTGCAATTTGGACGCCTGACGACGCCGCTAGGGCTGACACTTGCTTGAAATTCGAAAGATTTACATATTTTTGAATAAAAACTTTCGTATAAAAAAATATTTTCAAAGTAATGTTGTCAATTGTACTTTATCTCGCTCAATCTTTAATTCTGATATGCCCGAACTCAGTAAGGGTGTTTAAGAGCTTGTATAGCCACTTTCAGTTGAGTATAAATAAATAATATTATAGGACATTATTACACAAATTGACCAAGTCCCACAGTAAGCTCAATAAGGCTTGTAATATATACCTACATATTGGTATAATATATAAATATTTATTATTAAATAAATAGAAAACACCCATGACTCAGGAACAAACAATCAACACCAAATTTGGACCCATATTATGCGGTAAAGGGTTAAACTATCTTGATCCACTTAGACCCGAGTTTTCATTGTTTACCGTATTTATAAAAGCTTAATACTTTATAAAGTCAAACGCCCTACCTATGTAACACTTTCAGCCCGTTTCATAGAAAAACAATAGGTATACAACTTGCAGAGCATCAGAAATGAAAACTTAATTTATATTTTATTAAGGGGCAACCCTACGCCGTAATATCAGGAATGAGCCCTCGCGCCTGATTAGGCGATCGAGAGCGATTGCGGCCGATTCATTTCAACCCGCTTTAACAAACCCGGTGATATCACAGTGATATTACAAGCGATGTTACTCGGTAATATCAGCGTGACAAGCGATATGTCAGCGTATTCACCGTACCATTCATACTTGTAATGTATTAAAAGCGATGTTACTTACTCGCCAAACGAACACCAAACATTGCCAATCGGGGGAAATTATTCGTGTAAGGGTCTCCCCTGATATATCGACGCGCATTCGGCAAAAGCCGATAGGTAAAAGCTTTATGTCCACGCAATAAGAGCGAAAAAGCCGTCGACGCGTCGGCAGGCGCCGGCCGATGCGAGCCGAACCGAACGACGACTTTTTCACTCTTATTGCGTGGACATAAAGCTTTTTCCTATCGGCTTTTGCCGAATGCGCGTCGATATATCAGGGGAGACCCTAAGTATAAGCCAATTTTGGCATGGTTGTAGGGAATAGTGTTGTCGTAAATAGCTATTAGGGTTCATGTATGTGTTTAATTAGTCTCTACGTTTAGGTTACTATTTTTACTTTTGTATATCATGTTTTACTTTGTGCTCGTATATTATGTCAAATGAATTGTGTGGAATGTTTTATATCTAGTTATAAGTCTAGGATTCATGCTCCTTTCATACGTGCTTAATATTGTACCTATTTATAAGTCTAGGATTCGTGCTCCTTTCATACGTGCTTATAATTAACGAGATTGGCAAAAATATACATTACTGACTCTGCATGATACACCCACTAGTTGAAGAAGGTACCAAACGGCCTTGTGTTTTACTATATAAGTCAGAGCCGTTTCGTGGCTTATTCAGAGATATCAGAGACATCAAGAGAGCTTCACTCATACCAGCCTGAACACTCTCCAAGTGAATAAATCAAATATATGTGTTTTCATTTCACACAACACATATACCGGTAAATGGAGGTATAGCGGACTTCGAGACAGCACAGCGGCCAGCGCGTTCCAGCGGCGGATTTCTACGCTTCTCCCAACGAACCCCCACATCACGAAAAAGCTACAGTCTACACTCCACAGTTTGGTCCTTTTGAAGCCGGATGAAGATAGAAAAACGTACGCGCTGAGTTTCAAGCGACATAGCTTAACTCAGACATCAAGATAGAAAAACGTACGCGCTGAGTTTCAAGCGACATTGCTTAACTCAGACAGCAAGAAAGAAACAAGTACGCGCTGAGTTTTAAGCGAACGTTGCTTGACTCAGACGGCAAGAAAGAATAAAGGACGCGCTGAGCCTAGAAGTTCGCTTCGGTTTAGACCCAAACCCTATACCTTTCCGTAACCCATTTACCGGCTTGCCGGACGGACCGTGCAGCGTCGTAGGACCACCTCCGCTCACGTGTCCTGGCAACTTTCGTTGCAAGTGTCACATGGTTGATGCCCACACACTGCTTTCGAACGTTCTAGGCATAGCACTTTGCCATTGCGGGAGATTCAGTGCCACGAGGGATCCACGCTTAGGGCACTGACGTTGCGCACGGCAACGGTCAGTCATAGGCATAGGCAGGTCAAGTTAGGGACCCCCCGCGTGTGTTAAGTGAAGTGGTTCCAGCCAGAAAGATGTCCGAAAAGGAAGCAAGGAGCCTACGACCACGCACCAAGGGCCCACCTGCGCCCGCACCGAACATGGATACCCCTACCCCCTCGTCTGGTAAGACTACGTCCAACGAGACTAATACGTGGAGCAAGGGCACCAGTGGCAACCCGAATGCTACCGGTGGAACCGAGTCGGTACACTCGGAGATGTTAGACGCCACCGTAGTAAATCGTAGTAGGTCGAATACGCTAGTGAATAAAGACGCCGATGCGCCGCCGCCGCCGTCGCGGGCGCCGTCTAATCGCGAATTAAAGAATCGCAAATCGGTTAGGGAACGCGACAATGAATTGTCCGTGCTAATGGCCGAGCTCGAGGTTCATAAAGCCCGTCTAGTCGTTGCTAAGACCGAGTCCGACACTGCCAATTTACGGCTGCAGATTGCGCAATTGAAGGCGCAGTCTCGCGGCGGCAGTGGCGCGACCGTCAAAGCTTCTGAGACAGGGTCCGTCACTGCAAATTTGCGGCCGCAGGTTGCGTCCCTGAAGGCGCAGTCTGTCGGCAGCAGTGACGCGACCGTCGAAGAACGTACTAGAAGTTGGGTAGAACGACAAGCTAGGTTACAGCACGAGGTCGCACAGGAAAACGTTAAATTCCCGCCGCCGAAAAAGACCGCGCAGCCGCCGCCGCGTGCCGCCGCCGACCGGGCTAGCAGACCGCCCCCGCGCGTTTTAGAGGTACCGCACGGTACCTACGCGCCAATGTACCATAAACCGCCGGAATTACCTGCATACGGCGGAGATATCACCGAGTGGATATCATTTAGGGCAGAGTTCGAAGATACGTCGCCCATGTTTAGTGCCGTCAATAACGTCAGTCGGATTAGGCGCGCACTTAAGGGCGAAGCTCGGACGGCCGTAAAATCAATAATGTACACAGTTCAGGATCCGTACGAGATAATGGAAGCGCTGGAACGGCAGTTCGGCGACCCTGAGGAGATTGTTCTTACGGAAATTCATAATGTTAAACGCATGCCGCGTTTATCCGAAGACAATTCGAATATAGCCTCATTCGCCGCGCATGTAGCGAATGCCGTCGCCACCATTAGATCCTTGCGTCAAGAGAAATACTTGCACGCGCCTGAGCTCGTGAATAAAATCGTGGATAAATTGAATCTGATAGTGCGCTATGAATGGGCCAAATACAGGCAGTCTAACGTAGAATCACCCGGGTTAGTAGCAATTTCCGAGTTTCTTAACGAAATTAGCACTGCGGCCAAGCGCGTAAACCGACATAAGCCGTCTAACCGATCACGGAATGCAGTGAATGCGGTTTCCTTTGTGCACGAACCGAGAAGATCGAGCCAAGCTCTCTCTGGGTCTCGTCCCCCCGCGTTCTACCGTGATACGTCTAATAGATCGCGAAACGCGGTAAACGTTGTGCGCGAACCCAGTCGATCGAGCAACGCTCTCGCTGGGTCCGGCGCCCCCGCGTACTCTCGCGACGTTAGTTCGGATTCGGAGTCAGATTACCACGAAACGTACACGCGTGATACGTCTAATAGATCGCGAAACGCGGTAAACGCTGTGCGCGAACCCAGTCGATTGAGCAACGCTCTCGCTGGGTCCGGCGCCCCCGCGTACTCTCGCGACGTTAGTTCTGATTCGGAGGCAGATTGCCACGAAACGTACACGCGTGATACGTCTAACGGGTCACGGAATGCAGTGAGCGCGGTTTCCTCTGCGCGCGAACCCAGAAGATCGAGCCAAGCTCTCTCTAGGTCTCGCGACCCCGCGTTCTACCGTGATACGTATGATAGATCGCGAAATGAACGAAACGCGGTTTCCTCTGTGCGCGAGCCCAGTCGATCGAGACACGCTCTCGCTGGGTCCCGCGCCCCCGCGTCCCTTCGCGACTATAGTTCAGATTCCCGCGAGTCATATACACGTGATACGGGAAATAGATCGCGTACTAGTAAATCAACTATAGCTCAAGTAAAGCGCCGCGATGGTAATTTCAAAAAGCCAGCGTCAACCGGAGCTAAGCCCCAGCGGGAGATATCGTCTGTCTCTGTCTCGCGCGATGCGTGCGCCATATGTAAGAACGGCAAAGAACACAAAGTTAGCGAGTGTTCGAAATTTCTAGCCGCGACTATATCTGAGCGATGGGACTTGGTGAAGGGTACTAGATTGTGCTATAGATGTTTAGGCGCGAGTCACCGTGCGCGTTTTAAATGTAAATATGTCGCGTGTGGCATGAGTCAGTGCGAAGCCGGACATAATAAACTATTACACGGATTAAGCGCGGCCGCATCCGCGAACGGTAATAGTGTCCCGGCGGCACCTGCAGTACTCAATGTTAGGCTGCCGCAGACGTGTCTCAAAGTCATTCCTGAAGAGGTGTCGGAACCGTTAGGTACCGTCCAAACCCTCGCGCTATTTGACGAAGGCGCGGCAATGGCTTTGACGATACACGAAACTGCGGACAGCATCGCACCTGCGGTACAATTTGTTGGGCACGTAAAGCCTAATACCGCGGAAGACGAGGCCTTACAACTTGCGAAACGACATTCTGAGACAGACTCATTAGGCGTTTCGCAGAAGGTACCTCGGGCCGACCCCGGCCAACGTGCGCTAGATTTGTTAGAAGCCACCTGCGAGAAGATACCGGGGGAGCAAAGGTATCGCTCGGGCTTACTTTGGCGGTCAGATGACGAGAAACTCCCCGATAACCGAGCGCAAGCATTGAAACGGCTGTACAGTCTAGAACGAAAGCTAGACCGCGATGCGAAACTTAAAGCCGAATATGCAAAGCATATGAACAACTTGCTCAACAAAGGTTACGCGGAGAAAATGGACTCGCCGCCGCCCCCCGAGGCACCCCGGACGTGGCCTCTGGCGCACTTCCCAACTTTTCAGCCGCAAAGCGGGAAAACGCGATTAGTTTGGGACACGGCAGCCACAGCTTACAGACGTTCGTTTAACAGCGCGCTGTTGGCTGGCCCCGACCTGTTAGAGTCTTTACAGATCGAAATAATTGAGCAAGATCGCGATACGTTACGTTTCGTTTGGTGGACAGGGATCGATTGGGACTCGCCTATACCCGTCTCACTCACACCCGCGTGGCGATCGTTCATTATTAATAACGTACGATTAGTTCGCGCCACCGCTAGTATTCTGGTTGCCGCCGAGGTTTTCAAAGCCGCATTGTTCGCTAAGAAAACAGACATAGAGATAAATAAGGGGCATTTAGATTTTAGCAGAGATATTGCTAATCCGAAGGAGTCAACATGCTGCATTTCCGGAAGAAATCAAGCTTCTGGAAACTGGGCGGCCACTCCTGAAGAAATCTCCGCTATACAAAATCGCTGTACAACTTGACAAAAACGGAATCATCGTACTAAATGCTAGAATCGATAAAAACACGCACATGCCTGTTTTACATGCAAAAGAAGATTTCGTCAAGTTATTAGTACAGCATTTTCATGCACTCTACAGTCACGGCAACCACGCGATCGTCATCAACGAGTTGAAAGAAAGAGCACCCCACGAAGAAGTTCTACATACTTTACTGCTAGAATCAGAGCACATAGTCAATTCCAGACCGCTGACACCAGTGAATCCAGATTTAGACATCGAAGCCCTGACGCCGAATCACTTTCTAATCGGTCGATCAAGTGCCATGTCGCCACTGGGTGTCTTCACAGACGCAATTATGTCGCTCTCTTCGTGGAAAACAGCGCAAACGCTAGCCGACCAATTTTGGAGGCGCTGGCAGCGGGAATACCGACCCAGCCTCCTCCCCAGGCCCGGTGCTCACCAAAACGTGAGAAAACTGCATGAAGGTGACGTAGTCATCATTGCGGATAGCTCCATGCCACGAGGAACGTGGCCCAGAGGCGTAATCGCCCAGCTATTTCCTGGCCCAGATGGTCATGTGAGAGTGGCCATTGTTCGCACACGCGCAGGTGACGTCCGCCGCCCAGTTTCTAGACTTATCCCCATTTACTCCGCGCATGAAGACGGTGTTGACACACGTGGGGGAGACTGTCGTAAATAGCTATTAGGGTTCATGTATGTGTTTAATTAGTCTCTACGTTTAGGTTACTATTTTTACTTTTGTATATCATGTTTTACTTTGTGCTCGTATATTATGTCAAATGAATTGTGTGGAATGTTTTATATCTAGTTATAAGTCTAGGATTCATGCTCCTTTCATACGTGCTTAATATTGTACCTATTTATAAGTCTAGGATTCGTGCTCCTTTCATACGTGCTTATAATTAACGAGATTGGCAAAAATATACATTACTGACTCTGCATGATACACCCACTAGTTGAAGAAGGTACCAAACGGCCTTGTGTTTTACTATATAAGGCAGAGCCGTTTCGTGGCTTATTCAGAGATATCAGAGACATCAAGAGAGCTTCACTCATACCAGCCTGAACACTCTCCAAGTGAATAAATCAAATATATGTGTTTTCATTTCACACAACACATATACCGGTAAATGGAGGTATAGCGGACTTCGAGACAGCACAGCGGCCAGCGCGTTCCAGCGGCGGATTTCTACGCTTCTCCCAACGAACCCCCACATCACGAAAAAGCTACAGTCTACACTCCACAAGTGTATTACACGAAATACTAAAAGTACCGGGGGTGGGGGTGACGATAACGAGTAGGGGGGTTTTAAGGTCCCTTTTTATAGTTTTTCGTAAATAACTCTTAAAAGGCTACCGTTTAGCTTAGCTAAACATATCTGTCACGTAAATAATCTATTTAAGATTTCTTATAAACTACGTGCTACTTTTTTTCGCTAGGACACAACGAAGGCCGCAAAAATATCTGACACAATCTTATTTGTAGAGCCATACGAGCGTGGCACATATTTTTGCGGCCTTTGAAGAGTACCATATTATTATTGCAGGTGACTGTATTATTAACGAACGAAAATAATAAAAAAACCGCCCAAGTGCGAGTCGGACTCGCGCACGAAGGTTTCCGTACCATTACGCAAAAAACGGCATAAAAATCACGTTTTGCTATGGGAGCCCACTTAAATATTTATTTTATTCTGTTTTTAGTATTTGTTGTTATAGCAGCAACAGACATACATCATGTGTGAAAATTTCAACTGTCTGGCTATCGCGGTTCATGAGATACAGCCTGGTGACAGTGGAGTCTTAGTAATAGGGTCCCGTTTTTACCCTTTGGGTACGGAACCTTAAAAAAACACACACGCCACTTACCCGTATGGCAATACAAATCCAATCACCAAATGGATACTCTGTTGCGCTCATTTTGTTTTTTGCAATTTAATTAAAAAATGAACGCGCACGGTGTTTGCCCGACTGAAAAAAGAGTTTGTAGGTTGTTTTTTGTTGATACCTACTTTGTAGTTTTAAAGGATGTGATGAAATTTTTTGGTAATGTCCTAAGCGGAACTAGTGACAACGCCTGTCGTGGCAGAAATGTGAAGTTTTATGTTATATGCCTACCCCCCAAAAAACACGTGTGAGACGGGATTAGTCTCTAGGTATTACAAATTTTATTTTAGTCGTTATGACTTTATATACAAAATAAGCTTAGGTAATACTTAATTCGAAATCAAATCAAAAATATTTATTTCCTTAAAAAGTTTTGCCAATATGACAATAAGGTAGAGACTTCCTATTAGGTAAAGAAATAACTGTATCAGGAAATCCCGCTCCTCTATAACAATTTGTCTTGTACTATAAGGTCTAACCTAAAATGAACAAAGTTATATAAGAAGGTATTAAATTAATCCGATTTAAAAAAAAAAAATGTTTAATAAGTAAAAATGATAAATAGGATGAATATAAAACTAATTCACTGCACCTATCCAGGTCAAATCAAAAACTCACAATTCATGAAACGCCATAATAACACGAAAGGATAATAAATAAAAAAATCTAGTCCAATAATTAAGAATAATGACACAACTTACAACAGTTTAGAGAAGGAATTGGTCATAAATAAAAAAGAAGATGGCGGCCGGTTTAAAAGTTAAGCAGTTAGGCATGCTTTAAAATTTATTATTAAAGCCAGGGGCGCAGATGATGTAAGGCTTTCAGATAAACCACCCTTTCCCGGTCCCGGACGGACTATGACGCTATAGTTCATTTTTTTTGGCATTAGAAATAAGGTAAACAATCTTGATGTGTCTTTTAATTGAAAAACACATTTTAAAAATAAGTTACGGCAAATATGTAACAATTATGAATCTAATACGATCATTTATATTCTTCTGCTTTCAAAAGTAATCGTTTTTGATTTTTCAAAAGCGTTTTTCAATTAAAAGACATGTTAAGATCGCTTACCTTCTTCCAAGTTCTTTCTAATGCTAAAAAAAAACGAACTATAGAGTCCGATTCTGATTTGGATTTTGTTACAGTTTTGATCTTATTTTGATACGACCTTGAAGATCGCTTACGCTGATTGTGTGCGTTTTAGGAAGATATTCACAAAAAAAACCTTTACTACTACTCACTAATAAACGAAAAATTTGTCTCCTTTTTTATCATACTTCTTTTAACATTTGTGCATGGAGAATTTTTTTCTTCCAAATCATCCCTCAAGGACAATTGACATTATTTGACTTTACAATTTAGCGTGGTAACGAAAGCTAAGCAAATTCGCTGAACGATAATAATGAACGACAATTTCCTACTCAACGTAACAGATGCCTAGTTAAAATGTTAATGGCGTATCACACGTATTAAGTAATCCGTGTCCCAACTCTCTCTCGCATGCAGGGTAAGTATGGAGCATCAGTTTTTGGATGCTAAAACATTCAGGGGTTCCTTCTAGTTTCAGGAGCTCTAAGGAAATGGGAGTTTCTACTGTAGTTGTAATTTTCTGGTTGGCCACTTGACTGTTTTTGCGCAAATCCGCGGGGCCACTTGACTACTTTCCGCGTTTTCGCTGACGCCACTGGAAGGGATAAAACTGTTTATATAATAATTAAAACAAGCGTAAATAGAAAACGCCAATTTATTTATTTGTCATAATAATAAAGAAAAATACATCTCTCATCTCTAAAAAATCCTAAGAACTAAGAAATATTTTTAACTATAAATAAAACTAAACCTAAACTAACCTATGAAAACTAATCAAACAACCCACCCCACATCGCCCCGGTGAAAAGGTGCCCATCACGCTAGCCGCGCTTCCGCGTTGAATCGCGATGGAGTACGAACTGAACTAATTAATTATGAACATTATCTTTTAGACATATACAGGAGCGTAATGAGGCGAAGGCAACGCTATTCTGCCACTAACTGCAATCGATTAATCAATTACCGATTATATCATAATCGATTACATCTCGGTCTAACTTATGGCTCGAGTCATTTACCTTTCTTTTAGATTCGGATTCATGGGGTAGCTCCAGCATTTCCTGCTGCAAGGACTCATCATTTGCCACGACATCTATAGCAGATGATTGTTGCAGCATCGGGTAACATCTAGCGACCTTCACCAAGGAGGAGTTTGGCCGAAGAGTGTCAAGTTCCGGCGGTTCCGCGGCCGGCTCCCTGACACGGCGGGGTTGTGAACTGCATCGCAGCCGTAATTGTGTGTTTTTAGTTTTAAGATATTTTATAACTAGTAGTTCGCCCCGAACTGAGAACTCGCGGTTCGCCATAAAGATCAATTGAATACAGTGCACTTAGTCGTCAAAGGGTCGAAAACCTAATACATAAGTATCTGTGGTAAGCCGTAATCTTTCTTGTCAAATGTCAAATACTAATATTATGTTCTTTTTTATTTTGTTTTTATCTTGCTAATTACTTTAAAATCTTAAATTAAAAAAAAACATTATAAATGTGTAAACCGAGCACTTTAATTTGGTACCAAACTCGACCATACTTTCTTAATAAAAATGACCAGAATAGCAAGACCCCTCACAAATAGCCTTTTAGCATTTTAAGCTCTTCTAGCTCAATAGCCTCTTGATCGAGCCTGCTCAAAATTTAATGACTAAAATATAATGCCCTGAACTATACGTTCATCCAATTTCATTTAAATTAGAAGAAATTGACTTCAGTTATTGTGCATCAAACTATCCCTTGATAGTTCAGCTTAAAAACATCGAAATGCCGGGACGTGCCCCTAGCCAGCCGTGTGTTCCAAGTTGAATGTAAGAACTTCACTTCGCTTCGCTCTCTCGTTCGATAATATGTATGCTAGTTTGGTATTTATCTATGGGCCAATAGTTGCGTGAAAAAAAATATTTTAATTTCAAAATCAGGTGTTGCGGGGAGGTTGATGGCAACGTCTGCGATGAATGAAGAGTCCAATACCAGAGTGACATCTTCTGCCACAGCAATCACAAACATCATCGAGAGTCTGGGAAGAGGTCTGGCAGCGCAGTCTTTTCTGCCTAAGGTTCTTTAACCAGTCCTTGTCAAGTTTGTCTATGCTTCGAGATCTCGACGTCACTCTGGTCTCATTTCAGCCTGACTCCCCATTGTGAGGTCGAATATCGAAGCAGATCAGAAATCAGGTCCCTACTCTTGCAGCAGTCGTTAAATCTAAGCTTAGGGCGTCCAACCGGCCTTCTGTAAGGACTATATTTATTTTTTAGGAGAGGATATTACGAGAGGGGGGCGTTGTTGTGGCAAAATAGCACTGAATAGCAAGATCGCATCAATCTGCTGATTCAGCCTTTAGACTGACACTAGGTAATAATTTAAAAGGTTAAATTCAATGAAATATTTCTTTGAGATGGCTGAAATAAATAAAGGAAAGTTTTTTAGTCCTTAGAGAAGTTATAGGATTTCTTTGTCTATTATTGGTACAAATATTTTGTTTTTAGATAAAAGCGCCATCTGTGTTCAAAAGCATGAACTAACAATTTAAGATCAATGATAACGTTACGTCGTTGCACGGTGCGCGGACCTCCAAAGTAAAGTACCAGTAGTTTAAAAGATGGCGCTGCTGGTAACTTCTTCAGGCTTGGACTAGAGCCTATATTAGACTAAATTTGTTTTTTTTTTAATTATTCTTCTTCTTCTTGTTGTGTCATGTCCTCATCGGACGTCGGCGACCATCTCTCGGAACTTATTCCTATCCTGTGCCATTCTGCTCAGATTGGCAGCGTCATTAATATGAGTCCAGCTTTTAATATTATCCATCCAGGCTAGCTTCCTTCTCCCTCTACCTCTTTTGCCCTCTAATTTGCCTTCTATTATTTTCCTTAAAATTTGATATTTATTGTTACGGTATATATGTCCAAAATATGAGATTTTTCTTTTCTTTACTGTTTCCAAAAGTTCTAATTTTTTCTTCATTCTTTGCAAAACTTCTACATTGGTTATTCGATCTCTCCATGATATTTTCAGCATTCTTCGGTAGAGCCACATTTCAAAAGCGTTTATTTTTGCCTCTATGGTTCGGTTTATGGTCCAGCCTTCGACGCCATACATAAATACAGATAACACGTAACATTTAACCATTCTCCATCTGAGTTTCAGGTTTATGTCTTTGTTGGTGAATAGCTTGTTCATTTTCATGAATGTGCTTCTTGCTATCTCTATTCTTGTACGTATCTCTTTCCGTGGGTCCCATTCTTCGTCAAGAGAGCTTCCTAAATACTTATAATGTTTGACTCTTTCAAGTGGCTCGCCGTTGATAGACAGCGTGGTCGATTCCACCGCGTTCTTGCTCTTTAAATTATTGATGCGTGATTATTGGCGTGTCGATATTTGAATTAAATAACTTGTTGTGTTACGTAATAATAATTTGCAAAAACTGTTAAGAGGATAGTGGATGACCACTTCTCAATTCTCCATACAAACGTAGTTCCCTTTTTCCTCTCTAAATACTGACAAAATGGAAAATATTTTTACACAATTTGATGTACCTACCTATGTTAAAATTTAACCCTAGCCTAGCTATTTCGATTTGCTTTACCTAGGAGAGGCGTTTGACTTTATTACCTAATTATTTAGATTTTTAAATTATTATAAGACTTAGGAGCGATAAACAAATTCTATACACTTGTTAAAAAGCTCCTAACTCTTATACAAAAAAAAAAACTCCGAAAAAAACAAACGAAGGAACACAACAGCTAAAGGGACTACGTTTATACGAAAAGGGAAAAGTTTCACCCGATCGTCCACTTTAGACTTAATAAAAAAAAAAAGAATGAGTTGTTTTCCATTCATTCCCCGCATCCTGGATATACTCAAACCAAACATAACCCATAAACACCAAACCCCACATTGAAACCCTAAGCCCAGCGGTGGGAATGTCTAAACCGGGACAAATAAAGGGTAACAATTAGGCCTGGCCGCATTATTCCATTTGACATTGTCACGGACTTGGGCACAGTAGAAACGAAACAGTAGGATCTAAAAAATGCGTTGGTATTACGGGCCATACAAATTTTATTGTATCCTTAACTTTTTTTCAGACATTGCAAAGTTGATCTATATGTAAATCAAAAGCAAAATTTTACAGGCGGGGATCTCTACAGAAGGGGGTGTAGTGTAGTGTCAACAAAAGTATTTACAGAAACAAAAGGGTTTAGTCACTTTTCAGTACTTTGGAGGACAATTTCTCCCTATAGGTTGAGATTGGTCAGCGAAAGAAATACGTGTTTTATCACTACGCTCTAACATACTCGTATATCAAAATAAATAAAATCGGTACCGGAGAATTGGGTGCCTTTCCTAGTAACTAAGATGAGAAAGAAGCCAAGATGATGATTTGCCTTACTGCTGTGACTACCACTGTGCCAAGAGTTTGCACTGTCGACTCCACACTCCACTGAACTTGGGGTTGCGAATAATTAATAAAACTAAACCGACTACGCCATAATGTGAGTAGTTATGCGTTACATCATCATCCGGCTGCTTGTATCGGAAATATAGAAGCCAGAAATGTCGGTAGAAACATTGTAATAATGTAAGAATTTTTGTACTTATATAATATTTCGATAATTCCTATACTTATCAAAACTTCCGTGAGACACAGACATAAAATATATTTAAAACGGGTCACTCACGTATGGAGTGAAACATGTCGAGCGTTTTTCGACTTAAAATACGTGAGTGACCCGTTTTTAATATATTTAATAATTCCTATACCTACATTGCCGATTGTTCAAAAATTTTCAAAAATTAATTATGGTCAGGGTAAGAATAGTTTAAAATTTTCTTTCAGAATCGCTTCATGGCTTGTGCTTCGTTAAAGTTTGCGGTTATATCAGAAATACACGCATTTTTGATATATTTATTAGAGATGCCCCGAATAGTGAATTTGGCCGAATACCGAATACTGAATATTCGGCCCCTCTCTCGGCCGAATACCGAATATTCGGCATGACATGCGAACATTTTGAGTCACATTTATTATGAAAACTGTTCGCAAACTTATGTTGAACAGAATTAATGAATTTAGTTAGAGTCAATCAAATCAGACCCACGATAAAAATAAAATATTTTGTAATCAACAAATGCTCAAAACGTGCCTTCGTATTTTAACTACTTTCCAAGAATACATTTTAAATATTAAATAAACCTAGCTTTAGGTAATTTTTTTGTGTAATTGTTAATTTTAGGTAGGTGCAACAGATATTCGGTATTCGGCCGAATAGTAGGCAACGTTCGGACGAATACCGAATATTCGGCAAAGTGGCCGAATAGGCCGAATACCGAATAGGTGCCGAATATTCGTGGCATCTCTAATATTTATTTGCCTCTACGTTTCCTACGTGTCGTCATTAAACATTTTAAAAATCAATTTAAGTTTTTGAACTTTACAACATGCTGTATATAATCCATGTTGTCTTTTCCAGTGACTTGAGGCGCGCAAGTTCAACAAACATGGCGACTTGTCCAACTTTAATTAATTACTCGAAACCAGTCGGGACATTTTAACTGGCACACCATTTGCCCATTTCTCTCTCTAAAGTGTTTTAAACACTAAGCGCCACTTGCATCATACCACTAACCCGGGGTTAGCCGGTTAAACCGTTTACCTAGTGTTAAATTGTACTGGTACCATGGGAATTCCAGATTTAACCGGTTAACCCCGGGTTATTGTATGGTGCAAGTGGCCCTAAATGTCACAAAAACTCTTCTTGTTTGTCGTTATAATCTTTGCAGTTTCGTGGTCAACTGCTGACATCATCAGTCACAGATGTTGCTTGCCGTACGATTTCTCGCCATTTTCCGCGGTTGGTCACAAAAACTAGTGGGCTGTAAATCTTGTGGGTCCCCAATGCTCCGCTATTTTGAAGATTTTCCATAAATTGAATCGACAATAATCCAGGATAAAATTACCGAATCTGCGCACAAAAATCGGTTCATAAATGCGACCTGTTCTGGGTGCTGGCAGAATCATCAGTGCTTCACCCGAAAGAGTGGAGCGTATTACTGAGCCAGAACCCTTTTGTTTTGCTGCAACGCACACAGCACATTTACCTATTGATACATCTTGTTCCTGATTTTAGTTTTAGTTTAATATTGTTATTGTTTCTGTTTTTTCTATCATTGTGTGTATTGTGGCAAGCTAATAAATGGTTATCTATTATCTATCTGTTGAGCAGAACAGCGCGCAGCCGCAGCGGAACAGTTGAAAATACTATTTGGCAAATAAATCGTTTTTAATTATTTGCCTAATATCTGTTACTTATGATGTATTATCTTGATTCTATCAGACAACAGGCCGGTAAAGAGCAAGCTAATCCAGACAATCTTTATGTAGTTTGGGTAGTCTAAAAATAATGTTTGTACATTTCGTAATATGTAAATCGTAAAATGTACCCATGACACTGTCCGCCAGTGTTCAGTCGGCAATTTGAACGCCGAACTGTAAGGGTGTTGTCTTCACATACTTGCAGGGTAATTGTTGGTAACCCTAGCCCAGTAGGGTTGCCAACTAATTACAAACTCGGTTTGCTTAATAAAGACAATGCTGTGATAATTAATTATACACTTTATATAAAATCAATAAAGATTAATACATAAAAAATTCTAAGTTTTTTTGGGACTTTGACTTTAATATGCTACAAAAATGATCCATTGAAAAAAAATCTATAAGTATCATAATTTGTGGCTCGATGTTTTCTATTGAAGAGCCAATTTTTTTTCTCAATTTTGGGGTTATCTTTATCTTATTATTATTTCAAGAACCCTGCACAAAATATTTCAATGGTCTAAGTGTGGGTTGGTCCCATAGTCAAGTTGTTTTTCGCGATTTCTGGTTTGGTCCCATAGTAAAAGTTACTCAGTACGGCCTATATATTATTTACCTCGCAAAATTGTACATCATCATCATCATCTCAGCCATAAGACGTCCATTGCTGAACATAGGCCTCCCCCTTGGACCTCCATACGTGCCGGTTGGAAGCGACCCGCATCCAGCGTCTTCCGGCGACCAAATTGTACATACTTAGAATTCAAACAATAATTATACCGTATAAATACGGGTTAATTTATAACTTCTCACAACTAATACGAACATATTTATAACCTACAGAAACGTGTAAACGGATTTTTTTTCCATAGCACAGTCAGTATCTCGCGGCGAGACAGACTACCCGTCTTTTTCTGACTATGTTAATTAAATAGGGACGGGTAGTCTATCTCGCCACGATATACTGTCAAACGATACACTACACACACGACACACTGGCACACACACGATACACACACACGATACACGATATACTGGCAGGATGGCGTCAATTTCCCTACAAACCGATATTCTATATAACATAACCAGTTACTTTTCAAGTTACACCAAATACATTACACTGAATGTACATAACATTAGTTTATAATGTTGTACATAATTAATAAAAACAACGACATCCGTCGGTACAAAAAATAAACATTATAAATATGTCTGTCCGTCAATTTGTTACGTTTAAAAAAAGCATAATGTTACACCTTTATTATTGCTTGACTTATGAATGAATCTCACGGTGGGCGCTGTTACACCGAACATACTTATAATACGGTGGGTGAATCAACTTTTAGAACACTGATTTTGTGTCCCAGAAAAAGCAAAGAAAAATCGTTAGTATGTACTATCTACACTTTGATTGATTTGATTTTTTTACTTTTTTGTTCACACTGGCATTATTAGATCCATAGTTATTTTAATTAACAACTTGATCCGATAAAGGTACATTTTGTACGGGAACGCATCAGAAAAGAGTTTGCTCTCATACAAATATTTCCTAAATGGAAGCATTTCGGATTTTCTTATTCAATTGGGTAGCTTATTATACAATTTGGGTTCCATGCCATAAACATTTTTTGCACGCAAGGCTGTTTTTATTTGTAAACATGATTCCAATATCATATAATATCTCAAATATGTATTGGTTTGATATCAGATGCACGTTTGAATAGGCCTCAGTCGATCGTAGAATCCGAGGGCCTACCGCAAACCACGCTCGACGTGTTGCCTCCCTGTCACACTTACGTAAGAATTTACAAGTGCGACAAAGAGGCAACACGTCGAACGTGGTTCGCTGTAGGCCCTCTCTTTCGGTGTGAGAGGCAGCTCGGCCCGCCCGCTTCCTCTCCATTCACAATTTCGTTCTCGTATCGACATCCAACCGGTTTTCTAGCGTCGTGGTACAAACCACAAGAACTCACAATAAAATCTCTTAATTGCTTTATTATTGCTAATAAAACAACTCTTTTAAGAGAGTTTAACAAGATAGAACGCAATATAAGAAAATGAGAACATAATTTTAAGAAAAACTTTCTATATAAATATTATCAAATGGTATGGAGTGGGCACTCCAAGGGAGTGTATTAGGGCCACTATTGTTTACAATTAATAAATAACCCCCTAATATGTTAATTAGCCAATGATTTATTCGTTGGTGATTTGCCACTCTTTTGTTTGAGATAATTTCATGTCTACTTTATCTCTAACAGGTGCCAAATAGTATATGGGGTCCTACTCGGAACGTTTTTAGGGCCGCATCTGTTTTTAAAATACATTAAATGGCCTTTATAAACATGTAAACTATTCAACGATCGAACGTTGGTGATAGAGCCTGTTCGGAAAGAGAAGAGTCGTGGAATGTATTGGGCCCCATACATTCCACGACTCTTCTCTTTCCGCACAGACTCTAGCACGGAAATTATTATTAAGACTATATAATCTATGGAATATCCAAGGGAGTGTTTTGGGGCCTCTTTTGTTTAATGTAATTTATTAAGACAACTATAACAAGAATAGTTTCGGTTTAATTCGGTTTGTCAAAGGGCGATGGAAAGAAGCCTACTCAATGTCAAGATTAAAAATAAGAACATTCGAGAAAAAACGAAAGTAATTGATGCATTACAATACGTCAAGAAAATGAAGTGGAGATGGGCAGGACACATTGCACGCTACGATAGCTCGAGGTGGGCGAAACGAGTGACAGAGTGGAAAGGACCAGGGAGTGGGAACAGGCATGCGGGACGCCCGCTCAAGCGCTGGGTGGATGACATCAAGAAAATTGCCGGCATGGGGTGGCCACAAGTGCCCCAAGACCGAGACAGGTGGCAAAAGCTGGAGGAGGCCTTTACCCAAGAGGGGATCCCAAAATAAATAACACTTAGGCTAGGCTTAGGATACGAAAAAAAACATTTTAGTAAGAGATCATAAATAAAAGGCTTTTTATTTTATTTATTAACAAGTATAAGACGCCAAATAGTAAATATATGGAGTTCCCTAAGGGAGTTTTCTAGGGCCTCTTTTGTTTTCTATATACCTACATATGTATACCTATGACTCAAGAATCAGACGAGCGTTGTCTTCTCAAGTTTAGTTCCCCAGCATACACGCTCCGTCCCGTGGCTCGGTCCGGTCTCGCAGACCGGTTCCGCTGTAATAAAACCGAGACCACTTCCGCGCAGATAGCCCGATGCATAATAAATATACTGGCTTAAGCCACTTTGTTGATCGATTTGAGGTTTAAGCACGATGACCTATCTATATAACATTCAAAACGGGTCACTATTCATGGATATTATTATATATTTACTTGCATCAATGTGTGTGTAAGGTGCCTGCGCCAAAGAAAGCCCATCGTTATAATTTTTTATTTATATTGATCAATACGAACTTGCAGTTTCGTCTATGGTACTAACGAACATGTACATAAACGTATAGCATTTTGAAAGTAGGCGAGATTAAGAACCGGGTCTTCTTTAGCGCAGATACCTAGTGTACCATTGTCCACACTGTTAACTGGCAGTTCGTAAACCGTATTACAGAAGGCATAAGGCCCACAGATGGACAGTTAAGAGTGATGCTGTTTGTACCATCATATTTATATTTTAGGTGATATTAATTTTATAGGTGACTCAGCTCAGATAAGAAAGCACATCAAATTTTATGAAGGCATCTCATGACAATCAGTCAGATTCATATAATATGTATTCTCATTTCTTTTATTGACTTTATTTTCTTTTCCTTTTGTAAGAATTTGATATGTTTTCTGAAAGAGCTACGTTATTTGTATGATTTCATGTACATATATGTTTTTTTTATCATATTTCTATAAAGTTATTTACTTACTGAGTATAATTTTAAGGATTTTACTGGTTTACCGATACTTTTGTAATTAAGTTTAGATATTGTGTTGTAATTACCTGAATAATAAAAAAAAAAATGCATGAATTTTATAGTAATTTAAATTGTATTTTTCTTATTTACTCGTAATGCATGTTAATTATAAGATGTAATAATGTTTTGAAAAGATGTGTCCCGCCGAGTTTGTTGCCGGTCCCGTATTGGGATACCCTCCTCCAATTGAGGGGGGATTTAAATCTTCTCGAGGCAGAGGTGTACGGTTGGAGCCGGTATTGCTTTATTTGACGTTCATAAGCGCATTGTAATATGCCTACTTGAATAAACTATTTTTTATCTTATCTTATCTTTATATTTTTTATTCTTGTCATGAGTAACTATCGCGGTAACCGAGAATATATTGGATTTTAAACTTTTGAAAACTTAAACAAGTCAATATTATTTTCTTTGATCCGCAAGTTTACCCGTAAATACGTAAGTATAATAACCCTTTTAATCGGAAAACTAATCAAATAAAACTAGGGATGCATTAAGGGATGAGAAGAAACGCTTTCATCCCTTAATACGTGGGTGACCGAACAAGCTCGGGTGGGACCGTTGCAATTCGATATGTATATACATACTTACAAATCGTTGATGTTTATGAAATTAAAACTCATAGAAGAGAGAGGTATATAGATAAACGTAAATATTTTTGTAAATACCTATAATAAATTATGAGAATTAAGAATGTGTGCCTTCTGAACCCATAATATTATCGAATATTTTTGAGAATAAAATCATGGAACATAAATAAAGAAAAACAGGCCAAGTGCGAGTCGGACTCACGTTTGTTGTATTTGAGGCCCACTTAAATATTTATTTTATTCTGTTTTTAGTATTTTTTGTTATAGCGGCAACAGAAATACATCATCTGTGAAAATATCAACTGTCTAGTTATTGCGATAGAGCGTGGTGACAGACAGACAGAAAGACAGACAGACAGACAGGCGGAGAGACGGACAGCGGCAGCGGAGTCTTACTAATAGGGTCCCGTTTTTACCCTTTGGGTACGGAACCTTAAAAATGATAATCGTCTTAATATTAAGAATTTTTTTTTAATCATTTATTTACATACAATATATATACAGTGGTACTACTAAACTAAATTAATAACTAGCTTAAATCTAAAATAGGCCCTTGAGGCATTGTACCAAGGATGCTGGCGGCATTTCCTCGCTGTATCGCAATGCTGATACGTTGTGCGAGGTAGCCGCCAGCTCTTCGGTCACCAGTTACGTCAACCAGACGCTTCGCGATTTCTGCGAACAATTATATTTACTATTTATTTCTTTATATAATTTATTTAGAAGTATACACACTTTTACTAAGAGAAAGTGACGCTGTTATACGTATACCTACCACTTCTATACACATAACCTACTATACAGCTTTGCGGTTGGGATCCTTGCGGTCGCCATATATCGAGGCAAAGAGGCCACTGCTCGTATAGGTGTTTTGTTACGATCCTATTATAGTCAGAGAGCTAAGCCCCAGGAAAAGGCCCAATAAGTAGAACAACGGACCCTCTAACATTGTCTCCAGACAAAATTTTTTCAACCGTATAGGTCTAGCTTATATTCATAGTTCTGTGTCTACGAGCGATACTACAATTATAATAGTAAAGGGAAAATGGAAATTTCACCGCTTCGGGCAAGACTCGAACTTGCGACCTATCGGAACACCGATCCGATCTAGGGTTGCCAGATCGAAAGGCGCTAATATCGGGAAAATAATATAAATTTTTCGGGATTTTGGGACTTAAGTCGGGAAAAAAAAAATTCAAATTAAAGTAATTGTATTAAAAACAACGATATTTTACATTGTTGGCACTACGAACTGGCAGCTGTTTTTCGGGACAATTTTCGCTTTGTCGGGAATCGGGAACACATGCTGAAAATCGTGAGAATCCCGCCAAATCCCGACCATCTGGCAACCTTAATCCGATCACTCTTAACCAATTGAGCTACCGAAGCTTACCAATAGCGTGTGGATCTTTTCTATAGCATAGCTACATCTAAACAATAAATACCCACATAGGTATAGGTATTGAAAGTGCGTGCAGACGTAACGTTGGGAGTATTTTATTCGCTTGTTATGTTAGGGGGTTGCTCTATACATTGCATACCTTTTTTAGGGTTCCGTACCCAAAGGGTAAAAACGGGACCCTATTACTAAGACTCCGCTGTCCGTCCGTCCGTCTGTCACCAGGCTGTATCTCATGAACCGTGATAGCTAGGCAGTTGACATTTTCACAGATGATGTATTTCTGTTGCCGCTATAACAACAAATACTGATAAAAAGTACGGAACCCTCGGTGGGCGAGTCCGACTCGCACTTGTCCGGTTTTTTAGGTCTAACTCTTAGACTATAACAGTCTCATTACGTTATTCATGGCTATTACGGAGCTAATATTTCGAGAATATAGTCGGTTAGTTTAATGCTCACTGTTTTATAAGTTATTTAGTGGGAAACGGGTTAACGAGAAAATAAAACTCTCATTAGTGATGTTCCTGCTATAAAATATACCTTTAGTTTTGTAGGAAAGATGACGGTGACGAACAACGGTGGCAAACAAGTGTACCTACAAGCGGTTTTGTAAGTGGCTGCCGTAGTTTATGGACACCTGAAAATCGAGAAATGTCACATGATCATTGCCGAGTCTTTTGAAACCTGATCCAGTTACCTAAGTAGGTTTAAAAGTGAGTGTCAGGGCGACTGACACCATTTAGATATCATTTTCATGTCCCAATGTAAGTCGGAATTGACCTCCAACTTATATAACCTTTAATGACATATAAGAAAGTCTAGCAATCATTATAATTGCCTACCTACCGGACGCAGTGGGCGGGGGTCAAGTCGTGGCAACTTACTTCATGCTCAGTATAGAGATCTGCGCAACACGAGTGTACAAATACTACCTACACAATCTTAAGAGGGAAAATAATACTACAAACTCGTCCATACATACATACATGACAGTGACCCAAAAAGGATCTTGGCCTCTGACACAAGAGAGCGCCACTCTGCCCTATTCTGCGCCACGTCACAAATATTTTTCCACTTCTAAACGTTTTCCATTCACAAATAGTACTGAGCAAAATACAGACACTAGCAAGAATATGTAGTCAACGCAGTGGCGGATTTGCAGTGTTGGCCGCCCTAGGCCCCAGGCCCTGTAGTAACCACTAGCCGCCCCTTTCTCAGCACCCATATATAGAATGCCGCCATGCTGCCGCCCCTAATATGTATCTTGCCGCTTTAGGCCCGGGCCTACTAGGCCTTAGGGCAAATCCGCCACTGAGTCAACGAAGGCAACAAAAATATCTACACGATCTCATTTGTAACGCAATAAGAGCGCGTCACATATTTATGCGGCCTTGGTTGTGTAATTATTGCAGGTGACAGTACCTAATTAGTAAATATAGATCGCTAAAATATTTAAAACCGAATCTACATGGCCATACGACTATATCATTCACAAGTCACCAAAACTGGTTTCTAAATTTCACTTGCGACGTCCTGCGTGGGAGGCGGCCGTTACACCCATTCATTTAAAGTTCATTCATAAAATCATCGACGAATGAGGCAAAGATGTAATACAGAATAGACAAGATGATTACAACAATAAATTTAGTTTTCATAAGGCCGGAGCCCCACTGCTGCGCACGCTATGTACACGACCCACGTTCATATACAAAATTTCGTGGGCTTGCCCACGGTTTGTATTAAAACGTGGGCCGTGGATGTAGCGTGCGCAGCAGTGGGGCTCCGGCCTTATGGCTGACTCACGCTAGACCGGGCAGTGCACGGACCGAGGCGTCCGACACGACATGTCTGTTCTATGACTGCTTATCGGTGATCACGTGGTGCTTTCCATAGAAAACTAAGCTCCGGAAGTTCCGGCCGGCCACATCCCCATCGCGAAACCGTGTTGTTTGACGAAGTCAACAGCTCACTCCATAGACTATAATAGGAATCCTCTAGACCGAGTTTAGAGCAATTATTTCATGCAACCGACGATACCAAAAATGCGGGGGTGCGCGGGACGAGGTGAGCGAAGTCCCGTGCCGTGATTGGTCCGTTCAAAGACACGGACGTCACACAAAGACACTTTCGACTCGAACATGGAGTAAAATTACCGTATGCGTGGCAGAGGGGGTAGCGCGACTATGCTCAGTCTGGAGGATGTTTTGTCTGTGGCTCACTCACACTAGTAGGTAAATAGTTTCTACTAGGTACTCCCATCTTTAAGGCCGGCAACACATTTGCAACCCCTCTGCTGTTGCAGGTGTCCATGGGGGCCGGTAATTCCTTACAGGCGATTCGTCTGCTCATTTGCGTCCTAAATATATCACTTATATCATAAAAAATCTTTACGAGTATGACTCTGTAAGATAAGTTAAAATTTTGGATCGGCCTCCTGATCTAACAAATAAGATGGCGCATCTATACTTATTATACATCTAATGTTAAATTATAAAAACAATAGTCTTAAGACTGAAGTAATATGAAACTCTATAATCCTAATTCTAAGACACATAAGGACGGTTTTGTCATAATATTCCTAAAATAGCTACGGACGATATTTATGTGTATAATGTATGCAAATCTAAGATAAGGTTGAACGAACTGTGGTTTTATTGTCTTTATTAAAACATTAGACACCAGGTGGTCGCGAGAAACTATGGCTTTTATAGGTATTTTATAGGCTGATTTTGATAAGCGAATATAATAAACTGTATACAGTTCTGATAACCCTGTATATTTAACACTTGGGCCACTTGCACCATCCCACTAACCCGGGGTTAACCCATTTCTCATTTCTCAACCAATTACATCTCCCACCAGTTTGACATTGACATATTCGCTAACGTCTGCTACTTACTTTCTATGCATCTCGCTCAGATCGTATTTCAGTTTGACACTATAAGGCAGCCATGGTAAGGGTAGGGTCCGAAAATTACACGGATTTATTTTATCGATTGAATTTTTTGATGTTTTCAAAATGGCGGAACCGTGGTGTATCACGAAGTCTACACCTCACTCACACTAGTAGGTAAGTAGTTTCTACACTGACTCACTAGTAAATAGATTCTGAAGGCCTACCGCGAACCATGTTCGACGTGTTGCCTCCCTGTCACATTTACGTACGAATTTACAAGTGCGACGGAGAGGCAACACGTCGAACGTGTTTCGCGGTAGGCCCTGCTGCTCATGCGTTTGCAAATGCGATGGCATCAAACAAACACGCAATGAGCACAACATCAACACAAACGTAACGGCGACATTAATTCAGTATTGTGACAGGCCGCGTGTTTGTGTGCCTTTCAAATTCAAATACGGGTTTATTTTGGCATTTTCAGGTGCACCTGGGCACTGATGGGTGCCTATTATGTAGAGTCTGTGCGCATATTTGCCCTAAGGCCCAGTAGGCCCAGGCCTAGGGCAGCAAAATAATTAGGGGCGGCAAATTGTGACAAAAAATTCGCTGATGATAACAAGAAATAACAAAATGTTGTCGATATGATGGGTGCTGAGAAAAGGGCGGCTACAGGGCCCGGGGCCTAGGGCGGCAAAGACTGCAAATCTGCCACTGTCTGTGCGGAAAGAGAAGAGTCGTAGAATGTAATAGCCCATACATTGTACGACTCTTCTCTTTCCGCACATAGTTTAATAGGCACCCAGTGCCCAGATACAACTAAAAACTCCAAAATAAACCCGTATTAACTGAACTGTGTCTGACGTAGTAACTGAGGGTCTACCGCGAAAACCGAAATTCGCAAATTGCGGGGATTGTTCTCTTTTACTTCAATGAAGACGTGATTAGAGTGACAGAGAAAGATGCCCGCAATTTGCGAACTTCGATTTTCGCGGTTAAGCCCCTGTCGTCTGGCACTATCTTTTGACGCGAGAGGTATAGTTTTTTTAGGTTGTTTTTTGCTGTAGGTGCCTATATGTCTATGTTGCGCCTATAAAAAATACATACCTAAACTCGAATCTGTAGATATTCATTCCTTACTTACCTATTCTATTTAACACATTTACTTTAATTCTGCTTATCATTATCGCAATAAGCTTACACCATAAAATTAACATTTAGCAAAAACGATGACATAGTTTACATTTTATGATTATTCTTTCCTTTGCTACATCAAAACTGGTTCAGCAAGATTCGGGATTATCCCACGCGAAACATGAATCATTATCATCATTAACCTAGGCCTACATTATAAATTCATAGTCAGCTTATAAGTTAACTAAATATTTTTGCTATTAATTATTTTAACTACATAATTAATAATTCGTTAAAAAATTTCAACCCCATTTCCACCCTCTGGGAGTTAATTTAAAAAATGCTTTCTTTTTGGAGCTCTATAATATTAAAAAAAAAAACAGAGTTCAAATATTGTAGAGTTCTCCTAAGAAACTAATTTTGATATTGAACCTTCAATTGGGTAAAATGGGGTTGAAAGTTTTTTTTTATTGATTGATTGATTGATTTATCACACCTTGCTCGTGAAAGGTGTTACGTGAAAGGTGTTAGGTGATATGGTCCGTAAATCCTAATTTTTTACCTAGGGCTGTAATGTATTTTTTAATCACACTTGGTAGGCGATGCGATCCGTAAATCTTAAATTTCGACCTAGGGTGGTAGTCCACGTCCGAAATTAGACAGAAAATTTATTTATTTCCCTTTTAGCTTCATTAGTGTGATAAATACATTGTGTGTGCCAAGGGCGGTAGGACAGGAATTACGAACTCATGTTAATTAAGTCCTCGCCTTTGGTTTCGGGCTTCAATTCACACTCGTTCTTGTTTACCGCCCTTAATCTTAATACATAATGTAAGAAAATTATTATTAACAACTTCTACGTGGGCGAACGCCATGTTGAGGCACAATTTGTACATTCTTCAATTCCATGTAAAAAGTCAATTTCATACACACCTGACTCGTAATATTACAAGACGTTGCCAAATCATATTACTTACATATACAGCTACCTCATTTCTACTGCCGCCAAAGCATTACGAACTCTAAACATATCAATATAAGGTTTACATTAGCATAGGCTGTTTTTGTATTATTGCCATAGCAATATAAATTCTAAACGTATAGACATAAGGTTGTTATTCTGTATTGTCGTTGTATTGTATTGTTTTGGCACGAGTGCCGCCCACAATCGCCCACCACATGTAACGTTTTAATAATACCGTTAGAGGTTATGGAGCTATTACGTATGGTGTGTTACTATTGAAAGCAACCGTACAGAGCTCTATGCCATAGATGGCGCCATCATAGCTTGGCCCCTTTTTCTTGACACGTGTCTAGGGATTGACAGGGCAAGTTATGCTGGCGCCATCTATCTGCTGAATACTTCGACCGGCCAACCCCATTACCAAGTGTACAAACGCTTAAAGTTTACCCAATAAAATGCTTGATTCTGATTCTGATTCAATTTCCACGCCAAAAAAATGTTTAAATATCGTGCTTGGAAAAGTGGAAGGCAAAAGACCTCAGTACGGTTACCATCAGTTTGTCAGTGACATAAACGCCGTCGAGAACGTAATTTACTTTCTATACATCTCGCTCGCACTCGCATATTAGTGCAAACGGGACGTATAGAAAGTAAATTACGTTCTCGACGGCGTTTATGTCAGTGACAAACTGATGGTAACCGTACTGGGCCCCCCATCAACTAGATAGTATGACCAAGTTAAGAAGGCCACCTTAGCCGAACTCCCAATGTTACCCGTGAACAAGATGCATGTAACTGCGTCGAAATATCGGGAGCTCGAAAACAATTCAAAAGGTAATCACGGTTCATATCCCGGTCGATATAAATCCAGAGAAGAGAGATTATATTGATGGCAATAGAAATATGTAATAAAGCAATTTATTATAAACTCCGAGCTTGATTAAAGAGTCCAAAGTGTGATCAGATGCTGCCATCTCACAATAAAAGGTCGGGATCGCCATTGTTACCTGGGCACTTGGGATTACTGTGTAACCGGCTAGCTAGAGCGGTAAATGAAAACTAGGTTCTTTATAGTAAATAATATAATATTAAAAAATATGTACAATAAAATAAACTAATTTCTGTCAGTACTTGAATCTAAACCAATAAAATATCGTCACTGGCCTTAACGTTCTTGAATCCCATTCTTTGTCGAACCCACGATCAACTTAGGCCGCGGGTGCGGGAATCAGCTTTGGCAACGCAGGCTCAGCGAGGTCCGTGGGTAAAGAAAAGCTTCAGCAGCAAACGTCCAAATAATAAGCAGCAACAGTAATAAGTAGCTCTTCAATTTAAAGGTAGAAGGAAGGGCTGGAACAATCGTACGTTCTTAGACTTGTAGTCGAAACCTAACCCAAGCCTTATTCCGTTACGAGAACCAGTGACGTACATTTCGTACAAATAAGACTTGGATTAGGTTTAATTTCAACATAAACCTAAACTTAATGCTATATATACAATTATACAAACTTTACCTGCATTAGTGGCAGCCCTAGTATTAAACTTTATCACTAATTATAACCATACAGTCGCATTAAAATAATAATTACAGAATTGTGCTATATCCGACAACATTTCCAAAGGAAAAATATACGAAGAAAAAACAAAAGACGGCGAAACCCTTAGTTTTTTATTTCCAACCGGCCAGGGCGCGCGGTGGCTGTACAATACTGTACATGCAGGTTTGCCATGTTACAGTACCCCTCGCGCCCAGGAGAATTTTCCAGAATACAACGTGAAGGAAAATTCCAGAAAGCAAAAAAAAACTTTTTCACCTCAGCAGCTCGAACAAGGGTACTTTGCTTCTTAAAAACAGTGAGCAAAATGCGATTTTGCTCACTGAGTCATTTTGTCTCACTCAGTGAGCAAAATGCGATTTTGCTCACTGAGTGAGACAAAATTACATTCAAGTTACCTTTATAGTCAAATGTCATTTCAACATGCGGGGTCTAATACAAGTTCGATATACTGGGGTTCTATTATCTCTGTCCCTCTAGGTATGTTCTCACTGCTTAGGGTGAAAAATTTTGTGTACTACACGAGATCAAAGTTATTTACATCTCGTGCGCTGTTGAATCCCTTACTACGCTCAAGATTCTAAATTAGATTCACTCGCTACGCTCGTGAATCTATTATAGAATCTTTCGCTTGCACGGGACTCAAAATAAGCACTCGAAGAAATATCAAACTTTGATCTCTTGTTGTACAAATAACTATAACTTACCTATATTATACAATATTTACAATTTCAGATCCTTAATGTGCCATCTACCTAGGGCACGCCCATTAGAATCAGCTAGTTCATATACAAGAGGAGATACTTTTTTTAATACAGTACATTTTACAAATTTGGGCGCTAGTTTTGCAGTAAAATATTTACCAGCATCACTAAGCTGGTAATTACGACGCCACACAACATCGCCTTCATTAAACTCTGCATGTTTACGCCTTAAATTATAATATTTACAATTTTTTACATGTGCATCCCAAATTGCAGCCTGCACTTTGTCGAGAATAGGGGACAAGTGGCCTAAGTTCTCAGCATATTTATCACGCGGTGCAAAAATGAGGTCGTCATAATCGACTTCACTTGAATTGGGGGCACCATAGAATGACCCGCAAGGGACAAGCTCTCTACCGTACACCAGAAAAGCTGGACTGAACCCAGTTACTTCATTAACACTGGTGTTCATAGCAAATTGGATTTTAGGAATATTAAGATCCCAATTTCTATGATCGTTCTCTACAAACGAGCTAACAGCTGTCATTAAGGTTCGATTGTATCGCTCAACAGAATTTACTTGAGGGCAATATTTAGGAGTAAAATGTACTTCAGGAATTTGATATTTACTAAAAAGATCCTGTAAATCATTACTTATAAACTGAGCACCATTGTCCATTATAACAGTCCGTGGAAAACCGTGTACCAAGAATACAAAATCTTCCAAAATTTTACAAATTATATTAGACGTTGCCTTTTTAATTGGAAATATTAAACAGTATTTGGAAAAGCAGCAATTGACAACTAAAATGTACCGATTTTGTTTACGAGTCATTGGTAATGTGCCAACAAGGTCGATAGACAAACACTGAAACTGTCTGCAACACTCCTTTGGTTTGCCCATTAACCCCAAAGTTTGATGATTCTGGTACTTATAGGCTAAACATGTCTCACATTTTGCTATATATTTACTGATGTCCCTGTACATGCCAGGCCAGAAATAACGCAAAGAAATCCTTTTATGCGTTTTAAAAATACCAAAGTGACCAGCAGTAGGCTGTGAATGATTCTCATGGATAATATCTTGTCTCATTTCTTTTGGAATTACCAGTTTCCAATCATATTCAGAAGTCAGAAAAGAACTAGTTCGCTTAAGTCTGTACAAATTATTATTTACAACTTTGTAGTCAGGAAATTCAGAAGGTTTGTCCTGACAACCTTGTAAGAGGTCATTAAACCAGTCGTCGTTAGACTGAACATAAACCAAATCGACTGGTACTGAGCGCGATAAAGCATCAGGTACCACATGATCTTTACCCTTTTTATGTTTTATCTCAAAATTAAATGAAGACAAACGGACGCTCCAACGAGCCAAACGCCCAGTAGGGTTGTCTAAACTTAAAAACCATTTGAGAGCCGCATGGTCAGTATATACAATGAATTTCTGACCGTTATCTAAATAACATTGCCAGTGTTCTAATGCTAGAATAACGCTCAAAAGTTCACGTTCCGTTATTGAATAATTTTGTTGTTGTTTTGATAAAGAACGGCTAAAATAAGCTATAGGTGTTTCAATACCGTCTTCATCTTGTGTCAGCATAGTACCCATCCCGTAATTTGAAGCATCACAATGGACAGAAAATGTTTTTGAAAAATCAGGACAAGCCAAAACAGAACTAGACACAAGTGCTTGCTTTATATTGTCAAAAGCAATGTTAGCCTCCTCATTCCATTTAAATGGAGAAGCTTTTTTACCAGTAGATGTAAGCATATTAAGAGGAGCGGCCAAAGTACTAAAATTAGGTACAAAACGCCTGTACCAGCTGGCCGTACCAAGAAACTTTTTAAGTTCTCGTCTCGTGGTAGGAACGGGAATATCAAGAATCGCCTTCACTTTATCAGGGTCCGTTCTTAAGCCTTTGTGGTCAACAATATAACCTAGATATTTTAACTCACGTCGGAAGAACGCAGATTTCTCATAATTAATTGTAAGCTGGGCAAATTTTAATTTGTCCAAAACTCGGGATAGTAAGGAAATATGATCATCAAAACTGTTTGATATTACAATAATATCATCTAAATACCAAAACACGCGGTTTTCAAACTCAGGAGTAAATAGCATATCCATTAGGCGTTGCTGGGTTGCTGGCGCATTCGTAAGACCGAAAGGGGTGACCTTAAAACGATACATGCCACGGCCTGCTACATAGAACGCGGTTTTATCCCTATCTTTTTCGCGCAGAGGCACTTCCCAAAACGCCTTGGCAATATCAATGCTAGATAGATATTTTGCATCACGTAAATTGTCTAGTATTTCATTTATAAAAGGCAGCTTATATGCGTCTTTTTTAGTAACTGAGTTAAGTTTTCTACTATCCAAACAGAATCTCCAGCTTCCATCCTTTTTAGGAGTAACAAGAACAGGACTCAACCACGGACTTTCGCACGGCTCTATGATGTCTAAAGCAAGCATCTTGTCAACTTCTTCTACCAACACCTTTTGTTTTTCTGGAGAGAGTCTATAACATCTCTGTCTGATCGGTTCATGTTCACCAGTGTCAATACGATGCTCAACCAAATGCGTGCGACCGAGTGGACTAGATTCCGTCGACGCCTCACGAAATCGCGATATAATATCATTCGCTTGAGCCTGTTGTTCTTGAGACAAGTCTTCGAAAGGAAAAACTTGTTTATCATTAGTAGTATTATTATCATTATTCGCAATTAAAGTAGAGCAATTAGAAGCTCGCATCAATTTAGCGTGTGTAACACATTTAGGTAAAAGGTCAAATCCTTTCCAGAAATCAACACCAAGTATTAAATGTGAAGAAATATCAGGGATAACGTGTGCAGTAATGTTAAGACATTTATTATCAAAACATACTGGTAAGTCAATGTAACCAATAGAGTCAGCGGAAGCGTTCTGTTTTTTAGCAACTCGCACAGAGAGTTTGTGTGATGTGTTAAGAACAAAACCTTGTTCTAGTAAAACATGGTGAGAATTATTACCAAGTATAGTAAGAGAACTCCCACTGTCCAAGAGACCGCAAAGAGACAAATTATTTACATTAATATTTACATAAGGCCGATCGTGATCATTTTGATCATCAAAGAGAATCAAAGATGTTTTACATGACAACATGAAAAGACGAACAACTGATAGCCAATCTTCCCACTCGCGACGTGAAAACTTATCACTATTATTTACATCCAATCTTTGATCCTCGTTTACTCGTTTTTTGGTATACTAGTAGTACGAGTAGACTTGTTACACTGAGGACATTCAGTGCTGCGGTAGCCATCTTGGCCGCATTTAAAGCACACTATCTTGCGTGGTTCCTTACATGAACGCAAAGAATGGCCATTCACTCTACAGCGCACACAAAACTGCTTACTTGAACTAACTATATTTACTGACTTACTATTTACAGGTTTATATACAAAATCATCAGTCAAAGAGGACTGACTGGCAGTAGGAGGCTCCTTAAAGTTCCTCGAGCGATCAAGGCACGCCTCATACTTCCTACATACAGCCTTCAAGTGCTCAATAGTTTTAATATCAGATTGAGCTACCATACAATCGTATTCAGGACGGATATTTCTAAGTAAAATTTTCAACCTATCCGTCTCCGACATAGTATAGCTGAGTCGGCCAAATAAACCAGACATAACGGCAAAATACGCAACGACCGACTCATCTTTACCCTGAGTACGGTCCAGAATAACCAAAAGAATACCAAAATCATCAAACAGTTTTACTTTTAAGCTTTCCCAGGTGGAAAAACTGTCCCTGTAAGCACGGAACCAGTGAAGTGCTGCATCCGTAAACATTTCATAGGAATGTTTTAATAAGGTACCAGTAGGCAAGTTCCTAGACATCGCAAATTCCTCAACCTTCTGCACAAAACTACGCGGACAACCTTTACCCGCGTATGTAAACTTCCGAAACTCGCTAGTTACCGCCCTGTCACAATGAACAATTACTTTATCCTCTGAACTTTTATCAGAGCTCGCGGTAACAAATGAAGACGAAGAATCGCTGATGTTGCCATTTTTTGTATCAAAACGCATTTTCAAGGCGCTGAATTTCGATACGAGACTTTTATAAGTATTACAATGCTCCTCAGTGTCCGAAATATCAATACGCTGAAGGCGCATATATATATGCACAAGATAGGCCTGAATTTTATTTACAAGTTTTGAATCACCGGTACTTTCGTATAGAATTATTTTATCCTCAATGAAGGAAACTGATTTTTCAGTGCCTGTCAAGTCATCGGCGACTGAAAAAGTAGAGGGCAAGTCCTCAGCCGCATATTTAATCAACAAGTTACTCAACTGTTGTCTCAGTTCTACAACCGTGTCGAGAGGCTTTTCTTGCCTGATACTTATTTCGTAAATAAGTTCAGACTTATTTAACATATTTACATTTACACTAGACAAATCCATTTTAAATCCCTATGACACAACGCATGTACAAATAAAACACACTATTTAAAAGAAAAACATACAGACACTCATACAAATAGATAGTACATAGCGTACTATATACTATGTTATAATATGTGCTTATAATCTATATGCTAAACGGCAAAATGCAAACTGCAAATATAGGTAACGCTATAAATCTAGTATATAGTATAATGCTTAATACATACACATAACTAAGAAAAATAGTCCACATAATAAAAAATAAGGTATGTACAAACACGCATAGTATTTACAAGTATGTACATAACCCAATCCAAGTACTTAAAGACCCACGAACTGACAGAAAACCCTTTGGGCGCCAATGTAACCGGCTAGCTAGAGCGGTAAATGAAAACTAGGTTCTTTATAGTAAATAATATAATATTAAAAAATATGTACAATAAAATAAACTAATTTCTGTCAGTACTTGAATCTAAACCAATAAAATATCGTCACTGGCCTTAACGTTCTTGAATCCCATTCTTTGTCGAACCCACGATCAACTTAGGCCGCGGGTGCGGGAATCAGCTTTGGCAACGCAGGCTCAGCGAGGTCCGTGGGTAAAGAAAAGCTTCAGCAGCAAACGTCCAAATAATAAGCAGCAACAGTAATAAGTAGCTCTTCAATTTAAAGGTAGAAGGAAGGGCTGGAACAATCGTACGTTCTTAGACTTGTAGTCGAAACCTAACCCAAGCCTTATTCCGTTACGAGAACCAGTGAAGTACATTTCGTACAAATAAGACTTGGATTAGGTTTAATTTCAACATAAACCTAAACTTAATGCTATATATACAATTATACAAACTTTACCTGCATTAGTGGCAGCCCTAGTATTAAACTTTATCACTAATTATAACCATACAGTCGCATTAAAATAATAATTACAGAATTGTGCTATATCCGACAACATTTCCAAAGGAAAAATTTACGAAGAAAAAACAAAAGACGGCGAAACCCTTAGTTTTTTATTTCCAACCGGCCAGGGCGCGCGGTGGCTGTACATGCAGGTTTGCCATGTTACAACTGATTAATATATTTGTTGTAAGAAACAGATTATTTTTATGCTGATCGAAATTTGCGGTTTTTGAAAGCAACATACAGGGTATATGATATGTGTGTAGATAAGTAGGTACAGAATTCAGTAATTCAGCAAAACCAAAGATATATGTAAGTCCATATAAGATAAATAAAGTCTAAGAAAAAAACTTGCCTTGGAAATCAAGAAAATGACACATATTTAATTACACAAACGGGTCTACCGGTATAATTTCTTTGTTTTTACCTTAAATTCCGACGTTTCACCTCCGGTAGACCCGTTTGTGTAATTAAATATGTGTACAAAACGCGAGAGTTTAAAGTGTTATATAAGAAAAATTTAAGTCATCCTCGAATAGATGGCGCCACACATTTGGCCTATGCTCAGCTAGATGCATGGCGTTTTAACACGTATCAGTGAAAGAACATGGGTCAAAGTCATATGGCGTTCTAAAAAAAAATAATTATAAAATGGGAAGAAAAAAAATAATTTAGAAAAGTAAGTATAGTTAGTTACACATACCTATACATAGATGATTCAGAACTGGTCTTACAGATCACAGTATACCGTGGATCTCAAATCAACAAAATATAAATTCTAAGAAATATTTTCAACATTTAAATGTGACCACCCATATTGTTTATATTAATATAATATTATTATCACGGCCTGTCAGTTTACGATGAAACAGACATACATGTGCGTCTGTTTGTTTTTACAGGTTTGGGGTAGGTTTGTTATGAGCACATGTATCGTAAGGTGATGTAGGGTCAGTTCTAACGCCATATATTTTATTTTTAATTTTTTGTAGCTTAATACGTCGATTTTATTTATCATTTTAGGTGTTTGCTGCTGTCTTAGAAAAAATTTGGGTGCAATGGTATAGGCATACTTACAATGATTAGGTCTTACAATTTTGACCTTACGAAACTCGACAGCGTCTCGTTTTGTTACTTCTGCCCTTGAATTTTAAGAACCCAAATTATATAGGTACCTGTTGTACAAAATACTAAGAGGAGTAGCTAAATAATCCTTATCTTGTGAAAAACCGTTAAAATTTCAAATAAAGATCTTATTGATATTCCAAATTCGAAAAAACACCGTTTATACCAGAGACACTGCATTTACCCACGTTCGTTTTAATTCTCTTTTCAATTTTAGCGAATGCGTTCAATAAATCTAAACTGGTTTTCTGTGACCATAAACGCAACTCACTTTACTCATTACTTTTACATCAAAAACAGGCGATTTTAAACCTTATAGCAAAGGTACAAGATTTTTAAAGATGCACAGATAAGTTGGTAAATTAATAACGCCAAGTCTAAAAATGCAGGCTATTCTCACGGAGGAAAAAGATTAAAAAGTATCAAAGACATTTATGTAGTTGCCTGTATTTATGTTTTAAGAGTACGTCTGCTGCTGGATTTGCTTTTTTAAAATTAGTTTTATATATAAGCGGAAATGAGAAACATCCTTAAGAGGATAGTGGCCGATAGCTTTCCATACAAGCGTGCCTATAGTCCCCGTTTTCCTCCCTGAATATTGATATTTCGGAAAATATTTTTACACAATTCATCACTCTAACCACCAAAGCTCCCCTTTCTATGTTTTTTTTTAGATTTTTCTAACGTACATACAGCTTATACTTAAATAAGCAGAAAATATGCAAGTTGAACCGGGATTACCTGTCTCGCATTACTGAACGATCTCTTTACTCTCGGCTGTCTATATCACACTCTATCGGTATTCAAGCAATTAATGATTTTAGCATAACTAATAAACTAAGCCATCCGGATCAAATCTATAACAAAAAATATTTTATTTATCCCTAGAAGCTAACAAGAAAAACTTGATCCAATACTTATTTTGCTAGGGGAAAGAAAAGCTATGAAATACGTGCTTTTTTCTAGGTCGAATATTTCAAAACTTTAGTACACAAACAAATAGTTAATTAATAGCGAAGAAGGTAATTTCACAGATATTTAAATAATATCAATAAATACCTATAATACTGAGGTAATTTTGTAAACAGTATTTTATGTTAAACATACTTTGTAAAGTTTGTAACTTTTACGATCGATTTCACTAGATGGCGTTACGATACTTGAAAGTCTTAGTGCCGTACAAAAAAATATGTTTTTTTACCCGACTACGCAACACAAAGACGTGTAATGTGTTTATGTAGTAACGATTTTTTAGAAATAATAATTATCATCCTAAAATCTGATATAAGTACCAACTTATAAAGAAGCAAAGTCCTACATAGCTTACATAATATTAGTTTTTTTGTAAACAAACCTAACAATATATTTTGTATGGATATAGAGGTAATACTTACTTAATGAATGGTCCCTATGCAATGTAACAAAACCCTAGCGTATTATTTAACTTTCAAAAACTTAGTAACTAAAAATTTAATGAAAACGGTAACTATAATAAAATTCTAGTTTGAACTGTAAACAGTCCGTTAATCAACACTAAGCATATAAACAAATTGTAACAAACTTACATTTACCATCCCCAAAACGTGAGTCAAACAAAATCCCCTCCAAACTAAAACCGGTAGCGCTATAATAACTGCATAAATAACTTTGTAATCTACCCGTGCCGCGCACACGACTTACAATTCACAAACTTAGAGTTTGCAGTTGGTATTGTCGCTACTGTTAAACAAACAAGCGTATTGACTAAGGAAAATGTTAGTTGCCTTATTTCACCACTGACTTTGGTAACTTTGTCGCGTTCTCTTCGTAATACTTCGGGAATCTTCGGCGGCACGCGACGCTTCGGATACTATCGGGAGAGATCGGGATTGGTCGGGACAACCTGTTCTTTAATGTTATTCTTACCTTCTTCGACGCGCTACGCTTCATGGAACCAATATAAATTGCGATTTTTGAGTACTAGTAGTTGTTAGGGTGAGGGGTCAGCTTATATTGGACGCGTGGTGATTATAGAAACAGGGTGTTGTATGAATAAGGATGGTCCTTGACCTACGATGTTCGTGATTCAAATTGCACCGTTCAGCTTCTGTTTTGCTTTCATTCGGATATCGAAGCTGGATAAGTCGTTTTTTTGTTTTTTATTTTTAACTGGAGGTGTTAAGGAATAGGGAATATTAGGCAAAGCTCTGCGTAGGTGGAACCTTTGTGGCACATACAGTAAACAAACCAAATTGACACATGGCCTACCGCGAAACAATAAAATCGAAATTTCGTTATCTAATCTCTCTATTACTCTTTCATATTCGAGCGATAAAGAGGCAGATAACTAAATTTCGATTTTCGCGTTTACCGGTAGGCCCTTGTTAACAAACCGCCTTGATGCATCAATGTCATATTTTATTGTCTGTGAAAACTTGTCAAAAAACAGTTTAAGGCACAGTATGTATAAGTTAGTCTATGAATTTACTGAGTCGGTAGTGCTGCACTCTGGCGGCAGAACATTGCAGTAATATCCCCTATTTGAGTAAAAATTAGGTAAGTAGTTTGACTCTGCCAGTTTTTGAATCTTTATCCAAAGGGGACTAGTTATTTTGGAAGGATTCTAGTAGTTTTATTATTCTTCTAAAGTATGTATGATGTAGCCTGGCAAGCCAATTCTATCAGTAGAGTTAGACCGAGAAAAGTCTGCAGCGATGTTGATAGCACACGCAGTGCACGTGTTATTTTAAGATTTTTAAGCGTCGAATTTCTATGAAATTATGACGTATAAATAACACTTGCACTGCGTGTGCTATCAAAATCGCTGCAGACTTTTCTTGGTCTAACTTTATTATTATTATACATATACTAGGTACCGAAATTGTAACTATTCACATAAAATGCCATTATACACGCCTCATTGCCTCGCTAACAGCCCTTATCCCTTAAAACAGCACAGTTTAACTCACTCACTACCAATAACCAACTTCTGACCACATCCAAGTATCAACCGACTTCGGTGTTAGCAGTTTGACCTAAATACACTGACATTTTGTACCGCGGACACATTTAACTTATTGTGAATTTTATTGCGATGACATAAGGGATCCTACCGATAGCAAAGATATACTCGCATTAAGACGAAACAGGAGCTGAGTTTTAAATATTTTAGGTAAATATACCCGTCTCGCTAACGGAAGCGGCACCTAAAAGTAGTGCGATAAGGACAAGGCGAAAAATCCTGCGTAAAAATCTCAAAAATCGAGGTTTCGTACTCCTTTGTTTCCTCCTCCAAAACTTAACCAATCGTAACCAAATTTGGAAATCTAAATGATTATGAAATTATCTGTGTCGGACCGTTTTGCTTTTTTGGCTAATTGATATCAGTTTTGAATGCCACGCCTCTCATTGCGGCATAGTCAATTAGGCCATTTTGGCCATTTTTGAAGGGCTCTAGCGCCTTAAAAAACAAAAATATCAAAAAAAGCAAAACGGTCCGACACAGATATTGACAATACATATTAATCTGTGTTGAAAAAATCATTGCTCTAGCTTCAAAAACCACGGAGGAAAACGAGGAGTACGTTTGTATGGAGAAATGACCACTCCCGTTGGCTCTTAAGTAAAGTTAAAAAAAAACATGCTCGAATAGATGGCGCCATACCTTTGGCCTAATATACTCGTGTAGGTGGCGCCATCGTTTGATATTTAACAATTTTAACACATAATAGTTCACTTGTTAAGTAAGCACATAAATATAATACACATACACATAAACAATATAAATACATAATTACTTATAATAAATATTATTAGAACACAAGACTGGAGAATAAGTGCCTCGCACTACCGAGCTAATAGGTTTAGCTTACGTTTAAGTTACTAGGTTTAAGTATTTGAAATAAATAGATTAAAATTTTAATTATTTTTTATCACTCGCTCGTGAATGAACACATGTCTAGTTTCTATCAACGTTGTGAACTTGGCTAGGCCCCCAGGTGGTCAGCAAATCGTCAAACACGCCTCACGCAATGAATAGACGCCTTCACTCGTTGCACACAATAAGAAACGTTGTGCGTAGGCGACTATGTTCATGAACAGGGGCACAAAACAAAATGAAATGCCATTCGATTTTAAATCTTACCAGTAAAAGATAGAATATTAAATTCAATAGCATTTCATTTTGAGTTGTGCCCGTTCATATAAGCAACGTATGTCGTGAGATATCGACAGATCGCCCACTGCATCTGACGAAAGTTTGAACTGGTTGACAGGCCTTGTCCGTGTTTGTATTTAATAGTTTTTATTTGTATAGACTTATTAAATTATACTTGTTGGGAGGGGGCGTAAAGCCACGCGAACCACGTTCGACGTGTTGCCTTCCTGTCACACTCACGTACGAATTTACAAGTGCGACAGAGAGGCAACACGTCGAACGTGGTTCGCGGCAGCCCCTCAGGAAATTAGAAAAGCCGCGGCGCGCTGCGCGAAACTTGTGTCGGAAGAAATGGCGTCGGTTTTTACTTTTTATCAGAATTACTTCTGTTTGAAAAATTTGCTTGCCAGATCCCTCACAGCTATTTGATACTTAAATATTATTGATATGGTATACATGTGATTCGGTCAAATTGTGTTTTTTGAAAAACAAATTATTATATAGCCAGCATTCAATGAATGTAGTATGATACCTTTGGGTATGGTGCTTTACGCACACTAGTGTCCCATGCCCTCCCCCTGACGCAACCCCCCCTTTTAGCATAAAATATGTCCGGGTTGACAGTTTTTTTTTTATTTTTTGGGGAAAGTATACAATATAGGAAAAAGTGTAAATTAAAGAAATAATCCCTATTAAATTCTTAACAAAAAAGGTTATTTTCATTTTTAGTGTTCCGTACCCAAAGGGTAAAACGGGACCCTATTACTAAAACTTCGCTGTCCGTCCGTCCGTCTGTCTGTCACCAGGCTGTATCTCACGAACCGTGATAGCTAGACAGTTGAAATTTTCACAGATGATGTATTTCTGTTGCCGCTATAACAACAAATACTAAAAACAGAATAAAATAAAGATTTAAGTGGGGCTCCCATACAACAAACGTGATTTTTGACCAAAGTTAAGCAACGTCGGGCGTGGTCAGTACTTTGATGGGTGACCGTTTTCTTTTTGCATTTTTTCCGTTTTTTTTTTGCATTATGGTACGGAACCCTTCGTGCGCGAGTCCGACTCGCACTTGCCTGATTTTTTTTTGATATGACGCACCATATTCATGTTATGGCTAGATGAACTTCGACAAAATTTAACCGTTGAAAAACTTGTTGAAGTTCAATATAACATTAGTACGTGATAGTACTGAAAGAAATATTACACGGAGAATAACCTTATAAGCTTATTCTCCGTATAAGATTTTTTTCAGTACTATCACATACTGTGTTATATTGAAATTCAACAAGTTAATACATGAATATGGTGAGTCTTACCAAAAAGTTGCATGTAACCTTTTTTGTTTAAAATTTATTAAGGATTATTTCTTAACTTGACACTTTATTCCTAACTCTAATACTTTTCTTTATTCCTAACTCTAAAATTAAAAAAAACCGGGCAAGTGCGAGTCGGACTCGCGCACGAAGGGTTCCGTACCATAATGCAAAAAACGGCAAAAAAAGGCGGTAACAGGAATACATCATCTGTGAAAATTTCAACTGCCTAGCTATCCCGGTTCGTGAGATACAGCCTGGTGACAGACGGACGGACGGACGGACGGACCCGTACCCAAAGGGTAAAACGGGACGGGACTCCTGATTTCTGTTGCCGCTATAACAACAAATACTAAAAACAGAATAAAATAAAGATTTAAGTGGGGCTCCCATACAACAAACGTGATTTTTGACCGAAGTTAAGCAACGTCGGGCGGGGTCAGTACTTGGATGGGTGACCGTTTATTTTTTGCCGTTTTTTGCATTTAGTGGGCATTTCCATTTAAAGTTGTACCATGACTCACTTGACGAGTTGAAAATATAATTTGGATTATTTGGTACTTTTTTATGTGATTCTATGAGTAAATATATTCTAGTTTACGAAACACAAAAGAGAATCGTCATATTTTTAGCATAAACCAGTTAAAATTAATATTTAATAGGATGAGGGAGGTTTTTTGCGGTCCGTTTGGTTACAAATGGTTTTTGGAATAGTCAATAAAAGACATACTTGAAGCAAATGTTTTTATGTTTAAAGCATAATAATGTTAATAAACAACCTAAAAACAGTCATCATTGACCAATTTAGAACAAAGATTTTTCATAAAAGGGAATTTTAGGTGGTTTGGTTACGAGGTGGCCCCAAATCGTACGATATTTTTAGGTTTATTAAATAGTTATTGGCATTACTGCCATGTGACGAATAACAATCATTGGAATTAACAAAACATGTGATTATTGTCAAAAAAATTAAATATTTTAGCTTATAAACTTTGAATAAACAATAATAAATACTTTTGAAATCAAGGGGACATTTCCAAATGGACACCCATGTAACTTAATTGACAAAGTAAAGACGAGATCACAATAATCAGAAATTTACACAAATACTCAGTGAATAAAAAAACCGGGCAAGTGCGAGTCGGACTCGCGCACGAAGGGTTCCGTACCATAATGCGAAAAAAAAAAACAAAAAAAAAGCAAAAAAAAACGGTCACCCATCCAAGTACTGACCACTCCCGACGTTGCTTAACTTTGGTCAAAAATCACGTTTGTTGTATGGGAGCCCCATTTAAATCTTTATTTTATTCTGTTTTTAGTATTTGTTGTTATAGCGGCAACAGAAATACATCATCTGTGAAAATTTCAACTGTCTAGCTATCACGGTTCGTGAGATACAGCCTGGTGACAGACGGACGGACGGACGGATGGACGGACGGACGGACGGACGGACGGACAGCGAAGTCTTAGTAATAGGGTCCCGTTTTACCCTTTGGGTACGGAACCCTAAAAAGGACTACAAAATATGTACCAAAATCAGTAGATCGAGTTTTAAACATAAGAAACTCAATAATACTTAATAAAATATGACTTATTAATTGCACATGAATTAAATAAGTATAGACAAAGTCACGGTAAAAACTATACATACTCAATGTGCGTGCGTCTTTACCGTGTCCGTTTGGTTACATTTTTCTAGTCCGGCTATATGTTACGCTTCAAATTGTAACCAAAAGGACGTAACGATTTGTCTGATCCAGAATTAAATCTATTCAAAATAATACAAAACTAACAGCAATGTTTAACTTATGTGCTTGATAAATAACTATATGAAACATGGTTTTATTTAATATTAACAGTGTTTTAGTTACTTAAGGTTCAAGCTGCATAAACAGTTGAACAAAACGGACAAAACATTGAGTAAAATTACCGGTCACACACCAGCACGCCTTTGAGGTTGCGAATTGACTGTTTTAAATCAAATTTGACGTTTAAACAAGGTTTATCTATGGTCACAGGGTTGCCAGGATGAAAAAAAACCTAAAATGTTGGTAAAAAGAATTTCGCTAAGTAGCGAAAACTGCGTAACCAACCTGGACTATGTCCGTTTCACGATTTCGCGGGGACAACGTTTTTATTGAAATTAAACCCTATTATTGATGTTTTTAAAGCTCTTTTTCATCAATAACACATTTTTCAACATTTAAACTATGCCAGGAATGCATTACTTGGTGTTGCCTTCATAGAAAAAATATGTGTAAAAGTCCATCAAAAATTGAAGTCGGTGAAGGGGACAGTACTACGGAGTGATTTTATCATATCTAAAAACCTGATTTTAAGTAAGACAAAGTGATTTATTGTGCATTAAACTTAATAAATGATGTGTCTATATAATATATTTCAATAAAAAACATCATTTGCCTAGTTAAAAAATTCGTCTTAAGAGTAAAACGCAAAAAATGTAAGGGGACATGCGAAAAACTCGAGGGTACAACTTTAAATGGAAATGCCCTAGTACGGAACCCTTCCTGCGCGAGTCCGACTCGCACTTACCCGGTTTTTGTTATTATATTTGTCCTTGATTAAAATAAGCAGTTGAAGAGCTCCTCATATTGTATCCCGAAAAATGTATGTAATTTTCCGTAGACCGAGTTACGAAAAATACTATTTTTTCTAATATTAATATTTTTTATTTTTAACCGACTTCCATTTCATAGAAGGAGGAGGTTCTGTATTCGGTTGTGGCTGTTTTTTTTTTTTTTTTTTTTTAAATGTATGTTCATCGATTACTCCGAGACCCGTGGGCCGATTTGAGTAATTCTTTTTTTGTTCGAAAGGAGGTACTTCCAAGGTAGTCCCACATTAATCTGGTGCTGTTCTGATGATGGGATCCATGAGGAATTGAGGGAACTCCTCAATTTTTAAATGCACATGTAGGGTGATTTGGGTGTTTTCTTAAACAACTCGAGCATTTTCTCTCGAAAACCACCAATTTGATGAAGTGGACCTGATGATGATGATTGTTTTGATGATAATCATGATGATTTCTTAAAATGTACGACGTTCAGCGATTATTCCGAGACCCGTGGTCCGATTTGAGCAATTCTTTTTTTGTTTGAAGGGAACTGCCTCCAAGAGCGTCCCACATTAATCTGGTGCTGTTCTGATGATGGGATCCGTGAAGAATTGAGGGAACTCCTCAATTTTTAAAGGCACATGTATGGTGATTTGGGTATTGTCTTAAGCAAATCAAGCATTTCCTCTTAAAACCACTAATTTGATGGAGTGGACCTGATGATGATGATTGTTGATGATAAATGATGATAATTTTATAAGTGTAGATTACTCCGGAACCCGTGGTCCGATTTGAGTAATTATTTTTTTGTTTGAACGAAGTTACCTCCAAGGTGTTCCCATAATATTGTTGGTTATAATCTGGTGACGGAATTCATAAGGAAATGAGGGAACTCCTCAATTTTTAAAGGTACGAGTATGGCGACATCGTTGTTTTTTATAGTAACTCAAACATTTCCTCCCGTTAATAACCCATTTGATGAAGTACAACTGTAGCCTTACCACGAGTTTGACACTACATCTTCGCTATCGTCTTCGTAACTTACTTTCTATACATCTCGCTCGCACTAATAGGATGCCAGTACGAGCGAGACGCATAGAAAGTAAGTTACGCACACGCTAGCGAATATATCAGTGTTAGACTTATGGTAAGGTTACTGAGGAGTCGGGAAATGGCGGTTGAAGGGTTGGTGGTTCAGGCTTCAGGGTCGAGGGGTTCCGTGATCAGGGGTTGATGTGCTGTGAGGTTGAGTGATCTGGGGGTTGAGGGATTGGGTCAGTGGCGGGGCGGAGGATGGATTTTGTGTTTGTGCACTGTAGTGACAGGAATGATTACGAATTTAGTGATACGCATCATTATTATTTTCATTCATGCGTCACGCGTCACTCATAAGCTGTTAACAATGCCTTACAATTAAAAATGGAAAAATAAAAACTTTTACAAAAAAAAAGAAAACCGACTTCAAAAAGGATAAAATAAAATATAATCCGTTTTTAAGTATATGCGTTACTAACTGATATGTTTGAAGTCGGTGCCAAGACAAATAGTAACAATACCGGTCAAAAATAATCAGCTTTATGTCTAGAAATAACATTACAACTGTACTAATAGGTATTATAATAGTGAAAGTAATTCTGTCTGTCTCTTTGTCACCTTTTTAGCTAAACAACTGCCATGTAAACTGGTGAAATTTGCCATGCAGGTAAAAAGTTAAAGCCCTGTAGATGGTTCTTGAATTGTTTTATATTTTGAAATCAAGTTCTCTGGATAAGAGGCGGGAAATAACTCAGTCCCAATCCCACACCTGAGTACTATGGACAGTTCGAAAAATAGTAAAAATTGCTCTTTAAAAAACATATCAGCAATCGCATTGGTTTTATACTAGTACCGACAAACATGGTACGGACTGCGCCAAGGTGGATTGACAGTGGGTTCTTAGGTATCTACAGAAAGTATGATAATTGCTGTCGTGTAAGGCAATCCTTGTTATGGCAAACATTGTTATCGGATCGCCCTAAAATCATGGTATGCTTCAAATTTGGCTTGGCACCGACTTCAAACATATCAGTTAGTAACGCATATACTTAAAAACGGATTATATTTTATTTTATCCTTTTTGAAGTCGGTTTTCTTTTTTTTTGTAAAAGTTTTTATTTCGAAGTCTGACGATAAAAATCTGTTATATATAAAAATCGGCTGATTGATCAGTTTTCAATATCAATTTCAAAATCATCTATGTCGTCAAAGTCATATTTCCATCTCTTGTCATAAAGTCATTAGCGAAAACACCCATTTACAGACATTTGGCATTTAATCGGACGCCTTATTGGACTTTGGTCATAAAATGCTAATTTTAGAACGACATACATATATTGCTGGGACAAGGTACCTCATTGAGGTTAGGATTTGAATCGTTAGATATAAGAAGCTTATACTCATTGAGATTTTACTTAGTTATTTTTATACCACGTCGTTGGGAAACAAGCATACGGCCCGCCTGATGGTAAGCAGTCACCGTAGCCTATGGACGCCTGAAACTCCAGGGATGTTACATCTGCGTCTTATACCATTTGAAAATCTGTAGACTCCTTTTTTGAAGAACCTAACACTAGCTACTTCGAGAAAAGCAAGAACAAAAACATAATATGTGTTATAACACTAAATTTATTATTTATCGATCTAATGCGTGCATTGATAGCCCAAAGTGCTGTTTTCTCAATAATTTCCCAACTCAAAACAACAATATCCATCCAATTTGGAACTAAAACCACCAAACCTACATAAAATAATCCCTTATAGCTTAAAGCCATTAATTCGCGATTAAATTGCAAATTAGCTGCGGTTTGAGCATTAACCCGTTTTAAAATGAGGTAGCTACCTCAACACATTGGCCTAATTTAAAGTACCTCAGCGGCCCGCCCTAGCGGATCGCAAATGAATACAAATGGTATCTAAATGTCGTAAAACATCGGTAATATGGCCACCCATGTGGTACGTTCTGTGTGGAGTTTCGAAGATATGGATAAACCCGAGAATAGGTACCTATTTATGAACAATTTCAAAAAAAATATGGTAAACACATAGCTTACAGTTAGGTAGGTATACAAACTATAGACTTATATGACTAAAACATGACCCAAAATAGTTTCTACAAGTAAAATAAAGCCGGAATGCTCGAAGGGAATTTATCGAAATACCTACGTTAGCCGCTCTTGTATCTACTAGGGCTCTTGATATCCGTGGTACACGCCAACCCGTGCATCCGTGTTCTTAGCCCCGGCGGTGCTAAGCCTCCGAATTACACGAACCCGTCAAAATCCGTGCCCGTGTAGTGCGTTCGGATCCGGATTTGCGTTCGGCGCCGGATCTAGTTGTTGTTGTTCTGTTTTTTTTGTTTTGCTTGTTATTGGTAATGTATTATTGTTCGTTATAAACTTTCATTCTTCGCTCTTATAAAGAACGCATCCCATCGTCACTATATGTCGAGAACGGGCCGGACCCTTGTATCCGTGGATCCGGACACACGGGTAACACGGGTACACGGATCTTAATTACACGGATCCTAATTACCCGTTCCGAACGGGCCACAAATCCGGTTTCGTGTAGCACGAGAACGGGACCCCGGCAACGGGTATCCGAAACCCGGACCCGACCGTGAGCCCTAGTATCTACTTACTCGTATATAATTGTGTAGAGCTGTAGAGTTTTCCAAAACGCAAATATGTTATATTTTTTTAATTATTTAGCATGGGAGCCTGGGGTCCACTTGGTAACTAATCCCAAATTTAAAGGTTCATTATACGCAATGATTTCCCCTTTGATTAATCCGCGTCTATCTGTTTGTGTGTATGTTATGTTCGGAATAAACTCGAAAAGTCCTGAACGGATTTCCATGCGGTTTTCACCTACCAATAGAGTGATTCTTGAGGAAGGTTTAGATGTATAATTTGTTAAGCTTTTGTGTAACACGTGCGAAGCCGGGGTGGGTTGCTAGTTAATAATATAACCGTAAGGAGTAGGCCCTCTCGCGCATGAGAGGAGGCCTGTGCCCAGCAGTGGGACGTATATAGGCTGAAATGATGATGATGATGATGAAGGAGTAAGTAGTTCGTAGCTCCAACACCATCTTAGTCAAAAGTATCAAGTTACGATTTAATAAGCGAGGAAAACTGAGACACGTGGCGGTTAACACTAGAGTTAACGCGTTGTCACTGTCGTTATCTTCAGACTTTGCGATATAATGTACATACTTCATTACAGTCAAACCTCGGTAATACGAGTTAAGTGGCGCGCTACGAATATATCTGGTACAACCACGACAGATGGTGAAATATTAGGTTTCTGTCCATGTGTTTCCGAATCTAAACACCGCGGTGCACCGTTTTCGTAATAACACAGGTACCACTACCCGTTCTCATTTCACCCCACGCTACCCTACTTCTTCCTCGTGTTATCCCGGCATTTTGCCACGGCTCATGGGAGCCTGGGGTCCGCTTGACAAGTAATCCAAAGAATTGACGTAGGCACTACTTTTAACAAAAGCGACTGCCATTTGACCTTCCAACCCAGAGGGGAAACTAAGACTTATTGGGATTAGTCCGGTTTCCTCACGAAGTTTTCTTTCGCCGAAATGCAACTGGTAAATTTCAAATGATATTTCGTATATACCTACATAAGTTCCGAAAAACTCATTGGTACGACACAGGTATTTAATTACACAAACGGGTCTACCGCGATATCATTGGTACGAGCCGGGGTTTGAACCCGTGACCTCCGGATTGAAAGTCGCACGCTCTTGTTACCGCTAGGCCACCAGCGTTCATCACCCCACGCTACCCTAAACTCACTAAATTGACCTTTAGAGGGTTATTTAATCATCCAACATGTTTTTACTTCGATTTGAGTTTCGCCCTCAAGTGGTTGACTTAAACTAAGTTTTAGGTGTTCGGGCATAGTTAGTCTTTTAATTACATCTTGCAAATTAGGTCAAATAAACGAGCACTTAGGGTCTCACCAAATATATCGACGCGGAATCGGCAAAGGCCGATAGAAAACATGCACATAAAGGTCTGCGCAAACCGGCGGAGCGCAGCGCAGATCACTTTAAATTATCAATGTATATTCTTCCCGATTTCAATGACATTTAGGTATAAATTTAAATGCTTTGAGACCGACCTCGGAGCATCACGGAGGATTGTTACTCCGCGGCATCGAGGAGCACGATAGAGGATACCGCGGCGGTAGGCGCCGGCATGCCGCGGCATGCGCCGAGGCCTCCCGAGTGCGCCGGAGTAGCACCGGGACGACGGAGGAGAACTCGTGCACAGTAGTCACTAATCCCTTTTGATAGAGTTCACGCGGCGGCATGCCGCGGCATCCCCCGGCCTGCGCCGAAGTGCTAGCTCCCTGGTGCGCCGGCCGCCAGCATCGGACTGTGCGGGCGCTCGCGGTATGTCGGGGGAAGTGCTAACGGCTTTTGCCGATTCCGCGTCGCCATATGTAGGTATATATAGACCCTTACGCTTTAAATTCGATTATACCTTGTGTTGCCGACTGTACGTTCAGTGTGATTTAGTGGGCAGCTGTCGGCCTAAGCCTACAGTCAGTTAGCTGTACTGGGATGTGTATAAACACATCCCAGTACAGCTAGCTACACAATGAGGGCTATAAAGCCCTCATTGTGGTGTACTAGGATTGTGCCAATATTAGTAATATTACCTAAAGGCCTGGCTCATCACTACACTTCATAAAACAAAGTCCCCCGCCACTATCTCTTTGTATGTTCGCGATAAACGCGTTTAGCCGTTTAGTTTACGAGACTAACGCTCCGCTTCTGTGGTTTGTTGTCAAAACAACGTCAAAACCCATGGCGCTAAATATTGGTTCTCTGTGCCTGTTCTATACTTAATAATAGTTCAATGATTCTCGTTGGATAATTTTTGGGCTCCTAGTACTTAAACTCACATAACTGGTAACGATCAATTAGCATTAGCACACACAGTTTACTCGCTAATTATCTATCCACTCGGATTCAGTTAGAATATCCGTTTGCAGAGAAATTAGCAGTAAACTTTACTATTTAGGCTGTTGGAGTTTCTTTTTAGACGGTTTTTAAGTAGTGTTGAAAGGACTACAGTCCTTTTTTTTGAGTCCTCTGTTTCAAGACTCGACTCAATTTTTCAGACTCTTATAATTAAAGGATGATTCTCGCTAGACCGGGCTCAGCCTGGGCCGAGGCGTCCGACATGTCATTTTCTATGACGGCTGATCCGTGATCACGTGGTCCTTTCCATAGAAAACGAAGCGCCGGAAGTTCCGGCCCGGCCCCGGCCCGGTCTAGCGTCTAAGTCTCGAGTTATTTCCAACTTGATAGAGACCCGAGTCTTTAGTAGAGACGAGTCGAGTCCTTTTCAGAGAACAATTTCGAAATAGATTGTCTTTGTGTATAATTTGTGGATCAGGTACACAAATCATACAATAACGCCTATTATTTTTTTTCATAAATTTTGTGCTTGGCTAAAAACTTCATATAATCATTTGAAACCTCACCTCACCTTCTAAACAATAGCTGGTATTTATTTTCCTAGTTAATTACGTAGTGTTAGCGAAACGAGCCAAGTTGTGGAATTTAGCTCCCGCGCTGCACCCGAATTATAAAGATTCCACAACGCTGGCAGTTCCGGGCCTGCTTCTAACAATAGGGTTGACACTTGCATTATATTATTTTTATTTGACGACCGGTCTGGCCTAGTGGGTAGTGATCCTGCCTGTGAAGACGATGGTCCTGGGTTCGAATCCCGGTAAGGGCATTTATTTGTGTGATGAACACAAATACTTGTTCCTGAGTCATGGGTGTTTTCTATATATATAAGTATATATTTATCTATATAAGTATGTATATCATCGCCTAGCACCCATAGTACAAGCTTTGCTTAGTTTGGGGCTAGGTTGATCTGTGTAAGATGTCTCCTAATATTTATTTATTATATTCTTTCAGTTTAAATCTTTCAATAATGCAAAAATATATAAATTTTGACAAATATGAGTACAGTGCCCCCAATTTAAGTAGCCACGTCGCCATACTAGCAGAGATGCCGGCCTAGCCAAGGTGACAATCGCTTGCGCTACGACAACGAAACGCTTTGTCTCTCTATCACTCTTCCATATTAGTGCGACAGTGACAGTTGCGTTTCGTTCGCTACGGAGTGTTAGCGATTGGCATGTTGTCTACGGCGGGGCCCTTAGAGCATATAGTATCTGGAGACGCCTTGGCTGTCATTTTCTGTACAAAACAATCTGCCGAGAGAGGGTCTTGTCAAATGTATGACTATTTCTACATGATTTGTACGCAACTTAGGTACAAACAGCCATCTCAGATAAACATCAGTTCATACAAAAGTTTGCACAATTGTGCAAGTTTTTCGGCAGAGGGGTAGGTAAGCTCTTAAAGGCGACTCCAGTTATTAAATGCTCTAAGACGGGGCCTGTATAGAAAAGTGTATCCTAATGTTTAAGCTGAGTGGATCCATTTCGTGTTGCACACTTATGACATCTACATACTTATTTCAGTTTATAACCAAAATACATCATTCAAATATTAATCCGATGTCAGTGTAGGTTAATAGTATTGGCATACAAAACGATAGAGGTGAATTTTAATGCCATTTATTAACTATTAAACGTGTTTTAATCAGCCATTTTGACTTAAGTATTTGTAAGAAAATTATAAAAAAAAAGAACTAATTGAGGCTTATAAAGAAAATTTCTTTATTTAGCATCTAGTTACATTATAATATAATTTTGGTGATAGTAGTTATAAAGTATCATGAATATAACTTATTTATGAGTATAAATCATCAAATGACACTGCTGCAATTTTAAAAATTATAAATTAAATAACTGATCCTTAGTTTTTATCTGCAAGTGTTGACACCCCTAACACTTAACTCACACAACGGACTGTGCACAGGTAAATACCATCTTAGCATAGTACAAACATATCCAATACTGGCTATGTATAGCAAAGATGTACGAGTATTATTTAAGTAGGTACCTTAAATGTGTCTACTTTGCTCACTATGGGTAATTGTACCCCAACAATTTTGAATGAATGAATGAGAATGAAAACATTTATTTTCAGGCAACTATTGGCCCATAGATAAATACCTTAAAACTAGCTAGTTTTGTTTTTATACAGGGTGTCCCTAGCCATTGGATAAAGCCGAAATGTACATATGCATTAGGGTATTTAGAACCAGTATACAAAGTATCATAACAATCGGTGTAGCGGTTACGAAGAAATTAACAAATTACGATTTTTTTACTTTGGAGCAACCTGTATGTGTTAGTAGCTCCTGAGGTAATAAATAGTATGAAACCTTCTTCGACCGTTTTGATTATCTTTTTTAATTATGACATTACTAAGATTCTGGCTTGTGACAAATGTCATCATTGCCGCACATTTTCAAACAAATTGTCAAAAGCACTGCCAATGATTAATGCAGTATGTTTCTTTTTGTTGTCGATTATTGGAAATAACTTTTGTTTGATAATTTATTTTTGTATCTATTGTTCTAATTAAAAAAATATTACCTTTAGAGCATTTCTGAGAAGTAACCCTACGTGGGATTTCAGGGTGTGTCCAATGGCTAAGGTCACGTTGTATATGAAAACTATATCACAACCACATTTATTTATTTATTAATTTAATTATAATTGCTTACATGTATGTATAGGTCTTCAGGTCTTTAAGTATCGTTTCAATACGTGGGCCATACTGAAAGTTTCTGGTATATGAGACGACTTATTTTTGCTAAGTGGCCAGTTCCAGCAATTTTCAGTATGCCCTAAGTACATGTTACCCATATCGGGTGTGGCAATGATAGACAGTTATAAAAAAGTAAGGGACATTTTAGGTACATTTATCAGAACAACATGTTTTTAAATAGTTCCAAGTACAATACCTGTAGTGTTTCTATTCTGTACGGTAAATGGTTATGAAAGCAAATATTTCGCAAATGTAGCTTCTAACACGACACAGTTATAACCAAAAAAGTCAAATTTTATTATAACTCTTTTAGGCCTCCCCTACAGGCAACATCCCTATTGTGTCGTGGTTCAGTAGGACCCGGTCTTTTTTCAAGTATATGTTCAGATCCATAGCGAGCATTTACCATTCTATTATCTCAATTAAAATTGTAAAATAACCGCCTTAATTCTGAAAAATGATATAAATATAAATAAAATAAATATGTATTATACGCATTTTACAGCTACGAAAATAAATAAACATACAGTGTTAACGCCAGTAACTTAACTGATGTTATAGCAAAGTTTAATAATAGCGAAACTTATAATGCAGACGTATGCATCTGTCAGACGGGTGTATAAGTTAGATTACCACTTATAAAACTTAAGAGAATAAACGGAACAATACTGCAAAAATTTCGTTGCACACCTAATTTCTGTTCTGCTTTTTGTTGTTCATACCGTTCGTACATTGTTTGTGATTGTCACGAATAAATGTAAGTATTAAATTTCGGTTATTTTAGAAACATGTAACTTTTTAAGTTCATGTTTAAATGTTTTTTTATCTGAATTAAAAAACGGTACGGAGTGAAACATGTCGAACGTTTTTCGACTTAAAATACGTGAGTGACCCGTTCTTAATATATTAAATACTCCCATAAATGTTCATACCCCGGCCCCCGGCCCCGGCCTCTGGTATAGAAAACGATTCTTAAGGAGTAAACTCCAAAAATGATTATTTTTTACCCCGTAAAAATCATACCGTGCGGGGTTGAAACTGGAGATGAAAATGCACTTAGTAAGTAACTATAGCGAGTAACAATTTATACCTACTCGGACAAAGACGCGGGCAAAAGCTAGAGTCTGACCAGGATAACCCTGCTTGGCATTTGCAATGACAAAGTGTGCAATGTCATCACTAATGTCAAATTCCCACGAAAATATGTGCCGTACCCAAAGGTAAAATGGGTTTTTTACCCAAAGGCTAAAAACGGGACCCTATTATTAGGGTTCCGTACCCAAAGACTAAAAACGGGACCCTATTACTAAGACTCCGCTGTCCGTCCGTCTGTCACCAGGCTGTATCTCATGAACCGTGATAGCTAGACAGTTGAAATTTTCACAGATGATGTATTTCTGTTGCCGCTATAACAACAAATACTAAAAAGTACGGAACCCTCGGTGGGCGAGTCCTACTCGCACTTGGCCGGGTTTTTTATAACGACACTGCCACACTTTGTTCTTCAAAGCGTTGCAAAGTTAGCGTAGACGGGTTCTAATACGCGTTTAATTTCCCTACAGAATATCTTATCCTTTATACGCCATTATTTACTAAATAGCTCACAACACTACTCACTTTGAGTTACTCTTATAGCGTAACAAGCAAAGACGAGTTATAAATAGAGACTGTCAATGTTACTCTTCACTCTTATTCTTAACTTATTCCATGAGACTTAAGTGGCCATTTGCGAAGTGCGTGGTAGTTGAAATACTTGAAGTACCAGTGACAAAAATGAACGGTGTAGAAAAAAACAACAGGTTGCACTCCGGGAGTGCCGGCAGAAGTGAAAACTCAATGGCATTGTAACTCAAAATATTAATAACAGCGCCATCTAGTGCAAAATGTCTGCAGCACTATGTATAATTGAGAAAAACTCAATGACTTTGTAACAGTGTCCGTCACACGTGACGTCACGTCTTACGTCTTACGCTCTCGCGAGTTTAACATTTTTTCCCCATCACAAAAAGTGCTCAGCGCCGCTAAAGAAGGTTTCACTTCAAAAATGTGTACTTTCATGGGACAACATCATAATGTTTGACAGCTTTCAACTACCTGCTAACTAATGTGTCCTATATCCAACAGGTCGACGCCACAGTTACGCACAGAGTTTGTTATTAAATTTTTAATATACGGGGCGTCCATAAACTGTAGGGGGATGCACAGGAGACGTCAGGTTTTCGGCGCGAGGCGTAAATGTGAAGTTTATGCTTCCAATGTAGCCCACAAGATAGCAGAACCTACTATGCACAAGAAAACGTACGAGAACGGTGGGTACCTAATGATTCTCCGAGAAACTTTTAGCAGATTATCGATTCGCCGACAACGATTCGCCGAACATCGTTTCGCAGAGTCATTTATTTGTAAATTTAACTTTTGGTCGACTAACGTTACGTAGACTCTTGGTTCACAACCCGTTCAAGTCGCTTCTGTGTAAATTAGCAGAACTATTATTGGAGGATTTTCATTTGGCAGAGTAATCGTTTCGTTTAAGCAATGTTTAGTCGAATAACGTTTCACATTTTACATATAAGTTAATCGTTATTTTCGAAACAAAAACTTTTTGCAAAAATAAAGAAAACCCACAACCCAAAAGATGAAATAAAATATTATCATTTTTGAAGTAAATGCTGAATTATAAAAATTATTAAAGTGATTTTATGTATATGTTTTTTAAATGTATCCTCTTCCTCTTGTTAGTTAACTACCTAATAATCACATACTTACATCCTGCTGCCGCAGTTAGTTTGTGTCCCAAAAAAGCTAATACCGGTATAGAATACCGTGATTGCTTCTGGTTTGGGTTTTAATAAATTTTAACCTAAATATGAGCAAAAGCATAGGTAGGTATATTTTATCTATGCAAATAGATTTTAATTTTATGGTCATTTGTGTACCTACGTGACAATAAGTAGATAATGAAATGTATCTAAATTCTAAAACCATGTTTATCAGCAGACATAGGATTCTATGGGGCAAAATTTATTGACAGCTAAGGAGTTCCTATATCGATAAACTCAATTATCGATGTTTCTCTCATGTACTAGTGATCGCTCCAAGCATTGTTTATAAAAATATATTTTTATTCAAAGTATTGACATGAAACAAAATAATAACTAAATTCCCGTTTTCTTTATTTTGAAGGGATTTTTGAAACTTCACTTATCGTAATTTTTTTTAATCTAGCGGTCATATAAAATAGGCTTTGTGTAAACTTTATCTTCGACCCCGAAATAATACTACAAATAATATACATTTACAAACGAAACTGGAGGCGGTCACTATAGTGTTAGGGAAGAGTATCGATAATTGAGTTTATCGATATAGGAACTCCTTAGCTGTAAATAAATTTTGCCCCATAGAATCCTATGTCTGTTTATCAGACTCAAACTAAAAGTTGTTGTGTAGGTTAGTTATGTCCTATTCTAGTCATAAGTAAGAGAGAAGTTCTGCTAGTCAATATTAATGCCAAATAAATATTCGACCTATTGTGTTTCGAGAAGTGGACCGTCGCCCACGGCCTCGCGCCCGAAGGGGCCTCACGCGAGGCCCCTTTGGACGGGCACATTGAAAGAAAAGGGCCTCGCAGATGCGACTTCGCCCACGGCTAGATTAATTCACGCTATTACGCCACTGTTTCGACCAATGGTCTCTCGGGTAATTATGACAAATGATTATTCCACGAATAGTAAATATGCTTATCAATGTTATGCTTATTGACTACTCTCGCAAACGACTATTATGCGTAATTAGATTAGATAACAAAAATCGGCGTAATTTTTCTCGGAATATCAACAGGGCACCCTCCAACGCGCAGGGTATCTATAAGAGCAAAGGATCGATTAAGCTAATTTTTACAGTTACTCACGTGTTCATAGTCACTCGCGCAACATAATTCCTATACATTTTAGCATCAAATCCCAAATCCCCAGTCCACATGAGGAAAACGTTTCGGACAGTATGAATAACAGTCTGTATTTATAAGTCGTCTTTTCTTATACGTTATCTCGCTTAAAGCACTATTACAACTAACAGCCCTATTAAAAATACGCTTCGTGAAAAACGGTCCAAGTCGCTATTTTTGGTGCTATCAAGTCAAATAACTCTCGTCTAGGGTATAATTAAAAGCTAGGTTTAGCTTTAAGGGGACAGTGGAGGACCTCTTCCCCATACAAACGTTGTCCCCATATTCCATCTGGTTATAGTGGATACAATACAATACAATCTTTATTGCACACCTTACATAGGATATTGACATTATGGGAAAAAACCGGACAAGTGCGAGTCGGACTCGCCCACCGAGGGTTCCGTAGTTTTTAGTATTTGTTGTTATAGCGGCAATAGAAATACATCATCTGTGAGAATTTCACCCTAAAATACACAATTTATTTTATTACTGCTGCAGTAATGCGGCGTGACATTGCTGTCAACTTCATTGCTTCTGTAAATGTCGAAAATCCGAGCAGCAACATCGATGTTAACATTTGACGCAGTAATGCAGGCAGGCGGAAAATCGCGGGGCACTTTTGGATGAGACTAGCCCAGGACCGGGATAAATGGCGTACACGAAGAGAGGCCTATGCTCAGCAGTGGGCGACTGAAGGCTAGAATGTTGATGATGATGATGAATGCAGTCAGTACTAATGTCGCGCTGCAATACTCCGATAATATCCGAACGGTACCTTAAGTTAGTTTTAAACTGAAATCTGTATACTAGTGTAAATTTCATTCGATAGCGTGACGTGACGTACGCATTTGCGTTAAGTGTCATTTTGTATGAGATTTTGAGTTTCCAAAACGTCCCGCTTGGCGCGCTGTTCAAAATCCCATACAAAAATAGACATAACGCTAACGTGAACGCTCGTCACGATATCGAATCAAATTTAAGGGGTTCAGTACGGATATGATGGTCGTTCTTGTCTATGTGACAGCGTGATAAAACGGTGTCCGTCACTTTCTATCCCACGGTGTTAAAAAGTGACAGTTATTTTATCACGTGGATAAAGATGGATAAAGCCATCCATAGTAAGCCGGCTGCTATCCACTATCCTCTTAAGCACGACTCGTGCTTTTGTTTTGCTCAAAATTAATAGCTAGAAATAGTGAGTTTTAGCTTGTTTGAGACAGTTTCATTATTCGAGTATTACGTTGGATTTTGGGTGTTTAGAAGTTTTTAGGAGTTAAATGCATTTCATGTATGTGTGTCTGTGTTCATATTTGTCTTATACATAGATAGAAAATTATCTACACCTAGGTAGTTATTTCTAGGAACTGCCATTTTTCTGGCAAAATATCATTAAATGCTGCAAAGTAAAAACTGAGAAGAATAATAAAAACCGGCCAAGTGCGAGTCGGACTCGCGCACGAAGGGTTCCATACCATTACGCAAAGAAAGTCAAATAAATCACGTTTGTTGTATGGGATTTATTGTATTCTGTTTTTAGTATTTGTTGTTATAGCGGCAATAAAAATACATAATCTGTGAAAATTTCAACTGCCTTATCACGGTTCATGAGATACAGCCTGGTGACAGACAGGCATACAGTGGAGTCTCAGTAATAGGGTCCCGTTTTTACCCTTTGGGTACGGAACCCCAATATAATAGGTAATAATGGTGTAATAGTAATCTTTGTATCTAACATTAGTTCATTGTAGTAAAACCATTGTATTGTCACCTGGTTGAAAGCAGATTTTGACCCAAAGTATTTAAATATCTAACAAACATGATCTAAACTATCTAAAGTTTGTAAAAACTATGTTTGTTACTCTAATGCGTATGTGAATATTATATCAAAAATAAAAATGAAAGCCTCATTTTAGCACCCAACAAACCTGTAACGGATATCATTTACTCTCTATTTGTAAGATATATACTATAATAAATCTTATCTTACCTATTTTATCTTATTTTCTGTGAAAACGTGTGTCAGCGAACAATAACGAGTGTCATGTGCTAGGAGCAGGTAAATTACATTTCGTTACCAGAAATAAGATACATTGTGCTGATAATGTGGCTGGAATGGACGGGTTACACTGCTTACTTCTATTTTTACTAGATTAATTTTGTATTGAGCAAAAACATCCGGCCCGATTCGAACAAATACATCGATTCTTCAAACAAAAACGTCACTTTTGACACTGACACATCTAATCCATATCGTTTCTAGATCTATTAACTGACGTATCTTAAAGTTCGAATCGGCAGATCGGCGAGAGCAAGGCTGCTCGGCCATGTGGAGAGGATGGGAGAGGATCGTGCGGCCAAGAGAGCTTGTCTGGGGCGATCACTGTTGACTGGGAGACGTCCGGTCGGAAGGCTTAGGTAACTATGGATCGATGAGGTCCAGAAAGACCTGTGTGACATCCAAGCGGCTGAATGGCGTCGGATCGCACAAGACAGGAATGAATGGCGAAATCTAGTGTCGGAGGCCAAGATCCACTTCGGGTCGCTGAGCCAGCGAAGTAAGTAAAAACGTCTACGAAAGATGCTATTAGAAATAAATTAAAAGTAAAACTAAGTTTGGTGGAAATATTCGGTGTCCTCGAGTGAGGTCTCAGTAGCTTAGTTGTTAATGCAGTCTGCCTCCTTCGCACCCATGTAAAGTTGGTTTTCCTTTCACACACACTATTTCAGGTCGTTTCATAAACCCACACTCGTCTCTAATATTCACTTCCTTTGTAATGCCTTTCATTGACCGAGCGTTTGCGCGGGTGTCCGTTTCAATGCTTTCGTATGTTCGGAGGATCTCCTCTACAGGTCGCAATTCTCAACAGATTCTCGTGAAATTTTGTGAGCAGGTTCGATGATTAAATATAAACTTGTGTCCGTTCAGTCTTTGAAAAAAAATTCTCAAAATGGTGGAGCCACACATTTATCTAGTTTAAAAGTTATGTTCACGAGGTCTACACCTCACACAGGCACTAGTTATGTAGCAGTGTAGGGCACTACAATGTAATTGGCCTTTACTTACAAATCAGAAATACACAAGCATAAAGAAGTATGGTTAAGAGTGGCCAATTACTATGTAGTGGCCAATAACTATAGCAGTCACCCTATCTTACCGATTTATTTTTAGTAATTGATGTGATTCGACGATAGATGGCAGTGTACGTCCCCGCAGTAGTTAGAGCCTCCAAACGACGACACGGCCGACTCGTTAATATAATGTTTTCCATTTTCTTCGTGATGCAGAGCTCTGCACGCGTAGAGCCGGTTACGATCGATTGTTGGGAAATATACTGAAAGAAATCCAACTTGTCAGTGGAAAAAGGCGCGAAATTTAAATATTCTATGGGAAGTCAACTCTTCTCGTCTACATTTTTTAAATTTGCCTCCTTTTTCTAGGGCCACCCCACACTAGCGTCTTTTGAGCATCGGCAAGCGAGCAAGCGCTAGGTACCTATGGAAAATGGCGCCATTGCGCAGTTGCGCCAACGTTGCGTCGAGCAGCAACCGTAGAGTTGACGCCGACGCTCGGGAGACGCTAGTGTGGTGTGGCCCTAAAGCGGATAAATAAATACACCTAAATCTGGAGCTCGGCAGTCATCATGCTGTGTGATAAAGTGATCAGAACACGAATGCAGTACGTGCTTAAGTAGAAACTTGATAACCGTAGTCCCGTACACTGAGAGAAATATCATCACCAGGAATTAAAAAAACCGGGCAAGTGCGAGTCGGACTCGCGCACGAAGGGTTCCGTACCATAATGCAAAAAAAAAAAACAAAAAGAAAAGCAAAAAAAAAACGGTCACCCATCCACGTACTGACCACTCCCGACGTTGCTTAACTTTGGTCAAAAATCACGTTTGTTGTATGGGAGCCCCATTTAAATCTTTATTTTATTCTGTTTTTAGTATTTGTTGTTATAGCGGCAACAGAAATACATCATCTGTGAAAATTTCAACTGTCTAGCTATCACGGTTCGTGAGATACAGCCTGGTGACAGACGGACGGACGGACGGACGGACGGACGGACGGACAGCGAAGTCTTAGTAATAGGGTCCCGTTTTACTCTTTGGGTACGGAACCCTAAAAACAGTTCTGTACTGGGGGAAAAAATGAAGTTTAGTAATAATTATGGACGTTTCACTATTTCTGTAAAGTTTATTTATTTGTACAAACAGCTTAGTAATTCTAAATCTAATTTCAACAAACAGATAATAGAAATTGCAAGAACTAATAGAAATTGCAAAAGTCAATTTGTTCCTATTAGTTGACTCTCCTTGTCCCCGGATTAAGTATATTTTTGTAATTCTAAGTGTGTTTTTGTTATCCTTTTCTCTCAGTGTAGTTATCCACGTGGTAGCGTGAAAATTGTAGCGTCTGTCACTTTCTATTAAATAGCGTTAAGTAGCGCTTGTTTGTCCCGTCCATCATATGCTTGCTGCTGTTGGTGCCTACATCTAATGACAGTTGTTTAGATGTTATAGATATAAAGATAACGTTGAAATTGTAATTTGGTGTAATTTAATTTAATATAATTGTGTTATTTAATTTATCTATTAGGTTGACATGTTGAATGTCAACTTGACATTTGTTTGTATGTTAATTCTATCTTGTATTATCTTGTGAGCGTTTTGGGGTCACCTGTTTTCCACAAATAAAATAAAAGACGCCTCTAACCGATTTCTAAGTCTACGTCCCCAAATGTGCCCAATCAGTAATGTTGTTTGATTCTCGAAGCGCAGAATAAAAACACGACGATTCCACGCTTTGTTCAGGCTAAAGACGTTTTAGACGTTTTAGTGTCCCATTTCAGTCGATTTTTTATTGACGACCTGTCTAGCCTAGTCGGTAGTTAGTGACCCTGCCTATGAAGATGGTCCTGGCACAGTGTAAAAAGTAACAGTGGACCAACGCCTTTGATGTTTGCGTAAATGCCGTCACGGCACAAGAACATAATAATTGTCACAGACTTTTGCACAACTGCCAAAAAATGCACATTTCAAATAAGACACACTAGTAGCACGCTAGCGCTGTAAGTAGTTGGTACCGAGCTACAACAATGACGATGTATGCAGCTCGGGTGCGCGCGTTGAAAATTGTTTGGTGTTGTAAGAATATGGTCCATATTTGCCCTTTTTAGCAAAAAAAAAAAAATATAATCGACACGAAAACCTATTGAAAAATCAATTCACAACAAACTTGTAAAATCGTTAAGAAAATTGAACATAACTTCCTAATTAGCAGTTAAATGGGTCATAAAATACACGTAAATCAATCAATGCCTGTGATTGTGAGTTTCCGCAATAAACGTTATCAGCTCTCGGCCTATGTTTGAGCGATGGAGTGTGACGGTGGCACTCGGTATAGGCGAGGAGCTAGGCAACGTTAAAGTAGTTCATTTATTATATTTCCAACGTTAATGTATTCTTTTTGTTTAGTGCGCTTTAGAATAAAATCCCAAGAATGCGACTGAAGGACTGGAAGACTTTTACAGGCCAATTTGAAGGTACACTGACTTCAGAATGATATCATTATTTTTATAATTTGTCAATACATATGTACGAACAAGTACGGTCGAAAGTATTGATTTATGACCAATTTTGTACCTTATCACAGTGACAATCATTATGAAAGCCGCTAGAGACCATAGACTAGGAATCCTCTAGACGGAGTTTAGAGCAATTATTTCATGCAACCGATGATGCCAAAAATGCGGGGGTACGCGGGACGAGGTGAGCGAAGTCCCGTGCAGTGATTGGTCCGTTCAAACGACGAACGAGTTCACGGACGTCACACAAAGACACTTTCGACTCGAACATGGAGTAAAATTACCGTATGCGTGGCAGAGGGGGTAGCGCGACTATGCTAAGTCTGGAGGATGTTTTGTCTGTGCTAGAGACCTATATTACTGTCACCCTGACAAGCTACAAAATGGGTCATAAATTAAAACTTTCGACTGTACGAGCGAATGCTCGATACCTAACTGAATGACATAATTTAGATGTTAGCTCTTGGTCTATAAAAATACCATAAACTCCACAATATCAACCATTGTTTACATTATCAATAATAAATACATTATAAAACGTTTTCTGTATTTCTCATTGTTAGTATTTCCTTACAGATTCTGTGAAGCAATTTGTTTATAGCACTATTTATTGACATCGCCTTGTGTTATAATGTTTATAATTTATGAGTGCAATAGGTTAAACAATAAATAGAATAAATACAGTGACTTTTCAACGCCATATTTGTAATATGAACTTGCTCTAAATTACCTAATACAAAAGGTATCAACGCTCATAACATAACATCATGTATTTTTGGGTCACAGGCCCCAATTTCACCACAGTGACAGGTGCGACAATTGTAAAATCACTGTTGCTGACGTCACAGGCATCCATGGGCTACGGTTACCACTTACCATCGGGCGGGCCGTATTCCTGTTTGCCACCATCATTGTATTATTTAAAAAAAAATTTATTATATCGGAAAAAAACAGATATTTCTTTTGCGAAGTTTCTGACAATTGTCAAGATTTAGAAGAATTGTAGGTAATTCTTGACAGGTAATGAGGTATAGGTAAACCAGAACTTTGGGAGTATTGTCAAGAGGGCGCTCGTTTTGAATTTTATATAGCAACAATTTGTATAGTGGGGACAATGGAAATTGGCAGATGATTTTTGTTTTATTCCGACAACTTTAATTAAGTGCGAAGTTTGATGTTTGGATATTTCTTCGGTTTTTACGCTATAAAATTCGTGAATTTTACGACGTATGACACATAAATCAAAATCATCCAAATCTATTTTCTTTTTTTGTTTTCTTTTTTTTAGGTTTGGTCGTTTAATTCCGCCCTTACGCCCTTTGCTAGCAATCCGTGATGCCGATGCATGCGATACACCTAATACACAAATCAAATTATTACAAGACATCAACCAAATCGTGACGACCTGACTATAGTGACATTTGTCCATAAGTTTGAAACTTACCCGTCAATTCAGGTGCTAATTTCGTTATGTTTTCTAATGGAAGAAATTTCTCTCCCGCACGTTTTTTTCCCAATGAATAACTATATACACTATTTACAACTTTTTTCTCTGTAAAATCTAAAACTTTCGCCATGATTATTGCAGTCTAATAATAATTCACACGAAACTAGACAAAGCAATGTTTACATTGTCAATATTGACAACTATCATAGAGGGTAGATGTTGTCTATTATTAAAATTGTTGCCATTGCTAAAAATTAGTACCAACAAATTTCCGTAACATGGCGCACCCTCAATAGATCCTGGTTCACCTATATATGTCGGAATTTCGTGACAATTGTAGTGTTTCTTGTGACAATTGTCATAAACTTAGCAAGAGAAATATCTGTTTATTTCCGATATAATAAAGTTTTTTTTAATAAAACAATGATGGTGGCAAACAGGAATACGGCCCGCCCGATGCTAAGCGGTAACCGTAGCCCATGGATGCCTGTGACGTCAGCAACAGTGATGTTTTACAATTGTCGCACCTGTCACCGTGGTGAAATTGGAGCCGGGTGATCTCGGAGTTGTAGAGCTGTATATATGACAGAAAAATAAAAGAGAAACGTCAACATTATATGGCGTTCAAAAAGTCAACCTGTACGTAGTATTATATAGTATTTTATATGTATTATTATACATTTGATAATATATAAGAATCGTGACCCAATTCTCTCCACATGATACGCTATTGTGAATTGAATTGAACGGGGCTAACAATAAAATAACCACTTTAATAAATGGAATCAACCACTATTACAATATTGCGTTTCCTGAGAAGAAAGTACAAGTTAGGTCCAATTCTACATCTTGGATAACGCCTGGGATAAAGGTTTCGAGAGATAATCTAAATAAAATGGAACTGCTTCAAGACCTCTCACCGACTAATGAGAGGAAAGAAAAGATTAAGGCCTACAAGAAACATCTTAAGAAAGTTATGATTTCTGCCAAAAGGCTGAGCCATTCAGAAAGAATACAAAAATCGGCTGATAAGATAAAAGAATCATGGAAAATCATAAAAGAAGAAGCTGTATGTGGATCAGACAAGACAACGGGCATACCAAATAAACTTCTTAATCATGAAAATTACACATACACGAGTAACCATGAAGAAATGGCTAATATTTTCAATAAATTCTTTACGACCGTGGCCCACAGGATAAGCGGACATTTAGACATCTCGTCAGAAACATGCATAGAATACCTTAACAAAAAACAAATACCACCTAAAAAAATCGTATTTCATGCAGTTACACCTAAAGAGCTAATGACAATAATACGCTCTCTAAAAATAAAGAAATCTAAAGATGTATTAGAAATGGACACCAGATGTCTTAAGCTTGTTAGTTTTAATGATAACATTATGGAACTTCTTTTGGAAAGTATAAACTGCTGCATTAGGGAAGGGGTATTTCCAGATGTATTGAAGATAGGCAGAGTAGTACCGATATATAAGAAAGGAAATACGTCAGATCCGAACAATTATAGACCGGTTTGTATTTTGCCTGTCTTCTCAAAAGTACTAGAGTCAGCACTAAAGTCGAGAATAGTAACATTCTTCGAAGAAAATGATCTTTTTACGCACTGCCAGTATGGATTCCGAGCCAACAAAAGTACCGGGGCTGCGATTAGAAGAGTATTAGACTTCATACTTGAATCCTTGGATACGTCACAACAATGTGCTAGCATATTTTGTGACTTATCTAAGGCGTTCGATTGCCTTAGGCACGACATTCTTCTGACGAAGCTCACGTACTACGGCTTTAATGGAACAGCTTTAGATATAATGTCATCGTACATGAAAGAACGTAGTCAAATCGTGCAGGTTGGATCAAGCAAATCGGAATTTAAAAACAATGATGTCGGAATACCACAGGGTTCGATTCTGGGCCCTGTGTTATTCCTGATATACGTTAACGATTTACCATCAAATATTCCAGACTATGCACAAGTCACTCTATTTGCTGACGACACTCACGTGGGAGTGAGGCACGCGAAAGTCAACTTAATGGAGGAAGAGCTGATACAAATCCAACGTAGCCTACAGAACTGGTTCCAGGCAAACGGGATAGTACTGAATACCGACAAGACCATAAATGTTAAATATATAACAAATTCTCGAATAGACAAAAACCCATCTACTCTTAAGTATCAAGATTGCAATAAGTTTTTAGGATATATAATAGATAACAAATTAACACATAAAGATCACATACAGAAACTTTGTAGCAAACTCTCTTCGGCAAATTTTGCGTTACTTAAACTCAAACCTCTAATAAATTCAGGAACTTTAAAGATGGTCTACTATGCGTATATTCAATCCTTACTAAATTACGCAATAACTATATGGGGCAATGCATCGGATATTCAAAAAGTACTAGTACTACAGAAGCGTTCTATGAGGATCATGTGCGGTGTCAACCGACGAGACTCAGCCAAACCTCTCTTTGGAAAACTAGGCATAATGACGGTAATCTCGTTATTTATCTATAATTCCTTGCTAGAAATTCACAAACAAGCGGACTCTCTTCTAAAATTATCTGATATACACAATTATAACACGCGATCCAAGCACAAATTGCTTTTACCAAAGGTGCGGCTTAAAAAATGTCAAAAACAGGGCGTTTACTTAAAGATCAAAATGTTCAATAAACTGCCATTGGAAATAACTAACCTGCCAATACATAGTTTTAGAAATAAAATATCTAATTATTTCAGGAAGCGTGCCTTCTACTCTGTGACCGAATATTTAAACTGTAATATTGACATGAATAACTTTGCTAATGTTAAATAGGCTATTGAAGGGAAATTTTATAATTATTTTGATTGACAACAATTGCTTTTATATTAATTTCTACTTATTGTAATGTATTGTACTTAATTTAAGTATTCGATTGCCTGTAACGACATACCATGTAATGCACATATTACTTTATGGTGAATAAATGAAAATGAAAAAAATGAAAATGTTCGTCACTTGTATGGATTCTCCAATAGATATCTCGGTTAACAATATACCTACGTGTAGGTTTTCCATTCGATACGCAAGCAAATAAAATGTACTTTTTGCTATAAATAAAATAAAAATAATAATAATTCACTCTTTCTACAATAGTCCCAATGCCTGCTGAGACCGGTTCATGGGTGTATATTGTTGCACCAGTGAACAGATTCCAGCAGGCGTTCTACATAACATTAAAGCTCTCCAAAGGGCCTCTACGTGTTGGAACTATATCCCCACGCAAGCCTATCAAAAGATCGGGATTTAAAAAGGCCCGTGAAATCCAAAATGGAGTTACACATAATAATAATATAAGTTCGAAAGTAATTCTTGTGTCACGGCCGTATTTGAACAATGCCTCTAAGAGATCACTGCGTTACGATATCGATCTTAATTTCTGGGTTTGTTATTAGAACTGTCACGATGAGTAAGTTGCCAGTTGAAAGAAAAGTGATAAAAGTTTGTATCGAAAATTACATTTTTGACAAAAAACTTTTGTTTTAACAGTATAAAACAATAACGTGGCGTGGTATGAGGAGGGATGTAGACCTAAAAAACGATGGATGGATTGTGTGAAAGAGGATATTAGAAAGAAAGGAGTGAGTGCTGAGGGACGGAAGACAGAGGAGAATGGAAGAGAAAAACATGTGCCGACCCCACATAACGTGGGATAAGGGCAGGGAAAAGAAGAAGAGTAAAACAATAAACAAACATCTGACCTTATAATTTGTCCATGTTCATTACAACCTGTAATTTACTATCTTTTAATCACTAATACTATCAGACGTATAAAACTGGTAATTAAAACATCTGGGGTCAGTTTCCCAGAGACTGGGAACTGATGACCCCTCTATTGTGGGTCTTGGAACATTGTGGTTAGTGGAAGATATAATATTTAGAGCTATATCCATTGGGAGGAGCTATATCCATAAGGGGGAGGCCTATGTTCAGCAGTGGACGTCTTATGGCTGAGATTATGATGATGATGATGATATCCATTGGGTTAACGTACAGAGGTTGAAAACTTTACCTACATAGTATTTGAGTAGTCACTATATCGCTGCCCCAATATTACAGGCTTCTATGTTTCACTTTTATCGAACTGAAATTTGAACATTGTCATAGTGACATTAAGTCGAATTTCAACTATCTTGAAAATGTAACATAGAATATTTTGATATTGCAATAGCATGGGATAGTCAACTAGTTTTGAACCACTATTAAATATCTAAACTGTGATAGTTTCCAATACCTACATCGGAATATTATAACCCTGTAGTCAGGGGCGTATTTACCCTAGGGCCATCCGGGCCATGGCCCGGGGCGCCAACCCCCGGGGGCGGCATATGCCGACCCTGGCGGATTGCATTTTGTTTTCTTCCTTGACTTCTAGGGCGGCGAAACGTATTGGCCCGGAGCGCTAAATTTCAAAATACGCCCCTGCCTGTAGTATTGGGCCAGCGATATGTAGTAGGTATTGTTTAAAGTGCTGGTTATGACTCGAGTCCTTTCAGTCTGCTCTAAGACTCGACTCAGTTTTTCAGACTCTAATAATCAAGTCAAAACTTGAGTGTTGCTAACTTGTTAGAGACTCGAATCATTTTAAGAGAAGTCTCAATTTATTTTACAAACATTTTGAAAATTCATTGTCTTCTCTACTCAAGTATTATTAAGTCGAATAAATACATGTTTCGATCTATTTTTTGAGGATTTTCAACTGGAGCGTCTCTACTGATCAAGCGCGCGAGGTGGATTGTGTACTAAATATTCGATTTAATGGATATTTTTATTTTGTACGACAGATGAGTGTAAAACCTAATGTTTATTGGATAAATTTTAACACTTGTATCGACTGTGGAATAAACTAGTGTTTTTTTTTAATGTTCGCTGGTTCGCGACAAGCGAGACAAGCGAATTTAAGACAAACTTCGAATTAAATTTGTTTTTTTTTTTAAATAAAAGAATGTTTCCTTTAAGTAAAACGAGCTAACTAAAGGTTTTTTCCCTGCACTTTTTATATAAAAGTATCTCATAGCGTTCGCTGTAGGTGTACGCAAGCTTAATAAAGATCCATTGTGATTCAACTTTCGTCCGTCATGGGAACTGTACAGAAAAGGCACATTTCCTTCTCTAAGAACAATATACTCTTTACATTCGTGTACTAACTACCGATTATTATTTACTATTGTTTGTATGGGATCTTTTAATAGCTTCGGCCTATCAGATCATTTGTGATGTTCCGCGGAAAAAGGTACCTTATGGCGGCTGGCGCTTACGCCGCATAGCGCCGCAATAATATTGGAGCGACGTTAATAATAGCGTAAGCGCCAACCGCCATAAGGTACCTTTGCCCGTGGGACGTCACATTTATATACCTAGTTCTAATTACAAGTGAAAACTGGTACATAGGTGAAAGTATATTTTTTTTAACTCTGAAGGTTTTAAAAAGTGTATAGGGGTAGATCACAGTAAAAAAACATAATTGACATATTTAATACAATACAATACTGACAATACCATTGACCGGGGTGACTTTAAAATTCTAGTTTTTAAGCCATAATACATATTTATGCGAGATTTTTTACAGTAGGTGAATATGAATATATAGTAATCTAACTAGTTACAGGAACATTTTCAGTAAATAATGAATAATGGTAATTCTATGGCCGTTTTAAATCTATCAAAGTAACCCCAAATTTTGTAAAGTCACCCCGGTCTACGGTACAGATATTATTTATTGTTCACCAATATACCTACCAAAAGAAACATGACATGACATGCGAATTAAGCTTATAGATTAAACTATGTTAGACAACAGGTGGTCTTATCGCTAAAGAGCGTTCTCTTCCAGACAACCTTTGGGTTCAAATATTATGACGATCAACATTTTTTTAAACTACCAGTTGTTTTTTAGGGTTCCGCACCCAAAGGGTAAAAACGGGACCCTATTACTAAAACTCCACTGTCCGTCTGTCTGTCACCAGGCTGTATCTCATGAACCGTGATAGCTAGAAAGTTGAAACTTTTCACAGATGGTGTATTTCTGTTGCCGCTATAACAACAAATACTAAAAAGTACGGAACCCTCCAACTCGCACTTGTCCGATTTTTATGAAATTAAAGTTACTCGTCATTATCTACAGATTTACCAGCAGATTTCGCAGGATATGGCTACGCGTTAAAAAACCTAATTAATCGAATTATCTAATTATTTATAAGCATGAATGTAAAAAGACACGGATCATATTATTCCACTGCATGTCTTAGGGCCACTTGACCCTTCCACTAACCCGGGGTTAACCGGTTAAACCTAGAGTTGCCATGGTTACCAGTACAATTTGACACTAGGTTAACGGTTTAACCGCTTAACCCCGGGTTAGTGGCATGCACCACTGGGCCTTAGACGATAACCACAATAACCAAAATTTAATAACAGACACTATTCGCACAATACAAGCAATATAACTTAACTACGCCCCAAACTTAGGTCAAACACAAACTTCACAAAGCTAACTTTGCCGGTATCAAAACGTTATGCTTAAGCCATTGCAAACTTAAGTGCTGATAACAGCTGAAAACTTAAGTTTGCAAAAACGTTGAAATTATCCCTTTAACTCTACCACTTCCCATTCGAAATTATACTCTAATCCTTAAGACTTTAAATAAGTATTTGCGTGTACACATTTTAATGCACGCTTGCGTTGCGTTGGTAATCTTAAAATTGTATCTTCTACTAAAGGTATAAAGTTGATTTTTTGCTTGATTTTAGTGTATTTTTGCATACCTTTCCAAAGTGTCAGAGTCAAATCAACACTCCAAGTTGTCTGCGATATGGCTACTGGATTTTTGGAGGAACTTTTTAAATTGTTATAGTTTTCACTTCGAAGTTTTGAAAAGCTGTCGTACGTTGGCATATTTACTTTGACACTTTACTGTTTATCCGTATAGAGAATTGAATACGGGAAAGTTTGAAGACTGTTTTACTTTGGTTTTGGTAAATGTCTGTTATTCTTTCAAGCTGTTTAAATTTCTTAGAATTATATGCCATGGTGTGCGTTCATTTTGCAACGGGCTCAGAATAAATAATAGTACTAGGTACAGAAGACTCACTCTCTAACAAAACGCGTCTGTTACGATCAGGACAGATATGGCCGCTAGGTGGCGACAGCGCCACGCGCGGCTTATGGCTAGCCACCAAAATTGGTGTGGAACGGATGTACTTTTAGCTACCTGTAGTAAAGCGACGAAATCGTGGAGTGAGCCACGCCTGCAACGGGCTAGAATTTCATACTTTTACGGTATTCAGATAAAGACGCTGGCGGAGCCTAGTTTGATTATATATACCTATATATAATATTTATTTTTAAACAACTAAGAAAGATAGAGTTAGACCAAGAAAAGTCTGCAATGATTTTGATAGCATACGCAGTGCAAGTGTTATTTATACGTCATAATTTCATAGAAGTTTGACGTTTAAAATAACACTTGCACACTTGCTATTAAAATCGTTGCAAACTTATCTCGGTCCAACTCTAAACAATTTAGGCACACAAAAAGCCCTTACAAAAACATTTCAAGTACAATTTGTAATTTTTCTCTTAGCAAAACTAAAATCTGGAGTAAATCTTAAGAAGCTCTCGACATAGATTGATGTACTTGGAGTTAATTAAAGTAAAAACAGTTCGGACGGAATCTTCTCGGCTGAAAATCTGTTTTTCGTAAGGCAGGAAAAGTACAAAAATATATAATTGTAGAGATGTTTTTAATCTAGCCTTAAGAGGGAAGTATAGCACGTGATCGTCCCGTCCGTACAAAAACAGAAAACGTTTTTCCACTTCTATATATTTTTCATTGACCATGATTTTTTGTATGTTGTTGACACAATGAAACAGTAGATTAAGTTTTCTTTTTTCAAAATTTGGAATACAATTTTTTTTTAACTAAACCTTTAACTTAGAATATTATGCTGAAGCGATCGACATCAAAATCAAAGTGATATGTTAAGATTAAGTTAGTGGAAAACGTTTTCTCCCGAGATGGAAATTGTATGAAAAAACCGGACAAGCGCGAGTCGGACTCGCTCACCGAGGGTTTTAGTATTTGTTGTTATAGCGGCAACAGAAATATATCATCTGTGAGAATTTCAACTGTATAGCTATCACGGTTCATGAGATACAGCCTGGTGACAGACAGACGGACAGAAGACGGCCAGTGGAGTCTTAGTAATAGGGTCCCGTTTTTACCCTTTGGGTACGGAACCCTAAAAAGTACCTTTTGTCAGTAGCTATAGGTACTTCCATCTTAACAGAGTGCAATAAACTTTTTCGAGTGGCAATGTAATGCGTTCATATCATCACTAAACTTGTGATATATTATACTAGACAAAAAAATTCAAAATCGCTCTCCTTCTTGATGCGACTGGCAAATCATATTACTTTTTGGCAACCGGGTTTTTTAACCTAATTAGACCCCGCTGAATCCGAATTTGCCGGTTGCTTGATCGAATTCTTGACCGGAAGTGAGATATTTGATATTAAAGGTCCCTTTTTTTTCCGTAAATAACTGTTAAATGGTGGCGCATAGCAAAAAATGTTCTGACACATAAGTAATCTGCACAAAATTGCCTAAAACATTTTTTGCTATGCGCCACCGTTTAAGAGTTATTTACGAAAAACTAAAAAAGGGACTTTAATATCAAATATCTCACTTCCGGTCAAGAATTCGATCAAGCAACCGGCAAATTCGGATTTAGCGGGGTCTAATTAGGTTAAAAAACCCGGTTGCCAAAAAGAAATATGATTTGCCAGTCGAAATCGATTTTTACAAAAATATGACCAGAGTCTATTAGTTGTGACGTAGCGCCAGTAACTGCGAGATTTTGAATAAAAACAAAGAAATTATAAATTGCGGTCTGATTTATTTTAAAAGGAAAAATAAAAGTCGTTAAAAGTTCGTAAAAGGTACGATGGTTAATTCGGGTCTCTATTGTTTCCCAAAAAGTTTTAAGTCATAATGTATTGTTTGTTCGCATTTTCGATAGTCATAATTTGTTTGTTTTCAGGATTGACAAATCTAACCTAACCTAACCTATCTGTAGGATAACCTTACGAAAATCCTGAAAAGTTAACGGTTTCAGTTTTATGAATAATGATAAAATGACAAACAATACATTACGACTTAAAACTTTATGTGACACAAAGGGACCCCGGTTAATTCATTTGGGCCTACCTAAACCATAGACTAGGAATCCTCTAGACTGAGTTTAGAGCAATTATTTCATGCAACCGATGATGCCAATGATGCGGGGGTGCGCGGGACGAGGTGAGCGGAGTCCCGTGCCGTGATTGGTCCGTTCAAACGACGAACGAGTTCACGGACGTCACACAAAGACACTTTCGACTCGAACATGGAGTAAAATTACCGTATGCGTGGCAGTGGGGGTAGCGCGACTATGCTCAGTCTGGAGGAGGTTTTGTCTGTCTACACTAACTACCCTTAGATTAGAATATGCATGGTCTAATAAAACATGGTCTTCTATTCCCAGAGTGACACAGGCCTACGTCACAATAACATGGCCGCTATATATAGCGCTATCGCATATTATCATATAGCGCTGTCGCATGATGACGTAGGCTTGTGTCAGTTAGGTGACCTAGAAAAGACGGGAATAGAGTACCAGGCGGAGTATATTATTATACCATGAGAATATGTGGTCGTACAAACAGCTACACTCTTAACTGTACATCGGTGGGCCTTATGCCTTCTGTAATAAGGTTTACGACGAGTTAACAGTGTGGGTGATGATACAGAAATACCTACACGTTGTAGGTACAGTAAAGGTAAGACAGACAGCCTTGAGGCTACCCATCTAAAGTTTCAGGTTTCAAAGTTGGTAACGCGTTTGAAAAGCTTGAGGCGTGTTTAGTAACTTAAATTGTGAAACATACGAGTATTTGAGGTGGCAGTGGGGGGCAATTTTTATTTATTCGAGTGTGGCTCCTTTCAATATATCTCCACAAATAGGCATTTAAATTCTACTATATAATAATAATAGAATTGTCTCAGAGGCTTTGAAACATGAGGAACACTTTTTTAGATCATAATAGGGTTGCCAAAAACTATAAATAGCAATCTTGAGGCCTTTCTCTGGTAACTTCATCGATTGGAACCTGATTTAACAACTTTCGCTCGATACAAAAAAAAACAAGAACATAGGTCTAAAACGCACCATTAAAAATGTGTTACTATTTTTGCACATTAAAAGCTGAAAAGATGAAAATTGCTTCATAACCCGTAATGTTAATTTTGATCGAACACCCGTAATGTTAACAAACTCATCGACTAGTTTTTTTTTGTATAAAAATAACAATTTAATAACAATGATACCCGGTAAGTATCTTACCAAAGAAAATATTTCAATAATGGTACATACTTATCTGATGATAGTGATGATGATATTTACGAGGTAAAGGATGTAAATAATGCGTCATTGCATTTGAACGAAAATTAGTAATTAAAATCAAGAAAATTGATTTATAAGACAACGAATTTAACTCTTTCACGGTCAAAGTAAATAATTTATATCGACCAACTTAGGATCATAATATATTACTGTATAATAATTATTAGGTGTTTAAAAAACATGAATATAAAACTAACTACAATAAAATTAAAATAATTAAAGCTAAAAATTTAAAATACCTATCAAAATTGTATGCCTATAGTTGGGTGCCCAACACGCAAAGTAAAGGGTTAAAATAAATAGTCCAAAGTAAACCATTGCCTCCGTAAACTCCCGATTTTTCTGCAAAACCTGTTTAACTAAACTACCCAAAAACTTTGGAACAATTGTAAATACAATACTGAAAAAGTTAGGCAAAACACAAACCTTTTTAGAATAAGAACAGCGTTTCATAATAACAGCGAAATGGTGCTAAAGACCTTTTTGATACGTGTGAGGGGTGGGAAAAATCGGATTCTTGCAAAAGTTGAGTTAACCGGGAAATACCTGGAGTGGGGGGTATTTACGCGTAAACGGAGGGGGTGAGGGAGGTTGGCAGGGATGTATGGTGCTGGAAGAGGTAGTGACTCCAAAAGTACTTCAGGAAAGTACCTACCTGTATGCATACATAATTATCTTCGTTTAGTTTCCTGGCTTTTTTTTATAATAAATTAATATCCACGTTTTTCCTCCTAACTCTTATAATAATGACGATAAAGCCAAACGATAGGGCATAGCTAATATAGCTATGGTTACTATTCAATAAATAGTTTATTTTCTATAATGTAAATATCTAGGAAGAAAAATGGAGATTACGTTCGCATGGGTCAAACATATTTTAGAAAAAGGTCTGTGGACAATAAGTAGAATCAAAGTTACCGACTCTGGTACACAGATATCCCGTTTTTCTTATTTGAGTCTCAGTACTGAAAAAATTTAACCCTCCTGTAAAAGTGCCGCCTAAAAATCAGCTTTAGGTTTCCTTAAATTTGCGATGTCTACAGGAAAGATGCAAACGAGTTCGCTAAAAAATTTGTATGACCCGTATGGAAAAGCGTTAGATTATTAAATTTTGATTATTAAACAATGAGATGAACAATGTTTCTTCAAACAGAAACGTCACTTTTGATACTTGTTTGACACTGACATATCCGATCCATATCGTTTCAATATCTAGTATTTGACGTATCTCATTGTTCGAATACGGCTGATATGCCATCTCCAGCACCGCTAAATCTGTGTGTAAAAGAGCGTTCCAATTTAAGAAAAGTTTTGAATACCGCGAACTTACATGCCGCTTTAATTACTTCAGCGTTCAAAAGATTTAGGTACATGTACGTACACCGGCGTTCCTTTAGCTTAGTCGTTAATTGAGTCGTAAACCAATGGGCGTTGGGGCAAAAAGGTTCTTGACCAAGTACCGACTAGAGGACCCGGTGTGAGCAGCGGCATTTCACAGGAAAAAACGTGCCTCGGAAATCAAGAAAAAGTCATTCTCGGATAGATGGCGCACACACCTTTAGCCTATGCTCGGCTACATGGCGTGACGACACCGTTTCATATTTAACAATTTTAACACATAGATGACATGACAGACTGAACATGGGTCAAAATGATATAAAATAATAAAATCATTTATCCATATATATATACATTTTTTCGATAATTTTATACGTTTTCATTTTGAGTTTTAGTCGTGTGTCGATAGATGGCAGTAAATTTGCTGTGACTACAAAATTTACTATGACAGGACCCCTCTATACGATCTATTCTCTTTGCTACTGCTTTGAGTAGTAATACTAGTTATAGTGAGAAAGAGAACAGTACGGTTACCATCAGTTTGTCACTGACATAAACGCCGTCGAGAACGTAATTTACTTTCCATACATCTCGCTCGCACTCGCATATTAGTGCAAACGGGATGTATAGAAAGTAAATTACGTTCTCGACGGATTTTATGTCAGTGACAAACTGATGGTAACCGTACAGGAGGCTAAAGTTACATTTTGACATCAAAATTATATCTCAATGATGTCTCTTTGTTTTCAGACGCCCGTGCGTCTCGCTCGATAAATCTACGGACAAGTACTACTAGCAAAATGCTCACGCGAATAATAACTAAGCGGCACTTGTACCATTCCACTAACCCGGGGTTAACCGGTTAAACCTGGAGTTACCATGGTTACCAGTACAATTTGACACCGGGTTTACGGTTTAACCGCTTAAATCCGGGTTAGCGGGATGGTGCGAGGCCCAATGATATTATTTAGATGTTTTGACGTCAAAATGTGCTTTCGAATTGCTTCCGTGTCATGTGCTATCTAACGGGGCCCACTGATTAACAGTCCGCCGGACGGTATCGGCCTGTCAGTTGTTCGGAACTGTCAAATTTTTGTTCTAACTGACAGGCCGATACCGTCCGGCAGACTGTTAATCAGTGGGCCCCGTTAGATAGCACAAGGGACAACATAAGTCGTGGCCTCATAGTGAGAACTCTGGCATTGGTCTCACCAATGTAGAGAAAAAAATGTGAAGGCAAATGCGAACTTAGGTACATACCTATTGATGTCAATATTTTATCTAAAGGACGTTATTTTGTCATCGTTCCCACAGAGGACATAGGACAAAGGTACCGGGTGTGGCCTGTAACAGGAGCAAAAAAAGCAAAAAATTAAACTGTAGACCGTACCGTACTTCTCAAACTGACCAACATTGTTCAGCGACTTTATTAATAACTTGTGTTTTGATTTTGAGTACGCTTTGAAGTTTATTCTAAGACGCAATGTATTGCAAATTTTCTTATGTTTGACGCGTGACATTAAATTACAATGATATTGGCGTAGGTATATTGAACACTTTAAACTCTCGCGTTTTGTACACATATTTAATTACACAAACGGGTCTACCGCGATATAATTTCATTCTTTGTACCTTAAATTCCGACGTTTCAGCTAATTTGTGGTCTTTCCGTGACCACAGCTGGTGCAACTCAGCTGAAACGTCGGAATTTAAGGTAAAAACAATGAATTTATATCGCGGTAGACCCTTTATGTCATTAAATATTTTAGGTACATTGAAGACATCAATATTTATTTTCTATGAATATGCAAATAATTAAAACATAATTATTTGCTCGTGTTACAGGCCACACCCGGTATATTGGCGGAAGCAAGACGCACGGGCGAAACAATACGACGTCATTTTGATATCAGACGTAAGTTTGAATGGCCTCCTATCCTACAAGAATATTGCATCCAACTTCGATACTTTGTTCGTATCAAGAGGAATTGCAATATACCGTAAGAATGCGAACATCTTCGGCACGATTTTCATTTCGCTTTAGTTTAATAATGTCTGCTTTCACTTGTTGCTTCCTTATATTCGCTACTATAAAATAATTGCAAAATATCTACGAGTTTTCATCCGTGCATTAAGATCAGATATGTCTAGTCCATTTTTAGGGTTCCGTACCCAAAGGGTAAAAACGGGAGCGGGACCCTATTACTAAGACTCCGCTGTCCGTCCGTCCGTCTGTCACCAGGCTGTAACTCATGAACCGTGATAGCTATACAGTTGAAATTCTCACAGATGATATATTTCTGTTGCCGCTATAACAACAAATACTAAAAAGTACGGAACCCTCGGTGGGTGAGTCCGACTCGCACTTGTCTGGTTTTTTCATACAATTTCCGTTTCAGGAGAAAACGTTTGCCACTAACTTAATTTTAACATATATTATCACTTTGATTTTGATGTCGATCGCTTCAGCATATTATTCTAAGTTAAAGGTTTAGTTAAAAAAAAAATTGTGTTGCTAATTTTGAAAAGAAGAAAACTTAACCTAGTGTTTCATTGTGTCAATAACAGTGATAGCTAGGCAGTTGAAATTTCCACAGATGATGTATTTCTGTTGCCGCTATAACAACAAATACTAAAAAATATGGGACCCTCGGTGGGCGAGTCCAACTCGCACTTGGCCGGTTTTTTTGAAAAATGATATTTTAATCTTAAAATGCAGAGCTCTCAATTAACTATTAGTTACAGCTTCTGTTACCAGTGTAATCATAAATATAACCCCTTTCTCTTCTTTCTCACTTTTAAAACACCTATACACGAAAATAATATGGTTAGTTAATATGTACGTAACTCAAAATGTTGTCAAAGTGACTAGACATGTTCTTTTCGTGTACCTATCCTTCAAATAGGATAACATAACAGTCATGAATGTAGGTAATTTGAGGTTTAACGTAGATAGGTGTTAGGTATAGTGACACCACGTCTATTTGAAGTTTAGGCATTTTGATGACTTTGTATTTTGAGAAATAATAGGCTATCTAGGTTTAACGAAATTAAGGTACAATGAAACCAAAGCTAAACTCAATTTCCTTAGACGGTGGACTACAGTGCTCAGTTGGGGACGTAGCTTTAAAGAGTTTTAACTAAACGGTGCATTAGAGAGCGGGTCGGGCTCCGTATGAAAATGCAAACACAAAGACGGAGGAATTGGTACTTTTCAACTTACTCCACCTGCGAGGTTGGGGTGACACTGAGAAATTCATAATAATTAATTAATTAAATGAATGACCGAATGTATAGAGTACTACCTACTATTTATTTCCAGGCAACTATTGGCCCACATACAAATACCTTAAATAAAGCATACATAATTATTATGAAATATATCTTAAAAACTAAAAACACACCTGTTGTGTCATGGAGCCGGCCGCGGAACCGCGAACTTGACTCCCTTCGGCCAAAACTCCTCGTTGGTGAAGATTATTGCCACTTTTGCCACGGCATTTTTGCCGAAAGAGGCAGGAAGTGGTCAACCGCCGAATCCAACTCGGTTGGGCAGCGTTCGGAAAACTACGTAATGTCTTTTCGTCCGACATACCTCAGTGCCTCAAGACGAAAGTCTTTAATCAATGTGTGTTACCAGTGATGACTTACGGCTCCGAAACGTGGTCTTTCACTATCGGCCTCATCTCAAAACTCAAAATCGCTCAACGAGCTATGCTCGACAAATGTTTATATGATATTGACGATTTTTGAAATTAAAAATTCATTCCTTTTATTTTTATTAGTTTAATTTAAATTGTACTCTTGACTTATGTATTCAAACACAATTGACATTGTTTATGAATAAATATCTTGTAAATCTTGTACAACTCCTATGGAAAGTGCAATAAGATCCAAAATGAACTAATGGATAAATATTTTGTAAGAATGTGTGTGGTCCGTTCAACTCGCCGGCACTCAGTACTACGGTTACTGAGTGCTGGCGAGTCGAACGCTACAGAACCCGTCTAAAATATGTCATCGAGATGCGTAACAAAGGCGCGGTATCGGAGAGCGCACCTACACTGGTTTTTTGAGCGTTGGACTAGGCCGCGCTCAAGTGCCAAATAGAATAATTAAGACCCTTTTTTGCAGGTAAGTAGCAGGTGCGCGTGCGGTTTTACTTAACAATAGACAAAGGATTAGCCGTCGGGGCCTATTAGAAATCTACAAACTATACTTACTAAATAAAACTGAAATTCCTCACATTTTAGAAGGTGCCGAGGATGCTGGCAGAATTTTCCCGCTATATTGCTAACACTTTTTGCGAGGAAGAAATTCAGAGTTATGAAGTTATGATATTATTCCGCTTGCCCGGTGTATCACAGTCCTTATCAGAATAAGGATGAGAAGCAAACTCCTGAATTGAAACTCTTCATATTTGCGTTTACAACAATTTGCTCACTTCTGTGTTCCGTTTAAATTTAAAACGCAAAGTTTAACCTTTAGGTGGAATTTGCTTTATTTTTTTAAGCTTGGAGCTGTTGCGAACTTTAAGTATTTAAGTAACATTATATTTTAGAATGATAAAGGAATATTTTTTTGTCTTTTTTCGTTTTTCCTGTTTATAGAAATACGTTTCAAAACTTTCCAGTCAAAGTCAAAACCCCAAGAGTTGCAAAACTTTACTGTTTTTGAACTAAATGTGTAAATACCTGTTTTTTTCGCATTTAGTTCAACAGTTTTGCATATTTTTTTCTGTATCAACACACCTTGTGTATTATTGAGATAAAACAAATAATATTTTTTAGATTTTTATGATTATTTTGGTGTGGGAATAGAGAAAGAATTGAAATTTGACAATTTTTCGCCTCAACTGAAATACATAGCTGTCATATGTTAAAAAAAATAGTCTTCCATAAAGGAATATACTTTCTAAACTCTAATATAATCCAGTTCCCCAACTAATCATTCTAGAACATTCTAGAAGCTGGCGCAAACTGAAACCAATCATAAAGTACAATAATGGCCTCAGTAGAATGGACAGACTTATTTAATAATATAATTCCTAAAATCTTTATGCTTAGGAATTATAATATAATTACGTAAGTGTGACAGGGAGGCAACACATCGAACGTGGTTCGATGTGTTGCCTCTCTGTCGCACTTGTAAATTATATTATAATTCCTCAAATCTAATATGATCTAAACCAGTGGTTCATAACCTGGGGGTAATTACCCCCGTGGGGGTAAAACTGGTATTTTACGGGGGTAATAAGCTAACCTAATATAACAATGCAACAAACGTACACGTTTTATTTTTTATTACCATTGGAAGGAAGGGTAAAATCAGGTTCCCTGGTTAGTCATAGGGATGACCGGACTGAAAAGGTTAGGAACCACTGATCTAAACTAATCATTCTAGAACATTCTAGAGGTAGAAGTTGCCGCGACAAGCAAACTGAAACCAATCATAAAGTACAATAATGGCCTCAATAGAATGGACAGACTTACTTAATAATATAATTCCTCAACTCTAATATAATCTAAACTAATCATGGAATTCCTTACCGTCTTCTCTTCGTAAGTGTCAATCGGTCGCATCGCTAAAGGTGAATTTAAAAAAGTTACGGCTTTCTGACGGAACTTGAAATCTAAAAGATGTATGCGGTTAGGTAGTTTTAGTATATATGTATTATATCATATATAATGTATTATATGTATTATATATTTTTTAAATATATATAGCTGTTTACATATTTGTTATATTTCATATCCCATACTTTGTATATACATAATTATGGTAGGATATAGGTTTACCTATCTTGAAGGATATTAAATATTTTATCTTTATGCAGTTTAGTACAGCTTTTATGTCTACCGTTCTCCAATTCTCCCCTTAATTGCTCAAGGGTTAACTGGAAGAGATCCCTGAAAGGGATAAGTTCGCCTTTGTACTAATAATTTGTGTTCTTTCATGTTTTATGTTTTTTTTTGTACAATAAAGTATTTTACTACTACTACTACTACTAATCATTCTAGAACGTTCTAGAGGTAGAAGTTGCCGCGACGAGCAAACTGAAACCAATCATAAAGTACAATAATGGCCTCAATAGAATGGACGGACTTATTTTAACAAACTGCTTTGTTATCTGCTTGGCGGCGGTACGAGTGACAAGATATAGCGATAATAGAGTCTGTGCGGAAAGAGAAGAGTCGTGGAGTGTATTAGGCCCCATACATTCCACGACTCTTCTCCTTCCACACAGACTAGTTATATTGACGATACAAGTGCAAAATTCGCAACGAGTGGCGAATTGTGAAACACGACTTAATGGAGCACCAGATGTACTACTGTAAGCAATAATAAAATCAACCATTGTGAGGAGCTTTCTAACTAAAGAAACATAATGTTAAATAGTTTTTACAAAGAAAACCTAAAAACTTATAATACACGGTGAAATTTTATCAATGATCAGGAGTTGAAAAATATTAATTACCAACCTATAGAATTCAATACGCGAGATCTAATGCAATTTACTTCCCCGTCAAATTAATTTCAGTTAATGATATCGTTAAAATTTATAGCCACTGGATACATGGGTACCCTAATTTTATTGAAGGGAAGTAGGTGTGCGTCAAATGCCATCACTTTGGTGGGGAATTAAACAATTTTGGTGGGGAACAAAACAAAAACAAAAACAGTTTTATCAAATTTTGTCAAAAAGATTTTAAACTCTTTGTAGGTCACTCATTGAAAACGTACCTACAGATGTAATGCAAAATTGTATTCTCGTTCGTATTTGTCATGCTACTTCAGTCAACTTCAATACTTTTTGTACCGAGACTGAATAATTATGCAGTACATTTGCCCTCCTAAGCCGAATAGCGCTATCTCAAAAACAAATGATTTTGGAAATGGAATTTCTCAGTAATAGAAACTAAAGTCTATAAGTTAGCAATGAATTTTCTTTTGTGATAACGCTTTTTTGCTTGGCATCCTGAGGATGCTGGCTGGACGCCTTGACAGTCCAATATTAAAATATTGGGTCAGTATTGTGACGAGTGTACGAGTATTGTAACGTAGCATTGTGATTCCAGTGGTCTAATTATGTATTCACACATATTTACTAACATGTAGTTTTTTAAGTTTAGATATAAGTAGACTAACACAAATATGGATTCTAAAAATCTGAAATAAACAATTTATTTTTTATTTATTTATTTAGCAGGGCAGATTCTGTACCTAAAATGTATAATGCTGTGTCTTGCACCACACTTTCTGGAACTTTCTCGTTCCACACTACAGCTATTGTAGCCATTCGATCCTGTTTCCACATCTGAATGAAAACTTTCTTCCATTCAGATGTCTTTGCTACATAATTATGTTGAAACCTTTGAGGATAACTAGGAAGGCTGGGGTAGAAGAGTTTCTTTATGAGCTAATAATCTTCAGGGCAAATTCTGCTGATGTGTCAATAAATAAAATAGTTTAATATTATACTAGCGACCCGCCCCGGCTTCGCACAGGTTAACAAATTACACCTAAACCTTCCTCAAGAATCACTTTATTGATAGGTGAAAACAGCATGAAAATCCGTTCAGTAGTTTTTGAGTTTATCGGAAACAAACACACAAACAGACAGACGCGGCGGGAGACTTTGTTTTATAAGATGAAGTGATAATGATAACAATAGGGACTACCCTACTAATACTAATACCAAAAGATGAATAAAGTCTAAGGAAAAAACGTGCCTCGGAAATCAAGAAAAAGTCATTCTCGGATAGATGGCGCACACACCTTTGGCCTATGGTCGGCTAGATGGCGTGACGACACCGTTTCATATTTAACAATTTTAACACATAGATATCAATGAATGAACATGGGTCAAAATGATATAAAAATAATAAAATCATTTATCCATATATATATATACATTTTTTTGATAATTTTATACGTTTTCATTTTGAGTTTTAGTCGTGTGTCGATAGATGGCAGTAAATTTACTGTGACTACAAAACTTACTGTGACAGGACCCCTCTATACTATCTATTCTCTTTGCTAATACCTACCTGTATACTAATACTAATCAACATACCCGGGGTTTTGGGTGAGGTATTTTTTTCCACGCACGGTACAGCGACATATAGCGAGTAATTCGACAACTGAAATTAACTCCTTGCAAACAAAACTAGGAAATATACAGTTTGGACAGATACAACATCCTAAGCAAAGCATATACATATCGGCAATACGTTCGTTATGTTATCTCTAATTCGCATTTCAGTCATATTTATGACTCCCCAATCACCCAGATTAGATATTTATGCGTCCCAGGGCTTCGGGCGATAGGCCTGAACAGATGGATCAAATAGTTGTTTGTTTCGATATGTACATCTTGAATTTTAGGAGGAGGAGAATGAAGAATGGAACAGTCACACACACTGATTATATCATCATCATCATCATTATTCATAACAGCCTGGCTCTTGTCGGTGGAGTAATCGCCATTCCGTTCTTCTCTCTGCCACTGTTTTGAGCTCCTGATACGTCACTACGTTAATTTTCTCTTTCACCCGGTCAATATATGCACGTCTCGGTCTTCCTCTGCCTCTCTGTTTTTCTATTATTCCTTCAATTATAGACTTTATGTAAGTATCGTGACGTATCAGTAACACTGGTTATATGGTTGGATATAATAATTCCAAATTTGAGAAGCGATGGAAGCCTAGCGGTAAGCGTGCGACTTTCAATCCGGAGGTCGTCGGTTCAAACCCATGCTCGTGCCAATCAATTATTCGGAACTTATGTATGATAAGTAATATCATTTGATATTCAAGGAAAACATTGAGACGAAAACGGACTAATCTCAATGAAACCTAGTTTCCCCTCTGAGTTGGGAGGTCAGATGTGTAATAGCTTTCGTAAACACTTCTTATAGTGTCTATGCGAATTCTTGGGGTCAGTTGCCAAGCGGACCTCAGACCTCCATGAGCACTGGCAATAAGCCGGGAAAAACGCAAGAAGAATAATTCCAAATCTAGAATGACATAGTTTTATATACATAAGGTCAATGTGGCTAATTCCGTCCTAGGGACTATTACGTCCACTAGCGATTTTTTTGAACAACGAACAACATTGATAATTTCATCGACAAAGCAGCGATTGCTTTTAGTGTCAGCAATCAAAAGGAAATGGTTTTTTTCCCTACGATTGAAAATAAAAAAAATGTAGCTCGTGGACGGAATAGGCCCGTGGACGGAATTAGCCACATTGACCTTAATGTAATGTAAATAGTATGCGACGCCTCTTTTTACGGTACAATTCTTATAGGTCTTGTTTTTATTTTAAATGAATTTAGTCCTTATTTTGATTGAAACGTTACTGCCACTTTAAATAATTCAAACCCTTAATTACTACAATAAATCACGAATATTATTTATCTTGTAAGCACTAAGTAAACATAAATTCAACTTCAAAGATTTTTTTCTTTTAAAAAACATCGATCAATAATCGATAAAATATTTTATTGCTTATGAACTGTTACGTCTGACTAACTTAATGTTTATTGGTTTAGGACGACACTTTGGCTTGTAAAATGACTTTGAAACATATATGTGCAGGTGTTTGTATAGTTGTTATTATATTTTCGGTATGTATTTATTAGATAAGATAGGGAAAGCTGGAAGATACTCCACCGACAAAAGAATAACTCTTAAGTTAATGATGATGATTTATTGTGGTGAAAGATCATTTTCATACTAATAGTAATAAATATTAGTTTTTCTCTTTGACTACTACCGGAATAAATTAAAATTCAGCTTAATTTTTACCTAAGTATATTTTATAAATAATAAATTCAATTAAATAAGTTCTTCCCCAGCCATTGGTTTTTTGATTATATTTCCAATTAATACTTTATCACAATATAGGTATTATTATTCATAATGATATTCCAATTCATACTTGGATTATCTAATAAACATACAATGTCTAGTTAAAAACAAACTTTGTTTATATTATAAATAATGGAATAATGAAAAAATTCACCACTTCCGACAGGAGGAAAATTTTTCATTTTATTCTTTTTATATAAAATGTATAGTATCGCTCGCAGAAAAAAATTGATTACCGTAAAATGGGGTGAGTTACGCCAAATCCGAAGTTCAAATCTCAATAAAAGTTTATTTTTATATTTGGCACGTTGATTTAGTATGAACTTTAGTTTTTCAATGATAATCTGTCGTTTCATATCATAGATTCAACGATAAACACAAAATAGTAGGAAATCCCAGCTCACCCCGTAGTCGGAGTTAGGGGGGATAGGAATTGAATGAGATGAGACAATTGCTAGAATTGAAACAATATTGCAATAGCTTGATTTCTCAAGACGATAAAATATTTACGTAACAATGTGATAACTCTGGTCTAAAAATACCATCTCACCCCCCTACCATCCCTCCTCACCCCATTCATAACCCAACTGCCCTTGTAATCCCTAATACTCACCCCATTTTACGGTAGGAAGTTAAAAAGCTTAAGCGTGCTCTTGTGTTGGAGGCCAGGACTCATTTTGGGTCATCGCGCCAGTAAGTATGTAAGTAAAAAGCTTAAAATTTTAAGGTAGTCAATAGTTCAAGAGCAGATAAGGAAGACATTTCACCAGACATCGCTCAAATCCAAGACAGTGTATCAGCCGTCAAAAGTTTGATAAACAAAGTGATTAAAAACTATAATCAGTTGGATAAACTCGCTGTATCAGATGTAGAATCTGATGATAACAATGATTCTGAGAACAAACAACACATTGACGAGGGAAATAAAGGCAGAATATTTAGGGCCACAACTGATAATCAGATTCTGATGTTAAATCGCAAGCCACCTTTATTGTTTTCGTTTTCTGGTAAATTAAAGAAAGGTGCCGCCAGAGAAATCAAAGAGATAAAAAGTATAGATATATCAAAAGAAAATGATAACATTCGTAATTTAGAAACAGATTCCAAAGATACAACGGATACTCAAATAAAATTAAGAAATGTTGAAGATGACAATGATCATAAAGACGAACGCTCATCAGAAGTCAAAGATTATCACGACAAAGAAAATTCTAATGGAGAACCATATTCTAAGCAAAAAGTTTTAATCGTACACGTAGGAAAAGGAAAATCACATCAGCTTAAAAATCCTACATCAGCTGCAAGGCAACAATATATTTCTTCAAATATACCTAAGGTAATTTGATTTAAAACCTAAATTTAAAAGTTATTTCAAGCAGGATTTGATGGCACTTTTAAGAGGGAGTGTCCAAGCCGTGGGCGTGGACTTTGATAAATGAAGGTTTATTTAAAGTACCTACTTCAGGTACATTAAAGAATGTACGTGACATACATTTGTCAAACATTTACATGTATCAAACATTTTATTTATAACAAATCCTTTACCTCCAGAAAGTTGTTTTTGATTACAGAGAGATTTTACAAAAAAGATTACAAAATCGGAAGAAGTGATTCAAGATTCTCACTCTGAAGAGGACAAGGCGATGGAAAGCGAAATTAAGAAAGCTAACTATTTACGGCAGGCCTATGCCGATGCATGCCATCAAGTTGTAGTTCGGAAGTGTTTAAGGGTAAATTTTCACTGTTATCCTTTTTCTTTCATAAAGCACTCAAAGAACATAATATAATAGTCGAACACTTTGCGATTTAAGAGGAATTTCCTCCCATGGACGCTACAGCTGTGGAATGAGCTGCCGAGGTTTTCTCGAGGGCCACATCATGAGGTTCTTCCAAAACAGGCGTTTACAAGCTTATAAAGGGTCGGCAACGCGCATGTAGTTGCAGGCGTCCATAGGCTACGGTATGCCACCGACGTGGTATAAAAAAAAGAACAAAGAGAGTTCGTTATCGTTAAAAACAAGAGCCATTTCTTTTACACCCGTAAAATTGTAACTTGTTCTTCTATAAATTGGTGTTCTACAAAAGCAACATCAGCAATAGGCTTCATTCTAAATAAACTAATTGGGCCATTTAGATGATACATTCTACATTCGGCCTTGCATTAAATAAGGGTCAACTGTTTTTTATATGTTAATAGCAACAAAACGTCCTTGTTAAATTCAAGTTTCTGACCTTGAAAGCCTACCACCAGGGCCATTATCAAATACTTGACCCAAGAAATTTTCAGATATTTTTTGATTTTGACAATTTTCTTTACTAAACTTATGTTACGGCAAAAACATTAAGAGAAATTTTAAGCGGACTAAATGATGGAATTCACCACCTTTCTTCTGGGCACCCTACCAAGCGATCAGGACTTTTTTAATTAATAATAATAATAACTAATTATAAGTTTTTTTATTATGTTTGTACCCAATGTGTTCTGTTAAAAATTAAGTTAAATAATTTCAGACATTACGGGCTGTGTTAAACGACGTATGTTCAAGAAGTAGAAAATGCAGTTCAAAGTATAAAGAAGACTTTAGAGAATTCGGCCACGAGGGTTGCAATAAGCAGTTCGGTAACCAAAAGTCTGCCTGCAGAATAGGTCTCGATTTTGATACAGATACAGGTATATTATATAATTATTTTTATTTTTTCATTATCAACATCATCATCATATCAGCCTTTTATCGCCCACTGCTGAGAATAGGCTCTTCTATTACACCTTTTGTTCCGGTGCTAAGCTAATTTTACCCAGAAGTGATCCGTGATCTTCCAAATGTCGTCTACCTAACGAGCCAACAGAAGCCAGGCGCCCGTAAGCAGCAACCATTCCGTTAACATTTTGTTCCGCCTACCATCACTCTGACTGGATATATGTTCCATCCTATCATTTGGCAATGTGTCATGCTTCATGTCTTTGTTTTTAGCTTTTTCAATATGAAAGTTCTCCGCATTCTCTTGGACTAATTTGGAAAATTTTCTTTCAATCATCATTATCTTGCAAATCATTTTCTTTTTTTTTTCTAGACTCTGAAAAGCAAATGAGAGCAAGACATTTTGACTCTAAAAAGCAAGAGAGACCAAAAACAGTTGTAAAAGAGGTAAATAATTAATAGAACTAACGATATTATTAAGAAAGTGCATCATTTTGTACCAAATTAAACAAAAAAATATAAATTTACAAGCATTTGCTTGTCAATTCTCAATCTATGCGCTTAAATTATTTTGACACCTTGAAACCCGGTTAATTGGGACCTGCAAAATTGGGAAATTTATATATTTGCCACCAAAGATCCGCACCTTGTCACTTAAAATCAAAAGGCCTCTATAATTGAAATAATGGAATATCTTTAAATAAATAAAAAATAAACTAGTCATTAATTAGCTACATAGGAATTACCTTATTAATTTATTTATTTACTAATTAATTAGGTTAACTGGAAGAGATCCATCAAAAGGGTAAGTTCACCTTTGTACTCAACTTTTCCTAATTTAACGGCCTAGCGGCCTACTAGCCTGTTCGTACCAGGATGTGACCCCCTCACGAAGCAGGAGGTCCCAGGTTTAATTCTTGTTTAATTTATTTGTGTGCTCACCACTGAGCTCTTGACTTATAAATGTTTTCAATTCATTTGAGTAGGTATTTATAGATATCTATTTATCGTATAGTGCTTAAACTCACAATGCAAGTCTAATTAAGCTTACCGTGGGGCTAGGTCGATTTGTGTAAGATTGTCCAATAATATTTATTATTAATTTATTGTTCTCAGAAAAAGACACCTGAACACGCCGAAATTCACGAAGTGAACATCCTCCGAGACAGATTCGAGAAATTATGCAAAAAGGCATCTTTCACAAAATGTAGAGCGGCGTGCAAACACGCTTCAGTCAAAACTTGTAAGCAGCACGAATGTGTCAGCGCTAAGGAGAAAGCGTTGAAGAAATCTTGTAAAACTCGGTGTCAGGACACATATGCTTATAAAGGAGGATCGGATGAGAGTAAAGATGAATCTTCATCTGCATCTACGGTTGACGAAGTGTCGGAATAGGCTATGGAGCCTTCCGGCCTGGCCACGGCATTGCGCGACGGGCTTCGGCTAAAGCGAAAACCAAAGGTGGGAACGAAAGGTCTGATCTCTGTCATCTCTGTGTCTCGTTCCAACCTACGGTTGTCGCCTTAGCCGAAGCCAGTCGCGCAATGTCGTGGCCAGGCCGTTCGCCCTACTGAATGCGCTTCTGGTGTCAGCACCGGAGTGTGACCTGCTCGCGTGGCGATTGGCGGATGTGTAGAAACTGTAGAATGCTTGAGATTTTGTGAGATGACGGATAAAAGGGAGTCTAGTATTTTAAATGTTAAATCTTAGTTGTACTTAAGTAATGTATCGTTTCACAGTGCATTAGTTATAAGACTAGCTGTTAGGTATGCAAATAATAAACAAACAAATTAAATAGAGTTGTGTATGATTATTCATACTTTATTATATAAAACCTTAGAGTCCCTCGGAGTACCGTGTAGCGTGAAGTGGCGCAGAGGGTACAGTGGCGTACTCTTGTGTTCCAAGGCCCAGTTACCCAAAGAGGCCAAGATCCTTTTGGGGGTCACTGAGCCAGTGAATTAAGTAAGTATTACATTAAACACCCCTATGACGGACGGAGCACCAATAATCAGACGTACACAAAATTATGATGATTTTTTATGCTTGTAAAAAATTGCCCTTTGCTGAAAAATGTTTGATATTTGATGTAACAATGATGATTAGACAAGCTCCAAGTAAGTTTTCTTTTAAAGCGGATGTTGCTAAGCATTTACTAAAACAAGAGTTCTAATAATATCCATCATTATTATATTTATAGTATGTATTGTATAAATATGTGGTAGTTTATATATATTTTACTTATTTATGTAGTTTATATGTATAGTTTTCTTTTTTTTAATTCGCTAATTTTTTAATAGGTATATTTATATCTCTGCACCAACTGTAGATATCTCTGTTTGGCCCTATGGTTGACTGGTAGAGAATGCCATTTGGCATTAAGTCCGCCATTTGTACATTGTTGTATATATTTTGTGCAATAAAGTTTAAATAAATGAATAACATCATGTTTGAAACACTGGCAACATTTTACCATAAAATAAGAGTCATAGAGATGCTTAAGTTTTTTCAGCCTATCTACAGGATGATTCAGGAGACATGAGCAGGACTAACACTGCGCATTTCGTAAATTATAAGCAACTGCTTCGTACCAGTATTAGTGAGGTTAACGTTAATTTTATAGGCGTGTTGAAAAAAAAAAGTTATTAATTTATTTACGTCATGCATGGTCACCCTAAAATTAGAATACTAAGCTAGGTACCGATATGCGTGTCAAGTTCAATGTCATCACTGTCATCACGGTTTAGTTACTTTTGAAAAGTCGTATATCACTCAAGTTTGACAGTTTATTTTCTTCGTAATCAAAATGCTGTCATTACGGTTAAAGAGGTTTTATGTTTATTAATTAGCTCTTGTAGGGTGACCATGATTGTAGAGAATTAAATTTGCCCTCACCAAAAAGTTAAGAAATAGGAAAAAGTGCGATTGTTTCACCTAAATACGACGCACAGTCGATCGATCAATTATGAGTTACTGAGTGTGCAGGATTAGTCCTGCTCACGTCTCATGAATCACCCTGTATTATAATTTGTGTAGTTTCCAAGCAAAAAGTCCCATTGTGTCGCTTGCCATAAGGACGCTTCGACAGATTATTCGTATAAAGATACAAGCAAGTCTCGACCTTATGGTAAACGACAAAGCTCACTTTGGTCAAAAGTCCCAACTTTTCACTAGAGTTTGACATATTTTGCGCAAGTAATTTCGCGCATTATGTGTAATTTTTTCTTTTGATTCTACGACGGCAAAATAAATCGGATGTTCCACGATACGAATGCCAATGTATACATGTTGTAGCCAAAGAGGCTACTTTATGAAACAAACTATTTATATATATAATCCTGGTCACTACGGCACCAAAAATGTACCTTCCCCTCTACTAACTATTCTACTTTAATAGAACTCAACCAGAATTGATTATAAATTAAGAAAAATAGATTAATTTGGCCATGTGATCGTCTAGTGAAATTAATACATTGTGAACCTTAGTACCCATCGTCTTTTATGTGCAGACTGATTAGATTTGGATTCAAAATATTACCCCTAAAATACCCTATGTAATTGTAAATATTGCTACTGTAATTTATAAATTATAACACTATCGTATGAAAAACAAAATCATATGAAGAATAAATAATAAATTATATTTTTTAGATTTTATCTCCTACCGAGCCCTACCGTGACCAGTTACCATGAACAGTAGTATAAGCCCTTGTTGTTTGTAATTATATTTTCCTTTTATATCCATTCGCTAACCTAGCTAGCTAAAGGAAAATATTTATATGTAAATGATGCAAATATTAATACGTACAAACATACTTTATCTACTGTCACGCCTCGGATGAAGACGGGTCTCTAAACTAAATAATACCTATTTTATTTTGTTTTGTTTTGAATAGGTATTTCTAAGCACTATGTAATATTTACTTTTATCTGCGTTTCGGAACCTATTTTCAGACAAGAAGAAACGCCAAGAAACTCATCTGGATATTCTTACTATAAATGTATGGAATACTGAAGCAATCGTCTATTAAACATGATTTAATACCCTTAGTTACCCCGATATAGAAAAGCTCAAATTGTCACTAGTGAACTGCTTCGCCTGTCACTAGCTCCCTATAACAAAATTATTTAGTATTTCCTCAAATAACTTTGTTCCCCTATCTCACCCAATATAATAATGTATTACCTTTAAATCATATCTAATGTACGAGCCTCAGTAACCCATCCATATGCTACTGAAACTAGACTTTAATTTTATTCTGTATTTTAAAACAGTTAACACTCTAATGATTTTAACACTGTGTGTAACCAAAATATATGTGAGAGAATAAATAATAATAAAGAAAGAAATAATAAATAACCCTAACTCCCAAATAATGACTCTACCCTAACTCTACCCCAATGTCCCTATTCTAATGTGTAAATCTAGAGGCGAACCTCTATCTTTACAGGGAGGAGTGTGTGTAAGAGGGACCCTAATTTAAGCTGTAAACGTTCGGCCGACAAAACCGAGGTATTGCAAACCCTAGTGTCTGTGTGATTGCCTCCCTCCGCAGTGTAGGCCGTAGCCAAGGGTACTGACGAATAAGGCGCCCTATTCCAAATATAAAATGTGAATATATAAATATATATAACAAGACCACGCTTCTTCAATTACCAACAGATTTCAGTGAGTAAAGATTACTCCTAATGATCCACACGTGAGATCCTCACATCCCTCTGTCAGACCTTGAAGAGAACGTAAGAGGTATAATCGTCACCTGTGTAGGTAAAAAGGTTGACGCCAGGCCCCTCTCGCGACCTGGACCTAACACTCTACTGGATTCCCGGAAAAGCCTGTTTATCACCGCTAGGTTAGGCGTTTCCGGTTGATTGACCGTGCAATCAGACACTAATCTGGCTCTAAAACACAAAAAACACCAAAACACACGTAAGTATTTACACTGAACTAACAATTGAACAGTCTGACAAAAAGCAGCATAGTAGCTACGTAAAGTCAAACATCCAATCGTCAAAATAACACCTTTGTTTTAACGTCTACGGGCGAGCCAGAGATCGTGACAATCCGACGGACAAAAATAGAATAACCAGTTCCCAGCTTGGCGTGGGGGTATTTATAACCATAAAAGACATTAACGAAACGCGTTTGACGCATTTGACGCGTTAGGCGCACTTCAATATAAGATCTTTGTTATTTATTTCCTTTAAACTCGAGTACCAATCTTGAGTAGTTTTAGCAAAGAGATGTGATTTCCATAAGACAAGCAAAGTCAAAAGAAACCCTGTGCCCCGGAAACCAAGACAAAGTTACTCTCTAACAGATGGCGCCACTCCCTTGATATTAAACAATTCTAACTCACATCAATGTAAAAAAAAAACACGGATCAAAGCACATGACGGTCCAAAATTAATAAAAATCATTTATGTCTATATGTAAATATATAAGTTTTATGGATATTTTTATACATTTTCATCTTTAGTTTCAATACTGCGTCAACAGATGGCAGCATAACCTTCGCGACTACAAAATTCACCGACAGTAATTCTCTATATACATTCCATTCTCTTTGGTTTCAGCGAATCACTTTTTCTGATTAATAGCCCACTACGAAACTTGACTCTGTTAAGTTTTTTGTTTGTTGTTTCGGATTTCTCGTGAGAATGTTTTGTTTTTATTTAAAATTAATTTACTGAATGCATACATTATAGTTACTTACATGTATTTATTTTAATTAACATTTGTACATAATAATTGAGGTTTTAAAGTTTATGAAAATATTATCGATTGATCAGCTGTGTCAATCATTATTTATGTTAACTAGATCAGCTAGTGCGTCTAGTTACAGTCGCCCCCTCGAGAATTTGCAATGTATGTGCATACACATACATGTAGAATTCTCGGACCCTATTCGAATAAAAATGAAAATTATATCCTTAATTTATTGGTATTATCCCCTTTTTTCCCCCTTGTATACTAAACGTGTGGTGTATAATGTGTGTTTAAACCAATACTCATTGATTGTGATTGATTAGATATAAAACTCAGATCATTGAATTTTAATAATGTATTATGATTATCTTTTCGTCACGATTTTCCTACCAGTCTAGGGTATTGGGTCGTGAATCCAATAAACTCTAGTAGCTCGATTTTATGGTTTCATCCTAGTCTATGGATCTTTCTATCCGACGACTTAACCACATTGTCCGGTTAATAAATGAACCAATAAAACCTCCCTTCACAAAGTAGAAAAAACATTTGGTATAAGTACTGGGATACTCATTCTCCATTAATCAAAATCCAATCCGAATTCCATTACCAAATCATCCCTCCCAATCAAGTTTTCTTGGAAAATGTCACATACATGAACAAGATATTTGACTTCAAACTTACTCCCATATTAACAATAAAGTGTTAAAGAAACCTAAAATACCATGATAATATCCTGATACTTGTATCAAAATATTACCTTCACAAACATAACATAGGTTTAAATCAAAACTACTATGTAATGTTTGTAAATAGATCCTAATAAAAATATTTATACATGAAAATAAAAAATAATAATATAAAAAATATATTTTATAACTACCTACAGTACTATAAACACTTCACCATTATAACATATGAAAATAAGTCTTACTTGTAGACATTTTAATACATCTTTATATTTAATAAATAATAAGATAAATCCATTTTTTATATAAAACCATATCTCAAAAAGCTCTATAAAATATATTTAAAAATAATGCACCAATAACTCTTTCGCATATAATAATGTGATAATGCATGTTCGTTGACATGTCATCATCGTGTTTTGATATCAAAGATCTTATTCACGATGAGGTGTGTAATTAGTCATGGGCTTAGCTTCTTGTGGAGTGTATAGTCAACAAAAACTACCCTTTGAAATGGGTCGAATCGTCATACGATTTTAGCCTACTGATAAGAATTTGTTGACTATTTTGTGTATTATTCGCAACAAAATACCAACAAATCCAGGTTGATTGCAATCTGACATTTGCCTAACCGTAAAAATCATTCATACAAAAATACAAAATTTCACACACTTCTTGCAAAATCTCCAGATATCCATCAATCTATTATTATAATTAAATAAGTTAATAATCTTTCATTGCCTTTCAATTGCCAGTTCATTCAATTCTTACTAAGCCATTTCTACAGATAGCCAACGTCAATGATTTGCAATCAAAATAAAATGCATCAAATAAAACTTAATTTTTATTTATGAAAAAAACAATATTTCTGACATAACCCCAAGCTCCCTGCTATTTATTATAAACAATACCAAAAAAATGTATTTGCATAACTATTTATATTGAAGTTAAAAAATTCAGTTGAAATAACGTTAATACCATGTTAGTTAACGTTGCGTTATTACATCTTACTATGGCAATACAATAACTCTTTATTTTATTATGGCAACCCCGCAAAGATGCGCCTCGAAAATGATAATGGAGAGATGCATCGCGCGTCTATCTGTCCGTTGTCATTGAACAGTTTTAAATTTTACCCGATGTAGTGCAATTGGGTGTTATTGTGAAGTGTAGTGCTATAGTGAATTTTGTTGTTGAACAAATAATTGGTAAGTTTGAATGTATTTCTTACTTTTTATTTCTATATTTTATCTAATCATTTATGTATACAACTGAACTCGTTAATTTTGTATATTTATGCCAATGTTTCTGCATTATGTATATACCACATGTATTATTTTATCGCTAACTCTCGCGTGAACTATTTATTATATAGTATTATTTTTAAAGTATTAACCCCAAATATATTTTTGTTCTCTTGACATGCAGAGTAAGATAAATATTGAATTTCATGTTTTTAATAAATAGTTATTATATTTGATGTTAATGTAACAAATTTTATGTTAAAGTATTTATTTAATATTCAAAAATACCATTGTATTAATATTTTATATAACCTATTTCTAAACATGTTAATTCTTTGTACATTTACACTATAAATACTAGACATGCCAAAAATATTTGCAACTATTCGGCATTCTACCTAGTCAACCACCTTTGCTGAATAATCAGTATTCAATCTAAATCACTATTCATGATATATTTATTCGATACTTGTGTATTTTTACTATCTAAATTAATTAAATAACACTTTATCTCTAACTTTGTACTCAAAACACCACGCATTTCAACAGCAGGTAAAGATCCCTTCGAGCCGTTGGCTGATTTTTTGTTACAAACTCCAACATGTGCATTCAATATGACCCTTCTGTGTAATTCTATTGTTTTAAACGGTTCTTTGTTTATACGACCGATGACTTCAAATCCAACTTTCTAAATTTTATGACTTCAACATGTTTTTATGACAGTGAATATTGATATTTACTTAAATCCAAGTTTAAAATATTTTAAATGATTTTATTACAATTAATTTGTTTGCTAGCAACATCAGTGAATACTATAAGTACTCCCCTTGCTTTGCTTGCTTTGTCTATGGCGTCCACAGTGGCGCCCCCTGGGATAAACCATAGGTTACAAATTGTCAATTTGTTATACGCAACGAAAAACCCTCATTTGAAGTGTTAACTTGTGTTTGTGAAGTGTACACTATTCAAAAATGCGACTTAAAGAAATTGACTACAAGATATTGCAATTCCCAATAATTTGGGACATCAATAATTTATATCATGGTGATGAATTTCTAACCGAACTTGCCCGTCTAGATCTTTTAATACTGTGTATGAAAGACGAACCTCACTATAATTTTAAAATGCTTAACAAGAAAATCAGGAATTTCAAGGACCGTCTCCGCAGATTAAGGGTATATAATTTTGTTTGTATACATTTATTTAATTATATTTATATTAAATAATTATATAACTATTTACATCATTATTATATTATATGTATATTTTGAGAAATATTTTATTTTAATAATCTGTTAATTTTTATTACAATACTGTTTAACGCTAAAACGAAAACATTTTTTTTGTTATAGGAAAAACTAGTCGCCAACGGACAACGATTCAGATACGTTATACAAATAATTCAAGCAGCTCCGGGGTCTCCACACCACGCTGTTATTGATATTGAAGTAAGTATGATTAACAAATCAATAATGTTATTGATGTATAAACATGCTTATTGCATTTAACTATGTTTATTTATTTTACAGCCTTCACCAAGTTTGCAAAATATACTTTTTGATATCCCGGAGCAAGTAGTTGAAAACGAAGAACCTCCGCTGGATTTCAACGTAAGTTGTTTAAATTTGAAATACATTTATTTTACTTTCAGATTCCATAGAAACTTAATAATGTTTATTTGATTATTATTTTTCAGGCCCTCATAAATGAGTCCGGACTGTTAGACGACGTGGGTGATCCTATTTGATTCAACATTTTATGTAAGTAATACTCGGTTCTTTCTACTATCATACATTTTTGTTTTAATCTAAAGAACAATGTTTTTCTAGGAATGTCAACTTGGTAGACCACGGTCAGTTCTTTCAGTACATAGTATATATTACGTAATGCTAATTTATATTTAATATGTTATATTATCCTACTGCCATTTTAATTACCCATAACATATAGATATGATTGGTAAATTGAACTCATTAGTTTACACCATATTATTTTTCTCGTTTAAAAACTTTGTTTACACTAACACGATAAGAAAGCGTCGTCACACACAGTTAAAGGAGTACCTGCTAACCTTTTTTTTTTCCGATCTTTTATAAGTGGCTGAATGCGTCTCACGATGTCTTTCAGCTATTTTTAGAACTATTGTTTTGATTTTAAGATTTTTAAATTTTTACATAATATGATTTCAGGATACGTAAGGCGTTCGTGTAAGATGATTATATGTAATTAGTCTTCCTAATTATGAGACAACATTTTCTAAGTAAGTTTGCTTTACCTAACCTAACATTTTTCAATTTTATTTAAATACAATAATTATAATGAACTATATCGCAATAATCAAACATTTACTGTAATTATTTTCTAATGAATTTTTTTTACAACAACTTTTTTTTTTTATTAAAAGTACTATAAATGTATGTCTTATTTAATATGTTATTGATAATTTTCATCTACTGAAATGTATGTCTACCAAAATAATTACAAAACATCTATGTTCTCTGTCTAAACTGAATACTTCCCGTTTTCCAGATGTTCCACATGACAAAAGACCGAGTGTCGCTGAATGCTGTTCCTTCATTTTATTTTAAGGTAATTAAAATGCTTACTTATTATTAACATACCAAAAACGATACTATTTATAATTAATATACTTTTCAAAATGATTTAATGAATTCAAGATATTTACTTTTCATCTCTCTTTTATTTAAAAGATATTTTGATTATATATTTTAATTAATTATTTTTTTTTATAATAATAATAAAAAATATATTTTTTTTTTGTGAAAATCCACTACCGCTATTTGTGCCTTCGGGTAACATTAGGTAGCCCAACCCTTTAATATACATGCTTAAAGGGTTATTGTAAATTAACATATTTCTTTTTTATGATAATTACCATTACACAAAATCAAAGTTATTACAAAATCAAAACCAAAGTTAGTTGCCTATTCTACGTGTATATGAATGAAGCGACTTGTATATGTGAATAGTGTTACTTTCACACATACGGACTACTGTTATGCCGGATGTGGATGGAAGACCCTATTCTAACCTACCTACTTATTTTTACAATTTTTTTTTCTTTATTTCTAAAAATTCTTTATTCTAATTTGACACTTTGTTTTTTTCTTAATAGCTATTAAAAATCTCTATAACAATATTACGTAGTTCCAAAAATTATTTATTCTAATTAGACATTTTTTTTATTAAAAACCTTTATAACAATAATGCTTATGTATACATTTTTTTTTCATTTAATAAAATAAAATTCTTAATGATTTCAGCTACAATACAACATTCAGCGCCTTCGCACTCGACTCGCCTTAATAGAACTTCCGTGCTACTATTCTAAACTTGGTAAGTACATTTAAACACGTCATTAATCTCTATGTTATATATTAGAAAAATTCAAAAATATTACTCAATGTCTAATACATCTATCCTTATAATATTTAACCTATTTTTTTTTTACTTTTTAATTTTTTTTAAAAGTTATTTTCTAGTCAAACCTTTTTATCAACATTAAAACATAACAATTAGTTCTGTTTATCTAATTAACATAACAATAAAAATACAGTCATTAACAAATGTCAGTTAAACATTACATTTTAATGAACGTTCACCGGATCAGCTATTTTTACTCAATTCGCCTTTATAATATCTTGACAAATGTATTGTATTGTATTTACCTCGGTATATATTTGTATATGGATCTACTAAAATATATACGTTTGGATAGGGAATTGCGGCAATTACATAAGGTCCCTCATAAATTGCTTCGAACTTTTTTGTTATCTTTTGCTGAGCATTTGATTTATTTAACTTTTTTATTTTAACCCAATCCCCTATTTGAAATTGAATCAGTCTATAATTTTGATTAAACTTTGCCTGCCTTATCTCAGCTGCTTTCTTTAAATTTTCTCTAACCTTTTGCCTAATGTCCGCTATGTTTTTCTTTATATGACTAATAATTTCCTTCTCAAATGTTAATTGCGTAGGCTGACCATACATTATTTCACATGGAGTGAACCCTGTACTATCATGAAACGTATTATTATATAGAGTTTCTATCTTTGGTAATATTTTCACCCAACTTTGATGTCGTTTTTCACAGTAAGTCCTGAATAATACTCCAAGTTGTCTATTCACGCGTTCTGTAGTATTTGGACGAGGATTTCTAACTGTTGTATATATAGTTTTGACCCCCTTTTCTTTCATAAAACGCCTCCATTGATCACTAATAAACTGCGAACCATTATCTGTTAAAATTGCTTTTGGTTGAATGATTTTAAAGAATTTTTTCATACTAACTACCACAGATAACGCTGTAGCCTTCCGTAACGCAAATAGTTTGATGAATTTACTAAATGAATCTTGAACTACCAAAATATAGCTCATTCCGAACTGTCCTGACGGTAAAGGCCCATAAAGATCCGCCATGACTAAATCTCCGATATCATTACTCACTATTGACTTACACGGTCCTACGTGTTTGATATTATCATTTTTCACCATTTGACAAGTATGACAAGTTCTTATTAGTTTTTTAACATCTTGCGTAATACCCCTCCAATAAAATCTATCTTTTATGTATTTTATGACCTTGTAAGCCCCTTGATGACCCATTTCTAAGTGTATTTGTTTTATTATATCCGATACTAACATTCTTGGCAAAAATATAACTTTATTTGGACTATTATCGGGTGTGAAGTACAATACACCATCCTGTAATGAGCATCTTTGAATTATTCGACCGATTCTATCACTAATATCACCATTTTCTAGACCTTGAATTATTTCGTCAATTTCGGGATCTTGTTTTTGTAATTCTTTAACCTTTTTTAATTTACTTATCAATTCTTTATTTATTTCTGTTTCAGTATAAAGAATCTCGGGCAGCCGTACCTTATCTTCCTGCAAAAGATCAGTTTGAGGTGGGTATCTAGATAACACATCCGCTCCTATATTATCTTTGCCTTTTATGTGTTCAACTTCATATTTAAACTGCTCTAAGTAATTGATCCAACGTATTACTCGCGCATTATATAATTTCCAATTTTTGACAAATAGTAAAGCCTTATGATCCGTTTGAATAATAACCTTTGAACCTCTCAAATAAGTTTCGAACTTTTCTAAACAGTTAATAACGGCATAAAATTCTTTTTCAGTCGTCGAATAATTTAATTGAGCCCCTCTTAGAGATTTACTATGAAACCCAAGAACTCTCATTTCCCCATTATCATCAAGTTGATAAAGTATGCCTGATAAGCCGATACCTGAGGAATCTGTTTGCAAATAATAAGGTTTGCTAAAATCAGGATGTTGTAATTGAATAACATCTACGAAAGTCCTTTTTATTGTCTCAAAAGCTTTTTGTTCATTGACACCCCACTGCCACGTCACTCCTTTTTTCAATAAATGACACAATGATTGTACATTTTCGCTATAATTAGGGATAAATCTTCTATAAAAGTTACACAGTCCCAAGAAAGCTCTTAATTGTTTTATTTTTCTTGGAGCTGGAAATTCCTGTATCGCTTTAATTTTATCCGGATCGGTTTTTATTCCATCTACTGATACTATATATCCTAGCATGTGCACCTCTTTACATAGAAATTTGCATTTTTCTAAATTGCAAGTTAGGCCCGCTTTTCCTAATTTTCCCAACACTATATCTAAGTGTTCCAAATGTTGTTGCAAGGTACCGGTAGTAATTATGGCTAAATCGTCCAAGTAATTGACACAAAATTCGCGAACGTCATGACCAAGTATGCAATCCATAGCACGACTAAAACTTCCCACAGATGTTTTGAGTCCTTGCGGCAACACGTTATACACGTAAGATTTCCCATTAAAACTGAAACCTGTATATTTTTTACTTTCTTCCGATAGTGGTATTTGAAAGTACGCATTATTCAAATCAATTACGCTTATAAATTTCGCTCCGTGAAATGAGTTTAATACGTCCAATTGTAAAGTTGGTTTTTCGGTTTCAGATATCATGTTCTTATTGATTTCACGCGCATCTAATAAGACTCTTATTGTTCCGTCTTTCTTTAATGTAAATGTTAACGGACTACAGTATTCAGTTTGTGAACGACTAATAATTCCCTGTTCTTCTAATTCGCGTAATTTTAATTCTATTTTCTCGCGATACGCATATGGCACGGGGTACGTTCTCTTTACTACAGGTGCGCGTGATTCCATTTTTATCACATGTTGATAGCAATTAGCCCTGCCTAATTTTGAATCAAATAATGTTTTATGTTTTGTCAATACCGAATGTAAAGCTTTTTTCTCACTTTCTACTAACGGTATTCCGACTTTACATGTCACTTGCGTTTGAGATTGATTTGACGACTCTATACTGCATTGATCTTGCCATCCATTATATCGATCATGAAACGGTATCCAAGTAGTTTCACCTTTATATTCGACATTGACTCCACATTTCTCTTTTCTTAGGTCAATCGATACTACATTTTCCTTAATCCAGTCAAATCCTAATATCACTGGAAAACTTAGATTAGGTATTACTACAAACCCGATTTCCATCTGTAAATCATTTATACCGATAGGTAGTAATGCTGTAATTTTAATGTCTTTACTTTTGTGCCCTGACGCTGATTTGATATTAAAAGGCTTGATCGGCATTACTGGAATTTCAGGATATTTATTTTTTACAACCTCCCAAAATTCCTCAGACATAGCCGTCACATCGCTACCTGTATCTAGCAAAGCTCTTATAAGAAAGTCTCGCATACGTATAATTACTTCACTCTTAAACGAACTTGATTCCGGAATTTCTTTTTCTTCCTCAAACACGGACGCGATAAATTCATCATCTACATCAAATTCTACCAATTCACTTTTTAATTTTAAAACGTTAATTAAATCATGTAACCCTATTAACTGGATCTTTTCTAAATTACTGTAACCTAATCCCACTCCTTGTTCACCATTGACTATTTCTAGTTCTATCGGCGCTCGCAACCCATTATTATTTTTTCCTAACAATTGGCCTGGCAACCAATTCATTCTATACATCATTTTTAGAATTTTGACCCTATCATCTGTTTCTGTAGCTGACCCGGGGACGTTTTTATCAGCAGATATTAGTTTTCCGAATCGTCGATAACTATTTCTTGCTCTATAACAGCTGTCGTTGCTTCTGGTTTCCGCCAATTTTGATATTGTGTCTGGTTTTTTCTCATAGTCTGATTAGATGGTTTCGAGGCCCCGGACGTTGATGGTACTGCTCGCGGCTCTTGTTTGTTTACGTCGTCCATCGCGCGTAGAAACTCGGCAGCTTCAAAGATAGTAATAATTTTTGATGACGCAAACGCTTGTTGTATATAACGAGGAAAGTGCCTCATTATATCAGTAACTAATTGATTCTCCGAGATAACATATGTCAACATTTTTGCTTGTCCAATCATTTGCACAAAATAATCATGCATACTATTTACTTTTGTTTTATCCCAAACTCCGTGAACAATATTCCTGCGTAATTCATTTTGTTCATGTGTCCCCCAGTAGGATTTGAGAAAGTCGGCTTTGAATTCTGCTACACTGGTCCACCTGTCTTTATACAATCTGGCCCAATCACGAACTGTTCCCTCTAAACATTCGAGAACCGATTCTATTTCATTTCCATCAGATACGACCCTTTTAAGATATATTTCTAGGTCTTCTAGAAATGTCACTGGATGCGATTTAGTTTTGCCGAACTTGGGACGTTCCATATTAGTGTTTTTAATATTGTATATGATTGTTTTCTTCTCTTCAGTAGAGAGCTCCTTTTCACTGCCTGAAACTGGTTCAATATGCTCTGTCTCTTCCATGGGTTGCTCCGATGTATCTGCAGTCTCTATAGCTTCCACTTGTACAGGACTAATTGCCGTTGCAAGCTCGTTTCGTAGTTGACTAAGCCCTGCTGTCATTTTCTGTTCGGTCTGTTTTAGCAAATGATAGAACAATCCACGTCTAACATCTGGTTTCTTCTTTATGCTTCTACGAGGTACTCGTGCTTTTTGATTTACCCGCTCAACAGTACTTCTCTTGAATGACGGCGTAGTTTGCTGTATGCTTTGATGTGTAGATTTAGACTTAGCTGCGGCCTTTCGCTGTCTTGTAGACCTCTCCATTTTAATAGATTTTTAATTAATTAACTCACTTTTTGACACTGTTTTAACACTAATTTTCACTTATTTAAAACACTTAATAAACAAACTTATTTAACACTTATTTTTATTTTTATAAAATAACACTTATTTAAACACTTAACTTTCACTGGTTTTCTACACTGTGTTGATAGTTTAGTTTTAATACATATATGTATATGTCCGTACATATACAAATATGCCTATATTTGATTGTTAAAATTTAACTATCGCCCCCTATTTTCTTTTGGACTCGTATAACGCATTGTATTTTTAGCTAGTTTTATTTGTCTATTTATACTAATGTATTTTTATGTTTGTTTCAGGTGACGTAAATCCCTAACACGCAAGCTACGTCAATACAATGAAGCCACGAGGAGGAGAAATTGATATTGTAGTTAGATACTAGTATATAGAAATATTTTATTTTATATTTAATTAAATCCAAATCAAATCAACTCACATTCCAGTTTTCTTACGGCAGCAAAAATGTAGCCAAAGAGGCTACTTTATGAAACAAACTATTTATATATATAATCCTGGTCACTACGGCACCAAAAATGTACCTTCCCCTCTACTAACTATTCTACTTTAATAGAACTCAACCAGAATTGATTATAAATTAAGAAAAATAGATTAATTTGGCCATGTGATCGTCTAGTGAAATTAATACATTGTGAACCTTAGTACCCATCGTCTTTTATGTGCAGACTGATTAGATTTGGATTCAAAATATTACCCCTAAAATACCCTATGTAATTGTAAATATTGCTACTGTAATTTATAAATTATAACACTATCGTATGAAAAACAAAATCATATGAAGAATAAATAATAAATTATATTTTTTAGATTTTATCTCCTACCGAGCCCTACCGTGACCAGTTACCATGAACAGTAGTATAAGCCCTTGTTGTTTGTAATTATATTTTCCTTTTATATCCATTCGCTAACCTAGCTAGCTAAAGGAAAATATTTATATGTAAATGATGCAAATATTAATACGTACAAACATACTTTATCTACTGTCACGCCTCGGATGAAGACGGGTCTCTAAACTAAATAATACCTATTTTATTTTGTTTTGTTTTGAATAGGTATTTCTAAGCACTATGTAATATTTACTTTTATCTGCGTTTCGGAACCTATTTTCAGACAAGAAGAAACGCCAAGAAACTCATCTGGATATTCTTACTATAAATGTATGGAATACTGAAGCAATCGTCTATTAAACATGATTTAATACCCTTAGTTACCCCGATATAGAAAAGCTCAAATTGTCACTAGTGAACTGCTTCGCCTGTCACTAGCTCCCTATAACAAAATTATTTAGTATTTCCTCAAATAACTTTGTTCCCCTATCTCACCCAATATAATAATGTATTACCTTTAAATCATATCTAATGTACGAGCCTCAGTAACCCATCCATATGCTACTGAAACTAGACTTTAATTTTATTCTGTATTTTAAAACAGTTAACACTCTAATGATTTTAACACTGTGTGTAACCAAAATATATGTGAGAGAATAAATAATAATAAAGAAAGAAATAATAAATAACCCTAACTCCCAAATAATGACTCTACCCTAACTCTACCCCAATGTCCCTATTCTAATGTGTAAATCTAGAGGCGAACCTCTATCTTTACAGGGAGGAGTGTGTGTAAGAGGGACCCTAATTTAAGCTGTAAACGTTCGGCCGACAAAACCGAGGTATTGCAAACCCTAGTGTCTGTGTGATTGCCTCCCTCCGCAGTGTAGGCCGTAGCCAAGGGTACTGACGAATAAGGCGCCCTATTCCAAATATAAAATGTGAATATATAAATATATATAACAAGACCACGCTTCTTCAATTACCAACAGATTTCAGTGAGTAAAGATTACTCCTAATGATCCACACGTGAGATCCTCACATCCCTCTGTCAGACCTTGAAGAGAACGTAAGAGGTATAATCGTCACCTGTGTAGGTAAAAAGGTTGACGCCAGGCCCCTCTCGCGACCTGGACCTAACACTCTACTGGATTCCCGGAAAAGCCTGTTTATCACCGCTAGGTTAGGCGTTTCCGGTTGATTGACCGTGCAATCAGACACTAATCTGGCTCTAAAACACAAAAAACACCAAAACACACGTAAGTATTTACACTGAACTAACAATTGAACAGTCTGACAAAAAGCAGCATAGTAGCTACGTAAAGTCAAACATCCAATCGTCAAAATAACACCTTTGTTTTAACGTCTACGGGCGAGCCAGAGATCGTGACAATCCGACGGACAAAAATAGAATAACCAGTTCCCAGCTTGGCGTGGGGGTATTTATAACCATAAAAGACATTAACGAAACGCGTTTGACGCATTTGACGCGTTAGGCGCACTTCAATATAAGATCTTTGTTATTTATTTCCTTTAAACTCGAGTACCAATCTTGAGTAGTTTTAGCAAAGAGATGTGATTTCCATAAGACAAGCAAAGTCAAAAGAAACCCTGTGCCCCGGAAACCAAGACAAAGTTACTCTCTAACAGATGGCGCCACTCCCTTGATATTAAACAATTCTAACTCACATCAATGTAAAAAAAAACACGGATCAAAGCACATGACGGTCCAAAATTAATAAAAATCATTTATGTCTATATGTAAATATATAAGTTTTATGGATATTTTTATACATTTTCATCTTTAGTTTCAATACTGCGTCAACAGATGGCAGCATAACCTTCGCGACTACAAAATTCACCGACAGTAATTCTCTATATACATTCCATTCTCTTTGGTTTCAGCGAATCACTTTTTCTGATTAATAGCCCACTACGAAACTTGACTCTGTTAAGTTTTTTGTTTGTTGTTTCGGATTTCTCGTGAGAATGTTTTGTTTTTATTTAAAATTAATTTACTGAATGCATACATTATAGTTACTTACATGTATTTATTTTAATTAACATTTGTACATAATAATTGAGGTTTTAAAGTTTATGAAAATATTATCGATTGATCAGCTGTGTCAATCATTATTTATGTTAACTAGATCAGCTAGTGCGTCTAGTTACAATGTATACTAAACAGACGTGTACAATGTACATCCTTAGTGAGTGTGTACACAAAGCATACCAAAGCTTTGTGTCCCGGCCTGTGCTTTGCTTAATTTGTACGTACACGTTAGTTTGTGTCTAGTTTTAACTTTATGAGGGTATATTCTAACGCAGATGAAATTAAATTGAAATTGATACACAATTGTGATATTGCAATGGGGTTGGTTTTCATAGACGGCGCCAGCATAGGCTTCCCCTGCTTCTATTAGTTTTGTAGTATTGCACCGCGACATTATGTACTGCCTAAATGTCCAAATCGATGTTTCTACTCGGATTTATTTATTTTCGGCAGCAGTCAGCAGTAATGTCGCGCTACAATTATACTGCTGCAGTAGTGCTGGCGTAGTCAAAATCCGAACAGTACCTTTAGTTACAAAAGTACGAACTAGGTTCCAGTCATTTTAACTTTGAGGAACAAAAGATACAACTTGTTTTCCTTCGTGTATACCTAATACCTCTCGATAATATAGTAAACTGTACGCTTGTTTGCTAGCACCAACGTAAATAATAATAAATCAGCATATGTATATACCCACTCCTACATCCCACTGCTGGGCACAGGCCTCCTCTAATGCGCGAGAGGGCTTGGGCTATAGTCTCCACGCTGGCGGCTGGGCGGGTTAGTGACTTCACATACACCTATGAATTTATTCGTGTATGCATGCACTTTTGCAGGTTTCCTCGCAATGTTTTCCTTCACCGTATAGCTATTGGTTAATATCAAATGATATTCCATACATATGTTCCGAAAAAGTCATTAGGAGGTAGGTACGAGCCAGGATTTGAACCCGCGACCTCTGGATTGAAAGTCGGACGTCAGATCCACTTGGCCACCACCGCTTAGCACCAATTTAGTGGAAAAATCGATTTCCTAACATTCAGAAAGGAAGTTGACAGTAATTTTAACACTTGAAATTCTTTTAACGGTTTCCCTCCAAAAATGGCAGATTAAATTAGAACCTTAAAATTGGACTTAGCCTGGAACAAGTGTTACTACTCAAATAAATTCACAACCTCCTTTTTTGGAATCGGCTAAGTTCAAGTACCGCGTTTTGAAGGTGCTAATAAGACTGTTACAGAACTCGCAGGTGTATGTTTTTTTTTTTATTGTCTTTAGTAATTTTTTAGCACTTAAATTTAAGACATTAATAAGAACTAAAATGTGGTTATTTATTGACCGAGCGTGAGTGAAGATCTCCGTTTCAGTTTGGGCAACACTGACATTTTGACGTTTCCTGCACTTCCTGCAGTAATGTCAAAATCGATGTTGCTGCCCGGAAATTAACATTTGCGGCTGCAATGCAGTTGGCAGTAATGTCGCGCTGCAATACTGCAGCAGTAATGCTGGTGCCATTAGGTACACGTGTTATGACGGCTTAAGGTGGTTCTTCTTGCTCGAATTTCATACAAACTTTCTTGGCAACTTAACTCCTATTATATAGGGTTTCTTCACTTGAATAATGTTTGGATAGTATATATATTTTTGTCTACGCGAACGTAAAAAAAAATACTAGAAATTGATTAATATTATCAAAAAGAATAGATAGTATAGAGGGGTCCTGTCATTGTAAATTTTGTAGTCACTGTAAATTTACTGCCATCTATCGACACACAACTAAAACTCAAAATGAAAACGCATAAAGTGATCAAATAATGTATATATATGGATAAATGATTTTATTCTTTTTATATCATTTTGATCCATGTTCATTCACTGATATCTATGTGTTAAAATTGTTAAATATGAAACGGTGTCGTCACGCCATCTAGCCGAGGATAGGCTAAAGGTGTGTGCGCCATCTATTCGAGAATGACTTTTGCTTCAATTCCGAGGCACGTTTTTTCCTTAGACTTTATTCGTCTTATACGAAGTTACATATGTCTTTGCTTATAGTATAGGTGTAATTCTAACATGGCGACTTCATTTGACAAGCACTGATTTTTAATTTATCAAATGTGTAACAGATGGCACTTTAAAACCGCAACACAGGTTACCTGTGTATTTTGTTTTATCTTCACTCAATAGAGGGAGATATACTGCAGCAGTAATGCTGGTGCGGTCTGAATCCGAACGGCACCTTAATAGTGGTTTTTCCCCACCTTAATATTTTGAATCCGAGCGGTAGATTAATTTAAGAGTCTTTAAATAACTTACCCCTAATGTAAATTTCAGACACGCGTGACGTACGCGTTTGCGTTAAGTGTCATTTTGTATGGGATTTTGAGTTTCCAAAACGTCCCGCTTGGCGCGTTATTCAAAATCACATACAAAAATAGACATAACGCAAACGCGAACGCTCGTCACGCTTTCGAATGAAATTTACACTACCGGTTCTGAGGAAGGCGAGGTGCCTTAAAAGTCTATAGTTAAGTTAAGAGTAGTACCTATATTGTCTAGGTACCAAACTTCTGTCTCAGATTTTCCTCAAGACTCTATAGTACGATACGAGTATAATGCCTAGGTACCAAACTTCTGTCTCAGATTTTCCTCAAGACTCTATAGTACGAGTATAATGCCTAGGTACCAAACTTCTGTCTCAGATTTTCCTCAAGACTCTATAGTACGAGTATAATGCCTAGGTACCAAACTTCTGTCTCAGATTTTCCTCAAGACTCTATAGTACGAGTATAATGCCTAGGTACCAAACTTCTGTCTCAGATTTTCCTCAAAACTCTATAGTATGATACGAGTATAATGCCTATGTATCAAACTACTGTCTCAGATTTTCCTCAAGACTCTATAGTACGATACGAGTATAATGCCTAGGTATCAAACTTCTGTCTCAGATTTTCCTCAAAACTCTACGATACGAGTATAATGCCTAGGTACCAAACTTTTGTCTCAGATTTTCCTGAAAGCGCTGGATCGTATTAACCATATCGCAGCCAGATAAATAAGAGCAAACAATAAAGCCGTTTGTACGTCACAGTAAATTTTGTGGAAGCGGCTAACATGGGATAGCTCTCTCCTTAGGAGTTGGCGTTGGAAATATACGGAGGCGGATTGCTACTGACGAGTCTAGACTGACAAAAGGTACTTTTTTGATGAAATCTCCATTTTGGGAGAAAACGGTTTCCACTAAATCTTAACAAATCACTTCGCTTCGCTTTTAATAAAATGCAAATTTAAAAAAAAAGGAATATCTATACTTAAACCTAGTCTTTCATTTCGTTAGTGTCAATAACGTACTAAAAATCATGGAAAATATTTTGTCTTTTCGTCCATACAAAAAGACAAAATATTTTTCCTACTCGTCCATACGAGTAGGTAGTACCTATAGGTACTTACCTAATAGGTACGTAGTATTCTTCCCTCGTTAAGACATTTAGTAGGTAAGCCTCTGTCAAAATCGAAATGACTGATTATGCTGCCAACAGCATTTCTGCGTAATGTCAAAAATCTATAGCTGCAGGAAACGTCAAGGTTACCATTCTCAATCGCACTTACCAAGTCGGAGGAGCGACTTTGCTAGTCTTCCGTTGATGCGTCAAATAATCTTTCATGTCAAAATAAACTTTTCACTAATAGGGGTCGGAACTTACGATGCTAATCATCATCATCATCGTCATCGTATCAGCCAGAGGACGTCCACTGCTGGATATAGGCCTCTCCCAAAGAGTGCCACAATTACCTATCTTGCGCCACCCGCATCTAGCGTACGATGCTAAAAATTAAAATAAATTCAGTTCGCCACAATTTCCGCCCGTACGTCGCCCCATCTCCCGTGCCCGGATTAAATAATAGTAAAATCTTTGCCAACTCCAAATTCAAACAGCTCTTGCCAAGTGGCAAGCGTTACACGGTGACATAATTAATTTGGGAACCCACCCCCAACTGGATCGGAGGCTTTCCCCTTTGAGTTTGTTCGAAATTATAAACGGAAAAATACGCGGTTAATATTATTTGGGTTGGGATACGTAGTACGTACCGGTATGATCATATTTGTAAGCTTTTGTATAAAAACTCTTACCAAAAAACAAGTGTATGAAGTGTAATAAGGTAACATAATTAATTTGAGAATCCACCCCCAACTGGATCCGAGGCTTTCCCCTTTGAGTTTGTTCGAAATTATAATCGGGAAAATACGCGGTTAATATTATTTGAGTTGGGATACGTAGTACGTACCGGTATGATCATATTTGTAAGCTTTTGTATAAAAACTCTTACCAAAAAACAAGTGTATGAAGTGTAATAAGGTAACATCATTAATTTGAGAATCCACCCCCAACTGGATCCGAGGCTTTCCCCTTTGAGTTTGTTCGAAATTATAATCGGAAAAATACGCGATTATTATTATTTGAGTTGGGATACGTAGCGATATGATCATATCTGTAAGCTTTTATATAAAAAGTCTTATAAAAAGACAAGTGCATGAAGTGTAATAAGGTAACATAATTAATTTGAGAATCCATCCCCAACTGAGTTGGGATACGTACCGGTATCATCATATTTGTAATCTTTAATATAAGAATTGTTACCAAAAATCAAGTGTATGACGTGGAATAAGAAGACCAATTCTTTACATTTTGCCATTAAAATGATGTCTTTTTCTTATAAATCATTTCCCCGTGCGTCTTGATCGCGTCGGAGAAGTGCGAGCGAAATGCATGCGCAAGTGTTATAACTAAATGACATCATTTAGGTAGGATATCGGTTGGATGTCAAATGTACGTTCGAATTAGTCTCAGGGTTACATAGTTAATATGAGAATCCACCCCCAAATAGGTACAATTTTTTTCTTAAAATTTGTTCGAAATTATAAACGGAAAAATACGCGGTTATTTTCTAAGTACGTACTTGAGCGGTGCATTGCTGGGATATTTACCGGTATCACTTTTTATAAGCTTTTATATAAAAACTATTAAGCTGCGCGATGTTGAGATACGTACTGGTATGATCATATTTGTAGGATTTTATAGAGAACGCCTTAACAAAAGACAATTGTACGAAGTGAAATAAGATAACATAGTTACAAACCGAGCGGTGCAATATTTCAAATATTTGTATACGCCAATATGACTTTTTATAAGCTAATAAACTCCAGACTCCCATGCGCGTTGCTAAAGCTACTGGTACAAACACGTATCAAAACAAATACCGGTACATTTTACATCCCTATCATGTTAATTAAAAACGTAATGCGTCAGAAACACCCCAAGGTACCGGTGCAATTGCAAAATACGAATTCGCGAACGAGGGTTTTCCTTATTCATTTTCCTTTTCCTGTTTTTCGCGGCTCGTGGCATGATTATGTGTCGCGAATACGAAATTTTTGGGTTGATTAAAGTATGGCTTTAAGATATATTTATTTATGCGAATGAGTCATGATTAGGGGGACAATCGTACCATCACGCTCCGCGATTGTTGCGCTCTCCGGGTCCTCCGTTTGTAGTCGCTTTCCTCTTCAAACGGGAAAACGCTGAGACCGGCTACTAGCGTAGCGCTAAGAAAACGGCAGTGAATGCGTTAATCTAAAATAAGTAATGTAGGTGCAGAAAAAGAGCACAGCCTGCTTCTTAGCAAGCGGTAACTGTAGCATATGGATGCCTGCAACTCCAGGGACATCCATAATTCCAAATGCGCGTTGCTGACCCTTTACAAATGTGTACACTACAATACAAGTACACAATATAACAAACAAGTAGACCCACGATATAGCAATAACGACAGAAATAAAATATGTCTTGCACCAGTTGCATTGGAATTGCGAAGTGTTATCAAACAAATGTGTATTCCCGTATGGTTTCGTGTTTGTAAATGTCTGGAATGGCCACACTCGAGTGGCTGAGAGTTTTGTAAGGTGACCACGTCACAATGTTTCTTGGGGATAAGATTTCAATGAAAAATTATATGATTCCAGGATGGTTTTTAGGGTTCCGTACCCAAACGGGTAAAACGGGACCCTATTACTAAGACTCCGCTGTCCGTCCGTCCGTCCGTCTGTCTGTCACCAGGCTGTATCTCACGAACCGTGATAGCTAGACAGTTGAAATTTTCACAGATGATGTATTTCTGTTGCCGCTATAACAACAAATACTAAAAACAGAATAAAATAAAGATTTAAGTGGGGTCCCATACAAAAAACGTGATTTTTGACCGAAGTTAAGCAACGTCGGGCGGGGTCAGTACTTGGATGGGTGACCGTTTTTTTTTTGGCGTTTTTTGCATTATGGTACGGAACCCTTCATGCGCGAGTCCGACCCGCACTTGCCCGGTTTTTTTAGGGTTCCGTAGCCAAATGGCAAAAAACGGAACCCTTATGGATTCGTCATGTCTGTCTGTCTGTCCGTCCGTATGTCACAGCTACTTCTTTCCGAAACTATAAGAAGTATATTATTGAAACTTGGTAAGTAGATGTATTCTGTGATCCGCATTAAGATTTTCACACAAAAATAGAAAAAAAAAACAAGCAAAACACCATTAATATGGCCATATTTCATTTATTACATCCCATTGTAGGAAAAATGGATGAAGGAGAGCAAGTATGTGCTATATATATGGACATGACGAAGGCATTCGACTACGTCGATCATTCAATCCTACTCAAGAAGCTCAGTGCCTATGGCATTCGTGGCAATGTATTGAATCTCATGAAATCGTACTTAAGTGGTAGAGAGCAGTACACTGAACTGTCACCGATATGTCTTAAATCACAAAGACAGGTCTGTTACAGGTCCGATAAACGAGATTTAGTGTATGGAGTACCACAGGGAAGCGTGCTAGGTCCGCTTTTATTCTTGCTGTATATTAATGACCTTCCTCGACACATTAAGTACCTACCCAATGGTACTCTACGCCGACGACAGCACAGTAGTAATGGATTGCAAAGATGATAGAGACTATGAATATTAAATTAATTACACTTTACATACTATAATTGAATGGCTCAAGAACAATAATTTAACAATAAATCTAAATAAAACAAAAATAATGCATTTTTATCAAAGAAAAGTAATGAGACCCATTGATTGCAATTATGAAGGAACAGTTATAGAATCAGTAAGCAACACAAGTTTTTTAGGAGTCCAGATTGACAATCATTTAAATTGGACAGCTCATACTGAGACCGTTTGTAAAAAATTAAATAAATATGCTTTCGCTTTGTAAAAGCTTTCCAAGCAAGTCAGTACAGAGGCTGTGATGATGGCTTATCACAGTTTCGTTGGCTCTACCTTACGCTATGGAATCATTTATTGGGGTAACTCAGTTAACAGGGAAGCCGTCTTTATGGCACAGAAGAAATGCGTGAAAGCGATTCGAGGGCTTCACCTAACAGATAGCTGTGTGCCGCATTTTAAAGAACTGAAAATTCTTACTTTGCCGTGCCTCTACATTTTTGAGATTGCGATGTACATCAAAACAAACCCAACACTATTCAGGACGGTCTCTGAGGTATTTGCTAGAGATTCCAGGTATCCTCAGAATCTCTTTCCTGTTTCCGCAAAAACTGCACTAATGCGCAAAAGTGTGTTCTGCTTAGCTAGTAAGATTTATAACAAATTGCCTGTCCCATTCAGAATGTTACCCATAAATCAGTTTAAGCACAAACTACTGACATTTTTAATTGATAATTGTTTTTACACTATTTCTGAATTTTTGCTGTATAATTTGAATGCTTCTGATTTGATATGACTTTAATATTAATAATGACTAGGTATATATATATATAGATATGTAAATTTATTTCGCATGTTAGTATGTAAGAAAATAATAATTCAAGTTTTTGTACGCCATCAGGCAGGGTATAGTGCTACAAATATTTATTTACCGCCACTGTAATCAGTTTGACATATACTCACAAATAAAAACACTTTGACTTTGACTTTGAAATAAATTTTGGGGGTTCCCCATACTTAGAACTGAAACTCATTAAATTTTTTTTTCATCAAACCCATACGTGTGGGATAGGTCTACAAAAATGATATTGAGGTTTCTAATATCATTTTTTTCAAAACTGAATAGTTTACGCGAGAGACACTTCCAAAGTGGTAAAATGTGTGCCCCCCCCCGTTACTTCTAAAATAAGAGAATGGTAAAACTAAAAAAAATATATATGATGTCCATTACTATGCAAACGTCCACCGAAAATTGATTTGAATTGAACGAGATCTAGTAAGTCCTTTTTTTTTAATACGTCATAAATCGTAAACCGCAATTTTATGATGTTACTTGCTGCTACGAAACCCTTCATGGGCGAGTCCGACTCGCACTTGGCCGCTTTTTTCATATGTGAGATCGCGTGTTCAAGTGGTTAACATTACATTACATGCGATTTAGTTCCGTAAAAGTAGATATTAATGTGTAAAAATCGTGAAAAAACAAACCAGCGTTTTAGTTGGTAACTAAATCATCATCATCATCATCATGATATCAGCCAGAGGATGTCCACTGCTGGACATAGGCCTCCCCCAAAGAGTGCCACAATGACCGGTCTTGCGCCACCCGCATCCAGCGGACTCCTGCGACCTTAACCAGGTCGTCAGTCTACCTTGTGGGGGTCGGCCGGTACGTGGTCGCCACTCGAGAACCTCTCCGCCCCAACGGCCATCGGTTCTACGGGCAATGTGCCCCGCCCACTGCCACTTAAGTTTAGCGATTCGGAGGGCTACATCGGTTACTTTGGTTCTGTTGCGGATGGCCTCATTTCTGATGCGATCACGCAGAGAGACACCAAGCATTGCCCTTTCCATTGCCATTTGGGTGACTTTGAGCCTTCTTATGAGGCACACAGTAAGCGGCCACGTTTCAGTTCCATATGTCATCACTGGCAACACACACTGGTCGAAGACTTTCGTCTTGAGACACTGCGGAATATTGGACAAAAAGATGTGCCGTAGCTTCCCAAACGCTGCCCAACCGAGTCGAATTCGTGGATTAACCTCTTTCTCGAAGTTGGACCTACCTAACTGGACAGTCTGTCCTAGGTATATATAATCGTCTACAACTTCAAGTGTAAAAAGTCTCCGATTGTAACAGGAGTTGGTACTACACGGGCATTTGACATGATCTTCGTCTTGTCCATGTTCATCCTCAGACCAACTCGCTCGGAAGCTTTACTGAGGTCATCGAGCATCATACTCAAATCCTCCGTAGTCTCAGCCAAGATTTCTATATCGTCCGCAAACCGAAGGTGAGTGATGTACTCGCCGTTTATGTTGATGCCAAGCCTTCTCCAGTCCAGAGTCTTGAAAACATCCTCCAATGCAGCGGTAAACAGTTTAGGAGAAATAACATCGCCTAGGTAACTAAATGTTAACCTGAAAATATGGCCTGAGGCATAATATTGATTTGTTTTACAAGGGAGCAAAGTTGTTTAACCGCTCGTGCTAATATTGCTACCCGAGCAAGCGCAAGATTCCTAAATTGAACCACGACACGATCGTAAACAATTTTTACCACCGAGTAAAACACAAAATTAGACCCCAGCAACGTGAAACCAGTGAACAAAATCAAATCAAATCAAATCCAAATGAACATTTTAAAATATTTATCATTAAAATTTATCTTATTTATCTACCAGTCAACATAAGGACACAACTCAAAGTTTGCATCAATTTACTTTGCCACACATGTGGATAAAATACAAATTTCTTATTTTAACAATCAAGAGAGCGTTTACTAGCTGGTGTGGTAAAAAATATATTACTATAAAATGTGCACCGCCTTACTGTATGCCTGTATGGTCACCCTAGCACAAAGCAAACTTACGAGGAAGATGGAAAAATAACGCACTTTATGAAGTTGCTCCGTTTTCTGAGCTCTGTCGTATTGCAGTTTACCTACTTCATTATTTTAAGTGATTATAAACTGAAATAGATGTCATATAGACCATATAGTAAAAAAATGGTGACCTGCAAACCCTCCGGTGGCCAAGGCCGGAATCAAACCGGGTTCTTCACCATTAGACCGCCCGGCTACGGCCACCGTCCCAAATTCTCCAGTATAATGATACTCGTATCTTTGAAGGCTAGGCGCGTTTGACAAATCAAATATTTAATATAATTAATTTGATTTTCATCACACCAACTCGTAAAGGCTTTATTGATGGGAATTTTCACTTAAGAGTGTACCATTTACTTTTTTTTGAAAATGCATCAACTTTTGGGTTATTTCTACTCAGAATCACGAGGACTATCGAATTAAAAAAAAATATCTCCCAAAAAAAATGACAGTTTTGTAACGCATATTCACATACATTTTGTATGGACCGTTACAAAACCGACACCCAAAATTTGTATGAAAAACTGGGGACACTTTTTTCTTTGTCTCATTCACTAAGAACTCGGGATTCTGAGTCTAAATAACCCAAAAGTTGATGTTTTTTGGAAAAAAAGTAAAAGGTACCATTTTTTCTGAAAACCCCCCGATACCTAATTCAAAAACGGATGAGAAAGTTGCATTTTATCCACAAGTGTGGCAAAGTAACTATGTATTTACGTGCAAATTTTGAGTTTTTAGCTACCTAATACTTTTAAACACAAATAGTGGAACCCCTATAAATAAATACAGCCAATAAGAACAGAATGACAATACGGCCTCGATAGGGAAATGAATCAAAGTAATATAGGCCATAACTTACAAATATGCTTTCGCGGTTTGTGTTATACGTTTTGTTATATTGGATATATTGATATGTTTATGTTTTGCGGTTTTCTGAGATTTGTAGATGTTTTGCTATTAAGGCATGAATACCGGAATTATGGAGTCCCGAAAAACCGGAATATCGTACCGATATTTACGATCTTACAATAGGGAGCGTGCATGAACTATGTCTGTATCTTTAGGCATTTAAATAAAATCTACCCTCAAATGGCTCCTTAAGCCAGTTGAGGGTAGATGAAAACATTACATGATCAAATAATGTAGGTTAAAGGTCGTTCAGTGAAAGATCCAGGCGGTTTTGTATTTGATTGGTTAACCAATAAATGTTATAACTACCCGAAAATGTACAAATTTGTTTGTTTACTTTTATTTAAATACCTAAAGGTACAGACAGGCAGCCTGTATCTTGAAAGTCTGCGAGAGCGATTGACAACTATAATATAACAAGTAATAAAGTTACAAGGGCTACTGTTAGCCTACTCCTTCTTTCATATCAATTATTAATATAAAAGAAAGGGATAGTGGTTGGCGCGTGTCGAAGACAGGAATGCGAAGCAAAACTAATGATCAAAAGATTGCTATATTTGCGCTTGCGCTTGACCGATGGGGGTAGATAATGCGGTAAGGAATTTCGTATTATTTATTTTTCATCACACTCGCTCAGTAAATGTGGAATTGCACGCAGGTTTAGCGGGAGTTTTGGAAAAAGCGTTTTCCCTAGGGAGTTATGAATTGACATAATTAGCAGTTTTTTGTCTTTATACTTAATTTTTGTATCGCAAGTGTGATGAAAAACATTGTGTGTAACTCGGGGCGTAATAATATTGCAAACTCGAGTCTATAAATCGCTCTCTCTCGCACTCGTAACTTACTCTCGTTTGCAATATTTAACTTGCGCCCCATGTTGCATAATGTACTATTGTTTTTACCTGACCTATCCATATCCATACTAATATTATAAATGCAGTGTGTCAGTCTGTTACCTCTTCAAGCTTAACCGTTGAACCGATTTGGACAAAATTTGGTATGGAGACAGCTTGGGCCCCGAGAAGTCATTTTCAGTTTTTATCAATCATCATCATTACCATTCCACGCTGACGAAGTCGCGGGCAGAGGCTAGTGTTTAAATAAGATAGGGTTAAGTTTTTAACAATTGACTGCAACTTAAAAAAAACTTGTAGGCAAAATAAACTGGTAGAGATATTGAATAATTTAACGGTTTAGACTCACTTTGTTAGTCACTCGCGCGACATGTTTCGGAGAGCCTAGGTCTCCTTTCTCAAGCACTAACAGTGCGAGCACGTTCACGACGGCCGTGTATTGCGTAGGTAGAGATACTTAAAGATATTGAAAACTAAATTAAAATAATAACCACTAAAAATAAAACTAATGCATAAATAAAATTAATTAATAGTAACATACAACATAGCATACTTAGTGCCTACTTATATACAAGTGCAACAAATAGTGGAATTCGCATCGAGTGTTTTAAATCCACACGAGTTGCAAATTAGGTACCTATTCGCACATGTATCATACAGTCACCTGCAATAATATATCACAAAACGAAGGCCGCTAAAATATCTGACACGATCTTATTTGTAGAGCCACAAGAGCGTGTCACATATTTTTGCGGCCTTCGAAGAGTAACATATTTTTGCAGGTGACTGTACAACGTTATACAGTAAATACCTAATATGGCCCTTTAAGTTTTTGACATAGTTACGTAATGTGCGAATTATCGCACTAGTGCGGTAAAGTAGCACCATAATATGTACCTACTGTAAAACCACTTACGTCAAGAGACTACCCTACAGAACACTCATATTAATACGTATACATACATGCCATGTCGTCTGAACACAGACACTAAACGGTTTCGTGCTAGGGGTGTGCAAAGCCGAATCTCGCTAAGCCGTGTAATTACGCACGTGCATTGTTCAACCCTAAACGCTTCATATTTTCGCTTGACAAGTGACAGGCGGTAAGGCTGTGGCTAAGGGGACACGGAGCGTTTACTTAAACTTTGAAATTAAACTTGGATTCAAAATACGGTGTTGATTTGTTCGTAGAGCCGATTTAAGGTAGGTTCAATATTTTTAAGAGTGGATAAGTAAACTAGAAGATAGAACTAAATAATGTTAGGTTCCAAAAAGTGGTCTTAGTCTCGAAAATAAGAGCACATAGCTTGTCCTAATCCTGAGGGCCTACCGCGAACCACGTTCGACGTGTTGCATCTCTGTCGCACTTGTAAATTCGTACGTAAGTGTGACAGGGAGTGGATCCACTAGACTGTCTCTACATGGAGAAGTTTAGTTACTACTACCTAGATTGTATCTCCCGGGTATGATTATTAGAAAATCTAAGAGATTAATAGAAAAATCTTAATGAGACTACTACTATTTTTAAGTTACAGTATCCTGTTTGTTAGAGACAATTATATAATGTTCAACATATATTAATATTTATGACGCTTTGGCTTGTTAGCTGTAAGTTACAAATGTATACTTAAATAAATAAACAAATTAGTTCGATCCGCTCGACGTAGTGCCGTATCAGTAGCTCAAAGACAGAGAGAAGAACGGAATGGCGATTACTCCACCGACAAGAGCCAGGCTCGTAAGAATTATGATGATGATGAGTTGATCCGCTGAAGGTCAGGCGTAACCTTAGCTAGAACTATCGTCTGTCTGCACCGGAATTCCGGCGCGTCAGCCGGGTCGCACGGCCTTTTCAGATCCAGCGCCGCGCACTGCTAGATTGTTTCTACATGGATAAGCTTATTTACTACATATACTGTGTATATGCAGTCAAAAAATCTATTAACACTCTAACAGTCCACATTAAAAAAAGTACACAAAATAATAGAGTTAGACCACGATAAGTCTGGAACGATTTTTATAGGCAATGCAGTGCAAGTGTTTAAAATGTCAAACTTCCGTGAAATTATTACGTAATAACACTAGCACTGCGTATGTTATCAAAATCGTTGCAGAATTATCTTGGTCTAACTCTAAAAATTCTGCAAGAAAAAAAAAATACCATCAAAAAGATAATGTTATAGACTATATATAGACTATATAGAGTAATCATTTTTGCCATATTAAAGTATAGTTAAAATATTTAGTATAGTATTTATAAAAATAATCATTAGGTACCTTGGTACGCTTACGAAGCCAAGGCATATTTGCTTTGACTGCAGTAAGACAGTGATTCTAGTTTAGTATACCTAGTAATTTACTATTTCCAAATTTATCCCGCTATCGAAGTTACTTCAATGCACCTTATTTTCATAATCAATATCTGGGAGAACGAGCTTTGCTCGGAAAACATAAAAACTCAAAAATGCGCGTTTTGCCAGAGATAAGACGTAGCTAGATCATTTTTCGCCCCCTGTAACCCCCATATACATACCAAATTTCCCGAAAATCGTTAGAGCCGTTTCCGAGAGCCCCGAAATATATGTATATAAACAAGAATTTCTCGTTTAAAGGTATGAGATACTGTAACTAGGTAAGTAAGTACTTAAATATTTACATTAATAAAATAACACCGTTAAAATTACAATCGGACCGATTCGAACTTTAAAATAGGCACGTCAAATATTAGTCTAGATTTGTGTCTAGATACAAATGTTACCCAGTTACTTCAAACACAAAACGTCACTTTTGACACTGACATAACATATCTAATCCATATCGTATCTAGACGTAATATTTGACGTATTTTAAAGTTCGAATCGGGCGAGCGATATTTGTTTTGGTTTCTACAAATAATACCTTAATGTCGATGGCGCTTAAGTCACAACGACGACTCATTTCTATTAAAATATCAGTAATAATGGCCTAAGTGCCAACTATAAAATGATTCATAGATATCAGCATACATACATTTATAACACGATTTACTAACGCAGGTAGCTATTGCATTAATTAATTAATGTAAGTAAGTATATTAATATTAGCCAACACAAAAAGCGAAATCAAAACGCAACATAATTATGAATCATCACAATTTTACGCGCCGCTGCCAAACCGTGCGCCGTGGCGACGTTGCCGTACCGCGCCCGGTCGCCCGGCCCCCGGCCCGGCTAGTGCCTTACCGTCGACCGACGCACCATTACGTTTTGTTTACATTCAAAAATCGCTTAAAACAAGCATATTTATAGCAAAATATTCGTTAAATAAACTTTTAAATAGTAGAAAGTGATTAATTTTCGGTTTAAAAGTGTATTTGTCGTGTATTTGTGGGTACGGTAGCCATTTTGAAAACGGACGCGATCAAAATCGGTTCGCGATGACTGGTATGTAGTATCTTTGACATTAAAGTTATTTGTAGGTCATTTTATTTAAGTATCTATTTGTACTCATTATATTGAAATATAGGTAAAGTAATAGCGTTTAATCTAAAAATAAATGTGACTTATGATATGAATAAAAGCGTGAATTGAAACTGCTTCCATTTAGAACTGTATTGCATGGCGTTAAAGTTGAAATTAAATTGTATGCAGTATTTACACTTTCGTTCTGGGATTCCCTTGACAATGAATAGTTATTATCAATTTTATTGCCACGTGTTACGGTTGTTATTTAAATGGCATTTTAATTGGATTGACACATTTTATTTTAGCTTTTAACGTAAATTGTTTCACTCAAAACAGTCTATTCGATTTTCGAATAAAAATGACTGGAAATTATAGGCATGATACTGAATGAATAATAATGATATTTTATCAAGTTGTTTTTATTCTTTTTACAATTTAAAATAATTATTAGGTAGGTACTTTATAACCATAACGGCAAATAAAATACGACTTTATACAGTAAACAATAAGGTTTAAAATTAAATGTCAAGTGGTTATTATTGACAGGATACGGGTCGTTCTCTCATTTCGTGCAAATCGGTGATGTTCTCTCGATTTGTAAATTTTCTTTTAAATGGTAAATTTTTGGGTTTTCATGCATTGTGGATTCATTTATTGACACTTTTATGCTAAAGGCACCTTCGTAACCTTATTACTTTTCATTTAATAAGACTGGTGGTAATGAACTACGCGCTGGTAATGAAATGGGCATGGATGGTAATTTTATCAGTGGACGGTAATGAAACAAACTTATGAAATCGCAATAAAAAAACTTTATTTAACGAAAATTAACACCATTAATATAATTAACAACATTAAAATCACGTGTCTCAAGCGCTGTGCAGACGATCAAGCCGACTTAACAAATATTCCGGCTTGACATTCGCGACTTATGATTTACCACCTAGCTTGTAGCGATTGTCAAGCACAATTTACGTAATTGAAGACGTATTTCGTATTGTTTATTTATTTAATGTTTACACAGCACTACATCAGTCTTATCACCAACACACTGAGAAACTACATACTTTAATTTAAAATTAACATCCAAATACACTCGACTGCCAATCCATCCACCGCAGCTCCATAAACTCGCAAAATCTCAAGCAAGGGTTATATTTCTAATGTCCGGTACAAAAAGTCTTACAAGCCTCTCTACTAGTTCAAGGCAGTCAGAGTCTCCACGAAAAGCCCAACAAGCTAAAAGTAGTAGGCTTAAGTTGTGCCTCACCTCCAAAAACATGAAGCCCAGGGTTCCTAAAATAAATATTTTTTGGTAATACATCCTAAGGAAATTCTTTTGGACCTTTTCCAATAGTAGAATGTACGTTGACTCGTAAGGGATCCAGGCTATCCAGGACGCCTCCAACTTGCTTCTGACCAGAACATTGTAAAAAACTTTTATGGGGCAAGGGAAATGGAATTCTCTGACGTTGCGAGTGACAAAGCCTAATCTACTGAATCTACAGTGGCAAGTGCTTTGATGTGGTCGTGAAATGTTAGCCGCGTATCGAATATGACCGCAAGATCCTTTACTGAGACGACTCTTGTTATTACAAGAGTCTATTGGCTCAGGTCCAAGAAAATATTGAGCATGTGTAGGAAATAGGGCTCGATTAAAACTACACACTTGACACTTAGCCGCATTGAAAGTCAGTTTGTTATCCCGACTCCATTGGAACAGAGATGAAACATCCTCCTGCAGCAACTTACAATCCTCCTCCTTCTTAACTCAATATACCAATTTAAGATCGTCGGCGTAGAGTAGACAACGAGCGTTATGGATAACCGAGAGCAGGTCATTGACCATTATTCCAAATAGGAAAGGCCCCAAGATTGAATCTTGGCTTTCACCAGAACGAGTATGGTACGGATCTGGTACGAAGTGGCCATGCTGGTCGTTGCGTACTGTGGTTGATCACGCAGATAACTGGCAAAAATGTTAAGCAAATGTGGATTGAACCCAATAGCGTCTAGTTTGTGTAGGAATACATCGTTATCCATACGATTGAAGGCTTTTCGGAAATCATAATACAGGACGTCTACCAGGATACCCATATCCAGATGCTCTGAGATGGTGTAAACCAAGGTCAGGTTAGTTTCCACAGACCGTTTCGCTCTGAAACCATGCGGAGTGTTGCACAGGAATAATATGTATTCACTTGTTTCGACAACGTGCCATGGAGTATGGACTCAAACAGCTTTGCTAAAGCTGAACGAAAAGAATACCTTGACTTTGGGATCGGTCTTACCCGTGAAATCTTCCAATGGTGAGGATATGTACTTGTGGAGAGTATGTACCAGATTAAGCATGAAGTGTATTGGACCATTCTAATGCTCTAAACACCCCTTTAAGATATATGCAGGTACCTACGTAGTCTGGACCAACAGCATAGAAGCCCGAAAAACTTACTTTTGCGTTAAGACCCCTTATCCAGGTACCTAAGTAGTCTGGACCAACAGCATAGAAGCCTGAAAAACTTACTTTGGTGTTAAGACCCCTTACATTTTGGTGAATTAGATCCAGTGAAGGTTTCGAATCAGGATTCCGAACTAAGTATTACTGGTTGGTTTTTGTCTGACTCCCATTGACGTTGGATTTACGAAATGACCACGATTATCGGGCTACATAGTTGGAAATAAACAGGATTCATACATTGTCGAGGGTACTCCTATTTTGAAAGTCTTGGAGTCCCCTTTGAGCTTAAGTTCGTCGACAGTGCACCATGAATAACAGCAGATATGCCCGTATGTCCTCCGATTGTCAAGCTATATTCCACAGATGGATGAACTTGCGATGCTCCATCGCCCTGAGAGGTTTACACCGTTTTTTACTGCTGGTATCAGTTTTCTGAGATTTATCACGCACGGGTTGGGAATTGTCGCTTTTGACAGCGGAGACACTATTATTACTTATCGGCCTGTGTTTATGTTCATGTAGTTTCTGCCTTTTATTCCAAACATTTGCCCCGTTCTCTACCTTATCGTCGACAGGTACCTGATGATTGCAATTCCAACTCACTTAGTCTCTTAGTAACGTGTCAAATTTCTCAGCACAGTCCTTGAGTGCGGTCTGGTATTATATGTAGAGCGGCAGGTTATGTTAATCTACTGCGCTCTAGTTAGATCCATAAATCACCAGTTGGGCTCCCCTATATATTATTACATACAGTTTTAAATGCTTATACCAACATACTATTTATAATAACTTAACCCTCTTTCCATTAAATGCACTGCCTCTAATACATTATCATTACCTTCTAAATTCGTTCATTACCTTCTGTTAACTGTATGGGGTTCGTTTGAAGAAAAGGCCGACTTCTAACACGATGATGTATTTCGGAAAAAACACAATTACAAAAAATGTCACGAGATCGTATGTGCATAGGCTCGCGGCCAGCAGCGGACTGCCTGGCGGCGCATGGTAACAGGTTGCATTAGACATGCTACAAACAAATATCAACCTTAAGACTAAGGAATTAAAAGCTAATTTAACACGACTATGGTTTTTCATAAGTAAAACATAACTAGGTACAGATATAACGAGCGCATCGCCAACACTCCCCACCCCAGTGCTGTGTCAGCACTAATCAGCTAAAGAGATAGGTGCGATGCGTGCCGCAGACCGGCGCCAAGTCCCAGTCCTGGTCTTCACCTCCGCCAGCCTTATGCGCCCGTCCTTACCGGCAAACACCTGAGTGACCAAACCTTTTGGCCACATGTTCCGAGGAGAGTTCGGGTCCACAACAAGGACGAGGTCGCCGACTTGCAGCGGCTTCCTTTCTTCGTGCCATTTCCTTCTTGGTATGAGGTCTGGTAGGATCTCCTTCATCCACCTCTGCCAGAACATATCGGTTAGCCGCTGAGCTGTACGCCAATGTTTCCGCAGGTACAGGTCAGAGCCGTCAAAGGAACCGATAATAGGCAGATTTGACGACGTGCCAAGGAGGAAATGGTTCGGTGTGAGTGATTCCACACCTCCATTTTCTACAGAGACGTGCATCAAGGGACGACTGTTCACTATATTCTCGACTTCCGCCATAAGCGTACTTAACACCTCGTCCCGTGGTGCACGCTCATTTAAAATTACTTTGAGAGACGTTTTTACACTACGGATTAACCTCTCCCACGCCCCACCCCAATGGGGGCTAGCGGGAGGGATAAAAGTCCACTCCATACCTTTGTTGGCACCGTAGCTTTTCAGCTCTTCGGCGTTCAGTTCCTGCATCGATCGCTGCAGCTCAGTACAGGCGCCACGCAGGTTTGTCCCGTTATCAGAGAACAGGTGTGATGGCCAGCCACGCCTGGCCGCCATCCGACGCAGCGACATTATCAGCGAGTCCGAAGTCAGAGAGGAGACTAGCTCAATGTGGATCGCACGCACCGTCAGGCAAGTATACAAAACTCCATACCTCTTCTCGCGGCGTCGTCCCACGACGACCTCCATCGGTCCGAACAAGTCTAAACCGCAGTATGAGAATGCACGCTGATGGTGTGTCATTCGTGCCTTTGGTAAGTCCCCCATTCGCGGAATACGCGGTTGACACTTACGGATTCTGCACAGCATACAGGATGATGCTATGAACTTAACGGTTGGTCTTAGACGTAAGATCCAGAACCGTTGTTTTACCTCATTAACTATGGTTTCTTGGTTCCCGTGCGCCAGCTTCACGTGATAATCTCGGACGATCAACTTACTCACCTGATGCCGACCATCGAGTATCACAGGCCTCTTAACATCAATAGGTACGTCTGTTACAGCGTCAATGCGGCCGCTCACTCGCAGCAGACCATGTTCGTCAAACACCGGCGACAGAGAGAGCAATCTACTAGAGCGTTGCAATGGCTTACCATTATTAATATTGACGATATCTTCGCCGAAGGACTCCGCCTGTGCGTGCTGTATAAGCAATCTTTCAGCTCGTTCCATAGTGCCGCAGTCGACTTGACCATGAATACCTTTACATCTGTCGATAAACGCTAGTACCGTAGCTGTGGCCCGCTTCAAGCGTAGCCAAGAAGAAAACCGCAATGGGTCCGGTATAGCCAGTCCAATTGAACCCTCATGTACGACAGCAACACATTCAGGCGACGCGGCGTCTGACTGTGACAAAATCACATCTTTTGGCCACAAGGATACGTCTTCATATAAAAAATTCGGACCCGCGAACCATTTATCTAGTTGAGCGTGATCGAAACTCTCCCGCGTAGCTAAATCCGCTACATTTAGCTTTGTAGGTATATAATTCCACTCGTCTACGCGGGATAACTCATCGATCTCGCCCAACCGGTTCGCTTCGAACGTTTTATATGAGCGCATATTGTTACGCACCCAGTGCAAGACAGTCGAACTGTCGCACCAAAAGTAACGCCGCTCGGGAACTATCTTGTGCTCCTTACCTATCGTATTAGCCAGCCTTGCGGCTAATAGTGCAGCTTGTAACTCGGCCTTAGGTATTGTCAATGGCTTTACAGGCATAACCTTACATTTACTGGCAATAAAGGCAACTTTAATACTACCATTTATCTGCCAACGCCAATAAGCTACAGTACACATAGCCCGAGTACTACTATCACAAAAAACATGCAATTGTAAGTTGTTATAACCTACCTTTGCCGTGCGCGTAGCGCTTGTAGCTCCTGCTACGGATTCGTAGGCCTTCGTAGCGCATGACGTAGGCGCACCGTTGCCAGGCGCGTACGTCGATAGCGGCAACGTCGCGCTCGGGGTACCAGCAGATGCTGCGCTCCGGTGATCTGCTGTCTCGCTTACTCGCACAGATGGAGACTCGGCATCTCCGTGGCTGTGATTGCGAACAGCTGATTGATAGCACCTTGGTATACGTATGTCGCTAATTACCTTAAGTAGGTCAATCCATTTTCGCCACTTGTTGTAAATAGCATCCGGAATGTAATCATTCCAGTCTATATTTAACCGCCAGGTATCCTGCAGCATTATTCGACCCTGAATGGTAAAAGGAGATAAGAATCCTAAAATGTCGAAAATAGACATTATTACCCTAAGCATAAGACGCTTTGTAGGACGCTCATCACCGTTGACAATACTTTCGGGAATCCGTTTTAATGATAAGTCGAATGTCAACTTATCATCGGCTGGGTACCATATTAGCCCGAGAGTACGCTCACCTTGTTGCTGCTGATCGACTTTAAACCTTACGGCCGCAGTCCCTAAGGTTTGATTTGGCAGACTATTTAAAACTGAGACACTGTTGCTAGTCCAGTTTCTCATCTCGAAACCGCCGGCACTGTGAATAGAATTTATATTTCTTACCATTTTGATGGCCGAGGCTTCGTCTGCAAAACTGTCTATGTAGTCATCTACGTAATGCGAGTTACATATCGCATCGACAGCTTCTGGCATAGTTGACTCGAACCGTCGCGCGTTCAATTTTTTTATAAACTGACTAACAAATGGACTGCAATTAGCCCCAAACGGAAGTGATGTCATTACATACGTTTTTAATTCGTCAGTAGGCTCGTCCCTCCATAGGAACCTTAAAGCGTGTTGATCTTCGGCCCGAATCTTGATCCTTAAAAACATATCTTTGATGTCACCTGTTACTCCAATCTTGTTTTCCCTAAAGCGTAACATAATACCAAATAGCGATGACAACAAATCGGGACCTGTTAATAAGAAATCGTTTAAACATAAGCCATTTACCTTATTTGCTGAGTCGAAGACCAAGCGCAGACGCTTTTTGTTGACGTTGTCTACTCCAAAATGAGCGAGATACCATGTTTTGGGTCTCACCTGGGTATCTGACAGTTCAGATGCGTAATCATTTTGAAGTAAGTGAGCCACGCGCTCCCGATACCTTTCAGCAAAACCAGAGTCTTTAGTCATTTTCTTTTCGATACCTTTCATCCTTTTAAGAGCGCTAGGATACGAGTCAGGCATGGATGGGTGGTCCTCCTTCCAGGGCAGGCCGACGTGCCAGCGGCCGGCGCGCAGCTCAGCGGACTGCTGCAGCTGCACCACCGCGCGCGCGTCCTGCGCATTCTGCCGCGGCGCGCACGTCACGCCCAACGTGTCCAACTTGAATGACAGGCGGATCTCCTCGTGGATCTGCCTTAACAGATCGAGACCCTCTGAGGTATCCGTCGTGTGCTCCGACTCTGAAATAAAAAGGTTAGACTCGACCTGCGTGGGCGGGCGGACACCCTGCGGCACGTACACCTTCCCATGAGCGCACCAACCCAAGGGAGTGAGGCTAGCATAACCCTCGTTATTTTTACCCTCTCTAACTTGTAAAGGCATCATTAAATGATAGTTATCTTGACCTATTAAAATCTCAGGTTTTGAATCGGAAGTACATAATTTATCTTTTATATCTTTTAAGTGAGCAAAGTTAGTACATTTTAAAACTGATAGACTTTGCAACGGTACACTCAAGTCATCGACACTACGCACTCTTATATTATGCACCTTATTGTCTATACCCGTAATGTTCACATTCACAATGGTAGATTTGCGCACTAATTCGCTGCCGACAAATGCACCTTGTGTGCAAAACGTGCTAGTACGTCCACTTAATCCCGCGCGCCGCGCTAATTTCGAACTTATTAAACTAACCGAAGAACCACCGTCCAATAAAGCCGTAGTCGAAAACACACCGTTAGGTCCATTAACGCTGATACGCACTACTTTGAGCAACACCCTTTTATCACTTGCGTTAATATGCGTCAAAGTCTCAGGAACCGATTTGGATTCGAGATCTTGCTGCGTTGACGCACTCGTAGTAGGAGATGTTGTAGATCTCGAAGGGCCCGATGATGATGATGACGCAAGCGGTACCTCGCTCTTGGTTACCGTGTAGTGCAGAAGTCGATGATGTGCTTCGCCACAATCGTCCTTATCGCAAGCAGGTGCAAGGCACGATTCTCGTTCGTGTTTAGATAATAGGCATTTGTAACATAGCCCGTTTTTTCTAACGAATTGCCACCTCACTTTGCGCAGCGCTCGTTTAAACTGTTTACAATCAGTTATCTTGTGAACAGATGTTCGGCAAAAAAGGCATTTCTTATCACTTCCTTCGCCGTGCACTAATATTGTGTGGTTACGTGCGTTATTAGTGTCTGAGGTTTTATGTTTATAATTCTCACTTTTTGTGGCCATATAGGTACTTGCAGTGGTTGAAATCTTGACTGCCTCTTCGTTAAGAAAGTCAGACATGATGACCAATCTAGGTTTTTTACCATCTTTGATTAAACTGAAGCTGTAATCTGACCACTTCGATATTAGTACTGTCGGCAGCTTAGATAAGATTATGGAAACTATGTTTACCCCCTGTAGGTGCTCCTCTTGACCGACTGCTCGTACTGCTTCCACGTAGTTTTGAACTTTTAATGCGAACGTAATAATATCTTTGTGGTAATCTTGGTGCAATGGTTGAAGCTTTTTAATGTCGTACAAAACGCGGGAAATGATGCACTCGGAGTTACCATATCGTAGTTCCAACGCCGACATAACTTTCTCAGGTGACGTGGCACTTATGAACAAAGCGTTGACTGCATCCTTAGCGGCTCCGCGCAAACATTTTCTAAGCCTCCAAAGGTTCTCCTTATCGGTGAATTTACATAACTCAGTGGACTCGTAATATGCTTGTTTAAACTGCAACCATTCTAAATAATCGCCAGAGAACTCGGGGAGATCTTTGGGTGTGCTGAGTCGACTGAGCAGGCTGGTATTCGGTGCACTGGCAGTGGAGATGTTCTTCACAGCATCGGCCATAACTTGTATCGCATTGTTGAGTGCCATGACGGTGCCGTCGGGCGGCGGCAGCGGGGCGGCCGGCACGGGCGCCGGGGCTGGCGCGGGCGTGGCGGCGCGTGGCGCTGGACCGGGTTCGGGCGGTAAACGTGACACTTGCTGATGCAACTCACCCATATTTATGCCATTATCGGGGGCTGGCTGCAGGTCGTCTTGCGGTTCCAAGTTGCTCTGATTTTCCACCCAGTTTGCAACGTGACTTCGAGAATAGCTCCTTCGACTTACTTGTGAACCGTACTCTTGTTCCTCGTCGTCAAGCTCTGCTAACTGAGCATCTAGAGTCTTATCGATGATCTCCATCTGTATGGCAGCTTTTTGTTTTGCGGCTTCTAACAAAAGTTGCTTCTTCTTTGCTGTTCTAGAAGCCGATGAAGTTCTTGAGCCCTTGCTGCTAGAAGCTTTGCTGGCATACGAAGCAGAAGTATGAAGCATTTTCTTGCGAAATTCTGCCGCGGTTGGTTCAGATTTTACGCTACCCTCTATTGTTTTTGTGATAGCTAAATCTTTCGAAATACTTGAAGCTGGCTTAATTTCTTCCAACCTGGCTGTAGAACTATGACCATAACGTGCTTCACTCGGCTCGCCATTTAGGGACATTCTTTGTTCTTCTTCTAGAAGCCTCCTTAATTGTTCTGCACGACGCGCTTTCGACCCACGCGTTTCTATCGTGGTCGGGGTACGGTCCATGGATCCGGCTCGAAGGACCACTTTGTTAACTGTATGGGGTTCGTTTGAAGAAAAGGCCGACTTCTAACACGATGATGTATTTCGGAAAAAACACAATTACAAAAAATGTCACGAGATCGTATGTGCATAGGCTCGCGGCCAGCAGCGGACTGCCTGGCGGCGCATGGTAACAGGTTGCATTAGACATGCTACAAACAAATATCAACCTTAAGACTAAGGAATTAAAAGCTAATTTAACACGACTATGGTTTTTCATAAGTAAAACATAACTAGGTACAGATATAACGAGCGCATCGCCAACACCTTCCCTGACAAAATTGGAAGGAAAAGAAATGAATGAAACAGATATGAATGAAGTTTTGGAAGTTTTCGTCGCCTAGGTCGGTTGATATCAGACCTTGATTTCGCAGAATAAGCCACCCGAAAGGCAACCCTAAAACACATCAATTAAGTATAATGTTAATAATGTACAATTGGTACTTACTGTATAAATCACTAGATGGCGATGAAGATTTATCTGAACCACACTCCTTCCCGACACGAGAGAACGTAGGTATTTTCGTCAAAAGTAACATACGGACGACCGCTGTGGTAGCACGCGGCCAACTGACTGACGAACAATGTGTTGTATCCGCGGGAAGTGCTATATACCCTTGCTATATAGCAAAATATAGCTAATCCATTTCTCGCGTCGGTAATGAAGAAAATGCTTGGACCATACACTTATAAGGCTGTATAGTTTTATTGTTAATTTCTTAGAGTATAATATTATGCGATATAAAACATAACTAAATTACTTGTTTACTCAACCAAAAAGAAGTTTTCTATTTTTAGTATCTTAAGGTTCAAATGGAGGTCAAAGTATAGCTTCACGCGATACGTGCAGAGAGGAATGAAAATAGTGGGGGTTAATTGTAAATATAGAGAAAATAACCACCTTTTTAGGATTGTTCATGGCGGGCCCATATACTTTAGGTCCTATGTTACAACCTTGCATTGACAGGTATTCGAAAACACCAACACATTTTTGGTAAATTGCAAATAATACCGATTTGCACGAAATGCGAGAATGACCCACCCACTAACTACTAAGTGCATTTATAGTTGTCAATTAGTGTCATCAGGTAGAGCTAGAAGGCCAATTCGACTTGTTTTCATGATGGCTCGTGACTTGACTGCAATATTGTGATTTTTCTAAGAATAGGAGCTAAACTGTGGAATTAGGTACCTAACTATCGCCTGCGTTATTTCCGGACCGATACGACCTTCAATAAAAAGCGTACTCCCATCTTAAATTGCGGCAGCGCGCTTACAATGCCCCTGGTGAAGCGGGTGTCCATGGACGACGGTAACCGCATACCATTAGGCGATTCGCCTTTCAATTTGCCTCTTATATCATAAAAAAAGAAAAGCATTTAAATAATAGACTCTGATGTCAGTGTACAGTCATCTGTAATAATATGTGACATAGCGAAGGCCGCAAAAATATCTGACACAATCTTATTTGTAGAGCCAATAAGAGCGTCTCACATATTTTTGCGGCCTTCGAAGAGTAACATATTATTGCAGGTGACTGTACATACGAATTGGCCTGTCAGATAATTGTCTTTATTTCTTTTCAATTATAATATCTTAAGGCGCGGTGTGTAGTAAAATGCGCTTTTTTGTCACCATATTTACAGACTTTTACAAGGATTTCATGCATTATTTTCTAGTATGTATAACTTCAGTCCTTGAACTACGTTATTGCTTGTCAGAAACACGACGGCTCATAATTTTCTCGATAGAATCTTAAGTTGAAAACATGCCTAACACTGTCTTTATTTCCTTATGTTAGAAGTACTACGACGAAAATGTATATGAAACTTACTTCAGTCGATAGCTTTTAAGTAAATCTTCATTATTGCTTGTCCTTTAATCGAAACGTTAATGTTTTCATTCACCATTTGATGAATTCAACATTTTGCTTAAATACTAAATTACACCCTACGCGGCAATACCTTGCGCCCATTCCTCACGCCAGTACGCCCGTGACCACTGTCGGCGTCGGACCTATGCTAGTTTAGCGGACGTTTCATAAAATGGGTAATCACAGTATAAATATGCAAATATGTTATACACACAATGTTTTTCAACATGCTTACGAAGAAAAGCAAAATAATTCTTAAATACGGTGACATTTCAGACATTCGTCCGTCATATTGTCATTTTATAACAAGTTGGGCAGCAAAGGCACACACCCATCTAACCAATCCGGAATTCAGTCACGATTGATAAATTGTGTAAACATATTTTAAAAGGCTATAAAATTAATCAAATTGAATAATTTTTAAACATAGATATACAAGATTCAAATATTTTAGACTGGTCATATTTTTCATAATATCGATTTCGACTGGCAAATCGTATTACTTTTTGGCAACCGGGTTTTTTAACCTAATTAGACCCCGCTGAATCAGAATTTGCCGGTTGCTTGATCGAATTCTTGACCGGAAGTGAGATATTTGATATTAAAGGACCCTTTTTTTTAGTTTTTCGTAAATAACTCTTAAACGGTGGCGCATAGCAAAACATTTTCTATTACATAAGTAATCTGCATAAAATTGCCTACAAGAAAGATTTAGTACAATTTTTTGCTAGGATCAATATTCAAAGAGATATTAACGCGGGAAATTCAATTATAATCACTTCTAAGGTCCCTTTTTTTAGTTTTTCGTAAATAACTCGTAAACGGTGGCCAATATCAAAAAATGTTGTAAAACGTTAATAATTTACACAAAATTTTGTACAAAAAAGATTTAGTATACTTTTCGCAGGGATCAATATTTAAAAAGATAATAAAGAAGGAAAGTTAATTATAATAAATTCTAAGGTTCCTTGTTTGTATTTTTTCGTTAATAATTTGAAAACTATGCCTCATTGCAAAAAAAATCTTATACATAAATAACAACTTACCCGCTGCTTTGTCTTCTTAGGGTTCCGTACCCAAAGGGTAAAACGGGACCCTATTACTAAGACTTCGCTGTCCGTCCGTCCGTCCGAGTTGAAATTTTCACAGATGATGTATTTCTGTTGCCGCTATAACAACAAATACTAAAAACAGAATAAAATAAAGATTTAAGTGGGGCTCCCATACAGCAAACGTGATTTTTGACCAAAGTTAAGCAACGTCGGGCGTGGTCAGTACTTGGATGGGTGACCGTTTTCTTTTTGCATTTTTTTCCGTTTTTTTTTGCATTATGGTACGGAACCCTTCGTGCGCGAGTCCGACTCGCACTTTCCCGGTTTTTTTTAATATTGATCCTAGCGAAAAGTGTCCTACATGTTTCTTGTAGGAAATTTTATGTTTATTATTTATGTATAAGATTTTTTTTGCTATGAGTCATACTTTTCAAATTATTAACGAAAAAATAAAAACAAGGAACCTTAGAATTTAATATAATTAACTTTCTCTCTTTATTATCTTTTTAAATATTGATCCCTGCTAAAAGTGTACTGAATCTTTTTTGTACAAAATTTTGTGTAGATTATTAACGTTTAACAAGATTTTATTTACGAGTTATTTACGAAAAACTAAAAAAAGGGACCTTCACCCCCCCCCCCCCCCCCCTCACCCCCACACCCTCAGCACACCCGCTAAGCTCGAGGACATTAAGTATGGTTATCTGGACACCACAAGGTATAACTGTGCCAATTTTCAAGAGCTATTAACAAACTCGAATGTCGAAGTAGAAGTGTTTTTTGTCATTACAATCTTTAAATGCTTGACTTTTACTCGTCAATTCAAAATTAGAAAAATAGTAAGTATTACAGTTAGAGTTATAAATTGTTATAATTCTTTCTTGTGAAGACAGCTAATTTTATGTACTTATTGGAGCTATGCATAACTCAATAGTCCCACAAATTATCTTAGCTTTGCTAGTATTCTTCCTTATTTTCACTACCTACTTGCCCGAAATTGACTGCTAGAGTTAGACCAAGTCTGCAAAGATTTTGATAGCATAGGCAGTGCAAGTGTTATTCATAATTTCATAGAAGATTGACGTTTAAAATAACACTTGCACTGCGTGTGCAATCAAAATCGTTGCAGATTTTTCTTGGTCTAGCTCTATTACATTTTTAATGTCTATTAGTATAAGTACTATTTTTTGTCTCATAATAATTTGGTATCATTTGATTAGATTCTCAGTTTGTCGCGGTATACACTTATATTGTATATAATTAATAATTATTTACACTCACCGTCTTACCTACCATTTTTAATTTCATTAAGTACTCATCAAAATTCGAATTTGCTAATAAATCTTATTCAATATTAATTGCCGGAAAAAATCCCGGAACTGACAATTCAGAATACCGATGTCGTCAGAATAAGGACGTAGACGTGCTGCACGGGAATGGTGCGGTGCGCCGCGCGGGGCGCCCGCCTGTCCGCTCTACCACGCGTCTGCTTCACCCCCTTGAAAACGTAAAACTCGAGTATAAGAGCGCCTTAATGTTTTTATTTAAATCATGTCATAATTGAGTTCATAAACAAATCAAACAAACAATTGATTTACATCAACAAAATACCTACGATTGTTTCGCATGTAAGCAATTTGAAATTAACCGTATTGGTATAGAAATAAAGTTCAATTTCCAGTGAACACGGATGGACTATTATTATCAATGTTATGTTATGACACTTATGACTAAACCGTAATCGTGACGCATGATGATAGGGATGTGACGTAGTCAATAAAGTATTCGGAATGTAGTAACAGGTTATGAGTTTGATCTGGATTTGTTATGTCATGAACATGATCTGTCAGTGTCGGTAAAGCACATGTAACAACTCTGAATTGGCAAGCGTCCATAGGCTACGGTGACTGATAACCGTCCGGCGGGCAGTATGCTTGTTTGATACGGACGTGGTATTAAAAAAAAGTGTGAAAATCGATGTTAATTCGCCCCCGATTTTTGAGATTTGCGGCAGCAATGCAGTTGGCAGTAATGTCGCGCCGCAATGCTGCTGCAGCAATGCGTTACCACAGGAAACGTCAAATTTTATATAAATTTCTCGGTAAAATGACCTTTTTGACGTTTCCTTTCAGCGCCAAATTTTGAAGAATTTATCAGACTTTATCAACTTTAATAATTATATATTTTAATTTTTAATTATATTTTATAAAGTGGTTCAATTGACCCCATTCCACCCTAGCAAGTATTAATCACCAAGTAAGTTTAAATTGTGGTTAGTATTTAAATCTGACGTGATTTATGAAGGAGCTTGATAGGTTAGTTAAATCTCATTAATATTACGAGTTAATTAATGATATCTTATTACCTTACTTAATTAAATAACTACCCTGTGCAAAAGGCTATTGCCAATTAACATTTAATACGATTACCATACAAATGCATCAGAATATTACAATCCATCCATCGTCCTGGGCTTGAAGCCTGGGATCCGCCCGGTAACATAATCTCAATAATATACTATAGGACATTCTTGCACAAATTGACTAAGCCGCATAGTAAGCTCAAGAAGGCTTGTGTAAATACATAGAAAACACCCATGACTCAAGTCAGGAGTCAGGAACAATTAACTATGCTCATCACACATACCTATCAATGGACTTACCGGGATTCGAACCCAGTACCATTGGCTTCATAGGCAGGGTCACTATCAACTAGGCCAGACCGGTCATCAATTTACTTTATAAATTTTCGGTATTTTATTATTATAAATTCATGCCTGTTTTTTCTTGTTTCAGACATCGAACCAATATCCTTCACGTACAAGAACACAAAACAGCTAATAGAACTAGTCCAAGCGCGTCCTTGTCTATGGGACAGACAAGCCCCTGATTATAAGGACAGATTGGCGAGAGACAGGGCCTGGGGCCAGATATTTGAGGAGTTGGACCCGCAGTTTACGGAATACAGTGCTACCTCTAAACAAGACATAGGTAATGGATCAACTTCATATTACTAGCACAATATCTTCCTATCTCTGTCCCACTCTAACTATAGGTACTATGTTTATGTGAGGGCCATAATTTTGCCGATGGTTCAATTAACCCCGGTTCACCCTCTTACAATTTCGTAAAGATTTTCCATATTTTTTTGTGTTATTTCGATAGAAGATATTATTTTGTAACAGGTACAACAATAACGAAGAAATGGTACAACATCAGGGACTCGTACGTGAAATCTTTGAAACCAGACTACCTTGGACGTCGAAACCGTCCGTACATACACGCGGAACTACTTCGATTCTTAGACGATTGGTAATTAATATTCTCACTCCGGTCGAATTGCATTCTGATAATTATACATGGGCCCATTTCTCGAACGGTATTAGTCTAATATTATTAGTGTGTAATGGGTGCATTACATTTGTTATAGTTACTTTTCATATATTATAGTTTGATATATCGTTATTTTGAATAACATAATAAATGGCATACTACCGTAATACCTAATTAACGGTATACATAATGTTATTATTGGTATAATGGTCATTAGGTATATTTACACTTCGTCTAATATACATTGCCATAATTATTACATACTCTAAAGCATATTATTTGTTATAACAGTGACATCACATAAATATTTATGTGGCATAATAGTTGCATGACATAAATGGGTTAGGTTAGGTTGGAACTGCGACTCCGCATAAACGAATAACTACCTAACAAAAGGAGGGTTAGGTTAGGTTAGAACTTTGACCCTCCGTAGAATAAAATACTCTAGGAAAAAAGTGGTTTAGGTTAGGTTTGAACTGCGGCCCCCGCAGAACGAAAACCGTGAAAAAATTGGTTAGGTTAGGTTAGAACTGCGGCCTCCCTAGAATGAAATAGCTAGCAAAAGCAGTAGTCTGCGTACTAGTTATAAAAAGTATGTAAAACTTTACGTTAGGGGCTGTCCATAAATTACGTCATCGATTTTTGACGATTTTTGACCCCCCCCCCCTATAATCATCCAAAAATCATGCTTCAAATGACCCCATTTCCTCCTACTTCATGCTACCGTCATCCGATGTCCAGACCCCCCCCCCCTAATTTGAAATGACGTAATTTATGAATAGCCCCTTATCGGTAAATGAAATATGACAAAAAATGTTATACAATATATGTATTTATACTTGATAAAATTGTATGAAGTATTACGTTATACAAAAATATAATATAACAAATGTCATTATAAAATATGTCTATATACTATTTGAAAATTATATTACATTAGGCATTATATCAATGACAGTTTAGATGAAATCACAATATAATAAAGGAAACGTATAATAAAAATTACATTATAACATACAATAATATATCAAGTGGCGTTATAACAAATGTATGATAGTTTTTTTATAATTATATTAAGCATTACACACCCGTGTGTAATGTTGCCATACGATTTGACAGTTCGTGGACTAATACTATTATTATTTATTATTTATTTATTTATCATATAACAATACAAGATTGTGTTAGACTAATATCGTTCGTGAAATGGGCCTGAGGAGCTCTAGAACTGTGGCCCATTAAGAGAACGGTCCCAGAGGCCATTTTCTCGAACGGTATTAGTTTAATTATTAGTCTACGAATTGAAAAATCATATAGATTGCCATGACAGTACACCAATAATATTAGACTAATATCGTTCGAGAAATGGGCCCTTGGAGTATTTCTAATTTAGTTAAATTTTATTAATAATTAATAGTGCTGTTCAATATTGCTTTCGTTAACAAGCATTGTATTACAGTGATTATATACTAAACAGCTGTTTACATACATTTTTATTAGTGTAGGATATAGAGTTTTAAAATAAAAGTTTTCTCTCTTGCTAATAGTTAACATCTGTGTGGTCATATAATTTCGAATTTTAATTGAATTAATTCTATTCGTTAGCTATTTATTGGCTTACATAATTATTAAAATAGTATTCAATAAATGAAATATAATGTTATTTCCACTATGGTATTGTCAAAATTGTACCTACCTCGACATGTAACAATTGTTATTAAATATATTTCATTTCATTTCATTTCGTGTAAAAATATCATTATTAATAAATGTTTTATATGTTTTGCTCCATAGCTATATTGAAAAACTCAACACCAGCTTTCTGACCAAACAAATAAGAAATCCAGAAGATTATGATGAATTAGAAACTGGAGATCAAGAAGCAGATGATGCAGAACCTTGGGAACAGAAAGTATTCGTCACTTTAGAAGAAGAACCAGCACAGAAGAGAGCAAGAACAGAATACAGCCCAGAGCAAAGAGAAAAAACAAATGAAGAAGATATCATATCTGTCCTTTCTAGTCTAATACAAAAGGAAGAGGACGAAGATAGAGCGTTTTTCAAATCGATAACGCCTTCAGTTAAAAAGTTGTCTGAGAATTCGAAATTAAAGTTTAGAATTGAAGTTTTGAAGTTGATAAAGAATTTAAGGGCCAAAGATAAGGATGAGAGCAAAACGGAGGAATCAAATACCACTGATAGTGATATAAGTGATAGTGAATAAGTACTTAAGTGTTGATTGTTTTATGAATAATACTATGACCATCGAAAAAAGGATGGTACGGCCGTGCCTCTTTGTTTTGCTCGACTTGGCGGCTCTGCCGTGCCCCCAGATAATATATCTGTCAATTCAACTGCTTTTTGTTTTATTGCCATACTTAAGTATTTTTAGAGAATGTTTTTGATTTTGACCACTAGATGACAGTTACTTCAACGCGCAAGAGTTCTCTAACTATCACGGTTCATGGCCTGGTGACAGACAGACAGACGGACGGACAGTGGAGTATTAGTAATATGGTCCCGTTTACCCTTTGGGTACGGAACCCTAAAAAGAAACTGATTTGATTTGTAGTCAAATATCCTATAAGCGTCTATAGGTAGACATCCTATAGAATCCACAAGCTAGCCAGGATCCGTGTAAATGCTACACTTATTAGGTTTAAAAGGAAACCAAAGGACGGAAAAGCCAATAGCGAGCCTTAGAGAAAACTACGTTAGTTCAAATAGTTCACCACTTTCCGCCGCAGTAGATATATGATACTCAGTAACCGCATAAGTTTATAGTAAGGATTATTTTAAAAGGATAGAAAACCAATAGCAAGCCTTGGAGGAAACTACGTTATACTCCGTGTATTCTAAAATGCGTTATTTGACACATGTAACTCACAACAGCAATACAACGTAAAATGTCAACGAAATCACAAAGGAAGACCATTGCACTGCGAACGTTTACGTTCTACGTCTTTTTTATTTATTTTAGGGTTGGCCGGACACCACTGTTATGAATCGGTAGTCGTCTAAGTAAAGCGATATGAATTTTTCAATTTTTCTTTTTTCTTTTAATAAAAATAAGGAAAAGGTGGATAATTAACTGTAAATATGGATATATTTATCGACACCTAACAGACAACAAATTTCGACACAGAAATAACATAAATAAACTTTAAAATAGATCCCCAGTTAGTTTCGATTTTGACGATGGGTGCGCCCTACTCGGTCGGTGTATTAAATGCATTTACCTTGCGGGAAAACCATATAATTCTAGCTTTATTTAAATCTCAAATAAAAATTCATTATACGTCACAATTCGATACCTCAGTCAAGGTGCCATCCAATCGTAATCGCTTGCTGTGACAATCGATTTGGGTTAGTTACATCTCTATAAACGTCAGTCATAATGTGTCAAATAACGCATTTTAAAATGCACGGAGTATATAATAGTTCCCCACTTTTCACTGCACTACTAATGCTGCAGTATTGCCGCGTGCGTTGCTGCCGACTAGATATGCGCAAAACGCTTCATTGAGTTGAAAAGATTGATTCATATCTTGCGCTCGCGGTGATATATGTCACTCATTTCGCTCACTTCGCTCAGTGGATCTGTAGACTATATTTTTCAAGAGTGAGTAGAGGGAAATGTCAATCAATCAGATACACACAGCCATAAGTGCGACCAAGATGGCGAATCACGCGATACGATCCCGCCACGTTTTCCCGACATCCTCCGAATTCTTCCGAACCGCTCCGAAACCTATTCGCTTCATCTCACTCGCTCCTCGCTCATCACGACAAGCCGGCTCATTCGAATCATGAGTGGGAAAGAGCGCGCAAGGAACACTGAGATAGATGAGCGACTGAGCGAGTTATATCACCAGTGAGTTGAAGAGTGAGCGAGTTCAATGAAAATATATATGTATGTAGTTCATTTAAATCATTCACTCGTAACGACACAAATGTCTACTGCCGAATGCATCGCTGCCGCAAGTATCAGAGTCAATGTTGCTGCTCAGTTTTTTTTACTTTTGCGGCAGCAATATCACGCCGCAATACTGCAGCAGTAAAGGATGACTCACGCTAGACCGGGCCGTGTCCGGGCCGAGGCGTCCGACATGTCATTTTCTATGACGGCTGACCGGTGATAAAATGCTGCTTTCCATAGAAACGAAGCGCCGGGACCTCCGGCCCGGTCTAGCGTGAGTTGACTTACTGCACCAAAACTACCCTCCACCCCCACCAATCAATACCCCCCGCAACCAATCAAGGGGCGACAAATTGATATAATCACTTAACACATGTAGCTACTTCGGTAACTACCAACTTCGTAACTTAGTGTGGAGTTCACAAGTTTGAGAACCATTGCAGTTTTGTTTAAGAAGCATAGTTTGCTTGTTTGGGTGATAAATATAAAAAGGGGTCCCTTTTTCCCATAACGTTTTAAGTCATAATGTATTGTTTGTCATATTATCGTTAGTCATAAAACTGAAACCGTTAACTTTTCAGGACTTTCGTAAGGTTATTCTATTGATAGGTTAGGTTAGGTTAGGTTTGTTTTATGGCAATCCTGAAAAGTTACGCGTTTCTGAGAAAAACCAATTATGACTAACGAAAATTCGGACAAACAATACATTATGACTTAAAACTATTTGGGAAACAATAGAGACCCATATAAAAAAAAAAATTGGTATACCAATATATACTATTTATTTTATTTTTATTATTAATACCACAAGAACGGTTACAGTATACCAATAACACTTGATACTACTTATACAATTATATCAATAGAATTAAATGTACTAATGTAATGTACTATTACGATTCAAGTGCGGAAAAGAGGAAAATCTAAACGAGTGGCGATAAATAAATAAATAAATCGATACAAGATGCGAATTACCTATTCCCACGTGTATCGTACAACATTTTACAATATATATATATATATGTATATATATGGCCCTTTAAACTTTTGACATACGCTCGGAAAGTGCTCTTTCCCGCACTAGTGCGGGAAAGTAGATCCATATGTACTGTAAAAAACCGGTCAAGTGCGAGTCGGACTCGCGTTCCAAGGGTTCCGTACATAAGTCGGACTTACGCTTGACTGCACATTTCTAATAGGTTTTCCTGTCATCTATAGGTAAAGTACTATTTTGTGTATTTTTTTCAAAATTTTAGGCCCAGTAGTTTCAGAGATAAAGGGGGGGAATGGTCGGACAGACAGACAGACGCACGAGTGATCCTATAAGGGTTCCGTTTTTTTCCTTTTGAGGTCCGAACCCTAAAAATCTTCGAAAACTAGGTGTAGGTATACGTATTAAAACTGGACCTAATGAACCTCCTCCAATTAACGCCATAACCGACACTAATTACTTCATACACCCGGAAGTGTGATGGCGGCGGCGGAAGTGCCCACTTCCGGTGGCCGTTCGTTAGCTAGTGGGGATTAATTGAAGATGGCGACAATTTCCGGTTCGGGGTTTGGGGGTTTAAGGCTTAGGAGGGTCGGATTAAGGGTCTTGATCTTACTGTGGGTTTTTGGATTTGGGTTAGGTTAAATCAGAATGCGGTGTTTATTTAATCTTCTCTGATGTCTTACAGGCCAATTCGAGTTTTAGTTTTTAGATCTCATTCATTCGAACGGCCTCCTAGCCTAGTCGGTAGTGACCCTGCCTACGAAGCAGGAGGTCCCGGGTTCGAATCCTGGTAAGGGCATTTATTTGTGTGTTCATCACAAATATTTGTTCCTGAGTTATGGATGTTTTCTTTGTATATAAGTATTTGTATATATGTGTATATTATATATATCGTCGTCTAGTACCCACAACACAAGCCTTATTGAACTTACTATGGGACTAGGTCGATCTGTGTAAAATTGTCCTATAATATTTATTTATGTATATATTCATCATCATCATCATCATCAGGCTATAGTAGTCCACTGCTGGACATAGCCCTCCCCTAAAGAGCGCCATAGCGCCCTGTCCTCAGCTTGCCGCATCCAGCATCTGCCCGCAGTCTTTCGCAGATCGTCATCCCACCTGTACGGTTACCATCAGTTTGTCACTGACATAAACGCCGTCGAGAACGTAATTCGGCGTTTACGTCAGTGACAAACTGATGGTAACCGTACTGGTCGGAGGGCGTCCTACACTACGTTTGCCAAGTCGCGGTCTCCACTCAAAAACACGTTTACCCCAGCGGTTGTCGGTTCTTCGTGCGATATGGCCAGCCCACTGCCACTTCAGCTTGCTAATTCTTTGAGCTATGTCGATAACTTTGGTTCTCTGTCGGATGTATTCGTTACGAATCCTATCCTTCAGAGAAACTCCGAGCATAGCTCTCTCCATAGCTCGCTGAGCTGTTTATATTCACTCTTTTAAAAAAACCGGGCAAGTGCGAGTCGGACTCGCACACGAAGGGTTCCGTACCATAATGCAAAAAAAAAAAAAAACAAAAAAAAAGCAAAAAAAAAACGGTCACCCATCCAAGTACTGACCACTCCCGACGTTGCTTAACTTTGGTCAAAAATCACGTTTGTTGTATGGGAGCCCCATTTAAATCTTTATTTTATTCTATTTTTAGTATTTGTTGTTATAGCGGCAACAGAAATACATCATCTGTGAAAATTTCAACTGTCTAGCTATCACGGTTCGTGAGATACAGCCTGGTGACAGACGGACGGACGGACGGACGGACGGACGGACGGACGGACGGACGGACAGCGAAGTCTTAGTAATAGGGTCCCGTTTTACCCTTTGGGTACGGAACCCTAATTAAATGGCTTCAGTCCAATGGGACTGTTTCGGCAGTGTCAAAGTATTAGGAGCTTTAAATACGACTAAAAGTGAACGGTTTACAAGACAGTGTTCGGTTATTTTATTAGCTCTTGTACAATCGCCTGCGCCGCGGTGTTCCACCCTTAGGGCGATACTCGTTTGATGGCCTTGCATATAGTAAGGCATTTTTAGGGTTCCGTACCGTCCGTCCGTCCGTCCGTCTGTCACCAGGCTGTATTTCGTGATCTGTGATAGCTAGACAGCTGAAATTTTCACAGATGGTGTATTTCTGTTGCCGCTATAACAACAAATACTAAAAACAGAATAAGATAAAGATTTAAGTGGGGCCCCCATACAACAAACTTGATTTTTGACCGAAGTTAAGCAACGTTGGGCGGGGTCAGTACTTGGATGGGTGACCGTTTTTATAGATAATGGTACGGAACCCTTCGTGTGCGAGTCCGACTCGCACTTGCCCGGTTTTTTTCTTAACTTGAACACCGCGAGCGCGGGCGATTGTACCATCGCCTCCGCTGTTAACTGTACATCGGTGGAACTTATGCCTTTTGTAATAAGGTCCGCCGATGTACAGTTAGCAGTGTTGCTGTTTGTACCACAATATTAGCGCTGACTAGGGGTTGTGCACGCGAGGTGTTTTCGGCTACTTTTTGACCCCCCCTCAGCCTTAGTGATATTTGGTGAGGTTTTTGGCTATCCGCCACACAACCTCACGTATATTTTTTTTAATTCGACCTAATATTAAGATAAATAGTATTGTATATAGAAAATCTTGTTTATTTATCTATTTTCGTTAAATAGACTCGCTATTTTGAAGTGCAGAGTGAAGATTTATGTTTAACGAAACCGAGAAAAAGTATCTACTCATGTGGTAGGTTTTTTTTTCTTAGTTTCGTTCACTGTAGAAAAAAATTCACAGATTTCGTGCCTCACACGACTATCGAGCACATTGGAAATGAATCTACGGAATTCGAAAAAATATTGTCGCTGAGCGACGAGAAAGTCTGGATAAGGAAAAAGTTACAAAATAAAACTACAACGTTGAATGATAATTATTTTATTCTTAGACTAACACAAGTATCCTGGACATAACGCATGTGAACAAACAAATTGCAAAATTTCCACACGCGTATCCAAGTTTGAATAATTGTCGCCGTGGCGCATAAGTATAGGTACATATTTCATTTTTCGATTAATAAGCAGGATATATTAATGTTCAAAGTACAAGAAAATTATTACACGGCAAATCCGTAGTCAACTCGAGAAGTGGTGATCGGCAGCGGCCCATTTGCTGCAAGATATGAAATTTTCTTGACAGCAGTTTGACGCGACGAGAGATTACCATAACAGCGTTTGTCTATGTTGCACCAAACCTGAGTTCCAATAGGTACTACCAGGGTTCAGCATCAGCTATCTTGGGTAATGCTCTACCATGTGATCATCATGACGAATCGGATGTCCAAAACAGCGCGTGCCTACGTTGCACCAAACCTGAGTTCCGCTAGGTACAACCAGGGTTCAGCATCAGTTCTATCTTGGGTACTACTCTCCTAAGTGCTCATCAAGACGAGTCGGATGACCAAAACAGCGTGTGCCTATGTTGCAACAAACCTGAGTTCCTTTAGGTACAGCCAGGGTTCAGCATCAGCTCTATCTTGGGTACTACTCTCCTAAGTGCTCATCGAGACGAGTCCGATGACCAAAACAGCGTGTGTTTATGTTGTATTAAACCCGAGCTCCACTAGGTACTGCCAGGGTTCAGCATCAGCTATCTGCTAGCAGCCGCCAGCAACATGCTGAGGTGAGACTAGAGATGTGCGCCGATGGCAAAATCATCGGCGGCGGCGTCCGATGATATTTTGACCGGCGGCGGCGGCGTGATCGGCGTGAAATCGGCGTGGCATAATTTTTGATACTGCATGAGAACGTGGCCGTAGAAACTCTACATTAAAGGTTTCTGAGTATTTACTAGGCTATTTAAAACATATTATGAGTGTTTTCTAAATTATTGTCGAAAATTATATCCCATCACGTCACTTGGCATTTAGCAACCATTTCTTACTAACCTGACGGTTACCAACGGTATGTTTAAATATTAACATAAAAATAATATACATATATAGGTACTTTAAAACGCTACATTCTATGCAATACCTATAATGACTTTGTAAGCGGAATACAAATAAAACACATAAATCATTATAAAATATTTTTTACGAAATAATGATGAACTACTTTAGTGTTTTTTTAGTGTTGAGTGTTGCAAAGACCCAATTCATGTCCCTGAACGAGCCAGATCCAAGCGACAATAGCCCAACTTCCATCGATGGGCAACTAGTCACCATGTGCGATCAGTACAAGTATCTGGGTAGTATGATGCACCATTCTGGGAATGTGGAATGCAACATTCAACACCGAATAGCTGCTGCTAAAATGGCGAGAAGTGACTGGTGTTACGTGTGACAGGAGAATGCCGGTCAAACTCAAGGGTCTGGTATACAAAAGTATAATAAGGCCGGTTCTTATGTATGGCAGCGAGACGTGGGCAACGACTCAAAGACACGTGCATACCATCCAAGTTGCCGAGATGAAGATGCTGAGGTGGATGTGCGGCGTTACCAGGCTCGACATAATCCGTAACGATATTTCATATGGTACTTAAATAATACTTATTCTAAATTATATATCTTAACAGGTATACATTATTCACCGCCTTAAATTTTAATAAATTATAAGTTTTAATATAATAATCCAAATAAAATATAACATTTTTACATTATTATTATTAAATTCAATTTATTCCGAAATATCATTTAAAAATTCATTTAAGGTATAATAGCATTTCTGTAATAAAAATTCCTTGATTGCCTTATAAAATAATTCATATTTATTGTGCGATTTGATGTTGTTTGGCAGTTTATTATATACCCGAATTGCTGTATATTGTGGGCTATTGGATAGGGTTTTTGTTTTGGAAGGGGGGACAACAAGCTGATATTTTCTCCTAGCACTATTTGTTTCCTTAAATAAATATTTATATTTCCATGCATATATGGCTAATGATAGGATATACTGGCATGGCAATGGCAGTATCCCGTGTTTCTCAAAATATTCCCCCCCCCCCCCCCCTATCGAACCTCGCGTGATTTGTGCTCAAACCCCTAGACGCCGACACTCAAAAGAGACCCAGTATTTCAAGCGTGGCATGGGGTGACCCTCAGAGAGTGCAGTGTGGCCACCAGTTTCGCACCGACATAAACGCTAGCGTGAACGTAACTTACTTTCTACGCATCTCACTCGCACTGACATATTAGTGCGAGCGAGACGTATAGAAAGTAAATTACGTAGACGTTAGTGTATATGTCAGTGTTGACAGTAGTACTCGTGGTATGGGTACAGGCTCCGGTTTTGCCTTTTGAGGTAAGGTGCTTATAAGAATGTAACATATTAAATAGCAGGTGATTTCATGAATATTCAGAACAAAATACCACTAATATAGAAGACAATTACAGAACATCTGTCTCTTCAATATTGACAGCTGACAATGTTGTTATTGTTCACCTGTTCAACAATGTGATAGATATTTATAGAGTACTAGCGACCCGCCCCGGCTGCGCACGGGTTACACAAAATCTTAACAAATCATACACCCAAACCTTCCTCGAGAATCACTCTATTGATAGGTGAAAACCGCATGAAAATCCGTTCAGGAGTTTTCGAGTTTTACCGCGAAAATACATATGCTTATCTACATACATACAAACAGACAGACGCGGCGGGGGACTTTGTTTTATAAGGTGTAGTGATTTTCCAGCATCTGAATTAGCCACAAGGCCACAACCAAGAGTATCCCATAACCACCAAACAATAAAAATATCGATTTTGTCGGTGAAATATTGCGTTTAAGTATGTACCTATATTGTTGCCATACAATATTTTTTTAAATAAAATTTAAATAATCGAATGGTACCATCATTTTTTCCTCCTTGGAAGTTAATTATTTTTTTTTGAAACTGAGGTCTTGTTGTTTATTATGATTCCCATATATTTTTTAAGTTTCCGATTTATTGTGATAAACTGCACATTTTCTATCTATTTAACTAGATTTAGTTATAAAATTCAACATGTGTCTACAACCCTATTTAGAACACATGCTGCAATACCACCGAACAATGCTTATAAGATGTCACACCGATACGATACCCCAACAAACTTGTTTATTCTACCATTTTATACAACTAAATAGTCGGTGAAACTTATAGTCGTATAGCAAGGTTGAATAAACGTTTATTCTACCATTTTATACAACTAAATAGTCGGTGAAACTTATAGTCGTATAGCAAGGTTGAATAAACGTTTATTCTACCATTTTATACAACTAAATAGTCGGTGAAACTTATAGTCGTATAGCAAGGTTGAATAAACGTTTATTCTACCATTTTATACAACTAAATAGTCGGTGAAACTTATAGTCGTATAGCAAGGTTGAATAAACGTTTATTCTACCATTTTATACAACTAAATAGTCGGTGAAACTTATAGTCGTATAGCAAGGTTGAATAAACGTTTATTCTACCATTTTATACAACTAAATAGTCGGTGAAACTTATAGTCGTATAGCAAGGTTGAATAAACGTTTATTCTACCATTTTATACAACTAAATAGTCGGTGAAACTTATAGTCGTATAGCAAGGTTGAATAAACGTTTATTCTACCATTTTATATAACTACATAGTCGGTAAACTTATTGTCGTATAGCAAGGTATAAACCTAAATTTTGCCTCAAATTGTTAGTTGGGACTGATCTGTCAGTGTCAAAAGTAACATGTCTTCAACCAAAAACGTCACTTTTGACACTGACAGATCGGTATCGTATCGGTGTGACATCCTATAAGCATTGTTCGATTTGGGCCGTCAAGGTAAACGTTCGGATTCACACTACACCAGCAGCAGCATTAATAGCTAAATGGCAATAAAATCGGGTCACTTCATATATACAGTCGCCATCAGATATATCGGAGCAGTCAAGACGCTCACAAATATCTGAACACGCCTCTAATATCAGGACGCTGGAGTGCATGTTCAGATATTGTGAACACCTTGGCCGCTCCGATATATCTGATGGCGACAGTGCTTAACCCAATAAATAAATAAATAAATAAATAATAAATAAATATTGGGGACATCTTACACAGATCAAACCTAGCCCCAAACTAAGCAAGGCTTGTACTATGGGTACTAGGCGACGATATACATACTTGTATAGATAAATACATACTTATATACATAGAAAACAACCATGACTCAGGAACAAATATTAGTGTTCATCACACAAATAAATGCCCTTACTGGGATTCGAACCCAGGACCATCGGCTTAGCAGACAGGGTCACTATCCACTAGACCAGACCGGTCGTCAAATGTGAAACCGTTTCAGCATTACTACGTCATTGGCATTACATGTTCTTTTTCTGTTAGCCTGGTTTAGTGTCCCACTGCTGGGCAAAGGCCTCCCCTCCTTTCCTCCACTCAACCCTCTCATTTGTACGTTCCCGCCAATCCGGATAAAATGCGTCCAAGTCGTACCGCCTCCTTTTTGGTCCGCCTGCACCCCGGCCAGCACCATCTATGCTGTTACATGATTTAAAAAGTAAGATCAGGCGTGGCTCACTCCGCGATTTCGTCGCTTTGCTACAGGTAGCTAAAAGTACATCCGTTCTACACCAATTTTGGGGTTTGCCATAAGCGGCGCGTGGCGCTGTCGCCACCTAGCGGCCATATCTGTGCTGATCGTAACAGACGCGTTTTGTTAGAGAGTGAGTCTTCTGTACCTAATACTATTATTTATTCTGTGGTAAGATTATTATAACCCTGTGAAAACGTTCTATGGCGGGTCACAAACCAGTTTGTTCAATTGTACATACAAACTGACCCGTTTTAATTTTTCTCCAGTGTAATGCAGAAACTATGCGCGCTAAAGAGCAAAACCAATTAGTTAGTATGAGGACAGGGACGCAAATTTCCTGGTCTCCTTTTGTGTGGCGTAGCCACAGGCCGAGTGCCGGCTACCAGCGACGATTTTATTTTCCTCAAGGTAGTTAAATAAACCTAAAGTTTATTGCAGTTTTAAATAGGTACATATTAAAAATACAGTGGAAACTGGATAAGTGGAACCTGGGTTAGTGGAAAACCTCTTTAAGTGAACCCAAGTTCTCGGTTCCAGTCCCTTGGCAAAGAATTACCTCTATAAGTGGAATTTGGGGACCTCTATAAGCGGAATCAATTTTTTCGAAAATTTCTTATTTTTACCTCTGTAACTGGAAGCAGCCGTCTCCGAAACCTCTATGAGTGAAATAGCTCGGCGTTATAAAATTTGTATAGTTAATAAACCGTCACAAGGAGGGTAGTTTGTTTCGTTAACATTATGGTTCGTGTTTTAACTACGTATTTTGTATGAGATCACACATCGTTCAGTTTTTTTGCATTAAAGTACAATCGGTAAGTACATTGATTTATTTAACCATACTGGTTTATCTTGCATAAATAAATATTAGGAGTGATTTTGTTTTTGTAATTTTGAAAATTGTATACGAGTAGGTACTGTGGATTATTTACAGTATTGCCTTTTTTAAAGTCAGGATTACATACCTATTTTTGTTAATACATACATATCTACATACATATTTAATAAAAGATGATTATTTAAGTCTTGATCATACCATACGTGACCTCTATAAGCGACATTACTAGCATCCACAACCTCTGTTAGCGAGAGCCTCTGTAAGTGAGAAAATGTTTTATTTGAACCTGGTTTAGTGGAAAACTGGATAAATGGAAAACCTGCATAAGCGGAACTAAACAGCCGGTCCCTTGCGATTCCACTTATCCAGTTTCCACTGTATTCACATTTAACGTATGAAAACGACACTCTTAGGCATATTTCTGTGCCGTGTGGCGGATTCGAACTTTAAGATACGTCAATTAATAGATCTCAGATAGATCTAGAAACGATATGTCAGTGTCAAATGTGACATTTCCTCAAACAAAAACGTCACTTTTGACACTGACACATCTAATCCATATCGTTTCTAGGTCTATTAATTGACGTATCTTAAAGTTCAAATCAGGCAGTGTATTGTTTCTTTTGGTGATTTTGGAATGTCACTTTTTTCAAAATCTATTTCTCACAGAAACGCCTATCAAGGCTACATCCAAACTTATTTATACTGATTAAGTTCATGATTTAGTTTCATATAAACTATCAGCACGAGGTTCGAGCACAAAATTACTCTTATATTAGCACTATTACCGCCAAAACTAATTCCGCCAGTAAACATCTATAATATGCAAATCGTATGCCTCATTACGCAATTCATGTGTGAAATGGTGGTGCAAGTTAAAGGCGGAGGCGGATTTCACTGATAATTATTACGGCCTCCTAGCCTAATTAGTACTTAGTGACACTTATTACAAAGCAGGAGCTATACATGCTTTGTATGTATTTCAGTATTTATCTATCGAATCCTACTGACTGAGCCATATAATATTAAGATTTAAAATAAACAACAACCATATCTAGTTTGGTTTAAGAATGATTTATTCATCTGTTCATTCATAGCTACATAAACATAAAGTCAAAGAGGAATTAATCATTATCTAGTCTTCACAACACGAGCCTTCTTGAGCTTACTTTAAGACTAAATCGATCTGAGTAAAGTTCTCCTATTATATTTATATATTTATTAAAAACACTATATTTGTATTCAAAACACTATCCCTATTAAACTGAGCAACCTCTTACAGTTTCTCTGTAAAATTTTTGCCTCTTTAAAAAAAAACAGAAAAGTAGATAAAATAGTAGTCTCGACTTGTAATGTGTCTACGTTCGTATCATAGTCTAATAAAATATGGTCTTCTCTTCCCAGAGTGACACAAGCTTACGTCACAATAACATTGCCACTTTATATAGCGCTATCGCATATTACCATATAGCGCTGTCGCATGATGACGTAGGCTTGTGTCAGTCACGTGACCACGAAAAGACGGGAAGAGAGTACCAGGCGGAGTATATTATTATACCATGGTTCATATCCATTATTTACAATCCTGCACCAAACTAACTGTCTCTGTTTAGCCCAATGGTTGACTTACCAGTCAGCCATGAATGCCTCAAGGCGTTAAGTCCACCATTTGTACCCTTTTTGTATAAATTTGTGCAATACAGTTTAAATAAATAAATAAACTTGGTCGCAATCATTTTCCAACCCGCTCTTCCCTCGTAACTCATATCACCGGTACATAAGCCGTCAGCTCGAATCTGAACGTGATAATTTCTAACTATTCTAAACATGAATTAATCTACTCAGAGAGCTTACATATAATACAGGCTGAATATATAGATAAAATAAATTTCCTACTGCTATTATCCCTGGGATTTTCTCTTTTTAATAAAGGATGACTCACGTTAGACCGGGCCCTGTAAGGCCGAAGCTTCCAGCACATCGTTTTCTATGAAAATCATCACGTGATCACCTGTCACGTCATAGAAAAGTAAGCGCAGGAAGTTCCGGCCCGGTCTAACGTGAGGGGTTATTCCCACCAAGTTTTTACCAGTGGTAACTACTGGGATTTTTTTTCCCACCTTTTACCACTGGTAACAGTTTAACCGGTACTAGTACAAAAACTATGATATATGTACTAAAGGATAAATTTAATAATCCATTTAGATGATTTTTCAAGTGATTTTATTAGGTAATTCAAAATAACTCTATTTATACTATTCATACCTACTGTTTTTATTAGTATTTAACACTAACAAAGTTTTGGTGGTAACTACTGGGAATAAAAATTCCCAGTAGTTACCACTAAACCGAGTTGGTGGTAACTACTGGGAATTTTTATTCCCAGTAGTTACCAGTGGTAAAAGGTGGGGAAAAAATTCCCAGTAGTTACCACTTGTAACAACTTGGTGGTAACAAGTGGGAATAACCCAACGTGAGTCATCCTTAAATTGTAAACCGCGGATCTTTTGTAACTCATATCACCGGTACATAAGCCGTCAGCTCGAATCTGAACCTGATAATTTCTAACTATTCTAAATATGAATTAATCGACTCCAATGGAGAGCTTTGTGAGCGGCAGGCTATTAAACACAAATTGCGGTTTCCAGTTATGTGAGCTGTGTGGTGATTGTGCTATTGTAGTTATTATTTTATTTTGAAATTTATGCAAAATAAAAATTGACAAATAAATGAAAATTTATACCATAATACGAAACTTACTCGTCAGCTGTTTTTTTAAAAACTAAATAATCATCTTCCTCGCGTCATCTCGGCATTATGCCACGACTCATGATAGCCTGGTGTCCGCTTGGCAACTAATCCCGAGAATTGGCGTGGGCACTAGTTTTTACGAAAGCGACTGCCATCTGACCTTCCAACCCAGCGAGTAAAACCTTATTGGGATTAGTCCGGTATCCTCACAATGTTTTCCTTCACCGAAAAGCAACTGGTAAATATCAAATGGTATTTCGTTGGTAAGGTCAATGTGGCGAAGTCCGGCATACTTTTTTTTTTTGACTTTGGAGTGATCTAGTTCCGTTAATTATTCACATATGTTACTGCTTGTAATCGCATACGATGAAGAATTTAATAATTAATAGTTTAGCCTTAGTGACAGATCATTTCAAGCACAAATTAAGCAAAAACAATGGCATTTTTTTAAATTCGGCTAGTAGACGGACTTCCCGTGCAGTTTAAGGGAAGTCCGTCTAGTTATGATATCAGCCAATATATGGGTGCGTATATGTTCGTAGTCAAATTCCTAAAAAGAACGGATCAAGACAATGAAAAGTGTATTTAAAACTTGTTAATATACGGTTCAGATTCGAAATAAACACCATTTTTCTAAAACAAAGGCAAGTCCGGCATATACTACCAAAATGGGGTGGTAAACCTTTTTTGCAAATAATGAAACATAATTATTTTTTTGATTTCCGAAATAAAAGATCAATAGTAATTTTAAAATGAATTATAATCGTTTCTTTTAATATACTGAGATCAAAATTTAATAAAGTAACATCATGCGCAAAGTCTGGAGGATTTTTTGATACCTTATCAAATCGTTATAATATTAAAATCGCAAAAACAGTTGGTAATCTCTGATTTAACGAAATTCCGGCATATGACGGACTTGCCTTGAACATAATAGACGGACTTTCCAACTTAGTCAAATTTTAATATGATAAATTGTGGAACGTATAATTACAAAACTAAGCTAATTTCTGATATTTTAAAAATAGAATAAAGACAGCTGGTTCTTATGCTACCTACGTAGTTACTTTCTGATGTACAATCTTTTCAAAAACTATTTTTAACAATTTTTTTTCGAACGGCTGTCGCACTGTGACTTCGAGTTCAAAACACGAAATGACTTATTGAGGCGGATTGCTCTGAAGTTGGTTGTCACAGCGCCATCTGTTTTACAGAGACGGAACTAGCGCGAAAAACTGGTTAATCGACTGAACTCCAAAGTCGCATACGCCTTCAAATTCAAAAGTTATAACGTGTTGACGGACTTGCCTTGTAGACGGACTTACCCACAGTGACCTACATGGTTCCAAAAAACTCATTGGTACGAGCCGGGGAGCTGGGGTTTAATGTAAACCCATTGACCTCCGGGTTGAAAGTCGCACGCTCTTACCACTAGGCCACCAGCGCTTAATAATCGAATCGTTTTTTTTTTTAATAAATATATGAGTTTAATTGTGGTATTACAATTATTGTTTCAATATAAAATAGATGTTTACAAATGAAAATATGGCAAATAAATAAGTTTGAATTGACCTCCAGGGCTTTCTGTGTGGTTTTAGGGATATAATCTTTGTATAAATATTCGCGGTTTCACTCATGCCAAATGTCAAGCCGAGAGGATTACCAGAGCCGAATGTCAATATTGACGAGATTTGTAGCGGAAAGGCCGTTTGAAGGTATAAAACTAGCCAAAGGTACATAATAAGTTTATATTATTAACTGTTGTGGGAGAGAAACAAGGAAAAACAAGCCAAACACATTTTTTTGCAGGCCAATCTTAGTGTACGTTCGAATTGGCCTGCAAAAAAATGCCTTTGAAATTGGTTTACTAACGAATGGGCCAAAAACGTTTCCCAAAGTATCACATCCCAAACTATGTTTCCCAAATTATCATTTCCCAAAAAAATGTGTGGCAAAACAACTTATCGCAATTTTTCAGTTAGCAATAGTCTTTTTTAGCAAGTTATTGTTTAGCAAATAATTACTTGGACAAGTTTCATTTTACCAAGTATTATTTAGTCAAATGTATCATTTCGCATAACATATTGCATGGCATACAATTTACATACCAATGGATATTTATTTTTGCTTTTATTTGAAATACTTAATCCCGACCTTAGTTTTTTTATCATTTTGGTTATGTTTTATGCATACGGATGTGATGAGTTGAACCATAAACATTATAATTTTTAAGAAAAAAACCGATTTCTATGGGGGCCGGTGAAAGATTATTGTAGATGGTGCACTACCCACTTTTCTAGTAGCATTTCGTTTCTGTAAGGGTGGTAGTTCTAGCCTAACCTAACCCACTTCTCTGATAGCAGTTCGGTTCTGTGAGGATCGCAGTTCTAACCTAATCAAACCCACTTTTCTAGTAGCAATTCGTTTCTGTAAGGCTCGCAGTTCTAACCTAACCTAACCCACTTTTTGTTCGGTTCTGTGAGGATCGCAGTTCAAACCTAACCTAACCCACTTAACGGCTTTTTTGGAATATAATATTAGCCAATAAAAAACGTTTGCTAAATAATTTTTTGTCCTAACAACATTTGACAAAGTAAAATCATGCCAAGTGATAATTTGACCAAATAAATTATATGCGAAGTGTAACTTTGCTAAAGGTTCCTTTGGGAAATGAAACTATTGCGATAAGTTTATTGGGAAGTGAAATTTGGCGAAAGGTATTTGGCCCAAACGAAAGTACACCTTTGAAATTATGTACAAATACGTAACAATAGGTAAATAATATAATTACATATATTAGTTTAGTTAACTACAATAATGTACGGCAAATACAGCTCAAACCGCATTTACTGACTGCCACCAATTATTGGGAAATATAATTCCACTAGTGCGAATTCTGTACTTAAGCGAATACATCGATGATGTAACAATTAATTTACCTAGACGTAGGAAACCTAGTGTACAGTCACCTGCAATAATATGTTACACAATGAATATCTGACACAATCTTATTAAGCCATAAGCGTGTCACATATCTTTGCGGCCTTTGAAGAGTACCATATGCACGTACAGTCTACAATAATTTATAGCGGCTATAATGTATTGTATTAAGCTATATAATATATAATTCACAATTTCTTTTTGACCGAGCGAAAGCGCAGGTCTCCGTTTCAGCTACGGAAACAACTCTTTTGTATGTCCGGATGTTCTTCTTTAGATACAGAGGTCGCAATTCTCAACCCATTATCGTGAAATTTTGTGAGCAGGTTCTAGTTGAAAACAGCGCCATCTATACGAACAAACTCGTACTAACTTTTATAAAATCGTCGCAGCGAGACGGCATTTCAAAGTATTCAAAACGTTCACAAAAAGCCAGCTTCGAATTCCAAACAATTAAAATGTGATTCAGAATGAAAGCCGTTGCGGAATGCGTTACAGATTTGAATTTTATTGTTCTAGCTGGTGTTTTTTTAACGGTTAGGTTTAAGTTCTAGGAATTTAGCCATTTGTATTTGTGTCTGAAATTCTGTTGTATAGTTCGTTTTAGCATTAGAAAAAAGATCTTGACGGGTCTTTTAAGTGAATAACTCTTTTTTAAAATCTGTAACTATTACTTATGAAAGCAAAAGAATGTAAATAATCGTATATGATTCATAATAATCATAATTTTATTGTTACATATTTGCCGTGACTTATTTTTCAAAAGTGTTTTTCAATAAAAAGACACTTCAAGATTGTTTACCTTTTTTTAATGCAAAAAAAACCGAACTATAGTTGGGTACCTACCTAAAACAATTACTGTTTAGCCTAGTTGCTACTAGATACTTAGTAGAGTCAAAGACATATGTAACTTCGTATAAGACGAATAAAGTCTAAGGAAAAAACGTGCCTCGGAATTCAAGCAAAAGTCATTCTCGAATAGATGGCGCACACACCTTTAGCCTATCCTCGGCTAGATGGCGTGACGACACCGTTTCATATTTAACAATTTTAACACATAGATATCAGTGAATGAACATGGATCAAAATGATATAAAAATAATAAAATCATTTATCCATATATATACATTTTTTGATAACTTTATACGTTTTCATTTTGAGCTTTAGTCGTGTGTCGATAGATGGCAGTAAATTTACAGTGACTACAAAATTTACAATGACAGGACCCCTCTATATACTATCTATTCTTTTTGGTAGAGTTGAAGGAAATAGAAATAGAAATATATTTATTTGCCATTAAATGTGGTATACAATGGTGTTACATTATTATTTATAGAGCCGTACACATTTAGGCTTTAAAAAGCCATGCAAATTAAAATTATACTAAATTTAAGTTTAATTAATATTATTATTTAAAACAAAACATGCATTATTAAACTAGTTAAGTCATTAACGTGGACTGTTACAAAAGATTATGAAGTGATAGTTTTATCTAAAAATTCATTCAGACTATAGTAACACTTATCAACAAGGAAAGAGTACAGTTTGTTTTTAAATTTATTAAGTGGTAGCTGTTTAAGCTCGTCAGGCAGTCTGTTAAATATTTTAACGCACATTGCATAACAGCTTTTATTTTTCATAACTGTATGCATATTAGGGAGTACTAGCCTGTCAGGATATCTAGTGTTAAAATGTGTTATATCTCTTTTCATGACGAACATATCGGGATGCAATTTAACAAATACACAAACTTCGTATATATAAATCGAGTGCACCGTTAACAATTTCAATTTTATAAAAGAACTTACACAGGATGTTCTTTGAGGCCAGTTTTGAGGGATGTTGCATATTGCTCTAATGCATTGCTTTTGTGCTATAAAGGCATGATTTACATATGATGAATTGCCCCAAATCAATATACCGTACCTTCAATTGGATACAACATAAGCATGATATGCCATTATAGCAGTTTTCATATCAGTTATGCGTGTCAAACGCCATAAAACATATACAAATCTATTAATTTTTGAGCATACCTTATCCACATGCGTTTTCCAAGTACATCGATCATCTAGGGCAAATCCTAAAAACGTAGTGGTATCGCATTCTACGAGAGTGTGTCCATTATAGGCTATATGCAGTTTCTCCTTCTTTCCTCTTCTATTAATAAATTGGATGTACTTTGTTTTATCAATATTAACTTGTAAATTATTATCATTTAACCATTTAATTATGTCAGCAATAGCATTATTAATAATATTCTCATAATTTTCATTATCCCTATCGCAAATAACAATTGAGATATCGTCCGCAAATAAGGTACAACTGTGATTTGTAATTAGAGATGTACCTCTAATTACAAATCACGTTGATGTATAAAAGGAACAATAAAGGGCCAAGTATAGTCCCTTGAGGTACTCCAACCCTATTACATAACATGTTTGAGCTATAATTCTGTTGCATTTTCTCATCATCTACACCTACTATTTCTACTATTTGGCGACGATTGCTGAGATAGCTCTCAATCCACGAGTTTACCAGTCCTCTCATGCCATAGGCTTCACATTTCTTTAGTAGTAACCTGTGCGACACATGGTCAAAGGCTTTGCTCATGTCAAAGAATATGGCAACAGTTTTGAGACCCTTATCTACATTATCAACTATCTTGTTTATTAAATTAAATGTGGCCAATGTGGTGGATTTACCTTTTTGGAAGCCATTTTGGTGGTCACTTATTATTTCACTAGTTTTAATAAAAGACAACAGCCTTGTATACATTGCTTTCTCCAAGATTTTAGCGAAAATAGGTATAAGCGTAATTGGTCTATAGTTTCCAGGAAAGTTATTGTCTCCTGCTTTAAAAATAGGTTTAACAATGGAAATCTTTAAATTATCAGGAAACACTGCCTGTTGAAAGGTCATGTTGATTAAATGTGAAAGTACAGGGGCAATAATGTCGCTTGTTGACTTAACTATATGTGTAGGGATGTCATCATAGCCCACCGAACGGGTGTTTCTCAGTTTTTTTATTATATTTACTACTTCTATTGAGTCAATGGGGAAGATGAACATATTTGTATTGTTGAATTGAAGAAAATGGTCATATTGATTAACCATATTATTAAAATTTAAATTATTATGAGTGGTGTCGATGAAAAAATTATTAAATACATTTGCAATGTCATTTGGTTTATCTATGGTCTGATTATTATATGTAATTTTGTCAATAAGTCTATTTCTTTTATTCACTTTACCTGTGTCTTTATTTATGATTTCCCAACTAGTTTTCGAGATATTGTTAGCATTATTTAGTCTTGCCTTATTATCTAACTTTCTAGATGTTAATATACACTTTTTTAACAATTTATTGTATTTGTTATAATTCAATTTATTTTCCATTGTCTTGTCTTTGTAAAACTTATATCTTAGTTGTCGTTTAGTCTTTAGAGCATTTCTCAAACCCTTAGTAATCCATTTAGTACAATGCCGTGTTTTTTTAACTCTGACTTTACAAATAGGAAAACACAAATTAAAGAATAGCGTATACAAATCATAAAAATTGTTAAAAGCAACATTAGCGTCCGGTTCAGAGTACACGTCATTCCATGACAGACATGTTAAAGTGTGATGAAACTTTTCAACGAGTTCATGGCTAAAGTCTCTTTTCTTGACATATTCATATGGGGAGGGAATATATTTTCCAGGCTTCAGTATTCGAAGTATTTGCCCTGTGTTATGATCAGACAGATCTAATGGAAGCACTTCACCTACTGTGTCCGGAACATTTGATAATATCTGATCAATGCAGGCATTCTGTCTTGTAGGTAAATTGATATGGGCTTTAAAATTGTAATTTTGGATGATGTTGTTAAATTCATCTAATTGGTGAGACGGCTTCAGAAAATCAATATTAAAATCGCCCGCTATGATTATTTGTTTTCTTGTTTTTGCTATAACAATTTTTAACAGAGCGTCCAATCTACTTAAAAACAAAATATAACTACAATTCGGAATCCTATAAATACAAATTACGATACAATTGAGATGTTTAATTTCTACTCCACAAACTTCAAAGCAAAATTCGGTTTTTAATTCATTAAGAAAGTTAAGAGGCTTCGTTTCCAAATGATTTCTACACAAGATGCAAGTTCCTCCTCTTCTTTTTGACCTTGAGAAATAAGCAAACAGAGTTCAATTCCTATGTAATGTATTGTAGGTATAGGGAGTAGGAACCATGCGCGTGGCAGGGTATACTACCTTAATATATATAGCTTTTTGTCAATACCAAGTCCCAACCTCCACATTACACCCATCTTCAGGCCGTACGTTTGTTTGCAACCATCGTATAAGCAGAAAGTTGAACGTGGCAAAGTTCGCTTGTAAACAAAATCGCGCTAGACACGCTTCTAAAAAGAACAAACTCCAGTGCTGTTACCATCGCTTGAGAACAAGCAAATCGAGCGAGAAACAAACGCTTATGTGGCTCCTGTAATGTTGCTTATGTGCTTATATGTGATGGGTGGCGATGGCCGAAGGGTGTGGTGTTTCGGCGGTTCCGGGGCAACCTGCCGAACCCTACGCCGAGTCAGACGACGCTACGGAGCCACGTCACGCCGTTACGTCGTCGCCCAAATCCAATGTTTAATTTGTATCTCATTTTTATTTGTATTGTTTTTCTTTGTCTCATTGTATTTTTTAATTTGTAGTTTCACAGTGCCTTGGACCTTGGTTCTACTGTAATGCTGTGTTGAACAATAAAATACAATAAATAAATAAATAAATGACCGCTTCCCATCAGGAGGCTCGTCTGCTCGTTTGCTGATAACATTTAAAAAAAACAGGCCAATTCGAACGTGCACTGACATGAAGGCGATATTGGAATGATACCTATTGGAATTGGAATCAAAGTTGAAAGAGAATGTTAAGTATGCTTGTCGCACCAATAGAAGAAACTTCTGTATACCTCTCGCGTCGAATGATAGTCCGTATATCAAATTGTATACTTATGGAGAAGTTGTCACCTAAAATGATTGTTGAAATTGTTTGGAAGTAGCACACTAATTTATTTAGTAACACTAATTTAATGAAACATTTAAGTAAAAAATCATTTATTTACATACAAGATATATACAGTGGTACTACTAAACGAAATTAATAACTAGCTTAAATATAAAATAGGCCCCTGAGGCATTGTGCCAAGGATGCTGGCGGCATTTCCTCGCTGTATCGCAATGCTGATACGTTTGTGCGAGGTAGCCGCCAGCTCTTCGGTCACCAGTTACGTCCACCAGACGCTTCGCGATTTCTGCGAACAACTTGTGTGCGCTGGGACCCCATGGACCTAGAGTTTCAACTCCAAATGGTAGGTAAGATAAGTAGGTAATAAAAATACTGTTAAAATATATTTATTAAATTAAGCCGAAACAAAAGAGTCTTGAAGGAACCGTCGTAGGGACCATCATTCGACGCGGGAGATTAAAATTTGGAATAGTCTGGTTCGACTTTTTATTCGACTCGCTCTATCTCGGCCAGCAAGAATATTCTTTTTTTTAGTAGGTAGTTACGGAGTTGTGTTATCCGATATTTAGCTTAACGGGCAAGTTTGAGCCGCGGCACAACTTGTGTTGCAAAGCTTTGCTGTATCCGTAAGTACTTTTAAAAGGCTCGTTGGTATTTGGTCAGGGGTTCTGTGTTTAAAATGTTTTTAGTACTTTTTAGGCGTACAAAATGGAGAACGAAACACGTTTTTATAAAATGCCTTAGCCATAAAATGTTAGCTAACGTCTGTTAAATCTTGTCCTTTTCTAACACCAATGTCAAAATGACAAACAAAAGGCGAAGACGTCTCGAATGTTTTATTTAGTTTTTTGCTCATTAATGTTGTTTAAAGTGATCATGGAGACGGAGCTTTTCTCGGAAAACATATAAAAATTCAGAAATTCCCGTTTTCCCAGAAATAAGACCTAGCTAGATCGATTTTCGACCCCGAAAACCCCTATATAGCAAATTTCATCGAAATCGCTAGAGCCGTTTCCGAGATCCCCGAAATACATATATATATTAACAAGAATTGCTCGTTATAAAGTATTAGATATTGATAGATTGTCATGCAGTAAATATAAAATATAAATATTATAGGACAATTTTAATAGTAAGTAAACTAATGAAGAATTGATCTTGAAACTAACCATTCTTTATTCAACACACGGCAATCCATCGTGGCTATTTGTAAAGTCCAGCTATCACTTTACTAAGAGCAAAGACATATGTAACTTCGTATAAGACGAATAAAGCCTAAGGAAAAAACGTGCCTCGGAATTCAAGTAAAAGTCATTCTCGAATAGATGGCGCACACACCTTTAGCCTATCCTCGGCTAGATGGCGTGACGACACCGTTTCATATTTAACAATTTTAACACATAGATATCAGTGAATGAACATGGATCAAAATGATATAAAAATAATAAAATCATTTATCCATATATATACATTTTTTGATAACTTTATACGTTTTCATTTTGAGGTTTAGTCGTGTGTCGATAGATGGCAGTAAATTTACAGTGACTACAAAATTTACAATGACAGGACCCCTCTATACTATCTATTCTTTTTGCTAAGAGCTATCACCGTACCATGTCATGCTCTACGAGCGCACTTAACATTGGCGAAATCGTTACATACATTTGATCTTTCAACTTTTACGCTGGCAAAATTGCCCGACTGGACAGATGCCATTATTTTTTAATAAACTGAAACTGTTAGTGACAAGCGTTTATGAATCGCCATAAATATATTATAATAAATAATCGTAACAGCGTAAAGTCGAACCTGGAACACTCTTTTAGACGTATCATTTTACCATTAAGCTACATGCTTCCACACAAAAACAAAAAATACGTCCCGGATCAAAGCATTTAACTTTAACAATGTTACGTGACAGTTCCACTATATCACCCCAACTACCAAAAAAGCCATTTTTCCAACTGTACTACAAATAGTACATAAAGTTCCAGTTTTAGTCTGTAATTGAATTTCACTACCCCTTGTTACGGTCCTTTTTCCAGCTTTAATTAAGTCTTGAGTGACAGTCCGGTCGGTTTTTTTTGTACTTTTAGTAGGACGTTTGGATTTTAGGGGAAATTAAACGGAGTGGAATAAAATACCGGTTAGGTCTATTTTAAAAGCTTAGCTTGAGTTGAAGCTGATCGTAGGTATTTTAGTAGGGACGAAATCCAGTTGAAATAAAATAACTAGGCACTAGTTTTTACGAAAACGACTGCTATTTGTACCTCTAGCACAGTATAATAAAGAGTACTAACGTACAGTCTGGACACTCCCTGCCTCCCGTTGAAAGTGCCATCCACCCGCTCTCGGTTACCTCACAGTTACCGGCTGGCAAGGACGCGGCGACGCGGTGCGCAGAGCCGAGGCCACGTAAAATATTCAAATATTAAACAAATATTTACAAAACCTATCAGATCACACTGAAAACAACACAAGATCTATATGAACTAAAAATCATGTTTTCAACTTACGTAATATTTTGGTGGCCAAATTTTGTTATTTCGTTTATACTGATTCAAAATAGGAAACTATTGTATAAATCGAGCTTAGATACCCACCTTACAGCATAATACGATTCTTATCTTCCTAATTCGCGCAATGAGTTTTGAGTCATTGAGGTCATCGAACTTGACGACAAAATGGCGGGAACCCTGGCACGTCTTATCTCACTTACACAAGCATGGTACGCGTTCACCTACACGAGCTTAGACTGTGTGCGTAGGAACGCGTTTGTTTCATAAATTTGATCGCCAGTGTCCGAGGAGTGCCTCTAGTGTAAATTTCGTTCGATAGTGTGATTGACGTACGCGTTTGCGTTAAGTGGCATTTTGTATGGGATTTTGAGTTTCCAAAGCGTCCCGCCTGGCGCGCTTTTTAAAATCCCTTCAAAAATATACATAACGCGAACGCTCGTCACGCTATCGAACAAAAGGTACACTAGGGGTTCCGAACTTCCAATCCAAAAGGGTCCCAGCTAGGTCTTATTGGGATTAATCCGGTTTCCTCATGATGTTTCCCTTCACCGAAAAGCGACTGGAAAATGTAATACTCGTACATTATAATATTATCGTACTTAAGTTCCGAAAAACTCATTAGTACGTGCCGGAGTTTGAACCCGCGACCTCCGGATTGAAAATCCCATACTATACATAAACTATTAGTTTCGTGTTATCCTCATAATCCACAGACTTAACTCCGAAATAGCTATCGTTCTTAAGATAGCGAGCTGCAGGTGGGTTAGCGGCAGGTGGCAGATATATCATACACCTGTTGATTTAATTGTTTGGCCATTATAGGGTTAAGGCGACACAATATTGTATGTTTGTGTTGTTTTTTAAGCAAACGTATGGCCTGATGGTAAGAATTTACCGTTGCCTATGGACACCTGCGCCAGAGGGGTCGTTAGTGCGTTGCCGGCTTTAAGATGGGGGTACGTTCTTTCTTAAAGGTTTACACATAATCTATTGTAAATACATATGTCAATAGTATATGAGGCTCGAAATTTAGGCTTAATTATGGACAGTGAACTTAGGTTTGAGAAACATGTTGCTGAATCTGTTAGAAACTGTTTTTACAGGCTCAAAGTACTATATAACATACGACCCTTTATCAACGAAACCTTGCGCACTCAGTTAGTTGAAGCTCTTGTTCTTTCCAAATTAAATTATATGGATTTAGTGTATGGTCCACGTCTCCTATCAAAAACAAAGCGACTTATACAGAGGGTGCAAAATGCTTGCGCCCGGTTCTGCTTCAATATCCCACCACGAGGCCATGTGACTCCATTTTTGAATAAACACAGTGTTCTTAAAATGCTGCACCGTCGCAAGCTTCATCTAGCGGGTCTTCTATTCGGCATTGTAAAATACAAATCTCCATCATATCTTTTTGAGAAGTTGTCATGGATGTCCACTCGTAGATCACTTGGCGCACGTTATTGCAGCGTGCAGTTGGTAACACCTCGACATGCTACAGCTGCTTTCCGTGGCAGTTTCAAGTACATGGCCACCCGTTGCTGGAATAACATTCCACCCCCTCTCAGGAACCTAGAAAGTATTATAAGTTTTAAAGCCAAACTCAAAATATTCACACTACATCTACAACACCAGCTGCAACAGGAAACTTTAAGGCATGACACTAGTTGCTTTTAATGTAATTATTGACGAATATAACTACTCGACAATAATTATATTAAGGTAATTATAATTATAAATAGAATATTTTTAGATTAAATTGTAATATGTATGTTCTAAATAGCAAGCAATTGTATAAAAGTAAATACCTGTTTTTATGTCCTTTCCTCACTGTAAGTAACCCAATGCGTCTGTATGTATAGTTTTGCTGTCATATCCTTTCTTTTTCGCTGTATGTTAACACAATTGCGCGTGTGTTTTATCTATCTTTTATGTAAGGTAAGATATTTTTTGATCACTCCTTCACTTCTCACTTTGGTAAAGTAAACAGAGTAAACAGTGTGTTTGGTAACTTTTTAAACGTTAATCACGTATGTAGTCTTATTTATTTATGTTGTTTGTTTGTATCTTAATATTTGTAATGTTTTCACAGTTATTCCATGTGTTTTATGCTTGAAATGTTCTAGTATTCTCAATTGTTATTGTTAGCACCCTGTCTGTACGGCATTGCCTTTTAGGTTATCTGTCATTTGTCACACCCGTAGGCCAGATGGCGCTGGCAGCCGCAAGTGGTTGCGTTCAGTTCTACGAGGCCGTGCCGTACAGCTGCGTTCGTGGCCCACCAAAATGGACTCGCCGGAAGACCAGCGCCGACTCTCGGGTCAGCATTATGCTGAGGCGAGCCCATTTCGTGGTAAACAATTTGTAATTATGTTTGTATTAAGCATTTAATTTTACTTTTGTATGTACACTAAGTTTATCACGAAAAATAAATGATTTATGATTTATGATTTATGATTCAATCACAAAAAAATCAACCATGTAATCAATCATTGGACCGGCAATCCAAGGATGTGGGTTCGAGTCCCACGTTGGCCAGAGTTGATCATCGTTGATTTTTTCATTGTGATTGATATCTGTATTTGCAATTTATACATTGTAATAATGTGGTACGTCCAAAAGCGCTGGTGGCCTAGCGGTAAGAGCGTGCGACTTTCAATCCGGAGGTCGCGGGTTCAAACCCCGGCTCGTACCAATGCGTTTTACGGAACTTATGTACGAAACATCATTTGATATTTGCCAGTCGCTTTTCGGTGAAGGAAAACATCGTGAGGAAACCGGACTAATCCCAATAAGGCCTAGTTTCCCCTCTGGGTTGGAAGGTCAGATGGCAGTCGCTTTCTTAAAAACTAGTGCTTACGTCAAATCGTGGGATAAGTTGTCAAGCAGACCCCAGGCTCTCATGAGCCGTGGCAAAATGCCGGAATAGCGCGAGGAAGAAAAATAATGGGTCAAACAGATCAGTGTGTTATGTCTTTCCTGTAGACATACACAAAAGTTAAGGGCTATAAAGGTTAATTTTCATATTTAACCCTTATCCACGTGAAAAGGTCCTCCTTTTATTTAGAGAACTATGATAAAATCATTGCTTACATGCCCACAAGCTGTTAACTATTGCCCACAGGAGAGAAAAATGTGCTGTTCGCGATAACACGCTAGTTTTCTCTCCTGTGGGCAATAGTTAACAGCTTGTGGGCATGTAAGTAATGATTTTATCATAGTTCTTTAAATAAAAGGAGGACCTTTTCACGTGGATAAGGGTTAAATAAGAAAATTAACCTTTATAGCCCTTAACTCTTGTGTATGTCTACAGGAAAGACATAACACAGTGATCTGTTTGACCCTAATATGGTACGTCCCACAATAAAAAAGGAAAAATATTTTAACATTTAGGTTTACACATAGCGGGCTAAACCTAAGCTACCTAGAATTTTTCATTAGCTCCTCTACTATAAGCTATTGTCATCATCATCATCTCAGCCATAAGACGTCCACTGCTGAACATAGGCCTCCCCCTAACTATTAACCACTAAACTACAAACTATAACATATAATAACTAAAAACTATAATAACTATAGGAACTATAGGAACTATAAACTATAATATAAATGCTAAGTAACTCTGTCTGTCAGTCTGTTACCTCGTCACGCATAAACCGCTGAAACTAGTTAAATAAAATGTTGTATGGAGATAATTTAACCGGATAACGAGATAGGTAGGACAGTTTTTTTTATCACGGAAATTATCTTTTAAGGGGATGGAAAAGGAAATGGAATTTAATATGGAAGTGGGATAACATGCGACGCGGCGCGCAGCAGTACGCGAAGCACGGCCGTCGTGAACGCTGCTCGCATTATTGCTGCTTGAGAAAGGAGACCTTGGCTCTCCGAAACATGTCGCGCGAGTGACTAGAAACATGTGAGCTTAATCCTGTAAAATTAGTTTAACGAAAAAAAAATTGTTACATAAATTTCACTTTCAGCGGCTAAACAAGCTTTAACACAAAACTCCGTAACTTCGCCAGCTCTCTACTAACTACTAGTATTAGCTACCCTTAACACTGCACCTGCTCGGCGCGTGCTGTAGAAGATGAAGGGTTAATGCATAGGAGGTAGCGGGAGCGATTTTTCCACACTTGTGGCTTACGACGATGGTGGATAACCGCTTCTCCATACAAACGTAGTCCCCATTTTCTCTGGATATTGATATTGTGGAAAATATTTTTATACAATGAGTAACTTACCTAATCAATCAACCGTTTATTGATAACAAGCGTTACAACTCATTTATCATTTTCTGTTTAGCACACTTTACATAGGTAAAGAAAGAATATAAACTATTTTTTTATCAAGCAGACTAAACGTCTGCAAACGATGCTACTAAGCTTAGACTTTTAATGTATTGAGTGAGACTTGAACTCACGAACAGTGGATCACTAGTCCAATCATGAATCTAGTATTTAACTGGATCAGGCATGAGCGGTGGGGGAAATGACCGAACGGGATAGTCTTATGTATCTTTCAGTAGAACTAGCAGCGAAAGCGCTATTATTGTTTGTCCTTGTCACAGTCTCACATTTTTTTTGTTCCCCACCATAAATGTAGTATGGATTATGGAGGGCAACAAATAAATTCAACCAATCAGTGTCGCATTGCGTATGTTTTGTCCCTCACGGACGCACGCATATAGCACATCTATAGGATCCTACCACCTGAGGTACCAAGGCGTCATCAATACATATAGAGCAAAAATAAAAGGAAATATTATTCATTTAAAAACAACCCATAACCTCATGCTTACCACTAATTTCTAACAATGTCACAATCGTTGTCACAGTCGTTGGGACGTCAGTCTTTCCGTGACCACAGCTGGTGCAACTCAGCTGAAACGTCGGAATTAAAGGTAAAAACAATGAAATTATATCGCGGTAGACCCGCTTGTGTAATTAAATAAATGTCACAATCGCGCTTATCTTATAACTTAGACCACAACATAATAAGCAAAAACTTAATTAGCCACCAGCCCATCACCTGTCCTGCCATCTTGGAAATGCCAGCATCCCGATCCGCCATTACAGACAAGATGACCAAGTGCTATATTTAGGACGCGCGTGTCGGGCTCAAAGGGTATTATGGAGAGGACTACGGGGCAATATGGACCCTGATATTTTAAATCCCCTAAATAAGTAAAATTCCATTTAAAATCGAAAACCATAAGTAAAGAGAGAGAGATTTCTTTGCCAAGGCATCATTGATAATTCTACCTACTTATTTATAGTACCTATTTATGTTTTTTTATAACCGTGGTACTTTTAAGTCTGCAGGATATATTGTCATTACATGACAACAACGAAGAATGTTAAACAGGCATATTAGATCTGTGAAAATCCGGTCGCGCATTATTATATAGGATGAATCACGCTAGAACGGTCCAGGCCCGGGCCGAGGCTGCCGACACTCCGTTTTCTATGACGGGTAATCGCTGACCACGTTCTAGCGTAAAGGGGCACACAGATTACCAGTTCGCCGGACGATATCAGCCTGTCAGTTGTTCGGAGCTGTGAATTTTTGCGATTAACTGACAGGCTGATATCGTCCAGCGAACTGGTAATCAGTGGGCCCCGTAAGTCATCCTTATATCCGTAACCGTTTCAAATCTCGCAATGCCTTCGGCGGTTAGGTCTCAAGGGAAAGAAGTTCGGTCCATATTTTCCCAGCTTCCCCTATATGAAAAACTCCTTTTATTGCATCGCAGGACGTCTATTTGACACGCATGTTTACGTTCGCAAAGGTCGCACGGCGTTGTTCGACACGCACGCGACATTTCGCACATACCTGTTGATTTGATATGTCGTGCAATTAGTCTCGGATCTTTATATTTTACAAATGTCTGTGAATGGTTATTAATTTTTTATTGTTTTATTGCGATTTTAATGTAGTTTTCTATGTCTTATTTCTTTATAGCTTCCTTGATATTATTTTTTATTAATCTTCTTAAGTGATCCGTCAGATCCGTTGGCAAGATGGACCAATGTTAGTCAAGATCTAATGTCAATCGTATCAATCAAAAAGTAAATATAGTTTGTCAGAGGACTGTCTCATTTCAATCATGGAATCAATTTCAAGATATATAATCATACTATCTTTGCCTTACACTAGTACTAGCGCCCAAAATAAAAGGATGAGTATATACCTATAGTTTTCCTGGTTCTTACTGACTTACAAATTGGTTTGACCAACGATAAGTTTTTTGTCAACATTTTTTTTAATGCAAGCTTTTCTTTCCACAGGCAACTAATATTCATCGAGACAATTCTAACAAACTTAAACACAGCGCTGTTTTATCACAGAGTTCCTATCACCTCCTGTGTCCATAATCAGATCAGTACGATGGTAACATAATACTGCATTGTCGTCCAACTTACATAGGTATGTACGTGATCGAATGATGAGAAGTAGGTTTAATTACCTTGCAAGATTTGACCCGTATATTCGCCATACATTTACGATGGCGTACTTGATCTTAGAAAAGCGGACAGACAATACCTACATTGCAAGTTAAATAAAAGAAGCTTGTAAGATTTTTCGTGATGACAGTGGCATAATAGCAACCTTACTACTCAGACAACCCAGAATAGAGTTCTCTGGCGCAAATGTACAGGGAGACCCGACCCCAGATAAACTGGGAACATGGGTTGGACAAAGAAGAAGAAGAGACAGTGGCATAATAGTGGCAACGAAAAATTACGTGATAATTAGCGTTTTCTATAGCAACTGATTCTCCTCAACCCACGTTTCAACCCCTGTAATGAGGACGAAATAGAAATAACTTGAGCTATTTTGGGTATGAATTCCTGATTAATAGGGTTTAAGTAAAATTCGCTAGACATTTCATTTTTAGAAGTTGTATTATGTGTGTAGGAGGTAATTAAAGGTATATTTTTCTCTCCAAAAAATACGGGGAAAATAACATCACAAGATTCACAAGCCTACGCCTACAATGTTGTATGGAAATCTATTTTTGTCTCTTGTTAACGATGTTTATCGCGTAGTTATAAATATACTATTTAATTAAAGTTACCAGCAAACCGCCAAACGGACGGAATGCAAGAATTCTTCGCATTCTGCACAAGTTCGTAACTGGGAGTATCCGTTTATAAAGGATTTTAACATTTACACGCGACATACAACACGAACCGTTACAAATTAAAGGGATGTTTATGAAAACATTGACAAAAGGATTGAAATAAGGAGTGTACAGGTTTATAAAGGGTCGGCAACGTGCATGTAACCCAATGCAGGCGTCCATAGGCTACGGTGTATGCTTGGTTGCCACCGACGTAGTATAACAAAACCCGTCCTAGAGCATGTCGGGCCATGCTCAGTGTGGGGTCCCGTCGAGCTGGGGTTCAAACCCACGACCTCCTTATCATTAACAGAACTTAACAATTTAAATTATAGTAGACCGAGGCGAGTTGGATTACAGTGCGGATCGGATCAAGATGAAAAATTCGTTGATGTTTGAAATATTGCATTGATACAGGTACACTAAAATAGTACCGTACGTCTCTCCCCTTAGCCTGCGACGCCAGTCATAAACAATATCGAGCCGTAAATATCAACACATTTTTTAGTCTGATCCGATTAACCCTGTGATCCGTTTTACCTCGGTCTACCTAACATAAATCAGTATAACATTTTCGTAAAAAACTGCATAAGGTAAGGTGGGGTTAGACTAACATAGTTCAATTTGCTCGGGGCAAGACAAATAGTATGAGGATTCCATACGAGTGATATTTAAGTCTTACCCCGGTGATAGTCTTACCTTACCTTACCTTACTGTTTTGGTTCCGTACACAAAGGGTAAAAACGGGACCCTATTACTAAGACTCCGCTGTCCGTCTGTCCGTCTGTCCGTCTGTCCGTCTGTCCGTCTGTCCGTCTGTCTGTCTGTCCGTCTGTCCGTCTGTCCGTCTGTCCGTCTGTCCGTCTGTCCGTCTGTCCGTCTGTCCGTCTGTCCGTCTGTCCGTCTGTCCGTCTGTCCGTCTGTCCGTCTGTCCGTCTGTCCGTCTGTCCGTCTGTCCGTCTGTCCGTCTGTCCGTCTGTCCGTCTGTCCGTCTGTCCGTCTGTCCGTCAGTCCGTCTGTCCGTCTGTCCGTCTGTCCGTCCGTCCGTCCGTCCGTCAGTCTGTCTGTAACCAGGTTGTAAACTTGTAACTCATGAACCGTGACTGTTGAAATTTTCACAGATGATGTATTTCTGTTTCCGCTGTAACAACAAATACTAAAAACAAAATATAATAAATATTTAAGTGGGGCTCGCTCGCTCGCTCTTTTCCCGTTTTTTGCGTAATAGTACGGAACCCTTCGTGCGCGAGTCCGAATCGCACTTTATTTAGTGGTAGTTTCCACGAGTGGTGGTATGTTTCAATCTTTAAGTCCATTTAAGAATGCTCGTCGTCGAAAAGCACGGGATTTAACGTCCTATAATTACGACTAGCCGGGAAATCGCTACAAAGGTTAGGAATGTAATATCGTTAGGTTCCAGTGAATTGCGACAGTTATACGGAGCTAGCTATAGCTAGAGAGAGAAGGGTAGATAGGACAAATCACTGAAATAGTTATTTACGATACAAGTGTGGAAAAGAGGAAATTTGAACCGAGTGGCGATAAGTCAAAACACGACCGAAGGGAGTGTTTTAAATCGACACGAGTTGCGAATTACCTATTCGCACGTGTATCGTACAACGTTTTACAGTACATATGGCCCTTTAAACTTTTGACATACGCACGGAAAGTGCTCTTTCCCGCACTAGTTCGGGATTGTAGGACCATATGTACTGTAAATAATAGTTACTGCTTACTGCTGGTAATTTTCTTTTGTTGAGCAAACGAATCGCCTGATGGTATGAGATTACCGTCGCCAACGGGCATCCAAGGGGTGTGCGTACATTACCAGCCTTTAAGATGGGAATACGCTCTTTCCTTGAAGATTTGAAGGTCGTATCGGTCCGGAAATACCGCGGACGACAGTTCATTCCACGTTTAGCTGTGTGAGGCAGGAAGTTTCTAGAGAAACGCACAGTTGAGGACTGCCATCCATCTAAGTAGTAAAGATGGAAATGTTGTCGCATTGAGCGATGGCAGAAAGAAGCGGCAGGTAGGCAAGAATTCCTCGGAGCACCTGTCTGTCCTATTTACTCTTTGGCCTACGAGCTTTCCCGCCGGTCTTTACTTGCAGTAATTAATTGCTATAACTAAATTCACTTTGCGTCTACTTCTGCATTTTTTATTTATTTACCTCAGCTAAGGGTACCTATCTTAGAGGATATAACCAACGGAGGCGCCATGTCTAAAATTTTCGGTACAAAATAGTCTGCCGTTTTGTGCGGGGGAGGGGCACATCAAATGTATAGGTACGTCATGTCAGATAAACGTCAGTCCATACATATGGTTGACATGTGGTTGACCATTGGTCGCCTATTTTCGACAGAGGGGAACGCCTGTTAATGGCGGCTCCATTGTTAATTACTCCGAGGTACCTATAACCAGATGTTTTGTTACATTTGCAAGAAATTTGGTGACTATTGAGAGTTAACATTTTTTAATGATTATGTTACTATTGAATTAGATCAGCTAATTTGTACCGGGATTCGAACTCAGGACCACAGGCATCATAGTCAGCGTCACTAGAGTTAGAGTTAGGCCAAGAAAAGTCTGCAGCGATTTCGATAGCCCACGTAGTGCTAGTGTTATTTTAAACGTCAAACTTCTATCAAATTATGACGAATAAATAACACTTGCACTGCGTGGGCTATCAAAGTCGCTGCAGACTTTTCTTGGTCTAACTCTAGTGTCACTACCCACTAGTCCAGACCGGTCGTCAAAGCAATATTTTATTGTAAGTACTTAACTATTTCTGTCTTGGTAGGTACAATGTAATTGTGCCAATAACAATTTATAAATGTAACCCTTTATTTTTACACTCAAATTATTTCCCAACAATATAATATTCCTGGACGACACGTGTAACGCAACGTCCGTGATTCCGCAACACTTAGCCCCCGGCCCGGAAAGCGGTCGTTTCCCCAAACCTTTCATTGCAAACACATTCACGGAAAAGGTAAGCTGGAAAAGTGGAAAAAGTAAATAAATATTGTGATTATCGGCCCGATTCGAACTTTAAAATACGTCACATATTACGTATACATACGATATGGATTAGATATGCCATTGTCAAAAGTGACGTTTCTTCAAACAAAAACGTCGGTTTTGACACTGACATGACATCTAATCCGTATCGTATCTATACGTAATATTTGACGTATCGTAAAGTTCGAATTGGGCCGTATGTGAACATTCCGTTCGTTACGGTTGCTTTTAACCAACGGTCCATTTTAAGAAATCCTCAATACAAGCCTCAAGCTACCATTTTTGAAAATTCTGGTTAAGGAAAAAATACAAAAAGATGACGTTATAGGGTGGTATTTTTTTCTTTATAATATCTTATTGTGTTATATAGAAAAGGTTGAAGTTATGTAGGTATCGTTCGGATTTTACTTTTATAACTGCAACAGTATTGCAGTGCGAAGTTACTGGCGACTGCATTTTACAGCTAATGTGAAAAAAAAATGCATATCGAAATTAGCGGTTTTTGAACGCATCAGAGTAGGTTTATGATGTGTGTATACAGGAATGTCTCATAGAATTTTAATAAACTTTATTTGAAATGTAAAAGCACGGAGCGAATAATTAAAGCTAAAAACAGTAACTCAAAAACATTTCAAACGTATGAAAGTTAGTTCTTACGTATTTATTTTTTGCAGTTATTGAAGAGTGACTTTTTATACGCAGGTTTATTCATTTCATTAAATTCATCAGCATTTCATTTTAAAATAAATTAGAAATTATGATTTAAATTATTTATGATTTTTCCAATTATTATTAACATTCAAATTGATAAACAATTACAAGTGCGGGTAGTTCGAAAAACTCGGGCAGCTGGGGGTTTTCAGAAAAAATGGTACCTTTAGGTACCTAAAGAGCTTCATATTACCACCCGGCTTTCAACTACATGCTTCCAGAGAATGTTGACCTTCTTTGGCCACGTGGCCCGCCAAGACCCGTCCAGTTTTGAAAAGCTCGTTCTGGTTGGGTGCGTCGAAGGGAGAAGAAGTAGAGACAGGGCTCCAACTCGGTGGTCTGATGCCATACGCGACGCTACGGGCGTCAACATCCAGGGGGCAATACAGATGGCCCAAGACAGGGGGGTTTGGAGAGCGATGGTGACGAACTGCACTCCTGATGGTCACGACCCTCAGCCTTGAGGAACCGACAAAGAAGAGAGAAGACTTTTTCGCGAAAAATCATCAACTTTTAGGTTATTTAGACTCAGAAATCACGAGTACTGAGATAAAGAAAAAAAGTGTCCCAATAGTTTTTCATACAAATTTTGCGTGTCTGTTTTGTGACGGTGCATACAAATGTATGTGAAACTGCGTCACAAAACTGTCATTTTTTTAGGACACATTTTTTTTCTTTATATCTACCTATAGTCCTCGTGATTCTGAGTAGAAATAACCCAAAATATAATGGATTGTCGAAAAAAACGTAAATGGTACACTTTTATGTGAAAATGCCCATCTAGAGGATGTTCGGCCCGATTCGAACTCTAAGATACGTCAATTAATAGATCTAGAAACGATATGGATTAGATATGTCAGTGTCAAATGTGACGTTTCTTCAAACAAAAACGTCACTTTTGACACTGACACATCTAATCCATATCGTTTCTAGATCTATTAATGGACGTATCTTAAAGTTCGAATCGGGCCGGTTGTCAACTTAAGCCAGTCTTTGAGACCTCGGAGCATTGACCCCGAAACGTTGGAGGTAATTTTAAACTGAATACACGACTAAGTCCCGTATTCGTTAATAATAAAGTAGAGATTATTTCCAAATATAGAAAAGAGAAGAAAATAAAGTAGGGATAATCTCCCCCGGAAAATTGCTTTTCCTTAAACATAAATCTGTGACGTGACATTTGCTCCAAACGCGTTATACGAATACTTTGTATTAATTTATTTAGAATACCCACGCATTAGAATTACTTACTATAAGTCACTTACTGAATGCCGTAAGATCGCATAGGATAGGAACGAATGGCGAAATCTAGTGGCAGAGGCCAACTGCCGTATTCGAACTTCAAGATATTCACAAGAGACGACACGTACTAGATCCATTCTAGATACGTTATAGTTTAGATATCAACTAGTTCTCTTTTGCAACGCAATTCGGGCAACCAACGTCACTTTTACGTTAGATAGAGTAAGATATCTATTAGATGTGAATTGGATCTCTAAGTCATATTCATATTCATATTCATATTTATTTGCAGAAAAAGGGTTAGTTACAGGTGTTAACGTTAGGTTAGTAATGATCTACCTTAATGAATAAAGTAAGTAAGTATATTTGAACATGAACATCAACATCTAATTATTTATTTATAATTAATCCGCTATCTCATGACAGCATGCAAATTATTCTTAAAACTACATTCTACAACATTCATATATGTAGGTATTGACAAAGTACATTAATTAGCTATATACACTTATACACAATACATTTACATTAATTTATGAACAATGTCAAGTTAAAATTATGCCAAATAATAAGAAAACAAAAATTAAAAATCAATACATATTTCATGTCATCATAAATAAATAAATAAATAAATATTATAGGGACGTTCTTACACAAATTGACTAAGCCCCACGGTAAGCTCAAGAAGGCTTGTGTTGTGGGTACTCAGACAACGATATATATAATATTGTATAAATACTTAAATACATAGAAAACAACCATGACTCAGGAACAAATATCTGTATCATCATACAAATAAATGCCCTTACCGGGATTCGAACCCGGGACCATCGGCTTCATAGGCAGGGTCACTACCCACTAGGCCAGACCGGTCGTCAAATCATGTTTTTATAATTCAAAAATTCTTTCATATTGTAATAAAAAACAAATTCTAAGGGTACGATTGAATTCCTTGTCTTCCTTGCATATTCTGTGGAAATCGTTCAACAGTATCTCCAGAGTCGCGCAAATGACAAATTTGACAGGTTATATCTTAAACATCGTTATATCGTATCTTGGTCTATTTCTATTTCAAAATCCGAATCGGGCCCCAAGATCCACTTCGGGTCGCTGAGCCAGCGAAGTAAGTAAGTGTACTTAATTTTAATTACAATTTACAAAGCCGTGGTGGCCGAGTGGATATCATGTCCAACTTTCAATCCGGAGGTCGCGGGTTCAAATCCTGGCTAGTAACCATGAGTTTTTCGGAACTTTTGTATGAAATATCATTTAATATTTACCACTAGCTTTTCGGTGAAGGAAAACGTCGTGAGGAAACCTGCATACATCTGGGAAGAAATTCAAAGGTGTATGTGAAATCCCCAATCCGCATTGGGCTAGCGTGGGGACTATAGCCCAAGCCCTCTCGCGCATGAGAGGATGCCTGTGCCCAGCAGTGGGACGTATATAGACTGCATTATTTTTATTTTGCAATTATAAAAATGACTTTTAACCTCTTGACGACCGGCATCTTGCAGTCTATGTTAATTTGACAATGTTAAAAAGCTTTTTTTTATATTTTTGATACCCAGTAGTCAGGAGGTTAAAACAAGATCTATGTTTTTTTAATATTTCCACAACATTACAGTATTAGCAAAGAGAATAGAGTGTATCGAGGTGGATTGTCAAAGTAAATTACGTAGCCACTGTAAATTTACTGCCATCTTTCGACAGAAGATTAACACTGTTAGAACGCCATTTAACTTTAACCCTTATTCTTTTACTGATATGTGTTAACTTGTTAAATATTAATATTAACGCCATCTACTCGACACTAGGCCAAAGGTTTCAGAGGTGCAATGTTTTCGAACGATGGCACCGCGTGCCATAACCTTCAGCCTACGCTCCAGTAGATGGCCTATTTAACAAGTAACACATACCTATCAGTGAAATAATCATGATCAAAGTCAAATGGCGTTCTAACAGTTTTAATCTTCTGTCGAAAGCTAGCAGTAATGTGCTGTAGCAACATACGTGTAATTTACCATGACAGTAATTATCTATGGTATTACCAATACCAAGGCACTGCAAAACTACAGAATAAACGAAACATCATTACATATAATCCCTAACCCTTCAACACATTCGCGGAAATCCAAAATGGGAATTATTTCCACGTAATATAATATTCCCGTAAATACCTTCCAAGTAAGCACCATAAATTGTAGACACTCGACACCTCGGCCGGAAGTCACTCGTTTCCCGCCAAAAACGAGAGTAATTTTTTCACCGACGCTTAAGCCGTTATGGCGGTAGTTCCGGTCACAGTATACAGAATTTATTGCTGGATGTATTAATACATAGAAATTAATAAATAAATATTATAGGATATCCTTACCTACACAAATTGACCAAGCCCCACAGTAAGCTCGAGAAAGCTGAGCTTACTGTGGGGCTTGGCTACTCAGAAAAAGGTAAATAAATAATACACAAATACTTAAAAAAAATAGAAAACACCCATGACCCAGGAAAATCACACAAATGAATGCCTTAACTAGCCTTGAAGTGACCACAACATTTATTTAAGAAAAGGAGAGAGTGTGTGTGTGTAAGGCACGTAACACATAACTTTGTGATAACATAAAAGTCAATATTTCTAAGGTCCCGTTTTATACAAAACTATTATTTTAGTAAAAGTAGGTAGTTAATTATGATCGTAAGTAAATGAGTCAAATCTTAACAAATGAGTTCTTTAAAGTTATGAGGGAACAGATCAACTTACATACATACATACATACTGGTCAAAATCATAACCCTCCTTTTGCTTCGCCGTAGTGCAAAACATCGGCGGTTACGAGTACATTCCGCTTCCAAAACTCGAGTGACCCATTTTTATTATCTCTTTCATACTTACTGCTAAATCTACTGTGATTCCTGTTCTCTGACGTCACGTGACGTTGCTTACGCCTCGCCTGTCTGAAGAGAACGTTCGTGGCATAAGGTCGTATCTGTTGATCCCTTTAAAGGATACCTTATTGGTGTGAAAGGATTTGACATATTAAGTGCCGTGACCCCGCTCGGTCGTAGTCGCTTTCCTGACAAAGCGGGAAAACGCTGGGATTGGCTACGAGCGTAGCGCTACGAAAACGTTGGCAACTTGGCAGTGATAAAAGAGAGAATGAAAAAAAGACGTATGTGCTGCCGGAGGCCCATTATGACTTAATTAATTAATTAATTTGTTAATTTTTTGCGATTTGAATATATCGTCGGTGCGAATAAAAAAATCGCCATGTATTTTTTAAGTTACTTTTCAGGAGAAAAAAACTGTTTATTTTCCTGTTTGTAATATATTTGTTGCACCTGTATTTCTTTTTTCTTAGATCAATGATTTTTACATGATACTTATGAAGGAAATAAACAGTTTTCGTAAATTTTTACAACCAGAAATTTTGCTACATAGCGACTTAAATTTGGTTCACTTAAAATCGTCATGTGTAAAGTTTACACATATCGATTTGTTGCCAAAGTAACGTAGTACGAGAAATGCGGATTTTAGGGTGAATAAATCGCCATGTGCAAAATTATCGCCATCACCCTCGACGGAGAACAAGGCATTTAATATCGTTGTGTGCTAAAAAAATAACATAGCTATTTTTTGTACAAATTTTGTTAATTATTTTCAAAAGTAATAAAGATATAAAAAATATATTTATATAGGTCGACGGGAAATTAAAAAAGGAATTAAAATATGGCAAAATCAAAAAATCGTAAAAAACACATAGCGATTTTTTTATTCGCACCGACGTTATTGTAAGTAGATTATAGGTCATACCTACTAAGCAACTTTTACTCTGGGACCAATCCCGAAATGGCTCTCCCATAAAAAAACATCAACATTCTGACCAGCCGAAGTGTATGAAACGAGCAAATTTTTATTCGTGATTTCGGTGTTGGTGCTATAGGTAGTAGAAATTGCTCAGTATGACCTAAATATTAACCTATTCATATCGCAAAAAATTGCCGGTAATTAAAAAAAAACAGCTTTTAACTGTATGAAATGTATCTCTCACAAGACAAAACAAATTTAGAAGATACGAGTTATCATTTCAATCTAAATCGTACTTATAAAAATAAAAATACGAGTAAAAATATTATAACATCAAAAAATATATACAAGGAATGTTCCACATATTTTAATAACCTATTTCAAACACAAAGTACGATGCAAATATTAAGCTTAAAACAGTAAGCTTTATTCAAAAACATTCATAATGTATGCAGTTTAGTTTTTTCTTTGTTCTGACTCTCGCAGCTTAACATTTCAACATATTTCTATACAGAGGCCGCATTTTGAAATAAAATACATATTAATACATTAAGTAAACACCTACTATAAAGTCCGGGAAATAAAGCATTGCCGGCGCAGTATGATACAAAGGGCCGAGCGATGTGACCGTGTTTGACCCTGGCTGATGTCTCTCCACGTATTTAAATTATGGTGACAATAATAATGACTACAGATCTACTGACTACAACTACCTACCTAAAACACTTACTAATATTACAGACTAATCTAAGCCCTTTAAATAGGAAAAGACCTGTAACTTTTCTGGCCGAAGGCAACTCTTTTGGCCCCCGAAGCGCGGCGTCCATGCGATAGTTAAAGGAGGAATTTCCTAACTTAGACCAGACAATAAAAAATAAAGAGGCCTTTTGTGAACGCAAGGCCGGTTTTTCTATCACGGTTAGGTATATATACATTTTCTTTATCAAAAATATAACCAAAAATAACCTAAAAGTTCAAAGAACGGCGCGTCGTCATTTTGTCAGCCTAGGCCAGCGATGTTGTACGTAAATCCATTGCCAGCGTGCGCAATCGTTTCGCAGCCTGTTATTACGAACGTAATGGCAATATTTCCACGCAAGCTTGAGAAAAATCTGTTTACGAATTATAGTTACCTACTTCGGTTGGTACAGGGATTGCCTGCCTCATATTATTAAACGGCCTCGCTTAGACACGCGCGGCTCATGTGAGCCACATCGAACACATGTATGGCGACATATGAATGTCGAAGTCGCACGAGTTTCGTGCAGTCGTGCAAAAATCAACCGTGCAAAGATGTGCAAAAAGCAGTATTCTCATTAGGAATAATGGAAACTAAAAAAACTTCGAACAACAAAACTTATTAACACCCGCATTAGAAGATACTTGAACGAGCTTAAATACCGCATTTAAAAAGCCTCACGTACTCTGCATTGAGGGGTTAAACCAGTGTTGTACAATCAATAGTAGCGGATGAAAGACCGCACCAAAAAAAAATTGGTATCTGCCACCCAAGAATAATTTTCCTAATATTAGATGAATCTCTACAATTTGCATTTTAAAGTAACTGTTAGGTACAGTCTAAATGTTCTTATTTTTTTTTTTTTTTTTTGAATTGACATTAAAAATTTTATTCAGTTAAAACATTTATTTACATACAATATATATACAGTGGTACTACTAAACGAAATTAATAACTAGCTTAAATCTAAAATAGGCCCTTGAGGCATTGTACCAAGGATGCTGGCGGCATTTCCTCGCTGTATCGCAATGCTGATACGTTGTGCGAGGTAGCCGCCAGCTCTTCGGTCACCAGTTACGTCAACCAGACGCTTCGCGATTTCTGCGAACAACTTATGCGCGCTGGGACCCCATGGACCTAGAGTTTCAACACCAAATGGTACAAAATGGTACTCTCTACCGAGGCTCTTATATTTGTTACGTTTTAGAATTTCGGCGCTTTCCGCCGCTCCGCCCGCTTTTACAGTAGTCCGTTGGAGGTGGGACGGTGCCAGTGTGTCTACGCAGGTAGCATCCCACACCAACATCCGTCCCAAGCTCCAAGGAACTAAGGACACTCCATCGGGCCTCTTGCCATCATCTCTGATAATGCCAGTCGGCTCAAGAAGAGCAGGCACATTGATGGTGGCAAGAGACCGACGGACTATGTCATTAAGCGACGCATGTCTCGAAAAACGGCCTGCACTTTTTTGACAAGATAATCCGTGGTGTCCCAGTCGGTCCACGTCCGTGCCACAAGAGCATATGTGTGGCGTACACACCGAAACCCCGAGTCGCAAACCAGTCGCCAGTCTAAGGGAGGCCGGATCCAAGAAAGTACCAGTATTGGGCGAAGGATGGGCATGTAGCCAGTAACCGGCTTCCCGGGCTCCGACCAATGTTCTTATTATATTTAGATATGTATACAGGGTTGCTACAATATAACTGCATTCCCGTTGCCAGGGAGGTTTTGGGATTATATGTACTTACTGAGTAACTTTTACTATCGGACCAACACAGAAATCGCGAAAAAAAATTTACCCTTCCATAGAAAATGGACCAGCCAAAATGTATGAAACGTCCAATTTTTTTGTTCACCATCGTGCCTTAAGACCCTAACGAGGCTTAAAATTCTTATTTTCTATATCAATTTTGGAATCTTTCGCTTGCTTGGGTGTCAACAGCACGAGAAGTTAAGCAGCAACTTTGCCCCCCTGTGAAACAAATAACTATTTTCTGCAAGTTTGTAATGTTACCGGTAGTGTAACATCACTAGCTCCAAACCGGATATCCGGCTCAGACGAGGGTAGTCTGGGGTAGTTGCAACTCTATACTGATTTCTCTTGAAAACGTTTTGTAAGATTTTTTGGAAATATCGTGTCTTATCTTTGTTTTATATAAGAAAAGAAGAAAAGATTCCTTGTATAAGTCTGTACCTACATTGTAAATTTTTAACCTATTATGTGTACCTATACAGTATAGTATTTACTTTACATGCACCCAAAATTAGGGTATTTAGCTTTGGACAAGTAGGTATGTATGAAATGACATGAAGGTAGGTACTTATGTATCATTTTTATTAGTATAAAAAAACAAGAACGTGTTTTTTATTTATCATTCTCATATCTTTTGCGCCCAGCAATGAAAGAGTTGAAATATAAATTGCTATTCTTAACTCTGTCATGACGTCACGCCGTGAGCCTCACGGACAGATAGACATACAGTTAACGTAGGCGTAATAACAGGGTTCCGTTTGCCACCCATCGTGTGCAGAACCCTAAAAAAAATTAAAAACACCGGCCAAGTGCGAGTCGGACTCGCGCACGAAGGGTTCCGTACCATAACGCAAAAAAGGGCAAAAAAATCACGTTCGTTGTATGGGAGCCCCACTTAAATATTTATTTTATTTTATTTTTAGTATTTGTTGTTATAGCGGCAACAGAAATACATCATCTGTGAAAATTTCAACGGTCTAAGTTATCACGGTACATTTGTTAGCCTGGTGTCAGACAGACAGACGGACGGACAATTAAGTCTTAGTAATAGGGTCCCGTTTTTACCCTTTGGATACGGAACCCTAAAAACGATTTCACCCAAGTTAAACATAGAAAAAAAAACGAATTTCTCCATTTCCAAACAAAAAAGTTAAACTAACTTTTCCATTGAACCTTAAAGTATAAAACAATGTGTTTCCTGCCAGGCATCGAACTGGCGACCATTGTTGATTGGTCATGCTACTTGTCTTACGAATGGTACAAAGACCTTATGTTTCGTAATACTGGGGTTATACGTTGGTGTTGTGGTTATATAGAAAGTTTTATTTAGTACCTAATGTAGTAAGTATATAACTATTAGTGGCTTTCTGAGCTGTACTATTAATAATTTCATTCGATAACGTGACGTGACATACATACATAAGTGTCATTTTGTATGGGATTTTGAGTTTCCTCAACGTCCCGCTTGGCGCGCTTGTCAAAATCCCATACAAAAATAGACAATACGCAAACGCGAACGCTCGTCACGCGTTAACGCGTTAGCGTTTCGTTCGCTACGGCGCAAACGATTGGCGTCTTGATTTATAGTCTGTTCGAGAAACGGAAAACGGTGAAAAATAGAGATAATACTCCTAACAATACGTGTGATACCTCATTAGATTCGTAATGATGTCTAGAAAAATGTATTCAAAGCGTGTATTAGCACACAAAAAATTACAAAAGTTATTAACAAAAAAAGGGAGTAAAAAGTAGATAGTAAATATTTAAGAAACCAAAATTAATATTATAAAAGAGGAGGATATTTCCAATCAAACATTATGTACTTTCAGAACTGTATCTCCATTATTTATACTTTTTATTCAACGCTGAACACCTCCTGAGCGCCTCATTTTCGGGAAACGCGCGCGGCGTGAAAAAGCGATTACGTAACATTAAATATAATTTTATAGGTATTAAATATTCATTGAAAAATTTAAAAAAAATATGGTGTATTTAAAACATGTCAACAAATGTAATACTTGCAGAAATTTATCTTAAAGTTATTTTTTCAACAAGTTAGGCAATTGTTAATGAACTAAATTTTCTCGAAATTCCTTCTTTATTGAAAACGAATAAAAAATGTATAAATAAATATTGTAAAATTTTGTCACTTTCTAGAGCTCTTTTCATATACATGCTTAATAAGATCACGTTATAAAATTTCTGAAAAAATTAAAAGTTTGGTTATAATATTGTTTTATATTTTTCAATTTTACCTTGATTTTTCGTTTTTCGTCAATTTTCTACATATGTCATTCTGGCACTTATTTTAAGCAAATTATTAACTTTATTAAAACTTTTATAATGTGATCTTATTAAGCATGTATATGAGAAGGGCTCTAGAAAGTGACAAAATTTTACAATAGTTATTTATAATTTTTTTTTTCGTTTTCAATAAAGAAGGATATTCGAGAAAATTTTGTTGATTTTCAATTGCATAACTTATTGAAAAAAATAACTTAAAGATAAATTTATACAAGTAGTACATTTGTTAACATGTTTTAAATACACCATATATTTTTTTTTTTTTTCAATCAATATTTAATATCTTTTAAATTATATTTAATGTCACGTAATCGTTTTTTCACGCCGCGCGCGTTTCTCGAAAATGAGGCGCGCAGGGCTGTGTTCAGCGTTGAATAAAAAGTATAAATAATGGAGATACAGCTCTGCAAGTATAGAATGTTTGATTGTAAATATCCTCCTCTCTTATAATATTATTTTTGGTTTCTTAAATATTAATACTTTTTGAGATATTAGGGAAATAAAAAATATCTACTTTTCTCCCCCTTTTTTTGTTTATAACTTTTGATATTTTTTGTGTGCTAATACACGCTTCGAATACATTTTATAGACATCATTACGAATCTAATGAGGTATCACACGTATTTTTAAGAGTATTATCTCTATTTTTCACCGTTTTCCGTTTCTCGCACAGACTATTAGGCACCCAGAACATCCTTCGAAGGCTAATATAGCATAATCATGTAACTAACGACTATGTAATAATTTCTTCGAATTGATTGCTTAGTATCATAACAGTTAATGAATAACAGGAATCATCTGAATAAGGAATGATATGATACCGTGTCGGCCCGATTCGGAAAAAGCTTATAAGAAGTCACAGCGTTACGATAGCGGTCGGTCAGTGTCAAAACAGACGTTTTTAGGGTTCTCCGTACCTCAAAATGAAAAAAACGGAACCCTCATAGGATCACTCGTGCGTCTGTCTGTCTGTCTGTCTGTCTGTCTGTCTGTCTGTCTGTCAGACCATTCCCCCCGGTTTATCTCCGAAACTTCTGGGTCTAGAATTTTTAAAGTAATACATAAACTAGTTCTTTACCTATAGATGACAGGAAAACCTATTAGAAATGTGCAGTCAAGCGTGAGTCGGACTTAATTACTTAGTTTTTGATCCAACCCCTACGGGTTTTTTAAAGACATTTCATACACGTTCCACATAAAATAAGTGTTCCGTGAACAAAGTTTTGTACGGAACACTAAAAATACATTGTTAAAAAGTTAGTAATGTACGTAGTAAAAATTGAGTAAACCCTTGGAACGCGAGTCCGACTCGCACTTTACCGGTTTTTTGGTTGAAGAAATTTCACTTTTGACACTCACGGATCGGTATCGTACCGCTGTGACTTCTTATTAGCCTTGTTCGAATCGGGGCGTATGGTACCGTATGAAAATATCGGAACCATTATAAAAGGAAGTCCTTTGAGTTCCGAGACACGTTTTACTGGTAAAGCTTTAAACGTAAGTATAATTAATACAATAATTATATAGGCACATAATTTGTAATGACCGTTATGAATGTAGGGATAAAAGAAGTAAATATGTAGTTAGCTTCGTTTACTTATAAAATAGGCAAATTAATAGTAGATTGTACAACAAGGGCATAAAGTGACCCATTTTTACCCGAGGCAATTTTTTGGTCTGAGCGAAGCGAAGACCAAAATAGTAGACGAGGGTAAAAATGGACATTTATGCCCTTGTTGTACACTCTGCTTTTCACTTCGATTGCGAGGAAAATAATTATATTTTTCACGGCAATTTACACCACGAAATTGTCGTAAAGCGAAAGAACATAATACAACCAATTCCCGCCAACTAACTTTTTAATTTTTTTTTTAATTTTCTACATGTGATCAGAGTTTCAGACGCTTGGTTTTCTGCCAAGTCAAACATTTCGGAGCATTTTTGAACGATAATTGACTCCTATTTTATGTGATTTACTAAATTTAAGGACAGAAAATACTGATTTCTAATAAATTGTAGCAAAAATAAAATAATATAACAAGTTTTGTCATCTACACAATTTTATTGCTCAGTAAAATTGTGCAATATGTTTTTCACCTCAGCAGCTCGAACAAGGGTACTTTGCTTCTTAAAAACAGTGAGCAAAATGCGATTTTGCTCACTGAGACATTTTGTCTCACTCAGTGAGCAAAATGCGATTTTGCTCACTGAGTGAGACAAAATGACATTCAAGTGACCTTTATAGTCATTTCAACATGCGGGGTCTAATACAAGTTCGATATACTTGGGTTCTATTATCTCTGTCCCTCTAGGTATGTTCTCACTGCTTAGGGTGAAAAATTTTGTGTACTACACGAGATCAAAGTTATTTACATCTCGTGCGCTTTTGAATCCCTTACTACGCTCAAGATTCTAAATTAGATTCACTCGCTACGCTCGTGAATCTATTATAGAATCTTTCGCTTGCACGGGACTCAAAATAAGCACTCGAAGAAATATCAAACTTTGATCTCTTGTTGTACAAATAACTATTAACTGTTTGGCTGTTGAGACCGATTACCTTAGTCTTAGAAGAAAATTTTACTTTTAAGGTGCACTTTTTGAGCATGAGAAGTGAAAAATATATTTAATCTATAATCTGTACAAAAATTCTAGTGAGTTCTAAACTAAGAGGCCAATTCGAACGTAACACTTTACTTAAAAACGATATCGATATCCGAATGATATTAGTTAGTTATCATTGTACTTGTACGGACAAGTCCGAGCAAAATAAAAGCGCGAATGATAACCTACGGCTCGATTCGGGAAATGAATTAGAGATTCACTAGATATGAAATAGTAAATATATGTGACGTTCCACGGCAAAAGGTACCTTATGGCGGCTGGCGCCGCGATTCGGGAAATGAATTAGAGATTCACTAGATATGAAATAGTAATGATATGTGACGTTCCACGGCAAAAGGTACCTTATGGCGGCTGGCGCCGCGATTCGGGAAATGAATTAGAGATTCACTAGATATGAAATAGTAAATATATGTGACGTTCCACGGCAAAAGGTACCTTATGGCGGCTGGCGCCGCGATTCGGGAAATGAATTAGAGATTCACTAGATATGAAATAGTAATGATATGTGACGTTCCACGAAAAGGTACCTTATGCGCTTACGTCGCATAGCGCCGAAATAATATTGGAGCGGCGTTAATAATAGCGTAAGCACCAACCGCCATAAGGTACCTTTTTCCGTGGGACGTCACATATCTTTACTATATCGTATCTAGTTAATCTCTAATACATTTCCCGAATCGCGCCGTGACATCATTTAGATATTGTATTGGAGTCAAGGATACGTTCGAATTGTCCTCTAAGAATATTTTACAAGTTAAAGGTACGTTTTTCCCAAAAATCCCTATTTCTCTATCAACTTAAGTTTTTCGTAACCAATATAATAATTTCTCAACTTTCTCATAAGTAGGTACAGTCAACTGTAAAAATATGAAATATGTCCCATAGCTCTTATGTCAGCGAATTAATCCGTATTTTTACTCTTGACTGTACTATATCTACCTATATTATATACCGCAAAAAAATAATAGCCAATCAGTAAATATCTCAAGTAGGTATACTTAATAAATCAAAGATACAATATCACTACAAGCACTCAAGTAATCCCACACTACCCTCAGAACAACACTAATATCTGTATTTGTATCCGATTGAGTAGAAAATCTGAACTTGCTGGAAAAAGAGATAACAGATCAACATTACCTAATAAACGATGTCTATACGAGGAAACTGGGCACAGATCGCTACACACAAGATGGAGCGTATAAGGATTATTCTGAGCTCACGTCGAATCCCATATCTTATCGCTAAAAAGCGATCACGTAAGACCACTTAAGACCTGACCGCGTAGCCAACGTGCCAATCGTTAACGCTCCATAGCGTATGGTAGCCATCTCTCTCTACACTCTTCCACACTATTAGTGCGACAGTGACAGTTACGTTTCGTTCGCTACAGACGGAGCTTTAACGATTGCACGTTGGCCACGCGCCCAGACCAGAGAGCGAGATACGAAAGCTCAAACACTCGTTAGAAAGTTCGTGTGTTAGGATGTTTGTTGTTTGGTAACGTAGAAATGGCTGATTTGATTTATTATAATAAATTTTACTTTTACATTATTTACCTACGCAAATTTTTATGAAAAAAAAACCATCTTTTTAACCAGTGAAACGGGACCAAAAGGTAAAATAAGTAAGCAAGTATCGCAAATAAGATGAAGGAGTGCGTGGCATTCCGAATGCCATTAATAAGCTTCACGCAAAATCTTAGCAAAAACACTGATCTTTGCATTTTTTTTTATCGTTGTTATATTTCTGACCATTGATTGCCACGCTGTAGGTATTTGTGTCTTCTATCAAATAAATAAAAGAGGAGAGAGCTAGAAATTGCTAAGTAGATTATATTTTACATGAGAAAAATTCAAAACTAAATTTCATGTCATACAAAAAATCCACTCTGTCACATTTTTGGGGACAGAAACAACACAACGAAAAGAATTTTGACCCTTAACAGCTACCACCAGTTTGACACTCATATTCGTTAGCGTGAGCGTAACTTACTTTCTATGCATCTCGATTATACTGACATATTAGGGCGAGCGAGATGTAGGTATTACTTTTAAAGTTACAGGAGTTGCGCGTGACACGGCAGTAGGTATAGAATTAAGTTACGCAGACGTTAGCGAATAGGGCCACTTGCACCATTCACTAACCCGGGGGTTAACCGGTTAAACCTGGAGTTACCATGGTTACCAGTACAATTTGACACTGGATTACCGGTTTAACCGGTTAACCTCGGGTTAGTGGGATGGTGCAAGTTGCGCTAAGTCAGTTGACATTGATAAGGCAGTCGTGGTAAGGCTTCTTGTAACTAATACGGAATCTAATGGAAGTTATCTATGGGCAGGGGGTTAAGGACCCTTAACAAAGGGTTCGGGATACGTGAATTACGGACAGGGTCCTTTCCACGTTTAATACGTTAGGGGCTATTCATAAATTACGTCATTTCAAATTAGGGGGGGGGGGTCTGGACATCGGATGATGGTAGCATGACGAAGGAGGAAACGGGGTCATTCGAAGCATGATTTTGGATGATTTTATGGGGGGGGGGGGGGGGTCAAAAATCGATGACGTAATTTATGGACAACCCCTTAGTAGCTTTTATTAGGAAGTTTTACTAGCTCGTTTATACAGGGTGGCTAAAAATGACTGCATTCCCGTTGCCAGGGAGGTTTTGGGATTATACTGAGCAACTTTTACTATGGGACCAACCCCGAAATCGCGAAAAAAAATTTGGCTGTTTCATACATTTTGGCTGGTCCATTTTCTATGGGAGGGTAAATTATTCTTCGTGATTTCGGGGTTGGACCCATAGTAAAAGTTGCTCAGTATAATCCCAAAACCTCCCTGGCGACGGGAATGCAGTTATTTTTTAGCCACCGTGTATAATCTATGGTTTTTAGACAACAATAACCTTAGAAAAATAAGCAACCATATCTAAGCAAGCTTTGGGAATACTTATTATTAATAAGATTTAAGGATGACTCACGTTAGACCGAGCCGCGTCCGGTCCGGAGCTACCGGCGCATCGTTTTCTATGGAAAGCACAACGTGATCACCGATCAGCCGTCATAGAAAATGACATGTCAGACGCCTCGGCCCGGACACCGCCCGGCTATCTAGCGTGAGTCATCCTTTATGCCCTCAATGAAGATGTATGCGAAGCCCTGCAGTGGCGAAGGCCGGAATCGAACCGAAGTCTTTAAACTATCGCGGCGAACGCCATGAACGCTTAGGCCACACCGTCACTCTCTGACTCTAATTGTTTATGAGGCCCATACATCGGATTCTAGGGGGCAAATTGTATGACGGATAGGGATCCCGTCATACAATTTGCCCCCTAGAATCCGATGTATGGAAAATTCTTATAACCGCGAGAATCGAAAATGTCGAGCAACTATCTCTAGCACTCTAATTACGCCTTAATCGGAGTAAAAGAGATGCTCGATTCGAACTTTAAGATACGTCAATTAATACATCTAGAAACGATATGGATTAGATGACATTTTTCTTTGCAGAAACGTCACATTTGACACCGACATATCTAATCCATATCGTTTCTAGATCTATCCATTTACGTATCTTAAAGTTCGAATCGGGCCTATAGTTGTTCAAAATTTTTGACTTTCGATGTTCTCGGTAAGCCAACTAATTAGATACAAATTACCAAACATGGCACGTGAGTTGAGATTGTTCCAAAAAAATCTTTAATAAAAAGAAAAAAAAGTCATTTAGTCGCAAACAAAACTTACAGCAACCTCCTTATTTTGAAGTCCTCTCATAGGGGACTAACGTGAATTCCATAACCTATTTAGAAGTCGGTTAAATATCTTCTTAGTTTAGGGCTCACGTACACTGGAGGCACGCGCCCCTTAATTAATGAAGTAATTACACGCACTCTTTTTACGTTTTACTTTAGTTAATATTGTAGGGACGCCGTTCGACTAATACAGGTGCGTCTTCTAATTTTACCATATAAGTTTTAATATTTACTAGAGACCCGCCCCGGCTTCGTACGAGTTAACAAATTATAGACGTAAACCTTCCTCAAGAATCACTCTATTGATAGGTGAAAACCGCATGAAAATCCGTTCAGTAGTTTTGGAGTTTATAGCGAACAAACATACAAACACACAAACAGACAGACGCGGTGGAGATTGTTTTATAAGATGTAGTGATAGCACATTGATGGTAAATACAGTTTGCTAAGTGGGAAGCGGTTTCCACAGCTTATATTAGAAGTTGAAGATATTTAACATAATGATATTTGGATCCTGTTATTTAGTTATCGTGCCTCTCGCCCGCGCCCATACATGTACGGACAAGTACGAGCGAAATGCACGATAACTGAATGACAACAGTTAGATACTTAATGTCATTTCCACCTCTATTCCTCCCAGCAATATTTTGACTTTTCCCGGCATTCTAAAGGTGCACACGTTTCGTAATTGGCAATCTAATGTCAAGAATTGGCGCAGGCACGCGTTTATACGAATGCAAGTACCATCCGACCAGAAACTAGGTCAACACCCTTAATTCGGGTTTTCGCCTAAAAGCGATCGCTTTTGCTGTAAAAAAATACACCTTTTTAACCCCCTACGCAAAATAGGGGTGTTATATACTTGACGCTAATGTCTGTATGTATGTATGTCTTTCTGTCCGTGGCATCGTAGCTCTCAAACGGATGGACCGATTCCAATGCAGTTTTCTAAATATGTATGTTTAAAGACGCAATCGCACCCGTCTTTAGCGAATGTCCCCAAGACTCCCTGTATTTATGGACACCATAAATACTACGCGCTTTTCCTTTTCCCATAAAATGTCCGCCTTCATTCCTCCAGCTATGCACCGCAATTATTCGGAGACTGTGTCGTCAAATGTATATTATTACACACAGTAAAACCCGCTTAAGAAGATTCTGATGGCACTACATCATAAACTAAACATGTTATATCCATTAAACAGTTGTTAAAATGTGTAGGTAACTAGGTATATAGTTGTTGTGTAACGATTATATATGTATTTTTCTACTCGTCGACTGTAATTCTTGAATTAAGATTTCTTATACCAAACTGCATAATATAGCAGGATGCGAAGTCGTTAGTAGCTACGTATACCTAGGCTCCACGATCACCAACATCGGAGGTTGCGAAGATGAGATTCGGAGACGTTGCCGCGACTAGATCCTCGGTCGAAAAACTCACAAAGATTTGGAAGGACCGCAGAATAACCAGAAACACAAAGGTTCGGCTGATGAGATGCCTGGTATTTCCAATCTTTCTATACGGAGCTGAGACGTGGACGCTGAGGATGCAAGACCGTCGCAAGATTGACGCGCTGGAAATGTGGTGTTGGAGACGCTTGCTCAGAATCCCATGGACTGCACACCGCACCAACGCTTCGATTCTGAAAGAGCTTAATATCAAAGAGAGATTGTCGTCGACTGTGCAATTGCGAATCCTCAAACTCTTTGGACACATCACTCGTAACGAGGACTCCATGGAACGCTTGGTGGTGCAAGGGAGAGTCGAAGGCAAAAGATCTCGTGGCCGCTCCCCAACACGATGGACAGACCTCATTAAGTCCATCACAGGACATTCAGTCAACGATTGCTCCCACTCCACCAAAAACAGAGCCACATGGCGACGGATCGCAAAAGCTGCGGTGGCGCAGAAATCGACCGTGACATGACCACGACCACTCTGTCAAGAGTGCACGACTAAGAAGATACCAAACTGCAATTGGGTATTTTTAATGTATGGGCGCGCAACTCAACTATAATATTCATTTCGATACAGTTTAGTCAACTATAATGAAATCGACCAATCACAGCTCGCCGCGATCAAGAGAACGAAACAAAACCATAGCTCAAATTAATTATTTATTTTAGGCCGTATAGTAGAAACAATTGCTTCATAAGTCAGAAACGCGCATGGGACACCCTTAATATAGTAACATCCATAGACTACGAAAACCACTTAGCGTTGCTTGTTAGTCTCCATGCTTGTCTACGGTGGCCAAAATCGAGAAAACAACTGTCTAAAAATTTAATTTAGCGCGGAGCAAGTACCAGGGCCTCATGAGTTTCGAGAAGGTGTCGTTGACCAATGCGGCCGGCCGCGGCGGCCGGGGCGCGTACCAGTATGAAGGTATCGCGGCTGCTCGCGTATCTTAGCTACGTATACTTTTGGTTTGGTTTGTTTGTATGATTCTACTAGTTTAAAGTATTATTTTTGTTATCTCATCGAAAAAGTATTGTATACAATAGTGATATAATCAAGCTTTTCAATCTCGTACCTCACTTAGACAACTCAGCAAGCTATGTTGTCTAAACACGGTACTCGACTGAAAAGCTCTCCATTATATCACGATTGTATAAAATACTATTACCTACCTACTATTTAAGTAAGGTCACTGTGGCGAAGTCCGGCATACTTTTTTTATTTACTTTGGAGTGATCTAGTTCCGTTAATTATTCGCCTATCTTACTGCTTATAACCGCATACGATGAAGAATTTAATAATTAATAGTGTAGCCTTAGTGACAGATCATTTCAAGCACAAATTAAGCAAAAACAATGGCATTTTTTAAAATTCATCGAGTAGACGGACTTCCCGTGCAGTTTAAGGGAAGTCCGTCTAGTTATGATATCAGCCAATCTATGGGTGCGTATATGTTCGTAGTCAAATTCCTAAAAAGAACGGATCAAGACAATGAAAAGTGTATTTTAAACTTGTTAATATACGGTTCAGATTCGAAATAAACACCATTTTTCTAAAACAAAGGCAATATACTACCAAAATGGGGTGGTAAACCTTTTTTGGCAAATAATTAAACATAATTATTTTTTTGATTTCCGAAATAAAAGATCAATAGTAATTTTAAAATGAATTTTAATCGTTTCTTTTAATTTACTGAGATCAAAATTTAACAAAGTAACACCATGCGCAAAGTCAGGAGGATATTTTTGATACCTTATCAAATCGTTATAATATTAATTATAAATTAAGTCCGCCGATATGACGGACTTGCCTTGAATATAATAGACGGACTTTCCAACTTAGTCAAATTTTAATATGATAAATTGTGGAACGTATAATTACAAAACTAAGCTAATTTCTGATATTTTAAAAATAGAATAAGGACAACTGGTTCTTATGCTACCTACGTAGTTACTTTCTGATGCACAATCTTTTCAAAAACTATTTTTAACAATTTTTTTTCGAACGGCTGTCGCACTATGACTTCGAGTTCAAAACACGAAATGACTTGTTGAGGCGGATTGCTCTGAAGTTGGTTGTCACAGCGCCATCTGTTTTACAGTGATGGAACTAGCGCGAAAAACTGGTTAATCGACTGGACTCCAAAGTCGCATACGCCTTCAAATTCAAAAGTTATAACGTGGTGACGGACTTGCCTTGTAGACGGACTTGCCCACAGTGACCTTACTTACTAACTAATTTTGACTAAATAAGGGGCTTGGTTTGTTAAACTGTTAGCTTATTAATAAATCTTTACCCCCTTAATAATAAAACTTAACGGGCCTAATTTAGTTAAATTATGTCTTATCCCTTTCTTACAAATACATAAGACAAGATGACAGATAAAGACAAACGATTCATAGCTAATGTAGGCCAGTAACGCGTTTATTTAATCTTTAAAAACGCTTCTTAAGCGGGAAAGATTCTGCCACTGATTCGCATAAAACGCTATGTGTGTCGCTTAACTTCAAACTCGGGTAAATCCATTCGACCCTCTCAGCAAATATCTACCCTATTACCTTTTCTTAATACCATAATCGCATAATCTGACAGATGGATTTACCCGAGTTCGAAGTTAAGCGACTCATATATCCAGCGTTGTTATGCATACGGCTGAGGAGTGGGACTCTCTTCCCCAAATCTGTCTATCAATCTAAATGTCAAAAGCTCCTCTACGTGTTGGCTTCGGGTCCGCGCACGTCTCGAAAATGTCCGGAACACCATTGTTCCGTGATACATAAACAATTTGGTTTTCATTCATCGTTACTACTTTTGTCTACTATTGATTACAAACATTAATTGGAATATATCCCATACAGGGATTAAGATCTTCTTTGTTGTATTTGATTAAATTTGTTGCTGTGTTTCTCGCGTTTCTATTTCTATGTATGATAAAGCATATATGTACATACATACATACATTATTTATTGGAAAAGTAAAATAAATGTACATAATTAATAAAACTACCTATAGTTAAAAACTAAACTATAATTAAAATAAGACTAAATAAATGTTAAATAAAACTATATTAAATCTAAAAAAGGCCCCTGCGGCATAGTACTTACCGAAAACGCTGGCAGCACTTCCTCGCTGGATTGTTAAACTAATACTTACGCTGAGCGAGGAAGCTGCCAGCTCTTCGGTGATGGGAAATAGGTACATACTTACATAATTCTTCTATAACTATCAATACATTTCAAGGACATAATACATACATTGATCGTGGGAACGGGACTATTTCGGTAGTAACCAGCATCGGCTGTCCGCAGATAATGAACTATAAACTAGATACAAGATACACTGATGTCACAAAACGAAAAAAACTGGCCCGGCCGCGTCCGGTGGATGGCGTGGACGGCGGTTGCGGGAGGGAGCCAAGATGTTTTTTTAATTTATTTATTTAGTAAACAGCAAATGTGTTTTAACTTATATCATCATCATCATCATCATCATCCAGTCCTAGCCGGTTTCGACCTCGGCGACCGGATATTCACTGGCTAGTGAGAGCGACGATCGTGAGCTCTCAGGTGGCTGACGTCAGCCTATTTCTTTTTTCTTTTTTAGGCTACGTCAAAAATAGGCTATATGTTATAACTTCTGTATTTTATAGTCTGTGCGTAAAGAGAAGAGTCGTGAAATGTAGGGGAGCCCATACATCTACGACTATTCTCTTTCCGCACGTACCCTATGTATAACAAGTCAAAACAGGGCCTATTAGAGTTAAACCAAGAAAAGTCTGCAGACATTTTGACAGATCACGCAGTGCAGGTGTTATAAACGTCAAAGTTCTATGAAATTATGACGTATAAATAACACTGGCTCTGCGTGTGCTGTCAAAATCGCTGCAGACTTTTCTTGGTTCAACTCTAGGGTGCACTCATAAATATGAAAATAAACAAAATTAAGAATTACATCATCGTTACTATTTAGGTATGCTTACGAAACTACATACCTACAGTAATAACAACTTACACTTTACCATGTTTGACTTTATGTTTATTTAAACAATAAGACAATAGCATGTTCAAAAGATTATTTGTATAGTATCTCTCCTGATAATTTATAGAAATAGAATAAAGTTTATTCACAACGTTAAAACAACAAAAACTTATCTAAAACATGTCGTCACTTCATTACGTCACAGAAAAGGATTTCAATCAGCTTTGTGTAGCAATGTGCCAAAGATCGATTTAAAAATTGCAATATTCCCATGAAATTTTCTCGGTATTTTTCTCTGCACGTTTATTGCCAAACCTTCTTACATTTAGTATGGATTTCTATAACACTTTTGAAATAGACGCCAATGAGTGACGTAAATATTAAATAAAACAGTCGTCAACAGTTAAGAACATAGAGTAATAATCCCTATTCGGAACGGAAACTTTCTAAGTAGAAACATGCATAAGAATTAATTGTCATGAAAGTTTCCAGAAACTTTCAGAAATTTTGAGAAGGTTCTGCAACTTACACAATGCTAGCTTGGTACTTGGTACATTTTGGATACCATAACGCTGGTCTTCCGTGGAAACTCGTTCCAATTTCAAATTGTAAATCCTGAAGAAAGGCCAGGCCCCAATTTCACCACGGTGACAGGTGCGACAATTGTAAAATCACTGTTGCTGACGTTACAGGCATCCATGAGCTACGGTTACCGCTTACTATCGGGCGGGCCGTATTCCTGTTTGCCACCATCATTGTATTATTTAAAAAAAACTTTATTATATCGGAAAAAAAACAGATATATTTTTTTAAATAAAACAATGATGGTGGCAAACAGGAATACGGCCCGCCCGATGGTAAGCGGTAACCGTAGCCCATGGATGCCTGTGACGTCAGCAACAGTAATGTTTTACAATTGTCGCACCTGTCACCGTGGTGAAATTGGAGCCAGGTCAAGAGCACCCTAAACCGACGAGCGTGTATGAGGAATGTTATGAAAGTGAAGGAAGCGAAAGAGGTATGTCAGGATCGTAGCAAGTGGAAATCCGTGGTCTCTGCCTACCCCTCCGGGAAATAGGCTTGATTATATGTATGTATGTATGTATTTATCAAAGCGCACATCTCGCATAACACCATCCTACTTGAACCGGTTATATAAAAACGGTAACAGGTCGTCAGCCGCAGGTGCAGTCCGTCTGTCTGTATGTGTATGTGTGTGTATGTTTGTATGTGTGTGTTTGTTTCTCCGGAACTGATTGATAAGGATACGGGATCGATTATAATTACATTTACAACTAATACTGTCATATTATTAGTGTTTTATTCATATCATTATACATAATATTTATGAACCACCGCTAGAAAACCTGCTTTCAAATAAAACCGAATTGGTTTAGCAACTTTTAAAGCTTCCAGAGATTCTATTAAATTTACACATCATTATCTATTCCACAAATAAATGCACATTCAGTATTGTAATAGTTAGGCTTGATTTAGGGCCTAACAACGCCTAGAATACCTAATTGTTCCAATTTCCCATAATGCCGTGATGATCTATTACACAATCAGCAGCTTATCGGGACAATCAGGCTCCGACGTGTTTATTATACATAATATACATATTTACATAAAATATACATAATGCGGATTATACGCACTGTACCAATATTATGAAGCCAATCCGGACTTACGTTTAGATGACAAAATTATGTCATCCACTCGCCACTTGTACCATCCCACTAACCCGGGGTTATCCGGTTAAACCGTTAACCCAGTGTCAAATTGTACTGGTAACCATGGTAACTCCAGGTCTAACCGGTTAACTCCGGGTTAGTGGGATGTTGCAAGGGACCCTTACTGCCGTCCTAGTCTAAAAGGCAGTTTTTCGACAAAAGCTAGTTTCGAGATAATTGCAAAAAACCAACCCAAACATCTTTCTTGAATTTCTACGAAACGGAAAAACTTTTTCCATTTTTTCTTTTTGTATGTGGTAGGTATATATATGTACTTATTTTAGGTATTTATAGTATGTTTCTAAACAGCTCAGTTTTTTTTAATTTTATAAAAAACACTTTAGATTAGTATTAAGCTTAAAAATGTGTAGGTCGTACTAGTCAAGAAGGCGGTAAACATGCGTTATGCGGCGTTCTAACTTAGTTACGAAGTAGAAACTAGGTAAAAACGCCGTATATGTCACATGCTGCCTTTTTGCTTAGTAACAATGAATAATTCCCACTTGAAATTCTAAGTTAAAAGACCTTATAGCAGCTATTCGGCCTTTTTGGTTAGTATACTAGGAAAAATTAAGATTTTGTCCAGATTTTCGACTAGAGTGCTAGTGTAAAAAAACGTATACCACCAAAAACACCGAATATACGGTTTTATAGATTAGTATTTATGGAAGAAATGGGAATAAAAAATAGACACGTATTTTAAATGTTTATTTATATACGAACAAAAAACGCCATACTACTAGGCTATTATTAAAAAAACGAGATCCAGTGATTACTTTTTGGATTATAATCTTAATTACCATACAAAATTAACAGATAAATTGGGTTATTCCCACTAGTTACCATCAAGTTGTTACCAGTGGTAACTAATGGGATTTGTTTCCCAGTAGTTACCACTGGTAAAAGGTGGGATTTTTTCCCCAGTAGTTACTTCAATTTTGTTAGGGTTCAATAAAGCCTCTATTTTTATAGTATTCTACTTATACTGTTTTTATTACTATTTAACTATAACAACTTGATGGTAACTAGTGGGAATAACCCGATTTATATGTTAATTTTGTATGGTAATTAAGATTATAATACAAAAAATAAACGCTGGACCTCGTTTTTTTAATAAAAGCTTAGTAGTATAGTGTTTTTTGTTCATATAATAAAAAACATTTAAATTGTACTGTAAAAAAATGTTGGTGGTAACTACTAGGGAAAAAATCCCACCATTTACCAGTGGTAACTACTGGAAAAAAACTTCCCAGTAATTACCACAAAACTGAGTTGGTGGTAGCTACTGGGAAGAAAGGTGGGAAATAAATTTCCAGTAGTTACCACTGGTAACAACTTGGTGGTAGATACCTAACTGGTGGGAATAACCCCATAATATGTACAAATTTTTAATGTGTACAGTCTTTCTGATTTTATTTGTATCATAGGCTAGATTTACTCGACTCTACTAATGACATTACATGTACTTCGAATGAGCATGAGCAACGAAACTTAAAAGAGTCCGCAATAAGCTCAGCCGAATAATTACTTCCCATAAAAACGGAGATTCGTACTCATTTTAAAATAACGTGTTGGATTGTAATAAATTGCACACACAAAAACATAAGGTATATCTATACCAATACCTAATTAGTTTATATTCCAACAAAACTAATGAAATAGAGGAAAAATAAGTTTTGTATGAAAAACTTATATTCGCTGTATTTTTTTTATTATGGTATCTGAAGCTACACATTAATTACAGGCATAGATATACCTTATCCTTTAGTGAGTACAAAGTTTTAGAGCAATCTACCTAATCGTTTTAAAATGAGAGCGTAACTACGTTTGTATGGAGATCCCAGCTTGCTGCTGACTTAAATCTTAGCAACCATCTATCTTTGTAGGTGACCAGTTTTCGCATACGCGTAACTCACAATAATACATAATGTTTTACCGAATTCGTGGCATCTCTAATAGTTATTTTAGTTTGTTATCAATAGGCATCGAGAGTTTCATCGCACGGTAAGACGTTAGCGAGTTGTGTAGTCTACATTAGCAATAAAATTAAACTCGTATTAATTCCTGCACATACTCTGTCATTTATTTAATTCTAAAACGCATTTTAGCGGTTGTACCTAATTAAAAATCAGATTCAAATTTTAATAAAAATATTTTTCTATTAGATTACAAACTCATAGCTTTTACTATTTTAACATACAACTATTACCTAATACACAAACATACCAACTTATTTTAAGATATATAAGATATAAAATAAAACTTAAACAACGCTTGCTGTAGAAAAGTACGTATGAACAATTTCATCATCACAAACTACGCTAGAAAGACGTATTTGCTGTCGAGCGTAAGTATTTGCGAGGCAATTTTAAAGTATATACCTTGATAAAAATGATAATACTCGAAGGTACTGATTGTAAACACTACATATTATTGATAACATATGATGGTAATGCAATAATATAGTAGATTGTTAACCAAGGGTTGAAAGGCACCCATTTCTGTCGAGGTAGTTTGGCGCTCGAACGCAGTGAGAGCGCCAATAGTCCGAGACGGAAATGGTGCCTTTCACCCGAGTTAAACACTCTACTTTTCATATCGAATGCGAGGAAACCAAACAAGACAAGGCAATTTCGCAAAATCAGTAATTGAAGTACTTATACCTAATAGACCTACGGCCATCATTTTTTTCCTTAGGACTTACTAGCAATCGGAGACTTTACATGTGTGAAGATTAATAACCCCTAGCGAAAATCATTTAGATTGCAATATTCACGAAAACACACATTTTTAACAAACTGCAGTAATTTTAAAATTATTTGTTCATTAAAGTATGAAAATCAGCGAGATTGCCTCTTACTTTTTAATTTTATACTTTTTCGTTCTAAAAGCCGCAACAGACCACCGGACCGCACCGCGACCTTGGTGCGCCGCACCACGTAATAACATAATAAAAGTATTTTAAATATTAAATAACAATTTAATTAATAATATAAGACATTTTTATCTTGTATTTTATTTTATTTTCATGAATATAGTGCTAAATAACTTTAAAAACGAATTTAATATCGTACACACGTTTAACTGTGGCTGTATAAGATTTTGCCTTTGCTCATTTACGCAAGTGTGAGGTTTAAAAAAATTTTTTGGTGTATTCCTTTTGGTTCCCGCCTTATGAAATCGAGTAAATAGAATTCAACGAAAGAAATCAAGAATAATTTGTTTTTAAGAATTTACTTACCTACATCATTTTTTATAAAAAAAAGGATCAACGTGGGATTAGTAAAATTAAACAATTACCAATTGTTCCAGGCGAAGAAATAAAGACACTATTTTTCCATTTTGTTTCCACACAGTTGTTCGTGGGACGGGGACGCAGAGGAGTACACCACTTTTCTGCACTAGAGCATAAACGTATCACTTTCTGCGCACCTTTTAGAACAACAACGACCCACTTTCAGAGCATGAGATATGAAAAAGTATTTTTCGTACTTTGGCGTTCGGTCAATATTTCGCGCGCAAAATGCCACCTCCGCTCGCATACCGGCAGCCACAAGCCTGCGCTTGCGGCTGACGGCTTTTACTTAGCATAAGGGTGTCTTTCGGCGTGCGGGGAGCATGACGAAGGTTGGAGCATATACTGCGTTATAGACTAGTTAGACGCACTTTCAACCATTATAAAAGTTTGTTTGCGTTTAATACGACGTCCATACAAAATAAGAAGAACGTATAACATTTATACGTTTCTAAAGACTATTATGGTGACGTAAAAAAGTTAAGTGATACTAGGCTTAAATGACGTATGAGACATTTAAACAAAAAAAAATACTATACGATTTTTTAGACTAGTATCAGATCTAAAATTTTGCTAAAGATCCTAATCTTAAAGCGCGTATAGCGTCTTTTACGTATTTTTAGCCTAGTTTTTGGCTTATACGTTATTTTAGGCTAGACATGGTGGATAAGATTTTACGCAAACCAGAGCATAAAAAAACGTATAGCTGCATATACGTTGTTTTAGCCTGGCTTTGTCAAATAGTCGCTTTTTAGACTAGGAACGCTTAGAAAATTAGTGCAAATACGGTCTTTTTACGATATTTTTCTCGAAAACTAAGCCACTTATCGGAAAACGGGCCAAAGTGGTCGATGCATCTCGATCTCTACATTACGAATATCACAAAAAGTCAATTTTGGCAAAATGTCGAAAAACTGCCTTTTAGCTTAGGAGGGCAGCTTATTCATTCAAATTTTAACTCACGTCGTTCTGTTTTAACAATTTTCCTCTTAATTACTGATAGCTTAATATATATTTTTCGTAACCTTAGCAACGCTATTTCAATCTTCATTAAATCTAACTATACCCCAACTACTCATAACCAAAAGGCTTCACTATGAAACTGCAAATATGCTCTCAATTAACCCAACACCGCGCACGCCTTAAGTCGCTTAGATTTTAGTTAAGCGTTTGACATACTCGAGCAAAGCCTTCAGCCGCAATCTATATTAATTAGAACATATTTGCCGGAAAATTCGGATCCGGTCTATTTAGAGGGTTCGTTCACCTGTGTAATCGAAAGGGTTCGAGAGGACCTTTGACTAAATATATCAAGATTCGGGAATCAAAATTTATACCGGTATGAGTTTAAGCTTTGATTACGGTATAAAAATATAGATATATAGGTAAGATTATATTTTCGGTAGCTATATTGACATTTATTTACATCATTATTAAATATTGTAAGCGCTGGTGGCCTAACGGTAAGAGCGTGCGACTTTCAATCCGGAGGTTGCGGGTTCAAACCCCGGCTCGTACTAATGAAGTTTTTGGAACTTATGTACGAAATATCAGTTGATATTTACCAGTCGCTTTTCGGTGAAGGAAAACATCGTGAGGAAACCGGGCTAATCCCAATAAGCTTAGTTTCCCCTCTGGGTTGGAAGGTCAGATGGCAGTCGCTTCCGTAAAAACTAGTGCCTACGTCAATTCTTGGGATTAGTTGTCAAGAGCGGACCCCCGGCTTCCATGAGCCGTGGCAAAATGCCCGGATAACGCGAGGAAGAAGAAGATTATCAAATATTGTAATAACGAAGACACACAGAATTAATAAAATTAAATAAAAATGAAAAATGAAATTCGCCTTGGTCCATACAAAAGGATTATTCACCATATTACATCCGGTTATAGCTTACAGCGATGCCAATTGAATAGTCGATAATGACGCGAACACCGTCCGGTTATCCGCTGTAAATTACATTATTATCCGTGTAATGCTGTTATCCGGGTTACTGGCAGTCCCCTGGGCATGTTTATTACTCACTGAGAAAGTTACAGTAGAACCGATTTCAGTTATTTTTTTTTTGGTCATTTCAGAAAGAAATTTTCCATAAATTCGTAAAATTATAGATTAGGTTTGAATAATTATAGGTCATTTTTACTCAGAATTATGAATATCAGTTATTAATAAAAACATTTTTTTACACTATTCAAAAAATAAACTGTAGGTTTAATTTTACAACAAAGTGACTAGCAATTTGACAAAACCACGAACTATTTTCTTTACTACAAGAACTAAAAATATTGAACAGTCCATCCCCTAGTTTAAAGGATTGGAGGGTAAAAGTTCCCAGTTTTATAATTTTTTTTATTTCATATACTACAGAATTTGGATGAGTGAGTCTGTGACGAATCGGGTATTTATTAGATATCCATAAAATATAAAGTATAAGAGCTATGCAATTGAAACTTTTCACGTTTAATACGTCTACTATTGACATCATATCCCAAGAATTTTGTTTATCTGGTATAATTCAAACCCAAGTTATGAGGGTTCAAAAATTGAAGTTTTGAAGTTTTGCGCTTCGCTTGGCTCATCTAGGTGGACACGACCGTGCCCCCAGATGCGAATTAAAAGTCACACATTATACTGTCTTCGGTTACCGCGATAGTCACTCATGAAATAAAACTAAACGGATTATATCGCGTATATTGAATTCATACTACATCCCCACGTTTCGAACCCTTTACAGCGTTCGTGGTCAACGGGTGACTGAGGAAAAACTACACTGTGCAAAAACTACTCACTTACAAAATAATGAACCACCATAAACTATAAATTTTGAGGCCAGTTATACATGCAAAATTGGTTCATAGTTTAATTCCTTCCTTTGATTTTCTTTAATTAAGATTTCATAAGTCACACATTATTTAAGTTTTCTTCAGCGTTTTCTATTAACAATTGTTACTTGGCTAAGAGTAGCCCTACTGTCCCTTTCCCCGCTACTTATTTGCTAAACGATTCCCTATTGAACAGTTGTTCAATAGTTTTGGAGCTCAAATAATTGCTTGTATGATTTTAATTAATATTTCAATTAAGTACATAACTGCTAACATGTGTCTATCATTGTGAATTGAGCCGCTGTGATTAATTTTACGTTTATTCTGCAATTTAAACGTTTTATTTAAAACGTTGCTTGTTTTTCATTTAGGAACGAATATTGAATTTGAATAGTTTACTTTAAGAATTGGATTTATATTGCAATATTAGAAAAATTAGACTGGGAAAGTCTATCACAGACAAAATGACAGACTTTCGCCTTAGGGATGACTCACGCTAGACCGGGCTGAGCCCGCGGGCGGGCCTAGACGTCCGACATGTCAATTTCTATGACGGCTGATTGGTGATCACGTGGTGCTTTCCATAGAAAACGAAGTGCCGGAAGCTCTGGCCCCGGCCCGGTCTAGCGTGAGTCATCCTTTAGTTTAGATGGTATGGCCATGTAATGAGACGCAGTGAAGACCGTGTGGTAAAATCACTAAACTTACCAGAACGCAAGAGAGGTAGCGGCCGCCCATTGACCTTGATGGTCTAATATCGAGAGAGACCTTAAGAAGGCCCAATTGCCAAAACCGACAGGCCTGAAGTAGAAGTGTGAGGAGACCCGACCCCAGATAACGGGAGCAGAGACGGACAAAGAAGAAGACTGGGAAAGTAAATAAGATAGGCGCACGGTGCACGCGGCTGGAGCGGCGGCCGAGTCTCACGCCGACCACTGACTAACAGGCCGCCGGACGATATCGGCCTGTCAGTTAGAACAAAAATTTGACAGTGCCGAACAACTGACCGGCCGATATCGTCCGGCGGACTGTTAGTCAGTGGTCGGCTTCAGGCTGCAGTGAAGCCGCAAAAGTATGCCCCCCTGGGAGCAGGATACATTTTTGTCCCTTTCGCGGTAGAAACGGCAGGCTGCTGGGGGGCGGACGCGAAAAACATGGTGCGCGACATAGGCCGTCGACTGAGGCAGAAGGGGGAGGACCCCCGCTCCGAGTCGTTTCTGGTGCAAAGGCTATCTATGTCTATCCAGCGCGGCAATGCCGCGAGTATTATGGGCACTTTTGCACCGGAAGCGTCTAGGAGCGGCAGCAATGTTTAGTTAGTACTTGTGTGTGTTTAGTTTGTAAGTATGACTAACTGTATGTATGTTTTACTTTTTATATAATCAATATTTGCGTTTAATAAGATTTGTATAGTCGCCATCAGATATATCGGAGCGGCTAAGGCGCTCACAAATATCTGAACACGCCTCTATTGTCAGGGCTTTAGACTGCGTGTTCAGATATTGTGAACACCTTGGCCGCTCCGATATATCTGAGCGACCGTACATGGAAAAACACAATTATATACTTCACCTAAGACATTAGAGCGTCACGTATTCTCCATTACTATGAAAAAAGATTCGCCAAATTAGTCATTAATACATTTATGAGGGTAGTTAGTACTTACCTAATAAATTTATGACTACCCTCAACCACGGAACCATTTATAAGGTTAATTTGCCGTTTCATTTACCATAAATGGTGTTGTGATGAAGTATGGCTTGGTTAACTGACTTAGAATAAGTATTTGGAAAAAAAAAACATTTTTTGGTACAAGCTTTTGTCGCTGACTGTACTTTTCTTTCCACAGACAACTAATACTCATCGAGACAATTTTAAAAAACCCAAACACAATTACGTATGTTTCGTTGTTTTATCACACAATTTTATGTATATTGCGAGTTCTTATGGCCACCTCCGGTCTCCATTATCAGATCAGCTCCATGGTACCATAATATTGATTTGCTTGTCACCCGATTTACACACGTAACTATGCAAATTTTCATCGGAAATCGGGAAGTGGGTCAAATTTAACTTGCAAGATTTGCCCCCTACAAACATAGGTAGGAACGTAGGTAGAGTCTGCGCGGAAAGAGGAGTTGTAGAATGTATTGGGCCCCATACATTCCACGACTCTTCTCTCTCCGCACAGACTCTACCTACATACAATGCAAGTTAAGCAAAAGCTTGTAAAAAATGAGGTTCAATAGAATTTAATCCCAAAATATCAAAATTACAAGGGTCATAATTATTTATAAATAATTATTGAATGCACAAATAATTATCTGACTCAATAAAAATAAGGGCAGTTATACACGCGGCACGATATGAGCGCTGTAAATCATCTGCTGAGGGCGCGGGCACACGTAAGCGTAATGTCCGCCATTTTGTATGTAATGGCGGGATTTGGATGTTTGTTGATTAAATTGTGAGATTTATGGGTTGTGGTGATGTAATCTTGGTAGTTTAAGGCGGGGTAAGAAATGTATTGAAATATTTACGTATATATCAAATTTAAAAATTGTAGATTGTTAACCAAGGGAGGAAATGCAGTCATTTCAGTCGAGGTAGTTTGGCGTTCGAAGTCAGTGCGAAACGATGCCTTTAACCCAAGGTAAACACTGTACTTTTCATTTCAAATAGGAGAAATATAAAATAAATATATAAAAAAAAATTGACTATGTATAAATAAACGTGCAAGTCGTGCAACGTTGCAAGTAGTGTTTCTTGAAGTAATTTCCACTGAACAATTTATGTCAAAGAATCCTTATCGGATGGGAATTAAATATCAGAACGAACGTAAGAAAACATGTAAATCCATTAATCTGATACAATTTTACATTAGCCCCCTTTAATTTAAATGTCATAAAACTGGGGTTTATACAGTGACAGTAGATCCCCGTTACCTGACAAGAAAAACTTCATTTTTATTTTCTGAATCCTAATTTATCGGAAGCTAAAATTGAAGCGGTCATTCTACCCCCACCCTTACTACACTTGGTGGCACGCAAAATGCTGAGCATATTTCACTGGCGACTAATTAATTTCGCCCCGAAATTAACGTTTTGTTTCCAGTTCCGTTACATTGTTTTTGGATATGCTCAGTAAACGGGGTTTGAAGGCAAAATGCAGGTTCGGCACTTCTGAGGGTCAAAAGGGTGTCAATGTTATTTTGTGATTTCAGCACTTAATAATCTGTATTTAATCCCGACTTCTGTCTAGAGTTACATCAAGAAAAGTCTAACAAGTCCACGCAGTGCAAACGTTATTTTAAACGTCAAACTTCTATGAAATTATGACGTATAAATAACACTCATCAAACATCAAACATCAACATTTATTCAGCAAATAGGCCACAAGGGCACTTTTACACGTCATCATTGAATTTACATACATGCAAAAATAATAACATCAACAATTTTATAAAATAAAACTAAGAATTCAATCTAACGTATTACAATTACTAAGAGATGTATATGGTCTCTTAATGTCGAATTACATAAAAAATACAGATACAAAATACAAAAAAAATACACTTGCACTGCGTAGGCTATCAAAATCGATGCAGACTTTTCTTGGTCGAACTCTAAACTCTTTCTATTTTATTTTATTTTCTTAGATTTTTAGAGCCCTTGCCTATGAAGCAGGAGGACCAAGGTTCCAGTCCTGGTACGGGCACTTATTATGTACCTACCTATTTATCACAGATATTTCTTTTTGAGTTATGTTTTCTGTTAATTTATGTATATAGAGTTAGACCAAGAAAAGTTCACAGACATTTTGATAGTCCACGCAGTGCAAGTGTTATTGTAAACGTCAAACTTCTATGAAATTATTACGTATAAATAACACTTGCACTGCGTGGGCTATCAAAATGGCTGCAGATTTTTCTTGGTCTAACTCTATTAAAGTATTTATAGATAGCCATTTATTATGTATGTACTTATGTCGAAACTAATTGGTCAAATTAGCCAGCTAATTATACGCCTAGGCCGTTCATTAAACGCCGGCATCAAATGGAGTCCGTGGCTATAGTGTGCTTGAGATCGTTCCCTGTGGCGGGATCTATGGGGGAAGCCTTTGTCCTATGAATTCTATAGTAATTTAAATTATATTTTTCTTATGTACTTAATGCATGCATGCATTTCTTAATGCATGTTAATTATAAAATGTAATAATGTTTTGAAAAGATGTGTCCCGCCGAGTTTGTTGCCGGTCCCATATTGGGATACCCTCCTCCAATTGAGGGGGGATTTAAATCTTCTCGAGGCAGAGGTGTACGGTTGGAGCCGGTGTAGCTTTATTTGACGTTCATAAGCGCATTGTAATATGCCTACTTGTATAAACTATTTTTTATCTTATCTTTATCTTATCAGCATTGGATGTCCATGGCTGATATGTAGGTAGGTAACTAGGTACTTTAAAACATGAGGTCGCATCAAATATACGCTGTACAACCACCTACAATAGTCCAAACAGTCGGCAGCTTGTGTCGCAGGTGCTGACAATGCCAACGGCGTACACATGGGGACAACCGCAGGAATACACTGTAACGGCTCGGCCACGACATCCAGCGACTTACGACGGCGGCAGCGATAACCATAGGTTGGAGCGATCGCTCCCGCCGCCGTCGCAAGTCGCTCAATGTCGTGGCCGAGCTGTAAGGCTTGTGCTGCCCCACGTGTAACAACCGTTTACTTTAAACTCAAACTCAAATATGTATTCATCAATAAGGCCACAACCACAAAGGCACTTTCAGGTATGTCGAGTTGTTTCACAAGCAATAAAAATTAATCACCAAAAAATTAAAAAATTCAATTGTAAATGTCAATTCAATGAAAAAATTACTTAGAAAAGTATACAGTCTCTAAATGTTGAATTAAACATGAAAACTATAATTAAAAAAAAGCCAACAAATAGGCAAATACCTACTAAAAAAATAAAATTCTTTAGAGATGTAAAAGTCTCTAGTTGTCAGAGCTAAAATTAAAAACATAATATACGATGTATAGGGTTTCCAATATTCTTCATTTGTACATCTTACAATAGGTGCGGACTTATTAAATGATATACATATTTTCTTCCAAGCCTTTAGGTAGGCTAAATCAAGTAGGTAAGTACCTAATTATCATTAATTAAAAAAACGGTAAATGCACAGTGAGCACTTCAATTGTCCCACACTGTAATCGCCACCTGTCCCATTGAAAGTGTATATTCTTCGATAAAACGTCTTATTTCGTTCGACCACAGCTTTCAAAGCTTATCGCTATGTACCACATACATTGCTGGTTCAATATGGAAAGTACAAGGTAGGCTCCAGGTAAGCTCATATAGAAGAAGCATTGGATATGTTTTTATACAAAAACTGTTTAGTGGATGAGAATTTAAATACAAGGTGCGGTTTTTGACGATTCCTGGGTTGTAAAAAAAAACTTAATGACCGCCTTATGGCGAAGTTCATATTTAATTTAATGGCGAAAGGTAATTTTTATGTGGCGGGGATGACATAATAGAGGGCTAAATTTACCCTTTTATGGAGGTTTTTTACTGTTCATTAATGGTAAAATTTTCTTTTTTTTTTTAGATGTAATTCCCATGGTTAAGAAAAAACCAAAAGCGTAACACAAAAAAAATATATTTATAAGAAAACCTCAATATTTATAAACTCGTGGCTCTGAGAGCTGCAGACTTCGCGGATCCTCATGGCTCATCCGCCATTTTGAAAAAATAAATCAAAATCTGAATCGACAAAAAAGCTTCCACGTGTATCTCTATGTAAAAGCATTTTTTTTTTTCATTATTATTACAAATTTGTATAACAAGTATTCGTATCGCATATTTTAAGCTTACTTGTCTTTAAAGCGTCTAGCCTCCGAAATCTCAAGCCTCAACCTTCATAATTGCCTTAATTTGAAGACATCAAAATTTTAATGGTGTCCATCTTAAAAATCAACCTAATCTCGTATTACACCTAAAAAAGGTTGCCCTACTCTGCCTACAATAATCCAAACAAATTTCAACCAAATTGCAATAGACTTAAAGTTGATTTTCGCTTGCGTAGAAATATCAGTGATAGTAAAACTTTTGAACCGTCTGTACGCTGTTAAACTCCTTATAGTTGAGTAATTATTAGTCTCCCACGAGTCATGAATGGGATTTATTCATAGGTTCAAATCCAGAGGTAGTTAGAGTCTTGGCGTGTGTGTCTTTAAAAGTGTAGCAATACAGGATGCTCCTATTTCTTTGATAGATTAAATAATATATATCTTTTGAATTTGTTTCAAATTTGTTGCATGTATGTTAGTATATTAAGGTACGTATCGATCTTAGAATCCGGAAAATTAGTGTTATAAAATATGTATTAATATTTATTATTTAATTTGTTTTATTAATTTAATATAATTTAATTTAATTTAATTTTTTTTAATTTGTGTCTATTTTTTAATTTAGATATGTAAGTTTTAAACTTGTTCTAAAATTGAACAATGAAAATCAATTGTGGATTTTAGGAAACGTTTGAGATTCAATAGGCACAAAAATATAATTAGTGCTTTAAAAGCACAAATTATATTATTAAAATAATAGTCAGACAATTCGATTATTAAAATAAACAGGAAGCTAAAGGCAGTAAATAATGCCATAAATCTGCAGCACATTTATCATTTATGACGACTCTATATCGGAGAGTTGTGTATTTTTAAACAGCAAATTTATAGTGAACCATGGAAGAAATATAGATTTTAATCAAACTGAGTTTTATTTTAAACCGGAAATCGAAGCAATTAACCCATTTATCAACTGACACGTTCAGTTCTTTATTACTTTACTATAATTTCTGTAAAACACAAAAAAAACTTAATGTAGGCTAGTAAATTTTTACATAGGGTACCTACTTTTTTGTGACAAAACTTGTTTTGCAATGAATAGATTTTATTTTTATTCTATTTGTGATACAATACAATACTTATAGTAGGTACGTAAGTTATAAAGACATAAAAAAACACAGGATCAGTAAAATTTGTATTTTTCAAGTTAAACGTTTATTTATCTAAAGATTCTTTAGGATGATTTTTTACATGGTGTCTATAAAAATATCGTATTTATTAAATCTAAAAAATAACACAAACTGACGGTAATTGCTTAGCATCAAGCGATTAGTCCCCATGCCCATCTTTAGCAAAATGCCAATCTTTATAAAATTTTTGACGTATCTTAAAGTTGGAATCCGGCGTAATGTCACAGAATAAATAATAGTACTAGGTACAGAAGACTCACTCTCTAACAAGACGCGTCTGTTACGATCAGCACAGATATGGCCGCTAGGTGGCGACAGCGCCACGGGCGGCTTATGGCTTTCCCCAAAATTGGGGCGGAACGGATGTACTTTTAGCTACCTGTAGCAAAGCGACGAAATCGCGGAGCCACGCCTGGTAATGTATACAAACACCCTGTATCCAGTCATCATCGCGTTATCTGAACCCCCGGTCACAGTGGCTGCGCCCTGTGTGACCGTCCCACGATAGTAACCGAACCTTAATAACTTTACTATATCTATATGGATCATTTTATTAGGCCAGCGTTGATAATAAGCATTATAACACTGTAAAAATGGCACGATTAAAAATTAGTTGTTTTTGTCAAGGCTCATAACCGGTTTTTTTTTTAATCCCAAAATAGCCCAATTTTTTTTTGTGGTATTTACGTAGGACGTAATCATGTATTTAGGTAACAACTACGTATTATTAGATTGTTAATTGTCCCATTAAAAATGAAATAATGAACGAAAGTACGAAAAAGAACGTAATAATACCGGTATTTTTTGTATAAAGAAAAAAACCGGTTCCGAGCCTTGGTTTTTGTCAAAGCAAAATTTGTTTTTTAGTGTTCCGTACCTAAAGGGTAGAAACGGGACCCTATTACTAAGATTCCGCTGTCCATCCGTCCGTCTGTCTGTTTGTCACCAGGCTGTATCTCATGAACCGTGATAGTCGCACGCTCTTTCCGCTAGGCCACTAGCGCTTTTTGTAAATATTATATTTCTAGGTATTCATTATTAATAAAAGGCCCCCATTTACATACAAATAAGTAATGTGCCGCCACTATTGTGCACATATCCGACACTGTAGGCCTCGCACAGGAGGGGCCCGACAGTATCTCGCCCGGGAGATAGACTACCTGCCTTTTTCTAACTGTATTAATTAAACAGGGACGGCTAATCTATCAATCATGTGCTAGCCTGGCTGGTCCACTTGAGTCGAGTCGCTACTGAGGGCCTACCGCGAACCACGTTCGACGTGTTGCCTCTCTGTCGCACTTGTAAATTCGTACGTCAGTGTGACAGGGAGGCAACACGTCGAACGTCGGTCGCGATAGGGCCTCTGGAATACCACGGGTCAGCAGTTCGATTCCCAGTGACAACTCATTGTGTGTGGGAACGATTATGCAAAATATATCATTATATCTTGAAAGAGAAGTTAAATAGAACCCTCGACTTTTATAGAACCATGTCTAATTAACATATAGTAAGGGAACTCTTATGATTCGTTTTAGAAGATCACTTTGACAAGGTCCCATGGTTGCCCTTTGGTTGCCTAATAACAGCTTCCTTGAAAGACGTACGTAGGCGTATAAGGAAGGTATAAAACTAGATGCTTTATACGTTTTAATAATTAAGTAAGTAGAGTAAACGAAGCTAAACATGGGAATGCAAATAGAAGGCATTAATAACAGATTATTATTTGATTTTATTACCTTATGAATGATGAAAAGGTTGGGCGCCTATGCAGGGCAGGGGTGTGAAACTAATTATTTTGGTCATTATCGGCTCCGTTCGGCTCAGCATTGCTCCGAGCAGTTATTAGGGTTGGCACAACTTGACGTCCCTTTGCATGACCGACCACAGATAAGATAATGACGTGAATTTTGACAACCCTAAATAGCCGAAAGGGACAGTATGATTCGTCCCTGAATCGCTGTCAAACTTCGGTTTTGTAGGAAGTTTCTCTTCTGTACGGTAGTAATCCATTACAACAGAATAAGTAAATAATAGTATATTTACTTATTCTGTTGTAAGGGATTATGTTTACACTGTTAAAAATTATGTAATTTTAAATTAAATTATGTAATTTTACATGCAAAAAAATTACATAATCCTGTAAAATTCCCGAAAAATCTGGGAATTCTCGTAAATTTTTACGAGAATTACGTAAAATGTCATATTATTCCGTAAATTTCCCAGATTTTTCGGGAATTTTACAGGATTATGTAATTTTTTTGCATGTAAAATTACATAATTTTTAACAGTGTACCGAATTAAACAAGAGAGGGCGCTGCTACATGGGTGATTACTACATCGCGCTAGCATTTGTTTCCCGTTGGTTTCGTACAAGGATTTGGTTATTAGCTTCTGAATGATGATGATTATTGATGGATACATTGGATACTATCCTATGTCCTTCCCCGGGCCATAAACTGACTTCATACTAAATTTATTATAAAAAACGGTTCAGCGATTTAATCGTGAAGAGGTAACGGACATACAGACAGAATGAACTTCACATTTTGTATAATATAAAATTATTAGTTTCAGCCCGCGACTTCGTCTGCGTGGAGTGATGATGATGATAGAAAAAAAATCTTTATCGGGGCCCAAACTACCTATATATCCATACCAAATATTGTCCAAATAGGTTCTGAGGTTTAAGCGTGAAGAGGTAATAGACAGACACACTTTCGCATTTATAATACTAGTATGAATATAGTAGGGATTTTAATACTTGTGTGCTTTGGCATACGGTAGCTTATTCAATTCAATTCAATTGATTTATTTATTTAATTCAGACATACATATCCAAAAAATTGTTAGTAATTACACATTTACAAGACTTATTAAAAGCTCAATCAATTATCAAAGCTTTTTTTTTTTTACGTAATAAAATATAAGTAACATCAAAACAAAAATGTAATTATTGGTACAAGCTTTTATCGCAGACTGTACTTTTCTTTCCACAGGCAACTACCTAATACTTGTCGAGACAATTCTAACAACCCCAAAAACAATGAGGTTGCGTTGTGTTATCCCATGGCCACCTCCTGTCTCCATCGTTAAATCAACTCGATAGTACCATAATATTCCATTGTCACTAAGGAATGCAAATCGGTTATTTTTTGTATGGAAATAACCGCGGTTTCGGTTAAAAACCGAATATTTCCATACAAAAAATAACCGATTTGCATTCCCTAATTATCACCCGACTTACATAATTATTCACGCAAAATTACCGTAGTATGGGAACCGGGAAGCGGGTCAAATTTAACCCTTTAAGACGAAAGCTGCGCTGAAAGCGGAGCTGAGTTTTAAATATTTTAGGTAAATATACCCGTCTCGCTAACGGAAGCGGCACATAAAAGTAGTGCGATAAGGACAAGGCGAAAAATCCTGCGTAAAAATCTCATAAGATCGAGGTTTCGTACTCCTCTGTTTCCTCCTCGAAAACTTAACCAATCGTAACCAAATTTGGAAATCTAAATGATTATGAAATTATCTGTGTCGGACCGTTTTGCTTTTTTTGGGTAATGATATCAGTTTTGAATGCCACGCCTCTCATTGCGGCATAGTCAATTAGGTCATTTTGGCCATTTTTGAAGGGATCTAGCGCCTTAAAAAACAAAAATATCAAAAAAAGCAAAACGGTCCGACACAGATATTGACAATATAAATCTGTGTTGAAAAAATCATTGCTCTAGCTTCAAAAACCACGGAGGAAAACGAGGAGTACGTTTGTATGGAGAAATGACCACTCCCGTTGGCTCTTAACCATTTGACATTCCTTTCTAGTCATTCGATTTCGAACCGTAATTCTTTTAGTAGAGATGCGTTTTTGTTTTAAGTATGATGGCAAGTATGTTGCCGCTACGGACTAAAGGGTTAACTTGCATAAGATTACAGACGCATATAGACAACAGGACAGGTGAAACTAAATAGAGTTAGACCAAGAAAAGTCTGCAGCGATTTTGATAGCCCACGCAGTGCAAGTGTCATTTTAAACGTCAAACTTCTATGAAATTATGATGCTTCTTTATACGTCATAATTTCATAGATTAGAAGCTTGTGATAATGCAGTAAAAAGGCAAAAATCTAAATCAATGAATTAACTTTAATTTTCGCGTGCTCACTGAAACTGCCGTCTTTTTTTACTAATTCAGAAAAACTAAGGAGCAATGAAAGAAAAACTGGCAGTGACAGTGACAGGCAATAAAAAGGTTCCTATGCATTTAATTATGGAATACAATTACATAAATTCCTTTTTCTTGCTCGATCGGAGTTTAATTAACTCCTGTATTAGCATAGCTGTGAAATTGCTAGGGAGAAATTAGATATTCAATGAATTAATAATAGTGCTAAGTGCTGTCGCTATTACCTATGTATTTAAACTGCTATGTACGATAACGGAATTTCAGTCAAACGGATATTATCAGTCAGTATCAGCAATTATAGTATGTTCGAATTTAAACTGTTGTGAGACATACTAATCCATACTAATATTATAAAGGCGAAAGTGTGTCTGTCTGTCTGTCTGTCCTGTCTGTCTGCTACCTCTTCACGCTTAAGCCGCTGAACCGATTTAGTTGAAATTTGGTATAGAGATAGTTTGAGTCCCGGGGAAGGACATAGGATAGTTTTTATGTCGGAAATCATCCCTGAAGAGAGTGCGAAGGGGGAGGAATTGAAAGAGTTAATGAATTGCCTAATAATTGAAGTAAGCAATGCGCGAATTGAATGATTGCTATTAGCATTATCCAGGCGCTATACCTACTTTAGCTGCTGTCACTATTCCACGCAGACGAAGTCGCGGGCAAAAGCTAGTATTGAATAATATTACGGTTTAGACTCACTTCTTTTAAGTCACTCGCGCGACATAATATGTTTCGCGCGAAACATGAACATGTCGCGCGAGTGACAAAACAAGTGAGTCTAAACCGTAAATAATTCCATATTTAGTATGTTGTTTTGCATGGTAGTAGGATGTCAAAACTGCCAAAAAGTGGGGTTCATCAATTTTAGTTTTGCTATCAAAATCGCTACCAACTTAGCTTAGTCTCTCTATCAAAATTGTATATTTTTGGCAAAACACTTATCGTGTTCAGTCGACAGTTTCTTTCGTACAGCAACACTCCTAACTGTACATGTGGACCTTATTAAAAAGGCATAAGGTCCACCGATGTACAGTTAAAAGTGTACGCGATGGTACAGACGCCATTTGTTCTACTCACGAACAGCCTAAAATATCGGTGTCTTCACCTGCGCAAGCACCGTGCAGTGAGTCACATTACTACCAACACCAAAACGTTCTATCCCTTCATTCATCACATACATCTTTACTGGACAACACTTGCGTATACTCCATTGGACTTTTAACCTTAATTCAAAGTCTTAAAGACTTCCTCAAGTGCAATTGCGTGCAAAGCTTTGTATATCGACATACAGCTTTTATACTGAGGAAGTTTGGCCACGGGTCAGTGCGCAGGCGACTCGTGGGATCCTTTTTTTATAGTCTTTTGTCCAAGGTTCGATCCCCGCAAGAAAGTGGAGGCCGGGTTTTGTCTCTGAAATTAGTGTGTAGGTTTGTACTTTGATGAGTCAAAGTTTGATGTGTCTAAAGACTTCCCCTAATACATAAAACAGTAAAGCAGGAGCATGTTAAATTGCTGATTATTACTTTACAGTGTTTGAGTATTTTAATTCTTAGTTCAACGTCTAAAATACTGGACATAGCCTTTGACTCTCGATTTGCATTTATTTTTAGCCAGAATTATTAGTATTATTATGCGCCAAAGAGGTTTCCCTATTTATTTTGTGCAGAGATAAGGGTTTACAGTTGAATATTTTCATATTGTTTTAAATAAATAAATATTGTCTTAGAAATCGACGTCGGCATTGAATCACAGCAGCAGTGAAAGTACCTAGTAAGTATAATAAGAAGAAGTAGTAGTAACAAGAACTTTATTATACACATACACTATATCTATATATATAAATACAAGTGTCCTGACTGACTGATTCATCAACGCAGAGCCGAAACTACAAAAGTTGAAATTTGCAGATCAGATTACATTTATAAAGTGTACAAGAGATATGAAGCGATTTTGAGAAATTCAATCCCTAAGGGGGTTAAAAACGTGATGAAAGTTTGTATGGGGTTCAAGTTTTTATTTAAGCTAGGAATTTGAAACTTTGCAAAAAGGTATAAAATTGAAATACAAGAAAACTAATTTCAGCGTATTTGAAAATTCATCCCCTAAGGTGGTGAAACGGGGGTTGAAAGTTTGTATGGATATCAAACATTTTTTCGAGCGCGGGACTTCAATCTTTGTATTAGAGGATATTATTAGAAGACAGGAAAAGTAATTTCAGCGTTTTATAAAATTCATCCCCGAACAGGGTTAAAAAGGGGTTGAAACTTTGAATCCATTACAAATGCTTGAAAACTTCTTAGAAAGGCATAATTGCCTATTACTATTATTAGGAACTTGAAACTTTGCAAAAAAGTATTAAATTAAAAAACATGAAAATTAATTTACTTAAGCATTTCTGAAAATTCATCCCCCAAGGTGGTGAGAAAGGGGTTGAAAAGATTTAAAATGTTGAAGATAAGATTCCACGCGGACGAAGTCGCGGGCAACAGCTAGTATATTATAAATATTTGACTTCGACTGGACCAAGTTGAACCTAACCCACACAAAAATATTACCTTTGACTTAAGGGGCCCACTGATTAACAGTCCGCCGGACGGTATCGGCCTGTCAGTTGTTTGGAACTGTCAAAATTTCGTTCTAACTGACAGGCCGTTACCGTCCGGCGGACTGTTAATCAGTGGGCCCCTTTAAGGATAAGAACTAATAAACGCTGGCGTGTGACGATGCACTTCTATAACACTAGTGCAGTAAAACCGGTCGGTGCATTTAAAAAACAACAGGTGCAGAGGGGTGGCAAAAAACGGAAGCGCGTTCGGGATCTTAGACGTTTTGTGAAGGGTAAGGTGGATTAACGTTAAAATTTATACTTTTTACAGTTTTAAAATCGATTTTAGCGCATTTGGTATGTCATTATAAAAGCTTTGATGATTCAGTTCTGCCAAAAACATGGTTGGATATAACATAATTATAGTATTTTTAAAATTGGAAGGGTACGATGATAGATGTCATCTACATACAAATCATACAATTTATAACCTAAAAATTCTTGGCACTATGCCCCAGGGGCCCTCTCTAGATATAGATTTTTAGGTTTTTTTTTTAGGTTTAGTTTTAGTTTTGTAGGTAGTTCTATATTTTTTTTAGGTATTAGTTTTAGTTTTGTAGGTAGTTTTAATTTTAGGTTACTTTTTATTCTAAGTTTGTTATTAATATTGTAAACAGATTTGTTATTATTTAAATGATATTAAACATTTAAATAATATACCAAATGTATATTATACAAAACGAGTTATTATATTTTCTGAAATTATATTAAATGTTACCTAAAAATTTTAAATGTCGCAATATTTTATTGAATTGACATTTATCATTTCTATCATCAGTTTGAAATACATTATACATATTATACGTTTATTGTACAGTCAACGGTAAAAATATGGGTGTACAAATCATTTCAAAAATATGTCCCATAACTCTTATGTCAGTGAATTAAGAACTATGGGACATATTTTTGAGTAAGTTGTCCACACCCATATTTTTACCGTTGACTGTATGATGGCCCCAATTTCACATCGGTGACAGGTGCGACAATTGTAAAACATCACTGTTGCTGACGTCACAGGCATCCATGGGCTACGGTTACCGCTTACCATCGGGCGGGCCGTATTCCTGTTTGCCACCATCATTGTATTATTAAAAAAAACTTTATTATATCGGAAAAAACAGATATTTCTAAGCTATTTGCTAAGTTTATGAAAATTGTCACAAGAAACACGACAATTGTCACGAAATTCCGACATATAACTCATTTCCTGTCAAGAATTACCTACAATTCTTCTAAATCTTGACAATTGTCAAAAACTTCGCAAGAGAAATATCTGTTTGTTTTTTTTCGATATAATAAAGTTTTTTTAAATAAAACAATGATGGTGGCAAACAGGAATACGGCCCGCCCGATGGTAAGTGGTAATCGTAGCCCATGGATGCCTGTGACGTCAGCAACAGTGATGGTTTACAATTGTCGCACCTGTCACCGTGGTGAAATTGGAGCCTGGTATAAAAATGTAACTTTTTAACACCAATCTCGTTTCCCAGAACTAATCTATTCCGCCTATTAGAGCTCATTTCCAGCGCCCTCCATACATTTGCATGTCTCTTTGCATATCTTAAGCTTTTGTTGGAACTATCACGTTTCTCATGTGACGTAAGCTTTATCGATTTATATAACCTGTTGAGGTTTTTGATTCTACTATCAGTGCCCTTGCCCGATTCGAACTTTAAGATGCGTCTATTAATCGATCTAGAAACGATATGGATTAGATGCGTCAGTGTCAAAAGTGACGTTGTTTGAAGAAACGTCACATTTGACACTGACATATCCCTTCAAGTGGCGCCAGCGAAAACGCGAAAAGTAGTCAAGTGGCGGGGCCCCGGTGGGTGGTCAGCGCAGATTAAGAAAATTTTACAAAATCGTCGATTTAAGCTGTTCTATGTTTGAAAGTATATTAAATCACATATTGTTAGAATCAGCGTTATATAGGCTATTTGAATATAGCAATTAAATTATGCTAATGTTTATACATTTGGCCAGACCTAATCAAACTCCGGAAGAATGACAGTTTTCCAGCTTCCTTGTTAAAAACACTACAACCATAAAACTAATTGATTATTGGAGGTAATTGCTATTTAATTATCAAAGGAAGACTTTTATCTTTAAGATTAAATCAATAAAAGGGACCTCAGATACAATTTCGTTTACAAAACAACCTCTTAAAAAACGAGACTGACCTCGGACTAGGCGGTCGCTCCCGAATCAATGGTCCTCACCTACAAATTTTATACCACGTGTTTTTGTGTTTCTTATGGTATGCTATCCTTCTCTAACTCGCTACCTAATTTTGGGCGCTAGAAGAGCATAATTAGATGCGTTCAATTTCACCTCTAAATACGTCAACACCTCATTAACCTGCAGTCACTGGTGGATGACAGTTTACTGGTTTTCGCATCGACCATTCACGGGTTGACCGCCACTTGACCCGGATATATCTAATCCATATCTATTCTAGATCTATTAATGAACGTAACTTAAAGTTCGAATCGGGCCGTTAGTGTACATTTCATTCGATAGCGGGACGAGCGTTCGCGTTTGCGTAGTCATTTTGTATGGGATTTTTAGTTTCTTCAATATTTAGGTACGTTTGTAGGCATACATACATACAAACTGTTATAATTATATACCTATAAGTAGGTACCCATCTACAACACAGACAAAATTAAATCAGTAATTGCCTAATATATATTACACAATTAAAATACGCAGACTAGACAAAAAATCTTACTAAGGTACAGGGGGGCAAATTTAGACTGCGGGATAATTTAAACTAATCTAAATAACTAGAGTCACAGACAACACACACAACACATTTTTTTCGCTATCTGGACATATATTGCACTGCAGTTAATAATGTAAAACATGGAAGATATTTCGATTAGTTTAAATCACCCCGCAGGCTAAATTGTCCCCCTGCACCTTTCATTTTAATATTCACAAGAAAGATAAGTATAGAAAAACGGACAAAACTAAGCTAACCCATTTGGAGTCAAGAAAATGCATATTTATGGTAATATAACGTGCACACATGACCTTTAAGTAAAAAGCTATTTGAATAGTTCCAATGCATAAGTCTTATGTAAATGTAGTTCACTTTGTATTTTACAACCTAACCTTAAACTCTAGTTATATGTTAATAAGAACTAAAATACATGAAGTATTATAAAGATTAATAAGTGCCAATGAGTTTAATGGAGTAATTATCATGTTCGATTTCTTTAAAAAGAATCGTTATCGAATGTTTTATTTTTTTGCAGTTTTTAATGGCCAGCGATAGAATATGACAGGGAAATTACATGTTGGAATAGAATCTAGTTTAAATGAAGTACTGTTAATGCAAAAAGTAATCATGAAGCTAAAAGACGTACCTACTGAACTTTAAACTAGTGGCTCTGTGAGCTGTAGACCTCGCGAGCAGAGCTTGAAATAACATGGTGCTAAGAGCTTTAAATACACCGTGTTTTTTTTGATTTCCGTTAATTTCAAGGGTGCATTCCTGAGCTTAAATCAAGTAACTTTCTCAAAGACACCGATGTTCTAATTAAGTCCATTTCGGAGATAATCCATAATTTATTTTTTTACTATAAGGCCTCTACAAGCGTGTACACTTGCCTTAGGGCCGGCTTACATATTGATTAGTGTTTAGAATGAGTTCATACATTTGCTACTAAACTTAAGTACAATCTCGGTCGATTGATGTACGAAATGACATTGATATGTCACAGATTTCAATTGTTTGGTTGAGTTAAATGTAATGCCCGTGTTACAACAACGCTATATGCTACATTTAATTACTTTTTAAACAAAAAAAAAACAAAAAAGAAAACAAAAAAATTTTTTTTTTTTGAAAATTAACTATGACATTTAGTTCTTATAAACGTACTTAACTATACCCCGAAGTTAACGGAATTTAATAAAAACACGGTGTATAGTAAATTAAAGAAAAACAATACGAAATTTATGTGTAAAAAAATACAAAAAGTTATAATATCCCAGCATACAATTACTGGGGATCGAACCCAGACCCTCTGTGCAAACAGAAAAAGCGAACGTTTACAAACTGAGCCAAATAGTTCTTAGATGGGTTGACGAAATTTAGCTACTCCTTCTCAAATTAAAATTAGTTAAAATTAAATATCTAAATACCGCCTAAACCAGCGATAATTTTTTTCTGCATTTTTTGCTATTAACTCTGTAAACATGTTTCAAAAAGAAAAAAGTCTTATGATATCGATACGACTATTTGTTTAGGCGCCAGGTATCACGACTCCGCCATTTTTAAAAAATTCCAAAAACCGGATTGACAAAAAAATTTTATTTAGTCATAAAATTCGGTCACAAAATTTCACGAGAATCGGTTAAGAATTGCGACCTGTAGAGGAGAACATCCGGACATACGAAAGCAAAATGCCCGAGTCAAAACGTAGACCTTCGCTTCGCTTCGGTCAATAAACTTACCGGCTCATTCGAACCAACCGATATTTGAATCATATTGAAATCTTATCATTTAGCTGTCATTCGCTCAGGCATCTCGCTCGCACTAATAAATGGAGGTACGAAAAAGTCAGAGCGAAATGAACGGAATTTGACCAAAACTCATATAAAATTTTTTGCTTCTTATGACCTGACTCGTATAACATTTTTTCGGGTTACTCACCCATGGGCCCACGGTGTATATGTAGGTACTTATATATCAACATAAGGTGTATTCGGGTAATTCCGAATGTCGAAAACTGTCGGATAATTCCGAAAAGAGACTTTTATTATGATGGAAATGATGGAATTTTGGGTGATTTTCATCTGAATTTCGGAATTATCCGAATTTCGGAATTACCCGAGTACACCAAAACTATATTTTTTGAAACAACAAAGTAAAAATGGATAAAAATATGATATTTTATCATGCATCTTAAATGTGTCTTGAAGTAATGTAATGTAATGCTGTTTAAGTAAGTTTTTTTTGTTTCTCTTTTTACTGTAAAATATATGTAATTTTTTGCGACGAATAAACTACTACTTATATATTCTATTTATTATATAATATAATAATTTAAAATTTAATTTAAAGTCCCAACCACATTTCGAAGTTGGATTAAATTTTGGTCGCTGTTTAGTGATGAGCCGCCTGTTGAATTACCTACCAATATATATATGTCTTTTTCTCAATCCTGTATCATATTTTAATTAGTATTTTTCTACGGAATAATTCCCCAAATCTCACAACAACTTTTTCAAGGATTAACTTTACAAATCGCGTGTCAACACCACATAACCTAACTTTAAACAAGTATCGCTAAAATTGTTCGACATCCTTTCTCAGGGGAATCGGATGTGACGACATAAGGCTTTTTGTCGAGCCCAAATTAGGGGCTTCAACTATCGATAACAGGTCGATAGTGATGTGCCTAATACAGGTGAAGATATTGAGAAATCTTTAGAGATTTATCTCTTTAGCCCTATGTCCGTTAAATACGTCATTAAATACGTCAACTGATGACGCTCGCGGCTACAACCCAATATATAAGTAGTCCGTCAAGCAAAGTATGTCAGTAGCAATGTACAACAAAGTGAAGTAGGGCAACACTCAAAGAGCAGTATTGCTCTCAGAAAAGCAGCAATGTAGATCGAACCAAAACATGTAATTATCATAACCTCAAATTTTACAAATATTTACGATCAACGAGCATGATTGTACATTGTAGGCACCTTGACTTTGCTTAAGTTCATGCACAATCTTATTTAATATATTGGTATTTAATGATGACAGCAGACATTTCTCTTGAAATAGCAAGGATTCAGAATATAAACAAACAAGATGGCTGTCATTCGCGATCCACATTCCACAGATGACACGCGATTTTGGAATTATTCGAAAACAGTGTTGCTATCTCGCGATTTTTCAAATTTGCTGCCTTTTGCTACTGACAAGATTTTTCTTTTTTTGCTCTAACTCTTATTAACAAATATCGGAACACGCCTCTATTGTCAGGGCGTTAGAGCGCGTGTTCAGATATTGTGAACACCTTGGCCGCTCCGATATATCTGATGGCGACTGTACATATAGAGAAAAAGCCACTGAGGGAACTCCATTTATTATTTAGACAAACTTCCAAATTCATACAGAAATAATCTCATCAGTAAACAGACCAAGGCTGACTCATGCCCTGTGAGTGCGTCACGCCCAAATGCACGTGGAAGATAAAATAATACCTAATATAAAAGGTAAAAAAAAAAAAACTTCAACTCAATCCAAATCCTTTATTTCAGGATAATACCAATAATTACTTATAAAGAAAAATAAAATAATATAATAATCCTTAACGCTAAAGACATCGATAACACGTCCATCCCTAAAACCTTGCCAAATAAAAAAGAAAATGGCGTCACTTAATTTGTCTTCGCATCGGCGCGGGCGCCGCGACAGAGAGAGACATACAGCAAAGCGCACGCCAGAAAGAGAGCGACGATTCTCGTTTGCTACCGGATTCGAAAAAAGTTGAGACCTAGTTTTGAGTGAAGCCTCGGTTTATGAATGAACGTTGTTATAGTAAGATGGTAATGTCCATAGTCTAATAAAACATGGTCTTCCATTCCCAGAGTGACACGGGGCTACGTCACAACAACATGGTCGCTATATATAGCGCTATCGCATATTATCATATAGCGCTGTCGCATGATGACGTAAGCCCGTGTCAGTTAGGTGACCTAGAAAAGACGGGAATGGAGTACCAGGCGGAGTATATTATTATACCATGGTAATGTCTAAATAATGTTTGTTTCCTACAGCCGTATTCTGATTTTAATAACAGGCTATCAATTAGATCTGGATTAGTTATGGATCTGATCTGTCAGTGTCAAAAGTGACGTTTTTGGTTGAAGAAATGTCACTTTTGACGCCGTTTTTGTTATCAGATCCATAACTAATCCAGATCTAGTTCATAGTCTGTTATTAAAATCAGAATACGGCTGTTATTCTTGGCTGTCAACTCGATAGAACCATGACAATTTAAAGAATAATAAAGATTTCTTATGATTTTATTTTTAACGTCACTTTGACATGGTTGCATTTATTTCACTGAACATTTTACTCAGAAATCGTGTCGTTACCCGTAGCATAGTATGTTATTAAATAAATGAGGATCAAGAGTCATTTGTATGGCTGCATTGGAAAAGGACTTCCTTTATTAAAGTACCTAAGTGTACTTACTCGTTACTCATACACAAAAAAAGAAACACCAAGAAGCAATTTTACATTTACTATAAAACTTTAAATTTATCCATATAATGCGTATTTTTGTTCATTTACATTTTTAGTTTTAATCCTGTGTCGAAAGATGGCAATAAATTTACTGTAACTACAAAATTTACCGTGGAGATTTACTATGACAATAACCCATATACCTACACTCTATTATCTTTAATATTAACCTATTTAGGTACATAGTATTTGATTGGTATTCGTAAATGTTGTAAAAAAAAAGAGCCCTGCTTTGGAAATATAGACTATCCCCTAACGCTCATGACAAAAACTACCTGAAAGATTATTCCTATAGGCTTAAAAAAATTATAACACTAACGCAAAAATCTCAAAATGACTATTACAAAACTCGGCAAATAAATGCAAAGCGACATGGAATGTCATTAAAAAGTCCAAAACCAGACATTTAAAGGATGGTATAACCCACATAACTCATGAAGGTAGACGAATAAATGACATGGAGGAAATTGCTAATATATTTAATGAACATTTTGTTAATAATTTCAAATTGACATCCAATATTATTGTAAATAATTCACCTGATAACAGTGATAACCCTAGTTGTAGTAATTTTAATTTAATTCCTAGAAATAATTATACCATGACATTTAAATCGTCTAATTCAATTTTTATGCAACCTACATACCCCCATGACATTCTTACCATTATTAATTCTCTGAAAAACACAAACAGCACTAGCTACGATGGCATATCATGTAAAATTGTTAAGAAAGTAGCACACATAATATCACAACCCCTTAGCTACATTATAAATATTTGTATTGAGAAAGGTCAATTCCCGGAAACGTTAAAAGTGGCCGTAATACAGCCTCTTCATAAATAAAAACCGGCCAAGTGCGAGTCGGACTCGCGTTCCAAGGGTTCCGTATATTACACAATTTTTAACAATCAGTGCCGGATTAAGATATGTTGATGCCCTAAGGATTTCTAGGTGCCCCCTCTCCCTCGGGTCATCAAGATTACATTGATTTTTTGGTAAATTGAGAGAAGTTCATTGCCGCGTTACAGCTGAGAATGGAAATCAGTCACATCATTTTATCACGAAAATTGACAGTACTGCAGCAGTAACGTTGCAACAGAGTAATGTTGCTGCAGTCGCCACCCGAATGTCACCTTTATCATACCTTATAAAGTTATTGAAAAAATTTTTCGATATACAAACGCAATTTTACTTTTAGTCCCAACCAGGCGCGAATCTAGGATTTCATACAGAGACAGTTTTCTATCAGCCTAGCTTCGCATAGGGCTCGATATTTCTTAGGCTTCGATATTCGAGGTTGTTTTCATGCATAAAATATGCAAGAAAGCAGAGCTTGGAATTGAATTGGCGAAGTGTGAGAAAGGCAGTAGGCCTAGCTGCGAAAGAGGAAAGCTTGGATTTGGATCCACGCCCAAGTGTAATTAAGGCAGAAGGCCTCGCATAAGACCTAACGCCGAACCGCAAAAGAGTGGGTTGAAATCGAATCTATGCATGTAATCACGACTCTTCTACTGCTACCGATTGTTTCCCAAAGAATTACGCGCCATTATTTTTGCAAATTAGCTTTTGGACAGCTAAAAAAAATCGTGTGGTAAAAACGATGTGTCTGTCCCTAATTTTAAAATTTGTTCACCTTTTTCAACCTGGCATTTTGGTGCCCCTCCTGAACGTGGTGCCCTAAGCACGTGCTTGTTTTGCTTATTGGTTACAAAGTCTTTATTAATTCAACCATTAAAGTCGACGAGTACAAAAAACTTTAAGCTAGCTCTCAATTTAACTTTTTTTTTTAAACATTATTTTTAATTTGACCTTACAATTACTCGTAAGTAGGTAAGACCGTTAAATATTTAAAATGATTATCTTATCAGAAAATTATCACCAATTACTCTAAGAAAACTACTACTCTAAGTAATCCGGCACTGTTAACAATGTATTTTTTATGTGAAACGTGAGTGAAATCTCTTTAAAAAATCCGTAGGGGTCGGATTAAAAACTGTAATTAAGTCCGACTCACGCTTGACTGTACATTTCTAATAGGTTTTTCTGTCATCTATAGGTATAGACCTATTTTATGTATTTTTTTCAAAATTTTAGACCTAGTAGTTTCGGAGATAAGGGGGGGGGATGGTCATTTTTTGCCTATTTTCTTGAATAACTTCTAAACTGTTGATTCGAAAATTATAATAAAAATTTATTTGAAATCCTTACAATAAGCTCTTTCATTTGATATGTAACATGATATAGTTTGAAAAATTTTTTTTTTCATTTGTTCATTTTTAGTGGCCCCCATGTTTAAAATTCATTTGTTTACGTTACATGTCCGTATTCGGGTCACAAACTTACATATGTGTACCAAATTTCAACTTGATTGGTCCAGTAGTTCCGGAGAAAATCGGCTGTGACAGACGGACAGACAGACAGACAGACAGACAGACAGACGCACGAGTGATCCTATAAGGTTTCCGTTTTTTCCTTTTGAGGTACGAAACCCTAAAAAGGAGAAAAAGATAGTATGGATAATGATAGCACTTCTTTCTGTATTTTCTAAAATCGTAGAAAAGGTAATTTATAACAGACTGTATCACTATTTTGAAGCTCATAACTTGTTTGCAGAAGAGCAAAAAGGTTTTAGAAAAGGCAAATCTATTAATATGGCAATTTTCGATCTTTTACATAAAATTATGAGTGAAATGGATGAAAAGAGACCTGTCTGTGCTTTATACATGGACATGTCCAAAGCATTTGATTTTGTGGATCATAATATTTTATTAAATAAATTACCTATTTGATCGATAAATGTTTTTACTCAATAAAAGAGTTCCTAGAAGCTCCTTAACAAGTTAAACTAGGCTTGACTATTATTATATTATTATTTGACGTAGAACCAATTATTTGACTACCTGAATTATTAATTATTTGTATACTTTTATTGAATGAAATTAATGTTTACTTGTGACTTCTATGATTTATATTTTTGATATTACTTATAATGAATGAAATTAATGTTTACTTGTGACTTCTATGATTTATATTTTTGATATTACTTATAATTTAATGTTAAATTTTAATGTACATAATCATTACTTGCATGCAGTTTAGGTAAGACTCACTATTTCTATGCTTATTCAGGCAGGATGTGCTGAACAAAATTCTGTTATTCCATCTTTAATGTACCACATTCAAAGAAATAAATAAATGATTGATTGATTGATTGATATACGACTATGGCATACGCGGGAACGTTCACGATCTCATAAAATCTTATTTAACTGGACGAAAGCAAATAGTCAGAATCAACAAAATCTGTACTAAATCGAAAACTGAAATATGTGTCTCGTCGAAGCATAAAGAAATTAAATACGGAGTGCCTCAAGGCAGCGTACTAGGCCCATTGCTTTTTCTAATATACATAAATGATTTACCACAGATAACGCAACATTCTATGATTGTTTTCGCTGACGATAGCACGATTATATTTACTGGAAATGACCCGCTAGCTTTAGAAGTTACCATAAATAAAACTTTAGAGAACGTAATTGACTGGCTGAATAAGAATAATTTGCACATAAACTTAAACAAAACCAAAATTATGAGCTTCAAACAAAGAGTTGATAAATTACCAAAACTCACTGTAAAATATAAAGAGCGTCTTATTGAAGAGACAGATTTGACAAAATTTTTAGGATTAAGTTTAGATAATAAATTGACTTGGAAAGATCAGATTGACATTATATGTAAAAAACTTAATAAATTTTCCTTTGCTCTATATAATCTGGCTGAAACTGTCAATAAAACAGCAGTATTAACCGCCTATCAAGCCTATGTTACCTCAACTTTGAGATACGGCTTAATATTCTGGGGAAACTCCACAGACCGAGATATGGCCTTCAAGCCACAGAAAAAATGTCTACGATCAGTTGATAAATTACCAAAACTCACTGTAAAATATAAAGAGCATCTTATTGAGGAGACAGATTTGACAAAATTTTTAGGATTAAGTTTAGATAATAAATTGACTTGGAAAGATCAGATTGACATTATATGTAAAAAACTTAATAAATTTTCCTTTGCTCTATATAATCTGGCTAAAACTGTCAATGAAACAGCAGTATTAACCGCCTATCAAGCCTATGTTACCTCAACTTTGAGATACGGCTTAATATTCTGGGGAAACTCCACAGACCGAGATATGGCCTTCAAGGCACAGAAAAAATGTCTACGATCAGTGTGTCGGGTTCCACAAACCGAAACCAGCAAACCAAATTTCATTAGGCTCAACATACTCACATTATCTTGCCTGTATATTTACGAAGTAGCGGTATATGTTAAAAATAATACTAGCCAATTTTCTGTTACCAATAGTGCACGTCGTTGCAACAAAATTTATATAAAATCAATAATAAAAACTTTTACAAAAAAAAAGAAAACCGACTTCAAAAAGGATAAAATAAAATATAATCCGTTTTTAAGTATATGCGTTACTAACTGATATGTTTGAAGTCGGTGCCAAGCAAAATTTGAAACATACCATGATTTTAGGGCGATCCGGTAACAATGTTTGCCATAACAAGGATTGCTTTACACGACAGCAATTATCATACTTTCTGTAGATACCTAAGAACCCACTGTCAATCCACCTTGGCGCAGTCCGTACCATGTTTGTCGGTACTAGTATAAAACCAATGCGATTGCCGATATGTTTTTTAAACAGCAATTTTTACTAATTTTCGAACTGTCCATAGTACTCAGGTGTGGGATTGGGACTGAGTTATTTCCCGCCTCTTATCCAGAGAACTTGATTTCAAAATATAAAACAATTCAAGAACCATCTACAGGGCTTTAACTTTTTACCTGCATGGCAAATTTCACCAGTTTACATGGCAGTTGTTTAGCTCAAAAGGTGACAAAGAGACAGACAGAATTACTTTCACTATTATAATACCTATTAGTACAGTTGTAATGTGATTTATAGACATAAAGCTGATTATTTTTGACCGGTATTGTTACTATTTGTCTTGGCACCGACTTCAAACATATCAGTTAGTAACGCATATACTTAAAAACGAATTATATTTTATTTTATCCTTTTTGAAGTCGGTTTTCTTTTTTTTTGTAAAAGTTTTTATTTTTCCATTTTTAATTGTAAGGCATTGTTAACAGCTTATGAGTGACGGGTGACGCATGAATGAAAATAATAATGATGCGTATCACTAAATTCGAAATCATTCCTGTCACTACAGTGCACAAACACAAAATCCATCCTCCGCCCCGCCACTGACCCAATCCCTCAACCCCCAGATCACTCAACCTCACAGCACATCAACCCCTGATCACGGAACCCCTCGACCCTGAAGCTTGAACCACCAACCCTTCAACCGCCATTTCCCGACTCCTCAGTAGCCTTACCATAAGTCTAACACTGACATATTAGCTTAGCGTGTGCGTAACTTACCATCTATGCGTCTAGCTCGTACTGGCATCCTATTAGTGCGAGCGAGATGTATAGAAAGTAAGTTACGAAGACGATAGCGAAGATGTAGTGTCAAACTCGTGGTAAGGCTACAGTTGTACTTCATCAAATGGGTTATTAACGGGAGGAAATGTTTGAGTTACTATAAAAAACAACGATGTCGCCATACTCGTACCTTTAAAAATTGAGGAGTTCCCTCATTTCCTTATGAATTCCGTCACCAGATTATAACCAACTATATTATGGGAACACCTTGGAGGTAACTTCGTTCAAACAAAAAAAAATTACTCAAATCGGACTACGGGTTCCGGAGTAATCTACACTTATAAAATCATCATCATTTATCATCAACAATCATCATCATCAGGTCCACTCCATCAAATTAGTGGTTTTTAAGAGGAAATGCTTGATTTGCTTAAGACAATACCCAAATCACCATACATGTGCCTTTAAAAATTGAGGAGTTCCCTCAATTCTTCGCGGATCCCATCATCAGAACAGCACCAGATTAATGTGGGACGCTCTTGGAGGCAGTTCCCTTCAAACAAAAAAAGAATTGCTCAAATCGGACCACGGGTACTCCGGGTACACGGTTACTCCGGAGAGTAATCTACACTTATAAAATCATCATCATTTATCATCAACAATCATCATCATCAGGTCCACTCCATCAAATTAGTGGTTTTTAAGAGGAAATGCTTGATTTGCTTAAGACAATACCCAAATCACCATACATGTGCCTTTAAAAATTGAGGAGTTCCCTCAATTCACGGATCCCATCATCAGAACAGCACCAGATTAATGTGGGACGCTCTTGGAGGCAGTTCCCTTCAAACAAAAAAAGAATTGCTCAAATCGGACCACGGGTCTCGGAATAATCGCTGAACGTCGTACATTTTAAGAAATCGTCATGATTATCATCAAAACAATCATCATCATCAGGTCCACTTCATCAAATTGGTAGTTTTCGAGAGAAAATGCTCGAGTTGCTTAAGAAAACACCCAAATCACCCTACATGTGCATTTAAAAATTGAGGAGTTCCCTCAATTCCTCATGGATCCCATCATCAGAACAGCACCAGAGTAATGTGGGACCACCTTGGAAGTACCTCCTTTCGAACAAAAAAAGAATTACTCAAATCGGCCCACGGGTCTCGGAGTAATCGATGAACACACATAAAAAAAAAAAAAAAAAAAAACAGCCACAACCGAATACAGAACCTCCTCCTTCTATGAAATGGAAGTCGATTAAAAACGGCTTTTATGGCCAAAAATATTTTCGGCATGGCCCCTAAACTCTATAACAAACTGCCAGATGATATCACTAAATTGGATGACATAAGTATTTTCAAAAAGAGTCTGTTTAAATTTTTAGTTAGGAAAGCATACTACTCGATCGGAGAATATTTGTCTGATACAGAATATTAATTATATAGGTATATATGTAGGAATGTAAATTACTAAATTATATTTTATTTTTATAGATTAAGTTTGTAAATATGCATGCACCATTTGGAAAATATTTGTATGCCTAATGGCTAAACATAGTGATACTCTTTTTAAGTGTACAATTATATCTGTAAAAACCTATGTTTACAAATAAATATATGATTTATGATTCATTAAAATCATTAAAATGTTCTTGTGAATAAATGATAATTCAATTCAATTCATTGATGAATATCCATGAATGATTTTGTTTCGTTAAAAGATACAAGCTCGCCATTTTTGCACAAAAACATCATTAACATGGTATCAATAAATGTGAAATTATCACATAATTGGTTATATTGTCTGTCTGTACGCCCACACCTAATCAAGAATGAAAAATCTTTATAAAAACCAGAGGAAAGTAAACCTTATACCGTTGAAATAAGGAGGATTGTCAACGTGTTGACATGTGATTCGAAATGTAAAACTTGTTTTTATAATATTGGAGTTAAGGATGTATAAGTTATATGTTATATCAATCTTTTCCATTGTTAGATTATGGAAGACTTTTGGGTCAATTATTACACCTAAGAATTTATAAAAACTATTAAAATAAACCGGTCAAGTGCGAGTCTGACTCGCGTTCCAAGGGTTCCGTACATTACTCATTTTTTAGTAACGTATTTTTTTATGTGGAACGTGAATGAAATGTCTTTAAAAAACCCGTAGGGGTCGGATCAAAAACTAAGTGATTTAGTCCGACTCACGCTTCTAAAAGGTCTGTCATCTATTATAGATGATATGTAAAGAACTACATATTTTGTGTATTTTTTTTTCAAAATTTAAACCCAGTAGTTTCGGAGATTAAGGGGGGGGGGGGATATGGTCGGACAGACAGACAGATGCACGAGTGATTCTATAAGGGTTCCATTGTTTCCTTATGAGGTACGGAACCCTAAAAAGGTCTCGAAATCAAGAAGTTATTGGAGTTAAGTTTGTACTATAGTTGGGAGCTTACGCAAAAGTCCAAAAGCTCCCAACTATCTCATCAAAGTTTCCAGATATTGCAGAAATTTTGAGAAAGTGGTTTATGTGCAAGTTGTAGAATATTCTCAAAATTTCTGCAATATCTGGAAACTATCATGAGAAAATTCTATATAAAATAAGTAACATATCAATGAGCAGACGGCAACGAGTAGGTAGTACAGATGTCAGTAGGCTGCAGCCCACTTTGGCAGGTGCGCGGGCGCCGGCTGCGTTGACACCTTTGCATGGTCAAGGTTAGGTTATACTAATTTGATATAGGTACGAGTATAGAGAATATAAGATAAATCTAAAAATTATTATATTTAACTGTATACAATTAATTTAGGTTATAAACGGTTTTGCGAAAAATACCTTTCCTATTAATATTAAAATCCCTACCAATTATGAATGCGAAGGTGTGTCTGTCTGTTACCTCTTCACGCTTAAGCCGCTGAACCGATTTGGACAAAATTTGATATGGAGATAGTTTAGGCCCCGAGAAAGGACATAGGGTAGTTTTTATCAATCATCATCATCATCATTCTACGCAGACGAAGTCGCAGTCAGAAGCTAGTTATTTATAAATGTAACAGTAGTTCTGTCTATTACCTAACCTCTTCACGCTAACACCGCTGAACTGCAGCTATGCAGATAGTTTGAGGCCCTGGGGAGGACATGGGATAGTTTTTATCAATCATCATCATAGTTCCACTGACGAAGTCGCGGACTAAAGCTAATATCTTATCAAGCTACCAGTTACAGTTTGACAACTTTGATGTCCAAGGTAGTAGACATGTATTGTGTCTAAAAGGGCAACACTGATTGACCAAAACGACCCTTCCCCATTGAAGAAACGTCAGTTTGACACTGACAGATCCGATTCATATCGTATCGAGGTCAAATTTTTTACGTTTATTAAAATTCAAGCCGTTATTCAAAAGTCAGCGACATATATCAATATGATCTAGCAATAAATATGCAATCGTGACACCATCGAGTCCCACGCTTATGGACAAACGATTCGAGACCTTCGACAAATGTCGCCGCTCTAACGTTTGTTTGTAAATTTGTATGTCACCGTCACCACTCACTACAATCTCTTTACTATTGCCCATGCTACTTAGTTCTCACTTTGTTACCTAGGTTGTCGATGACCCAGCTCCACGCACAACCGGGGCATGCGATAATAATTACGAATCCCCCATTTACAATATTTTGTACAAGTATTATATTATTACTAAGTAAAAATAACTTTAATTTTGAATATCGTTATCGAAAAATTATCCACTCAGCTTCCATATTATCAGAATGTTACTTATTTAGTTTTCATTCCTAAATACCTTCTAAAATATAGTAGGTAACGGTAAAAAATTACTTTTAGAATAATATTTGTATGAACCTAATTTTATCAATAATCTTCCTACATAGATAGCTTATAAGAGTTATAAGCTTTCAACAATATGTGTCTAAACGTATCAATATCTGAATCAACAAATACAATTGTTAATATAAACCAACCACAAGAGCATAAAAACGACGAAATTTCACGCGCACGGCACGGAACATTCCATTGCTTTTTTCCCGTTTCCCGCCAAAGAAATGCCTCAAAAGAGAAGGACTCGAACCAATAAAAGAATACTGGCACACACCTGTGCCTCAATTAAAAAAAAAACACTCGAAATTCAAAACGACAAACGAATCTCGACTTTAAAATTTAAAAATCGAAGCTCCAATTTAGTGATGGCCAAAGAAAAAAACGGGTATCAAAAAAGTGAAACCTGTTTGGATGCGTGTGAACAAAAAATCGGAGCAAGATGCTACTTTATTTTTTTTAGTCATAACGCTGTAATTTATCAGTAGTTTGGTAGTATAAACATCGGTATCTGGTTTTTTGGGATTGTTTTCAAGTTTTTAAAAGGGGTAAACGATTTTATGGCGGGTTCGGTTCACACGTGTTTTGTACCGATCTGTACATGTGCAAATGGGTTAAGTTTTTATAAGCAGAAATTTTAGCACGAAACTTGGTAGTAAAATAAAACTAACATATGTTTGAAAGTTACGTTTGCTATATAAAAAATATACTGCAGCAATTTTGTTTTATAGCGGCATAAATATAAAATGTATTATTTACTTTAGTCAATAGTTTGTTAGTTCAACTTTGATGCTAAGTTATTATCTACAGACGTTTGTTTTTCTAAAATGTTTGGCAACAATGGCAGCATGATGTCAAAATGACAATAAAACATTTATTTATTTAAATTAATCCACCACTGGAGCAAAATTTAAAAGTAGTAATCCTTAAATACTTTGCTACATAAATAAAAGAATTATGACTTATAACTTGTCAACAACGTCGTAGTATGTATAAATGTCATCGTTTTTAGGGTTCCGTACCCAAAGGGTAAAAAACGGGACCATATTACTAAGACTCCGCTGTCCGTCTGTCCGTCCGTCCGTCTGTCCGTCACCAGGCTGTATCTTATGAACCGTGATAGCTAAACAGTTGAAATTTTTACAGATGATGTATTTCTGTTGCCGCTTTTAACAACAAATACTAAAAAAGAATATAACAAATATTTAAATGGGAAAATATTTAAATACAGAAAACGTGATTTTTTTGCCGTTTTTTTGCGTAATGGTACGGAACTCTTCGTGCGCGAGTCCAACTCGCAATTGGCCGGTTTTTTTTGCTTCCTAAATGGAGCAAAATACAAGCTTGATTTTTTTCAAGCACAGTTATTAAATATGTTCCTATCGAATAATAATATTAAATAAGATTTTAAACTAATTTGCAATACTTTTTGATAAGCTTCAAAGCATTTTATAACACGGAGAAATCTATTCAACAGTATTTTTTTGTTTTATTTTTCGTTTTTAATGGATATGATCTGGTAGCTGTCAAAAGTGACATAATTTCTAGTTAAAGAAAAACCACAGATCATTGGGTTTAGCGAGGTCTACAGCTCACAGAGTCACTGTAGTCTGGCAAACACAACTTATCAGTCAGTAGGAACCAGGAAAATTATAATACTCATCCCTTTCTTTTGGGTGCTAGTACTAGCGTAAGACAAAGACAGTATGATTCTCTGAGAGAGTCCTGGGCCGAACTATAGCCATTATTAATGTAGACTGCGTCAGTACAAAACATGATACCTAGAATACTCACTTCGTTAGACTGACCAGATAGTGTAAGCTCAATCAAATGCCTGAATCTAGTGTGTGAACACAATCTAGGTCAAAGGGCTATCAGATATACCTAAGCTAGAATATCTAGCAGCATTGATCGAAATTGCCACATGTTGAAGACCGTTATCCATGGATACAAACAAATATAGTCTGTCCAGCCATTTCCGTCAGTAGAAAAAAGCGGCAATTTAAAAAATGTAGGCACGAAGGGTTATAGTTCCATAGAAAATTATTATTATGCGCAATTTTTTACTGACAAAGTTGTTTGACAGGCTATAGTTATTTGTTCTACAAGGGGCAAAGTTGTTGTTTAACCCCTTAGCATAGCGAGTAGTTCAGAAAGTGGAATCTTGAGAGTTGCGAGGCTTTCAAACTTTGCTACCGAGTGAAACACATTTTACAATACACCATGGATAGAATGCAACTTTCCCATCAGGTTTTGTATAAAGAAAGACTTTACGAGCTTGTATGGTGAAATAGTGATTATGATATTCGTAGAGGTCACTTAGTTGGCACGGGTTCCAAATCGTGACAACATATTAAAGAGGGGACATTCCATTTATAGGGTTCCGCACCCAAAGGGTACAATACAATACAATACTCTTTATTGCACACCTCACATACACGTAGTTTACAATAAATGTACAATAAGACAAACTAGGCTAGCGTGGGGACTATAGCCCAAGCCCTCTCGCGCATGAGAGGAGGCCTGTGCCCAGCAGTGGGACGTATATAGGCTGAAATGATGATGATGATGAAGACAAACAAAGACAATAGACCTACAAACCTACTAACAAACGGAACGTTATTATATGCTATGCCCCTTTAAACTTTTTTAGATTATTTGATTATGATAAGAAATAAGAGCGAATAACAAGTTCACTACCAAGTTCCATACAAAATTTTTAAAAGCCAGTAACTTTGTAATAATTAAAAAAATCAAATGGAGGGGCATTACTGTGGTTAATATTTATATATGAAATTGCGTAAAAATATGTTCTAAAATGTTAATATCCAGAGAGGAAAAGGGAACTACGTTTGTTTGGAGAAGCGATCACGTGACATCGTCCCTTTTCCTCTTAGCAAATAATAAAAACTGACTAAGCGTTACTTTGTAGTTCAGAAAAAAACTGTAAAAGTACGGAACCCTCAAAGCGCGAGTTCGTCCCGTTTGACCGGTTTTAAACAAAGGCTGTCAAAAATTCTTTCAGTCGCTGACAATGTCTAATTTGTCATATTTCCGGCCGAGAGAATAATTTCAGGACACGACGTCAATTGTCAAAAATGACTTTTAAAATGTTTTGGGAGCGCCATGGCGATGGTGTTTTGTTTTTTAAATTATGTTTCATTTAGTGGGAGTTTTTAGGGTCGTTCTCTGCGAATGTAACTGGTTGCGTCTAATTTCCACGATTCTTTTCATACATTTTGTATGTCGCAAACATATTCTCAGAGAATGACACTTTTATGCTCTGGTCACACTTCTATAGTTTTTCTAGTTTGTTGTATACACATTTAATATATTTTTAGCATTAAAAAAGACTACGCGATCTTGACGTGTCTTTTAATTGAAAAACTCTGTTTAAAAATCAGTAACTATTACTTATGAAAGAGAATGTAAGTAATCGTATATGATTCATAATTGTTACATATTTGCCGTGACTTATTTTTTAAAAGTGTTTTGACGTGATAACGTCTTATAATTCTTATAAATCGATGAACACCGGTAGCATGCACGAAAAAGTGTCACGTTGTGGACAGATTTCCATGGTAACGTTGTGGACCGATCTCCATGGTAACGTTGTCGACAGATCTCCATGGTAACGTTACGGCCACGTTTTCTTATGACGTTATCACGCAAAATTATCGTCCGTAAGTCGTCTTTACAGACAACCATTTTTTTTTTCAATAAAAAGACACGTTCAAGATTGTTTACCTTTTTTCTAATACTAAAAAAACGAACTATACGTGGGAAGGGAACTAATATAACTTTTACTTCATGAGCAGCCCTTACAGATATTTTATAGGTTTTTTTTATGATAGTGATAATAAATGTTCATAAAACGAAGGAAATTGTGTTTTGTTTATGACATGTTAAATTAATTGTAAGTTATTTATCTGAATGGCAATAATAGGTAAGTACAGAACAATAATTATTAAACTAAGTCTTTATGTCTCCACGGGTTGGCTGGAAGATAGCTTTTTGGCGGTAAGATTGCTTGTTGTTACAGAATACTATTTTTCTGTACCGGAAAATATACCTACTTTTCTTCAACATTTGCTTCAAAACTCGAAATTTAATTTAATTGTCTTTGTAAGTGAACAAATGGAACTGCCGTATGACGATCTTCCCCGCCAAATGATTTTGTGCCGATCTTCACAACATTGACCTCACTGAAAATATTATAAGACTATAGTTCAACAATAACAAATAATAAAACGACTAAGCTATCGTTAGTAAATAAAACAATATCGGTTACAGTAACGAAACCCCAGCATCTTGGTATCAAACGATCTTGTTATCTTCATAAAATAACGGAATCGCTTTCTTTGAGTACACTCGAGTCGGACTCTTTGGTGAACCAGTATATGGATGAAGCGTCCATAGGCTAGGTTAACCGCATACAATCAAAGGCGTACTTGTTCCGTATAGTTGTTATGCGTTTGAATTTTTTACCGTGTCATGGGTGCCCATTAGGCCAAGCAATAAGAAGGTATAGAGGGAAATGCTACGAACACAATTTTTGACTCCGTAACTTCTTTTGGACTAGTTAGGTGGTGAACATATCAAAAGTACCCGGCCATAGCCCCGGTGCTGGGGGGTAGAGGGGGTAAGGTCTAATTTTTCGGTTTTTCACTTATATCCTGGAATTTGTGCGTCTAAGCGACATGACTTCTTAGACAAACCGAAAGCTGATAAAATTTGTTACAAGTTTTATATAGTAAATTTTTCGATATCTTGAATAGTTTTTGTGATATCCGCTCTTGAAAGTTTATTTAGGGCTATAAATAAGTATAGCCATTATAGGATAATTTTACATAGATCGACTTAGTCCCATAATCTCAGTAAGGCTTGTGTTGTGGGACTTGTGGGTACCAGATTGATTAAATAGGTATTTAGTTAAAACATCTGTAACTCAGCAACAAGTATTTGTAATGAACATAAATAAATGCCCTTACCGGGATTCGAACCCGGGACCTCCTGCTTTGTAGGCAGGTCACTACCGACTAGCCTAGGAGGCCGTTGTATCATTAAAATATATTTGTTTATTTCTGTTATTATTTTGTGGTGTCGATAGTTCATCAACAAATTGAACATAAAGTATAAGTACCTAAGTAAATATTCTTTATTTTGCACCAAAAAGTTAGAAAATTCATACAAAAATATATACAAGTTTAAGATTCGGTTGTTAGGCGTTCTTATCGTTAAAAAGAGATCTCTTCCAGACAACGTTTACGCTTTAAGTAAAGCTGTTGGAATCGCCTACATCGAAAAAGCTTCATGAATGCAACCCCCTGTATAAGTCGCCTCAGGCCACCCCTTTATGCAACTGACGCTTAAATGAAACTGAAATACTTAAAGCGATTAAAATATACTAGAAACCAGGAAACAGTTAATTTTAAAAATAGAATTATGTTTCAATTAAACAAATGTAATAATTAAAATAAACGAATGAAAATATTCAAAATACAGCTTTAAAGCTAAAATTCGCCAGTAACTAGCCACTTTTTTACTAAAAGTGGCCAGTTAATGGCGAATTACTCTGATTGAAGAATTTGAAAACGCAAGCTTTTCAAAATATTGACTTATCAATTTTAAAATTTCGTGGTTTTGTTTAGTAATATTTCCAAGCATTTTTTTAATATTTTGATAATCGATCGAGCCAGCGGGGTATAAGTACTACCTAAGCTTTATTTTATGTTTATGTACCAGAGTTGTTAACTTTTGTTGTATTGTCCACAGAAGTGACGCCTTTCTAAAATGTGTTTAAACCCACTTGATTCTTGAGAAATTTTGTAGATGCTTATTAAATTTTTGAAAGTTTTTAAAATGGCGGAAATATTGAGGTATGCGATGTCTACCTGCCCGATTCGAACTTCTAGAAACGATTAGGTCAAAATAAAACGATGTGTCAGTGTGAAAAGCGACGTTTTTGTTTGACGAAACGTCACATTTGACACTGACATATCTAATCCATATCGTTTCTAGATCTATTAAGTAAACAAATTTAGATATTTAGGCAGCTTAATTACGCAAGACTCCAGATGTACAGATGAAATAGTATCAAGGATAGCAATAGCGAAAACAGCTTTTAACGCCAAAAAACATTTGCTTAAGGCTAGGATCTCCAAGAGTACAAAAAAACGCCTAATTAATATATACATCTGGAGCATCGCTTTGTATGGGTGTGAGACGTGGACAATGCGGCAGAAAGATAGGAAACGATTAGAGGCTTTTGAGATGTGGTTGTGGAGAAGAATGGAGAGAATAAGTTGGACGGAGGAAAAAACGAACGAGGAAGTGCTGCAAATTGTTGGAGAGAAGAGAAACCTACTGAGGACCATAGAGAATAGACGAGGCAAAATGATAGGTCACTTGATAAGACACGACACTTTCTTTAAAACTATATTAGAAGGCAAGATTGAAGCTAGGAGAGGAAGAGGAAAACCACGAGCAAGCTATACACAACAAATAAAAGCAAAAGCAAATGTCGTGTCTTACAGGGACCTAAAAAATCTGGCCGAGGACCGCGAAAACTGGCGCATACTCCACCGACAAGAGCCATGCTATTAAATTTTGATGATGATGATGATCTATTAACTGACGTATCTTAAAGTTTGAATCGGGCCGTACAGCTGTTTTGCTATGTCTACAATTTCGGTATTTTTCATAAAAGTCATGGCTTAAAATAACGATTAGTTGTAAATACGTAGGTATACCTACAATCAAAGACATATTGTAACTTCGTATAAGACGAATAAAGTCTAAGGAAAAAACGTGCCTCGGAATCCAAGTAAAAGTCATTCTCGAATAGATGCCGCACACACTTTTAGCCTATCCTCGGCTGGATGGCGTGACGACACCGTTTCATATTTAACAATTTTAACACATAGATATCAGTGAATGAACATGGATCAAAATGATATAAAAATAATAAAATCATTTATCCATATATATACATTTTTTGATAACTTTATACGTTTTCATTTTGAGTTTTAGTCGTGTGTCGATAGATGGCAGTAAATTTACAGTGACTACAAAATTTACAATTACAGGACCCCTCTATACTATCTATTCTTTTTGCTACAATGTAGGTTGTTCTACTAACAAGCTGTTATTAAATGAATGCTCTTCATTATCATTATATATCTATATCTCGTCATAATACATAATTACTTGCAATATTATACATTGCATTAACAATGCTTATAGGAAACCAAACAATAATACTAGGTACTTATTTAAAATGGAATACATTAATACTGTGATGTAATGAATAACGTTTTATCATAATTATACATAACAATATTAATCATAGCCATTTCATGCAATGCTAATGTATTTGAGCGTTTTCCAAAAAAAATGTACATTTCATTCATGTCTTCAAAATATTGGCTCCTTGGGCTTATTTTACTCAGAATCATTTGGACATTCACGCCTCATTCATGAAAAAATGTGTCCCTAAATGTTGTGTGAAAAATTTTTTTTTCCAGTGTGTCACGTTCATACAAATAAAAAAAAATATTCATACAAAAATGTGACGATCTGGAAAGGAAATCTTGGGACACATTTTTTCATGTATGAGGCGTGAATGTACAGTCGACGTCAAAAATATGTTTACACTTTTGCACCCTACTCCTTTGTAATAAGGCAAAAATTGTAAACATATCTTTGACCTCGACTGTACAAATGATTCTAATTAAAATGAGCTCAAGAAGTCAATATTTTGAAGACATGAATGAAATGTATTTTTTTTTTGGAAAACGCACATTCACCGCAGCTACCAAAAACATTAACCCCCTTATTCATATGCTAAAAACAGAATAAAATAAATATTTTATTGGGGCTTCCATACAACAAACGTTGCGTAATGGTACTTACGGATCCCTTCGTGCGCGAGTCCGACTCGCACTTGGCCGGTTTTTTTTTACAAACGTTAAACTGGCAGCTACCCTAACGATAATTTGAGTTATTTACTTGTGAAATGTTATACCATTTTTACTATTTTGTTTTCTAATTTTCGTATCTAATATAAAAATGCCAGTTTTTTTTATAGGCATCATAATCTTGTTTTCATACTTTTGGCCTGTGCACAAACCAGCAACGGCATTCAAAATTTCGAACCACCGCTTTTGAATTTCGAACGTCCAAACGCGTTCACCCCGCTCCGATCCAGGCGCGACCCTGCAGGCTCACGCAGTCCGGGCATCTCTGCGCAGCCTCCCCCCCACCCACCAAGCCTCCAGAACGCCAGCAGCGCCCGCGCGCGACGGACGTACCGTGGCGTCCTAAACCACCTGTGGCTCGAGAGAGACAAAAATTGTGTGTGTTCGATATTCGATTTTGTTTTTGGATTACAGTGTTTATGGTGAATGAATGAGTGTATGTGACCGGTAAGGATTTCCGTTCGATACCAGTTTGTGTGGGAACGTGTTTTTCGTGAGTTTCTAATTGTTTATTTTTTATTTGTTTTAATTCGTTTATGTTTCTCACGGTGTTTTTATATTCGATAGGTAATATTGTTGGTCATTGGCATAATGTTATTGATAATATTTATTTACATATGAATAATACTATAGTAGGCAGATTTTAGTAAGGATAGTTTGAGATGCGTTTAAGCCTACAATACATTTACAATCAGAACATGATACATGTAAAAAAATTAATGGAAAATAATACATAAATGTGTAAAACTGTGCAGTTAGTGTATAAAACATATGAACGCCAGACTTGGCGGTTTTTTTTTTTCTCAGTGGGGGGTATCCGTAAGTAAATAAGTGGTTGTTATAAAAATAAAAGACAACTTGTGACGTAGGTAACTACAATTTTATGTAGTTTTTAAACACTTAGGTACTTATTCGATTTAAAAGTGTAAATATAGCTAAGTAAGTAGGTACATTAAATAAGAATCGAATAAGTAGTATGATTAAAAATTCTCTGATAGGATAGTAAAATAATGTAGAAGATAACCGAACTAGGTGAGTTGGCAAATAACATAACATATAGGTACTTAAACAAATAATAATAAAATAAGTAGGTAAGTCTGTATATTGATCACATAGGGGGCTATTCATAAATTACGTCATTTCGAATTAGGGGGGGGGGGTCTGGACATCGGATGATGGTAGCATGACGTAGGAGGAAACGGGGTCATTCGAAGATTTTTGGATGATGTTAGGGGGGGGGGGGTCGAAAATCGTTTAAATCGATGACGTAATTTATGGACAGCCCCTAGGTACCTAATCTCTTGGCAACAAAAGTAGCTTTGCTTACCTTATTGAAAATTACGACGGTGGCAAACGAGCATAGGTATGTTAGTGCTGATGTGAAGTTGGCACCGTAGCCTATGAACATTTTCAACTCCATCAAAAGTGAATATATTAAGACGAAACAGGAGCTGAGTTTTAAATATTTTAGGTAAATATACCCGTCTCGCTAACGGAAGCGGCACCTAAAAGTAGTGCGATAAGGACAAGGCGAAAAATCCTGCGTAAAAATCTCAAAAATCGAGGTTTCGTACTCCTCTGTTTCCTCCTCCAAAACTTAACCAATCGTAACCAAATTTGGAAATCTAAATGATTATGAAATTATCTGTGTCGGACCGTTTTGCTTTTTTGGCTAATTGATATCAGTTTTGAATACCACGCCTCTCATTGCGGCATAGTCAATTAGGCCATTTTGGCCATTTTTGAAGGGCTCATAGCGCCTTAAAAAACAAAAATATCAAAAAAAGCAAAACGGTCCGACACAGATATTGACAAAATTAATCTGTGTTGAAAAAATCATTGCTCTAGCTTCAAAAACCACGGAGGAAAGCGAGGAGTGCGTTTGTATGGAGAAATGACCACTCCCGTTGGCTCTTAAGGCAAAACCGACATTGTGGGCGAAAACATACCTCTTGATGCAAGCGTCCTTAGACTACTTTGTCCACGTGTCCACTTACTGTCAGCCCCCCATAATTTTCCATTAAAACCCTAGAGTTTAAATATAAAAACATGACTCAATTATAAAACTATGCGTGACATTACATATTAATGATTCATTGAGATATTTCAACTACCCGCAGGAAACGACTGTGAAAAAATGTCGCGTTCCATCTAAATTCATACTTCCGACATTCTTCAAATAACTTCAGAGTGAATGTTTTTTTTTTATTAAATTACAATTAGTTAGTTTTTTTAGGGTTCCGTACCCAAAGGGTAAAACGGGACCCTATTACTAAGACTCCGCTGTCCGTCCGTCCGTCCGTCCGTCTGTCACCAGGCTGTATCTCACGAACCGTGATAGCTAGACAGTTGAAATTTTCACAGATGATGTATTTCTGTTGCCGCTATAACAACAGATACTAACAGAATAAAATAAAGATTTAAGTGGGGCTCCCATACAACAAACGTGATTTTTGACCGAAGTTAAGCAACGTCGGGCGGGGTCAGTACTTGGATGGGTGACCGTTTTTTTTTTGTCATTTTTTGCATTATGGTATGGAACCCTTCGTGCGCGAGTCCGACTCACACTTGCCCGGTTTTAGGTATTAGTTTTAGTTTTGTAGGCAGTTTAAATTTTAGGTTACTTTTTATTGTAAGTTTGTTGTTTAAATAAATATTCAAAATTATTTATTACTGATAAAAAAATTGTTAGTTATCATTAAAAGAACCGGATAGAGATACTTATCTGTCGACCGGTCTGGTCTAGTGGATAGTGACCCTGTCTGCTAAGCCGATGGTCCTGGGTTCGAATCCCAGTAAGGGCATTTATTTGTGTGATGAACACTAATATTTGTTCCTGAGTCATGGTTGTTTTCTATGTGTATAAGTATGTATTTATCTATACAAGTATGTATATCGTCGCCTAGTACCCATAGTACAAGCTTTGCTTAGTTTGGGGCTAGGTTTGATCTGTGTAAGATGTCCCCTAATATAAAAATATATAAATAATATCTTGTAGAATTAAGACTACTGTGGACGAAAGCTTCTCCATAGAAACGTAGTACCATTTTCCTTCCTGGTACCTAATTGACATAATGGAAATTATGGAAACCCATTGACGTTTTCAGATTTTTTGATTTTTATAAGTTAGGAGCAAAAAAAAAATTCCATACAAATTTTTAAAAGGAGGTTAAATAATTACTTACTACACTTCGTTTTTTTTCGCATTAAATAAGGTACGCGATCTTAACGTGTCTTTTTATTGAAAAACACTTTTGAAAAATAAGTCACGGCAAATATGTACATACCTATGTAACAATTATAAATCATTTACTTCTTTTTGTTAACATAAGTAATATCTATATCTAGTTATCATTTACTTCTTTTTGCTAACATAAGTTAAATACTTAGTTACGGATGTAGTGCATAATTATATTAATTATTTCCATCGTATTTTCACGGAAACGTACAAACGTGTCTTGATATTTCAGTCAGTCTCGGTACAAAAGTACTGAGGTTGACTGACGTAGCATGACAAATACGAACGTTTCCGAGAAAATACGATGGAAAACAATTATGCACTACTTACATCTGTACTAATTTTTAAAAAGCCTTTTTCAATAAAAATACACGGCAAGATTGTTTACCTTTTTTCTAATGCTAAAAAAACGAAGCAGACTTTGACCTTTGAACTATTTTAATTTGTTTATCGATGAAAATGAGAATATCCAACTCTGGACAATTCCAATTAAATTCGTACAATATTACATTACAGGTTTTATCGGTAATTGTGGGCGTTTGTCTGTTCCATGTCACCATGATCCATCTGGTTTCGTATCAGTCATGTCATGAATAATAATTCAAATGCTGTTTGATTTGAAATTTGGTAATAATGATGTGTTTTGGCGTTTTGACCTATCATCAGGCTTTTAAAGACTAGCCTAGTTGGCAGTGACTGCCTATGAAGCTGGCGGTCTTGGGTTCAAATCCTAGTAAGGGGTCATCCATTAATTACATCACACGTTTAGGGGGAGGGAGGGGGTCAAGAAAATGTGACATGATGTGACAAGGGGGAGGGGGGCTCATAAACTTTGTGACGTCACTTTAACTTCATCAGTAACCGAAAATGTATTTAAATTATTTTATACGTTATCATTTAAATAACAAGGTTTTCAAACGATAATCGTTTTTCTTCGTTTAATTTAATTTCTTAATCAGTTTTGGGTTATAAAATTACTAATATTTCTTTTCTCACACCAGGGGGGAGGGGTTTGCCAAATGTGACCAAGTGTGACAAGGAGGGGGGGAGGGGTAAAAAAACCTTGAAATTCGTGTGACGTAATTAATGGATGACCCCTAAGGGCATTTATTCATGATATTCTCAAACTAATGGTTAGCAATAAATACAATGCTAAAGGCTTGTTCTATTAGAATTGTTGCCATTAATAAATGACAAAAATGGTGACTTCGTTTCAATAAATTACCTACATACTTATTATGACCATAATATTAAATGAATATTGCAAAAACTAGGTGTTAGACGAAAACGATTCTGGGTTCTTTAGAAAATCATAAATTTTCACTTAACACGAAGCACCTTAATGAAACGCTTGCGTAATATATGCAATGTGAAATTCAATTATTTTCATATACCATAAACAAGTAAGGCTCATAATATGTAGACTATAAAATGCAACATAATATCTAAGTACTCTGGTATATCATAAATAAGAGTGGTCGAGTATAAAAGCTGCTTACTGCATACTTATGGAACACTAAAAGTATAGTAAGGTTAGTGAAGTATAAATCATTATTTAACTCTAGGAATTAAGTCCGCCATTTTTTTTTGGAGTTTGTAAACAAAGTTTTAGATATACCGAGTAAATAAAATTAAAAACAACTATATGTTGTGCAATAAAACTAATTGTGAATGTAAATATTGTGGTATTCTGGAAAACAAATAATTTTCTGCATTTTATTGACTGCACAAAATGCGTTTATCACAAAGCCGCAACAAAAATGGAATGATAATTGTTGTACAGATGTAGTGCATAATTATTTTCCATCGTATTTTCACGGAAACGTACGAACGTGTCTTGCTATTTCAGTCAGTATCGGTACAAAAAGTACTGAGGTTGACTGAAGCATGACAAATACGAACGTTTCCGAGAAAATACGATGGAAAACAATTATGCACTATAGTTCGTTTTTTTTAGCATTAGAAAAAAGGTAAACTATCTTGACGGGTCTTTTAATGGGGTTGGCAACTGTCAAAGGTTTGCCTAGATGGCGCCATCATAGCTTGCCCCTTTTTCTATGAGATTTGGCTTAAAGAGCTGGCATCCAGGGTATTAAAAAAACAAAAATTTGACACAATTCTAGGGATTGACGTGGCAAGCTATGATGGCGCCATCTGCTAAAAACTTCCACCGGCCAACCCCATTGAAAAACACTTTTTAAAAATAAGTGTCGGCAAATATGTAACAATTATGAATCTAATTTGATCATTTATATTCTTTTGCTTTCATAAATAATAGGTAAGTATTGATTTTTAAAAAGCGTTTTTCAATTAAAAGACATGTCAAGATCATTTACCTTCTTTCTAATGGTAAAAAAACTAACTATACATTATATATACAATATTGCATGTCATGTTGTATTGATCAATGTGGTTTAATAATATAGTATTATAACAAACGTAATTTGCTATGTTATATAAGTATAGCAATAATGGCAACACAGTAGCTAAGTGCACTCACTCAGTTGCCAAGATGGATGAATAAAATGATAAAAAAGCAAAACTACTTATCGTAAGTAAAAAGCTGACTGCTGTCACTTGTCATTTTTAATGGGCAGTAAGTATAAGAGGTTTAAAAGAATGCTGTAAGAAAAATACAAAAAAGTTCTTACCAACTTAGTTACTATATATACACGGTGTGGCCTGTAACACGAGCAAAGAATTAAAACATAGATGGTACTCCTCAAACGGTGACACTTTTGTTCAACAACTTTTAAAAATTATGAAGTATTTAGACTCCCTATTTTTCATACAAAATAAATATTATCTTCAATGGACGCCATCGCCACGCCATATTAGTGTGATTGACGTTGCTTGTCACGCCTTAAACATAACAAAATTCGCAATACATTACGTCTTAGAATAAACTTTAAAGTGTAATAAAAATCAAACCACAAGTTATTTTTAAAAGTCACTGAACAAATGTTGGTCAGTATGATGAGTACAGCCTACAGTTTAATTTTTTGCTCATGTTACAGGCCACACCCGGTATATATACTTAACTAGAGTAGGTATATATTATCAGGCCGCCTAGCATGAGTTGCGTTCTCAGACCAAGAAAAGTCTGCACCGATTTTGATAGCCCACGCAGTGCAAGTGTTACTTATACATCATAATTTCATAGACGCACAGAATAAATAATAGCATTAGGTAAAGAAGACTCACTCTCTAACAAAACGCGTCTGTTACGATCAGGACAGATATGGCCGCTAGGTAGCGACAGCGCGCGCGGCTTATGGCTAGCCACCAAAATTGGTGTGAAACGGATGTAACCTGTAAGCTTGTAGCAAAGCGACGAAATCGCGGAGTGAGCCACGCCTGATAGACGTTTGACGTTTAAAATAACACTTGCATTGCGTGGGCTATCAAAATCGCTACAGACTTTTCTTGGTATAACCCTATAACCTCTAGCCAGCCACAGATCAAAAGTTGCCAAGACAATACAGTAAATACATATGATTACGCGAGTCTTTACTTGAAGTCGCGCAAGATGTATGGAGTCGCGCGCGAGAACGCCACTCATGCTAGAAGCTGCTAGCAAGTCAGGTGTATTACTTAGGTAGTTATCTTAGTTATTTTAGTCAACCAATAAGTAGGTAATGAGGTTTAAAAAGTAACTAATTTCAGATTGCGTTCTTATTCTGATATCGACATAAAATAATATAATATGGACCTTACTAAGTGTAACTAAGTAGGATTAATGCAAATTAGTAGCACTTACACTATGTCATATCCATTTGCATATCATTTAAGATAGGATATAAGTAGCGAAGCAGAAGAAACATACTGCCCGATTCGAACTTTATGATACGTCAAATATTACGTCTAGATACGATATGGATTATGTCAGTGTCAAAAGTGACGATTTTGTTTGAAGAAACGTGTTGAAAAACATTGTGTGTAACTCCGTGGGTAGAAATATTGGAAACTCGAGTCTACCATTCATCCCATATAATCTTGCCAAAGTGATAAGTAAAGACACTTGGTAGCCATGGTCAACGGCCAACCAGCCAGTATCTATATCGAGATGGACCGGTTGCCCATCCGGTGCAAGGCTGGGAACGCAGGGATATGGTCGATTAACATGAGAGCCTGTTTTGTATAGTTTATTAAACTAGTAGGAATTGGTATTGAAAAAGATATGGTTACAATTAAATTTAAGCAGCCGCCATAAAATAGAAGTTACTCATACAAGAATATTCAAGTAACATATTATAACTATGTCTGATAGTTTACGTTGCTAGAAATTGTAATATAAAGAAATTAAATCGAGTAGAAATTTTAGAGTTAGACCAAGAAAAGTTTGCAGCGATTTTGATAGCATACGCAGTGCAAGTGTTATTAAATATGTCATAATTTCATAGAAGTTTGACGTTTAAAATAACACTTGCCCGTCTGTGCTATCAAAATCGTTGCAGACTTTTCTTGGTCTAACTCTAGAAGTGCTGGTTTCGTTTTGAGGAAAAAACATATTTCGGTATTTTTGCAATAGTTATTTACGATACAAGTGCGGAAAAGAGGAAATTCGAAACTAGTGGCGATAAATTAAAACACGACCGAATGGAGTGTTTTAAATCGACACGAGCTGCGAATTACCTATTCGCACGTGTATCGTAAGTACAACGTTTTACAGTACATATGGCCCTTTAAACTTTTGACATCGCACGAAAAGTGCTATTTTACGCACTAGTGCGGGGAAATAGGACCATATGTACCTACTGTAAATCAATTTTACACACGTAATTTTTGTTACTAAGCATGAGTGATTGGTAAAAAAATGAATGTTTATAAAGACTGTTAACACGATATTTTTTTAAGTAACTTCCAATAGCACCAGTAGGTAAACAATCTTTTTTATCCGTTAAAAAAGTCTGTAACAAATCACGCATTTTTGTCATCCATCTATAAATACTGGCGACTCTTGGTCCCCGGGGGACGCACGTGCTGCCCCATTTTGGAGTAACGCGTTGGTCCTCTTAAAATATTCACCGCTATTATAGATGAATCATCGAGAGCGTGGAATTGCATATGTAGTAGTATTGTTTGTTTACAGGCTTAGAGGATATAACCAACGGAGACGCCATGTCTAAAATTTTCGGTACAAAATAGTCTGCCGTTTTTTGCGGGGGAGGGGCACATCAAATGTATAGGTACGTCATGTCAGATAAACGTCAGTCCATACATATGGTTGACATGTGGTTGACCATTGGCCGCCTATTATCGACAGAGGGGAACGCCTGTTAATGGCGGCTCCATTGTTAATTACTCCGAGTTTACAGGCATTCTATATTTGAATTTTCTATTTTCTTGTACTATCAGCATACAACCACTACAAATGCAATTCCATCTTCTCGATAATTCAACTATACGAATGTGTTATGCTCAACCGAAAACTTTATGTACGGTCAAGAAATTTGATTTCAAGCCTCAATTTATAACCTCAAAAGTAGTAGTAACTTTTTTGTAGCTAACTTTTTTGTAGGTAATTATGCACTGTATTTTGTGTCGTTTACATATTATTGTACCGAAATACATATTAGACATCATAGGAACTTTTGAGGTTAGAAATATTGTAATTTTAACCTTAACTTTACCTTTCAGAATTTTTCATCGAGCGTGCTCGTGTCGCCGGAGTTACACGAAGTTTTGTCTTATTTTCAGACTGTGATTGCTTTATGAAATAAAAGAACATATACAAGGTATATAAACATGTCAAAAACAACATACTTAAATATACTTTAATGATTAAATTTTTATCAGACCGCGGCGAAATGAGCCCGATTTTGTCTTATATATCAGTCTACGGTGGTTAAAGGGTTAAAAAAACGGGCTATAGCGAAAATGACAATCTTACATTGACAAACGCCAAAAGTAAAAATGTATCGGAAAGACAGATGCTACGAAAAGTCACGATACATTATTTAAGTTTCGATTCGTTTATAGAAAACAGGAAACGGAACTTAAATATTGTATGGAAATGATTACGTGTCTATATGGCTGCGTCTTAGAGGATATAAACAAAAGGAGTAGCCATTAACAGGCGTTCCTGTCGAAAATAGGCGGCCAATGGTCATACACAATGTATGGACTGACGTTTATCTGACATGGCTATTTTTACGTTACGTAAGGCGTCTCCGTTTGGTTATGTCCTCTAAGGCAGTGGTGGGCAAACTTTCTTCATGGGGGGCCAGAAAGTTTAGGAAATTTAAGTGGAGGGCCAGAATTGTAGCCAACATTTATTTTGATTTGCGATAATCCGGACCGGCGGCGGGCCGGATAAAATCCATTCGCGGGTCGGAGCTGGCCCGCGGGCCATACTTTGCCCACCACTGCTCTAAGGGCTGCGGATGCGTAGCGAGGGATGTGTTTGTTAAGACGCATCTCTGGTGGAAACGTAGCCTAATTACAAATAATTGTTTCAAAACAAATTCTCATTTAACAATAATTATAACAATATCTAATTAACAAATTTATCCAAGCGCCGACGACAAAAAAACGGGTAAAATCACTCCCGCTTCGCAACATCTGCTATCATATTCAACACTTTATTCCCTCGATATAAAGTCTATTTTATTTCATACAAGACATTTATAGGCCAAGTCAGATCTGTCCTCTTATCAGGACAATTCGAGATTTAGTTATGCGATCAGTTTCCGATATGATACTGATCTGAGTTTCAAAAGTGACATTTCTTCAACCAAATACGTCGCTTTTGACACTGACAGATTAATATCATATCGGAAACAGGTCGAATAATTAACACTCGAATTGGCCCGACTGAAACGTCGCTCTTGACACTGCTAGATCAATATTATATCAGAAACAGATAGAATAAGTATAACTTGAATTGGGCTGTGTGTGTTATGTATTTAGGCGACATATGTTCCCCATATGGCTCGGCGGGAGAGTTCGGTCAGTGCGGTTAGGTTGTAATTGAGCTTCGACGTTAGTTTTAATGATATTGTATGAATATAGTAGTTTATTGGTTAATTTTATGTAATATATGTGTGGGTTATTGTAGTTAAACCAGAAATATAGTTCCGAGAAACATATACAGTGTGGAAAGATAAGTCGGGCCCTGGAGGGAAACTACCTTAAATCCTTAAGCTGGCTCATTTTACTTAAAGGAGACATTCCTTTATTTTTAAAAAGAAACAAAACTGCATTTCAAGATTTTTCTTTTTTTCTTCAATTTGGCTTGTCTTAAAAAAATCTTGAGTACTAAATATTAGATTTTATGGATATTTTATAAGACAGACGAGTGTAAGACCTAATGTTTCTTGGAGAAATGTTATCATTAACATTAACTGTATCGACTAGTAGAATAAAATTGCGAGTGTTTATTTTTTGGAATTTTTAGTGGGTTCGAGTTCCGGGCGAGGCAAGCGAGTTTTAGAAAATCTTTGAATGCAGTTTTGTTTCTTTTTAAAAATAAAGGAATGTCTCTTTTAAGTAAAATGAGCCAGCTTAAGGATTGAAGGTAGTTTCCCTCCAGGGCCCGACTTATCTTTCCACACTGTATATGTTATTGTAAATATGTGTCATATATTTAAATTAATAAATAATATACATAAAATGTGACGTATAGGTACTACATATCTTGTCATTTTGACGAGTGTACAAAGGTGTAGGTACAGTATCTGCAATAATTTGTTAACAACGAAGGCCGCAAAAATATCTGACACGATCTTATTTGTAGAGCCATAAAAGCGTGTCACAAATTTTTGCGGCCTCCGAAGAGTAACATATTTTTGCGGCCTTCGAAGAGTAACATATTTTTGCGGCCTTCGAAGAGTAACATATTATTGCAGGTGACTGTACAAACAGCAACATTCCTAACTGTACATCGATGGACCTTATTACAAAATGCATAAGGTCCAGCGATGTACAGTTAACAGTGTGGGCGATGGTACCTTATATTTAAATTAAAAACCATTTTTGAATCATCGTTTTTACCGAAGTCGACTTAACAATTTTTCACCATGGGTCTCTTTATTCTTCAAAAACTGATTGGAATAAAGTAACATTTTGTCCAAGAGAGGGGCAAATTAATGTTTCACTCAGTAGCAAAGTTTGTCGTAATGCTTAAGATTCCAATTTTAAAGAAACGTGTAAAAATTCAATATAGTAAGTACAATTTTGCATTGGCTTACTATTACCCTGTATATATGTTGGGCGTTTTCAGAAATAAATATCGAAAACCCGATTCTCACAGATCCCGGTGTTTTTGGGTTCTTTCAACTCAGAATCACTAGCATATTCAATTCTGATGATAAAATAAAATGTCCCAAAAAAATTTATGAAAATTGTACATTCCACTAAGTCACGCACATACAAGTGAAAATTTTTTTCATACTAAAACGTGACGTAATGGAATGGACATTTTGGGACATGTTTTTTTAATGGTGGGATGGAGAATGCTGTCGATTCTGAGTACAATGAGCCCAAGAACGTCCAGATGTGAAAGAATCAGGTTTTCAATATTTATTTCTGAAAACGCCCAGTTTGCAGACTGCTACTTAGGTAAAAAATACATTTATAAAATATAGTAATTTGCTCCTGTATCCTGTATATAAAACATATTATAACTCATTACTCGTAAAATCATCTCGTAAACCCTCCTTACTTCAAATAAATCGCTATAAACAAATACCTTCAGCAAAATAAACATCTTATCTTGTCATTAAAGAGTTCTTTGATTCCCGGGTAAATATTACATTTGAATTTCCGATGTATTTTCATTAAAACCTAATGTTTTTCAAGAAAAGAACATGTATTTTAAGCTTTATCAAAATACATTTTCGGTTAAAAATAATGTATTCAACATTATTTTTAACCGAAAATGTATTTTAATCTTTTCCTTTTAAGATATGGCAGAATTTATACTCTGTATCTTTCGGTATTTAAATAAAAGTAAACAAAATCTACCCTCAAATGGCTCCTTAAGCCAGTGTGGTTAGATGAAAACATTACACGATTAAATAACGTAGGTTAAAGTCAGGTCGTTCAGTGACAGATCCAGGTGGTTTTGTATTTGGTTGGTTAACCAAAAAATGTTATAACTACCCGAAAATGTAAAAATTGATTGTTTACTTTTATTTAAATACTTACCTAAAGACTAATACTACACTATAGACCATAGGTCAGTTTACCTTATGATAATGTCTGATGGATGTTTTATAATTATTTTACTGTATTACACGAAAATATTGGGATGTACAATCAAAGAATTTAATTTTCGTACGTACAGTAACAATCAATATGTAAGTCGCTAAAGTCTATTTCAATAGAACTTGCTAACTATGTAAACAAACAACTTAACTTTGTTGTATCACTGTTTCTCTTTGAATTTTCACACCACCTCATCAAATACCATTGAAACCATACACATATACACTATTGAAACGGGCCGTTCCGTAAAATACATAAATATATAACTGTATCTTGGATATTTCATTAAAAGTTTAAAATGGGTTCATAAGTTAGGTTATTAGGACCTGTTGGAATGACGGTTTTGTTTCTTTTAAATTCTACAATTGTCTATGATGGGTAGTGTTGTGACTAAAGTTTGTGATATAAACCCGCTACACACTACCCAACCCACGCTCTGTACCTACCGCCGCGGTTATAAAATACATCAATACATCATTCTTAAGTAGGTACTAATTTGTCTTCTGGTCGTGATTAAACAAATTAAAAATAAGTAACTACTTGTTTTTTACTTTTGGTATTTTATTATTCGATATGGTTTGACATTAGTAAAGTAGTAAGTAGGAGTCTTGCCCATCACTAGTAAATTCATCATTCAGAGACAATTTCAATATGGCGGTTTGTTTACATAGTTAGCTATAAGTTCTATTGAAATAGACTTTAGGGACCTATATTGTCACTGTGAAAAGGTACAAAATGCTACTGAAATTAATTTCTTAAACTGTGCATTGGACAACTGAGTTTTCAAAATGAATAAAATAAATTTCTTATGGTGTATACCGTCAGGTGAAAACGAAAACTCACTAATTACCATCACAAGTTCATAGCCATCATAGTTAGCCGTATTACTACTGGAATAAGGTTAATTTTTGTTTAATTATTTTCTAGTAAGTAATAGTGAGTTTTGGTTGTCACCTGAATTTAAAAATTCTTGGGTACTAGTTTGTGTACTAAGAACTATGCCTTGAGCTTTGACTACCCAAGTAGCATGGAAGTGTCGGCAACATCAATATACCAGCCAATTTAGAACTTAGAGTGATTTAAGGGACGTATAAGAGTGTCAGAAAAGATTTAAGCTGTATAAAAGGTATTTTACAGACATTATACAGCTCAAGCTGTATAAAATCATTATAAAGGATTCTGCGGAAGCATGGGGTGCTTTATCAGAATATAAAAAATCTACTATAAAACGAAAAGTGTTGTGAGACACTACAAGCTAATTCTATCGTAAAAGCTGTATACAGGCTGTATTGTAGTAACACTTGGCACTTTTAGCTGTACAAAAGTATCTGTCAACTCCGTTTTAAAACTTTAAGTGTTGTGAAACACTACAAGCTAATTTTATCGTAAAAGCTGTATACAGGCTGTATTGTAGTATCACTTGGCACTTGTAGCTGTACAAATGTATCTGTCAACCCCGTTTTAAAGCTATTTCTTATGGCGTAATTTTACTCTCCTATAAGAATAGTAGTTGTATAACTTCTGTCTGTAAGGTATTTTAAAACTAAACGAATAAATGGCAGCTATAGTACAGCTTTTTTCTGTATTACTGACAGAGTCGCTTATAGCAATCTTTTGGCGTGATTTTACACCCGTATAAGTATAGTAGTATAATGATTTCTGAAAATAAGTGTATTATAATACTAAAGGAATATATGACAGTTACAGTACAGGTTTTTTATTTGTTATACGGATCTCGAAAGAGAATTATAACTTATGTACGGAGAACCGAAATACAGCCAAACGAATACAAATAATCTATTATAAAGCTGTTTTAATTGCAAAAGCTGTAAAAGACACTCCATTTATTACACAGCACAGCTACTAAGATTATAATGCTCTCCAACTATCCTGTAGGCTGTTTAAAAATTGTCGCCATTTTCAATGAAAAATAAAACTTATTTGTAAATATAATTAACGAAATACTTGCAAATATTTAGCAGACTAACGCCGTGTTATGATTACCAGCTAAAATAAATTGACTTTAGCCTTAGAATTAATATTTATAAATACTTTTGATATTCTAACCTTAAAAATAAACACAAACTTTACCGATTTTTGATATTTTCCTTATGGTTTCTCTTTGTTATTTTGCAGGCGCGTGAATATTTTGCCAGAAAAGATACACAGGTTCACAATAAATAATAATCAGCACTTACCAATAATATAATATTCCACTCAAGTCCTGTATAATATTTACTTTTACTTTTACCATCCACTATAACACTTTATTGTCGCCATTACTATATTACGAATTAACAAGATTAAGCCATTTTAGTTTCTTAAATGATTATTTTTCTCTTGTAATTCTTTTTAAAAACTCATTTAAAATTTATATTCTTATATCGTACTTATAAGAGATTATCTGTAATGTTAAGGTTTCCTGTTACACCGAAATATAACTGTAATGCAGCTATTATGCAGCTTATGTATTGCTTATACAGCTACTCTACAGCTCTAATAACGCGAAAGGCTGTATAATTTGGGCCCTTTTTTAACTTATAAGGGCTGTATAAGCGCTTATACAGCCTTTGTACAGCCTAACTGTACAGCTTATAGTATACAAATAAACTAGAATACAGCTTATATACAGCTTGCAATGCTGCTTGGGTATAGTTAAGAGGTTTTGCCATATAAAAAAATCGGCCTAGTGCGAGTCGGACTCGCGCACGAAGGGTTCCGTACTATAATACGCATTAAACGGCAAAAAAATCACGTTTGTTGTATGGGAGCTTGGGAGCCCCACTTAAATATTTATTATATTCTGTTTTTAGTATTTGTTGCTATAGTGGCAACAGAAACACATCATCTGCGAAAATTTCAACTACCTAGCTATCACGGTTCATGAGATACAGCCTGGTGACAGATAGACGGACAGCGGAGTCTCAGTAATAGGGTCCCGTTTTTACCCTTTGGGTATGGAACCCAGCAATCACAAGTAATTAAATGACGTTCCTAAGTGGACAGTTATTGCCAATATATCCCAGTCTATATACAAACATTACATTATATACCAGCCACTTAACATGACGTGCAATGCGTGGGAAAAGTCACATGTGTTACGCGAATGGCGGACGATTCCTTTTCTTTTTAGCGCCCGCTTCAGTAAATAAACATATTTTACGATGGCGAGATACTTTTGTACCGGTACTAAATGAAAAGCTAAAGGCGATACACGTGTTGAAAATACGAACAAATGACGGGCAAAGCTTAAAGGACGACTAACGCTAGACCGGGCCGGGACCGGGCCGGAGCTTCCGGCGCTTCGTTTTTTATGGAAAGCACCACGTGATCACCGATCAGCCGTCATAGAAAATGACATGTCGGACGCCTCGACCCGGTCTAGCGTGAGTCAACCTTATCCCATTCAGCACTAATCACGACACGTTGTCGTTTTGCCTCTATGAAGCATTTTCGCTACATATCAGGAAACCTATGTTATCGGCTACGACCGTAGCTCAGCGGTGAATGTGTTAACTCACAGACCAATTCGAACGTATATCAAAATGACATCTAAATTCAGCTATCGCATATGTACAATTAATAGGCCAATTCGAACGTACATTTCCATCAATATGACATCATTCAAATATCATTTTGATACATTCATACATTCGAATAGGGCTGCCAGATGGAACTGCAATCGTTTTTAAAAAAAAGAACCGGGCAAGTGCGAGTCGGACTCGCGCACGAAGGGTTCCGTACCATAATGCAAAAAAAAAAACAAAAAAAAGCAAAAAAAAAAAACGGTCACCCATCCAAATACTAACCACTCCCGACGTTGCTTAACTTTGGTCAAAAATAACGTTTGTTGTATGGGAGCCCCATTTAAATCTTTATTTTATTCTGTTTTTAGTATTTGTTGTTATAGCGGCAACAGAAATACATCAATTACATCATCTGTGAAAATTTCAACTGTCTAGCTATCACGGTTCGTGAGATACAGCCTGGTGACAGACGGACGGACGGACGGACGGACGGACGGACGGACGGACGGACGGACGGACGGACGGACGGACGGACAGCGAAGTCTTAGTAATAGGGTCCCATTTTACCCTTTGGGTACGGAACCCTAAAAAAGGTCATACAGAAAATATTTATTCGTGGAACAATTTCATTCCAGACAAAGTACGTAGGTAGACAAAAATCTAAAATAAATCTATAAAGGGCCTGTTTTTTGTTAACTTTTTAAATTTTAATGTAATATTTTTTTGTTATTTAACATTTTAACAGCAACTTACATAACATTAACTGTCATTTTGCACCCTATTACCCTAACACAATAACCATCATGTTACATAATCTCCTGTAAAAACCTATTATTACATTTTAATAGCTTGTTGATTAAATAATTCCGAGGTGTGCACCGAAAATTCTCGTATGCATATTAAAATGCATTTACATAATTTTCAAATGGGGCGGGAACAATAAAATCCCGTTTACAATACGCCGTTTAAAGCCAATATTCATAAAAGGGTTAAGCTTTTTGGGTTTTATTTATTTTTAATTATTGGATTCTCCTTTTATTGAAATATTGTAGACTGAGTGCTACTGTGTACTTGTTTTAAAGAACATGCGAAACTTTTTAGGGTTTCGTACCCAAAGGGTAAAAACGGGACCCTATTACTAAGACTCCGCTGTCCGTCTGTACTAGACATGTGCGCCGATGGCAAAATCATCGGCGGCGGCGTCCGATGATTTTTTTGACCGGCGGCGGCGGCGTGATCGGCGTGAAATCGGCGTGGCATAATTTTTGATACTGCATGAGAACGTGGATGTAGAAACTCTACATTAAAGCCTTCTAAGTATTTACTAGGCTATCCAAAACATATTGTGTGTGTTTTCTAAATTATTGCCGTAAATTATTTCCCATCATGCCACTTGGCAACCATTTCTTACCAACCTAAAGGTTAGCAACGGTATGTTTAAATACATATTAATATAAAATGGACACTTTAACGCTACATTTTAGGCAGTATAATGACTTTGCAGGCGTAATAAATTTCTTTATTAGTTAAGTCTGTAAAAAAAAACTATATTGACTTTTCCCAGCCGCAGTGGCCTCACCTATGAATCCTATGATTTGTTACGAAATAATGATGAACTAATTTACATTTGTCTGAACTTAAGTTCATTAGAAATGTATGTTAGAATCTTTATTCTAACATACATTTCATTTTCATTTCATTTCATTTATGTCGTCGTTTTGATTCAAGTCGTCAGGTTCATTCGCTCAACAGAATGTCTTAGAAGTGTCTCGTGTCGATGGCACTTGCAGGGACACTTGCGTGTCGTCAGACCTACATACTGTGAGCGACTACCCAAAGATTTGATACGAGCCCTCTGACGGAAGATTTAAGAGCCAACAGGAGTGGTCATTCCTCCATACAAACGTAGTCCTCGTTTTCCTCCGTGGTTTTTGAAGCTAGAGCAATGATTTTTTCAACACAGATTAATATTGTCAATATCTGTGTCGGACCGTTTTGCTTTTTTTGATATTTTTGTTTTTTAAGGCGCTAGAGCCCTTCAAAAACGGCCAAAATGGCCTAATAGACTATGCCGCAATGAGAGGCGTGGTATTCAAAACTGATATCAATTAGCCAAAAAAGCAAAACGGTCCGACACAGATAATTTCATAATCATTTAGATTTCCAAATTTGGTTACGATTGGTTAAGTTTTGGGGGAGGAAAAAGAGGACTACGAAACCTCGATTTTTGTCATTTTTACGCAGGATTTTTCGCCTCAGCTGCAGTTGTCCCTATCGCACTAATTTTAGGGGCGGAGTCAAGTTTCTAAATACGTACACAGCCAGAAAAGTGATGGGCAATAGTCGACATTTAATGTCGATAATCTAGTGATGTAAGAAGTTATCGATAAACCGTCTTGTGTGAAAATATCTAGATCCTAAGATACAAGGGGTTTTGGGTTGAGAGTAGGGAACACATTTTTGTAGTTATGATATACAATCTATTATGAACTTTTTGATTCTAATATTTCAAATTAGAAATCAAAATCAAAAATATTGTATTGCATGGTTAAAATGGGTTAACAAAATTTTTAGGTACCTACAGGCACGCTTCGTAATTGTCGAGCAATTTAGGGTCCTAGCTAGAGATGGGTAACTACCCGGGTAAATACCCGAGAGCGGGTATTTACCCGGTAAATACCCGATATTTACCTACCCGCGGGTAAATACGCGGGTATTTTCGTTTTTCTTCTAAATTTGAATTGTTAAATGGTATGTTAGTATAAATAAGATTAATTTAAGTACTTTTTTATAATGTTACATAAAATGTATGTTCAAACTAAGTATGAAAAGGTTGCTATGAGATGAAGTTCGATTTTAACATATCAGTACAATTATGAAAATCGTGTAAAATCATTCCCTGGCTTCCGGAAATGTTTTAAAACGCTTTTAATATACATTAAAATGATGAAAATAAAGACTACTTATAAATGATAATAAAAAAAAATTGTGCCGTATCACAACTTGGGAAGCTCATAAGTCAAATACAGTTAGTTTTAGGACAAAAATGTATAAAACCTTTTTTGTAGAAAATTATGTCTACTTTAGTTTGTACATACAACACTTTTCGATATTAATGACAGATTCCAAGAAATATGAAAAAGTTCACTTCTACCCCCCTCCCCCCAACCACACCCCCCGCCGACCGCAGTTGGAATGTGTATTATCAACGTATAAGTACGATAATTTACTCGAATCTAAAAAAATACTCTTATGACGGCCTTTTTTTAATATTTATCAAAATTGTACTAAAAATTCCTTAGTTACAACTGCAAGTTTCACTAAACCATTTCATTTTAAATAACACACAATAATTACAACCATTAACTCGGTTTATATCTCCACTTTAACACAAATCGACATGTGCAACAAGAAATGAATCTACCCGTCCATTTGGGTAGATACGGGTAAATACCGGGTAGATGGGTATTTACCGGGTATTTACCTGGGTGGGTAAATTGGGTAAATACCCGCGACCCATCTCTAGTCCTAGCTGAATTGGTTGTTCCATACTTACTCGTGCTCTATGGAATGTCCAATTTAGCTAGAACCCTAAATGGCTCAACAATCACGGAGCGTGACAGTACAAATGATTCATGTTCTGTATATCCTGCCCTACAATGGCGTTAATATTTGGTTGTCATGTCTATACTTCGTTTTTAAGCATTATTGAAAAAAAAAATAGTAAATACTAATATTAACCACTAAGTACATAACTATTACAAAAAAAGCTAATAAATAATTATACGATTGCATGCTTAAAAAAGACACGTCACCTTCACTCTAATGCTAAACAAACGAAGAATAAGAACTAACAACGATAAGACCGCCTGTTGCTACCTTTATCTACATTGTAAATCGGTTTTAGGGTTCCGTACCCAAAGGGTAAAACACGGGACCCTATTACTAAGATTCCGCTGTCCGTCCGTCCGTCTGTATCTCTGTATCTCACGAACCGTGATAGCTAGACAGTTGAAATTTTCACAGATGATTTATTTCTGTTGCCGCTATAACAACAAATACTAAAAACAGGATAAAATAAAAATTTTAGTGGGGCCTCCCATACAACAAACGTGATTTTTGACCGAAGTTAAGCAACGTCGGGCGGGGTCAGTACTTGGATGGGTGACCGTTTTTATAAATAATGGTACGGAACCCTTCGTGTGCGAGTCCGACTTGCACTTCGCCGGTTTTTTTTTAATTTGTTTTTATGTTTGTGGTGTAATAAAGAATATTTTAGAGTCAGACCAAGAAAAGTCTACAGCAATTTTGATAGCACACGCAGTGCAAGTGTTATTTATATGTCATCATTTCATAGAAGCGACGTTTGAAATAATACTTGCACTGCGTGTTCTATCAAAATCGCTATAGATTTTTCTTGGCCTAACTCTACTTTAAATTACAAAGTAAGGCCTAAATTATAAAATAAGGCCCATCAATGTTTTTTTTTTTGTGTTTATTAAACTTGATATTTTGTCTATAGTATTAGCGGACATGGTCTCAAAATTTAAACCCGCTTAAGAATCGGGCCTTATTTCGTGCATTATATACAATACTACCCATTTTTGTGTAGTCATTATTTATACTATAGAAGCATTGTTTGAGTAGCCAATTATTTAAACAGTATTTTTTTAAAAGGCAACGGTGGCAATATTTTAAGGTCTGGATAATAAGATACAGATCTTAATAAGGATATCAATGTAAGTGAATGTTACCATGACTACCAAACAAACAAATGTGATAGAATTTGCCAGCTGGCATTGTAACATTCAGACAGTTACCTATGTACCTAATCTGAAATATGAATAAATTAGTAATATTTTAAACAGGAAAGTAAACCGAATTTTGGCCTTTTGCTGGACACAATCACAATAGTAATTTGTTTTACAAGAGGGCAAAGTTTATCGCCACCGGTTGATGCATTTGCAGCACCAATGGTAGAAAATGCAAGCTCATCATCAACTGCATAATCGACGTTTGATATGACTATTGAATCCGAGCTTTTTGATCATGAATCATGATAAAACAAAATTTTAGAAGGTCGCAGAATAGTGGATTTAAAATATTTATTTTCTGTGATCTCAAATATCAGGCACGATCATACAAATTGTACATTTGCTGATCTTGCCTTTGTCATTGAAAGACGTAAGGGTTTACACAGAGAATATATATTTAAGTGTAATATGTGCAAAAAAAAGGAAACGATACACTCTGAAGACCCAAAAAGAAAATGTTAGTAAATACTGCTCCTCCCCATGGTTACTTGGTTCCTTATTCAACCTACCTGAAATTAAACGAGTAGGTTAGTAAATTATATCATTTTACATTATAAAGTTAAATGTTTAGGTATCTCAATCACTTACTCACTGGTGGACATGGACGCAAAATTTTTGCCCATCTACTTATACTATCTTATATGAAATTTTGAAAGTTAGCACGCTTAAAGTTCGTTTTTTTTGCATTAAGGTAACAGATTTTGACATGTCTTATTAAAAATAAGTCATAGCAAATATGTTAGAATTATAAATCATATTAATCATATTAATGAGCAAGAGCACCCTAAACCGGCGAGCGTGTATGAGGAATGTTATGAATGTGAAGGAAGCGAAAGTGGTATGTCAGGATCGTAGCAAGTGGAAATCCGTGGTCTCTGCCTACCCCTCCGGGAAATAGGCGTGATTGTATGTATGTATGTATGTATTAATCATATACTTTTTTATATTCTTTTGCTTTCATAAGTAATATAAACTAATTTTTGAAAGCGTTTTTCAATAATTATTAATAAAAAGACACGTCATGATTGTTTACCTTCTTTCTAATGCTAAAAAATAACGAACTATAATAACCGGGCCTTATTTGGTACAGAACCTTGATTTGATAGGTACATCGGATATTCTGGGCCCCTGAGTTTGTTACGTAAAGGACAAAATGGTGACATGTGGTTAGAGCTGATACTGTTAAACTAGTGGTTCTGTGCGCTAAGTATAAAAAATAAGCTTCAGCGAACTCATTAAGCCTAGAAAAAACCCTACACCCTACTGCCACTTAAGTCAGTCTTGAGTCTTTGAATCAATTTCCGTAGTAGTACTACTACTACTAAGGTACTAGGAGGTAATAAGGCCTATAGTAGGTATAATAAGGCCTACCTGAAAAATAATGTTCTTACAACAGTGTAACCGTGTTAGTTATTTGAGTAACATATATGTAAAGTGATACAATTAAAAGCTAACAGCAAACCAGTACATAAATTATATCTTATGTACTTCTTATGAATTACACTCTTATAAAGGTTTCGGCTAATTACGCTTAATTACTTGAATAAAGGTAGATGAATTGCGTGCGGTCCAATAGGTAACCACAACTCACGGAGTCCAAAACAATAAGCTGATCAGCAAAGTCAAGTAAACAAAGCCAAGTCACAGTAGTAGAAAGATTATCGAGTTCTGTAAACGTAAGCCGGGTCAAAAAATTCAATCGCAACACAGTAAGTAATAAGTGAACGCCTCGTGGCAGTAACGCACGAAAAATAACATTGCAAATTGTCGGCAATGAGGCGCGCGCGGGTGCAAGCGTACGCATCTGTGTGCGTGCATTACACACACAAATACAGTCTCTCACGCCCCGTCAGAGCGACGGGTATATTCAGCTTGAAATCTCAAAATTGACTTTTAGCTCAGCTCCCGTTTCGTCTTAAGAGTCGCGTGAGATAATACATTGTAGGTATTTCATAAAAGAGTCATGGAATGTTAAGGTTTACTTTGTTTTCTTTGTTACTTGCTTAATGATGACCCTTGGTAAGATGCTTACTACAGTAAAACAAAATGCGTTCTATAAAAAAGCGGCGCGATAACATATCAAATAATAAACTGTGAGCCAGAAACTTTGTTTAAATTAACGCTAAATCGTTATCACACCTAATACGCAACGACAAAAGTAATTTGTTTCACTGGCAAATAATAAGCGAAAGAGCATAAGGATCTTTAAATTATACCTCTGACACTATCTACTCACTATGCAACATGCAATAAGACACGATAGGTATCAAAGTTTTCCACGCCGATTATACGCCGGTCAAATTTATCGGCGGCGGCGGCGCGGCGGCGCGGCGCACATGTCTAGCCTGTACGTCTGTCTGTCTGTCTGTCCGTCCGTCTGTCTGTCTGTTTGTCTGTCACCAGTTATCGTTAATTAGCAAAGTTTTTTTTCATTAACTTTTTTTAATTGTTAAAGTAAGCTTTAGAACATCGTTGAGAGGTTTTCCTGTATCGTAATATGCTATTAAAACATACGTAAAGCTAACATAATTTAACGTATAGATCAAATATAATTTAACGTACCTACTTACAGCTTATGAAGCCACGAATCAAATATGTATTTCATTTCGCTTTATGAGCATCGTAAATTAAATACCTACCACACAAAAGTTACGTTTATAAGCAGTATAATGTTTTATTAAGATATAAAAATGATCATTATGATACACTTTTAGTGAATAATGTAAGTTTTTACGGCAATTAATAACGGTTTTAAACTATTTAACCTTTTGGCTTTTATGATGTATCATTTAATACTTTTTTTATGAATAATAATTTATTATGTAAGTACTAATGAAATTTATATTTATTACAAGAAAATGTAATAAATATAATGCAATATTAATTGAATATGCTGCCCTCCTAACGAAAAGTGCAATAACTCGAGTTTTGGGTCAAATTGAGTTATATACATATTCGGATTGAGCATAACGAGTTCTATATTTTCTTCTTAGACAGTTTTAAGGTATCTGTAACGTAAACATGTTTTTTATTAATCATAACTGCAATATCTGAGGCAAAGACTTGTGATTTACTTATGAAGAACGCCATAACTGTAGTTATTCTTGGATTAGTAATACTTTTAAGCAACATTACTAACAATATCCGCAATAACTATAGATATTACACTTTTAGTAAGTAGGATTAATAAAATACTTCAACATCACTTACTTACAAAAACTGCAATAAGTATAGTTATTACGAATATGATTGGTAGGGTGTATTATTTTTATTAGCACGTTACTAGTAAAAAGTGTAATAAGAATTGTTATCGCTCTTATGCTTAGTAAAATTGTGATAACAAATGTTAGTCCAATAACTAATCATAAACGCAATAAGTGAAGTTGTTACACTTATGTTTAGGATTGTCGAAATTTTAATGATAAGTTTACTTAATAACAAGGCAATACAACTAAGTTACTGCACTTATGTTTAGGACGATGGGGCACAGACAGTATAGTTTTACCAATCACGGTGCGATATGATGTCAAGTTATCGCATTTATGAGTAGTATAAAATAGAGCATAATATAATAAGTAAAAAAGTTTTAAGTTAAATGGTTTTATTTTAATCAGAATAAACGCCACTTTTCGACACTATGTCAGTGATTTAAAAATCAATCGATTTTTTTTCTCAGACTAAAATAAAAACGTGCGGCGTTAGAAGGAAAATATAATACATTTATATATTTGTAAAAGAAAATCTTAGTAAACACTAGCTAACTAAAACTCCGCGTTGCATTGTATATTCTTATATTTTTAGATCTTTCTCAACATTTCTAAATACTAACGCCCCACGTTTTTAATTTAGTCTGAGAAAAAAAATCGATTAATACTTAAATCACTGACATAGTGTCGAAAAGTGGCGTTTAGAATCCGACTCGAGAAGACTACATTGCTACCCGTCTTGCATGATTACTGTCGAGAAAGGAGCATCTAGGAAGTATATAGGACTCCGATTAGTATAATATTTTTTATTTTCTAGTTTTTGGTACACTTTCTGATTAAAATAAAACCGTTTTACTTAATTTTATTTTTAAGTTTTTACTTTAGTAGCATTACGAGTTAATAAACATATTAGATTGCGCCCCCGCTGCAAGATGACAATAGTTATGTATCTTACTAGGGGGCAAAATCGGATTTGATACAGTCAGTATTTTCTTGGCGTTGGTGTGGTGGAAAAAAATGGGGTTAGGCTGTATCAGTATATATAATTATATTATATCAGTTCCGCGTAAGGTCAAAGGCCCGAAGCGTCCGGGAGTTTAGTGCGCCAACACAAAAAACAATAGTACCAGTGTCTAGATGCGAAGGCTGAAGGCCGAGCTCCGCGTAGGGCCGAAGGCCCGAAGCGTTCGGAAGGTTAGTGCTCAGACGCAGAACAAAGGCCGAGCTCCGCGTAGGGCCGAAGGCCCGAAGCGTTCGGAAGGTTAGTGCTCAGACGCAGAACAATGGTACAAGTGTCTGAAGGCCGAAGCCCTGAAGCGTCCGGGAGGTGAATACTCAACACAGAACTATAGTATAAGTGTCTAAATGCGAAGGCCGAGGGCCGAACTCCGTGTAGGGCCGAAGGCCCGAAGCGTCCGGAAGGTTAGTGCTCAGACACAGAACAATGGTACAAGTGTCTTAATTGCGAAGGCCGAGCTCCGCGTAGGGCCGAAGGCCCTAAGCGTCCGGAAGGTTATTACTCAAACACAGAACAATAGTACAAGTGTCTGAAGGTCGAAGCCCTGAAGCGTCCGGGAGGTGAATACTCAACACAGAACTATAGTATAAGTGTCTAAATGCGAAGGCCGAGGGCCGAGCTCCGTGTAGGGCCGAAGGCCCGAAGCGTCCGGGACGTTAGTGCTCAAACAAAGAACAATGGTACAAGTGTCTTAATTGCAAAGGCCGAAGGCCGACCTCCGCGTAGGGCCGAGGCCCGAAGCGTCCGAAAGGTTAGTGCTCAAACACAGAACAATGGTACAAGTGTCTTTATTGCGAAGGCCGAAGGCCGAGTTCCGCGTAGAGCCAATGGCCCGAAGCGTCCGGGACGTTAGTGCTCAACAAAGAACAATAAATAAATATAAATATTAGGGGACATCTTACACAGATCAACCTAGCTCCAAACTAAGCAAAGCTTGTACTATGGGTGCTAGGCGACGATATATATACTTATATAGATAAATACATACTTATATACATAGAAAACACCCATGACTCAGGAACAAATATTAGTGTTCATCACACAAATAGATGCCCTTACTGGGATTCGAACCCAGGACCATCGGCTTCGCAGGCAGGGTCACTATCCACTAGGCCAGACCGGTCGTCAATGGTACAAGTGTCTTAATTGCGAAGGCCGAAGGCCGACCTCCGCGTAGGGCCGAAAGCCCGAAGCGTCCGGAAGGTTAGTGCTCAAACACAGAACAATGGTATAAGCGTCTTTATTACGAAGGCCGAAGGCCGAGTTCCGCGTAGAGCCAATGGCCCGAAGCGTCCGGAAAGTCAAATACTCAAATACAGAACTAAAGTATAAGTGTCTAAATGCGAAGGCTGAAGGCCGAGCTCCGCGTAGGGCTGAAGGCCCGATGCATCCGGGTTAAAGTGCTCAAACAAAGAACAATGGTACAAGTGTCTAAATGCGAAGGCCGAAGGCCAACCTCAGCGTAGGGCCGAAGGCCCGAAGCGTCCGGGAGGTTAATGCTCAAACACAGAACAATGGTACAAGTGTCATAAAATACACTTTTGCAGCAACCTCTTCTTCTTCTTAAACCTAGCGTTTTCCCGGCCTAGCGCCAGGGTCCGCTTTCCTGCTCAGTCTTCTCCACTTTACCCGGTCTTCGGCATCCTCAGGTGTGAGATTGGTCTCTCCCATGTCCGCTGTCACGACATCCAGCCAGCGCTTCTTAGGCCTACCGCGGCCGCGTGATCTAGGGCCTTGGACAGTGAGATTGAGGCATCTATTTCCGACGTAGTCTACCGGTCTGCGGCGTATATGGCCATACCATCGGAGGCGACTTTCCTGCAGCTTATCCGCTACGTCACGGATTCCGAGGCTGCCACGCATGTGTTCGTTACGTATGCGATCTAGTCGCGTAACGCCACACATCCATCGCAACATCTTCATCTCCGTGACGTGAAGCTGCTGGACATGCCTTCCGAGGACAGGCCAGGGCTCGCTACCATATAGTAGGACTGGTCGGATGATGCTCTTGTACACAAGGCCCTTTAGCTTCACCGGTATCTTGGGGTCGCAGAGGACACCGGTTACTTCTCGCCATTTTGCCCAAGCAGCGCTAATTCGGGCTGGGACGTCGTGATCGATTTCACCCGATTCGTGCAGCACGGACCCAAGGTATTTGAATTTATTCGTTTTCACGACAAATTCGTCTCCTACCTTTATGGGGTCGGGGTCCGTGCCGCCACATGCCATGTACTCGGTCTTCGCAACATTTAGTTTCAGACCGCCGTTCTCTAGCGCACCCTTCCATTGGTTCACTTTATGCTCCAGTTTCTGTTTGTCCTCATCTGTCAGTGCAATGTCGTCAGCGTACGGTTTTGCAACAACCATAATAGAAAAAAAAAATTAAACACATTGTCTTACTAATTAAAACTGCAATAAGTAAACTACTTATTGTACTTAAGATTGAAGCATACAGTACAGCACCATACTATAATTGCTTAAAATAATCGTAATATCTTGAATTACTAACGATAAGTGCGATAAGTAGGCTACTTATTGCAGTTATGGCTTGTAATTATATCATGTCTGTATTGGACCATCCTAAGCATAAGTGCGTTTGCTCATTTTTTATAGTATTAATAAATGAATAAATAATTATTAGGTACATACAAATAAACTCAATAATATTATCTATTTTTTGGTCAAAGTTTCAAGTCAATAGGATGTGTAATATTGGAGATATCAACTAAACAAATTTAAAATATATTACCGCGTTTTTCTCGAAAGTAGCTTGACTCTAGTTATTGCACTTTTCGTTAGGAGGGCAGTATGGACGCCCTGTGATAAATGTTTATTTTTCAGCTTGAAGGTAAACAGTGTACTTTTTTGATGACGGATATTTTATATTTTTTCAAGCCAAAGCAAATATTACTGACGTTTGTCGGAAACAAACTCTATATAAACACGTTCGTTTCAAAATTATAATGTTTCAAATTCCGTTTCCAACGTGAAAATAAAACTAACAATTGGAAAATAAAATCAACAAAACTTCGCAAATAGAATATGAAAATTAACATTCGTTACTTTCGCCAGCTCTCATTCACGTTCGTTCATAAAAAAAACATTTTACGCCTTCCAATTAGGATTGATATTACTCGAAAAAATTGAATTCTTGCATGTTTTGGTGGATATATCCGTGTAAAATGTGATCTATCTGCGATTGGCGTTTAAGTTATTTTTGTCAAATGTCCGATACAACTGGGTCGCATTTAGTCGCAAGTGCCAACTGACGTAAGGTACATTTTGTGCAATAAAAAAATATAACGTATGTAGTATCGTATTATGTAGGGTGTAGAACCGTTTTTTGGACTAGCGTTGTTTGTGTACAACAAAAAGGTTTGATTTGACGCGACGGAAACAAAGGCTCGACAAACGCACGGACGGGCAGACAAAATAATTGCCTCTCACAAACATTTTGCCGCCTACATAGGGTTTGAGCCGGTGGGCCAAGTAACAAGCATTTATGTATACGTAATTCTAAATAAAGATGTAATTTATTCCACAGTACTGTGAAATAAAATATAAACAACATCGTACCACGTTAAATGTCTCACTAAATAGGTGGTAGACAAGCTTACATATGCAGTCTATTTAATGGAAAGCGGTTACCCTGGCCTATGGACGCCTAGCAGCGCCAACAAAAAGTTGACAACTGTACCTGTCCTATAACCGCAAAAATCGAAGTTCGTTAATTTCGAGCAACTATCTCTAATTAACCCTTACCTAATTGAAGTAAAAGAGAAAGATACTCGAAATTTACCAATTTCGGTGTTCGCGGTAGGCCCTCTGTTCGTGTGGTTGTCCAGCTTCGTCGCTGTCGCTATCAAATCGCGGCACTCGCGACACTAGAGCGTGGGTTAAAGAGTGTTGCAACCAACCAGTCTGTGAGCTTTTCGAAAAACACATAATGAGGCTGCGACCGGGCCACATTAATTAGGTTTTGTGTAGGTTTACGTGGTTTACTTTTAAATGCGGTTAGAAAAACAAGCAAACGCGTTTTTTTCACTAAGGTATAAAATAGCGTAGGTATTCGACTCGGCTACATTATTGCCTTGAAGCAAGTTTTTTACTACCTTCTACAGGTATTGTCTTAAATATCTCTTTCCACAACGTCTTTTGAACCCTAAAGAAGCCTATATCTATGGTTAGGATTCGACGCTATCTTTACTCAAAGTTTATCCATATCAATTAAATTAGTCTACAGTCCATCTTTATAGGCCATGACAGAATTAAATACGCTTTATTGTAACCAAAACCCTTTCTTTTTCATAATATTATTAGACATGTTGTTGAAATACTAAACCTGTTTACCTGAAGGATAGGAGTAGTGAAAACAAAATACGTAAGTAACACCTATGACATAAGTCATATCAAATGATAATGTATATATTTATCAAAGAACAAGTAAAGGGTAAAAGGTCCTTTTTAGAAAGGTAAACAACTGTGATATAAATCATATGATATACTTACTAATATAAATACTGACCTGTATCGAATGCTTGATATATTGGAGCATAGCCAAGCTATACTCATGAATTAAATATATAAATATGGACTTTTTTATGAATCATGGAACAGATAAGACAGATAACCCAGTTTGGTCTTTGTCTTATCGACAAAATATTTCTCGAAAGCTTGTGGCAAAAACGTTTCAGTGTAAGCGACAAAAAATGTAAAGGTCGGTTGAGGTCCTACGTTTTTGTCGTAAAGGACATTATGCTAAATTACATATAAACATTTACCCCCTTATTCATAAACGTTTACTACAATAATAATCGTTTGACAAGCCGATAATAATCGTTTGTCCCTTTCCGACGTATTGGTATGATGGAAAGGGACAAACGATTATTATCGGCTTGTCAACTTTAGTAAACGTTTATGAATAAGGGGGTTACTATTTATTAAAACATGGTTGGATCTTAAATATTATATGCATGTTTCCTAGTGACGCATCATCATTGAGCCATTAGAGTATGTGCTAAATGATAAGCTAACAATATCTTGAGTGTCTAGGTCAGGGTCTAGAACTCGGGCAGGAGTACAGGATAACTGGTGAATCAACAAAAATATCAATGAGTCACTTTCGAAACCTTAGGCCATGACCTAAACACGTCCAATACGTCAATATCATTTTGACGTAAAGGACACTCAAAAACTAAACTACCATGAATCCCCGGAAATGATGTCCCCTGATTCTTCCACTCTAACAATTTCAATCCCGATCGGATCAGTCAGTGCGGCCCCAAAAAAATGGTAACAAAATCCGGTTTATTTATTTAGCCGGACGAAATTTTACGATGCCAGGGGGACCCTACATGTCGTGTTTTACAACTATACATATATAACCCAGAATATAATACTTTTTATCTACGAAATTATTATGTCGTTAATTTTTTATGGGCAACAAAAGAAAAATTGTAAACGGTTTTTTTGGATGACGAGGGTTCCGCGATCGTAAATGGATTTGGATTAAGTTTATTTTTTGTGTAATTAGTTTTTATTATTATTTTTAAACATTTTGCAGTGATAAAAACGAAAATTACTAAAGTGTTTTTTCCATTAATTTAGTTTAGTAAACCCTTTTCCCCAAAAAAAAGTGCAACTAAAAGTAAATCTAAGTACACCAAAATGTCGTTAATAGACAAATTTTCTGTGTTTGTTTATGTTATGTTATGAGTTTCTATATTTTGTGTGTTTAGGCACCATCGATTAATCAAGCTGTAAAATGGTTATAACACCCTTATTTACAAAGGCTTACCAAGGCCTGACTTATAAATTAAAATTTGATAGAGTGACTGTTTTTTAATTATATTTATATTGTGTAATTATATGATATCCCTTAGAGTGACGCAAAACTACATTAAGTCACTTAAATTTGTGTTTTAATTAATTGAGAGAAAGTTATCATTGCAACTCAAATATTATGCCGATTCAAGGGTCAACAGTGTCAAAACGCACAGTTCTAAGGTTTTTTATTGCTAAATATAAGATTTTTGTAACGATAGGGTTGCAAAACTACCAGTAGATTTTACTGTACATATTATGTACCTAACTTTACAATCGATGTAATCAGAGTAGACCGATTTACTAAATCGTAAATATTTTATTACATAATATCGTATAATATCATATTTCGAGCATCAATATTGTAGAAGTAAGCTATCAAACAATTTATATCAATCAAATGCCATATAAAAGTGCATCAAAATAAATCCAGCGTTTATTGCCGTAGCGCGTAAAGGGAGAAATAAAAGTTTATTTTATTAAGTCCAAATATTAACAAAATCGTTCCTTTTGATTTGTGCTCGGGGGAAAACTGCCATAACTCAAATTGAGACGTTTATGGGCATAATTTATGAGCGTTACTTGATTTAAAAATAATAGTGTCGTAATTTCTGAATTCATTTTCGTATAATCCTATTTAAAGGCAATTTTATTGCTGTGGAAGAAAGTGTTTTAGAAGGTTTAAGATGATTCGAAGATTAAGTTTATTAGCAGTTTATTAAATTGTAGTTAGAAGTTATATTTGGTAGGTGCCAACAAAATCTCTTTTTTAAGCATATTTAATTATGATTTTTCATCATTTTACCAAACAAAACAAACAACCAAGCATTTGTTTGGCCTAAAGGTTGACTAGTCGAGAATACAGTGTGGCATTAATTCTTCTAATTATGTCAGTTAAATAAATTTAACTTTTTTAAATATCTAACTAAAATGATTTTGAAGTTTAGTACCTACATTGCGTGTAAATTGTATAACAATAACGTAATTTGTGATACCATAATACCGAGTACAATCATTTTACCATAACTTTCTTTCCGCAAATTGCCAAAATGAATGCTTACATCATCCAAATCACACGGCACTAAAACTACTAGTTCTCGGGTTAAGTGGTTTTGCCATGCCATGTGTTCGTAGAAAAAATAACGTGTGGGTGATGCACGACATGCTTTTGGTGTTTTTACCGTAATGGTTGAATCTTGTTGTGATAGCTTTCGGACAGCGTGCACCTACTTAATACGTAAAATGATGTAAGGGATACGCTTAGCTTGGGGACAGTGCGCACTTAGTACGTAAAGTGACGTAAGGGACATAATATAAAGTCTTCTTTTAATTGATTTGTCTTATTTATTTATCGTATTGGTTAAGTTACTGGAATTAATTACGTATAAATATTAATTAAGAGATTCTAGAGATTGATGTTTGCACTCTTCATATCCCTTGTTAATAATCGAAATTCTTGGAAATGATTCATTGGTTTACTTTAATTATACTACGCGTCTCGTTCTCGATGATAGATAACATGTAGTACTGTTAAGTATGCTTAAACTTCACAACGTTTAGAGATTTAAATTTGAAAAATATTCCCGCGCCCGACGCTATCACGTCGCGCGCGCCCGTGCCGGACGCCATATTGTTTTTGTTGTGCAAAGCTTCTGACGTTCGAGAAACTAAATTAATTAATTATTATCGTTTATTGTGTTTCAACCACGTTTCAACAATGCCAAAGAGGTCACGTTCGCGATCTAAAGACCGGGAAGATCGAAAAACTTGTAAAAAACTCAAGTTAATGCAGGAACAAATTGATAACCTAACAAAATGTATGACGGAGTTTATCCAAAGCCAAAAAAAGGATAACAATACTCCAGGTAAGGAATATAAAGGTGTTTTGTATGTCAAAGCTACTAAATATGAACGTTCTATGCGAACATCATATATTGAACAGCTCCACACGAGCTTGTTCAGTTCTATACGAACATGAGTTTATTATTTTTTCCATTCGAAATACAAGCATATTTTTTTTAAAATACGGCAATTATTGCTGTAATCGGACGAAGTTCAACAAGAACTTGTTCGCTTTTTTGTACAAAAAGTACTCACTTTTAAAAGAATTTGCGTCACTACAAGTGCAATATCGTAATACGTCATATATATTTGTATTATACATATATTTTCATTTGCAGATGTTGTGGAGGCTAATAAAGAAAATATACCAGAGATATCTAATACAGACTCTGACAAATCTGCTAATAATTGTAACTTACAACTCTCCACTTCTTCCGATGTTGATATTATTACACCCGAGGATAATATTCAAGAATCAACTGAGGCTCCACAAGACTGGAACCAGGAGTTCCTAGAAATGATGGGAGAGGAATTACCTTGCTCTAATGCAACCACAAATATTGATGAGACTATACAGAAACAGTGGACTCATTGGATCGCAAAGGGTCTAACAGAGGAGACTCGAAAGGGTCTTATCAAAAAATATTCTAGAGAAGGACCTCTTCGCACCGAAGCACCCAAAATAAATATGGAGATAGTGAGCCACTTAACAGAAATTGCTAAAAAGAGAGATCAGCACTTTGCCGACACCCAAAATTGTGTGGGTACCGGACTGATTTCACTCGGGGCAGCTATATCAATGTTAATGGAAAACCCTGAAGAAGGAGTGGACCACATGCAACTTATGAAATATCTTTGGGACACTGGGAAAATTATGTCAGATATTTTTCATCAACACTCAGTTGCAAGAAAATCTTTCATTACACCAAATCTTGATAAGGACATTAAATCTACCCTAGAAGCGACAGATTCTGACGAATGGCTTTATGGTATCAAACTAAATGAGCAAGTAAAGGATGCCAAAAATATTAAGAAGGCTTCAGCTTCACTTAAGGCACCAGAAAAACCACCAGCTAAGAAACCATACCAACAGCCCTATTACTCCTATCAGCCCTACCAGGTAAACTGGAGAGGCCCACCTGCGAGACCCAGACAGGTGGGCTATTATCCACGGAGGCAATTCACCAATGTGAGATACAAACCGAAGCCATTCCAGACGAAGTCTTCACAGAATGCAGGACGCTCCACAACACAAAAACAAAACCGTCCAGCATCGAAGAAGTAGAGGTAAATTATACTGCAGGTCGCCTGCAACATTTTGTGGATATATGGAAAACCATTACAACTGATGACTTCATTATAAATTGTATCAGAGGTTATGGTATAACTTTCAAAAACAAACCTTTTCAATTCCGAGAGCCAACTCTCAGCTGGCCTCCGGGTGAATTTAAAAAGATAGAACTAGAAATTTCCACACTTCTATCTAAAGGGGCTATTGAAGTATGTTCAGATTGCGAGGGACAATTTGTGTCATCCTACTTCCTAGTTGAAAAACCAGATGGTTCTTATAGATTTATTATTAATTTGCAAAAATTAAATGAGTTCATAGAAACTTCTCATTTTAAAATGGAGGATCTTAGAGCAGCCAGAGACTTAATTTCCCCTAATATGTATATGGCAACATTAGACTTAAAAGATGCCTATTTTTTAGTCCCAATGTGTAAAAATAGCAGAAAATATTTAAGGTTTAGATTTAATGGTATTTTATATCAGTTCACATGTCTCCCATTTGGGTTATCCACTAGTCCTTATATTTTTACCAAAATCATGAAACCCGTTATGAATAATATACGCTTAAATGGCTGGTTATCCTTAGTTTACTTAGATGATTTACTGTGCATTAGTGATACATATGAATCCTGTAAAAATAATATAAAAAGTATTATTACATTTCTAGAAAAACTAGGATTTATTATAAATTATAAGAAAAGCCATACAAATCCAAGTAAAAGATGCAAATACCTCGGTTTCTTTTTAGACTCAGAAAAATACTCAGTTGATTTACCAGATGATAAGAAAAATCAAATTATAAATTTCATAAGCAATTTTAAAGTAGGAAATCAGTACAAGATCCGCCTTTTCGCGCAACTGCTAGGAGTTTTAGTTGCAGCATCACATGCAGTTCAATATAGTAAAATATATTGTAAGAGACTAGAGAGAGCTAAATGGCTAGCGTTAACTGTAAATAATGATGATTTTGAAGGCTATATGAAAATTACTGATTATGTCAAAGAAGATCTTACTTGGTGGCACTTAAATGTATTGACTGGTTCTAACCCCATACGCACAAAGAAATACAAAATAATTATTTCCTCAGATGCATCTAGATCAGGCTGGGGCGCAGAATCCAATTCAATAACTACCCGTGGATTCTGGAACCAGGATGATAAAAAATTTCACATAAATTATCTTGAGCTCCTAGCTGCCTTTTTCGGATTAAAGTGTTTTGCCTCTAAACTAAGTAACTGTGAAATTCTAATGCGAATAGATAATACTACAGCTATTTCTTACATTAATAAGGCCGGAGGTGTCAAATTTCCCCACTTGAGTGAATTAGCCCGTAAAATATGGCAGTGGTGTGAAAGCAGAAAAATATGGATAGTAGCTTCTTACATTGCGTCAAAAGAAAACGTCGACGCAGACGCTGCTTCCCGCGATACGAACTTAGACACCGAATGGGAGCTAGCGGGCAAATATTTTAAGCATATTGTAAAAAAATTTGGTACTTGTAGTATTGATCTGTTCGCATCCAGAATTAATACCAAATGCAAAACATTTTGCTCCCGTTACCCTGATCCAGAAGCATCAGTAGTAGATGCGTTTACGATTTCATGGGAAAAAGAACATTTCTACGCCTTTCCCCCTTTTGCTGTAATATTACCAGTATTGAGGAAAATAATTAATGATAAAGCAACAGGGATAGTAGTTGTACCAAATTGGCCCACGCAAGCGTGGTACCCGATGTTTACATCACTTTTGTGTGAATCTCCTATAATATTGGAACCGTCAACTGACCTACTCCTTTCTCCTTGCAGGAGCAGAATACATCCTCTATCACACAAACTTTCTCTAGTGGTAGGGAAATTATCAGGGAGGCGTACCTGAAAAAAGGAGTTCCAGAGATGTCGGTTGATTTTATTATAGACTCAATAGCACAATCCACTCTTAAGCAATATGAAGGATGTCTCAAAAAATGGATACATTTTGCTACAAGTAATAAATATGACATATTTGATCCCACCAGTGCTAATGTTATAGAGTTTTTGACAATGAGATTCAACGAAAATGCAAGTTATGGTACATTAAATTCTACAAGATCAGCAATTTCTCTCATAGCAAAAAGAGACATATCCAATGATGTCATTATATCCAGATTTTTTAAGGGCATTTTCAGAAGACGTCCTTCTGCACCTAAATACTCAGAAACATGGAATATCGAGCAAGTTTTAGAATATATTGAAAGCCAAAGTAATTTAGAGAATCTAAACCTAAAAATAATATCAGAGATTGCGACTACACTATTAGTTCTCGTTACAGCCCATAGGTTACAAACTATAGCCTTGATTAATATAGATGAGATAAATATAAGTTCATCAGGGCTCCAAATAAAAATTCCTGATAGGATAAAGACATCAAAACTTGGAAAAAATCAACCCCTACTCATGATTCCTTTCTTCAGAGAACGACCAAAAGTTTGTGTAGCCACCATAATCCTTCATTATTTAAAAATAACAGAAACAATTAGAGGAGGAAATAAAAAACTATTTCTGTCATCGGTGAAACCTCACAATCCAATCAGTCCTCAGACAATTGGTCATTGGATCAAATCCTTACTCGGTAAGGCTGGCATTGATACTGAAAAATTTAGTGCATATAGTGCAAAACATGCCTCTGTGTCTACTGCTTATAGGAGAGGTATAGACATTGATACAATTAGAAGAACTGCGGGTTGGACAGAGGGGTCAACAACATTCGCACGTTTCTATAACAAACCTATTATAGAAACAAATAATAAGTTCGCTATTAGTATTCTAACTAAAGATAAATAAGGCTGTGCTAATTATATGCATGTCATAAATATTGTAATTGTTATTTTCTTGTTGATTATGAATAATTAATAAAGACTGTGCCGAAGTTATAAAATATTTGTATCATTTAATTTAAATGTTATACTTAAAGAGTACAAATATTTTTAAACATAGCTCTATCACAGACTCTAAAAATCTACATGTTATCTATCATCGAGAACGAGACGCGTAGTATAATTGCTCGATCAAACGAGCCCGCCGAAGGCGGGCGAAGTTCGATCGAAATTATACGAAGCGTCTCGTTCGAAGATGATCACTTCCCACCCATAAAAAAGAAGTGATATTTCAAATGAATACCGTAAAAAGTGAAACCCATCCCTGTAATCATCTTACACGAAACTGTGATATCGCATAGTTACTCTAAAATATATGGCGTCCGGCACGGGCGCGCGCGACGTGATAGCGTCGGGCGCGGGAATATTTTTCAAATTTAAATCTCTAAACGTTGTGAAGTTTAAGCATACTTAACAGTACTACATGTTATCTATCATCTTCGAACGAGACGCTTCGTATAATTTCGATCGAACTTCGCCCGCCTTCGGCGGGCTCGTTTGATCGAGCAATTACAATGTATAAATAACGTTAACTGTTAAAATATTCGTTTCGAAGAATTTGGGTTTATTACGAAGAAAATGGGTCAAGAAATTCCGTCGTTATTTTACATCAAATATTTTGAGTAATTATTTTTAATTTTTAATACTTTATCGTATATATGTCATTCATTGTAGGTATATATTTTTAATGATTATTATTATGCTTATATATTTTATGTTTTTTTTTACTTTAACATGATTGCATGGATGGATCATGTTATGTAATAATTCCATGTCATATTAAATATGAATTAGATGGACAAAAATGTATTTACAAATGTGTTATTTTATTTACAGATGCAGACATAAAACGCTCAAATAGTGACATAGTGTAGTGTTGTGTTAGTGACAATGTGCTAGACGTTTGACAGTAAGACAGTGTTTGACAGTGAGACTATGTGCAGTGTAGTTGGTGGTAGCCAAAATGTGTGCCACTACGAGGAATCTGGTAGCTGTATTGTGTGGTAAGTGTTTTATTTTATTACGTACTTCAAAAGGTTGTATCTGAATTAGATCCAAATGATGTAAGTACCATATAATGGGCTACATCATGCATGTAGCTAATTATGATATAATAAGTGATGTTTTAAAGACATTTTGGTACATTCATTTGTGTTGATTAGTACGAACGAAGTCAATGTACTTTGCATCAGCTGACAAAATTATTTTTATATTCAACTCAAACCTGTTTCATATGACAAGACCTTTATAAACCTGATACCTACCTGTCGTATTTACTATTTACAAAGCGAGTAAATTCGTTGGCGGCTTATTATTATTACTATAATTAAAACAGAATTTCATATTGCGTACATACATACCTGAGTGATTTAAAGTTAAATTTTCTGCACGAGAGAGTATAAATTTATTTCGCGTACAAATATAACTTACGAATGCTCAAATAAACTAAATATATATTATTCAAACAAAACGAATTGCCCAAAAAAGATTAGTATAAATACAAAAATATGTTAAGTTGGACTTGTGTTAGAAAAATGTTGTAAGGGACAATAAAAGAGCAATTTTAATCTCTTGAGTGCCATTCCGAAAACCTCGAGTGTTCTTTCTCTAGAAAAAGTAACATCGCATTAAAAATGTATACAAATTGCGTTTACATTAGTAATTACATCGCGATCTTGCAATAACTCGCACTTTTTTGCCGTTAATTCAAGAAATTAACTTTTTAAAGCAAAGAAAACACGATACTGTAATAAAGGATTAATTTATAAATAAAAGCAATCAAGTTAAGTGGTCGCCATATTTTCTTTTGTCCGAGTTCAATACCTGATTATTTCTATTTTGTGCTTAGTAAGCGCAGGAAAACCATTTTAAGTGACCTCTTCACCCAAAACAACTTTAAATAATCGTAGGTCAAATCTATACTGGTTTGCGTGGTAAAAGGGAATAACGCCCTGTTGGATATTAGCAAGCAATAGTTTGTAAACTAGGGGTTGTAGGGCTGTGGGTTTGTGCTGAATATTCATTTTCCAAATATTAATTTGCTCGTACGTTAGTGTGGTACCAAATTAACGCACGGATAGGCTAGTATAAATATGAATTTGGTAAATGAGGTTTATATTTGAATAGATGTTACATGAAACGCGTGTATACTGATAATTTTATTGGTAAATTCATATTTAAATACGTTTGAAGTACCTTCTCAATTATAGCGAAAATCCTGTTTATGTATAATTTAATTGATGCGTACCATCAAGACGTAGGTTGCTTAAGCATTAATGTGTGGGTAGGTTTTAAAAAGCGTATGGACATAATATGTTGCTTTATTTATTTCGTGGTACTAATGTCAATATAAAAATGTATAAAAATATCCCTGATTGTTAAGCATACGTATTAAATTGTAATCTACAATTTTAATAAAGTATTATGTAACTGTTAACTTCAAATCCTCTTTGAGTCTATGAGAATTAATCATTTCAACGAATATACGCCCTTTAACACTCAAGGTCCAAAATCCCAGCTCTGTCATCCGTAGGGTCAAGACAAATGTAACGGCACGTCATTTATTAAAGCCCTCTAATCCGAAGCTCTATGAAAGAAAGAATACCGAGATACGCGTGAAGAATATATTGTCTGTTTTTGTGCTATATGTCAGCAATTTTTGTCTGAGTTTTATGTTTATGAAAATATACCTACGAAGTGGTTCCATTTTTTATACACACATTTGAGAGCCTAATTTTACTATTCATTTATAAAAAAACCTATAAATATATTTCTTTACAAAAATTAAAGTTATCGCCATGTCTGTACAAAAACACAGCTTTGCCTAGCATGGTATCACACCTACTAAAGGTCCACGTGGTAAAGTGCAGTTAAGACCTCTTTCACACTGACGTACAGTTTTTTGCGGGTACGGTTTTCTGCAGGATCCAGTTTTCTGTAGTATGCGTGCAGTATCCCGCAAACAGAATGCTCGTGTGAACGTTACTATATTAGCACGTATACCACTAAAACGGGATCCTGCAGAAAACCGTACCCGCAAAAAACTGGACGTCAGTGGGAAAGAGTCTCTTAGACTTATTCTTTTTTTAGGAGCTACGATATATGAAACATTTTAGGCTCACTGGTAGGAAAATCGTATTAGTTCGTGTCTTTAGCCAACTTATTATATCTGCCACTGAAGTAATAATAGCACAATTGCGCTTCACTTCACTTCACTATATTCGAGTACATATTAACATTTGGAATTTTTTAACGAAAGAACAAGTATATCTCTAAAGACCTAAAGCCAGATACTTTCCTTTGACACCCATCAACATAATTCAAGTTTAATGTCTACATTCAAACAAAGAACGATCAAAGTACGAGCGTGAAGTAATTTCAAGTGACACATGGCCCCAAATTTAACTCAGAATCAAGTTTATACCCCAGTGTGCTCACAAAATGCACGACGTGTCTTCTATACCCAGTATAATATGACTTCAAGTTTAGTATCAAGTATGTATAATCAGAGGTCGTCCAAAATATCAGGATGGCCGTGTCGGAGAATGAATATCACTGCAGGGTGTTAATCTTTGTTAGAGTTTTCTGCGAGTTAGGCGGAGTACCTCACTTAGTTTAGGCTTGTTGTTTAATTGCAAATACTTTAATTAACAATAAAGATAATGTAGTGTATCTTTAGAAAGCCGCGTTTGCTAATTAAGGAAATCATTACTTATATAAATATCCTTTTCTTCTGGATTGATCTATTGTTTTTGCATATTTTTCATGCGTTGATTTGATCAAAAATCGTAGTTGCTATCTGATTGTGTGTGAGAAATGTACATAAAAAAAAAAACTGAATTTAGATCAGTATTTAAAAAAGTACGGTTAGTAAAATACTAGTCATCCTCATAATATTAGTGAAATATTTATTATACACGTTTTTTGTATATATTTTAGTTTACTGCTTTTATTAAGTTACATAAAAATGCTAGAAAACGAAACAAAATCCACACCTTTATTCCCTAACGTAACTCACCTTGGCACAGCCCTTATTTATTAGTCAAGGGTTTAATTAAACAAACAAACGAGACTTAAGTGTCAGTAAAAAGTTTATATTGTTTTATTTGAATCACAATGACTTTGGAGGCAGCTGCTAGCGGACACTGTTTGGGCCCTAGGGAGGAAAACGTAAGGGGAAAGTGCATATGTTTCTGCTAGTATGCATTAGTTGGGATTGCACATAAATGTAGTGCAATGAATAAATGGTAAAATAAATATTGTTTGTACACATGAATTTATGGCAAAAAAAAGGAAAAAAAAATGTTATGGCGATTCAAATAATTATTTATAGGTATATGACAGTGACAATGTGTGATATAAGTATCTTTATATCTACAATGGCTTTCAGTACCTATTTTACTAATTGCTAAACATATAATATATACGAATAGGCATTAGGAAGTCTCCATCCCAAAAGGGTAGACTAAAAGAATTACCCCTCTTTTTACAGAACTGATACGAAATTAAAGTAAAAAATGTAGTTCAGATTTTTTTATTAATTTCAGCTATTACTTTTGTGGCCGCTACATGAATTAGATAAACGTGCCCGCTTTAGAATTCCACTACTATCTCAAATCTCAACCTATTGTTTTCCAATAATTACCAGACTGTACGAAAGGCAAAACCCATTAAAATACAATAACAAGGTTTATTCCAGTCACGTCCAATGGCCCTTACGACCAACAAACCTTTGAAGTTGAAATCAATTTCAAAAATCTGAGGCCAAGTCATCCACAAATTACTAAAATCGGGGTCAGGCAAGAAATGAATTGTATATTTTTGGCGTAAAAGGCTTATCTGGGGTTTGGGGGGATGTACGGATTATTTAAGTACGGTTAGGTTTTAGTATCTCTATTTAGTATCTTTATATAAATTATTGATACTCCGTATAAAAATTAACTGTCATAAGAACCATCATTCGCCGGGTTAGGTATAATTTGTAGTATGCGCGTACATTCTTAAAATACTGTAATTTTTATAGATACAGAAAAAAACACTTATCCAAAGACTAAATTATAATTATTGTCACCTTTCATATATTATTTTAATATCTGGGAGACCGAGCTTTCCTCGGAAAACATGTAAAAACTCAAAAATGCGCGTTTTCCCAGAGACAAGACCTAGCTAAATCGATTTATCGCCCCCAAAAACCGTTATATAACAAATTTCATCGAAATCGTTAGAGCCGTTTCCGAGATCCCCGAAATATATATACATATAAATAAATAAATAAACAAACAAGAATTGCTCGTTTAAAGGTACAAGATACAGAGATATTTATATGATGAATACGAACTTATTTACCTACTGTATAAATGATAAATTATTATTTTGCCACCAATTCAATATATATGAAAATATTATCATACAGAATACCTACCGTAATCCTCTCCGGTAAAAGGTCTATCCGATTTTAATTAAGTCCTTTAATTGGTATAATTTGCCTAAATAACATTAATTCACCGTTTGCCTGTTTAAAAAGATTCTATAATATATAAAAAAATGAGAATATGTAATGTTTACTTTATATTTTAACTTTTTTGTTTAATCAGTGACAATAAATATAAAGATAGACTAAAATAAAAACCAAATTTGAATTTGTACTGCTCAAAATTGGAACTCAATTGAAAACGATTTCAATTTTGCAATGTATTTATTATATCTTTTTAAAATAATGTGTAGTGATATACTCTGGTCGGTCCCTCATTACTGAGGGTCGTGGTCACTGGAACCCCTCAAATAAACAATCTGTCTCCATCGGTTGCGGTCCAAAGTAGTCCTCACTACTTGATGTAGCTTGGAAGAGGCGGTGGCTTCCTTTATTTGGTCAGACCAACGTGTTGGCGATCGGCCTCGTGTTCTCTTGCCTTCGGTATTGCCAACAATGACCAATGTGTATTGATATATACATAGTATTTATACCTACCAGTGGCGGCGCGTCAAACATATCCATAGGCAAGCCGGGGCTAACTTGGCTTACATATATCCTTTACAACTCTGCTCAAACGTCCAAAAACAAGCAAGCCGGTGGGAATCGGCTTTTATGGACGCGCTACCACTGATACCTGCATACCTTGAATTGCCTACCACGAAAATCCAAAATCAAAATTTCGGTAAGTACCTACCTTTCTGACTTTTGCATAGGTAAGGTATTGGAGCGTTAGAGAGGCAGATAACGAAATTTCGATTTGCGTTCAACTCGTATGATATATGGCTGTCTTCCTGAAACATCTTGATGAAACCATACAGATCACTTAACATTCTAATAAGATCTAGAATCTAGTTCAACATTTCTATAATTGGTGCCGCAACAATACGTATTCGAGACACGGCACAGATTTAAATCGATGAAACATTTTCATGGCTTCAGTAACCGTTATTTATGCAGACTATACGAGTACCTACCTCCACTGTATTGCGTATTTTTATATATTTTATTACAAAAAAAATTGCGTATCATAAGATTATTAAGAAAACTTTTAACTTTGTGCTTAAAATGCGGCGTATATCCAGTCCAGTGCATCTTACAAAAACGAATTCTGCCAATACGCTAACTCGACTTAGGAATAAGTACCCGCGTACAAAAATGTCGTAAGTCACCATTACTTCTTATCCACTTACAACATTTTACCATGACAGAAGAAATTTTCGTCAAGTCTACAAAAGGTTGTAAGTGACATTTTTTGTCCATTGACTTACAACGCTTTTCGATTAGTGAAAAAATATTCCTAACTCCACTTTTTCCCCTTAACTTTCCCTTGACTTAACGTCAGGAAAAAAGGAAAGTTTCTCAAGTTGGAATATCCTTACGGGCGAAGTTTTTGAGTATTTAGTCCATCGACAAGTTTGGTAAGTCAATTACGATGACATCGTACCAATATTGATTGTTTGGCGTCGAGGTGAAGCGGGAATCGTCAGGAAAGTCAGGAATATTTTTATATAATATTGTTTTGTTTACTCTTTATTCATTTCAGAATCTCAGTTTAGGTTTTTTTGCAATATAAATGTTTAAGTAAAATACAAAAACATTAAAAAACAATACAAAATACGTATAAACACATTATAAAAAATCTAACTTAACCACCGGCAGCGGGGCAGGGCCCGAGCTGCGGTGGTTAGGGACTATACGCGCCGTGTCCAAGATTACCGCCTTCTGCATCTGACCCTTGATCCAGCCACCTAGCGAGAGTCTCTCTAGGTGTTGGTCTTATATAATATATTATTTAAGAACTGCTAAGTCAATATTACGGATGATATCATTTATTGCTTTATTTATTTCATATTTCAGCTCGATTTGAGAGTGATGTGTTAGCTAATTAAAAATATACATGTAATTTGAGATCTTCCTGGCAGAATGGCTGAAAGTTCCATCACTGATGATATTATGTTTCAATACATAATAAGCATTGTGATCACAATGTAAGCGCTAAATGCGTTAAATTTTCCTTTAAATATTTTTTCATTCAAATTTAAACCCGTATTTTGTATAAATTGGTAAAAATTAAATAGAACTTTACTATCTGCTTAACCGAAAAAGTTACTGTTTTAAGGTGACGTCCGGATGTATACTGCAGCTGGATTACTATTGCGGCGTCCTTGATGCCGCCTTTGTATCTGTCAATTTCCTTGATAAAAGAAGTCAGAAACATCACCTTAAAACTTTTGTTAGTATTGAAATTAAGACAAAAGACTAAAACAACTTAAAGGTTACTGAAAATGTTTTTACACTAAAAGCTTTTTTAATTTCTTCTTCTTCCTGCCCTTACTCCACGTTATGTGGGGTCGGCACAACATGTTTTTCTCTTCCATTCTCCTCTGTCTTTCGTCCCTCAGCACTCACTCCTTTCTTTCTCATATCCTGTTTCACACAATCCATCCATCGTTTTTTGGGTCTACCATCCGCTCTCCGTCCATCTACATTTATCCCTAACATTCTCTTGGCTATATGGCATTCACGTGTTTTTAATTTGTAGAATATATACCAGAGTATCTTTTCTAAATTTAAAACTGAACCAAATCCAATTGTCTAATTCCAAAATCCAATTCCAAAACCCCCTTTCCGATCCGGCGGTCCCCCAAAAGTGTTCGCGAGCCAAGGAATTGACGTTAATGAGAAATTTTATTGGCGCCTCTGCCACTGACAGACGGGAGTCATTTAATACCGAACATGGCGGTTATTTTGGCGAAAATTAATTTCGCGCAAATTGGCCCATTGTGTGGGGAGCGGCTGATTTTTCGGTCGCGAGAAAATAGTCGGTGGATAGAATATAGAGTTAGATCAGATAAATCTGCAACGATTTTGACAGCACACGCAGTGCAAGTGTTATTTATACGTCATAATTGCATAGAAGTTTGACGTTTAAAATAATGCACTGCTATCAAAGTCGCAACTTATCTTGGTCTAACTCTATTCATTATTTATAAATATAAATATTAGTATATAAATATATGTAGAAGTTGAAAAGAAAACACTTAAACTTGATATTGTCCGCCATTAATATTAAATTGGCCATTATAATTACAATAGATGTGGATAAATGTTTATTAGCCAAATTACAAATTTATATAGGCTGTCTAAGCTAATTTTGCACCACTTTGTTATTGCAAATGCCAGTAGCGAAGCCTTAAAGTTTACTTTTAAACTATGAAAGCTGACCAAAAAAAGTAGCTCGATTTATATTTTACGTGTTTTTTAAACAACAATTACCATTTCTAATTAAAAATTAAACTGCCATTAACTTGTGCCTTTTTAAGACGTAACAAAAAAGCTTATAAAAGCATTAGGTATTTTAAAGTTAATAAGATCTTGAGAACAAATTGCGTCTATCAAAGAAAAGGGACGTAAGTGACTTTGTCACTTACGACCTAAATTGTTTTATTTGTATTGTACTATGGTTGATACTGCCGTAACAGCCAGTTGGCCTTAAGGCCCGTTTTCGCTTGGAAACAAAATGGCCGCGACGCTTACGTCCGGGAAAACGGAACAATTAATGTGGAAAAATAACGTGACGCCATCAATTAGAGACAGACACTGGGGCTACTACAGAAACTCGCAGAATTCCCGAAACACTCACAGAAAGGAATGACAAGATAATTGGATTTATTTTATCCCAGACCTTGTGATGTGTAATGCGCAAATTCGCATTAGGTCAGTATTTGCAGACACAGCAAAGAGAATTTCCCTCAAAATCTGAGGGGAGGTACCTGGAATTTCTAGTAAATACCTTAGAGATCGTCCCAAAAGTGATGGGTTTGATCTGACAAACATGGCAGTGCCAAAGATAAGGAGACAAGAGACGGTCATAAATAGGTATTCAGCTCTTTAAATGGCGACACACAGTTGTCAATTTGTTTTAACCCTAGAATCGCCCTTGCCCATTTGTTTTCTGCTTTAAAAACGGTCTCCTTATTGATTGGATTACCCCAATAGTTATCTATTACCCCATAGCGTAAGGTAGAACCAACGAATACATGGTATGAAATGCTTATATAAGGCTCTGGAAGTCGCCAGCAACATGCTGAAGTGAGGCCATTTCGTGAGACTTTATTCTTTTTACGCTTTTTTTCTTGTAATTTGTCCCCTTTGTGTATTTGAAAAAAAAAAAACTATTTTTATTATCGAGTTGAATGTAGGTAATATTTCTTTTTTTTTCTACTTTTGGTAACTCCATGGTAACGCATAGATCCGTCATCGTATTTTCGCCGGAGAGACCAACATTAATACAGGAATTAGGGTAAAGGCATGATAAATAGTACCCTGGAATCTGTAGCTCTATGATCGAGTGGTGCGTTTGACATCATATCAGATACATCGAGCCGGAAAAGTTGTAAAGGACATTTGTCAATATGGCGTATGTGCTCTTTTGGTAGGGATTGGGGGTAGGATTGGGATTATTGCCTTTTTGTTACAAATTAGGTTAGTATCATTCCATGTTGACCTTAATAACTTGCTACTATTGAGGTTAAAAAATGAGGCCTTATATGCCAATTTGTCAGATTTTTGTAAGCCAGTAGTTAGGAAAATTTCACAAAATTCAAGAAACAGATTTAAGCACATTTGTTGCCAACTTGTACACGAAGTTGCAGAAAGCCGTCTTAAATTTAAAGTTTGTCTTAGTATAAACTATAATATAGCTAACCTTTGTTTAATTTTTCCTCTTTCTGAAATACACAAATTTCAAAATGATATGTATTAGAGACTTGTGGTGATGGGAAAGGTGGACGGCAGACGGCCTAGAGGACCAAGTCCAACGAGATGGTGTGACCAAATATCCGCCCAGATAGACATCACACTAAGCAACGCTTTCCACAAAGCAACCGATAGGGAGAAGTGGAGAGCTGCTATAGGAAAAGTTAGCAAGCAGAGTCACGATCCTCAGCAGTGAGGGACCGACTTAGAAGAAGAAGAGGACAGTCGCCATCAGATATATCGGAGCAGCCAAGGTGTTCACAATATATGCACTCTAACGCCTTGACAATAGAGGCGTGTTCAGATATTTGTGAGCGCCTTGACCGCTCCGATACCTACTGATGGCGACTGGACAAATAATTATCAATGGCTTGTTAGATTTGACATACTTTTCCAATTTTCCATTAAATCAATTAATATTTAAAATCTTCAAGACACGAGACATAATTTAGTCCAAATAAGCACGTACAGTCACCTACAATAATATGTAACACAATGAAGGCCGCATAAATATGTGACACGATCTTATTTGTAGAACCGTAAGAGTAACCGTAACCGCGAAAACTGGCGCATACTCCACCGACAAGAGCCATGCTCTTAAATTTTGATGATGATGAAGAGCGTGTCACATATTTTTGCGGCCTTCGAATGGTAACATATTATTGCAGGTGACTGCACAATGTCTTTTCGTACACTTAAAAGTCAAAAGGTCTGTACCCTCGTTTTTACATCTGGCCCCAATTTCACCACGGTGACAGGTGCGACAATTGTAAAATCACTGTTGCTGACGTCACAGGCATCCATGGGCTACGGCTACCACTTACCATCGGGCGGGCAGTATTCCTGTTTGCCACCATCATTGTATTATTAAAAAAAACTTTAATATATCGGAAAAAAACAGATATTTCTTTTGCTAAGTTTATGACAATTGTCACAAGAAACACTACAATTGTCACGAAATTCCGACATATAACTCATTACCTGTCAAGAATTACCTACAATTCTTCTAAATCTTGACAATTGTCAGAAACTTCGCAAAAGAAATATCTGTTTTTTTCCGATATAATAAAGTTTTTTTTTAATAATACAATGATGGTGGCAAACAGGAATACGGCCCGCCCGATGGTAAGTGGTAACCGTAGCCCATGGATGCCTGTGACGTCAGCAACAGTGATTTTACAATTGTCGCACCTGTCACCGTGGTGAAATTGGGGCCAGATGGCTTTTACGCCAAATTACCCGTCACTTATTAAACATTTCAAATAAATTCTTGACTGAGGCTCGAGAGACACGCTTTGTAAATTATATAAATAATAAATAGTGTCATTATCGAAGTGCAAATTTTAGAAGAAATACTACGAGAACATGATATAAAAATACTGATATTATTTTATATTTGTATGTACCTATTGAACAATTCTCACAAAGCTACATCCATTGTGCATTGAGAAATTCTAAAATGACTATTTTCACCTCCTAAGCCCTGAGTTCCTTTAAAAAGAACAAATTAAAATCGAATTTTGAACTATAATGGAATGAAAGAAGGTTCCAAATTCGAAACAGCAAATATGACTCTGGGTCTTAGGGGGTTACAATTGGATTGGATAACAATCGTGACATAATTGACAGCCTGTCTAGCCTAGTGTGTAGTGAGTGACTCTGCCTATGAAGCCGATGGTCCTGGGTTCAAATCCTGTTAAGGGCATTTATTCCTGAGTCATAGGTGTTTTCTATGTATTTATATATATCGTCGCCTTAGTTCATCCATCAAATTTTATCAAAATCTGAGAAAAATTAAGAAGCGACACCAAAATAAAAAAACCGGACAAGTGCGAGTTGGACTCGCCCACCGAGGGTTCCGTACTTTTTAGTATTTGTTACATTTACAGAAATACATCACCTGTGAAAATTTCAACTGCCTAGCTGTCACGGTTCATGAGACACAACCTTGTGACAGACAGACAGACGGACAGTGTAGTCTTAGTAAGTTTTTACCCTTTGGGTACGGAACCCTAAAAATGACCCTAAATGCATTAATGCCATCTGTTTCCTTTTTACACAGAACGACACAAATGCTACATTAAATGGACGCAAATGTTTCTAATTGACAACTACTTGAAAAGATGAACACTAACCAAGTGTCTCTTCAAAACACTTAGGTCTTGTGGCAGTTTCGCTTTGAATTTCAACCTTAAATCGTACCAATAAGATTGAGATTTGAGGATATGTTTAACACAGAGTTTAACCGATTTTTATTGCCATGTCTGACACAAAGAAAAATTGCACTTGTATTTATTAAAAGGCAGAGAAGTGTTTGTTGAACTGTATATCTATCCCTACTAAAATATTATAAATGCGAAAGTAGTACTTAAAAGTTTTTATTTTCCTCGCGTTGGTATGAAAAAAATTGTGTTAAACTCGGTAATTGTGTTTAAGATTCCACTTTAGGAATCATAAGCGTCGCGAGTGGTTTAATTTTGAATTCTTTCGCTTAATCCACCAAAAGACGTTAGTGTAGATAAAAGTTAACCAAAATAATATAAGTACCTATATTTAAAAAAACCGGACAAGTGCGAGTCGGACTCGCCCACCGAGGGTTCCGTACTCTTTAGTATTTGTTGTTATAGCGGCAACAGAAATACATCATCTGTGAAAATTTCAACTGCCTAGTTATCACGGTTCGTGAGATACAGCCTGGTGACAGACGGACGGACGGACAGCGGAGTCTTAGTAATAGGGTCCCGTTTTACCCTTTGGGTACGGAATCCTAAAAAAAACAGAGACCGTCAGCTTTCGCTATGCTAATTGTGAAATAAATAGTGATACAGAGCCAATTACAGGACCCCACATATAGCAACAGGATACAGATGTAGCATAATTATTTTCCATCGTATTTTCACGGAAACGTACGAACGTGTCTTGCTATTTCAGTCAATCTCGGTACAAAAAGTACTGAGGTTGGCTGAAGTGGCATGACAAATACGAACCTTTCCGAGAAAATACGATGGAAAACAATTATGCACTATATCTGTAATACTATTGAACTGTAAATAATTTATAATTATGTTCGTAAAAACGTATTTTACGAACCGCGGCCATGTATGTGGCTTACTCCAATCAATAAAGACAATAAACCCAACTCGATCCCGTCAAATGCGTTTTAAATCAGTGTGCCTGGAATCACCCCGGCAGGGGTCGTAAACCCGTTAGGGATCCTTCGTCAATTTTTGATCGCGACAATTTATGGCCTGTCGCTTGGCCAACGTAAGCTGAAAATAAATAATAGCTAGAGCGTTTTCACATTGTCGATTGGTGAAATGTCGGATGACGTTTGGAGAAAAAACAGCTGCTAGAAAATGCCCTGTAGCGTAAAGTCCTTTTTCTCAAACATGCAATGAAATATTGATGTTATGTTCCTTATAATAGGCTGCGAAGTATGACGTTTCAGGTGCGGCTAGGACAAAAGGTCGTTAATGGAATTTCATACACATCTTGCAGGCCTAGGCCGGCAAAGTCCTCTTTTTAGGGTTCCGTACCCAAAGGGTAAAACGGGACCCTATTACTAAGACTTCGCTGTCCGTCCGTCCGTCCGTCTGTCACCAGGCTGTATCTCACGAACCGTGATAGCTAGACAGTTGAAATTTTCACAGATGATGTATTTCTGTTGCCGCTATAACAACAAATACTAAAAACAGAATAAAATAAAGATTTAAATGGGGCTCCCATACAACAAACGTGATTTTTGACCAAAGTTAAGCAACGTCGGGAGTGGTCAGTACTTGGATGGGTGACCGTTTTTTTTTTTGCTTTTTTTTTCGTTTTTTTTTGCATTATGGTACGGAACCCTTCGTGCGCGAGTCCGACTCGCACTTGCCCGGTTTTTTAATTTTCATTTCACAGATATTTGTGACACAGCATCGTGGCATTCATCCATTAAAAAAAATTAGAGGCAGTATTTGCTTTATGGTTCGTAATGACACTCTGCCACTACGCCTATAAAAAAAAACAAAAATTATGTATCTATGTATGTCATTGTATGTATTTATGAAATTATGTTTGTACGGGTCAAATCTTGCAAGTTAAATTTGACCCACTTTCCGACTTCCAATGAAGCTGAAAATTTGGGTGACAATGTAATATTATGGTACCATCGAGCTGTTCTGATGATGGAGACAGGAGGCCATAGGAACTCTGTGATAAAACAACGAAACCTAATTCTGTTTGGGGTTTTTAGAATTGTCTCGATGAGTAGTTTCCTGTGGAAAGAAAAGTACAGTCAGCGATAAAAGCTAGTACCAAAAATTAAATTTTTACCAAAAACTTTTTTTTTGCATTAACATTACGATCTCACGCGACATGTTTCTCAACAACTATCTCTATTGATTTCATTTCTATAGTCCGACAAGAAATTGTAGAAAATCACTGAGGGCGCCACTTCCTACGTAATTGTAAAATTTTTGACGTAAAATGCTTAAACATGGCAACAATTTAGTATCGATTTTTTTAGTTCCATTTTATTTTATTTCTATTATTTTATGTCGCACTATAACTCCTGTTAGTCGAATAGCTTACTTCTCAAAGCTTAAAATATCTTTAAAGATATATATGTGGTATTCATCAACAAATAAGCAGATGCGCTGGCAACACTAGTCCTCATCATGGCGGCGGCTGTTGCGGGCGTGCTGTGTGGACCGAATAATGAATTGTTTTATTTACCTACAAACAATAGAATTCCACTAAGAGTAAACTAGATTGACGATAGAAAGAGAACATCACAATATATATATGCTACTGTCATCGTCTCTGCACTGTGACTGTGAGATGAAATGACAACAAAGACAAGACGTGCCATCATATGGGGCTTTGGAGGCTCAGGAAATAATTCCCTTGCTTTGTGAGATTTATTTCCTTCATATGTTCGTGTTTTCTGGAATTTCATAAAAATGTCACATTCAAAAGTGAAGATACGAACAATTATATTTTTTTAAGGCTGTTTTTTGGATGTTTTTTTTGTATTATTTTTCTTAATGTACTAAATTATGGCGTTACATTTTTAGGGTTCCGTACCCAAAAGGTAAAACGGGACCCTATTACTAAGACTTCGCTGTCCGTCCGTCCGTCTGTCTGTCACCAGGTTGTATCTCACGAACCGTGATAGCTAGACAGTTGAAATTTTCACAGATGATGTATTTCTGTTGCCGCTGTAACAACAAATACTAAAAACAGAATAAAATAAAGATTTAAATGGGGCTCCCATACAACAAACGTGATTTTTGACCAAAGTTAAGCAACGTCGGGCGTGGTCAGTACTTGGATGGGTGACCGTTTTTTTTTGCATCTTTTTTCCGTTTTTTTTTCATTATGGTACGGAACCCTTCGTGCGCGAGTCCGACTCGCACTTGCCCGGTTTTTAAGACCTAACAGCTCCTCTACACGATGGGCCAACGCCGGCCACTCCAAGGGACGCATTTATGCGTTAGAGGGAGCAAGTGATATTGCTATCTCATTCGATCGCATGGCTGCGTCCCTTGGAGTGGCCGGCGTTGGCCCATCGTGTAGAGGAGCCATAAGAATAAACCGTTTCACATAAAACTTATTTCTAAGAGAGCAGATGTTTAGGGTTCCGTACCCAAAGGGTAAAACGGGACCCTATTACTAAGACTTCGCTGTCCGTCCGTCCGTCCGTCCGTCCGTCCGTCCGTCCGTCCGTCTGTCACCAGGCTGTATCTCACGAACCGTGATAGCTAGACAGTTGAAATTTTCACAGATGATGTATTTCTGTTGCCGCTATAACAACAAATACTAAAAACAGAATAAAATAAAGATTTAAATGGGGCTCCCATACAACAAACGTGATTTTTGACCAAAGTTAAGCAACGTCGGGAGTGGTCAGTACTTGGATGGGTGACCGTTTTTTTTTGCTTTTTTTTTTGTTTTTTTTTTTTGCATTATGGTACGGAATCCTTCGTGCGCGAGTCCGACTCGCACTTGCCCGGTTTTTTTTCTTTCGTTTTTTATAATATACCTACTTATTTCAAATATTTGTTTAGAACTTCTGACATTTGTAGTAGATTAGTCAATTGTGCAGGTAAATTGCAAACTTTACTCAGTAGGTTTTTTTACAAGTGCGTTTATGACTTTAGAGCCGTATTATCAATCAATCAATCAATCATTTATTTCAGGCACAAAAGCCCATATAATACCTAAATACACCACAATAGGTATTATATTATACGTAAATTACCTAATATTATATAATTACAAATATATATGTTAGTTGAAAAATAACTCCTACAAATAAGTCAAATTTCACTAAACTTTCAATTTTAAGTTTAGCCACAAACGTGGGAAAATTTATTATTTAATATTTTTTTCGTCTTAGTTTACGACACAGGTTTACGAGTATGATTTGTAATTTGAATACTTTCTATATAATTTGTCTATTTAATAAGAAGATATTGGTCTACCTTTAAACTTATTATAAAGGTAATATATTTCTGATGTTCAAATAAACCCAAACCAAATGAAAACCTTTTTACATTCCAAACTAAATGAAAACCTTTACAAAAACCGTAATACCAACACAACCCAACGAAACCACAAAAAGCACTGGCCACTGATAAAATTCCCTCTAACGTTCGAAATTTAAAAGTAATAATCCTGGCATTACAACCGCTCACCGACTATTCGCCTTTTACGTCCAGTATACGTTGAACTGTGAATATGCTTCTTAGTTAAAGATCTTGAGGCTCGCTTAGTACTGGTAACATTCATGAGGCGATAGCTCGCTTATGTTTCACTAAACTTTCAATTTTAAGTTTAGCCACAAACGTGGGAAAATTTATTATTTAATATTTTTTTCGTCTTAGTTTACGACACAGGTTTACGAGTATGATTTGTAATTTGAATACTTTCTATATAATTTGTCTATTTAATAAGAAGATATTGGTCTACCTTTAAACTTATTATAAAGGTAATATATTTCTGATGTTCAAATAAACCCAAACCAAATGAAAACCTTTTTACATTCCAAACTAAATGAAAACCTTTACAAAAACCGTAATACCAACACAACCCAACGAAACCACAAAAAGCACTGGCCACTGATAAAATTCCCTCTAACGTTCGAAATTTAAAAGTAATAATCCTGGCATTACAACCGCTCACCGACTATTCGCCTTTTACGTCCAGTATACGTTGAACTGTGAATATGCTTCTTAGTTAAAGATCTTGAGGCTCGCTTAGTACTGGTAACATTCATGAGGCGATAGCTCGCTTATGTAAGGGAATAGTAATAATAATCCTGGATCTCGTTTTTGTATCGACACTTTCTCAGTAGCTTTTTAACATTTAAAAATTCACTTTATTATGCTAGGAATAAGGTAAAATTTTGATATTAGATCGTTAAAGTATGCGTGAGATGTGACTTCTAAAATTAAACTTTATTTAGTTAACAATATGGTAGAATTTTGTAAAAGGGTTTGGTTTAGTTGTGGGAGTGAGATGTAATTTCTGGTCTTGTAATAATTATTGTCAAGTGTATAATAGGTGTACAGTTGGACTCGAAATATTAATGATTTCAATATTAAATGTTGCATTTTATTCCTAAGTATCATTTAGGTAGGTAGGTAGCTTTACTTATGATCTAACAAAAAATCGTACAAACTAATTAACATTGAAACCGATTTCACAGAACCTTATTGATTTTTGGAAAATTATAAAAAAATATTTATAAAATCACGCTGTATAAAAAGTACAGGTTGATAATTGTGATATGACACTTAAATATAAAATAAATATTATACTTAATTACATATATACAAATCGATGCTCATAATATTTTTCATTAACCCGCTCAACCGCTCCGTGCAAACGCGCCAGCTAGCGGACGCCCTCAAAAGTAGCATTTGAACAGAAGGCAGTAGGTAATAGGATTACACTCTAGCTACTTACCTATAATCTTCAAAAAAAACAAAAGCTCGATCCTTAGCAAAAGAAAATGGAGAAAAATAAATTGCTAACATCATTTGTTAAAGCTCGACATATCTCGTAGACAACACATTTTATAATAACGTGCTACCAATATACAAAAAGAATGAAAGCTCTGCAACCAATATTATCTTTTATATTTCAAATATTATCCCTATTACATTTACAATAGAGTTTATTTTCCTCTGTATCCCCTTTCCAACTTTTTGTATCAACGGATAAAATGTAAACAACTGCAGAGCATACTTGTGAAAACGTCTACCAGTTGCAGAAAAATGGCCTCAGTACGAAAAGAAACCTTAGTGTATTGCGATAAAGTTCAATTTCATATTTTAAAGATGTGGTGAGGTGCCTTTTCCTAAACAATAACACAAATAGTCCAATAAGAGAGAAGAGTCTAGTTTATTTTGCGATATATGTCGCGATGTGAGAGACAGACGGATAAAGTAGCACAGGGCTTAAAACCTTTTTGGTACGGAACCTTAAAAAGGAGCATTGCTTAATCCAAATATTCAGACGAAAAAGTTGTTTTTCACAATTTTAATATTTTTATCTCCTAGAAAATTAAGCTTAAAAGCTTCTTAAAGTAATGTTAGGAGCAGAGTTCAATCCAAATGGTATTTTAAATTTTCTAAGAAAGATTTTGCTTGTTAATTTGGAAATATAAACGTAATATTTTGAATGCAAACTACTTTTAATGTGCCTATTTATGATAGTTTTAAAGCCATCTGGTTGGTAGATTCCAGTTACTATTTTTATGACAATTTTGTTAATAACTTCTTTTGTAAGATCGTATCAATATCTACTTATTTATTTTATTTTATTTATTTATACAAGGAATTCCAACAGCTATGAATGATGCATTAAACTTTTTAGATAGCATTACAGAGCCAATTATAGGAACTCGCAAATAGAAAAATAAGTAATTTCTTTATGTATAAAGAAATTACTTATAGTAGCCACAAAGGTATTATAATCGGCTCTAACTGTACCTCTGCCCGAGAAGATTTAAATCTTTCCTAAATTTGAGTAGGACAATCATATTTATCCCTCGACCGACTGTACCAAGCCAGGTGCATCATCCTAATTACGGGTTTCTAGTTACTATCTACCGGTTATCGGTTTTTTCTCGACCGGTTTTTGTCGAGGAAATAGGACGGGAATGGGAGGGATGTGATCGAATGAAATATGGCTTGGACACTTCATAAGGATGAGGAAGTTTATTTTTTATTAAAGTTACTTGGCAAAATATAAAAATAGTTATTAGAAATGGTTTTTTTGTGATACTATCACTATGGAATAAATTTATTTATAAATAAAATATTACTATTTTAATTAGTTTATTATGGATGTGAAGGAAGACATGAGGTAGGTTTCATTGGATAACGTGACGACTTGACGAACGTTCTTTGTATGGGATTTTAAAACAGCGCGCTAAGCGGGAACTTAAAATCCTATACACTGTTAAAAATTATGTAATTTTACATGCAAAAAATTACATAATCCTGTAAAATTCCCGAAAAATTCTGGGAAATTTACGGAAAAATATGACATTTTACGTAATTCTCGTAAAAATTTACGAGAATTACGTAAAATGTCATATTTTTCCGTAAATTTCCCAGATTTTTCGGGAATTTTACAGGGTTATGTAATTTTTTTGTATGTAAAATTACATAATTTTTAACAGTGTACAAAAAATAACACTTAACGCAAACGCGTACGTCACGTCACGCTATGGAATGAAATGTACACTTGGGGTACAGAACTTTATATTCTGTAAAAACAATACAGTTTACAAAGAAAACAATTCATTTAAAAAGAACGGAGAATACTTTTCCATGCAAAAAATGTAAAACACAAACCAGACCTGAATACTCGCAAAACAAGTGCTTTCGTGTACACTTTCACACTTACACGACGTTGTTCCAATGTTGCACGAGACAGAAGCTCAACCGAACCAGTCTGTAGCCTTACCACGAGTTTGTCACTGACATGACACTGACATATTCGCTAGCATGTGCGTAACTTACTTTCTATGCATCTCGCGTACTGGCATATTAGTGCGAACGAGATGTATTGTATAGAAAGTATGTTCACAGACGTTAGGTGTCAGGTCAGTGACAAGCTCATGGTAACCTTACAGATGATAAATTTTATCAAAATCTGGTAACTTTTAAAATACTGCCTTAACAGATAGTCGGTAGAGACCCTGCCTACGAATTTTTTGGGTTAAATTCCTTGTAAAGTCATTTAACATAGCTCTTGAGCTAAAACTAGTGATCCAAAAGACTCGAGCCCTGTGAGCCTTTTTTTAGGGCTCGCCTCATTTCTTGACGCCTAAAAGGTTACAAGCCTTTTTTATTTCATTAGTAAAATAGGCTTTTAGGCGTCAAGAGATGAGGCGAGCCCTAATAAAAGAGCTTACAGGGCTCGAGTCTTTTGGATCACTAGCTAAAATAGTTAGATACAAAAATTTAATGATGCGTTTTAGACCTATGTTACTGATTTTTTTCTATCGTCCGAAAGCTATTTAAAGTTATTTAATCAGGTTTCTAATTGATAAATGTACTAAAGAGGGCCTCGAAATTGTTATTCATATTTTTTAACAACTGCATTATGATCTAAAAAACCCCTACGATTTTTCAAACACTGCTGGCCGAACCCACTGCATCTTAAATGTAGATTTACCATCAGCCATTAATCCTGTGGTTAGATCCTAGGTCATCTAACACTGGTTTTAAGGGGGGCTTAAGAACGCGCCAGACAGCCTAAGAGCCTCTTCCAGTCAACTCGGTTAGTCTCCATACAAGCTAATATGAGGGCTCTTGAGTGGGTGGCGGGTCGACGAACTCTCACAAGGCGACATGCTAGTCATACTAAATACGTGAACACTGTTTTTATAAGCTTTTATTTAAATTGCCCTGTTTGTATGTAAGTTTTTTGGTTTATTTGTTAGTTTGGGTCAAATCTTGGAAGTTACATTTGTGGGTCAAATTTAACTTCCCGGTTTCCGATACTGAAAATTTGCATACATATGTAAGTCGGGTGACAATGCAATATTATGGTACCATCGTGCTGATCTGACAATGGAGACAGGAGGACAGGTGGCCATAGGAACTCTGTGATAAAACAACGAAACCTAATTGTGTTTGGGGTTTTTAGAATTGTCCAGATGAGTATTACTTGCCTGCGGAAAGAAAAGTAAAGTCAGCGATAAAATATTGTAGCAAAAATGCCAAAAACTCGTTTTCTGTAATCCGAATTATTTCCATTGACATTACACCACACCCTAAGATTTATTTGTAATAAACGTGCTATTATTTGAGGCTACGAACTTACGAAGGTTCTAGCGGTCTTAAGGGAATAATCTGTCCCGCTGCCAGTGTTACCAACAAGAAGGAAACAGGAACTTAATTTCTCTGAAGGCAGGAACTGCACAATTTCTTTCGCCTCTTTGGAACAGAAATGTTATAGAAGCGCTGCTTTGAAACCAAAGGTTGCGGGCTCGAAACCTGGCTCGTACCAATTTAAACTTGGGACTTGAGTACTGTAAAATGTGCCTTGCTCCTCACTGCTTAATTGTGATCCAACAGATTTTATATATTATGAAAACTATAGGAAAACAATAATATGAAGGGACCACATATTTAAATTCACAAACGGGTCTACCGCGATATAATTTCATTGTTTTTACCTTAACATTTGCTGCTTGTTGACATTTGCTGAGACATCAGTCTTTCCGTAACCACAGCTTGTGCAACTCAGCTGAAACGTCGGAATTTAAGGTAAAAACAATGAAATTATATCGCGGTACACCCGTTTGTGTTATTTAATATGGGAACTAAAGGCGAGAGTTTAAAGTGTTATGAAGGGACCATCCAAAATAACTAGGGAGGTAGGTAAATAGCCTACTTCTTTTACCATAAAATCAATCCTATTTTGAAACTCTTCTTAATGGTATGACTAATGCACTTAATTTAAGTGCAATGGCGTTTGATTCTTATCTTAATTATTGGTTCTTTTTAATTAGCTACATGCAGATTTTTTACTTCTACAAACGGATTCCATTAGTTCGTTCTCCTCAAATTATTTCCTTTTAACAGCAAATTTTAACTGTCGGCATTTTCAAAGATGGTAGGTATGTACTTAAAATATTCGTAATGGTTTAAGTATGTTTGTGGTAAATTTTATTATCTTTCTTTCGTCAAGTCACTAAATATTTAAGTACCTATGATTGGAATGTACGTAAAAAGTAAAAATAAAGTAGAAAGTATGAATTAGGATTAAAAATAAATATAGTTACTAAGGTATGTTAGCAACTAATAGCAGGTCAATTCGAACGTATAGGTACTGGTATCAGAATGACATCTAACTGAAGGCAGTCAGTTATCGTGCATTTTGCTCGTACTCGTCCGTACATGTAGGTAGACTAGGTAGAGTCAGACCAAGAAAAGTCTGCAGCGGATTTGATAGCCCACGCAGTGCACGTGTTATTTTAAACGTCAAGCTTCTATGAAATTATGACGTATAAATAACACTTACACTGCGTGGGCTATCAAATTCGCTGCAGATTTTTCTTGGTCCGACTCTAATGGCGCAGGAGGAAATAACATAATTCAAATATCATTCTGATGTTAGTGTACGTTCGAATTGGCCTGTTAAGCTATCGCTAATTGTGGTTAGGATTCTTTACTCATAGTATATTTTCATTTTAATATATCTCAACCATATTTTCTTCTTTCCAGCGTTGGCGTGTGTAGCCGGGTTCCAGCAGCAGTACTTCAGGATAGTCCCCAGAAGCCTACGGGTTCACGAGGGTTCAGAGGCTGTCCTAGAATGTGCTGTCGCTAACCTGGCCGGGCAGGTGCAGTGGGCTAAAGATGGATTTGCACTTGGTAAGACCCCTTCAATTTTATTTCATTTTCATACCTCATCATCATCTTCATCATCGTCCCCGCGTTGTCCCGGTATTTTGCCACTGTTCGTGGGAGCCTGGGATCCACTTGGCATCTAATCCCAGGAATTGGCGTGGGTACTAGTTTTTACGAAAGCCACTGCCATCTGACCTTCCAACCCAGAGGGTAAACTTATTGGGCCTTATTGGGATTAGTCGGGTTTCCTTACGATGTTTTCCTTCACGGAAAAACGACTGGTAAATATCTCAAATGATATTTCGTGCATAAGTTCCAAATAACTCATTGGTACGAGCTTGGGTTTGAACCCGCGACCTCCGGATTGCAAGTCGCACGCTCTTACCGCTAGGCCACCATCAGCGCTTCATTTTCAAACCTACATACTTAATTTTTGAGCTCATTTTGATTTTCTTGTTCTTTCCATTTTTATGTTCCTTTAAGTCCATCTTTACTTCATTTTCGGCCAGATATGCTTTAGGATTATTTTGTGGATGAGCTTTTTCCGTATACGGAAGGGTTTTGATTTAAACAGTTTATGTAGGTTAGGTATATGTATATAGGAATGTTTGTGTCGTGTGTGGTAGTAGTTCAGGATAATCTCTGAAAGCCTCAGAGTTCACGAAGCTTCAGAAGCGGTCCTAGAATGTGCTGTTGCTAACCTGGCCGGGCAGTGGGCGAAAGATGGATTTGCACTTGGTATGACCCCTTCATTTTCATACCCATTTTTGAGTTCATATTGATTTTCTTGTTCTTTTCGTTTTAAGTTTCATTGTCATTTTCATTTTCGGCTAGATATGTTTCACGCCTATCTATATAAAAACTAGGCTTAGATCCTGTCCAGCCAACGATGACAACCAACCGCGATACTTTTTATCTGTCTTTAAAATAACGTACCTAATAAAGGTTTTTAGATAGAATTCACGTTTACAAACGTTTCTGCTCTTCTGGTTGTTTCTGTACTTAATTAGCTCAAATAAAAGACTGTTAGGTAATTAATTACGCAGATAATATCAATACCTTTTAAAATAATGGGATTTTCGCAATTCAAACAAAGAATATTTAATAGTTTAATTAATGTATTGATAGTGCTTCGGCAATTAAAATGATATCATAAATTATATTCGCATTGACAATCACCACTCGTGAATTGTGTACTCATTATAATAATTGGATATGAAACCTCACATATTAAATAGAATAAAGAATTCATGAGTAAATTTAAAATATTTAATAATTTTGGGTACTTACAGCTATTTATAAAATGTTTCATAATTATTAAAACTGACAAAAAGATAGGTAATTGCTTTTTTTAATAAAACGAATTTGTTCAACTATCTATAAATTAACTTAAATAACCCTTTTTTGTTGAAATACTTTTTAACATTTTTTTTTACCTGACGTTATAGTTTATATTTTAAAGTCTTAAACGCTAGGTGATTTAGCTTAGAAAGTGGAGTTTTTTACTTAATTTCATGACAATTGCAAACAATTAAGTAGTTTCTTTATTCATTACCGAGTAGGTAAAGATGTCTATAGTTACTATTACATGGGAATTATCAAAACAACACACAACAACATTTCCGTCTTCAACACTTAGATGGTGGGCAGTCCGTTTCTTTATTTATTCATTACCGAGTAGGTAAAGATGTCTGTAGTTACGATTATCAAAACAACACAACAACATTTCCGTGTTCACCACTTGGATGGTTGGCAGTCCTCAGCTGTGCGTTTCTCCAGAATCTTCCTGCCTCGCACAGCCAAACTGTGGAATGAATTGTCGCCTGCGGTATATCCGGACCGATACGACCTTCTAACCTTCAAGAAAAGATCGTATCTTAAATTCTGGCGACGCACTTACACCAACTCTGGTGTTACGGGTGTCCATGGGCGACGATAATCGCTTACCATCCGGCAATTCATCTGCTCGTTTGCCTCCTATATAAATAGTTATTTGTTTTACAAGGGGATAAAATTGTTGTTTAACCGCTCGTGCTAATATTGATACCCGAGCAAGCGAAAGATTCCAAAATTGAACCAGGAGCGTAGCGAGTGGTTCGAAAAATGGAATCTTGAGCGTTGCGAGGGTTTCAAAGCACGAGGGTTAAACAAAATTTACCCCCGAGTGAAACAAAAAATTTTTCACCACACCAACCCGAAGCAAATATTAAATGTAAAATATCAAACAAAATTAAACCAAATCAAATTCCAATGAATGTTATTAAATATTTATCATCCAAAACCATCATTTAAAAGTCAATTCTACCAGCAAACATATGAAAAACAACACAAAATTTGCATTTGATTACTTTGTCTCACACGTGAATTACTGATAGCAAAGTGCAACTTTGCTATCCGTTTTTATAGTGCATAGTAAGCCTTTCCGAGATGGTGTGGTGAAAAAAAAAACATAAACGCTAGTTTCTCATCACTTACGCCTAGTGCAATTGGCCGAGCTGTGGTTCGATGCAGTGAATGTTGCATTGTCGTTGTCAACGTCGCGTGATTTCGAATGTATTCTCTCTGGTTTGTAAGCATACAATTCTCCTTGTTTTTAAAACATGACGAAGATGATGTCATGTTTTTTGGTTCTCTGTCCATGTTCCGTAATGTTTTGACGGTTGTTTGTTACTTTTTGTCTGAGGTGTTTTAGCTTTTTTCTAGTTATTATGTACTAAAGCGCTTTCACGCTTTAGAGTTTTTAGTTCGTCACACAGGAGATAAAGATGATGATTCTGTTGGGCTACTCACTTTATCTCTCACATTGTCTAGGTTCTCTATTATTTTGTTAACGACTTTGTACAAAACTTAGACCATTTTGGATTTTAACGCATTAATTCTTTGCTCGCCACGCCTATCGTGCGCGGCGCATCATCGTGAACCTTAAGCTGCACTACTGGTACTGAACGCGTCGGTGTTATTGTCAATTTCCATAGTAAAATTAACAGTAGTGCAGCTGTCGTTGGAAATGGACTGTCACCCTTATCGGAACGGAATGCATAATGGTTGATTGTATGCATATATATTGTATGTAAATAAATGATTAAAAAAAATGGTTGATTAGGTATCGGGCTGTAGCCGCGTGCGTCAGTTGACTTCTTTGGCGGTCTGACGTTAAAATACCTATATAATAACTTAAAATTAGTTTTAGTATTTTCCACACTAAAATGGGTTGCAATAAATTCAAGTTAATGGTAACAGTAATTAATTGGATAGTCTAACACTTTAAACTCTCGCGTTTTGTACACATATTTAATTGCACAAACGGGTCTACCGCGATATAATTTCATTGTCCACAGCTGTGGTCACGGAAAGACTGGTGCAACTCAGCTGAAACGTCGGAATTAAATAAATAAAATAAATAAAAATAAAATAAATATTATAGGACAATTTTACACAGATCAATCTAGTCCTACGGAAAGCTCAATAAGGCTTGTGTTGTGGGTACTAGACGACGATATATATAATATATAACTATATATAAATACTTATATACATAGAAAACATCCATGACTCAGGAACAAATCTTTGTGCTCATCACACAAATAAATGCCCTTACCGGGATTCGAACCCAGGACCATCGGCTTCGCAGGCAGGGTCACTACTCGCTAGGCCACACCGGTCGTCAAAACAATGAAATGAATGAATTAAAGGTAAAAACAATGAAATTATATCGCGGTAGACCCGTTTGTGCAATTAAATTGGATAGTCTGTCTGTAATTCTAACATCTGTGCTGACATATCGTATCGCCACATGTGATGACGTTGGTAGTTATCTGACACGTTATATTTTTAATCCACAAACAAAAAAGACTTACTAGTGAATCAATGTTTAGATCGTATTTCACGCAAACCATTGAAATTCAGGTTTTCTCTTTATTCAAATATTTACCTATAGAATGCTATTACAAAGTCCTAAAATATCAAAGATTTTAAGTAGTTAAGTTTATAAGTAAATTGCTTCGAAAGATTTCGGCTTTTCGTAAGCTAGCTAAGAAGTAACACTTCGGAGATCGCATGAGGCTGTTTCTGGTATTAAACGTTTCTAAACGCTGTCTTTTATGACTTGGGCAGTAAATAATACAGTCATCTCTATAGGTAGCAATCTCTACGCGTCATTGATCCGTGAATTGTCATAGTTTCGCGTCGCACCCATAGCATAGTGGCCATAGTGTAATCAGCTTCTGTTTATGAAGAATGAATGAAATTCTGTAACTCAATGTATGTGTGCGCTGTGTTGTGTGTGTGTTCGTGAATTCTGTAACTCAATGTATAAGTATGTGTGCGCTGTGTTGTGTGTGTGTTCGGTCAAATACCTCAATGTATGTTCCATCTCAGTCATCTCTTGCTATCAATGGCTCCACTGATCCGTGGGTTGTCGCGTCGCGATTGCATTTGTCAGTTATGCCTGTCTTGGAGTATACTATTACTATTATTTTAATGTAAACGCTTCCTCGTGTAACTTTCGCGCTAATAAAGCAGTCAACCAGCCGTCATCTCTAGCTTTAAATGGCTCCACTGATCCGTTACTTGTTGCGCCGCAATTGCGATTGTCAGTTATGCCTGCCTTGGTGTAACTTGTGTAGGTACTGTAGGTGTCTTGTAAACGCTACCTACCTCTTGTAACTTGAGCGCTAATAAAGCAGTGAACTAGCCGTCATCTCGAGCTGTCAATGGCTCCACTGATCCGTGTGTCGTCGCGACGCAATTTCGTTTGTCAATCATGCCTGTCTTGGTGTAAACGCTACCTCTTGTAACTTGCGCGCTAATAAAGCAGTCAACCAGCCGTCATCTCTAGCTGTCAATGGCTCCATTGATCCGTATGTTGTCGCGCCAATTGCGACAGTCAGTTATGCCTGCCTTGGTGTAACTTGTGTAGGTACTGTAGGTGTCTTGTAAACGCTACCTCTTGTAACTTGCGTGTAACTTGCGCCCTAATAAAGCAGCGAACCAGCCGTCATCTTGACCTGTCAATAGCTTCACTGATCCGTGAGTTGTCCGATTGCGTTTGTCAATCATGCCTGTCTTGGTGTAAACTACACTTGTCTTGTAAACGCTACCTCTTGTAACATACGCCCTAATAAAGCAGTGAACCAGCCGTCATCTCGAGCTGTCAATGGCTCCACTGATCCGTGAGTTGTCGCGTCGCGCCAATTGCGATTGTCAATCGTGTTTGATGGCTGTCTTACCGTTCGGCTATGTGGAGTTGATTGGACTGTAAAGATATCTAGATTAACTAGATCGTGTAGGTTTTGAACTTTAAAGTTTTTGGAACACAAAAGGAGAGAAGTACTGGTTATGTAACTGACGAATAGGTAGGTAATGCTTTTTTGTTCAGAATAATAGTAATGTACATTTTATTAAACTAACAAGTAGGTAAACTTGCTTGTTACCTATTCTTATAAGAGATCTATATAAGTTATGAGAGACAGGTTTATGAAGGTTGATTATGAGATCAATTTCTCTCTGTTCCGAGTGACAAATTCACATAATCTATCAATAAAAAATCACACTTGCTATCGAACAAGCGAAGCGAGGTCTTTTTTTTGAAATATAGGGTTAAGCTTGCATGTTCCAAATATTTTTGATCAAATTTTAATATTTCTAACTTACCTATTTTCTTCCCCAGGCTTCTCGTCCGTCATACCCGGCTACCCTCGCTACACGATGATCGGCGACCGCCGCCACGGCGTTTACAACCTTAGGATAGTGAACTCGACGCTGGAGGACGAAGCGGAGTACCAGTGCCAAGTGGGGCCCGCGCAGATGCATAAGGTCATAAGGGCCAACGCGTCACTCACTGTTATAGGTAAGTGCGTTTACCTTAGGATAGTGAACGACGCTGGAGGACGAAGCGGAGTATCAGTGCCAAGTGGGGCCCGCGCAGATGCATAAATAAGGGCCAACGCGTCCCTCACTGTTATAGGTAAGTGCGTTTACCTTAGGATAGTGAACTCGACGCTGGGGGACGAAGCGGAGTACCAGTGCCAAGTGGGGCCCGCGCAGATGCATAAGGTCATAAGGGCCAACGCGTCCCTCACTGTTATATGTAAGTGCGTTTACCTTAGGATAGTGAACTCGACGCTGGAGGACGAAGCGGAGTACCAGTGCCAAGTGGGGCCCGCGCAGATGCATAAGGTTATAAGGGCCAACGTGTCCCTCACTGTTATAGGTAAGTGTGCTTACCTTAGGATAGTGAACTCGACGCAGGAAGACGAAGCGGAGTACCAGTGCCAAGTGGGGCCCGCGCAGATGCATAAGGTCATAAGGGCCAACGCGTCACTCACTGTTATAGGTAAGTGCGTTTACCTTAGGATAGTGAACTCGACGCTGGAAGACGAAGCGGAGTACCAGTGCCAAGTGGGGCCTGCGCAGATGCATAAGGTCATAAGGGCCAACGCGTCCCTCACTGTTAGGTAAGCTTTGATTTTAATTGTAGAATTTTCTTTTAAAGTAAAAAAAAAAAAAACAAAAGTAAGAGAAATATATAAAAAAGAAGGAGGATTTTGAGATGCAGTAGTGCTCTCTCTCACTGTATATAGAGCGCAATACCTTTTTAATTATGTATATCTCTCAAATTCTCTAGACAGTAATGAAAATGAGTCACTGCATTTAAAATGGGTTAGTATTCAAATATTCATACAAAATAACCCGTTTTACTGTCCTCAAGTGTATTTACCGTAGCCTTTAAAACAATGCAAATGTTACCGTTTCAGTCCCAAAAGTGTACATTAAAACTAAAATATACAAAAGACATTTTCGCCATAACTATGTGTTATTAGAAGATTTACGAGCTTCCCGTGTGTTTGAGGAGATATAATAATATTTTTGCGAACGTCGTAAAATATACGGAAGATACGACGTAAAGAGAACAGCCTATTCGCTTTATGATAACTGCTGCGTTTACTGAAACCTTTTAGAGGGTGTTATCATAAAGTCATATCTCCATCAATTTTGGTGTAACATAAGCCTTTTTTGATTTTGAACAGTGATTTGCAAAGGTGTCTAAGCATAAAAGCATAACGAAGTTTCTGTTTTAGAATGACATAAGCCTTTTGATTAGGACAGTGATTGGCAACTTTACTGTGAAGACAAAGAGTAAGAGGTCTACGTTTAAGCTTAATATTTCCTTACGCCATTTTTAGGGTTCCGTACCCAAAGGGTAAAACGGGACCCTATTACTAAGACTCCGCTATCCGTCCGCTATAACAACAAATACTAAAAACAAAATAAAATAAAGATTTAAGTGTGGCTCCCATACATCAAACGTGATTTTTGATCGAAGTTAAGCAACGTCGGGCGGGGTCAGTACTTGGATGGGTGACCGTTTTTATAGATAATAGTACGGAACCCTTCGTGTGCGAGTCCGACTCGCACTTGCCTGGTTTTTTATAACTTGGAAAGACAAGAGTGTTTATACTGTTGTACTGTTTAACTCTTTGAACACCAAAGACGTCAACTAACGCGTGCGGCCACAGCCCAATATCAACCTTGCGAGCATATGTTTAAAATGAATGGTTCCGCCATTTCGAAAAAGATCCAATAACTGAATCGACAAAAAAATCTATTTAACCATCGAACCTGCTCACAAAATTTCACAGAGATAGGTTGAAAATTGCGGCCTTTAGAAGAGAACATAAGGACATAGTAAAAGACATTAAAAGAGCCCAAAAAAAAGTAGATTTAAAAACAGTCTGAAAAGGTATCTCTTGAATACTCTATAGATGTGTTACCCTACAGAGTATTCATGACATACCTACCTAAGTATTATAACTCCCAATGTAAGCCTATTATAATATTTAAATTTAATTAAGTATAGTATAGTGGGACTCCACAGTCAAACAAAATGTAGTTTTCTGGAGCATTGTCCTTAGCAAAAATGTTGTTACTTCTTGTGTAATAAATAACTAAATAAATATAAAAAAAAACTTACGAAATCATTTTTGCCCAAGCTGAAAAGGAGATCTTCGCTAACGTTCGGTCAACTAAATAAGTGGGCTGTTCCCACCACACCATTGTTGGCACAGTATAATTAAAGGACAGTACAGAACAAACATGCCTTGAGTTACGTGGGTAGCGTTGTAATAGCTTCGTGATATACTGAGCGTTCTAAATTTGTGTAAATCTTGAGGGAAATTTTGGTCTACGAATACGATGATTTATGTACCTATATTGAGTGATTCCTCTTAAATTAACTTCTAATTGTCAAACAATAATAGGGATAAAATATGTATTATAGGTAGCTTATGTTTTGATTTTTAATACACTTTAAAGTGTATTCTAAGACGCAATGTATTGCAAATTTTATTATGTTCAAAGCGTGGCAGGCAACGGCAAAGGCACTGATTACAGCGTCTATGGAAAATAATATTTAATTTGTATGAAAAATTGAAATTCTAAATATAGTTTGTCAATGGACTGTCACATTTCAATCATAGACAGAGAGAATCATACTATCTTTGTCTTACACTAGTACTAGCACCCAAAAGAAAAGGATGAGTATAGTCTTCCTGGTTCTTACTGACTGACAAATTGGTTTTACCAACTATATTCCATAATTTTTCAAAGTTGTTACTCATAAGTCATAATATATCGTTTGAGGAGTACTATATTATACGGTTTAATTATTTGCTTGTGTTACAGGGAACACCCAGTATGTAGGTACTAATTTTTAATACTTATCAACAATTTCAAAAACAGGTTATAATAATCCCTCCTTCCTCGAATTTTCGATCAATTGCCAACGTCCACCATGTAAAGCGATCCATTTTACAGTCCCTGTTAGACCTAATTTGCTTACAGGATCCAGGCCAATCGCCGTCTGACCTAAATTGCTAAAACATTGCCTAGGCACTAACGCAATCAAGCTGAAAGGGCTAAGACTAACAACTAAAGTGGAATGGCGTTTCGTTAATGTTTTTCTGAAAAAAAAACGGACAAGTGCGAGTCGGGCTCGCCCACTGAGGGTTCCGTACTTTTAGTATTTTTTTGTCAAAATTTCAACTGTCTAGCCATCACGGTTCATGAGATAAGCCTGGTGACAGACAGACAGTGGATGTCTTAGTAATAAGGTCCCGTTTTTACCCTTTGGGTACGGAACCCTAAAAAAATCCCATCACCCAACTCATACAAGCGACTGTCTCAGCATCTTCAATAAATATTTGTAAGATAAACCAACTGCAAAAAACCACAAAGAAAACTTTGCTCAACTAAATTCAAGAGCTCAAGTTTCAGTCTTCATAAATATCTGACCGAGGAATTTGCGCCGTATAAAAGCATTCTTCAGGATTTTCAGTCTCAGTGAGATCTAGATCTTGTTCAGTTCCAATTTCAGTGCTTGTAAACAAAGGCACTTTTTCAGCTTGAGCGCAGACATATTTTTAAATAGACACATCATGTACCGCAAATTATGTGAAAGCGTAGAAATGATCTGACATTTGTATATATTACTTTTTAATTTAGTGTAAGTTATGTTATGTATTTTTAATTTTATTTTGTATTGTATATTTTGACGTGTGTTTTTGACATAAATGGTATTGAAATTGAAATTATTCGCTAACATATATCAGCTCGACACTGATAATACAGTCGTCGTAAGGCTATGGTTTCCGAAAATAAAAGATACTGGACTTTTCTGATTATGACTTATATTTTCCAAAATCGCTCCCAATGTAGTTTTAGCCTGTTTTAAAATATTAGTTAGAGCAGCGTTACTAACTTTCGTGGACAATAAACAAATAATAGTTATTTATATAAAAACCTATTAGATTATGATACCGTATTTTTTAAAATTTATTATTTGTATCTCCTTTGTTGGAATAACAGGCCTGTAAATCCCGGTCTTTTGATAGGCTTGCGTGGGGATATAGATCCAACAGGTAGAGGCCCTTTGGAGATCTTTAATGTCATGTAGAACGCCTACTGGAACCCGTTTATTATTATATATTAAAATTTATTTATTATTAAAAGAGAAGTTACATTAATTATTGTTACTTATCAGTCAAACTGCATAGCGGTTGCGTAGTCTATTCAAAAATATATCTCCAAAACTCTCGTTGAGTTATACCATCCGCGGACGCAATCTCGCCCGGTATAAAATTTGCAAGATAGTATGAGAAAAGTTATGCTTACGCCCTAACCCTTCTTAAATATTGATATAACGATACCCATATAGCTTTGCGATAAAAACGCGCGGGGTTCCGCAGGGGTCAGTGTTGGGACCTTTTTTTTTAAGGCCGAACTTTTTACGATAGCAGGCGTGGCTCACTCCGCGATTTCGTCGCTTTGCTACAGGTAGCTAAAAGTACATCCGTTCCACACCAATTTTGGTGGCTAGCCATAAGCCGCGCGTGGCGCCGTCGCCACCTAGCGGCCATATCTGTCCTGATCGTAACAGACGCGTTTTGTTAGAGAGTGAGTCTTCTGTACCTGGTACTATTATTTATTCTGTGACGATAGTGGGAAAGAGGAAGTAGATGCCGTAGCCTAAATGCATTTGCAACTTTAGACAATTGTCCGTAATAGAGTGAAATAATTACCTATATAATTTTTCGTTAAACTGCTTAAATATTTATCCATATGTTCTTAGTACCATCGTCCACACTGTTAACTGTCCATCGGTGGAGCTTTATTATGCCTTTTGTAATAAGGTCCACTGATGTATAGTTAAGAGGGTTGCTGTTTGTACAGTACATTCACCTGCAATAATATGTTACACCACGGAGGCCGCAAAAATATCTGACACGATCTTATTTGTAGAGCCATAACAGCGTGTCACATATTTTTGCGGCGCTCGAGGAGTAACATATTATTGCAGGTGACTGTACCTACAGGAGCCTTTAAATTTGATCATCATCATCTTCCTCTCGTTGTCCCGGCATTTTGCCACGGCTCTTGGGAGCCTGGGGTCCGCTTGGCAACTACTTAATCCAAGGAATTGGCGTGGGCACTAGTTTTTACGAAAGCGCCTGCCATCTGACCTTCCAACCCAGAGGGTAAACTAGGTCTTATTGTCAGTCCGGTCTGCTCACGATGTTTTCCTTCACCGTAAAGAGACTGGTAAAATGTAAAATGATATTTCGAACACAAGTTTCGAAAAACTCATTGGTACGAGCCGGGGTTTGAACCCGCAACCTCCGGATCCTTTAAATTTGATTAAGATTTGATATTTATTGTTATGACACGACCTTCACACAACTCGCCATACATTTTGCGCGCCCCAATCAGTGCGAGCTATCATATCTTACCTGTATCAATATCGGAACAATTAGCTCTATGCTATTAATACCTTTTTAAAATCGGAACTTCTCTTCGGTTTGAAATCGTATTGTTATCATTACACAAACCGTAAATAAATAATTATTGAAAAGGGACCCCACAAAAAGCAAAGTATCGGAAATATTTCTAAAAAGTTATTGATAGCGGGTCAAACGGGGCCAATAAAACCAGGGGTCGGAGGACACGGCGACCAACAGTTTACGATCCCTGATAGTAAACATTATTGAGTGGGGTCGGCAACATTTTATTGGATTATTAGCAAATATAAAATTATTACTGGAGTTGAACTTTTGGTTGTAAATCATAGTGTAAGATAGCTTTTCTTTTGTGCCTTAATGTGGTTTATTTGTATTTACCTGTAGTTTTTATATATCAACGGGAATGCACTTATTTTTTGGCCAACCTGTATAGTAACATTAGTGACTAAAATCAGCCACTATTTATGAAACGTCAATAATATTTGTTTCCTTAATGTTAGTATGAGAAAAAAGACGATGACGTTTCTAATATGATTCTGTCAAAAGTGACATTTCTTCAACCAAAAACGTCAATTTTGACGCTGACAGATCAGTATCATGTTGGTAACTGATCTAATAACAAATACTCGAATTAGCCTGACATCTTTAGCACAGTAACCATGAAAACTACCATACGTAGTTAATACACCCATTCCTTAGTAGATAATTTTTGTTTAGGCCAAAAACACCAGCCAAGTGCGAGTCGGACTCGCGCACGAAGGGTTCCGTACCATTACGCAAAAAACGAGAAAAAATCACGTTTGCTGTATGGGCTTAAATAGTGATTTTACTTTGTTTTTAGTATTTATTGTTGTCGGCAACAGAAATACATCACCTGTGAAAATTTCAACTGTGTAGCTATCACGGTTCATGAGTTACAGCCTGGTGACAGACAGACGGACGGACAGCGGTGTCTTAGTAATAGACTCCCGTTTTTACCCGTTGGGTACGAAACCCTAAAAAGCTCCATATTCCTCAGTCCCCAAAAGTATCTCCGTATTCTTTCACCCGTAGATATATTATCCGTAACTGACATTACTTTTAATGTCCATTGTTTACTTTAACGACGCACCTGAGCAGAAAGGATTGTCTGCAAAACCTTTATTTTTATGCCGAAACTAACTCTTTCCAAATGGGCAGAGATAGGCCCCTGTGTTGGGCACTTGGTTTATTTTACGGGTTTTGTTTAGAACCGGGACCGTTACCGGTATAACTAAAAATCAAAATGTCTCATAGCTTTCACATTATTTCTTGATATTATAGAATAGTATTTAGGTAAGGATAATGATTGATCAAATTAGCTAAATAAATTGCAAAAATATACATAAACAACCAAGATACCGACGTTGAATACCGGTTACTTTGTATGAAAAATGGTATTCGGTCCCTGGTTTAGAATGGGTAATGGTCAGTGAAAAATGTTTTTTGCAAGATTTTAGTTAAGGTCAGCTAAGGGAAACATACTTTATTTTTCTCGGGGTAAGAGAAACCGTATCAGAAAAGTCCTTCTACGTAATTTTTTTTATGTTAATATTATTTTATGTATGAATTAGCTTTATTTTTAGTATTATAATTTAATTTAGTGTTTAATATCTTTAAGTATCTCTTACTGTTTATTTTCCGTAAAAGTGTCCATCTTCCCCCATAGTGCCTCTGATCCCACCTGACCTTAGGCACTTAGATATTCGTAAAACTTAGCAAACCTTTCTTAAATTGTGTCCCTTTCTGACAAACTCAGAGGTCAAAATGTGTGATAAAGATAAAAGATAAGATGTTGCTTTTGTCCATGGGCGACGATGACCGCTTCCCATGAGGCGGCTCGTCTGCTCGTTTGCTGAAAAAAGATTGTCAAGGTCTTGGTATAACACGTGTAAATAACGCCTTTTATCAAAATGTTGAAGACCCCTGACAATTAATAGCTCAAACGAATAAAAATACTAAATTTATTTATTATTAATTTAGAAACTCTTTACAAAGGTTAAGAATGATATGTGACGTCCCACGGGTAAAGGTACCTTATGGCGGTTGGGGCTTACGCTATTATTAAATTAACGCCGCTCCAATATTATTGCGGCGCTATGCGACGTAAGCGCCAGCCGCCATAAGGTACCTTTTGCCGTGGAACGTCACATATAAATAGAAATACATACCTATACTTATCACACGATATAACACGAGTTTGACACTTGACACTATATATTCGCTAATGTCTTCGTACCTAACTTTCTATACATCTCGCTTGCACTAACATGTCGATACGAACGATATGCATAAAAAGATTAGAAAGTAAATTACGCACAGCACACGCTAGCGAATATTTATTATGTCAGTGTCCAACTGATGGTAAGGCTACTGTTCCTTCTTGGTAACGAAGATAACACTATCATAAAGTCATAATTTATTTTTATCTAAAACAGATGTCGTTAGCTCAAGTTTTTTGCTGACGCCATTTTTAAAGTTAAGATAATAATGATTCCAAGAAGGATTACTTTATTATCATGCGTTTATGTAAAAAATTGGTTGGCAACCGATCGTACCCAGAATTAAAGTGCGTTTGTTAGTTTTTACATAAATAATGTTGCGGACATTTTTTACAATCTTTGACTAGTACTAATTTATATTAAGGTACCTTTCGGATCCTCACAATTATGTAATTTTTTTTTCATGATTAGAGCAAATTTTACGTCGGTCGTCCCGTTTTTGAACTATAATAAAAAAACTGAATAAGCAATTTTTTTTGCACAAACTCTTGGAATGGAGCAAACTCGAATTACACTAATTTAGTACCTACCAAATGAAGGTATTATTAAGGTACCTTTCGGATCCTCATATGACAATTTTTATCATGATTAGAGCAAACTTTCCGTCGGTCGTATCGTTTTTGAACTATAATAAAAAATCTGAAAAAGAGCAAAAATTTTTTCACAACTCCTGGAATGGAGCAAACTCGGATTAAGTACGCTAATTTAGAACCAAATGAAGGTATTAAGACGATTTCCAGCTTGCTGGGAATTAATTCCTGGAATAGTACATTGTGCAACATGGGGCGTAAGTTAAATATTGCAAACGAGAGTAAGTTAAATCGCGACGGCTTGCCGGAGCGATTTATAGACTCGAGTTTGCAATATTATTACGCCCCAAGTTACACACAATGTTTTTCATCACACTTGCGATACAAAAATGAAGTATAAAGACAAAAAAATGTTAATTATGGTACTAAAAACTTCATTACCCCCTAGGGAAAACGCTTTTTCTATTACTCCCGCTAAGCCTGCGTGCAATTACTGAGCGAGTGTGATGAAAAAAATCTAATTTGACTGGCCTATCACGCTCTTCTTCTTCCTCGCGTTATCCCGGCATTTTGCCACGGCTCATGGGAGTCTGGGGTCCGCTTGACAACTAATCCCATGATTTGACGTAGGCACTAGTTTTTACGAAAGCGACTGCCATCTGACCTTCCAACCCAGAGGGTAAACTAGGCCTTATTGAGATTAGTCCGGTTTCCTCACGATGTTTTCCTTCACCGAAAAGCGACTGGTAAATATCAAATGATATTTCGTACATAAGTTCCGAAAAACTCGTTGGTACGAGCCGGGGTTTGAACCCGCTACCTCCGGATTGAAAGTCGCACGCTCTTACCGCTAGGCCACCAGCGCTTATCACGCTATCGAATGAAATTTATTTACATAAGGGCAGCATAAGGGGTACAGAAAAAGTTTTTAAAGAAGTACCTAACCACAAAATTTATAATTACCAAGGTTTGTAATTCTCTAATATAAACTTAACAAAGAAGCTTAATAAAGGTCAAAGATATCCTGAACACGATGTCACGAAATACGCGCTAAGAAGCAAAGCCTTCAAAATATTGAACTTCTGAAGTTTGTATTGTTAATGTTTTCAACGTCCCTTTATTGTCTCTTAGGTATTGATCACTTGCTTATAGATGGTGCGTATGATAGCGAGGCTACGAAGATACATTATGTATCAGAACGAAAGGCAAAGAAAGAGACCCATTAATGTTTAAGTCATACTGAGCAACTTTTACTATGGGACCAACCCCGAAAACGCGGAAAAAAATTGGTTGTTTCATACATTTTGCTGGTCTGATGTTGAAATTTCCTATGGGAGAGTCAATTTTTTTTTCGCGATTTCGGGGTTGATCCCATAGTAAAAGTTGCTCAGTATGACCTAAACATTAATGAGTCTCTTTCTTTGCCTTTCGTTCCGATACGTACTGGATAGCAAGGAAAGACGGTGACAACCTCGAAAAGCTTTTTGTGACCGGCAAAGTGGATGGGAGAAGGCCTGGACGTGGACGCAGTCCAATACGTTGGTCTGACCAGATCCGCGCCGCTCTTGACTCCACAGCTCACATGGCTCTCCACACCAGCAAAGACAGAAACAGATGGAGAAAGATCGTAAGAGAGAAAGTGATACAAAAAGGAGGTCACGACCCTCAATATTGAGGAATACGACGATGATAGCGAGGACAAATGGGAATACACCATTAATAATACTTCTCAAACTAAAAACCTTCAATATACTTCATAATCATAACCCTCATAACTCCCGCTTGTAAAAATTCCGCATAAAACTAAAAGGCCTTTCGACTTAACCCGTTATAATCAAAGGGATAGTTTTTGTAAAGGGTTTAACCCTTCGCCGAGTTTATGGCCCGGTTCAAAGGTTGTAGATGATAGGGTAGTGATGGGGCGTATCGATTTTTTGCGACGTGTTTTCATTTTGCGGGGGAGAGGTTATCGTGGAGTGTTAGTGGAAAGCGGTGGAGAATTTTGGAGAAGCCGAAAAAGTGTCGTAGGATAAAAATGTGATAGATGAATTCTATGTACTACGACAGCAAATTGCAAAGGAATTACAAGCACAATTCTCATCACCTGCACTTATACCTATATGCTACGCTGTATTTATTGTATTAGCTTAAAGGATTTTTGCTGTCAACATACTTATTTATTTAACCTTTATTGCAATATGGACTGGCCCACTACTTTTGATGTGCGAACGAAAAACCGACACCGTTGCCATCCCATCGCCATCCCGCCGCGATATAAGCCATCCGACACCACGACCCTCTCTACACGCTGGCCCATCTTAGTGCGCCAGCATGATGGCTCATCGTGTAGAGGAGCCATGGTATAATAATATATTTCTCCTGGTACTCTCTTCCTGTCTTTTCGTGGTCACGTGACTGACACAAGCCTACGTCATCATGCGACAGCGCTATATGATAATATGCGATAGCGCTATATAAAGTGGCAATGTTATTGTGACGTAGGCTTGTGTCACTCTGGGAAGAGAAGACCATGTTTTATTAGACTATGAGAGGAGCCATGAAGCCGATGGTCCTGGGTTCGAATCCCGCTAAGAGCATTTATTTGTGTGATGACACAAATATTTGTTTCTGAGTCATGGGTGTTTTCTATATTTATAATTATGTATTTATCTATATAAGTATGTATATCGTCGCCTAGCACCCATAGTAAGCTTTGCTTAATTTGGGGCTAGGTTGATCTGTGTAAGATGTCCCCTAATATTTATTTATTTTATTATAATAATCCAGTAACTTTGTCGAATTTTGTAACCTGGCTCTTTTGCGTCAAATCCGGTAGTTCTGATTTTTGCAGACTTGTTTATGATGTTGGCCCAATGAATAATCCAAGTTTGTGACTTGGAGCGCCGAACGCAACTTTGTCAACCCTGTTTTGGGGGGGTACGATCTTGTGGCTACCGGGCCAAATCAGCTTTGATTGACCTTAGAAACAATTGTGCCAACCGGCATCGCCTGCGACAAAAGTGTATACTCACTGCACTTACTTAGCCTACGAATACAAGTTCGAAAAAATTATACATTTTGAAATTATCATATCATTGAAAAAATTATCTCGGAAAATATTAGATGTACAGAGACAATTCTAATGTCTTATTGTAGCATTGACGCAAATGCAAAATGTATAATTTTACTGTATTATAAGGTGTAAGAACAAAAATATTCAAAATCGCTAAAACACATATTTGTTTGGCCTCGTAACTGCCATGATGCCAGCAGGTAGCTAAGTTAATGATCAAGACAAATAAAACTATTATCCTTCAAAGAAAGTCATTCCCAAACTTTTAATCCATTATACCCATAACCCTCAAACTTGGGCATAAAATAAATTCATAGACCCATTACCTTAAACTGAACCGCAATAAAAAATCTCATTCTCCTTATCGATAAATTTTATCGACTTTTCCCCTCACTCGCAATAATAGCTAGACTATTTTATAGTCGATAGCCTTTTATTCAAATATAGGCCGGATCCAATAAGCAATTGTGCCTTCTATATATCTTGGACCTCGTCTGACCTCCGAATAACCTTACTAACATTACCAAAGAAAAATCTACTTTATACCTTCACGAAAAGAGTCCAGAATCGAAGAACGGAATTCACGTCGCTTACGTGACAAGCTTTTTTCGTGAAGTACTCAAACCTTTTTCGATTTTTAACCTTATTCTGAATTACGTAGGGTTGAAATTATTTTAACCAGTTTATGTCACTTACGCACGGGAATGTCGTAAGGAAATGTAGGAGTATTTTTAACTGTATGACTTTTACCGTAATATATTAGATTTCATAGTTTATTCAGGTACTAGAAACCTTTCCGTATAACAATATACGTTGAGCTTCGTTTATGGGAAATTATACGATAGTAGCCTCACCACGAGTTTGACACTAACATAATTCTCTAACGTCTGCGTAGTTTTCTTTACATCTAATATGCCAGTACGAGCGAGATGCATAGAAAGTAAGTTACGCACACGCTAGTAATTGTAGTATAAAGAAATTAGAGCGAGTAGAAGATTTACATACAAAACCTAGCCCTAGCCTAAACTCAAAACTAGGTACCATCCATAACAAATCGAGATCAAATTAGACCCGTACGGCTACCACCAGTTTTGACATTGACAGATACGCTCGCGTCTACGTAAATTACTTTCTGTACATCTCGTTTGCACTAATATGTTAGTACGAGCGAGATGCATAGAAAGTAAGTTACGTAGACGTGAGCGTATATGTCAATGTCAAAACTGATGGTACACGTAGGTACCGTTCGTTCTCATTTTATCACTACACCTTATAAAACAAAGTCCCCCACCGCGTCTGTCTGTTTGTATGTTCGCAATAAACTCAAAAACTACTGAACGGATTTTCATGCGGTTTTCACCTATCAATAGAGTGATTCTTGAGGAAGGTTTAGGTGTATAATTTGTCAACCCGTGCGAAGCCGGGGCGGGTCGCTAGTGAATTAAAAAACTTTTTCTAAACAATGGAATATCTAGACACGAGTTAATACTGTAGTTTAATTTATGATACAAATTATTAGAGCAAATGCTAAAACAAATATAACTTTTAGTTTGAAATTTGAAAACATCTACGTGCTCGTGTTTTATCTTTATTAGTTTTTAGCAGGGGTCGGAAACCAGTATTTGCTCCATACAAAAATACCGGTATAAATACGTTTTTTTTTTTAAATTTCTTCTTCGTTCTTTGGTTTATTATTTCATTTTTAATAGGACAATCCATTAACACAAAGTTGTTATCTAAATACATGATTCAGTCCTACGTAAAGATTATAAAATCATTCAAAATATTGGGCTATTACGGGGTTTTTAAAAAATACCGGTTCCGAGCCCTGGTTTTTAGTAATTTTTAGTTTTAAGTGCTTTTTAGCGGTTAGCATTATTTGAATAAGTATCAAGTAGGAAATCGTGCGAAATGAGCTTGAGACACTTTTAGGGTTCCGTACCCAAAGGGTAAAAACGGGACCCTATTACTAAGACTTCCCTGTCCGTCTGTCCGTCTGTCTATCACCAGGCTGTATCTCATGAACGGTGATAGCTACATTTGAAATTTTCACAGAGGATGTATTTATGTTGCCGCTATAACAACAAATACGAAAAACAGAATATAATAAATATTTAAGCGTGGCTCCCATACAATAAACGTGATTTTTTTGCCGTTTTTTGCTGAATGGTTACGGAACGCTTCGTGCGCGAGTCACACTCGCACTTGGCCGGTTTTTTTGTACTTTTCACCTATTTTGTTTCACTAAATCAAGATAAGTACAATGCTAAATATTTATGACTATGACAGACTGTCGGCCCAACTTTTTGGCATCAAAGTTAACTGAAGCAAACTAAAATATGTATGAAAAGTCGCTTCGTATTGTTCCGCTGTACAAAATGGGCAGAAACTGCAAAAATATTCAACAAATTTACAAGCGGGGCGAATAGAGCGCTTCAAGTGAAATAGGTAAATGTTACCAGTGAAACATTGTATGAGATATTGAGAATTTGTTAAAAAATACAGTAACCCCTTAAGCGCTACTTGCACCATTCCACTAACCCGGGGTTAACCGGTTAAACCTGGAGTTACCATAGTTACCAGTACAATTTGAGACTGGTTTATGGTTTAAAAGCTTAACCCCGGGTTAGTGGATTGGTGCAAGTGGTCCTAAGAGTCACGCGAACTTACAGGCCAATTCTAGTTTTGGTTATTAGATCTGATGATACTGATCTGTTAGCGTCAAAAGTGACGTTTTTGATCATAGAAATGTCACTTTTGACCCTCACAGATCAGTATCATATTGGAAACAAATCTAAATTAAACTTTCGTAAGACATAATTATTTTAAACTGTTTAGACGACAACGGTTTCACTCACTTGATTTTTTTTGTCGAAACATGTCGCCAATATAGAGACTAAAAATTCAAGTGAGTGAAACTTAGTGTCTTTAGGTACTTAATTTAAGTAAACAAATAATTTGTAAATTTTCAGGTAGTTATAACATTTATTGATAAAGATATTTTGAGTTGTTTGTGTTCGTCCGACCCACATATATTTTGTTTTTGCCGCTATAATTTTTAATAACTTCAAGAAATTAGAGCGAATAGTATTTTACATACAAATCTTCTACTCGCTCTGTAGTATTTTCCTTACCTATATATCTACAATAAGCTGCAGAAATAACTGATCCCCTGCATAGAAACATTTGCTTGGGGGTCAGTTATCTACGTAAATAGATAATTGTAAGACGGCGTCTCTTTTCTCTTAAGTATATAAAAGAGGATTGCAACGCGTTAAACAAATACGGTCAAATGAAAGCCTTCGCCAAGCAAACAGCTGAATGACAAGTCCTATAAAAACTATCGGCAAAGCCTTAAACAGCCAATCCCTAAAGAACACGGACTATTTCAGAACTATCCTAGTGACTGGTAGCGACGTGGGGAAGTTTAGTGATGGGGTCGTTGCCGTTGTCGATAATAGAGAAATAATTACCGAATTTTTTTTCTTGTCAGTTACGTAACCTGAAATTAATGTAAAACAAAGAAGTAAAGAAACCTATATTTTAAAGTGAAATCACATACATGATTATATCTTATAGGTACCTTCTTATATTTTAACATTTTTGAGTCATATTATATTTTCGTAATCAATAACAATTTTTAGTAGGTATAATTCTACAAAATATTATATATGGTTGACTGGTAGAGAATGCCATTTGGCATTAAGTCCGCCATTTGTACATTTTTGTATATACTTTGTGCAATAAAGTTTAAATAAATAAATAAGTAAAATATTTACTGTTTGTTTGTAAATTCTTATCTCCAAATGACATAAAGGTTTCTAACAGATTTAATGACTAACTATCGACTAAGCCCACGGTGTAAGAACACGGGCTATTTTAAAACTATCCTACTGAATAAACTTGGCGACGTGAGGATGTTTAGGTAGTGATGTGATCGTGGCCGACAATTTTGAAAGATTACCAGAAATTTAAGGAGTGACACTTCCTTGTTAATTACCTATATTAACGTTTAAACCAGTGTTCCTTAAAATGCTATCAAATTAAATTAAAATGTAACTTTTATCCGCCACTTCGGCGGAAAAAAAAACCAATATTTTATTAAGAGCGCTCTTACAAGAAAAGTCGAAATAATGCAAAATTGATGATACTAGTCGACGAAATTCAGGACTTTGCGCTCATTATTAGAAACAATGAGTACTTGTTCCAGTAAAAGCGTCTTCTTATCTTTATAAATGTCGTTGTAAATATTAGAAAAAGGACTTATTAAATTAGTAATGATTTTTTTTCTGATGGTCGTTTCCGAAAAACCCCGTGAAGCACTGAATGGCGAGCTCTTATTTGGAAATGTTGAGAATTTTACTCTGCTAAACCTGGCTATTTTGTATTACTAATACCCTGTACTTTAGGCATATCAAACTATATTTTTCCTACATACCTTTGAGAAAGAGAAAATCAAAGTAAAACGAACTCGATTTTCTCTCCGAAACAAGTGTCAATTCCTACGAAAATCTACTTAATATCGAAGTCATTTTCATACTCAAGCAATCTGCAACGTTTGCTTATACTGTTGGTATACATTAGTGTTTATGAAATTCTACTATAATTTTTTGGCAATTTTTTGAAAACTACTCTATATTACCGATGACGCGCGCTGCGCCAGCTCAGTGCCGCGGCAGAGCTTGTAGAGGCAGGACGTGTGTCGGTCGGCTCCGCACATTTTCAACGGCGACGACGAGGTTTTTTATCATTGTGTGCGGCGGGCGCCGTGTAAAACGCTATACTGTGTGCGTGTAAACCGCAACGAGAGACTTTGATCCTAGCACCGTTTTTATAGTATTATAATTTATAATGGTACAGTTTAATAAACTACCGGACAGGATTAAAAATATTTGAAACGACCTGACATTCTATATGTATTTATTTGACTCAAGATAGTACTCAGGGTCTGATGATGGAGCCGGAAGGTGGGCACCGGTACCAATCAACCATGCCACTAAACCACTTTGTGTTTAGGCTCGTTTTATTCATCTCAACAAGATCTTTGACACAAGATAGTACTCAGGGTCTGATGATGGAGCCGGAAGGTGGTCACCGGTACCAATCAACCATGCAACTAATTCACTTCGTGTTTGGGCTCGTTTGATTCGGCTCAACAAGATCTTTGACTTAAGATAGTACTCAGGGTCTGATGATGGAGCCGGAAGGTGGTCACCAGTACCAATCAACAATGCAACTAAACCACTTCGTGTTTAGGCTCGTTTTATTCGTCTCAACAAGATCTTTGACTTAAGATAGTACTCAGGGTCTGATGATGGAGCCGGAAGGTGGTCACCGGTACCAATCAACCATGCAACTAAACCACTTCGTGTTTGGGCTCGTTTGATTCGTCTCAACAAGATCTTTGGCACAAGATAATACTCAGGGTCTGATGATGGAGCCGGAAGGTGGTCACCGGTACCAATCAACCATGCAACTAAACCACTTCGTGTTTAGGCTCGTTTGATTCGTCTCAACAAGATCTTTGACACAAGATAGTACTCAGGGTCTGATGATGGAGCCGGCAGGTGGTCACCGGTACCAATCAACCATGCCACTAAACCACTTCGTGTTTAGGCTCGTTTTATTCGTTTCTATAAGATCTTTGACACAAGATAGTACTCAGGGTCTGATGATGGAGCCGGAAGGTGGTCACCGGTACCAATCAACCATGCAACTAAACCACTTCGTGTTTGGGCTCGTTTGATTCGTCTCAACAAGATCTTTGGCACAAGATAATACTCAGGATCTGATGATGGAGCTGGAAGGTGGCCACGGGTACCAGTCTACCATGTAACTGAACCACTTCGTGTTTGGGCTCGTTTGATTTGTCGCAACAAGATCTTTGACACAAGTTAGTACTCAGGGTCTGATGATGGAGCTGGACTGTGGCCACGGGTACCAGTCTACCATGTAACTGAACCACTTCGTGTTTGGGCTCATTTGATTCGTCGCAATAAGATGTTTGACACAAGATACTACTCAGGGTCTGATGATGGAGCTGATGATGATAGACAGGTACCCGTCGCCACCTTCGCGCTCCATCATCAGACCCTGAGTACTACCTTGTGTCAAAGATCTTGTTGAGATGAATAAAACGTGCCTAAACACGAAATGGTTTAGTTGCATGGTTGATTGGTACCGGTGACCACCTTCCGGCTCCAACATCAGACCCTGAGTACTATCTTGTGTCAAAGATCTTGTTGAAACGAATAAAACGAGCCTAAACACGAAGTGGTTTAGTTGCATGGTTGATTGGTACCGGTGACCACCTTCCAGCTCCATCATCAGACTCTGAGTATCACCTAGTGTCAAAGATCTTGTTGAGACGAATCAAACGATCCTAAACACGATGTGGTTTAGTTGCATGGTTGATTGGTAATGGTACCTTCCAGCTCCATCATCAGACCCTGAGTACTGTCTTGTGTCAAAGATCTTGTTGAGACGAATCAAACGAGCCCAAACACGAAGTTGTTTAGTTACATGATAGACTGGTACCCGTGGCCACCTTCCAGCTCCATCATCAGACCCTGTGTATCTTCAGTGTCAAAGATCTTGTTGAGACGAATCAAACGAGCCTAATCATGTTACTACATGGTTGATTGGTATCCGTGACCACCTTAATCATCATCAGATCCTCAGTACCAGTTCGTTTTTAAACCCTCGTTGATACAAACTTTACAACCTATAGGTACCAAATGCAATGACGAAACATGTAAATGAGCGAGTAGGTACCTATAATTTCTTTCGAGTAATATACCTTCATAAGTACAAGTATGGGGCTATTCATAAATTACGTCGTTTCAAATGGGAGGAGTGGGGGGGGGGGGGGGGGGGGGTCTGGACATCGGATGATGGTAACATGACGTAGGAGGAAACAGATTCATCCGAAGCTTGATTTTTGGATGATTTGAGGGGAGGGGGGGTCAAAAATCGTCAAAAATAGATGACGTAATTTATGAACAGCCCCTATGTACATTTGCACTGCATTTAGTATTTTCGTACTTACCAAATAACAGTTTTAGAACTTTAAAAGTTAAGTACAGTTAGTGTTGTTATGGTTGATTTCAATATGCTTCGCGAACGATCAAGAATGTTTAATCCATCATTGTAGTGCGAGTGTGGTAGAAGGGATCGGCGTACTGAGCTCGCACGGCCTGCCGCAGCGCGTAAAATACCTAAACTCGCTCAACGCCGAAATGTAATAGCGCTCTTAAGTACCTTCTTATAAGGGATTGATAGAAAAAAATCCCATATTAGCTTAGTTCTCTCGGGGTCTCTCGACGAGTGTGTACAGCCGGAATAAGAGTTGAAAAGAATCATAAGGTTGAAAGTGTTTAATTAAGGACTTTCACGCGGATTCACGTTTACACTTTACACATTACGGGTCTGATTACACATTCAGTATAAATAATATTAGCCGTTAGAACAATAGCAACGACACGTTACTAAATCCGTCTTTATCGTGGAAACTTCAGCAAAGCCGGCTGTTGGTTTGAACTCGAATACTTCATCTTTTTGTCTCTGGGTTTGTTAAACTTCATTTTGATCGTAACTCCGTATGTCGTTGTACTTTACGAGTATGTTAGGTTTTAAACACGCTTTTTTATAGTTTATAGCCGTGTTCTGTTCTGTTTTAATAAGAAAATTTGTGTTTATTTTCGCCTTTTACCACGGGATATTTTTCGATGCTATTCTTTTCAGTTTTAATATGGAATTTTGTGTTTATTTTCGCCTTTTACCACGGGATATTTTTCGATGTTGGCACGTTTTAATATGTAGGTATCTTTTTGTGGAGGCAAATCTATAATTGACACATTTTTTTTTGAAAAAAAAAAAAATGATTGAAAGCAAACGAGCAGACGAATCGCCTCATGATAAGAAATTACTGTCGCCTATGGACACCTGTAATCAGAGGGGTTACAAGTGCGTTGCCAGCCTTTAAGATGGGAGTACGCTTATCTTCATGTGTCGAGGATCGCATAGATCCGGAAATTCCGGTGGCGACAATTCATACCATTATAACCTACCCATACTTAAATACCTAGTCCTAGAGCTAATTTTCAAAAACATCAACACATTCACTGCCAACGTTTTCGTAGCACTGCGCTGGTAGCAGAACCCAGCGTTTTCCCGCTTTGTAGAGGAAAGCGATTAGGAACAGAGAATCCCCCGATCGGGTTCCTGGCACTCATAGCAGTAGCGAGGTATTACCGAGGCTCTACTACACCTTTGAGCACCTTTGGGATCAGCTAAAACGGAAGGTGCGGTCACGTAATCCTGCACCTGCGACCCTGGAACAGCTTCGAGATGCCGTCATTGAAGAGTGGGATGCTATTCCTCAAGAATACGTCGTGTCTCTCGTGAGGTCCATGAAGGCTCGCATGGAGGCAGTCATTAAGGCCAGAGGAGGCAACACTAGGTTTTAAGTTTAGTTTTAGGCATTTGTTTTCCGATATTTGTTGATTTTGGGTGTGTAATGTTTAATATAATTATAAAAAAACTATCATACATTTGTTATAACGCCATTTGATATATTATTGTATGTTATAATGTAATTTTTATTATACGTTTCCTTTATTATATAGTGATTTCATCTAAACTGTCATTGATATAATGCCTAATGTAATATAATTTTCAAATAGTACATAGACATGCTTTATAATGACATTTGTTATATTATATTTTTGTATAACGTAATACTTCATACAATTTTATCAAGCATAAATACATATATCGTATAACATTTATTGTCATATTTCATTTACTGATAACGTAAAGTTTTACATACTTTTTGTAACTAGTACGCAGGCCTACTGCTTTTGCTAGTTATTTTATTCTAGGGAGGTCGCAGTTCTAACCTAACCTAACCTATTTTTTCACAGTTTTCGTTCTGCGGGGGCCGCAGTTCAAACCTAACCTAAACCACTTTTTTAATCTAAGAATATTTTATTCTACAGAGGGTCAAAGTTCTAACCTAACCTAACCCTCCTTTTGTTAGGTAGTTATTCGTTTGTGCGGAGTCGCTGTTTCAACCTAATTTAACCCATTTATGTCATGCAACTATTATGCTACATAAATAATTATGTGATGTCACTTGTTATATCAAATAAAATGCTTTAGAGTATGTAATAATTATGGCAATGTATTTTAGACGAAGTGTAAATATACCTTATGACCATTATACCAATAATAACATTATGTATACCGTTAATTAGGTATTACGGAAGTATGCCATTTATTACGTTATTCAAAATAACGATATATCAAACTATAATATATGAAAAGTAATTATAACAAATGTAATGCACCCGTTGATTTTATTGTGTTTTAATTTGTTGATTTTTTTGCATGAATATACGATTTTTATTTCTTATTAAAAAAGGTGCCTTTTTTTTACTCTTTAGTAACTATTGCATTGTTTTTAAATGAAGGGTTAAATTCTCTTTAAAATGATCCCACACACTCATACTTTACCTTCAACAACATAAGGTTTATAACGGCTTGAAACAAAAATCCGTGGGTGTGCGATTTCCGTGACGCCGAGTGTATATTACAAATACGCGATGCTCAAAACTCAATCAAGTTATCATCACTAAAGAATTACCTACGTTTGTCAAACTACATTCATATTACACTTGTCATTCAAAAGTAGTTCGTCGTCGTTCGTCATTAAATTAAGGTGTTTGACATGTGACAGATTGTTATGGTGGTGTGAAAAAGGCACAGTTATGGGAAACAATGAGTAACGGGCCATGGGAACTAAGTGCAGGGATATTGTCTACTGCTTTTAGCTTAATTGTAATGTTTCTGTAAAACCAGTTATGTTTGAGCTCTTGTTGCAAACTTTTTGTAAAAAAAAGGTTTTTTTGCCCGCAAAATTCGTCATTCCATCTTGAGAAAATCCTCTTTCGAATTCCAGAAAATCATTTCTTAACGGAGATAAGCGGAGTTTAAAATTTTAATTTCCTCCTTTAACGATTCTTAGGGCAGTGTGTTATCAGTCAGCATCTAAATAATGTCGGAAAAAAATTGCCATGAAACTTTGAGAATGATTTTTTTTTCAGATGAAATACAGGAAAACTAAATCCGAATTATGTGTGTAATGGTGCATCCTCCTCCTTGTGTCGTATTCCTCATTGCGGAGGGTCGTGGCCTCCACGAATTATTTTGTGGACTAACTCCTTCCACTTGTTGCGATCTTCAGCAGTGTGCAGTGCATCGTGGATTTTAGATTTAGTGCCTCCGCGGATCTGATCTATCCATCGCATTGGGCTTCTTCCACGTGGTCGCCTTCCTTGGACTTTCCCCTTTACCAGAAGCATTTCCAGGTTGTCATTTTTCTTTCTGGCTATGTGTCCAAAGAATTCAAAAATTCTGCGAAGACAGATGGTTGAATGGTTTGGTAATGGTGCATAATTCTACAAAAAAACGTAGACAAAACTTATGTTTGCGAGGAATGTCAAAACAAAATCAAATTTTAAGCATGAATACCGCTCTAGTTTTTGTGTTATATTGTGCTATAAATACCGTTTTATAACTTATAATTAACAACGTTATGCGCTATAATAACGATTAAAGAAACAAACACATTTTTCATCAATACCATAATTGTATCTTTTGATGTAATAACTGTTTGTTGCCTTAATAAATTAAAATTAAATACTTGTTTGATTGAAGAAAAATCTCGCTAAGCAGCTGTAATGATAAACTTAGTACAATAGTTCATTCAGTGTGGGAGAGTTTTAATTGAGATGGGTTTCGTTGACCTATAAAGTACTTGGAAGAACCGACGCGTTGTATCGTTACACCCTGTATATTACAGGGTGTTTTTCGACCCTTAACCATATTCTGTGAGGTATATAAGTAGATCATACTGAACAACTTGAACTATAGAACTAACATCAAAATAGCGAAAAAAGTACCGTTTCAAACATTTTGCCTGATCAGGTGTCGATGTTTTTTATGGGACATATAACTTTTTCATTATTATCGTACCTTAATTTAAAACCACTGACTGCTGTCTGATTGGTTTTGAATTTGACAATGCTTCCTTAATTTTGTTGACAATGAAATAAAGCAGATGAAAAGATGACCAAAAGGAACTGCTCTAAGAAACTCAAGCACATCGAGTTTGGGGTCACTAGAAAGGTATATGTAATGAGGAGGGATGAATGCCATATAGGCAAAAGAATGTTAGAGATGAATGTTGATGGACGGAGAGTGGATGGTAGACCCAAAAAACCATGGATGGATTGTGTAAAAGGGGATATGAGAAAGAAAGGAGTGAGTGCTGAGGTGACGAAAGTTAGAGGAGAATGGAAGACGAAAGCATGTTGTGCCGACCCCATATAACGTGGGATAAGGATAGGAAGAAGAAGAGACATACATAGAAATGGACGGAGAGCTAATGGACCGGAGAGCTAATAACAGTAGACCCAAAAAACGATGGATGGATTGTGTGAAAAAGGATATGAGAAAGAAAGGAGTACTGAGATGAAAGATATAGGAGAATGGAAGAGAAAAACAAAACAGCCACATAAGAGGAAAAAACCCTTGATTGCTGAGATTGCCGTCATCGAAATCGATGCGGAGGACTATATATATGTATATACATACGTGGGATAAGGGCAGGAAGAAGAAGAAAGGTCTTGATAGACATGAAGTTAGAGTTAAAGTAAAAGCCTATTTAAAAACTACAGAGATTGCAACATCAAAGTAAAATTTAATAAAAGCTGCATCCGATGAAGCTAAACTCAAAAACTATCAATAGTCGCTCCAAAACAGACGAAACAAAATAAACGCAAAAAGGACGCAACCGTTTTGCGAGCATGGTTGAGCGGCTGCGAACCGTACAAAGAGTAAATAAATGAATTATATTTGGTGCTTGGTGCAGGTTTGGAAAGAATTTCATTGAACAGGGTATTTTAACTTTATTGTATCGTCGCCTAGTACATAGTACAAGCTATGCTTAGTTTTGGGGCTAGGTCGATCTGTGTAAGATGTCCCCAATATTTATTTATTTTTTATTTAATAAGTAAAGTATTAAAACTTAGGTAGGTAATCCTTTTGCATCCGGTTATGTAAAGTCACTATCAGCTATACTGGGGTGGCTGAGGTGTACAAAAGTCTCAAAAGAGGTGACAATAGAGTGTTCAGATATTTGTGAGCCCCGTGGCCGCGTCGTACACAAAGATACAAAGAATAAATAAATGAATTATATTTGATGCAGGTTTAAAAGGATGGACTTTCATTGAACAGGATTAATTCAATTGAAGTAGCGTAGGCAATCGAACGGATAAGGTAATAAAACCTTAAGTAATCCTTTTGCATACAGTAACATATACTTTACAAAAATACATTGAATTGATTGATTGAATTGATGGATATTGAAGCGGGATTTTATATATTTACCGCTTGGATAAGAATGTTTTCTACAGTAAAATCTAGTAAGTAAACAAATGCTTAACTAAAAACATCTGTGTTTCTCCATGTTTTCCTTTGCGTGAATTTTACGTTCGAACAACCTTAAGAAAGTTAGTAGTTGTAAACTGTTCAGTAAAAAGACAGTTAACACATACTGTATTCCTGGAGGCCAATTTTGGTTTTACAATTTGATAAATAGTTTTCTCATTTTGACACGAACTCGAGTTGTGGCATCAGGCGTCTCACACGCACCAATAAGTGCGAGCGAAATGCCTTACGAGGCGATTCTATTTTGAGAGGTGGTCCTCCTATGCTGTGAATTTTAATTCAATCATAGCATAACAGTATTCCAAAGCACTGTGAAACAATGTTATTAACGATACAAGTGCGGAAAAGAGGAAATTCGAAACTTTTAAATCGACACGAGTCGCGAATTACCTATATTCCCACGTGTATCGTACACCGTTTAACTTTTTAACCTTTAACTTTTACTTTTGACACTGCCCTTTAATTTTTGACATTCGCACGGAAAGTGCTCTTTCCCGCACCATATGTACTGTAAATATACATACAAATGTCAAAATTAATGTGTCATAGAAAAAGGCTGTTTTTCAGAGTTTATCAATGTTATACTATGTATTTTATATTGCGTATCAAAACAAGATATAAACCATATCAAAATTTACAAACAGAATTGGCCCCACGTTATACTACGCAGTAAAGGAAGACATTAAGACAGCGGGAAATTTCCCTGAAGATCTCAAATAAACGCGGCGAGTGTCAGCGGCATCTAGTGGGGGATCGGGGAAACTGGATGTCAAGTGCATGTGTTATGAGTATGACAACTGTAATAAGTAATGTAATATTCAAGGGTTTGGTAAAATATAACACAAATAATTTTAATATTCTTTTGAAATAAATGAAAACAAAATGATTGATATAATCCGTTGCTGTTAGGTGGCACCACTGTTGTACCTACACAGAGACAGACACACATGGAACAAAAAACCGGACAAGTGCGAGTCGGACTCGCCCACCGAGGGTTCCGTACTTTTTAGTATTTGTTGTTATATCGGCAACAGAAATACATCATCTGTGAAAATTTGAATTGCCTAGCTATCACGGTTCATGAGATACAGCCTGGTGACAGACAGACGGACGGACGGACGGACAACGGAGTCTTAGTAATAGGGTCCCGTTTTTACCCTTTGGGTACGGAACCCTAAAAACAAAATAATTATAGTCAGTTGATATCATATAGGTAACAATAACATTTAATTATTCTTGCAAAATAGTACCTAAATATACATAAAATATATATCAAAGTAGCGAATTTTGTCACGAATTAATAGCGTCTTTACATACGACTACTGATTTTACAACTGGTTAGCTACATTATTAGATAATTAGTAATACGCTCGGTTTAATGTATTGATCATATTAATTTTATTAGCCACCGAATTGACATACCTACACGATGCTTCGTTCCATATAAAAAGGGACTACAGAGCTCAACAGAGACAATCGCCATTATTAACAATATTTATTTATTAACCTTTTAACCGCCATAGAATTTTTCATCGAGGGTACTCATGTCACCGGTACTTATTTATCAGACCGCGGCGAAATGAGACCGATTTTGTATTGTCTTATATTATCTGCGACGGTTCAAAATTCATTAGTACGCGCCGTTATCACCAATCTTCTTAAAATTCCATATTTTTTACATGTCAGGTACGTACAATGCTTAATGCTATGTCTTGTAAATAATTAAATATCATATTTACATAATTAAGACCGACAAATATGAAAATACGTTACAACCTCTCAAAACCCATTTCCAGTATTCCAGTAAGCTATATTTTCGCCAAATACCGAAAATACCTATCCCCGTAGACCCAATACGTCAATTAGACTATTTATTACCAGAAAATGCGCTCTGCTGGGTATTCGGTATCTGAAAGCTGTCAACGAGTTGAGAATTTAACAAATAGATATCGCTTTGATTATACTGGGTTTATATTTTAAGTTTGGATTGATGTGACGAATATTTGATTCGATTTTGTATCGTACTTAATATTATCATATAACCAAATACGCTTTACTATAATTATAATAAATAAATAAATATGTGGGGACAATCTTACACAGATCGACCTAGCCCCAAACCAAGCAAAGCTTGTACTATGGTTACTAGGCGACGATATACATACGTATATAGATAAATACATACTAATATACATAGAAAACACATGGGTATATGTTCCTGAGTCATGGGACTCGGGAACAAATATGTGTTCAGGACACAAATAAATGCCCTTACCAGGATTCGAACCCGGTACCATCGGCTTCATAGGCAGGGTCACTACCCACTAGGCCAGACCGGTCGTCCTTATAGCGTATATATTCGTAAGTGATTGTTGCTAGGTCCACTTGAATAAAAAACTGTTGTGAATTTGGCTTTGAGCTAGTAACGTTGCTATATTGCTAAAACCCTTAAGATTTTAAGACATAATTATTTTGATGATGCATCTCACGATCTGTACGCAATCAATTATCATTCGCTTTTTGGTTTTGCTTTTTGTGACTTGAGGTACCTCCACCAAAATATCTAGTTACTCTTGCGGTGTTGTCTTAAAATAATGTTAATATTTAGGTATTGTGACTTTCTGTGAAAATGTTCCATTCTAAAATATCCATATTGTTTTAATGTCGCAAAGTCCGCATAAACCTACTTTAGTTATCCTACTATAATACTCGTACGTACTATTAACATGCCCGTGCAGATTTCCCCAAAGATTCACGAAGGAACAGAACTGCTTAGTCTATACATTCTTTACTAGCGACATCTGTGAGAGACGAGAGTAATGTGTACGTTGAAATTTACTTTCGTCGCGTTAGTTTTCCGGTGTGTTTGTATATTTGGGATTTTTTATTTATTTATTGCATAAAACTAATGTACTATTGGCGAACTAAATGGCTTAATGCATTCTTTACCAGCCAATGGGCTAACCCAGAGAGATTAAGCACAATAGATAAATATTAAGCTAAATTGTTAAACTTAGACATAATCTATACAAGTAATTAGTATAATATTTTTATGTGCCTTGTGTTTAGGTATTTGAGGAGGTGACTTAGGACACTATATTTACGATATTTTTGAAATAGGCACAGAATATTGTGTGCGTAATTAATTAATAGTATACCTATACTAATTCATTTTTTTTTTGTTACAGGTAAGTCAACTTCACAGTCAAAGATCGTCAGTGTGTAAGTCATTAATGTAAAATATATGAGGGAAATCTTTATTTAAGATGCAATCATATACTCATGGTCAAATTTAAACGCAAAAAAAGGTTTAATTACTGGATCTAAATCAGCAAGTAAAGTACTTAATTTCAAAATTAGTTTTTTTTGTGTGCCTCTAAATTTGTGATAGGTAAATAATAATAATGACAATTTTACTGTTAGGTATTCGTTTCTGTAAATTATTATGATTTATTAGTCAAAATGCGATACAAAGTCAATAACAAGACTTAATATCCAGGATACGCTTAAAGACATAGAAAAATGCTCAAATAAGTGTAATTCAGTCATTAATTAAAAAAACCTAATTTATTAAAAGCAATAGAAACTAATAAAAGTAATATTTAAAATACCATAAATATTTAGAATATACCACCATAAATGTTACCTCTTAGCAAAAACGTCAAACTCGCAACTAGTACTCCAAAACATCATTAACCTTTTTAGTCCCAAAACAACAAAGGAAACTTCAAAACGAAACAGCGCAGATCCATCATAGGCAGAGAGCCCGTCCTCGTAAAATAATGCACGATTTCGAAACTTGACAGTTCGTTTGTCATAACAGTGGCTCTGTGAGCTATAGACCCCGCGGACTTCCATTCTTCATGGTTCCGCCATTTTTAAATAAAAAAATAATAATCTATAAAATTATAATACAACACTAATAATAGACAAGACTAATCATTGAAGAAATATGTGTTGTCATATTGTTATTACTTAAATGTTAAATGGTAGGCAAAAAGGTATTTTCTTTACTGCTATTTAATATGCACTCACATATTGTTTGCACCTCCTAATTAGTTGAATGGTAATTCAAATTCAATTCAAATAGAGGATGTCTGACAGAGATCGCTCTATAGAGATATGACTCATATGACCGCCTCTGTCTTAATTAATTATGTGTATTTCCTTGTAAATTTATTTTGAGGATTTGTATTGTTTTGTAAAAGGGTTGTAATATAAATGCCATTCGGCTCAATTCGAACTTTAAGATACGTTAAATATTACGACTAGATACGATATGGATAAATATGTCAGTAACAAAAGTGACGCTTTTGTTTGAAGAAACGTCACTTTTGACACTGACATAATTCATATCGTATCTAGTCGTAATATTTGACGTATCTTAAAGTTCAAATCGGGCAGATTTTCTGGGGCGAGCTCTTAGCCTATCAGCTCCATCACTCTCTGTTTATTCACAATCTCGATTTGTCTCCATTCCGTCCGCCATTTTAGACATACGTTCGGATATCACATGCCGATTTTTAACCGAGGATACTCTTTGTTTTGTTTTTCGGAGCGTAACGGAATGCCTATCGGATTTACTAGACTTAGAATAAGAATGATAAGTTCGTTTGGCAGAAGAAACGAAAAATGGTAGAGTAAGACCAAGGTAAGTGTGCAACGATTTACGCAGTGCAAGTGTTGTTTTAAGCGTCAAACTTCTATGACATTATGACGTATACATAACACTTGCACTGCGTGTGCTATCAAAATCGTTGTAGACTTATCTTGGTCTAACTCACAGTTAATGCTAATCATAATTTGTTTTTTTTTTTCACTGTCTCGAAATGCGTATTTATACACTTACACTTTTCATATTAGTACATTTTTACGTTATTTTTACTCAAAATCACGAGGTAATTGAAATTATCGAAAGAGATTCTAATAGGAAAAAAATTAATTGTCGAAATTTTTTTCGTTTCTTCCATAAGTTACCGTCATAAAAAGGCTGTGAAAAATAGTAACGAAATGGAAATAAACAACTAGTGATATTTTTATTCCTATAAGAATTGAAAGATATTGATTCTGAGTAGAAAGAAATAACATCAAAATGTTGCAAATAAAAAAAATATAGTGCTCAACATTAAATAAAATGGCAATCAAAACACATCTTATACAGTCAGCAGCAGATGTTGCGGTAGAGGTGCTCAAAAGGATCTTGACGCGACTTTATTGTTAAGAGAATAAGAGCGTGTCGAGGTAATTTTGCACAACTCGCCCGCTTAGCAAACTTTTGCTGCTGACTGTACCTATATATTCAAATACAAAACTTTCACATATCCCGCAACTCAAACTGAAAGTATAACATGAAATGGTCCGGATTCAGCTCAAACTTCACATGTATTCAAATGAATCAAAACTCAAATCCAAATTGTAACGGTCCCTTAACTTTGTCAAACAGTTACATTGAAATATGTGTTTTTGTTATGTGTACGTACGTTAAAAACATTTCATGATTAACATTATTAAATTATACCTGTTTTCATATACCTTTAAATGTTAAGGGACCGTTACAATTTGGATATGAGTTTTGATTTTTCGCTCCATTTTTGCAGCATATTAAATGCTGTATAAATTGAGCAAAAATTATGTGGTAGATAGAATATATAGGTACTTACCTACTTTCCATTTTTAGGGTTCCGTCGTACCCAAAGGACAAAAACGGGACCCTATTACTAAGACTCCACTGTCCGTCTGTCCGACTGTCCGTCTGTCCGTCTGTCCGTCTGTCTGTCTGTCCGTCTGGCCGTCTATCCGTCTGTCCGTCTGTCCGTCTGTCCGTCTGTCCGTCTGTCAGTCTGTCCATCTGTCCATCTGTTCGTCTGTCCGTCCGTCTGTCTGTCACCAGGTTGTATCTCAAGAACCGTGATAGAAATTTTCGCAGATTATGTATTTCTGTTGCCGCTATAACACCAAACACTAAAAACAGAATAAAATAAATATTTAAGTGGGGCTTCCATTTTAAAAGTGGTTTTTTTTTTGCACACCATAGCCGGCAGGGTCTGCCGGATGTGCCAGATCTCTGAAGTGATTTTGCCCCATTCATTCGGCATTCGGCAGACGTGACCAGCCCAGTCCCATTCAAATTCCATTTATATGGAAAATAAGAAAATATTTATATGGCATTAAAAAAACTTATCTTTACTAATTATTTTCATATTTAAAAGAGAAGCTTAATTATTTTAATGCTACATATTTTTCCTCTGCAGAGGCGTCGTAATTTCCCGTAAGTCTTTTGAGTGAGACGAACTATTTTGCAACGTCTTTTACCAATTAGTAGTCAAACACTTTTGTATACTTTTTAAAATAATTTCTTTTAATGAAGAAATTTAATACATATATTACGGGGGATTTTATTTTTACACATAAAAATGTAATTTTTGCGACATTTTCCTCGAGTTGCGGAGATTATTTAATTTTCAGTCCGTTTCAAGTCTTTCGCTTTTATTTATTAAATTGTGCGGATAACTTGCCTTGCTCTGATTCAGTTTACTGTGATAGTGAACTAGAAACGGGTGGACAGATAATTCCTGAAACATTTGAACAGTTTTCACATTTTACTGGAATTAGGTTCTATTGCTCATACTTGTAGATATATTTAGTAGATTTAGATTCAACATTGTTTTTTGAAAATTATTACGAGAAAGGTATTACGAATGAATGTGGAGGGAAGTACGAGGAAAGGAAAACCGAGGAAAAGGTGGATGGACTGTGTGAGAGATGATATGAAACGAACGCAAGTGAATGAGGAAATGACGGGCGACAGAGAGGTGTGGAAGAGAAAGATATGCTGCGCCGACCCCAAGTGAATGGGACAAGGGCAAGAGAATGATGATTTTTTTTTGAAAATGAACATTATTCTAGTTTGTTGTTTGACATCAAAGATTATTCCAAGTAAGTCTTATTAGGAACTGTAATTCGTGCTGATTAAATTATACCTGTTTTCATATACCTTTAAATGTTAAGGGACCGTTACAATTTGGATTTGAGTTTTGATTTTTCGCTCCATTTTTGCAGCATATTAAATGCTGTATAAATTGAGCAAAAATTATGTGGTAGATAGAATATATAGGTACTTACCTACTTTCCATTTTTAGGGTTCCGTCGTACCCAAAGGACAAAAACGGGACCCTATTACTAAGACTCCACTGTCCGTCTGTCCGACTGTCCGTCTGTCCGTCTGTCCGTCTGTCTGTCTGTCCGTCTGGCCGTCTATCCGTCTGTCCGTCTGTCCGTCTGTCCGTCTGTCCGTCTGTCAGTCTGTCCATCTGTCCATCTGTTCGTCTGTCCGTCCGTCTGTCTGTCACCAGGTTGTATCTCAAGAACCGTGATAGAAATTTTCGCAGATTATGTATTTCTGTTGCCGCTATAACACCAAACACTAAAAACAGAATAAAATAAATATTTAAGTGGGGCTTCCATTTTAAAAGTGGTTTTTTTTTTGCCGTTTTTTGCGTAATGGTACGGAACCCTTCGTGCGCGAGTCCGACTCGCACTCGACCGGTTTTTTATGATGTAGGAGGCAAAGGAGCAGACAAATTGCCCGATGATACGCAATTCAGTAACACGTTGTACGAAAAGAAAGTACGCAATTACACTTACAATCCCTGGGTTTCCATTGGCAACGGTAATTGCTTACCATCAAATAAACATGTATACTAAATTGGAAAAATATTTACTCAAAATGAGTTTTATTCCACACGTGTTTACATCTAAGTAACCTTACGTAATATCTCCGTATACGCTATCACATTCGAAACCCCCCGAGATGCCAGGGCAAATGCAGTACGTCTGAAGACATTAGTCTGTGTCAGATGATAGTTCGCTGTGTTTGCAGGGTTTTTCGGCCCTGGGGACGCAATTAAATGTGGTGTTTGGTAATTACGTTGTATAAGTATATAGATTTCTAAAGTTTGCATAGTTTGTTTAAATATTTACATAGTTAATTTAAGATAGTTAAATATTCGATTTTAGTAAGGGCGTAAAGCCAGTAAAATATATTGAAACAGAAAAAATTTCGCGCCGCGCGAAATTTGCGACAGAAGACTTGGCCATCGCACGGTTTTTTTTACATTTTACCTGAATTATAAGAAAAATTGTTCTAATCATGATAAAAATTGACATCTGAGGATCCGAAAAGTACCTTAATATGAATTTGTAGTCAAACATTTTGAAAAATGGCCGCTACTTTGAATTTGTTTTTTTTTGGAAAGTCGTGTTAAAATCCCATTTTTTTACCAGTGTCTGACACCCATCTTGCTGGCAGTGACATTGATTTACAACCATCTTGCTGGCAGTGACATTGATTTTGACGGTGGGTTCCTTCTGCATCAAGTAGTTTTGTCAATCCAAGGTAAAATGTATCTCCCAAGGCTCCCAAAATCTATCCACACCTCCTGGGATGGAGCAAACTTAGATTATACGCATTAAGGACCAAATGAAGGTATTAAAATGATTTCCAGGTTGCTGGGAATTAATTCCTCGAACACTTTTTTTATCTCTTATTTGACTGGCCTAGATAAAAAATATTGTCCTCATATTATATTACGTGGTTACATAAGTATGTATGTATGTAAAGGAATAAAATGCATATTTTTATCACATTTCTTCGCAATGTAGAAACAAAAGTGTGTTCATCAAAATTTCTTGCAAAAGTATGCATTTTGACTCTCATATCAGTATCACTGAAACGCGCATAAACCGACCGTTAAGATGCAAAAGGATATAACTGCAAAATTTAAAATATTTCACGGAAGATGCAATAGGTTCGTAACTGGGAAATTTAAAATATTTCACAGCGCCCATTGAATTTTATCGTACAGTAAAACGTGGCGGAACGAAATTTAACGAAACCTAACAATGTTTGCTTGTAAAAATATGGGAATGTTATTTATGCCGATGTTTTATATTTATAAGCTTATGCTCATACATGGTTTTAAATAACGTTCGTACCTAATATGTGTACAGACAGACAACGGCGTTCTCAAGTGTTTGATTCTCAATATATTTTAGAGCAAAATAATAATTTGATTCTTGAACAAATGCTTTTAACTTGAGTAATATTACCGTCAACTCAGATCAAACAAATCCGTCGGGAGCTAACAACGAATCCAATTCGTTATATTAAAATCTTAAAGTAAAATGTAATGTAAGTCTGAATAATTGAAGGACATCTGCGTAAATATCTTTTAACCTACTTTTGACATTTGTGGTTAGTTTTAGTTCTTTAGTTTAGTTTATTTTTTTACTTCTTTTGTTTGTACTTTACTGCTATAATGATAGATATGCAAAGCTTACTAGCGTCTTACTAGCATTTTTACTTCTTTTAACAGTTTTTACTTTACCTTCCTTTATTACTACTGCTTTATTGTACACAATGGTTATATATTTCAACACAATCAAGAAAATATTTATTATTTGTTGTTATTTGGAGCCTGTCGTGTCCCACTGCTGGGCAAAGGCCTACCCCCAATTTCTCCACAAATCTCTGTCCAGTGCTATGTCTGGCCACTCCTTTAAGAAGGTGTCCAGTTCATCACACCATAGCCGGCAGGGTCTGCCGGATGTGCCAGATCTCTGAAGTGATTTTGCCCCATTCATTCGGCATTCGGCAGACGTGACCAGCCCAGTCCCATTCAAATTCCATTTATATGGAAAATAAGAAAATATTTATATGGCATTAAAAAAACTTATCTTTACTAATTATTTTCATATTTAAAAGAGAAGCTTAATTATTTTAATGCTACATATTTTTCCTCTGCAGAGGCGTCGTAATTTCCCGTAAGTCTTTTGAGTGAGACGAACTATTTTGCAACGTCTTTTACCAATTAGTAGTCAAACACTTTTGTATACTTTTTAAAATAATTTCTTTTAATGAAGAAATTTAATACATATATTACGGGGGATTTTATTTTTACACATAAAAATGTAATTTTTGCGACATTTTCCTCGAGTTGCGGAGATTATTTAATTTTCAGTCCGTTTCAAGTCTTTCGCTTTTATTTATTAAATTGTGCGGATAACTTGCCTTGCTCTGATTCAGTTTACTGTGATAGTGAACTAGAAACGGGTGGACAGATAATTCCTGAAACATTTGAACAGTTTTCACATTTTACTGGAATTAGGTTCTATTGCTCATAATTGTAGATATATTTAGTAGATTTAGATTCAACATTGTTTTTTGAAAATTATTACGAGAAAGGTATTACGAATGAATGTGGAGGGAAGTACGAGGAAAGGAAAACCGAGGAAAAGGTGGATGGACTGTGTGAGAGATGATATGAAACGAACGCAAGTGAATGAGGAAATGACGGGCGACAGAGAGGTGTGGAAGAGAAAGATATGCTGCGCCGACCCCAAGTGAATGGGACAAGAGAATGATGTTTTTTTTTTTGAAAATGAACATTATTCTAGTTTGTTGTTTGACATCAAAGATTATTCCAAGTAAGTCTTATTAGGAACTGTAATTCGTGCTGCACAAGATCATGGCCCGACGGAAGAGCAGCGCTAGCCCAGCCAGGCTAGGCTATGCTGAGTCGGGACCATTTCGTGGCTTATACGTTAAGTTGTGTTCTTCTTCTTAGTCGTTATACTCTTTGTAGAGTGTCGTGGTCAACTGCTGACATTAGGCACATATTATGTTGCTCGCCGTACGATTTCTCGCCAGTTTCCGCGGTTGGAGGTCATTTTGGCAAATGCGTTCAGGGGTCTTTCCATGGCAGATTTAATTTGATCATTCCATCGCATAGGTGGCCTTTAATTTGTTTTACGTGTTGTTCTTTTTATGGAACATGCGACACACCAGAAAACTGCCGTGTCGCCGAAATATTTTTTTAGCTTGTAAGATTTTTATTATTTTGTGTATGTTACTTTGTAAGGTGTATCTATGGGCCTTAGTTGCCTGATAATACATTGTATTTATTTTTTGTTTTTTTGCCTCGAATAAACGCTCTCCATTCTATTCTAATTTGAAAACCTGTCATTACTCATCAATGATTACTCCCAATTTCCTTTCAAACATTCAAATAAAGTGATTACCTTCAAACCACTTAACGTCCTGACCGTAATGACTGCAAATCCTTTAAAAAGGAAATCCAAGATAGATAAACTTAATGTTCCTGAGTGCTGGGATCTCTGGGGAAAGGACGAATGAATTGAACAATCATGAAGGGACTTCGGTTTACGTTTTATGTTGCTTTTCTGTTGTAAAAATTGATTTGGGTCAAGTAGATAAGCGTTGGGATGACGCAGCCCTACATCCCTATCATTATTATTCTTGCAGGCAGATGACTTGAATCTTTTATAATTATAACAACACTCATATTAGTATTGATGTATGTATTTAGATATATTTGAAGTATATCTAAAGTAGGTACATACATCAATCATAATGTATTCGAAGGGGCGTAAGTAATACCAAGATAAGAAGGTTACACAAGATATAAGGTGCCACGCGAAACTTGCGACGGAAAATTTGGGTATCGCGCGGGCTTTTACCTCTTTTTCGTATACTTCTGTTTTAAATTTAGCTATTCACGTAACGATATACAACTGAAAATAAATGATAATTAGACATGTTTTCCTTATTATATTCTATAGAGCCAACCTTTTAAGGTTTTTGTTAGATTGAGGGACATTTTGCGTAAATACCTATAAGTAGTCTAGTTTCCATGTGTATTCTCAGTATGGACAAATCCAATGTTTAAGATGTGTTGGCTATCAATCAAGTTTTTAAATAATAAAATAAACAATTTGCAAAATAGGCAAATTCTCTCTTTATATGCTTTATAAAACATTGAACAAAATGCAGTATTACAGGATTTCCTTTGCCATGTCACCGACAAACACGAATAACAGAAAAATATGCATCAAAGAACAAGTGCCCCATTTTCAATTCGCAGAAAAATGCACTGTTTCTAGAAACTGGCAAATTAGCCTCAAAGCGTTCTAAGAACACAAGACCACTGTGCAAAAAGAGCTCAACTGCACAAGCGTTACAATACTCTTCTGACGTACAATCGCACAGTGGTCCGCTAATACCAAAAGGTCGGAACAGCTTTCGTTTTACAGGCGCATCATTCTTTTTTCTGGATTATATGGATGTTCCCGGCGTAATATTTCATCGTTGGATGACGTGGCCATTTCCTGGTTGTCTTTTTTTACTGGAATTGAATTAAAATGTCCCTTTCAAGGCGTTTTGAGTTCCGTCAAGGAATCGTTGGTGAAATGATAATAAATTTCGAGAGCAGGATGTCGAAATTAAAATTTCAAGACTTATATCCCGAATTTTGTTAAGAATTTTCAAATAACCTTTTTATTATTGATTAAGATATTACTGTCAATCCCTTCATAATTATTAAAAATGTTAAAACATTTAGATTCAAATTACCTACTGCAAAAATATGAGGATTATTAATAATGAGAATTTGTGTAGAATTTGTTTTTAAGGGGCCCACTGATTAACTGTCCGCCGCACGGTATCGGCCTGTCAGTTGTTCGGAACTGTCAAAATTTTGTTCTAACTGACAGGCCGATACCGTCCGGCGGACTGTTAATCAGTGGGCCCCTTTAGAAATGCTTATTTGATTGTGTTTATAAAATTAAAATATTTTCAGAGACGCCTAATCTAACACTACAAACGTGTCTGTTTAAAATAAACTTTATAAAAGAAACCAAATTGTGTTAACAGTAAAGATTTAAATACCTTAATTATTATTATATTATATATACATTAATAAGTAAATAAAACTTTCTCATGTTAACATTTCTTTTCATACCTACTCAATTTTTTTATTTTCCAACTTACAAATTTATCAGCCGTCTGAGCATATTGAAAGCGATTCTAACATTATATAAAACTTTTTAATCGAAAACTCTTCAAACTTATAAGACTTCTAAATGTTTGTATTACCATCCAGACTGCGTATTGATGTCAAGGTGCCCCACATCACCTTCCATTTACATGGGCAACCAATAAAGTGGAGGAAATTCGATTAAAGTTTATTTACGACTTCCGAACGTGTTTAGGTGTTGGGGCGGGGCGAGAATGTCGGCGGAGAAAAAATATTTTTTGTCCAGAATTTCGGGAGGTGAGAACCAGTGGGAAATTTTATTTGAGGTGCGTGAGACGTGCTGTTTATACGTATGGAGGAATGTAAAATAAATGTTTTCGTGAATATTAATAAATGGGGTTTCCATTTGTACCTCGAATCTGAGAAAAATATTTTGTTACGATGAAGATATTTTTGAGACCTTATTGTAAAACCTTATAAGCAACAAAATACAATTGAGGTTGTCGATAAAGATGATTTTTATTGTATTGTAAATATTGTATTTTAATAGGTGAATTGCACCAAAACCATCAGGCCCCTATTTCACCAGCGTGACAGGTCAGCAATTGTCGACATCACTGTTACTGACGTCACAGGCCTCCTAGGCTACGGTAAGTTTCTTAAGGAATGAGAATAAAATGAAAATCGACTTTAAAATTCAACAAAAATTAAATGAAACCCACAAGAAATATATTACTTGTTCAAAAAAATATTAATTGTAAATACGCATTTTAGCAAAGCTTATTCGCTGTAACAGACGTTGTCACCCACATTTTATAATGCATTGTGCATCTTATCGTCGAACTAGCTTTGTAGCAATATTCGTGCCGCGGGGTTTATAAACAACATCTATTGTCGTGGTATCTGGTAATAAAATATTGCAATACAATACTCTTTATGATACACCGTAAAAAAGAAACTTTACCGTAAAACGGAGTGAAAAGACACGATTTTCAACTTCAAGGACGATTTTCGCTAATAAATCAAATGACAAAAGTAAAAATTTTGATATCATTTTTTGAGTCGTGGTTTGTTCTTCAATTTTGCATTTGTGAAATCAGTTTTTACCCACCCAATTCAGAGAAAATCAAAGAAAACTACCTATTTTCGCCATATCCTTAAAACGGGGTCGATAGACACAAGAAAGGGGTGAATAGAAAAATTAAGTTTTAGTTGTCATAGGCATCGAATTTGGTCATTATTATGTTGATACTTTATTGGCCAATAGTAAATATATCTGTTAAACAGTTACCTATTTGAAACAAAATTGTTTTTTCGTGTCTTTTAACCCCCAAGGCGTATTTTTTCACCCCTTTGTGGTATCTAAACACCCCCTTTGTGGTATCTAATCACCCCCTATGGCGTAACTAATCACCCCATATGTGTGTCCAGTCCACTGACCCCTTTAACATGTAAAATTGCTTGTTGATAGTTTTTTGTAAGAAAATGCTTCATTATAGAGACAATTGGTGATATTATTTATTATTTAGGTACTACAGATACTATATTACCAGGTTAGCAAATTTTTACTTTGTTAATGTCAGTACATTTACCGCTAGACCAAAGTTCAGACAGGCTTCATTTCTTACCTCGGCGAAGCCTTACTTTAGAGTTAAAAAAATCTAACTTTTAGGCAGTTTGAATTAGTTATTTTGGTATCAAAGTAGATCTTAAAAAAATAGTCTACTATATACGTATTCTAAAAACTCTGAGTTTAGAGTTATACGTACTTAAATATAACAACTTGAAAGAAAAAGTTCAAAATTTCTCTATTCACCCCGCGATTCCCCCCCCCCCCCCCGTTTTACGGTACTCGATAAAGCTAAAAATACTGCTGCTTTGTGCCGATGCTTAGTCATGGCATGGCATTTGATACTAAAATAAATAAATAAAAATTCATATATTATAATACATGTTATTCTGTAAGGTATTTGTAATATGGGCCTTGTTGCCTGATTTAAAATGTTAAATAAATAAATAAATAAGCAAATATATAAAATCTTTTATCTAGTTCTATTTAATAGAACTAGACAAAACATTTTAGTATTTTGTATGTGATAAAAAGGGTAAATTTAGTAACCATATTAAAAAAAAAAACAATAAATACCTTACAAACCATGTGAAGACTTTATTATTTATTTGAAATATTTGGCAAGATAAAATTGTACAAATGGCAGACTTTGCCTGCCTTAAAGCCATCTCTGCCAGTCAGCTAGATAGAAACTTTACATTTAGAAGGTATTTCTTTATTTACTCGACAGGATTTTTAACAAGAAGAATATTCTATGTAGATAGGACAGCACATTTTAATAAGAATACAGGCTTATTGCAACTTGCATGCAATTTTCCGTACGTTGCGGTATTTGGTCGATCGACTGAATGCATTGTACTCTGTAGTTAGCAATGTATCGAATTGCATGCAAGCTGAACCGTCTAAACCTATATTAACTCACATTTATAGACGGATCTATCGCGAATTTATTTTATTACCTTTATTTACCGACGTTTCGACACAGGTTTCACTGCTCGTGGTCGCGGCTAACTGATGTCCCAGCAAAATATCAAAACAGATTTATGCAACTAACCGGCGAAACGTGTATGAAAAAGTTTGGGGGTAGACATCACATTTACAAACCACCCACTACACGTAATGTTAATTATAGTCAACAGTAATGTGGCAGTAATGTAATGTTAACTAAGAAACCTGTCAAAAAGTAAAAAAAAAACATTAGAATAATTGAGCATTCACCCCAACCGCTCTTAATCCTTATAAAGCCTGTCAAACTGCGAATCGACGCTTTAATCGTCTAAAAACATTTCCACAGCTTCTCCGACAAAAAGATAAATGTGTGAGCGATGACTGCGAAAAAAATATAAACAGACAGTACAGGTACTATGTAAATTTATTTTTACCCCTAAACAGTTTGAATAACGTCCCCATCCATCACGCACACTGGGCCCGCTCCACCGCGAACCAGACAAAAATGTCACACGAAATTATCTCGGAGAAATTCTCAGTCGTCACTGGCACAGATGGGCTTATATTTTACATCGCGAAATAAAAAGAAAACGGTTACACGAGTAATATTTTACCTCTTTATTGTCTCCGGAACTCATATATGAAATTACACGGCGTATAAAAAAGGAATTTGGCCGATATTAAAAAAGGTAGGTTTAAACGGTTGCGGGGTTCGAAAGATTTAGGTATCGTGAGACGTAGTTCTGTATTCACGTCAGTGCCACCTGCGCCGTGTTTCTTTTAGAAATTCAGCGGGTTAAAATATTTTTCCCTCAGATTTATTTTTGAGTCGGGAATTTCAGCTTTTAAAATTGATTCGCTAAACGTACTCGTATGTGTGGGTTATTGAACGAGTTTTCAAAGCCAATACGTGACCACACTCAATTAGCTTTTAACTTTTAGAAACATTAGTTTGTAATTTAGTTTAGTTCAAGTCAGAATTATATTTGGTATTTTCGTAATTGATTTATCTAACAATGAATGTCAGATATACCTCAATCAATTTCTATCAGTAGCCAATTGTACAAATTGAGTAACAATTGATGTTTTTGCTTTAATAAAATTTGCTTCGTAATATTCGTAGTAGACTTGTCCTAGGTTTATGATAGATAATTATTAACAGTCTGGTCTAGACTTTGCCCTTCTAACTTTATTGATTAAGGTCTGTCAATAGACCTAATTCGTGTTAGAACAAGTATTTGTCTCTCATTTCGCAGTTTGATATATAATTGACTTGGGTTGTCAAGACCCTATTGTTTCTCAAATGAGGGTCTGTAATTTGCGAAGCAATTAGTTTAGGAATAAATCAAATGCCTACTTTTTGCAAATTACATCTAAATCAGTGTATTAGAGTTTATTACTGTCTCAAAGTCAAGAAAATAAATTTGAATCTTTTAATTCCAGATTTAATTAATTTTATTTGTTGTTGGTTTCCAAAAGGCTTCGCTAACATTGCTACATAATAATTAAACATATTAACATCTACAGACAATGTAAAGCGAATAATGTAATGTTAAATCATACAGTATATACTGTAAGTAAATAAGTACTATACTAATAAATAAGGTATCATAGTTTTCAAACCAAATTAAATTATAAATCATAAATCATTGCATTTAGTCGTGATAAGATAATTAATTATCTATTTCATACAAACGTAGGTATAACAAGACAAAAACAGAACAATATGTATAAGTTTACCACGATATGGTGCCTCAGTAACACCATTGCTAACCCGAAAGTCAGCGCTGATCTTCCCCATTTTTAGGGTTCCGTACCCAAAGGGTAAAACGGGACCCTATTACTAAGACTCCGCTGTCCGTCCATCCGTCCGTCCGTCTGTCACCAGGCTGTATCTCACGAACCGTGACAGTTGAAATTTTCACAGATGATGTATTTCTGTTGCCGCTATAACAACAAATACTAAAAAGTATGGAACCCTCGGTGGGCGAGTCCGACTCGCACTTCTCCGGTTTTTTTTTCCTATTTGAGTGTCCCACTGCTGGGCAAAGGCCTCTCCCCTTAATTTCCACGACTCCCGATTTGGTATTTTCTCCGGCCAGTTGTACATTCCCCATTAATCCAGATTAATATCATATTATGACATCACATAATCTCAAGTTTCAAATAAACTTCATCATCTTATAGTTTTGCCGCACTATGCTAACTCGAACATCGCAATCCTCCTTCCTTATTGATATTTATAACTGTTCCCTCACATTGTTCTCCAGCGCCATCTTTTGTCCCTACGGTGTAATTAAAAATAGTTCCAACCAGTTCTAGTGTCTTTATTACTTAAAGCCTGGCTCCGGCCCAAATGGTCAAAATACAATCTGTGGAAACTGCGGGGAGCTCGGGTCCACGGACTTCTTAGGAGCCGATTCACTTATGAGGTTTTGAAAAATTGATGTGCTTTTTTGGATCATAATACCAAAGACATATCTAACTTCGTATAAGACGAATAAAGTCTAAGGAAAAAACGTGCCTCGGAATTGAAGCAAAAGTCATTCTCGAATAGATGGCGCACACACCTTTAGCCTATCCTCGGCTAGATGGCGTGACGACACCGTTTCATATTTAACAATTTTAACACATAGATATTAGTTGAATGAACATGGATCAAAATGATATAAAAATAATAAAATCATTTATCCATATATATACATTATTTGATAACTTTATTCGTTTTCATTTTGAGTTTTAGTCGTGTGTCGATAGATGGCAGTAAATTTACTGTGACTACAAAATTTACAATGACAGGACCCCTCTATACTATCTATTCTTTTTGATAATACGGATGCCAAAAATTATGAATAGTAGCCTAGACACTAGATGCCTTTCTCTAGGAACTGAATTTGGAATCTGATTAAACTTTCGCTCGATAGAAAACTACACACTATTTTTTTACTATTTGTACTAGAGTCTGACCAGCGAGTCGTGTCACAAGCTATTTTTTTAATTATTTATATGGCAACCTTTTTTCCAATCAAATAAGCTGTCAGTTTCAAGCTGTCATTTAATTTCATAGTAATTTAATTGCCAGGTGCGGTTTTTATTGAAATTCACGCGTTTTTTTGTGACACGACTCGCTGGTCAGACTCTATTTGTACTATTTGTACTTTAAAAAAAATATATTTTGATAGAACTCTACGATAACTTTTTTTTTGTTAGAAATAACTAGAAATAAAAATGTATTAACAATGACTGATCCCTAGGTGCTTAGCGAGCTGCGTACGGACAGGGACCTGAGGGCCTATCGCGGACCAACGTTCGACGTGTTGCCTCTCTGTCGCACTTGTAAATTCGTACGTAAGTGTGACAGGTAGGCAATACGTCGACCGTGGTTTGCGGTAGGCACTTAAACTCACTGCACCTTAACGATTTGATGTGGGTTTCATCTTGAGACGACCTTGAGTCAGCGCCATTGCACCAATCAGCATTAGCCTCTAGCTCACGAAATAAAATCATGTTTCGTCTCATAAGGCATCTGGCTCGTTATTGGTGCACGTGACATCTGATATGCCCAATGAGACCCAAGCTCGTATCATAATAAGAAAAAAAAATTGTTGGAGCAGAATCGGCATTTTAGTACTTGCACTAACACTGGAAATATGATAACCAATTTTAAAAGGAGTGGCACTCGGTCCAAATCAGATATGCGTGATTTAGAAATTGGTAATTGGAGTGCCTTCTTTACTGGTGAGTAGATTTGACTGGACTGCTGTTTGTATGCAAAGTTTGACCTCATGACTTTAGTTTATACTCGATTTATGAAAAATTGTGGTATATATTGTCGAGATTCTTTGGCGCGCTCAGCAATTTAAGTCTACATGGCTGATAATTCCAACGATTGTTGTCCTTGGATGATTTCCACCAAGTAGAAAAGTGACTTTAGTTTTTCTCACATTTAATTGGATAATGTTAGAAGAAGAAAACTAAAAACACACGCTTCCTTGTTGCATTTTTACTCGTACTTAAGCACCAGTGTATTTCCTTAATAAATATTACTTATAATTAGACGCAAGTCTGTTGAACATTACGCTAATGGCGCTCATAAAAAGTAATTATGATTGCGAAATTGTATTAAAAGAGAAACTAAGTATTTTTTCAGTAATACAGACATGAAACCAAGTCCATTTACTTTTCGAGCTACCCTAGACTTTTTATGGCACTCATTCCATTTTATAATATAAAATCTCATGCTTACTAACGACCTTATTTTCTAATATGGCTGTTCTTTCCTTAACACTTTTTTTTCCAATCATCAATTATGTCCGGAGCTTACCCCGTCAGCACCACTGTGCAGGGTAATGCGAAACATTTGTCAGACGTAGGTTCGGATAAATGCGTTATCGCCGGGGTTACCACGGGGCATAGGTGGTCCGGATAAATTGTGCACAGTGGGTCGTGTTGCGGAGATATCGGACAAAACATAGGCTAAGATAGGGTTAGGTACGGCGTAGGTTGTACTTTAAAGATTGTATTCTCTATTTTGTAATTGTAGTGACTTTTCCAAAATATAGATTTTTTAGATTTATGTTTTTCAGTCAGTTCGTTAACGGCTATTAAAATATGAAATAAAAGGATAAAAGGGAGCTTAAACTAGTATCATTCTACATTCCCGTGCAATATAGTAACCATGTAATAATGTCAAATAAATTTGTAGGTACTATTGCTCGGCCAGCACTGAAGTATCTACCTTTAATTAATGTAGACAAAAATGATAATTAACAATTCATATTTAAAAACACTTTCCGTAGGAAAATAAAGAAAAATATTTTTTTTAGGGAATGGAAACTATAGTTACTTAAATTGGTAGTGAATTCGCAAATCATCGTTTTTATGACACTTGTATAAGAGTAACGTACATACAGCTGTATAAAAACCTTGACAATTTTAAAGTAAGCCAACCTGTCCTGTCATCCATGACACCCTGTATAATATACAGGATGAATCGCTGGACGATGGAAATGTTTACTCGTCTACAGCATACATACTTACAGCTGTATAAAAACCTTGACAACTTTAAAGTAAGCCAACCTGTCCTGTCATCCATGACACCCTGTATAATATACAGGGTGAATCGCTGGACGATGGAAATGTTTACTCGTCTACAGCATACATACTTACAGCTGTATAAAACCTTGACAACAAGTAAGCCAACCTGTCCATGACACCCTGTATAATATACAGGGTGAATCGCTGAACGATGAAAACCTTGACTCGTCTAACGTTGTTGTCGCACGCCGAATCACGTTCGGCAAACAGTGGCGTTTTTATTTTGGCACGCAAACACTCCTAACCAAATAGCTGTTGTGTTATAATGTTACACTCGCACTGTGGGCTCGGTGAGTTAACTTTGGACAAAAATATTGGCGCTTGAAAATTTTATGAGTTTTTTTGATAAGTGACATTGTGATTATGATCTTTAGGTTATTAGAAAATGTATGTGTGTAATGTATTATGTAAAATAATGTATTATAAATATAGAATAGTAATGTACCGAATAATATGACGTGTAAAATTGTATTGGTTTTATGAATAAATTATTGTATTGTATTGTAAAGAACAAATTAAATTATTTTCTTAAAATATTTTAATTTGTTTTTATTTCAAGTAGAAACACTACTACTTATATAATTAATTTCAGTTTATGATCTTTAGGTTGTTTGTAATTTAGACACATTTTGCAAAAAAGTAATTTAACCCCTTACTACATTAAATAAAAAATAATTTGCCAGATTTGAACTTTAATAGCTGTCAATAAAGTTGAATATCATATCCGCCATTGGCTTCGTATGCGGTAAAGGTTTAATCGATTCTCACTGCGCAGCTGCATTTGTGCGCTACTTCGTTCTTATCGTATAAGTGAGATAGAGATAGAAACATGCGGGTCAATGTACGAAATTCTTCGTGATTCGCGTCCTTACTGTAACTGCATATAAATGGTAAGATCTTATATATTATATATACACAAGGTATACGGTTAGTATAAGCCAGACCGCGACATAAAGAGTTGAATATGAAACTGGCTTTGTCGACGCGACGCGCGACACTTATCGTTGTCGTGGAGCAAGTAAAACAGTGGAGGTGAATATTTATATAATAAAATAAATAAATAAAAAGTCATTTACTGTCGCAAAGAAAGAAAACGGCAATGGACAGAGAAAAGTAATGCACAATAAGCACAATAAGGTTTAATAAAGATGATATCAGACGGTTCATTCGAATGAATGTTCACTTGAGTGAATGTTTAATTTATCTTTCATTCCATGTTCACACGGCTTAGCTGGAATAAATTTAACTTAGAACAAATGTGTATTACCTTTTCTTAATACCAAAGTCGCATAATCTGACAGATGGATTTACCCGAGTTTGAAGTTAAGCGACTCAAATATGTAGGTGTATTATGTGAAGTTCCCTATCTGGAATCAGATATTACTTCAAATACCACCCAAGTCCTTTTATACAATGGTAGAGAGCCTGTTCCCAGCAATCAGATTAATAAGTCTAGTTTTTTACCTTCAAGATTTCCCCCAATAGTATTTTGTAATTTTTGAAGTGAAAACTTCTTTAGCGGCGCTGTGCACTTTTTGTGATGGGGAAAAAATGTTAAACTCGCGACAGCGTAAGACGTAAGACGCTTCGTAAGCCGGACACGTGACCTGATCGAAAAACTGTTACAATGTCATTGAGTTTTCACTTTCTCCCGGAGTGCAACCCGTTGTTTGTTTTAGGGTGCCCGCTAGCTAGCGTTGGTGCACGCACGCGGGTGTCATTGTAGGTAAAATCCGCCGCACGCTTCCGCGATAAGTAGTACGACAAGAAATTGTAGAAAATTACTGAGGGCGCCACTTCCTACGTAACTGTCACATTTTTGACGTAAAATGCTTAAACATGGCAACAATTTAGTATGGAATTTTTTTAGTTCCATTTTATTTAATTTCTACTATTTTATGTCGCAGTGCTCTTACTATTTTTCGTTAACCTGCTCACGCGCTCCGCGCAACCGCGCCAGCTAGCGGACTCCCTTATTTTACCAAATATGGTCCTGCCTTCTCCACTCTTCTTCTATCCCGTGTCTATATCGACATTCTACGCACACAGAATGAAACAGTTCTATCAGCTGGGCACTTCCAACTTGAACTGTATAACTATGGACATAGAGTCGACTTCTCATACTTTATATAAGTAGAGACCTTATCCTAGTAAGGTGAGGAATGACCTTATTCGTATCCCGATATGTTCCGATATATTTTTGTTGCGATGGTGATAGTTGTCACTAGGCTATGTAAGAAGCTTTTGAGGGTAGCGCTGAAAGTTTTTTTTCAAGGTGGCTAAAAAATATCTGCATTCCCGTTGTCAGGGAGGTTTTGGGATTATACTGAGCAACTTTTACTATGGGACCAACCCCGAAATCGCGAAAAAAATATTACTCTCCCATAGAAAATGTACCAGTCAAAATTCCCATCAGGAAAGTTCCCATGAATACTCTTGGTGTTTTTTTCTGCACGTTTGTTGCCAAACTTTGTACAGTTAGTTTCAATTTCTATGACATTTGAAATAGACGCCAATGAGTGACGTACTCGTAAATGTAATAGTCGTCAACAGTTAATAACTCAACAAGTGCGAGTCGGACTCGCCCACCGAGGGTTCCGTACTTTTTAGTATTTGTTGGTATAGCGGCAACAGAAATACATCATCTGTGAAAATTTCAACTGCCTAGCTATTGAGTTACAGCCTGGTGACAGACGGACGGACGGACGGACGGACAGCGGAGTCTTAGTAATAGAGTTTTTACCCTTTGGGTACGGAACCCTAAAAAACATTGAGTAGAACCCCTATTAATCTGAACGTGAACTTTCTAAGTGGAAACTTGCATGAGAATTTTCTCATGAAACTTTCCCTGAAACTTTCGGAAATTTTGAGAATGTTCTGCAACTTGCACATTGCTAATTCCAGCCAATATCTAAGACTATTCTAACTCCCCAAACCCCATTAACCCCCCAACAGCCCATTATCTAATGAAACGGTATGAGCTACTAAATCAATTAACTTAATTAAAAAAGGTTGCTTCATAGAATTAGCTTAAGTTACGGAGTTTGGGGTAAACTGGGGCAAAGCTAAAGTTACCTTAAGACAAGATACTCGTAGGCTGAGGTAAAAACGTATTGTATTACTTTTAGGTCAATAAAACTTCTATGGAAAGGCATTCATAAGGTTTCCAAATTAACGGCCTGTTTCGAACTTTAAGATACGTCAGTTAATAGATCTAGAAACGATATGGATTAGATATGTCAGTGTCAAATGTGACGTTTCTCCTAACAAAAACGTCACTTTTGACACTGACACATCTAATCCATATCGTTTCTAGATCTATTCATTACCGTAACTTAAAGTTCGAATCGGGCAGATAGACGATATGTCAGTGTTTAAAGTGACGTTTTTGTTTGAAGAAACGTCACTTTTGACATTGACATGTCCCATCAATGGAGATCCACAAACCTGGAGTTACCATGGTTACCAGTACAATTTGACACTTGCCTCACGGTTTAACCAGTTAACCCCGACTAGTGGGCTGGTGCAAGTGGCGCTTAGAGATTAAATTTCTAAAATATCTTTCTTAATACCAGCTGAGCCCCCTGAAAAATAAATGTCTCAAATTTGGAGGTGAAATTTATAAATAATGTCATACAATATTTCTATTTTTCCTTATCGATATTTAGTAGGCAACTAGGCATCATTTTATTACACCAATTTGTATGTCGGAAAATACATACAATTGTAGTGCTACGTGTAACTACGGCGTAGCGGTCGTAGCTTGCTCGTAGCTCTTTCGTAGCAGTCACTCGGGTTAGTCGGAAATAATTCGTTCAAATAACGTCTTTAATGTCAATCTACAAGGTCTAAATTCAAATGTCTGTTGTAAGAAACTAAACTATTCACAATATTTTTAGGGTTCCGTACCCAAAGGGTAAAACGGGACCCTATTACTAAGACTTCGCTGTCCGTCCGTCCGTCCGTCCGTCCGTCCGTCTGTCACCAGGCTGTATCTCACGAACCGTGATAGCTAGACAGTTGAAATTTTCACAGATGATGTATTTCTGTTGCCGCTATAACAACAAATACTAAAAACAGAATAAAATAAAGATTTAAATGGGGCTCCCATACAACAAACGTGATTTTTGACCAAAGTTAAGCAACGTCGGGAGTGGTCAGTACTTGGATGGGTGACCGTTTTTTTGTGCTTTTTTTTTTGTTTTTTTTTTGCATTATGGTACGGAACCCTTCGTGCGCGAGTCCGACTCGCACTTGCCCGGTTTTTATTGCTATTGCTTGCTTTGGTATATAATGGAAAACTACGTTATATTATAGTAGGACGCTCAAGGAATTTAATAATACAATTTCGTACCTTATCACGGTGACAATAGTATGAGGTCCCAAGCGACTTTCATATTCATTGTCACTGTGACATGGTACGAAATGATACTAAAATTAAATTATTTGACTGTACCGTTAGCAAATAACTTCCGGTATGTATCTACAATAAAAATATCACATGCGTTATTTCCATTAGTATCATCAATTTTATGGATAAACTTAGGTACGCATATAAAACGGAATGTCATTTCTCATTCAAAAACCATTTATGCAACGAACGACACCAAATTCTTAGCAATAGGCCTATTACTCATATGTCATAAGCATATCACCTGCCTCAGAAAAAGAGGGTTATGCTAAACCATATCCGAATATGAGGCGTTAAAATATTCACGAATACGGCCCTGGGGGCGCATTCGGAACTGACTTATTGATATTAGATTGGATTTGAGTTGTCTTTTTAGGGTTCCGTACCCAAAGGGTAAAACGGGACCCTATTACTAAGACTTCGCTGTCCGTCCGTCCGTCTGTCAACAGGCTGTATCTCACGAACCGTGATAGCTAGACAGTTGAAATTTTCACAGATGATGTATTTCTGTTGCCGCTATAACAACAAATACTAAAAACAGAATAAAATAAAGATTTAAATGGGGCTCCCATACAACAAACGTGATTTTTGACCAAAGTTAAGCAACGTCGGGAGTGGTCAGTATTTGGATGGGTGACCGTTTTTTTTTTTGCTTTTTTTTTGTTTTTTTTTTTGCATTATGGTACGGAACCCTTCGTGCGCGAGTCCGACTCGCACTTGCCCGGTTTTTTGGTTATTTGGTCTTTGAAAGTGCGACGCGCTGAACTTCGTGTTTGTATGTCATTCTCATTATGTAGTATAATATAAGTACCTATATAAATGGATACAATACTTATTCTATTAAGATATGTAGAAATAGATAATTAATACCTAAAACCACTGAAACAAGAATTAGTATTACACACCCCATCCCTATTATAAACCGTTAAAAAGTAGATTTTGGGGCAAAAAACAATTGAAATCAAAAATAATTTATTTTCAGGTAACAAAAGGTCCATTTTACCTTAAACACTAACATAAATACAAAAAATAATCTTAAACACTAAAAATCATTCTCCTGACATCTTCTTTCGAATATTTCAATAAATCGTTTGTAATGTACCTAGTCATTATATTGCTATACGATAAAAAAACGTATAGATACCTTATTTCATTTAAAAAATAATGCCTATAAACGAATCTCATTACTTTTGATTACAAATAAAAGATGCCTACTTTAAAAATTCGTACATAAATATCACTAAAAAATACATAATTTAAAAATTCCAGATTGGAATCATATTTCCTAGCGCCGAAAGCGGCCGCGAAATAAATCTTAGGGAATTTCCCGTAAAATATTAGCATTCGGAATGTGAGAAAGGGATTTCCACCTTTTATTTGTTCCAATCTGTTGTTTATGTTTTGTTTTGTGTTTCGGGAAATTGGGGGGTGATAATTATGGGCGTGGTGTTGAAAATTGTTACGTTTTTTTGTGAGGAAAAAAGATATATGACAGACATTATGTTTTATTTTTCCAATCATAGAGAAAAAAGTACATAGAGTGCTCACCTAGAGTTAGACCAAGAAAAGTCTGCAGAGATTTTGATAGCCCACGCAGTGGTCTTTCTGCAAGTTTTCTTTTAAACGTCAAACTTCTATGAAAATATGACGTTTAAGTATCACGCACTGCGTGGGCTATCAAAACCGCTGCAGACTTTTCTTGGTCTAACTCTAAACGGTCTATTTTGTTATCAGTGCTTATTCTTTAGACAATATATAATCTTCGTTTGTCATAGTTTCCTTTTACGCCCAAATCTAACAATTTTTCTTGGAGATTTTTGAGAATAAAAAAATAGTACTTAAGTACATCAAATCAATAGTTCTTTTTTTATTCTTAGTTCTGAGAAACCTAACTAAACCTATACTTTTTATTGCAGATCTATTTCTATTAAATTCGTATTTTTAAGTAATAGTTTATGTAGTGATTATATAATTTTGTATATTTACTTACATTTACTTAATACTTTTCGTCAGACCATTATCTTTAGCTGTACCAAAAAGAATAGATAGTATAGAGGGGTCCTGTCATTGTAAATTTTGTAGTCACTGTAAATTTACTGCCATCTATCGACACACGACTAAAACTCAAAATGAAAACGTATAAAGTTATCAAAATATGTATATATATGGATAAATGATTTTATTATTTTTATATCATTTTGATCCATGTTCATTCACTGATATCTATGTGTTAAAATTGTTATATGAAACGGTGTCGTCACGCCATCTAGCCGAGGATAGGCTAAAGGTGTGTGCGCCATCTATTCGAGAATGACTTTTGCTTCAATTCCGAGGCACGTTTTTTCCTTAGACTTTATTCGTCTTATACGAAGTTACATATGTCTTTGGCTGTACATAGGCAAATAAATATTGACCTATTTAAAGGCATTAGGCAAACATCCATTTATAGAGTTATATCAGTTGTTCCATTTACTAAGCTACCAAACTAATAGACAGCTATATATATGTACCCCTTTGTCTCCTCTAGAACATTTCCTTATTATCAAATTTAATCTTCATTGGCGCCCCTAAGGAATCCCCCCTTCAAAACAAAAACTACCTTAAACCTATAGGCGTAAGACACAAAACAAATCGTACCCAAAATCGGCTATAGTATGACGCCTAATGTCACACTGATAACAGCAGACAGAGACAAGAATATTGGAATGACACGGGAGTGACGGGGAGAGATAAGGAGCGTTTCGAATTGTCGCCATCGCAATATTCGAGATTAAAAGTAACGGCTCGCTTGGCAAGGTAAGGAGGGTTGGCAGAAAAGGGAATGATATTTGGTGATAATATTTATTAAGATTTTTCTACGTAAGACATCCAAAGACGCTTTTAGGATAGCATGTTTTTCTGACTATACCTATCTATATAGCTAAGCCTTGTTTTATAAAGCTACACATAATAATATATTAATGAGGACTTCACTAACTACACATGCTAATCTTCTAGTTGTAACTTGCTAATATTTTTCGATTTACACAGACAGAGTATTGCAGATTAGAAATTAATGAAATGAAATATAATATATAATAAATGTATGAAATGATGAATTAGACTTTTAAAAATAAATCTTTTTGTACTCTATTTTGTCGGTCCTTAGATATTATACTTAAACGATCCGTATATCGGGTGGGCCCTGTAACAGGAGAAATAAATTAAACTGTAAGCTGTACTCCTCATACTGACCAACATAATATGTTCAGGGACTTTTAAGAATAACTTGTTGTGATTTTTTTAACACTTAAATGTCTACTATACACGCAATGTATTGCGAATTTTGTTATTTTAAAAAGCGTTATAAGCAATGTCAGTTAAAATGATGTTAGCGTACAAGTCACTTTATATTTTTTATAAGTTCTTGAATAAAAGTTTTATCGGTTAAGGAGTACAAAGTTTTAATTATTTGCTCATGTTACAGGGCCCACCCGGTACAGTATAAAAAAAAACTAATATACTCTCTTACGAGAAAAAACATTTTTTGTATTCGCAATTCTTTTGCCAACCCTCCAAGCAATACGGCTGCCTTCTCTCACTTCGCGCACTATTTTTTACAAGAACCTGAATTTCTGTTGCACTACCCAGATATTTCCGCACACCCCTACTTGTAATACTGAAGTCGGGTTTTAAAAAGTGGGAACGTACGGAATTGGCTCCAGGGTTGCTGCTTCAAAAAAATGTAATTGGATTTTTGATATCTGGTAAAGGTTGTATTTGTTTAATGTCTTACATTGATGTTCTTGTGTTATCGGGTATTGCAATATGGTACCATGGTACCTATATATTATTTTAGTTTTAGTTGGTTTATAGGTTTTTAGGGTTCCGTACCCAAAGGGTAAAACGGGACCCTATTACTAAGACTTCACTGTCCGTCCGTCCATCCGTCCGTCCGTCCGTCCGTCCGTCCGTCCGTCCGTCCGTCCGTCCGTCCGTCCGTCTGTCTGTCACCAGGCTGTATCTCACGAACCGTGATAGCTAGACGGTTGAAATTTTCACAGATGATGTATTTCTGTTGCCGCTATAACAACAAATCCTAAAAACAGAATAAAATAAAGATTTAAATGGGGCTCCCATACAACAAACGTGATTTTTGACCAAAGTTAAGCAACGTCGTGAGTGGTCAGTACTTGGATGGGTGACCGTTTTTTGTTTGCTTTTTTTTCTTTTTTTTTTGCATTATGGTACGGAACCCTTCGTGCGCGAGTCCGACTCGCACTTGCCCGGTTTTTTAGCCGACTTAAATAAGTAAGTAAGTAAAGTAAATTAAATACATTATTGCACCACAAAGAAAAATTCAATAACAAATTTACGATGTAAATAAAGGTAGCAACAGGCGGTCCTATCGCTGTAAGCGAGCTCTTCCAGACAATCTTAGGGTAAACCTTAGGGGAGGGTAGGCCTTTAATTACCTACAATACTGCTGTTTTAGTGCTAACATGTAAGTATCGGAATCTACATATGTTTGAAAGTACCACTGGTAACGGAGAAGATGAGGAGTAGTAAGTAGGTTAGCGTGGTATGGGCTTTTAATGAGGAGGAATAAATGTATAGGCAAAATAGTATTAGGGATGAATGTTCAGGACGAAGAGCGATTGTTATACCCAAAAAACTATGGATGGATTGTGTGTAAGAGAATATGAGAAAGAAAGGAGTGAGTGCTGAGGTGTACCAGTCAACCATAGGGCCAAACAGAAAAATGTCAAGATGGGTGCAGTGAGAACCGTTTAGAAGCAAACAAGTATTACAGAATACATAACTATACCCAAATATACAGCCACAAAATCTTTCGTCACACCTAGGTACTGAACTCTTATTGTTTATTGTTCTATCAAAGAGAATTTGAAATAGAGAGTTACTGTCATGGTAAATTATGTAGCTAATGTAAATGTACTGTTTACTGCCATCTTTCGACGGAAGATTAAAACTGTTAGAACGCCATTTGACTTTGATCATTATTCTTTCACTGATATGTGTTAACTTTAACGCCATCTACTACTACGCCAAAGGTATGGTGCAATCTTTTCGAGCGATGGCACCATAACCTTTGGCCTACAGTCGAGTAGCTGGCGTTAATTTCAATATTTAACAAATTAACACATATCAATGAAAGAATAAGGATCAAAATCAAATGGTGATCTAACAGTTTTAATCTTCTGTCGAAAGATGGCAGTAAATTTACAGTGGCTACATAATTTACTTTGACAATCCGCCTCTATACACTCTATTCTCTTTGGTTTTATATATTGATACGTATGAGACCGACAACGTCACACACAGTAAAAATCAAAGAGAAAACTCTTTCAGATCCTTTCAACCCTACCAAAACATGTAGGTATTCATTGTTTTTGAATTCAAAAGGTTCTGGCTAAAACTCCTATTTTCCAATATTGTTTAGTTATTTTCGTTGTTTTTGATTCGGTTTTGCTTGTTCACAAGTGCTTTCAATCTTTTTTGAAACAATTCGGCGTGTTCGAAATTCTTTTTGAACAGGGGTGTGGAGAACGGTTTTGGAAAAACAATACGTATGACAAAACACGACTTCGTCTAACCAAACTATTGTTTCATTTTTTTAAATTCTGAATATCAGAGTGCCAAGGTGACAAACGCTTGTGCTATACAACGAAAGGCTTTGTGTCTCTCTATCACTCTTTCATATTGCGACAGTGACAGTTGCGTTTCGTTCGCTGAGCGTTAACGATTGACATGTTGGCTACGCACCCAGTGCGTCACGCTTTAGGTTTTATATTGCCGAATCTACCTTAGTTATTTCACTTATTTCTAGCGTGTTAACAGCCACTGTGCAATTTCGCGTTAATTTTATTACGATTGTATTCTATACTGATTCTCGGAATGGCAAATTATTATGCAAAAACTAAACTAGAAACAAAGGGTTCATTCACCCGTAACCCTTCGAATTTCACAAATCGATATTTCAATTTACGCAAAGCGTGAAATCATAAAGTGACCGTCTCTCATCGATTCGCTGCGCTCGCGTTTCTTTTTGCGGCCTCATGACGAATCGGACCATTGTAATCCGTTTTATTGTGTTAACAGCTATGTTTTTATTATTTGACTCGTGCCGATTTTGTGTGAATTAATGTAGTCATCAATACACATAAAACAAAGTCCCCCGCCGCATCTGTAGGTTTGTATGTATGTATGTTCGCGATAAGCTCAAAAACTAGTGAACGGATTTCATGCGATTTTCACCTATCAATAGAGTGATTCTGGAGGAAGGTTTAGGTGTAGATTTGTTAAGATTCTACCCGTGCTAAGCCGGGGGTCGCCAAGTTATTAATATGCGAAAGTCGCGACGGACATCTTTGAAAAACAGAATTTGATTTGACCTCATTTTTAATATCAGTCGAGATGACGTTTTATTCAAAATTTTATGTCATTTGCAAACATTGTGATCAAATGCCACAATGGCGGTCGTAACTTGCGGTTACTGAACATATAATAAAGAGCTTTTAATATGTAAGTATGTGTGTATAATAACAAGTGTATGAGTGGAAAAAGAGGGCTCTGAATAATAATATAATACGTGTGTAGTTAAATCAGTGTATGCAACTGTACATAATTTTGGATTAAAACACTCTTATGACACCCGCACTCGTATTAAAATGCCTTTCATTATGTAACAGTCACATAAATTACTTTTTGCTGTATAAAATGTTAACATTCCTCATTATCACACTCAACAATCCTCACGAGCTTGTTATTTTATATAAAAGTATAATATTAAAAACAGCGATCCCTTTAATTTCCACATAAATCTGAGTCAGAAACACACATTAACATCAAACAAGGCCCATCCGTTTAATGGAGTCATTAAATGTAACAATGTTAGTCAATTGAAATGCATTGTGAGCAAGATATGGTAAATAACATTCTTAGCAAAGAGAATTTAGACTAGAGGAATATTATGTAGTCAGTACATTTACTGCCATCATTCTACACAAATGATTAACACTTTTTGAACACCATTTGACTTTAATCCTTGTTTTTTCCCTGATATGTGTTTAATTTGTAAAATGTCAAAAAGTATCGCCATCTAGTCGAGAGTAGGCCAAAGGTATGGCGCCATTGCTCGAAAAGATGGCACCATACCTTTGCTCTTTGATTCTTAGTAAACAAAGGACACTTACCGATCTGACAGTGTCTGACAGATGGAGAAAGAGAGAGAGAAAGATGGGATAGCAGAGGATGCTGGCGGCCTAGCCAAGGTGATAATCGCTTGCGCTTCGCTATCGAATCGCTTTGCGACTCTATCACTCTTCCATATTAGTGACAGTGACGGCCGCGTTTCGTTCGCTACGGAGCGTTAGCGATTGGCACATATATGTTGTCTACATATCGTATGGGCCAGTATCGTATGGGCGTGATATCTTATGAGCCTTGTTCGAATTGGGCCGTCACTCACCGTAACTATCAAAATCATATATCACACCAGTTAACACGTAATATTACAATTGTTACCGATTACCACCTCGGCTCGTTGCGTGCCCAAACAGCGACGCAAGCGCAACTATCAAAACATCCTATCTACATCATTCCTTCTATTGTAAATTAAACCTTATGTCAATTGCGATAGAGTTGTATTTTGTTTGACACTGTCGCTTAGAATATCAGGCGTTTAGCGTGGTATATGATTTATGGTAGTGTGACGGTATGGTGTCATAATTATACGGTGTCGGTTTAATTTTATGGGCGTTAGTTTTCAGATGGTTTGATTAAATGATGAGTTAGTGTGGTGAGACTTGTTATTAGAGTGAGTGTTACATGTATACCTAGTTATACTAAATTGCTGAGCAAATAGTGTGAAATGGTTGCGATTTTGCTCGGTCAACAATTTACTTGTAATAAATAATAAATAAATAAGTAAGCCGATGAAGGCTTGTGGTGTGGGTACCTACTTAGACAGCGATATATATAATATATAAATACTTATATACATAGAAAACAACCAATACTTAGGAACAAATATCTGTGTCATCACACAAATAAATGCCCTTACGGGGATTCGAACCCGGGACCATCGGCTTCATAGGCAGGGTCACTACCCTCTAGGCCAGACCGGTCGTCAAACTTGTACAATAATTTAACCCTTAGTGATTCGGCAACGTTCAAAATACTGGACATAACCTTTGACCCTTTTTAGGGTTCCGTACCCAAAGGGTAAAACGGGACCCTATTACTAAGACTTCGCTGTCCGTCCGTCCGTCCGTCCGTCCGTCCGTCTGTCACCAGGCTGTATCTCACGAACCGTGATAGCTAGACAGTTGAAATTTTCACAGATGATGTATTTCTGTTGCCGCTATAACAACAAATACTAAAAACAGAATAAAATAAAGATTTAAATGGGGCTCCCATACAACAAACGTGATTTTTGACCAAAGTTAAGCAACGTCGGGAGTGGTCAGTATTTGGATGGGTGACCGTTTTTTTTTTGCTTTTTCTTTGTTTTTTTTTTTTGCATTATGGTACGGAACCCTTCGTGCGCGAGTCCGACTCGCACTTGCCCGGTTTTTTGTATTTTTTTTCTTAAATAGAATCATTGATGACACTATTGTGAGTCTTTATTATAAATTAATGAATTAATATCATCAATTGACTCAAATATAATTGAAAATTTGCATAAACCGCAAAAACACAAAAAGCTTTGCAAATTAAACGCAAGCTTAACAATATAAATTCATACATTTATTAACGGAATAAACGGGACTTAATCGCATATAATTCAGTTTTTAAATTTACCTCCAATGCAGACTACGGTGACAACGCCGTCCTCGAAACGTCGGAGGTAAATTTAAAAACTGAAATATTCGCGATTTAGTCCCGTGTTAGTAAATAACTATAAATAAATACATGAATACTCCAATTCATCATAATGAACCATTTTTAGTTACGCGCCAAAGCTCACAACTGAGTTTTTGTACAATTCGTTGATTACAGCTAATCAAAAGTTTTACGTAAATAGAGGCCTGGCTTTAACTTTTTGAGTTCTTTTGATGAGCTCAGTTAATTGTAGGTGTGCAATTAGTCTGTTTAACCTGATGAAAGTTTTTAATGTACCCGTGTGTAATTTGGAGTTTTTGGCAAAAACAGTTGCGAGTGTGTGCTTTTTAGAAGTTTTTATTTAACTTGTGGATAAAATGCAATTTTCTATTAGTTCTTAAAGAATAAATAAAGTCCTTAAATATTCTTCAAAAACTGATAAATAATGGCTCTTCATATTCATCAAAATTGACCAGCTGTTATGTTAAAAAAATGTTTTTAAATGAATTTCATACATATAATAATATAATAAGCATCTATACTTTCTATTTTGCACCATTTGTGTATCTTTTTGTATTCAGTACAACACGTACAATATATATAATTACTTATTATTGTATTTTTGTTTCAGGTAAGCATCATCAAACTAATTAACACAGAACACGTAAGTGCCATCACTAATTACTTAATCACATCATGATTGAACTGTCTGCAAATAATATCAAATATCGCTTAAATTCCCCGCTTATCCTTAATGACAGGCACGAAAACTCAATTTTCCCGCTTACCCCATTTTACCTTCAGTCCAATTAAACCTAGTTTATAAGCCCGACCATACAACCCTTCTCATGCCAAAACGTTATAACTGTAAATAATTTCTTATTTGTATCCACCCTTTTGTCCATTTTAATGGACATAGTTGAGTGGTTTTAAGCTGGCCGATGATTATACCTCCACTTTGGGGAACTTTCGAGAAAATTATACCCCGTTGTGTTGTTATACTCTGTTTTGTACAGTACAAGGCGAAATAATTATATTATGCATGTTAATGTTTTGGTTAAAGTTTGCCGAGAAATTTAAGCAAGTGTTGTAAGTATAGACTTAGTGAGAAATATGTTTCGGTTTAACTAGGAGTGTGTTGATAGATAATTACTTCATTAAGAGGAAAGGGGACGACCGCTTCTCCATACAAATAGAGTCTCCATTTTCCTCTCTGAATATTGACATTATGGATTAATATACATGAAATTATAATATTGACATTATTGACCATAAGAATGCCCCATCGTTTGATTTTTTTTGATTTTGTGATTACTATAAGAGTTAAGAACGAAAAACAATTTCCATATATTTCTTAAAAGCTTTTGACTCTTGTATTAATGAAAAAAATAAAAATAAAATCTTACGAAGAGGCATATCTGTGGTTAACATACATCAAATAAGCAATAATATATTCTATAATGTTAGAAAGGAAAATAGAGACTATTACGTTTGTATGGAAAAACGGTCAAATGACTTCGCCTCTTTCCACTTAATATTTCTTAGTGGATCATTCAGAAGCAAATTCTTTATTATAAGTAGTAAAAAGAAATGTGGTTACCTATTCATGTAATTTTTCGCGTCAAATATTTTTTTTAGTAATGTAAACTTCAAAATATATGATATAGCGTCTCAAACCTCAACTCACAATTAAGTATCAATAAAAATAAAAATTTCCACATCCATTATAAATAACACTGTGTATAACAGTGTGTACAAACTGACAATTATGGATCTCAAATGAGATAGCATTTTACGAATAAATAATCATCTAAATTCATATTTACATTAATCGCTAATTTACTTGGTTTACACGAGGAAATCAAATAACATCGTTCTAATTGGCTTTAGTATTTATATATGCATGAGGCAATCTGTCTGTTTAATGAGACGAAATGAATAAGTATGGAACGAAATTTAATTTAATATTATAAGGGTAGGTAAGAGATAAAATTGAATGGTGTTTGACGACCCACGTACATTGACAGCTGGTCGATGTCAAAGATATGATTCTTACCACAATGGGGTAAGGTGCAAAATTGTACTGTATGTCATCAATTGGATGGTGTTTAGCAAAAATGAGTCATCCCACATCCATTTTGCAATAAAATGTCAACTTTAAGCGTCAATATTTTTAGTTGACATCTTACTGAAAAATGAATGTGGGATGACACATTATTGCGTATCAGCATCTAATTGTACTTTAACGCGGCGGTTTGTACTTAATAATGGACATGGTAACTTTGATTATATTTGTGCAAAATGTTACCCGTATTCAAAGTGTTTGGAACGGTAGACCTTCAAACCAGATGTAATAGTAATGTTTGGATATAATATGGGGCATTATCTATGAAAAGGGACCTTATTGTCGATGGCGCTTACGCCGCACAGCGTCGCGCGGCATTGTATTTATATCGGAGCAATCGTTAATAATGGCGTAAGCGCCATCGACAGTAAGTTCCCTTTTCATAGATAACGTCACATGTGTTTTTGTAGTTTTATACACCCAGTATCACAAAATAAAGTCAAATCAGTATCAAGGCTCATAGCCAAATGACAATCGTACATAAACAAACGCCAAACAAAAGGTAAAAGCTATCGAGATGACAGATGCTACGAAAAGTCAAGTGACTATTTCCATACATTATTTAAGTCTCAATTAAATAAGACTCAATTTATTAACCTATATTTCGAGTGTCGACGTCTAATAAATGATTTCTTCCCATCTTCCCAAATTAGTCTTCACATAATACAATCTATTATATTGTACAAAAACAAAAACAATCACGGCCTGAGTGCTCTCCTAACGATTCCCAGGAAATGTATTATTTTTCCTTATAGGACTTTTTTAGTGGTACGTTCGATTTTTCCTCCATTTTCGTGTTTAGCAAGTAAATAATGGGATGATATTAAAAAATATATGCCGTTATGAAAGGTTATTGATGTATTGGTTCGTAAGGGAACATTTTGTAATATTTTCCTCGTTTTCATTAACGATTATTAACTTCATTACTCTGTATTCCATACGTCCTTTGTAAAGGACATATTATATTGTTATAACGCGATGTTTATCGATGGATTTCTTTGAAAGGAATATTAATATAGGTTGTAGGGTTATAAAAAAACTCTGTTATACCATGACTTCGAAAGATGTAATAAAGTATTATGAAACAAAACATACATACAGTTAGTCATACTTACAAACTAAACACACACAAGTACTAACTAAACATTGCTGCCGCTCCTAGACGCTTCCGGTGCAAAAGTGCCCATAATACTCGCGGCATTGCCGCGCTGGTTGGCTATGGATAGCCTTTGCACCAGAAACGAATCGGAGCGGGGGTCCACCCCCTTCTGCCTAAGTCGACGGCCTATGTCGCGCACCATGTTTTAAAAAGCACCATGCAACCATGCACCATGTAATAAAGTGAATTTGGTCCTAACCTATAAATGTATATAGTATGGTAGTTTTTTTTAATTATGTTTTCCATATTTAATAATATACATATTTATGTTTTCCAACTAACGAAAATAAATAAATATAATATTTACATTGGCAGCTCATGAGCAAACATGGAAAAAATACGTAATAAAGAGTAAATCGGAGTAAATTAATTTCATTAAAATCTCAACCAAACCCGACGACAAAAACATTAAAATTACTTTTGTTCCAATAACTCCGTTTTTCCTTTAATTGGGATTTTAAGCGAAATGAAAATGGGGAAATGAGGGACCGTTATCAACTGAGATAAGGGACAGAAGCTCCATTGAGGGCCTATTAATCATGCGCCTTTGAACTTTCCCGGCTTTCAAGCTTTTTCTGAGCCATAAATACACTGATAATAAGATTTTTTTGCGCATGTTTGCTAGATTTAGGTTATGTCATTGTTTAAAATTGTAATGCTATGTAATGAATTAGAAATTAAATCAATATTATGGGACAATCTTATACAAGTCGACCTGGTCCAACAGTGCACAGTGTGTCCAATAGGTAAGGCTTGTGTTGTGGGTACTAGATGACGAGATATATATATAAATACTTAAATACCTAGAAAACATCCATAACTCAGGAACAAACATTTGATTGTGACAAACACACAAATGAATCCTTCCCAGGATTTGACCATCGACTAGGCTAGCAGTATTCACTTTAGCAGGATGGCCGAATTTTTATAAAAACTTTTTTCTTAAATAAACACTCTCTACGCTCCCAAGGACTCCAGAAAAGTGTAAATATATCCAACCGTTGTACATATTGACACACAACATATACGTCAGACTCCCCCAATTCGCCCGAATTTTCATAATTACAGACAGAGATGGGGTATATTTATTGGCCCCGGAGGGATGTAGCCTTTATTCGGGGCGTAATTGTAACCTCTGGGAGTACGTGAGAATTAGGTAAACATTAATGATGGAAGGTTTTTGCGTGCTGAATGAAATGTAGACAGAAATATGTTGTATAGAAAAATACACTAAAAAAAAATACGTAACATAATTTCAATAATCAATAATACCTAGGTATGGAATCGGATGAGTGCATTTATGATAGTAGCACAGTAATAATTTTGCCAAGGTGACTTTTTTTAACATGCTTTTAGATAATTGTTTGGTTTTTTCAACCATAAATTAAAAGTTAAAACCAACCTAGTTTCAGCATGAAATAATGATAATCAACCGAAATTCTACAAGTACGATTTCTTTTCTAATTCAATTACTTAAATTAAATCAGGTCAAGCAAATCCGATTCTATTTTAGAATCGAACGAAATGAAATGCATTTGTTTGGCTTCTGCAATTCGATATGAGGATGTTTTGATAGGATTATCGAATTCAATGTACGAATGCAAGGACTTTATTATAATACGCATACGCACTCACTCGAGTGTAAAATTTAATATCTGTCATGCTTTTTTACTCGATTTTTAATTGATTATTAACGCTTTAGAGTATGCGGAACTAAGTTTTATAAACTGCCTTGCATGCGATTTCCATTTTCGGAATTTAATGCTTAATGATTTCCTTAATGGTAATAGAAGAATATTATTAATTAGAAGGATTTCACGTTTGCATGTATATGGAAAATGTATGTATTTAAAAGTCCAATAAAAAGGACATCAATCAGATGCACTGGCCTGTAACTCGTTCATGTGCTTGCTCATGTCTTTTTTAATGAGCTGGGGTTTTTCAGGTTTAAATCTGAATGGGTTTAAATCTGATTTATAGTTTGTCAAAGGACAGTCTCATTTCAGACATAGGCAGAGAGAATAATACTATCTTTGTCTTACACTTGTACTAGCACCCAAAAGACAAGGATGAGTATAGTTTTTTGTTCTTATTTACTGACAAATTTGGTTTGACCAACTATAAATACATAATTGGCGTATAACTACAAACGTGAAATCATTTTATTGTCAGTAAGAAAATCATTAACATGTATTAAACGCTATTTCTATTTATATATGCTACTCGTGTTATGACTGTAGGTACATATATGAACCTCGGAATATTAAATTCAAGCTAATTAACCACACCTCGTACATTTATCATCTATCGCATATCGTTATCTGAGACACGACATGTCATCTTGTCATCGTGACGTCAGACTGTCAACGGCCTGATTTATGAGTTTAAGTTGTTTGGGGTAAATAGGGATTATGTTAATTAGGTATAATAATGATGTTATTTTTAAATGACTTTACTAAGATGGTTATTGGGTATGGTAACTGGACGCCTCGACTGTCCTATATTAAGGTCAGTATTGTAACGGGAAGTGCAAAAAAATATAAAAAATATGTCCTTTATGAAGGACATATCAAAATAAGGGCTAACCGTGCAACAGCTGATAGATAAGTATTTAACGATACACGTAAAAAATATAAAAAGGGTCAACTAAGGACCAATTGGACCCTGGAAATGTATATCTATTACGGATTGCCAATTCACATTTCCCTTAAGTATTCAGATCAAACAATGCACGTTTAACTTGGAAACTCTGAAAGCCGAAAAACTCCAAGAATAACAGATTTTCGCGAACAAATACCAAGTTTTATTAATACTTTGATTGATAGATCTCAAATTTCAGCAGAAACAAAGTATTTGCTGAAAGATTTCCGACTGTTAAGGTTTACTTTGTGTTTCACTGCTTTTACAATGTTTTGTGTTGGGAGTTTGTTTTACTTATGTATGGAAACCACAGTGTGCTAGTGCTGGTTTACACGGACTCTATCTTGAATTTATGTTCGATTGTTTGATAAAAAATAATCTATGTCCATTCTTCACCCATAAATTACCTCCATACCAAATTTTCATCTAACGGTTCAGCGGTTTAAGCGTGAAGAGGTAATAGACAGGCAGACTTACTTTTGCATTTATAATATTACACAGATAAATAAAAAATAAGTTTAAAAACTAAAACCCGACTACTGCAAATCGCGCTCTAAAAAGTATGAAACAAGATAGAATTCTTATCTGAAATTATCATACAGGAAAATTATAAAACTTATATTTTTTTTATATATTTACAGAGATATTCAAAGGATCGCCGTGGACGTATGCCACGATTATAAACTTTAAGTTAAAGTGGCATACGACCACGGCTATCCTCTGAATCTCTGTAAATATATAAAAAAATGATAACTCTTATAATTTAACTGTATGATAATTTCAGATAAGAATTCTATCTTGTTTCATACTTTTTAGAGCGCGATTTGCAGTAGTCGGGTTTTAGTTTTAGAACTTATTTTTTATTTAATTAATTTTGGGGTCAGGAACTCAGGATTTCGTTATTTACTAATAATATTTGAAGTCACTTTATATTACTTTTGCGAGGGCGTCTTCGGTACAGAAATGCACGCAGAGCGCCGCATATATCGGGCTACGCCCGACAACCTTTGGCATGAACGCGTACATCAAGCCTCGTATGTCGGGCTACGCCCGACTCTTTTAGTATGAGGGCGCCCGGCTTTGGAACGCGTACATCGTACCTCGTACGTCGGGCTACGCCCGACTCTTTTAGTATGAGGGCGCCGAAGGCGCCAGGCTTTGGACCGCGTGGAGCGTGCCACGTACGTCGGGCTACGCCCGACTCTTTTAGTATGAGGGCGCCGAAGGCGCCCGGCTTTGGAACGCGTAGCGAGCCGCGTACGTCGGGCTACGCCCGAATCTTTTAGTATGAGGGCGCCGAAGGCGCCCGGCTTTGAAACGCGTACAGCGAGCCTCGTACGTCGGGCTACGCCCGACTCTTAGTATGAGGGCGCCGAAGGCGCCCGGCATTGAAACGCGTACAGCGAGCCTCGTACGTCGGGTTACGCCCGACTCTTTTAGTATGAGGGCGCCGAAGCCGCCCGGCTTTGAAAAGCGTACAGCGTGCCTCGTACGTCGGGCTACGCCCGACTCTTTTAGTATGAGGGCGCCGAAGGCGCCCGGCTTTGGAACGCGTACAGCGTGCCTCGTATAAATCGGGCTACGCCTGACTCTTTTAGTATGAGCCCCACTTTGGAACCCGTACAGCGAGCCTCGTACGTCGGGCTACGCCCGACTCTCTTAGTATGAGGGCGCCGAAGGCGCCGGGCTTTGGAACGCGTAGCGAGCCGCGTACGTCGGGCTACGCCCGAATCTTAGTATGAGGGCGCCTAGGCGCCCGGCTTTGGAACGCGTACAGCGTGCCTCGTACGTCGGGCTACGCCCGACTCTTTTAGTATGAGGGCGCCGAAGGCGCCCGGCTTTGAAACGCGTACAGCGAGCCTCGTACGTCGGGCTACGCCCGACTCTTTTAGTATGAAGCCGCCGAAGGCGCCCGGCTTTGGAACGCGTAGCGAGCCGCGTACGTCGGGCTACGCCCGACTCTTAGTAGTAGTAGTAGTAAACTCTTTATTGTACAAAAAGACATATTAAAAATAACATACAATTAGTAAGAAGTACAAAGGCGAACTTATCCCTTTGAGGGATCTCTTCCAGTTAACCTTTGAGTAGATGAGAGGAGAAAGTGAAAAGAGGGTGACAAATGCAGCAAAATGTACAACAAGTTACCAGAAAGATAAAGGATATAAATACATACAAAATTTATAGGATAAACATACATATATTACACAAAAAGGAATGGGGAAAATACACTAAAAATTGGAAAGAATTAGAACGATATAAAGCAACTATACAATAGAAATATAGACAAATTAATCAGTCAGATCAGATAACCATAGTTTCTTTAACCTCTCCTTGAACGACGCAACCGATTGTGCCTGCCTGAGCGAAACAGGCAGCTCATTTCACAGCTTCACTGGACGCACTGCGAAGGACTTGTTGTATCCTCGAGATTTGTGAGGAGGGATGGCAAGTGATAAATTCGCGCTCGAACGCAGACGGTGGCCACTGCCTTCAGCCAGAAATTGAAATTTTTGAGAGAGGTATAAAGGAGAAGAAGGTGTAAAAAGAACATTAAAGAGAAGAGAAAGAGTGTGAAGATCTCTACGGCGGCGGATTGGAAGCCAATTGAGTGTTTGACGGTAGTAAGACACATGATCGTACTTCCGTAGGCCGAAAATGAATCTTATACAGACATTCTGTAAGCGCTCTAACTTGTTCAGGAGTTCTTCTGTCATGTCCAGATTCACAGCGTCGCCGTAGTCGAGTAAAGGCAGTAACAGGGACCGAGCCAGCATGGCTTTGGTATCAAGTGGAAGAAAGTTCTGAAGGCGCCTTAAAGAATGGAGAGATCCAAACAGCTTTTTGCTCAATTCAGTGACATGAGGCGCCCAGGAAAGTGTCTGATCCATGGTGACCCCTAGATTTTTAACAGTGGGTGAGAAAGGAATTGGTATACCATCAAAGAAAATTCTAGGTGCCACTTGCTCAGACAGTATGGAGATGTAATGTGGACTTCCCAAAACGATCGCTTGCGACTTCATGGCGTTGACTTTTAAACCGAAAGATGAAGCCCACAAACAGACGGAATCTAAATCGGCGTTAATTTGGTTTACGAGGGAATCGAAATCATTAGTATGAGGGCGCGGAAGGCGCCCGGCTTTGAAACGCGTACAGCGAGCCTCGTACTCGACTCGACTCTTTTAGTATGAGCTCGACTTTGGAACCCGTACAGTTATAAAATATTGCAGGTCATTAAAAAAACACCATGTATATAGCGGCCAAGCAAATTTATTTTGCAAAAAAGTCGCGTAAGCGTAACACGCGGGTCGCGGATAGAATCCAGAGCACTTGTAGATTCGTAGTTCGAATTATCTACCCGATAAATTAATGTTTTATTGGGTGCATGCAAGCAAAGCCGGGTGCAAAAGCTCACAATTTGAAATGTTCTAATTGAGCTCTTTCAAATGATATACAACACGTCATCATTACTTATTTTAGTTTTTTTGGTTCGTGACTTTATTACCTCTAGAGGGCGCCGTGTTCGTTTGTTGGTGACGTCATATAGCCTATAACCAGCGGACGATTAAGACGATTCGAATGACATATCGTTTGTCAAATTTCAATGAGTACTTTAGAAGTTATGCATACATACATACATACATATATACCCACAAACATACCGGTCAAAATCATAACCCTCCTTTTGCGTTGCCGTAGTCGGGTAAAAAAGGTCTTGAACCAAGGGATATTATTTGATTCAAGATATTTTTGAATTTTGATGTAAGCAAACTAGAAAATGTCTTCGTCCAAGAAATAAAACGTATTGTATTATAGATCTCGGGTCAAGAACTACTTGCATCAAATAACAAATTAGCAATATACATATAATACAATCTTCAAGCTGTTGTACAATCTTCGAGCCCGTATGTATATCCCAAACTTTTCTGCATGCGCGTAGAAAGCTATCAATCTCCCCGGTTTTTGTGGAAAAAAAAACTTCGCCCAAACTCCTAATCCCATAGGATGCGTCGAATAATGAATATTGGTTTATTTTACCAAGTCTTGTTTAGTTTCCAAGTTTTTAGAGCGGGCCGTTACGTAAAACAGTTTCCAAGTTCCGTGTTTCTTTATTATAAGCGTTTTTTCTTTACACTAGACTTGTACAAAAATATGCAAAATAGTATGTCCAGTATTTTGGACGTTGTAAAATAAGGGTTAAAAAAGGAGTGTGCAGGCCTTGACAAAAGACAACTTTTTAAAGAAAACGGCAATCGAAATTTAACCCTTCGTTTGTCTAAGCACTGATCAGTGCGCATGAAATTTAAATCCATTGTTTAATACAATAGGTTTAAATTCATTCGCAGTGCTTAGATATACGAAGGGTTAAGAGTCACACGAACCCGCCACTAAAAAGCCGCTCCCATACAATCAAAGTTACACTCACATTTTAAAACATGCTGAAATGGAACTTGGCATGAACATTTGTAACATAGGTAATTGTATATTTGTCTAGTACTACTTTTGTTGTACAAGGAAAATACAGCGAGTAGAACTTTTGTAGTTACCTATATAAAATGATATTCGCTCTTATTCACCTCGCAAATATCAATAATACTGAAAGAGAAAATGACAAAAGTTATTTCTAATTATCCAGCATAAGTACCTAGCTCATACTAAAATTAGTAGGTATAAGTACCTACTTAACTTTAATTAATGTTTATCATAAGATCTTCAATCTGTATAATGAGGCCTCATCCATGTAATGTCTATTAAGCATTAAATATAACCTATTATATGTATATCAAGGCTTAAGCCTAATCCCTACATTACGGATGGGGGCTATTAGGCATGATAGTTATTACTATGTTCATGTTGGGGTTACTTTGATCATAACTATTGATAGGTCTTTGAAATGTGTATGTGGTTTTGGCAATCCCAAGATTACTATCGTTTCCGTTAACGGACTAATATAAATGAAACCTCTGATATTTTTTCTTGCCATATTAAAGGGACTAGCGGCCCGATTCGAACTTTCAGTTAAGTCAAATATTTGGTCTTCATACGATATGGATCAGATATGTCAGTGCTAATATTAACGTTTCTCCAAACAATAGCGTCACTTTTGAGACTAACATATCTAATCCATATCGTATCTAGACGTAAAATTTGACGTACTTATCTTAAAAGTTCGAATCGGGCAGTTATTCCGTGGCGCCGGTTAAACACTATAGTAATCACATTGTTACAAGTGACATATTAATGACCACAAGTGACATTGTTTCTACGACTACAAAAACTCGGGATAAGCCGGCCAGTAGGTCGGGTTTACATTTTATATTCCAGATTTATGGTCGGCGATAAATTTTACGGCGTGGAAACTTCGCTGGATGGAGAAAACATGCGTGGGGAGGACAGACTGAGCAGTCGTCGAACGAACGCCTTAAATTTTTGGTTTCTCTGTCGTACTGCTCTTGACAGAGCGGCGTGGTCACCTTGAGGCGTCCGCATCAGTAGTAGAGGCGGACACAGCTCTTCGCACTATCTCCCGCCATCTCTCCCTGTTGGCAGACTGTCTGGCACAGTCAGATACGCGGTATCTCACTGCGGTTTTTATTTGGTCAGTCCAGCGCATAGGTGATCTGCCGCGCGATCTTGTTCCCTCCACTCTTCCTTGGCTATCTTCAGAGAATCTTAAGCTTGCCTACTTTCGAAATGCCATACTTTCATAAGTGTAAATGACTGTTAAGTAAAGTTTTACAAGTGTGAGACAAATTGTGCGTCCACGTTTGCTAGTAGGTATCGTAGATAAAATTATTTTAATTCCAATTGAACATAAGGAAAAGAAAAATAACGATGGGCCATTGGCTATTTTAGGCGCAAGTACCTTATTTGGTTGGGCTATTCAGTAATTTTGGTCTAATAAATTAGCCTCCTTCCGTAATTTTCACCCTTATTTTCACCCTATAAGGGATTGTATTTGGAAAAATCTTAATGAAGATTTTCTAGGTCCCATCTTCAATGGTTTAGTCTGTGCTTTGTCTGTAGGTAATAAGTAACATATTTTATAAAGCTTTCAAACTTGCTTGACTGTAAGGAATCGATGTGACACTAGCAGTCTTAATAACCTGATAATTCGTGTTTGCGCTCGAAGGAAGACATGCGGCGTACCTACTGTTAATATACCTACTCAATATTATGGAAATGGCCTTATTTGAAAGCATGAAGGTTAATTTCACAGCATACGCCATAATACTATTTTAAGCGTTGTTTTATGATTCTTGGTGATCAATGGGTAGAGAGAGGTATTTTGCTTATAGATTGCAAACCAGCCGGTTTATTCCCAAACTGAATAGTCTATCCTGTCTGGTTACAGATACAGTGGAGTCGACAAAATCACTTAATTAAAATTGGAGAAAGCAATAACAAAGAGATATTTGTATTTCGTACCTATTCTGAATATTTTATTGATAAGACCCCTGAGAATACAGTTAAATTGCAATTTCGAGGTTTTCATAAAGTAACACTGGAAAAGGTATTAATTTATGATTATGACCATCTCTTTCTTGCACGCTGTTATTTAACTTTTCCGGTTAGTTTAGTAGACCAGGTATGTTACTTTGGTTAAAATATGGATGTGTGGAGTGACGAGTAAGGATCGGATTAAGAATGAGTATATAAGGGGAAGTTTGAAAGTAGCACCGGTAACGGAGAAGATGAGGAGGAGGTTAGCGTGGTACGGGCAATGGGCATGTAATGAGGAGGGATGAATGCCATATAGGCAAAAGAATGTTAGGGATGAATGTTGATGGACGGAGAGCGGACGGTAGACCCAAAACACAATGGATGGATTGTGTGAAAGAGGATATGAGAAAGAAAGGAGTGAGTGCTGAGGGACGAAAGGTAGAGGAGAATGAAAGATAAAAACATGCTGTGCTGACCCCACATAACGTAGGAACGAGCAGGAAGAAGAATAAGTTACTTTGGTTAAAAACTTGGAATATAAATTAGAACTTCTTTCTTACATTCTTAAATTTGGTATACTTGTGGAAGACTGGTGACTATGCAATATCAGGCGTGGCTCACTCCGATTTCGTCGCTTTGCTACAGGTAGCTAAAAGTACATCCGTTCCACACCAATTTTGGTGGCTAGCCATAAGCCGCGCGTGGCGCTGTCGCCACCTAGCGGCCATATCTGCCCTGATCGTAACAGACGCGTTTTGTTAGAGTGAGTCTTCTGTACCTAGTACTATTATTTATTCTGTGGCAATATTTAGATGTTGGTAATTGATTAGGTACCATCAAACTATTAATTCGTTCGCCTCCTATATCACAAATAAAGTTATGTTTATTAAATTACCTATATTTTAACTTCAGTACTGAACACGCAACAACAATTTAAATGGCAAAGTACTTAAAATGTTATTAAAGTTCAAAGTTCACTGAAACTCCCAACAATTCTTGATATAATCATACACGTGTCGCACAGATATTATGAACTGGAAGCGGCCTTCATTAATTTAATACAAAGTACTGCATAATACTTACTTATGAAATATAACTATGGAAATGGATTAAATCGCGTATAATGAATTTAAACTATATCCCGACCACCGGCCTGCTACCTCGTAACGGCCCGAATCGGACTTTAACATACGCCAATTAATAGATCTAGAAACTATATGGATTAGATATGTCAGTGTCAAATGTGACCTTTCTTCAAACAAAAACGTCACACATCTAATCCATATCGTTTCTATATCTTTTAATTGACGTATATTAAAGTTCGAATCGGGCAGTAAGTGCCAACAGATTACAAGTTCGCCGGACGATATTAGCCTGTCAGTTAATTGCGAAAGGTGACAGTTCCGAACAACTGACAGGCTGATATCGTCCGGCGAACTGGTAATCTGTTGACCCATTATCGTCCGGCGAACTGGTAACTTGTGGCTCTTCATTGACTTACCGTGAGATTAGGTTGACTTGTGTAAGACTGTTCCAAAATATTTATTTATATTACGCCAATAATTATATAGGCCACTTCTGTCTCATTTTCACACATCTCCGTTGCGTAGGCAAAACAAGTCAATCCAGTACCTATCCTAATTATCTGACGAAGTTCATTAATTTCATTTTCGTTAATAATTATAATTATTAATGTTGCCAATCGTATTGAGTCTAAAGATAATAAGGAAACTTGTCTTGCAGTTTGGGGAATAAAGATAGGGCCACTTGCGTCATTCAATAACCCGAGGTTAACCGGTTAAACCTGGAGTTACTATGGTTACCAGTACAATTTGACACTGGGTTAACGGTTTAACTGGTTAACCTCGAGATAATGGGATGGTGCAAGTGGCGTTTAGGGACTTACTTATTTCTAAATATTTATATCTCTATGTAGCTTTCCATTACAGAAGAATCCTTATGCTTCAAGTGCAGTAAGGAGTTTTTTGTCTGAAATTCAAACAGAAATTTTGATAGAAACGTCCTTATTGTACATGAAGCATAAAGACCCTTCTCTGATGGCAAGCCATTTCCGTGTGAATTTTTTTACGGCATTTGCCATTTATTAAAATATGTCTAAATTAAATATTTATAAACATCAAGTTTGCATTAACCCCTTATTAAATAGTGACACTCACTTTATAATACCGTGGATAAAACCGTTGCTCTGCAGAGTGCAGGCCAGCTCCAACCCCATCCTGGCTACTGTATAGCGGGCCGATACGACTCACCTATAATGCGGCATTTTGAGTGTGTCTTAACCGCTATTATGTGATTATTATTGTTATTGCTGTCTGTGTTTGTTTGTCGCTTTCTGTTTTTAATCCACTAACACTTTTAAAAAAAGTTTTTTTTTTTGACTAACACTTAGTTTTTAATCTTAATTGTTACTAACTATTATGGGCCATTGTTATCTTTTAAATAAATAAATTAAATTGAATTGAAAACCATCAATAATACGCCTGTTGGCCAAAGCTCTCTCTCTATTCGTCTGATTTTAGCCCCAATAGCACTATACGTAATATATATTGTAAGTTATACCATACAGTGCGGTTACATACTATCTTGAGAGCTCATATTAATTGCTCTTCGGAGCCAAACAGCCAACCCACAAGTATTATGTCTTAGTCTTGGATATACGATCACATATGCAATTTGCATGTGAATCCGAATACATGATACGGTGTTTATGATCTAAACATTCAAATCGATGTCAAAAGTTGTCTGGAAGATTTTAAAGTGGTCTTATAATCTGATTTTAACCCGTGTCTTGGCAAATACAAAAAAATATTCAAGCTTCTTGCGCCTGATAAAACTACAAAAAGAGTGTAAAATTATGTATCTTGTAAAATATACATAGTATTGCCAAGATAAAGGTTTAAATTTGAGTAGGCACTTATCCGCGGTTGACCCGAGTATGTCTTTTTCATATAAAGGTTGTTTGGTACATCGTTTGCCAAATTAAAACGGCAGATAGGTTGAGTCATTTGCTATCTTCCCAGGCCTAGAAATTTTTAATTTTGCGCATTTTTTTTTTCAGCTCTATGCCAGTTTTTCGTAAATTTCAAATTTTTACTTGCGCAGTAGTAAAAAAAACATGTCCAACTTTTTTTTTCTAGACATGAGCAGATAGCAAATGACTCAACCTATCTGCCGTTTTAATTTGGCAAACGATGTACCAAACACCCTGTATAAATTTTAATTAATTATAATCTATATATGTATAAGTGTTGGAAATGTCTAAGCTTTACTATCATTTATATAGCGAGATGTATCTAATCTCATATTGCATGTAAGTTCTTGAACAATCTAAATGGGGTTTTCGTTTTTGAGAGTCAAAACCGCCGATTATTTTTGGTACCTATTTATAAAATAATACCTATATAGTAACGAGTCACTCACTTTTTTAAGTGTTTTCAACTTAAAAAAAAACACGAGTGAAACATGTTAACATATTGAATATTCACTCATTCTCATTCTTCATTTTAACATACTGAATGTCACCGAAGTTTATAAACAATAGGGAAGTTTCCTCTACTTAAAATAAATTATTTCACGTCGTGCACGAAATAAAGCACCAGATATTTATTAAAAAAACATTAATAGCAGTTATTTTTTATACACAATTTCTATTTAATAAATCGGATAGTAATATAAAAATTAGGTGAGTTGGTCACGCGTTTTCATATAAATTCCATATTAGAAGCTGATTTGAATAGTAAGAAAGTAGCCTATTATTAAGAAATATACAAGATCAGGCCCGACTTATTTTTCAGACACTATACTGATTCGATGACTGATAAAATAACCAATGTTATGTATTCCTGAACAAGGCCACAAAACTGGAAGTAATAAAGATAGTATTTTCTTAACAATAACCATATTTCGCGCATTGTAACATAACTTAGAAACAAAAGGAATCTAATCTGGGAGGCAGCCCTATGCCTCGGTTAGGGTTGTCTAATTTTTAGGGTTCCATAATCAAAAGGTAAAAACGGGACCCTATTACTAAGACCCCACTGTCCGTCTGTCTGTCACCACTGTCACCAGGCTGTATCTCATGAACCGTGATACAGTTGAATGCCAGGAAAAATTGCCAGTTTTGTGACGCAATTTCACAAATTTAGGTGCATTTTGTATGGACCGTCACAAAACTGACGACTAAAGTTTGTATTAAAAAATGGGGACACGTTTATTCTTCGTTTTAATCAAGAGTCCTCGTGTAGTACGCCAAACGAAAACCAAAAATTGCCAATCGGGGGAAATAATTCGTGTAGTCGGGTATGTATGTATGTATGTATAAACTCTTTATTGTACAAAACACAAAACACAAATTTATGCATATATTGGGTATTTTGGCATAGTTATAGGGAATGGTGTATTAAACAACATACTAAAAGTACCGGAGGGTGGGGGTGAAGCTAACGGGTAGGGGGGTTTTAAAGGTCCCCTTTCAGTGTTTTTCGCAAATAACTCGTAAACGGTGGCCCGTAGCAAAAAATGTTCTTTTACATACATAATCTACATAAAATTGTCTACAAAAAAGATTTTGTACTCTTTCTGCTAGGATCCATATTTAAAAAGATATTAAAGCGGGAAAGTTACTTATAATCAATCCTAATATCGTTCTTTTTAGTTTTTCGTAAATAACTCGTAAACGGTAGCCCATAGCAAAAAATAGTTTGTTACGTAAATAATTTGTATAAAATTTCCTACATAATAGATATACACGATGTCCCAAAAATATCACGTAACTGACACTGGAGGTAGGATATCCTAGTAGTAAATATTAAATGAAAAATCAGGCTGCATACCTCGTTAATGTTAACTCTCAAATTAACTTTAAGGGCTTTCCAAATGAATACCGGCACCGTCACTCAACCGTCAGTGATAAAAAAGAGCAAAATTAATAAAAACCAAAATCGGTTAAAATAATTCTAAAACCGTGCAACTTATACTGAGGTCATGTTAAGCTGGTTTTGATGATCTTCTTAGGGTGTCCTATCTCCAGTGTCAGTATGACGTGCAATTTTTGGGACATCCTGCATATCTATTTTGTAGGAATTTTTTTACAGATTATTAATTTTATACAATTGTTTGCTATGGGCTACCGTTTACGAATTATTTATGGAAAACTATAAAAAGGGACCTTTAAACCCCGCCCTACCCGTTAGCTTCAGCCCCACCCTCCGGTACTTTTAGTATGTTGTTTAATACACCATTCCCTACAACTATGCCAAAATACGCGACTACACATATTATTTCCCCCGTATTTCCTTCGTTTGGTGGCCTAGTGATTCCGAGTCGAAATAACAAAAGAATTACTTTTTCGAACAAAAAAAAGTAAATGGTACCTACTTACTATTTTTTTCTGAGAACCCCCTACAACAGGCTTTCACCGAAAACAATACGCAATCAGTAAACCCAACCGTGACAGCCCTACGCAATTGTACCATTAATAAGGGTTCCGTTTTCCGTTGTTTTCATTCGTTCGTCGAGATATATTGCTTGCCTATCTCTGCAGTTTATCATTAGCCCCCCACCCCCCTCCCTAAGGGTAGGCGAAGTTTATGTATACGTATAGTTTAAGCTTGGGTAATGATGTGGTTTTGAGTATCTGAAGATAAATAATACATAAGATTGGGAATAAGTAGGATTGTAAAATAGAATGACATTGACAATGTATACTGTTAGAGTTAGACCAAGAAAAGTCTGCAACAATTTTGATGGCATACGCAGTGCAAGTGTTATCTATACGTCGTAATTTCATAGAAGTTTGTGCTATCAAAATCGTTGCAGACTGTTCTTGGTCTAATTCTAGTGAATAAAATAAATGATTAAACAAGTGACTACATTTTATTTAGGATTTTCCGCGATAAGCGATAATACAATACAATAGCAAAATTCTCTTTTGCTCACCAATTTAAAAAACATGACATACAAACAGAATTTAAAAGATTACTTTTAGGTAGGTATAGGTACTGAAATAAAATTATACTCGACCTTTTTTATAGTGCGGAAAGCCACTGGCCAGATTTGGGCAAAAATTAACTTGAATAAGAATAAGAATAAACACAGAAATTTTATTCTTATTTAAATTTTCAAATCGATTTGAATAAGAATAATTTAAAATAAACTATGGACAACAGGCGGTTTTATCGCTAAAGAGCGATCTGTTCCAGACAACCATAAGGTAGTGAAGACAAGGCAAAACAAGTAAAAAAAAGTAAAAAATCTAATAGGTACCTATATTTGAAGTTTTCATTAAAAGAGCCAGTTAATTGCAAATGTTATTAAAAAGACCGTCAGCCAAAATCTCTTTGAAACTAACCCGCCATACTTAAGCTACCTCTTGTGAAGTCCCATTAATATACTCATTTTCGCTAAGCCTGCCGTAAAAGTCATCAAAACATGTTTTGCTGTCTCAGATTATTACAGATACGAACTTAAAATTCTAAACATCCACATTTTATTAACGCAATACCTGGGCAAATAACTCGTGGGACGAGGCGGGAATCGCAAACAGAGACAGACTGGCACAGAGAATGATAAGACTGAGGCTTAGCTTATCAAATTATCCTCTAAAACATCTTCACAATTCATCTTCATCACGATCATCCCAGTGTCATATGAGTCTCTTAAAATTTACACCAAAAAACTTGATGGCTCCACTTATTTATATTGGAGCAATAAATAATATTAGATTTACTTACTTACCTATTAAATCAATCCTTGGGTCCTAAGGACCAATCCTGCCAAAGGAAATCTTCGGTTCACGAAACGCCGTATTTCGTGGGCTGCAACGGCCACTATAAATAGGTACCTACTATTAGAAGTTAGAATTATAAGAACAAATTAAATTATTGTCAGAAAATATTTTGATTTGTTTTTATTTCAAGTAGAAACAATACTATCTAAGTTATAAACTGATAAAAAGAAAAACTGACCAAAGGCTCCAGTGCCCCAGGTTGGAATCGCACCAGCGTGTTCTGCTATCCCATAGTTCTCTCTCTCTCTTCGTCTCTCCTCTACGAATCCTGCGAGTTTATAAATATATACGCCTGAAACACAGGGAATCCTAGTTCAGGCACATGTAAACTATCACTAAGTCTTTGTTTTATATGAATGTAACCATGAAATACGTGTTTTTTGAATGTGTTATGTTTATGTTTATGTTTATACTTACAAAACCAGAGACCGACTTCTGATATTTTAATGTTCTCTGTGCTAAGGTCACGAAGTATTGACGTTTGACTTATTTGCTCAGAATTTGATAAATATAAAGTTGTCCGAGACCCTAACTTAATTTGGGATCCGTCGCAGCCGTTATGAAATGTTACGAGAATCTTTTCACTCGTTATTTCGTTTTTGTCATTGACCGCTTCAGATATAACAATTTGTTAACGTTTTGATATTATTTTGATACGACCACCCTGCACCCTGAAAGGTGGGCTAAAATGGTTACGGAGTGGGACCCACCGAACACCATAGATGGTGCTGGCCGGAGTGCAGGCAGACCGAAACGGAGATGGCGGGACGACTTGGACGCATTTTATCCGGATTGGCGGGAAACTACAAAATACAGGCAGACAGGCAGACAGGGTTGAGTGGAAGAAGCGAGGGGAGGCCTTCGCCTGCGCTCGCGGTGCTCCACCCTTAGGGCGATATTCGTTTGAACGCATTTGAACGCCTTGCAGGTAGCCAGGTAGCCGCTCGGTTGCAAGGATTAAGGCATTTTTTTCTTAACTGGCTCACCGCGAGCGTAGGCGATCATATGTCCCGGCCATTTTGCAAAACTTCCAAGAAAAGAATTGACAAAAAAATATTATTTGATTACTGAACCTGCTATTGGACTATAGTCGAGTTGTTTTACAGTAGCTAACTTGACTGGTTGTTAAACAACCCTATACCCTACGTAATTTAGTATTTGGACAACAATATAGGTGGCTAACAAGCTTTAGGTATCCAAAATCGATGGCAATGCAGTTGAGGTAGTATTGAGGTTGTGCAAACGTTTATACGTCCAATAGGCCATCGCAGCCGGGTTTGCTTACTCAATTCAAATGCCTTTAATAAGCGAACTACATATGATGATGATATAATTTTCTGAAGACATTACTATTCTAAATAATATTATTACTAAATAAAATAAATAGGTATAGATACTATAGATAGATATATAGATTTATTTATTGGTACTGATCATACACTGTCAACATGGGTTAATATTTACAATTTACAATGAGATTCAAGTGAATTACAATTACTGATTAATGATATAAAACTTCAATTAAATATCAATTCAAAAGAAAAAAAAATACAATAGCAAATTAAGTCCGTACAATATAAATTACAATAAATTAAAATTAAAACAATAATAATGAATTAAAAACAATAAATGTATAATATATATGTAATAATTTATAATATATATGGGAAAATCTTACACAAATCGACCTACTGCCGTATTCGAACTTCAAGATATTCACAAGAGACGACACGTGATACATTTTGATCCATTCTAGATACGTTATAGTTTAGATATCAACTAGTTCTCTTTTGCAGCGCAATTCGGGCAACCAATGTCACTTTTACGTTAGATAGAGTAAGGTATTTATTAGATGTGAATTGGATCTCTAAGTCATATCCTGTGGAAATCGTTCAACAGTATCTCCAGAATCGCGCAAATGTCAAATTTGACAGGTTAGATCTTAAACATATCGTTATCGTATCTTGGTGATGTCTAAAAGATGTCTAATAGATGTCTATTTCAAAATCCGAATCGGGCCCTTAGCCCCAAACAACAGCTACCTAAATAAACAAGTTGTCAGGTCAGTATTAGGTATCCTGTCGACAGTAGAATAACTTACCCTATAAAGAATTAGGATTCTTGGATATGAATACCCAATAGTGATTCTCAAAGTTCCATCAATTCGCTTCTCATTTCGCGTAATGGCGGCAATTATTCGAGGAAATCAATTAAAATCTCATTGGTATGAGTAGTGGCTCTCAAAGCTAAATGGGATCTAGTCAAATGTGTGATTCGAGGCGAATAAGTAATCTGAAATGTAATTATATATGACTAGAGATGCCACGAATATTTGGCAACTGTTCAGTATTCGGCCAAATCGACGAATATTCGGTATTCGGCCGAATGTTGCCTTATACCGAATATCTGTTGCACCTACTTAAAAAGAAAAATTACACAATAAAACAACTATATAATATTTTAACACGTGTCGGAAAGTTGTTAAAATGAAGACCTTGTTTTTGAGCATTCGTTGATTACAAATTATTTTATTTTTATCATAGGTCTGATTTGATTGACTCTAAGTGGACTCTAAGTAGGTACATTCACTAGTTCTGAGCAAAAGTTAAATCTTAGCAAACGTTGTGCTTTGTTGGCGAACAGTTTTCATAATTAACGTGACTCAAAATGTTCGCATGTTATGCCGCATATTCGGCGCTTCGGCCGAGAGGGCCGAATAATAGGTATTCGGCCAAAACCACTATTCGCGGCATCTTTAATTATGACAAGCACGAACATCCTCTTATTCAAGTGTAAATGTGTTTAAATGTAGTGAACATACTTAGCTGCTTAGGTACTATATGGATTTCATCAATTCTCTCCCAACATCATTAATTCACCTGCACAGCATTCCAATACCCGAAGTTAGTGTCAAATCTCCGCACTCCCTCGCGCTATTCGTAAAAGTTGTGAAATTTATCTCTCAAAGTTGGATTGGGCCGTATATTCCGCCTCCGCGTTCCATAACGCCACAATTTCATACAAATCGTCCGGTACTTCAGCTCTCTAAATATTGATCATTCGTCTTCATATCCATAATGCCACAATTTGGTATAAGCTAAGTGGTTCTTAAGTCCTTTTAACTATAGATTATAAGCCTGTGATATCCATAACGTCTTAATTCAATGCAACTCGAGCAGTAGTTAAGCTCTTCTTTTAAGGAATATATATTCTGCCTCCGTGCTTAATAACGCCACCACTGCCTAGAACTGGAGCGTTACGTAAGCCCTTCTTTAATTATTGGTGGAGGGAATTAAGTCAGGGGCGGAAAAATATGTTTATGAGTGTGTTAGTAGGAATGGAAGAAATAAGCAGGTGCTTAGAGGGTGAGATTTGTTAGGACGAGAGATAATTCAGGGTAGGATTCGGGAGGAAAAGTTGGAGAGGTATATGGTAATGAAAATGAATCATATATCGTCGAGGATATTGATTGGTATTAAGGTAAAGTGAGTTCAGAGTAAGGTAAATAGGGGTTGTAATAGTACAAGAAAAAATATTGATTGTTCTGTTTAAAATGTTTAACAACTACGTGAACCAAATACACTGCAGCAATATATTATGTTACACTTATTATAAAATAATTATTAGATAATATATGAGTGAATTGCAAAAAAATATACATAGTTAAGCACCTGTAATTAGTCTAAAGTTAATTGATTCCATTGTGTTACCACAGTTAAGCCATTTTTATTTATTTTAGTTAGATGCATGAAAGTGTATTAGCGTATGCCATAGACTTGTATCATTGTATGTGTACGAATTAAGTACAATAAATACAATACAATACGATTTACATAGTTAATTTTCTTAACACAAATGAATCAATTAAGTTAAGATTCACACACATACACAGCTTCTTAACTGCGCTTAATTACGTACATTTTTTTTGCAATTCACTCATATGCGAAAGAAAGAAAATATACATTAAAATATAACCCTTTCGGCGGATATCGTACCAAGGAAAAAAATATTCTTAAACAAAAGATCTTTGCAAATACTTAAAGGAAATTGATTTGTGTCCCCTGAGAAATACCCTCAATATTCAAAGAAAATGTTTTCAAGATATATTAAAAGGAAAAACATGACATATCGTGTATATTTTACTTTTCTAAATAGAAATGATGTATGTGCCTTTGATAAGAAACTAAAAGTATTTTATGTCACATAAATTATAGTTAAAAAATCGTTAAATTAACTGTATAATCCAATAAGTTATTACTAATGAATATGCCACATTTATGTGAATGCATTCCAATATTTTTTTGTTGTTGTAAAGAAAATGTACCTTTTTAACTCAATAAATATAAACCCGTACCAGTGTTAAATATATTCGGTGATAATAAAATGTTATCTTTCATATTTTTTACACACCACTCTTTGAATTAAAACTTCGTAGACCAAATTATAATCGCATTCTCATAAAAAACCGCTTTTTAGTATTCCGTACCCAAAGGTACCAAAAACGGGACCCCATTACTAAGACTCCACTGTCCGTCTGTCTGTCACCAGGCTGTATCTCATGAACGGTGATAACAGTTGAAATTTTCACAGATGATGTATTTCTGTTGCCGCTATAACAACAAATACTAAAAAGTACGGAACCCTCGGTGGGCGAGCCCGACCCACACTTGTCCGGTTTTTTGAACGAATATGCAAGTTATTTTGTATATAAAAACTTTTTAACAAAAAAAATAACCGCCGAAAAAAAACTAAAAAAAAAACACGAAACGAGTCGACCAACAAAAACAATAGCACACTGAAAAGAAAGAAATAATTATTTTGTCTTCAATAACGCAAGTGAATACCTATGAACTATGTATATACATACTTCTGAAATCAATCACACAAATCTGCTTATTTATATATTTACAATCTGTTATTTTTGGAGTCGGTGCAGGTGCTTCACTAAGGTGCTCAAGTTTGTTTGAGGCTGGCACCGACTCCAAAAATAACAGATTGTAAATATATAAATACACAGATTTGTGTGATTGATTTCAGAAGTATGTATATACATAGTTCATAGGTATTCACTTGCGTTATTGAAGACAAAATAATTATTTCTTTCTTTTCAGTGTGCTATTGTTTTTGTTGGTCGACTCGTTTCGTGTTTTTTTTTTAGTTTTTTTTCGGCGGTTATTTTTTTTGTTAAAAAGTTTTTATTTTATAATTTTCTGTGGCTATAATTTATACAAATTATTACATGCTTAATTTTTGATTACTTTTAAAATAGCTACCTACCTTGCTTTAGCTATTAACTGTTATATTAATAATCCTACTTTAACTATTATTTTGTTCTGTAATATAAATAAATTACCCCTATTTTCCCACCCTTAGGGTAGGATTTTTTTCCAAATTTTTATTATTATTACGACTACTCTGTAAAAGGTTATGCGTGGTCATACGTTACAATCGGTGAGTGAAAAAATCAATCATCCCCTATTTTCCTACCCTTAAGGTTGGATTTTTTTTTCCAAATTTATATGGGACCAACTTCGGGGTATACCCTTTCCAATAAAAAAATAATTATCAAAATCGAACATCTCTGTAAAAAGTTATGCGTGGTCATACATAAAAAAAAAAAAAAAAAAAAAAAAAAATATACGCGTCGACTTGAGAACCTCCTCCGTTTTTTTTTTCGTCGGTTGAAAACACTATCAAATAAATACGTCAAGCCTGTCAACTGTTTTAAATAAAACAATACAACCACCAGCGTTCAAAATTAGCATTTCCCTATTTCCAAGTGATAATTCCGATTCCTTGCCAACACACATACGTCGTTTTGCGTCCCAATATTGTAACGCAAACATAAGACATATTAATTTTCCTCCTTGGAGGGTTCGCGTCAGTATGGAAGAATTTATGGGTTTGGAACCTGTATCATTGTATATCCCTTAGGAGTTTACTAGAGATCTTCGCCAAAGATGAATAATAGTGAACAAAATTTCTAGCTGCCCGATTCGAACTTTAAGATACGCCAATTAGTAGATCTAGAAACGATATGGATTATGTGTCAGTGTCAAAAGTGACGTTTTTGTTTGAAGAAAGGGCACAAATATACACTGACTTATCTAATCCATATAATTTCAAGATCTATTAACTGGCGTATTTTAAAGTTCGAATCGGGCCGTAGGTAGGTTTTTCTTTTTCTTTTAATTAATTGACGTGTGTGTAATTTAGGTTTTAATTAGTTTAGATGTGTGTGTGTTTATTTTTTTTATTTGTATGTTATTGACATGTAGGCATTACGTTTACACCGTGTTAAACGAATTGAATTTGAATTTGGTAAATATGAAGCATTTAACCCGCACTGAATTAGTTTGATTTTTATCTAGATTTTTTTTTGATAAAATCTTCAGTCTTTGAAGAAAAAATATTAATTAACACAGGACACTGTAAACTATCATAAATTAATTAATGAAATCGTTATTAACATAACAAATGGTGTAACTTACGTGCGCCTGATGGATTCCCCCTTAAACACATGTTAAACCAGAACACATTGCATTGCAGGAATCAGTTCAAAAAGCCATTACGGCACCTCGCCTGATTTATCCCCGTTCCGCAGGATATATTAGGGTTCCGTGCGGGTTCCGTGTGGGGTTCCGTTACTTATAGCGCGGTTACGGACCGGCTCAATAATCGTGTGTAAGTTTGCGGGCCGCGGTTGGATGTCTTAAGCGGGATAGGTCTTTTAAACATGTTCTGGTAATAATTGTGTAACATTGACGACCGGACGAGCCTAGTGGACTCTGCCTGTGAAGCCGATGGTCCTGGTTTTGAATCTCGGTAGGGGCATTTATTTGTGTGCTGAACACAAATATTTGTTCCTGAGTCATGGGTGTTTTCTATTAATTTCTATGTATATAAAGTATATATTTATCTATATGAGTATGTATATCGATCGTCGCTTAGCACCCATAATACAATCTTTGCTTAATTTGGGGCTAGGTTGATTTATGTATGATATCCCCTAATATTTATTTATTTATTTTATTTATATTTATTGAGTCAAATTTAACGGCCTCCTAGCCTAGTAGGTGGTAGTGACGACGAAGCAGGAGGTCCCGGGTTCTAATCCTGATAAGGGCATTTATTTGTGTACCTATTTATTACAGATTTTTGTTCCTAAGTTGTCGATGTTATCTATCTATACCTATATTACCTATACCCTACCTATATATCGTCGTCAAGTACCCACAACACAAGCCATATGTGACGTTATCTATGAAAAGGGACCTTATTGTCGCTTACGCCATTACTAACGATGCTCTGATATAAATACAATGCCGCGCGACGCAGTGCGGCGTAAGCGCCATCGACAATAAGGACCCTTTTCATAGATAATGACCCATATTGAGTTATTGTGAGACTAGCAGGCCAATTCGTATGCGCACCTGCCATCAAACCGACATTAGAATGATATTGGAATAACGTCAATTAGCCGTCATTCGCGCATTCATTTCGCTCAGACTCCGTACATGCATCTAGTACGAGCGAGACGCCCGCTCGAATGACAATGCACGTTCGAATTGGCCTGTTAGTGTTATAGTTAGACAGAGAGAATCATACTATCTTTGTCTTACACTAGTACTAGCACCCAAAAGAAAAGGATGAGTATAGTTTTCCTGGTTCTTACTGACGGACAAATTGGTTTGACCAACTATATATAAATAGACAGGTAATTTTTATATAAGTAGACAAATAATATTAAAATGTACATTTACCAAATTGCCCCCTAATCTCGTAACAAAAGCGCATAAGTACGAAAATCCAATTTTACGTGACCGCTCTCGATACAGTATCTAAAATATTAAAAAAATTCCTGCTAAAGTTATTAGGCGGGTAGTAAAATGGGGAGAGTGGAACAACTTTGCCCATTATGGGTCCATATCGCTCCGACTTTGAATTTTGTGATTAGATGTCTGGGAACTAAGAGTTAGAGGGATACGGCAGTTTTACTTTTGGCTTTTCTTTAAGTGCTCAGTTATATTGGCGTTATCTATCTTTTACCTAGAACTTTTTTTGAGAAGTTATCAATTCAACTGTTTTTTACAGTCAAGGTATTTAATTTCAGTTACATTTCTCACGTGTGACGTTTCTAGTAGGGAATGCAAATCGGTTATTTTCGGTTATTTTTTGTATGGAAATTATCGGTTATTAACCGAAACCGCGGTTATTTCCATACAAAAAATAACCGATTTGCATTCCCTAGTTTCTAGCGACTTTCATATTGATTGTTACTGTGACAAGGTACTAAATGGTACGGAAATTAAATTGACTGTATGTTTGTTACGCGATTACTCCGTGAATCATGAACATGGTCCTGTTTTTCGGGGACAATAACGTTCAAATTCTAGTTATTAAAGATTGAGTCAAGTGCTAACAATATCGATAGTAAGCAATTTCTGAATAATAATTACAAATTTGACTCATCAAAATCACTGTATGTAAACGGCTTCCTACCCTAGTCGGTAGTGACCCTGCCCACGACGCAGAAATTCCCGGATTCGAATCCTGGTAAGGGCATTATTTGCGTGTTTATCTCAAATATTTGTTCCTGAGTTATGGATGTGTTCTATGTGTATAACTATTTATATTTATATAACTATATATAATATATATCGTCGTCTTATTGAGCTTTCTGTCAAACAAAACAAAACAAAATCGATATGTAGAATTATTGCCCATCATAAAAAAAAATCGCCTCATCCAGTTTTCCTGGCTCCGACTATCGCCTCATCTGCCCTACGGACAAGATAAATCACCCTGTAGCTCTCGATCGGCATTAAAAAACCTTGTTAGAAGCCATTGCTTGGGGCACGTTGCTAAAATGGGGCAATTTTATAACGCTTCACTGGAGTTTTGGATTTCGAGAAATGGAAAATCCAGCAGAGGACTTAACACAGATTACCAGTTCGCGGGACGATATCAGCCCCGCAAACGCAAAAGGTGACATTTCCGAACAACTGACAGGCTGATATCGTCCGGCGAACTAGTAATCTGTGGGCCCCTTTAATGATGTCAGTCAAATCTATGACAGAGGTACGTATTTTCTAGTAGAAGAGTTTATATATTGTATACATTATACGCAAGCACATAAAAAATTACTACAAAATAAAGTAAATAACTAAAATGAAACGATATTCATCAAAACTTCAAAGCGGAAACATACATTTTAGGTAGCCAATATTTGGAAATGTATTTGCCGTAGTATTTTTCTATTATTTAGTTTTCACATATACACTGAAAGAAATGTTTGCAAAAAACGGGACTTGTGAACTATATGTTAAAGGTGCCCACTGATTACCAGTTCGCCGGACGATATCGGCCTTTCAGTTAAACGCAAAATTTGACAGCTCCGAACAACTGACAGGCTGATATCGTCCGGCGTACTTAACTGGTAATCTGTGAGCCCCTTTACTCATTACAAAATCGATTTTAGGATAACTATTGAGCGAAATTTGTCTTTCTTACTTAAGTTTAGTTACTTTTTGAGTTATTCAATGAGTTCACTACTTATTTTTTATTATACCTAACCTTTTAAATAGATGAAATAGCTATCATAAAAACGACTCCGATAATTTTGTTTCAACGAAATCTCGTATACCGAAAGTAATTTTGTTAAAAGCAAAAATCGGCCCCAATTAGGTCGAGGCAGTGGGTCGAAAAAATGTAAAAAGTGCTTTTATAAACAACATTTTTTTTTATTCAGCGATGAAGAAGAGTACCTATCTCCTTTGTAAACAACTGATCTAAAATGACTTTGCATAGCGATTTGGATAAGCGGTTATAGGTTTTGTAACATTTTTAAATTTCATTACCTAATCTGGTGACAATTTTACCGGGATTTTGTATTTTATTACATAATAAAATTTACCAGAATGTAGGTACAGATGCAGTGTATAATTATTTTCCATCGTATTTTCACGGAAGCGTACGAACGTGACATGCTATTTCAGTCAGTCTCGGTACAAAAAGTACTAAGGTACCGTTGACTTAAGTAGCATGACAAATACGAACGGAAAATCTGTACAATATTTTTTACGACTTTTTACTACGATTCTACAATGTATTTTTTCCACTATCCTATTATTTTTAAGCACAATACTTACAGACTTTCTTTGAAGGCACACAAATTGTATTGTCCTTTTAAATTATAGCTTGTTTTTGTTTTTTCCACAAAACACGGTCCATACAAAGATACAAACCCATACACTATTTCCGGGCAGTTAAAACCTTTGTCATGCACCCACTAATCCCTTTTCATCCCCCATAATATTTCAGGGCCATTTCGCCACATGGTAATATCAAAAACACAATGATAGTGGAAATAAAAATATATAAAGAGGTCGTAAAGGAATGTTAGAAACGTCGTAAGGGACAATATAAATGTATACACATATGTCGTTTTGGAGGAAGATAAGCGTAGGGAGGCTGGTCGCGGAGATAAATATGACGAATTATTATGTTCTGAACGGGGTAGGGGTAGGGTGGGAAAAGCGGATTTGGCAGTCAGCGGGTTTTTAGTTGAGTGAAAAATCGCTTGGCCTATTTCGTTTCTAACGTTTGATTAGTAGCCTTACCACGACTTTCTTAGCAGTGTCAAACTGACGTATTTGCTGACGTCTGCGTAACTTTCTATACATCTCGGTCGCACTTATATGCGAGTACGAGCGAGATGCATAGAAAGTAAGTTACGGACAGCGAGTATGTCAGTATCAGGTCGGTGTCAAGCTCGTTTATTTAGCTCAGTACGAGTAAATGTGTTAATTTTTTTTGGGGAATATAAGCATAAATATTGTATGTAATAATTTAGGTGCTGAATGCAGCTGGCAGAAGAACCCGCTGATTAAAAACCTCCTCCATACATTTAAAGTTACGTCCTGATTTTGAAAATACATGCTTCAAGCGTAATACAAAGCAAATAGAGCGAGGAGAAGTTACACATACAAAACTTCTGGGCGGCAGTTAGGTTGTCACTCTTAGGGCCACGTGTACCATACACTAACCCGAGGTTAACCGGTTAAACCTGTAGTTATCATGGTTACCAGTACAATTTGACACTGGATAACGGTTTAACCGGTTAACCGCGTGTTAGTGGGATGGTGCAATGCAAGTGGCGCTTAAGCGGTCCAGAAATCGCTACCCGCTCCTTTTGTCACCTTCTCAGTAGACCACAAAATAATTTTGTATATTCAAAGTACGTAGCGGAATATCTCCAACAAAAGTGACATTCCCTGTAACCGTCATTGGTTTGTTTTTCCTAGCGTATTTGATATTTTAGGCTGGATTCTGTTCAGTGACCTTTTTTCCTGGAAAACATTCCTCCTGCTAAACAATTTGTATTCCTTGCGTTGTTTCGAATCTTCCTCTGTACCTACTCCTAGTGTAAATATCATTCGGTAGCGTGACGTACGCGTTTGCGTTAAGTGTAATTTTGTACGGGGTCCTGCTTAGCGCGCTGTTAAGAAAGCACATCAAATTGTATGAAAGCATCTCATAACAATCAGTCAGATTCATATAATATGTATTTTCATTTCTTTTATTGGTTTTATTTTCTTTTCCTTTTGTAAGAATTTGATATGTTTTCTGAAAGAGCTACGTATTTGTATAAAGTTATGTACTCACTGAGTATAATTGCATGAATTCTATAGTAATTTAAATTGTATTTTTCTTAATTACTCGTAATGCATGTTAATTATAAGATGTAATAATGTTTTGAAAAGATGTGTCCCGCCGAGTTTGTTGCAGGTCCCATATTGGGATACCCTCCTCCAATTGAGGGGGGATTTAAATCTTCTCGGGGCAGAGGTGTACGGTTGGAGCCGGTAAAGGTTTATTTGACGTTCATAAGCGCATTGTAATATGCCTACTTGAATAAACTATTTTTTATCTTTTTTATCTTTATCTTTAAAATCCCATACAAAAATAGACATAACGCAAACGCGAACGCTCGTCACGCTATCGAATGAAATTTACACTAGGGGGTCTATTTAGTTAAAGGTCAGTGCGTTTAGCCAGCGGAGTTTTTGTAAAATAATATATTTAAAATGATATGATTTAATAATAGGTACAATATTTTTAATGTCATATTTTTCTGTTACAGGTATGTCAACTCAAAATGTATGAATGAGTAAGTTAACATTATCAGTAGCCCATAACCCGGAAGAATAAGCAAGATTTGACCTGAACATACATACATACAAACGTTGCGAGTTAAATAATAGTTAATAGACTTAGACGAAAAAAAGTCTGCAGCGATTTTGATACCCTACGCAGTGCAAGTGTTATTTTAAACGTCAAACTTCTATGAAATTGTGACGTAAAATAACACTTGCACTGCGTGGGCTAACAAAATCGCTGCAGACTTTTCTTGGTCTAACTCTATGTACGATACAACTGCAATATATAGAAAATCCGCACGTGTATCGTAGTACAACATCTTTCAGTACATATGGCCCTTTAAATTTTAAGCGATTTCGGGCGATTTTGGTCCCATAGTAAAAGTTGCTCAGTATAATCCCAAAACCTCCCTGACAACGGGAATGCAGTTATTTTTAGCCATCCTGTATAAGGGAGACTAGCATAGTTTTAATTTACCCCTGTCTCCTCTACACATATGCATGAAAACAACTCAAAGTTACTATATAAAATGTTTATTTCATAACTAAAATAACCCATAATCTAAACATAAACAATTCGTACATTTTATATATATTTAGTTTATATTTACATACACCGTGTTTTTATTGAATTCCGTTAATTTCGGGGTATGGTTAAGTACGTTTAAGAGAAATAAATGGCATAGTTAATTTTCAAAAATAATAATATTTTTTTGCTTTTTTTAAAAAAATATTTAAGTTTAAAAAGTAATTATATGTAGCATGTAGCGTTGTTGTAACACGGACATTACATTTAACTCAACCAAACAATTGAAATCTGTGACATATCAATGTCATTTCGAACATCAATCGACCGAGATTGTACTTAAGTTTAGTAGCAAATCTATGAACTCATTCTAAACACTAATCAATATGTAAACCGGCCCTAAGGCAAGTGTACACGCTTGTAGAGGCCTTATAGGAAAAAAATAAATTATTGATTATCTCCGAAATGGAGTTAATTAGAATATTGGTGTCTTTGAGAAAGTTACTTGATTTAAGCTCAGAAATGCACCCTTGAAATTAACGGAAATCAAAAAAAACACGGTGTATATTTAAGTGTAGTTTTTAATTAGTTTTATAGGTACTCAAAGTTTGTAATTAACTAGAATTGAAAACAAAATTCATAACATTAAGATTTACAAATGCTCATATTATTAGTTAAATTTCATTTCCAAATCTAAATTTACAAAATTTCTAAATTAATGTTAAATATTAATGTAGATACGAATGTTTATATTGAATAATATTACGACTTAAATACAAAGACTGAAATTCAATGAGGACTAGAAAATTATACATTTACGAAATACAAATTTGCTTTGAATCGGGAGAAAATTAAATGGTACGTACTCGTGAGATTCGTGGGTGGGTGGGTGATTGCTTTTGACGTTGCTATGCGAAAATGTACTTTAAATTAGAGGCAGTAAAGACGTTGAAAGGTCACATTTCTATTTATTATCGGTTGAGCTATAAACGTGAATTAAGAAATTATTATAAATATGATATTTACCTCTAGGTGCCCAGAGGCCTAAAAAAGTTTCCCATTTTATTATATTTCGATCTTTATTTTAACAGTCAACATTGCATTTGTCTTGGCAAGTGTTGATGGGTGGGCAGCTAGAGGTATGTGTCATGTTTTCTGAATTAACAAAAATTTAAAAAGAGTTTTTATATTAATCTGCTGAAACAAGAGTATGAGTAGGTAGTATCCATCGTAATATGTGACGTCCCACGGTCAAAGGTACCTTATGGCGGGTATGGAGTTATGCATACCCCAGTAATCTACAATAAATAAGCTATCGATAACACAAAAGATCAACCTTCTAGGTTGCGTAGTTACAGAGATATGATTTTTTGAAAATAATGTTGTGAAATGAGCAACTTTACGATAGAGAAGTTTTAAGTTTAGCCGCCTAAAAAACTATGTTCCTGAAGTAAGTTACATAATTGACTACAAATAATAATGCCTTATAAATCTGAGATTAAAAAAATATTGCGACTTGTTCTGTAATGCAAATAGAAACTTTTGATATCGACTGATTTATGTGTATACTAACCAATCTCTTGAAAATAAAGTTTTATTTCATTTTCACGATTGATTGCAATGAGCTCTCAAGATTTAAATTTTATCTATTAGAAAACGACACTGACAGACAGTTTAAGCAAGAAACAATACCGATTTAGAGGTGAAAATGTATTTTCTGACTTTTTCATATAAAATCACAAAATTGAATATTTTTACTTTTAATGTGACACACAATCAATTTTTCTGAGCACATATGAAAGAAATTCTGTCATTCAAATGAAATAAATCCTAAAACCCCAACTAAATACTATATTTAACCCCTTATGCCACTTTAAACTTACATAACAATAACAGTATTTGCTCCATACATTTACGAAAAGGTACCTTATGGAAATAAATCTAATAATACATCACTACAAAATATCAATCATATTATAGTTTATCTTTTATGAATAGAAAATATTAATTTACATTAAACTGCCCCCAATTTAATTAGTTCTTCGTCATAATAATCTTAAAAAAGACCAATAATTTGTATGTAATGAAAAGGTACCTTGTGGTCAAGTTACATGATGAGGCATGATGATGATGGAACAGTTAGGATAAACTAATAATATTTTGGGGTTAAGATGGTATAAATCGTCTATTTCTTATCAATAATATATTTCGGTTGCTATTGAAGATAAGCGGCATTGAGGTTCAATGACCTCAGATATTCCATAAGGTAATGCGTCGGGTATTGGCATTTTTCAGCAAACCAATGGCTGATTTACTGCATGCGACCAAACCAAATGAAGATTATTCTAGTTAAGAAAGACTTGACGAGAGTAACTTTGGTATAATAGCAGTCTACTTGGATTTGTGATGTCGGTCTATGTACGGTTATAATATTTGCGAGGCGCCCCAACCAGAACTGAAATTATCAAATTAGTTTTGCAGAATGCTAATACAGTTCTCTACCAAACTTCTTTTCCCGTATTGACTAGTTTTTTTGGGAATTTTCAATCTTTTTTCCATAAGGTACCTTTTCTACTAAACTCTGAGACGACATTACTAGGCTTATAACTAACTTATAACAAAAATAAAAACAGGTAAACAAACGTTAGGCATTAAGGTTTCAGATCACACAATAAAAAAAAATTGAGCATTTTTTCACCTCTTTACAAAACATTTAATATCTCCGAAACTAGAAACCCTCATAAGGTACCTTTTCCCGTGGAACGTCACATATATTAGTATGTATGTGAGAATTATGTAGTAGTATATTCATTGTATATATTTTATTATTTTTATCTGTGTATTGTATATGTAGTTTATTATGTTTTTCAGTTGTTTGCAATAGTTCCTAATTGAATTCTCTTACTCTTCTTCTTGCACCATTTTTATTACATCTCTGTTTAGCCCTATGGTTGACTGGTAGAGAATGCCTTTAGGCATTAAGTCCGCCATTTGTACATTTTATTTGTATTTTGTGCAATAAAGTTTAAATAAATAAATAAATAAATAATTCGAGATTATTAATCACTACCTACACCCTATAAAACAAAGTCCTCCGCCGCGTCTGTCTGTTTGTGTGTATGTTCGCGATAAACTCAAAGCTACTGAACGGATTTTCATGCGGTTTTCACCTATCAATAGAGTGATTCTTGAGGAAGGTTTCAGTGTATATTTAAAATTCACTAACTCAGGTACGATTCAGGTTCGTGACTCCATATCACTAGCAAATGTATCTGCTTAATACAAAATTAATTAACATACCCTAAATGGCAAACATATATGTAAATACTCGCAAAATAACGCCGACCTAAATGCCGATTCAAACGGACACCGTCAACAATGCGCCCCCTTCTCCCCTTACCCCTGCGCCATTCACATTTGGCACTTCCCCACTAATTGCGCAGTGTGTGGCGCCCTTTATTCTTTTTTTAATTGCTTCATTTCAGCCGATGACTTTTGATTCGCAGTGAATGGCGCGCTTTATTGTTTTATTTGTTTTTAATGGAGCGGAAGGTGGCGTTAATCCTTTAGATTTTGAGATTTCAATTTATTTGGTGCGAATCGTGCGATTTTTGCTAGAGGTACCTCGCCCGTCCAATGATGATCCCTATGACAGTTTATTTTTAGGGTTCCGTACCCAAAGGGTAAAAACGGGACCCTATTACTAAGACTCCGCTGTCCATCTGTACGTCCGTCTGTCTGTCGCCAGGCTGTAACTCAAGAACCGTGATAGCTAGACAGTTGAAATTTTCACAGATTATGTATTTCTATTGCTGCTATAACAAATACTAAAAACAGAATAAAATAAAAATTTAAGTGGGACTCCCATACAACAAATGTGATTTTTTGCCGTTTTTTGCGTAATGGTACGGAACCCTTCGTGCGCGAGTCCGACTCATACTTGGCCGGTTTTTATACTAGTATGGAACAGCTGTCACGTAAAATGATGATGATGATGATGATAGAAATTAATATTAATCTCAAAAGATCTATTTTGAGTATTGACCACAAAATAAATGATCAGACTTTCAGTAGTTTTTTCACACTCCGACTTCCCGAATTCCCGGGCCCGCGTCAAAGCAAAAAAAAAAAGAAGAAAGAAAATGGCGCCGCATTGAAAATGTCAGAGCGCTTTGATTTAAAATGAGAGAGAAACCCCTGGAAACAAAATGAATACGATTTTAAAGTACGCCCAACATTCGTGTGAATATTAGGGTTCTCTAGGCAGGCGGGTTATAGGCTTACATTAAAATCTACTGAAAAATAATATAGTTTGTCAAAGAACTGTCTGATTTCAAACAGAGACAGAGAGAATCATACTATCTTTGTCTTACACTAGTACTGGCACCCAAAAGAAAAGGATGAGGAGGAAGAAAAGGAAAGGAGGAGTATGGTTTTCCTGGTTCCTACTGACTGACAAATTGGTTTGACCAACTATATAAGTTCAGTTTGTACAAGTATATTTATAAAAATTGAGAAAATATGGATGAATGATGGATGGAAGCATCTGGATTTAAGGGCATTTATGTTTTTTTAAGTTTTATGTTCATCCCATGTATGTTTTTCTGTATTATCTCCTCAATAAATAAATAAATAAGATTTGAGCCTTCAAAAGAGTTCTTTTATTAGTTAGGCCCGGACCCGGACCGCTCTAGGGTGAGTCATCGTTTAGTTTTAACTTTTATTTTATCTACGAACACGACAGGTTTTCAGATATACTAGAGTTAGACCAAGAAAAGTCTGCAGCGAATTTGATAGCCTACGCAGTGCCAGCTAGTGTTATTTTAAATCAAAAATCAAAATCGCTGCAGACTTTTCTTGGTTTAACTCTAACCTCATTTGACTCAGTGGGGTTCGATTGAGCTAAGTATTTTGCGATCCATGTTCAATCTGCTAATAGTCGATTTCGGTCCTGACCAAAAATCGAAAAATAGAACCCAATTACTCTTGACCGGTGTAAAAGAATCCGCCATTTTTAACATTCAACCATTTCATTAGGCTAAAATGCTCTTTAACGTATTCAGGTGCTATTTTTAGGGGTTTTTGCTGCTTTGTTAAAGGTGTCTAAAGCTTTATGTATATGTTTTTTTTTTTCATTTAATTTCCTTAGTGCTTAAAAACCTGCTCTTGTAATTTTAACTCTATTCTTCAATTGGTAAAGTTGTTAGCCCTTGAAGTGGCAGGAACCGGCTCCCGGACAAATTATGTTATTTAAATTTTATTAATTAAAATAAAATTTAAATTCCAACAACTCAAAAATGACGTACGCTACTTGAGAGGGTTATCTGTATGGAATATTTTGTTATTAATGCATTTCATTTTGCACACTTAATTAGCGGTTTGGTTTAAACAAAAGATAACAATGCCACATCGGCAGGTAATCTCTCAAGTAGATCCCGACATTTTAAAACCGACTATACTATACGACTATACTTCGCTCTCCACTGGGCAATTGTGCTCTAGCAGTTTTTATATTAAAACTATAATCACAACCTCATTTGTGACGTTTTCGATGAAAAGTGACCGTATTGTCGATGGCGCTTACGCTATTATTTACGATGCTTCGATATAAATACAATGCCGCTGTGCGGCGTAAGCGCCATTGACAATAAGGTCCCTTTTCATAGATAGGTAATGCCCCATTTAAGTGTTCATTATAATACTTACACATGATCTACATAAGGTCGGCATAATATAATTATGTATCAACATACCACAATGGGCACAATATAATAATAATACAAAACAGCTTTTCGAATTTTGGAGGAATTTCACAGGAACATTTAACGTTAGTATTTTTTTTCCTTTTAACCATCACAGCCATCACCAAAACGATCCGTAGAAACAAAACCGGAAAAAAAATCTCCAATCCAAGCCAAACCCCCCAAAAGGGGGGGTTAAAAATTAAACAATACGTATCGTATGCCAAGCATTGCCTGATGCATATCTTGAAAAGTTGGCACAGCTAGCGATACGATAGTGATATAAGATGCAAAGGGATTAAGTATTATTTTAAATAATGCACTTACGACGTTTTGCACTTTGGTTGTACCGTATTTAAGATCAATGTCCGTGGAAGATGTTTTAGTTTTATTTGTTGTTTTGATGTCGCGTAAGATAGTTTTGGTGTAGATGTTTTACAGGAACTACTATGAAAATACCAAAAAACCCTCTTTTTTTAAGTATGCATATACATAGTTTTATAGCTTAGGCATTAAGGAATAAATTTACAAGATATGGAGACTTAATAAAGATTCAAATAATTTCTGTAAATTCCAGTTTTTACAATATGTACGTTATCCTAAAACAACATCTTTAAAATCCCTGTTGCTCGGTAATGTGAAGTATGGTACACCATAACCTCCCTTCCGGTTAGTAATCGTTGTAATCGGTTAATTAATGGCTATATTTAACGTGATTTAAAACCTCAGGCTGCGTAAATTATGGGATTTATTTATATGACTGGTTTTAACGCGGCTTTTAAGGTTAACGATTGGTTTTATTTGAGTGTGCGTTTTTAATGGCGTAAAGGACAATTATAGGTTTTAATGACGTTGGACAGTTATGTATATACGTACTAAGCCGTTCATTTTTAATAGTATGTTGTGAAATATTTATTCTTAAGGTTAAATCCATGTAGCAATAAGAAACAAGCAAAAACATTCTAACTTGATAGTAAAGTAGCGCAAGGGAAAAAATCTGTCAATAAAACATTTTTCATGTTTTAGTGAAATATTAGCATGTTCATGATTCATTAAGCTAACATTTTTCATGTTAGCTTAATGAATCATGAACATGCTAATATTTCACTATTATATTTTCACGTTAATTTCACGTCTCCAATAAAATAGACACCTGTGAAATTCATTTGTATAGATTTTCATCTCATTATCAAACTTATCCATCCATCTCTGTAGCAGTAATGTAGCTTGATATTTTCCGTTTCTACAAGTAAAATTTAACATTAATAATTTTGTATAATAATCTGGCAAACGTAGTATAATATCAAAAAGGATGTAAGTACATTACAAGCTTCATGGCCTTTGCAACATTTTTCGCAAGCCACGTTGATTCGTTATGATTGCTTGTAATTCTGATTACTTACAGTATAATAAGCTCTTCAGGAAATCCAATTTAAGCACGGTCTCCGATAACGTACAGTTGGTATGTATCTAGAGCTCATATAGTATACCTAGTATTGGTGACCCAAGAGAATACAGTCAGGTTTTTCCCCATCGGCGCAAATGGGGTGTAACGTTGTTAAATATTTAGCAACTTCACGGTACGTTATTTTATAAATATTGTCCTTTACGTCTTTTTATATCAATAAGATTGCTTCAAATAAAATTAGACGAAGATCACACTACGATTTCTGATACATTACTTTTATAAATATATTTAGAAGCGAGAATAGCACAATTTAATTTAAAAATTGCTTTGGTTTTCAATTTAAAACATGTTAAGGCTCAATTTATTTTAAATAAAATAATATTTTACATCAAATTAATCAATTTCTGTATATGAAAAAAGTCTTGAACAAAATTGTGAAAGCTCAGTGATAAAATACCTTTCAAATTTAAATGAAATTTATGTAAAAGGTAGGTACACATTTTTTTCAGTAACATCGTCTTTCGCGGCTTGATTGAGTTAAATTTTAACTTCGCTTTTTCACGTTTCGCTTGCCATTTTACTGCTTGGATTAATTTAAAAAACGCAATCGTTTTTTAACTCACATAAATCGTGACCCAATGATTTTATGGCCATTCATTATCAAAATCAATATCTATCCGGAGCAAAATTTCCTGAAAATCCCTGTATTTTCATCGAATACCAAACACAAAGCCTTAAAAGACCAATGAAAGCGTGATCTCTGGTTATATATAGTTGTTACAAATATAGGGGTCAAGCAAATACTGGTTTGTGGTAAGCAATGGAACTTACAACCCTCTAGATTATCTCTGTGTCCCCTTCCCATATTTCGTTGGCGGCCATCCAAAATACGTAACGCATAGTGACTGCAATTTCAGTCTTGCGACAAAAAAGACGTAACGGACATATTCTCACACATAATTTACTGCCTTCTACCCAAAAGCAGTATCTCTTTAGTATCGTGCTGAAACGGCGTAAGTCATATACTTTTCTATAAAATATACGACATTTTCGCCAATCGTGGAACTTAAAAGTAAAACGACGTAAGTGCCAGTACAGTTAAGATGTTTTTGACTTTTTGGGATGGAAATGCGAGTTGTAAATTATCCACATGACTGCCCCAGGGACTTTTGTCTTTCCATTTTTATTATAGTGCGGTTGTTTTTAGGTCCCGGGTTCGAATCCTGATAAGGGCATTTATATGTGTGTTTATATCCATGTTTATCACAAATATTTGTTGCTGATTTGTGTATGTTTTCTATCTATGTATGTTTACTAACACCGGGTTAATGGTTAACCCCGGATTAGTGGCTAATCCTTGCTGGCGCAAGTGGGCCTAATTGTTTGTACTTTTTCATTTAATTTTCGAATGTTTTAATGCCAAGTGTACAAAAGACACACAATTACACTATTTACTCCCCTTTTGAAGTTTTTTATTACCTCAAAGAGTTAAAACCAGTATGTACTTATTTATAACAATATATTATTATGTATCATTGACTATAGTTCGTTTTTTTAGCATTAGAAAGAACTTGAAAGAAGGTTAGCGATCTTGACATGTCTTTTAATACAAAAACGCTTTTAAAAAATCAATAACTATTACATATGAAAGCAGAAGAATATAAATGATCGTATTGAATTCATAATTGTTAGATATTTGCCGTAACTTATTTTTAAAATGTGTTTTTCAATTAAAAGACACATCAAGATTGTTTACCTTATTTCTAATGCTAAAAAAAACGAACTATAGTACACACAACGGCCACAACACGAAACTTATTAAACTTACTGTGGAAATTAGGTCGATCTATGTAAAAAAGTCTTCTAATATTTACTTATTTATTTGATATTGCAAAAGCGTGCAGAGTTAGCTTGGTCCAACGCTAGTGTATCGTTTTCGTCAATACGAGTAGGTATTATCCCGAAACGTGTAAGGGCTCTTAGAGTAGTGGGCAGTGGGTTTTCTGACAAAAGCTATTTGACTTATCCTAGTAGAAGAGTAACTTTAGAGCGGTGGAGAAAAAACGCTCTAAAAATATAAAAAAATAAGTTAAAAATTATATGGGGAGCATTTTTTATTTATAAGTTTACTTTAAGATTAGTTTATAGTTTAGTTTTAATTTTGATGTTTAAATTTATTGATTTTGTTCGTGATTAATAAAAATATAAACTCCTAATAATATTATGGGACAATCATACGCAAGTCGACCTAGTGCCACAGTCAGCTCAACAAGACTTGTGTTGTGGGTACCTAGTATTATCCTATATAATTAATCTAGTGATAAATATAGCTAAATCCCTACTTATTGTTATATGCGAAAATAACTCTGTCTGTTACCACTTCACGCTTAAACTGTTTAACCGATTTAGATGAAATTTTGTATGAACATAGTTTGAGGCCCCGTAAAGATCTAAGGGTAGTGTTTACCCCGAGGGTAACGGTACTACCCATAAGCAGGGTCACTAGCGACTAGGTCTAGATATCTAGATATTATAAACTAGCGTTTAATTTTCAACTGACTATTCTGTTTTTCTCTGTAACAGACCAGTTTGCCCGGGTTTGTTTACCAAGGAACCCTATTGTTGCGTTGGTTGTGAGTTTAAATGTATGTGTGGCGCTATTAGGGCTTTGTTTATGATTTAAAGGGACGATTGGTTTTGAAATACAGTGTAAACTCCATATAACGTCACTCGATATAACGATTCACTCCCTTATCGACGTTCTACGACATTTGTTGGCTATAGTTTAATATTAATTTCTCTCTATATAAGGTCAATGTGGCTAATTCCGTCATAGGGACTATTCCGTCCACTAGCGTTTTTCTCGAACAACGAACAACATTGATAATTTCGTCGACAAAGCAGCGATTGCTTTTAATTTTAGCAAACAAATGCATTATTTTTTCCCACGATTGAAAATCAAAGAAATATACGCTCGTGGATGGAATAGCCCCTATGACGGAATTAGCCATATTGACCTTAAGCGTCAAAATACGTCCGGTCCCTTAAGTGTCCCTATATATAGTTTACACTGTATATGCTACAATTGCCATAATTTTATTTTATTACCAAATCACCCCGTTGTTTCGCCGATATGGAATTTGGATTCTGAATCCTCTAATAATACCCAATAAAAAACCTGCACAAAGAATTTAGCTTTTTATATGAAATTTATGTTGTAGTGTATAGGTATCTAATGCCCCGTCCCGAACCAACAGGAAAGTATGACGCCTCGCCACTGGTAGGTACAGATAGTGCCTAATTGTTTTCCATCGTATTTTCTCGGAAACGTTCGTATTTGTCATGCTGCTTCAGTCAACCTTAGTATTTTTTGTACCGAGACTGACTGAAATAGCAAGACACGTTCGTACGTTTCCGTGAAAATACGAAGGAATACAATTATGCACTACATCTGTATACACTTTTACCTACTGCATATATAAAAACAAATACCTAACCACTTTCGAATATTTTAATGTAATGGTTTTTACCTCATTTGAAAAGATGTGTCCCACCGAGTTTGTTGCCGGTCCCATATTGGGATACCCTCCTCCAATTGAGGGGGGACTTAAATCTTCTCGAGGCAGAGGTGTAGGGTTGGTGCCGGTGTGTATTTGACGTTCATAAGCGCATTGTAATATGGCTACTTGAATAATAAACTATCTTTAGTTCTTTATCTCTTAAGCGCCACTTGCGCTAGCCAGGGTTAAGCTACTAACTCGGGGTTAACCGGTTAAGGTTAACGGTTAAGTAGCTAACCCTGGCTGACGCAATTGGCCCTAAATGTTTGTACCTATTCATTTAATTTTCGAATGTTTTAACGCCAAATGTACAAAGGACTTTACACCTAAATGCACTATTTTCTCCCCTTCTGAAGTTTTTAATTGCCTCAAACAGTTAAAACCAGCTATCTAGCAACCCCGTTCTGTAAGAGCCATAGATTACCACATTCAGATTCCGCTTTATACTAGCCAGGAGGAAGAGGGGGGAGGCCTTTGCCCAGCAGTGGGACACAGTGGGCTCTGAATAATAACTAGCCACCCGACGGCCTAAATAAGGCCTACTATATCATTGAGAAATGAATATTTTTTTGGACATAACAAAGCTTTTGGTAAAATATGTTTTGACTCGATTTAAGTCTCACTAGCCCGCTTCTAAAACGCGGCGCGGCCTCAACAACGCCGCGCGCCGTTGCTGCACAGTCGACGTCAAAAATATGTTTACACTTTTGCACTTTACTCCTTTGTAATAAGGCGATAAAAGGAAACATATCTTTGACGTCGACTGTACAATCGAAATTACGGTCTCATTTTAAAACAAAATGCTTAAATTTACATGAGATTGGTACTTAAATTTTATGGCGGTTGCTTTACCTCGCGCGTCGAATGATGTTTCCCTGTTTTTGTATGGATAACTGTCAATGTCAAATGTTTGTAGACTTTTTTTAAGCATAGCACATTTATTAATTTAGAAATGTAACAATTAAATAATAAATTGTAAATACAGATGTCAATCACAATGAAAAAATCAACGATCATCAACTCTGGCCAACGTGGGACTCGAACCCACATCCTTGGATTGCCGGTCCAATGCGTTGTATTTATAATTTATAGATTGTATGTAATAACGTGGTACGTCCTACAATAAAAAAGGAAAATATTAACATAATTATTCATTTTTTTTTTAAATTAAGTCCAACCAAAAGAGTATTGAAGGAACTTTACTGTCATAGTTATCATCATTCACGCGAGGTATATCCTGAGATTTTTAACGGTCTGTTTATCTTATTGGCTTGGTGACCGAAGGTTGCCATAATGCGCCATCTAGCAGCTGACCGTCTATGGTAAGAACCAATTCTGACCATGAGAAAAGGTACTTATTGACTTATTCGCCTGGCGGGGAAGATAAGGCTGTAATTAAAAGGGGTCCGTTGGGGTTCCGTAAAGTTTTTATACAGTTTCGGAACCCTCAGGTTCTAGTGAGGAGTGATCTGAATTAGGAATTACTTTGGTAACTACAGTTTTGGAGCCTATGTTGAAAAGCGAAATATACTCCGATTTTTATTTTAAGTTTGATTAATATTTTAATACGATCTTGAAACAACTAGCAATACCAATTTTCAATTACCAATAAGTATTGGTATGATGTTATACGGCACAACTCGCAGTGCATTTTGCGCGCACCATTCGTGACAATGTCGTTAGCAATTTTACAAGTATTTACCATTAAACCTAATTATTAAGTAATAATTATAATGTTTGTCAATGAAATAATATTACCAAAGTCTACCTATCTCGTCTTGACCCGAGATTGGTGTACAGTCACCTGCAATATTGTCAAACACCGAGGGCCGCAAAAATATCTGACACCATCTTATTTGTAGATCCATAATTGTGTCACATATGTTTGCCTTCGAATAGTAACATATTATTGCAGGTGACTGTACCCAGGTAGTGAAAAATTCATAATTTTAATGTTATTGTATCCTTATATAATATAATACCATTATAAACTAATTTTTAAACAAGCTTACCTAAACAATCCCGATCCAAACGTATGAAATTTAACCCCCCAACCGCTGACAAGAAACCCGCATACATACACAATGTAAACAATGTGCCCGGGCTGTGGAAGGTATGTTATAGTTACACTGTAGGTATATACAGGGTGGCTAAAAAATAAGTGCATTCCCGTTGCCAGGGATGTTTTGGGATTATACTGATGAGCAACTTTTACTATGGAACCCTGAAATCGCGAATGAATTTTTCTTCGCGATTTTGGGTTTGGTCCCAAAGTAAAGTTGCTCAGTATAATCCCAAAACCTCCCTGAAAACGGGAATGCACTTATTTTTTGCCACCCTGTATAGGGTTTTGTTGATTCATACCTACTGCGAAGAGTGAGATCATGGGTTCAAATCCCGGCAAGGGCATTAATATTTAAAAGTTAGAGTAAAATAGGTACAGTAGCCATCATATATATCGGAGCGGCCAAGGCGCTCACAAATATCTGACCATGCACTCTATTTTCAAGGCGTTAGAGTGCGTGTTCAGATATTTTTGTGCACCTCGGCCGCTCTGATATATCTGATGGCAACTGTACGTATAAAATAGTAACTGCCCTATTCGAACTTTCAGATACGTCAATTAATAGATCTAGAAACGATATGGATTAGATGTGTCAGTGTCAAAAGTGACGTTTTTGTTTGAAGCAAATGACACATCTAATCCATATCATTTCTAGATCTATTAACTGACGTCTTAAAGTTCGAAGTGGGCCGTAAATGCCAACTTGATTTTCGTGACACGACACCTAATACAGAAATTGCCATTATCATTATATTTCCTTTTTATGCTTAGATCAGATTTGTTAAAAAAATTATCTCTTAATTTTTTAGGGTTCCGTAACCAAAGGGTAAAAACGGGACCCTATTACTAAGACTACGCTGTCCGTCCATCTGTCTGTCCGTCACCAGGCTGTATCTCATGAACCGTGAAGGCAGTTGAAATTTTTCTAGATGATATATTTCTGTTGCCGCTATAACAACAAATACTAAATACAGAATAAAATAAATATTTAAGTGGGGCTCCCATAAAACAAACGTGATTTTTTTGCCGTTTCTTGCGTAATGGTACGGAACCCTTCGTGCGCGAGTCCGACTCGCACTTGACCGATTCTTTCAAGAACTCTAAAGAAATACCTCAAAAGCACTGAAAATACGTTCAGAATAAAACTCCATCCATCAAACCTTATCAATACATTTTTCACCTTTTTCATCTAAAGAACAAAATACGAAAAATCTTAACAAATTGCTGGCCCCATACTCTCCCATTGTCATTTACTCCGAAAAGAAACTGTACAACAATTTCTGTACCATAAATCATTATTGGACAAAACTGGCTGGTAAGCAGTTTTCGGCGGGGGTTTGAAAAGTTGTTTTTTTCGTAACTTTGGGGATAGAATCACGGGGGTTGCGTAGTCTAATTTATTATTTAATATATGGTTATTGGTTTTTATTGGTTAACTGTGCGGAAATTGAATTCTTTGCCAAGAATTGGCAGTCTGAGTTGCGAGTTGGAAAGTCGGACATTGTTAATTTTAGAAGCAAAGTTACAATGCGAGTTACTTGCATGCCAGTGGAAGTTACTTGTTAGATTTGATTGGGGCTATGTTTGTGGTTGTGTGAATAAACGGCGCGTTTTAATATTACAAATTGAAACGATGCGTCGGTTTTAGTGGTATGAAACGATATTAAAAGTCATTTTTATTCATCCTTAACTAATAGGGTGTTATTATTTATAGATTTTTTACCAGGCAGATCACTTATCACTTGTGAGAATTGTGACGTCGCGTCGGTGAGTGCGACGTTATTTTAAACCATATCAAAGAGAATTTGAAATAGAGAGTTACTGTCATGGTAAATTATGTAGCTACAGTACATTTACTGCCATCTTTCGACAGAAGATTAAACCTGTTCGAACGCCATTCGACTTTGATTATTATTCTTTCACTGATGAGTGATATGTGTTAGCTTGTTAAATATTAATATTAACGCCATCTACTCGAGAGTAGGCCAAAGGTATGGTGCAATCTTTTCGAGCGATGGCGCCATAACCTTTGGCCTGCAGTCGAGTAGCTGGCGTTAATTTCAATATTTAACAAATGAACACATATCAGTGATAGAATAAGTCATCGTCAAAGTCAAATGGCGTTCGATCAGTTTTAATCTTCTGTCGAAAGATGGCAGTAAATTTACAGTGGCTACATAATTTACTTTGACAATCCGCCTCTATACCCTCTTTTCTCTTTGATCATGCCAAAGTAGATTTATTGCGTGCTGATTTTACGCGAAGGATGACGGAACGGAGGGTACTAATCAAATAAATAATGGAATATAATATGATAAGCTGATATTCATAATTAAAAATACAAATCAACAAATATATCTACTACAGAATAAGGTACATACAGAATAAGCCACTAAATGAATCCTAAGCTTGTGAAGTTTAAAATCACGACTCCGACTTCCGGCCGCCATCTTTTAAGTCACGGAAACCAAACATTACCCAAACGACTTACATTTAATACACTTAAGAGGAAAGGGGACGACGGCTTCATACGTGGTCCTCATTTTCCTCTCTCAGTATTGACATTATAATTTTTATTACACAATGTTATGTGTATTGACCGTCGCTACGCTCCGTCGTTTGATTTTTCTATTTTTTATTTAGCTATTATAAGAAATAGGAGGTTTTAAAAATATGTATGGATTTTTTTACGCTCCTATAAATCTTATAAAAAAAATACGTTGGGGCAAAGCTTATAGTTAATAAACATAAAATATATTTTCCATAATGTCAATATTCACAGAGAAAAATAGGGACTACGGTTATATAGAAAGAAAGAAAGAAAGAAAAGAAAGAAAATACATTTATTTACGTCAAACAAAACCAATTAAATTTAAAACAAGACATAGATCAGATGGACGTTAAAAAGACGCGCAATGAAAACGGATCATTATGTGTAATATTTCCATATGAAGTTACTCGTTTCACTGTTGAGTTTACTTATTCATAAACCTTAGCATAAGGTTCATACCTTAGTTGTTAGGTCGCATGTGTTAAAGTATACATCCGCTCTTGTTATTATGAAGTTGACTTTACGTATTTTATTTAGAAATATTTATATTTGTGACTACTTTCAATTAGATGAGTTGACGTGGTTGTGTGAAAAAACCGGACAAGTGCGAGTCGGACTCGCCGACCGAGGGTTCCGTACTTTTTAGTATTTGTTGTTATAGCGGCAACAGAAATACATCATCTGTGAAAATTTCAACGGTCTAGCTATCACGGTTCATTAGGTACAGCCTGGTGACAGACAGACAGACGGACAGAGGACTCTTAGTAATAGGGTCCCGATTTTACCCTTTAGGTGCGGAACCCTAAAAATGTGGACACGATTTTAGAGTGTCTAGCCTCATGCCGCTCACCATACAAAATTATAGCCAAGGAAGTTAGAATCTTGTTGTATTTGCAATTGGGTTGAATTTCATTTCTTCGAAAATTTTACGAGATAAATGAAATGCTACCTTCTTGGTTTTTAATTAAGGTTGACATTCCATCGAAACTGAGTGTACATTCTAATGCACATTGGGCGGCACGCGGCTAGTGACATCTTGAACTTTGAAAACTTTAGTGTACTTATATATTTCGGGTCATCCCTTCTCACTCCGAAATTCCGAATAACACCCACGCGCTCCGTCAAGCACCAAGTACAAAGGCAAAAACATCTAAATTGACAACCGGACCGGCGGTTGACGGGCCCTGGCCGCGTCAAAGCCGGCCTGGCACCTTTGTGCGGTGGCAGGGGTGCGGAACTGTTGCGGGCAATATCCTGTTACTTGTGCCTCGTTTAGATTTACTAACGGGTTAAGTTGTAAAAGTGACTATATTTTATTTAGCTGTGCTCTAAAATATCTGTGCACACATCTATTGTCAACTAGAGAGTGCAGGTCCAGATAATTATTTGAACATCTTGCCCGTTTTTATGTATTCTGATAAAGAGCACACTTGATAAGAGCGAAGTAGGTGAGAACTAAAGAACTAGATTAATCCAAGCAAACAGAGCGAACTGACATGGTAAAAGCATTCATAAAATATGAAACGAAATGAAACGTTGATGAAATGTTGGAGTAAGTAAGAATGAGTAGAATTTTTTTTCACAGAAACAAGATGGATATATAGGATTTAATTAACTAAAGATGTTTGAAGATTACACCGTGTTATAGTTGTTTATTTTAAATGAAAACTGAATGCATTATGTTTTCTTGCTGTTCTGTCCGCCAAAAAATAGTAGTACCGCCATAGTTTGTTAAAAAAAAATATATTGCTGGCATGTTCGTTCATTATCGAATGGGCTCATAACTACTACAAAAATGCGTACTTGATAAATTTGACTGTTGCTATAAACCATGATTTTAATATTTAACATAAACAACAAAGCTATAGCAACGAGATACAAGAAAAAGATGATCTATTTACTATGGCATGAAAAAAAGCTGAACTCATTAAGTACCTAATTCAAAAAATAACTGAACTTAATTATAAAGAAATAAATTTTGCTCAATATCGTACAACTGGTATTTTGTAAGACGTAACACAAATCTCAAATCCCATTTATTGAGACAGTACTAACAAAATATTTTGTCACTGTTATGCAAAGATTTCTTTCAGTGTGATTAGCAACTATTCAAGTTGATTTGCAACTTACCACGACTAAACGATCCCTGTAATAAATAACCAGAATATGGCAGACATTTTACATTTCAACAACTTTTCGTTTGAGCTTCGTGACAATATTTAGAGCATTTTAGAAGTGCATTCTCCTTCAAATAGCACTTTGTGAACGATGAATTTTCAGTTGAAAATAATGATGTACGCTCAAGGAATTTAATTTCAGTGCCATTTATTTCCTTGTCACAATGACAGTAATATGAGGTCGCTAACGACTTTCATATTGATTGTCACTGTGACAAGGTACGAAATGGCACTGACTGTAGTTCGTGTCACAATTGTTAAGAGAGGGCTAACGCAAAATTGTAGTTTTTATGTGTTGGGAATATTCGCTGTCATCGAGTGAAGTCTCAGTAGCTCAGTTGGCAGAGCGATGGGCTAGCGATCCAGAGTCGCGCGTTCTAGTCTCGCCCAATACTCGATTTTTTTCACTTCCCATTTATTTCTAAGCTTCATACCTATAGGTACAGTGAGCAGCAGAAGTTGCTAAGCGGGCGAGTTGTTCAAAATGATCTTGACGCTACTTTATTGTTAAGAGAATATACGAGCGTGTCAAGGTAGTTTTGAACACCTCGCCCGCTTAGCAACTTCTGCTGCTGATTGTACTTCAAATTATTGTCGAACCGATCTGCTCTAAGGCCTCAAAATAAATAAAATGTGCTAAAAATATTTCAGTAAATTATTCCAGGAAGGTATAATAACTAATAAAAATATTTACACAAAATATTCGTTTCCCTATAAAATGAAATTAAAAACAAATCCCTAGAACTACGTTTCCAGAAAAACCTTTTCCCCGAAGCCCAGTTTCCAAATCAAATAAAGTAATAGAGGCAGGTAATTTTTCACGGGCTCAATTAGTATTAATTGGCATAATCCGACATTTTTCCTCTAATATTAAATTTATGCCTCTTTATCTATTAAATGATGATTTATAGTCGTTAAGTTAATTAAAACGACCCAAATTGTTAATTCTTTTAAAACGGGGCTGTATTCGGATTTTGTAATTTTGATATTGTTATGATACGAATCTGACACGACCCACAACGCGAATTATCGCTCATCTCTGGTGGAAACGCAGCCTTATTGATGCGTGCGTTGTCGCAAAGTCAACGCGACGTCGTTTTACATAATTTTTTATGACATGACATAAATTAATCATATTATATTATGTAGGTAGGTATATGTGACGTTCCACGACAAAAGGTACCTTATGGCGGCTGGCGCTTACGTCGTATAGCGCCGCAACAATATTGGAGCGGCGTTAATAATAGCGTAAGCGCCAACCGCCATAAGGTACCTTTACCCGTGGGACGTCACATATATATATATATATATGTCTGTCGTTGCTTATGTATGTTAAATTTCAGATTAGCTTTAGTGATTAGTAACACCGCCCACAATCTCTCTGCTTTGCCTTAAGGTTGAATGGTAGAGAATGCTTTTTGGCATTAAGTCCACCTTTTGTACGATAAGTTTACTTTTGGTTAAATAAATAAATGCATTGCAACGACGCGACGCAACGCGACGCACCAGCGGGCCTTGAAGGCCTACCGTCAAAATCACTCTTGCATGTACGATTGATCTAGGCAGATAACGAAATTTCAATTTACGAATTTCGCGGTACGCCCTTTGGCCCAAAGTGATACATTTCGCAACCACCAATCAGCGCGAGCGTATCATATCAATATCAAAACCTTAGTTTTTTAATCAGAATAGCGCTCTCGGTTTTTCGGCAAAACGTAAAGCCACTGATTAAATTAGTTACGGGTATTTTTTAATTCTGCGTCTGTTCAATTTATTAATAAAGTAATTTATAATAGATTTCTCTGAAACTTTTGCAAAAACAATGTCATGAGCTTAGAATGATATTGAATATAGAATTTATAACGATGTTTATGTATTCATTTTTTATATCTCTTAGCAGAAAACAAACGAAATACTCATAACAGAATAATGATAACGACACTCAAATTTTGATTAAATAATTTGGTGTGTTCTTACATTTCTTTCATATTTTTAACCCACTATGGGCCAGTTGCACCAACCACAGTTAACAGACTGATCAACGTTACGCAGCAGAGATCTATGAAACTTCCAATACAATAAAATTCAGAGAACCCTTTAACGGTGAAGACGGTTTAAGAGCGGTTTAAGAGCTCGGTGAAGACGGTTTGGTGCAACTGGCCCTATTGCAGTTTACTATTAAGTATCTACATATACAGATGACATTACAATAATCTGCGGCTGTAGCTTGGTAGGATTTTTATCGCCTGTCACTTTCGCACTTACATACCTATAAAACATTAACCCCCCCTTTTTGTCCGCAGCACCCCCCACCTCAGTGGAGATCACAAACCACCCCAACCCCAAGCTGGAAGTCAAAGAAGGAGAAGATGTGGTGCTAGAGTGCCAGGCGAAGAACGCCAAGCCTGCTGCTAGGATCGTGTGGTATCGGGGCAATGTGGAGCTGAAAGGGGATAAAGGTAAGATTATTTTACTTAAATATCTATGGCGCTTACGCCATTATTAACGAAGCTCCGATGTAAATACAATGCCGTGCAACGCTGTGCGGCGTAAGCGCCATCGACAATAAGGTTCACAGATAGGTAATGCCCCAAATAACTAAGTGACAAGTAACATGTCACCGTGTGGTTACAATTATAAAACAAACCGAGGCACTGGGAATCGTCTGACAAGTAACTTCTCAACGTGAGGTTACAAGTATTTAATAAACACGAGGCAAAACTGGGAATCGTCTAACAAATAACTTGTCACCGTGAGGTACGATATATTTAATAAACCGAGGCAAGACTGGGAATCGTCTAACAAGTAACTTGTCACCGTGAGGTACGATATATTTAATAAACCGAACCAAGACGGGGAATCGTCGGTACCCCGCGGGCACTGCTGTTTGCTTGAAGACTCCATCACGGATCGCAAAAGCCTGTTTTTTTTCCCAGCAAGAATAGCAATGAACACTAGGACAATCATGAATTTGCATACTATTCGTTTGCGACGTTTTACGCCAGGCTATTTACCTTGCATGCCTAGGCAAGAACGCTTCGGCATGTCTAAGAATGCTTCGGCATGCCTAAAAACGTACTACCCCAACCCCAAGTTGGAAATCAAGGAAGGGGAAGACGTGGCGCTGGAATGTATGTTTTAAAATACTACATATTTATATATAGGTATCGGAAAAGTGGCTTAAACGAATCGCTTGACGAATTACTCGTTATAGTTCATACTAAATTGAAATGGAAATAAAACTAGTTATTAATCGCAGTCCCAGTTATTGGAAAAAACGGTCATTTAATATCTCAATTTGAATTTTTCGAACGTTTTAACGACGTGCATCGCGGAAACGAGATTTTTTTTTAAATCTCGATTATTAAATTGCCAATTTTGGAGAAAAAACTTGTGATATTAATGATATTATTGTTATCTGACGTTGATATGAAATTTAACATATATTTTGTTTATCTGAATATTGTAAAATATAGGTACTTACATATATGTTTAAGGGTGCCGATATTAAATGGGTTAAATTTAAAGTAGAATAAACAAAAAACTAAGATACCTATTAACTACAAAAATACTAAAAACGGTAGCCTTCTTTTTGGCAGTATCATAATTAAAATCAACCCAGTTTTATATTAAGTTCAATTTAGTCTAAAAAAAACTTTTACGAATTATAGACTATTTATTATTAGTAAAGGTACAAGAAAAATCAAAACTTAGTCTACTAATAAAACTACAAAAATCAAATTCCAATCCACAATTTTCAAGAACTACACACAGCGCTACCGCGAACCGAAATTAAAAAACAAAATCAATGCCAATAGCGTTTCGTATCGCGATCCAATATGGCCGTGTCACTGTCACTCAATGTTATTGGCGTCACACCGCGAACTAAACAGGCGCTGGATGTGACGCGTCGGGTCTATTTTGTGTGGAAACCCTACGTAGGATTTTATGTGTGACAACGGGATTCGATAGTTCGGATTAAAGCTCGGTTTATAAAGTGTATTCATCCTTACTTGTTCTATCATGTAAACAAACACTTCTCGAAGACATTATCACAATTTTCTCTGGAATTAGAGAATAATCATTATTTAAAATGTTGTTGTATACTTTAAAAAACTCACAAAGTATTCTAATCAACCAACTAACCACTGACAAATATCATTTCTAATAAGATTTTCATCAATAATCGCAGTGACGAAAGGATCACTTCAAAAACATCTGACATTACGATTGCCCATGAATCGTATTGTTGGAATGACACTTTGACGTCACGTTTGTTTACATAATAACACACGTAATGATGAATAGGGACAAAGGCCGTATTCGAACAATGAGAAACGTCAAATACTAGATATTGAAACGATTTGGATCGGATATGTCAGTGTCAAACAAGTGTCAAAATTGACGTTTCTTCAAACAAAAACGTCACTTTTGACACTTGTTTAACACTGACATCTAATCCATATCGTTTCAATATCTAGTATTCGACGTATCTCATTGTTCGAATACGGCTGTTAGAATGCTGTTCGTAAAAACACAAAGATACTGAAAGAAACTGATTTGTTTTATCTGAAAAATACGCCGACTTATTTTTTTGCTACTTATATCCTTTGGGTAACTGACGCCTACCCTTAGATTTTTTTGTTTTAAATACACGTGCCAAAGCTTTTTTAGGGTTCCGTACCCAAAGGGTAAAAACGGGACCCTATTACTAAGACTCCTCTGTCCTTCTGTCTGTCCGTCCATCTGTCTGTCACCAGGCTGTATCTCATGAACAGTGATTGCTAGACAGTTGAAATTTTCACAAATGATGTGTTTCTGTTGCCGCTATAATAACAAAAATACCAAAACATAATAAAATATTTTTTTAAGTGGGGCATACAACAAACGTGATTTTTTTTGCCGCTTTTAGCTTAACGATACGGAACCTTTCGTGCGCGAGTCCAACACGCACTTGGCCGGTTTTTATTTTGCTAATTTAGTAATCCAGAATGATTCTACGCAATTTCGGCTTTGCTTAATCTTTTTTTCCAATTAAGCATCAGCTCTAAATCTATTTTTGACAATGTTTTTTTTTCAGTACAATTGCCACGAGTTGAATCGGAGCCAAAGTATTCACAAATATCTGAGCAAAGCTTCTATTATCAATACGTTCAAGTTCATGTTCAGATATTATTGAGTACCTTGGCCGCTGCTCCGATACTTACATATATGTAATTTCGAAAATGACAGTTTTTTTTTGTTTCTCCGTTATTCGTCAAACGAATTCGAAGATATTTACATTAAATTAACCATATATATATATTTTTTTTTATTAGGGGACATCTTACACAGATCAACCTAGCCCCAAACTAAGCAAAGCTTGTACTATGGGTGCTAAGCGACGATATACATATATACTTATATAGATAGATACATACTTATATACATAGAAAACAGCCATGACTCAGGAACAAATATTAGTGTTCATCACACAAATAAATGCCCTTACTGGGATTCGAACCCAGGACCATCGGCTTCGCAGGCAGGGTCACTATCCACTAGGCCAGACCGGTCGTCAAATTTACCACTTTAAATAATAATTATAAGTTATACGTTTTCGGCATAAACTTGAGTTTACTTATACAATTGAAGGCCCCCGAAGTTTATTTTAGAAATATAAATTGAAATAACTTTGTTATGGAATTATCCGGCAAATAAAACTTTAATAAGGTTAAGCTTTGAATTCTTCGGCAAATTATGTACTTAATAATGGATTAAGTTAATGGAAAACAAGTAATTAATGAGCGGGATGTTGATTTTACCTTCTCTTGTTAATTAATATTTGAGACGGTTAAATTAACTAAAATACCAAAAAAAGTTGCAAACAACAGATGGAAAGCTGACACCGTAGAGTATGGATGAGCGACAGGGACGAGAGCGTTGGCGACATTTTACACACTGTAGCATTCACTGAGTTGACAGGTTAAACACAGAATACTCGTAGTATAATTAATAAATAAATAAAGTCATACCTATGGTATGGTCCACAATGTCTAAGAGGTCTAAGTTATTTTTGACATAGTGCCTCTTGCGTTTCTCGCTACGCTCAAGATTCTAAATTATCTTCCGCTTGAACTCTAAATCAGCATTCGCATCAAACACCAACTTTGCTACATACGTTTCTAGCTTAACCATTTAAATAGCTCTCCATTTCGCGTTGCATAAAAATGTTACGCCTTTAAAAATATTTTTTTTTTAAATGTCAATCACGCAAAATTAAAAAAAAAATGGCTGCCATATCCAGCGAGCGCGTTTCCACAGTATCTAGTGAGGCGGCTAAGTTATATCGACAGGCAATATATTATGCCTCCCAAATCTGTAATGCTGGGGGTAATGGAATTTCAAAACTATCGGTATGACGCCACTGTTTTCCACCTGAGACGGGATTGGTTAAGGATTCAGTGAAAAATGAAAAAAAAAAATGTGAGTGTAACAATCACTTTCATTTGTTTTCGCGATATGACGATATAAGTTAGGGAACAAAAATTTTTAAATTGAGTTATATAATGTCGGTGGAAAAAAAAACCAATTTGTGTTTTTAGGTAGGTACATAATCACACTTACATGGAATAATTTTACGGTTTACACTCGCGCTACATGTTTACTTGCGAGTGACTTAAAACAAGTGAGTGTAAACCGTAAAATTATTCAATGTTAGTATGTCTCACAGCAGTTTAAATTCGAATATTCACACTTCACACTACTACTTATATTATTATAAATTAAAAACTGATATAGATGTCAAACAGAAGAAAAGTGACCTTGCCCACCAATATGAAAAGAAACGTGACATACAAATAAAGCATATAAACTATGATAGACAGGCTAGACAGCAGAGAAGTCTGCACTCATCCCTAACAAAAACTTTTTTTAAATAATATTATCCCTCAAAATATATCCAGACTGATGAACTCAAAACTTTATTTAAAACCATTTTTAACTTTATTAGCACCACAAACTGTCCGATCTTAAAAGCAGACGTGTTCAGACTAGCAATCGCGGTAACTATAAGTTTTTTCACCTCAATTCAATGAGAACTTTCCAACACTGAATCCACGTAAGTATTAAACTTAAGGCAGCAATATAAGGTGCGAGTTACTTGACCGTGAATAGCCACTTGACTGGCTTAAGTACTTAATTGTTAGGTACGCTAAATATTTCACGTTGAATTTATAGATTCTAGTATTACTTGACTCGTGCATCGTGAATTTAGAAAATGGCACTGTAAATAGCTTGTCGAATACTTGCATCGGGACTATGTATACTTTACTTTTTGAAATAATTAAAAAAAGAGACTATTTACAATATTGCGTTTCAAAATTGAATATGCAAGTATAATACGCAAGCTCGCGAATGTCTAAATTCTTTCTGTCACTCAACATATTCTTAACACAAGTAAATACACATCGCGCGTTCAATATGTTCACACTAAATCCGCTAACAACTCATTTTGTGACATCTATATATACACCATAAAAACCTTTTTTTTTTGAATGTCAATTATTTACATGATAATCATCATACACATGTATTTATTTCACGATCAATCAAATTGTGCACAGTTCTAATAGACACAGAGTAAACTCGCCCAATAGCTTTTAATGGCGCAGTGTGCCAGTTCGTTAAAATTGAGACCCAACTAATACCAACCTGTGGCTCAGGTGATTGCGGCCCGCAATCGAATTGAAAACTTAGAAATAAAAGCTGGTAACTTTCGTTTTTCAAGATTAGTCTTGGCGAAACAGATAATTGGTGCTACAGAGACTGGAGGTTGAAATAAAAATAAAATAATAGATCTTTGTTTAGGTATTCCTTTACTTTCTTTTACATAACTAATGTCTACCTTTCCTATTCTACATCCTGAGATTGAATGATCCGAGAGGCTCTAATAAATAATTATGTAGGTGCTTATAGGGCTAAATTCTTAGTTTTACTAGATTAAAGTCTCAAGATTAATAAATCACAAAATTTCCAAGATAAGTTGGATAATAAGTTAAATTTACTTGCGCAAAAAAAAATCTACCTTCTCTCAAACCACTTAAAAGATCGATACACTCATCGACACTCGCACATCACTAACGAGCAGCAAACACACCAATTGTACGCTAATTGAAATCGAAAACTTGTGTAATTAGTAGGCAGAGCTGACACCGACGCATAGGCCATTCGACTTGCCAATTACGGCATACGTAATTATCGTATACGTACTTACTGTTTACGTAGCATACTTGTATGTATTTGGGGTTTGTGAAAAGTTTGGTTTAAAGCAGAGTAAAATTTTATCTAGCTTTATTAACAAGGCCGGCAAGGGCATAATGATTGCTTTCTGCATTGCCTAAAAACAAAAAAAAAATCGGCCTTCCTGATTGAAAGTGCGTCCCCTTGCTTGTCTACGAAATACTTTTTTTAAAGCCTATAAAGTGTTCCACTAGCGAGCAAAGGTCTTACTCTAGAGTACGCCAGTCTAAAATTGTAATACTCTAGGATAAATACAGTATTGGATTAAAAAAATGTATAGTCCTGTAATTTAATTTACAAAGCCAGAAAGGATATGATTGCTTTCTGCAGTGCCTAATATATAAAAAAACTTACAAACATCTAAAAGTACCTACAAATTAGACCACCATCTACGGGATTATGGTAAAAGTAACACTCTTTTTTTGTCTCTATAGAAAAAAGAAATGAAATTAACATGTTTTTGAGTCCTTACATATACAGGAAGTCATGTATAACATCAATGTTATTCAGAAAATAACAAATTATGTTTTCAAACTATATATTTCCACAGAAATGGAAACGTTGCGTGACTTCAGGGAAAAATTATTTGTTATTACGGAGCTGGAATCATTTTCTACCTCTTACTCTTTGGAGGGTTTTTAACAAATCTGTAGTGCCCGGGTACCGTGAAAATCAGCAAAAACGGTAGATGTTTTTTGTTCTATAAGCTAGAAAAAAAGAACTACTTATAAAATAAATTATATGAAAGACCATATAGTATTTTTCTTTAGCATTTTATACGTTCATTCTCAAAGAAAAAGAGATGCGAGATCATATAGTTCATGAGCATTTTGAGTAAAGATGTGAACCAAACCTAAGTACTATTAAATGAGTGTGTAGTTACATTCATATATAATTGCTTAGTTCACATCTTTTTGAACTGCATTAAGGATGACTAATGCGACCAGACCGGGGCCGGGCCGGAGCTTTCGGAGCTGCGTTTTCTATGGAAAGCACCGCGTGATCACCGTCACAGAAAATGACATGTCGAACGCCTCGCCCCGCGCCCGGCCCGGTCTAGCGTGTGCCATCCTTTAATGCCTAATTATGTACAAGTTACACATATTATAAGCTCTCTATGATATGTTCAGTAATCGTGTATTACGATCCGACCGCCAATGCGGCATTTTGGTCACACTGTTGGCACTTGACATTTTATTACGAATACTGATATAGGGACCGTGTGCGTTGGAGGGTCTGCCATCTTGTGGCCTGAATCGGAAACATGTGTGCACATGTACATTGCCAAAGCAAGTGCTACCATCTACCGTTCTCGTCGGTACGTTTCCTTGTGCATAGTAGGTTCTGCCATCTTGTGGGCTACATCGGAAGCATAAACGACACATTTACGCGTCTCGCCAAAAATCTGACGGCTCCCATGCTGCCCCCTATAGTTCATGCACGAGGCCTAACTTTAGAGAGGTCCTGTCATTGTAAATTTTGTAGTCACTGTAAATTTACTGCCATCTATCGACACACGACTAAAACTCAAAATGAAAACGTATAAAGTTATCAAAAAATGTATATATATGGATAAATGATTTTATTATTTTTATATCATTTTGATCCATGTTCATTCACTGATATCTATGTGTTATAAATTGTTAAATATGAAACGGTGTCGTCACGCCATCTAGCCGAGGATAGGCTAAAGGTGTCTGCGCCATTTATTCGAGAATGACTTTTACTTGAATTCCGAGGCACGTTTTTTCCTTAGACTTTATTCGTCTTATACGAAGTTACATATGTCTTTGATATAAGTAAGTAATCGAATAAAACGTCACGTCATCTCAACTGATACGGGAAATCAGGTCAAATCAACTTCCTTTTGTCATTATTAAATAGATATCGACGTTATTATAACACAATAATAACACTTTCACAGATAAGATTTTTTTCTAACAAAACAGTTTATTTTTACGCTAATTTGTGGCTTTTAAACGTAGCATAATATATAGCGTTTAATATCTGGGAGACGTAGCTTTGCTCGGAAAACATAAAAACTCAAAAATCTGCGTTTTCCCAGAGATAAGACCTAGCTAGATGGATTGTTCGCCTCCGAAAACCCCCATATAGCAAATTTCATCGAAATCTTTAGAGCCGTTTCCGAGATCCCCGAAATATATATATATAAATAAATAAATAAATAAACAAGAATTGCTCGTTTAAGGGTATAAGATGATAGAGTTTATGATATGAGTGGAGATAAAATACTTAAAAAACCGGGCAAGTGCGAGTCGGACTCGCGCACGAAGGGTTCCGTACCATAATGCAAAAAACAGCAAAAAAAAAACGGTCACCCATCCAAGTACTGACCCCGCCCGACGTTGCTTAACTTCGGTCTAAAATCACGTTTGTTGTATGGGAGCCCCACTTAAATCTTTATTTTATTCTGTTTTTAGTATTTGTTGTTATAGCGGCAACAGAAATACATCATCTGTGAAAATTTCAACTGTCTAGCTATCACGGTTCGTGAGATACAGCCTGGTGACAGACGGACGGACGGACGGACGGACAGACGGACGGACGGACAGCGAAGTCTTAGTAATAGGGTCCCGTTTTACCCTTTGGATACGGAACCCTAAAAACGACTGAAATTGGCCGCCTGACTGAATGCTAAATTTCCAAAGAAGCTGACAGTACATGACACGACACATTTGTATACGTGGCCTTTCCATGCGATACACCAATAAGTAAAGGTTATTCTCCTCCGTTTATTTAACATTTCTGCCTACCCTCCAAACCCAGTCGTTAGCCGTTGTAGGTAGCGAATCATTTTCTACCTCTTGCGTGCTGAAGGGCCCTTGAGTTAGGGTCCGGGAGGCTGGGGTCTGACCTTTTTGAATTTTACGGTATGATACTCTGTGGTAACTTTCTTAGGCAAACATTTTTCATTTACTGTTTGTTTTAATTTATCATGTTTTTTTGTAGAAATGTCAATTTTTCAATGTCTATCTTTTATAGCAAAAAAAGTACAAACACAAATTGTTTATTTGACATACCTACATAAGTTTAAACAGTGTTAGTGTTACAGTTACATGTTATACTGACCTCCACAGTATAGTTCGTTTTTTTACCATTAGAAACCAGGTAAACAATCTTGTCATGTCTTTTAATTGAAAAACACGTTTAAAAAATAAGTCACGGCAAATATGTAACAAGTATGAATCTAATACGATCATTTATAGTCTTCTGATTTTATAAGTAATAGTTACTGATTTTTAAGAAGCGTTTTTCAATTAAAAGACAATAGATCGCTTACTTTCTTTCTAATGCAAAAAAATCGTACTATAGCCTGTCTCATAGAGAAAATAATAAGATTGACATACGAGTATATGCATTAGCGGCTAGTAGCAACAGTATTTATTAAGTAGGTAGTGATATATGTATATTATAATTAATTTAAGTAATAGTAGATTAGACTTATGACCTAGGTAAGTAACAAGCTAACAAAATCAAAAACAAAAATGAAGTAAAAGCTTCTCACATTTTAAATATTTTTGTGCCAAAAAATAAAATGAACAAAGAATATCTTAAAATACTGGCTTTATAACAAATGTCTTCAAATAAATGTGAAATAAGCCTGACAAAGATTCTAAAAATACTATCTTTTAAAATAAACTAGTGACCGTAAGTTATTATACAAATCGAACTCTGAAAAATCTTTGTCTACAAAAGCCAAATGGAAAATTCACATGAATCAAGAAATAAAAGCCCCTATTACAAAGGAGTAGAAGCGGGGACATGTAACTTATAAAATGTACCGTCGACATCAGATATATCGGAGCAGTCAAGGTGCTCACAAATATCTGAACACCGCCCTATTGTCATGGCGCTAGAGTTCGTGCTCAGATATTTTGAGCACCTCGGCCGATCCGATATATCTGATGGCGGCTGTACGAAAAGTTTAAAGTTTGAAATATGACGGCCAATTTTCAATCCGAATGATAGAGTTTGACTGTTTGCCAAAATGTATTTTAAAAGTTTTTGAAGAAACGATGAATTTCTTTAGTGTAAATGACATTTAAGTTTTGATGGATATTTTTACTCTTGTGTGATCAAATTTGTCATAATGGTAATAAATATAATAATCATGATTTTTTTAAATGAAAGCTAGAAAATATTACACTTTGGTTAAATAACATAAGAAAAAAATATTAGTGACTATTATTCTACTAATACTATTTTTGATTTTAAAAACTATACCTATCTAAAAATAAATGGAACGAATCTTTAAAAAAGTTTGCTTAAGTCTTCTGTTTTTTCTTATTAATAGAATTTACATAATATGACATTAAACCATGTGGTAACAAATAACAGCTTCAAACAAAGAAATAGTGACAGTTTAGCACAAAATAAATAAATAAAAGAACACATTTTTAGCATTAAAACAACTTTACTACGACAAAATTTCTCAAAAGGCAGAATTAAACCAAATGCGTTAAATTAACTCCAAACGGAACCTCTGGATCGAAAAATGAAATATATTTTTTCGAGTGAAAATTTTATCTCATCTCTAGAACGTGGATATTTTTATCATAAATTTAATATTCTGAGATTTATATTATGTTTGCTAGAGGACGCTCGATTTAATGATACTTGAATGAAAGCAGTTTTTTTCACATTTTAACTTTAGCAAGACGACTTAGTTTATTTATTTATTTATTACTATTCGGAGATCCAACAGCTGTTAACATGTTAATAGGTTTTATAAATGTGATACAAAAAGCCAATAACAGGTTCTCACCAGTAAATCCAGATTAACAAAAACAATTGGTGGTTAGCACTATTGCACTACACATTCATTTCAACGCCAAAGGCAACCAACCTGTTAGTAGTTTTGTACATTTCTCATATTTTTCATAACCTCATTGTTACGAAATAACTTATAACTACCTTAATTTGAAATTCTGAAAAACTCAAGCTTATTTATTTGGTACTTTAAACTAATAACTAGGATTTTTGTATGCTTAACTTACTTAAAGTTGCAAGAATAAATATGATATAACTAGCTTTTGCCCGCGACTTCGTTTGCGTGGAATTAGTGACAGCAGCTAAAGTAGGTATAGCGCCTGAATAATGCTAATAGCAAACATTCAATTCGCGCATTGCTTACTTCAATTATTAGGCAACTCATTAACTCTTTCAATTCCACCCCCCTTTGCACTCTCTTCAGGGATGATTTCCGACATAAAAACTATCCTATGTCCTTCCGCGGGACTCAAACTATCTCTATACCAAATTTCAACTAAATCGGCTCAGCGGCTTAAGCGTGAAAAGGCAACAGACAGACAGACAGACACACGTTCGCCTTTATAATATTAGTATGGATTAGTATGGATGTACGTCTTCTTAGTGCTCGACATAATATATAATTATACTAATAGATAAATAGTACCCCACTGTAACCTGTATTGAAAATAACTTAAGTTAAAAAACAACCGCGACATTGACAAGCACCCGTCTACCCTCGTTTTACATTTGCAAGCTGTCAAAAAACAATGTCCAATGCACCGCAGTCGTCGCCATATTGAAAACGGGCCCAATAACCGGCAATGGTCTGGGGACCGGTATTCCAATTTCGTTTAGGACCGAGGTATGCGAGGACATTCGAGATTGTTCTTTGGCCGTTATTGCGTGCTCGAAAATGCTTTAGAGTGAAACTAGATCCGTTTACGTCAGGATTCCATAACGTTGGATTTTGGACTATTTTGCCTGTATCGTCATTAGTTCTGTCAGATACGGATCGTACATTGAAAATGATGTCATTTAGTTATCGTGCGCTTCGATACAGGTATGTAGTGCATAATTATTTTCCATCGTATTTTCACGGAAACGTACGAACGTGTCTTGCTTTTTCAGTCAGTATCGGCACAAAAAGTACTGAGCTTGACTGACAACGACCGTTTCCGAGAAAATACGATGGAAAACAATTATGCACTGCATCTGTTATACAGGTACGGACCCAAGTACGAGGAAACTGCACGATAACTGATTCAAATTACTAATGATTCAAATATTATTCTGATGTCAGTGTACGTTCCAATAGCCTTGTTACTTCTAAACTATTTTGCCAAACTGAGTCGAAGTGTTATTGAAATTTGTAAATCATGTCATGTGTTACTAGTTTGCAAGTTTTCTCCCTGAAGCAACTTATGTCTGTTAAATTTACAATATTGATTTATTGTGATAGGTCGTTTCTTGGCATGATGCCAAAATACTCTACCCGCCACTACTAAACGTAGTCCGTATCTCTAATATACTACGGTGGAACCCCGATAACTCGAACCTCGATAAGGTGAAATACTAGTTAACACGAAATAAAATGCCTTTCCATTCCCTTCAAAGCCCAAAACCTCCATAAATTGAAATATTTAACCTCATTAAGACGAAGTACCTAACCGACGATTATCTTCACGGTAATCCAGTACCTACATTCTTTAAGTCCATAAAAAAACTAAGTTTGATACATAAAGACACTGTAAAATACCTGGTGGTCTTATGGCTAAAGAGCGATCTCTTCCAGACCAACTTAAAATTAGTGAACAATTCACGTCAAAGCCGCTGCAGAATTAGCTTAGACGTCTATTCTTCTTGTTTAGCGCCATCTATTGGTAGTTTCACTAACTCCCTTATTCCCCACTTTACCCCGTTCAAACCGAACTTATTATTATTAATGGTTACAGTTTGACAGGACCCCGATAGTTGCGAGGTGGGTAGGTAATTAAAAAACTTTCTCACTGAATTACCTGTTTTGAAAATTTTCGTTCGAAATAGGATATTGAGTTAGCTTTACATCACTTGGAAGTTTAATATGTAATGCAATGAGACATACATACATAGCTACATCTAGACTGATAAACACACTATCCTCTTTTGCATCGCGCAATCGGGTAAACACCACCAAGTGACTCTATTATGTATTTTATTTATTACCTACTTAGTCAAATCTGTGGTAGACCATGTCAGACTCGCATCCGTCTATTCAGCCACCAAAAAAAGTGATGAGAGATGAGTAATGATGAGTCAAATAAGTAACACAGCATTACAGTAAAGCCAAGGTACTGTGAAACTACAAAATAACAAGGCTGCTATTTAACTGATCACCAGATTTAGTAAAATTTAATACCAAAAAAATATATTTTACCACCCTAAAATAATAAATGATCACCAAAATTATAACACCATTTTAATGTGAAATGATTACCTATTTTATTACATTTTACTATCCTATTAAAGGAAATGACACCAAACTAATCATTATTAACCCAAAAATAGTAAATGATTACCAAATTTCAAACCCCATTTTAATGTGAAATGATAACCAAATTTTTACATCTTGCTGTCCTATTAAAGAAAATGACACCAAAATAATAATTGTAAACCCAAAAATAGTAAATGACCACCAAAATTGTAACCACATCTTAATTAAAAATGTACAAATATTTAAGGCTACAAATATAATGACCACCAAAAAATACTTTGGTACCCTAAATAAAAAAATCATGCTTACCAAAAAAAATTACTGAACACCAAAAAAATAAGACCAAAAATTACAAAAGTACCACCGTTTTAATTACGACTGCACTTCAAATTGTATTCGAATACCAAATATATTGAATGATCACCAAAAATCATTAATGATCACCAAATCCTGAAGACCAAATTAATGCGATATGTTCACCTAAATAAACCACTATGATTACCAAAAAATGTATACATATTACCAAATAAAGTAAAATTATGCCAAAATTACTAGCCCCTCCCGCTCAACCCCCCGTACCCCGCACCGCATACCTACCTAACCTAACCTACTCTTCTAGTAACATACTGAAATGCTACTAGAAAAGTGGGTTAGGTTAGGTTTGAACTGCGACCCTTACAGAAAAGAAATGCTACTAGAAAAGTGGGTTAGGTTAGGTTTGAACTGCGACCCTTACAGAAAAGAAATACTACTAGAAAAGTGGGTTAGGTTAGGTTTGAACTGCGACCCTTACAGAAAAGAAATGCTACTAGAAAAGTGGGTTAGATCAGGTTTAAACTGCGACCCTTACAGAAACGAAATGCTACTAGAAAAGTGGGTTAGGTTAGGTTTGAATTGCGACCCATTCAGAAACGAAATTCTACTAGTAAAGTGGGTTAGGTTAGGTTTGAACTGCGACCCATACATAAACGAAATGCTACAAGAAAAGTGGGTTAGGTTAGGTTTGAACTGCAACCCACACAGAAACGAAATGCTACTAGAAAAGTGGGTTAGGTTAGGTTTGAACTGCGACCCTTACAGAAACGAAAGGCTACTAGAAAAGTGGGTTAGGTTAGGTTTGAACTGCAACCAATACAGAAACGAAATGCTACTAGAAAAGTGGGTTAGGTTAGGTTAGAAAAAGATGACGGAGTGGATTAATTAATTTAATAGGATAACGATATATTAAATATTTGCACATTTTTAATTAAAATGTGGTTACAATTTTGGTGGTCATTTACTATTTTTGGGTTTACAATGATTATTTTGGAGTCATTTGCTTTAATAGGATAGCATGATTTAAAAATTTGGTTAGAATATTACATTAAAATGGAGTTCTAATTTTGGTGGTCAATTCCTATTTTTGGGTTTACAATGATTATTTTGGTGTCATTTTATTTAATAGGATAGCAAGATGTAAAAATTTGGTTCTCATTTCACATTAAAATGGGGTTTGAAATTTGGTAATCATTTACAATTTTTGGGTTAATAATGATTAGTTTGGTGTCATTTCCTTTAATAGGATAGTAAAATGTAATAAAATTGGTAATCATTTCACATTAAAATGGTGTTATAATTTTGGTGATCGTTTATTATTTTAGGGTGGTAAAGTAGATTTTTTTGGTGTTAAATTTTATTAAATCTGGTGATCAGTTAAATAGAAGCCAATATTTAATATATCGTTATCCTATTAAATTAATTAATCCACTTCGTCACCTTTTTCTAGTAGCATTTTATTTCTGTAACAGTCGCAGTTCTAACCTAACCTAACCCACTTTTCTAGTAGCATTTCGTTTCTGTAAGGGTCGCAGTTCAAACCTAGCCTAACCCACTTTTCTAGTAGCATGTCTTTTCTGCAAGGGTCGCAGTTCAAACCTAACCTAACCCACTTTTCTAGTAGCATTTCTTTTCTGTAAGGGTCGCAGTTCAAACCTAACCTAACCCACCTTTCTAGTAGCATTTCTTTTCTGTATGGGTCGCAATTCAAACCTAACCTAACCCACGTTTCTAGTAGCATTTCTTTTCTGTAAGGGTCGCAGTTCAAACCTAACCTAACCCACTTTTCTAGTAGCATTTCGTTTCTGTAAGGGTCGCAGTTTAAACCTAACCCACTTTTCTAGTAGCATTTCGTTTCTGTATGGGCCGCAGTTCAAATCTAACATAACCCACTTTTCTAGTAGCATTTCGTTTCTGTATGGGTCGCAGTTGAAAACTAACCTAACCCACTTTTCTAGTAGCATTTCGGTTATGTGAGGATCGCAGTTCTAACCTAACCTAACCTACTTTTTTAGTACCATTTCGTTTCTGTAAGGGTCGCAGTGCTAACCTAACCTAACCCACTTAACTGATAGCAGTTCAAACTGATAGATAGCAGTTTAACCTACTTTTCTAGTAGCATAACGAAATGCTACTAGAAAAGTAGGTTCGGTTAGGTAGGTATGCGGTGCGGGGTACGGGGGGTTGAGCGGGAGGGGCTAGTAATTTTGGCATCAGTTTACTTTATTTGGTAATATGTTTACATTTTTTGGTAATCATAGTGGTTTATTTAGGTGAACATATCGCATTAATTTGGTCTTCAGGATTTGGTGATCATTAATGATTTTTGGTGATCATTCAATATATTTGCTATTTGAATACAATTTGAAGTGCAGTCGTAATTAAAACGGTGGAACTTTTGTATTTTTAGGCCTTATTTTTTTGGTGTTCAGTAATTTTTTTTGGTAAGCATGATTTTTTTATTTAGGGTACCAAAGTATTTTTTGGTGGTCATTATATTTGTAGCCAAATAACAATATCTATACATGAAAACAAAATATTACAAGTTAAACATTGGATTTGGGCGACGACGTGACAGCGCATTCGGCAGGTTGCAGGCAGACTACCCGTCTTTTTTTAACTATGATAATTAAAGAGGGATGGGTAGTCCATCTCGCTGCGAAATACTGTCACGCCAATCATGTGCTAGCCCGGCTGCAGCAACCGCGGCGATTATCATAACAATATCAAAACATAAACATAAATATTATAAAATCAGGATATCGCTCTAGGTAGGTATAACTTTTATCCTTTTTACTACTTAAATACTATAGGACACAACTCATGGGCTCTTGGTAACATTATTATATAGAATAAAAGAGTAATAGAATTTCGCGAAATGCCTTTGACTCTCGGATCTCAGGCAGAAATATTATTGCGTAAAGAAATACTCCGTTTGACCAAACTTGTTACAATGTTAACATTTTTCTGAAATACCTCTGTTTAGTATCTCTGAAATATTATTAGAAACGTTTAAAGTAAATGTAAGCTTTATTCTTTTGAATAAAGAAGGATATATTTTGTTTTATTCTGACAAGTATTTCTAGTAGGATTACGACTTAGCTGAGTCAGGCAGGGTCACTACTGACTATACTAGACCCAAACCAAACGGACGACCGGGGTCGTAAATATTCTCATTCACGCTCGCATGGTTGAAGGTGGGGTGAGAGAGATAGAGATATAATCCTAATCGTCCGTTTGGTTTGGGTCTACTATAGGCTAGGAGGCCGTTAAACCTAAATATATAGTAGTAGTTTTCGATGGAGAAAAGTAATCACTAATGTTATACAAAACACTTGTCAATCACGCAGCGTAAGAACGCATGCGTCAATGGAATGTAGGAAAAATGCAAAATATGCGCTTACCGCTGCGTTTATCACGTTAGATTATCTGTACCTTAACATTCACATTATTTGACATTTTTGCACACGTCTACGTAACTTACTGTCTATGCATCTCGCTCGTTCTCGCATATTAGTGCAAGCGAGATGTATAGAAAGTAATTTACGGAGTCGTGAGCGAATATGTCAATGTCTAAACTGACCGTAGTTATGCAGAAAACGACCAACTCAATTTTTTTATCAATGCAGAAAGCGACCAAAGCTACTGAGTTAGGGTGTAAGTCACTTTGACAAAAATAAAAAGTTGGTCGCTTTCTACAGAACTACGGTCAACTGATGGTAGTAGCCGTGCTTATGTAAAATGGATGTGCGGCAAACGGATTGAGTTTAACGCTGCGTTTACATTGACATATATATGACTAGTGAATAGAATCAGGCGTTACTTTGCGGAAATCCATATTAATTAAAACGAAAATATCGGGCGTCAGACCGTCAACAACTCCTGAGGATGCCTCGTAGAGAGGCGAAACACGTGTCGAGGATTATTCTTTTGGTGGTGGTTTGTTATATTTATTTGCGTATTTATTTTTGCGGTGGGAGGGTGGGAATATTAATTGCATGTAAAAATCCGCAAGTAAGTATAACGGGTTAGCACTGATTGACTAGCACGTTATCTTTTCGCGGATTAGCAAAGTAATATTTTCGTTTTTTTTTTTAACATATATGACTGCACGTTTGGCTCGAATTCGTGAGGAACACCGCTGAACTAGCACCATTCTTAGTGCTCGTAAGGCCCATCCTTAAATATATACGTCAATGTGCGTTTATCGCATTAAAACAACCGCGCACTTTATCAACAAAATATTGGTTTTCAATAGCCACCGTCTATCCCCAACAGAAAACTTTTATTTATTCGAAATCAACGCAAGTTAGCAAGCACTGAACAAGATATGAATAACTAAGATACCAGAACTTTGATCCTAAGGATCCGCAGAACTTTGGCTTAAGAAGAAAAAAGTTTTCTGATTATAAGTTGTAGATATTAATTTAGGATTGTGACGGGTTTAGAATCGTCGTTGGTCTGGCTTTTATGTTATTAATTTCAAGTCTGAATATTAATTTGAAAGTAATGATTACTACCTAATTAATGTAATGATAGTCAGATAGATAAGAATCTGTAATGTAGGTAATATAACACGATGTTTTTTTATTTCGTTTATTCCCATTAATTTTCTATTCACTATTAAAATAAGTTCAAAGAAGCGCTGGTGGCCTAGCGGTCAGAGCGTGTAACTTTCAATTCGAAGGTCGCGGGTTTGAACCCCGGCTCGTACCAATGAGTTTTTCGAAACTTATGTACGAAATATCATTTGATATTTACTAGCCACTTTTCGGTGAAGGAAAACATCGTGAGGAAATCTCTAGTTTACCCTCCGGGTTGGAAGGTCAGATGGCAGTCGCTTTCGTAAAAACTAGTGCCTACGCCAATCCTCAGGATTAGTTTCAAGCGGACCCCAGGCTCCCCTGAGCCGCAAAAAGCCTTGATAAAGCGAGGAACATAATTAAAATAAGTTCAAAAAATAATTGAAAATGGCAACCATAAAATATATTTAACTTTAAAAATATACAAACAGTTACTACACAAACTACAGTAATGTAAAGTGTATTTGTCCTTACTTGTCCTATCATGTAAACAAACACTTCTCGAAGACATTATCACACTTTTCTCTGGAATTACACAATAATCAACACTTAAAATGTTGTTGTAAACTTAAAGAAACTCACAAAGTATTGAAATCAACCAAATAACCTCTCAAAAATATAATTTCTAATAAGATTTTCGTCAAGAATCTCAGTAATGAACGGATCGCCTCAAAAAAACATCTGACATTACGATGTCTAGATTCTGTATGAATCGTATTGTTGGAATGTCACATATGTGTACAAGATAAGGGTGGTATTCCATTAGGGTTGCCAGAGGGTCGGGATTTGGCGGGATTCTCCCGATTTTTAGCATGTGTTCCCGATTCCCGACAAAGTTAAAAATGGCCCGAAAAAAGGCTTCACGTTATAAAACAATAATTTTAAGTTCCGAACTGTCACTTTTTGCCGCCGCGATTTTTTTTTGTTTGTTCAAGTTCTCAAAGAATTTATACTATTTTTATATACTTAAAAACAAACCTCTATGGGCTGATGAGCAGAGCAGCTGACGTAGTGCCAATAATGAAAAATATCGTTGTTTTTAATACAATTACTTTAATTTGAATGTTTTTTTCCCGACTTAAGTCCCAAAATCCCGAAAAATACAATATTTCCCGATAATAGCGCCTTTCGATCTGGCAACCCTGGGTGTGTAATGCTTAATATAATTATAAAAAAACTATCATACATTTGTTATAACGTGATTTCTTCGAACAAAAACGTCACTTTTGACACTGACACATCTAATCCATATCGTTTCTAGATCTATTAATTGACGTATCTTAAATTTCGAATCGGGTAGTGATTCTCCACTGCAACCTTAATAAAACAAGATAATACATGCATTATTCGGTTTCAAGCAACACAGTCTGAAGCAGGCTAACCTGTAAGCCAGATATGAGCAAGACAACGCTAAGGTGGATGTAATTATTTTGTCCCGCGCTATGAGCGCTTTGTCTCTCGCTACGACCGCTGTGGGATTACATTATGTATACAGCTACCTACAGTAGGTCAGGCCTAGTCAAGCCTTACGGCTCGGCTACGACTTTGCGGGATGGGGCGGTAGTGGCGGCGGCAACCATATGTTGGAGCGAGACACAGCGATCGGACCTTTCGTTACCACGACTGACTTAGCAGTGTCAAACTGACATATTCGCTAACGTCTGCGTAACTTACTTTCTTCGCTTTCTAATATGTGAGTACAAGCGAGATGCACAGAAATCAAGTTACGCATAGGCTAGCGCAGGGGTCGGAAACCGGTATTTGCTTCATAGAAAAATACCGGTATTATTAAGTTCTTTTTCGTTGTTTGGTTTATTATTTCATTTTTAATTGGACAATCTTATAACACAAAGTCGTTACATTAAAAAAAAATACCGGATCCGAGCCCTGGGCTAGCGAATGTCAGTCCCAAGTGATAAGGCTTCTGACGGCCTAGCCAAGGTGACGATCGATTGCGCTTTGCTATCGAATCGCTTTGCGTCTCTCTATCTCTATATGTGTGACATTGACAGTTGCATTTCTTTCGCTTCGTAGCGTTAGCGAAAGGGGGTATTATTGCAATGTTCTGCCGCCAGAGTGCAGCACTAGCTCCTCTAGTAAACCATAGAGTAACTTATACATACTTTGCCTTAAACTGTTTTTTGACAAGTTTTCACAGACAATAAAATAGGACATTCATTCATCAAGGCGGTTTGTTAACAAGGGCCTACCGGGAAACGCGAAAATTGACATTTAGTTATCTGTATCTTTATCGCTCAAATACGCAAGAAGAGGTTAGATAACGAAATTTCGATTTTCTTGTTTCGCGGTAGACCCCCAGATTGTGACGAATAGTGGTAGTGGTGCCTCCTACGCAGAGTTTCGTAATATTCTAATGGCATGCTGTATACGGGGCTAGAACCTACTGTGTCAGGATCCACTGTGTCGCAGTAACACCTAAATTGCTAGAATTAGGTAGAACCGCCCCCAGAGCGTGCTGTCGGGTTTATATCCAGCCTCGCTCGTAAAACACTAGTGTTATGTTAATTTTGAACATTCTGTGAACAAATACGAATTATATTTTGTATATAAAAGGCACTTTAAAATGATAGCAAATTCGTTTTGTTTTAGTCTCAGGCTGGGGTGTGAGCTTGGTTTAAAAAAAAGGTTTACATTTTTAGGGTTCCGTACCCAAAGGGTAAAAAGGGGACCCTATTACTAAGACTTGTCCGTCTGTCTTTCTGTCTGTCTGTCACCAAGCTGTATATCAATAAACCGTGACAGCTATACAGTTGAAATTTTCACAGATATTTCTATTGCCGCTATAACAACAAATACTAAAACTATAATACATACAAACATGAACGCTGAAAACAATACACTTCATTTTTTGGGCAGTCGTGTAAAAAGTACGGAACCCTCGGTGGGCGAGTCCGACTCGTACTTGTCCGGTTTTTCTAAGAACGTACGATCAAGGAATTTAATTTCAGTACCTACCGTTTTGTACTTTGTCACCACAGTGACAATAGTATAGTAATAGCAAAAAGAATAGATAGTATAGAGGGGTCCTGTCATTGTAAATTTTGTAGTCACTGTAAATTTACTGCCATCTATCGACACACGACTAAAACACAAAATGAAAACGTATAAAGTTATCAAATAATGTATATATGGATGAATGATTTTATTATTTTTATATCATTATGATCCATGTTCATTCACTGATATCTATGTGTTAAAATTGTTAAATATGACACGGTGTCGTCACGCCATCTAGCCGAGGATAGGCTAAAAGTGTGTGCGCCATCTATCCGAGAATGACTTTTACTTGAATTCCGAGGCACGTTTTTTCCTTAGACTTTATTCGTCTTATACGAAGTTACATATGTCTTTGGTAATAGCAACTTTTATAGTAGTTTAGTATTATTGATTGAGTAATATTATTGATTATCACTGTGACAACTTGACAAGGTACTAAATTGTACGGAAATTAAATTCCTTGACAGTACCTACCTGGTAAATTACGACCAAGTATCGTATTTAACCTTTTGGACGCCAATGACCGATATATCCGCACCGCAGGTTCAACGCCAAAGACTGATTAATTGGTCACAGACCACAGAGCAACGTAGACCTACGTGCAAATGCATAAAGTTCAATTTGACACGGCGTCGAAAAGGTTAAACTAAACGTGTGACATAATAAGTACGGATGAAAAATACCTATATTCATACCAAAATACTTTCCTATTATTTATTCTCTACTTACTATATCTTAGATGGGAAAAATTTGAGAAAATGTATGGTTAAATTAAAAGCGTCGAACGCAAACAAACTCGCGGGCAAAATTAAGTATTCTTGTAAACAACTCTGTCTGTACCCATGATATTAACCCGTACTCACAACAGTAACGTGCCTACTCATCGGATGAAACGTAAAATTTAACTCCTGACCCGAGGATATCCGGCGAAATTTAAAAACCAATTAGACGAAATTAAGAGGGCCCTCGTACCGACCATTAACCGTAGACCACCCCCTGTAGAGTCTGCATTAGAAAGACGAATACATTTTTCAGTTTTGCCATATTTTAACGGCTTATTCATAAAACTTTACAATCCTCAATTATGAAATAAAACTATTGAAACGAATTATATCGCGTATATTGAATTCATACTACATCCCAACGTTTCGAACACTTTACAGCCGTCACCCTTTGACCACGAACGCTGTAAAGTGTTCGAAACGTCGGGATGTAGTATGAATTCAATATACGCGATATAATCTGTTCCAATAGTTTTATTTCATGAGTAACTATCGCGGTAACCGAAGACCATATTAATCCTCAATTAGTTAATTTATGTTTTACCCCTTTCTTACAAATACCAAAGTCGAAACGACAGATAAAGACAAACGATTAATAGTTACAGTATCTACCAGTTACAGTTATATATTTATTGAGCTTAGGCCTACCTAAAAGGAACTACTACTGTGAAACTATTTAGGTCGATTTATTTATTACGCCTAGTATTCGCTGCAATATCCTCGTAAGGCCCAATGTGCCTTACAATATACATATAGGTGGCAAACGAGCAGACGAATCGCCTGATATCAAGCAATTACCACAACAACAACACCAAAGGTGTTATAAGCGCGTTGAAGATGGGAGTGCACTCTTTTGAGGGGTTTGAAGGTTATAACGGACGGATATGACGCAAGTTGTCCTCAATGCGCCATCCAGTGGTCAAGTGATCTGCGCCATTAACCCAGCATCGATTACGGCACATTTTAATTACTCCCGAGCTTAAAACGGATATCGTTTGTTTTACCGGAATCGTGACTTACCTGGCAAATTTGCTAATTTTGGGGTTATGCGCTTTTGCTACTTGGTGGGCCGGCTACAGTTACAGATGAGAAGGTTATTGAGTTATAAAAAGAAGTCCCATAATCTCAATAAAACTTGTGTTGTGAGTACGAGATGACGATATAAATATACATATTATATAAGAGACGTATGTATGTAGACACAAATCCTTAAATACCTCTACATCTATTACATAGGAAAGTATTTATATCCTAATATTTTGACGAGAGTTTTATTACTTGGGTCAAGATAATACATATAAATAAATAAATATTAGGGGACATCTTACACAGATCAAACCTAGCCCCAAACTAAGCAAAGCTTGTACTATGGGTACTAGGCGACGATATACATACTTGTATAGATAAATACATACTTATATACATAGAAAACAACCATGACTCAGGAACAAATATTAGTGTTCATCACACAAATAAATGCCCTTACTGGGATTCGAACCCAGGACCATCGGCTTAGCAGACAGGGTCACTATCCACTAGACCAGACCGGTCGTCATATAGAATGTATAGAATACTATTTGATGCAAGAAATTAGCCACTGACAGTATCAATACTGACATATTGGTTCAAGTTTGTTTATTATCAGTAAATAGTATTAATAATTAGTTTTCAAGTGTGATTTATTTTTTGTGACTTGAACTTTTAATCTTATTGATCTTGTAAATAAATAATTATCAGTAAATTTCTTAATTGTTCAAAATAAGACTGAGATATTCAACTCTTTAATTGTTTTTTTCTTTGTTACAGTGTCTAAAGAGGAAATCAGAGATGTCGAAAGCCAGAATGGAAAGCCGAAGTCTACGAGATATACTACTATATCGAGGTAAGTACCCTTTTCAAAATTGACTTTTTTAGTCCAAAAAACTCTTTGTTCCCATGGAAATCAACCATTGGTGATTTAAAAAAATTACTACAATTCAGCTGTAGGGACACACAGAGATCAATATAGCACATTTACAAGAATAGATGGGAAGCGCAAAAAAAACCACTCATGCTTAGTACAAAGGCGAACTTATCCCTTTAAGAGATCTCTTTCAGTTGAGTTGTGTATCAAATGACATAAAAAAATATTTAATGTATGAAATGTTACCTAAATAATTCTTTGTGTACTACAGAACCCTAAAAATCCTATTTTGTAAGTTTCCTTTCATATAAAAATATCGAATTTGTCACTAGGTACTATAAAAAAAAAACTTTCTCAAACTTATTACTTGCTTCAAACTCTACGATCTCCTGACAGTTGTTTTGACAGCTCATCTATTCTGTATGAAAAAGCGGGCCGCCAATTCCGCATAATGACATTTTCTGTCAACGTTTGACGCGGGTCCGCGGTCACTTGATAAGACAACCTCGAGACAGTAGTTATGTTATTCATCTTTATTGACCGAGCGTTAGCGAAGGTCTCCGTATCGGCATGGGCAAAAATGCTTTTGTATGGGATGTGTTCCTCTGCACATCGCATTACTCAACCGAGGTTACAGCTACATAGAACTTTTTAGTCGTTTCGTTTTTTTAAGTAAAATTATTTTCCATAATTTTAATATCCGGAGACACACTACGTTCATACAAAGTAGTTGCTGACCGTCCTCTTTCCTCTTAATAAAACTCAGCTTAATAATACGAGTAACTACAACAACATTTCGAAACAAAACAGTAATCCGTTCATTTTAGTACCATGTCACACTAAATAATGTTTAATTCAAACCTCCGCAGCACAGTAACGCTCACTGCGACAAAGTCCTAAAACAGGCGTGTTGCAACTATGTTAATACTCAAACTTTAAATTACGTCCACTGTCAAAAAGCCCATACATTTCAGTTCCAAAGACACCCTTGGGAACAAAGACTTATGTCGAACTAGACCACGCAAACTTAGCGTGCTAAGGCGTTGGTCCTTCGGTTGAAAGTAACGTTATACAGAAATATTGCTTATCTTCCGTACAATGTAAAGTTTGGCAAGAGTCATTTATGCAGTCTTTTTCTTGCGCTAGTTCTTAAATAAACCGCACAAACGACGTCTATTTAAAACATGTCTGTGGTACAAACATATGAACATAAATTGCTTCGAAAGCGTCGTGAGGTGACACGACGAAGATAGACGGTGTGTGCGACATATAATAATATTGTTTGATATTGCCGTATTTTTGGTAGTAAGATAAGATAAGGTAAAATACATTGGTGGAACATTTCTAGAGACTGAGCTGAAAAGATAGTGTAATGTGATCTACAATGGAGTTATTATAATCGTAAACCTAGATTAAAAAGTTAAACAAAATAATTAAAATGATATATTTTTATATCAGTGACAACCCTACCACTAAAAAGTTATTTACATTTTTAAGTGACAAATGTCATTATCATTAACTTGACTTTACAATCGAATCTACTTGCTAGGGTTGAAACATGCAGATTTTTGGACTAATGTTTATCATCACCATCTTCATCTTCCTCGCGTTGTCCCGGCATTTTGCCACGGCTCATGGGAGCCTGGGGTCCGCTTGGCAACTAATCCCAAGAATTGGCGTAGGCACTATTTTTTACGAAAGAAAGGGGAAACTAGGCCTTATTGTGATTAGTCCGGTTTCCTCACGATGTTTTCCTTCACCGAAAAGCGACTGGTTAATATCAAATGACATTTCGTACATAAGTTCCGAAAAACTCATTGGTACGAGCCGGGGTTCGAACTCGCGACCTCCAGATTGTAAGTCGCACGCTCTTACCGCTAGGCCACCAGAGCGCTCCTTGCATAAAAGTCCTTTGTTCTGTTCCACCCAATTTAAGAAATCCATTCGATAATATTTGTTGTAAGCTAAACTCCCCAAATTAATTACCAATAGATTCAAAATCGAAAAACCTTTTAATTAATCCTGTAAACTATTGGAAATACCTATTGTACTGCCCGCGGCGCTGACAGGGGTTGAAACCCCCGGGGGTTGAAGCCCTGTATTACCTGATTCCCGGAATTTAGTAGGCTTCAAGACAATGGAATTAATACAATTTGAATTAAATATTGTTGCCGACAAAGGCCCGTACTAAATATACTCAAGGACAATGAAAATAGGAACTTTGGGCTAAAGTGTATTCGTCCTTACTTGTCCTATCATGTAAACAAACACTTCTCGAAGATATTATCACACTTTTCTCTGGAATTACACAATAATCATCACTTAAAATGTTGTTGTATACTTAAAGAAACTCACAAAGTATTGAAGCCTACCAAATAACCACTGAAAAATATTTCTGATAAGATTTTAATCAATAATCGCAGTAACGAACGGATCACCTCAGAAATATCTGACATTACGATGTTTAGATTTCCTATTGATTTGACGTTTGTTTGTTTACATGATAAGACACGTAATGGCTCCTCTTCACGTTGGGCCAACGCCAACGCCAACGCCCTGACGCATTTATGCGTTAGAGGGAGCAAGTGATATTGCTATCTCATTCTACCGCATGGCTGCGTCCCTCGTTGGCGTTGGAGTTGGCCCAACGTGAAGAGCCTTAAGGTATGAGCGTAGCGCTACGAAAACGTTGGCAGTTAATTTAATGTGTTATAGTCTCTTGTTGCTTGGCTAAATTTAAAATATATTTGAAGAGATACTCAGCCCGATTCGAATTTTAAGATACGTCAAATATTACGGCTAGATACGATATGGATTAGATATGTCAGTGTCAAAAGTGACGTTTCTTCAAACAAAAACGTCACTTTTGACACTAATATATCTAATCGTATCTAGTCCTAATATTTGACGTTATTTGACTTAAAGTTCGAATCGGGCCGATAATGCTTTTTCCGTAAGTATTTTTATGACTTAAATGTTACATTTCTAGATAAAAGAATGTGCGGTGTTTTCAAAAAATGACTAAAAAACACTTTAAGTCACAGCTACTCCATATAAAAATTAACTGTCATGTGACATGACACTTCACACTTGACTCATATCATAGGGACGATTATTCGACACGATGTAATGGTAGATACTCTTTACCGCAGAACATGACGTCAACACAACCAAAATGAAAAGTCTCTCAGTAACACCAGGCCCCAATTTCACCACGGTGACAGGTGCGACAATTGTAAAATCACTGTTGCTGACGTCACAGGCATCCATGGGCTACGATTACCACTTACCATCGGGCGGGCCGTATTCCTGTTTGCCACCATCATTGTATTATTTAAAAAAACTTTATTATATCGGAAAAAAACAGATATTTCTTTTGCGAAGTTTCTGACAATTGTCAAGATTTAGAAGAATTGTAGGTAATTCTTGACAGGTAATGAGTTATATGTCAGAATTTCGTGACAATTGTAGTATTTCTTGTGACAATTGTCATAAACTTAGCAAGAGAAATATCTGTTTTTTTCCGATATAATAAAGTTTTTTTTAATAAAACAATGATGGTGGCAAACAGGAATACGGCCCGCCCGATGGTAAGCGGTAACCGTAGCCCATGGATGCCTGTGACGTCAGCAACAGTGATGTTTTACAATTGTCGCACCTGTCACCGTGGTGAAATTGGAGCCAGACCCTAACCCACAGTTTCGGTTTAATTCAGCTTTGCACTTGTCACTGTCACTTCAGCAACGTGACATGAGCGTGACAGGGTGACATGCCGGTTGTTTAATTTATTTGTATAAAAAATAGGGTGAATGGTTCTTCTTGGCATTGTCTTGTATTTTAAACACGGTGCTTTTTTTACTCTAAAAATAACTCCAGTACTTAAAAGTATTGTAGTACCCTTTGCACGCATTTCTGCTTAATACAAAATTTATTTAAAATTAAATAAAATTTTAGTATGGGTTGGCGCATCATTACTGGAGAATTTCCGATATGCTTGGAACCCCGGTAGCCGTTTAAGCAGTGTTTAGCTCTTGCGGTAGATGTCGCTACGCGCCTCCCTAATGCGTATAGGACGGATTTGGTCAAAATATTCGCTGTTATCGGTTAAGTCTCGGTAGCTCAGTTGGAAGAGCGAGAGGCTGGTATTCCAGAATGGCGAGTTCACCGCCCGAGACAGTGAGTATTTTTCTACCGCGATATCAGAGGACGGTGATTCGATTCCAGCCAGAGGCACTGGAGGCCTTGGTAATTTTTTCTCAGTATATTACATTTATTTCAGTTTCTTTTCACTTTTCTTTATAAGCAATGTGGTATAATTTCTGCTTGAACTGTCGGTAATGTGGAAGTGTAAGGCGCCAACCACAATGGCCGTTAAAATGTTTTATGTGAGCGCGTCCCTTGCGACGGATATGAGTGTGAACACAGAACATTAACAGCAGTGCACTCATTGCTCTGTTTCATCAACGGCTTTTGAGTTATTTAGTCAAGTAGGGGGACAAAGTAATATCTGAGAGACGAGAGACAGGATTGAACAAATTGATTTGAGACCCACCATAGAACATTTTCACAGTGTATCATAATCATTTTACTTTATAAAACATTGTAATGCAAAAGACGTAGTAATGTGGAAAGGTTTTACAGTGGATCAGTGCAAGTGATGCCACGAACTCATTTTATTGAAGAATTGGCTAAAGTCTTGAGATATATTATTATTATTTAATAATCGTAATCGTAATGTGCCACTGCTGGGCACAGGCCTCCTCTCACTCGCGAGATGGCTTGGGCTATAGTCCCCACGCTGGCCCAATGCGGATTGGGGACTTCACATACACCTTTGAATTTCTTGGCAGATGTATGCAGGTTTCCTCACGATGTTTTCCTTCACCGAAAAGCAAGTGATAAATATCAAATCCGTACATACGTTCCGAAAAACTCATCGGTACGAGCCAGGATTTGAACCCGCGACCTCTGGTTTGAAAGTCGGACGTCATATCCACTCGGCCACCGCCGTTTTTAGTTGTATTGTATTGTAGGTCATTAATTATTATCATACTACCAACAAGTAAGTACGTAGGTGCACCCAGCTGCAAAAGTGCATGGACACTTTATGAATGAAGTGCATTCATGATATTGAATTACATCTCGCTGTACCTTCATTTTATTTTTGCGTCGAAATACTTTATCTTGTACTAGCTTCTAACTGCACATCGGATGATCGGATGATGATGATAATGACTGATAAAAACTTTCCTATGTCTACCTACCTAGTATACCTAAACCAAATCAAGGTAACAGACAGACAGACTACCTAATACTACTTTCGCATTATTAGTTGGGATATACCAGTTAGCCATTTTTATTATTTTATTTTATTTTATTTTATTGGTGTTCAACTCTTGCGGGTAATTATATAAATTTTAGGTAGACAGCCATTATTCGTAAGACTGTCATTCAAATCCAATTTAATTAACAAGCTAACAAAAAACTTGTCAACTTCTACAAACTTGTAAAAATGCAAACTCAACTCAACCCTAGGGTGACAAGGCGCTAATTGTGCCAATTTAGGACAGTCCCCGTCTGGCAGTTTTCAAATTAGTTTAATATTACAAAGTGACTGTAAAATGGTGTCCACGCTTCAGGGAATACCTAATGCAGCGGGACGGGAATTCCATTTTCTGTTCGGGAATTTTATTCTCTTAGAATTTAGATGGTAGTGATAGATGGAAATGCTAGTGTGCCTGTGATTTGAGTGCATTGTGGGATATATTTGGCTAAATGTTTTGTTCTTTATCTTTTGTTTGTTCATTTGTGAAGAGTATTCAGGACGAGAATAATGATAATACAAAAATAATTAAAAGAGTCAATATATGTGCATTAAGTTACGTAAGGACTACTTATGAGTTGCATACGAGTATGTGCATTCAGTTATGTAAGGACTACTTATAATAAATAAATAAATAAATATAAGGGGACATCTTACACAGATCAACCTAGCCCCAAACTAAGCAAAGCTTGTACTATGGGTGCTAGGCGACGATATATATACTTATATAGATAAATACATACTTACATGGAAAACACCCATGACTCGGGAACAAATATTGGTGTTCATCACACAAATAAAAATGCCCTTACCGGGATTCGAACCCAGGACCGTCGGCTTCACAGGCAGGGTCGAGGCAGGGTACTCCCCACTAGGCCAGACTGATCGTCAATAAGGGGTAAAAAAACTGTAAGATTATATAACAAATTTTATAGTATTACCTAAATAAATAACCTATCTAATTCTAGAAAGTCGGAGGATAATTCTGCTTAAGTGATAAGTTATCGATAATATCCAAGTTTCCTTCCCAATTAAAACTTCCTTTGAAGTTTCTGAGCTGAGATATTTACAAGGTCACGTCAAACTTTTAAAAATGATGTGTAACTTACAGTAGGCAGCGGATTAAACACGAGATTAAACATATTTATTATTTATATAATATTGAAACGGTTATATATACCACCTGTACAGATATGATGGTTGTTCTTATCTACGTGACAGCGTGATAAAACGGTATTTGTCACTTTCAATCGCGCTGTGTCAAAAAGTGACAGATATTTTGTCACGTTAATATTTAAAGCCATCCATAATAGGCCTGCATATACCACCTAGTTATAAACGGGTGTGTAATGATCGATATAAAAATACTTAATATATTTTCTGTAGATATAACAACATTTAATATAATTTCAGAAAATATAATAACTCATTTTGTATAATATACATTTGGTATATTATTAAAATGTTTAATATCATTTTATATAATTATCTTTTGATATAACACTCATTTATTATAACAATCATGTGATATAATGCTTATTTATTATACAAGTATTATTATATAAGCATTATTCGGTATATAGTATAATATAGGTATTTTTATGACGACATATGTAAATGTTTAACGCCTGATACTTTTTTTTACAGCAAACACGTACATACTAACAAGTATCGTGAGGCTTCCAATTTGAATCTAAAATAAACATCCAATGTTAAATTAAAAAAAAAAAATATATATATATATCAATTTTTCTTGGCAAATTGGGTTCTCTTTAACTAATCTAAACTTTTTTCCTTTCATTTTATATAGGGGTCACAATTCCAACCTAACCTAACCTAGTATTCTGGTAGTGGTTTGTTTGTGTAATGGACGCAATTCTAACCTAACCTAACCTACTTTTCTGGTAGCGGTTCGTTTTGTGTAGGGGTCGCAGTTCTTAACCTTACCTACCTAGTTATAAATAGCAGTTCGTTATACGTAGAAAGAGTATCGTTTTTTGTAGTGTGTAATAGTAAATGTGGAATTATATATCTAATACATTATATCAACAAAGGTTATAACAATTCTACTTTAGATGAAATAACTCTATATCATAAATTCGGTATAGGAAATATGCATTATACTTCAAGAATGTTATGCTAAATGTTATTAGATCAATTAATCATTATATAAAATGATGATATATATCATATGAAAATATATTAAGTGTTGTTATATCATTTTATAATTACACTAAATAAGCATTATTGCAACTGATATTATAATAAAAATGTTTATAGCCATCGATACGCACCCGTTATAAACCAATTTTAAAATGGTACTAAGTATTTTTTTTAAATGCATCATTCACAAATCAATGTCTTGAGGAGTATAATTTTGTTTACTAGAATCCTTCCAAATATGGAGCATTCCACGGGCTGTCCCGTAAAAGCGCATTTTATTTCCTGTGTTACGACTTTTTTTTCGGCATTTAAAGCAGGCGATTACTTTTCTGTACATATTTTTGACCATTTGTCATAGAAAAGGAAACTCTTATACCTGCAAATCTTCAGAAAATTCGCGTTTGTACGGGACAAACGGTAGACAATTTCATGGAATAAACAATAGAACTGAATATCTCAGAGTAAAGATATGATGATGATCGTCACCAATAATCATTAGTATTTTTCACAACCATTATTTTATCAATTTAAATTGAACCTTATTCCTTGTCCACAGGGTCCATTTCAAAGCGACAGCGGACGACGACTACGCAGATTTCACATGCGAAGCTCGACACGAGGCGTTGCAACGGGATTCGCCTTTACGAAGCACTGTGCAACTTAGTGTGCTGTGTAAGTACCATGATGATGATGATCCCTCCGGTTGATTTCGACCAAGACCAAGGCCGAGCTATCTAGGAGTCGAAGTGGTCGCACTTCGACTCCTAGATAGCTCGGCGCTCGTGCGCCCGAATATGGCTGACGTAGCCGATCTTTGAGGTGAATGTGTGTGGGACATTGAGGGCACGTGGGAACACCAGCCACATAGTGGTAGTGAATGGAAGCAGGCTGGCGTGCTTTGACGTTTTGGAAACTCAAAATCCCATACAAAATTACACTTAACGCAAACGCGTAGGTACGTCACGTTATGCTATCGAATGAAATGTACACTAGGCGTACAGTACGTCTACCATCAGTTTTGACATTGACATATACGCTCACGTCTACGTAATTTACTTTCTATGCATCTCGCTCGTACTCGCATATTAGTGCAAGCGAGATGTACAGAAAGTAAATTACGTAGACGTGAGCGTTATGTCAATGTCAAAACTGATGGTAGAGGCTCTGGATCATTTCAGAGGTACGGAAGTCTATTACGAATATTACGATAAGTTAAACGAATGGGTTTTAAACATTTAAAAACAACATGAGAATGAAATCTAGAAGTCTGATCTGAAGATCTAAAGTCTATGAAATCTAAATCTGTACCTATTTCAATCAACAATTACAATATCAACCATTAATGTCGTATCATACTTAGGTTCTTAACATGAAACCACTAACCTACTAAAACGTGATACACTTAAACCCCTAGGCCGGCAATCTCAGATAAAGAGGCTGAGAGAAATCGGGCTCAAGTGCCATAGTATTGACCTCTTTATTAAAGAGTCTTAAAAGAAGTTATTTCTTACCTTTAGTTCGAAATACGACTTTATAGTTTTAGAAAAAGGGTTTACGATGAAGGAAGAAAAGTAATAACTACGGTAAGTATATAAAATTTGGTAGATCAAGTCCCCTATTCTGTACAATATAAGCACAATTTCACTGTATGTCCTAAAAATTCTTCCAATGAGTTACGAAAAAAATAATAAAGTCTACAATACTAATAATAAATAAAAAAAATGGAAAAAGTATAGTATTTTGGTAGCCCAACGGAAAATTACATACATTTTCTCCTGGACAACTTGTGATTTCGTATTTATTCCATCTAGGATGAGAAACTCATTAAACCAGCCAAGTTTTATCTAAATCTTAGGGAAAAAAACGAGACAAGTGCGAGTCGGACTCATTCATTTCAACTGTCTAGGTATCTAGGTAGCTATCACGATTCATGAAATACAGTCTAGTGACAGACAGATAGATAGACAAACGGACAGTGCAGTCTTAGTAATAGGGTCCCGTTTTTACCCTTTGGGTACTGAACCCTAAAAACGGTGAATTGACATTATTGACAATTGTCAGCGTGGTGAAACATGGTGCAAAGAAAATACATTCCCGTGACACTGCTAACCTAAACTTCATCGTTCTAGTAACGATATTAAACTAATCATATTATGGCAACGTGATAACGGCCAAGGGACTATATTTACTCAAGCCAATAGCTTCTGAATCAGTCCCTAAGGGCGTCCAGTTACTACTATTACTATATCCACTATAATTTCTATGGTATTGTCATAGCTGTTGGTTCTCCAAATAAATAAAATAAATAATAAATAATAAATCTGTAACCCTAATGTAAATTTCATTGGATATCGTGACGTGACGTACTTACGCGTTTGCGTTAAGTGTCATTTTGTACGGGATTTTGAGTTTCCAAAACGTCTCGCTTTGCGCGCTGTCGTAAATCCCATACAAAAATAGACAAACGCGAACGCAGTGGCAAAGTGGCAGTCGCTTCCGTTAAAAGTAGTACTTACGTCAATTCTTGGGTTTAGTTGTCAAGCGGACCCCAGGCTCCCATGAGCCGTGGCAAAATGCCGGGATAGCGCGAGGAAGAAGTGGTCATGACATCAAAACGGAAATACTCTGAAAAAAAAACGTGTTTTATGGTTTAACCAAAGGGTTATAAAGATAAGGGTTAATATAGATATAAGGGTCTATAAAGATAGGCCAGGGGCTTTCAATTAAGGTAAACGTGGATAGGTTTTAATTGTCTACTAGGTACCTATTCAATCATACTAAATTACACTTTTTGTTTATTATGCATTTAGTAGCCAATAATTTATTTCCCATCCTACTTTTATTCTTTTACTATTATTAGTATCCTTATTACACCACACCACAATATCGTTCATAAAAACAATTGTATACCCTCCCATTGCAATACGTAAAAATGTACATAATACCAACCTTCAGGACACACAAAAATGCACCTTATTCCAATGCAATAAGCATGCATAAAACAAGTACCACCCAAGTCGTAATATTTATAACGGGCCGTGGTCTTAATTTGATGAAACTATAACGAGAATAAGCGACGCGGGAGACTTAGGATGGTATTCCATCTGTCAAATATCTTGGTCCAATGTGTGTTTGCGTCTCACATTTTGCTTTAATGAGAGAGTGAGACGCAATGCAACCAATTACGAGAGAATGGTCGTAAAGTCATAGTTTTGGGTTATTTGGTGATACGGCGCTTGTTTGACGAAATGGTTGCTTTATTGACAACTGGGGGCCTGGCGGAGATGACAATCGCTGATAGAAAACGCCAGTCGAAACCGAAATAATGTATGGCAATAGTCATATGGGCCGGACACTATCACGAATAAAGACATTACTTTGAAGGAATGTCATTTTTAGTGATACTGTAAGGATTGCCATGAAAGAATGACGGCAAGTAATGAAGTTTATTTAAATATCTTCCGTCAGTATTGGAGTTATGTCAATGTAATGACACTAGAAATGATATGACTACTGACATTGAATTGATTAGAATGATGGAATCAGACATGACAGAAAGAATGACGGAAGATACCTAATGAAGTTAGGTATTATACTTTTTTGATATTTTTGAAGTAATGACAAAATACCTAATGACATTATATTGATAGTGAGTAGAGCGCATTACGTAACTTTTCGTAGCCATCGTCCCGATATAACCCCCCCTCCCCCCATTTAGGCGCCCTGAAGTGCAATTAAACTATGCTGAGTCACTGACCTACTTGATTACATATATTTATTTCTAAATTCGGAATTATGTACGTCACTTAAAAATAGCAAAAATTCACAAAAAGATCGTGTCGTGACTTTAGCGGCGTTAAGGTGTCGTTCGGATCCTGACTGCAACAGTATTGCAAAGCGACATTACTGCCGACTGCATTGCTGCCGCAACTGTCAAAAACGGATACGTGCGAGTCGGACTCGCCCACCGAGGGTTCCGTACTTTTTAGTATTTGTTATAACGGCAACAGAAATACATCATCTGTGAAAATTTCAACTGGACAGACGGACAGTGGAGTCTTAGTAATAGGGTCCCGTTATTACCCTTTGGGTACGGAACCCTAAAAAGATAGAACCCTAAAGTCTTAATCCAAATGGTACTTTACCTACTGTTATTTGATATCACAGTCAATTAATCAATTTGCTTTATTTTTCTGGCTAAAGTCAAAAAGGGGTGTAAACACTTAACGACGGTCCGCGACAATCGGAATTGCAAAACACATCAATTCGACTGCACAAGCAATTAGAGCCCCGATAGAGTCAACAGTCGGTTTAAATGGGATATTACAATACAATACAAACACTCTCGATTACACCTCAATACAGAAAACAATATAAAGAATACAGAAAATAAAGAAATGGTAAACCATCGCTAAAAAGTGATATATTTTAATAATTCATCCATCAAAAATTCGGGCAGCAACATCGATTGCTACGGGAAACGTCAAATTTTATACAAACTTCTTGATAAAATGACCTTTTTGACGTTATTTGCAGCAATGTAGTCGGCTGCATTACTGCAGCAGTATTGCAGCGGGACATTGCCGCAAATGTCATACCGATGTTGTAGCCCTATTTTTTGTTATTTGCGGCAGCAAAGTAGTCGGCAGTAATGTAGCACTGCAAAGCTGCTGCTTTAGTCTGCTGCAGCGTAAAATCGGCGACATCACAGTAAATTTGCGTTTTTTCCCCAAGTCAAAAAGGGGTGTAAACACTTAACGACGGTCCGCGACAATCGGAATTGCAAAACACATCAATTCGACTGCACAAGCAATTAGAGTCCGATAGAGTCAACGGTCGCCGTCAACAGTCAGTTTAAATGGGATATTAATAATTCATCCGACCCTTGGTGACTGATCGCTGACCTTAGATGGAGCATCATGTCCTGCAAATCCATTCCCACTTCTCACTAAGCAGCACAAAATGGCTGTTAAAGGGTTGGGTTAGGTTAGGTTAGATTGCCGACGGGGCATCGGAGGTCTATTGAGTATTGAGTATTGAGTTCCCGAAACCCCGTCTATGTCACATTCGGTGAAGCGAACGAAAACACTACGCATTTGGTTTCTTACTCGCGATCGTCACGCTACGCCACGCTATATCATGCTATTTTTGAGAAATATAACCAAGTACTGCATAGTTGAAGGAAGTTCCAATCCATTATTCCAAACATACATTTCGAGGGGTACGAGATAACACTTGTATGCAGAAACTTCTCACGAATACATAAAAAGTAAACAATATTTCATATATTTGTACACAATATTATATTTATGTTATTTTTTATTTTTTAAATAAATTCGACCACCTGACGGAATGTAGATTTATTACTTTCTCCGTTGAATGCCCTAAGATTAAAAGCCTACGTACATAGATCGTGACTTTTTCAGTTTTCTTACAATGCGAGATCTATGTAAGGTAATCTGTGCCCAGCAATAACGTATTCCGTCTGTCCTGCGGGATAGAATAAATACATAAATAGTTTATTTCCGTCAGATTCTGTGACTTTATTAGGGATTTTTGGCTTTTCACGCTAACGCCTTGACGATAGAGGCGTGTTCAGATATTTGTGAGTGCCTTGACCGCTCCGATGTATCTGACGGCGACTGTACAACTCTTTGATAGCTAGAGAGCTTAGCCAAATCCATAACCGCTTAATGCAAAATTTTCTTCTTTTTAATTTGAACCCTGCTGTATAGTAAATTGGGTTGAATTTCGTTTGTTAAAGAAGTGAAACAAAGTAAAAGCTACTTTATTTTGTTTAGAAAAGGTTCTAATTTGATTGAAACGGAATGTGCATGAGGCTATATGGGGAACAAAAATCGTTGAAGGTCCTTAAAATTTGAAACACAGTGAAATGTTGCAGAGCTCCACAAAAAATATTATTTTGAAATTCACACCTATTGTCTAGAAATTCTAATAGAGTTGAAATAGTTTCATATTATTTTCAAATCCCACATTTAAATCCAAGCCGTATAAAGATTCATGCTTTAAATTAAATACACGATCCACAGAAAACTTGTAACTTATCACCATTTTTCGTGCACGGTCGACGATTCGCCAAGTTCCACAAATGCACTTGGTTAACGCTGTAAAAACACCAGCCATCGCGACTTCAGAAAACAGACTAAAATCACCCGAACCTCATTTTAAATACACCGCAAAGACTCCTTGTGTAAACAAATTTCAAATTCCAACGGTTTCCATTTTCACATTTCGACGTTCGAATCAAATTAACTATCGGTAACTCGTATTACATTTGAATTTTCCTTTCAAATTTGAACCTATGTACGTTTATGTAAGGTTCATTTTACAAAGGAATGCCAATGGATGTAAGATCGTTTGAACGTGCGATGTTCAAATGTTTTCGCAGCACGACACTGTACTCCAATGAATTATTAATTGTCCTTTGATTCAATCATTTAGAGGGAGCTTTTATAATGACATGTAATCGATATATATGAGAAAAGTCCATTGTCATTATCAGTTATAACAATTATTTACTTATACGTGTGTAATTTTTTGTTATAAAATGTTCAATTGTATTGATGATAACTGCCAATTAACAAGCTACGTATTTGCTTTACAATTGTGTTACTACCGGACGCAATTTGCAATTTATCCATTATTTAACTGTTTTAATTTTATGAATATATTGAGAAATATTAAGTATGTTCTACATATCACTTGTCTTATATTAATAACGTTAAAATAAAAAGCATGATTTTTAGTAGAAGTCTCTAAAATATGATCTAAACCAATTTAATTAAAAATACCTTGACATGAGTAAATAAAACAGAAAGGAAAATATAAAAATACTTGGCTATTTTATTCGACTAGCTTTTTGTAGCTAAGTAAAGCCTGTTTCTTTCAACTAGAGATTTAAAATTAATGTATGTCACACGGCCCGATTCGAACTTTAAGATACGTCAAATATTACGTCTACATACGATATGGATTAGATATATAAGTGTCAAAAGTGACGTTTTTGTTTGATGAAGCGTCACTTTGACACTTACTACTTACTTGGCTGGCGCGATGACCCAAAATGAGGCTTGGCCTCCAACACAAGAGCACGCCATTTTGCTCGTCCCTTTTGACATTGACATATCTAATCCATATCGTATCTAGACGTAATATTTGACGTATCTTAAAGTTCGAATCGGGCCGTGTATGTCACAGACGAGGTTTATTTTTATTTCATTTAATCTCCTTTTCTTCGTCTGTGAGCTTTTTAATGAAACCTTTTTGATGGGAATTGGATTTTTCTATTTAGCTTGTCGCTTAAAGGTTTTCTTGTAAATCTCTGCGTTCAGCTTTAGGATTTTAGGTTAGGTTCGGTTATTAGGTACAAAGATTTAATCAAATCTTACGGCCCGATTCGAACTTCAAGAGACGTCAATTAAATTAAATAGATCTAGAAACGATATGGATTAGATATGTCAGTGTCAAAAGTGACGTTTCTTCAAACAAAACGTCACTTTTGACACTGACACATATAATCCATATCATATCGTTTTTAGATCTATTAATTGACGTACCTTAAGTTCGGATCGGGCAGTTTTTATGTTAAGGGACTCACAGATTACCAGTTCGCCGGACGATATCAGCCTGTCAGTCAAACGCTTGGTGACAGCTCCGAAAAACTGTCAGGCTGATATCGTCCGGCTAATCTACTAATTACTAATATACTAATCGGCTAATCTAACTAGTAATCAGTGGGCCTCTTTAATATACATGTGCAGTGGTAGACTGCATCAAAAAGATTACAATAACTAGGTATTCAAAAGATCTTGACTGACTGAAATCGAATATCAGCCAAAAATAGCTTCATTTTCATTTAAAAGCGATATCAAGATCACCAAGCGTGAGCGAAGGTCTTCGTTTGAACTTTCTCAACCGATTTTCATAAAAATGTATGATCACGTTCGATAATTATATAAAAAAATCGTGTCGAGTTGATTTTTGGAATTTTTCATAATGGCGAATTAGCGAAGCCATTGAGATTCACAAAGCTATCTAGTCTTAAATAAATTCAGTTATCATTTTTGTATCTATCTGTTTGTAAGCCGAATGCATCCAATTTTAATTTTGTGGTATTTATTTTCACATTTATATTTCCACAGGGCATTATTAGCGAAAATTCAAAATGAAAGCTTGCACGCAAATACTGAAACCGTACTGATATTAGATTCGCATAAGTCTTTGACATTCCAATATTAATGTAATATCACATAATTACTGTACATGTCAAATCTCGCCATCAGTATATTAGGGGAGAGAGGGAAGAGTGGATTCCATCGGTTCGTAATTACATGGTACACTTTGTTTGCTTTGCCCCTATGCTCAGCTTACGTGTAGGGATGGGACCGGGTGATGTCGATGAATGTTTAAAAGCATCAATTAACATGTCATGTTCTTGTCGACATGGGTTAAGATAAGGGTTCTGTTTTTGAAAGAAAGTTACATTTATTTTAAGCATAAAGACGGCGCTTTCCTTTTGTAGATTGAGGTAGCCATACAGAATTTAGTAAAATAAAAATATAATTATGGTAAATACAATTGAGTTTTTCTCTTAATCACTCTAAATTAGTCTCTGCTTTCATAATGTACAATAAAAATGGCTAAAAAATGCCTATATGCATACAATTTTTTTCATGGACTTATTCTATTTGAAAGATTTTCTTGTTATTTTTATCTTATCGGGTAGGTACTCAGTCTGTTCAGTTTTAGCTTGTATTATCTTTTATTTTTTATCTCCCACAGTAATCATACTAATCATGCCGGTATCTACCGTCTTTGAATTTATCGATATTTACCTTACAATTTCATCGACCTACCCACCTCTCTACACGGCTTTGAAAATTCGCGCAGAGCCTTCGCATTTTCAATGTTTATTTATTAACATGCTTACGAAAACAAAGGCTTTCGTTTGGGGCTTCGTAGAAAAAATAAAAGGTAGGAAAAATGGCCCCGAGGTGTAATGGGCTATATAAAGGACCTTGGCAAATTTGTAACGAAATGAAATGTATTTTGTAAAAATAATTGAATTGGATTTGATGTTTTTTTTTAAGGTATTTTGAGGAAAAACGAGTTTCGGAATACCATAAGCCAATTATGAGGTATTAGGGGTTGGATGGAAATATTATTTTTAGGCGTAACGATAATTATTAAAAAAAAATTTTTTTCTTAAATACGAGATGCTAAAAAATATGTTATTGATGAAAATATCGTTCTGTTGTAACTGACTTCAGTTTTTTTTTTAATGAATGATAGAAATATATACCCTCAGATACATATTTTTCTCCTTAGACCATTTTTACACCTCTGTTTACCCTATGGTTCACTGGTAGAGTATGCTTTTACCAGTAGGAATTCAATACACCATTTGTACCTATTTTTTGCACCAATATTATTTTCATAATGGTAGTTTGTGCAATAAAGTAAAAATAAATATAAAACGTGTGGCGCATTTTTTTTTCATAGAAGACACTAATTAAACTGTTACACATTTGTAATATGCAATTATTTAATAATTTGATTTATTTTCCTATATTTTAAATGATAAAAACGGATTTAATATTTTTTTTAAATAATTTCTAAATGATCATTTATTTGTATAACAAATATGAAAAGTAATATTATGGAAATTTACAGACTAGGGTCGATAGGTATTAATTAATTAAAGTTTAAATTAACTTTATACAGGATGGAATATTTCCAGAGACTGAGCTGAAAGGATAGTGTTATGTATGTGACCTACAATCGAGTACTTATAATCGTAAAGTTGGTTTAAAAAGTAAAACAAAATCAATAAAATGAAATATTTTTATATTAGTGACAACCCTACAAAGTTATTTACATTTTAAATTGACACATTTCATGTCATACAATAGGATAATGTTTAACAATCTGTATCTCAAAAACGGTTAGAAATATTAAAATGATTAATAAGTGAAAAATTAAGTACGTAGCCTAAACAATTCCCCGTTTCCGTAAAAGTCTTTCGTTCTGTTCCACCCGATATATAAGCCAGTAACTTATATCAGAAACGTCAAGACAACGAAATAAACCTACCATTTCACATTTTATAAAAACATTAAAATACACAGAAACAATTTCTAAAAACGTTTACCAAAACGCCAGCGCGATTCCCACTCGCAAAGCTAAGCGCCGTGCGAGTAAGCGAGTAATTTAGCCCCGAGGCAAGTAATTTAGTTCCAAGTCGAGTCAGTAATTAAACGCACATTGTTGCGTGGAGAGAGAATTTGAGTCGCGCGTCACACCGAATTGTTGCGAACTTGGCTCGCTCCACACGTGACGTTTTGCAGTTTAGGCACAGAATAAATAAGAGTACTAGGCAACGGACTATCCTCCAAAAAAAAAAACAGGTTCACGCGTTCTAACAAAACGCGTCTATTGCGATAGATATGACCGCTAGGTGGCGCAAGCGCGAGCGGGCGTCCGTTCCGTAGCGGTGCGCGGCAACTACTACTGCTAGACACCAACATTGGTGTGGGCCGCGTGTACTTGTATGTAGCGACGCGACGAAATCGCGGAGTGAGCCACGCCCGGTTTAGGCGGATGTTAGGTAAACTATACAGGGAGGTCTATGGACTATTTTATTTAAAGTTGTAATAGGTACTATACTTTTTTTAGATTTGGGTATTTTCAGGTTATTTCTACTCAGAATCACGAACTTTTTTTATCCTAATAGGCGAAAAAAAATGTATAAAAATGTTCTTTTATTTTTCGTTCCTTCCGTTATAGTCTGTCCGCTTTTCTAAGATCAAGTGCACCATAGTAAATCTATGGCGAACTTGATCTTAGAAATTGGACAGGCTATACCCGTTTGTATGACACAAAGTCTATGAAAAACGGTTACGGAATGGACAGAAAAATCTTGGGACACCTTTTGCCCGTCACTACCCACTAGGCCAGACGACCGGTATTTGTTCCTGAGTCATGGTTGTTTTCTATGTATTTAAGTATTTATATATTATATATATCGTTGTCTGAGTACCCACAACACAAGCCTTCTTGAGCTTACTGTGGGACTTAGTCAATCTGTGTAAGAATGTCCTATAATATTTATTTATTTATTTTTATTTTCTCTCCTATTAGCATCGAAAGAACTCGTGATTTAGGAACCCTTAAGGCCCATTTACATGGTGCGAGAACTCGCATGCGAGTTTCATTACATTGCGGTATTTGATTGATCGGCTGAATTGGATGTAACCAATAGTTTTCAATGTAACTAAAATCGCATACGAGTTCGCGCGCCGTCTACATCCAGCCCTTATGGTGCGACTCTGTCCGCCCGTCCGTCTATCTGTCACATCGCTAAATATCTCGAGAACTACTTAAGCTATCGATTTGACATTTGCAATGCTAACCCAGACACATTGAAAGTGTTATTACATTTTGATCCAAAAACCTATAGAATTATAACTTTCTTCCTTTTTCTGGACCTTTAGGATGCACCACTCTGTATGTCTTCGGTGTGACATCGCCCTCTAAAGATGTTACTCCGCTGTTTGCTTCGCTCAGATTGGAAGCTGAGCGTAATCCAACTAAAACTAAAAGCCAACTTTAATCATTACTATGAACTTAACCTAAGCCAATGTACTGGAATTTGTACAAATTGGATTACCTCATTTGAATAGCTCAGGAGTTAGTAGCGAATAAGTTAATACAGGGTGGTTTTGCGATAGGGACATTAAATGCAAATCGATTTGAATTTAAAAAAAAAATATTAGGACGAAAGTTTTTAATACCACTCCAAACAAGTATACGTCCTGCCTGATGGTAAGCGGTCACCGTAGCCTATGGACGCCTGCAACTATAGGGAAATTAGTCCATCTTACAAAATTTTGACGTTAAAATTAAAAACAAAACAAATAGGAAAATCTTTGAACTAAGTAAACTAATTTCTGACAATGGTTCGAGCCTTTTCGGTCAACTTTGTCCAATTTAATTGCCTTGTATAGATTAGCTTGAAAAAACAAAGCTAGTTTTAGATAATTTAATTTTCCTTATTTTTAATCATACTAGGATCTTTTAAAAATACTTGAAAAGAAATCCGGAAAGTACCCACTAAGCAAGCGTATTTTCTTATCTCAAAATGGTTGAATAAACTGAAGTGCCCGAATACTTCCTTCCTAAATAAAATCAACCTGAAATTCACCAAACAAAAACTAATCTAAACACCAAGGTACGAAGCTCAATTTCCCAATGAACATTAAAGGGAAAACTTAAAAAAGTTTAAATTAAAATTACCCATTTAATAGTCCGCCGCATCATTTTTTCTCAAAGTAGAAACTCATAAGATTACCCACAAAGAATGTTTAAATACTTTTTCGAATGACTGAGCAAGAAAATTGCTAGAGTTCATTAACCTTTAGGAGGTTTTTACACTGTACGATATCGGAGTCGATACTTGAATATGTGAATCAAAAGAAAAATGTGGTATCTATGTGTGTGTGGGGGGGGGGGGGGAGTCAGAGTTACTGCCTTTTAACATTGAGTGAAATACAAAAAGATTTCAAAGTAGTGCAGATCTGTATCACTGATATCTTATAAGTATTGACGACCGGTCTGGCCTAGTGGGTAGTGATCCTGCCTATGAAGCCGATGATCTCGGGTTCGAATCCCGGTAAGTAAGGGAATTTATTTGTGTGATAACACAGATATTTGTTCCTGAGTCATGGTTGTTTTCTATGTATTTAAGTATTTCTATATTATAATATATCGTTGTCTGAGTACCCACAACCAGGGGTCGGAAACCGGTATTTGCTCCAAACAAAAATACCGGTATTATTACGTTCGTTTTCGTTCTTTGTTTTATTATTTCATTTTTAGTGGGACAATCTAATAATACGAAGTTGTTACCTAAATACATGGTTCAGTCCTACGTACAAATCATACAATAATTCAAAATATTGGGCTATTTCGGGGTTAAAAAAAAATACCGGTTCCGTGCCCTGCCCACAACACAAACCTTCTTGAGCTTACCGTGGGGCGTAGTCAATTTGTGTAAAAATAATATTTATTTATTAATATTTATTTATTTAAGCATTGTACGAATATGGCCGCTAGTGTTATGCCCTCCAATTATTAATCACCAATTAACAAAAACGTTCTCCGTCCTCAGATCCCCCTGGAGCCCCGTACATCGAAGGTTACGCGGAAGGCGAGACAGTCAGACGAGGACAGAGCTTGGAGCTGGTCTGCAGGAGCCGTGGAGGGAACCCACCAGCTCAGCTCATCTGGTATAAGAACGGAGAACAGATACGGATGGCGTACAGGTAGGTTTTAATTTTTTAGGTTAACAGTGCATTTTTGTAAACGTTATATGTCGGCGGGCAAATCCGCCTGATCACACAGAATAAGTAATAGTACCGTACAGAAAGGACACTTTCTACATAACCGAAGTTTGACGGCGATTTAGGTCAGTGATGATATCCCTTTCTAACTTATGGCACTATCCCTATCGACTATTTAGGGTTGTCAAAATTCAAGTAATTAGCTTATCTGTGGTCGTGCACGCAAAGGGATGTCAAGTTGTGTCAACCCTAATAATTGCTCGGAGCAATGCTGAGCCGAACGAAGCCGAGTTTTCCCGAAGTCAGGAGTGTCTCCCCACTGCCGATCATAAAATTCCTGTATAATGTTTTGACGGTAGTCACATAAAATCAATGGTTATAATAATAGGTAGGATAGGTTCGTTAGGTTGCTTCAAATGCCCAAAGGGCCCCCAATTTGAATATATGCTTAATTGCTTACAGCAATTAACAGGCAATTCATTAATCATCTTAATTCCACCCCCCGTTTCACCCTCTTTAGGGATAATTTCCGACATAAAAACTATCCTACACCTTTCCCCGGGACTCAAACTATCTGTATGTAAAATTTCAACTAAATCGGTTCAGCGGTTTAAGCGTGAAGAGGTAACATACAGATAAATTACATACATTTTAGTATATGTACTACATTCTTTTACTTATCCAAATCCAATATATGTCTAGTCACTATAGATATATAGTAATATTGACTGATTTATTGTCCATATATTAATATATAGCGAATTTCTAATCCAGCGGAACAAGCTGCTTTTCCGCAAGTCCAAACGGCTTGGTATAACACTGCTTTTTAGGGTTCCGTACCTCAAAAAGAAAAAACGGAACCCTTATAGTTTATAGGATCACTCGTGCGTCTGTCTGTTTGTCCGTCTGTCACAGCCTATTTTCTCGGAAATTACTGGACCAATTAAGTTGAAATTTGGTACACATATGTAAATTAGTGACCCAAAGATACACATGTTTTTTTTATAATTTTCAAATACATACGTACGAAGTTATTTAAGAAAATAGCCAAGAAATGACCATTCCACCCCTTTATCTCCGAAACTACTGGGTCTAAAATTTTGAAACAAATACTCAAAATAGTTCTTTGCCTGTAGATAACAGGAAAACCTATTAACACATTCAATACCACTAAGTGCTACGGGTTACGCTCGTCGCGCGTAGCCACGGTTTCGTCGTATGTAGCGCGTAGTCGCTACGTACAGTGTACCCGACAGTCGGGTTCTTGGTGTTGAATGTGTTAAAAATGTGCAGTCAAGCGTGAGTCGGACTTATCTACGGAACCCTAGAAACGCGAGTCCGACTCGCACTTGGCCGGTTTTTTATACCTCGGCATTAGAATGTAGGTGATAGCTAGGTACCTATAGCTGCCTATAGCTATATCTAATACAAACATATTTCCTATATATGAATTCACCTGCTCCATCCTACTGGAAAATCCATGTAATTGAAAAATAAATCGACATATGATTCCCAGAACATACAGCCAAGATATAATATTTGCTGCAACGTGATACGGTTGAACAACGTGGCTTTTCTCTCTGCCTTGTTATGTTATCCTGGTATCTTGGTAATTTCTGCAACATCGATGTTGCAGAAATTGTTTTGTACCGACTTTAGAAATAGTAAGTATTCCTGCGACTGACTAAAAACACGTGAGTTAAATCGCAAATTAGCTTAATGTTAATAGCCGGTCAAACAAGTTTGTCAGGAGAAAAAGGCGCGAAATTCAAATTTTCTATAGGTCGATAACCCTTCGCGCCTACATTATTTAAATTTGCCGCCCTCTTTTCTACTGACGGAAATGGCTTGACAAAGTATATGTCTCACGACAGTTTAGATTCGAGGAAGTACATTATATATATTTTAATTAAATATAATTTTTAATTAAAATAATAACGAGTATCATTACGGACTTAAACTAATACTTACTTCGAATTAGATGTCATGATTTAAGAGTCAAAAATTTTCAGGAGCCCGGCATCTTTTTTTGGACATCGCCAGAGTGTACGATTTGGATACATTTTTCTAAGACTTTTATTATACGAATTTAAAGAAGAAGAAGAAGAAGGATAAATAAGGCTTTAAATTAAAATTGATGTCCACAAGATAGTCATACTAAAACATTAACTCATACCAAGGCTCGGTACCGGTTTTTTCTTCATACAAAAAATAACGGTATTCTTTCGTTCTTTACTTTATTATTTCATTTTTAATGGGACAATCTAATAATACTAAGTTGTTATCTTAATAGATTCAGTCCTGCGTAAAGAGGATAAAATAATTAAAAATATTGGCCTATTTCGGGGTTTTCAAAAAACCGGTTCCGAGCCTTGACTCATACTAAAAAGTTTTTGATTTAAGAAACCCTTAAACAGTAGATCTTGCAAGATCTGTATTATAATCTTGATGTAATTTCTTCTAGGAAATGCTTCCGGCATATCGCAAAGATGGCGGGCTGTCATTTTTAATAAAATTACTCGCAGTCGCTGCAGTCCCGTAAATCAGATCCGCCACGCACGTCTTAATACAATTCCTTAGGGATGAGCTGAATATATCGATATCGATAGTGGGTCATACACATTTTACAGCCTGGCAAAAAAGAGTAGAAATTAAAAAGTGGATTAAGGGAATTTATAGCTTAATTTTTATGCTTCACCGTACTAGCGGGATACATTTTTTCAGAACTTGGGACTAAAATAAGATAACCGGCCAAGTGCGAGTCGGACTCGCGCACGAAGGGTTCCATACCATTACGCATAACACGGCAAAAAAATCACGTTTGTTGTATGGGAGCCCACTTAAATATTTATTTTGTTTTTAGTATTTGTTGTTATAGCGGCAATAGAAATACATCATCTGTGAAAATTTCAACTGCCTAGTTATCACGGCTCATGTGATACAGTCTGGTAACAGACAGTCGGACGGACAGACATACGGACGGACGGACGGACAGCTCCGTTCGAATTGGCCTGATTATTAACATGTCTCTTGTTTACCAGTAGCTTGGAAAACATCGATAGATTCCATCGACTCTGTCCCCTCCCTACCCAATATAAATCATGGCGACATACGCCCTATCTGTTGCCGGCTTAATACGATCTCCGAACGGGGTGGGGTTGCTTTTTACAATGCCCATATTATAGGCCAAGAGCTGTTTATAGTCCAAGAGCTGTACCAAAACACAAGATTGTAAAAAAAAATAGTATGATGGCAAATAAGCATGAAGTATAATGGCAAGCAGTAATCATAGCATATGGATGCTTGCACCTTATGTAGGTATAGCTATTAAGTATAGTTATCTGCTCTGATAATTCTGTTTGGAATGACCTATGCCGAGATTTTCTTAAAATACTAGTAGGGTTAAAAAAAAATACATGTTTGAAAGGTCGACAATGAGTACCTATGTGATATTTCTCCCCTTCGGCTTGCTTTGGGGCTACGTAAACCGCTTACATTCGACCTGTTTGTAGGTTTGACTCCGACGAATAAAAAAATCGTAAAAATATTTTATTAGACACGAATTTTCATCACTTTTTTAGCTTTTTTAATAATCAAGAGATAGTTCATTCCATTCCGTACTTCAATCTGTCCTTTGTAAAAAAATCCATTTTGAAAACAAACATACGCCTGAAAAGCCCCGTTCATGTTACTAATGCGACGCGAGTTCAAGCGAATTATCCGTAAACCAGTACCTGTACGGCTACCACCAGTTTGATACTGACATATTCGCTAGCGTGTGCGTAACTTACTTTATATGCCTCTCGCTCGTACTCGCATATTAGTGCGAGCGAGATGTACAGAAAGTAAGTTACGCAGACGTTAGCAAATGTCAGTTTGACACAGCTAAGGCAGTCGTTGTAAGGCTACTTGGCCATTTCACTTTAAGTTGTACACTACACTTTTTTTTAGATTTGGGATTTTTTTACTCAGAATCACGAGCTCTTTCGATCCTGATAGGGAAAAACCGGGCAAGTGCGAGTCGGACTCGCGCACGAAGGGTTCCGTACCATAATGCAAAAAACGGCAAAAAAAAACGGTCACCCATCCAAGTACTGACCCCGCCCGACGTTGCTTAACTTCGGTCAAAAATCACGTTTGTTGTATGGGAGCCCCACTTAAATCTTTATTTTATTCTTTTTTTAGTATTTGTTGTTATAGCGGCAACAGAAATACATCATCTGTGAAAATTTCAACTGTCTAGCTATCACGGTTCGTGAGATACAGCCTGGTGACAGACGGACGGACGGACGGACGGACGGACGGACGGACGGACGGACGGACAGCAGAGGCTTAGTAATTGGGTCCCGATTTACCCTTTGGGTACGGAACCCTAAAAAGTGTCCCAAATCTCAACATTTTTATACTAACTATAAAACAACATTACAATAAATGAACGAAATTGTACATTAATCATTCAAAATCATAATTTTAAAAGTCAATCCTACTAGCCAACAAGAGAAAACAACTCAACATTTGCATCCAATTCCTTGGACACTCTTGTGAATAAAATGCAACTTTCTCATCAGTTTTCGAAGAAAAAAGAGACCCTTTACGGTGTAGTAAAAATACTTGTACTGCTTTCTCTGAGCCTACCACTCTCTATGCGATAGGAATATTTCCCTGTTTGCCATCAAATCCGTTCCGATAATAACAATCCATTCAATTCATTCATCCGTTCACTATATACATTCATTCCGTTCGTTCGATCCATTCCTTGGTAACGGCCCGGAAAATAATGGTTTGATATTTCGACTGTTTTCTCTGCTTTGGATATCAATATCAAAATAAGTATTATATACATTTGTATTGTCCGTACACTAAACAAGGTTATAATTTTAAGTAGGGTAATTCACCAGTAACTGGTCACCTGTTAGTAAGTGGCCACCTTAACAGGTCAGTTACTAACAGGTGGCCAGTTACTAGCAAATTACCCTGGTCTACCTATAAAATCCAATGTGGGACCACCATAATACAAAATTAAGTAATTGTTTACAAGTGCGAAAGGTAGGACTTCCGCAACATGTGGCAATACATCATGACACGAGTTGCGAATAACCTGTTCGCACGTGTATCGTACAATGTTTTACAGTAACTATCGTTATGGGCCCTTAAATTTTCAACATAGCTAAATAATGTGCTAATTATCGCACTAGTGCGATAAAGTAGCACCATATCTACCTTAAATGTAAAGTTCTTTTCCCATACGTTTTTGACCCATATGACGTTTAGTGGCACTACCACACTGTCGCTGCGAAGAATAAAATTATTGGGCGTTTCCAATAAATAAGTACTACTTTGCCCAGCAGTGGGACACCAAAATAGGCTAGAAAAAAAAAGTACTACTTATTAATACTTATTAATTCTACTATGTAGGTACATACAGTCGCACACATTTCCAATTCTAAATGTATCCGTACACTCAGCCTGGAAACCATTTCAGTTGAAGCACTCCGCTCCACTTTTTGTTTGGAAAACTCCAAAGAGTCCTCCTTTAGTTTTATATCTCTCAACCAATGAGGTGTAAGAAGTACTCTCATTTTTTCTGTTTCGAATTTTATGGAACAAGTGTTTTGTTCTTGGTATTTTAGGTTTTAGAAACAGGTATAAATACTTTAAGAACCATGATTTTTGGTGCATTAACGTTGATAAATTTTTCAAAGAGCAGAGCCCAAAATCATGTCTTATTTGAGGTCGAGAAAAGTATTAACTTGTGTTATCAAAGCGACTTTTATCTTGCTTACCATGCAAAATCATTATGAAATAGCTAAAAAAAAAAAATTAAAAAATGTACTCTCTTTGTTAACACACCTCACCTCAGTAAAATATTCAACTAAGGAAAAAACAATTAAAGATAGAGACAGACAACAGGCGGACTTATCGCCTTAATGTAATAAAATTATTCTTTTACTTTACTTAACATACTTTACGGGTATAACAAGCTAGTATTTCAAAGTAGTTATACCAAGTATTTCAACCAAATTGCTACTGGAAAGCTTAGATTTGGAGTTACTGTTTTATTTTGCTTTACGTACTTTACGCGTAAAATACTATCAAGTACCATTGACCGGGGTGACTTTCAAATGCAGGGGCGACTTTAAAATTCTAGTTTTTAAGCCATAATATATATTTATGAGAGATTTTTTACAGTAGGTGAATATGAATATATAGTAATGTAACTAGATACAGGAACATTTTCAGTAAATAATGAATAATGTTAATTCTATGGCCGTTTTAAATCTATCAAAGTAACCCCAAATTTTCCAAAGTCACCCCGGTCTACGTACTTATTTCAAAGTAGGTACTTAGGTATACCAAGTATCTCAACCAAATCGCTGCAGGAAAGCGTAGGTCTTGAAGTTACCCTTTTACTTTGCTTTACATACTTTACGGGTATAATACTATCAAGTACAGTCGCCATCAGATATATCAGAGCGGCCAAGGTGTTCACAATATCTGAACACGCGCTCTAACGCCCTGACAATAGAGGCGTGTTCCGATATTTGTGAGCACCTTGGCCGCTCCGATATATCTGATGGCGACTGTACCTATTTCAAAGTAGGTACTTAGGTATACCAAGTGGGTCTCTATTGTTTCCCAAATAGTTTTAAGTCATAATGTATTGTTTGTCCGAATTTTCGTTAGTCATAATTGGTTTTTCTCAGAAACGCGTAACTTTTTAGGATTGCCATAAAACAAACCTTTTTTTTTTAAGAGGGGAAATGCGTTACGCATACCACCCAACTTTTTTTTTTTTTTTTTTTTTTTTTTTATTACGGCCCCGACACTATCATGAATCTGACATGACTTGTAATGAAACTCCAGCGTTTGGTCCAGTCCGGTCATGATATTAAATCCTGAAAAGTTAACGGTTTCAGTTTTATGACTAACGATAATATGACAAACAATACATTATGACTTAAAACTTTATGGGAAACAAAGGGACCCCATACCAAGTATTTCAACTAGATTGCAACTAGAAAGCGTAATCCTTGGAGTTATTCTTTTACTTTGCTTTACATACTTTGATCATCTTCCTCGCGTTATCCCGGCATTTTGCCACGGCTCATGGGAGCCTGGGGTCCGCTTGGCAACTAATCCCGCGAATAGGCACTAGTTTTTACGAAAGTGACTGCCATCTGACCTTCTAACCCAGAGGTATACTAGGCCTTATTGGGATTAGTCCGGTTTCCTCACGATGATTTCCTTCACCGAAAAGCGACTAGTAAATGCCAAATAATACTTCGTAGGTACATAAGTTCCGGAAAACTCATTGGTACGAGTCGGGGTTCGAACCCACAACCTCCGGATTGAAAGACGCACGCTCTTACCGCTAGGCCACCAGCGCTTCTTGCTTGCAGCTTGCTTTACATACTTTACGGGTATAATACTAGCTAGTATTTCTAAGTATTTATACTACTCGTAGTATTTCAACCTACTGGCAAGTAAGTCTTGGAGATTATACAAGTGGCATAAATTTCTATTGAAGGCACTTTCATTTCCTTCAGCTTTGTTTATTTGCAATTTTGTACGCGGTTATTTTAAATTATTTATTATATTTAAACTGTACGTTAATGTCAACGAAAGTTTATAAATGTTCTTCTCGTGCCTTAGAAACTATTGTTTACTTGGCTAACATTTATTTACAAAAAAAACTTCAGTTACACAACATCATAATAAATGAGAGTAAATTATTTAAAATCTAAAAGGTATGTCCAAAATACTATAATTATATTAAAAATTTAATTATTAAAATTTAATATCATACATTACTTTATTTATTATTATCAATAAATATATAAAATAAATAAATATTATTGGACACACAAATAAATGCCCTTACCGGGATTCGAACCCGGGACCTCCTGCTTCGTAGGTGGGGTCACTACATGACTAGGCTAGGAGGCCTTTAAATATATACATACTCTTAGTTAAAAAGTGCAAATTGACCTCAAAAGCTTAACACATTCAGTGCCAGCCCGTGCTACGCGCTACGAGCGTAGCCGATAACACGGGAAAAACCGTATGTAGCGAAAAGCGCCTACGAACAGTGAACTCCCCTAGGGAGTCGCTGGCAGTTAAAGTGTTAAGATTAACTCCGAAAAAGCTTTCAAGTGGCTCCCAAAGCCTGTAATGCTGAAAACTGGGCGCCGCACACGTCTTCATAAAATATGCTAATCTTTGTGAGTTTTAATTAAAATTTGACATTTACTCTCTGAGACACCGTCGCCAATGTATCAAAGCGGCCGAGTTGATCAAAAATATCTGAACACGCACTCTAACGCCTTGAAGAGGCCTGTTCAGATATTTGTGAGCGCCTTGGCGACTGTACAAACGATATTGTCATAAAATAAATGTTTTAGAGTCGGACCAAGATAACTGTGCATGGCATTTATAATGAAAAAAAAAACGGACAAGTGCGAGTCGGACTCGCCCACTGAGGGTTCCGTACTTTTTAGTATTTGTTGTTATAGCAGCAACAGAAATACATCATCTGTGAAAATTTCAACTGCCTAGCTATCACGGTTCATGAGATACAGCCTGGTGACAGACGGACGGACGGACGGACGGACAGCGGAGTCTTAGTAATAGGGTCCTGTTTTACCCTTTGGGTACGGAACCCTAAGAATGTTGCAATGTCAATCATTAATGTAAATTTTCTATGGAAATGTGACGTGTACAATGACACTGCCTCACTTTGCTGTATTCAAGTTAAGTCATAGTTAGCTTAGACGGACTCTACACAGATGGGTCACGGAGGCCAATTCAAACTGAAATACACCTAAATGATGTGATTATATACGTATTAGCATAGAGAAATATAGTAAGGACATACAATAAATAATAGTACTGGGTACAGCAGACTCACTCTCTAACAAGACGCGTCTGTTAGGATCAGGATAGATACGGCCGCTAGGTGGCGACAGCGCCACGCGCGGCTTATGGCTAGCCACCAAAATTGGTGTGGAACGGATGTACTTGTAGCTACCTGTAGCAAAGCGACGAAATCGCGGAGTGAGCCACGCCTGGTAAAGATAGAGTGCTCACTCCATACATCAGTTTTGGTACCAAAAAGACTATTATTTTCGCAGTTGACATCTAGCATCGAGTAGCGGAATTATGAGTACCGCTACTCGATACTAGAATTCTCTAGTGTCGCGACTCACGAAAATTGTATTGATCAACAATTTACACCTAATATTAAGAGCAGAAGTCGTTGAAAATAGCGTTCCGGTTAATCCGGTTATAATATTAGCTGAAAATTGTTGAGCATTAGACTTTTCGGTCGGTGCTACATCTATTATTGTAGAGTATCAGTACTGATAATTCTGCTACTCGATACTAGATGTCGACTACGAAAATAATAGTCTTTTTGGTACTAAAACTGATGTATGGAGTGAGCACTCTTTTTTTTTCTATGGTTTTAGGCAAAATTTTAATTTTTGTTACAAGCTTTTATCGCTGACTGTACTTTTCTTTCCACAGGCAACTAATACTCATCGAGACAATTCTAAAAACCCCAAACACAATTTAGGTTTCGTTGTTTTATCACCGTCATCAGATCAGCTCGATGGTACCATAATATTGCATTGTCACCCGACTTACATATGTATGCAAATTTGCAGCTTCATTGGAAGTCGGGAAGTGGGTCAAATTTAACTTGCAAGATTTAACCTACATAAGTACATTGCAAGTAAATGAAAAGCTTGTAAAAAACAAGGGGACCCTGGGCACCTTTAATATGTAACCGGAAAAGCATTAGACAAGCCAAAGAGAATTTGAAATAGAGAGTTACTGTCATGGTAAATTACGTAGCTACAGTACATTTACTGCCATCTTTCGACAGACGATTAAAACTGTTTGAACGCCATTTGACATTGATCAATATTCTTTCACTGATATCTGTTAACTTGTTAAATATTAATATTAACGCCAACTACTCGAGAGTAGGCTGAAGGTTATGGCGCCATCACTCGAAAAGATTGCACCATAGATGGCGTTAATATTAATAAGTTAACAGATATCAGTGAAAGAATAAGGATCAAAGTCAAATGGCGTTGTAACAGTTTTATGTTCTGTCCAAAGATGGCAGTAAATTTACAGTGGCTACATAATTTTCTTTGACAATCCATCTCTATACACTCTATTCTCTTTGGCCAAGCAAAATGTTGTAGATACAAAATAAAAATAGACTCACCAAGAAACAAAGTAGATTGTACCCCACAATTTAAATGAATTCATTACGTAAATTGGCCTTTCGTTCCAACTTTTAAACTCGACTTACCCTCTGGAGGGTTGTTTTCAAAAAATCCTGCACCTTCCCATTTTTTAATTGCATTAAGGCTGAAATGCAGGTATACTAAATAGTACGGAGGATGTAACTGGGGAACAAATCAAATTATTATTTTATATAATTATTTTACAGTTTTTTTTTTATTAAGTTATTAGTCCGCCAGTTGTTTACCTCTGCTAGTGTTTGTATTTTTGACATGTTTTGTATTTTGTTGTCTTTTATTTAGGTGTGCAATAATACTACATTACAATACAAGTGCTAATACTACATTACAAAAGTAGGAAATTCGCAACGAGTGATCGCCACTCGTTGCGAATTGAAACACGACCGAAGGGAGTGTTTTAAATTGACACGAGTTGCGAATTACCTTTTCGCACGTGTATCTTACTTTTTACAACATATGCATGGCCCTTTAAATTTTTGACATAGGCACGTATTGTCCTTAATCCCGCCCTAGGGCGGTAAAGCTGCGCCATATGTACTGTAATAGTTATTGACGATACAAGTGCGAAAAATAGGAATAATATTCGTACAACGTTTTATAGTACATATGGCCGAATGTTAGTTAATTAATATGATACCTATGTACCTAATCCAATATGTAAATTATGTACCTGCCTAAATGTATGACGTGTAATAACATTGTATCTGTATTACCAATAAATAATATGAATATGAATATGAATATGGCCCTTTAAACTTTTGACATACGCACGAAAAGTGCTATTTTACGCACTAGTGCGGGAAAATAGGACCATTTATGTACTGTAAAGAGTATTTTTATTGTATTTTTTGATGTAAATCAATTTTGTATCAAGCCGAAACGTCTGCACACGACACCACAAAGCTTAGAAATAAATGAAAAGTGGAAAAGGGCTAGACACGAACTCGCGACTCTTGATCACCTAGCCCATCGCGCTGCCAAGTGAGCTACTAACCCCCTTATTCATAAAACTTTACGGGCCTGATTTAGTTAAATTATGTTTTATCCCTTTCTTACAAATACATAAGTCAAAATGACAGATAAAGACAAACGATTATTAGGTAATTGAGGTTTGTAGCGCGTTTATGAACAAGGGGGTTAAAGTCATATATATTTTATGATATCATGACTATAATAAATTATATATTAATATAGGCAATGTCACAAGCTAAAAATGTAATATATAATCGCGCTCCCGTTCCAAACCCGACCTCCCTACTGATAACATAAATAATAAATAAAACGGACATATTTTTACTAAAGGAAATACCGTTCAAAATTTATTCACAGACGTATATCACTAGTGTCGTTAATAGACTATCGATAGTCGATATATCGTAGTGTCGTTAATACTGTTTATCGATAGTCGATGTATCCCTGGAGGCACATAATGTCCCAATACAGCGCTGACAGCTTTACGATGTCTTTGTTTAAAGCCTGTTTTAAGGCTAGACAATGAAATTTTGCTGCAATTCACTTCATAGCGTATTTTCGCAATACATTTTGAACAATACTTACTTACTTATGTGTTTAAATAAACGGGTTGCTACGGGTAGAGTAGGTACTACGTTTATTATTATTATTAAAACTTTATCCCCTTAAACCCCTTTTTTCCTTGTCGCGTTGAGTAAGTAGTGGGACAGATTTGGGGGAGCTAAGATAGGTGGGTAAGTTTTATTTATTTATTTATTTATTTTATTAGTTTTAATGTAGGTACATAATTATACTTAATTTTACAAATACTAAAAAGTACGGAACCCTCGGTGGGCGAGTTCGACTCGCACTTGTCCGGTTTTTTTAGTAAGTAGTTACGCAAAATGTAGTTTCACCATAAATTTATATATCATCGAAATATTAATCGTAATCTTTTCTTATTTCAATCTTCTCTTATTTTTATTTTGGCTCTAATCAGGTTTTTTTGCCATACTATTATATCTTTATTAAGTATACTTATAATTTTGCCATTAAACCTGTTATGAGTCGTTAGACGTCGCAGTATATTTTAAAATCTACTATTTAAGTAAAAAAAAACATTAAAAAAAAAAACAAACAATAAAAAAATACATTATCAAAGATCAATAAGTACGTACCTATATGATAATAATTTTATGTCACTGCTTATTTACTAAGTTAGATATTTTCTTTGTACACGATATCAAATTCATCGATATAATTACACACAACACTACCGCACCGCAATATTTACACACATTACACGTATCTATTACCACAAAAACGGTATTATGGTGCGCTAATACATCACTAGTGATGCGCATCGTAATGGTCTATATATCGACATATCGATGGCCGGGCCGCGCCGCTACAATAGAGTGGTGACAGCTTTACGATGTTCGCTAGGCGATATTTTAAAGGTGATTCTAAAATCTTTTAAAAATTTTGTGTGGCAAACTTGTGCTAGTACTAAAAAATAAAAAACGAAGAAGTAAAGCTTTTGGATTTAGGTAACTAATATGGCTCAGCGATCCAAAGAGGATCTTGGCCTCCGAAACGAGAGCATGCCACTTTTCCCGATTCTGCGCCGTTTCCTGCCAATTATCGGCTTGAAGCTGACGCGGATCCGCTTCCACACTGTCTCCCCAGCGGTATCTGGGCCGACCTACCGGGCGGCTACCAGTCGGTCTTCCCAGGTACGCCCTCTTGGCAGCCCGATCCTCTCCCATTCTTAATAGGTGACCGAACCAGCGAAGTCTGTGGGATTTCGTTTCGCCGATGATATTGGGTCCGGCCACCAACTCCTCGATTTCGGCGTTCTTCCGTATCCGCGTTCGGCGTTTCGTTTGGATTTAGGTACTTGTTAAAAACATTATCAGTGATTTATACGCTTTGATATGTTATGTGTTCAAATAGAAATGGCGAACGAAAAGAATTACGTACACAGAAAGAAAAAATGAAAAATAAATTTGTGATTTCATTGTCTATACCTATTATAGAATTGCGAAATCTATTTATCCACCAATCTTTATCGAAGTCTGACGAAAAGAAATCGACAATAAAATAAAATTCAGCCCACGTAGTTGTACATTTTACTAAATGTATTGCTTAAAAAATTAATAAAATTACTTTATTTGCATGGTTTCTGTTTCCTTCTCTCTACTTCACTTAATTTCTTCAAATAAACGATATTTACACCCAAAATGAGTCTGATAATACGCCGTCACATACAAAACAGGCCGCAGTCGATATAATCATTAATATTCATATTATTCCAAGGCACAAAAGCACTCAAGACATATTATTACCATCAGATAATTAGATTTACGGGGAAATCGAAAATTCCCGAAGTTTCGAGCGGTATTCTGATTATAAAATCTATAGGTTTTGATATTGATACGATACGAGCGCTTGCGCTTAGTGTTTTTTGAAACTTAGACTTAGACTAGACAAAAATTACCAATTCCACAATCCACTTAACGATTTTTTAACAGCCTACCCCCCAACCAACCTACTAACATACACGGCGAGCGCAAAAAAAAAGGTTTAATTACTGGATTACAGCACCTTAAGTAATTTCAAAATTAGAAATTAAACTTTTTTTTGGGATTATTTGAATTGACCATGAGTGTAGTTAAGCTAGATCTGTAGGGGTAACAAGATATCACTCATAACTTAATCTGACACACTCAAGTAACTACAAAAAATCCCCCAAATATTTGATATCATCCTATGTGTGGTTTGACGTCATTGGTCCTAAAATTTGGAGCCTGCTTAATAATATATTCTGGTGAAATAAGAGCCGCAACATTTCGATATTTCTCTTCCTGTATGTTTTACTGAGGTGTGTCACTTTTTTTTAATTTTTTTTTACATAATCAATTTTAAAGTTACTATTTCAATTTTAAACTACTTAAAATACAGTTTGTTGGCGAGCAGTATTCTATATATATGATCTATACTAAAGAGTATTATATCTATTCCCACGTTATAGGCTGAACCTAGTGTGGGGATCACTTCTCTTGGAATGCAAAATTTTTGAATATCAAAACATTAACTAACTTTAAAATTTAAATACCGCTTCAAGTCGTTTAGTAGGGATTTCTGGTATCTCACTGACTTAATTTGCTGTTAGGAGTTCGAATTGTTGCCGTGTATTTTGGGGCCAGTGTTATTTTAGTACCAGCAACACTTACAGTACTATCCATTGGTGGACCGTATGCCTTTTGTAATAAGGTTTATGAACCAGGGCTCGGAACCGGTATTTTTTAAAAACCCCGAAATAGCGCAATATTTTGAATGATTTTATGCTCTGTACGTAGGACTGAATCATGTATTTAGGTAAAAACTTCGTATTATTAGATTGTCCCAATAAAAATGAAATAATAAACCAAAGAACGAAAACAAACGTAATAATACCGGTATTTTTGGTATGGAGCAAATACCGGTTTCCGAACCCTGTTATGAACTGTCAGTTAACAGTGTGGGTGATGGTACGTCTTAGAAAAAGGATCTTAATTACCTTTTTTTTAACCTACGCATTAAAATTGTATCACTAGATTTCAATGTATTTTGGACAATATTTTTTTGTAAGTCTTAAAATAAAGGCTCTTACTCGTAAATCCCTCTCTTTTTTAAACCTACGCATAAAAATCTGATGGCTGGATTACAATTACAATGTATTTTTAGATATTAAGTACTGAACCCCTCGTGAAAATTTTATATTAAAGGAAAAACCGGAAAAAAATACGCTTCCGGCAGGACTTGAACCCGCGACCTCCGCAATCCGTGCGTTTGCTCTAACCAATTGCCCTAGTGCAAATTTCATTCGATAGGGACGTTTTGAAAACTCAAAATCCCATACAGAATGACACTTAAGAAATGCGTACGTCACGTCACCTTGGGGTTGAAAGGAAAAAGAAAGTATTTAGAATAATAAAGTGGGCAAAAATTAGTGTCAGTGAGTTCCTATATCGATAAACTAAATTATCGATACATTTCTCTAACACTAGAATTTAGTTATATATTTGCTTTCAATTTAATTACATTTTTACAAACAAAACTTGGAGCAATCACTAATAAACAAGCATTCATTAATTATTGTTGATTTTTAAATAATTAAAACTGCAACAACACGTTTCCTGTGTTTCTGTACATTTTTGTAAATTTGTTTCAATCTTAAGAGCCCATCAACGTGCACACAAGCGCCACCGCTAAATAATATTGTGATTATTTAAATTTAACGACAGGTATTTCAAAAAGGAGGTCGTAAAGTATTTTGATTGATACGTACTTATACTACATACATATATGTACTTACATACAAACTTCGCAATGATAATAAGTCACGAATTCTCTTATATATGTATATTTTTTTTTTTCCTAGCCTACTTTGGTGTCCCACTGCTGGGCAAAGGCCTCCCCTCGTTTTTTCCACTCGACCCTGTCATCGGCATTTTCCCACCATTTGGGGTAGAATGCGTCCAAGTCGTCCCGCCATCTCCTTTTCGGTCTTATATATTATTTCTTCGAAAAACATTCAAGCATTTCCTTTCCTATATACGTACTTTTGTTACCAAGGACAGAGACAAATATGTAATACAGACTGAAAATCTTTATATAAAATCTCAAAAAGTAGGTACTATAGGTTAGGACCGCTCATAACCTTCGTCTTTGTGACAAAAAAAAAATATTCATCAAACTTAAGAATTGTTTTTAATTATTTATACAACACACTGTAATCAAGGCTTTTTATTTATTTACTCGTACTCATATTGCCTATTTACTCGTAGATATTGGTAAAAACCGTTCCGGGCCATATTAAATTCATGTCAGATTTTTAAAATACTGCATACTGGCACCATCTAACTAAATTACTGAGGAAACAAAATCCAACCTTGTATGTTTTTTTCTATATATGGAACAATCTTACACAAATCGACCTAGCCCCACAGTAAGCTCACTATTAAGGCTTGTGTTTTAAACTAGACGACGATATATACCTATAACGCAATCACTGCCAGGGGGCGTGGCCTAGGAACAAACTTGTATGACGGTGAACGCACATGTGCGTCGGGGGCAGTTAATCTGTTAATAGATAGATAAAACATCCATAACTCAGGAACAAATTCGCGATGAACACACAAATATATGCCCTTACCAGGATTCGAATCCGGGACCTCCTGCTTCGTAGGGTCACTACCAACTAGGCCTAATTATATGAATATTCATTACCCTTTTGACATGTAAAATTTGTAATTTTATATTTTATGAATCAAGGAATATGAATATGAATAGGAGGCCGTTATATGTAAAGTTGTAGACAGTCTTTATTACTCAGCACAGACAAGATATCCCCCCCCTATCATATAGCTCTCCCCCCTCTGCTACGCATACGGTAGTTTTACTCCATTTTCGAGTCGAAGTGTCTTCCTTTTCTTCTCTATTCCTAGTCTATGTTACGCAGTGTCTTTGATCTCTGGCAAGGATATGTGGAAATAGATTGACATAAGCTACAGTGTTAGCTTACAAAGAAATTCCCGACGTGTTCCATTACAAAGAGAACAAAACACTATTGAAAGTTCTTAGAACTAAACAAAGCACGAACGAATATATATCGTATTCCCTTGAAATAAGGTACCTATTGATAATCGCGATCAATACAGAGTATTTTTTGTTAGGGATAAGAAGGAAGAATAAGTTCATCAAGGTTTGGGAGAAATTGGTGACCTACTTTTCATGAAGATAAAGAATAAATGTGACGTTCTCAAGCAAAAGTACCACATTGTCGCTTACCATAAGGTTGAAATTTGCTTTTCGTGAAATCTTTATACGAATAACCTGTCAGAGCGTCCTTATATGGCAAGCGACAATTGTACCTTTTGCTTAAGAATGTCACAAATGTCAAGAATTACCTAATTCAGCCAATCAAAATACAAAAGAACAAAAATTTAATACGATTTTACGATATCATTCCCTCATTGTAAATAATGCTAGTTTGTCCCCACAAAATGTGACGGAGTGGTCCTTTTTTTATGAGATGATTTTTACTTTTTACTTTTTCTCATGTAAAATATTATCTACAGCTGGAAAGACATGCAATAGCACTCGATTTTTTTAATTCATTGAAGACAGAAATACAAACGTGACAGAGTGGTCAAAATAACGAAAATAATTTTGACCCGACAAACGAAAGAGATATAAAAATCCGTCAAATTCCTGAAAACGTAACGTCTTCTGAAATCCTCTTATCTCCCGTAAAACCTCGAAGACAACTTGATTAATGTCCTTGGATTAGCCCGGGGTGGGTCAAAGTTCGATTCCCAGGCCAGCCTCTCCGTACAAAAGGCATTATCTTATTTGTACGTTTTTCTGACTTATGTCCTTTTAAGCTCATTTTTGTTGAAAATGTTTTTATGTCCGGTTTGCTTGTGTTTGTTCTGAGGATTTGAATCTTAATGTATTTTTAGCAAATGAATTATAGAGTGCTCTGGGATAAGTCCATGAATACTTTGCTGTTTATGTTGGTTGCTTAAAATAAACATTTTTTTAGGATATGCAATAAAAATAAGGAAACATCGCAGAAAAATAGCTTTTAAGATCAAAACAAATTTATAAAAATGTACAGATGAACAAGAAACGTGTTCTTGCAGTTTTAATTATTTAAAAATCAACAAAAACTAATGAATGCTTGCTTGCTAGTGATCATAATAATATAGTCGGCAGCAAAAGTTGCGGCGGCTAAGCGGGCGAGGTGTTCAAAATGATCTTGACGCGACTCTATTCTTAAGGGTGTAAGAGAAATTTGGATTTGTTTTCGATGTGATACTGAACCGTCAGTATCAAAAATAACATTTTTGGTTGAAGAAATGTCACACCTTAAACTCTCGCGTTTTGTACACATATTTAATTACACACACGGGTCTACCGCGATATAATTTCATTGTTTTTACCTTTAATTCCGACGTTTCGACGTTTCCGTGACCACAGCTGGTGCAACTCAGCTGACACGTCGGAATTAAAGGTAAAAACAATGAAATTATATCGCGGTAGACCCGTGTGTGTAATTAAATATGAAGAAATGTCGCTTTTGGAACTGACGGATCAGTATCATACAGGAAACAGATCGCATAACGAAAACCTGAATTAGCCTGAACAGCCTGTTCAGGCTCTCAAACATACAAACCTCATTTATAATAGAAGGGTAGACGTGTTCAAAGAAAACCGTTCAATCTATAGTACAGAATACGAGCCCTATAAAGAGCGGAGCCGAAAAGGTCAAGACAATCAAAACAATGAGGGATCTCGATTCAATTCTGACCAACGAGGAAGCCGATTCCGTTCTAACAATTCCATATGGTTTTCATCTTGTTTTGATACGACCTTGAGTGTGAGCACCAATCAGAGTTAGCGGGTCACGCTGATTGGTGCTGGCGCAATGTAACCAGGAGTCGTCTCAAGACATTTCGCTCGCACTTATTGGTGATATATCAGCGGAAATAATTCGTCTAGTTTTGAAAATTGGTACAGTTATACCTTGTGGTGCCCAGATAAACATACTAAAAGTCCTTGAGGGTAGGGGGTAATGCTATTCGTACAGGTATTTGAGATATGAGCAAAAATATGAATGAGAAGCTTTTCAAACTTACCAAATTTTATCAAAATCTAACGAAAGAAAAGACAATAAAAAAAAATCGACTCACCTAATAACACCACTATAGGTCGTATTAAATAAGATTAAAAGCATATCACATAGTTAAAACGGAATATCCGATATAGTCTAGTGGCTAGGATACCTGGCTCTCACCCAGAAGGCTCGGGTTCGATTCCCGGTATCGGAGTTTTTTTTTCCAAGGTAGTAGTAACAGTATCAGTATCAAATTGTTAAAACGGAATAGGTTTCAAGGGTGTAAAAATACCGTCCCTTCTGATACATAATTCAAGTCTTGTTGACCCCCGACCTATCCATCATGGAAGACGAGTCCAAGTGTCATTTTTCACGGGAAATATATTTGTGTAAACAAATTAAGAAACGCTTAAGTTTTTTTGCTGATTGTTGGTAAAGAAGAATTTGTCAGCATTTTTAGGTCACGGAAATTACTCATTGCTATAGAATTCGGATATAATGGGAGTGATGTCCCAAATTTCGAAGTAGCTTTTATTATTATATATTTTGTCGAGGACATCAACCTCTAAGTGGTGAAGATAGAAATGTCACATGGAGCGATGGTGCATGTTAAATATGTTCTAGGTACAAATTCTGGTCAATTGCTCTCTAGCTAAATCTAAAAAAGGTAAAGATTTTTTTTTATTAGGAATCTGGTGACCCACAAATTAAATTATTTCCTTTAGAAGACATATTTACTTCATATAAGTTTAAATGTTTTGATTGCGTGCAATATGTACAATATTTTCATATGTCATATTACTCATATTTAAGTTTTATTTTGTAGATATTCAATTCCGTCTTGTAATATTTATTTAGTTGAGTGGTTGTTGTTGGTTAAAGGTCAATTTCTGTCATGTCAGTAAAAAAAGTAATATTTACGCAGGAATATTGCAAATGTCACAAAATTTAGTCCTAAGCAATCTTATACCTTGAGTTCCTTAGCATAACAGCTAAAAAACATATACAAGTAAGTGGACGTTGACAAGTCGGCTCTTCGCAAAGGGTCTAATGATAGATTGATAAATGGCTCAAGGGCTCGACCTTATGCTATCTTTTTTAGTTCAACTGAAATAATAAATAGACCTTCCTTGCGCCATCTATCGTCGTTTCGTTTAAATTGGTCTTTTGTTTTTCTTCGAAAGTAGTTTGTAAGGCGTCTTAGGTTAAGGGTTTCGAAGTCATTTGGAAGTTTGCGTTACGAAGTTTGATTAAAAATTCCAGTATTTTTGGCTTCTGAGATTTATATCAGTTGACAGAGTTTTTACCTACTGTGAAAGCTTTTTATATATCACTTAAGATTTTTTATAATACCACTCTTTGAACTACAAAAACTGTAAAAGTTGTTTGCAAACATCACATAAAAACTTGTAAGAATTTAAAATATTAGACCTACATTAACTGACCCTTATTTAAAAAAAACTATTGATGCAGACAAAAAAATGAAAGGAATAATCAGTTAAATCATAAGCATGAAGCAAAAGAACCGATTAGAACTAGTGTTCTAACACTTCTAACCCATAAATATATGCTACAAGAATCATCATCTGATGACGTAAAATAAAAAATCATGACATTTATCTTCAAAATTATAATCAGTGATAAAGTCAGTAAAGGATAGATCATCAAACCCATAAAGACTAGACTGTAAAAGAACTGGAGGCAGAAAACATTGCAGGCCACATTAAGTAATAAATAACGGGCCGGGAAATTTAGAGAGAATTTACTTTGCGGGCGTAAGTTATGAGCGGGAGTATTAATGTTACGTGAATGGTTGTAAGTTTGATATATTCTGACATATGAGATGGTATTTGAAAAGATTTTCTTGAAAATGAAAAATACAGGTATCTTAGTATGATTTACTTAGAGAAAAATCAATTAAAGCAAGTAAGTGTTGACCAATAGTACTCCGGGCGATAGACTCGTAAAGTGGTCAATGGCGATGTGTAATGAACTCTCGTGGAAGTCAGCTGCCGCTCCGTTAGTGGATTTAGGAACGGCAGCCAGACGCAATTTAGTCCTTGCATCCTAATTGAAACTTTGTGATGTGATTGAGATGATACTTTATAAATATGCTATTGTGAATAAATAATATCGTCAATCGGCTGTATCGTGGTGAAAAGATGCCCATTAGACCGTAACGCAGGAGCTAGATGGAAGCAGCTATCACTTAATGAAATGCACCTTCCTAATTCATCACCAACGTGGCAAAGGAACATGTACAATGAAGCCTCGCGAACATCAAACACCGCTCCGTTGGTGGGTTGAGGAACAACATCCACTGTAGATACCAAACCATCAACGGAGCAGCAACTGATGTTCACAAGAAAATAGGAAGCGGATAAATTTAAAACGTAATTTCTAATCCCTTCCCTTGCACCACATCTTGAAAAGACCGTGACATATTTCTCCCGACCCGAGATAGAAGACTCGCAAACTTACTGGCGGTACATTTGGTTAATGCATATCTACTTATACCTAATACTTCACAAGTAATTATAATATGGTTCACGCATGCGGGATTAACTTGGTTGATTAAGAACTTTTCAAACCTCAGTTAATATTTGATTGTTTTTGCTTCTTTGCAGTAAATACAATTTGTTTTACATAATTGATAAATAATTAGCTGTAGGTGAAGATTGAATTGTAACTCATTCACTGCCAGCGTCCCGGCTAGGCGGGTTTTCTGATTATTCAAATTTGCTTTTCGCTAACAAACGGGAAAAACTAAGTCATCGGCTACACTTGTCGCGCTTAGCTCGCGCTGGCAGTGAACGTGTTAAGGAATATACTTAGTACTCATTTGGATGACTTCTTTGTTTTCATTAAGACGAAACAGGAGGTGAGCTCGTTGTTAATTTTGAGATTTCGAGGTGAATATACCCGTCGCTCTGACGGGGCGTAACTGCGATTGTATTTGTGTGTGTAATGTACGCACACAGACGCGTGCGCTCGTACTCGCGCCCGCGCGCACCTTAAGGGGCCCACTGATTAACAGTCCGCCGGACGGTATCGGCCTGTCAGTTGTTCGGAACTGTCAAAATTTTGTTTTAACTGACAGGCCGATACCGTCCGGCGGACTGTTAATCAGTGGGCCCCTTTACTGAAACACGTTTTAAAAATAAGTCACAGTAAATATGTAACAATTATGAATCTAATACGATTATTTATATTCTTCTGCTTTCGTAAGTAATAGTTACTGATTTTTAAAAAGCGTTTCTCAATGAAAAGACATATCAACTAACTATATAAATAATTCATAGCTAAAATAAAAATCATGTCACCCAATATTGTCGCAAGAGGATTGTAAATACCGTTGCTAGCGTATTATTTATTTTGCCTCAGGCAAAAATTACGAGAAATCATATTACATTCCACTACCTACTGGAAATATTTCTAGAATCTGTATTATAACATCGTATAAATATTTTTCCAAACATTTACACAGCGCGACATATTAGATTAGAAATACAGGGTGAAGTACCATAATGGAAATATTTGAAACTATAATGAATACGAGTAGACAAAGGAATATTTACTTCTAAATGGCAGATGACATAATTGCATTCTGACCACCATATTCATCATAAAACTTAGCAACCCACAACAACACTACAACAACAACAACAATAACAAACCTCTGTTAGTTTATGTCTCTTTGCGTAATTTTAACAAAGAGAAATGTCGAAATGATGTAACAACCAATCATCAACGGTTTCTTTAATTTTACAAGCGCTTATGAATAATAGGTAAGTACTATTAAAGATTTAATCATCTCATAATATCAAAATAGAACCGTGTCAAATATTAAAACAAAACTACTTTTTACAACGCTTGATAAAAAAAAAGATAAAAGTAATATATAAACGTAACATCGAGCAGAAATATTTTGCATATAATAAGAACTGTCTCAATGTTGTACTTCTAAAACATGTCTATCTATCTTTGAAGTCATTGATATCACTAACCTTTGTGGAGGTCACCCTGTATACGACATTATAAGTCAGAAAACGTGGTCCTTTTTGCCAGACCTCCATAAGTGCCGTCCTAATGTTTTAAATATTATCTTTGGCTGAGGGTGAGATGTTCAGAGTTTCGGGGCATTTGACCGGCATTTTGATGTGTTTTCGTAATAAGGCTTCTTTATATATTGACGATATTGAATTGGTCAAAGATATAGCAGCAGAAATAACTAAATGGGCAAGTTGTACAAAATTAACTGAACACATCTTTGTTATTAGGAAAAACGTGGTATTTAAACGATGAGCAAACAATACTAATCTAACTTAACCTAAAAACTAATTGCACAGTATAACAGTATATATGCGAATAATTATTCTGCTGTGACCATTAAAAATATCTTTTAAGAAAATAAGAGCGCTTGTGTAGATCATTTTAAACACCGCGCCCGCTTTCCTACTTTTGCTAGTCCCTATCCTCCTATTGCAATTTTATAGTTGTGTGATCACTCAAATATATTCCTACCACCATTGCAATTATTCGTCATTTATTCCATTTGCATTAACTTAACTTTTCTTTGTACAACGTCGTTGGAAAAGAACTTTATTTTGTACCCCTAGTGTAAATTTCATTCGATAGCGTGACGTGACGTACGCGTTTGCGTTAAGTGTCATTTTGTATGGGATTTTGAGTTTCCAAAACGTCCCGCTTGGCGCGCTGTTCAAAATCCCATACAAAAATAGATATAACACAAACGCGAACGCTCGCTTGAAGAATGAAATTTAAGGCCTGTCAGTTAGAACAAAATTTTTACAGTTCCGAACAACTGATAGGCCGATACCGTCCGGCGGACTGTTAATCAGTGGGCTCTTTAACACTGTATTCCGTAAGAAGAGAAAATTCGTTGTCAGTTCAATGTGACTCTGACTCTCATTTCAATATTTTTTTCAATTCAAGGATAAGCAAACACTTATCCCTCATAGTCAAGTGAAATGCGAAACCTTCACAATATACGGACAGTTTGTAAAGGATTTTGCCCAATATTATTGCTTTTGAGTGTACATATCCCACCACGTTTTCAAAACGCCCCCGTATATAGGTCGCTTCAAGTGACATCTATCCAAGAACAACTTCTACAAAAAGGGTTCCAAGATTAGATCTCAGAATGTTTTCAGAAAGGAAATGGGAATTTTAACAAGGGTGGAAAAGTTTAATTTGGGGACGGGAAGCCGGATGTTTGGTATCAAAGATTTTGGGTGGGGGATTAGCGCTTTATGTAGAAGCGTGTCGTTGTTTCGCGAATATAAAAGGCTCGTAGCTTCGTTCGACAAAAGGGGAAAACGGTCGATGTTGGAAAAATTGTGATTCCCAGAAACAGGGTTTTGAGAAATTGGCATGCTTAGATTGAAATAAATAGGTAAAAAAACGGAAGAAATTGAATGAATGAATGAATGAATGAAATTAATTTATTCCAGAATGTGAATCCAACAACGTAAACACGGAATTCTTATGTATGTATTTGTTAATGGAAATATGGTATATGTATCAGGTACATAAATTAAATATGGGACAGCAACATTGGGGCAAATAACGTGACATAATATTTGTCTATGTGTACAAAATATTACGTTACTTTTTTGTTTGTTTAAATTTTGTTTATTTGATTAAGTGAACAAGTAAAACGCGTCAAACGCACCTTTAATACCTCTCAACTTTCAAATAAAATTTTCTTTAACCATAATGTACAGTCACCTGCAAACATGCTCTTATGGCTCTACAAATAAGATTGTGTCAGATATTTTTGTGGCCTTCGTTGAACATATTATTGTAGGTGACTTAACCAAATTTAAAACCTAAATCCACAGCGCAGACTTCGTCAAAAGAGTACTAAACAAACTTCGTCTAAATTCGTAAATTAGGGAAGACGGTGTGAATCCAGTTCCTGGACGCCAAGCCACTACTTAACTTACTAAACATACTAATATACATATATCCGTACACTCGAACACATTAGTCTCCTTTCTTAACCAATAGCATAATGGTTTCACTTGTCTCAACTTCCACCATCCATCTCCTTCTAAACTTGAGTAAAAACTACGAACTCAAACTGAACTGAGAGCGTTTGACCCGGAAATCCGTGCGAAGTTTGCCGTCTTTATAAAAACTTATCTCTGATTGGAAACCGTAACGAATCAAGTTACGGGAGATAGCGAATAATCTGGCTAACAAGTTTTGTCAGTGACAGAATAACAAAACTATACCCATCCCTTTTTGGGGATATACGTAGTAGTAGTACTAGCATGAGAAAATGACAGTATGATTATCTCTTACATACAGAGTTTGCAAGTGCATGCGATTCAATTTCGCCGCGTTTGCTTTTAACAGACAATGCTTTTTCAATATTTGAAAGCAATCTTGTAGATTTCTATTCAATAAAGAATCTTGATAAACTTGATATTTATACGAGGACCTTGTCTAAATTTAGAATACGTGATTTAAACATTTGAATTGAATTCAACATGAAACTGATGATTGTTAAGTAGTAAGCTTTTGATCAGTCAAGCTCTATCTAATATATATATATATATCGAGTTGCTTGGTTGAATACATTTGAACAAAGTTACGATAGTAGGACGTTTTTTTTTCAATATATTATACCTTTTTTCATATTTTATCAGAAATATTCCCATATTTAATGCAATTCAATTTTAACGTCTTATTTATACTTATTTGTTGCGTTCATGACTGCCTCAGGGTTCAAAACTAAGTCCTACATTGTTATTTTATTAGTACCTATTAATAACAATAACTAAACACAGAGACGCTGTAATCACCTGGTTATTAAATAATTATTTAAAACTTACCATTAACTGTATTAGTTTTCCTGATTACACATGATAATAAAAAAAAGCTTTTATTTCGGAAAAGATATCCATAGTAAATTAATATTAAGTATATTACAAAACGAATTCAATATAATAAGGTAAAACAAAATAAACATTAATTTTATTAACTGATAACATTAAGTAGGTAATTATACTTAAACAAAGGGTTGTGTGTCACTGTGAATCAGAAATTAACATGCTTGTCCTTCTTTACACCAGTATACCAAAAAAAGAGATGAGTAAGTAGTTATTTTTAAGCTCTAAATGTCTATAACTTGTACCACAACTAAACAAATTAGCGGTATGAATGCTCGCGATTGGCGCGAGTACTCCGCAATTAACTGCACTTGTGGTGTCTTCGTTGGGTCTTGGTTAAACCCATTTATTGGTAACTAGTGAATAGTAGTCGTACGGGAAATTACCGGGAATATCCGTATTAGAGGACAAGGAAATTTGATATTCAAGAGCTTGCACTTAGTCAACAGTGTGGTGAAATTCCAGATGAAAAAATAAAACAAAATTATTACGTACTTTAACGTGATAGTCAAAGTAACCCGTTATACTTATTTGTGTATTTTTTGCATGTAATTAATGTTACCACCCTCCCACCTAATTATTTTAGGTATGCTGCTGGTAGGTTTACCGCATTAAATAACGGGTTAGCACTACTTGACTAGCTCGTTATGATTTCGCGGATTAGCAAAGTTAATAATATTGATTTAATTAATATACACGGTGGCTATCGAAGAGGTACCTACTGAGCATGGCAGGAGAGAAGAGATGCCTGTTAGACACAACAGCTAACAGAAGGGGCAAGATGGTTGGCCACCTGATACGGCACGACAGATTGAGGGGAAAAGACGCAGAGGAAGGCTCACATATCTCAGCCAAATAAAAGATAGAGTATCTGTCGTGTCGTACGAGGGAGTTAAAAGGCTGGCCCAGCAATGAGAAGAGTGGCGATTACTCCACCGACATGTGCATAGCTCTTAAATATTGATGATTACATTTCCGCAAAGTAACGCCTGATTCTATTAATTAATATTTTAAAAATACCGGGAACATTCCGAGTAATGTTCCTTTGCACATCACTATTTCATACAACGTTCTCAGCTATGTTGAGTAGAGATGTCAGAAGCACCTCTGTTACTGTCGCGAGCTAATTTAAGCTAGGGTGTTTTGTTATTCCGATCGCGTATACATTTAGCTAAGTTTAGTTATCATATTAAGCATAAATTAATTTATAGCAGAAACGTTTGCAAGAGTAAAAACGGGACCCTATTAATAAGACTCCATCACTGTCCGTCTGTCTGTCACCAGGCTGTTTCTCATGAACCGTGATAGCTAGAGTGTTGAAATTTTCACAGATGTATTTCTGTTGCTGCTATAACAACATATACTAAAAAGTACGGAACCCTCGGTGGGCGAATCCGACTCGCACTTGACCAGTAGTTATGAGTAAACTTGTCATTTCTCATTGCCTAGCCAATGGCAAACTTCACCACTAAAATAACCGTCAGTTAAGCTAACTCTAGTTCTAACCACAACCTGGGTTAGTGCAGTCCTCGTTAGTGGTTAGGCAGATTATTGGCTGCGAAACGTTGAATGTCTCCAGTGGACTACGTAAAAAAATATTGGTAGAGAATGCCTAATGACATTAAGTTCACCTTTTATACATGAAGTTTTTCGTTTGTGCAATAAAGTTTAGCTTAGAATTTACAATGATATTAAAATTGATGACTCACTAGTTGAATATTGCTCGACAAGTTCCCGGTGAAGCTCCTCGTCGTGGAACGAAAATATGTACACGTATAATACGTATATGAAAATCAGCTTATTTTTGTTTTGTTTTATTTTATTCTTGTTGGTTTCCCTGAAAACCAGCACCATATCTTATAGGCATCCATTTTGGCATTAGAATGTATTAGAATAAGATGGTATTATAGGTTGTTTTATTTTACACCAAATTAACTAGAGCTAAACCAAGAATATTCTGCAGAAATTTTGATAGCACACAGGTGTTATTTTAAACGTCAAACTTCTATGAAATTATGATTATTATAAATAACACTGGCACTTCGTGTGCTATCAAACTGCACAACGGGACTTAATCGCGTATTTAAGTTTTAAGATTTACCTCCGACGTTTCGAGGACGGCGTTGTCCCCGTGGTCTCGGAGAAGACTGGCTCAAGTTGACATCAACATCTTCTAGCCGCGCGAGTTTTTCGAACTACCCGCACTTGGTCTTGTTTATCAGTTTGAACGTTTTGCGCACTAGGGATGTCACTCTGTCGACACACAACACTAACGATATTCGATTTATCGACTTAAATACGCGATTAAGTCCCGTTGTGCAGTTTGATAATGTTTAATAATCGTGAAAGTTTAAAACTTCGTGTGCTGTCAAAAATCACTGCACTGCCGTGTCTATTTTTTTTTCGCATAATTGAATAGTTTTCATTTTATTCGAATTAAATGGTTCCGCATGATCAACTCTTCCATACTATAGTGGTCACACGAAGTCATGTAAGTCAAGTTACATGACATACGCAGGATCAAACGTGACACGTATTACTTGACCAATATTGTTGTCGTATAAACCAAGCGCTCGGCCAGTCATGCCTAACTCCGGAAACTTAAGAAACGATGGTGATATTTTGGTTGTATCAGACATGCAACTCAAGGTATTTGTGCCTGACGCCATCGGCAAAAAAATGAAGTTACATGAGTTAGTCATATGCTTTTCTCAGTAAATAATGAAGATTTTCAAAATTTTCTTTTAGAAGACGATGGTGATATCTTTAATGGTTTTTAAGATGATTTAGACTGGTTATCCGTCACTCATGTAACTCGAGTTAACGGAGTTAGGCGTGACACGGCAGTGCAGACTTTTCTTGGTCTAACTCTACCTATTTCTATTTCAAAATTAAAAGAAGGTGCTGTACATCCTTCATCTATTAGTAAAGGGATCTGTACTATGATACGACTAATGATTCAGTTCTAATTGTCGCTTGTTCCTAACATTAGAATTGTGTAGATTTCAGTTGGTTTTGGTTTATTTCGACCATCACAAACACGTTTACCATTCGATTTCAGCTTTGGTCATTGCTTTGTTAACAATGTTCTATTTGACTTTGTAAACGTGATATTACTGAAACATGGGATGTAGGCAGCCTAAATTAGGTCACTTGGTATTACATGGGCCTTTACAATTGCATATATAGTAACATACGTACAGGTAATATACAAATAACAATGTAGCATACCTAATTGGTTTGAGATAGAAACAAAACGATAATCTTTTCTGCTTTGTCCTAAAGTTGGTAGAGAATGCCTCAAGGCAATAAGTACGACTTTTGCATATCAACTTATTCTTTTGTGCATTTTAAGTCCCGAATGAAATAAATGTTTAAAAAATTGGGGCATAAGTGAAGCGTTGCATGTAAAAAACCTGTTTCACTTTTTGCATAATGCTCAGATTACAACTAATATTGTATCAGGATTTGTATTAATTTAACTAATACTATACCATTAAAAATCTGAAATAATAATATCTAAAAAATCATACACAAAACCAGATGTATAAATATTTAAGATTAATATTATCTCTTGCTGACGATGACGTAATTCACTCCTTTTCATAAGTTATTATACTCCTAATAAACGATAAGCTCATCAAATACAGCTAAATATTTAACGCCAAAGAATGCTTTCCCTAAAAAACAACTGAACAACACTCACAATATACATTTTGAATTACTAAAACTCCCTTTCAACCACAATTCCCACACTAAGACATTTGTGGTCAGAGCGTCCCACGGGATCATCTTACATCAATGGCGATGGAAATCTATTTGGATTATTTGTGTTAATGATATCGTATTGCATTAATGGAATTAATAATAGGACGCTTGAAATTTCGGGGATAATTATTTCAGGACCGAGCGGTCCTTAACGACAAGTCAATGACGTAACTGACGCCGGTTTTGTATTAGGAGACGACGTTTCGCATAAAGGTATTTAGTTGGTTTGGAGCGTTATAATTACATAGTTTGGGACTATAAATTTAATTATGGCATCGAGTCGATCTTACAAACTTGTACAGCAATTACTGCGTTATGCTTGTGAACAGAATAAACTATAAATAGAACACAAAGATTACGAGTTTGGTTTGTTATAAACAGTAATATTTGAAAATTTTGTAATAAAGAAAGTGGTTTTAGTTTCAGACAAAGATTTTGCTGCAGTAATAACGACTTTATTGTTCGTATTATAAGACATACGTTACGATACAATCGTACAGATATGGTTTTTTAAAGCGAAATTATTTATGTAAGAGAAAGAAGGATGAGGAAAATAGAACATAAAAAATATAGTAAAAATGTTCTACATAACATTTCTTCACATGAAATGTTCTCCTTACAACATATCATACAGAGAAATAGGACTGAAAATCAGTGTTACCCAGACTTACATTACTTAAATCAAGCCAGTGAACCATAGCCGCCTAACCGTCGAAAACATTTCCAACTAGCAGTTTAACCGTCAGATAAGTCTCGGTTAAATTTAGACGGCAATTATTCGCACAAAGTTCTCTCAACTACCCGTAACTCCCATCAGTTTAAGAAGGATTTTGAATTATTCCAAGAAAATAGAGGAAATTGTGGCGAAGTAGTTTTTTGTTGAAGCTCTTGAGGTTTAAATGCCTTTGGAAAGTAGGTAGTTAAGTAGCTCTTAGCAAAGCTTATTTTTTCTTAAAATTTGAGGGATCAACACTTTGGGAAACGGAATTAATAATAATCGGACTAAAAAGTACACTAAAGTGATTAAAACTGACTTTCTTTTAATTCCTTTGTAAATGTATTGTAGTTTTGAGAATACGTATCCAATTTGAGAAAGGAACAATATATAATTATATTGACATAAGAAAACCCAAGTAACTAGAATTCAAAAGAAGCTGACATTTATTTCCAGAAAATAAAATATAATAATAATACTACACCCAAATTCGGAAGCAAACTTAGACAACAAATGGCAAGTTTAGATTGGAAGACAAAAATTACTTCGCAGTCTTGGTGCTAACAAAAGAAATGCGACACGTCTATTTGAAGACAATGGACTCTATCCAAATGTGTATAAGACACATTTCCCTTCGCAGCGGACAGTTACAAATGCTTTATTATTACTAGTTGCTAGAATTTTAAATGGAAACGCGGAAACTCCAACTTTAATTGTTTCTCTGTAATATATTCCGAAGGGCAGAAGCTCTTTCTTGGGGCTAATTCTGCTTTAAAAATTTGATAGGTTTTAATCTCAATTTAAGTCGTGTATCAGACATCTCAAGCGAACCAATAAAAGTGCGAGCGAAAAACCTTATCAGGCGACTCCCGATTGCATTTCGTCAGCAACAACCAGTGTGAACCGCCAACGCTGATTGGTGCTCAAAGTCAAGGTCGTATCAAAACAAGACGAAACCCATATTCAATTCTTAGAACACAATCGGCCTCCTCGTCTTGGCGGTTTTGAATACATAATGGTAATGTTTGGGAATGCTGCGATAAGCATGGTTAAATAAGCTAAGGGAAAATCCATTTTATGTCATCCATGGATTTAAGAATTAGCATGACTGTATTAGCAGGAATTTGATATTGTTTCTGAAACGGACAATTACAAAAAATCCTAACAGAATATATTTTATTTGTATCATATCAAGATTAATACTTAGTCGAAATGACTTAACATTTTAACAAATTGTACCTTGGGACGATTAAATTATTGTACAATATTCTTTCCTACTATTTCTATTTACTAACTGTTTTATTTAAATAACTCTCTATTGACTTTTACTAAGCATAGAGAATCTGACGGTTGCCTCAAGGAACAGTCTTAGGCATAAATTATATATCTTCAATAATGTTTATCCCATCAAAAGCTTAAGACTAATCATCACAGGTCAAGAAGGGAATACAGTAGGCCTTTTTAACTCTCTTAAGACAAAAACCATTAGCCCTCTTCATGGTAGGGTGCCCCGTTCCGCCCCGTGCCGCTCCCACGGCTCCGTGTGAATTGATTTCAATATCATTTCTATTATCCGTCTTACGCAACTGGTTTGGTGGTTTCGTTAATGAGGATTTTGGAGCAGATGTATACGTTTGTTGTTTATAACAAGCAGCTACTTGAGGTTATTCGTCTATAGGATTTGCATTTACGTTTGGCATTTGCGTCTCATTGTCGGTAATTTATTTGCTCGTTGGTTGTTGCTCTTTTTTTTAATAACTAAATCCCGACATATATTTTGAATTTCATTTGTAGCCTATTTAAATAAATCTACAATTATTAAAATAGAATAATTAAATTGATTTTAAAGTAGGTCATTTATTTTAATTATTGAATTAAAGAAACACTACGGAGTGTTTATTTACCATAATTCTTTATATGTAACTGCCTTTGAATCTGTCGTTTATTCTTTTATACAAAAAAAGAAAAATTTTATTAGGAGGTCCAAACTTTCTTTGAAGTGAGAGAATACAAAACCGTAGTCTAATATTGGCTCAATCTTTTGTCCTCTCACAAAAGTATCGTAATGTTCTGAAGAAACTTGACTACTTATGGTTTTATTCCGATACTTAAATTCAATAATAACAAAGAAAAATACTCGTAGAACATTTTGTAGACAATAATATTTTTTATCATTACTTGGTTATTCGGTACTTATTTTTTTATTTCTAAATCAAATTTTAGTCTTATATCGAGTACATTTTAGTACCTATAGCTATAGTATCTGTAGCTCATTATGAAGTTATATGTTGAGTGTTGACCCTTGTACTAATTAGTAACATCTGAAATTAAATAAACATTGATAAAAAGTTAGTTATACATTTTCCATGATTAAAATATATCTACTTTTTGCTTTACGTCTTTTAATGTTCAAAATTAAAACTTTCTATTTGCCTATTTAAATATTCGAGTGAAATGTTGCGAGTTCTTTCATCTTAAAGGTCAGACGGCTCGGCATTTACCTGCAAATATTTGTTTAGTACAAAAGAGGGCAGTGGGTGTTCGCTTCAGGTTGTCATGTAAAGATGAAACGATATTTGTTGAAGTTTTATGGCTAAATTTTTTTTAAATTTTAAGCAGTACGACGCAAAACAGATTTTGTTTCATCTCCTATCTAGTTCTATAGCGGCGGCTTTTAGTCTCCTCAACACATATATTTTCTCTTTGTATTAATGTTATTATATCTTTGTTACAGAACCAGTGGCCGTATGTCCGAAAACATCTACTCGTTCAAAGCAGACGCCTCCGACAATAAGGCTCGGTATACATGTGAGGCGAAAAACGTCATGATCAGCAACACTTTGAAGGCTGAAATCGATCTTACTGTCCTATGTAAGTATAATAGATATAATAGATTTAGATTTTTTTTCCTAGCCTATTTGAGTGTCCCACGGCTGGGCAAAGGCTTCTCCCCTTAATTTCCATGACTCCCGATTTGGTGTTTCCTCCGGCCAATTATTCAGGAAGCTGTCCAGGTCATTTAGAATTAACCAGAACAAAATGTATCCCATATTAACCTATAAATTAAGTATACCTTAGAGCCGTTAGAGCACTAAAAGAGAAGCACATAATCTTGATATGAAGCCCATTAATAGGGCATGAAAATTGTAGTTACCGTAAATTCAGGTAACTATAGTCCTATAATAGAATAATTATTTATTAATTCTTTATTTCAGATAAATTGTATCCATAGAATTGTTAGTTTGGCTTATGACTACGTTAGTTACTTACTACTACTACTACATTAAATAACTATTTAATTATTATTAGGCCAACCCAAAATTTCAGGAAGGTACAATCCACCCTCTCTGCTATGACCTTAAGTATACTGTTGTGACTGCCCCGCACCCGACACAACAGAGACGCTATTCGTTTACGCCGGATGGCATAGAAGTTATCAGTTCGTTCCGCGGCGAACATCCCTGAAGCGCTGCAGTAACGGGGCAGTCCCAACAGCATCCTGAAGGCGTCGTTATATTGGATTCGGAGGGCGTTGTATGCCTTTTGACTGCTCGTGTAAAATACTTGACAGTACGCCTTGAAAAGGGTAATTTTGACTTGTTTCGAGCAGCGAGCAAATCTACGGGCCAACATGTTACTCCGCACCGCCAGCGCCCTCCTTTCCCTTTCAATGTCGAGGTCATCTTTCAAATTTTCACACAGGATGTGTCCCAAGTATTTAAATTGTGTAACTCTTTCCAATGATTTACCATTCAGTTGTATTTTATGGTACACATTGGGATTCATCCTGTGTGACCTGAAAACCATATATTGACTTTTACCGGCATTGTAAATAAGTCCATGTTTTTTCGCATATGACTCGCACGTTTTCAGCATTTGCCTGAGAGCACATACCGAGGGGCTCAGCAACACCATGTCGTCCGCGTAGCTAATATTATTGACGCTAACTCCATCTACATGACAACCCACATGCATGTTGCTGAGCTCCTCGATCAGACCGTTAACATACAAGTTGAAGAGCTTAGGGGAGGTCAACCCCCCCTGCCTCACCCCGCACTCCAACCTGTATGCTCCCGACAGTGAGTCATTCCATTTAACGTAGTTAAACTGATTATTGTACCAATACTTAAGAACACCTATGACTCACGTGGTACACTCGTGCTGGCTAGCTTATCCCATAGGATACCATATGACACCAGATCAAAGGCCTTGGAGAGATCCAGGAAGCATGCGTACACCGGTGTACTCCTGTCGGTATAGTACTTGACGGTATGCTTTAGACTCAGAATGGCCGTCTCGGTTGACACCCCCTGCTTGAACCCAAACTGTGCATCGTGCAAGTCTAGGTATTTACCGAGACGGCAGTCAAGCAGACCGTCCAGCACCTTTGCTATAATCGTGGCCAATGAAATGGGTCTATAGTTTCCTTTATCAGAGAGATCATCGGTTTTGTTTTTAACTATTGGCACAACGATCGTTTTTAACATATCATGCGGCAAATACGAGTGACTAATACACATCGAATAGAACATGGCTAAGACTCTCGGCATGTGCGCACCAGCCATCTGCAGATGCTCGATGCTGAGACCATCATGCCCAGGTGACTTACCTCTAGTCATATGAGAAATTATATTTGACACTTCTTTGACAGTAAAACCTGTCACCTTGACATCCGGAGGAACCTCAGCATCGAGCGCCGGCAGCGTATGCCCCAACGGCGATTGCACCATAAAGTGGTTTTTAAACATATCCGCAATAGTTTTAGCATCACTATTTCCGTCAACAGCCGCTGGCAAGCCAGGTAGAATATTCAGGTCGTTTGTACATTTCCAAAATGTTTTAAAATCATTTTTTGACCGATGTAAGGCTATTGTGTCCATCTTAATTTGGTCTTGATGGTTTTGACACCATCTCAACCTAGATTTGAATAGCTTCCGACTTTCACACATTTCTTTATACACATAACCTGTCATAGGTCTTCCGTGAAGTACCCACAACTGGAACTTCAACCTGGCCCACCTGTGGGCATCGCTAACGTGTTTGTTCCAACCAGTTATATACCCCTTTTTTCTATTGACCGTTTTTTTGGAAGTACTTTTTGATGCATCGGTTAATATATCTATTATTTGTTTATATAACCCGTCTATTATAAAACGATGTCCATTATTACTACAAAAAGTATCACAACAATTAGTAAATTCTGGAGGAAAATCTATATCTTTCATTTTTTTATTACATATTTCACGATATTTGGCTATTTGATCGGGCTGCCTAACACCCCACTTTACATTATTACACTTTGATTCACTAATTAACACTTTTTGCATATTTACGTCCAAAACACATTCTAACTCAATTGGAAAATGGTCCGACCAAAAAACGTCGTTATGTATTTTTACCCCTCGTATAGTATTGAGGATACTTTCTGATACTAAACAGTGGTCCAGCCACCGTTTCGACCCGTGAGCATCACTCATAAACGTGTAACTGTCCGAGCCTAGTCCTAACGTTATAATATCCGCACAGTATAGGCTTTGCTCCGTACAAAAAGTCAAAAGTTCCTTACCAAATTTTTCCCCTGGATGTGCATTATAATCACCCAGCACGAAAACAGATTCCACATCATAATTCTCTATTATTGCACTTACTTCGCCGAGACACTGTGTAAACTCCGGTAGATTGTCACTTGCGTCAACTGGCATGTAAACACTCATAGTAACTAGGTGGTGATCTTTAACGCACGCTTTGATCGCAGCTATACGTGGATTACCGCATTCAATCACTGACACTGAATCAAACAGGTTATTACGCCACAGAAGCGCCACTCCTCCGTAGGGCCGACCGCGCAAGATTCCTGCCGATGTGTCCACCGCTGAGGTACCCGTGTAACCGAAGTCCTTATGAATGGATCCTAGGTATCCTAGGTCGTGTTTTAACAACCACGTTTCTTGGAGAGCTACGACATCGGCGAACTCGCATAATGATCGTACACACTCGACGGATCGCTTAAGCGATTTACAATTAAATGACACTAGTTTGGTAGAAATTGATTGACTTTTACTTCCCATTTATTTATGTTTAAATTTGCCTTCAGAAACAGTCTCCCGTGAATCCGGCCTACTGTTGTTTCTATAAACATACTTGCGAAACTTTATACCGTCTGGCCATAAGTTGTCACTTAAAAACACTTCTAACTTGTCTTTGTTTACATACAACTTATAGGCTTTGTCCCATTTCTCTTTCCTCATTTGGATCATTTCGAGTGTAACGTCTTCTTGCGTTTTATTTTTAATATACTGCGCGATGTCAGAGGAAGACGTGGCCGGGTCCACATATGTGATAAATAGCGGTATTTTTGGGCACGCAGCTTTAAACTTTCCAGTGGGACTGATTATAGCTGTACCGGTTTTACCTATAAAGCGGTTTTTAGACTTCCGAGATCGCACGAGAGTCCAGGTCTTGTCTTGAATAAGAATAATTTATTATCTTAACAGAATACATGGTAAAAGTTGCACAAATGTTGTCCTGTGTGTCCGAAACTAGGCTGAGCCTGTATCTTGGGACCCACCGAGCCGGTTCTACATAAACATTTTACCCAATGATACACTAGGATGTAGTATAACAAATTATCTAATAGCTAAAGTACTCTACATTTTACCTTATAAGGTTAAGAACTAGGACAAATACAACTATGGTCCAGTTTTTAACGTCGATTATTAACGAGCCTTGTTGATTTGTACTGGTACTCGTTACGTTTATTTTGAGGTTAGATATACTAATAGTGATTCTAAATTAGAACATAATTTGAAAAATATTGACACATATTTTACTGGAACTTGAATTTGGACCATAGTTTTAAGTTGTGGACTAAAGTTAGCTGAGCTTACGGTAAGCGGTACCAATAACCTATTACCAATAAAATATTTTAGCAATTCTGTAAAATTCTTGACAACACAATGCCCTTTTAACGCCACTCCTACTCGTAAATATAATAAATACTTCACTACTTCTTTTAGCTAAGTCTTATAAGAAAACGTAAAAATAGATTTATGTTCGGACTTCGAAAGATTTTGAGCGATCTTTCTACATGCCACTCACCTGATTCTTTATTTATACGCATTTCATGATTCGAACATCCCAGTACTCTGAGACCCGATAAAATTTTGGACTGTCGTGGTCTCAAAGTAAGCGGCGAAGCGAGACGTTGGTTTAATATTGAACCTGGGGATCAATTCTGAAATAAAAACTTAACTGTCTTGCTATTAGATTGAAATCGTTTTTGTGAACGATAACAAAGGTGTGCAAGTGAGACTCGGATTAAGATTGAATTGGAATTAGATGAAGATAAGTAAAATGAAGTCCTTGATTCACTTTACATCCTGAATGGTTGGCTAAGTGGGTCAGTAAATGTACGGTTTTAACTTGAGAGGGAAGCGGAAAGTAAATTAGGTTACTAATGTTTATTATGCCTGATTAAAATTCTTATTAACCAAAGTTTGTCTTGAAGATTTTTGTGAAACATATTTTTTGGATTTACAATAGAAGATCTAACTGAAAGAATTTGTATATTTTTGAAATAGAAGATATGTTTTGACTAATATGATGTTGAATACAAAAAAGACTAAAACACACGAATTAAGTGAGACTACAATTAAACTCATGGAAGAAAGAAAAGCGATCATCTCAGAAAAGAATAATAAAGACAGGAAGAAGATATCTAATCTTAGCAAAACAATAAGAAATAACATGAGGAATGACAGGAAGTTAAAAAGACTACGAACTATAGAGGAGCATATAATAAGAACAGGCGGTACTAAGAAAGCGCTAAAAGAGTTAAGGGAAAAAGGAAAGGAATGGATTCCCAAACTGAAAAAGGCAGAGACAAACCTCACTAACCGAACAGAAATCCAGAAAGTAGCAACTGAGTACTATCAAGCCCTATACAGCAAAGAAAGTTCAAGCCCAGATCAAGAAAACGTTGAACCACCGACCGGAGCCTTTCCACTGCATGAAAGCGATGTGGTACCACCTATACTTGTACAAGAGGTCAAAAAGGCAATAAACTCTCAGAAGCTAGATAAATCCCCTGGACCAGATAAAATACCCAATGCACTTATGAGAGGAACAGTTGAAGAACTTAGCCGAATCCTAACAGTGGTATTTAACGAAATTCTAAGAACAGGGATAATCCCAAACCAATGGGGAGAATCAGACATCATCTTGATCCACAAAAAAGGTGCGAAAGACAATATCAGCAACTACCGGCCAATAAGCCTCATGTCAAAGATATACAAAGTTTTTGCTAAGGTGTTACTAGAAAGAATATCAAGAACACTAGACGAATGCCAACCAATCGAACAGGCTGGATTTAGGAAAGACTATAGTACAATTGATCATATCCATACAGTAAAACAAGTAATTCAGAAGTATAAAGAGTTCCGAAAGCCTTTGTTCATAGCATTTATCGACTACTCGAAAGCGTTCGATAGCCTTAACCACACCTGTATATGGACAAGCCTGCAACAACAAGGAGTACACGAAGTATACGTAGAAATTATCCGAAGGATATATACAATCAGCAAAAGCAGAATTAGACTAGAATCAACTGGCAAAAACTTCCCTATACAAAGAGGTGTCAGGCAAGGTGACCCACCATCACCAAAGTTATTCTCCGCTGTCTTGGAACAAATTTTCAGGAAACTCGAATGGGAACACCTTGGCCTCAACATAAATGGCACACGCCTAAACCACCTCAGGTTTGCCGACGACATAGTCTTGTTTGAGGAAAACCCAAAAGAACTAGAATGCATGCTATTGGATCTAGCAAAACAGAGTGAGGCAGTGGGACTGGAGCTTAACTCAGACAAGACTAAATTGATGACAAATTCTAGGAGACAAGAAATTGCAGTTAATGGATTCAGTCTGGACTATGTTGAAGAATATGTATATCTAGGTCAAATAATATCATTCAAGAACCAAATGGATAAAGAAATTGAAAAAAGAATAGCATCCGGCTGGAGCAAATATTGGTCACTCAAAGAAATCATGAAAAGCAACCTTGGTATACGGATAAAAAGCAAAACTTTTAACACATGTGTGCTTCCATGTCTAACCTATGGCTGCGAAACTTGGTCTCTTACTAAAAAACAACGAGATAAACTTGCAAAGTGCCAGAGAGCTATGGAGAGGAGCATGCTCGGTGTAAAATTACAGGATAGAAACCGCAGCTCTGACATAAGAACCAGAACAAAAGTGACAGACATCCTCACCCACATAGACAGGCAAAAATGGAGGTGGGCAGGCCACACTATAAGATGCAAAACAGAGAAGTGGAGCCAAAGAATTCTCATGTGGCACCCTACAGATGGATCAAGATCGCAAGGCCCTCAATTAACACGATGGGAAGACGAAATTATACTCACAGTGGGACCACTCTGGACAAGGGTGGCAAGAGAGAGGAAATACTGGAAGGAGTTGGAGGAGGCCTTTGCCGACAGGCACACTGAACCAAGAGACTTCATATAAACATTCAAAACTAAAAACCAACAATCATGTTCAGAATAAAGGGCTATATAAATAAATAAATAAATAAAATATGATGTTGATAAATGAGTTTGAGGTAGGTATCCTTCAACTTTTTATAGTTGATAATTATAGAAAAAAAACCTATAAAGACTCATACCAAAAAAGATAAATTCAATCATACAAAAAATTTCATGTAATATAAACCGACCGAATTATACTCAAATCTATGGATATTTGTTATGTCCCTTCAAGAGAAATTTTCTGTACAGAGTTTTTCAACCGTTCATTGCTCAATGTATTTCATGTGTACCCAAACAAGCGATGATTTGTTCTGCAATCCTTTATATCTTACACATTTCCTTCGATGATTGGTTTCTTTGTCAAATCAGAACTTGAGCTCGTTGGGAAGGGTCTATATGTAATATTTTGCAGTGCTATTTTATTTTGGGTCTTTTAAAATGAAAGTAGGTAAATCTTTTTTTTTAAAAGGAAGATTACCTTTTTATTAGATACAAATTCATCGAGCTTTTATATTATTGAATTTGGATTTGTCTGAAACTATTGTCGCTATAAAGGTAAATATTGGTTTCAATTCATTAGTTATGAAAATAGGAGTAATGTAGGTACCTATATAAGAAAAAAAAATGGTACCTAAAAGAAAATAAAGGAAGACACAGAATGGAAGTAAGTGACCACAAATAATGTACAGCTAGTACGAAAGATACAAATGCTTCACTGACACTTGCACACACACGTGAAGTGCAAAATCATGAATTAAAAGAAACATAAAGAATGTATGATTTTGCTTTCAAATCGCACTGGGCGATACCAACATTACGAGTAAAATTTGTATAGGAAATAAACCCTGAACTCAAATATATTACATGGATATGTATTAAATGTAGTCAAATGTAAAGTATAAATGACTAACATAAATTTGCTAGATAGGTACCGGGTAAAATACTCCAGACAGTAGGTACACAAACAGTGTGAGCGACAAAGTTTGGAATCGTCAATATTTTCCTAAAGTCAATCTACGAAACCATTCAGTTAGCGATGGTGATCTTTGGTGACAAGTTTTTAGGGCTCCTCATTGAGATTTCTATAAAATTAAGCTAACATTTTATTTGCAGAATTTGTTCTTCTTATTTCATCATTTAATTTTCAACCAGCAGCCTTACCACGACTATCTCAGCAGTGTCAAACTGACGTATTCGCTAACGTCTGCGTAACTTACTTTCTATACACGATGGCTAAAAAAATAACTGCATTACCGTTGCCAGGGAGGTTTTGGGATTATACTGAGCAACTTTTACTATGAGACCAACCCCGAAATCGCGCCTCCCATAGAAAATGGACCAGCCAAAATGTATGAAAAAGCCAAATTATTTTTTCGCGATTTCGGGGCTGGTCCCATAGTAAAAGTTGCTCAGTATAATCCCAAAACCTCCCTGGCAACGGGAATGCAGTTATTTTTAGCCAACCTGTATATCTCGCTCGCAGTATAATATACATATATGCGAGTACGATGCATAGAAAGTAAGTTACGCACACACTAGCGAATATGTCAGTGCCAAACTGGTGGTAACCGTAGGTACAGATTTATTTACATGCTTTGAGTCCCCTTGATCCTCATCTTGAGGTTACTATACTGCCCTGCTAAGCCGAGTGGCGCTATCTCAAACGAAAATGCATTGCTAATGTATACTTTAGTTTCTATAACTCAGAATTCCATTTTCAAAATTATTTGTTTTTGAGATAGCGCTGTTCGGCTTAGGAGGGCAGTATAGTTTAACAAATTTAATATTGCTGTTACAAAAAGAGACCAAACGGCGTTAGATATAGCCTGCTCACTTATTTTTAAGCACCTTATACGCTCGGATACATCTGGTGGCGACTGTACCACGCGATGTACCTAGTCTTATAAAAAAAAAACAACCAATAAAATAAAACTCAATCACAACCCCCAACTTTTCATCCCGGCTCGCACTTGGTCCGTTTTTTAAGTAAATTCTCGAAGTTGGACGCGTCGATGGACTTTGAAAAGAAATTAAAACTTCAGATTTGCGTTGAACGAAAATAAATGTCAAATCGACGACTCCGAGGCGATTGGCGTTATTTTTTTAAGGAGTTTATCAAACTTTTTTTATCAACACTTAAGTTGTTATAGCAATAAATTTGGGCCCAGAGTGCTGCCTTGGGGAATACCTGGTATTTATTTAATGATTCAGGCGGTGAGTGTCTGGATTTCGTTTGTTTTTAAAATAAAAGAGAAATTACTTCGTAAGTCAATATAAAAAATAATATTTTATTATGAATCTGACTGAATGACTATTTTTGATCAACAATTCTGAATTGAAGTGTATTCGTGACACACGCTTTTGACATACAGTCGCCATCAGATATATCGGGGCGGATAAGGCGCTCACAAATATCTGAACACGTCTCTATTGTCAAGGCGTTAGAGTGCGTGTTCAAATATTTTTGAGCACCTCGGACGCTCCGATATATCTGATGGCGACTGTACATTAGAAAAAACTACATGAATATGTATAGTACAAATCAGTGTGTATGTATGTAAATACTTGATCGCACATAAGAAAGGCGGAAATCATAACAAAGACGAATGTACAAAGTCTAACTTATCCTTCACCATCACATTATAAGTATATCTTAAATCTATACAACTATCCTAAACAGAATACTCAATTCCGTTTGTTAGCGGAATGCCTGATGCTTATTGACATTAACATTAGTCTGATTCTGCTGAATTATACCTTAATCACATTCTGATTGTACCTACTGTAATCAAGGTTCGTTACTATTTTAACTCACAAGAATCTGAAACTATTTATGGGCTCGACACTATAACGAATATTGACATTACTTTGAAGGAATTATATTTTTAGTGATAGTGTAGGGATTGTCATGAAGGAAGCACGGCAAGCAATGAAGTTTATTTAAATATCTTCCCTCAGTATTGGAGTTATGTATGTAATGATACTAGAAATGACATTACTACTGACTGTGAATTGATAAGAATGATGGAATCAGAAATGACAGAAAGAATGACGGAAGATAATGAAGTTATTACACTATTTTGATATTTTGATGTAATGACAAAATAATGTCATTATACTTATATTGAGAGAACGCAATTTATTTAATAAAGTATCTATTAATAATAATAATAATAAATTCTTTATTTACGACCATCGAGGATCATTTGTGTTAGTAATATAAATAGTGTTATCCTAGTGTTAGAACTACATAACTATCCTTAAAATAACTATATTTATTTATTTATTTCTGCGTGCGTGTATCAAGCAGCAGTTATTCAAGTACAGGCAATCGATTCTGCCTGCCAACATTCTCAGAATGCTGTTGGAGCTGGCCCTCACTCTGCGCACAAGGGATGTAGCTCGCTTGCGCATGGTGGTGTAGAAGCAGTCTACTCGCGCCTGCGCGAACATCCCCGATGCACTACAGAATTTGGGCAGCCCCATCAGCACTCTGAAAGCGCTGTTATATTGAACACGCAGAGCGCTGTACCGTTTATGAGTATAATCAGCCCACAGGTTGCTATTGTGTGGTTAAATTTTCTGAAATAAAACGATGTATTTGACCGGATTATTTCGCGTATAATTAATTTAAAATACATCCTGCGTTCCGAACCCTTTACAGCAGTCAACGTTCGTGGTCAACGGGTGACTCATTCCATGAATTACTCTCGCGGTAACCAAAGACTATAAGTATTGTTAATTTTAACTGTAAATTTTTTTTTAATGAACATATTGATATTATCCGAGCATTCAAACCTTTTTTTAATTCAGGAGACACATAACCAGCTTTTATAGTAAAGAATTAATGGCATTGACACAAGACATATTTTCTCCTGGCTTTTGAGAAAGTTAATTCTCTTCGACTGTTATTCGGATAAAGCACTTATCATCGAGAACTTATAGTAATCCCCAGTTCAAAGACAATTTGCCCTAATGAGCAAGTCCTTGAGACATCCTCCGTAAGTTTATAAGATTGAAATGTAGATATCGAATATAAAATGAATGAGAATGATCTTTTCAACATAGTAAATATTCTGAGGCTTACAAAATTAGTGCTCGAACAAGGTAAAGCTTGAAGTCTTTAAGTTCGGACCTAAAGGTCAGGTGTGACTTGGGGACTAAAATATCGGGTAAAAAAGGCATGTTATAATGTTAGAAACTCAGAATTTTTTCGAACTTAGTATCCTTACTTTAGTAAGGTAACAACTAAGAACTTAACAGCCTCTTAGCCTAGTCAGTATAGACCCTGCCGGGCGTTTTCTAAAATAAACATTGAAAACCTGATTCTTTCAAATCTGGACATACTTGGGCTCATTCTATTCAGAATCGATAGCATTCTCCATCCTACCATTAAAAAAAGATGTACCAAAATGTCCATTCCATTAGGTCATGTTTTAGTGTGAATAATTTTTTCACTTGTACGTGCGTGACGTAGTGGAAAGTACAATTTTCATACAAATTTTTGGGTCATTTTTTTAGCATCGGGATTGAATATGCTTGATTCTGATTTGAACGAACCCAAAAACACCAGGATGTGTGAAAATCGGGTTTTAATAATCATTTTAGAAAACCTACCTACGAACCGGGGGTTAAAGGGCATTTATTTGTGTTTTCATCAGAGATATTTGTTCCTGAGGTATGGATATTTTCGATCTATATAATATATATTATATATCGACGTCTAGTACCCACAACACAAGCCTTATCAAGCTTACCGTGGAGCTATGTACTTAGATTGATTTGTGTAATAAATATTGTCCCATAATTTAAAATCTAACCTACCGTTTTCTTTCTTCCACAGTCGCCCCAGCCCACGTCACCATCGCCGGCCCCACAGAAGCCAGGGTAGGGGATCCGGTACCCTTAACCTGCAGCACGGCCCCTTCCAACCCTGCCGCTGACATTAAGTGGCTGGTGCTAGGCAAGCACCATAAGGAAGCTAGCAATCGCACTGTTATATCGCCTGAAGGTGAGGGTTTAGGTGTTTTACTTGCTTCGATTGGTAAAAACCAGTTAAATAATTTGTGACTTCCCAGGTAAAGGTACCTTTTGGCGGTTGGCGTTTACGCTATTATTAACGCAGCTCCAATACTATTGCGGTGATCTGCGACGTAAGCGCCAGCCGCCATGAGGTACCTATTCTCATGGAACGTCACATTTCATCATAATTTCATTTATTCTTGAGCTTACCTTGGAGCTAAGTAAATTTGTGTAAAAATGTCCAATAATATTTAAATATTTATTTATCATCATCATCATCGTATCATATCTAGATCGCCCCCTGCTGAGCATAGGCCTCTCTTCGAGTACGCCACTTATCCCAGTTCGGAGCCAATCTCATACAGAGGTGACCCGCAGTTAGCTTAGAATAAATTTAAAAGTGGAAAAACTGCCTGTGTGACTTGAACTCACGGCCTCCGGATCGATACTCCAGCGTGCTACCAACAGCCACCAAGACCTCATCCACAGCCAGCGAATCTTGGGTGAGTTCAAGTCCCACCCTAGGCAGTAATTTTTCCACTTTTAAATTTATTCTAAGCTTGAAAAATTCTTTTTTTTAAATTCTAGGTGGCTGGATCACAACGTCGAACATAACAGTGACAGTGGAAAGAGACAGACGTTCCATCGTCGTCGTCTGTCACGGTATCAACGCGCAGCTGACCGAAAACGTCGTCGCTACTCACACTATCAACGTGCTATGTAAGTACATCCAATATTAAAGTGTCCTTACTTGTCCTATCGTGTAATGTAAACAAACACTTCTCGAAGACATTATCACACTTCTCTCTGGAATTACACAATAATCATCACTTTAAATGTTGTTGTATACTTAAAGAAACTCACAAAGTATTGAAATCAACCAAATAACCACTGAAAAATATCATATCTAATAAGATTTTCATCAATAATCGCAGTAACGAACGGATCACCTCAAAAGCATCTGACATTGCGAAGTCTATTTTGTCCAAGAATCGTATTGTTGTAATGATACTTTGACGTCACGTTTGTTTACATGATAAGACACGTAAGGATGAATACACTTTATAATCTATACTTATTGTACTTTATGAAGAACACATTCTAATAAAGCTTAAAAGCTTAGTGTTACACTTATTGTAAAATACAATAAACAAAGTTATATGAGTTACACGAAATCATTACCCCACCCAAAACCCCGGAGTATTTGATGACTCTATCGATATATTAGTACTATCGAATGGCTACTCAAGTGTAGTTAGGTAATAGTCTCGAGTATTAATACGAGCTTTAGATGTACAAATTAGTATTGCACCAAATACAGCGAGAATTTGAGGTAGAGGGTCAACTTTGATCATATCTTGCGAGTTTGTTGCTACCAATAATATCCCCGCACCCAAAACATACAAATACACTGTATAATATCTCTCTATAATGAATATCCAGATGCAATAATTTCAAAATTCGAACGTAAATTTAAGATATTCAAATTTCGAACACATCTCCAGTTTGAGCATTCCACGTCCAACTCCACCACGAAACCGTTTATATGGCCAGTGAATTTGAGACATTATGTAGACTAACGCCCGCAGCTAAAGCCAGCTACACATGTACATGACTGCGGTAGAATACACACATGTATACCTATCATAATGTGTATTGTGTAGTACTGTTTGGTTTGCTCGAACAAACACAATCGTAGGACAGATTAACATATCTCGATAGACTACTATGAATTTAATTTTACCTAATATTACCTACTAATATTGTAAAGAGTGGCGGGAGGGAGTGTGCTTGGAGTGTGATTGGATAGGACCAAATAGCGAGAAAGCGGGGAGGCCTTTGCCCAGCAGTGGGACACTCCTATAAAGGCAAAAAAAAACCAGTAAGTATTATAAATGGAAAAAAAAGTAAACGAAATAAATGGTATATACAAAGGAAAAATTAGGCGGAGGCCTCCAGTAAAATGCGAAAAGTAACTCGGTATGTCTGTCTGTCTGTTACTACTTCACGCTTACAGCTCGGTTTACATCTTCAGACATTGAGCGTGCCAGACACGTGCCGTGCATTTTTAGGGTTCCGTACCCAAAGGGTCAAAACGGGACCCTATTAAGTACTAAGACTACTCTGTCCGTCTGTTCATCAATCTGTCCGTCCGTCTGTCAGTTACCATGCCGTATCTCATAGACCGTGATAGCAAGACAGTTGAAATTCACAGATGACGTATTTCTGTTGCCGCTATAACAACAATTATTAAAAACAGAATAAAATAAATATTTAAGCTCCCATACCATAAACGTGATTTTTTTGCCATTTTTTGCGTACGAAACGCTACGACGCTAGTCCGAGTCGCACTTGTTGACTTCTACAGCCTATTCGGATTTCGAGATAATCACAAGATCTTGAGACGATTTAGAGATCAACTAGATCTACATTAGATATCGACTAGATGTGAGTTGGATATCTAAGTCATAACTTGTCGAAATCGTTCAAGAGGACCTCCAGAATCGCGGAAACGTCAAATTTGACATATCTATCTTACAAATATCTTTAATTATCCGTATCTTAACTTGTTGAAGTCTAGTAGAAATCTAATTCATTTTCCAAATCGAGCCGCTAGTCAGATTTCTATACGTAGCTATTACTGTTCGTTGCTCGTGGAGTAGAAAAGGTATCCATGCCATGCCAGTTGTGTTAAAGCTATACACATACATAGTAATACATACGACAGTAAACGCACATGTAACCCTCTCGTTTTCCTGCTATGTTTTCCAGTCACGTTTCGCTCCGAGTTAGTAAGACATTACAAGGGTCCATAGGTCCCGATAAAAATGCTGGGTCAAGGTATGGAGTTCATTTTGAAGTTTTGAGGGCTTTATATCGTTGAGTAGTACTACTTAGACTTGGTAGAGATGTTAAGCGATTTTTTATGTCTTGATTAAAATTTCGAAGTTTTAATCAATTTATTTCATAGTAAAATATAGGTAGGTACCTAACGTAGGGAATGGAATCAGGCGTTACTTTGCGGAAATCCACATTAATTAACCCCAAAATATTACTTTGCTAATCCGCGAAAAGATAACGTGCTAGTCAATCAGTGCTAACCCGTTATACTTAATTGCGTATTTTTTACATGCAATTAACGTTCTCAACCTCCCACTGTAAAAATAAATACGCAAATGAATATAACCAACCATCACCAAAAGAACAATACCCGACACGTGTTTCGCCTCTCTACGAGGCATCTTCAGGAGTTGTTGGCGGTCTGAAGCCCGGCAACGGATGCCCGTCGAAAGGTGTATTCGAAATTTAAGTACAATCTATGTTATTTCGGATAATACTAATTTACTCGACTTATATTTCACATGCATTTTCATGTATATCAATAAGTATTAAACCAAAAAAGATTTAAAAATCAAAATACCGCTCTCTTCGTTTACCGCAAGGCAGTTACAGCGTTTTGAAGCCAGCGTTTTGCGAGCGTGAGCTCAGCGAGGCGGGTGATGCGCTAACGGGAGCTGCGGGGCCGCTGCGTTTACGGCTATTACACTAAGAGTCGTCTATGTAGTTACCTCTTTATTGTCCAAAACATTTTTCCTGGTTTTGGAAAATCACATTGAAATAAGTAGGTACCTAATTTCGTGACATTAATTATTCACAAACGACATAATTTACACACTCAAACTCGTTCCCATCGTGGGTGTTATTTTAGGGTTCCGTACCTAAAGAGCCCCTATTACTACAACTCCACTGTCCATCTGTATGTCACCAGGCTGTATCTCATGAACCGTGACAGACAGTTGACATTTTCACAGATGATGTATTTCTGTTGCCGCTATAACAAATACTAAAAAGTACGGAACACTCGATGGGCGAGTCCGACTCGCACTTGTCCGGTTTTTTTAATGATACAAACAACAAACAAACAACGCGCAAACGAGTAGACGAATCGCCTGATGATAAGCAATTACGCTCATGGGGGTGTCCATGGGCGTAATTGCATTGCAACACCTGAGGGGTTGAAAGTGTATTGCCGACCTTTAACCCTTTAACGGACAAAACTGAAAAAAGCCCTCAATTGAAGCCATGAGGCTTGGCCAACTATAGTACTAAAAATCCTGTACAAGAAAAAAACCATTGCCAACATTTTTTGAGGCCTTTACCCGATAAAGGGTTAAGATAGGAGTAAGTACGCTTTTTTCCGAAAGGTTTTAAGGGTGACTTATACATATTTTAAAAATTCAAAAAGTTAATTATGTCATATTCTTTTGAGCTTCGGTGTCTAGTCAGCGCTTAGAGCATTTAGTAACTGGAGTCGTCATGGCTGTCATTTTCTGTACAAAACAGTCTGCCAATTTTTGCGGGGGAGGGGACGTCAAATGACGTGACGACCGGTCTGGCCTAGTGGATAGTGACCCTGTCTGCTAAGCCGATGGTCCTGGGTTCGAATCCCAGTAAGGCCATTTATTTGTGTGATGAACACTAATATTTGTTCCTGAGTCATGGTTGTTTTCTATGTATATAAGTATGTATTTATCTATACAAGTATGTATATCGTCGCCTAGTACCCATAGTACAAGCTTTGCTTAGTTTGGGGCTAGGTTTGATCTGTGTAAGATGTCCCCTAATATTATTATTATTATATTATTAAATACGTACAAATAACCATGTCAGTCCATACAAAAGTTTGCACAGTAGTGCAAGGTTTTTGGCAAAGGGGTAAGCTCTTAAAGACGAGTCCGGTTATTAAATGCTCTAAGAGTCAGCGTTATGGAAAATGACGTCGCTGCGCAGTTGCACCAACGTTGCGTCGAGCAGCAGCCATAGTAGTGATCCAAAAGACTCGAGCCTTAGGAGCTCTATTTTTCAGGGCTCGCCTCATCTCTTGACGCCTAAAAGGCTAAAAGCCTATTTAGCTCTTTAGCCCCCGAGCCTAGTTCTAGTTAAGAGCCTAGACTCTTGGGGCTAATAACCTTATTAAGCCCCTAAAAAAGCCTACTTAGCTCTTTAGCCCCAAGCCTTAATAAGGTTATTAGCCCCAAGAATCTAGGATCTTAAATAGAACTAGGCTCGGGGGCTAAATAGCTAAATAGGCTTTTAGCCTTTTAGGCGTCAAGAAATGAGGCGAGCCCTAAAAAAAGAGCTAAAAGGCTCGAGTCCTTTGGATCACTAAGCCATAGAGTTGATTAGACGCCGACGCTCAGGAGATGCTAGTGTAGAGTAGCCCTTATACTATACATTCTAGCTACAAAATCCTTCATCCCATTTCATTTTCAACGGAAGCAAAAATTTCACAACAAATATGTGACGTAATTTCCCGAAAAACGCAGCTAGCCTTAAAAATTGCCGCCATGTTGGGCCGTCGCTTCCGTTTCCGGAAATATGATAATTCGACCGGAAGTCCGGCGTGGCTGTTTACGCCGTTAACGGATAGTTCTCAATTCAAATTCAAACTGTAATTTACGTTAGTTTAAATTTAAATAGTTGACGTTTTGTTGAATTATGTTTGGAATGTCCATAGTTTAGTTGAAACCTGATCTCTGGAGGGATTATATTACAAGTTTGTAGTGAGGGATAACTGGAAAATACTTGGAAATGGGATTAGTTGACATTCGTAAGCTTTTTTATGACTTTTACGCATGTTACTTCAGAATTTTTTGTCAGTAAGACATTTTTAACTTAATTGACATTACAGTCCGTATTGATTTGAAATCGAATGCCTGTAACTAATTTGCTAATATCATATACTTACTAACAATAAAGTATGTGAATGTTCATGCTATATTTGAAAATATTCTAAATTATGTTAACAAAATTTATAGGTACCATCACGCTCCTCGAGTTGAGCCACTTAGGGTCCTAGCTAAATTGGTTGTTCAATACTTGCGCTATGGAATGTCCAATTTAGCTAGAACCGTAAATGGCTCAACAATCAAGGAGCGTGACTGTGCCTAATACATACATTCTAACCTTTTTTATTTCTCAATTATTCATTTTGACGTAAATGGGTGAAAATTATTCATGTTTCTGACCACTAGGCAACGCTTTAATTTGTATCTTCTATCAAAGAGAATAGATAGTATAGAGGGGTCCTGTCATAGTAAATTTTGTAGTCACAGTAAATTTACTGCCATCTATCGACACACGACTAAAACTCAAAATGAAAACTTATAAAATTATCAAAAAAAATTATATATATGGATAAATGATTTTATTATTTTTATATCATTTTGAACCATGTTCATTCACTGATATCTACTCGTATGTGTTAAAATTGTTAAATATGAAACGGTGTCGTCACGCCATCTAGCCGAGCATAGGCCAAAGGTGTGTGCGCCATCTATCCGAGAATGACTTTTTCTTGATTTCCGAGGCACGTTCTTTCCTTAAGACTTTATTCATCTTATACGAAGTTACATAAGTCTTTGCTTCTATCAAATAAACAAAAAAACTCGAGTGCCATTTTATGCTTTTCGAGCTGTAGATTACATGACAAACATTAAAAACTATACCGGGTGTGGCCTGTAACATGAGCAAATAATTAAAACATAGATTGTACTCCTCAAACGGTGACACTTTTGTTCAACAACTTTTAAAAATTATGAAGTATTTAGACTGTTTATTTTTCATACAAAATAAATATTATCTTCAATGGACGCCATCGCCACGCCATATCATTGTGATTGACGTTGCTTTTGTCACGCCTTAAACATAACAAAATTCGCAATACATTGCGTCTTAGAATAAACTTTAAAGTGTATTAAAAATCAAACCCCAAGTTATTTTTTAAAGTCGCTGAACAAATGTTGGTCAGTATGAGGAGTACAGCATACTATTTAATTTTTTGCTCATATTACAGGCCACACCCGGTATATCATGTCATACAAAAACTTCACTCCGTAAGATTTTTGGGGACAAAAAACAAATACAACTAAAATAATTTTGTCCCACATAATTATAAAAAATCCAACTTTAAAAGTTGAATTGTAGAATCACTTCAAAATCTGTCTATCCATCTGTCATAAACTCTTTTCTTCAACGCTTTAACACTATCATTTCCACAATCCGACAGTAACTTCTCAAATAAACTAAATATTACCAACTCAAACTATTCTTTATTTCTTATTTCCTTTCACGCTTCAGCATCGCTCCGTCCAGCTATTTAAGTATCCTAATGTTTTGAGCCGCAAACTTGCTCCCAAATCATTTTACTAACTGCTTTACCAAAAATGAACCTAAAGCCAACACATTAAGATCCATAAATGTCTCAACCCTTTAACTCAAAGGACTGAAGTCTTTTCCTTGCAAATAATAGCGGTACAAAGACCTACAAAGTTATCTTGTCAGTCGACATTGTTTTTATTTAAAGGGGGATGAAAGGGAAAGCCAATTCGTGGAGTGTTGTTTGTAGGTTTGTTATCTTTGTGTATTTTTAGCGGGTTATTATGTAATTTTCTGCAATACGATGTGACGGCGTTTAAAATAATCGGACAGTCAAAATTGTTGCGGGTATCTAAATCATGAATAGCATCTTTGACTTAAGGTTGCATTCGGAGTGAGACTGCACCATCATTACTGCTGTTGAGTTCCTGTGTTTGCTGCCGACTGCAATGCTGCAGTAAATTTTAATTATCCAGGTCATCGACATTTTATTATGATTGATTAGTAATGTTGACCTAATATGTACTCGTAACTCACAAATTTTCTTTTTCATTAAGAGTACCCAAGTTTTTACTCAGATTTTGAGTTTTTTTTTGTTTTAACTACCTCTCTGGGCTATAACCGCGAAAATCGAAGTTCGCAAATTGCGGGCATTTTTCTCTGTCACTCTAATTACGCCTTCATTGGAGTAAAAGAGAAAGATCCCCGCAATTTGCGAATTTCGGTTTTCGCGGTAGCCCTTCTGGCCTAGTGGTTAGTGATCCTGCCTATGAAGCCGATGGTCCCGCTTTCAAATCCTGGTAAGGGCATTTATTTGTGTGATGAACAAATATATTTGTTCCTGAGTCATGGGTGTTTACTCTGTATTAAGTATTTGTATTTTACTTAATATATATCGTTGTCTAAGTACCCATAACACAAGCCTTATTGAGCTTATGGGACTTCTTTAGTCAATTTGTGTAACAATGTCCTATAATATTTCCCTATTTACCTAAAGATTGCTTCAAATTAATATCATTAATTTTATTACACAATTTCATTTCAGTGCCACTCTATATTCATAAAACAATATTAATCTTTCTACATCCGTTCGTTTAATTTGTCCTCCCAATAAACTAAATAAAAATCCCATCAACCCCATACACGTATCCTAAATCGGTTTTATATTTAAAGTACCAGGCTTAGGGCTGCCACAAATACTCGAGCGCATAAAATAGTGCTGTAATTAATTCCCGGGCCCTCATTAACGTAATGAGCGCGACGTGACGCGGTGACAGCCCTGCGAGCTACGTGCGTGTCAGGGCTGTGACGAGGCGTTATTTGATTATCTTATTTTTTGCTTAATTAACATGTGCAAAGTCAGGGAGTTTGTGTAAAAGGAAACCTTAGAGCATTTAGTAACTGGAGACGCCTTGGCTGTCATTTTCTGTATAAAACAGTCTTCCGGTTTTTACGGGGGAGGGGCACGTCAAATGTATGACTATTTGTACGTACCGTACAAATAGCCATGTCAGATAAACGTCAGTCCATACAATAGTTTGCACAATTGTGCAAGGTTTTTGGCAGAGGGGTAAGTAAGCTCTTCCTCCTCCGTTTATTAAATGCTCTAAGAAGGAAACGCATATGAATGACACATAGTTATGAGTGGCAGTTGACTTTCCATTGGTTTGTGTTTTTTATCATTGTTGTTTTATATTTATCTTTTAAGATTTTTAAGCTTCCAATAAAATTTTAAAATGTGGGTAGCTACTCTGTTGTATCTTTTTTATACTTCTAAATAAACTTGGTACAGTCAAGTGTCAAAATATGGATGCACACATTATACTCAAAAATATGTACCATAGATAATAGCTATATCAGCGAATTAAGAACTATGGGACATATTTTTGAGTAAGTTGTATGCACCCATATTTTTACACTTGACTGTACATGCCCTTTTCTTGGCTTTAAATTTTAAGATAACATAGTATATTTGAATTTGGACTACCTATTTTAGTTTTTAACCAATTAAATGTTTTGCTTTCTGGTCACACGTAATGCGTTAAGTTTCACACATATTTCTAAAGGTTCTCTTCTCGTCTGCATTTTTACTCATGTCAAACTATTTTTGCTTATTTAATTGTATATCAGTTGGCAACCCTACAACCCTACGTGCAGGGTTATAGGTCTATGCTCAAACTATATTATAGTGTATAATGAGGTGGGGTGTATCGGCGAAGAACCGCAGCAGAGGTAAAGTTGCGAAATAACGACCCTGTAGGTAATTTTATACTTACATATTTTATGGCGTATTATGAAAATGGAGTGGGTAGACTATTAATTTTCTGTGATATTTTGAAGTAAAGTAAAACGGATATAAGTCTTTGTTTTAAGCTAGATATTCATTTTTGATTTAAATGTTTTCAACAAATTCGCTGTTTGTTATTCAACCTATACCTACGCAAATCCTAAAAAGGGCTCTGAAAAACAGATGTTCATTACCTTCGGTCAGTTTTCATTAGAGCTATATACTTAGGTACGAGGACACTCTTTCTATCAGAATAGCCGAGTTGTTAATCATTGAAAAAAGAGCAACTCGAACAGCCTCCTATTTCTCAGCAAATTCGCTGTCTGTGGTTCAAACTTATACCTACGCAAATCCTAAAAAGGGCTCTGAAAAAGAGATGTTCCCTTCAGTTTTCATCAGAGACAAGACGTGTTTTTGAGCCGTAATGCGAGCGTGAGCCTCATTCATACACATATCTGAATAGGGTTTTTCGCCTTGTCACCTCTCTGGGGGGTGTGGGTTTTGGGATAGAAGGTAGCGGGGGCGATTAGCGGTTCAAAGTAATAAAATAATTTCAGACGCCTTTGCTAGTGAATTTGCAGAAAAAAAAGTGTAACATACGTAGTCTATTTACTTGTTGAATGTTATTTTTCCGTATGCAGTATCTTGTTTAGACCATGATTTGATAATGATAGTAGGTACTGAGCTTGAAGTTCAGACAGATGTTTGCTCAGTATTTGTTTACTAAATGTCAAGTAACAGGTATAAGGTAGGCTAGGCAGCTACATGTACATACTTAAAGCACACCTATTTTGAATGTTTTATGTCATTAATACCAGGCAATATGTTAAGTCATATTTCATAAACTCTTATTATTATATTACCCCTTGTATCTGACTTTTTGTTGTTTTATATTTTGTAATTTAAGATTTACTTTTCACCACATACTTTTATCTTACCGTAATTAATGCGACAAAATCAATCAGTAAAACGTGACAATCCTATCAAAAACCTTACATTAGTTTTTTTCACATTATATCAAAATTGTATGTATTTTCAAATCCGCCTTAAACTTAACACCAACACCGCCGCACAGCGGAAGAAATGATTAATGCATGGCAGATAACAAGTTTGTGCTCCCCAATATGCCGGTTAACGCACAAACATATGTACTACATGTAGGCCGTTATACATATGTACTTCGTATAGGACGTTATACATATGTACTTCGTATAGGACGTTATACATATGTACTTCGTATAGGACGTTACATATAACGTTCAAAGGGATGTCTCATTAAACATAGATCATAGTGTGATGTGAGTGTGATTGTTGTGGTGAGACGATTTAATGTACACTGAGTTTTGTGCTAATAATAGAATGGATTTACCTATTTGTTAAGCCTGAGGTACTTAAAGGTACTTAAGAAAACATGTACACAAGTAATTTTGTAGCTGTGAGTTGTGAGTGAAAGGTAGGTAAGAAATTTCTAATCTACATTGCTAATTTGGTATAGCGAGGGAATAGTCCAAACCCTTAGGAGGCCTATGCTGAAGATTCCAGGAGGAATTTTTAAATAACGATTTCAATATAAATTTCACAATTAAAACACCTCATCGACTTGCGTTAAGAATTAGGATGAAATACGTCTTAGTAATCAATAAAAAAAGACTACGAGATTTGAAGAGTTAAAGTAATCAATAAAAAAGACTACGAGATTTGAAGAGTTAAAGTAATCAATAAAAAAGACTACGAGATTTGAAGAGTTAAAGTAATCAATAAAAAAGACTACGAGATTTTAAGAGTATATATGTATCACATGATCAAACTGAAAGTCAACCTAATTATTTCAAACAACAAAAATTTTAGAACAACACTCCAGCAGTAACGGATAAAAACATAAATCCAGAAAAATCAGAATTTTCACTTAAAATCCCCGTCGCAGCTTTCATAGACAAAACAAGCCAGAACTCCTATCGCAAAACGGAACATAATCTCATAAAAACAAAATTTGCCTCAACAATTTTTACTCACCAAATGACTTGATAAAATCTAGGAAAAATAATCAACACTAAAGCGAACGTGACGTCGTGGGGGTGAAGGGGGGTTAAGGAGGGGGTAAAAAACACGAGGACGTACTTAAAGCCAGCTTATGCCCCACTGGGTTTTATCACGTTAGACTGAGAGGGTTCAAACTTTATTAAAAGATTCATGACATTTTGCTGGACCGGTTTATAGACCAAAAAGTATAAGTTGGAACTCGAGTGTCCCTTATGCTTTGTAGAAAGATGTAAATTGCATACAAGATATCAGATTTCAAATAAACCCCGCTTAATTTAAATCATAATTGTATAGATATCGTGCCCAGATCATTTTGATCATTTCATGAGATGCCATTTTAGAATTGTTCAGTGATCACTTCATGGTATTGATGGTTAGATTAGGTTTGACTTTTTCATGATGTGGCTAACCGATCATTTCATAAAATGATTGCCGAATCATGAAATGATCAATTCTAAGAACTGGCCACGAATTTTATAATATTACTTTTTATGGCGGCATATGACTTTATTAAATTGGTGACTGCGGTATGTGGCTATACGTCAATTAAAACCCGCAAGACTTCAGTTTCTCCGAGAAGATGCCATGTGCAATTTAAATTAGGTATCGGAAACTGTTAAAAACAAAAATACACTTAGTAAATACCCCATTCATCTTACAGTACTAGAATACGGGAGCTATTGCTTTCAACTTTGACGTTAACCAGGCCTTGGAACTAGGCCACACGGTTCACGAAGGGTTTTCTCTCGCCCCACGGACCCCTGAAACACGGGGCCGCGGGGTTACACCAGTCCGGAAAACAACGTAATTTTTAAGGCATCACGCCGTAATACTGTTTCCTTATAATTCCTGAGGCCCTGTTATTGCGTATTCGTTATCTAACCGACTATAGAGGAGGCGGTATGGTTGGGGGTTTTCAGAAAAAATGGTTCCATTAACATTTTTTCGAAAAACCATCAATTTTTGGTTATTTAGACTCAAAATCACGAGTACTATTGAATGAGACAAAGAAAAAAAGTGTCCCCAGTTTTTCATACAAGTTTTGGGTGTCAGTCTTGTAACGGTCCATACAAAATGTATGTGAAAATGCGTCACAAAACTGACTTTTTTTTTAGACACATTTTTTTTCTTTTTAAATCGATAGTCCTCGTGATCCTGAGTAGAAATAACCCAAAACATGATGGATTTTCGAAAAAAAGTAAATGGTACACTTTTAAGTGAAAATGCCCGGTTACATATTTTATAAGTTTATTGTGCCCATAAAATTCTTATTATGAGCTTTAAACTACAAAGTTTACGAAACACTTTCTGATGAAAGAGCACCACGGAAAATTTTAAGCTGATATTTTATTTTACAGTAGTTTTGGCATGTTGAAGCTTATTTTGCGTCTGTTAGGATCCCAAATTCTTAGTTATCATTCCACAAAGTAGTATCGTAGCAGTAGCAGTATCGTTTTAGATAATTATGCAATTTTACATATATAATCGCAGTTATATGATTTTTTTCAAAACTGTACCTCGTTTTTTAGGGCATTCGAAAATTGGTAAACAATCTTGACGTGTCTTTTTATTGAAAAACGCTTTTTATAAATAAGTTACAGCAAATATGTACCTATGTAACAATTATACAGCATATTATATAAACATCTACATTCGTTTACTTTCATAAATAATAGTTACTGTTGTTATATAAGCGTTTTTCAATAAACAGATATGCCAAGATTGTTTATTTTTCTAATGAACGAATGAAAATCTTTATTTTCAGGCAACTATTGGCCCATAGATAAATACCAAAAAACGAGATATAACAGTTGCATGTGAAAATACCTGTCAAGTCGTGATCATAACAACGGTACCGATTGACAGCCGTCATTACAAGTAACAAAACATGTCATCCGTTTTTGCCGTGATCAGTGAATCGTGAACAGATAGATCCGCATATTATTTACCGAGGAATTTCTATGTTGTGCTCACTGGCGACATCTAGAAGAAATTTATAACGTTTTGACTACCGTTTTAGACTGGGTGTTATCTATTTACATATATACTTACATATAATCACGCCTATTTCCCGAAGGGGTAGGCAGAGACCACGGATTTCCACTTGCTACAATCCTCTTTCGCTTTCTTCACTATCGATTTTATTTTATTAAATATCAATATCCATCAAATCGCACTTTTGTTTATCTATTACATATTCATTATAAAATAAAATAAAAATAAAATAGCCTTTTATTTCGACCTTAAATTTTTTAAATGGTACAGTTTTGTCATGTTATTGAATATTTGTCAAATTAGTCATACTAGTCAAACATATTACACTATTATTATTATAATTTGATTTAGAATAAGGTTGGTTGTCATTTTTGTTAGAGTTGACATCGGTCGACTTGCCTCCCGGCATAGGCCTCCCCTAAGACCTTCCATTCCTCTCTGTTAGTTGCTCTTCTTGTCCATGTCCATGTTGGTCCAGCGATAGCTCTAATGTCGTCTTCCCATCTGCGGTAAGGTCTGCCTCTTTTCCTTTTCCCGTCTTTGGGGTACCAGGTTGTAACAATTTTTGACCATTTTTGTCCTGGCTCTCTCACATATTCATAATTATTTATATTAATAATTGTAACGAACACTGAATAGTAGCTTATAATTACAGTAATGTTAAATTATCGCTTGTAGGTTTCAATTATTTTAATTACGCTCGATATTATATGTTACGCGTAATTGCGTCACCGTACACGCAAAGTTTACGGCAATTATGTGTTGATTAGCGTATAGTGTTCATTGTAGTAATATTATATGGTAAAGGGTTTTGATTTTGAAGGATATTGAACTTTGTTTACCGTAAAATTTTGTAATTACTTACCCAAATATGGTTTATTTAAACTCGTGTATCACTTAATAGTGAATAAATCCGTTTTTATATTTATATTAATGCACCAAATTTGTTCCTTTGGACTTTTTTTTTATATTTGCATAATGTATATTATTTTTGCACAACATTTGTTTTGGACTAAGTATAGTTAGACGAAACGTCTTAAATGACACAGAAAATTCTGTTCATCGTACTTTTTCTTGAAACAAAAATCAAAACAATTTTTTTTGGTTCTCAATATATGTTGTACTATTTCTTTATCACAATAAAGCTTATACTAACTTATTTGGTGCAACGACACGACACAATAACATAGCTATGAAAAATTATTGAAACCTTATAAAACGGCTCGATTGACTGAATTTTTAATTTGCCTAGCCAAAATACATCCGAAAGCGTTCATAGTACTTCACGATTCAGCGAATACAAATTTCAATGAACACCCGGACTGACACCTTATACAATACAAATATAACGATCATTATATCTGCGAAAATATTAATAACGCTTTTAATACAATTTTAAACTCTCAAACTGATGATACATCGTTTTATTAATGAAATATTGAAGCGGGAGACGGGTGGGTCGGAAACATTGGATTTTCTTTATGACATTTATGGAATATACGTGATTGTTTATTTGTTTAATAGAGATGATTATGTTTTTCAATATTGTCTGCATATATAATGTTGTTATTACGGCACAAAAAGTTGCGGGATTTAAACACGACAGTAGCTGCATAGTACAATAATTTCAGTCGACCGACCAAATCATCATCATCATCATATCAGCATTTTATCGCCCACTGCTGAGTATAGGCCTCTCTTCGAGTACGCCACTTATCCCGGTCCCGAGCCAATCTCATCCAGAAGTGACCCGCAATCTTCCGAATGTCGTCCACCCAACGAGCCAACGGACGCCAGGCACTCCTTTCGTCAGTAAGCGGCCACCATTCCTTTAACATTTGGTCCACCTGCCTTCACTCTGCCTGGCAACATGTCCCGCCCAGCTCCATTTAAGTTTGGTAATGACGTATCCGACGTCATCGACCGACCAAATACGCAATGTAATGAAAATCGCATGCTCTTGAATCGTCTATATGTGACTGTACACTCGGCCTGGCCACGACATTGCGCGACAGGCTTCGGCTAAGGCGACAACCATAGGTTGGAGCGAGACACAGCGATCGGACCTTTCGTTCCCGCCTATGGTTTTCGCCTTAGCCGAAGCTAGTCGCCCAATGTCTTGGCCAGCGCGTAAATGTGACTGCACACTAACACAGCTCACAACCATACCAGCGACAACCATAGTTGGTAACGATAACCTATGGTTATCGCTGCCGCCGTCACAAGTCGCTCAATGTCGTGGACGAGCCGTAAGGGCGAGCTGGCGCGTATGAATGGAGCGGGTGAGGGGGTTAGCAAGAAATGCGAAGAAATGAGCAACGCTAACAACTGGCGCGGACGCGTGCGACGGATTTTAGGGTGGTACTCCACCTGTCCAATGTCAGTGCGTCTCATTCTCTCATTAAGCAAAAATGTGAGACGCAATACACATTGGACCTATTTATGGACAGATGGACCACCTTTACTTACATCCACTCCGTGCACCCGCGCCAGCTAGCTGACGCCCTTAAACATTTTCTGAGTTATGTCCTCGCATCAAAACAGCATCAAAATACCCGTCAAAACCTGACGATAATTCCCCACAAACTTCTACGCCACATAAATTTGTAGGACATGTCAATGTTTCATATAAATTGGTGGAATATGTCAATGTTTCATATAAATTGGGGAATGTGTATCAATGTTTCGTGACGCGGCGTCAGCGGAGACGTTATCGACGTAAATAAGGTACGCATCGATTCAGTACGGTTACCGGTGGAGCAAGTTTGAGGAGACTGCGGTTTTGCACTTTTTCGAATAAATAAATAAATAAATATTATGGGACTATCTTAAACAAATCGACTTAGTCCCACGGTAAGCTCAATGTGTTGTGGGTACTAATACTAAACGACGATTATATACCGATGCCTCAAATTTAGCGCTAATACATAGAGTGGCCAAAAAATAAGAGCATTCTCGTTGCCAGGGAGGTTTTGGGATTGTACTGAGCAACTTTTACTATGGGACCAAACCCGAAATCGTGAAAAATAATTGGCCAAGCACGAAGTCAAGACTACGGTGTTCAGAGCACCGTTCCCTTTCTCTATACGCCTTACTAACTCTATGTGCTCTATTGTGAAAAAAAAAACACAACGACAGTGAAGAACGGAATTCTTAATTTGAATTTTTTCAGATAAACTGCAATGATAAATATGTTTCTTACTGAGCACATTGAGATAGTCAATTGGTTGGAAAGCCCGTTCGAAATTTAAACTTATTTGCAATATACAAGGTTGTATTTTGTAGATCTCTCTCATACTTATAGTAGGCTATTCAGAAAAAAAAATATCCCACAAAAATAAGCAAGCAGAATTAAACTTTGTATCAATAAGTCATAAATTGCAATGCCAAAGTTTTAACTAAGGATCTTTCTCGCTAAAACTACTTCCTAATATGAAATGACCAGTGTAAGCATCAGTTAGCTAGCCCTAAGCAACCAAAGATCAGACTGCAGTTGAAAAACTAATAAAGATAAAGTTAAGCTGATAATTTTCCCGCCGTCTCCATGCTTCTTTAAGTTGGGTATTGACTGGTCAGCTGCCTGTTAGCTATAGTTTTCGCGAAAATCGCCAGGACAGAGGTGAAAATTTTTGTATGAAAACTTGCAACTTTAAATGCATTTTTTATCGAAACTATTGCACTCTAAAATGAAGTCAAAATCAGTCCATCGACTCAATTTTTTGCAAGCTTTCTAATGGTACCCCACACGATTCTTACAAATAAAAAAAAATTCAGGCTACCCCTCTCAACCCCCTAAATTTCCCCCTAAAATCAGAAATAAGCAGTTTTGACTTATTCACAGTGTTAGTGATGGTACTTGCCATAACTATTCCAAATTTTAGGTATCTACATCAAACGGTCTTTGAGAAAAATGCATTTAACCGATTTGCAAGACCGAAGTGATCCCATAAGAGCACCGTGAACAAAGTTTTGTACGGTGTTCTAAAAATTTGGCTGTTTCATACATTTTAGCTGGTCCATTTTCTAAGGGAGGGTAAATTTTCGTGGGCGATTTTAGGGTTGGTCCCATAGTAAAAGTTGCTCAGTATAATCCCAAAACTTCCCTGGCAACGGGAATGTACTTTTTTTGGACACCCTGCCTTAGGCATTTTCATCTGTGTCAGATTTTTTAAGCAGTATCTCGGTTACGACACTTACGACACTTGCGTTCGTGGCCGTTTAGCCCTATACGACAGAGGATCCCGCGTCCACACACGCGGCAAGTGTATGCTCCCCCAGGTGGGTGGGGGTTGGAGGCCTGCTCGTGGCGACTCATGCGTTCCTCTTTTAAAGAGGAAAACCAGGCATCGTACCTCAAAAGGAAAAAGCGGAATCCTTATAGTATCACTCGTGCGTCTGTCTGTCGGTCCGAAAATTCCCCCCCCCCCCCCCCTTATCTCCAAACCTACTGGTTCTAACGAGCGTAAGTCAGACTTTTTGATCCGGGTTTTTTTAAAGACATTTCATTCAAGTTCCGCATAAAAAAAGATACATTGTTAAAAATTGGGTAATGTACGGAACCGAAACCGAAAAATATGTATTTTGCATGAAAAAAGAAATAAGAAATTCTCGTGTAAGTGAATATTATATTCTTATGAGAAATAAAGATCTTTAAACCTAACCCTTGGAACGCGAGTCCGACTCGCACTTAACCGATTTTTACACAGAGAAATAGTTTATTTTACTAATAAATTCGCTCTCAGCCGCCATCTTGAATCCCCTGCTGACTAACGCAGCTACGTGCCACGAATTTCGCACTAACAGATAGCCTAAACACTATTTATCGGCAAATCTCGGAAAGGTTAAGGTGGAACGGACGGCCGTTGAATATTCTATAGCCTGTATTGATGGCAATCGTTGATTATTATATACTATGCTTGTATGTAATGTATGTATTATGTTTTATTAGGAAAAGGATTGTTGACACTCATGAGCAAAGAAATCCGATAACCGGTACGAATCTCGCCTTAAGTTAAAAAAAAAAACAAAATTTACAACTCATTACTTGTTAATTCTCAGTGGTTCAAATACTGTGAGTGTTTGAACATAGAAATAATACACGACTACCAAATAACTTAATAACTTTACACACTTAACTACACTACATTTACCAAATAACTTAACTAATACATCGAAAATTATCACGGATACTTCATTCCTTCACACATCCAGGCACTATAAAAGCTATCAACCTAACTCTTAAAGATCATGGATCACATATTCCACCACTAAAACTATTAACTTAACTCCTTAACATAAAAATCTGCACGGCGCCTGTCATAATCAGTCAATCGATTACCGCGCCGGGCCCGGGGGCAACCCTGATTTTGATGGATGCTTACACGAAAATTATATTATGCTGGGAATTTCGGAGATTTTAGGTGTTAAAGCCGATCAAGAAGCCGATTCAAACTCACATTTTGACATCAAGATGATATATAAATGATCAGGCCAATCCAAACGTACGCTGACATCAGGCCCCTATTTCACCACGGTGACAGGTGCGACAATTCGACAAATGTCACTATTGCTGACATCACAGGCATCCGTGGGCTACAGTTACCGCTTACCATCGGGCGGCCCGTATTCCTGTTTGCTACCATCATTGTATTATTTTAAAAACTTTATTATATTGGCAAAAAACAGGTATTTCTCTTGCGAAGTTTATGATGACGATGATGACAATTGTCACAAGATTTAAAAGAACTTTCGGTAATTCTTGACAGGAAATGAGTTCTGTGTCAGAATTTCGTGACAATTGTCGTGTTTCTTGTGACAATTGTCATTAGCTTCGCAAAATAAGTTAAATAAGTACTTATTTATTGGCGAATAATGTTTTTTTTTTTAATTACAATGTTGGTGGCAAACAAGCAGACCGCCCGTTCGATGGTAAGCGGTTACCGTAGCCTATGGAGGCCTGTGACGTCAGTAACAGTGATGTCGACAATTGTCGCACCTGTCACCGTGGAGAAATAGGGGCCAGAATTATATTTGAATCGTGTTATTTAGTTATCTCTCGCTCGCGCATATACATGTACAGCGGCGGCAGCGTGGTCGAATTTTTATCGCTTGTCACTATGCGTGTCACTTTAGCACTTAGATACTTGTTGGAACGTGACAAGCATGGTGACAGGCGATAAAAATGTACTACCGGTCCTGGACAAGTACGTGCGAAATGTGCGATAACTAAATGACATCGTTTAGATGTTTTTTCTGATATTAGTGTACGTTCGAATTGGCCTGTATGCATTGACATAGATATCTAGGGACTGGCTTTACGGGCAATAATATTGAGGCATGACAGGGGCCAGTACAGCGGTGTGACACCGCTACAACAACGCGATTGGTTGATGAGTTCGCATCACGCGCGCGATTGGTTGATGAGTTCGCATTACGCGAGCTATTGGTCGCAACTAGTTGCGTTAGACTGCACGATTGGCTGGAATATGTGAGTAACACCACTGAACTAGTACCATTTTTAGTGCCCGTAGTGCCCGTCCTTAGATATTATACGTCAATGCCTGTATGTCGCTTTAGTGATAAAATAATTTGCAACTAATTAGGTACCCAAACATACGTAGTAATAGTACTTACAAAACGTTACATACATTGCTACTAAACAATTCTGAAACTATGCCCGAGCAACGAAGTCCAAATGGCAACCGTTGAAACTCGTATGCACAGTCGCCATCAGATATATCGGAGCGGCCAAGGTGCTCAAAACATTCGAACACGCACTCTAACGCCTCGACAATAGAGGCGTGTTCAGATATTTGTGAGCACCTTGGCCGCCCCGATATTATCTGATAGCGACTGAACGTTCGAGTACCCTAATGGAACAAAAACCACCATTTTCAACCTTAACTGCATTGAATTAGGGTTGAAAATTGCAAAAACTTCGTTGTTAGACTACATTTACCACCATCCATTGCTGTTGAGGAGACTTTCTACTTAATGTTTGGTACGTGGAGACTCTTTATATCTCTGTTAAATGTAAGTTCCTTTAGTTTATCTTGTGACTGCATAGTTTTTACTCTTTCTAATATATATTGCTATAAACTTACACACTTTTTAGTCCATTATACTGGGAGGCGGCTAAAAAAAGTGCATTCCCGGTGCCAGGGAGGTTTTGGGATTATACTGAGCAACTTTTACTATGGGACCAACCTCGATATCGCGAAAACAAATTCCCTCCCATAGAAAATAGACCAGCCAAAATGTATGAATCAGCCAATGTTTTCTCGCGATTTCAAGGTAAGTCCCATTGTAAAAGTTGCTCATTATAGTCCCAAAACCTCCCTGGCAACGGGAATGTTCTTATTTTTTAGCTATCCTGTAATAGTTCCAACAAGATATTGTAGAAAATTATTGAGGGCGTCACTTCCTACGTCACATTTTAGTAGTACCGTAAACCGGGGATACTTTGATCAATTTTAGAGTTTGGGACCAGTTTTTGACGATCCTAATATACGTAGAAATATGAAATAAAAATATAATAATCGGTTTTTTCTCTTCTTTCAGCCTGCCAAATAAAAAAAAATTAGGACTTATAATTTTTTCAGAAAAAAATAAAAACAACGTGATCAAAGTTATATTGAGAATGGGGTTACTTTGAAACCACTACTTTTTTTGCTGACAATCTAAAGTAGACCCGCTAATAAGCCCGTAAAAAATAAAAAAATAAAAATTTGTTAAGTACTTTTTAAGTTATATATATTTTTAAGTTGTGGGGTTACTTTGATAACATACCAAATGATACAAATTAATAACTTTAAGCGCTTATTAGATCATTTACTATAAATAACGTAGGGGTTTAACTTATCATCGCACTTAGCAACAGATTTTTGAATTGCAAGCTTTTCCGTTTCAGTAAATTTGGTATGTGCCTTTGATATGTTGCCTTTATACTTATTGTATAAAGTTCTATATAAAATATTGTATGCTTTCCATGGCGCACGAATAGATTTTAAGCCCGCCACTATTTTTTCAAGTGCATCATTGAGTTGATCTTCTTGGTATTTTTTGTAATCTCTGGCATTGTTTCTATAAAAGAATATGCATTATTATTTATTGTAGAATTAATACCCTGGTGGGCTGGTGGCCTCATGCACGTATGATAAAAAACCTAAATCAAAGCCGCAGGATAAAATATAGCCAATTTCCACCCAGAAAGTTAATTCCATACAATAAAAAAGAATGTTTTAAATCAGATAAGCAGTTCCGAAGATCAACTCCTACATACAAACTTATAATTTTACATCCTCTTCCTCTTGCATTGACTCAAACGATACTTATTTATTATATAACTATTGAAAAATATACATTAAAAAATCGTAAGCTGCCAAAATAATTCATGGTGTTACTTTAATATTTTGATCAATTTCACCACGTATAAGTGACCAAAGACACCCCGACCCATGGATTCCCCGGCTACGTGCGCATGTGTAGGTTGTCGAATTCGGGTATTTTTTTATAAACTCACGAATAAACACTGATTAACCTAAGACACTATAAAATTACATGTTTAATACATTTGGCACAAATACAGTCAAAGTTTTTCAACCAAGAAAACTAGGTAGAAAAGCGTACCCGCCATTAATATTTTTTTTCTACACGAAATATTAATAATTACACTCGCATCCGATTACTACGCGGTTAAGCAACTATCAGTATTGCCAAAAAAGAAAAAATAACTGCGAAGGTATTTTTCAATTCGTTAAAACAAGCACTTTAGTAGCGGAGGGAAGTTGTTATCAAAGTCGACCCGCAAATCAAAGTAACCCCGGTTTACGGTAGTATTAGTAAAACACTTTATTGTACAAAAATCAAAACAAAACAGGAAAAATAACATTCGTCATTAGTACAAAGGCGAACTTATCCCTTCAAGGGATCTCTTCCAGTTAACCTTTGAGCAATTGAGGGAGAATTGGAGACGGTAGACATCCGTACTGTACCAACAGCGTAAATAAAAGAAAAGAATAATAATAATAAAAACGAAAAGTTTCTTAGTTACTTATAATGTTAGCAGCTTACCTACAGCAAATATATACATATATACACAACTAAATACATATATATTCTATAATACATATTACCTACATATATACAAAAACTACAATACCGCACACATCCTTTAAATTAAGTATTTTTGACGTAAAATGCTTAAACATGGCAACAATTTAGTATGGATTTTTTTACTTCCATTTTATTTTATGTCGCACTATAAGTAAAGTTCCTACCAGTTTTATTTCCGGATACAATATAATTACACATAAAATCATCCTTTGTATTTTAATGACAAATTTTTAACAGCAATTTATAAACTTTTTGCATTTCACATAACTCATAACAGAACCGCGTACAATAGTTTTTGCCTGAAAGCGACCACAAAACACGGGGAATGTTCTATCAACGAACGTCGCTAATCTAATATGAACCTTAATTCAACGGCATAAGGTCGAATGATAGTGTGCTTTCATTGTACATCACGCAGGGCAAATGACACTTTTTATTGAACATCAGATACATGGTTATGAGTTTGAGTAATGCTTTGTGATGTAAAAGGTTTTAGTTTATATTAGTTTTATAACGTTTATAATGAGCGTAAAAAATTAAATGTTTTGTTTCCCTGTTGAGGTATTCAACAGGCTATAAATACAATTAAAATAAACTGGTATGAAATAGGTATGTATACGAGTAGGTAATTAGGTATATATGAGGTCGTGGGGTCAAAGCCCGACTAGAACCTATTGAGCTTCCTTAAAATGTATGAAACAGCCAACGTTTTTTTTCGTGATTTCGGGGTTGGTCCCATAGTAAAAGTTGCTCAGTATAGACCCCAAAACCTCCCTGGCAACGGGAACGCAGTTATTTTTTAGCCACCCTGTATATCCGATCCATGACGTATTTTAAGCAAATTTTTGACTTAAGTACTACTTATCTTAAAGTTTGAATTAAGTAGGTCGTAAGTTATATTTGCTAAAAATAGTTAAGTATAAAGAAGTTTTTTATGTAAAAGGATTTGCGTTCCAGTCTCGCTTGGTTTCTTTTTTAATGTTTGCCTTGTTTTGTTACAGACGCCCCCTCAGCACCAATGATCACAGGCTACATCCCAGGCACCACGCTGCAGGCCGGAACGGTGCAGAAGCTAGCCTGCATGTCTACTGGCGGCAATCCCCTGGCTACGCTTACTTGGTTCAAAAACGATAAGAAGGTATAACTCAGCTCCAATTATTTATTCATTGATAAAAACGTTTACATGGCATTACAGTATCAGTGTCACCAATGCGTCACGAGTCACGAAACTTAGACAAGAGCTTATTATCAGTATAGGGAATATTAGGCAAAGCTCTGCGTAGGTGGCACCTTTGTGGCACATACAGTAAACAAACCACATTGACACATCACACGTCACGTCAACCACATGGCCTACCGCGAAACAAGAAAATCGAAATTTCGTTATCTAATCTCTCTACCACTCTTGCATATTCGAGCGATAAAGAGGCAGATAACTAAATTTCGATTTTCGCGTTTACCGGTAGGCTCTTGTTAACAAACCGCCTTGATGCATCAATGTCATATTTTATTGTCTGTGAAAACTTGTCAAAAAACAGTTTATGGCACAGTAGGTATAAGTTAGTCTATGAATTTACTGAGTCGGTAGTGCTGCACTCTGGCGGCAGAACATTGCAGTAATATCCCCTATTATCACAAGTTTTTGTATTTCCACGCTAGCTAAAATAGCCTGCAACCCTCTGGTAACGCTTACTTGATCCCTCATCAACTATGCGAATTGGCTACGTAACCATGTTGCAAGCGAAAAGGGTGTATAATTTGGCCTGTGTGTTGGTGGAAATCTATTTGGTGTAAGACCTATGAGGGATCTCTTCCAGCTAACCTTTGAGATGAGTGAAAAATTCTAATTTGATAGACAAACCTACGGAACCACACTGTTTTACCTTAGAGTTGGCTAGAGGGCATCGTAAGCGTTGCATATACCTGAAAAAATTCGACTTATACATCGTGACCCGGGTAGCCGAGTAGTCTGGGCATCTTAGTACAGGAGGCCTTGGTCATCTTTCGTATTTGACATCTATTTGAGTTTATAGCTAGTATTACAAGTCTATACTGATGAGTAAATAAACTAGAACTCCACAAACTGTCGCCAATATACGGACATGTGACAACTCTTACAAAGACGTGGGAACAGTGCAAATAAAGATAAAATGTTATTATATCGCAGTGCCCTTAGATAAGAGCTAATGTGTTTCCAAGGACGTCAGCGAAGCGTGAGAGCGTAGCATAAATAACCAGTATAGTGACTGCAAAATTTATCAAAATCTTAATGAACTAAGTTGATCCCACTAAAAATATATTCATGTAAAATGTTGCAAAGACGAGACCATATGGCTCGCACTGTCAAAAAGTTAACAGATCTCATGTAGAGCCAAGCTTAACTCTACACGCCCTAACTCTACAAGCCTCAACTTCACAAACTACAGCTACACTATAGTCAAAATATGTAGGTTGGCCGTTTCTTTACTAAGAAGAACTATTGTAGGTATAACAGAAAAATAATGAACAGTGAATAAATGTATGTATCAAAACAACAAAAAAGATCTAAAATCACCATCAAATACTTTGGAAAGTACTTTGGAAAATTTCAACTGCTTAATGTATTTGAGTGACATTACGATTTTCAGAAAATGTCCTAGTTAACTTTACTGCAAACATTACGTATTAAATGTAAGGCTGAAGTAATTAAGATACTGATTATAGAATTGTTTTGTTGCAAAAGAGAAACAAGGGTTTTTACTTACATCTTCGCAAGATTATTATTTAAGTTTAAGTGGATAGGTATAGCCACTTAGGGATAAAGTTTCTAAGTCTAAATTGCTAACATTATTGTTTTGAAAAGGGTAGACACTCAATAAAATAAAGTGGATAAGAAAATTGTTTAGTTTTCAGAATTTTGCAGTTCATCATTGTTTTGCAAATTTGATTATTAAAATTGACGAACAATAATTGGATAAGTTGTGGAATTCTAGTAGGTAATGAATATAATCGGCAAGAAACAAAGTAAATTAAATTAATCAGATAAACTTTCACTCATTGCTATTAAAGATGGGAATAAAATACAAGACAAATTCTCTTTATTGCACAATCTCAGAATAAATGTACATGGAATCACAAATAATACATGAAGATAAAGAAAAACAACAGGCGGGGAGCAGGATTGTAATGGTTTTGCTAGTATGTTTGTTATACCTGTATTCTAAATATTTGAAGTTCACACCATTTTATCACGAGCAAAATTATATTCAGGGATTATGAATTGTACAATTATGAAAGTGACGCCATTGTCATATCAGCTGAAAAACGGTGCATTGACAAATATCTGTACATTGACAATGTGTACCTTTATTAGCATTTTAAATCTGTTATTGATTTTTTCTTTTCTGGTGCAATAAAGTGTATTTATGTACTTACTTACATCTCTAATCCATGAATTCCCGTGTGATTTCGGACCCTATCTAAACTACAGACTTCTTTGTTAAAAGCTTTTACACGCTGCAAACTTTCATAACATTCAAGATCATTTTCACAGTATGATTTCTAAGACTAACATTACAATTTAAGCATTTTATCGCTTATTGCTGAGTAGGCAGCACTCATCCCTTTCCTGAACTAATCTCATCGAGAACTGATTTGCAATCTTCCATACTGCATACGACTGGGTTAGGCAAATTTATCTAAGCATTCTTATTATTTTCTGTTGTTACCTCTATCCAATTGTCTTTGTCTATGTTTCTGTACATGTACTGTAAACAGTGTGAGGGGTGCAATAACGAGTATTGTATTGTATTATTTTTGTTTCTTTATAAATCTTGATTTTCTTTTTTCTTCAACAGATCCCTCATACCATAACCCGCACTGCAGACAAGTCTGTCAGCGCTGAGATTTCCATTCTGGCCAACGTTACTGATAATCAAGCTCAGTACCGTTGTGAGGCTACTAACAGCGCCACGGAGATACCACTGTTCGAAACCGTTACTTTGAATGTGCATTGTAAGTATTTGGTTAATATTTGAAGCGCTGTAGACCTGGCTCCAATTTCACCACGGTGACAGGTGCGACAATTGTAAAACATCACTGTTGCTGACGTCACAGGCATCCATGGGCTACGGTTACCGCTTACCATCGGGCGGGCCGTATTCCTGTTTGCCACCATCATTGTTTTATTTAAAAAAACTTTATTATATCGGAAATAAACAGATATTTCTCTTGCTAAGTTTATGACAATTGTCACAAGAAACACTACAATTGTCACGAAATTCCGACATATACCTCATTACCTGTCAAGAATTACCTACAATTCTTCTAAATCTTGACAATTGTCAGAAACTTCGCAAAAGAAATATCTGTTTTTTTTCCGATATAATAAGGTTTTTTTTTAATAATACAATGATGGTGGCAAACAGGAATACGGCCCGCCCGATGGTTAGCGGTAACCGTAGCCCATGGATGCCTGTGACGTCAGCAACAGTGATTTTACAATTGTCGCACCTGTCACCGTGGTGAAATTGGGGCCAGGTAAACATAACTTGGAGAATCAACAAGTTTGCATTTTATCCTCGCCAAAATCATTAGGACAATTGAGCAATTGAACATTTCAACAAAGACCCCCCCTTGGAATAGTAGTTTGTGTTACATGTGTGTGAATGAAGCGATGGATTCATTAGAGTATAGAGGATTCATTAGTAGAATCCTGAGTGCAATGAGGGATTCAAGTGTTAACGCCCAAGACAAAATAATTTTGATACCGTGTGACACATACTGCTTTTCACATCAACTGGGAGGAAAATAAAAAAATCTTAATCTATGAGGAGATTATTATGTTTCAAAATATAATTCAAGCTAAAAAAAAGAATGCATAAAATAACAAAAACAGTGTCCTAGAACAGAAAAGTGCCACTTTGATCCCCCCTAGTAGGGAGGAAAAGTGCCACTTTGATCCCTCCTAGCGGGGAAGAAAAAGCCCTTTTCCGAATAGGTGATGTGAAAAGATTATTAACAGACTAAACAGACGCTGAGAGTCTTTCGTCACCGGTCAACCGGTCAACCGGTCAAAGGTTAATTCATAACGTACCAGTAGAGGTTTTTACAAACATTCATAAGATCATTGTTTAAATGCTAAATTTAAGTGGTCAGCCAGATGTACGGATTTTTGCCAATCGCAAGACAAAACGACCAAACATGCGATCGATCGATCGATATAACAAATTGTTTTATGATGTTATACAGCGTGGGCAAAGATACAGAGAGACGAGGAAGATATTCATTGAAAGGATACTTATATTGAAAAACAGAATTGTGATATAATATTAATTAGCAGACTAATTATAAAGAAAGGAGAAGATACATAACGAGGCAGGACAAATGAACAAATAAACTTTAATTAATATTATGCTAATAAAAACTTAACATTAAAATTTTCTTACGACAAAATATCTTATACAAATTCAAATAAAGCTAGCAACACAAATTTTAAACATTAATTACATTTACAGTTTGACTTTACTTTCATTTGTTTACTAAAATAATTATTCTAAGTCCTTTATTTGGCTTTTGAGTTTGCGTATCGAGATATTTCTCTAGTTTAAGTTTTGATATTGTAAATATTGTTTTAATTTAATTGGTCTTTTTAGTTTATTTCTGCTTGAATGATCAACATAATAATCAAAAAGTCAACTAACTAACGATGTTTTGGAATAAACAGTATTATTTATTAATGTAAATAATAATAAAACTAGCTTTCTGAGTCTAGCTTCTGAGTTTTCTTTTACAAAGTGTTAACTATCATAATTGTTATTTATTTTATATTTATATACCTACGGACCTTCATAAATTCTTCTCACTATGTATTTAAACATGCCAGTCACTTAGGTTGAAATATTATAGGTATTTTTTGCTGTTACATTTTTACCTTACATTTTTTTTATCAACAGTCGCTCCAGAAACCGTGAAAGTGACTACGGAACCCAGCGAACTCAAACCCGGAATCGAAGCCACATTATCTTGCAAATCGGCCGCTAGCAATCCGCCAGCAACACTGTCTTGGTGGCGAGATGGCATACCCGTGCAAGGTAACTTATATTTTCTTTTCGTATCTTATCTTATATTTAAATTTAGCTAGTCCTATTTTTTTCGCGGTTGTATTTGATAGGATTGGAATCGAGATTAAGTGCAAGTATCATTTTATTATTAATATAAATCAAACCACTGATGATTTTACGAATATTTTACTTACAATGTATTCAAGATGCTGACCCCTTGGGACTGAATAGGACAAGGGCAAGCGGACATTTTATCTTGGGTAATATAAAAACATTTTCGCGATCGCATTGTATACTAACTTTACTTTGCATAAAAACAAGAATGAAACTTAAAGAAGAGTTAACGAACATTTTCATAATTTGTATCACAAAGTTGATTGCACAATAAAAGCAAGTCCGTTAATTTCTCTTTAGATGGCAAAAGTAGTTCTTCAGGGTATATTTTAAAGAAAACTTCTTTACTGTGCTCCTTTCACTCGCTACATTTTAGTGCCTAACTCTAAACCATTACCACCTCACGCTTAATAAACTTTATCAAAGAGGAAAGCCTATTCTGGTTGTAAGTTTTGAAATGGAGCCCGATCCGGATTTATTCTTCTGTCAGCGATAGATCATATCCATAATAAGAACAAGAAATTGAAATCGGAATCAGGCTCATGGTTTTCATCTTATTTTTATACGATCTTGAGTCAGCGTGCGTCGCTAACGCTGATTTGATTGATCCTCACGGATTGCAATCAGGAGTCATCTCATAAGGCGTCTCGCTCCCACTTATTGACACGCGTGAGATGCTAGTCCACTTTTGTCATACAATTCCATGTCGATGAGTATCCTTACTTATCCTACCTAAATGTACCTACTGTCCTCAGTAGGTACGTTTTATATATGCATTTAAAATTTCTGTTGCAATCCCCGCGAAGTTTACGAACGGCTGGATCCATAAGGTCTGGTTTTTTTTATAGCTCATGAATTATGTGACACTGGGATGATGATGTATTATGAGAGATGATGATGATGATAGGTGATGAATATGAGGTTGTGAAAATGTCATGGAGGATGGGTGGTATAGATGAGGTGGTGGTATAGGACAATATACAGTTAGACCAAGATAAATCTGCAATGATTTTGATAGCACACGCAGTGCAAGTATTATTTATACGTCATAATTTCAAACTATATCGAATTATTAAAACAGAATTTATCTCCTTCACTGAATCCAACAAAGAAAAAACGCTTTGAAATGAAGTTTTTTAATGGCACATAAAGATGATATCAACTCTGTCAAAAACGTTTACAGAAGAGTAAATTTTTTACGACTCGAGCTGTGAAAATAAGAACTACAGTTGAAGTTAATATTAATGTTTATGAACTTTTTGGGTTTTATTACGCACAGTGTGGCAGATAAGAAGGGTAGCGAAACCTTTGAATAATGTTGGTTTATTAGACTGTTTTGAATTGTATTCTCAATTCTCAGTTCTCCCTTGACTTTTTATAGCCATACGTTTGAATTAGAATTAGGAAGAGGCACTTTTAAATTAATTTTATTATACTTTTGACGTTTAATCTCACATTTATTTTCATTTGAAAATAAATATATCAAATTAAATTTAAATCTTAATTAAATATTAAGAAGGAACGGATTGCCCAAAAAAATTGGTGCTTACAATATTTAAGTTTCTTCCAGGGATTTGTTTGGCCAGAATTGTCAAAGCAACTATAAATTTAAGATATGTGAAAAGGCCCCAAAAAACCTTTTTGAATATTCTTTGATTATTTAAAATTTTGAGGAAAAGGAATACGACTAAACGTCTTTTAAGTCTTATTCTTTAAAACTGGTCGTATCTTTCAAAGACTGAAATATTCATCAATAATAAACTATATAATTTTTACAGGTCTCCCAATGAAGATGAATCAAGGCCTATACGGCGGGACGCTATCAACCATGGAACTCAAACTGAACGTCACTAAGGACATGAACGGAGCTGTATATACATGCCAGGCGATGAACGAAGCCTTGCAGAGGAGCGTACACGATGCTACGGCGTTGAAAGTGTTATGTAAGTAGTAGTTAACACGTTATTGTACAAAAAAAAACATAAAAAAGAAAAAAACACAAATAATTAGTACTAAAGGGACAAGTTAGCCTAACTTGTCCCTTTCAGGGATCTCTTCCAGTTAACTTTTGATCAATTGAGGGTACATAATCAAACATTTCAAAATCAACGAAATTCCAAAAAAAAACTTGGGTATTTATCACCCACTTGTTTTACATGCAAAAACAATACTACCAATTCACCAGATTTGATCTTACCTGCCGAATTTCGGATATACTATGGATTACAAACATCGATAAAACAAAAAGTAGGCAACAACTGCCACAATTTCGATATTCTGAATTGTTAATGCAAGCAAATACATACATCCGTCGGCCATCGTACATAACATAATCCAGCATTTTTTGCCCCGTATTCAGTTTTAAAGTTATTTTTTGAAATCTGTATTTCTAGCCAAACTGACAACTACAAACAACAGCGTTTTTTTTGCCATTATATTTTGTTGAGCAATATATTTTCGTGCATGCTTACAAAAATAAAACTTGGATTCTTTCCGTGTATGAAACTAATGTTTATACACGGGTTATAGTAAAATACACGTAATTATGGATATTTTGACATATGTAAATATAAAAAAATCTGCGATATAATAGCAATTAATTCTTACTTGATTACAATGCCTGTAAATAACAGCCAGACCTACACATTCACAATTTGACTACAAAACTTTAAAAAAGGAACCACATACTAAGTGTCTTAGTTCCTTTTACACCACACAAAGTACAGCCAAGGAATCTAATTTCTGTGCTACTATGTAACCTTGACACTTGACACTGTGTGACCTTGTCATAGTGACAATCAATATGAAAATTGCTAGCTCATATTATTGTCATTGGGACAAGATACGAAGTTGTACAGAAATTAATTTCCTTTACCTAACCTTTGATATTTATTAAACATTTTTCTTCCAACAGACGCGCCAATCTTCGATGAGAATACTCCCCCTACTACAGTGGGCGTTGAGAACGAACCTCTCATCATCGTGTTGCGAGCTGACGGAAACCCTGGCAGCATCACGTATACTTGGACTAAAGATGGCCAGCCTATCACGCAGTCGTCGTACAGCAGTGCAAGTAAGTACAAGAGTTAACGAAGGATTTTTTTTTTCTTATCGTCATTAGTGTCGGGCTCTTGACGGTCGAGAAATTTCCATGTATATCTGTCCTCCACCTTTTCCTTGACAGCCTAAAACGGCACAATGTTCACATTTCCGTTTACTTAATCCATGTACGCATTCCTTAATTTTCTTAAATTATTTATTTCTTCTATCGTGTTCTTAATGAATTTGTTGTTTTCGTGTCGTAATAGATTTTCAAGCTTTCTTCTTATGTTATTTATTATTTTCAACAAACCGATCTTACTTTTAGCAAAGTACCATCTCTCTCTCTCTCGCTATAGGCACCAGGATCCCTTGGGGATTTGAATCCCTCTCAATGATTAGAGAGCCAAGTACATCACATACTATTAGCCCTTAGAGTATGGCTTTCAAAGATTACAATCATATACTTTAGAAATTGGGACATTTAGCCTGATGGCCTTATTTACTAAAACTGGTTTGTATCTTGAGGACTTGGTCACTTTTTAGGTAATCAATTTCAGGTTTATAATGGCATTCATTATTTATTTGTTCCAACAGGCGACCGTATAGTATCTGAAGGCTCCATGCTGAACATCACGCGTCTCTCTCGTAACGATGCCGGAGTATACACCTGCGAAGCTGTCAACTCTCAGGGCGCCGCTACGGCCAACATCAGCGTTTCAGTACATTGTGAGTTTAAAGAATATTCTTACTAATGATAACTATTCTGTCAGTTATCTCTGCCTAAACTGTTGAATCGATTTAGACGATGTAGGTTTATTTTTGTTTAATCCCGAGGAAAGACAGGAAAGTTTTTATTACGAAATTAATCTTACTGCTCAGAAGTACTGTATAAGGAGACAGAGATTTAAATAAAAACTTTTCATTGATGTGGACATTTCATTTGAGAAGATTCTGATGAGACCATCCCAAAAATACGTTTGTAGCGGGAAACGTAATAACTACTTTTTTGTTACAGATTCAGCCAGTGTAGTATCAGTTAGTCAAAACGAAATACGAAATTCTGAGGAAGACGCCACACTAGCATGCACTGCTACTGGTAAGTGGTAAAACAATAGTAACAGAATAAAATAAAAAATATTGTACCTATGGTCTTCTTTTTGTGATCTTGCATTTTTTTGGTAGTCACGCAATGTTTTTCACGTACCTAAATAAGGCGTACAGTTTCAAAACTTCTAAACTTATCGTACGAAACATCATTGATGTTTACGACTGGTAAATTGGTGTGAATTCTGCATGCAAATGTCATGAGATTCAAATGGATGTATGAAGTCTAATCAAGGCTTTAATGACAAAAAAAAACATATTGCGCACATTTGACCCCATACTAATACGCTAGCTACTTATTGCTTCGTTATAGTTTTTTTAAAGAGTTATTTTATTTTATGAATACAATGATACCACATATAAAGCTAGTTGTTTTCGTTATTCTACTAAACCAAAAGGTAAACGCTACTTTAACATTCCTCAGGTAACCCTCTCACTGCCGAACATATTCGATGGGAGCGAAAAGACTACAACTTCAAAACAAGAACATCTAGCAGTTTTGACTCGAAGAATCTCACTAGTTATTTAGTTATAAATCAAGCCACCAAAGATGACGTAGGCAATTTCGAATGTGTTGTAAACAATGGTATAGGTGAAAGAGAGAGTAAGCAAGAAGTAATGCTAGTAGTGAAGACTCAGCCTACGATGGATACAGCTCCGAATTTGAGCAAGTCTGCTTCAAATGTTGGACAAGTTGGAAGACTGATTTGCAAGTACGTATACACTTTGATAATGTTATATTTACAAAATTAACTTCAAATAGAAAACTGAAGAAAATATCATAATGCTTAAGACGTATACTTTGATAAATTTATATTGCCAAAATTAATATCAAACAGATAATTAAATAAAAAAACATAATGCTAAAGATGCTTAGTGAAGTAAAAATTACGGGAATATTACTTATTTACTTTGAGGCAACATCTTCTTTCGATACACTAATTTAATTATAGTAGGAAATGTGAATATGTTTATCACTTTTATGTCCAATCGTTTCACAACCATCTATTGCTATTAAAATTCGAAATAGCATCAATATTTTATATTGAATATGATAATTATATATCAAATTTAAATTAAACCAATTGTGTAGTTTGTTTTATTAAAATTTTACTAACAATTTAATCTTTATTTAGGTGCAAATCAGCTCCAGCACCAAATTTCACTTGGTCCAAAAGCGGAGCGAAGTTACCAGTAAACACTTCAACCAAATACTATGCTGAATACCACAAAATCGACCCAGTGACGTACATGTCCATTCTTCTGATTAACGACGTTTCTTCGTCAGATTATGGGTCTTATGTATGTGATGCTAGAAACGAGCTGGGATTTGATACTGCGAAGGTTAAATTGGATATCACTAGTGCACCAGGTAAGTTGAGTAAATCTCGTGTTGTTTTAGTTTTAAAAGGACCTTGTAACTTATAATTTATCTAATACATTACAGTTTTTAATGATTTTATATCGATTCTGTTTCTGCTCCGGATCGATTTGATCTATTGTTCTTTACATTTTCAGAGACAAATTCACTTTATGTCCATTCTAGTAAAAACAATGTATAATTCTTCTGATTTTTTATTTTAGCATTTATTTAACGAATTATTTGTTTATAGTCCATAATTCAATTCCAATTAGGTATTAGGAGTAGTTCCACACTTTTTACACGACTGCCCAAAAATAGGAGTTTATTCTTTTCAGGGCTCATGTTTAATAAATAGGTTTTTTGTATAAGTACCAACTTAATTTAGGTAATTATTAGGTTTTATGTTATTTTAAATGCTATTTTATTTTTCTAATCGTTGATTTTGTTCACAGATCAAGTGATGTCAATATCGGTGACAAACGTAACGTATAACTCAGTAACTTTGGAATGGGTGCCAGGGTTTGACGGTGGCCTTACTACTTGGTTTAGACTTAGATATCGGTAAGTTTCCAATTTTCATATATAATTAATCAACCTTAAAAGCTACTCTTGTATTATTTTTCCTTATGTCGTCATTATTGGGGGTAGTTGCTGCACCAGAACTGTCCAATCCGTAAATTTTTGTTGTACAAATACGTAAAAATGATGTACAAATAATATAACTAGAATTGATGTAGAATAATATAATTTTATTAATAAATACCTGAATCTCAAATATACTGTAGTATAGATATAAATCATTGACACTTATTGTTCATGATATATGTCCAATATAGGTCAGCATATTTTCATGATCCCTTAAGGTCTACTCCGTTATTTAAAAACGCTGACGTACCCTATACGTAGTAAACTTATAATATTTGTACTATGGGCCCGATTCGGATTTTGAAATAGACATCTATTAGACATCACCAAGATACGATACCGATATGTTTAAGATCTAACCTGTCAAATTTGACATTTGCGCGATTCTGGAGATACTGTTGAACGATTTCCACAGGATATGGCTTAGAGATCCAATTCACATCTAATAGATATCTTACTCTATCTAACGTAAAAGTGACATTGGTTGCCCGAATTGCGCTGCAAAAGAGAACTAGTTGATATCTAAACTATAACGTATCTAGAATGGATCTAGTACGTGTCGTCTCTTGTGAATATAAAAAAAAATGTAATTTATTGTCGCAACAAAAACTTACAGCAAAAAATCGAACAAAGAGAATACAAAAAAAAAAGGTTACAGGTTACACAATAAGGTTAAAGTCCAATAGGGTTGTTGACTGTATATAAAATATAGAATATATGTAATATATTTAATAATATCTTGAAGTTCGAATGCGGCAGTAGGTGTACAAAGGAGATGAGCAATAAAAATTAAATAAATAAATAAATATGGTCCCTGCCGCACTTGATATGATATTGCAAGATTTAATTATTTTACTTCAATTTCCAGCAAACCTTATGAAGAAACATATAGATACGAAGACGTATCACCAAGGAACGCAACGTCGTATACGATTAGTGGACTGGAAAAGAATACAGACTACGTTTTCTCCGTTATGGCGCTTAACAAAATAGGGCAGAGCAAATATAGGCCGGATGATACGAAAGCTACAACACTTAGTAAGTATCCTAAGTTTTATAGTTTTGATTAGGATATTAAAACTTTAATTATGTTCCACTGGTTTGATAGTTAAAATAAATCAAACAAAAAAGTAAACTGATGAAGAAAGTTTAATAATTTGACTGTCTACTACTACTACTCGCGTCGACTAGTCGCGTCTTTTTTTTTGTTAACATTCTTTTTGAGATTACTTAAGATATTTAAGATTTAAATGACGAAACTTTATTGAAAAAGACAAAAACTTTTTTAATAAAAAAATAATTTCAACATTCGCTTATCCGTGTAAATATCAAAAAAGGACTAAGGCTTCTAAAGAAACAATTACTATGGCTGAGTTGAAGGTTATTAACTTAAACAAAAATGAGAAACACTTCAAAGAATTACCATTCCGTTTGATGGTTTTTCTCAAAGAAATCTTAGTAAATAATTAAGGAAAAGGCATAAATTATTAAGAAGAGCTCCGCGGATGAGACGAGTTAATTTTCTTAGTGTAATTATTAATTAATGCATAGCAATTATTAAGAAGTAGCCATGTACCGCTACAGTGTACTCAAATTTTACATTTATCTTTATAATATTATTAAATAAAATATAAAGAAACTGGTAGCACAAAAGACTTTAAAATAATACTACAGTATGGAAATTAACTTAAAATAACTTACTTCAAAATACTATAATGCAAAAAATATAAAATAGTACTCCTGGTTTTATATCAGATAAAATCTGTATTTTACCTAAGTACCTATACTATTTAATTTCTGATTTTAAAAAGTTGTTTTGTGTACTACTTAAACCAATTTATTTTTGTTATTTGTACACTTCATCAGTGAAAAGTTCTATTTCTGAAAATTAATTTGTTTCTTTAAAATTTTCTTAAAACACGTAAAAATACTTGGTATTGACCAGTGGAACATAAACTCTAATTATTTTTCCATATTTATAAGTTCTAATGAAATTCGTTCCAAATTTTTTTTCCACGCACCAGACTTCGTCCCATCATCAGTACATTCAAGTTCAGAAGAATATAATTACAATGTGCCTGGCGTATTCATCATAACCGGTACCATCGTTGGTACTGCGCTCATTCTGCTGAATGTATTGTTGATAGGATTCTGTCTGCATAGAAGGACCAATAAAAGGATCAGAGGTGTGATGTTTGATGTTTTTGATGTGAATGTTTCTCGATTATGTATTTAGTTGTAAACGACAAGGATAATTGTCTTTGTTAATTAGTTTGTAGAATTTTAAAGGATCTTTACTGGCAGCTTTACTTTTTTGTCGATTCTACTAAAGTAAAATTTATTAGATTTGCTGTTATGTGTTTAATCGAAAAATCTTACTTTTGAATCAAGGGGCACTTTAGGTACAAAACTGCCGTATGATTCAGACAAATCACGTTTTTTTTTTGTGTCGGGTTTTCGACTTAATAACGTGAGTTTCTTTGCTCGAATTTTTGTTCATAAGAAATTTAAGAGAATTTCTAATGGGTATTATACAGACTGCCAATAAAGATGTTTTAAAACAGTTTCCACTATTCATTTCATGATTTAGTTTATTTTTTTTTTCTTTAAAGCTTCTTCAGAAGTAGGCGAGTTGAACGTAGTGAGCACAGAATACGTAGAAACGGCCGACGTGTCGAAGAGCGTAGTTGTCTATGTGTCTATCACCGGGGCACTTCTAGTCTTGGTTAATGCTGCGTTAGTCGCTTGTTTTGTTTTTAAACGCCGATCTAGACGGTTGAAAGGTGAGTTTCAATGTTTTTTTTTTAATCTAAAGCTTTGATAATATACATTTTCGTTTCTTTTTTGTTAATTCATTATTTTGATAACTGCCATTTTTAGTGTTCCGTGCAAAGCTTTGTTCACGGAACACTTTATGGGATCACTTCGGTCTTGCAAATCAGTTATTTTACTTATTTCCGCAGAATTGAGTAAAATTGTACAAAGCTTTGGATTGTTGTATCATTTGTGATTATTAGCTACAAGTGTTAAATAGTAATGTTACTAAATTTTTTAGTTTCTGTGTCGTAGTTCCTATAAGCTACATTTATTATTTAATTGTGTTAAAAGGTGAACTAAATAGTTTGTCTCCGTTCTTGTCACTAATTAAATTTTATACCAACAAAAGTTTAAAAGAGTGTCAGTCCTTCATTCTTCACGTTCTTTTGACAGAGAAAAATATTCCAAATGTATTACAGATCTTCTGCCAATATAAACCCTCCCCCTCCCTGTGTTCCTTTGCCAGTAATAATTGGTTATCTTGAAATAATTCATCACGTCAGTTAACAACCTATTAGAATAATGAACCATTCTCATTTTTCTTCCAATTTTCTTTTCCATTAATATGCACTGCATACATTAGGTTAAATTAACATTGATTTAGGCTGTATTAATATTGATTTCGCTCCGAACCCTCATTAAAATGTAATGCTTTTGCAGACTCTATATCATTTCGTCTTAGACCAAAAAAGGTTTGGTACAAAATTGTTCAGAGAATTTATAAGATATTTTATTGTCTATACGCTCGTTTGTTTACTCATGATTAGATATATAATATAGTCTTTATAGTGCCTTTAAATGTCGTTTTAAGGTATTAGTCGTAAACAAGTTTACTTTATTGACTTTATAAAAATCGACTGCTAAGTACCTCAATGCAAACTCAATGCTAAAATGCTTACACTGCAAAAATGACCCATAAAGTTTCAACACCACAAGCGACTTGCAACCTAATTTCACCCCCGTCAGCGTTCAAATTTCAACCCCTTGCGTTTGCACTTAATGATTCTCATGTCGATTAGTTTACTCGACTGTGAACGTAGATAATCGGATTTAATTGATTACCCTCTGGCATTGCACTCAATCATGATGCTTCATGTATTTTCTGCATGTAGGAAGCTGGTTCTGACCAACAATTTTTATTGGCTTTGATTGCATTTCTCGCAACGTGTGCGATCAAGGTCGTATCAAAACGAGATCATTTTTTTACGAATAGTGAAATCAGAAGCGGCCTCTAAGAAACGTATTCAGGTTATAAAATATAAAAAAACCGGACAAGTGCCAGTCGGACTCGCCCACCGAGGGTTCCGTACTTTTTAGTATTTGTTGTTATAGCGGCAACAGAAATACATCATCTGTGAAAATTTCAACTATCTGTCACGGTTCATGAGATACAGCCTGGTGACAGACGGACGGACGGACGGACGGACGGACGCAGGGACGGACGGACGGACGGACAGCGGAGTCTTAGTAATAGGGTCCCGTTTTTTACCCTTTAGGTACGGAACCCTAAAAATATTAAATCTGTTAAGATTATTGAATGATGAGGTTTTGATATTGTTGCTAGTACTTAAAATACTTTGTGAGTCGTGCCATTATGCTTAACTATATTGGGCCTTGGTCGTCAGATACCAAAACATTAATAAAGGATATTTCCCGTAAACTTGTTGGGGTGTCTGGCGACCTACGAGCAGGATCATATTTTGCCCAAAGGCTGAGCTTATATATACAGCGGGGAAATACGGCCAGTGTCCTGGAGACTATGCCCCAGGTGACATTAGGTTTTGTCGAAAATTGATGTCCTTTGTAAATAGTGTAAATATATTGAATGTATTAAATAATAAATAAAAGTGTGACCTACCTGTTTTAAATATAACTATATAGTATATATATCATAACAATCTCAAAACATTAGCAAATATTAAAGTCTGACCAGTTAAACCTTCGCAGAGTTACGCCTGAAATTAATTTGGTATTGAAATTGTTTAATTGTTTATACCACTGAAGTGGTTTTGGCTGCACTAATTTAGAGTTGGTAATTGAAATTATTCATTGACGAAAGGCGCTTACGGATATTTGAATGTATATGCAGTTTACTAGTATTCGTTCAATGATTTCGTTATCGTTTAGACGACTGATAAACCTTACACTAACTATAATAGGGAAAATCTTAACAACTTTAACTTCACGTAAAAGCTGTAGTAAAAAGTACAGTTTGTTGTAGATTTTGCTTCAACTACAATTCAACATTTTGAATAGTATTTACATTCCAAAATAACGTTGAATTCAACGCTGATCGAGATATTACACGAAAATAAACCTTAGTTTGATCATTTTCACCCCCCTTCTTTGGCATCAATCACAAATTTTACCTCACATTTTCATCACTATTCATAAATTTCACCTCTAACTTCCAATATTTTTCACAGAACAAGCCGGCCAAGCTTCAAAATCAGCAACGATAGAGATGTACGCTCCATCCTCCTACAACGACACTATGACGGGAGAAACGCTAAGTTCTGTATCCGAAAAGTCCGAAACGTATTCACAAGATGAGGGGATGGATGACAGGCAGCCACCGCCGATACCTGAAGTGCCGAGTATGCCGAACAGACATATGCTGCAGGTGAGAATCATTATCATACTCCGTTATCAATGTTGCAGTTCATTGGTTTTAGTAAAACTTTTTTTTTTCTTAGCCCTTAATAGTGTCCAAAGGCAAAGGCCTCTCCCCTTGATTTCCACGACTCCCGTTGTTGTGCTTTTTCCGGCCAGTTACTAATGAAGGTGTCTAAGGGCCACTTCCACTAACCCGACGTTAAGCGGTTAAACCGTTAACCCAGTGTCAAATTGTACTGGTACCGTGGTTACCAGGTTTAACCGGTTAACCCCGGGTTAGTGGGTTGGGGCAAGTGGCGCTAAGTCGTCCCGCCATCTCCGTCTGGGTCTGCCACGTCTGCGCTTATTTTACAGCATCCACTTAGTGGCTATACTAGCCCACCCTATCCGGATGCATGCGGCAGACATAACCCGTTGGCAAAACTACGTATACCGTAAATTCCATTTATGTACATAAGTTTGTGATGCGTCAAGAAGACCGCAGATCTTAAATAAGATGAGAATAAAAAACAAATTCTAAACAATTTTATTCCTTCCAGCAAACCGAGGCCTACCTAATGGACGACCAAGGTTTAGTCATCCCCCCACCATTGGACTACCCCCCTCCGAACTATGCCGTGTACGAAGGGGATCATGCTAGGACGCTGCCGCATCCGCATAGGCATAAGGATATGAGTGGGCATAGCACGCTTGGCCGTAGTGCAGGTAAGATATTTTTTTTTATCGAAAAAAAGCATTTGACTACAATCTCACTTGGTATTAGTACGAGTATAATTATGAGCGCTATGTAGGTATTCTTGCCTACATTGGGGTGGTCGATCGTCCGACATATCTTGAATGAGCAGTTACATAGATTTGAACCTAAATAATAAAACGATACAGTTGATTTTTAAACGACATAGTTTCTTTGCCACGTGCCTAAGATGGGATCTGAACGCTCTGAATAAAAGAAACAAAGGATTTTGTTTAACAGATTAGGGTTTGGGGTGAAAAAATCATCTCAGAAAATTCATACTATAAGTGCCGATGCAGTCTAAGATGGAGCATCCTTACCTAAAAGATGTACCTTAATTTCACTTTCGATTTAAAAAGGCTACAAATATAATGACCACCAAAAAATACTTTGGTACCCTAAATAAAAAAATCATGCTTACCAAAAAAACTTACTGAACACCAAAAAAATAAATAAGTTAATCAGTTAAATAGCAGCCATTTAAAAATATCCAAGTCATAGTGGGGTCGGAATAGATTTTCAGGAAGATAGTTTCATGCTATACGTATATTTTAAGTGTAACTACAATTCAAACTAACACAATCTATTGTTCACAGGCAAGCAGAACTACGTCCCCGCACCGTCGCCCATGCCACCGCTCGATGGCTCCTACTACAACATGGCTTCCGACCGCTACCTCTCTTACCCGCCTCTTATCGGCGAGTACTTACAGCAACAGGTAAGTCCAGCTTCTACACTTTGAAATAAAGGTACAGCGTGAAATTTTATGGGATAAGGCAGAAGAGACCGTTAATAGAGATGCATGCAATGATTTTGCTAGCACACGTAGTGCAAGTGTTATGTATACGTCATAATTTCATAGATGTTTGATGTTTAAAATAACACTTGCACTGCATTGCAGAATTATCTTGGTCTAACTCTAGCGAGTAAGGGTAATGTTGAAGACTAACTGCCCGACTCGAACTTTAAGATACGTCAATTAATAGATCTAGAAACGATATGGATTAGATATCCATCCATAGAACGTCACAATTGACACTGACATTTCTAATCCATATCGTTTCTAGATCTATTAATTGACGTTTCTAAAGCTCGAATCGGGCGGTTATTCGACGAAGATCTTATTGAAGATAACAACGTGGGAATAAGTTAGCAGCAATGTTGGCCTAAACTTATGAACCAACTTAAATAGGCTTCTCAGAGTAGATTAATTTGGTAGGTATCTGAGCTCTTACAGCTCTTGAAAAAATATAAAAGTTCTTAATAGACTTGAGCCTAGCAAATAGACCGAAATCAATGTGTATTTATTTTCAGTCAGGATTTATTCTCAGTTCAGTTCTCGAGCAAACATTTTACCTTATTAATTTCGAGATGTAGCCGAGTACGGCGTGATCCAAATCAGAGGGAGAATCAATAGGTATTTCGGGAATGATGCCTAAAAAAACATTGGTTTTACTAGTTAATTTTCGATAACGGAATCCATCGTGAGTAAACCTCTCCATCTCAAAAGAAAATGAGACTATTCTCCAACACCTTTAAGACACAGGTCCATTATGCCACGTACAGCGAGCTGAAAGAGTATTAAAAAAACCGGAAAAGTGCGAGTCGGAGTCGCCCACCGAGGGTTTCGTATTTTTAGTATTTATTTTTATAGCGGCAACAGAAATACATCATCTGTGCAAATTTCAACTGTCTAGCTATCACGGTTCATAGTCTTCGTAATAGGGTCCCGTTTTTACCCTTTGGGTACGGGGAACCCTGAAAAGTAGGTATATGTACCTACAGTCAAAGAATTTAATTTCAGACCCAGTTCGTACCTTGTCACAGTGACAAACAATATGAAAATCGCTAGAGACCTCATTCTATTGTCACTGTGACAAAGTATAAAATGGGTAGGAAATTAAATTCTTTGGCTGTACTTTTGCAACTGTCTGTACTTCTTCTTCCTCACGTTATCCCGACATTTTGCCACGGCTAATGGGAGCCTGGGGTCCGCTTGACAACTAATCCCGTGATTTGACGTAGGCACTAGTTTTTACGAAAGCGACTGCCATCTGACCTTCCAACCCAGAGGGGAAACTAAGCCTTATTATTATTGCAGCTGTGTGTACATAGGCTGATAAGATGATGACTATTTAATGGTACCCTATTTGCAGCAGAGTGGAAGAACTCCAACCCCCCCTCAGCAGTACGGAGCAGCACCACTTCAGAAGCACATGCTGAACGGAATGACTGGATCACCGTCTCATGTCGCAAGTCCACCTATGAGCTATGGAATTGATGGTAAGAACATTTAGGATCAGACAAACTAGTAGAAGAAGAAAGCAGAAGAGATTTTTCTGAGGATATTAGAAACAGTAGTATTGGTTTTACATTGTTAAATTCTTAAGTCAAGCCTTGGAATATTTATGATCAAACAAACTAATTAAGATACCATCAAAAATTTTTTTGATTTTTCTGAGAATATTAGGAACAGTAGTATTGGTTTAACATTGTTCAATTCTTAAGTCAAGCATTGGAATATTCATGATAAAATAAACTACATAACATAATTAACATACCATCAAATAATCCTTTTGGTTCTTCTGACAATAGTTGGAACAGTAGTATTGGTTTAATATTGTTCAATTCTGAGGGCATCGTCCGTCCAGTGGCGCCCTCATTAAATCAGTAGGTACCTAAAGTCTATTTCAATAGAACTTGCTAACTATGTAAACAAACCGCCATATTGAAATTGTCTCTGAATGATGAATTTACTAGTGACGGGCAAGACTCCTACTTACTACTTTACTAATGTCAAACCATATCGAATAATAAAATACCAAAAGTAAAAAACAAGTAGTTACTTATTTTTAATTTGTTTAATCACGATCAGAAGACAAATTAATACTTAAGAATGATGTATTGATGTATTTTATAACCGTGGCGGTAGGTACAGAGCGTGGGTGGGTAGTGTGTAGCGGGTTTATATTACAAACTTTAGTCACAACACTACCCATCATAGACAATTGTAGAATTTAAAAGAAACAAAACCGTCATTCCAACAGGTCCTAATAACCTAACTTATGAACCCATTTTAAACTTTTAATTAAATATCCAAGATACAGTTACATATTTATGTATTTTACGGAACGGACCGTTTCAATAGTGTATATGTGTATGGTTTCAGTGGTATTTGATGAGGTGGTGTGAAAATTCAAAGAGAAACAGTGATAAAACAAAGTTACGTTGTTTGTTTACATAGTTAGCAAGTTCTATTGAAATATACTTTATATTAATATTGTTGTCATACTCCTACTCCCCAACTTTTGGTCATTGTCACATAGTTTTACATTACATACTTTTGACTTCATCACCTAAACGGAAAAATGTGGCCACTTGCTTAATTTCAAAAGTATTTTTTTTGTAATGTATATTTTTTGTGTGTTTTCAACCAGAGTTTGATATTACTGTTTTGTCCACAGTTCCCTTGGACCGGCAATCCGCAGGCGGTACTTTGCGACGGCGAAACGAAAAAATGGCCCCCGTGCCTCCACCAGACGTCACCGTACTACATCCGGGGTGCAATCAGGTGAGACCTTAGTTACATAACCATAACCTCTATGTAGAATAGAATAGAATAGATAGAATATAAATAATTTATTCGTTAGCACAAACATAAACTCGTATGCAGGTACATATATAACATATTAGGTATACCTGGTGTGGCCTGTAACACGAGCAAAAAATTAAACTGTAGGCTCCTCAAACTGATCAACATTTGTTCAGCGGTGTGCTCCTAAGGCGCTCTTTATAAAAAACATACGTATCTATCATTTGAATTTGAAATCAATAATGGAAGAAATATGGTTGAATTTCTTATGCTCTTAAATTGGATGAACCAAAAAAAAAAACAATTATTTGCCAAAATGATTTAAATTGAAGTAATTAGTATAACAGGTAGGACTGTGAGCCTTACGAGGAAGTTGTAAATACCTATCCAAAGTTAATTTCATAATAGAAGGAAAAACTAATTTAAAAAAAAATCAATTGCTTCTGGAACCAGGCGGATAACATCTTGTGAATCTTGTGACATATTTGTAGCCACTCTTACTTATGATATATTGATTCGATGGAGTATATAATATTTATATTGGAGATAATATACTATGAATATATTATTAATATGCGTACTTACATTTAGCCACTGCTTCGTGTTGAATTTGATACTTACAGTACACTCAGATATACAGACCTCTAACCTCCTAGCATTAATACCTAATGGTAGTTTGCGACGAATATTAGGTTTCACTGTAGCTCCAGACAACTAAAGGGAAACTATCCAGAGTATCCTAGTACTTACTGTCCCTCAGCTGACAAAGCTTAACTGCTGTACTAAATGCATATGTCAGATTACGATTAGGTATTAACATCAACTCTACAAAGGATTGGACTAAACTCACGACTCGAAATACTAAGATTGACTCACGAGTTTTTCCCTCCTCATCTAAATTTTCGAGATAAAATAATTTCTATTATTTTTCATGCTTACAATAATTTCATTGAATATTTTTCACAAAAACATTCCAAACAATAATTAGTGAGAAACGAATAAATCCAGCACAATTCAAACCCCACATTCAACTCTCCAGGGGACGTTCACACCGCAAGGTTATCCGGACACTAAAATTTTAAGCACATTTAATTTCATGTTCATTTAATTTTCTCCAACTCTCGCTGGCTTACCGGAGACGAAATTAAGCTCATTTTGACGTCGCCCAGGCGAAAATGAGACGATTTAAGCTTCATTACACAGAGGTCTTTGGATGCTGCGTTCAGTTTTAGACTAGTTTAATACCTACAAAGAGTGTTATTGGAGTTTATAAATAGTTTGAGAATAAGATAGGACATTTTTAAACGGCTTCCAAAAACGAGATATATTTTTAAAATCAACTATAATGCTTTTAAGTTGTTACAATTCACGTCATTTAAGTAACCTTCGGATGTGAAAATGAGTAGGACTGAACGTCATACTCGCGGCACTTATGCCAGTTATGCCATGGTAACAACGACGCCGCAACAGTTGCAATGCATACGAACGTCACCTTTAATTTTTTTATCGCAAGTATTAAATCAGATGGTCCCGTGAAAGTTGAATTCAGATTTTTTAGTGCATACACTGTTAAAAATTATGTAATTTTAAATTAAATTATGTAATTTTACATGCAAAAAAATTACATAATCCTGTAAAATTCCCGAAAAATCTGGGAAATTTACGGAAAAATATGACATTTTACGTAATTCTCGTAAAAATTTACTTACGTAATGTTATAGGCAAAAAGTATTTTGGACATATTGATCACTTTAGATGAAGCCAACGCGATAAATAGAAATGTATTTCTTTTCTCGGTTTCGAAAAAAGGCAGTCAAAATTGTGCTAGATAATTTCTGTGAACTGAATCTAGTTTTCAACAGCAAAGTTGCAATGTTTTGTTTGGTCAAAAACAATGCAACATGCTTTGTTGGCGAAACAAAACATCCAACTTTGGCGCGACATCTTTAGTTGACTGCGTGAGAACAATGCGAACATACATATCACGATTTTAGCTCATATATTTTCTTACCTACGATAAAATCAGGCTCACAGTTTGTGCTATGAATTATAGAGCATTCAGAAAATAACAAATAGTACGCTGCTGTCTGCAAGCTATTGCGATTTTCCAATAAAGTTGCTCGAGAGAATAATTTTTTTGGTCAACTGTTTAAAACCAACCTTAATTGGTCATTCCAGCCGGGCTAGCACATGATTGGCGCGACAGTATCTCGCCGCAAGGTAGACTACCCATCCCTCTTTAGTTAATACAGTTAGAAAAAGAAGGGTAGTCTATCTCGCGGCGAGATACTGTCGCGCCAATCATGTGCTAGGCCTACAGTGACAATTGCTCTTCTAACCTTTCAATCCCGTCACTAAACAGACTTTTTCCTTACTAAAATAGAACTTAATCGCGTTTAATTAAGTTTTAAAATTACCTCCGACGTTTCGATGACGGCGTTGTCCCCTCGCTGTCTCGGAAAACCACGACCACGAGAAACGTCAAAACTTAATTATATGCAGAAAAATGTGTAAAAACCGTGCAAGATTAAATCAGTGTTTTGTAACCAAACTAACAGGATCATTTTGTTACAGCACCAGCTCTCCCAAACACCAGTGCCAAAGCAGCCACAGTCCATCCTAAAAGACCCGTCGAGACACAAATATGGAAACCAGTACGGTAGCCCCATATCCTCGAGCACGCCCCAAAGCAACTCCAGTCAGATCCTCACAGTGCAAAACCTCACCTCAGACGTACCACAATACGGTACCATTAGAAAAGAAAACAAAAAACAAAACGTTACTATAGATGAATCGTATAATAAAAGAAGTGAAACGCACGTGGTATAAAATTATAAATAAGTGTTAGTGTTTGTGTAAATACAGTTAGGTAATGTAGATAGACTTAAAAATTTATTCAATGTGATAAGTGTAGTTAGCGGACAGTAAGAGATTTTGGTACGGTGGTACCTGGACTTTTGAACTTTGTTTCAATGCGCCGATAGGCACAATCAACGTGATAGGGCCGATGTGACTTTGGGAATGTGCCAAGGCACAATTCTAATTTTCAAGAATTCAAGTGTGAATCGGTCTTGTAGCGCTTTTGTTTAACTTTTTATCAGATGAATTGGATTTAAAGTCAAAACCGCTTGCTAGACATTTCGGTGACTATTTTAAATCCAATTTTGTTGATAAATTAATATGTTTGCCTATATGGAGGAATCACATTGTTGTATTTTGAAACTAAGGCTTGGGATGAAGCAAAGTCATGCCATCTTTTTCCATGAATAGAAAAGAACGTAAATTTTAGTATCATGATGGTGTTTTTAAGTCAACTTTTTGTTTGACAATCTACAAGAAAGCAGCGTTATGATATTTATTTAATTATTATGGACTAAGGCAACTTAAAACATAACCTTGCTTCTTGCACCATCATTAAATATACTACAAAAATTTTCTTCTTTACCTATATGTTTAGTAGACATATATTCTACATAGCAATTGGTCAATTTGATATACGTATCTTTATTCCATAATTATTTGTAAAGTACTTCTTTTTATAGTACATCTTTATTAAGATGGCTGATTTTGCAATAGGTATTTCAAGTAAATTTGGTAATTGCAATGTAAAACACTACATAGTTAAGGTACAGTCACCGACTTTGACTGTTGAGCCATTTAGGTTTAAAGCTAATTGGTTGTCAATACTAACGCTATGACATCTCCAATGTAAAGTAAACCCTAAATAGCACAACAATTAAAGTTGTTTTTTATAAATTCAATTCAATGTCAATAAATTCCAAAATCTACCGCATGTTTATTTATACTCTGAAGGTTAAATAAGTCAAGCAAGAATAACCTATAATTGAATTTAAAATTTTCAACGTAATTTAGAAATAATAGAAGTATCGAAAATAAACACCTAGTAATTAACTTTGTATAATGGCATTGTATTGAAAAACTAATTTACTTGAAGTGCCAAACATTTCTCAATAATGATACGTCATTATTGAACGAACCCCTCAATGATTGACTGACTTATCAATATTATTGTAAATTTAATTAACGTCCACTCTTAAGCGAATTATTGAAAATACTTCATTGTCCAAAATCGTAATCATTTTAGAGTATTATACTAACAATTGATTTCATTTCGAAATGTTTGCTGATTGATATTAACGTAAATGACACAAACGATTCCCGCGAAGGATCTCTTTTGATTAAGTTTTATATAGAATTTCTTATTAATTGTTAATAAAATTGATCATGATCTTTTTACAAAATTTATGGGAGAATTTTGAATTTGCCCACCGGCGGTTAGATCGTCGTTTGTTTTTAGAATTTTTCAATGATAGTGTTTTGACAATTGAGAATCTAATGACTTAGAATCAATCACGACCTCCATTTTCTTATCAGTGATCGTCAAATATATATTATTTACCTAAATTGCATTTCTTATTATAATGATGTTAAATATCAAATCTCGATTGTCCAAACACTTCATTCAGAATATTGCATTTATTGTTATTAAATGAAATTGAATTTTTGCTGTTTCTATCTTGATAGAATAATTTTAATTAGTTTCAAACTAAATGAAAGATTTGCTAGTATTTGGACTGTATTCTTGAATGTAGACAGTCAAAATATTGTGTGAATTAATGACTCTGTTGATACTGAAAGAAGTATCTTCGTTTTAGGTTTAAGTTAACTAAATTATACTGCCAAATTTTCATTTTGTATAATTTAAATGAAAAATGTACATTTTTACTAGATTTTATTTTCTAAACCCCCACGTGTAAATAAAACTAATACTCAATCGCAAACTGACAATAAATGTAAGTTTTATCGTTTAATTTTAATTTATCCTGCTTACATAACTGTAAATAAATTATTTTTATTTTCTCTACTATTACATTAATAGCTTTTCTACTCCAAAATTTAATCGGTTTTAATACAGATACCAAAGTTTTATTAATTTTTATTTTTAAGTTAATAAGCTACTTAATTATTATAATTTTATTATTTTTGTTTTTCGAATTTGTAACAATGTTTTAATCAACGATACTGCCATGGACTGATTTTATAATTGATTTTGTCTGTTGATTAAAAATTTAATTAGAAATCCATCCATTGATGAAAAATACGATTTCATATACATAAACAAACATATTTGTTGTTACATTTCGAATTTAAATAAAAAACTAATTGAAATGTTTTTGTTTTATTTATTTTCCTTATTTTCCGTTTATTTTTTTAGTTGTACTTAATCAAATTTCAAAACATATCAAATCTCTCATTGTTCTCAAAGGTAAAAAAATGGCATTTTTTTATACTTAATAAGTTTTCTCCTATTTATTTTATGAGTGATAAAAGTGCCAAGTATAGTTTTTTTCCATTTCGTAATTTAAATAGCTATTAATATAAGAGTTTCTAGATAGAAAAAAAAATTGTAGCTGTGTCAAACGTCCCTACGTTACCTTAAGTAAAACTAGTAAATATTAAAATCGTGCCTTATACTTATATGCCATTTTGAAATTAAAATATCACTTAAATAATGCCGAAACTTTAGATTAAAATATGAACTTTGTAAAATATAAGAGTTCATCATTATATGTGAAATCCTCTCAAATACATTTTGTTGACATTAATGAGTTCTGAAATTTCAGAGAATTTTTAACAAAGCAAGACTGAAATAAAGCAAATTTATGTTGGCTTCAATCTATATTGAAAATCATTCACACGTCAAAACTTTGCAAACTCAAACGAGATCTCATATTGATGTTACTGCATTTTTTAAATGGGTTAATATTTATTTTGTTGAATTTTTTTATCATTACAGTACGATGTAGATAGAGTTCCCTATTCTGTACGATAAGCGCAACTCTACTGTATGTCCTATAAAATCCTCCTCTGAACCACAGAATAAATAACAGTACTTGGTACAGAAGACTCACTCTCTAACAAAACGCGTCTGTTACGATCAGGACAGATATGGCCGCTAGGTGGTGACAGCGCCACGCGCGGCTTATGGCTAGCCACCAAAATTGGTGTGGAACGGATGTACTTTTAGCAAAGCGACGAAATGCGGAGTGAGCCACGCCTGTCCGAACTACGAAAACGTATGGTTATATATTCGTAGCTCAAATAGGGACTTAGTATTTATTCCGAACCGAATGAGCTCTTCAACCGTAAGAATTTTATCAAAATCTATCAAAAAAACAACATAATATGGTAGGTAGGCAGCTACTTTATCGATCCCCTAAATTCCATCGAAACCTGACGAATAAAAATCGAAAACAAAATAAATAAAAACCGAACTTAATGGATTAGAGGGCCTACCACGAACCCCGTTCGACTTTCTGTCGCACTTGTACATTCGTACGTCAGTGTGACAGGGAGGCAACACGTCGAACAGGATTAAGGAGTTTTAATCATAATAATCATGCAGTAACATCATAGAGTTTTTAACTCGATTAGTTACTCAAATGCCTTATTTTTTGCAAATTTTTTGCTCCAACAAATTGTCTCATAATAAGACTGATTTTTATTTTCTTTTTTCATAACTCAAGAGCTTGTCATCTTAGTGTAAGTGCTAATCAAAATGTTCAAAACATATTGTCAATACAATTAAATAAAATAGTTAATAAATTAGTTAATCTGGTCAACTCTGAATTAAAACATGATTATTGCGTTTTTTATTATAGTGAAATAAAAAAAAGAAATCTTTATTTTCAGGCAACTATTGGCCCATACAATAAATACCTCAAAACTACGTACGTACGAACGTATTAAAATTATATATTAAAACTACAAAACCCAATTATGGCCACAATTAATTTTGCAGCAACCTCTCTGTATCAGTATAGTATGTTAATTCGACTCACTTTCATATAAATAAAATCTTAAAGTAATTTTTAATCTATTTCTTCGTTACGTGACATTATTTGTAGTGAGAAGAGTTTAAATGGGATCTGCCAAATTTGCAGTCTTCTCAATTATATGGCTTTGTTTTACTCCATTTCTCCGCAAATGCTTAAATGTAACGCATACTTTTCCGCTTCCTCAGGCGTCAAATCTACAGACTTTCTGTTCAAAGTGTATGTACCTTTATCACTTTATACAGCACAATCAAAATATTAATCCAAAACTTACAAATTAGGTACATGATCGTTTTGTATTTTTTTTTATTCTAAATTTCTAGGACTACTAATCGAAGATTGTACGCAGACATTTCTGCTTGTTAAAAATTAAATTTATCGAAGATTTTTTATATATAATTCGTTAAGGGGTCAAAGGAGATCGTCGTTTTGGGCCCAGAGTAAACCGTCACGTATATGGTACAGCCTATTACAGTAATTATATACGCATTTTATTACTGAAAAAGATATAATATTGGGTAAAAATGAAACGGGACTTAGAAATATATACTTAAAACCAACTTAAAACACATTATATTATTCATTTCCGTAAATCAATGTATTATATACTAACAAAAGCCTTGCCGTCGTCAACATCTTTATTAGCATTGACATAACGCTCATATTCACACAAACCGTGAGGTTTTTTTACTAAGGAGTTATAAAATCTCATAGCCATAAGTCATAGTTGACATAAGTGCGTTTCGATACTATTCAAAATATTATTAGTGTCATTCATTATTTGTTTAATATATACCTACTTTTAAATTCTAAATCGACTGTAAAAATGCCTAAAATAAGTAGTTAAGAAATATAGTAATTTGACTTTTTATTTAGTTACATAGTTTGGAGATTTAAACGAATTCAGAATACGACGCTATCATGCTACTTTTATTTAACTAAACGCAACCATTTTTAACAATCTGTCAAATATTTTCAAGTAACGCTAACCCATGGTATAATAATATACTCCGCCTGGTACTCTATTCCGAGATTCGCGTATGACCTAACTGACACGGGCCTACGTCATCATGCTGTTTACAGGTTCTCAAACTTTGAAATGTGGGAGAATTTTAACCAACGGTGAAAATTATTTTAACGGCATTAATTTTAAGTTATTCATGTAGAAACATAGTAAAATAAAACAAATCTAATGTATTAAATTAAACTTTATTTATCTATACATGACAAACGTTTGAAAAACTAATTCACAGTTACACATTAATTACCAAGCTTACGACGTGAAAAGTTTGGAAAACACTGCGACTGCTGACACTGAGCGAGAAGGAAATAACAATTAACACGCGTTCGACAAGGATGACGGTCAGGGCATGAAGTTATCTAGATCCAAATTGTCAAATGTGACAGCGCTATCCTGTGTTGCCAGTAATGTAAACAGAATTATCCGAACGTCTGAAATTTCTTTCGTGAATCGGAAGATATTGCTAACGAATAATTAAAAATGACGTGTTATCGTAAAATTTAAGATAAAATACATACAAATGAAAATTATAAACTTATAAAGAAATATTTTAACTTATTAACCATAGGTATAATGTACCCATGTAACATGTTATGTTGAAATAAAGTGGCAATGTTATTGTGACGTAGGCCCGTGTCACTCTGGGAATAGAAGACCATGTTTTATTAGACCCTGCGCTAACCTTAAATAAACCTTACTTCATTGAAAGAAGATTTAAAATGAATCTGTTCACTCTCCGTAGAAGTAACAATGAACTTCCGAATAAGATCAAAATATAACTTTTTATTGAACGCGGATACGATTTCAGTTTCATTTACATGTCAGACTTTGTCTATTTTCTTTTAAAAAGTCAAAACACTTTTACAGAATAGTGTGAGTAGTATACGCTTTTGTATATAAAAGTTTTTCTTGTCATGTTCAAGTTTTTATTGCAGTATTTCTCAAAAGTCCCGTTATAATTCGTGATTCTGTTTTTATCATCATGATGTAGCAATTATAACGATTAATTTCCTATATATATTACATGTATACGTTCAATTTGCGAGTGGGCCCAAAAGCCTAAGAAAATCGACGATCTCCTTTTATATAAGTAGGTACCCAACTCCTAACGACTGGTCAATATTTCCCTAAAGAGTTGCAAAGCGAAATACAACTTAATCCACCAGTTAATTAACTTTTAAAACTGTACTGTCAATTAATTTCACAAAATACATGTTTTAATTTCAGAGTTGAAATAAATGTTAAAAGTCGTTAAATTTAATTCATCAATCTTTAATATTTTAAATGACTAAATTAATTAAGTTGTTGGTAACTGGTAACTTTTCAGACGGAGATACCTTGAGAAGTTCCTGTTAATTTCTCAAAAACATTTTCGTTTCTTCCAACCGTTCTGTTCAGAACAAATTTAAACCTTTTCTTTCGGTACCTATTAACTTTAAAGAATTACTTATTTTTTTATATATAACATCGTATAAAATGCCTGTTAGTGGATTTTTGTACTGAACGATGGTTGTGTAGTTTAACGCTGGCATTTGCAATAGAATTTTTATTAAACTTATGACTAATAACAAGCCACTTAAAGCGCCGTATTTATAGCATTTTTTTGTGAGTAATAGACGCCTGCGTAAATACTTCAAAGATGAATCATTCTTATTTATTTATTTTTGTACATTCTAAAGATATTAAAACCATACGGCTGTCCACCTACACCTACCCGGGTCCGCGCTACCTGTCCGGGTGTGTGTGGCTGTGTGTGTGTGTGTGTGTGTGTGGCACCTAGTCTATATAGGTGGGTCCAAATAACATAAAAAACTCATTTTGAGAAATTTGTCCCTTACTAGGTTTTGGTATGGGACAGCCGCATAGTTATGCCAGGATCGCACGTTCCGAGTAGAGTGGCGAGACAGTAAAACGAAGTATGGAATTTTTACTCGGCCGAGTAACAATTTCATACTTCGTTTTACTGTCTCGACACTCTACTCGGTACGTGTACCGAGCCCATTATTTAACGTGTTATTTTTAATTAACATCTTCATTCCGAAGTAAATGTTATAATTAAATATTAAATGATAATAAAAATTCTGCGGCTTACCAGCGTAATTTCATATATTTATACAAGTACAAATATCCACTCAGATTTTGTTCCGCCGATAATTAACGAATTAAACTCATCTTCATTAATTGTACATTGTACTCTCGTTAAAATTGTAAGGTTGTAATTATTCGATAATTCCAAATGTGACTTTATTACGTAACGCTCATCATTGTGTAATCTGCATAAAATTGAATTAAAGATATATGTTAAGAACTGGAGATTTTATTAATTTTATTTTATTATTATATTTATATTTCTATTTTTCTCTACTGCAGCGATCAAAATACAATCCTTTACTGTCATCTGTCATCATCCCATGGGACATGGGATGATGGGATGGGAAGGATGACTCACGCTAGCACGAGCCGGGCTCGGGCCGGGGCGCCCGACACCTGTTTTTTAGGGTTCCGTACCCAAAGGGTAAAACGGGACCCTATTACTAAGACTTCGCTGTCCGTCCGTCCGTCCGTCCGTACGTCCGTCCGTCCGTCCGTCCGTCCGTCCGTCTGTCACCAGGCTGTATCTCACGAACCGTGATAGCTAGACAGTTGAAATTTTCACAGATGATGTATTTCTGTTGCCGCTATAACAACAAATACTAAAAACAGAATAAAATAAAGATTTAAATGGGGCTCCCATACAACAAACGTGATTTTGACCAAAGTTAAGCAACGTCGGGCGTGGTCAGTACTTGGATGGGTGACCGTTTTTTTTTTGCATTTTTTTCCGTTTTTTTTTTCATTATGGTACGGAACCCTTCGTGCGCGAGTCCGACTCGCACTTGCCCGGTTTTATTTATGACAGGTGACGGTGATCACGTGACGCTTTCTAGCCTCCTAAGGCCCAGTCATCGAAATGAAAAAAACCGGGCAAGTGCGAGTCGGACTCGCGCACGAAGGGTTCCGTACCATAATAGAAAAAAAAAAACAAAAAAAAAGCAAAAAAAAAAAACGGTCACCCATCCAAATACTGACCACTCCCGACGTTGCTTAACTTTGGTCAAAAATCACGTTTGTTGTATGCGAGCCCCATTTAAATCTTTATTTTATTCTGTTTTTAGTATTTTGAAATTGAAATCTTTATTGTCATATTGTGAGTTACAATGATTTTAAAATTATGTTAAGGTAGAATCATCACAATCAACCGCGATGCGGAGTACAATGTTAATACTAAAACTAATCTTACAGCTAAATACTTATACAAATGTCTTACTTATACAAATACAAATTTGTTGTTATAGCGGCAACAGAAATACATCATCTGTGAAAATTTCAACTGTCTAGCTATCACGGTTCGTGAGATACAGCCTGGTGACAGACGGACGGACGGACGGACGGACAGCGAAGTCTTAGTAATAGGGTCCCGTTTTACCCTTTGGGTACGGAACCCTAAAAATGCAATATTTGCCACAGAAATTTGAACCTTTAGTGTAGGAAATAGAGTTGATTTTGCGTTGTTCAACAACTGAACGAAACAAAGCAAAAGCAACTCTGTTCCAATCGAATATGATTTAAATTTCATTGAACTTGGTTAATACCAAGTTCCAAGGTCCTCCTTGGGCCTTAGGAGGATAGAAAACTGAAGTGTCGGACGCCCGATTTCCCGGACCGTTGTAACGTGAATCATTCACATTGTCCGATCTGATATCAGATGTAGGATCCTACATCTGATATCGGCCATCCTATAAAATACCGGAAGGCGTCCATAACAAAAACAGCTGCAGGAGAATGCCATTGGCAATAACTCCGCCTTTTTCGCGTTATCTTTCGTTTTTTAGTAGTACTGATTTATTACATTCATAAATATGGGCCGTCTGTACGCCCTAGGTACCGCTGGAGAGACGAAGTGCAGAAAGACCTTTGCGAACTCGGCGCCGTCGACTGGACAGAAACGGCTTTGGACAGAGTAGCATGCCGGTCTTTGGTGTCGGAGGCCTAGATCCACTTCGGGTCATTGCGCCACAGCAGTAAGTAAGTATAAATACCTAAAGACAGAAAAACACAACCTATCTTAAGGGGCCCACTGATTAACAGTCCGCCGGACGGTATCGGCCTGTCAGTTGTTCGGAACTGTCAAAATTTTGTTCTAACTGACAGGCCGATACCGTCCGTCGGACTGTTAATCAATGGGCCCCTTTCCATCACACTTCCTACCGTCATCCGATATCGGATCGGACAATGTGAAGACGCTCTAATAATGACACCATAGCACTCCGCGCGAAACTTCCGACGGAAGATTCGGTCATCGCGCGGGTTTTCACCTTTATCTTAGTATATTTAATATTTTCTCGATTGATCTCTTCTTCTTTATATTTAAGAGCTGTGCTCTTGTCGGTGGAGCAATCTCCAACTCGTCCGGTCCTCTGCCAACTCCTTAACCTGCTGGTATGACACGACCTGAACCTTTTCTTTTATTTGGTTGAAATAATTTATTCTCGGTCTTCCTCTTCCTCTCTTTCCCTCTATTTTTCCTTCTATGATGTTCTTGAGGAACATGTCGTGTCGTAGCAGATGTCCAATTAGTACTCCTCTTCTATTTTCTAGCAACGATTCTCTCGATTCTCGATTGATAGCAACTTAATAATAAATTGAAGAAACGTAATTAGTTAATCAATGGTTGAATGAGAATTGTTCATCAGTGTGTGTTTCGTATATTTGTACCGAGAATTATTTCATGTCTGTGTAAATAATATTTGAAAAGCATTGTATTTCACAGAATAACTGGTCTAAATACTCTAGATAGGTACAGGGGTCGATAATTGCTCCTTCAGGCGATCCGAGCGTGCTGAACAGAAAAGAAATGAATTTTCAACTTTATTTGTTTGCAGACTTTGCAGTAATAATTTATTGTTGTAATATAAGTATGAAATGTTTGTTTTCATTGAAATTTTAACCGATTTTGTAAACCTGTTCCTTGTATAAGCTACATTATAATTAATTTGAAACTTAGCTAAATATATAACAATACGAAAATCAGTGTGATTGGTACATGCGATATGATGTGAAAGTCTTGCGTTAGATACGCGCCAATCGCCAAGACGATCGTCAAATTATCAAAACCAGTTGAAAACCAACAACAACACAATCACAACAACAACAACAACAACAAAACCACCAACAACAACAACAACAACAAGTTAACAAGTTTTAAAATCTGAATTTAGCTAGAGGCTTTCCGTTTAAATCTAGGGAATTTTCCTTACATGTAGCAACACTGGTAACTCTTATAAAGCCTGACGAGGAATAATTATGATCACACGCCATGTTGCGGAATTTCATTGGAACTAATTTTTAGGGTTCCGTATCTCAAAAGGAAAAAACGGAACCCTTATAGGATCGCTCGTGCGTCTGTCTGTCTGACTGTCCGACCATCCCGCCCTCCCTTTATCTCTAAAACTACTGGGCCTAAAATTTTGAAAAAAATACACAAAATAGTACTTTACCTATAGATGACAGGAAAAACAGGAATATTAGGAATGTGCAGTCAAGCGTGAGTCGGACTTATGTACGGAACCCTTGGAACGCGAGTCCGACTCGCACTTGACCGGTTTTTTTTTTCATACTAAACTGAACTGTCCCCCTATAAATGAGAATAACAGCGCCCATGATCATATATTACTGATCAGGCTTTAACATTAGTCTAGAGGCCATGTGTAAGTGACCTCTGTCGTTCGCTCCAGTTGCTAGCAGTAGGTCTACGTGTGCTATATCAGATATCAGATCTGACTGCTGTTTGGTTATATTTCTATAGAATTATCCCGTCGTATGTCAACTCATATTACATATTATCGGAATATTCAAATTATCTATCCTATGGTACGGCCATCCGATATATCGGAGCGGTCAAGGCGCTCACAAATATCTGAACACGCCTCTATTGTCAGGGCGTTACAGTGCGTGTTCAGATATTGTGAACACCTTGGCCGCTCCGATATATCTGATGGCGACTCACATACGACATTATGTAAATTGAATAGATAGATAGGTATCTGAAATAATATTACAAAATTATCATTGAATTATTTGTCGGATTTACCGATTTTTTCAGGGGTTCGTTTTACCTTATAAATTAATAAAAAATTCAGTCATATTTTAAAACACATAAGCATTTTCTATATACAATGATATTTTCTAACATCGTTGATGACATGTCTGGCCTAGTGGGTAGTCTGCCTATAGTCGATGGTTCTGGGTTCAAATACTAATTTAATCGAATTTCATACGGGAAACCCTAAAGTACAAGGAAATCTTGGCCCACGCGAACGCATACAAATTCACCTCCACCATACTCATCTACACAAAAAGAGCGTAAACGCCAAAGGAGGTATACTGAAATACGTCACTTTGTAACCGAAGTGTTGGCTGCAGTTAATATTCAGTCTGGAGTCTAAATCTAAACCTAATATGCTAAATACAGGGCCAAACGTCAAACCCAGACTAGTTTGCGTCGCAACGGGGACCGAGACATAAGAGGTAGCGGAATGTTTAGGGTTTGCATGACGGATCCGAAATGTATGGGAAGATCCGCGGATCCGGATCCAGATCCGGATAATTTCATACATTTCGGATCCGGATTGCAAACCCTAGGAATGTTAAATAACGCCAGATGACAAGTTTTTAATGGTATCAGTCGATCCGGTTTGTTTTAAGGATCAATTTTCTGTATAGACCCATTGCATTAAAGCAATATAAAATTGAGAAACCACAGTCATATTCTGAGAGTCGTACATAACGTACAAAACGCCTCTTACTGAGAGGACAGACGTGAAGCAAAACCCTTTTAAGTGTAAGTTGGCTTAATTGACAAAAATCACGAAAACATGTCTAATTGTGTTACTCTGCATACTAGAATAGTATAATTTTAGTATATGATAGCTAGTGATATAGCCGAGGTATTTGACTGTAAAACTATTAAGCAGAAGTATACTTTAAAAATTATTAAGTAAAACGTCCAACCCACGCGATCGCCAAATCTTCCATCACAAGTTTCGGGCAGCACGAATCTTTTGTTTCTTTCTAATTCCTGGCTTTACCCTCTTTCAGTGGGGAGACAATCCTGACTTTGGGCAAACTGGGCTCCGTTCGGCTCAGCATTGCTCCGAGCAATTATAAGGGTTGGCACCACTCGACGTCCTTTTGCGTGCACGACCACAGATAAGATTATCACTTGAATTTTGACAACCCTAAATAGCCGAAAGGGATAGTTCCATACATTAGAAAGGGACAGCATGATTCGACCCTGAATCGCTGTCAATCTTCGGTTTTGTAGGAAGTGTCCTTTATGTACGGTAGTACTATTATTTATTCTGTGCCTCTTTGAAGGTACTACTCGTATTTTCGCTACATCCTTCAATTCATACCACCACCGGGTGGAGTTGGAATACATATTGATATGTTAATGGCTGTTGCGAACGCAGTGAAAACACTGCCTTACGATAGCAGCACCGTTAACTTTTTAGGGCGTCCGCTAGGTGGCGCGGTTGTACGAAAAACAGAATGAGTAACTGAATTCTAGTGTAAATTTTCGATTCGGTGGCGTGACGAGCGTTCCCGTTACGTCTATTTTTGTATCGGATTTTGAACAGCGCGCCAAGCGGGACCTTTTGGATACTCAAAATCCCATACAAAATGACAGTTAACGCATAGTCTAATAAAACATGGTCTTCTATTCCCAGAGTGACACAGGCCTACGTCACAATAACATGGCCGCTATATATAGCGCTATCGCATATTATCATATAGCGCTGTCGCATGATGACGTAGGCCCGTGTCAGTTAGGTGACCTAGAAAAGACGGGAATGGAGTACCAGGCGGAGTATATTAGTATACCATGAGTTAACGCAAACGCGTACGTCACGTCACGTTATCGAATGAGTTTTACACTAGAGGTTCTAGTGCGGACACGTGCGACGGATTTTACCTACAATGCCACCAGTCGCGCCAGCTAACGGACGCTTTAACATCATTTTGCACTACTTATACTGGGTTATTTAGTACCAAAGACATATGTAACTTCGTATAAGACGAATAAAGTCTAACGAAAAAACGTGCCTCGGAATTCAAGTAAAAGTCATTCTCGGATAGATGCCGAACACACCTTTAGCCTATCCTCGGCTAGATGGCGTGACGACACCGTTTCATATTTAACAATTTTAACACATAGATATCAGTGAATGAACATGGATCAAAATGATATAAAAATAATAAAATCATTTATCCTTATATATACATTTTTTGATAACTTTATACGTTTTCATTTTGAGTTTTAGTCATGTGTCGATAGATGGCAGTAAATTCACAGTGACTACAAAATTTACAATGACAGGACCCCTCTATACTATCTATTCTTTTTGTTTTTTAAATTTAAAACATTTATTTACATACAATATATATACAGTGGTACTACTAAACGAAATTAATAACTAGCTTAAATCTAAAATAGGCCCTTGAGGCATTGTACCAAGGATGCTGGCGGCATTTCCTCGCTGTATCGCAATGCTGAACTGTTTAGTACTAATTCTCAAGATCTGACAGGTATGTACATATATTATATGGGATGTTTTTTCCACTCTTAGCCAAATTTTGGGAGATGAATTTTTGAAAATAATGTGAATAAATACTAGATTCTGTGCGGAAAGAGAAGTACATAACTTTTACTATGGGATTAACCAAAAAATGTTGGCTCTCCCATACAAAACATCGACATCTAAATCACCAAAAATGTATGAAACAGCATTTTTTAGGGTTCCGTACCCAAAGGGTAAAACGGGACCCTATTACTAAGACTTCGCTGTCCGTCCGTCCGTCCGTCCGTCCGTCCGTCCGTCCGTCCGTCCGTCCGTCTGTCACCAGGCTGTATCTCACGAACCGTGATAGCTAGACAGTTGAAATTTTCACAGATGATGTATTTCTGTTGCCGCTATAACAACAAATACTAAAAACAGAATAAAATAAAGATTTAAATGGGGCTCCCATACAACAAACGTGATTTTTGACCAAAGTTAAGCAACGTCGGGAGTGGTCAGTACTTGGATGGGTGACCGTTTTTTTTTTTGCTTTTTTTTCGTTTTTTTTTTTGCATTATGGTACGGAACCCTTCGTGCGCGAGTCCGACTCGCACTTGCCCGGTTTTTTTCGTGATTTCGGGGTTGATCCAATAATAAAAGTTGCTCAGTATAAACACGATTTTCTTCAAACAGACAAAAAATAAGTTCATAGTTTCTCCCCCTTTTTATCCCTTTGCTTGTATTTTCCTTAGAAATGTTTATAATCCGTTTACCGAGCAGCATCTGAAAGGAATCAGATCAGGGACTTCAATCGTGTTTGCCCTTCGACGATACAAAACCCTGCACAGAAATAATCAGCGTGGTCACTAATGTCATTACTCATAATACGAGTATTCTTTGTTCATGTCGATTTTTTTTTGTCGGATTTCTTTAAAGTTCCTTATTATGGACAATAATAAGTGCAATTTTACTGTATGAGCTAAAAATCTTCCTCTGAGTTAAGAAAACATAAATGGTATTAACGTAACGCAACGGAAAGTTACATAACTTAGGACAAGTTGTGATTTTATATTTATTCTGTCGAGACTTAGGAGCCATTCAAGCCAGATTTTATTTAAACTAACGAAAAAAAGAACTCGACAACAAAATAACATCGGCCCTTAATAATACCTACCCCAAGGTTTTGGGTACGGGAATGTTTTATACTGGCCAAAAATAACTAAACACTGTGATACCAGAAACTATTTTAATATTTCAATTTATTATTACTTTAAAGTTCGGTAACTATTTTATAATAAACAAAGTTAAATACACACAATTATCCCCGCAGTTCCCACACCCAACGAATGGAAGATGGGACGTGGATGGATTCAATCAAGAAATATCGTGAGTGCTGCAATGTCTTTGAAGCCGACATGGGGGCACGTTTTTTTCTTAGACCTTTCTATAACAATTAATATAATAATTATTAGTTCTCAACTAGTCGTTTTTTGTTCTTATTTATTGTTTCAGCGAACATTCGTATTGTTGTGCAAGTGTTATTTATACGTCATAATTTCATAGAAGTTTGACGTTTAAAATAATATGTGGGCTATCAAATCCGCTGCGACTTTGTTCTGACTCTACTTCGCTAGAATAAACCAGCTATAACAAAGTGAACGGGCTGTTGTGCTCTGCGTTTTGAATATTTCGTTTATCGCGACCATCGTAAGGAGCTGACCCGCTCATATTGTTTCACATAAAGAACTTGCGGGAACCTAAGCTAAGCGTGTACGGTCTGCAAACATATTGTTTACTACAAGGTCGCGTTTTTAGGGTTCCGTACCCAAAGGGTAAAACAGGGCCCTATTACTAAGACTCCGCTGTCCGACCGTCCGTCTGTCACCAGGCTGTATCTCATGAACCGTGATAGCTAGGCAGTTGAAATTTTCACAGATGATGTATTTCTGTTGCCGCTATAACAACAAATACTAAAAAGTATGGAACCCTCGGTGGGCGAGTCCGACTCGCACTTGTCCGGTTTTTTTCTTAGACTTTACCTTATGTTAATTAATAATCCTTTGTTCTTAACTAGATGTTTTATGTTCTGATTTATTGTTTCAGCGAACATTCGTATTGTTAGACCAAGAAAAGTCTGCAGCGATTTTGATAGCCCACGCAGTGCAAGTGTTATTTATACGTCATAATTTCATAGAAGTTTGACGTTTAAAATAATATGTGGGCTATCAAATCCGCTGCGACTTTGTTCTGACTCTACTTCGCTAGAATAAACCAGCTATAACAAAGTGAACGGGCTGTTGTGCTCTGCGTTTTGAATATTTCGTTTATCGCGACCATCGTAAGGAGCTGACCCGCTCATATTGTTTCACATAAAGAACTTGCGGGAACCTAAGCTAAGCGTGTACGGTCTGCAAACATATTGTTTACTACAAGGTCGCGTTTTTAGGGTTCCGTACCCAAAGGGTAAAACAGGGCCCTATTACTAAGACTCCGCTGTCCGACCGTCCGTCTGTCACCAGGCTGTATCTCATGAACCGTGATAGCTAGGCAGTTGAAATTTTCACAGATGATGTATTTCTGTTGCCGCTATAACAACAAATACTAAAAAGTATGGAACCCTCGGTGGGCGAGTCCGACTCGCACTTGTCCGGTTTTTTTCTTAGACTTTACCTTATGTTAATTAATAATCCTTTGTTCTTAACTAGATGTTTTATGTTCTGATTTATTGTTTCAGCGAACATTCGTATTGTTAGACCAAGAAAAGTCTGCAGCGATTTTGATAGCCCACGCAGTGCAAGTGTTATTTATACGTCATAATTTCATAGAAGTTTGACGTTTAAAATAATATGTGGGCTATCAAATCCGCTGCGACTTTGTTCTGACTCTACTTCGCTAGAATAAACCAGCTATAACAAAGTGAACGGGCTGTTGTGCTCTGCGTTTTGAATATTTCGTTTATCGCGACCATCGTAAGGAGCTGACCCGCTCATATTGTTTCACATAAAGAACTTGCGGGAACCTAAGCTAAGCGTGTACGGTCTGCAAACATATTGTTTACTACAAGGTCGCGTTTTTAGGGTTCCGTACCCAAAGGGTAAAACAGGGCCCTATTACTAAGACTCCGCTGTCCGACCGTCCGTCTGTCACCAGGCTGTATCTCATGAACCGTGATAGCTAGGCAGTTGAAATTTTCACAGATGATGTATTTCTGTTGCCGCTATAACAACAAATACTAAAAAGTATGGAACCCTCGGTGGGCGAGTCCGACTCGCACTTGTCCGGTTTTTTTCTTAGACTTTACCTTATGTTAATTAATAATCCTTTGTTCTTAACTAGATGTTTTATGTTCTGATTTATTGTTTCAGCGAACATTCGTATTGTTAGACCAAGAAAAGTCTGCAGCGATTTTGATAGCCCACGCAGTGCAAGTGTTATTTATACGTCATAATTTCATAGAAGTTTGACGTTTAAAATAATATGTGGGCTATCAAATCCGCTGCGACTTTGTTCTGACTCTACTTCGCTAGAATAAACCAGCTATAACAAAGTGAACGGGCTGTTGTGCTCTGCGTTTTGAATATTTCGTTTATCGCGACCATCGTAAGGAGCTGACCCGCTCATATTGTTTCACATAAAGAACTTGCGGGAACCTAAGCTAAGCGTGTACGGTCTGCAAACATATTGTTTACTACAAGATCGCGTTTTTAGGGTTCCGTACCCAAAGGGTAAAACAGGGCCCTATTACTAAGACTCCGCTGTCCGACCGTCCGTCTGTCACCAGGCTGTATCTCATGAACCGTGATAGCTAGGCAGTTGAAATTTTCACAGATGATGTATTTCTGTTGCCGCTATAACAACAAATACTAAAAAGTATGGAACCCTCGGTGGGCGAGTCCGACTCGCACTTGTCCGGTTTTTTTCTTAGACTTTACCTTATGTTAATTAATAATCCTTTGTTCTTAACTAGATGTGTTATGTTCTGATTTATTGTTTCAGCGAACATTCGTATTGTTAGACCAAGAAAAGTCTGCAGCGATTTTGATAGCCCACGCAGTGCAATTGTTATTTATACGTCATAATTTCATAGAAGTTTGACGTTTAAAATAACATGTGGGCTATCAAATCCGCTGCGACTTTGGTCTGACTCTACTTCGCTAGAATAAACCAGCTATAACAAAATGGACGGGCTGTTGTGCTCTACGTTTTGAATATTTCGTTTATCGCGACCATCGTAAGGAGCTGACCCGCTCATATTGTTTCACATAAAGAACTTGCGGGAATCTAAGCTAAGCGTGTACGGTCTGCAAACATATTGTTTACTACAAGATCGCGTTTTTAGGGTTCCGTACCTCAAAAGGAAAAAAACGGAACCCTTGTAGGATCACTCGTGCGTCTGTCTGTCTGTCCGTCTGTCACAGGCTATTTTCTCGGAAACTACTCGACCAATTAAGTTGAAATTTGGTACACATATGTAAATTGGTGAAATAGTGATGTGCCGTTACCAGTAAAATACCCAAGGTGGGAAAATTCCCAGTAACTTTACCGGTAAGATTCCCAAGAATCAGTAATTTATGGTAATATTCAAATTAAGTAAATGTCAACATAAGTTGTTTTACATTAACTCATTACTTGTCAACAAATGCATCATACGAAGTGCAAAAAATCAACATAGGTTTACTTTTCTAGTAAATTCCCAATACTACTGGTAATATTCCCAATGTTACTCGGTATTTTACCAATATTACCAGATTTATTTTATTTATTTCTATTTATAAATAAGCGTTCAGTTGAGTCAAATCTCACAGAATTTTTAGATTTTTCTTTGAGGGCCATGGATAAAGGGTTTCAGATCGACGCCATTTACACTGATTATTCTAAGGCCTTCGACAAAATTTCGCACACTATCCTTATTGACAAGTTGAAAACTTTCGGAATACATGGCGATTTATTAAGATGGCTAACATCTTACCTTCGAGATCGTTCCCAGGCTGTATCTGTCAAAGGATATACCTCCTCTTTTGTCCCTGTTTTGTCAGGTATCCCGCAGGGGTCCCATTTGGGTCCCTTGCTGTTTAACATGTTTATTAATGACGTAGTTAAATGCTTTCACTATTCCAAAATTTTACTATTTGCCGACGATACAATTTTTTTTACCTTGGTTAAATCTATTGAAGATTGTATACTTTTACAGGATGACCTAAAAAGGTTAGATCTTTACTGCGCCAAAAACTCTCGTCAAACCTCAATATCGAAAAGTGTTGCTGTATTTAATTCTCTCGCAAGCGTAACCCAATTCTTTTTGATTACCAGATCAAGAACAAAAAACTGAATACCGTTACCGAAGTAAGAGATCTTGGTGTTTACATAGACAGCGAAATTCAGCTCACTTCTCATATTGACAAAATTACCTCAAAGGCATATAAAATGTTAGGGTTTATTTTCCGACAAAGTAAAGATTTTAGTGATCCTCCAACCATTATTTTACTTTATAATGCCTTTGTCAGATCGGATTTAGAATTCGCATCGGTCGTTTGGAGTCCTCAATATGCAGTGCATATTAACGCCATCGATAAAATCCAAAAAAAAATAATTGGTAATTGTACCTACTTTGAAAATAAGAAGGTTAAGGAAGGTATATGATAATGAGATGAATAAGTTTAGGCACTGTATAGAAGAATATTATTTTTGCCACGGCTCGTGTCTGGCACGCTCAATGTCTGTAAATATAAACCGACCTTAATAAAACGAAAAAAAAAAAGCTTAGCTTATGCAGAATAAAGTCAACAAAACGAACCTTACCACACCTAATCCAACCAAATCTTCTTCTTATATTATCGTATAAAATAAGTTTTTTCTGCTGACGCTGCCCACATTTCAGCGGGGTCTGTTGAAATATCGGCGACTCAATCCGCCATATTGGACGTACGGAGCGGAAACTCCGCTTATGCAAAATTATAATATGATCTGGTACGGTTGGTTTGAAATACTTTTGTGTTGACGTATTTAAATTAAGTAAGTATGTAGAATGTAGAGAGGCAATAGAGAGTACGTACTCTCTCCAGGCGGGTGTTATGCCTGGGGACCGAAGTCCACTGAGAGTTGGTCGGAAGTTATATACAGGGTGATTCAGGAGACGTGAGCAGGACTAATACTGCGCATTTCGTAGTTTATAAGCAACACTTTCGTATCCGTATTAGTGAGGTTAACGTTAATTTTCTAGTCGTGTTGAAAAAAAGTTATTAATTTATTTACGACATGCATGGTCACCCTAAAATTAGAATACTAAACTACCGATATTCTGTGTCAAATTGAATGTCACCACTGTCATCGCGGTCTGGTTACTTTTGAAAACTCGTATCTCACTCAAGTTTGACAGTTTATTTTCTTCGTAATCAAAAATTACAGAGGTTTTATGCTTATTAATTAGGTCTTGTAGGGTGACCATGATTGTAGAGGATTAAATTTGCCCTCACCAAAAAGTTAAAAAATAGGAAAAAATCTGGCTGTTTCACCTAAATACGACGGTGATCGATCAATTATCAGTTACTGAGTGTGCAGGATTAGTCCTGCTCACGTCTCATGAATCACCCTGTATATAGCAACTGACGTTTAAAACTCCGTAAGCGCGATGTAGGTCTCTTACTAATTGAGTTCTAGCTCCCTAACGCCATCTGTTAGATTATTATGGCACGGCGTTGGCAGTGACAGCAAGAGGAGGCGCCACAAGTACTTAGAATAAAATAATTGATGGTAAAAAATGGTCCTTAACACATTCCGCAGCGCCAAGCGGAAATTCACTGCCAGTACGTTACGAGTCATATATTTCCCGTATGAAAAATGCCTGATTTGCGTTACGACTTAGGTACATTTTCCCGTACCATGTCCTGACTTTCAAGGTCCCTAAAGACCTGGAATATTATCGGCTTGAAATAAAAATCATTTTGATATTTGTGTATACTGTCTACAATTCCAAAAGTTAACACATTCATTGCCACTAAGTGCTACGAGTTACGCTCGTAGTGCATAGCCATGGTTTCGCCGTATGTAGCGCGTAGTTGCTACGAACAGTGTACCCGAGAGTCGGATTCTTGGCCCTGAATGTGTTAAAGACGTTCCGAAACGTTTATTTTTACGGGAATATTACGGGCAAAGACATATGTAACTTCGTATAAGACGAATAAAGTCTAAGGAAAAAACGTGCCTCGGAATTCAAGTAAAAGTCATTCTCGAATAGATGCCGCACACACCTTTAGCCTATCCTGGGCTAGATGGCGTGACGACACCGTTTCATATTTAACAATTTTAACACATGGATATCAGTGAATGAACATGGATCATAATCATAATCATAATCATTTATTGCATCCATGGTTTACAAAGGTGTTAAAAAAATATATTGGGTACAGCATGGACCCTACAAGGGCGTGGCAACATATTATACGTAGTACTTAGGGTACATACTTTATATTCTATTGGGTAATTAAACTAACTAATTAAAGGCACAGGGAAGGTCGTAAGTACGCGCACAGGCACAGCATGTGAGACGATCCCGTTTCGGTAGTGTCTTGTGGCATTTGGTGCATACATCCGCTGTGCTGCACGTTGCTACGTCGGTATGCAGGTCTGGAGGTTTCGTGGAGTCATCTTTCGGCATGGTGACAGGAAAATTAAAAAAATTTCACTCGCGCATTTAGCACACTCACTGTTTGCGGTTTATTGCGTTGATAAAAACGCTAGAGTATACTTCCCCGATGTTTTATTATTATTTTTGGTGATGTTGTAAACACTATTTGGCAATTTTATAATTAAAATATTTATTATTTACGGGAACAATATTTATTCGTGACAGTTGACGTTGACATACGTACATCAAAATGATATAAAAATAATAAAATCATTTATCCATATATATACATTTTTTGATAACTTTATACGTTTTCATTTTTAGTTTTAGTCGTGTGTCGATAGATGGCAGTAAATTTACAGTGACTACAAAATTTACAATGACAGGACCCCTCTATACTATCTATTCTTTTTGGTACTAGTGATGGGACAATAAAAAATTGATAGCAACTTTTTAAATTGAACGAAATATTTTTATCATTGAGCATGCACGTAAATACAACAAGGATTAAATTTTGGAATCTTTCGCATGATCGGGTGTCAATATAAGCATCAGGAGTTAAACAACAACTTTGCCCACTTACAAAACAAATAAATAATAATAATAAATAATAAATAAATAATATTTTTATAATTTTTATAATCTAACCTAATATCCTCGTAGAAGTACGTTTATGTTGATAAAAACTAACAAAAAATTTCGATCGGCTCGATTCGGAAAATGAATTAGATTTCTACTAGACTTCAACAAGTTACGATACGGATAATTTAAAGATATTTGTAAGATAGATATGTCAAATTTGACGTTTTCGCGATTCTGGAGGTCCTCTTGAACGATTTCGACAAGTTATGACTTAGATATATCCAAGTCACATCTAGTCGATATCTAATGTAGATCTAGTTGATCTCTAAATCGTCTCAAGATCTTGTGATTATCTCGAAATCCGAATAGGCCTGTATAATTTTAGTCCGCCCGAGCTACGACGACGGTCATTTCGTAGGCACCGCTACGAAACCTCTACGATGCGTCGAGTCTACGCTTTTGCTACGGGTTCCTTTGATGTGAATAAAATTGTATCTATAGGTAAGTTTATATAATAAACTCCCATAGTAGCCGATCCCAGCGTTTTCCCGCTTTGTAGAGGAAAGCGTCTACGAACAGAGAACCTGCCGAGCGGGTTCCCGGCACTCAATGTGTTAATGTTGTATGACAAAGACCTTTAGAATACGTAACCTATATAATAGGATAGCCGTATATCATATATCAAGTGCCCTATGGGGCTATTCATAAATTACGTCATTTTAAATTAGGGGGGGGGGGTCTGGACATCGGATGACGGTAGCATGAAGTAGGAGGAAATGGGGCCATTTGAAGCATGATTTTTGGATGATTATAGAGGGCTGGGGGGGTCAAAAATCGTCAAAAATCGATGACGTAATTTATGGACAGCCCCTATCTCACAAAATCCATTTTCCGTTAGCAGAGTTAAAAGCACTCTTTCCATTTTAATTGTATCAAATGATAAATGATAATATCAAACAATACGTACAAAGTTGGAAACAGGAAATACATTGTTCATAATCTGTGATGGATATGACTTCTGTATGTATTAATTGGAGGGTGGTTGAAAACGATATAAATAAAGAGGGTGTGTAATGCTTAATATCATTATAAAAAAATATCATACACTTGTTATAACGCTATTTGATATATTATTGTATGTTATAATGTTATTTTTATTATACGTTTCCTTTATTATATTGTGATTTCATCTAAACTGTCATTATTATAATGCCTAATGTAATATAATTTTCAAATAGTATATAGACATGTTTTATAATGACATTTGTTATATTATATTTTTGTATAACGTAATACTTCATACAATTTTATCAAGTATAAATACATATATTGTATAACATTTTATGTAATATTTCATTTACTGATAACGTAAAGTTTTACATACTTTTTATAACTAGTACGCAGACTACTGCTTATGCTAGCTATTTTATTCTAGGGAGATCGCAGTTCTAACCTAACCTAACCTAACCTTTTTTTTTTTTTTTTTTTTTTTTTTTTTTTTTTTTTTTTTTTTTTTTTTTTTTTAGGGGGGAAAATGCATTCCGCATACCACCCGGGTGCGGGGGGTGACCCGAGTGGTTATGTGGGACTCCCGTCTAGGCTAATGAGGCCCACGGTATACCCACTAAAAACCCCCCATATACCGCCTCGCCGCCCTATTGGTGGGGTTACAGGAACGCTTGCGTACTCATCCGCGACCCCACCGGCGGCAGCCGCCCACGAGCGGCTCCTTCGCAAATGCCCGAAGGCCCTTCACGCTAGGCGCGCCAGATGGTTCGACGCGCCTTCCTCCTCCGCCTCCGTTCTGCACTGTAGCGGACCCCCCCGAGCCCGCCACAAGGAAGCCACGGGCGCCAGAAAGTTCTCCGGCGCCCGGCGACAGATCAGGTCTATGGTTCTGTCGCAAAACCACAATTCGGCTGCAGAGGACAGGGAGAACGGCACATCGTAACACCGACACTCCTCTTCCTCTGCAGCCCCACCAACGCCGCTACAGCGGAACGGCACCGCCAAGTTCGCAGGGGATAGGGCGAGTGGCGATCGTAATACCATCACGCGTCTTCCCCTGCGATCCCACCTCGGCCGCCGAGGATAGGGAGAACGGCTCACCGCAATACCGACACTCCTCTTCCTCGACGGTCCACCTCCAACGCGTCACAAGCGGGCTTAACAAGCCCACTTGGAGCGTCCTCCTCGGGCCAGCCCGACCCTCAAACAGGCCGGCCCTGGTTGCCTCTTCGCTTCACCGTGGGTGACCAAGCCACGGTTACTAAGCCCCTCCACCACGACAAGGTGAGCAACCCGCGGGGGGAACCTAACCTAACCTAACCTAACCTAACCTAACCTAACCTAACCTAAAACCTTTTTTTTTTTTTTTTTTTTTTTTTTTTTTTTTTTTTTTTTTTTTATACAGGGGAAATGCATTACGCATACCACCCGGGCGCGGGGACACCCGGGTGGTTATGTGGGACTCCCACGAGAATCCGGTCTACCCACTAAAACCCCTGTCTGTCGCCTCGGTGCCTTAGGGCGGAGTTACGGGCACGCGGCGTCACTCATCCACAACTCCGCCAGCAACAGTCCATCAGGACCCATCACAAGTAAAACCTCCATTAAGTGCGTATCCGAACACTTCTCACGCCTCCTACCCGAGGACCTCTTTCCTATGGATGTCAGACGCCCCCGTATCTGACACCCGGAGGTCTATGCTAAGGTGGCAAGCGTCTGTCGTGCACAGCACGCCTGCGTCTCATTCTACGTCGGCGCATAGGGTCAGCCTCGGCCTGAATCTCCCGCTCGCGCTCCGCCGCCTCTTTCCCGGCCATGACGTATTCTGAGAATTCTAGCATTGTCTGCCACACCTCTTCGCCGGAGAGCATAGCTTGCACTACGGCCGGCAGCGACAAATCTTGCCCAGTACGGGCAATTACTTCCTCTCTTTCTACAGCCCAGACCGGGCACTCCGCCAACGTGTGCTGGGCGGAGTCTTCATGTGCTCCGCACTCATGACATCCCGGGGTCGGCTCCCTTTTGGCTTGTTGGTGCAGGTACTTGCCAAAGCAGCCATGCCCTGACAGCAACTGCGTGAGCCTGAATGTTAGGACCCCAAAATCCCTTCCAATCCATTCGTGAAGACTAGGTTGGATAGCTTCAATGGTGCGGATGCCCGCCCTAGGCCGAACCAGCCGCAGCTGCCACTCATCAACCGCCTCCTGCTGCAGCTCAACACGCCGCTTCTTCAATTCCTCCGGAGCCAGCACCTCACCCCGGTCCCGCACCTCCCCGCGCCACAGGTATAGGGTCGCGAGGACCTTCGCGTCCAAGTCCCAAGGCAGAGAGCAGGCTAGAACGCACGCGGCCTCCGTGCTTATCGTACGGTATCCTCTTATAACCCTTACAGCTATTGCTCTCTGCGGTCGGCGTAACCGAGCGATATTCTGTCTATTAAGAGCATTTGCCCAAACTGGGGCACCATAGAGTGCCATCGATCGCACCACGCCCATGTAGAGGCGGCGGCATGAAGCCTTGGGCCCTCCCAGGTTTGGCAGTATACGCCCAAGGGCAGATGCAGCGCGCAACAACTTGGGTGCCAGGCGCTCAAAATGCGCACAGAAATTCCACTTGCTGTCAAGCACGACACCAAGGTAGAGCAGTGATGGCATGACGGCAATCGGGACTCCTCCCACCACTATAGCCACCCCAGCTGGGGGAGCTTTCCGTGGACCATAGAAACATATGGCTTCGGACTTCGCTAGAGCCACCTCGAGGCCCAGACTTCTGATCTTGCCCACGCAATGGGCAACTGCCGCTGTAGCTAATATGGCTGCATCACGGTAATTGGGACCCTTGGCCGTCACAAGCGTATCATCGGCGTAGCAGATGACGTTGACTCCACGCAAGTTTTCCCCCCTTAGAACCCAGTTGTAGCCTATATTCCACAAGAGTGGACCCAAGACCGACCCCTGCGGGACCCCACAGGACATTGCCCTCTCCCCCCATACCTGCTGCCCAGGCCAGGTGACGAACCTCTCACTGAGATAAGCTTCAATGATGCGGAACAAGTGAAGGGGTACTTGATGGTATCGCAACGATTCCTTTATTGTGTTCCAGGGCAGGGTGTTGAAAGCATTAGCGATGTCCAATGACACCGCCAAGAGGACATTTCCCTGCGTCACAGCCTCGTGTGCCATTGATTTGACCCGTAGAATTGCATCGACAGTTGACCGGTTCCTGCGGAACCCAAATTGGCAGTCGGCCAAGTCCGGCCCCTCTCTTTCCATGTGCTTGATGAGGCGTGCAGCGATTATTCGCTCAAAGAGCTTGCCCACCTCATCCAGCAAAACTATCGGCCGGTAACCAGACGGAGAGTCCATCGGTCGTCCCTCCTTTCTGAGCAGCACTAACTTCCCAGACTTCCACTCCTTCGGGAAGCAACCCTGTTCCAGGCAAGCGGTCAAAAGACGCAGCAGCCTCGGTTCCAACGCTTCCATAGCCAAGACCCATGCACGGCCCGGAATGCCGTCAGGCCCTGGGGCCGTGTTCTTGCCACGCAGCCGGTAAACCGCCACGGCCAGCTCTTCGGGAAGAACAGGTGGAACGATATCCTCCTCTCTTAGCCCCACCGTTGGCGGTGCCATGATAGGCGGCTGGTGAGGTCCCCTTTCAGGGAATAGCCCAGCAACTACGCGCGTTACAAGCTCCGGCTGAAGTGTTTGAGTCAGCGGAGGCGCCCAGGGGCGCAACTTGTTCCGGATGAGTTTGTAGGGTCTTCCCCACGGATCATTATTTAAGGTCTCCAGGAATTCAGCACGACTCGCCTCAATTGCATGTCCGATAGCCACAGAAAACTCCTGTTTGGACGTCTTGTAGGCCTCATAAAAACGGCGTTCCTCGTTTTCATCTCGCTGCCTGCGCCTTCTTTGACGCATATACCGACGCCGTGCAGCTACACAGGAGCTGCGTATTTGCGCGAGCTCGGATGTCCACCAGTACACGCATCGTCTATGCGGTAGAGACTTGGCCCGAGGCATCGCCACATCACAAATTCGCACCATGGCCTCCCGGATTTGGGACGCTTCGGACTCTACCACCACAGCTTCATCTGGGACAGGCAGCCACGTCTCTACGATCGCTGCCTCTTTCAAAAGTTCCCGGTCAAGTTTGGTGAACGCCCACCTGGGGCCAGTCCTGACTGGGCCATTCAGCCTTGCGTTGTTTGAGATGAGTGGGTCAATATCAAACCGAATGTACCGGTGATCTGACAGCGTCTCCACTCCCACCATGACCTCCCAGCCCTGAATACGGCGCGCCAGGGAGGCACTCGAAAATGTAATGTCCACGATAGATCCACCCTGTTGCCGCACGCACGTATTTTCTGAACCCCGGTTAATGACCACCAAGCCAGTGGCGACCGCCCACTCCTCCAGAGTTGCGCCTTTCGGATTCGTTGCTGGACACCCCCAAGCCCTAGACTTTGCATTGAAATCTCCGGCTACTAAAACAGGCGTAGGGTGCAACTGCCTAACAATAGCACCCACTGTTACGAGAAACTGTTCAAAATCCGCCAAACTATCGTTGGGAGAGAAGTAGACGCCAACAACTGCAATGTTTCCGCAGGTTGCCGCCACAAAACCATGACCCTTTATGACGCCTTGAAAAGGTGGGGAGCCAGCAGTGCCCCGCGACACCAGGGCCACAGTTTTATCCAGGTCCCCAACCCATCCCGCTTGAGCAGAAACAGAGTATGGCTCCGCTACCACTGCTATATTTATTGACCACTGCGCCATACTCTGGAATAAGAGGTCCTGAGCCCTAACGCAGTGGTTAAGATTCGTCTGAAGAAATTTGATGGCCATATTAATTTGTATCCATACCAGCAACCCCCTGAGTCCCATCCACAGTCGAAGTGGACGAGCGGACAGGCTGCGAGGAGGCCCGGGAGCCATCGCCAGCCTTTGTCTTCGGTCTCTTGGGTGGGGCAGTACAGCTCTTGCTTCCTGTCCTATGATTCGCGTCTTTTCCCAGCACTGCACAGACAGTGCAGTGTGGCGTCGCCGAGCAATCTCTCGCCTTGTGACCTGGCTGGCCACAACGGTAGCACAGACCGGACCTGTCAATTTCAGAAGGACACTGCGCCCTAACATGGCCCGACTCCAAGCACCGGTAACATCTTTGGGCGCGCGCTTCCAGCAACTTGACTTGCACCGACACCCAGCCCACCAGCAGTCTCTCCTTTCCAGCCACTTTTTTGGCCGCAGCGACTGGACAACGAACCCACGCAGAACCTAGGCTCCAGGGGTCCGATTTAATTTCTCCCACTCTGACCTCCTGGACCGCACAACCGCCGGCCTGCGCAATCGCCGCAGCGATGTCCTCCACAGACACTGAGTCATCCAGGCCAGATACTCGCAATTCCACGCATTTTGTAGGCCGTGACACCTTGACCATCTCGGATTTGAACAGCTGACAAAGTTTTTCAGCGAGTTTGTCCGCCTTAGGCCCACTGGAGGCCCCCGGTATCTCCAGGAGTCTGGCGCCTGTAGCTGCAACTTTAAAACGGATCGACTGTATATCTAGATCCGCCAAATCTACTTTTGCTTTAGCTGTAGCTAACACATCCTTATAACTGATTCCCTGCTCTTCAGCCTCCGGTTGTAAGGACAAAACCACAGCAGAGGATCGGGGCGGTCGCAGTTTGCGAGCCTCTTGTCTTTGCGACCGTGGTGGAGCCTGCCCCTGGTGTTGAACTTGCACATCAATCCCCTGCTGCGATTGAATAGCAGAGCGAGAATTAACCGTCTTGTTATTTTTCTTCCCTCCAACTGCCTTATTCCATGCTTTATCTATGGCCAAGGGGGCTGAAGGCAGAGACCGAGGAACAGATGATGAGCGTGCGCAAGCCGCGGCGGCTTCAGCTGCTGCAAGGGTGGCCTTATTCCTATTCTTTCTCTTCTTTTGCCCCTTCTTAGGTTCTACCGTCAAATTTGGAGGACCTCGTTTTGGAGCCGGCTCGGGAGCGAGTTCAAGCTCCTGGGTATGGTAAGTGACCCTCTCATTTTGACGCCTCAAGTCGGCAGCCAGCGGGGGCCGCATCGGTTGGGCTGGCAGTAGCCTGCCCTCTAACTCTAAGGCTCCCAGCCTCGCGTCCAACATCAGCCCAATCTTTTTGGTCATCACACACATCATGTTTTCCAAATTGAGAGACCCTGTACCTGTATCCTCCTTGCTAGAGCTGCTAGTTGACTGTGTATTCTCCGTTGGTTTTAACGGAGCCGAGACCGGAACTGGAACCTTGAATTGGTCCCGAAAGTCTGCTCTCAGCTGAGCCATTTCAGCCTTGAGTTCAGTTAATTGAGCGCGCAGGCTTTCGTTTTGCGCCTGCAGACGCCTCGTCTCCTCTGAAGTAGAGCGCTCCAAAAGGCACTCAAATGTCTCTTTGATTGACACTGCCGCCTCCTTCAGGGCCTTTACAAAGGTGCCTTTCAAATTGCTGGAGTTTTTGGCAACCAAGGATATTGCATCCAGGCTTGTCTGCACTCGCTGAGAGAGCGCAGCCGCAGAAAGATTGTCTTGTGCACAGGGCAGGACCGAACTAGAACTTAGGCCGCCCGACTGACTACGAGTAGAAAAGGGCAGCTTTATGCCAGCCACTTCTTCTTCTGCCCTCAAACGCATTTCCTCTCTCATGGCGCGGTTATACTCCTCTTTGGCTTTGGCAAGTCCAACGTAATGCCCAGTGGAAGGAGGACGACCGCGACCTCTCTTTGATTGGCTCGTGGACTGCTTGTTATTCTCAGTGGCCTCCTCAGAGTCAGAACCCGATTCACTGAGGCCACGTTTCCGCCAGAAACGCCTAACATTACTGACAGACTCGTAACAGCTCATCGCCGTGTCCGACTCTACGTGATCGCCTCCGAGTTGGAGGACGGAGTCCTCAAAAGCTGACGCAGATACAAGACTCCCTGCGTCAGACTCTATGTCCACCCCTTTGGCACCCAGGAGGGCATCTACCTCTTTTGTTTTTGGCGGAGGAGCTGAAATTGTGGACCCTAGCTCTCCATCACAACGGATAAGAGGCACTCTTAGATCCGGGAGCGATCTTCGGGTCTCTGCCCTTGCAAAAACTTCTGGTTCCCCATTCCCCAAAGAGGACACTGTTCTTGGGGACACCGCTGCCGTTGGCTCCTGCGATTCATTTGCCGTGTCGCGGACGAACCGACCTTTTCGGTCTCGTTGTGGCGGAATCCCACCTTTCTGCCTTAAACTTGTTTCTTCTTCATTACGATTTTTGTTTTTATTTAAATTTTCCATAAAATTCCCACGAGTATGAGACGATATATAATTCACTGGCGGGTAACGCTCATCCCGAAACGCAGTGGGCTATGTACTCTAGAGGGCACCTGGTATCTAGAGGTTTTAACGACTTCGCTGTCGGGTGTTAAAGGGTTTTCCTTCCCGCGGGCCGGCCAATGAAGGCAAGCCCTCCGCGCCACAAACACTACCCGTACCCCATACCGCCAAAGATGGGGGTCGTTGGGAAAGTGCTGCGGGATGCGGGATTCAAGGCGAGCTGGCGTAGACTCCCCTACGTAGTCTCATTAGAGACTACCAACCATCCATCAATACTATACGGCCCGAAAACATTTAAACATTCCATTCAGTCATTAGTCTCTCTCAAAACATACCTTTCAAACATTACCATTCAAAGCCGTCAGGCCAAAAGGCCTCCCCCCCGTGACAGGACATTGGCAGCACCGATAAGCAATAACTTGGAAACCAAGAGATTACTTACCGTTGCCCCCGGGGTGCACCGTCCAGGAGCCCTTCCCTTACCCCCAGATCAACCGGATCAAGAGGAATGAGAAGGGACCTGGCACTCTGGGAGGTTTCCTGTCCGTAGCACCCCAACCTAACCTAAAACCTAACCTAACCTAACCTTTTTTTTTTTTTTTTTTTTTTTTTTTTTTTTTTTTTTTTTTTTTTTTTTTTTTTAGGAGGGGAAAAAAAAATGCGTTACGCATACCACCCGGGCCCGGGAACAAACCCGGGTGGCTATGTGGGACTCCTCGTCATGGGCTCATGAGACCCCGAGTCTACCCACTAAAACAACCCCTCCGTCTGCCGCCGTTGTGCTGTAGCGGGGGGCTGCAGGAACGCTCGCGCTTGACTTCCACAGCACCACCAGCACCAGTCCGCTACGTAGACACCGCCTTTGGAGGCCCCTGTTGGCCTCGTGCTCTCTGGGCCGAATCGGGTGCGGCCACCGACTCAGGGACGACGTGTGAGTCGGATGACAGGCGTCCCCATGCCTGTCATCCCAAAGTCCCCTATGGAGGCAGACGGCGGTCTTGTGCGACCCGTCTGCGTCGAGCACGCTTGCGGCGCCGTTGGTCGGCCATGGGGTCGACCTCTCTGGCCCGTTCCGCCGTTTCCTTCTGTGCCACAGTGAGCTCACAGAAGTTTGCCACCGCCTGCCAGGATCGGTCACTGTCGACCATGGACTTGACCACAGCCGGCAGCGACAGATCCGGCCCCACTATGGCTATCAAATTATCGCGCTCCGGCCCCCACATAGGGCACACCCCTAGAGTGTGTTCTGCCGTGTCCACATCTGCGCCGCACTCATGGCACTCCTCGGTAGGCTCTCTTCCGGCGATTTTGTGCAGATACCTCCCGAAGCAGCCATGCCCCGAGAGAATCTGCACGAGCCGGAAAGTGAGTGCACCGTGCGGGCGCTCCAGCCACTCGGACATCACTGGCCGAATCGCTGTTATCGTCCGCACGCCCGCGCTTGGTGTCTCTAGCCGGTCCACCCAGTGCTCGATTGCCTGGCGAGAGAGCTCCTCTCGTTTGGCCTCTATCTCGCGCGGTGCCGGCCAGAAATCCCGGGCCCGCGCCTCCTCACGCCAGAAGAAAACTGACGCCAGGGCTCTCGCGTCCAAATCCCACGGCAGGGATCCGGCCAGCACGCATGCGGCCTCACCAGATATCGTTCCATAGCCCCGTATCGACCTCGTGGCCATCACCCGTTGCGCTTGGCGCAGCTTGGTGATATTTTGCCTTCTGAGGCCGCCGGCCCACACTGGGGCTCCGTACAGGGCTATGGAGCGAACAACGCCCGAGTAAAGCCGCCGACACGAACTCTTCGGCCCGCCGAGGTTCGGAAGCAACCGCGCGAGCGCACCGGCCGCCCCCAGCAGCTTTGGTGTCAGCCGCTCGAAGTGAGCCTCAAAATTCCAACGGCTGTCCAGCGTGATGCCCAGATAGCGCATCGTCGAGTTGATCGCAATCTGGACACCTCCTACAACGATATGTGCCCCGGGCCCGGGCGCCCTCCTGGGCCCGTGGAAGCAGATGGCTTCGGATTTATGCAGGGCGACCTCCAGCCCCAGCCGTCTTATTTTACCCACTACTTGGGCTACTGCCGCCGTAGCAAGGATGGCGGCCTCTCTGTGAGTTGCGCCCCGCACCGTCACAAGTGTGTCGTCGGCGTAGCACACCAGGCTGACCCCGGGCAGGTGTGCTCCCCTCAACACCCAATCGTATCCGATGTTCCACAGGAGTGGCCCCAGCACCGACCCCTGCGGAACACCGCACACCATTTCCCGACGCCCCCACTCATGCTGCCCGGGGAAGGCCACGAACCGCCGCAGCAGGTAGGCCTTTACTATGCGGCTAAGATGGTGGGGCACTTGGTGGTACAGCAGCGCCTCGTTGATGCAATCCCAGGGGAGGGTGTTAAAGGCGTTGGCGATGTCCAACGACACTGCCAAGGCGACCTCGCCCTGGGACACTGCCTCTTCCGCCAATTCCTTCAACCGCAGGATCGCATGGACTGTAGAGCGGCCCCTGCGGAATCCGTACTGGCAATCGGCCAGGTCGGGCCCTTCCGTTACTAGGTGCTTGGTGAGGCGGCTCGCAATGATCCGCTCAAAGAGTTTGCCGACCTCATCCAGCAACACGATGGGCCGGTAGGCCGACGGTGATTCCGCAGGACGACCCTCCTTCCGCAACAGAACCAGCCGACTGACTTTCCAGGCGTCAGGGATGCGGCCTTGCTCCAGACATGTGCTGAAAAGTCGACGCAACCGTGGCTCGAGGGCCTCCATGGCTAACACCCACGCTCGACCTGGGATCCCGTCCAACCCAGGTGCTGTATTTTTAGCCCGCAGCCTTAGGACCGCCGCTCCCAGCTCTTCCTCGGTCACGGGTGGCGTCTCTGCTTCCTCTTCCCGCTGCCTCTCAGCGGCCCTGGGCTGAGCCATAGGCGGTGGACGTTGTGGAGGCCTGTGCGGAAACAGAGTTTCGACTACGTCGTCCAGCAACTGAGGCTGGAGACTCTGCGTCAGCGGGGGCGCCCAAGGTCGAAGCTTTTGCCTAACAAGCTTGTACGGCCTCCCCCATGGATCCCTATTCAGAGTCTCCAGAAACTCCTCGCGTGACCGGTCGATGGCTCGTGCAATGGCGGCTTTTAGTGCCACTTTTGCCTCCTTATATTTTGCGTATAGAGCCGCTTCTGTGCGCTCGTCTCTCTGCTGCCGACCTCGCTGTCGCGTGTACCGGCGTCTCGTGAGCACACACTCCTCGCGCAACTGCGCAAGATCTGGAGACCACCAGTACACGGAGCGCCGTGGAGAGAAGGCCTTGACTCGAGGCATGGCCGCGTCGCAGACCTCCGTCATGCAGTTGCGGAACCATGTGGCTTCCGCCTCGACATCGACCACCTCCTCCGGTACCGTTGGCCATGCTTGCACCATGGCCGCCAGCTCTAGGGCTTCCCGGTCGAGTTTTTTGAGTACCCAACGCGGGCCGCTCTCGACCGGGTCACTCCGACTAGGGAGAGGGGGCCTAGGGAGCGTAGAGACTCCAAACCGAATGTAACGGTGATCCGATAGGGTCTCGACGCCCACCAGGACCTCCCATCCATGAATACGGCTGGCCAGGGCGGCGTTCGCAAACGTGATGTCTACAATGGAGCCGCCCTGTTGGCGCACGCATGTGTTTGCCGTCCCACGGTTCACGACAACTAGGTTAGTGGCAATTGCCCACTCCAAAAGAGTTCGTCCCCGCGGATCTGACACTGAGGATCCCCACGCTGCATGCTTCGCGTTAAAGTCGCCAGCCACGATGACCGGCATGGGGTGCAGCCGACCAACGAGAGCACCGACCTCCACGAGGAATCTCTCGAACTCGGCCAGGCTAACGTTCGGGGAGAAGTATATGCCGACCACCACCAAATCTCCGCAGACCGCCGCAACGAAACCGTGGCCCTTCGTTACGCTTTTAAACGGACTGGAGCCAGCAGCGCTCCGCGTAGTTATTGCCACAGTTTCGTCAAGATCCCCGGCCCAGTCGTCTCTGACAGGCACTTTATAGGGCTCTGCTACTACGGCGATGTGAATCGACCACTGCGCCATGCTCTGGTAGAGGAGATCCTGAGCCTTGGCGCAGTGGTTGATGTTTCCCTGCAGAAATTCGACGGTGGCCATTTACCCGACGACCATCGGTTCTTCCTCCTGTTGCGTCGCGGCCTGTTCCATGGCCGGCGATTCGACCGACTGCGAGGGGGCCCGGGGGCCATCAGCAGCTTTGGTCTTCCTGCTTTTCCCAGCAGTTTTGGGTGCAGTGCACGCCTTGCTGCTTAGCCTGTGCCCAGACGGCTTCCCGGCCGCCGCGCATACAACACAGTGCGGTGGGGCGGTGCATTGAGCCGCTTTGTGACCGTCTTTGCCGCACTGGAAGCAGCTTTGGGACCGGTCAGTTTCCGCCTGACATTGCGCTCTCACGTGTCCATTGGCGAGACACCGGAAGCAACGAAGTGGCCTCTGCTCCAACAGCTTGACCTGCGCAGAGACCCATCCTACCAATAGACGACCCCCGGCCACGACCTTTTTTGCGGCCAAGATGGGGCATTGTACCCACACAGTACCGAGCCCAGAGAATCCCTGGCGTACTTCTCCGGCCTTCACCATGTCCACGGTACAACCTCCGGTTTTTGCCACAGCAGCGACCACCTCCTCTTTTGTGACTGACTCGTCCAAGCCAGTGACGCGGATGTCGACGGTTTTTGAGGGCCTGGACACCCGTACCTTCTCCAAGCCGATCTGCTGCTGGATTGCCTCAGCCAGTTTGTCGGCTTTATCTCCACTAGATACTCCAGGGACCTCGAGAATGCACGCTCCAGTGGCCGCCCGGCGGAAGCGCAATCCACCAGGGATGTCCATGTCCGTTAGTTGGACCTTGGTACGAGCCTCGGTGATCACCTCTTTGTATGTAACACCTTTCTGTAGAGCTTCCGGTTGTAGGGTGAGTACGACGGCCGCCGTTCGTGGGGGCTTAAGCTTTTTGGCTTTCGCCTTTTCTGTTGGCTGCGGTCGGGCAGCACTCTGGGCAGTCCTCCATTTCTTTCCCTTTCTCGCCACCACGTTCCAGCCCTCTTTCATGGTAGCGGGGGCAGGTGGCAGCGAGCGGGGTGTGGACACCTCGTTTGCCGACTGGGTCCCAGTCCCGCCTTTTTTCTTTGCAGGCATTTTTGCGGTCTTCTTCGCTCTTGGTTGTGGAGCTGGAGCAGGCTGTGGCTTTTTCGTGGCATCTATGACTTTTTTGCCACTGGAGCCAGCAGTCGCCGTTACCGGTGTCTTCTTCGTCCTTTTCCCCTTAGGTTTTTTCGTCTCGGGAGCAGTCTCCAGCTCTCGGGTAAGGGGAGGGTCCCGCTCAGAGCCACTTCCCAGGTCGGCAGCAAGTGGGGGCCGCATCGGCCGTGCTGGCAGCAGCCTGCCCTCCATTTCCAAAGCTCTCAGCCGCGCATCCAGCGCCAGCCCCACTTGCGCCGTCATGGTGCTCATCATGTCCTCCATGTCGGAGGACGCTGCCGCGCCTTTGCGGGAGCTGGTGGTTGGCTGCGTCTTCTCTGTTCGTTGAGACGGGCCCGGGGACACTCTCCTGAATTGCTCCCGGAAGTCCGCCCTCAGCTGTGCCACCTCAGCCATAACCTCAGTCAACTGGATGCGAAGGCTGTTGTTTTGCGCCTGCAGTCGCCTCGTCTCTTCCGAGGAAGTGCGCTCCACGAGGCACTCGAACGCATCCTTAATCACGACGGCAGCGTCATTTAGAGCTCTCACACAAGTGCCCTTCAGGTTGCCGGACCTTTTGGCAACCAGGGCTATCGTCTCAAGGCTCTTCTGGACTCGCTGAGAGAGCTCAGCCGCTGGAAGGTTCTCCGGCGCATCGGGCAAGACGGAGCCAGAAATTGTCCTGTCTCTCTGACTGTGGGTTGTGGGTGACCGCCGTAAGCCAGCCACCTCGGTGTCCGACCCCTGACCGCCGAGGTCACGACCCCTCCAGAGTCGTCCTTGCCCGCTGTCGTTCGATGAGCAGCAGTCCACTTCGGCCCGTCTATCATCATGCTCGTTGCTCATCAACGTCGTGCTCGCCGCCTCCTGCTCCTCTGCATTAGGGGCCGCCGCCACTTCCGACCCCATGCCGTGCTCGCTCTTGCGAGCGAGTGCCCGTTCCACCGGCTCGCTGTCGCAGCGGGACAGAACCACCCTCAAGTCTGGGAGAGATCCTCTGCGCGGGAGGGCCGCCATCGTTGAGAGCCCCGCCGTGACCTCCGCGGGCCGCGGGGCGGTCTCGGGTGGTTGCTCCTCCCTCGGGCATTTGGCCTTGGCCCGGGACGCACCCACGCGAGTTCCCCGCCCTCTCTTGTTTGGGCCGGGGCCGGGCCTCAATCCGGAGACGGGAGCGGAAGCATCATCACTTGATGCCCCCGACCCGTCCTCCTCGCTCAGCAGCCGCTTCCTCACTTCCCCGGGTCGGGTCGGGTCGGAGGTTGGAACTTGCAACGAGCCGTCGGAGTCAGCCGTCTCACTTTCGGCGTCTGTTTGAAGCGGCGACCAGTAGACGTCCTCGCCAGGCAGGTCGCGCATGTCTATCTTCCCAGGGGAGAAGAATTCCTCGCTTCCTGACGGGAATATCGCGCGAGCCCCTCTCCCACAGAACACCCTTGTGGGGATTGGCGTGGGTGACCGCACATATTCCGCCGGTACCACGGGCGCCTCCTCCTCTCTGTCCTCCCCATCGGGGGCAGCGTGACGCATCAATCGCCCGCACCTGTCCCGAACTGGGCGGAACTCCATCCTCGGGGGTTTCGGAGACGGTGTCGCGCCAGACGCCTCTGCGCCGTCCTTGTCCCCTCCTCCTCGTACCCTTAAAATCGTGTCACAAGCATCATTTTCCATTAAACGTTTGCCATGGTCGTGTTTTGTATCCATCCTAGAGTGGTTTGCCCCCCCAGAATACGGTGGACAGCATGTCACCACAGTGCGGGCACTTGCCCGTTCTGTGGTGACACGGAGGATTGGAACCTCCTGGGGTAGTATTTCCCATTTATAGCCACTCATTTTGTTTGCTATTTTTAAAAGAGGTATGCCCCTCTCCTGACGTTCGGGACTGGGCTCCCCCCAGCCATGCATCCCATCGGCACGCCAGCCACGCCTTGGAATTGGGGATTTTTTATAGTGGTTATCTCCACGTGACCTTCCGTTCAGTGAGGGAGGTCCTCGGTCCGCTCAGTGCGGGTTACGAGTTGCCCGACGGTGGCCGTAGCCACAATATCGCGCGGAGGCTCTTGTATGGAGCTCCAACTCCGTCCCAGTGGGACCTGGCGTCTCGCACTGTGCCCTCTGCTGGTTTCAGAGGGACACGCGGAGCCGCCACCCGTGTGCTGTTCTTAGTCTAGCCCCTCTCCTCAGGCCTGTCCGGCTTGGGAGGCCCTATCCGGCATAGCCCTGAGGGTCACTGGAGCACGCAAGCCCCTTCACCACGGCAAGGTGACAGCAATTCGAAGGGGAACCTAACCTAACCTAACCTAACCTAACCTAACCTAACCTAACCTAACCTAACCTAACCTAACCTTTTTTTTTTTTTTTTTTTTTTTTAGGGGGGAAAATGCATTCCGCATACCACCCGGGTGCGGGGGGTGACCCGAGTGGTTATGTGGGACTCCCGTCTAGGCTAATGAGGCCCACGGTATACCCACTAAAAACCCCCCATATACCGCCTCGCCGCCCTATTGGTGGGGTTACAGGAACGCTTGCGTACTCATCCGCGACCCCACCGGCGGCAGCCGCCCACGAGCGGCTCCTTCGCAAATGCCCGAAGGCCCTTCACGCTAGGCGCGCCATGATGGTTCGACGCGCCTTCCTCCTCCGCCTCCGTTCTGCACTGTAGCGGACCCCCCCGAGCCCGCCACAAGGAAGCCATGGGCGCCAGAAAGTTCTCCGGCGCCCGGCGACAGATCAGGTCTATGGTTCTGTCGCAAAACCACAATTCGGCTGCAGAGGACAGGGAGAACGGCACATCGTAACACCGACACTCCTCTTCCTCTGCAGCCCCACCAACGCCGCTACAGCGGAACGGCACCGCCAAGTTCGCAGGGGATAGGGCGAGTGGCGATCGTAATACCATCACGCCTCTTCCCCTGCGATCCCACCTCGGCCGCCGAGGATAGGGAGAACGGCTCACCGCAATACCGACACTCCTCTTCCTCGACGGTCCACCTCCAACGCGTCACAAGCGGGCTTAACAAGCCCACTTGGAGCGTCCTCCTCGGGCCAGCCCGACCCTCAAACAGGCCGGCCCTGGTTGCCTCTTCGCTTCACCGTGGGTGACCAAGCCACGGTTACTAAGCCCCTCCACCACGACAAGGTGAGCAACCCGCGGGGGGTAACCTTTTTTTTTTTTTTTTTTTTTTTTTTTTAAGAGGGGAAATGCGTTACGCATACCACCCGGCGCGGGGACGGGCCGGGATGGTTATGTGGGACTCCCTATTGTGGGCTAATGAGACCCCAGGTTTACCCACTAAAACCCCTCTGTTGGCCGCCTCAGGGCTATAAGGCGGGGCACGGGAAACGACCGAGAGCATGCTTCCGAAACCCCGCCAGCGGCTGTCCGATCTTTGGACTCGACTTCGGAGGGAGTATTCCTCTGTCACTTTAAAAAGGTGCGCCTTTAAGTCGGCGTACTGGCCATCCCAGGGACCCTCGTGTAGGCGACAGGCGTCCCCGAGCCTGCCGCCCACGGGTACCCTTAAGGAGGAAGTCGGCGGTCGTACGCCAAACGCCTCCGTCCTACGCGTTTGCGGCGCATCGGTTGGGAGGCGGGATCTTCTTCCCTTTCTCTTTCCGCGGTCTCTTTCCTTGCTATTACGCCTTCGCAGAAAGAGACCACCGCTCTCCATGATCTCTCGCTGTCTGCCATAGTTTTCACTACGGCAGGCAGGGAGAGGTCGCGCCCCACTACAGCCACGAGTGTGGCCCGCTGTTCTGTCCAAGCTGGGCATACAGCCAGCGTATGTTGTGCCGTGTCTTCAGCAGCACCGCACCCGTGGCATATCGGCGTCGGTTCTCGGCCCAATCTGTTGCACAGATATCGTCCAAAACACCCGTGTCCTGTAAGGACCTGCGTCACTCGGAATGTTATAGGGCCATGGTCCCGGTCAAGCCATTGTTTTAGGACCGGACGTATTGCCTCTATAGTTAGGTGACCAGCAATCGGATGCGCCAGTCTCTCCTCTAACCTAACCTAACCTAACCTAACCTAACCCGAGTCTTGCGCCATCAGTGGAACAGAGCGGTCGCGTCCACTGGTAGCTCTCGAAATCTTGCGCCTTTTTGCGACAGCGCGCCATTGCACTCCGTTCCGCGCCGGTGCGCCTACTCGCGACAGTGCTCCTTTGCGCTCCATAGTGCACCACTGCGCTCCGAATAGCGCCATTGCGCTCCGTTCCGCGCCTGTGCGCCTACTCGCGACAGTGCTACATCGCGCTCCATAGTGCGCCACTGCGCTCCTACTTGCGCCATCACGCTCCGAGGCGCGCCACTGCGCCGATCTGCGACAGCGCGCCGTTGCGCTCCGGGGTGAGCCACTGCGCTCCAACTCGCGCCATCACGCTCCGAGGCGCGCCACTGCGCCGATCTGCGACAGCGCGCCGTCGCGCTCCGGGGTGAGCCACTGCGCTCCAACTCGCGCCATCACGCTCCGAGGCGTGCCACTGCGCCGATCTGCGACAGCGCGCCGTCGCGCTCCGGGGTGAGCCACTGCGCTCCAACTCGCGCCATCACGCTCCGAGGCGTGCCACTGCGCCGATCTGCGACAGCGCGCCATCGCGCTCCGAGGCGATCCACTGCGCGCCGACTTGCGCCATCACGCTCCGAGACGCGCCACTGCTCCGCTCTGCCTCAGCGCCGTCGTGCTCCTTGGCAAGCCACTGTGCTCCAACTCGCGCCATCACGCTCAGCGCGCCACTGCGCCGATCTGCGACTGCGCGCCATCGTGCTCTGGGGTAAGCTTCTGCGCTCCAACTCGCGCCTCCACGCTCCGAAGTGCGCCACAGCTCCAATCTGCAGAAGGGAAAACAGCAAAACCCAGAATCCAGAACACACGGGACACATCGGAGGTGCTACAAGACAAAAAAAAAAAAAAAAAAAAAAAAAAAGATCCAGAAAGAAGCACTATTATAGGTTAGTCATAGTATTTAATAACTAGACATTATTAACTTATTACATTAAGATTTGCATGATATAAATAGTTACTATTCTAGGTTAAGGTTACCAGATTCAATTCAATTTCACTTTTAATTCGTAAAAAACTGACACCAAGAAAAGTTCCTACCAATATACAGTGCCAACAAAACCTAAAATGGCAACAAGGAACACTAACATCAAAGACAGAAAGGGCCCGATAAAATCCGGGGCAAGCTACGCGCCCGCGGAAAGGACAAGCAGGGGTACTATGGGCACGCAGCCTAAAGCCAGACTACAGGGAACTGGAGCGGGACGCCCGGTGGAACCTAGGCAGCACCAGGTGGGGGCGGGGCAGCGTGCACACACACCTATTACACCTACACAAGAGACGGAAAAAACAAAAACAACCTATAAAATCCCCTCCAAAAGCAACAACCCTCGGGATGGGGACCCCTCAGCGAATGGAGACCAAACACCTCAAACCAATTTGGAAACTGAGAGCCGTCACTCCACACCAAATGACCTAGAGCCCAAGGAAGAACTAGAGAGTGAGAAACGGCTCGAGCCGGAAGTAGTTTTCAGCGGGGACCACTCATTCTTAGATTTTGAAGCGGAGGACTTCATACAGGAAAACGCCCCACATAACACGGAAGAAGAGCCCGACAAAAGTAAGGAGTCAGAAGAGATATATATAGGCACACATGACTCCAGACAACAAATTAATAGCGTCAGGATAGGCTCAGCAGAGGTTAATTACGGAGAAAATACAATTGCGGTAAGATCAAGGTCACCGCTACAAGAAGGGGAGGGAATTATGTCTGTGGAAGCAAGCGGATTCATGAAGAAGAGAGTGTCAGTAGCCGCAGACATAGTTACCAAAAAACCCTTACCAACAACACAGGTTGAAAGGACTAAGCCCGCAACTACACCAGCATCACCACCCTACGAAGGAAACAGCAGCCCGGCAATGGGCAGACTATCCTTTGGCATGGGTAGCATCGGAGATGCACCACGAGAAGCTATGATAGCACTAGAGGAGGCTAAGGAAGCACTGGAGAGCCGGGCTGCTGGAAACCTAAAGAAAGAGGTAAGGCAGATGGTCGTGGACCGCCTCTACAAGCTACAGAGCCTGGTACTCAGAGTCTCGGAATCGAGACAGAGGCTGGCAGGTGAACTGGAGAGAGAAAAGGCCCTTAGAGCAAGGGAAGTGGCCAGACTTCAACGAATACACTCTGAGGAGCTGAAAAAGATCACCGAACAGTACCACACCCTGAAGGAAAAGATTATAAACATCAAGGAGGAGTCGGAATCGACGAGGAAAGTACTGGAACACGACATAGTTCGTCCGCTAGACTTACTGGCAAAAGAACAGGCGACAGCGAACAAGGAGCTATTGATAGCCTCTAGGAGAGAAACCGGCACTCCACTGGAAACAGCATCAACACCCACGAACGAAGAGTTGAGAGAATTAAACAGAGAGATAAAGGAACTAAGGAGGTCAATAACCAATAGTGCACCCATGGCAGTTGAGAGGCTCGCTAGGGAAGTTACGTCTCTAAGAGAGACATTACAAGAACAATCCAATGTGCAACCAAAAATCTCCCAGATATTAGATGAGATCAAGGAGATCAAATCTATAGGTGAGATCAGCAAAGAGACTTTAGCCCCTGAGATAAAGAGTCTCAAGGAAATGATTAAACATACAAAAAGCGAAGCCCCAAGAAATGTGGAACCAAACTCCCAGGTAACACCAAGCCTAGATCTGATACTCCGCACGGAGGTCAGGGAACCCATACGTGAGCTCAGGGAGGAGGTAGGCACTTTACGCAGCTCTGGCCCCTTTGTGGAAATCAGGGAACAACTTCGGAGCCTGAAGGAGGCAACAGAAGAAGCCCAAATCCTGGGGGGAGCTAATAATACCCCTCCCCAGGACCAGGAACACACAAAAACAAAACTCCTGGAAGAAATAGAAGGTCTACGACATGAGATAGCGTCGTACGCCGAGACAATAAAAACGGATCAAAAACTGCCGATGGACGAGGAAGACGACGATAATAATCCCTGGATGAAGGCAGTATCGAGGAAGAAAGCGAGGAAGGAGATAAGAAGGAAAACGGAGAAGGAAAGCTCACACAGCCCTCCACCCAAGCCAAAGTTCCCGCTGACTGTTGAATCGAAAGATCCCAAAGACACCAGCACCACTGTCATAGACAGAGTAAAAGACAACGTAGATGTCTCCGTGCTGGGAATAGGGGTAGAATACATCAGAGGTATAAAGAAGCAGAAAGCGGCCATTGGGTTAACAAGCGAGGAGGACCGCGAGGCGCTGAGGGCAGCCATCACCGAAAAGTGTCCAGGTCTCAAGACCACCGCTACTGCTCTTAGGAAACCCCTCCTACGCCTAGTGGGAGTAGTCAGAGGTCTCACGGATGACCAAATACCAGGGGCCATTGTGAGACAAAACTCGGCGCTCCTGGGCGACATGGAGAGGGCAGAAGCGCGAATGCGGGTGCTGAGGAGGACGCGATCAAGGAAACCGGAGGTCTCAAACATCATCATTGAGGCCGACACCGATATTTGGACAGGTCTTAAGGACAGGAAGTTGAGGCTGGGATACCAGGTAGTGCCAGCGTATGACCAGTCGCCAGTTATACAATGCTACGCTTGCCTCCGTTTTGGGCACTTTGCGAGGGATTGTACGCACCCACAGGCCTGTGGCCACTGTGCGGGACAGCACGACACTAAGGAGTGCCAAAAAAGGGAGGAGCCCCCTAAATGCGTTAACTGTGAAAGGCAGGGTAGGAAACTAGAGAAACTGGAACACCCGGCTTACAGCTCTGAATGCCCTGAGTGGAGGAAGTGGGACCGGTTAGCGAGATCCCAAGTTAGATATTGCTGAGGGCGACATGGCAGGACAAAACACGGCACAGCAGGCTACACGAAGTAAGCCGATCATAGTCATGCAGGTGAACCTAGGCAGAGGCTACGCCGCCACAAAAGAATGCCTGAGGGAAGCAGAAGCCACGGGAGTGGGCGTGCTGCTGCTGCAGGAGCCATACGTGGGGTCGAAGGGTTACGTGACAACCACACATAGAGTTGTGCAACGAGCCCAGGGGGAAGGACCGGTTAAGGCAGCGGTGGTAATCCTGGACCCGACGCTTGACGTAGTGATCAACCAAGAACATGTCACAAAAAATATAGCAACAGTAAAAATCACATATGGCTCACTATCAGTAGTAATGATAAGTGTGTACTTTGAGGGGGATCGCCCGATACAGCCATACCTGAGCCAGGTTAAGGATATAGTGGATGCTTCAAGGGGAACTGGAGTGATACTCGGTGGGGACGTTAACGCATCAAGCCACTGGTGGGGATGTGGAACCCAGGATGGCAGAGGGGCAGACATCGTCGACCTGTGCTCTGAGTGCAGCTTGAATGTTCTAAACCAAGGGTCAACACCCACCTTCTACACCCACAGAGGGAACAGGCTGTACTCGAGCATCGTGGACGTCACGGTGTGTTCTGACCGGTGGCTGGATAAGGTAAGGGAGTGGAGAGTGATAGAAGAGGACACGGGCCTTACCGATCACAGACGAATAAGGTTCAGCCTGTCAAGGGGAGATGGAAGAACGCAAAGGTCTGCAAAAACAACAAGGAGATACGACACGAGCAAGGCAGAATGGAAAGAGTTCTCAGAGTCTCTGAGGCGGCAGTTAGAACAAAGGGACATAACCGTTGAAAAGATAGAGAGCATAGAAACACCCGAAAACCTGGAAATCGCAACCGTGGAACTGATGGAGGCCATCCAAGACGCTTGCATTAACACAGTACCTATGAAAGGCGAAAATACTAAGCCAAAGAGTACACCGTGGTGGACTGAGGAGCTGGGAACCATGAAAATCAGGGTCAAGACCCTGAGGAGAAGAATAGCGAAAGCTAATCCGGCACGGAGAGGAGCTGTCCACGCGGAGTACGCCGAGGCCAGAGAAGAATACAGGAAAAGGATTGAGGAGAGCATAACGTCAAACTGGAAGAACTTCTGTTCCCAACAGAAGCGCAAAGCGCTCTGGAAAACATCCTACCGGGTCATTAAAAAGTGCATGACAGAGGATACCAGCATGGAGTGCCTCCTCAAATCCCCGGAGGACGGAAGCATCCTCAGCGAGCTCCAGTCAGCGCAGCTCCTCACCAACACCTTTTTCCCCCGGGACGACCATACCGCGGACCAGGCATGGCATAAAGAAATCAGAGAGGAGGCGAACGAGATCCGGAGGGCCGCAAAAACCCCCCCGCTGGGAGTCGAATTTGTGCCGTTTACCGGAGGAGAGGTGGCTCAGGTTCTAAAGGGAATGAACCCCAGCAAGGCGCCCGGAACAGATGGACTGACATCAGACATATGCCACAGGGCATTCCTCACCAGCCCCACGGTCCTCGCTGTATTCAACCAGTGCCTTAGGCTGCTATACTTCCCAAAATGCTGGAAGGAGGCCTATATTAGGGTCATTCCGAAACCCTCAAAGGACGATTACGGGGTACCAAAATCCTATCGCCCCATAGGCCTACTCCCAGTAATGGGAAAAGTACTCGAGAAATTGATATTTAATAGACTGACGTGGGAGCTGGCACAGGGGACAGGCTTAAACCCCAGACAATACGGCTTCACGGCACAAAAGAGTACGGAGGATGCATTGTATGATGTTGTCACCTATGCGAAGGAGGGAATAAAAAAGAAAAAGATAACAGCCTTAGTCTCCCTGGATATTGAGGGCGCGTTCGACGGAGCTTGGTGGCCCATAATACTGAAAGAACTAAACACTCATTGCAAGGACCGGTGGATAATAGGCATCATCTCCAGCTACCTAGAGGACAGGAACGTGACCCTCAATTACCTTGGAGAGACGGTCAGGCGGAAAACTGAAAGAGGCTGCATCCAGGGATCGATAGGAGGACCGCTGCTGTGGAACCTGCAGCTGGACCCCCTACTGCGGGAGGCCGAGGGGGGGACCGCCCAGCTGCAGGCTTTTGCAGATGACATCGTGATAATGGCTATGGAAAACACGACCGAAGAACTTAACAAAACAGTCAACGACGCGCTAGAAATGGTCGCAAGATGGGGCATGAAACATAAGCTTCGGTTTGCCCCACATAAGACACAAGCGACCATAATAACTCGCAAACTCAAATACGCCACGCCATCGTTCCGAATGATGTCGACACAAATTGCCCTGGACAACAAGCTGAAGCTTCTGGGCCTAACAATCGACGAAAATCTGGGGTTCGGACTCCACCTGGAAAATGCTTCCATCAAGGCGCTCAACCTATATAAGGTGAAATTCAGAGATCCTAAAGACTATATACTACACGGTGATTGAGCCTACGATGCTCTATGCTGCCGGAGCCTGGGGGAATGTTGCGTGCAGGGTATATGCCAGGAAAAAACTAGATAGGATCACCAGAGTATTCGGCATTAAAATTGCCAAAGCCCACCGCACAGTATCCACCGTATCGGCAGCAATCTTGGCAGGGATAATCCCACTGGACCTCAGGCTGCAGGAGCAACTGGAGCTCTATGAGGTGAAGAGAGGGAAGCCTCTCCCGGAGATACCGGAAGGGAAACTGCAGTCTAGGGTCCATCCGTCGAGCCTCCCGCATCCGGCAACGAGGAGCCGACCTACCTTTGGCTTCATAAACACAGAGAAGGACATAAATGTAGGGCCGTCCCAAATAGACACTTGGAGGTGCTACACGGATGGTAGCAAAATCCAAGGGAGGGTTGGGGGAGCACTCACTTGGTGGTCCGGGGGTGAGGAACGGGACTGCAAGAGTTTTAGGCTGGCGGACCACTGCTCGGTGTACCAGGCGGAGATGATGGCGCTGTATCAAGCCACAAAAATGGCGAAGGATATGGGCTACCGAACGGCTATCTACAGCGACTCCAGATCCTCCCTCCAGGCGGTTAGCGACCCAAGCTCCCAAAACCCCATTGCCGTTGAAATCAGGGCTAATCTAGAGGAGGCCTCATCTTGGGGAAACCCGATAAGCCTATTTTGGATAAAGGCACACGCTGGCCTAGCGGGTAACGAGAGGGCGGACGAACTGGCCAAGGCGGCGGCCCTTGACCTGGGGAACGCTCCGGTCTACAGCAGGTTCCCTCTCTCTTTCGCAAAAAGATCAATACGAGCCAGAACTATCGAAAGATGGCAAAGCCGATACCAGGAAACCGACAGAGCCTCGGGCACGAAGTTATTTTTCAAGGACGTCCGAGCAGCGAAGAAAATAATAGAAAGACTGGGAAACAGGAATACAGTAGCTCAGCTACTGACAGGACATGGGGGCTTCAAGCAATATCTCCATAAGTACAAGCTGAGAGACGACCCCCATTGCTCCTGTGACGGGCAGACTGTGGAAACTATAACCCACATAATCACAGAATGCCCAAGGTTTGGCCTGGAGCGGTATAACTGTGAATGCGAGATAGGGACCAACATCATGGAAGACAACTTTGTGAGGCTGCTGGAGGATGACAGGGCCCGAAAACAGTTCGTTGCCTTCGCAGAAAATGTGATAAGGAGAGCGGCGAGACAAAACGGCGCCACGGCAGTTTAAGCTGACCGTAGGGTAGGGCGGAATTGGGGGGCCCACTCGGCACATGGCGGCATCCCTGCTGGTGGTGGGCCAGGGGAAAGCGAAATACGTCGCTCTCCAATGACCAGCCACCGGCACGGAAAAGGCGGCCATGGGCGGAGTGGGTGACAAAGATTTCTGCCCACCATACGGAGAGCAAACTAATAAATGCGCCAGCCGCGGAGCGGAAATGGGAACCACAAATTATGCTCCATTATAATCCATTATGCTCCTTTGGTCTGGGGGGCTCCAAAGGGCTCCTAAGCGCTCCAAGGTGCTCCCTTGGTCAAAAGGGGCTCCAAAGGGCTCCTAAGTGCTCCAATGCGCTCCTTTGCACTATTACGCTCCGAGGTGCTCCCGGGTGCTCCAAAAGGTTCCGCTGCGCCTAAATGCTCCACTGCTCCTAATTGTGGATCTAAAGTGCGTCATCACGCACTAAAGCGCCCATAGTACCCTTAACATAATGGAATAAATATAAACTAATAAATAAACAAATAGAAATAGTACGGAACTGTATGTTGAAAGAAAGGAACAAATGATAAATTATGTAATTAAAAGTGACATTGCAAATCTGAACTATAATTAAATTGGACATGTATTAACAGTGCAAGAGAACTGTCATTTTGTAAAATAGACGCAATCAAAAGTGACATCACAAATTAGATCTATAATTAATCTGGACATGGACATGTACTATAGTGTAAGAAAACTGACATTTAATAAATAAATTTTGTGTTGTATTGTGTTAGTAATAAGTATTGTTTTGACATAATCAAATAAAAGGTAAAAATGTAAAAGTAATATATGACCATGAAAGTAGCAAATAACAAGATAATTTAGTGACAAGGCTAATAAATAAGTATTGTATTGTATTAGTAATAAGTATTGTTTTGACATAAATAAAATGTAAAAGGTGATAAGATAAAATAATCTAGCGAGAATGTAATAAATAAAGAAATATTGTATTAAATTGTATTAATAATAAGTGGTGTGCTGTTTGATATAATTAAATAAAATGTAAAAATGTAATTATAAGATAAATTAGCGAGAATGTAATGAATAAATAAATATTGTATTAAATTGTATTAATAATAAATATTGTTTGACATTTAATAATAGAATAATTTAGTGAGAATGTAATAAATAAATATTGTATTAAACTGTATTAGTAATAAGTATTGGCATGAAAAGATGGAAATAGAAAAAATTTATAAAATAGAAATAAGTGCTGGAAAAGAAATACCAGCAATAAAAACAGAGGAGGGAGGAGGGACAAAAAAAAAAAAAAAAAAAAAAAACCTAACCTAACCTAACCTAACCAATTCTTTCACGGTTTTCGTTCTGCGGGAGCCGCAGTTCAAACCTAACCTAAACCACTTTTTTGCTAGAGTATTTTATTCTACGGAGGGTCAAAGTTCTAACCTAACCTAACCCTCCTATTGTTAGGTAGTTATTCGTTTGTGCGGAGTCGCAGTTCCAACTTAACCCATTTATGTCATGCAACTATTATGCCACACAAATAATTATGTGATTTGACTTGTTATAACAAATAATATGCTTTAGAGTATGTAATTATTATGACAATGTATATTAGACAAAGTGTAAATATACCTAATGACCATTATACCAATAATAACATTATGTATACCGTTAATTAGGTATTACGGTAGTATACCATTTATTACGTTATTCAAAATAACGATATATCAAACTATAATGTATGAAAAGTATTAATAACAAATGTAATGCACCCAAATAAAGATGATGACATTGATGACACAATTTATGTTTAAATTTAATAAAATAGAAAACGTATTTAAACGTAATCTAGTTGGATAGTAAATCAGCAATAATATAATGGAATAACTAATAGTAGTTTATGTGACTGTTACATAATGTAAGGCATTAAAATACGAGTACGAGGAGCTGAAAGCACATATAAATAGTTCTTCGCTACTAACTCTTATAATAATAATAAAAAAACAAGTCAAACGCGGGGGCATAGCTATGGTTCATAGTCAATAAACTGTGTAAAAATATTTTCCATAATGTTAAGAGAGGAAAATGAGGACTACGTTTCTATGAAGCAGTCGTCCACTATCCTCTTATGTCTTAAGGTATCATAAGAAGTAGATCAAAACTTTAACAAATTCTGAAATTCGAATAACTCCAGGATAAACTTAAAACCAACAAGAATTTCAAATTTTAATTCGCCGACTTTTAATCCGGACAAAGTAAACGCAAATTTGAAAATCAGGTTTAAACTTCAGCCAAGTATCATGTTAAACTGTAAGTCTCGCGAAAGTCCAAGAGCGTGGCAATTGCAGCTGAAGGTTATAGGCTAAGAGCTCGCCTTGAAAAATTGTCCAAAAATTTCAAGGACAATGAAACGATACGACTGTTTATGGATCAAAAATGTTTTTTTTCATGTCTTCATCATTTAGAATTAGTAGGTTATTTGGTTTATTAATCAGTTGCTAGTGTTTATAAATATCAATTTAAGTATATTGCTTAGTCTGGCACTCGAAGGCGCCAATGGAGTACGCATAGCCGACGAGAAGTACTTAGCTAGTGGCATTTTTCATTTCGTGTGGTAATGCATTGTACATATTCCCACCTAAACCTACCTACCTGTCTAGTTAGTTGGCTATACTATCATTATCACTAGATCCGGGGGTCTAGCAGCTAATCATTAGTGAGAGCGACAAGCCAGCACTTTTCAAAAAAGGAATGCCAAAGTACGAGACAAACGACAAGTGCCAAAATTGTCCCATTTTTACAAAAAAAGTCCTATATTTTATCATAAAAATAAACAATATTATGCATTGTTGTGGAAACAAAACCCAAAAAAAATGTATAAAGATATTTTTAGTTAATTTAATTTAGAATTATTTCTGTTTGTTTTACATTAAACACATCATTAATTTTTTTTAATTTAAAAGTTGAATTTAATTTAATTAAGTTTTCGGGGCTAGCTCTCTGTCTATACGGACAAGTATGAATTTGAAATTTAAAACCGGTTAAGATATGCAACATTTTGATTTGGACCGGGAGTCAGACGTGCTGGGATCTTAAGGGTGTAAAAAGTTAAAGTTAAATTTTTGGTAAGTATATTTATCCATGAGCTTGTTATCTGAATGATGAAGTATGATGATGTATTTGAATGATATGTAGGATACAGAATGGGTCCGATCACATAGTTTTTATGAGTCACATCATCATCATCATCATCATATCAGCCAGAGGACGTCCACTGCTGGACATAGCCCTCCCCCAAAGAGTGCCACAATGACCGGTCTTGCGCCACCCGCATCCAGCGGACTCCCGCGACCCGCCGCGTGACCGCGTGAGTCACATAATTTAGCCGAATAACGGCATGCAAATATTTAGCTTGTCAAGCCTTTAAGGATGACTCACGTTAGACCGGGCCGTGTCCGGGCCGGAGCTTCCGGCGCTTACTTTTCTATGACATGACAGGCGATCACGTGATGCTTTCCATAGAAAACGATGCGCCGGAAGCTCCGGGTCGGACACGGCCCGGTCTAACGTGAGTCATCCTTAAAGGCTTATAAATTATGGCATTAAACTATCCATTAAGAATTTGTAAGTTCATTAGCATTTGGAACGTTCACATGAAATAATAACAATGAAAAATGATAATAAAATAAGCAAGGTCAAGCTAAAAAAAATACATTTAATAAATTGTAAGCATGCATAGAACAGAATTTAAATAAATTCATTCAATAGCGTGCATTCAGGTAAATAATTACAACACACCATTTTTATCTAATACGTTAATTACAAACAATATAAGAATTTATATTCCAAATAAATTTAGAAGGAATAAATAACGGTTGCCTTGTGGCGCTTTTAGATTCATCTTAGAAGCGTTCTAATACCTATAATATATGTACAGTGGTGTCGTAAAAGTATTGGCTATAACATTCCTTACTAAGAATTTCTTTTAACTATATTTTCGGCAACTAAAATCAGAATTTCATCGTATTCTTCAGTTGAGTCGGGTCTTAAATGAATTTTAATGGCGGAGCGGAGACGTATGCTAACGAAATCATATTTTTATCGAAGCGCAAATTGAGTTGAGTTTTGTAAGGTGTCCGTTCAATAAAACGTAGGTATTTTGTCGTCTCAAGTTAAGAGGTTTTTTAAAAAGACGGTCATTGAACGAGTGAATTTGAAAGTTTGAACGATCTTTCAAAATTGCTAAAGAACTGCGAATACCTTGAAGTAGTGAGCTGCAGAATTGCATGGAGAAATTATGAATCAATTAATAAAGTAGATTAAGTCGCCATGCACTTTTATGGCTGATGGTACAAGCTTTATTGAGATTTTTATTATTATTTGGGGTGTTGTGGGCCTTTGAGTGCCACGTCGACCAAGCATTGATCTATTATGACGGGCCTTTAAAGTTCATTACTAATGCCCGTTGCATCCAGAAAATTACAGATTTGTTGGGCCGTAATGTTCTGCGGGATCATGGTCGCATTTTTATCACTTGTCATGTCATGCGTCACTTTCGCACTTACATACTTGTTAGAACGTGACAGGCATGATGACAGGTGATATAAAACTGACCATCTTAGCCCTTTTTTTTTGACGGAGTGGGAATGCGTTTATGCACGGTGTGTGGGACTCGCCGCTCCTTTCCCCTCTCCTGGCGAGAGAGGGGGAGAATTGGCCCTACCCACTAAACCCACTCCGGCGTTTCACCCTCTCTGCCGTTCGTGAGGGCGCACTGGGATCGACTAGGATGACATTCCACCCCTACTGTACCTCATAGGGTTGCAATACGTGCCGCCTTAAGTAGGTACTTCTTTTTGACATTAGTGGTCAACAGGAACAGAGCACATTGCATTGCAGTCTCCTCTGACTCCTGGCTTATTCAACTGCGGTAGAAGAGATTAGTCCAAAACCGGGACACGGGGTAAAAACAGGACACGGCAGTATGGCTACTCAGATAGTTTCAGTTTGACGAACGCTTTGGTCATTGCTGTCAACCATCTTGGTTAGCTTGTCAACAAAAGTTGTCACGTGAATAAATAAAGACTGATAAACCTATAACTAACAACAAGCTGAATTGGGACTGGGCGGGACACGTTTGCCGTATGCCGGATGACTTGTGGGCTAAAACAACAACCAATTGGGTCCCACATCAAACCCGGGGTCGCGGCAAACCTCGAAGGCGTTGGCGAGATGACCTCGACGCCTTTGACAGGAACTCGTGGGAGACGGGTCAAGACCGGGATACGTGGAAAGGGAGGAGGAAGGCCTTTGCCGAGCAGTGGGACACTAGGCTCATATAAATAAATAAATAAATAAATAAAATAAAAACCCATAACTAACTACTCCCGCAGTCGGTAAAGATAAAACTCGAAACCAGCTCGCATATCCAAACTATGCCCGGGCAAAGTCAGCTAAGTTTAACTGTGAGTAATTTGCCCCAGAAACGCTACAAACGAATCTAGCTTTGAGGTCTGGCTGGAATTGTTTCGGGTTCTCAAAGCGATCTGGTTAATGAATTGAGGTATTCATTAAGTCAGGCACAAGGATATGTTTTAGATAAATTGGCCTTATTAGTCTGTACATACCTACATAGCCGGAGAGCTAGCTACGGAAATAGGTATGCGATTTATAGAGCAACGAAATCCCTCTAATTAGTGTGCCATACTATAATTATTAATTAATCCGGGCGGGCAACAAAGGGATTGCACACCTTCGATTGATTTTACAACCCCACTGTTGCCCATCCACTCTCACACCCACCGCTGAACAGCTGCCAGGCGCCCGGATTAATAAATAATGATAGTATGGCACACTAACTAGAGGGATTTCGTTGCTCGATAAATCGCATACCTATTTCCGGAGCTCTTAGACTAACAGGGTGTCCCGTGGCAGACTTCAAATTTCAAAATTTGATAAAAAAACATTAAACATAATTTTTGTAAAAAAAATATGAATGCGGATTTCATTGAAGAGCGTGAGACCCCGGCTCGTACCAATGACTTTTTGGGAACTTATGTACGAAATATCGTTTGATATTTATCAGTCGCTTTTCGGTCAAGGAAAACATCGTGAGGTAACCCGACTAATTTACCATCTGGGTTCGAAGGTCAGATAGCAGTCGCTTTAAAGCTAGTGCCTACGCCGATTCTCGGGATTAGTTGCCAAGCGGACCCCAGGCTCCCATGAGCTGTGACAGAATGCCTGGATAACGCGTGGAAAATGCGGACAGCAACGAGTAACCACTTAACCGAAGTATGAAGTTCCACTGGCAAACGGTCGAATACACAGTGAAGTCCCCTGGCAAACGGCCGAGTACATCGTGAGCCCATCAAGCTGCTAACAAAACCATATAATCACCTATAAGTCCAAATTAACGATTAAATCCCAGCTTATCGCAAAGAATTACGTCCGCCGCTGGCGAGGAACAGGACCGGGTACGTGATAAATTATAAATCGATGGCTATTTCGATATTACAATCCCTACTAATACTACTGACTTGACTGGTAGACTTGGTTGGCTGGTAGAGAATGCCTTAAGGTATTAAGTCCGCCATTTTTACCTTCGTGTATTGTGCAATAAATTTTAAAATAATAATAAATAAATAATATTATAAATGCGAAAGTAACCCGGTCTAAGGTTCATTTCACGCTTAAACCGCTGAACCGATTTAGATGAAATTTGGTGTGGATATAGTTCGAGGCCCGAGGAAGGACATGGGATAGTTTTTATCAATCATCATCTTCCGAAGCAGGGTAAATCGCCGGCAGAAGCTAGTATTTAATATTAATATAATAGGACAATCTTAGGTACACAAATAAAGTTCCGAAGTAAGCTAAATGAGGCTTGTATTGTGGATACTAGGCGGCATTATAATATGTCTAATAAAACAATATAGATATTTATAAATATTTTCAATCTCGTACCTTACTTAGGTACTCAGCCAGCTTCTTGGCCTAAACACGGCGACTGAAAAACTCTCCAATATATAACGCTAACTAACTAACTAACTATTTTGGCTCAGCGATCCAAAGAGAATCTTGGCCTCCGAAACGAGAGCATGCCACCTGTCCCGATCCTGCGCAACTTCCTGCCAGTTACTGACGCGAAGCTGAAGCAGATCCGCCGTCACACTGTCTTCCCAGCGATACCTGGGCCGACCCCCCGGACGGCTACCAGTCGGTCGTCCCAAGAATGTCCTCTTTACAGCCCGATCCTCTCCCATTCTGAGTAGGTGACCGAACCACACGATTATATAACGATTGTATAAAATCGTATTTACCACGTTTTAGCCCCCATTCGGCCTACAGCTTATCCTAGGAGTGATAATTTAGCACGATTTATTGCCGTACGATGCCGAATATATTAGACGCGGAGTGCCCTGATTTATTCGGTGGTTGCTTTAAAACGGGGGGATTTTAATACATCTGCTTTTTACAGTTTAATTAACAGAGGAATACCGTTTAAATGGCAGTGATCAATATTGCTTTTCATTCTATATCTATGCAGTTTTCTTTATTCTATTTCAGGTTTTAAGTTCTATACAGTGCTCTAAAGCAGCGGCCTTTTAGCAGCCAAGGGCCACATAGTAGTTAACGGAGTTGACGCGGGCCGCACTTTGGTAATATTTGTGACTTTAGCAGACATTGTCGTTTGTCAATATTACATGCAAAATAGCCAGGGAGGCTCGCGGGCCGCAAGCGAGAGGTTCGCCGCTGCTCTAAACGATATCCAACCATTTTTGCGTCGAGCCACCGTTGGTGACAAAATTCGGGCCCCATTTTAGTTTTTGTGGAGATATAAGACCAAAGACATTGATAAAACTAAGTAGTTTGATACATGAGGTAACAATAGGCCAAATTAGCCTTTAAAAAGCTCGATGTGCTCAACAGATCGAGACAGTATTTGACGCCGGCCTACCGCCTACAGTTTTATAAGGCGCAGATCTGTCCACATATGGAATATTGTTCTCATATGTAGACAGGGACACCCCAGTACCAGCTTTTCCCTGTGGACCGCATGCAACAAAGAGCGAATCGAATTGTGCCAACATATTTCTGGCCCCGTAAACATGCCAATCGCTAACGCTACGTAGCGACCGAAACGTAACTGTCACTGTTACACTAATAAAGAAGAGTAATAGAGAGACACAAAGCGATTCGATGGCGAAGCGCAAGTGATCGTCACCTTGGCCAGGCCGCCTGATCAGCTTGACTCCTTGTCGCTGTGTATCATATCATATCATATCATATTTATTTATTGCAACCATGGTATTTCTATAGATATTACAATGTCTGGGTAGTTCCACATGGACCCTGTGAGGGCATAGCAATATTACATGCTTAGGATCTAATCTTAAATCTATGTGTATAATATGAAAGTAAGTCAAGTTTTTATATGAAAGTCGAATTGAATCAGTTAATTGTCAGTATGTGTATTCAATACAAATAGGCAACGAATTAATTATTAAGTGATGTCAAGTTAATGAGTATAAAAATAATGAGAATGTAGATTTAATGCAGTAAAAGTGGATTAATATTTAAATGCAATATGTCAACAAATTGATTCAATTTAAACTAGTAAGGTTTGTAAGTATACAGATAATGTCCGAATTTAAAATTAGTGCACAAAATTAGTGGTGTTGCTAAAGAGACTGGTCAGTAAAAAAATCTTCTAAATTGTAGTAGCATTTGTCAATCAAATAAGTTTTAAGTCTAGTCAAAAAGGTTTTGTTACATTTTTCTGCTTTTATACTGTCATCTATTCTGTTGTACACTTTTATGGCCATGGCGTATATGCATGGCGTGTATAAAGATGTAGCCTCGCTTTGCGTTTTCAATCGCATATAACCGGGATCAGGAGTGCTCCAAGGAATTGTTCGGATCAATCCCTGTCGCTTCTTTCTGCCATCGCTCTACGCCACATTATTTCCATCTTCACCACTTAGATGGTTGGCAATCCTCAACTGTGCGTTTCTCCAGAAATATCCTGCCTCGCACAGCTGCACTCTGGAATGAACTGTCGTGTCGCCTGCGGTATTTTCGGGCCAATAAGACTTTCAAACCTTCAAGAAAAGAGCCAACAACGCACTTACAACCCCTTTGGTGCTGCGGGTGTCCATGGGTGGTGGTAATCGCTTACCATCAGGCGATCCGTCGGCTCGTTTGCCTCCTATATCATAAATAAAACTTAATTGTTAATATTTAGTATCATTCCTATCCCCATTAAAATACTTCATTCGTCTTCTCTTAGATATAAAACACGTGTTCACGCAAACGAGATTTAATAGCCATTATGTAAAAATGGATTCTCGTTATGTAAAAATACACCTCTTCACGTCCCTTAAACTGTCTCGTTTTGTCAGGACAGGTTACATTTCTACTGCTTACCCCCTTAAGTTCCACTTTAACATTAATCTTTACTCTAAAAACCTCTTTATATCTTGTAAAGTATGGTTGCTTTTCGATTCTAAGTGAGAGCTTAGTAGGACTTTGTCAAAGTAACTCTTTCGCGGCGTCCAATTTGTGAATGTAAAATGGAGTTTCTAGTGGCTTTTAGATGCGTTTTAAGAGGATTCATGAAAAACTTTATAATGAAATTCGTTTTGTACTTGAAATTGGTTGTGTCAATCAATTTAATTGCCAGGTTTTGTTTGAGTTTGGATTGCTTGAGCTGTTGAAAAGTTTTCCAAGATTTGGAAGACGTCAATACGTATTTTGCAAATAAGTTTTTTACTCGAATTCGTCCTGGCTAATTACTTTGGCTTTGCTTTCTCTTAGCGTCACTTCCACCATCCCACTAACCCGGGGTTAAGCGGTTAAACCGTTAACCCAGTGTCAAATTGTACTGGTAACCATGGTAACTCCAGGTTTAACCGGTTAACCCCGGGTAAGTGAATGGTGCAACTGGGCCTTAGTGTGTTATTTTGGTTCACGGTTGAAAAAATATTTTAATCCCAAATGAGGTCCAGTTTCTCTTCTGTGTTGGAAGGTCAGATTTCAGTAGTTTTCATAAAAAACTAGTACCTGTGTCAATTCTAGGAAGATGATGATGTTTGAAAAAACTTTTCTACCCAAGCGACCATCGGTTCTAAGGACCATAAGTGCCTCGCTCGCTTTCACACTCAGAAAACGTACACTAAAGGACAACTCACGTTAGACCGGGCCGTGTCCAGGTCGGAGCTTCCGGCGCTTACTTTTCTATGACATAACAGGTGATCACGTGATGCTTTCCACGGCCCGGTCTAACGTGAGTCATCCTTAAGTCACCACTCCATGCCAAAACTGTTTAAGCAGATTTTACCCGTAAGTAAAAATTCGCAGAAACAATTTCAGTAGTAGAATCTGGCTAAAGTGCTAATTAACGTTGAAATTAGAGTTGGCTGGAAATTAGTCGGTTTCACTGGAAATGACAGCGATCGAGGCTAAAACTGGGTTCCAAATGTTATCCGATTCGCTTTTCAAGTATTTCCAGGAATTTCACCAAATTGATCACCTTAAATCGGCATATCGCAATATAATCATTTTAAATTTGATATTAAATTAAGCGTTTTGGAACAATTTTTGGAAAAAGTAAGCACATTTCGTTTGCTTACGTTCAGTGGAGCCCTCTATATTCTTATTCTTTCTTATGGGAACAGTCCCATTCATGGTCGCATAATACTTTTTAGCAGCAATCATTTGCAATTCATACGACAAACGTTATTTTACAACTCTTACACAGGTGTAAGGCTGGTTTTAAATTCCATTTTTGAATATTTTAGGGTTCGACAGAAAAATGTGTAGGTGAATCTTAATTTTATATAAAGGGGGAATTTGACTGAAAGATTTGATATACTTGGTACAGATGTTGTTATTCAGAAATGTTTGTTTCGTCCTTTTTTTATCAATAATAGAGCCACATTAAAACTTTGAAAGTTAAACTTGAAAATTGTAATAGGTACAAAGAAATTAAAACGAGAAAAGTTGTAGGTACTTACATTTCCTTTTTTTGTATAACAATTTTTTGCAACAAAAACTAGTATCAGACAGAGATGTCACGTTAATGCTCATACATGAAGTACTTTAAGCATGTCGTTTTAAAATGAGAGTGTAATTTCAATTGTATAGGAGCAATTTAATGGCGGCGGGGGTGGGTAAGTACATGTGACTCTTTTAAGCCGACCACTGACCAACAGGCCGCCGGACGATATCGGCCTGTCAGTTAGAACAAAAATTTGACAGCTCCGAACAACTGACAGGCCGATATCATCCGGCGGACTGGTAATCAGTGGGCCCCTTTAGAGTTGAATGTGTGTGTATGTAAGAGTTGAATGTGTGAATGGTGATAGGAATTTGTATGCAAAGGGGTAGATAATACATAGGTAGGGTAGAAAAGGGGTTTCAATCGATGTGTGGAAGGGCGGCACCGTCGTCGAACCCAAGTCACCTGGCAGTGGACTTAAAGCGGTGGTGTGTGCCTCGGATGCACATGCTGGTGGCGCGTATAATGGCGGGTTACATATCAGAATACCGAAAATTAACTTACCTAATGTCGAATCACCTATGCTCGATTCACCTATTTTTAAATTACCTAACGATCATTTTACCTAAATATTGAATGACCTAAGTTTATAATACCTAATCTCAAATAACCTAATGGATGAAACACCTAATTAACGTTTTACCTAATGCACATTTTACCTAACGCACGTTTTACCTAAAGCTATTATACCTAATGCATGAAACACCTAAAGCTGACATACCTAATGGACGATCCACCTAAAGCTGATATACCTAATGAACGATATACCTAAAGTTGATTTACCTAAAGGATAACATACCTAAAACTGTTATACCTAACGAACGAAATACCTAAAGTCGATATACCTAAAGGACGGAATACCTAAAATCGATATACCTAATGCATGTTATACCGAAAGTCGATATACCTAATGGACGATATGCCTAAAGTTGATTTACCTATTGAACGAAATACCTAGAGCTAATATACCTAATGCACGTAACACCTAAAGTCGATATACCTAATGCACGAAATACCTAAGGCTGGTATATGTTTCAACGAACGAAAATACCTACTGTAAGTTTTGTAACATGGCCGAATGACTTCGTTTACAGTGACATATTGGTTACCACGGTTACCATGACCTATTAAATGGAAATACCAGCGGGCTCAGCTGCCACCACCATTTAATGCCTTAATAACGTTTAACTGTGGCATTACGTCTTTTTAAGTTTTTACTAGAGATGCCCCGAATAGTGAATTTGGCCGAATACCGAATACCGAATATTGGGCGACCGAATTTTCGGCATGACATGCGATATTTTGAGTCACAATTATTATGAAAACTGTTCGCCAACTAAGCACAACGTTTCATCATCATCATCATCATCATCATCATCATCAGCCTACTCTCGTCCACTGCTGGACATAGGCCTCTCCTATTGCACGCCATTGAGCACGATTTGCGGCAACTCTGATCCAGCTCTTGCCAGCCGCCTTGCGAAGGTCATCGCTCCATCTAGTCTGAGGGCGTCCTACGCTACGTTTGCCGATGCGCGGTCTCCACTCCAGAACTCGCCTACCCCAACGGTTATCGGTTCTACGGCTAATATGACCGGCCCACTGCCACTTCAGCTTGCTAATCCGGTGGGATATGTCGACGACTTTAGTTCTCTGACGGATGACTTCATTTCGAATACGATCCTTCAGAGAGACTCCGAGCATAGCCCTTTCCATAGCTCGCTGAGCGACTTTGAATTTATGGACCAGTCCTACCGTGAGTGTCCACGTTTCGGCTCCGTATGTCATCACGGGTAGGACGCACTGATTGAAGACTTTTGTCTTCAGACTTTGTGGGATTGATGACGTGAAGACTCGACGCAGCTTCCCATATGCTGCCCAGCCCAGCTGTATCCTTCTATTCGACTCTTTCTCGAAGTTGTTCCTTCCTAACTGCAGTATTTGCCCGAGGTAGACGTATTCCTGAACAACCTCGAGAACAGCCCCTTGTACTGCAATAGGTCCCGGAGCAACACGTTCGTTGAACATAACTTTCGTTTTGTCCAAATTCATCCGGAGACCTATGCGTTGAGAAGAATCAGCTAGACCGGTCAGCATATGCTCTAAATCCTGCAACGTCTCAGCCATGATGACGATGTCGTCCGCAAATCGCAAGTGTGAGATGTATTCGCTATTAATGTTAATACCATGTTCCTTCCAGTCGAGCGTTTTAAACATATCCAATGCATTTGTGAACAATTTCGGGGAAATCACATCCCCTTGTCTCACACCACGATGCATGGGGATAGCCTTAGTCTGCTGGTTTTGGACTTGGACGGCCATGGTAGCTGCGTTGTACAGACATCTCAACACTTGGATATATCGCCAGTCGACTTGGCATCGCTGCAGGGAATCCAGAACAGCCCAAACTTCAATGGAGTCAAAGGCTTTCTCATAGTCGACAAATGCTAAGCACAGGGGCCGATTATACTCTTCAGTCTTCTGTATAATCTGCCGCACTGTGAAGATGTGGTCTATGGTGCCGTATCCTCCTCGAAATCCGGCCTGCTCCGGTGGCTGAAATTCGTCGAGTCTTCGTGCTAGGCGGTTCGTGATGACCCTCGAAAACAGCTTGTAGATGTGGCACAACGTTTGCGAAGATATATTTTTATGTTGAACAGAATTAATTAATGTAGTTAGAGTCAATCAAATCAGATCCATATTAAAAATAAAATATTTTGTAATCAACAAAATAAATGCTAACAAACGTGTCTTCGTATTTAACTACTTTCCAAGAATTCATTTTAAATATTAAATATACCTAGCTTTTGGTTATTTTTTGTGTAATTTTTCGTTTTAGGTAGGTGCAATTAGATATTCGGTATTCGGCCGAATAGTAGGCAACATTCGGGCCGAATATCGAATAATCGGCAAAATGGGCGAATAGGCCGAATACCGAATAGTTGCCGAATATTCGTGGCATCTCTAGTTTTTACTATGAAGCGGAGACTTTTTGCAATAACTTAAAACGGATAAATTTATCATGTTTGCTATAGTTTTCTTTGAATGTCTTTCTTAAGCTCTAGTTCCACGGTTTTTATATTTTTTGGATTCATTGTTCAAATGTTAGAGGGGGACACATTTATTTTTTCTTTCGGAGCGGTTATTGCGGAAAATATTCAGTTTGTCAAAAAAATGTTGGTTGAAATGAAAACCCTATTCGTTTTAAAAACCTATCCAACGATACCACACACTATAGGGTTGAAGCGAAAAAAAATTCCATCCCCACTTTACGTGTAGACGAGGTTTTTTAAAGATTATTTTCTACGAGTTTGTTGGATTTATTGATTTATATATTTATGTCAAATTGCAGCTTTCTAGCACTAACGATCACGGATCAAGGCCTCGGACAGACGGACAGACAGACAGACGGACATGGCGAAACTATAAGGGTTCCTAGTTGACTACGGAACCCTAAAAAATAGGATTGTATTATAAATTAATTTAAGTTTGACATTCTAATTTATTTTTGACTGCGCGTTTCATTATACGATTTAAACTATTTTTTGCTTTTTGTTTTAGAGTTTTTAATTTTAATCTAAATTTAGTTAATAAATGTATAGATGTTATCATTTTTAATTTAATAATTTTATTATAGGTATCTATTAATTACATTATTACAATATTATTTTTATTTTTATTATTAATGCTATATTTACTTAAATTATCTGCAGTAAATGATTTTTTATAATGACTTTAGGTATTTCGTTGATTAGATACAGTCAACTGTAAAAATATGGGTGTAGCCAACTTATTTAAAAATATGTCCCATAGTTCTTAATTCGCTGACATAAGAGCTATGGGACATATTTTTGAGATGATTTGTGCACCCATATTTTTACAGTTGACTGTACCTAATGGGTATATCAACTGTATGTGTTACGTGCATTAGGTATATTAACTTTAGGTATTTCGTTCAATAGGTAAATCAACTTTAGGGATATCGGACATTAGGTATATCGACTTTCGGTATTACGTGGATTAGGTATATCGACTTTAGGTATTCCATGCATTAGGTATATCGACTTTAGGTGTTTGGTTCGTTAGGTGTAACAGCTTTAGGTAATTCATGCAGTCGGTATGTCAGCTTTAGGTAATTTGTGCATTAGGTATATCAAAATTAGGTGTTTCGTGTATTAGGTATATTAACTTTAGGTATTTCATGTATTAGGTAAATCGGTTTTAGGTATTTTAAGCATTAGGTGTATCAAGTTTAGGTAGATCGACCATAGGTATTCTGAGCTTAGGTAAAACAATTATAGGTGAAACGTGCATTAGGTAATTCGTTCATTAGGTGTTATGAGCTTAGGTTAATAAACCATTAGGTGTTTAAAAAAATAGGTGAATCGAGCATAGGTGATTCGACATTAGGTAAATCAACTTTCGGTATTCTGATATGTAACCTAATGGCGACACTGATCCTGCATATCAGCCAGCCCAGTCAACAGATGTTACAAGTTGGGTGAACGATGCTAGTATTGCATACAGTACCTACATACGAAGGCCACTTAAAAAGTTTTTATTTTTATATCCCTAATTGCCCTTAAAACTAAATAACTTTTTGCCAATTAATTTCCCATCAGCAGAACCCTCTAAAAAAAACTTAAAAAAAACACTTACAGTTTTAATTTTTGCGAGCCTTTGTGGCGGCGATTTGTAATTCGAATCCGGAGTTTCGAATTTCAAACAGTTTTTAACGACTTTTAAAAACCGCGCTCTGTTTTTAAATATGAGTTAAGCTTGGGTTTAATGTTTGGGCTTGAAATTAAATTTCTTCCTTATTTTTATGCAATATTTTCTACGTGTTTGACAAATACAATTAATTAATTAGTAATACATACATAACGTATGGAAGCGTAAATAGTAGAGCCGAGTGAGTATTCAATTTTAATTGTATAGATGGGGGTTTTCAGAAAAAAGTATACCGTTTACTTTAAAAAACTAACAACTCTTGAATGATTCATTATTTAATTAAGAGTCGAAATAACCCAAAAGTTGATGTTTAAAAAAATAAATTGGTGCACTTTTTTTCCCAAAATGCCCAGATACATTTGGCTTTTGGCTTGTATATTTCTAGATACACTGTTTGTGCAATAAAAAACCTTTACTGCTCATTCATCATATTAAGTGACAAATATTGCAAAACAATCGATTTCAATACCAACAGTCGATTTAAGCAACTATTAATAGAAGACACGCTCTTCATTAGTCCTAGTCCTAGTCACACGCTAACACGCCGAGGTGAGCGTGTATCGTAAATTACAGTTACGGCTCATTCGGCGGGGGCGTCGGCCAAATTTAGAAAATCATCATAAGATGCTTAAAGTATCAAAATTTATGAAACTTGACTTAAAGCGTTGAATAAGAAAGAAATAAAGAGAAAGTTATTTTTTTTATAAAAAAAAAAACAACTATTACCTAATAGTGAGCCGAGTGACTGTTCAATTTTAATTAGTACCTACTTACCATTTACTTACCTACTTTAAAAAACTAACAACTCTTGATTCATTAAAGATTGAATTACGAGTCAAAACAACCCAAAAGTTGATGATTAAAAAACCGAAATGGTGCACTTTTTTCCGAAAATGCCAGCTACATTTGACTTTTGACTGGTAAATTTCTAGAATTTCTAGATACACTGTTGGTGCAATAAAAACCGTTATTGCTAATTCATTATATAAAGCGACAAATATTGCAAAAACAATCGATTTCAATACAAACAGTCGATTTAAGCAACTATTAATAGAAGACACGCTCTTCATTAGTCCTAGTCCTAGTCACACGCTAACACGCCGAGGTGAGCGCGTATCGTAAATTACAGTTACGGCTCATTCGGCGGGGGCGTCGGCCAAATTTACGGGTTGCCGGCCGCACGATACGTCATTCTGGTAAAACATACGGGTAACGCTTTGGAAAAAAACGCTGCGTTTTTTTATTCGAACAGTATGGCAAGATTACCCTGTTTAAAGGCCGCGGCAAGATGAGTAGGTAAAGTTTCTTTTAGGCTCTTTAGAGGGTAAACTTAGACTGTTATAATAATTGCTTATAGACATTTGTGCTATCATAATCATACATTATCAATCTACGGTGATGCATGCATAGGTAATCTCAACTGGATCAGCACGTGCGCTAACTACTTTCAAGTTATTGTCACTCTCTGCTTGATAATACCCTGGTGACTGGCAGACCCATTACTTACCCAGTTATTTTTTTAAGTTTTTAGACTAATAGACATCAAAAAAGCAGGCGTGCGGGTGGTTCAAGAGGAATAAATATATGTTATATACGGCCACAGACAAAACATCCTCCAGACTGAACATAGTCGCGCTACCCCCTCTGCCACGCATACGGTAATTTTACTCCATGTTCGAGTCGAAAGTGTCTTCGTGTGACGTCCGTGTCTTTGAACGGACCAATCACGGCACGGGACTTCGCTCACCTCGTCCCGCGCACCCCTGCATTTTTGGCATCATTAGTTGCATGAAATAATTGCTCTAAACTCGGTCTAGAGGATTCCTAGTCTATGTATACGGCCAGGTTTGTCTGGAATTAGAAGATGGAAAATCTTCTTCAGAAAGTAGCAAAAACTCACAATTATAGTCGAGTACGATAGCCTGTTGCGTTTTTTTTAACGTTGCATTTAATTGCCTCAATGGCTATATTCGAAACATACGATACGGTTCCTGAACACATCATAGAGAGCTTATTTTGTGTGTAAAATAAACAACAAATGTAAAATCCACACCCGTATTATAACGCCTTTCATTATGTAACGGTCACGTAAACTACTATTAAAGAATAGACTTGAATTTAAAAACAGTCCCCAATTCGATCCCGTGTGTCCCGCCGCAACAGACCGACGCATAAGCGGATTCATCGCCAATTCCAATATCGCTGCGTTGATGATTTTAACCTGTTTGGGGGCCGTGTTACACCTACAACGTCATTTTAGCTCGGGAGCTAAACTGACATTGTAAAACCGGTGTTGTGAATTTTTGTGACTTTAGTTGTGCAATGTACCATCAGCCGTAAAAGTGCATGGCGACTTTATCAATGAATTCATTCATAATTTCTCCATGGAATTTAATTTTGTAAATAAATTTATTAATTTATTATTTATTTATTTTAGCTCGGGAGCTAAAATGACATTATTAAACTTGTTTTGTGACTTTGGTTGTACAATGTAAAGAGTAATATATCCTTACTTGTCCTATCATGTAAACAAACGTTTCTCAAAGACATTATCACACTTTTCTTTGGAATTACACAATAATCATCACTTAAAATGTCGTTGTGTACTTAAAACCAACCACCACCGAAAAATAACCACTGAAAAATATCATTTATAATAAAATTTTAATTAATAATCGCAGTAACGAACAGATCACATGTCTATATTGTCTATAACTCGTATTGTTGGAATGACACTGTCACGTCACGTTTGTTTACATGTTAACACGTAAGGATGAATACACTTTACATTACTATTTGTAGTACTTACCGAGTAGGTACACAGTCAAGTGTAGAAATATGGATGCACACAAATCATACCTATGTACTCAAAAATATATATGTCCCATAGCTCTGATGTCAGCGAATTAAGAACTATGGGATATATTTTTGAGTAAGTTATAGCAAGTTATAGGTATGCAGCATACCCATATTTTTACACTTGACTGTACCTACTATTGTTATGACTCTTTTTATCAATTAAAGGCATGTGCACACCGGACGCGTGTGCGTGACGTGCACGCGCGCGTGGGGCGTTGTAGTATACAGATCCTTATAAGAGACGGCACACCGCTTGCGTGACGTGTGCGGCCCCAACATTTTATCGCACGCGCACGTGCACGTCACGCACACATAAGCCGGTGTTCACAGGCCTTATACTGGCTACGGATGGGTGGCGGTATTTGATTTGTAATGTGTCCATGCCTTTCAAAAATAAAAAAACGTTTTTTTTTAACACAAAAATAGCTAAAAACAATAGGTTTGATTTGATTCCACTTCGCTAACAGTGTAAAACCGGTAAATTTTTGAAGGCGCCAAAAATCTGTGTACCGATTTATGGTGGTTCGCGATCCACAATTAGGGGGCGAGAAACGAGCAATTACTCGCCCCGCGTGCGAGATGTGCGAGATTTGGATGAGGTAATTTTTTAAATTTTAAAACTCGAGGTATATGTAGATTTTTAGTATATTTTTATCAAAAGTGGAAAAATGTACTGTCTCGGGGAGGATAAAACTTACGACTCTGGATCACTAGCCCATCGCTCTGCCACCTGAGCTACCGAGACTTCACTCGATGACCGCGAATATTTCCACCATATCGCTCATATGCCCGTCTTAGGGAGGCACCTAGCGACATCTACTGAGAGCTTTACTCTTAAACAGCTACCGGAGTTCCAAGTCATATTGGAATCCTCGTCGTGATTCTCGTCAATTCGCTCTGTGCATGACTTTGAAGCAGCCTTGGCGGATATGGGGGACACATTAGTTTTCTGACACTTGACAGCTGTATAGTAATTAAATAGGTAAGAAGATATCGTCCTATAAAATGCACATGACTGATATGGTGGAAATAGTCGCTGCCTTCGAGTGAAGTCTCGGCAGCTCAGTTGCAGAGCGATGGGCTAGTGATCCAGATTCACGAGTTCGAGTCTCGCCTGAGTGAATTCCACTCTTTATTAATTTCTAAGCTTTGACATAGAGAAATATAGTAAGAATAGAGTGCTCACTCCATACATCAGTTTTGGTACCAAAATGACTATTAAGTATTTTCACAGTCGACATCTAGCATCGAGTAGCGGAATTATCAGTACCGCTACTTGATACTAGAATCCTCTAGTGTCGCGACTCACGAAAATTGTATTGAACAACAATTTACAACCAATATTAAAAGCAGAAGGAGTAGAAAATAGAGTTCCGGTTATTCCGGTTATAATACATATTATCTGAAAATTGTTAAGCATTAGACTTTTCGGTCGTTACAACATCTATTGTCAAGTAGCAGTACTGATAATTCCGCTACATGTCGACTACGAAAATAATAGTCGTTTTGGAACTAAAACTGATGTATAGAGTGAGCACTATTATGTATTTTGAATTTTTCTCTATGGCTTTGAGGATTTTCGACAATTCATAATTACCTCCTCCTAAATATTCCTGCATCCTTGCTCTCCCAAGCGCCCATATTTCTCCAAACCAGTCATTTGCAGCGGCGCCTTATTCTTCACACCATAAGGTCGATAATCGTTAAATCCGTCCATTGTTTGGGCCTTTTGTGGGTCCGTTATTTATGTAGTCAGTTAATAGGGACTTGTCTTGGATTTTACTTGGCCCATTGTCTCTGGAAGATGTTTATGACATGATGGATTGGCGGTGGCAGATTTTTGTCATTATTCATATTTTGCGATTTTTATTTACATATTTAAAAATAATATATATATATATCTAGGAATATTCACAATGTTCACACCAAATCTAAATCCCTGTTAATATTATAAATGCGACAGTAAAGAATGATTCACGCTAGACCGAGCCGTGCCCGGGCCGAGGCGTCCGACAAGTCATTTTTTATGCCGACTGATCGGTTTTATTTTATTTTTATTTAGGGTAGCTTTCCTGATTTCAAGAATATACTTACCTATAGTTTTACATCTGTTAAATTTATAGAAATCGACAAATTGTAAAATAAAAACCTACATACAAAATCTTCTTCAATTATAATCACTAGATTTACGAAATATACTATTTAATTTAAGATTAAATCTTTTTAATTTAAGATTGTAAATATGCATGCTTTTTTTTAATGAAATAAACAGATTAAATTTTAATTTTAATTTTTTTTAACTAAAATTCAAATGTGTGTGTATTACAAAGAAATCGTGTTTTATCATATAAAATTTCTTGTAAGTTTAATTTAATTTTAGGATAAATTTACTAAATTAATATCAGACTTACAATAAAAGGTAATCTAAAATTAAAACTACCTACAAAACATAAGCTAGTTATTAATTTCGTTGAGTAATACCACTGTATATACCTATCTTGTTTGTAAATAAATGAATCCAATAAATCTAACAATAATAAGTACCTAAAAAGTAATAAAACATAGCATGGGTGACCTAGCCCAATATGTATATATTACGTAATTATTGCGCACACATTACATAAAAGAAATTATACATAGCCATCAAACAAGGGAGGCAAAAGGGGACTCTCGCGCGGGCGGCTTTCTCGCGCAAAAGATTGCCATCGCTATACAGCGCGGGAATGCTGCCTGCGCGATGGGCACCTTGCCGAGGGGCCTAGGCTTAGAAGGTAGGTTTTAGGGATTTTTATTTTTTTGTTAGGTTTAGTTTTAGTTATTTTATTTTATAAGGTAGGTACTTAAGTATTATGTTTGTATTTTTTTTATTGAATACATAGCCATTATGTAATTGAATATTATATTAAAAAGAAATCACGCATCAAAATAAAACATAATGTACCAAACTATGTGAAAACTAAATCTTTAAAAACACATCGGCTTAACCGCCCGCCTGCCCAGATAATCCGGTTTAGAGCGGTATGATCCGGTTCGCGCAAACGGTTACCCGGGTGGGTGCTTTGTGGCCTTTGGGTTTAAAGGGAATAGTGGGAGTGGATTTCTAACATGTTTCAGATTTGCAATAACGAGTATTCTTGGAAAAGGTTTCTTTATGGAGATTATCAGAGACTCAAACAATTGCGTTGTAAAATATAGTCGTTCCCGTCATTAGATAATCTACCTAAGGTGGTGGTACTAGTGCTCGACATGCTAATGCCCAATAGATGACACCCTGCTGTCACCTCTATTGACAATGACTTAAGTTTCAAGATGACATGTACTGGGACCGCGTCGAGCACCAGTACCACTTATAATTCACGCCTTTTTCTACTGACAAAATTGGTTTGCCAGACTATACTTGGTAAGAGTGTTTTTCAAAAGCTGAAGTTAAAAACGAACTCGTTTTTTCCTTATTTTGTTATATTGTATGTATTTGCAACAGATCGTAATTGGATTCCGGTTAATTTTTAGGGTTCCGTGCCTATAGGGTAAAAACGGGACCCTATTACTATGACTCCACTGTCCGTCTGTCTGTCTATCACCAGGCTGTATCTTATAAACCGTGATAGCTAAACAGTTGAAATTTTCATAGATGGTGTATTTCTGTTGCCGCTATAACAACAAATAGGTACTCAAAAGTACGGAAGCCTCAGTGGGCGATTCCGACACGCACTTGTCCGGTTTTTACTCTTCACACAACATTATAAGATTTTTACTTCAGTAAAATGCATTTCCTTAATATCGTGATCATTGACCGAAGCGAAGCGAAGGTCTACGTTTTGACTCGGGCATTTTGCTTTCGTATGTCCGGATGTTCTCCTCTACAGGTCGCAATTCTTAACCGATTCTCGTGAAATTTTGTGACCGAATTTTATGACTAAATAAAATTTTTTTGTCAATCCGGTTTTTGGAAATTTTTAAAAATGGCGGAGTCGTGATACTTGGCGCCTAAACAAATAGTCGTATCGATATCATAAGAGTTTTTTCTTTTTGATATATGTTTATAGATTAATAGGCCAAAAATTCAGAAAATTTGTATCACTGGTTTCGGCGGTATTTAGATATTTAGTTTTTACTTGAGAATGAGTAGCTAAATTTCGTCAGCTTTAGTAAGAACTATCATGGCGCATTTTGCAAACGTTCGCTTTTTTGTTTGCATAGGGAGGTCCCTGGTTCCATCCCCAGTAATTGTATGCTGCTACATAACTTTTTGTATTTTTTTATACTTAAATTTCGTATCAATTGTTGTTTTTTTTTATTTTATTTTTTTATTTTGAAAAAATGAAAAAAATCGTATTTTTTATTTATCAAGCGCGGGCTAAGCGCATTCGTTTATTTTTTGCAACAGATGATGGCTTTTTGCGCTTTAAAGAAAATTTGATTCTTGAATATACGGCGCCATACCTTTGGCCTATGCTCGTCTAGATGGCGACACCATTTTATATTTAACAATTTTTACTCATATCAGTAAAAGAACATGGGTCAAAATCATATGGCTTTCTAAAAATAAAAAAAATCATTTATCCATACATATATACATTTATTGATAATTTTTTTTCATTTTCATTTTAATCCTGTATCGAAAGATGGCAGTAAATTTACTGTGACTACAAAATTTAGTATGACAATAACCCTCTACTACATATAGGGACCGTGCGCGTTGGAGGGTCTGCCATCTTGTGGCCTGAATCGGAAACATGTACATTGCCAAAACAAGTTCTACCATCTACCGTTCTTGTAGGTACGTTTCCTTATGCATAGTAGGTTCTGTCATCTTGTGGGCTACATCGGAAGCATAAACGTCACATTTACGCCTCGCGCCAAAAATCTGACGGCTCCTATGCTACCCCCTATAGTTCACGCACGCCCACTATAGGGACCGTGCGCGTTGGAGGGCCTGCCATCTTGTGGCCTGAATCGGAAACATATGTGCACATGTACATTGCCAAAGCAAGTGCTACCATCTACCGTTCTCGTAAGTACGTTTCCTTGTACATAGTAGGTTCTGCCATCTCGTGGGCTACATCGGAATCATAAACTACACATCTACGCTTCGCGCCAAAGATCTGACGGCTCCTGTGCTGCCCCCTATAGTTCATGCACGTCCCCTATACACTTTATTCTCTTTAGATTAGATATTTAAATTCTTACTCGAGAATAAGTAACCAAATTTCGTCAGCTCATCTAAATGCTATCATAGCGCAGTTGGAAAGACGCTTACAAGCAAGCATATGGGAATAGGTACCCGGTTCGATCCCCAATAAATGTAATTTTTTTTTTGCACTTAAACATCGTATTGGTGATTGATCAAGCGAGCGCGAAGCGCGAGGTAAGCGTATTCGTTTGAGTTTTTGTTTGAACATTTTTTAGCGGTTTTAGTTCAAGGGCATGGCTGTTCCAGGAGTCAATTTCCACTTACGTTTATAGCATGGGCGGTCACCATCCATAAATCGCAGGGATTAACATTGCCTAGGGCTAGAACTAGCTGTAGGTTGCCCGTACGTTGCGCTTTCCCGGGCTCAAAGTCTAACTAACAATAATGTTAGTTAGACAATAATGTTAGTTAGACTTTGAACCTTTTAATTTGGATCGCCTCGCTAAAATGGCCCATAATTTCCGCAAATAATTTTTTCTTCGAGGCAATTACTCCGTTCTCATTTTTTCCCAGTGGAATTTCTTCGCTTTATTTAATTTTTCGTGTACATTTTTTCATAAACTAAATTTTCCTTTTCTCAATTTATTCCCTTTTCTTTTTAATCCCAGTAGTAGTTAAAATAACCAGTAGGTTTTTTTTTCATTAACTAAATTTTCTCTATCTCCATATTTTCTCTTTTTTTTAATGCTAGTGGTAAAAATAACCAGGTTTTTTTCAAATAGGTAGGTTAGGGTTATTTTTTTTGATGACCGTATAAACGAAACTGCTCCCAGAGATAGGTAGGTTAGGGTTATTTTTTTTTGATGACCCTAAAAACGAAACTGCTCCCAGAGATAGGTAGGTTAGGGTTATTTTTTTTTTGATGACCCTAAAAACGAATCTGCTCCCAGAGATAGGTATGGTTAGAGTTATTGGCTGACAGCGTTTGGTTTTTTACTTGTAGTTTTTTAGATTATGTTTTAATTTTAGTGTTTTTGATATTTGTTGTATGTGAAATACCTACAAGTAACAAATATAATTACTACACTATTAACATACAGTAACAAGAAAATATTATCCTAGATATTTAAAAGAACGAAAACTATAAGGAAAAGATTAATTTAAAAATATTAAAAATAGGCGATTGCGGAAGAAAACCATTGGGAAAATATGGGAACGGAGTAATTGCTACCGAGAATGAATGATTTCGGGAAATTATGGGCAACGCAAAATATGAGAACGGAGTAATTGCCTCGAAGAAAAAATGATTTTCGGAAATTATGGGCCACGCTCGCGCACGAAGCAGTTTACAGTACGGTTACCATCAGTTTGTCACTGACATATACGCCGTCGAGAACGTAATTTACTTTCTATACATCTCGCTCGCACTCGCATATTAGTGCAAACGGGATGTATAGAAAGTAAATTACGTTCTCGACGGCGTTTATGTCAGTGACAAACTGATGGTAACCGTACAGGTTAATTCAAAGGTAATGTTGGTTTCCTAACATAGGTAGAGTTAGACCAAGAAAAGTCTGCAGAGATTTTGACACTGGCACAAATAACATTGGCACTGCGTGTGCTGTCAAAATCTCTGCAGACTTTTCTTGGTCTAACTCTATCCACTTTTCTATACAATTAGTATGGCGACGTGTATACTTAAGGGGCATCGACCGTACACTGACATCGGGATGATATTTTTATCATGTTATTTAGTAGTCATCGTGCGTCTCGCTTGCGCCAATACATGTACGGACAAGAACGAGTGAAATGCACGATAACTAAATGACATCAGTTAGATGTCTTTCTGATATCAGTGTAAGTTTGAATTGGCCTGTTAGCCAAAAATTGTTTCGTATGTCCATATGTTCTACTCTACAGGTCGCATTTCTAAACCAATTCCCGAATTTTGTAAGCAATTGATAGTTAAGTTTTTATGGTAAAATTAGATTCTCTAAATTCTTCAAAACAACGGAACCATACATTTATTCAGTTTTAAACTCTGCTCGCGAGGTCTACAGCTCACAGAGCCACTAGTTTATAGTTCTGATCACGCCAAACTAACAGGCCTATTCGGATTTCGAGATAATCACTAGATCTTGAGAGCAACTAGATCTACATTAGATATCGACTAGATGTGACTTGGATATCTAAGTCATAACTTGTCGAAATCGTTCAAGAGGACCTCCAGAATCGCGGAAACGTCAATTTGACATATCTATCTTACAAATCTTTAAATTATCCGTATCGTAACTTGTTGAAGTCTAGTAGAAATCTAATTCATTTTCCGAATCGAGCCGTAACTTTTCTTGTTCCTATAAAATCTCCAGCAAACTGCGGCTCCACAGCAAACTCTCAATATCGCCGGAACAACGAATATGTTCGTTTGTTGGAATATCTAAAGCGAAAGAGCACAAGTTTTAATAAGGAGGCTGCTCATCTGGGTCGGCGGGGTCAACTCTTTGCGGGGTGCATGTCATGAGCGATTCGCGGTTTTGACGTGATAACGTCTTATAAATCAATGAACCGTTAGCATGCACGAAAAAGTGTCTCATTGTGGACATATCTCCATGGTAACGTTGTGGACGGATCTCCATGGTAACGTTACGGCCACGTTTTCTTATGACGTTATCACGTAAAATTATCGTCCGTAAACCGACTTTACAGACAACCATTTTTTTTTATTTACCCAGATATTGCACTAAATAGAGACGAGTGGAAGAAGAGGGGGGAGGCCTTTGCCCAGCAGTGGGACACAGTGGGCTCTGAATAATTACCTAGATCAACCTATTCCCAAACTAAGCAAAGATTGTACTATGGGTACTATGCAACAAAATACATACTTTTATAGATAATTATATTCTATGTATATAGATAACATCCATAGCGCAGAAACAAATATTCGTGATAAACACACGAATGAATGGCCTGTACCAGGATTCGAACCCGGGACTTCCAGCTTCGTAGGCAGGGTACTTTCTATCTACACATTATTAAGGTTTGTCAGATGGGATGGACGGTGAAGAAAAGTCAGATGGCAGAGCGATGGACTTGTATCCCAGAGTCGCGAGTTCGACTCTCGACCGATACAGTGATTTATTCTACTTTTCTTTATTTCTAAGCATAGCAGAACGGCAGTTTTTCAACATTTAGGTACTTATTTGTCATGCTTCAATATCTTTTAATCGTCAAATAAACTGAACCTTTTGCTCCATATTTATATCCGCCTATGACTTGCGCCAATTGTTTATACTTAGGCGGATAAACCGGGGTAAATTGCTCTCACGCCATGGCATATAAAATGTATATTAGCCGACATACACCCTATATATCCGGATATAATGTAGGTGTGTACGTAAGTAATCAGAATAGTGTATTGAATTAGTAATGTGATACCCGGTTTTCATCCGGGTATCGGATTACAGGGGTTTAAAATATGTATGCTGTCTTTGGGCTGATTATTAGTAGGTTTCAAATAATAAACATTAATTGTAAAACATACTTGTTTTAATCGATAAACGCTTGATTGTGCATCATACAGGATGTCTTACAATTATTATTTTTTTCAAAATTAATGATTGAATGTTTTTCGCAACCGTACCTTTACAGGGCTATATTATTTATGTAAATATCAGCGCATGGCGATGTCACATTATGTGGCATTTCTATAAAGTAGCACACAACTAATACATTTTCAACCTCGTTTCGATACAAAATATGCGCATTTCAGAATAAGGCTCCAGAAAAGTGTACTGCATTAGTAATGATACCCGGATTTTACCCGTATACCGGATTACATGTTTCAGACTCAGATTATAGAGGCTTAATTGGAATTTTGATAAATAATTTAAATAAGTCGTACAATACTCTCTAAAAAAAACTAGTGCCTTCGTCAATTCTTGGGATTAGTTGTTAAGCGGACCCCAGGCTCCCATGAGCCGTGGCAAAATGCCGGGATAACGCGAGGAAGAAGGAAGTACAATACTCTCTAAAAGCAGTCTAAAGAGAATAATAGGTACCTAATTAGGTACCACCTTTACGATTATAATAACTCGACTGTAGATCACTTAGATCCTTTCAGCTCAGTCTCTAGAAATGTTCCACCCTGTATTTCACAGAAACAGCGAATGCGAAGAATATTTTCCATAACGATAACACGATATCCAAATTGAATTTGAAACCCGATACATTGTCACAAAAATGGTGCAGAAAATTATGTAAAAACAGCATATTCGAACACCCGACCTTCAAACACGGATTAAAGGTACGGATAACTGGAAAGCGCATTGTCACCAATTTTATAGACAAATTGTTTAGAGTTAGACCATGACAAGTCTGCAACGATTTTGGTAGCACACGCAGTGCAAGTGTTATTTATACGTACGTCATAATTTCATAGAAGTTTGACGTTTAAAATAACATTTGCACTGCGGTTGCTATCAAAATCGTTGCAGATTTATCTTGGTCTAACTCTATTAGTCTATTATTTAAGCGAAATTAAGCAGAATAAATAAAAAAGGGTTGCGCTATTATCTTTTATGACTTTTAAATGACTGACTTTATATTAACACTTGGACAGTCGCGCTCTAGTTTCAAACACTTTGTCGCTAAGGGGGACACAGGGTCCAATAGACCCAGTAATTTATGTGCCCATATAATAAAAACCATTTTAAACTGTCCAGAAATAGAACGACACAATGATTTTCGCGTTTTACGATATGTCTAGGAATTTATTTACTATCGGCCGCCAACATATATTAAGGCAGTTCCAGTCGTTATAAATCGGTGTACGGCCGAACTCTGACCTTTATCAATACATGCCCGGCTTGACCGGGTATCGGATCCGGATGTAACACGGATATTGGTAGATGCGGTTTCGTGATTAAGAATATGGACATGTTAGGTTTAAATGTGAATATATTTTAGGTCAGTTGTGTTTGATGTAGGTACAGTCGCTATTAGATATATCGGAGCTGCCCAGGTGCTCAAAAATATCTGAACACGCACTCTAACGCTTTGATAATAGAGGCGTGTTCAGATATTTGTGAGTACCTTGACCGCTCCGATATATTTGATAGCGACTGTAGCATCACATGATGGTTGAAACCGCGCAGTACTGAAGTATGTAGGTGAATCAAATTCTTGTTGTTATATTGTGCCCGTCAGCCAGATGATAATAAAGGTACCTACCGTTAGGCGTCATTCGTTTATTACGTAAGACGATTTAGGGGAGGGGGAGGGGGGTCGAACATATCTTTTTTTTTTGGGGGTTTTCATAGTTCTTACGTAAGATCACAATTTCTATGAAATTATGACGTTTAAAATAGGTAATACTCTTCCACACTCTATGCTATCAAACACGGTGCAGAGTTAGCTTAAACGGGCTCCAGTACCTTTGTAGGTACAAATAAACATTCCAAAAATATTTTTGAAGTGAAAACTTCTTTAGCGGCGCTGCGCTGTGCACTTTTTGTGATGGGGAAAAAATGTTAAACGCGCGACAGTGTAAGACGTAAGACGGACACGTGACCTGATCGAAAAACTGTTACAATGTCATTGAGTTTTCACTTCTGCCGGCACTCCCGGAGTGCAACCCGTTGTTTTTTTTTTGAAAAAATAAACACTAAAGCAAACCAAACGTGTACAATTTTTTTCTGTTCGATTCTTACGTAATAAAGGGGGGAGCTATTTTTTCTTACAAAAACGGGGTGGGAGGAGGTCAAAAACTGGCAAAAATCGTCTTACGTAATAAATGAATGGCGCCTTAGGATTCAGACTGCACCAGCATTACTTTAGCAGTATAGCAGCACGACATTACTGCCGACTGCATTACTGCCGCAACTGTCAAAAATCCGGGCATCATTTGCCATTTGTGGCAGTAATGCAGTCGACAGTGATGTAGCGCTGCAATACCTACTGCTGCAGTCGACTGCATTACTGTAAAAAATATCTTCTGATTTCTTTAACTATGCGATGTCCATAGGAAAGCGAACGAGCTGTTAAACATACAATAAGATGTAGTACAGATGTAGTATCTTCCATCGTATTTTCACGGAAACTTACGAACGTGTCTTGCTAAATATTTCAGTCAGTCTTACAAAAAGTAAGTACTGAGGTTGACAGAAATAGCAAGACAAATACGAACGTTTTCAAGAAAATACGATGGAAATCAATACCTTACAATCGGGGTACTTTAGCCCTGAAGGGTAACTTTGCCCATTGAGATTTACTCGGTCTAGGTTATATTATAGCAGTAGCACTGTAATTATGGAAATATGACAAGAGTTTATTTTTACCTAACGTTTCACGTATTTTTTTTATTAGACCCTTTTAAATGAGGTTTTCATGTGGGTCAAAGTTTACGGTAATTATGAACTGCATCTGTATGGCCCTTTTATGAAACACCCAATTACCCAATTTACGTCAGATGTCGGGCATTCAATATAACAAGCCAAATTATAGAGGCTCTTCGCTACTTTACATCGAAACTTGATACTCATAGCAAAGACATATCTAACTTCGTATAAGACGAATAAAGTCTAAGGAAAAAACGTGCCTCGGAATTGAAGCAAAAGTCATTCTCGAATAGATGGCGCACACACCTTTAGCCTATCCTCGGCTAGATGGCGTGACGACACCGTTTCATATTTAACAATTTTAACACATAGATATTAGTTGAATGAACATGGATCAAAATGATATAAAAATAATAAAATCATTTATCCATATATATACATTTTTTGATAACTTTATACGTTTTCATTTTGAGTTTTAGTCGTGTGTCGATAGATGGCAGTAAATTTACTGTGACTACAAAATTTACAATGACAGGACCCCTCTATACTATCTATTCTTTTTGCTCATAGCAAATGAATTACTAACTGAACTCAGGGTGATATTCTCACCGCTTAACGAATTATAACACACAAAAAAAAATGGATTCCTACCCAAAGGGTAAAAACGGGACCCTATTACTAAGGCTTCACTGTCCGTCCGTCTGTCTGTCTGTCTGTCACCAGGCTGTATCTCATGAGCCGTGATAGCTTAGACAGTTGAAATCACAAATGATATATATCTGTTGTCGCTATAACAACAAATACTAAAAACAGAATAATAAATATTTAAGTGGGGCTCCCATACAAAAACCGTGATTTTTTCGCCGATAATTTTGCGTAATGGTACGGAACCCTTCGTGCGCGAGTCCGACTCGCACTTGGCCGGTTTTAGTTTTAGCGGGCGACAGTTCTCCATAGTTTAACTGTGCGAGTCAGAAAGTTCATATTAGGTACCTATTTACTTTATTTTGTAACGTCGCATTCTCTTCCAATAAGTACACTGTCGAGGTACGAATATTGGCGACGTCGCCAGGGGCGTATTTACCCTAGGGCCATCCGGGCCATGGCCCGGAGCGCCAACCTCCAGGGGCGGCAAATGCCAACCCCCAGGGTCGGCAAATGCCAACCCCCAGGGGCGGCATGCCGCCCCTGGCGGATTGCATTTTGTTTTTCTTCCTTGACTTCTGGGGCGGCGAAACGTATTGGCCCGGGGCGCCAAATTTCAAAATACGCCCCTGGACGTCGCCCTGAATTGTAACGTTACAATTTTAGCAGTACAGTCGCCATAAGCTATATCGGAGCTGCCGAGATGTTCACAAATACAAATACAAAGTTGCATCTGCTGTGTGTAAGCATAGCAGAGCTAGGGCCTTAAGTTCTGAATATGTATATCATTCAAGTTTCACATGCCAAATGGCAGAATATAGTATATAAGTGCATGCGCTGTATATTATGTATTCAAGTGAATAAAATCATTCATTCATTAATTCATTATTTCATTCATTCATTCATCCATTCATTCAGTCATTCATTCATTCATTCATTCAATATCTGAGCAAAGCCTCTATTATCAAGACGTTTAAGTGCTTGTTGAGATATTTTTTAGCCTTTCGATATATCTGAAGGCGATTTTACCCTACCTACTCACGATCCTAATTGCAGTCCTACAAGCGCAAGACGCAGCTATATGTTAGAGTGAGATAGTAATACTTACCGATATAACTTTCTCAATCTAGCAGATTCTCTTGCATCAGGAGTATCAGTATCAGTCCCTGCTTAGAATAAATTAATAAGTCTTGAACTCACGGCCTCTGGATCGATACTCCAGCGCTCTGCCATCTGATCCACCAAGCCACATAGCCAGCGAATCTTTCCACCTAGTACCAATATCTTTAGGTACTTACATAACATTGTACATTTTCGGGTAGGTAGTTATAACATTTATTGATTAACCAACCAAATATAAAACCACCTGGATCTGTCACTGAACGACCTGACTTTAACCTACGTTATTTGATCATGTAATGTTTTCATCTACCCTCAACTGGCTTAAGAAGCTATTTGAGGATAGATATTTTTACTCTTTTTAGGGTTCCGTACCCAAAGGGTAAAACGGGACCCTATTACTAAGACTTCGCTGTCCGTCCGTCCGTCCGTCCGTCCGTCCGTCCGTCTGTCACCAGGCTGTATCTCACGAACCGTGATAGCTAGACAGTTGAAATTTTCACAGATGATGTATTTCTGTTGCCGCTATAACAACAAATACTAAAAACAGAATAAAATAAAGATTTAAATGGGGCTCCCATACAACAAACGTGATTTTTGACCAAAGTTAAGCAACGTCGGGAGTGGTCAGTACTTGGATGGGTGACCGTTTTTTTTTTTGCTTTTTTTTTTGTTTTTTTTTTTATATGGTACGGAACCCTTCGTGCGCGAGTCCGACTCGCACTTGCCCGATTTTTTAAATACCTAAAGATACAGACTATTAGTACCTGGTTTTTCTTTGAGGAATGAGGGTTTCCGCGATCGAGTTTTTCACTAGATGACAGCACCGTGGCGAGCGGTCTAGCTGTCATAATCCACCAATCATGTTTAACCATGTTTTTTTTATTGGTGGGTTTTGACAGCAGCTGTCAAAAAGACCTCTCGTCACGGTGCTGCCATCTAGTGAAAATCTCGATCGCGGAAACCGTCATTAATTCACCCGTGCTCGTAAACTGATGCGAATACTCTTTGTATCGGAAAGCGTTCCTTTTAAGAACTACACAAAAGATCTGTTGTAGTCCGGAATGAATGGAGTGAATGGATTATATACATTGAACCTTACATTATTTATTTTAAAATACCAAACTGGAGGATCGGCAATTGTTCAATTTCTTGGAAATTCCTTGTCTCGATTCTTGGGAAATTATTTAGGTATCGCAAGCTAGGAAAGACATCTGTCTTGATTCTCGGGAAAATTATTTATCGCGAGCTAGGGAAGATATTTCGAAATATCGTAATATGTACTTAAATTGTGGGTTGACATTTCCGATACAAGGACTATACCGGTACGTTTTAGGAATACATACTAAAGCCTAAATTGTACCTAAAAAAGATCTCAGAAGTTATTTATGTTTAAGTTCAATTTGTTATTTTCGTGTACTACTTAAGAAATAATGATTCTTGAAATGTCAACTGAATATTCTTTTCGTATTTATATTTTCAGATAAATACGCATGTACCCCGCGTGAAATTAATGGAAATAAAGTGAAAACTTGTGTAGGTAAATCAAAAGCTGCTTATTATTTACCAAATGTTGGTAACAAACAGGCATACGCGGTACACTGATATCAGAATGACATCTAAATTATGTAATGTCACAGAATAAATAATAGTACTAGGCACAGAAGACTCACTCTCTAACAAAACGCGTCTGTTACGATCAGGACAGATATGGCCGCTAGGTGGCGACAGCGCCACGCGCGGCTTATGCCTAACCACCAAAATTGGTGTGGAACGGATGTACTTTTAGCTACCTGTAGCAAAGCGACGAAATCGCGGAGTGAGCCACGCCTGGTAATGTGCATTTCACTCGTCCGGTAGATACACGTAGTGGCGCGAGCGAGTCGTACGCACTAATTGACGACCGGTCTGGTCTAGTGGATAGTGACCCTGTCTGCTAAGCCGATGGTCCTGGGTTCGAATCCCAGTAAGGGCATTTATTTGTGTGATGAACACTAATATTTGTTCCTGAGTCATGGTTGTTTTCTATGTATATAAGTATGTATTTATGTATACAAGTATGTATATCGTCGCCTAGTACCCATAGTACAAGCTTTGCTTAGTTTGGGGCTAGGTTTGATCTGTGTAAGATGTCCCCTAATATTTATTTATTTATTTATTTATTTATTTATTTTTAAATGACATCACTCAGATACCATTCTGATATCAGAGCACGTTCAAATTGGCCTGAACGTCAAGAAAATATACAGGGTGAAATGTTAACTACTAGCCATACTCTGCGTAGGTACTAGGTACCTAGTGACTTTACTACTGAACTACTTTTATTATGGGATCAATGCCGAATCGCGAAACAAGATTGTCTGTCCCATAAAAATCAGCGGCATCACATAAGCCGGTATGTATGAAACAGCTAAATTTCTTTTCGCTATTTCGGCATTGGTCCCAAAATGAAAGTTGTTCAGTATGACCTACAAAGTCAGTACGCAGAGTATGGCTAGTGGTTAAAATGTCACTTTTTACCCCTAATGTAATTTCATTCGTTACCGTGATGTGACGTACGGGTTTGCGGTAAGTGTCATTTTATATGGGATTGCGAGTTTCCAAAACGTCGCGCTTGGCGCGCTGTTCAAAATCCCATACAAAAATAGACGTAATCTGCTGTGTCACGCGCATCTCATGTAACTTTAAAAGTTGAGTTTCGAGATAATTACGTTTAAAGTTTTAAAGATTCAAATGCTGTTATCGTTGACGGTTCATCGTAATTTTTTTATATTTTCTAATCTACATGTAGGAAATATGGTCACAGAATAGGCCCTTTAATTTTTTTTTCGCATAATTGAATAGTTTTCATTTTATTCGAATTAAATCTTGGTTCCGTAAGATCAACTCTATATCTATATCTCTATCTATATACTATAGTGGTCACACGAAGTCATGTAAGTCAAGTTACATGACATACGCGTGATCAAACGTGACACGTATTACTTGACCAATATTGTTGTCGTATAAACCAAGCGCTCGGCCAGTCATGCCTAACTCCGGCAACTTAAGAAACGATGGTGATATTTTGGTTGTGTCAGTCATGCAACTCAAGTTAACTGAGTTGTGCCTGACGCCATCGGCAAAAAAATGAAGTTACATGAGTTAGTCATATGCTTTTCTCAGTAAATAATGAAGATTTTCAAAATTTTCTTTTAGAAGATATTTCTTTAATGGTTTTTAAGACGATTTAGACTGGTTATCCGTAACTCATGTAACTCGAGTTAACGGAGATAGGCGTGACACGGCAGTAATGCAAACGCGAACGCTCGTCACGATATCGAATGAAATTTACACTATTTCTGTATTTAAATAAAGGAGCAATGTACAGAGGTTCTGTATTTTACTACAGGAGCAATGTAAACAAATGAGAGATGAAGATGAGATGGGCAGACACCATAGCAAAAGACACGAGGGCCTGCGACGTTTCAGTAGACGACACGTCCGATCGCGCGAAGTGGAGAGAAAAGAGCAGGAAAGCAGACCCCACAATCAGAGGGGAATAAGAATGCTGAGGAGAGAGAGAGAGAGCAATGTGAACAAAACAAATATCCTTATTTAACTGATGCTATGTACCTATATGATTAATGATCCCTGTCGGGTATTTTTAAACTTTTAAAACGTTCTTAATTGCAACGGTCATCTATCATAAGATAAGTTTCGAGTAATCAGTCAAAATGCTACAACAAATGTTATGTTGTTTAAGATGGGAGGGGAAATGGTGGGTAAAGGGGGATACGAGAGAGATAAACAAAGGATAGCGTTGTAAAACTGTAATATTTGGTTTTTTAAACTTTTTCTTATCAAGCAGAAACGTCTGCTAGCGATACTACAAAAATTGGAAAATTCAGAGATACGGAACACCGGTCCGATCGCTTTTAACCAACTGAGCTACCGAAAATTACCAGAAGCTTACGAATCGTTAGAATAGCAATGCAATGCTGCCGCAAATATCAAAAATCCGGGAAAAAATATCGATTACGACAACAACAAAATCGATGTTGCTGCTCAGATTTTGATATTTTCGGCAGTAATGTCGCGTTGCAATACTGCTGCAGTACTGCTGGTTTAGTCATAATCCGAATGGTACCTTAACCATTGGAAGCCCCGTGTCATAAATCTATTACATAGAATTTGAATTCTACAGGGTGGCCAAAAAATAAGTGCATTCCCGTTGCCAGGGAGGTTTTGGGATTATACTGTTCAACTTTTACTATGGGACCAAAACCGAAATCGCGAAAAAAACATTTTGTGATTCATACATTTTGGCTGGTCTATTTTTTATGGGCGGGCAAATTGTTTTTTCGCGATTTCGGGGTTGGTCCCATAGTAAAAGTTGCTCAGTATAATCCCAAAACCGCCCTGGCAACGGGAATGCACTTATTTTTTAGCCACCGTGTATATATAGTGCTAAAGTTAAAATTTGCCTGCAAAAGATGACGTCACTGGGCCTCAGGAGGTTAAGGTATCCTTCCATATCCTCTCTCAAGTCATGAAATCATAGGGAAGCCCGGTTTTAGTACGTCCGCTGACGGCTTAGAGTAAAGTTTACATAAAACCTACGGAGCCCTTTTTATTTTCAGGGTGCGGCTTGTTTCCATTGTTTTGTTTTGTTTTGTCGTAAGATTTTGTATAGATGGTATTTCAGTATCAATTTCTTTGTCTAATGTGTATTGCGTCTCACGTTTTGCTTTAATGAGAGAGTGAAACGCACTGACATTGGACAAAGAAATTGGACAGCTGGAATACCGTAAAATGGGGTGAGTAGGGTTCACGGGGAGAGTTGGGTTAGGAATGGGGAGAGAAGGGTTGAAAGGGGGGTGAGAATTTTAAAGGCTACTGCTACAAAAATAATGTATTCCTATTTAAAATGGAGGTATAGTAATACTCATGATTAAAAAAAATCGATCCAACAATCTTCCAAAATCACCTTTGTATGAGAACCCAACTCACCCCAAATACGAGGGACTACGTGGTCAGGTGGGTTTTGATGTTTATCGTCAAAGTTATGAAATGGAACTACCCAAAATAAAATAAAAACTAAAATACAAACGTCCGGAACACTTATTATATATATACACCATTCAGTTTGCATATGTAAAAATAAAATGTTATCGAGGTTTGAATGTCAGTTTTGCGCCTACTCACCCCATTTTACGGTACCACCCTATCGAGTATCAAGTATCGTAACACCACCTAACTATAGACCAGAGGGCCTACCGCGAACCACGTTCGACGTGGTGCCTCCCTGTCACACTTACGTACGAATTTACAAGTGCAACTGAGACGCAACACGTCGAACGTGGTTTGCGGTAAGCCCTCAGTACTACCACTATAGTCCACAATACGTAATTACTGTAATTAGTCCTAAATATATAAATACTTACTTAGCTCTAGCTCGAAGGCCGCAAAAATATCTGACACGATCTTATTTGTAGAGCCATAAGAGCGTGTCACATATTTTTGCGGCCTTCGAAGTGTAACATATTATTGCAGGTGACGTGCTATTGTTTTTTCTTACGTTTGTGAATGTATTGAGCCTTTAAACCAGTGGTGGGCAAACTTTCTTCACGAGGGGCCAAAACTTGAAGGAATTTCAGAGGAGGGCCAGATTTACAGCAAAAATGTATTTTTATTATATTGCTGGCCATATGATACATTTTTTTAAATGACCGGCGGCGGGCCAGATAAATCCTTTCGCGGGCCGCACCTGGCCCGCGGGCCGTACTTTGCCCACCACTGCTTTAAACTGTTGGAGCACAGTTACCGTGGCTTTTTGCCCAAAGTTTCCTTTTTCTTTGTTTTTCTGTTCACTCAGTTCAACCAAAGCATTTAAACAAACATAGTCTTATTTTTTGTTGAAAGTTGTCCGGAAATATATTCCCGTCCCGGCAAACAATGCGAACGTTCCGGGACCTGACAGAATTTGATGTGCTCCCCGCGGGTTTACGAGGCGATTCTCATTGTAGTTCTTGTGAATACGTCTTCATGTACTTAAATAACCATACGGCCCGATTCGAGCTATGCTTATAAAATATCACAGCGATAAGATACCGATCTGTCAGTGTCAAAAGTTACATTTCTTTCGATATTTCATTCGATAACGAAACCCGTTGACGTAAGGTACTCGTTTGCTTTAAGTGTCATTTTGTATAGGATTTTGATTTTCCAAAACGTCTCGCTTGGCGCGCTGTTCAAAATCCCATACAAAAATAGACATACCTACCTAAAAAGCAAACGCAAACGCTCGTCACGCTACCTATCGAATGAAATTTACACTAGGGGATCTGAATGATTCCAATATCATTCTAATATCGGTTAGATGTCAGTGCACGTTCGAATTGGCCCGATAGTTTAAATGTCAAATGTACGTTCAAGTTGACATATAAATAGCTACAGATTTAGCTGACGCATTAGCAATTCTAACTCAAAATGAAACAAGTTGTAGAACGGGCATGTTTGAGCTTGTTCCGCCGCTATTAACAAGTTGCAGCTCTAATGCAAGTCGTTAAAACAGTTCGTAGGCCGGGAATCCACATTGCTGGCGCGCGCGGGCGAGTATAACCAGTGAAATGTGACCGGCAAGCATAAAAGGCCAATTTTTAGTGTTCCGTATAAAACTTTGTTCACGGAACACTTATTAATTTTTAACAAGCAGTAACGTCTACGAACGATGCTATTAAGCTTAGAATAAATTAAAAAGTGGAAAAATTACTGTCTTGGGTGAGACTTGAACTCACGGCCTCTGGATCAATACTCCAGCGCTCTGCGATCTGAGCCACCAAGACCTCATCCATAGCCAGCAAATCTATCTATCTGGAGTATCGATCCAGAGGCCGTGAGTTCAAGTCTCACCCAAGACAGTAATTTTTCCACTTTTAAATTTATTCTAAGCTTAATAAAAGGCCAATTCAAACTTACCTACGGCCCTATTCGAACATTTCTTCAACCACAAAACGTCACTTTTGACACTGACAGATCGGTATCGTACCGCTGTGACTTCTTATAAGCATTGTTCGAATACGGCCGTTACATTGTCACATCAAAATTATATCTAAACGACAATTTGCGCGTACATTTCGCTCGCTGTCCTTACATGTACTAATGGCTCGAGCGAGATGCAAGGGCGACTGACATCATTTTGATGTCACAATGTAAAGGGGCCCACTGATTAACAGTCCGCCGGACGGTATCGGCCTGTTAGTTGTTCGGTCTGTCAAAATTTTGTTCTAACTGACAGGCCGATACCGTCCGGCGGACTGTTAATCAGTGGGCCCCTTAAGTTTGAATGCTACCTTCAGGCATAGGAGCCGTGACGGTGAGAATTATTTAGGTAGTTTAGGTACCTTTTCCATTATGAATTTGGCCACATTATGAATGAATTCATTCATACCGCGCCCCTGCAATTTTGCAGCTCGCTGTACGTATACCTTCTGTAATTTTGGTTCTGCCGACCCATCTCGCATAGGTAACCTCTGAAGTATGACTCATGCTAGACCGGGCCGAGCCCGGGCCGAGGCGTCCGACATGTCATTTTCTATGACGGCTGATCGGTGATCACGTGGTGCTTTCCATAGAAAACGAAGCGCCGGAAGCTCCGGCCCGGCCCCGACCCGGTCTAGCGTGAGTCGTCCTTCAAGCAATGATAATAACACCGTTGTTTCGGACATGGTTTGGTGGGGTAAGTGCCTCTGATAATGCTTCGCGGACGAGTGCATGTCCCACTTTTGGAGTCAAGTGTACAAAGTCGAACATGGTAATCTATTTTATTTATTTTATACATAAAGCTTAAAATCAGGACTCTGTGGTATTTCCGGACTGATGCGACCTTCAAAACTTCAAGAAAAGTATTCCGATCTTAAACTAGCAAACCCCTCTGGTTTTACTGGTCTCCGTGGGCAATGTTATGGTAATTGCTTACCATCAGCCGATTCGTCCGCTCATTGCCTCGTAGATGATAAAAAATGAAACATTTTGAGTGTTAATCGCGATATTTGAACAGCTTGGTTTCATGCTGGTTCTGCAGAGCAACCATCTCGCCTACACTCTAATGCGATGATAATAACAACGCTGTTTCGGACATGGTTTGGTGGGGTAAGTGCCTCTGATAATGCTTCGCGGACGAGTGCTGTCGCATTTTTGGAGTCAAGTGTACAAAGTCGAACATGGTAATCAGTTTTATTTATTTTATACATAAAGTTAAAGTGAGGGAGTCAGTGACCTTCGGAGCTTAAATAAAAGAGCGTATTCCGATCTTAATCTAGCAAACCCCTCTTGTTACAGGTGTCCTTGCGCTACGGTAATTACTTACCATCAGGCGATTCGTTCGCTCGATTGCCTCCTACTTTTTGTTCTTGGTCCTGGCTTTTATCCCATTTTACTTGGGGTCAGCCCTCCTAGTTTTTTTGTGCCACATCACACGGTTGTGGGATGTCTCCGGTACTGCAATACTGAATCAATTGATAGCTTTTAGGTAATTTTAAGGCCCCGTACCCAAAGGGAAAAAACGGGACCCTATTACTAAGACTCCGCTGTCCGTCTGTCTGTCTGTCGCAAAGCTATAACAATAATAACTAAAAACAAAATAAAATAAACATTTAAGTGGGGCTCACATACAACAAACGGGATTTTCTTGTCGTTTTTTGCGTAATGGTACGGAATCCTTCATGCGCGAGTCCGACTCGCACTTGGCCGGTTTTTCTTTTCTTTTTGCACTTGCACAGTGGTAACCCGAATCCAAAAACCCAACCAAACAAAGACCTAAGACCCTTATAATGAAACTGGCAAAGACACCCATATATCAGCACCCATTATCGAACGAAAACCTTTGTGCGAACTCATTAGTCAGTGACAATAGGCTATTAGGAGCTATGTAAAGTCTTGGCTGCGAGCCAATAAGAGTTTTATTGGAACGGTTGAATTTTAGCGGAATTATAGCACTCAATAGGAGATATCTGTTCGGGACAGGGCCGGCTGTGGAGTAGCTGATATAAAAGTTGTGTGAAGATATCAGGGAAAAATCAAGATTCCATTTTTCCTATAACTATATTATTTAAAAAAATACGATGAACCGTTGTCAGGTGACAAGAAAAAATCACTAATTACTAAAAAATAATTAAACAAAAGTTAACCTTATTTAAGTACTAATATTCACTTTGGCTATGAACTTGTGGTGTTAATTAGTGAGTTTTGCTTGTCACCTGACGCTTCCCAAGTAACACAAAAGTAGCTGAATATTGTTTGAATAATAGAGCATTCCGTACTGTATGCTGAATAAGGTAGCTGTATAACGTCTGTATAAGCGCTTATACAGACGTTATACAGAAGGTTTGGGCGCAAAGTGGGCTAGCCCACGCCGCTTATTACTGAATAACAGTAATGTAATAGCTGTATAAGTGTGTGCCCACACATTGAATCGCTGAATAACACTTGTATAGAGGCTGTCAAAAGCTTCTATACCGCTATTAAACCAAAGTTATCCAGCTTTGTATAGAATGACTCAGTTAGTCACACGTTATGCAGCTTTTGGTTCAAAAGTGCATTGTTACAGAAAATATATTCAGCTATTTGTGTATGATTTGTCTTCCATTTTAATTTGTGAACTCGTGTCAAAGTGTAGTGTCTGAAGTGAATACAAAATAAGGAGGACATTACCCATATATTGATTTGATGTTTACATAACATCAATTTCATTGCGCATGCGACTTTACTGTTAATATATATATACATTTTATTTAAAATTTTAAAGCGCCGCGTAAATAATGCACTGTTTAGAAAGTAAATATAGAAAATGTAGTACTCCACTTTTAAATTTGTAATTTTTTTGCGGTGTTTAGATGTTTTAGTGATAGAAAATGTACTTTAACAAGTTATGCTACGATAAAACTAGTTTTATAAATGAATATAAATGGGTTTTTCAGTTCATTTTAAATTCCTATTTAATTTTAGAGGTTAGAATATGAGCAACCGTAATGGCGTCCGACTGTGCTGAATATAAGCTGCTGCCACAGCTATTATGTGCTAAATTTCTGAATAGGCATTCACATTATTCGCGTTACTAAGCTACATGTTAGATACTAATGGTTTTAGAACAACAAGTTTTGAATAACATCAGTATAATAGTAATTGTTTTCGCAATCTTAAAGCATATTAGGGTTCTATACACAAATGGTAAAAACCACATAGATCCTCACTAGTTTGATGAGAAACATTATAGGTATGTAACACGGGCAATATTCAATCCTACTTCCTACTAATATTATAAACGCGATATAATATTTAAGTTATATGATAAATCTGGGGGCACGGCAGACTACACAGTTATTTTTTCCGTTATCAGTTCCGACAAATATGTAGTAGGTAAAGGTATACGCAAAGATGTACGAAGTGAGTACGAAGATGTGTATAGTATGAGTATGGTGTGGTTACGAGTATGGTATGAATATGAATATGGTATAGGTGCGAAGGTGCGGGTATATTAGTAGCGGGTATCACGGGTATGAATACAAGTATAGTTTGGTATGGGCAGTATTGTTTAGGTATGAGTACGAGTATAGTGTGGGATGGGTATGAGTAGACCCACTTGAAACCTAAAAACAGTCCGTTCAAAATCGACAGGAGAACCGATTTCGCTATATTTTAATGGGGGTGATTATTTTATTTTTCACATACCCAGTCCAGTCTACAAGTTTTTAATGCAACCATATCAATAACTAGCATTTGCCACCTTGTTTGCAAACTAGCAACAACCTTAAATGGCCATTGGTAAACTTTATCTCGTTGCAGTAAGGTATGCAAATGGTCAGTTAACAGTGTTTACGATGGTAGCTAGCAATTGTTTTACGTCATTAAAACGACAATGCATCTTGTGTAAAATAACCAATCGAAGAGAATTGTTAAGAAAACTAAACCTCGATTTTTTAAATAATGGTTGGATTAAAGAATAAATACGCAAGATGCGTTCAAAATAAAATAAAACCACGCTCAAGCTCAAAGCAAACAGGCTCAAGTAGCACTGTTGACCGTGTATAAACTTATAAAGCTACGGAACCCTCTCCACCGCGCATTTGTTGATACTAAGCAGTAGTTTGAATAGCGCTGCTCATTGCGTTCATTTTGCAGCTTTTAGCAAGAAAAGATAGTATATGTGTACTAAAATCGCTATAACTTAAGTATAAGTGTTGTTTTAGTATTTATTATTCAGACGTTATGTCTATAAAAGCCATAACTAACCCATATATGCAGCTACTGAATAACAAATAATATGTGGATTTCATTACAGCTTCCAGTAATAGCGTCCACCTTTATTCAAAAACTAGCATTAAAACAGAAACTGCAACCGCTTTTATACAGTTGAAAGTCTTCACCGACGCTTCTTTTCAGCATTTAGTAGCCACTATCACATTTTTCTTAATATTGTCTGCTTAATATCTCACGACACAAAATATATACAGCTAATTGCTGCTAATGCTGCTATTATGCAGCTTTTAGTAACCACAAATGCTTTAAGCTGAATAATGTCTGACTAACTGTGTAAGAAATAAGTATTATTCAGCTTTAATATGCAAAACCGATACTATGCAATTTTATTCAGCATTTAGGCCCCACTAGGCCCACATATTTTCTTATTCCGAATTTAGTAATTTCCACCGCTTATACACAAAATTTATGCAATCTTAATTTGAATAAGATGATAATTTTACTCTATTATCCTGCTTGTGTGTTACTTGGGTTTGAATCATTAAAACCTTAAATGAAATTTTCTCTAAACTCATTTTTTAAAGTTACATGAGTTGCGCGTGACACGGCAGCCATCTTAAATTCTGGCAATGCACTTACAACCCCTCTAGTGTTACGGGTATCCATGGGCAACGGTAATCGCTTACAATCAGGCGTTTCGTCTGCTCGTTTGCCTCGTACGGTAGATGTCGCTATGAGCATCCATAAGGCATGCAAACAAAAATAAAGTAATGCAAATATTTAAAGTTGGTTAAAACTGAAACTGTGAATTTTTTTTCATAAATATAAAAAAAATGTAGTATTGCTCGCAGATACCTGGGCATTTTCACTTAAAAGTGAACCATTTACTTTTTTTCGAAAATCCATCAACTTTTGGGTTATTTCTACTCAGAATCACGAGGACTATCGATTTAAAAAGAAAAAGATGGGTCCCAAAAAAATTTCAGTTTTGTAACGCATTTTCACATATGTACATTTTGTATGGACCGTTACAAAACTGACAACCAAAATTTGTATGAAAAACTGGGGACACTTTTTTTCTTTATCTCATTTATTGAATGACTCGTTATTCTGAGTCTAAATAACCCAAAAGTCAGTGTTTTTTTCGAAAAAAAGTAAATGGTAAGGTGGCTTGACAAAAACATTTCATATTACTTACAAACTCTTCGTATCCTCCCCACCTTTGTTCCATTGTTTGGAGTGTACGTAATTAAAATCCGTGCCTGCGATATTAGTTCTCACCTGTACCCCCTCCCTCCTCCTTTCCCATGGGGGGTGGGGGGTGGCAATAAACCGATTTTGAAAGTGATCCTAGTTTTTTGAAGCGTGAACGTTTCGGTTATGGGATATTAAGGGATCTGTCCAGCTATTTCTATATAAATATAGAGATAAAAGATTTTCGTCGATTGGTCCATTTATTTTATTACTATTAAGGCTCCGTCACACTAGCGCGTTTTGCGGGCAGCGCGTGAGCGGGGCGCGCCGCTTTTACATATAAAACGCTCACGCCGCCCTTACGCCCCGCCCGGAAAACGCGCCAGTGTGACGGAACCTTTATAAGTGAAGTAGAGCTTTTGTGCAATAATAGTTATTTTTTAATGCTTCTTTTTAGACCTATCATTATGTTCGTGATTTGTTTAGATGTGAAAGTCGATTAATCAGTTTTACAGTACATCTGGTGCTCCATTACGACACCATGTGCTATAATAAGCACATTACGTAACTACGTTGAAAATTTTAAGGGAAAACTCTGCTGGCTGAACCTACGGCACCTTAAAGGGGCCCACTGATTAACAGTCCGCCGGATGGTATCTGCCTGTCAGTTGTTCGGAACTGTCAACTTTTTGTTCTAACTGACAGGTCGATTCCGTCCGGCGGACTGTTAATCAGTGGGCCCCCTTAAAGTTAAACTGGAAAAAACATTATCTACACCGGTCCAATCTTGACATTTTTAATGACAGCTAATCTCCACGCATGAAAGGATACGATTACAAAATATATTTTTTATCTCCCAAATTTTACGACACACTCATAAAAAAACGATAAAATATCGTCGTACGTGGTGCGTTTCCGTAAAGTTTAATAACATATTATGTACAGTCAGCAGAAGAAGTTGCTAAGCGGGCGAAGTGTTCAAAATTACCTTGACACGCCCTTATTCTCTTAACAATAAAGTCGCGTCAAGATCATTTTGAACACCTGGCCCGCTTAGCAACTTCTGCTGCTGACTGTACCTTCGTTATTATGTACCTACCTATCATACACCTTCAAAAGAACAGGGTTCGTTTTAGCAGCCTAGAATTGGTGTAGGCACTAGTTTTTACCAAAGCAACTGCTATTTCTAAAATGGCTGCGCCAAACGTACTGACTGAAAACTGTAGAAAAAGGGTTCCGTCTTTATCATTTATCTACGGAACCATAAAACGAAGTATAAACATGTTAAAATACACGCATTTTTGCCCCAAAACGCGTACAATAGATAACAGTATAATGTAAGGGGCGAAGAAAAAATAGTGTACGATTACTCTACGTCTAGAATGGACCCGGGGCGATCACGGGAGGCGAATTCACACTTACATTGTGAAATTAAAATGATGTGAGCGAAATACTTGTGCGACTGACATCATACAAGGTGATTCAGGAGACGTGAGCAGGACTAACACTGCGCATTTCGTAAATTATAAGCAACTACTTCGTATCAGTATTAGCGAAGTTAACGTTAATTTTGTAGTCGTGTTGAAAAAAGTCATTAATTTATTTACGACATGCATGGTCACCCTAAAATCAGAATACTAAACTAGGTACCGATATTCTGTGTCAAATTGAATGTCACCACTGTCATCACGGTCTGGTTACTTTTGAAAACTCCTACCTATCTCACTCAAGTTTGACAGTTTATTTTCTTCGTTATCAAAATTTTGTCATTAGAAAGAAAGAAATAAAGAAAATACATTTATTTACGTCATCATAGTTACATAACCAGTTAAATTAAAACAAGATATAGGTCAGATGGACGTTAAAAGGACCCCCACTCAGCTTAATGCTACGGCAAGCCGCAGCGCTGATTTTCAGCTGATTTAAAGCTAGTTGGGTATACAGACAATAATAAAATTAAAAACAGACAACACATAGAGAGGAAGAAGTAAAACATAGCAGTAACTAAGAAAATAACAAATTATGAGGCCTACCGCAATAAAACAAAACATATTAAACGTAAGAAAGTTAAATATTTAAATTTTGCCCAATGTAAAAACAGTAAGAAAGAAAAACGAGGATAATTTAAGAAAGAAAAGGAGGGAACTTTAAGATATTGATGCTGCCGCTAAATGTTTTGAGAGTTAAATAATAGCATTCGACATTTTTCTTTGAAACTGTTAATGGTTTTTTAACGTGCGTGGAGGTTCCAGCATTTGGTAGCGGCATATCGAAAACTACCGCGAAAAGCGGTTGAATGATGCATAGGGCAGACAAGAATCTTGGAGGGCCTGACCTCCACAGACCTGGAGCTTTGTAGCCAAGTCAACTTGTCGTAAAGGTACGAGGGCATTTGTCTGTTTAAGATACCGAACATAAAAGTGGATAGGTGTAATTTCTGACGCATTGACATCCGTAAAATTTTATTTTGGTTCAGAAATGGCGTTACATGTGCTCGCGGGGGAATATGGAAGCAGAAACGTGCGCAGGCGTTTTGCACGCGCTGAATGAGTTTCTGAGTTCGTGCCAATAATCGCGGTCCGTATACGGTGTCACAATAGTTCAACCTGGAGAGGACAAGTGCATCACATAGCCTAATTCTTAGACCAATGTCAACGAAATCGTGAATTTTGTATAATAATTTGAGTCTGTACAGCATTTTGGATGTGGGTTTCGTAGCGCAATTTTCCGTCCATGATAAGACCTAAATTCCTAACTTCTTGTACTCGTTCTAAATCTGCATTGTTTATTTGGATTTTAATATTGGTTTTTGATCCAAGAATTAGGTATTTTGATTTTATTGGGTTTAGGGAGAGTGAGTTCTTGCTTGACCATCTGGTGATACGTTCTAGATCATCATTTAGCTTGTTTACCTGTACAGTAATGTCGTGCATGTTACACGGTATATACAACTGCAGGTCGTCTGCATGCGGTTGAAGAGGTTTTATGTTTATTAATTAGGTCTTGTAGGGTGACCATAATTGTAGAGGATTAAATTTGCTCTCACCAAAAAGTTACAAAATAGGAAAAAGTGTAGTTGTTTCACGTCTCATGAATTATCCTGTATAAATATCATTCTGATATCACGATATAAGTTTGAATTAGCCTCCTACCCACAGACATGGATACCTAAAACGTGATTTTTTTAAGTTAATTTTATTTATGCAGTTGTTTTATTTTTAGTAGGTATTGTCATTAATGTAGTTTTTAATATCTTTCATTATCTCTGTTTATTTCCCTACAAGTGTTTTTCTTGCCCCCCATGGTTTTTCTTACCCTTCCTTCTTCCTCGCGTTATCCCGGCATTTTGCCACGGCTCATGGGAGCCTAGGGTCGGCTTGACAACTAATCCCAAGAATTGGCGTAGGCACAAATTTTTACGAAAGCCACTGCCACCTGACCTTCCAATCCAGACGGGAAACTAGGCCTTATTGGGATTAGTCCGGTTTCCTCACGATGTTTTCCTTCACCGAAAAGCGACTAGTAAATATCAAATGATATTTTGTACATAAGTTATGATATTTTGTAAGCGCTGGTGGCCTAGCGGTAAGAGCGTGCCACTTTCAATCCGGAGGTTGCGGGTTCGAACCCCGGCTCGTACCAATGAGTTTTTCGGAACTTATGTAGGTACGAAATATCATTTGATATTTACTAGTCGCTTTTCGGTGAAGGAAAACATCGTGAGGAAACCGGACTAATCCCAATATGGCCTAGTTTACCCTCTGGGTTGAAAGGTCAGGTGGCAGTCGCTTTCGTAAAAACTAGTTTTTCGGAACTTATGTACAAAATATCATTTGATATACCAGTCGCTTTTCGGTGAAGGAAAACATCGTGAGGAAACCGGACTAATCCCAATAAGGCCTAGTTTCCCCTCTGGGTTGGAAGGTCAGGTGGCAGTCGCTTTCGTAAAAATTAGTGCCTACGCCAATTCTCGGGATTAGTTGCCAAGCGGACCCCAGGCTCCCATGAGCCGTGGCAAAATGCCGGAATACATAAGTTCCGTAAAACTCATTGGTACGAGCCGTGGTTTGAACCCTCGACCTCATGTTTTAAAGTCGCACGCTCATACCGCTAGGCCTCCAGCGCTTCATGCCATGCCCATGCCATCACCATGCCATGGGCCATGGTTTTTCCCACCTAACCTTATCCATACCCTTGTTTTCCTAAAAAAAAACCAAAATTTTCCTTCCCATAATTGGTTTAAACAGCCTTATATCAACACGTATTTGTATCCACCCCCATTGTCGAGTTACCGTAAAAAAACACAAAGCAAAAAATCCTGTAGTACCTTCACGTCGCCCGCATATTGCGTTTCGGCATAGTCTACGTGTTAAAACAGTAAGGTTCGGTGTTTTCGCCGGAAATCGGACCGTGTTACGCGACTACGTACAGTTTTGTATGTGGCTACTGGCTACCGACAGCTACACCCAAGAAAACAAGACATCGTCGCCGCACCCGGACAGTTGTCCGGTGAAAATAACGGACTTCTACAACCAGCCTAAAGGGGGCCGCTAACTGGCGCGAGTACACGGTGTCATTGTAGGTAAAATCAATTGCACGCATCCGCGCCTGTTAGCGTTGCTCATACTCATACTATTTTTCGTTAACCCGGTCACCCGCTCTATACCATACAATTTAAATTAATATCTTGGGAGGAAAAAACTTAATCGGGCTAGGTGCCGCACCAAAAGTGACTCAGGTGACTCTACTCGCTTACGCTTCACTACCCGTGCGAAGCCGGGTCCGGTCTCTAGTGTATTATATAATAGTATATCGTGGTCTGAGTACCCACAATACAAGCCTTCTCGAGCTTACTGCAGCGTTAAGTCAATTTGTGTAAGAATGACAAATATTTTTTTAGACCCACCGCACACTAGCTTATTTTGAGCGTCAGCGTCTAATCAGCGCTATGGAAAATGGCGTCGCTGCGCAGTTGCGTCAACGCTGCGTCAAGCAGCAGCCATAGAGTTGTCTACACGCCGACGCACGGGAGACACTAGTGGCGGTGGCAGTGGCCCTTAATGGGTTAAGTGGCCACCCGGACAAATCTTCCGGACCTACAGCTTGCCATACTGTTATCACAGCATTTACTGCGTCGCGCACGCCTGAACGCGCACACAATCAACGAGAACAAACACCAGCAAACGTGTATCCGAATATTAAATAACCGTGTACGGCGTGACCTGAAGAAACTTTAATATTGAATATATTAAATTTTCACGTTATCATGAAGGTACATAATACTAAAGTAAAGACCCCAAGCACGGAGAATTTCGTACATTGACCCTGTTCCTGTCTCTATCGCACGCTTATAATTAATGTATATTGCTGTCTCACCTATGATGCTGGCGGCCAATGCCACTTGCAAGCGGGACAGAAACTTAATGGCCGGTTCACATTATTCCAGTAGCATTCCAGTCCAGCAATCCAATCCAGTGCTGGAATGCTACTGGAAGAATGTGAACCGACACTGGAATGCACTGGAATGTACCCATTCCAGTGAGCATTCCAGTCCAGTGACTGGAGAGACCGTCAACTTTTCATTCCAGCTCACCCAATCCAGCGCGTATAATGTAAACGATCCCAGACTGGAATAATGTAAACGATATGCTCCAGTCCAGCACTGGACTGGATTAGCCCGCTGGATCACTGGACTGGAATAATGTGAACCGGGCATATGCGCGTGCGATAGACAGATAGATAGATCGCCGACAGTAGGACAGGAAGAGGCGAGTCAATGTACGAAATTCTTCTTGCTTAGTACCATCCTAGATTTAATGCGTCAATAGTTATTTGTTTTACAAGTGCCCAAAGTTATTTAACTTCTCGTGCTTTGATACCCGAGCGAAGGATACGAAAAGTGGCATCTTGAGCAATGCAAGGGCTTCAAAGCACGTTAAACAAACTTTGCTACATTTGCTACTGATTGCGCTGGCTCCCCGACAGCCGCCACAGTCTCCTGGCCGTCGTGGCTGACAGATGGGACAGTGGCCTGATAATCCACTGGTCCTCTCTGCATTTTATCTCTAGCACCTAAGATAGTTATTTAAACTTATTTTTAGTTAACCTTAGTTATAAGTTTTAATTATTAAGATGTACATACTAACAAAATATGAAATTGTCTGAAATAAATACATTTTATTTTATTTATATTTTTTATTAAAAATTCGCATAATTTGTGGCTTCCCATCAGAAAATGGTCCTTATGACCCATGTGCATACGGACCCTTTACTGCTGGAAAAGTCTTTATGCACATGAATCATAAGGATCCTTCTCTATGGAAAGCCACATTTATTTTGAGCAATCGAACAACCTAATGTGGTGTCGGTGACTGGTGTAGTCTTTTGGTGAAGGAAAACATCGTGAGGAAACCGGACTAATCCCAATAAGGTCTAGTTTACCCTCTCGGTTGGAAGGTCAGATGGCTTTTGGCCTTCATTGTGTAACATATTATTGCAGGTGACTGTACACGCATACATTAATACGCAGGCTAATTCGAACGAATACTTGACATCAGAACGACATCTGAATGATGTGTTAGTTATCATTCGCGCGTTCATATCGCTCGCACTTGTCCATACATCTATTAGCGCGAGGGAGACGCACGGGTGAATGATAACTAAACTGACATCATTCAGATATCATTTTGATGTGTGTACGTTCGAATTGGCCTGACATTATATATCCACATTATATATTTACCTGAAGCCAGACGGCCTACCGAGAACCACGTTCGACGTGTTGCCTCTCTGTCGCACTTGTGAATTCGTGTGACAGGGAGGCAACACGTCGAACGTCGGGGTGGCCCTCAGGTCAGAACGTCAGAAGTTAATCAATGCTTTTTATGTTAAAATCTGTTTGTACGGCCTGTCCCCTGTTTAAGGGTGTCAAGTCACAAGAGGAAGCGATACATTTCTGTGAAGGGCCTTCAAAAGTAATAAAGCCCTTTTTACACGACTGCCCAAAAAAAAGAGTGTATTGTGTTTGGTCTATGTTTCTTAAGTATGTTAAGTACTTACACTACATTGTAACTATTTCGACGAGATGGTCACGACCCTCAGCATTGAGGAAACCGACGCGAGGAGGAGGACACTACATTGTACTGCAAATCCATTTGTTTTCTAAATAAATAAAAAAAAGTCAATTTATTTCATTGAAAATATACAAAACTGAAAACAATCTTAATACGCTTAAATAGTAGGTACTTTAAATACTACAAGTAATACTAAAGAAAGTAAATACTAAAGTGTAAAAACTATGTATGTTGTGACTTGCACTATAACTCGTATGTCAATTTAGTATTGCATTACAGCATAATATTATGGGGAAAATTAATTAAAGTGATCAATGATATCAGGGTCTTCGAAGATCAAAAATGAATCAGTTTAGCAAGATAAAAAAAGGTAAAATAAGGTAAAATAAAAAAAGATCTAAAGGGGCCCACTGATTAACAGCCCGCCGGACGGTATCGGCCTGTCAGTTGTTCGGAACTGTCAAAATTTTGTTCTAACTGACAGGCCGATACCGTCCGGCGGACTGTTAATCAGTGGGCCCCTTAAGTGTGACATGGGCTAAACCTGTGTAAAGGGCCTTAAAATATCAGAAATTAAACAGAATTTTAATCGAGAAGATTAAAAAGTATGTGACTTGCACTGTAACCCGTGTGAAACCAGGCGTTGCTTTAATCTCGATACTGTACGGTATGACATCTCGTCGGTAAGAGTCGGCATTCATAATGAACACGATAGGAAAACAGTACACATTTTCATTTATTTCATGTTTTTCAGCTTACCCATTGCATACTTCGGATATGTCGATTTGGAATTGCAATACGGCAGTATGGGGAAAATATTAGGTACATAAGTTCAGTTCAGCGCCTACCAAACTTCAAAAATCAGAGTTTTAGCCAGAACCAGGCGTGGCTCACTCCGCGATTTCGTCGCTTTGCTACAGGTAGCTAAAAGTACATCCGTTCCACACCAATTTTGGTGGCTAGCTATAAGCCGCGCGTGGCGCTGTCGCCACCTAGCGGCCATATCTGTCCTGATCGTAACATATACGCGTTTTGTTAGAGAGTGAGTCTTCTGTACCTAGTACTATTATTTATTCTGTGCCAGAACTTTTAAAAAATACTAATTTTAACTATACTTTACCCCAGACCTGGATCCTGACTCTGTCTGTCTGTTACCCCATCAATTTAGATGATTTTGGCTTGGAGATAAGTTTGAGTTCCGGGGAAGGATATAGGATAAAGGATGATTCACGTTAGACCGGGCCGACCGGGCCGTGTCCGGGCCGGAGCTTCCGACGCCTACTTTTCTATGACAGATGACAGGTGTTCACGTGATGCTTTCCATAGAAAATGAAGCGCCAGAAGCTCCGGCCCGGACACGGCCCGGTCTAACGTGAGTCATCCTTAAATTGGTATTAACATCATCATTGTCCACGCACAAGCCATTACACATTGCACATTTATTTTATGTTTTACATTAGATACTAGGGTACGTTGGGGTTCAAAGTCAGGCTCGTACTAATAAGTGTATTGGGACTAATCTACAAAATTATGTTTGATTTTTATTACAAGGTTTTTCATTAAATTGCATTGTTGGAGCGGTTTCGCACTACGTCCGATCCGAATCCGATCCGAACCCGTGAACCGTATGCTCCGTAGTAGCCGTAGAACTATTTCTATGGTAAGTTACGCACCACACACGTTGAATGACGGAAAGAAATCGGATGACGGAGATCGGATCTAGTGCGTAACTTACGATAGAAATAGTTCTACGGCTACTACGGATCATATTTTCACGGGTTCGGATCGGATTCGGATCGGACGTAGTGCGAAACCGCTCTTGGTATGTACTTATGCGATATTAAAGTAGGTAGGTACCTAATATGTTTGTTCGGGCAGGGGTGCGAAACTCCTGACTTCGGTCAAACTCGGCTCCGCTCGGCTCAGCATTGCTCCGAGCAATTATTAGGGTTGGCACCACTTGACTTCCTTTTGCGTGCACGACCACAGATAAGATATTCACTTGATTTTTGACAACCCTAAATAGCCGAAAGGGATAGTGCCATATATTAGAAAGGGCCATCATGATTCGACCCTGAACCGCTGTCAAACTTCGTTTTTGTAGGAAGTTTCCTTTCTGTACGGTAGTACTATTAATTATTCTGTGGTTCGGGGCAAATATTATATATTATTGCAAGTAAACTTTGATCTACTTCCCGGTTTCCGAAGAAGCTGAAATTTTGCATACGTGTGTAAATCCGGTGACAATGCAATATTATGGTACCATGGATCTGATCTGATGATGGAGACACGAGGAACTCTGTGATAAAACAACGCAACCTAAATGTGTTAAGGGTTTATATAATTGTCTCGATGATTATTAGTTGACTGTGGAAAGAAAAGTACAGTCAGCGATACAAGCTTGTACCAAAAATGAAATTAAATGTTAATATATGTTTCCTTTTTTATTGTGGGACGTACCACATTATTACAATATATAAATTTTGACAGATGTCAGCTGGCGGAATTGGTAACGCATTGGACCGACAATCCAAGGATGACGTTGGCCAGAATTGGTCATCGTTGATTTTTTCAGTGTGATTGACATCTGTAGGTATTTACAATTTGTAAAAATGAAATGTATGCCAAAAACTTATTATCAATCTTTTTTCCCTTTTTCTTTTTACCTATTAATTCTCATTTAATTATTTCTTTATTCAGATATGTCTATCAGCTTCCCCCATTCCTATTCATTGTTTCTCCCATTACCCGTGCAATTTTCCCGGCCGACGCCCGGTTGTACCATTAATTACCGACGGTCGGTTAGCCACTGAATTATTCACTGGTTCTACCGGCCCAAGGATGCTTAGGAAAAAACCGTTTTATTTCTTGTTTCCTTTTTTAATAAAATAGGGATCGTGATTTTCTTTTTAATTCAATTGTAAAGTTTTATTTATCAAAATTACTTACGCCTAGTTCCTTTTGAACTAGTATAGGCCCCGTGCATGAACTATAGGGGTCAGCATAGGAGCCGTCAGATTTTTGCGCGAGGCGTACCTAACAGTTTTACTGTACTAACGCAGTTTACTGCGTTTATAGGTTTAGGAGGTTTATTATTTTCAAATAATTAAAAAAGTTAATTTACTCCCTTCGGTCGTGTTTTAATTTATCGCCACTTGTTGCCAATTTCCTTGTATAATTGGTGTAATGAAACTGATAACGTTTGCGACAATTTCATTGTTTGGTTTGGCTTCCATATATGTAGTAAAAATAACTTAATGTGACAATTGCAGACAAAAACTAGTTATCCATAAGACCTACATGCATATTTTTTATATTAAACGTTAGCTTATCAATATATATCGACACACACATCACACACATTTCGTTATGAAACGTTATGTTTATGACGTATAACGGGTTTTACCTGCGCTGTATCATATCGCCTTGCTTCCCTGCCTTCTCGGTTATCAATGTTTTCGCATTCGCTGTTTAGTTGGATAAAAACAAATATTATGTATTAAGAAAATCATTTTATTTATCATGAAATTCATAAATGCGTAATACTAGGTACTTAAACTGCAAGACAAATTCAAGAGTGAACCATTCTTAGAGATCATCTAAAGATCAGTATTTTAAAGATAGGACGCTTAGCACAAGGAATTTCGTACATTGACACGCTTGTTCCTATCTCTATCGTACTCGCGTAATTATATTGGCGTCCCACCCATGATGCCGGCGGTCAATGACGCTGTACAGTGTATAGCACATGCGTTCAATAGAGATTGGAACAGGTGAGTCAATGTACTAAATTCCTCGTGGTAAGTGTCCTTTCTTACAAAATATATGGCGGAGTACAGCGTCATTTATTTCAGCTGTGAAACTAGGGGGTAGATTTAAGTAGTAAATCTCATTGTCAAAAGTTCAGTGAATCTTTAGTAGATGTCAATATATTGGCAGTTTAAATGTTAACGTAAGAAACGACAACGTTACGACAGGCCATAATACCTTTGTCATTTCTCACTTAAAACTTAATAGGTACTTACGAGTATTTCCAACAACGTTACACGTTGACGTAAAGTAACGTTATGCAAAAAAAATATAACGTTATGTTAAATCAGAAATTAATTTATTGTTTCTAATGCCAGGATCGCACGTACCGAGTAGAGTGGCGAGACAGTAAAACGAAGTATGAAATTGTTACTCGGCCAAGTAAAAATTCCATACTGCGTTGTACTGTCTCGCCACTCTACTCGGTACGTGTAACCGAGCCCTAACTAAAAATGTAATACTTAAGTTTACCTTATAATTACTATTAAGTTCACGCATTATAATATTATGCCACATTTATATCAATAATTAAATAAGTACTTATTAAATATTAAAGTTGAATCCCTTTGTTTGACATAATTATTTAGTTTTGAAAAACTCATTGGTATCAGCTGGGGTTTGAGCCCACGACCTCCGGATTGAAAGTCGCACTCTCTTCCCGCCAGCGTACCTAGCCAAAGTGACAATCGCTTGCGCTACGACAACGAAACGCTTTGTGTCTCACTATTTGTGGGACAGTGACAGTTGAGTTTCGTTAACTACCGTAAAACGGGGTCAACAGAAATCGCGGGGTGAATAGACAAATTTTGAACCTTTTCTTTCAAGTTGTTATATTTAAAAAAGTACATCTCTCAAATTAGATTTTTTGGAATGCGTATAAAGTAGACTATTTATTATCTACATTGATACCAAAAGAACTTAATCAAACTGCCTAAAAGTTAGATTTTTATGACTCTAAAGTAAGGTCTCGCCGAGGTAAGAAATGAAGCCTGTCTGAACTTTGTTCTAGCGGTAAATATGTTGACATTAACTAAGTAAAAATTAGCTAACCTGGTAATATAGTATCTGTAGTACCTAAATAATAAATAATATCACTAATTTTCTCTATAAAGAAGCATTTTTTTTTGCAAAAAAACTAATAACAAGCAATTTTAAGTGATAAAGGGGTCAGTGGACACGCATATGGGGTCAATAGTTACGCCATAGGGGGTGATTAGATACAACAAAGGGGTGTAAAGACACGCCTTGGGGGTTAAAAGACACGAAAAAATAATTTTGTGTGAAATAGCTGTTTATCAGATATATATACCATTTGCCAATAGAGTATCAACATAATAATGACCAAATTCTATGCCTATGACAACTAAAACTTAATATTTCTATTCACCCCTTTCTTATGTCTATCGATCCCGTTTTAAGGATATGGAGAAAACAGGTAGTTTTCTTTGATTTTCTCTGAATTGGCTAAATAAAAATTTATTTCATAAATGCAAAATTAAAGAACTAACCAAGACTCAAAAAATTAGATCAAAATTTTTACTTTTATCAATTGGATTATTGGCGAAAATCGTCCTTGAAGTTGGAAATCGTGTCTTTTAACCCCGTTTTACGGTACGGAGTGTAAACGATTGGTTGTGCTTTTTGTGATATAATAGTTACCTATTTGTTTTTACCTATGCTAATATTATTATTGATACCCGAGTAACCGAAAGATTCCAAAATTGAACCACGAGCGTAGCGAGTGGTTCGAGAAGTGGAATCTTGAGCGTTGCATAGATTTCAAGTCACGAGGGTTAAATAAAATTGAGGGTTTAATAAAATTCCCCAACATATCTCAAACGAAAAAAAATTCACAACTTTTATAAAAAAACTAAAGTCCTACTTATTGCATTTACTACTACCTACTTATGCAGGATTTCTTCGAAGATCAAGCTTAGCCTCGATTATGTGATGTGATGTAGGTATAATGTGATGAGTGCAATATAGAACTTGTATAATAATGATAAATGTTAAGATAGTCTTCCTTTTGTAGTTGTAAGCCAATATTCACCCACTGGGTAAGAATATGTACATGTAAAATGCTAAACCCTAGTAGGGTCCATGTTTGTACTTATTAGACATTTAACACCTATGTAAAATACCATGGATGTATTGAATAAATGATTATGAATATGATTATGATAAACAAATTTTGCCACCGAGTGAAATTTTTCACCACACCAACGCAAGGAAAATACCAACTGTAAAATATCAAACAAAATGAAATCAAATCAAATCCAAATTAATTTAAGTTATCATTCAAAATTATCATTTAAAAGTTCATTATATTAACCAACATGTGTGTGCATGCATGTACTTTTTGGTATTTTTTTTGTTATAGCGGCAACAGAAATACATCATCAGTAAAAATTTCAACTGTCCAGATAATTATCACGATTCACGAAAAACAGTCTGGTGACAGACAGACGATGGACACAGACAGGCGGACAGTGGAGTCTTAGTAATAGTATGCCATTTTTACCCTTTGGCTACGGTGCCCTAAAAAACTTAATCAGGACATCATAAAGGGTGCGGAATAGGGAAAACCCGCGTCCTAATAGGTACATATTTAGAGACATAACTTTGCATAAAACATAACTTCAGTCTGTTCGTCAACCTTTGCAGTAGCAGTACGGAGCGAGGTGTGGGTGAGAGTCGAGGATGCAATCCGATTCACCGCGGTATCTGTAAAACAAGATAATACATTAATAGAGCCAATATCGTTACCCATGTGGCAAACGGGTTAGCCTTCACATTGGGGCCTGTAAACTGCAAAAATGCTATTAAAAGTTCACAGTTTTTTTTTCTACACGTTTATTGCTAGACTTTCTTTCAGTTACCTACTTTCAATCTCTATGACACTTAAAATAGACGCCAATGAGTGACGTGATGTTAAATGAAACAGCTAGTCGTCAACAGTTCGTACTCTGACGTCTTGGCGGCACTGCGTCGAACGCCAATCAGGTGGAAGTAACACCCTAGTGTGCTCTGTTTGTCAAAGATGGCGTGACAAAACGCCTCTTGAAGGCGATAGATGGCACAATTAAGCCATTCTCCAACACGGCCAACCTTGACATATGTACGCGTCCCTGCGTAGCTTATCCCCTTTGTGATTTTCACTGGTAGACTAGAGCGAAAATCAGATTCCTTCTTCGCCCAAATAACATTGAGTAATAATCCCTAATCCATTTTTGTCATGAAAGTTTCCAAAAATTATAGGAAATTTTGAGAATGCTCTGCAACTTGCACATCGCTAATTCCGGTTAAGGATAGGCAATACATATATAATTTCGACCGTACAAACGTCTCCATACTTGAAGAACTCAAGTTAATGAGATACTCTCAGCTAGCGAGTATCCTCAGATGCTTCAGACATGTGTCGCGACGTGGAGAGCAGGCCATGGAGAGACTTGTTGTCCAGTCCTCTTGACTTACAGCCATTGACCCATTCAATGGCTGTACGTCAAGAGGATGTTCTCCAATGCGTTGGACGTATCAGATAAAAGACCTTACCAACACCCCATGATGGCACGTGGGCGGAGGTCGGAGGATCTTGAGGAAGTTGGACTCAAAACAACGTCTGCTTCTTATGGCATATATTGTAAATGTGAAATCAGTACATTACAAATTCGCTATCCTATACCGAAAAACGTAATTGAAGACCAAAAAAACTACGACAATGTTGCCACTGCAATAAATTATTTGTTAAATAGTAAATTCCTTTTTTGTAAATAAACACGCTAAAATAAATTATTTATTGGTAATTTTACACCTACGATTTAAAAAAGTACTTAGTAGTAGTTTTTACATAAATAGAATACGATCTAAAAAAAATTTAAATATCCGTGATTTTTGGTTGCAAAGCTGGTATTGTGCTTGTATCACTTCAGGTATTAATAACATTTGGTGCATTCATTTACAAATAATTACGAACAAACTTTGATGTGTTTTTTCTTACATACATATTTTAGCAAAATCAACGAGATCGCAAAATAATAGTGTGTATTAAATGGCTCACGACTCTCACGAGGAGACTGGTTAATTCGACAGTAAGAAGTAACGTGAGACATCGTAACGAAACAGATTTAAGTGTTAGAGACGATAAGCGTTTTACTTTTTATACCTATTGTCACTACAAAAATGACTCTTCCTCTATATATAGGTACTACTCAGTGATTGAAGAACCTTATAGTATTTATACTTAGCTCGTTAGAATTGTATCAATCAATGTTAGTTGATTGTTGGAAATAAAGTGCAGTCGGCGACAAAAGTTGTATAGTTTTGACAAAAACCTTTTTTATCAATGCCAATATAAATAAGGATATTAGAAAAAGGTTGGCGAAACCTGGAATGTTTACTTGACAGTGACATAAGTGACATTGACAGTTTTGACAGTGACATATCTGTCGTAGTTTTTTTGGTCTTTTTTGGCCTTTTTTCAGTATAAATTAATTATTATTAATTACAACACCTATGGACTATCTCTGGAACTACGTACCCTTGTCAGGTGCGTAACATATCGATTATCAATAAGCTAACTAGGGTTCTATAAAGTGTATAAAAGGTCAGATAGATGGCGCTGTTAACGCAAGTTAACACCCCACTAAACACATGTGCTAGAGAGATCTGGCGTAGAATCGTTCGTCGTTCAACGTGACCACGAGTGCTCTGCCAAGAGTAATTCGACGAAGAAGAAGAGATACTCACGCGTTGACCCTTGAGATATCCCTCGACTGTACTATCAACTTGTCATCTTGAACATTGTAGGTCAGTGATGCTTCGTATACAGCGCCTCCTGGGCTTGACTCGATCTGTAATCGCAATACTGGTTTTAAGTCTTGCTGATAAATATTTGTAGTAATGAATCATCGTAAATACTAATGTTTATTTTATTTTTAATGCAATAAATGCCAATTCAGATGTTTTGTCATTTATGAGGTTTTCAGTGGTTCAAGGGAATGCAAAAGTACATTTCAATGTGCTAAAATGGTTCCTCGTGGTACATTTCTTAGAGGCAACTACGCTTTTGCTGCCGGCTCACCAAATGTGTATAAACTGCATTCGACACAGTTCTAGACGGTTTGGGGACCTAGTCAAGAAGACCATCGTTGATGGAAAACACCAAACGAAACGTAATTTCAAATTCAATTTCACAACGATTGTAATCTACTATATCTACATATATTATGCGTTATAGATTCGTTGGATGGTTGTGATGGGATGGGATGGGTTTAGAATATTGCTCGCAGACGTATCTGCTTGTTTAAAAATTGCTAAAGATTGGATGCTGATAATAATATATTCAAGCATAATGTAACAGGAATAAATACTTACTCCGATCTGAAAATTCTCCATAGTGACGTTTGTTTTGGCGTTGAACCGTCCCAAGTAAGTGTCGTAATCTATAGCGGTATCAAAAGCGAGGAGTCTGTTGTTGACACGCTGTCGGAGCACCCAACTTATAGACGCTACGGCGCGAGGGATGCACTTGGATCTGATGACAAAAAAAAACATATTGAAGATTTTCCTAGAGTACTCCAACTTTACTTGAAGCTTGAAAAACATGGATCGTGTAATAGAATTTACTTTGTCTTCTAAAAGTAACCATCATTAAACCAGACAAAAAAAGTCCGCCAGAAAAAATTGGTCCTGTCTACCTTTAAAGAAATTATGAAATTAATAACCCAGATAACCCAGGAAAAAGTCACAATTGTTTGAAATTTTGCAGGGACATCAGAATAAGAAACGGATATGTATGTCTATGGACAGATCTCCAGCAGACACATCCGTGCCTAATTAGACATGGAATTCCCTTGATATTACAGAGGCCATTAGATATATCGGAACGGCCAAGCCTCTATTTTCATTCAAGACGTTGAAGTGCAAAATATTTTTGCTCGTTGCTCCTTTTATCTGAATAGCTGTACAATACAAACTTACCCAGCATCCTCTGTAAACTTGTTGATGTAGTCTATCAGCGCATTAGCAGCCCTTTTGTACATGGGATTGGAGTCGGAAACGTTCTGCCAGACCAGGCAGGTGCACCAGTGCGTCTCGATGCCAGCTTCGCTGCAGGAGCGGCTGTTGGGGATCTGAAAGATTAGGTACATAAGTTTAATGTGGACAAGACCGTATATCAGGTAAGACCGTCTGAGGTACCTACGCTAAAGAAGGCCCATCGTTGATAGGAAACGGCAATCGAAACGTAAACAATTTATGGAAATAGTCACGTGACTTTTCGTAGCATCAGTCATCCCGGTACATTTCTACTTTTCGTTTGGTGCTTGTTGATGTACGATTTTCATCTTGGCTAGGCTAAAGCAAAGAAATTCCATAGGAACTTTTTGCTAAAACAATGACACCTCATTGTGTATGGGTTTGTTAAAAATATCTGGATGAGTAAGGTAAACGTACTAGTGCTCGACATGCTAATGCCCAATAGATGACACCTTGCTGTCACCTCTATTGACAATGACTTAAGTTTCAGGATGACATGTACTGGGACCGCGTAGAGCACCAGTGCGTTTACCTTATTAGTTGAATGTTGAACGAAAAGTTCAATCAGCGATAAAAGCTTGTATTAGAAATTAAATTTTCGACAGAAAAATTGTAGGTATATACATTTACCGGCTCTAACCACGTCAGTCCCCTCTTCAAATCCGCCCCCTCCACCTTGTACGGGTTCCAGTGCTTTCTCAAGCCCACCGCATCCAATATAGTCGCGTGTAAATCATGTGCAGTGGTCAATACGCGCGAATTAGCTTGAAGCGCGCTTAACGCGTCAGGGCGCGCGCGCGTGAGGCGGTCCGGGAGGCGGATAGCGAGGAGGGGGAGGCGTTCGTCGAGCTTGCCGCGGAGGGAATGCTTCTTGCGGAACGCTGCGTATCTGTGGGAAGTTTTGTCTTAGAACACAGGTTGAGCTTGTATAAGAACCCGTTTTTAGTGAAAGTTATCCCTAGCTTCAACTGGTTTTTCGTATCTAACTAGTAAGAAAACTAGTGTAAACTCGTTTACTCATTCCATACCTGGGCCCATGGTCTCCCATGACTATAATAAGCGTATCCTCGGTCCGTTTGATCAGACGCCTCAAAAAAGCCGCCAAGTCTCCGTCAGCGTACTGTATGTAGTTTAAATCGTTGTGAGAAATGTCCGAGATGAATGTGAAGATGAATCTCCTTCCTTCGAGCTCCAGAAACTGAGGATGAACAGTTTTTTTAAACTAATTATCATCCCTTACTTTTGCGCGCGATACTATATATTTTTTTATATTAAAGTAAAAATTAATGAGCCTGTTATGATAGAACATTCTTTCGAGTAGATGTTGCTATGCGCGTCCCCAACGGCCGTATTCGAACAATGCTTATAAGACTTCACAGTGATACGATACCGATCTTTCAGGTGTCAAAAGTGACATTTCTTCAATCAGAAAATAAAATGACAGTGTTAATAATATTATTATAATGTTGTCCCCTTTACTAAGTAAATGTGGGATAGTTGCCATACTTTTTGAAAAGGGTGAATAAAATACAGAAGATAAGCATTTAAAAATCTTATAACACAGTGTTAGTTTGTATACTCATTAATAAACAATATTTTCAAGGTAGTTTGATATTATTTGTTTTATTTGTTTAGTTATAAACAAAATAAAAAGGTCCTTCGGACGGGGATAGATGCCAACTATATGGGTTAGATGCCGCAACGATATTTTGACTCGTGGGATAGTAAACAAATAAAACAAATAATATCCAGCTACCTTGAAAATATTGTTTATTAATGAGTATACAAACTAACACTGTGTTATAAGATTTTTAAATGTTTATCTTCTATATTTATTTATTTTCTATATTTATTTTTTATATGTATTTATATCCTTTATCTTTCTGGTACCTTGTTGTACATTTTGCTGCATTTGTCACCCTCTTTTCACTTTCTCCTCTCATCTACTCAAAGGTTAACTGGAAGAGATCCCTCAAAGGGATAAGTTCGCCTTTGTACTTCTTACTAATTGTATGTTATTTTTAATATGTATTTTTGTACAATAAAGAGTTTACTACTACTACTACTACTATTTTATTCACCTTTTTCAAAAAGAATGGCAACTCTCCCACATTTACCTTAATCTGTTGTGGCGTAAAATAGTTTTTCGCAATAAATCACAATACGTCCATTTTAGCGAAGTGTTCGTCATTAACCAGAGGGAGGAAAGGAGTAAGCTTACAAATAAAAAGTGAATTGCAAGGGTTGAATTCGCACAAGTCGCTATGTGCAAATTTGGGCATCTATCCCCCTATGGCATCTATCCCACATTTACCCTATACAATAACGTCAATTCTTATGTTAGGATCCAAAGACAAGTACATACCTACTGCTCGCCCTTTAGATTAAAATTATTTACAAGTAATATAGTTTGCTAACTAACCTGCTCCGTCAAATTCATCATCATCTTAAACTGCGGGGTATCTCCGTAGCAAAAGTTCCAACCCTTAAAAAGTCGCTTGTTCGCGTTTCGGAACGCGCGATAGTAATGGTCGGTGGGCTGTTTCTTGAAGCCGTTGAAACGAAACGTGAATGTGTTGTCGAGGGGCATGTCCTCAATGTATGCTGTGGCATACCTGAAATATAAAGGTAACATTCCAATTGCAACAGCATTCTAGGGTTGCTGTAGAGTGCATTGCTGCGAAAATTATCAGTTATCCAGATCGGTATTGAAATTTACATTTCCTGAAGTAGGTACCTAATGCAGTTTGCAGCATTGCTGCTGATGCAAGAAGCGTCAAATTTAATATTGATTTCCTTGAAAAGTTACCTTTTCTAGCATCATTGCTGCAGGAGACGTCAAATTTGATGTAGATGTCCTGAATAATTTTGGTACAATGGTATGGTTGCAATATTACATGCAATATTTGAAAAGCTAGGCGCTTTTGACCATACTCTCAGGCCGCGGATTGGACGCAAGCGGCGCGCGAACAGCAAATCAAGGCCGTTCAGTGTCACGATCATTTATCACTTTGTTAGTAAGTAGAGAACGATTGTTGGACTGTGACTATCATTTCTGTCTTTTTACAAGATTTTATTTAGTTTCACCTGTCCCGTTGTCTGTCTGTCTGTCGGGCTGTAATCAAATCTTGCAAGTTAAATTTGATCCACTTCCCGGTTTCCGATTGAGCTGAAATTTTGCATGCATGTATAAGTCGGATGACAATGCAATAATATGGTACCATCGAGCTGATCTGATGATGGAGACAGAAGGTGGCCATAAGAACTATGTGATAAAACAACGCAACCTAATTGTGTTTGGGGTTTTTAGATTGCACTCGATGAGTACTAGTTGTCTGTTGAAAGAAAAGTACAGTCAGCGATAAAAGCTTGTACTAAAAATGGAATTTTTGCTAAAAACTTATGTACTATGTACTTTAATGCAATGGGTTCCATAAACGTTTGATCCTCAAAACAAACCTGATCGACTGATATTAATAAAAACTTGTCATCTAGCCTATTACCAACTCACCCTTCTTCCTTTAAATGCTTGAATATAAAAGGGAAGTCATCCAATGTCCTGTTGTTCTGTTTAGTGTTCCTCACATCTGGTTGTTCCAGCTCTGTCTTGCCAGTAAGAAACGGAAAGAGGCAGGCAGGTGTTCCGTCACCTAATATATTGTACCTAAAAAGTGATAAAAAATTTAGTCAGTCTGTGTTCTTCAATGTACAATGGGTTATGCTCTAAAGAATTGAATTTGCGGAAGCAATGAAGTAGACAGTCCGGACACCACGCTGCGCTCTAAGACTCGAATAATAGACGTAGCTCGGAGAGCGGCTAAGTTAAAATGGGACTGGGCTGGTCATGTCTGCCGAATGCCGGACGACTTGTGGGCCAAGTTAACCATAGAGTGGGAGCCCCACGAGCCTAACCGGCGGAGCCGGCAGGCCTCGTCGGCGATGGCGGGATAACTTGGACTCCTTTATGAGAGGCTAGCCCAGTATAGCAGTAAACAGAGACGACTGGAAGAAGAGGGGGGAGGCCTTTGCCCAGCAGTGGGACACAGTGGGCTCTGAATAATAATAATAATATGCAGTAGACAGTAATGTCGCGTTGCAGTAATGGTGCAGTATTGCAACCTGCATTGCTGCAAGAAACGTCAAAACGGTCATTTGAGATCCCCTCCAACGTGCATGGTCTCTATAGTGTCATACACTTACCCTTCCATGACCGTAGCCTTCAACTCCTCATTAAAGACCTTCCAGCTCTCGGGCATGAGTCTGATGAAGCCACTCCGAGGAGTGGAATCGAATACGAGGATCATCACGTTAATGTGGTCATCCAGGGGTTTGGCCGGAGGGGAGATGGGACGGAAACCGAGCGTGTTGCCTGACCATTTTTCAGTCTTTCCCCTGAAACACAAAGCATGCTTTAGTCTCTTGAAAAATCGTATTAGGGGGCGTCCATTATTTACGTGAGAGCTTCACACTTGTAGGGGGGGGGGGGGTCAACGCGTGCCTCACGTCACGCTATCGAATGAAATTTTACAACCCCGAAATCGCGAAAGCAGGTTTTTTCATACATTTTGCTGGTCTGATGTTGAAATTTTCTTTGAGAGATTTAATTTTTTTCACTTTTGACACTAAGTATTAGATATCATATTGGAAGCAGATCGAATAACTTAAGAGCCCATCAACGTGCACACTAACGCCCCTGCTAAATAATCGCGATTATTTAAATTTAACGAAAGATATTTAAAAAAGGAGATCGCTAAGCCGAAGGGTTAGATTTAAATAATCACGATTATTTAGCAGTGGCGCTAGTGTGCACGTTGATGGGCTCATAAACTCGAATTAGCCTGTTACTATATTTTTTTGTAACATGGAAAACAGGCTCGGCCCGAACCTACTATGAAATATCTTATAACGTACGCTAAGTCAACACTTCTACAGCGCGATGTAAAAAACTTCGTGAACAGAACAGCGCCATCTACCGTCAAATGTTGAACTAAAACCATACATGATAAACCACTTACATATTTGGCACAGTTCCTGTACATTGTACGCTGACGTGATCACTGGCCGACAGCTGGTATACATCGCCATCTTTGACTACAGTGGGTTTCCCGAAGTCGTAGTGGAAATCGTCTTTGTAGATAATGTCTTTGTACTCGCACTGGATGCTTGTGTGTGTGTCTCGTATTGAGTCTACAACGCGACATTTGGAATGCTGAAGAGATAAGAAAACATTCAACTTGAATGAATTTTATTATGTAGACCATACAAAATTTTAATGATCGTATTAATTAATTTTTTATTTGTTATCGTTTTTTTCCGTTACTTTTGGATGAGATTTTGCTCAAATTAGCTTGGTTGGATTAACAATTTATAGTCCGTAACCGTACCATCGCCCAGACTGTTAACTGTACATTGTACATCGGTGGACTTTATGCATTTAGTAATAAGGTATACCGATGTACAGTTAGAAGTGTACCTGGCATTTAAGTAATTTTATCAAGAAAGTATTGAATTGATCTTATTTTGACTTAACGGCGCGTAATAAATGTGTGTGATCCTCTAGTAGGGTTTGCAATCCGGATCCGAAATGTATGAAATTATCCAGATCTGGATCCGGATCCGCGGATCTTCCCATACATTTCGGATCCGTCGTGCAAACCCTATCCTCTAGTTATATACTCACATAGCACTTTACCCAATCTTGTCCCTCGCATTTCAGGGGTCCCAGTTTCTTGTAAGACCAGACCATGTCCTCTGAGTAGGGGTCCAGTTTCGGGACCTTACAGCCTGTCCCTTTGTCCAATTTTAGGGCTTCCTGTAACTTCTTCTCTAAGAATCTATTAGAACAAAGCAAAGTTATAGAAAAAAAAACCGGAGAAATGAGAGTCGGATTAGCCCACCGAGGGTTCCGGACTTTTTAATATTTGTTATAGCGGCAACAGAAATACATCATCTGTGATGTCAACTGTCTAACTATCACGGTTCATGGGTTACAGCCTGGTGATAGACAGACAGACAGACGGACAGTCGTAAACGTAATAGGGTCCCGTTTGTACCCATCCCTGCATCCCATCCATGTACGGAACCCTAAAAATGCGGAGAAGACCGTCTATAGGAAAAGATCGTCTACAAGTTCTTTAATCGTTCCCTTCTGAAGATTTCATTTGTTTTGACAGCGCACTCTATGACGCCTTGGCGGAACTGCGCAGAACGCCACTCAGGTGTACTGCAACAACCTAGTTTGCTCTACGTGTCAAAAGTTGGGTGATAAAACGCCTTTTAAAGGCGATAGATGGCACTTTCAGCCGTTCTCCAACATATGCAAGAGTTCTGGCCCTATGACGGTATTTCAAGCAATACATTTTATAGCTGGTCTTCCCCACATTGATTTCAGTGCTATTATAAATAAAGAAAAAGATTATTCTACAAGTACTAAAGGGTAATAATAAATTTTATAATGTGAAATGTAATGTTTAAGGTATAAAGCAATAAAGATAAAATTTATTTAATAATGGAGTAGGTACCTATATTACATTTAAGCTCTGTGTTAAATAACAAATAACAATCATGTTGGCATGTTTGCGATTAAAAGAGGAATAAAAAACTAGAATGCAACTTTCTAAATTATATATCTACATCAAATTGATTATAATATTCACGCCCAAATTACTAGTTAGAAAATGTTTTGAAATTATAAACTGACCGGCGATTGGCTCTAGTTAGGGTTTGCAATCCGGATCCGAAATGTATGAAATTATCCGGATCTGGATCCGGATCCGCGGATCTTCCCATACATTTCGGATCCGTCGTGCAAACCCTAGCTCTAGTCAAATCTGACGGAAAGTGAAGACAGAGCCTGATGGCGCGATTCGGGAAATGAAGCGTAAGCGCCAACCGCCATAAGGTACCTTTTGCCGTGGAACGTCACATATCTACTATTACATATCTACTATACCTAGTGAATCTCTAATTCATTTCCCGAATCGAGCCGTTAAGGTGACAGTCCATTTCCAACGACAGCAGCTCTACCATTTTTTTACAAGCTTTTATTTACTTTCACCTGTCCCGTTGTCTGTAATCAAATCTTGCAAGTTAAATTTGATCAACTTCCCGGTTTCCGATTGAGCTGAAATTTTGCATGCATGTATAAATCGGATGACAATGCAATATTATGGTACCATCGAGCTGATCTAATGATGGAGACAGGAGGTGGCCATAGGAACGCAACCTAATTGTGTTAGGGGTTTTTAGAATTGTCTCGATGAGTATTAGTTGTCTGTCGTATGAAAAGTATAGTCAGCGATAACAGCTTGTACCAAAAATGAAATTTCTGCCAAAAACTTTTACTATGGAAATTGACATCAACACCGACGCGTTCGGACTATTAGTGCAGCTGCGGTCAGAAATGGAATGTTACCCTAAAGGTGACGTTCCATTTCCAACGACAGCTCCAGCTACCGTCGCGACGTTACTGTCAATTGGGATTGTCATTCATTTTACTATGCAAATTGACTGTAAAGGTGACAGTCCATTTTCAACGACAGCAGCACTACCATTTGTTTTACTATGGAAATTGACAATAACACCGACGCGTTCGTACTAGTAGTGCAGCTGCGGTCAGAAATGGAATGTTACCCTAAAGGTGACGTTCCATTTCCAACGACAGCTCCAACTACCGTCGCCGTCGCGACGTTACTGTCATTTGGGATTGTCATTCATTTTACTATGCAATTGACAGTAACACCGAGTCGCCACGACAGTGCAGCTGTCGTTGGAAACGGAACATCACCTTAAGATGGAATTCACCGCTTTATTACTGAAGCTTTATTCTTTCTTGAAACTTAAATAAAATAAATTGAATACTCACTCTATAACATCAGTTCTGAAAAAGAAAATAATAAATTAGGAACGTAAATTATATTTAGTATTTCGGCTCGATTCGGAAAATGAATTAGATTTCTACTAGACTTCAACAAGTTACGATACGGATAATTTAAAGATATTTGTAAGATAGATATATCAAATTTGACGTTTCCGCGATTCTGGAGGTCCTCTTGAACGATTTCGACAAGTTATGACTTAGATATCCAAGTCACATCTAGTCGATATCTCATGTAGATCTAGTTGATCTCTAAATCGTCTCAAGATCATGTGATTATCTCGAAATCCGAATAGGCCTGTATGTCTAAGCTAATCCTAACTATTAGTTGCCTGTTGAAAGATAAGTACATTCAGCGATAAAAACTTGTATCGAAAATGACTCATAAAACTTATTTATACTAAATCCCAACTGATTACCTGTTCTTTATATCCGTACCCAATAGTTTATCGTCATCTTCTATCCCAACAAAAACATAAATGTGAAATAAGAGCCAAGTTCAATATTAAGAATATGTGTCATTGTTGACTCGCCGACAAAAGAATTGAGATCTATAGGTATGGGTGCCAAGTTCTGTGCTGTGTAGAAGATCCTGAAATTATAATAAAGGATTTGTCTTGGCTAGTTTTTACGTATAGGTTATTTATTATATTTGACTAGGTACGTTACTTTTCTAAAATTTGGTTTGTTAGTAAAAACTAGCCAAGACAAATCCTTTATAATTTCGGGATTTTCTACACAACACAGAACTTGGCACCCATATAGATCTCAATTCTTTTGTCGGCGAGTCAACAACGACACATATTCTTAATATTGAACTTGGCTCTCATTTCACATTTATGTTTTTGTTGGGATATCATTACTTTTTGAACAGAAATAACTATAGTGTTCATCATGAAAGCAGTTTGCCTAAGCTGAAAAGGGGACCCTCGCTAACGCGCGGTTAATTGTCAAAAAGTTTCAGGTTTCTGATTTTTCTTTTGTATACGCCTAATAGTCTTACCTTCATGCCAAATATCAAGTTTCTAAGTGATCTAGAAGTGGGTTAGGTTTTTGGTATATAAGTATTAATTAATGGAGGCGCACAGTCAACAGAGAGGTGGCATCCGCTGGCCTCGACTGTAAGAAACTCGAAGAGACAGCGCAGGAACGACAACAGTGGAGAACCCTTCTGAGAGCCCTATGTCCCTGATGAGGGATAACAAGATACCATCATCATCATCATCATCAAGTATTAATTAACTTTATTCCATCGAAATATCAATAATTTCCAGTTTTCAGATTTTTCCTCTATACAGGGTGACACATAAGACGTAATACAAAATAACTAATTATGGTTCGGTTAATGACAAAGAACATTCTTCACTACATCATTAATTAAAATTCATCTAAATAACTTTTGCTAATTTTCTAACAAAATATTTCAATAATTTCCTGTAAGTTTGGTCACCCTATGCACGTTTGGTGACGTCATGTTAGTTAGGTACTTGTCACATTATCTAACGTAATCTGTGTGTCAAGTAGTCAGTCGCAAGAAGTAATTTCTGATATCAATACACAAGTGAAACATTTGATAAAACAAATCATTTATTTACAAGCATGCAGTATTTTATTAAAATTTAAACGTATTTCAACAGGTGCTCAAAATGATCACCGCCTTCCACAACGCAAAGCTCTGCACGACGTCGGATGTTCCTCTGAACTCTTCCAAGTATAAATTCGTTGGCTTTTACGACTTCAAATGCTTGTACAATTTTTTGGCGGAGTTCTGCGACCGTATTTGATTGGCGTTTATAAACTTGCCTTTTAACTTCGCCCCACAAAAAAAAATCCAGCGGCGTTAGATCTGGACTACGAGGTGGCCATTCTACAGGACGGTTACGCCCTATCCAACGCCTGGGGAACTCTTGGTCAAGGTACCTTCGAACCCGCAGAGAAAAATGAGCTGGAGCTCCGTCTTGTTGATAGTACAGATTTTGAACATTTTCCACTGGTATGTGTTGTATCAGCATTGGCAAAACGTTTCTCAAAAAGTCTTCGTATTTTTCTCCGTTAAGATTACCTTCAATAAAATAAGGTCCTATTACATAATTATTGAGGATACCCGCCCAAACATTAAGTGAGAATCTGGTTTGAAAGGAATCTCTTCGTGTCACATGCGGATTGACATCGCTCCACCAATGTTCATTGTGTGTATTAAATAAACCTATTCTTGTAAATGTAGCTTCGTCGGACCACAAAATGTTATGATTCAGGTTTTGCAACAGCCACCTACAAAACCGTGTTCTTTTGGGATAATCGGCTAAAACAATATCTTGCACCCGTTGAAAATGAAAAGGGTGCATTTTTTCCGATTGTAATAGTCTCCAAATAAAAACTTGGGTTGTTCCGAATCGTGCCGCTGCTTCTCGGGTGCTTGCTTCAGGATTGCGGATAAAATACCTAAGTACTCGTGTTCGAAACTGCTCTGTGTATCTTGGTTGCCGGCCTCTGCCTTGGGCATGAATTGGAACTCCGAATTGCCCATAGTCCCTCAAATTTTGCAGACAGTCGTTTATCAATTGCCGTGTGGGGATCGGACACTCTGGGTAGAGTTCGTGAAAAAGAGCTTGCGTCTGTACCGTACTCCGCGACGTAAAATAAAATTCTACCATACGTAATCGTTGAATGTTTGTGAATGGATAAGGAGGTGGCATTATTACTTAACCAATCTTTAAATTTACCCAATCGCCAAATGAAACTGATTAATCAATATTTTCTTGTTATGACAAGTAACTTCAACGATGCGTCATTTATTTTTAAATTATTAGTCTTGATGATAAACAAGGTGAGTGTTTACTACAAAGTAGTTTCAACCTTTTTGTTCTACACAAAGTAGTTAGGGTAACCATGATGGGGTCAAAAATAACGGAAATTATTAAAACAATGGTACAACGATTGCTATTATTTAAACAACACGGAACATAGTTTGGGTTATTAGCACTAGATAGGTAAGTTTGAAAAACATGTTTTGTATTACGTCTTCTGTGTCACCCTGTATACACCTAATGTCTACCTTGATGCCAAATATCAAGTTCCTAAGGCCCACTTGCACCATTCCACTAACCTGGGGTTAACCGGTTAAACCTGGAGTTACCATGATTACCAGTACAATTTGACACTGGGTTAACGGTTTAACCGCTTAACCCCGGGTTATTGAGATGGTGCAAGTGGGCCTTAGTGATCTAGAAGTGGGTTAGGTTTTTGGTCTATAAGTATTAATTATTTTATTTCCATCGAAATATTAATAATTTCCAGTTTTCAGATTTTTCCATCTATATACACCTAATAGTCTACCTTGATGCCAAATTTCAAGTTTCTAGGTCATCTGGAAGTGGGTTAGGTTTGTGATCTATATGTCAGTCAGTCACAAAAATGCCGGTTTTTAAACGTTACGTTAATTTATCGATAACCTGTTTGAGCTACGTTTATGAAATTTTGTATTTTGGACAAGCTAAGGAGCTTGAATATATGTGCCAAATTTCATGTGTGTAGGTTAAGTAGGTTTCAAGTTGTGAAGGGGTCAAAAGTAGCTCGAAATGGTTCGTCTAATATTACACACGGTTGCTGCGTCGCCAGTTCCCTTTTCTTTGAACTTAGCTGGACACGCTACCGCGTGTCTAGATTGCATTGGAAAGTGGTACTGCCGGGGCACCCGGGACATCCAATCAATAAAAAAAAAAATTACGGGTTGCACTCCGGGAGTGCCGGCAGAAGTGAAAACTCAATGACATTGTAACAGTTTTTCGATCAGGTCACGTGTCAGTCTTACGTCTTACGAATCTTACGGTCACGTGACCTGTCGCGAGTTTATCATTTTTTCCCCATCACAAAAAGTGCACAGCGCCGCTAAAGAAGTTTTCACTATAAAAATACTAAAAATGAAAACTGCCCTCACAAGTTCCGTCTCGAATATTGGCCGGTCTACGACTGGGACGAGTACTGGAGCTGGTATCAGGGAATGGGAGTAAAGAGTTGAGTGGATAGGAACAATCTAGAATGGGAATGCGGGTGGGAATGCGAATGCGAATGACCGTACCATTTCGTGGTAAACTATATACCTACCTTATCTAAATACATTTTTATTTGTAGCACAATACGCTTGTATGAAATGTAGGTTGCCATGAATAAACGATTAATAATAATAATAAAAAAAAAAAAAAAAAAAAACTTGACGCCGTCAACGTCAGACGCGTTTTTTACTAAATTTTCCTTTTATATGTGATCAAACATGTTTTTACTGGCTTTTATTACATTTTCGTAGATTTTTTTTTTGTGGAAAAGTTACCTTCACATTAATGCGACACTTCGCAAAGGATACGTGACCGCAAAAATTGTAACTATGTACGAAACTAGCCGACAAACAATGGTCGAATGACAGAAAGGAAAATGATTACACGGAGTAAAGCGCGTTCACAAGCGTCTATCACAACCAACGCACGCCCACCACCCTCGCCCGTCTCGTCCGTCTCCTCACAACCGTCATCGGGCGATGAATTCGCCACTGCGCCCGATACCAGCGAGTCGAGCGACGAGTGCGGGCCGCCGCCGCCGCCGCCACGACCACCAGCGCGACGCGGGCGGCCACCGCTGTCGGCACGCTTGGGGCCTGCGGGACATCTTGCTCCGCCCACGGCTCCCGCTGCCGGTGGTGTAGTGCGTCGCATGCGATGGTCTCAAACCATGAATGAGAACGTCATGCGCGCCTACTATGGGGCTACAGAGGGGGGAACCAACTTATGCGCGTACCGTGTTCGAATGCTTCCACTGTTTCAGGCCCTCGAACCGACCATCGACGTGACTGCGCAACGGCTATCGGATCAGGTGCGAGTCATCCAGCGGCTAAAGCGGTTGGATGACTCGACACTTGATCGGCTTCGCCTGGAGGCTCTCTCTGCTCGCGCAGCCTCCACCTCGGTCAGGGACCCGCCCGCCACATCACCGGATCCGGTGCCGGCACCCGACCAGGCACCGGGGGCGCCGCGGGTAGATCTCTGTGCCGACGGGGAGGAGTTCGCGCAGAGTGTGAGTAGTACAGCCAATGAGCAACTGAGGAGGACTCTGGATGAGGCGATTACGCAGTATCGCTCCACACCCAATACTAGGCCACGATTACCACGTCTGCCTATGAATAGACGCAATCTAGCGCTAATGGGAGCCCTAAACGCTTTACTAGAGCCATACTTGCGGACTAGTAAAGATTTAGATGATACGCACGCGATCATGTATTGCGGAGCCATCGCGGCGTGCCGTGTTGCACGAGTCAAGTTTCCGGACGCTGAACATGCACCTAGGACCGCCGGAGGTGCCCCCGCATGGCAAATACGGATCGAGCGACGTATCAGCTCTTTTAGGACTCTTATCGCAAAGCTAATCTGCTTCAGGGGGGGCAACAATCGCCCCCGAGTAATGCGCTTTGTAAACCAGGCATTCGCGGGGACGGATATCAGGCCCCGCGACTACATGGCCAACGTTACGGAGCGCATCGACTTTCTGAAGCAGAAAGTCTATGCATGGGCAAACCGTATTCGCCGCTACAGAGAGCGTGTGGACCGATTCCAGCAGAATCGTCTTTTCCAGAGTGACCAAAGGAAGATGTACCGAAGGTGGGAGGAAACCAACCTTCGTGCGTCCGACTCACGGCCACCGGATGCTACTGTCATGAATGACTTCTGGCGTAGCATCTGGTCGGTGCCTGTCGGACACACTGAGGGGAGTTGGATGAGTGTTGTCGAGCGTGAGTGCGAGTCCATCGAACCTATGGGGGCAGTCACCATCAGCCCCGATGACGTAAGTTGTGCCATCCGAACGGCCCAGAACTGGAAAAGTCCTGGGCCGGATGGATTGCACAACTTCTGGCTAAAATGGTTCCGATGCTCGCACTCCTGCTTGGCAGCACAATTTCAACAAGCTCTCGAGCTTGGTTCTCTCCCACCTTCCTTAACAACTGGTGTCACCTTCCTGCTCTATAAGTCCGGTAGTACCACGGAAGCGAAGAACTACAGACCCATCACATGCTTGCCTACACTCTACAAGCTCCTTACATCCATTTTGAGAGCAAAAATCAACGCGCACATTGTCGCAAACAATATTTTGGCCTCTGCTCAAAATGGATGTAGGGTTGGGTCCCGTGGTACTAAAGAGCTCCTTCTCATTGACATGACCATCTGCCAACAAATCCGGCGGAACAAGGGGGCTCTCTCAGCCGCTTGGATTGACTACAAGAAGGCCTATGATTCGGTGCCTCATTCATGGCTGGGGAGGGTCTTAGAGCTTTATAAAGTTGATGCAGCTTTGAGAGCCTTCCTAAGCGCGTGTATGGGGCAGTGGACCACAGTCCTTCGTCAACCAGGAGGCGGGGATGACCGACCTGGCCCGCAGGATTTTATAAGGATTGAACGAGGAATCTTTCAGGGCGACAGTCTGAGTCCCCTATGGTTTTGCCTAGCTCTGAATCCCCTCAGCACCCTGCTGAAGGATTTGGGACTAGGTTGCCGGCTTCGGAGAGAGGGTGAAGTCATTTCTCACCTTCTGTACATGGATGACCTCAAATTATTTGCACCAAATAGCCAAGACTTGTTGGAGCTACTGAAAACCACCGAAGTCTTCAGTAGTGCCATCCACATGGAGTTTGGTGTCGATAAATGTGCGGTTATGCATGTACAGCGGGGGAGGGTTGTAAATTCAACAAATTTACAACTTTCTGAAACAATGTCTTTCAGATCTATCTCTGAATCAGAAACCTATAAATACCTTGGTATGTCACAGTCGTTGGGTATTGAGGACGAGGGTATTAGACGTTCGGTGAAGGAGCGCTTTTTCAGTCGGCTCACAAAAGTCCTTAACAGTCTTTTGTCAGGAGGCAACAAAGTGCGCGCCTTCAACGCCTGGGTAATGCCCCTACTCACTTACTCCTTTGGCATACTAAGGTGGACTCAGACCGAGCTGGACGCCCTGGATCGGAGGGTCCGGTCACTGCTCACCACACATCGCATGCTACACCCACGCTCGTCAGTTATGAGATTGTACATCCCACGGAAGTGTGGAGGCCGAGGCTTCCTAAACGCCAAGGATCTCCACAACCGCGAGGTGTACAATCTCAGGAATTATTTCCTTAACAACGAGTGTGGGATGCATCGTGATGTGGTGGCAGTAGACAGGAACCTCACGCCGCTCTCCTTGGCAAATGAGAACTGGCGCAAACCTGTGGTACTAAGTACTGCGGATCGCAAGGCGGCATGGGAGAGTAAGGTGCTACACGGGCGGTTCTACAAGGCCCTCACGGGACCCGATGTGGACCTGCTCGCGTCGGTGATCTGGTTACGATTCGGAGACCTCTTCGGAGAAACCGAGGGTTTTGCCTGTGCAATTGCGGACGAAGTGATGATGACGAACAACTATCGGAAATATATCCTGAAGGACGGTACGGTCGACATTTGTCGGGCATGCCGCCGTCCCGGAGAGTCACTCAGGCATATCATTTCCGGTTGTTCTCATCTTGCTAACGGCGAGTACTTGCACAGACATAATCTCGTAGCCAGGATTATTCACCAGCAACTTGCTCTTCTGTATGGCCTTGTGGACCGCGAAGTACCGTACTACAAGTACTTACCTGCGCCTGTTCTCGAGAATGGTCGTGCCACGCTCTATTGGGATCGATCTATCATCACTGACAGGACTATTGTCGCCAATAAGCCTGACATCGTGCTGATAGACCGATTGCAGGCCGGGCCGTGCTCGCCGACGTCACCATCCCCCATGATGAGAATCTCGTGTAGGCCGAGAAGGACAAGTCCAGTAAGTACCTAGACTTGGCTCACGAGATAACCGCCATGTGGGATGTTGATTCGACGATCATTGTCCCGATAGTCGTTTCAGTGAACGGTCTAATAGCGAAGAGTCTCGACCAACACCTAGAGAGACTCTCGCTGGGTGGTTGGATCAAGGGTCAGATGCAGAAGGCGGTAATTTTGGACACGGCGCGTATAGTACGTCGGTTCCTCACTCTGCGGCCCTGACCACCGGCAGCTTGGGCCAAGCCCCGCTGCCGGCGGCAATCTAGGTTAGGTTTTTTATAATGTGTTTATATGTATTTTATATTGTTTTGTAAATGTTTTTATATTTTACTTTTATATTCATATTATAAATTACCTAACTTAAGAGGAGAAATAAATAAGGAGAATAATAATAAATAAATATTATAGGACATTTTTACACAAATTGACTAAGCCCCACGGTAAGCTCAAGAAGGCTTGTGTTGTGGGTACTCAGACAACGATATATATAATATATAAATACTTAAATACATAGAAAACAACCATGACTCAGGAACAAATATCTGTATCATCATACAAATAAATGCCCTTACCAGGATTCGAACCCGGGACCATCGGCTTCATAGGCAGGGTCACTACCCACTAGGCCAGACCGGTCGTCAAAACGATTCTTGATTGAACTATTACATTTCTGAGATTGTACTAGTTTGGAGTGATCTTTTTAGAGAACGAGCACGCACGTCTATGCAGCAGTAATGCTGTTATACTTGCCGCAAAACTAAGTGGCAAGTCAGGTCATAATGCGACCTCATTCACTCTTGGTTGGTTTTAACAAGGGTAAAGGAGATATCATTATAACCTGACTCCCCACTTAGTTTTGCGGCAAGTATAGTCAGAGCCCGAACGTCTATTTCCTCGTATTTACCTCCGTTGCCCCTCGATGCGCGGCAGCTCGTTGTTCGACGACTTGGAGTAGATGTAGAGCGCACACAGACCCGCGGCCACCAATACGTACCACCGCTTTCTGAACATCTGTGTGCCCTGCATAAAAAACGAAAAAAAGTTTTAATGAGGCCAAAAAGAGCCTAAATATCATCTTTCTATGCATCTCGCTCGTACTCGCATATTAGTGCAAGCGAGATGTATAGAAAGTAATTGTGTCGCTTATTAGCTTCAAACTCGGGTAAATCCATTCGACCCTCTCAGCAAATATCTACCCTATTACCTTTTCTTAATACCAATATCGCATAATCTGACAGATGGATTTACCCGAGTTCGAAGTTAAGCGACTCAATTTACGTAGACGCGAGCTAATATGTCAATGTCAAAACTGGTGGTAGTCGTACAGGTATAATCGGTTAACCCCGGGTTAGTGGGTCGGTGCAAGTGGCCCTTAGTCATTAATTAATTCCTGATATCCACACTAGAGATGCCCCGAATAGTGGTTTTGGCCGAATACCGAATATTCAGCACCTCTCTCGGCCGAAGCGCATGACATGATTGCCATGCGATCATTTTTGAGTCACAATTATTATGAAAACTGTTCGCCAACATAGTACAGTTTGCTATGAATTATGATACCTATATTTTTTTAACAGAATTAATTAATGTAGTTAGAGTCATCCAATAAGACCCATGATAAAAATAAAATATTTTGTAATGAAAAAGGCTAAAAAAGGGTCTCGTAAGGGTTATTTTTATTGTGTACTTATAGTGTTTCTTTTTAGGTAGATGCGACAAATATTCGGTATTCGGCCGAATAGTAGGAAATATTCGGCCGAATACCAAATTTATTTACTAAAGGGAAACAAGCAGCGAATATTACACATATTAACAAATCGGCAAAGCGGCCGATATCGATATCGGCGAATATTCGGCAAAGCGGCTGATATCGATATGGGCGAATATTCGGCAAAGCGGCCGACTAGCGAATAGCGTTGCCGAATATTCGTGGTATCTCTAATCCACACTGTAGTCACCTTTATTAACATTTTTCTACAATGTAAGTAAGTAGCAAATTTGGGATTGTTATGATAGTGGTCTTCTGTAGGGTACTTCCTCACTTGGACAGATCTGAACCAGATGACATTCCGCTGTAATGAAAAAAAAATAAAAAATGTTTATTTCACAACTTATAAGTAAACTTTTCACATTTCTGTGCCGATGCCTGTTTTTAAGTACTAGAGAATCTAGAGTAATTTGTGTTAAGGTGGCCACTGACGAGCCTTCCAACTGTCCAAATAGCGTGGCTGCAATCCAAAATCGGTCCGTGAATGTCAAAAACGTACAATGTTTAATATTAAGGATGCCGTCCATTTGGATGAATCCATTGTAACGGCATCCATCACGTTCGCGGACGCTCAGTCACACCAGTTGGACACCTAAATTTTGTATGGAAATATTGGGACTGTTATAGCATTCCTGCCACTACAAATATCGTCGTTGCGCTTTCCAAATCTGATATGTGTTCGATTTTTGATAGACAAATAGGTACCTAGCAACGAAACACATAAGGTATTAATTCATTTGAATAAAATCTCGCACATATCAGATTTGGTAAGCGCAACGACGATATATCTTTTAGGTTTGTATATGACGCGTAATGCTATGCAAGGCGAATGCTATGCAATCCGCGTCAATATGAAGTATATTTTTATACGCTATGTGACAACAAATGCTCTACAATTCGGATGCATAAGCATGTCTGTCACATGACGTAATCAAGATAGGATCTTATATGACATCGCATGTTATAGCATTCATACATTGTGCTCGGCGGACTTGATGGCTGAGACTTCTGACTTCCTAAAGGCGCGATTTTTGCTCTAAAGACTCATTTGAAATGAAATGAAATGAAAATAATTTATTTGAAACAACACAATCTTAAAATTAATAGATGACAAGCATGTGATATAGTTATGCAATTGGTTGTCTCAAAGAGGATACCACTCACCATATGTCGGAGCACTTAGTGCAAAGACGCTGATTTTCAGTGGACCCTTAAACTTTTAAAATAAGAAATAAAACATTACTAACTTAAACATACTAAAACATATAAAAAACAATGCGAAGCAGGTAGTATTATAAAATTACAATGACCGGCATAAAAACAGAATCAGAATTCTTTTAAAAACAGGTACTTAGTATGGAAACAGAGATGAATGAGGAATGTATATGCAACTTAAAAAAATTAAATGATAAATAAACAGACACAGGCGACTAGGAGTGAGAAATTTGATGTGTAATAAGATGATGTTTTAACTTGTTTTTAAATGAATAAAGTGATGCTGCGTTTCTTATTGGCGGAGGAATATTATTCCAGCATCGCGTGGCAGCGTACCGGAAGCTACCACGAAAGCTAGCCGAACTGTGTCTCGGGCAGATAAGGCGGGAGGCATGTCTTTCGAGCATTTGAGAAAATGTAAGTTTGTTAAAAAGATACGAGGGTGTTTTGCTATCTGCTGACCTCTTCAAACATTACTTCTGTTTTGTTCTCTCTTTGCTTATCATTGTAATATTGAGTCCATCTCATACATGCCAATCCCAAGCACGTTCGCTATTCATTCGACCTAAAATTATGTGATACTACCTACACATTATGCGTTGGAGACCGGCTCTAATCTAAAGGCCCAGTCATGGGTCTCATAGCATGTTGCAGAGAGCCGAGTGGCAACGTTGAGCTCTCTTAAAATGAGAGGTTTGTTTTTCTAGCTGTCCAAGGTATACGCAGCATTTTACGCCAACACCACTTCTCAAAAGTCCCAATATGTACCGCATTACACTTTTTGAGTTCCCTGTAACGCACCGCCGCGTTAACTTCTGGACGTAAAGCGTCCACCACTTTTCTTGCCAAGCGATGATTCACCCCACTTTATATTCTTTTTCGGATGCTTCTGCACCAAAGACAAGGCGTGTAATATACACAGAATGATACCACAAATGCGTGACATAAGGTGCTTACCTTGTGAGAGGTGATCATCGAGCGCCAACAGGCTATAATTCACAATTATATGACCAAAACTATGACTAGTAACGTAATTATTTGAATAATAGGTATACACATTAATGCCTCACTTTTTCACATTAACCGTTATCAAAATTTGACTGTAGTGTAATTAACAGCAAGTAAATACGTTTGTTTATTAAAACACAATGAAAAACTTAAAGAAATTGTAAGAAAAACATTAATTACGATTTTAAAAAATCCGTCAAAATCGCTATCGCGCACGAAATTCACCCACATTACATGTGTCCACTCCCAGACGCACCTGCCGGCCTACTAAGGGAGCTGCCATACAAAGACGAATGCTATAGCATCTCCATCACAGAAAGGGGGGCCAATTTGGAGACGTCACAGGATAATTTTGAACTTCGATAAAACTATGTAATATGATAGTACCTACGCATTATTTGACTCTGGTGACTGGTAGAGGAAAAGTTGGTGAATAATATTATACTGTGGTTAAGCAGATTGATAAGCATTTCAACGAATAAATTTAAAACGAATAACGGATGCAATAGCATGTGTGTCACCAGGAGGAGTGCAAAAACGGATGCTATGCAATCCGCGTCCGCGAACGTGTTAAGAAGAATGTAAGACTAAGTGGGATGGTGCAAGTGGGCCTTAAGTGTGTTAGGTTGGTTTTCCTACTTTCCAATTTATTGGTCCAATGTGCATTGCGTCTCCCTCTCACACTAAGCAAAATGTGAGACGCAAATACACATTGGACAAACAAATTAGTCAGGTGGAATACCTAATACAGTTTTCCATTTACAAAATGTAAACTTACATGATTTCTTGTCATTTTTTTCAACCTTCTGGAAATTTTCCGCATTATGCACAAACTCATTGTCTTAAGCAAATAAACCCCCTTATTCATAAAACTTTACGGGCCTGATTTAGTTAAATCATGTTTTGTGCCTTTCTTTCAAATGTAAGTCAAAATGACAGATAAGGCTTATTAGCTAATTGAGGTTTTATGAACAAAGAATATAATACTCACTAGGAGAAGAACGAAAAACTCCATACAAAAAAATGTCCCTTTCCAAAGTTCGTATATACTACTAGCGCTCTGGTAGGATACCATTGTAATTAGAATTGACAACCCGTTTAGCCTAGCGGGTATTGGCAGTAATCCAGTTCAGGAACCTAATGGTCCTGGGTTCGAATCCCGGAGAGGGAATTTCTTTTTGTATTTTTTTCTTTTTTGTTGGGGTCAGGTTTTTAAATTAGCATATCACAAATAAATAAAAAGATACGTTAAAAGATTATGATTAAGGTACTATAATTAGAAATTCGTCAAATATAAAAGGTAACAAACAGTTACGTATTATTAAGATATAAATATTATTATCCCTATTAGGATTACTGTACATATGTTAGGAGCAAACTTGAGTATGCATCACAAATTTGGAATCCCGATATCATACTTTCAGTATTTTAAAAATTAACATATCCACCTGTACACAAAAAAATAGGCCAAAACACTCAATCGAATCTTATGCGACGCAGTGCGTTCCTTACAAAAACACCAAACAAACCCTCCAGCAGTCGCTGGCACAATAGAAATAATAGTACTACTATACAGAAAGGACACTTCCTACAAACCCGAATTTTGACAGCGGTTCACGGCCGAATCATGCTATCCCTTTCTTATATATGGCACTATCCCTTTCGGCTATTTAGGGTTATCAAAATTCAAGTGATTATCTGATCTGTGGTCGTGCACGCAAAAGGAAGTCAAGTGGTGCCAACCCTAATAATTGCTCGGAGCAATGCTGAGCCGAACGGAGCCGAGTTCGACCGAAGTCAGGAGTGTCTCCCCCTGTCGCTGGGTGCGTCACAAGAATGGCCGTCCCCTGCACGTCCATGGTCCGTCCCCCCGCGCCCCTTTCACATACCCTTGAATTGCTCGTGTTGTTAGTTGGCGAGATAAACAGTGTGTCCGGCACTAGATGCCGTCCGCCGATACGGGACTTCCCCCTAAATGTGTCGTTTATGCTTCCGATGTAGCCCACAAGATGGCAGAACCTACTATGCACAAGGGAACGTACCGACGGGAACGGTAGATGGTAGCACTTGCTTTGGAAATGTACATGTGCATATATGTTTCCGCAAGATGGCAGACCCTCCAATTAACGCTCACAGTGTCATTGACCGTCAGCATCATAGGCGAGACAGCAATATAATTACGCACGTGCGATAAAGATAGGAACAGGCGGGTCTATGTACGAAATTCCTCTTTCTTACTAACACAGAATAAATAATAGTAGATACAGAAGATTCACTCTCTAACAAAAAGCGTCGGTTACGATTAGGACAGATACTTATGACCGCTAGGTGGCTACAGCGCCACGCGCGGCTTATGGCTAGCCACCAAAATTGGTGTGGGGCGGATGCACTTGTAGCTTTGTCTCTTTTGAAGTGAAAACTTCTTTAGCGGCGCTGAGCACTTTTTGTGATGGGGAAAAAATGTTAAACTCGCGAGAGCGTAAGACGTCAGACGTGACGTCACGTGTGATGGACACTGTTATAGTTCGTAGGTTTCTAATAGCGAGCTAATCCTATTGTCTATTGTTAAGTAAAACCGCTCGTGCCACGTGCCACAACCACCTGCATAAAAAGTACAGTACTTCGGTTACTGAGTGCTGGCGAGTCGAACGCTACATAACCAGTCTAAAATGTGTCATCGAGATGCGTAACAAAGGCGCGTTATCGGAGAGCGCACCTACACTGGTTTTTTAAGCGTTGGACTAACCCGCGCTCAGGTGCCAAATAGAATAATTATGGCCCTTTTTTGCAGGTAAGTAGCACGTGCGGTTTTACTTAACAATAGACAATAGGATTAGCCGCGGGGCTCTATTACAAAGCTAGGAACTATACAATGTCATCTTTTTTTTATTTTAATGCCATCTAGTGAGTTTCCCTCAAACTGGTACTAATATAACTCTAGTACTCACAGTGATATGCTTAGGGGTTTCAAGTAATGCGACGAATTAACGCTAGATGGCGTTAACCTCAATTATACATAGTGTTGCAGACATTTTGCACTAGATGGCGCTGTTATTAATATGTTGAGTTAAAATGTCGTTGAATTTTCACTTCTGTCGGCAGTCCCGGAGTGCAACCCGTTTTTTTTTTATTCAGGGTACTATAATATTTACACTGTGCTCATATGAAAGCTTGTCAAACAACATGGCGGATCATACAAGCTCAAAACATAATTTACTACAAACTGGCCAGTGTGAAAATGATGCCCTCCCCACACAACAGCGTAACAGCCATTGCGAAACTTATTCAAATATCAACCGTATCCTCATGCAGTAGATTCCATTTTTAAACAAGTTCATTGGCTGTTATAGCTGTTTAAAATGTTGGGCGTCATATCTAGACTCAGGCGACATATCGGGTCGTTAATAGAAACCTAAGTCGAGGTTGTGGCAAGCGTTTGTTTCCATTGTTCATGCGATATTTCAGCTTTCTTGTGAAAAATATAAGACCCCGAAAGGATTAAAGTAATTAAAACAGGGCTTACCGCGAACCACGGTCGACATGTTACCTCTCTGTCGCATTTTTAAATTCGTACGTATGTGTGACAGGGAGGCAACACGTCCAACGTGGTTGGCGGTAGGCCCTCAGTACTATCTAGTGACCTGAACCTAAGAATCATCTCGAGAGACAAATTAAAAAAAACCGGCAAAGGCGAGTCGGACTCGCGTTTCTAGGGTTCCGTACATAAGTCCGACTCACGCTTGACTGCACATTTGTAATAGGTTTTCCTGTAATCTATAGGTAAAGAACTAAACCCTAAAAAATAGTATTTTCTTATATACATTTTTAAGACGTGTCAAGGGCCATTACAGACTACCAAGGGCAAACTCCAACCAAAATCTTGAAAGGTTATAATAGCCTCGACAGACAAAATCACGAAAACATTTCTAATTTTCTTTTTATTTCCAACTAGCCATTGCCCGTGACTTCGTCAGGAATTATCAATTTAGCTAGGAAGCTATTATTTTATTCAATCTGCGTTTTGTTGATTCCCCGTACAAACTACAACCCCCTTTTCACCCCCCTAAAGGTTGATTTATGGAATGAAATCTACCCTTTGTCCTTCCCCGGGACTCAAACTATCTCTATAGGTACCAAATTTCAAGTAAAGCGTGCACCAGCGCCGGTGCTACACCGCGCGGGCGGGACAGTTCCTATTGACAAAGTTTGTTGTGCAGTTGTTGATAAGTCCCCATACAAAATTGCACCCCTTTAAGGGATGATTTCTGGGATAAAAACTATCCTATGTCCTTCCTCGGGACTCAAACAATCTCTATACCAAATTTCATCTAAAACGGTTCAGCGGTTTAAGCGTGAAGAGGTAACAGACAGACAGACTTCCTTTTATAATATTAGTATGGATTGTATATTAGTTCTTATTGCTAGCAGTATTCGTTACCTAAGTACTCGCACTCAACCCAATTTTACTGTAGGTATCATAACGCATAAACATCATAAATGAGCGTTTCTTTTATTTTTTGCCATTTTTATTTATTGTGACCTTTTTTGCCACTTTTGTGTTATTTCTACTCAGAATCACGAGTTCTTTCGATCCTAATGGGATAAAAAAAATGTCGCAGAGTTTTTTTCCTATTGTGTTACCATTTCCCCATACACTTTGTATGGCGGTAACAAAAAGGAAAGTTTGAAAAATGTATGGAAATTTTAGGATAGTCTTTTTCTCCTATAAGGATGAAAAGGGCTCGCGACCCTGATTAGAAATAACACAAAAGTGGAAAAAAAGGTCACAATATATAAAATGGCAAAAAATAATAGAAACGCTCCAATGATGGTGCACAATGGAAACATTGTCACATGACGATACGTGTACAATAATACAATTGTTCCCACCTCGTTTCTCGTATCTATGGTGACATGGATTCTGTACGGGTGTTGGTTTACGTTTTCTTTAGTTTGCTATGACATGTTCTACTGTACCTGGGTAGTGTATACTCGTATTCGATAGCGCGAAGTGACGTACGTGTTTGCGTTTAGTGTGATTTTGTATGGGATTTTGAGTTTCCAAAACGTCCCGCTTGGCGCGCTGTTCAAAATCCCATACAAAAATAGAGATAACGCAAACGCGAACGCTCGTCACGGTATCGAATGAAATTTACATTATAGGTTTTGTTTTGATATGTACTTATAGTATTTTAAAACGTTAGCAGCTATGGAAAATAAGTCTAAGGGCCCGATTCGGATTTTGAAATAGACATCTATTAGACATCTTTTAGACATCACAGAGATACGATAACGATATGTTTAAGATCTAACCTGTCAAATTTGACATTTGCGCGATTCTGGAGATACTGTTGAACGATTTCCACAGGATATGACTTAGAGATCCAATTCACATCTAATAGATATCTTACTCTATCTAACGTAAAAGTGACATTGGTTGCCCGAATTGCGCTGCAAAAGAGAACTAGTTGATATCTAAACTATAACGTATCTAGAATGGATCTAGTACGTGTCGTCTCTTGTGAATATCTTGAAGTTCGAATACGGCAGAATACCGCTTTTTCTGCTACATTGAAAAAATAACTTTAGTAGGTATGAAATAATTGCGCCTAAGGCCTATATTTTTAATATGAGCTTCCAGTTTTGTCTATGGTACTAGTGAACATATGGGCCTACTGATTAAGTGTTTACCAGCAGCGGAATGCGCGATAAGTAAATGACGCCATTTTGATGTCATTGTACCATCGCCTACACTGTTAACTGTATATCGGAGGTCTTTGTAATGCCTTTTGCTTTTGTAATAAGGTCCACCGATGAACAGTTAGGAGTGTCTGTACGTCCGAATTGGCCTGACTGACAGTTATTGAGTGATAACGTGTGTCCGGCACTAGATGCCGTCCGCCGATACGGGACTCCCCCCTAAAGAAAACGAATTTCTCTCATTTAAAATATACCTAATCTACAGCTAGAAAGACATGCGATAGCACTCGACTTTTTTATTTATTGTTAGAAGACGGAAATACAAGCGTGACAGTTGTCAGAAACAAGACAGCGTTAATAATTTTGACCCAGATACCATTTTGATGTCACGATGTAACTTTGAATCTCTTTGATCCCCTCCGATCCCACAAGCTGAAAAGATAATTTCACAAAATGTTTTACAAAAGATAAACACCGCTTTTTAACAATTCGAGTAAAAATTAACAAAGGCCCCAAAGGTCACGGAGACTTGGTAAAGAGTTGACGTGCCGAAACATCTGTTTAAAAAGTTTCCAACGAAACCGGAAAGTTTGGCGCCATTTGAATTCTGCCATTCAAATTTAGAACACGAGTTTACTTCGTTTGGAGTGTTTCGCGGGAAGTGAAATTTAACGAACGCCGGATGAAAGTTTATTTATTTTGTGCTTCTGGAAAGAAAGAATCATATCTACTTTTGTTGTACTTATACTTAAACGAAATGAATGTGATATACGAAGGAAAAAATAACCTAGGCCTCCAGTTGCAATTCCCTGTACCCCTTAGTATTTGAGAATTTATCTATGGCCCATTCATTTCATTTTGTCAAGACAGGTTTTAAAAACTGCGTACGGCCCAAATATGTGCCATGTTTTTATCAAAGTTTGGAAGGGCTTTATTTACCTAAGGGCATCCGTCCATCAATATCACGTCGATGGCACTTGGAACTACCTAAGCTGAAAACCACTGATAGACTCGCTGAGGGCTCGGAACCGGTATTTTTGTAATACCCGAAGAAGCTCAATATTTTATATTATTTTATGCTCTTTACGTAGGACTGAATCATGTATTTAGTTAACAACTTCGTATTATTAGATTGTCCCATAAAAAATTAAATAATAAACCAAAGAACGTAATAATACCGGTATTTTTTGTATGAAGAAAAAACCGGTTCCGAGCCTTGGTTATAGTCACCTGTACCCCTAGTGTACATTTCATTCGATAGCGTAACGTGGTTTAGGTACGCGCTTGGCGTGTCATTTTGTATGGGACTTTGAGTTTCCTAAACATCCCGCTTGGCGCGCTGTTCAAAATCCCATACAAGAATAGACAACGCAAACGCGAACGCTCGTCACGTCGATTGACACTAGGAGTTCAGATATCATTCTAATATCGGTTGGATGTTAGTGCACGTTCGAATTGGCCTGTGAGTGTATTACAAAGCTCACCTAATTGTTCCATGTTTGTTACAAACTTTAGATTACCGGCACGAAGCGGCTGCTAACTTGTACAGTGTTTCACTTTAAGGTAATTTATAACATTAATGCTGTTAACTAAGGATACTTTGCCTTTAATTTCCATTACAAGACCTAGAACTTTTTCTAGTAAGAACGAGAGATTGACTAAATTAAATATCGACATAACTGTTATCGATACGTAAGTACTTCAACTCTATAGGCCTCCAGTGCCCAGGGCTGGAATAGAACCAGCGTCCTCCGTTCACGCGACACCTTCTTGAGCTTACCGTGGGGCTTAGTCAATTTGTAGAAAAATGTCCTGTAATATTTATTTATATATTTAACTGTACCGTTTATCCTCCCCTAAATAATTTGCAAACTAAGCACTCAAACTCACATCTCATTACTGAACTTCCCAAACTTTACCGAGGTGAAATAATGATGAGCATCCTTTTCAAACTTTACTATCTACCTCCGCGCAACAAACAAGAAGGAAAAAAACTTACAGACTTACAATCAAGCCAGGCTGTACTTGATTGGCTCAAGCTTAACGAACTTAAAAAAGAAACAACACAAAGGCTTCAACTTGCGCCCTCTTGTTAGTTAAAAAAACAAAAGTTACCGAAATGAGTCTAAATTATACATGCGTTAGAACTTATAAGTTAAAACCCGCGGGTGTATAAAAAATCTGTAATGCAAAGAATATTGTTGAGAAATTTACACAGCTCTGAATTTCTAAGTGGAGTTTGAAATTATAAGTATTCTTCTTACCTGCATTTTAAGCGTAACTAATGCTCGGAAAGTAAACTTGCCGCCATTTTTTTTCGCCTGTTCGAGCGGAGTTTTTTGACGTGAAATGTTTTTGCTATCGAATTTTTGAGCATAAATATACCTGATTTGTTTTAATGTTGCGGATTCAAAGTTAATTTTTATCGAAACAAGTTAAGCACAAATATTACAATAAACAAGTAGACCATCAAGTACCTACAGTTAAATACCTAAGTACCTAAGTAGTAGAGCGCTGGTGGCCTAGCTGTAAGAACGTGCGACTTTCAATCCGGAGGTCGCCGGTTAGACCCCGGCTCGTACCAATGAGTTTTTCGGAACTTATGTGCGAAATATCATTTGATATTTACCAGTTGCTTTTCGGTGAAGGAAAAGATCGTGAGGAAACCGGACTAATCCCAATAAGGCCTAGTTTCCCCTCTGGGTTGGAAGGTCAGATGGCAGCAGTTCGCAAAAATAGTGAGACGTCAAATCATGAGATGAGATTAGTTGCCAAGCGGACCCCAGGCTCTCATGAGCCGTGGCAAAATGCCGGGATAACGCGAGGAACAAAAAAAAAGACCATCAAGTACCTACTACCTATACCTAAGTAAATTTTGTACAAATTGTATCATACAGAATCTACTATTATTTTTACTAAAATAATACATTTTGTGTGGGTAAATATTAAAAAATTGTCAGGTAACGCTGATTTTAAGTTTTGTCCCTATCCACCCCAGCCGTCCCTATTCACCCCGGTTAACTATTTGTATTTTAATCCGAATCATTCATAAATTTATTCAAATACATAGGCTTATATAGCTAAGACTAACCCTGTAACCCTACATCCACACACGCTATAGTTAACTGGAAGATACGCACCTGGCAGTAAGCCGGTCTGTTGACGTACGTTATTGACAATAAGTTACACTAGATTCCGAGGGAGCTAGCACAGAGTTGTGGAGTAGACATTGCGCTTATATGATTTGAATTTTCACGATTTTAACGCATTTTTATTTACGACAACGGGACTTACAAGCCAATTCGAACGTACACTGATATCAGAATGACATGAAAGAAAGAAAAATACATTTATTTAACGCCACAACATATTACATATGGAAAAAAAGAAGACATACCTACAGACAAAAAACATTGGACGCTAAAATAGGACCCCAACTCAGCAGAATGCCGCGGCAATCCATAAAGGATGACTCACGTTAAACCGGCCCGTGTCCGGGCCGGGGCTTCGTGATCGCCTGTCATGTCATAGAAAAGTAAGCGCCGGAAGCTCCGGCCCGGACACGGCCCGGTCTAACATGAGTCTTCCTTAACGCTGGTTTTCAGTGGGGACCTGGGCCCTATTTAATAAACGTTACAATTCGACAATTTTGTAAAAAAGTAACATATTTGTTAAATTTATCTACAAGTACTGTTTAATAAATCCTACAAATAAGTAAGAAGCTTACAAGTAAATAACTTACAATTATTACCATTGTAAACATTGTTTAATAAACATTTACATATGTAAAAAACGCCTGTCGCTTTCAATGACAATATTGTCCTTACAAAATTGTAATTGTGAGGTACAATTTACATGAAATGTAAGTTTTTACTACAAGTTCTTAATAAATGAGGGTAGAATTATTTGTTACTCAGTAAGAAATTATTAAATTGGTTTACCTATTGAAATCATGGAGAACAACAAGAAAATTACAATTTTATCTCTAATATACGAGAATAAAGGGGTGCATTACATTTGTTATAATTATTTTTCATATATTATAGTTTGATATATCGTTATTTTGTATAACGTAATAAATGGCATACTACCGTAATACCTAATTAACGGTATACATAATGTTATTATTGGTATAATGGTCATAAGGTATATTTACACTTCGTCTAATATACATTGCCATAATTATTACATACTCTAAAGCATATTATTTGTTATAACAAGTGACATCACATAATTATTTATGTAGCATAATAGTTGCATGACATAAATGGGTTAGGTTAGGTTGGAACTGCGACTCCGCACAAACAAATAATTACCTAACAAAAGGAGGGTTAGGTTAGGTTAGAACTTTGACCCTCGCTAGAATAAAATATTCTATCAAAAAAGTGGTTTAGGTTAGGTTTGAACTGCGGCCCCCGCAGAATGAAAACCGTGAAAAAATAGGTTAGGTTAGGTTAAAATTGCGACCTCCCTAGAATAAAATAGCTAGCAAAAGCAGCAGGCCTGCGTACTAGTTATAAAAAATGTAAAACTTTACGTTATCAGTAAATGAAATATGACAAAAATTGTTATACGATATATGTATTTATACTTGATAAAATTGTATGAAGTATTACGGTATACAAAAATATAATATAACAAATGTCATTATAAAACATGTCTATATACTATTTGAAAATTATATTACATTAGGCATTATATCAATGACAGTTTAGATGAAATCACTATATAATAAAGGAAACGTATAATAAAAATTACATTATAACATACAATAATATATCAAATGTCGTTATAACAAATGTATGATAGTTTTTTTACAATTATATCAAACATTACACACCCAGAATAAAGATATATTATTCGGCCGAAAAATTAACCCATGATATGAAAATCACGAAGTGGAAAGATATTGCCGAACAACTAAAATCGTTGAGTACCTATTTATAACAAACACTGGAAGTACCTACGTGACACAAAGTGGCAAAACTTTAGAAAAAGAACTATCGTAAGTAGGTACCTAATTTAATTATACTTATGTAAGACGAATACCTTCAGTTCGCAATTGACAACATTTCATATTTTTAAGTGCTGTTTTTAGGGTTCCGTAGTCAACTAGGAACCCTTATAGTCTTACACTTGCCGATTCCGTTGAATTACATATTCGTTAACACTATCCTCACTAATCTCACTATTACTGTCACTACTTGTTGTTAAAACCATGTTTTTTTTCTTATTCAGATCGTAAAGCACACTTCGAATCAAGTTTTGACACAGCTTTAAACACCTGTCGTAATTATATTACAATTTACAAAATATGTAAACTTGTCAGTACAATTATGTGTTTAATAAAGTACATTTCCATACAAAATTGTAAACAATCACCTGTAAGGTGAAAATGTTTATTAAACAGAATTATGTAAAATTGTAGCTACAATTATACAATTTTGTAAATTTTCCACTAATACAAATTTGTAACTTATAATTTTTATTAAACAGAAACTTGTAGAATTGTAACCTGTCAGGTACAATCTACAATTTACAATTCGTAATGTTTATTAAACAGGGCCCTGACTTAAAACTATGAGTTAGGCCTACTGTCCACGGAAGCGTAGCTGCATAGACGCGTATTCGTCATTGTACGCTTGGTGAACGCTTGCTTGCAGCCTACATACAGTACAGCACAATTCTCAAAGCCTCACATTCCTTTGCCACTCTTGTGAATAAAACGCAAATTTCTCATCAGTTTTTGAGAAATAAAGAAAGCCTTTACAAGGTGTATTGAAAAATAACTGATTCGTTTTCTAGTAACACTTACAATTGTTTCTCTGTTTTTAACTTTTGTTTTCTTTGTGGTGTAATAAAGAATATTTATTATTTTTATTGTCGCTATCGACTCCACAGTTGTCGCTGTTCGGCCAGTCACGTCCGGAACGGCAATAAAACGGCTGCATCGTCTCACCGGTTACTTACCGACTGCAAATAAACTGCAACCTGCAACTGTCTGTAGAGCGACAGTAACAGCACAAATATGAACGCTGTTCGCACTGTTAGTGCTTGAGAAAGGAGATCTAGGCTCTCCGAAACATGTGTGTAGAATTAGTTTTATAAGTATGAACGCATAGGATATAATATAAGATCCATGATAAGAAAGCCAGCTGTCACCGTAGCCACTTGGTATTTATGTACGATTAACAAGGTGTGACCAATGTGTAAACAGTTGCTGTGGCCATGTCGATAAAGGCATATCGATGAACTATCGACATTTCTTACTTAGGTACTTAATGCTGTGGCGCAACGATCCGAAGTGGATCTTGGCCTCCGACGCCAAAGACCGCCATGCTACTCTGTCCAAAGCCGTTTCTGTCCAGTCGACGGCGCCGTCTCTCCAGCGTACTTAGGGCGTCCAGACGGTCTTCGGCCAATTGGTACTCCAAAGTACGCTCATGTACCAACACCACATACGCCACCGCCATAGTCCATACCATACCATGCCACCATACCATGTACGCCATGTATGTGTGTGTATGAGTAATGACAAATGACCAGGACGTTTCTTACAATTTTAATTTTACATGAACCCAAAATGATCAGATAACGCTTTTACTCTTTATCGTGGTTATCAGGTCACGATTTTATCGTCACGACACAGCAGAGAACGAAAGGAGAGTCAAGATTAACGTAGGCACTAGTTTTCATTTTAGAGATTAGTCCGGTTTCCTCACGATGTTTTCCATCGCCGAAAAGCGGTCGGCAAACTGTTTTTTTCGTCATAAACTTTCGGAGCATCTAAACAAGCTCTCTTTTTCGGCTAAGTGACGCAGGGCTTAAGCCGACCACTGATTAACAGGCCGCCGGACGATATCGGCCTGTCAGTTAGAACAAAAATTTGACAGTTCCGAACAACTGACCGGCCGATATCGTCCGGCGGACTGTTAGTCAGTGGTCGGCTTTAGGCAGCTTTTTGTTTTTATCTGTCCTAGTCCGGAATTACCTCAGATATCACTAAAACCACGCACTCCGGTTCGGTTAAGGCCGACCGTCCACTAAAGGGCTTAGCGCTTTGATTTGTATTTGTAGAGTAAAAAAAGACAGAACCGTTTTTTATTTTTCTAATTTCAAATTCAAAATTTAACGAGGTATCTAACCATCACGCTCCGCGATTGTTGCGCCATGTAGGGTCCTAGCTAAAATGGTTTTTCAATACTTACGCTATAGAATTTCCGATTTAGCAAGAACCCTAAATGGCATAACAAGCTCGTGTGGTGACTGTACATAAGTTGTTATTCACATTACGTATGAGTCGGCGTAGTTTAATTTGACGTTAATAATATGCCTATTTGAAAAATATTTTTTTTAACAGGTAAAATTCATTTATGTAGAATGTTACATACTTTACTCCAAATGTTACTTCCAATGACTACAGTAGTCATTGGAAGAAAGAGTAACCCCCTATTCATAAAACTTTACGGGTCTGAATTAGTTAAATTATGTTTTATCCCTTTCTTACAAATACATAAGTCAAAATGACAGATAAAGACAAACGATTATTAGCTAATTGAGGTTTGTAGCGCGTTGATGAATAAAGGGGTAAGTAGCTAGCACCGTAACATCCTTTCAATATAAGTAAAATCATACCAGTGAATAAGTTTTTGGCAAAAATTTAATTTTTGCTGCAACCTTTTATCGCTGACTGTACTTTTCTTACGACAGACAACCTAATACTCCTCGAGACAATTCTAAAAACCCCTAACACAATTAGGTTGCTTTGTTTCATCACAGAGTTCCTATGGCCACCTCCTATCTCCGTCATCAGATCAGTTCGACAGTACCATATTATTGTATTGTCATCAGAACTACATCCAGCTGCCAATTTTCATGACGCTACGATCCTTCGAAGATGGTTAAATTAGTTACCTTAGATTCCATTACATAGTTAGTTACATACAGGTCGACCTAATAAAAGCTGGTTAAAAAATAGACATATAAAACAATTAGACATAAGTAGGTATAAATGCTCGGTTAAGAAAGCAATTTGGATTTAGATCTGAAAGCTATAAAATACGCCTCAGCTAAAGCCGGGATCCAAAGCGGTGGAGCGCGGCCTTAATGTTCTCAGTATAACACCATTACAGGGACCTCTCTTCTGTGCTACAGTTGACACAATAACAGTAGAGCTATCAGACGCCTACGACCGTTTTTAGGGTTCCGTACCCAAAGGGTAAAACGGGACCCTATTACTAAGACTCCGCTGTCCGTCCGTCCGTCCGTCTGTCACCAGGCTGTATCCCACGAACCGTGCTAGCTAGCCAGTTGAAATTTTCACACACGACGTATTTCTGTTGCCGCTATAACAACAAATACTAAAAAGTACGGAACCCTCGGTGGGCGAGTCCGACTCGCACTTGCCCGGTTTTTACATTGTCCGATCTATCATCATAATCTACCGTTCTCGTCGCTACGTTTCCTTGTGCATAGAAGGTTCTGCCATCTTGTGGGTAACATCGGAAGCATAAACGACACATTTACGCTTGGCGCCAAAAATCTGACGGCTCCTATGCTGCCCCCTATAGTTCATGCACTTGCACGGGGCCTATTTAAATTTACACTAGGGGTTCTGCTGTATTATGTCCGCTGCGCCATTACCCTCTGATTTATTAGATTCCTATCCATTACAGCGCCATGGGATCCTCGCCAGAATCGAATTAAAAAAACCCACGACTTGTTCAGGAATAAAAGGAACGCTTTAGAACTCTAAAGTTACTCAATTTTAGCACTCAATTGTGAAAAAGAGACAATATTTTGAGTGATTTTACTGAGGAAAATAGATTACTGGAGAGCATTGAACTATTATTACTAACGTATAGAACCGACACCCATCATTGGCCTTTGCGTATATTGCAGACGATTTATGGTGTAACATACAATACACCGCCTGGGACGTAATTACGCAGCGTACCTACTACGTAGGTGAACAACACGCGAACGCGAAGCGAAGCGATACGGCGCGGGGTGAATCAATCCTTTGGTATTATACCTGTAGAAGTGTCCTACGTGGGCGATCTCGTTGCGAACGCGAACGCCTTGGGCCCGCCGCGCCGCGCCGCGCCGCGTTCGCGAGTTGTTCGCTTACGTAAGACGCAGCGTTAAGGAAATGCAGGGACCCCCAGCACCTGCATCACCCTGTCGGCTTCACTGTCTTATCCCACAGGAAAAGCGAGCCAATACGCCTCATATGTCAAAAACCGGCGGGCCGTTTGGGCTGTAGGGCATGCCAAAAAATTGACATACATGCATACGCTCGAAAAACATTACTCTCCTGACGCAGTCGGGTAATTACGCAAGAACTTATCTACTAATGTAGCGCCTACACATTTCCTACACCACTTCGTTTATTTTATTTAACAGATGTAGTGCATAATTATTTTCCATCGTATTCGGCGCGATTTGGGAAACGAATTAGAGATTAACTAGATACGATATAGTAAAGATATGTGACGTCCCACGGGTAAAGGTACCTTATAACGTTGCTCCAATATTATTGCAGCGCTATGCGACGTAAGCGCCAGCCGCCATAAGGTACCTTTTACAGTGGAATGTCACATAACTTTACTATTTCATATGTAGTGAATCTCTAATTCATTTCCCGAATCGCGGCGCCAGCCACCATAAGGTACCTTTTGCCGTGGAACGTCACATATCTTTACTATTTCACATCTAGTGAATCTCTAATTCATTTCTCGAATCGAGCCGATTTTCTAGCAAACGTTCGTATTTGTCATGATACTTCAGGCAACCTGAGTACCTACTTTTTGTACCGAGACTTTTTGTTACCGTGAAAATACGATGGAAAATAACTATGCTCTTAATGCACTATTACATCATCTGTATCCTCACTGTAATGAGATAAAAGTCAGATGTAAGGGCTAGTACAGAAAACCACACAATATATGTAGATATTCATTAGGCAGCACTCAGTATTGTGAGCGTTACTGCCTCTGTACTCAAATACTCATTAGGGTGTGGTGCATGGTATAAGTGAACAGCGGCTCATGATTTTCATGGATATTTTTGGATAAAAATACGATTTTGGAGCATACCACGGGCTGTCCCGTATACAAATGGATTTAATTTCCTGTGTTGCGATTTTTTTTTAGGCATTTAATGCAGGCGATTATTTTTCTGTTCATATTTTTGAACATTTGTCATAGAAAAGGAAACTCTGCGTTTGTACGGGACAAACGGTAGACAATTTCATGGAATGCTCCTTTTGTTAATTATACATTCCGGCCGGGCTTAATTTAAAATAATCTGACATAAAAGGGCTACGGCCTTTTGATATGTTTGAACAATTGAACACCGCCCAACTGAGTTTAGTACTTACTCTTTTAATTAGTTTCTTTTTCTAGTCCATAGACTGAACTCAAAAATTGTGTTCCAAGCATATCCCTCTATACCTTTTTTCAGCATTCGTTGCCTGGCCGCCGCCAGGTTTACTTCGGGAATTAATGTTTCGCTTTCCCTTAAAAAGGGATAACAAATATAAGAACAAAAGAAGAATAGAAAATAAATGATCTTTAAAGTTATAAGGCTGTCTCAGTTGTCTGGAAGAGATCGCTCTTTAGCGATAAGGCCGCCTTGTTTACCTCTGTCTTCATGTATTAACTGTGTTTTCACGAACATTTATTCTGAGCTTGTACAATAAAGAGGATTTGTGTTGTATTGTATTGTTTATTCTATTTATTAAAGAAATACAAATCGCTGCCTCTCACAACTTGACGACAGACGCATCAGGCGATTACGCAAGCCGCCAGGTATTATACGCGGTCCATTTGCTGAGTATTATACTCTAATCAACCTGATACCGTAAAAGGAGGGGAGGAGGGGGGGTTACTAATGCACTTACGTATTTCTGACGAAATGGAATAAAGTCTGACTTCCAAAAAATATCTACTAATATTTTACGCGACTACTCCATAGAAATAAGCTATGTACCAAAGAAAGACAGGAGTCGGCTGCTCAGCAAGCGAACAACCGCTCCACGTCCCCATAGATTAGAATTAGCTGTAAGTAGGATTAAGACAACATTAAACAACATTCTACTTACTTACTCCGTTGGCTTAGCGACCCAAAATGAGACTTGGCCTCCGACACAAGACAGCGCCACTTTTCTCGGTCCTGTGCGACCTCTCGCCAATTGCTGACTCGAAGTTAGCGCAGGTCCGCCTCCACCATGTCGCACCAGCGATATCTGGGGCGTCCGATAGGACGTCTTCCTGCTGGACGGCCCAGGTATGCTCTTTTCACGTTCCGATCTTCATCCATTCTCTCAAGGTGGCCCAACCAACGGAGTCTGTGTGCTTTAGTCTCTCCCATGATGTCAAGCTGAAGCTGGCCAGTCCTTACGAACCGTTAAATCGAAAACCTAGTGGCTGAACCTAACAACATTCTAAATTTATATAAATTTACTACAAGTACATACACTAACAAGCACACAGCACACACTACTTGACACTTATACAGATCTTTTGGACAAACATAAGTAGATCATAAGTAGCTGACACACCCACACGCCGAATACACCACCGCCCTGTTGGACAGAATGTAACATACGAAGTAGGGAAATAAACATCTTTTCTATTCTATTCCATATAAAATAATTTGCAAGACCGAAGTGATCCCATAAGTGTTCCGTGAACCAAGTTTTGTACGGAACACTAAAAAACCGGCCAAGTCACGAAGGGTTCCGTACCGTTGCGCAAAGAACGGCAAAAAAATGACGTTTCTTGTATGGGAGCCCCACTTGAATATTTTTTTTTAGTATTTGTTGTTATAGCGGCAACAGAAATACTATCACGGTTCATGAGATATAGCCTGGTGACAGATAGACAAATGGACAGTATGGACAGTGGAGTCTTACTAACAGGGTCCCGTTTTACCCATTTTTGGTACGGGACCCTAAAAAGAATTGTCATAGGGACCGTCATTCAAAGCGATATAATAATAAGTTGGTTTCTTGAATATAGTTTTTCTATTCTATTCTATAAATACTTACAGGGTGTCCAACTGTCCAGCGGCACTACTAAAAGGGGCCCACTGATTAACAGTCCGCCGGACGGTATCGGCCTGTCAGTTGTGCGGAACTGTCAAAATTTTGTTCTAACTGACAGGCCGATACCGTCCGGCGGACTGTTAATCAGTGGGCCCCTTTAAAATCTACACGGCAGTCAACGTGTTAAAAACGCCTGAAAGGAATACGCGAGCAAATATTTCTTTACATGTGACCAGAAAACAATTTATAGGTACCTACCTATTGAAGTGATGATCAAGATTTCACCATTGAATGAAATACAGGAAGGATTTCATCATTGAATTAATTCAACGTTTGAAAAAACTTGCCTATAATATTATTATTATCACAAGTTAATTTTACACTAAAGCATTAAAAAGAACTAACTAACTTAACCCTTAAACAGGTTGTGTATCTATAAGTACCACATAGCAAATGATTTTTTTTGGCGAGCTGAGTAAATACAACGACCGCAAAATGTCATTACCGTAAAGTCTAATAAGTGGGTGATATCGGAACTTAAAAAAATGACAGGTGTCAAAACAAATTTCTTTGAAAATTTAGTTGTCAAGTTCAAATCCACAGCAAATGGCAGTTTTTGTACGTTTCTCCCGCTGTATAAGTTCGCTACGCCCAAAAAAAGTACTGTAAGTAATTTGTTTTGTATTTTTATGGTGCATTATTAGATAATGTATGTGTAGTAAGTCATAACTTACCTTAGTTATTGTTTTCTGATAAAATATTCGATCTAAAAGTTTGTGGTTCGTATGAAACCTCTGCCCGTCTGGGGCACGTTCGAGTGGTTTATAAGTGGCTTCTGCCCTGCAGGGAGTTTACATGACATTTAAGGGTAAGATTCATTACTATGAATGAACCCTCATAGTCCAAAGTAATACATGTTCCTTTGGTTTTTAAATTAAATATTTATTCAACGGTCAATCTTACGAGCCACGACATCCATGCGAGCCAAGAAAGTGCTGGCAGTTAGTGCAATTTGTGACGCAAGTGTAAATGTGATGTGCACATGACTTGCCCTTAAAACTACTCTGTATGGCTAACAAGGCAGTGGCCATATAAGGACCACGTAGCACCTTTGGTCACGAGCAGTGGGCATATAAAAACCACCGGGGTTTTTTTTTATTGAATTAGGGGTAATAAAAAAAAATCAAGAAATTACTTTTCTTTTTAAGCTATTACCTACCGGAATCAGTAATCAAAAGTAAAAAAAGCGTCAGGCCTGTTTAAGGGTTAATTAACTATATACTTAGTTCATTTTTTTTAGCATTAGAAAGAACTTGTAAGAAGGTAAGCGATCTTACCACGTCTTTAAATTGAAAAACGCTTTTTAAAAATCAATAACTATTACTTATGAAAGCAGAAGAATATAAATGATCGTATTAATAGATTCATAATTGTTACATATTTGCCGTAACTTATTTTTACAATGTGTTTTTCAATTAAAACACACATCAAGATTGTTTACCTTATTTCTAATGCTAAAAAAACGAACTATAGTGGAAGAACGGTATTCTCTTAATACAAGTATTTACAATACTAAAAAGCGGCCAAGTGCGAGTCGGACTCGCCCTTGAAGGGTTCCGTAGCAGCAAGTAACATAATAAAATTGCGGTTTACGATTTATGACGTATTAAAAAAAACTACTTACTAGATCTCGTTCAAACCAATTTTCGGTGGAAGTTTGCATGGTAATGTACATCATATAATTTTTATAGTTTTATCATTCTCTTATTTTAGAAGTTACAGGGGGGGGGACACACATTTTACCACTTTGGAAGTTTCTCTCGCGCAAACTATTCAGTTTAGATTTTTTTTTTATTAGAAACCTCAATATCATTTTTGTAGACCTATCCATAGATACCCCACCCCACACGTACAATACAATACAAATACTCTTTATTGCACACCTCAATAAAAGAAGACAATACAAAAGAAAACAGAAATACAAGCAGAGGTACACAACAGGCGGTCTTATCGATAAAAAGCGACCTATGGGTTTGATAAAAAAAAATATTTTGAGTTTTGGTTCTAAGTATGGGGAACCCCCAAAATTTATTGTTTTTGTTTCTATTTTTGTGTGAAAATCTTAATGCGGTTCACAGAATACATCTAAGTACTTACCAAGTTCGAACAGTACTTATAGTTCTTATAGTTTCGGAAAAAAGTGGCTGTGACATACAGCACGGACAGACAGACATGACGAATCCATAAGGGTTCCGTTTTTTGCCATTTGGCTACGGAACCCTAAAAATACTAGCCCAATTACCAAAACATGCTACCAAATAAATAATTTTAATTTAACTATTATTTTTTAATTATACAGACGAAACTTTTAGTAAGTATATTACGAATGTGACACATACAGTCGCCATCAGATATATCAGAACGGCCAAGGCGCTCACAAATATCTGAACACGTCTCTATTGTCAAGGCGTTAGGGCGCGTGTTCAGATATTATGAACACCTTGGCCGCTCCGATATATCTGATGGCGACTGTACATATCATGGAAAGTTATCTCTTCTACATAAATAGGTATGTCTCGCAGTTTTGAATTTAAATATACCCATAATATTATTTCCCGTTATAAAAAAGCTATGATTGGTCAATAATTGGCTATAGTTTTGATTGGCCAAAATAAAAATCTGTAAGGTAAACGTACTGATGCTCGACGCGGTCCCAGTACATGTAGTAGTAGTACCGTAAACCGGGGTGACTTTGGAAAATTTGGGGTTGCTTTGATAGATTTAAAACGGCCATAGAATTACCATTATTCATTATTTACTGCAAATGTTCCTGTAACTAGTTAGATTACTATATATTCACATTCACCTACTGTAAAAAATCTCGCATAAATATATATTATGACTTAAAAACTAGAATTTTAAAGTCGCCCCTGCATTTGAAAGTCACCCCGGTCAATGGTAGTAGTAGTAATCACTTTATTGTACACAACACAGGTTTACAAAAATAAATTACAGTTTAATGGAAGTACAAAGGCGAACTTATCCCTATAAGCGTTCCAGCTAACCTTCGAGTAGATGAGAGGAAAGCCCCAGTCAGTACGGTTACCATCAGTTTGTCACTGACGTAAACGCCGTCGAGAACGTAATTTACTTTCTATACATCTCGCTCGCACTCGCATATTAGTGCAAACGGGATGTATAGAAAGTAAATTACGTTCTCGACGGCGTTTGTGTCAGTGAGAAACTGATGGTAACCGTACAGGTCAGATAGACAAACTTACGGGATGCACAGTAAGCGCGCACCGTAAAAGAATTTGCTTACGTTCGCGTCTTATTAGGTGGAATAGTAAGCGTGGAATTACAGCTAGATCGTCAACGGAGATCACTTCCTTTAGTCAGATAGTTCAATCTTTCCGTTTTCGTCATTTTGACTTAAGTCATTGTCAATAGAGGTGACAGCAAGTTGTCATTAGCATGTCGAGCACTTGTACGTTTACCTTATGACTATGAATAAAACCTCTTGTGCGGCATTACAATATACCTACTCGTATTTGACGTTGTCACAGAATAAATAATAGTACTAGGTACAGAAGGCTCACTCTCTAACAAAACGCGTCTGTTCCGATCAGGACAGGTATGGCCGCTTGGTGGCGACAGCGCCACGCGCGGCTTATAGCTAGCCACCAAAATTGGTGTGGAACGGATGTACTTGTAGTTGTAGCTACCTGTACGGCTACCACCAGTTTTGACATTGACAGATTAGTCGCGTCTACGTAAATTACTTTCTATACATCTCGCTTGCACTAATATGCGAGTACGAGCGAGATGCATAGAAAGTAAGTTACTTAAACGTGAGTGAATATGTCAATGTTAAAACTGGTGGTAGTGCTTCTGTAGCAAAGCGACGAAATCGCGGAGTGAGCCACGCCTGACGTTGTCAAGCTGCCCGCAGATGAGTCGCTCGCCGCTCGCTGGTGTTTTGAGCTCTAATCATATTTCTATAGTTATTCTAGTTCGTTGTATGTGAAAAATGTAGGTATGTCATTTTTTACATATTAGCTACTTACTGTTGATTTATTACAAGTCATAAGGAAAAGTCAAATAGCAGGATAAAATGCACTAAATAAACCGAGAGTTAAAAAGTCCTATGTACCATTCAATATCATATACACTTATACCACTTTAACTTTGCTGTACTGTACTGTTAAATGTTGATCATTAATGAGTCTTATTGCTATATTATTAAGGTGAAAGAATGGTCAGTTTTTTGGCTACTAGTTATACGTGCTATGGTTATAGTTTTGAGCTATTGTGACCCGTAATTCAACGGGATAAAGCGTAGAAATGGTCTGTTATTTTTGCTATTTGTTTTTAATGATAAACTATACTTACTGAAATGGTTAATATTTAGTTAGTCGGATGCATTCATTGCTGACGGGTGTATATTTATATATACACAGATTTAGTGATAGTGTTTATTTTGATGTATAAGTGTTGGATTGTTTGAACTTTTATTATACAAAAAAGGTACGTTGAAGATTTAAGGATGACTCACGGTAGACCGGGCCGTGTCCGGGCCGGAGCTTCCGGCGCGTCGTTTTCTATGGAAAGCATCACGTGATCGCCTGTCATGTCATAGAAAAGTAAGCGCCGGAAGCTCCGGACACGGCCCGGTCTAACGTGAGTTATCCTTAATGTGGAGAAAACCGTCTGTAGGTAAGACCGTCTGCTCTAGATTTCGTCGCTTCTAACGGCCCGATTTGATTATGATACGTCAAATATTACGTCTAGATACGATATGGATTCGATGTCAGTGTCAAAAGTGACGTTTTTGTTTAAAGAAACGTCATTTTGACACTGACATTAATATGTTAGATAATTCTAATCCATATCGCATCTAGACGTATCATAAAGTTCGAATCGAGTCGTAACTCTTGCGTTTGTTCACTTCCTGAGGCCCTGGAGGGAAAGTGCCTTAATGCCTTAAGTTAGCTCATTTGACTTAAAAGAAACATTCTTTTATTTTTTAAAAGAAACAAAACTGTATTTCAGAGATTTTTAGAAATTAGCTTGTCTCGCCCGGGAATCGAACCGACTAAATATTTAAAAAGAAAAACACATTAGGTCTTACACTCGTCTGTCGTACAAAATATCCATAAAATCGAATAAGTATTTAATTTCCATCGGTTCGATTTCCGGGCGAGACAGTTAAATTAAAAAAAAAATCTTTCAATGCAGTTTTGTTTCATTTCTAAAATAAAATGATGTTTCGTTTCAGTAACATGAGCTAACTTAAGGTTTTAAGGCACTTTCCCTCCAGAGCCTATAATATTTTACCACCCGGTATACTCGTATATGTACCTACGTACGATATTATTTGATATACCAAAGTTAACAAATTTGCCAGAAAAAAATAATCATGTATTTAGACTGATTGAAACTAGGGCTGGCTCATTCCTAGGCCAAGTAATAGGCATACCTAAGTATTCAGCTTGGGAATGTAGCCAGCCTTATGGGCACCCTGTAATAAATATATATATATAAATATAAATATCTTATTCGTTTATTTTGAGTTAAATAATGCTCAGTATTATCTCATACCTGGAATTACCCGAAACTAAAAGAATAATACAGCTTTTAATTAAATAAATGAGGATAATGATAGCTCATTAACAGACACAGTGGTTTTCCTACCGCAAAAAAAACGGAAAAACCTGTAATTCGTAATACTTAAAACAACAGCAAACATAATTATTCTAAAGATGTGTGTTAAAATGTTAATAGTTCTGATTTGAGATTGCTGAAATCGTTCTGAAATATCTCAATATGTAATAGTACAGTGTGTAAGGCTAAGCGCGCACTACGATTTTTTGTCGTGCGATAATTTTGTCGCAGAAATGCAACGTATTTGGTATGTGTTTATATGTCAGTGCGCGCATATGCGACAAAAAAATCGCAGCGATGTTAAAATTGTGATTTGTCACATTTTTCCGCGACTGCTCGCGACGCGATTGTCGCAAAGTGAATTGCAGCATACGGAGTCGTATGGCCCCGCGCGCACTGCGATAATAAAATCGCACCCCGGACCTCAGTCGGCATTTCTTCGCTCTCCAAGCCTCAACATGTCGGAACCTGCTTCTCCAATGGAGTCTCAAGATGGGACGCTAGATGTTGACCATTTAATTATGGAAATAGAAGGAGATCACCTTTGTGTTATAAATATTAAATACTCAAAGTCATAAGTACGGTGATCGCATATTAAAGACACGTTTCATGACAAGCGACTGAAAGAACGAATCGAAGCGACGAAATCCATGTTGAGAATGAACAAATCGTCGACTTCTGCATCTGCGTTCTGCGATATAATACAGCGCGATTCTGAAATAGTGTCGCAAAAATTAAAATCGTGGTGCGCGCTTGGCCTAAATTCAATACGGGCGAATAATATACCTACCTATAGTTGGTTGGTTGCTTGGTTGGTTGATGGTGGCTATATTCTATACCTGGTTTAATTTATCGCCCGTATTGGAATTACACACTGTATACTTTTGTACTCAAACTAAGTTTAGTAGTCAAAAATGTACTATGAACTTCGTCTATACATATTCCGCCACTGTTACGTTTTAGTTTGATAAGTATGATAACCAGTCGCCATAGTTTTGTGTATGAACCTTAAAGTAAAGGAATAAGGTCCATTATTAGAGTTAAGTGTTACTGTTGTAACAGGATGTCCTAAGTTGATATGCGTATGAATAGTTATCATATCTAACGGAAGCTGCGAATAAGGCCAAAAAACTTGAACCCCAATGTATGTAGTATGACCCTATGACCTAGAGATGCACCGGATATTCGGAGTAAACAAATTGGCTCTAAGAAATAATCGCGGTCATAATCGTACTCGTTTATTATTTTAAAACAATTTAAACTTTCCACTCACTTGCACGCGCACTCACTTCGAAACTATAAATGAGTCCGCGCGAACGTTCGACAACGAAACAGGTCAAAACCTGCACAATGCGCACTTGAAAAAACTAAATGTAGTATAGTTCCGCCGACCGAATATTTGGCGGCCGGATACCGAATATTCGGCCGATGGTCCCAGCCAAACAACTATCCGTTGCATCTCTAATATGACCTATATAATCAGCCCATACATTTTTGCAGGTGAATAAATAAACACCCTGTACAAAGTATCAAATAGCTAGTGGTATGTGGTATAGCCAAGGGTTCTACAGCCTACCGCGAACCACGTTCGACGTGTTGCCTCTCTGTCGCACTTGTAAATTCGTACGTAAGTGTGACAGGGAGGCAACTAGTGTGAATTTCATTCGATAGCGTGACGTGACGTTACGCGTATGCGTTAAGACGAAACAGGAGCTGAGTTTTAAATATTTTAGGTAAATATACCCGTCTCGCTAACGGAAGCGGCACCTAAAAGTAGTGCGATAAGGACAAGGCGAAAAATCCTGCGTAAAAATCTCAAAAATCGAGGTTTTGTACTCCTCTGTTTCCTCCTCCAAAACTTAACCAATCGTAACCAAATTAGGAAATCTAAATGATTATGAAATTATCTGTGTCGGACCGTTTTGCTTTTTTGGCTAATTGATATCAGTTTTGAATGCCACGCCTCTCATTGCGGCATAGTCAATTAGGCCATTTTGGCCATTTTTTAAGGGCTCTAGCGCCTTAAAAAACAAAAATATCAAAAAAAGCAAAACAGTCCGACACAGATATTGACAACATTAATCTGTGTTGAAAAAATCATTGCTCTAGCTTCAAAAACCACGGAGGAAAACGAGGAGTACTTTTGCATGGAGAAATGACCACTCCCGTTCGGTTGGCTCTTAAGTGTCATTTTGTATGGGATTTTGAGTTTCCTAAAGGTCCACGCGCTGTTAAATACGAGTATACTATACATAGAGAGACTTAACGCTACCGTAAAATGGGGTGAGTAGGGACAAAACTGACATTCAAACCTCGATAACATTTCATGCAAACTTAATTTTATTAATAAATGTTCCGGCCGTTTTTATTTTAGTTTTTTTTATGATTTTAGGTAGTTCCATTTCATAACTTTAACGATAAACACAAAATCCCTCCTCACCCCGTAGTCCCTCGTAGTTGGGGTGAGATGGGATTTCATACAAAAGGTGATTTTGAAGCGTTGTTGAATCGATTTTTTTTATTATGAATATTACAAATGGAGATTTGTAATATGAATACATTACTTATTTAGGTAGCATTAGCCTTTAAAAACCATCTCACCCCCCCCCCTGTCATCCCTTCTCTCCCCATTCATAATCCTACACTCCTCGCAATCCCTACTCACCCCATTTCACGGTATCGAATGAAATCAATACTAGGGATTCAGCTTAATCTGTCAGTGTCAAGTCTAACCTAAAAATGTCTAGCTTACTCTTATCTGCTAAAATTTAGTTCGTTGAACTTTTAATACTAGTACAGTCACCTGCAATAATATGTTACACAACGAAGGCCGCAAAAATATCTGACACGATCTTATTTCTAGAGCCATAAGAGCGTGTCACATATTTTTGCGGCCTTCGAAGAGTAATATATTATTGCAGGTGACTGTACATACCTCTCAGATCACAGCGACTGATAACAGTGGCCTTGCATTATGAAATTTATGAATCACAGCTGGCAATAATGATAACATTTAAAAAACACATGTGGAACCTTGATAACTCGAACCTCGATAAGGCAAAATCCTCCCTAACACGAAACAAGTGTGTGTGTTTGTGTGTGTGTGTGTGTGTGTGTGCGTGTGTATGTGTGTGTGTGTGTGTGTGTGTGTGTGTGTGTGTGTGTGTGTGTGTGTGTGTGTGTGTGTGTGTGTGTGTGTGTGTGTGTCTCAGAACCCCTAGTGTAAATTTAATTCGTTACCGTGACGAGCGTTCGCGTACCGTTATATCTATTTTTGTATGGGATTATGAACAGCGCGTCAAGCGAGACGTTATGGACACTCAAAATCCCATACAAAATGACACATAACGAAAACGATTTTAATACGTATGGAATGTAACTGAGTTATTTAAGTACCTAATTAAAATAAGCACTTTATCCTCATCAAGTTTATTTTATATTTATCCGCGATTATTATTTAGGTACCTACTTACCTACCTACAACATACGAGTTCATAACTTTCTTTCCTTTGTCATATTCCCTATTGTATTCTTTGTAGTTGTAACTCACATTAATATAGACCCCCGAATTTATTTTATTACCTTTATTTACCGACGTTTTGACTAGAGATGCATCGGATATTCGGTTACTATCCGGTATCCGGCCTATCCGCCCATTATTTTATCATCCGGCCGGATACCGGATTGTGGCCTACTATCCGGCCGGATACCGGATAGTAACATTGCTTGATTTCGGAGTAAACAAGAATGGAATAAGAAACAGTCACGGTCATAATCGTACTCGTTTATTATTTTGAAACAATTTAAACATTCCACTCACTTTCGAACCTAGAAATGAGTGCGCAAACGTTTACTACGAAACCGGTCAAAACCTGCAGAATGCGCACCTGAAAAACCGAAATGTAGGTATATAGCTCCGCCGGCCGAATATTCGGCGGCCGGATACCGAATATTCGGCCGATGGTCAGGCCTATCCGGTATCCGGCCAAACAACTATCCGTTGCATCTCTAGTTTTGACACAGGTTTCACTGGTCGTAGTCGCGGCCACAATCACCACCACGCCACGCCCAGTGCCCGCGACCACGACCAGTGAAACCTGTGTCGAAACGTCGGCACAGAATAAGTAATAGTATTATCATACAGAACGGCCACGCACCGCCCCGCCCCGACTCGCGTTACCTCGCCCCGCGACTGGCCGCGACATGAATCTGACGGACTTCAGCCTCTACCATCAGTTTTGACATTGACATAACGCTCACGTCTACGTAAATTACTTTCTATGCATCTCGCTCGTACTCGGATATTAGTGCAAGCGAGATGTACAGAAAGTAAATTACGTAGACGTGAGCGTTATGTCAATGTCAAAACTGATGGTAGAGGCTCTGGCGTCCTCTCAGTAAAGCGACTTACCCACACATACACAATGACGCGTGTACAGACGTGCCGCGCACAGTCGCACACATATAAACGCAAATGATTTTTGATGTATGGCGTGTCCGCCCTGTGACGTCGGTTAATAAAGGCAAATAAAGGTAATAAAATAAATTCGCGATAGACTCGTCTATAAATGTGAGTTAATATGTGTTTAATACGCGAAAGTTTTAAATATTATATTTGTAAAATCTTGCAAGGGGCTATTCATAAATTACGTCATTTCAAATTAGGGGGAGGGTCTGGACATCGCATGATGGTAGCATAACGTAGGAGGAAACGGGGTCATTCGAAGCATGATTTTTGGATGATTTTAGGGAGGGGGTTGGGAGGGTGGGAGGGGTCAAAAATCGTCAAAAATCGATGACGTAATTTATGGACAGCCCCCAAGTTATATTTCGCTCACTTCCCAACTTCCAATGAAACAGAAAATCTGCGTACATATGTATGTAAGTCGGGTGACAATGCAATATTATGGTACTATCGAGCTGATCTGATGATGGGGACACAAGGTGGCCATAGGAATTTAGTAATGAAACAACGCAACCTTGTTTAAGGTTTTTAGAATGAATATTAGTTGCCTGAGGAAAGAAAAGTAGGTACTTACATCGATAAAAGCCTGTACCAAAAATGAAATTTTTGCCAAAAACTTATTTCATAATTAACGCTACTTATATTACCTAATGATGCCTACAATTTTTATAAAACCGTATCGAAATATCCTAATCATACTCACAATAGGCCTTAAAATTTGCAAGCATTATCAACGGTCAAGTATTATCGCTAGGGTTGTCATCAAATTTTCATAGCGTGTCCCAGGGCTGGCAATTTGACGATTTTGTCGACGCACCCCTTCTTTTATAACTCGGTAAAATGCGAACGCATCATACGAGGCCTTTATAGGACAAGAGCTGGCGTTGAAAGTAGTAAAAAGAAAATTCAATACCCTACGCATTACGTTCAAATTTTGTTCAAGGAAAACATCGTGGGGAAACCGGACTAATCCCAACAAGGCCTCGTTTCCCCTCTGAGTTGGGACGTCAGATGGTAGTCACTTTCGTAAAAACTAGTGCCAACTCCAATTCTCGGGATTAGTTGTCAAGCGGACCCCAGGTTCCCGTGAGCCGTGGCAATAAGCCAGGACAACGCGGGGAAGATGACTCAGAGTATGTAAAATTCAATAATATTTACCTAAAAGTACCCAACTGACGTCAAATGATTACCTAACTCATTATAGTCATTATTGTACAGATTAGGCATTAAGTTTAAAAAATGAATTATATAGTAACAATAGCGTTTTAGCCACGCATTTTAAGTGTGTTATATTACTAGATTTTATGCTTAACTTATTTATTCAAATATTTTTATTACTCGCACGAGTAAAGTAGGTAGTTAGTTCACGTTGCAGAATTGCACAGGTATGTTCATAAAAGCATAACATATAATAATACTAATATACTAATAATATTATAAATGCGAAAGCGTGTCTGTCTGTATGTCTATCTGTTACCTCTTCACGCTTAAACAGCTAAACGGATTTAGTTTAAATTTGACATACATTTTGACATATATTTTGAGTCTTGGGCATAGGACATAGGATAGTTTTTAAGTCGGACGTCATCCCTAAAGAGGGTGAAATGTGGGGTGGAAATGATAAAATGAATGAATTGCCAGTTAATTGGTGTAAGCATAATATATGCTCAAAATTATTGCCATTACATTTTCTCCAGGCGCTATGCTTGCTCTAACTGCTAGAACTAATTCCACGCAGGCAAAATCGCGGGCAAAAGCTAGTATAATAATATAGTAAAACAACCATTGGAGCAAGATATTTACTGTAAATAATAATGCTGATAAAATAGATAGTAACGTTTACTGAGACGATTTTGTTACGTAAATAAGTCAATATTAGTTATTACATCACAAATTAAACAATAACTATAATACGAAAAATTCCTACTTAACAATATAAATGCGAAACTCAGTCTGTCTGTTACCTATTCACTCTTAAACCGCTGAACCGATTTAGATAAAATTAAGTATGGAGATATTTTGAGGACAGTAGGGCACTTGTATATCGTTACCTACGTTTGATTTTACCCCACATAAATTTAATACCCCGGGCTTATTTATGGAAATCGATTCTTAAGGAATAAACTCAAACAAAAACCGGACAAGTTCGAGTCGGACTCGCCCGCCGAGGGTTCCGTACTTTTTAGTATTAGTTGTTATAGCGGCAACAGAAATACATCATCTGTGAAAATTTCAACTGACTAGCTATCACGGTTACAGGTACAGCCTGGTGACAGACAGACAGACAGACGGACAGTGGAGTCTTAGTAATAGGGTCCCGTTTTTACCCCTTGGGTACGGAACCCTAAAAAGCTAGTGTTTTACCTACCAAGCTCTCGGCCTACCCGTTTGGCCGTCTACGAGTACAATATAAAGGTGTTACTGGGCCCTGCGGGACCTTCAGACTGTCGATTTCTCCCGACCCCTATTACAGAGGTACTGATCGAGGGTTCCAGGTTCAATCCTACGAATTTACATATATTATATTATAAAAGAATTGTACCTACCTAGAAATTTAGGTATAAATATAAACTAAATAAGTATACAATAAATTACCTACTGAAGCCCGTCCCGGGCTGCCCCCGACGCAAAGGTGCCCATCACGCTCGCTGCGTTGCCGCGTTAGATTGCGATGGACAACCTTTGCATCAGGAAAAACCCATTGAAACTTTTTTATTCTTTGCAAGCTCTTATATTTAACTTGCAATATTTGTATGTATGTTCAAGTTAAATCCAAATAAGGCCCACTTACCATTATTCCATTGAGCTGAAACTGACTGAAAATGCCGCAATGGCAGCCGTAATATGCGGTCCCAGAACACATCATAGAGAGCTTATATGTGTGTGGGTAACGCAGTGTACGTAACTGCACATAATTAGGCATTAAAACACTCGATTGATGATTTTATGAAACTCGCATTCAGCTCATTTCATAAACGTGTGGGTTGTATTTCAATGCCTTTCATACAAGCAGAGCATAGTAGCAGTCACGTAAACTACTTTAAAAATACAATCAACAGTATCACTTAGGGCCACTTGCACCATTCACTAACCCGGGGTTAACCGGTTAAACCTGGAGTTACCATGGTTACCAGTACAATTTGGCACTGGGTTAACCGTTTAACCGGTCAACCCTGGGTTACAGGGATGGTGCAAGTGGAGCTTAGACATATTGGTGTGAAAACCCATCAAATAACAAATTTTTATTTATGATACAGGTCGTTAATAGTACATTATTGTCGAGGCTCGGAAGCAGCTACTTGCAGGCTGAGGATTCGTTTTAAACGGACGACCTTGGGAGTCCGTTTAATTGAATCCGAAGCCAGCAAGTAGCCTTCCAGCCGAGTCATATATAGTGCTTTTCTCAAAAATTGTGCAAGAAATATAAATATCATAGAAATATTTTACAAAAGCAACGTTCTTACGTATATATTTTCACGGAAAAAAGTAGAAACAATTGAAAAAATTAGCTTTGCCGCCTTTTTATTTTTTTAATAAAAAAATAGAAGTGTATTTTTCTGCCGAAAATACGCCAACCTATTTGAGACAGCTAAATAGTCGCGGTACTTATCATCTGTTTGGCTGTTTAATGGGCCTGTGCCTTCATTTGATATGGCCATTTCAACTTTTAAAAAGTTTGGAACTCGACAAATAATGGAATTTGTATGCAACATTGCAGTCCCAAAATCGAGACTGCAATGTTTTTAACTTTTTAATTTTTGACTGACCATAAACTACGCGCTTCGCGGCGCGGCCTATTTTTTAAACGGCAAAGTCGACTTTGCCGTCCATTTTAGAGAAAAATATTATATCAATTCTCGAGACAGCATTTTGCATTAATGTAAACTGTTGTATTTTATTACAAGTAAAAATGTCCCTTCTGTCTCTAAATTCAGGATGCAATACGAAGTCCTCAGATTTCAACACGGCGCGGATATTTCGAATTCCTAACTGACAAAGGGCTTTAGTGCGAGAGAGATAGCTGCTTTGTTATATGTGGAGTGAGGAAGAAGACAGAGTAGGGTTGTACAAGTTTGTATTATTTTCTTGGGTTTTATGATGTGAGTATTTTAATTATCAGAACCCCTAGTGTAAATTTCATTCGATAGCGTGACGTGATGTACGCGTTTGCGTTAAGTGTCATTTTGTATAGGACTTTGAGTTTCCAAAACGCCCCGCTTGGCGCGCTGTTCAAAATCCCATACAAGTTTACACTAGGGATACTGAACAAAATAGTTTCGTTTCTTACTCACTCGTAAATAATTACAGCCTGGAGACAGACAGACGGACAGTGTAGTCTTAGTAATAGGCTCCCATTTTTAGCCTTTGGGTACGGAACCCTAAAAAGCGCGGATGAGATGCTTACTAATTTAATTTAATTTATTTATTTATAAAATAATAATTTTACACGTCACATCATAAAAATATATCACAATTAAGTATTAAGTCAGATTTCAGACTAAGATTTCAGTTTTGATACGAACAAGTTAAGGTGACAGTCCATTTCCAACGACAGCAGCACTAATTCATTTTACTATCTCTCTTCGGTCGGTCCCTCATGTCTGAGGATCGTGGTCAGTATCAGGGTTGCATCTGGAGCGGATGATCTGTCTCCACCGGTTTCTGTCCAACGCGTCTCTGACGACCGTGTAGAAAGCAGAGGATGACGAGTCTTTAACATGATCGGTCCATCTTATTGGTGAACGACCGCGTGATCTCCTGCCTTCGGTGTGTCCAATCACAATCAGTTTTTCCAAACTTTCGTCGCCTCTGCGCACTGTGTGTCCAAAATATGATAGTATGCGCTGTTGGCATATTATTATGGTCGATAGACGAGTTTTTACTCGGAGCTGGGTAATTGATGCATTAGTAGGTACGTCTCTCGTCTCTTGTTTCTAGTAGTCTTTATGTCATCGGAGACTTGATTAAATATTTTAGAACCGATGTAGTTGAGACACTTTTTTGCCTTGGCCAACCGCGTTCGAGGAGCGCGGAGCTCCTGGCCCCTATTTCACCACGGCGACAGGTGCGACAATTCGACAAATGTTACTGTTGCTGACGTCACAGGCATCCATGGGCAAAACACAGGTATTTCTCTTGCGAAGTTAATGATGATGATGATGATGACATTGGTCACAAGATTTAAAGGAATTTTCGGTAATTCTTGACAGGAAATGCGTTCTCTGTCGGAATTTCGTGACAACAGTCGTGTTTCTTGTGACAAATGTCATTAGCTTGGCAAAATAAGTAAGTACTTATTTATTGGCGATATAATGGGGTTTTTTTAATTAAAATGTTGGTGGCAAACAAGCACATCGCCCGTCCGATGGTAAGCGATTACCGTAGCCTATGGAGGCCTGTGGCCTCAGTAACAGTGATGTCGACAATTGTCGCACCTGTCACCGTGGTGAAATAGGGGCCTGTGGGCGCAGCACGGTTCCATTTTTATCGTCTATCACTATGCGCGTCCCTTTCGCTTACGTACTTGTTAGAACGTGACAGGCATGGTGACAAGGGATAAAAACGCGACCGTGCTAAGCCGCCTGAGCCTCTACCATCAGTTTTAACATTGACATAACGCTCACGTCTACGTAATTTACTTTCTGTACATCTCGCTTGCACTATTGCTCGCATATGCGAGTACGAGCGAGATGCATAGAAAGTAAGTTACGTAAACGTGAACGTTATGTCAATGTCAAAACTGGTGGTAGCCGTACTGGCCGCGCCTGAGGTGATACTTGCGTTCATCTCATACTCATCCTCGTTTCCTCTGTCCCACCACTAGCATATTGTCCTCATCTCAATATTGAGATTAAAAGTGCCGCTCCGCCTGGCGCGAATTATCAGCCGTAGACACAAGTAGTGATAGCAAAAAAAATGTTTTCGCTGACGTTTTTAAAAGATGAAGTGCTGTGATTTCAAAATGTATTAGTTTTCGCGGAATACCTGTGTTGCTTTAGTCATTTTATTTACGCTTATAGAGGAAAGTGGGATAAAACCGGGACCTTAGTGAAAAATTAAATAAAAATCATAGTTTTATCAAAATCTATGGTAGGTGCTAGTCACTGTTTAATTGACTTAATAAACAACATATTTATCAAGTGAAATCACTATTTTCATTATCAGTATCACACGTCGAAAATACAACCATATTTTAAACCTTTGCTTTATTTTGTACGGAGTTTACATATATATTATGAATTCTATGGAATTATTACATCAGCGTCAAGGCTTGCTGTGGCATTATGCTGAGTGGGGATCCTGTTTAGGATCTAGTTTGTGTAATTTGTGTTGTATGTGTTATTTTTTATACCCAATTAAGATGTTAAATAAATGTTTCTTCTTCTTCTAATGTTTAGAAGAAATCGCCCGTTGCAAGTAGCACGGCTAATCATCGTAGAGTGTTCTGCTACAGACCTACGTACTAACAGAAGCACTTTTTTGACTATAGGTGAATCTTACTCCCTTGAAATAAGGCTCACAAAATGTCAGTCAACAGTGTGGACGATGGTATTGGTGTAAACTACGCGAGGTATAGTTGTTTTTTTTTTATTGGCCGTTTAGCACTTGAGATATCTTGTGAACAATGATATTGTTCCCTAAAGTCTAATGTTAATAACAATAGCAATTAACAATAAATACTTAACAAAAAAATCACGATTGTTGTATGGGAGCCCCACAATTTATTTTATTCTGTTTCTAAAATTTGTTGATTATAGTGGCAATAGAAATACATACATCATAATAAATAGAAGTTATATGCTTTGCCCGAAGGTTGACTGGTAGAGAATGTCTTGTAGCATTAAGTCCGCCTTTTGTACATTTGTGTTTTCCTTGTGCAATAAAGATTAAATAAATAAATAAATCATCTGTGAAAATTTCAACTGCGTTTCATTCTAGCTGTCACGGTTCATGAGATACAGCCTGGTGACAGACAGACAGTGGAGTCTTAGTAATACGGCTCGATTCAGGAAATGAATTAGAGATTACTTGATACGATATAGTAAATATATGTCACGTTCCACTGCAAAAGGTATCCTTATGGCGGCTGGCGCCGCGATTCGGGAAATGAATTAGAGATTCACTAGATATGAAATAGTAAAGATATTATCTTTACTACTTATATCGTATCTAATAGTTAATCTCTAATTCATTTCCCGAATCGCGCCGATAGGGTCCCGTTTTTACCCTTTGGGTACGGAACCCTGAAAACAACACTGTCTTAAGATCTAACAAAATCGAACACTTTATTTAAAGTATAAAAACACCCTCTCACCCAAAGAGTAAAGTAACTAAATTAAGTACCTACAATCGGGGACATTCCCGGTGAACCACTTCAGAAAATTTTTACCTGGATCCTTACGAGCGAGCTAAACTCCGCCTCCATAGAGATGACCAATTACGATGAATTTAGGATTCTTTATCTCAATAGAAAAGGGTAAAAACAGGTAATGAGACAAACGATAGGCAGTAAGGATAGTTTATTAGTTGTTGTTGTTTAGGCTAAGCTTCGCCTCCCCATAAAGATAACCAATTAGGATGCATTTATCTTAATTTGCAAATGCCGGGCGTCACAAAGACAATGACGGCAATAAACTTTACCAGAGCTAACCTTTTTTGAAGTGAAAACTTCTTTAGCGGCGCTGTGCACTTTTTGTGATGGGGAAAAAATGTTAAACTCGCGACAGCGTAAGACGTAAGACGCTTCGTAAGACGGACACGTGACCTGATCGAAAAACTGTTATATTGCTCACTTCTGCCGGCACTCCCGGAGTGCAACCCGTTGTTTTTTTTCAACACCCACATTTTTAAGTGCAATGCTATTTGGTCATCACTTTTATGATATCGCCTGACCGTCTGCAAGACGTTTAAACGATTTTTGCCCTTAATCAAGGTGGTTCACGGCGAATGTCCCCGATTATACATATATTAGGAAAAGAGAGCCCTATTATATGGGCATTTTCACTTAAAAGTTTTCACATATTTACTTTTTTTCGAAAATCCATCAACTTTTGGGTTATTTCTACTCAGAATCACGGGAACTATAGATTTAAAAGGAAAAAAAGTCTCCCAAAAAAATTTCATTTTGTAACGCATTTTCACATACATTTTGTATGGACCGTTACAAAATTGAGACCCAAAATTTCTATGACAAACTGGGGACACTTTTTTTCTTTGTCTCATTCAATAATACTCGTGATTCTTAGTCTAAATAACCCAAAAGTTGATGGTTTTTCGAAAAAAGTAAATGGTACCATTTTTTCTGAAAACCTCAATTTAAATAAGAGTAGTCGGTATGCCTCTAAGAATGTCGTCGTAGACGCTGCAGGTGACGTTCACCTGACACAGACACCTTTTTGTGTGAGTACTTCGCGGCTCTAAGTGACCTGGAAGTGCCATTAATACAGTCACCTGCAATAATATGTTAACGGGTCTACCGCGATATAATTTCATTGTTTTTACCTTTAAATCCGACGTTTCAGCTGAGTTGCACCAGCTGTGGTCACTACTGCGAGAGTTGTGGTCTTTCCGTGACCACAGCTGGTGCAACTCAGCTGAAACGTCGGAATTAAAGGTAAAAACAATGAAATTATATCGCGGTAAACCCGTTTGTGTAATTAAATATGTGTACAAAACGCGAGAGTTTAAAGTGTTATAATAATATGTTACACAACGAAGGCCGCAAAAATATCTGACACGATCTTATTTGTAGAGCCATAAGAGCGTGTCACATATTTTTGCGGCCTTCGAAGAGTAACATATTATTGCAGGTGACTGTACACGCTTTTATTTAACCCTTTTCCTGACCGCACAAGAAGGTTATCCAAAAAATCTAAATATATTCCAAATAGTTTGCAGTTGATAGTAGTTTGACAAATTATTTATTAAGAAAATAGTAAATACTAATTGGAATCATACTCTCGTCATTTTTCCGTGTTTCCGTCATGTTTCCAAAACGCTGTTCAGCAAAACATAGGTATGGTGGAATATATAATGCTGAAACTCACAAACAACTTAACGTTACATTATGATTGTATTTTTATAATGTGGTTTGATAGCCACAAATCATTAAAAATAATGCTGCTTGAAAATCCTCATTCATTCAAAAGATTTACCATATTGTCATACCAGATTTTTTCGTGGCCATACTTTAAATGTATGGTATTATTTTTAATAGTTTGGTTTTATTTGTGACTGCTGGTATAATTACATCAAAGTTATTCCTCAATTTTTGGAAAGGGCGCCCTTTATGAAGGTACCTATTAGGTGTACATAGGTACTTACATATTTTTAGTTAGCAACATCGTAGTTTGGCAAACATTGAATACCCATTTAATTAGGGAACGCGTGTTTCGCCTCCGCCATATGGTGATAGCGTTAATCAACCTAAATTACGTTTGTATCACTGTTATAGACCAGCAGCTAGGCCCAAAAATTGTATACTATATAAATGTATACTACTCCCTGAGCATACAAAAACATTGGTAATTGAATTTGAAATCAGAAGTAAAATAAATCGGTTGAATTTATTTTGTTTTGAAACAGAACGAAACAAAAGAAATGCAAGTCTGTTCAAAATTTTGGTAAATTGTTTAAATCAAATTGAAATTACTTTGTTTTTGCATTCCTTTTTTTTCAACTGAAAAGTTTTGCTGGCCTGTAGCTGGCAAGCTGGACTTCCGAGCAAAGCGGCTCTGACGCAACAGCCGCAGCGTCAGAGCCGCTGCGTCAGTGTCGCAGATTCGCTTCCGAGCGGCGCGACTCCGGCGACAGTCGCAGTTGTTATTCCAAACGGTGCAGACGTGATATACTTATGATAAACCGGTCAATTATGAAAATATTTTTAGAAGAAGCGGAGGATCACGATCTTTTCCTTCGTTACTTTTACAGTATGGAGCGAAGCCTACCCAACCCAATTTTCAAAAGTAGAATAGATGAAAGCACATATAGCATCTTGAAAAAAAAGCCTTTAAACGAGAACGATGACAAATTCAGGAGCTTTTCTCGGTTTAATATTATTTTTTTAGATATTTTAAATATTAACATAGCCTCAAAACCACGTGCGATCGCAGCGACTGCGCGACAGTGCTTGCGCAGACGTAGCACGGCCGCTATCGCCGAGCGATACTGACGCGGCGCCACTTTCGCTGCGATAGTGACGCGGCGCTCGGAAGTAAGTTCATACATTTCCATACTGCATAATACCAAAGACATAATGTAACTTCGTATAAGATGAATAAAGTCTAAGGAAAAAACGTGCCTCGGAAATCAAGAAAAAGTCATTCTCGGATAGATGGCGCACACACCTTTGGCCTATGGTCGGCTAGATGGCGTGACGACACCGTTTCATATTTGACAATTTAAACACATAGATATCAGTGAATGAACATGGGTCAAAATTATATAAAAATAATAAAATCATTTATCCCTAAATATACATTTTTTTGATAATTTTATACGTTTACATTTTGAGTTTTAGTCGTGTGTCGATAGATGGCAGTAAATTTACTGTGACTTCAAAATTTACTACGACAGGACCCCTCTATACTATCTATTCTCTTTGATAATACTATCGCTCTGTCGCCGCGTCAGTGTCGCTGCGTTAGTGTCGCCGGAGCCGCTTTGCTCGGAAGTCTACCTTTACGTAAGACGCAGCGTTAGTTTGGGGCTAGGTTGATCTGTGTAAGATGTCGCCTAATATTTATTTATTTATTTTAAATACCATTTTCTGGTGCCTAGCTCTTGGTCTATTATCTTGTTTTGTTCTGACTAATTAGTTAGCGTTTTATTATAGGTTACATTTATAGTCTAGTGCCAAAGTAGCAGTGTGCCTATTCCCAGAAGCTATACTGGCCTTTAATATGACCCCGCGTTTTTGAAAAAAAAAAATACTGAATAGGCAAATAGCGTTCTTCATAATTTATAAAACCTGAGGCCTAGCCATGATGGCAATCGTAGATATAAAACGCCAATCGAAACTTAAATAATGTATGAAAATAGTCACGTTACTTGTCCAAAGGGTTCCAAAGGGTGGGTTCCGTATCCAAAGGGTAAAAACGGGACCCTATTACTAAGACTCTCCACTGTCCGTCGCCCGTCTGTCTGTCACCAGGCTGTATCTCATAAACCGTGATAGCTAGACAGTTGAAATTTTCACAGATGATGTATTTCTGTTGCCGCTATAACAACAAATACTAAAAAGTACGGAACCCTCGGTAGGCGAGTCCGACTGGCACTTGTCCGGTTTTTTATTTTCTTTGGCTTTATCGATGTACGGTGGTCAACTTGGCTAGACCCCCTGAGTTAGAACACGATACCGAATATGCCGTTAAACGGAACTCCACTATTTTTTGTTAAACTTTGTAGGTGTTAAAAAAATAATTTCTGCTGCCGTATTCGAACTTCAAGATATTCACAAGAGACGACACGTACTAGATCCATTCTAGTTTATAGTTTAGATATCAACTAGTTCTCTTTTGCAGCGCAATTCGGGCAAAAAATGTCACTTTTACGTTAGATAGAGTAAGATATCTATTAGAAGTGAATTGGATCTCTAAGTCATATCCTGTGGATATCGTTCAACCTTATCTCCAGAATCGCGCAAATGTCAAATTTGACAGGTTAGATCTTAAACATATCGTTATCGTATCTTGGTGCTGTCTAAAAGATGTCTAATAGATGTCTATTTCAAAATCCGAATCGGGCCCTGCCAAGATGCCATTTTGTACTTTGTCACGGTGACAATAGTATGAGGTCTCTAGCGACTTTCATATTTAAAAAAAAGGTTGTCTGTAAAGTCGGTTTACGGACGATAATTTTGCGTGATAACGTGATAAGACTCATAAGAAACATTTATGACAAATTGCATACTTTGGATGTAACGTTACCATGGAGATCTGTCCACAACGTTACCATGGAGATCTGTCCACAACGTGACACTTTTCGTGCATGCTACCGGTGTTCATCGATTTATAAGACGTTATCACGTCAAAAAATACTCACTTTGACTAAACAAACACACATACATACATGATAAACTTTATAAATTTAAAACTCAACACTATTTCGGCGACAGTCGTAACGCCGCGCGAATTTTCTAATTTGCAATAAACGAAATCCAATCTATACCTTAGTACCTATTAATGGTTAGTAAATAATGAATATAGTTAATAATGTTTTGTGTACCTGTTGTTACTGTTGTTATCCTACTACGTTTTTATTTTTATTTCGCATTGTTTAAAAACTTTAAAGTTTTTACCACTTAGCGCCACTTGCACCATCCCACTAACCCGGGATTAACCGCCCAAGTAGCATGGAAGTGTCGGCAACATCAATATAGCAGCCAATTAAGAACTTAGAGTGATTTAAGGGACGTATAAGAGTGTCAGAAAAGATTTAAGCTGTATAAAAGGTACTTTACAGACATTATACAGCTCAAGCTGTATAAAATCATTATAAAGGATTCTGCGGAAGCATGGGATGCTTTATCAGAATATAAAAAATCTACTATAAAACTAAAAGTGTTGTGAGAGACTACAAGCTAATTCTATCGTAAAAGCTGTATACAGGCTGTATTGTAGTAACACTTGGCACTTTTAGCTGTACAAAAGTATCTGTCAACTCCGTTTTAAAACATTAAGCGTTATGAAACACTACAAGCTAATTTTATCGTAAAAGCTGTATACAGGCTGTATTGTAGTATCACTTGGCACTTGTAGCTGTACAAATGTATCTGTCAACCCCGTTTTAAAGCTATTTCTTATGGCGTAATCTTACTCTCCTATAAGAATAGTAGTTGTATAACTTCTGTCTGTAAGGGTATTATAAAACCAAATGAATAAATGGCAGCTATAGTACAGCTTTTTTCTGTATTACTGATAGAGTCGCTTATAACAATCTTTTGGCGTAATTTTACACTCGTATAAGTATAGTAGTGTAATGATTTCTGAAAATAAGTGTATTATAAAACTAAAGGAATATATGATAGTTACAGTCTTCTTCTTCCTCGCGTTATCCCGGCATTTCGCCACGGCTCATGAGAGCCTGGGGTCCGCTTGACAACTAATCCCATGATTTGACGTAGGCACTAGTTTTAGTTTTTTAGTTTTTACGAATGTTTTTAATGAATGACAGTTACAGTACAGGTTTTTTATTTGTTATACGGATCTCTAAAGAGAATTATAACTTATGTACGGAGAACCGAAATACAGCCAAACGAATACAAATATTCTATTATAAAGCTGTTTTAATTACAAAAGCTGTAAAAGACACTCTATTTATTACACAGCACAGCTACTAAGATTATAATGCTCTCCAACTATCCTGTAGGCTGTTTAAAAATTGTCGCCATTTTACAAGAAATAAAAAAACGTATTTGTAAATATAATTAAAGAAATACTTGCAAACATTTAGCAGACTAACGCCGTGTTATGATTACCAGCTAAAATAAATTGTTTAGCCTTAGAATTAATATTTATAAATATTTTTGATACTCTAACCTTAAAAACAAACAGTAACTTTGCCGATTTTTGATATTTTCCTAATGGTTTCTCTTTGTTATTTTGCAGGCGCGTAAATATTTTGCCAGAAAAGATACACAGTTTCACAATAAATAATAATCCGCACTTACCAATAATGTAAAATTCCATTCAAGTCCTGTATAATATTTACTTTTAATTTTACCATCCACTATAACACTTTATTGTCGCCATTACTATATTACGAATGAACAAGATTAAGACATTTTGGTTTCTTAAATGATTATTATTCTCTTGTAATTCTTTCTTATAACTCATTTAAAACTTATATTCTTATATCGTACTTATAAGAGATTATCTGTAGTGTTAAGGTTTCCTGTTACACCGAAATATAGCTGTAATGCAGCTATTATGCAGCTTATGTATTGCTTATACAGCTACTCTACAGCTCTAATAACGCCAAAGGCTGTATAATTTGGGCCCTTTTTTTACTTATAAGGGCTGTATAAGCGCTTATACAGCCTTTGTACAGCCTAACTGTACAGCTTATAGTATACAAATAAACTTTAATACAGCTTATATACAGCTTGCAATGCTACTTGGGCGGTTAAACCGTTAATCCAGTGTCAAATTGTACTGGTAACCATGGTAACTCCAGGTTTAACCGGTTAACCCCGGGTTAGTCAATGGTGCAAGTGGCCCTTATTCATAAACGCGCTACAAACCTCAATTAGCTAATAACCGTTTGTCCTTATCTGTCATTTTGACTTATGTATTTGTAAGAAAGGGATAAAACATGATTTAACTAAATCAGGCCCGTAAAGTTTTATGAATAAGGGGGTTTATAATTGCTAAAGACAATGAGTTTACGCATAACGCGAAAATTTTCCAGAAAGTTGAAAAAAATTACAAGAAATCTAGTAAGTTAACATTTTTTAAATGGAAAACTGTGTTAGGTATTCCACTTGTGCAATTTCTTCTTCGTTGAATGTTCTTTGTCGAATGTGTATTTGCGTCTCACATTTTGCTTAGTGTGAGAGGGAGACGCAATGCACATTGGACCAAGAAATTGGACAGGTGTAATACCAACCTAACACACTAACATATATACTAATAAATACGTTTTTGGCAAAAATTTCATTTTTGGTACAAGCTTTTATCGCTGACTGTACTTTTCTTACGACAGAAAACTAATACTCATCGACACAATTCTAAAAACCCCAAACACAATTAGGTTGCGTTGTTTCATCACAGGGTTCCTATGGCCACCTCCTGTCTCCATCATCAAATCAGTTCGACAGTACCATATTATTGTATTGTCATCAGAACTACATACAGCTGCCAATTTTCATGACGCTGCGATTCTTGGAAGATGGTTAAATTAGTTACCTTAGATTCCATTACATAGTTAGTCACATACATGGTATAATAATATACTCCGCCTGGTACTCTATTCCCGTCTTTTCTAGGTCACCTAACTGACACAAGCCTACGTCATCATGCGACAGCGCTATATGATAATATGCGATAGCGCTATATATAGCGGCCATGTTGTTGTGACGTAGGCCTGTGTCACTCTGGGAATAGAAGACCATGTTTTATTAGACCATGGTCACATACAGGTCGACCTAATAATAAAAAAAAGCTTGTTAAATTAGACTAAGTACTCCAAGCATGTACACATTGAATATTTTTTTATAAGAAATATACAATTCAATTTTTTTTGAACCCTAGTGTAAATTTCATTCGATAGCGTGACGTGACGTACGCGTTTGCGTTAAGTGTCATTTTGTATGGGATTTTGAGTTTCCAAAACGTCCCACTTGGCGCTGTTCAAAATCCCATACAAAAATAGACATAAAGCAAACGCGTACGTCACGCTATGTAATGAAATTTACACTGTTAAAATAAAAGGACCCTTCCAGTAAAATTGTTATCTAGACGCGCTAGGTACCTATTCGGGTTCCAAGAGTACCTTTTTCTGCGACGAGACTTGAATACCGACCCGACCTAATTCAGCATTACATTAAATTACGTCTTTGTTAAAAAAAAGAGAAAGAAAGTTAAGTATATGACAGGCATACTAATCATGTGTCTATGTGGATTTAGCAGCGGTGGAATAGAGAGGTATATATAAAAATACAGGGTGGAAAAAATTAATGGGCCCTGGAGGCAAAGTGCCTTAAAAGTTTGAGTTAGCTCATTTTTTTTTTAGCCTACTTTGGTGTCCCACTGCTGGGCAAAGGCCTCCCCTCGTTTTCTCCACTGGCCCCTGTCTTCGGCATTTTCCCAACATTTGGGGTAGAATGCGTCCAAGCTCATTTTACTTAAAGGAAACATTCTTTTATTTTTAAACAGAAACAAAACTGCTTTCACATATTTTTTTAAACTCTAAACTTTTTAACCCTTTTTTTTTTTTTTTTTTTTTTTTTTTTTTTTTTTTTTTTTTTTTTTAATCGCTTGGGAATCGAACCGGCTGAAAAAAAACTCTCGCTATTTTATTCTACTAGTCGATACAGTTCATATTAATGTTAAAATTTCTCCACGAAACTTAGACTGATCTTACACTCGTTTATCGTACAAAATACACTTAAAATCAAATATTTAGCACTTATTTCTGGATTTCGTGATTAGTGGTTTGATTCCCCGACGAAGGAAGTGAATTTGAAAAAAAAAATTGACGCAGTTTTTTTTCTATTTAATAATAAAAGAACGTTTCCTTTAAGTAAAATGAGCTAACGTAAGGTTTCAAGGTAATATCCCTCCAGGGCTTATTCTTTTTTTCCACACTGTATACTCTTTCTCTTTTTTAACAAATATGTTAATTAATGTATTAATATAATTATTGTATTTACATATATAATTATATGTTGTGACTGGTTAAAATAAAATTGTATAAGTCAAACATTCTTGATTTTTTTCTTTCATTACAGCGGAATGTCATCTCGCTCAGATCTGCCCAAGTGAGGAAGTACCCTACAGAAGACCACTATCATAACAATCCCAAATTTGCTACTTACTTACATTGTAGAAAAATGTTAATAAAGGTGAGTGCAGTGTGGATTAGAGATGCTACGAATATTCGGCAACTATTCGGTATTCGGCTGCTTTGCCGAATATTAGGTATTCCTCCTCTTTGCCGAATACCGAATATCTGTTGCAACTACCTAAAAAGAAAAATTATTCAATAAAAATAATCCTTACGAGACCCTTTGAGCATTTTTTGACTACAAAATATTTATTTTTTATTTTTATTAGGGGTCTTATGGATGAATCTAACTAGGTACATTCATTAATTTAATTCTGTTAAAAAAATATAAATCTTAGCAAACGTTGTAAGTACTTTTGTTGGCGAACAGATTTCATACTTAATTGTGACTCAAAAATGTTCGCATGTCATGCCTAATATTTGGTCACCGAATATTCGGCGCTTCTGCCGAGAGAGAGGCCGAATATTCAATATTCGGCCAAAACCACTATTCGGGGCATCTCTAGTGTGGATATCATGAATGAATGAATGACTAAGGGCCACTTGCACCATCCCACTAACCCGGGGTTAACCGGTTATACCTGGAGTTACCATGGTTATCAGTGCAATTTGACACTGAGTTAACGGTTTAACCGGTTAACCTCGGTTTAGTGGGATGGTGCAAGAGGCGCTAGATGAGTGAATTGCATAAAAAATTGTACATAGTTAAGCACCTGTAATTACTCTAATGTTAATTGATTCCATTGTGTTACCACAGTTAAGCCATTTCTATTTAAGTTAGAATCATGGAAGTGTGTTAGCGTATGCTTTAGACTTATATGTGTACGAATTAAGTATAATAAATACAATACAATACAATTTACATAGTTAATTCGCGTAACACAAATGAATCATTAATTGATTGAATGTTAAGACTAATCACAGCTTCTTAACTGCGCTTAATTACGTACATTTTTTTTGCAATTCACTCAAATAAAGTAGGTACATAGTAAAATATAATAAACAAAATCCAAGTGTAGGTTTTACCCCGAGTTATCAACATAAACATAATGGCCTCATGTTATCGTTTCGCAGTACCACACATACTCAGTGGTTCTCAAACTGTTCGTTTGGCGCTCCAATAGACCTAGCACATGATTGGCGCGACAGTATCTCGCGGCGAGTTAGTAAAAGACGGGTAGTCTATCTCGCGGCTAGCCCGGCAGGGCATTGAGAACTAACCTGTCGCGTCGAATGATCATTCCTATGACAGTTCCTTCTAGTCTCTTTTGATTGGGGTTAATAAAAAAAAATTAAGCAATAATGTTTTTACCGATATTCTCTCAGAGTTTTTACAAAATTCCAATACCGGTCTGAATTTTCGATATCGATCCTCTTCAATTCGGTATTGAAATATCGTAAAAACCGATATTTTCTTCTCCGAAGTTTTACAAAATTCCAATACCGGTCTGAATTTTCGATATCGATCCTCTTCAATTCGGTTTCAAAACTGATTTTTTCTTCTCCGATGTTTTACAAAATTCCAATACCGGTCTGAATTTTCGATATCGATTCTCTTCGAGAATCCTCTTGAAATATCTTAAAAATCGGTCCGATATTCCGGTATTCCGGCGTTAATGTCCTATGAGCGATTTTTTCATTTATAAGGAAGAAGCATGGGAATTGATCGTATGCTTCATCTGCAATAAGGACGTTTCTATCCGAATTTCTGTTGGAATTTCAGATCAAAACGTCTTTATTGCACTTGAAGCATAAGGACCCTTCTGTTTGGAAAGTCACATTTGGTAAAGGGACACACAACAAAGTTTGGAAACCCCTGAGGTTATTCTCTGAGAATCTGCGGTTGCGTCTTATTGCCACGACTCTTCATACATTTTGTATGGGTCACGGCAATTACTCGTAGACCGCAGACATTTTTTTATGACCGACAACCGATTGAGCTGAGTAGATACTTACACAGGGTGACCTTAGCCAATGGACAAACCCTGAAATCCCACATAGGGTTACTTCCCAGAATGCTTTAACGGTAATATTTTTTCAATTAGAACAAAAGATAAAAAAATAAATTTTCAAACAAAAGTTATTTCCAATAATCGACAACAAAAAGAAACATACTGTATTAATCATTGGCAGTGCTTTTGACAATTTGCTTGAAAATGTGCGGCAATGATGACATTTGTCAAAAGTCAGAATCTTATTAATGTCACAAATAAAAAAGATAATCAAAACGGTCGAAGAAGGTTTCGTACTATTTATTACCTCAGGAGCTACTAACACATACAGGTTGCTCCAAAGTAAAAAAATCGTAATTTGTTCATTTCTTCGTAACCGCTACACCGATTGTTATGATACTTTGTATACTGGTTCTAAATACCCTAATACATATGTACATTTCGGCTTTGTCCAATGGCTAGGGACACCCTGTATGACTACACCATTTAATATTTGGTCAATTGACATTCATTAAATCAGACGATCTTGTTATTGATCTTCATAGGTTTGAAGCAAGTCTCGGTGGATACAGTCGCCAGATATATCGGAGCGGTCAAGGTGCTCACAAATATCTATACACGCCTCTATTGTCAAGGCGCTAGAGTGCGTGTTCAGATATTGTGAACACCTCGGCCGCTCCGATATATCTGGCGACTGTACCAGATATCGGAACGGTCAATCTGCTCATAAATATCCGAACACAGGCTATTGTCATAGCGTTTACCGCTATAACAACAAATCAAAAATAAAATCAAACTAAAAATAGAACCGTCAAGTGAGAAAATTCACGCAAAAAAAACCGGTTAAGTGCGAGTCGGACTCACGTTCCAAGGGTTCCGTACGTTACCCAATCTTTAACAATGTATTTTTTTATGTGGAACATGAACGAAATGTCTTTAAAACCCGTAGGAATCGGATCAAAAACTAAGTAATTAAGTCCGACTCACGCTTGACTGCACATTTCTAATAGTTTTTCCTATCAAGGTAAAGAACTATTTTGTATATTTTTTCAAAATTTTAGACTCAGTAGTTTCGGAGATAAAGGGGGGGGGGGATGAGTGATCCTATAAGGGTTTCGTTTTTTACTTTTGAGGTACGGAACCCAAAAACGCGCTCTTGCCAAAAATACATACTTACGCCTACGCGTATAGCCCAGACTTCTGAAATTGATAACGTAGACACTATGACGTAATTGTACTATCCCAGAAAAAAACATAAATGTGAAATGCTAGCCAAGTTCAATATTAAGAATATGCGTCGTTGTTGACTTCGCCGGCAAACGAATTGAGATCTACATGCCAAGTTCTAGTTCACTTGGGATGTAATTAAAGATTTGGTGTGTGAATAAAAACAGTTTTTTGGGAAATATTAGAAATCCTAAACAGTGTTTCTTTATCGTAGGTTCGTAACCATACAATTGCCCAGCTGGATGCCAAATTTCAACTTGCTAGGTACTCTGAAAGTGGGTTAGGTTTTTGATGGTAGGTCACTTAGGTCAGTCAGTCAGTGCGATAAATCCCGATTTTTAGATGTTTGTATCTTAATAACCGGTTGAGCTATATTCATGAAATTTGGAGTTATAGATAACCTTAAGGACCTTAAAGGGGCCCACAGATTAGCAGTTCGCCGGACGATATCAGCCTGTCAGTTGTTCGGAACTGTCAACTTTTGCGTTTAACTGACAGGCTAATATCGTCCGGCAAACTGGTAATCTGTGGGCCCCTTAACAAATGAACCAATTTTCATTTTTGTTTAAACCCCTGTTTGTACCAATGAGTTTTAGTAGAGTACAGCTACGTCAAATCATGAGATTAGTTGACCGGCCTGGAGTCCGGCTCCCGTGAGTCGTGGCAAAATGCCGGGATATCACGAGGAAGAAGAATATGTTTAGTAGATTTTTCGTTACGTAAGGGTGAAAAGTAGCTCCAAATGGTTCGTGTATTATATTAGTATTACATACGTACTTACCTACGGCCGGCTGCGTCGCCAGTTCTCTTCTTTTGAACTTGGCTTGACACGCTGCCGCGCGTATAGATCCACGGTATTGACTGAAAATAAGCCTTATTACAACAGCGTAAGGTTCATCGAAGGTCAAGGTTTTGTTAGTACTGAAACCACCAATGAAATGAGTTCGACTTTTATATTTGACGTGCCTCCGCGGCCGGCGCTTGCTGAGCGCTGTTCGTAAAATGTTTCATTTATCAATCTAAATGTCTGTCTGTGTGGTTTAGGGATAAAATTAGTGATAGTGACAACATTTTTATTTAGTGCAATAATACAACTAGGGAACAAATCTTTTTTTTGTGTTTTTACGTCACACTTACTGTATATAACAGTTTATATTGCATGAATGCTGAAAGGTAATTTATATTATAATTTTTTTTAAATATGAGAAGGGAGATTTTAGCAATATTATGTGGTTGTGGGCTGTGCCGTGTGTTCTGCAGCGTCGAACCTACTGAGCTGATTTTGATAAATTATGTCAATTGTTTTTATTTTATAACTTTGCGGGTGACATTTTGAAAAAAGTCAAAAAGTATTTTATCAGAGATATATTTTAACGAATTAACGCGTAGCTGGATCATTTTAAACGCCATAGTTACATTTCAGTTCTAATATTTGTGTATTACTTAGTTATTCTAGTTCGTTGGAATGGTTAGTAATTAATAGACATTTAGATTTTATTCTAGAAATTCTAGACTAGTACTTTTTTATACAATCTTTTTAATGTTTGACGATCCTTTTGTGAAATTCTTAGTGTTAAATTTGATATGTATAATAATCCAATTTTATTATGGAATAATATTAACATCAATAAATTGCTCTGATAATTAGATTAAGATTAATTACGATTCATAAGAGCTTGTTGCTAGGCCTACATGAATAAAGTATATTTTTGATTGATTGATTTTGATTGATTGAATGTAATTATTCTACTAGTATTTCACATCGCGTTAAGTAGTACGAGTACCTAAGTAAACACAAAATGAAACAGGTTATTTACTATAGGTACTGTTTAACAGAAATTGGGAAACAAAGCCGAACTTCTGTTATGGTTGCGCCAGAGAGAGACACCAGATATATGTTTACACTACATTAGTATGTGAGAAAGAGATATAACACCAGTGTTTGTGAAAAAACGGCCATGCATGTTTTGGCAGACAAAAAGAGTTCAAGGTTTAACGGTGGCGGCGAGGCGTTGCCATTTGAATATGGACTGTAATTGATGGTCATAAGCTTCAAATTCCTTTGGGTAGTAATGTTCGCTCCCACGCCGGCCAATTCGAAATTTAAAAACGGTCTTCATTTGTTACTGTTTACCAATACTGGATGTTTTTTTAATCTATATGGCTGATACAGAGTACAGACGGCCTGCGACCCGTCTGCGATTTGTATGTGAACTGCACGCCGATGTACGCCTACGAAATTAGACTGAAACCGCAAGAAATTAGACTGAAACCGCAAGAAATTAGACTGAAACCTCAAGAAATTAGACTGAAACCTCAAGAAATTAGACAGTAACCGCCAGAAATTAAAACCGCAAGAAATTAGACTGAAACCGCAAGAAATTAGACTGAAACCGCAAGAAATTAGACTGAAATCGAAATAGTAACAGTCTACCCTATTGATCATGCTACATTAGATAATTAAGTACATTATTATTCACAATTAAATAGCCAGATAAAGGTGGAGTAAGCGAGTAACACTTCATTGTACGGAAGAGAGGAACACAGGTACAGTAGATAGAACATACATATAGTACAAGGGCGAACTTATCCCGAGAGGGATCTCGTCCAGTTAACCTATAGGTACCTGGAGATCTTTCTAATGCGACGTATCATATTAGTAAGGAATCTAGTCGAGATTCTGAAATCCCAATAGGCCTGGAGACGCTTATTGATCTGAATAATACATAATAGGTCATTCATTATTTCAAGGTCATTTTATGGCGTTGCTCTAGTTTTTTCGTTCCTTTATCTAAGTGCCCTGCTAACCTAAAGAGCGCTATCACAAAAGAAAACTAATTTCTAACTTATACCACAGAATAATTAATAGTACTACCGTACAGAAAGGAAACTTCCTACAAAAACGAAGTTTGACAGCGGTTCAGGGTCTAATCATGCTGTCCCTTTCTAATATATGGCACTATCCCTTTCGGCTATTTAGGGTTGTCAAAAATCAAGTGATTATCTTATCTGTGGTCGTGCACGCAAAAGGAAGTCAAGTGGTGCCAACCCTAATAATTGCTCGGAGCAATGCTGAGCCGAGCGGAGCCGAGTTTGACCGAAGTTAGGAGTTTCGCACCCCTGCTTATACTTTAGTTTCCATTACTGCGAATTCCATTTTCAAAATCATTTGTTTTTGAGATAACGCTATTCGGCTTAGGAGGGCAATATTATGTCTTAGCTAGAGACCTGGCCCCTATTTCACCACGGTGACAGGTGCGACAATTCGACAAATGTCACTGTTGCTGACGTCACAGGCATCCATGGGCTACGGTTACCGCTTACCATCGGGCGGGCCGTATTCCTGTTGGGTAAGTAATAGAACGTATACAAACCTATAATGTATTGCTCAGAATATATAAATTCAATTAGTATAATTTTGAATGGCATATCGTGCAATAAGTATAACGTGCGATACGTATATACAACAATGAATTCTATAATTTTATAATGTATAATGAACTTTACATATAATATCGTTTATGATAAGTATAAAAAGGTATAACGTTGAAATAATATAATATACAAAACAAATACCACGCAATAAACCTAACCTTTTATTTTTCTGGGGGGTAACAGTTCTAACCTAACCTAATACTTATCTGGTAGCAGTTTCTTTCTCTGAGGGGTCACAGCTCTAACCTAACCTAACCTACTTTTCTGGTAGCAGTTTTTTTCTGTGGGGGGTCACAGTTCTAACCTAACCTAACCTATTTTTATGGTAGTAGTTTCTTTTTCTGTGGGGTAACAGTTCTAACCTAACCTAACCTACTTTTATGGTAGCAGTTTCTTTCTCTGAGGGGTCACAGTTCTAACCTAACCTAACCTACTTTTCTGGTAGCAATTTCTTTCTCTGAGGGGTCACAGTTCTAACCTAACCTAACCTACTTTTCTGGTAGCAGTTTCTTTCTCTGAGGGGTCACAGTTCTAACTTAACCTAACCTACTTTTCTGGTAGCAGTTTCTTTTTCTGGGGAGTCACAGTTCTAACCTAACCTAACCTACTTTTCAGGTAGCAGTTTCTTTTTCTGGGGAGTCAGTTCTAACCTAACCTAACCTACTTTTCTGGTAGCGGTTTCTTTTTCTGGGGAGTCACAGTTCTAACCTAACCTAACCTACTTTTCTGGTAGCAGTTTCTTTCTCTGAGGGGTCACAGTTCTAACCTAGCCTAACCTACTTTTCTGGTAGCAGTTTCTTTCTCTGAGGGGTCACAGTTCTAACTTAACCTAACCTACTTTTCTGGTAGCAGTTTCTTTTTCTGGGGAGTCACAGTTCTAACCTAACCTAACCTACTTTTCAGGTAGCAGTTTCTTTTTCTGGGGAGTCACAGTTCTAACCTAACCTAACCTACTTTTCTGGTAGCGGTTTCTTTTTCTAGGGAGTCACAGTTCTATCCTAACCTAACCTACTTTTCTGGTAGCAGTTTCCTTTTCTGGGGAGTCACAGTTCTAACCTAACCTAACCTACTTTTCTGGTAGCAGTTTCTTTCTCTGAGGGGTCACAGTTCTAACCTAACCTAACCTACTTTTCTGGTAGCGGTTTCTTTTTCTGGGGAGTCACAGTTCTAACCTAACCTAACCTACTTTTCTGGTAGCAGTTTTTTTTCTGGGGAGTCACTGTCCTAACCTAACCTACTTTTCTGACAGTAATTAGTTTCGATGACCTATGAAATACTGAGCTATCCAAATAATTTTACTGATGTTTTGTTCAGATACTTATATGAGATGTTATTCATTATTTTAATTTATATGCATAATGAATGTTATATTAAATGTAATTAGTTTATTTGTATGTTATACCAAACAGCGGTATGTATATTGAATGTTATATTATTTTTATGTTATACTAATTGAAAATATAGATTTAGTGCATTATACATAAGATTAGTATACGTTTTGAACGTTTGTAAATTGAAATTATATCAAAAGTTCGTATTCATTATGATACGCACCCATTCCTGTTTGTCACCATCATTGTATTATTTAAAAAAAAAACTTTATTATATCAGCAAAAAACAGGTATTTCTCTTGCTATGTTTATGATGATTATGATGACAATTGTCACAAGATTTAAAAGAACTTTCATTAAATCTTGACAGGAAATGAGTTCTGTGTCGGAATTTCGTGACAATTGTCGTGTTTCTTGTGACAATTGTCATTGGCTTCGCAAAATAAGTACTTACTTATTTATGGGCGATATAATGGAGTTTTTTTAAATTAAAATGTTGGTGGCAAACTAGCACACCGCCCGTTCGATGGTAAGCGGTTACCGTAGGCTATGGAGGCCTGTGGCGTCAGTAACAGTGATGTCGACAATTGTCGCACCTGTCACCGTTGTGAAATAGGGGCCTGTACACCTAGTGTACATTTCATTCGAAAGCGTGACGTGACGTACGCGTTGGCGTTAAGTGTCATTTTGTATGGGATTTTGAGTTTCCAAAACGTCCCGCTTGGCGCGCTGTTCAAAATCCCATACAAAAATTGACATAACGCAAACGCGAACGCTCGTCACGCTATCGAATGTAATTTTACTCTAGGGGTTCTGGTCACTGTGAATTTTACTTTATAATTAGGATTTTAGTTACGGGTGTGGCGAGGCCGGTGGACAATAGGTAATGATTTTACTGCATTCTTAACGCGAACGAACTATAGGCTAGGCGTTAAATGGGGCAATATCTATGAAAAGGGACCTTATTGTCGATGGCGCTTACTCCGCACAGCGTCGCGCGGCAATGTATTTATATCGGAGCATCGTTAATAATGGCGTAAGCGCCATCGACAATAAGGTCCCTTTTCATAGATAACGTCTCAAATAATAACAATAATCTGGTACATTCTCCCGATAGTTGATTCAGCGAACGTCTAATAGCGAAGAGTCTCGACCAACATCTTGAGAGATTCTCGCTAGGTGGTTGGATCAAGGGTCAGATGCAGAAGGCGGTGATCTTGGACACGGCGCGGATAATCCGCCGGTTCCTCTCTCTCTGCAGCCTTGACCATGCCACCCTAGTTATGGTTTATGGTTTATGACATTTATTCTCATAAGAATATACATTATTCACTTAAAATGAGAATATAAATTTAACTTAATGCTATACAATAACTTGATGTAGGTATTATTATGTTTTTGCATCTCAAGGAAACACGAGTAAATTCGCATAGTTATTTTTAGTTTAGGTTTTTTATAATGTCTATATGTATTTTTTATTGTTTTGGAAGTGTTTTTATATTTTATTTTTATATTCATATCATAAAACCCTACCTAAGACCCAAGATAAATAAAGGAAAAATAATCTGAAAACTCAGTTTGAACTAGCAATTTGTCGCGCTACGGTAAACAATTGAACGAGTGTCCCAATGTGTGTTACGGCTATTATGATAAGTTGTACGTGTTGGGGCAACTCTTATGAGTAGCCTTGTCTTTTCTTACTCAGTGTACTTAGTCTGAGGTGTAGGTACAGTCGCCATCAGATATATCGGAGCGGCCAAGGTGTTCACAATATCTGAACACGCGCTCTAACGCCCTGACAATAGAGGCGTGTTCCGATATTTGTGAGCACCTTGGCCGCTCCGATATATCTGATGGCGACTGTACTGTCAGCACCAAATAGATAGTGACGGCCAAAGCGACCAAATAGTACAATTCAGAAAAAATGGTACCATTTACTTTTTTTTGAAAAACCATCAACTTTTGGGTTATTTCGATTCAGAATAACGAGTACTATTGAATGAGACAAAGAAAAAAAGTGTCCAAAAAAGTTTTTCATACAAATTTTGGGTGTCAGTTTTGTAACGGTCCATACCAAATGTATGTGAAAATGCGTTACAAAACTGACATCTTTTTTGAGACACATTATTTTCCTTTTAAATTAATAGTCCTCGTGATTCTGAGTAGAAATAACCCAAAAGTTGATGGATTTTCGAAAAAAAGTAAACGTAGAAGGTTCTGTACTAAGGCTTGCCTAATACTTCCAAATAACAGCTCAAGTGAACCAGAATTTGGCACTCATATAGATATCAATTCTTTTGCCGGCGACGTCAACAATGGCTCATTTCACACTAGCTTTTGCCCGCGACTTTGTCTGCGTGGAATTAGTGACAGCAGCTAAAGTAGGTATAGCGCCTGAATAATGCTAAAAGCAATCATTCAATTCGCGCATTGCTTACTTCAATTATTAGGCAATTAATTAAATCTTTCAATTCCATCCCCCTTTGCACTCTCTTCAGGGATGATTTCCGACATAAAAACTATCCTATGTCATTCCCCGGGACTCAAACTATCTCTATACCAAATTTCAACTACTACATCGGTTCAGCAGCTTAAGCGTGAAGAGGTAACAGACAGACAGACAGACACACTTTCGCCTTTATAATATTAAGTATGGATTTTGTTATATAAAGAAATAACAGTGTCAGTAATCAGAAACTAAGACAAGGATAGATAGTATTGCTTAAGGTTAGATTTAAAGGATAGAAACATTTGTGCTAATCACCGTAACTCAAACTCAAAATAAAAGACTTACTTTGATAATTAAAAAATAATTATTTACCTCCAATCATCAATTTGTTTTATGGTGGTAGTCATTTTTAACAAGAAAACTGGAAAACTGTCATTCTTCCGGAGTTTGATTAGGTCTGGCCAAATGTATAAAATTATAATAATTTAATTGCTACATTTAAATAGCCAATTTCACGCTAATTCTAACGAAATGTAATTTATTATATACTTTCAAACATAGAAAAGCTTCAATTGACGATTTTGTAAAATTCTTTTAATCTGCGCTGACCACATCGGGGCCTCGCCACGTGACTGCTTCTGCGCAAATCCGCGGCGCCACAAGACTACTTTTCGCGTTTTCGCTGGCGCCACGTCAAGGGTTAACAGCCCACCAATGTGCACACTAGCGCCACTGCTAAATAATCGTGATTATTTAAATTTAACGAAAGATATAGTGTGCACGTTGGTGGGCTCTTAAGAAACTATTGTATTCAGTCCCTAGGACTCCATCGCATGAAATGGCTAGTGTAAAGGAGGCTCTTCCATCAGTCACATGATTGATATTTTTCAGTGACCTCTATTATTATTATAAAATAAGGGTGACAGCTGGCGTGGGTGGGTGGCTGTGAGTGGATATGTCCTCTGTTGCTCTGTCGTATTTTAGATGTTTCTCTCGGCTGTGTCTCTGTGCAGTTTTTTGCCAGGTGAGGTTGCTATAAGAAGAAGTGTCAGCATTTACTATCGCACGTAAAACTATAGAGACTTAATCGCGTATTTAAGTTTTAAGATTTACCTCCGACGTTTCGAGGACGGCATTGTCCCCGTGGTCTCGGAGAAGACTGGCTAAAGTCATCAACATCTTCTAGCCGCGCGAGATTTTCGAACTACCCGCGCGCTTAAATACGCCATTAAGTCCCGTTGTACAATTTAATAAAATGAAACATTAATTTAAATGACTTAGGTACTTAAGGACTCTCTATGGTTCCCAATAGGCTCTGCGTAGTTTGAGGACCACCATATTTTTTTTGTGTAAGGAATATTTTTTGCCTCACTAAAACTTTAGTTTCCTTTTTTTTTACAGGGTACACAGATGTTCAGAAAGCGGTGGTACGTATTGGTGGCCGCGGGTCTGTGTGCGCTCTACCTCTACTCCACGTTGGACACCTCGCTACCTAGCTTCGGGGGGCAACGGAGGTAAATACGAGGAGATAGACGTTCGGGTTCAGACACCAGCATTACTGCTGCAGTAGGGTCCAGGCGGGAACAGTGGCTCAACGGAAACAGTGGCCCAGTCGCCCAAATATTTCGCATTTGTGACACATACAATAAAAGTCTCGTCTCGGTCGACATCTTCAACAAAACCAAAATTCAATTTAAAAAGCAAATCCTTGGAATAAAGCTCTCGGAGGACGATTCAAACCTGTCAAGAAATGTCACTGTTGACCGCTGATAGATCATATCCATAAATTCCATACCTAATACATCATATCGTATTCGAAACGGGAGTCTTTTAATTTATTTAGGTAAAGTCACTACAAGAAAGACTTAAATATAAAATATTTTCGACACTATTTAATAGTACATATGTGTGACCATCACCATTCACCACTTATTAATTATATTTACTTTGATTATTCGGAGCTTGTACCACTGGAGCATAACCACTATTGATATTTTTCAGTGACCTCTATTATTATGATAAAATAAGGGTGACAGCTGGCAACTACAGTTGCCAAAAGGGTATCGTCTTGGGGCGTCCCATTCGTTTTTCGTCAAGTTCTTAAATTAGTCCTATTCTGCTTTCGTCACACATTCTACATTGAAACTATTGAAAGCCACCGACGATTGTGACGAATGTAGAATGAGTGACGAAAGCAGAATAGGACTAATTTAAGAACTTGACGAAAAACGAATGGGACGACCCAAGACGATACCGCCAAAAGCATGTGAGTGGTTGGCTCCGGGAGGCATTGACTCTTAAGAGAAAGGATAAATATATATATTTTTTTATAGATTGGACGTCCCAGGTACCTCATCTGTACCACTTTCCAGTGTAATAGAAGATGACGATAAACTATTGGGTACAGATATAAAGAACAGGTAATCAGTTTGGGATTTACTATTTATTTATTTTATTCATAAAAATGTTTACATGACATTACAGTTAAACCAATGCGTCACGAAACTTAGACTAAACAACAATAATAGCACATTATTCTGTGCTCTGGCCCCAATTTCACATCGGTGACAGGTGCGAAAATTGTAAAACATCACTGTTGCTGACGTCACAGACATCCATGGGCTACGGTTACCGCTTACCATCGGGCGGCCCGTATTCCTGTTTGCCACCATCATTGTATTATTTAAAAAAACTTTATTATATCGGAAAAAAACAGATATTTCTCTTGCGAAGTTTCTGACAAATGTCAAGATTTAGAAGAATTGTAGGTAATTCTTGACAGGAAATGAGTTATATGTCGGAATTTCGTGACAATTGTCGTATTTCTTGTGACAATTGTCATAAACTTAGCAAGAGAAATATCTGTTTTTTTTCGATATAAGTAATAAAGTTTTTTAAATAATACAATGATTGTGGCAAACAGGAATACGGCCCGCCCGATGGTAAGCGGTAACCGTAGCCCATGGATGCCTGTGACGTCAGCAACAGTGATGTTTTACAATTGTCGCACCCGTCACTGCGTTGAATTTGGGGCCCGGGTATTAATAAGTTTTTTGTGTCGTTTTCGATACAAGCTTTTAATTATCGCTGAATGTACAGTTTCCACCGGATATATCGGAGCGGCCAGGGCGCTCGCAAATATCTGAACACGCCTCTATAGTCGAGGCGCTAGAGTGCGTGTTCAGATATTATTGAGCATCTCGGCCGCTCCGACATATCTGATGGCGACTGTACTTATCTTTCAACAGGCAACTAATAGTTAGGATTAGCTTATACAAATACTAAGTATAATTTACCTCATTTATTATTTTCTTTTTCAGAACTGCTATTATAGAGTGAGTATTCAATTTATTTTATTCAAGTATCAAGAAAGAATAAACTATTACTGAACCGGTGAGCTCCATCTTAGGGTCTGTTTTCACTTTCCGGTCAATCACCGGTCAGTTTATAATTTAAAAAAAAAACCGGGCAAGTGCGAGTCGGACTCGCGCACGAAGGGTTCCGTACCATAATGCAAAAAAAAAAACAAAAAAAAAGCAAAAAAAAAACGGTCACCCATCCAAATACTGACCACTCCCGACGTTGCTTAACTTTGGTCAAAAATCACGTTTGTTGTATGGGAGCCCCATTTAAATCTTTATTTTATTCTGTTTTTAGTATTTGTTGTTATAGCGGCAACAGAAATACATCATCTGTGAAAATTTCAACTGTCTAGCTATCACGGTTCGTGAGATACAGCCTGGTGACAGACGGACGGACGGACGGACGGACGGACGGACGGACAGCGAAGTCTTAGTAATAGGGTCCCGTTTTACCCTTTGGGTACGGAACCCTAAAAACAACGGGTTGCACTCCGGGAGTGCCGGCAGAAGTGAAAACTCAATGACATTGTAACAGTATTTCGATTAGGTCACGTGTCCGTCTTACGTCTTACGAATCTTACGGTCACGTGACCTGTCGCGAGTTTAACATTTTTTCCCCATCGCAAAAAGTGCACAGCGCCGCTAAAGAAGTTTTCACTTCAGATTTAAAGTTCTGTCTGTCTGCCACAGCCTATTTTCTATAACTTTGCTTTGTTCCGTAATAGATTCTTAGAGAAGAAGTTACAGAAAGCCCTAAAATGGGACAAAGGGACAGGCTGCAAGGTCCCGAAACTGGACCCCTACTCAGACGACATGGCCTGGTCTTACAAGAAACTGGGACCCCTGAAATGCAAGGGACAAGATTGGGTGAAGTGCTATGTGAGTACAAAACTAGTAGATCACACTTTATTACGCGCCAGTCAAAGTCGAAATAAGATCAATTCAATTCAATACTTTATTGATAAAATATAAAATTATATGCCAGGTACACTCCTAACCCTATATTTAATTATATATATAAATAAATAAAATATAGTAAGGGGCTATTCATAAATTACGTCATTTCAAATTAGGGGGGGGGGGGGTCTAGATATCGGATGATGGTAGCATGACGTAGGAGGAAACGGGGTCATTCGAAACATGATTTTTGGATGATTTTAGGGAGGGGGGGGGGGGGGTCAAAAATCATCAAAAATCGAGGACGTAATTTATGGACAGCCCCTAATAATATAGTATAAGTTAGTAGGTACTTAGTAGTCGCCTTGTGTCACCGCCTCAGTGACACCAGGCGCAGGACAGGCAGAGAAACCACGCATTAAGGCGGGGCTTCCAGCACATTAGCTGAGACTGTCCTATTGTCACATAGATGTAAATTGAGCTTATTTATACATAATTACCAGGGACCGTACATTTTCCAGCGTTTTTGGTACAGCAGAGTGCAGCGGAGTGGTGTTAACGGAATTGGTATAAATAATTTCAATCCTAATGATTAATTAGCGTTAATTACGTTAATATTAACTTTAATTTACCATTTCAGTTGAAATTATCTACACCAATTCCGTTAACACCACTCCGCTGCACCAAATCGATTCGCGTGGTGTTAACGGAATTGGTATAGATAATTTCAACTGAAATGGTAAATTAAAGTTAATATCAACGTAATAAACGTTAATTAATCATTAGGGTTGAAATTATTTATACCAATTACGTTAACAACACTTCGTGCACCAAAAACGCTGGAAAATGTACGATCACTGATAATTAGATATATTGTCTAGGTTAAATATAGCTTAAGTGTGTAAAAATAATTGTTTAAAACCCTTATTGTGGCAATCAATTATTTATTAACCTAACCTAACTGTACATCAGTATATAGGCCTTATTACAAAACGCATAAGCTCCACTGATGTACAGTTAACAGTGTGGTCGATGGTACAGTCACAGGCCATAATTGTTGATCCAACCAAGCTTATTTTAACGGTATGAAATGTCCAATTGACTCCAATGTAAATTTAGCCTATATAAATAAATAAATAAATAAATAAATAAATAAATAAATAAATAAATAAATAAATAAATAAATAAATAAATAAATAAATAATACCGGGTGTGGCCTGTAACATGAGCAAAAAATTAAACTGTAGGCTGTACTCCTCATACTGACCAACATTTGTTCAGCGACTTTTAAAAATAACTTGTGGTTTGATTTTTAATACACTTTAAAGTTTATTCTAAGACGCAATGTATTGCGAATTTTGTTATGTTTAAGGCGTGACAAGCAACGTCAATCACAATGATATGGCGTGGCGATGGCGTCCATTGAAGATAATATTTATTTTGTATGAAAAATAGGGAGTTTAAATGCTTCATATTCTTTAAAAGTTGTTTAACAAAAGTGTTACCGTTTGAGGAGTACAATCTATGTTTTAATTATTTGCTCATGTTACAGGCCACACCCGGTATACCTACTACTATTCTCATATCAGTTTGATGACAGTGTAAGTTCAAATTGTCTTGTATGCTGTTAGCAGTCATTCGCGCGGGCGTCTCGCAGTACCTTAAGCGGTCCACAGATTACCAGTTCGCCGGACGATATCGGCCTGACAGTTAATCAAAAGGGTGACAGTTTCGAACAACTGGCAGGCTGATATCGTCCAGCGAACTAGTAATCTGTGAGCCACTTAATACATTTACGGACAAGTCAGGGCGAGATGAACGCGCGAATGACACCTAAACTGATATGATTCAAATATCGGTTTGAGTTCAAGCACGTTCGATTTGGCATGTAGGTTCGTGTGACACTGAAAGAATATTTGCATAACACTAAACTACCTTGAATAAAGAATATCGTTGTACACACCGACTCTAATTGGTAAGGACTCTAATTGTTGTGCCATAGTGTGGACATGGCATTGCGTAAGTGTGTCGAACCTCTTTAGTTTATTTACCTACCGCCGACTTAACCCCTAGCAGGCGTGGCTCACTCCGCGATTACGTCGCTTTGCTATAGAGCCTCTACCATCAGTTTTAACATTGACATAACGCTCACGTCTACGTAATTTACTTTCTGTACATCTCGCTTCCACTATTGCTCGCATATGCGAGTACGAGCGAGATGCATAGAAAGTAAGTTACGTAAACGTGAGCGTTATGTCAATGTCAAAACTGGTGGTAGCCGTACAGGTAGCTATAAGTACACCCGTTCCACACCAATTTTGGTGGCTAGCCATAAGCCGCGCGTGGCGCTGTCGCCTCCTAGCGGCCACACTTGTCCTGATCGTAACAGACGCGTTTTATTAGAGACTGAGTCTTCTGTACCTAGTACTATTATTTATTATGTGCCTCTAGTGTAAATTTCATTCGATAACGTGACGTGACGTACGCGTTTAAGTTTAAATGTAATTTTGTATGGGATTTTGAGTTTCCATAAGGTCTTGGAGCGCTGTTCAATCCCATACAAAAATAGACATAAACGCAAACGCGAACGCTCTTCACGATATCAAATGAAATTAATTGAGGTACTTCTAAGCTAAGGAAACCAATTCGAACGTACACTTTGACATCAAAATAATATTTATATGTGAAATTCTTAACACTTACTTATTTATTTATATTAATTTGTTTATTTCCTTCCGGAAGTCCCACACAAGTATTAAAATAGTAAACCACAAGAATTTCGTTATATTTCGATAAAATTCGGTGGATAAAAATAGAGTTCTCTATTCTGTATATTATAAGCTCATTTTCACCTAAATATAGCGCAATTTTCATAAAAATTATATACATTTTTATCAAAGCAAGTGTTGATTTCGTATTTATTCCGCACAAAATGAGGAGCTCTTCAAACATGCAAAATCTCATCCAAAAGTAACGGAAAAAAATCGATAACAAAATAAAAATTAATTATGTACGAGCATTAAATTTTTATATGGTCTACATAATAAACTTCATTCAAGTTGAATGTTTTCTTCTCTTTTCAGCATTCCAAATGTCGCGTTGTAGACTCAATACGAGACACACACACAAGCATCCAGTGCGAGTACAAAGACATTATCTACAAAGACGATTTCCACTACGACTTCGGGAAACCCACTGTAGTCAAAGATGGCGATGTATACCAGCTGTCAGCCAGTGATCACGTCAGCGTACAATGTACAGGAACTGTGCCAAGTATGTAAGTGGTTATCATGTATGGTTTTAGTTCAACATTTAACGGTAGATGGCGCTGTTCTGTTGACGAAGTTTTCTACATCGCGCTGTAGAAGTGTTGACCTAGCGTACGTTATAAGATGTTTCTTAGTAGGTTAGGGCTGTTTTCCATGTTACAAAAAATATAGTAACAGGCTAATTCGATTTTAAGAGCCCATCAACGTGCACACTAGCGCCCCTGCTAAATAATCGTGATTATTTAAATCTAACCCTTCGGCTTAGCGGCCTCCTTTTTTAAATATCTTTCGTTAAATTTAAATAATCGCGATTATTTAGCAGGGGCGCTAGTGTGCACGTTGATGGGCTCTTAATTTATTCGATCTGATATGATATCTAATACTCAATGTCAAAAGTGAAAAAAATTTAATCTCCCAAAGAAAATTTCAACACCAGTACGGTTACCATCAGTTTGTCACTGACGTAAACGCCGTCGAGAACGTAATTTACTTTCTATACATCTCGCTCGCACTCGCATATTAGTGCAAACGGGATGTATAGAAAGTAAATTACGTTCTCGACGGCGTTTATGTCAGTGAGAAACTGATGGTAACCGTACAGAACAGTAAAATGTATGAAAAAACCTGTTTTCGCGATTTCGGGGTTGGTCCCATAGGAAAAGTTGCTCAGCATGACCTATATATTAACGGGTTCGAGTAATTTCTTCACGTTCAGTGACATACCGTATTTAAACAATGTCTATTTTGTTTTTAGGTTTTTCTGGTGAGTAGAATTATATGTAACTTTTGTGCAAGTTTTCATTTGTTTGGTACCGTATGAAGTCACTCACTGCCTACCACATAGTGTCAGTTACTTTTTTAATACCCAAATAACTTACCTACACTGGTCCTCAATTGCAAAAAAAATGGTTTTGTGCCGTAATAAAATTTTAACCACGATGGAAAGGTGGCGGTATATGCACTTTTTTGTTTGTTATTTCGTTTGTTGGTGTGTTTGTTTGAATTTGATTGTGTGTTTGTGAAGGTAGCCCAATGCATATTTATGTTCTGGTCTAGTCAGAGCTTTTACCGAGTTTCTCCGGTTCGTAAAAAAATAATGTTTTTGGTAAGAAATAATGACTATGACTGATACTGATACTAATGTAGTTTAGTTTAATACAGAAATATTCTACAATGACGAACTTGAACACAAGAAAATTATTCTGTGTGAACCAAAAAAATACGAGGTTTTTATTTAAACTATTTCGGGTAGGAAGTTAACAGATGTAGGAAAAACTATTACTAGATATAGCAACACGGCTATTTTTTTTGAAGAATCGTCTCTTTTGTCATTGACATATCTAATCCATATCGTATCTAGACGTAATATTTGACGTATCTTAAAGTTGGAACTAGGCCGAATGGCTTAATCTGTGATAAATTAACTTAAATTAAGTTGCGAATATCAGACCATTATTTTTATTTTGTTTTTAGGTTATCGTGGTAAGTTAAATCACTACATATCTCTAATTTTGCCCGCCTTGATTTTCTCTTCAGAAAAATATGAAGTGTAGTGTGATTTTTACGTAAAATGTAATTAAATATTTAGTAACAAAATATTTGGGTATTAAAAAGTTTCAAACTAGCTCAGTTTGAAACTTTTTAATACCCAAAATCAATTTTATTGCAGGAACTCATTTTTACCCCCATTGGAACGGCCTACGTTCTTACTCTATGTACTTATTTGTTTTTCTGTTCGTTCGTCCGTTCTTCGTTCTTTAATTTGTTTGGTTGTTAGTTTTCGTTCTTTTGTTTTTGTTTGTTGTGTTTTTGTTTTTTTTTTTACTTTGTGCATACAAAATGAACATTCCCATTTACGTTACGTGAAACTCCAGAGAATGATCCCAATAGAACGAAATAATTTAAAAAAGGCTTGGTATTGGTATATGTATGTGAAAAATTAAGTCCGAGGATATTAAACAATATAACTTGTATTGTTTTTAGGTTGTGGTAAGTAAATAATTACCTATCTGTAACTTTCTGTGCCAATCTTTTAGTATACAATATGAAATAATGAAGTGTGTTTCAATTAAGTAGGTATCCATAAAAAAAGTAAAAAAAAAGTTGCGCGTCAATTTTGCATGTTTTCCTTTTTTTAATGCCATAAAAACGAAGTAGAATTACGTACCGCACTAGTGCGATAATTACCACATTACGTAACTATGACAAAAATTTGGTCATAATGTACTGTAAAACGTTGTACAAACAGCAACACACTTAACTGTCCATCGATGGAGCTTATGCCCTATGTAATAAGGTTTACCGATGGTTAGTGTGGGCGATAGTACGATACATGTGCGAATGGGAAATTTGCAACGAGTGGCGAAAAATTCAAACACAATTGAAGGCGATTTTCCTATTTTTCGAACTTGTATCGTAATGTACTATTTAGATATCGTATTACTTACTTACATTATGTACGATAAGAGCGTGACCAGTGTACATATGTATATTTTAAGGATGTGGCACAGAAAAAAAAGTAATAGCTGAATAGAATGTTCTTTTGCCTACAATGCATCTTAAAAAATAAAAAAATCTTTTGATAGTTTCCCACCTACTTAAACTTCAATAAAAAAAAGAATGTCGCTTACGATTCACGTTATTATGAGGCCGTGTTCTTCTGTACGTACCCGAAAGGGCCCAAAATGTCACGAAACCAAGCTGATTGTATATAAATAAATTGAAGGCGTTTGTAATTAAGTGGGTGAAGCATTATATGGAGTATAAAAATGTTTACGATTTACCAGAACACGGGAAAAAATAAAAAAGACCTCCTCCACATAGGATTTAAAACGAGTCTTGCAGATGTTTTAAAAAATTCACTTCTATCATTCCGTTCTGGGCCTTCTGGGCAAGTAAAACTAAAGAAAAAAGGTATGAAGATATATCTAGATAAAATCAGAAGGCGTTTGAATGAAAATGGTTTAAAATATCGCAATACAAGTTTTACCGGTCACGCTCTTATCGTACATAATGTATATAGCATATGTAACGAGACCATATGCGATGTTGAATCACAACTAAACAAACTCTGGACCGCATTGTTATCTAAAATGACTGTTACATTAATTTGTGAAATCACACGTCTGTTTTATATCAGATGACTCTGTGAATATTACGTTTCAATCTGCATGTGATCTATATTGAGAATGCTTGGAAATATTCTAGCCATTACATGATAAATACTTCTAATGTAAATTTCATTCGATAGCGTGACGTGACGTACGCGTTCACCCCCTTCCCCACTTGAAGCTCTCGCGGTACTACTGGACGCCCCCTAATAATAGGGAACATTTTTTTTTCATACCACGTCGGTGGCAAACAAGCATACGGCCCGCCTGATGGTAAGCAGTCACCGTAGCCTATGGACGCCTGCAACTCCAGAGGCGTTACATGCGCGTTGCCGACCTTTTAAAAACCTGTACACTCCTTTTTTGAAGAACCCCATACTGTAGAGTGTAGACCCTCGGGAAAACCTCGGAAGGGAGCTCATTCCACAGCCGGAGCGTCCACGCGAGGAAATTCCTCTTAAATCGCACAGTACGCGACCATTTAGGTTCTAGGGTGTGAGGATGAACACCCTGCCGACGGCGAGCGGTGCGGTGATAGAAAGCGGCCGTTGGCATCATGTCAAATAGTTCCTCAGAGCACAGCCCATTGTACAAGCGGTAGAACACACACAAGGAGGCAAAGTCTCTCCTTAGACTTAAATGTTCAATACCGCTTGTGAGTTTGGGGTCATCGATGATTCGCACAGCGCGCCTTTGGACTGAGTCAAAGGGTCCAAGCTGGCATCCAGGTGCTCCTGCCCAAAGGTGACAGCAGTACTCCATATGGGGTCTGACTTGCGATTTATAAAGCAGCAGTCTTTGCCCGGAGTAAAGTATCGCCTCGCTTTATTGAGCACACCGAGTTTTTTGGACGCCAGCGCAGCCTTACCTTCCAGGTGGCTGCGGAATTGGACGTCACTGGAGATGTCAACACCGAGGATCCCAATACTCCCTGACATGGTAAGGGCTGTGCCTTGGAACTGTGGGACCACAGTAAATGGGGTTTTCTTAGCGGTGAACGCGCAAACGTGTGTCTTGGTGGGGTTGAATCGCACTAAATTGTCCCGACCCCACACCGAAACTCTGGATAGAGTGCTCTCAATGTCTGACACAAGCTTTTCACGACTCTCCAGCACCACAGAACGAGGGATATTGGCACGGCCTGTGTAATAGGCATCCCCAGTACTGTCGTCTGCATAGCAATGAATGTCATCGATAGACAACATGTCATTGATGTGCAGCAAAAACAGCGTAGGGGATAGCACAGAACCTTGCGGAACGCCAGCGTTAATGTCCATGCTATCGGAGCAGCTTCCGTCTACTACGGCACGTATGCGTCTGCCGGACAAAAAGCTAGCGATCCATTTGCATAGTCCCTCCGGCAATCCATAAGATGGTAACTTCGACAGGAAACCCCGATGCCAGACCCGATCGAACGCCTTCGCTATATCTAGGCTAACTGCCAATGCCTCACCTTGACTCTCAATGGCCGAAGCCCAGCGGTGTGTGAGATACACCAGAAGATCACCAGTCGAGCGACCGTGGCGAAAACCATATTGGCGGTCGCTGATCAGATCGTGTTTTTCTAGGTATCTCAGGAGCTTTGCGTTAATTATACGCTCCATGACCTTAGAGAGAAGGGAGGTAATAGCGATAGGCCTGTAATTCGATGGGTCCGATCTGTCACCCTTTTTAGGCACAGGGTGTACAAGGGCCGTCTTTCACGAAGATGGAAGATGCCGTTTGTCGCTAGAGAGTGTGAAAAGACGCGCTAACTCAGGAGCACACTGCTTAAGCACAAGAGCTGGTATGCCGTCTGGCCCGCTCGACTTATGGACGTTCAGGGATAGCAACTCCCGCCGAATATCCCTCTGCGTGAATGAGATTTCTGGCATGGAGTATACGCACCGCGGGATGGTGGGCGGCACGGCGCTACCGTCGTCGTTCAGGGTCGAGTTCGAGGCAAAGAGAGTACCAAGAAGATCGGCTTTCTCTTTTGCACTGTGGGCCAGATCACCATCAGCTTTCCGCAGTGGTGGTAAAGACGACTGACAATAATTTCCTTCGGCAGCTTTGGCGAGCGACCAGAACGCGCGACTCTCGGATAGCCCGCTAGTTTCTCACCAATTCTGCCAACGAAATCGTATTTAGCCCTGGCAATGGCTTTTTTACTGGACCTCGAGGCAGCGTTTAATTTGCGTTTCACATCAGAAACGTTCGGATCCTTATTAACTACGGCCTTGGTCCAAGCCCCGTAAGCGGCTTGCTTGCGAACTGTAGCTTCTTTACAAGGCCGATTAAACCAAGGACGTCGCTTTGCTCCTGCAGCTATTACCAAGTTGGGAATGAAACAATCCATTCCATGAGAATGAACATTACGCGAAACTGTGCGTAGGAGGCGCCACTACCACTATCCGTCACAATTTGGGTGTCTACCGCGAAACAAGAAAATCGAAATTTCGTTATCTAACCTCACTATCACTCTTGCGTATTCGAGCGATTAAAGAGGCAGATAACTAAATGTAGATTTTCGCGTTTACCGGTTGGCCTTTGTTAACAAACCGCATTGATGATGATGATGATGATGGTTGAAAAGTTGTCAAAAAACAGTTTAAGGCACAGTATGTATAAGTTACTGTATGGTTTACAGAGGAGCTAGTGCTGCACTCTGGCGGCAGAACATTGCGGTAATACTCCCTATTTCAACGATTTTTTAAGAGATCTCTAAAGCATGCTTTGTTTCAGGGGAAAGACTGAAAAATGGTCAGGTAACACAATCGGTTTCCGCCCTGTCTCTCCAGCCAAACCCCTGGATGACCACATCAACGTGATGGTCCTCGCGTTCGACTCCACCCCTCGGAGCGGCTTCATCAGACTCATGCCCGAGAGCTGGAAGGTCATTAATGAGGAGTTGAAGGCTACGGTCATGGAAGGGTAAGGGTATATGACACTATAGGGACCGTGCACGTTGGACCATCTCAAATGACCCATTTGACGTTTCTTGCAGCAATGCAGGCTGCAATCTCTCTTTTGCTACCGCTATTGTCAATTCTTCAAAGCATAACCCATTGTATATTGAAGAACACATCTGACTAAATTTTTAACACTTTTTAGGTACAATATATTAGGTGACGGAACACCAGCCTGTCTCTTTCCGTTTCTTACTGGCAAGACAGAGCTAGAACAACCGGATGTGCGGAGAACTAAACAGAACAACAGGACATTGGATGACTTCCCTTTTATATTCAAGCATGTAAAGGAAGAAGGGTGAGTTGGTAATAGGCTAGATGACAAGTTTTTATTTTATTAAAACATTTATTTACATACAATATATATACAGTGGTACTACTAAACGAAATTAATAACTAGCTTAAATCTAAAATAGGCCCTTGAGGCATTGTACCAAGGATGCTGGCGGCATTTCCTCGCTGTATCGCAATGCTGATACGTTGTGCGAGGTAGCCGCCAGCTCTTCGGTCACCAGTTACGTCAACCAGACGCTTCGCGATTTCTGCGAACAACTTATGCGCGCTGGGACCCCATGGACCTAGAGTTTTTATTAATATCAGTCGACCAGGTTTGTTTTGAGGATCAAATGTTTATGGGACCCATTGCATTAAAGCAGAGGGGCTACCGCGAAAACCGAAATTCGCAAATTGCGGGGATCTTACTCTTTTACTCCAATGAAGGCGTAATTAGAGTGACAGAGAAAAATGCCCGCAATTGACGATTTTCGGTATTGGCGGTAGCCCTACAGTACCTACCTACAAAAGTCAGAAATTATAGTCACAGTCTGACAATTGTTCTCTACTTAATAACAAAACCGATAAGTGATCGTGACACTGAACGGGAAATAACGGGAGAGGAAAATCTAGGAAAAGGTGGATGGACTGTGTGAGGGATGATATGAAATAAACGCAAGGGAATAATGAGATGACGGACGAGAGAGAGGTATGGAAGAAAAAGACATGCTGCGCCGACCCCAAATGAATGGGATAAGGGCAAGCAAATGATGATGATGATCGTGACACTGAACGGCCTTGATTTGCTGCTCGCGGCGCATACGATTGCATCAAAATTGGCCGTAGGTTGTTCCACCAATGTTTCCGGGATAGTAAAAAATGCATTTAAGAAATGTCAATGATTCAGAACATCTACTTCAAATTTGACGTCTCCTGCAGCAATGCTGCTAGAAAAGGTACTTGTTCAAGGAAATGAATATTAAAACTGACGCTTCCTGCATCAAAAGCAATGCTGCAAACTGCATTAGGTACCTACTTCAGGAAATGTAAATTTCAATACCGATCTGGATAACTGATAATTTTCGCAGCAATGCACTCTACAGCAACCCTAGAATGCTGTTGCAATTGGAATGTTACCTTTATATTTCAGGTATGCCACAGCATACATTGAGGACATGCCCCTCGACAACACATTCACGTTTCGTTTCAACGGCTTCAAGAAACAGCCCACCGACCATTACTACCGCGCGTTCCGAAACGCGAACAAGCGACTTTTTAAGGGTTGGAACTTTTGCTACGGAGATACCCCGCAGTTTAAGATGATGATGAATTTGACGGAGCAGGTTAGTTAGCAAACTATATTGCTTATAAATAATTTTAATTTAAAGGGCCAGCAGTAAGTAGGTATGTGCTTGTCTTTGGATCCTAACATAAGTATTGACGTTATATAACTTTAGTAAATGGGACAACATTATAAGAATATTAACACTGTCAATACTATCATGTTGTTCCTGTCACATGAAGTTATATAGATAATGTTATGAATATAACTGCCATTGTAGGAGCAGCAGCATAACCATTACAACAATTTTTGGCAGCTACAACTGGGTTTACCTTAAATATTAAAGGAAAAATTAAAAAAAAAACCCGCCTCTAGGAGGACTTTTCTGAACTCCGGCCCGATCGCTGCTACCAACTGAGGAGACTTAACAGAAGCGTGCGAATCTTTCCATTTCTTCCTTTATGCTTACACGCCTTACGGCCGTATTCGGACAACGTTTTTGGATGAAGAAATGTCACTTTTTACACTGACAGATCGGTATTGTATCGCTGTGAAGTCTTATAAACATTGTTCGACTACGGCCGTTGGGGACGCGCATAGCAACATCTACTCGAAAGAATGTTCTAGCTTAACAGGCTCATTAATTTTTCCTTTAATATAAAAAAAATAGTATCGTGCGCAGAAGTTAGGGATACTAATTAGTTTAAAAAAAACTGTTCATCCTCAGTTTCTGGAGCTCGAAGGAAGGAGATTCATCTTCACATTCATCGGGGATATTTCACACGACAATTTCAACTACATACAGTACGCTGACGGAGACTTGGCGACTTTTTTGAGGCATCTGATCAAACGGACCGAGGATACGCTTATCATAGTCATGGGAGACCATGGGCCCAGGTATGGAATGAGTAAACGCGTTTTCACTAGTTAAAACTAGTTTTACTACTAGTTAGATACGGAAACCAGTTGTAGCTAGGGATAACTTTCACTAAAAACGGGTTCTTATACAAGTTCAACCTGTGTTCTAAGACAAAACTTCCCACAGATACGCAGCGGTCCGCAAGAAGCATTCCCTCCGCGGCAAACTCGACGAACGCCTCCCCCTCCTCGCTATCCGCCTCCCGGACCGCCTCACGCGCGCGCGCCCTGACGCGTTAAGCGCGCTTCAAGCTAATTCGCGAGTATTGACCACTGCACATGATTTACACGCGACTATATTGGATGCAGTGGGCTTGAGGAAGCATTGGAACCCGTACAAGGTGGTGGGGGCAGATTTGAGAAGGGGACTGTCGTGGTTAGAGCCGGTAAATTTATATACATACTTACAATCATTCCGTCAAAAATTTAATTTTTAACGCAAGCTTTTATTGCTGATTGTACTTTTCGTTTAATATTCAACTAATACTCATCGAGATATTTTTGACAAACCCAAACACAATGAGGTTTCATTGTTTTATCAAAAAGTTCCTATGGAATTTCTTTGGTTTAGCCTAGCCAAGATGAAGATCGTTCATCAACAAGCGCCAAACGAAAAGTAAAAATGTACCGGGATGACTGATACTACGAAAACTCACGTAACTATTTCCATAAATTGTTTACGTTTCGATTGCCTTGGGCCTTCTTTGGCTTAGGTACCTTAGGCGGTCTTACCTGATATACGGTCTTGTCCACATTAAACTTATGTAATCTTTCAGATCCCCAACAGCCGATCCTGCAGCGAGGCCGGCATCGAGACGCACTGGTGCACCTGCCTGGTCTGGCAGAATGTCTCCGAATCCGATCCCATGTACAAAAGGGCTGCTAATGCGCTGATAGACTACATCAACAAGTTTACAGAGGATGCTGCGTAAGTTTGTATTGTACAGCTATTCAGATATAAGGGAGCGACCAAGGTGCTCAAAAATATTTTGGACTTTAGCGTCTTAAAATAGAGGCTTGGCCGCACCGATATAGCTAATAGCGTTTGTAATATCAAGGGAATCCCCTTGCCTAATTAGGGACGGATGTGTCTGCTGAATATCTCTCCATACACATACATATCCGTTTCTTATGACGTCCCTGCAAAATTTCAAACATTTCTGACATTTTGCTGGGTTATCTGGGTTATTAATTTCATAATTTCTTTAAAGGTAGACAGCACCAATTTTTACTGGCGGACTTTTTTGTCTGGCTTTATGATGGTTACTTTTTAGAAGACTACAAAGTAGATACTATTACACGATCCATGTTTTTCCAGCTTCAAATAAAGTTGGACAACTCTAGGAAAATCTTCAGTCCGTTTTTTTTGTCATCAGAACCAAGTGCGTCCCTCGCACTGTAGCGTCTATAAGTTGGGTGCTCCGACAGCGTGTCAACAACCGACTCCTCGCTTTTAATACCGCTATAGATTACGACACTTACTTGGGACGGTTCAACGCCAAAACAAAAGTCACTATAGAGAATTTTCAGATTGGAGTAAGTATTTATCCCTGTTATGTACATTATACACATTATGCTGGAATTTATTATCAGCATCCCATCTTTACCAATTTTTAAACAAGCAGATACGTCTGCGAGCGATATTCAAAACCCATCCCATCCCATCCCATCCTATCTCAACCATCCAACGCATCTACAACGCATAATATGTATATGTAGATATTGTAGATTACAATCGTTGGAAAATTGAATTTGAAATTACGTATCGTTTGGCGTTTTCCATCAACGACGGTATGCTTGGCTAGGTCCCCAAGACCTCTAGAACTGTGTCGAATGCAGTTTATACACGTTTGGAGAGCCGGTATTATGCTTATTTCCAGGGTTATTACCGGCAAAAGCGTAGTTGCCTCTAAGAAATGTACCACGTAGGAACCATTTTAGAACATTGAAATGTACTTTTGCATTCCCTTGAACCACTTTAGTAGTATTAGTATTTATGATGATTGATTATTCATGACTACAAATACTTATCAACAAGACTTAAAACCAGTATTGCGGTTACAGATCGAGTCAAGCCCAGGAGGCGCTGTATACGAAGCATCCCTGACCTACAATGTTCAAGATGACAAGTTCATAGTACAGTCGAGGGATATCTCAAGGGTCAACGCGTGAGTATCTCTTCTTCTTCGTCGAATTACTCTTGGCAGAGCAGTCGTGGTCACGTTGAACGACGAACGATTCTACGCCAGATCTCTCTGGCACATGTGTTTAGTGGGGTGTTAACTTGCGTTATCAACGCCATCTATCTGACCTTTATACACTTTATAGAACCCTAGTTAGCTTATCAATAATCGATATGTTACGCACTCGCCAAGGGTACGTATTACGTAGTTCCAGAGACAGTCCATAGGTGGCGTTGTAATTAATAATAATTAATTTTGGATAGTGAATTTGTAATGTACTGATTTCGGGACTCCCTCTGGTCGCATAACAACTTTTGTCATATTTTTAATTGTCATAACACTTTATGCATAAAATTGTAAGTCATAAAAATCTTTAATCCGAATTATTCCTGAGCATAACTGGGTTTTTGTCATAAATGAGTTATGTCATATTTTTTATAGTCATTAATTTAATTCGCATAAAATTTTAAGTCATCTGCTTGATATCCATAATTGTTTTTCGTTCGAAGTATTGCAGTGCATAGCATTAATAAAGACATAAAAAATTAATTCATATATTTAGTGTTACAAAGCATGAATAATAAATATGTATGCTTGTGAGCAACCTATGAATCAAATTTATATTAGGTACTTTGGTCATAAATGTCATAATCATAACCACACGAAGATCGTATAAAAGAGGAGATCGAAGGAGAGGAGCCTCCTGCAGTAGGAGAAACGGTTTCATAAAAGAAACTAATCATAATAAGTAGGTTAGGTTCGTTAGGTTTCTTCAGATGACCGAAGGGCAAACTACGCAGAAATAGGAGCCCCGCGTGAGCGGGGCTCCGTCGAATTAAGTGTTTGGACGGAGATTAGGCAAAAAGTTTTTTTTCGAGGAGTTGTTGAGAGGCTAAAATTAGTTTCTTAAATTATTTATGTAAACCATTATGTTTGAAAATTATTATGCTACAAAACGTTATACGTAAAAACATTATAAGTATCGATAAATATGCTTTTAGCTGGTATGACATTTGATTCATTATAATCAAAACCTATATGCACAAAAAATATATGACAATTGCTGAGTATGTCATCAAATATTATGGCTAAAAAATGATGACACAATATAATATGACTTTTCATTTGTATGCGCAATGATGATTATGACACAAGTTGTTATGCGCATCAAAGATATGACCTAAACTTGTATGCAACCCAATATTGACCCACTGATTTCACTTTTACAATATATGCCATAAGAAGCACACGTTGTTCTGACTCCAACTCCCTCAAGATCCTCTGACCTCCACCCACGTCATGGGGTGTTGGTAAGGGCTTTTATCTGATCCGTCCAACGCATTGGGGAACGTCCTCTTGACCTACAGCCATTGACCCGTCCCTGACCAACAAGTCTCTCCATACCATGCTCTCCACGACACGACACATGTCTGAAGTATCTGAGGATACTCGCTCTGACCGTAGCTGAGAGCCTCTCTTTCACCTTGAGTTCTTCAAGTATGGAGACGTGTGTATGGTCGAAATTATGCTATCACTTATTCATACACGGAATTAGCAATGTGCATTGTTGCAGAACATTCTCAAAATTTCCTATAATTTCTGGAAACTTTCATGAGAAAATTATCATGCAAGTTTCCACTGAGTAAGTGTCCGTTCAGATTAGGGATTATTACTCAATCTTCTTTGAAGGAAGAAGGAATCTGATCTTCGCTCTGATGAAAATCCTAAAGGGGGTAATGTACGCAGGGACGCGTACATATGTCAGGGCTGGCCGTGTCGGAGAATGGCTGAATTGTGCCATCTACCGCCTTCAAGAGGCGTATATCACGCCATCTTTGACATACAGAGCAAACTAGGGTGTTACGCACTCCTGAGTGGCGTTCGACGCAGTTCCACCAAGGCGTTATAAAGTGCAAACTGTTGACGACTGACTGTTTCGTTTAACATTTACGTCACTCATTGTCATCTATTTCAAGTGCCATATAAATCGAAAGTAGATAACTGGAAGAAGTTTAAGCAACGTGTAGAAAAAAATACTGCGAACTATTCATGGGATTTTTGCAGTTTACAGGCCCCAATGTGAAGGCTAACCCGTTTGCCACATGGGTAACAATATTGGCCCTATTAACGTATTATCTTGTTTTACAGATACCGCGGTGAATCGGATTGCATCCTCGACTCTCACCCACACCTCGCTCCGTACTGTTACTGCAAAGGTTGACGAACAGACTGAAGTTATGTTATATGCAAAGTTATGTGTCTCTTATTTATTAGGACGCGGGTTTCCCCTATTCCGCACCCTTTATGATGTCCATACTCACAGTTTTTTAGGGTACCGTACCCAAAGGGTAAAAACAGGATCCTATTACTAAGACTCCACTGTCCGTCTGTCTATCTGTCCGTCACCAGACTGTTTCTCATAAACCGTGATATCTAGACAGTTGAAATTTTCACAGACTCCACTGTCCGTCTGTCTATCTGTCCGTCACCAGACTGTTTCTCATAAACCGTGATATCTAGACAGTTGAAATTTTCACAGATGATGTATTTCTGTTGCCGCTATAACAACAAATACTAAAAAGTATGGAGTCCTCGGTGGGCGAGTCCGACTTGTCCAGTTATTTCATTATTTAGGGTCGATACAGACAGACTGCAACCCGACGGCATTTTTTATGGGAACCACACTGAACGCCAACTTTTTTGAAATTGCAATTCGTCTGTACCGGGTCTTAGATATTTTTTATATAGGTAGTTTAAGTTGTATGGATGGCAAATAATGTGTTCGACGGAAAACGATGCCAAATAATAAATAAGCTTTTCTAGTTATTGGGGACTCGATCCCCATTTATTTATTTAATCAACCGGCAGTGCCATTACGCAATAATTTAATATAATAAGGTTAGGTGGGATAAGGTAAGACGAAAAAGAGCGTTTTCCAAAAAAAAATACATTTCATTCATGTCTTCAAAATATTGACTTCTTGGGCTCATTTCACTCAGAATCATTTGTACATTCACGCCTCACACAAGAAAAAGTGTCCTGAAGTTTTGTATGAAAAAATATTTTTCTAGTGCGTCACGTTCATACAAAGTAATGCCCTCTCACCAAATTCAAGGGACGCATTGAAGACCTTGTGAACCTCAGTGAAAGGGCCATTGAGTATCTGAAGAGTGCAATCCTCAATCTCTAGATTAATAATTAAATTGAATCCAGTAACTGTAAAGCCATACGATAAATAAATAAATACAAATAAAAAAATTATACATAAGTACAAAAATGTGACGATCTGGAAAGGAAATCTTGGTACACATTTTTTCATGTATGAGGCGTGAATGTACAAATGATTCTGAGTAAAATGAGCCCAAGAAGTCAATATTTTGAAGACATGAATGAAATGTGAATTTTTTTTTGGACAACGCTCAAATAGTTTATTTTGCTCGGAGCAAGACAAACAGTGCGAGGACTCCATACAAATGTTTATCCTGCCCCGGTAATAGTCTTACCCCATCTTACCTTACAATCGGCATTGTTATTTTATGTGAGGGAGATTCTCATTTTATCTCAGTGAAATGATTTTCATATCACAAAAAAAAGCTGGGTGCGTAGCCAACATACCAATCGTTTACGCTCCGTAGCTAACGAAACGCAACTGTCACTGTCACACTAGTATAGAGGAGTGATAGAGAGACACAAAGCGTTTCGTTGCCGTAGCGCAAGCGATTGTCACTTTGGCTAGGCACTCTGGTAGCCTAGCGGTAAGAGCGTGTGACTTTCAATTCGGAGGTCGCGGGCTCAAACCCCGGCTGATACCGATGAGTTTTTAGGAACGTATGTACGATGTATCATTTGATATTTGCTAGCCTCTAGAAAGAAAAGTACGGTCAGCAATAAATGCTTTTGACAAAAAAACTTAGTACCTACTAATTGAAAGTAAAGTTGGATAGTTCTAAGTATATTTATTTTGAACTCATATTGCTAGCGAGTACAAAGTATTTTTATATGAATAAATGTTGAATTATATTTAGTATAAATAATAAATAAATATTTGGGGACAATGTTACAGGGATAGATCAACTTAGCCCTAAACAAACGGCCTGATTCTAATTTTAATAAACGTAAAAATTAAATCTGTATACGATATTTTTGTTTAAAGAAAACGTCATTTTGACACCAGTCCGATCCATATTATCGTGTCGAGATCAAATTTTTGACGTTTATTAAAATTAGAATCAGGCCGTACAGGCAATATGGGTACAGTTAAAAAAAATTCAGGGAAAATTCCTATATCCTCAAATTAATATAAGTAGATTAAGTACGAGGTATGATAAACTGTAAAGAAATCTCAAAAATAGTAAATTTTTGTAAATAAACTATAGAAAATTAAAAAAGACTAAATATAGGGAGTCTCGGTACCGAAAACTATTTCGTACCTTTTGGCATCGAGACCCGAGAGTCTCGAGTTTCGGGCCAAGACCCGTGGGGTTCGAACTCGTCTACACTATTAAAGGAATTTTAGGAATTTTGGAAAAAAATAGCAGACGCCACCGGGCCCACCGGTGATCGTAGAGCTGGCAGCTTCCTCGCACACAGAATAAGTACTGCCATACAGCGAGGAAATGCTGCCAGCATCTACGGCACCATGCCGCAGGGGAATAGTTTCTATTCATTTACTTTTAAGAGTAGTTTTATTTTTTTAGATTTAGGTTTTAAGTTTTATAAGTTAGTTACTTAATGTTGTTACTTATTTGTTATTTCCTTAATAAAGCACTTTTAATGTTAACTATATGTAGACATATTTTTACTACTTACAAAATATCTCAAATTTTTGAAAAGTACATAAATTGTAAGTGTCAGAATATTTAAGTTGTTTTAATGAATTGCCATTGTTCAGTTAAAAATACGACGGCTAGAGTGACATATGTGATGAATGATGATGTTAAATTTAGGTACTTATAACCTTAACCTCTAGCCGCCCATACGTCAAACCTTGCCAAGCAAAATGAAATTTTATTTTGTCAACACAAAGTTCAAATTAGAATGGAACAGGAGACCTTTTTATAGGTCTCTGGGCGGCTAGAGGTTAAAACGCCAAATTGCCTAAAATAGTAGTGAGATGACAACTGTCACTGTACCCTTCGTATTTGAAAAATACGAGTACTATAAGTACTTTAGGTACTTTAATATTAAATAAGTACTTATTTAATTATTGATATTAAATGTGGCATATTATTATAACTTAAGAGTCATTATAAGGTAAACTTGAGTATTACAGTTTTAGTTAGAAACAATAAATTAATTCAGTTTAACATAACGTTATAATTTTTTTGCATAACGTTACGTTACGTCAACGTGTGACATTGTTTTTTAAATAAGTCGTCGGGTGAGAATACGTTTGTGCCATACGCCACTTACATGGTTTACAGGAGAGCGAAAAGAAGCAAAAAAAATATTTCTCGGAAAGTTTTACATTTAGGAAATATTGAACGTATATATCATTTAGGCAAATATGTTTACTATTTATATTACCAAATAAATATTGTGAATACAGTGGTAATAATGTAATAAAAGCATTTTTATTTTTGCCATATCCGTTTTGATGAGTAAATGTTAAACGTATAATGTATGACATGACACAAAAGTTGTGGATATGTCACACTTTTGTGATAATTTTCTGTTGACAGAGTGTAATTATCCTATAGTAAATTGCGGATATGGCACAACATTTTTCAAAAATCGTTCTTTTCAAAAACCGATTAGTGTTAATTATAGCATATTTTTTGTTATTTTAGGAATCATTAAAAAACGATTTTCTCAAAAATGGATATGGCACAAACGTATTCTCAGCCGACGAAGTATGTATTAAGTTTTTTAATGAGAAATGACAACGGTAATGGCCTGTCGTAACGTTATCGTTTCTTACCTAACGTTAACATTTAAACTGCCAAGATATTTTTACAATACAAAAAAGCTTCATAAATGACTATTATTACTAAAGATTCATTCAACTTTTGACAACCAGAGTTACGACTTAAATCTACCTCCTAGTTTGACAGCTGAAATAAATGGCGCTGTACTGCACCATATGTTTTGTGATCACTACATTGTTAAATGGTGACTAGGTATTTGACAATGAGTTACTGTAGTAGGAGCGCCATTTTCATCAGCTGTCAAATTCCAAGCACGAATTTGTCTTTGATTTTACCGATTTTATACAATTGATGTATCTTTGGTTTCGTTAAAATAATGCATAACAATATTAAAATCAATATAAAGAATGGCTGTTTTTCGGAACTTATGTACGAAATATCATTTCATATTTACCAGTCGCTTTCCGCTGAAGGAAAACATCGTGAGGAAACCGGAGTAATCCCAATAAGACCTTGTTTACTCTCTGGGTTGGAAGGTCAGGCTCCAATTTCACCACGGTGACAGGTGCGACAATTGTAAAACATCACTGTTGCTGACGTCACAGGCATCCATGGGCTACGGTTACCGCTTACCATCGGGCGGACCGTATTCCTGTTTGCCACCATCATTGTTTTATTAAAAAAAACTTTATTATATCGGAAAAAAACAGATATTTCTCTTGCTAAGTTTATGACAATTGTCACAAGAAACACTACAATTGTCACGAAATTCCGACATATAACTCATTACCTGTCAAGAATTACCTACAATTCTTCTAAATCTTGACAATTGTCAGAAACTACGCAAAAGAAATATCTGTTTTATTCCGATACAATAAAGTTTTTTTTTAAATAATACAATGATGGTGGCAAACAGGAATACGGCCCGCCCGATGGTAAGTGGTAACCGTAGCCCATGGATGCCTGTGACGTCAGCAACAGTGATTTTACAATTGTCGCGCCTGTCACCGTGGTGAAATTGGGGCCAGATGGCAGTCGCTTTCGTAAAAATTAGTGCCTACGCCAATTCTTGGGATTAGTTGTCAAGCGGACCCCAGGCTCCCATGAGCCGTGGCAAAATGCCGGGACAACGCGAGGAAGATGATAGAGAATGACTGTATTATTGTCATTGTATTGTACAAACAGCAACACTCTTAACTGTCCATCTATGGACCTTATTACAAAAGGCATAAGGCATAAGGTCATGGACAGTTAACAGTGTGGGCGACGCTACATGGTACATTATTGTTTAAATTGCGTAATATTAAATAAAGAAAGGACGCTTACCACGAGGAATTTAGTACATTGGCTCACCTGTTCCTATCTCTATAATATTGAACGCGCGTTGCTGTACACTGTACAGTCACAATACTACCGTACAGAAAATTCACTCGTTCACAAAAGTCACATTTAGGTATAAAATTATACCTATACTCGCCGCCTGCAAGCAAAATTGAAACTTATATACCTACGTAACCGCGCACGAACCGTGAATCTTCCTTGCGCGCCGCAGTTTTATGACCGAGCTGCGAGTTTGAAAGTGTTGAAACTTGACAAGTTTTTGTACCTACACCTGCCGATTTATTATTTTTAAGATTAATATTGTAGGAATTACAAACGTTGATTCTGTAAACATAATTTTGTTATCCGGATATAAGTATGTCTGATTCTTACGGAAGTAGGTAGGTATGCCACAGCCGTATTCCTTTGAAAATATGTCGGTTAGTTCCTAATATTGTTTCTGGGCAACCAATAATCATTTTAAATTGGTCTAAAGCGCTTTAGTTTTAAACAAACAAAACGAATTAGTTGTCGAATTTGATTACTTAGTATTTGTTATGTTTTAAAGTTTAAATTCACCTTTCAATATCGTCCGGAATTTAATAAAATGTTATTTCTGCTTCCTTGTTCTTCAGACATCCGTAAACAGAACAATATCTTTTATACGGATTAGATCGAGATATAGGTTTCGAAGCCATTGTGTATTTTAAATTTTGCGCGAGCGCCACGTGACACGACGATCATGCGAGCCGAGCGGCACGCGGCAGCCCACTGCCACTGCCCATAGTCTAAATAAAACATGGTCTTCCATTCCCAGAGTGACACGGGACTACGTCACAACAACATGGCCGCTATATATAGCGCTATCGCATATTATCATATAGCGCTGTCGCATGATGACGTAAGCCCGTGTCAGTTAGGTGACCTAGAAAAGACGGGAATGTAGTACCAGGCGGAGTATATTATTATACCATGCCACTGCCATACGCCGGCCCGGGCGGCGCGCCGGTCAAATGTACCTACCTAAACTGCGTAGTGACACCCCCCTGGTAGTCATCGACCGCCGGCATCATGGGCGGGACGGCAATATAATAAATTACGCGCGTACGATAGAGATAGGAACAACAGGGTCAATGTACGAAATTCCTTGTTCTAAGCATCATTTCTTTAAAACGTTGATGTTTAGATGATCTCTAATTTGTATGGTTCACTCTTGCATTTGTCTTGCAGTTTAAGTACCTAGTATTACGCATTATAAATTTCATGATAAATAAAATGATTTTCTTAATAAGTAAGTACATAATATTTGTTTTTATCCAACTATACAGCGAATGAGAAAACATTGATAACCGAGAAGGCAGGGAAGCACGGCGATGATACAGCGCAAGTAAAACCCGTTATACGTTATAAACATAACGTTACAATGATAACGTTTTAAACGGCATGTGTGTGTAATGACATCAGCGTTTAGCGTACGCGTTGTTGTCGATATGGACTTATTGATGTTGCCATAATCTAAAAACTATAAGCTGACTATTATTATAAAAAATATGTATGTAGGTGTTATGGATAACTAGCTTTTGCCCGCCACCGAAAGAAACCTCGTAAGCGCCGTATTACTCATGGCACTTACGCGTTTAAGTCGCGAGACTCGCGCTCCGCTTCTATGGTTTGTTGTCAAAACAATATCAACTCATGGCGCAAAATAATGGGTCTGTGTGCCGGTTCTATACGTTAGCAATAATAGTTGAATACATTCCCATGATTAAAACATCATTCTGACGTTCTGTGTACGTTCGAATTGGCCTGAGAATCTCGTATCATCACATTCACCATTGATTAGATAATAAGGCTGCCAGTAGATGGAGCTTGATTGCCTAATCAATCAAAGATGGCTCGTTAGTCAATAGTACAGTGAGTAGTAAGTGACAAACAGGAATGCTTAGACAAAGCATAGACAGAGTAAGTTTAGAGTACTCTCTCCATGCATCACTTACCTTACTTAATAAATAATTACTTGTATGGGAGGTACAAAAGAAAAGGTATTGTAGAAAAGGTTCAGGTCGTGTCATACCAGAAGGTTTAGGAGTTGGTAGAGGGCAGGACGAGTTGGAGGTTGCTCCATCGACACGCTGTTAAATATAAAGAAGAAGATGGGAGGTATAGTAAAACGTATCCATACTTCCATACTACACTATACCCATACTAATATTCGTATAAGACGAATAAAGTCTAAGGAAAAAACGTGCCTCGGAATTCAAGTAAAATTCATTCTCGAATAAATGGCGCAGACACCTTTAGCCTATCCTCGGCTAGATGGCGTGACGACACCGTTTCATATTTAACAATTTTAACACATAGATATCAGTGAATGAACATGGATAAAAATGATATAAAAATAATAAAATAATTTATCCATATATATAGATTTTTTGATAACTTTATACGTTTTCATTTTGAGTTTTAGTCGTGTGTCGATAGATGGCAGTAAATTTACAGTGACTACAAAATTTACAATGACAGGACCCCTCTATAGTATCTATTCTTTTTGCTAATATTATAAATTTAATGCGAAAGTGTGTCTGTCCGTCTATTACCTCTTCACGCTTAAACACCTTAAACCGCTGTTTGAGTCCCGGGAAAAGACGTAGGATAGTTTTTATGTCGGAAATCATCTCTAAAAGAGAGTGAAAAGGGGGGTGGAGTTGAGAGTTTTTAAATTGCTTGATAATTGATGTAAGCAATTAAATTTATGCTCAAATTGAATGACTGCTATTACAGTTTATACAGGCACTATATCTGGGGGCACGGCAGTGCCCCCGCCAAGTCGAGCAAAACAAAGACGCACGGCCGTACCATCCTTTTCCCGAAGCGATTCAGGCGATTTTCGACGTCCTGTAATTTTGTGCTGGCTAAAGCTAGAACCCTGAATTTTCAGTGACATATAGGGCTTAACATGCTTTAAGATATATTCTCAAAAATATTCAATTTGAACTTGTAGTTTAAGAATTATTGTACGTCAAAGTTCCTTAGTTTCGACACTGACACACTCATTCACTCACTCACGATCATCATAATTCTAAGGTACTTCTAGCATACCCACAAGCTTCTAATTTTAAACATAAGTAGTTTTCAACTTATCAAGCCATAGGAAACCTAAAAATATTACAATATCAGTCACGTTTTAAAGATGTAAGAACTGCATAAGTAAGTTTGTAGTCCCATATAAATATATGGTATTACAAAGTTACTGTTGCAGTTCCAACAAAAGGTCTGTGATGTACGATGTGAGTATGAAGATGTGTATATGTAGTTATTATATGTGTATAGTACGAGTAGGTATGGTATGGCTATCAGTATGGTAAAGATATGAATAAGGAATAGGTATGAGTGCGGGTATGGTGTGGGAGTTGTATATAGTATGGGTAAGTACTTGGGTATTGAGTATTGTATGAGTACAAGTATAGTTTGGTATGGCCATGAGTATCGTATTGGTATGAGTACGAGTATAGTGCGGGATGGGTATGAATATGAGCTTTGATAAAAGTGGTAGCTGACGTACAAGAAGTGACCCGAAAAGAAGGACTACCTACAAAAAGAGATGAGATCCCATCAAAAATATTAAGTACATGTAAAAAGATGCAAGTCTCGCAATGCAATTCTTCTACTACAAAAAAGTTTTGAGATGTTATGTGAAACCAAGTCGGTTATTTTAGTCAGTGCCAGGGCGTGTTAAACCGTATCAATATCTATCTTTAATTCTTAATACATATAATGACATGGCAATCGCACATATTGCTTTACTCGTACCGTAATCGTAAATATGTATATTATTATAACGCCCAAACTGCATGCGAGTAGCGCGCTAGCGTTACGTTTAATTATTTTTATTAGTAGACAATGATCCTTGTGTCATCATGCAGCCGTGCGATGGCCAAGTCATTATACGTATTAAAAATTAAAGATAGATATTGATACGGTTTAACACCCCCTGGCACTGACTAAAATAACCGACTTGGTTTCACATAACATCTCAAAACATTTTTGTAGTAGAAGAATTGCATTGCGAGACTTGCATCTTTTTACATGTAAAGTTTTTGATGGGATTTACACTAGCTGCTGTTACTGATTCCACGCAGACGAAGTCGCGGTCAAAAGCTAGTTATTATTAAGTCTTAAACTCGCTTATAGGTATGTTAATACTGATTACCTAAGCTTAAATTTTATTACAACAAGTTTTCGCAAAGTTCGCTTATAGGTAACTTATTATAAATGAGTTTTTATACTTACGGAGTGAGCACTCTTAACTTATTTCTCCGAAACTTGTTTCTTCGAAAAGAAACGCGCAAACGACAGCTAATATCTAATATCTATATCTAATATAAAATATCCAATATCATTTTGATATCGGTTTGATCTCAGTGCACGTTCGAATTGACCTGGACGTCTGCTTTGTTACTATTTCAGTTTTGTATCAAATTCAGTGTCAGAATCTTGCATTGTAATCTGTTCTGCATTCACCATTTAGGTAATTAAATAACAATGCTCCCAGCAGATAGCTTGATTACTTAATCAAAGATGGCTCGTTAGTCAATAGTCAACCACATTGTTACGTCAAAGAGCAAAGCTTAGACATTAGACAGGCATCGTCCACACTGTTAATAGGTTAGTTTCCTGGATATTAGACATGGGCAAGCTTCGAGTTACATTCAAGAAATGTAAACTGAGTAGTGCGATTTGCCTTCCAATGGGGTTGGCAACTGTCATGGCTCCTTTTCACGAATGGCCAACGCCGGCCAATCCAAGGGACGCAGCCATGCGGTAGACTGAGATAGCAATTTCACTTGCTCCCTCTAATGCATAAATGCGTCCCTTGGATTGGCCGGCGTTGGCCATTCGTGTAGAGGAGCCATCAAAGGTTTGCATAGATGGCGCCATCAACATCATAGCTAGCCCCTTTTTCTATGAGATTTGTCTTAAATGCCTGGCATCCAGGGCATAAAATTCCATTAAAAAAATTAAAAAATTGACACAATTCTAGGGATTATCAGGGCAAGCTATGCTGGCGTCATCTGCTAAATATTTCGACCGGCCAACCCCATTGCTGAGAAAAATTCACACTAAAGACAAGCGAAATACCATTTTTTTTTATTCGCCAGCCAGCGTGCGCGGTAGCTCTGCACCATGCAGATTTACCATGTTACAATGTCTGTATCTGAACAATACCAGGCGTGGCTCACTCCGCGATTTCGTCGCTTTGCTACAGGTAGCTAAAAGTACATCCGTTCGGCACCAATTTTGGGGTTTGCCATAATTCTGTGACACAGTCGCACTTCTCACTCACTACATACTCCACTCTGTAATGACGACACAAATAGGTACATAGAAAATGACACATGTCAAAAACAAATCTTGCACACCTCGATCTCTTTTTGTGTACGGATACGGATGAGTCACAACACGCACCGCGCTAATTGTGTGCATGCCCAGTTGGGCATGTGCTTCGGCAGAGGGCGAATAGTGCGAATGCCTACTCTCTTCCCGGCGTTGCTCGAAGTGGCACACCGATGTAAGGAACTCTCTCTAGCATTTGTCAATCTGTCGAATAAATGCAAGTTTTGCAACAAGCTTACTCTATAAACTGCCTCCACTGGCTCAAAGTGCAGGCCGTGAAATCGGATTTGTCTGAGAACACTTCAGGCAATCAGTCGGCCGACTAGTTGAGGTGTTTGTTTACTAGCTTTTAATACTAGTGATGTGACTAGTATAAGTAGCGTTTCTCATACACGTTTTTCGAATGTAACAAACCGTTGATAATTAGTTCAGTTTTTTTTAATGAGGTTGGCAACTGTCAAAGGTTTGCATAGATGGCGCCATCATAGCTGGCTCCTTTTTCTATGAGATTTGGCTTAAAGGGCTGGCATCCAGGGTATAAAATTCCATTAACAAGGGATTCTAAAGCGATAGCTGAACTTTACAATGAGCCAAGTGGGTAACCTGGCGTTGACACCAGAGGGCCTACCGCGAACCAAGTTCGACGTGTTGCCTCTCTGTCGCACTTGTTGATTCGTACGTAAGTGTGACAGGGAGGCAACACGTCGAACGTGGTTCGCGCCCTGAGAATGGTGGTGCAACTCGTATCCAGATTAATTCTTCATTATCCGCACACTTCCACGTTAGTTTACTGCAAAATAAGCTATCAGAATTACACTTTAATCAATCAATCAATCAATCAATTTATTTAATTCAGACCATGTCCATAGTGTTAGTATACATTCCCTTAATATTATGTTAATTACTTAAACCTATACTAAATTATAACAAAATTAACAAATTATACAAAATTATAACAACTTATATACTAACCCCCTTATTCATAAAACTTTACGGGCCTGATTTAGTTAAATCATCTTTTATCCCTTTCTTACAAATACATAAGTCAAAATGACAGATAAGGCCAAACGATTATTAGCTAATTGAGATTTGTAGCGCGTTTATGAATAAGGGCCTAAGCCTCTGGAACCCATATGCACATCGTCCCAGTGTTTCCAGAAGGCGCAAGCAGGTGACTCTAACACTAGGCGCAGATGACTGTTGGAACTGTCACGCACGCGACGCATCAGGGAGGTAGTTCTCTTGTGTATTATCGCACCGAAGCAGTCAGTGTGCGCCTCCGCGAACATACCGGACGCGCTGCAAAAACGAGGCAGTCCCAACAGCATCCTGATCCCATTGTTGTACTGGACACGCAGGGCATTGAAGGCTCTTTTAGTATAATTAAGCAACGTTAACGAGCAAAAAACAAAGAAATTTATCACGAGGCGATGTCACCAAGATGGCGGTCGACAGGCTACCTTCCATTGATAATCGTTTGTCCATAACCGTCATTTTGACATTTATTATTGCTAGAAAAAGACAAAATTGTACAAAGGTTTGTAAGAAGTTGCTAATAGAATGTATAAGATTGCTTGTCAACGACCAATAGCGCAACGGAAATCAGAATGATGTTAAGTGTCATTGCAGGTAAAATTCAAATAATAGGGGATATTACTGCAATGTTCTGCCGCCAGAGTGCAGCACTACCGACTCAGTAAATTCATAGACTAACTTATACATACTGTGCCTTAAACTGTTTTTGACATGTTTTCACAGACAATAAAATATGACATTGATGCATCAAGGCGGTTTGTTAACAAGGGCCTACCGGTAAACGCGAAAATCAAATTTAGTTTTCTGCCTCTTTATCGCTCGAATATGCAAGAGTGATAGAGAGACTAGATAACGAAATTTCGATTTTCTTATTTCGCGGTAGGCCATGTGTCAATGTGGCTTGTTTACTGTATGTGCCACAAAGGTGCCACCTACGCAGAGCTTTGCCTAATATTCCCTATTGAGTTTGTAAATATAAACTGACTAGCTGTGCCCGCGGCTCCGCCCGCGTGGAATTCGGTCTGTGTCAGTAAGCGGCTAATTTCTAATCCTAATTTCTCTCCCTCTCCCCTGGAGGCGGAACTTGAAGTAAAGTTGACAGATGGATATGCTAGAGGATTGTAGTCCAGATAAAATATTTTACAGTTACCACTAAATAAAACTACACTCCAAAATCAATACTTTTTTTCGCCCTTATTAAAATTTTACACGTGATTTAAACGACAGAGTAGTAGGTGTACCTATATCGGACGATACAGTAAGGTATACGCGCGCGAGCGAAAGCGTAGCGGCCTGCCTGGCTAGCTAGAGCGCCACTCACCGTGGTCTTCTTCAGACTCCTGAGGAAGACCACGTGCCCCTTGTAACCCCAATGCGTTGCGAGACTTTCGCGAATGATTCGATTTTTTTCGGGAAGGCATGGAAATGCGTATAAAATGCGAGTCCCAAATCGTTTGACTCCGCAAACGACCAGTACCGGATTAAGATATTTTGATGCCCTAAGCATTTCTAGACCATGGTGCCCCCTCTCCCTAGGGTCATCAAGATTACATTGTTTTTTTTTGGTAAATTGACGTTCATTGCCGCATTACAGCTGAGAATGGAAATCAGTCACATCATTTTATCACGAAAATTGACAGTGCCGCAGCAGTAACGTTGCAACAGAGTATCTAAAGCTGCAGCAGTCGCCACCCGAATTTTACCTTTATCATATCTCAGAATGTTATAGAAAGCGCGAGCGAAGCGAGCGCGAAAATTTTTCGATATAAAAATGCAATTTGATAGACAGTTGTACATTTTAACTTTTAGTATGGAAATCAGTCACATCATTTTATCACGAAAATTGACAGTGCTGCAGCTGCAAAATTTTTCGATATAAAACGCAATTTGATAGACAGTTGTACATTTTTACTTTTAGTATGGAAATCAGTCACATCATTTTATCACGAAAGTTGACAGTGCTGCAGCAGTAAATTTGCAACAGAGTAATACTGCTGCAGTCGCCACCCGAATGTCACCTTTATCATGCCTTAGAAAGTTATTGAAAACGCGAGCGAAGCAAGTGCTTATTTTGCGTAAAAGGGCTAATCCGGCATTGCAAATGCCAGAGGTCAATGCTTTTTTTTTTCGATACGTATGAATATGGATTTGATATGGATGCGATATAATTGCGATTAGGTATAATTCATGACGGAGAAAATTTATAATTTTAAATAATTATGCAATTATACGCGTGTTGATATGTGTGTTTATTTTACCACTACGTAACTATGTAAACTCATTTTTAGTTTTCTTGATTACTTAATGTTTACTCAGTTCCCCAAAAGATGGCAATGTGCAATGAGGGGCAATTAATTTACTGTCGTTTAATTTTGTTGTATTATTAAATCAACATAATTATTCAATTAAATTTGTTGATATCCATACCCCCTCTTCTAAACTTAGAGTTAATTAACTCCTTAATTAAATCCTTCCTCGGTGGCTTATTCATGTCATCACGTATTAAATTCAGCGGCATCTGTTAGTTTACCAGGGTAATCTATAGTGGTAGCACATATTTGAAAAAAGTTTGCCCCTCCTTCCTAAGTAGCGCCATAAGATTCAGGGGCAAACTTAAGTCAATCGAGTGTTGTGGCTACCCCCCCCCTTTTAGGGGTTGAATTTTTATAGCCTATAACCTGGCCGGGGATGTTCTTGACAGATTAGTAAAGTTTGCATCAAAATCCGTTCAGCCGTTTTCACGTGATGCGCGTTCAAATAAACAGACAAACAGATAAACAGATAAACAGACAAACAGACAAAAATTCTAAAAACTGTTGGAACGTGTTCTGTTATCGATTCTAAGTATCCCCAGCCAACTTTTTTTCGAATATCTTCCATGTACAGACTTTCGACCCTCTTCAGCTTTATTATATGTATAGATTTGACTAGTGGTTTCCGCAGCACTACCTCTTACCTAGGCAACTAGATTTAGTGCAGTATTTGATTGTGGGCGGATGTTTTACCTAAGTTACAAATTAAGCAAAAGTTTAGACTTGCTGGAATTTGCTACAGTGGCGTACCATGTTGGAGTTGTTTCTTGAATTTAGTACTTATTGGTTTAGTTTAGTTTAGTGCTTAGACAAAGGGATGAAAGCGAAATGCCTGTTCTGTACATATAACTAGTTTATAATTATTATTGATCCTATTTTAGAACCAGCGCCGTGTCTTACACTGCTTATCTGAATCGGGCTGCTGAGTCGGGACCATTTCCTGGCTATTTACTTGTTCTGTTATGTAATGATATGTGTTGTAATGTTAAGTGTAAATTTTAATTTTCGTTCTTCTTTTTTTCTCTTTTGTCTGTTACCAATTTTTTATGCCACGAATAAACTATTTCTATTTCTATTTCTTATGCTGAGCGGCATCCTATTTTGTGTACGTTTCTTTACTTATTTAATTTGCTGTACCTAATGTTTGTTTTTACGCCAAATAAACATTTTCTATTCTATTCTATTTTATATTAACGGAAACATATCAACGTGTCTTGCTATTTCAGTCAGTCAAAAATTACTGACTTTGACTGAACTAGCACGAGCAAATACGACCGTTTCCGAGATAATACGATGGAAAGCAAATATGCACTACATCTGGAGCGAAATAAGTAACACGTAGACGGCCCGATTCGACGTTAGTTAATAGATCTAGAAACGATATGGATTAGATATGTCAATGTCAACTGTGACGTTTCTTCGAACAAAAACGTCAAACAAACTCCCTATGTTAATCGATAGATAATCTGCTTAACTTCAAATTTGCATTCAAGTAATTAGAATTTTCCGTATAGTTTTCACATTATTGTACTTTTAGTAAAAATGGAATTTGACCAATAGTATCCAACCTATCTATCTCTCTGGTCGGTCCCTCATTACTGAGGATCGTGGTCACTGGAACCCCTCAAATAAACAATCTGTCTCCATCGGTTGCGGTCCAAAGTAGCCCCTCACTACTGATGTAGCTTGGAAGAGGCGGTGGCTTCCTTTATTTGGTCAGACCAACGTGTTAGCGATCGGCCTCGTGTTCTCTTGCCTTCGAACCTATAGAGTCCTTGTCCAACCTATAGGACATTATTCATCATCATCATCATCATTATCATCATCATCAGGCTATAGTAGTCCACTGCTGGTCATAGTCCTCCCCTAAAGAGCGCCATAGCGCCCTGTCCTCAGCTTGCCGCATCCAGCATCTGCCTGCAGTCTTTCGCAGATCGTCATCCCACCTCACCTGGTCGGAGGGCGTCCTACACTACGTTTGCCGAGTCGCGGTCTCCACTTAAGAACACGTTTACCCCAGCGGTTGTCGGTTCTTCGTGCGATATGGCCAGCCCACTGCCACACTATACATACATACACACACTATACATACTAGGACATTATTAACTAGGGGGATTTCTAGAGTTAACCAAGTGTTATATGTTTCATCCCTAATTTTATTATTTGAAAAATGTTTTGAATTGTTTGTAAATATTTAAATTTGAAAATAAGGGCCATAAATTTAAAATCACAGTTTACTTATACTGTTACAAATTGCACTTTAAACTTATATCACGTTTTGAACTGCAGTTACGTGTAAATAAACAGACACCGATGGAACAGTCGTTGGAAATTCGAATATCACAAAAAAAACACGGAATCATATCAAAACCCCAACTCAGTGAGTATGAAACGCATAACGAAGTTACCTAGCGGAGGTAAACTCGTTACTGCGACTCACCAACTGTGACAAATGGCTTTAAAAATGTATGAGTTTCGGTTTCGAGCGGTAATTCGCGAGTTTTTGTGTTAGCTGTTGCGAGATAATTATATTTCTATGGTACATGGTAATTATAAAACTGTAACCCTTATAAGGGAAGAATAGCTACTGACAATAGACAGGTACTTTTTTGATGAAATTTGCATTTCGGGAGATCTTAACTAGATACAGTACGTACCGTAAACCGGGGATACTTTGATCAATTTTAGAGTTTGGGACCATTTTTTGACGATCCTAATATACGTAAAAATATGAAATAAAAATATAATAATCGGTTTTTTCTCTTCTTTTAGCCTGCCAAATAAAAAAAAATTAGGACTTATAATTTTTTCAGAAAAAAATAAAAACAACGTGATCAAAGTTATATTGAGAATGGGGTTACTTTGAAACCACAACTTTTTTTGCTGACAATCTAAAGTATACCCGCTAATAAGCCCATAAAAATAAAAAAATAAAAATTTGTTAAGTGCTTTTTAAGTTATATATATTTTTAAATTGTGGGGTTACTTTGATAACATACCAAATGATACAAATTAATAACTTTAAGCGCTTATTAGATCATTTACTATAAATAACGTAGGGGTTTAACTTATCATCGCACTTAGCAACAAATTTTTGAATTGCAAGCTTTTCCGTTTCAGTAAATTTGGTCTGTGCCTTTGATATGTTGCCTTTATACTTATTGTATAAAGTTCTATATAAATAATTGTATGCTTTCCATGGCGCACGAATAGATTTTAAGCCCGCCACTATTTTTTCAAGTGCATCATTGAGTTGTTCTTCTTGGTATTTTTTGTAGTCTCGTTACTCGATTTTTTTTGGTAATCTCTGGCATTGTTTCTATAAAAGAATATGCATTATTATTTATTGTAGAATTAATACCCTGGTGGTCTGGTGGCCTCACGCACGTATGATAATAAACCTAAATCAAAGCCGCAGGATAAAATATAGCCAATTTCCACCCAGAAAGTTAATTCCATACAATAAAAAAGGGTAAAAGAATGTTTTAAATCCGATAAGCAGTTCCGGAGATCAACTCCTACATACAAGCTTATAATTTTACATCCTCTTTCTCTTGCACTGACTCAAACGATACTTATTTATTATATAACTATTGAAAAATATACATTAAAAAATCGTAAGCTGCCAAAATAATTCATGGTGTTACTTTAATATTTTGATCAATTTCACCACGTATAAGTGACCAAAGACACCCCGACCCATGGATTCCCCGGCTACGTGCGCATGTGTAGGTTGTCGAATTCGGGTATTTTTTTATAAAGTCACGATTAACCTAAGACACTATAAAATTACATGTTTAATACATTTGGCACAAATACAGTCAAAGTTTTTCAACCAAGAAAACCAGGAAGAAAAGCGTACCCGCCATTAATTTTTTTTTCTACACGATATATTAATAATTACACTCGCATCCGATTACTACGTGGTTAAGCAACTATCAGTGTTGCCAATAAAGAAAAAATAACTGCGAAGGTATTTTTCAATTCGTTAAAACAAGCACTTTAGTAGCGGAGGGAAGTTGTTATCAAAGTCGACCCGCAAATCAAAGTAACCCCGGTTTACGGTAACGAAATCGCACGGGATATTCACAGCCAAAGCGCAAAGTTTATACAATGACGGCCTGATTCTAATTTTAATAAACGTCGAAAATTAGATCTCGATACGATATGGATCGGATCTGTCAGTGTCAAAAGTGATTTTTGAAGTGAAAACTTCTTTAGCGGCGCTGTGCACTTTTTGTGACGGGGAAAAAATGTAACAGGTGTCACGTGACCGTAAGATTTGTAAGACGTAAGAGGGACACGTGACCTGATCGAAAAACTGTTACAATGTCATTGAGTTTTTCTTTATAGATTTAAATGCCATCTAGTGAGTTTACCTCTAACTGGTACTAATATAACTCGAGTACTAACAGTGATGTGCTTAGGGGTTTCAAGTAATGCGACGAAATAACGCTAGATGGCGTTAACCTCAATTATACATAGTGCTGCAGACATTTTGCACTAGTCATTGAGTTTCCACTTCTGCCGGCACTCCCGGAGTGCAAGCCGTTGTTTTTTTTTTTTGTTTGAAGAAACCTAGCTCTGATTCTAATTTTAATAAACGTCAAAAGTTAGATCTCGATATGGATCGGGTCTGTCAGTGTCAAAAGTATCACATGACGTTTCTTTAAACAAAAATTCACTTTTGACACTGACATATCCGATCCATATCGTATCCAGATCAAATTTATGAAGTTTATTAAAATTAGAATCAGGCCGAAAGAAACAATTGAATCGCGTTACGAACTGACTTACTCGTACGACACCTAAACGTACAGTAAACATTCATATCATAACATTTCCACATTTATTTACTCAACCTCTTATTTTACGACACACTTTATACTACAACAAACCTTATTTTCAACACAATAAAGTTTATATTCGAGTAGGGGATAGCGAAGCCATAAGATGTAGATAGGTTTCTAGACCTTTTAGACACTTTTATACCCTCTCACAATACACTTGAAAGCATTTACACATTTCGTCTCGTTTTCTTAATATTTTTATTACGAAATGTGAGTTTTACCGCTTGGTGTGTGTAAAGCATTATTTTCTTCATTGTGTTGGATTTGGTTGGATTTAATTATAGGTAGGTAACTTATTTTATTTATTTATTTTATATTATTACTCAAATAAGTGACACAGCATTACAGTAAAAACCAAGGCACTGTGAAACTACAAAATAAGAATACAAGAAAAAAACTACAAATATAAACCAAAGACAAATTAAACATTAGATTTATAATATATGTATATAGTATATTGATAATATACAGGATGGCTAAAAAATTACAGCATTCCCGGTTGCCAGGGAGGTTTTAGGATTATAATTGGCAACTTTTACTAAGGGCCCAACCACGAAGTCGCGAAAAAAAAATTTGGCTATTTCATTCATTTTGGCTGGTCCATTTTCTATGGGAAGGTAATTTTTTTTTCACGATTTCGGGGTTGGTCCCATAGAAAAAGTAGCTCAGTATAACCCCAAAACGTCCCTGGCAACGGGAATGCAGTAATTTTTTAGCCACCGTGTATATAAATATCGTCGTCTAGTCCCCACAACACAAGTCTTATTAAGAAGAAAGAAGAAGAAAAAATACATTTATTTTAACGCCACAACATAGTACATGAAAAAAAAAGGCATGCAGACATAAAAGACATTTGGACGCTAAAATAGGATCCCCACTCAGCATAATGCCGCGGGAAACCGTGGCGCTGGTTTTCAGTGGGGACCTGACTTAATCTAAAGTTGATGGCGACACGTACAGTCACCAGCGATAATATGTTACACAACGAAGGCCGCAAAAATATCTGACACGATCTTGTTTGTAGAGCCATAAGAGCGTGTCACATATTTTTGCGGCCTTCGAAGAGGCACATATTATTGCAGGTGACTGTACGCCAACGACACACAAATAAATTTACATTGATATAAAAAACACACACTTATTATTATTGAGCTTACTGTGGGCAAAAAGAATAGATAGTATAGAGGGGTCCTGTCATTGTAAATTTTGTAGTCACTGTAAATTTACTGCCATCTATCGACACACGACTAAAACTGAAAATGAAAACGTATAAAGTTATCAAAAATGTATATATATGAATAAATGACTTTATTATTTTTATATATTTTTGATCCATGTTCATTCACTGATATCTATGTGTTAAAATTGTTAAATATGAAACGGTGTCGTCACGCCATCTAGCCGACCATAGGCCAAAGGTGTGTGCGCCATCTATTCGAGAATGACTTTTGCTTGAATTCCGAGGCACGTTTTTTCCTTAGACTTTATTCGTCTTATACGAAGTTACATATGTCTTTGCTGTGGGATTAGTTAGGTCGATTTGTACAAGATTGTCCCATGATGTTCATTTTATTTATTTTTTCAGTGTGTAGGAAGGACTAAAATATTGTCACATAACTGCGTCCAACACAGCTAAACGTTTTTAACGCTAGTTTAAAACTTCTATTGTTGGACGCCGTAAATCTTTCTGACGTGTGACATCCCTGCTACAATAGGGTTGTCAACTCGTGCGGAGTCTGGATGTTATATTGCTTTTAAAACCAATGACCAGTACAGACAACACAAAAATGTACAGTCAGGGCCACTTGCACCATCCCACTAACTCGGGGTTAAGCGGTTAAATCGTAAACCCAGTATCATATTGTACTGGTAACCATGGTAACTCCAGGTTTAACCGGTTAACCCCGGGTTAGTGGAGTGGTGCAAGTGGCGCTCAGTAGTAAAAGTGGCAACTTATTTTAGGGTCGATCAACTATTTCTTGTTGTTATTCTGTCCCATCAGCCAGGAGACAATAGCATAGTTTGTTAGAAGAGCTGCTGTACCATGTTCTACAAAGATCCTTAGTAGATGTCCTATTATGGAAAGGCCTTATAACTACCAAAACATTCAAATTTGGTTCATTTAAATACGAAAATTTAGTATTTTATTTAAACTAGTATTCTAAAGAGTGACCCAGGAGACCGTAACCATGGCAACGAGTGACAAGAAAAGTTGATTGACTCAAAGTTGGTTGATAAATATGTGGATCGTACATGGCTTGTTGAATAGAAAATTACATCAAAGTAAACGTCAATGATGGCGTCAGAATCAGAGGGCCTACCGCGAACCACGTTCGACGTGTTGCATCTCTGTCGCACTTGTAAATTCGTACGTAAGTGTGACAAGGAGGCAACACGTCGCGTTCGCGGTAGGGCCTCTGAACCCCTAGTGTATAATTTCATTCGATAGCGTGAAAGCCGGTTATGTGTATTTTTGTATGGGATTTTGAACAGAGCGCCAAGCGGGACGTTCTGGAAACTCAAAATCCCATACAAAATGACACTTAACGCAAACGCGTACTTCACGTCACTAGGGAGTGCTCCCGGTACTGGTTTTCTATACAAATACAGTACCGGAACCGGGAATTCCCGGTTCTCGCCATACAAACTCAGTACCGGGAGCATTCCCTACACGTCACGCTATCGAATGAAATTTACGTGTAGGTGTACTGAAAAAATAATAGGGGACTTTCATCATCAAAATCAAATTATGGAAGTATGTAAATATGTAAGTTTCTACCATAAGAAATACAAGTTTAATACTATTTTGTTATATACCGCTTGTCACTGCGGCATTGCCGTATGCTTGTTTGTTTTTTTTTTTAAATAAAACACTAGTCAATGTGCAAACAGGCCCCAATGTGGGGTATGGTTGCAACAAATACATGATTTATGATTTAAGAGCCCAAAACTATGCGTCCAAAACTAAAACGGCCGTTTTTGTTTTGAGTTCCTAGATCGACGAATCCAGCAACATAAAAACTAGTTTGATGTATTCAAAAGGTACTTAAATACACAATACAGTACGTAGCGGCCCCCTTTTTTAAATACCTGTCGTTGAATTTAAATAATCACGATTATTTAGCAGTGGCGCTAGTGTGCACGTTGATGGGCTCTTAATTTGAAGGCCATCCGTACTTACCCTTATGCCACAACCCGTATCGATTTTTCCTTGTTCTATGCTGTAGAGTTTGTTTCAAAGTCACTAAATCGACGTCCGTCCGGAATTCCGGAATTTTTGCCGGATCCCGGATCCTGATTAGATCCGGCTGGTTGGCTCTAATGAGCGACTGCACTGTGATTTATTGCCGCTGCAGTCATACTTGAAAATAGGATAAATTGTGAAGTAACTAAATTTATAGTTTTTAATTTTTAATTGTACAATTAGTTGTAATTACAAAAAAATTCCTTTCCACGCACGAATCCCTATCAGAATACGAGGCATTAAGTATGAAATGAATATCTCACTTTAGTAATAACATTCCATCTAGGTATTGTTATTAATATAAACAAAATAAAGTCGATATACCTATTTAATACTTATTTAGACGGAATATTTACATTTTGTTTAATTTAATTTAAGGGATCTATTCCAGTTAACCTTTGAAAAGTTCATTTCTAATACAGTTTTCATACTATACTTGCGGAGATAGTTTTCTTATTTTTCCACAATTGTCCGATTCCCAAGTTGACCAGCAGCACAAAGTTAATGGCAGTCCGGGTTTAACTCGGACTGTTTACATTGTTAGGAAATCAACCAACTTGAACCAATATGTGACGTTCCACGGGAAAAGGTACCTTATGAGGGTTTCTAGTTTCGGAGATATTAAATGTTTTGTAAAGAGGTGATAAAATGCTCAATTTTTTTTTATTGTGTGATCTGAAACCTTAATGCGCAACGTTTGTTTACCTGTTTTTATTTTTGTTATAAGTTAGTTATAAGCCTAGTAATGTCGTCTCAGAGTTTAGTAGAAAAGGTACCTTATGGAAAAAAGATTGAAAATTCCCAAAAAAACTAGTCAATACGGGAAAAGAAGTTTGGTAAAGAACTGTATTAGCATTCTGCAAAACTAATTTGATAATTTCAGTTCTGGTTGGGGCGCCTCGCAAATATTATAACCGTACATAGACCGACATCACAAATCCAAGTAGACTGCTATTATACCAAAGTTACTCTCGTCAAGTCTTTCTTAACTAGAATAATCTTCATTTGGTTTGGTCGCATGCAGTAAATCAGCCATTGGTTTGCTGAAAAATGCCAATACCCGACGCATTACCTTATGGAATATCTGAGGTCATTGAACCTCAATGCCGCTTATCTTCAATAGCAACCGAAATATATTATTGATAAGAAATAGACGATTTATACCATCTTAACCTCAAAATATTATTAGTTTATCCTAACTGTTCCATCATCATCATGCCTCATCATGTAACTTGACCACAAGGTACCTTTTCATTACATACAAATTATTGGTCTTTTTTAAGATTATTATGACGAAGAACTAATTAAATTGGGGGTAGTTTAATGTAAATTAATATTTTTTATTCATAAAAGATAAACTGTAATATGATTGATATTTTGTAGTGATGTATTATTAGATTTATTTCCATAAGGTACCTTTTCGTAAATGTATGGAGCAAATACTGTTATTGTTATGTAAGTTTAAAGTGGCATAAGGGGTTAAATATAGTATTTAGTTGGGGTTTTAGGATTTATTTCATTTGAATGACAGAATTTCTTTCATATGTGCTCAGAAAAATTGATTGTGTGTCACATTAAAAGTAAAAATATTCAATTTTGTGATTTTATATGAAAAAGTCGCAAATACATTTTCACCTCTAAATCGGTATTGTTTTTTGCTTAAACTGTCTGTCAGTGTCGTTTTCTAATAGATAAAATTTAAATCTTGAGAGCTCATTGCAATCAATCGTGAAAATGAAATAAAACTTTATTTTCAAGAGATTGGTTAGTATACACATAAATCAGTCGATATCAAAAGTTTCTATTTGCATTACAGAACAAGTCGCAATATTTTTTTAATCTCAGATATATACTGTATTATTATTTGTAGTCAACTATGTAACTTACTTCAGGAACATAGTTTTTTAGGCGGCTAAACTTAAAACTTCTCTATCGTAAAGTTGCTCATTTCACAACATTATTTTCAAAAAATCATATCTCTGTAACTACGCAACCTAGAAGGTTGATCTTTTGTGTTATCGATAGCTTATTTATTGTAGATTACTGGGGTATGCATAACTCAATACCCGCCATAAGGTACCTTTGACCGTGGGACGTCACATATACACTAGAAACTAAGCATAGGTATTACCAAAGACATATGTAACTTCGTATAAGATGAATAAAGTCTAAGAAAAAAACGTGCCTCGGAAATCAAGAAAAAGTCATTCTCGGATAGATGGCGCACACACCTTTAGCCTATGCTCGGCTAGATGGCGTGACGACACCGTTTCATATTTAACAATTTTAACACATAGATATCAGTGAATGAACATGGGTCAAAATGATATAAAAATAATAAAATCATTTATCCATATATATACATTTTTTTGATAATTTTATACGTTTTCATTTTGAGTTTTAGTCGTGTGTCGATAGATGGCAGTAAATTTACTGTGACTACAAAATTTACTATGGCAGGCCCCTCTGTACTATCTATTCTCTTTGGTATTACTCTATTTTATTGCATTGTAACTCGAGCGATTTTCGGATATTGGTACTTATATCATGTTATTATGACACCGAAAAATATGTCCAGTCGTGCCAAAGAAACAATAGTTATTTGTTTTACAAGTGGGCAAAGTTGTTGTTTAACCTCTCGTGCTAATATGATGAACCCGAGCAAGCGAAAGATTCCAAAATGGAACCACGAGCGTAGCGAGTGGTTCGAAAAATGGAATCTTGAGCGTTGCGAGGGTTTCAAAGCACGAGGGTTAAACAACATTTGCCCCCGAGTGAAACACAAAATTTTCACCACACCAACCCGAAGCAAATATTAAATGTAAAATATCAAACAAAATCAAACTAAATCAAATCCAAATGAATTTTATTAAATATTTATCACCCAAAAACATCATTTAAAAGTCAACCACCAGCAAACATAACAAAACAACTCAAAATTTGTATTTGATTACTTTGCCTCACGTGTGAATAAAATGCAACTTTGCTATCAGTTTTTGAAGTGCAAAGTAAGCCTTTCCGAGCTGGTGTGGTGAAAATCTATAAAATGTACTAGTGGCACTTGAAAAACTATACCCTCGTTATTAACACACGTAATTCAGTGCCAGCGCGAGCTACGCACTACGAGCGTAGCCGATAACATAGGAAATACCGTATGTAGCGAAAGCGTCTACGAACAGAGAACCGGCGGGTCGCTGGCAGTGAATGTGTTAAAGTAAAAAGAAAATGTGAGCTGCAGAGAAAAGGTACCCCCTCCTGCATAGAAGTTTGTATCCAAAAAGGGTTCTAAGCGAATAGTATTGTTGACTGTACACTTGAAAAACATTAGAGTTAGACCAAGAAAAGTCTGCAGCGACTTTGATAGCCCACGCAGTGCAAGTGTTATTTTAAACGTCAAACATCTATGCAATTGTGACGTATGAATAACACTTGCATTGCGTGGGCTACCAAAATCGGTGCAGACTTTCCTTGGTTTAACTCTATCCTTGTTTAAAGTAAAAAGAAAATTTATAAAATAAAATAATGTCCACATTTGCTGTAATGGATCCAGTCAGTTCTCGAAACTGAACACCCCAATATGTCGCCATGTCCCCACCCTAGCACCGCAATTTATTGTTGTAAGATTTTCTATCATAATCCCGAGTGTTGTAGCCCGCGGCGATGCCTAGGGATGGGCGGGTGTCGATAAAGTTGTCGATAAATGGATGGAGGGAAAAATATATCATACCTGCCTACAATACACACTCTTGTAACAATGGAATTCACATCGATATAGAGTAGAAGAAACAAATACAAATAACAATATCATATTACGGTTAGGTATACCTTTAACTATGTTTTAAATTTTAATTAAAATCAGTTGGTCACAAAACTCAAAAATTTAATTTAATTCATATTTGTGTTAAAATAGAAATTCTCGTTACTAAATTTTCGTTTCATTTATATTTAATGCGACATCAATTTTGTCAGATAAGCATATCACTCAATTTTTATATTTAAATAAATCAATTCGAGTGCTATTACAATGTCTTTAAAGCTGTAAGTACATTATATTTGACTTGCGAAAAATTAAAAACTAAATTTCATCACAATACAAAACGCTACACACCATCACATTTTTTGGGGACAAAAACAAGACAAAGAAAATAATTTTGAGCCAAGTACCTACCAAATTTTATCGACAACATCGACATTATGACTTAATTCCACCATCCCTAGTTGTTAGCCAATATAAAGAGAACTGTCTTCGCGGTGTTTTAAATTGTTATTTCTTTGACTATTGACATCTTCTTTTCCGAGACTTTTCAGAGTTCCATTTTAGCTTGAACCATTTTAAAAATATACCAACGGCCCATTCGAACTTTAAGATAAATAAAATATTACGTCTGGATACGATGTGGATTAGATATGTCAGTGTCAAAAGTGATGTGTTGTTTGAAGAAATCGTATCATATTCGTATGTATCACAACCTCATTTAAATGTTTACATGATAAAAGTAATAGTCTACTTTAAATCGGTATCATCATCTCAGCCATAAGACGTCCACTGCTGAACATAGGCCTCCCCCTTGGACCTCCATTCGTAGTTCGTACCGGTTGGAAGCGACCCGCATCCGGCGTCCTCCGGCGACCTTAACAAGGTCGTCTGTAGCCAGAGCACCGGGGGTCGCCGGAACCTCGGGGCCGTGGTTTATTTGTGTTCTGCATGATGGGGGGGTGAATGCCATAATGGCCACGCTTGGCAGGCGGGTTGGCGATCGCAGTCGAGTACACCGAATTTGAGGGACGCTGCTGCCCGTCCACCGGTGGTCTTGGACGTAGTTAAGGACATACCCGGGTCCAATTAAATCGGTATACAAGTCAACATATATTGGCATATATTATGTTATCAGTTAGAATGAGCGAAAGAAGGCTAACAAAGAGAGTGTATAAGGGAGAAGTGGAAGTAGGAGTTGGAAGGGGTAGACCTCGACAGACTTTCCCAGATCAGATTGGGGAAATTCTGAAGAACGGCCAGGTCAAGAGCACCCTAAACCGGCGAGCGTGTATGAGGAATGTTATGAAAGTGAAGGAAGCGAAAAAGGTATGTCAGGATCATATTAGCAAGTGGAAATCCGTGGTCTGTGCCTACCCCTCCGGGAAATAGGCGTGATTATATGTATGTATGTATCAGTTATAAAAAATAATAATAATTATGCTAACCCATACTAAACTACGACAATTTTTGTAATGACCCGAAGGAGTTTCTTTTTCTCAGTTTTTCCCTCAGAGGTTATTCCTTTAATGTATAAACCTAATTTATTTCTATACACTATCAAAGAACCTTTGTTAAAACAGGCAGAAGATAAAGGCACCTAGATTAATAAATTCTTTAGAAGACATGGCAATTACACACCCCAATGCATTTTCTTTCCATTTACTTTTAGAATAATTATGATTGAATGAAAATATGTATTTTTATAAGTTAATATCTGAGCTTTGCTTGGAAAACGTATAAAGTCTCAAAAATGCGCGTTTTCCCAGAGATAAGACCTAGCTGGATCAATTTCTCGGCCCTCTCGGCAAATTTCATCGAAATCGTTAGAGCCGTTTCCGAGATCCCCGAAATATAATATATATATAAATAAATAAATAAATAAATATACAAGAATTGCTCATTTAAATGTATAAGATTAAATTCTTTGTAATATACGACAAACACTACAATATGCCAAATTAGAGACATAACATGACATTAGGAGATACGAGTTTTTTATAGCAACTGCCAGCAAGCGTTAACAGTTACTTTAAAAAGCTCGTATCTCGTAACTTTTGTGATGTGTTGCTTTACAATGCGGGTTTCATTCTACATATTTCTAAGTAAAATTAATCTCAATATACTTCTTAGGTAATATTCGCCGGTACTGGATTTACACACTGTATAATATAATCGATATATGTAGGTATATATAAATTATATAATAATATAACATAGGCCGGGTCACTACCTACTAAATAGGCCAGACAGGTCGTCAACTTTTTTTAAACAAGACATTACCGGATAAAGTAAGATCATCCCCGCAAAATCCAGGAGACACTGCCCGATTCGAACTGTAAGATACGCCAATTAATAGATCTAGAAACGATATGGATTAGATGTGTCAGTGTCAAAAGTGACGTTTTTGTTTGAAGAAAGGTCACATTTGACACTGACATATTTAACCCATATCGTTTCTAGATCTATTAACTGACGTATCTTAAAGTTCGAATCGGACCGACTGTGTTTTTACAATCTCAAGCTTTCCTACTGCTCTTTTCTTTCTCAGGATTATTGGTCCGACACCGTTAACAACTTAACATTATTAACATCGCTTTGAGCGTTAGCGAGCTCACATCTCTGATGGTTAACCAGCATCAATGATGACCATACAAAAATAACTTAGGCTTAAAATACAGAATATTACGTATTTCATACAAAATGCAATGATATTACGAGTACCTACCTAACCATATAACCAATAGATATATAGGTTAAACATATTCCGTAATTTTTTGGATGTGGATGGAAAGCGGTTGGGCACCCCCTTGTAGTTGACATAAAGTTACAAATTGTGGCGTATTTTATCAGCATAATAAGTGTAACAAAGTGAAGTAAGCGGTAAGAGCGTGCGACTTTCAATCCGGAGGTCGCGGGTTCAAACCCCGGCTCGTACCAATGAGTTTTTCGGAACTTATGTACGAAATATCATTTGATATTTACCAGTTGCTTTTCGTTGAAGGAAAACATCGTGAGGAAACCGGGCCAATCCCAATAAGGCCTAGTTCCCCCTCTGGGTTGGAAGGTCAGACGGCAGTCGCTTTCGTAAAAACTAGTACCTAAGTCAAATCATGGGATTAGTTGTCAAGCGGACCCCAGGCTCACATGAACCGTGGCAAAATGCCGGGATAACGCAACGAAGAAGAATAAGGGGGTGCCGCTTACTTCTAGCTGCTTCTAGCTAGAGTTTAATTTTTTCCCATACAAACGTGAACCACCCAATAGGGGGTATTACTGCAATGTTCTGCCGCCAGAGTGCAGCACTAAGCTAGCTAGTACACCATAGAGTAACTTATATATACTGTGCCTTAAACTGTATTTTGACAAGTTTTCACACAAAATAAAATATGACATTGATGCATCAAGGCGGTTTGTTAACAAAGGCCTACCGGGAAACGCGAAAATCGAAATTAGTTATCTGCCTCTTTATCGCTCGAATATGCAAGAGTGATAGAAAGGTTAGATAACGAAATTTCGATTTTGTTGATTCGTGGTAGAGTCCCAGATTGTGATGGATTGTGGTAGTAGCGATTGGCGGTGAGTCGAAACCTCGCTTACCATTGGGATGTGAACAACATAATTAACAAGTATTACCTTATCTAAGCCCGGGAATAAATTAGGTTCCGTAGCATTGAACACGGTGAAGGGAGGGTTTTGTAAAACAGCGACTTGGCTTATCTTGTTAGTTTATTTCAATTATTTGAGGTATTATTTTCACTGTGTTACGTACGTAATTTTATGACAAAATTTTCCGTTTGCAAAATTAAAGTTATATTTGTTTCCTGTGATATTTTCCTGGAATTTCCGAGAAGTTTACCAACTTTTTGGAAATTTTCTATTTTTTTTGTGATTGCCGAGTAGTAGAAACCTTAGTATCATTTTAAATGAGTAACTTAAAAACGAGTGACGTAACTAAAGAGTAACGTAACGACATCCGGAAAATTTCAGGTCACTTCTGGATGAGATTAGCTCCGGATCGGGACAAGTGGCGTACTAGAAGAGAGGCCTATGCTCAGCAGTGGGCGATAAAGGGCTGATATGATGATGATGAACGTAACTTCAAAGACTCAGCCGAAAGATCCCTAAGTAACACGTCCTTACTCTCTTTATCTTCCTCGTAACGAATTTTTAAATCTGACTCTAAACCAGGAATTTCGTTAAAATTATGAGTCGTAATAATATTTTAATAATGAAGTCGAGGATAAGTTTATTTAAAACGTATTTGTAAAGCTTATGAATAAGCATTGAAGTTTATACGAATATTGTCATCTTCCTCGCGTTATCCCGGCATTTTGCCACGGCTCATGGAAGCCTGGGATCCGCTTAGCAACTAATCCCAAGAATTGACGCAGGCACTACTTTTTAAGAAAGCGACTGCCATCTGACCTTCCAACCCAGAGGGGAAACTAGGCCTTAATAGGATTAGTCCGGTTTAATCACGATGTCTTAATTCACTGAAAAGCAACTGGTAAATATCAAATGATATTTCGTACCTACATAAGTTCCGAAAAACTCATTAGTACGAGCCGGGGTTTGAACCCGCGTCCTCTGGCTTGAAAGTCGCACGCTTTCACCGCTAGGCCACCAGCGCTTTTTTTTTTATACGACTATTGTAAAATCAGAAAACTCCCTGTTATTGACTCATTTGAAAATACCTGAACACAAAGCAATATTACTTTTGTCGTTATAAACAGTAGGTATCAGGAAAGATTGCCGTTTGAATAAAGAACGAATGAATGAATGAATGAATGAGTGAGTGAGTGAATAATTACAAGCTCGAGATGCACCGGATCCGTTCCGGCCCGGTTCAGGCGTTAATGATATTTTCTCGGGAGATGAGCATTGGGGATGGCGTTATGCGAGACTGACGTCAAGTTTATATTCCTATTTTTCACTAGTAATGCTCGAAAAGTGGGTTTTTATTCTGGACATGTTTAAAACTGTACCTGTTTGCTGGTTCTGCTTTAATTGCAAAAAAATAAGTATTATACTACTTCCTAAAGCACTCATTAGCTCACTTCGCAAGCCATATTTACTTTTTTAATTAATAACCTTCAAAATATCATAAGATACGCTATTATTAGAAGTATTAGAACAAATTAAATTATTTTTTTATTTTTGTATTTCACTTTAGATACGCTATTTCTAACGACATTCCTGTGGCCTTTAAGACAAATAACACTTTGCACTCAAAGCTTTGCAATGGTAAAGATAAGATCGAGAATGGGAAAAAGTTTGGAGTTTATAAGCTTACCTGTGACGATTGCAATAAAGTGTATGTGGGGCAAACGGGCCGTAATTTCACTACTAGGTATAAAGAGCATGTTGCGTCGTATAGACATAACCATCCAGAGAAGTCTAATTTTGCAAAGCACTTATTAGATACAGGTCACACTTCATCTGAGAATCATTCTTTTGATATTTTACATGTTTGCGAAAAGGGATTGCGTTTGGGTGTTCTGGAACAACTGGAAATAATTAGGTACAACAATAGGGGCATGATTCTTAACGAACAATTGAATGTTGCGTCTTCGCCGTTATTACGAATTGTTCCATCTCACTCACACTTGCACAGTAGGGGGAGTGGTCAAGGTATAAATATGGCCGACCGTTCTAGACAGGTCATTGGAGAGCCACTGGTACCTCGCACGGACGCACCTCACCAGCACCAGCTTATCCGGTCAACGATTTTCTTGTGAAAATTGAAGCCGGAACGCGCCCGGCCCCGCCGGAGGAGAAGCCCAGCTGCACCCAGAACCCACTCACCGATGGTCGCCCTGTTCAACAGGACCGACTGGCGGTGACGCGTCGCGCAGGTCCCGCATACATGGACAAGAAGCCACCGATGTCCCCCCCCGACCCTCCGGGGCGGGTGGGTAGACAAGAAAACGGATTTTACAATCCACCCGCAGCCCCAACAGTAAAGCTCGCGACCCCCCCGGTCCCCGCGGATAGGGTGGGTAGTACGCAACGCGAGTTTTACGAAGTACCCGACGACACCAAGACCCCTGAACCCGCCTACGGCTACACAGAGCCGTGGAAACCCGACTTCGACGCCCTCATCGAAGCCCTCGGACGTCCCTACGCACCATCCCCGCGGGTAGCCCCAGCCCCAGACCGACTTTCCCCTCGCGGGCAACTGGATCGTGACCGATCCAAGGTTGACGGCCTGGCGCAAGTCGGTCTCCCTGGGATAGTAGAGACGCCCCCGGAAGACGCCCAACCACAGCGCCACCAGGACGAACACCCGGTCACTCTTCGACCTTCGGCAGTTGAGGAGGAACCGGAGTGCAGCCCGCTCGACAAGCAGGAAGAGGCCTGCGACATCATCACCCCGCCGCCCACGGACCCGCGACTCCGCGCCAGCCCCGGAGACGCCCCGCAGCCCCACAAAGGCCCTTCAAAGGGCCCCCAGAACAAGGACACCGCACCCACAGAGGCCCCCAAGTTGGGAACCTCCGTACCTGCTCCCCCGGACCCCGCGCCAGCACCTGCTCACGCGGACGCCTGCCCCATCCACGCAACCGTTGCAGCCCCGCAGCTGCGCCGGAAAAAATCGCAGAAGCACGCCGAACGCTCGCGTCGCTGCCACCTAACGGGCATTGCGCCGCTCCACGCGCGCCTCCCGGACACCCGCCGACAGCGCCAGACCCCCCAGGGCATTGGTGCCAGAAGCCGAAGGAGAAGACGCCGCTCAACGGGCACTGCGCCGCTCCACGCACGCCCTCCGGACAGCCGCCGACAGCGCCCTTCCTCCCCCCCGGGACGCTGGTACTAGAGGCAGAGGAAGTCAGCCCACAGCAGCTGCGAGGCCCCACGGCCACAAAGCCGCTGACAGGCTATAGAAGAGGAGAAGAAACCAAAGTCATGACAGGCCATTCACGGCTAGTCATGACGAAGAAGCCATCGCCCCTAGAACAAGGGCACTGAGAAGACCCGCCCGTAGTCACGGGCGGCGATTTGAAACCGCCAAAAATCCCCAAAAGGGATGGGAAGGCATCTCATGCCTCCCTTCGGGAGGCATGAAAGAAGCAAGAGAGACAGGTCATTCCGTTGCCGGGCGTCAGACCGTCAACAACTCCTGAGGATGCCTTGTAGAGAGGCGAAACACGTGTCGAGGATTATTCTTTTGGTGGTGGTTTGTTATATTTATTTGCGTATTTATTTTTGCGGTGGGAGGGTGGGAATATTAATTGCATGTAAAAATACGCAAGTAAGTATAACGGGTTAGCACTGATTGACTAGCACGTTATCTTTTCGCGGATTAGCAAAGTAATATTTTGGTTTTAATTAATATGGATTTCCGCAATGTAACGCCTGATTATATTCACCATTATTAAATATTTAAAACACATTGAATGACTGTCTTTTTGGCGACATGTTGTATGACCTTTTAGTGTCATTAAACATTGTTACTTTCTTACATTTGAAGATACAGAGAATTCTGAGGTCAAAGCTATAAATTACCTATGTCAAGTGAAAACAGAGGAAGCATTAGGTATATTATTTTTATAACTTATTGATTTATACATTTCCTTTAACTACCTACACTAAATATAAGCAGGCCTGGCTCACTCTGCGATTTCGTCGTGTCGCTACAAGTACATGCGGCCTACACCAATTTTGGTGTCTAGCAGTAGTAGTTGCCGCGCACCGCTACGGAACGGACGCCTGCTCGTGCTTGCGCCACCTTTCGGTCATATCAGCCGTAATAGACGCGTTTTGTTAGAGAGTGAACCTTCTGTACCTAGTACTATAAGACTTTATTCTGTGATAAAAGGTAATAAGTTTTTGACAAAAATTTCATCTTTGGTACAAGCTTTTATCGCTGACTGTACTTTTCTTACGACAGACAACTAATAATCATTGAGATAATTCTTAAAACCCCTAACACAATTAGGTTGCGTTGTTTCATCACAGAGTTCCTATGGCCACCTCCTGTCTCCATCATCAGATCAGCTCGATGGTACCATAATATTGCATTGTCATCCAATTTATACATGCATGCAAAATTTCAGCTCAATCGGAAACCGGGAAGTGGATTAAATTTAACTTGCAAGATTTGATTACAGAACGACAACGGGACAGGTGAAAGTAAATAAAAGCTTGTAATAAGTTTTTGGCAAAAATTTCATTTTTGGTACAAGCTTTTATCGCTGACTGTACTTTTCTTACGACAGGCAACTAATACTCATCGAGACAATTCTAAAAACCCTTAACACAATTAGGTTGCGTTGTTTCATCACAGAGTTCCTATAGCCACCTCCTCTCCATCATCAGATCAGCTCGATGGTACCAAAATATTGCATTGTCATCCGATTTATACATGCATGCGAAATTTCAGCTCAATCGGAAACCGGGAAGTGGATTTGATTACAGACAGACAACGGTCAGGTGAAACCCGTGAAACTAAATAAAAGCTTGTATAATACTCCTATGGGGCTGTCCATAAATTACGTCATCGATTTTGACGATTTTAGAGCCCCCCCCCCCCACCCCTAAAATCATCCCAAAATCGTGCTTCGAATGACCCCGTTTCCGCCTACGTCATGCTACCATCATCCGATGTCCAGACCCCCCCCTCCCCACCCCTAATTTGAAATGACGTAATTTATGAATAGCCCCTATTCTGCATAACACCGTCCACCGCTCGGCAAATTAATTTCTCTCAGTTCCGCTAAAAGTCCGCCCATTGTCCCTTATTAATTGTACAATTTTTGTTATTAACTAATCCCGGGCGGTCTTAGGACAGACTTCATTTTACGGCTTGTGAATATATGAGGATTAGGTAATTCATCATCATCATCATATCAGCCAGAAGACGTCCACTGCTGGCCTACACATAGGCCTCCTCCAAAGAGTGCCACAATGACCGGTCTTGCGCCACCCGCATACAGCGGACTCCCGCGACCTTTACCAGGTCGTCAGTCCACTTTGTGGGGGGTCTACCCACGCTGCGCCTTCCAGTACGTGGTCGCCACTCGAGAACCTTTCCGCCCCAATGGCGCTCGATTCTATGTGCAATGTGAGTTAAATGTTTTATAAATTAAATATTAAATAAGCTTAAATAGCTTATTTTTACAAAATAATAGAAAAACCGGACAAGTGCAAGTCGGACTCGCCCACCGAGGGTTCTGTACTTTTTAGTAAGTATTTATAACACTTTAAACTCTCGCGTTTTGTACACATATTGAATTACACAAACGGGTCTACCGCGATATAATTTCATTGTTTTTACCTTTAATTCCGACGTTTCAGCTGAGTTGCACCAGCTGTGGGCACGGAAAGACGGAGCTTTAGTATTTGTTGTTATAACGGCAACAGAAATACATGATCTGTGAAAATTTCAACTGTCTATCACAGTTCATGAGATACAGCCTGGTGACAGACGGACAGACAGACACAAACGGACAGACAGACAAACGGACAGACAGACAAACGGACAGACGGACAGCGAAGTCTCAGTAATAGGGTTCCGTTTTTATCCTTTGGGTACGGAACCCTAAAAACTACATAAGTCAGAAATAACAAACGTAATTACATTACCTTAATCTCATTCATTACTTTGCCGTTTTCTTTTGTATTTACATTATTACATTAATTAGTTTTGCATCATTAGGTATTAAATTAATCTCACTTGTAGTTTACAAATGGACAGAAATCAGTGTTGGTTAAGACTCGAGTCTTTTGAGTCCTCTGCTTTAAGACTCGACCGTGTTTATAATTAACTCCAGTTCTTTTAAACTTGTTAGAGACCCGAATCTTTTGTAGACTTGAGTCAGTTTCAGAGTAGGTACTATATTTTTTTACATAAAAAGTCAAGAAGCATTGTTTTCATATTTTCTTTACTGCTACTAGTATTTAGATAAAAGTTACAAAATTGTTAACAGAGTCTTTAAAGACTCAATAAAGGACTCTATTCGGGACTTAAAAGACTCGCAAGTTGTTTTAGCGCCGAGTTTCATAAAAACGAATCCAGTTCTTTACATTTAGACTCAAAAGACTGCAAATACACTTTTTCAAATACCTACGGACCTAGGACACCTTGGTATTAATCTCATGTGTTTATTTAGACCTGGACAGTACTCTTAATGGGAACAAAATATAGACGAGTAACTAATGAAGTAATTACAACACGCACCACGCTCGCTGTACATCACATTATCTCGTGAATGTAACGCATACAGGGTGAGATGCCCAATGTCTCAGAATGGAAAACCTGATACCGTCCTCAAAATACTTTAGTTTTTTGTTGTTTCTACCATGTTAGAGGCAGCACTGGCAACCAAACCGTAAGTTCTAATTCTTAAGGTCACGTTCGGATGTCAACTGCAGCTACAATACTGTTGCAGCGTCGTTGTTGCCGAAGGAGTGACGTTTGCCGCCGTTCATTTCGTCACTAATTTTATCAAGGTAATCGACAGTTCAGCGGCAACAACAACGATGCCCCAATTAGTAATGCAGCTGCAGTTGTCATTCGAACGTCACCTTTAGGGTGTAAAAGGCACATTACCAATCATATATACCTGCACACGATAACGAAACTCTGTTATACAACTGTAATTGGTTCCCCGCGATACAGGTGTAACCTAGTGCGGGGGCCCCTGGTAACTATGTTTGTAACAGTTTTTAGAAATAAATTATTCTATTCTTATTCTTATATGACCTTGAGGTTGTTTAAATTATAGTTTTATTAGTGATATAATTTGACAAAGTTGTTGCTTGTCACTTAACATGATTTTTTAAACCCGGTGACAATGTTTAAAAATAAATTGTTGGAATTGAAAACTAATGCGAACAGCTGTTTTAAGGCAGTATTTTCAGAAATATTGCAAAAGAAAGTCTATAACATCAATCATCATTTCCTAAAGCTGAAATTAAATTGAAACACATTCACTGATTCCTAAGAAAATTATCTTGCCTATTTCCTATTAAGGTACAGGCCTAAGTAAGGTACAAGATTTAAAAGCTTGTTACACATAACACACTTTCTAGGCTCGTTTTGACCCATGTAGCTTTCACACCCTGTATGGCTTAGAGTAAAATATGTTGTACTTCTAACAATCACTTCTACTTAAATTGTTCTGCACATCACTGGAACAAGGAATGGAGACGATTTCAATAATTATTTTTAATATATTTTTTTTAAATAATAAACTGCTTTCAAATATTTAAGTGACCAACCATAGTGCTGAAGTGAAACTAAATTAATAATAAAGGGTACCTAGTAGTACAACATAACTAAATTCAAACGGACGATAATTTTCCTTAAAAATCTTATTTGGTTAATTTTAACCAAATAACATTTTTAAGACTGTGTCACCTCTGAATTCTGGCATATTCTGCCCCTAACATTCTCGGTACCCATAAAAAAATGCAGAAAACAATAAATACTATGCCATAATATAGCTATACTACTTGGAGTCAAATATTTTTTTACTTTAGTTCACCTTGTATTAAACATTATTTTTGTAATAATTTGTATCATTTTGAGTATATTGATTATTGAAGTTTCATTCGAATATTTATAAGTATTATATCTGAATCTGGAGGAAATCTGGACTAATCCCAAAAAGCCTAGTTTCTAGATCAGTATAGTTAGTATTTTTATTAGTGCATGCGCCAATTTTTTGGATTGTGTTACTTAAAACGGACCAGACTTATATTAAGAATGCAACCTAAAAATGCTGAAAAGAGATGGAAATTAATAATAATAACCTAACTCGACTCCACGCCACTCCTGGTCCTGTCCACACCTCATAATAAAGGTAGGCGCTAATACACCATATATTTTACACGCTCAACATCACTCTTGCAATATTGCTGAACCTACAAATATTGCCTGCTAAATGTTGTGTAGCAAAGCAATATGTTGCCAGTTCATTATAATCTGTACAGTCTGACAAGAAATAATTGAACGACTTTGCTTAGTAACAAAACTTCCGTAAGACACAGGCATACTCACGTATTTTAATACGTGAGTGACCCGTTTTTAATATATTTAATATGACATTGCTTAGTTTTTCTAAATACCTAAGAAACTACTCAACAAAACACTGACTCATGAAAACTCAAATCAACTCGAGAAATTGAACTTAACTCAACATAAACTCAAGAAATTCAAATTCAGCTCAACCAAAGTCAAGAAATTGGGTCGCGTACAATACGTGATACAATAGAGAGCTTTTCAGTCGAGTACCATGTTTAGGCCATGAAGCTTGCTGAGTGGCCTAAGTAAGGTACAAGATTTAAAAGCTTATTAATATCACTATTTCCATACTCGAGTGCCTCGACTTTTCTCACTACTCGCTCTATTTACCGTAAAACCCCTCCCACACTGCAGGAAACATGTCACATTAATAGACGTAGCCTAGTTTAAAATAGTTCACTCGATGCGTGTCTCAGGTGACGAGGCGTTGCACAGAATACATTTAGTAAAGCCACTTTAATAGATAGGCCACTTTAGAGAAAATGGCTAACTTTATAAAATAAGTCACACACGGAAAGGTCATTCATCATAGACATAGGAAGAACCAGGGTGCGTAGCCAACGTGCAATCGTTAATGCTCTGTAGCGAACGAAACGCAACTGTCACTAGTTTGGAAGAGTGATAGAGAGAGATGACTACGATACGCTACGGAGCGTTAACGATTGGCACGTTGGCTACGCGCCCAGGTCATAGATAACAATATAGTACTTACTAGAGGTAGGAGGCTTCATTAACTGCATCACAAAATTTATTGGTTTTACTAAGAGGAAAAGTTGTTTATCTCCTTGTGCTAAATACTGATACCCGAACGAGCGAAAGATTCCAAAATTTTAAATCGAAAAGTAGAATTTTGAGCGGTTAAACAAACTTTGCTGCCGAGTGAAACAACATTTTTCACCTCGCCAACGCGAGGAAAATATTAACTGTAAGTAAAACATTATAAATCGAACGTTGATTGGTCAGAATCCGAAAGTTCCTTGAGAATGCTTGGGCAGGACAAGGATATAATACCTACCTACAGTTTTTAGCACCCCTTAAAGGGTGGCAGATCTGGCATGGCAAAAAGTGCTATGGCGAACCTCGACAAGATATGGAGGAACAGAAGTATTCGTCGTTCAGCCAAGGTGCGGTTGACCCGATCTTCGTTTACGGTGCCGAAACATGGAGCTTGAAAAGTCGCGACAGGGCAAAAATCGACGCTTTTGAGATGTGGTGTTGGCGAAGACTCCTACGCATACCCTGGACTGCTATGAGAACCAATAAGTCCATCCTAGAGGAGCTGAAAGTCACCACACGGCTCCCTACAATATGTCAAGAACGCGCACTCAGCTTCTTTGGTCATATCATGCGACCTAAAAAGCACGACCTAGAAAGGCAGATTATCTTGGGCCAAATCGAGGGCAACCGATACACGAGATGGTCTGATGTTGTGAAGAGGGTGGTTGACGACAACATGCAGTGCGTGACCCATATGGCCTATGATCGCACACTGTGGAGACGGAGCATACATGGTCGCGATCCTCAGCAATGAGGGACCGAGGAAGAAGTAAAGGGTGATAAAAAGTGTGGAATGATGTTTTTGACATAAGCTGTGTCGTGTCAAACATTGAGTAGCAGATAACGATGCAGGCATCCTAGTACTGTTGCAACTGACTTGTTAGCGCAACTGCATTTCCTTGTGACCGCTTTATTTTTAATTATACCAGCAGAACTAACAGAACCCCTAGTGTACATTCGATAACGTGACGTGACGTACGCGTTTGCGTTAAGTCTCATTTTGTATGGGATTTTGAACAGCGCGCCAAGCGGGACGTTATGGAATCTCAAAATCCCATGCAAAATTAGACTTAACGCAAACGCGTAATACGTCACGCTATCGAATAAAATTGACACTAGGGGTACAGGTGACTATTAGGGTATGTCAGCGAGTCGATCAGTGGATTTCAGTTTAGGTAGTTCCAAGTGCCATCGACGTGATATTGATGGACGGATGCCCTTAGGTAAATAAAGCCCGTCCAAACTTTGATAAAAACATGGCACATATTTGGGCCGTACGCAGTAAAACCTGTCTTGACAAAATGAAATGAATGGGCCATAGATAAATTCTAGTACTATATACATGTTATCAAAACTTTCTGTATCCTGCTACCTTAAAGTTGTGACTTACAGCAATAAGACCGCCTGTGCTACCTTTATTTACATTGTAATAAGGTGCAATACAGAATATTTACTTACTTACTTACTTACCTACCTTTTAAAACTAGCATACTATAATTATAAAAAAAATATCTTCATACTAGAAACACATGATTGCGTATGCTCCCGCATTTTCGACATTTAAGAATAGAATAAGAATAATTTAATTTTCAAAAGAACACAACAAAAATCTGCCAGTCGGCAGTAATGTCGCGCTGCGGTATTGCTGCAGGAATGCTGGTGCAGCCTGCATTCGAATGGTACATTTAGGCTGTATATTCTAACTATCAATATCTAAGTACCTAACAGAAACGTTTAATACATAATATACATAATGTAGATAGGCCAGAAAGTACAGGCAAAAACAGCGCCCACAAAAATAACCAATTGACCCCAGAAACTAACTTTCGTAGCTGTCCGACTTTTTCCTCCATTAAATATTGTCCAAACACCACTATGAACGGGTACTGGTTTTTTTGACGTCATTACCCAATTGATTGATGTTCCATGGTGTAGGGTGACTAGGACTTGGGTGCGGATCGGGATATTTTTTGTTCTGTTGGTTACAAGCAATGATAGTCGAGCGGTAAGCTTAGCGTGCTTGTAATTCTAAACTAGACTATAGTAGTATACCCTATAATGGACACGGAACCAGTAATGGGACAAAAAAACACAATTCCTCTAAAATAAGTATATAAAAGTAGTTTATAAACACTGGATATATTTTTATCATAAATAAGAGTCCTAGAGCTGATTATGTTTGAATTTTTATTAAATTCGGTTATTTTTTAAGAAATGTGCGTCTACCCAAAAGTTGTCGTGCCACTGAAAAAAAATATCACTAAAAATTCTTAACAACTTCGCTAAGAGAGGTGAGTTAATTTATTAAATTTTAATTAATTAATACTTGATGAAAACTAGAATGTGTTTTGTTAATTGCATTTACCATGAGATAAGGTATACAACACACTATGTTGTGACTCCACCGATGTAAAAAAATAGTGGTATTTGGCCCAATCCCATTATAGGAGCTGTAAAACTGCATACCTCCTATGATGGGACAATTGACATAATGATGCTTGCCATGCCATAATTTCATGTTTTAAACAATACAGAAGTAAAATGTAGTTACGAAATATGTCAACCAGGAGGTATTCTCGGACTTAGGACAAATTAATATCGTTTTCCCAAACTTTTATTTAACTTGCCTTGTTAGTTAGTGTGGGTCAAATCTTGGTAGCTGAAATTGACCCACTTTTCGATTTCCGATTCAGTTGAAATTTTGTGTAAGTACGTAATTAAGTATGCAAATCGGATGATAATGCAATATTATGATAACATGGACTTGATCTGATGATGGAGACAGGAGGTGGCCATGGGAACTTTATCGCAATAAACCCTAACTAATTGTGTTTGGGTATATTAGAATTGTCTCGATGAATCTAATACAATAATAATTGGCTGTGGAAAGAAAAATACATTCAGCGATAAAAGCTTATACCAAAAATTGATTTTTTTGCCATAACTTATTCCCCATTTCAAAATTTTATACTTATAGAGCAATGTCCATTATAGGAGGCCCATTACTGGATCCACGTCCATTACCGGGGGCCCATTACTGGAGCTTTGGTGTCCATGACTGGAGAAAAAAAGCATAGTTTTAATTTGTTAATTATGTGGAAACTCATTGCAGTATCTTTGATACAACACGCCTAAAACATGAAAGGCGGATAGGAGTTTCATCTTTTAACACGCTAAGCGGAAGACCATTTACATGTACAAGGGAAATATCATAAATACTCCAAATTTCCTCTTAAATGTCCCATGACTGGTGCTGTTACTATACTACCAATGAGATTCTTAAGAGCCACACGTAGCTGCCGCGATGAATCCGCTCCTAGACAGTCGAAGTTGCGCGAAAAACATACCATCTACAAAAAACATTAGTCCAAGAGCAGACAAAAAGCATTGAATCCAGGTTGCAATCTTACCCCCTTATTCACAAAACTTTACAATCCTCAATTATTTAATTTATAATTTATCCCTTTCTTAGATATACATTTGTCAAATGAGAGATTAAGGGTCACTTGCACCAAACCGTCTGTCACCGTTAAAGAGTTCGCAAAATTTTATTGTCAACTGTAATTGGTGCAAGACAAACGGCTTATTAGGTCATTGGGACTTGTAGCGCGTTTATAAAATTGGATCTAAACTCTATCGCTTCGCGTGCATTTGAAAATCGGAACAGATCCCAACTATATTCCATGAACCCGCGAATCATGGTCACCCTACACAAGCTAAGCCTAAGTCAGTAGAGCTCCTGACACCCGCGGACTGTTTTTGCGAACTCCGACAGTGTGGCCACATTACTTCTCGAGATTCACTACTTGTGAGGACTTTCCTTTTTTTATCCGCCGATATTCTGAAGGTGTGGATAATGTTTTTACGAAGTAACAGTTGTAGAGATTTTATACTAAGATTTTTGAAGTGAAAACTTCTTTAGCGGCGCTGTGCACTTTTTGAGGTGGGGAAAACATGTTAAACTCGAGACAGCGTAAGGCGTAAGGCGTAACCCTCTCTTTCTACCTCGCGGCGAAAATGTATGCCTGAGCCTGCTGTTTCATTTAGGCGGCGCAGGGCACTTGCGTGACGTCATGTGTGACGGACAATGTCATTGTTTTTAGGGTTCCGTACCTCAAAAGGAAAAACGGAACCCTTATAGGATCACTCGTGCGTCTGTCTGTCTGTCCGTCTGTCACAGCCTGTTTTCTCGGAAACTACTGGACCAATTAAGTTGAAATTTGGTACACATATGTAAATTAGTGACCCAAAGATGGACATGTTTTTTTCATAATTTTAAAATACATAGGTTCGAAATTATTGAAGAAAATAGCCAAAAAATGACCATTCCCCCCCCCCCCCCTTTATCTCCGAAACTACGGGGCCTAAAATTTTGAAAAAAATACACAAAATAGTTCTTTACCTATAGATGACAGGAAAACCTATTAGAAATGTGCAGTCAAGCGTGAGTCGGACTTATGTACGGAACCCTATAAACGCGAGTCTGACTCGCACTTGGCCGGTTTTTAGGGTTCCGTACCCAAAGGGTAAAACGGGACCCTATTACTAAGACTTCGCTGTCCGTCCGTCCGTCCGTCCGTCCGTCCGTCCGTCTGTCACCAGGCTGTATCTCACGAACCGTGATAGCTAGACAGTTGAAATTTTCACAGATGATGTATTTCTGTTGCCGCTATAACAACAAATACTAAAAAACCGGGCAAGTGCGAGTCGGACTCGCGCACGAAGGGTTCCGTACCATAATGCAAAAAAAAAAAACAAAAAAAAAGCAAAAAAAAAAAAGGTCACCCATCCAAATACTGACCACTCCCGACGTTGCTTAACTTTGGTCAAAAATCACGTTTGTTGTATGGGAGCCCCATTTAAATCTTTATTTTATTCTGTTTTTAGTATTTGTTGTTATAGCGGCAACAGAAATACATCATCTGTGAAAATTTCAACTGTCTAGCTACCACGGTTCGTGAGATACAGCCTGGTGACAGACGGACGGACGGACGGACCGACGGACGGACGGACGGACGGACGGACGGACGGACAGCGAAGTCTTAGTAATAGGGTCCCGTTTTACCCTTTGGGTACGGAACCCTAAAAACAGAATAAAATAAAGATTTAAATGGGGCTCCCATACAACAAACGTGATTTTTGACCAAAGTTAAGCAACGTCGGGAGTGGTCAGTATTTGGATGGGTGACCGTTTTTTTTTTTGCTTTTTTTTGTTTTTTTTTTGCATTATGGTACGGAACCCTTCGTGCGCGAGTCTGACTCGCACTTGCCCGGTTTTTTTTATTTAAATGCCATCTAGTGAGTTTCCCTCAAACTGGTATTAATATAACTGTAGTAGGTACTTACAATGATGTGCTTAGGGGTTTCAAGTAATGCAACGAAATAATGCTAGATGGCGTTAACGTCAATTATACATAGTGCTGAGGACATTTTGCACTAGATGGCGCTGTTATTAATATTTTGAGTCACAATGTCATCGAGTTTTCACTTCTGCCGGCACTCCCGGAGTGCAACCCGTTGTTTTTTTTTTAAATAGTTGTTGATATGTTTTCTATTTTTCTCCTTTTAATCCTGTGCGCCTGTATGTGTCTCATGAAATAAACAACTTTCTTATCTTTATGTAGGTACCTACTTTAAGACTGAATTTTAAGGCATCTATGATAAATAAATTAACTAAATCAAATCATAGGGACTAAGTTGTAAATACATTAAAAACTCTCATAGGTACTTGTACATCATCATCATCATCATATCAGCCAGAGGACGTCCACTGCTGGACATAGGCCTCCTCATAGGACGTAGGTTCTTCTACAAGTTAATGAAAATATAACTAAAATCATTTGAAATTCAAAATAATACTCCATTATTTTATTGTATTTCTAACATAAAAGCTTTCCAAACACCCACGAACAGACATTGTCATTAGAATTGTCAACAAACTCAATATATTATTATGTTTCCACTCAAACTCAGAACATCGGTCCGGAAGTCCGGTGCGCGTGTTAAAGGCATAGATTCTCTGACACATCATACAATTCATGTTTAATTTGTTCTTTATTAAATACCTAAGTTAGGTTAGGCTATCTCAAAAACAAGAAATTTCTACCAAACTACTTAGTCTGGGTGTCTGGCGGCCTACGAGCTGGCGCATTTTCTGCACGAAAACTCAGCCTCACTGTGCAGAGTGGGAACGCGGCCAGTGTCCTGGGAACAATGCCTCAGGCTAATTTAGGGCTAGATTTATAATTTATTTATTTTGTTATTTAATCTCTGTTTAATTGTTCAATAAAACTAAATTCTGTGACTCTCATTATGTATTATTTTTTATAGTTTAGAGTTTTATAGATAGCATTTCATAGTATTAAGTTTATTACAAAATATGTTTTACATATAGGAAACTATAGGTCTAGTCTACACTATATGAAATTCTAGCTGTTAGCTTACTTACCTACATGTTTTATAAGACTGTTTGTTTCTAAATAAAATAATAATAAAAAAGAGTGGGCGTAAATATAGGATTAGAAGGACACAAAAGATATGGCGCGTCGCACGTAACTTGTGACGGAAGATTTGGCCATCGCGCGGGTTTTTACCTTTTTTCTGAACATACTTCTGTTTAAAATTTTGCTTAATCAGATCCCTCGGTAATCTCTTCTTTATATTTAAGAGCTGTGCTCTTGTCGGTGCAGCAATCTCCAACTCGTCCGGTCCACTGCCAACTCCTTAACCTGCTGGTATGACACGACCCTCGGTAATAAATCGGTATATATTTTATACTAACATTATATGCAGGGTAACGACTGAAAATTAATGAAAACTACAAATGTTTTTGAGATTCTTTTGTATCAAGCCAACTTTAACCTTACAAGGTTTTGGTTGAAGTATGCCATTTATCCGATTTTCATGAATGTATATTTGTAACATACAAAAACGTTAAACAAACTTCAATTCGACTATAATTTTCCATAAGAACCTATTCCTCATCTAAATGATTATTGATTTCAATACAATTGTATCGAATTCAGAATAGCGTCCAAGTTTACATAAAAATTAGTCCGGATTCGAACCCGGAACCTTTCAGGCTTTGTTTACGCGAGTCTCTAGCGGCATTATTGCTACACGCGTCGGATGTTGCCAGGTGGAAAACTGCCATATGTCACAAAAAAATTATTTCATTTTCATTACACAAACGGGTCTTCCGCGATATAATTTCATTGTTTTTACCTTTAATTCCGACGTTTCAGCTGAGTTGCACCAGCTGTGGTTACGGAAAGACTGACGTCCCTACAAATGTCAACGGAGATATTAATAAAACAACACTAAACTACACACTACTACTAATATGTGTACAAAACGCGAGAGTTTAAACTGTTTTATTTCATTTTGTTGATATTGTATTATATTTTTGTTATCTCGTGATAATTATCGTGCGACATAAAATAGCAGATATTAAATAAAATGGCACTAAAAAAAATCCATACTAAATTGTTGCCATGTTTAAGCATTTTACGTCGAAATGTGACAGTTACGTAGAAAGTGGCGCCCATGGTCTAATAAAACATGGTCTTCTATTCCCAGAGTGACACAGGCCTACGTCACAATAACATGGCCGCTATATATAGCGCTATCGCATATTATCATATAGCGCTGTCGCATGATGACGTAGGCTTGTGTCAGTTAGGTGATCTAGAAAAGACGGGAATGGGGTACCAGGCGGAGTATATTATTATACCATGGTGGCGCCCTCAATTATTTTCTACAATTTCTTGTAGGACTATAGTACTTATTTATTTTGATAAATTTACTACACTTTTGGGACTTCTTACGCGTATAATAATATCGTTAAATTTTTCAATCCCGTTTCATTCAGTTAGGGAATATACTTCTTCTTCTACCTTGCGTTATCCCGGCATTTTGCCACGGCTCTTGGGAGCCTGGGGTCAGCTTGACAACTAATCCAAAGAATTGACGTAGGCGCTATACTTTTCACGAAAGCGACTGCCATCTGACCTCCCATGGAAACTAGGCCTTATTGGGATTAGTCCGTTTTCCTCACGATGTTTTCCTTCACCGAAAAGCAGGTGATAAATATCAACTAATATTTCGTACATAAGTTCCAAAAAACTCATTGGTACGTGCCGGCGTTTGAACCCGCGACCTCCGGATTGAAAGTCGCACGCTCTTACCGCTAGGCCACCAGCGCTTCCTGGCCTGGTTTTGCGCCCCCTCGCCTCCAAAAACCGGCCAAGTGCGAGTCGGACTCGCGCACGAAGGGTTCCGTACCATTACGCAAAAAACGGCAAAAAACATCAAGGTTAGTATGGGAGCCCCACTTAAATATTTATTTTATTTTGTTTTTAGTATTTGCAGTTATAGCGGCAACAGAAATACATCATCTGTGAAAATTTCAACTGTCTAGCTATCACGGTTCGTGAGATACAGCCTGTTGACAGACGGACGGACAGACGGACAGCGGAGTCTTAGTAATAGGGTCCCCTTTTTATAGAACCCTAAAAAGGTGAAAACATCAGTATCAATATCGAGTAACGTAATTTGGTAAAATATCAACTTACGTACTTTCTCGTTGCGATCATATTACTAACGCTCGAATAACCTTCACATAATATTTGCCCTTACACGATTATATTTCCACTTACATTGTGCTAAAGGTGTATGTATTACCACCACATTTAAAGGTAAAATGAGCTTTATTACTATTAAGATAAGACCCCAACTAGCAAAATAGTCGTATAAGAATTGATTTACTCAGCCTGTAATCGTATAACAGCCGAGTTACGATTGTTGAAGCACCAATATATCGTATAATAGCGGTTAACTCGACTATTTAGCAATTTTCGCTAATTAGTGCTATAATCATGTCGTATAAACGTTTATAGCACTATCTTTTAGCACTTTTATTCCACCTTTTAATAAATGCTGAGTTAGCGCTACTAAATCACTTTTATTCAGCATAATTGTTCTATTAAAATCATATAACAGCTATAGATTAGCTAATTGTCTGAATAAGGCGCTTTAATACAACTGTTACTTAACTCTCTTCTCTGTTGCTATAAAAGCCTATTAAAAGCAATCAAATAACCATTTGGCAACAATGCTGCTGTAACAGCGCGCTTATATCATAATTCGGGTAATGGGGTTCAAACCGCTGTTATAGGAGCTGAAGTGTATTTACAGGTTTTATTCAAAATGTATTCAGCTTAGAGTACTTTTAAAGAGTTTTGAACTACATTAACAGCACAAGTCAGCCATGTTGACGTTTCAATATAGTCCGGTGGCCAACTGCATGAAACCCTACCTGACAAAAAAATAGAATAATCCTACTCTGTAGGGGTAGCTGACTTTTAGCAGCATCAACTGTTCTTGGTCGGCCGCGGCTTAATTTGGAAAATTTTGCGCTAATGGCAAAATAGTGGCACAAAAATTCATAAAAAAAAACCCCATCGTATAATAGAATGAAACTTGCATAGTAGGATAGCTGCCTTTGAGGACAGCAAAACAAAACTGGTCAGCTACATCCTGTGTTGGCAGGTTCTTGTGTCCGACCGAATTTGTGGTACCACGTGACAGCTACAATTTACCTCATCGAAAAATATAATCAAAACAACTGATTGTAATACCTACATTAAATTTGTTGACATATGTCTTGGTCGGCCTCACCTTAGCCTGACAGCGTTTTCAGTCCGTCCGCATTAAAAAAAAAGTCAATGGCAGCTATCCTACCATACAAGTGACATTCTATTTTTCGATGAGGTAAATTGTAGCTCACTTGGTACCACAAATTCGGTCGGACACAGGAACCTGCCAAAACAGGATGTAGCTGACCACTTTTGTGTTTTTGATGAATATTTGTACCACTTTTTTGCCATTTGCGCAACATTTGCCAAGTTAAGCCACGGCCGACCAAGAGCAGTTGAAGCTGCTAAAAGTCAGCTACCCCTACAGAGTAGGATTTTTCAATTTTTTTATCAGGTAGGGTTTCATGCAGTCGGACTCGGACTATAAATCGGACTATAAATCCATAAACATGGCGACATCATGTGCTATAAGTGTAGCAGTAAACGCAGTTACTCGACTTATAGTCGAATTAATGAGATATAACAGAAACTAGATCGTGTAAGCAAATTTTTACTTATTTTTATTAATATTTTTTTATTGAAATTTAAGAAAATAGGCGGCCCATGAATATATATGAACCAGTGCCTTTGGTTTTATCAATAAAGTATTTTTCGCGCTGGGTTTTACTGTATTACGTGTACTTACAGACAGTAAAAACTTATGTACACAATCACGGTAAAAATAAATGTCATGGATGACAGCAGTAAAAAATACTTAAGTACCTTTTTGTTTTATTACACACGTGAAGACGATTAGGCCTCAAACTTAATCAAATAATTGAAATATAATCGCTTACCTGAGATCGTTTTTAGCACATATTAGTTGAATAAAAGCATTTACTGCACTCTTACACATTTAAAATGCCGAGTAAAAGCAATCCGGCTACCTTTACGAAACATTTTTGCTGAGAAAAAGCAGTGCGGCTGCTTTTATAGAACACTTTTACTGAGTAATAGTAAATTGCTAATGTTTATAGAACAAATAGTCGAGTAAAAGCACTATCGTTGCTATTAAAACACTAGAAGTGCTTTTATCCACTTTTACTCAACTCTTACAGCATCGATTTGCTTCTTATACAGCGCTTACTCGATTTTTATAACACTTTTAGTCTGTATAAGTGCGCCTTTTCGCGTTGAGTAAACGCTTACAGGACTTTACTCGACTGTTTTTACACCGTTTATAGCACCAAAAAGCGAAAATAAAAACGTGCTCTCAACTTTTATAGCACATAGATTTGCTAGTTGGGACCGTTTTGCGAATGGTAAAAAAGAGGTGTATAAATAATTTGTTTGACAAAGTAGGTGTACTCATAATATAATAAGTATAGAAGATGAAGGGTGGTACTTTAATGTGTATGCTCCATTTCAGATAACATTTAGACATAACGAAATAATTGTGCAAATTTTAGGATGACATAATATTTGATAATTAAGTAATATGTAGGGGATATTTGTAGATATGTTTAATTCAGACCCCATAGGTTAAGACCTACCTTTGATACCTACTAATACTGCCGTATTCGAACTTCAAGATATTCACAAGAGACGACACTTACTAGATCCATTCTAGATACGTTATAGTTTAGATATCAACTAGTTCTCTTTTGCAGCGCAATTCGGGCAACCAATGTCACTTTTACGTTAGATAGAGTAAGATATCTATTAGATGTGAATTGGATCTCTAAGTCATATCCTCTGGAAATCGTTCAACAGTATCTCCAGAATCGCGCAAATGTCAAATTTGACAGGTTAGATCTTAAACATATCGTTATCGTATCTTGGTGATGTCTAAAAGATGTCTATTTCAAAATCTGAATCGGGCCCATAGTCTTGTAGACAATAATATGGATACCTGGTGTCTGAAATAAATATTTTTGTTTTCATTTTCATTTCATTTTCATAAGAAAGGTTTAGTTTAGTTTTAATTTGTATAAGTGTGTGATTATTGAGATTTTACATAAAAACATTTATAAAATATCACAGATGAAAATACTTTTAAACCAATTTATTTGCCAATTCTTTTAGCGACTTTCAAATCATGATTTGGAATAAATACTAATACAGTTTGTAACTCACAATAAATATTAAGTAAATAAAGTTTCCATATAAAACGCCTAAAGAGGCAAAGATAAAAAAACAGGATTTTCTATATATACTCTGTTCATATCATACCAGAACCCCTAGTGTAAATTACATTCGATAGAGGGACGAGCGTTCGCGTTTGCGTTATGTCTATTTTTGTATGGGATTTAGAACAGCGCACCAAGCGGGACGTTTTGGAAACTCAAAATCCCATACAAAATTACACTTAACGCCAACGCGTACGTCACGTCACGCTATCGAATGAAATTTACACTAGTATGGCTACCAGCAGTTTGGCACTGAAGGCCTACCGCGAACCACGTTCGACGTGTTGCCACTCTGTCGCACTTGTAAATTTGTACGTAAGTGTGACAGGGAGGCAACACTTCGAACGTGGTTCGCGGTAGGCCCTCTGACATAAATGCTATCGAGAACGTAACTTACTTGCTATGCATATCGCTCGTACTCGCATATTAGTGCGAACGAGATGTATAGAAAGTAAACTAGTGACTCTGTGAGCTGTAGACCTCGCGAGCAGAGCTTTAAATAACATGGTGCTAAGAGCTTTAAATATAGTAAATTAAAAAAAAAAACAATACGAAATTTATGTGTAAAAAAATACAAAAAGTTATAATATCCCAGCATACAATTACTGGGAATCGAACCCAGACTCTCTGTGCAAACAGAAAAAGCGAACGTTTACAAACTGAGCCAAATAGTTCTTAGATGGGTTGACGAAATTTAGCTACTCCTTCTCAAATTAAAATTAGTTAAAATTAAATATCTCAATACCTCCGAAACCAGCGAAATAAATTTTCTGAATTTTTGGCCATTTAATCTATAAACATATCTCAAAAAGAAAACACTCGTATGGTACCGATACCACTATTTGTTTAGGCGCGAGCTATCACGACTCCGCCATTTTAAAAAAATTCAAAAAACCGGACGAACAAAAAAAAAATATTTAGACATAGAATCCAGTCACAAAATTTCACGAGATTCGGTTAAGAATTGCGACCTGTAGAGGAGAACATCCGGACATACAAAAGCAAAATGCTCCAGTCGAAACGTAGACCTTCGCTACGCTCCGGTCAATTATCTAGACGTTAGCGTATATTGTCAGTTTTGACACTGTCAGTGACTCATGGTCCGTACCACAGAATACATAATAGTACTACCGTACAGAAAGGACACTTCCTACAAACCCGAAGTTTGACAGCGGTTCAGGGTCGAATCATGATATCCCTTTTTAATATATGGCACTATCCCTTTCGGCTATTTAGTTGTCAAAATTCAAGTTATTTATCTGTGGTCGTGCACGCAAAAGGAAGTCAAGCGGTGTCAACCCTAATAATTGCTCGGAGCAATGCTGAGCCGAACGGAGCCGAGTTTGACCGAAGTGAGGAGTGTCTCCCCACTGTCCGTACCATGAAAATCTGATTTGATCTGTACCATACAGATCAAATCAAACAATTTTAATAAAAGCTTGTAAACCAGAAGTTACCATACAAATCCCACTCAACACCGCGATCAGACAGAAATCCTTATAAAAGCCCACCGGATGCACCACTTTTTAATTTCCGGAAGTGGACATAATCGCCGGAAGTGACGTCATCAATCTAAGTGACAGCTGACGTAATGGAAAAAAGTTGCGTTTTGCAACGGAGTTTAGATTTTGTTTTTTGTGGAGATTAGAACGGATTAGGTGTTTTTAATTAATGTTTATAGGGTTCTTAGTTATTTGTAGTATAAGCGCTGGTGGCCTAGCGGTAAGAGCGTGCGACTTTCAATCCGGAGGTCGCGGGTTCAAACCCCGGCTCGTACCAATGAGTTTTTGGAGCTTATGTATGAAATATCATTTGATATTTACCAGTCGCTTTTCGGTGAAGGAAAAGATCTTGAGGAAACCGGACTGATCCCAATAAAGCCTAGTTTCCCCTTTGGGTTGGAACGTCAGATGGTAGCCGCTTTCGTAAAAACTAGTGCCTATGCCAATTCCAAAACGTCCCGCTTGGCAAGCTGTTCAAAATCCCACAAAAAGATAGACATAACGCAAATGCGAACGCACGTCGCGGTATCGAATGAAATTTACACTAGGAGTTCTGAGAATGACCCATCTGGTCTGGTCTGGTGTATGATACACCATGCGTCTGGGTCATTCTCAGAACTCCTAGTGTAAATTTCATTCGATACCGCGACGTGCGTTCGCTATGGTCTTAAAGGGGCCCACTGATTAACAGTCCGCGCGAACGGCATCGGCCTGTCAGTTGTTCGGAACTGTCAAAATTTTCTTCTAACTGACAGGCCGATAACCGACTGGTAATCAGTGGGCCCCTTAAGACATGCATGCATTGGTTGCATGGTAGCCTTAAATTTAAATAATAACGAGTACCCCATCAAGAATTAAAGCAATTACGCTGTAACGAGTTTGTTTTTTAAAATCCAATAAGCGCTAACGACTGAGCGCATAAAATTAAAAACTGCGATTGTGGAACGTCTCATTAACTTCTCTTGACGACTGCAGTGCTCTGAGTTAATGAATGCTTTCAGGCTGGGGGTTGGAAGATTGGATACGGCAATTTGTGGACGGGACGGAGGTATCGTCTTGGGTCGTCCCATTCGTTTTTCGTCAAGTTCTTAAATTAGTCCTATTCTGCTTTCGTCACTCATTCTACATTGAAAGCCACCGACGATTGTGACGAATGGGACGACCCAAGACGATACCGGGACGGATCATCATCAATGGCCAATGCATCTCTGACGGATGATTGTTGCAACGCTGTCGGTGGGGTGACACTGATCCTTTCGGGCATTCTCGGCTCCGTTCGGCTCAGCATTGCTACGAGCAATTATTTGGGTTCGCACAACTTGACGTCCCTTTGCGTGCACAGCCACAGAAACGCGTACGTCACGTCACGCCATGGAACGAAATTTACACTATAGGCGTACATAACAGATCTTATTGCATTATACCCATCAGCACTTGACGTGGTAATCTCTTTGGATCCATCATCCAGCTATCGCAATCTCCTCTATTTGAGAATCGGCGTAATATATTCATATTTAATGAAATTTTGTAAAGGACGTGTTACCGTGTCAGTAACAAACATATTTCTAAAAAATAAACGTATTTTTGGGCAACCCTGTATGTATAAAATAGATAGTGTAAAATTCAAACTATTACCTTTAAGTAGTGTAAGCGTTAATATATTCTTATATCTTATCTATTTTTTGTGCCGCCTCCACATGTTCCCACATCTAGCCTCATCAAGGGAATTCCTATTGTATCCCCGGAATGGCCCCGCGCGGGAAAAACACTCATAATCGCCCGCCCCTGGATTTATACCAGACGAACCTTAATTGCGAAACAAAGATGCTGCTTAAGAAAACAGTACTATCTTATCTGAGAGTATCTTAGAATGCAAGACGTGGGTTGCGTCATTACCAAACTAAAATGGAATAGGGACCGTGCGCGTTGGAGGGTCTGCCATCTTGTAGGCTGAATCGGAAACATATATGCACATGTACATTGCTAAAGCAAGTGCTACCATCTACCGTTCTCGTCGGTACGTTTCCTTGTGCATAGTAGGTTCTGCCATCTTGTGGGCTACATCGGAAACGAACGACACATTTACGCCTCGCGCCAAAAATCTGACGGCTCCTATGCTGCCCCCAGTACCGTCTTTACCATAAGGGCACACGGGGCCCGTGCCCAGCGCCCCCATCCTCAGGGGGCCCTGAAGGACAGACATTAACAGTATATTTGATTACCCATAATAAATATGTCGGGAATTGTGGGCGTATCATACTATCGGCAGCACATCAGAACCTTCAATCGTGGATGACGAGGGCCTTCAATGAAATACGATGTTCAACTCACAATCTTTACTGCACAAGACTCATTACAAATCACAGCACGCGTTACGTTTCTTATCTTAAGCAAACCAGTGGATTAGACCCAGGAGCCGCCACAGACGTCATCTTCTCCCGTTCGTTCTCATCGTGCTCCTTCTGAAGATTGATTGACAGCATAACTTCAATTGTTCTGGACTTCAATTGTTTTAAGAGCGCACTCTATGACGTCTTGGCGGAACTGCGTCGAACGCCACTCAAGTGTACGTAACACCCTAGTTTGCTCTATTTGTCAAGGTTTGCATGACAAAACGCCTCTTGAAGGCGATAGATGGCACATTTCAGCCATTCTCCGACACGGCCAACCTGACATTGTACGGGTCCCTCCGTACGTTATCCATCCCCCTTTATGATTTTCACTGGTAGACTAGAGCGAAGATGAGATCTTCTTCTCCCAAAAGAGACTGTAGAGCGCAGATCATCTGCACCACCACGGCATCCTGACATTGTATGCATCACTGCATACATCTGCGGACAGAATACAACAATCTGAGGTATCTAAGCTCATTGCTCGGCCTACCTGACCAAAGTAAGTTCCTCCATAACTTTTGGATACTGACAGGCAACTCAACTCTTTCAATAACACGCACATAGATCATTGTTGTGAATGAACAAGTTCAGCATCAGTAGCATCACGATATTCAATCAGGCCATATTTCAACGGAAATGGGGTAGAGATACATTTCGAACAATTCATTAAGAGACTTAAAATGCAACAGCGTGAAAATAATATCACCATAATCCAAACAGCGTGAAAATAATATCACCATAAAGATACAATACAAACTAGCTTTTAAATGAACCTCACCACAGAGATTCCCCTCAGTTGAAACACATCTTGTATTGAGTTCTCGAAAATAAATGGTTTTCCATATTTAACTGATTTTATGAACATTATCTGCGCACCTATTCTTTACTTAAACGTTTAGTATTCCCTAAAAGTTTAGTGTTCCCACTAATAGATTTTCTTATTTGATTTCATTGATACCTTGATCCAGATCTATTTGCCATTTTAATCATTACCTCAAAATGTTAGCTAGGATCACAGAAAACAGCGATGAAATTAGTTTATCCGTTTGAAAGATACTTGGCCGCACGCACACAATGGCCTCTCACCCAAGACGCGTGTATCATCTCCGTTATCTCATGGTTAAAATGTTTATTAAGTTTGATTTAAACTAGTGAGACGAACTGAGAACTCGCGGTTCGCCAAAAAGTTAGATCAATTTAATGAACCTACTACTTAGTCGGCAAAGGATTGAAAACCGCATGTGATTTATTGCAAGGTCTGCGGAGCCCATCACAACACCATAGAGATTAAAATAAACTGTATCTGTGGTAAGCCGTTATCTTTCTTGTCAAATGTCAAATACCTATATTGTTTATTTTTATCTCGTTAATTATTTAAAAATGGTAAACTTAAAAACAATATTATAAAAGCCGAGCACTTTCATTTGATACCAAACTCGACCATACTTTCTTGCAAATAAGATGACCAGAAAAGCAAGACCCCTCACAAATAGCTTTCTAGCCTTTTAAGCTCTTCTAACTCAATAACACCTTGATCGAGCCTGCTCATAATTTAATGACTAAAATACAATGCCCTCAACTACACGTTTACCCAATTTCATTTAAATTAGAACACATTTACTTAAGTTATTGTGTATCAAACTATCCTCTGATAGCTCAGCTTAAAAACATCGAAATGCCGGGACGTGCCCCTAGCCAGCCGTGTGTTCCAAGTTGAATGTAAGAACTTCACTTCGCTTCGCTCGCTCGTTCGATCACCCGCCTAAGTATAAAAAGATTGAGCCAGGTCAATTGATTTCAAACCAGCTTTCTACCATACCCTGAATATTTTGATTAAATTTTGGCACCATTAATTATTTGTGTATTCCTAAACACAATCATTAATTCCATAAACAAAAAGAAGCATATTGTAATTAATCGACACGTAATTTTAAGTTTCGGAATAGGACTACGACAGTTTACTTATTCGATTCTCATATTAAATAGTTTAAACACGTACCAAAATTGCGTTCAGTTCAGTTTAAACCGACTTCTCTATTTTATTCCTTCTGTACGGACAACACATTTACAAGACAGCTTGAGAAATTTTCAAAACTTGATATATTATCAGGTAAGTCCAGTATTATACTTTCTACGAAAACCAAATTGTATTTTTTTTTATCGCTTTCATAATTTTTATTAAGAAAAAGGCAAGAAAACTTGATCATTATGTGATATTTACACACTGACACGACTTGTCTTTAGCTGACTGACACAATACTTCAAAAACCAAATAGCTCTCAAAGAGGTTCAAAAAGGTTGAACATGCATGAAATTAATAAAGAAGTTCACAACTCGTTTTACAACGAACGATCTAGCGTAACAGGTATTAGTGGCAGAATTTCTATTCTAAATCAAACCGCTGTAGGTACTCAAATTTTGCTAACTTCTTTATCGATCAAACAGAAAATAAATGCGTTCGACTCTATTCGCTAAACATCGACAACTAGTTTCGTAAAAGATCATAAGGAACATTATAATTACTGTAAGGAGTACGAACAACTTTTTGTACTAGTTCCATAGCGTACGTAGTAACATACTTTAATAATTTTGGATAATAAGTGTAATAGACAAAGCGTTATTTTCCCTTTTTTTTCAAGTCTCATTTTTGCTGCCTTCTACCGAAAAATACTAAAATAGCATGCCAAAACCGTTCTGTCATTTGCCTTCACATTTAAGGGGAACAATAATTTTAACCATACTATGAGGAATTTTAAAATTTGTTTTAAATCACGTTGCGTGTGTTTTGTCCCTAATGGACGCACGCGCGCACAGCTTTGAGTGTCGAGCGAAAAACTAAAAATGTGTCTATCTGCACATAATCATTGACACGTTTTTTTTTTTTTCTTTGGCATAAGTACACACATAATTAATCATTAATACTTTCTTTTCACATACATCAACCAATGCCTACAAGTCAACACCAACTTCCAAATAACAGTGCCAACACCTTGGCTTTACAACAGCTTGGTTCCAATACACGGCTAGCCTCATCGCCCGGTCCGAAACCCCCATGAATTGCAGTTACGAATAGGACTGTGCCCTCCAGCACCCAGCCCTCAAACGCCCTCTGGACAACTCAGGTTCCGGTTGCGACCGCCAACTCAAGTGATGAACCTCTCAAATAAACTATCCTCAAAGAGGCATGAACTTCACGTTTCGTTTCTTACGACAATGTCATAAAACCAACGCGGAAAGTGGTATACCTACGTAGAGAAATCTAATCCCAAAATGTGTCCCTTTAAATAGGTAGTGTTTTAATAAATCAATGAATAATATCCTTCTCAAACTGCTTACTCAGCTATTATTATTCATGCAATATGCAAAATTATCTTAACCCATTGAGTGATAAGTAAGTCAAATCAAGTGTCAAATCGAATCCAAAGTTAATCAATTAATTTTAAATTATTTTATTTGACAGATACACATCGCAAACAACATATCACTGAATCACAGAATTATTGAAAAATTAAATGTCGGGTCCAAATTTAAAATTGTTCTGTAGGTACTGTAAACTCTAAAATCTGACTGCAAAAATGACCACAAAAGGATTCCTTCAGCTTCGATGCGGTTAAAATAATCACCATTTAGGTTCTTCAAATAGGAACACACAATTTTCACTCATTACGTTTACGTTTCGTTTTGACTAGTTAATTTTGGATGTGAAGTCATTTTAAGTAATCAAAGGAATGCACAATTGCACATGATTAAAACTAAGTCAGAACTATCCGTCAACGGTCATGAACTTTACCACTAAGTTCTCGGTTTACTTTTCATATCAAAAAAATATCACGCACATACTTACCACCATCATAGGCACAAGCTAGCAAAATAGAAATCATACTTAAAGGTGAGAATTTTATATTCACAGTGTGATCGAATAATGGCATCAACCACTCGTGACGCTTCTCACGATAATATTATTTGGTCCACGACACAATTTGAAATAGTACGTCTCCACACAAAAAAATTAAGGTGCATTTTGCTAGAAGCTATTCAAGTTGTGACGGTATTACATGCCATAGTGCTCAGAAAATCGTTAAACAGCCTTACATAGTCTTAACAGCAGATTACAAGTCCACGTATCAAAAGTTTTTTTACATACATTCTGATTCTGACCATTAAAGGCTAGAGTAGATATCTCGTAGGTAGGTATCTGTTCTCATATTTTCCTAACTAGAACCCATCACGCCGGCTTTGTGAGGTACACTCAACACAGTTACAAATCATAAAACAATGGACGCAACTCACGCGATTTCCAACTTCCAGCGACAGTCTGGCAACCAGTAAATATGCAGCTCCTCTCAGCTTCTGTAAACAAACTAAGGCACCCACGTTTCTGCAACCGCAGCTCCAACCCGTGCGAGACGGGAGATCTCGCAGCAACTATCTTCATTCTTCATGGTGCAAAGGACTGTAAACGTATTACTTAGAGTTACAACATTAACAACATTCACGAAAATTTCACACAACATAACATAAAAAGCAATGCAAAAACTGGATCACAATTTATAAAATATCAAATATGTCAACTGTCATTTCACTTCAAATATTTTCCATCACGATACTTCTTTATTTTCCACCAGCGATAGCATGAGATTTCTTCATTTTCTAAGGCCTTTAAAACTCTTGAATTAAGGAATGCCAGGGATTTTCAAAATCAGGGTAGATTTTTGGGACCTTCAGTCCACCTTCATTTGGCAAATTTGAGCTTTCAAGAGGAATTCCGTAGCGAATTCCCTGTGTTCGGCCACACTTCTGATGTCGGGAATTGTGGGCGTATCATACTATCGGCAGCACATCAGAACCTTCAATCGTGGATGACGAGGGCCTTCAATGAAATACGATGTTCAACTCACAATCTTTACTGCACAAGACTCATTACAAATCACAGCACGCGTTACGTTTCTTATCTTAAGCAAACCAGTGGATTAGACCCAGGAGCCGCCACAGACGTCATCTTCTCCCGTTCGTTCTCATCGTGCTCCTTCTGAAGATTGATTGACAGCATAACTTCAATTGTTCTGGACTTCAATTGTTTTAAGAGCGCACTCTATGACGTCTTGGCGGAACTGCGTCGAACGCCACTCAAGTGTACGTAACACCCTAGTTTGCTCTATTTGTCAAGGTTTGCATGACAAAACGCCTCTTGAAGGCGATAGATGGCACATTTCAGCCATTCTCCGACAAATAGATCATAGTAGAAAAATGTTAGTTTAATTAGCTTTCTTTATTTTCCAAAAGGGCCCGAAATTCAAAATGCCCAGGGGCCGCTTTCGGATGAAAGAAGCGCCTGGCGTCCGTTGGCTCGTTGGGTGGACGACATCCGGAAGATTGCGGGTCTCTTCTGGATGAGATTGGCTCAGGACCGGGACAAGTGGCATACTAGAAGAGAGAAGGAGATTTACAGCTCACAGAATCATTAGTAATTATTATTAATGTTACAAAAACCATACGCCTGAGACTGTTGCCGTCTCCCCATCCCTTTATACCTACCAGATACACTCAGTCGTTAATACACTGAAAACTAACGAGTCCCGTGAGTACGATTGACACAGTTAACCGATTATAGAACTTATTACAATGACTTAAGGTTTACCAGTGATTAATTAATATGTTGGCGTTAGCACAGCGCAGCATTAAACGTAATGTGATTACTTAAGAGCTCCCAAATGCATAGTTTTAATGATTTTAAGTTGTTTGCTGCAGAAAAAAAATATTTTCATATTTCTAACTTCTAATATGCATAGTACTTAAAATAGATTTGGAAAAATGACATTTATCGTTGAGAAAATATAACTAGAAAATATTAAAAAAAAATCGCCGTACCTTAATTGAACTCTAAGGTTATTTATTACCTATTTATTGGGTTTAGCCTATTTTTTCTATACTTTGCATATCTCGGCAGGAATAAAAGGAATTACCAGCCTTGTGTTATTAAACGGCCTAGCTTCACTCGGCCGTCTAAATTACACTCGGCCAGAAATTGCCAATTTTCTCGAGTATAAAATTATAAATGCACATACAACAAAATCCATTTTGCAAGTACAGCGAATAAAAGTTAATGTGATAACTTAAATAGTTTTAATTATTTTACTCAGGCACTGGTGTTTTACGATAACAGCAGTTAGGTTTTACGAGTATTTTACATATATCATGGTTTAAATTACAAAAAAACAACTGGTTGCACTCCGGGAGTGCCGGCAGAAGTGAAAACTCAATGACATTGTATCAGTTTTACGATCAGGTCACGTGTCCGTCTTACCAATTTTCAATCTGTCGAATCTGTCGGTCACGTGACCTGTCGCGAGTTTAACATTTTTTTCCCCATCACAAAAAGTGCACAGCGCCGCTAAAGAAGTTTTCACTTCAAAAATACTCATTTAAATCGTAATAACATTTATACAGCAACCAATCTTTCAACCTACGTTTAAATTTAACTCCATCCAACGACTTCAAATCAATTCGAAATTACTTAATTGAAATTGGCTGTTAGGTAAGTAAGTACATTATTAATTTATACATTTTACATACATGTAAAATTACAAAGAAATTTTAACGAAAACATAGAACCACGCCGCGTAGCCAACATGCCAATCGCTTAGTCATAGTCATAGTCATAGTCATTTATTTGATAAAACCGGTTTACATGTCAAAGATGATAATTATAATGATTCCCAACAGATTACAGTATTGTAAAATGATTGAGTTAAAATTAGATCACAATATGATAAAAATAAAATATTAGTAAAAATGTGCAATTATACAACCATAATTAGTCACTTCACGAATTCATCCGAATAAATTATAACACATACCTAATAATAGTACCTAATATTGAAGTCAGTACCGAAATAATAAATAAATAATTACACTTAAGGATGTTGGTATATGGACTAACTGTCTTTATACATTAAAAATTCATCGTAGTTATAGAACGAGCGCTCAATAAGCCAGTGTTTTAGACGGCACTTAAACCTATGCAGACTTGTGGCCTCAGTTACAATGCTTGGTAACTTGTTGTAGACCGTGGGGCCCATAACGTGAGTTAACTTGGACGACTTCACAAGTTTGCGGCTAATACCTACAAGCTTGTTAGCGTTTCGCGTATTGTACTCGTGTACCATTGCGTTCGTTTTGTAGGACGTAAGGTGTTCACGCACGTACACCGCCACCTGCATTATTACTACTGCGGGTAATGTGAGAATGCCCAGTTTTGTGAACAGTTGCTTTGCCGGAGTATCTAGCGGTACTCGTGAGATGGTTCGTATGGCGCGTTTCTGGAGGCGAAAAACTCTTTCCCACTCGGCACAGCGTCCCCAGAGTTCCGCCCCGTACTGTATTAGGGAGTGAACTGTGGCAAAATAACACGCGCGGGCAACCTCCGGAGTCACAGACCCGACAACTCTACTAAGGGCAAAGCACGCGCTTGCTACTCTGCTGCACAGTTTGTCTACATGCCGATCCCACTTCAAGCCCGAGTCTATCTCAAAACCCAGAAAAGCTGTAGCAGTGGTTTGTTCCAGCAGCGTTCCATCGATTTCAACAGCCAGCGGCGCTGCTTGGCGACCAGATAAATTAAATTGCATGAAGTGCGTTTTCTTAAGGTTGAGAGCTAAGCCATTGGTTCTGAACCAATAAGAAAGCTGCGCCGCTGCCTCGTTCAACGCCTTCTCAACGCCATCTCCATTCGGAGCAGTAACAATCGCAGCAACGTCATCAGCATACATTAGTATCTCACCGGCTTTTATGGCATCGGGCAGGTCGTTTAAAAGCAGTGAAAAAAGCAAATTTGAAACTGATGATCCCTGCGCCACGCCCATACGTCCTCCCTGTGGATCAGACCTCACTTTCCCACCATCACTAACCACAACTTGTGTCCTATTTTGAAGTAGGCTTGAGAACAGGGACAATGATGTATCGAGGATGCCGTAATGGCGCAGCTTACTTATGAGCACTGCATGGTCGGCAACATCAAAAGCTTTTGAGAGGTCACAACACAAGACTGCGACCTCCTGCTGACTCTCTCTAGCTGCCACAATACGCCGTATCAGTTCACGGGATAGAGACGTGGTGGATCTGCCCTCACGGTACGCATACTGTCTGTCAGATAGACTATTAGTTGATTTTAGGAACTGTGAGAGACGGGCACTTAGACCATGCTCAAAAATTTTTGCTATCGCCGGAATAATCGATACCGGTCTATAGCCATCCATGTCTCCTCTGCTACCCTTTCCTTTGAAGATAGGTGCAACCTTACTTATTTTAAGCGGGTCTGGGTACGTACCTTCTTTTATGCAGCGATTAAAAAGTTCAGCCATCGCAAAAGCTAATGGAATAGGCGCTAGCCTCACCAGTTTCATGCTCACTCCGTAAACGTCCTTTGAAGCCTTTGGTGGAATGCATGAAGCAATCAAACGGTGTACCTCATCCGCTGTAAAAGGGCGGAGTGTAAACAAGCAGTCCGCGGCGGGCCGGGCGTCGCGCAGCTGGCGCAGGGCGCGGGCGACGTCAGCGCGCGGCGCCCCGCACGCTTCCGCTGCACCTAGGAACCTAGAATTCATTGCATCTAATGCCTGTTTCTTACAGCTAAACTTTGACCTGTCATTTTTTTTTATAACGTCTGTCACATCTAGCACAGGGCTATTATGTTTTCCCCGTTCCTTATTTATAACATTCCACATGGCTTTAGATGTATTAGTACTCAATTGAATTAGATTGTTGTAGTGACTAGATTTATTACTCTTAATTAAATTATCATAATGGATTTTCATGTCATGTATAAATGTATTAATTGAATCATTATTTGGGTGCGTATTACCAAATTCTATCATGTCGAATAATAAAGACTTACATAATTTAACATCTGCGTTAATCCAAGACGAGTTATGCCCATTACTAATAATACTTACGCTCCGTAGCGATCGAAACGCAACTGTCACTGTCGCACTAATATGAAAGAGTGATAGAGAGACACAAAGCGTTTCGTTGTCGAAGCGATAGCGATTGACACCTTGGCTAGGCCGGCAGGTAACAATAGGCGGTCTTATTTCTAAAAAGCTATACCTACTATGTACTATGTACTATGTATGTATGTATGTTAGGTACTTCTATGTGTTTGTCTAAATTTCATAGAAACTCTATTCTAATGGCCCGATTAGAACATTAAGATACGTCAAATGTTACGCCTAGATGCGATATGGATTAGATATGTCAGTGTCAAAAGTGACGCTTCTTCAAACAAACCTCACTTTTGACACTGACATATCTAATCCATATCGTATCTAGACCTAATATTTGACGTATCTTAAAGTTCGAATCGAGCCGTAAAACGGTTTCTCGTTTTATTTCTAAATAGAAACGAAATGCACGTGAAAAACATACACAGCAGGGGTCGTCAACATTTCAGACGCAGTCAGAATTAATTATCTGAAACAAACTAGGATCGATGGTAGGTATTATAAACACGCTCGCGTTGACGACCTCTGACTCAGTACGGTTACCATCAGTTTGTCACTGACATAAACGCCGTCGAGAACGTAATTTACTTTCTATACATCTCGCTCGCACTCGCATATTAGTGCAAACGGGATGTATAGAAAGTAAATTACGTTCTCGACGGCGTTTATGTCAGTGAGAAACTGATGGTAACCGTACAGGTAAGTCTATTAACTTTAGAATAGGTACTAGCATGGTGCAAATTTAAAATAATTTTATTAACAAGCTTTTATTAGGTCGACCTGTATGTAACTAACTATGTAATGGAATCTAAGGTAACTAATTTAACCATCTTCCAAGGATCGTAGCGTCATGAAAATTGGCAGCTGTATGTAGTTCTGATGACAATACAATAATATGGTACTGTCGAACTGATCTGATGATGGAGACAGGAGGTGGCCATAGGAACCCTGTGATGAAACAACGCAACCTAATTGTGTTAGGGGTTTTTAGAATTGTCTCGATGAGTATCAGTTGTCTGTCGTAAGAAAAGTACAGTCAGCGATAACAGCTTGTACCAAAAATGATTTTATTTTTCCAAAAACTTATCTATCTGAATAAGTTAACTACAAAACACATAAAACTAATTAAAGACTAAACTTAATCACTAAACCTAAATGTATTCAAAATTAAATATAAATACAAACTAACCCTTTATTTATAAAACTTTACGGGCCTGACTTAGTTACAATACGTTTTATCCCTTTCTTACAAATACATAAGTCAAAATGACAGATAAGGACAAACGATTATTAGCTAATTGAGGTTTGTAGCACGTTTAGGAGTAAATATGTACCTATAAAAAAACTACCTACTGAAACTATCCCGTGCTGCCCCCGACGCAAAGATGCCTATCACGCTCGCTGCGTTTGCCGCGTCGAATTGCGATGGACAGCCTGTATTTTATTTATTATTTTACATTAATATACTTCATTTGGTTCCTTAATAATTGAAATAAAGGGAATAATGGAAATATTTGCCGACTTAGAATAGTCATAGTCATAGTCATAGTCATATTATTTGTTATATTTCCAATATAACAGGTCAAATCATAATACAATTTATTTATTAACTGTAAATGGGTTAATAAAATAAAATAGTTAAAATAATGAACTAAACATTTATAAATTCGTCGTAACTATAAAACGTGTGCTCAAGAAGCCAACATTTTAGTTTTGACTTAAAACTAATCAATGAAGGAGCGGAGGTGACTGTCTCAGGTAGCCTATTGTAAATAGTTGGACCCATTACGTGTGTTACCTTATTCGACCGTGCGAGTCTTCTTTGTACCGGAAGCAGTCTGCTTGGGTTCCGTAAAGGGCGACCGGAGTCCGCGCGTGTTTTATATCGAGATTGGTTCATGTGTACGTAGATTGCTATCTGGTATATTAGAAATGAGGGTAAAGTTAGAATACCTAATTCTTTAAAATAAGGCTTCGCCGAGGTATCTTGGGCCACCTGCACTACCGAACGCACGGCTCTTTTTTGTAGCCTAAATGCTCGCTGCCAGTCCGCCGCGCGCCCCCATAATTCCGCACCGTACTGCAGCAGCGAGTGAACCGTCGCGAAATAGCTGGCTCTCACGACATGCCGTGGTACGACACGCGCGAGCCTGCCCAGTGCGAAGCATGCTCCACCTAACTTACCGCACAACGTGTCAATATGACTGGCCCATGTTAGTTTTTGGTCAATCGTGAACCCCAAGAAAGTGGTGACTGCCACTTGCTCCACGGCTACACCACTGGCTTGGACCCTTAGTGGCATCGGTGTCCGGCCTCCCACGTGGAAGTGGAGGAAGTGGGTTTTAGTGAGATTGAGGGCCAATCCGTTCAATCCAAACCACTTGGACAACTGGTTTGCTGCGTCATTGAGGCTAGATTGAAGAGCATCAGAGTTAGGAGCGATGACGATGCCGGCTACGTCGTCCGCATACATTAGGACGTCGGCTGCTGGAACGGCTTCAGGTAAATCATTAAGAAGTAATGAAAATAAGATGTTGGACACAGACGATCCTTGCGCTACACCTATTGATGTGGTTAATGGGTCAGACCTGGCTTGCCCTCCGTCCCCGACCACGATAATAAAATTGAAAACTCGAATTCCTGACTCCGGGATACCTACTGAGATACCGAGATTCACCTGTCAACAGCGAATATGTTTGATAGAACTATTCTTCAAACATTCATTCATTTTCTAACAGGTCTTCAACAGGTCTCCCAGATATTAAATAGGTATGGTGCGGTAATTTCGACTGCGAGGAAATTTCAACTAATTGAAGTATCTTCCATGTTTTACATTATTAACTAGAGTCACACACACATCTTTTTCGCTATCTGGACATATACTTATGGCACTCTAGTTAATAATGTAAAACATGGAAGATATTTCGATAAGATGAAATTTTCCCGCAGTCGAAATTGTCCTGCTTATTAAAGAAATAAATATAAATCGGCCCATGCTTAGCCTCCTCAATCTCCAAGCAATTATCTATTCTGTCTATTCACGGTATATAAGGACAGAATCGTCTAGACTGCCCACAAATATTTATTGTACCTAAGATATTAAGATAGGTATAAACTACTATAAAATGCTAATTTTAAACCTAGACCGATTTTTAGGGGATAACGTTCATACTAAAATAGAATCTTTATTGTAATGGAGAGGTGTCGCTTTTTAATAGAATCCTGAATAAAGTTTGACTACATATTTTTTTACCAAAAATCTATGAAAAGGGACAAGGGACCTTATTGTCGATGGCGCTTACGCCGCACAGCGCCGCTAGGCATTGTATTTATATGTGAGCATCGTTAATAATGGCGTAAGCGCCATCGACAATTAGGTCCCTTTTCATAGATAACGTCACAAATAAGCTATAATTATAGCGGCAACCTCTGTACACATGAAACGCAATAAAATATATGAGTAATGAGTATGAGTACATCATCTGTGAAAATTTCAACTGTCTAGCTATCACGGTTCATGAGATTATAGCCTGGTGCCAGACAGACAGACTGACAATGGAGTCTTAGTAACAGGGTTCAGTTTTACCCTTTGGGTATGAAACCCTAAAAATCATCGTTTTGGGAATCTGTATACCTACTCCTCTAAACCACAAATAATCTGAACTGTACGTCTACCTCCAGTTTGACACTGACTAGGGAATGCAAATCGGTTATTTTTTGTATGGACATAACCGCGGTTTCGGTTAATAACCGATTATTTCCATACAAAAAATAACCGAAAATAACCGATTTGCATTCTCTAACACTGACATATTCGCTAGCGTATGCGTAACTTGATTTCTATGCATCTTGCTAGTACTCGATTAGTGCGAGCGAGATGTATAGAAAATAAGTTACGCAGCCGTTAGCGAATATGTCAACTTGAGACTACCAAGACAGTCACGGAAAGGCTACTAATACGCGTGTGATCGATAGGAACAAGCGAGTCAATGTACGAAATTCTTCGTTCTTCGCGTCCTTACTTTATTCCAGAAATCCTTTTTTTTTTTACTAACCTATTTTGCTCATGCAGTTTTGTTTTATGCCAAAGGCTACTTGTTCAGCTGACTGTACCTATCTAGGACATTTTAATATAATTCTAGACAAAGCAATATCCTAGTAAACCACGCTAATATTTTATACCACACAATGAAACGAAACTCATTTATAACCTGGTTAAAAATGTCGTTAATCTCACAAAAAGTACAGTCGGGCGCAATATCGCGCGCACCGCAAATGGGCGATAAATTGTACAGTCGAAAAGAAAAGACACACGCGGATACGTGCAGGAGGTAGTGGGTGAAATGTTCGCTTAAATGTGGTGCGGTGCGAACAAAAAAAAATATGATTTTAGACTTTTTGAAAAAGGATTCGAGGTCTTAAGGAAGCGCTGGTGGCCTAGCGGTAAGAGCGTGCGACTTTCCCGGCTCGTACCAATGAGTTTTTCGGAACTTATGTACGAAATGTCATTTGATATTTGCCAGTCGCTTTTCGGTGAAGGAAAACATCGTGAGGAAAGCGGACTAATCCCAATAAGGCCTAGTTTCCCCTCTGTGTTGGAAGGTCAGATGGCAGTCGCTTTCGTAAAAACTAGTGCCTACGTCAAATCATGGGATTAGTTGTCAAGCGGACCCCAGGCTCCCATGAGCCGTGGCAAAATGCCGGGATAACGCGAGGAAGAAGAAGAAGGTCAACTAGAGGTGCACTTTTCACGTTAATCTAGATTTTATGATCCCTATTTGTTACCTAATCCTGCGGTCGGCAACCTGCGGCTCGCGAAACTGTCACTTGCGGCCCGAGAGGCGCCTTGGCTATTTTGTATGTAATAGTGACAAACGACAATGTCTCATAAAGTCATAAATATTAACAAAGTACGGCCCGCGTCACCTCTGTTAACTACTATTGGCCCTTGGCTGCTAAAAGGTTGCCGACCGCTGACCTAATCGATTCATAAAATTCAGTCAGAGCATAGTTTAGTGCCCTTACCATGACGTTGACGAGTCACTGACAGTGTCAAGTCAAAACTGACCTACTCTAACGTCTGTAATTTACTTTCTACACATCTCGCTCGCACTAATATGTCAGTACGAGAGAGATGCATAGAAAGTAGTTTCTTAGTGAATATGTCAATATCAAAACTGGTGGTAGTGGTACTTCTTCTTCTCCGTCGAATTACTCTTGACAGAGCAGTCAGTCAGTGTGTTAAGTGGGGTGTTGGTAAGGGCTTTTATCTGATCCGTCCAACGCATTGGGGAACGTCCTCTTGACCTACAGCCATTGACCCGTCCCTGGACAACAAGTCTCTCCATGATAAGGTAGTGGTACTAGTGGCTCACTTAACTTTTGTCGTGTTACAACCCATATTCACTTATTTAAACTCGCACACTTTTACGTCGAACGTATTTTACCCGTCTCACGTGAAGGCAACTAATCCCCCATTTGATTACAGTCAAGCAAAGCGTTCACGTCCAAAACGTCACGTTTGGCACGTGGCGCTATTTAATCAGTAGGCCTACCGCGAACCACGTTCGACGTCTTGCCTCCTTGTCACACTTACGTACGAATTTACAAGTGCGACAAAGAGGCAACACGTCGAACGTGGCTCGCGGTAGGCCCTCTGACTTGAAATCAAGGAAAACTTTAACTTTAATAAAGTTTGTTAATTTTTTTTAACGTTAGTACTTATTTTTAAAGTTGGTTAAAAATTTCACCACATTCACCTAAATCGGCTTAGTAAATTACGATGGTGGATAAAAGCAATATATAATACTTACAGAGACTGCAATTTTTTTTACTATTCCAAAAAAATCTGACTATACAAATACACGTTCTAGTATGATTTTCAATTGTTCAATAATAGACAATAAAACAACCAAAAATAAAAACTGAAATTAAAAAAAAATAGTCCCATAAGGATTTTAAAACACTTTTGCCTATCCAGTTAACAATAGTGTTAGAGTCGGCCCAAGGTAACTCTGCATTGCATTTGCAATGACAAAGTGACGTCATGTCATCATTAATGACAATTTTCTATGAAACTATAACAACTCCCCCCTCCCTCCCTCCGAATCGCTAAACTTAAGTGGCAGTGGGCGGGGCACATTGCCCGTAGAACCGATGGCCATTGGGGCGGAAAGGTTCTCGAGTGGCGACCACGTACCGGAAGGCGCAACGTGGGTAGACCCCCCACAAGGTGGACTGACGACCTGGTAAAGGTCGCGGGAGTCCGCTGGATGCGGGTGGCGCAAGACCGGTCATTGTGGCACTCTTTGGGGGAGGCCTATGTCCAGCAGTGGACGTCCTCTGGCTCTGGCAGTGTCATTCACTGCATCACTTTGTTATTCGGTGCAAAGCTATCTTAAAAAACATTACGTAGTCCACCTCCATACTTTTCGCGCCATTTTGAAATCTTCAGCTAGTATCAGACATCATTAGAGCTGTAATGTGCGTTTGATTCAACAACCCACTGCCGTATTCGAACTTCAAGATATTGATAAGAGACGACACGTACTAGATCCATTCTAGATACGTTCACGTAGATCTCCCACATCACAATAGTTTAGATATCAACTAGTTCTCTTTTGCAGCGCAATTCGGGCAACCAATGTCACTTTTACATTAGATAGAGTAAGATATCTATTAGATGTGAATTGGATCTCTAAGTCATATCCTGTGGAAATCGTTCAACAGTATCTCCAGAATCGCGCAAATGTCAAATTTGACGGGTTAGATCTTAAACATATCGTTATCGTATCTTAGTGATGTCTAATAGATGTCTATTTTAAAATCCGAATCGGGCCCCCAGGCTGCGGCCCTGTAATATACGACCAAGTGGCTAGCACATTCTTGAAACATTGCAACTTTACCGCACTAGTGCGATAATTAGCACAATACGTGCCTATGTCGAAAATTTAAAGGGCCATATATAGGTACTGTAAAACGTTGTACGATACATGTGCGAATAGGTAATTCGCAACCCGTGTCGATATAAAACACTCCCTTCGGTCGTGTTTCAATTTATCGCCACTCGTTGCGAATTTCCTACTTTTGGCACTTGTATCGTAATGTACTACATATTACTACTCAGTATAAAAACAAACTATGTAGACCTCATTAACCACTCACTGGTGGCAGACAGTTTACTGGTTTTCGCATCGACCCGTGAGTGGTGGGTCGCCAGTTTACTGCTTTTCGATCCGACCATTAACGGGTTGACCGCCACTTGAAGGGATAATGTAAGATGGAGTATAGCACTATCTAGCTTTGCCTAGTATTTCCAGTGTCACTGTAAATGTTGTATTGACTTGTTAAAGAGCCCTTATGAGAGGCCTATTTACAGAATACATTTTTAAATTTGAATTTACTTAAAATAATTGTGATTTTATTCGTTTGGTTTTAATTAACGATCCCTACTACAATATTAAAAATCCCAAATGAACTCGGTTTCAGGCGTAGGTACTTGGATTTTAATAATTAGATCTGGATCAGTTATGGATCTGATCTGTCAGTGTCAAAAGTGACGTTTTTGGTTGAAGACATGTCACTTTTGACACTGATAGATCAATGCCATAACTGATCCAGATCTAATTATTAAAACCCGAATACGCCTGTATGTCTATAACATTTTCACTCTTAGAGCATTTAGTAACTGGAGTCGCCTTCGTCGTCATTTTCTGTACAAAGCAGTCTGCCGATTATTGCGGGGGAGGGGCCGTGCAATGTATGGCTATTTCTACATTTGTACGTAACAGACAAATAACCATGTCAGATGAATGTCAGTCCATACAAACGTTTGCACAATTGTGCAAGGTTTTCGGCAGAGGGGTAAGCTCTTAAGGTGACTCCGGTTATTAAATGCTCTAAAGGGGCCCACTGATTAACAGTCCGCCGGACGGTATCGGCCTGTCAGTTGTTCGGAACTGTCAAAATTTTGTTCTAACTGACAAGCCGATACCGTCCGGCGGACTGTTAACCAGTGGGCCACTTAAATTAAACTGATATAGATGAAATTGAAGAGTGCAAAACCTTCACTTTAAAAATTTATTACAATTAAAATAAAACTGCTTCCACACTTTGCTAGCTTACATTACAACCTCATATAGAGTCGGTAAAAAATTAAACTGTCGTACATTCTCAGTGGCTCTATCTGGCGGAGATGGTGGATTTACTCTCAGCTTTAAAATATATTTCTCAAGCTATTTCTGCTCTTTGAAAGAAACTGCGTTTGTGTATCAAAGCTAGAGAAGAGTGTTTTAAAGATAAGTTTTGTTTTAGTTAAATAATTGTAGTTTTATTTTTTAATGTTATTTGTAAAATACGTGTAAGAAATATATTCCTAAATATTTTTTAGCCAGCCTGTATTTATGTACTTAGGTCCCAAAGAAGTCATTAATTATTAGGGTTCCGTACCCAAAGGGTAAAACGGGACCCTATTACTAAGACTCCGCTGTCCGTCCGTCCGTCCGTCTATCCGTCCGTCCGTCCGTCTGTCACCAGGCTGTATCTCACGAACCGTGATAGCTAGACAGTTGAAATTTTCACAGATCATGTATTTCTGTTGCCGCTATAACAACAAATACTAAAAACAAAATACAATAAAGATTTAAATGGGGCTCCCATACAACAAACGTGATTTTTGACCGAAGTTAAGCAACGTCGGGCAGGGTCAGTACTTGGATGGGTGACCGTTTTTTTTTGCCGTTTTTTGCATTAAGTATAGTACCTTCGTGCATGAGTCCGACTCGCACTTGCCCGGTTTTATAGGTAATGGTAGGTACGGAACCCAACCCTTCGTGTGCGAGTCCGACTCGCACTAGGCCGGTTTTATTTTATTAAAATAAAATATATAATTCCCGGTTTTACCTACATTTATGATGTTTTTTGTGTATCTAAGTATATATTTATCTTATGTTTATCGTCACCTAGTACGCTCGTAGTATGTACAAGATTTGCTTAGTTTGGGATTAGATCGATCTATGTATTTATTTATTTAATACATCCATAACCCTGATTACACTCAGTAATGTGCTTTTTCTTGTCGGACTATAATATTATAATGTTCTAAATACCTTTAAACAAGCATTATATATGTATAGGTATTTATATTTCGGGGATCTCGGAAACGGCTCTAACGATTTCGATGAAATTTGCTATATGGGGGTTTTCGGGGGCGACAAATCGATCTATCTAGGTTTTATCTCTGGGGAAACGCGCATTTTTGAGTTTATGTTTTTCGAGCAAAGCTCGGTCTCCCAGATATTAATGTTCAAACTCTCCATTTTAAAATATCGTATTTTATCGAAGCCTACTATAACATTTATAACATACATAGGTATAGGACATAATATCAACCCCTATCCGCGCCGGTAAACACCCTACCTGCGGATTTCCGGATCCAATGCGTTTAGTTTTGCTTTTTTTAGCCCTCTCAAAGGCTTTCAGTCTTCATTCATCGTTTTCACTGAAAACGTGTCACTAACATACGCATTTAGTCTGTCTGTCCTTTAATGGTTTGATGACCTATTTTCACAATTTAAGTGTACTTAAGTAATTCCGACTACAATCAAAAAAACTGGACAAGTGCGGTCGCCCACCGATGGGTCCGTACTAATTTGACTTATTTCTTTTAGAAAAATATCTGTTTTTTAGGTACGGAACCCTAAAAAAGTCCCTAGTATTTAAGAGCTATGTTTTCTTAAATCCCTCCTACCTTCTACTATGTATTTAACTCACAGTTTCAAGTTAGGTCATGGCCGCATAGCCTAACTTTGTAGCCCTCATTCCATATTCAGAGCCCGCGCTTTGAGAATTATAAAACTGACGCTAAATTACAACTACAAAGTCCGCGTATGCCTTTACATACTTGCCTTTGATGCATGTCTACCTCAAAATTGAGGTAGGCAAAAATATATATACCTAAAGGTGAGGTCTGAATTTTTAAGATGCCCGAATGTTACTCGAGACAAGTTCTACAATTCGGACATCCTCAAAACTACACTTAAGTTAAGTATACTTACACCATAAATTAATTTCTGTTAACAAGCAGGATATTTAATCTTTGAAGCCTTAGTTACCAAAATCAACGCATTTTTTAGGGTTCCGTACCCAAAGGGTAAAACGGGACCCTATTACTAAGACTTCGCTGTCCGTCCGTCCGTCCGTCCGTCCGTCCGTCCGTCCGTCCGTCCGTCTGTCACCAGGCTGTATCTCACGAACCGTGATAGCTAGACAGTTGAAATTTTCACAGATGATGTATTTCTGTTGCCGCTATAACAACAAATACTAAAAACAGAATAAAATAAAGATTTAAATGGGGCTCCCATACAACAAACGTGATTTTTGACCAAAGTTAAGCAACGTCGGGAGTGGTCAGTACTTGGATGGGTGACCGTTTTTTTTGGCTTTTTTTTTTTTCGTTTTTTTTTTTGCATTATGGTACGGAACCCTTCGTGCACGAGTCCGACTCGCACTTGCCCGGTTTTTTTTACGCTATAAGGTGGTGGTCGCGGTCCCAGTACATGTCATCTTGAAACTTAAGTCATTGCCAATAGAGGTGACAGCAGGGTGTTGTATATTGGCCATTAGCATGTCGAGCACTAGTACCACCAAAGGGGCCCACTGATTAACAGTCCGCCGGACGGTACCGGCCTGTCAGTTGTTCGGAACTGTCAAAATTTTGTTCTAACTGACAGGCCGATACCGTCCGGCGGACTGTTTAAGATATATGTACTTACACTTACTGTAGGTATAAGATGACATATTAATAATAAAATTTTGGGGTAATACCCGAGTAAAATCACGAAGTAAATGTTTGCTTCGTATTACGATGTTGGGATCCTGATTTTTTCCGTATTACTATTTACAAGCCAATAGCTATTAAACAAGAACAATGTAAGCTTTCGGACATTTATTAATACATCATATTTACTATCCAACCTAATCTCATCAAAACAAACAAAAACTAGTGCTAATCCCATATTTCAATAGCAACATAATACCGGCAAAAACGTAGTTTGGGTACTCGTTATCCCTTGTCACGGCCTAATGAAAGTATATTTACATACTGTCGTGTTCTGCATGATAATAGGCTGTTGGGTTTTTGGGTTTTAATATCTGGGGTCCGAGGATAGCTCCTTGCGGTAACCTAGTAATGACAAACTATAGAACATATATGTAACTTGTCTCTGATAATTATGAAGCTTTTGGAGAATTTCAACATTGATATCGAGTAAACACGAGATATAAAGGTCTAAAATTAGATTTTAAGGTAATTTGAAGGTTAAAACTTACTAGAATTAGTTTTCAAACGTTTTGATAAAAACACGTTTGATCAAACGAAAATAAAACATAGGTAAATTTTTTTCAAAAGTTCGATAGGTACACTATAATTCCAAGACAGGATGCTCAAAAATATCTGAGCATGCCCTCTATTGGCTTCTAATGTGAGCCTTGCACTAAGCCATATGATTGGCGCGTGCCGAATAAAGGTGCGACCACACCGCTGCTAAAAAACGGTGACGCTACGGAATCGCAGAGACGCATGGTATTTTTTGCGTGCCACCCACACCGCTGCTCAAAATACGCTGACTGGTGCGGTATAGCAGTGACGTGTCGTAAACTATACGACTTTACTAGGAAGACATGTATCAAAATCGTTACATTCACGACGCGTCACTGCGATTCCGTGTTTTAAGGGGCTACCCGAGGATTTCACCGATTTTTGACAAGTTTTGAATCGTATCTATCTCCTACTTTTGCAATACAGATATAAATATAAGGCAAACGGCTATCGGTTCTTAATTTTTTATGTCCATTTTTGTCTACCGGATTTTGAAAAAAATGTATACTATTTTTTTTTTTTTTTAAACATTGTCTAAAAAACACTTTTTTCGTATCTCGATTGCTATGAAAGATCTAACATATACGAAATCTACATATTTAGGTTTGTCTTTGACGTCTCTAAAAACGTATCTAGGGTTTTAATTTTAAACAAATTTACACAGAAGTTATGGCCAGAAAACCAGTATTTTGGCCTGAAACTGTTCAACTTTGATGCCAAATATATCGAAGACAATGAACTTTGAAGTAAATATGGGATACTATATTGCTTAAATCCGTTGTTCTTAATATGATAAGCTACTTAAAGCATTAACAAACTAAGGGATTCAGATCGAAGGTCATATGCATGCGATAAAAACGGCGCGTCACTGCGATTCCATAGCGTCACCGTTTTTTAAGCAGCGGTGTGGTCCCACCTTAAAGGCCACCCCAGCATGTTTTGCATGACAATACACTGGCATGCTAATACCGGCGGGTCTTTTACCGACTTATTGCCTTTGATGAGGGTAGGTTTACAGGGATTATCCGACCCAGTTAACTTGACATGGTGTTAGATGTCTACTGTCTCTCTTTAACTGACTTCAAACTCACGAAAGAGCATGACTCCATTTTTAACCTATTTTTTAGTGTTCCGTACCCCAAGGGTAAAAACGGGACCCTATTACTAAGACTCCACTGTCCGTCTGTCTGTCTGTCATCAGGCTGTATCTCATGAACCGTGATAGCTAGACAGTTGAAATTTTCACAGATGATGTATTTCTGTTGCCGCTATAACCACAAATACTAAAAACAAAATAAAATAAATGTTTAAATGGGGCTCTCATACAACAAACGCGATTTTTGCTGTTTTTTGCGTAATGGTACGGAACCCTTCGTGCGCGAGTCCGGCTCGCACTTGACCGGTTTTTAATCTTGCAACATCAGTAGTTAATTCCCACTGTCCTCGTACCTACATTAGTTCTTTAAAAAGGAACTCCAACAGGATGTAGAGTTAAACATTAACGTTGTAACAAAGAGCAAATTTAAAATGGACCCAGATTTATAGAGCTACTACTTGTGCACGAGTTTACTAGGATTGTTGTTTAGGGTTCCGTCTAGCGAATTAAAATCTAAGAACCCTTCACGGCAAACAAGAGTCGATTTTATATTTTTTCTTTGCATCACCATATTCTAAAAGCGCTAGTGGCCTAGCGGTAAGAGCGTGCGACATTCAATCCGGAGGTCGCGGGTTCGAACCCCGGCTCGTACCAATGAGTTTTTCGGAACTTATGTACGAAATGTCATTTGATATTTGGGCATTTCTCAGGAGGGCCATTTTTACGTGTCCGGGGCAATAAATGATTGAATTTGCTGTTCAATAAATCTAAATTAATTTAGGTATGATCTTCAGCCTATATTCTGTCTGGGACACTATAAAATTATTTATTTATTATTTATATAATACAAGAAAAAAAAATTCAAATGCCAAAAATGATGTTCGGTGGGAGTGTCCCGCACCCAGATTTCATGAAACAAAAAATTATTACTCAAGATGGGGCATTACATCGGAGTTATTATGGGTATTCACGCATAAGGTATTAGTTAACTTATCATATTCTTTATATCACAATAATGTGTTTGCTCAGCTCATTGAATAAAACCAAATTTACGATGTGTCCCGGGCTAGTGCCTGATTTCGGTGTAATTTGCAAAACATGTCGGTACTCCTTCAAAGTTGTAAACCAGGAACTCAGTGTCTCAAACATAGTATGCTTTAGTTGTGCCTTAACCGTTGAATAGAGTAGAGGTACAGTCACAGTATAATAAAGTGATTTTTTAAAGGTTTCTCCGTCTTTCGGTGGGTTTGGTTCTATGTTTTTTTGAGATCGGTGGTGCAATTTACTCCGAAAGTTTAGTGCATTTATCGTTATGCAAGTGATAAAGAAATCCTCGAAAGTAAGTAAATCCAACATTATTACATCTTCTCTGTATCACTCATGCTATTTCTGTAATTGCTAAAAAGCGATTAATTTTGACATCGCTGGTGTTGATTTCCTTGGATTCGGTGGATTTTTTGACCACCGATATCAAAAAAGTGATCACTGAATTCAAATCCTGCTCTGTAAACTAGTTTGTTGTACTAATTTATCACACGTAAAAATTGCAATTACGTTGTATAAACGTAAAATTATGTTTGTAAGTAAATTAAGTCATAATAGGTACAATAATCACTAGTTTACTATGTGTAGTTTTTTAAACCAGACGTGTGTTGAAACTCGTAGACCCAATGTTTCTTTCTCTGTCTTGATATTCTATTCAAACCAATGAAGTAAATTATGTTAATTGTCCTCTGTATCACCTGAGGCCCTACACCTCGATACCTTTAAACGTGTCAGCCATGTTAAATGAATGCAGTCAATTAGATCCCACTTATTTTAAAATAACTTGTGTACTATGCAAGGTGCACCCAAGGGACAGGATGCTCAGAACAAGGGATTAAAAATAAAGTGGCCTTCTAATGTCGAGATCGCTTCAAAGGCACTACTACTACTACTGAGCGTACCTTACTGGTCGATATTTCTAAAGGATAGCGATAGACACAAATTGAACATAGCAAATGTTTTAACAATCCTCAATGTCTTATGTCTTTATGTCTAAATATAGGAGTTACAAATCAGCTCAAGTGTTTGAGGGTGCTGGAGATCTCCAGCACCCTCAAATAATTAATAGGTAATTAGATCTTCAACCATTAGTCGACCACTTCAAATAGTTTTAAATTCATGGAGTTCACGCTTTAAAACTCTGTTATTCAAAAATACTTATTTTCCGTATTGCATCACATTGCTTTATAAGTGCATTAAATATTTTTTGAGCATTGAACACCACTCAAAAGTTTCTTGTTTATCGGGTGTAGGTAACATAAGTTTATTTTTGATGGTCGGATTCTGTGAAACAAACATCTTCTCCTTTATGGCACTAATGTGCGAATTTGTGGTCGACACGTTCCAGGACCATACATCGCCCATCACCCTATTATATGACGACAGTCAAATAGTGTGGGATATCTTTTAGAGATGTTGTTTTATAAGCCGTAATTAGGTTATTTTAAAGTCTTGGGTCTTTATCTATTAAATTTATATAAGCTTTCGAGATCATTAGCCTTGTTACATCGCTTATAATCAAATAAGAATGAAAAATATGATTAAAATGTAATATGATTGAGATATAAAATTGAAACGTGATTTTTGTGTATGCATTATTGAATTCGGTGACGCTGTAACATCTCCCACCTCTCTCCTCAAATAACCCTAACTAACCCCTACTTAGCTAAACCTAGACCTACCTAAAATACTAAAAATTCCAATAAGAAAATCCAAAATTTTAAATAACCTTTAAAATAACGCAATCCGTAATTACCTTTACTAGTTATTATAAAATAATGTAAATAACCTAAACAATACTAATTAAATTAGTTAATATCTTGAATTGGATCAGTAGATTGGCCAAATGATCGTTTAGTGTTTATGTAGGACCCTTCGTCGTAACCGTTAATAGTAACCAAAATCCTTTTCGCATAGTAAGAAAGAGTTATGTATTATACGCCTATAAATCCTAATATTGTTAAATAATTATTAAACCGTGAATTATGTCAGAGTAATAAGAAATATCATTGCAGGTTGTAGTAATGTTTGACTTAATCAGATTAAGTCTGTAATAAGATGTAATCAATAAGTCAATAGTAAGTATGTCAAAATCAAATAAGTCTGTAGAATGTCATAGTTAAATTGTCAATAAATTATGTCATAGTCAAATTGTCAGTAAAGTATGTCAAAGTAAGTAAAGTCTGTCAAATGTCATAGTCAGTTGGTCAAAGTACAACTACTAATAAATGTCACAATATTTTGTTTTTGGGGTATAGATATCGCTCCGCCTCCGCGACACCCGTGATCATCATCCAGTTGCAGGTCAGAATCCCCGCCCCAGTTCTGAAGGAACTATATTGTGGTCCAGAAGGGACATCTTTTAATAATGACAGGCCTATTCCATCATTCGACCATGTCATTATTTGTGACATTTTTCGTCATAAATGAGAGGACATCAAAGGGACAATTTAACATAACAAAATACTGGTAGTAGAGCAGCTGTATTTGATCCACTCAAATTCTCCAGAATACTGTAATTTTGTAGTATACGTATTTTAATATTCAATGAAATGATATTATCCAAACTTTAATTGTAGTCATTTTGAATCACACTTTCGGACCAAAATAATCTACGATCGTGCATCTGCCTTGATCTGAGCCCGGATAAATCACTCATTGAAATAAGGTTTTATGATAATATATGACCTTATATTTTTAAAGGTCAAGTGTGAAAATCACAGGTAATCTGTAGAAAACAGAATGTAATCGTCATACAAACTGCTAAGGGACAGGCAAAACAAATATTTCTTTGTAAGCAAATTGATTCTACAATACTACATTATATTGTGGTTATTTACTTTAGTTTTTCCCACAATATATTTCTACCAGTAGCGTTGCAAAGGCCAAAATATATACAGTCATGTCATAAGTCAATATGTCAGGTTTGTCAATAAGTCATAAATAAATATATGTAATAAAATCCTAACAATCCCTAACCCCACACTACATCCTAGCTAACGCTAAACTGAAGTTAACCCATAAACCCATAATAATGAACAACAAATGCAATAAAATAGCCATAAATGTATCGAAAAGGAACCTAGCTACCTGCTGTAAATATCTAATGGCTTTGATATATTAAAATTATAAATCTAGATCAATCCTACAAAAGCCCTAGACCTGATAAATAAAAACCCTAACCTAACAGCTAATCTATCCAACTATTCTACCGTTATATTTGAAAACTAGCATCCCGGGATGCACATTTAATTTACTCGCGTAATTACTCGATGTGCAATGAGTAATTTCTATGCTATAGCTAACTAAGACGAGTGGAGACACCTCGTTTTAGACCTAAAAATCCTATTTCTCCGTGTGCTAGCCCTACTTCCACACAGTGGATTGGGACAGCAGAAGTAAGGCCGGAAAGGGGTAATATAAAAGTGAATATATAAGTATATAGATACGGGATAATTGGACTAGAATCTGGCTTCTTTAAGAAGTCTAGATGACAACCCAAATCTTCCAGATCCTAGGGGGTGACCCTGTCTTAATAAATGCAGGAACTGCCAGGTCCCCACCTGGGTTTTATCAAAAACACCGCAAGTTAGTAATCTGCGCTGTAGTTGCCACCGTTAGGTTACCTGCACAACTTACTAACCCCCCAACACTATGTTGGATCGGAACTAGTTCTCTCTAACCCATAAGTATGAACGAAACAACTCACTAAACTAAATTAAAATTAATATATAGAGTATTCCAACCAAGTTCATTTCAGTGCTTAATATCACTAAAATAAACCAGGCCAAAACACTACACATATTAAACACAATTAAAACACAAACTAATTAATTTTCACTGGAAACAACTCAAGACTTTACAATCTTTAAGACTCTATTGACTTATAACTTAAACTTCACTTAGTATGATCTCACACACTAGCGCTTGTCTAAGCACAAATCAATAAATAATTAAAATTCACTAAAAATTACAAAACCACTATGAACAATACTAACTTTACAATATTAATAAGTCTATTGATTTATAATTTAAACTTTACTAGTACAATATTAAATACTAGCACTTGTCTGAACCACAAATCAATAAACAACACAAAAAGAATTAAACCCACTAAAATTAACACAATTTAAATGTACTTCTCTAAAATTATTCAAGTAAAACCCCACAACAAATTACACTACATTATGCTCCAATCCAAACTCTACCAGCATCATGAGAAACTCGTAAAGTCCAGGTCAGGACACAATATAGGTAACCTAGATAGACCTAGCTAGAGAACCGACGTCCGACGGTTTGCGGAAGGCAACGAAGAGTGCCCTCGTAAGGGACTCTATTGATCCCTACCTTAGATCCCGTCATCCCTGCTATTTCCCACTTCCTTGTACGTCATTGGTTTCCCAATAACCAATACTGAATTTCATAATTTCGTACAGTCCTGTCACTAATTACACCTTATTTCCTAATTAAAATAAGGTCCATTTTGACCTAATTTTGGGTGTGGTCTAAACTATATCTTTACGCCTATGGGATTGACACTACAGTTTTTTATTCTAACCACCGTTTGTTTTTCTATATGAGCACATATTGTAGAACTCCGCCCCTTTCTAAATTCTTTATAATATGGTTCAATTTTGCATAGAATATTTTAACCAAAACAAACATTATTCATTCAATTTTACGATGACGTGCGAAATACAAGTCGACACACTTGAAACATAAGAAACCAAACTGATTTTTAACAGAATTTTTATACTATAAAAGCTTTATGACATTGAAATAAAGTTCAAATTATTTTATGAGTAAGTATCTTAATATATTGGTTTACTATTAATCACTAAGCTCTCTAAAACTATATCTAGAATTTCAGACGAAATGGCCCACTTGAGATATGAGAAGAAATATAAATACTTAAATTACCGTGGGACACAATATTGGAATAAAAACCGACTTAAAAATAGAACAATACTATGTTCACATATAATGTTAACATGGAAAGGAGCCTGTGACATGTTACAATCGCCTCCCAAAATTTGCTGTAGCTTAAATATATTAACTATATATCTGCGAAAGTAAATTTTCGAAACAAAACAAAATAAGTAAAAATAATCGTAATCAAAAATAATGCAATTAAATTATAATAAGAACCCTTTTAACATTCTTCCCTTCTGTGTGTGCCTTTTTTTTTTGCGGCTGTGTGTGGTGTGTGTTTAAACCAAACTAAAGAATGAACATTTCTGAAAGAATAAGTTTCTAAGTTCAGACATGTTAGAAATAAACAATTAAAAAACGCAACCAGTTCAGCTTGCCTCAACAAGAAAATAGAAGTTGTGCTTGTAGGACATTTGTCCTAACCTTCTATCGATCCTAATGATACATACGACGTTTCCGACTTTATGTCTATATTTTAGCGACCAAGAGAGGAACTGACGTATCTCTTTTTAAGACAAGATTGAACCTTTTACCAAGGAGCATTCTATGCCACTCGAGGGATCACTATTCTTTAAAAGATTTAATTCCAACACCGTAACTCATGACTTAAATCCTCAAAAAGTCTTTCCCAGTCGGGCGCATGTTCATCATTAACGGGACGTTAAAATAAAAGATTAAACTATTGCTTAACCTTTCGCTTCTACAATGAAGCGCTAAATAAATTAATTTATTATAAACATTATTTTGTATAACATTTTAAAATAGTACTGACCAATAAAAAAGCACAACTAATCATAAACTGATTCGAAATGAGCTAAATAATACATATCGTCATTAAAAAGAATCTAAACTCACTTCGCATTATGCTTTTCCATATGATGAAAGCACTATGACGTCACATTAATGATGGGTGTGTGAGTTCTAGATCTGATGTTGTGTGTAGTGTAGAGATAACACGGAGGCAGTTTAAACTCTGCAAGTATGCTCTTTTTTTTTTTTAGCGAGCCTAACCTAACTCCAAACTACCGTGTTACCTCCCTTGTATAGTGTAGTGTTTCAGTCAGAATGTCAAAAAAGTGTTTTGATGTTAGTCTTGCTATTTTCTCAGGGCCCTACATACATTTTTTTTTTGTTTCACCAAACGTTCTTCATATTTATGCATCAACATTCTCACTTTCACACGCCCCTAAAAATCTAACAAAACTTTCGCTAGTAAAACAATTAAAATTTAAAGAAATGTTAATAATGTGTAGTTTTTTTTTAATGAAAATTCGTTCACTGTTAGCAAACACACAATCAATACATCTATTACAACAAAACTATTTTTTTTTCAACTCTATTACCTATTTGGAAATAACAATGCAATATACCACATAGCAAAGTTTATATATTTATACCATCTTGTGATAAAAAAAAAACTAAACAACATCTACTTGCTATAAATTGTAACTATGGAGAGCATAGCAAAATAATAATAAACATATTAAACTTTTAAATTATTTAAAATTAACAAAATAATATTAAGTAGGTAGGTATTTATGTCATTAACATGAAAAGAAACAACTTAATGTGATTACACCAGCTATAAAAATAAAACTTTAAACTGCATTTAGAAATTACTAAAAATTCAAAACGTAAATAAAGAATAAATAATATGTTTGTAATGTAATATGTAATACATTAATATTATTTTTATTTTAACCTAACCTACTTGTATTAACCAATATATTGTACATAATTGTATATTGAAATTTCATTATGTATCTTTATTTTAGTTTAAATGTATTAAATTCACACGTAATTAGATCTAAATGCAAACCCAGATTACTTAAACCAAACTTGTCACTCACTGCAAAACCTGACCCTATTATTTGTGTCACAAGTTACAACAATTACCTGTTTGCTTAAAAGTCGTGGAAATGAAACTATTTAAATTAAACGCAAAATTGTGGCTTATAGAAAAATATTTACTGTACTATTTACTCATAAATATTCCTAGCATATATGTGAATAATGTAAACATATAAGTGAAAAATGTATGTATACCTGAAAAGGTAAAGTCTCAAAATAAATGAACGTGTAATTATATACTATGCAACTCGATTTTTATATAGGTACCATAGAAACGTTGAACTTTAAAATACTTATTGTAATTTTATATTTTAAATTATTCGCTTTTACAATTCTAGCTCAGAAATTGTAATACTATTAACAACCTATGTTTACATATAAGAACAATAATAAAAAAAGTAATAAGCCATTTCAATAAACACTAGATAAAATAAAACAATGGCAATTAGCGACCTTATTAACTCACGTATTACTATACCTACTCAAATATTACAAAAATAAATAAATAGACCCATTCATATATAACGCCGAGCAAATAAGCATCAAAAAATGTGTACAAACTCCATTGCGTACCAATTTTCTAGCCCACTTCGTTTTTTTTTTTGTAAAACCCGTCTGTACAAAGTAATATATAAGTCAATGCATCTATCCTACGGACTTTGTAAAAAAAGAGTTTGTTTAATAACAAGATTGAGTGATAATGCCCGATACAGTATTTTGTAAAATAAATAATTGACGTTAATACTCAATTATGTATGTATACAATTTATTACTATACTTTGATGAATTAGACTATTATCGTAACCAAATGTAATGAATCTATTAAAATAATGTTATCCTAAAGCACTAAGCATAAAACCAACCCATAAATATGTAGGTAAGTAATTTTAAAATTTATTTGAATTCATACTAAACGCTATTCCTTACATGATAAAAAATAAAACATTCAAACTTTACCTTTGAACGATAACAAAAACAACACTCACGTTACCCTCAAGTGGTTTGGCACAACACTTTTTGTAATTCTTCGAATGACTTAAACTTTAAACTCAAATTTCAGTCAAGTGGCCGGCGCGACGTGTTTTTGTAACAAGTCTAACTATTGTCGATAACTTTTAAGAATGTCTCGAGTGACACCAATAACAAATTAACCATAAACATACAGAGTTAAAATAACGTATTAACTTATTTCAACGTGACTATTTTACGTACCCTACTGTACTTACATAATCAGTTTCATAACACACTAACCTAACCTTTGGTCTCATAAAAAGCAAAAATTAACTGTATGATAGTTAGGTAAACTAGTAATACCTCTGAATGACTAACTCTAGTATAATTTTTAAAATTTTATTATACTACACTTTAATCGAGTAATTATGCCAAACAACGCATTGATGAGGGTGTACTAAATAATGTAGGCATGTATGTTTAGGATTTATAAAAACAGAAATATAAGATACAAAGTTACAAAGTAATTTAATGCAACAAAAAATGAATTTTTCCCTGAATGATAATCTCCCTAAATGGATAATTTTGATGGATAATTATTAATAATATTATGTGTAGTATATAACCGAATTTTTAACAGTAATTAATTAACTTTTATTTATGAAAACAAACAAAATGATGCCGTTTTAAATTTGCTACAAAAACAGGTAATTCACATTATCTACGTATGTTCAATCGCAATGCTATCATAATCAAATTTACCTGTATTTTTTCAACTTTTAGTAAATGACTGAAACTACAAAGATGTCAATATTGTCCTAATGAAACTGTAATATTGAACGCATGTCCCGAAAACAACAAAACTTCATTCAGCCTTGCCAGTTGGCAATAATAATGTTTGTGTTGAGTTAAGTATACTAAAATATTCGTGTTAAAATGTTTTCTAATTTTGACTATCCCTATTTTAAGCTACGTCATCTAGGAATCGAACCCAGATTTTATTTATTGTAATTACACAACTGACTTCAACACAAACTAAGGCTACGGTAGTTTATATTAATATGCCTAAGTGTATATAAAAGTAACGTAAATTCATTTTCATTATAGTTTGATGAACTAATTATTACACAACCTAATGGCAAAACTTAACATGAGATCACTTTACGCTAAGTGAACCTTGTTTAATTTATGTTAGACGAAATAAAATATAAATATATAGACTTGTGTCTCTAATTTCTAAAATCTACATTGTACACATAAAATTCATATCGAAATCTAATAACAACAAAACCAGCAATTTTAGAATATTTTAAACATTACTACGTACGCCTCCCAATGTATACAACTTTAATAATTTTAGCTAACTAAATATCAAATTACATTTAGAATATTACTATGTACGCCTCCCCATGTATACAACTTTAATAATTTTAGCTAACTACTTTTCATAAAACAATTCTATAAATAGACCAAAATATATTTTCATAAGTTCTAGTATTTAATCGCGTAAAAAACTTGTAAAAGCTATGACTAACATGGCATACGCATAAAAATTGTTTTATAGAAATAAAATCATTAAAAAAAAAGTTCTTCAATCACTCAATAACTCTATTCCAAAATATGCTATCCGTCTTCACGTCAACAATTGTGTTGCTATAATCGACCGTTTACACAAATCAACTATAACAACAACTTTGATCCAAAACAAGACATGTAACTCAAAATCAACATGAAACAATAAAACTAGTAACGTTAATCAAAATAATAAAAACCAAATTAAATAGACTCGCGACATAATTACATAAATATACGAATTATTATGAGATATACATAATATATTAAACTTTATCTTGGTCTCATGGAACCAATCGCATTAAATATATAAAATAATAAACTTAATCCTGGTCTCAGACAACAATTTTAACAAATATACGAATTATTATAAAATTATAAACTTAATCCTGGTAACTACGGCACCAATTGTAACATCTCCCACCTCTCTCCTCAAATAACCCTAACTAACCCCTACTTAGCTAAACCTAGACCTACCTAAAATACTAAAAATTCCAATAAGAAAATCCAAAATTTTAAATAACCTTTAAAATAACGCAATCCGTAATTACCTTTACTAGTTATTATAAAATAATGTAAATAACCTAAACAATACTAATTAAATTAGTTAATATCTTGAATTGGATCAGTAGATTGGCCAAATGATCGTTTAGTGTTTATGTAGGACCCTTCGTCGTAACCGTTAATAGTAACCAAAATCCTTTTCGCATAGTAAGAAAGAGTTATGTATTATACGCCTATAAATCCTAATATTGTTAAATAATTATTAAACCGTGAATTATGTCAGAGTAATAAGAAATATCATTGCAGGTTGTAGTAATGTTTGACTTAATCAGATTAAGTCTGTAATAAGATGTAATCAATAAGTCAATAGTAAGTATGTCAAAATCAAATAAGTCTGTAGAATGTCATAGTTAAATTGTCAATAAATTATGTCATAGTCAAATTGTCAGTAAAGTATGTCAAAGTAAGTAAAGTCTGTCAAATGTCATAGTCAGTTGGTCAAAGTACAACTACTAATAAATGTCACAATATTTTGTTTTTGGGGTATAGATATCGCTCCGCCTCCGCGACACCCGTGATCATCATCCAGTTGCAGGTCAGAATCCCCGCCCCAGTTCTGAAGGAACTATATTGTGGTCCAGAAGGGACATCTTTTAATAATGACAGGCCTATTCCATCATTCGACCATGTCATTATTTGTGACATTTTTCGTCATAAATGAGAGGACATCAAAGGGACAATTTAACATAACAAAATACTGGTAGTAGAGCAGCTGTATTTGATCCACTCAAATTCTCCAGAATACTGTAATTTTGTAGTATACGTATTTTAATATTCAATGAAATGATATTATCCAAACTTTAATTGTAGTCATTTTGAATCACACTTTCGGACCAAAATAATCTACGATCGTGCATCTGCCTTGATCTGAGCCCGGATAAATCACTCATTGAAATAAGGTTTTATGATAATATATGACCTTATATTTTTAAAGGTCAAGTGTGAAAATCACAGGTAATCTGTAGAAAACAGAATGTAATCGTCATACAAACTGCTAAGGGACAGGCAAAACAAATATTTCTTTGTAAGCAAATTGATTCTACAATACTACATTATATTGTGGTTATTTACTTTAGTTTTTCCCACAATATATTTCTACCAGTAGCGTTGCAAAGGCCAAAATATATACAGTCATGTCATAAGTCAATATGTCAGGTTTGTCAATAAGTCATAAATAAATATATGTAATAAAATCCTAACAATCCCTAACCCCACACTACATCCTAGCTAACGCTAAACTGAAGTTAACCCATAAACCCATAATAATGAACAACAAATGCAATAAAATAGCCATAAATGTATCGAAAAGGAACCTAGCTACCTGCTGTAAATATCTAATGGCTTTGATATATTAAAATTATAAATCTAGATCAATCCTACAAAAGCCCTAGACCTGATAAATAAAAACCCTAACCTAACAGCTAATCTATCCAACTATTCTACCGTTATATTTGAAAACTAGCATCCCGGGATGCACATTTAATTTACTCGCGTAATTACTCGATGTGCAATGAGTAATTTCTATGCTATAGCTAACTAAGACGAGTGGAGACACCTCGTTTTAGACCTAAAAATCCTATTTCTCCGTGTGCTAGCCCTACTTCCACACAGTGGATTGGGACAGCAGAAGTAAGGCCGGAAAGGGGTAATATAAAAGTGAATATATAAGTATATAGATACGGGATAATTGGACTAGAATCTGGCTTCTTTAAGAAGTCTAGATGACAACCCAAATCTTCCAGATCCTAGGGGGTGACCCTGTCTTAATAAATGCAGGAACTGCCAGGTCCCCACCTGGGTTTTATCAAAAACACCGCAAGTTAGTAATCTGCGCTGTAGTTGCCACCGTTAGGTTACCTGCACAACTTACTAACCCCCCAACACTATGTTGGATCGGAACTAGTTCTCTCTAACCCATAAGTATGAACGAAACAACTCACTAAACTAAATTAAAATTAATATATAGAGTATTCCAACCAAGTTCATTTCAGTGCTTAATATCACTAAAATAAACCAGGCCAAAACACTACACATATTAAACACAATTAAAACACAAACTAATTAATTTTCACTGGAAACAACTCAAGACTTTACAATCTTTAAGACTCTATTGACTTATAACTTAAACTTCACTTAGTATGATCTCACACACTAGCGCTTGTCTAAGCACAAATCAATAAATAATTAAAATTCACTAAAAATTACAAAACCACTATGAACAATACTAACTTTACAATATTAATAAGTCTATTGATTTATAATTTAAACTTTACTAGTACAATATTAAATACTAGCACTTGTCTGAACCACAAATCAATAAACAACACAAAAAGAATTAAACCCACTAAAATTAACACAATTTAAATGTACTTCTCTAAAATTATTCAAGTAAAACCCCACAACAAATTACACTACATTATGCTCCAATCCAAACTCTACCAGCATCATGAGAAACTCGTAAAGTCCAGGTCAGGACACAATATAGGTAACCTAGATAGACCTAGCTAGAGAACCGACGTCCGACGGTTTGCGGAAGGCAACGAAGAGTGCCCTCGTAAGGGACTCTATTGATCCCTACCTTAGATCCCGTCATCCCTGCTATTTCCCACTTCCTTGTACGTCATTGGTTTCCCAATAACCAATACTGAATTTCATAATTTCGTACAGTCCTGTCACTAATTACACCTTATTTCCTAATTAAAATAAGGTCCATTTTGACCTAATTTTGGGTGTGGTCTAAACTATATCTTTACGCCTATGGGATTGACACTACAGTTTTTTATTCTAACCACCGTTTGTTTTTCTATATGAGCACATATTGTAGAACTCCGCCCCTTTCTAAATTCTTTATAATATGGTTCAATTTTGCATAGAATATTTTAACCAAAACAAACATTATTCATTCAATTTTACGATGACGTGCGAAATACAAGTCGACACACTTGAAACATAAGAAACCAAACTGATTTTTAACAGAATTTTTATACTATAAAAGCTTTATGACATTGAAATAAAGTTCAAATTATTTTATGAGTAAGTATCTTAATATATTGGTTTACTATTAATCACTAAGCTCTCTAAAACTATATCTAGAATTTCAGACGAAATGGCCCACTTGAGATATGAGAAGAAATATAAATACTTAAATTACCGTGGGACACAATATTGGAATAAAAACCGACTTAAAAATAGAACAATACTATGTTCACATATAATGTTAACATGGAAAGGAGCCTGTGACATGTTACAACGCCAATTGATTTCAGTGCCTGCACATGATTTCGGTGTTTTTTTAAATCTCAAATATCTTAAAAACTATAAGGTTCTAATGGAGGCCTCCACTACCAATATTTTTTATATTAAAGCTAGATTTTAGGAAATAAATTCGCATATCAAATAAGTTAAAAAAAAAATTTGGCACCGAAGTCAGGCACCGAAGGTCATCTCTGAGAAACGCCCATTTTGCCAGTCGCTTTTCGGTGAAGGAAAACATCGTGAGGAAACCGGACTAATCCCAATAAGGCCTAGTTTCCCCTCTGGGTTGGAAGGTCAGATGGCAGTCGCTTTCGTAAAAACTAGTGCCTACGTCAAATCATGGGATTAGTTGTCAAGCGGACCCCAGGCTCCCATGAGCCGTGGCAAAATGCCGGGACAACGCGAGGAAGATGATGATATGTATTTGTAAGTACAAAATGTAAGTACACTTTTTTGCGACAGTGTTTAAAAATGGCAAAATCCCGGATCTACAGAACCCGCAACGTGAAGTTTAAAATTAAACTGCGCTGGCATACTAACTAATTCAAGACATAAAATTACACCTGAGAAGTAGTTAAGAAACTTAAGAATCTTGGTTATCTAACTTGTTTTCTGTAGGTTCCATATAATATTTATAACTTTTTTATACAACTTCGCTGGCAAACAATGATACGGCCCGGTGGTAAGCGGTAGAGTTTAAACCGTATTAGCCTATGGACGCTTTTAAAATGGATTTGCCGACGCCTAGGTTTATGCCACAGACTGGAGAGGTATTTTCTACATATAGTCGCACCAATAAAAGTCTGCAGCGGATTTGATAGCCCACGCAGTGTAAGTGTTATTTATACGTCATAATTTCATAGAAGTTTGACGTTTAAAATGACACTTGCACTGCGTGGGCTATCAAAATCGCTGCAGACTTTTTACAGTCTAACTATACCTATTTTATTTTTTTGACTTAGCAGAGACGTCTGGAATTCACGATTGCTCTAAGTGAATGTACTAATTAAATCCCATGTGAATATTCCCGTGACGCTATGTCCAGCAGTGGACTGAAACGGGCTGATGATGATGATGATGAATATGATGAATATTCCCGTCCCTTCCTTTGTTTACAGTTACACACTCAATAAAATCGTGCATGAAGTGATTTTTCCTTCGTTTTTAAAATAGATAATCAAACGATACGTATACAGTCGCCATCAGATATATCGGAGCGGCCAAGGTGTTCACAATATCTGAACACGCCCTGACAATAGAGGCGTGTTCCGATATTTGTGAGCACCTTGGCCGCTCCGATATATCTGATGGAGACTGTACCTACTTAATTACCTACCTATAGCAAAAAAATATCCTATACCAATCTAATCTTGGATATTTGTGACGTTCCATGGTAAAAGATACCTTATGGCGGCTGGCGCTTACATCGCATAGCGCCGCAATAATATTGGAGCGGCGTTAATAATAGCGTAAGCGCCAACCACCATAAGGTACCTTTACCCGTAGGACGTCACATTTTACCTACGGTATACTAAACTACAAAGTCACTCTAGATTTGACAGAATATAACCTATATACCTACATAATTATGTATCTACGTAGGAATTTTAGTTCAAAATTTGGCCACCCACATAAGTTGGCGGCGTCATAAACAGAAGAATGTAGATGCAAATAAAGGTCTCACTCGGATAAGGCCGGTTTACACGAATTTAGTTCGTTACGACTTGAAAATACCTGTAGTTTGTAGTTTGTAATTTTACTTATGCTTACCTCAAGTGTTTTGTTCCTTTGGCCTGACAAGGGTTCATCATTCCTTTACGCCATACTTAGTAGAGTGCTGTTATGTTAGTATTTCGTACATTTTCGTAAATTCGTCATCCTACAATGCTGTTTTGCTAATAAGCTAATTTTACAAGATTTTTTAACGTAGATTTCATGAACGCTCGATATTGGTTTGGTCTGACATTGCTTTTTAGTTAGTGTAGCCACCGTTGGCGCTAGTAGTATATACAGCTGTAATGCTCAGCCAAGATATGGTCGGACCGGATCGATACAGCGATTTAGAGCACGATGCTTGTTTTTGTATTAATTAATCTTAATCGTAAATAGTCGTTATGTTGTATCTTCTTGCTGTGTAACTTTTTTCTTATTTAACTAACTGTTTACTGTATGTTATTTCTGTCTTTTTTCTTCTTGTCTGTTACCTTCCGTGATTCTTCTCACTTGATGGTCTCATCGGAAGATCAGCGCTGGAAGCCACCAGCAACATGCTGAGATGGGGCCATTTCGTGGCACTTTAATCTTATTTTGTGTTTTCTTTTATACTATGTACTGTTCCGATTGTTTGTGCTTACGAATAAATCTATTCTATTCTATTCTATTCTATTCTAAAATCCATTGCATCCATAGTTGATACAAGTTAAAAATGACACCAGTGTGGCTACCAACGGCTTGGCACCGACATAAACGCTATCGAGAACGTAACTTTATTTCTATGCATCTCGCTTGTACTCGCATATATGTGACGTCCCACGGGTAAAGGTACCTTATGGTGGTTGGCGTTTACGCTATTATTAACGCTGCTCCAATATTATTGCGGCGCTATGCGACGTAAGCGCCAGCCGCCATAAGGTACCTTTTACCGTGGAACGTCACATATAAAGTAAATTACGTAGACGCTAGCGTATATCACTTTTGACACTGTTAGTGAGTGAACAGGTTTTTAATGGGTCGGCAACGCGCAGGTAACATCTCTGGAGTTGCAGACGTCCATAGGCTACGGTGTGTGCTTAAAAAATATACAAGGCAAAGAGCGCGAAAGAGATAGATGGGCTGACATTTATTTTATTTTTCAGTATTCTATCGATTTTTTTTTGTCAGATTGGAAAAAATTTGATTGCATGAAGAGCTCCACAATCTGGGCAGTATTAATAGGAAATTAAAAAAAAATGTTGGATGTTTTCCGTTGAGTTACCAAAATACAACACGTTTCGGTAACTCAGAGGAAGATTTTTTAGAACATACCATGAAATTACGCTTATTATATTGTCCAAAATTGGAAACTATCTCTCCGCTAAATTTTATCGAAACCTGACAAAAAAATGCCCCGATAACGAAAATGTCCTGTGCTTCTGTGCTTTATAAAATAAATTATTTTCTTCTACCTCCTTCTAAAATTTAAAAGTTGACATAGTTATTTCGTGTAAACCCGGCATAAAGTACATGCACGCATAAAGCTCGGTATTCACGTAAAGCGGAGGTGACATAAACCCGCGAACGCGTCGCGAAAATGCATACTGAATGAACAGGGAATGACAGTGCATTGGCATTTTCTTGATGCAAGTATTTGCATTTAAACTTACACTACGGTTCGTTTTTATTAGCATTAGAAAGAACTTGAGAGAAGGTAAGCGATCTTGACATGGCTTTTAATTGAAAAACGCTTTTTATAAATCAGTAACTATTACTTATGAAAGCAGAAGAATATAAAAGATCGTATTAGATTCATAATTGTTACATATTTGCGTAAATTATTTTTAAAATGTGTTTTTCAATTAAAAGACACATCAAGATTGTTTACCTTATTTCTAATGCTAAAAAAACGAACTATTAGAGGCGTATTCTGGATGTAATAACAGGATATGAATTTGATCTGGTTAGGATCATATCATATCTTTGTCATAGGATCTGCCAGTGTTAAAAATTACATTTATTTTGTGTTGTGTCGCTTGTGTGGCCGTGTCCGAACCGGAGCTTCCGGCGCGTTTTCTATGGAACGCATCACGTGATTACCTGTCATGTCACAGAAAAGTAAGCGCCGCCGGAAGCGGGCCCGGACACGGCCCGGTCTAACGTGAGTCATCCTTTACTGCCACGATTATGACGTACATTCCGTCACTAATTTAATTTTATTTATTTATCTTTATTGCACATAATAAAAACACATTGCTCAAAAGGAGAACTTAATGTCATAAGGCATTCTCTACCCGTCAACCTATAGGCAAAGCAAGCAATTTATCAAGGAAATTGACAGATACAACGGCAGCAACAGTAACGCCGCAACAGTAAGGGTAACATTCCATTTTTGACCGCAGCTGCACTACTAGGACGAACGCGTCGGTGTTATTATCAATTTCCATAGTAAAATGAATGGTAGTGCTGCTGTCGTTGGAAATGGACTGTCACCTTAATACAGCAGTTACAGTTGAGATCCGAACGTCACTTAAAGGTAAACGTGTAGATATATCTAGTACCCATGTCCCTAACGTTTGCAGAACAAAACACACTTAATCCTTTCCCAACTCTCCCGTGACAATTGTTCAGTAAGAATTAGAACAAATAACTAACTTATATCCAACTTTCAATACTTTTCCAATAAGTTCCCTTTATCCAGAAACTCGCAGGCGATTTTTGCACAAAGAATGTCACATTACAGAAGCGGGACTAGAAATATGGTATTATGAATTATGATAACTATGTTGGCAAGTCCAACAGAACTCTTTATTCCGTTACTAATGTTACTATGGTAACCGTAAAAACTTTTACTTCACTTTTTCACCTTAAACGAACTGTATGTGTTAATTTCCTTTTATATTAAATATATATATATAGCTGGGCTGGGCAGCATATGGGAAGCTGCGTCGAGTCTTCACGTCGTCAATCCCACAGAGTCTGAAGACAAAAGTCTTCAATCAGTGCGTCCTACCCGTGATGACATACGGAGCCGAAACGTGGACACTCACGGTAGGACTGGTCCATAAATTCAAAGTCGCTCAGCGAGCTATGGAAAGGGCTATGCTCGGAGTCTCTCTGAGGGATCGTATTCGAAATGAAGTGATCCGTCAGAGAACTAAAGTCGTCGACATAGCCCACCGGATTAGCAAGCTGAAGTGGCAGTGGGCCGGTCATATTAGCCGTAGAACCGATAACCGTTGGGGTAGACGAGTTCTCGAGTGGAGACCGCGCATCGGCAAACGTAGCGTAGGACGCCCTCAGACTAGATGGAGCGATGACCTTCGCAAGGCGGCTGGCAAGAGCTGGATCAGAGTTGCCTCAAAGCGTTATGGCGTGCAATAGGAGAGGCCTATGTCGAGCAGTGAACGAGAGTAGGCTGATGATGATGATTAAATATATAGTTTTGTGGCTACAAGACCGAGTTTTCTTCTTCAACCAATTCGAACCAGCACTATCCACCTCACCGCTGAACAAACGCTTTTAAACGATAGTCCCAACTGATTTGGATAATTTTCATGCCATAAAGGATGACTTACACAAGAACGGTCCGGGTTCGAGCCGACGCGTCCGTCACATCATTTTCTATAACGGGTGATCGGGAATCACGTGATGCTTATCACTTCCATAACAGTTTCTATATAAATCGAAGTGTCGGTCGACTTGTCCCGGGCCCGGATCGTTCTTGCGTGAGTCATCTTTAATCCTGACAATCCGGATAGACTAGTTGTGTTTGAGGTTAAGAAAAACGAAAGGTCAAAAAACAATACACTCTTTTTTTGGGCAGTCGTGTAATAAACATCAAGTTGTTAAAGTGAGTAAAAAAACGAGTAGGATTAACGTGAGAAGTTGTCAATCATACGTCCACAAACGCCAAATAAATAATAAATAAATAAATATTATAGGGACATTCTTACACAAATTCAGCTCAAGAAGGCTTGTGTTGTGGGTACGCAGACAACGATATATGTAATATACAAATACTTAAATTGTACATAGAAAACATCCATGACTCAGGAACAAATATCTGCGTTCATCACACAAATAAATGCCCTTACCGGGATTTGAACCCAGGACCATCGGCTTCACAGGCAGGGTCACTACCCACTTGGCCAGACCGGTCGTCAAAAAAAGTAAAAATAAAAAAAATGAACGGAATAAATTACGCATATTATCGGGCGATTCGTCTGTAATATTCAAACAGTCCCACTTCTGTAAACATACCTTTTCTGTGGCCATCCAGAATAATTATATTAATGTTAGTTTTATTGCGTCTACGTGCCTCGACCCTCTAAGTCTAGCTACTTATGTTTGCTTTTCATTCATAGAGTACAAGCCAACTTGGCAGCTCCGCAACAAGCTCCGGCCCGGCCCCGGCCCGGTCTAGCATGAGTCGTCCTAAAGTATAGAACTAGGCAATTTACTCAAAGCTATCTTTTTATTTAGAGAACGAGCCGGCGTTTCATCGTGCCGTGGTAAGACAGACGTGAATGAGAAATGGCGATGCGTTTACATCATCCGACACGATTTAGCCCTGGCTCCAATTTCACCACGGCGACAGGTGCGACAATTGTAAAACATCACTGTTGCTGACGTCACAGGCATCTATGGGCTACGGTTACCGCTTACCATCGGGCGGGCCGTATTCCTGTTTGCCACCATCATTGTTTTATTAAAAAAAACTTTATTATATCGGAAAAAAACAGATATTTCTCTTGCTAAGTTTATGACAATTGTCACAAGAAACACTACAATTGTCACGAAATTCCGACATATAACTCATTACCTGTCAAGAATTACCTACAATTCTTCTAAATCTAAATCTTTTTCCAATTGTCAGAAACTTCGCAAAAGAAATATTTGTTTTTTTCCGATATAATAAAGTTTTTTTAAATAATACAATGATGGTGGCAAACAGGAATACGGCCCGTCCGATGGTAAGTGGTAACCGTAGCCCATGGATGCCTGTGACGTCAGCAACAGTGATTTTACAATTGTCGCACCTGTCACCGTGGTGAAATTGGGGCCTGGCCACAGAATAAATAATAATACTTTAATGTTTAATCTTTAGGTATCTAAATAAAAGTAAACAAAATCTACCCTCAAATGGCTCCTTAAGCCTTAAGCCAGTTGAGGGTAGATGAAAACATTACATGATCAAATAATGTAGGTTACAGTCAGGTCGTTCAGTGACAGATTCGGGCGGTGTTGTATTTGGTTGGTTAACCAATAAATGTTATAACTACCCGAAAATGTACAAATTATTTGTTTACTTTTATTTAAATACCTAAAGATACAGAGTATAGGTAAGTAGGTACATAAGGCTCACTCTCTAACAAAACGTATCTATTACGACAGATGACCGCAAGGTGGCGCAAGCGCGAGCAGGCGTCCGTTCCGTAGCGGTGCGCGGCAACTACTACTGCTAGACACCAAAATTGGTGTGGGCCGCATGTACTTGTTGCGACGAGACGTAATCGCGGAGTGAGCCACGCATAAACTGGGGGAAGATGCCAGTGTCAGTGCCAAACTGGTGGTAGCCACACTGGTAGGATTTGATCACCACCGACGTCATATTTTAAGTATTAATTATTTTATACTTTACTAAAAAATAATCGTCGTGTCGTGGAATCTAAAGGCGCGCCAACATTAGGCAGATTAAAATTGCCTTTTTTCGCTGACAGAGCTCTGATGTGCAGATAACAATATTGCTGTTTGGGAAAATAAGCTGTATAAAAACAACAACGGAATAATAAAGGATTCAAATTGTCAGACACGCTAAAAGTCATATTGCGGTGAGTTTGCTAATCAAATGTTGTTTTTTAGGATTCCGTACCCAAAAAGTAAAAACCGGGCAAGTGCGAGTCGGACTCACGCGCGTGGTTCCGTACCATAATGCAAAAAACGGCAAAAAAAAAACGGTCACCCATCCAAGTACTGACCCCGCCCGACGTTGCTTAACTTCGGTCAAAAATCACGTTTGTTGTATGGGAGCCCCACTTAAATCTTTATTTTATTCTGTTTTTAGTATTTGTTGTTATAGCGGCAATAGAAATACATCATCTGTGAAAATTTCAACTGTCTAGCTATCACGGTTCATGAGATACAACCTGGTGACAGACGGACGGACGGACGGACGGAAAGCGGAGTCTTAGTAATAGGGTCCCGTTTTACCCTTTGGGTACGGAACACTAATTATCGTCGTGTCGTGGAATCTAAAGGCGCGCCAACATTAGGCAGATTAAAATTGCCTTTTTTCGCTGACAGAGCTCTGATGTGCAGATAACAATATTGCTGTTTGGGAAAATAAGCTGTATAAAACAACAACGGAATAATAAAGGATTCAAATTGTCAGACACGCCTAAAGTCGTATATTGCGGTGAGTTTGCTAATCAAATGTTGTTTTTTAGGGTTCCGTACCCAAAAAGTAAAAACGGGACCCTATTACTAAGACTCCGCTGTCCGTCTGTCTGTCACCAGGTTGTATCTCATGAACCGTGATAACTAGGCAGTTGAAACTTTCACAGATGATATATTTATGTTGCAGCTATAACAACAAATACTAAAAACTATAATAAATATTTCAGTGGGGCTCCCATACAACAAACGTGATTTTTTGCCGTTTGTTGCGTAATGGTACGGAACCCTTCGTGCGCGAGTCCGACTCGCATTTGGCCGGTTTTTTATAATTTTTTTCACGTGTTATTTGCTTAACTTTAACATCAAGAAGGAAATTTCATGACACGATTGCTTAGCGTTATCTTATACCTACCTTTAAACGAGCAATTCTCGTATGTATATATATCTATGTAGATCAAGATATATATATATATATATGTAGATCAAGATATTTATTGTCTGTAAACAATGTAACAATGTGTTGTATTTTAATTAGTTTTATGTTTTTGTTTTTAACAGAAACAGTTTTTAAACTGTTTCTGTGAAAAATTAAAAACTAAACTTAAATATAAATATAAACTAAATAATAATGACAAACAATAATAAATAAAACTAATTGGGCCTTGCCCCGCTGCTGGCGGCACCCTAGGTTAGGTTTTTTATAATGTGTTTATATGTATTTTTTATCGTTTTGTAAGTGTTTTTATATTTTACTTTTATATTCATATTATAAATAACCTAACTTAAGACGAAAAATAAATAAAGAAAATAAAACCAATAACTAAAAATACTAAACTAGAACTACCTACCTTCTATATGTATATATTTCGGGGATCTCGGAAACGGCTCTAACAATTTCGGCGTAATTTGCTATAGGTATGGGGATTTATGGGGGCGAAAAATCGATCTTGGTCTGAAAAATCTCTGAAAAACGCTCATTTTTGAGTTTTTATATGTTATCCGAGCAAAGCTCGTCTCCCAGATATTATGTTTTAAACAATTTAACTGTGCAAGTACATATACAATTTAAATATTGAAAAAAAAAACGGAAAAAAAATGCAAAAAAAAAACGGTCACCCATCCAAGTACTGACCACGCCCGACGTTACTTAACTTTGGTCAAAAATCACGTTTGTTGTATGGGAGCCCCATTTAAATCTTTATTTTATTCTGTTTTTAGTATTTGTTGTTAAGGTAAGTACCCCTATTAACGAGGGGGTTAAGCAACTTTTACAAAGACAGCCAAAAATGAAGCATAATCAGGCTCTGTATGAACAAAGACATATTTTTTTATGATAGTTTGTACATCGAAATTTATATTTTATTCGTTTTTGGACTTGTTTTGGCCAGTTATATAGAAAAAAATAATTATTAAACCTGAAACGTCGAAATCGCCTATTACCGTGGTAATTGATAATTGCTACCCAAATACCGCGGATATGGGTTCCTTTTTACGAGGGTAGATAAACCCATCGCATTTTTAGTTCCTTCTTTATATACCTACTTATATTTATTTGACAATAGTAATTAAATAAATAGTAGGTATTATATTTAATCAGATTTCCAATCATAAGATTCAATTAATATTTATTTTAGGTTTTTCTATAAGGAAAAATAAGAGGATTTTTAGTAAAACATAATTATGAAAGTGAATTCCTTTGAGTCTACTTACACCTACTAACTACACTTAGATAATTAATATATTATGTGGTCGTATCAAACATACATGCTGTATACAAGTATCTACATAAAACAACATAAAATAAATAAATATAATGGGACATCTTACACAGATCGACATAGCCCCAATCTATGCAAAGCTTCTACTATGGATATTAGGCGACGATATACATACTTATATAGATAAATACAAATTTATAAAATAAAAATAATAATTCAGCCTATATACGTTGGTGCTGGGCATACTTGTATGACCTACGTAGAAAACACCCATGACTTAGGAACAAATATCTGTGTTCCTCACACAAATAAATGCCCATCAACATCAAATTGATCCAATGATACAAGATATGTGAAATCAAATATTAAAAGAAATTTATATTGGATGTACTGCATTTTATTAATAACACATACCTAATCCAGACATAATTTTAAATTAATTAAAAACTAAACTTACATATAAATATAAACTAAATATGTAGGTATATTATATAATAAACAACCTACTGAAATCCGTCCCGGGCTGCCCCCGACGCAAAGGTGCCCATCACGCTCGCTGCGTTGCCGCGTTGGATTACGATTGTATGTTGGTGTATTATATGTAGGTACTAATTAAAATAATACAATAGGTTTTATAATAATTATATTAGGAACCTATTTATTTCCTACCAAAGTTGTAGGTGGTTCGGTATTGGGTGCCCATACATCTTATTACCGAGTGATGTCTTTTGTAACCATCGCTAAACGGTTTAATTCACATTATTGTAAAACTCATTTACGAGTAATGAAAATATATAAAAATCGCGTATATTTTGAATACAATCAAAATGGAAGATACTAAATATTACGAAACATTTTATAAAACAGACTTGACAGCCATGCTTTTGTTTTTATATCAACATTTAAACAAGATTCTCATATAATGGTTTCTAAGGAAACCTCCAGTTAAGTGCTTAAAACTGTAGTCAAAATTAAGAGTTCTTGAATAGATTTCATACCACGTTAATAGCTCTTTAGCTTTATAGATGGTTAAATATTTCAATAACATCAAGAGTTAAGGAAATATGTATTTACATATGAATATATAACCCTTCGAACTTAAAATACCGTTTCCGCTATAACCGAGGTATACCTCGAAATTAGGAACCACACCAAAAAATTGAACCCAACACCGAGGTTTTTAATTTCCTGTTTTTTACTATTGGCAAGCAAATATTTACAAATTGAGTATTTGGGAACCATAAATATCATAATTAAGAATTGATATAAAATTTTAGTCTTTCTATAATATTCATCATTACTATGAAAATCACAAAAAAAAATACGCGTTTGCTTACTTGAGGTGTTGCGCGTTAGTATGGAGCATTCAAATCCTGCGCCCCCGATGAGTTAGTTTACGCTTTTCGAATTGTTTACTTTGTGTTTCTTTACTAGTGCTATACTTATTCGACAGTCAATAGAGAAGGCTTTGTTTGTGTGTACTTCAATTTTAAAAATGTTAATAGACTTTCTTATAAAACGCCTTTTTGTACATACCGCGGTAATCAGTGCCGATTTTAATGGGCTCGTTAATAGGGGTACTTACCTTATAGCGGCAACAGAAATACATCATCTGTGAAAATTTCAACTATCTAGCTATCACGGTTCGTGAGATACAGCCTGGTGACAGACAGACGGACGGACGGACGGACGGACGGACGGAAGGACGGACGGACAGCGAAGTCTTAGTAATAGGGTCCCGTTTTACCCTTTGGGTACAGAACCCTAAAAAGATAGTGGTATATCTAGAGTTATGGGATCGAATCCCAAATTGACGAGCACATCGTACAGCCACCTGCAATAATATGTTACACAACGAAGGCCGCAAAAATATCTTGCACGATCTTACGTCTAGAGCCATAAGCGCGTGTCACATATTTTTACGGCCTTCGAAGAGTAACATATTTTTTTTTTTTGCAGGTGATTGTACCTAGTTCATGTTTAGGGTTCCGTACCCAAAGGGTAAAAACGGGACCCTATTACTAAGACTTCGCTGTCCGTCCGTCCGTCCGTCTGTCACCAGGCTATATCTCATGAACCGTGATGGCTAGGCAGTTGAAATTTTCACAGATGATGTATTTCTGTTGCCGCTATAACAACAAATACTAAAAAGTTCGGAACCCTCGGTGGGCGAGTCCGACTCGCACTTGTCCGGTTTTCAATATGATCTGTATACAATTTACAAGTTATATGGTTGGTACTTTCCACAACCAAACATAACAATAATAGGTATATGTTTCATAAATTGTAGGTGATGCTGGCTTAACATTATATTTCTGGGGCCACCATGATTATTCACAAAGCGTTTAATTAAAATCTAAAACCAAGCACACCTCATTTATTAGATAGGATAAGGAAACAGATATACTCTATTGTTAACTCTTTTCTACCCAAATAAAGCCGATAGGGGTGGAAGAAAATAAATCGTAAGGGCAATAAGGGAGCAATAATCCCCCTACCGAGAAAAAAACATTTTAGATACAAATCACTTGCTTTGTTCCATTTAGGGATGTAGAGGTGTCGATAGTTCAAAAGCTTATCTATATCGACATTGTTTAATACCATATCATCATGGAGTGTGTCCGAAACGAAAGTGAGAGAAAGGATATAATGAACGAAAGCTTATTTGACGTTGGGGGTTTCACCAAATTTTGGGGTACCCCACCATCTGGGGATGCAAAATATGTATATAAAATAGTTGCGTTAGGATTAAGTAAAAGATAAAGTTACATTTTGTGTACGTACAGAGCGACATCGTCACAAAAGTGACCAAGCTCTTTAAATAAAGATTTAAAAAAAAATCGACATTGTTTACATAATAATATTACGAAGCTGTAGGTTGTAGGTTCATCCATAACTCAAATACAAATATTCATGACAACACATTAAGTAATATGCCTTTACCGTAATTCGGACCCAGAGCGCCTACCGCGAACCACGTTCGACGTGTTGCCTCTCTGTCGCACTTGTAAATTCGTACGTAACAGTAACAGAGAGGCAACACTTTGAATGTGGTTCGCGGTAGGCCCTCTGGACCTAGACCTCCAGAACCCCTAGTGTAAATTTCATTCGATAACGTGACGAGCATTCGCGTTTGCGTTGTCTATTTTTGTATGGGATATTGAACAGCGCGCCAAGCGGGACGTTTTGGATACTCAAAATTCCATACAAAATGACACTTAACGAAAACGTGTACGTCACGTCACGCTATCGAATGAAATTTACACTTGGGGTATTGCTTCGTAAACCGGTTGTTAAAGTGTAATTTTTTTTTTTGTTTGTAGGGTTCCGTACCCAAAGGGCAAAAACGGGACCCTATTACTAAGAGTCCCCTGTCCGTCTGCCTGTCTGTCTGTCAGCAGGCCGTAACTCGAGAGCCGTGATAGCTAGACAGTTGAAATTATCACATGCAGACGATGTATTTATGTTGCCGCTATAACAACAAATACTAAAAACAAAATAAAATAAATACTTAAGTACAACCCATACAACAAACGTGATTTTTTTGTCGTTTTTTGCGTAATGGTACGGAACGCTTCGTGCGCGAGTCCGAGTCGCACTTGGCCGGTTTTTATTATCGATATCGTTGGACCACTGCTCGAATCTATGCAACGCAGGTAGCTGACGCTGCTGATTAACTACAATATTTATTACACCCACACATACACATGTATAATATGTATATGTGACGTTCCACGGGAAACGCTATTAATAACGACGCTCCAATACTAATGGGATGCTACGTGACGTAAGCGCCGACCGCCATAAGGTACCTTTTCCCGTGGAATGTCACATATGTTGGCGACCCATCGTAAAATCTGCCAGATCACACCGTCACGTTCGCCAAATTCGGTCTGCGTGTCTGTCTGTGGCATTGTAGTTCTCAAACGAATGGACGGATTTCGATGCGTTTTTTACCTGAAAGTGAGTTTCATTGCGGTGGTTCTTAGCTATGTTTGATAAAAATCGATCCAGCAGTTTGAAGAATATCAACTCTTTTCCAAAATAATATGCTAGACATAAAGATAACCAATGGCAGAAACTGGCCGAAGACCGACCTGTGTGGCGTCGTGTTATTCATGATGGATTCAATCCAAGCACGACGATGCCTAGTTTTCCTCTTTAAAAGAGAAAGCATGAGTCGCCACGAGCAGGCCTCCTGGCCCACCCACCTGGGGGAGCATACACCTGCCGCGTGTGTGGACGCGGGATCCTCTGTCGCATAGGGCTATACAGCCAGGAACGCAATTAGTGTCGTTACCGGAATGCTGCTTAAAACATCTGACACAGATGATGAAGGCGAAGATCTTGAAGCTAAACGCCAGCTTCGAAAATCTGGGCCCAAGCTCTCCTACACATACACTTACGACTCAAATGGCGAGCTTTACTGCATGTCTTGCCGCCGGAAGTTTAAAACAAAACTCGGTTTCGCAAGTCACGTTCGAGCCCATGCACGTCAGAATTTACAGAATACCTGAGGGCCTACCGCGCAAACCGAAATTCACAAATTGCGGGGATCTTTCTCTTTTACTCTCATTAAGACGTAATTAGAGTGACAGAGAAAAATGCCCACAATTGAAACTGTTTTTCCGGGTGTCGCCGTCACAGACCTATATCGAGTAGACGGAAAAAGTGTATGTACCTCGCGTGCCGAAAAGACGATTATAAATCGTCTTTGCTCGCCGCGATGCTCAGTCTGCTCTCGACCGCTTTCCGTGTGTGACGTTCGGATGTGATAACAAAATGGCCCCTTGCTCGATAATAAACTGTTCAAACACCACCAAAAATGTAGGAGCTATTAATCAAGACATTTCCTTTCATCGGTAAGTACTATTTGCCCTAAAGTATCTGTTATTATTTAAAAAACAATTTATTTTGATGCTCAGTATTAATTTCATATAAACAGTAGCAGGCGACTCTGTGTCTAATGCTACTTTTCCATTGCGGCTTTAATTTGACGCGTCAGACTTGGCAAGCATTGAAAACCAGCAACGAAAATAAAACAATCCAAACTTGTCGAGACGCGTTCAAGGTTGATTTCTCATTCGTCTGTCAAAAGTAAGATATAGTGTTGTACCCTACGATTTTCAATGCCGAATTCTTAATCGATTAAAATCGATTTTGGTATATCCATCCCAATGGAAGGTCTCGAGAGTGACCCCAATTCCTAAGATAAGCAAGTCCTCCAATATCACAAACTTCAGGCCCATTGCTGTATTGTCCGTGTTTGGAAAAGTGTTTGAGACCATTCTTAACCACTGCTTACTTAATCAGATAAATCGTAAATTAGTTGATTGTCAACATGGATTTCGCGCTTCACGATCCACTACAACCAACCACTTCTGCTTCTTTGATAGCGTTTTGCGCTGGATGGATACTGTACGATAAGTTGATGTTGTTTATTTCGACTTTAAAAAAGCTTTCGACTTAGTTGACAACGATACTCTCCTATGCAAACTGTCAGCCTTAGGTTTCACCCCTCAACTTCTTGTTTTCTTCTCTGACTACCTCAGGAATCGCACACAATATGTCCAATTAAACTCTTACAAATCTGAAAGATATTACACTCGTTCCGGGGTTAGTCAAGGTAGCACCCTGGGGCCTACTCTTTTCTTAATCATGGTCAATGATCTGCCAAATAATATATCAGGCGTCGAATCACTATTTTATGCAGATGATCTTAAGATAATTCAACCGGTCGTAAATGCATCTGACTGTACGGTTCTGCAACAAACAATCAACATGGTTGACAGCTGGAGTAAAACAAACCGCTTGTACCTAAATGAATCTAAGTGCAAAGTAATAAGTTTTAGCCGTTCTGTAGATCCTATTCTCCAGGCATATACTCTTACTAACACTCCCCTTGACCGAGTAACAGAAATAAAGGATCTAGGATTAACACTCGATACTAAGCTAAACATGCACTCTCACATTATAAATATCTGCAAAAGTGCCTACAAAATTTTAGGATTCATTATTAGAACGACCTCAGAATTTCGTGACCCAAAAATCGCTATAATCCTTTATAATGCTTATGTTCGCAGCAAGCTTGAGTACAGTTCCATCGCATGGGACCCTCGGGAAGCAAAGTATAACATCATGATCGAGCGCGTCCAACGTAAATTTGCTAGACATCTTTACAAAAGGTATTACGGATACTACCCATACTTATTTCCGTCATCCTTTGTCCTGGGAATGGTAGGGTTAGAGTCTCTCGAGCTAAGGCGTAAGCAAACGCTTGCCTTACACTACTGTCTACTACTAAGAAATCTTATTGACAACCCATCCGTTCTAGAGCGTATGCGTATGTATACACCTAACAACTACATAGCTGCAGTAGGGCGAAGCGCACGTAGAGCCAGAAACCTATTCGCATATCCAAATGTTCGCACCTATCACGGTTCGAACGCACCCACGTACCGAGCAATAGAATTACTAAATAACTTCTTAGCTACAGTCCAAACCGCAGACATATTCGCAGACAAGTGGCCGAATTTACAACATAATATCAGGATGTTTTTAAATTCAACCTATGTAAATTAGTATAGTATCAGGATTTACAAAGTAGTTTTTTTTTACTCTACGAGTACCTATGTAGATTAGTATAGTTTCAGACCTTTTTTAATCTATACATATGTAAAGTTAAATAAAGACCCTAGAGATAGTTATGACTATGTATTAAGAGTATAAGTGTTTTGGCATATCTAGAGCTGTAAACTTATACTTGTATTTATTTAAAGAATAAAGTATAAAATGAAATCTGTACTTTTATATTTTATAGATACGACACGCTTCTCTCTCTTTCTTTTTGCATAGTTTTCTATTTGTTGTTATTTTCTAAGTGCACTTAGTTTCGAATCTTTTTTTATTTTTTCATGACGTATTCGGCTAGCTTTTCTTTTGGCTTCTAAAATTTCTTCCCTGGTTTATTTCGCGATTTTTATGTTTCCATAGCCTACAACACCATATATACTTAGTGAGTTATATCCAAAAAATTGAAAATTGTCTAAATTTTATACCTATACATGTACATATAAAAAAGTATTAGATACTTACAATCTTTTTTTAGAATAAGTAATAAGTTTTATTTTAAAAATTCAATTCAAATATTATTTAGGAATCTAATGATTCCGTTAAATATCATTCGTCTATTTTTATCATTCGTCTGTCTGTATCATTCGTCTGTCTTTATCATTCGTCCGTCAGAAAATCGATGACATTCACGTTAATCGATTTGTGATTTTTAGCGAGCGGGAGCGCAGATATAAAATCCATGAGTATGAGCAAGACAGTTGAATCGTAGCGGGGCAGAGGGGCATCGGTGTCTTAGATCGGTTAGGACTTCCCATCACTAAATTGCGGCTGTGACGTCACAGTAGGTGGTAAAAAGTCGGCACGCTTGGTTTCGATATAAATCGACGAACTCTTTCCTTCTATCTCGATTATTGTTCTGTGGTCGCCGTTGACGGATACGGCTGAGAGGACAATCGTCTATTACCAACCTGTCAACCGGACATTTCACCCAGTTGGACGGTTAGTACTTTTTTTTCCCAACCGGACATCTGGTTTGCTGGTTAATAATAGGCAATCCTGACCTACACCCTGGCTGTACGGTTGAAACTTTTTTTTTCCTAACTATTCATCCAAGTCGCAATCAAGGTGTTCTGTTAGTATTTTTTTCCTAATCAGCCAATTGAATTGCCAACCAGGTGGTCAGTTAGTAAATTTTTCCCAACAGACCAATTAGAAATGCCAGCTGGTTGGTCGGTTAGTATATTTTTCCCGACAGGCCAACCAGACACACCAACCAGGTGGTCAGTTAGTACATTTTTCCCAACAGACCAATTAGAAATGCCAGCTGGTTGGTCGGTTAGTATATTTTTCCCGACAGGCCAACCAGACACACCAACCAGGAGGTCAGTTGGTACATTTTTCCCAACAGACCAACCAAGATATACCACATCTTAATAAATGATAAGTTTTTGGCAAAGTTTCATTTACAGTATATGGTTCTATTTTCCCGTACTAGTGTGTAAAATAGCACTTTTCGTGCGTATGTCAAAAGTTTAAAGGGCCATATGTACTGTAAAACGTCGTACGATACACGTGCGAATAGGTAATTCGCAACTCGAGTCGATTTAAAACACTCCCTTCGGTCGTGTTTTAATTTATCGCCACTCGTTTCGAATTTCCTATTTTCCGCACTTGTATCGTAAATAACTATTTTGGTACAAGCTTTTATCGCTGACTGTACTTTTCTTTCCACAGGCAACTAATGCTCATCGAAACAATTCTAAAAACCCCAAACACAATTAGTATGCGTTGTTTCATCACATAGTTCCTATGGCCACCTCCTGTCTCCATCATCAGATCAGCTCGATGACACCATAATATTGCATTGTCACCCGACTTACGTATGAATGCAAAATTTCAGCTCAATCGGAAACCGGGAAGTGGATCAAATTTAACTTGCAAGATTTGATTACACACAGACAGACAGACAGACAGACGCACGAGTGATCCTATAAGGGTTCCGTTTTTTCCTTTTGAGGTACGGAACCCTAAAAAGTGTAAAAATCAAGTTTAAGTGACAAGTTTACCAATAACATTTATTTTGTATGTTCAAATACATTCAAAAAATTGAAAAAAACAAAAAGAATGATTTTTTTGCGGAATTGACCTAAACTCATATTACAATTTTTTTCTTCTTTTGACCTCAGAAATGCGTGGTTAAAATTATTCGGTTTCCTCATGTTACACCGTGTATACAGGGTGGTTCCTGTTACAGGACCAATAAATTAAAGGCTGCACTCCTCAAACTGACCAACATTTGTTCTGCAACTTTTATAAATTATGAATCCTTTAGACTTCCTCTTTTTCATACAAAATAAATATTGACTTCAATGTACGCTCACATCAGTGTGTATGGCGTTGCTTGTCAGTTGTCACGCTTTAAACATAACAAAATTTGCAATACATTGCGTCTTAGAATAAACTTTAAAGTGTAATAAAAATCAAAACATGACTTATTTTCAAAAATTACTGATCAAATGTTGCTCAGTTTGAGGAGTACAGCTTCCAGTTTAATTTATTGCTCCTGTTATAGGAAACATCCTGTATGGCAATGTTTTTTAACCGCCTTTAAAAAAAAGGTGGTTCTCAGTTTGACCCGTATGTATGTATGTATGTATGTATATTCGCGATTATCTCGCGCTTGGCTGAACCGATTTTGATGCGGTTTTCAGAAAAGTGTTTGTTACATTCTGGAGAAGATTGTAGTATACATAGATCTGAGCTGATGTTGAACCCTGGCTACCGTCCACCTAGTGGAACTCAGGTTTGGTGCAACATAGGCCCACGTTATTTTGCCAGCTTGGTGCAACATAGGCCCACGGTATTTTGCCAGCCGTTCGGGGCAGTTCATAATCGGCATACTATAAAAGGAAAATATACTAACGTACCAACCAGCTGGCATTTCTAATTGGTCTGTTGGGAAAAATGTACTAACTGACCACCTGGTTGGTGTGTCTGGTTGGCCTGTCGGGAAAAATATACTAACCGACCAACCAGCTGGCATTTCTAATTGGTCTGTTGGGAAAAATTTACTAACTGACCACCTGGTTGGCAATTCAATTGGCTGATTAGGAAAAAAATACTAACAGAACACCTTGATTGCGACTTGGATGAATAGTTAGGAAAAAAAAAGTTTCAACCGTACAGCCAGGGTGTAGGTCAGGATTGCCTATTATTAACCAGCAAACCAGATGTCCGGTTGGGAAAAAAAAGTACTAACCGTCCAACTGGGTGAAATGTCCGGTTGGCAGGTTGGTAATAGACGATCATTACGTCATTAGACTTAGAGACATAAAATAAGCACCTACAAAAAGCTAAATAGCAAAAGTTGTTTCCAACAACAGCGCGAACATTTCTCGGATGCACGCTCAAAGGACAAAGATGAGCGAGTGAACGTCGGCAAAAAAACCTCGACACTCGTGCTACGGGTACCTACCAACAACGCAGGGTCGGCAGAGTCATCCTAAGTAAATGTCCTTGGACATAATAAATTATAATAATGAAATACTTAGTTTAAACCATATATGGATATACCTAGTCAAAGAATTTGATTTCTTTGGCATCTCGTATAGCCTGTCCGCTTTTCTAGGTACAAGTGCGCCATAGTCAATCTATGGCGAACTTGATCTTATAAATCGGACAGGCTATACCTTGTCACAGTTACAATCAATGTAAAAACCGAACAAGTGTCATTCGGGCTCGCCCACTGAGGGTTCCGAGCTTTGTAGTATTTGTTGTTATAGCGGCAACGGAAATACAACATCTGTGAAAATTTCAACTGACTTAGCTCACGGGCATCACGGTTCATAAGATACAGCCTGGTGACAGACAGACAAACGGACAGTGGAGTCTTAATAATAGTATACCAATCGCTCGCGTTCAATGATGAGTCTCTATGACAGTTCCTTCAATAAATATGTAGGTACTTAAATGTAAAAAAATGTCCTAAACTTCAAAAAATAGATATTTTTTGAAGTTTAGGACATTTTTTTACAAACACGTCTTTATGTGACAGCTACTCCATATAAAAATTAACTGTCATGGGATCCATCATTCGACGCGAGGGGTATAGGTACTTACACAATTTGTTCTAATGGTCCGTCAGGCCTCTACTTTACTTAAATGCATATAAAAGTAAAATATAAACTCTGCTAAATGTGAATACTTATTTATAAACAGTGTTGGAAATCTTCAAGAATGAAACTTTTTAGGGTTCCGTACCCAAAGGGTAAAACGGGACCCTATTACTAAGACTTCGCTGTCCGTCCGTCCGTCCGTCCGTCCGTCCGTCCGTCCGTCTGTCACCAGGCTGTATCTCACGAACCGTGATAGCTAGACAGTTGAAATTTTCACAGATGATGTATTTCTGTTGCCGCTATAACAACAAATACTAAAAACAGAATAAAATAAAGATTTAAATGGGGCTCCCATACAACAAACGTGATTTTTGACCAAAGTTAAGCAACGTCGGGAGTGGTCAGTACTTGGATGGGTGACCGTTTTTTTTTTTGCTTTTTTTTCGTTTTTTTTTTTGCATTATGGTACGGAACCCTTCGTGCGCGAGTCCGACTCGCACTTGCTAAAACTCGTTTCTGCTGACGCTACAACAAATATTGTCGATATTGTCTCGTGTCAGACAAATATTAGTTCGTTAGGTTCGTTAGTGCACCCGGTCTTGGACACGACGTCTATACACGTCGTCAATATACGTCATATAACGTCAGGGATGTTTTTATCACTTTTGTTGTCGTTAATTGAGAAAAGCGTAAAAAACAGTTTTTAGTTTCTAAGGGGGTAAAGTTGTTGTTTAACCCCTCGTGCTAATACAGTGAAACTTGGTTAAGTGGGACCTGGATAAGTGGGAAACCTCCATAGCTGGGACTCATGGTTTCACTGTATATGCACAAGCAAGCAAAAGATTCCAAAATTGAACCAAGTGTAATAGCGAGTGGTTCGAAAAGTGAAATATTTCGAATGAGCGTTACGAAGGTTTAACTAATTTTGCTATCAAGTGAAAAAAATGTGGACCAACGCGAGGAAAATGATAACTGTAAAATATAGCAAATCAAATCCAAATGAACGGTTTATCATTCTAAATCATCACTGAAAAGAGTTGAAAGTCAAACTGAAAATCAAATTACTTTGCCCCTCTCGTGAATAAAATGCAACTTTCTCTTCAGTTTTTGAATTATACAGAGAACCTTTCCGAGCTGGTGTTGGAGAAAAAGCATTTTTTGTGTAAGTTTTTTGCTTACCCTCAGGCGGTATGCTTCTTTGCCACCGATGTGGTATAAAAAAAAGGTGCAACTGAGACGCTTCAAATACCTCTTTTGTCTCCAACTTACTCTTCCTAACGTCAGCAAATCTGTAAGTATAAGGAAACTACAGCCAACATTCTAGGTCTGAAAAGACAATATTTCAGCGATTATGTGATTGCGAACAATATGGTTTTGAGCTGAGTCTTACACGGGATCGCACTTAGCTCGCGATTGAAAAGGGTTTCAGTTTAGATGGGGATTATTATAGATACGGCACAGTGTTCGTTTTAGCTTTAGCGCTGGTGGCCTAGCGGTAAGAGCGGGCGACTATCAATCCGGAGGTCGCGGGTTCAAACCCCGGCTCGTACCAATGAGTTTTACGGAACTTATGTACGATATTTACCAGTTGCTTTTCGGTGAAGGAAAACATCGTGAGGAAACCGGACTAATCCCAATAAGGCCTAGTTTCGCCTCTGGGTTGGAAGGTCAGATGGCAGTCGCTTTCGTAAATACTAGTGCCTACGTCAATTCTTGGAGAGGGATGTGACCAGCAACATTTTAAACACAAGTATACTTTCCTCTGAAAGTATACTTAAGTTTAAAATTGAGGTCAAACGTTTAAACCCGCGCGATTGCCGTAGGTTTTGCGTGGCGCGCCATACCTACAGCTTGGCAAAAAAGAGTAGAAATTAAAAAGTGGCAACACTGTAGTGTCGTCCCTTTTAAACCAATTTATATAAGAAAACGGGACGACACTACAGTGTTGCCACTTTTTAATTTCTACTCTTTTTTCCAAGCTGTAGCATTTGTCTCTCTCTTATTTCCTGGATTTTCGCCTCCTCTTAAAATAAACTTTTAATTACAGAATGAAAAGTACAGTCAGCGATAAAACTTGTACCAACAATGAAATTTTTGCCAAAAACTTATTTATAAGCGATACTAGAGCCAATCGTTGGTTAATCTCTAAAATAGGTCCTAGCCGCATCTAAACCTTAAAACCCCATCTACTAATAGTAAAGAAATCATGAATTTCCAATAAGTGTCCACATGCACTTATGGACCTACCATTGTCCCACAGTCATAAATATGTACACACATCTCCACATTATTTCACTGACATAAAGCATAAGGGTGTGTATATGTTTTTGATCGTGTGTGTCCTAAATCGACAAGACGGAAGTGAACTTGACAGGTTCAGATATGGGTTGACGGTCAAATGTCATCTTATTGAAGGGTCTACTGGGTATTGTACATACGGTGCCCAAACATATGTATCCACTCATTCATAAGGTCATAAGTATCGTCACGGTCGTATCAAAATTAGTTCAAAACCATAAAAAATTGTTAAATTAGAATTTCAGGGAAATTGTTAAGAGGCCGTTATCGATTTTAGTCGCAAAAATGAAAGAAAGACGAAGAATTCTACACTTTTTGCTACTTAATAGAAATAACAAGTACTGTTTTCTATTCGCACGTCTTGTACTTTTAAAGATAATTTTTTTGAAAAGAGACTCACTAAATTAGTAATGATTTTGACATTGGAAATGTCTTTTCGTTCGCTCCAGTATAGGGTCTGATTTCACGAAAAAGTGCGATCCCCTTATATCTCGGAAAGTTGTGAAGATATGATATTAAAAAATAGGCTCAAAAGACGCATAATCACGAGAGCTGTAAGGTGCAAAAATAATTATTCGAGAAAGTCAAAAACGAAAAAAGTTATGGTCGAAATAGTGAAAATAAAATTCAATTTTTTCCGAATTTTTGATTTTGGTGCTCGATAATTTGGAAACGAAGAATGATATCAAAAATTTGAGAAAAACGGCTCTGGACAATTTAGTCAGCTACAATTTGAGCCTAAAACAAAGACGATCGGGTTAAGGGTTTGCCCTGTAGCCTAACCTTAAAATAGTCAAAAAGTCAGAACGACATTTTTCACAGGACATTTATGACTTCATGTTTCGCAGAGTTCGTTATCGGTGTTTGTTGTGAATTATCGGGATTATGACGGCAGAATAACACTTGTACTGCGTGGGCTATCAAAAAATCGCTGCAGATTTTTCTTGGTCTAACTCTATCTATCCTGTTTGAGACGGGCGTAGATAACGCACTATTCGACAATCTATGCATTCTTGTGGTGGTGGAAATAGAAATAGAAATAGAGATAGAGGTAGAGGTAGAGGTAGAGGTAGAGGTAGAGGTAGAAGTAGAAATAGAGGTAGAAGTAGAAATAGAGGTAGAGGTAGAGGTAGAGGTAGAGGTAGAGGTAGAGGTAGAGGTAGAGGTAGAGGTAGAGGTAGAGGTAGAGGTAGAGGTAGAGGTAGAGGTAGAGGTAGAGGTAGAGGTAGAGGTAGAGGTAGAGGTAGAGGTAGAGGTAGAGGTAGAGGTAGAGGTAGAGGTAGAGGTAGAGGTAGAGGTAGAGGTAGAGGTAGAGGTAGAGGTAGAGGTAGAGGTAGAGGTAGAGGTAGAGGTAGAGGTAGAGGTAGAGGTAGAGGTAGAGGTAGAGGTAGAGGTAGAGGTAGAGGTAGAGGTAGAGGTAGAGGTAGAGGTAGAGGTAGAGGTAGAGGTAGAGGTAGAGGTAGAGGTAGAGGTAGAGGTAGAGGTAGAGGTAGAGGTAGAGGTAGAGGTAGAGGTAGAGGTAGAGGTAGAGGTAGAGGTAGAGGTAGAGGTAGAGGTAGAGGTAGAGGTAGAGGTAGAGGTAGAGGTAGAGGTAGAGGTAGAGGTAGAGGTAGAGGTAGAGGTAGAGGTAGAGGTAGAGGTAGAGGTAGAGGTAGAGGTAGAGGTAGAGGTAGAGGTAGAGGTAGAGGTAGAGGTAGAGGTAGAGGTAGAGGTAGAGGTAGAGGTAGAGGTAGAGGTAGAGGTAGAGGTAGAGGTAGAGGTAGAGGTAGAGGTAGAGGTAGAGGTAGAGGTAGAGGTAGAGGTAGAGGTAGAGGTAGAGGTAGAGGTAGAGGTAGAGGTAGAGGTAGAGGTAGAGGTAGAGGTAGAGGTAGAGGTAGAGGTAGAGGTAGAGGTAGAGGTAGAGGTAGAGGTAGAGGTAGAGGTAGAGGTAGAGGTAGAGGTAGAGGTAGAGGTAGAGGTAGAGGTAGAAATAGAAATAATTTTATTCGTGAGCACAAACACAAAATAAAAACTTATACAGAGAAACATAAAAAAGAAAAAGTGCCACGAAATGGTCTCACCTCAGCATGTTGCTGGCGGCTGCTAGCAGAGAGATGCTGAACCCTGGCAGTACCTAGTGGAGCTCGGGTTTAATACAACATAAGCACACGCTGTTTTGGTCATCGGACTCGTCTCGATGAGCACTTAGGAGAGTAGTACCCAAGATAGAGCTGATGCTGAACCCTGGTTGTACCTAGCGGAACTCAGGTTTGGTGCAACATAGGCACGCGCTGTTTTGGACATCCGATTCGTCATGATGATCACTTGGTAGAGCATTACCCAAGATAGCTGATGCTGAACCCTGGTAGTACCTATTGGAACTCAGGGTTGGTGCAACATAGACAAACGCTGTTATGGTCATCTCTTGTCGCGTCAAACTGCTGTCAAGAAAATTTCATATCTTGCAGCAAATGGGCCGCTGCCGATCAAGACTCGAGTGACGATAACGGCGATGTGGCTACCACTTCTCGAGTTGACTACGGATTTGCCGTATAATAATTTTCTTGTACTTTGAACATTAATATATCCTGCTTATTAATCGAAAAATTAAATATGTAAGGTTTACTCGGGTAATTCCGAATGTCGAAAACTGTCGGATAATTCCGAAAAGAGATTTTTATTATGATGGAATTAAGGGTGATTTTCATCTGAATTTCGGAATTATCTGACATTCGGTAATACCCGAATACATTACCTATAATTATGCGCCACGGCGACAATTATTCAAACTTCGATACGCGTGTGGAAATTTTGCAATTTGTTTGTTCACATGCGTTATGTCCAGGATACTTGTGTTAATCTAAGAATAAAATAATTATCATTCAACGTTTTATTTTGTAACTTTTTCCTTATCCAGACTTTCTCGTCGCTCAGTGACAATAGTAGATAGTCGTGTAAGGCACGAAATCTGTGAATTTTTTTTCTGAAGGACGTTTATAGGTAATCGCGCGTAAAGCACTGATTTTGACGATCTTGTTTGTAAATTTCGTAAAGTTTGGACTGCTAATAATGGTAATTTTGTATTACACATATCCTGTACTTGTACTTTATCAGACTACATTTTTGATATTATGACTTTGAAGTAGTGTAAATGAAAGTTAGACGAAATCAATTTTCTCCAGAAATTACTTCAAAACAGGTGACAATTTCTTTGAAACTCGACTTAATTTCAACGTAATTTTGATACTTAAACAATCGACAACATTTCCTGAAACTGTTCTTATACATCATTTAGTATAATTTACCACCATAATTTTATAATAAATTTTTAAAAACTGCCCCTTCTCGTCATGTATTACCGGTGACGCACGCTCTCGACCTCATTATTAAAAGCCAAGATGAGAAGATGTGCTAATAGAAACCAATATTTGCTACTTAGATATTACGTAACAAAAGGTGTACAATTTTAACGACCAAATCCATCAATTTCACATTTCTGCTCTAAAATCGTACACGGACTCTTAAATTAAAAGTTTCGGGTGATATTCAATTGTAGTACGCACATTCAATATTATATTATACGAATTATAATCACATTGAGTGTAATCAGGGCCTTGTCCTAGGGAAATAGCAGCAATGCTGCTATTTCCCTAGGGCCCCTATTCGACAATCTATTACAAATGGGATTGAACTGAACTGGGGCCGCTACATGCCAATGCAGAATAGATACATGTATACAAAATGTATACTAAAGTTACTAAAATCAAATTGCTTCAGTTGGTTACAGGTTCGAGTCCTGTTATGGAGGCGCATTCAGATTTTCATGCCAGGTTATACATTTAAACTGAATTTGTTATGGATATGATTTGTCAGTGTCAAAGATGTGGCTTGGTCACTTTTTCTTTAGTTAGGTATTATGTGACATCTATTTCAGTTTATAAACCAATATCCGTATATTTGAAGTCAGTTGGCAAGTAATGGCCCATTCCTGCACAAGAATAATAATAAAGGTGATTACGCGAATAAAAAAAGAATTATACCTGACAAGTATTCACGTAAGGCCATTCCATTTCATTCGTGACCATATTTCATTGAAATTGCAGGAAATAGTCCTGAAAATACTGAAATAATAGGGCAGTTGGCCGTAAAATGGCCTATTCCCAATAGGCATTATTTTCTTTTGAAAGGACGCTATTTATAAGCTTACATTCTAATTTGATTACTCAGTGTGAAAATAATTCGTAGGTATAATTAATCAAAGCGCTGGTGGCCTAGCGGTAAGAGCGTGCGACTTTCAATACGGAGGTCGCGGGTTCAAACCCCGGCCCGTACCAATGAGTTTTTCGGAACTTATGTACGAAATATCATTTGATATTTACCAGTCGCTTTTCGCGGCGAGATGCCCGCGCGAATGACAGCTAACTGATATAATTCCAATATGATTGAAATATCGGTTTGATATCAGGTGCAAGTGCGAGTCGGACACGCGCACGAAGGGTTCCGTACCATTACGCAAAAAAATAACGTTTGTTGTATGTGAGCCCCACTTAAATATTTATTATATTCTGTTTTTAGTATTTGTTGTTATAGCGGCAACAGAAATACATCATCTGTGAAAATTTAAACTGCTTAGCTATCACGGTTCTTGAGATACAGCCTGGTGACAGACAGACGGACGGACAGACGGACAACGGAGTCTTAGTAATAGGGTCCCGTTTTTACCCTTTGGGTACGGAAGCCTAAAAAGTGACTAAACCAGTACTCTTGTGCCCGAGAAAAATACTTAAATAAATATTCCCTAATAATAAAGCCCAACTTTTTCGACGCTTGTGTAACCGACTGTACTTTCCATGCATGTCTCGCAATAAGTTGTTGACGGCTATAAGCGAGAGGGAAACATGTGCTTGCTCGTTCCCACATGCCAAAATAATATTATTTAGGGAGGGTACAGATTACTTTCTAATATCTAGATTCACCAGTTTGACGAGAATGAAAATAGGACTAATGAAATCTTGGTTGATATGTTGTGCGGTTATTATAAGGGTGTGTTATCAGTTATAAGACTTATAATGGAGATGAAACAACGGTGTGTTCCCATTTATCCCCGCCTTATGTATAACGGCGGTCACGTGAGGGGACAAATAGAAATACACCAAACTAACTGGTATTTATGTGTAGAAGAATAGAATTGAGAAGAGAAAATCTAACCCTCAGTCTTCAGGCTTAAGCTCCAACTGCCTCAACTACTTCAAGTATCTTAATGGTGAAGACCAAAAGCCGACTTTTCAAGAAAGTAGTTTTTTGAAGAAAATATCCTGCAGAAAGCGAGTCATAGGTATTTACACTTTTCTCATATTTTGTTTCTCTAATTATACATTGAAAAAAATAATGTTGTTGTCGTTTTTTTACTAATTAACAACGGGAAATCAAACAAACATAAAACTTACTAAGTGCATAAACTTAAATAAGGCCCAATTCGCCGTCAACAGGCAAGGTGCCATAAGGCTGGTCGTATTTCCTTACCGAATAGCGATACTTACCGCGCTGTACGAAGTAGTGGCCATCCCATTGGCAGCCAGAAGGCTGTATTATGGCTCCTCTACACGAATGGCCAACGCCGGCCAATCCAAGGGACGCGTTTATGCATTAGAGGGAGCAAGTGATATTGCTATCTCAGTCTACCGCATGGCTGCGTCCCTTGGATTGACCGGCGTTGGCCATTCGTGTAGAGGAGCCATTAGGCGCGCCGACAAATCTTTATACAGCCCACGTGTTTTTCAAGAGTGACATATCTTCCCTAGGCTAATTATTCTACGCTAGCAGTTTTTATTTGTTTTCCAAGTATCCTTGGCGACGATGCCAAGTGTTAATGTCCTATTCTGTTAGCACATGCTTTGGAGTGTCCTACAATGGTGTAAAGGAAATAACGAGCGTAGCGAAGAATTCTAGTCTAAGAGCAGCGACACTGCTGTCAAATTTTGCCAATAATTCTGGATAAAAATGACCTTTTTGACGTTTCCAGCAGCAATGCAGTTAGCAATAATGCCAGTGCGGTCAGAATTCGAACAGTACCTTTAATTAAGGTTGTCCATCGCAATCCAACGCGGCAACACAGCGAGCGTGATGGGCACCTTTGCGCCGGGGGTAGCCCGGGACGGGCTTCAGTAGGCAATTTATTTTATACTTATTTACTTTAAATTTATGTTTAGTTTTTAATTCGTTTTATGTTTAGTTTATGTACCTTTAATTCTATATATCTAAAATCGACTGCACAAATATGTAAAACAGCAATAGGTACATAGGTAGGTACTCTTATTCAACTAAAGCTCTTAAGGAGCTTTTCACTGCACTGTTTTTGTTTCAGTTCCTTAAGCTTATTACTACTAAGTAGTACAAGTGCGGATAGAGTCCTTCGCTTCGTTTGAGATTCAATTTGAGAACGCTTTTCAGTTTTATATATACTCTGTATCTTTCGGTATTTAAATAAAAGTAAATAAACGATTAGTGCATTTTCGGGTAGTTATAACATTTATTGGTTAACCAACCAAATACAAAACCGCCTGGATCAGTCACAGAACGACCTGACTTCAACCTACATTATTTGATCATGTAATGTTTTCATCTACCCTCAACTGGCTTAAGAAGCCATTTGAGGGTAGATTTTGTTTACTTTTATTTAAATACCTCAAGATACAGACATAGAAACAGCATGGCGCTAATACTTACCCTTAAGGCTTCGTCACACAGGCGCGTTTTCCGGGCGGGGCGTGAGCGGGGCGCGCCGCTTTTACATATGTACAAAACGCTCACGCGCCACTCACTCCCCGCCCGGAAAACGCGCCTGCGTGACAGAACCTTTACCCACAATCTTCTATAAAATAACATAAAATGAATTTGACGTTTGGAGACCATTTACACCTCCAAATCTTATTATTGTTTTCTCTGATATTGGGGACCTTTCACATCTCCAAATTTAATGTATTATTACTCTAAAGACTATATGAAAGAGGTCGCTACACAACGACAATTGTTATTACTTATTTAGTGAACAATAGAGTATTTTAATTAAATATCTGGGAGACCGAGCTAAACATATAAAAACTCAAAAATGCGCGTTTTCCCAGAGATAAGATCTAGCTAGATCGATTTATCGCCCCCGAAAACCCCGCTATAGCAATTAAATTTCATCGAAATCGTTAGAGCCGTTTCCGAGATCCCCGAAATATATTTATAAATAAATATACAAGAATTGCTTGTTTAAAGGTATTATATATAGATGTATTAGATAGATTAGATAGATCGATTAGATAGATAGATTACAGTTGTACTTCATGTAATACTAACTATTTAACGCAGAATATCGGTACGGGGTGGTACAGTCTGCCAGAAAATGGTTTTAATCAGAATTACAGCTCACAAAGCAAATCTAATTTCGGAAGCGCCGCGACTTCCACAAAATGCGGTTTGCCGAGCAAGCGGTCGGGGCGCGAGCGGGGTGATAAGCGGAGCGGGAGCGATTTCACAAGCGGAGCGGAAGCGATTTTATTTTGTTTCTCCATTTTGAATCTCGCGGGCCTATAAATGCCGGTCTTTTGATAGGCTTGCGTGGGGTTATAGATCCAATACGTACAGGCCCTTTGGAGAGCTTTTATTTAATGTCATGTATATAGAACTCGATTTTATTTATTTTATTATTTACAAATTTTAAACTTTACTGCACATCAAAAAAAAAGTACAATAGTCGGACTTAATACCATGCCAAACGGAAAAATGTCAAGGTGAAAAATGTCAAGTGATTTTAAGAAGCTTTTTGTAGATTTCAGACATTATTAATTGATAAATGTTATTCAGTATATGTTTCTTTATAATTTCTCAAAAAAAATCTTACACGAGTCAATTCGAACATGTACATTGTACATTATGATATTATCTCCTTCATTCTTGTCCGTACATGTATTGGCGCGAGTGAGATGCAAGGACGAATGAGAACGAAATGACGTCACTTTGACGTAAGTTTGAATTTGCCTCCTAGCCATTGTAAAAAAATTAAGTAGTTTATTCAGCTCCTTATAATTTTTTTATTTTTACTGTTATGAAAATAAAAAAAGAACCTTAGTTTTTTTCAAAGATGGTGTCAAATTAATGAAATTTAGTAACAAACTTAAAACGGTTACCTGCGAAAACCTTAATACAAACTTTGTTAGAGACATGATGAAGCTAGAGGAGAGATAATTTATATTATTTAGGTATATATTTAAATACATATGCACTTAGGCATTTATAAATGAAACGTCAGAGCTTTTAGGCGGTCAAATACGAACTGGTTTATTAATCGAATTATAAGTAGAGTGAAGTTAGTTGTCAAGCGGACCTCAGGCTAATGAGCTGTGGCAAAAATGCCGCGACAACGCGAGGAAGAAGAAGAGAAGATTTTCACGGAAACGTACGAACGTGTCTTGCTATTTCGAACGTTTCCGAGAAAATACGATGGAAAACAATTATGCTCTACATCAGATGTATCAATGTATGTAGTGCACAGATTCTGTAACATTAATTCGCTTCGCTCGTGAGTACAGTCGCACCCATAATGTTGTCCTTACATTTCTTATTCAATGTCGATGAAGTTGAATATTACATTTATTTAAATCGTTTTGTAATTTGCATAGGGAAACACTCGCTTTAACAGGGTGTCTTTAAAGCGAACCGTGAACTAGTTCAATTTAGTTTGCTATAGCTTTTCTTGTAAACTGTAATAAGATATTAAGGAGAAATGGCAATGATTCAAACTTACCAATATTATCGTGGGATCCACGCATATCGCGATCCATATCACGAAATATAGACGCGTATTACAGCAAAAAAGTTTTCTATACATTGTTGTCTGAGTACCCTTGTGTTGTACTAGCCTTCTTGAGCTTACGAGTCCCGTGGGACTTAGACTTAGTCAAATGTGTAAAATATGGTTATCTGTAAAGTCGGTTTACGGCATAGATGTAAGTAAATTGAGGTAGATATGGTACCAGGCGCACGATCGTGAGCCATTAAATATAGGTTCCGGAACCTATATTTAGTTAGTCGTATAGGTGACGCCAACCTGTCAAGTTGTCAAAATCCTTGGATCAAATTTTAGTTTTGTCAACTATGAACGTCACACGTCTACATAAATAAAAGGTCATTGGTTTACGGACGATAATTTTGCGTGATAACGTCATAAGAAAACATCGTGGCCGTAACGTTACCATGGAGATCTTTCCACAACGTTACCATGGAGATCTGTCCACAACGTGACACTTTTTCGTGCATGCTATACCAGTGTTCATCGATTTATAAGACGTTATCACGTCAAAAATGTCCCTATAGCGACGTCAATTTAAGCCGAATTTGGGCAATCTGCCGAAATAATTCGTGTAGTTTTGAAAATTGGTACAGGCATACCTTGTGGTGTCCAGATAAACATACTAAAAGTCCTCGGGGGTAGCGGGTGTGCTGAGGGTGTAGGGGGGGGTTGAAGGTACATTTTTTCATATTTTTGCTCATATCTCGAATATCTGTACGAATAGCATTATAATTACTTCCGACAAAAGTTTTATCGTTAAATTTTCTACAAATTTGGTTATGTTTATTTTTACTCTGCGATCAATACTTTAGGAGGTACAGGCTGTTAAAGTTAAATAAGAGATAAAAAATAGACGGTTTAAGAAAACGTCGTTTTTTCGTAATTGTTCATCATAAATAAAAAAAATTGTTTAGGATAAGCAAGCTAAGTGACCTGCTGATGAAATATAAAAAAACCGGCCAAGAGCATGTCGGGCTATGCTCAGTGTAGGGTTCCGTAGTTACCCGTCCGTCAAAATAGACTATTTGCAAAAAATCAAAAACTGCTAAACCGATTAGGTTCGCTATATTTTTCCTTGAAAGTCTTTACTAAGCTTTACTTTCACGATTTTCTTCATATTTTTTGGACCTATGGTTCACAAGTTAGGGGAACTAAAGTGGAAAACACAACTTTTTTTCTTTCAGATCGATTATTTCCGAAAATATTAAGTTGATCAAAACATGGTCCTTAAAGACCCCTATTTATTTTAAAAGACCTATCCAACACAACCCACACTATAGGGTTGCCGCGAAAAAAATTTCATCCCCACTTTAGGGGAGCCACCCTAAAAAAATATTTTTTCTAGTTTATATTTTACGACTTTGTCAGCGTAACTGATTTATATATTCGTGTCAAATTTAATCATAAAAAGTAGAAAAAATATTTTTTTATGGTGGCTGTCCTACATTAAAGTGGGGATGAATTTTTTTTTCGCCTCCAGCCTATACTCGTAGTGTGGGGTGTCGTTGGATAGGTCTTTTAAAATGAATACAGGTCTTCAAGAACCATTGTATGATCAACTTAATATTTTCGGAAATAATCGATCTGAAAGAAAAAAAGTTGTGTTTTACCCTTTAGTTCCCCTAACTTTTGAACCATAGGTCCTAAACATATGAAAACAAATCGTGAAAACATAGCTTAGTAAAAACTTTCAAGGAAAAATATAGCAAACCTAATCGGTATAGCTGTTTTTGAGTTTTGGCAAATAGTCTATTTTGACAGACGGGTAACTACGGAACCCTACACTGGGCATGGCCCGACATGCTCATGGCCTGTTTTTTTTATATTTTATCAGCAGGTCGCTTAGCTTGCTTACTCTAAACTAAAATTTTTATTTATGATGAACAATTACAAAAAAACGACGTTTTCTTAAATCGTCTATTTTTAATCTCTTATTTAACTCTAACAACTGTAGCTCCTAAAGTATTGATTGTAGAGTAAAAATAAAGATAACCAAATTTGTAGTAAAGTTTATGTTAAAACTTTTGTCCGAAGTACTTATAGTGCTATTCGTATAGATATTCGAGATATGAGCAAAAATGTGAAAAAAGGTACCTTCAACCCCCCCCCCCCCCCCCCCCTACACCCTCTGCACACCCCCTACCCTCGAGGACTTTTAGTATGTTTATCTGGACACCACAAGGTATACCTGTACCAATTTCAAAACTACACGAATTATTTCCGCAGATTTTTCTAATTTGCTTAGGGTACTATAATACTTATAATATTTAATTTAATTATTTAATTTAATTTAATGCTGCCAGCGTCCTCGGCACCATGCCAAAGGGGCCCAATTTCTTGGACGTATTGTAATTTAATTTTATTTTATTTAGTATTAGTTTTTAGTTTTAATTTAATTTACTAATATACCTAGTAGTGTGACTACCTACTTAAAAAACACAAATCAAAATATTCAATAGCATAAGTTGATTTGTTCCCAAAACGGAGAAAAAGTCATTTATTTACATACCTACAAGATATATACAGTGGTACTACTAAACGAAATTAATAACTAGCTTAAATCTAAAATTGGCCCCTGAGGCATTGTACCAAGGATTCTGGCGGCATTTCCTCACTGTATCGCAATGCTGATATCTATCCCAAAACTAAGTATTATTATCGACAATATCGACATGTCCCATCCCTAGCGAAAGCAAAGACGGGACGAGCTAGATCTCAAAGTGCGGAATTTTGACTCGCTGCAAACCTAATATTACTCGCAGTTGGGACTTGAAGGACCTTATAAGATAGGATATACTTACATGTGTCAGGTCTGACTGGCAGATGTGTCTGGTAAGGTAAGCGAAACCCCTCTCTCCCTTATGTACGGTCGAAAGCATTAATTTATGACCCATTTCGTACCTTGTCACAGTGACAATCAATATGAAAGTCACTAGAGACCTCATACAATTGTCACTGTGACAATTAGTGTAGGTGTAGGTTCTACTACCTAATTAGGCACTACTAAAACCTTGTTCCTCGCGTTATCCCGGCATTTCGCTGGCTCATGGGAGCCTGGGGTACACTTGACAACTAATCCCAAAAATTAACGTAGGCGCTAGTTTTTACGAAAGCCATTGCCATCTGATCTTTCATCTAACTAGGCTTTATCGGGATTAGTCCGGTTTCCTCACGATGTTTTCCTTCACGGAAAAGCAACTGATAAATATCAAATGATATTTCGTACATAAGTTCCGAAAAACTCATTGGTACGAGGGTTTGAACCCGCGATCTCCGGATTGAAAGTCGAGCTCTTACCGCTAGGCCACCAGCGCCTCACCCTACCAAAGAGAATAGAGTGTATAGAGACGGATTATCACAGTAAATTATGTAGCCACTGTAAATTTACTGCCATCTTTCAACAGAAGATAAAACTGTTAGAACGCCATTTGACTTTGATCCTGATTCTTTCACTGATATGTGTTAACTCATTAAATATTAATACTAACGCGATCTACTCGATTATAGGCCAAAGGTATGGTGCAATATTTTCGAGCGATGGCACATCACATAACCTTCAGCCTACTCTCAAGTAGATGGCGGTAATATTAATATTTAACAAGTTAACACATATCAGTGAAAGAATAAGGATCAAAGTCAAATGGCGTTCTAACGGTTCTAATCTTCTGTCGAAAGATGGCAGTAAATGTACTGTAGCTACATAATTTACCATGACAGTAACTCTATTTCAAATTCTCTTTGACCCTACTAAGTAAACGCACGAAATAAATTTTATCTCCGACGACAAGAAAAAAGGGTGACATCAATCTTAAAAAGACATTAGTTAGTGAACTGTCCCATTAGGCGGACTTAAGGATGTCCGACGATTTGTTACGGCACACTTTAATTCTATTGCCCAAATTAATGGGGGGAAATTAACTCGACGGTGATGACTGTACTTAGCTTTCACTTAAAAGCTGAGACAAATATCTAAGTGATATTATAAACGCGAAAGTTACTCATTTCATTTCATTTTATTTATAATACATTGTGTTAGAAAACTTATGAACTAATTACAGACTTATAATTTAATTAAACTAAGTAATGATGGGACATGTCAGCAAATAAATAAATATGTTTTCAATAATAAAATTAGACAATTAAATAACAAGTGAAAAGTACAAATAAAATAATATAATGTCAAATATAAAATGTTATAAAACCATAATTTATGTATGTATGTATGTATGTATAAACTCTTTATTGTAGGTACAAGACACAAAACACAAATTTATGACACAGGATAGGTATCAGGATAGGGATTTAGGGACAGGATGGTATTTATAATAGTTACAATTAAATAAATGTTTGATAACATATTTAATTACACAAACGGCTCTACCGCGATATAATTTCATTGTTTTTACCTTTAATTCCGACGTTTCATCTGAGTTGCACCAGCTGTGGTCACGGAAAGACTGACGTCCCAGCAAATGTCAACGGATATGTAAATAAAACACCACTAAACTACCCGAAATTAGTTTATAAAAATGTTCGGAGTAGACAAAGAAATTGCAGCTCGTTGAAGTTTAATGTTTATTGTCCACGGCGGTGTATATGTGTACGAAACGCGAGAGTTAATAGTGTTATATTTGATAACATGTCAATCCACACAAAAACAAGTACTTAACTAAAAACCGGCCAAGTGCGAGTCGGACTCGCGTTCCAAGGGTTCCGTACATTAAGTCCGACTCACGCTTTACTGCACATTTCTAATAGGTTTTCCTGTCATCTATAGGTAAAGAACTATTTTGTGTACTTTTTTCAAAATTTTAGACCCAGTAGTTTCGGAGATAAAAGGAGGGGAATGGTCAAGCTTTGGCTATTTTCTTAAATAACTTCTAACCTTTTTATTTTAAAATTAATATATTTGAGATACTTAAAATGAGCTCTTTCATTTGATATGTAGGTAACACGATATAGTTTAAAAATCATTTTTTTTATTGTCTCATTTACCCCCCAAAAGTAGCCCCCATGTTTAAAATTCATTTATTTACGTTACATGTCCATCTTTGGGTCACTAATTTACATATGTGTACCAAATTTCAACTTAATTGGTCCAGTAGTTTTCGAGAAAATAGGCTGTGACAGACGGACAGCCAGACAGACGCACGAGTGATCCTATAAGGGTTCCGTTTTTTTCCTTTTGAGGTACGGAACCCTAAAAACAAACAAAACTTGACTCCGTCTATCTGTCTGTTACCTCTTGACACTTAAACCAGTGAGATCAATGAAGATAAAGGTAAGGTAAGGACATAGTATAGTTTTGATCGAGGAAATTATCATTCTACGCACAGTATTTGAGAATTTATCAGTGACAATACTTATATATAACTGCTAGTTGACAATAGATGTCTCCGTTTGTCTAGTAAAGAACGCAGGAAACAATCTACAGAAAAGACAAGCCGGAAATAACTTCCTTCCCGGCCGGTTAAACTCAGATTCAGCTTAATACTTTCCTAACGCTGTTGGAACGCTTTGTTCGAAGTTGTGTTGCTTATGAGATAAACTGGCAAAGGAAAGGTTTAAATGAGGTTATAGTTTGACGTAGAACGTGTTTACAGGAACAAAGTAAGGCCTCAAAGAATCTTAAGACTTTAAGTGGCAGATACCTACTCCAGTAAAGATACGCTTACGTTAAACATTAATTAGTAATAGGCAATTTTTTTTTTATTCCTGAGCCTCTACCATCAGTTTTAACATTGACATAACGCTCACGTCTACGTAATTTACTTTCTGTACATCTCGCTTGCACTATTGCTCGCATATGCGAGTACGAGCGAGATGCATAGAAAGTAAGTTACGTAAACGTTAGCGTTATGTCAATGTCAAAACTGGTGGTAGCCGTACTATTCTTTAGATCATTTTAAGATACTTTATTTTCGAATCCAAAAAACTTTCTGTCCGGAAGTAGGTAAAAAAAAATAGTTAAAAAAAAGAGCCGTTCTTGTTTGTTAAAAATAGTAATAGTATTTTTAGTTCGTAAACGTGACGAAAATAATATTTATAATGAGTCGACAATGGAATCAGTCAAAATATTAACACGGAAAATAACTAATTCAATAAATGGCGGGGCCTCACGGATATACGTCGTAACTTGATATAAAAAAAAAAGTAATAATTAGGTCTTTGATTGAATTACCATAAAACTACCTCATTAAGCTATTTATCCGAGAATCCGACATCAATATGATTTGTAACACTTGTATATATATTTACGCCTTAAACATGCTAGAAAAAATGGTTATAGATATAATTTCTTGCAGACTTTGTTCTGATAACGTTCAAAGTGATATTCAATACATAATCACACAAAAATATGGTCAATGTAATAAATATGTGCATTTTATCAAATTCGCTAAATGAAACTACCAAATTTGAACTCTTTGCGCTAATGCTAAGGATTACATTTCCTTGCGGCGCGCGGGGACAGTTTCAATGCGGGCGGTGGCGGGAGTTCGTGCCAAGGACGCGTGGATAGTATGTAGGTAAGTATGTACTTACCTACAAGTTGCTACAAGTGACAGGCCAATTCGAACGTGCGCGGGCGTCTCGCTCGCACCAAATATTTGTGCGGCCAAGTCTGAGCAAAATGAACGCGCGCGTGAATGATAGCTGATTAAAAATAACTGATATCATATCCAATATTATTGGTTGATGTTCAAATTATATTCGTAATTATATACGTCAATTATGACCCACTACAAAAATAAAAATTGCGCATGACTATCTATCGTTCTTATTTAATTTCAGAATGGCATAGTGTGGAGTGGCATTATAAAAGGAATACTTATTATCGTAGTCATTTGACAGTTTTGGTGACACTTTCACATTCTGTCACAGCGAAGTGTGTAGGCCCACTCTTTAATTTGATATTAACGTCTATCCAACAACTTTGTCAGTAGAAAAAGGCGCGAAATTCAAATTTTCTATGAGACAATAACCCTTCGCGCCTAAGCGTCTGTAGACTTTTTTTTTCAACAAACGTATTATATTGACTATTTCGTGCTCTTTCAATTCATAGTTTACGTTCCATAATAAGTATAACATAGTATAATAAGAGTCGACGTGAAATATATGTTTACACTTTTGCACCTTACTCCTTTGCAATAAGGCGAAAAGTACGGCTTTAAAATGACAGCGTTTTACACAAAAATAAAACGCTAATTAAATAACTTACCATATTCGGAACCTAAGAATAAATAATATTGAGAGTGGCAACACTGTCGTAGGGGGCTATTCATAAATTTAAGTCATTTCAAATTGGGGGGGGGGGGGTCTGGACATCGGATGATGGTAGCATGACGCAGGTGGAAACGGTGTCATTCGAAGCATGATTTTATGGGGGGGGGGGGGGGCGACAAAAATCGTCAAAAATAGATGACGTCATGTATGGACAGCCCCTAGGTCGTATTGTCTTTTTCTAGCATATACCTCCCTCTCTACCCCACACTCCTACCACACAGGCAGGTTGCTTTGTCAGTTATACAAGACAAATTTTCAAGTCATTGTCTCAATATTATACATATTTGCACCATGCAGGATTAAAAATTTAGGTTCCGAATAGAGATGCACCGGATATTCGGTTACTATCCGGTATCCTATCTCGCCCTTATTTTAATATCCGGACGGATACCGGATACTAAAATAAGGGTACTAAATAACTATGCTTGATATCGGAATATAATCGTACTCGATTATTATTTTAAAACAATTTAAACGTTCCATTCACTAGCTCGCGCACTAATTTCGTACCTAGTGATAGACCTATATACCGCGCGAAAGTTCATTACGAAACAGGCCAAAACTTCCACAATGCGCACCTGAAAAACCTGAATATTTCCGCCGGCCGAATATTCGGCGGCTGAATACTGAATATTCGGCCTATGGTCAGGCCGTACCTCCCGTATCCTGTATGCGGCCAAACAACTATCCGTTGCATCTGTAGTTCCGAATATGATAAGTTATTTAATTAGCGTTTTATTTTTGTGTAAATGCTGTCATTAAACAGCTGTACCGATATTCGGAACCTAAGAATAATATTGAAACATGTTTGTTATCGCCTGGTGGTGGGAAGACGCCCGCCAAACCAATGTGATTATACATATCCTATGATATACTTATTATGTGTATGTAATATAATTATATTATGAGTGTTTAATTAATAATGTAGTACGTACACCCTTTATTGTAACACCTGTGAGGAGAGAGATATTTAGTAAAGTATACAATTTGATAGGTACATTTTGTAAAATTAACATTTATTGTATTTATTTATTAATTCAAATAACAAATTGCACCTTACAGCTAATGCCAAAGCAGCACAATTTGGAACACATTAACAACATAAAGCATTTTTAACATTATTTATAACAATACAATATACAGCTAAGACACATGTATTCATTATGGTATGCTACTCTTAGGCATCTCTCTTTCTAATATCCTCTTGCACTTTCACATCACTATTCCGGATCGTTTTTATTTGCTAGATAATTTAACGGACAACTATGGTACATTGTAGGAGAGGACGGAAAACCGCTAAAAGATGGACGAGTGAGTTTGAGGGCCAACACGTTGGTGGAGGCCCTCGAATAATACGACTCCATCTTTAGCGTTTCCGGCCGAGGCATTACATAGTGCTTTTCACGACTACTGCGAGGAAATAAGGAAACATTTGGATAACTATAAGTACTAGCCCGCGATTTCTCTGGTAGCAAATTACTAGCCACTGCCTGTGCTGTCTCTTGAATTTCGGTAGGCGTCAGCGTAAGAATATCATTTTCTTCACTAGAAGAACTCATTTTTATAGCGAGCGTAGATACGTGTTTCTTATATTTTATAGTACTATCCAATTCAGTGAGAATTTTCCGATCCCGCCTTTTTTCTTTTTATCACATTTAAGAGGCGTTTTTATGTTGTTTGCTTCAAACGGACTCTAAACTTAGAAGCGTTTTTGCTAAAAAACCACAAACAGCTACAAAAGTAAAAAACGCCTTAAGCGTGAATCGAATGAACTGACTGAATGAATGAATAGTTTGACATTTCGTTTTTTTTAAACAAGAAATTGGTCCTATAAATAACCTAAATTTATTTTTGAAGGAAAAAGTTGCGCCAAAAAAGACCTTTTATTGATTTTTATGTTTTAAATTATACTCATTGCTGTAGCGAACTGTCACCAATGACAGATGATGATAATAATGAAACATTGTACACTCGCGTGCAAAAGTATTGCATCACTTTGCATTTTTTCGTCCGCATCCAATATATTTGTAAACTGGTTAATTTCTCTAAATTATTTTAATGTAATCATGTTCCTTGAAGTTTTAGCTTTACGAAAAGTAAAAAAACATGGAAATCGGCCCAGTATTTTTCAAATTATCGGCATTTTCCCGATTTGTGAGCGGTTTCACGTTATCACGCGCACGAGTTGCGTTACCCTTGACCCTTATAAAACGGGGGTAGAGAAGGGGTTGTTATCAGTCACTTATCAGAAGTCAATCGTTACATATCTCCGCGTATTTTCCCGTGAAAAAGACCTGGAAAAATGGAAACCACTGAAGCTGAAGTCCGCCAAATCATCCAGCCCCTGCAAGCGGGGCGTAGCCAACGTTCAGTAGCTGCCGAGCTGAATTTAAGCCAATCTGCAGTTTGCAGAGTTTACCAGAGGTTCCAGGGGACTGGATCCTTTACTTCAAGACCAAGAAGCGGCCGCAGAGAGTGTACCGTAAACCGGGGTTACTTTGATCAATTTTAGAGTTTGGCACCATTTTTTGACGATCCTAATATACGTAAAAATATGAAATAAAAATATAATAATCGGTTTTTTCTCTTCTTTCCGCCTGCCAAATAAAAAAAATGAGGACTTATATTTTTTTCATAAATAAATAAAAACAACGCGATCAAAGTTATATTGAGAATGGGGTTACTTTGAAACCACTAATTTTTTTGCTGACAATCTAAAGTAGACCCGCTAAAAAGCCCGTAAAAAATAAAAAAATAAAAATCGGTTAAGTATTTTTTAAGTTATTTATATTTTTAAGGTGTGGGGTTACTTTGATAACATACCAAATGATACAAATTAATAACTTGAAGCGCTTATTACATTATCTACTATAAATAACGTAGGATTTTAACTTATTATCTCACTTAGCAACTGATTTTTGAATTGCAAGCTTTAAGGTTTCAGTAAATTTGGTATGTGCACTCGGGTTTTTGATATGTTGCCTTCATACTTATTGTATGTTCTATAAAAAAAATTGTATGCTTTCGACGCGGCACGAATAGATCTTGTGCCCGCCACTAGGTGTGGCGTGCTCATTGAGTTGTTCTTCTTGGTATTTTTTGTAGTCTCGTTACCCGATATTTTTTTGTAATCTCTGGCATTGTTTCTATAAAAAAAAACAATGCATATTTATTAATAGTAGAATTAATTAATACCCTGGTGGGCTGGTGGCCTTACGCACGTATAATAAAACACCTAAAGCAAAGACGCAGTATTAAATATAGCCAATTTCCACCCAGAAAGTTAATACCATACAATAGAAATGGGTAAAAGAATGTTTAAAATCAGATGAGCAGTTCCGGAGATCAACATTTACATACAAATTTATAATTCTACAACCTCTACCTCTTCCACTGACTCAGACGATACATATTTATTATTGAAAAAGATACATAAAAAAATCGTAGGTTGCCAAAACAATTCATGGTGTTACTTTAATATTTTGATCAATTTCACCACGTATAAGTGATCAAAGACACCCCGACTCATGGATTCCCCGGCTATGTGCACATGTGTAGGTTGTCGAATTCAGGTATTTTTTTATAAACTCACGAATAAACACTGATTAACCTAAGACACTATAAAATTACATGTATTTAATTATTGACACAAATACAGTTAAAGTTTTTCAACCAATAAAACCAGAAAGAAATGCGTATCCGCCATTAATATTTTTTTTCAAGACGAAATAATAATATTACACTCACATCCGGTTACTGGGCGATGAAGCAACTATCAGTGTTGCCAATAAAGAAAAAAATACTGCGAAGTTATTTTCCAACTCGTCAAAACAAGCACTTTAGTAGCGGAGGGAAGTCGTTATCAAAGTCGACCCTCAAATCAAAGTAACCCCGGTTTACGGTACATCAGAGAGGGACGACCGCTTCTTTGTCACAACATCTCTCCGAGATCGACACCAGACCAGCATTGCCATCCAGCAGCGTCTGCGTGAGGTACGAGGAGTGGCTGCCAGTGAGTAGACAATAAGAAGAAGACTTAAGAAAGCGAACTTGACACCCAGGAGGCCCGCAGCGGTGCCCAGATTGCTGGCGCGACACCGTACAGCCTAAAGAGAGTTTACTGAAAATCACAAGGACTGGACCATTGAGCAATGAACCCCAGTTCTCTTCTTGAAAGAGTGCAGAATGTGTTTGAATGGATGTGACCGAAAAGGAAGAGTCTACAGAAGGCCAGAAGAACAGTTCGCTCAATGTTTCTTCTCCGAAAGGGTCGCCTATGGCGGTGGATCCGTAATGTTCTGGGGCGGCATTTCCTACGACGGGCGGACAGAACTGGTTTTCGTGCCTGGCGGGGGCCGTGACAGTGGATTGACCGCTGCCAAGTACATCACTGATATCCTGGAGGAACATGTTGTTCCTTATGCCGGTATTTTTGATGAGGGGTTCATCCTAATGCAGGATAATGTCCCGTGTCATACCGCTAGGGCCACCGCAGCCTACCTTCTCGAAGTGGGCATCGACACAATGGACTGGCCAGCGATGAGCCCGGACCTTAACCCCATTGAACACGTGTGGGACTACCTAAAAAGGAGGGTTCGAAAGCGGAATCCTGCCCTGGTCAATGTTGAGGAGTTGAAGGGAGCCTTGCTGGAGGAGTTTAATTTAATTTTGATTTAATTTAAATTTAATTTAATTTTAATTTAATTTTAATGTAATTGTGTTGACATGTATTTTTAAGTTTATTTTTAATTTTATTATGATGTTATTATTGTTTGTAATTATGTATGTGTATATTTTTTTTTGCCTGAAATAAAGAATTTGATTGATTGATTGATTGAATACTTTTGCACGCGAGTGTAGTAGTGGTGGTTCAAGTGCTACAGCTATTGCCTACTTTCCAGCTTGGTTTTAGACCATCTATTGCCACATTTCCGAACAGTGGCGTGAAAAATTTAATTATTTATTTCACACCAGCTCGGAAAGGCTTACTTTGCACTTCAAAGACTGAGAGCAAAGTTTCATTTTATTCACAAGTGAGGCAAAGGAATCAAATGCAAATTTTGAGTTGTTTTCTTATGTTTGCTGGTAGAATTGACTTTTAAATCATAAATATTTAATAAAATTCATTTGTATTTGATTTTGTATGATATTTTTACATTTAATATTTGCTTCGGGTTGGTGTGGTGAAACATTTTGTGTTTCACTTGGGGCAAATTTTGTTTAACCCTCGTGCTTTGAAACCCTCGCAACGCTCAAGATTCCATGTTTCGAATGTTTTACTTGCTCAAGTATCAATATTAGCACGAGCGGTTAAACAACAATTTGCCCCCTTGTAAAATAAATAACTATTTCAATATGGTCAGCTAAACTGAGGTACAAATTCAAAAACTCACCAGCAGTTTAGCTTCACGACCTTCCAGATGGAAAAACAGCATGCCAATGACTTGAAAATTTGCCTTGTATAACTGACAAAGCAACCTGCCTGTGTGGTGGGAGTGTAGGAGAGAGGGACGTATATGCTAGAAAAGGGCAATACGACCTACGATAGTGTTGCCACTCTCAATTAGAAATGCAATGGATAGTTGTTTGGTCGGATACCGGATATTCGGCCCGACCGTCGGCCAAATATTCGGTATCCGACCGCCGAATCTTCGGCCGGCGGAACAATAAAAAAAATAAAAAATCATTTATTTCAGACCTTGGTTCATACACTTACACCAAAAAACTAATTAACTACAAACTAAATTTAACAATACCTACATTTCGGTTTTTAGGTGCGCATTGTGCAGGTTTTAACCTGTTTCGTGGTGAACATTGGCGCGGACTCATTTCTATGTTCGAAATGAGTAGGTACCTACGCGTGCAAGTGAGTGGATGTTTAAATTGTTTTGAAATAATAAACGAGTAATGTACAATATGACCGTGACTGTTTCTTAAATCCAATTTGTTTACTCTGAAATCAAGCAAAGTTACTATCCGGTATCCGGCCGGGTATATTATTCTGAGGTTCCAAATATCGGTACAGTTGTTTAATTGTTGCTTAATTTGGAGATTGACCCCAATTTCATTTCTGATCAAATCGGTCGATTTGATCATCCCGTCTGGACTTCACTTAACAGCCTAACACATTACCGCGCCGTTCAGGGTCACGGTGCGCCAAACCATAGCCTGATGTCATGTAGGTATGTATAATGTACTTAGTCCAAAATTATGTTATTTACTAATTATGTTATTTATATGCATTAAACGTTAAATCTGAACCAATTCGATTACTACTCTATAGTGAAACACATTCAGCTTGACTAGAAAAAGCGCGGCAAATTTAAAACATGTATAGCGTTAGGTTTCAATAGCGCTCAGAGACCTGACTTTTATCTCGATATCGTAATTTTCTAGCGACAAATCCATTATCTATACAAAACTGTCGCAAAAATGTTATCGCTTGTATATCGTGGTACAGGATAGGATGGAGCCATATACTTTACTACTTGCTTGCAAGTATCGTAATTAAACAGTGCTAAGTAGTTAAATACGCGCAATGTATTTTTATGTCATAAATAATGTATTTATTTAATGTTAATTTAGTATTAATTATAGTATGTATATCGTTTTATCCACAAATATGAATAATTGTAGTTAATTTACCAATAAAACATAATTTATACGGCCACAAATAAAATATTAAATGCTTCTAAAGTCTGTTTGGTTATTTCTACATGGAAACGAAGTCATTTCAAATTATAAAAACATTAACTGAACACCTTATTGCCGCCTGCAGTCACCGCTCGCCGCTCAGCTATCCGCTGTCGTTAATACCACGGCCTTACGTTTTATGACACTGAGTCGCGTCAGGGGAGCGACACGGTTCGGTGCGCTTGCGTTCAGTCGAGTTTTGGAATATTACTGCAAATTTTTGTTGTTTGTTAATTTGTTGGTTATTGTTGTTTGTTAATTTGTTGGTTGTGGTGTCGACTTTTATTGCCCTAGTCGCCAAATGATGTTACTAGTGAAATTTTAACCGACACCACACGGTAAAAATAAGTTTAACAATAATTACTTAATTAAAAATCGAATAAAAACGGTATTTCTAATGCATAACTTATATTTTTTGCTATTCAATTAAAGAGTACTAACAAAATCCTAACTCAATTAATTAGTGCAAATATTTTAAGGTTTGCGATTCCTGCTCGGCCTTGCGTCGCAAGGTGCCCGGTACCAATGTATTGCAGCATTAACTAGAAATGCTTACTTTGGGGAACATTAGCAACTGTCGTTTTTGATAATTACATTTTAGTGGTGAGGGGTGGTACTTAAATGACCGCTATTGAAACCTAAAGTTTAAACTTATAGGCGCGAAGATTTGATTTCCCTAAGAAAATTTTAATTTCGCGTCTTTTTCTGCTATCAAATTGGGTGTGTGTCAGTATAATAGCCCTATATAATTGGCCTATTATTGTTTTAAATTTAACGCGCACGCAAAGACGGAAAGCCTGCAATTACGTAAAATTTACTTTCTTATTTACAGCACTCTTGCCCAGATTAAAGCTGATAATTAGTTCGAATCTAGTCTCCCATATTTTTTACGTTCACTGGTACATATGTTTTGACCGAGTACATAGTAAATATACTAAATACTTTTTTAAATATTCGCGCTCGGGGCGATGGAAGTTTCATCGTTCCGTCGCCCCGCTCCATGCAACGACCAATCGCGTTAGCTCGCTGGCTCGTGCGCGGCAACTTTAAAGCAACGATAACGTTTTTGATGGTTTTTTGTGTTACGAATCATATTTCAAGCCGATTTTTACAGTATTCGATGAAGGAGAACTCATAATAAAAATCCCATATGATATTGATCTATTACCATTTTTAACCAGGCAATTAATGCACAACCCCATAAAACCTCCCATACGGTATTATTTAGTGTACGATTAAATTGCAACGCTTGTACTTATTGTAATTTGGAAATAATGAGAGAAAAAATAGCCTATTACCATTTTTGAGGACGGAAATATACTGAATTTCATAATAACCGTAGGTTACTTACTTTAAATGTAGGATACAGAATTATTTTTTGTGTGATTCATGCTTAATGTCATAAAGCAAATATTTCTCTATGAGTATAAATTTAAAAAATGTTATTAATATTTTTTACAAACTTTCTGTGATTTTTTATATTTTTACTTTTTTTTTTAAATACCTAAATGTAATATATTTATTTGGATTATGTGTCGACGTAATCACTAGATTTATTATCTGTCCCATACACCGAAAATTTCAGCTATTAATAATTATTTCCATTCCGCCATACTAGCCGAGCGTACCTTTCTTGGCCTAACCGGCTACTGTATCGTACCGGACAATTAAGGCCAGTGCACACCGGCTGCGTGTGCGTGACGTGCGCGTGCGGCGTTGTATAGTATACAGATCCTTATGAGAGACGGCACACCGCTTGCGTGACGTGTGCGTGTGCGGCTCCAACATTTTAGCGCACGCACACGTCACGCACACGCAAGCCGGTGTGCACAGGCCTTTAACGTCATTTAAATTTTAAATAAAGTCGAAATGCCAACAACTCATAAATGACGTATGCCACTTGAAAAGAGCCACATGATCCTAGCCGCCTCCATACAATCGATGTTACCCTCTCATTTTAAAACGACATTTTGAAATAACATGAAATTTAACTTTTAATTTAATTTAATTTTTTATTTTATTTGAATTTATTCAAACTGTATATTTAAGTAGGTAACGATAATTAACGATAAAATAGGTATAATTGAACTTTTGAAAGTAACTTCTGTATATTAGTTAGTATAATGTATGCACTCATTGATAACTTTGTTATTTAATGATAACTTTGTTTTCCGCTTACTGCTCCTACACCAGCTATCTTAGATTAAAAATTGTTTTATTAAGGTAGGGCACTCAAGGTCTATTAACACATATAATATTATTATATTATTTTTGTACAAGACTGTTTGTTGCCTAAATAAATTAAAAAAAAAAAAACATGAAATTTTATAACTAACTATATAGGTATATCTGTCTGGTATTTGTTGCTGGATGGAAAGAAATTAGAACGAGTCTTAGAGCATTTAATAACCGGAGTTTAAGAGCTTACCCCTCTGCCGAAAACCTTGCACAATTGTACAAACTTTTGTATGGACTGACGTTTATCTGACATACCTAGTTATTTGTACGTTACGTACAAATCATGTACAAATAGCCATACATTTGACGTGCCCCTCCCCCGCAAAAATCGGCAAACTGTTTTGTCCAGAAAATGACACCCAAGGCGTCTCCAGTTAATAAATGCTCTAAGGTCACCAGTTACGTCAAACAGACGCTACACAAGTACCTAATATCATTACTTAAACGTAATAAAGGTATTCACTTCGGGCCCGCTGAAAATACTGTAGCTACTTAAATATGGAAAGTGCAACGTTCCGCCATTTTGAAACAGGTAAGCGAAATTCAAGATGGCAGCTTATTTCTGAAGATTGCGGCTCCATAACCATAGTGCTTAAGTCAAAAGGAAGGAATGCCTGGATAAAATCTAGCCTTTGAAATATACCAGCTAACACGGCGCGCATACATATACATAAATATAGTATATCTTGCAGGATACGGCAGTAAATGTTGGAGGAACAGTAGTGCAATCGTAACTTAATTTAGGACAGTCAGAATCTAAATTGTTCTACATATAGAGTTATACAGGTTGGCCAAAAAATAAGTGCATCCCCGTTGCCAGGGAGGTTTTGGGATTATACTGAGCAACTTTTGCTAAGGAACCAACACTGAATCCCGAAAAAAAATTTACCCTCCCCTAAAAAATGGACCAGCCAAAACGTATGTGTGACGACTACACAATAAACAGTACGACGCAACTACCCGCTAGCTTCACTCCATGGGGAATTGTCATGGCGTGCGGGTGGCTGGCAGAGTGCACGACTTGTTTCATTTGATCACCCAGTACACAACGGAGTCTGGACGTCACAGTATGAAACAGCCAAACTTTTTTTTCGCTCTCGGGATTGGTCCCATAGTAAAAGTTGCCCAATACCTCCCTGGCAACGGGAATGCACTTATTTTTGGCCACCCTGTAGAGACATAAATAATATCTAGAGACATAATATTTCATTTTGGTATGGGAGCTCCACTTAATTTATTATATTTTGTTTTTAGTATTTGTTGTTATAGCGGCAACAGAAATACATCATCTGTGAAAACTTCAACTGCCTCGCTATCACGGTTCGTGAGATACAGCCTGGTGACTGACAGACAGACGGACAGACAGACAGACAAACGGACAGATGGACAGCGGAGTCTTAGTAATAGGATCCCGTTTTTTTTACCCTTTGGGTACGGAACCCTAAAATTCCAAAATTTCGGCGCTTGAAGTAAGTACATTTTCCTACTGTTTACATGCTTTACACTGCATCACAGTTCGGGCGTCAAGTGCATATATTAACTCGCTCGGTTCACATGCAGAGCTTGTTGCCCCCCCTCCCCCACAGCTTGGGGGGGATAGCTCCCAGTTTTAGGTGCTAGGTGAATCATATGCCAACCTACTGAAAATATCTCTCAAGGACAATCGAAATGTCCATATTAAAATACTAAGGTTCACTTGCACCATTCCACGAACCCGGGGTTAACCGGTTAAACCTGGAGTTACCTTTATAACCAGTACAATTTGACACCAGGTTTATGGTTTAACCGCTTAACCCCGGGTTAGTGGGATAGTGCAAGTGGGCCTAAGTAACTCTTTTAATTGTTTTTTCCTGTATGTGTATGTGTTTAATATCGAGTAAATCATAATTATGCCAACCTACTCAAAATACATCTCAATAGAAATCAATATAGGTATGTCAGTCACATTAATTTCTTTCTAGTGTGTCAATATAGGTCGATGATTTTTTTTTAACTCACTACATTATTTTTGAAGCGATTAGCTGTAACCCTAGTCTAGCGTGACGTGACGTACGCGTTTGCGTTAAGTGTCGTTTTGTATGGAATGTTGAGTTTCCAAAACGTCCCGCTTGGCGCGCTGTTCAAAATCCCATACAAAAATAGACATCGACGAAAGCACGTCACGCTATCGAATGAAATTTACACTAGAGGTTCTGAAAGGGAAATATTACTTTAAGCTTTTAGTTAGGAAAGTGAAATATAAATCAAAATAAATATTTTACACAATCATGCAGTACCATACGTGCTATCAATTCTACCATGCATCATTAAAATTAGACTAGAGTTAGACCAAGAAAAGTCCCAGTGATTTTGATAGCCTACGCAGTGCCAGCAACTATTAGGTGTATAATCTGTGGTGCCAGTGTTATTTTAAACGTCAAACTTCTGTGAAATTATGACGTATTTATAAATAACACTTGCCCTGCGTGGGCTATCAAAATCTGCAGCCTTTTCTTGGTGTAACATTACTTATAGTTCGTTTTTTTAGCATTAGTAATAAGGTAAACAATCTTGTTGTGTCTTTTAATTGAAAAACACATTTTAAAAATAAGTTACGGCTAATATGTAACAATTATGAATCTAATACGATCATTTATATTCTTCTACTTTCATAAGTAATAGTTACTGATTTTTAAAAAGCGTTTACTATTAAAAGACATGTCAAGATCGCTTACCTTCTTTCAAGATCTTTCTAATGCTAAAAAAACGAACTATACGTTACAAAAGGAACCAATACCCAATTTTTAAACATATATTCTTATCTTATACACGGCGGTGTAACATGAGGAAACCGAATAATTTTAACCACGCATTTCTGAGGTCAAAAGAAGGAAAAAATATAATATAAGTTTAGGTCAATTTCGCCAAAAAAATATTTTTTTTTTCGTTTTGTTTTTTAAATTTTTTAAATGTATTTGTACATAACAAATAAATATTATAGGTAAACTTGTCACTTATAATTGATTTTTACATTTTTTTTCGGTTTTACGAAGTTTTGCAAAGTGTTACTTGTCACTTTTTGACATCTATCAATAAGGACATTTAGACTACGTCCCATAGCAGCAACATCACCATCAAAAAGGCCTTTTACACTATGTAACAATAAAAACTTGTTTTTTTTTTAATTAATATTATCTCTGAAACTAGGCGAATTTCAAAAAAGTTTATAGGACTTTTTTGTCTCTAAATATGATCAGGAATACGCTGTTAAAATTATTCGGTTTCCTCATGTTACACCGTGTATATACGCATGCGATTTGAATTTATTGTGAGACTAAATTTGATTAGTATATGCTTGTCACCTACGGTGCTCAGACCTGGTCATTGACGGAAGCTCAGAAGTCCAAACTCGGGGTTTGCCAGAGAGCTATGGAGCGCAGCATATTAGGTGTAAAATTAAGGGATCGAGTCCGAAACACCACGCTGCGTTCTAAGACTCGAATAATGGACGTAGCTCGGAAAGCGGCCAAATTAAAATGGGACTGGGCTGGTCATGTCTGCCGAATGCCGGACGACTTGTGGGCCAAGTTAACCACAGAGTGGGAGCCCCACGAGTCTAACCGGGGAGCCGGCAGGCCTCGTCGGCGATGGCGGGATAACTTGGACTCCTTCTTGAGAGGCTGGCCAGATATTGCACTAAATAGAGAAGAGTGGAGGAAGAGGGGGGGAGGCCTTTGCCCAGCAGTGGGACACAGTGGGCTCTGAATATATATATGTGCTTGTCCCGATCCCGTGATATTTATTAATCAAATTATTTTGCCACACTATCCGGACAAGAAGCATATGTCCGGAACGGAGTGGTTTCCTTCTTGCCTGTAGTCATCCTTTAGTACCTACAAAAATATGCATGCGTTTACCAAAATATATACCTGCATTTTTAAAGTGGGAGGAAAGTTCTTCCTACATATATTCAGACTTTAAGTGCTACTACTACTAGTACTATAATAAAAGTTTTTATTTAGGATAGCGGATCAGACGTCCGACTTTCAAGCCGGTCGGGTCGCGGGTTCAAAATGTACGGAATATTATTTGATAATTATTTACTACTAGATTTTCAGTGAAGGAAAGCATCGTGAAGAAACTGCATTATCAAAACCAATTCAAAACTATAATAAGTTGTCAAGTCTAAGTCGGGCTCCAGCAAATATTTGATAATTATATAAAGTTGGCAACTTCGGCGCTTAGCGAAGTTAGACTACCTAGTGCTTAGAGCTGAAAATAGGTTTTACTAGCGTGCAAATGTACTTGGTAAATAGCTTAACGTTGTAGTTTAACGGGGCGGTTGATTTTAGCTATAATAATCCCCTTTGTCGGTATTATTAGAAGTTTTAGTTTGATTTGTCTGCTTGTAATAGTGATATTGTTTTGTGCATCGTTAAACTGTTTTATTACCAGAATTTTTTTAGATGAGATAGGTCGGAACGGAACAACTAACCCCGCTATGGGGCTGGATGTTCCGTTGCTTAAAATTCTTACTTATTCGTCAAATATTTTAATCTCAGTTCACACACGCTAAAAAAGTACTTTGCAGTTCGTTGAAATATGTGATTATTTTTTGTGTACTATCAACAGTTAGTAAAAAAATCCAAAGCAAAAATGGGATTTTCCGTGGGGTTAGTTGTGCCCTCGTTTTTGATTTATTTTCCATAACTACTATTCTACTGTAATGGAAGGAACGAAAACGGCTCCTGCAATCGCATAGTGGTCTGATTTTTCGCGACAAACATCATACGAATCGCTCCATGGTTTACTTGCCTCCTATTCCCATCGGAACAACTTACCCCCGGCACGTTTAACCCCGCTCTCCCCTATTTACTTTATAGCCTTTCCCATGGTCGCATTTTTATCACTTGTCATGCCATGCGTCACTTTCTCACTTACATATTTATTAGAACGTGACAGGCATGGTGACAAATGATAAAGAGCCGACCATCCCTACCCTACTGATTTGATTGCCCTTCAATATCTGAGAAGTGATTAATGAAACCATCATGTCTTTTACTGTTTTTCTTATCATGTAGAGCAGCGGTCGGCAACAAGCGGCCCGCGGGCCGCATGCGGCCCGCGAACCTCTCGCTTGGGGCCTGCGAGCCTCCCTGGCTATTTTGTATGTAATATTGACAAACGACAATGTCTGCTAAAGTCACAAATATTACTAAAGTGCGGCCCGCGTCAACTTCGTTAACTATGTACTTCGTGGCCCTTGGCTGCTAAAAGGTTGCCGACCGCAGATGTAGAGTGTTTTAAAAGTAAATAACATATAGAAAAATATTCAATAAGGTAATAATAAAGCATTATAAGGCCCACCTTAATTTAAATTGAAATATATTTTTAACTAATCCGGAAATTAGATACGTAAAACTTTTGTAAGTAAATCAAACTAATATTTATTTAATTCCAGCTCTAGCTCTCTCAGACTACAAGGACACTTCACAGATTCTACAATATTGTCTATCAAATATCAAAAGTATTAACAAAATCGGGATGATATCATAGAATCTTTTTATTTTTTATAGATTTTTTAGTTTTTTTTAATGTTTTTCAGTTTAGTTTAGTTTTGATAAATAAATTATTAGTAAGTATTTGTTTCATTAATGATAAACATCTGTGTAGTATGTCCATCATTGTTTTTGTACCGCACGATCGTAAACACAGATCACATCTTTACCTCTTTTACCTCAACTTTACACAAATGACAAAACCGTTAGGCGGTATTCACATTGGAATGTTTAATAACTTCCTATAGGCACAAAATAAATAATAGTACCTATAGGTACAGAGTTGCCGCAAATCGTGCTCAATGGCGTGCAATAGGAGAGGCCTATGTCCAGCAGTGGACGAGAGTAGGCTGATGATGATGATGATGATGATGACCTATAGGCAGAGTTGGGCAAAAATTAACTTGAATAAGAATAAGAATAAAAACAGAAATTTTATTCTTATTCAAATCGATTTGAATTAGAATAATTCTTGCACTAGTTATTTTAGAATAAAATTAAGGTGAATAAATCATGTGACTTTTATTTTAAATGCGGAATAAAAAACAGAATAATTATTCTAGAAGTAGGACTATTCTAAATAAGGTTTTATTTAATTAAAATGTAATTTTTTTTTTTTTTTTTTTTTTTTTTTCATTGAAATGGGAAATATATGTTTATTACTCATACATCATTCTTAAATATAAAATATTATTATTAAATATTATAAATGTTATTTAGAATTAAGTTAATTTTTGTAGTACAATCGGTTATATTTTGTAAGTTGTTTTTCACCCTTCTATTTAAAAGTCGGATTGAATTGATATTTGTTACTTTAGTTTACGAGCAGTATATATTGAAGAGTTCCGCTATACACTATCTAGTTCTATCATCCGATCAGGGTGCTTAGCCAATATGCGAAACGTTAACGCTCCGTAGAGTTGCGTATAGTCTCTCTCTATCACTCTTACATATTAGTGCGATAGAGAGACAGATAGCGTTTCGTTGTCGTAGCACAAACGATTGGCATGTTGGCTACGCACCCAAGGTGCCTAGCCAAGATGTCAATTTTTGTTTTTAATTTAATAACCAAATCATTACGTAAATTTAGCAGTTCTGGGGGCCTAGCCAACATGCCAATCGCTTGCACTCCAACAACGAAGCGCTTTCTGTCTCTATCACTCTTACATATTAGTGCGATAGAGAGACAGAGATAGCGTTTCGTTGTCGTAGCGCAAACGATTGGCATGTTGGCTACGCACCCAAGGTGCCTAGCCAAGAGGACGATTTTTCTTTTTAATTTAATAACCAAATCATTAGGTAAATTTAGCTGTTCTGGGGGCCTAGCCAAAATGCTAATCGCTTGTGCTCCGACAACGAAACACTTCCTGTCTCTATCACTCTTACATATTAGTGCAATAGAGAGACAGAGATAGCGTTTCGTTCTCGTAGCGCAAACGATTGGCATGTTGGCTACGCAACCAAGGTGCCTAGCCAAGATGACATTTTTTGTTTTTAATTTAATAACCAAATCATTAGGTACAATGTAGCTGTTCTGGGGGCCTAGCCAACATGCCAATCGTTTGCGCTACTACAACGAAACGGTATCTGTCTCTCTATCGCACTAATATGTAAGAGTAATAGAGGCAGAAAGCGCTTCGTTATCGGAGCGCAAACGATTGGCATATTGGCTAGGCCCCCAGAACAGCTAAATGGTACCCAAAGATTTGGTTATTAAATTAAAAACAAAAATTGTTATCTTGGCTAGGCACCTTGGGTGCGTAGCCAACATGCCAATCGTTTGCGCTACGACAACGAAACGCTATCTTTGTCTCTCTATCGCACTAATATGTAAGAGTGATAGAGACAGAAAGCGCTTCGCTGTTGGAGCGCAAGCGATTGGCATGTTGGCTAGGCCCCCAGAACTGCTAAATTTACCCTAAGATTTGGTTATTAAATTAAAAACAAAAATTGACATCTTGGCTAGGCACCTTGGGTGCGTAGCCAACATGCCAATCGTTTGCGCTACGACAACGAAACGCTATCTTTGTCTCTCTATCGCACTAATATGTAAGAGTGATAGAGACAGAAAGCGCTTCGTTGTCGGAGCGCAAGTGATTGGCATGTTGGCTAGGCCCCCAGAACAGCTAAATTTACCTAATGATTTGGTTATTAAATTAAAAACATAAATTGGCATCTTGGCTAGGCACCTTAAGTGCGTAGCCAACATGCCAATGGTTTGCGCTTCGACAACAAAACGCTATCTCTGGCTCTCTATCGCACTAATATGTAAGAGTAATAGAGACAGAAAGCGCTTCGTTGTCGGAGCGCAAGCGATTGGCATCTTGGCTAGGCCCCTAGACCAGCTAAATTTAACCTAATGATTTGGTTAGTAATTTCAAAATAATACGGTTACTGAAACTATGCGACAGTCAATTTGTATGATTTTATTCCATAAAATGGGTATAAATTAGACAAGAAACTAACTACTATTACATCTACCTAACTATACGCAATTAGTACCTATACGGTACCCAGCCCACATTTTTACTCATAGAATATTATTTCGAATAAAAATCATGATTATATTTATTTGATTACGAATATGTTATTCTCATTCAATTTTTTCTCATACGAATTATTCCCGACCAAAATTATTTGAATATTTTTGACGGGAATAAAATCGAGATGATTTTATTCCTACAAATTCTTATTCAAATAATGATTTTATTCTTGAATGCCCAACACTGCCTATAGGTAAGGAAAACGTTACCCACAAATACTGTAAAACAAGTATTTAACATACATTTTTAAACATGTACCAAAACAAGAGTCGTAAAGCGTCTTAAATTAACCTTTAATAAATTTATGTCGGTTTTAAAAGAAATGTCGACATACTGTACATGACTGAAGAAAAAAAAAATTTTTTTTTAAATAATTTGTTAATTGTGTTGGCCAATTGCGGTATCTTTCATTAAACACCTCAACATAAAATACGAATAGAACGTCCAACTTTCAACGCGAAAAGCGGTAGCCATTTTATAGGTATATCAAAGAAATGCTTACCAAACATACCAAAATCGCCATAATCCAAATTATCTCCTAAAGGCCTGCGCAAACCGGCGGAGCACAGCGCAGATCACTTTAAAATTATCAATGTAGTTTCTTCCCTATTTCAATTACCTTCAGGCATAAATTTAAATGCTTTGAGACCGACCTCGGAGCATCACGGAGGATTGTTACTCCGCGACATCGAGGAGCACGCTAAAGGATACTGCGGCGGCAGGCGCCGGTATGCCGCGGCATCCCCCGGCATACGCCGAGGCCTCCCGAGTGCGCCGGAATAGCGCCGGGACGACGGGGGAGAACTCGTGCACACTAGTCACTAATCCCTTGTGATAAAGTATACGCGGTGGCATGCCGCGGCATCCCCCGGCCTGCGCCGAAGTGCTCCCTGGTGCGCCAGCCGCCAGCGCTCGGGCTGGCGGGCGCTCGCGGTATCGCGGGGGATTTTACCTCGCCGGTGTGCGCTGCGCGGCGTAAATCCTCCTCGGTGATCTGCGCTGCGTTCCACCGGTTTGCGCTGGCCTTTAATGTCTCAAGATTTGTGCCTTTATATTATGGTCGTGCCAATCAATAATACCTACCTGCATATTGTTGAAGCGCTGGTGGCCTAGCGATAAGAGCGTGCGACTTGCAATGAGTTTTTCGGAACTTATATAATAAATATAATTTGATATTTACCACTAGCTTTTCGGTGAAGGAAAACATCGTGAGGAAACCGGACTAATCCCGATAAGGCCTAGTTTACACTCTGGGTTGGAAGGTCAGATGGCAGTCGCTTTCGTAAAAACTAGTAGCTACGCCAATTCTTCGGATTATTTGATAGTTGCCAAGCGGACCCCATGGTCCCATGAGCCGTGGCAAAAGGCCGGGATAACGCGATGAAGATGATATCGCCATGCCAATGTGAAGGCCTTCTTAAATTAAAACATTAAACAATCCCCACATTATGAAGTAAAACTCACTCAATAAAAAGGACAATGGTCAAAGTTTGGAATTTACGACGGGACGGAATCATAAGCAGTTAAAATATTTACTGTGCTATTAAGTTGCAATCTGATCGGGTCCAACAATATATTTACAACTACATATCTAATATAGTATAGACCTCCAGAGATTTAAGTTATTTTTAAACTTGGCAACACTTCCTTCTGCAATTATGTGTTGCCTATTAAAGGATGACTCACGCTAGACCGGGCCTGGGCCGGGACGGAGCTTTAGGCGCTTCGTTTTCTATGGAAAAAACCACGTGATCACCAATCAGCCGTCATAGAAAATGACATTTCGGACGCCTCGGCCCGGGCACGGCCCGGTCTAGCGTAAGTCATCTTTAACCGGCTTCACATTCGCATCATGATCCATAAACACTCTCATTTGCATAAAAGCCAATATTGAGCACTTCCTTCTACACAGCTTCGCGCGGGTTAGTGACATCCTGAAGGCCTGTCAGACATATTTTTGGTTTTATGATGTGTTGTTATTATTTATTTTTCTTTATTATCATACCCCATGATCATACCAATTGTTTAACCATGAAAGAAATACGATCGAATTGAGTTTTATATATTTAACCGTCGAAAAATGAAGAAATAATTCGTTTCTTGTACGCCCTCCGTAATGTTTCATTTTAGTTTAAGTAATTCAAGTCAAGGTTTTTGTGCACAACATGTTGCAAGAATGCAAATTTTCTCACATTTTGAACTTTTTACTCGTCTTTTAATATTAAACAAGAGGCACGACGAATTATCTTATAATTATCATATTATTATCGTCACAATAAAATCAAGTTGAGATTTTTGAAGTTCAAAATGTTTAGAGTAAAACAGATAGATAAGTATAAAAAAAAATATTTTCATCCAATTTCATACTTCACTGTATTCTAGGTACCGTAAAATGGGGTGAGTAGGGTCAAAACTGAAATTCAAACCTCGATAACATTTTATTTTTACATATGAAAACTGAATGGTGTATATAATAAGTGTTCCGGACGTTTGTATTTTATTTTGGGTAGTTCCATTTCATAACTTTGACGATAAAGAGGAAAACCCACCTCACCCCGTAGTGCCTCGTCTTTGGCGTGAGAGGGGTTTTCATACAAAGGTGATTTTGGAAGATTGTTTTCTATGGAAAAAACCACGTGATCACCAATCAGCCGTCATAGAAAATGACATTTCGGACGCCTCGGCCCGGGCACGGCCCGGTCTAGCGTAAGTCATCTTTAACCGGCTTCACATTCGCATCATGATCCATAAACACTCTCATTTGCATAAAAGCCGATATTGAGCACTTCCTTCTACACAGCTTCGCGCGGGTTAGTGACATCCTGAAGGCCTGTCAGACATATTTTTGCTTTTATGATGTGTTGTTATTATTTATTTTTCTTTATTATCATACCCCATGATCATACCAATTGTTTAACCATGAAAGAAATACGATCGAATTGAGTTTTATATATTTAACCGTCGAAAAATGAAGAAATAATTCGTTTCTTGTACGCCCTCCGTAATGTTTCATTTTAGTTTAAGTAATTCAAGTCAAGGTTTTTGTGCACAACATGTTGCAAGAATGCAAATTTTCTCACATTTTGAACTTTTTACTCGTCTTTTAATATTAAACAAGAGGCACGACGAATTATCTTATAATTATCATATTATTATCGTCACAATAAAATCAAGTTGAGATTTTTGAAGTTCAAAATGTTTAGAGTAAAACAGATAGATAAGTATAAAAAAAAATATTTTCATCCAATTTCATACTTCACTGTATTCTAGGTACCGTAAAATGGGGTGAGTAGGGTCAAAACTGAAATTCAAACCTCGATAACATTTTATTTTTACATATGAAAACTGAATGGTGTATATAATAAGTGTTCCGGACGTTTGTATTTTATTTTGGGTAGTTCCATTTCATAACTTTGACGATAATGAGGAAAACCCACCTCACCCCGTAGTGCCTCGTCTTTGGGGTGAGAGGGGTTTTCATACAAAGGTGATTTTGGAAGATTGTTGGATCGATTTTTTTTTACTATAGCTCCATTTTAAATTGGTATACATTATTTTTGTAGCAGTAGCCTTAAAATCCCTTCTCACCCCCCTCTCAAACCTTCTCTCCCCATTCATAACCCACCTCTCCCCCGAAACCTACTCACCCCGTTTTACGGTATAGTATCCAAAGTAGATCGCGAACTGGATTAAACCAGTAACACCAGTGCATTGACATTTAACCAGCGCCTCGCGGCGAGTGCAAACACGGGGAAATTATTTAAATTATTGTTTATTCGATACACTGCAGCATTTCTTATATACGCTGGAAGTGGCTTCAGTGAATACCTGTTTTCTGTACGTATAGTTTTTAACGTGTAGCTATATTTAATTACACAAACGGGTCTACCGCGATATAATTTCATTGTTATTACCTTTAATTCCGACGTTTCAGCTGGTGCAACTCAGCTGAAACGTCGGAATTAAAGGTAAAAACAATGAAATTATATCGCGGTAGACCCGTTTGTGTAATTAAATATGTGTACAAAACGCGAGAGTTTAAAGTGTTATAACGTGTAGCTATTTTAGCAGGTCACTAATTAGGCCATACATATTATACAACCTACAATTTTTACTAACTATAAAAATGTTTTTGGACTCACACCGAAATAGCAAGCTTCTTTAAAATATTCTGGTTCATCAAATGTTTATGTTAAATTTTTTTCACGGTTTTAGGATTGGAGTTTTTAGTTTCTTATTAGGTATGTACATTGTAATAGGTACATAATTTTATTTTTATTGAAGTGAAAACTTCTTTAGCGGCGCTGAGCACTTATTGTGATGGGGAAAAAATGTTAAACTCGCGAGAGCGTAAGATGTAAGACGTCAGGTCACGTGTGACGGACACTCTTACAATGTCATTGAGTTTTTCTTTTTTGATTTAAATGCCATCTAGTGAGTTTCCCTCAAACTGGTAGTAATATAACACTAGTACTCACAGTGATGTGCTTAGGGGTTTCAAGTAATGCGACGAAATAACGCTAGATGGCGTTAACCTCAATTATACATGCTGTTATTAATATTTTGAGTTACAATGTCATTGAGTTTTCACTTCTGCCGGCACTCCCGGAGTGCAACCCGTTGTTTTTTTATATCAATTTTAATTTTAACTTTAATTCTAATTTTATTTTGACATGTATATTGACTTTATTAATAAATCAGCATGAGTAATGAGTAGGATTTACCTTTAATTTGACAACGTCCAAAAACATTATCTTCGATCTACTTTTTGCATTTTTCCGTACTAGATTTCAATACTTTCTTTACTCATGACCTTCCCTGTTTGGATTGAAGTAAAAATACGACTTTCATTAATTTTGAATTGTTTCATAAGGTTGGTTTGTTTTATGTCTACTAAGAATCACGAGCTCTTTCGATTCTAATAGTATAAAAAAATGTCCCAAAGTATTTTCCTATTGTGTTACCATTTCCCCAATACTTTGTATGGCGGTAACAAAAAGGAAAGTTTTAAATGTATGTCAATTTTGGGACACCTTTTTTCTCCTATAAATATGAAGAGGGCTCACAATCCTGACTAGAAATAACACAAAAATGGCAAAAAAGGCCACATAAAAAATTGCTAACTTTTGAACACATATATTAACTCACGTTTATAGACGGGTCTAACGCGAATTTTATTCAATTACCTTGATTTACCGACGTTTCGACACAGGTTTCACTGGTCGTGGTCGCGGCTGACACTTTTGGTCTTTTGTCACTTGTGCTCACTTTTGGTTAAAAAACACCAAGCCACATCCAGTAAGACTTTCCTTAGCTTGTCATTATGCGGCGCCACGCGCGCCTCCTAAACAGTATCTCGCGGATATTTTTGCAGCTCTTTATACGATACACGCGAAACGGCGTGTACCTAATAACAAAAGAATCTTTACTGTACCAACATATGTATAGGTGGACTCAGATGGGTTGTTCAAAAACATTTAAGAGTCCACAGCAAGCTTGGTTCAAATATCAAATATCAACATTTATTCAGCAAATAGGCCACAAGGGCACTTTTACACGTCAACATTGAATTTACATACAAGCAAAAATAATAACAAGACATTAACAATTTTATAAAATACAACTAACAATTCAAACTAACGTATTACAATTACTTAGAGATGTATATGGTCTCTTAATGTCGAATTACATAAAAAATACAGATACAAAACACAATAAAAAAAAAACTATAATATTTAGAGGTGTAAATGTCTCTTGGTGTCAGAACTATAAGATTATATAGTTTATCAAATTATCCTTAGAGATGTATAAGGTCTCCAAGAGTCAATATCCTGTATAATAAACACATTCATTGAGAGAAAAGAAACATACGAGAGCAGAATGAGGCGTCTCACTGTAATTAATTAATAAAAATAAAGTTACTAAGTATAATAGCTCGTGTAAGCTTAAACAGACCAATACATCTACCATCAGTTTTGACATTGACATATACGCTCACGTCTACGTAATTTACTTTCTATGCATCTCGCTCGTACTCGCATATGCGAGCAATAGTGCAAGCGAGATGTACAGAAAGTAAATTACGTAGACGTGAGCGTTATGTCAATGTTAAAACTGATGGTAGAGGCTCAGTCTTCACAAACAGCACCCGTTCACGAGTATGACGCGTATCTCAGGTTCTCCATACAAACGTAGTTACGCTCTCATTTTAAAATGTCTAGCTTGATTAGATTGCTCTGACACTTTGTACTTACAATAGAATAAGGTGTATCTATAGTCTTACAAAAAAGAGTCGATTAAAAAGTGGCAATACCGTAGTGTCGTCCCTTTGAAATCAATCTATACATGGTGTGTCTGACCATGGGGCTTTAAATCCAGGGCTTGATTTTACTCGCTAAACTGAGCTACTTTGACTATGGGACCAACCCTAAAATCGGGAAATTTTTTTTGGCTTTTCCATAGAAAACGTCGACATCTGATCAGCCAAAATGTATGTAAAAGTAAAAAAATTTTTCGGGATTTCGGGGTTGGTGCCATAGTAAAAGTAGCTCAGTTTAGCGAGTAGAATCGAGCCCTGGATTTAAAGCCCCATGGCCAGTAACACACAGTATAAGAAAACGGGGTGACACTACAGTTTTGCCACTTTTTAATTTCTACTCTTTTTTGTCAGACTTATGCCTGTAATTCGTTTATGTAGCTTCCGATACCATAGTTAAAAATACAGCGAATTTAAGTTTTTGATACAAAACTTGTTTTTGTTCTATTTCGTTTGTTTTATAAGGAGCTATACCGGGTGTGGCCTGTAACACGAGCAAATAATTAAAACATAGATTGTACTCCTCAAACGGTGTCACTTATGAAGTATTTAGACTCCCTATTTTTCATACAAGATAAATATTATCTTCAATGGACGCCATCGCCGCGCCATATCATTGTGATTGTGACGTTGCTTGTCACGCCTTAAACATAACAAAATTCGCAATACATTGCGTCTTAGAATAAACTTTAAAGTGTATTAAAAATCAAACCACAAGTTATTTTTAAAAGTCGCTGAACAAATGTTGGTCAGTATGAGGAATACAGCTTACAGTTTAATTTTTTGCTCATGTTACAGGCCATACCCGGTATAAACTAATTACAGACATAGATATACCTCATGTCATTGTATGTACACTATGTACAATCACCACGCGGGATTGTTATGACATTTAGGGTTCTTGCTAAATTGGAAATTCTATAATTTGTATATTTTACCACACAGTTTTATGTGAAATAATTCGTATATAATACTTTTCTTTAAAAAAGTAGTTCATAATAAAAATCTATTACCCAACTGACAAGTCATGAACTCGTGACTCGTGACTACTCTACCCCGGTTCCATTTCCGGACGCCATCTTTTGTTATGATAACTTTCAAAACCATCTCAACTCTATACAAACCTAGTACTCACTTACGACGTTTTGAAAATTAGTTATGCTTTATTGTTTTACTTTTGAAAGGATGTAAGTGCGGCGGTTTAAACAAGATTATAGGATGTTTTGAAAATGAACTAGTTTATTGTTCACTGCGGAAATTGGTTATTATGTGAGTTTTCACGATTTTGACGGATTTGCAGTGTTTTTGGGAAAGGATGTCAACGAGACGTAATCTTGCTGATCTAGAGTGAATAAACTTTTATACAGGGTGTAAATTTAGTCACCTGCAATAATTTTCGGGGTGAATATATAGGTCATACTGGACAACTTTTACTATGGGACCAACCCCGAAATCGGGAAATAAATTGACTCGCCCATACATGTTGGCTGGCTGATGTTGATATTTTGTATGGGAGACTCATTCTTTTCGCGATTTCGGGGTTGGTCCAATAGTAAAAGTACCTGCTTTATAAATTGCATAACCCTCAAGTTGTTTCGCAAGGGTAACAATCTTACAACAATTTAGTTCACATCAGAAAATTACTAGAAATAGTACATCATTATTTTTAATTTATAATAACCCCATCGGATTCGATTATACTTCTTAGTGAAGTTTTGTAAGCATTGTTAAAGCTTACACTATTAAAATATAATAATAAAAACTCACACCTACTTAAATTAGTGCAGACATAATTTAATAACTAGGTACCATTACGAAAAGAAATCGCACAAAGAACCTAACAAAGTAACTTATAGCACTTTGTCAAAGTTATCCCGCGTTCGCGGTCGAACTATTGCGACGACAATAAGCGAGAATTTAATACGACACGGTTCCAAAAGTTATAATGGGCCTCACTTTCTATGAAAACATTGTGATAAAATAAGTTGTGGGGAGCGTTGGTAGTCATTTCCTTAGTAACCGTACGTCTTAGGACTTGTGTCTAGTTCTTAAAAAAAATAGTTATATTTTTGAATTTGACTATCGATAAAAAGTTACTTCTATTTTCGAATTTGACAGTTTTTCGTTTGCATAGTGTTGTGAAGTTATGTGATTTGAACTGTTATCGGTTTTTTGAGTTGGCGATTGAACTTTTTTTTGTAAGTGTTTAGAGTTTTTGTTAATTAGTGCAAAATAAAAATAAATAATTAATTAATATTTCTTTATTAAAGAAAATCTTATTGTGTCAAAAGAGGCCTTACTGCTATAGATAAATAATGCATTTTTAACTCATAGGTAAACTTTCGGTCACAGCAAATAAAAACACTTGTCATACATTAAAGATGTACCTCTAGAGTTTAGACTGAAAATTACGTCCAAAACTTAAACTTACCATTTATTTACCAATTTATTCATAAAACTTTACAAGACTCAATAGAATAGAATTTGGTTCAATTTTTGTTTTCTTTCTTGATCCGTCATTTTGACGTATGTATGTGTACATACGTCAAAATGACAGATTAAGACAAACGATTCATGACAGCGTTTTACACAAAAATAAAACGCTAATTAAATAACTTACCATATTCGAAACCTAAGAATAATATTGAGAATGGCAACATTGTGTTGTCGGTCGTATTGTCCTTTTCTAGCATATACGTCCCTCTCTCTCTCTCACATTCCCACCACAGAGCAGTTGGTTTTGACAGGTGTTTGACAGTTACCGCCAAAACAAATTTCCAAGTCATTGTCTCAAAATTATACATATTTACACCAGGCAGGATTAAAAGTTTAGGTTTCGAATATGGTAAGTTATTTAATTAGCGTTTTATTTTTGTGTAAAACGCTGTCATTAAACAACTGTACCGATATTCGAAACCTAAGAATAATATTGAGACGTGTTTGTTATCGCCTGGTGGTGGGAAGACGCCAAGCCAATGTGATTATACATGTACTTATTATGTATATGTAATATTATTATATTACGTGTGTTTAATTAATTATGTAGTACACCCTTTATTTTAACACCTGTGAGGAGAGAGGTATTATGTAAAGCATACAATTTGATATACCATTATATTATGTTACTAACTTTACATTTCATATACGTACTTAATGTACTTATAAATGTTCAAAGAGAAAAAATGAGTCACCACAATGGTGCTATGCTTAATTAGTATGTGAAAACTAGGTAAAAGAAGATGAGATAAGTCAGTCTACTCTTCAAGGAGCATACAACATCTGTGGTAAGGAGTGATGTAATTCAAGTATGAAAAGAATAAAATCATAAAGTACTCGAGTAGTTTTTATTTATAACTCCCAATTATTAACAAATTTGATAATAATCATCTAGTAAAGTAAGCAGTTGCAGGAATATAACAAGGACAAGACCTTTCTTATTTCCAGAATCCCTCGGGATTAAGTAGACGAATATTTTAAATATTCGTTATAATTCACTATCACTACCCACAAAGTTAATATTGAGTACCTACTTACTAAAATGTCATAGGGAATTACTGAATTCCTTTAATGACTGTGAGTCAGTGTGAGCTATATACTTGGTTATAGCTATAAAATGCATTTAATCCTTTGTACGCTTTACTAACGCGAACGCGAGCTAATGTACCTAAACAAACCTTACTTAAAATTGTGAAGGTTACTTTGAGAGCTTAAGCCATAACATAACACTCATGTGGGCACGCCTAGTTATGACGCTTTTTGGTGCTCTTGGCGTTCAAATGGTTAATATAGAAATGCCACAGAACCTTATCAATTATATTTGTAAAGGTGCAGGCTCATTCTGCTTATATTCATGTTTAGCTATCATCAAGTGACCTTAATTGTACTCATTAATTTCTATATATGCAGTAAGAGTAGTTTACCTTATCTGGTGCCTACTAGTAGGCATAAGCTTGATTGGTTCTGAACGCTAAAGTGGTTTAATTTATGTAAACCATTCATAGCATTGCTTAATTCTGAATATTCAGTTTCCTCTTTCCAGTGTGTAAATTATTAAGAATAAGGTACTTAATTCGAAACCTTAGCTCATCGCATATGTGTTTTTAACCAAAATGAAAGTTTGTGTGTTTATTTAGTGATCATACATTATTTGCAATAACTGTGCGGACCATGGGGTCCCCGACCTTTTGCCGGACACCCGTGGGCACAAAGCCAACAGCGCAGAGGCCCTTTAAGAGGGACCTATTTCATCCAATGCTAGAGTCAACACTTTGTCGAATCTATTTGATATTTATGTATACTTATCCTCCTTATGAACTAAGGATAATTGTAACTTTTTGATATCAAATATACGCCGAATTGTCAATTATTTTATATTTTGAAATACATATAATATTACTGGATTTGGAGCAGTGTGCTTTTGAATACTATATCTCTGGCCTACTATATAGGCTAGTCTATTAGCATCCCGCCTCCTGGAAGGCAGACTTTTTAGATATACAGTAGCGCTAAGTGTGTGGACCTAGTTTTCCGACACTTGACTGCATGAGATTATAGTGAACATTTTTTCAGGTCTCGGGCAAGAAGGGTACCTAGATAGGTTGAGGTCCTTAACTTGTGGATTTTGTAAGAGCAAGACACAGGCGGGGTGTAAATTAATTAATCCACCATGTTTCAAGAGATTCATGTGCAATTGTGCATTGATGCCTTCAGGTTACGCTGTACAGACAGACTAACACTTTGGCAGAGTTTTGCCAACATATAATAAATGACTGCATTTGTTTGGGTGTACATGTTCCACACCAAAGACATATTTACATATTTCAATCCATTTTTGAAAGTTTGGCGTTTCAAAATAGCTTCGCCTTTTCGCAAGGCGTGCTCCTGTTTCTCTATTTTATTGTGCAAGCGAACAGTATCACAATGCTATAATTTTGTATAAATTGAGAACTAGAGGGTCATGCCCTAGGCGTGACCGCCCAGAAGTTGTGCTAGAACCTTTCGTGCAAACCATTCAGTCACTGTTTTTTAAAAACCTTTTGTAGTGGGTACATTCCACGTTCTTAAATTTGTTAAACGTGTAGTATCAAACTATGACAAGTCATGATAAGTGAATTAAGCGGTAACAGTATCTGGTCCGTGCATAGAAGCACTTGCCCTTGAGGTTAGGGCATGGGTAGTTTATAATAAACTTAATCCGTGCATGGGAGCACTTACGATACAGGTGGTTTAAAACTTCCAGGGTCACAATACAGACATAAGGGTGTAATATACATAATTCATAAAGGTAACGGGCCCGTTAGGCCAGTTTTGTATATTTTATTTCAAACATGCTTGTGCAGCACCGCCAGCACATAATAATTTCCCATACCATGGCAGTCAGGGATATAATAATTAAATAGGTAGGTAACCTTGGTCATATCGTGTACATAGGTAGGTACTCGTAAACATATTAACTGAAAGACTAGTGCTCTCGAGGCAAATATAATTTATGCAACTGTGAGCTGCTTTTACATTGGGATCATATGTATTTATTTCTAGTCTGCCTTAGCAGGCCTAGACTTCAAAGGTTTTTAGATATTCATAGGGCCGTTAAACGGACCTTTTGTACGCCTTGAGCAGGCTGTTTGTTTCACACTATGAGTAATATATATTGTAAACATAGCTTATTTCAGAATGGAATCGTAAGCTCTGTCGTGTCGTGAGCTTACCGAGCCTGATTTAATTAGAGTCCACAGATTATCTGGACCTTGGAGGATTGACCACTCCTTATTCTAATTATCAATATTCTGCCTGGGCTTATAGTCGAAATTCAGCGACTAAATTTCTTAGTATTATCTATGCCGCCCAAGTTATGAGGCTTAGCGTCTCCAGACCACAATTTTATTTATATATTAGGTTGTAAAGATTTTATCATCTTTAAAATAAAAATGAGTCGAGATAGGCCTGGAATCTTAGGTTATTTTTTACCTTTTATGATTTTAGAAATGTTATTGTAAATAGTAAGTAGTTTTCACTTTTACCACAGTTAATTAACCCAATTTTGGGTTTAGCCAACAGGGTGTTCGGGACCCTTAGAATAGATTGGTAAACAGAAATGAAAACTCTAATAACGAAGCCTTGCCTATTTCGACTGATTTTTACTCAAAACATTATTTTAAACCCTTTTTACTTTCTCTAAGAGGAGATATTTACAAATTCATCTTTGTAATATTTTTCTGATTGTGGCCTACTCGCTCGCTTGTGTTATAACCATATCATTTATATTTCTGTGAATATGTCTGACATGCCTTGCGCAGGCTTACATAGGTTATAATATCATCATCAATAACTTGACGTCAGTTTGTGAACGAATCAAAGATTCTTTGGCACACCTTACGCAGGTGGAAACATGGCAGCCTTGCGCAGGCTTAGATAGGTACATAATATATTGGTTTTATCACAAATAACATGACGTTAGTTTGTGAACGAATAAAAGATTCTCTTAGGCACACCTCACGCAGGTGGAACCATAACAGACATAGGTTTAAGAATATCATTCAAATCAAATACCCTGTGGGTAATATTCCCTTAGTTGCGGGTTCCTTGCTCGACAAGGTGAAAGGCTTTAAGCAGGCTTTAACAGGCACTTTTAGACAGTGTCATTCACGGTGACGCGCAGATTTGCCAAAACTAAACTTTAACTCTACAGTTAACTAATATAATTTGACAATATGAACCAAACCATGCGTCTTCGTCAATGAATCAATCTAAAGATTCCCGTATCGTTAATGCCCTTCCAAATCACAGGCTTCCGATTTTATTTGAAACGTTTACAAGTGTACTATTTATGTAGGTAGGTAGGTAGGCTTAAGAATTGACCCTCTTGTATGTAGTTACGTATAGAATTAATAATCAAATTATTCAAATCCAAAATAGCACATATAGCAACTACATGCAAGAGTTCTTTCCTTAACCTTTTTAGGCTGTAAGTACCTGCTAAGTTATTTATTTAAGTAGGTACCTACCTACATTTTAACCATTTTTTTTTTTTTTTTTTTTAATCAATTATCTAGTTGGAGAGATATAAGTTGGTAGATAAAGAGTGAAATACTTCACGATTTCGCATGTCATTCTTGCGCAGAGCCATGCTAATCTCTCTCTATGTCTAGTCAGATTTAAGTTTATGTACTGCCGAAGTACTCACTTTCCACAAAAATAAATGCAATGTTTGCGATGTAGGTTTGTTCGTTACCTTGTGTCCCTCAGAGCGGAAATAGAAGCCCCGCGAAGCGGGGCTTCGTCGACTCCTAAGCGGATACACATTATTTATCAGCAAGTTTATTACCAAAAAATAAATTTTGCAATAAATATTATATTAACCCGGAACGGGATAAAAAGACAAATTGCTGATAGATACTTGGACAGATAAAACTTACACGTCTATGAGCTTCTACCTTCATACGTAGGTTCTACGTAACACGTATTAACTATCCGATCCTTTCGTATTCGAAAACACAAATCACTTGAAAACTGAAGGGTATGCCTCCACAGATCACCATTTAAGTATTAAAATTTCAACCGTTATTATACACACACACAAAGATTTAAACTAACAAGACTCTGAAGAGACTTAATGTAGGTATAAAATTAAATTATAATGGTGACACGTGCACGCTTTACCAGCTCGATGTGTTTTCTAACATGTGTTTTAGTATTTTCATTGGCATAGCCACGGTGCGCGCAGGCAGCCTTTGAAAACACTTGCACATCACTATTCCGGATCGTTTTTATTTGCTAGATTGTTTAACGGACAATTGAATTTAAATATTTATTTCGAACGGCAAAAGCCGTTAGAAACTGTTTTTCAATATAGTCAGCTAAACTGGGGTACAAATTCAAAAACTCACTAGCAGTTTAGCTTCACGACCTTCCAGATGGAAAAACAGCAAGCCAATGACTTGGAAATTTGTTTTGGCGGTAACTGTCAAACACCTGTCAAAACCAACTGCTCTGTGGTGGGAATGTGAGAGAGAGAGAGGGACGTATATGCTAGAAAAGGACAATACGACCGACAACACAATGTTGCCATTCTCAATATTATTCTTAGGTTTCGAATATCGGTACAGTTGTTTAATAGCTAATTTTATTAAGGTTTGTTGCCAGTTATTAGTATATAGTTTATTTATAGATAACATACATGATTCAGGAACAAACAGTTTTGATAAACAAGCAAATAAATGCCCTTACCAGGATTCGAACCCGATACCTCCTGCTTCATAGGCAGGGTCACTACCGATTAAATAGACTAGGAGGCTAGGTTTTTTAAATGAAACGGGCAGATTGCTATTATTTTTAATACTATTAATTACCTAGAATGACCTAGATCAGGGCACTCCAAACCCCGGCCCGCGGGCCAAATCCGGCCCGCGAAGCATTTCAATCCGGCCCGCCGACAGCGGTCCAATCCGACCCGCGGGAGCCAGGCCCCAGTTGTTCAGCCCTAACAACAGCAGCAACCAGATACACCCTCCCCCCCCCCTCGGCGCCGACGGTGGCCCGCGCGAAAATTCTGAGGCGCAATATGGCCCTCAGGTAAAAAAGTTTGGAGACCCCTGACCTAGATAGAGCTTTATTGAATACTAACTTTAACTTAATAAAGGTACTGAAATTTTCTCACGGGTTTGACAGCATAATAAAGTTTTGCAAGCTATGTGAACTATGTCTAATTTAATAACCTTATGTATATTATTTCACACTTATCTTATGTAAGCTGCAATTTGATCGTTAGTCGTCTTTGCGTTTGTCATGTCGGTTAAAAAGTGAAAATGAGGACTATATTATTAAAAATATTATAAAAATAGTTTAAAAATATTTTTTTTTATTTTTTGACTTATAACTTCTTGAGAGCCCTTGTACAATTTTTTTACATCCTTGCTTCTGGGTCTCAGGAGGATAAAACTCCTGTGAGGCTCATTTATATGTTGACACTATTTAAAAGCGGTATGAAAAAAATCTTCTCGTTTGGTTTTAAAACAGTTTTAATACCTATCAAAGAGACGTGGAATTAAAATAAAAAGAAATTTAAGGCCCATCAATCCACATATTACATTGGAATCGCTGCAACCCACCAAATACAAAAAAAAACATTAAAAAAACCTTAATAATAGAAGCGTTACTGTTCATAAACGCGTTACAAGCATCAATTAGCTATTAAACCTTAAGTGCATGATTTTTTCTTTTTGCCCGAAATTAATATATGTATCACATAATTGTTTGCCGATTCTAGAAAAAATAGTAAAAAAAAATATAACTTCGATTTTCACTGCGAAATCAGTGTTAGAAGTTGAATTGGCTAAATCATATTTATGTAAATATGTAGTTTTCAGTAATAGATATATGACATGTTTTACTACCATTAGAAAGGTACACTATTTGTGATATACCTATGATAAAGATTTAAATATAAATTAATAACAAACCCCGAAAACACCGTTCAAAATCACATACTAAAAATTATCAACTTCTGGATTTTTCCAAGCTTTCCGACTTTTCGTCTTAAAACGAATGTAATTTTTATAAATTAAAAATATTGCGTAAATTTAACCCTTAAATCATCACCCTACTACTTGACGTTAGGTAAAAAGGTACGTTCAAGAACGTAGGCCTTTTTAGGGTTCCGTACCCAAAGGGTAAAACGGGACCCTATTACTAAGACTTCGCTGTCCGTCCGTCCGTCCGTCCGTCCGTCCGTCTGTCACCAGGCTGTATCTCACGAACCGTGATAGCTAGACAGTTGAAATTTTCACAGATGATGTATTTCTGTTGCCGCTATAACAACAAATACTAAAAACAGAATAAAATAAAGATTTAAATGGGGCTCCCATACAACAAACGTGATTTTTGACCAAAGTTAAGCAACGTCGGGAGTGGTCAGTACTTGGATGGGTGACCGTTTTTTTTTTTGCTTGTTTTTTCGTTTTTTTTTTGCATTACGGTACGGAACCCTTCGTGCGCGAGTCCGACTCGCACTTGCCCGGTTTTTTAATCTGTGAGCTGTCTAATGATTTGTAGACATTTGGCAACACTATGCATTTAAGGTCAATCGTCAGCCTTAATCTGTCATTTTGGCTTAAGTACTTGTAAGAAAGGGATCATAAACGTTGATTAAATAATTAAGAATTGTAAAGTTTTACAAGTAATATGTCTTTATAGTACTTATCTGCAATCATAGGTAGTTCTCACGTTTAAGTGTGATGTAAACTAAGTAGTATTATGTTAATTTACTAAGTAGTATTTAGCTGGTTCTCACATATTAATTATGAAAACGAACAATGCCGTGAGCATGCATTCATTTTGATTTCATTTATCGCTACGAGATAATTAATTGCGTTTTGTTGACCATTAAATTTGTTATTTTAGCGCTAGGCTATTTGAAATAATTTGACTTTTTTTTTGGAGTATTGGGCTAAGCTTGGATTTTTCGCCATTTTTTTTTATCGTGAGGTTTAAGGTTTACCCAAGAAATAATTTTCTATAAACTATAGAAAAAAGTAAAATACAATTTTTTGATAATCGCTTTGAAATTCTAAAATGATGCGAAAAAATAAAAAATAATGATACAAATTAAGAAAATAAAGCTTTTTACCAGTTAAAAATAATAAATAATAGAGATTTTTAACGATGTTGGTGGTCCCACACTTTATTATCCTTTGTATACTCTATTTCTGTGTCTGTGTGCGTGTTACTGTTTCTTGTCCCAAATAAATTTCAAAAAAAAGAAACCTTAGTGTCCCATCCCTATCACTTACATAATGAACCGAACTGCCGCCGGCCGCATGTTTGACTACCAACTCGAAACCACTGGACCGATTTCGATGCGGTTTTCATTGACGTGCAGTTTTGTTATACCTACACGTAGACTCGGACCAAAAAAAGTCTGCAGCGGATTTGATAGCCCACGCAATGCAAGTGTCATTTCTACGTAATAATTTCATGGAAGTATGACGTTTAAAATAACACTTGCACTGCGTGGGCTATCAAATTCGCTGCAGACTATTCTTGGTCTGACTATAGTTTGGGGATGAATGTAGCTAATTGTTTAATTAAAGTAATTGTTTAATTAAGAAGCCGTAATAACGCGACATTTTATTTAATTTTCTATCTACTTTTATTGTGTAGGTATCCATACTCTACAGATGTGTCGACGGATATGTTCTTGGAAAAATAGGAATCGAAATTTTCCATTTCTAAATAGAATGCTTCCTTTGCTTACTGTGAAATTTTCGTGGAATTCCCGAAGACTTTTCCTACTTTTCAGAAAAGTTTGCGGTAGGTACGTGCATATTTCTAATCCATACAAAAGCAGTGACACTTGTTTGACTTGACCATGGGCAGCTTTTTAACTTAAGGTGACAGTCCATTTCCAACGACAGCAGCACTACCATTCATTTTACCATCATTTTACTATGGAAATTGACAATAACACCGACTCGTTCGTACTAGTAGTGCAGCTACGGTCAGTAATGGAATGTTACCCTTAGGGTCTATTGTTTCCCATAAAGTTTTAAGTCATCATGTTTGTCCGCATTTTCGTTAGTCATAAATCGGTTTTTCTCAGAAACGCGTAACTTTTCAGGATTGCCATAAAACAAACCTAACCTAATCTAACTTATCTATAGAATAACTTTACGAAAATCCTGAAAAGTTAACGGTATCAGTTTTAGGACTAATGATAATCGGACAATCATTCATTATGACTTTCAATAATTATGTCAAACAAAGGGACCCCTATAATTTATCATGAAATAATTAATTAATAATTTATTTTATTTAGAAATTTAATTCAGGCAACAAGGCCCATATTACAAATACCTTACAGACTAACATACATATGTATTTTATAAACTTAAAACTAAACACTATTTAGTCGACAAAACGGCGTGGCTCCGTTGCATCGGCTGCTCTTGTGTCGGATTCGGCAGTTTGCCCCGGAACCTCCGAAACACGACACCTTTCGGCCAGAAGTCGACGCACTCGATGGTTCCCTGCAGCGGTCGCGGCACGCGCACCACAAAAGAGTTGAAGTGCACGTAGTGGCGCGATCGAAGCTGGAATACCCTCAGCGTGTAGCCGGTCTTCTGGTGTACATACTCCACCACTTCAGCAGCCGTGGCGGTGTAATGCAGGCGCGATACGTACAGCGCCTTACTCGGTGTAGCAATCCGCAAGCCAGAATTAGCCGGTTCGGCGGTACCACACTGAGTCTTACGAGGCGCCGTGCGCGCCTTCTTCTTTCTTGATACCACTGTGAAATCTTCCTCATCCACACTGGTAACAGGGAGCTTCTCCTTGGGAGCCGCTCGATCTTCAGTACCCTTTACAGGTACACTAACCCGGTTCGGTGCGACTTTCGGACCGGCGACGACATCCGCGTAAACACGATGATGATAATGTAATAAAATTAGTAGTTACTATTACAATCAGTGAACACAATCAAGATAGGTCACCATTAAATTTGAGGTTACCCCAAGACCCAAGTTTTCACACGATAACAATTACACGGTGTATACCCGGTGTGTAGATATATGGCACAGATAGGGAAATTTGTTTTGCAACGGTGATGCAAGTGGAAAGCACGGTGTATATAATGAGCAGTATTTTGACTTTATTATTACTTGACATAGGTATTAGATAAACGTATTAATTAAAATATTAGGTACTTGATATTGTTTTAAGTATTTTGAAAGGAATATTAAAACGTGTTTTTAATTTTGTCAAATTGCGTATATTTTGTCCCTTACGGCAGCATTATTTTTATTAAAATTTTACTATTATGACTGATTAATAAATAAGTAAATATGTGATGAAGTGCATTAAAATTAAAAACATTAATGGTTAGATTCACACGACAACAGTTTTGTATAAATATCCATTATTCGTCGCTGCCCAAACTTTAAAAACGTTATAATGTCCTAAGAGACGGACGACTCGGATGTCGGACCAAGCTATCTTTGCACGCTATTTCCAATGACATAGCGTGGCGATGTCATCATTAATGTCAAAATAGCTATGAAAATATAACGTGACACTACCTCACTTGGTTCTATTTAAATCCATGCAAATTTAGCTTCAATTCTATGGTATCTAAAAGATTGCGAAACGTACTTTTGATTATTCTAAATATTTGTGATTTCTATTATACAGAATACAGATCTTTATTGGTAAAAGAAAATTTTACAGGTCACATTTTAATCATTTTATACATATTTACAAAAAATATATGTTAGTAGGTACATACATATGTTCGCTGATTAAATTAATTATTTCATAACATTTTTTAAACAAAAACATTAAGTAGAGTACTTATTACGTTTAATATTGTTAACATTAATAGGTACAATAAAAAGTAATAAATGTAATTTGATCTATAATTCGTTTTTTTTAGCATTAGAAAGAACTTGAAAGAAGGTAAGCGATCTTGACATGCCTTTTAATTGAAAAACGCTTTTTAAAAATCAGTAACTATTACTTATGAAAGCAGAATAATATAAATGATCGTATTAGATTCATAATTGTTACATATTTGCCGTAACTTATTTTTAAAATGTGTTTTTCAATTAAAAGACACATCAAGATTGTTTACCTTATTTCTAATGCAAAAAAAAACGAACTATAGGTCGTTTTATTATTTTGAGTGGAGCTAGACATAATACTGCATATTACATTGACTGTGTAGTAGTGGAGTGGCTTGCCCCGCGGCGATGCGTGGGTTTGTGCTTTTGTGTTGTATTGTTACGGGGTACGGACAAACATACAGACGCACAAACGGATATCGCTGGTCATGATTAAAAGGTGTTCGTAAATGTGTGTGAGACAAATTGTGTTAGAAATTTGAGATTTTCAGTTTTTGTTGATAATTACCTAGGGTAATTCGGGTGGCCGGTGGCCAGTTACTTTAGAATTAGCATATGTAGTGTAGACCTACACGAACTTTACACGTAAGTACTTAGATAACTTAAAACGTCAAATTAATGGGTCAAACAGATCACTGTGTTATGTCTTTCCTGTAGACATACACAAGAGTTAAGGGCTATAAAGGTTAATTTTCTTATTTAACCCTTATCCACGTGAAAAGGTCCTCCTTTTATTTAAAGAACTATGATAAAATCATTACTTATATGCCCACAAGCTGTTAACTATTGCCCACAGGAGAGAAAACTAGTTCTCTAAATAAAAGGAGGACCTTTTCACGTGGATAAGGGTTAAAAAAGAAAATTAACCTTTACAGCCCTTAACTCTTGTGTATGTCTACAGGAAAGACATAACACAGTGATCTGTTTGACCCTAATATGTGAAATGTAACCTCCTATAGGTATAAACCAGCTTTTACCTGAGACAAATCGCAATCCCGTATTTTACCTAGGTACCTATAATAATATAGTCTGGCAAACCAATTTCACAGTAATAATAACGGTTTATTGAAAAAAATGCGTTCGATGGTCATACACATTGTATGGACTGACGTTTATCTCATGGTATAATAATATACTCCGCCTGGTACTCCATTCCCGTCTTTTCTAGGTCACCTAACTGACACAAGCCTACGTCATCATGCGACAGCGCTATATGATAATATGCGATAGCGCTATATATAGCGGCCATGTTGTTGTGACGTAGGCCCGTGTCACTCTGGGAATGGAAGACCATGTTTTATTAGACTATGGTTTATCTGAAATTGCAATTTTTACGCTACGTCATACATTTGACGTGCGATTTGTTAGATGTATTTTCCGATATTTTTTTTTTCTTGTATAATAAATTCCGATCGTCTTTTTTCCCTGTATAAAAATTTCCGCACGCCTTTTTTCCCTATAGATATATTTCCTGGTATATTTTTTTTCTTGTATATATAAATCTGAACGCCTTCTTTCCGTATAGACATATTTTCCGATAGATTTATTTTCTTATACACAAATATCTGAACGCCTTCTTTCCCTGTATTTTTTTAACATAATGCAATATTTTATAGTCCTTAATTTTACTAGGGGACAAATTCCCGGCTGTCTTTTTTCCTGATCAGAAATTTTAAAATAGATATGATTCTTGATAGAAAATTATATAATATGTATTCGCATGTTCGCAATTTTGCCCGTTTACGTTACTACCTACTTACACTACAACATAAAAGTTGATACAGATGTAGTGCATAATTACTTTCCATCGTGTTTTATCGAAAAAGTTCGTATCTACACGTATAAACTGTATAGAGGATTAATAGGCGTACTTCTGTCAAGTGCCTAACTAAGTACAACGTTTCACTCGTTTGATTTGATTACTGATTGGTAAAATTCCTTTAAAGATAACTAACCATGATACACAAAATATTCCACACAAGATTGCAAACAGGGTCCAAGCAAATAAGAAGTTTTGCCCCTAGTAAAATGAATGACCATGAAATTTTTCGTTAAACAACAAAAATACAGGGAAAGAAGGCGTTCAGATATTTGTGTATAAGAAAATAAATCTATCGGAAAATATGTCTATACGGAAAGAAGGCGTTCAGATTTATATATACAAGAAAAAAAATATACCAGGAAATATATCTATAGGGAAAAAAGGCGTGCGGAAATTTTTATACAGGGAAAAAAGACGATCGGAATTTATTATACAAGAAAAAAAAAATATCGGAAAATACATCTAACAAATCGCCAGGGGGGTTTTGAGATTATACTGAGCAACTTTTACTATAGGACCAACCACGAAATCGCGAAAAAAAAATTACCCTCCCATCGAAAATGGACCAGCCAAAATGTATGAAACAGCCAATTTTTTTATTCGCGATTTCGTGATTGGTCCCATAGTAAAAGTTGCTCAGGCAACAGGAATGCAATTATTTTTAGCCACCCTGTATATAAGTACATAATATCATATATAATAGTGTAAACAATAAACATGAGTAGTATTACTGATATTAGATCTGACATTTCACTAAAGGGCCAACCTCGGGCTAGGTCACAGATGATTTGTCTACTAGATGAAACATGATTGTAATACTCGCGGTTACCACGTTGACACTCCCTAAGGTACCCATGAGAGCGCCACCACTAATTATAAAATTATTATTATTAGACAATGACCCTAATACATATTCTTCAAAATCATATTACTCGGCGTGCAACTTGCGCGTAGATACATACTTATATACAAAGGTTGTCTGGAAGAGATCGCTTTTTAGCGATAAGGCCGCCTGTTGTTACCTAGTCTTAAGCTTGTATTTCAGTTTTTGTATTTTTTTAACTTTATGGTGCAATAAAGGATACTTACCTATTTACTTACTTATACAATTTACAGAAAAGTTAAGTCTCATGCTCTGACAGGATAATTTCAGGTCGTACAAAAAACGTGTACTAACTATTAAAGTAAATTTAATTTCATGACTGCTGTGAAACAACTTAATTAATCTTTATGTATAATACAATTTAATTAACCCTGTTCTACAATATTCTATTTACATATTCAATACAATACAATAAAACAATAACAATTTTATTGTATTGTGTTCCCTGCGTGATCCCTGGTGCAAAAGTACCCATCACACTATCCGCGTTACCACGTTGAACAACCTTTGTACCACAATATACAACTAAAATAATGCCTATGTTTTATGAAACGGAGTCTACAGGTGGTGTTCTAAAGTCTATGGTCTAGGTTTATGGTGTTAGCCTGGATAGAACATTTGACCTTTCTGACATGGGTCACTTTATCAATCTAATACAGCGGTTCTCAATCTTTTTTTTTGACGGAACCCTTTTGGAAAGCGAAATACTTGATGGAACCCTACAATAAAACAATAGTTTTTAGAAGTGTGTTTTTAGCATAGTAAAATTTTTCGAGGCGACTAAAGCATAGTGTTCTAAATTCTTTCGGAACCCCTGCAGGGGTGTCGCGGAACCCTAGGGTTCCGCGGAACACACTTAGAGAATGGCTGGTCTAATAAATATATAGGTAACTCTTACACAATAGGGACCGTGCGCGTTGGAGGGTCTGCCATCTTGGGGCCCGAATCGGAAACATATGTGCACATGTGCACATATGCTGCCCCCTATAGTTCATGCACAGGTCCTATACAGTCAAGAGATTATTATTTTATTTTATTTTTTAGTTTCTATTAATTTTTTTTTTTTTTTCTAAGAGATTGTCGAAATGTTAATAACTTAGGTACCTCCTTAAACCATATTTTCATATTTATGAAACCACTGATTCGGAATTTTTATTAGGGTTCCATGCCCAAAAGGTAAAAACGGGACCCTATTACTAAGACTCCGCTGTCCGTCTGTCCGTCTGTCCGTCTGTCCGTCTGTCCGTCTGTCCGTCTGTCCGTCTGTCCGTCTGTCCGTCTGTCCGTCTGTCCGTCTGTCCGTCTGTCCGTCTGTCCGTCTGTCCGTCTGTCCGTCTGTCCGTCTGTCCGTCTGTCCGTCTGTCCGTCTGTCCGTCTGTCCGTCTGTCCGTCTGTCCGTCTGTCCGTCTGTCCGTCTGTCCGTCTGTCCGTCTGTCCGTCTGTCCATCTGTCCGTCTGTCCGTCTGTCCGTCTGTTCGTCTGTCCGTCCATCCGTCTATCCGTCTGTCTCTAACCAGGCTGTATCTCTTGGACCGAGCTAGACAGTTGAAATTTCTAAGATATTGTATTTCTGTTGCAAGAATTACTAAAAGGTACGGAACCCTCGTTGGGCGAGTCTTATCTGTTTTTTTAGTTTTACCTGCAGCTCTCAGAGCCACTAGTGTTTAAATGTTTATCTAGAATAAAACAGCTAAACAAAAGCTCCTATAGCAGCTTGTTCAGAACAATGTTAGGCAACTTTTAACTTTGGCGGAGTTATTCGAAGCAACTCGCAGGTAAGGCTTGTAACTATTTAAACTTTTATATAAATTAGCTAGGTATTTAGGTATTTACTTGACTTATGCAGATAGGTATTTCTCATAATCATAATCTTTAGGTATCTCGAGTAGGGATTTTATTTTACTTTCAGCCAGGCGTGGCTCACTCCGCGATTTCGTCGCTTTGCAACAGGTAGCTAAAAGTACATTCGTTCTACACTAATTTTGGTGGCTAGCCATAACGCCGCGCGTGGCGCTGTCGCCACCAACGGCCATATCTGTCCTGATCGTAACAGACGCGTTTTGTTAGAGAGTGAGTCTTCTGTACCTAGTACTTTTATTTGTTCTGTGTTTCAGCTCATAACGAGGAGCTTACACGCGAGCACGCGTTGCAGGCAATCTTAGACTTGAAATACGTAATTTACTTACCACCTACTTGGTTCGTATGAATTAGTGACATAGGTAATTAAAAAAGAAAGCTATAATTTTTCACAATCCATAACTCCCGCGGGATCAATATAGGCCTTTGTCCTTCAGTACACCTGCATGAATTAGGACCTTTTTCGAGCAAGTGTGATAAAAACGATTTTTTTTTAAATACCTCTACTCGACTTATTGTGTGCGTGACCCCTCCTTAGAGTATCGGAGGTATCTCTGGTAACACAAAAGCAACAGACATAATGTTTGACCCCAAATCCATCGACTACAAAAAATGGGTCACGCAAACCCACCATTTCCCAAGAGACAATAGCGCGAGCAAGATGTACATACACTACCTCCGATACACTCCGCAATCTCCGCATTATGTATTAAAAGAACCGGGTATTTAGCAGAGTTACTGGAGTATGAAAATTAAAATACTAGTTTACGTGCTGAATAATATATTTCAAGCGACAACAGACAGAATGTACAAAAATATAAACAAACTTATAATATAAAAATTTTATGGGGTAACTATAAAGTGCCAGCATTCACATATATGCAACCTCCAATATTATGAAGTGTATTGTAAGACCGGATCCCTTTGTTTGACATAATTATTGAAGGTCATAATGTAATGATTGTCAGATTATCATTAGTCATAATTCTGAAACCGTTAACTTTTCAGGATTTTCGTAAGGTTACCCTATAGATAGGTTAGGTTATGTTAGATTTGTTTTATGACAATTCTGAAAAGTTACGCGTTTGAGAAGAACCAAATTATGACTAACGAAAATTCGGACAAACAATACATTAGGACTTAAAACTATATGGGAAACAATAGAGACCCTTGTAAGACTCACTTCCTAATATGCAGTCGTTTATTAGGCTTACATAAGTAACTTATGTTAATAAATTCGATTAAAGTAAATATGTAGTTATTAGTAGTATAAAAATAAAGGTATGTACAAAAGGTGGATTTCATGCCTGGAGACATTCTCTGCTGTTCAACAAATAGGCAATAAGTACAGAGATTTGAAGGGGAATACACACACGGGAAAATTAAGAACTAACGTTATTTAAACATACAGGATGTCCAGTAATTGATGAACAACATTCTAACCATCGACGGCACTTTAGGGTCTAGAAAATGTTTACATAGGTTTAGTAACAGTTTTGTGGTTTTCGAGATAATAGGAGTTTTCTTGGCACCTCATTTAACGTTAATGACGGACTTGTTTGTTTCTAAATATTGATGCTATATTTATAGTGGCCAAAACATTTTTTCAATCACATATTTATTCTGTGGGAGCGCCTATACCATACGCAATGGTCGACCCATTCTACAGTCAACTGTAAAAATATGGGTGTAGACAACTTACTCAAAAATATGTCCCATAGTTCTTAATTCACTGACATAAGAGTTATGGGGCATATTTTTGAGATGATTTGTACACCCATGTTTTTACAGTTGACTATACATGCACCATCTAGCGGACAAGTGATCTGTCGGCAATGTCGGCCCACTAGACAATGGATGCAATCAAGATATAAAGAATTTTAATTTTTATAGGGCGCCGGCGTTTTTGATTGGGTATTGAAAATCTGCCGGTATTGTTGTTTTAACTCTGTAAAAAAGAGGAATTGATTCGGTGATATTTTTACGTGGAACAGGAAGACTTTTTAACCGACTTCAAAATTCTAAAAGTTTGCGAAGAAATGTTTTTTTTATTTCTCTCAATCCCATTTTCCCCTTTTGTAATTTTTCTGTACAGTCAAGATGTAAAATAAATACAACAGCCAACTTATAACCTCGTCCTTTGACAACTCGATTAAAATGCTTACTCTTCTTCCTCGCGTTATCCCGGCATTTTGCCACGGCTCATGGGAGCCTGGGGTCCGCTTGACAACTAATCCCAAGCATTGACGTAGGCACTAGGTTTTACGAAAGCGACTGCCATCTGACGGTCCAACCCAGAGGGGAAACTAGGCCTTATTGGGATTAGTCCGGTTTCCTCACGATGTTTCCCTTCACCGAAAAGCGACTGGTGATGATATTTCATACATAAGTTCCGAGAAACTTATTGGTACGAGCCGGGGTTTGAACCCGCGACCTCCGGATTGAAAGTCGCACGCTCTTATCGCTAAAAGGCAAACTCCCTTTGTGACGTAGTATGCCTGTGACCACGAACGTAACATCACGTTCGAAACGTCAGGCCATAAATAAACGTAAGTTTGACGCGATTAAGTCCCGTATTAGTTAAAAAATAAACTTTTTTTTTTTCAGAATATGTCCCGTCTTCTCCTCCTCGCCCTACTGTCGAGAGTAGGTGCGGAGGTCTCCACGCCGTCCAGCCTGCTTGGACCCAGACACTTCAATTATCACCCTTTTGAACAGTACCTGAAAGAGGTCAAGCCTACCAAGTAAGTACGTACTGGGAGTAAAATGCTCTAGTGCAGAAACGTATAATTTCTGCACACTTCTTAGAACAACAATGACCCACTTTCAAAGCAAGAGAAATGAAAAAAGAAAACCGGCCAAGTGCGAGTCGGACTCGCGCACGAAGGGTTCCGTACCAATACGCAGAAAAAATCACGTTTGTTGTACGGGAACCCCACTTAAATATTTATTTTATTCTGCTTTCAGTATTTGTTGTTATAGCGGCAACAAAATACATCATCTGTGAAATGTCAACCGTCTAGTGACAGACAGACGGACAGACGAACAATGGAGTCTTAGTAATATGGTCCTGTTTTTACCCTTTGGTTACGGAACCCTAAAAACCGTACAAAACAGACAAAACATTTTTATTCTAAATGACCATATCACAAGTATTACCCTAACGATAACTGCGAATAATTTAAGATGCAAACTGTTACATCCGACTGCGAAAAGGAGGTTAATGTCAGTGACAGCGTAAAATCTAATTTAATCGGTTCAAAATGGCGATCTTACAGCTTGGCAAAAAAGAGTAGAAATTAAAAAGTGGCAACACTGTAGTGTCGTCCCTTTCAAACCAATTTAAAGAAAACGGGACCACACTACAGTGCTGCCACTTTTTAATTTCTACTCTTTTTTGCCTGTAGACCAAGCGGCTTAGCACGGTCGCGTTTTTATCCCTTGTCACCATGCCTGTCACGTTCTAACAAGTATGTAAGTGCGAAAGGGACGCGCATAGTGATAGTCGATAAAAATGGAACTGTGCTGAGCCCGCAAGTATTATTGTTATATCTTTGCGTCACGGGTATATAATAATACTTTGTATGTCTGTAGAATGGGGATGTAATGATTTTTAAGTAATATATTTCAAGCTTTAAATTTTACGGTCAAAAAAGTTGCAGTTACGTTAGAACTTTTTTTCACTATGTAGGGTAATTCACCAGTAACTGGCCACCTGTTAGTAACTGGCCACCGTAAACTAAAAATTTATTGTATCCACCTATAAACAGAAATAATTTTAGTACCTATAAGGTGGCTAGTTATTAAAGGCTGGCCAGTTATTGAAACTTTATACTAAAATGAGTTATGTTTATAAGTGAATAGAATTCATTTTTAGTTTTAGAGTGGCCAGTTATTGGCCGGTGGCCGACTGGCGAATTACTCTATAATTTGATTGAGTTCAACAACAACATCGCCCCCTTGTAAAACAAATAACTATTTGCTGTTTTTTTGTCTTTCGTTAATTTACTACAATTATAAATAACAGAACCCCTGGTGTAAATTTAATTCGATAGCGTGACGTGCGTTCATGTTTGCGTTATGTCTATTTTTGTATGGGATTTTGAACAGCGCACCAGTCCCGCCTGGTGCGATGTTCAAACAAAGGTTCCCCGTATTCGTCACATTTCATATTCTGCAATAAATGCAATAGCCTCCTTTGAGATGTCAATAAAGTCCAAATTGCCACAGTTAAACGCATAACAGAACACAATAGTGGTAAACTTGAGTTTGCCTCGGGCGAACTTAGACAAAGGCTGCATAGTTTAAGTTAAACCAGGGCTTAACCCAACCTACCGTTTACTAGGAACACAGCATCCCTACTAGGTATATCCATACTAATATTATAAAAGGAATATAATATTATAAAAGGAAGTCTGTCTGTCTGTTACCTCTTCACGCTTAAACCGCTGAACCACTTTAGATGAAAGAACCGTGTCCCTGTTTGGGCCATGGTGCGTCCATTAATGAATCGCATACTAACAGATAGGGGTTTGCGAGTACATTCACGGAAAAATAGTTTCATTGTTAATCGAAGTGGGCATATGATTATAGGCAACCCAATACTGGTGGCTTAATTGCCGTTTATATATCTGAAGATTCTTCATGGATACTGTCAAATCTTATAAAATATGTCTCCCATTTCTGTTCATGGAGGTTTTATTGGTTGTGTTAGATGCCTTGCATATCCTTATTACCAAATAATGTGCTGATTTGCCCCGGTATCAACGAGATCGTATCGTGTATCAAAAAAAAGGGAAGAGGGGAAATGGTCGGCTCCCCAGGTCCAATCTATGCTATATTTCTTCATGTTCTTAGCAACTAGGGCAAGTTATATATCAGTGTTGTATAATTTAGGGACGAGGAATTCAGTTTTAAAATAATCGTTATACCTTTTCATACAAATAAACTGATTTTTGCACTATAAATGAAAATTATATGTATTTTTTTAGGACAATTTGGTACTAAATTAAAAACTGTACAATTTAGCTCATTTATTCCTCATTCTAAAAAGTATCACTTTAAAATAGGCACTCATATTTTTTTTTGTGAATAATAATTTGTTGCGCGTGGCGGTGACGATTTCCATTTAGATTTAATTATGGCCAAAGTCAAACATTAAAAATGTTTCAAAAAAACTTGAATGTGGCATTTGAAAAGCACGAATACAATGTTTTAATATTTTACAGATAAATTACAGGCAAAATTTTTACGAATGAAATGGGTTTTTGCCGCCCTATTAAGGCAGTAGACTTTTTTGCTAACAAGGTATGCCCACCAAATACTCTCATAAAAACGATATATTCTATCGATATAGGCTATGCACTATCTACTTAATGACATATAAGTTACTTCGGGACGCGTCATGGCCCAGAACCTATACTATCCGGGACACGGTTCTTTGGTAGGTATAGAGATTGTTTGAGTCCCGATGAAGGTCATAGGATAGTTTTTTTTCTCAGAAATCATCCCTTAAAGGAGTGGAATTTTGTATGGGGACTTAACAACAACTGCACAACAAACTTTGTCAATAGGAACTGCCCGTAGCTAAAGATTGTAGCCGTTATTGACGGAGTGAAGCGCGCAGTCAATGATTCGAAATTTTTATTTTTTTATTGTGGCGCCACCTATTTAAACATTTTTGACGGTCACTTTTTGATAAATACATGGAGATTGCTCCATACTTCTAACTACATTTCTTCCACAGACAAGGCCCAGTCGTCTTCCCCAACGACGCCCCCCCACCCCCGCGGCCCCCCTTGATCGTGACGTCACGGCCACTCACTGAGTCCATAGCCAGAAGCGAGCTGAACAACTCCGTGGCCGCGCAAAGCCGGGTGCACTACCAATATGATTACGAGGTAAGACCTGAAAAGTCATTTTAATACCTAGCCTCTGCCATACAGTCAAACGTCACTTTGACACTGACAGATCGGTATCGTACCGCTGTGACTTCTTATAAGGATTGTTCGAATCGGGCCGAAAGTTACGCTCTCATTTAAAAACGATATGTTATTCTCAAATGGCATGTAATTGGACATGAACATTCAATTAGTAACAATTTTTTTCTGTCTCTAACTAAACAACACCAAGCGCATTTATTGTATAAACACACTTCTTACAAACAATAGCAAATATTAGCGAAGTCGATACAATTTTATTTATACTACAATAAAAAATCACCCCTCGGCAAGGTGCCGTAGACGCTGGCAGCATTACCTCGCTGAATTGTACTGGATATCTATGTATATGTATAGCATACACACAAGCACTCCTGTAACAGTCACACCTTTTAGGTACACACACACATACACACACACACACACACGCACGCACGCACGCACACACACACGCACACACAGTCGCGCCAAACGCCTTCCGACCAGAGGGATCAGGCTGAAAATCAGGGCTGGATAATACCACCAATCTAGCAAAACCTGAGACTGGTGCCCATTGCCTATGTACCAAAAGAAAGGCTGTCCTGCACTTGTAAAACTTGTTAGTATTAATAATTGTCTATTGTAAGCTATAATGTACAGTCGCCATCAGATATATCGGAGCGGCCAAGGTGCTCACAAATATCGGAACACGCCTCTATTGTCAGGGCGTTAGAGCGCGTGTTCCGATATTGTGAACACCTTGGCCGCTCCGATATATCTGATGGCGACTGTACTTATACTGTAAGATTTCGTTTTTTTGGCAATAAACATTTTTTTATTTTTTTATTTATTTATTTATTTAATTGGAATGGGGGCCTACCGCGAAAACCGAAACATAAACTTATCTATATCTGGTACTAGTTTTGTACCTGTGCCCAATTTAAGCATGTCGTTTTAAAATAAGAGCGTAACATCGATTGTATGAGAGCGGCGTATTGGCGGCGGGTTCGTGTAACTCTTAACTTAAGACTAGTCAAGACCAATGAAGACGTAATAGCCATGTCACAGCCGTCAAATTGACGAGTTAAATCGGCCCCTGGATTTCACTTGACAAATGAGTTTGAACCAACTAATCCTAATACGCAAAGAAATCGCAACAAATGTAACGTTCAGCGCTTGATCGATAGCATTTGTAATTACAAACAATGGTGTTAATACAAGCAGGTGCGTACAATGCGAGGCGATCAATCATTGAGCAGATGGAAAAAACACACGAAACGCTCCTTGGGTGGGGCCACAAACTTAGAGGGCAGCGGGGCGGGGAGTAGAGCGGAGCGGGAGCACCAAGGATAGTGTGCAAACTGAGTGGACACTTTTTTTACATCTGACAGCTGGTGTGGAGAGCGATGTATAGACCGACAAGAAATTGTACATACATACATATAATCACGCATATTTCCCGGAAGGGTTGGCAGAGACCACGGATTTCCACTTGCTACGATCCTGACATACTTCTTTCGCTTCCTTCACTTTCAAAGCAATCTAAGAAAACGGGACGACAATACGATGTTGCCACTTTTTAATTTCTACAATTTCTTGTCGGTCTATACGCCTTCGTACATTATGCTGTAGAGTCTGTGCGTAAAGAGAAGAGTCATGCAATATAAGGGAACCAATACATTCTATGACTCATACGCACAGACTCTAACACAGGTTTTCAAAAGTTGACGTTTGACAATCCAAAGATAGCATTTGTAATTACAAACAATGGTGTTAATACAAGCAGGTGCGTACAATGCGAGGCGATCAATCATTGAGCAGATAGAAAAAACAGACGAAACGCTCCTTGGGTGGGGCCACCAAGGCGGACAGTAGCGGAAGCACGGAGGATAGTCTACGGTCAACCAATTTGATTGCTAGGCCAATGCTTTGACTACTAGAGTTAGACCAAGAAAAGTCTGCAGCGATTTTGATAGCCCACGCAGTGCAAGTGTTATTTATACGTCATAATTTCATAGAAGTTTGACGTTTAAAATGACACTTGCACTGCGTGGGCTATCTAAATCGCTACAGAGTTTTCTTGGTCCAACTCTAGATACATGACTAACATGACACATCACTCAATAAGCACTGCCCTTAGTAGAAGATTAATAAATTGATTTATTTGGGATCAAAATGAATCAATTTATTATTAAGGAATCAAATTGGTTGACTGTATAAACTGAGTGGATATTTTTTGGCATTTGACAGCTCATATACAGTGGCGATGTGCGCCTCCGTATTACGTTAACACAGGTTGTCAATAACTATATACTATATGTCATAATGAATCAAATTTTTGGCATTTTACAGCTGATGTAGCGGGCGATGTACACCTCCGTACATTATGCGTTAACATAGGTTGCCAATCCATAGATCACAAAACATGGCAACACTTCAAAACACTTCAAAACTTCAACATTTTAGTGTTTACATATTTCTTCTTCAATCAATTATTTGGCTCTAGGTACTTAAAACTAGTAAAGAAAGGACGCGTAGCACAACGTCGACTGTCAACTGTCTGATGTTGGCAGTGGCTAATGACACTGTGCCAGCAGGACAGCAATATAATTATGCACGTGCGACAGAGATAAGGACAGGCGGGTCAGTGTTCGAAATTCCTCGAGCTAAGCGTCTTCCATCTTCATCTTTCCCAAATCTTCCCGCTGGTCTCATGGCCCGACACAGCCTCTTGCTAAGCAGCAAGTCACCATGAACGGCCCACATCACAAGCATTGTTCCGTAAAACACACGTTTTTGTGCGCCTGGGAACCGGGCTAAGATACGTGAGATATTGTGCTTATGTACATGTATATGTTTATTTATCTGGGTATATAAGTAGTTGCGAACATGGACATAAATACAGTATGTATCAGAACGAAAGGCAAAGAAAGAGACCCATTAATGTTTAGGTCACAGGCAACTTTTACTATGAGACCAACCCCGAAAACGCGGAAAAAAAATTGACTCTTCAATAGGAAATTTCAACAGCAGACCAGCAAAATGTATGAAACATCCAATTTTTTTTCCGCGTTTTCGGGGTTGGTCCCATTGTAAAAGTTGCTCAGTATGACCTAAACATTAATAGGTCTCTTTTTTTGCTTTTCGTTCTGATACATACTGTATAAATACTAAGTATTTAAATTTTTAATACGTAATAAAATCGGATCGCTTACCACCTTGCGATTCGTCTGCCCAATTGGGTCAAACTCAAAACCATGTTCAAATCGTTCCTGTGGACTTACCTAAAAGTTAAGAGCTATAAAGGTTAATTTTCTTGTTTAACCCTTATCCACATGAAAAGGTAGGTACTCCTTTTGTTTGGAAAAGTATGATACTGCCTATATTGCCCACAGGAGAGAAAACTATGCATTCGGATGAACTCACAAGTTCCCTTAACTTAACCCTTAACTTTCGGGTATAACATGGTTTTGAGTTTCACATTTGAGGTGTGAGGATGTGAAGGCAAGTTTCACGTATACTTTAACCGTATTGACTTTACTGCATTTAATAGAGAAAACAACTTACTTACTTACCTACTTGGCTGGCGCGATGACCCATAATATCACTTGGCCTCCGACACACGAGCACGCCACTTTGCTCGGTCTAGAGCGGTATCCCGCCAGCTTTCGCCGTCGCCGAGCTCACGGAGATCTGCCTCCACTCTATCTGCCCAACGGTATTTAGGATGACCAACAGGACGGCGTCCAGGTGGTCGACCCAAGGACCCAAGTAGTTTTAACTGCCCGATCTTCACCTATCCTTTTGAGGCGGCCAAGCCAGCGGAGACGATGCGCTCTGGTCTCATCTATTAGATACAACAACAATGCAAAATTTTAAACTAAATTAAGATAACAATTTTTATTTATTTTCAGCAGGAGCAACCTACTCTGCCGCCCATCTACAGGGCGATATCAGACCACGCCGACAAGAATCTCCGGCAGCTACAGAAAATACCATCTCACAGTAATTACAAGGTATCTTATCTTATCTTATTTTACCTTATAATATTCGGGGGTCCTTACGGATACACTTCGACCCATAAGGAATTACAGAGTTTATCATTGCAGTTGGATATTAACATAATGGAAATAGTTATTTGTACAACAAGAGATCAAAGTTTGATATTTCTTCGAGTGCTTATTTTGAGTGCTGTGCAAGGGAAAGATTCTATAATAGATTCACGAGCGTAGCGAGTGAATCTAATTTAGAATCTTGAGCGTAGTAAGGGCCTCAAAAGCGCATGAGATGTAAATAACTTTGATCTCGTGTAGTACACAAAAAATTTCACCTGAGCAGTGAGAACATACCTATTAGACAACTTGAAAAATGTAATCCTTCTTCATCACTTAATATAATACCTGCACTCATGTTTTCTTGAGATATACAAACAATTAAGCTAAATTACCGCAATCGAACACAAAAACAAAACGTAATAATAAATTTCAGTAAAATAATAATATGGAAATAACGAACCTCAACTGACTCTCCTATATATTACAATACTTTTTGCAACTGACACTTCAATCGACAACTTTTTTTTGTAAAAAAAAACTTTGTAAGATACGGTCCGAATTGCGGATACGTACTATTATTTTGTCAACTATGGTAGAAATTCTTAAAAGTAAAATAATTAATTTTGCGTGATAATCTGTGTATTTTTTGAGTTCATTATTTTAATTGTACAATAAAATACCTAAAATATAGTATTTTATCAGTTTTTATCAAATCTTAAACTTTATTTTTGTTAATTAATTATTAAGAATTCATACTCGTACGTGGTTTGGAACGATGCGGTCTGAAGTTTTTCGGCGGTCTATTATAAACCGTCAATATACCGTTGAATGTCGTTTTAACTTTTTTTGTCTGTTTCTTTTTGCTAAAAGTATGAAAAGGACAGAGATAATGAACCCAAGTATTTCGAACTTGTATTAGACCCCGCATGTTGAAATGACATTTGACTATAAAGGTCACTTGAATGTCATTTTGTCTCACTCAGTGAGCAAAATCGCATTTTGCTCACTGTTTTTAAGAAGCAAAGTACCCTTGTTCGAGCTGCTGAGGTGAAAATATGTTTGCATAATTTGATGTATAACTATAGCTATGCCCCTACGTTTGACTTTTTCGAAGTTTTGATAATTGTAAAAATTAGGAGCGAAAAAAATCAAACGTAGCGGTATAGCTGTGGTTGATATACAACATACAACCAATTGTGTCAAAATATTTTAAAAAATGTTAATATCCAGAGAGGAAAATAAGGACTACTTTTGTATGAAATTTCGCGCGGGTCCTCCACTTGTCTTAAGTCGGTTAAAAACATGATAATTTTCAGATCAAGGAGCCGGATTACTCGAGACAATACGAAAGCAATAACGTGAACGATGATGACAATAATGATTATAATCAAGTAAGTGACAAATTCTACATTTTGGTAACAGTTATTTTGTTACTGATGGGCAAAGATCTCCTCTGTCAAGAAAGTATGGACCCTATCGGCTATAATGCCCGCGCTAATATAAGCACCTTTTAAATTTATTTGCAGATTTATGTAGGTTTCCTCGTGATAAGTATTTATAGTTATATTGTACATATAAGTTCCATAAAGCTCAGGGGTTACGACCAAGACCAGTGTTTTGCAATCAATATAATTGTCAAATAGAAATAACAAAAAGTTTTACATCAGTAGTAAAAGGCTCAAAAATAACACTTTATAGGTATCACAATAAAACATAGGAAAGCCTTTTATATTAGGCTGAATTCATAGTATTTCCTCCCATTTAATAATATCTCCTACCACAATCTTAATTAGACGTATCTTTGTCATATTTTTTGTAAAAAGATATATAGTAATTTAAATCATTCGTTATTTTCACACTTAACGATACTTATCGATAAACTAGGAGGTACGTGTCGAAACCATGGAATTAAAGGGAAACAAATTAAATCGCAAGGGAGTTTCTATATAGGTACCTACTATTTAGTATGGAACTGGAATTCTTCACTTAATCAACTAATTCTATATTAAATCATGATTTCATCGGTTCCAGGCTCAAAACTACGCGTTCTCCTACATAGTACGAGATCAGAAAACGGGCGATGACTTCTCCCATTCACAACACAGCAGCGGCTCGGCCACCAACGGGGAGTACCGGGTTCGACTCCCCGACGGGCGCATGCAAATCGTCTCATACACAGCTGATGAAAACGGATACAACGCTGATGTTAGATACGACGATGAAAAACATGGAAACATAGATTATAGAAATTATAACAACAATCATAAATCCAATCATGATTATGTCAGCAATCAAAAACCTACTGTAAATAGTGATTATATAAATTATAACAATCAAGATCAAACACATAATTATGCAAACAATCAGAGACATTATGATAGTAAAAATGATTTCGACAGGAATTATATTGATAATTATATTAACAATGTAGATTATAACGCTCATTATGATGTTAATAATGTTAAAAGAGTGAATGATATAGATAATAATTATAGGGTAGATACAAAACCAGTGACAGAAAATCATGCATCTAAAGAGGATTATCAATATAATGATCCACAATCTAAAGAGTATTACGGTAATGATTATTCATTAGAATATGATGATAAGTATAACAACTACGATCCTCATAAAAGCAAATTCATTGCTTTTTCTGGACCCAAAAATCCCAAATTTGTACCTAAAAAGACTTACAGCACAGCCTCTACAGTTGTACCTTCATATGAAGAATTGAAACCACTTTTCATTCAAAAAAAGCCATTTAAATCACCGTCAAATAATGAGTATTTATACTCGAAAATACCAATTGAAATTAGCGTACCTTCGACAACACCTAGTCCATACTTCGACGCAACTACTGAAAGAGTAGTAATAATAGGTACAACGAAACCTAATTTTTACACAAATATCAGGAGTAGTATAGGTCCAAGTTTTATACCTGTTACTCCTGTTCCAAAATACGCGAGTCCAGTAGTGACAACGCCTAAAGGCTTTCTAGCGTCTACGATTGCTTCTTTTGTGAATTTGAAGAAGAATATTGACTTTTCGGGAGCGAAACCAGTTTTGACTAATACTTTTATTGATAAGATTAATAGGTATTTAAGTTATAAGTAACTAAGCATTTGAAATAAGTACCTATGTTAAGAGTTAAGGTGACAGTCCATTTCCAACGACAGCAGCACTACCATTTATTTTACTATGGAAATTGACAATAACACCGACGCGTTCGTATACTAGTAGTGCAGCTGCAGTCAGAAATGGAAAGTTACCCTTTAACTAAAAAGTATTTATACTTAGTTTTTTACAAAAATACTTGATGGTTTTTACCACTGAAGCTTTCAGTATTACCAAATAAAAATGATTAAACAATGTCATCAAAAAATATAAGTTACCATTTTCTAAGTCTATATTTTATACTGTAAATAAATTATAACTATGTTAAGAGATAAAATAAAATGAATGAAGAAAACATTTTTGTCATTTACCCACCTGTGTCAAAAGGTAAAATATTGATGGCATTTGTTTTACAAGGGGGCAAAGTAAAGTTGTCGTTTAACTCCTCGCGCTGTATTGATATGATACCCGAGTAAACGAAAAATTCCAAAATGGAACCACGAGCATAGTGGTTAGAAAAGTGGAATCTTGAGCGAGGGTTTCAACTTTCAAGACACGAGAGTTAAACAAACTACCAATTGAAACGAATAATTTTTCACCACCAACGCAATTCAAATATTAGCTATAAAACATTGCAAACCAAACCCAAATGATCGCTTTTAAATCAATTAAAATCATCATTATAATAGTTTATTCTAACAGCCAACATGTGACTGGAAACAACTATAATTTGCAGATTACCGCTCTGGGGTCATCCATTAATTACGTCACACGTTTAGGGGGAGGGAGGAGTCAAGAAAATGTGACATGTTGTGACAAGGGGGAGGAGGAAACTAGTAGTCACAAACATTGTGATGTCACTTTAACTTCATCAGTAACCGAAAATTAATTTATATTTTTTTATTCGCTGTACAGTTAAATAATGAGTTTTTGGAAGTAATTTTCGTTCCTAATTGGTTTTGTGTTATAAAATTACTAATATTTCTTTTACCAAAAATATTTTTTCATTCAAAAAAATAATGCCGAGTTACTATTACCGATTTCGTTGAAAACAAAATTGCCTAAAATGTGACGTCACCCCAGGTGGGGAGGGATTTGCAAAATGTGACCAAGTGTGACAAAGAGGGGGGGAGGGGTCAAAAAACCTAGAAATTCGTGTGACGTAATTAATGGATGATCCCTCTTGTGGATAAAATGCAACTTTATAATTTTTTAGGAAATAGCCTTTACAAGACTGAGTGGTGATAAATTTTTTAAATGGCTGTAATTGAATAGTTTTTAATTCAAGATATATTATAGATATTAATACTAAAAAGTTAGTAAAGTTCTCCCCGTTACGTCGTGAGGCACGAAGCTCTATCTCAGATAAGACGCGGCTGTCGATTATTGCCTACGATTCTTTAGAGCTGCCCCTGTATCGATAACTTAATAATACAGGGTCATTTTTGATCCGTTAGATATATTTGAATATGTCATTAAACTTAGATCAGCAGTACAGTCAGCAACAGAAGTTGCTAAGCGGGCGAAGTGTTCAAAATTGTCTTGACACGCTCTTATTCTCTTAACAATAAAGTCACGTCAAGATCATTTTGAACACCTCGCCCGCTTAGCGACTTCTGATGCTGTAAATTCCATGTTGACGTGTAAAAGTGCCCTTGTGGCCTATTTGCTGAATAAATGTTGATGTTTGATGTTATGTGCGCCGTCGGACTACAAATTCACGCACGTCTGTGACAGCACAATATGCCACTATTTGCGTTCGATGATTTGAAGCATGTCCCCTCTCTACTGCTGCATCTCGTGTACTGCTGATGTCGCTTTTTAGTCCGTACGTCAGGAGGAAAAAACGGAACCCTTATAGGATCACTCGTGCGTCTGTCTGTCTGTTCAACCCCCCCCCCCCCCCCCCCCCCCCTTATACAATTTTGAAAAACATACACACGTACGGAACCCTTGGAACGCGAGTCCGACTCGCACTTGACCGGTTTTTTAGTATTCCTGGGACAGTGTTTTTATTTTTACCAACAAAGTAAATATCGATATCGATAGTTTGCATGTCCCGTCCCTACTGCTGCATCTCGTGTACTGCTGAGTCTGCTGGCCGCGAGCCAACGACGGTAGTAGCGGGACAGTGTGTTTTTTCAACAAAGGTTTTATAATCAACTAGCCGTGATAATGGTAGTATAACGATGTTATGCTTGTTTTGTAGCATTATGAAAGTAGAGTCAGACCAAGATAAGTCTGCAACGATTTTGATAGTACACAGTGCAAGTGTTATTTTAAACGTCAAAATTCTACGTATAAATCATCATCATCTCTTGTCCTGGCCGGTTTCGGCCACGGTTACTGGGTTTGTAATAGTTTGTAACATTACGATACAAGTGCGATAAGTAGTGTGTAAAATGAAACACGACCGAAGGGAGTGTTTTAAATCGACACGAGTTGCGAATTACCTTTTCGCACGTATACATATTGTACAACGTTTTACAGTACATATGGCCCTTTAAATTTTCGACATATGCACGTATTGTGCCATTTACCGCACTAGGGCCCATATGTACTGTAGTCGTTTTAAAATGTTTTCACCACAGCAACTCGTTAAGGCTGTATTTATTCTTTAAAAAAACTTATGAAAAAGGTTCGAATCCCTGTAAGGGCATTTATTTGTGTGATGAACACATTATATATTTCACATGAATTTGAGGCATGGGTGTTTTCTATGTATTGTATAAGTATGTACGAGTATTTGTGCTATTCGTATGTGTATGTATATTGTCCCCTAGTCTACCCATAGTACAAGCTTTGCTTAGTTTGGGGCTAGGAGGTTATGTGTAAGATTGTCCCCAAATATTAAAAAATATATATAATATTGAGCTTCGTTGTACCAGATATTATTGCAGACTACAAATTGGAATAAAACGAATATACCCCCAAATCATATACAGCCCATCTTGAGCATATTCCGAATTACGTAGTCCGCATACGAACTAAGCTGTCCAAGTTATCTACAGGATGTTTAAAATTGTGAGTCAGAATAGACTTAATTTTACTGATCGAACAAAAGCGAAGATATTCCTTTTTATCTTGGACATAAATGCTTTCGTATATATATCCTTTTCCGTTGTTCTCCTCTAAAAGTCGTACCTATTTTAGAGTCAGACCAAGACAAGTCTGCAACGATTTTGATAGCCCACGCAGTGCAAGTGTTATTTTAAACGTCAAACTTCTATGAAATTATTACGTATTTAAAATAACATTTGCACTGCTATCAAAATCGTTGCAGACTTGTCTTGGTCTGACTCTAATAAGACTCAAGCAGATTTAATACATAATTTTATATAAAACTTGAGGGAGTCGTTTTAACATGTTTTAACCAGAGCACCTCGTAAATGCTGTCTTTATTCTTTAAAAAAACTTATGAAAAGGTTGCATGTTACCAACAAGAGTGATAAAGTAATCTGATTTTAAGCGTCAAGTTTTTGAGTTGACATCTTATTGAAAGATTAATGTGGCTTGACACATTATTGCTTAACAGCATCCTTTACAAGGGTTATGTAGCATAATTTCTAAAATCAAATTTCCTAAGTACGAAATTCCTAAAGACAGAACATCGAAAATCTAAATGTCTAATGTACGAAATTCCTAAAGATGCATGTCCTACGGTTAATCAACCTATATTTTAAATGTCTAAAGTACAATACTGGTAGTGCACGAAAATACTAACGACCTTTTTTCCTACGTTCAGTTGACCTAAGTTTAAAATGTATAAATTGCAAAATTTCTAACGACATTTGTATAAATTGCGAAATTTCAAACTTTCTTTTCAAAAAACATTTCCTTTACAACTTAACTAGACGGAGCCCCGCTTCGCGCGGCTCCTATTTCTGGGCGGTTTGCCCTTCGGCTGAAGCTACCTAACGAACCTAACCTTCCTACCTCCCTACGCTTTTTCCCCCAAAGTGTACTGTTTTCACGGATGTCACACTAAACTAAATGAATAGGTAGGTAGGTTAGGTTCGTTAGGTAGCTTCAGATGCCCGAAGGGCAAACCGACCAGAAATAGGAGCCCCGCGTAGCGGGACTCCGTCAAATCAGGGTAAAAAGGAAATATTCCCGGAAATATTGATTTTCAATATATTGTCATTAGGCTTTTTGAACGTAGCTATTTTAAGCACTAGACATATTGACTTTCAAAGTATTGTCCTTAGGCATTTTGTACAAAGGAATATTGATTTTCGAAAATGAGATCGTTCGATTAAAAGTGTATTAGGACATGCATCTTTAGGAATTTCGTACATTAGACATTTTGATTTTCGATGTTCTGTCTTAAGGAATTTCGTACTTAGGAAATTTGATTTTAGAAATTATGCTATATAACCTTTACAAGTGTTGAGTTGTTTTCTTATGTTGTCTGGGTGAATTGACTTTTAAGTGATGATCTTGAATGATAAATACTTATTAGCGTTCATTTGGATTCGATTTGTAATATAATATTTAAACTTTTCGCGTTTTGAACATATATTACGTATTAACTCACATTAGTATTAGACAGGTCTATCGCGAAGTTATTTTATTACCTTTATTTACCGATGTTTCGACACAGGTACGTATCACTGGAAAGTGGAAACGTCGGTAAATAAAGACAGGTAATAAAATAAATTAATATTTTCCTCGCGTTTGTATGGTGACAAATTTTATGTCCCACTCAGTAGCAAAAGCAAAGTTTGTTTTAAGGATGACTCACGTTAGACCGGGCCGTGTCCGGGCCGGAGCTTCTGGCGCTTACTTTTCTATGACATGACAGGCGATCACGTGATGCTTTCCATAGAAAACGATGCGCCGGAAGCTCCGGCCCGGACACGGCCCGGTCTAACGTGAGTCATCCTTTAATCGTCATGATTAAAATCCCAATATCCTCTTAATATCGCACGATGAAAAAGAGTTGGTTCTGGCGGTCGGTATAAATATTATTGAGCGCTTCGTTATACAAGATATTATTGCAGACTGTACAAATAGGAATAGAACGAATATATCCCCAAATCATATACAGCCCATCTTGAGCATATTCCGAATTACGTAGCCCGCTCACGAACTAAGCTGTCCAAGTTATCTACAGGATGTTTAAAATGGTGAGTCAGAATAGACTTAATTTTACTGATCGAACAAAAGCGAAGATATTCCTTTCTAGCTTGGACATAAATGTTTCGTATATATATCCTTTTCCGTTGTTCTCCTCTAAAAGTCGTACCTATTTTTCAAACGATTCACGTGAAATTTGGTGAGCAGGTTTGATACTTACATAGATATTAATGTCTATAGACAGGTTTTGTAACTTGTTAAAAATGGCGGAACCATGGGGATTCGCGAGGTCTAGCTCGCAGAGCCATACGTCTATGGTCTGTTTTAGTTTCATACTAAAATAACAGTTAATTACCTACTAAAACAGTTTACTACATGCCTGATGACTTGTGGGCTAAAATAGCAAGCGATTCGGTCCCACAAAATCGAACCCGGGGACACGGCAAATCTAGACCACGTTGGCGAGATGACTTCGACGTCTTTGATAGGAACTAGTAGGAGACGAGTCAAGACCGGGATACGACACTAGACTCATACTAATATGTTAATGTAACCAAACTAAACTGCAAACTATTATGTAACCTAAACTCAACACACAATAAATATTTCATTTCATAAATCCTATAATAAATAAGTTTTCGGCAAAAAATTAATTTTTGGTACAAGCTTTTATCGCTGACTGTACTTTTCTTACGACAGACAACTAATACTCATCGAGACAATTCTAAAAACCCCTAACACAATTAGGTTACGTTGTTTCATCACAGAGTTCCTATGGCCACCTCCTGTCTCCATCATCAGATCGGCTCGATGGTACCATAATATTGCATTGTCATCCGATTTATACATGCATGCAAAATTTCAGCTCAATCGGAAACCGGGAAGTGGATTAAATTTAACTTGCAAGATTTGATTACACACAGACAGACAGACAGACAGACAACGGTCAGGTGAAACTAAATAAAAGCTTGTAATAAATAAAAGCTTGTAAAATATGAATAGTAATAATTGAATTTATTTTACTTCAGGATCGTTCTTGGCGCATCCTGTACAGTGGTGCTGTAGGTATACATGCAGCAAATTGCAGTTGCACCGACTTTGATCTAAGTTGGCCGGACTCGCGAGCCGAGCTAAATATCCTAAACTAATGTGGGACACATTGTATGTTAAAACACCCAACATATCATCTAGCCGCCCATACGTCAAACCTTGCCAAGCAAAATGAAATTTTATTTTGTCAACACAAAGTTCACATTAGAATGGAACAGGAGACCTTTTTATAGGTCTCTGGGCGGCTAGAGGATATAAGTAATGACGAATCCGACTTAAATGTATAAAGCACTAGTATAACTATGAAGCGCTGGTGGCCTAGCGGTAGAAGCGTGCGACTTTCAATCCAGAGGTCGCGGCAGTGGCGCATCAAACATCAAACATCAACATCTATTCAGCAAATAGGCCACAAGCCACAAGGGCACTTTTACATGTCAACATTGAATTTACATACAAGCAAAAAACATAATAACAATTCATCAACAATTTTATAAAATACAACTAACAATTCAAACTAACGTATTACAATTACTTAGAGATGTATATGGTATCTTAATGTCGAATTACATAAAAAACCTTTCATATTAATATTAAAAAAAAATACAGATACAAAAAAATCTATCTATGCATTCTAGGCATTTGCTCTAAGGCCTAGTAGGCCCAGGCCTAGGGCGGTCTTAGGGATTAGTTGCCAAGCGGACCCCAGGGTCCCATAAGCCGTGACAAAAAGCCGGGATTTTTCACATAGCTTGGATACGGTGACAGCTGTCATATTTTTTTTGTGACCTATATTACGCATTAAAATGTAGAACATAATCCAATTAAAATGACTGTACTTACCAGAATCTTCATTTCCTCTTGATTCTTAATCTGTGCTGTCCGTCCGTCCGTCTGTCCGTATGTCCGTCACCGGCTCCTGAAGGCTAACTTGCTCTACAAAAACGTTAGGAATATGCAGTTTTACACACCACTTCAACAATTTACAGCCACTTTGAGTTTAGAAGTTAAAAGTAAGACAGCCATCGTCTTTACTAACATGAAAAATCTTTAGGAGGTCGGACCTCGGATCGGAGCCTTGGGTTCACAATAAGGTCTATAAAAACCGGACAAGTGCGAGTCGGAGTCGCCCACCGAGGGTTCCGTACTTTTTAGTATTTGTTGTTATAGCGACAACAGAAATACATCATCTGTGAAAATTTCAACTGTCTGTAGCTATCACGGTTCGTGAGATACAGCCTGGTAACAGACGGACGGACGGACGGTAATTCAATAAGTAATTATCTAAATAACTACTACTATTACTACTAAGTTACAATTATTAATATTAAGTATAACGAGCCATTTTTAATTTCAAGTCACGTTTTCGCTAAAGGCAAGTGGCTATTCTACTTTTCAAAATGGCCGCCCGTGCATATAACCGTTATTTCTTATAAGACAAGGCATCGTTATGCGAATTAACTCTTTCTTATAATGGTATGATTAAACTTTATGTTATTAAAGTTTTTTAAACTATGTAGGTAAGAAACAGTTCGTTGCAGAGATAGTTAACCCTCCCGCAAACCAATTTCTGTAAATAAGGTGTTTTTTTAAGCTGAGTATTTATTTCTTTCACAGGGATCTTAGGAACCTAATACTAATACTACCTAATATACGTAAGCCAAAATAACCCGAGAGTGTTTCTAGGTTCGAATCCCAGTGATTTATTCGACTTACTAATAGATGGATATTATTGATATATTCAATCTTACGTGTTTACTTACCTGCGTACACATATCTACACGTTACTTCTGCGTATATAAAGGGCATGTACTCAGTGGCGGATTTGCACTAGGTATTTGCAGTCTTTGTCGCCCTAGGCCCCAGGCCCTGTAGCCGCCCCTTTCTCAGCACTCATCATAGTGACTACATTTTGAGTTATTTCTTGTTATCTCTTCTTCCTCGCGTTATCCCGGCATTTTGCCACGGCTCATGGGAGCCTGGGGTCCGCTTGACAACTAATCCCAAGAATTGACGTAGGCACTAGTTTTTACTACGAAAGCTACTGCCATCTGACCTTCCAACCCAGAGGGGAAATTAGGCCTTATTGGGATTAGTCCCGTTTCCCCACGATGTTTTCCTACATCGAAAAGCGACTGGTAAATGTCAAATGATATTTCGTACATAAGTTCCGAAAAACTCATTGGTACAGGTTTAAACCCGCGACCTTCGGATTGCAGGTCGCACGCTCTTACCGCTAGGCCACCAGCGCTTGAGTTATTTCTTGTTATCATCCGCGAATTTTTAGTCACAATTTGCCGCCTCAAATATCTTCCCGCCCTAGGCCCGGGCCTACTTGGCCTTAGGGCAAATCCGCCACTGTATGTACTTTTAGTTTTATTCTAAACTAAATTTACAAATAACTGGTTCAGATGTTAAAAGAGAGAAAATATGTATTAAGTTCACTCTACATCTATTTAAATTAAAGCATAGGCAAGCATAGAGAGTTGAGAGAGGGAGACGCAGCTACCTGATAGAAAGGGAATACAATAGTGTAGGTATATACCTTTTTCACCATTAAAATCCTTTCCATCTGGTTACAATAAACTGGTTGGAATATGGATGTCGTAGCCAAATCTAAAAATTGATCATTCATGAAATGCCATTTTAGAATTATCAAATGATGAATTATGATGTGGTTACGTTGGGTTTGACTTTTTCATGGTGTAGAAAACACATTATTTCATGAAATCATTGCCACAATGAAACGATGAATTGTAAGATCTGGCCACGGCATGGACATAAAATACTATTCAATCATAAAATCAGCTCCTGACAAAATCCTCATAGCAATAACGCCGTCCTGAGAATTCGCCCGCGGGCCGCGTCAAAATCGTAATTAACTAAAACAAATGAACCGATCCGGAACAAGCTAGAACTTTGATCCGTTTACGTTTACATCGGTACACGGCAGATCGATAATCACTAATCATCAACAAATTTACGAGTAACGCGAATTTGGAGAGGTTAGAGGTTTAAATTAAATTGTTACTTTGAGGAACCTATAGGGTAATTGCGTCAGTTTACCTTCCAGTGTCAGTTTCCGTCCACTTGACGGATTAGCAAGTAATACATTTCATTTTTAATTTGCTACTTGCGAAATATATTTTTTTATGTAGATAGATAAATTGTTTAGATATTAAGGCTTGCAATAAGTCCAAATTTGTGCAGCAATGAAGGTTTATATTCAAATTTCGTCAGGTGGACGAAAACTAGCGCAATGACCCTATTGACCGTGCGCCTGATTCCAGTTTAACTGTAATGTAACTTTAAATGGAACGAGTTTAAATACGATAGCATCTTCCAAATTCCAAACTAAAAGTCATACGAACCCGCCGCTAAAAAGCCGCTCCCATACAATCGAACTTACGCTCTCAATGGGGTTGGCCGGTCGAAGTATTTAGCAGATGGCGCCATCATAGCTTGCCCTGTCAATCCCTAGAATTATGTCAAATTTTTGTTTTTTTAATGGCCTGGATGCCAGCCCTTTAAGCCAAATCTCATAGAAAAAGGGGCAAGCTGTGATGGCGATCTATGCAAACTGTTGACAGTTGCAAACCCCATTAAAACGACATGCTTAAATTCAAAATTACACGAATGAACATTATTAGAAAATTGGCATGAACATTTATGTAAAATACACGTACGTAGTTTGGTACCATTAAGTAATACTCATATTTAAATACACAAACGGGTCTACCGCGATATACCTACTTTCATTGTTTTTACCTGAAATTCCGACGTCTTTCCGTGACCACGGCAGTGCAAGGTGCAACTCAGCTGATACGTCGGAATTTAAGGTAAAAACATGAAAGTATATCGTGGTAGACCCGTTTGTGTAATTTGTGTACAAAACGCGACAGGTTAAAGTGTTATAATAAGTAATACCTACTTACTTATTTACTAAAGAAGAGCGATAGAATTGGATAGAAGTTTTATAAACCAATTTGTCAGTAAGTAGGAACAAAAAAAACTATACTCATCCTTTTCTTTTGGGTGCCAGTACTAGTGTAAGACAAAGATAGTATGATTCTCTCTATCTATGTTTGAAATTAGACAGTCCTTTGACACACTATAATTATAATTATATATGACCGAGGGGCATGGATGGGTTTTGTACAGGATGGCGGGTGGGCGTAGTATCTCAATGTATTACTTCACAGCTAACTCAGTATGCTACCAGTGCATGAAATAAACTTTCGGGCTTGTTAACCATACTAGTGCCTACTAAAATATCTAGTCGCTATTGGGATGTATTTGGATTGCACTTAAATAAAAGGATCGCATAAAATCGTTCAAGTCTTTATTCAAGTCAAGCTAGGCCGGCTCCAACCGTACACCTATGACCCGAGAAGATTTAATTCCTTCTCAATTGGAGAAGGGTATCCCAATATGGGACCGGCAACAAACTCGGCGGGACACATCTTTCAAAACAACACTTCTTCTCTTTATTTTACAAAGGTAAGCTTCTAATCACACGTAAGAAATCAAAATAACACTTGGAATAAAACACTTAGCTAAATGGTTAAAGAACGTTGGATTCTATAAGCTTTCAGAATAATCCTTCAGGTATAAGCCTTCAGGAACGTCGCGAATTAGGCACGAGGTTGGCTAACGTCCGATCTCTAGCGCGGCTTGATCAATTCTGCTCGAGGAGCGTCCCCGCTCCCGCCTTTAAATCAAGTAGGCAAACCTGCTCGACCGGTCTACCAACATAACGACAAAAATGCCAACTCGTGCCTACGTTCACCCAAGAGAAACCTCTTGACGTTCCAAAGCCTTCTACTTGTCATCTTAGTTCAACAATACGCCAATAGAGGGCGTTACTCTCTACGCAACATTATGAATTTCGTTACAACTAAGTAGACGTAGCCAAACATTGCTAATCGACTTTATACAGGCGTCTAAAACTATGAACTATAACGCTGCAATACGTCCTTCTGGAGTCACGCTCCGACATATACATACAAAACTTCATGTTTATATGACAGGTCTCACAGGTAATTAAGGTGTAAGGTGGTCGCCGTACGTGCGTTAAGGACGCAGCTCTGCTATAAGCTAGAGAGAGAAAGAGATAGTCGCGGTCGCGGTCGGGTCGCGGTGCGGTGCGGTAGTCTGCTACGGCTTTTACAACACCTTATAAGTTTTCTAAAGCCGTTGCAACAATAAAGTTGCCGCTTTTTTCTACTGACGGAAATAGTTTAAAACTAACTATAGCGTTAAATGTGAAATGAAATAAAATCACGCCAATTTAGTATGCTAATCGTGAGAGAGTATTAGACTAACAAAAAACATTGCCCGTACCTTTAAGTCCTAACGGGCTATTTTTAGAACAAAGTTTCAGTAATTACGGCCTAGCGTCTTATCTTCTAATTAGTTTTGGACCCCATTCCTGGATCAGAAATTTTAAATTGGATTGGTTCTAGATTTTTATCATAGATTTAGGCAGACGTTATCCCTTGAACGTAGAAAAAAAACAACGGGTTGCACTCCGGGAGTGCCGACAGAAGTGAAAACTCAATGACTAGTCCAAAATGTCTGCAGCACTATGTATAATTGACCCATCCTCCTTTCTATTGAAAAACTTTAGTTCCGAAATTGCTGGTCAGTGAGCTTGTTTAAAATTCGAAATTCAAATTTGTAGCGTTAATTGTTTAAAATTCGAATAGAAATTGTAAAGTTACCTTGCAGACCTCGCATCTAAATATATTTGGTCATGATATTTTGAGTTTTATTCACCAGTACTAGAGTTCACTTTTATTAGCGATTTCATCAAAATGTAGCTTTATTGAATTATATTTGAGTGATATAAAGTTAGAATGTAACTGTGAGATCCTCGTATTTCAACCCGTACAAGATTAGAACCTTTTTCATGTAATGTCATTGAGTTTTTCTTTATTGATTTAAATGCCATCTAAATGAGTGGCCATCTAAACGTTACGGTCACGTGATCGCCTTACGCTGTCTCGAGTTTATCATTTTTTCCCCACCTCAAAAAGTGCCCAGCGCCGCTAAAGAAGTTTTCACTTCAAAAATTCACAAGTAATTTTTTTATTAGGTCTTTAATGGCCTGTACAAAGTCTACAAACGTCACTAATCGCATCCGATGTAGACATTGGGGCATTGGATCATAGAGAAATATAAGAAAGAGTGGTAACTCAATAGGTACATCAGTTTTCTTACCAAAACGGGAGTTGTTTCGTAGTCGACATCTAGCATCAAGTAGCGGAATTTATCAGTACTGTTAGTTGACAATAGACGCGACGAACAAAAACTCTAAAGCTCAACTATTTTCAGCTATATAATAAAACCGGATTAACGGGAACTCTATTTTCAACTCCTGCTTGTAATATTAGTTGTAAATTGATTTATAGTTGGTCAAGCAGATCTTGTCAGTAGAAAAAGGCGGCAAAAATTAAAAATGTAGGCGCGAAGGGATATCGTCTCATAGAAAATTTGAATTTCGCGCCTTTTTCTACTGACAAGATTTGCTTGACCATCTATAGCAGTACATTTTTCGTCAGTAGCGACACTTGTGACATTGTGTCAAGTACGCGGTACTGATAATTCTACTACTTGGCGTTAGATATCGACTACGAAATAACTCGCGTTTTGGTAAGAAAACTGATGTATGGAATTACCACACTTTCTTTACTTATATTTCTCTATGATTTGATCGACTGATTGAACACATTGTTCCTACTTAGCCGGAATCTAATACTAATATCGCATGTCGTTTTCATTTGTTGCACCGTATGTACTGCCCTGCTAATAAGCTATAAGCCAAATAGCGCTATTATATACAAAAGAAAATTCATTGCTAAGTTTCTATTACTGAGAATTCCATTTTCAAAATCATTTGTTTTTGAAATAGCGCTATTCGGCTTAGGAGGGCAGTGTAGAAGTCTTAAGGAGTGTGCAAACCATACCGATATTGTAGTTTTAGACGATTGCAGCGACATGTAATTTATTTTTGCAAGTTATATCTTATATCCTCTCAGTAGTTGGGAACGTATCAAAATCACATACAATTATCAGTGAAGTCTATATTCCCATTATCTAACAGCCAAATTTCAACTCAAACAGACGTGTGGCTCTGGCTCTATTACCTACCAGGCCAATTCTAGTTTTAGTTATTCGATGTGTTTCCGATATGATATTGATTTATTAGTGTGTGTGTGTGTGTGTGTGTGTGTGTGTGTGTGTGTGTGTGTGTGTGTGTGTGTGTGTGTGTGTGTGTTTAGTATTTCTTCAACAAAATGTAACTTTAGACACTGACAGTTCATTATCATATCGGAAACAGATCGAATAACTGCAACTTCGAATTGGTCTATACGTCAATGACAGCCGGAAACAAACAGATGCTAACATCGAATTGTATTTCTATGTAATTACCATGCCTTTGTCCCGCGCAATTGCGAATTCGACAAATTAAGTAATAGAGAACGTTTATTACTGATTGGGTGTGTGCGCGACAGTGGTGCTTGCTTAGCGGCTATGAATATTAATATTGTTATACGGCCTGATAGTAAGTAATTGCTGTCGCTCATATAACACATTTTATACTTAAAGAACAATTTACCGCTTCGGGCAAGAGTGGCAAGACTCGAACTTGCGACCTTTTGGAACTTCGGTCCGATCGCTCTTAACCAACTAAGCTACCGAAGCTTACCAGAAACATGCTAATCTTTCCATTCCTTCTTTTTAGGGTTCCGTACCCAAAGGGTAAAACGGGACCCTATTACTAAAACTCCGCTATCCGTCTGTCCGTCCGTCCGTCCGTCTATCACCAGGCTGTATCTCACGGACCGTGATAGTTAGACAGTTGAAATTTTCACAGATGATGTATAATCTGTTGCCGGTATAACAACAAATACTAAAAAGTACGAAACCCTCGGTGGGCGAGTCCGACTCGCACTTGGCCGTTTTTTTCTTTTACACGCCTCATAAGAGTCATAAGAGTCATAAGGGAAATACTTCTACAGACACAGTCGACTTGCCATACTACAAATACAGAGCTCAGACAGTGAGAATCTATACATATTATTATCTATTCTGTGGGAGGGACGTGTGCGGTGGGTATCGAACGCGGCAATTATGCAAACTGTCTGCCGTCGCTTATTTGTCGAGTGTTTTCTTGAGTGCCTAGGGGTGGCTGTGTCGATATCGCTCTAATTAGATGTTATCGGTATTTTCAATTCAAGGTGCCTGACAAAGCCTGCGTTGCGGATGTAAAATTATAGTTACTGATTCAAGATGTAATGTAAGTTAAATGGATTTAAGAATTATAGTCTGTGAAGCCATTTCCGTCAGTAGAAAAAAGCGGCAAATTAAAAAAAAAGTAGGCGCGAAGGGTAATCGTCCCATAGAAAATTTGAATTTTGTGCCTTTTGCTACTGACAAACATCTTTGACCAGCTATAACAAATATTTTACACAGTGATTTACACCGCCTCATTCTTTAGGAGCTGATTTGATGCTTTAGATGAGATGCTATGAGGGAATTTAATGCTATATAAGTTTAAATGTATACCTATTAGCTAGTTAAGATAGGCTAATTATAATTTTAGTGTAAGATCAATATTTTGCATCCCTTATTGTGGCAGACTGACATGACCAGTATTGTATCTGTGTATATTAGCAAAATCAATAAATTGAAATTATAGAAAAACAGCGCTTCAAAGAGTGCCCCGGATTTGTAACCATGGCAACCCAGTCATCGAGACTGTGACTGTGATTCACTTTTATCAATTCCAAAGCCGCATTTTTAAAACTATAAGTTACAAAAAGTAGTAAAATCGAACCAAACTAACTCTGTATTGCATTTGCACTGACAACGTGTGGCAATGTCATCATTAATGTGAAAATATGACAGTTATAATGACACTCGACACTCCCTCACTTTATTCTGTTCAATTCGGCGTAAACTTATAAAGTTAGCTTAGAGGGACTCTAATCGCCTGTCGCTATTTCTCAAGTGCTTGTCGAAGGCTTTTTTGTCACCCGTTGACGTTGACATGTAACTTTATAAAATGGGTTCAGATATCGATAGAATCCCATCTCTACAGTTCGATGGGGCCGCATCGGAACGGCCGCTGTTCTAAGACTCGTTATCTCATCTCATTGTGATCGCGCTCGCTTGTTTCTCTTAACAAGATCCATGAATAACTTCCTTAGACGCGTATCCTATTCAATCATGTTTCTTTATGTTGCGCCTTATTCCAAGTAGATACAGTTAAAATTGCAATGTTGTTAACAGGACGTATTCTTCCAGGAATACATTTTTCGTTATAATTGGAATAAAATGGAACAAGTGATCATTTTAATTAGGATAGGAATAATAGGTACACAGACCGTTGGTACTTGGCATTTATTGCCGAAGTTGTAAAAACAATGGCAAAACGAAACCTAATAAATGAAATGGCAAATGTAATGATTTATCAATACAACTGACAATGCCGTAGCTATAGTAAAATAGAATACAACTCATGTTAACTTGTAACTTACTTTGTGCATTTCCGACTGACCAATGATTTCTCACATATCGTTTGACAGATCGCAATGATAAATTGTAGTCATCTGTAAACCGCTTGAAACCGCTTAAGTCGTGTCAAGACTGCCAACATTATTGATTTAATCGATCAGGCCATCCCATCCATACTTATTATGGTTACGTTATCTGTGGTAAACTCAATTTTGACGTTTGAGACACGCAAAACTTTCAATTTTAAAATACATTTTAAATGAAAATATGCCGGTTTTCAGACGTTATGAGTGATCACAAGTATTAATCTAGTTATAAATAACTTACTAGTTGAACATTATTATGGCTGCAGCTATTGTGAATAGTGTAAACGAGCTGCAACGAAACCCGTTAAAGTTATACATACAAGACATCTTTCGGGCCTCAAGAACTGAGCAAAACAAGTATATATACGAAATTTTCGGCTTAAAATTCAAGAATGTGATGCTACATGGCGTTGTGACTGCTGTTTATAATACTAATGCTTCAAAAACGGCCACTAACTTCGATTTAACCGACCCGACAGGCTGCGTTTCAGTGTATTATGATAGCACAAAGAATAATTTGAATATACCTTTGCCGTCATATAAAAAGTTGATACAAAACTTCGCAGATGCTTCGAGAAGGGGAGACGATAATACTATGGTTATGGGTAGATTGATAAATAGCATAGAGAAGAAAAAAACTAGTCCATTATTTTTTTCAACAGGAGACTGTATAAGTGTTGTCGGTGATATTTTTGTTGAAGATTTAAAGAACACTAGAATGATTTCAGCGTATGAATGTAGATTAACTTCCATGGAACGGGATCTAGTGTGGTTAGAAGAACTTAGGTATTTGTATGAGAAGTTTTATTTGTGGAAAAATGAATAAAAGTGTTTGTATGAAAATGTATTTCATTTATATATAACTGACATTTTACTTGTATTGCTACTGGATCATGTAAACAAACCCCAAATCTAACTGTCGCCACAGAATAAGTAATAGTACTATGGTACAGCAAGGAAACTTCCTACAAAACCAAAGTTTGACAGCGGTTCAGGGTCGAATCATGCAGTCCCTTTCTTCTTTAAGCTATTTAAGGTTGTTAACATTCAAGTAATTATCTTATCTGTGATCGTACACGCAAAGGGATGTCAAGTTTTGTCAACCCTAATAAGGTAATAGCTGCTTGGAGCAATGCTGAGCCGAATAGAGCTGAAAATGCCCAAAAGGAAGAGTTTTGCACAGCTGCTGTCGCTGCAACAATCAACTAAGATGCTGTGGCCAATGATGATAATAAAGTATCTACCATCGGGAACCCTATTTTCACCGTTGGTTGGTTATGCTAGAACCTCTAGCATTCCACGGTCCCAATACTAGTACAAATAACCTCCAATTAAATTTAAATCATTACCTATTAAATGGAAGAGATTTACTTTTATTTTGTTACAATAAAATTATATTTATTAAAACTAAACAAATTCAATTAAATTTTCTCATACTAATAGATCCATTTTTTTTTTCTGTATGGTGGGCGCCAGTGGAGGTAAAAATCTACTTAATTTTATAGAACAAAACTTTCTGCCACCCTTTAATGATTTCACAAATATATAAATAAATATTATAGGACATTATTACACAAATTGACTTAAGTCACAAAGTGACACAAATTGCCTTAAGTAAGTTAATTGATCCTTTGTTGGCCTTAAATTAATTTAATTTAATTTAAGTAATCTACAACTCAAGCTCAAATAAGGCTGTTGTAGGTACCATCGCCCACACTGTTAACTGTACATCGGTGGACCTTAGGGGCTATTCATAAATTACGTCATTTCAAATTAGGGGTCTGGACATCGGATGATAGCATGACGTAGGAGGAAACGGGGTCATTCGAAGCATGATTTTTGGATGATTTTAGGGGGAGGGTGTCAAAAATCGTCAAAAATATATGACGTAATTTATGGACAGCCCCTTATGCCTTTTGTAATAAGGTCCACCGATGTACATTTAGGAGTGTTGCTGTTTGTACTAATGAGACAATCACATCGCCATCTTCCTCGCGTTATCCCAGCTTTTTGCCACGGCTCATAGGATAGGACGGGGGTCCGATCAGCAACTAAGCCCGAGAACTGGCGTTGGCACTAGTTTTTACGGAAGCGACTGCCATCTGACCTTCCAACGAGGGGAAACTAGGCCTAAAACACAACTCCCCTAATGAGGGTGCCACTGGACGGTCGACCCAGTCTTAACATAATGATGGTAAATACCATCAATCAAACCATATCAAGATTACTGATATGATATCACTTTTTGATGCTGACCATATTAACACATTCAACACCAAGAACCCGACTGTCGGGTACACTGTTCGTAGCGACTACGCGCTACATACGACGAAACCGTGGCTACGCGCTACGAGCGTAACCCGTAGCACTTAGTGGTATTGAATGTGTTAATAGGATGACAATACCAGTATACATTAGGTACTGTCATGGCCTGTAATTGTTATAATAGGTAGCTAATTAGTATTTTCATACCTACATACATATAATCACGCCTATTTCCCGGAGGGGTAGGCAGAGGCCACGGATATCCACTTGCTACGATCCTGACATACCTCTTTCGCTTCCTTCACTTTCATAACATTCCTCATACACGCTCGCCGGTTTAGGGTGCTCGTGACCTATTTCTTCAGGATTTCCCCGATCTGATTAACATTTTCATTTCAACCAAATTAGCTTGAACCCTAAATGGCTCAACACTTAAAGTCCGTTACTGTAAATTTGAAATAACCAGACTTTGAAATGTTGCCCCCTCTTTATATTGAACATTTTCCATAATTCATAATATAAGTAAAATAAAATAAAACACCCAAAAGCGAGTCATTACGTTTCATTCCGTACCATTACGCAAAGAACGGCAAAAAAATCACTTTTGTTGTTATGGGAGCCCCTCTTAAATATTTATTTTATCTATGAAAATTTCAACTGCCTAGCTATCACGGTTCATGAGATACAGCCTGGTGACAGACGGACAGTGGAGTCTTAGAAATAGGGTCCCGTTTTTACCCTTTGGGTAGGTACGGAACCCTAAAAATTACACATGCAATGTATTTGGGTTAGCGTTGTTCATAGCGTTATTCCTAATCAAGTTATTTAGCAATGTGACAGATAGGCGGACGGACGGACGGACAGAGTTGCACCATAAGGGTTCCTTTTGGTACGGAACCCTAAAAACATCTATAACTCGGGTACAAAATATTTGTTTCAAACACACAAATTCCAACGTTCCATCAAAAGTAGTCAAAGATCAAAACAACGTCAAGTCAGGACGTTGTTCACAAAAATTATTATTATTAAGGCGCTTTTATACTTGAGTTTTACGTTTCCGAGGGGGTGAAGCAGACGAGTGGTAGAACTGGCGGGCGGGCGCCCCGCGCGGCGCACCGCACCATTCCCGCGCAGCATGTCTACGTCCTTATTCTGAAGACATCGGTATTCTGAATATTCTGATTTGTCAGTTCCGGGATTTTTTCCGGCAATTAATATCGAATAAGGTTTATTAGCAAATTCGTATTTGAATGAGTACTTAATAAAATTATATACAATATCAGAGTATACCCCGACAAATTAAGAACCTAATCAAATTATACCCAATTATTATGCGACAGAAATTAGTACTTACTTACCTTAAAAATATAATAGAGTTAGACCAAGAAAATTCTGCAACGATTTTGATTGCACACGCAGTGCAAGTGTTATTTTGAACGACAAACCTGTATGAAATTATGATTAACACTTGCACTGCATGTGCAATCAAAATCGTCGCAGACTTGGTCTAATTCTAGAAGTCAATTTCGGGCAAGTAGGTATTGAAAATAAGGAAGAATACTGTAGTTCGTTTTTTTGTATTAGAAAGTACTTGAAAAAAGGTAAGCGATCTTGATATGTCTTTTAATTGAAAAGCGCTTTTTAAAAATCAGTAACTATTACTTATGAAAGCTTATTTTATATATTAGGACTTTTATTTGATATAAATCAATCAACATTTGGCATGATGTGTAACATCCCCGTAGCTGCAGGCGTCCATAGGCTATGGTGAATGTGGGTCGTATACTTGCTTGCCACCAGTGTGGTATATAAAAACAGCATTTTTTGGAATAAATTTCCATATCGCACGGTACGGACTTGGCGGAAATAAGGTAGAAGTACTAGTGCTCAACGCTGCAATAGTATTCGACACGGGCACTTTATGTCAAAGTGACAAGAATTAAATTTGAATACAGAAAGATCGTCGCCGTTCAAATTTAACCTATATTACTTTGACATAAAGTATACTCGTAGTGTGTAGCTTTCAAATAGAGCTCAACGGCTAATCCTATTGTCTATTGTTAAGTAAAACCGCACGTGCTACTTACCTGCAAAAAAAGGGTCTTAATTATTTTATTTGGCACCTGAGCGCGGGCTAGGCCAACGTTCAAAAATCCAGTGTAGGTGCGCTCTCCGATAACGCGCCTTTGTTACGCATCTCGATGACACATTTTAGACTGGTTCTGTAGCGTTCGACTCGCCGGCACTCAGTAACCGAAGTACGTATTTTTTATGTAGGCACTGGTTGTGGCACGTGGCACGAGCGGTTTTACTTAACAATAGACAATAGGATTAGCCGTCGAGCTCTATTTTAAAGCTACACATTATACCCATGTCGAATACTAGTGCAGCGTCGAGCACTAGTACTTCTACCTTACCTAATATTAAACACAAAACCATTTTAGGCATTTTTCGACCACTTCCCTTAAAACGCATGTAGGTAACTCGGAAACTAAAAGCGGTGAAATGGTTACCACCATACACTAAACACTCCCACATAGGTATTTGAATCCCGTACACATATGTTTAAAAATGATTCAATTTGATTAATTTAATAGCCTTTAATAAAATATGTTTACACAATTTATCAATCGTGACATTCGTGACTGAATTCCGGATTGGTTAGATGAGTGTGTGCCTTTGCTTCCCAACTTGTTATAAAATGACAATATGACGGGCGAATGTCTGAAATGTCACAGTAATTAAGAATTGTTTTGCTTTTCTTCGTAAGTATGTTGAAAAACATTGTGTGTATAACATATTTGCATATTTATACAGTGGTTACCCATTTTATGAAACGTCCACTAAACTAGCATAGGTCCGACGCTGGCAGTGGCCACGGGCGTACTGGCGCGGGGAATGGGCGCAAGGTATTGCCGCGTAGGGTGTAATTTAGTAGGCAAAAGTTGAATTCATAAAATTATGAATGAAAAGATTAACGTATCGATAAAAGGACCAGCAATAACGAAGATTTACTTAAAAGCTATCGAATGAGGTAAGTTTCATATCCATTTTCGTCGTAGTACTTCTAAAATATGGATCAAAAGACAGCTTTAAGCATGTTTTCTACTTAAGATTCTATCGAGATAATAATGAGCCGTTGTGTTTCTGACAAGCAATAACGTAGTTCAAGGACTAAAGTTATACATACTAGAAAATAATGCATGAAATCCTTGTAAAAGTCTGTAAATATGGTTACAAAAAGCGTATTTTACTACACACCGCGCCTTAAAATCACAATTTCAAATTCTATATATTAATAACTAAACGACGAAACTGGCTACAAACTAGTACGGCCTGTATTGCAACACCGTTAGCCAGTTTCCCGACGGTACAGCGACATCTAGCGCTGTATTTGAACAACCCTGTCAGTCTAACGGGCCATAGACAAAGGGGCTGTAGGTACTATACCTATAGTTCGTTTTTTTTAGCGTTATGGTTCGTTTTTTTAGCATTAGAAATAAGGTAAACAACCTTGATGTGTCTTTTAATGGAAAAACTCATTTTAAAAATAAGCTACGGCAAATATGTAACAATTATGAATCTAATATGATCATTTATATTCTTCTGCTTTCATAAGTAATAGTTACTGATTTTTAAAAAGCGTTTATCAATTAAAAGACATGTCAAGATCGCTTACCTTCTCTCAAGTTCTTTCTAATGCTAAAAAAACGAACTATAAATTTAAAATATTTTAACAATTTTAGGTCTATAGCTCACGGAGCCACTAGTTTATTTGTAGAGTAGACCAAACTAAGTTAGCAGCGATTTGCGCTAGTATTATTTAAACGTCATAATTTAAATAATAATTGTTATACAAATAATTTCATAGAAGTTAAATGAACACTTGCACAGTCGGGGCTAAAACCAACCCCGAAATCGCAAAAAATATTTGGCTGTTCCATACACTTTGGCTGGTCCATCTTCTATGGGAGGGTAAATTTTTTTTTCGCGATTTCGGGGTTGGTCCCATAGTAAAAGTTGCTCAGTATAATCCCAAAACCTCCCTGGCAACGGGAATGCGCTTATTTTTTGGCCACCGTGTTTGAGAGTGAACTTGGAGTGAACACTCTATAAGCTTACTTATTAAAATGTATCTATGACTAAAGACATATTATAGGTATTAAGTCTTTTAGTAAAATAGTACTAAGTAATAGTCAGTACATTACTGAAATAATAGTACGACAGCCGCAGGCTGGAGTGAATTAAGGACTCGAGTAACAATATTCTTACCCCCTGAGTTACACACAATGTTTTTCATCACACAAAGATAATTAAATATTTTTAAACATAAACAAAACAATTAAATTATAAACGTTAGGTTAATTTGGTTAATATTTTGAAGGTAAAACTCATTTTATACCTTGACCTTTAACAAGTATTTTACTTGGAACCAACTTAATTTAAGTTGGTTTGACACTCGACAATGAAAATGCTACATAAACTAATACAGTCTGTGTTGGAACATCGTTAGCCAGTTTACCGACGGTACAGCGCCATCTAACACAGAATTTGAACAACGAATGGTAGAAACATCCTTTAATTTACCAGACCGACATCTAGTTCACGATTTTGGCAACTCAGAGCATGACAGAGGGCCTGCGGACACCGAAGTTTGCAAATTGCGGGCATCGTTCACTTTTACTCCTATAGGGAGTATTACTGCAATGATCTGCCGCCAGAGTGCAGCACTAGTACACATACTCAACCATAGAGTAACGTAAACATACTAGGCCTTAAAGTGGTAACACACTATCGCACCGCACCGCGACCTTGGTGCGTCGCACCCGTAGGTGAGAGCGAGAAATAGATATCTCTTCCTCGCTCTCACTTATGGGTGCGACGCACCAAGGTCGCGGTGCGGTGCGATAGTGTGTTACCACTTTTAAACAGTTCTTTGACAAGTTTTCACTATGACGGCGGGCCTGTTTACAGGTGACCTACCGCGAAACGCGAAAATCGAAATTTCGTTATCAGCCTCTCTATCGATCGAATAGGCAAGAGTAATAGAGATAGAGACGCAAAAACCGAAGTTTCGATTGTCGTGTTTTACGGTAGGCCATGTGATTGAGCTAGTGACGCCCACTACGCAGAGTTTTGCGTAATATTCCCTATTAAGGCGTAACTAGAGTGACAGAGAAAGATGCCCGCAATAGGGACCGTGCGCGTTGGAGGGCCTGCCATCTTGTGGCCTGAATCGGAAACATATGTGCACATGTACATTGCGAAAGCAAGTGCTACCATCTACCGTTTGCCCGATGTGAGGAGTGTCTCCCCACTGACGATAAGCCCCCTCCAGACTATCCGCGTGAATCGCGGGCGAAGCCGCGAACGCGAGTGTGGAGTCGATTTTCGCAGACAGCGAAATCGACTCCACACTCGCGTTCGCGTCTTCGCCCGCGATTCACGCGGATAGTCTGGAGGGGGCTATACACGCATGCACTATAGCCATGGCGTTCCATAGAAGGTAGGATCCTATAGAAGTGGTATACGTCCATGAGGGACAAAACATAGGCAATGCGACACTATGATTGGTCGAATTTATTTGTTGCCCACCATAACCCATACTAATTTATGGTGGGGAATAAAAAAAAATGTGAGACTGTGTCAAGGACAAACAATAATAGCGCTTTCGCTGCTAGGCGTGGGCAAAGGAGACCTCGCGCGAGGCCCCTGCGGCCACAGTGAAAGAAAAGGGCCCCGCAGATTCGACTTCGCCCACGGTTAGATTAGTTCACGCTACGCCACTGCTCCTACTGAAAGATACATAAGACTATCCCGTCCCGTTCGCTCATTTCCCCCACCCATCATGCCTTATCCAGTTAAAATACTAGATTCATGTGGCGTTCAAAGGGTTGAACTAATAGTATTTTCTTTAGTAGGTAACTACTTCTTATTTTATTATAATTTACCATAATAATACGGGTCATAGGCGTCATCGATTACGCAGTTATTCAATTTAATCGCTTTAAATCGATTTAAAATACGGATTTTATGGATTCGCAACCTGAAGGTAAAAGAGAATCTTTAGTTTAGTTATATTATCCGTAGATCTAAATGATTTTTTTTTACTCCATTATATATTATGCTAAGCTTTATTTCATAGCTTTTTGTGCTTAGGCATGTTAAAGCTGTAGCTACCTAACAGACGGGCGTTCCGGACCGCGACCTGGTCCGGTCTGAGGCCTGATCGATCGTGTGGTCGTATGGTGGTACCGCGACCTTGGTGTTCTAGTCTCACTTATGGGTGCGTGCATATATAATGAGGGCTACCGCGCTCTTTTACTTCAATAAAGGCGTAATTAGAGTAAAGCCCCCCATTCACACTCCTACCGAGTAGGCCGCCTCGTAGTCCGTAGTTGTGTGCATACATAATCCTACCCAACGAGGCGGACTACGAGGCGGCCTACACGGTAGGAGTGTGAATGGGGGGCTTAACAGAGAAAGATGCCCGCAATTTGCGAACTTCGATTTTCGCGGTTATAGCCCAGACCTCTGGAGCCGCCATTAACAGGCGTTCCCCTCTGTCGAAAAAAGGCGGCCAATGGTCAACCACATGTCAACCACATGTATGGACTGACGTTTATCTGACATGACGTACCTATACATTTGATGTGCCCCTCCCCCGCAAAAAACGGCAGACTATTTTGTACCGAAAATTTTAGACATGGCGTCTCCGTTAGTTATATCCTCTAAGGCCCAGACCGCGACGTTGGTGCGGTGCGGCAGCGCACGTATAGCCCCCTCCAGACTATGCGCGTGAATCACGGGCGAAGCCGCGAACGCAAGTGTGGAGTCGATTTTCGCAGACAGCGAAATCGACTCCACACTCGCGTTCGCGGCTTCGCCCGCGATTCACGCGCATAGTCTGGAGGGGGCTTATCGATAGTAGATGATAGTAGGTATGTATGGTCGCCGTACGTGAAATTTTGACCGCACCGAGGTCGCGGTGCGATGCGGTAGTCTGTTACGGCTTTTAATGACGCAGCTATAAGTGAGAGCAAGGAAGAGGTAAGTTATCTCTTTCTCGCTCGCCTTTCGCCTCAAGCTCCCCAAACTTCAGATGGTCTGAACTTTGGTCTGAACATGAAAACGTATTTCCAGACTACTCTAGAGTTTTCGACCTTCTCCTAGTTGAATTTTGCTAGAGTTAGACCAAGAAAAGTCTGTACAGATTTTGACGGCACACGCAGAGCAAGTGTTATTTTAAACGTCTAACTTCTGTGAAATTATGACGTAATAAATAACACTGGCACTGCGGGTGCTGTCAAAATCTCTGCAGACTTTTCTTGGTCTAACTCTATTTTGATTTCGATAAACTTGAATTTCGATGTTCACGAAAAATTGATGGATTAAGGCTCCATTCGCACGACAGCTTAAAAAGCGTTGCGTTAAAACCCGACGTTGGCGCTTTTTTACCGTTTCCAATATTTGTGTTCATATGAACGCTTAAAAATCACTTGTGAGTCGTACTGCCACGTACGCATCTCAGAAAAGCCATACTTTTTTGCTATTACTACTAATATAGCTTGAATATTTCAGGAATTAGTAAGCTTAAGTTGACATTTTTAAGGTGAAACTAATAATAATCTTGACGATTGACACCAAAAATTGACACTTGACAGCCAACTGACAGCAGCGCCGGCGCTTTTTCAACGCTTGTGAGAACAGATACACGGATTTCCGTATGGTCTATTCAGTTTGACGCCAACGCTCAACGCCGAAAATCGAACAGTGCTCGATAAAAAAGCGCCGCGCTTAAAAACCGCCTTCGTGTGAATACATACATGGTTATCCATTTGTGTCATTCAAACGCTTTTTTAACGCGCGTTGAAAAAGCTGCCGTGCGAACGGGGTCTAGTGTTGATTTAGGCCCCATTCGCACGACAGCTTAAAAAGCGTTGCGTTAAAACCCGACGTTGGCGCTTTTTTACCGTTTCCAATATTTGTGTTCATATGAACGCTTAAAAATCACTTGTGAGTCGTAATGCCACGTACGCATCTCAGCAAAGCCATACTTTATTTGCTATTACGACGTATTATTTGAATATAGCTTGAATATTTCAGGAATTTGTAAGCATAAGTTGACATTTTTAAGGTGAAACTAATAATAATCTTGACGATTGACACCAAAAATTGACACTTGACAGCCAACTGACAGCAGCGCCGGCGCTTTTTTAACGCTTGTGAGAACAGATACACGGAGTTCCGTATGCTCTATTCAATTTGACGCCAACGCTCAACGCCGAAAATCGAACAGTGCTCGATAAAAAAACGCCGCGCTTAAAAACCGCCTTCGTGTGAATACATACATGGTTAGCCATTGGTGTCATTCAAACGCTTTTTTAACGCGCGTTGAAAAAGCTGCCGTGCGAACGGGGCCTTAGTGACAAGACAAGTCTATGATCTATGATAATGTAACGTTAGCAGAAAAACCTTTGTAATTATTTTTTTAATAGCTAAATATATTTTCGGAATTGTTAATGTTCACAACAGTCACAATACTTAATCAATAAGTTTAATATTTAACATACCAAAAATAGTCTAAAACGACTAAGGGCCACTTGCACTAATCCACTGTTAGCATGTGAAGTTAACCGTTAACACAGGGTTAAATTGTACTGGTAACTCCGGGTTTAACCGGTTAACCCCGAGGTGGCTAACCCTGGATGGTGCAAGTGGCCCTAAGGCCCCATTCGCACGACAGCTTAAAAAGCGTTGCGTTAAAACCCGACGTTGGCGCTTTTTTACCGTTTCCAATATTTGTGTTCATATGAACGCTTAAAAATCACTTGTGAGTCGTACTGCCACGTACGCATCTCAGCAAAGCCATACTTTATTTGCTATTACGACGTATTATTTGAATATAGCTTGAATATTTCAGGAATTTGTAAGCATAAGTTGACATTTTTAAGGTGAAACTAATAATAATCTTGACGATTGACACCAAAAATTGACACTTGACAGCCAACTGACAGCAGCGCCGGCGCTTTTTCAACGCTTGTGAGAACAGATACACGGATTTCCGTATGGTCTATTCAATTTGACGCCAACGCTCAGCGCCGAAAATCGAACAGTGCTCGATAAAAAAGCGCCGCGCTTAAAAACCGCCTTCGTGTGAATACATACATGGTTATCCATTTGTGTCATTCAAACGCTTTTTTAACGCGCGTTGAAAAAGCTGCCGTGCGAACGGGGCCTAAGTAGTTTAAAAAACCGGACAAGTGCGAGTCGGACTCGCCCACCGAGGATTCCGTACTTTTTAGTATTTTTTGTTATAGCGGCAACAGAAATACATTATCTGTGAAAATTTCAACTGTCTAGCTATCACGGTTCGTGAGATACAGCCTGGTGACAGACGGACGGACGGACGGACAGCGGAGTCTTAGTAATAGGGTCCCCTTTTACCCTTTGGGTACGTAACCCTAAGAATAAACTCACTATAGTAATGTAAGTACTCGTATTCTTGGCAAGTTTATGTTCAGGTAAATATTAAAATAAAACAATATAATATTATGTTTTATGGTCTTTAAAAAATTGTTTAAAATGTTATTTCACTGACACGATTTAACGCTATAAGGCATGTTTTTATCAAATTGGAAATAATCTAGATTCCATGGTTTCTGTACTAGAACGAATCGCACAGATCTACAAAACTATAAATACATTGTGTATAGTTCAGTTCTGAGTTTTTAAAACCTGATTTATATATAATGTTTCACATAAATATATTTAAAATGAAGGCGATATTCATTATCTTTGTCGCTGTTCTGTGGTATGACGTGGAGGTAATTTTGATCATGATTTTATACTAAATTGTAAAATGTATATCAACCGGGTTAAATGCGTTACTTGAGGTAAATGCGTCTTTTAATGATATCTTCTTAATGGCACATTTTCGAACTTTTGCAATCCTCTATGTTCAAATTATGGTCACCGAACTTTTTAAGTAGACGGCTATAATAGTTATAAAATGTTCCGTTTAGAAGATATCTTTAAAATACGCATTTACCTCAAGTGACACGCATTTAAACCGGTTAACTTAGTGTTTAATTTGCCAGTAAGTATCTTGTTTTTTTTTGTAGCTACAAATTAGCGGACTGTTATATGTTTGGATTTTTTGGTTTTAAGGGTAGACTAATGTAGTAAGAGGCCTTTTGTAAAAATTAATTAAAAAATGCATTTACACTTAAATAGATGAAAATATAATCTGATCTAGATTTAAGCCAAGAAAAGTGTGCAACGATTTTTATAGCACACGCAGTGCAAGTGTTATCTTAAAAGTCAAACTTCTATGACATTATGACGTATAAATAACATTTGCACTGCGTATGCTATCAAAATCGATGCAGACTTTTCTTGGTCTAACTCTATAAAGTATTCGGTTGTTATTTAAAATGTTTTGTATTATTCAGAGCGCCAAGATTCGGGCAACCCGCAGGCAATGGATCCAGTATCAACCACCGAACCCAAATGTATCACCTGTCCAAAACCAATACAACTTATATAACGCTTATCTAAACAAACTATTGGCGAATAGGGGACAAATGTATCAAATTTGGCCTGGCTCTGCCCAGGCAGCTTGGTGGGTAAATAAAGGACTAATTGGACAATCTGGATATCAAAACGGGCTAAATTCTTTAGGAACACCTACTGTTTACAAAAACTTGGTGGGAACACGTACTTTTTATAAAAACTTGGTCAATGGAGGACATGATCTCAATCTATCTACTAACCAAAATGATAACTCTGAAGGCAGCGGGCAAGATGGTTACGATATAGGCATTCGCGTCAATAGCGCACCAAACCCTGAACAAGTTCATTATTCAGTAAATCACAATATCCAAAATTATGATAATGGTAATACTTTTTTAGCCAAAAGTGGTGTAGATGGGAACCAAAAAGCTCAATTTAATATCAAAAAGGAAGAAAGTGGCTCAATATCTTCAGTTCCTGATCATGATGCGATGACTTTAACTAATATCGATGTTTTAGATCAAAATAATTTAGACGTTGCCAACGAAGCTTCACTACAAGATGTTGTGAGTGAAGTTACTACTGATAACGTAGAAAATACCAGTAACAGTATTTTCACTGAAGATCAAACCCAAAACTGGGCTGACGAGACACACAGTGATCATACAGTGACGGTTAGTGGCTGGAACAGTGACAATGTCAAAAATAATATGACTTCTCCTGATAATGGAGATATTATCACAAATGTTGAAGCTGGCATCAAAGACAATACTGACACAGAGAGTATCATGACTGAAAATCTTATTTCAACAGACGAAAAAAGTCCTGATAGAAGTGGACTAAACGTGGCCGATGCAAGTCTTCATAAACAATTGAAAGAAGTTAGTAGAAACATAGACGTCGCCACTCAATTAAATTATTGGAGTCCTCTTCCTCCTAGGAACTTATATCCTGTAAATCAAAATAATCTTAACTGGGAAACCAAATTATCTTTCCTTGTGAACGGACCGAAACCTCGCGTCAATCCCAACGGCTTTTCCACAATGAATGTAAAACCTCGTGTATATCCCTTCAGCTTGCCACCAAACCAACAACAAATGATTAGATACAATATGCCATGGAGTGGTTTTTACGGAAATTATCAAGTAAGTATTCTAAAAGAAGATTTTAGTAGGTTAATTTGTATTTACAGAAAAATAACACTTTCACAGCACAGGTCTTAATAAATACGAATATGATGTTTCAATATTGTTTATTTCACATATAAGCTTACAGTAAATAACAACCAAAGCGCTTACAAGGTTTGTCAAGATTATGTGCTTACTGCGGCGACTATACGTTTTTTTGACTAATGGTTTAGTGTTTTACTAAATATTATTATAATATTGACAGGCCCTTTCCATATCGCTTGCTTGGCTATAAATATCTGTTACATTAATGTAATATTTTTTCAGCGAGCAAACCCTATTGTCCATCCATACTTATCAAAAAATATTATAAAGATTGTAAATTCACGAGAAAAACAAAACTGGGCCGACACCACACACAGTGCTAACACAGTGACAGTGAGTGGCTTGAACAGTGACAATGTCAAAGAGATACATGAAGAAAGTGTTGTCCCAGTAAATGTGGTACTGAAAAACGATTTGATTTCTCCTGATAGTGGGGATACTATCATAGATATTGAAGCCAACAAAGACAATACTGACACAAAGAGTAGCATGACTGAAAATCTTATTGCGACAGACTACAAGAGTCCTGATAAAAGTGGACTAAACGTGGCCGATGCTCGTCTTCAAAAACAATTGAAAGAAGTTAGTAGAAACATAGACGTCGCCACTCAATTAAATTATTGGAGTCCTCTTCCTCCTAGGAACTTATATCCTGTAAATCAAAATAATCTTAACTGGGAAACCAAATCATCTTTCCTTGTGAACGGACCGAAACCTCGCGTCTATCCCAACGGTTTTCCCACATCGAATATAAAACCTCGTGTATATCCCTTCGGCGTGCCACCAAACCAACAACAAATGATTGAATATAATATGCCATGGAGTGGTTTTTACGGAAATTATAAAGTAAGTATATTCCAAAAGAAGATTTTAGTCGTTTAATGTTCAAAGGCACACTTGTCTTGGTCTATTAATAATTACGAATACTTAGGATGTTTAAACATTTCATAATTTTCAAGGTTAAGTATTTGTTTATTTCGGCGAGTATATTTTTAGGTTTAACCTTATTATATATATAATACATGAATTATCTATTTTTCAGCGACCACACCCTACTTATCCATACTTTACACCAAGGAATGTTGAATGGATTATACCTTCACGAGAAAATATTTCACCAGAACAAGTATATAACCTTGTTTCACGTATATGCTTAAATCCGAATATAAATGTTAAAGCAGGTACACGCAACTTACCTCTAAATACCTACAAAAGCACACCACAGAACTTGGATATGGATTATGACTTGGATGAGAGACGTCCCTTTGATTTTGATTACGCCGACGGTGCTTTTCAACCAAAGCTTAACAGAAGGTTTCCATTTTTATATCAAAGACCACAAAAAGCTATTAATTTTCCGGGACGATTTAATAGATACAGACAAAGGCCTTATGGTGATGCACGAGAGCTAAAAATCGAATCAACAATTTTGAGACAAAATGAAGCTACATCAAATGATCCTAACATGATTGACTTTACACATCCCCAACTCCAAATTGTCAAAAACAATTATGTTACCAAACATGATTTTGATACAACAAATCAAATTGGATCTTTGCTAACAATGAATTCAAAAAATATGATGCGGGATGGGCATAACACACCAGAGGCTTCAGAAAAGTATGTTAGTCAAATGATAGTAGATATAGCAACTGACTTAGTAAAATTCCCCTCCTCTAAATGTCACAGTGAAAATGTTGCAAAATTATTAGAAGGAATAAAATATATTGTTGATGCCTTAAAAGCAGAGCAGTGTGAAAAAACACATTAATGATTACTGCAGGACATTATAATATAAATAAAGGAATATTTTAAGTCTACTTTTTATTTCATGTAAAATAATAATTGAAAATCACTTGAAGTTCAATTGCATGTTAGACAAACCGATTCAAAAACACAATCAATTTTGTTACCAGGTAGCATTATACTTTTCACTTCCCACTGTTAACCCCATTTTTATATGTGCAATAAATAATTTTTCTTTTCATTTTTTTTTTCATTTAAAGTTTAGCGCACTGGATAAATTGTGTAGATTATTACTCTTCAAAATGTTCATGTAGCAATATAGTTATATAAATCGGTTATATAGAATTCTGTCAATAATTAATACAGTAAATTATAATATATTTATACATGCAATGAAAATCAAAGCGACGCAGTGTAAAACTTAAGTAGCTTTAGAACTGATCTGTGATTTTCAGCATTAAAGTTCCTATTTGAGTAATTGATAAATTTTTTATAAACACTTACTCTTAACTGTTCCTAAGTGCTACAATATTGACCGTAAAATCCGATTTCACGGCATATAATGTGACATTGTGTTTCTATTAATTCTCGCCTGAAGTATTTATACGGCTGAGGTATGGGGATGCAGTATTTGCAATATGTGGCTTTGGGTAGGTTTCTATTTGACATCGGCAGTTGTGACAGCTCAGAATACAGTAAGTATTTAAACTAATTTTCATCAAGCATATGTATACGATACTACAAGTTTTTAAAGTGGTGAATTTATCCTTTAAATGAACATTTTACTGTAAGTATCTAAATACCATATATTAAAAAGTAAATCTTGTGCCTAAGGCAATTCTTAGGATGACTTTCCAAGCGGACCCTATGCTTCAATGAGCCGTGGTGAAAAGCCGGGACAAATACGAGGATTAAATGAAATTAGACAGTATTTTTCAGAGAGATAAGAAGGTTTAAGAAGAGCAAAGTATAGGAGATAAAAGAGCTGAACTGAAACGTATAGTGTGTGTAACAACTGTAACATGTTATAAATGCAGACTATATTTACCAGTTGAACACGTCTAATCTTAGCTTATAGGTATCATAGGCAGGTGGACAAATGTATCAGACTTTATATAAGTATATTATATATAGTCGTCTATTTATCATATATTATAAACCATATTTGTGTTAGATTGTCCCATAATTAAGTTATTATGACAGTACATTTTATTTCACAGGTTCTTTCTACTAAAGAAAACAAATTGCCAAATAATACCAAATGTGATGAGGTGTTACTAAAACTCTGGACGATATTTGCTAACCAGTTATATGAAAATAGAGGTGCTGTGATAGTTCCAAGTCGCGATCATATTATATACGCCTTAACATTGATCAAGAAATCTATATTAGATAAAGAAGACGGTGAAAATGTAGATATTAAAGAAAAGTTGTATCTTCGTGAAGCAGAACTAGCGAAATACAAAGGAGTTTACTTATACGATAATCGGCCTTTACAAGCTTTGCTTGATCAAGAATTGATTACGAATGAGAATCAAAATGTTGGAGTCCAATCGTCGCAGTATAATCTTAACAGTCCTGTATATACTAAACAATTAATTGGGTTAAATCCTATCGTGAAAGATTCTACCAGAAATCGTGATGAAAATGTTGCCAATACGATAGGTCAGCAGTCTGACCTAAATACGATTGATTCAAATAGAATACTTCACGCAGTTCAACTCTCAAAGGAGACAAATCATCTTCTTGGGAGTGATTATACAGCTGATTTAGATCATGCAAAGGGGGTTGCTGATAAAATGAACAAATTATATGAATCAAACAATGAGTATAAATATAGTTTGAAGTCTCAGCAACCACTTCGTAATCTTAATGAGAATTATGTAGCCGCCAGCGTAGGGGTAGTGGATACTCCCTGGGTGTCATCTTTTTATTCTAAGCCTGCTGTTGTGCAAGCAAGTTATGTAGCACAAAGTCTCTCAAATACAAATAACATCAATCAAAATCGCGACATAAGCCAGCCAAATGCTTTGTATAATATACCGACACAAGACATGCACAATAACGCTATTAACCAATCCTATACATTAATCACGAATGCAATGCAATCGAATGCAAACGGATTTAAAAACGCTATAGTAAACCCAGAATCTACAAATCAATTAAACAATTTTATCAATGCTAAATACCAGCCTAATCCTGCTCATTATGGTGAAGCAACGAAAGAAGTATTACCAAGTAATCCTCCTATAACTAGTAAGGCATATGCCCAAACGGTTGTTGCCCCTATGCTAAAATTTAACATGCATAAACATCCTTACCAAAATAAAAATGTAGGACAAATCCTGCAATATACACCTCAAAACATGGCTCAATATTCAGACGTCATTCCAATAAAAACAAATTTAAATCAAAAGCTGTATGTACCAAATAACCGTTTAAATTACAATGTCTACTCTTCACTAAACCCTTACTCTTCGAAAAACTGGAATTATCTTCTAAGTAAAGCATATAAACAAAGTCAAAATCAACCCTACATTTATATGCCCTATGCTAATAAATATACCCCTGTAGTTGCAGTAAGGCCGAATAACGCAAACGTGAATAATATCTTCCAAGAACCAGGTATGAATACACGGAATAGTATCTATACAATGCAAAACTACTTAAAACAGAACTATCCCAACAGTGCATTAAGTAAAACAATCATACATGGCACCCCACACCTTCAAACTGTCAATGAAAACGCAGTTAATAGACCTTCACCACCCTACACGTATATCACGAGGTATTTTAATAATAACAGACCTTACACACAACAAACTTTAAATTACTACAACGATCACATGGTTATCGATAAGCTAGCAAATTGGATTAGTGGAACGAATTCCGCGAAATTGAATTCAAATTTCGACACTGATGCTGATATAGAACTAACTTACAGAGTGAATAATCCACCTCCTTCATACCGCCCATCGGTTTACTATGTTAAATTCCGAATGCCATACAATGCATTTGCTAAACACTTAAGTGATTTATTGAAGATGCAGGACAATTCAAGATCAGCTTCAACAAACACAGATTTGTACAATGATTTGGCGTCACAATACAATGCTACAGTAATACCAACAGATATGGCCGGTCTTCCAGAAGATATAAAAAGTCCGGAGGAAAAGTTTTTAGTTAGAGCAAGATACATACAACCGGACGAATCAGGCAATGACAATTCAAACTCAGTAGATATTATTAATTTGGTCAGAGAAGCAGTACCAAACAATGCAAATGTTGAGAATCCAGTTAACAATGTATAAAGTAATGCCCAAATGCCATTGCAAGGTGTGTAATGCCAGTTATGCAGAAAAGAACTACTGCGATTGTCTCGATTCCTTTATTGAAGAAATTGTCAACGAATTGAATAAAATACGCCATGCCAACTAATGATTTATATACATATTGTTTACTGACACCTGTATAATGTTTTGAAGATGATGTTATTCTTCTCAATATTACGTATTTATACTATTTATTTTGTTTTATTATTAAAATACTTAAACTAACGATGTGATTATTTTTTACTTCCAATTTTTATCCCTAATCCACTTCTGCTACATTTACACGCTTGACAAGTCTCAACAAGCATCCTCAATCACCTGCGTGTGAACGGGGGTCTGTGGCTGATCCGGGCCTGATGTAAATTTTTGAAAAGCCCGTGCGCGATCGCGAGTTTTGAGCGGGCTAAATAGATCAAGTTGTCCGGAATACAATAACGCATTAGCAAGCGTGTAAATAGCATTCGAGCGTTTGTACGGAGGTGAGTATTAAGGGGCCCACAGATTACCAGTTCGCCGGACGATATCAGCCTGTCAGGCCCCATTCGCACGGGAGCATAAAAAGCGTCGCGTTAAAACCCGACGTTGGCGCTTTTTTATCGTTTCTAATATTTGTGTTCATATGAACTCTTAAAAATCACTTGTGAGACGTACTCCCGCGCGTTGAAAAAGTTCCTTTGCGAATGGGGCCTCAGTTAATTGCAAAATGTGACAGTTCCGAACAACTGACAGGCTGATATCGTCCGGCGAAGTGGTAATCTGTGGGCCCCTTTAAAGCCGTAACAGACTACCGCACCAAGGTCGCGGTGCGGCGCACGTATCAATAGTGTGTAAGGTGGTCGCCGTACATGCGTCAAGGACGCAGTTATAAGTTAGAGCGAGAAAGAGATATTTTGTGCGGTAGTCTGTTATGGCTTTTATATTCTTTAACTTGGAACAGGTAAACGTGTAACAATTTTTTTCACAGCCCAGACTGCAAGCTGACGTTTAACATAACACTTGCACAGTCATTATCAAAATCTCTGCAGACTTATTTTAGTCTAACTCTAAATGTAGCATCAAGGGTTTCATGTATATTCGATTTAATTTAAAATTCACATTTTTGTTGACGCTACTATACTATAAAAATATCCGTCTGCCAATCAAATTACATTGATCTATAATATTTGTACAATTGAAAAAAAAAAAAAGTAAAGCGTTCCGATGTATGGCATTTTTCTAATATTATTTATCAATTTTTGCTCAAGATGTCTAGCACGATTTTGTTAAAAACTTTTTGCTTTTATGAAATGGTATGGAATCACAATTTGATCACAATGCATCATAGAGTCAGTCCATGAAAAGTCTGCAGCGGATTTGATAGCCCACGCAGTACACGTGTTATTTTAAACGTCAAGCTTCTATGAAATTATGAGGTATAAATGACACTTGCACTGCGTGGGCTATCAAATCCGCTCCAGAGTATTCTTGGTCCGACTCTAACATGAATATTCAAGCTTCAAGTTTTGTTTTAGTGATTTAGTGCATTGCGTAAATTGAAACTTACGTACTGACATTATTGACATTGACAGTGACAGTTGCTTTCTTTGCTTCGTTATAATAGCGTCCGATGGCGATAACTAGATTGTAATCATAATTATTTTGTTTTCAATCTCAATGAACAAACTGTGTTATTTATGTCTTAAAATACAATTAGAAACTTAATAACTACGTAACTAAATAAAGTGTTCATACTCACAAGTTATAAATTTAACGTTCATCTTAAAAATGTTGTCTGGCAGACCTCGATTCATAAAACCGGGTAAGTGAAGTGTATTTTAGGATTATTTTAATCGTAATAATCATTTAATTGCCAGTGTACACAAAAACGATCACGTTTAATATGATTTTTGCAAAGCATGCCAATTTTATTGGTTTTTAGCCATGATTCAAAACTTACTTTAGTCTTTCGAACTCAAAATGAGTCTTAGAACAACACATTAAGTAGGTTTTTCTGTAAATTAAAATCAGACTTTAATCTCTAGAGACACTAAAACCCTGTAGTATATTGAGAAACTAAATTTTTTAACAAAACAACAACGGTCTCTTTGAGGTTATGTGGTTATGTTTACTTTTTAATTTTCGAATTCCAGGCAATGACCCACTCTATCCAGCCAGAAACAAAGATGGCGGAGTAGAGATACTGATAAACCCAAACACAGACTCTGCGCTGACCACAGATAGTGATGCAAAGACTAATTTTGTCTATAATCGGTATCATCATCTACCATTGACTAGTCAGAGACAGAAGCTGCCGGTGTTCCAGTATAGGAACCACATATTGTATTTGTTGGAGAAGTATCAGGCTTTGATACTTATCGGAGAAACTGGTTGCGGGAAGTCGACACAAGTGCCACAGGTAAGTTGTTTTAATATTTTTCTTGCAATGATGTATAGTTGGTCAAACCAATTTGTCAGTCAGTAAGGAAAACTATACTCATCCTTTTCTTTTGGGTGCTAGTACTAGTGTAAGACAAAGATAGTATGATTCTCTCTGTCTATGATTGAAATGAGACAGTCCTTTGACAAACTATATATAGTTTTTTGGTTGCTGTTACTGGAGCATAGACAGTGGCGGATTTGCAGTGTTGGCAGCCCTAGGCCCCAGGCCCTGTAGTAAGTACTAGGCACCTCTTTCTCAGTACCATACTTATATGTAGAGAGACTGCAGAGTGTCACCCCTAAAATCTTACCGCTCTAGGCTTGGGCCTACTTGAATGATGCTTTTATTCGAAACACACATACACAACAACATTAAAATAAGCTTACATCTAGGTAAATTTGAAGTTACAGTGCTGCGAGTGGTTCCAGAAAAGGATAACACTCAGCATGTGTCGTAGCACATGAGTAGTGTTACAACGCTGATTTTCAGTGTACCCATTGACACATGATAGGGAAAAATACGCAAAAACTGTAGAAAAAAAAATGAAATTTACTGTCTGAAATAAAGGATTATTACATTGACACGTAAAACAAACACAAAACAACACAGAAAATAAAAACAAAACCAAAGCAGAATACAACAGAAAGTGCAGTTGACACGGTAATTTATTTACTTTACTTGGCCTAATAGTAACTAACATTTAAATTTGAATATACTAGAACTAGATAATAAATGGTCCTAAATACTACTACCCACACCTACCACAATTTTTTGAGGTTAATTAATAAAAGTAAGCAAGTCTATAAAAATGTTGCGCTTCATTACTTAAATTAATTAACTCAGCAATCTTCCATCACATCAACTTATCTAACCAAAAATGTAAATTTAATTAACTTTTCTTTAATTTATAGCACCATCAACATAATCATTATCAACTCTACTCTAATTAATTACATTGGTTATGAGTTGATAGCATAACCATAACATCTGTAACACAAATACAATAATGACATAAGTAATTGAAAAACATTTGTATATTATTCCAATTGTTATTAAGAACTGCCAGTCTCTTCAAGCTCATCCATATAAATGAGAACTATTATTAGATATAATTATTATTAAAGTCGAGGTCTCCCTATACTGGTATTGCGCTCAGATAGAGGAATTCAGAGTCCACGCTCTGCCAAAACTTGCCAATGCAAAATACACTCTATCCCGTTCTAAATGAGTTCAGTTTCTCAATGACACGCATAACAAAAACAGGCATAAAAACGCGTCAAGTCAAATTGCGCTCTATCCCGTTTTAAAAAGGTTCATTATAAATGTTGGTAATAAATTTTGGCGGGAACGCTCGATGGCCGCCATGTTTGTTTTCACGTCATTCCGCCTAGCGGTACCGCTGCGCGCGCACGACGCACGGATCCCATAAAAACGGGAACGCGAAATATCGTGATGTCGATTTTAATAACAAAGTAATGTGAAACGCGGTGATGGAACGTTTGTGTTTCGTTAAAACAATGCTTGCTTGATAAACAAAGATCGTGTTCTTTAGTGGGATATTTAAAAAATGTGTAGTGATGTAAACATGTGTGGAAATCGATATTTACGATAAGTTTTAAGGCGGAATTTTAACAGTTCTCGTGCAGATGTTTTGAATTCGGACTCCGAAATAGCTAACCCAATTCACGCCAACGCGTGATGTTATAGCGAAGCTTTATTATAAAATTGACATTGAAAATGATGTGGCCTTCTTCAACAGCCAGCAAAGTACTCACTTTGCTCCTCCTAGTGACTTTTATATACTGCATCTATATGGACACATTCCTGTTTCTACGCATACAGAATTATAGACTAGATATTTTTGGAAATGTACCGGAAAACAGGAGTGAGAGCTCGACGTTTAAGTCGATATTGAAGGACGCGAATTATGAAGATGTTCTATGGGTTCCATGCAGTATAAATCCGTTATGTCACCCAACGGTCAAAGCGTTGATGATAGATCATGTAAACCATTATATCTACGGACCTTTTTGTTCTATAGTCGACATAGCGCTTGGGATCTCAAAACGCTGGCAATTCCTGACTCCAAACATGATTTCATTTTTCCACGTTTTCGTGGCTTTGATCGGAGCGAAACTTTTAACCTGCCAGAGTTTAGCTGCACGACGATTCGCAGTTGTTTTATTCCAAATTCGAATGTTTTTAGACGACCTTGACGGTCATGTAGCTAGAGAAAGAAAGAATATAAAAGGAGAGCGGACTGAGGTTGGGACTGTCGGTTTCTGGATCGACGGAATCTGTGATTTATTAGGAGTTATCGCTATGATGGTCGGTATATTGGTGTTCCTTAAAAATAATCCACCTAGAAGAGGTTACAGAGACACCCCTGTAAGCACGCTGCCTTACCACCAATTAAAAGAAATAAACACAAGCGAAGATTTAGAAAAGGATCATACGGCGGAGATCGGTATTTCATATAAAACAAAAGTGACTTATCAAAGGATAATTCAAGTTATAGGACTGTTTTCCGGTCAAATGCTGCTATCATCTCTCGCTTGGAACCGTTATATAGACATTTATCAAGAATTATTGGAGAATAACGCTGAATATGACTTGATAAGACGAGAAACTATGTTCAGATCTGGATTGTTCTTCTTTGCGACAAGTTTATGGCGGATTGTGAACCCGCATAGCTATCTACATCTTCTTTCTTTAGCTGTTTTCTGTGATAAAACTTGGCCTTTTCTAAAAGTGGTACACTACAGTGGCTACGTTTGTCTGGTGGTAGCTGTGGGTACTTCAGAATACTTGGTCGATACCATACAGTCTTTCGTGCTCAATGGTGTAGATGGGTTATGAATGTTATGATCCATTAGTATTTAAGGTTAACGTGATTGCCAAATATGTAATTAAGGTTAGTTAGAGATCTATGTTTGATCTATTGAATATATTTGAAAGTATTGTTTAAGCAGAGGGTACGACTTATTTGGTTGTCAATAATACGCAATAGATCGCTTCGGGTCTTGGAAGAGTCTTGAAGAAACAGTGTCCCACTGGGAAAATACTCTTTTTGTCCACTTAGTCCGATATTGAGCAATTTCCTTATGAAAGTTCACCAAAAATTTAGTATATCGTCATTTTTGACAACTGACAGTGGTGCCCTTTTTTCTGAGAACATCACGTTTCTTTGAATGGCGAAAAAACGTTTCTTCACAACTCTTTAAAAAACGTTTCTTCTCTTTAAAATTATATTAATTTCCTTACTTATTAAACTCTTTCATGCTAAAATATAATAGACACAAGTGTCAATCATCAGTCATCACAATGAATAATAATTAGGGAAAAAATACTGTATCGATCCTGTCAAGATCAAGGAATCAGAGAGTTTATCGGGAAAACTGAAAATCGAAATTTCGTTATTTCTATATGCCTTTATCGCTCGAATATGCAAGAGTGTCTAAAGGCCGACAGTCGCTAATAGATATATCGGACCGGCCAAGGTGCTCATAAATATCTGAACATGTACTTTAAAAGCGGTTTCGCACTACGTCCGATCCGAATCCGATCCGAACCCGTGAAAATATGGTCCGTTGTAGCCGTAGAACTATTTCTATGGTAAGTTACGCACTAGATCCGATCTCAGTCATCCGATTTCTTTCCGTCATTCTAGAATCTCCATTCCGGAGAAGATTTTTGACGGACCGAAGTAGCCTTAGTATTATTTGTATGAACGCTCGCGCACTGCGTCCGAGTTAAAGCCGAGCTGCGTACGAGCAGAGAGACAGCGGGGCGGGCGGGGTATGCGGCTGGGTGACGTGAAGCGGCAGGCATCCAGTGTATAGGGCTAGTGCGTAAGCGAATATCCGAATTCGGTCCGAGTTAGACCCATATTTTCACGGATTCGGATAGGACTAGTGCGTTAGCGAATATCCGAATTCGGTCCGAGTTTTCTAGACCCATATTTTCACGGGTTCGGATCGGATTCGGATCGGACGTAGTGCGAAACCGCTCTAACTTCTTGACAATAGAGGCGTGGTCAGATATTTGTGAGTGCCTTGGCTGTCCCGATATATCTGATGGCGACTGTACAGACGAACTGCAACCCGACTGCAACTTGTATGGGAACTGCGCCGACGTTGCAGTTCCCATACAAGTTGCAGTCGGGTTGCAGGTCTGTATCCGCCCTTATCTGACCACCTGTTTTATGAACTTTACTTCTTGCGATATATTTACAAATTATCAGTTATATTAACGGTGGTAATATCTACAGATGTAGTGCATAATTATATTCCATCGTATTTTCACGGAAACGTACGAACGTGTCTTGCTATTTCAGTCAGTCTCGGTACGAAAAGTACTGAGGTTGATGGAAGTAGTATGACAAATACGAAAGTTTCCGAGAATATGAAGAAAACAATTGTGCATCTACATCTGTATTTGAATTGATACCTGCATTATAATCAGTAATAATCAGTAATAATGATACTATAATCTATTTATTTTCGGAACATCAACGATTTCGGGTATTATTTTCATCGATAAAAATCGCGTTTAACAGTAGGACTGCAAAACCAATTTCAGATTATGGTGATGTAGTTATAAAAGGTGGAGCAATAACGGAGTAGTTTGTTGTATGCGAGCTATAGCTGCTATAAAGCATAAGTAAGCATAAGTATAAGTTTTTATTTTGTGTTTGTGCTTACGAATAAAATTATTTCTATTCTATTCTATTCTATTCTATAAGGTGGGGGGAATTTCGACTGCGGGGAAATTTGAACTAATCGAAATATCTTCCATGTTCATTATTAACTAGAGTCACACACAACACACGCAGCACATCTTTTTCGCTACCTGGACATATATGGCACTCTAGTTAATAATGTAAAACATGGAAGATATTTCGATTTGTTGAAATTTCTCCGCAGTCGAAATTGCCCCCCTGCACCTTAAGTGTGTTATCATATAAATCCCCGCCGCTTCTTTCCGCCGTCGTTCTATGCGACATTTCCATCTTCACCACTTGGATGGTTGTCCGTCTTTAAAGGGGCCCACTGATTAACAGTCCGCCGGACGGTATCGGCCTGTCAGTTGTTCGGAATTGTCAAAATTTTGTTCTAACTGACAGGCCGATACCGTCCGGCGAACTGTTAATCAGTGGGGCCCTTAACTGTGCGTTTCTAGAATAAACTTCCTGACATATAGCGCCTTGACAAATAGAGGCTCAGATATTTATGAGCATCTCTGCCGCTCCGATATATCTGATGGCTGTGCAATAAATATTTCAACTTCCTTAGTGCTCCATAATGGTTCCGTTTGACCAACTTTACCACAATAATTGATCGGGTACCGTGACCGATGTGGCCTTAAGGTAGTCACGTTGGGACGTCTGGTTTTTTATCCGCCCTTGACCGATTGACATTTTGTTGTGACAATAGAACAATTTACACTATCCGTTCGGTCTCGTTCACACTTTGTTCCTAAATTCCGGCCTAAATTTAGTAGAGAACTAGCGAACCGCCCCGGCTTCGCACGAGTAGTACCTTAACAAATTAGGGGCTATTCATAAATTACGTCATTTCAAATTAGGGGGGGGGGGGGTCTGGACATCGGATGACGGTAGCATGAAGTAGGAGGAAATGGGGTCATTTGAAGCAAGATTTTTGGATGATTATAGGGGGGGGGGGGGGGGGTCAAAAATCGTCAAAAATCGATGACGTAATTTATGGACAGCCCCTTATACACCTAAACCTTCCTCAAGAATTGATAGGTGAAAACCGCATGAAAATCCGTTCAGCAGTTTTCGAGTTTATCGCGAACATACATACACACAGACAGACGCGGCGGGGCACTTTGTTTTATAAGTTGTAGTGATAGGCCCTGACTCTAAATGACTGACCATCGATGAACCTTGATGTCTTAACAATAAGGTTGAATTGTGTTAACAGTGGACGTACCACGAACGTGTGTAGGCATTAGTTGTTGCAATCAACTGTTATCTGCAACACCCGACACCCACTTTTACGTTCCATTGTCATTTATCGCTTCCTCTGATTTCATACATACATACATACATACTACATACATACTACATACATTTAAAACGCTCATAAAGGCTTTGTGGCGCCTCAAAACGTTATTTTTGTATCTGGGATAATATAAAGTCGTTGTGCTTCTACATATATTCCGTAATGGGATTTGACAAAATTTAAGCAAAGAAAAACTTGCCTGACTGACCTTCCTCCCTCTCTCTTAGTTCATCCAGAGGAGAGAGAGCGGAAATTACTACTAATGCTATAAGTTGACTCCCCATACCTCCGCTCCGCTCCGCCTGAGTAGATAGGTAGACTAAAGGGGCCCACTGATTAACAGTCCGCCGGACGGAATCGGCCTGTCAGTTAGAACAAAAAGTTGACAGTTCCGAACAACTGACAGGGTGGACCTTATTACAAGAGGCATATTAAGGTCTACCGGTGTACACTTAACAGTGTGGGCGATGGCACATACAGTGAGTATCAAGAGTAGCGAACATAGATGTAAGTAAATTGAGGTAGATATGGTACCAGGCGCACGATTGTGAGCCGTTAAATATAGGTTCCGGAACCTATATTTAGTTAGTCGTATGGGTGACGCCAACCTGTCAAGTTGTCAAAATCGTTGGATCAAATTTAAATTTTGTCAACTATGAACGTCACACGTCTACATAAATAAAAAAGGTCATTGGTAGCGAACGATACATTATGCAATCTAGAGCTTTAGAGAGGCAGATAACGAAATTTAGATTTTCGTTTTTGGCTGTAGGACCTCCAAATGCAGATACTTATTTACCTACGAGTATATCTCTACAGTTTGCGTTCAAAAGTAAATTGCCACAGTCTAATTGTTTTAAGTACAATAGATTTATACAGTGTGGAAAGATATGTCGGGCCCTGGAGGGAAACTACCTTAAATCCTTAAGTTGGCTCATTTTACTTAAAGGAGACATTCCTTTATTTTTAAAAAGAAACAAAACTGCATTCAATTTTTTTTTTAAATTCGGTTGTCTTGACCGGGAATAGAACCGAGTAAAACTTCCAAAAACTCACACACACACACAACACACACACACAAACACAAACACACACACACACACAAACACAAACACTCGCTATTTTTTTCTACTAGTCGATCCAGTTAATGTTAATGATAACATTCTCCAAGAAACATTAGGTCTTACACTCGTCTGTCGTACTGGTCGTACAAAATATCCATAAAATCGTATATTTAGTACTCAAGAATATTAATCATAATCATAATCATTTATTGCAGCCATGGTATTATTACAAGGTGTTCTTATTTAAGTCAGTACATACATGTACTATTTAAAACAAGCGAAATTGAAGAAAAAAAGAAAAATTTTGAATGCAATTTTATTTTATTTTTTAAATAAAGGAATGTCTCCTTGAAGTAAAATGAGCCAATTTAAGGATTTAACGTAGTTTCCCTCCAGGGCCCGACATATCTTCCCACACTGTAGATAGAGACGCATCTCTTTTTATGTTAAACTATTAGATAAATGGACTCTGGACTCTGGAATGGAATTACTCTGGACTATAAAAGCTCTATTTTTTATACAAATGACCCATATCCAATTAAACTCGTAATAACGTCACGCGATATCTAAAAATATCGATTCAGATAACTCCGTGTGTGGGGGATTAGGGCGATACTTTATTTTAATGGATTGATACATTTATTGCTAAATATAAAACAGTTCCGTTGTGGTTTCGTTATGAATGGATCTGTAGCCACTGTAGACGGCGCGAGAGCAAGCTAGTTTCATTACATTGCGCCATTGCGGTATTTGATCGGTCAATATATAATGTAGGTACCTCAATAGTCCGCAGTGCAACTAAAATCGCATGAGGGTTTGCGCGCCGTCCTCCTAAGTCCTGAGTTCCTTTAAAAAGTACAAATTAAAATCGAATTTTGAACTAAAATGGAATAAAAGAAAGGAAGGTTCCCAATTCAAAACTGCAAAAATGACTCTGGGTCTTAGGAGGTTAACTGACCATATGTAAACCTTATTACAAAAGGCATAAGGTCTACCGCTGGAAAGTTATGAGTGTTCCTGTTTGTAGGCGAGGGGAAGCCCCTAAATTTCGAGGTGTAGCGTTTCTTTATATCAAATAACGCAGAAACGTGACTAAGGTTTGTTAGTTCCATGAATTCACAGTATAATGGTCTCATGTTGCTGTTCAGTCATTTTACCTTGTCAACAACCTTTCGTTTGACGTAATTGGGTGAATCAACTTTTTCTTGCCACTAGTTGCCATGGTTACGGTCTCCTGGGTCACTCTTAAAATACTAGTTATTTCGTATTTAAATGAACCAAACTTGAATTTTTTGGTAGTTATAAGGTCTTTCCATAATGGGACGTCTACTAAGCACGTTTGTAGAACATGGTACAGCAGCTCTTCTAAGAAACTATGCTACTATTGTCTCCTGGCTGATGGGACAGAATAACAACAAGAAATAGTTGATCGACCCAATGGGGTTGGCCGGTGGAAGTTTTTAGCAGATGGCGCCATCATAGCTTGCCCCGTCAATCCCTAGAATTGTGTCAAATTTTTGTTTTTTTAATACCCTGGATGCCAGCTCTTTAAGCCAAATCTCATAGAAAAAGGGGCAAGCTATGATGGCGCCATCTAGGCAAACCTTTGACAGTTGCCAACCCCATTGTCAAAGGGTATTTTATTAAGTTGACCATGTATTGGGCAATGAAACTTATTTTATACCTTTAAACGAGCAATTCTTGTATATATTTATATATTTCGGGGTTCACGGAAACGGCTCTAACGATTTCGATGAAATTGATATATGGGGGTTTTCGGGGGCGAAAATTTGATCTAGCTAGGTCTTATCTCTGCTGGGAAAACGTGCATTTTTGAATTTTTATGTTTCCCGAGCAAAGCTCGGTCTCCCAGATATTTTATATTACCTTTAAACGAGCAATTAATTCTTGTCTATATAATATCTGGAAGACCGAGTTTTGCTCGGAAAACGTACGGTAAAGTGGCCGAATATGCCGAATACCGAATAGTTGCCGAATATTCGTGGCATCTCTAGTTGTTATGGTTATAAACCAAAGTCGTGTCGTCTTGTAACATCGTTTTGTTATCTGATAATTCCTGAATCTTATTGTAAACACGTAAGGTACAACGAAGGTCAATTAAAGTTACTTTCCGAAAGAAACTGGATTTTTTACCGAAACCGGAGGTTCGGTTTTGCTCTAGTTTACCAAAACGCCGGCCGCAACATGATTTTTATGCCAAATCTTGCTGAAACTTTCCGAAGCCTATCGGTTGGACATTGCCGAAAATACAGTTTCGGTGCGGCCGAAAAGTTCGACAGTTTTTTGCCCGAAACCGAGTTTTCTGTCGAAACATGATTTTATGCCGAAACCGAATCTTCGGTAGGACTCTAGTTAAAAGTGTTGTTGTTATGCAAGTGAGAGTAGTAGCAGGGGTGCGAAACTCCTGACTTCGGCCAAACTCGACTCGGCATTGCTCCGAGCAATTATTAGGGTTGGCACCACTTGTCTTCCTTTGGAATGCACGACCACAGATAAGATAATCACTTGAATTTTGACAACCCTAAATAGCCGAAAGGGATAGTGCCATATATTAGAAAGGGATAGTATGATTCGACCCTGAACCGCTGTCAAACTTCGGTTTTGTAGGAAGTTTCCTTTCTGTACGGTAGTACTATTAGTATTATTTATTCTGTGGTAGTAGTGAGTTGAGAACGCTAGTGATATTCGACTGATTTTGGCGTAGGGAATGTTAAGAAAGTTATGTTGAAAAACAGTTAGAAAGTGTGAAGAAATGTGCTGAAATAATATACTTACTTAGATAGAAAAATAGTTAGGAATACAGAGCGGCTCAAAAATCTGTTGACAAAGATGTTTAACTGTGCATAATTGCTAATTGTTGATAAACATTGTTGATAATTTTAACAAACGTTTGCTTTTGTATATCAAACCAAAAATAAGGGTGCACTCATCATACTCAAAAATATGTCCCATAGCTCTTATGTCAGCGAATCATGAACTATGGGACATATTTTTGAGTAAGTTGCATACACTCGCATTTTTACACTTGACTGTACCTACGTTTCGTTTCAGTTAAATGATCGTAGTTTTTATTTTTCAATGGTTTTTTGTAAAATACGCGTAGCGTAAGATAAATACTCCTAAAAATGTTTTGTCAATATATTTTCGGGCCAACGTCTTTACACTCTATACCCAAACATTGAGATGCTGGTTTTATGAGTGACTTATATTTTGTTAGACTGTTTTTCCTGCATTCATATGTGACGTTATCTATAAAAAGGGACCTTATTGTCGACGGCGCTTACGCCATTATGTGTATATTACGCGCGACGCTGTACGGCGTAAGCGCCATCGACAATAAGGTCCCTTTTCATAGATAATGTCCCATATTCTAAACTAAACGCAGTATTTCAAGATTTTAAACTTATCTTGACGGTACAGAACATAATGTTAAGTTAAAATAAAATAATATATGTCCAAAAACAATTCTATTAGATAGACAAGGGTAATTCGTCCATTACTGGCCACTGTTTAATAACTGGCCACCTTAGGTATACTAACAATGAATGGCTGGTTAATAAGAACAATGAACAATAACGTGGCTAGTTATTGAGGAGCGGCCAGTTATTGAAACCTTAAATACTATAATGAATTCAGTTTATAGGTGAATAGAATTCATTTTAAGTATAAGGTGGCCATTTATTAACCGGTGGCCAGTAATTGACGAATTACTCTATATACTATAAAAATCATATTATTTAAGATGTTAAAATAGCTAGACTGCGATGGAATGGTTGTGTATGGCGTGTATGGCAAGTTCCAAAAATGAAATTTTGGCATAATTGTCAATGTTATAAAAAAATATTCTAATTGCAGATTTATTTTATATAATTATATAAATAAATTTGTCCTGGAAATTTAGGACACTGATTTATGTAATGTTGATTGTAAAAGTCATTTCTGCTAATCTATGGGTGACTGTACTATTTTTTTTTAATAAATAATATAAGTACTTATGATTATGAATATGAATGTTGCCCAAAACATGTTTGTAAATATAAATGTTTATTAACTGTTAGCATTTTTAAATGAATATCAAAATTATTTCAAATCATTTGTCAATTTATAATTATATTATATCAAATTATATGAATTAAGTATAATATTCAGACTTATTACTTTTAATTTAGTTTTTAAGACATAGTTAATTATTCGTATGTATGTTACCCTGTGATTCAATTGATGTTTTCATGCGATTTAAATTTATAAATGGTGTTGATTTATAAAACTAAATGTGTCTGATGCTTCAAACTTGTTGTTTTATTTATTATTTGATTCAGTTAAATATTTTTATAGTTCCGTACCCAAAGGGTAAAGACGGGACCCTATTAGTAAGACTCCACTGTCCGTCTATCTGTCACCAGGCTGTATCTCATGAACCGTGATAGCCAGACATTTGAAATTTTCACAGATGACGTATTTCTGTTGCCGCTATAACAACAAATACTAAAAAGTACGGAACCCTCGGCGGGCGAGTCCGACTCGCACTTGTCCGGTTTTTTGCTGGTTTTCTGCCCCATAAACCTAGAGATAGAGTCGTAACCAAGCTAACTCTGCATCACATTTGCAATGACAAAGTATGGCAAGAGCATTAATATCAAATTTCTATGGCAATATGACGTTTATTTATAATGACATTAATGACAGTCCTCACTTTGTAAGTTTGTTCAAATAAAAATATGTTAACTTAGACGGACCCTAACTTAAAATTACATATATTTACAACAAAAGTGTATGTTTAGTGCAATTAAACACTTAATTTTTGACAAATTTGACTGCAAACTTTTGGTTATCAGTGTACAGTCGCCATCAGATATATAGGAGCGGCCAAGGTGTTCACAATATCTGAACACGCGCTCTAACGCCCTGACAATAGAGGCGTGTTCCGATATTTGTGAGCACCTTGGCCGCTCCGATATATCTGATGGCGACTGTACCTATGGAGTCGATGATTTCTCTAAAACTATTCATTTTCCCTGAACATACATGGGGGTCAAATCGGTAGCTATTAAGGTCCCATCATAGGGTGTCACCACACCAATAGGGTATTTGACTACTAGTCAAATCAGTTTCTTTTTTCGAACTGTCAAAACGATTTTGCAACTATGGAATTTATATGAAACACTAGTATGTGACGTCACAATCAAATTACCTACTCTTTATAGTTTTATACGGGTTTTAAAATATAAATTGTGTCTAAATATAACTTCTGTCTACGTTTATGTATTAATCTTCTGGTGCTTTATTTCATGCATGGTTTAAAATAATTTATTTTAAATTCAGTCAAATACCGTATCGATCGATGACATCGATCGACGTCGATTGGTGTGGTAACACATAGGCTTGCGTTTAATCTGTACTGAACGTGACACCCTGTATTTTGTGCATTTTACAAGCTTTTAAATTTTATGTATGTTTGGGTCAAATCTTACAAGCTAAATTAGACCCACATCCCATAGTTCGATTGAGCTGAACGTACCGAACTTATTATGGTATGGCAATATTATGGTACCATCGAGCGGATTTGATGGAGGAGACCATGGTCTAATAAAACATGGTCTTCTATTCCCAGAGTGACACGGGCCTACGTCACAATAACATTGCCACTTTATTTCAACATAACATGTTACATGGGTACATTATACCTATGGTTAATAAGTTAAAATATTTCTTTATAATTTTCATTTATATGTATTTTATCTTACATTTTACAATAACACGTCATTTTTAATTATTCGTTAGCAATATCTTCCGATTCACGAAAGAAATTTCAGACGTTCGGGTAATTCTGTTTACATTACTGGCAACATAGGATAGCGCTGTCACATTTGACAATTCGGATCTAGATAACTTCATGCCCTGACCGTCATCCTTGTCGAACGCGTGTTAATTGTTATTTCCTTCTCGCTCAGTGTCAGCAGTCGCAGTGTTTTCCAAACTTTTCACGTCGTAAGCTTGGTAATTAATGTGTAACTGTGAATTAGTTTATCAAACGTTTGTCTTGTATAGATAAATAAAGTTTAATTTAATACATTAGATTTGTTTTATTTTACTATGTTTCTAAATGACGAATAACTTAAAATTAATGCCGTTAAAATAATTTTCACCGTTGGTTAAAATTCTCCCACATTTTAAAGTTTGAGAACCTGTAAACAGCATGATGACGTAGCCCCGTGTCAGTTAGGTCATACGCGAATCTCGGAATAGAGTACCAGGCGGAGTATATTATTATACCATGATGGAGACAGGAGGTGGCCATAGCAACTCTGTGATAAAACATCGCAATCAAATGGTATTTAGGCTTGTAAGAATTGTCTCGATGAGTATTATAGTTGCCTGATGAAAGAAAAGTATTGTGAACGATAAATTTATGTTGTGTAAGATAAGATATTATTGCAGAAATGCAGATTGTACCTACAGTATACGGTACCTATTTATGTTGTTAGGTATAAGTGTTAAGTGAAGTGTCTATTTAGTGACGGCATGTTTGATAATTCGAGTGGTTCTCGTAATAGCTATGACTTATTATTGTTTTTATCATTTTACCATGAAACGATTTCACAAGATTCACAAGTATGCTGAATAATAAATATCAAATGATATTTCGTACATAAGTTCCGAAAAACTCATTCGTACGAGCCGGGGTTTGAACCCGCGGCCTCCGGATTGAAAGTTGAAGGGGATATTGATATAATCTTATTTTTTTATATGTCACTGTCACTGTCTATTTGATGCTGCGTCAGGATTCAAACCCGCGACCTCGGAAAAGTCGAACGCCTAGATCACTCAGCCACGACGCCAACGTCTATTACGCAACTATAATCACCATGGGAAATGAACACAATACCACCCACACTGTTAAGACGATAGTAGACGAACGCTTCTCCATACAAACGTAGTCCATCGACATATCTAAAGACGGGCAATAAGAATGGGGCCAGTACAGCGGTGTCAGGCACACGAATTCGAGCCAATCGTCCAGTCTAACGCCACAACGCGAGTGGTTGATGAGTTCGCAACACGCGCGCGATTGGTCGCCACTAGTTGCGTTTGACTACACGAGTGCCCGTAAGGCCCCGTCTTTTGATATATTATGTCAATGACGTAGTTTAATTTTGATATTAAATTTACTCATAATCTTCATTGCATATCACATTATATCTTAACCTATTACATAGAATTAATATGCTCCTAAATTATTATAAGAGTTAAAAGCTTTCAAAGTAAGTAAGTAAGTGAAATGAAAGGGTATAGCTATGTAAATATAATAAAACAATACTTGTATTAAATTCAAGTCTATTAATGGAAGATAGTTTCTGACATGTTACAGTACAGTATATCTCATAAAAGCAGCGGAATATCTATCTGTATCTGTCTGTAGTCTGTCTGGCTGGTCACCTGGCGGCTTAGCACGGTCGCGTTTTTATCCCTTGTCACCATGCCTGTCACGTTCTAACAAGTATGTAAGTGCGAAAGGGACGCGCATAGTGATAGTCGATAAAAATGGAACCGTGCTGAGCCCGCTGGAGAGGATCGTGCTGTGAGAAGAGCGTATGTGGGATGTGGGGCACCCGCGGGCGGAAAACGTCCGTCTGGGCGTCCCAGATACCACTGGAGTGACGAAGCTCTACAAGACCCGCCCTCGGAATACCCAACTGGCGTGAAGTGGCGCAGAATAGGGCAGAGTGGCGCTCTCTTGTGTCAGAGGCCAACGTCCTTTTTGGGTCACTGAGCCATTGAGGTAGTAATAGTCTATGTCTATAGAAATTATTCAGCATGGGAAAATGGACACGCGACACTATTCAACTTTTATATGACATTTGACAGCGGCCATGCTTGATAATATCTAAATTATATGCTTTACATTGCATGGTAGTAACGAAATTAATGGGTTGAGGTATGCGTGGCCTTGGAAGAGAATTGTTTATTTTATTGGAAATATGTGGTTGGTTGGTGTACCTTACCTACCTACCTACCTATACAAGAGCTGTTTTTTTCCTTATGGATGGTTTTAATTCGAAATCTGTTATGTGGTTATCATGATAGCTAAATCCTTAAAATTTGGTACACTGATTTAAAATACAATACCGTAATAAGTAAGGTACTTTCTAGACAGTTTAATATGCAAAATTGGTGTCACTGACATATACGAGTATATAAATGTGTCTACCGAAATTCTGTCCAAATACACATAATTATGCCCTATTCACAACATCCATTGACAGATTTGTCCGCCAAATACATTTGCCAGACAAATCTGACTGATATTCTGTACATATGTATATTGTATATCCTAAGCTTTTAGCCCTTTACCGGGCTAACATTTCAAAAATGACAATCGAATGTCAGTCTTACTCATCGAAAATAAAACACATGTTTGAAGTGCCGTACGTGGGAAATATATATCCCTTAGCTTGGTAAAGGGTTAATAAGAAATGTGTCAATATGTCAAAATTATTTGGTAAGGTGCATACTAACTTACTCCGTTGGCTTAAGGGGCCCACTGATTAACAGTCCGCCGGACGGTATCGGCCTGGCAGTTAGAACAAAATTTCCGAACAACCGACAGGCCGATACTGTGCGGCGGACTGTTAATCAGTGGGCCCCTTTAGTGATCCAAAATGAGACTTGGCCTCCAACACAAGACAGCGCCACTTTTCTCGGTCCTGCGCTACTCGCCAATTGCTGACTCAGAGTTCACGCAGATCCGCCGCCACCATTACCAAATTTTCCGATATTAGGTACCAATTTTCCTTTTTTTAATGTTACAGTACCTCCACGAGATCGGACATAAAGTAGTAGTAACGCAACCACGAGTAGCGGCCGCGGCATCATTAGCGGCCAGGGTGGCTGAGGAAATTGGTGAGCCGCTGGGCGAGTGCGTCGGCTATGCTGCCGGCATGACTAGTCTGCGCTCACCGCATTCTAGTATTGTGGTAAGTTTATTCCAGGCCTTTCAAAGGCCGCGGCCGACGGTCGAGTTTCAAAGCTCAAGGCCCGGAGCGTCCTTGTCCAGTAGCGCTAATCCGTGCGAGGCCGAAGTACGACCTACCTGATGTAGGGGAAAAATCAAGTTCTAACTTCGTCTCAGACCACAGTCAGATGCGCTGCGTTCGCAATTTGACTGTCTGTATTAAAATGTAATGTGGGTTGTAGTGTTGAGGGATAATCCAATAGTCATGCGCAAAATGTGTCACTGAAAAGAAAATATTGATATGCATCTTTCGTACGCTGTGAAGTACTTCATTCTTTTAGTTCACCAGTTCAGTTTAGTTCAGTAGCTCAACAGATCCATCTATATCAAATGTACTGGTTTCATTTCTCTCATTCGCGGATATATTTGATAGATAAGAATTTGATAGATAATTTCATTCAATATGAATCAAATAGATGGATTTATGAATCGAAGGTTTAACATGGTGTCCTTGTCACTCTCTAAGCGAATGAGCAAGTAAATGAAAAAAAAAATTAACTGAACTGCTGAAGTAAAGAAATGAATCCCAACTGAACTAGTGAATGAAAGAGTGATATCAAGTGAAGTACTTCATTTGAATCTTTCATTCGCGAACTACTCGTGTCTACTTTTAAAGGCCGAGGCCAACGGTCGAGTTTCAAAGCTCAAGGCCCGGAGCGTCCTTGCGTCCAGCGCTAATCCGTGCGAGGCCGAAGACCGACCTGCAGGGGAAAAGTCGAGTTCTAACTCGAGCTCAGAGCAGTCAGATGCGCTGCGTTTGCAAGACGACTGTATTAAAATGTAATGTCGGTTGTAGCGTTGGGGCAATCCAACTTGAATCTTGGTATCTGGAATATACTCTTTCCCGGCCGATTTCGACCACGGCGACTGTTTCAACTCCGCTGCTGAAGACGTTCGTGTGCCCGCGTGTGGCTTGCGTAGCCGATCTTATTAACAAAGACCCGTGCACACAACGGGCAGGTAAGGACACCATTGCTGTAATTATACCTAATAGCCGCTGGTGGTCAGGCTTTCAGCTCATCCCGTCTGATATCTAGTTCCATAAGTCGACGGGACTCAAAGTCATCAGTTTGTTTAATGACAAAAGATCTCCATACAGGGCCGGTCGGCCGCCTGCTTCTCCCACAGAAGCGGTATCTGGAATATAAGGACCAGGGCACCAGATCAAGATTAAGCATAAGGGTTTGACTTCGGTATAAAGTGTTTATGCTTGAGTTATGAAAAAATCGGTCCAGTAATGACGGTGATATGGAGTAACAAACATAAAAAAAACACACAATCGAATTGATAACCTCCTTCTTTTGAGATTTGGAAGTCGGTTAAAAATGAGTTTTGTCTTTACAAATTGAATTGAAATTATATTTGACCTATACGGCATAGGAGAAAAATCTTAACAGTGCGAAGTAGCAGTAAATCAGCGCCATCTACCATGAAATTAGGCAATTAAACTGCTACAATTAACATTTTTATTCCTTGTTTTCAGTTCATGACGGAAGGCGTGTTGCTGCGAGAAATGTTCGCGTCTCCACTTCTGATGCAGTATTCGGTCGTTGTTTTGGACGAGGTAAGACAGACATACCGCCAGGCTGAAGTGGGACTGGGCAGGTCACGTCTGCCGCATGCATCCGGATAGGTAGGCTAGTATAGCCGTATAGTGGATGCCGCAAAATAAGCGCGGACGTGGCAGGCCCAGACGGAGATGGCGGGACGACTTAGACACCTTCATTAATAACTGCTCGGAAAAAGCTCAGTAACGGGAGTCGTGCAAATCAGGGGGAGAGGCCTTTGCCCGCAGTGGGACACTATAACAGGCTATTAAAAAAAGCAGCGGGTTGCACTCCGGGATTGCCGGCAGAAGTGAAAACTCAATGACATTGTAACAGTTTTTCGATCAGGTCACGTGTCCGTCTTACGTCTTACGAATCTTACGGTCACGTGACCTGTCGCGAGTTTAACATTTTTTCCCCATCACAAAAAGTGCACGGCGCCGCTAAAGAAGTTTTCACTTCAAAAAGACATACAGACTTGTACAGTCACCTGCAATAATATGTTACTCTTCGACGGCTGAAACGGTCGTGTTTGAAAATTTGCCACTATTTTTCGCAGTTGTACCGTAAATAACTATTATACCTAGGACTGTTGATAAAAACTTATCATAATGTTCATGACAAAGCCTTTCATTATTATTGAATGAGATCATCTATAATAACGATGACTTGTTCAGTTTAATAATATTATTTTAATCCCCTTCTCATAGACACAAACTAAAGTCTTGTGCGCACTTAGAGTTAAACCAAGAAAAGTCTGCAGCGATTTTGATAGACCACGCAGTGCAAGTGTTATTTTAAACGTCAAACTTCTATGAAATTATAACGTATAAATAACACTTGCACTGCGTGGTCTATCAAAAACCCTGCAGACTTTTCTTGGTCTAACTCTACCCTCGTAAGTCGTGGACCGGGCAATTTTGTGCACTTGCACCATTGCACTAGCCCGAGATTAACCGGTTAAACCTGGCCTCTATTTCACCACGGTGACAGGTGCGACAATTGTCGACATCACTGTTACTGACGTCACATGCGTCCATAGGCTACGGTAACAGCTTACCATCGGACGGGCGGTGTGCTTGTTTGCCACCAACATTTTGATTTTAAAAAAACTCCATTATATCGCCAATAATTAAGTACCTACTTATTTTGCGAAGCCAATGACAATTGTCACATTCAAGAAACACGACAATTGTCACGAAATTCCGACACAACTAATTTCCTGTCAAGAATTACCGAAAGTTATTTTAAATCTTGTGACAATTGTCATCATCATCATCACCATAACCTTCGCAAGAGAAATACCTGTTTTTTGCCGATATAATAAAGATATTTTAAATGATACAATGATGGTGGCAAACAGGAATACGGCCCGCCCTATGGTAAATTGTAACCGTAGCCCATGGATGCCTGTGACGTCAGCAACAGTGACATTTGTCGAATTGTCGCACCTGTCGCCGTGGTGAAATAGGGGTCTGGAGTTACCATGGTTACCAATACAATTTGACAATAGGTTTAACCACTTAACCCCGGGTTAGTGGGATGGTGCAAGTGGGCCTAAGAGTTTAAAACTCGTATTTTATTTGTACAGTCACCTGCAATAATATGTTACACAACGAAGGCCGCAAAACTATGTGACACGCTCTTATGGCTCTACAAATAAGATCGTGTCAGATATTTTTGCGGCCTTCGTTGTGTAACATATTATTGCAGGTGACTGTAGGTACTTGTAAAAGTACTTCCGTATTATGGCGTGTGACTATACTAAGTTAGGGTGGTATTCCATCTGTCCAATTTCTTTGTCCAATGTGTATTTTGTCTCACATTTTGCTTAATGAGAGAGTGAGACACACTGACATTAGACCAAAATATTGGACAGATGGAATACCACCCTTATGGCTCCTCTACACGATGGGCCAGCGCCGGCCACTCCAAGGGACGCAGCCATGCGGTAGAATGAGATAGCAATATCACTTGCTCCCTCTAACGCATAAATGCGTCGCTTGGAGTGGCCGGCGCTGGCCCATCGTGTAGAGGAGCCATTAGTCAATTCCTAAGGATGTTATTCCACCATTTCCACCTGTTCTTGGTACAATGTCATACTCATTTCGTCTTACTCTCTCATTAAGCAAAATGTGAGACGCAAATACATATTGGACCAAGAAATTGGACAGATGGAATACCAACCTTATACTCTGTATCTTTAGGTACTTAAATAAAAGTAAACAAATAATTTGTACACTTTCGGGTAGTTATAACATTTATTGGTTAACCAACCAAATACAAAACCGCCTGGATCTGTCACTGAACGACCTGACTTTCACCTACATTATTTGATCATGTAATGTTTTCATCTACCCTCAACTGGGTTAAGAAGCCATTTGAGGGTACATCTTATTTACGCTTTTTTAAAAAGGTACCTAAATATATAGACTATAGGGTAGGTGTGTTAGTTTTCGTCCAGCTCTAGTTTTCGTCCACTTGACGAAATTTGCAATCCTTAATGTCGAAACAATATATCTGTCTACATAAAAATGATATTTCGCATTTAAAAAAATAAAAATCAAATATATTATTTGCGAATCTGTCAAGTGGACGAAAACTAGAGCATGGACGGAAACTAGCGCAATGACCCTAGTCCTTACATTTATTTCAGTACCATTTTCTATGATTTTCAGGTCCACGAAAGATCGCAAATGACAGATGTGCTGATGGGTCTGCTCAAGAAAATAGCCAAAGTAAGTTTTTGGCAAATTTGCTATATTTATTTAAAAACAAACTATTAGCTACCTACAAAACTAAAACTAAGACCTAAAAAAAAAAACTAAAAATTGATATCTAAAGAGGGGCATAGTGCCAAGGATGCTGGCAGCACTTCCTCGCTGAATCGCAACGATTATTCGTTGAGCGAGGAAGCTGCCAGCTCTTTTGTCCCCAGTGACCTCAACCAGCCGTTTGGCCAAATCAGTAAACAGACTCTGAGCTCCCGGGGCCCACGGACCGAGGGTCTCGACACCGAAAGGAACAAAGTTATAATTGGCGTGGAGACCCCCGTAGTATTTCCGCCGTTTGAGGGTCTCGCAGGGGCGTATTTTGAAATTTGGCGCCCCGGGCTATGGCACGTTTAGCCGCCCCAGAACTCAAGGAAGAAAAACAAAATGCAAATCCGCCAGGAGCGGCATATGCCGCCCCCGGGGGTTGGCGCCCCGGGCCATGGCCCGGTTGGCCCTGGGGTAAATACGCCCCTGGGGTCTCGGCAGCTTCGGCAGCGGCACCCGCTTTCTTTGTGGTATCGTGAAGGTGAGACAAAAAAGCGGTGGTGGCCTAGCGGTAAGAGCGTGCGACTTTCAATCCGGAGGTCGCGGGTTCAAACCCCGGCTCGTACTATAGTGTAAACAACTTTATTTACGGTATTTGACACATTATGACTGACGTATATAGAGATGTAACTAACGCAAATCGATTGTCACAGCAAGCGATTACGATTGGATGGCACGTAGACTGAGGTATCGAATTGCGACGTATAATGAATTTTTATTTGAGATTTAAATAAAGCTAGAATTATATGGTTTTCCCGCAAGCTAAATGCATTTAATACACCGACCGAGTAGGTCGCACCCATTGTCAAAATTGAAACTAACTGGGGATCTATTTTAAAGTTTATTTATGTTATTTCTGTGTCAAATTTGTTGTCTGTTAAGTGACGATAAATATATCCATATTTACAGTTAATTATCCACCTTTTCCTTATTTTTATTAAAAGAAAAATGAAAAATTCATATCGATTTACTTAGACGACTACCGATTCATAACGGTGGTGTCCGGCCAACCCTAAAATTAAAAAAAAAAAGACGTAGAACGTAAACGTTCGCAGTGCAGTTGTTTTCCTTTGTGATTTCAATGTGCAAGACATTTTACGTAGTGTTGCTGTAGTGAGTGACAGACGTCAAATACCGTAAATAACGTTGTTTACACTATAATGAGGTTTTCGGAACTTATGTATATCATCGTAGCATCGTAGCATCGTGACTAATGAGGAAACCGCACTAATCCCAATAACGCCTAGTTCAGAGGGGAAACTAGGCCAGCGGTTGGAAGGTCAGATGGCAGTCGCTTCCGTAAAAAATATTGCCTACGTCAATTCTTGGGAATAGTTGTCAAGCGGACCTCAGGCTCCCATGAGCCGTGGCAAAATGCCGTGACAACGCGAGGAAGAAGAAGATCTTGAAGGTGAGACGGTGCCAGTGTGTCCACACAGGTCGCGTCCCACAGCAGGGCAACGTCCACACTTGGCAATTTTTAAGTCATTCTAAAAACCTAAATATTACCACCATCACCATTCCACTAACCCGGGTTTAACCGGTTAAGCCTGGAGTTACCATGGTTACCAGTAAAATTAAACACTGGGTTAACGGTTTAACCGCTTAACCCCGGGTTAGAGGGATGGCGCAAGTGGCGCTTAGTCATCTTCGTTAAGGGGCCCGATTCTTACTTGGGGAACTTAATTTAATCAGCGTTATCGATCTTGAAGAAGAAGATAAATACCATAACCATAATAAAATGTTAAGTCTGAATCGATTTCCTGGGATTTATTCACTACCACTATCCATCACAATTTGGGGGTCGACCGCGAAACAAGAAAATCGATATTTCGTTATACAACCTCTCTCTCACTCTTGCTTATTCTAGCGATAAAGAGGCAGATAACTAAATTTCGATTTTCGCGTTTACCGGTAGGCCCTTGTTAACAAACCGCCTTGATGCATCAATGTCATATTTTATTGTCTGTGAAAACTTTTCAAAAACGGCACAGTATGTATAAGTTACTCTATGGTTTACTAGCTAGCTTAGTGCTGCACTCTGGCGGCAGAACATTGCAGTAATACCCCCTATTTGATTAACTTCTGCTACTCGAATTTCTTTCTTCCCATAAAAATGAGTAAAATGTATATGATATCAAATTCAACAATTATGTCTGTAGGGTTCCGTACCCAAAGGGACCCTATTACTAAGACTCCACTGTCCGTCTGTCTGTCACTAGGCTGTATCTCATGAACTGTAGCTAGACAGTTAAAATTTTCACAGATGATGTATTTCTGTTGCCGCTATAACAACAAATACTAAAAAGTATGGAACCCTCGGTGGACGAGTCCGACTCGCACTTGTCCGGTTTTTTATTTTATTGCCAAATATTATTACTATAGCTCCATTTACAATAGGAATACATTATTTAGGTAGCAGTAGCCTTTAAAAACCGTCTTGCCCCCCCCTGTCATTCCTTCTCTCCCCATTCATAACCCAACTCTCCTCGCAATCCCTACTCACCCCATTTTACGGTATGTATGTTAGTTTGTAAGGTATTTGTAATATGGGCCTTTGCCTGATTTAAATTTCTATATAAATAAATTATTCTCTAATCGTCGAAAAACAAGACTAATCCCAACGCACCTAAATATTTTTCAGAAACGGAAAAACCTGAAGATCGTCGTGTCATCTGCTACAATGGATGCTGAATTCCTGAAGGATTTCTTCAATCTGACAGACAAGAGAGAGAGGGAGAAACCTTCCACCTCTGTCATCATGTCCATGCAGGGCCGGACTCACCCTATTGACGTTTTTTATACCCAAGGTAAAATAGAGTTAGACCAAGAAAAGTCTGCAGCGATTTTGATAGCCCACGCAGTGCAAGTGTTATTTATACGTCATAATTTCATAGAAGTTTGATGTTTTAAATAAAACTTGCACTGCGTGGGCTATCAAAATCGCTGCAGACTTTTCTTGGTCTAACTCTAACAAAACAAGCTAAACCTGTGGCGTCTCTGTCACTGGCATCGTCGCACCACAAGATTCTACCAGATGGCGTTAGCAATTCATACATCGCGCTTAAAGTTTGACGTTTAAAAATAACACTTGCACTGCGTGTGCTTTCAAAATCGTTGCAGACTTGTCTTGGTCTAACCCTACGATCTAATTCGAAAAAAAAACCCTGCTTGATTGTCAGGTAAAGAGTGAAACGGACTACCATACAAACAATACTCCTCCATACAAACGTACGTATAATATTTTTACAAAATTTGATGTAAATTAACAATATCTTTGCCCCTTCGTTTGATTTTTTTATAGGGTTCCGTACCCAAAGGGTAAAAACGGGACCCTATTACTAAGACTCCACTGTCCGTCCGTTTGTCTATCTGTCTGTCGCCAGGCTGTATCTCATGAACCGTGATAGCTTGTTGAAATTTTCACAGATGATGTATTTCTGTTGCCGCTATAACAAGTAACAACAAATACAGAAAAAGTACGGAACCCTCGGTGGGCGAGATCATCATATATATAAAATTGAAAAACCAGAACGGGATAAAAAACGAGGGAAGAAGCGAGATGGCGCCTTACAAATTTCTAAAAAAGTTTTTGACACGTTTCTCAAATACGACGCACGTATGATAAGAAAAAACTGTTCTAATCTATTATCTAAGTATGAGAATATAACTAGAGCATAAAAACTATCGCTTTCGATGCGTATTTAATTTACAATAAGCAAAAGAAATTTTCATAACCTTCTTCATTTTACGACTATCGGCTATTTTCGGAAACTCTCGGTTGATTTCGTTTCGAACTTCAAATAACCAAAATTATGTTTGTTATGTTGGTATGCAGTGATTTCGGCCTTTTTTACTCGAAGTAAAATAAAAAGTGCTGTCAACCTCAACCTTTTACCTTAGTTTATGCCCATACGAGTGACATGCCATATAATGACTGATAATGACTTATCAATATCAATAGTAATTTTTATTTTGTTGTTTTAAATTTCTTTTTGAGTTATGTTATTCAGATTTACTTTCACAGCTTCGGCAAACAAATTCGTCCGCGGACCGGGCTGCCGAGATGGGCCAAAAATACAAAGTTTATCAACTTATAAGTTTAGCAATTTATAATGTAGGTAGATAAAATTTAAGTGCATGTTCAGATATTTTTAAGCGAAACGACCTGGTGAAAATAAGAAAACGTACAGTCAGCAGTCGGCCAAATATCGTAATATAACTCTGTTGCTATAGAAATAAGGATGTGTTCCGATATACTGCCGGAATACTGAGAGACAAAAGTGGCTAAGCTTACATTGGCTCGGACATTTAGAGAGAATGGGAGAGGATCGTGCCGTGACGAGAGCGTACTTGGGACAACGAAATGGGAGACGCCCAATTGGACGTCAGGTACCTACCGCTGGAACGACGTAGTTGCTCGAGATCTGCTTATCCTCGGCCATGGGGACTGGCGAGAGCTATCGCAAGACCGAGAAAAATGGTGTGTTTTGTTTTGTCTTTTCTCGGAGGCCAGGATTCACATAACCGTAGTAAGTAATGTTAGTATTCAGAAAGGGAGTACGTACGTTTGTACCAAAAGGCGATTTATGGGCGGTGGTCGTCCATATTCGTCTTAAGGCGGAAATTAATCTAATGAACGGTTTTGCCATTAGGCTTATAAAAATAAATAATAATTTAATGTTGAAACGAGTTTTAAATAAATAACTACGTAGATGAAAAAGTATAATTTTGCCTTTTATCAAATCACATAATTTTTTTCAGATATTTTGCGTATTAAGTTATCCAAATAACGGGTACAAATAAGAAATCCCTATCACCGTTATGAACCCTGGCAGGGTTGACACACTCTTTATTTCATTTCGCGAGCGGAGCTGCGGGCCCGTCTAGTAAATCATAAGAATGGTATTTAGCGTGGTATGGGCATGTAATGAGGAGGGATGAATGCCATATAGGCAAAAGAATTAGGGATGAATGTTGATGGACGGAGAGCGGATGGTAGACCCAAAACACGATGGATGGATTGTGTGAAAGAGGATATGAGAAAGGAAGGAGTGAGTGCTGAGGGATGAAAGATAGAGGAGAATGGAAGAGAAAAACATGCTGTGCCGACCCCACATAACATGACGTGGGATAGGCCCCATTCATGAACTATAGGGGGCAGCAAAGGAGCCGTCAGATTATTGGCGCGAGGCGAGGCGAGGTTTATGCTTCCGATGTAGCCCACAAGATGGCAGAACCTACTATGCACAAGGTAACGTACCGACGAGAACGGTAGATGGTAGCACTTGCTTTGGCATGTGCACATATGTTTCCGATTCAAGCCACAAGATGGCAGACCCTCCAACGCGCACGGTCTCTATAAGGGCAGGAAGAAGAAGAAGGTATCATATTATATGGTATTGTAGTAAGTTTTATTGCGAACACCAGCAATTATTTGGAGTCGATTTCTAACTGTAAGTGTTAACTAAAGGAATAAAAAATAAGCTTTTTTTATGATATAGTAGGCAAACAAGCAGACTAATCGCCTGAAGGTAAGCGATTACCGTAGCCCATGTCACCCGCAATACCAGAGGAAGAAGGTTTGAAAGTCGTATCGGTCCGGAAATACAGAAGGCGACAGTTCAAAAAAATACTTCATCACACAAATAAATGAAGCCGCGGACAAAAGTTAGTTAAGCTTCCGTACCCAAAGGGTAAAAACGGGACCCTATTACTAAGACTCCACTGTCCGTCTGTTACCAGGCTGTATCTCAGGAACCGTAATAGCTTAGAACAGTTCATATTTTCACAGATGATGTATTTCTGTTGCCGCTATAACAACAAATACTAAAAACAGAATATAATAAATACATAAGTGGGGCTCACGGCTCACATACAACAAACGTGATTTTTTTTGCCGTTTTTTGCCTAATGGTACGGAACCCTTCGTGGGAGAGTCCGACTCGCACTTGGCCGGTTGTTTTAACACTTTCGCAACCAGGCAAAATTTCAAACAATACCCCAGAAACCGACAGTACTCGCTAGTCGGGCAACGACGTGCAACTCAATGCCGCACGCCGCGAACCCGCTAGTCGGGCAAGCGGCGGACGCTCAGGGCTGTGCCAAGTAACTTTCGTATAAGTACGTGGATAAAATTAAATCTGCTGTCTCATCTGTTTAGGCTCCCCGTTTTGTTCTTCTCCTAATTCTAACTCCTATTGATACATACCCGTGTATGCAATTTCACGTAACCAACTAATAAGAATTTTTATTTTGTAATCGCATTAGGTAAAGTAAATAAAAATACAAAGTGAAGTAATAAAATATAATAATCAACTGTACCAACTTTTCGACCACATAATAATCAGAAGACTTACAATTTTTTCTGTTAGTGGCAGTGGCAGCCCTGAGGTAGTGAAGATGCAATGCTTGCCCGCCTGTCGGGCACTTCGGCGTCGCGTGTAGGTTTATAGCTCTTGCCCGACTAGCGGGTATGCCGGCATCTGAGTAAAGTTTACGAGTGCCCGAGAGTCCCGAGGGTACGCGGTGTCGAATGTGTTAATACATACATATGATCACGTCTATTTCCCGGAGGGGTAGGCAGAGACCACGGATTTCTACTTGCTACGATCTTGACATACCTCTTTCGCTTCCTTCACTTTCATAACATTCCTCATACACGCTCGCCGGTTTAGGGTGCTCTTGACCTGGCCTTTCTTCAGGATTTCCCCGATCTGATCAGAGAAAGTCCGCCGAGGTCTACCACTTCCAACTCCCACTTCCATTTCTCCCTTATACACTCTTTGTTAGCCTTCTTTCACTCGTTCTTTTTTTTTAATAATTGGGAATCTATTTTAAATCTAAACCTGTAACGTTTCAGATCCGGTGCCGGACTACGTGAAAGCTACAGTAGACACAGTCATCAAGATACATGAAAACGAACCTTTTGGAGATATACTAGCGTTTCTCACTTCACAGGTAAATAAATATTATCATCAATTCATAATTCATCCGTTAGTCAAATAAAACTTTGCGGAAATTTCAATAAAATTATCCTATACCAGGCGTGGCTCACTCCGCGATTTCGTCGCGTCGCTACAAGTACATGCGGCCCACACCAATTTTGGTGTCTAGCAGTAGTGGTTGCCGCGCACCGCTATGGAATGGACGCCTGCTCGCGCGTGCGTCACCTAGCGGTCATATCTGTCGTAATAGACGCGTTTTGTTAGAGAGTGAACCTTCTGTACCTAGTACTATTATTTATTCTGTGCCTATACTAGTACTCGTACTTTGCGATCTACTCGAGGATAGGCCAAAGATATGGTGCCATCTTTTCGAGCAATGGCGCCATACCTTTGGCCTATTGTCGAGTAGATGGATTCTTGTCATTTAACACATATAAGTGAAAAAATCACGATCAAAGTCAAATGACGTGGCGTTCTAAAAGTGTTAATCAGGGTCGCCATGTGAGGTGGGATGTTGAATTAAACTATTTGCTTGGAGTATCGATCTATAATGTCTTGAATAACATAATGTAAGAGCTTATATACATATAGGGCTAAATAAAGGGAGTGTCAGTGTACGCGTAGCGCACCCACTACAGTGTCGAAAGATGGCATTAAATGTACTGACTACATTATTTACTTTGACGATATTCCTCTAGTTTAAATTGTCTTTGAACTCTATTGACTCTGTGGTCTGTAGACCCAGCGCCATTTCGTAAAAAAATCTAAAAACCGTATCATGATCATTTCTCGAAAATCGGTTGAAAAATGCTCTAGAGGAGAACAGACGGACAGACAAAACGATTTTGCCCAAGCCGAAACAGAGACCTTTTTGCTCTGTCAATGTGATTCCTGTAAAGCGCAAACGCATGCTGTAAATGGCTCGAAACGTCGGGATCTAGTATGAATTCAATATACGCGATATAATCCGTTTCAATAGTTTTATTTCATGAGTAACTATCGCGGTAACCGAAGACAATATTAATGTGATTCCTTTAAAATTGCAGGAAGAAATACTAACAGCATTAGAAACATTACAACTATACGCAGAACAGAACAACGAAAAGAACAAATACAGGAAACAGTTCCCGAGCGGCGTACAGGCGGCGAATTTATCCATTCTACCAATGTATGGCAGTCTGCCGCACTACAGACAAATCAAAGTGTTTCAAATGGCTGACAAGAATGTCAGAAAAGTGGTCTTAGCGACTAACATAGCGGAAACTAGCGTCACTATACCCGGGATTGTTTATGGTGAGTTTTACATTAATTCTGTATTAAATAGAATTTATCCGTTCTACCAATGTATGGCAGTCTGCCACACCACAAGCAGATCAAAGTGTTTCAAATGGCGGACAAAAATGTCAGAAAAGTGGTCTTAGCGACTAACATAGCGGAAACTAGCGTCACTATACCCGGGATTGTTTATGGTGAGTTTTACTCTAATTCAGTATTAACTAGAATTTATCCATTCTACCAATGTATGGCAGTCTGCCGCACTAAGGCAAATCAAAGTGTTTCAAATGGCAGACAAGAATGTTAGAAAAGTGGTCTTAGCTACCAATATAGCGGAAACTAGCGTCACTATACCCGGGATTGTTTATGGTGAGTTTTACATTAATTCTGTATTAACTAGAATCTATCCGTTCTACCAATGTATGTCAGTCTGCCGCACTAAGGCAAATCAAAGTGTTTCAAATGGCGGACAAGAATGGCAGAAAAGTGGTCTTAGCGACTAACATAGCGGAAACTAGCGTCACTATACCCGGGATTGTTTATGGTGAGTTTTACATTAATTCTGTATTAACTAGAATTTATCCGTTCTACCAATGTATGGCAGTCTGCCACACCACAAACAGATCAAAGTGTTTCAAATGGCGGACAAGAATGTTAGAAAAGTTGTCTTAGGGTGGTATTCCATCTGTCCAATATTTGGTCCAAGGTGTATTTAATGAGAATATATAAAATTCGTTCAATATTTCACTTACCCAATCATTGCATAATTAAAGTTTGTAAAAACACTTAGACATAATAAACAACATCAAACCGACATTGTTTCCAAAAATTGAAAGGTCTTAATCGTAGCATTAATTTAGATACAACAAAATAAAACTCTAAACAAAACATTTCTGTGGTGATAAATTGTTCCCTAGTTTGTTTTCGGTACAGCGACATCTAACGGCAAAGTGGTGATCAAACAATTGTAGTTTGTGTTACAAAGGATCAAAATGATATATTTCCGTCAAGGGACACGTTCGTACATTGAATCCTTGAAAAAAATTGTATGAAAGAAAGATAAAATCGTGTCCTAGAACAGAAAACTACAACTTTGACCCCTCCTAGCAGGGAAGAAAAGTGCCACTTTGATCCCTCTTAGCGGGGAAGCCTCCTAGCCCTTTTTCGAATAGGTGACGTGAGAAATATTTTGGATAATTTATGATTAAGAGGAAAGGGGACGCTTCTCCATACGTACGTCCATACGTAGTCTCCGTTATCCTCTCTAGATTGATGACAATTTGATGTATACTCACCAAATCTATGCACATTTGTTCGGCTTTTTTCAATTATTTTATTATTACACGAAGCGAAAATGAAACTCCATACAATTTTTTAATGCTCCTAGCTCTTATAATAATTAAACATTCGAAAAATAATCAAAAACATGGCTGTGGTTGATATGACGCAAACACTTTGAAGTATCCAAAATATTTAGTTGTTACTGTTCCACTTTGCCGTTAGATGTCGCTGTACCGAAAACAAACTAGCGAACGATTTACCACCACAGAAATGTTTCGTTGGAGTTTATTTTAGTTTAATATTAAATTAACATAACCAATGATTTTCTATCTATTTTTGGAAATAATGTCGATTTGACGTTGTTATTTATGGCTAAGTGTTTTTTACAAGTATTATATTAATTTGCAAAGTATGGTATTTAACCTTCGAGCAACACGGAAGGGAGGCGGCATTCGCACTATTTCCCCTCTGCCGAGGTACAAGATTAGCGCGTCAATCTAATCTAGCGCGGGTAATAAAACTAGTTGCACTTGGATTTTTCACTAGACCGAGTCCAGACGCGCGCGTGAACACAGCTGCACAAAAATGCCTGTTTGCTCGGTTTTTTGTTATAAAAAGAGGTCGGGGACATCAAATTTACAAAAAGAAAGTGTTACATTTCACATGTAATATTTTTTTTACATATCATACGTTTAATTACATTCAAACACAATTATTATATTTTAGTCTCATGTAATTGTTGGATTTATCGATTTTGCTCGCTCAGTACAAATTGCGGATCGGTCGAGCGACAAATCCGACTTCTCATCACTCAGAATACAATAACATACTTCAAAGAAAATGTGTTAGTGTGCGTGTTGTGACACTTGTCACTCGTCCGTACACAAAAAGAGATCGAGGTTTGCAAGATTTGTCTTTGACGTGTGTCATTTTCTATGTATTTGTGTCGTCATTACAGATTGGATTTTGTATGTAAGTGTGTGAGAAGTGCGACTGTGTGCACCTTTCCCCCCGCGAAAAATGGCAGAAAGATTTGTACGGTGAGATATCGCTTGGGCCCCTCCCTTCCGATGTGTCGGAAGCCGGTGTTGCTCGAAGTATTTAACTATATGTTTGTACGGGTCAAATTTTGCAAGTAAAATTTGACCCATTTCCAATGAAGCTGAAAATTAGCATACATATGTAAGTCGGGTGACAATGCAATATTATGGTACCATTGAGCTGTTCTGATGATGGAGACAGGAGGTGGCCATTGAAACTCTGTGATAAAACAACAACGAAACCTAACTGTGTTTGTGGTTGTTAGAATTGTCTCTAGCCTCCTAAGGCCCAAGGTCCTACCTATTACCTCTTCAGTTCGATGAAATTTAAATCCTATTCAATTGGATCAGAGTCGCTTTTGCTTTGTTTTGTTAAATTTTCCGACAACGCAAAATTAACTCTATTTCCTACACTATAGCTTCAAATTTCATTGGCAAAATTTTCATTTGTATGGCCAGGCGTGGCTCCGCGATTTCGTCGCTTTGCTACAGGTAGCTAAAAGTACACCCGTTCCACACCAATTTTGGTGGCTAGCCATAAGCCGCGCGTGGCGCTGTCGCCACCTAGCGGCCATATCTGTCCTGATACTCCTGATCGTCACAGACGCGTTTTGTTAGAGAGTGCGTCTTCTGTACCTAGTACTATTATTTATTCTGTGCTAGTACGTACTGAATAAATCGAGGTTTGAGTATTCTGAGTTTTGAGTTATATGCTGAGCGGTACTCAGACTTTTTTGGTGACGGAACCCTTTGGGAAAGCGGAATATTTGACGGAGCCCCAAATGAAAATGAAAAAAGAGTGTAGAAAGAGCTCTTCTATACAACTGGGTATCGATTTATTTTCCTTAGTAAAAAAAATATTTCAGCCTATATAAGTCCCACTGCTGGGCATGCGCCTCCTCTCATGCGCGAGAGGGCTTGGGCTATAGTCCCCACGCTGGCCCAATGCGGATTGGGGACTTCACATACACCTTTGAATTTCTTCGCAGATGTATGCAGGTTTCCTCACGATGTTTTCCTTCACCGAAAAGCAAGTGGTAAATATCAAATGATGTCCCGTACGTAAGTTCCGAAAAACTCATTTCTCTTAACAAACAAACAAACAAATCAAACTTATTTCTCTTTTTTTATTTTTTATTTATTTATTTTTCTCATTTTTCTTAGTATTTTAAGTATTCTCGCACAGCCCCCAATGAGTCTTTAAGGAGGCCTAGGGCTCCAAGCTTTGAGAATGGCTGCTCTAACAAGGTACGGCGAGGTGTACAGTAGTCACTGTTTCACCGATTTCCCGTTAGATGTCGCTGTAACGAAAAGAAACTAGCTAACGATATGTCACCAGAGAAATGTTATGTTTAAACTTTAAAGTTAATTTTTTGATGTTAAGAACTAATTGCTATTTATTTTTGGAAACAATGTCTATTTTGATATTGTTATTATTTGCGTCGCTTAACTTCAGATGTATGATATAACCAATAAGCAAAAAGAATAGATAGTATAGAGGGGTCCTGTCATTGTAAATTTTGTAGTCACTGTAAATTTACTGCCATCTATCGACACACGACTAAAACTCAAAATGAAAACGTATAAAGTTATCAAAAAATGTATATATATGGATAAATGATTTTATTATTTTTATATCATTTTGATCCCTGTTCATTCACTGATATCTATGTGTTAAAATTGTTAAATATGAAACGGTGTCGTCACGCCATCTAGCCGAGGATAGGCTAAAGGTGTGTGCGCCATCTATTCGAGAATGACTTTTGCTTGAATTCCGAGGCACGTTTTTTCCTTAGACTTTATTCGTCTTATACGAAGTTACATATGTCTTTGCAATAAGTAAGGGCCATAGAAACATACCTTACAATTACAATGACATTATATACAATAATAAAAACCTTAATACTAAAATAGTTATTTGTTTTACAAGGGGGCAAAGTTGTTGTTTAACCGCTCGTGCTCATATTGATACCCGAGCAAGCGAAACATTCCAAAATTGAACCACGAGCGTAGCGAGTGGTTCGAAAAATTGAATCTTGAACGTTGCGAGGGTTAAACAAAATTTGCCATTTGCAAAACTCAACATTGTTCACCACATCAACCCGAAGCAAATATTAAATGTAAAATATACAAAATCAAATCCGAATGAATGTTATTAAATATTTATCATCAAAAATCATCATCTAAAAGTCAATTCTACCAGCAAACTTAAGAAAACAACTCAAAATTTGCATTTGATTACTTTGCCTCACATGTGAATAATGTAAGTGCAAAGTAAGGCTTTCCGAGCTGGTATGGAAAAAAACATTTTCGTCACGCAGTTTTCTGTTATAGGTATTTATATATCTTGGAAACGGCTCTAACGATTTCGATGAAATTTGGTATATGGGGGTTTTCGGGGGGCGAAAAGTCGATCTAGCTAGGTCTTATCTCTGGGAAAACGCGCATTTATGAGTTTTCATATGTTTTCCGAGAAAAGCTCGGTCTCGCAGATATTAATATTAAAGCAGCTTAGGGTGGTAGTCCACCTTTTCAGTTTGTCCAATGTCAGTGCGCCTCACTCTCTCATTAAAGCAAAAAGTGAGACGCAATATATAGGTATTGGACATAGAAACGATTTGACGGCAGGCGTGGCTCACTCCGCGATTTCGTCGCTTTGCTACAGGTAGCTACAAGTACATCCGTTCCACACCAATTTTGGTGGCTAGCCATAAGCCGCGCGTGGCGCTGTCGCCACCTAGCGGCCATATCTGTCCTGATCGTAACAGACGCGTTTTGTTAGAGAGTGAGTCTTCTGTACCTAGTACTATTATTTATTCTGTGACGAGAGCAACCTTCAAATAGCTCCGCTAGATGTCGCTATACCGGCGGGCGACTAGCGAACGATGGGTCAACACAGATCATACTAGTTTTAGTAAAAATATATGATAGTTATTATTGGCTAGATGGTTGTCATGTATATTGTTTATCTATTAATAGATAAAATATTTTTGTAAGCGACGCTTTTTTATTGGCGTTCGCCTTTAATTTGAAATTATAATTATATTAAAATTTATTTAAGTAGTTTGCGACATTATTCGCTTCGAGTACCTACGTTAAATAATTAAGTTTATTTTAATGAAATACAGGAATCGTTACAGTTAACATACGACGATGTGAAAAATAAATTAAAATCAAATGTTGCCAGTGCAACTGATCATGGTCTAATAAAACATCTACGCCACAATAACATTGCCACTTTATTTCAACATAACATGTTACATGGTACATTATACCTATGGTTAATAAGTTAAAATATTTCTTTATAATTTTCATTTATATGTATTTTAGCTTAAATTTTACAATAACACGTCATTTTTAATTACTCGTTAGCAATATCTTCCGATTCACGAAAGAAATTTCAGAATTTCGGGTAATTCTGTTTATACTACTGGCAACACAGGATAGCGCTGTGCACATTTGACAATTCGGATCTAGATAACTTCATGCCCTGACCGTCATCCTTGTCGAACGCGTGTTAATTGTTATTTCCTTCTCGCTCAGTGTCAGCAGTCGCAGTGTTTTCCAAACTTTTCACGTCGTAAGCTTGGTAATTAATGTGTAACTGTGAATTAGTTTTTTAAACGTTTGTCTTGTATAGATAAATAAAGTTTAATTTAATACATTAGATTTGTTTTATTTTACTATGTTTCTACATGAATAACTTAAAATTAATGCCGTTAAAATAATTTTCACCGTTGGTTAAAATTCTCCCACATTTCAAAGTTTGAGAACCTGTAAACAGCATGATGACGTAGGCGCGTGTCAGTTAGGTCATACGCGAATCTCGGAATGGAGTACCAGGCGGAGTATATTATTATACCATGCAACTGATGATGAATATAAAAGCCATAACACACTAACGCACCGGACCGCGACCTTGGTGCGGTGCTGCGCACGTATCGATAGTGTGTAAGCTTCCATCGCACATAATTATTATTTATAGTGGTGCGGTGGGCATGCACGTCGCACCAACTGACAGGTAATAATAATATTAGTGCGCACCGTACTAATTTCCCTAGTGTGTAAGCTGCATCGCATCGTTTGACAGCTGTCAAACGGTGCGATGCAGCTTAAAAGCAGTGCTTTTAAGACGCAGATTTTCATGGAAAAAGGTGGATTATATTATCTCCCGCCCTTCATCTACCTCTAAAAAAGCGCAGTCACATTAATTGACCGAAGCGAAGCGAAGGTCTACGTTTTGACTCGGGCATTTTGCTTTCGTATGTCCGGATGTTCTCCTCTACAGGTCGCAATTCTTAACCGATTCTCGTGAAATTTTGTGACCGAATTTTATGACTAAATAAAATTTTTTTGTCAATCCGGTTTTTGGAAATTTTTAAAAATGGCGGAGTCGTGATACCTGGCGCCTAAACAAATAGTCGTATCGATATCATAAGAGTTTTTTCTTTTTGAGACATGTTTACAGAGTTAATAGCAAAAAATACAGAAAAAAATTATCGCTGGTTTAGGCGGTATTTAGATATTTAGTTTTGTATTTCCGGATGTTCTCCTCTACAGGTCGCAATTCTTAACCGATTCTCATGAAATTTTGTGACCAGATTCTATGACTAAATAAAAAATTTTTGTCAATCCGGTTTTTGGAAATTTTTAAAAATGGCGGAGTCGTGATACCTGGCGCCTAAACAAATAGTCGTATCGATATCATAAGAGTTTTTTCTTTTTGAGACATGTTTACAGAGTTAATAGCAAAAAATGCAGAAAAAAATTATCGCTGGTTTAGGCGGTATTTAGATATTTAGTGTCGCAATTCTTAACCGATTCTCATGAAATTTTGTGACCATATTCTATGACTAAATAAATTTTTTTTGTCAATCCGGTTTTTGGAAATTTTTAAAAATGGCGGAGTCGTGATACCTGTCGCCTAAACAAATAGTCGTATCGATATCATAAGAGTTTTTTCTTTTTGATATATGTTTATAGATTAATAGGCCAAAAATTCAGAAAATTTGTATCACTGGTTTCGGCGGTATTTAGATATTTAGTTTTTACTTGAGAATGAGTAGCTAAATTTCGTCAGCTTTAGTAAGAACTGTCATGGCGCATTTTGCAAACGTTCGCTTTTTTGTTTGCATAGGGAGGTCCCTGGTTCCATCCCCAGTAATTGTATGCTGCTACATAACTTTTTGTATTTTTTTATACTTAAATTTCGTATCAATTGTTGTTTTTTATTTTATTTTTTTATTTTGAAAAAATGAAAAAAATCGTATTTTTTATTTATCAAGCGCGGGCTAAGCGCATTCGTTTATTTTTTGCAACAGATGATGGCTTTTTGTGCTTTAAAGAAAATTTGATTCTTGAATATACGGCGCCATACCTTTGGCCTATGCTCGTCTAGATGGCGACACCATTTTATATTTAACAATTTTTACTCATATCAGTAAAAGAACATGGGTCAAAATCATATGGCGTTCTAAAAATAAAAAAAATCATTTATCCATACATATATACATTTATTGATATTTTTTTTTTCATTTTCATTTTAATCCTGTATCGAAAGATGGCAGTAAATTTACTGTGACTACAAAATTTAGTATGACAATAACCCTCTACTACATATAGGGACCGTGCGCGTTGGAGGGTCTGCCATCTTGTGGCCTGAATCGGAAACATGTACATTGCCAAAACAAGTTCTACCATCTACCGTTCTTGTAGGTACGTTTCCTTATGCATAGTAGGTTCTGTCATCTTGTGGGCTACATCGGAAGCATAAACGTCACATTTACGCCTCACGCCAAAAATCTGACGGCTCCTATGCTACCCCCTATAGTTCACGCACGCCCACTATAGGGACCGTGCGCGTTGGAGGGCCTGCCATCTTGTGGCCTGAATCGGAAACATATGTGCACATGTACATTGCCAAAGCAAGTGCTACCATCTACCGTTCTCGTAAGTACGTTTCCTTGTACATAGTAGGTTCTGCCATCTCGTGGGCTACATCGGAATCATAAACTACACATCTACGCTTCGCGCCAAAGATCTGACGGCTCCTGTGCTGCCCCCTATAGTTCATGCACGTCCCCTATACACTTTATTCTCTTTAGATTAGATATTTAAATTCTTACTCGAGAATAAGTAACCAAATTTCGTCAGCTCATCTAAATGCTATCATAGCGCAGTTGGAAAGACGCTTACAAGCAAGCATATGGGAATAGGTACCCGGTTCGATCCCCAATAAATGCAATTTTTTTTATTTTTTTTTTGCACTTAAACATCGTATTGCTGATTGATCAAGCGAGCGCGAAGCGCGAGGTAAGCGTATTCGTTTGAGTTTTTGTTTGAACATTTTTTAGCGGTTTTAGTTCAAGGGCATGGCTGTTCCAGGAGTCAATTTCCACTTACGTTTATAGCATGGGCGGTCACCATCCATAAATCGCAGGGGTTAACATTGCCTAGGGCTAGAACTAGCTGTAGGTTGCTCGTACGTTGCGCTTTCCCGGGCTCAAAGTCTAACTAACAATAATGTTAGTTAGACAATAATGTTAGTTACACTTTGAACCTTTTAATTTGGATCGCCTCGCTAAAATGGCCCATAATTTCCGCAAATCATTTTTTCTTCGAGGCAATTACTCCGTTCTCATTTTTTCCCAGTGGAATTTCTTCGCTTTATTAAATTTTTCATAAACTAAATTTTCCTTTTCTCAATTTATTCCCTTTTCTTTTTAATCCCAGTAGTAGTTAAAATAACCAGTAGGTTTTTTTTTCATTAACTAAATATTCTCTATCTCCATATTTTCTCTTTTTTTTAATGCTAGTGGTAAAAATAACCAGGTTTTTTTCAAATAGGTAGGCTAGGGTTATTTTTTTTGATGACCGTATAAACGAAACTGCTCCCAGAGATAGGTAGGTTAGGGTTATTTTTTTTTGATGACCCTAAAAACGAAACTGCTCCCAGAGATAGGTATGGTTAGAGTTATTGGCTGACAGCGTTTGGTTTTTTACTTGTAGTTTTTTAGATTATGTTTTAATTTTAGTGTTTTTGATATTTGTTGTATGTGAAATACCTACAAGTAACAAATATAATTACTACACTATTAACATACAGTAACAAGAAAATATTATCCTAGATATTTAAAAGAACGAAAACTATAAGGAAAAGATTAATTTAAAAATATTAAAAATAGGCGATTGCGGAAGAAAACCATTGGGAAAATATGGGAACGGAGTAATTGCTACCGAGAATGAATGATTTCGGGAAATTATGGGCAACGCAAAATATGAGAACGGAGTAATTGCCTTGAAGAAAAAATGATTTTCGGAAATTATGGGCCACGCTCGCGCACGAAGCAGTTTACAGTACGGTTACCATCAGTTTGTCACTGACATATACGCCGTCGAGAACGTAATTTACTTTCTATACATCTCGCTCGCACTCGCATATTAGTGCAAACGGGATGTATAGAAAGTAAATTACGTTCTCGACGGCGTTTATGTCAGTGACAAACTGATGGTAACCGTACAGGTTAATTCAAAGGTAATGTTGGTTTCCTAACATAGGTAGAGTTAGACCAAGAAAAGTCTGCAGAGATTTTGACACTGGCACAAATAACATTGGCACTGCGTGTGCTGTCAAAATCTCTGCAGACTTTTCTTGGTCTAACTCTATCCACTTTTCTATACAATTAGTATGGCGACGTGTATACTTAAGGGGCATCGACCGTACACTGACATCGGGATGATATTTTTATCATGTTATTTAGTAGTCATCGTGCGTCTCGCTTGCGCCAATACATGTACGGACAAGAACGAGTGAAATGCACGATAACTAAATGACATCAGTTAGATGTCTTTCTGATATCAGTGTAAGTTTGAATTGGCCTGTTAGCCAAAAATTGTTTCGTATGTCCATATGTTCCACTCTACAGGTCGCATTTCTAAACCAATTCCCGAATTTTGTAAGCAATTGATAGTTAAGTTTTTATGGTAAAATTAGATTCTCTAAATTCTTCAAAACAACGGAACCATACATTTATTCAGTTTTAAACTCTGCTCGCGAGGTCTACAGCTCACAGAGCCACTAGTTTAAATGAAATCTTAAAGGATTCCATTGCAAAAATTCGTAGATAAACACGGAAATATGGGACACTTGGCAACACTGGCGCACGTGTGCGGCAGTCTGTAAGCTAGGATCGCACCGTTTTGACAGTCCGGTGCGATAGTGTGGAAGCCCACGTCAGTATGAGCTATTCCTAGAACCGCTCCAAGGTCGCGGTGCGGTGCGATAGTCTGTTACGGCCTTAACAGACGCTTCGCGTTCGCTCGGTCAATAAATTGAGAAACCCCCGATAGATGTCGCTGTATCGGCGTGAAACTAGCGAACGATGTGTCGACACAAACTGTACTAGTTCTATAGGAGCCAAGATAGTTGTATCATCTATCCGCTTTTAAATGTCATTAATTCACTTTTTGTAAGCGACGTCCCTTTTTTGGTGCTCGCCATTATTTAACTAATATGCTCCTAAGGCCCAAGGTCCTACGTATAGTACCTCTTCAGTTTGATGAAATTTAAATCCTATTCAATTGGAACAGAGTCGCTTTTTGCTTTGTTTCGTTCTAGTTTTCAACAACGCAAAATCAACTCTATTTCCGTTGTAGGTTCTAATTTCAATGGCAAATTTTGGATTTTTCATTTGTGCTGGGCCTTAGGAGGATATCAAAGAGAATTTAGATTAGAGAAATATTGTCAAAGTAAATTATGTAGTCAGTACTAGGGGGGGGCACTTTTACATAGCAACAGGCGACGTCGATCATATACCTATCAATTTAGATTATTACAATTTAGAACCCCTAGCAAAGTTCTTTCGATAGCGTGACGAGCGTTGGCGTTTGTGTTGTTTATTTTTGTATGGGATTTTGAATAGCGCGCCAAGCGGGACGTTTTGGAAACTCAAAATCCCATACAAAAAACGCAAACGCGTACGTCACGCTATCAAATGAAATTTACACTAGGGGTACAGAAATCTCCGCTAGATGTCGCTATACCGGCGGGAAACTAGCGAACGATGGGTCGACACAGATCATACTAGTTTTAGTAAAAGTATAGTCACAGATGTTGCATGACAAATGTATAAAGTATTTTTGTGAGCGACGCAAATTTTTGGCGTTCGCCTTTAATTTAAAATTGTATATTTAAATTAAAATTTATTTTTGTCGTTTACGACATTATTCGCTTCGAGTACGATAATGTTAAATAATTACATAGAGTGAGACCAAGAAAAGTCTGCAGCGATTTTGATAGCCCACGCAGTGCAAGTGTTATTTTACACGTCAAACTTCTATCAAATTTTGACGTATAAATAACATTTGCACTGCGTGGGCTATCAAAATCGCTGCAAACTTTTCTAGGTCTGACTCTAAATGTGTTTTTATTTAATGAACTATCTTTACACATCACATAATATATCTGGGTACATTTTTGAAGTAAAATGCTTAAACATGGCAACAATTTAGTATGGATTTTTTTTAGTTCCATTTTATTTAATTTCTACTATTTTATGTCGCACGTACCGGAAGGCGCAGCGTGGGTAGACCCCACAAGGTGGTCTGACGACCTGGTAAAGGTCGCGGGAGTCCGCTGGATGCGGGTGGCGCAAGACCGGTCATTGTGGCACTCTGGGGGAGGCCTATGTGTAGGCCAGCAGTGGACCTCCTCTGGCTGATATGATGATGATGATGATGATGACGTTATGTCGCACTATACTTATTTTACAAGATTACTATACCATCCCATAACTGGTGCCGTACAGTCGCCATCAGATATATCGGAGCGGCCAAGGTGCTCAAAAATATCAGAACAAGCACTTTAACGGACAATAGTCCGATATATCATGCCGACAGTGTCCGCCGGGCCGGATAGATGTCGCTGTACCGGCGGGGAACTAGCGAACGATGAAACAATATAGATTAAACTAGATCCACGGGAGTTTGGTTAACATTATCATCTCACTTCAACAACAATTTTTGAAGCGACGCCCTTTTTGACGTTCGCGTGAATCGGATATGTAATTGTAATTGTAATTAGCCTTTATTATTGAAGGGTGGATTTCATCACAAAAAATTTCACCATACAAAAAAAATTTTTTAATGTTTAATTTAACACGATTCTAGCTGGGTAAAGTAATAGGGGGCTGTATATTGAGGATATTTATGGTATTTATACAATCATTTATGGCTTATATTTGAAGTTATCGCTTTCGGAAAATAAAAACGCAAGATGGTGATGATAGACGTGCGCGCCGCGCCGGCGCCGCCGCGCCGCGCCGCCGCCGCCGGCTCGTCCACTCGGCGCGCCGTTGCACGGGCAACTGAGCGTTTAAGCCCGATTCGGGTGGATAAAATTATTTTATTCACGACAATTATGCAACATGTAAAGAAAATTGCATGTTTATTCATAAACAATCTGTTTACTTTGTTGTTTTTAGGGTTCCGTACCCAAAGGGTAAAACGGAACCCTATTACTAAGACTCCGCTGTCCGTCCGTCCGTCCGTCTGTCTGTCACCAGGCTGTATCTCACTAACCGTGATAGCTAGACAGTTGAAATTTTCACAGATGATGTATTTCTGTTGCCGCTATAACAACAAATACTAAAAACAGAATAAAATAAAGATTTAAATGGGGCTCCCATACAACAAACGTGATTTTTGACCAAAGTTAAGCCACGTCGGGAGTGGTCAGTACTTGGATGGGTGACCGTTTTGTTTTCTTTTTTTTTGCATTATGGTACGGAACCCTTCGTGCGCGAGTCCGACTCGCACTTGCTCGGTTTTTTTTTCTCTCCTTATTTAGTACCACACCAAGATGGCAATAAAAGTAAACTACACAACACATTTACGCAATAAGTCTAAACTATGTTGTACAAGAACAGATTGTGCGTGAGTATAATGCTAGTGAAAAACTATAAATAGTTAATTTTTGCAGTTTTTAGTAGGAAATACCTAAATGAAAAAAAAATACTACACGCCGGCGCCGCCGCGCCACGCCGACCTAAAATGCCGGCGCGCCGCCGCCGGCAAATTTTAGGTCGGCGCGCACGTCTAGGTGATGAGAACCATGGTATGGTAATGACTCTTTTATAGACGGTAATGACACTGCATGTACGGTAATGACGATTTGGGAACTAACTTATATATGTATTAAAAACGTATTAAAAAAACAAAAACTTTTTTTAATTGTAAGGCTTTAGAACTTTAATAAACATTACAAATAACATGTTTTTGAACATAAGACTAGCTACATAAATTATTTTTAGAAAATTATAAATATACATTTTATTCATATAAATAAATATTTAACAGGTATTTTTATTGTATAATTTTAAATAATTTATATTCCGAAATAGGCAATTTATGTATTCAATTATTTTTTTGGGTTTTTTCAATGTTAAATCATATAAACAATATTGTACTCTTATTATCAGTTTAAACCCGCATCTTCTTTTATCTACTGCATAACTTGGTATTTATAACATATTATAAAATTGCTGGCTTACCAATGAGCTTAATTTTTATGATATATAACTTTTTTTTTTGATAATTTGATTCATTGCATAACTTTGTATTTTTTTGTTTTATAAATTAACTTTAAAAATAGCTATAATGATTTAAATCCATATATATGTTGTTTAATAGCTAAACATTAATATACAGGGTGGAAAGGCACGACGATCCTTTCCGGAAATGGGAGATAGTTTAGCCTAAGCTCTATATTTTCTCCATAGAAACTATGTTAATATGGGCAACCGTTTCTAAATTATGACCTTTTAAACATCCACGCAAAAAACTACTTTGTTCTAACCCTAACAGGTGACAGGGTCAATGAACTTACTTGTAAACAATCAGTATTCGACAGGAAATTATGCTAATTTGTTGCCATCTAACCATTTTTAGGTCTGCTTACAGCACGGTAAGAATCATTGCAGGATTTTCGCTTTCTTAGTGGTTCCACTTGTTCAATACTTGAATGAAATAGTTATGTTATTCCTTAATATTAATAATACCTGATAATACTAACCACAACATTGTTTACAACGACAGTTCAAATGGTGACATTGACAACCACTCAAAAGTACGCAATCGTCTTATAAATATCTCTGGTTTCCTTGACTGATAAAAAGGTTTTAGTTTCTTAACACGTTTCACAAAATTATTTTCGAATAATTGGAAACTATCTAAAATAATTAAAAATAACAAGTAGGTTGTGTTAGTTGCACCAAATGAACTTGCAAAAATGAAATACTAAGAATAAATCAAGAATAAATACTTCTTCAATACCAAACTAACAAACCTTCTTGCGTGGTAGGAAATAGACAAGACGTCTGATGTTTGAAATTAAATTTTCATTGAACTACTTATTGAATGTCATATTCTTCAAATAAAAATGTTAGATGCTCGTGGCTATTTAAATTTGTGGGGCTGTGTAAAAGATATGGTGTACCAAACCAAACGGAATGTGAAACTGCGGACGAAATGAGACAAAGGCTAATTGGTGCTTTCTGCGGAGGATAAATGACGAAGAGCATACACTATATCGCATGTGCATCGACATACTCGGGTACGGGCTGCGGCGGCGTTGTAATACACGGAGGTACATTTGAACACCGTATGTGAAAAGAAGATAGTATTAAATATTGGAAAAAAGTAATTATCTAAGAAAGTAATAAAATTGTTTGTAATATTTTTGCATGCATTTGATTTATTTGACATTTATGCGTCATTCATACATCATTGCGATACTGTCAACGATCGGAAAAAAGTGTAAAGTCCCGAGCTTTCCCGACGGAGATCCTTAATCTAGCCGTCATGTGCACATGCTATAGGGTTATCACCACAGTTAAAAAGTAGTATTTTTGCAATTTTTATTTTTTACTCAATTAACGATTCTTACCATTACCAATAGTCTCTGTATCACTTAAATGACCTAATACTTCCGGGAAGGATCGTCGTGCCTTTCCACCCTGTATAATCAGTGTTTTATAAGTTGCAATACCCCTACTTGTAATGCATGTCATAAGTTACAAAATGTTAGGTATTGGGTCCGGTGACTACCCAATGGTATAATTATTAATTGCTGTATATACATCAATTAATATAATATTATCAAAAAACATAAGGCCATCACGATAGTGAGCCAGTACCGTAGCCTATGGTCGCTTAAAACTTAATATATGTTGCTTGTTTAAATACTTTGTTTTAACACGACTAACATGCAATTACAGACTCTAAGTTGCACGATTTACATTATTAGGTTATAAAAAAAAACACATTTGTATGTTCTAAGTTCTAAGTGACCTAAATTAAGCCTACTTCAGTCAAAATGTTATTTAAAAACTAACCATCTTGTAGTGTGAAAGAAATAGTTATATCTTCTTCTACATTTATAAGGTAGACATTATATAGTGTTAGAAGACATAGAGAACGTTTTTCAAACATACAGCTTAATTTCATAATTAATTATAGCAAAATAACTAGAAAAGATTCTGAGAACCGTCATCACCATACACATGAAATCATCACCGGTCGTCATTTTTTCCCGGTGATGATGGGTATGGTGTTGACGATTTGAGAGTTTCTTGTTTTTATTTATAGAATACGAATAATAGTATTTAATGTCTATGCTACACAATAAACTTCATGTAGTTTGCCATTCATTTCAGTAATTATTTCTAATATATCATTTGTAACTTTTTTAAACCAAAGCATAACGGTGATGATGCTCTGTTGTGACAAACTACGTTTTACAAATTTGTTCGTAATATTTCTCACGATTCAATGATGTGACTTTATAGTAAAATCATTTTTGGCATTCTATATTAAAGTGAAAAATAGGGCAAGGAACTTAAGCGGTATTTCGTTGTTCATACACGGAGATAAACTCACATTGACATTACCATGACGGTGTTGACGAATATTCGTGACAAAATTTTAAATATTTTTAAATGTACTTTCTCGGTGAAGGAATTATTGCATATTTTTTCATGTGTTAAACAACAACATGGAAAAGATATAAGTAAAAGAAAAATCGCAATCGTACGATAGGTATGCTATAATTTTCACTGCAAACAAAAAAGTTCAGATTTTTCCGGTAGACGGTGATGATTTTAGACACATAAAACATTTTATATAAAAAAAACTATAAAGTTATTGGAGATGGTAATTGAAGGAACATGAAGATAAGTTCTTAAAAACATATAAAAAAGTTGCAACTCGCACAACCTACTAGTTTTTTTTATAAAGACCGAACCATAAGTTTTCGCAGGATTTTGAAATCCACCCTGAAGTCAGTTGGTAGTATATATTAATTCGGTTTTATAACTTTAGCCTCAACTCGTCTTTGACGTAGGCCTCCTCCATAGATTTCCATTTTATTCTATCTTTTGCTGTTTGCATCCATTTACCTCCTCCTATTCTTTTTAGATGAATCGGATATGTAATAGGTATTTGTTTTACAAGGGGGCAAAGTTGTTGTTTAACCGCTCGTGCTGATATTGATACGGTAGGCCATGTGATTGACCTAGTGACGCATGATGTGTCATTGATGATGTCAATGAGGTTTGTTTACTGTATGTGCTAGTGGTGCCACCTACGCAGAGCTTTGCTTAATATTCCCTATTGTTACATAATTTGCTGTGACTTACATTCTTTCTAATGCTAATTATCCAATTTCTTGGTCCAATGTGTATTTGCGTCTCACATTTTGCTCAATGAGAGAGTGAGACGCAATAATACTACCAATACGCAATAACAATACCCTAAAATAAAACGAAGTATAATAATTAGTGTAGTTTTGGAAGTACAAACAGTAACACTACTGTTTATAATAAAATATATTTAGAAGTGATGAGTTTTATTAGGCTTAATGGCTCACAACAGCCAATAATAAAAACATAGATAATCACAAAATCGGGACGAACGGAGGGACCCGTTCGAATACGCTAACATTAATAAATAATCACGTTCGGAAACATCTCCCTTTCTCAAAACAAGATACAACATAGTCTCTTAGATGACGTGGCTGTGTCTTAGCCCGCCCACTGCGGCGCACGGCCTCTTCAGGTTCCATCGGTGGATGTTGTTCTCTGATTGGTGGCTGAACCACTAGAGGGTTAGTATTCTGGTTCTCGTCCACTAATTCAAAGCCAGTAAACTCTGGTTCTCTATCGTGCAGTGGTTGGTGATCTGGGACCTGTGTCTGACTAGGGTGACCACCATCTATAATGTCCCCACTGTAAGGCTTTATGTGAACTCTACTTCTTCTGTATGCTTTATCATTTACATGTACTATGTACGATCTTTTATCTAGTTTCTTCGTGATGATACCAAAACTCCATCTCTTATCAATCTCGGGCTGAAGTGGAGTAACAACATTCTGTCCTACCTGTAACTCTGGCAGCTCAGCACATCTTTTATCACATTCTCGTTTTATCTTCTCTTTTCTTTCTTTTATTTTAACTGGAATACCAGGAATTATGTTTGGCTTTAAATGTCTTAACAGGCAAGGAAGTCCAGAACGTGTTCTTCTAGAAAATAATTTCTGAGAGGGACTGGTATTGTCCATTTCTATAGGAACATTACGCTGATGAAGTAAACTGTACCATAAATCTTCTTTGGTTTCTAGGCTGTTAAGTACTAGCTTCTTTGCAATTTTCACAGTAGCTTCGGCTTTTCCATTTGACTCTGCATGATGTGGTGATGATGTTACATGCTCGAAATTCCACTTATCTGCAAACTTCTTAAATGACTCATTGGCAAAATTAGTTGCATTGTCTGTGCATACTCTCTGAGGAACACCATGTCGAGCAAAGTTTTTCTTACAGATGGATATGATTTCGTTAGCTGATAAATTAGAAATTTTGTCTAATTCGAGAAAATCTGAGTAATGATCTATAGTGACCAAAAACTTTAGATCTCCCACACTAAACACATCCATGGATACATATTGGAAAGGGTAAGCCGGTATGTCATGACTGTCATGACACATTAGAGGCAGTTTTTGTTGTGACGGAGCATGTGCCATACAAAACGTACATTTCTCAACATATTTTTTTATTTCACCCGACATTCCAGGCCAGAAAATGTTTCCCTTTGCTAAACGAAGGGTACTAGCAACTCCGTTGTGACTGACATGAACTCTTTGCATCATCTCTGCTCTTAACGCTTCTGGAATCAAAACTTGGTTATTTCTGAAGATGAGCCCATCTGATGTGGACAGTTCATGTTTAAATTTGTAAAAAATCTTGACCTCTGCTGGCATGTCTGATATGTATCTGGGGAATCCGTTAATAATATATTCACTTAACTGTAGGCAAAGTGTGTCTTTTATGGACTCTTCTTTGATTTTTTCTAAGAGTTTATCTGTGATCTTTAATTATTTTAAACTTGAAATTTTGCTTATCAGTTTATAAACTTTTTTTTCCTTGATTTTATTTTCCAGATCATAAGTGTCACATACCTCTGATACTGGAGCTCTGGATAGGGCATCTGCTACAACATTTTCTTTTCCTTGAATGAATTGTAACTGTACATTATATTTTTGTAGTGTGAGTAGCATCATTTGTAGTCTTTTTGGAGCTTCAATCAGTGGTTTATTTGCAATATTAATTAATGGTCTGTGATCTGTCTTGACAATAATTCTACTATTGCCCGCTACATATTGATTAAACCGGATGCACGCAAACACCACTGCTAACATTTCTTTCTCTATTTGAGCATATTTCTTTTCTGTCTTTGTCAAACATCTAGATGCAAAAGCTATTACCTGATTGTTCTGATACATTGCAGCACCCAAGCCATATTCACTGGCATCACATTCTAAAACCACTTCTTTATTTAGATCAAAATACTGCAATGTAGGTAAATCACTAACTTTCTTTTTTAACATATTAAACTCTTTATCTTCTGCTTCAGACCAGACAAAATCCACATCTTTTCTCGTTAGCCTCCTAAGATGCGTAGCTTGAATACTGAGATTATTTATGAACCTGCCAAGGTATCCAACCATTCCCAGAAAACGTAAAACATCCTTACTAGATGTTGGAGTAGGCATGTTGTTAATAGCCTCTACCTTAGATTTGTCTACCTTTAGACCTTTGTTGGTTAACATATGTCCATAAAATTTCACTGATGTTCTTAGCAGATTGACTTTGTCTTTATTCAACTTACAATTTATTTCTCTTAACCTTATTAGTAATTTTTCAAATTTAATATTATGATCCAACACGGCGTCTTCAACTGTCTCTCCAACTCCATAAATTAAAATATCATCGGCTATAATCTCAATGCCTTTTAGATCCTTAAGGAGACTGGTGAGTTGTTGCTGGAAGATCTCAGGCGATGAACAGAGCCCGAACGGGAGACGGAGCCACCTGTAACGACCAAACGGAGTCCAAAATGTAGTCAGTTTACTACTGTTCTCAGTATGACGGCACTGCCAGAATCCTTTCTTAGCATCTACAGTGCTGAAAACCTTTGCTTTACTGAGCTCAGGCAACATCTCATCTAGAGTAGTGAATTGGAAGTTTGGTCTCTTTAAAGCTTTGTTTAATGGAATAGGGTCTAAACATAATCTGAATTTTGAATCACGACTAACAATCAATATGTTATTTACCCAATCTGTGTGCTGCGTCTCCTTTACTATGATGCCATCAGCTTCTAGTTGTTCCAGTTCCATTCTTAATTTTTCTTTTAGTGCAACTGGGACTCGACGTGCAGGCTGGATCCGGGCCGGAACTGATTCATCCAGCTCTAATGACACTTCACCTGGGAGGCTGCCATAACCCTCAAAGACATCTTCATATTGTTTCATTATTTGCTCTGCTTTAGAACGATCCAGCTCTGTTGATACTTCATCACAGTATTGAATAAAGCCCAGAGCTACACAAGCTTTCTCTGATAAAAGCGGTTCATGTTTTACATTAACAATGTGAAAGTTTAATTTATAATCCTTATTCTTTCTGGTGACTATGAAGGATGCACTTCCATAATTAATGATGGGAGAGCCGTTAAAAGCTTTCAGCTTTTTTACTGGTGGAGTCAAAGCCAATAAATCCTTTTGACCCGTTAACTTTTTATAATATTCTGCTCCCATCACACAAACTGCAGCTCCTGTGTCCAAAGCACAGTATATTTTCTGTTTTTTCTCACCAATATGGAACAACAGTGGTGCCTCAGCATGACCTGACTCTTCATTGTGCCTCACCTCCGCTATGATTACACTGTCATCCGAGTCTTCTTGTAATTCTTTTACCGTTCCACGCTTCTTACAAACCCTTTTAAAATGGTTTCGGCCCCCACATTCTTCACAACGCTGTCCCCAGGCTGGGCATACTTTCTTTTGATATACATGAACACCTCCACAGAATTTACACTTTTTAGGTGTGTCCTTATCCAGCTTTAGCTTTTTTTTGATAATGAAAATGAAAATGAAAATGTATTAATAACATTAGGTTACACGTCAAAGATTACATAAAATTTGAAATATCATTGTAGATATACTTATACGTATATTACACTTATTAATTATTAATACTTATGTCGTAGTAAGTATACATGTTTATTTATTACAATAAATTTTATTTAAATAAGTACATCATCAATTTTGCATGAAAGATATTCATCAATGTCATAAAATCAGTCAATGATTTTAGTAACCAACGTTTTAGTTTCGTTTTAAAATTATGGAAGGAAGGTGCATCCCTGATACTTTTAGGCAGGTGGTTGTATATGCGTGGGCCAAGCACATAGGCTGATCGTCCGCTTTTTGCTAACTTATGTGGCACAGATACCAGGCAGCCCGCGTTCCTGTTACTGCGCAGATGGCGATTTGGATTTACCTGTTTCGCAGTAAATTTGTTTGAGTTGGTGTGAGTAACTATAGCTATTTGTTGAATAAGTACACAGGGTAGTGTTAATATACTGTATTCTGTGAAATACTGACGAGCAGAGACGTCATCAGAAACACATGCTAATGCGCGTACAGCTCGTCTTTGTAATGAGAACACCCGACGCCAGTCAGCGGCTCCGCCCCATAGCTCGGTGCCATACGAAATGAGCGAGTGCACGGTTGCGAAATAACAGCTCCTGACGACGTCCCTGGTCGCAGTACTCGCGAGACGCCTTAAAGCGTAGCACGCGCTGCCCAGCCTCGCGCACAGATGGTCGATGTGTACGTTCCATCTCAGGCCACTATCGATAGTAAAACCTAATAATTTTATGTCCGCAACTTGACGGACAGCATCGTCGCCGGCATACGCGGTCATGGGCCTGGATGTGTGGCCATTTAGATTGAGTCTCATGACGAAGGTTTTGTCCTTGTTAAGGGCTAAGCCATTTGTTTTAAACCAGTTGCAAAGCTGTTTAAGCGTGTCGGTTACCCTCGTTTCCAGATCTGGTAATCTTGTTGACCTCTTCAGATTTTTTTAGATCTGCAACTTGTGCAGCAGCACCCTCAGAAGCACGACAGATATTGATGGCTGTTTCTAAAGTTAGGTCTTGCTTTTTTAGCAACTCTTTTATCACTTCACCATCTTTTATTCCCACCACAATTCTGTCTCTTAAAATCTCTTCCTCAAACTCTTTATAATCGCATCTTTTAGCCAATTTCTTCAAAGCCAGTAAATACTCGTCAAAGCTTTCTTCATTCTGGTTTTTGATATTGAACAAGTACCTCGAGTATATTACATTTGTTTTTTGAAATATGACCTTTTCCATTTTTGCTAATATTTCATTTTGACTCTTCTTCTCTATCTCAGACAAGCCAAAATCCATATATTTTTTCATGGCTTTGCTACCGATTGCGCTGAGGAGAAGGCCGGCTTTTGTTTCATCTTTTTCGGTACTCCAAGTATTCATTCCGGTAGCAAGGCAATAATCTTCCCAGCGGCTCTTGAAAAAGGTAAGATTTTCATAAGGATAGCCATCATCTACTTCTAAAGATTGTGGCCAGGGCACGGACACGCGGCTTTTAACATCTGGCGATGTGACATTTTTTACTTGCTCTTGCAGCATGAGCATTTGTTGCTGCATCACGGCTACCAATTGAGACTGCTGCTCAAGAAGTTTCTTATATTCTTCTGCTTCCATTTTTATTTAAAACTTCTACACCATGTTTATAATAAAATATATTTATAAGTGATGAGTTTTATTAGGCTTAATGGCTCACAACAGACAATAATAAAAACATAGATAATCACAAAATCGGGACGAACGGAGGGACCCGTTCGAATACGCTAACATTAATAAATAATCACGTTCGGAAACAACTACTAACTGTAAATGTGTGGACCTTATTGCCAAATGCATAAGGTCCACCGATGTACAGTTAACAGTGTGGGCGTTGGTACCTCCTCTGTACCTTCAGGCGTGGCTCACTCCGCGATTTCGTCGCTTTGCTACAGGTAGCTACAAGTACATCCGTTCCACACCAATTTTGGTGGCTAGCCATAAGCCGCGCGTGGCGCTGTCGCCACCTAGCGGCCATATCTGTCCTGATCGTAACAGACGCGTTTTGTTAGAGAGTGAGTCTTCTTTACCTAGTACTATTGTGTATTCTGTGGTACTGTACGATAAAATTGATTCATTGAATTCCGAAACCTCCGCTAGATGTCGCTGTACCAGCGGGAAACTAGCTAACGATGAGTCCACACAGATTGTACTAGTTCTGTAGGAGCTCAATTTTCTGTAGGGTTTACATCCCGCTTATAAAGTTTTTTGAAATTTTTTGCTATCGGCGTCCTTTTTTGATGATCGCCGCTAAAATAATCTAAACATTTGCCCGAGCGTTAAATAGGATCTCATTGCCTGTTGCAGCTCTGAAAAATGTGATGATTCCAACCAAAAGGTACTACATTGCTCGGGGGAAAATGAGATGTTTTCAACCAAAAGGTACCACATTGCTCGGGCAAAAATGAGATGTTTTCAACCAAAAGTTACCATATTGTCGTGTCGGTTGTTTATACCCAATCGGTTGTTGATTTCAAATTGAGGCCATATGGAAATATCGCCTTATTGACAACCGATATTAAGTACCCTTTTGGTTGAGAATGACACAAATACTTACGTATGTCTGAATATACTCCTCTGCAGGTCATTTCTACGAAAATAATAGTCGTTTTGGTACTAAAACTGATGTATGGATTGAGCACTCTATGATTAATATGATTATGCATAAACTAGTGATTTATTAGTGTAGTTTGTTATTGATTTCAGAAACCTCCGCTAGATGGCGCTGTACCAGCGACAAACTAGCGAACGATGGCTGTACATAGATTGTACTAGTTCTGTAGGAGGTCAGTCTGGTGTATGGGTTATATCCCACTTCTGATTTGTTGAGGATTTTTGGAAGCTGCATCCTTTTTGATGCTAGCTAATATCACAGAATAAATAATAGTACTAGGTACAGAAAACACACTCTCTTATATAACGCGTCTGTTACGATCAGGATAGATATGGCCGCTAGGTGGCGACTGCGCCACGCGCGGCTTATGGCTAGCCACCAAAATTGGTGTGGGACGGATGTACCTGTTGCAAAGCGACGAAATCGCGGAGTGAGCCACGACTGCTGTAGCCACATAATTTACCATGTCAGTAACTCTCTATTTCAAATTCTCTTTGCTAGTGTTTAGTGTAGTTTGTTATTGATTTCAGAAACCTCCGCTAGATGGCGCTGTTTCAGCGACAAACTAGCGAACGATGGTTGTACATAGATTGTACTAGTTCTGTAGGAGGTCAGTTTGGTTTATGGGTTCAATCCCACTTCTGATTTGAAAAGAATTTTTAGAAGCTGCATCCTTTCTGATGCTAGCTAATATCAAAGAGAATTTGAAAAAGAGGCGGATTGTCAAAGTAAATTATGTAACTACAGTAAATTTACTGCCATCTTTCGACAGATTAAAACTGTTAGAACGCCATTTGACTTTGATCCTTATTCTTTCACTGTTATGTTTGTGTTAATTTGTTAAATATTTAAATTAACGCCATCTACCCGAGACTAGGCCAAAGGTATGGTGGAATCTTTTAGAGCGATGGCGCCATAACCTTCAGCCTACTCTCGAGTAGATGGCATTAATATTTAACAAGTTAACACATATCAGTGAAAGAATAATGATCAAAGTCAAAAGGCGTCCTAACAGTTTTATCTTCTGTCGAAAGATGGCAGTAAATGTACTGTAGCTACATAAGTTACCATGACAGTAACTCTCTATTTCAAATTCTCTTTGCTATTGTTTAGTGTAGTTTGTTAACTCATTGATCTCAGAATCCTTCGCTAGATGGCGCTGTACCAGCGACAAACTGGCGAACGATGGTTGTACATAGATTGTACTAGTTCTGTAGGACGTCAGATTACTTCGTTCGTGAGGATTGTTATCCCACTTCTGATGAAAGAAAAAAAAATTGAATGCGACGTCCTTTCTGATGCTCGCTAATATATTACAGAACGTTTAATTTTTAGGGTTCCGTACCCAAAGGATGAAAACGGGACCCTATTACTAAGACTCCGCTGTCCGTCCGTCCGTCTGTCACCAGGCTGTATCTCATGAACCGTGATAGCTAGGCAGTTAAAATGTTCACAGATGTATTTCTGTTGCCGCTATAACAACAAATACTAAAAAGTACGGAACCTTCATCATCGCTCGGTTAATTAGTTTAGAATGATCCGTTAGATGGCGCTGTACCAGCGGGAAACTAGCGAACGATGTTTGTACTAGTTCTGTAGGAGGTGAATTTACTTTTGAAGATTTGACATCCCACTTCTGATGAAGGAAAAAAATTTTTGAATGCGACGTCCTTTCTGATGCTCGCTATCATATGAAAAATATTTTTAATACAGTTGCTCAAAAAGTGCTACTTTACGTAGCTGTTTAGCGTGCGGAAAGTTGGTTATCTCGAACTAGTGCTTTTTACTTTTCCAATTTTTTTAAATTTGTACTTGTTCCAATTCACGACTACTTATTGATGAGTGTTAATATTCGTTTCCTTTAAACGTCGTAATCAGCATAAAAACCTACTGTTAATGTAAGAATGTGAAAAATATACATATTTCATATTTTAATACTTACCTCTTCATCATTATAACACGTTTATTTTTTAATATTGAATATTGAAAATTCCGTTCTTAATAAGTTGTCTGAATGGAACGGAATAGCTGCCAAACGCCCATAGATATAATATACTTAAAGACGACGTCTAAGCGAGCTGTCACTGTTACCACTTTTGTTTAGTGTACGATTAACAATGTTTTACTTATTTTTTCGCAACTGTATTAAAAAACGTCGTTCGATACACGTGCGGAAATGTCATTCTTCACTCGTCCCGAGTCTTGCCACTCGCCTGCGGCTCGTGGCAAAATATCTCGGTACTCGTGTAGTAATGACATACCTTCCGCACTAGCATCGAAATGTACTATAATTTTTTCCTTTTTGAGGCGATTTTATTATATTTATAACTTCTGCCCGCGACTTCATTTGAGTTAAATGATGATCATCATCATCGTCTTTCTCGCGTTGTCCCGCCATTTTTCCACGGCTCCCAGGAATTGGCGTAGGCACTAGTTTTTACGAAAGCGACTGCCATCTGACTTTCCAACGCGAGGGTAAACTAGGTCTTATCGGGATTAGCCTGGTTTCCTCACGATGTTTTCCTTCACCGAAAAGTGACTGGTAACTATCAAATGATATTTCGTACATAGGGGCTGTCCATAAATTACGTCATCGATTATTGACGATTTTCGACCCCCCCCCTAACATCATCCAAAAATCATGCTTCGAATGACCCCGTTTCCTCCTACGTCATGCTACCATCATCCGATGTCCAGACCCCCCCCCCCCTAATTTGAAATGACGTAATTTATGAATAGCCCCATAGGGTAATTCGCCAGTAACTGGCCACCGGCCAATAACTAGCCACCCTAAACTAAAAATGAATTCTATTCACTTATAAACACAATTCATTTTAGTATAACGTTTCACTAACTAGCTAGCCTTCAATAACTGCTACCAGCCACCTTATACTAAAATGAATTTTGTTTATAGGTGAAAAGAATTCATTTTTAGTTTAGGGTGGCCAGTTCCTGGCGAATTACTCTAAGTTTCGAAAAACTCATTGGTACGAGCCGGGTTTCGAACCCGCGACCTCCGGATTGCAAGCCGCACGCTCTAAAAACTAGTGCCTATGCCAATTCTTGGAGATTAATTGTCAAGCGGACCCCAGGCTCCCACGAGCTGCGGCAAAAAAATGCCGGGTATTTTTTACATGCAATCATGGTATAATAATATACTCCGCCTGGTACTCTATTCCCGTCTTTTCTAGGTCACCTAACTGACACAAGCCTACGTCATCATGCGACAGCGCTATATGATAATATGCGATAGCGCTATATATAGCGGCCATGTTATTGTGACGTAGCCCCGTGTCACTCTGGGAATAGAAGACCATGTTTTATTAGACCATGCATGCAATTAATTTAATAATAAATATTAATTTCTTTTTGATTAAATTCTCTGTTTCCGCTACCCAAAGGTTATCTGAAAGATATCGCTCTCACCGCCTGGTATCTGCTTCTATCTTTAATAAATTATTTTACAAATAAAAATTTGACGAATATCAAACCTGCTCACAAAATTCCACAGAAACCAGGAGGCTTGGTCAATAAATCCATACTAATATTATAAATGCAATTGTGTGTCTGTCTGTTACCTCTTCACGCTTAAACCGCTGAACCAATTTGGTATATAATATTTATTTGATTATAATTTTTTTTTTTTTGGTTTTGGTATAAATGTGAGTTAAAATTTGGTATGGAGATAGTTTGGGCCCCGAAAAAGGACTAAGGATAGTTTTTAAATCATCATCAATATCATCATTCTGGCGAATTATCCTATTATATTATGCAGTGTGGAAAGATAAGTCGGGCCCTGGAGGGAAACTACCTTAAATTCTTATGCTGGCTCATTTTACTTAAAGGAGACATTCCTTAAAAAAGGAACAAATCTGCATTCAAAAAAATTCTAAAACTCTCTTGCCTCACCCGGGGCTCTAACCAACTAAAAATTCCAAAAAATAAACACTCGCAATTTTATTCTAATAGTCATTTACAGTTAATGTTAATGTTAACATTTCTCCACGAAATATTTGGTCTTACACTCGTCTGTCGTACAAAATATCCATAAAATCGAATATTTAGATAATCAAGGTTTTTGTACACAAGAGAAATTGAAGAAAAAAAAGAAACATCTTTGAATGCAGATTTGTTTCTTTTTAAAAATAAAGGAATGTCTCCTTTAAGTAAAATAAGCCAGCCTTTAAGGTAGTTTTCCTCCAGCCAGGGCCCGACTTATCTTTCCACACTGTATATGTATAGCTGGTCAAGCAAATCTTGTCAGTAAAAAAAGGCGCGAAATTCAAATTTTCTATGGGACGATATCCCTTCGCACCTACATTTTTCAAATTTGCCGCCTTTTTCTACTGACAAGATCTGCTTGACCAAGTATAGTTTATTTTATTTAGCGAGTATCAAAAGATGTCGCCTACAAAAATTATTAAACTTGTTGGTTGACATTCTTTTTAAGACACTCATGTTTAATGAGTTTCTTACACTAGTAGGATCTGTGTCCGCACATCGTTAGCCAGTTTCCCGCCGTTACAGCGACATCTAGCGTTGAATTTGGAAATTAAAAATGTTTTTCAGAAATTTTTAAATCTGTATTTCGAATAGTCGAACGTGCACCTGGTACGGTTGCGTTAAGTGTCCACTTGTATGTGATTTTGAGTTTCCAAAACGTCCCGCTTGGCGCGCTGTTCAAAATCCCATACAAAAATCGACATAACGCGAACGCACGTTATCCAATGAAATTTACACTAGGGGTACAGGCTGGCAAAAAAGAGTAGAAATTAAAAAGTGGCAACACTGTAGTGTCGTCCCGTTCTCTTATATGAATTGATTTGAAAGGACGACACTACAGTGTTGCCACTTTTTAATTTCTACTCTTTTTGCCAGCCTGTACTGAGCTGATTTTTTTCCGTAATAAGTATTTAATCAACTTTCCAAACCTTTGTCCAATGTCATTGCGTCTCACTCTCTCATTAAGTGAAATGTGAGATGCAATACACATTGGACAGGTTGTATACCATACCACCCTATGTCATTGTCAATAGAGGTGACAGCAGGGTGTCATCTACTGGGCATTAGCATGTCGAGCACCAAGACGTTTACCTAACGGTGAAAGTGTATAGAACAGTGAACTATGTAGAGTTAGACCAAGAAAAGTCTGCAGCGATTTTGATAGCCCACGCAGTGCAAGTATTATTTATACGTCATAATTTCGTAGAAGTTTGACGTTTAAAATAACACTTGCACTGCGTGGGCTATCAAAATCGCTGCAGACTTTTCTTGGTCTAACTCTATCCACCTTTTATCAAAATCTGTAAAAAATTGAAAAATTACAGTAAGAAAAATATAGCCGGTCAAACTTTTGTCAAAGCCCTTTGCGCCTACATTTACCGCTTTTTTCTACTGACGGTAATGGCTTGGCAGACTATAAATAAAAGCGACCATAAAAAAAGGACGTCGCTTTCAAAAAATATTTTGCGTCGAAGACGCCATCTGGCTTTTAATCGGTAAACTGTAAATGATAATTTAGTGGCTCGACAGGTAGAATCTGTGTCTATACATCGTTGGCTAGTTTGTCGCCGTTACAGCGACATCTAGCGTGGGATTTGGACAACAAAGCCCTTTGAGTGCAAACAATATTAAAAGATAAAGATAAAAGATTTTTATTCGTGACGATCACAAAACATGTACGAACATGTATAGACAACAACAGCAAGAACAGAAGAGAACAATAAGTGTGCATCACGAAATGGACCCAACTCAGCATAATGCCAGCGCTGGTCTTCCGTAGGGCCCATTCGGTGATGCCACGACAGATAACACAAAAATATACATATTTAAAACATTTCAAAAGATACACAGAAGAAATAATTATGAATACAGAAAATACAAAATACAAAAACACTAATTAAGAAAAGAAACAAAACAAAATGAAAAGAAAACGATAACGATAACGGGGTTTGGCAATATTAATGGGCAACTGTCAAAGGTTTGCATAGATGGCGCCATCATAACTTGCCCCTTTAAGGGGCCCACTGATTAACAGTCCGCCGGACGGTATCGGCCTGTCAGTTAGAACAAAATTTTGACAGTTCCGAACAACTGACAGGCCGATACCGTCCGGCGGACTGTTAATCAGTGGGCCCCTTTAGTTTTGTTCTATGAGATTTGGCTTAAGGCTGGCATCCAGACCATAATATTCCACAAAAAAAACAAGAATTTGATACAATTCTAGGATTGACAGAGTCCTCGCGACATTGGCTTTATCTGCCCAATTCGAACAATGCTTCTAAGATGTCACAGCGGTACGATACGGGCCTGTCAGTGTCAAAAGTGATGTTTTTGGTTGAAGAATAATCGCTATTGACACTGACCGATCGGTATCGTACCGCTGTGACATCTTAAGAAGCATTTTCAGGCGTGGCTCAGTCCGCGATTTCGTCGCGTCGCTACAAGTACATGCGGCCCACACCAATGTTGGTGTCTAGCAGTAGTAGTTGCCGCGCACCGCTACGGAACGGACGCCTGCTCGCGCTTGCGCCACCTAGCGGTCTTATCTGTCATAATAGACGCGTTTTGTTAGAGAGTGAATCTTCTGTACCTAAGTACTATTATTTATTCTGTGGCCAAATAAAGTATATTTTGATTGTTAATTTCAGTGATCGACTGCGGTTTCCACAAGCTGCCCTACTTCGACCCGTCGGTCGGCGTCGAGAGTCTGTGCGTCTGTCCGTTGTCGCGCGACAATGCGCGACAACGCGCCGGCCGCGCGGGACGCACGCAGAGGGGCAAGTGTTATAGGTAGGTAATACAATACATTACAAATACTTGTTATAGTACATATGGTGCTACTTTATGATACCGGTGCTATAGAGACCATGCGTGTTGGAAGGTGCGCCATCTCGTGACCTGAATCGAAAGCGGAAACAATTCACGCTTCTAAGGTGCTGCCCTCTACACTTCAGGCTCTATTCCGACTGCGGTTTCCACAAGCTGCCTTACTTCGACCCGTCGGTCGGCGTCGAGAGTCTGTGCGTCTGTCCGCCGGCGCCGGCCGCGCGGGACGGACGCAGAGGGGAGAATGTTATAGTGACCATTATTGGACCAAAATTTATGACATTTGTGAGTAAGTTTATGGACCCAAAGAAAGTAACAAGCTGTCAAAAGTGCTTCTACTGAAGGCTTTCAAAACAAATACCTATCTATATTTCATTGTCTTATAAAACTTTATTTAGGGTAATTCGCCAGGAACTGGCCACTTTTAGTAACTGGCCGCCCTAAACTAAAAATGAATTCTTTTCACCTATAAACAGAATTCATTTTAGTATAAGGTTTCAATAACTGGTTTGGGGTGGCCTTACTAAAAGTGGCCAGTTACTGGCAAATTACCGTATATAAAAGATAAATTATTAACCTATGGTCTCGGCCTATGGTTTTCGACTCACAAAACTCCCAACTCGCCCGAGAATTGTAATAACTCCTACACTCTTAATTTAATTTTATTTTCCTTTCAGATTATACACAGAGGCGGAATTTGACAAGCTGCCTGCCAGCGTTCCACCGGAGATATCGAGAAGTGATCTGTCATCCGTACTGCTGCAGCTTAAAGCTCTCGGCATACATAATTTACTCAGGTATACAACATAGATATTACATACCTAGGGCAGTAAAGTAAGAAATGTCTCAGATCGGGGTCCCTTTGTTTGACATAAAGTTTTAAGTCATAATGTATTGTTTGTCATATTATCATTAGTCTTAAAACTGAAACTGTTAACTTTTCAGGATTTTCGTACGGTTATCCTTAAAGGCCAAGCCACACCGGATGCGTGTGCGTAGACGTGCACGTGCACGTACGCGTCCCGATGCGTTGTATAATACGAAAACTCATACGAGAGGACACACCGCTTGCGTGACGTGTGCGTGACGTGCGCGTACGCGTGACTTGCACGCAACGCAGCTCCGACGAGACAAACCGGCTGCGTGCTGCGTGCACGCGTCCACGCAGCGGAGCGGCAACGTCGCTTCGTTGCGTGCAGTGATGACGTTGTGTTTAACTGCTTTCCCTATGAGAGGGCGAACCGAGCAGGTTCGGACACGCACAGCTCGGTGCTGCATAGGTGCTGTGCGTGTACACGCGCAGCTCGCTTGTATTTATTTACAACTCAGCCGGTGCGCGTGCTGGTTTTTAATATGGATTCAGTGATAAAAGAAAAACTAATTAAAATCGTTCGTCAATACGAATGTATATTTACAACATAGCACAAAGATTACAAAAAATACGTCTTATAAAAAATTAATTTGGCCTGTGGGAACAAATCGATGTTAGGTAGGTATTAACGATACTATTGGAAAACAAGGTTGTTGTATTGTGAACTATTGTGCGTTGGTGAATAATATTATGTACTCTCAATTATCTCGATTCAAATATGAGACATTTTTTTCCTCTAATTGCAATGGCGGCATTAGTTGAGCTGCTTCCATTTGCAACGGGACTTATAATAACATGATGTAGGTACTGTCGCAGGCGTATTTTATTTTACTGCACGCATGACTGAGCTGCAGCGTGCGCCTGCGTGGCGTGTGCAGCACACTGCGTGGCGTGCGTTGCGTGACGTGCGCGTCACCCGGTGTGACAGGGGTGCTGCGCACGTCACGCAGCGCACGCCACGCAGCGTGCTGCACACGCAGCCGGTGTGGCTCGGCCTTTAGGTTAGGTTAGATTTGTTTTATGGCAAACCCGAAAATTTACTCGTTTCTGAACCAAACAAATTATGACTAACGAAAATGCGGACAAACAATACATTATGACTTTAAACTTTTTGGGAAACAATAGAGACCCGTCTGACATGTAATTGACAGCCGAGGCGAAGTCGAGGTCACCAAACATGTGAGGCTTTCTCATTTATTGGTCGTGTTGTGTATATGTACTATATTTCTGCTATTATAAGTATTAGAACTATTAAGAAGTATTAGAGAATAAATAATAGTTACTGTTTTTTAAAGCGTTTTTCAATAAAAAGTGTCAAGATCGTGTAGTATTTACTAATACCAACACTTACCCTTTTATTTATTTATACAATTTCTAACCTTAACTCCTTGTTTTAAGGTTCACATTCCCAACGCCGCCGCCAGCTAAAAGTCTACTCTCCGGTCTAGAAACACTCTACGCTTTAAAAGCAATAGACAAAGATGGGAACCTGACACCTTCGCTAGGAGAGAATATGGCGGAGTTACCGCTGAGACCCATGTGCGCTAAAATGCTGTGTAATAGCGGTAAGTTACCCACTGTAACAGCGGTAAGTTACAAGAGCCATAGATAAAGATGAGAACCTGACAATCCTGACACCTTTGCTAGGAGAGAATATGGCAGAGTTACCATTAAGACCCATGTGCGCTAAAATGCTGTGTAATAGCGGTAAGTTACCCACTGTAACAGCAGTAATTTACAAGAGCATTAGATAAAGATGGGAACCTTACACCTTCGCTAGGAGAGAATATGGCAGAGTTACCATTAAGACCCATGTGTGCTAAAATGCTGTGTAATAGCGGTAAGTTACCCACTGTAACAGCGGTAAGTTACAAAAGTAATAGACAGAGATGGAAACCTGACACCTTCGCTAGGAGAGAATATGGCAGAGTTACCATTAAGACCCATGTGCGCTAAAATGCTGTGTAATAGCGGTAAGTTACCCACTGTAACAGCGGTAAGTTACTCTTGTAAGAGCATTAGATGAAGATGGGAACCTGACACCTTCGCTAGGAGAGAATATGGCAGAGTTACCATTAAGACCCATGTGCGCTAAAATGCTGTTTAACAGCGGTAAGTTACCCACTGTAACAGCAGTAAGTTACAAGAGCATTAGATAAAGATGAGAATGAGACTTAGGTATCATTCTCGATGACCGACTAACCTTCACATCACATATTGATAGTATAATCAAACGAGCATTTAGAAGTCTAGGTTTCATAAATAGAATTACAAAACCATTCAAAAAAATTATCACTCTTAAAATCCTATATTTCGCTTTCGTTAGATCTATTCTAGACTTCGGATGTGTAATCTGGAGCCCGTATTACAAACACCATATCGATCGTATCGAAAAAGTGCAAAGAAAATTGATTAAAATATTAAATTATCGACACAATCGTCCCAATGACCATTATGCCCATTCTTTGACACACTACAAACTCACAAGTCTTGCAAACCGCCGCAAGCTGTTCGACATGTCCTTCCTCTACAAAATTGTCAATAACGAAGTTGATTGCCCTTTATTCCTCTCAAAATTAAACTTCATCACTAAAGCCAGACTTCCCGCTCGCCCCAACCGTGTTCTTCATATGTTCGTACCACCCATCCGTCGAAAGAACTACACTAGAAACAGTTTTATTCCCCGTATTATGTATCTTTACAACAAAGAATTCAACGAAATAGATCTTTTTAATACCACTCTTAGAGGGTTGAAAAACAAAATTAATAATAAATTTATTAATAAATCAAAAGTGAGTAATAATAATTTATAATATGAGATGTGACGACCCCATCGCCCGCTGGTTTTACCAGTGCAATCAGTCAACGCAGGGCAGCTTGTGGCGAGCTGTTGGGGATTAGCGACCTCACGTACCCGAGTGCTCCTGGAGAGTTCTGTTACCCGCAAGGAGGGTGGGTGGGACAGGATTCTCTGCCTCTGGCTTGCCTTAGCCGGCCGGTCAGAGTGGAGTCGTTAGAGCTATAAGCTCCAGGGGTGGAAGTGAAATATGCATAAGACGCGAGTTGGCACAGTGGCTGTTAACAGCCACTGGGTAGAAAGCGGCGCACACCTCTCGACACCCCTGAGCCGCTCACACCGGTGTTGCCCTTGAGCCATCCTAGATGTCGCTTTTTGTGGGGGCCCATCTTGTGAGGGCGTGTCACCGTCTGCCGGAAATAAAATTGCATACCGTTTTATTAGGCAGGCGTCCGGTTTTTTTACCCCATAGCTCAGTACTTAGTCCATCGCTTTCACCCAATAACCTAGTTCATTTTAGATTCCATCAACTCTCAATAGCCCTTACACCCTGGCGGGTGCTGCCTCTGCGTGCGTCCCATGACACGGGCAAGGGCAGCATCCGCTCGGTGTACCCCTTACATTTCATTAAAGTGTCAAAAGGGCCTCTACGTGTTGGCTTCGGCTCCGCGCATGCCTCCCAAAGGTCCGGAACACCATTGTTCCGTGATGGGAAAGACATTTATAATATAAGTACCAGTAACACGCTAGATATTGAGTAGGTAGTAAACAATTTCATCTTCTTCTTATAGTTTAAGTTAATTCAGGTCCGTTGCAACAAAAATATTAACTATAATCTATAACGTTTTCGGCACTGTATTGTCAATATTATATGTAATATTTTTCAATGTATCTTTTTTGTAATGACTGTTTGTGCCAAAATAAAGAGAAAAAAAAAAGTAAGGCCGTCCGACGCTGTATTTTATATGACGTCAAAGGACGTCACATATACAAAAAATAACATAATAACAATTTAGTATATTCTATGTAAAATATTATATATAAAATATATAATGACGTCAAAAAAAGGACATCATTCGCAAAAATTAAAAAAAAAACGACGTTCTGTCATTCAGCGGACTGTCAATTAAAGCGAGTTTTCTCCTTACAACTAGTACTTTCTGTAGAGTAACATCGTTCGCCAGTTTCCCGGTGGTACAGCGACATCTAGCGAGACATTGGTACAAAAGTTTATTAGATCTGACGGTGCGAAAACTAAAGCGCCACACAAGTTGTATAGGGAACGTCGGTCAATTCTCCAACAACGCAAAATTAACTCTATTTCCTATAACATTAGGTTCAAATTTTGGATTTTTCATTTGTATGGCTGGGACTTAGGGGCTATTCATAAATTACGTCATTTCAAATTAGGGGGGGGGGGGGGTCTGGACATCGGATGACGGTAGCATGAAATAGGAGGAAATGGGGTCATTTGAAGCATGATTTTTGGATGATTATAGGGGGGGGGGGGTCCAAAATCGTCAAAAATCGATGACGTAATTTATGGACAGCCCCTTAGGAGGATATAGTGAGTCCGTCCATGTCGCCCGACTGTATATTCTATATGACGTCAAAGGACATCACATATACAAAAATTAACATAATAACAATTTTATTGGATGGGAACTTAAATTGTCTCTATATACTAGTACATTCTGTAGAGTAACATCGTTCGCCAGTTTCCCGGTGGTACAGCGACATCTAGCGAGACATTGGTACAAGAATTTATTAGATCTGATGGCGCAAAAGCTAAGCGCCACACAAGTTGTACAGGGACCGTCGGTCAATTCTCCAACAACGCAAAATGAACTGTATTTCCTATAGTATTAAGGTCAAATTTTGGATTTTTCATTTGCATGGCTGGGCCTTAGCAGGATATAGTGAGTCCGTCCTGGGGGCCGATTTTTTAATTTCGATCGCTCGATTTCGTCACTCGAAAATCGGTGGAAATCGGCGAAATGCTAATTTTTGAAATACGAGCGATCGAAATTTGGAATCTAGTGGTATTGACCACTCGATTTCAATTCTATTAGTGGAATTGAAACGCCTAGTAGTGGAGATATCATTTAACGAAATACACGAAATCGAGTGGTCGAATTTCAAAAATCGGCCCCCATGTCGCCCGATTATATGACGTCATAGGACATCATATATACAAAAATTAACATAGAAATAATTTTATTCGAATTAGAAATGTACACTGTCTCTATACACTAGTATATTTCATAGAGTAACATCGTTCGCCAGTTTCCCGGTGGTACAGCGACATCTAGCGAGACATTGGTACAAGAGTTTATTAGATCTGACGGTGACGGCGCGAAAGCTAAAGCGCACAAGTTGTATAGGGACCGTGCGCGTTGGAGAGTCTGCCATCTTGTGGCCTGAATAGGAAACATATGGATATTGCCAAAGCAAGTGCTGCCATCTACCGTTCTCGTACGTTTTTTGTGTGCATAGTAGGTTCTGCCATCTTGTGATTATTGATAAGGCCGTGTTTTACAGTCAGCAGCAGAAGTTGCTAAGCGGGCCAGGTGTTCAAAATGATCTTGACGCGACTGTATTGTTAAGAGAATAAGAGCGCGTCAAGGTAATTTCGGTCCGAGTACAGGAGCAGAGCACGAGGGCGATTCCATTGCGAAGAGGCGTAAGGCAGGGAGACGTTATCTCTCCGAAACTGTTTACTGCCGTAATGGAAGACGCCTTCAAGCTCCTGGAATGGGAAGGACTTGGCATCAACATCAACGGCGAATACATCACTCACCTTCGGTTTGCCGACGATATCGTAGTCATGGCAAAGTCGATGGAGGAACTCAGCATGATGCTCGATGACCTCAACCGAGTTTCACAATACGTTTGTATGAAATGTAGTTTTTGTTTGCCATGAATAAATGAGAATTCTTATTCTTATTATGCATCATATGGCCTCGCGCCAAAAATCTGACGGCGCCTGTGCTGCCCCCTATAGTTCATGCGCGCTCTCTCTCTAGGAGGGTAGAAAAAATAAGTTGCTTTACTAAAAGTGAAAAATAAATATTTAAATTCTTAACATGTAGTAATGTAAGTAAGGGTGGAATTCAATCTATCAAATATCTTGTCCTATATATTTTTAAACACTTGTCAAATGATGATATTTACTGAAAAACTACTTTTTTGCAGCCTAATTACATTGCAAGTTATAAAAAACTAAGCAATTTTTATTCGCGTTCCGCCCACCTAATAAACTCTTGTTGTACCAATGTCTCGCTAGATGTCGCTGTACTACGGAGAAACTAGCGAACGGATGTACACAGAATATACTTGATGACGACAGAATATACTTGTTGTAAGGTGACAATTGAAAGGCTATTTAGCTATTTTAACAGTATTTTTGGATATGATGTCATTGTTTTTTTTTTGACGTCATGTAAAATATAAGCACAGAGAATTGATAGTAGGTAAAGAGGGTTATTGTCATCGTAAATTTTATTTTGTAGTCACAGTTTTACTGCCATCTATCGACACATGATTAAAACTAATAATGAAAATGTATAAAAATATATAAATATTTTTTCACCTCAGCAGCTCGAACAAGGGTACTTTGCTTCTTAAAAACAGTGAGCAAAATGCGATTTTGCTCACTGAGTAATTTGTCTCACTCAGTGAGCAAAATCGCGTCTTCAGCCTCCCGGCCTGAAACTCGCCCTTCGGGCTTGCTTAACCTACTTGGAAATTTGACTTTGCCCGTCTCCGCCGCCATTTTGGATTTTTCATAAATTTTTTTTTGACATGGTAATCTTGGGCCCCCAGGCTCGCCGCATGCCAAATCTCAGCGCGCTCGGACCAACTTGAAAAAATTAAAAAAAAAAACGGCCATTTTGAATTTTTTTTAATGTAGTTTGTTGTGTCTCGGGGCCCTCTATGATATTTGGTCGAGCACCCCCCACCTATCACGCATCGTTTAAAAGTTGCCATACAAACAAACAACAAGAATATTGATCAGGTTCGAATCCCGGTTATGTATGATAGATTAAAAAAAATTGAATGTCATTATTATTAAATCTAAAATCGAAGCCATGGTTCCTAAGAACAGATTTCGCTATCTCTTATAGTTTCTGACTTCTCCATACTGACCCATTTGGATTGATCATCCTGTATATACAGGGTGAAATTTAATTCACTGGCCAAATTGAAACACCCGAAAGAACTCGAAAAAATATTAAACACGTGTTTTTTCTTTTAATACCGCTCAGTACATTTTTTTCGAAATAACTCATCATCAAGTTGTCCTAAAAACCTCGTACGTTATGGTGAACCGACAACTACCCACTACACCCGCTTCTCTCTTATCAGTTAAGGTCGTTGACACCCCGCCCCTCCCGCTGTTTGCAATCGCGTCACCAATTATGAACCCTATTGCAGCGAGATAAGACGCCTACCTACATAAGTTGCTAATTTTTCCTTCATACTTTAACGGGCTTAGAACCGTCAAAATACAAAGGCAACCCATTTTTAATCTAAAATGTTATTTCTGACTAATGATTATTAACAAAACGTCCGAGGCTTAAAAACAATGAGTAAAAACTAGGTCAGGAATCTTTGCATTCAGGCGTATTTAAAAAATTGAATCAACTTGTGTACATTTGATTAAAAATCGATGCAATCAACGAAAGTCCCACGAGATGGTACTTACTCTTGGATTCAATCCTTGTCTGCGAAGGCGTGGAACTGATTCCATTTCGTATAATCTTTGTGCACCACGTAAACACTCACCACTTAATAAATAACACCGTACCATTTCGTAATATTCCCGGTTCGAAAACATTTTTTTAAACCTTAGTACGCGCGCGATTATTATTTTAAGGTTGGCGAGTGACGAGTGACTAATCATTTATGCTTACCGTTATGTTTACCGCTAGCGCGGAATGGTTTAGACTACCTTCGAAATTAATATACCTGCCTACCATCGCCAATACTAACTGGGTGGACCCTATTGCAACGATTATAAGGTTTAGTAAAGGTCAGATAAAGGTTTTGCTGATGTTGTTGTTAAAACTTACTATTAGGTTTGTTTACATTTGTGGTAATAGGGTGACTACGACTCGTGGAAAATATTTAAAAATTGAAAAATGAAAATTAAAAAAAATGTACTCTTTTTTTTTTGCTAAATAGATTCCTTAAGTGTAACCTAGTGCCGGGAATGAATATGGCCAGTGATTTAAATTTCACCCTGTATATCAGGGATCTAGGAAACGGCTCTAACGATTTCGATGAAATTTTCTATATGAGGGTTTTCGGGGGCGAAAAATCGATCTAGCTAGGTCTTATCTCTGGGAAAAGCGCATTTTTGAGTTTTTATATGTTTTTCGAGCAAAGCTCGGTCTCCCAGATATTGCGCATTTTATTACGGAAAAATATATAATATTGAATTTTGGGTGTAAATGAAACGGGAACTAGAAATTTATAATAAAAAAACATTATAATTATTCATTTCCGTAAATCAATATATTTATTAACAACAGCTTTGCCGTCGTCAACATCTTTATTAGCATTGACGTAACGCTCAACTTCACACAAACCGTGAGGAGGTCTTGGTAGTTCAGATGGCAGAGCACTGGGCTAGCGATCCAGTGGTCGCGGGTTCAAGTCCCACCCAAGACAGTGATTTGATTTTAGTTTAATTTTGTTTAATGTATTCCCTTTCAGGCGAATACGGTTGCGTTGAGGAGGCACTGTCGATCGCTTGCATGCTTCAAGTAGAGGGCGTGTTCACGAAGAGTGCGACGGGGAAGGACAACATTGCAGCTAGGATGTCTAGAAGAAATAACTTTGAGGTGCGTATTATCTACAGTCTAGTAACTAATACGGTTGCGCTGAGGAGGCACTGTCGATCGCTTGCATGCTTCAAGTAGAGGGCGTGTTCACGAAGAGTGCGACGGGGAAGGACAACATTGCAGCTAGGATGTCTAGAAGAAATAACGTTGAGGTGCGTATTATCTACAGTCTAGTAACTAATACGGTTGCGCTGAGGAGGCACTGTCGATCGCTTGCATGCTTCAAGTAGAGGGCGTGTTCACGAAGAGTGCGACGGGGAAGGACAACATTGCAGCTAGGATGTCTAGAAGAAATAACTTTGAGGTGCGTATTATCTACAGTCTAGTAACTAATACGGTTGCGTTGAGGAGGCACTGTCGATCGCTTGCATGCTTCAAGTAGAGGGCGTGTTCACGAAGAGTGCGACGGGGAAGGACAACATTGCAGCTAGGATGTCTAGAAGAAATAACTTTGAGGTGCGTATTATCTACAGTCTAGTAACTAATACGGTTGCACTGAGGAGGCACTGTCGATCGCTTGCATGCTTCAAGTAGAGGGCGTGTTCACGAAGAGTGCGACGGGGAAGGACAACATTGCAGCCAGGATGTCTAGAAGAAATAACTTTGAGGTGCGTATTATCTACAGTCTAGTAACTAATACGGTTGCGCTGAGGAGGCACTGTCGATCGCTTGCATGCTTCAAGTAGAGGGCGTGTTCACGAAGAGTGCGACGGGGAAGGACAACATTGCAGCTAGGATGTCTAGAAGAAATAACTTTGAGGTGCGTATTATCTACAGTCTAGTAACTAATACGGTTGCGCTGAGGAGGCACTGTCGATCGCTTGCATGCTTCAAGTAGAGGGCGTGTTCACGAAGAGTGCGACGGGGAAGGACAACATTGCAGCCAGGATGTCTAGAAGAAATAACTTTGAGGTGCGTATTATCTACAGTCTAGTAACTAATACGGTTGCGCTGAGGAGGCACTGTCGATCGCTTGCATGCTTCAAGTAGAGGGCGTGTTCACGAAGAGTGCGACGGGGAAGGACAACATTGCAGCTAGGATGTCTAGAAGAAATAACTTTGAGGTGCGTATTATCTACAGTCTAGTAACTAATACGGTTGCACTGAGGAGGCACTGTCGATCGCTTGCATGCTTCAAGTAGAGGGCGTGTTCACGAAGAGTGCGACGGGGAAGGACAACATTGCAGCCAGGATGTCTAGAAGAAATAACTTTGAGGTGCGTATTATCTACAGTCTAGTAACTAATACGGTTGCGCTGAGGAGGCACTGTCGATCGCTTGCATGCTTCAAGTAGAGGGCGTGTTCACGAAGAGTGCGACGGGGAAGGACAACATTGCAGCTAGGATGTCTAGAAGAAATAACTTTGAGGTGCGTATTATCTACAGTCTAGTAACTAATACGGTTGCACTGAGGAGGCACTGTCGATCGCTTGCATGCTTCAAGTAGAGGGCGTGTTCACGAAGAGTGCGACGGGGAAGGACAACATTGCAGCTAGGATGTCTAGAAGAAATAACTTTGAGGTGCGTATTAGCAAGGATAATTTGATATAGAGGGTTACTGTCATGGTAAATTATGTAGCTACAGTACATTTACTGCCATCTTTCGACAGAAGATTAAACCTGTTAGAACGCCATTTGACTTTGATCAATATTCTTTCACTGATACGTGTCGCCATCTACTCGAGAGTAGGCTGAAGGTTATGGCGCTATCGCTCGAAACGTTTATATTCGATTCAATCGATTTTTAAAATCGACTTGATCAGAGAAAATATTTACTTAAATAATTTCTTGTTTTTTTATTAACCAAGTAACTAATATGGCTCAGCGACCCAAAAAGGGTCTTGACCACCGAAACGAGAGCACGCCACTTTTCCCAATCCTGCGCCTTTTCCTGCCAATTAATCATTTTCTTTTATTACGACAAATGTATATTTACAAACAAGATATACTATTCAGTTTAGTAATACCAATTATTAAAAGATATTAATAAATAGCTTAAATCTAAAATAGGCCCTTGAGGCATTGTACCAAGGATGCTGGCGGCATTTCCTCGCTGTATCGCAATGCTGATACGTTGTGCGAGGTAGCCGCCAGCTCTTCGGTCACCAGTTACGTCAACCAGACGCTTCGCCTGGTTGGACCTAGAGTTTCAACTCCAAACTTCCGAATCAATTTATTTCGCTTTTTCAATAATCGACATTTTTGTCCGCTATTTCAGGTAGCCGAGGGCGATATAATAATGTACCTAAACGTATTCGATTCTTACATGAAAGTGAAGAACTCGATACAAGATGAGAAACGGTCGAAGAAGGCGTGCAGGGAATGGTGTCAAAAGATGTATGTCAACCATCGCGTTATGGAGAAGGTAAGAAAAACATCATTCTCCTTTCTTAGTCGGTTTAAAAACTCGCTTATACATATACAGAATATAAAGGCGAAAGTGTGTCTGTCTGTCTGTCTGTTACCTCTTCACGCTTAAGCCGCTAAACCGATGTAGTTGTGGTATAGAGATAGTTTGAGTCCCGGGGAAGGACATAGGATAGTTTTTATGTCGGAAATCATCCCTGAAGAGAGTGCAAAGGGGGGTGGAGTTGAAAGAGTTAATGAATTGCCTTATAATTGAAGTAAGCAATGCGCGAATTGAATGATTGCTATTAGCATTATCCAGGCGCTATACCTACTTTAGCTGCTGTTACTAATTCCACGCAGACGAAGTCGCGGGCGAAGGCTAGTATAGTATATTACCTACACGCCTAAAGGCTCGGCCACTGCGCGACTGGCGGTGGCGGCAACCAAAGGTGGGAACGAAAGGTCCAATAGCTGTGTCTCGCTCCAACCTAAGGCTGCCGCCGCCGCCGGGCGCCACCAGACGTATTTGTCAAAAAACTGATTAATATTCTGTTATAATCTGAAATAAATGTTACATATATACTAAGAAAAAGTGTCCAAGGCCTCCAGTGCCCCAGGCTGGAATCGAACCAGCGTCAGGCGTGGCTCACTCCGCGATTTCGTCGCTTTGCTACAGGTAGCTACAAGTACATCCGTTCCACACCAATTTTGGTGGCTAGCCATAAGCCGCGTGTGGCGCTGTCGCCACCTAGCGGCCATATCTGTGCTGATCGTAACAGACGCGTTTTGTTAGAGAGTGAGTCTTCTGTACCTAGTACTATTATTTATTCTGTGCCAGCGTCCTCTGCTGACTGCTATCGCGGCAGGTGTATAAAAAAATTTCTGAAAATTATTTAACTTGTTCTAATACTTCCAATAGTATAATATACTGTTGTTTATATATTTTCAGGCCTGCGACATTAGAGACAGCTTGGAAAAATTAATAAAGAGAAAGTTCGGGATTGAAAATAAAACGTTCGAAGGACCAGACTTAGGAACAGGTGGGAATTTTTTCGTTATTTTAATTGGAAAAAGCGGTGGTGGGCGAGTGGATATGACGTCCGACTTTCAATCCGTAGGTTGTGGGTTCAAATTCCGGCTCGTACCAATGAGTTTTTCGGAACTTACGTACGTAATATCATTTAATATTGACCACTAGCTTTTCGGTGAAGGAAAACATCGTGAGGAAACCGGACTAATCCCAATAAGGCCTAGTTTCCCCTCTGGGTTGGAAGGTCAGATGGCAGTCGCTTTCATAAAAACTAGTGTCTGCGTCAAATCATGGGATTTGTTGTCAAGCGGACCCCAGGCTCCCATGAGCCTTGGCAAAATGCCGGGATAACGCGAGGAAGAAGAAGAAGATCATTGTCAACCATAGAGAAATATAAGTAAGGAAAGAGTGGTAACTCCATACCTCTCTACTTTTCTCATACCTCATACTTCAATACTCCTCACATAGACTAAGAATCCTCTAGACCGAGTTTAGAGCAATTATTTCATGCAACCGATGATGCCAAAAATGCGGGGGTTCGCGGGACGAGGTGGGCGAAGTCCCGAGCCGTGATTGGTCCGTTCAAACGACGAACCAGTTCACGGACGTCTCACAAAGACACTTTCGACTCGAACATGGAGTAAAATTACCGTATGCGTGGCAGAGGGGGTAGCGCGACTATGCTCAGTCTGGAGGATGTTTTGTCTGTGACTCCTCACTATGATCGCAACTTTTTTTTCAGCGAAATGTCAAAGGATAATGAAATGCGTGCTATCGGGATTCTTCCCCCAAGCGGCGCACCTAAGCACAGACTCCACATACAGAGGCGTCAGAGGCGCTATATTACACATCAGCCCGGACAGCTGTCTGTTCAGAGTGCAGCAGCCGTCGTGGTGAGTGCTGTGACCATACTGCCGTGGACTTTCATACAAACACGTTTACAAAATATCACGTTAGATGGCGCTGTAACGGGCGCGGAGATTCCTACATCGCGCTAACGACATTTTTATTGGGATTGTATATGGGTTGGGGATGTAGATGTATTTTCAATATATTGGATTCTTTCTCATGTATAAAGGGACCTTCTAGAAGGTAAGGGGTACAGTAGTGACTTTAATTACCCAAACACAGTTATAGGGACCGTGCGCGTTGGAGAGTCTGCCATCTTGTGGCCTGAATCGGAAACATATGTGCACATGTACATTGCCAAAACAAGTGCTGCCATCTACCGTTCTCGTCAGTACGTTTCCTTGTGCACAGTAGGTGCTGTCATCTTGTGGGCTACATCGGAAGCATAAACGTCACATTTACGCCTCCGCGGCAAAAATTTGACGGCTCCTATGCTGCCCCCTATAGTTCATGCACGGGACCTATAGTTCACTTGAATGTCATTTTGTCTCACTCGGTAAGCAAAATCACATTTTGCTCACTGTTTTTAAGCATGAAAGTACTTTAGTTCGAGCTGCTGAGGTGAAAGAGTGATTTTTCTAACAAAATACTTGTTTGTATACAGGGTGGTGTTTGCCAGCGTCCAGAGCTCTGGTGACAAGACATACATGCGCGATATGATGATGATAAACAAGGACTGGCTCATAGAAACAGCCCCGCATTATTATAAACAAACGTAATATTAATATACTACGAGATATTAATAATATGTATGTAGTTTTATTACGAATATCTGGTTTGTCAAAGCTCGGTCTCCCAGATATTTTTGAGCGCGCATTTTTGAGTTTTTATATGTATGAAAACTCAAAAATGCGCGTTTTCCTAGAGATAAGACCTTGCTAGATCGATTTATCGCCCTCGAAGACCCCCATATAGCGAATTTCATCTAAATCGTTAGAGCCGTTTCCGAGATATATATAGAGATATATATAAATAAACAAGAATTGCTCGTTTAAAGGTACAGCTAAGGGCCCACTTGTCCAATGTGTATTTGTGACGTTATCTATGAAAAGGGACCTTATTGTCGATCGCGCTTACGCCATAATTAATGATGTTACGATATAAATACAATGCCGCGCGACGATTTGCGGCGTAAGCGCCATCGACAATAAGGTCCCTTTTCATAGATAATGCCCCATTTTGTCTCACATTTTACTTAATGATAGAGTGAGACGCAATGATATTGGACAGATGGAATACCACCTTAGACTGGAATGACGTGTCGCCTGCGTTTCCGGACCGATACGACATTCAAACGTTCTACGACATTCTACAACATTCAAACATTGAAAACTAACTAACTGTCTCTGTTTAGCCCAATGGTTGACTGGTAGATAATGCCTCAAGGCGTTAATTCCGCCATTTGTTCTTAGGGTTCTGTTAAAAACGGGACCCTATTACTTAGACTCTACTGTCCGTCTGTCCGTCTGTCTGTCAACAGGCTGTATCTCTTGAACCGTGATAGCTAGACAGTTGAAATTTTCACAGATGATGTATTTCTGTTGCCGCTATAACAACAAATACTACAAAGTACGGAACCCTCGGTGGGCGACTCCGACTCACACTTGTCGGGTTTTTATTTGTGTATGTGCAATAAAGTTTAAATAAATAAATAAACATAAATCTTCAAGAAAAGAGCGTACTATTATAAATGCCGGCAACGCACTTACAACCCATCAGGTTACAGGTGTTAATGGGCGACGGAGATCGCTTACCATCAGCCATCACCGTTGTACAAATGTCACGCTAGATGTCGCTGTACCGCCGGGAAACTAGCGAACGATGTTACTCTACAGAATATACTGGTTGCACCTTTAGTGATGGTTATCATATTATAAACTTTCTTTGATATTATTCACATATCAAATTTCTCTTTTTTGAAAATGGTGTCATTGTGACAAATGACATCATATTAACCTTTTGGACGCTAATGACCGATATATCCGCACCGCAGGTTCAACGCCAAAGACTGATTAATCGGTTACAGACCACAGAGCAACATAGACCTACGTGCATATGCATAAAGTTCAATTTCAGTTTTGACACTTCGGTGACGTGGCGTCCGCGTGACAGCTTTTGTGTTTGACACGGCGTCGAAAAGGTTAAATATAGGAACCGTGCGCGTTGGAGGGTCAGCCATCTTGTGGCCTGAATCGGAAACGTATGTGCACATGTACATTGCCAAAATGCCATGCCTTGCCATGGTGGCACTTGTACCATCTACCGTTCTCGTCGGTACGCTTCCTTGTGCAGAGTAGGTTCTGCCATCTTGTGGGCTACATAGGAAGCATAAACGACACATTTACACCTCGCGTCAAAAACTGACGGCTCCTATGCTGCCCCCTATAGTTCATGCACGGGGCCTATACGCCATCTGAAGTTTTGACAACTCCGGGCCGGATTGCAAAGGTAATTAAATATTTTATAAGTGTTTTATGTAAGTACTGACATAAAGAGGATTTGAAATAGAGCAATATTGTCAAAATAAATTATGTAGTCAGTACATTTACTGCCATCTTTCGACACAAATGAATAACACTTTTAGAACGCCATTTGACTTTGATCCATATTTTTTCACTGATATGTGCCATCTTTTCGAGCGATGGTGCCATACCTTTGGCCTATTCTCAATGCTCTCGAGTAGATGGCGCTACTTTTTGACATTAAACAAATTTAACACATTAATCAGTGAAAAAATAAGGATCAAAGTCAAATGTACTAAAAGTGTTAAATAATTGCATCGAAAGATGGCAGTAAATGTACTGACTACATAATACTTTGACAATATTCCTCTATTTAAAATTCTCTTTGGACATAGGATAAAAGGGTGGTATTCCACCTGTCCAATGTCATTGCGTCTCACTCTCTCATTGAGCAAAATTGTGAGACGCATACACATTGGACAAATATATTGGACAGATGGAATACCACCCTAAGTGTGAAATAATTTTTATTTATTTTATTATGCAAATGGAGCTGTAGGTCATTCTGGCGTATGCTTACTATAATAGGGATACGTTATTTGACTTCTTACCTACCTTGCTACCAGCCACCACACAGGCCTATTCGAACGTAAAATGATATCAGAATGGTATCTAACTGATGTCATTCAGTTATCTTGAATTTTGTTCGTACTCGGGCCGCACTATAACTTAAATAACATTTTATTTGATAACGAAACAAAATGATTCAAATTCTGATGTCGTGTACGTTCGAAATTCGAATTGGGTACTTTCCTCTACTTAAATTAAACATAATTTATATTTAATAAATCGGATGGAAGTATAAAAAGTAGGTGAGTTGACTGTGACGTCACTACGCACGTTTTCATATAAACACAGAAGAAATAATAGTACTACCGTACAGAAAGGACACTTCCTACAAACCCGAATTCAGGGTCGAATCATGCTATCCCTTTCTAATATATAGCACTATCCCTTTCGGCTATTTAGGGTAGTCAAAATTCAAGTGACTGTGGTCGTGCACGCACAAGGAAGTCAAGTGGTGCCAACCCTAATAATTGCTCGGAGCAATGCTGAGCCGAACGGAGCCGAGTTCGACCGAAGTCAGGAGTGTCTCCCCACTGATATAAATTCCATATTAGGAAATCGTTTTGACAGTTCTAAATAAAAAAGAAGCTGATTTGACTAGTAGGAAAGTAGCCAATTGACCTGTCAGACTGTACTAGACCGACTAGACGGCACTCATTTTGTTCTCTGACAATCCTAATAAACTCTTGTACCAATATCCCGCTAGATGTCGCTGTACCACCGGGAAACTGGAGAACGATGTTACTCTACAGAAGTACATCCTTTAGAAGGAGATAAAGCTATTCAAGAATTAACAAAATTAAGTTTTTATTTTATTACAATTTTTGAATCACGACGTCATTGTTTTGTTTTGACGTCGTGTCGGAAAAGTAAGTGCTGATGTCAAACGTCAAGATTTGACAACTAAAACAAACATACCAATGGGATTGGCCGGTCAGTGTTTAGCAGATGGCGCCAGCATAGCTTGCCCTGCCAATCCCTAGAATTGTGTCAAAGTTTTGTTTTTTTAATGGAATTTTATGCCCTGGATGCCATCCCTTTATGCTAAATCTCATAGAAAAAAGGGCAAGCTATGATGGCGCCATCTATGCAAACATTTGACAGCCAAATCCATTCGAAATTATGTTTTAAAAAAATTCGCTACACGCAAGTTTTTTTTAAATTGGATTTTTTATATAATTATTTACTTTTATTACCTTAATTTTTAAGTGAAATGAAATAACTTTTAGTAAATTTTAACTTAGTAGCAGGTCACAAAATGCAATCTTCCTCATTGAAATTTAGCTTATAATTTTCGAGTAAAATGGCTACGGCCGTCCGTATGTCACGGACGGACAGACGGACATGATGAAATTATAGGGGTCCCATTTTTACCATTTTGGAACCCTAAAATCAGCTTATAGCTAGCATAATTTCATAATTATGACGTTTAAAATAACACTTGCCCTGCGTGGGCTATCAAAATCACTGCAGACTTTTCTTGGTCTAACTCTAACACCCTTCCTCTACTCATGTAACTCCAATATTGCGTCTCACCTTTTTTCTTAATGAGAGAGTGAGACGCAATGACATTGGACAGGTGGTATAACACCCATAGCTTTAGCACCAACATCACCTAATAAACTCTTGCAGCAATGTTTCGCTAGATGTCGCTGTACTACGGAGAAACTAGCGAACGATGTTACTCTACAGAATATACTATACTTGTACAGAGACATAGCATTATTTGAAATGTAGTTTATTTTATGGAAATTAAAATTACTAATTTTTGGAATACGATGCCATATTGACGGACGTCGTAATAGAGTCAGACCAAAAAAAGTTTGCAGCGGATTTGAATTGATTTGATAGCCCACGCAGTAAAAGTGTTATTTTAAATGTCAAACTTCTATGAAATTATGACGTATTTGCACTGCGTGGGCTATCAAATCCGCTGCAGACTTTTCTTGGTCTGACTCTATAATAAAAGCTATATCACAGAATAAATAATAGTATAGTCGTTCGATTTGTAGCAGGCCCCGATTACTCTCAGAGTATAGGAGATTCACTCTCTAACAAAACGCGTCTATTACGACAGATGTGACCGCTAGGTGGCGCAAGCGCGAGCAGGCGTCCGTTCCGTGGCGGTGCGCGGCAACTACTACTGCTAGACACCAACATTGGTGTGGGCCGCATGTACTTGTAGCGAACGCGACGAAATCGCGGAGTGAGCCATGCCTGACTATGTAAATCGTCCAGCGGGCGCAGCACGGTTCCATTTTTATCGCCTGCCACTATGCGCGTCCCTTTCGCACTTACATACTTGTTAGAGCGTGACAGGCATGGTGACAAGCGATAAAAATGCGACCGTGCTACCGCCGCAGGCCCCTATTTCACCACGGCACAGAATAAATAATAGTAATAGGTACAGAAGACTCACTCTCTAACAAAAGGCGTCCTGTTACGATCAGGACAGATATGGCCGCTAGGTGGCGACAGCGCCACGCGCGGCTTATGGCTAGCCACCAAAATTGGTGTGGAACGGATGTACTTGTAGCTACCCGTTGCAAAGCGACGAAATCGCGGAGTGAGCCACGCCTGACTATTTAAAAATCGAATTAGACCGTTTAAACCACAGAGTCAGGCCAATCTAACTCTGCAGCGATTTTGATAGCGCAGACCGTTGTTTTAAACGTCATAATTCCATAGAAATCTGACATTTAACACTCGCACAGCCTGTGATATCAAAATCCTTGCAGAGTTAGCTTGGTCTGACTCCATAATAATTATTTAACACTATTATCATAACGAATGAAGCGCGTTGTTGTCCAAATCATTCACTAGATGTCGCTGTACCGACAGGAAACTAGCGAACGACTTAACATCATAAAATATACTACTAGATTCCGTTAACTATCGTGAGGCAGACGAATGTTTTGCGTAGCGTTATAATAATAATTTTTAGAAACGACGTTTTTGACGTCGTGTAGTGGTGCTGTTATAAAATAGAGCTGGGTCGTTTCGAGTTTTCCGTGAAACGAAACGTAACCGTTTTTTTAAATCACGTAACTGTTAAAAACAGTTTCTAAAATAACTGGATTCCCTGTGTGTGTCGAACGAAACGAAACGAAATCGCATTGAAGTAATAAAACGTACAATACGCAATTCACATTTCAAAAAAATCTAATTTGCATCGTCTCACAAATCTCTAATATAACTTGACCCCTAACTTCAGTACTTTATAAAGATAAATCGATAGGTCACACATAAAATGGCTCCTCAATTTGTGATGCAAGCGAGTGTTCGTTAACCGTCGTGAATCATTTGTAACGTTATTCAATTGACGCTACTTTCGCTACTTGCTTTAATTTTACGCATTAAAAGATTCTTTAATTTAAACCCTAATGCTTAGAAAATAGAGCACTTATTTGTTTAACGAACATTGAAGTTTTTGAATATAATGGCCTGGTAAAAAGCGCGCCTGGCGTCTACCTGAACAAAGCTCAATCCGTTTCGTTTCGTTTTTATCTCTATCTCGCTCTTTCGCTAGCCGATAACCTATATCTGTCCCTCCCTGCTCATCGGAAAACGAATAAAACAGTTTTGGAGCTGCGTTTTGCTTTGCGATAGTTGCGTCCGTTATGCGCGACTATGTTATCGTATGTCGCCGCCTCTTTGTCATCGTTTTTATAAAAACAGTTTGTCGTTACTACCACAAACTGTTATTTCGTTACAGCACAAGAAAGTGTTTTTAAAAACACTTACGAAAAAAAACGCTCAGCTCTATTATAAAATGTTATATAGTGTGACAAGGATAACATGATAAAACCATAGAATTAGAACAGACACGAACAACTGTCAATCTTCAAAAGCGTGACCAAAAATGAAATGCAAGTGTGTGCGTAATTTGTCTATGTGAGATGAAAAATAGTGACGTCATGTTGCAACATATTAATAATCTGTCGATGTTTGATTGCTTTATGGACTACTTTTTCAAATGTGTTATTTTAAACGTTAAAATTCTACGACATTATGATGTATAAATAACACTTGCACTGCGTGTGCTATGTAAATCGTTGCAGACTTATCTTAATATTCTTAATGTAACTCTTACTGTGTTGGAAAGTGAAGTTTAAATTTACCGCTAAACATGAGCACCTTCAAAAAGGTATAACAATCGTTATTATTTGAAGTCGGTTATAAAAGCTAATATCTTAATGATGTCTTGTGAAGAAATAATTACATAGCTATTAATATACCGACAAGTTATCGATACTGTCATATGAACATTTTGTCAAGCCCTAGCGTAAAGTAACAGGTTATGTTTTTACACAAAATATTTTAATTTTTAGACTAATATGATAAAATATTAGCACATAAATGAAGAAAAACTTATAATGAACTGTATAAACCGGCTTCTTACACTTTTTATGCTGTTAATTTGACGAAATATCGTTATGAAAATTTCGCTCCGGATATCATAAATCCTCTGAAATGAGTATTTGCTTGGATTATTCGGCCCTGTGACACTGCAATCCGGCACACTACAAGACACCATCTTCACTGAATTACTTTATTTAATACTTTTCGTCCTAATCCGTGTATATTTTTCAATTTGAAAATTACCGTGATTCGCTCTTGGCCGTCCGCGGCTGTCGTCAAACTCAAAAGTGGTTACGTTTTCTCATTGGTAGTCTGACTCTTTCGCACTCATGGGATGTTCATATACGTGATGGCTTCCCTTTCGCACACTTAAGCTGTCTGTCAAGCGCGAGCGCGGTCTGTGGGTGCAAAACTCCTGACTTCGGTCGAACTCGGCTCCGCTCGGCTCAGCATTGCTCCGAGCAATTATTAGGGTTGGCACCACTTGACTTCCTTTTGCGTGCACGACCACAGATAAAATAATCACTTGAATTTTGACAACCCTAAATAGCCGAAAGGGATTGCCTTAAACTACAGATAGTCCCCATACGGCTAACCTGCCAAAAGTGAAGCCGAAACACGATCGATGTGTGCGTGGGAGGCTCGTGTTTTACGCTCAGCAACACACACACATATACAAAAACGTGTTGCCAGTATATAGATATTTCCCTCAAAGTGGGGATTTAACAATATCCTTAACACTTGGTTATTAATAATTTGTGTGTAGATTTAATAGCAAAAGCTTTTTATTAGGGATGTACCGACTAGTCGGGAAAGCCGACTATCCGGCCACATTTGTAGTCGGCGACTAGTCGGCAAAAATGGCCGATTAGTCGGCACTTTATTAGTGCAAGAAAAACAGAAAAAAAAAGAAATCAACAGTCAATATTTACCATATGTTTTATGTCTTTTTTACTAAAATACCTATTCAGAGGGCATTCGAGAACTTTTGTTCATATAATTGACTGTTTGATCGTTATCGTATGTTGGTGGGATGGTGTTTTCCTCTACAGGTCGATCTCAACTGATTCTCGTGTAATATCATGGGCAAGTTCGATAGTTAAATAATTTTATTATTATTCAGTACTAGCTTTTGCCCGCGACTTTGTCTGCGTGGAATTAGTGACAGCAGCTAAAGTAGGTATAGCGCCTGTATAATGCTAATAGTAATCATTCAATTCGCGCATTGCTTACTTCAATTACTAGGCAATTCGGTAACTCTTTCAATTCTACCTCCCTTTGCACTCTCTTCAGGGATGATTTCCGACATAAAAACTATCCTATGCCCTTCCCCGGGACTCAAACTATCTCTATACCAAATTTCAACTAAATCGGTTCAGCGGCTTAAGCGTGAAGAAGTAACAGACAGACAGACCGACACACTTTCGCCTTTATATTATAGTAAGTATATATTGACGAACTATTAATGTTATTGCAAAATTTAGAGACTTAGGCAGGGCACGTTGATCGTAAAGTCGCTGACCAAGGGGATAGGTTCTTAACTGGCGACTACGTACGGGAAATAGAGCCTTGGAAATACCTCCTACAAGCTGTACGGATGGTCAGCTCAGGATCGCAAAATAAAAGAAAGACAGAAATTGAACGAGGATTCTTGTGATAATAGGTCTTTGAAGCTGTAGAGAACACCTTTTAGCCAAGCTAATATGATGAATAGCGCGACCAAAGGAGTAAAACTATTGTTTTTCACCTGAACTTATACGAAACTAATGATCTGGCCGACTAGCCGACTAGTCGGCCGACTAATCGGCCATTCGAGAGCCGATTAGTCGGCTAGTCGGCCAAATCAATAGTCACTCTTCATCACTACTTTTTATGTTTATTTAAGGATTTTTTGCATTAGAGTCCTTTATTTGTGAAATAAGGTTTAAATAAAAAAATTGATCCATTTTTACAATTTTTTATTTAAAATGTGCATGAAATTACTACATAATTTGAAATAAAATTATGAAATATTTAAAAATATATAATTTTTATATAATTACACAAGGAACTTCAATTAAGCGTATTCATTTTAGAATGTAAACGTCATGTCCCATTTTGAGGAAAAAATATTCACTACACTGGCAACATTTATAACAAATGGCGGCTGACGAAACATTGGATTTTTGTAGTTACGATTACGTAAAAATATCACTTTAAACTCTATACTTACGCGTGAAATGTAATGTAAGTCGGTTTGTTTTTATGATATGATGCGTTGTGACACCCATTCAATGCACAAACAACCATTTATCCTGTGTTTTTGATTTTTAAACGGGAGGTGTACACAAACCGACGTGACCTTGAGTACTGCCAGGGCCCATGGTATAATAATATACTCCGCCTGGTACTCTATTCCGAGATTCGCGTATGACCCATGGTATAATAATATACTCCGCCTGGTACTCTATTCCGAGATTCGCGTATGACCTAACTGACACGGGCCTACGTCATCATGCTGTTTACAGGTTCTCAAACTTTAAAATGTGGGAGAATTTTAACCAACGGTGAAAATTATTTTAACGGCATTAATTTTAAGTTATTCATGTAGAAACATAGTAAAATAAAACAAATCTAATGTATTAAATTAAACTTTATTTATCTATACAAGACAAACGTTTAAAAAACGAATTCACAGTTACACATTAATTACCAAGCTTACGACGTGAAAAGTTTGGAAAACACTGCGACTGCTGACACTGAGCGAGAAGGAAATAACAATTAACACGCGTTCGACAAGCATGACGGTCAGGGCATGAAGTTATCTAGATCCGAATTGTCAAATGTGACAGCGCTATCCTGTGTTGCCAGTAATGTAAACAGAATTACCCGAACGTCTGAAATTTCTTTCCTAAATCGGAAGATATTGCTAACGAATAATTAAAATTGACGTGTTATTGTAAAATTTAAGATAAAATACATTTTAAATGAAAATTATAAAATTATAAAGAAATATTTTAACTTATTAACCATAGCTATAATGTACCCATGTAACATGTTATGTTGAAATAAAGTGGCAATGTTATTGTGACGTAGGCCCGTGTCACTCTGGAAATAGAAGACCATGTTTTATTAGACCATGCCAGGGCCGACCGAATACGGTGACACGAGTGCGACGTGACGTCGCATTTGAAATGGCTTCACTAGGGATGTACGAACACTCAATCTATGCCTTATAAATCTATGGGGATTGCCATATATTAGAAAGGGATGGCTTGATTCGACCCTGAACCGCTGTCAAACTTCGGGTTTGTAGGAAGTTTCCTTTCTGTACGGCGGTACTATTATTTTTTATTCTGTGACGGCACTCATTTTGTTCTCTGACAATCCATCTAATAAAATCTTGTACCAATGTCCCGCTAGATGTCGCTGTACTGCCGGGAAACTAGCGAACGATGTTACTCTATAGGAGTACATCCTTTAGAGTAAGGAGGCAATGTTATTGTACTATTTTACAACACGGAGTTTCTTTTTTATTAACAATTTTTGAATCACGACGTCATTGTTTAGACGTCGTGTCGTAAAAGTGCTGAGGTCTTACTGCGAACCACGTTCGAAGTATTGCCTCCCTGTCACACTTACGTACAAATTTACAAGTGCGACAGAGAGGCAACACGTCGTTCGCGGTAGGCCCTCTGATGTCAAACGTCAAGATTTGACAACTAAAACATGCCAATGAGATTGTTCAGTCAAACTGTTTAGCAGATGGCGCCAGCATAGCTTGCCCTGTCAATCCCTAGAATTGTGTCAGTTTTTTTTAATGGTATTTGATGCCCTGGATGCCCTTTAAGCAAAATCTCATAGAAAGAGGCGCAAGCTATGATGGCGCCATCTATGCAAACCTTTGACAGTAAACCCCATTCGAAATTTTGTTAAAAAAATTCGCCACACGCGAGTTTTTAAATCTGATTTTAAATATAATTATTTACTTTTTTTACCTTAATTTTTAAGTGAAAGAAAATACAGTAGAATCCCCTTATAATGACATCGAAGGAAAGTGACAAATACGTCATACTAAGCGGATTTCATATAAAGCATAGTTGATTAACTTCTTATTCTTGTTAATTTTTCCAAATTAATCTCAAATTCCTTTGTGAGAGATGAGTTTTATTAACCTTGTACCAATTATTAACTTGTCACCGAGAATCAAAACTAAAATAACTTAAACGCCACGCACGCACCAAACGTCCTCGCAAGGAAATACGTGGGGACGGCCACGAAAACCAGCGAATGTGTCACTATAACCGGACATAATTTCACGGAAATAGGATTTATAGGTCATAGTAAGCGGTTTGTCACTATAAACGAAGTCATCTTATCCGAATTTGTCACAAATAATTATATATGAAAACCAAACTTCGCACAGTAATTACGTCATAGTAAAATTAAAAAATCATTCATAGGTAATTGTGTAAGATTTTATAATAAACTTCCAAACCATATTACTGAATTATCTATTAATAAATTTAAGAATTATGTAAAGCGCAAACTTATTTCTAAAGCTTATTATACCACACAAGACTACATGAATGATAATACAACGTGGGATTAATTGTTATTCGAAATAATTATTTATTTATAAGGTATATTTGATTATTGATGAGGAAATGGATATGTATGTACGTACTTCTTTTGTTATGTTATTTTTGACATTTAGATTTTATTCTAGAAATTCTAGACTAGTATTTTTTATACATTTTTTCATGTTTGACAATCCTTTTGTGAAATTCTTAGTGTTAAATTTGATCTGTAAAATAATCCAATGTTATTATGGAATAATATTAACATCAATAAATTGCTCTGATAATTAGATTAAGATTAATTCCGATTCATAAGAGCTTGTTGCTAGGCCTACATGAATAAAGTATATTTTGAATTTGAAATTTGAATTTGAATTTGAAAAGTAAGCGGAGTCATAATAAACGGATTCCACAACAAAAACTTTACAGCTTACAACTTTTAGTAAATTTTAACTTATTAACTTAGTAGCAGGTCCCAAAATGCAATCTTCCTCATTGAAATTTAGCTTAAATTTTCTGGCTTAAAATTATAGGGGTTTCATTTTTACTATTTTGGAACCCTAAAAACAGCTTATTGCTAACACCCTTCCTCTATTCATGTAACTTGACAAATTTCTTTGTCCAATATTGCGTCTCACATTTTCCTTAATGAGAGAGAGACGCAATGACATTGGACAAAAAAAATTGGACAGGTGGAATACAAACCATAGCTCTCGCGCCAACTCACCTAATAAACTCTTGTACCAATGTCTCACTAGATGGCGCTGTACTACGGAGAAACTGGCGAATGATGTTACTCTACAGAATATACTAGTTGTATAGATATGTAGTTTGATTTATGGATATTAATATTACTTACTAATTTTTGGAATACGATGACATATTGATGGACGTCGTAATAGAGTTAGATCAAAAAAGTCTGCAGCGGATTTGATAGCCCACGCAGTAAAAGTGTTATTTTAAATGTCAAACATCTATGAAATTATGACGTATTAATAACATTTGCACTGCGTGGGCTATCAAATCCGCTGCAGACTTTTCTTGGTCCGACTCTATAATAAAAGCTGTCACAGAATAAATAATAGTATAGTCGTTCGATTTGTAGCAGGCCCCGAATACTCTCAGAGTATAGGAGGTTCACTCTCTAACAAAACGCGTCTATTACGACAGATATGACCGCTAGGTGGCGCAAGCGCGAGCAGGCGTCCGTCCCGTAGCGGTGCGCGGCAACTACTACTGCTAGACACCAACATTGGTGTAAGCCATTGTACTTGTAGCGACGCGACGAAATCGCGGAGTGAGCCACGCCTGACTATGTAAATCGTCTAGATGTTATTTAAAAATCGAATTAGACCGGTTAAACCACATAGAGTCAGGCCAATCTAACTCTGCAGCGATTTTGATAGCGCTGACCGTTGTTTTAAAGGTCATAATTCCATAGAAATCTGACATTTAACACTCGCACGGTCTGTGATATCAAAATCGCTGCAGAGTTAGCTTGGTCTGACTCCATAATAATGATTTAACACTATTATTATAACCAAAAAGAATAGATGGTATAGAGGGGTCCTGCCATAGTAAATTTTGTAGTCACAGTAAATTTACTGCCATCTATCGACACACGACTAAAACTCAAAATGAAAACGTATAAAATTATCAAATTTAGAATTTTTACTTGCGTAGTAGTAAAAAAAACCATGGCCAATTATGTTTTTCTACGCATGAGAACACAGCAAATGACTCAAGCTATCTGCCGTTTTAATTTGGCAAACGATGTAGCAAACAGCCTGTATATGGATAAATGATTTTATTATTTTTATATCATTTTGATCCATGTTCATTCACTGATATCTATGTGTTAAAATTGTTAAATATGAAACGGCGTCGTCGCGCCATCTAGCCGAGGATAGGCTAAAGGTGTGTGCGCCATCTATCCGAGAATTACTTTTTCTTGATTTCCGAGGCACGTTTTTTCCTTAGACTTTATTCATCTTATACGAAGATACATATGTCTTTGCCTATAGCTTTCACGTCATCACCCAATAAACTCTTGTTGTACCAATGTCTCGCTAGATGGCGCCGTACTACGGAGAAACTAGCGAACGATGTTACTCTACAGAATGTACTAGTTGTATAGAGACATAACATCATTTAATGGATCTTAATATTACTACTAATTTTTGGAATACGATTCCATATTGATGGACGTCGTAATAGAGTCAGACCAAAAAAGTCTGCAGCGGATTTGATAGCCCACGCAGTAAGTGTTATTTTAAATGTCAAACTTCTATGAAATTATGACGTATTAATAGCATTTGCACTGCGTGGGCTATCAAATCCGCTGCAGACTTTTCTTGGTCCGACTCTATAATAAAAGAGATATGCGCAAAATGTATCACTGAAAAGAAAAGATTGATATGCCTCTTTCGTACGCCGTGAAGTACTTCACTCTTTTAGTTCACTAGTTCAGTTTAGTTCAGTAGCTCAACAGTACGGTTACCATCAGTTTGTCACTGACATAAACGCCGTCGAGAACGTAATTTACTTTCTATACATCTCGCTCGCACTCGCATATTAGTGCAAACGGGATGTATAGAAAGTAAATTACGTTCTCGACGGCGTTTATGTCAGTGACAAACTGATGGTAACCGTACAGATCCATCTATATCAAAAGTATTGGTTTAATTTCTCTCATTCGCGGATATATTGAGTTGAATTAAGAATTTGATAGATAATTTCATTCAATATGAATCAGTCAAGTAAATTAATTTATGGTTCAACATGGCATCCTTGTCACTCTTTAAGCGAATGAGCAAGTAAATGAACAGGTTTTTAAACTGAACTGCTGAAGTAAAGAACTAAGTGAATCCGCGCTGAACTAGTGAATGAAAGAGAGACATCAAGTGAAGTACTTGATTTGAATCTTTCATTCGCGAACTACTCATGTCTAATAAAAGCTATGTCACAGAATAAATAATAGTATAGTCGTTCGATTTGTAGCAGGCCCCGATTACTCTCAGAGTATAGAATAGAATAGAATAGAATAGAATAGAATAAATGTTTATTGTATAACTGTGTACATACAAAGGTGGTAATTTACAAAGTAAGAATTATCAACAGTTGCCTGCTAAGGGCGTACAATCATGGTATGTAGGCAACCTACCTATCTTAAAACTAAGCTTATAATACTAATATTGTTACCTGTTAACTTGCAAAAAATTCGTTGACATCATAAAATATAGGAGATTCACTCTCTAACAAAACGCGTCTATTACGACAGATGTGACCGCTAGGTGGCGCAAGCGCGAGCAGGCGTCCGTTCCGTAGCGGTGCGTGGCAACTACTACTGCTAGACACCAACATTGGTGAGGGCCGCATGTACTTGTAGCGACGCGAAGAAATCGCGGAGTGAGCCACGCCTGACTATGTCAATCGTCCAGATGTTATTTAAAAATCGAATTAGACCGTTTAAACCACATAGAGTCAGGCCAATCTAACTCTGCAGCGATTTTGATAGCGCAGGCCGTTGTTTTAAACGTCAGAATACCATAGAAGTCTGACATTTAACACTCGCAGTCTGTGATATCAAAATCGCTGCAGAGTTAGCTTGGTCTGACTCCATAATAATTATATAATATTATCTGATATTATTATAACCAATTATAACGAATGAAGCGCGTTGTTGTCCAAATCATTCACTAGATGTCGCTGTACCGACAGGAAACTAGCGAACGACTTAACATCATAAAATATACTACTAGACTCCGATAACTATCGTGAGGCAGACGAATGTTTTGCGTAGCGTTATAATAATAATTTTTGGAAACGACATTTTTGACGTTCGTTTAGTGGTGCTGTTATAAAATGTTATATTGTGTGAGAGGGATAACATGATAAAACACTGTCATGTTGTCCCTGTCACATGATGTTTTTAATTTTTATAAAGCGGTATCCAGACGGGATGATCAAATCGACCGATTTGAGCAGAAATGAAATTAGCGTCAATCTCCAATTTAATCACCAATTTTAGATTTATGGTGATATTAGAGCCCTCTAAATTGAAAAAATGCCCCGGAACGAAAATACAGGCGTCACAAATTCTTGCGTCCGCACCTCATTTTATCGGTAATATCGGTCATTATCGGCGGTTGAATTTGGCGAGCCAAATTGGCGTTTGCGTCCGCACGTCCTGATTCGATCGGGCAATTTAATCAGATTGTCGAAAATTTGACTAGTCTGGATACGCCTTAACATTTCATAACAGCCGATGTGGGAGCACCATTTAGAGTTGAATGGTGAGACGAGTTAGAATAATATATTTCGATGAATTTGGTTGATGGTTAGTTTGAAGACTGAATAGCTCCTTAGAGCGTTTTCACATTGTCCGATCCGATATCGGATGTAGGATCCTACATCCGCGTAATCAGGCCGCGGGGGCGCGCCCGGGCGCCGTCGCCACAGAATAAATAATAGTACTAGGTACAGAAGATTCACTTTCTAACAAAACGCGTCTGTTACGATCAGGACAGATGTGGCCGCTAGGTGGCGACAGCGCCACGCGCGGCTTATGGCTAGCCACCAAATTGGTGTGGGACGGATGTACTTGTCTGACGTCGCATAGCGGTCACGCATAGTCGCAAACTACAACAAGCATTATGTCTATACGCTTACGCACACAAATAAATATTATCGGTCCGACATCGACAGGCTGGATTTATCGGAAGCGCCTTTCCGATATCGGATGTCGGAAGGCGCCTATGACAAAAACAGCTGCAGGAGAGTGCTATTGGCATTAAGTCCGCTTTTTTGCGTTATTAATCGTTTTTTAGTAATTATGATTTATTATATAAATTCATAAATAAATACCTTCCGACATCCGATATCGGATCGGACAATGTGAAAACCATAGATATAATATACAAAGATTACGTCTAAGCGAGCTGTCACTGTGACCACTTTTGTTTAGTGTACGATTAACAATGTCACTCCACCTTGCTGTAGCCATGTCGATAAAGTCATATCGATAAACTATCGACATTTATTGCAATTTTAAGTTTACTTCAAAGGTTTAACGATACCTAAAATGAACAAAAACGCTTTTATTCTTTATTGTGGTTATCAGATCACAATTTTATCGTCACGCCCCAGCAGGGAACGAAGGGAAAGTTCAGATATTTAATTAAAATACATAAATACCTACTGAAATACGTGTTCCGCAATAATTGAATTATTTTATTATATTTTAATATATTCATTATACATTAGCATTTCAATTATGTTTATGTTTAACGAAGATATTGAAGCTTCAATTAATAGCTATTTCGTTCCGCTGTGTAGTGTTTATCGATATATAACATGATTAAAATCGACTTTTCACATCCCTAAAAGAGCACACATACACGTTTTTACGCACACATACACAGCCTGGATGCACCAAAAAAGGCAACAATTTGATTTGAAGTTCATCTTGTCAACAGTATGGTTGTCCTTTTTTGACAAATGGCATTTTTAAAAGAGCGAGGAGAGAGAAGTGATACTAGTTGCTGCGCCGTCAAAGTGAACAGACAACGTTGGGGCCTGGGTGAAAACGCTCTTATTCGGGGTGCAATAAATACGAAGTCCCAATTTAGGAACGTAAAATGTCTAATTTTCCGAAAACCAAAAATAATTATTAAATTGGTCATTAAATGTATCGTTCTCGTAATTTCATAATTAAGTAGGTACATAAGTCAATATTAATCGTTAATGTTTTCAAATTGATTTGATATGGCTTTGTGTTAAATCAATAACCAATTAATAGGAAATTAGCGGTACACGACATAATTATGCTTTCCATACATACAGACAATTTGATATGCCTGTAATCATACTATTCATTATTGAATCAGAATTGTGACGTTTAAGGCTGTAACGCCTTACGGCGCGATTCGGGAAATGAATTAGAGATTCACTAGATATGAAAGGCTACAAATATAATGACCACCAAAAAATACTTTGGTACCCTAAATAAAAAAATCATGCTTACCAAAAAAAAAATCTGAACACCAAAAATATAAGGCCTAAAAATACAAAAGTATCACCGTTTTAATTACGACTGCACTTCAAATTGTAATCAAATACCAAATATATTGAATGATCACCAAAAATCATTAATGATCACCAAATCTTGAAGACCAAATTAATGCGATATTTTCACCTAAATAAACCACTATGATTACCAAAAAATTTATATATATTACCAAATAAAGTAAACTGATGCCAAAATTACTAGCCCCTCCCGCTCAACCCCCCGTACCCCGCACCGCATGCCTACCTAACCTAACCTACTTTTCTAGTAGCATTTCGTTATGCTACTAGAAAATTAGGTTATACTGCTATCAGTTAAGTGGGTTAAGTTAGGTTAGCACTGCGACCCTTACAGAAACGAAATGGTACTAGAAAAGTAGGTTAGGTTAGGTTTGAACTGCGACCTTTACAGAAACGAAATGCTACTATAAAAGTGGGTTAGGTTAGGTTTCAACTGCGACCCATACAGAAACGAAATGCTACTAGAAAAGTGGGTTAGGTTAGGTTTGAACTGCGACCCATACAGAAACGAAATGCTACTAGAAAAGTGGGTTAGGTTAGGTTTGAACTGCGACCCATACAGAAACGAAATGCTACTAGAAAAGTGAGTTAGGTTTGAACTGCGACCCTTACAGAAACGAAATGCTGCTAAAAAGTGGGTTAGGTTAGGTTTGAACCAGGGATGTAACGGATGTGGTTTTATCGGAACCGAAAACGGAAACAGATGCTTTCGATTTAGTTTAACGGAACCGAAAACGGAAACGGAACCGAAAACGGAAACGGAACCGAAAACGGAACCGGAACCAGAATCGGAGCCTGACTTTTTAACGATGTAGTCGTTTTCTAGAATAAACCTTCAGACAAAGTTTACACTTAGTCGTGTCCCCACTAACTTCATCAAAACAGTTCCAAATCGAACTTGATTTCGGCTTCATTGTGCGTTTTTTTACACACTAACATTCACCTCACACACTACACACAGTCAGTAGTCAGTACACAACAGAACACATACGATTTTAATTTTAATAACACGAATACAACAAAGTATACAAACAAACAACAAATTAGCGTAGCACGTGGCAAGCGGGGCGATGAGCGACTGACTGGTATGAACCTGTTTGTTTTTGATGTACGCCGCCGCCGCGCGAAGCATTGACTACTGACTTATAACTTCCGTTTCAAACATAACGGAACCGGAACAGAAACGGATGTGTAATACCAAACGGAAGTTCCGCCTTAACGGAAACGGAACCAGAGCTCCGTAACATCCCTGGTTTGAACTGCGACCCTTAAGAAACGAAATGCTACTAGAAAAGTGGGTTAGGTTAGGTTGGAACTGTGACCCTTATAGAAACTAAATGCTACTAGTAAAGTGGGTTAGGTTAGGCTTGAACTGCGACCCTTACAGAAACGAAGTGCTACTAGTAAAGTGGGTTAGGTTAGGTTTGAACTGCGACCCTTACAGAAACGAAATGCTACTAGAAAAGGGGGTTAGGTTAGGTTTGAACTGCGACCCTTACAGAAACGAAATGCTACTAGAAAAGTGGGTTATGTTAGGTTTGAACTGCGACTCTTACAGAAACGAAATGCTACTAGAAAAGTGGGTTAGGTTAGGTTTGGACTGTGACCCTTGAAGAAAAGAAATGCTACTAGAAAAGTGGGTAAGGTTAGGTTTGAACTGCGACCCTTACAGAAACGAAATGCTGCTAAAAAGTGGGTTAGGTTAGGTTTGAACCAGGGATGTAACGGATGTGGTTTTATCGGAACCGAAAACGGAAACAGATGCTTTCGATTTAGTTTAACGGAACCGAAAACGGAAACGGAACCGAAAACGGAAACGGAACCGAAAACGGAACCGGAACCAGAATCGGAGCCTGACTTTTTAACGATGTAGTCGTTTTCCCCTTTCTAGAATAAACCTTCAGACAAAGTTTACACTTAGTCGTGTCCCCACTAACTTCATCAAAACAGTTCCAAATCGAACTTGATTTCGGCTTCATTGTGCGTTTTTTTACACACTAACATTCACCTCACACACTACACACAGTCAGTAGTCAGTACACAACAGAACACATACGATTTTAATTTTAATAACACGAATACAACAAAGTATACAAAGTTAGGTTTGAACTGCGACCCTCAAAAAAATGAAATGCTACTAGAAAAGTAGGGTAGGTTAGGTTTGAACTGCGACCCTTACAGAAACGAAATGCTAATAGAAAAGTGGGTTAGGTTAGGTTTGAACTGCGACCCTTACAGAACCAAACTGCTATCAGAAAAGTGGGTTAGGTTAGGTTTGAACTGCGACCCTTACAGAAACGAAATGCTACTAGAAAAGTGACTGCGACCCTTATAGAAAAGAAATGCTACTAGAAAAGTGGGTTAGGTTAGGTTTGAACTGCGACCCTTACAGAAAAGTAATGCTACTAGAAAAGTGGGTTAGGTTAGGTTTGAACTGCGACCCTTACAGAAAAGTAATGCTACTAGAAAAGTGGGTTAGGTTAGGTTAGAACTGCGACTGTTACAGAAATAAAATGCTACTAGTAAAAGGTGACGAAGTGGATTAATTAATTTAATAGGATAACGATAATTATATTAAATATTTGCACATTTTTAATTAAAGTGTGGTTACAATTTTGGTGGTCATTTACTATTTTTGGGTTTACAATGATTATTTTGGAGTCATTTGCTTTAATAGGATAGCAAGATTTAAAAATTTGGTTATAATTTTACATTAAAATGGAGTTCTAATTTTGGTGGTCATTTATTATTTTTGGGTTTACAATGATTATTTTGGTGTAATTTTCTTTAAAAGGATAGCAAGATGTAAAAATTTGGTTATCATTTCACATTAAAATGGGGTTTGAAATTTGGTAATCATTTATTATTTTTGGGTTAATAATGATTAGTTTGGTGTCATTTCCTTTAATAGGATAGTAAAATGTAATAAAATTGGTAATCATTTCACATTAAAATGGTGTTATAATTTTGGTGATCATTTATTATTTTAGGGTGGTAAAATAGATTTTTTTGGTATTAAATTTTACTAAATCTGGTGATCAGTTAAATAGCAGCCGATATGAAATAGTAACGATATGTGACGTTCCACGGCAAAAGGTACCTTATGGAAATTGGCACGTACGTTATTATTAACGCCGCTCCAATATTATTGCGGCCATAAGGTACCTTTTGCCCTGGAACGTCACATATCTTTACTATTTCATATCTAGTGAATCCCTAATTCATTTCCCGAATCGAGCCGTTATTGTTTAGCTACAATAAGTTATCTTCATGAAAACAACACAATTAGATATATGTTGGTACTTGGTAGTAAATTGATATTATATTGATTTTCTCTAATTAATCAAAATATCTGGGAGACCGAGCTTTGCTCGGAAAACATAATTATAAAAACTCAAAAATGCGCGTTTCCCCCCCGAAAATCCCCATATACCAAATTTCATCCAAATCGTTAGAGCCGCTTCCGAGATCCCCGAAATATATAATAAATAAATAAATATACAAGAATTGCTCATTTAAAGGTATTAGATATATTTTCAACACACCAGCTCATATTTGATGTAAATTTTGAGTTATTTCCTCGTGTTGGCCGTTCAAATTCACTTTTAAGTGATGACTTTGAATGATAAATATTATTTTCATCCGTTGACCACGAACGCTGTAAAGGGTTCGAAACGTAGGAACGTATTTACAATTCGTTATGTACGCGATATAATCCGTTTACATAGTTTTATTTCATGAGTAGATAGGTAAATATCACAGTAAGTAATCGAGTACAACCCCCTAACCCCGGCTCGTACCAATGAGTTTTTCGGAACTTATGTACGAAATATCATTTGATATTTACCAGTAGCTATTCAGAAGGAGAAGAATCCTGAAAATATCATGGACGGATAGAATAACTAACGAAAGAGTGCTGTAGTTAGTAAATAAAGAGGTCGAGGTTTTAAAGACCGTCAAAAAACGCAAGCTACAGTACTCATTTTCCAAGACGACGACGACAAGACGAAGACGTAACTCATGCCTCAAAAATCTCCGAATATGGTTCAAACAGAGCACACGCTCATTATTCCGCGCAGCTGGGTCTAAAGTTCGAATAGCCCTCATGATAGCCGACCTCCGGTAGGAGATGGCACTGGAAGAAGAAAGTCGCTTTTCGGTGAAGGAAAACATCGTGAGGAAACCGGACTAAGGATAAGGTCTAGTTTACCCTCTGGGTTGGAGGGTCAGATGGCAGTTGCTTTCGTAAAAACTGCCTACGCCAATTCTAGGGATTAGTTGCCAAGCGGACCCCAGGCTCCCATGAGCCGTGGCAAAATGCCGGGATAACGCTAGGAAGAAGAAGAGAGAAGTAACCGAAAACAATATAATTTATTTTTTATTTTTAGTAGCCAATGTGTATGTCCCACTGCTGGGCAAAAGTCTCTCCTCTCCCTTTCCAATCCTCCCTGTGCTGAGCAAGATCCCGCCAATCCCGCTGGAATGCATCCAGGTCGTTCCGCCATCTCTTCCTCTGTCTGCCTCTGGCTCGACTACCCTGGGGATGCCAGCTAATGGCTATTTTGGCCCATCTGTCATCATGCATCCGGCAGACATGTCCAGCCCAGTCCCGCTTTAGCCTGGCGGTCTTCACCCCAACGCCAACGACTCGGGTTTTGGAGCAAAGCTCTGTGTTCCTCACCCTGTCAGATCTTCGGATACCCAGGACAGGATACTTCGCTCCATTGCCCTTTGGCAAATCTTGAGCAGAGATTTCTGCGCCTCAGTTAGTAAACAATATAATACCTACATTTATTTTCAGTTTCCGAATAAGTCTTCAGATTATGTGCGCGCTTATATAAATCAAACAAGGCCGCTGTACGCCATTTTGGATTAAACTATCGCTCGCAATGCGTCGAGCTATAGTCGTCGCAATGGCGCTGGCGGCCGTTGCGGTAGTACAGGTACATTGTTTATTAAGGGCGGTAAACAAGAATTTACGAACGAGTGTGAATTGAAGTTTGAAGCCGAAGGCGAGGGCTTAAAATTCCTGTACCGCCCGTGATATTCAAGTTTTTCATCAATTGTGGGTCAATTTTCAAATAGGCATTTTTTGCTGTCCCACGGCTAAAACTCGAATTCCATAGGACTAAAAGACTGGGTATGTATATATTTTCATTTAATGTATTATAAGCTTTAAAAATCATGCACAACTGTACCTAAAATATTATTTGTTTCTGACGAAATCGCATTTGAAGTTCCAAAAACGGCGAAATTTGCCGCTTTTTCGCGTGTCCCAGTGGCGGCATAGCGCAATAAAAAAATCATAACATTGGATGTAGGCAACGTATTATAAACAACTTTGTATTTTTATAAAGAGCATTTTCTAGAGAATTGATATAATCATATTGATAAATTAATGTGTTATTCAATAAAACAAGGGAAGCCTTTTTATCGCTGTCCCGCGCGGCACCTGTTTTGCTATGACTTAAATATATCCCCTATAATCTTCTTTGTCTATTGAATAACGGTTAGATTAAATTTACGACGCAATAGTGCGGTTAGTTAGGCGTCGATTGAAATAGAGTGTGGACACGGAAACAGTTTAATTTATTTTAAAAACAGGTAAAAATCTCTTTCTATATATTTTGTTACGACTACAATGACATTTGTATGGACGCTTAATGCGTTGGTACATAGTTGAAATAAAAATGTTTATTTTATAATAATAGTTGCAAATAAAGTGTTAAAATATATAGTAAAATAAATAAGTGAAGCGGTTGTATTGTGTAGGAAATATCGCAAAAAAATATTATTGGGGACATGTCGCGACATTTGTATGGCGACATTTATACGGCTATTTTGACCGTAAAAATGTCGATTGTGGCATACAAATGTCGACATAGTGTCATACAGATGTCGAGAAGGTGCCATACAAATGTCGTCGGGGTCTTATAAATGCAACAAAAATAATAAATAGTGGCATATACATGTTGATACTGCCATACAATGTAGAAAAAATGCCTTATACATGTCAAAAGCGCCTTCATCATTTCAGCCTATATACGTCCCACTGCTGGGCACAGGCCTCCTCTCATGCGTGAGAGGGCTTGGGCTATAGTCCCCACGCTAGCCCAATGCGGATTGGGTCAAAAGCGCCTTACAAATGGCTAAATAGTGCCATACAAATGTCGATCTTTAAACGTCCATATCTAACTAACTGTAAAAAGTACAGAGGTGCCTCGTACAGTATATTTTTTGTTGTTAAGAACCCTTCCTAAAACGATGATTATAAATCTAATTTTTCAAAAATAAAAAATTGCCATACAAATGTCGAAAAAACACCCTCTTCAAAAATTGACCCTTGTGAGGAAAAAAGGGAAGAATGAAACTTCTACCTAATTTAGGACGTACATTACAGCCCTAGGTCGAAATTTTGGATTTATGGACCGCATCGCCTATACCTAACACCTTTTCCGAGCAAGTGTGATGCAAATTTCATTTCAGTAGGTTCGGGTTAACTTGAAAGTATTAAGTATTCGATCTATTGTACGCCAGGAAATTGAAGAATCATTTAATGAACGTCTAATAGATAAAATTTGCAAGAGGGTGTCAGATGAATTAATCCCGACACTTATTAATAAGATTACTGCCGTACAATGTTACAGGACTAAGTGAGCACAATGCTCCCATTGCAACTGCCGGTCCCGTCGCTACATCTGCCCCTACCTACACCTCCACCCCTGCTGCTCCCGTCGCTACATCTGCCCCTACCTACACCTCCACCCCTGCTGCTCCCGTCGCTACATCTGCACCTGCCTACACCTCCACCCCTGCTGCTCCCGTCGCTACATCTGCACCTGCCTACACCTCCACCCCTGCTGCTCCCGTCGCCGCTTCTGCTACCACCACCGCAACTACCAATACTTATCCATCCTACGCCGCTGCCGCCGCCGCTGTAACCACCACCACAGCACCAGCTTCTCCTATCCTACTACCAGTCCAGCCCGTTATTCGCTCCAGTCCCAAGGCAAGAACAAACAACGATTCCAAACCTAACAAAAACAAAGACAATCAAGTGTCTACTACTCCTGCCGCACCGCTTAAGGTACCACCATCAACATCTCGCGAAACAAATCCAACCCAAAATGGCCTATCAGAAATTAACGACCATAGAAAGTCACTAAAGGGAATCACACGGGGCTGTGCTACCACTTGCATTTCTCAACTCCAAGCGTCTGAATGGATGAGACAAATTCACCTATATTATGTGAAGTTGGGAACCCCCGATGATGTAGTTAAAAATCATTTAAAAGTTATTACAGGTTATGATTGTGACACATTTAAAGTTGAATGTCTTAAATCCCGCGGTCAATATGCTTCATTTAAGCTTACTGTGCCATCGAGTCTGTTAGATAGAATTATGATCCCTGATAACTGGCCAAAAGACGTATGTGTCAAACCTTGGAATCAGCCCTTTCGACAAAATTACGCAGACAAAAACAATACATAACAAAAACCGCTTTACTAGAATACAAATAATATACCAAAATGTTAGGGGACTACGTAGCCGAACCTCGCTCTTTTATAGAAATGCCCTCGCAAGTGCCTGTGACATATTTGCGCTCACTGAAACATTTCTAACTAGCTCGATACAAGATGCTGAGCTCTTCCCGTCGAACTACACCGTGTTCCGTAAGGATAGAGCAGGCGACGCGGGATGGGGAGGAGTTCTACTAGCAGTGAAAGATATTTACAAACCTCAGTTAGTAATGCAAATTGATGGCTTGACACCAGACATGGAGATATTATTTGTTATACTTCATATTAAAAATAATAAAATTCTTATATGTGTAGCATACCTACCGCCAAATTATAATAGAGATCAGTATCTTCGCGTACTAACGTGTATTGAGAATGCAATTTGTACATTTTCTACCATAAAATCCATTATTATTGGCGATTTCAACCTCTCCTCATGCACAAAAACTGTAGTTGACCAATTTAACTGTTTCACCGAATTTTGCAAACTTAGGCAATTAAACAAAATTTGTAACGAATATGGAGGCATTTTGGATTTAGTTTTAACTAGTCTCAGTGACGTGTGCGTGGGTAGCGATGTCGAGCCGTTGATACCAATAGATCCATATCACCCACCTTTAGGAGTGACTGTCACCCTGCCAAGAGGACAGACAAGACGGACCACATTATCTTCACCGTCACGTAGTGTTGAACATAGTGATGCTCCGACCGGATGGAATTTTTTTAAAGCTGATTTCCCTGCCTTGTATACAGAACTAGAGTCTATTGACTGGTCTGATGTTCTTAATTCAAATAACATTGATTCTGCGGTAGACGTTTTTTACAAAAAACTCTACGGCGTTTTCAATGTTACTGTGCCCAAACGTTTACCCAAAACTAAAGTATATACATATCCATCGTGGTACACACCGGAAATCAAAAAATATATCGAACTAAAATACTATCACTTAAAGAAATTTAAATCATTAGGCCTACAATTTAACCTCGAAATGTTTAAATACTACAGGTCTCTCGTAAAGGAGTTAATTAACAAATCTTATAAAAAATATCTTCATGATATTGAATGTAATATAAGTAAAAACCCTCAAGAATTTTGGAAATATGTAAAAAGTAAACAACAGAATAGAAACATAATATCTGAATACATATATAAAGGTAAAACAGTCGTTGATCAAGAAGCAGTCGATGCTTTTGCGTCCTTCTTCAGCTCCGTATTCCAGCCTGAAGCTCCGCAACTAGATCCCAAAAAAGCGGAACTGGAGGCTGGTAACAACAATGAATCTATGATTGCTATCCCAACTATCAGTATTTCAGAAATCAGAGCCGCTATTCGGAAACTCAAACCTAAGTCGTCAGCTGGGCCTGATGGTATACCCCCGTTTCTAGTCAAGGACTGTGTATGCTTGTTAGAACACTCGTTACTTCACATATACAACCTATCACTCAAGCTGGGCGTATATCCATCCCAATGGAAGGTCTCAAGAGTGACCCCAATTCCTAAGATAAGTAAGTCCTCCGATATCACAAACTTCAGGCCCATTGCTGTATTGTCCGTGTTTGGAAAAGTGTTTGAGACCATTCTAAACCACTGCTTACTTAATCAGATAAATCGTAAATTAGTAGATTGTCAACATGGATTCCGCGCTTCTCGATCCACTACTACCAACCACATTTGCTTCTTTGATAGCGTTTTGCGCCAAATGGATACTGCACGACAAGTTGATGTTGTTTATTTCGACTTCAAGAAAGCTTTCGACTTAGTTGACAACGATACTCTCCTATGCAAACTGTCAGCCTTAGGTTTCACCCCTCAACTTCTTGTTTTCTTCTCTGACTACCTCAGGAATCGCACACAATATGTCCAATTAAATTCTTACCAATCTGAAAGGTATTACACTCGTTCCGGGGTTAGTCAAGGTAGCACTCTGGGGCCTACTCTTTTCTTAATCATGGTCAATGATCTGCCAAGTAATATATCAGGCGTGGAATCACTATTTTATGCGGATGATCTTAAAATAATTCAACCGGTCGTAAATCCATCCGACTGTACGGTACTCCAACAAACAATCAACATGGTTGACAGCTGGAGTAAAACAAACCGCTTGTACCTAAATGAATCTAAGTGCAAAGTAATAAGTTTTAGCCGGTCTGTAGATTATATCCTCCAGACATATACTCTTACTAACATTCCCCTTGACCGAGTAACAGAAATAAAGGATCTAGGGTTAACACTCGACACTAAGCTAAACATGCACTCACACATTATAAATATTTGCAAAAGTGCCTACAAAATTTTAGGGTTCATTATTAGAACGACTTCTGAATTTCGTGACCCTAAAATCGCAATAATTATTTATAATGCCTATGTTCGCAGCAAGCTTGAGTACAATTCTATCGCATGGGACCCTCGGGAAGCAAAATATACCATAATGGTCGAGCGCGTCCAACGTAAATTTGCTAGACATCTTTACAAAAGGTATTACGGATACTACCCATACTTATTTCCGTCATCCTTTGTATTGGGAATGGTAGGGTTAGAGTCTCTCGAGCTAAGGCGTAAGCAAACGCTTGCCTTACACTATTGTCTGCTTTTAAGAAATCGTATTGACAACCCATCCGTTCTGGAGCGTATGCGTATTTTTACCCCAGACAACTACATAGCTGCAGTAGGGCGTAGCGCACGTAGAGCCAGAAACCTTTTTGCATATCCAAATGTTCGCACCTATCACGGTTCAAACGCACCCACGTACCGAGCAATAGAATTACTAAATAACTTCATAGCTACAGTCCAAAACGCAGACATATTCGCAGACAAGTGGCCGTCCCTACAACGTAGTATCAGGATTTTTTTAAACTCTACCTATGTTATTTAATATCAGATTCTTTTTTTTATCTCTATGTAACTTAGTAATACATAATATGTATGTTCAATTATAAAGATAAGTGTGTAATACAATAAGTGTACCTACTAATTTTATGATACTGACTGATACTGACAACATATATGTACCTAATTAACAGTATAAGTGCCTTGGCTTGAGCTGTAAACTTATACATAGTGTTTGAATAAAGAATAAAGAATAAAGAATAAAGAATAAAGAAAGCGGGACATAGGGCATGCATACCGGTATTTCGGAATACCGGTATGCCCGAACCGACCTTACGATATTTTAATACTTAGGTACCTACTGGGATTTAAGAGGATCAATGTCGATATATCGGAATTCCATAATTAGAAAAAAAATTGATATAATATCTTTTAACATATAAAAAAGAAGACTAGGTACTAATTTTGTATAGATTATGTTTATAAATTGTATATGTGACGTTCCACGGCAAAAGGTACCTTATGGCGGCTGGCGCTTACGTCGCATAGCGCCGCAATAATATTGGAGCGGCGTTAATAATAGCGTAAGCGCCAACCGCCATAAAGTACCTTTACCCGTGGGTCGTCACATATGTGTAATCTAGGTTTTAATAGTCTAGAATTGGTCTAAATAATATTCTTACATATACCATTTTTTTTCATTGTAGTGTGCAGATTCGTAAGTACACACATTAATATAGACAATTTTTTGAATTTTATAGATGTTTAGGTAACGTAAAAATTTATAGCCGATTCCTTCGTTTTCCCGCTTAAAAGACTACGAAATACGCAACAGTGAACCCGCCGAGCGGGATTCCGGTATTCAATATGTTAAAATCATATATTTACTAACAAGATATATACAGTGGTATTACTAAAATAAATTAATAACTAGCTTAAATCTAAAATAGGCCATTGAGGCATTGTGCCAAGGATGCTGGCGGCATTTCCTCGCTGTATCGCAATGCTGATACTTTGTGCGAGGTAGCCGCCAGCTCTTCGGTCACCAGTTACGTCAACTAGACGCTTCGCGATTTCTGCGAATAACTTATGCGCGCTGGGACCCCATGTTAAAATGAATGTGTAATTGATTATTCACAGGCCCCAGAAAGATGCAAATGTGACACTATCCGACTCAAAAATCATAAAACCTGGTAGTAGAAACAAACGGTAAGTTTTGGAAACATTTTGAAAGAGAACGTTTTAAAATTGCCCGACTTTCATACAATAGTGAATCATAGCTTTTTTGGTTAAAAATTAGCATTACACTTCAGTATAGGTACACTTCACAAAAAAAAAATACAACCACCAATGCTCTATAGATATAGACTAAGTGTAGATAAACTTAGTGGTCACTCCAGATTAATCGAGGATACCATCATAAGATCCCGAATTTATGACTATGGATGATTTCATTGTAAAGTTCTTCTTCTTCTTTTTAAAATTATGGCTTCAGCCCAGTGGTACAATTTCGCCAGTATCATGGTCGTAGTAGCAGGATAATACGATTGAAATTGTACGGTTAGTACAAGACAGTGTACTGTGATTTTATTCGCTTTTGTAAAGCGATAGCGGACTTGCATTGTAAAGTTATTTTTTCGAAACAAAAAAACCGTATTACGGCCCTATTGTCAAATATTACGTACGTATATAGATACGATATGGATAAGATAAGTCAAAAGTGACGTTTCTTCAAACAAACACGTAACTTTTACACCGACATTATCTAATCAATATCGTATCTAGACATAATATTTGACAGTACCTTAAAGTGCGAATCGGGCTGTTAGTAGCCAAAAGAATTAAAGGTAAAAACAATGAAATTATATCGCGGTAGACCCGTTTGTGTAATTAAATATGTGTACAAAACGCGAGAGTTTAAAGTGTTATAGAGTTTTTACATCACTGAAATTACTGGAAACACCTTTAGCGGCACTTTATTTCTAAAAGTAGTGATTATCCAACGTTTAATTTTATAGTATGTAATCAATTTTGTATTTTTAGGGTTCCGTACCTCAAAAGGAAAAAATGGAACCCTTATAGGATCACTCGTGCGTCTGTCTGTCTGTCCGTCTGGCACAGCCTATTTTCTTGGAAACTACCGGACCAATTAAGTTGAAATTTGGTACATATGTGTAAATTAGTGACCTAAAGATGGATATGTAACGTAAACAAATTAATTTTTCACTTCTCATGCTCAAAAAGTGCACCTTTATGTCGTGCGTAGACGACATAAAATCGCATTTTATGCTCTAGAGCATAAAGTATAATCATCTATTACGACCCTTATTGACTTAGCAATAAAGTCCAAATTCTGCCATACAAACTGCCAGCCCTGCCGGCGCGCCCCCGACCGGCGCTCTCCCGATCGGCGTGCCCCGCGCCTCCGACCGGCCCAAGAACAATTTTCTTTAGTCTTGAATAAATACGTTAAAATAACCTAAAATATTTGATTTTTTGTATATTTTCCTCGCAATCGAAGTGAAAAGCAGAGTGTACAACAAGGGCATAAATGTCCATTTTTACCCTCGTCTACTATTTTGGTCTTCGCTTCGCTCAGACCAAAAAATTGCCTCGGGTAAAAATGGGTCACTTTATGCCCTTGTTGTACAATCTACTATTAAACATGGAGGCCACTTTTGGGGGGTAAATGAAAAACGTTTAAAAATAAAGTTTATCAAACTACTTATATCGTGTTACATGTCAAATGAAAGAGCTCATCTTGAGAATTAAATATATTTTTAAAATACAGAGGTTCGAAGTTATTTAAGAAAATAGCCAAAAAAAGACCACCCCCCTCTTTATTTCCGAAACTACTGGGTCTAAAATATTGAAAAAAAATACACAAAATATTTCTTTACCTATGGATGTCAGGAGAACCTATTAGAAATGTACAGTCAAGCGTGAGTCGGACTTATTGTACGGAATCCTTGAAACGCGAGTCTAACTCGCACTTGGCCGGTTTTGTATTTGTACCTATTTTTGTTATAGGCAAATAGTGAGGCTAATGCCCTATGAGGACTCCTATAAATGGTGAGTCGTAATAATAGCCTCTATTATTAAAGGGGCCCACTGATTAACAGTCCGCCGGACGGTATCGGCCTGTCAGTTAGAACAAAATTTTGACAGTTCCGAACAACTGACAGGCCGATACCGTCCGGCGGACTGTTAATCAACGGGCCCCTTAATACATAACAGTAGCACCATTATTACCAGGCGTATTAGGTCACTCCGCGATTTAGTCGCGTCGTTACAAGTACATGCGGCCCACACCAAATTTGGTGTCTAGCAGTAGTAGTTGCCGCGCTATATGCGGAACGGACGCCTGCTGCTCGCGCTTGCGCCACCTTGCGGTCATATCTGTCGTAATAGACGCGTTTTGCTAGAGAGTGAACCTTCTGTACCTAGTACTATTATTTATTCTGTGACATTACTAGAAAAGAAAGGCCAGGAAATAGGCAATTGCCGGCCGGGTTTGATATGAAGGACCGAGCGAGCGAGGCCTTATGAACACAAGGCCACAAGGCCAATCATTCCTATCCCGGCCGAGGTATGTATTATGAACAATGCTTTTCTAAAAAAATGCGTGTGAATACAACCTATAAATCAATAATAACCTCGACGCTCGCTTATCTTCATTTATTATTTAATATAATTTAGAAATTTATGAAGAATATTGTTCGAAAATCCATTGATAAATATTAATTCTTACAAAATTGCAATATAATTTTTCAGGCTTCTAAAGTAAGTATAACAACGTATATTACCTATAGTAATTAATAACAAGGCTATTTCTTGTCATATATAGCTATGAATTTAACAATTAGGTTTTTTTTAAATTAATACTAAATACCTAACGAGAGCCAATATGAATCTGAGGGCCTACCGCGAACATCTAACTTCGCAAATTGCGAGCATCTTTCTCTGTCACTCTAATTTTTACACTCATTGTTTTATTATAACGTATGAAGAAAAAAGTTTCTTGTAAATTAAAGTAAGTTTTTTTTTGTTACAGAGAAAAGGAGTAAGTACTTACAACATAAATCTAATTTTCTGGCCTTCGTAATAATTTATTAATTTACCTAGCCGTAATTTTTTCTTATTATGTTTCTTTATAAAATTAGTTTTCTGCAATTCTTAATAAATCGCTAACAGTTTTTTTTTATAATTTACAGAAAGTAAGCATAAATTTGAGTTATTAAGTTTATATTTCAGGTTTAAATAACAAAGAAAATAACTGTATTTTTTGGAACAGGCGAACCAAACGATCTTATTGAAATCTCTAACTCCTGCAAGAGAGAATGACATGATAACAACTGCCTATATTACTCTCCACTCTAGCAGATAGCTACGTATATAAATATCTTCTTCTGGACTCTGTTTTAAGATTTTAAACTAAACGACATTTTTACTGTTGTAGGGAAAATCAGTAAGTACAAAAGTAAACAAAAAACTTTTCGGAGGGACCCACAGATTACCAGTTCGCCGGACGATATCAGCCTGTCAGTTGTTCGGAGTTGTCACCTTTTGCGTTTAACTGACAGGCTGATATCGGCCGGCGAACTGGTAATCTGTGGGCCCCTTAACAACTTGATTGTATTTCTCGAACATGCATAGAAATGTCATGTTCGAGATATCTACTACGACAGGTGATGTTTTGAGAGCTTTAGTAAGACGTGCAGGCAATAGATTTTCATATAACATGGCAAGGTGGATTCGAGGTGTGTGCCATGTAAACTGGCGTCGTACAGACTTATCTTGCTGTAATACTAACCCGTTGAGATTGGAGTATCTCCTGCAGTTAAAAAAATACTAATTATTTCTTGAATAATTACCACATAATTATTATAACTATTTACATATGTAATTGATAATCTTATAGAAATTTCAAAATCCTTATTTTTAATTTTTTTAATGTCATTTTTACAGACAGTGAGTATTCTATTTATAGCATGTTTTAGTAGTAAAACGTCCTTTTACAGGATGTGTAGAAAAACGAATACATTTTTTATATTTTTTTTTATTTCCATTGCAAAAACTGTTAGAAAACGAAATCTAACAAAGGTTTTTTTTTAATAAGTACGACTTTATATCACATTACTGCTTAGTTAAAACTATTATTTACTATTACAGACAAAAGAAGTAAGTAAAACAAAAAATAAAGCTTCCTAAAAATTGTTTGTAATGAAATGTTAATAATTACCACGTAACTATACCTAATTTTAGTTTTATTCGTTTTATTTATTATAAACTATAGCATTGTCTCCGTTTTACAGGCAGCTGTGAGTACTATTTCTTGTTATAATAACAGTGTTTCATATACAATATGTAGGTAGTTTAAAAGATTTTATACGTAAGAAAAAAAAAATGTTTTTTTTACTTCTAATATCTTATGGATTTATTTTCCTGTTTTACCCAAAATATTGGGCTATATTTTGGGTAAAACAGGAAAATAAAAAGTAGAGAATTTATTTCACTTTGTCATATAATTAAGTACTTTTTCATTTTCCAGGAAACAATGCCTGCGTAACAGCCCAAAGGATCAATGCCTGTAAGTGCATCATATTGCTACACGGGCCAGAAAGTAAGGCATAGCTGGCCGAGTTTAAAATGGGCGAGCGTAAGCGAGGCCGATTAGTAATAAGAGGCTGGCAGTATCGTTTCCGTCCTTCAATTGCTAGCGGTCCTTATAATAAAAATTCGAAAATTCGATAAATTCATAGCTTTTTTGCTTTTTGTTCATATTACTTATCTTTTTAAATTATATTTACAGGAAAAAAATGTAAGGGCATTGTAAGGGGTTGGACAATCAGCCTGTAATTGTAGTATAAAATACGTAAAAAAGTAGCGTGAAGTGTGGTTATTCAATATTATCCATACACATACATATCTAATTTATAATTATATTTACAGGCGAAATAAGTGAGGACCTATATGTATAATTGCTTATTTTTAGCTTATTTTTTCATAATATTAAGTACACCTCACCACCACTCACCGCCAATCACTTACCATCAGGCCCCTATTTCACCAAAGTGACAGGTGCGACAATTCGACAAGTCTCATTGTTGCTGACGTCACAGGCATCCATGGGCTACGGTTATCGCTTACCATCGGGCGGGCCGTATTCCTGTTTGTCACCATCATTGTATTATTTAAAAAAACTTTATTATATCGACAAAAAACAGCTATTTCTCTTGTGATGTTTATGATGATAATGATGACAATTGTCACAAGATTTCAAAGAACTTTCGGTAATTCTTGACAGCAAATGAGTTCTGTGTCGGAATTTCGTGACAAATTGTCATATTTCTTGTGACAATTGTCATTAGCTTCGCAAAATAAGTACTTGTGGCGTGGCGATATAGTGGAGTTTTTTTAATTAACATGTTGGTGGCAAACAACCACACCGCCCGTCTGATGGTAAGCGGTTTCTGTAGCCTATGGAGGCCTGTGACGTCAGTAACAGTGATGTCGACAAATGCGACATTTGTCACGTTGGTGAAATAGGGCCCAGGTGACCCGTCTGCTCGTTTGCGTCCTATATGATAAAAAAACCTTTTGTCAGTTTGTGAAATCACTAGATGCTTCTATACAAATTTCAATTTCTCCTATCATTTAAAGGTTTTATTTTTATCCAAACGAAACCGGGTTTTTTGCTGAAAACGAAGGTTTGATTTTGCTCTAGTTTCAGCCGAAACAAGATGTTTTAAAATGAGAATATCGCTCTGTACCGACATCTATTTTTTATGTTGCTGGATTCGTCAATCTATGCGTCCAAAGTTAAAACGGCCGTTTTTGTTTTGAGTTCATAGATCGACGAATCCAGCAACATAAAAACTAGTTTAATGTATTCAAAAGGTACTTAAAATACAAAATACAGTACGTAGCGGCCTCCTTTTTAAATATCTTTCGTTAAATTTAAATAAACACGATTATTTAGCAGTGGCGCTAGTGTGCACGTTGATGGGCTCTTAAACTACCCAGTCCAGTAGTGAGCAATATAGGCACATTTTACCGGATAAAACATTTGAGTTTAGTACACCTTTGACATTATCGTTGCAGAAAAAAATTGTAAGTAAACCGGTTCCGAGTATTGTATAATTATGTAGCAGTCTAATTTTAATTGGTAGAAACACTAATCGAATAAATTATATATTTGATCCACAGAAATATTTTCGCTCTTAACATATTAATCAAGGAATGGTGGGAGTAAGTAAGTATTAAGGGCAGAGCACACCGGCTGCGCGTGCGTGCGCACACGTCACGCAAGCGGTGTGCCGTCTCACATAAGCAAACGTCGGACTATAGGGGGCAGTTTGAGGGCAAGGTAAGGTTTACAAAAAAATTACGAGTACCTAGTATTTGTAACATAGTTAATTAAATTAGTTACCCGTTATCATTTATTCATCTTTAATGTGTAAATACTCTTTGAAGTGATGACTGATAGCCCACTGAAGTGGCCACTTAAAAAACACATTTTGACTTATGTGTAGTCCAAGTACGTTTATAAATAACGCAGTTAGTTGCTATGATATTTGGAATTTCACAATATAAATACTAGGTACCAAATACTAAGTACAAATACTCGAAAGTGAATTGATTGATTTGCGAACCTTACCTATCATTCTGATATGCCACGAAAATGACCGCTGGAGTCCGACGTATGCTCATAAGGAATAGACGTGCGCGCCGACCTAAAATTTGCCGGCGGCGGCGCGCCGGCATTTTAGGTCGGCGTGGCGCGGCGGCGCCGGCGTGTAGTAATTTTTTTCATTTAGGTATTTCCTACTAAAAACTGCAAAAAATAACTATTTATAGTTTTTCACTAGCATTATACTCACGCACAATCTGTTCTTGTACAACATAGTTTAGACTTATTGCGTAAATGTGTTGTTCAATAGTTTACTTTTATTGCCATCTTGGTGTGGTACTAAATAAGGAGAGAAAAAACAACAAAGTAAACAGATTGTTTATGAATGAACATGCAATTTTCTTTACATGTTGCATAATTGTCGTGAATAAAATAATTTTATCCACCCGAATCGGGCTTAAACTAAGGAACTGTATATTACAACGCGCACGTGCACGTGCAAGTTTACGCACCCGCACCCGGTGTGCACAGGCCTTTTTTCATATGATCATGTGTTATTGGCCTATGGGGCATTAATATTTAAACATGTGTACATAATATGTTCAATTGTTCAATATACCGACCGACCGGTCTGGCCTAGTGGATAATATAGTGATCCTGCCTGCGAAGCCGATGGTCCTGCATGGGTTCGAATCCCAGTAAGGGCATTTATTTGTGTGATGAACACTAATATTTGTTCCTGAGTCATGGGTGTTTTCTATGTATATAAGTATGTATTTATCTATGTAAGTATGTATATCGTCGTCTAGCACCCATAGTACAAGCTTTGCTTAGTTTGGGGCTAGTTTTGATCTGTGTAAGATGTCCCCTAATATTATTTTTTTATATATCATGTATATTCACGTCAAAATAACATCCTGTATTTCATAATGCAAATAACATTATCATACCCACCACAACAATGACAAAAATATAATCAAGAAAATATTTTTGTGGATCAAAATATATAAAATATTCGAAATAGTAAATTAGGTATTTGCCGTGCTATATTTTTTCATATTGATTTATTAAAGTAAAGGATTCTTTTACAGAAATATTGGAAAAATAATAGAAATAAATCATGTTTTGTGACTCGTACAAAGACGGCCTACCGCGAAAAATGAAAACCAAAATTTTGGTTAGTTGATGCGTAAACCAGGGTTCGGAGCCGATATTTTTTAAAAACCCCGAAATAGCCCAATATTTTGAATAATTTTATGCTCTGTACGGAGAACTGATTCATGTATTTAGGTAACAATCTAATAAGATTGTTCCATTAAAAATGAAATAATAAACCAAAGAACGAAAACGAACGTAATGATACCGGTATTTTTGTATGGAGCAAATACAGGTTCCGGACCCCTGGCGTAAGCTCTTGCATATTCGAGCGATAGAGATGCAGATAAAGCAATCTCGATTTTTATATTAAATTTTTATATTAAAAAATGTTAATATTAAATTTGGTTCACAGGACTCTTATTGCGTACATCTTACTTCCTGGGAGTGATTTTTGGTGATTTCTGTTGTGGGTGAGTATGTAATGTTATTTGCATTAAGAGATACCCCACACTAGCGTCTTTCGAGCGTCGGCGTCTAGTCAACTCTGTGGCTGCTGCTCGACGGAACGTTGGCGCTACTGCGCAGCGACGCCATTTTCCTAGCGCTGACTAGACGCTGACGCTCAGATGCTAGTGTGTGGTGGCCCCAAACATCCTAAAGTCTATCTATACTTTCTACCGTCTAGTACAGGGGTCTTCAAACTTTTTTACCTGAGGGCCATGTTGCGCCTCAGAATTTTCGCGCGGGCCACCGTTGGCGCCGAGGGGGGAGGGGGTGTATCTGGTTGCTGCTGTTAGGGCTGAACATTGGAGCCTGGCTCCCGCGGGCCGGATTGGAACGCTGTCGGCGCGCCGGATTTGGCCCGCGGGCCGGGGTTTGGAGAGCCCTGGTCTAGTAAATAGGTTCAATGTTAGAATTAGACCAAGAAAAGTCTGCAGCGATTTTGACAGCCCACGCAGTGCAAGTGTTATTTATACGTCATAATTTCATAGAAGTTTGACGTTTAAAATAACACTGACACTGCGTGGGCTATCTAAATCGCTGCAGAGTTTTCTTGGTCTAGCTCTAGTAAACTTTGGCTATGACAAATTGAGGGAGTGTCTACTGTCATTATAAATGTAATTTTTTCATAGAAATTTGACATGGAAGATGTCATTGTCACACTTTGTCATTGCTACTGCCATATATAATATTTAAAACTTCCGCGTCTTGAACACCAATAAAAGTCTGCAGCGGATTTGATAGCCCACGCAGTGTAAGTGTTATTTATACGTCATAATTTCATAGAAGTTTGACGTTTAAAATGACACTTGCACTGCGTGGGCTATCAAATCCGCTGCAGACTTTTCACGGTCTGACTATATTAACTCACATTTATAGAAGGGTCTAACGCGAAATTTATTCAATTACTTACCTTTAAAGGTAATTCGTCTATAAATGTGAGTTATTATGTATTGCCATATAATTGCAATACAATTTTTAGCAACTAAAACTAGTACCTACCAGGGCCCCTATTGTAGTGTAAATTTAATTCGATGGCGTGACGTGACGTACGCGTTTGCGTTAAGTGTTATTTTGTTTGATACTTCGAGTTTCCAAAACGTCCCGCTTGGCGCGCTGTTTAAAACCCATACGAAAAAACGCAAACTCGTCACGCCTTTGAATGAAATTTCTACTAGGGGTTCGAGTAACAATTTTGTATGTACAACTTCTACTCGGTCTAGTTTCTTTGTGTGTGACTCTTTAGGAATTAAAATAATAGTTAATCTTAAATAATTATAATTGGTAATCGTACAGCACGTTTGTATAAATAAATTTCTCATAACTTTATTTGATTTTCAGATAAATCGAGCAAAGGAAATAATGTTATTCGACCAATCGATGAAACTTTTGCTATTATACGCTCCTGAATATAATAATTGTATTTTAATTTATCAGTGTTAAGTATACAAAAATCCCTTAGAGTATGACTCACGCTAGAACGCCCAGGGCCTGGGCACAACACTCAGTTTTCTATGATGGGTGATTGGTGATCACGTAATGCTTTCTATAGAAAACAAGTTAGAGGCTTAGGCCCGGATCCGGACCGTTCCAGTCATCTTTTAGTTGAGAGTAATATGAGCATACACATGTTGACAGTGACACTATTATAATAATATAGGTACCTACAATAACATATAATTTAAAAATAGATACATATTTAACTGAACAACAAAAACATTTAAAAGATATTGGTAATCGTACATCGTAATCATCTATAATTATGAACCACGCAGTAGATTGTCACATTAATAAACTAATTAATTAAGTACACGTGTAAAACTTCAAGATCCGTCCACACCTGGCCCCAATTTCACCACGGTGACAGGTGCGACAATTGTAAAATCACTGTTGCTGACGTCACAGGCATCCATGGGCTACGGTTACCACTTACCATCGGGCGGGCCGTATTCCTGTTTGCCACCATCATTGTATTATTTAAAAAAACTTTATTATATCGGAAAAAAACAGATATTTCTTTTGCGAAGTTTCTGACAATTGTCAAGATTTAGAAGAATTGTAGGTAATTCTTGACAGGTGATGAGTGATATGTCGGAATTTCGTGACAATTGTAGTGTTTCTTGTGACAATTGTCATAAACTTAGCAAGAGAAATATCAGTTTTTTTCCGATATAATAAAGTTTTTTTTAATTAAACAATGATGGTGGCAAACAGGAATACGGCCCGCCCGACGGTAAGCGGTAACCGTAGCCCATCGATGCCTGTGACGTCAGCAACAGTGATGTTTTACAATTGTCGCACCTGTCACCGTGGTGAAATTGGAGCCTGGCGAATGCCTTACAAGCGCGACATTCGCGCATCTCTCGCGCACTGTACCATGAGTTTTACGCAGTTTCAAACTCACTGCGTCAACTCATACGTAGTGAATCTCGCTTGCACCAACACCAGCAAGAGAAAGAGGCATGGCTCTTTGAATCATTGTAATTTGTACGTGGGCCATACTGAAAGTTTCTGGATTCTGATATATGAGACGACTTTTTTTTCTAAGTGGCCAGGTCCAGGAAATTTCAGTATGCCCTAAGTATTTAGTTGCTGCCATATTCGCTAGCGCCTGAGTAAACTAACTAACCATGCTCTCGCTTGCACCAATGTCAGTACGAGAAAGATGCATGGTTAGTTAGTTTACTCAGTCGCTAGCGAATATGTCATCAACTAAGTACAATACAATGATTCAAAGAGATCCCACATTTTTGAATTTAAACTGTTGTGAGACTTACTAACATTAAATCATTTTACGGTTTAGACTCACTTGTTTTTAGTATCTCGCGCGACATGTTTCGGAGAGCCTAGCTCCTTTCTCAAGCACTAACAATGACTACACTAACGAACAAGTGAGTCTAAACCGTAAAAGTATTCAGTCCAACATTTTTTTGGTAAGTAATTTCGTATTATTATCTCGTTTCTCAACCGATTCTCGTAAATTATTGTGCAGTATAGAAGCAGATAACGAAATTCAGATTTTCGTTTTTCGCGGTAGGCCCTCTGTAACCCAAGTATAAATTTATATCGATAGCGTGGCATGACGTACGCGTTTGTGTTAAGAATCGGTTCGATTCGGAAAATGAATTAGATTTCTACTAGACTTCAACAAGTTACAATACGGATAATTTAAAGATATTTGTAAGATAGATATGTCAAATTTGACGTTTCCGCGATTCTGGAGGTCCTCTTGAACGATTTCGACAAGTTATGACTTAGATATCCAAGTCACATCTAGTCGATATCTAATGTAGATCTAGTTGATCTCTAAATCGTCTCAAGATCTTGTGATTATCTCGAAATCCGAATAGGCCTGTAAGTGTCATTTTGTATGGGATTTTGAGCTTGCAGCGCGCCAAGCTCAAAATCCCATACAAAATTCTCAAGATTTTTTAAATAATTTTGAGTAAATAAATGTTATCTATAATGGTTTTGGTTTATGGTTATATTATATTACATACATGTATAAATGGCTGTAATTATATAATATTTGATAATTTTAAAATGTTAAAGTTTTTTATAGTTATTAAGTTTTCAAATGTAATTATTTTTAAAATGCCTTCATGGATTTGCATGCTGTTTGTACACAGCTGAAAAGGTGAAACAAAATACTGTTTACTTACATTAAGACCTGAAAACGTTGCCCTTTTTTTGCAAATAAATTATTGTTTATTTGTTTGTTTGTTCAAAATCCCATACAAAAATACACAAAGCAAACGCGAACGCTTGTCACGCTAATGAAATTTACACTAACCCCTAGTAAATTTTATTAGCGTGACAATGCATCTCGCTCGTACTCGCATATTAGTGCAAGCGAGATGTACAGAAAGTAAATTACGTAGACGTGAGCGTTATGTCAATGTCAAAAACTGGTGGTAGACGTACTGGTGTGGACGCACCATGCACAACGAGAGGCCGTGACAGCCTTGGACTTGAAGTCAAAAGTCTAGTATTTTAATTAAGATTCACCTGGATCATGGATAACCTATAATTCTGGGCTATCTGTGCATTTGTTTACATGATTTCAATGTTAAATGATCAATTAACTGTAATTAGGAATCTTCTAGAGTAACCCTAGTGTACATTTAATTCGATAGATTGACGTGACGTACGCGTTTGCGTTGAGTGTCATTTTGTATGGGATTTTGAGTTTCCAAAACGTCCCGATTGGCGCGCTGTTCAAAATCCCATACAAAAATGGACATAACGCAAACGCTCGTCACGCTGTCAAATGAAATATACACTAGGGTTTCTGGGCTGGGGAATGTTGGTTTTAATTTTAACAAACGTTTGCGTTTATGTATCAAAGCTAATAAAGAATATTTGAAGATATTACTTTTTGTTTTCATTAAATGATTGTAATTTTCAAGTGTCAACTGTAAGAAGGTTTGGCAAATAAACGTGCAGGAAAAACACCCGAGAAAATTTCATTGGAACTTTGCAATTTTAGAAAATACTCTTTTGCACATTACTAATTATATGGGCTATCCCACACTATAGTTCGTTTTTTTAGCATTAGAAAGAACTTGAAAGAAGGTAAGCGATCTTGACATGTCTTTTAATTGAAAAACGCTTTTTAAAAATCAGTAACTATTACTTACATTGACGTATAAAATCTCAGGACTGGCCTTACGGGCAATAAGAATGGGGCCAGTACAGCGGTGTGACACCGCTACAACGCGATTGGTTGATGAGTTCGCATCACGCGCGCAATTGGTCGCAACTAGCTGCTTTAGGCTGCGCGATTGGCTCGAATTGGTGAGTCACACCGCTGAACTAGTACCATTTTTAGTGTCTAGTCAACTCCATGGCTGCTGCTCGACGCTACGTTGACGCAACTGCACAGCGACGCCATTTTCCACAGCGCTGACTAGACGCTGACGCTCAAAAAACGCTTATGTGGGGTGGTCGTATTAGTTACTACTATAAGATGCTTAAGATACGCATGCATTATAACGTAAACAGCAAATCTAATTCACGCTTTACGCTACACTGCGTAGTAAATAATATTTACTATGCAACATAATGCAATTTCTAGCTAACACAAACAATACAATATTGTAGTTAAATTCTCCATTCTACAATTACTATGTTTCTAATGATTCATGCTATCGTTATGTTAATTATCAAGTATAGTAACTTATTAAAATCATTAGCGATCTGAGGTTATCGCGGGTTCGATCCCGGACTTAGTTTAATTATGAAAAAGTAATTAATGCGATTGAGGCGTAGAAATTTAAATTAATTGATCACGTTACGGTTTTCACATTTCTAACCTCTAGCAGATACATCAAAACTTGCCAAGGCAAATTGATGATTTGTCAAAATAGGTAATGATTCAAAATCGAATAGAATTGGAGACATTTTAATAGGCCTAAAAAAACAAGCTTTTATTATTAATTTACTTAATAACTGCTCCACGCAGGCGGATTTGCAGTCTTTGCCGCCCTAGGCCCCAGGCCCTGTAATAACTACTAGCGTGAAATGGCGTCATTATTAGGAATGCACATTTTGTTGATATATAATTTTCCGATCAGATGTAGACTATAGGAACTTACCTAATACTTATATTCAGAGGGCGGAATTGCTCATGGCAAAAATCAAACGTCAATAGAGTTGGAACGTTGAATTTTATCGACTTTTTCAGCTATCGATAAGTTCAGTCACCTTTTACATTTTATACGATGAAAATTAGTTTTTGAATCCTTAAGCCCCTGCTACACGGTCGCCGACAAGCCTACTAACCGTCTGACCTTGGTCTGTCCCTGGTGTGTGGGTCCGTCTGAGTTGGCTGGCTAGACGGTGGCAGACCACAGTGTGTTCAGAACTCGCGGACGGACAACACGTATTGCAAGCGCACAAAATGGCCCCTAACCTTTCAGAAAGTTGGCGTGGCATTAGTACCTACTCAGTGGCGTATGACCCTATAAGGGCGGCGTATGCCACCCCTGGCGGATTGAATTTTGTTTTTCTTCCTTGACTTCTGGGGCGGCAAAACTTATTGGCCGAGGCGCCAAATTTCATAACCTACCTACTCATACTAGTGCAATGACAAAAAAATAAGGTTTTAGCAAAAAAATAATTTTTGGTACTTACAAACTTTTATCGCTGACTGTACTTTTCTTTCCAGAGGCAACAAATACTCGTCGAGACAATTCAAAAAACCCCAAACACAATTAGGTCGCGTTGTTCTATCACAGGGTTCCTATGGCCACCACCTGTCTCCATCATCAGATCAGCTCAATGGTACCATATTAATAATGCATTGTCACCCGACTTATATATGTATGCAAATTTTCAGCTCTAAGTTAATAAAAAGTTTGTAAAAAAAGAAAAGGGTATATGAATGAAACGCTGGCTCAAAAAACGGCATTTGTTGAGTCATTTCAACTTAATGAATTCGCTGGACTACGCTACGGGGACATACATAACTTTCTGAGAATGAAGAGGAAAGTATTTGATGAATTATTAGAAATGCTACTGAGTACCCATGGCATGGCTATTAACCACACGAGCGCACACGGCGCGTCCTTCAAGCGAAATGGCCTAGTGCGGTCGGAGTCGGGCGGCTACACGGTTCCGGACCGACCGCTCAGACCGCGGTCGCTGGCGCGCGCTCGCATGCCAAGGGCGTCAGGAGGTCAAACGAAATTTTGTTGGTAACAACTGTCTACACGGTCCGGGACACACCAAGGCCACGCGGTTTGGGGGCTTGTCGGCGACCGTGTAGCAGGGGCTTAAGGTTGTATTATTGAAACTTAGGTAGTTTTAATAATGCAGTACTAGTATTAAGTAGTTTTTAAAGTTATCGTTTTATATTGTCTTTTATTTAAATGTTATTCCGTAATGTTCATATGAAGTCTATCATTGTTTGCTTATGGATTTGAGGTTACTAATTTTGTAATAGGTATATATGTCGTAGTCAGATCGTATAATCCGCCGTATTACGACTAGCCGTAATAGCCGTTTTCAAAAACAGGGGCGTTTTGAAATGCGGCGGTTCGACGATTAGCCGGATTGTCATTGCGATACGTTCTTCAATAAGGCGGCCTACGTTTAGCCGCATCGTACTACTATTTAGATTGTAGAGTGACCAGTTCTTTCGGTCGCCTACGTAACCGGAGTTTTATTTATTATTTATTATTATAGTTATTTATTATACAAGAAGTTACAACTTTTTTGTAAGGACAATGCTCCACAAAACTACATTTAGTTTGACTGTGGAGTCTCACTATACTATACTTAATAAAATTTAAATATTATAATAGGTTTACATTTGGGAGTTAAAATACTTAGGTAAGTAGGTATGTCATGAATACTCTGTAGGGTAACAACACATCTCCTATAGAGTATTCAGGAGATACCTTTTTAGACTATTTTTAAATATACTTTTTTTGGGCTCTTTGACTATGTCCGCGGGCAAAGTATTCAGTAAATAGGGTAAACGTTTCTTAAGTGTCCTATCACCGTAATAATTATACACCCTAGGTACTTCATATTTGCCCGCAGTTAGTGCTCTGGTATTATGACTATGTTTGACTAGATCTCTGTGTTCCTGGCTGCCATGACTGTTTATAGCTAACATATATTTAAGTTTTATTCCCACTGGTAAAATTTTACATAATTTAAATAATTGTCTGTAGTCAGATTTGCAACTGTATTTTATCTTTTTATTTACTAGTAGTTTTAGAAAACGGATTTGTAACATTTCTATATTATCTATGTTTGTTTTAAACGTGAGGCCATAGCAGTCAAGACCGTAACTAATAATAGACTCTACTAAAGAAGTATAAATACATTTCAACGTGCTAACAGGAACTTTAAAACTAAGATGGTAAAATATGCTTAAAAGTATTCTTAATTTATTACTAATGAAATCTACATGAGTCGTCCAGGAGAAGTTTTCGTCGATTTTCATGCCAAGATATGTAAAACTGTTAACTCTTTCTATGGGCTGACATTTACAAGTTCCGGGGTTATTAATACTATGAAAACAATGGAAACTATGAGTGAAAATCGATGGGATATCGTTTTTAGGTACCAAGTATGGAGAATGTATTATCATAAGTTTTGTCTTATCGGCATTTAGTACGATTCCATTATCGTGAGACCACTTGACAACAGCATCGACGTCCTCCTGTACGAGCCTGCAGGTCTGCTCTAGGTCGGTGCCGGCGCGCAGCGTGCACAGGTCGTCCGCGAACATGTGTGCGGAGCAGTGACGCAGCACGCCGCACAGGCTGTTCACGTGCATCAGGTAACAGAGGGGCCCGCAGCCCGAGCCCTGCGGCACTCCGTAGCGGACGACCTGCTCGTCACTGAGCGCCGACCCGACCTTCACGTGGAAGGACCGCGCGGTCAGGTAGTCGCGGAACCATTGGTTCAGCGGCCGCCCCACCCCGCACTCCTCCATAGCTTTCAGCAAAGTATCGGTCTCTAGGGTGTCAAAAGCCTTTTTAAAATCAAAAAAGATAGCTACCACAAACTGTTTATCTGGTAAGTTATTGTTAATCTCATCTGTAAAGGCAGATAATAGTGTGTTCGTACTTTTCTGTTTTTGAAATCCATGCTGGCGACTATTTAGAATATGGTTAGTTTGTAGATAATGTGATATTCGGTCGGTAATACATTTCTCTATTATTTTGTCAACGCTAGATAGTATAGATATGGGTCTGAAATTAGAATAATCTTTAAAACTGCCTTTCTTATGGATTTTGGTTTGACAATGTTTGCAATTTAAGTTATTTTTACCATGGTCCCACCGCACTACATGTGTTTCTTTTCCAAAACATTTCCTTCAAAACTTAAATAGACGGAGCCCTGCAAGCGGGGCTCCTATTTCTGGGCGGTTTGCCCTTCGGGCATCTGAAGCTACCTAACGAACCTAACCTACGCTTTTTTCCCCAAAGTGTAATGTTTTCACGGACGTCTCACTAAATCAATAGGTAGGTAGGTTAGGTTCGTTAGGTAGCTTCAGATGCCCGAAGGGCAAACCGCTCAGAAATAGGAGCCCGCGAAAAGTTTTGTTTTTTGAAAAGAAACAGTCCGATGAACTCCAGATTTGATGGACACCCCAGCGTTTGTCAGGCAGCGCCACTGGTGTTAAAAATGGGAACTAAAAACTGTCAAAGCGGCGGCTAATGACTCGCTGTATTACATTACGGCTAGCCGTGTTGAAGAACGTATGGCGCCGAATACATTCCGGCGGATTCTCATTCAGCCGCATTCAATCCGGCTAATCGTTGAACAGCCGCATTTCAAAACGCCCCTGTTTTTGAAAACGGCTAGCCGTAATGTATACGGCGGATTATACGATCCGACTGCGACATATACACAGCTTAAAAGTAAGAGATATCGGCCCTTGACAACCAGCTGTCTCCGTTGCGAGGTCGAAAGCCGACGCCGCGCCTCCTCCGTACAGTCACGGGCTTTAAAACATAATTAACCATATTATTTTTGTGTAAAAAAAGCGCTGGTGGCCTAGCAGTAAGAGCGTGCGACTTTCAATCCGGAGGTCGCTGGTTCAAACCCCGGCTCGTACAAATGAGTTTTTCGGTTGTCTATTGTTTGTCCGAAAATTATATAAAATAATACTCATATGCCCGAATTTCATTTGCCCGAATTGTTTGTTTACCATAAAAATTATGTGACATACTCTTTGTTTACCCGATTATTAGATTCCAGAACGTACGAGTGCCATACGTGTTGTTGTCCATATTATTAATTGTAATAATATTATTTAATAGAATATTTAAACCTCACCTAACCCACTTTTCCAGTAGTATTTCTTTTCTGTAAGGGTCGCAGTTGGGTCATTCCATAATAAACGCTACCAAGGGTTCAAAAATGAAAAATAGTTTAAGAAGTCAACACTAACCTATTTCCATAGAAAACATACCAAACCTTCATGTCAGAAAAAAAAACCGGAAAAAAATCAATTTTTACATATTTTTCATGTACTTGATCGCAACGTTTAAATGATAGGCGTAAAACTAATTTTATACAGCGATATTGGCAAGACTAATTAAAAAGAAAGTAACTGTAAACTGTTACAAATTTCCCGCAGTTATTTCAGGTAAAATATCGTAATTTTATAATTTGTCTTTAAAAATATTAAAAGCATGGATTAATCGGTGTTTAGAAGAGTATTCTAGACTATGGTCTCAAAGTAACACCCGAAACGAAAAAGAGATAAAAGTATGTGTAACTTTTCCCGTAATTAACTATAGCCAAACATGTTTTGCCAAAGAAAGGCTATGATGTGAACCTATGCAAATGTGTAATAGTTGTTGTTTTAGCGTCTGCTTTAGTCGTATGTTTTAAAGTTTGAAGTTGTGTAACACCCGAAACGTGTTGATCGTCCGCCTGTCATTCCCCGGCTTTTCTCCGTGATGGTTAGTGCTAGAAAGCTGCAATTTGGCATGGATACATAAATCAATCATGGCGACAAAGTAGTAACACAAAAACTACAAAAATAATTTTTTTTTAGGTTTGCTCCTGTACAAAATATTTTTAATTTTTTTGCGACTTTAATCCTGTGATGTGGGATGTCGTTGGATAGATCTTTCAAAATGAATAGGTGTCACCATCAACCATTTTTTGATTAAGTGAATATTTTCGGTAATATTCGCATCGAAAGAAAAATAATTATGATATCTTCGAGAAACAGTTTTTATTGTTAAGATTAATGTATTTTATAATAATTCAGTATTTATTACTTATGTTTTTCATCGAATTTATTAAAACGACAATAATTTCAATAAAATGAGCCATAATTTCGTATAAATCTGTCTTAATTTCGTACTCGTAACACCCGAAACGAACCATGAGTAACACCCGAAACAGGTAATTTATTTTATTAAAATTAATTGAAAAGTGATACTAAGTGTTACTTCAGTGTTTCAGTAGACTATACTAACTATTATTACTTGACATAAATAAAACTGGAGGTTACTTGACAAAATTCGCTAAATTATGCATTTTGGTACTGATGGTCAGAAGGTATAGGCCAATTCCTGTAACGCCCGAAACAGCTACTTTTTAGTGATTCTCTCGTTATTGCTCTTATACTTTAATTATGTGTGTACAGGAAAAGAAAATATTATCAAAGTAGTAGATGAATCAATAGTTATAACCCCCTAGTTCCTGTTACAATATCGAATAAAACCTTATTTTAAGAGTTCAAGTGTAATACCCGAAACGGTGGAATGACCCAGTTCAAACCTAACCTAACCCATTTTTCTAGTAGCATTTGGTTTCTGTAAAACAATTATATTATGGATAGTGATAATTATGGCTTACAATGATGATGACAAATGATATTATTGAAATTGATTTTATGGGAAACAAAGTTTCTGGCACGTGACAAATATAGTAAACAATGAGTATTGCATATGTAATTATGGGAAACAATATAATGGCTGTTGACTATTATGGGAAATGAAATTATGGCAAATGAAATTCTGGCAAGTGGGTGTATACCGAGTTTTTCGGAGCTTATGTACGAAATATCATTTTGATATTTACCAGTTGCTTTTCGGTGAAGGAAAACATCGTGAGGAAACCGGACTAATCCCAATAAGGCCAGGCTTCCCCTCTGGGTTGGAAGGTCAGATGGCAGTTGCTTTCGTAAAAACTAGTGCCTACGCCAATTAAGATTAGTTGTCAAGCGGACCTCAGGCTCCCATGAGCTGTGGCAAAATCCCGGGATAAAGCGAGGAAGATGATGATTATTTTTGTGTACACCTTGTGTTTAAAGTAAGAAATAAAAACTTTTTACAAAAAAAAGCAAACCGACTTCAAAAAGGATGAAATAAAATATTATCCTTTTTGAAGTCTATGCGTTACCAACTGATATGTTTGAAGTCGGTGCCAAGCCAAAATTTGAAGCATACCATGATTTTGGTGCGATTCGATAAGGATGTACCTACGTTGGATTGCCTTACACGACGACAATGAACGTACTTTCTGTAGGTACAGTCGACGTTAAAAATATGTTTACACTTTTCGCCTTATTACAAAGGAGTAAGGTGCAAAATTGTAAACATATCTTTGACGTCGATTGTATCTAAGAACACACCTCAGAACACACGATCAAACCTTCTTGGCGCAGTCTGTACCATGTTTGTCGGCACATTTATTAGTGGAAATCCAATGCATTTTTTTTCCGTCGTATTTTTTAAAGAGCATTTCTTACTAATGCTCGAACAGTCTATAGCACGCAAGTGTGAGATTGGGACTGAGTAATTTCCCGTCCCTTATCCAGAGGACTACATTTCAAAATATAAAACAATTCAAGGAATTTACCTTCTTGCCAAATTTCACCTAGTACATCAAATTGGTGGTTTTCGGAAGCAAATGCTCGAGTTACTTTAGAAAACCCCGAAATCACTTAACACGTGCCTTTAATTGAGGAGTTCCCTCAATTCCTCATGGATTCCATCATCAGACCAGAACCAAAAATAATACGGAAACACCTTGGAGGTAACTTTTTCCAAACAAAAAAAGAATTACTCAAATCGGATCACCGGAGTAATCGCTGAACATACTTACATTTAAAGAAATCATCATCATTATCATCAAAATAATCATCATCATCAGGTCTACTTCATCAAATTGGTGGTTTTCGGGAGAAAATGCTCGAGTTGCTTAAGAAAACGCCCAAAACACCATGCCTTTAAAAATTGAGGAGTTCCCTCAATTCCTTATGGATCCCATCATCAGAACAGAACCAAATTAAAATGGGACCAACTCGGAGGTAGCTCCTTTCAAACAAAAAAAGAATTACTCAAATCGGACTACGGATGTCGGAGTAATCGGTGAACGTACATAGAAAAAAAAAACCGGGCAAGTGCGAGTCGGACTCGCGCACGAAGGGTTCCGTACCATAATGCAAAAAAAAACAAAAATAAAGCAAAAAAAACGGTCACCCATCCAAGTACTGACCACTCCCGACGTTGCTTAACTTTGGTCAAAAATCACGTTTGTTGTATGGGAGCCCCATTTAAATCTTTATTTTATTCTGTTTTTAGTATTTGTTGTTATAGCGGCAACAGAAATACATCATCTGTGAAAATTTCAACTGTCTAGCTATCACGGTTCGTGAGATACAGCCTGGTGACAGACGGACGGACGGACGGACGGACGGACGGACGGACAGCGAAGTCTTAGTAATAGGGTCCCGTTTTACCCTTTGGGTACGGAACCCTAAAAACATAGCCACAACCGAATACAGAACCTCGTCCTTCTATGAAATTGAAGTCGGTAAAAACGGATAATATTTTATTTCATCCTTTTTGAAGTCGGTTTTCTTTTTTTTTTGTAAAAGTTTTTATTTTTCAATTTTTAGTTTTAAGGCATTGTTAAAAGCTTATGAGTGACGTGTGACGCATGAATGAAATGCATAATAAAGCGTATCACTAAATTCGAAATTATTCCTGTCACTACACAAACACAAAATCCATCCTCCGCCCCGCCACTGACCAAATCCCTCAACCCCCGGATCACTCAACCTCACAGCACATCAACCCCTGATCACGGAACCCCTCGACCCTGAACCGCCAACCTTTCAACCGCCATTTCCCGACTCCTCAGTAGCCTTACCATAAGTCTTACACTGACATATTCGCTAGCGTGTGCGTAACTTACTTTCTATGCGTCGTGCTGGCATCCTATTAGTGCGAACGAGATAGTTACGAAGACATTAGCGAATATGTAGTAGTGTCAAACTCTTGGTAGGGCTACAGTTGTACTTCATCAAATTGGTGATTTTCGGGGGGAAATGCTTAAGTTACTATAGAAAACAACGATGTCGCCATACTCGTGCCTTTAAAAATTGAGGAGTTCCCTCATTTCCTTATGAATTCCGTCATCAGATTAAAACCAACAATGTTATGGGAACACCTTAGAGGTAACTTCGTTCAAACGAAACAAGAATTACTCAAAGCGGACCACGGGTTTCGGAGTAATCTACATTTATAAAATCATCATTATTATCATCAACAATCATCATCATCAGGTCCACTCTATCAAATTAGTGATTTTCAAGAGGGAATGCTTGATTTGTTTAAGACAATACCCAAATTACAATACATGTGCCTTTAACAATTGAGGAGTTCCCTCAATTCTTCATGGATCCCATCATCAGACCAGCACCAGATTAATGTGGGACCACCTTGGAAGTACCTTCTTTCGAACAAAAAAAGAATTGCTCAAATCGGACCACAGGTCTCGGAGTAATCGCTGAACGTCCTACATTTTAAGAAATCGTCATGATTATCATCAAAACAATCATCATCATCAGGTCCACTTCATCAAATTGGTGCTTTTCGAGAGAAAATGCTTGAGTTGCTTAAGAAAACACCCAAATCACCATACATGTGCTTTGAAAAATTGAGGAGTTCCCTCAATTCCTCATGGATCCCATCATCAGAACAGCGCCAGATTAATGTGGGACCACCTTGGAAGTACCTTCTTTCGAACAAAAAAATAACTACTCAAATCGACCCACGGGTCTCGGAGTAATCGGTGAACATACATAAAAAAAAAAAAAAAAAAAACATACCGAATACAGAACCTCCTCCTTCTATGAAATGGAAGTCGGTTAAAAAAGGAGTTATATTTACGATTACAGAGGTAACAGAAAATGTAACTAATAGTTCATTGAGAGCTCTACATTTGAGATTCAAATCTCATTTTTCAAAAAACACCGGCCAAGTGCGAGTCGGACTTGCGCACGAAGGGTTCAGTATCATTACGCAAAAACGGCAAAAACATTACGTTTGTTGTATGGGAGCCCCACTAAAATATTTATTATATTCTGTAGTTACGTATTTGTTGTTATAGCGGCAACAGAAATACACATCATCTGTGAAAATTTCAACTGTCTAGCTATCACGGTTCATGAGTTACAGCCTGGTGACAGACAGACGGACGAACAGACGGGCAGACGGACAGCCGGACAGACGGACAGACGGACAGACGGACAGACGGACAGCGGAGTCTTAGTAAGGGACCCCGTTTTTACCCTTTGGGTACGGACACAGAAGAAATAATAGTACTACCGTACAGAAAGGACACTTCCTACAAACCCGAAGTTTGACAGCGGTTCAGGGTCGAATCATGCTATCCCTTTCTAATATATGGCTCTATCCCTTTCGGCTATTTAGGGTTGTCAAAATTCAAGTGATTATCTTATCTGTGGTCGTGCACGCAAAAGGAAGTCAAGTGGTGCCAACCCTAATAATTGCTCGGAGCAATGCTGAGCGGAACGGAGCCGAGTTCGACCGAAGTCAGGAGTGTCTCCCCACTGGTACGGAACCCTTAAAATTTACTAGATATGTTCTTTCCGTGTACACTTCAATTGTTAAACCAGGTTTACATTAGATTGGTCATTTCATACCGTTAGTATTGACCACCAAATTATCTTGAGCCCTAAATGGCTCAACAATTAACGTCCGTGACTGTACAGTCGCCGTCAGATATATCGGGGCGGTCAAGGCGCGCACAAATATCTGAACACGCCTTTATTGTCAAGGCGTTAGAGTGCGTGTTCAGATATTGTGAACACCTTGGCCGCTCCGATATATCTGATGGAGACTACCGCGCGGTGCAGCGGTGTCAGACCGCTACGTGGGTTCTTCGCCTTAGTGCTTTCAATACAGATTGCTATAATCGGTAGACACAACCGTCTGGCCGTTGCTCTTGTTATTGTCCTCTCGTTAATATGCGAGATAGCTGCAGGGAGCAATATACATAAGTATACAATGTGTGTCTAGGTTGCAGATAACCCTGAAACTTATAATAAATATTTTTGGGGACAATCTCACATAGGGCGACCTAGCCCCAAACTAAGCAACGCTTGTACTATAAGAACTCGGGCGATGATTTACGATAGGGTAGGTACATAGACACATCCATAACTCAGGAACAAATCTTCTTCTTCTTCTTCCGCGCGTTGTCCCTGAATTTAGCCACGGCTCATGGGAGCCTGGGGTCCGCTTGACAACTAATCCCAAGAATTAACGTAGGCACTAGTTTTTACGAAACAGACTGCCATCTGACCTTCAAAACCAGAAGGGAAACTAGACCTTATTGGGATTAGTCCGGTTTCCTCACGATGTTTTCCTTCACCGAAAAGCAACTGGTAAATATCAAATGATATTTCGTACATAAGTTCCGAAAAACTCTGGTACGAGCCGGGGTTTGAACCCGCGACCTCCGAATTGAAAGTCGCATGCTCTTACAACAAATATTCGGGACGAACACAAATAAATGCCCTTACCAGGATACGTGCCTCTAGCAGAGTCACTACCGACTAGGTTAGGAGATCGTGAAACATAGATTAGATTAGATTAGATGATTTATTTCATGAAAGACAATTACATAATAAGTTTGCATTGATGTCAAAAATATAAGAATTTCTATCATGATCGTCAAAGTAAAATAAAATAAAAATACAATAATAAATACAATAATAACAATAATAATGAAATAATATTATAGCTCCAATAAGGATTGTCAACACAATTAGAATAAAAGTAAGTAGGTGAATACTTACAAATCCAAAATATAAATTCACAAACAAAATACAAATAATATCTCCCAATAAGAATCGTCAACACATAACAATATAAAAACAATAACATATGTAGTAGTACCTATCTCCCAATAAGGATCGTCTTTATGATAAAGAAAACAATGTCAATAAGAAACAATAACAATAAAACAATTTCTGAATCAAAATGTCATTTCCATGAACTCCTTTACTGAGTACATGGGGTTTTCCAACAAAAGGTTTCTCAATTTACGCCTGAATATTTCGTCGCATATGATTGGATATAGTTTTGACGTAGAAATTTCTTTGGGCTGCGATCTTTAGCGCCAAACTGAGGTCATGTGTAAATGTATTACAAGGTACTTCTTTGGATTTCAAGGGCCTATAAATCCTGGTCTTTTGATAGGCTTGCGTGGGGATATAGATCCAACACGTAGAGGCCCCTTGGAGAGCTTTAATGTCATGTAGAAGGCCTGCTGGGACCCGTTCACAGGCGCAACAATAAATACCAATGAACCGGTCGCAGCAGGCATTGGGACTATTGTATATACTTAAAGTGAATAGTTACCGGTCTATGGATTGAAGTTTGGTCTATGAAAAGTGACAGTTATTTTATTACGTGAATAAAGATGGAGAAAGCCATCCATAATACGCCGGCAGGCGCGGGGAGCGAATGCACCCGTTCGTTGTTAATAATCCATTTCGTCTGTACAAAACCATTTGCCTCGTCTTTTTTGGTAAGGACGGCTAAGGAATGGAATGCGCTCCCTTCATCTGTATTCCCTGAGAAATATGACCTCGGTCTCTTTAAAGCAAGAGTGAATAGGCTATTACTCCGTCATTGGTAAACCGATTTGGAAAATTATTTTTAAGTTTGTAAGTATATAGTTCCAAGCTTCCAAGTTGGTCCCGTTTTTATCAAATCCCAGTTCTGATGATGGGATCCATGAGGAATCCAGGGAACTCCTCAGGGAACTCAGGGAATATAGCGATTTTTGTGTTTTCATAAATAAAGCAAGTACCTATTTACGTTCAGAAAAAGTGACATTTAATGAAATGGAACTGCTGATGATGATCAAAACGGAACTCTTTACTGAGCCAGCAAGATTTATAAAGAACATTTTTATCAAGGTTTAGTCTGATGATGGATTCCATGAGGGATTGATGGAACTCCTCAAATCTTATAGGTAAGCATACATACAGCGATTTTTATATTTTCATCTACAAACTAAGCATTTACAATTAAAAAGTGCGATTTGATAAAGTGGAGCTGCTGATGAAGACTTGAAGTCGGATTTACTTTTTTTTAAAGATTAATTATATTATAAAAAAACCTACTTACATTATTCACAGATTGTTTATTGTATCTCGTGATATCTCAATTTTTGTTGAACGTGGCCTGTTTACTTCACCTGATAACTGTGGCATTTGATGTTTTGACTAGTGTCGCTGTAAACAAGTTTTGTTCCGGTTAAAAGGTTGGTTTATATTTATCACAGCAGCGTGATCGTTATCATTTGGTATAACAGCCAAAAGAACATAGGTTTTCCTTCAGGATCTTTACAACGACCGGTCGACAGCCTTCGTCCAACGGATCATTGTGAATATTGTGATCTTCAGACCCCTTCAGGACCGGTATTTCGATTTTGAAGTTTGTTAAGTTTTTGATATTTGTGGCACGATCGCTCGCGCTGATTGATGCGAACAAAGATAAGATAAGTTGCAAAGAGTCGCGTTATTAGGTATCAAGGCCGCACTTGAATACGAAACACATTCATGTAAACTAATCAACTATAGAAAAGCGAAAAGCGCTGGTCTTAGGGGAGTAATTAATAACAATATAACGCCTACTTTTTTGATTAAGTTTCTGAGGGCCACTTGCACCATCCCACTTACTCGGAGTTAACCGGTTAAACCTGGAGTTACCATGGTTACCAGTACAATAAATTTGACAATGGGTTAACTAACGGTTTAACCGGTTAACCCAAATCTCTATTTAGTTACCACGTGATCCGATAACTATAAAAAAATCGTGGGTGATAATGGTTGTCTACGTAACATTCTAGAGAATCGCTAATTCATTTCATTCTATTTTTAATTTTGATTTGATAAGGGTTTATTTTTAAACTGCCATTTATGAATTTTAAATTGAGCCTAATCACTGTGTAAATAAGGCATAATTTAGATTAGCAAATGGTTCACATATAGCTTTATGACAAGTCACGCCCCTTGCATCATTTACCAATCGAAGAGACTAACATAATGCAAATGAAATTAAGACATCTTACATAGGAAATACGGTGTTCAATTCAATGACTAATTGACCTTTAATACCTACGTTTGACGACGCCTTGTTACCTACTTTAATTAAGTTTTTTTCCACAGTTACCAGTTTAAGACTTTCGGCCGAATTTTACCTTCCCATACAAATGGAGTTTCGTTCTCTTTTTAAAACTACGTGTTGGATTGTAATAAAACTTTGCACATGATATGAGGTATATCTATTTCTGTTATTAGTTATATAGCTCCAGTTTATAAAACAAATACTTTACTTGAAAATTTTTCAATTTAGACCAGTAGCCTTACCACGACTGCTTTAGCAGCGTCAAACTGACATTCGCTAACCCTTTAAAAATCTATAGAGTCTGTTCGGAAAGAGAAGAGTCGTTGAATGTATTGGGCCCCATACATTCCACGACTCGTCTCTTTCCGAACAGACTCTACACTCCTTTGTTGAAGAATCCCATACTGTAGTCCCACAAGAAAACCTCGGCATGAGCTCATTCCACAGCTGGAGCGTCTGCAGGAGGAAATTCCTCTTAAACCGCACAGTGCGTGACCATTTAGGTTCTAGGGTTCTTTAAATTGTTAATAAAAGAGTCTAGTGCCTCTACGTTTTGGCTTCAACTCCTCTTCTTAAACACGCCTCCTATCATTTGCATAATTGTCACGTCTATTTGTGTGCTCATATTAAGACCCCCCAGTTAATTAAGGACCGTATCGTTAATTATGGGTACAACTTTACTTAGCCGTTTTTTCTGGTATTATATTTTTATTTAAAAATTACACGTATAGTTTAATTAGTGCTTTAATAATAAGTAACATTTCGTCCTGGGAGATCACGTAAAGCATATGGTTTGGACAATATTTACCAAATCCTCCCTAGTAACTACAACGATTTTGGACAAATACTACAAGAAAATTTGCGGTTTGCGAACAAGACGAGATATTACACAAAGAAAATCGTACTATGTAAACAGCAATTACATATGATTCGTAAAGCGAAACATCTGGGCATAGTCTAGGTTGTTCAGCGACTTATTAAAAATACTTGTGTTTTGATTTTTAATATTCACTTTAAAGTTTATTCTAAAACACAATACATTGCTAATTTTCTTATGTTTAAAGCGTGACAAGCAACATCAATTAACCTAATCATTTATTTTAGTTGGAAAAAGTTTTGGATCTGTGCATGGTGGCCTTTTAGAGAATATGGCATGTTACTTACGACAACCCCGACTTTGGCATACAATATAACCATCATGGAGCGTTTCTATTGACCTGCTCTAGCCATGGTTCAACGCCATGAATGTTCGTTAGGCTTTGGATTTCGGTAGATTCTTTTAGCTGATTCCCTCATTTCGCTTGCGTCAGAAATTGACGGGAATCCAAAATGTTGCATAAAAAGTATTTTTCATGTAAAAATAAAAATTCACCACATTTATTTTGTGGATGTTCAATTGAGCAATCATGAAAAGGACACTTAGATGGCATATTTTGGCAGCATATTAACCTTTTGTTTCTTTAAATCGTACCAAGGAATCGGTGAAATAGTCTCAGATTAAGCTCGGTATTAAAATCATCATAAAGTCCCTAAAATAAAATACCTAAATACCTTCTTATATCAGATATGGCTTAAAAATATCCCCAGTTGATACCTTAAGAACATAGTAAAACAAAATAATACACATGTCAACAGTTAGACCAGGTTTTATCTGTATCCATAATAAACGATACGGTCCTTATTTCATTTTTATTTATACATATAGATAACTATAACTGTTCGTTAATTAACTCGTGAGAAACATGTGTGCTGGCCATGATAGGAGGAAAACCCTAATGAGTCATAGTGCTAAATATTAATTTCAAGGCATAGCGTAGGTAATGTTATACCTAGAATTTGTGATCATAATATTATTGTTTCCATTCGGTAAGGCCAGTGTGTAAAATTGTATTGTATCCTCTAGTCTTAGAGTCTAGAGTGAAACAAAACAAATTTATACGCGGCATCTTTACAGGCGGGATAATTATTTCAGTACTTGGACTCAAATAAGAAAAACGGGATATCTATGTATAGTCGGACGGTTTTAAAATGTCGGTACGGTATGCACTTGTGAGAGTAGGTACTACCTGACGATGAATGGCATTGTTATCTTTTGTTAAACCAAACCGTTAATTACCTGTGCAATATGAAATGCAATAACAACAAAAGATTCTAAACAGATAACATCTTTACCACTTGAAGGATAGAGTTAAATTACAATATCAAGTAGGTAATCGATATATAACCTTTTGGAAATTAAACATGAAACTTACATGCCTATTCGGATTTCGAGATAATCACAAGATCTTGAGACGATTTAGAGATCAACTAGAGAACTAGATGTGACTTGGATATCTAAGTGATAACTTGTCGAAATCGTTCAAGAGGACCTCCAGAATCGCGGAAACGTCAAATTTGACATATCTATCTTACAAATATCTTTAAATTATCCGTATCGTAACTTGTTGAAGTCTAGTAGAAATCTAATTCATTTTCCGAATCGAGCCGTTAGACAAACATCTGGGCGACCACGGCTCTAAATTCCAAAAGGTCCTATAGGTATCGAGTACCTGCTACTGTAATTCTAACTCTATTCTAAGCGGCAAAGTTGTTATCTGTATGGAATATTTTGTTATTATTGCTTTTAATTTTGCACACGTAATTAGCGGTTTGGTTTATCAAAAGCAAACAATCGGTATCCACTTGAGAGAATTGGCATTGTAACAATACCATTCATCGGCAGGTATTCTCTCAAGTGGATACCGACATTTTAAAACCGTACGACTCTACGAGAGTCGTATATTTTTATTGTATTAGGGTCCCTTCTGTGGACAAGAAGTGACGTTTTTCTAAAATGTGTTTGACCCACTTATACTTTTTCAATTTTCCTCACTGCCCTCTTTATTTCGATTAAACATCGCAATGCAAAGATGAATAAACTCATAACGCGGTTAAACAATAAAATTCCACTATTATCAAATGCGCAGTTGATCTGTACCAACAAAAGGTCGGTATGTCGGGTATTGTGATCAATAGATACGTAGATCTTGATATCCTAATTACCCGTGTTAGGTTAGGTTACACGTGTGGATGGTAGATATGAGTGTGTCTGATAATAAAATTTTGAACAAAGCGTTCTGGTAAGTTTACTTAATCTGATTTAAGGATTATTAATTAAAATAATTTATTGACCCAAAAAAATACATATGCTGTATGTACTTTCAGATCCACATCGCAGGCTTCGTTATTACACAGATAGCTCATCCACCTCAGGTTTCGTCAAAATGAAACGTACATTTTCACATATGTCATCCACAACACGCATCGTCAAATTTAAAAGGAAATTATGTATGTCTGTCTATGTATATATGTACTGTATTTCTATGTATATAATTATTAGAAGAAGAAGAAATACATTTATTTAACATCTTAATTGAGTATAAAAAATAACAAATACAACACAAATTACACAATTAGATGCTAAACAGGATCCCCACTCAGCACGATGCCACGGCTAGCCATGACGCTGATTTTCAGTGGGTACCTGACTTAAAACTAAGCTACTCGTACACCTAAACTAAAACTAAACAAGTGACAACACACACCTACTATTACCTACATTAAGGTAGGTAATAAAAGGGTAGAGATAGATAATAGGCACCTTCTGACGTCACTTATCATATCACCAAAACCCGGATCCGGATACTTTAGTGAAATTGCGATAATTATGATGGATTTCAGGAAGATTTCGCGATAGCCAATATTCGTGGCGTTTTCGACCAAAAGCTACCACATTGTCGGTTGTCGATAAGGTTGATTTCAAATGGAATCTATATGGAAATGGCGCCTTATTGACACCCGACAATAAGTACCCTTTTGGTTGAAAATTGCACATTTATCAATAAGGCCATAGGTTAATAATAAATGGCTAATCTTACAACGTCAGCGTCTGGTGACGTAGCAAAAATAGTTGCATTGCTTAAATGATTTTTAGTTTATTAGGCCAAATTATATTTATTTAATATAACATACTAATAACCATATTTTAAACTAAAATTTATCACTTCACCTAAATAATAGGTCGGGAAAAAGTTTTTTCGCAGGTGTGTTATAATTGAATTATATGACACCGTAAGATTGTGAAATCGTTAGTTTACAATTCAACATAGGTTAGTTTAGTTTACTGTTTAATCTTCCGTACCGTTAATTTATAATCTAACTCTGACCGGTGCTTTATTAACAATCCTTTTGGCAATCCAAACCACATGGGGATACGTCTTACTACGGAAATTGAGTAGAGTTAGACCAAGATAAGTCTGCAACGATTTCGATATTGTACTTACACTGCGTGTGCTATCGAAATTGTTGCAGACTTATCTTGGTCTAACTCTATCTATCAATATAATAATTCGAACGTACACTGACCTCAGAATGATATTTGAAAATTTTATATTAAACGAAAAAAAGGAAAAAATTACGCGTTTTTGACGTGATAACGTCTTATAAATCGATGAACACCAGTAGCATGCACGGAAAAGTGTCACGTTGTGGACAGATCTCCATGGTAACGTTGTGGACAAATCTCCATGGTAACGTTGTTCATCAATGTTTTCTTATGACGTTATCACGCTAAAGTATCGTCCGTAAACCGACTTTAGAGACAACCATATTTTTATTTAGGTTGCGGGTTCAAGTCCTGCCGGAAGCGTAAATTTTTCCATTTTTTCCTTTAATATAAAATCTGGAACGCTCGCAGACGTATCTGCATGTTTAAAAATTAGTTTAGAATGATATTTGAATTGTGTATTTCGCTCGCACTTCTCCACAAACCAATAAAAAAATTAAATAAACACATTAACTATAAAAAACCCAACCTAGGATACCGCTAGCAACGGGGCAAGGCCCAAGCTGCCGATGTGGTCAGGGCTGCAGAGAGAGGAACCGAGTACTATCCGCGCCGTGTCCAAGATCACCGCCTTCTGCATCTGCCCCTTGATCCAACCACCTAGCGAGAGTCTCTCAAGATGTTGGTCGAGACTCTTCGCTATTAGACTGTTCACTGAAACGACTATCGGGACAATGATCGTCGAATCAACATCACATCAGTCTAGGTACTTACTGGACTTGTCCTTCACGAGCTTCTCATCATGGGGTATGGTGATGTCAACGAGCACGGCCTCGATCTATTATCACAATGTCAGGCTTATTGGCTACAATAATCCTGTCAGGATAATAGATCCATCCCAATAGAGCGTGGCACGACCATTCTCGAGAATAGGCGCAGGTAGTACGGTACTTCGCGGTCCACAAGGCCGTATAGAAGAGCAAGTTGCTGGTGAAGTGGTGAATAATCCTGGCTATGAGATTATGTCTGTGCAAGTACTCGCCGTTAGCAAGATGAGAACAACCTGAAATGATATGCCTGAGTGACTCTCCGTCCTTCAGGATATATTTCCGTTAGTTGTTCGTCGTCATCACTTCGTCCGCCTTATTATTTATTATTGTTAATTATTGAACTTTACACTTTGTTGAGTATATAAAGTAGTCTGTAGTTCTTGAGGAAATCCTGAATGATTCACATCGCATCATGATAAACAACAGGTGCTTGAATAGGTGTTATATATTTGGTGTTCACATTTATCTTAAAGATAAGACCCTTCTTGGGATTTAATTTGTAATGTTTTACAGTGGTGAAAAATGTTGTCACTCGATAGCAAAGTTTGTTTAACCCTTATATATATTTTTAACTTTATTGCACAGTAAAAATTGTGCAAAAGGCGAACTTAATGCCAGAAGGCATTCTCTACCAGTTAACCCTCGGGCCAAACAGAGAACAAGTCGTAATAGGTGCAAGAAAAAATAAAAGTACGAAAATTTTAATATTAAGCATAAATTTTATGTTGAACAACATACTATTTCAAAGGATCTATATCTGAATGGGTCCATATTGGGTTGCATAAAAGTTTAGGTCATATCTTTGATGCGCATAACAACTTGTATCATAATCATCATTGCGCATACAAATGAAAAGTCATATTATATTGTGTTATACATTTTTAGCCATAATATTTGATGACATACTCAGCAGTTGTCATATATTTTTTGTGCATATAGGTTTTGATTATAATGAATTAAATGTCATACCAGCTAAAAGCATATTTATCAATACTTATAATGTTTTTACGTATAACGTTTTGTAGCATAATAATTTTCAACCATAATGGTTTACATAAATAATTTAAGAAACTAATTTTAGCCTGTCAACAACTCCTCAAAAAAACCTTTTCCCTAATCTACGTCCAATCACTTAAATAACCGGAGCCCCGCTCACGCGGGGCTCCTATTTCTGCGTAGTTTGCCCTTCGGGCATCTGAAGAAACCTAACGAACCTAACCTCCCTATTATGATTAGTTTCTTTTATAAAACCGTTTCTCCTACTGGAGGGGGCTCCTCTCCTTCGATCTCCTCTTTTATACGGTCTTTGTGTGGTTATGATTATGACATTTATGACTAAAGTAATATAAATTTGCTTCATAGGTTGCTCACAACCATACATATTTATTATTCATGCTTTGTAACATTTATGAAAATAACATATTATGATCACTAATTATATGACTTAATTTTTTATGTCTATATTAATACTATGCACTGCAATACTTAGAACGAAAAACAATTATGGATATCAAGTAGATGACTGAAAATTTTATGCGAATTAAATTGATGACTATAAAAATTATGACATAACTCATTTATGACAAAAACCCAGTTATGCTCAGAAATAATTCTGACTAAAGATTTTTATGACTTACAATTTTATGCATAGAGTGTTATGACAATTAAAAATATGACAAAAGTTGTTATACGACCAGAGGGAGTCCCGTTTTTCCCTAATGGCACTTTCCGTATTGAGTATTTATCCTAATGTTATGTAGCATAATTCTTTTTTTGCCTAATTATTGTTAGGCCGAAAAATTATATATCCTATCCATCATGTTACCTAATTTTAATTAGCCTATCGTTACTTGACCTAACACTCGTATGCCCTACTTTTGATTTTCCTATTATGGAATGGCCGATTTTTTTGTTCCAACCTAACCTAACCCACTTTTATGACAGCAGTTCGTTTTTGCAAGTATCGTAGTTCTAAACTAACCTATTTTTAACAGCAGTTCGTTTTTACAATGGTCGCAGTTTTAACCTAACCTAACCCACTTTTATCGCAGCAGTTCGTTTTTGCGAGGATCACAGTTCTAACCTAACCTAACCCACTTTTGTGGCAGCAGTTCGTTTTTGCAAGGATCGTAGTTCTAACCTAACCTATTTTTAACAGCAGTTAGTTTTTACAATGGTCGCAGTTCTAACCTAACCTAACCCACTTTTATGGCAGCAGTTCGTTTTTGCGAGGATCTCAGTTCTAACCTAACCTAACCCACTTTTGTGGCAACAGTTCGTTTTTGCAAGGATCGCAGTTCTAACCTAACCTAACCCACTTTTGTGGCAGCAGTTCGTTTTTGCAAGGATCGTAGTTCTAACCTAACCTAGTTTTAACAGCAGTTCGTTTTTACAATGGTCGCAGTTCTAACCTAACCTAACCCACTTTTGTGGCAGCAGTTCGTTACCATTCATTATGGAAAGTAATGGTTATGATAATTGATCAATAGGAAAAGTAACTGTTATGACAATTGATCATTAGGGCAATAGCCATTAGGTCAAAACAGTTAGAGCATGTTATTTTATGCCAAACATTGTTAAGGATTTCGAAGAATATGGTAAAAACATTAGGGATCTTGATAGTTATGGTACAAATGCTTAGGACAAATGAGTCTTAGGCTAACCATTACATTATGGAAAATAATCGTTATGACAATCGATCGTTAGGGCATGTGCCCATTAGGACAAACCAGTTAGGGCAAGTGACTTTAGGACAAACGTTGTTAGGGATTCAGAAGGACACCCTATTTCAAATATACGTAATTACATACTGCTATAATATACTTACTTATACATACATAAAATACTTATATACATATGTGTACATATAATACAATATATACAAAAAGTTTTCAAAGTATCAAGGTCTCGGCCCCCAATACCATTTTGTGGCATTCGGTGTCGAGACACTGGGGCCGTGGGGTCCAAGCGCTCATGTTCTTTTTAAAGAACTGTCGAAAAAGCTGGCCGATACCACCGGTGACCAGAGATCTGGCAGCTTTCTCTCGCAACGCATTAGTATTGCCATTCAGCGAGGGAATGCTGCCAGCATCTTTGGCACAATGCCGCGGGGGCCTTTTTTAGATTTACTTTAATTTAGATTAGTTTAGTTTTTAATTTTAGGTAGTTTTAAATTTTAGTTTTTAAATTTAGTTTTTAATCTTTTTATGTTACTCATTATACTGTAATTAAATTTTATAATTAGTATTTTATACAATCGTGAAATATATATAAATAAATACCTGCTTTCAGATTTTTATGAGACTTACTTAGCTAAGAGACTTTTCTAAAAGATGTCTGCGCAACTTGATTTTAAACAGAGTTTTGGTCTGACTTTGCCTTATCTCGAGAGGGAGGGAATTCCAAAGACGAATCGCATGCATGGTGAAGGAGTTGGTCATGGATCCGGAGCGATACAATGGAACTGACATAGTTAGTTTTCGTGAGGAACGTAGCTCACGGCCTGGCTGTGCGGTAACAAACTGGATTTTAGACCGCAGGTACTCCGGTATCCGGTACCATTGCATCGCTCAAGATTCTACTTTTCGTAGCACTCGCTAAGCTCGTGGTTACATTTTGGAATATTTCGCTTGCTCGGGTATCATAGCACCAGAGTTAAACAAACTTTGCTATCGAGTGAAACACATTTTTCACTTTCAATAAAATCCAATGTTTGGTCCATCGTTTGCCAAATTAAAATGGCGGATAAGTGGGGTAGTTTTCTATCTTTTCACGCCCTTTAAAAATTTTTTGGGCCCACGAGTTTTTTTTTTTGTTGTTTTTGAAAAATCTTCAGGCCTGACTTGTTTAAACTTAAATTTAAAAAAGTAAGTGGTAGAGATGCAACGTTTATTGCGTCGTGATGTCTAACGTTAAACGGTTTTATCAAAGTCAAAATTACTGACATTTATCCTCTAGTTTTTTTTGTTATTTACACTCAAATGTTTTACAACATGTAAAAATTTACACCAAAGTCAAGTTTGATTTTCAATTAAAAAAAACAAAAAGAGACCACGTTCTTGAAATTACTTTACGAAATTCTGTGTTCTGTCCTCTTTCTAATGATGTACAATAATCCCAAAAAAACTTTCATGAACTTCATTTTTTGCCGATGTTTTGTAACGGACGCAACAGGCAAAAATTATCAATGCCTAAACATTGACGCTGTAATCTCCTTTGAAATCCCCTTTGCCTATCCACACGCGGGTTTTTTTCAGCGATGAGGTTTGCTGGTTGAAGGTTTAAAACTTATCTTTCTTAAATTTTGTTGAAGGTGCTATCTCCCTCTTACATAGCACAAAAGCTGGTAGGTTCCGATTTCGCGTCGCATCCATAGTTAATTTATGTTTGGTTATTGTAATTAAATGTGAACGCGCCTTATTAGTGTGAGACCGTTTTAAAAAAATAAAACTTAGGCGCGAAACTCGGGAAATGTGACCGATGTCGGAACTTAAAAAGCCATAAAAAAAACAGAAGGCATAAAACTGAACTTTTGTTAGTGCTTTTATTAATCTCTGTTTTGTTGAGTTTTGATCATTTGTAAATGGCTACTTTTTCGAATGAAGAATACGCAGACATGTTAATGGCTTATGGTAAAGCCGATGGTGTTGCACGAGCAGCGCAAAGAATCTACCAGGAACGATTCCCTAATAGACGCTTACCAACCCTCCACACGTTTCAAAACACTTAAAAAAACCAAAAAGAATTTAAAGGGCGTGAAAAGATAGAAAACTACCCCACTTATCCGCCATTTTAATTTGGCAAACGATGGACTAAACAACCTGTATAAGTATATCCGTATTTTTGTAATTTCAAAAGATGTAGCATGCAACTTAGGGTCACATGCACCATTCACTAACCCGGGGTTAACCGGTTAAACCTGGAGTTACCACGGTTACCAGTACAATGTGACACTGGGTTAACGGTTTAACCGGTTAACCCCGGATCAGTGGGATGGTGCAAGCGGCGCTTAGTGACCTATATTCGTAAAAGCCTCATAATACTGTGTTACTATGCAAATTTTTATACTTAATATCCATCAAATATCAAGTGTGCGGTCAAGCGTAACGGTCAATCATGACCTCTGTGATAAATATTGTTCATATCATCAAGCCATGGCCATTGCCGCACAATTCCATGCGTGTTAACTATCCCCCTAAGGCCCAAGATCCTACCTATTGTACTTCTATAGTTCGCTGAAATTTAAACCCTATTCAATTGGAACAGAGTTGTATTTTCTTTGTTTCGTTAAATTTTCAAACAAATAAAAATCAACCCTATTCCCTGCACCATAGGTTCAAATTTCATTGGCTAATTTTGGGTTTCGCATTTGTATGGGTGGGAGGGAATATCATTTCCGAACTTAATTAACCTTTTGCCCCTCCATCATTACCGTGTGTGATTTAAGAGGCTGTCAATGCCTAAAACGCGCACACTGTCTATTTATACTCGTATCGGAGTAAATGAGATAAAGTTAGACCAAGATAATTCTGCAACGATTTTGATAGCACACGCAGTGCAAGTGTTATTTATACGTCATTATTAGATATATCGAATACCGATGGTCTCAAAGGCGGTGGGCGCGTGGGGGTAGTACGATAATGTATTACTTCACAGCTAAACCAGTATGCTACCATGCTACCAGTGCATGAAATAAACATTCGGACTCGTTAACCATACTAGTGCCTACTATACTTCAGTAGTAAATGTTTAAAAGAACTAATTGCTATTTTTAACTCAAGGGAGCGATATGAAAGTAAAAAGAAACCGTTTAAATCTTTATTCAAGTCAAACTAGGCCGGCTCCAACCCTACATATCTGACCTGAAAAGATTTAGCCCTATATGGGACCGGCAACAAACTCAGAGGGACAAATCTTTTCAAAACAAGTTAAAACAACACATAACACATCATTTCTTTATTTCACAAAAGTAAGCTTCTAATGAAACATAAGAAATCAAAATAACACTTGAAATAAAACACTTAGCTAAATGGTTAAAGAACGCGGGATTCTATAAGCTATCAGAATAATCCTTTAGGTATAAACCTTCAAGAACGTAGCGAGTTAGGCACGAGGTTGGCTAACGAGTACGTCCGATCTCTAGCGCGGTCCGATCAAGAAGAACTACCAGCGGCGGAGCCTCTCTGCTGCCGCCTCAAAGTCAAGTTGGCAAACCTGCTCGACCAGTCTACCAACATACCGACAAAAATGCCAACTCGTGCCTACGCTCACTCGAGAGAAACCTCTCGACGTTCCAAAGCCTTCTACCTGTCATCTCAGTTCAACAACACGCCAATAGATGGCGTTACTCTCTACGCAACTTTATTTCAACAATGCGCCAATAGACGGAGTTACACAACTTTACTTATTTTGTTATAACCAAATAATACGTAGCTCAACATTGCTAATCGATTTTATACAGGCGTCTAAAATAATGAACTATAACGCTGCAATACGTCTTTCTGGTGTCAGGGTCCGACAGATAGAAGTTTGACGTTTAAAATAACACTTGCACTGCGTTTGCTATTTAAATCGGTGCAGACTTGTCTTGGGCTAACTCTAACACTGTCGCATGTTGCTGGGCCTGATGGGCAAGGGAATAATAAGAAAACTATTGATATAAAAAACCGGGCAAGTGCGAGTCGGACTCGCGCACGAAGGGTTCCGTACCATAATGCAAAAAAAAAAACAAAAAAAAAGCAAAAAAAAATACGGTCACCCATCCAAGTACTGACCACTCCCGACGTTGCTTAACTTTGGTCAAAAATCACGTTTGTTGTATGGGAGCCCCATTTAAATCTTTATTTTATTCTGTTTTTAGTATTTGTTGTTATAGCGGCAACAGAAATACATCATCTGTGAAAATTTCAACTGTCTAGCTATCACGGTTCGTGAGATACAGCCTGGTGACAGACGGACGGACGGACGGACGGACGGACAGCGAAGTCTTAGTAATAGGGTCCCGTTTTACCCTTTGGGTACGGAACCCTAAAAAGGGGATTATTTGTGTAATATTACTCGTTAGCGGTTTAGGTATAAATGTTTTGAAATTGTGATTTTAATTGCAGACCCATTGGTAAAAAAAAAAGACAGAACCGTTTAATGGTGATTTTAATACCAATCTTTGCAATTATCTTCTATCGAGCCGATCTCGTTCAATCATGTATCGAGTAGGTACGGCCACGGTCTTTGAAATATAATGAATATTAACATATATTTTTTTGCTAATCCGTCCCGAAATATGAGCTCCACGTAGCGATAATAATATTCACGATTCACGATATGCCTAGGAATTTCATGATCTACCTGATTTTACGATCGGCCACCAACATATATTTCTTCATTGATCCCTATCCGTTTACGTGACTGTTATCATAATGTCTGCCGTATATTATCTTTTCAATGTCTAGACTCATATCCACCATGTATCCAAGGCTCATTTTCCTCGTGTTACCGATATGATAAGACGTCGGGTGAGAATACGTTTGTGCCATACGCCACTTACATTGGTTTGCAGGAGAGCGAAAAGAAGGAAAATAAAATATTTTGCGTAAAGTTCTACATTTAGGAAATATTGAACTTATTTATCATTTAGGCACATATGTTTACTATTTATAGTACAATACAAATATTATAAATATAAATCATAAATCATAAATTATTTATATAATTATTTATAATTATTTTATTAATATAGTGGTAATCATATAATAAAAGCATTTTTAGTATTGCCATATCCGTTTTTGATGAGTAAATGTTAAACGTACGATGTATGATATGGCACAAACGTTTTGGATATGTCACACTTTTGTGATAATTTTCTGTTAAAAGAGTGTAATTATCCTATAGCAAAATGCGGATATGGCACAACATTTTTCAAAAATAGTTTTTTTCCAAAAACCGATTACTGTACATTATAGCATATTTTTTGCTATTTTAGGAATCATTAAAAAACGATTTTGCCAAAAATGGATAGGTATGGCACAAACGTATTCTCAACCGACGAAGAGTTTGAATTTGTAAAGCGCCCTCCACACTCATGCGCGAATCAGTGTGGCGTCGATTTCGCAGATTGTTCACTCCTTCGCGCCTTGTTCCCCGTTTTTGTCGGTTTTCTGGCCCGAGTCAAAGGAGGCGCGAAGCGCGAACTTGAAAGTCTCCACATTAAACACTATTTTGGCTCATCTGTGGCAATATTAAATATTTGTTATATTATATTAAGCGGCTATATTTTACAACAAAACAAAATGGAAAAATCGCACATAGCAATAACATTGCTGCCGTAGCTAACTCACCGTTACATTCGATCAGCTGATGATTTGCCGCCATCTTGTGGCGAAAGTCCATAGGGGCCCACTGATTAACAGTCCGCCGGATGGTATCTGCCTGTCAGTTGTTCGGAACTGTCAACTTTTTGTTCTAACTGACAGGCCGATTCTGTCCGGCGGACTTACGGAGTGCTCCCGGTACCGGTTTTCTATACAAACACAGTACCGGAACCGGGAATTCCCGGTTCTCGCCATACAAACTCAATACCGGGAGCATTCCCTAGGCGGACTGTTAATCAGTGGGCCCCTTAAGGTGACAGTCCATTTCCAACGACAGCAGCACTACCACTCATTTTACTATGGAAATTGACAATAACACCGACGCGTTCAGTACCATGGTATAATAATATACTCCGCCTGGTACTCCATTCCCGTCTTTTTTAGGTCACCTAACTGACACGGGCTTACGTCATCATGCTACAGCGCTATATGATAATATGCGATAGCGCTATATATAGCGGCCATGTTGTTGTGACGTAGCCCCGTGTCACTCTGGGAATGGAAGACCATGTTTTATTAGACTATGTTCAGTACTAGTTGTGCAGCTGCGGTCAGAAATGGATTGTTACCCTTAATCGCCGTGAAGCTCGGAGAGTGTGGAGTCATACGTCAACATCGCCACAATGCTTTCTCCGCGATGTCGCGCCGCAGTCTGCAGGGGGCTTAATACGAGGATTTGGAGCATTTTCGCGGATATTTCATACAATCGCAATAGAACAAAGTTCGAAATTCTATCTTAGTTAAGAATTTGCTTTAATTTTAATAACAAATCTTCCGTGAGACACAGACTTATTAAATATATTAAGAACGGGTCACTCACGTATTTTAAGTCGAAAAACGCTCGAAATGTTTCACTCAACATCATGTGTCGAGCGTTTTTCGATATAACTACGTGAGTGACCCGCTCTTAATATACCTACATATTTAATTTGCTTTTCCCCTCACTAGCTCGGAAAGCCGTCTTTTATCCTTTAAAACAAGCGGGTATAAACGCATTTTATCCACTAGTGGGGAAAGTAATTTGACCTTGGAGCGTGTTTAAGTAGCTTTTGACAGATAACAAAACGTAAAACGCTCATAGTAATGGTTCGTTCGATATTAATTATCATTAAATAAATAATTTGAGAATTTAATAAAAAATACCAAATTTATCTTTATTTAATGATTTTAAGTCATAAACCTTAAAATTCCATATTTTATAATGATGTTGAATATAATTCTGAACGCACAAGTTGAGTCTATGCAATTTCAAAACGCATCGTCAGAAATGTCAACAAAAATTTTACTTTAAAACTTTTCTCACCGACTCCGACTCACGTAAAAATACACAACTTCCAGAGTTCTCTTTTATAATATCGTAAAAAAATGAGTGATTCCTGTGATGAAGATGATCTTTTAACGCCTGTGGAGCTTGCTATATATGCACTTTCCTCGCTATAGTGAGGTGAAAAGTTTTGTTACATACGGGTGCAAATGTATTTTTTAATACAGTTGCTCAAAACGTGCTACTTTACGTAGCTGTTGAGCGTTCGCAAAGTTGTTTTTTGCGAACTAGTGCTTTTTACTTTTCCAGCTTTTTTAAATTTAATTCTGACCGTATTCGATACGTCCACACCAAAGAGTTTGGATGTCCAAAAACTTTATGTACCTATTTTCATTTTGCCAAGTATTGTTACACGATATAATTAAAGTAAATATTTATTTGTTATTATATAAAATAAAACGTTATAAAATACGATATTTCACTAAAAATACTTTTTTATTATTTGGCTGAATGGAACTATCATTGCCACGTTGGCTGTCCTTAACAGAAAAAATGAAAAATTAAAAAGTTAAAACGCGCCCGCCATTTTCACTTGAAATTTAGTTGTATCAAAATAATTATCTTAAATTGCAACTGTAAGAGTGTTTTTGTATTAAATGAGATAATGTGATTAATTTAGTCAGTGTAAATCAACGCTGAACGTAGTTTATAGTAGAGATGCCCCGAATAGTGAATTTGGCCGAATACCGAATACCGAATATTCGGCTTCTCTCTCGGCCGAATACCGAATATTCGGCATGACATGCGAACACTTTGAGTCACAATTATTATAAAAACTGTTTGCCAAAAAAGCACAGCGTTTGCTAAGATATATTTTTATGTTGAACAGAATTAATGAATGTAGTTAGAGTCAATCAAATCAGACCCATGATAAAAATAAAATATTTTGTAATCAACAAATGCTCAAAAACTTCGTATTTAACTACTTTCCAAGAATACATTTTAAATATTAAATATACCTAGTTTTTGGTTATTTTTTTGTGTAATTTTTCTTTTTATGTAGGGGCAACAGATATTCGGTATTCGACGGAATAGTAGGCAACATTCGGCCGAATACCGAATATTCGTGGCATCTCTAGTTTATAGTGCTGAATAATAATATATGATATACAATAGCATACAAGTTCAAGGGAAAATTCGTAAATGTAAGTGTAATACTCATGAGTATTTATATTACCAATATTTGTATTATTGTGATTGTTTCGCAAATGTATAACGTCGTTCAATGTACGTGTGTAAGTGTTATTATTTACTTGTCCCGTGTCTTTAAAGACATCTCGGGACTCGTAAATAATAACATACTTTCCACAGTTGTGTTGAATTGTACTATTACTTCTCGTGTTTCAATTCCACACTCACAGGTAAAATACAACTTTGCACCCAACACACATAACAAATAACTATTAAGTTTTTTGGTTGGGACTGAAAATCAGCGGTGATCGCTTAGTCTCATCCCTTTTACTACACAAATATTTGATAGGTATCATAAGTCGTTACAGTACATTAGGTGCTACATTATGTTACTACTGCTGTAATAGGCACATTACGTTACTACGTCGAAAATGTGAAGGGCCTTACTGTAAAACGTTGTACGTACTATACACGTGCGACCTATTCGCATTATACTCGCGATATACCCGTGTCGATTTAAAACACTCCCTTTTATTACAAGCTTTTATTTACTTTCACCTGTCCCGTTGTCTGTCGGTCTGTAATTAAATCTTGCAAGTTAAATTTGATCCACTTTCCGGTTTCCGATTTGTACCATCGAGCTGATCTGATGATGGAGACAGGAGGTGGCCATAGGAACTCTGATGAAACAACGCAACCTAATTGTGTTACGGGTTTTTAGAATGTGTCTCATTGAGTATTAGTTGTCTGTCGTAAGAAAAGTACAGTCAGCGTAAAAAAAAAATGAAAAATGAAAAAAAAAAAATAATGAAATTTTTGCCTAAAACTTATTTAAATCTCTAGAACAGTCCTAAAATTTGGTACCTCTTAATTTCTATTTAATAGAAAGCCGTATTTAATTAATTTATTTAAACATTATTGTAAAATACATGAAAGTAAAAATTGTGGACTTAATGACAGAAAGTATACAATACATAGGTAATACTTTACCAATCTACCAAGGGCTAAACCAAAGATTAAGGACTGGTGCATTTTAATACAAAACTATACATTATAATCATGATACCTACGTAAGTATGTAATACTCGTATATGTATACAGAGTATATAAATATACATACATAGGTACATAATTATAAACCTATTGAGGAACATCATGAAGACGAACCTTGAACCTTGTCAAACAAACATGCGCAACATGCGCTTGAAAGTGAATTTATTCTGAGCCTGCCTAATGGAGAGAGGAAGCATTCCACAGCCGGATTGCCTGGACAGTGGAGAAAAGCCCATTTTGCTCATTATATAAAAAACCCGGTATACAAAGATCTAAATCTCAATAAGCCCCAATTCTTACATCAGGAAACAATCGCCCACCACCTTCCTTATCTTTATCACTAGAAGAGCACGCGCCGAATAGGTGTACGATAACAAACAAATAACCAGCCAGTATAACGAGACCTCTATACAACCAACGGTTACACGTAATCACAGCTCTTATCTGTACTGGTTGTTACAGATAGCAGTTGGAACACTACTCCCGGTTATATCATTAATACCCCGGCTTTACTTTATAGCCGCCAAACGGTACTAAAACGCGGGATCGAACGAACCGGAGATTGGTTTGCAAAAGTTCCATTGACTTTTAAAAGAGAAAAATTAGTGAGAATTAGTGAAAATGGTGGCGTTAGTGTTTTGTCTTTTGGTGAGTTTATTTTGTTTTGTGATCGATTGTTGAACTTATTGTTTGGTTTTTGCTTTTATTTAAAATAAAGTGCGGATGTTAAGAGATAGTTTATGATGCAAAATTCGCGTGCAAAAAGCTAGTTTTTGAGCGTTCATAAAAAAAGTTTGAACACAATTAAGGCTTTCATACAATTTTCAGTTGTTTCTTATTGTTTTACTAAGTTTTAACTGAAATGCTATTTTTGATATGTTTGAATTGATGCATATAATAATCTTTTCACCACACCGGCTCGGAAAGGCTCTCTTTGTACTTCAAAAAACTGATAAGAAACTTGCATTTTATCCACCTGTGAGGCAAAGTAATCTGATGCAAATTTTGAGTTGTTTGCTCATGTTGGCTGATAGAATAAACTTTTAAATTGTGGTTTTTAATGATAAATATTTAATAGCGTTCATTTGGATTTGATTTTTTTGGTATTTCATAGTTAGTATTTTCCTCGCGTTGGTATGGTGAAAAATTTTGTGTTTCACTCGGAGGAAAAGTTTGTTTAACTCTCGTGCCTTGAAACCCTCGCAATGCTTAAGATTCCCTCGTGGTTCAATTTTGGAATCTTTCGCTTGCTCGGGTATCAATATTAGAACGAGCGGTTAAACAACAACTTTGCCCCCTTGTAAAACAAATAACTATTAATCATTTGTAAAATGATTTTCGTTCGTCTCGTTTGATTTCTAGAATAACTATTAAATATACCTCAGTCAATAAGTCAATTCTAGGCATATTTTTCCAACTAAATTCAAACAGACTTATATCGACCGGGATATGGACCGTGATTACCTTTTGTATTGTTTTCGAGCTCACGATCGATATAAGTATAATAGTGAAACTAACCGCGAATCATTCAAAACTGTTAAATCCAAACAGTTTAATACTTATATATGGGCATAGTTAAACAAAATCTAACGAGAAATGATAAGGGCGTAATAAAATAACTGCAAGTATTTGAAAACGAGGACAAAACCTACATTTAATTTGGCACAACATACGCATCACGGCACGGCACGGCATACGTAGCACGGGCATAGTACCTAAGTTTAAGAGTCCCCAGCAAGCTCAGTTTTCCATAAAAACGTAGTACTTAAAACGTTGTACTTACGTACAATAGGAGTATATATCTATATCTAGCTTCAGATATCATAGTTAAAAAAATACAGCGAATCGAAGTTTTTCATACTAAACTTGTTTTTGTTCTAATTCGTTTGTTTTATAAACTGGAGCAATATAAACTAATTACAGGACAATTCTGTTTATAGTACGGCAGCTCTCATAGGTAAGATACTACGGGATTTCCCATCAAACTATGAGACTGTTGGCTTGGCGGATGCCAAGAACGCCTGGTCTATTGCCTGCCCGGGCAAAGAATTTCCCGAGAATCGGGAATCACAGAGGGCCTGGGATGACGTCCAGTCCAAAATTATATACGACGACCTTCTTAGCCGCAGCACTGGTTCAAAATCAGACTCTTGGCGGTGGGGACCAAAGAGGCCGGGGTCTGGTTGCACGCTTTTCCTTCGGTGCACACCGGTACCTTTTTGGAACCTAACACCATGCGCGTGGCAACCTGTTTGCGGCTGGATGTCTGTGTTTGTACTCCTCATCGGTGCCCTTGTGGTGCTGATGTTGATGTTCGCAGCCACCACGGACTCTCGTGCCAAAAACGTGCTGGGCGTTTTTCCAGGCACTCGTCCCTTAACGACATCTTGCGACGCGCGCTCGCCAGCGCTAACGTGCCAGCTTTGCTGGAGCCCTCCGGCGTCCTCAGGGACGATGGTAAGAGGCCGGACGGCATGTCATTGATTCCATGGGAGATGGAGCGGGTGTTGGTGTGGGACGCTACATGCGTCGATACACTGGCCCCGTCCCATCTTCATGGCACCTCCGTCTCACCTCTCATCTACATCTCAGTGCAGCTGCAGATGCGGCTGAGCGAAGGAAAAGGACTAAGTACAGCCGTATCGGCCAAGAATATAGTTTTACCGCTTTTGGTGTGGAAACACTCGGCCCGTGGGGTCCCATAGTGCCCTGAAATTTTTGGGGACCGTAGGGCTGGCAGCTTCCTCGCACAGCGCATTAAGCATTGCAATTCAGTGAGGTAATGCTGCCAGCGTCTACGGAACCTTGCCGAGGGGCAGTTTTTTATTGTAGTCTAGGTTTTATTTTTATTAATTTAGTATAATTTTAGTTTATAAGTTTTTATACAACATTTATATTTATTTAATGAATAATAATACATTTTAATATTGTACGTTAGTGTAGTAATAAAGAATTTGATTACTGGACTAGATATACATCATGCCATTGAATGTGCAAAGTTTCATTACAATCCAATACGTAGTTTTAAAATGAGAACGAAACTCCATTTCTATGGGAAGGTGAAATTCGGCCAAGCTTGCTTGGGGACTCTTAAGTTCGGATTTAAAGAAGACCTAGTTCGGCCCAGGCCGAGGCGTCCGACATGTCATTTTCTATGACGGCTGATCGGTGATCACGTGGTGCTTTCCATAGAAAACGAAGCGCCGGAAGCTCCGGCCCGGCCCCGGCCCAGTCTAGCGTGAGTCATCCTTTAAAGTATCCCTGTCAAAAACTTCAAATTACTTAATATAAATTAGCTTAAGATGATTCTTGTAACTGGTGTGCTTTTTGCTAGGCCTACGCAGTTATTTGAATAAAGAATATTTTCAGTTCGTGGCATAGACTAGGAATCCTCTAGACGGAGTTTAGAGCAATTATTTCATGAAACTGATGCTGCCAAAAATACGGGGGTGCGGGGGACGAGGTGAGCGAGGTCCCGTGCCGTGATTGCTCCGTTCAAAGACACGGACGTCACACAAAGACACTTTCGACTCGAAAATGGAGTAAAACTATCGTATTTGTGGCAGGGGTAGAGCTATAAGCTACTATGCTCAGTCTGGAGGATGTCTTGTCCGTGGTTCACGGTTACACACCAGTAGCAAATTTAAAATAACTGTTTGGGTGTTAAGCTATAATCTCAAGACCGAGAGCTAAGTTATATCCTGCGATACATCTGGCTTAACCAAACGTTGTTTACAATTTATAATTATCTATTATGGATCACACTGTCTTCCCAGCGATACCCGGGCCCATCCACAGGACGGCTACCAGTCGTCCCAAGAACGCCCTCTTGACAGCCCGATCCTCTCCCATTCTGAGTAGGTGACCGAACCAGCGTAATGCGCAGGATCGGGACAGGTGGCACGCTCTCGTTTCGAAGGCCAAGATTCTTTTTGGACCACTGAGCCAAAATAAATGGTCCTGGGTCATCATCATTAGCCTTCGAGTCTATTATAGACTATACAAACAGTGTTAGGTAGGGACACTACGTATTTCGTGGCTGTGTAAGCCAATGCGGGAGCGGAAAACACGACCACAAGCCTGGCAGGTGTAATGTGCCCGTGATGAATAAATATGTCATATATCACGTTTTATTGTATGCTTGACTTGTTAGCGTCTTTCTTGCGGACATCGCATTAAAGGCTATAATTTTCAATCAGAAATGTATTTAAAAAATTAGCCTTCATAGCGCAAGGGCTCAAAGTCAGGAAGGAATTGTCATCTGAAGAGACGTACTTAAATCTTATTGTTGCTGAGCCACGTAGCGTCAATATTTACTTCATAGACCAGCAGCTCAATGAACGATGGATTCTCATGCTGACAATAAATAATTGTCAGCATGGTGATATAAAGCCGAGTTGTCCCATTAGAAGATGACTTAAAAAATATCCATAACACACAAATAAATGCCCGTACTAGGGATTCAAAGCCTCCCTGCTTTGTAGGCAGGATCACTGCCGACTACAGGCTAATAGGACGCCAAGAATAGAGAACCAATTTGCAATAGTCTAGTATACGTGCAAAGTCTATCAACATATAATAATATGCTCTACTATCTCACTAATTGCTATTAATTATAAATAAACGGAGAAAGCCAATTAATAAAGGTGTTGCAATAACCTTGTTTACTGCGTTCTTGTAAACAGGTTACACATTTGTATCGGTGCAAAAATAGGTAGTTTATCTTAAATATGAACTTACTATCGTACATATGCCTATAAACTTACCTGAGTTATTACCATGAATGATCATATTTTTAACGATGGTTCGTGTTTTTAAAAGTAGGCAGAGGTGAAGGTAGGGGGGAGGAGTAGGTAGGTAAGTGGTGTGAATCCAGGAAATTAGAAAAAAAAAACAAAATAAGTACGAAACTTGTGACGGAAGATTTGGTCGTTGTGCGGGACCTTTCATCTTAGGATTTCGACTCAGCCCCTTCTTAAAAACTTTTGGTCTACATAGTAGACAACTTAGATAATTAGGTCTTTAATTAATATCGATTATTTATAGAAGTCTTATCTCACCCATCGATTATATTCTAATAAATTTAATTGCTATTTGGTCGGAAAGATAAGAACAGTCAGTGGTAGATTAAAACTTCCGGCGTCCCTACTATGTTATTAATAATAACTTATTATGATAGAAACACGAATAAGTCCGTAGGACAAGGCCACATATATTTATCTCTTCACCTTACACGAGTTTTACTTATCTTACTCAATTAAAAATTACTTATCTTACTTACAGGCCAATTCGAGTTTTAGGTAGGTGCCTATTCGATCTGTTTCCGTTATGGTACCTACTGGGCCGCGTAGCCAACATGCCAATATCTTACGCTCCGTAGCGATCGAAACGCAACTGCCACTGTCGCACTAATATGGAATAGTTGTGCATTAATGCCATGATTTGCAGTATCGTAATAGATAACAGACTAGACGGATGTAAGATAAAAATCGCCAAGTGCGAGTTGGATTCGCGCGCCGAATGTTCCATGAACCCGACTTCTGAATCTCTTTTTAACGACTTTTTTTAATACCATATCGGTGGTAAACAAGCATACGGCCCGCCCGATAGTAGCTAGAAGATAGCAGTCACCGTAGCCTATGGACGCCTGCAACTCCAGAGGTGTTACATCGGGACCTAGTTTCGATTTTGTTTCGATACGACCTTGAAGATCCGTCACGCTGATGGATGCGAGATGGAGTGAAAGTCGTGCCTTAAGGTGGGATCAGACGGTTTACTCGAATGAATGTTCACTTGAGTGAATGATTCATTTTTCTTTCTGCTGCTGCTAAGATTATTCACTTTTCATTTTCTTTCACTATGGCGTCGAATGATGGTGTGCGTCTTGGATATTTTTTTATTTGTGATAAAGAAAACGTCGACGGTGGTAGGTGCGAGCTTCGAGTACATTGGGGAAACTAGCCATTGAAGATCCTGAATTTTATCGCAATTTTGCAGTTTTTTGCTCTGCTATACTTTTTCCAGTTTTATCCTCTCCATGATATATTGCGACCAAGATGATTAGCGATCTTGAATGACATGACAACTAGAAACTGGGTCAAACCCTATCTATTTATAAGTAATTATTTATTCAATAAGCGTAGATAGGTATTATATTTTATTGATATAGATGATAATCTCAGGAATTAGGGCACATTGTTATTGATGTTAAAGGTCGCGTCTTAATCAATCAATATTGATGTAAACGCATAGATTTAACCAGGTTAATCTGTTGAAAGAGTAAATAGAAGTATCGTTGGATAAAATAATAGAATATCGTTGAACAAATATAGAATTAGGAACAGTGTGATAAGGGAAAACGGTGGACTGAACGAAGATGTAGTGACAAAAATTGAGATGGTTTGGACACGTGGAAAGAATGAGTGAAAGAAGGTTAAGAGAGTATATGAGGGAGAAGTAGAAGTGGGAGTTGGAAGGGGTAGACCTCGGCGGACTTTCTCTGATCAGATCGGGGAAATACTGAAGAAAGGCTAGGTCAAGAGCACCCTAAACCGGTGAGCATGTATGAGAAATTTTATAAAAGTGAAGGAAGCGAATGAGGTATGTCAGTATCGTAGCAAATGGAAATCCTACACCTCCGGGAATTAGGCGTTACGATTAATCCTAATATAACCCAAAACCAATAAGTGTGAGTCTGTATAATAAAAACATTATCATATTGCAAAATTATATACGACATGTTAGTTATCAGATCAATGAGAAAGCGATTGCGATAGCCGGGAAAGTTGTGAGTGCAGTCTTCAAACCGTCCGAAAGAAATCAATTAGTGAAACAACCTGCTAATTAATTAAATAATTATTCTTAATTATCTATTAGGACTTGTCTGGCTGGTCTAGTGTGACTCTGCCTTTGAAGCCGCTGGTCCCAGGTTCAAACCCTGTTAAGGTTTATTTGTTTGATGAGCACGGATAATTTTCTTCCTGAGTCTTGGGTGTTTTCTATGTATTTAAGTATTTATAAATATTTATACATTTATGATTATTTTATTTTTCTGAAAATAATATAATAACAATATACCTATATGGGGGAGGCCTATGTTCAGTGGACGTCTTATGGCTGAGATGATGATGATGTATTATCATATAAATTAAATAATTTATTTAAACAATATAAATAAGAACAGGCATTTCTATACATTATATTATCGTTGTCTAAGTACCCACAACACAAGCCTTATTGAGCGTGTTGTGGGACTTAGTCAATTTGTGTTTATGTCCTTTCATATTTGTTGTTATTTATTTATTTATTATTAAATATCCTTTTTCTTTTTTCAGAAACACTCAATAGCGTTGCTGCTTCTAAGCATGTGTCTTGCTATGCTGGTCCGGGACTCGAACGCGAGACCCCCCGGAAAGTCGGAGCCGGCGACTGGCATCTTCTCCGAGTCCGCTCAGTGTAAAACAGACGTAGGTGCTCTTATATTTTTGACAGATACCGTAAAAGTATAAAACTTTGCCCTCTAACATAACTTTGCCCAAAGCGTCACAGTTCAGTAAAAGCGAAATAACTTTCTGAAGAAAGTGAAGAAAGCGCTGAACTGAATTCAACTGTGACGCGATGGGCAAAGTTATGTTAAAGGGCAAAGTTTTAGACTGTTGCGGTACAGCGGCGGCATGAACGCCGCCGCAGGAATGTTGCAATAGTAATGCAGCCGTTGCCATCCGAATATCATATTTTAAATTGAATTCGCATCCAAAGATACCCAAAGATAGTTTATTTTACAAGTAGGCATGTTGCAATGCGCTTATGAACCTACACCTCTAACTAACCCTACACCACTGACCCAAGAAGATTTAAGGTTGACTCGTGCTAGACCGGGCCGGGGCCGGGCCGGAGCTTCCGGCGCTTCGTTTTCTACGGAAAGTACCACCGATCAGCCGTCATAGAAAATGACATGTCGGACGCCTCTGCCCGGGCACGGCCCGGTCTAGCATGAGTCATCCTTTAAATCCCTCCTAAATTGTAGGTGGGTATACCAATATGGGACCGGCAAGAAACTCCACACAAACCGGCAAAACATAAACTATGGTATTTATTACGATTATTTATCAATTGATTCCGGAAGCATACAAAAAATGTGTAACTATTATGGGCCCGATTCGGATTTTGAAATAGAGATCTATTAGATATCTTTTAGACATCACTAAGATTCGATAACGATATGTTTAAGATCTAACCTGTCAAATATGACATTTGCGCGATTCTGGAGATACTCTTGAACGATTTCCTCAGGATATGACTTAGAGATCCAATTCACATCTAATAGATATCTGGGTTTAAAGATTTTATTACTCATAAAGAACAAAAGTTCACTTACAATGAGCTTAAACTATAAAGAATTTCATGCATGTTTTACAATTACAGACATCCAGCTAGTCGATGATAATAATTAATATACATTATCACTGATATATTTTTTCAACTTGGTTTTAAACATTTTTAATGATTTGTCTGAATCTTTCACTTCACTGGGTAAGTTATTGTACATCTGTGCTCCCTCGTACATGACGTTTCTTTTGCCGTATCCTGTTCTGTGCTTAAGAAGTTTGATTTTGTCTGTATTTCTCAAGCAATGTCTAAAATTTCGTTTTGTTAATGTAATGTTTGTATGTATTTTATTCGTAATGATTTTTTTAATTAAGATACAAGTAGTATAGGTGTATAGTTGTTTTATATTGAATAGTTTGGTTTTTTTGTAAAGTGTTTTGGTATTCATAAGGTAGTTATACTTGAATAAGGATTTTATTAATTTATTTTGCGATCTTTGTAAACTTATTAAGTTGGTTTTGGCAGCACAACCCCATACTTCGACTAGATATTCTAAATTACATTTTACTAAAGAGTTGTAAACAGTCATCCGTACTTTATGAGGGACACATCCAGCAATTTTACGAAGTGCACCAGTTAAGGCGATTAATTTAGATCTTACATGTTCAATGTGCCACTTCCAGTTTAATTTATCATCTAGGTGGAGGCCAAGGTATTTTTCTTCATGGGAACGGTGAATTATTTTGGTATTGATGGTTAAGGACGGAAGCTGGGGGATTGATTTATTTTTCGCGGCAAATATCATATAGGAAGTTTTCTTAATGTTAATAGTTAATTGATTGTGTTGACATCAAGTATGAAATTTGTCCAAGTCGAGTTGAGCGTTCCGCGTAAGTTGCAGGAGGTCAGTGCCAAAGTAAAAAATATCTATAATCTTACGCTATCTAACGTAAAAATGACATTGGTTGGCCGAATTGCGCTGCAAAAGAGAACTAGTTGATATCTAAACTATAACGTATCTAGAATGGATCTAGTACGTGTCGTCTCTTGTGAATATCTTGAAGTTCGAATACGGCAGTATGTCAAATAATAAACGGTATCTATGCAGTGATAAAGATAACTTAAGTATATATATTATTTGATATTATGTATGTATAAACATTACGTCACGGTCCCGTGACTGGACGGCATTGATGTGATAAATCGTTTTTTAATAATTAGGGGATAACTTTTATCACGGGTACCTATTGTTACGGGACATTTGACACACAGTTGAAAAATATAAGATCATAAAATATCGAACACTCCTAAAACAATAAACGTATGAGTAAAACTAAATTAAATGACACAGATTATTTGATCCCGACATTTTGAAAGTGGATCTCGACATTTTAAAACCATCCGAATATATAGGTAGATTTCAATTATTTTGCCAGCGAAGTCAACAACGATGCACATTCAAAATACTGAACTTGGCTCTTATATCTCATTTCTGTTTTTGATGGGATTTTAATTACGTACAGGTCTTAACTGTTACGTTTTTTTAGGGTTCCGTACCCAAAGGGTAAAACGGGACCCTATTACTAAGACTCCACTATCCGTCTGTCCGTCTGTCCGTCTCTCCGTCTGTCCGTCTGTATGTCACCAGGCTGTATCTCATGAACCGTGATAGCTAGACAGTTGAAATTATCACAGATGATGTACCTATTTCTGTTGCCGCTATAACAACAAATACTAAAAAGTACGGAACCCTCGGTGGGCGAGTCCGACTCGCACTTGTCCGATTTTTTTGTTTGACAACAACGAATGCGGCTCGGCTCGTTTCGTGATAAAATGATTAGTTAATAATCTTATCACCATAAAATTTCAATGTTATTATCAATATCATCTTATATTTAAGTATAAGTATTGCTGATAGACAATATAGGAAAACCTTGAGGCTTATTCTATTTTATTGAAAGCTATTGGATTTTTACATAGGTTTTTATACACAAAATTTCTTTTCTGAGCTGTTTCCCACTGACGTCCGGTTTTTTGCGGGTACGGTTTTTTGCAGGATCCAGTTTTCTGTAGTATGCATGCAGGATCCCGCAAACAGAATCCTCGCATGAAACTTACTATATTAGCACCTATACTACTAAAACGGGATCCTGCAAAAAACCATACCCGCAAAAAACTGGACTTCAGTGGGAAACAGCTCTCAGGGTCTTATTTTACTCAGAGCCGCAGTTGCGCTCGAAGCATTTTGAAATATGAATTCATATTAAAATATATGACAGGCACTCAAATATTCAATCCTTTTATTTTTTATATGGGTGTTTTATATTATGGCTGTTAAAAATTGAGGGTCCAAACCTCGATAATGCTGATAGAGAAGAAAAAATTGTTCCCAAAATAAAACCGAAAAAATGGTTAAAAATTAGGGTCCTCCTTATCATACACAGGGGAGATACATATAAGAGGAGGTTAATATCGATTTTAAGAGAGATGGTGTTTTGTTACCTTAGAGGATATAACTAAACGAAGTAGCCATTAACCAGGCGTTCCCCTCTGCCGAAAATAGGCGGCCAATGGTCATCACACACACATTGTATGGACTGACGTTTATCTGACATGGCTATTTTTACGTTACGTATACATTTGACTTGCCTCTCCCCCGCAAAAATCGGCAGACTATTTTGTACCGAAAATTACAGACATGGCGTCTCCGTTTGGTTTTATCCTCTAAGTTTGATATCAACAATAATACATAACATGGGCAAGGAAAGAATAATACAAATTATTGTATATTTTGTCCTCTGGAGCCATAAATTTGTCATTATCTCCGCCTGATATCCTTAAGACCTTACTAAATACCAGTTGATATCCAGCCTGGTAACTCTGGTCATCCACCCGGCTTCATTTTGTTTATTTGTATTTAGATTTATTACTCAGATTATTATTGCCATTTGCGTATCTAAAAGAGACTTAAGATAATTATAGTGCTAGACGCTAAGATTTTAGGTTATATAATTGCGTGAACTTAGCATGGAATTTACCTTATATAGGAAAATACCTTTAAAATACTTAAACTTAGTATGGTTTTCTAATTATTTATTGGCGAATTTCCTTTATATCGGTACCACATACTTTAATTGGATTATTATTTGTTTTTAAAATTGTTACTCAAGATTATTATTGCCATTTCTGTATCTAAAAGAGAAAATATTAATGCTTGTCTAATGTCTGTGTATAATAAGGATCCCGGCCGAATTTTTCGTCATTTTTTAAATGTTTTTTGACAAAGATTTATTCTGGTCCTTATAGTTACAGCTCAACCCATTATTTTGGACCACCACACACATAACGGTTAAAAGTTTATATAGCTAGTAGTTACTAGGGTTTTAGGTTAAAAGATTGCGTGAACTTTCTTTTGGACTTTTGGCATTTTTATTTTCATTCATTTTTCTAAATCTTTTCTGTGTGAATGTAATGTTCTGTTTTGTAGGTTTTTGTGCATTTATCTGGGATTGTAAATACTCGTAGATACGAAATGCGCAAAATATAATAATATAACCTAGTGACAGTAGTGACCTAAAATGTTATCGTAAGATTACGCAAATCATTTCACGGCGATAATTTAGAGTTTTAGATATTAATCTACTATGTTAATGTTTTTATCGCAACAAAAATAGATATCTCTAATGATATGATTGCGAATATACATTTTTGCTATAATCTGTTAGCTATCGTGTAGACCGCTCTAAGATAAGCACCTGTTGTTACTTTTACCTAAGTCCTAAAATAATAATAATAACCCTGTATCTACTAAAAACCCTATAAATAGATTAGATTTGTTTATTTTTCTAAGAAAATGACACTCATACCACAAGGTATTCAGTATTTTTCATTTAATTCATTTGAGTGTTACTAAGTCAAAGTTGTACTAACATAATAATTATACTCATGGACAAATTTAGAGGAACGCCAAAAAAGGTTTAATTAGGATTAGTACATTACAGCAGCTAAACTAATTTCAAAATTAGTAATTAAACTATTTTACTTTCCTCTAAATTTATCCATGAGTGTATTATTACTTTTTGCACTAACATAAGCTCTTTGCTTACTTTTTGGGCCACATACTCTTGAAAGACTTTAAAGCAGGCCACTGACTAACAGTCCGCCGGAGTTGTTCGGAACTGTCAAATTTTTGTTCTAACTGACAGGCCGATATCGTCCGGCGGCCTGTTAGTCGGCTTAAGGTAACAAAAACGTTACTTTTGACACTGACATATCTAACGCGGCCAGGCCAATACTTACTTGTATTGCTAGACCAACATCTACGATGGGGAGAGCATATTAACTATGTAGTCGAAAAAACCCAAAAATACCTTAGCATTTTGAAAACTTTAGCTGGCGCGTCTTGGGGAATACATCCTAAGCACCTACGGAGGTTGCACATCTTGATTAGAAGTAGACTGGATTACGCGAGTGCACTTTTTCACAATAGCGCCAACAGACACATCTATAAGCTTGGAAAAATTCAAAACCAAGGTCTAAGGGTAATCGGAGGCTTTATCAGGTCTACACCGATTCATGTTATGCAAAGTGAATTATGTCTTGTGCTATTGCATCTCCGTAGATGGTTCCTGGCCACTAGGTTTTGCTTGAAATCACTAACCTGGTCAAATAGCGCCACGGTTGATGAGGTTCTGGAGTTGCGGGCCTCATGCCAAAGAGGGTACTGGACTAAGACAAGGAAAAAACCTTTCCTTTAGCTGTCGTAAATGAGGAAATCTCTGAAGAGCATATTCAGTCGTCATTCCCATTACCAATGTTTCAGTTAGATGTTTGGGTGTCAAAAATTGAATTACATGAAGTCTTGTACAGCGGTTTAGAATCTATTGTTGGTGCAAAACACAAACACAACGCCGATGCTCTGCGTAATATTGATGTGGTTCGAGAACTGAATAGAAAATATACCAATTTCTATAGAATATTCACTGATGCGTCGAAGTGCGATATAAAAATAGGGGATGCCTTGTTTGATCCTTTTAGTGCCACAACAGCACAATATAAAATTTCAACTGGAGTTTCTATAATGACCGCGGAACTCATTGCGATTTATCAGGCTTTAGTGTTTGTTGAAAATCAAAATTATCCCAGTGTGGCAATTTTCACGGACAGTAAAAGCTCCATTCAGCATTTGAGCCGGTGTGCCTCAGGCGAACGGTGCTTTTCACTGGCGTACAAAATCTTAATACAAATCTTTAAGCTCCGAAATTGCGGAAGGTGTTTGAAAATACAGTGGGTTCCGTCACATATCGGCTTGGCGGGAAACGAGGAGGCTGACCGGTTGGCGGCAGCGGCTGCTTCTGAGAGAACTGAGGTTGATGTCGCTCCAGACTTCTCAGAAATAGTCGCAAAGTATAAAAGTATGGTTGTATGGTCGCTGGAAGGAGTTTTTCGATGAACGATCGCAAGAGAAAGGAATCTGGCACAAGATCATTCAATGTGAGCCTCCTCGGATACCCTGGTGGGAAGTTGCTGACTTAAACCGAGCGAATATTGTACGTGCCCACAGGCTTCAGTCCGGTCACATTCCATTAAAAAAATTTTTGCTCATCTGATGAAGATAGCAGAGTCACCCAACTGCGATATCTCCGAGTCTGGCGAGGATGTACAGCACTTCCTAATGGAATGTGTTCGGACTCGAGACAAGAGGGCACAACTATTTGAAGCTGGGGGCTATACAGTAACTGATGTTGGGGTTTTTCAGTCGATATTGGCGGAACCCCTGTCTAACCTGCGAAATTCGTGTACCATTTTTTTGATATCTAGTAACACTTATTGGAACTCATGTAATGTAGAGGCCCAACGGAGCCGACATGTCTCATAGATAAAGGCTCCTTTTAAATACGTAGATAAAAAAAAGAAAGAAAAAAGACATATCTAATGCATATCATATTGTATCTAGACGTAATATTTGACGTATCTTAAAGTTCGAATGGGGTCGTGTACGAGAAGGAAAGGGAATGTGAACAAAAAAAATGTACAGTAACTTCTTTGTCCCCAGGACGAGCTAGTGGACTTATGCCAGCGCTGCGCCAAGCTAACAAAAGGGAAGGACGCCTACAAGACTTGCTGCTCGGCAGACTTGAACGCCAGGAAGTGGTGTTATGACTACGTCTACTTCGGAAGGTGGGGTGCGACTCTACGTCGCCTTAAATCAACTTTAACCTTTTGACCGGCAAAGACGTTAACTGACGCGCGCAGCTACAGCCCAATATCTTCGGGCATTCCAGCAAGGTTCACGATGACGCGGCGTTCAAAAGGTTAAATAAAACTATGTCGAACTTTACTTACTTACTTGGCTGGCGCGATGACCCAAAATGAGTCTTTGCCTCCAACACAAGAGCACGCCACTTTGCTTGGTCCAGAGCGGTATCCCGCCAGCTTTCGCCGACGCCGAGCTCACGGAGATCTGCCTCCACTCTATCTGCCCAACGATATTTAGGATGACCAACAGGACGGCATCCAGTCGGTAGACCCAAGTAAGCCCTTTTGGCTGCCCGATCTTCACTCATCCTTTCGAGGATGTCGAACTACTGAATACAATATAATCAATTATTTTTTGTATTTTCAGGGAATGAAGAAGTGCCGAAAGAGGAACCATGACTAATTGTGGCTGGAGAAATTACAACAAAAGAAAAAAAATTAGTAGGTAATACAAAAGACAACATAAAAGACTTAGTGTACAGCCTCAGTGCGAGCGGCCAGCGGTGAGTGTAACGTTTCGTCGAGCGTCAAGACATGGCGTCATTCATAGCTATGAATGAATCAGCTGTTCAACGTATTGTAAAGTGTCGCGGGTCCACTAAGGCCAGAGCACACCGGCTGCGTGTGCGTACGCTAAAATGTTAGAGCCGTGCACGCACACGTCACGCTTGCGGTGTACCGCTTCTCATAAGGATCTGTATATTACAACGCGCACGTGCACGTCTGCGCACATGCATCGTGCACAGACCTTTAACGACAATGTATATCAAGTTTAAATTATACCGAAAAATAGAACTAAAATTAAATTAATTTGGAGGAATTTATTTTTGACGCATTACAAAAAAAATTACGTAAGACTCAGACCAATCAAATTATACTCGTATTGAACGGGCCACTTATGGATTCGGTCGAAAATTCAATCATCTCGCAACTTCACTTGAAGATCATCATTATGTAATGAAATATGCCGAGCAATTTTCGACTTGACCAACGAGAGTGATCCGACTTAATATGTACATATATTTAAGACATTTTGGGTCATTCTCTGAGAATATGTGTTCGGTGGCGTCTAAATGCCACTCTTTAATTAAATCTATGACCTTTTGTATGGGTCGCGGCAATTAGACCGCATTTTTTGAGAATGATCCATTTTTGTTATGCTAAAACGTCGGATTTATGTAAATATATGATGACTCACGTTAAACCGGGCCGTGTCGGTGGAGCTTCCGGCGTCTGTCATCTGTCATCTGTTATAGAAAAGTAAGCGCCGGAAGCTTCGGCCCGAAGACGGCCCGGTTTAACGTGGGCCATCCTTAACTCGCATATTCGGGTAAAACTTTTAGTTTTTAGCACTTGCTATATCGAACTCAGAAATAACTTGACGTAGGTACCTTTTTGTATTCAACTTGTAGATTAAGGTTTTTTTGTATATCCGCTTTATATGCGATAAAGTTACTTCTGTGTTCGATGTTAAGGTAAAACCTACCTATTGCTGGCCTTCCTCTAAATACTAGAAGCACAATCAATCAAATGAGATAAGGAGAGGGAGCCATACTAGGGCCAATTTACTACGCCTCGGCTAGTCTGTGGCCATGAGTAAGCCCATTCATTATAAAAAATGAAAAAAAAAAAATTAGTTTGTCATCCGATTTCTTTTTTCGACTGATTTCGATAAAATTTGGTTATAGGTAATTTCAGTGTCCTAAAAAAATCTTCCTCTGGAAACATACCTATGGAATTTTTGTAACTAAACGGAAAATTACGTAAGTACATTTTCAGTGCATATAGTGCTACTTTCCCGCACTAGTGCGGGAATGAGCACTTTCCGTAGCTATGTCGAAAGTTTAAAGGGCCATATCTATGTAGGTACTGTAAAACGTTGCACGATACACGTGCGAATAGGTAATTCGCAACTCGTGTCGATTTAAAACACTCCCTTCGGTCGTGTTTTAACGTATCTCCACTCGTTTCGAATTTCCTCTTTTCCGCACTTGTATCGTAAATAACTATTTTTGAGACAAGTTTTGATTTTGTATTTATTCTGTACAGAAATAAGAAGTAAGGTACTAAATTTTATCATAATCTGACAAAAAAAAATTGATAACAATCAATAAAAAATTGGCCCTTTAAAGGGAAAAAGATCATCAAGATCATGGATATAAAACCTGGCCTTTTTCATGTCTAGATAAAGTTTTGGTTGCCAGAAAATAGGTGTTTTACTCTGCTTTGTACTATAAGCCATGAACATGACAATATAGTGAGAATAGTATCGTCACAAAGTCTCCTCTTAGGCTGCGTTTCCACGAGAGATGTGCGAGGATGTGCAGCGAGGGATGTGATTGTTAAGAACCAATGGAATCAATTTGTTTTCCTACCTCAGCGTGTAGTGGTTCTATTGGTTTTTAATAAACACTTCCCTCGCTACGCATCCTTGCACATCTCTGGTGGAAGCCTTATGGTAATCATCGGTGCTATATTGATGTATGTACGTAAAAGTAAAGTGTATTCAAAACATAAGGATGCGCTAGGATGGAGGGAACGGTAGAACGGTCCGGGTCCTAAATTACCGCTGATCACGTGATGATTTCTATAGAATACGAAGTGTCGGACGCCTCAGCCCGGACCTGAACCGATCTAGCGTGAGCCATCCTTTATTCATTTTATTATATTAACACCGATGATAATAATCGAAATTAAACTTTCGTGAGACATATTTTAAACTGTTTAGACGACAACCGGTTTCACACATGAATTTTTAGTCGCTATGTGAACTTCGTCCAGTGCACGAAGTGCAGGCGACGCGAGCACTCGAGCCTGAGGAAGGACCCCCGACGGGCCCGAAACATGTCGCCCATAGCGACTAAAAATTCAAGTGAGTGAAACCGTTGTCGTCTAAACAGTTTAAAATATGTCTCACGAAAGTTTAATTTCCATTATTGCGAACCGATGATAATCATTAGAGAAAAATGTGCTATAGTATAAAATGTGATAAATAAGTATGTATTTAGTATTAAGCTGTATTTGTGATATTACGTCATAGCTTTGCATTGATATTATTTGCACAGATGTAGGACACCGTTTAGGATTATAAAGAAACGTCAAAGTGAGAATCTATTGTGAGATTATTGTAATTATTTTCGTTTATGTGACAATATGAAAAGGTTACTTACGGAAGCCAGAGTATTTCACTGTGGTTTTAAAATAGTAGTTAGTGTCATGTCATTATTGAACAAACAATGTAGGTACTATAATTGATAATAAAGTTTTCTATATACACTTTTTGTCACTATTGACTAATGTTTTTTACATTGTTTGCTAAAACTTAAAAGTCCCATTCCTTAAACGAAAGGATAATTACCTTTTTCAGGCTTGTTATTGGGTATCTTTTTATATTGTCATATGTAGGTATTAGTTAAGAATTCTAAAAACCCTCGACTGCTTGTTTTTATATTTCATCAGTAATCGAATAATTAATTCAGATAATTTATTTTATTAGTGTATCGTTTAGACGCCTCATTGTTTCATTGAGTTTTTATTTATTAATTATTTTAATTGCTAAAAGCTGATATGCAGAATAGATGCACTAATGCTTCCTTAGATAATCATCAAGCCTTATAACGAAACTGATACAATATTATACGAGTAAAATATCTAATGCATTTCTATAAAAAGCAAATGCAATCTATGTTACATTTCACCCTTTAATTGGTTTTTGACTAAGCAGTCGAGAAAAAGTAAGTACCTATGGTGCAAAAAATGTGTCTTAAGTCTGCCTCAAAAATGGCTGTGATAATTTTATTTAACGTTAAAATTATAAAAAAATAATTTGATAAAAATTTATAATAAAATAAGTTTAAGTATAACCTTTGTTTTATTTTGTGGTAAACTAAAAGGGGTAATAAAAAAAGTCAATAAAAATCCATAAATTAATTTATTAACACTATTTGACAATATTATAACAAGTCACTTTATGTACAAAATCTCTAGTTACATTAACGATCCTATGTATTTAAGTCTCAATATATAACCGCGGAATGAAGTGTTACATATTATTTATAAGTATCCTGTATTTACTAAAGTGACATTATTCATTTTAAGACATTGGTTTATTACAAAATGTTGAAGAAATTCTTTAGGCTTTACGGACAAACTTGTGACATATACAGTGTGGAAAGATAAGTCGGGCCCTGGAGGGAAACTACCTTAAATCCTTAAGCTGGCTCATTTTACTTAAAGGAGACATTCCTTTATTTTTAAAGAGAAACACAACTGCATTTAAAGATTTTTAAAAATTCGCTTGTTTCGACCGGGAATCGAACCGAGTAAAACTTCCAAAAAATAAACACTCGCTATTTTTTTCTACTAGTCGATACAGTTGATGTTAATGATAACATTTCTCCAAGAAACATTAGGTCTTACACTCGTCTGTCGTACAAAATATCCATAAAATCGAATATTTAGTACTCAAGAATATTTTTAGACAAACGAAATTGAAGAAAAAAAGAAAAATCTTTGAATGCAGTTTTGTTTCTTTTTAAAAATGTAGGAATGTCTCCTTTAAGTAAAATGAGCCAGCTTAAGGATTTAAGGTAGTTTCCTTCCAGGGCCCGGCTTATCTTGCCACACTGTATTCACATTTCTTTTTTGTGCATAAATAAAGTCATTGGCGAAATAATTTTACTTTACTCAATTTAGTCTCATCATTTAGGAGTAAATAAATATAACCTGCTAAGTATTGAGTAATATTGTTTAACAATCAAATTGTTCATCAATGTTAAGCACCAAATGAGCAAGCAAAAATTAAAGTTTTTTGGCATAGTTTAAAGTTTTTACATTAGTATGACAATAAATTTACGGGTTTAGTCTCACAAACATGAATAATTCATTATTCGTTAATTATTAACGATGAAAATAATTAATATATTTTGCAATGGCGTTAACAATTTGTTCTTATAATGATAAATCTAAACGCCAGAAAACATAGGTATTTTAAATGTGTTAAAAAACTTATGAGTAAGTACCAAAGATTATTTAAAATAACCAATTTTTGTTAATGGTTAATGGTACATTTCTAGTTATTAACCGTTCGTTACATGTACTATTATCACAAGTAACAGCGGGATACCTTAAAACGATGTTAAAATATAAATTAAGTACATTAAAATTCGTATTTCGTTGCATTAATAAATAAAAATCGGTACAAAATATATGAATTAAAAGTATAAAATAAATGCCGTTGTACTACGGGCCCCTGCAAATGTATGAACACTACACATCGAGTATCCACACAATATGTATAATTTAAATATATAATCCATTGACAGTTCTACAATCGATATAAATAATTACTTTAAATAATAAACAGTTCAATTACTTCATTATTATTCACGATTACTTTTTGATACATTTAATGTAATCCACTTCAGATCTTAGAAGTGTTCGTAATTCCCAAATACTAATTTACAATCTATCTTTGATCATTTGACTAAAATCTGTCTAAGTTAATATTGCATCCACTTGAACAGGACAAAGTGAGTGTCATTAACAACGTCATATTTTCATAGAAATTTGTCACTAATGATGACATTGCCACATTTTGTCATTGCAAATGCGATGCAGAGTTAGCTTAGTTCGATTCTATGGTTTTACTTTTAATTTCATACAGCTTAGCGTATTTTACACTAATTACAATTTTACCTAGAAATGGGTTTTAGCTAAATTCAACTAATTTTGTAGACTCACCCGTTTGGACGGATAATAAAATCTAACGTGTTGTTACCCTACAAAAGCATTAACGAATAAAATAAAAATAAAATTAGTCACAGGAACTCTCAAAAGCCCATATCGGTTTAAGTTACAAAAAAATAAATGTTAATAATTAGTCTTAAATTTTATTTTTTATTTTGCTTTGTAATTAATACAATCAATAAAAATAAAATCAAAAAGCTTGTAATTTTTAATTTTTAGGCACATTAATATGAAAAACATTACAAATAGTTATGGGTCTTAAAATTATTCCTAGACCTAAATTATTTTTATTTCAGTCAAACGTTTTATCAAGTAAATGAAAGTAATAAAAGCCAATGCTATAGTGTCAAGAGGAATAAATTTGCTCTAAAACATCAGAAATTAATTTATAATATATCAAATAATAATAAACTAAGGCCCAGAGCTAGTTTATTCACTATTTTATTTACAAACCTTTAAATACGTCTGTTTTCTTTCATATTCAGCCAAATACCCTGTTTATGAAAGATTGTAACAAAAGTAAAAATCTAAGTGTACAAAAAACAGTATAACTTTTACATTACTGCCTTATTAGTATTAGGATTCAGAAATGTATGTACAAGAAAATGTCAGTACATTCAGTTTTAATACACGTCACGATGGTATAGTCCGACAAGAAATTGTAGATAATTATTGAGGGCGCCACTTCCTACGCATCTGTCATATATTTGACGTAAAATGAACATGGCAACAATTTAGTATGGAATTTTTTTAGTTACATTTCATTTAACTACTGTTTTATGTCGCACTATACGGTCAGGAAATTGACAATGTCATTTAGGCGTTTTGGCACTTGAATACGCCATGGGTTGTTATCGCCAGCGAAAAAAAAATGCCTATTAAAGTATGGACCCCAAGCACGAAAAATATCGTACGTTGACCCGCTCTTTCCTATCTCTATCGCACGCGAGTAATTACATTGTGGTCCCGCTCGCATAGTGGCATTGACCGCTGGCGTAGGCAGGATAGCAATACATATAATTACGCCCCTGCGATAGATATGGGAAAACGCCTCTTTAACTAATTAGTTATTCAGAGTTTAGTTCAAGTGAAAATCTTACATCATAGTCTATTTCACAGTCGTATGCGGAAGTGAAAATAATTTATTTACATACGCAATATTTACGCTAATCTGTACATTTTAGGCTAATCGTCACAATTGGGGGTCGTTTGTCAGTCCAGAGTATTTTACAGATTGTTATATCGTGTAGAGAAAGTTCTATACTTAACGTATAATATCGATAGCTTTAGAGTCGATTAGCGTAAGCGACATAATTATGTATGTCTTTTACGTTAATGAAGTCTAAAGGTATCGATATTGTAGGAAGTATCGACCATTTTACATTACTAGTTTATCAGATACGACACAGCAACAGCAGGTTGTATAAATAACATATTTATATAAAAAAAACATGAATCTTATATAAAATCAGAGGCGTATTCTGATTGTAATACAGGTTTTGTATTTGATCTCGATTTATTACAAATGTGATCTGTGAACAGAAACGTCACTTTTCAAACTGACACTACTGACAGATCATATCCATAAAAATCCAGATCAACAGACCTGTTACTAAATTATTATTATTTGTAAAAAAGAAAAAAAAAATTAAGAATACGGCTAGTCAAAAAAAGGGTTGCACTTATGAACGAAAGATAATAAGCTGAAAATTCTTAAAGTTGTCTTGAAAGAGTTTTCAACTTATTCTCTCTCTTTCTGAGACCCCTTTCCCGAGTTGAAATAACTGTATTAAAATGAACTATGTTTTATCAAGCAGATACGTCTGCAAACTATAATAAAAATTTGCGTCTCAAAAAGAAGGAAGGAATGGAAAAAATTGCACGCTTCTGGTAAGATTCGGTAGCTCAGAGGGCCTAGCCAGCCAATCGTTTGCGCCGTAGCGAACAAAACGGTAATCTCTCTCTATCACTCTTCCATATTAGTGCGACAGAAAGAAAGCGTATCGTTGACTACGGCGTAAACAATTGGCATCTTGGCCAGGCACACAGTTGGTTAAGAGAAATTGGAACGATGTTCCAAAAAGTCGCTAGTTCGAATTTTGCCTGAAGCGGTGAATTTTTCCATCTTCCTTTACTTTAAAGTTTTACATTGAAATATGTAACAAAATCACAACATATCGTCCTGTTGCTTGTCGTATATCTCCTGCAGGCGCTGTTGCTCCTTGACCTTCTTCATCTGCGAGTAGATGGAGGCCTGTTTGTAGTTGATCGGCCCGTAGTCCTTCAGGTCGGCGTCGGCGTAAATGAACATGTCGTCCGGTTTGAACGGCTGGAAATATAATATTTTTGAAATTTATGGTAAGTTCAGAGGTCAGTAAAGGCCATGTGTCATGTGGGGTAAGAGTAACATCAGTTTAATTGGCTCGGGGCAAGAAGACAGTATGAGGATTCCCTTCAAGTGTTTCTCGTGCCCCAATGTTTCTCTTACTGTTTTTTTACGGGTTTGAGATATATTTATTATTGAAATATTAAAAGCTAAGTTCAGTAATATACTATAATTATAAGGTCATGCGAAGTAAGAGGAACATCAGTTTATTTTGCTCGGGACAAGAGAAACAGTATGAGAATCCCCTACATGTGTTTCTCTTGCCCCAAGTTGCTATCGACTTTTATTGTTTTGTTTTAGGTACTTGTTCCTTTGTTATTTTTTTTATTTTCGTTTTATGTTCTTAATAAAAAAAATAACTTAAGGATTTGTTATCCTGACAATGTTAGCAAACTTTACAAAATTTTGGTTTGCACTTTTACGTGTTAAGCCAAGCCATGGAATATAATGAATAAATTTGACCATTTTATCATTTTTAAAAGTATAAAAATTGTTGCATTGAAAGGGACATTCCGGTAGATTTCTCCTTTAGATATTTTTAAATAAGATTATTAATGCAATAATCTTAGTAACATAAGTACTTTAATGCGCAACAAAAATAAGTTGAATGTATAAAATCGACTGTAATTTTGTTTGGTAATATGTGTTAAGTGATGCATTAAAAGTTATGATGAGGATTGGATTATAAATAGGTGATATATATTAATGCAACTACGATGAGAATGTGAAGACAATAATAATTGTTTTAGCATTATTGTTTATCATAATTAAACTTGCAAAAAAAAGAAATAAAAAAACAGCTCGTATTAAAGTTAGTAAGATACTAAAAAATTAAATTAAAGTATAATTTAAAAGTTAGGAAGTTATTACTTTTTTTTCTAACTTATAACCGAAAATTGAACACCATTTAGTCATGTTAGTGCCAATGTTAGTTTTAAAATAAAAAGCGTTCTAATTATAAAAGCAAGTGCGTATAATTTGGAAAATTACCTCGTTTTAATAAATGTACGTGTCACTCTTGGTAAATAGCTTATTGCGGCCCTAGAACAAGACAAAACGTCACAACGGCACACATGCTTTAAGCATAGACTCAAAAGCATTGAAATATGTTTTTTTTGCATATTTTTTGTGTAGCACGTGTACCTATTTCATTGCTCTTGACTGTATTTTCGGGAGTCATGCTATGAAGCATTCACTTTATCACATATTACCAATTAGAACAAATAAATCTTTAATAATTATATATTTTTATATTCACTTAATTGACTTCTAATTAAAGCTTGTCTTCTTATAAAGTGAAAATTACTTAAATATTTATTTTAATAAATAATGATTAACCCGCAGAACAAAAAAATAATCTTTTTGGTTTTATACTGTTAATTCAGAAAAAAAGAGTTAATTTATTATAAACATTCACGCAACAGGAGAATTTACACAGATCTCATTTCTTACTTTGTGAATTAATTTCATCATTCTCGCAAATGAAATTTGGATAATTTGCACCTCAAAGTTGTGTCAATAAACTAGTTATAATGTTTTTTGATAATAAGTATACAAAACTTCCAAAACTTACATTATATTGAAAATTCACGTTATCATGCATTATGATATCAAAATCAGTTTTTGTTCATTGACACAATTAAAGATGATCATAATGATGGTTATAAATGTTTTAATGTTTCTTACCTTTCAGACGTCGATTTCGTTAAATTTAAGCGTAGCGTAGTCACTGCGTTGCTGACTGTGACTTCCTTTCCGACTACTGGCTACATTACTATGACTACTATTAGTCTCCTTGTTAGTACTATCATGGTTACCTATAGAGTACGTATCGTACAAATGTCTATTTGAATTGACAGTGTTCTTAAATTTCAAGTTATGATTACCTAAAGCTAAATCTGCATATACTAGTTTTTTATGCTTAGGTTTTTCATCTTTGGGGCCCATTGTGTTAAAATTTGTATTATAGTTGTGCTCGGGGCCTAAATTTCTCGTTGAGTTTGATATGTAATTGCCTTTTAGGAGTTGTAGGTACGATCTTCTTTCTGAATCATTGTATTCTGGTTCAGGATAGTTTGGTTTCTCGTAATTATCGTATACGCCTACACATGAAAGCTTTTCTCGTAGGCTTTCAGATTTCTTTAGCCGGTTCAGTTTATGGCTGTTTTTTTCTCTGCTTCTGTTAAGGGTTTTTGTATAATATTGTACTTCTGCTGGTTGGTAGATCATAGGTCCTATAGTGTTGTTATATGATCTCTCTTGATCTACTGGTATGCGTTTGTCTACTCTTACAGGCTGGAAGTAACAGAAACTGTGATGTTTTTGCAAAGGAATTTGGAAGTTTTTCTTATTCTTGCCTTTACTATTTAAATTTACAAAATTACGTTTTTGAAGGTATTGTTGTTGAAGTATGTTAGTATTCTGAAATGGAAAATGTTAGTCATTTAGTAAAAGAGCTTTAAGATAGTTTGAAGAGCGGGGATGTTAAAATAAAGAATGATAGAAAAGAAAAACATAAAGGAAGCGTTATACCTGAGCATCATTCAAAGTAATACTACTTTGAACAGAGTTACTTCGTTTAATTAGGTTCCTCTTTGGTATAGGTTTTTCTGTAAGCTTTGGTATTTGTAATGTTTTATTTGGCGATATCACTTGCTTTTTTGGTAGTCCAACTTTGTTCATTCCTTGGTCATTTAGCTTACTAACTGCCGATTTTACTAAAGACGCTGATGGTAGTATTATAGAAGTATTTCTTTTAGGAGTCGCTCCAATGATATTTGGTTTCGATGTATCTTTCTTTTCGTCAGGATTTTCCATATTCCCATCATCATCACTATCACCAGTATCGCCTTTGTCAACATTTACTCGTGGTTTAGGGAGTAACGCTGGCTTTTCAACATTTTTACTTGCACTTTGAAGTGTTTTCGACACATCTTCAGCAGATCTACTAGGCCTAATCGGTGCGTCCACCACATCGTATGACATAAACTTTGTGTTTATCAACGGCATTGACAGATTAACATACACGTGATCAGTCTTCTGTGGCGATGACATTGGTGTCAATTTTGTTCTAGGTGCCGGCACTGGTTTCAATGATCCAGTAGAAGCATTAATGTTTTCGTTGCTTTCTTCATACACTTGTATTGAATCGGTTAGATTCTCAAACTCTTCTACGCCACTTATATCAGATTTGATTTTGAGCAGCGAAGGATAGTTTGCATAAATAATATTTTCATGTTCATTTTTATCTGAGTTACTAAGGTGCTCTTTGTTGTTATTAATTTCAGTAAAATTTTCTCCATATTCTGTATTAGGGTAGAATCTTTCGATGTTTCTCTTTCTCAGTGCTCTCATTGATTGGAACTGTGGCAATCTTCTTGGGTTTCTTGTATTTAATGAGGAAAATTTTCTAGTATCAGTTTCTAATACTTCTTCGTCAATTGTTGGAAATTGTTTAAGAAAAGACGTTTGCATTGGAGGAAGATACGGATTTAGTAGTACCGTTTGGTGTAATGGATACATTTGCTGAATGGGTGATAGTAATGGGATTCCATATTGGTATTGGGAATTAGATCCTGTTGTCATTGGATAAGGTATATTTTGCACAAACGGCGGACATACAATTCTCGGTGTAAATGATGGGTTTGTAGTTAATTGTTTTTGAAGTGCTTCTATTCCTTTCGCCGTTTTACTCGTATCGATTCGTGGTTGTATAGCCTGTACAGGCTATCATGCAAACAAACATGAAATGAATGAAACAAAAAATAGCAAATTAGTAGGTGAAGCAAACAAAACATTAAATGATTGAACTCAACATAGCGTGTGAAATAAATTTAGGTTATTGTAAGAATTTGCAGAGGAATGGATACATTATAAAATTTAGGTTAGACTAATACTATTAAAATAATTATATTAATAAATTTCTACAATAACCAAATATACTTCAATATTTTCAACACAATTATTAAAAATTGCAATTTTCGATCAAAACAATTTTGTTTGTTTTGAAATAACAATGAAATGAAAGTGTTCATAATACACCGCATCGAGCAGTATTCGTAACCTTTTGGAATACTGTGATGAATTTGTGACATTTTTAATGAATTCTATAAACTTAAAAAAACGCTAGCAGCAAACGCCTCTGCAATGTACACAAATTGACTTATGTGTTTGTATGTTATGAGTTATAACACATCTGCCCCAAAATTAATTTGATCGATATAATTATTGTTAAACAGCTCAACATTCTCATTAGATATAACATCTTTATTTACCTTATTAGGTGCTTGTTGGAGCCCATGGAACGGCAGATTCTCGTACAGGCCGGGACTGTCCGCTCCAAGGTTGCCGTTTGGTGCATTATCTACGCCATTCATAGGTGGGCCTGGAAAATACAATCAAGTTCTTAATACCTTTTTTGAACACAGTTACTTGTAGGAACCAATATGGCGAATAACTTAGATTTCGCAGGTTTTAAGAGATTAATACCATGTAAATGTAGAATAGGTTACTATAATCAATATAAATATTAGAAATATGATTCTGAGATAAAGGTTATGAATAAAAAAAAACAAAGATACTTTAACACTATCGTTTACAATGATGTGAAAATGTATAACATCATAAGATCTTTCGAAGGAATGTATAATGGTTTACTTTACAACAAAACACTCTTTAATAGTAAATAAAAACGAGCCGTAATAAGATGTGAAAATCATTTGGATTCATAAGTACGTATCTACTTATCGAGATTAGAATTCAACTTAATAAATAATCATGTACAAATCTATTAACTGGTAGTACTTACTAGTTTGATTTAATAAAGCAGTAGAGAAATTATAAAATAGCAAATCGTGCAGTACTCACTGTCTCCTGGAGCTTTCCTTTTTCTAGTGCCTTTAGCATTATCATCGCTTAAAGGTTTCACACTAGCGGCAATTCTATCAGGCCTCTTAAACGACACAACTAAAACATGCAAACAAACATACATGCAAGCTGAATTGATAAAAGGGAACGTGACATTGTGTAAGATTAAGTGTGTATTTATGATTATGATTAATAAGATAGATTTGATAAAATTTAAGCAAGAGTTAATCATGAGGATGAAGAAAAATAATTTGATATCAAATTATAATTTACTCTACAGAGTAAATAGTTTCTCGTTTCTTCTATTGTTAAATGTTGGGTGAAGTAAAAAAATAATAATAAAAAGAGGAGATTTGATCACAAAACGAAACCACATCGTTTTAAAATGTAGAATGTTGCTTAAACAGCCAATAGTAGAGTATAAAATAAAGAGTTAAATGATCATTTTGTGATCAAATTTATTAAAATAAATGAATTCAGAATAATCTGACAACTACCTCCTTCAGTAACAATGACATTAGGCGCTTCACTTTGGAAAAATGATCGTATCCTGCTCTTTGGTAAACTATAACCTGGCTTATTCAAATTAACTAAAGACACAGCCCTTTTATTAGTCTTATTTATCTTCTTATATTTACCACTGTCATCATCAGAATCATTATCACTCTTCCTTCTCAAATTTTTGAATATTCCTGACACTACGTTTTGAGTATGTCTTCTTGGTTTACCATTCTTTTTTGAATACTCAGATTTTGTTGGTGATCTTTCATCATCACTTTTAACTCTGTTTCTTTCAAGTAGTCCCAAAGTAGCATCTTCTTCCTTATCATTATTTTGGGACACATTCGCAGCCATTCTTGCTTGATTTTTAGGGCTCAGTGTGTGATTTGAGTTCACATGAACTAAAACACCAGGTTTGAGCGGCCATTTGCTTGGGGTTACTACAGTTTGAACCTTATCACTGTGAACTCTAGGTTCACTTTTCGGGGTCTGCGTTTCGTTAGCTTCATTGTCTCTTATTGGTGATTTATTTGCATTGATAGTAGCTTCTAATTGTGATAGATTAGCTTGTAAGCTGCTGCGTGTTTCTTTAGTTTTGTTGTCAGGGTAGTTTTGGGAGTCAACCAGTCTAGTCCTATCAGATGTTTTAGGACTGAAGGTCAAGTTAAGGCGCGGCGATAAAGCAGGCAAAGCTTGCGATATGATTGACTGAGCGATCGACATTTCATTAAGGCAGCTACCATCCGGACTGAGTGAACAAAACATGAAAATAAATGAAACTATGTTAGGGACATGCAAAATAAAATGAATTAACCTAAATCTATAATGGCCCTATTCTTGTTATACAAGTACAGAATGGACAAATAAATTACAAAATACATAGTTATATTACGTTAAAATTACATATATAATGACCCGTAAAATATCAAGCTAGAAGAATGCTTTCCACTTTGCTTTTTACATGCATATAAATTTAAAGTTTTAAACAATCATACAATATCTACTTAATTTTAATTTGCGGCTACCGTCAAAATTACCACACGTTTACCATACAAAACCACTCTTAAGCAAAATTTGGCTTTAAATAGCTCGAAAGACTTATGGTCGTTTATAAGCCTTTTTACATTGACTTATAAAATACCATAAATAAGCCTGTCGTGAAATAAAAGCCTTCTGCAACAATTAAATACGCTGACTCTAAGAATGTGTGTTTTTCTAAATCCAAATACAAAACAGCGTGAGAACAAGAAAGCATTCTCCATCTATATAGAAAATGTTATGATTGTTAGTAAATTTATACCTGAGGTATTAATTGTAGTCAGTCTTAGAACATCTGGAGTTAGTGCTGTTAGGAACCTAGGCAACAATAAGATATTTAGCAAAAAATATATACGAATATTATAAAAAACTTCAAAACCCGTGTTAAGGAGGGACAAAAGTGCTCATCTACCACTATAAAATAAAAACTGTTTGACTATAAAACGTTAGATAAAATCAAAACTGGCCATTGGTCCAAGCATTTACAGGCAAAAACGCAAACTCAGTGACCTTGGAGATTGCCCTTGACCTTTTGGAGGCCTAGTACCTCTGCGTGGGTACCACAAGAGGTGACCTTGAGGGCGGCATTGACAAAGTGTGCCAAGAATCTGCTCGGACCAAGGGCGTCGCTGAAAATTATCATTTTATAACATTTACTCCTAGGAAAAGTAGTAAATAAAGTAGAAACAAACAATGATATTCTTGAAGTTAGTCGAAATAAAATAATAACTATAACTGAATAAGAAAATGTATTAGAGAAACCATCACCTATTTATCATAAATAGTTATAAAAGGTATACTACTATAAAATGGGGAAAAATCCTGCAAATGAATTTGCAAGTGACTAAAAAGTAAATTTGATGTAAAAAAAATTAGCAGTCATATGCTATGTAGGCATTCCCAATACCTACTAAGCAAATCGCAAATTATATAAAAATAGTTAAAATTGAAACTTAATTCAAAACTAATGCGACTATTCTATAAACTTATCATTGGAGATCATTTACAACAAATAATAGTCAAGATTCAATCAAATAATCTAAACGATTAATCATTCTCTATAATATATGAAATTAAAAAATAAAAACAAATGAAACTTACTTTTCTCTCTCCTCTAATTCCACTGGATTATTGTCTATGGTATTGAATAATTTTAGTCGTGTTAAGTGTGGTTTAGTAGGCAGCGTCCCAAAAAAAGAAAATAACAATTAGTTCTAGATTCAACACTAAATTAAAACCACTTAGATCGTGATCATCGTTGATCTATAGATCAGACTAAATTTTAATTCAAAACATGCTACAAGTCAAAACTTTTGTAATATGATGTAAAACATTAAGTTTAGTAATAGCAATAACATGTTATAGGTATTTAGACAATGAACAATAATAAGCCACATCTTCGACAATGTGTTTTCACAACATCACAATGAAATAAGCAAATTACTGTAAAAATCAAAACACTTAAGACGAAAGTGGAGGTGCCGCGCGAAATAGCCTTTTCATACAAATGTAGTCCTCATTTTCCTCTCTGGATGTTAACATTACTTAATTTTTTTTGACACAATTTTGTTGTATATTAACCACAGCTACATCCTTAATTTAATTGTCATTTATTTATTTATTTAATCTTTATTGCACAAAGAAAATACAATCGTACCAAAGGCGGACTTAGTTAGGAGCACTTAAAAAATTGTATGTATTCTGTTTTTCGTTCCTAATTTTTACATTAATCAAAAAGTCAAACGTAGGGCGTAGCTATGGTTGATTAAATATAAAACAAATCGTGTAAATTTTTTTTCAATAATGTTAATGTTCAGAAGGGAAAATGAGGACTAGGTTTGTATGGAGATTGGAGAATCGGCTCTCCCCTTTCCTCTTAAATGGTGCTTAAAAACGACCACTTACATTTGGATTTCGCTCTCATCCGCCTGCATATGCAGATGATGATGATGCAGAGGATAACGGTGATGACTAAGATAGCGAGGGCAATGCAACCAATCAGGATGAGTTGCTGTCGATCCCGCCACCAAACTGCCGAAGCTAATAAAAAATGGGATTCATTACTTAAACGTGTAAATTTTGAATTTGGAGTCATGCCATTTGGACTAAAATCTACTCCAGGACGGTCCGAAAGATTTTAACGTTACGAACATGGTGTACGAAACTACATATTTATTTACTTCGATCAGTTTTTCAGGTTAAAGTTAATAAGCCAATTATAAATTTTACAAACAGTGACAATAATCTAATACCGGTGCTGAAAAATCTTTTATAATTTGTTTTTGTAAGTACTGCCAATGCATAATTTGGACATAAATATGCGAAGCTCTAGACAAAATTAGAGTGGAGCACGAGTCTTATGATACTGCCAGTTCTTTTGTATTCCCAATCCCTCTCATCATTTTAGCGGCCAATGTTATCCCTTCTGATCTATTTCGGGTTTCAAGAAATTTTTGAATAAGTATGAATTACTTAAGTACTTTTGAAGAATGTTTTAAGACTCATGTTTCAAACTATTAACTTATTTGGACGTGTACAGTCTACACAATAAACACATTACTCACTGAGGCTTTCCAGGTTGGCTAGAAAACATAATTTAATGTTACGTCATACGTGAAACCAATTAAAGTCAAAATGAGTTTTTATTTAATTATGTAATTTATAAAATTAGCACAAGAAATGTCCCAAAATTTCATAGTAATTTCTAATCATATGAAAATAATACAAAATACAAATAAACTTTACGTAATTCTGAAATTGGAGAAGTAGAAAACCAACATATTTTTTTCTTAAATATATTTTGCATTATTTTGTGTTTATATGTTGCACTTAATCACAAATTGTTACTAAGTAAGAAATTTTGAAAACCGTTCACAGGTGCAATATTAAAAAAAACCGCGGGAATCAAAAACAACGATAACGTTTTCGTAACGCGTGACACCATTCGTTGTTTTACATACATACCAAATAATATGATCAGTACTTGACATTTTATAAGAATAAAATGCACTATTGAAAATCAGTATCATACTTATGTTTGCACTCATCAAAGATTTAATGGAATGACACCTAATTTGGACTACCGATGAAATTATGTACAATTTAAGGTAGTTCTTGCGCCTAATAAAGTCCATCGTTTTTTATTATATTTTGTTTTTAATGTAAACTTGCAATTTTGTCGATGGTATGCAAGAAGGTTAGTTTAAGAACCAGGCCTTTTTAGGTGCAGGTATCTTACATTATACCCACACTCTTAAGAGCCCATCAACGTGCACACTAGCGCCACTGACGCACGCTGCAGTGTTCACGTTGACGGGCTCTTAACTGATCGTAAACCTAATTGCGAAGATTATTTAAATTTAACGACAGGCATTTAAAAAAGGGGGCCGCTACGGACTGTATTTTGTATTTAAGAACCTCTTGAATACATCAAACTAGTTCTTATGTTGCTGGATTCGTCTAAAATACACAATACAGAACGCAGCGGCCCCCTTTTTTAAATACCAGTCGTTAAATTTAAATAATCACGATTATTTAGCAGTGGCGCTAGTGTGCACGTTGATGGGCTCTTAACTGATCGTAAGCCTTATTGCGAAGACAGAAGGTTCACAATACTCACCTTGCACATCTCGCTCGCACTCCCTACTCCTGCCCACAGAGTTGTTAGCGTAACAGAGATACGTCCTGTGGACCTCAACGCCGGGGTGTAGGCGGAGGTAGCTCTGCTGGCCGACTTGCCAAATCTTCTCGTCGGAGAGGGAGTCGTTGTCGTTCTTCAGTTTCCAGTAGAAGGTTACCTGGAAAGTTGTTAAATATTTGCTTAGCTTTTGACATTACTAACCTTTCTTTTCATGAATCATAATAACAGCCCTTCAAATAAGTTGCTGTTATTACTTTGAATACGTGCATTATTTTACATAGTTATGTTTACCTACTATTAGAATGAAAAGAAACCTTTGACGGATGACTCTACTCAAACAACTGTACCTATATATTATATTGCAGAAGAATATGGAAAGAATGTTATGAATCTCTAACAACGCCCTCTAAGGAAATTTGGCTTTAAAGCTGAAAGTAATAAAGACGACTATGAATTTGATTAACATTTTCAGTGCCATTCGTTTAAATTATCATCATCACTATATCGCCCACTGCTTAGCATAGGCCTCTCATCGAGTGTGCCACTTGTCCCGGTCCTGAGCTAATCTCACCCAGAAATGACCCGAAATCCTCCAATCTGAAAGTCTAATCTAAAAGTGGCCACCATTCCATTAGCATTTTGGTCCACCTGCCATCACTCTGCCTGGAAAGTGGAAACATGTCCCGCCCAGCTATTTTAGTTTGGTAATGACGTATCCCACGTCCTGCACCTTGGTCTTGAAATAAAAGCCTGAGTTAAAATGAACTCGGGACCTTGGCAGAGATCCTATTAAAAAGAACATACCTCGCTAGGGTTAGCGTGAGCTGTGCAGATCAGGACTTGTTCGCCGTCCACCTCCGCTTGCTTAATGCCGCACTCCGGAACAACTGAAAATGTTCACAAAACACGTTCGTTCCTCAATCGAATTACAAATGAACGTCCGTTAAAGTCTGGTCGCTTTTATACGAATAAAAAAATCGAAGAACACCCACACAGAGCAGATGCTTCACACAACTAACATTGACACCTATACTGGAGTATGCAGGAGAGTTGAGTTCTTGGGGTTGGCTGTTGATCATAAGTTCGAAAATAAGTTTTTGGCATATAAATTTCATTTTTGGTACAAGCTTTTATCGCTGACTGTACTTTTCTTTCCACAGGCAACTAAAACGCGAGACAATTCTACAAACCCCAAACACAATTAGGTTTCGTTGTTTTATCACAGAGTTCCTATGGCCACCCCGTGTCTCCACATCAGATCAGCTCTATGGTACCATAATATTGCATTGTCACCCGACTTACGTAAAGTATTTATGTACATTTTCAGCTTCATTGGGAAGTGGGACAAATTTAACTTGCATGATTTGACTTTATTCATACATTGCAAGTTAATAAAAAGCTTGTAAAAAGGACACTAACTTCAAAATACCGTTGTCACTAGATGGGAGTCATGTTGTTGAGTGCACGATATAAACTCTGGTGCCGATCCCTCTGTTTTGCGTCCTGACTATTTTTTTCATCAGGTTTCATCAAATTCAACACTCCTTGTTGGATGGAAGGATGAGAAAATTGTTGATATTGTAAAGACAGTGTTGGAAACATTTAACAAAAATGATACTTACACATGACATCCAAGTACGCTGTAGTAGAAACAGCGCCATGTCTGTTATGAGCCTCACAAAGATAGTGCCCTGCGTCTTTTCTCTGCACCGGGCCAAGCAGAAGAGTGTTGGAAGATGAGAGGACGAGAGAGGTGTTGGTGTGGTCCTTGGCTAAAGATTTGCTGGCGTTCTCTCGACGCCACGAGTAGGAGGGGACGGGGAAACCTCTGTAAGGATAAATTAAATAAGTGCTGTCATCTGGTAGTTATTTATATCCTAAACCCCATTTCAGTGGTGTGCCAATGAAAAGTTAATTATTCGTATTAAGTTACATCAAGAGGTATAGTTAGATACTTTTCAGATATCAGAATTGAAGGGACTTAAGTAACACCTTAAAAAACCATGTCTTAGGTATGTATTATATTAGAAAAAAAACTCTGCAAGAGATAGCCACTGCGTTATATAGTTGTTTTTAACAATAAAAAAATATTGATTCGGATAGAAGGATACTGATGAAAGGCGCAAAGCCTATCAAAGATTGCATTGTTGAAAAATTGAGACACATGCTGCGATGAACAGTTGTGAATTGTGAACGATAGAGTCAAGTAGATGGTTTGAATCTGGTCTCAGACTTTCGAAGGCTTGGTAACTTTTTCATTAGTAAGTAGGTGCTTTTATTTTATATTCTGATAAGTCTTGAAATTTTAGTATTTATAATACTTAATCGTATCTTACCTAGCCGAACAGACGACTTTTCCGGGTATTTCTCCTTCGATCACTGGAACTATTCCCGGAGTCACTGTGATGTTTTCTGGTTCATCTGACAAATACATAATGACCTATTTAGGTACAACTTGTTGCTTAAAGTTTTATTTTTTCAATCTTCATTCTAATTCAATCTTACAGGGTTCCGTATATCCGACCCGTTTAACAGTAACCCAAACAGATCCTTAAATACATTTTTGTTTTAGTTTCATTCAATGCAAACATTAAAAATAACCTCTAACCTAGGTATCAAAATAAGTCGAGTTTCGTTCTTCAAAGGTTACCCCCTTAGGAGGGAGGAAAGTTGGTTTTAAAACTTTTTTACCCGAAAGCCATGAACACTGAACAGGCCTTCGTTTTCGGCTAATTTTGTCTTACTGGTCCTATTGGAGAACCCTGTGTAAAAGGATCACGTATTTACATTGCGTCAAACTATCTACTTGAGAATTAACTTACATTCGACAGCAAAATGTGTGGTACTATTGACAGCAGGCCCGGCATCGTTTCTCGAAGAGCGACACATGTATTTGGTGATGCGAGGGTCCGTGCGGTCCAGAACGCCTCCAGCCCAAGCCGACATGTTCCAGTACTGGGGAGAAAGAGAAATTAGAGATTAGAATGGATCTCATTAAACCTTATGCTACAGGTATATAATATTGGAACGAGCTATTAGTACACCGTTGACAGACAGAGGTAAGTTTACCATCGTCACCTGAAGTCAGCTCATTGAAAATTTTTGTAAATATTTTTAATAATTTCTCACTACAAGGAATCATGTAAATCTACATGAGTTTTAAGTATAAGCTAGTGCTTGTGAATAATTTGTGATTATGACTGGTATCCCAATTAGTATAATGCCTGCCTAGATTAAATCTCAAGTGAAAATAAGCAACTCGAAAGCTGAGTAATGGATGGTTGAAACCTGATAAGTATTTGAACCATTCACCTCTCACAAATGCGTGCTAAGATGCGGCGTGCAAATTCGGCTTGCTAGAAAATCAAGGTTCCGCCTTATCAGTTAAAAACCAACTCACCAAAGTACTCTCCGTAGCCTCGAAATCGTTCCTGTTAACCTCGGGCCCGATCTCCCTTTCCACGATATAGTACCTATCCGTCTTGTTGGGGTCAATGATCTGCATCTCCTCATTGTCCTTCATCATGAGCCATTGCACGCTGCAGCGGGGGGCGCATTCCACGGTGCATTTGAGGGATATGTTCTGAAAGTAGGTTTGATTATAATTAAAATACCTAATAAAGTAAGTTGTTAAAGAATAAATAAATGAGTTAAAGGACTTACGTACTTTAAAATGTGTGAAAAAAGAAATAAAAGAAGGAGTAGTAGATCGAAAAATGCAAAAATGGTGTATCCATCAATTTGTAATCCACTGGTAAGAATTCCTATTCCTCATGTTTTTAGCGTAAGAATAAGAAAACCAGTAAGCTCGTAAATGTTGTTTATTATAAAATATTGATGAGACAGGTAAATAAATCAAACTTACTTGAGATTTGTACAAAGCTCCGCTGTAGTAGTTCATGGCGTACTTGAAGCTTGGAGGAGCTGAAAATATAAAAGATGACTAATACAGTCTCAAACTAAATAAACTAGACAATAGGACAAGTTAAGTTAAATTATCTGGGTAGTTTGAAAAAAAAAACGTAAAACTTACTGTAAATAGCGAACGCAACCTTTTATTTGTATAAAATCTATATTCCTAATGCAGTAGCTAAACGCAGCCGTCGGGCTCGGCTAGTATTCGGAAGCTTTTTCTAAAGCACCAATATTATAGGAGCGCTCCACATACCGTGTATCGGGGCCAATTAGAGGCACCTAAATCTAAACCACCATTTTGTACTGTTCAAATTATGCAAATCACTCTTTCATCAGCCTCCATACAATTACCACCACTTCTGCATTTAACCGTTTTGTCAAGAAACCCTTGTAACCAGTACTTTGGAAAATTATATCAGTTCACTAAGAATTGAAGCTTTTTATTTGAGTCGTCGAGATCCTGACCTGCACGGCGGCTACACTTACCAAGTACATTAATGAAGGTAGTTGCAGGCGGCCCCTCGCCCCCAGCGTTGAAGCCGCGACACGAGAAGTTGGTCCTGTGGTCGAGGCTGATGGGGTCGATGGTCCAGTTGGCGGACACAATGTCCGGGACGAGGCGGCCACCTCGGTGCCAGCGGAATCTAAGAATGGTAAAAGTGAATATTGTAATTTTCATTCAAGGACAGGGATAAAATAATCTAAATACTTGTTTGTCTGTCTTTAACTAATAAAAGAAAATAATTATCAGATAAATTACCCCATTTTATATTTTAGTTTATTTTCGTCCGTGTGATTTTGACGATTAGTCATGTTTACAATTAACAACGAATCAGAAAAGCAGTAAATTAATAAAATAGTAAGTAGAAGTAAGTAAACCAGAAGTTGATTGAAGGAAAAGGACCTTAAAAAAACCGACAGAAGATAAGCAAGAGATATATGTAAGGAAGGAAATGATTTCGTCAGTAATTCAAATATCGGGTAGAAGTGCATAGGATTTCTACCGGATAAATGTTATGTAATAGCATCTGTGCCATCAATATCTTTCTGCTGCCAATTCTTCCACTTTCACTTACGGAAGGATTAAAGTAAAAATAATTGATACCTCTGAGCTTCCGGTCTGCCTTTCTCTTCAATGCTGCACGTCAGAATGAGGGATTTCTGTTTGACTACTCGCCAAGGGGAATACACCAGCTTCGCCGGTCCAGGGGGATCTGTAACAGTTTCCAAACATTTTTAAAATCGATTATCACCAAAAAAAGTAGTTTGTTACACGTGTAGCGCAGAAGAATTATCTTTGCCTTTGATCTAGTACTTCTCTACTTACTATTCTTATAAGCTAAACAAGCTCTTCAACGTTTCGAAAGTACAATTTACGCAGAATTAAGTACTTTGGCTATATCAAGGTACTTCATTATGTATTTTTTAATAATATTTATATATTTATACTTAGTTTTGATAGTGGTGACGATGTTTGAGTGGCAGTAGTATTTTTTTCTTTTTTTTATACTTTCTTTTTATTCTTTTACTATGTATATGTCATATTAAAAGCTAACCAAAAACGTAATCTATTTTTTATTTCATCAAAATTAGCAAATCAAACTAAAGTTTTTGAGAAATTGTTTGATTAGTTGGTTTTATACTCACAATTGACAACCAGCTCGGTCTGCGGACTTCTTTCTCCCTCTCCCGCGGCGTTCTTGCCCTGACAGGAGTAGTTGCCATGGAAACTTCTCGTCGTGTCCTGGAGAAGCAGCATTGAGGGATCCACTTCATCACACAGGGCCGCTGGAAATGAAGATAATTGAATTATTATTAGTACAGATCTATGAATTGTAAATGATTGAATACTAGCTTTTGTCCGCGACTTCGTCAGTGTGGTATTAGTCCCAGCAGATTAAGCAAGAATAGCGCCTGGATAAAAACGAATGGCAATAATTTAGAGCATATTATACTTGCTTACACCAATTAACAGGCAATTCATTAATTTTCCCATTTCCACCCGCTTATCACCCTCTTTAGGAATGACTTCCGACATAAAAACTATCCTATGTCCTTGCCTGGGACTCAAACTATCTCCATGCCAAACTAAATCCGTTCAGCGGTTAAAGCGTGAAGAGGTAACAGACAGACAGAAAGACAGACAGACAGATACAATTTCGCATTTATAATAATTATTAGTTCTTCTTCTAAACGGTTCTTTTACGCAGATACCTACTATAAAAATAACGACAAAAGTTCAAAATTTTCGACATTGAAACTTACGATCAGTTCCATTGCATTCCGGAAGCTTCTTCAGCACCTCATTATCCAGATACCAGGTGACCTCATCCAGGGTCCTCGGGTTTCCGTCGATGGCCTCGCATATCAGCGTCACGTTCTTATGGTCCAGCTCGTTGATGGGGCTGGGGTCCGACATTACTAGACGGACTGTGGGTTTGTCTGGAATTGGGATAAAGATAAAGATAAAAAATAGTTTATTCAAGTAGGCATATTACAATGCGCTTATGAACGTCAAATAAAGCTATACCGGCTCCAATCGTACACCTCTGCCTCGAGAAGATTTAAATCCCCCCTCAATTGGAGTGTATTGGATAAGTTTGATTAGTCTTTCATGAAATGAGTTGGGTGAGAAACGTAAACAAAGGTGACGGTGAAAGTCTAACCTCAGATAAAATTGGTAATACAAAACTTATTAATTAATTTTTTTTTTAAGGCTTCGACATTAGTTAATGATAATTAGTATATAGTAATATTTAATAATGCAATATGGAACTCTATGACTGCAGCAAAAATTCACCCTACATACATAGAAATTATTAATAACATCTATGAAAATTGCAAAAGTAGAGTCAAGCTTGAAAATACCGGTCCTGAAATAAAAATAGAGAGAGGAGTACGGCAGGGTGACCCGCTATCTCCGACCCTATTTATAATCGTCCTAGAACAAACGACTAAAAGCTTAAATTGGAATAACAGAGGCATAAGAATGTCACTACAGGAACTTACACATCTCTGCTTCGCTGACGACATCGTGCTAGTTGCCGAAACAGCGAGAAATCTGCAGTACATGATCTCATCACTAAGTACAGCTAGCAAACAAATTGGCCTGGAACTTAATGTACAAAAAACAAAATTGATGACAAACTTCAAGGAAACACCCATTATCATAGAAAACTCAGAAATTGAATACGTAAAAAGCTTCGTGTACTTAGGTAAACAAATATCTTTTAACGCAACAAACAACTTAGAAGAGATAGATCGAAGAATCAAGAAAACTTGGAATATGTTTTGGAGTAAGAAAGAAGTTCTAAAAAGCAGTCTCCCACTTAAATTGAAAAAGGTAGTAATAGACTCTTGCCTACTCCCAACTATGACATACGGCAGTCAAACATGGAAATACACCGAAGAAGCCAAAAACAAAATTAGAAGCTGCCAAAGGGCTATCGAACGAAATATTCTGAAAATAAAACTAAAGGATAAGATAAGACACAGTGATATTAGAGCAAAGACAAAAATAATAGATGCGTTAGAATACAGTCTAAAGTCCAAATGGAAATGGGCCGGCCATGTTGCTAGAATGCACGCCAAAAAATGGACTAAAGTGGCCACGCTGTGGAAAGGGCCAGACGGCAAAAGAAGACACGGCAAACCAAACGCCAGGTGGTCAGATGAACTCCGTGACATAGATAAGGACTGGCCCAATACTGCACAAGACAGAAAAAGATGGCAAGAGCTGGAGGAGGCCTTTACCCGTGAGGGGTCCTAACCAAATTATATAATTATAGTTACAAAAAAAAAATAGTTTAAGTGTACAAAATATATTAAAAAAAAAAAAGATTTTAATTACCTTTTTGTTATGTAAATTTAATCTTTGGTTATGGAATAAATGGGCTTTTTATTTTATTTTATTTTATTATATTATTTATTTATAATATTTAATAATGATAATACGTCACTTACAATCCACAATAATATCGTAAGCTTCGCAACTAATGCCATTATCGACGTCTTTAGTAAACTTAGAGTAGTTGCCACTATGGTTGGTTTATGTTATAAACAATGAAAAACTTGGAGATGTTCATAGAATACTTAACATAAATAGGTACCCAACGCTAGGCTATTATTATAAAGGATGATGTTGCAATACTTACACAAAACATTAACGTCAATAGCGTTGTCGCTAGTGCTGTTTCCAACGTCATTTTTCAGCTGACAGGTATAGTTTCCACTGTCACTCCCAGTGACATTGTGGATGATGAGCGCTGGTTGGTTGACGTTGCCGCCCTGGTAGTGGGAGGAGTTGACGTCGACCTTTTCGTCATCTTTGTACCTGGAAATAGTTTTAAATAGGTAGGTAAATAAAGAAAGTGAAATATGATTATTAGATTATGTGAAAATTAACAAAAAATGCAGTATACAAATGTAGTTTCCTTATCCATTTTATGTTTAAATCAGTCTAGCTTATCATTAATAAAAATTAAAAATTATGTGTGTTCCCCGATTTCTCAAATACGGTTGAGCTGGTTTGGAAAAAATATTTTTAGTTCTAATATACATCTTTACAGTTAGGTAGTCTATTTGTCTGGTATAAATCTGATGATTGAAATCTCAAAATCTAGGGATCTCGTCAAATATTTCAGGCGTAGGCGGTAGTTATGCCTCTGTACCTAGTGGATGAAATAGGAACTTACCATGCAACGTCTATGAGGAGTGACGGGTTGCTCTCATACTCGCACTTGAGGAGGATCTTGGTATCCTGCAGAACGGTGAAATTGGGTGGATTCACGTGGACTATTGGACGATCTGAAATAGAAAGTAACATTTTATTGATACATTGGAAGAAATGAGTACAGCAATTACTGACAGTACTTAAGTACGAAATATCATTTAATATGAACCAACCACTTTGCCGGTGAAGGTAAACATCGTGAGGTAACCGGACTAGCCCCGATAAGGCCTAGTATCCCCTCTGGGTTGAAATGTCAGATCAAATGGCATTCGTTTTAGTAAAACACTCATCATCATAATCATCATCATTGGCCACAGCAACAGCACCTTTGCAGGATGATAGTTGCAGCAAAAAAAAAGAAGTTATTTTAAAACTAGTGCCTGTGCAAATTATTGGGATTAAGCTGCCGAAATACCGAAGGAGTAGGTAATGCTTGTGTAGTCTAAATCCAAAAGGTACCTTTAGGTATCTTTTCCAAGCATTTTCTAGCAACTTAAACTATTAGATGACACTCGGCCATCCGGGCGATGGCAGCTTATAGTATTTTCTTAAGTATATGACATCTCTTAAAGGCTTACGGTGGGTGCCCTTTAAGAGATAGGATATATGTATACTTACACCATACTTCCATCTCCTTAGTCCTGACGAGCGGCTCCTCACTGATTATCTTGTTAACTTCATTCTCGCTTTTGCACGTGAATTTCCGTCCGTTTTCGAACCGCGTCACCGTGAACGTGAGATTCGCCATCGTTTCGTATGTCGAGTCGCTCTGGAATAAAATATAGTTGATTTAATTTATTGTTAATATTTAACAAACCTTGGAAGGGAGTAAATAGGGTTGTAAAAACAATTCTCATTAGCTACCATACGTAGGGTCCCAAACATTGCTTGGGCAAGCCTAAGCAAATATGGTTGATTTTTTTATTGGGGAACTTTTTTTAATACGGCCAACTTGTGGGAAATAAGTTCTACGGTCAGCTCCTCAAGATGATAGCTATAATAAGAATTAGTGAATAAAATGGGGAACATAATCCATATTAAAGTGTCTTCTTGAGCAGCTTTTCGGACAATAATATATAGAATAGATACCTATAATCCCAAATACCGAAAATTCACTCGGTACTAATAGATTTTAGCTCTTTTCACTATTTCAATTTAGCTCTTTTAGTTTGTGGTTTTAGTTTTTAGGGTATCTTGATATAATACTTAAACTCAAACTCAAACTCAAAATATACTTTATTCATGTAGGCCTAGCAACAAGCTCTTATGAATTCTTCTCTAATGTAAATAATGACGTATTAGTTGATATCATACGAGTACCTACATATGCAGGTATTATAAAAACCTGGCGTGATCAATCTTATAAGAAATTCATACGACTAACGCACCATTTTGCTTCAGAAAAATTTCTCCCCCTATATCACTTTAATTTTTCATCAACCTAAATCGCTTCACAACTTCGACCTTCCAATAAAACTTGGCAGATTTTTCCGTAAATTTATTACTTTACGTAAGAGGGTGTAATAGGCAGTGATAGGTCCAAGGGCGCAGTAAAATTTTAATTTCTCCCCTTGGGGGTGAACTGACAGTGTCTTTGAGAGTTAGAGCGAGGAGCTAAAGTATGTGGATGGGGCAAGTTGGAAGTTTGATAATATTTTGAGGGTATCTAATGGGATTTGGGAATTTAAAAGGGTTTAGGTTAGTTGTAATCTGACGTGAAAGTTTATGCTTTATCAGATTCAGATCGTGGTTTTTCTATTTCACAACAAATGTAGACTGACGGTACTTACAAATTAAATTATTATGTAAACTTATATCAGACATAATTATATCTATAATTCTATACATATCAACCCTAGTCTGTACATTTGTAATTTTCTATAATTTTACTTTTATATTTGTTATATAAATAAATGTTTTCCACATATAGGAATAAATTTGGAAAATAAATATATTTTATTTGTATTGTATTTTGTATTTGAGTTTTTATCACTAATATGTTTCTTTCTTTCTTATCTAATATTAGAATTGTGATTTCTTTCAAATAAATATTATCAAATGTAATTTTAAAAAAATTGCTGGGGGGCGGACGCGAAAAACATGGTGCGCGACATAGGCCGTCGACTTAGGCAGAAGGGGGAGGACCCCAGCTCCGAGTCGTTTCTGGTGCAAAGGCTATCCATAGCCATCCAGCGCGGCAATGCCGCGAGTATTATGGGCACTTTTGCACCGGAAGCGTCTAGGAGCGGCAGCAATGTTTAGTTAGTAACTGGTGTGTGTTTAGTTTGTACCCAACAAACAATTACACGACACTTAGCACTTATTTTATCACCTAAAGACATAGAATAGCTTTAGAATAGCTATATATTCTAACCTTAGAGGCTCTGGTGACATCAAGGTCTTTAAGAGGTCCATATATAGCTTTAAGATCCACAGTAGCCGTTTTGGCCGCTATAATGCATCTTAAGCAGCTAGTGTTATAGCTCAAAGTGAATTCTACTACCTTAATATCTATATGAGTAATAAGCAGCTGCAATTTTCACTTGAGGCTCTAAACAGGAGATAAAAAGTCTTTTATAGCTCCGTTACTCGCAATCGCTCCTTAACTCTCTTGTATCACTTTCAGTCGAAAAGAGAAGTTATGAGTTACTTTTATATATCATGTAGTCGCAGACGAGCGTCATTCAATACCTTAGTACATCTTATACTGTTATTAGAGTCGTACTTACAACCTAAGCCTATAGCGCCATGTTAAGATGACCGATGAATCAATAAGGAAAATAAAAACTATTAATTAGAACGTAAATACTTAATAAAAATCGATACTTTTACTCAATATTGACATAATGTTAGTATTGTTATATTTAAAACCGGACTTCACGTAAGTACTTATATTGTGTAAGTTTTCGAAAATTAAATACGGTGGACCACAAATAAAAAATAATTATATTCAAATAAATATGCAAAGGATCAGAGGCCCTTTAAAATTTTGTTAGTAATGCATATAGTTATTGACAGTGTAATTAATTTCGCCATCATAAATCCGCAGATAACGCCGGCATCAGTGAACTAAAAAAAGTAATTTGTTACCTAGAATATTTGTTTACCTATATAACTAGTAAGTATGATAATAATCTCGAACAATCTCCTCCTACATTTTGTGCTATCTAACACTTAACAATAAATAATAAATAAATAATAAATAAATAATAAATAAATAATAAATAAATAATAAATAAATAATAAATATTATAGGACATTCTTACACAGATTGACCAAGTCCCCCAGTAAGCTCAAGAAGGCTTGTGTTGAGGGTACTCAGACAACGATATATATAATTTATAAATACTTAAATACATAGAAAACAACCACGACTCAGGAACAAATATCTGTGTCATCACACAAATAAATGCCCTTACTGGGATTCGAACCCAGGACCATCGGCTTCACAGGCAGGGTCACTACCCACTAGGCCAGACCGGTCGTCTACAATAAGGATTCAATAGGCTAGATTTGTTCGGAGTGGCCAATTACTATGTAGTCGCTATTAACTATAGCAGTCACCCTACCTGTAGTAAGATATGTATGTACGAGTATATTATGGGATTGGAAGCGTGTCTAATAATATTCCGGGCCTTGTTCCAAACTGGAGATCAACATCCCATGACATAGGTGCTTGTTAACCGCATTTCACGTTTCTCTTCCAGCCGATGTACCGAACTTCCAAACTTCCAAAGTATTTGCAATGTAAATCACCATTAATTAGATATGCATGGAAAATAACAGGCCCAGTTCGGGACATGTGTATCGCTTAATATGAAGCAATTTATTTAATACGTACACATTATTGCGTTAACAATGTAATGAAATTATAGGGCTTAAGGCAAGAGTTTTAAGGTGGAGTTGCAAGGGGGGATTGAGTTGAATCGACAGTCATGAATATTTACATTTTGGTGCCGGGAACCAGGATGATTTAAAAGGTGTTGTATTTTCAACCGACCTCTAAAAAGAGGATACCATTTTGAAGACATACATATTGAACATAGCAATCATGTGGTCTTCCGTGAGCACAGCTAGTGCAACCCAAAGAGTATATAGTACATATATTAGTGCAACCTGACCGAAACGTCGGAAAAAAGGTAAAATAATGATATATAATCGCGTTAGACCTGTTAATGGCATTAATTATGTGTACAAAACGCGGGAATTTAAAGTGTTATTTAATAGTTATTTGTACAACAAGAGATCAAAGTTTGATATTTCTTCGAGTGCTTATTTTGAGTCCCGTGCAAGCGAAAGATTCTATAATTTAGAATCTTGAGCGTAGTAAGGGATTCAAAAGCGCACGAGATGTAAATAACTTTGATCTCGTGTAGTACACAAAATTTTCCACCCTAAGCAGTGAGGACATACCTAGAGGGACAGAGATAATAGAACCCAAGTATATCGAACTTGTATTAGACCCCGCATGTTGAAATGACTATAAAGGTCACTTGAATGTCATTTTGTCTCACTCAGTGAGCAAAATCGCATTTTGCTCACTGAGTGAGACACAATCAGTGAGCAAAATGCGATTTTGCTCACTGAGTGCGACAAAATGACTCAGTGAGCAAAATCGCATTTTGCTCACTGTTTTTAAGAAGCAAAGTACCCTTGTTCGAGCTGCTGAGGTGAAAAAATTATTATCAACATTCTCTACCAGTCAGTCAACCGTTGAGTCAAACAAAAACTTATACTAAAGTAGTGCAGAATTATATGTAGATGTCAAGATGAAGCAGGAAACACAAATCAATACATAGGTATTTAATACTGCCAAAAACAATAGCTTTCAGAATAACGTATATCGCAAGCGAGGTTAAGGGAGTATTGTCAACATTAAATTCAAATGAAAATAAATACAGAATCAGTTAAATTAATGATTGAAATTAACAAATTTTTATAGGTAGTAAAACTATTTAAATAAGTTTTAAACACCGTCAGCACCACAGTTAAACCATCCTCATTTCACATCCATCACAGATTTGAAAGAAAATAATCTTTCCACTATTTTAAACTTTGTTCAAATTTTAATTTATGGATTGCAATAATTCATCGTTGACGCCAAAACCAAGGTTTATTTAAAAATAACTTCGTTTCATTTTATAACTGGGTCACAAAGTTTATAACTCTATAAAATGTTTTAGTTGGCCAACTTCAATAACTATTAAATTTAAAATAAAATAAAAAACCCCTACGCTAATTATAAGATTTTAAACCATTTTATGATATAAATTCCTTACATCATTTTGGAAAAGAGCTGATACTCGTCAAACTGCTTGATCGATTTTTATTTAGCTAAGAACCACCGTAAGGAAACTCGCATTTCAGGAAAAAAACTGCATCAAAATCGGTCCATCCGTTTGAGAGCTACGATGCCACAGACAGACATTGGCGTCAAACACATAACCCCTCTTTTTGCTTCTCGGACATTCGCATTGCGACTGCAACAGCATTTTTGCTGCGTTGTTGATGTTAATTCAATATGACACCGTAAGGGTGCACGCACGCGGGTGTCATTGTAGGTAAAATACGTAGCACGCGGCCGCGCCAGACTGCCTGCTGGGCTGACGTCCTTAGCTACACTACTTATATATAATGTAAATGAAATACATACTTATACTGTGTTTTCGTTTCCGTGATTCACTCGTCCATGGCCCCGACGGACGACCAGCGTTGGCCCATCAAGGCTAACACCATGCTGAGTCGGGACCATTTCGTGGCTATTTTACTTATTCTGTTATGTAAAGATATGTGTTGTAATGTTAAGTGTAAGTTTTTTATTTTTGTGTGCCTGTGTTCCATAAGCCACGAATAAACTATTTCTATTTCTATTTTATACTTACCACTCGCACCGTCTCATTCTGTAGCGGGCGTGGAACAAAAGAAATTGAGGTTACTAATTATTGAAGAATAGAAAACATTACATCAGAGAGTTTACAGAGTGGGAGCCCGAAAACTTAAATCGGGGATTTGGCAGACCCCGCCGCCGGCGATGGCAGGATGAACTAGACTCCTTTTTGAAGGAGTGGCCAGACACAGCATTGGAAAGAGATCTGTGGAGAGATTGGGGGGAGGCCTGTTCCCAGCCATGTGACACGTAAGGCTCCAAATAATAATATAAAACTTTATAATAACTAGTCGCTCTGTGAGCTGTAGTCCAAATCTGGCAATTTGAAAGATTATCAAAAACTGAATCGGTAAAAAACCTTATAATTACCAATCCAAAATATTATATAATATTTTGACAGTCATTTTGCTCTGATTAAGTGAAAAAAGTGTTTCTAAATTTAAGTTCCATTCAACCGTAAAATCTCTTTGAAATTGGTTAAATGCGTTTTGATACCAATTAGTACGCAAGCCGTGTCGTCAGCTTAGTATTCATTAATGCGTAATTTACGATATTTAAATAAGATTAAACGAAATAAGCCACCGGGCGGCCATTTTTAAAAATAAGCTAATTAATATGTACGGGAGAATAAAGAACGGCTGGTCAAGAGAGGTGCGATATTTATCGATAGTTTTTCGGTGATAAAACAAGTATTACATTTAATTACTTTGAATTAACTGAAAACAAGTTTTTTTTGACTGAATTAGGAGGTGTGTAGATAATTTTGAAGACCCTCAAACTACTTCTACTGCTTAATGTACAACAGCATATATGTCAATACTACGCGCAGTGTCAGAAAGTTACGTATGCTGTATCGAATGTATTTCATCATTGTATTTCAACTCCTGTGTCAATATAAAACTACGACTTAAAGAAAAATTAAAGGTTTTTTTTCGGTAGTCTTAAAGTGACGGTCTTAAATTACTAAACAGGAGCTTTGAAAATGTAAGGGCAAATTCGATATTAAAGATCGAAACATAACACCCTTAATTGATACTTAATTGCCTATTTAACGGTACAGACACCATAGACAGAGATAGACATAGATATATAATTGATGTTCGTAGTAAAACGAGGCGAACGGTAAAAAACAAAACATACCAAAGTCTATATTCCTCTTTCTTTTAAAAAGATATTGCCCAAAACATACTTAAATGTTACAATCTCAAGAGCTTTCAACAATAAATGATACAAAAACCCACGTTTCCAACCGCGTTACAATAATCCTTACCCCGAAAACAGCGGTAAGCCGCCATATTTTATACTTTTTAATTTCACGACAGATGTAGCAACACTTCTTTTCAAAATGGTATTATCTACATTGAATTTTCTTGTCACTTAAGACCATTTAAGCAAACGGACACCAAGAGTTAGAAGCTTATATCGTACGGGAATTTTTCCAACTTTTCCATGAATTAATTGCTCGAAATTTCACTTTGCAAAGTTTCGTGAATTCTCGCACTAGTGTTGCGATGCTTATCGATAAATTTTGGCGCTTCACTTGCTGGAAGGAAGCCAAATGGTTATCAGTTTGTTTGTATTTTGTTTGGGATGTTAAATTTATTGGCAGGTGGACGTTTTGAGCAAGTAGAAATGCAACTTTTGGGCAACAGTTTCGCTTTAGTGAATTTATGTTTATGTAGTGTTTATTTTGTAGATGTACAATTCTTCAATTTTATTATTTGAAATGATTTATTATGCGTAAGTTTCCTCCATTAGATGATTAAATCAGAGGTATGCTGAAACTGGTTAGACTAAATGTTTTCCAAGTAGCGAGTTGGAGTGTCGCATCTTGTGGTCTGAATCGGAAACATAAACTATACATTGACACTTCACGCCAAAGCAAGTGTTGCCCCCTAACGTTTATATATGTTTTCCTGTGCATTGTAGATTCTGCCATCTTGTGGGTTACGTTGGAAGCATAAACTTGACATTTACTGTTTGCGCCAATAAACAGCACCTGTGCTGCCCCCTATAGTTTATGAACGTTTCCTATAATCGCCCATCATTGTTTCTTTTAGCGCAACTTTTAAGTTCTACTTTACAAACTAAGAGGAGTACTACATTCGTATTTTTTACATTATTAACTGAATTGCAAACGTTTCAAGCATTCGCATAGCCTAAGGCGAGCTTGTCTGCCATCAAAGTAAAACAAGAAGTGATTATTAACGTTTGAATATTATTTGTTTCCAAACGATTACCCGGAAGGAATATTATATAGTAGGAAACATTGTTCCTGATCAATCAATCTATCAACACTAAAGCAACTTAATCTTGAGGATAATTAACTAATGACCCGCAGTCGCTGAGCTTCTGACCCTGTTGACCTTGACCGTAGTTTAATTTGATATAATTCTGAAGCTTTTAAGATTATTAAAGCCTTTTCTAAAGTGGATGTCAGGCTAAACTTAATATAAAGATAGAAAAATAACCACTTGTGTTAATTTTTAACTGCTCAGGAAAGCTAATGTTCACTACTTCGCCATTTTTTAACTCTGTATAATTCAAAATTAAAAAAATCTGCAAGTAGGTACGTCTCAAGGGCTCTCTGATACGTCAATACACAATTTACAGTTGCATTATTTATATAAATACAACAACCAGAACCTGTGAAAACATTACGTTCTAATAATCTTAAAAATAATTGAACAGACGCGAGTAGTAAGATAGACGATGAACGCGTAACCATCATTAATGCACTCGTCATAAAAAAACAACATAATGCAGTATTCTGGTAGGCTTCGAAATAAAAACCACTAAAACACGTGCCTTTTTTTTATTAAACTGGCAAAAACTAATTATAAGTAATTTTAACAACTTTTTTGCATATTCGCTCTTTCACCGTCCTCATCGTTTTCCAAGTCCTTTTTGTCTCCGTTCCTCTTGTGATCGTTCTCTCTCACATAAGTGAGCCATAAGGCTCGATTCGGGAAATGAATTAGAGATTCACTAGATTTGAAATAGTAAAGATATGTGACGTCCCACGCGCCGTTACGTTCCGTTTGACTCTATCTCCTCATCCTCACGCTCCATTCCTATACAATAATTATATTATTTATCGATAAATTTAAAACCAGTGCTTCACATCACTAAACTTAATGCGATTACCTACAGCAGAGCGGGCATTAAAGATATTTCCCTTCGCGATTGTTTTTTCAGCCGGTGTCCTGAAACTTCAGTTTTGCAGGTATTTTCAGGGTTCATTAAAATGGGCGGCAATTTACACAGCTTTATTTAAAATTCTTATACCGATCGAGTTATTAAATGTTTTTTTAGGGTTCCGTTCCCAAAGGGTATAAACGTACCATATTACTAAGACTCCACTATGCGTCTGTCTGTCCGTCTGTTTGTCTGTCACCAGGCTGAATCTCATGAACTGAGTTGAAATTTTCTCAGATGATGTATTTCTGTTGCCGCTATAACAACAAATACTAAAAAGCACGGAACCCTCGGTGGGCGAGTCCGACTCGCACGTGGCCAGTTTTTTTTATATTTCAATTAGGTGGCGAACAAGCAAACAATCTATTTGATTGCAACGAGTTACTCAAGCCGCCTAGCCTAGTCGGTAATGACCCTGTAGTAGGAGGTCCTGGGTTCAAATCCTGATAAGTGCATACAGGATGATTCAGGAGACGTGAGCAGGACTTACACTGCGCATTTCGTAAATTATAAGCAACTGTTTAGTATCAGTATTAGTGAGGTTAACGTTAATTTTCTAGTCGTGATGAAAAAAAAAGTTATAAATTTATTTACGAAATGCATGGTCACCCTACAATTAGAATACTAAACTACCGATATTCTGTGTCAAATTGAATGTCATCACTGTCATCACGGTCTGGTTACTTTTGAAAACTCGTATCTCACTCAAGTTAGACAGTTTATCTTCTTCGTAATCAAAATGATGTCATTACGGTTAAAGAGGTTTCATGTTTATTAATTAGGTCTTGTAGTGACCATGATTGTAGAGAAATGAATTTGCCCTCACCAAAAAGTTAAAAAATAGGAAAAAGTGTGGTTGTTTCACCTAAATACGACGGTGATCGATCAATTATCAGTTACTGAGTGTGCAGGATAAGTCCTGCTGACGTCTCATGAATCACCCTGTATATTAAGGTTTTTATCACAAATATTTTGCTTATGTAGGACATAGCAAATATTACGTTATGCGCGAGAGGGCTTGGGCTACTAGTCCCAACGCTGGCCCAATTCGGGTTGGGGACTACACTACACTTAGGCACATCTTAGAATTTCTTCGAAGATGTAGGCAGGCCTCACGTTGTTTTCCTTCACTAAAAAACTAGTGGTACACATAAAATGAAATTCCGTACGTACCTAAGTTCCGAAAAATTCATTGGTACGAGGATTTGAACCCGCGGCCTCCGGATTGAAAATCGGACGTCAGATCTACTCTACCACCACCGCTTTCAAATAAAATGCAATATAAAATTATATCAATAGTAACGGAACACTTCCATGCAAAGTTTTCTTTTTACACAGTTCCAATATTGAACGATACTCGCAGACAAGCGGCTTAGGCCGTTCACTGAGAGTTACAGAAAATTAACAATCTTTCTCTAGTAACGAACTTTTTATGAATTTACTATGTTATAACTCCGGCACAGTCTCTTTGTCAGTAGAAAAAGGGGGGAAATAAAAAAGAAATTGGCGCGAAGATTTGATTGGTCTCATAGAAAATTTTAATTCAGTGTCTTTTTATACTGACAAGCTGGGTGTGTTTGAGTATAAGTACTTATCTCAAATGTAACCGTTTTTTACCATTTAAGGCTTCTATACGTAATAGATGTTGCAACAAATGTCATGCGATTTTATGTACCTACCTAATTGCTGGCTAAGTAGGAGCAACGGGTTCAATCGATCGACCAAATGCCGCAATGTATTACAAATCGCATGCGATTATCGGTGATATTTGGAGGGGCCATTGCAAGCATAAGATAATATATTTTTAAAAAGGGTATAATGAAGACGGAAGATGGCCATGGTAATAACAAACACGACCTACATAACTGATCCTAGTTGCTCACTGCGCAAAGGTATAATAAAAATTAAATTTTATTAAAAACTAGCGACCCGCCACGGCTTCGCACGGGTTAACAAATTATACACCTGAACCTTTCTCAAGAATCACTCTATTGATAGGTGAAAACCGCATGAAAATCTGTTCAGTAGTATTTGAGTTTATCGCGAACATACAAACAAACACATAAATAGACAGACGTGGCGGAGGACTTTGTTTTATAAGGTTTAGTGATGAAATTATAGGCATATGTACATTTATTTTTCGTCATATCAGCTAGTAGAGGTTCTCTTTGTTCTTCAAAAACTGATGAGAAAATTAGGTTTTATCCACAAGAGTGGTAAAATATTTTTTATGTCATTATTAAAACTGTAAAGTTACATGCATGATAATTGTGTATAAATCAGTTCAGTTTGCAAAGATCTCCTCAATAGGTACCTACTGTAAAATTACATTACATAACTACGGCGAAAATTTAAAGGGCCATATTTCTGTAAAACATTGTACGATACTCGTGCGAATAAGTACTTAATTCGCAACTCGTGTTGATTAAAAACACTCCCTTCGCCGTGTTTTAAAATTAACCACTCGCTGCGAATTTCCTATTTTTCACACTTGTATCGTAAATAAATAACTATTATCGTCTATAAAATTAAACGACAGTAAATTAATCGCCCCTCATTGCACAGTCTTTTGGGGAACTGCGTAAACATTAATTAATAAAGAAAACTAAAAATGAGTTTACATAGTTACATAGTGGTAAAATAAACACACACATCAACACGCGTATAATTACAAAATTCTTTAAAATTATTAATTTTCTCCATCATGAATTATGTGTATTTATTAATTAGGTATATCAAGAAATACATGTAATATAAACAAAAAAAAAATTATATACTAAAATTAAAAACTATATAAAGCTACAACTACAACTAAAATAATCTATAAACTAAAATAACCTATAAATAAAAAACTGGCTCCAGTTCCGTGCCTTTGGGCAGGGTGCCAAGAAGGCTGGCGGCATTGCCGTGCTGGACGGCAATACTAATGCGTTGCGCAAGGTAGGAGCCAGCCTTCTTGTCACCCGTCGCCTCCACGAGGCGCTTCGCCAGTTCGGCGAATATGCCGTGGGCGCCAGGACCCCACGGCCCAAGGGTTTCCACCCCAAACGGCTCAAACATGCAGCCAGAATCAATGGCTGCATATTTGCGCCGCTTGAGGTGTTCAGCCGCGTTGGCGGCCGCACCAGCTCTGTTAGATGTTCCTTGAAGATGGGACGGCGCATTTTTTATGTTAAATCATACAAAAATATATGATTTAATACGATACCTAAACTCTTACCAATTTTGCATACCTACGTGTAAAAAAACTAAATAAATACGTATAGTACTCATACTTGACACCATCAGTTATATAATACTCGTCCCTCGCAAGGAACCTTTAATGAAGTGTCCATTATTTACGGACCCTCAGTAATTTCATTTACTCCTTAATTAGAAATTAGGCGGGCGACCCACGAAAATATCCATTAAGTATGACTTATTAGGCGTACTTTTATTTAAGGTTATCTTTAAATAATTGAGAGTTACAAATTAATTTAGTATTGAGCCGAGTTTGCTATCGTTATTTTTTGAGCCAGAAATATTCAGGATTGGACACGCTTCGGTAGATTAGTTAGAACTATTGGACCGAACAAAAGTTTAAATTTACCGCCATTTGACGTTCAGTTTATCTTTTAATTAGTTTGTTTTGTTGTTTAGGCATAACTTTCGTATATAATGGGCGATCAAGATATTACGGAGACATCACCGCATTTTCACATTTCTGCGATAGAGCAACGATGCTACACTGGCGGTCGTAACTTGGGGTTCCTAAACACATCATAGAGAGCTTACTTATAATAGGTGTGTTGATAAAACAGTAAATGTAACTACATAATAAAGCATTAAAACACTTGTGTGATCCTTTTATGAAACACACTTCGTTCGTTCCATAAACCCACACTCGTATTTTAATGCCTTTCATTATGTAGCAGTCACATAAACTACTAATAACCGTTATCAAGATACAGTTTGTTAAACTTCAGTGCAAAAACTGCACCTCTTCCTTTATGAAGCAAAAGTTCAAATATCCGGTAATACCTTAAGCCAGCGTTCGGACCCGGCTCGTTCGTGTTTATTTTTAATATTCCCGCCAGAGTCCAGACTGGCGTGATTCCAGCACCTGCTGGAGAACAGCGGATGGTGGGAGTCGAATTTAAATTTAAAACTATTAAATTTAATCATTTAACCTTTTGAACGCTTTACGTCATAAACAAAAACTTCACTGATATGATATGCTATGCCAAGAAGCACTACCACCAGTTTTGACATTGACAGATACGCTCGCGTCTAAGTAACTTACTTTCTATGCATCTCGCTCGTACTCGCATCTTAGTGCAAGCGAGATGTATAGAAAGTAATTTACGTAGACGCGAGCGTATCTGTCAATGTCAAAACTGGTGGTAGCCGTAAAGGTCTCGGGCGCAAGCGAGCTAAATGTAAACCTTACTTGAAAGTGAGAAGGTTACTACTTTGATAGCGGCCGCCATAACACGACTAGTTAGGATGCCTTTAGGTGTTCATGGCGTTCCAAAGGTCAAGGGCCGATTTTTATTTTGTTATCCACTTTTATTTTTCTTCAGTTTTCGATAAAAGTTGGCGGATAAAGAGATCAGAGAGACCACAAAAAATCATGAGTTACGGAAAATGTATGGTGGTTTCGGAAGTCAACGGAAATTTACATTTACTTTGAATGGAAAAAAATAGATTTCGTAGGTCGCAGAATGAGGGGCTCTTCAAATCAGCTAAAGTTTATCCATATATTCCAAATCTAACGAAAAAAAGATTCGACAGTAAAATAAATATTGGGCCAATAAACATAATGTGAGTTCCTATAATTGGCTTCCTGTATCTACTATAATTTCTATGTTAATGTCACAGCTGTTGGATCTCCAAAAGCAAAAGCTTATCGAGCAAAAGATGTCGAGCAATCTTCGACTTAAAAAGGTAACTGTCCATTTTCTCTTATCGAGATATTTTTGGAGCGTAATAGTCTCGCTAAAATGCGCAAAAGTAAATATAACACGCTCTTATTGCTCTTACAAGAGATTGGGTCTAACAATTTTGCGCGCTTCGTTGCGTATTTCTAAAATACCTCGCTTTCCAACCGCAAACTTAAACGAACTAAATCAACTCCACCCCGCCCCTGTCCGCCGTTCCAATAAGTCAAATTCAATAATGTCCCCAAATGAAACGTCACATCGTCCGATTTTATATTTCCCCGTCTCCCTTAATATTGTTTCAAAGAATTTTCTCGAATCAGCAACTTTAAGGTGAATTTTACCGGGGGTTTGAAGTTTTAGATTTAAGTTGGCGAAAGGTTTTGGCTTTCTTTTAATATAATTTTGATTTATTATATCCGTTTGTGAGTCGGGATTTACTTTTAAAAAGATTAATGTTGGTTTTATGAATTTTTAGACTATGTAATTTCTTTTAATTTAGTAGGTATATTTGGCTTATGTCCAATTAGAGCCCGGCGTTTGGTAAATTTAATGAATTTGGAGATCATTAATTTTTAGTAGGTAGTCCATTTAGTAAATATTTCTGCTTTTATATATTTAACGGCTTCTTAGTCTAGTCGGTGGTTACTCTGCCTTCGAAGCTGAAGGTCCCGAGTTCGAATCCTAGTAATGGCACAGTCTATAAAACAAACAGTCAGTCGACGAAGCCGCCTAGACAGGGGCGACAGGGCAATCGTGCGGGTTGCGTTGCGAGGGATGGGTCGCGCGCACCCGAGCTGCATACATCGCCATTGTTAGTAGCTCGGTACTAACTTACAGGGCTAGCGTGTCAGTAATAAAAAAAAACGCTTTTTATTTCTTGCTTGAAGAATACAGATTTACAGAGCGTGTCAGTAAGTCAAGTGTAAGTCTTGGGCAGTTGTGTAAAAGTCTGTGACAACCCTACTGTGTGTGCGGTGTCGGTATTTACGCAAACATCAAAGGCGTCGGTCCACTGTTACTTTTTACACGTGTTAATGGCATTTATTTTTGTGTATATCACAAACATTTGATCCTCAGTTATGTATGTTTTCTATGTACCTTCTTATTTAAGTATTTTTATCGTCGTCGTCGTCTTGAACCCACAACACAAGCCTTATTGAGCTTACTGTGGGACTACTTCGATCGATTTGTGTGAGATTGTCTCATAATATATTTATTTACTATTAGTAAACAACTACTACACTTTTGCGCTGAAATTCAAAGCTGAAATTTGTTTCAGCTTTGAATTTCAAGGTTCAGTCGCCATCAGATATATCGGAGCGGCCGAGGTGCTCAAAAATATCTGAACACGCACTCTAGCACCTCGACAATAGAGGCGTGTTCAGATATTTGTGAGCACTTTGGCGGCCGCTCCGATACCTCACCTGCAATAGTATGTTACTCTTCGAAGGCCGCAAAAATATGTGACACGCTCTTATGGCTCTACAAAATAAATTCGTGTCAGATATTTTTGCGGCCTTTGTTGTGTAACATATTATTGCAGGTGACTGTACGACCTTCAATTGGTGTAAACTGTCGTCATAAATAACGGAAGTGTTTTACTAATCCTAATATATTTAACAATACACACCTATTCCTGTTAATGTGTCGGTTTGTGTGTCCCATAAAGTGTCGCTCGCAATACCGAAGGACATCAATCGTATGTACTCTAATTAAAACGTGCCTCCTCAGAAGGAAATTGAATTTTGTGCAGGAGCACGGCCTACACGGATACTGAACGCTAGATGGGACATGTTAGCCTGTAGCTGTAGCCTTTTAGTAGCATTTTAGCCGCATTTTAGCCTGTAGCGATTCGGAGCCTTTTAGTAGCATTTTAGCCTGTAGCGATTCGGAGCCTTTTAGTAGCATTTTAGCCTGTAGCGATTCGGAGCCTTTTAGTAGCATTTTAGCCTGTAGCGATTCGGAGCCTTTTAGTAGCATTTTAGCCTGTAGCGATTCGGGGTTGGTCCCATAGTAAAAGTTACTCAGTATAATGCCAAAACCTCTCTGGCAACGGAAATGCAGTAATTTTTTAGCCACCTTTTGTATATAAATATATCTCTCTTCTCAATGGACGAATGGATGGATGGTAATCTCTTAAGGGGCCCACTGATTAACAGTCTGCCGGACGGTATCGGCCTGTCAGTTGTTCGGAAATGTCAAAATTTTGTTCTAACTGACAGGCCGATACCGTCCGGCGGACTGTTAATCAGTGGGCTCCTTAGCGCTGTTCATGTCTTTACATCCTTGTGCACTAATAGGTGACAGAATTAGGTCGCGGTCGCAATTTTTCACTGCAAAGTTGCGTCAACGCTGCTTCGAGCAGCAGCTATAGAGTTGGCTAGACGCCGACGCTCAGGAGACGCTAGTGTGGGGTTGCCCTAAAGACGCTAGTGTGGGATCTCTCTTAAAGTCTTTACATCCTTGTGCGCTAATGGGTGATGGAATTAGGTCGCGGATGGCAATTTTTCATTCTGTCAGTGCTCGCTTTAATAAGACGGCTCTAGTTCTTGGTATTACTTAGGATATTGCATTGCATGAGATGGGAGAGGGATGGGAATATTCCCAGGTACCGGGAATTATTTCCCGAAAAAAAAATACATTAATCATTACATAAACAAAGGCAATGAATAAGACAGCTCTATTACTTAGGATTTTGTATGCGATGATAGTGATGGGAATATTCCCAGGTATCGGGAATTATTTCCCGAGAAACAGAAAACATGCAACATAATACGGATGTCAATTTTTCATTCTATTACGTTCGGTTTAATAATACGGCTCTAGTTCTTGGTAAGTATATATAACTTTGGATATTGCATGCGATGATAGTAATGGGAAGTCCCGGGTCCCGGGAAATATTTCCCGAGATACAGAAGAGATGCTTAATAATAATTATGGAAATAAAGTTAGTAAGGCGATTCTAATTTTTGGTATTACTTATGATATTGCATGCGATGGGGTGGTGATGGGAATATTCCCAAGTAAATATTTCCTGAAAAAGATAAAATAATAGACATTCACAATTATAAAAACAAAGGAAATTGATAATAAGGCTCTAGTTATTGGTATTACTTAGGATATTGCATGCATTGGTAGTGATGGGAAGCCACAACTCCCGGGAAATATTTCGTTTTTATGTGTATTGTTTCCTTGTGTTTTCTTTTATTTTGTAGTTTCACAGTGCCTTGGTTTTACTGTAATGCTGTGTTACTTATTTAAGTAATAAAATAAATAAATAAATTGGTATTTGGATAAGTTTACTTTATTTTAAGTAAAAAGTTGCCCACCTCTATTTTTAAAAATATTGTAGGAAAAGTACATAAGCTTAATTTTTGTTTAGTAAAATGTTGCTCATTATTTCCTTAAAAATTTCATTACCGGTAATATCCCCTGAATAAGTACATCACTAGATGGGTGTAACGCGTTATACGCCTATAAAATTTAATGAGGGAGTTTACGTTTTGACGTGGATTACTTACTAAACATATAATCGTAGATAAACATCGGAGGTAAAGTGTTTACGCGGCGTTTGCGAATGTGTTTCTAATTTCACATCTTAACGGTGTTTACTTACCTACAGTAACGGCCTGATTCTAATTTTAATAAACAAAAATTTGATCTCGATACGATATGGATCGGATCTGTCAGTGTCAAAATTGACGTTTCTTGACGCCTGACAGATCCGATCAATATCGTATCAAGATCTTATTTTTGACGTTTATTAAAATTAGAATCAGACTGCGAGGATGGTGTGGATGGCGATATACATAGGTATTTAATTTTAGTTTAATATAAAACGGCCTTCTAGCATAGTCAGTAGTGACCTTGTCTAAGAAGCAGGAGGTCCCGGGTTCAAATCCGAGTAAGCATTTATTTGTGTGAGGACCTCGGACATTTTATTCCTGAGTCATGGATGTTTTCTGTGTATTTACGTATTTATATATTATATAAATATATCGTTGCCTAAGTTCCCACAACACAACTCTGATTGAGCTTGCCGTGGGACTTAGTCAATTTGTGTAATAATATTTGCCACTTACCAATACACAGGTATATAGCAATGTCACGTTTTTCACTACAATATACTATATAACCGCCTGTCTGCAGCTCCTACAATCCAGGGTATAGACGCTGTTGATGAGTTCGTATATCTGGGGTCAAAGATATGTAATGATGGCAGCTGTGTTGCGGAGATCAAAAGGCGCATATGAATGGCTAAAGATGCCATGACGCGGCTTCAGAAAATATGGCGTAATCGGGGAATATCCAGAAACACTAAAATAAGACTTGTACGAGCCCTTGTATTTCCAGTATTTATGTATGGAGCCGAAACGTGGACAATCAAAAGCAGAGAGAAAAAACGGATCGATGCCTTTGAGATGTGGTGTTGGAGGCGTATGCTGAGAATACCATGGACAGCTAAGCGCACGAATCACTCCATACTGTTGGAACTCGACGTTAAAGTGCGATTGTCCACAATCTGTGAACAACGCTTCCTAAGTTACTTTGGCCATATAATGAGACGGGGAGACGAAAGTTTGGAAAGGTTAATCGTTGTTGGTAATACTGATGACAAAAGGTGACGGGGCCGTTCACCAGCACGATGGACTGACCAACTCAGAGGCGAGGAACCATCTCAGAAATTCTATGACGTGGTGATGATAGCGATGGACCGGAATCGATGGCGAGAGTGTGTTCGTGCCCGAACAAAACCCATCAATCACGATCATCAGTCATGATGGATGCGACCGCGACCAAGAAGAGAATACTATATAATTCATGAAAATATGGAACTAAATTGAATTATTTACTAAAACCAGGCCATGGCCAGCCCTAACTGTACCTATGTAAAATATTGAATATAAAATATGGACTATCCCAATTTGAAGCATACGCTTGCCATCATGTTTCTCGCATTGCATCCCTAGGGCCTAAAGTGGAACATTATTTATCATGTGACATCCTTTTTCGGTAGGCAATTTAAAAGAAATATTGCCTCGATCTTATATTTGTTGGCGAAATATGTATTGAGGTGTTTGACGGAATAAATATAGATTAATGGATACCTCTTAGTCTATAATAATAGTTTCTTTAGATTTATGTATATATCGGATATGTCAATGTCAAAAGCGACGTTTTTGTTTGAAGAAACATATCTTTAGCTAATTTTTGACGTAAGTAATATCTTAAAGTTCGAATTAGGTCGATAGTTTCACAGTAAGCTTCACAAAGCTCGTTTTAATAAAATGCCATGGGCTTTTTAAAACGTGTAATCGGGAGAATCTATTACTTAATTACCTTATCTAATTAAAAATAAACGTTAAAGTGACTTCTAAGAATTTACTCATAATATCTAAATAATTATGGGTAATACGATTTCTGACGATTCCATATATATTTATCGGTATAAAATCATTGCACTAATTATTTTATTTCAATTTATTAACATCTGATTTCTCTTTGATAACTGTTTTATTGGCATTAAATTATCAATAAAAACGACCCTCATTAAAACTTTAAAATGTATGTCCTTCATAAAACTTTCAAAAATCATAAAAATCACTAAAATCGTCTATAATTACAGTTTTTTAAATTAATACTGAAGTCATATAATTCTTTTTACTGTAGTTTTCTCAACTAATAATGGATTTTATTGAAGATATTTTTTTACATTTTAAAATCTTCTCTAAACTTATTGAGAGAGCTTTAAGCTTTAACAAAAAGTAGAAAATAAACAAAAGAACTCCAATCAATAAGCCGGCAAACCGTACAAATCGGCCGGAGCTTAAAGCTTATTTTCAAGCTCCCATAGCTAGCAACAAAAGCTTTGCTTCAGAAATTAGTCGGGAGTCGTGAATCATTTACTTCATAGCGGCAAGTGTGAGTGTGGATTCAAAATGAAGGGTTCCTTATCTTTCATCATAGCTTTATCACGGTAGCATCTTCAGCTCGACACCTTTGTAATTATAAGCTTATTAACGGCGTGCTGAATACTCGTTTGTCATCGTCGTGGTATCTAAAAGAGTCCGCTTGCCGCCTTTTTCTCTTCAACTTCGCACGGTCTTCGGCATTCTTTTTTGTACGACCATTAGCATATCATCTTTCGCAACGTCAAGACTTTCCCCCTTTCTAAGAAAGGAAAAAGCGGAATTTTTAAGGATTGAATGCCTCGAGTCTCTATATGTCATGGTAAATTTGCTCCTAAACTACCTGTTTTAACAACGAGTTGAAATTCTCTCTCTCTATGTCTGCTTTTCCTCCGAAACTACTGCTTCTCCAAAAAAATATAAGTAAGTAAAACAAGTAAAAATAAATCTTTATCTTTTCTGGACGGCCCAATTCGAACAATGCTTAAAAGATGTGACAGCGATACGATACCGATTTGTCAGTGTCAAAAGTGATATTTCTTCAACCAAAAATGACATTTTTGACACTGACGGATCGCTATCGTATCGCTGTCACATCTTTTAGGCATTGTTCGAATTGGGCCGGTAATCTTGGACACACGACACTCGCAACGTTGTCGCGAACACACGGAACCCTAAAAACTGCAAACTTGAAGAAAAACTAAGAAAGCGATAAAACGTTGCCTTTTGTTGCACGCTGCAATGTGATCACATTAAGGATAGGGATGGGCAGGGCACTATAGATGAATGATCGATATCGATAAAATGGGAAAACTTGAATATATTCATGAATTAGGTATGGGTGTTTAAGATTTATCTGACCAGTAAAATATAGACTTACAGAGCTATGCAGTTAAAGACGAAATTAAAATAATTTGGTTGCTTGGTGGTTCCGAAGATCTTCATCTTGTTTTTATACGAATCAACCTTGGTCCAACTCTATCAAAAAAGTTCAGTGTACATATTACATGATGTAAATGATTGTAAAATGTGTGTTTATTCACCTATAAAGATTAGTGTGTTGTAATACTATCTACTTCTTTTGTTACTTATGCTTTTTTTTTGACATTTAGATTTTATTCTAGAAATTCTAGACTAGTATTTTTTTACACAATCTTTTTAATGTTTGACGATCCTTTTGTGAAATTCTTAGTGTTAAATTTGATATGTATAATAATCCAATTTTATTATGGAATAATATTAACATCAATAAATTGCTCTGATAATTAGATTAAGATTAATTACGATTCATAAGAGCTTGTTGCTAGGCCTACATGAATAAAGTATATTTTTGATTTGATTTGATTTGAATAGTCATCTACATAACTTTTTCCCTCAGTCCTTATTTTACAAAGCAAGTACTGCCTTAAAATCGGTGAAATAGTGCAGTGGCCCAAAAACATGTCGACAAAGATACTTTAGGGAAATCTAATAGTTTAAATATTTAAAAGTTAAAAAAAAACTCCTAATTAAAAAAAAATCTCTACGTATTTTTGGGGTCAACCTGTAAAATAATAGTTTAGTAAGTTAATTTTAAGAATGTCAAATGGAATAGAATAGAATGGAATATAAATAATTTATTCGTTAGCACAGACACCTAAAATGGAACATTACACAAAACAGAAAAACATAAAAAGGAGAAAGTGCCACGAAATGGTCTCAACTCAGCATGTTGCAGGCGACTTCCAGTGCCGATCTTCCGGTGAGACCATCCGGTGAAACAACGAGCTATTTACGCTATTATCGATATCTAACCCATCCCTATCTTTGTTTACGGGAACTTTAGCTCAATTATTTTAATAGAGGACATCTTGGGCGCCGCGTATCCCGTCTTTTCATTTACTTTGCGTCCGTAACAGCTATGCAGTCAGCAAAATACGAGCTGAGAGCGGAAAATATTTAATAAATGGGTTGTGTATAGACAAGCAGATGGCACAGGATCAACTGGCGTTTACTCGTGTCAGAGGCCAAAACTCATTTTGGGTCGTTGCGCCATTAAGTAAGTGTATAGACAAATCATAAAACATAATAAACTTCTTTTAAATTTTAACTTTTTGATTGCAAAGATTTTTTTTTAAAAGACAGACCTGTCATTTTGATAATGATCCTTAAGGAACAAAATATTACTACCAGCCACTGCTACCAGCACGTTAAATTTGACAGATTAGTAGAAGTATTAACTATATTTTCATATATAAGTATCTAATCATATTGTGCAAGAAGACATGAGAAAGAAAGAAGCGAGTGCTGAGGTGACAACAAATAGAGGAGAATGGAAGAGAAAAACATGTTGTGCCGCCCCACACACAGGATAAGGGCAGGGAGAAGATATATAAGTATTTATATTAGTTTTTTGTCACAAATTTATCATGGAACGAATCCCATAACCTCTAAATTGATTGTTTCATACATTTTGGCAGACTAGTTGAAATTTTCTATACCATCTTTCTCGAAGCTATGCCAATGTCAACGCCGTAGTACCTACCTAATAGGGGGCGATACCACTTTATTCATATGATATTAAATAATTAATAAATATTTGGGGACAATCTTACGATAGATCGTCCTAGCCCCAAACTAAGCTAAGCTAAGATATTAGATCGCTACCGCTTGTTACTCAAAGCCCCTCTCTTAAGAAAAAGCCTTAGACAAAATAATTGCTTCTCGTTTGCTCTGATCTATTCGATACGGCTACTTATATTTTAACACTAACTTCACTTTAAAAATATTAGGTAGGTACTTACGTTAGAAGTTGTTTTCTCAAGTTTTTTTTTTATAATTTATAAATAAATACCTAATGTTTTAAATACCTAAATGGGGCAGTATAGACCTATGACACTCGTTTATTTTGTATAAATCAATAAAATGGCCCCGTTTAAAAAATAATAATCCAATAATTGCTTTATCCATAAAATAAGCTAAACTCCTTAATGTCTCGTTACGTATAAAGTTTAATTTTATTCACCTAATTCAAGGTTGATTGGCGTTGTCTTGAAAATATGTCTGCTACTTCAGAGGACAATTGCAATAGGGGATATTACTGCAATGTTCTGCCGCCAGAGTGCAGCACTACCGACTTTTATGGAGTAGACACACGATCTCTTAGATGGTTTGAGAGCTACCTCACAGGACGTACTCAATGTGTTGAGATACGTGATGTATATGGTGTGACATCTGCCTCTAATCCTTTAATTGTTTCACGGGGCGTTCCGCAAGGCTCTATTTTGGGACCACTTCTGTTTATTTTATATAGTGCAGATGTTATAAATAATGTAAATTATTGTAATTATCACTTATACGCCGACGATATGCAATTGTATATTTCATGTATGCCAAATGAAACTGACTCTGCAGTTGACAAATTAAATTAAGATTTAGAGCGCATTGCAAATTGGTGTAAGTCAAATAATCTCGTTTTAAACGCAAATAAATCTAAATTAATGATGTTCGGTTCAAGTAAGCGAGTAAGTGAGCTAGAGAGTTACGTGCCACAGGTGGTTATAATGGGTGATATGCTTGAACGTGTTTACGTCGCTCGTAACTTAGGCCTTATTATGGATGATAAATTGCGTTTTGAAGAGCACGTCACAGAACTAGTCCGAAATTGTTTTTACAGGCTCACAGTGTTATATCGAGTTCGTGACTTTATTAGTGTTGACTTGCGAATAAATCTCTGTGATTCACTCATTCTATCTAAGTTGGCTTATGCTGATGCTGTCTACGGTGGCTGCCTGCTGGCGCGTACTTCTAAATTGGTACAACGTATACAAAATGCTTGCGCTCGATATTGCTTTTATGTACCAAGCCGCTCCCATATCACTCCATTTCTAAACCGAAATAAATTATTGAATATGTCGGCCAGGCGAACGTTACACTTCTCTTTGTTAATTTTTGGAATCATGCATACAAAAAAACCATCATATTTATTTAATAAGATACAATTCTCTACGCGTGAAGTGCGGGGCGCTCAACGGCTTGTTGGCCCAAAGTACAGTACGTCTGCTTTTCGTGGCAGCTTTCGATATGCCGCCACGAAGTGTTGGAATAATCTGCCACCACCTATAAGAAATTGTACTTCGACAGCAACTTTTAAAAGTAAGATTAAAAAGTATTTAATTGATCTTCAAACTTCCAACACATGAGCTGACGTACGGTGCCAGATGCTATTATTATAATTTCTTTAAGTTTAATTGTTTCAAGTTAACAAACAAGTATGTTCACCTACTCTTTAATTGTTTAAAGCACATATTACTTATATAGGTACTGTTTTTGTCTATTAATAGTTTAAACTCACTTTCCCACATGTTAGCTTGGTTTTATTCTGTTTTATTGTTTTAATTTTTTTTTTGTGTTTTTCCTGGTTGCCCTGAAAACCAGCGCCATGACGAAGTATCTTAGTCATCGGCATATGCTGAGTGGCATCCATTTTGGTGTTAGAATATATTAGAATAAGATGTATTATAGGTTAAGTTTTATGTTTTACACCAAATAAAGTATTTCTTTCTTTCTTTCTTTCTTTCTTTCTTTCTAAATTCATAGATAATGTATAAACATACTGTGCCTTAAACTGCTTTTTGACAAGTTTTCACAGACAATATAAAATATGACATTGATGCATCAAGGCGGTTTGTTAACAAGGTACCGGTAAACGCTAATATCGAAATTTAGTTATCTGCCTCTTTATCGCTCGAATATGCAAGAGTGGTAGAGAGGCAGAAACCGAACTTTCGATTGTCGTGTTTCACGGTAGGCCATGTGATTGACGTAGTGACGCATGATGTGTCATTGATGTTTCTTTACTGTATGTGCTAGTTGTGCCATCTACGCAGAGCTGTGCCTAATATTCCCTATTACTTTGCAATTTGTTTTCCATAGATTTTAGTGTTAGACTTTGACAGTAAAAACACTAAAATACACAACCAACACAAATCGTCCCCAAAAAATCAGTCCGATTTTCAAAACAACCGACAAACGACCGTTTTAACAAACCAAAGACCATTAAAGGCATTTCGGGCCGATAAAACTTTCGTCCAAGTACAACAATCGTTTTTCGTAATGTAATTAATTTACGCACCCCTTTCGGGGGTCGATTCTGGCCCCTTCGATAATTTGTCGCGCACTTTGGTTCTCGATTCTAAAATCGTCAATAATGTTATCAAATTTCTTGTGTTTTCTGTCATTTTTGCCATGGCTCACTTAGGGAGCCTAAGGTCCACTTGGCACCTTGGCAATCACTAGAATTGGCGCAGGAATTATTAAGAAAGTGACTTATCTGACTTTCTTAACCCAGAGGAAAATCTTGAACTTATTGGGATTATTCCGATTTACTCACAATGTTTTCACCGAAAAGCGATTGTGAAATATCAATGATATTCGTAGGTATATACATACATTCCAAGAAAATCATTGGCACGAACACGAACCGGGGTTTGAACCCACGACCTTTAGCCTATCTACCGTCTGGATTCTGACTACACCACCCATTATTGCAGCAGAATTGCAGCGCAATATTACTACCGACTGCATTGCTGCCGCTATAGCCAAAAATTCGGACAGCAGTATCATGGTATAATAATATACTCCGCCTGGTACTCTATTCCGAGATTCGCGTATGACCTAACTGACACGGGCCTACGTCATCATGCTGTTTACAGGTTCTCAAACTTTAAAATGTGGGAGAATTTTAACCAACGGTGAAAATTATTTTAACGGCATTCATTTTAAGTTATTCATGTAGAAACATAGTAAAATAAAACAAATCTAATGTATTAAATTAAACTTTATTTATCTATACAAGACAATAAACGTTTGAAAAACTAATTCACAGTTACACATTAATTACCAAGCTTACGACGTGAAAAGTTTGGAAAACACTGCGACTGCTGACACTGAGCGAGAAGGAAATAACAATTAACACGCGTTCGACAAGGATGACGGTCAGGGCATGAAGTTATCTAGATCCGAATTGTCAAATGTGACAGCGCTATCTGTATGTACTCCTAACTTTACCAAAAAGGGCGTTCTTTATCAATGAAGGAAATAAACAACCAGTCACAAATAAAGCCAATATATTCAAAATAATCCCAAACCCTTATATACAATCCCAATAAAAATGTCGTTAGCGCGATGTAGAAATCGCCACTCCCGGTACAGCGCCATCTCGCGTGATATTCGGTAAACATGTTTGTATGAAACCTACATTATGGAAGTACGGACGCGAACATGCCGCCCACCAAGAACTACAGTTCTTAACCCAATTTAGAACTACATATAACAGAATAAACTTAACACATCATTTTTAACAGAAATTTCAATTTTGAACAAGTAACTAAAACATAAACATTTAGTCGTTGAAAAACTACACTTTGAAAAACTAAACCGTAACATTTATTCGGCTAATGGCAAAACAAACATTTTTGAAGTGGACCTTTTTATGAGACTAATCTTACATGAGATTATCATCTCGCGTTACCCTGCCCAAACCTGAATGCGTTTCAACCACTTGATTGCCATATAGCCATATAGCTCTTTCACCAGAACTACATCCCCTACCTCTAGTTCTGGAGTTTGCAGAGACCACTTGTATAGAGTATTTTCCTACCCTTGTAAACACGTATATTGTTGTGCACGGCGTAATCTACCCCACTACGTACAAAGGGCATTGCCATATTCACCCTGGGTGATGGTAATTCCCTTAGCAATTTATTCCGATTGTTGACTGCGGTCCGAACACATGGAATACATTTATTGACATAAGCCTTTGCCAAATTTTTGAGACCTGGGATACAAAACTTGGCCCTTATATTGTTAACCATCAGCGGTGGTCCTCCATGTAAAGTCTGGAAATGCGCATCTCGAAGGATAAGCCGAGTTAACGACGCTGATTTCTGCAACAACATTGGATGCTTTTCATCATAATTTATGTCAGCACCCTGGAGCCGCCCACCAACACGAATTATTCCGAATTCATCGAGTTGAGGAGTAAACGAGGTAAGTTGACTTTTCTTCTTTAGTTTACCCTTTTTAATTTCTTCTATTTCTTTCGCATATGCTTGCTGCTGACTCTTTTTTACCATGATTGCTAAAGCTTCATCTAATTCACTTTTCAACAGATAAGTATGACTTTTTCTTTTATTTTTCAGGAATCTTCGGCAGTACGCAACAACTCTCAACAACTTGGTAAGTGAAGAATACTTCGACCATATAGAATCTTCGCCGTCCGATCGAGTTACTGCAGTTTCCAGGTGAGTATGTATTTTTCTTTCTGCTAACTGAGTATGCTTTGGTTTTGATACTTTAGAGTCAATCACTTTCTGTTTCAGCCCTTCAGGTCCGTTAAACCAGAGTTCTTGTTTACTTACTTCGGATGCTGAGATCGGTTTTGACTTATAATCTACCATATTTTGCTCCGACTGTACGTGACTTATCCTTGGCTGATATATAGGACCTATCGTTATGTCACTGTTTAAAGTATCCCCGTTTGTGCCCTTGTACAATGCTTCGAGGACTTTGCCAACCTTACTGGTATTTCGATCTTCACCCACGATGGCATTGTAAGGTAAGTATAGTCCCTTTTCCTCTGCTTGTTGTACTGTACTGTGTAAAGGTTCCATGTGATTAAAAGCCTTATGTTCATGAAACACTTTTGTATATTTTGTTTGCAGGCGCTCATCAGTTTGAAGCTTTCTTTCCAGAGAGTGAAATCTTCGCAACGGTATCTCTCTGGACCCACTATTTACACAGGCTGGTTGTTCATCCCGGAACGGTAACCTAACAAAGTGGCGTCCGTTCTCATCCCGTGCAGTAGTCGCTTCGTTTATCTCCTCACTCCTCTTTTCCTCAGGTGTTAAGATCCTTGGATTGTTGGTAGGTTCTGATTTAAGTTCCCAATATGACCTATCCAACTGTTTCACCCGAGTGTGCATGCTAACCAGCCTGCAGGAGATGTCAGCCTTTAAACTTACGTCACCACATATAATCCATCCTAGAGACGTCTTTTGGGCCACCATAGTCTCTTGAGGTGATTTGATTAGACCTGGTTGAATGATTCGAGCATAGACCTTAGCTCCCAACAAAATGTCTATTTGATTTGGAGTGTGATACTCAGAATCTGCGAGCTCGACACTTTGTAACTCAGGCCAGGAGGTGATGGTTACGTTTGCAGAGGGTTGGTTCGTGGTAACTTTGTCAATCACATAAGCTGTTACTTCAATGGCACTGTTAGAATCGGTGCGTGATGCAATTGTGACTTGAACCGTTGACTTCAACGCTGTAATCTGCTGACCTCTCAATCCCGTTACCGAAACCTTAACTGCAGTTTGTTTTAACCCTAACTTCTTAACTGCAGCTGCGGTTATAAATGAGACCTCTGAGCCCGGATCTATCAATGCCCTTATTTGATGATGTCTTTCATTTTCCCTTGATATGGCTTTCACTACCGCGGTAGCCAGTAACCCTTGCTGTGAGACTTCATTCACGAAGTGATTTGAAACACTGGTTCCCGGTGTAGCTTCTCCCGTTGAATTTGTGACTTGCTGTATATGATCCTGTGATTCCTGTGCCACAGCTTGACTGGCTGATGGCTCCCTATTTTCATTGGCTTGCGTGTCCCCCTTTTGATGTAGCAGCGAGTGATGTCGTCTGTTACAGATTTGACAGTTTGTTGTCAATTTGCAGTATCTGGCAGAGTGATTATTACCCAAACAGTTGAAACACATCCCGTTGGTTTGAACAAAATTACGCTTAACATCCACATCTAAAGCATTGAAGTCTTTGCAATGTATTATCCTATGCTCACCTTTACAGTAATTACAAGATACATTGTTGGTGATATGCAGACTACTAACTTTTTGCACCTGATTGCCCTTGACCTGACTGAAATTCCCCTTGTAATTACTCACATATTTAGGCTGTTGGACAAATCCCGATTTCGGTTCCAAAAATTCCAAAGAATGGTATCGCGTTTGCAAAAAGTTCTTAAATTGTTCCAGTGTCGGTAACTGTTCAGACAGAGATACAGATTCGCTTACTTTACATTCCCAGTTTTTCCGACTTTCTGGATCCAATTTATGACTGACAATGTAAATGATAATAATATCCCAAGTGTTTGTATCAATTTTGAGACTAGACAATGCGTTCAACGTTTCTGTGGTACAATCTAACATATGCTTAATGTCAGTGGCAGACTCAGTCAGAAGAGTCTTTTGTCCAAAAAATCTCTTTAAAATGCAATTCGCCAAATATTGCTTGTTATTATAGCGACTCTCTAACTGGGCCCAACACTGGTCATAACTTTCACTAGAAATGGGTATGTGTCTTAGTAGCTGCTCCGCTTCGCCTGTCAAATGCGCCTTGAGGTAGTGAAGCTTCTGGATGTCATCGATGTCCTGATTTTTGTGGATGAGTGAAATGAACAAATCCCGGAATCCCATCCACTCCTCATACTTTCCCGAAAAAGTAGGAATCGTGATCTTAGGGAGCTTCACATGACTCGATTTTGACGTTGATGCTGTAGTTGACAACATGGGACTAGTATTGCTGGGTGTTGCCGTTAACTTGCTCATAGCGTTCTTAAGCCCGCATTTGTAATCCATGTATAACTCGTTGGTCGCGTCATACACATCGTCTTTCATGTATGCAGTGTCTTGTAGCACATCTTGCTCTGGCAACATCAGTATCTGCATATGCATACGTGAAAACTGTTCCCATAGTTGGTCTAAGTTTTCGAGTCTGGTTTCTACGTATGAGATGGTAATCCGCTCCTTCGGTGACTTTTTGTAGTTATTGAATGCCTTAGTAATGCGAACACTTTGATCCAGTTGTAAGTTAATACTGGCTTCCAACTTATTACTCATCTTGAAAAATTACAAGTCCCAACAAAACTAATCATGAATTTTCAAAGTCCCAATTTAGTTGCTCGTAAATCTGCTAAGTCCCCAGTATAGCAAATCTTGAAAAAATCACAAGTGTTTGGCTGATGTACCTCGATATGAAATCGGGCATAGGTTCCCCGTAGGTTCACTTTTCCTTAAATTATTCTAAGTCCTAAACACTTTGAAAATTTCTACTTCAGTCTTATGATTTTTACTAAGTCCAAATTTGACACTTGACAGTTCTACTTTCCAAATAATGACACTTTGCACAGATAAAACATAAATGTACTCACAGTTTAAAATCTTCTTACACTTTTATTTCACTAGTACTTGAACCTCAGTTGAATCTTCCCGCCAAGTTGATCACCGTGACGTCACTCAGGGTCACGGCGCTGCTGACTCCGTCGACTGCTCCAATCCGCTGCCGCCCTCGGAGACTGCACCCTCGACAACAATCCGTTGCCACTTGGTGCAGGAAGCACTACTAAAGCCCACAGTACATCCCGGTTCGCTAAGGACCAATGTATGTACTCCTAACTTTACCAAAAAGGGCGTTCTTTATCAATGAAGGAAATAAACAACCAGTCACAAATAAAGCCAATATATTCAAAATAATCCCAAACCCTTATATACAATCCCAATAAAAATGTCGTTAGCGCGATGTAGAAATCGCCACTCCCGGTACAGCGCCATCTCGCGTGATATTCGGTAAACATGTTTGTATGAAACCTACATTATGGAAGTACGGACGCGAACACTATCCTGTGTTGCCAGTAATGTAAACAGAATTACCCGAACGTCTGAAATTTCTTTCGTGAATCGGAAGATATTGCTAACGAATAATTAAAATGACGTGTTATTGTAAAATTTAAGATAAAATACATATAAATGAAAATTATAAAATTATAAAGAAATATTTTAACTTATTAACCATAGGTATAATGTACCCATGTAACATGTTATGTTGAAATAAAGTGGCAATGTTATTGTGACGTAGGCCCGTGTCACTCTGGGAATAGAAGACCATGTTTTATTAGACCATGAGCAGTATCAATTGTGACATTTGCACAGCAGTGTTGGTCATACTGCAGCAGTAATGCTGGTGTACTCAGAATTTGAAAGGTTACGAGTTTGTTAGGAACCTTAAACAGTAAGACCGTCAATAATTTGTCACACCCTTAGGGGTACTATTCCGGCTTCGATAATTTGTCGCACACTTCGGGTCGGTATCGATCTCGTAGATAATTTGTCGCTCCCTTCGGGATTTAACCTCGTAGATAATTTGTCGCTATCTGATTGATGTTTCGACATAGTTGTGGAAGTCCAATTCCCGATATTGTCAGGCCAATTCGAACGTACAGTGACATCAGAATGATTTGAATCATGTTATTTTGCGAATATACGATAACTGAATGATATCAGTAGATGTCATTCTGATGTCAGTGTACGGTTCGAATTGGCCTGAATTGGCCTGATAGTTGTGGAAGTCTTATTCCCGATGTTGTACCTATTCGTTACGGTATTGGAAAATAGAAATTAGATTTAGACGTACCTAAATAGATATCTAGAAATGAAAAGGAGCTTGTTGTTAGTTTGAGGGATTTCTCTAACAATGTGAAATCTTAAAATCAAGTTTAAAGATTAAGAGCAAACAAATTATATGTATAGATTTTATAGTTTAAGAATCATATTTTTCTGTTTGTAAATTAAATTTAAAGATCATAGTATATGTGATATCCTAAGTATAAAAAATACTCAGTAAGTAATATAATTAAGTAGGTATCAGACCAGGATTAGCAATTAGTAGTACAAGCGAGAGGTAAGAGATGTCAAAAGACGTCATTTGACAAATTGACAGTATTAACCATTTGTAGATTCCAATTGGCCCCACGATATAAGAAGCAGGTTTTATCCCTACGTGAATATAGCCAACTTTGCCACCAGGGAAAACTTTGCCCAAAACGACAATTTTAAGCGAATTCGTTAATGTAGAAAAATTTAAAATACTTATGGCCACCCTGCTATTTTTAGCAGAAAATAGGTTAAATTTGTGACAAAACTATACACCAAACATGTGCACAACTTGCCTTGGGAATTTTCAGCGAGTTGTCTTCAGGGTATAGTTTAGTTTAGTTTAGTTTAGTTTAGTTTATTTATCTCAATATACAATTTTCATACAGGTAAAATATACATACATTTCAGCTTGTACTACTTGTCGTATGATGATCGTTTTTCAGAATAATAATAAGAATTAGAACCGAACATCAAAACATAAAATAAAATAAAATTAGTACATAACAAATCAAAAAGAATTCAAATCGAAATAAATTAAAAACGTCAAAATGTCACAATAGTAAAAAATATAAAAATAAAACAATGTCAATAGAAAAATTAGATCAGTTTCAGTACTAGAAAGTACAAATCATAGAAAATGATGTCAATAAAAAATTAAAATTAATACTAAGTCTAAAAAAATATAACATAATAAAAACAATTATTAAATAGATCTAGTACTGTATAGTACGCATCAATGTCAAGTATCTAATATACATATAACTAACTATGTTCAATATTTATTTAATTATCTGTATATATTCTTTTACGGAGTAAAGTTCCTTTTCCAACAAAAGGCTCTTCAGTCTGCGTCTAAACGTTTCCTCATTAGTCTCCTTTTTCAAGTCGACAGGTAGGTGTTCATAGTATGTCGGCCCTATGACTCGTGCGTTTTTTGCTTGCAGTACTGTGCGACGCGGCACTGTCCGGAGTTTACCCGTACTACGTAGGCACTTACCTATCACTTCCACTCGCTTATACTGTCCTAGGTTTCTTCGTGTGTACATAATTACCTCGAAAAGATACTGAGAGTAGTGTGTCATTATTTGGTGTTCAGAAAACAAGGTTTTGCAGGACTGTCTCTGATTAAGACCGAGCATTGTCCGCAACGCCCGCTTTTGCATACGTAACACTCTCTCAGCATCAGTTGAGTTGCCCCACAGAATAACACCATAAGTCATAAGCGAGTGGAAATGGGAGAAGTATGCTTGCCTCAGCGCATCACGGGAAATCAACGGCTTTAGTTTACGTAGTGCGAACACTGCACTACCAAGCCTGTCGCACAACGAGTCCACATGGTGTTTCCAATTTAAAGTAGGGTCTAGCGTGAAACCTAGGAACCTACACTTGTCACTCATCGGTATTGGACACTGAATGTTCACGCCCGAGACGCACCTGCCAGAGAACAGCATTACGTTTGATTTGTTCATGTTGAGTATCAAACCATTTGTCGAAAACCACGTTTGCATATTTCGGCGGGCAAAAAATTGTTAAAAAATGAATGCATGTAGAAACAAATTGAGAACCCTTTGACAAATATTTCCGGGTTTCAGTTATAAAACATGAAGCATAGATTATGTCCATTGAGGTTTAATCTAAAAAGGCCTAAAGACACAAAAATTTTGGCGGTGGGCAATGTAATCCAGTCCGGTTTGTACACTAAAGTAAGTTTATAAATATATACTGTATTTGATTGGTCTTATTATCCTTTATTTAGATGTTTTATCACTTTTACGCATGAAAAATACAGCAAAACTCATATTTTAGGCCATTAAACTATTGTAACAGGTTTCCTCTAAAGTGACAACCCTAGCCTTTGTAAAATGCTTAGGTGAGTCTTGTATGGAAAAGGGCAAAAACGCGTAGGCAACATTGCTCACCCGATTTATTCAAAAGTTTACATACTTATCGATAAGTTATTAACAGGAAATGGTAGGATTTCCCAAAAACTTTTTGTGATTCTTAGACATCATCATCATAAGAGCTGTATTTCAGCACCAAATTGATGTGGGCAATGTTGGCCACAACCCCGGATATCTTTGCCCGCCCTCTAAAACGCCAAAAAAGTGGGTAAAAACAGGATTAAATTTTTTTTTTCAAGTGAACTGACGCGGTTGATTACAATGAACGTGCTGAGCAAAAAAAAGTCATACGATGTCATATTTTTTTTTGAGAAATTCGTGTTTTTTCGAAAAAAGCGGGCAAAGTTGGCTATATTCACGGTACTGTAAATGCGAGAATAACTCTGTCTGTCACCATTTCACGCTTAAATCATTACTGGACTGTTTTATGAAATTTGGTAGGTATGTAGATAATTTGAAGTCAGGGGAAGGATATAGGATCGTTATTATCGATCATCATTATCATTCCTAGCAGAAAGTCCCGGGAAATAGTTCGTATTTTAAATATATTTCATTTCCAACTCAGAATAACCGCCTGTCAATGTTAGCGAACAGAATAATCCCCTAAATCGGGATAAATTCGAGTTTCTAATATTTTAAAAAGTTCCGAAATGTGCTGATTTCTTTATTCTTCGTTAATGAAGTCGATTTAAGGTACTTTTAAAGGCTTTTAAAAGTTAAGGCCTTTGTGAAGACTAATATTGGGAGACGGATTTTGGAGGGCGAAATTTGGATAATTTTGAAGATTGTTTGATACAGGGTGATTTGGGGTTGTTTGGTTAACTATTTGAGCGAGTTAAGAGAGCATTATTTCGGCTTGGAAATCACAACTTACCTATGAATTAAAGTATTATAAAAATATCATTTATTTCGACCAACTGAGGATTATATTATAAATAAATATCAGGGGACATCTTACACAGATCAACGTAGCCCCAAACTAAGCAAAGCTTGTACTATGGCTGCTAGGCAAGGCAACGATATACATATACTTATGTATATAGATAAATACGTACTTATATAGATAAAAAACACCCATGACTCAGGAACAAATATTTGTGTAAGTACATCACACAATAAATATGAAATTGTTATATAAATAAAAAATATTCGAGGACTCCTACACATAAATATCTAACCACAAGCTAAGCAAAGCTTGTACTATGGGTACTATGCGACGATGCACATATTATTTATATAGACTAATACTTAAAGACGTAGAAAAAACCCATAGTTAAGAAATAAATATTTGTGATAAACATTAGTAGAAGATCTCACCAGGATTCGAACCCGGGACTCCTGTTTTGTAGGCAGGGTCACTACCGTACTAGGAGGCCGTCAAATAATTAGCTTTTTATTTTTACAAGGCTTTTTGACGTGATAACGTCTTATAAATCGATGAGCACTGGTAGCATGCACGAAAAAGTGTCACGTTGTGGACGGATCTCCATGGTAACGTTACGCAATGTCAAAGAGAATAGATTGAATAGAGGGCTCCTGTCATAGTAAATTTTGAAGTCACAGTAAATTTACTGTCATCTATCGACACACGACTAAAACTCAAAATGAAAACGTATAAAATTATCAAAAGAAATGTATATAGGTATGTAGTATACGTGCGAAAGAGATGCGTATATCTGTCGTCTCCTGCGCACGAACACGGACTCTACGCGCGTGCAAGCGCGCAGTGGTATTTGAGATAGGTACGGAAGCCGAGTCACGTCGCGTAGCGTAGCCGAGGAGCCGATATTCATTATTATATTATTGTGTAGTGGAACTAGTGGATACAGTTGAAGAAGCGAACACTACATTTTGGCGACGGGCTAAATCGGTAAGTCATTATAATATATAACTTGGTGACATTTCAAAATTACTAAATACGAAGGAATAGATACATGTATACACACCTACCTGGTTTCAAATAAAAGTGTAGCAACATAATGTGTTTAAGGAACGTAAATCAATACATGTCTTTGTATTTACGTCGTTATTTTGAGATCAACAGTGTACGGACATCTAATTTGAACAGATTGCATAAACAGTTAAACATGAGTGTGCATGGCGTAGTAGGTACCTAGGTAGTGTTAACCGGAAAATCAAAACTTGCAACAACACTAGCATCGGTGTCAATCCCTAGCGGTTGACAGCGTGGAAAAAAAAACAACAACAGAGATCGCTTGCGCATGTAATGGCGTGTAGCGTAACTAATAACTTGATCGGAATCCCGTAGAAATACGGTAAGTGCTTTCTATATCTTAATAGTAGTAATGCTCAAGTTTACAAGAGGTAAAAATAACGCATATATTATTAAAATAATCATACAACTCAAGCGTAAATGACAAAAGCCGTGCAGTATACTGTAAGTATAGGTTATAATATAAACACGATCGGGCCGCGACCTGTCGGTCGGCGAGCGCGCGGCGTAGCTTTGTAATTCAAGACAGCGACATGCGAAATTGAACCTTGTGCTTCTTAAAGGGACTTCTTATACTTTAACAAAATAAATATTGTTTTGTTTCCTGTTCTTTTTTTTAGGTTACGTTAATGTAGTGATTTGAAATTACCTAACCTAACTAAGAAATTAAATGGACATAACGCCATAGCGGTAATAGTACTTATAACTTTGCTATTATTTTCACTTAATGCCACTACATAGGGTCGTATTTCACAAAATGTTTTGATTATGGCATTGTTTAAGTTTGTTTTCTTAAGGTACCTATTCGATAGAGATGTTGACCTAATAGACCAGTCGAAATATAATAGTCCGGTCACATAAATTTCTGGCGTTGACATTATAGTAAATATCTATTTCTTAGTCATTGTGTGATTTCAAATGAAGGAAGATACATACATTTCTATTTTACACTGTATGACTTTTAGAAAAAATTGATTATATTACTTAGGTTTTAATAGTCCAGTAATAGGAGAGTAAATAGTCCAGTAAGTGAAAATTTAAATGTATGCAAAATATGTCAAAATCAAAACCTATAGTACCAAGCAAGATGTTGTAAAGCGTGATGGCTGTTACGACTTAGATGTATAGGTATGCAGATGATGACTGTAATATACCTGGAAAAATGCATAGAAACTGGGAAGGAAGGATGCGGACTGAGTAGGATTGAACAGATGACGTCTGTTTAGTGCCTACTACAGTTCATAAATCAATATATATAAAATACATAATATGTAAAAAAAAAAAAAAAAAATGAAAAATTGGATGGAAGGATGCGGACTGAGAAGTATTAAACGGATGACGTCTGTTTAGTGCCTACTACAGTTCATAAATCAACATATATACAAAATATATATATATATATATATGCAGATGGAAATTTGGATGGAAGGACGTAGACTGAGGAGGATTAAATGGATGACGTCTGTTTAATGCCTGCTACAGTCAATATTTTTTGTCAACAGGAAGCCAACAATGACAACACCATCGCTGGCGCTTGAAAAGTTTGACTGCGAAGGTGATATCAATTCTGTATGTACACGATGGGAACGTTGGAAGAGGAGTTTGTATATTTACCTGGAAGCGGTAGGTGTTAAGACTGCTGCTAAAAAACGAGCAAGTTTGTTACACTGGGGGGGAACTGAACTACAGGAAATATTTTTTAACATACCAGGGGCAGACGTAAGATCAGAGGAGTCCGGTGAGCAGGATGTATTCCAGGTGGCCATTGAAAAATTGGACAATTACTTCGCACCTAAGCAGAATAAAAGATTTGAACGGCATACCTTTAGACAAATTAAACAAGAAAACAATGAAAAATTTGAGAAGTTCTTGGTGCGCCTTAGACAACAAGCGGTGAAGTGTCAATTTGATAACGTAGAAGATCATTTGATTGATCAAATCATAGAAAGATGTGCGTCAGAAGAACTGAGGAAAAAAATACTTAAGGGAGGAGATAACATGACGATTGAAAATATTATCTCAGAGGCTAATGCCCTGGAGGCTATTAACAGGCAATTAGAGGATTACAAAAATAAAGAAAAGAACGTGCCGATAGAGGTTAATAAAGTGGAAGAGAAGACAGACAGAAAAGGGAAAGAATGTTATAGATGCGGGAGCTGGGGACATTTGTCCAACAGTGAAAACTGTCCTGCTAGGGGAAAAAAATGCCTAAAATGTGGCAAAATTGGGCATTTTAAGTTGCAATGCAAAAGTCAGAACCTGAAAAGAAAACATGAGGACATAAAACATGATGAAACTCGACAGAAACAGTTTTCAAAGAAATTTAAAAAATCTCCTAAAGCTCATGAGGTAAGAAATATTATAGAGGAAGAGGAGGACTCTGAAACCGAAGAAGTCGAGTATTTATTTAACATAAACGGAGATGACATGGTGGTCTGTGATGTGGGAGGAGAAAAAACTATATATGATGATAGATTCAGGATCAAAAAATAATCTAATTACGGATAAGACATGGGAAAAAATGAAGGATATGGGAGTAAGGGTAGTTGACGAAATAAAAGAACCAAAGAAGAAGTTCTTCCCCTATGGATCTAAAACACCTTTGCGACTGCTGGGATCTTTCCGCTCCGACATTAAATTAGCCGGGAGAGAAGAAAACGCAATTTTCTATGTGGTAGATAAAGGTACACAAAATTTACTGGGGAAGACAACAGCAACTAAGTTGGGGGTTTTAAGAATTGGGTTAGAAATAAACCAAATTCAACTAAAGCCTTTCCCTAAACTTAAAAATATTATGATTCAAATACCCATCGACGATAAGATTAAACCAATCGTTCAGCCTTACCGTAGAATTCCAATACCTTTAGAAACCAAAGTCGAGGAAAAAATTACGGAATTACTGGAAAAAGATATTATAGAAGAAGTCCATGGCCCCCCAAGTTGGATATCCCCTATTGTGCCTATAATCAAAGAAAACGGTGACATTCGGCTTTGCGTTGACATGAGACGTGCAAATAAAGCGATTAAAAGGGAAAATCATCCATTACCGACTATGGACCAACTACTACCAAAGTTTAGGAATGCTACAGTGTTCAGTAAATTAGATATTAAGGACGCATTCCACCAGCTAGAAATCCATCCAAACTCACGGGATATAACGACATTCATATCTGGAAAAGGCGTATATAGATACAAAAGATTAATGTTCGGCATTACATGCGCTCCTGAAATATTTCAAAAAACTCTTGAACGCATATTAATTGGATGTGAGGGAGTTGTCAACTTTATTGACGACATATTAGTTTTTGGCGAAGATCAAAAGGAACATGATGTCAGACTTCAGAATGTGCTGAAGGTACTTAAAGAGCATGATATCGTTCTGAAAGAAGAAAAATGTATCTACAACGTTAATAAAATTCAATTTTTAGGACACGAACTAAGTAATAAAGGAATTCGACCACTAGATAAATACGTATCGGCTATTATGGACTTCAGAGCACCCCGAACAATCTCGGAATTGCAAAGTTTTTTAGGACTCGTCAACTATGTAGGGAAGTGGATACCAAATATGGCCACAATTACTGAACCCCTGAAGGAATTATTAAGGCACAAGACAGGCAGAAATGCGGACATCCAAGAGCTCTGGAAGGAAAATCAGGAAACAGCATTTAACAATTTGAAAACGGCTTTGTCTAAAATACCTAATTTGGGATACTATAATGTTAAAAATAAAACAATGGTATTCGCAGATGCTAGTCCTGTGGGGCTCGGCGCGATCTTGGTACAAACAAGTGAAGCTGGTCCACGCATAATAGCTTACGGCAACAGAACCTTAACGGAGTGCGAGAGACGTTATTGCCAAACAGAAAAAGAAGCTTTAGCTCTGGTATGGGCAGTGGAGCACTTTCATATGTTTCTTTTTGGGAAAAGATTTGAACTCATAACCGATCATAAACCTTTAGAGGTGATATTCGGACCGAAAGCTAAACCATGTGCTCGTATCGAACGATGGATATTACGTCTACAGTCATACGACTTTCAAGTTATATATCGTCCAGGAAAAACCAACATTGCCGACTCCCTTTCCAGACTATGTAAGAACCTCGACGAACGGAACAGCAACACTAAAGGAAAAGATTTTGTACAAAACATAGTAGAACAGATAAGACCAGTAGCAATATCGCTACAAGAAATAGAAAGCAATTCTAAAGAGGACTCGGATATACAAAAAGTAAAGGCAGGCCTGTATGACTCCAAATGGGACCAACAAATAAAGAGTTACAAAATCTTAGAAAACGAGTTGTGTTTTTGTGGCGATATTCTTTTAAGGGGTAGTAAAATAATTATACCAAAAACATTGCGAGAAAAGGTTTTAGAAGCCGCCCACGAAGGCCATCCTGGAGTCGTTGGAATGAAAGCTAGGCTTAGAGCTAAAGTATGGTGGCCCAGGTACGACAAGGACGTTGAGAGACTGGTTAAGTCGTGTAAAGGATGCACCCTTGTTTCAGCGCCAAATCCCCCAAATCCGATCAAGAGAAGGGAATTGCCGACACACCCCTGGGTTGATATTGCAATTGATCTCTTAGGTCCTTTGCCGTCTGGGGATTACCTTCTGGTAGTAATCGACTACTATTCGCGGTATAAGGAAATAAAGGCTTGCCGCGATATATCAAGCAAGGCTATGATAGCTATATTGAAGGAAATGTTTAGTCGACTAGGATGTCCAATCACGATTACGGCGGACAACGGTAAACAGTTCGTTAGTCAGGAGTTCAGAGATTTTTGCCAAAATAATGACATCCATTTGTTCAACACTATCCCTTACTGGCCCCAGCAAAATGGAGAGGTGGAACGTCAGAACAGAGACATTATTAAACGTTTAAAGATAAGTCAAATTGACAAAAAGAACTGGAAAGATTCGCTCTTGGAATATCTGACTATGTATAATAGTACTCCCCATACGACAACGGGAAAGACGCCAGCGGAATTATTTTTCCAACGGAAATTTAGAGACAAGATACCGATGATAGATACGTTTGAATATAATTATAAAGACCAAGATATGGACGTCAGAGACAGGGACAGAGAGCAAAAAGAAAAAGGAAAAGAGTACGCGAACAAGAAGAGAAGAGTTGAGGATGGAAACATAAAAGTAGGGGATGAGGTTTATGTTAAAAATATGAATAAGACAAATAAGTTAGCTCCAAATTATGAGCCAACCCCTCACACTGTAGTATCTTGTAAAGGCGGAGATGTAAACATTGAAAATAACGAAACTGGACAAAGACTGAGAAGAAACATGATGCATTTAAAAAAGGTCGAAGGACAATGGAAAATCTTGGACGAAGAGACGACAGAGACGAATGATGGCGAATCAGATAATTAAATATATATCTTAAAATTTAATAAGGGATAAGAGGAAGACGTGAAGTAATGCTAATGCATGAAGCGCAAAAATATTGCTAAATATATACATAAATAAAGTGAAGTATAAAAGTACTAAGGAAGTTAACGAAGCAGGAAGTAGTTGTGTTAAAGTAATGATTATAAAAATAAATAATGATGATTATTGAAATTACTGTTTTATTTAATTATCCAAAAATATTAATACAACAAACTTAACAATAAGGAAGGGATGTAGTATACGTGCGAAAGAGATGCGTATATCTGTCGTCTCCTGCGCACGAACACGGACTCTACGCGCGTGCAAGCGCGCAGTGGTATTTGAGATACGGAAGCCGAGTCACGTCGCGTAGCGTAGCCGAGGAGCCGATATTCATTATTATATTATTGTGTAGTGGAACTAGTGGATACAGTTGAAGAAGCGAACACTACAAGGTACATGTATAAATGATTTTATTATTTTTATATCATTTTGACACATTTCCATTCACTGATATCTATGTGTTAAAATTGTTAAATATGAAACGGTGTCGTCACGCCATCAAGCCGAGCATAGGCCAAAGGTGTGTGCGCCATCTATCCGAGAATGACTTTTTCTTGATTTCCGAGGCACGTTTTTTCCTTAGACTTTATTCATCTTATACGAAGTTACATATGTCTTTGGTAATGTAATGGTAATGTTTTCTTATCGTCGTTAAATTATCGTCCATAAACCGACTTTACAGACAACCTTTTTTTAAATTAGCAAGAAAACTCCCAAGACATTTGGCAATAACGAAAGGCCGCGTCACCTTTCCGGCCTACTTTAAACATTGCCTGATCACTGAATTTCGGTCACAGATCACACACACTAGATGATGCCAGCAAGAAGATTCACGCTTACCGCTGATGCCAGGCCAGTCATTGCCAGGCATTGTTGAGGCCTCGTTCACGACTTATGGTGAGTGATTTTAAACTCCAGTAACTTGATGTATCAGTAGATTTTTTTTTGACGTGATAACATCTTATAAATATCGATGAACACCGGTAGCATGCACGACAAAGTGTCGCGTTGTGGACAGATCTCCATAGTAACGTCGTGGATAGATCTCGATGGTAACGTTACGGCCAAAGTATATAGTTATCACGCAAAATTATCATCCGTAAACCGACTTTACAGACAACCATATTTTTTAACTAAATTTTGTATATTTTATTTCATTAATGTTAAAGTTTGTCGTGAATTGTGTAAGAATGATTGGTGTGATTCAAAGCTTATTTTAAGCTTAGCACAGGCGTAAGATCGCCTATTATTATTATCAATATTACTTTAAACTTGTACAACTTTCACAGAAAGACCGATTTGGACGTAATTACGCATGAAATAGTTACCTAATAATCTTAAATAAGACAAATACTATATTTTATCGCGGAATGATTCCCTAATACAGTGAAAAGGGGGTTAATTAAAACCAAAATACTACTTTGCTAATCCGCGAAAAGATAACGTGCTAGTCAATCAGCAAATTTGCGGATTAGCAAAGTAATATTTTGGTTTTCCGCAAAGTAACGCCCGATTCTATTCACTTTTTGAAAAAGGGGTTGAAACCGAGACTGCCTACAAAAAAATGCTTGTGTACAAATTTTACATCTAACGTAATAATACGGAGTAAATACGAAGGTAATACGGAGTCTACACGAGAAAGTCTATGCCCCAGTATTATTCCAACTTAAACCAAGATGACAGTGAAGAATGGTCGGATTAATTCTTTTTTTTTGTCCAAGAATTTTCCGCCGGAATAATACGGCTGCGGGGCCGAGATAATGTTTCCGAGGAATAATAGTTCCGAGTGAGATGTCAGCTTTTCCAGTAATTAAAGGTTATTATGGGGGTTAGGGAAAAATTTGGGGGAATTTTTAGGTTTTTGCCTGAAGAAATTATTTTGGAGAGTGTGATGAGATTACCTATATTAAATAGTACGCGTGTCACACTGCAATCTAAGAGCATTTAGTAACTGGATACGCCTTGGCTGTCATTTTCTTTACAAAACAGTCTGCCGATTTTTGCGGGGGAGGGGCACGTCAAATGTATGGCTATTTCTACATGATTTGTACGTAACGTACAAATAGCACTGTCAGATAAACGTCAGTCCATACAAAAGTTTGCACAATAGGGAATATTACTGCAATGTTCTGCCGCCAGAGTGCAGGACTAATTTGTTTAGTAAACCATAGAGTAACTTAAACATACTAGGCTGAAACAGTTTTTTGACAAGTTTTCACTATGATATTGATGCATCAAGGCGGTTTGTCAGGTGGCCTACCGCGAAACACGAAAATCGAAATTTCTTTATCTGTCTCTCTATTGATCGAATAAGTAAGAGTGATAGAGAGGCAGAAACCGAACTTTCGACTGTCGTATTTCACGGTAGGCCATGTGATTGACCTAGTGACGCATGATGTGTCATTGAATGTCAATGAGGTTTGTTTACTCTATGTGCTAGTGGTGCCACCTACGCAGAGCTTTGTCTAATATTCCCTATTGATTGAAATCCTGAACTAGTGGCGCCATCTATCGCGCCATTCAAGTACTAATGTCGTGGGTGGTAGCGCTCACTCTGCTAAAGATGCCCTCTCAATAATATGCGTTTTAACTCTTAGTATTAATATTCCGTGGTCTCTCTGATAGTCCGGTATATTAATATTGGTCGCACGTAAGCGTCAGGCACCTTCGCTTTGATTATCGCAAGGAAGTCGCCAGAAAATTCGTTATTCTACGTGCTCAGGCATTCGGTGAAGATGTGTATGCGGTACCGGCGGCCATACAACTATTTCAACCTTGTGTATAATTTTGGTGCAATGCAACTTAAAATGGTCTTGAAACGTGCTAAAATTTCAAAAAGGTGACCTAAAAACTCTAAAGTGAGTGTCTATGAGAATATGTATGTCATCATGTTGTCATGTTTGTGTGGTTTTACAGCGATCCTTTCGTACGCAAAAAAGCGTAGCGTTTTAGCGACATCCTGTCTGAAGTAGAATAATAATATTTTAAGAGTCAATAATGGCATTTCGTTGTCTGTGATTGAAATACCGATTGCAGATAATGTATTATCAGTAGGGACTCATAAAAGTTATCTTCGCTTCTCACTTTTAAAATTGCCAAGCGGACCCCAGGCTCCCATGAGCCGTGGCAAAATGCCGAGACAACGCGAAGAAGAAGAACACATTATAGTTACAAAACTAATTCTACTTAAAACCTAGATAATTCGAACTCGAATCAATTATCGTTATTGACGCTAAAATTATCACCAAACAATTTCACAGACTCAAACCATTTGTGTGACAGCCGTCTAAAACAGTTTCCTTCTTAATGAAGACGAATTTGCAACCGTCTTTAAGTTAAATTAAGTGAAGTCGCACATTAGCGCAGATAACCCCGGGAACTGATTCGGACTTGCAAATGGATGTCATCTTGATTCAATTTTGACATTACATGTCTTTGCATCTCGCTCGTGTCTCACGGTGTCGCTGTCAGTATGGATTTAATGAATAATTTAAGTTATACCGTAATACCGATTGAACCCTAATGTATTTTCAGCAAAAAAAATATGTTTTCGACGAAATCATCAGTTTTGTATTCCGTGCCTCCCGTGTTATCTTACTTTTGTTACTTGATTCAATATTTCAAAATTGATTCTGTCACGTTATGTTCTAATGTATGGGGAAGACAAACAAATTATAGCCAGCATTAAATGAATGTAGTATGATACCTTAGGGTGATGCTTTACGCACACTAGTGTCCCATCCCCTCCTCCTGACGCAATCCCCCCTTTAAGCATAAAATATGTCCCGGTTGACGGTATTTAAAATAATTTTGGAGAAATAATTGCAATTTTTTAATTATCACTGAAGATACCTGGGTAAAGTCGGTAGCTCTTAATAAGGTATTTCATGGGACTTAGTTAAATCCACAATAAAAACTTATACAATACTTAATTATACTCGGTCAAGCAGATCTTGTCACTAGAAAAAGGCGGCAAATTTGAAAAATGTAGGCGCGAAGGGATACCGTCTCATAGAAGATTTGAATTTCGCGCCTTTTTCTACTGACAAGATTTGCTTGACCATCTATATGCATCAATAGCAAATAAAAAAATAGATTCGTAGAGTCCGAATACCGCTTGAGGTTGCTAAGCTAAGCGAGATTACAGTAATAAGTCCTCGCATCATCTAACTTAGAAATAGGGTTTGTGGGGTTGTTTTTTTGCTCGATGTAGTTTGCTTGAGATGGTGTGTGGAGTTTGGAAACTTAAATGGTTGATGGGAGTGTCCAAGACTTTCAAGAGTTAGTTGATTATTAATCTCAGACATAAACGTAGCTAAAATAATTCTGTGTTTGTGGGGATGCAAAATTATAAGAATATTAATTTTCATACGATGCTTTGTAGGTAGAGTTTGCACGACGGATCTGAAATGTATGGGAAGATCCGCGGATCCGGATCCAGATCCGGATAATTTCATACATTTCGGATCCGGATTGCAAACCCTATTTGTAGGTAATTATGAAAAATATTGATTAAAAATTACAAAGGCATCCGGGGGCAGAAAATCAATTTGAACCAGCATCACCAACTTTCGTGGTTTCAGTTAAGCTACAAATTAAGAACATTTTTAGTTGCGGGCTTGTGTTTCAATAATACCTACCACTGAACGATGACCGATATGTTTAGCCCCCTTGGCCACGTTCACTATGGTCAGATCGTCCTCTAGCTGCCTAGTTTTACACTTTCGCATACGTATAAAAAAATGTCTCGTCTACTTCTTGCTGCCTAGAATCTAGCAGGGTAGTTCCATTGTACCACTGCACGACGGTCGGTGGATTAGCCCCTTTGACCACACACGTCATGGTCATGCTTGTACCCTGCCATATGCACCGTCATAACAATAGAATGGAGAGCCTTGGTACACATAACAATGTCCTCATCAACAACCTCAGTCAAGAGGAAACGAGGAGAAGATTCTTACCTTAACTTCCTGCTGCCTCGAATCGAGCAGGGTAGTTCCATTGTACCACTGAACGACGGCCGGTGGATTAGCCCCCTTGACCACGCAGGTCATGGTCAGGGTGGTGCCCTGGGTCACGTGGTCTCCGACGCCGAGGATCTCCACTTTCGATGGGGGGACTGAAAGGAAAATTGAGGGTTAGATGAGGAAAAATTTACTTTTGCTTAGTAGACCGATTGTGGGACCGGATTTTTGCCCGGGTATATAAAAATGAAATGCTGTTCGTTTGTCTCGATAACACTCGAAAACAGCTGGACCGATTTGGTTAATTTTAGTATTGAATTATTCGTAGAAGTCCAGGGAAGGTTTAAACGGTGAGAAAATATTGAGAAAGATAGTAAAAACAAACAATTTAGGTAGTAGCAAAGTCTGCGAAGCTAGCCTCGTAACGCCCGATGCGTATTACAATGTACTCTCCGTGTCAATCTATTTAGAACCTTACATTAAGCAAATAAAGTAGCATTTTTATTGTTTCAATACCTTCTCAAACTAACAAAATTCATCCTAGTTTACTATACAACAAGCTTCAAATTAAAAATAGGAAAGATTTGTATGGTGAGCCTTACAAAACTGGAGGTTCTGGGTGCGAATTGAGCAAGAATCACGAATATTTTCTTGTGATGTATGTATGACTGTATGTTTTCTAAGTATATATCTATGGAAGAATGTATTTATATACTTAAGGCGATATGATTCGACTCATAAACGAATCTGAGGGGGTGAGGTGCGCGGCAAACCGTGAAGCCCCGCCCGCGCGTCCCGCGACCCGCTCGCCGAGATCGTGAGCGCGCGTCGCGCACGGTAAACATAGCAGACGGGTCACAGTATAATGATCTTATGATGGCAGTATTTTAACTAGACCGGGAAATGGTCACGTTTTAGAGTTTTTATTGTATATGTATTTATGTATTTTTTGCATTACGTATTTCTGATCATTTCATGTAGAATTATTATTTTTATATAGACATGTGTACTTATTATTGATCAGTAAAGAACGTTTTAATTTCATGGCAGCGTGTTCGAGTTAAAGTACCTAAAGGAAAGTAACAATTTTAAAGGAGACGGTCAATTAAGGGTTCTATTTATAAAGGTTATTAACCTTAATCAATAATTTTACTTTACAGATTCCTTTATAACTCAATAACGCTGCCGTGAAATTAAAACGTTGTTACTGATCAGTAGTACTTATTTATAAGCTCTAAAAACAAAAAAAAACAGTTTCAAAGTAAATTTCTGATAACTTTTTGTCAGTGCAAGCCTTATGGTTTCTTCTTGGCAACATTTTACATGAAAATGTTTTTGGTGGGTCTCATTATCACAATTTCCAATACTTTTGTTGCCTAACTTAATAAATTATTGTTTACAATACCTATCGACTTTATACCTGTTTTAATGATCACACAATTTTAACGAAACAATGTTTTCAAGAAAATAATTCAATTAAGTGCGAGTCAAACTCGCGCACCGATGGTACCTACATTTTATTAAGTACTATATATATATATTTTTTTAATTAAGTTGTAACTGACTCATCATCATCATCTCAGCCATAAGACGTCCACTGCTGAACATAGGCCTTCCCCTTGGACCTCCATTCCGGTCGGAAGCGACCCGCATCCAGCGTCTTCCGACGGCCTTAACAAGGTCGTCTGTCCATCTTGTGGGTGGACGTCCTACGCTGCGCTTGCTAGTCGTGGTCTCCACTCGAGCACTTTTCGACACCATCGGCCATCTTCTCTGCGCGCAATGTGGCCTGCCCATATATATAACATTTTCAAGAAGTCTGGTCGCGTGTGGTGAAAAAAAAATGTATGGAGAACAGAGTGGCCAACTTTCTTAAAAATAGTTTATCTAATACTGATTCTAAAATGGTATCACACATGCTATTTACATTTCTACAAATAAAGATATGGCCTAGATGGTGTTTAAAGTGAAGTATGGTGCTAACTAGTAAAAAAGACAAAAGTGCGATTATCTCGAAAACCACGAAACTTTTACTAGACCTATAAGTGCATTTTCTGGACCAGCCTAAGCTGCCCTGTCGATGGTTAGAAGGTTGTCCATTAATTACTGGACATCTTGTATAGAGATGTAACTAACCCAAATCGATAGTCACAGCAAGCGATTACGATTGGATGGCACGTAGACTGAGGTATCGAATTGTGACGTATAATGAATTTTTATTTGCGATTTAAATAAAGCTAGAATTATATGGTTTTCGCGCAAGGCATTTAATACACCCACCGAGTAGGTCGCACCCATCGTCAAAATCTAAACTAACTGGGGATCTATTTTAAAGTTTATTTATGTTATTTCTGTGTCAAATTTGTTGTCTGTTAGGTGACGATAAATATATCCATATTTACAGTTGATTATCCACCTTTTCCTTATTTTTATTAAAAGAAAAATGAAAAATTCATATCGATTTACTTAGACGACTACCGATTCATAAAGGTGGTGTCCGGCTAGCCCTAAAATTAAAAAAAAGACGTAGAACGTAAACGTTCGTAGTGCAATTGTTTTCCTTTGTGATTTCGATGTGCGAGACATTTTACGTTGTATTGCTGTTGTGAGTGACAGATGTCAAATAACGCAAATAAATATGCACACAGTATATGTCGGTGACTTTAGTTCGTCTACGGATCTCCTCATTTCTGATTTGATCACTCAGAGAAACTCCGAGCATAGCCCTCTCCATAGCTCGTTGAGCGACTTTGAATTCTCAGATGAGGCCGATAGTGAAAGACCACGTAACTGACTGAATAACACAAAATATTTAAAAAAAATGTCTTATACCCGCCTTATTTTGAACTCCCTGTAATCACACCCCGTATTCCGCACCCTTCACAAATAATCTGATTAAGTAAAGTTTACTAAATGTTTTTTTTTTATATTTTTTTTATACACCTTTAAAATTATATTGAATGTTACGTAATCGCTTTTTCACGCCGAAAATGAGGCGTGGAGGACTGTGTTCAGCGTTGAATAAAAAGTATAAATAATAGAGATACAGTCCTGCAAGTATATAATGTTGTATTGGAAATATCCTCCTCTTTAATAATATTAACTAGATTTTGCCCTGTGCGCGGGGCCCGAGGGCCCCGCGGTACGCGTGTTGTTTGCTGTTGGTGCTGTTGTTGACGTGTTGTTGTTGCTGTTGTTTGTGCTGTTGTAACTATTAACCTAACCCACTTTTCTGGTAGCAGTCCGTTTCTGTCGGGTTCTCAGTTCTAACCTAACCTAACTCACTTTTCTGGTAGCAGTCCGTTCCTGTGAGGGTCGCAGTTCTAACCTAACCTAACCCACTTTTCTGGTAGCAGTCCGTTTCTGTGAGGGTCGCATTTCTAACCTAACCTAACCCACTTTTCTGGTAGCAGTCCGTTCCTGTGAGGGTCGCAGTTCTAACCTAACGTAACCCACTTTTCTGGTAGCAGTCCGTTTCTGTGAGGGTCGCATTTCTAACCTAACCTAACACACTTTTCTGGTAGCAGTCTGTTCCTGTGAGGGTCGCAGTTCTAACCTAACCTAACCCACATTGTTGGTAGCAGTCCATTCCTGCTGTTGTTATTGTTGTGTAGTAGTTTGTTTTCCAAAGGGAGAAATAAATAAAGTTGTACTTTTGATAGAAAGAAAAGATCCGCATGCGAGAACTTCATTCCCGCAGCTCGGCCTTCGGCCTCGCGTGCTTGGGAAATCGTAACTTTTCCTATTGGGTCGTGTTTCAGCTCCAACTTCCTCCTCACGTGTGACGCTTCGGGCCTTCGGCCCGCCGGCTCCGCTTATCAAGAAAGTTGACTTTGTAGGACGTTTGGAGGAACTGCATTCACGCAGCTCGGCTTCGGCCTCGCGTTTTGGGAGTCGGGGTGGAGGCTCCGGGCCTTCGGCCATCCACTGGGGTCGGCCTTTGGCCTCCCTGCCTGAAGCTCGCCCTTCGGGCTCGCTTAACACACTTTTTGTATAGGATTTTGCTTTGTTCGTCATTCCCGCAGCTCGGCCTTCGGCCTCGCCCAAAATTACTGGGGGGGGAGGATGCTTGGACATTCGAGATAAAGCTCCGGGCCTGACGGCCCTCCGCGGGGTCGGCCTTCGGCCTCCCAGCCTGAAGCTCGCCCTTCGGGCTCGCCTAACCTACTTAGAAATTTGAATTTAGCCCGTGTCCGCCGCCATTTTGGATTTTTCCAAAAAAATGTTTTCACATGGTAATTTTGGGCCCCCAAGCTCGCCGCATGTCAAATCTCAGCGCGCTCGGACCAACTTGAAAAAAATTAAAAAAAAAGTCGGCCTGTTTGAAATTTTTTAAATGCAGTTTGTTTTGTCTTGGGGCCCTCTATGACATTTGGTCGAGCACCCCCCACCCATCTCGCACCGTAATATGAATACTTTTTGAGATATTGGGGAAATTAAAGATCTCTACTTTTTCCCCCTTTTTTTGCTTATAACTTTTGAATATTTGTGTGTGCTACTACACGCTTCGAACGCATTTTTCTAGGCATTATGACGAATCTAATGAGGTATCACACGTATTTTTAGGAGTATTATCTCTATTTTTCACCGTGTTCAGTTTCTCGAACAAGACTAATACAACCAAGCGCAAGATGAACTGCCTGTAGGCACCTTGAACTCTCAATTATATTTAATTCATGTCGATCGAGGTCAAATATTAAAATTAGTGATATGTATTTAGTTCTTAAATAATTGTATTGCGATATGCCTATTAGGGTAATTTTTTAAATTACTTCAATTTGACATTTTATATTTATTTAAATTTATGATTATGATGATGAATTTGCACGCTTGACGGGCGTGGCGCATTGCATGCGATCCAAAGCCGGGCGCCTTCGGCACCCTCATACTAAAAGCGTAACACTATACATATATTGTAACATCCCCATACTGTATCAATCCAAATAAATAATTTCTGATTTTCAAAGGAGTCAAAGAGCACGAAGGAATGTAATCATTTTGCAGATCGGACGTAGGTATATCAGTAAAGGTGAAATACTGTAAATATATCATACTTACATACTCACAATTATATTATCTAGGAATATCGTCGTTGAGAATGCCAAATACGGTATGTGCGCGATTTTAATCAAATTAATTAATACCTTATGTATTTTGTTGCTAGGTAACTATTTGTCAATCAAAAATCGTGCACATAACGGATTTGGCATTCTCAACGACGATATAATATTATTTACCTACATTGAAATTGGTTGCTGACCTAGTGAAAATACTGAAATATTTTAACTGTTGATGTAGGAAAGCTAGGCGCTTTCAAGCACCTCGTAAAGTATTAGATGCTTCTGTTATCAGAAAGTGTGTTTTTATAGCACTTAGTGACTTTTTCTTACGTTTCATATGCTTTGTTTCCCATTGTTTGTAAATGGTAAAATCACGTGACCGCGCGGAACACACTGACGCAGGTCCGTCCTCTACAAGCGCTGCCGCGCGACTGAAGAGGGCGTAAGTGCGTTCGCGAGTGATGGCGGTTGCGGATTTAGTAGGTATTGAAACATAGAAATGATTTTAATGATGTTACCGAGACAAAGTGATCCAAATCATCTAGATTATCTTATTACCTATACATTTATGTAAAAAACAAGTCAAAAAAGTTTGTATTGTAGCTCTGAGATTGATTTATTGTTAAAAAAAGGCGTAACTTTGGATTTTTTTTCTATCGAGCAAAGTTTATCTAATCGCGTTTTTGAGATCCAAAACATATCTGCCAGATCCTTAAGTATAAGATATATTTTTTTCACAATTTTAAACATTGTTTCTTATATTTCCGATGGATTCAAAAAACTGGTTCGCTTAGCTCGTACGGGAAAAGCACGCCTTAAGTTTATTCAAATAAATGGAAATTAATGCAAAAGGCCAACAATAATGGGTACATTTTCTAACTTCGTAAAAGAAATGTAAGGCTGCAGCAGGTATACATTTTCAACTATATCGCCTACCTTTTGAATGCCCATTCACGCTTCAGATTTCAGATAGACCCAAGCTTTATTGGAAACGACTAGAAGTCTATAACAATAGCAAATCTGTCGACGGCCACTTCGTATCTAATACGAAATAAAAAGTTCACCTCGCTCTGGTGCGTTCCCCGAAGTACAATCCCATCCGAACTTACTCAGAGTTACAGAAGGGTCATAATGTATATAGCCTCGTTCAAACGGTTTAGTCGAGCAGTTGAATAGAACCGTTTAGTCAAGTAACTTGCTTGCTTTTTGGTTGGAGTTAAAAGCTGCGCTGGAGTTACAAAAGGGCCATTAAACCACCATGTCTCTAGTATCACTTCCCAAACAAAAAAAATATCATGAAAATAAATTCATGATTAGCGGAGTAATAGCATAAAAAACATACACAAAAAATCTGGCGAATCGATAACCTCCTCCTTGTTTTTTGAAACCGGTTGAAAATACACGTAAAATGAAACATCTACTAATCGATATTAAACTTTCGTGAGACATATTTTAAAATGTTTATACGACAACGGTTTCACTCACTTGAATTTTTAGTTGCTATTGGCGACATGTTTCGGGCCCGTCGGGGGTCCTTCCTCAGACGACCGACGGTCCGACGGTCCGACGTACCCGAAACATGTCGCCAATAGCGACTAAAAATTCAAGTGAGTGAAACCGTTGTCGTATAAACATTTTAAACATCTACTAGTTAAAATTCGGTAACACCAGGCAGTAAGTTATCGCTATAAATCTTTTCCAACCTTTGAGTCGCAGAAGTCTAGAATTTACAACATTGAGGTACAAAACTATATACAGCCGAGCAAGCGCTTGTTTTTTGACTGGAGTTTCTTAAAGGCGGATTTAGTTTTTAGAATTTCTTAAGTGGTGTTAATCTGGCGTCTAGCTTCTCAGACTTTTTAAGTGCGGCCTGTTTCTGAAAGTTTTTGTTTACCTTTAATTATGCAGTGATTGAGTTGAGAGTTTTATTTTTATAGACTTCAAAGTGTAAAACGGGGTGAAAAGACACGATTTTCAACTTCAAGGACGATTTTCGCCAATAATCCAAATGATAAAAGTAAAAAAATTGATATCATTTTTTGAGTCTTGGTTAGTTCTTCAATTATGCATTTGTGAAAAAAAAAATTACCGACCCAATTCAGAGAAAATCGAAGAAAACTACCTGTTTTCTCCATATCCTTAAAACGGGGTCGATAGACAAAAGAAAGGGGTGAATAGAAATATTAAGTTTTAGATGTCATAGGCATCGAATTTGGTCATTATTATGTTAATACTCTATTGGAAAATGGTATATATATGTGTTAAACAGCTATTTGACACAAAATTATTTTTTCGTGTCTTTTAACCCCCAAGGCGTATCTCTACACCCCTTTGTGGTATCTAATCACCCCCTATGGCGTAACTACTCACCCCATATGCGTGTCTACTGACCCCTTTATCACGTAAAATTGCTTGTTATTAGTTTTTTACAAAAAAACTGCCTCATTATAGAGAAAATTTGTGATATTATTTATTATTTAGGTACTACAGTACAGGTACTATATTAGGGTCAAACAGATCACTGTGTTATGTCTTTCCTGTAGACATACACGAGAGTTAAGGGCTATAAAGGTTAATTTTCTTATTTAACCCTTATCCACGTGAAAAGGTCCTCCTTTTATTTAGAGAACTATGATAAAATCATTGCTTACATGCCCACAAGCTGTTAACTATTGCCCACAGGAGAGAAAACTAGTGTGTTATCGCGAACAGCACATTTTTCTCTCCTGTGGGCAATAGTTAACAGCTTGTGGGCATGTAAGCAATGATTTTATCATAGTTCTCTAAATAAAAGGAGGACCTTTTCACGTGGATAAGGGTTAAATAAGAAAATTAACCTTTATAGCCCTTAACTCTCGTGTATGTCTACAGGAAAGACATAACACAGTGATCTGTTTGACCCATTACCAGGTTAGCTAACTTTTACTTAGTTAATGTCAAAATATTTACCGCTAGAACAAAGTTCAGACAGGCTTCATTTCATACCTCGGCGAGACCTTACTTTAGAGTAAAAAAAAATCTAACTTTTAGGCAGTTTGATTAAGTTCTTTTGGTATCAATGTAGAGAATAAATAGTCTACTATATACGCATTCCAACAAATCTAATTTTAGAGATGTACGTTTTTAAATATAACAACTTGAAAGAAAAAGTTCAAAATTTCTCTATTCACCCCGCGATTTCTGTTGACCCCGTTTTACGGTATATCAGAATAATCTAAGTACCTATTCCCTTTAGATGTAAGAAGGTTAAGCTGTGTGTCATGTTCCATGCCAAGACTTATAAATCAAGACAAGATTTTTAACGTAATACGTTCTATGTCGTTTTAACAAGAACTCATTTAAGGGCTGATTTAAATATTTTTAAGTTTGAGCTAGTCTCTTTTACACATTAAATTTATAACGCCAATTAAAAAAAAACTAAAAAGCTTTATCACTTCAATTTTGAAAAAAAAAAAAAAATTTGTTACACATTTTCCGTAAAAATAGAATATAGATTAAAATTGTCTGTACACATAGGAGCTAGCAAGCAACAGTCTACAATAACAAACTTGATCATAAGAAAGGAGCATATTTGTTTACTAGATACCTACTGGACAAAATGTAATCTTATGTTATTCATGACAAAGGCTCTGTATAATAGAAAGTTTAACCACTGTAAAACAGATTATACATAAATGTGTAATGTGTTTCAGACTGAATGCGGCTGCCACAACTCATCTGATGGGTTTCATGCCTGCACCACGCGTCACTGCTTCGTGCGAGTTCAGCTAGCTACATAGATTGAACACTCATATCAATGTGATTAAAGTGTCATTCTATAGAACTTGCTAACTATGTAAATAAACCGCCATATTGAAACTGTCACTGATTGATGATTTCAGTATGGCGGTTTGTTTACATAGTTAGCAATGACACTTTATATCCCACTACTGGAACACATCCAAACGCAGCACCACACATCTCGCAGCCCAAAGACATAAAATAGTTACTGATCTAGCATTTTTTTCCGTCCCCCGGGATCCCGGGCAATAGACGTGATATCCCGCCCGGGTATAGGACAATATACGTGATATCCCGCCCGGGTATAGGACAATAATCTAGCCGGGAAATACAATAAGTGCGTGTCGAAGTGTTTTCTAGTCAGCTTTTACTATAGGTTGGTTTATGACGCTAGTGGCCCAATTCAAGCAATGTTTATAAGATGTCACAGCGATACTGATTTGTCAGTGCTAAAAGTGACGTTTTTGGTTAAAAAATTATCGAATTATGCTGTAGGACACGTGTTGAGATTTAAACTAACAATTTAATTGTACATACTGCAAATTAGTTACTGAATTGACTGATAGATGTCGCTTTTTAAAATGGAAACTAGCTAATGAAGTGTTTCCTGAAACAAAATGGGGTCGAATCGTTTCCATGGTCAAGTAATCAACCAAATATAAAGTGAAAGTCATTCACCTTGTTTCATTGATTTGTACTTTGACCTTGGAAACTATTTGATTTGACTATTTTTTGACTATTTGAAAGTGAGTAGGTATACTCGTACTAGTGAAGATTATTGCCCGATTCGTACTTTAATATACGTCAATTAATAGATCTAGAAACGATATGGATTAGATGTGTCAGTGTCAAAAGTGACGTTTTTGTTTGAAGAAACGTCACATTTGACACTGAGTTAGCTAATCCATATCGTTTCTAGATCTATTAACTGACGTATCTTAAAGTTCGAATTGGGCCGTCCGTCCAGTATCTACAGATGTAGTGCATAATTGTTTTCCATCGTTTTTTCACGGAAACGCACGATCGTGTCTTGCTGTTTCAGTCAGTCTCGGTACAAAAAGTACTGGGGTTGACTGAAGTAGCATGACAAATACGAACGTTTCCGAGGAAATACGATGGATAAATTATGCACTACATCAGATCTGTAGTGACGTATCAGTCCTAATTGTCATAGTGCAAAAAAAAGTTGTGTGTAACCTAATATAAAATGGCCCGATTGTTAATAACATTTGCACATCGTTACAAAAATGTATCTACACATACTATTGAAACTTTATCGCGCTTTTTAATGTCACTATTTTAGAACATACAAGTATCTCTTAAAGAATACGATAAAAGAAAATTTAATTATTAAATTACATCAAAAACACGACAATATTCTTCATTCAAAAAAAAGATAAAAAGACCTGAAGATCAAAGAAACAAAATAAAAGACAATTTTATTTCTCTGAAGCAAGAAAAGAAATGTAACGCGTCATGATAAAATTTCTCAATTTTCTCACATTCATTATATAGAGTATGTTTAAGACAAAATAAAACTAAAGATAAATTATTATCTCAAATAGAAAGCGTCTGGCTTTCTATTTGAGATAATATCTTTAGTTTGTGTAGTTTTTCATAAAGTTCAACTCAATAGACTATTTTCGGAGAGTTCGCTCGTTTTTTCAATATGTGGGACCGATGGCCACTTAAAAAGGGTGTCTGCTGAATTTAAAAACGTAGTAACGTATTTTGATAAGGCCTGAAGGGCGAATATATTGTTTAAAGGTTGAATCGAATAAGATGTGTGAAATTCAAAATTTTGTGTACTTATTTTAAGAAATATTTCCAGTTTACGTTGGTTACTTAGTAATGTCGGTATAAGTACATGCCAATTTCGTCTAGGAACAGTATTTTTTTTTATTTATTCAAATACGATTAAGAATCATTTTTGAGAATTACAACACATTTTCACAGTAAAGTTCTTCTTTGTACATTAAGGTATGTATATTTTGTTTAATTGTAATTTAACCTGTCTTATGTACAATAAAGTGTTTACATACATACATACTTACTTTTTTAAGTTAAGCCATAGAATATCACGGAAACCGAGCTATTCCAAAAGTTCTTAATCCGTCAAACCGTCTTCGAGATGTTCACCAAGAATAGAATTGTATAAAATGCAAAAAAACTACCCCGATGAATTGAAAATCTCCTAGCTCTGAAATAGTTTCAAAAGAGTAGCTTTTATAAGTGACACTGGTGTAATGCCCTTTACAAGGTTTTGAAAAAAACCAATCACGTGGGCGTTGACAGCTCCAATAAATATGTATGGGCTCGAAATAGAAAGCCTTTTGCCGTCGCCAAATAAAAGACGTAAAGCATTGTCCTTTACTAGCTTTATGACGGTGACATTGGAAGTCAGAATACGTATACGCTGTTTTAACTTTGAAAGAAAATAGGTCTTTTAACCTTTGCGATAATTCTGTAGATGGTTTTTATGTGTGATTTTATTAGAAAACTATAACATTATATTTTAAAATTGCGAAAAAAAAACACAAAAATGTAAAAAGAACAGTTTATAAAAAGCAATGTATAGTCTGTCGATTTGTAGCAGGCCCCGACGGCTAATCCTTTGTCTATTGTTAAGTAAAACCGCACGTGCTACTTACCTGCAAAAAAGGGTCTTAATTATTCGAATTGGTACCTGAGCGCGGGCTAGTCCAACGCTCAAAAAACCAGTGTAGGTGCGCTCTCCGATAACGTGTCTATGTTACGCATCTCGATGACACATTTTAGACTGGTTCTGTAGCGTTCGACTCGCCGGCACTCAGTAACCGTAGTACTGAGTGCCGGCGAGTCGAAGGGACTACACACAGTCTAGAAAAATCTTTTTCACATTAGTGCATTTTGAATCTTATTGCAATATCCATAGGAAAGGTAATTAAATCATCGGTTAAAGTGACGAACGATTTTTATGCAGGTGGTAGCACGAGCGGGTTTACTTGATAATAGACGAAGGATTAGCCGTCGGGGCCTGCTACAAATCGACAGACTATACTATAAAGCGAGAACGACTTTGTGTGATTGCACCTTATCTGTATTAGATTCAACAGGATTTTCGGCCCAGAGCTCTTAGGAGTTAGATAAAAGTAATTTTATGACAGTAAGTATACATAGTTTCAGACTTACCTAATAGGTATACCTTAAAGCTTTAAGACTAAGACGTATCCTTAATAGATCCTCTAATACACAATCATGATATCCCAATTCTAATAACGACTCAATCCCAGCCTAAAATTACCAATAGGCGAATAATCAAAACCCCGTCACCGTATAAATCGAAACAGGAAAATAATTTCAATTAGTGGGGTCACTAAAGCGGTAGCCGGCCGATCCGGCTAGCCAATCAGCGCGCTGTAATTGCCCCGCCCACGCCATTATTTACGGGTAATGTTTACAAATTGGGAGCGGATAGTTTTTGGCATTTTTCCGGGAAGGAGTCAGCAGGTTTGGAGCATGATTAAAAGGATTAGATTCATTTATTTCTTAAAGAAAAAGACTTAAAGTGCGATATAAAATAGTAGAAATTAAATGAAATGGAACCAAATCTCCATACTAAATTGTTGCCATGTTTAAGCATTTTACGTCAAGAATGTGAGAGTTACGTAGAAAGTGGCGCCCTCACTGTAGTACTTTACACAAAAGAATAAAATAAAATGCTTTCACTAAAACATCGTACCTAAACTTAAAACTCAAATAGAAAAAAGCTAGAGTTAGACCAAGAAAATTCTGCAGCGATTTTGATAGCCTACGCAGTGCAAGTATTATTTATACGTCATAATTTCATAGAAGTTTGACGTTTAAAATAACACTTGCATTGCGTAGGCTATCACAATCGCTGCAGACTTTTCTTGGTCTAACTCTGGGCATGGGCAGCTGTTTAGCTTTGGTGTTTTAGTTCCCTTGAGACCTTCATTTCTCTATTTTTTCTATTCAATCGGAAATATTGTAGGTAGTTAAAATAATATTATGTAGGTAGTAGTTCAAGTGATTGCCTAAAGTAAGGACGACAAGCACGAAGAATTTGGTACATTGGCCCGCCTGTTCCTATATCTGTTACCTGCGCGTAATTATGTTGCTCTCCCGCTTTAGTGCCGGCGGTCAATGCCACTGTGCGAGCGAGACAGCGACGTAAAAATACGCGTTATCCCTTGCAACGCGTGTGGTGGAAACGCAGCCTTAATTATAATTCTTTGTGGCTTTCCATATCAAAAGGTACCTTCATTTATAGTGTCCATTTTGAATACTACATTTTGGTGGTAGCTTTTGTCCCGCTCACACTTATACTTTGTCCCATATCCTCATCTCAAATGTGATGATTGCTCCGTTACCTATAACCATCGATATATTCCTCTGTTTATGCCTTATTCCTCCCTATTCGTACGATGAAGGGTTAGGGTCCGATATTGGGCCGCGGAAGGGTTATGATGTGATTTTGTGAGCCTTTGTAGTCCGCGGTATATTTTAGGGTGAAATAGGAAATGCACTTTAACATTAGTATGACAAGTCTGTGGCGTCTCCTCTAGCTGTCACTGCCAAAGTCTGCCATAATAATCTAACAGATGGCGTTAGGGAGCTAGAACTCAATTAGTAAGAGACCTACATCGCGCTTACGGAGTTTCAAATGTCAGTTGCTATATATATAACTTCCGACCAACTCTCAGTGGACTTCGGTCTCCAGGCATAACACCCGCCTGGAGAGAGTAGGTACTCTCTATTGCCTCTCTACCTTCTACAAGTCTTTGTGGTAAAATGTGTTGTATTGATTAATTTTTTTAGGGTTCCGTACCTTAAAAGGAAAAGAAGGATTCCTTATTTATGATCACTCGCGTGTCTGTCAAATGTCAAACTTCCGAGCAGCAACATCAATTTTGACATTTGCCGCAGTAATGCTGGTGCAGTATGAATACGAACGTCACCTTAAGGGTGTTTCTCTCTCTCTCTGATAGTTTACGCCATCACGCCATAGCTCTGCGCGTAATATCTTGAGAGATTTGTTGGTTAACGTGAGGATGTTGCCGAGATTGGCTCAATCTTGCCCCAATCTCTCACCCAAGAGCACATTCATTACGGAAGTACGGTGCTTCGGGGTTATTCCGAACGAGGTTGTTCCGAAATAAAAAAAATCCCAATTTAAGAAATACGTCATATTTTCATAGTGGCATTAATCTTGACATTGCCACAATTTGTCATTTCAAATACCATGCAGATATAACTTGGTTGGAGTTAGATGGTATGTCGTATATCGATTAAAATTACATAAGAACTGTATTTACTGATTTTGAAAATTACCTTATAAAACGCGGCCATTTCCAAGCACGAGTACATATTTTTCACTTAATAAATAATATCTTTAAAAAGTAAGATTGTAGTACCTCATTAGGTACTTCAATTAGATCCTGAATCTATGTCTATAGTCCATTGGCTATAGACGTAGATTGAGGATATTGTATGACTGTATAAGCAATAGTTAAGTCGGAATAATTTAGTCAAAATTTACCAACCAAAGGTAACTTTATTCATCCTGCCGCTGCCCCAAAACACCTCAATGCACCTGCTAGTTAGTGCTCTAACTTGTCCTGAATTGGTAAACGTCTGTAATACATCAATAAGACATAACCTTAAAATTACAGTTATTGGCAAATTTGAGCGTTGATTTGAGTAATAAATTCACAAGCCATAATAGCAAGATGGCGTCGCTCAAATTGTAAACAATATTGTAAAGTTCCGGCGCCTTCCCTCGGCGCTTGTAAACTGACACCCGATACAGTAATAAACTAACCTATTAATGTAGATCGTTTGCCCTTAGGGAAGTTTGTAACATAAGTTTGTGATGTTATTTTAAATCAAAGATCTGGTTTTGGGTAAAGTTTTGATATAACAAAAACAACATCTTTGTTATATAGGTAACATAATAACGGTGTCGGTAGCCTAGTTGGTAGTGACCCAGTCTACGTAGCTGGAGGTCCCGGGTTCGAATCCCGGTCGATCTGTGTAAGATTGATCTCGAAATATATTTATGTATTAATAATTAAATTCCTATCTTTGAGTAAACTAATGATATAAAAAAAAAACATTTTACTTAACATCATACTTAAGTTTATATTTATCTTCGGAGCTACTTAAAATTAACGTATTTTCTTTTTTTTCAGCAAGCGATAAATGATAAATGCACTCATATAATGGTGATCGCTTAAAAAACATGAAAATGATAAATTTTCAATAATTGCTCATTTTAGTTAAAGAGTTTCGAAGTTAATATTTAATTTATAATTTCCCACCAGACAGTGCAACCCTCTATCAAACACCCTTAACTACAGATTAGTTCAGGAACTAACATTGAAATCTAAAATCGGGCAAGTCCCGACAGTAACTATCACTTTATTGGGCGCTGTAGTATATTGCAGGGGAGCTGGGCAGGGGCGGACTGTAAATGAAATAGTAATAAATAAATAACGGCCTCCTAGCCTAGTCGGTAGTGACCCTGCCTACGAAGCAGGAGGTCCCGGGTTCGAATCCTGGTAAGGGCATTTATTTGTGTGTTCATTACAAATATTTGTTCCTCAGTTATGGATGTTTTCTATGTATTTATATATATGTGTATATTATATATATCGTTGTCTAGTACCCACAACACAAGCCTTATTGAGCTTACTGTGGGACTAGACTGATCTGTGTAAAATTGTCCTATAATATTTATTTATTTATTTTATTTTATAAATATTAAATAGGTAAGGTGCGCTGGGGTACGATAGAAACATTTTTTTGAAGGAGTAAGACAAAAAATCGTCCGTATACCGAAGCATTACGGGCGACTTGTTATCTTGCCCCTAATGAAAAAACACTTTCAATCTTACCCCAACGCACCTTAATACAACTTTTTGGACTTTATTTTTTATATCCATATATAAAACCTAGCCTAAGATAAAAAATACCTGTAGGTTAAGTATTTAATAGTAAGTTTTAGCTATTATGTTTGGTTTTGTTTATTTCCTTCAATTTTAATAAATAAATTTATTTCAAAAATAATGAATATTATCGGACAATATTACACAATTCGACCTAGCACCGAAGTAAGTTCAATAGGGCTTATATTGGGGATAGTAGACGACAATATTATATAATGAATAGATAGATATATATAAATACTAATATACATAGGAAACATCCATAATTCAGGAACAAATATCTGTGATGAACGTACAAATAAATGCCATTACCAGGATTTGAATCCAGAACCTCCTGCGTCGTAAGCAGGGTTCCTACCGACTAGGCTAGGCTAGGATGATCCTCTAGCAAAAAAAGGAGACATATCTGGCGCTAATTTAAGCTATTCGTACAAAATTGGTTTTTTAACAAACTACCGATTGAATTTCAGCGCATGTCTTTCGGTCTAACAACTGCACCAATTCATCAAACTTGACATGATTTTCTAAAAACTAGATCAATATATTATCTTGATAAAATCTTAAGAAAAGTATACCTACTTGAAGTTGTCAACGCCGCCGGCCCGGCTTGCACTGCATTACACCATCACTTAGGCGCTCGGACCATTTTAAGCAATGACCTTTTATTTATGTAGACGTGTGACGTTCATAGTTGACAAAATTAAAAATTGATCCAACGATTTTGACAGCTTGACAGGTTGGCGTCACCCATACGCCTAACTAAATATAGGTTCCGGAACCTATATTTAATGGCTCACAATCGTGCGCCTGGTACCATATCTACCTCAATTTACTTACATCTATGATTTTAAGACACCTAATAAAATGCCAAAATATCCTCTAGCAGTGAACGAAACAAATCTAGCGCAAATTTTAAGCCATTTGTAAAAAAATGCTTTTTACAGCACATAACTTTGGCTCTAAAACTAGATCAATTTATGATCTTGATAAAATATTAAGAAAAGTATACTTGAAGCTGTCAACGCCGGCCCTGCTGGCATGGCATTACACCATCACTTAGGCGCCCGGGCCAATTTTCAGCCACCCGATAAATTGCCAGAATGTATAGCTAATAAGTGGCGAGATAGTGGGCCAGGGCGGCCGACGTATCGATAATGGGGCGATTAAAAATAGTAGTTTCGATGTTATTTTGCAAGACTTTGTGAATATGCATGTTGTTAGCAGGTTTTGATGAAAGTGATAATTAACGCATCCATAAATGTGGTCTGCTCTCTTCGATGTATCCCTTGCTTCGTTGTCATTGTCAACTATTAAGTATATAATTATTAATCTATGAAACACAAAGACATAAAGTAATGAATTATCTTCTAGAAACAATGCAGGAGGTGCTTGTTGTGATATTAATTAATGAAGTAATCATTCAATGTAGTTTTCTAAACCTAAAGTGATCACTGTGTGCGCCGCGTCGGTGAAAATGATGTGCACAACATAAGTGAGTTATTATTCAAAAATTGCTTTGCACAAATTGTTTTTCTTGACAATATTTTCTGCTGACTGTATACATTATAACTTATTGTTTTGTGAAATTATAACAGATAAGTTTTTTATTACTGATTTACCTAAATAATTCGTTTTAAGAAATAAAACACTCGAATTTATACCTACACGGCCATTCAAAGTGTAACAAAAATAAGTTTGATGGTTTCACATTACAATAATAGTAAAATAACCTTAATTACCTAATGAATTATAACTACTAATAAATTAATTACATTAATAGCTCTATCCTTATTGCTCAAGAGACCAACCGGTAGAACCGTAAAAATCCGATCATAAACCCAACAAACCCATAACTTGTTTCTACGTAAATCTACGAGCCATACAAAATCAAGCCCAGTTTTATGTAAGCACGATCCATCGATAACCATTGTCCCAGCACTAAACCTAATGGAGGTCGAGAGTTTTACCACCTTGCAATATCGAGGGTCGATACATTGTAGGGAGAGGGATCTGAGAGTGTACTTTGTAACATGTCGATTAAATTGAGAATTACTTTCCAAGTCTGGGGTTCATTGTAATTAAGTCTTAAATTTGTGTCTAACTTATTAATTTGGTGCTTAACTTCCTAGTCTTTACTTTGTTGGATTCTATACTAAGTACTTACTAATCTGTCTGTATTTCTCTTTTAGCTCAAACTTCAGATAGGTAATTAATTTGAAAGGTTTACATAGTGCTCGACAAAAATTTGTAATTTAATATTTGGGGACAATTTCACACATATCAATGTTCCAACTCCAACCTAAGCAAAGTTATGAGCGTCTACTATGGTATAGTATACTAAAATGTGGGCGTCGATATAGGTACGTTTTGTAATAGAAATCTACATACTTAGATATGTATATAGAAAACACCCGTATATTTCAGGAACGAAATATTCGTGCTAAACACACAAATATAAGTATGAAAATAGAGTAATGGAGGTAACTGGGAAACGAATCCACGACCTCCAGCTTAATAGGACAGAAAAGGGCCTGTTAGCCAAAAAATTTCATAAAACTATTTTAGTTGGCATTAGGTATATGTTAATGTCCCACTGCTGGTAAAAGGACTCCTTCCTTGAATGTCACTCACTCGTAGTAAAATTGTTAATAATTATTATTTTATGTAATTCATATTTGTGTCCGCAAGAGATTATCCGCCCTACCGAATGGAATCTGGGGTGTTATAAACACAACCGCATCAAAATATTTCCAAAAACCACTCTCACAATCACTAAAGCTTCGTAATATCAAGAAAATTCAAAAACTTTCCTCTCGCGAGATAAAACAAAATTAATCGTGACAAAATAATTATCAAAACAGAACAAAGAAACGGAGCACAAAAGAAAAAAATATTATCAGCAATCATAAAGTAAATTTTACAAAGAGAAATGTTAACACCGGTGAGGCCGAGATTTTAAAAAATAGGGAAGAAGTGGCTCCAAAAGGAGTTGTTGGCAATGATCTGTTGGAATGATAATTTCGGTGGATGGAGGCCATTTGTTGCAGTGTTCGTGAAATAAAATGTAATTATTTGCACTCCATTGGGTTTATTATCTGTTAGGTTGTACGTCTTAGATTAAACGGTTAAGGGAGAGGGGGAAAACGAGATAACGTTCTATAGTTTTGTTATCATTTACGTTGTAACTTTTGTTTTCATACATTTAGTTCAACTTTTCTTTAAGGTAATGAGTAAAGTGTCTCGGTCCGAGAATGTTCTCTTGATTAAAGTCTTAATTATAATTAAAAGTCTACTTACTCATAATACTACAGGGTAAGTGGGATATGAACCCACGCCCTCAAAGAGGACCAGAACTTGAGTCTGGGACTTGTCTAACTTCGTCTTGAGATTGAGACTGTTGTAATCTTCTACATTCATTGCATCGTTTTGTCTATTTTATCATGTCTCAGTCCTAGAATGTTCTCTTGATTAAAGTCTTATATTATAATAAAAGTCTACTTATTCATATTACTACATGGTGTCAGAAGTGGGATACGAACCCACGCCCTCAAAGTCCAGAACTTGAGTCTGGGACTTGTCTAACTTTGTCTTGAGGTTGAGACTGTTGTAATCTTCTACATTCATTACATCATTTTGTCTATTCTACCATGTCTCTAAAATATTCTCTTGATTAAAGTTTTATATTATAATTAAAAGTCTACTTATTCACCTTACTACATAAAGAACTAACATTTAATTTCAGATATTTCTCAATAATGTTTTAGTCAATTGGCTATCTAATAATTTTAGGGGGTAAGAGTTATTTCAAAAAAGAATTGCCATCATACAATTTAAACCAGATAATGTTTCAAATCCGTTACCGAAAACAGTGTGATTGGATGCTAATTTATTTTTGGTATTTTCTGGTTTTTACACTAAGTAGGTATTGAAAATTGTTACATAAAACAGTTCCGTTACTTAGATACCAAATTAAAATGGAACCTTCAAATTCTTCAAATGTAGTGAAAGTCCACTAATAAAGGATTCTTTGAAACATAACTAAACTTCTAAGGAAATGAAAATGGGATTGAATAATTTTTTAACATCTTTAGGCCGAAATGGCGGGTGGATGAAAAATGATTTATTAATTAAAATAGATAAATTATATTCTAAGACGTTATGACGTAGATATGACCCGACTGCTCCTTAACCTCGACTTTTTCCAGTTTAATTTTGCAACGGAATAAATTTTCATTAAGAGAGATACGGGGTTATTAATGGTCGCAATTATACGGATAAGGAAAAACTCATTTAATTCAGCTAATACCTATTAGGAACTAGCGGGTGATTTAGGAACGAAGTTGGGAGTGAGATTTGTGATGTGTGAGCAAATTTGCGGCTGGATTCTGCTGTAACTAATCTAATCTGTAATCTGATTCTATTGAAATATAAATACATCACTTGCTTAGATTCATAATATTAAGACAGGTTAAAGTAACGCAAAATAGTAGTTTTTAAATTATTTTTTTATACGTTTCACTCAAGGGTGAAAGTCTTTAAAATTTCACACGGAAACTAAGAAGATTCTAACTAAAAGCTGAAATTTTCAATGTTGGCCCGGCAGCCAAAAATCACTAAAATACATATCATATTTTTAGGGTTCCGTAGCCAAATGGCAAAAAACGGAACCCTTATGGATTCGTCATGTCTGTCTCTCTGTCCGAGTATGTCACAGCCACTTTTTTCCGAAACTATAAGAACTATACTGTTGAAACTTGGTAAGTAGATGTATTCTGTGAACCGCATTAAGATTTTCACACAAAAATAGAAAAAAAAACGATAAATTTTGGGGGTTCCCCTTACTTAGAACTGAAATTTCTTTTCAGAGCATTATAAATTTAGTAGGTATACAATAGCCTAGTGATATATCTGTGGGATCTGTAAGCACGATTTGGCAAATAAATATATTTTCATAGTGAGATAAAACGTAAAAACCCGCGTGACGGTCATATCTTCCGTCATAAGTTTCGAGTGGCGCGCCATATCTTTTCTCTCCTTCTAATTTCCTGGCATTACGCCCTTTAACTGTTCTTAACTAACACTTACCTCTAACATCAAGCTTGACTCTTTTCACGATCGGTTCGTCCAAAGCATCTGATGAGACGGAGCATTTCAGTTCACCACCAAGCTCTTCTCGAGATATCGTCAGAGCCAAGCTTTGCTGGACGGTCGTGTTGTCCGGAGTTGTGCGTTGAGCTGCAACAAAGAAATTGTCTAATTAGAAAACGCGGCCGTAGTTACGAGACGTACGTAGTTAAAGTATCATTCTATGGAACTTGCTAACTATGTAAACAAAAGTCTCTAGTAAATTCATCATTCAGAGACAATTTTTGCAAGTTCCATAGAATGACACTTTACGAGACGTACGTATTTACGAGAGGTACGTATGTAGTTACGTTATCAACCTTGAAAAGCGCATTATGGTTGGCATGGTGGATGGAGGACGGGGTAGTGGACATCCACCAACCCGCTGGGTGGACACTGTAAAGAAGGCCTGCCAGGGATCTAGACAGGCGCCTATCAGGAAGGCGGAAAATCGTGCAGAATGGAGAGCCTTGGTGCATAAAATAACGACCTTATGTGGTCGCGACCCTCAGTCATGAGGAAACGAAGAAGAAGAAGTTATTATAGACAAGTAACCTACAGGTTGTGTAAAATGATATCCCACTAAAAACGTTTTCAGGTAAAATGTTGCCACGATGGGGCCGTATGGCCCGCACTCTCAAAAAGTTATCAGATCTCATGTAAAGCCAAGCTTCTAACTCTAAATGCCCTAACTCTACAAGCTCTATACCTTAGTATGTACAGTTGAAAGTTAATTTATGATTATGACCCATTTTGTACCTTCACAACGACAATTGTATGAGGTCTCTAGCGACTTTCATATTGATTGTCACTGTGACAAGATACGAAATGGGTTATAAATTAATACTTTCCGTACCTACACCTAAATATGTGGCATGGCCGTTTCGTTCCTACAAAAACAATTGTACCTATGGCTGAAAAGTAATGAACAGTAAATACATTTTTCACTTTACGCCCACGTGACGGTAACACGTTGTATAAGTACACATGATAAACTATCTAGTTCAAGTAGCATCCATAATATATTTATATTTTCCCAAGGACCTCTAAAAAGCATTATCACATTACCAAGTCCATTTCTAAAAGCGTTTCTCTGAACAAAGGCGTTTTATACATTACACATTCTCTTTAATTGAAAAGCACAAAGCAAATTCATGCATCACTTAAACATTCTCAATTAACTTAAACATTTTTTACCTTTAATCTTTATTCTTTAGACCGTAAAGTTCAAAATTAAACGCGTTTCCTGTTCTCAGTGTGAAAAGGTAGTATGTTGGTGTTTTTTGTATAGTATTTGTTACTTTTTAAAGGTGATTGGATACAGATTGATGGACTATTCGTACGATTGATCCGGTGTGTGTTCAACTGTATAGTGAAGTGAAATAAGGTTATTTTGTGTAACCGGTGAAACGAAAACGCAACGCGGACGAAGTACTCATAATGATGTAACAAATGTATTGACCTGAGAATTTATTTACTATTTGATTACGCTGCAAGCTTACCTTACTGCTGATATTGGGCTCTTATTAGGCTTTAGAGTCCCGTGTCTGCTGCCGAATCCCAAGATTTGAAAGTACCTAAGATTATTTATATTTCTAAACGATATTTCTATTTCTATGTGAAGAAGATCGGCATATAACATTTTTGATTGGGAAGACCGCCATAGGGCAAAAAACTCTCGATGAAACAGATATTTGTTCCTGAGTCATGATTGTTTTTCTATGTATTTAAGTATTTATATATTTTATATATCGTTGTCTGAGTACACAACACAACACAACACAACAACACAAGCCTTCTTGGGCTTCCCGCGGGGCTTAGTCAATTTGTGTAAAAAAAAAGTGTAAAAATATGGGTGTAGACAACTTACTCAAAAATATGTCCCCATACCTAGTTCTTAATTCGCTGACATTATGGGACATATTTTTGAGACGGGTTGTGCACCCATATTTTTACACTTGACTGTACAAATGACGAAAGAGCAGATACAGAAAAGTGACGAAAGAGCGTGTAGACAGTCTTCCCTTACAGACGGTCTTCTCCAAATTGACTTAAGTAATTCAATTCCTATCTACTTTTTGGTCGTAACCTGTAATTCCCTCACCAGTTTGCACATAGCCAGCAGTCGAAATTGGAACACAATTCCTTCAATGACGCCAGCTCTAAATAGCTTAATGCCCAAATGTCCGGCTTGTCCGGATGAAACTGGAACATTCCGGTTTGAACCGGATTGATCCGGACTAGGGATGCCCGGACAAAACATCGAGAGTTAGTTTATGTTAGAAAGTGTTAATGCCTTCGAGGTTTAAAATTTAGGTTAAATCGTTCGCAGTTGCTAAGTAACCTAAAAACTCTAGTTACTAAAATGAAAGCGAAGCGCCTTCTGACTTTTCCGTGCCAATTCTTGGGGTTAGGTTGCCTTTGGACTCCAGGATCCCTTAATACTACCATTGATTTCTGGCCTAAGGGTGTGGTATTTCGGCGGTTCTGTGGGAATCTGTCGAATCCTACACAAGAATAGGTGACGCATCAAAAAACTGTGGTGTCGCTAATAATATTTTAGTTTTTAAGATTATAATTATTGTCTATATGTTAGTCTGTCCATGTATGTGTCTTTATGATTTTAGATTTTTTATTTTTAGTAAGCTGCCGCAAAATACTATAAAGGTGCTAGAAAGTCAGATAGGGAATTGAATTGCCGTTGTCCAAAGGCTACGTTGACCGTATACCATAACATAAGGCAGCCTGTATACTTATCAATTTGCCACCCACATACTATAAAAACTAAGAAACACCAAAATGATTTACTTGAACTAAGCCTAAACTATTCGAAAACCGCTTATGGAATAATAACGAAATAAACTCTGAACAAACTCTGTTCATAAAATTACCCGAACTATAAATAACGTCCAATAACCCAATCCTTATACTATCGGGTAGTTTACCCCGATTAGGGGGTAATTTGACCCGCGGTGTTACCACGATTGTGGATGTTAATGTTGTTTTCAGTGGAATGGGCTTTCGAAGTGCGTGTGATGTACAGTCAAGTGTAAAAATATGGGTGCACACAACATACTCAAAAATATGTCCCATAGCCAATCATCATCATCATCTCAGCCATAAGACGTCCACTGCTGAACATAGGCCTCCCCCTTGGACCTTCATACGTGCCGGTTGGAAGCGACCCGCATCCAGCGTCTTCCGGCGACCTTAACAAGGTCGTCTGTCCATCTTGTGGGTGGACGTCCTACGCTGCGCTTGCTAGTCCGTGGTCTCCACTCGAGCACTTTTCGACCCCATCGGCCATCTTCTCTGCGTGCAATGAGGCCTGCCCATTGCCACTTCAGCTTGCTAATCCGGTGGGCTATGTTGGTGACTTTAGTTCGTCTACGGCCCATAGCCAATACATCAAGCTAATGAAAATAATTAGGTAAGTAAAATAATACATTTTACTACCCGTGAGAAGCCGGGCCGGGTGAGAAGACTCGCTAGGTAAATACCTATAGTAATGACTACATATTTGTGACCACTCAGTCTACTTACATATATTTAAGCCGAACAAACAAACCAACCTCAATCGCCATGGGACGAACCTCAAAGTTTTTCCAACTAAAAGGCTCAAACAAATTTAATTACGACAAAGTAATACTACCTAATATATTTCCAATGATACATGTAAGAAAATTAGGTATTATGAACCTTAATGTAATGTAATATGGGTTATAATATAAATGGTCAAAATGTTGTATAGTTTGATGGTTGTATAGATGAACCTTAACGCTAGCTTTATAAAGTTGAAAACTGGTATGATATTTTTGGTTTAGTGATTGTAAAATTGTGTCGTTAATCCACTGCTTAGTGGGATCACTAAATTTTAAGTGTGTATAATCGATTATCCGCATGACTAATTAAAATTAGTAGTATCTACCTAGTACCCTTTAATGTAAAATTGCCATCAGATATATCGGAACGGCCGAGGTGCTCACAATATATATACGCACTCTAACGCCTTGACAATAATATATAATAAAAGTAACTTAAAATTAAGGTAAGTATTACAGGAAAGGCTAAGTACAGGGTAGTAAATACAGAGATCAAGTGACTGGACGTAAAAGAATAACTATAGAAGTCTGACTTGAGCTAAAAAAACCGGCCAAGTGCGAATTGGACTCGCGCACAAAAGGAGCCCCACTTAAATACTTATTATATTCTGTTTTTAGTATTTGTTGTCATAGCGGCAACAGAAATACATCATCTGTGAAAATTTCAACTGCCTAGCTATCATGGTTCATGAGATACAGCCTGGTGACACACAGACGGATAGACAGATAGACAGACGGACAACGGAGTCTTAGTAATAGGGTCCCGTTGTTTACATTCTTTAGATGTTCATGTGATCAACAGATTACTGACGGCAGTGACGGTCTTTCCACTACGATACAACCGGCTGACTATTTTTTTAATTCATGATAGCATCTACATAAACTATCATCTGACAAAATATCAAGCGGGAGGCGATGGCTGACGATATTTGCTCCTGGCCCGCGGTCTATATTGAGAAGGTATAACGGTCAGTGATACGGGTCAGATAAGTGTCAGTCATGTAGACTGATTTTTGAAGTCAAAAATGTAGTTAAAGCTACATAATATATCCCAAACGTAGTAAACAAATTAAACCTGAGTAGGTTTAATTTGTTTACTAAGTTTTGGAGTCAAAACTTCCAAATTCCAGTCAAACCCAAATTTTACCTGCGCAATCCGTTCAAAGCAATAAGATTTAAAGGGGGCTATTCCGAGCTGTGATTTCGATCAAATTAACGGGAATAAATAAACTGAATCGCTCGACCCTTCTCTACTCGAGTACCAAAAGGTCGTAAGGGATGGTATTATGTATCAAGAATTTTGTCGTTTTGTAAAAATTAGGTTTATCTGATGTTATAAAATTGGACTGGTAGGGTTGGTACCAATGAGGAAATACTTTGTTGTGTTTTTGTGAACAGATTTGGCATTGTGTATTACATTTTTGTATTTTTGTAGTTGCTTAGCTAATCGTTTTGTTGAGTGTACCTTTCAAGTTTTGCCCACAATTTTAGAAATTTTTAAGTAAGTATTAACTAGAGTTAGACCAAGAAAAGTCTGCAGCGATTTTGATAGCCCACGCAGTGTTAGTGTCATTTATACGTCATAATTTCACAGAAGTTTTACGTTTAAAATAACACTTGCACTGCGTGGGCTATGAAAATCGCTGCAGACTTTTTTCTTAGTCTAACTCTAAACACTTTATTGTAAGAAAAGATAGAAATAATGGTTACATCACATAAAACATAAATGTGTACTACAAAGTCGAACTTATCCCTAAGAGGGATCACTTCCAGTTAACCTATACCTAAGGAGTAATTAAAAGCTACCTAGAGTAATAATTATATAATATTAAATTTTAGATCTTAGACTCAATCAGTGACTAATATGATATACGTACGCGTAGTTATTATTTGTACCTAAATGTCAACACCATTTTCACCCCCATAGGGGTTGAATTTAAAACTAATCCTGGTAAGGTATGTTCTCGTTTCTTGTCTGTGGTCTGTCTCGTTGATTTGTCGATAAAATTGTGCAAACACATTGTATAGAAAAATATGAACATTAAAAATAATGCTCTTAGGCAGGTATTTAACATTTTAAATCCGTTTTATTCCGTAATATTTTCTGGATTTTCATTTAACAAAGTAAATTTTAAAATAAAAAGCTACCAACCACTGTTTGCATCCGTATACCCTGATTCTGGCATTTTAAATATCTCACTTAAAAATAAAGGATTATCGAAAAAGGTTCAAATAGGTGAGGCCGAAATTTATAAAAAAATAAAGGATACACGTTCAAAAAATTTTTTATTTCGTAATTTTTTCTGCCGATGACATAATTTTATAATGGAATTTTATTAAAAAAAAAAAACGGTCAAATCAAAACACGTGTAATTGAGTTTTCCGGATCCACATACAGTTAAAAAAAGCCATACAAGTTGATTTTAACCACTAATTTTAACTAAAAATCATTATCACGTTTTTACCTCTATTTTTAGGGTTCCGTAGCCAAAATGCCAAGAATGAAAACCTTATAGTTTCTTCATGTCTGTGTGTCTGTTCGTATATCACAGCTATTTTACTGGTTACTTTAGCTTTAATATCGTTTTTAGAGCTCCGTACCCAAAGGATAAAAATGGGACCCTAGACTCCACTGTCCGTCTGTCAGTCTGTCTGTCTGTCACCAGCCTGTATCTCGTGAAACGTGTTGCCGCTATAACAACAAGTAGGTACTTAAAAGTACGGAAATATGTAAGGTCCTGGCAGAATATCAGCGATGTGGCTTGCCGCGTCATCATGATGAGCCAGCGCCAATTCTCTGCCACGACACATGGTTATGTCCTTTTATGTTCATATCGTGTAATTAAATTATAATAGTTTTTCTTTTAATTTAAGCTGCATGTGAATGTTTAATAATTCTCTCTTTGTAATTACCATGTATGTTGTGGAAATGAATAAAGTGTTTATCTATCTATCTATCTATCTATCTATCTAACCCTCGATGGGCGAGTCCGACTCACACTTGTCCGTTTTTCAGGGTTCCGTACCCAAACGGTAAAAACGGGACCCTATTACTAAGATTCCGCTGTCCGTCTGTCTATCTGTCACCAGCCTGTATCTCAAGAACCGTGATAGCTTAGGCAGTTGAAAATTTTCACAGATGATGTATTTCTGTTGCCGCTATAACACCAAATACTAAAAACAGAATATCATAAATATTTAAGTGGGGCTCCCATACAACAAACGTGATTTTTTTGCCGTTTTTTGCGCAATGGTACGGAACCCTTCGTTCGCGAGTCCGACTCGCACTTGGCCGGTTTTTTATTTTACCTGCAACTTTCCAAATTCCCCGTTCCTACACGTTACCTTTCCACAGGTGTTACAGTCCTCGCAGAGAACGTGAAACAGTAACCCGACTCAATGAAGCGAACACTCCCACCATCTGTGCCGGGATCGGCTCATGAAATATGGATGCGTACAATGGGATATTTTCTTTGTTATTTTAAAGCGGGTAGGTGAAAACTTGGAGTTTTGGGTTAATTTGTGCGGCTTGGAGTTTTTAACAGGAAAATAGACAACCCTTCTAAAAATAATTTACTGAAAAAAGTAGATTGTGTCACAAGGGAGCAAAATGACATATTTACGGCGATAGCGTACGTACGGATTCTAAACGAAGTGAAGGATTCTAAAAAAATCCTGAGCGTAGTGAGGTATTCAAGTGATAACGACCAAGGTGGAAATAATTTTGCTATCTTGTGACACATACTGCTTTTCACATCACCTATTTATGAGGAAATTTATTAAGCTACAAAATAGTATGCATAAAAATTGTGTCGTAGAACAGAATACTTTGATCCCGACTAAGCAGGAAAGAAAAAGCCCTTTTTCGAATAGAGGTGATGTGAATACAATTTTGGTACCTACTAGTGAAAACGAATGAAGACATGCCTTAAAATATATCTTTATATTTAATTTAAATCGGTTTCGCGATTCATCTTACGCTAGACCGGGCCGGGGCCGGGCCGGAGCTTCCGGCGCTTCGTTTTCTATGAAAAGCACCATCAGATCAGCCGTCATAGAAAATGACATGTCGGACGCCTCGGCCCGGGCGCGGCCCGGTCTAGCGTGAGTCGTCCTTAAGTGCGAAGAGGTAATAAGACAGAGTAACTTTCGTATTTATAATATTAGTAGGGATAGGACATTATATACCCTATGGTTGACTGGTAGAGAATGCCTTAAAGCATTAAGTCCGCCATGTGTACTTATTTTTATCGTGCAATAATGTTTAAATAAATAAATAAGTATATACTGGTCTTTTAATATCGAAAGCACTTAGCTAATTAATAGTGGGAATACGATATAAAAACTAAATCACGTCGACCCTTTTAGGGATGTTGCGGATATTCGCATCCGCCTCCGCATCCGCGGAACATCCGCATGATTTTCAACATCCGCATAAAATCGATGCGGAGCATCCGCATGATGCGGATGTCGACCAAGTCGGTAACAGGAACGTATTAGCGGCGGCGCCGGCGGCGTAAGTGCTAGGTAATTTCGTCATTCTATATAACGAAATCGTCTAGATCCCGAAAAGTCGGCCAAGTTACTGTTTATTAAATAAAACGCACCTATATTCTTGCTCAAATACTAAATGTTTCGTTTTTTTTAAAATAAAAAATGCTAAAAATGTAATATCTGACGTTTTTTAAGTACCAAATCTTGACATCCGCATCCGCATCCGCATCCGCGGAAGTGAGACTTTAAATATCCGCATCCGCATCCGCATCCGCATATGTCAAAAAATCTGCATCCGCAACATCCCTAGTGGTAGTTTAGTGGAAGGCCTTCACAATATAAGGCCGCTATTAATTGACCCCATAAATTAACCCCGAGTAATAGACTCCCTATCCCTAGTTTATTTCATCAAAGGAAAGGTATAGAAGGCATGGAATATATACCTAATAGGTCAAATGTAGGTATGAAAGTACAGAGAAGTGGTATGAAGGAGCGAGGTTTTATAAATACAACGTGCTTCTACCCTCTGGACAATACAATTAGAAATAGGTACCTATTAGAACAAATCAAATTATTTTCAGAAAATATTTTAATTTGTTTCAAAATAAATTATAAATATAACTAAAAAAAAGGTCGTATACTAAGAAAAAGTGACCAAGGCCTCCAGTGCCCCAGGCTGGAATCGAAACAGCGTCCTCTGCTATCGCGGCAGGTGCCTCTGGTCCTAGATAAATTGGACGCTTCGATTAGGGTATTTCTAACCTATGTACAAAGTCTCATTCCAAACGCCACATAAATTACTGACATCAGCACAAAATAAGATCCAAACTGTCAATCAATCAAGGGAAAGGTATACAGGGCATTGAATGTATATCTAATATCTATTATCTAGTAGGTCAGATATGGGTATGTAAGAGTAGGAGGGAAATGAAGTGACAGAAAGGAGCCGGGTTTTGAAGAAATTTGCATAATTTTGGTAGTTTTGTAAACAAAGCATGTAAAAAAAAACGGATAGACTAAAAGACAAAATATGTTTTACTTCACAATAAATATCACTTTCGGTCATTTGTTTCAATTAATTCCGTGACAAATCAATTTCATAATTTTAGTGGTATTTAAGTACTTTTATCTACATCTATGGACATGAATAAAAGAATGTAACTAATTACAGTGTATTTGATTTTTTATCACAATCTACGAGTATGTAGTCGTAACGAATGATATTTCAGAACAGACGTATCGTCCCTAAAATGGTAATAAGCAATTTTGAGACTGTTTTGAATTCATATTTATTTTCACCACACCAGCTCGTAAAGGCTCTCTTTATTCTTTAAAAACTCATGAGAAAACTGCATTTTACCCACAAAAGTGTCAAATTGAGTTGATGCAAATTTTGAGTTGTTTCCGTGATTTGATGCACGGTCCGATGCTTATAAGATGTCACAGCGTGTAATTTTTTCAACCAAAAACGTCACTCTAAACACTGATCAGTATCGTATCGCTGTGACATCTTATAAACATTGTTCGAATCAGGTCGGCAATTTATGTTTGTTTCAGATCGACCAACTGTCAATAATTTTATTTCTTAGTTTAGCCGGTTTTACTTTTGGAGTGAATTTCCTCTACAACTGTCGTGAATTACATGAGCAACCTCCTACCACAGATAATATGCAACTAGATATAAAGAAAGTCTCGTTTTGGGCCAAATACTTTGGGTAAGTTACTGGTTATTGTTAAATCATGGATTAATCCATAAGAAAACTTTCGTGAGATACAGTATAGGTACTTATAAAATAAATTATCACGAGTCACTTATGCTTTTAAAGTCGAAAATTACTAGACATTTTTCGCACCATAACGAGGTATTTCAACAGCGGCCACACGCATGGCTATATAATATACGAGTAGACAAATAAATAAATAAATATTGGGGACATCTTACACACATCGACCTACTGTAGGTATAAGGCGACGATATAAACATACCTACTTATAGAGATAAATACATACTTATATACATAGAAAACACCCATGACTCAGGAACAAATATCTGTGTTCACACACAAATAAATGGCCTTACCGGGATTTGAACCCAGGACCATCGGCTTCGCAGACAGGGTCACTAACCACTAGGCCAGACCGGTCGTTTTATTATGTTTTATTTTTACAGTTTTACTTGCGATTTTGACACATAAAGAAATGCGCATAAGTTACACACATGGAACGGGTGAGTTAAACACTGATTTCATTATTCGTAGCATTAAATATATGCATTATAATTAGGAGGTGTCCAGTTTTAATTTCATATATGTGTTTGTTTTTAGGACACCATCCCATCAACTAGCTTAATGAATCTGTGATTAAAATATTCTTGGTAAAGGTATCTTTAATTTACCCACCTATATACATTTTAGCCATATTGGTCATATATTACTATTTTAAAGATGTAAACGTTGAATTGTGCAGAACCAATTGGGCAAGGAACCTTTTTTAGGGTAAGGGCTATTGCAGGTCGACACTTGGAAAGGATTGGGTTTGGATGACGTTATGCAACAGTCTGTCGCAAGTAATTTTAATTTACAAGTCACTTGCACAAAAATATAAATCATAAAAAAAATATTAATGTTGTTACATTCATATTTCGTTTAATTTAAGATCTGTCAAGATGTTTAAAAACAGCAATATCCATAAACACAATTTTCCTGAAAAATACACATTTATTACAAACAACAAAAATGTAAACTAGTGTAATTAATTGGCTTTGATTGAAGGAAATATAAGATTTACATGATATGTTTTAGTCATTAAAATTCCGATTCTCACCGGCTTGCCTAATTCTTTGAAAGCTAGGCACATTTTCTACAATTCGTCAAAAATTTAGTTTTCGAAACTTCTTGAAAGAGCGCCACTAATCATTTATAACTTCTTATTTTCCATCAAATATTTTGTAAGCATCGCTACTAGCAGATTTAAGAAAGAATATAAAGATTGTTTTCTTTTCAAACAGCTTCCATGTTGCATAACATCATCCAGATCCAACAAAAAGTCCCGGTCCATTCGATAAGTAGCAAGCTTTACGAATTCAGTCTCCCATTGTCATCTTTATATCTAAGGTTCGACAAAAAGTTAAGCAACATTCATCAATGTAATGGTTCAATATGTTTATGTTGCTAAATTTTCTACGGTCACTGATGAATTTTATTTTGATCCCTGAGAATCCCCGAGAAGAAAAAAGTTGATAAGCAATGAAACTGAGTCTTTAATATAATTGGGTACTTTCCTCTACTTAAAATAAATTATTTCACACTGTGCACGCAATAAAACATCACATTATTATTAGAAAAACATACATAGCAGTTATTTTTAACCACAATTTCTATTTAATAAATCGGATTGAATAATAAAAAGTAGGTGACTTGACCGTGACGTCATTATACACGTTTCCATATAAATTCCATATTAGCAAATCGTTTTGACAGTTCTAAAAAAGAAGCTGATTTGCCTAGTAGGAAAGTAGCCAATTATGAAACGTGTGAACACAAGCCTTCTTGCGTCTACTGTGGGGCTTAGTCAATTTGTATAAGGATGTCCTATAATATGTACCTATTTATTTATTTACGTATTTCTGTGTACAGTAGGTAATTTGTTTATAGTTTGCAGTAGGAATCCTCTAGACGGAGTTTAGAGCAATTATTTCATGAAACCGATGCTGCCAAAATACTGGGGTGCGGGGAACGAGGTGAGCGAGTCCCGTGCCGTGATTGGTCTGTTCAAAGACACGGACGTCACACAAAGATACTTTGACTCGAAAATGGAGTAAAACTACCGTATATTTGTGGCAGAGGGGTACTATTCTTTATTATTTATTCTTTATTCTTTATTCAAACACTATGTATAAGTTTACAGCTCCAGCCAAGGCACTTATACTGTTAATTAGGTACATATGTTGTCAGTATCAGTCAGTATCATAAGATTAGTAGGTACACTTATTGTATTACACACTTATCTTTATAATTGAACATACATATTATGTATTACTAAGTTACATAGAGATAAAAAAAAGAATCTGATATTAAATAACATAGGTAGAGTTAAAAAAAATCCTGATACTACGTTGTAGGGACGGCCATTTGTCTGCGAATAGACATAGACATCCTTTATTGGTAATGATAAATTACAGGTCACAACTTACATATTATTCAATTATTATAACTAAGACATTATTTACATATTATTTACATATAACTTATTTGTTCATTACGGTCACAACTTATAAAAATAATAGATTGCAATTATTTATATATCATTATTTAAGTGTTATAATTTAATATTCATACACATTATTGAATGTTATTTCTTTATGTTCAATAAATTCTTTATAACTGTAGAAACATTTCTCAATAAGCCATTTTTTTAATTTATATTTAAAACTTGGATCACTTACAGCCTCTGTTATAAATTTTGGCAACTTATTATACACTACAGGTGCTGTAATATGGATAGACTTTGCCGTCTTTTTGAGTGTGTGAGGGATGGTCTTTATTTTGTGCGCGTTTCGAGTGACCCGGGCATTTCCGTCACCTCGTCTCCCATACAGTTCTAGGTTCTCTCTCGCATAGACTGCCGCCTGGAATATTAGAAGTGAAGGTAATGTAAGTATGCCTAGTTCTATAAAATAGGGCTTGGCGCTGTCGTCGTGCTTAGCACGTGCCAGGGTTCGCACAGCGCGCTTCTGCAAGCGGAACACGCGTTCCCATTCAGCAGCTCGGCCCCAGAACTCCAGGCCGTATTGCATTAGGGCTTGTATACTCGCGAAGTAGCACGACCGCACTGCCTGACATTGTAATGTTTGGCTTAGCCTCGCCAGCGCAAAGCAAGCCTTGCTCAGCTTGCCACATACCGCACTGATATGAAGTTCCCACGTAAGGCCTTGGTCGAGCTGGAACCCCAGGAATGTGATAGTTGAAACTTGTTGGATGCTAGTGCCTTGCTGATTTATATTAAGTGGACGGCGTTGTCTGCCCGATAAGTCGAATTGCATGAACTGCGTTTTAGTCAAGTTCAATAGCAGTCCGTTCAAACGGCACCAATCTAAAATATGTTGTGCGGTTGTGTTCAATTTAGATTCCAGCTCGTCCAGGCTCTCGGCCGTGACAACGGCCGCCACGTCATCCGCGTACATGAAGACTTCGCCAACCTTTACGGTGTTCGGGAGGTCGTTCAGCATGAGTGAAAACGCTAGGTTAGATAAAGACGAGCCTTGGGGAACACCTATTTCCGTGGACAAGCCATCCGATTTTAGGTTACCTCCTTGACCCAACACGTATTGTCGTCTCTCACGCAGGAATTCCACCATGAAATGTAAGGCCTGTCCTCGTATGCCATAGTGATGTAGCTTTTCTGATAAGGCTCCGTGGTCCACCACATCGAAAGCTTTTGAGAGGTCGCAGAAAAGTACCGCAACCTCCCTTTTTTCCTCTCGTGCGGTAAGGATCCGACTTATCACTTCACGGGCCATCATCGAGGTAGATCTCCCTGCACGGTAAGCGTATTGCCTTTCGGATAATTGCCCTGTTTTGTTCAGAAAGGCTGTCATGCGAGATGTTATCCCGTTTTCCAGGATTTTAGCAACCGCTGGTATAATGCAAATTTGTCTGTAACAGTTAGAATCACTCGTTTTTCCTTTTCCTTTGTAGATCGGACAGACTCTAATTTGTTTGAGTATTTGCGGATACTTTCCATCGCGTAGCAACTCATTAAAGACTGTCGTTAACGGGGTTGCTAGGTTTGTTGCAACAAGGTTCAGTAGTTCTGTGGAGATACCATATATGTCTTTGGTGTTTTTAATTGCAACTTTGCCAGCTATGATTTTATTGATTTCTATCGGCGAGAATCTACTCAATAGGAGCGAGTTATCATTAGGCGGTCGGGTACAAGACAGCGCGGCGAGAGCGCGCAAAGGGTCGGCGCGCGGGGCTCCGCATTGCTCCGCTGCCGACACGAACTGTTTATTTAAAGTGTCTACTAGTTGTTTTTTTGAGGTAAAACTGGTCCCGTCTGTTTTTTTGATTATGTCAGTAAAATCAGTATATACTTTGCACTGTTTACCGGATTCCGTATTTACAATTTTCCACATAGTTTCACTCATATTGGAACTATCTTTTATTAGGTTTGTATTTCTGCGTTAATTTTGCATAATATGTCTGCGTTTTGGACTGTAGCTATGAAGTTATTTAGTAATTCTATTGCTCGGTACGTGGGTGCGTTTGAACCGTGATAGGTGCGAACATTTGGATATGCAAAAAGGTTTCTGGCTCTACGTGCGCTACGCCCTACTGCAGCTATGTAGTTGTCTGGGGTAAAAATACGCATACGCTCCAGAACGGATGGGTTGTCAATACGATTTCTTAAAAGCAGACAATAGTGTAAGGCAAGCGTTTGCTTACGCCTTAGCTCGAGAGACTCTAACCCTACCATTCCCAATACAAAGGATGACGGAAATAAGTACGGGTAGTATCTGTAATACCTTTTGTAAAGATGTCTAGCAAATTTACGTTGGACGCGCTCGACCATTGTGGTATATTTTGCTTCCCGAGGGTCCCATGCGATAGAATTGTACTCAAGCTTGCTGCGAACATAGGCATTATAAATAATTATTGCGATTTTAGGGTCACGAAATTCAGAAGTCGTTCTAATAATGAACCCTAAAATTTTGTAGGCACTTTTGCAGATATTTATAATGTGTGAGTGCATGTTTAGCTTAGTGTCGAGTGTTAACCCTAGATCTTTTATTTCTGTTACTCGGTCAAGGGGAATGTTAGTAAGAGTATATGTCTGGAGGATATAATCTACAGACCGGCTAAAACTTATTACTTTGCACTTAGATTCATTTAGGTACAAGCGGTTTGTTTTACTCCAGCTGTCAACCATGTTGATTGTTTGTTGCAGTACCGTACAGTCGGATGGATTTACGACCGGTTGAATTATTTTAAGATCATCCGCATAGAATAGTGATTCCACGCCTGATATATTACTTGGCAGATCATTGACCATGATTAAGAAAAGAGTAGGCCCCAGAGTGCTACCTTGACTAACCCCGGAACGAGTGTAATACCTTTCAGATTGGTAAGAGTTTAATTGGACATATTGTGTGCGATTCCTGAGGTAGTCAGAGAAGAAAACAAGAAGTTGAGGGGTGAAACCTAAGGCTGACAGTTTGCATAGGAGAGTATTGTTGTCAACTAAGTCGAAAGCTTTCTTGAAGTCGAAATAAACAACATCAACTTGTCGTGCAGTATCCATTTGGCGCAAAACGCTATCAAAGAAGCAAATGGGGTTGGTAGTAGTGGATCGTGAAGCGCGGAATCCATGTTGACAATCTACTAATTTACGATTTATCTGATTAAGTAAGCAGTGGTTTAGAATGGTCTCAAACACTTTTCCAAACACGGACAATACAGCAATGGGCCTGAAGTTTGTGATATCGGAGGACTTACTTATCTTAGGAATTGGGGTCACTCTTGAGACCTTCCATTGGGATGGATATACGCCCAGCTTGAGTGATAGGTTGTATATGTGAAGTAACGAGTGTTCTAACAAGCATACACAGTCCTTGACTAGAAACGGGGGTATACCATCAGGCCCAGCTGACGACTTAGGTTTGAGTTTCCGAATAGCGGCTCTGATTTCTGAAATACTGATAGTTGGGATAGCAATCATAGATTCATTGTTGTTACCAGCCTCCAGTTCCGCTTTTTTGGGATCTAGTTGCGGAGCTTCAGGCTGGAATACGGAGCTAAAGAAGGACGCAAAAGCATCGACTGCTTCTTGATCAACGACTGTTTTACCTTTATATATGTATTCAGATATTATGTTTCTATTCTGTTGTTTACTTTTTACATATTTCCAAAATTCTTGAGGGTTTTTACTTATATTACATTCAATATCATGAAGATATTTTTTATAAGATTTGTTAATTAACTCCTTTACGAGAGACCTGTAGTATTTAAACATTTCGAGGTTAAATTGTAGGCCTAATGATTTAAATGTCTTTAAGTGATAGTATTTTAGTTCGATATATTTTTTGATTTCCGGTGTGTACCACGATGGATATGTATATACTTTAGTTTTGGGTAAACGTTTGGGCACAGTAACATTGAAAACGCCGTAGAGTTTTTTGTAAAAAACGTCTACCGCAGAATCAATGTTATTTGAATTAAGAACATCAGACCAGTCAATAGACTCTAGTTCTGTATACAAGGCAGAGAAATCAGCTTTAAAAAAATTCCATCCCGTCGGAGCATCACTATGTTCAACACTACGTGACGGTGAAGATAATGTGGTCCGTCTTGCCTGTCCTCTTGGCAGGGTGACAGTCACTCCTAAAGGTGGGTGATATGGATCTATTGGTATCAACGGCTCGACATCGCTACCCACGCACACGTCACTGAGACTAGTTAAAACTAAATCCAAAATGCCTCCATATTCGTTACAAATTTTGTTTAATTGCCTAAGTTTGCAAAATTCGGTGAAACAGTTAAATTGGTCAACTACAGTTTTTGTGCATGAGGAGAGGTTGAAATCGCCAATAATAATGGATTTTATGGTAGAAAATGTACAAATTGCATTCTCAATACACGTTAGTACGCGAAGATACTGATCTCTATTATAATTTGGCGGTAGGTATGCTACACATATAAGAATTTTATTATTTTTAATATGAAGTATAACAAATAATATCTCCATGTCTGGTGTCAAGCCATCAATTTGCATTACTAACTGAGGTTTGTAAATATCTTTCACTGCTAGCAGAACTCCTCCCCATCCCGCGTCGCCTGCTCTATCCTTACGGAACACGGTGTAGTCCGACGGGAAGAGCTCAGCATCTTGTATCGAGCTAGTTAGAAATGTTTCAGTGAGCGCAAATATGTCACAGGCACTTGCGAGGGCATTTCTATAAAAGAGCGAGGTTCGGCTACGTAGTCCCCTAACATTTTGGTATATTATTTGTATTCTAGTAAAGCGGTTTTTGTTATGTATTGTTTTTGTCTGCGTAATTTTGTCGAAAGGGCTGATTCCAAGGTTTGACACATACGTCTTTTGGCCAGTTATCAGGGATCATAATTCTATCTAACAGACTCGATGGCACAGTAAGCTTAAATGAAGCATATTGACCGCGGGATTTAAGACATTCAACTTTAAATGTGTCACAATCATAACCTGTAATAACTTTTAAATGATTTTTAACTACATCATCGGGGGTTCCCAACTTCACATAATATAGGTGAATTTGTCTCATCCATTCAGACGCTTGGAGTTGAGAAATGCAAGTGGTAGCACAGCCCCGTATGATTCCCTTTAGTGACTTTCTATGGTCGTTAATTTCTGATAGGCCATTTTGGGTTGGATTTGTTTCGCGAGATGTTGATGGTGGTACCTTAAGCGGTGCGGCAGGAGTAGTAGACACTTGATTGTCTTTGTTTTTGTTAGGTTTGGAATCGTTGTTTGTTCTTGCCTTGGGACTGGAGCGAATAACGGGCTGGACTGGTAGTAGGATAGGAGAAGCTGGTGCTGTGGTGGTGGTTACAGCGGCGGCGGCAGCGGCGTAGGATGGATAAGTATTGGTAGTTGCGGGGGTGGTAGCAGAAGCGGCGACGGGAGCAGCAGGGGTGGAGGTGTAGGCAGGTGCAGATGTAGCGACGGGAGCAGCAGGGGTGGAGGTGTAGGCAGGTGCAGATGTAGCGACGGGAGCAGCAGGGGTGGAGGTGTAGGTAGGGGCAGATGTAGCGACGGGAGCAGCAGGGGTGGAGGTGTAGGTAGGGGCAGATGTAGCGACGGGACCGGCAGTTGCAATGGGAGCATTGTGCTCACTTAGTCCTGTAACATTGTTGTGTAGTACGGCAGTAATCTTATTAATAAGTGTCGGGATTAATTCATCTGACACCCTCTTGCAAATTTTATCTATTAGACGTTCATTAAATGATTCTTCAATTTCCTGGCGTACAATAGATCGAATACTTTCAAAGTAAAGAATGTCGTCGCGGAAAGTCTCATTGCAATACTGCACACTAGTATTTAGTACATTTGGAGACCGCTCTCGCCGTGTTGTGATGTTTCCAAACATGGAGTTATCTGCTTCGTAGATAGGAACAGAAGGAGCGTTGGAAGTACTGGGATTCGGTATAGGAGTAATTGACTTCTTGGTTTTATTAACGATATTCGTCTTTCCATAATTTTGGTTACAGTGACGGCATTTCCAGTTACTTTTATTTTCTATGGTCATAAGGGTAAACCGTTTAAAACTTACGCCCATTTCTTCTAGACAGTCTAGGCAGTACCTGGAGTGGCAGGAACAACAATCCAGAAAATTTCTGTGGGTCACCGTGCTACATTTACTACACAGAACCATTATCGAATAGTATTTTAGCAAATTTATAAATATATATCAAAGAAAATACGTATATAATGAAGTAAAATAATGAAAATAAATTTTATTGACGTTGACGTTTATGACACGTTCTTTCTTTCTTCTTTCTTCTTGACTGGATATGCTCAGTCTGGAGGATGTCTTGACTGTGTTTGCAGTAAACACAGTAAACAGTAAGTAAGTCGGCTTCGTTAGTGCGCGGTGACCACAGAATTTGTCCGCCACGGAAGCCCAATAATAACCGAGACGCCCAAACTTCAGTCTAGATAGTTAACTTTGAGGAGCAGGTCATAAGCGATAGCGGATTTAAAATGTGTATTGACATACCTATTATGAAATTATATTATAACTGTAACACGTTCAAAATTATAATTATATCTATTTCGCGTGATCACTAATATTACGAGACCGCAAAATCGCATAGCATTACAGGCAACAGTAAAAGCTATAGGGATCGTGCGCGTTGGAGGGTCTGCCATCTTGTGGCTGAATCGGAAACATATGTGCAAAGCAAGTGCTACCATCTACCGTTCTTGTCGGTACGTTTCCTTGTGCATAGTAGGTTCTGCCATCTTTTGGGCTACATCGGAAACGTAAACGACACATTTACGCCTCGCGCCAAAAATCTGACGGCTCCTATGCTGCCCCCTATAGTTCATGCACGGGGCCGATTGTTGTAAGTTGTAACGTTACTGCTACAGAGTTGGAGCGGACAATGTCACTGTCAATTAATTTTATTGTTATTTGGTAATGTCGGTGTTTTTTGGTACCTATAAAAAAGGTTGTTACGTATTTTAAAATTGTGGTTCCACCATTGTTATACTGCCACTCATTCGCACTCAACGCTTTGCTTCCAGCTTTGTTATGCGAACGGCTAAGGAGTGGGACTCAGTTTCTGCAAATTTATTCCCAACGCACTATAAAGCATGATTCACGCCTCACGCTAGACAGGGCCGCGGCCGGACTGGGGCTTTCGGCGGTTCGTTTTCTATGGAAAGCACCACGTGATCGCCGATCAGCTTTCATACAAAATGACATGTCGGACACCTCGGCCCGGGCACGGCCAGGTCTTGCGTGTCATCCTTAACTTAGATCTTTTCAAATACGTTTACGTGTACGTTACGTGCTGAGGTGGCGGCGCTGAGAAAACGGGAGAAGTACGCGGAATTGGACGGCTATTTGTTTGTGCCTCTGGCGGTCGAAACGGCTGGTTGTTGGTGCTCAGAGGCTAGAGAGTTTTTTAAGGAGGTTGGGAACCGTTTGCGAGATAGAGGCCTGGATCCCCGCTCCGGGTCATTCCTGGTGCAGAGGTTGTCCATCGCGATTCAGCGCGGTAATGCGGCGAGCGTTTTGGGCACCTTTGCGCCAGGGATGACGCGGGGTGGGATATTTGACTGACTCAGTAGTCAGTCAGTCAGTACTGCTTTGTTTTTGACTTGTGTTTTTTTTTGTGTTATGTAACTTGTGTAAATGTAATGTAATTATGTGATGTATTTTATAATTAATGTAATTTTGGTGTAATACGTTTATCCAATAAAAAATAAAACAAAATAACTTGTTTAAATCGCAAATTGGTCCCCGCTTAGACTAGCCCCTAAACTAGTGCCCTAGTATAACATGTAAAGCAGGCATCCAGTGACAAAGGCCCCACACAAGCCGAGTTCACAACTAAATCACTAGTTCGGTTCGCGACGCCATGGTGGAGTTTACAAAGACCACTTATTAAGGGAGAAGAAAACAATAAACCACGTATATACATCTAGTAACAGTAACTTTTATCAGATGATCAGATATATAGCCTGATGGTAAGCAATTACTGTCGCCCAGGGACACACGTAGCACATACATAGAACACCCTCTGTCGACTCTGAAGGTTGGACAACGAAAGAAAAAACCGGACAAGTGCGAGTCGGACTCGCCCACCGAGGGTTCCGTACTTTTGTTATAGCGGCAACAGAAATACATCATCTGTGAAAATTTCAACTGCCTAGCTATCACGGTTCGTGAGATACAGCCTGGTGACAGAGGGACGGACGGACAGCGGAGTCTTAGTAATAGGATCCCGTAGGGACCCTTTGGGTACGGAACCCTAAAAAATTATAATCTTCATCAGCAGTTCCGCTTCTTTAGACGGTGTTTCTGACAAGCAATTAAAAAGTTACTATAAAATTCCCTATAAGTCTGCCTGTATTATTTCTCGATATTTTCAGACCATTAGATCCTAACCTTGCAAACAAAACAGAGCGAACATTACTCGAAAAATCAGGGAGCGTAAAAAAAACCGACAAATTTACAACCCCCTCATTTATAACAGCCATTTATTATTTATAAAAAAACACAAATACAAATTAAGAAGCTCTTTCGAAATTCTGACGTCGCTTTAAAAATATGCTGCAAGAATATGCAAATTCCAACGCTGTTCTCACCCTGTCAAATCTAACTTCACATCCGATAATTCAGACTATCGAGCATATTCTCGAGACTAAAAATAGAACATACTCTAGAGACTAGGAGGCCGATTTTGTTTTCCGATCTTGATATGGTTTTCATCCAGGAATCCAGATTAAAGTAGTTCGGACATGTGATGTGTAGACCCGAAAATCACGTTGTGTGCCTTTCCATAGATGCAAAGGGAGGTAGGGGTAGGCCACTAGGTTGCGGATGAGTGACGCCGCCACCCCAGGTTTTTTAGTGAGTAGGAATCTCACATATCCTCTGCGTTTCCCCATGGTGCTGTGGAATCTTTCGAAGATTTTTCCTGGGCAACAAAAAAAAGGAGTAGGCCACTGCCTGCACGCTCCACTACCCCGCTGACGAATGTCCGGAGTTAGGCCTGTCCAGTGACGACGATTGTCAGCGAACAAAGTGGTGCCTCAGGATTAGGAAAGCCGACCCGCGTAACGGAAAGAGGCAAGGATGAAGAAGATAGGTAATGGTTTGGTTTTCATTTTGTTTTGATACGACCGTGAGCTCCAATCAAAATAAGATCAACATTTGCAGCTCCCGCTGATTGATGCATACTTATGCAAGGTCGTGTCAAAACAATACGAAATCCTTAACAAATTGATATCTCAGAATTGGCTTCTAGTTATTAGGTGCATAATTTTGTACGGCAGAGTGCACTCAGCTATTTGAATTTATAAAGCGTTGTCATACGGTGATCGAATTTGTGACTTAAGCACTGTGATTTAACTTCGTTGAATAGAGGGAAATGGGAAGTCTATTTTAATATGATTGCATTGCCAAGAATCTCAACTAACCTGCGTAAGAGGGTGTATTGGGCTTGAAATGTTCACACAAAGAGCCGGCGGTTTTTACGAGAAACGGGTGTTGTTATAAATGGGTAAGAACATAACTTGGTATCATCAGCAAATTACATATACGAGTACTGATACAATATTTGACATAATGTAGCAAGTTAATAATGTATAAATGTAAAGCACAGGGCCCAAAACAGAACCCTGAAGCACTCCACTGTATATAGTGTCTATTGGCAATAAAAATGCCGTAAGAACGCAAATCTCATCTAATAATTGCAACTGTCGCAGTCAGTTCAAAGAATGAATATTTAAGGCCAATACCATTGCAGCGGTCTAGTTGGGGTTGGTTTCATGAGACTGCTGGCGAGGTTGCGGAAGAGTACTTCGGCGTTCCTGGGACCTCGCCATATAGCAGCGTGGCGGCAACAGAGGGGTTTTAGTGGGTAAACCTGGGGTCTCATTAGCCCACAACAGGGAGTCCCACATAACCATCCCGGCCCGTCCCCGCGCCGGGTGGTATGCGTAAAGCATTTCCCCTCTTAAAAAAAAAAAAAAAAATGGTTTCATGAGACTATTCTTATATCATCCAATAAAAAAAAATTGCACTGAGTTTCCCAACTGATGCAAGGTCTAATTTGTTAAATATTTAGTCTTGTTCTTCTTCTTCTATATATTTAAGAGCTGTGCTCTTGTCGGTGGAGCAATCTCCAACTCGTCCGGTCCTCTGCCAACTCCTTAACCTTCTGGTATGACACGACCTGAACCTTTTCTTTTATTTGGTTGAAATAATTTATTTCGGTCTTCCTCTTCTTCTTTTTCCCTCTATTTTTTTTAGTCTTGTTATTCATCTCAAAATGTTATACAAATTACTATTTCATAAATTACCGAGAATCTTCAATATTCTTTCCATTTCGAATTAAGCGGGTATCACGTCACATACTTCACAAGGAATTCATTTAATCAAGGATTTTAATTAGGTTACGGTCCGATTTCCCTCGAGCTGTAGTTTCATACCATCGTCGTCAGCTGAGCGAACTTAAACCTTATTTCAAGGACATACGGTCTATGGTCATGGTGTGTGATGATAAGTTTAAATTGTGTTGCGTAATCCTTATAGTTATGGGAGCCTGGGAGCTGGGGAGGGGAGGGGCTGTGATATAGTTTTCATATATAAAAACTGTTTGGAAAAGCGCTGGTGACCTAGCGGTAAGAGCGTGCGACTTTCAATTCGGTGGTCGCGGGTTCAAACCCCCGCTCGTACCAATGAGTTTTTCGGAAGTTATGTACGAAATATAATTTGATATTTACCAGTCGCTTTTCGGTGAGGGAAAACATCGTGAGGAAACCGGAGTAATCCCAATAATAACGGCCTAGGCAATAATAGGCCTAGTTTACCCTTTGGATTGAAAGGTCAGATGGCAGTCGCTTTCGTAAAAACTAGTGCCTATCCCAATTCTTGGGATTAGTTGCCAAGCGGACCCCAAGCTCCCATGAGCCGTGGCAAAATGCCGGGACAACGCGAGGAAGGAAGATGATATAAAAACTGTTGAAGCACAATTACCCAGTGGGGAGCAAAGTAGGCAGATTTTATACGGTATCAACTTATTAGAGGCCTCTAATGAAGAGCGCTGGTAGCTTAAATAATGGGAAGTGGGTCTATTTTAACTTGCAAGGTTTGAACAAACAAAAAACATCACAAACATTGCAAGTTAAATAAAAGCTTGTAAAAGAGTAAGAAGTAAATCGAAAACAAGATGGAAGGACGTAGTGCTAAAAGATAATATATGATTGAATGTAAAGTATCCGAATACGACGTCAGGGATAGGGCAACGTGGAAGCAAAAGATATGGAAAGCTGACCCCATCACCATATACGAGTATGTATAGCTTGAACGTTTAAGGATTGCAGCACATTTGTCTCTTTGATTGCAGCGAGTGTGGCCGCACATTTGCTGCAAAGATTGGCTACGTCAGTCACCTGAGAGCGCACCAGCGACGCTCTCAGCGGTAGAAAAGCAGTCGCTGTAGCCGAAAACGGCTAGGAGATGATGATGATAGCTTGGAAGAGAGAAAGAAAAAAGTAGTTTTGCTTTTAATTGAGCAAAAATAAGTAAGACAAGTTTTACAACTTACTGCAAAACGTAATAACTTCACGCCCGTTCTGTTTACTGCTTTAAACTATCTCCAGCAGTAATTCCTAGTAAATGGTACATAAAAGGAGCATGAAATAACTGCGAATGGCGGCAAAGTTACTGACCGGAACGAAGCTAATTAAAGAAAGCTGAAGAAATTAAACGGCCAAGTGTACGATGGAAATGGTTTTCTGAGTCTATGTGTAGCTGTGTATAGTTTTTATAGCAAGAGGCTAGAAACACATTAAATTTAAAACTTATTTACACTTAGGTGGGCTGCAGTGTTTTGTTCTAAATAATAATATTTATATCTTTGATTATGACATTAGTTTTCTTGGGTCTTGAACATATTTAAGCTCCGTTCTTACTTGATGTTACAGGTTTTCCATGTAGAATTATACTTTTACTATCGTTTTTTATATTCAATCCATGTTTTCTATTCATCTGCCTGCTGCCTTGAGCCAAACTACCAACCAAGCTGGAAAATCAATTTTTGGTTTAAACTGTACTGCCGTCATAGTCTAAAAGGCAGTTTTTCGACATTTTGCCAAAATTGACTTTTTGTGATATTCGTAATATAGAGATCGAGATGCATCGACCACTTTGGCCCGTTTTCCGATAAGTGGCTTAGTTTTCGAGAAAAATATCGTAAAAAGACCGTATTTGCACTAATAGTCCGGTGGCCGGCTGCATGAAACAAACCTCATCAAAAAATAGAATATACCTACCCTGTAGAGGTACCTGACATTTAGTAGCTTCCAACGCACTTGGTCGGCCTAAGCTTAACCTGGCAGATTTTGTACAAATGGCAAAAACGTTGGACAAAAATTCATCAAAAAAAACCTCATCGAAAAATAGAATGAAACTTGTATGGTAGTATACCTGACCTTGAGGACAGTAAAAAAAAAGTGGTCGGCCTCACCTTAGCCTGGCAGTTTTTGCAGTCCGACCAGATTTATTGGGTCACGTGAGAGCTTCAATTTACCTCATCGAAAAATAGAATGAAACAAACGGATTATAATAGCTAAAATAAGCCTGTTGACATATGTCTTGGTCGGCCTCACCTTAACCTGGCAGTTTTTGCAGTCCGACCAAATTTATAAAAAAATCATCAAAAAATTTTTATCGAAAAATCGTATGAAACTGGTATGGTACGATGGCTGCCTTTGAGGACAGTAAAAAAAAAGTGGTCGGCCAAATCCTGTGTTGGCAGGTTCCTGTGTCCGACCAATTTTGTGGTACCACGTGAGAGCTACAATTTTACCTCATCGAAAAATAGAATGAAACAAACGGATTATAATAGCTAAAATAAGCCTGTTGACGTATGTCTTAGTCGGCCTCACCTTAAGCTGGCAGTTTTTGCAGTCCGACCAAATTTATACAAAAATCATCAAAATTTTTTTATCGCAAAATCGTATGAAACTTGTATGGTACAATAGCTGCCTTTGAGGACAGTAAAAAAAAAGTGGTCGGCCAAATCCTGTGTTGGCAGGTTCCTGTGTCCGTCCAATTTTGTGGTACCACATGAGAGCTACAATTTACCTCATCGAAAAATAGAATGAAACAAACGGATTATAATAGCTAAAATAAGCCTGTTGACGTATGTCTTGGTCGGCCTCACCTTAGCCAGGCAGTTTTTGCAGTCCGACCACATTTATAAAGAATAATAATTTCTATATTGAAAATATGGTTTCTTCGCAGCTTGAACTTAACTTAATAATGCTAATTGAAAAAAGTCATAAGTAAATGAGTCCATGGAGGTCTTAGAGGGCTTTAAAAAAAAAGAAAACATTCAGTTCAAATTTTATTCATAAATCTATCTAATATCTAAATAACGTTTTCTAACTACTGACGTGGTTTCAGAGTAACACTTACGTTGAGATGATGTCTCACAGATGTCAAAAATAAAAAGGTTTTCATCGATTTTTGACAAGCTTTGAATCCTACTTTTCCACTACAGATAGAATGAGGAGGCATAACTGACATTTTATCACGCCAGGTGGTGCCTCCATAGTGGAGTTGCTGTCACTGTCAAATCACATACATTGTTTCCAATAAATTGTAAACATTCTCCTTTTTTAACCGACTTCCAAATCCCAAAGGAGGAGGTTATCAATTCGGTTGTATGTTTTTTTTTTCTCCACAATACTGCAATAGTGTGCGACAAATTGTGGAAATATACCTATAGGATCTCCCTTTTTTCCCAAGGACCCGATATGCATAAATCAGTGAGAAAAAGCTTTGAGTACCAAAAACTAAGGCAAATGATAAAGACCGTTTGTGTAGGCTGCATTTTAAGGAAGATAAATATTTTGGAAAGAGTAAATACACAGGTAAGCTAAGTTTTAACGAAGTAGTACATAATTTAGGGCGTAATGGCTTGGCCACACATGCTGTATTCCATACGCATCATGACTTTGTGTGCCTATCTGATGGGCGGGCGTATATGAAACGCCTTCTTGTACATGCAGGTGATCCAGGTATACACCAAAGCTTAGTTTTCAATCGAACACTTGTAATATAAGAGGAAAAACTGCACGTGAGCCTTCCAAAATTTTAATAAACGGTAAAATACACAAGATAACCTCACATATATTAAGTGATTATCTTTGCATCAAATCAGCCTTTTTTCCATCAACTGTAGCATTTCTCCTTCGAAGCTCGGTTTGTAGAAAAGAAATTCCCACCCTTTACCAGTGGTAACTACTGGGAATAAAAATTCCCAGTAGGTACCACCAAACCGAGTTAGTGGTAACTACTAGGATTTTTTTTTCCCAGTAGTTACCAGTGGTAAAAGGTGGGAAAATAATTCCCAGTAGTTACCACTGATAAGAACTTGGTGGTAACTAGTGGGAATAACCCTTTTATTGTTAATAATTACTGTTAATCATAATCATCTTCGGAGTCGAAGTCTGACGAACTTTCCCCAGACTGCGACTTATCTATTGTTATTTCTTCGACTCGCAAAGGCGTTATGTGTCCTTCAAACCATTTGATCTTATACATTTCATCTCTTAATGTCCAGCCACAATGTGTTGCATCAAATTTGATGCAAGTGGATTCTGCCGCACACTGCAACATTGAATTTATGAAAGCCGTCCGTAACAAGCCATACGTCAACAGGTTTATTTTAGCTATTATAATCCGTTTTTTTTTCATCCTATTTTCGATGAGGTAAATTGTAGCTGTCACGTGGTACCACAAATTTGGTCGGACTGCAAAAACTGCCAGGCTACGGTGAGGCCGACCAAGCCATACGTCAACAGGTTTATTTTAGGTATTATAATCCGTTTGTTACATTCTATTTTTCGATGAGGTAAATTGTAGCTCTCACGTGGTACCACAAAATTGGTCGGACACAGGAACCTGCCAACACAGGATTTGGCCGACCACTTTTTTTTTACTGTCCTCAAAGGCAGCTATCGTACCATACAAGTTTCATACGATTTTTCGATAAAAAAATTTTTGATGATTTTTTTATAAATTTGGTCGGATTGCAAAAACTGCCAGGTTAAGGTGAGGCCGACCAAGACATACGTCAACAGGCTTATTTTAGCTATTATAATCCGTTTGTTTCATTCTATTTTTCGATGAGGTAAATTGTAGCTCTCACGTGGTGCCACAAAATTGGACGGACACAGGAACCTGCCAACACAGGATTTGGCCGACCACTTTTTTTTTACTGTCCTCAAAGGCAGCTATCGTACCATACAAGTTTCATACGATTTTTCTATAAAAAAATTCTGATGATTTTTTTATAAATTTGGTCGGACTGCAAAAACTGCCAGGTTAAGGTGAGGCCGACCAAGACATACGTCAACAGGCTTATTTTAGCTATTATAATCCGTTTGTTTCATTCTATTTTTCGATGAGGTAAATTGTAGCTCTCACGTGGTACCACAAAATTGGTCGGACACAGGAACCTGCCAACACAGGATTTGGCCAACCTTTTTTTACTGTCCTCAAAGGCAGCTATCATACCATACAAGTTTCATACGATTTTTCGATAAAAATTTTTTGACGTTTTTTTTTATAAATTTGGTCGGACTGCAAAAACTGCCAGGTTAAGGTGAGGCCGACCAAGACATACGTCAACAGGCTTATTTTAGCTATTATAATCCGTTTGTTTCATTCTATTTTTCGATGAGGTAAAATTGTAGCTCTCACGTGGTACCACAAAATTGGTCGGACACAGGAACCTGCCAACACAGGATTTGGCCGACTACTTTTTTTTTACTGTCCTCAAAGGCAGCCATCGTACCATACCAGTTTCATACGATTTTTCGATAAAAAATTTTTGATGTTTTTTTTATAAATTTGGTCGGACTGCAAAAACTGCCAGGATAAGGTGAGGCCGACCAAGACATACGTCAACAGGCTTATTTTAGCTATTATAATCCGTTTGTTTCATTCTATTTTTCGATGAGGTAAATTGTAGCCCTCACGTGACCCAATAAATCTGGTCGGACTGCAAAAACTGCCAGGCCAAGGTGAGGCCGACCAATTTTTTTTTACTGTCCTCAAGGTCAGGTATCCTACCATACAAGTTTCATTCTATTTTTCGATGAGGTTTTTTTTGATGAATTTTTGTCCAACGTTTTTGCCATTTGTACAAAATCTGCCAGGTTAAGCCTAGGCCGACCAAGTGCGTTGGAAGCTACTAAATGTCAGGTACCTCTACAGGGTAGGTATATTCTATTTTTTGATGAGGTTTGTTTCATGCAGCCGGCCACCGGACTATAATGTTCTAAGCGTTCCTAGTCTAAAAAGCGACTATTTGACAAAGCCAGGCTAAAACAACTTATATGCAGCTATACGTTTTTTTACGCTCTGGTGCCTAAAGCGTATTTGGGTGTTTTCAGAAATAAATATTGAAAACCTGATTCTTTCACATCTGGACGTTCTTGGGCTCATTCTACTCAGAATCGACAGCATTCTCCATCCTACCATTAAAATAAGATGTCCCAAAATGTCCATTCCATTACGTCACGTTTTAGTATGAAAAAATGTTTCACTTGTATGTGCGTGACGTAGTGGAATGTACAATTTTCATACAAATTGTTGGGACATTTTATTTTATCATCAAAATTGAATATGCTAGTGATTCTGAGTTGAAAGAACCCAAAAACACCGGGATCTGTGAGAATCGGGTTTTCGACATTTATTTCTGAACACGCCCATTTACAAAATATTGCAATAAAAACTGAATGACATTACATAATATCAGATAGTTACTGCCGCTTTGTATACAGAATGAAATTGTAACCACTAGCAATACTCTTCGTAGTGACTATAGGTCATACTGAACAACTTTTATTATGTGACCAATGCCGAAATCGCAAAAAAATTTGGCTGTTTCATACATTCCGGCAGATGTGATGCCGCTGATTTCTATGGGACAGCCAAACTTTTTGTCACGGTTTCGGCATTAGTGCCACGATAAAAGTTGTTCAGTGCGACTATAAAGTCACTACGCAGAGTATGGCTGGTGGTTAAAATTTCACCTTGTATTATTTTATTGTGCCACATAATGGCGCAGTTTTTAAACCCAATGGTATACTGCGGAACTCAAATTTACTAACCATTTCTCAAAGGACAAACCGGCGTAAGAATCTGGAGCAAGTTAACTGAACTTCACTCAAGTTATGATGCCGTAAACTGCTGGCTTCACTGAACCACTCGCCTGAGCACAGATTCAATAAAGCTACAGTCAGATATACCACTGCTTAATGAAAATAAATACATTTATTTTTTGTAGATACAAATGCGGAGTTTTTCAGGCCGAAAGATTTGATGCGAAACTCATAATATTGACCATATTTATAATGAGAAAGCAGAATAATCTGGAGCAAGTTAACTGAATTTCACTCAAGTTATGACGCTTTAAACTGATGGCTTCACTGAACCACTCGCCTGAGCACAGATTAAATAAAGCCACAGTCAGATATGCCACTATTAGCTAGCAATCTATAGAGTCTTTTCGGAAAGAAAAGAGCCGTGGAATGTATTGGGCCCCCATACATTCCACAATTCTTCTCTTTCCGCACAGACTCTAAAAATATAGATTGTGCTAAGAATAAGTCGTTAATTGAACTTTTCTTAAAAATAAACCGTTAAAAATTGAAAAGAAATAGATTTATATTTGGTGGATACACATGCGGAGTTGATCAGGCCAAAAGATTTGGCGTGAAACTTATAATACCTAATGAGAAAGCGAAATAATCTGACAACTTGCACAGATTTAATAGTACTGAACTTAGGGTCACATATAATAGAACCTCCGACTTACTTAGAGAAGGATACAGTCGAACTGACTTGTTGCTTATGGTCGTAAATATTATTATACATAGCCAAGGATAACTTCTTAACTTGAGTCAACCACTAAACTTGTTTCTCGAGTAATCAAACAAGTCACGTGGATGGGATATCCTTAGAATGATAAATAAATAAGTAGACTATACAAGTATTCAAGTAGTACAAAATAGTTTTCTATTAAGAAACATGATAACAGAAAATAAATGGTCGTTCTTTGACTGTGGTGTATCGGAGATGTAGTTCTATTTAATCTGCAGCTCTGGTCTGGTCTGACACTAAGCGATATTACAGCCTAGAATATTTTCTAATAAAACCTCCGTTTTAAATGAGCACAGTTAACTACGGGTCTAGGGGACACTATTGTAAGAAATAAATTTTGTCTAGAGTTCTTTGTAGATATGTACTGCTGCGAAATGTAAAGGATCAACCACACTGCAACTTGACGCAGCGTTAGCCACGAAACACACTCCGAGCGCGGGTTCCGTGGCCCTCAGGTTACTATCAGGGATGTTCCGAATATTCGCATCCGCATCCGCGGAACTTCCGCATTATTTTCAACATCCGCATCTGCATCCGCATAAAATCGATGCGGAGCTTATGCGGATGTCGAACAAGTCGGTACAGGAACGTCTTAACGGCAGCGTAAGTTCTAGGTAATTTCGTCATTACCTATAACGAAATCGTTTAGATCCAGAAAAGTCGGCCAAGTTACTTAGTTACTTAATAAAAATTACTAGAAATGTAATATTTGACGTTTTTTAAGTAAATACCTAATCTTGACATCCGCATTCGCATCCGCAGATGTGAGCCTTTAAATATACGCAACAGCATCCGCATCCGCGGACGTTAAAAAATCTGCATCCGCAACATCCGCGGACGTTAAAAAATCTGCATCCGCAACATCCCGGTTACTAACATTGCTTTTTTGTTAATCAATGCGTTAAACAATTACTAATGTTATTTTTTATGGAGAGTAAGGCTTCTAGAACAGATCACTTCTGAGGATACACTTTGTAGGCTGTAAGTGGCCTGCATTTATACCTTAACCTGACGCAGTGAATCATAGGTACATAGTGAACCATTGTATACTTATATATAAACGATCGGCAAAGTGCTTATGATACCTCTGGAGTCGGAGGCAGGTTGTGAGTTTTGGGTTACCTTGGATTTGCTTGAACTCAAAACAGTTTTCCTCTCTAAAAAATTATACCCTATTTTTTTCCTTTACTAATAAAAATGCGAAATAGTAAAGGAAATTTTACTTCCGTTAGAAGAAGCTAAGTAGGCAGCGATTTTGATAGCCCAAACTGTGCAAGTGTTCATAATTTCATAGAAATTTGACGTTTAATATAACACGTGCACAGTCTGGGCTATGAACTTAGCATGGTCTAACTCTAGTTCGTAACAATCGTGAAATTTTCTTGATTCAATTAACTACTTAGCAATGTAGGTACTCTAAGAACATTCAAACTTCCAACTTCAAAAGACAACTGCGTACATCATCGTCAACTGAAACTCGTCAAGTGTAAAATTCCTGTAAAACTACGAGTAGAACCTGTCTCGGGCCGGTTTAATTAAAATTCTAATTTAAACCAGCCTGGACCCTCCGGCGATTTAATGTTGTAGGGATACTGGAAATGGCCTTGAAACACTGAATTTGTGCTGAATAAAGAAAAGTTTATTTGGGTCAAATAGTTAATACAGTAATTCTTCATGTTAACATTGATTTATATCTTAGTTAAACTACTTTTTTGTTTTAGTTGGTACAGTTACCTATCATGATAATAATTATCAAGCCCTTAGTTGATCTTGCTAGGCTCAATTAGTTAGCATAATTATTTTTCATGTAAATATTGAACAAGATCTTAATTGGTTCAGTTACATAAAAATAGTAATAGCAATCAGAATTACCTTGTTTGATGTGTCTAAGTTAAGGCTCGTATGGAATCAAGATGCTTGATTACGACTATCAAGATATTGATAGGGCCGACCAAATTTTTTTTAAAGCGTACATGTGGATTGAGTGTCGTTAAAAGCTAGGCGTCTTTGACCATACTCTAAGGGCGATCATTATCATTACTTGCTAGCACTAACTGTAGTGTTAAAAGTAATGTTAGCTTTCCTTATTATGGAGCCAGAGATAACATTTGATGGATATACATATGGGTATATAGAGTTCCCTACAAATAATAAACCAAATTTTACTGTAAGGTAAACGTACTTGGTGCTCGACGCGGTCCCAGTACAGGTCACCTTGAAACTTAAGTAATTGTCAATAGAGATTAGCAAGGTGCCGTCTATTGGGCATTAGCATGTCGAGCACTAGTACGTTTACCTTATCTCCTACAAAATCTTCCTCTTAGTTACAAAAACGTTTGGTGTCTTTGTAACTCTACAAAAAACATTACATACATTTTACATTCACATGTTTACAACTTTAGTACCTTACTGTATTAAAATCTGACGAAAAAAGAACTACAACAAAATTTAAATAGGCCTTGCCACTTCCAGCGCACTTAAATCATGCCCAAAATTCAAAATTAACGCGCCATTAGTCAACTCATTCTAGTTTATAATAGTGACAGTGTCAAACACCAGTCCCTGTTTTGATTAGTTTGCGTTTCTAATGTTGTCAGCGTTTTGGTTTGGCTATTCAATCATTAAACGGTGAAATAATTAATGAACGGTATTAATTTCCCTGTTGGTGACATCACTAATCTTGCAATTATCATAGAGTAAATAATCTCTATATCAAACACAGCAAAATGAGATCAATTTACTTCGAATGCCGCTACCGTCAACATAAGATCTATCAACACTTTTAATGAAAACGTTAAAAGTTAAAGTTTATTCAATATCAAAGGCAGAATTTTCAATATTTCAGTTAGAACAAGTTATATCTGGTTACGACGAGTTCGGGCTGGATTTAACTTGTTTGAACTGGTTTGAGATTTTGACAGCGAATTGAGTTTTCTGACCTTTTAAATTATACTTGTAAATATTGTAGGAATTACGGAACTTGAAGATACTTCAAATATTCAGACAAGATGATAATAGGCTTTACGAAACCTCGATTTTTGAGATTTTTACGCAGAATTTTTCTCCTTGTCCTTATCGCACTACTTTTAGGTGCCGCTCCGTTAGCGAGACGGGTATATTTACTTAAAATATTTAAAACTCAGCTCCTGTTTCGTCTTAACAGTTTTTCGCTTACACTGATAGAGAAAGACTGGAGGTTTATTTTACTAAAGTACATGGGTCGATTAAACTATCGTCCATATTTTGACCAACTATATCGAAATACGCATGCAAAATAAAATATAAATAAACAGTGAACACGATACCTAGTATATATGTATATACATATATAATGTGAATGTGTATTCACGATAAACATAAAAAATAAAAATGCCCTTACCGGGACACAAGATCAAGCATAAATTAATTAAATTATACTTCGGGACGAACATACCTACGTATCAGTTTTCTAATAATTCAAATAGGTAGGTACTGGTTCTAAATGTAAACTTTCGGGTACGGAACCCTAGAGAGATGCACTCGTAAAGCAGTATGCAAACATCACAAGCAATCGACCCGGAACACCTACTTTGAAGGCTCAACATACATTTCAAAGACAACATTCTGAAACGAAAATTTAATACCAGGGTCGCTTTTTATCTTGCTGTCGTTTTCCTCGTCTGACTTCAATAAAATTTGGTGAATAGATAATGTTCTCTATTCTGTACAGTATAAGCGTAATTTCAATGTATTGTGTCCTAAAAAAATCCACAGATTTTTTACTGTTTTTTAGGGTTCCGTACCCAAAGGGTAAAAACGGGACCCATTACTAAGACTCCGCTGTCCGTCCGTCCGTCCGTCCGTCTGTCACCAGGCTGTATCTCATGAGATAGCTAGGCAGTTGACATTTTCACAGATGATGTATTTCTGTTGCCGCTATAACAACAAATACTAAAAAGTACGGAACCCTCAGTGGGCGAGTCCGACTCGCACTTGTCCGGTTTTTTAAAAACCATACCATTTCGTAACTTAACGGAAAGTTATATAAATTTTTTGTATTTTGGATATGTGATTCGACCCAGAAGCCCCACGCTCTTCAAAATTACAAAATTTTATAAAATGTGTAAAAAAAAAGATTAGAAGGAACAGTACTTACCGTATATGTTACTGATAAATATCTGTTATTGATACCTATGTAAATACCTCAGCATCTCGCTCTCACCGAATAATAAGGATAAAGGATATTAATTATAATCTTGCAAACAATATGGACAACCGAATCATCTCAAAATTCAATAAAATATACAACAATTTGAAAATTTGAATTGGTCTCGAAGCTCCTGCCCTCTAGCGCACAAAACCAATACGTTTACCATATAATTTAGCTACGTCAATTCCAATAAAGCCTTAGGAAAACAGTATTCAAGCCAGCAACACCTAAGCCTGTATTTAAGAATATTCCAATATTCCGGGAATATTTCCGACGCTTGCAGGGGATACGGGAGTGAGTTAATATATTTCTGGGAAATTTTAAAGGATCGACTTTGCAGAAAATGTAGATTTCCTCCGACAGATTTCGCGTTTTTGAAAAGGGGGTGTAATTTTTTTATTTCAAAAATTAAACTACGTAGGTATACGTATAAGTAGTTATATTATAAATATAATCACACATTCACTGATTCATTCGAGCCCCTTTTTAACATCACGCTGTTTTGAATGTTAATGTCAACTTAACTAGGTACCTAATACTTAGTTGACCGAAGCGAAGCGAAGGTCTACGTTTTGACTCGGGCATTTTGCTTTCGTATGTCCGGATGTTCTCCTCTACAGGTCGCAATTCTTAACCGATTCTCGTGAAATTTTGTGACCGAATTTTATGACTAAATAATTTTTTTTTGTCAATCCGGTTTTTGGAAATTTTTAAAAATGGCGGAGTCGTGATACCTGGCGCCTAAACAAATAGTCGTATCGATATCATAAGACTTTTTTCTTTTTGAAACATGTTTACAGAGTTAATAGCAAAAAATGCAGAAAAAAATTATCGCTGGTTTAGGCGGTATTTAGATATTTAATTTTAACTAATTTTAATTTGAGAAGGAGTAGCTAAATTTCGTCAACCCATCTAAGAACTATTTGACTCAGTTTGTAAACGTTCGCTTTTTCTGTTTGCACAGAGGGTCTGGGTTCGATCCCCAGTAATTGTATGCTGGGATATTATAACTTTTTGTATTTTTTTACACATAAATTTCGTATTGTTTTTCTTTAATTTACTATACACCGTGTTTTTATTGAATTCCGTTAACTTCGGGGTATAGTTAAGTACGTTTATAAGAACTAAATCGCATAGTTAATTTTCAAAAAAAAAATTTTTTTTTGTTTTCTTTTTTGTTTTTTTTTTGTTTAAAAAGTAATTAAATGTAGCATATAGCGTTGTTGTAACACGGGCATTACATTTAACTCAACCAAACAATTGAAATCTGTGACATATCAATTTCATTTCGTACATCAATCGACCGAGATTGTACTTTAGTTTAGTAGCAAATGTATGAACTCATTCTAAACACTAATCAATATGTAAGCCGGCCCTAAGGCAAGTGTACACGCTTGTAGAGGCCTTATAGTAAAAAAATAAATTATGGATTATCTCCGAAATGGACTTAATTAGAACATCGGTGTCTTTGAGAAAGTTACTTGATTTAAGCTCAGGAATGCACCCTTGAAATTAACGGAAATCAAAAAAAACACGGTGTATTTAAAGCTCTTAGCACCATGTTATTTCAAGCTCTGCTCGCGAGGTCTACAGCTCACAGAGCCACTAGTATGTAAACTGTTAGTAGATAATTAGATTTTAAGATTGACCTCGAATGTCCCTTAATAATGTTTGTGATGTTAAATAAAATTTATCTCTCTCTATCTTGTAAAGTCCCCAGTAATTCCCTCGGGATACTTATATTAGCGGGAGCACAAGGAAACACAACCGTTAGGAATCTTCATATATTGCAAGAATGAGTCTTAGATCTACCCGCGCTGTCAAGCGTTTATTAATGTATTTGTATGTACCTACATTACATATCTCTCTTTTTTTCTCTCTCTCTCTATAAATTCCAAATTCAAGTTGCTGTACGAATGTATCTAACAAGACAGACTTGTGTACAACCAAATCTTTAACTTTAAGCAACGCACGCCCTCTAGTGGATATAACGTGAGCTTTAACCTATGGCGACTTAAACCCAGCAGAGCTCTCGTGCTTCAAAAATTCTGGATAAAGCTGTTTGCGTCGAAGAAGTCTGGAAGTCTAGGCTTAGGTCTTCTTTGTAGGAGTCTGGTCTGTAATATTGTGTTGAAAATGCATTTGAAAGTAGATTGGTATGTCTTTACTTACATCTGAAATATTTTTACCTTAATTTGTATGTGGAAGTTTTATTATTATAAGTTTTTTTTTTATTAACTTGCAATGTACCTAACTATGTATGTATGGTCGCCATCCGATATATAGGAGCGGCCAAGGTGTTCACAATATCTGAACACGCGCTCTAACGCCCTGACAATAGAGGCGTGTTCCGATATTTGTGAGCACCTTGGCCGCTCCGATATATCTGATGGCGACTGTACGGGTCAAAACTTGCAAGTTAGATTTGACCCACTTCCCGACTTCTATTGAAGCTGAAAAATTGCATACATTTATGTAAGTTGGGTGACAATGCAATATTATGGTACAATTGAGCTGATCTGATGATGGAGACAGGAGGTGGCCATAGGAACTCTGTGATAAAATAATGCAACGTGTTGTGTTTGGGGTTTTTAGAATTGTCTCGATGAGTATTAGTTGCCTGTGGAAAGAAAAGTACAGTCAACGATAAAAACTCGTACCAAAAATGAAATTTTTGCCTAAAACTTATTATCAGACGATGATATATCGATGTTTCTCTCATGTACTAGTGATCGCTCCAAATTTTGTTTGTAATAATAAATTTTTATTCAAAGTATTAACATGAAACAAAATAATAACTAAATTTCCGTTTTCTTTATTTTGAAGGGATTTTTGAAACTTCTAGCGGTCATATAAAATAAGCTTTGTGTAAACTTTATCATCGACCCCGAAATAATACTACAAATAATATACATTTACCAACGAAACAGGAGGCGGTCACTAGTATTAGGGAAAAGTATCGATAATTGAGTTTATCGATATAGGAACTCCTTGGCTGTCAATGAATTTTGCCCCATAGAATCCTATGTCTGCTTATTATGTTAGCCTAATGGTGACTTTGTCTACGAAGCTGGTAATGGTAATGGGTTCCAATCCTGGTAATGTCTAAGGTTTAGATTCATTGGTAAGAGTCAAAATAAACGCCAGAAACAACCACAAGGCACAAACTCACACATACTTTCAAAACTAAACTATGCTAAATGTTCACAAGTTCATATTCATACATAAACTTTAATCCAAAATATTAACCCGTGCGAGCCTTGGGAAGTTAAAAGATAACCATAGACTACCTATAATAGACTGTGCATTGTTGTGTGTGCGGACGCTCCGGCTGTGGAATGAGCTCCCTTCCGAGGTATTCCCGAGGGTCTACAGTATGGGGTTCTTCAAAAAAGGAGTGTACAGGTTTTTAAAAGGTCGGCAACGCGCATGTAACACCTCTGGAGTTGCAGGCGTCCATAGGCTACGGTGACTGCTTACCATCAGGCGGGCCGTATGCTTGTTTGCCACCGATGTGGTATAAAAAAAAAGATAGTAATGATTCGTAATCGCCAGACGCACTAACTTCTTGTCAGCTACATTTGTTGCAACTAGCACGTAAATGAGCATTTGGGGAAAAAAGTGTACCATCAAGGTTCGTCACAAAACTGACACCCAAAATTTGTATGAAAAATTGCGGACACTTATATTTATTCGTTTTAATCAATAAAATTAAATATACCTCGTGGATTTAGTCGAAATAACCTAAGGTTTTTTTTTAGTCTTTCGAAAAGAGTACCTAAATGGTAAACCAATTTTTCTGAAAGCCCCCAAATATCAATATTTCTTACCTTTTAAAATGTTTATACTAAGTTTAAATTATAAAATATGATGTTGACACCATTTTTGTCACAATAGGCTGTCACTGCAAAATGCAAACCGTTTAATGCTCCATCTACTATTCAAGGTGATCTACGTTGAAAGATAACCCACTTGCTTGATTTAATTTCAGAGATTCCGTCGCGTACGATTTGGTCCCAACTTTGCTTTGATGAGAACATGTTTCGTGAAAAGTTAGTGAATTTAATCGCACGAGTTGAAGTCAAAACTCGGTTAACTCGGTTTGGTTTTGAGGTTATTATTTTAGTATATGACGTTTATTAAAACGGGTTATATCCTGTAATCTTAACCTATACATATTAACAAGCTTTTATTAGGTCGACCTGTATGTAACCACTAACCAGGTATTAGTAGTTGCCCGTTGAAAGAAAAATATAGTCAGCGATTAATTTTATATCAAAAATGAAATTCTGACAAAAAACTTATTTGTTTCTTTTTGTTTTGTTAAAGGGGCCAAGCATAACTTCGACTAATAAATATTTGTAAGGTGTATTCGGGTAATTCCGAATGTCGAAAACTGTCGGATAATTCCGAAAAGAGACTTTTATTATGATGGAATTTTGGGTGATTTTCATCTGAATTTCGGAATTACCCGAGTAAACCTTATTGCTTTTAACATTGTCAATACACTCCCCACCCTTATTTTGTGAAGGGTTAACCATCAGATAAATCAAATAAGGGCACGCGAAAGTGCCATTCGCTGTACGCAGCCAAATAAGTAATCTGATTGATTGAATAAATATTGTCCGTCTGAAAATTGGAATGGTCAGTAATGGATGAGATGTTGTTAAAATTTGGGGTTTTCCTTCGTTTTACTATACAATTTGTTTTGACAAATACTCTTAATGTATATATCAATAGAAGAAAATAATACAGAAAGAAAACAGAGAATAATACAAAAAAGATTTGCTACCGTAAAACGGGGTGAGTAGGTTTCGCGGGGAGAGTTGGGTTATGAATGGGGAGAGAAGGTTTGAGAGGGGGATGAGAAGGGATTTTAAGGCTAGTGCTACAAAAATAATGTATTCCAATTTAAAATGGGGCTATAGTAATGTAACGTAGATACGTTACGTAACCTAGGTTACATTTATAAAATTAAATTAGATTGATAAATAACTTGTAACACTTTAATATTATTTTTACAAAACTGTTCCTTCTTATTACGACTCACTGTACTTCGTGCAACACTCTTTTGTTCGAAGTAAACCGGCTAGCGGCGTCCCCGTCCCGCGGACCCTCTCTCCGCGCGGGCCCGCGCGCGAGTCGATCATAGTGAGGACAGATCTAGCTTTCGTCGCCGGCGCACGCTCGCTTGCCTCGCGCAGCGACGTCTGTCGTGCCCGGCGAGAATTAATTTGTTCGATTGTATTTATTCATTCCGTTCCTGCACTCATTTAGTGCAAATGGAATCATTTTTTAGTGTTTTAAATCCCCTTTGGGGAGCCTAGTTACGGCTAAGACCGTAGCCGTGAAGACCTCCGGCAGTTCCTGAGCGGCCCCAGCTGACGTCCCTCAGCTCGTCCGTCTCCTAACCCGCAGTGGCTCCGGCAGCTTCAGGGGAGTACTTGCGTGGTGGAACTGTCCTCGGAGCAAAATCAGTACCGGCCTAGAACGTACCCTACCCTACGACGTAATCGTGTGCTTGCGGCGGAAGTTAAGGGAGAATAAATTTAGTTCGTTATTTTGAAAACTACAGTTTTATTTATTCTCACCGCCTACCCGTAGCATAATAAAAAAAATCGATCAAACAATCTTCCAAAATCACCTTTGTATGAAAAGTCCTCTCACCCCAAATACGAGACACTACGGGGTGAGGTGGGTTTTCGTCTTTATCGTCAAAGTTACGAAATGGAACTACCCAAAATACAAACTAAAATACAAACGTCCGAACCACTTATTATATACACCATTCAGTTTTCACATGTAAAAATAAAATTTTATCGAGGTTTGAAAGTCAAATTTCACCCAACTCACCCCATTTTACGGTACGCTCGTGGCGCACCTTTGGAATATTCCGCTTGCTCGGATATTCATTTATTTAACACGACGAGATAAACCATTTTTTTTCGCCTTGTAAAACAATCTATTTTAAATTCAGCAATGCCTCTTAGGCCAGAACCCCTAAGTAGTCTAAAATTTGATAAAGTGACGTGACGTACGCGTTTGCGTTAAGTTTCATTTTGTATGGGATATTAAACAGCGCGCAAGCGGGACGTTTTGGAAACTCAAAATCCCATACAAAATCGAATATAGTTTACAATAGGGGTACAGATTTCTATTATACTTTATTATATTACAATTTTCTGAACTATAGCGCTCGTATTTCATTCATGTTTTAGTAAAATCACAGTAAAATAAACGTTTCCAACCACAGAAATCTAAAATCAAAAGTTTACCTAACGTTTTTCAATTACGACAGGAATATTTCGACAATGTTTACACGGGAGAATCTCTGAGCCATCACAGTTGAATTGGCCAGGCTTTGGCAAAACCATGTATGTTCTAATTCAGTGTTTTTGAGCTCTAAGAAAAAAAATCGTCCAATGAGACACGTCTAACTACTGTTGACGTTATTCACAAACGTCTGTCAAATCTAAGAAGCCATTAAATTATTTTCTCTATCCCTCATTTTGACGGTTTTAGAAAAGAAAAACGAAGAGAGTTTTGCTGAGTTTACAAAACTCATAAAGTTTAGAAAATAAAGGCGAATTATAAATTAAAATAAAAATCACCGGCCAAGTGCGAGTCGGACTCTTAAATAACTTCGAACTTAATTATTTCAAAATTATAAAAAAAAACATGTCCATCTTTGGGTCACTAATTTACATGTGGGTACCAAATTTCAACTTAATTGGTCCAGTAGTTTCCGAGAAAATAGGCTGTGACAGACGGACAGACAGACAGACGCACGAGTGGTCCTATAAGGGTTCCGTTTTTCCTTTTGAGATACGGAACCCTAAAAACAACATATTTTCAGCAAACAAGGCAGAGCTGCAAAGCAAAGAGAATAATAAGAATTTTGATAAAAAAGCCGCAGTCATATCAGAATAATCGCTTCATACGTCAGGAAGCAATGATGCTACAGACCTACATAATATTATATATTCGCGTCAAACTATAAAATACTTATTTCCGTCAATAAAACAAGCTATTTTATTCGAGGAAATTTATCGGTCCGATCCACAAGGCGACAGCCTTTTAGTAAGGCAATAGCACATTAAAAGAAGTTTTTACTTTTACGCACTAGAAAATAAAAATCCATTTTATGCAGTCTACACTAAAAACGAATTTTACGAGCATGAGAAATGGAAATGCGCTTGTTGCAATCATGGTATAAAATGCATCTTATTTCACTTTACTGTATTAAACTTTCAAGTTGTCACGTTCGTTTAGGACTATTTAAGACCTTTCCTGATAAGTCCAATTTGTGTAAAGTGTAAAAAAAAATCCTGGATAGTTCGTAATCAAAGTGAGTTTATTAGTTTGTAACCTGTTATTTCTTTAACATATAACAAATTTTTGTTTATATAAAGTACTAACAATTAATCTCTAAACATAGAAAAAAACTTTACATGTTTTTGCAAAATAGCGATTTTAGAGATACATTGTTTTGTCACAGCACGGCAGAAATCTCCCATTCATACAAAAAAAGTTTCGCCTATCAGATATTCGGCAGTCGAATGTTTTTCCAGTTTACTTTTCAGGTATGTAGGATATAAAAAAAGAATAGAACTAGTTCGTGGAAATATAATTGGTTTGGAGAAGGCTAGCAGATTTTTTAGATGGATAAAAAAATAAAAGCCCATAGGTGCCTGTTGTTTCTATTAACTGTGATATGAAAAAAAAAATACAATTCTTTAAGTATTTTGTTAGCTCATATTTGTGTTGGCTCCTCTACTGTTAGACCAAGGTTTTTTTTTCCTCCATAAAATTAGTTAAAAAATATTTTACCGCTATAAACATGTTTTACCGGTATAAAGTATTTTGTTTTAAGTTATATTAAATGACAAAAAAATAATTGATACGAAAGAAATGTAAGTAACTTTTCGTTAAGTTACGAAAATTGCGTACAGAACAGGGAACTCTATCTATTCACAAAAATTTATCGAAATATGACGAAAAAAACCGGACAAGTGCGAGTCGGACTCGCCTACCGAGGGTTGCGTACTTGTTAGTATTTGTTGTTCCAACGGTAACAGAAATACATCGTCTGTGAAAATTTCTACTGCTATCACGGTTCATGAGATACAGCCTGGTGACAGACAGACGGACAGACGCACATTGGAGTCTTAGTAATAGAGGGTCACGCTTTGGGTACGGAACCCTAAAAAAACGAAAAATACAATAAAAATCGGTCTAAATGATTGAAACAATCGACCAGCATGGAATCGATGACAGTGATAGACACGCATCTTGTTTGTCGAGCTAAGGGTTTCGAAACTGTGGGCACGTTGCCGAGCTAAGGGTTTTCAAACTGTGGGCAGGTCCGCGTCAGCATTGTCAGTAAATCTAGACAGTGACCGGCCTAACAAGTTGCAACTATGCGTGTATTTTTACAGAGAGGAAAACTATGAATTGATAACGTTTTTTGTGCAAGTATGTTGTAGAATGAGGGATAAAAATATGTTTAGTATTTAAAAATATATTGTAAAACTCAAAAGTAGCAAAAGTTTAAATTAATAAATTTTATCTTTATCTTATATGGTTATTTGTATTTGATATATGGACAAATATTTTCAGAAATAATCTCATTATTTAATGTGATTAGTTAATTTTTTAAGTAATAGGGAGAAAAATAGTTCACTTTATTGAATTTCCCATTATACTATTAGTTGAAATCCTAATTTTTTTACATGTATGTATTATAAAAAAAAGGAAAGTAACTGTTTGTTTTTAGGGATATAAATAAATACAAAATTAATTTAAATGTAAAGGAAAAATAAAAACATTGAAACAAAACTGTAGCAGAACGTTCAGCCGCATTTATTTATTCGTTTCAAATTCTATTTGTACACTTCGAACTAGATATGAATAAATCAAAACCATTAAAATGATAACGTACCTAAAAAACTTTGAGTGCCGCCCGCTCAATCATTCATTGTTTCGGAAGCCGACCAATCACGCGGTCGCACGGGCCGCGGCAGACATCCCCAAACTTTTTACAGCTTATTTGATTCATCGGAGAGTTGACAGGTTTTTAAAGGTGATTTAATTATGGATATGTCAAACTCATGTGGAGGATTTCATTTGCTGGGACTTTTTAATCAAACCGATTTATTTGGAGCTTCGATTTATAAATTGAGGGAGAAATGTAGACTGGCAAACATAAACTATTATTTAATTGGAATATAGAATACCTAATCAATAAATGAATTCAGTTTTATATACTTTCAAATGACAATGAAAACATTAGAACAAAGGTACTACCTACTACCTAATTCAAATTAAATGTACTTAAATCCACTGATTACATAAACGTGAAAGCCTATGCGACATTTGCTAAAATCCATCAAACTATTAAACTAAAATGGATGTTATATAGGTGCCTAATTAAGAAAGTGTCCAAGCCCTCCGGTGGTCGAGGCCGGATTCGAACCCGCGGCTAACGTCCTGACCGCTAAACCAGCCACGGCGATACCTGTCCTAAATTCTTTAGAATATGCAATCTTTGATTGGCTATGCGTTTTTGATACATAAAACTGTCATGAAACAGTAAATGTCAACAAAATACGTAGGCATAATAACAAACCAAATACTAGGTAAAAATTTCCTTCCTTTATTTTTATATAAAGCTTCAATACGCACCAAAGCAACGTCAGGCGAATTAATTCTCAAATCCCTTTCAAAACAAATAAGGACGGAAAAAAAATTAAAACTACTAGAAAGGCCTACTCGGACTTTGAAAATCGAAACACGACTTAATATTATTATGAATATTATGCTATAGTTACTATTTATTTTGTCATTGGCCCCTCGCAGTGAATCTGGCATTTAAGGGGCCCACAGATTCCCAGTTCGCCGGATGATATCAGTCAGTTGTTCGGAGCTGTCAAATTTTGCGTTTAACTGACAGGCCGATATCGTCCGGCAGACTGGTAATCAGTAGGCCCCTTTAAGCACGAGCAGGCGTGGTTCACTCCGCGATTTCGTCGCTTTGCTACAGGTAGCTAAAAGTACATCCGTTCCACACCAATTTTGGGGAAAGCCATAAGCCGCGCGTGGCGCTGTCGCCACCTAGCGGCCATATCTGTGCTAATCGTAACAGACGCGTTTTGTTAGAGAGTGAGTCTTCTGCAGGTACCTAGTACTATTATTTATTCTGTGGCACGAGCGAGATTAAAATCTTGAAGCGTTGGTAGCATAGCGATAAGGGCGTGCAAGTTCAAACCAATTCAGGCTCGTACCAATTCGTTTTTTGGAGCTTATGTACAAACAGCAACACTCTTAACTGTCCATTGGTGGACCTAATGGCTTTTGTAATAAGGTTTACGAACTGTCAGTTAACAGTGTGGGCGATGGTACGATATAATACTCGTATCATTTGTATTTACCAGTCGCTTTTCGGCGAAGGAAAAAATCGTGAGAAACCAGACTAATCCGAATAAGGCCTACGGCGCGATTCGGGAAATGAATTAGAGATTCACTAGATATGAAATAGTAAAGATATGTGACGTTCCACGGCAAAAGGTACCATTGCCCCGGGTGAATATTGGAGCGGCGTTAATAATAGCGTAAGTGCCAGCCGCCATAAGATACCTTTTGCCGTGGAACGTAACATATCTTTACTATTTCATATCTAGTGAATCTCTAATTCATTTCCTGAATCGCGCCGCTAGTCTATTCTCTGGGCTGAAAGATCAGATGGCAGTCGGTTTCATGAAAACTAGTGCCGACGCTAATTCTTGGGACTAGTTGCCAAGCGGACCCCAGGGAAATCCGTGACAACACCAAGAAGATGATGTGAGATTGACAATGAAGTGTGAGTTATGCGTGGTAGAATATTAAAACAAGATTAGATTTTTATAGTTCGAATATGTCTCTGTCGTGCTAGGGTTGGCAGGTAACGTAATTAATAAAGTCCGGTACCGAAAGTGGTTCCGTGTGGACATATTTCACCCGCACACGGTATTTTTGTAGAGTTGGTGTGTTTCCATTGCTTCATTTGACGGATTACGAAGGTACATAGGTATCAAGATTTCACATATTTGGGAAGAGCTACCAAGAAAGCCCTGTGTTGCGGGTGTGGCATTTTTATTTTTATGGGATAATCAGCAAAAGAGCAGAAGAGCCGCCTGATGGGAAGCGGTCACCGTCGCCCATGGACATAAGCAACATCGGAAGAGCCACTTAATGCGTTAGCGACCCTTGGGAAGCCTGAATAACCCGCGTCTTGAAGAGCCTCTCCCATACCTCTTTCTTTTACTAACAAAGAAAGAAAAGATTATAAACTGAAAAATAATATATGTCATATACTACATAAAAAAAGTGACCAAGTCCACCGGTGGCCAAGGCCGGAATCGAGCCGGCGTTTTAGAAAGATACGAGTATATGTGTACATTACATAATTTTGCCTACAATAGGTACTTAAGCTTTGTTCCCGATTAGATAAAATTAATATAGCCTAAAAACAGGTTGTATTTGTAGCTTAATTCTGTCGCTTTTAACTTATTTAAAATGCATACCGCTTAAAAGATTTATTTCATAGAAAAATCGTACCTACGTCAAACCGTATCACTCAGGTAGTCAACCGTGTGATAATGGAAACACGCCCAACAAATACTACCGTCCACATAATAAATTAGTTTCGACTGTTCCCCGCCATTCCAGGGCACTGCGCTTCGAATGCATGAAACCGACGATGCGTAGTGACAACCCTAGCTTAACTGCCAATCCATTTTCAACTCTATACTATACAACATAAAGTTGAGATTTACCTGAGGGCTAGCGAAGCGTTTGATGGTTTTAAGTAAGATTCGAAAGTATTTTAAAACGTGTTGCTTTGTAAATAAGGTCGGTTTTAGACTGTTTTAGAATTGTGATTTTAAAGTTTGATCGAGTTACAAGTAATGAGCAATTTTGAACGCTATTTGTGAGTGCCAAAGTTTGTTTTTAAATTTTGCGGGTAGGGTTGTCGCAAAGTTTGGTTAATTTTGTTATTGCCAGGTGCATAGTTTGGAATTTATTTTTAATTCAATGTTGTTAATTTCGTAGTTATTCGTGTAGTTTCATAATTGTGTTAGAAACTGATATCGCTTTTGCTGAAACCTCAACGTATCAAATATTGTCTGCAAAAAACCGGGACAACGCGAGGAAGAAAAAAAAGGGGTTTACCTAAAACGTGTAAAAATTAAATATGAAAACAACAACTCTGTTAGCCCTCTTAGTTTAAAGTAGTCAAAAAAAGCGGCCAAGTGCGAGTCGGATTCGCCCATGAAGGGTTCCGTAGCAGCAAGTAACATAATAAAATTGCGGTTTACGATTTATGACGTATTATAAAAAAAAACTGGTACTTACTAGATCTCATTCAAACCAATTTTCGGTGGAAGTTTGCATGGTAATGTGTACATCATATATTTTTTTTAGTTTTATCATTCTCTTATTTTTGAAGTTACAGGGGCGGAGGTTTTGAAGTTACACATTTTACCACTTTGGAAGTGTCTCTCGCGCAAACTATTCAGTTTAGAAAAAAAAAATATTAGAAACCTCAATATCATTTTTGAAGACCTATCCATAGATACCCCACAGGTATGGGTTTGATGAAAAAAAATATGAGTTTCAGTTCTAAGTATGGGGAACCCTCAATTTTTTTTTTCTATTTTTGTGTGAAATTGTTAATGCGGTTCACAGAATACATCTGCTTACCAAGTTTCAACATTATAGTTCTTATAGTTTCGGAAAAAAGTGGCTGTGACATACGTCAGGACAGACAGACAGACAGACAGACAGACAGACATACAGACAGACATGACGAATCCATAAGGGTTCCGTTTTTTGCCATTTGGCTACGGAACCCTAATAAAAACGGTGCTTCTATTCCGGATCGGTTAAACCTTTCGTCAGTAAGCAATACTAATACCCAACCAAATCCAACCGGACCTCCTCAGCAATTCATAGGTGCAATTCTAGATAACTGGCAAACGCCTGTAGAATATATTAACCAAATCTTAACATACCCCAAACGACACTCAACTCTAACCCCTTCAAGTAAAGTCCAATTTTCAATGATACAAGTTGAAGAGGAAATCTTAAATAACACTTACAGTCAAGAATGAATCGTATTACAGCAGCAATGAGTGGAAATTCGATTGAAAATTGAATCTTCCTTTTCAACAATGAAATTTTAAGGTGCTAGTTTGATTGGTTATCGGAAATTGGAGCTTATAATAAGTGCTTAAGGTCGAAATTTTAATGGAGTGTGTGATGCATTCGGTGCATAGGAAAGGTCACGGTAGAATAATTTATTAAGAAGATATTTTAGATTAGAAAACGCTTAAGTGAGTGGTATGTCTCAAGCACTTACGCTTAATATGTGTCGAGAAAGTATAGTTAAGTTAGGTTTTCTTTTTTTTTGTCTACTGGCCAGTTAAATTGAATAAATTATGGTCCGAAGGAATGCGGGAACAAAGGAAGATATACATTTGCACTTTTGCATGTCTACATATTAACTCACATTTATAGACGGGTCTAACGCGAATTTTATTCAATTACCTTTATTAACCGACGTTTCGACACACGTTTCACTGGTCGTGGTCGCGGCTGACTGATGTCCCAGCACATGTTGCCACACATGTTACACATTTGCCATGTTGTGTCGCAGCAGCATGTGTTTTCCATACACTTTTCGTTGGGTAGTTGCACAAATCTCTGTTTTGACATTTTGCTGGGACATCAGTCAGCCGCGACCACGACCAGTGAAACCTGTGTCGAAACGTCGGTAAATCAAGGTAATTGAATAAAATTCGCGTTAGACCCGTCTATAAATGTGAGTTAATATGTGTTCAAAACGCGAAAGTTTAAAATATTATTTTGCATGTCTAATTAGTTATTTCCTTGTCACACGACCTGAACTGCTGCTTTAGCAATTACACAATAACACAACAACACACAACAACAATACAATACAACAACACAATACAACACGCTCTTACTTTAAGATGTAAAGTATCATTAATCACTACACCTTATAAAACGAAGTCCCCCGCCGCGTCTGTCTGTTTGTGTGTTTGTTCGCAAAAAACTCAAAAACTACTGAACGGATTTTCATGCAGTTTTCACCTATCAATAGGTGTAACCGCATGAAAAGGGAAGGGAAAGGAAGGTTTAGGTGTATAATTTTGTTAACCCGTGCGAAGCCGGGGCTGGTCGATAGTATCGATTATGACTGGAGTAGGTACTAGTTAACGTTGCTAGAAATTCTACTTCATCTATTTTATTTGTAGAAATAACTTAGCAACGAATACTCTCTATTTCCATAGGTCTCTCTAAGCATTTAATAACCGGATTCGCCTTTAAGAGCTTACCTCTCTGCCGAAAACCTTGCACAATTGTGCAAACTTTTGTATGGACTGACGTAATCTGACATGGCTACTTGTACTTTACTTACAAATAGCCGTACATTTGACGCGACCCTCCCCCGCAAAAATCGGCAGACTATTTTGTACTGAAAATGACAGCCAAGGCGTCTCCAGTTACGAAATACTCAAAGCCATAGGTAAATAATTTATGTTTTTACTGGCGTTTTTTACCTATCTAAAAATTTTTATCTTGTCTAGACCGACTTGCAAGCAGTACTTCTTTGAACCGGATAATCCGTTATACAGTCAACGGTAAAAATATGGGTGTAGACAACTTACTCAAAAATATGTCCCATAGTTCTTAATTCACTGACATAAGAGTTATGGGACATATTTTTGAAATGATTTGTACACCCATATTTTTACCGTTGACTGTAAGTAGACATTTGTAGTGACTAGAACGCGTCTAACGAGATATAATTTCATTATTTTTACCTTATTCGACGTTTCAGCTGGGTTACACCAGCTGTGGTCACGAATGGTTCAAAGTGTTATAAATGCCTTTTTAGGGCATCCGCTAGCTGCTGCAGCATGCAGCTGGCACGGGTGCACGGGGCGGGCGCACGCACGCGGGCATACAGAATAAATAATAGTAGGTATAGGTACTAGGTACAGAAGACTCACTCTCTAACAAAACGCGTCTGTTACGATCAGGACGCTGACAGCGCCACGCGCGGCTTATGGCTAGCCACCAAAATTGGCGTGGAACGGATGTACTTTTAGCTACCTGTAGCAAAGCGACGAAATCGCGGAGTGAGCCACGCCTGACGCGGGTACCATTTTAGGTAAAATCCGTCGTCGTCCGCGTTGCGCGTTGCGCGTTGCTCATTATACCTATTTTTCGTAAACCCGCTCAGTGAAACCGCGCCAGCTAGCTTTCAATAGGTACCTGACATTGTACAATCGGTTATCATTTTCCGTATAACCGGGCCGATACCATAATTTATCACGTGCACGCCGCCCGCATACCAAATGCGGCTGACGAAAACCCATGAATATTACACGATACGTACACTCGGCTAGAAAATGATATGCTATTAAAAATAAGTTATAATATTTTGTCCAAAATGTTTAGTATGTAAGTGATTAATTGTTGCCGAATTAAAGCCAAAATCTCTTAATCATAACACGTTACAAGGCTAAACAAGCAATTAATTAATTTATGTTTTATTCCTTTTTTACAAATACCCACGCAAGTCAAAATGACACCTTAACAAATGATCTTTTTCCGTCAGGGGTGGAAAAGATTTCATATGTAACATATGAGCCAATATATCGACAATAAACAAACGCATCGACGTTTAGCTTGTCACTCGGAGACCGAGATTTGCTCGGAAAACAATTAAAAATTAAAAAAAGTGCGTTTTTCCAGAGATAAGACCTAGCTACATTGATTTTTGACCCCGAAAACCCCCATATAGCAAATTTTATCGAAATCGTTTCCAAGATCTCCGAAATATATTAATATACAAAAACACCTAATATGCACAATAGATAATAGATAACCGAATAGAAAGAAATAAATATTTATTTAACAAAAATGAACATTCAATTGCAATTTCACATTTTCTCTTCGGCTAAAGTAGTACCTAATGCGAGCGACTGTACTCAGATCGTGATGTCTTTGAGCTAAGAATGATAGCTTTGCGTCCTGAGGCGCAGCGAAATATCCGCAAAATATATAAATATTATACAGGTATATCATATAAATATTAGATCTATATACTAGGTAGGTTGTAAGTCAAGTTATTGTAAGGTAGTACCTAACTAATAGTAGAAATAAAGGCTATTTTTATTTTATTTTATTTTTATTTACTAGGTAGGTTTATGGAAAATCTATGCGCTGGTAATTAGTAGCCGAATAGTATAATACGGTGTATGGCATTTAAAACTGAGGCTGAGTAACTTTACTGTGGGTTCAAACCATAGAAATTTCGGGACGTATCTATGAATACCATTTGATTTTCGACGAAGGAAAACATCATGAGAAAACTTGCATGAGTTGCAAAATTATGAGTGAAGTGCAATAAAAAGAGTTAGTAGGAATAACCCTAAATCCTAACTCCTATAATAGGAGTAATCCTAGGAGTGGGACGTCATATAGCTAATAGGCTGATGAAGATATACATATGATTTCGGTCAAGTTATATTCTAATATTCTAATGTATGGGGAAGACAAACAAATAATATCCAGCATTCAAGGAATGTAGTATGATACCTTTGGGTATGGTGCTTTACGCACACTAGTGTCCCATCCCTTCCCCCTGACGCAACCCCCCCTTTTAGCATGAAATATGTCCCGGTTGACAGTTTTTTTATTTTTTGGGGAAAGTATACAATATAGCAAAAACCGGGCAAGTGCGAGTCGGACTCGCGCACGAAGGGTTCCGTACCATAATAAAAAAAACGGGAAAAAAATGCAAAAAAAAACGGTCACCCATCCAAGTACTGACCACGCCCGACGTTGCTTAACTTTGGTCAAAAATCACGTTTGTTGTATGGGAGCCCCGTTTAAATCTTTATTTTATTCTGTTTTTAGTATTTGTTGATATAGCGGCAACAGAAATACATCATCTGTGAAAATTTCAACTGTCTAGCTATCACGGTTCGTGAGATACAGCCTGGTGACAGACAGACGGACGGACGGACGGACAGCGAAGTCTTAGTAATAGGGTCCCGTTTTACCTTTTGGGTACGGAACCCTAAAAAGTGTCAATGAAAGAAATGATTCCTATTTAATTCTTAACATAAAAGATTATACCTATTCATTTTTTTGGCGATGGGGATGGGACACTAGTGTGCGTAAACCACCATACCAAAAGGGTATCATACTACATTCATTGAATGCTGGTCGGCTATTTATAATTAGTTTTACATAAAACACAATTTGACCGAATCATTAAGAATTTCTTTGATTTTACATTAAACTGTAAAATTTCTTAACAGCGCGAGGCAGCAGAATGAACAGCGACATCTACCACGAAATTGGGTAACTAAAACCTGGATACGATATTACTTCCAATTATCCGGCTGTATGCCGGTCGCGTACGGCGTATATCTCAGGATACCGAGTGCCTATGAATATTGCCGTTTATATATCGCCTTTGTGCAGTTACGCATTAAGATGGCTGAATTACTTGTAATCTTGTTTCATGTTAGGATTGTTGGGTGTTTAACATGACTTCATAATAAAACGTATTTAAATATACCGGTACTTTAGCAAAAAACGGTTAACATCTCCGCCATGCTACCTTTCAAACGGTATCCATCACGTACAGTCACAGAAATAATTGTCAATACCAAAGAGAATAGAGTGTATAGAGGCGGATTCTCAAAGTAAATTATGTAGCCACTGTAAATTTACTGCCATCTTTCGACAGAAGATTAAAACTGTTAGAACGCCATTTGACTTTGATCCTTATTCTTTCACTGATATGGGTTAACTTGTTAAATATTAACGCCATCTACTCCACACTAGGCCAAAGGTATGGTGCAATCTTTTCGAGCGATGGCGCCATAATCTTCAGCCTACTCTCGAGTAGATGGCGTTAATATTAATATCTAACAAGTTAACACATATCAGCGAAATAATAATAATCAAAGTCAAATGGCGCTCTAACAGTTTTAATCTTCTGTCGAAAGATGGCAGTAAATATACTGTAGCTTCATAATTGACCATGACAGTAACTCTCTATTTCAAATTCTCTTTGTCAATACTAACGGTATGAAATGTCCAATGTAAAGTAAACCATATATCTTAACAATTAACGTCCATGACTGTACATAAATAAGCACGATCCAATAAAATGTAATCCCACAGGATTCAGACTAAACAATGTAGACACAGGGGCCTTAATTTTAACTAATCGCATCAAAAACACAAAAACATAAACTCCCCTTTAAACGTACACAAATATAAACTCTATTCCCAATGACAAAAGATTCAAATTACAACGATTTATAAAATATATAGTGATGTTATTATACGTCATCTGTACCGACTGAATCGAAACGATACGGTATGGAATTTGTTTTGGTATTTAATATTATGGGATAGGTTGCAATGTTGCAAATACTGCGTGAATATCAGCGTGCCTGATAACTGTCCATCGATAGATCTTATGCCTTTTGTAATAAGGTCCATCAATGGACAGTTAAGAGTGTTGCTGCTTGTATCTGAGGATTTTAGTGAAATTGGATAGTGGTTTTAATATTATTTATCTGCAACACGGTTTTGTGAACATGCATTTATATGACAGATTTTACAGTACAACACATTATAATTGGTGGCATGTATGTACTGGTATGCACTTTAGCAAATATGCCAGTCATACCTACTTATAGATTACCATTTCGTAAAGTTTTACGCTTTTAAGTTGCCCACTTTTAGATTAAGTGTGGTTAAAAATTGTAATCGCGAGTGACAATAATTGACGATTAACGGGTCAAATCTGAATCCATTTTTAACAAATGAAGTTCCAAAATGTCTCATTCACAATGACTAACCATCTCAACGTAGTTCCAAAAATATCCCAATCAAATCTGCACCTAGCCAGCCAAATAAAGTGCATAATCACTTACCGTCACTCCTGTCTTCAATTACCACGTCACTTTAGGGTGGGCTTTCCCTTCCTTCACCAGACAGGCTACGGTGATCTGCTTGTAGATCACAAGTGGTCCCAAAGTGGCCACAAGTGGTCCCATGTAGATCGTAAGGGATCACAAGTGGTCCCAAAGGGGCACCGTGTTTGAAAACTTCCTTCAATTAAGCTAATATGAGTCGAGATGCTGACATTTATTGTAGTCGTCCTAATTCGTATACTTAAGTTAGTGTTAGAAAAAAATCGCATTTGATGACTGGCGGGTCAAATCGGAATCTATTTACCTACAAATGAAGTCTTAAAACGGCTCTTTCATTTACTTACCATCTCAACATAGTCCTAAAAGTACCCCATTCAAATCAGTGCCCTTTCACCTAAATATAAAATATAAAATCACTTACCATCCGTCCTCTCCTTCCCATTAAAGTACCACGTCACTTTAGGCTGGGGTTTCCCCTCCTTCACGAGACAGGCTACGGTGATCTGCTTGTAGATCACGAGTGGTCCCAAGGTGGTACCGTCTTGTATGGTGGTGGAGTTGGTACCGTCGATGGCCAGTAGCTCTACTGTTTTTGGTTTTACTGTGGACAAAGGAAATTGGAGTTAGATATTTAAAATCAGAAAAATTTTCTGTGTACTGAGAATCATACAGTAAATCGTTGCCATGTTTCGTGGAATCGAATACTAAGTAAGAAAAATTTACAATTTTTTACATAATTTTTGAGTAAGTACATATTTATTTTGATAACTTCAAAAAGTAACTAATCAATAATTTTAATTATCTTTTTTTTATTGGAAATTGAGGTTTTGAATGCAATATTTTCAATTCTAACTATTGAAAAATTGATTGTAAAATGATTTAATATTATTATAATTTTTTTAGAATATTAAAAACTGTTATATTATTATGTGAAATAAACGATATAGTAAAAAATTGCGTACAAACTACAGTAAAAAAAAATGTGACATAATTTTTACTAGGAACCTATTATTAAACAGGTATCTATTTTTACACACTTTTATTTAGCTTCACTGCGTATATACTTATATCTCTTTGTATATATGGTGCTTCAAATCTTGTAACTAAAATTTGAACCACTTCCGGGTGTCTGATTGAGCTAAAATTTCGCATACTTCCATATTTCCAATGACAATGCAATAATATTCTAACATGGAACTGATCTGATATTGCAGTCGGAAGGTAGCCAAAGGAACTCTTCGATGGAAAAACATAAACACATTGAGTTTAGGCTCATTTAAAAGGTGTCGAGAAGTACTTGATAGACATGCAAAGGAGAGAAAGTACAGTCGGCAAAGAAGTGTCTATCAAAGAATTTTTTTGACGGTTACTTGTTTATTATTTAAATCTAATTGACAGCTTTTTAAATATTAACAAAGCCTAAATATAAGGTTGATCACAAACGATTTGACAGCATATACCTCACAGTCAAATTGACAGCCGAGCGATATATTAGTGTTAGCCGCGGTTAGGCTCCGAGCATAAATCCAGGCACAAACAACAGATCCAGATTTATTAGCAACACTAATGTACTGGAATTATGGTGAGCATATGTGTTTACATACACACAGACACCTGATTGCCAAACTAGAGGTATATTTCTAGGACACATAGGATTACCTGTTTTATGATAATATTCGAAATTAAACTTTCGTGAGACATATTTTAAAACTGTTTAGACGACAACGGTTTCACTCACTTGAATTTTTAGTCACTATTACTCATACTAGGCTCGAGCCTGAGGAAGGACCCCCGAAGGGCCCGAACATGTCGCCAATAGCGACTAAAAATTCAAGTGAGTGAAACCGTTGTCGTCTAAACAGTTTATGAAAATATCTTAATTTTTGTTATTTCTAGCAGAAATACTACTATACACCGTGTTTTTTTGATTTCCGTTAATTTAAAGGGTGCATCCCTGAGCTTAAATCAAGTAACTTTCTCAAAGACACCGATGTTCTAATTAAGTCCATTTCGGAGATAATCCATAATTTATTTTTTTACTATAAGGCCTCTACAAGCGTGTACACTTGCCTTAGGGCCGGCTTACATATTGATTAGTGTTTAGAATGAGTTCATACATTTGCTACTAAACTTAAGTACAATCTCGGTCGATTGATGTACGAAATGACATTGATATGTCACAGATTTCAATTGTTTGGTTGAGTTAAATGTAATGCCCGTGTTACAACAACGCTATATGCTACATTTAATTACTTTTTAAACAAAAAAAAAAACAAAAAAGAAAACAAAAAAAAATTTTTTTTTTGAAAATTAACTATGCCATTTAGTTCTTATAAACGTACTTAACTATACCCCGAAGTTAACGGAATTCAATAAAAACACGGTGTATAAAAATGACGCCGTAAGCCCATAAGAGATTGCATATACTTAAAAAATTCAACCCATGCCGCTGTGGTCCGGATGGCCGAGTGGTCTAGACATCTAGGGAGTTTACTGGGTTCAATCCAAGCCCTGGGCACTGGAGGCCTTGGTCACTTTTTCTTTTGTAAAAAATGACATCTATTTCAGTTTATTATTGCTATTATTTTCTATATTATCATAAAAAGTCAATTAGTCTACGTCCTTAATCATTAGATTATTAGTGCGTAATTGGAGTGCCTATTTAACAAAATTAATAGTCAAAAGTACCTTTAATTACAGCAAATGTAATAATGAGCCTAATTTAAATACTAATTAGGCTTCAATAATTCGAATTAGGTATTAATTACGTTCGGTTCAACATTTTGATGAAGTATTTTTAAAGTGAGGCTGGCCTCCATATTGGGGCCTGTTTACACATTAAATATGCGAGTTCATACATTTGCCACTAAATGCAATTTGTAAATTTTCGGGTAGTTATAACATTTATTGGTTAACCGACCAATTACAAAACCGCGTGGATCAGTCACTGAACGACCTGACTTTAACCTACATTATTTGATCGTGTAATGTTTTCACCTACCCTCAACTGACGGAGCCATTTGAGGGTAGATTTTGTTTACTTTTATTTAAATACCTAAAGATATAGGCAAGTAGCAAATGTATGTGTGTGTGTAAGTAGTGCATGCGCTGTATATGTATATGTATGTATTCAAGCGAATAAAATCATTCATTCATTCATTCATTCTTTCATTCATTCATTATGAACTCGCAATAAACACTAATCAATGTGTATACAGGCCCCAATGTGAAGGTAAACCACTCTTATCCAGCAGCGACACTTACTCATATTGTCTTAAATTAAATATTACCTACTTAACAATTTCTTAAGTACTGTGAAAGCTCTCTTTTCCTAGGATAGTGGTGCCGTCATATAGCGGCCGTCTCCATACAAAATAATACGGCTAAATATGGGTGGAGTAGTATTTTGTAGGAGACGACCGCTATATGACGGCAGCTATCCTAGGAAACCAGGCCCCAATTTCACCACGGCTACAATTGTCAGTGACATATGTCGAGCGACAATTGTCAAGCGATAGGTGACATATTATTATTACAATTTTATAAAATATTTTCTATAGAAATACTTACAAACATGACAGGCATTTTGCTACAATTGTATGTATTACAATTATGTTGTGAAACAAGAATTATTTTATTCTAGTCGACATATTTGTAGAATTGTCGGTGAATCTTGACAGGAAATGAGTTATATGTCGGAATTTCGTGACAATTGTAGTGTTTCTTGTGACAATTGTCATAAACTTAGCAAGAGAAATATCTGTTTTTTCCGATATAATAAAGTTTTTTTAAATAATATGATGATGGTGGCAAACAGGAATACGGCCCGCCCGATGGTAAGCGGTAACCGTAGCCCATGGATGCCTGTGACGTCAGCAACAGTGATGTTTTACAATTGTCGCACCTGTCACCGTGGTGAAATTGGAGCCTGAGCTTTATAGTTTCTAGAGGTAATTGTTTTTTTCTTCAGTTACAGTACATGTAAAGTTCCATACAACTTGTATATGTATACATATTTAGTTCCACAGTAAGCTCAATAAAGTTTGTTCAACCCAATTCTATTATCCGGGTTTGAAAGTTAATTAAACTTTTTGTGTTAATTATCTTAAGACATTTAAATTAGTAGGCCATGTTTTAGTAAGGTAATTATATTCTGTTCTAACAGTATTTAATCTGCCGAAACTCTATATAATTTATACAGGAGGCTGATTCTAATTTATCAATTTGATATGGTTTTTTATTTTGATGCGACCTTGAGTCGTATCATCATCTCACGCGCAGCCCCCTGTTATTACTGCAATGTTCTGCCGCTAGAGTGCAGCATTAGCACCCATCGTAAACCATAGAGTAACTTATACATACTCTGCCTTAAACTGTTTTTTGACAAGTTTTCACAGACAATAAAATATGACATTGATGCGTCAAGGCTGTTTATTTACAAAGGGCCTATAGGGAAACACGAAAATCGAAACTTGGATAGCTGAGTTTCGATTTTCGCCTCTTTATCGCTCGAATATGCAAGAGTGATAGAGAGGTTAAACAACAAAATTTCGACTCTCTGCAGTAGACCCATATCAAAGCCGCATCAGGCAGCCTAGCCAAGGTGATAATCGCTCGAGCTTCGCCATCGAATCGCTTTGTGTCTCTCTATCACTCTGCCATATTAGTGTGACAGTGACAGTTGCGTTTCGTTCGCTACGTAGCGTTAGCGATTGGCATGTTGTCTACGGAGTCAGTTGTCCTTTCGAACGACACCTTCACTTCAGCGGCTCACACTGATTAGTGTAGCGGCGCGCACTCATCAAATCGTATCGAAATAAGATGAAAACCATATCTAATTAGTAAAGCAAAATAGGCACAGTTTGGTTGTTTTGCGTGGGTTGTTCTTTAAGTAATTATACGAGTAAAACGTTCATGTATAACATTATACGTGTTTAAAATTACACTCCAGTAAATTGTGCTGTTCATCTTGCTTGTGTTTTATTGTAATGTTAATTATTGTTGATGATGATCACAATAGGGGTATAACTGAGTATCTAGTTATACATAATTATATATTTATTATGAAACTCTTAATCTTTACTAAAGTACTTAAAGTAAGGCGAAATGATTCTGCGCCTTGTGTGAACTTCTCCTATAGGTAATAATTATAATATTAACGGCGTTATTATTTTTTATGTCTATATTCCCCCATGATGAGAATCTCGTGAAAGCCGAGAAGGACAAGTCCAGTAAATACCTAGACTTGGCTCACGAGATAACCGCCATGTGGGATGTTGATTCGACGATCATTGTCCCGATAGTCGTTTCAGTGAACGGTCTAATAGCGAAGAGTCTCGACCAACATTTTGAGAGACTCTCGCTAGGTGGTTGGATCAAGGGTCAGATGCAGAAGGCGGTGATCTTGGATACGGCGCGGATAGTCAGCCGGTTCCTTTAGTGACAGAGATAAAGTAGGTACCGAGTCAGTAGGCCAAGTATCTCGCGGCGAGATAGACTACCCGTTATTTCTATATTAATAAAAGAGGGACGGGTAGTCTATCTATCGCGCCAATCATGTGCTAGCCTGGCTGGTCAGTCAGTAGTCAGCATAAATCTTATGAAGCTGATTTAACTCTGCTCTTAATTCGGTTGCAATCAAGTAATAATGTTAAGCACAGCGCATTGGCGATTGGCTCGGACAATTGGTACAGTCGCGGACAGAAGGACACAAAAAGGTAGGTTTGATTCCCTAATCAAAAAAATATTACTTTGCTAATTCGCAAAATTATAGCATATGTAACTCCGTATAAGATGAATAAAGTCTAAGAAAAAAACCTGCCACGGAAATCAAGAAAAAGTCATTCTCGGATAGATGGCGCACACACGTTTGGTCTATGGTCGGCTAGATGGCGTTGACGACACCGTTTTATATACAATTTTAACACATAGGTATCAGTGAATGAACATGGGTCAAAATGATATAAAAATAATAAAATCATTTATCCATATATTTTTTTTTTCGATAGTTTTATACGTTTTCATTTTGAGTTGTAGTCGTGTGTCGATAGATGGCAGTAAATTTACTGTGACTACATAATTTACTATGACAGGACCCCTCTATACTATCTATTCTCTTTGATTATAGTAACGTGCTAGTCAATCAAGGGGCATAGGGGCAAAATAAATGAAAATTAGGGCAAAATAATTAATATGGATTTCCGCAAAGTAACGCCTCGTTCTATTTATTAAGTAATGCCTTATTTTTTTAATTATTACGAAATATAATGCAAGGTATACGTTAATACATCCTGTGTCAGGAATATTCTCCAACCAAGCATTTTTCTCGACGACTGTACCAATATCAAGAGAAACGGAGGTGTACAGTGAAGCTCGTTAGCAGTAAATATTTGTTTGTCTGTCAGTCCTGCCGTAATGAGAGAGAACGGGAACGGTGCGATGTACAATAAGTAGGTTTTTTATTCACCTACTGCCTGATTCGAACTTAAAGATACGTGAGTTACTAGATCTAGAAACGATATGGATTAGATGTGCCAGTGTCAAAAGTGACGTTTTTGTTTGATGAAACGTCACATTTGACACTGACATTATCTAATCCATATCGTTTCTAGATCTATTAACTGACGTATCTTAAATTCGAATGGGGCCGTTTATCTTTCACTAAGTAATCATCATCATCAATCATTAGATATTAGATATCAATTTAATCAAATTATAATTACGTAACATAAATAATTTATAAAACATAAATTTAATTGAACTATCTAATTAGAATAAGAAAAAAAAATTTGACATAATAAATTAGGTAGTAATTGACATCGGTAATATGTAATGTAAGGAATGGAATAAAGCTCTTTTTATTTATTTTATAAGTAATCATGGTCACCCTATGATTTTTGACTTATGCTGTATGCAATGCGAGAAGACTTCACATGGAGTAGAGGGTGACCAAATCGTTTGCAACTTTTTTTTTCTAAATTCTGTATGTTGTCTTGTTCTCTTGCTCCACTACCCCGAAATCACTCTGTACATATATTTCGGTGTAACTTTTATTGTTAAAATTGGTCCCGTTTTTAATAACCTACATTTCATTTGATAAGTTTACAGTAAATGTTACAATCAATTGTTATGCAGGGTAGGACAGAACCTATTTACTTACCTACTGTTCTAAAACAATTCTCAGAGTGTCCCAAAAAATTTCAGTACCAAATTCTTAACTAAATTTCCAACATCATATGCGGCCAAAACGTGATCTCAAACTAACATTTGTAACACTGCATAATGTTTAATTCTATTGGCTACGTGGCGTAGCACGTCTACGGTGCTGGCGTAGCTGGCTACGAATGTAAATAGGTTTCACATTTGTTTTTAAGCTTCTTGCTACGAATTAACATTTTAAACATAAAAAAAAAACATACAACCGAATTGATAACCTCCTCCTTTGGGATTCAGAAGTCGGTTAAAAAGAAGAAAGGAAAACGTTAATTCCTGAGTTTTAATCACGAAAAAAATCTTTTCGACTAATAAATATGTTTTTGGATATTATTTGATTTTGTTTTCGTATTAATCATAAACGTCCACAAACGATACAAGAAAGCTTTAACACATTCAGCGCCAAGAATCGGACTGTACACTGTTCGTAGCCACTACGCGCTCCATACGGCAAAGACGTGGCTACGCGCTACGAGCGTAAACCGTAGAACTTAGTGGCAATGAATGTGTTAAAATAAACGAGAAGTGGAAAAATCACTGTCACTTTTGGTCAAGAATTGACATCACTAGCCCATCGCACTGCCAACTGAGCTATCGAGACTTCACTCGATGACAGCGAATATTATTCAACCATATCACCAAAGAGAATTTGAAATAGAGGAATAATGACAAAATAAATTATTTAGTCAGTATATTTACTGCCATCTTTCGACACAAATGATTAACACTTTTAGAACGTCTTTTGACTTTGATCCTTATTTTTTCAAAAAACAAAAAGTATCGCCATCTTTTCGAGCGATTGCGCTATACCTTTGGCCTACTCTCGAGCAGATCGCGATACTTTTAGTCATTTAACAAATTTAACACATATCAGTGAAAAAATAAGGATCAAAGTCAAATGGCGTTCTAAAAGTGTTATTCATTTGTGTCGTAAGATGGCAGTAAATGTACTGACTACATAATTTACTTTGACAATATTCCGCTAGTCTAAATTCTCTTTGATATCACTCATATGTGCCTTAGGGAGGCGCCTAGCGACATCTACTGTAAGAGCATTAAACTTGTTAAACGGCTACCCGGAGTTTCAAGTCATATCGCATCGTTACTGGTGAATTACAAATATGATTTGATTAACCGTTACAAATTGTTAAATTAGAATAGTAATTTTTGTGTTTTTACTCCAAAATACAAAAAAAGCGGTGGTGGCCGAGTGGATCTGACGTCTGACTTTCAATTCAGAGGTCGCGGGTTCAAATCCTGACTCGTACCAATGAGTTTTTTAGAACTTATGTACGGATCATTTCATATTTACCACTAGCTTTTCGGTGAAGGAAAACATCGTGAGGAAACCTGCTTACATCCGCGAAGAAATTCAAAGGTGTATGTGAAGTTCTCAACCCGCATTTGGCCAGCATGGGGACTATAGACTAATCCCTCTCGTGTTTCAGAGGAGGCCTGTGCCCAGCAGTGGGACGTATATAGGCTAAATTATTAAATTATATTAAACTCCAAAATACATACTTCCTTTAAACACAGTAATCTTTTAAATGTTTAATTACCTACTCCTCTTAAATTGTTAGACAACTTATCCCGCGGCGTCAAAATATCCGAAATGAACCCCAAAACAATAACAAGGGGCCTCCTGACAGCCTTGTCAGTCGTACGCCAATCTAAGGTGCCAAAACTGTGGTGAGGATAGACACTTCACTGTTTATTAATAAAATATAACTGTTCATCTGTAATAAATAGTGAATTAACAGATAATAACTGTTATTTATACATAATTGCGAGCTCACACTATCTCTCTCTCTCTCTCTCTCTCTCTCTCTCTCTCTCTCTCTGTTCAGTACAAAATGAACCCCAAAACAATAAAGAGCCTCCTGACAGCTTTCGTTTCTTCCCTTTTGACACTGACATATCCGATCCATATCGTATCTTTAGCAACAGACAGACAGTATTTAGACAGAGGAGAATGGAAGAGAAAAACATGTTGTGCCGACCCCACATAACATGGGATAAGGGGCCCGATTCGGATTTTGATATAGACATCTATTAAACATCTTTTAGACATCACCAAGATACGATAACGATACGTTTAAGATCTAACCTGTCAAATTTGACATTTGCGCGATTCTGGAGATACTGTTGAACGATTTCCACAGGATATGACTTAGAGATCCAATTCACATCTAATAGATATCTTACTCTATCTAACGTAAAAGTGACATTGGTTGCCCGAATTGCGCTGCAAAAGAGAACTAGTTGATATCTAAACTATAACGTATCTAGAATGGATCTAGTACGTGTCGTCTCTTGTGAATATCTTGAAGTTCGAATACGACAGTCTAAGTACGTTAAATAATTTTTTAAGAAAAATCAATACAATTATTTTATTCTATAAAGCTAATTAAAAATTTTTTCGACATTGTTCTTTGGATTGTGTGACCTACTTATTGCAATTCTGAAAGTCCTTTGTATTTATTTTATGATAAATTTAAAGAAGAAGAAAAGATCGTATCCTTAGCAAATTTTTGACGTATCTTAAACTGAGGTTTCGTCTATAAGCAGTTTATAACAAAATCTGTACCCCTCGTGTATATTTCATTCGATAGCGTGACGTGGCGTACCCGTTTGCGTTATGTCCCATTTTGTATGGGATTTTAAACAACGCGCCAAGCGCAAACTCGAGCGCGCGAAACTCAAAATCCCGAAAGAAGGGGCCCACTGATTAACAGTACGCCGGACGGTATCGGCCTGTTAGTTAGAACAACATTTTGACAGTTCCGAACAACTGACAGGCCGATATCGTCCGGCGGACTGTTAATCAGTGGGCACCTTTACACATACCACAATTGATTCAGCTGTTTTCTTGAGCCTGCGTCTGTTATGACGGCGGTTGACGGTGACAGATAATTTTAACGCTCCGTAATACAACTGACGTCTGTTAGCGGTGACAAGTGAAATGGAACACGTCAGCTATTTCATATTAAATGTGGACGTGTAACAGGTTTATATGTTTTGATCACACTAGCTCGAAAAATACCTTATTTCATGCAGGTGTACTGAAGGACAAAGGCCTATATTGTTCCCACGGGAGTTATGGATTGTAAAAAAAAGCTATAACTCCCTAGGGAGATATAGCTTTTTTTTATTGTGTCACTAATTCATACGAACCATGTAGGTTATAAGTAAAACACTTTGTTTAAAGTCAACGTATAAAGGAGTTTTACTTTTAAAATACTGACGTTTATTATTTAATATTTTTGTTTATGATTAAAAATATTTAATTTGATTAATTTAATAGCCGTTTAAAATATTTTTACACAATTTTCAATTGTGGCTGAATTTCGATGGGTCTGTGCCTTCGATGCCTACACTACCAAAAAATTTCAATATGGCGGGCGAATGTTTGAAATGTCACCGTATTTGAATGATTTCGCTTAAAATTTAGTTTTTTCTTCGCAAGTGTGATGAAAAACATTGTGTGTAACTCCGGGGGTAATGTTACTCGAGTCTTTAATTCACTCCAACCTACTGCTGTCGTGAATATAATAGACTCTCTTACAATATTCCACTTACCCCCCATGTTGCACAATGTACTATTTTTGTCTATACACATAATATATCATACCTTCTGCGATGCTTTCAAAAACCGCAAACTATTTTGTTACAACATATTTCGTATCTGTGAAAATGTTATTATTGTGTATTAAGCGGCCCACAGATTACCAGTTCGCCGGACGATATCAGCCTGTCAGTTGATTGGAGCTGTCAAATTTTGCGTTTAACTGACAGGCCAATATCGTCCGGCGGACTGGTAAGCAGTGGGCACCTTTAAGATTTGTCTCGCCCTAACAGGGTTCATGCTGTACTCTATAATGTTATTATTAAATGTAAATACTTTGTAATACCATGGCTGGCATTGAATAAATGGTATGATATGATATAAAATGATATGATCAATTTAAAAATGACATTCAAACATTTTCTCTCTCTAAAAACAAAGGAATTAGATTTGACCCTATTTTTAGTATTGGTCAAAATGTCGTAATGTTCTAAATGAAATGTCAATTGCAAACATTCAATAAAAACCGGACAAGTGCGAGTCGGGCTCGCCCACCGAGGGTTCCGTACTGTTTAGTAGCGGCAACAGAAATACATCATCTGTGAAAATTTCAACTGTGTATTTAGCTTTGATCTTACCCAGATCCGCTGTGTTGTGTATTTTGCTCGATTTCTTTATAAATTTATTTATTGGCGTAATAAAAAACCCTATGAAAACAACGAGAATCCTTATGAACACATAAAATCCCACATTTCAGTAATTAAACAGCGAATATTTTTAATTAACCAACCCACGTCAATCCCTCGTCAAAATGGAGTCGGTTATGACAGATATTACGCCGCTGTGACAGCCCGCTTTACGACTTGACAGAGATGAGGATTGGGGTAAAAAGAGAGGCAAGATAATTTTTTGAAGGCATCGCTTGTGTTGAAAATGTGCCTCGTAGTAGATTGGGATTATGGTGTACCTTTTCGTAAATAAATAAATTGCTCATAATGGTTATGATGAAATGAATCAACAAACAGTGAATTATAAAATATTTTTTTTCTTTATCCCACATGGTGTTTGCGGAATCACGAAGGCGAGAAATAACCGCAAAAAGAACCGCATCGCATTTCAATTAACTTCGGGCGCTGGACTTAATTAAACAGAATTAATTAAATCTGATATTCCACGGTGCGATTTCTGAGGAATATTGAATTTATTTGTGGATAGTTTCTGCTATTTTGTGTAATGATTGTTGACAGTACTTATTTTGCAGCTGTTTGTGATGTTCGTCTAGCTGGTTTTGTAATATGTAGGATACTGGTAGGGGTATGATGGGTTCGGGTCCATGCGGTGTTTCTGAACCTTTCCTGGCCAGTTCATCCTCTGCGTTTTCTCTTGATCCACTGTGCCCCTTTATCCATTGTAGGTACTTTGTTGCCTTCATTCCTCACTTCAGTGAGTCCTCGATGACATTCAAGTACCTATGAGCTCCGATGCAAGTTTATTTATACCTAGTGCTTGTAGTACAGATTTTGACAGTATTAGTATATTTTCTTGTTTTACTTGTCGTCTTTTTATCGCATTGCAAAATTCTAATATTATTTACCTAACAGCCAGTATTCATAAATGCACGAAATTAATCATATCTTAAAACAATTAACCCATTACCAAGCTTCCTTTAAAAACATTCAAAACAGCACCCAACAAAGGATCCCGAACAAACGATTTATCCAACTTTTTCAAAACACAAAGAAAAATCTTGAGATATAGTTTTCAGACAATTTCACAACATTTTATTTTACCCTGGGCAATTTTCCAAATGCAAATACGGTTTAAAATAAAAACTCCAAAACCGTCCAAAAGAATTCTAACTTTAACATCCAAAGGATAAAGTATATTTTACTTTGGGTTAAACATGTCTGTTTTGAATGTACGTACACTATATTTCATTCGGAAAGGAGAACTCGACAAAAGTTAAATTTTGTCGAATTTCGAATGTTTCGAAGTTGTCGAATATCGAAAAGTGGAGTTTTAAGATTTATGCGGCAAGTTTGGGGGAAATATGGCCTGAATTACCGGTACCTTGAATTCGATAAGAGCGCTTGCAAACAGGGCGTCGAGATGTGACGTTTGGAATAAATAATTTGTTATTTTCATGTCTCGTTACCGTTCTGACATATGAAATTCAAATTTAAAAGGATCGGCCACACCCCTGGTGACGATACGGAATCGCAGTGACGTGCCGTAAACGTCACGATCGCATGCCCTCCAAGTAAAGTCGTGACGTTTAGTTTGAGTTTGAGCAGCGATGTCGAGGACATGCGATGAAATCGTGACGCTTACGGCACGTCACTGCGATTCCGTAACGTGACCGTTTTTTTGAGCAGCGGTGTGGCCGATCCTTAATGAACGTTGGTTACATTTGGTACAAACTATAAATCTTAGTCACCGACTAGAAGAATGAAGTAATGAAATGAAAGAACTAATGCTTAAAATTATCTCAAGGTTTCCTACTGCTTTCACTTATTTTAATTAAAAAAATTGTCCTTTTTCACTCATTTTAAATATCTTGAAGCTAAGCATCATTCTTTTCGACCTTCAATAAAGTAAGATACTTACTTAAAAATCTTTATAAAGTAACACATGAAAGTCACGTGCGTACAATAAAAGCCTGCGACATGTGTTAGGCACTTTATTTTGATAAAACACTTTATTTGATAAAGTTACAGGCGTGACTATTGGGTATACGGTCAAACCCAAGGGCGTAGTAAAAGAAAATTTACTTATAGGTCTGGTGGTGACTTACCTACCTTACATGATTGACTTATAAACATATTTATATTACCTATATTAAAACGCACTAAAAAAATGTATTAAGGAGAAATTAAAGTATTTAAAAAAGTTTAAAATTTATGGTAATAGATCAGATTTAATTTCCTTCAATGTACAATGGGACCGGGTTAAGAAACTGGAACATGACTGTTTTAACGCATATGTTCACCGTATGGAGAGTAACATTGCAAAGGACCCCAAGCAATTTTGGGCCTACTTAAAGTCACGTTCCAACTCACGCGGTATGCCTAGCTGTTTGAATTATTGTGATCGAGTGGTCAACACGGCTGTTGACATATGTGAAGCATTTTCCCAATATTTTCGTACTACATTCTCGACATCAAATTCCGATCCAATAACACCCGACGACTCCATGTATGATTCTGTTGCCCATATATCTAGCGTTGAAGTCAACTCTGACCTGCTCATCAAACTGCTGTTGAAACTCGATCCATCTAAATCAGCTGGACCAGACGATCTGCCAGCCCAGTTTCTGATAAATTGTGCGAAAACTATCGTTGTGCCCGTAGCTTTATTATTCAAACGCTCTTTCACTGAATGTAAGGTTCCAGCACTATGGAAATCCGCCTTTATCACTCCGGTCCACAAAAAAGGCCCTAAAACAGACGTAACCAATTACAGGCCGATTTCCAAATTGTGCATCATTTCCAAAGTACTTGAAAAGCTAGTTTACAGTCAAGTCTACGGAGCAATCAGAAATTGCTTCAATCCAAATCAGCATGGTTTTCTTCAACGCAGATCTACGGTCTCTAATCTGATATTGCTTAATAACTACGTCACAAGTGAAATGGTCAAAGGAGCCCAAATAGATGTTATCTATACTGATTACAGCAAGGCGTTCGATAGAATTGATCATAAATTGTTAATTCTAAAGCTGCATAAAATGGGCATTCATGGTGACTTGCTGCGATGGTTTTCATCATATATTGACAATAGATCACAGGCTGTTGTCGTTAACAATTATATATCAGGCTGGGTGACCGTTCCAAGTGGTGTCCCTCAAGGATCGTTACTGGGACCTCTCCTCTTTAATGTATTTGTTAACGACATCTGTGATTGCTTTAGATTTTCTAATTTACTCTGTTTCGCAGATGATATGAAAATCTATGCTAAAGTAAAATCTGCTCATGATTCTGTCCTTATGCAAGAGGACCTTTCGCGCCTAGCTTCCTACTGCCAGTTAAACCGATTGGAACTTAACCCATCCAAATGCTTTACATTAACCTTCTCTAGACAGCGATGCATAATTCCAACTACATACATGATTGAAGGTCAACAGCTGCAAAGAGTCCAGTTAATGAGAAATCTGGGAATTATTCATGACTCTAAATTATTATTTGACTCCCACATTAATGCTGTCATATCTAATGCCTCCAAAACACTAGGGTTTATCATGCGTAGCTCCCAACACTTCATTGAAGCTAAAACTATTAAAATTCTTTACTGTACATATGTTAGGAGTAAACTTGAGTATGCATCACAAATTTGGAATCCCCGATATCATACTTATATTGATAGACTAGAACGCATCCAGAAGAAATTTATCAAGTTCCTCTGCATTAAACTTAAATATCCTTATGCATCCTCCAACTATGTCAATATTTGTAGGAAGCATCATCTCATTCCGTTGCATACACGCCGTGAAATCTCAGACATAGTTTACATTCTCAATATTATAAACGGAAATATTGATTGCCCTGAGTTGTTGGCTGAGCTCTCTTTCAGTATTCCATCCAAATCTACAAGAAATTTTCGACCCCTTGCTGTTCCAAATGCTTCGCGTAACTACAGACAGAACAGTTTTTTGATACGTGCTAGTAAATGTCTAAATAAACTCACGAAGGAGCATGACATCGATATTTTCAACAGCAACATCCAAACTGTGCGGCGTATCCTGACAGAGGAGTTCTTTAAATGAGCATGGCTTAGTGGAATGTGAAATTTCATTGTGCTGTGTTTTTTCTTTATTTCTTTTGAATCTTCTTTAGTAATGCGAATTCAAAATTAGTTACTCTGCCTTTGGCGTTGAAATGAATGTATAGTGCAATAGTGCTAACCACCAATTGTTTTTGTTAATCTGTATTTCTTTTGAATCTTCTTTAGTAATACGAATTCAAAATTTGCTACTCTGCCTTTGGCGTTGAAATGTATGTGTAGTGCAATAGTGCTAACCACCAATTGTTTTTGTTAATCTGTATTTACTGGTGAGAACCTGTAATTGGCTTCTTGTATCACATTTATAAAACCTATTAACATGTTAACAGCTGTTGGATCTCCGAATAGTAATAAATAAATAAATAAATAAATTAATATAGCCTATTTGTTCTTAAAAAAAATCACATTTAGTTACACGTATTTATATTTTTACAGCTAAAATAGTAATAGGTAGAAGGTACATTTCATCATAGTTAGAATCAATTATTTCTAAAACAATTTAATTTCAAATATTCTTAATGTGAATACTAATTTTATAAAATAATAGTTTAACTAATTTTTGAAAAAAAAAACAATAAGTATATTTGATTAATAATAGTCAAAATAATATTTAAATAATTTGGAACCTGAAAGAGTATGGAGAACCCTTTTTGAAAACGTTTTTCCAATGATAATAATATATAGGTAATTTATATTATAATTTGCTAGCAGTTTCTACCTATATTTTTTTTATATCTATAGTATAAAAGTCGGAGCGATGTGTTGGAATGTAGGTATAAGTAACATAATCTATTATTGTAGTAGGTACATATAAGGAGAGGCATGTAATATGACTCTCCTCCATATTAGGTTAGGAATGTAGTCCATATACGATGACTCTCCTCTATATAAGGAATGGTATTTAGGTCAAGCTACTGGACACCTTCCACGTGTAAGCCTCCCCACCTAAATTCCCAAGTTTATATATACTAGGTTTTTTTTTTTTTTTCATAATTTTAGGAGCTTAGTCGCTGAGCGATTATGGCGCTCCATACGTTCGCAAAAATACAGTAGCATATAGCACTAGGTTTTAATGAATAAATTACAGTATTTACTCGGCACTCCTGTGTTTAACTATTGTCCTGGGTCCCATCCTTACAGTGTATTCGTGAGGTCTAAGTGCATCAGCTCACAGAGACACTAACAATACCTACATAATTATTTATACGAAGGTACGTATAGGTATATTATATATTATCTTTTAAGGGGCCCACAGATTACCAGTTCGCTGGACTGTTTCAGCCTGGTAGTTCGCAAATGTGACAGTTCCGAACAACTGACAGGCTGATATCGTCCGGCGAACTGGTAATCTGTCGGCCCCTTTATACAAGTGACACAAACATAACGAAATGACTCATGTGAATCCTTATATCTCCTTGCTGAACGAAAATAAATCAAAACCATTTATTATGCAACCTTTTTGCCGAGTGATGGTGCAAATAACTCACGCATGTAAATAAAATAGGCGTTGTCTGCCTCGGAATACAGCAAAAGGATACAGATTAGATACATATTGGATTTGCCATGCCACAAAATGCCAATCGGCGTACAGAGATATCTATTTCTTTCTGCTACATTATTTTGTATTACTTTATCTCAACGGTGGAACTGCTCACTAAGCACCATACAGGGCTGACTGAGATGCAGGATCAGTATCGCCGTTATACGCGCCACCAGCATATGCATCCGCCACCGCTTTAACGACTCGGCCACGACTTTGAGCGACTTGCGCAGCGATAACCATAGGATGGAGCGAGACACAGCGATCGGACCTTTCATTCCCACCTATGGTTGTCGCTGCCACCGTCACCAGTCGCGTAATGTCTTGGCCGAGCCGTAAGTCTACTGCCAGGTGGCTTGGTCTCAACGACGGTGCCGCCCTTCCACACATCGATTGAAACCCCTTCTCTACCCTAAATTTTTCAATGTATATTTATTTAATTATTAATAAAGTTGTATGTATTTCGGTTTTGTATTACTTTACTCGCACCCTTTATCCATGGTTTTAATAACAATTAATGTAACACTTACTAAACTTGTTCCCCGACTGCGTATTTCTTTCCCAACTCAGAAAAGCGTGACAAAACATAATACTTCTCACTTATATTGCGAAACTTATAGCAATTAGTAAATTACCTCTCAACGTACTCTCTACTTTATATTCAATTACATAGAGCTCATTTTATCTCAAGCACCCGGAATTCGGCTTAAGCAGTTACTGAGGAGTTTAGGAACAAGTTATAATGCACTTAAGTTACTATTTGTTTTATTGTGAGTTACGCAAGTTACGTTTGTACGTAACTTTGGATGGAGCGTTTCGTACAATTTCGCTGTTTAGTTATGTGTTTTATTAAGGTGACATTTGTGTTACCAGTAACAATTAGTTTTAATTAAACTAAAATTACACCTTGATTAAACACTTATTGCGAGTTCATACATTTGCTAGTTAACGAAAATGGCAATATAATATTATGAACTAACACTTCACATTGGTTTTATGATAGAGGAAAATACGACCTGCGGCGCGATTCGGGAAATGAATTAGAGATTAACTAGATACGATATAGTAAAGATATCTTTAGTATTTCATATCTAGTGAATTTCTAATTCATTTCCCGAATCGCGGCGCCAGCTGCCATAAGGTACCTTTTGCCGTGGAACGTCACATATCTTTACTATATCGTATCTAGTTAATCTGTAATTCATTTCCCGAATCGAGCCGCAGGTTCGGAACCTTGAAATATAGAGTGCTTGTTTCCTTTTATGTACCGTCAGCATCATACTAACGGGTCAGACTACGCGTCAAAAGTATTTTCACCACACCAACTGGTAAAGGCTCTTCTTGATTGTTCAAAAACTGATAGAGCAAAGTTACATTTTATTCACATGTGAGGCAATGTAATCAAATGCAAATTTTGAGTTGTTTTCTTATGTTTGCTGTAGATTTTACTTTTAAATGATGATTTTGAATGAAAAATATTTAATAACATTCATTTTGAATCGATTTGCTTTGATTTTGTTTGATATATATTTTACAGTTAGTATTTTCCTTGAGTTGGCGTGGTGAAAAATTTTGTGTTTCACTCGAGGGGCCCTATTCGGATTTTGAAATAGACATCTATTAGACATCTTTTAGACATCACCAAGATACGATAACGTATGTTTAAGATCTAACCTGTCAAATTTGACATTTGCGCGATTCTGAAGATACTGTTGAACGATTTCCACAGGATATGACTTAGAGATCCAATTCAAATCTAATTGATATCTTACTCTATCTAACGTAAAGTGACATTGGTTGCCCGAATTGCCCTGCAAAAGAGAACTAGTTGATATCTAAACTATAACGTATCTAGAATGGATCTAGTACGTAAGGTCCCTTGTAGTTCTAGAATATCTTGAAGTTCGAATACGGCAGGAGGGCAAAGTTTGTAAAACAGTATAGAATATGCTACCTAATATCCCCTTCGATATATACTACGAGTGTAAAATTAGGGTCCACAAATTAGGCTGGGCTATAATTAAAAGCGCCTTAATGTCGGCAATAACGAATGTAGTGTGGTTCGTAACATACATTATATGTTTATTTACATGCACGGGAGCTTTTAGGTCAGGTTTTTAGGTTAGGGTATCCTATACAGCGTGTATTTTTAATACGACCCCATACTTTAGAGATAGTAAATGCCATAATTTTAAACAAACTTTCTAAAAATACCTAAATCACTGTAAGTGTGCTTATAATACTTGAAGAGTCCCCATAAGTCCCATTACCGATATATTCAGTAGTACCTAACATACATAAAAAGCTCTTTGAAGTGTGTTGAAAACAGTATCAGTACAATTTAGATCATGAAAATATATTATATCGTTACAAATTCTAGAATTAATGACATTATTGTTTATCAAAGGTGAAAAGTTACTTAATATTAAAGCAACATGGACATAAGGACTCAATGAGTCCGAATTACTTCGAAGCCCATGACATGAGCTTCGAAGTAATTCGGAAACGTAAAATACAGTACTTAAGCATTTAAAAATTATAAAGATCGTAGATATTGGGTTTTTAAAATATTAATAAATTTATTTATTGATTAGACTTCATTAGACAATGTATTTATTAAGCAACGCTTTTTTAACTATTTATTCGTTTTTATTCTAAAAATATCAAATATTTTCCTTAGGTACCTTTTTTCGTGAAGAATGTTGAGATGGTATGTTAAAGATAAGATAAAAAGATAAAAAATAGTTTATTCAAGTAGGCATATTACAATGCGCTTATGAACGTCAAATAAACCTTTACCGGCTCCAACCGTACACCTCTGCCCCAAAAAGATTTAAATCCCCCCTCAATTGGAGGAGGGTATCCCAATATGGGACCGGCAACAAACTCACTGTTGAGAAGCATATTCTGAATTCTGAAAACTCCGTTTCTTAAAATTTCACTTAAGAAACTGAGTTTTCAGAATTCAGAATATACTTCTGCCCAAATGTACCTACCCTTTTCTTCCATATACGGTCCCCATTCTAGAAATAAACTAACTTACTTCCTCTAGTATTTAATTGTCTAGTATTAAATAGCGCATTTCCGAATGTCGTCAAGATTGTGGAATATTGAGCATCTATTCTCTCCAGTTAATGAAAGGCTATAGCAGATTGTCTAATTATTGCGCAGGGTTGAAATTTAACTGATATTATATCAACATCGAATTATATTTCCGAATGTTGTTAAGAGCGTCGAATATTGAGCATCTATTCTCTCCAGTTCATGAAAGGCAGCAGATTGTCGAATTATTGTCAAGGGTTGGAATTTAATTGATATTATATCAACACCGAATTATAGTTCCGAATGTTGTTAAGAGCGTTGAATATTGAGCATCTATTCTCTCAAGTTAATGAAAGGCTATAACAGTTTGTCTAATTACTGGTAAGGGTTGAAACTTCCGATATAGGCAGTGTTAAGTGTTTAGAGACAAATTGATAATACGGACTGTTAACCTTTCATAAGACTCAAAATTGTTAAAGGCTGCATTTTCAAAAGTATTTGCCATCCCGGTACCTACATTTTTGAAGTGAAAACTTCTTTAGCGGCGCTGAGCAGTTTTTGTTATGGGGAAAAAAATGTTAAACTCGTAACGTGTCACGTGACCGTAAGACGTAAGATGTGACGTCACGTGTGATGAACACTGTTACAATTAGTTTTTCTTTATTGATTTAAATGCCATCTAGTGAGTTTCCTTCAAACTGGTACTAATATAACTGTAGTACTCACAGTGATGTGCTTAGGGGTTTCAAGTAATGCGACGAAATAACGCTAGATGGCGTTAACCTCAATTATTCATAGTGCTGCAGACATTCATTGAGTTTTCACTTCTGCCGGCACTCCCGGAGTGCAACCCGTTGTTTTTTTTTTCCGTTTGTCGATGTACGGTTGTCGTATTGGCTAGGCCGCCAAATGTCAAATGTAAGTAGGTCGACTCGCGCTTGACCGTTTCCTAATACACACTGTAAAACCGTCGGTACATAATGTGAAGAACAAGTTCCTCTTAAACTCGAGACGCCACAAAATACAACATAAACATACTACAGACGCAGTATGGATATTGCTAATGTTGGTACACTGCAATAATATGTTACTCTTCGAAGGCCGCAAAAATATGTGACACGCTCTTATAGCTCTACGAATAAGATCGTGTCAGATATTTTTGCGGCCTTCGTTGTGTAACATATTATTGCAGATGACTGTACAGTCAACATCAAAAGTAACGTGGGGTTTGCGCTACGCCAACGAAACGATTTCTATTTCTCTATCACTTTTACAATACTAGTGCGATGGAGAGTCAGATAGCGTTTCGTTGTCGTAGCGCAAGTGATTGGCATCTTGGCTAGGCACCACGTATCAGACTATGCGTCAAAAGTATCTAACATTCTTGAATAGAATTCCAAAAAAAATCTCTTTATGTACAACTATTAGGATGTGACAAATACTTTTGAAGGCAAACTACAGTGATCATTATTTGAAAACTGTGGCAATTTCTCCTTTGTTTATTTTTTGTTTTGTATTATTTTCTCTTCTATGTTTGTGCTTACGAATATTTTTTTTTCTACGTCTTAGTATATATTATATATATTTTTTTAATTTATTTAATAACACAAAGCATATACATATAATACATTTAATAAAATATGACAGCGAACAAAGCCCCCTAGGGCTTAACTGCCGCTTTATATGTTATCCTATGTCCTTAAGCTCCTAATATCCATATCGATACCTCCTAACAGCCGTATTCGAACAATGAGATACGTCAAATACTAGGTATTGAAACGATATGGATTGGATCAATGGTCAAACAAGTGTCAAAAGTGACGTTTTTGTTTGAAGAAACGTCAATTCTGACACTTGTTTGACACTGACATATCCAATCCATATCGATTCAATATCTAGTATTTGACGTATCTCATTGTTCGAATACGGCTGTAAGTCTAATGAGGCAAGTGATAAATCAGGACTTTGCAGGAGATCGGTTCAAAGGTAACGGAACGTAACTACCTTTTTTGTTAATGTAGTTCCATAAAATTTTGGATTTGTTCTGGGGAAACATCTTAGATTATGTCGGCATTAACGGAAGTCAAAAATTTATGGCAATTTATGATGTATTTATTTATGACATTTTGCTGCGGACTTCAGACGCCCGGCAGCACTGTGGTAAACACATTGAGAAATAGATGATGGTTGTCAATGTGCTTACCTACCGCGGTTGCTGTAATGTTTTAAAATTAATGTTATGTGTTTAATGTTTGTGTTTGTTTAATGTTAATACTTATTATTTAACTTATGGGTCACAGATACTTGAAATAAATGGATTTTAAATTTTTATTTATAAGTATATAAACTCCAGTTTAAGCGTATTTAAGCGGAACCAACAATCACTTGATCCAGGATACCTCAAAATTGAACAAAATATAGTATAATCTACTTCACCTACTGTTCCATCTTATACTGTGATGTAACTTAATCGCCCGATGTTATTGCTCGCTCACCAACTCGCTGTTTTGCTTACTGCTCCGATATTGCAGTATTTAATTAAGTCTTCCGTCCCGCTCGCACTTATAATGACTTCCGAGAAAGCAGGGTGAGACCTGGGTAAATGGAAACTAAAACGGTAATTTGGGGTCAAGAATGTTCCGCCGGACAATGTCGTAGGTTTTTTTGTTTTTATTTAGTGATGTCCACCACACAGCTGTGAATCACTCTTTGAAACCTGTATGTGCGAGTTTAGACTGGATTCTTTCCGAGAATAGGGGATATTACTGCAATGTTCTGCCGCCAGAGTGCAGCACTACCGACTCAGTAAATTCATAGAATAACTTATACATACTGTGCCTTAAACTGTTTTTTGACAAGTTTTCACAGACAATAAAATATGACATTGATGCTTCAAGGCGGTTTGTTAACAAGGGCCTACCGCTAAACGCGAAAATCGAAATTTAGTTATCTGCCTCTTTATCGCTCGAATATGCAAGAGTGATGGAGAGATTAGATAACGAAATTTCGATTTTCTTGTTTCGCGGTAGGCCATGTGATTGACGTGACGTGTGATGTGTCAATGTGGTTTGTTTACTGTATGTGCCACAAAGGTGCCACCTACGCAGAGCTTTGCCTAATATTCCCTATTGTGAATTTGAAGTCCATCTACAGGTTCAAATTTTAATCACCAGCCATACTATTCTGCGTATAGTGGCTTTATAGGTCATACTGAACAACTTTTATTATGGGGCCAATGCCGAAAGCGCGAAAAAAAATTGTCCGTCCCATGTAAATCAGTGGCATTCACATCAGCCGGAATGTAACTATGAAACTTCCAAAAATTTTTTTCACGATTTCGGCATTTACCTAATAATTGTGACTTGTAATACGTATTAATATTATAAATAAATGAGTATGAGTCAGAGTAAATTAATTTATTGGTAAAGAAAAAAAATGAAGTACAAATAGCGCACTTTAATGCCATTAAGCCATTATCATAGAGTGTATACGTTGGATATTCTTTAAAAATATTGAGATAAAAAGTATTACAAGGTCTCGTTTACCTAGGTTCCACATTATTAAATTTGTGTGTGCAAAGTTGTAAAGTTCCTCAAGTCGTAAGAACGGGCGCCAGAAATTTGAACACTTGGAGTATGCTCATGCTTAAGTTGGTCAGTTCGTTAGGTGTTTCAGTTCATCATCATCATCACCCCGCTTATCTAAGATGGATTTTGATCCTGGATGCGATCGATTAGCATCAAGTTTTGTTTTGGGATCTAACTTGAGGGGGCGAGTTACCGTTTTTTTCTTGGCGATGTATCTTACAAGATACATAATTTAACACCCTCTTCTTTTTGTATTTTTTTCTAAGGGCATTTTTTTCTCTACTTATAAGGCGCAATCGAGGCTTTAACTCACGATTTTTTTAAAGGATCAAGAAAAGGGTTAAAATAAAATTGCATGCCGTTTTAGTAGGCAGACATCCGGTTTTTTTAGCTCAGTATTTAGTCTATCGCTTTCACCCAACAACCTAGTTCATTTTAGATTCCATCAACTCTCAACAGTCCTTACACCGTAGCGGGTGCTGCCTCTGCGTGCGTCCCATGACACGGACAAGGGCAGCATCCGCTCGGAGTACATATAGATTAGATTAGATTAGATTAGATTAGATTTCTTTATTTCAAGATGAAAATTACACTATAAATTTGCTACATTCGTCAAAATTATGTTTATCTTCTCATCATGATCGTCAAAAATTACATTATATATTTAAAAATAAAAAATATTAAGATTAATAAAATTATGTCTCCCAATAAGGATCGTCATGTACAAAGAAAAACATGTCAAACAATTGAATATAAACCAAGTTAACATTAAAGTCGATGTCAACATAAATAATTTGTAACTGTCATTAAAATGTCGAATTTAAACATAAAAATATCACAAAAGAACAAAATGTCATGTTTAAAATACAAATCTACAATTTAATAATAAATAAAATTACATATGTTGTTACAAATTCAATTCCATGTACTCATTTACAGAGTACAGAGGGTTATCCAACAAAAGGTTTCTCAATTTGCGCTTAAATGTTTCGTCACACGGCTCATTTCTCAGAGCGGCAGGTAGGTGCTCGTAGTAAGTAGGGCCGATTACTCGTGGGTTCTTTCTTGAAAGTGCCATGCGACGGGGAACTGTTCTCAGACGCCCTGCAGCTCGAAGCAGTTTGCCCGGAAAGTTAATGCGTGCAAATTGGGATATATTCTGTCTTACATATATCAGTACATCGAACAGGTACTGTGAGTAGTGCGTCATTATACGTTGAGAACCAAAAAGCTCTTTACAAGGGTGCCTGTTAAGGTACTTGGGACGCGACAATCAAACACCAGTTTCTGATCAAGACTGAAGTTCATTTATTGTACGCTTACCCACAACATGCATAAATATAAAGTACCTACAATCTCCTCTTTTCAAAAAAAAAAAAACAAAAAAAAATGACACTTTCAAATTAAATACATTTAACTGACTAAATATGACGTTCGTACGTGTAATACCTAAACTGAGTGTAAGTACAAAAAAAAACTGAGTGTACAATTTAATAAATAAATGCTGACTGGTAAATTTAAAATTATTAACAAAACTTATGCTTATTGTACTATTTTAAAACATCAAAATGCGCATGCAAATGATTTTCCTTACTAAACATAGGTATTTATAGTAACAGTATTAAAATGACAAACCATATTTTATTCCAGATAAAATGTTGATTCGTGAGACAATGTGCTTAATCCAGACACTTAACATCATTATTAAGTAGGTATATAACATTTAAAAAAAATATATTTCATTACATTATCATGAAAATTATTAAAATAACTTATAACAAAATACACATTTTATTTAGCAGCAAAAACAAGACCAACTTGAAGTGCATGTACAGGCATTACATTATTATAGATATAACATTGATCATTATAGAACTTATTATAGGTATACAGTATGTTAAAATACATTACCATTCCAAACTGTTTACCAGCCCCACGAACCCCACCGATCAGGAACGATCACCTCCCTGCCGGAGCGAGTAACATAGTTATTACTATTATTATTGGTGGGAGCAGACAGTATACTGGATGGACCGGGGTGCGCGACCGTGTCACGAGAATCAAACCCGGTGTCGAGGGCGCGCGGCGCGCCAGCCACACCGCTCGATGACGTCACCGCGTTATCACTGCAGATAGCGATATCATCATAAGGCAGAGGGCACACTGAAATGTCTTGCGCTGCCGGGCGCTGATCAGAATCTTTAATAAGATGTCGTCTATTCCTAATCAAAGTGCCACCACCACATATTTTTACAAGATACGAGCGTATACCGCGCAATGATACGACGGTACCACTCACCCAACGTTTGTCTATTCTTACTTTTACATTTTGTCCAGGGTGTAATTCAGACATATCGCGAGCATTTTTATCATACTGATTTTTTTGCATTTCTTGGCGTATTTCCAACTCTTTTTTTACATTTTTCTGAATTTTAGGCAAAAGCAGTTTTGGAGGACATGGTACAATACCTCTTAGTTTACGGCTGTTAAGAAGCTCAGAAGGGGAAGCTAGTTTGTTACTAATGGGAGTATTCAAATATTCTATTAAAGCTATTCTAAATTCCGTTTTTTCATAGTGAGTTTTCTTTAGCAAGTTTTTAATTGTTTGAACCGTCCTCTCAACTTGACCATTAGACTGTGCAAAGTGTGGCGATGACGTTATATGTTGGAAACTCCACTCTGCCGAGAATATTTCAAAACTGTTGGATCTAAATTCAGGGCCGTTATCAGAGATCACCGTGTTAGGAATACCATGTCGACTGAAAATTATTTTCAATTCCTTGATAACGTTATCAGAGGTTAGAGAATTCAATTTTGCAACTTCAACATATTTGCTAAAATAATCTACTACTATCAAGTATTGGTTTTGCTGAAAATGGAATATATCAACCCCTAGTTTGGACCACGCCCTTTCTGGCACTGGATGTGGGATTAAGGTTTCTTTTCTATTTTGATTTTTAAATGTCAAACATGCCTGACAGTTACTAATGTAGTCCTCTACATGTGCATTTATATTTGGCCAGAACATACTCTCCCTAATACGCAACTTACATTTATCTAAGCCTAAGTGCCCTATATGCACACGCCTTAACATTTCGTTGCGCATTGCAACTGGAATAACAATTCTATCGCCTCTCCATAACATGCCATATGCTAACGTAAGTTCGTCGCGGTAACCCCAATAAGACCTCGCTTGAATGTCAACCTCATGTTTATGCGTTGGCCACCCATCCTTAACATACCTGAGTACTGTTTGTATTTCCACATCATTTTGCGTAGCAACTTGTATTTTTACAAAATGCGTGTCCAGTAACGGGTTACTCACTGCGATGGCACAAACTTGTGCTTGCAAGTCTAGCTGGTCTCGCGGTACTTCAACTGGACCGCGCGTCGGTTCTACAGCGCGTGATAACGTATCTGCCATATACAAGTATTTTCCCGGCTTATAAACTAATTTGAACGTGTACGGCTGTAGACGAAGCAACATTCGCTGTAATCTAGCTGGAGCGGTTGCTATGGGCTTGCAAATTATACTGACCAAAGGCTTATGGTCCGTTTCTATTATTATGTCACCCCTACCATATATATATGTATAAAATTTCTCACACGCGTAAACCACGGCCAGAAGCTCCTTCTCAATCTGAGCGTAAGCTTGCTCAGCTTTCGTAAGCGATCGCGAAGCATAACAAACTGGTAATTCATCTTGCATAAGACATGATCCTAATCCATTCTTAGACGAATCTACTGAAATTACCACGGGTTTATTGAGATCATAAAACTGTAAAACGGGAGCTTTTGTCAAACAATCTTTCAAGTCATCAAACGCTTTTTGGTGGTGCTCTGTCCAATGCCATTCGGTATCCTTACGTAACAACTCTCTCAATACAAAATTCCTATCCGATAAGTTTGGTATGAAATTGCCTACGTAATTAATCATTCCCAAAAATCTCTCTAAATCTTTTATGTTTTCTGGTCGTGGCATATTTTTTATGGCAGAGGTATGTGAGCTATCTGGATATATACCTTGTGCACTAATTCTATGACCTAAATATTTAATTTCTGTTAAACCAAATTTGCATTTATCTCTATTCAACTTTAAATTGATTTCCCTGCACCTGTTCAAAACCCTTTTCAGTCGGTCGTCGTGCTCTTCTTTCGTACGGCCGTGTATAAGTAAGTCATCTATAAATAGGCACACTCCCGGAATGTCATCAAAATTTTCAAACATTTTCTTATGAAAAACCTCTGAAGCGGACGTAATTCCGAACGGTAACCTTAAAAACTTATACCTACCGAAACATGTGTTGAATGTGCAAAGATCCGTACTATCTTTGTGCAAACGCAACTGCCAAAATCCCTGTTTTGCATCCAACGTACTATAATATTTAGATCCCAATAAATTTACAGTAATTTCATCCAAGGTCGGGAGCTTGAAATGTTCCCTTTTAATGGCCTGATTTAAGTCACGTGGGTCTAAACAAAGCCGTAGGTCGCCATTAGATTTTCGCGCTACAGTCATACTGTTAACCCAGTCGGTAGGGCCTTCCACTTTTGCAATTATGCCCTCATCTACCATATTATCTAATTTTTCCTTGATACTATCTTTTAAAGCTACCGGCATCTTTCTCGGAGCGTGGACTACGGGTCTAATACTACTATCAATTTCTATCTTGTACTCGCCAGGCATACATCCTAACCCCTCAAAAACGTCATTGTACTCGTGAAAGATATACTCATAATCCTGTATGACGCTAATGTCCTTTATCAATCTAACTACCTCAAGTTCACTGCACGATTCGCGGCCTAACACCGGTACTACATAGGACGGTACATCCGCTATCACGAACTCCAGTATATAAAAGTTATTTTTGTACTGCACTTTCAAATGACACGTGCCTAGTACAATGATATCGTTAGCTGAGTAACTCTTATACTTTATACACGTCTTAGATAAATCTTGTTCTGCTAAACCAACCTGGCTCAAATATCTTATTGGTAAAATATTCGCATCGGCCCCGGTATCCAGTTTAAAATTAATAGTAACATCTGCTCCGAAGGTTAAATCTATAGACCAATCACTACTCGAATTACTAAGACAATAGATTACCTGATCGATAGGTTCCACTGAGGACTCCACAGCTTGTACGTTATACACCGTGCACATGCGTGAGAAATGATCATAGTTATTACAACTCAAACACATTTTTCCTAAAGCCGGACACTTCATATAGATACCGTGAGCAAACCCGCACTTTAGACACTGCACTCCAGATTTAATTTCACCATAAGGTCCCGTTTGTTGACGTTGTTGTCTCATCTCTCGCGATGAAACAGCTGTTTGCGCAGGAGCGGCACGGCGGCGCGGCGGCGCGGGGCGCGGGGCCGGCTGCGACCAGCCGCGACCTCTGCCCCTCGGCGCGCCTCGCGCTCCGTACCCTCCACGTCTTGATATCCAATTCACCTGACCGTACGGAATACCGCCTTCCTCTAGCATAAACTGGTCTTGACTATTACTTGCTGTAATATTATAAGTATAAGCTTCATGTTCACTGGACTCTTTCTTGATTGACCCCGCCTGCACTTTCGATATTTGCGCAATATTACATATTTCCAGGGACTTTTTTAGAGTTAAGTCCGGCTCTCGCAACAAACGCTCCCTCAGCGCGTTCTCCTGTATTCCACATATGAGGCGATCCCTTATCAAATCATCTATTAGCTCCTTAAATTCACAAGCACTTGCTAGCTTTTTCAACTCGAACGCGTACTGCTCAATTGATTCACTTTGTTTTTGACACCGAGTAAAGAATCTGTGCCTTTCGATGGTAATATTTTTTTTCGGTGAGAAAAAAGATTCGAATTTATCCAATAAATCCTTTAGACTGGCAAATGTACCTTCAAATTGAGCATGTACCTCGCGACACTGCTCACCAATCACATGCAGCAATATGCTCATCTGCACCTGAGCACTTTTTTTAGATAATTCACACGCCTCATAATAAACTTGGAATGATTTTCTCCATTTCTCCCATTCTTTGGAGAGGTTCCCTGATGTAACATTTTCCAAATTATTTGTAAAACTAAACGGTAATGGCGGCGGCAACACAGCTTCCATTATGGCACAAACACTTCTCTGTATGTACGTATATATGTATATTATTGCAATCCAAATGTCTACAAAATCGTAATATCACTACAATTTTCGAGTTTTCAATACCCGTCTCAATTAACGCACGCACTATTTCTACAAAAGGTTCAAAACGGCTGCGCCATGTTAAGGTACTTGGGACGCGACAATCAAACACCAGTTTCTGATCAAGACTGAAGTTCATTTATTGTACGCTTACCCACAACATGCATAAATATAAAGTACCTACAGTGCCTGTCTTTCACACCGGCAAGTGTACGTATTGCGCGTTTCTGCATTATCAGAACTCTTTTGGCATCTGTTGAATTGCCCCAAAGCAGTGAGCCGTATGCCATGATAGAGTGGAAATGCGCAAAGTACACCTGCTTTAAGGCTTCTGCTGAGATAAGTGGTTTCAGTTTTCTCAACGCAAACGACGCACCACCCAATCGATCACAAAGGTTGTCTACATGGCACTTCCAATTTAGAGTGTTGTCAATCATAAACCCTAAGTACTTACTCTTTTCGCACATGGGCATCGGAAAGTTAGCCATGCACGGTGGCAGTTGAACCTTTCGACCAGAAAACAACATAATATTTGATTTAGTATAATTAAGCAATAGCCCATTTGCTGAGAACCATGCCTCCAATTGGTTGCAAGCATCATGAATTTTTAAAGCCAGTTGGTCATAAGAGCTTGCACCAACTAACACAGTTGTGTCATCCGCAAACAATACAGACAAGCCAGCTCCAATATTCGATGGCAGGTCGTTGACAAATAACAAAAATAAGGTATTTCCAAGGGATGAACCTTGGGGAATACCAATATTTATATCTCCTGCATCAGACTGGATTGACTTGCCATCAGTGAGTAATTTCACGACTTGTTTGCGGTCTGACAAGAATGAGGTAAACAGTTCATGGGCACTGCCTTTGATTCCGTACATTTTCAATTTTTTAAGCAATAACTCGTGATTTATGACGTCAAATGCCTTTGACAAGTCGCACAGTATAGCGGCAATCTTATCCTTATCGTCTAACCCTGTCATGATAGAATCGAATATCCTGTATGTCGCGGTGGTTGTCGACATTTTTTGTCGGTAAGCGAATTGGTTTTCGGTGAGCAGGTTATTCGATTCTATATGAGTCATAAGGTGAGACGATAGGACAGATTCTACCATTTTTGAAATGGTGGGTACTATTGTAATAGGCCTATAGTTATTGACGTCACACCTGTCACCCTTACCCTTGAAAACTGGACACACTCTTGTGTTTTTTAGCACGCTAGGATACGTACCAGTTTCAAAAATAGTATTTATGAGAATGACAAGTATGTCGCCAATAACAGGCCACAGACACAAAATAATTTTTGGCGAAATGTCAAAAGCATCGACAGTGTCACCTTTTTTTAACATTGAATGTAACGTCCTGGTCAATAGATCACGTGTGACGACCGGCAGACTGTAAGATGGTACATTGGTAGTTTCTAAGTGCCTCTCAAGATAGCGTGTTGATTGCTCCATATCATTTCCTATTGCGTGTTTGCACCCTATCCCTAAAAAGTGTGTGTTAAACGTGTCTGGCAACTCACTACTCTTCACTTCAATATTGGTATTAGGATCGCGGAGACATATGTGGTTCGATCTTACTTTTGTGCCTACCTCCTCATTGACAACCTTCCATATTTCTTTGGCTTTATTGCTACTAGAAGCCAACCTACTCTCAGTGTGAGCTCGACGAGCCTGTAACGCAGTGATCTTAATTATAGAAGAGTAGTGCTCAATACAGTCAGTTAATATGGGGTTGTTGGGATACTGGCGTCTTATTTCGTGAAGGTCATTGTGCTTGCGAACTAACTCCGCTAAATCATCACTTAACCACGGTACAGTATTATGTTTTTTATGCCTAATCTTCTTGAATGGAAAGTGAATATTCATATAGAATGTCAGAATTTCAAATAATTTAGCAAATTTATAGTCAATGTCAAGGTCAATATTGTAAATAAAATTAAAATCATAATTATCAATGTCAGTATAGAATGAATGGAATGAATTTGCACTAAATAACCGGCGCTCAATCACCTCATTTGACTTTTTGTTATGTTCAGTAGTCAACTCAAACTTTTGAGCGGTATGGTCGCTTATCGCAGTAACCAACGGTGTCACTGAGAGCGTGTCGGGCGCAATGTTGCTTAAACCGCAGTCAATGGACGTCGCACAATCCGCAGTCTCCCGAGTGGGAAACGTTACAGTGTTACGACATCCATAGGCCCTTAATACATCATTAGTGCGTCGTTTTAAACTAGAGTCTAATAAAAAATCCACATTATGGTCGCCAATAATGAGAAACCTTTTGTTTTCGTCAGTTAGCTTCCTTAATAGTAATTCCAAATTCTCAATATAAATGTCAAAATTACCATTACCGGTTCTATACATTACAATAATAATCAAGTTACAATGAATAATTTCTATAGCCGCGAATTCAAAATGATATTGCACGGCAAAAGTAAGTAGGTCATTACGCTGTCGATATTCTGTGCCTTCCTTTACGTACAGCGAAGTACCGCCATGTGCGATATTTGTGCGACAGTAATAACTAGCCAGCGCGTACCCACTTAACCTCACTCGTTCAATTTCATTTTTTCGACACCAAATCTCGCTAAGTCCTAATACTTGTGGTTTCTCGTTATTTGTTAATAAATCTAGTAATGAAGTTTTACCGCATACCGATCGTACATTTTGGTGTATAATAACAAACTTATAAGATACTAAATTGTCTTTGTTATCTCGTGTCTTGTTGATACGTTTTTTGGCTGGACTGTGTTAAATAAACGCACTGAAACTCCAGATGGCCAATTTTTAGGGTCCCTGGCGACCTTTTGTTTATTAGCTGGTACATCAAGGCGAAAAGAAGCGTACTTTCCGCGGGTGACGACCAGCTGTTCGCATACTGGCGTTGGTATGTTGATTTGGGTCTGGACATGTCGAATGACGTCGTCTAGGGTGGTGTCCTCGCTAAGGTTGAAAATATGGAGACTCACGATGCGGGGACCAGCAGCGCGAAGACCAGCTACAGCCGATTTCGCGGGCAGATTGACGGCTGATGATACAGCAGTTGGTGGTGGTGCAGCAGCTAACAATGGTACAGATGGTGGGCAGTGTATCGCTCCAGGATCTGTTGACACAGCTGGTGTTACACGCAGAGAACCCCTCGGAGAAGAGGCTGCCGGTGACTTCGCCAATTTTTGCTGTTGTGGTGGCCGTACCGGCAGCGGCAAGGCATTTTGAGGGGACGTTACCTCAGTGGGTCCCTGTGGACTGTTTTTATGGGCTGCGGTGAGAGCCTTACGCCTTAGCCTAGAACGGCCCTGGTCTGAGGTGGAGGCCACAGGGGGTTCTTGGGTCGGAAGCTGGATGGAAGGCGGCGGCGGAGCAACAGGGGGCTGGTCATCACCCAGGAAGATCATGCCAAAAGGGCCAGACTCGTTGAGTGAGACGTTTTGTGAGTCCGGTAGTGCTGTGTTATTAGTGCCGGTTATAACCCTGAGAATCTTCTGGATGCTCTCGTTTTGGCAAGTAAGTAGCTTTTGTTGCTCACGGATGGTGTTATGGCAAGCTAATAATTCTCCTTTCATGTTCAATATTTCGTTATTTAAGTTTGAAATATTATCCACCAACCTGTTAACCGCCGCCGTATTCGTAGTTACTTTATTCTTTGTTGGGGCCATATCTTGCGTCTTCTTATAGTAAATATGTATAGTTGGATGTCAATAGTTAATAAATAATATTATAATTACACTCAAAACTTTGTATTAAATAATAAAACAAATTAAATATGCAGAGCTGTTTAAATTTGGCTGTTAACGGTAGCAGCGCCCTCTAGCGAGCACTTCATTAATGTGTCAAAAGGGCCTCTACTTATTGGCTTTGGCTTCACGCACGCCTCCCAATAGCCCGGAACACCATTGTTCCCCTCATGGGGACACCATGAAAACTTTTGAATATATACATACCCAAACGCGCAACATGGCACCAATATGGGAAATATCAACTCCCAATAATTACGCAAATTGCCACCATAGCCTTTCATTACCTCGAAGACAATGGGTATGGGGTGAATAGTGCTTAATATTACATGTCGGCCTTGATTAATTCCAAAACTAGAATTAGACATTGACTGTAATGCCAATACAATTCCAAGTCAAAGTTTTCACTTAACTATTTTTAGAGCACCGTACAAAACTTTGTTCACGGTGCTCTTATGGGATCACTTCGGTCTTGCAAATCGGTTAAATGCGTTTTTCTCAAAGACCGTTTGATGTAAGTACCTAAAATTTGGAATAGTTATGGCAAGTACCATCACTAACACTGTGAATAAGTCAAAACTGCTTATTTCTGATTTTAGGGGGAAATTTAGGGGGTTGAGAGGGGTAGCCTGAATTTTTTTTTAATTGTAAGAATCGTGTGGGGTACCATTAGAAAGCTTGCAAAAAATTGAGTCGATGGACTGATTTTGACTGCATTTTAGAGTGCAATAGTTTCGATAAAAAATGCATTTAAAGTTGCAAGTTTTCATACAAAAATTTTCACCTCTGTCCTGGCGATTTTCGCGAAAACTATAGCTAACAGGGAGCTGACCAGTCAATACCCAACTTAAAGAAGCATGGAGACGGCGGGAAAATTATCAGCTTAACTTTATCTTTATTCGTTTTTCAACTGCAGCCTGATCTTTGGTTGCTTAGGGCTAGCTAACTGATGCTTACACTGGTCATTAAAATTTCATATTAGGAAGTAGTTTTAGCGAGAAAGATCCTTAGTTAAAACTTTGGCATTTAAATTTATGACTTATGTCTTTGATACAAAGTTTAATTCTGCTTGCTTATTTTTGTGGGATATTAATTTTTTTCTGAATACTATAAGTATGAGAGAGATCTACAAAATACAACCTTATTATATTGCAAATAAGTTTAAATTTCGAACGGGCTTTCCAACCAATTGACCATCTCAATGTGCTCAGTAAGAATCATATTTATGATTGCAGTTTATCTGAAAAAATTCAAATTAAGTATTCCGTTTTTCACTGTCGTTGTGTTTTTTTTTCACAATAGAGCACATAGAGTTAGTAAGGCGTATAGAGAAAGGGAACGGTGCTCTGAACACCGTAGTCTTGACTTCGTGCTTGGCCAATTATTTTATAATCAAAGTGCGGTGAGGACGTGCGACTGACAAAAAATAATCAAAATTTTTTATTTGTTTTAAGTATTTATATTTTAACTAAAAAAAAGTAACAAAATGAATCGTTGTAACATGTCATTAAAAAAACTGACCCAGAATGTTTAAGAGATCATAAAATGAGATTCTAAAATCCGAATTTCCAACAGCTTAGAATACGTATATTTAAAACGAAATCGTTAACCCAGCTGAAACGTCGAATACAACGTGTACAGAATGCGAGAGTTTAAAATCGGTACAACTTACAAATTCATAGTAATAAGTGTAATAACTAAGCAATTTTAAAACTGTAGGATACACAAAAAGATCATTTTTAGGGTTCCGTACCCAAAGGGTAAAAACGGGACACTATTACTAAGACTTCGCTGTCCGTCCGTCCGTCTGTCACCAGGCTGTATCTCGTGATCTGTGATAGTTAGACAGCTGAATTTTTTACAGATGTTGTATTTGTGTTGCCGCTATAACAACAAATACTAAAAACAGAATAAAATAAAGATTTAAGTGGGGCTCCCATACAACAAACGTGATTTTTAACCGACGTTAAGCAACGTCGGGAGGGGTCAGTACTTGGATTGGTGACCGTTTTTATAGATAATGGTACGGAACCCTTCGTGTGCAAGTCCGACTCGCACTTGGCCGGTTTTTTTGAAAAATGAGATTTTAATTTTAAAATGTAGGGTTCATTGAGAAATGAACAATTAGTTACAGCTTCTGTTACCTCTGTAATCATAAATAAATATAACTCCTTTTTTCTCACTTTAAAAACACTTATACACGAAAATAATATTGTTAATTATAATAATGATGTACATCGTTCCTTTCAAACCGCGATAACTCAAAATGTTGTCAGAGTGACTAGACATGTTCTTTCCGTGTATTTCAATACGCTCTAGAGTTTGCGCGTCGAACAATTGAAGGGATGTTTACAAAAACAACATAACTGACTACACTGGTTGACACCTGAAACTATTAACAATGTTCTTAAAAAAGTGTCAACCGCTCTAAGCAGTTATGTTGTTTTTGTGTATCCCTTCAATTTATTTCCAATATCATTTCGATGCAACAAATATTTTACTACAGAATAGCCTCTTCGTGTTTAATGTTAAGGTGTTGTCATTTCAAGTTTATTGTCACTAGAATGTTCAATATTAATCATCCGATTGACAACTGTACCCCTAGGGGGCCTAGGGTATTAGATTTTGAGTTTCCAAAACGTCCCGCTTGGCGCGCTGTTCAAAGACGCATACAAAAAAAATGAGACTTTTGCGCAAACGCGTATGTCACGTCACGCTTTCGAATGAAATTTACACTAGGGGCTCAAACAAGCTTAAAAGTACAGTCGAGTTAACAAAAATCTTACAAACCAGCGTTCCAAAAATATATTTACACGCCTCCAAGACACTGACAACATGATCGTGTAATTATGTTATTGGAATATTGGCCTGTGAAGTCGACTGTACCGTTTTAATTCAGACTACACTAGCATTGCTGCAGCGGTACCTACGAGTATTGCAGCGCGACATTACCTAATACTGGTTAAGTATTTAAGTAACGCTTGGAGGCTTTCGAAATGTGGTTACATGTACAGAAGAATCCTGAAAATATCATGGACGGATAGAATAACAAACGAAAGAGTGCTGCAGTTAGTAAATAAAGAGGTCGAGGTTTTAAAGACCGTCAAAAAACGCAAGCTACAGTACCTTGGTCATATCATGCGAAACGAGAAGTATGAACTCCTTCAACTCATTATACAAGGAAAGATCCAAGGGCAAAGATCATCCGGACGAAGACGTAACTCATGCCTCAAAAATCTCCGAACATGGTTCAAACAGAGCACACGCTCATTATTCCGCGCAGCTGTGTTTACTTAAAGTTCGTATAACCCTCATGATAGCCGACCTCCGGTAGGAGATGGCACTGGAAGAAGAAGTTAAGTATTTATTTCATTTTAAAACCACTAACACCTTATAAACCAAAGTCCTCCGCCGCGTCTGTTTGTGTGTATGTAAGTTCGCGATAAACTCAAAAACTACTGAACGGATTTTCATGCGGTTTTCACCTATCAATAGAGTGATTCTTGAGAATGGTTTAAGTGTATAATTTGTTAAGGTTTTGTGTAACCCGTGCGAAGCCGGGGCGGGTCGCTAGTCCAAGTATAAAACTTTGTCTAACCTCACTACCAAAGAGAGTAAAACTTAATTATTAGTTGAATCTAAGGATAGTTACGTATTCATTAAAGCCTAGACCTAGACCTAAGTGTCTTAAGTGACAATAAATCTAAACTTAGCTTAGACATTTCGTACGTTGAGGCTTAGGACATGGCTAGAAGCCAAATGAGAAATTACTAGATTAGGAGTTGGGTTACTAGGTTAGGGTACTAACTTAGTGCAATAGGAATGTGCTGAAATTCTAGTCTAGTCAAAGTAGGTAAGTACAAGTACGTTTCTATTTTTGGGCGTATAATTTTTTTCTGAGAATTTCGATTTTATAATAAATCCTAACATATCCCAATAGATGTCGTATTATGCTAAAGAAAAAGAGATTGAAGGTACGGAAAAAGAGAGATGACACTTTTATTTACACATTATAAGATATATATTATTTAGCTTTTCGGTGAAGGAAAACATCGTGAGGAAACCTGCATACATCTGCGAAGAAATTCAAAGGTGTATGTGAAGTCCCTAATCCGCATTGGGCTAGCGTGGGGCCCAAGCCCAAGCCCTCTCGCGCATGAGAGGAGGCCTGTGCCCAGCAGTGGGACGTATATAGGCTGAATTATTTATTTATTTATTTTAAGATACAGCGAATTGAATATTTAAATCAATTATTTACTTTTTCAATGAAATAATGGATTTTATATCATGTACCTATAGGTATATGTATAGGCCCTAAGTCTTAGGGTATTTTTGATAAAATTCTAAAATGTATGTTTGCCATTTTGTTCATTGGTATATACACGGTGTAACATGAGGAAACCGAATAATTTTAACAGCGTATTGCTGATCATATTTAGAGACAAAAATGTCCTATAAACTTTTTTGAAATTCGCCTAGTTTTAGAATAATACCAATTTAAAAAAAAAACAAGTTTTTATTGTTACATAGTGCAAAACGCCTTTTTGATGGCGATGGTGTTACTATAGGACGTAGTCTAAATATCCTTATTGATAGATGTCAAAAAGTGACAAGTAACACTTTGCAAAAACTAAGTTCCTCGTGAGCACCATGTATAATGGTCCTTTAATAGTTATTTACGATACAAGTGTGAATTACCTATTCGCACGTGTATCGTACAACATTTTAGATATGGCCTTATAAATTTTCGACGTAGTTACGTAATATGCTTATTATAGCACATGGTGTCGTAATGTAGCACCAGATGTATCGTAAAAACACATTTTACTCGGCAATAAATAAAAGAACTCCAACAATAATTATATAAATTGTCAACATAAACAGCGCATTAAACATAGAGCATAGAGGCGGTTGTACGGGGTGTTGCAAATGTGTTTTATTACAGCGCAGCTGAGCGCGGCCGATAGCATCGCATTTGAATACAGGGTGCTCCTATATAGCGCTGGATGTGGCTTGCTTCGAAAAAAAAATTTTTTGTGTTTTTGTATATCTATTTTTTATATTATTATTATAGTTTTTATGTAATTCGACATTAAGAGGCCATATACATCTCTAAGTAATTGTAATACGTTAGTTTGAATTGGTAGGTAGTTGCAGTTAGTTGTGTTTTATAAAATTGTTGATGTATTGTTATTATTTTTGCTTGTATTAGGTCATTACCTATGAAATTGGCGTTTTGTTCGGAGAATTTCAACGAAACACGAATTTCCATACAATTAATTTTGCGGATATTTTTTTGATGGCTAATTCAAACCAAACAAAATTTTTCCAGTAATTTTTGACACCTTTAAGGTATGTTTTCAATATCTCCATTTCTTGAAAATTGGTACCATTAGAAAAATATAAGTAATTTTAATACTCGAACCGACAGCACATGAAAAGACCTATTTTCAAGGCTTAATTCTGAACACTTAACAATAAAAAATAACAATTAATTGTATGTAAAATCGTTGTTTATTGAGTGCACTGTAGTTTTATTGTAATTGTGTATGTACTTTTGTAAAAAAAAAAAAACTAGGATCAGACTTATATCTATGAACAAAAACGCCAATTTCATAGGTAAGGACCTAATACATATGTAAATTCAATGTTGACGTGTAAAAGTGCCCTTGTGGCCTATTTGCTTAATAAAATGTTGAAGTTTGAAGTTATAAATGTAAAGCCATAAAAAATCAAACAAGTGTCAAAACATATTGAGTGTATTGACGACCGGTCTGGCCTAGTGGGTAGTGATCCTGCCTGTGAAGCCGATGGTCCTGGGTTCGAATCCCGGTAAGGGCATTTATTTGTGTGATGAACACAAATATTTATTTCTGAGTCATGGGTATTTTCTATGTATATAAGTATGTATTTATCTATACAAGTATGTATATCGTCGTCTAGCAGCCATAGTAGGGCGTAGCGCACGTAGAGCCAGAAACCTTTTTGCATATCCAAATGTTCGCACCTATCACGGTTCAAACGCACCCACGTACCGAGCCATAGAATTACTAAATAACTTCATAGCTACAGTCCAAAACGCAGACATATTCGCAGACAAGTGGCCGTCCCTATAAAGTAGTATCAGGATTTTTTTAAACTCTACCTATGTTATTTAATATCAGATTATTTTTTTTATCTCTATGTAACTTAGTAATACATAATATGTATGTTCAATTATAAAGATAAATGTGTTAATACAATAAGTGTACCTACTAATTTTATGATACTGACTGATACTGACAACATATTATGTACCTATTAACAGTATAAGTGCCTTGGCTGGAGCTGTAATCTTATACATAGTGTTTTAAAGAATAAAGAATAAAGAATAGTACAAGCTTTGCTTAGTTTGGGGCTAGGTTGATCTGTGTAAGATGTCCCCTAATTTTTTTTTATTATATTTTTGAAAGACTTGACTTTATCTTGTTTTTGGAGGCACACGAGAATTTGAATGCATGATGGTAAGCAATTATCAGCCACACCAAATGTGTTGTCAGAATATGTGAGTGTGTACGCTATTTTCTGGAAGGTTTGAAGGACGTATCGGTCCATGTCCTTGGGCGGTGGTAATTGCTTACCATCAGGCAACTTGTTTGCTTGTTTGCCGTCTATATCATGAAGAGAAAACCGTAAAGTGATTCTATAATCCTTCTACGGCCCGATTCGAACTTTAAGATATGTCAAATATTACCTCTAGATACGATATGGATTAGATGTCTGAGTCAAAAGTGACGTTTCTCCAAACAAAAATGTAACTTTTGACACTGATATAATTATCTAATCCATATCGTTCTTGAAACAAAAACGTTAGTTTTGACACTGATATATCTAATCCATATCGTATCAAGACGTAATATTTGACGTACCGTAAAGTTCGAATCGGGCCGCTAGTAATAAAACACAAAGTCGCAGACAGAAAGATCGGTATACGAATATTTTTGATTACAAAATTTGAAAACTTTTTAGGTAGCTAAGTAATATTAAATATTAAAATCAAGTCACTTCCGGTTTCCAACCATCCGTGTAGGGTAGCTGCACCAGTTGTTGTCCGTTGATAGTGCCGCGATTATTTTGCTTAAATTAGCACATTTTGTATATTTTATGTCGGCCGGCGGCCATTTTAGTTTATTTAGCGTTTTTAGTAATAATGAACAGGCACTAATTGTGTTGGTTTTGCTTAATTGAGTGAGTTCTGGTTTATATCTAGGTCTCTATTTTTTTGGTTAGTGAAACTGTTCGTGATATTTTTAGCGAAACGTATTGTTTGATATCAATTTTCAAGCGTAAAATCTACATATCATGTGTTATAAAGGAAATAGGTATAACAACATACCTGCATGGAAACTAGAATACTAACATTACGAGGGATTTTGTGAAAAAAAATACTGTGAAATAAAGAATTAGATAAAATTTGGCTGGTTTCAAAGGCTCCTCATTCAAGGGTGGGATAGTCACGATATTACAAAATATGTATGGTTTTTTGAAAAACTTTTTTCCGTTGTGTTAATTTTACGTTCCTCAGTGGAAGGTTTTTTAGGACATACGATGAAATCGAAATAATAATGTCAGCCTATTACGTCCCACTGCTGGGCACAGGCCTCCTCTCATGCGCGAGAGGGCTTGGGCTATAGTCCCCACGCTAGCCCAATGCGGATTGGGGACTTCTCATACACCTTTGAATTTCTTCGCAGATGTACGCAGGTTTCCTCAAGATGTTTTCCTTCACGGAAAAGCTAGTGGTAAATTTTAAATGATATTTCGTATATACGTTCCGAAAAACTCATTGGTGACCTCCGGATCGAAAGTCGGACGTCATATCCACTCGGCCACCACCGTTTGCTTATATTATACAGAATAGGGAACTCTATCTAATCTATCTATCCACCACATTGTATCGAAAACTGACGAATAAAAATCGATAACAAAATAAAATCGGCCCAATAGTCATTATAATAAATGAGTAAGATGTACTCTGAATATCAAATTAATACCACATCTAGTTCATATTTTTAAACTCCGAATACCGCAAAGATTTCTCAAAAGGAAACCATCGGAATGGAAGCAATACATACCGGAAATAGTTCAATATCTCGCTTGACACGCGTGCAGATGACACTTCCGGTCTGACAGTGCAATTGATTTGCGGCCCGATTCGAACTTTAAGATACGTCAATTAATAGATCTAGAAACGATATTATGGATGAGATATGTCAGTGTCAAATGTGACGTTTCTTCAAATAAAAACTTCACTTTTGATATTGACACATCTAATCTATATCGTTTCTAGATCTATTAATTGACGTATCTTAAAGTTCGGATCGGGCAGTTGGAGGCATGTGTCAGTGTTGAATGAATATTGGTTAACTTTTTGTATGAAGTAAGTTTTTTCTTTGGTGAGGTTTGTGAAGGGGAAGTGGATTTGGAACTTTTTGTTTTCTTTGGGTTTTATTTTTAGGGTTCCGTACCCAAAGGGTAAAAACGGGACCCTATTACTAAGACTCCGCTGTCCGTCTGTCAGTCCGTCCGTCTGTTTGTCTGTCACCAGGCTGTATCTCATGAACCGTGAGAGCTAACAGTTGAAATTTTCACAGATGATGTATTTCTGTTGCCGCTAATATAACAACAAATACTAAAAAGTACCTTCGGTGGACGAGTCCGACTCGCAATTGTCCGGTTTTTTTAATCATCATCATCATTTCACGCAGACAAAGTCACGGGCAGAAGCCAGTTCAATTATTTTCTAATTAAATTCTGTAAGTAAGTACGCCTTAAGTGTTCTTTCAAAATTTATAATAAACAAAATTATCCATCAAAAGCGAATAAAAACTGAAAAGTTACCCCAATAACCACCATAAAATAGCTTCAACCTCCGAAGCGGGAAACTGGCATTCGCAATAATAATAAAGTGGTCAGAAACCGTCTCCTTTACCCCAAATTAATCGTCTAATAGGACGCCATTAAAAATAACGACGAGATATTTCAAAAACTAATTTTCTTTAGGAATTTTCGCATCGTTTTTGAGATAAATTTTCTTTTCTAATTTGTTGGGGGTATCAGTTTGAATTGTGAAATTAAAAATCGATATCGTTTGCGATTTGAGATTTTATAGCGATTCATATTCGTCTGTCGAATCTGACAAACCGTTGTTGATATTCGTTTATCTATCCGTCATTTTGAGATGTATGTTTGTTACAGACAACATTAAAACGTTCACACCGGGAGGGGGTGGAAAGACCCTATACAAAGGGGGTCGAAAGACCCCAAACAAAGTATGGTTAATTACGAGTTACACTAATTGCTGGAGCAAAAGTGAGGTTTTTAATACGGGGGTTAATATTTAAATAATAATAATAAATAAATAAAATATCTTTATTTCGAAGAACACAGGCTTCATAGTTGTTAGTAACACAGTGAAATGAAAACAAATAAATTAAACTTACAGCTAGAGGTTAGTATTAGGAATAAGTACATAATTAATTATCAATAAGGGCTAGTTGCCACCCCTTTAATTTGCCCAATCCAATATGCGAGAATTGGGCTATCATATTTGTCAGCAATGACATTCAGAATACTGTTGGGACTGCTTCTAACTCGACCTAGCAGAGATGCTATTTTCTTGCGCATGATTGCCGGAAAACCGTCTGTTCTAGCTTCGCAAAACATGCCAGATGCACTACATCTACTAGGTAAGCTCAACAGCATTCTGAATGTATTGTTGTACTGCACTTTTAATGCATTGTAGGCTCGTTTTGTATAGTTAACCCACAGGCCGCTTGAGTAAAAGGATTGGCAATATGCTCTAAAGAGCGTTACCTTGACATTACTGGAGCATCGAGCAAACCTGCGGGCCAACATATTTCCCCGAACTGCCAATGCCCTGCGTTCTCGTTCAATATCCTGGTCATCCTTGAGATCATTGGTGATAATATGACCAAGATATTTAAACTTGTCCACATATGCCAGAGTCATGCCATTAAGAATAACAGGCTGTGCGTGGTAAAGCTTGATTTTTCTTGCCTTAAAAACCATGACTTCACTTTTCTTAGTATTGTATTCGAGGCCATGGGATTCAGCAAACGTCTCGCAAATATTCAGCAACCTTGCGAGCGCGCCGACAGCCGGCGCCAGCAGCACCATATCATCTGCGTAACTGATGTTATTGGCAGACACGCCATCAATGTAACATCCCGCATGGATACTGCTGAGGCCCGCTATCAGCTCATTTACATAGAGGCTGAACAATTTGGGAGACGTTATTCCACCTTGCCTTACCACACACTCCAGTCTGTATTCCCCCGACAGAGTATCAGCCCACCTCACCTGGTTGAGTTGATTGGCATACCAATATTTTAGCAACCCAACACACTCACTCGGCATGCCCGTTTTCCCCAGTTTCTGCCATAGTAAACTATAATCAACACGATCAAAGGCTTTTGATAGATCGAGGAAACAGGCATACACGGGAGTGTTTCTTGCGGTATAGTATCCGACAGTATGCTTCAGACTTAATATAGCACTTTCCGTAGACAACCCAGCCCGAAACCCGAACTGAGCGTCGTGGATACTAAGGTGCTTTTCTAAAAGCGAGTCTAGCATACTACCTTAGCCGCGATCGTGGCGAGCGAGATAGGCCGATAATTGGTTTTGTCTGAAAGGTCACCCGTCTTGTTCTTCACAATCGGAACAACTATGGTCCTCATTAGCGGCTCAGGTAGATAGGAGTGACAAAGGCAAAGGTTGAAAAACAAGGCGAGCACTCTCGGTAAATGGGCTCCGGCATACTTAAAGTGTTCGATACTGAGGCCATCATGACCAGGCGACTTTCCTCTCTGCATTTTAGCAATTATTGTTGCAACTGTATTAGCATTGAAACTAGTGTTTCGCCTGGTCTCGACCCCCCCAGCACCGTCCACCTTCCCCTCAGCAGATTGTGCTTCAAGCAAAGACTTAACAGAGAAGTGATCCCTAAAAAGCTCGGCTATTTCCTTGTAAAACGTTTAGTACAGAACTCTAAAACTAGTATGTATTCTTCATAAAAATACTTACAAGTTTTCAAAATTTTGATTTGTATTTTCCTATATTTCAATCCTACCTAACATTTCGTTCTGATACATCATACTGTATATCTTACTCATCATCCTCAAAATGTTGTTTGTGTTGAAATTGCACTACCACAGCAACTTACCTGTAAAGAAAGAAAAATAATTAGAATAAATTATAAAACTAAATAATTAAGTGATACACTGGATTTTAGGTGCAACAAGTTCAGTTCTTTTTAAAGGCACCTTATGACTTAAGACTACGCCAGCATCACTGCAGCAGAATTGCAGCTGTAATAATGCTGCTGACTGCATTACTGCACTGAACGTTAAATTTAATACAATGGCTCATACGTTATTGACGTTTCTGCAGTAATGCTATCTGCAGCAGTATTGCAGCAGGACATTACTGCCAATTGCATTGCTGCCGTACATGTCAAAATCGATGTTACTGCCCGGATTTTTGACATTTACTGCAGCAATGCAGTGTAATTTAAATTTTCTATTTAAACTATATGTATAGTGTAGGAACAATGCCACAGATTAGCCAAATTCCGTAGAGCAGCTCGCAATCTGCAGATAGCACACAATGCAGTAAGATACCGCCACGCCTGCCTCTGACGTTTTGTGTCGTTGCCAACTAGAGAGGGGGCTGAGCGTGAAAATATTCTAGTTTTAGTGTTTTGAAGAATTTCTTAATGTGAAATTTCAGCGCCTGTTTAAATATAATAGCAAAGATCTTTTGTGTTGATCATTCAGCAGAAGAAACATTTGCAATTTTTTTTTTGATACGGCGCTTGCACATAGTATTTTCCTTAACTTATCCTTCATTTTGATTTAAATTTAAAATCTTTTATTGAGTATGAATTATGAATATGATATCAGCGCATTTGATTATTTAAAATTATAAAGTTTCCCTGCGAAATTTACTAAAATCTTTAGATAAACGCCACTTTTAAACACACAAATATATCGGTCTAAACTTAAAATATAACTCCCAACAAAACCCAGTCATTTCTTTAAATTTAAACCGTTGCTATCGAAAGCAGTAACATAAATTATTATTTGCGGAAAATATTTCTACCGTTCGTTGCAAAGGCGATGGATCAATGTAAGCTTTGCTTCGGTGCTATTTATTCTGAGGAGTAACTTGGCGTACCTGTATTTTGTTTATCGAAGATTTCTATGTAGTCAGTAAAAGCAGAATCATAAATTTCGCGTGACTTGTAATAAATAGCTTTTGGTCCTAGAGTTCTTACTTTTTATCTATATTTTCTGATCTGAAAAGTACAGGCAACTTTATCAATGCACGCTAATGTTAATGCAAAATATTTGTTCCTAATGTCTTGAGACTCTGATATGAAAGCTCAGTCATCAGTGTCATATTCTCAAGAGTCTGTATTTGATCAATACTGTTCCAGATACCGATGGAGTGACGAAACCCTAAAAAACCTATCCACCGCGCAGCATGGTGGATGGAGGACGGGGTAGTGGACATCCACCAACCCGCTGGGTGTACACTGTAAATAAGGCCTGCCAGGGATCTACACAGGCGCTTATTACTAGGAAGGCGGAAAATCGTGTAGAATGGAGAGCCTTGGTGCACAAAATAACGACCTCATGTGGCCGCGACCCTCAGTCATGAGGAATCGAGGAAAAAGACCGCGCAGCATACGGCAGAGTGGCGTTCTCTTGAGGCCAAGATTCTTTTTGGGTCACTTATCCAGTGAAGTCAATCTGGCCTAAATAAAAATTACCTAAGTTTCTCATCCTTTCTGTCTTAAGATTATTTTCCCAGCACTAGTATAGCCGAGTCATAACTCAGGGTATCGATAAACATGGGCCAAAGGCGCATTAGCGGAGTGGAGATATGGCGGGCCGCCAGCGACACTATGTGGTTACCATGCGCGGCTTTGTGAATCAATGCAACGATTTTACGAAAAATATTTTTAATCTCTCTAAGGTCTTAAAGCAAACATATTAGAGTAAGACCAAGACAAGTCTGCAATGAATTTGATAGCCCGCGCAGTGCAAGTGTTATTTTAAACGTCAAACTTCTATGAAATGATGACGTGTAAATAACATTTGCACTGCGTGTGCTATCAAAATAGTTGCAGACTTTTCTTGGTATAACTCTACATGTTCACTAAAAAGCCCGTTTTTAGGGTTCCGTACCCAAAGGGTAAAACGGGACCCTATTACTAAGACTCCGCTGTCCGTCCGTCCGTCCGTCTGTCACAAGGCTGTATCTCACGAACCGTGATAGAATAGACAGTTGAAATTTTCACAGATGATGTATTTCTGTTGCCGCTATAACAACAAATACTAAAAAGTACGGAACCCTCGCACTTGTCCGGTTTTTTTATATGTACACGAAAATATAAAAAGATGTGTTTAATTTTATCGTACATACCCAGTTTCCTAAATACCTAACCATAATGTTGACTATAGCTGAATAATAAAATATACACATACATTTATGAATGGGACATTAATAGTTTCTAAGTCAAAGTCGTGCTTACATAATACTTATAATGTTTACAATGAATATCATCATCATAGTCATCATCATCATGGTCAACATTAATATATATATTATGCAATTCTAATAATATTGTTTGTTGTCAAATAAACCATTGTAGTCCTTTGAATAAACATAAACATAACCCGCCACGTTGGACAAAAAACCTATATTATAGAAAGTCATCAGTTGTCAGTCATCTATTTATAAGATATTGTATTTTTTTTTAATCGTGGTGGTGGTGGTGGTCGTGGTGGTTTACACAATGTATTTTGTTAGGTAATTGTGTAATCTTCTGTCTGCATATATTTCTTTATTATTAAGACGAATAGATACATACAATATCAACGCACAACTACTTTCATAAATACATAGACTGCTAAAACCATAACCCTATGTTTATTGTAGTCTGATAACCAAACCCGTCATTCTAACTGTCAACATGTCTGCATCGATTTGAATTAATAATAGCGTAGTCTGTATGCAAATGATCTTCAGATCGAGTCTTGGCGACATAATTATTTCCCAGTGCACTTACCGCGTCTGAGGGCATCTCATTATGGGAAACTTTCTTTTACAGCACACGGCGCGGAGCCGATACGATTTTTATTAGAGTATGTGCGATAGGAGAAGAGTGAAATGTATCCAATACATTCTACGACTCTTCTCTTTCCGCACAGACTCTATGGAAAGATTTGAATCATCATCATCATCATATCAGTCAGAGGACGTCCATTGCTGGACATAGGTAGGCCTCCCCCAAAGAGTGCCACAATGACCGGTCTTGCGCCATCCGCATCCAGCGGACTCCCGCGACCTTTACCAGGTCATCAGTCCACCTTGTGGGGGGTCTACACACGCTGCACCTCCCGGTACGTAAGATTCGAACCGCTATTTTGTAATTTTAGTTGATTTTTGATGGACTCAAACGATCTGGCATGAATAAAAGTGAGAGCAAAGGTACTGTTCGTATTCACAGTACACCAGTATCTGCGGCAGTATTGCAGCGCGATATTACTCCCGATTGCATTGCTACGCAAATGTCAAAAAATTGCGTTCTGGCCTACTGGGTAGTGACCCTGCCTATGAAGCCAATGGTTCTGGGTTCAAATCCTGGTAAAGGCATTTTCACCACACCAGCACGGAAAGGCTTACTTTGCACTTCAAAAACTGATAGCAAAGTTGCATTTTATTCACATGTGAGGCAAAGTAATCAAATGCAAATTTTGAGTTGTTTTCTTATGTTTGCTGGTAGAAGTGACTTTTAAATGATGATTTTGGATGATAAATATTTAATAACATTCATTTGGATTTGATTTGGTTTGATTTTGTTTGATATTTTACATTTAATATTTGCTTCGGGTTGGTGTGGTGAAAAATTTTGTGTTTCACTCGGGGGCAAATTTTGTTTAACCCTCGTGCTTTGAAACCCTCGCAACGCTCAAGATTCCATTTTTCGAACCACTCGCTACGCTCGTGGTTCAATTTTGGAATCTTTCGCTTGCTCGGGTATCAATATTAGCACGAGCGGTTAAACAACAACTTTGCCCGCTTGTAAAACAAATAACTATTATTTGTGTGGTGAGCACGGATATTTATTCCCGAGTCTTTGGGTGTTTGTGTTTGTGTATGTAAAGGGGTTTCAATGTATCCTACACATGGATCGAATCATTACGATAAGTACCGAGATACTTAAGTTAACGACAACCTACCAGCCCAAGCATTATTTATTATACTAATGGCATAGAAGGTATAGCATCATATAGAAGTGGTATACGCGTGCCTCCGTGAGGGACAAAACATACGCAATGCGACACTATGATTGGTCGAATTTATTTGTTGCCCACCATAATCCATACTAAATTTACGGTGGGGAACAAAAAATATGTGAGACTGTGACAAGGACAAACAATAATAGCGCTTTCGCTGCTACTTCTACTGAAAGATACATAAGACTATCCCGTTCTGTCAGTTATCCCCACCACTCATGCCCAATCCAGTTTAATACTAGATTCATGACTAATGGCTAAGATCATGGAAAAAAATACAAGCGCCTGATAGCTGAATCAGGCAATTGTGCTTTCATTAAACATTTGCTGTTTTATTTTGACAGGCGCTTTTTTTCAAAGGGAGTCGTACCACAGTCAGTGGACTGACGCCTTTGATGTTTGCGTAAATGCTGACACCGCACAAGAACACAGTAGGGTTGTCAGACTAGGCATAAGACACGCTAGCCCTGTAAGTAGTACCGAGCTACTAACAATGGCGATGTATGTAGCTCGGGTGCGCGCGACCCACCCCTCGCACCCCGCACGATTGCCCTGTATATATATATATATATATATACTGTGGTCGTACCGTACGGAATAAATGATATTTACAATGTATCCTACACAAACGGATCGAATCATTACGATAAGTAACGAGACACTTCAGTTAACGACAACCTAACAGCGATCGCTTCGTTAACCCGTTCCGTGCCGGCGTTGCGTTCTAACCCTCTTTTTGCTGTCTGGATTGCTGTGCAGTATTTCTAAGTCGTCGTATATACAGCCGTTTTCGAGAAATTGGAGAACGTCCCGGGTGTGTTCGTCACAGATATTTTTTTGTGAGTTATGGATGTTTTCTATATGTATTTAAGTATTTATCTTATTTATCTATAGTATTCACGATACAAACCTTGATGTACATAGTGGGGCTAGTTCGATTTTGTGTAATATTGTCCCATACCTATCTGGCTAGTTATCTATTTTTCATTATAAAATATTTAAAGGCCGGATCATAGAATTTCATCATTTCATTAATAAAAACCGAAAATAAAAAACAGAATACCGATGAATCGTAAATTTTCTTGAAGTTGGATAAAAACTAATTTACTAAAACGTATCTAATAAAGTAATTTATTTGCACCACTTTTGAAGATTACGTTTTACCTATTATCTTTTTGTGATGTTCTGGCTATTTCGATATGCGTTTGAAAGAATTCAAATATTCAATCAAAAAAAATAATTAATCAAAAAGTTCTTTGTGTTAAAAAGATTTAATACATTATCGAAACTCAACATTTTTAAATAATTATGTACCTAGATTTCACAAAATATTAACTAGAAAACTAAGGGCAAAATAGGTACTCATTTTCTTTCGAAAATAAAATACAATAAAATCTAACAAGCATTGCGTGCGTACAGAATATAAATTTTCATCAAAAAAGAAAATGTAAGTAACGTATTCTTTTCGAAATAAAATATTTTCTCTTGTTCACTTTAACATCTTACTTTTAGGTTTTCGTTTGATAATATTTATTTGGGGGATTAAACAGGTATTTGATAAATAAATATTCTGTTGTTTACATTGTAACACTTAGCGTAACAGAAAAAATTTAAGGTACGTATTCTGCTTTGGATGCTTATGAAAATAACACTTTTTCAATCATCTACATTTAAAATTCATTATTTATTATTGATTACCGTGTAAGCACTAACTCCTAAATTCAAGTACCTACTTTTAATACTGTAAGAACAAATTAAATTTAAATTACTTTCTACGAAAATATTTTCATTAGTGTTACTCGTATTTCAAGTAGACACACTACTTTTTAAACTATAAACCAATATGACATTTAATTCAGTTTATACTTGTAATACTCGTACTCACAATTTTATGGTCCCATGCATTCTGCGACATACATATTTAAATTGAAATTGAAATTAGTAATGGCTATAAAAATAATGGGTCACAGACAATAAATCAAGCAACACATAAAATAAATGGTTAGGTATATGTATTCTATAACAAAAAGCGTAGAAATGAAAAAATGAATAAAAATATATTCAAACTCCATATTTTATTTTCGGTTGATATCTTAATAGCAATAAAATACGAAACAACAATTCATAAATACCTTCCTTACATATTTAAACTGACTTTTCTGTTTTTTACATAAAATATTTAATATCACTTTATTTTACTTCGATTAATATTGTATCTAATCATAAATATAACAAAATTGTATTATTGCATCATGGAAAAATTACAAATAAAAAATATGTCCATAATAATTTAGATTGTACCATAAAGTTCCGCAGTGAATCAATTTTGTTTAATTAAAAAAAATATTTACGTCAAATTAATTACGTTCAAGTGATAAGAAAATTAAAAACAGTAATTAAATAAGGTAGATGACATTATTTTAGAGCGTACTGTACATCGCTGTATACCTGCAGCCTATGGACCAGATATACCCAGCGATCGCTAAATGCTCTGCGGGTCCAGTACAATGATGCATTCAGGGTGCTGTTGCGGCTGCCGCGATACTGCAGCGCGTCCGGGATGTTTGCGGATGCGAGCGTGGACGGTTTCCACGCCACGCTCCGCAAGCGTTGCGCCGCGATGCTCGATAGGGTGCGCGACAGCCACCACAGCCTCCTGGACGTTGTGGCTAACAGATGGGACAGTGGCCTTCTGAAGCACTGGTCCACTATGCACGTTAGCCTCAATAATAAATTTAATTTAATGTAATATATTTAGTTTAATGTAATATTTTTATTTGTATAAATTTTACGGGGTTGTAATTTATTGTAATTTAATTTAATTTAATTTTTATTGTAAATCTTGACAATGTTATAAGTTTTAATTTTTAATTTTTAATTTAATTTTTATTTTTTATTTTATTATTTTAAATCTAATGGAATTTAGTTACGATATGGATTCTATGGTCCGAAATAAATGAATTTTATTTTTATTTATTTATTATTAGGAAATGTGTATTCAGATAGTTTTATGTTTTTTTTCTGTTGACTTTAAAATTAAAGTCATTTATTATCTAAGATTAATAGGTCGATTTGTCGTTATACGAATCAATTCATTTTATGAAGTAAACTAATTGATAATTATTTGAATTTTATTTAGATTTATATTACTATCGCAGGTGTTCTAAATATAATTTTAAATGTTTAACATTAAAGCACAAATCTCCTTTACTACAAAATAATATATAGTTGTTGTGAAAACTAATAATTAAAATAAGGTTCATTTGATTTAATTTTTATTTGGAATAATTTATAAGAAGTGATTTTACTATAGATGCATTTACCCTGCTAAACACGTGCAAGGTTATATATAAATCAGAAACGAAACTAATGAATGCAGTCTAAGTGACATGAAGAAAATGGTAAGTATTAACTTACGAATTAAAAATGTTACTTTTATAAATTCATTAATTAAAAAATTACGATGTATATTATATTAAGTATAACATTTTGACGTACGGAACACGGAAGTGGAATTTTATTTGCCATAATTAACGAGTGAGATAAAATAAATAATAGTAAGATTTTTATAAAATTATTCGAGGTAATTTGGTGACAAATTGTCATCGATTTATCGTTGTTTTATTTATGTACGAAAACGATAAGACCGCCAATTCTGTTATCTCTACTTTTATATTTTTGATTTATTGAATTGTGAATTAAATTGTATTGTTGTTGTAATAATTTGAAGCTACAAGTGTGATCCTGTAATTGGCTTTCCATCTCTTATGAATTTGGGAAACTCTGTATAGATAGCTGTTGGATCTCCAAAATATAAATAAATAAATAAGTTGAGCAACATTGATTTTGCATAGAAAACTAATATGGGTGACGGAGACCGAGGTGAGTTAAAACAGCGGTTTTTATAATCGTCTTGAGGTAAGGAACTCATATTGAGGGACCAGCGGTCTGTGAGACCAGCAGTACGATTATGGATGGTTTTATCCACGTGACAAAATAACCGTCACTTATTAACAGAGCGCGATTGAAAGTGATGGATACCGTTTTATCACGCTGTCACGTAGACAAAAACGACTATCATATCCGTACAGGCTAAAAATTACAAAATTTACGTTGTTTCAACCTACCTCTGTTTTAACTCACCTCGGTTTTTGCTATCTCAAGTAATTAAAGTATTATTTATATGTTTTCAGCGATTTCAACTATTTCTCTTATTCCTATGCCTGATTGGGGCCTTTGCGATGCCCGCCGATGAAGAGTCTAAGAATGCTCAGAAACCTGATATTGATATCGCAGCGTTAACTTTAAAACCGTGAGTTTTTACATTAATTTATTATTTTAACGAACCTTTCTGACCTGCTAGCATGAGTTGCGTTCTCGCGCGACTCCATGCATCAAGCGCGACTTCAAGTATGGACTCGCGCGCGAGAACGCAACTTATGCTAGACCGCCTGGTCTAGTTGGTAAGTGAACTAGTGAACCTGCCGAATAAAGCCGATGGTCTTGGGTTCAAATACTGGTAAGAGCATTTCTTTGTGTGATGATGGGTGTTTTTATGTTTTTTAGTAATTATAAATAATTTAATTTTTAACAAGCAGAAACGTCTGCGAACGATGCTATTAAGCTTAGAATAAATTTAAAAGGGGAAAAATTACTGTCTTGTGTGAGATTTGAACTCACGGCCTCTGGATCGATACTCCAGCGCCCTGCCATCTGAGCCACCAAGACCTCATCCATGCTCAGCATGTTATTCTAAGTATAAATAATTTGTTTGTTATACATAATAATTATAGTATATCGTTGTCTTAGGACTCAGTATATGTAGCAAAAAAAAAGAAATAGGAAATATATGCACGTCCTTTGAAATTGAAAACCTTCCTTTGAAAACACCTTTTGACGGACTATTCTTCATTTAAGTACTCTAGCGTTCTCTTTAGTTCTACCCTCCTTAATAAAACATAAGGTGGTGGTACTGGTGCTCGACGCAGTCCCAGTACATGTCATCTTGAAACTTAAGTCATTGTCAATACAGGTGAGAGCAGGGTGTCATCTATTGGGCATTAGCATGTCGAGCACTAGCACCACCTTACCCAATTGTGTTTCTTTGACGTTTTTGGACATGTTTTAGGCGTGGTATAATTGTTATTTTTTTGTTATGTTTACAGCCTGGCTCGTAGCGCCGAAGAAATGAGTAAAGCTGCTAAGGATACCGTAAAGACTGGAGTAAGGAAATACAATTTTTTTACTAATTAATAGAGCGAATCTTCTACACTCATGAACTAATTTAGAGAAACGCGTAAAAAAGTTTAATTACTAATCTTGAAATTACTTTAGATGCTGTATCCAGTAACTAAACTAGTATATAACTGGCCGTGGCCACACACCTTTCAATATAGTCTGTCGTCGTCGTCGTGAAGAATCGTGGAATGTATTAGGTCCCATACATTCCACGACTCTTCTCTTTCCGAACAGACTCTATATAGTAAATTCTATTTATTTATTCACACAATTGAAGTAGGTAAACTAACTAACATTAGTTTAGAAATTGCGTGAATATTAAACCGACAGGCCTATTCGAATTTCGAGATAATCACAAGATCTTGAGACGATTTAGAGATCAACTAGATCTACATTAGATATCGACTATATGTGACTTGGATATCTAAGTCATAACTTGTCGAAATCGTTCAAGAGGATCGAAGTTTTTCATGCTTAAAGTCTTTACTTTAAATTACTTAATCGAATATTTGGTTTTTCAGGGCGATATGCTGGCGTCTATGCTAGGATGAATGGATTTGGCATACCCATGAATATAATGCAGTGGCGACTTACAATAATTAATGTAACGACTATAACAACCGCATAATAAAATGTGACTAATAAATTATGATTTTTCACTATTTTATTTCATCTTTTCTACGCGGAAAGTATCATTAAAAGTAATATTTGTATTTGTTTAAAAAAAATGTAACCTACTTTATTAGTAATTACAGTTTAGATACAGCATTTAGATATTAAATTTCATCTAAATCGGTTCAGCGATTTAAGCGTGAAGATGTAAAGACAGAGAGACAGACAATAAATAACAGACAAACAGACGGCGCGATTCGGGAAATTAATTAGAGATGCACTAGATGTGAAATAGTAAAGATATGTGACGTTCCACGACAAAAGGTACCTTATGGCGGCCGCAATAATATTGGAGCGGCGTTAATAATAGCGCAAGCGCCAACCGCCATAAGGCACCTTTTGCTGTGGAACGTCACATATCTTTACTATTTCATATCTAGTGCATCTCTAATTCATTTCCCGAATCGCGCTGTTTGTTTGTCTGTTATTTACTGTCTATAATTTATTTCCCGAATCGCGCCTAGAAAGGCAGACTACATACATATAACTATAGAACCTACTTACAAAATTTTCATGAGAATCAGTTGAAAAATGTGACCTGTAGAGAAGATCACCCGGGCTTACGAAAAAATTATTGCCCGATTTTTCTAGAATTTTTTTTTTTCACCTTTAACGGAGACCTTCACTCCGCTTCGGTCAAAACTTTACCGTCTACTGCAAATACGGTCGTTTTCACAGTAGGTACCCGAATAGATAAGTGTCCTCTGACACAAACAAAATACATGTTTTGTTGTATATTCAAATCGCTATCGATGGCTGGCGCGGCTCCAGCAGGATGTTTGTCTGTCTGTCCGCCCGGTGTCCGGAACTAGGGATGGGAACATACCTTGGTAGGTATTTTTTCAGTAACATTCCCGGTAAAATTTCCCGCTTAAGGTAGTATTGCATATGAGGTACAAGCTTTTATATAATTTTAAAGCTTTTATATTATTAGACTTACATCCCATTATGCGATTAAGCTGAAACTTCACATACATATGTAAGTAAGTAGGTAGGTATTTTATTGAGACAAAAAATACAAACTAAACAATAATAAAACTAAAACTAAGTAAGTTGAAATACAATATACAATGCAATATTATAGTACCATCGAGCTGATCTGATAGGAGATGGCCAAAGGAAAACTGATAAAACAATGCAACCTAATTGTGTTTGAGTTTATTAAAATTGTCTCGATGAGTATGAGTGAGTATGAATACTGTCGAATGAAAAGCACTCCGCGATATTAGCTTGTATCAAAAATGTATTACCTTTTAAGCTTTATTTCTTTTTTTGCTTTGCTTGACGCTCAATGAAATAATGAGAAGTGGGAATAATTTAACTTGCAAGATTTGGTCCGAATATACATACATACTAAACATTGCAAATGAAATAAAAGCTTCTCTTTTGTTTTCTTTTGTTTTCTGGACAAATAAATGAATATGAGTATGAGTTAAAAATACACGGTAACATGATAATATTTCCGGGAATGAAAACACTTTAGTGCCCCATCACTACCCGGAACCGACGAATTGGCACCACACTGTATTGAAACTTTAAAGATTACTGGTGCCAACCATTTTCACGAGCAAAACTGCTGTTGCCCGTTTCTTATTGTCAACATTGTAACATTGTAGCTGGCGTTCTTAAATTCGAGTGAGACAGGATTCTTGGGAAGAGAGAATGAAACGGTAACAGTTAATGGTTTTTTCTAAGAAAAACTGCATCAATACATTTTTAAGAACAAAGAAAAGGAAAGGAAGGGAGGAAATAAGAAGAAGGTAAGGGAAGGAAACAAGGAAGGAGGAGTAAGGGTAGAGCCGCCGCCGCCGTCATACAATCGAAATTACGCTCTCATTTTAAAAATACATTCCGAATTAACACGAAATTTAACATGAACATTCAAGTAATAGGCATATAACTATCTGGTACCTACTAGTTTTCTTTGCTAGAATTTTAGTACCTATGTACTAAGAAATTAGAGCGAGTAGAAGTTTTACATAAAAAACTTATATTTTTACAGTCACTTTTCACCTAATAGGTCTTATTATTATTGTCATATAACGATTTATCATTAATACAAATTAGTCTAGATTTGCATTCATACACTTCAATCCTTCATCATTAATTTTATCAACCTTTTCGTTATTCATCCAAGAGAAGCATTCAGATTTTAAATACATATATGTAACGGAATTGATATTCTCAATGATTTCTACTGTTATTATTTCTAGTTTCACTCTTGATATATTAGTCGTGGTCACAAGCTTCACAAAACGCCATTCATACGACTGCGGGCCTAGTCAAGAACCCCTATACGTCTACCATCAGTTTTGACATTGACAGATACGCTCACGTCTACGTAACTTACTTTCAATGCATCTCGCTCGTACTCGCATATTAGTGCAAGCGAGATGTACAGAAAGTAAATTACGTAGACGTGAGCGTTATGTCAATGTCAAAACTGGTGGTAGACGTACTAGTGTAAATTTAATTCGATACCGTGACGTGACGTACAGCTACGCGTTTGCGTTAAATCTCATTTTGTATGGGTTTTGAATACCAAGCGAGACGTTTTGGAACGTCAGGCTATCGAATGAAATTTACACTGGGGATACAGATGACAATCTTTGATAGAAAAACGTCAATAGAAATTAAAATAACGTATATAAATAATCACGTGAATTTTCCTAGCGTAGGTTTGTCATCCTGATTTATTGTTATTTTTTGTTTGGCGTTTACGTACGATTGTTACTTTGGCTAGATCCACTACTTTCAACTCTTTTTCTATTATTTTTTGTACGAGCGCGATGTAAGACAGGAATGACGTATAAATATCAAATCAGTACACAATTATGGAAATCCGAATGTCACTTTAGTTCAAACGGCTCGAGTAAATAGGCTATGTGTACTTAATATCGGATTTATTACCCTATTCGAGCCAATATTTACATTTATTACAAACATATCGTAATAATTGGGATTAAATTCCATACAAATGTTAGCAGTTGAAATTTTAAATGGGCTATTGGATTTTACGATAATATTTACTGTTTACTGTTGAATCTCATAATAATATTGTATTTATTTAGTAAGATATTAATTATAATTTTATGCACTCCTTCCGGCGTATTATGGATGGTTTTATACACGTGATAAAATAACTGTCACCTTTTAACACCGCGGGATAGAAAGTGGCGGACACCGTTTTATCACGATGTCACGTAGACATAGAACGACTATCATATCCCTTATTAATCTGTCAATAAAATTCAGTGAGTGATAGTAGTATTTGATAAAAACAAGAATGGTTGTTTATGTGATTGTTGCATGGGTTTATGAAACGAGCTAAAAGCGAGTTTCACAAAAACATCACACGAGTTAATAATTATGTAGGTAGGTACCTACAGTTCCATACACTGTTTTATCTACACAGCTATTATAATCTCTCTATGATGTGTTTAGGGGCCGCATGTTACGACCGCCATTGTGGCATTAGATCAGTGATGACACACTTAATAAGACGTCATCTTGACTGATATCAGAAATGAGGCCAAATCAAATTCCTTTGATATTCAGAGATGTTGGAAATTTGAATGTCATTATTAAATCGATATTGATGTTTTTATTAAGTACGCAATATTATAAATTTCTTAGATAAGATAATCCTGAAGCTAACATATACGTACCTATGGTTTTTTATATCGTATCTGTAGAAATAAAATACTTATTATACTAACAAATACAAATAAACCTCTCTTATTATGGCTAGATTGACCTGTCCCTCAAAACTACACAATACAAATAATTTTGAATCCTATATCCCGGAACTAAAACTCATATTCCATTGACATTACATTTGAATGAATAGATCACTAAATAAAGCATTATCGTATCTCGATTTCCCGTGCAATATAGAAATGAACTCTATATTATATGATTTAGGTTTAAAGTAGATTGTAGATATAAATCACGTGAAGACGTTTGGATGTCTTGAGATATTCTATTGACATTAAATTTCAATTTATCACAGGCTTTCAAGTGAAGATGAATCGAGGCGGCAATAAGAAATAGATTTGGAAGAGAAATATTGAATTTATGGATTTCCAAATGTTATATTTCAATAATTTACAGTCTTACAATAAATACAGTGCCATTAAAATGATGTATGGAACAGTAACATTGGGATATTGAGGAAGTTATTTACGCCAAAATTCCTGAAATAAATTTTGAAAATTTGGTTTCCTGATACATGAAATTTCGACAATATATAATTTAAACATATTTTTGAAGTGAAAACTTCTTTAGCGGCGCTGAGCACTTTTTGAGGTGGGGAAAAAATGATAAACTCGAGACAGCGTAAGGCGTAACGCGTAACCCTCTCTTTCTACCGCGCGGCGAAAATGTATGCCTGAGCCTGCTGTTTCGTAAACCTAAAATTTCTGAGCGTCCTATAGTATTTTTCAAACCGGAAGGGTACGATAAAAGATGTCAATTCAATACAATTTTGCGACATTTGGCATTTTTAGGTTATAAATTGTATGGAGTTGACATCTATCATCGTACAGATCGTACTCTTCCAGTTTGAAAAATACTATAGGACGCTCAGAAATTTTAGGTTTTTCCCACTGAAAATCACAAAGTTATTTCTGAAAAATAAAAAACAACGGGTTGCACTCCGGGAGTGCTGACAGAAGTGAAAACTCAATGACTAGTCCAAAATGTCTGCAGCACTATGTATAATTGACCCATCCTCCTTTCTATTGAACGACTTTAGTTCTGAAATTGCTGGTCAGTGAGCTTGTTTAAAATTCGAAATTCATATTTGTAGCCTTAATTGCAACTTGCAACATATAGTGCAAAATGTCTGCAGCACTATGTGTAATTGATGTTAACGCCATCTAGCGTTGTATCGTCGCATTACTTGAAACCCCTAAGCACATCACTGTTAGTACTACTGGTACTACAGTTAGGTATATTAATACCAGTTTGAGGGAATCTCACTAGATGGCATTTAAATATAAATAAATAAAATAAAAAAACAATGACATTGTCCGTCACACATCACGCAAGCGCACTGCGCCGCCTAAATAAAACAGCAGGCTCAGGCATACATTTTCGCCACGCGGTAGAAAGAGAGGAGAGACGCCTTACGCGTTACGCCTTACGCTGTCTCGAGTTTATAATTTTTTCCCCACCTCAAAAAGTGCACAGCGCCGCTAAAGAAGTTTTCACTTCAAAAACCGCGAAGTATCATTTTAAGATATTCTTAAAGGTTCTATTTTATTTGCCTGTTGAAAAATAACACTTACTAAAACGTGACCTGTTACCCTAAAAGCCTTAAAACATTATCTTTTTTTTGAACACTTGAAACACTGCCACAAAACATAAACCGAGTAACATCCATCTCAAAATTTTAATTCCGACTTAAACTAAGATCTCATTTTGAATAATTCTATAACACCCAATCCATTGCAAACTAGACCTTACAATTAAAACATAAAGTCCAAATTCGTAAATACTTAAGCGTGAGTTATGATGTTTCGTAGGCCGTAACGCTGCATTTCAAAAGTGCATGTCTTACACGTGCGGTTTTGAAAGACATGAGCGTGTTAAGTTTTCATAGTATGAAATGCCGTCTTTTAAGGGGAGTGCACACGGACTAAACATTTCTATTGAATATAAAAGGAAAGGGTTGACGATAAAAAAAAGATAAAGCTTCGCATGTAGTTGTGTATAGTTCACAAAAACGAATTTAAACTGTTGTGAGACATACTAACCTAATAATACTGTTGTTTACTCGGCGCGCGCGCAGCGTGCGACGCGGCGAGCCGCAGTACGCGATACACGGCCGTCGTGAACGCTGCTCGCACTGTTAGTGCTTGAGAAAGGAGACCTAGGCTCTCCGAAACATGTCGCGCGAGTAACTAAAAACAAGTGAGTCTAAACCGTAAAATTATTCAATTTACAAAAACGCTTGAATAATCATCAGACCATCATCACGCGATTTGTATATTAATGTCAAAACCAGACCAGACTGGAATGAAGTGGCCAGACTAAAATGGCAATGGGCGGGACACATTGCTCTTAGGCTCTTACAATACAATACAATACAATAATTTATTCATAAAACCAATACAATTTTACACGTCATATTATTCGTGGTTGGATAATTATATTAATCAACATATGGTCTGATGACACGACGTCACAAAAAATCTGAGCATAAAAATCTAAAATGTAGACTGTCTATCGCAATCCCACGCGGCAACGCAGAGAGCGTGATGGGCACCTTTGCTTCGGGGGCAGCCCGGGGCGGGTTTCAGTAGGTAATTTTTTTATACATATTTAGTTTATATTTATATTTAATTATAAATGTAGACTGGTGAAATTATAAATAGTCTTCGTCGTTTCTTTAATAAGTAAGTATACAAGTAACAAGTAGGCACTTATGATTTCAAACATGGTTGATGCAACTCTCGTGAGTATACAGCCTTAATGCGGACCACCTAAACATGCAACCTTTACGTTACTCCGCAGTGTAAATAATGCAAGTGCATACACTAGGCTCGACCTGCATATTGCAATGGAGATATTGCATGAGTGAATAATGTACTTCTGATATTATTATATAGTTATTTGTACAACAAGAGATCAAAGTTTGATATTTCTTCGAGTGCTTATTTTGAGTCCCGTGCAAGCGAAAGATTCTATAATAGATTCACGAGCGTAGCGAGTGAATCTAATTTAGAATCTTGAGCGTAGTAAGGGATTCAAAAGCGCACGAGATGTAAATAACTTTGATCTCGTGTAGTACACAAAATTTTTCACCCGAAGCAGTGAGAACATACCTAGAGGGACAGAGATAATAGAACCCAAGTATATCGAACTTGTATTAGACCCCGCATGTTGAAATGACTATAAAGGTCACTTGAATGTCATTTTGTCTCACTCAGTGAGCAAAATCGCATTTTGCTCACTGAGTGAGACAAAATGACTCAGTGAGCAAAATCGCATTTTGCTCACTGTTTTTAAGAAGCAAAGTACCCTTGTTTGTGCTGCTGAGGTGAAAAAGTCTTTTTATTGCTTATACAATAATTATAAAGGTATTTAAAGGCTTGAGCTCTCCGAGCGTTAACACATTCAGGGCCAAGAACCCGACTGTCGGGTAAACTGTTCGTAGCGACTACGCGCTCCATATGGCGAAACCGTGGCTACGCGCTACGAGCGTAACCCGTGGCACTTAGTAAATTAATTAATAATTATAGTGAATAGTTAATGAATATGTTAAGTTAAAGGCTAGAGCTCTCCGAGCGTTAAAATTATATTTCATACTGTTAAGAGAGAAAACACCATACATCATTAAATAAAGGATTTAATACATAAAACTCGGAAAACAAGTAAATCACACTCCGACGCAGTAATGGCGCGGGCGATCCTCTTCTGACAGTCCGGGTCGCGCCAGTCCTAGTGTCACCATTGACACCTACCGTAGGGCTGCGTTCGAGCAAACCACATAATCGGTTATCAATACTTATTAGTGTTTCACGTCAGGACTTGTTGAACCGTTTACGGGTGGGAGTCGGTCGATCAAAGGAAAATCTCATAAAATGGGGAATCTTACCCGAGAATTCAAATGCCGAATGTTCTTGCGGATCATATCAGACGATGCAGCACATGACAATGTGCCCTCTATGCCCTGTCATCTGCACTACCGATGATCTCCTTAAAGCAACTCCCCGAGGAATACAAGTGGCAAAATATTGGACGAATATAATTTAGGAAATTGGATCACCTTTACACGATAAGAAGAAGACGTCAGGACTGTTCAGCTGACAGTCTTAAAAAGTAACTAACGAATTTTATACCTAAACCTTACTCAAGAAACACTCTATTGATAGGTAAAAACAGCACGAAATTCTGTTCAGTAGTTTTTCAGTTTATCGCGAACATACATACATACACACAAATAGACAGACGCGGCGGGGGACGTGTTTTATAAGATGTAGTGATGATACCTACTACATATATTTCATGAGTAACACAAACCGATTGCCCAGTCTACTTTCTAACCTATCTATACCTGAAATTCTGGGATTATTAATGTAATACAGATTTTACTCAGCATCGTGTATCTATGGATTTCTATTTTTTTAATTATCAATAAAAAAAAACTTGCAATACTGATAAAAAATAATCATATAGGTAGTATAGGTACATATAGCTGGTCAAGCAAATCATGTCAGTAAAAAAAGGCGCGAAATTCAAATTTTATATGGCACGATATCCCTTCGCGCCTACATTTTTCAAATTTGCCGCATTTTTCTACTGACAAGATCTGCTTGACCAGCTATATCTACGCTAACATACCTACTTAATGCTGTTTTGATGATGCATTAGGATAGTAATAAGAATTCAATAAAGATTACATTAGAAATTAATTAAAATATCATTTCCATTTGTGCACTGTTATCAAATAGTACTAAGCTTATGTGTAAGACTATCTCAATTTCAATAACTATTTCACATTTAACATTAACGAAACAATATTGTTTACTAACTACAAACTAAAATTTACACCATAACTTATATTACAGCGCGCGAATTGTTCTAATTGTGCTTTTATTAAAAGCTTTGCGCACACAACAACCGTTCTAATGCCTGTTGGAATACGGGTGGAAATCGCGCAAGCTTAAATGTTATTACTTTAGTAAAACACGGAGTTTAGCGTAAAGTGTAAGTGTGTGAGCAATTACACGGAATGGTGGTTTAACTTCGCTTTGGGTTACGCTTTAAAATGAAAATGTTACTGTTACGTTTTCAGTTAAATTTTGCGTTGGGATTTATCTTGACTGTTTTCTAAATAATGAATAATCTACATTAATTTTGTACTAATTAAAGTAGTCTGATTATAAAATAACAATATTTTTTCCCATTTAGATCTTGTAATCTTCAAAAACCCCAGTAAAGTTGTTGATCTACTTACTTAAAAAAAACCGGTCAAGTGCGAGTCGGACTCCCGTTCCTAGTGTCCCGTACATTACCCGATTTTTAACAAAGTTGTTTTTTATGTGGAACATGAATGAAATGTCTTTAAAAAACCCGTAGGGGTCGGATCAAAAACTAAGTATAAGTCCGACTCACGCTGCACTGCACATATCTAATAGGTTTTCCTGTCATCTGTAGGTAAAGAACTATATTGTATTGCATTATTTTCAAAATTTTAGACCCAGTAGTTCCGGAGATAAAGGGAGGGGGGAGGGAATGGTCGGACAGGCAGACAGACGCACGAGTGATCCTATAAAGGATGACTCACGAACGACCGGGCCGTGTCCGGACCGGAGCTTCCGGCGCTTACTTTTCTATGACATGACAGGCGATCACGTGATGCTTTCCATAGAAAACAATGCGTCGGAAGCTCCGGCCCGGCCACGTCCCGGTCTAACGTGAGTCATCCTTAAGGGTTCCGTTTTTTCTTTTTGAGGTACCTACGGAACCCTAAAAAGCATATGATCACCGATGACGATTAAATCATTTCATCTTTTCAAACACCTCAACACAATAATACATCTGTTATCTGCTATCAACATTTATAACATTAACATTACCCTCCCTTCTCTCCCCGGAAAAGTCATAACGAGCATCATTGCAATTAAGCCTTTTCTGCCAAGTCGCGTTTAAAACTGAATGGACTTGTAAGTAAACATGGGGGGGGGGATCATTTCCTGCTCCGTTAAGCGGCGGGGGGGAGAGCAGATGTGGCCGGACATTTCACAACGCATTACCTGGTAGTGATGGGGAGTGTCGATAGATGTTATCGATGTTTTTTGTCGATAGCGACTATAGCTGATGAATGTTTAAAATAATATATTAGCTACCTATTCTAAAATAACTGTTATTGTGAATTTTGCTTATGCATAACTTATTACTGTTTGCAGATATATTCATAAATAAGATTTAACAAAAAAAGAGATAATGCAGTACGTAATACAAATATAATAACATATAAATGTGGCTGTTTTATACATTCCGGCTGATGCGAAGATGCTTATTCTAATACATTTTAGACAAATCTGAACTTAATAACTAGAAAGATATATATGTGTAGGTAAGTAATATTTGTAACGATTATTTTCTTTTCTTATTTCCCACTCTATAAGCAAAACACGAAGAAAACGCCATAACATAACCTATGAAACTTTTCCACATCATCGACTCTAATTTGTCGATAATGATGACATCACTAGCAAATCAAAAAGGTCCTCCAAGAGTCATTTCACGTGACATTAGATGAGAGGACCCGTGCCCTACACTAGCGTCCTTTCTGTGGTATGCGTCATAAGCGGTAGCGGGAGCGAAACGAGATTTAGTACGCTTCAACTAATTGAGTATGAAGCTACGAACAAGATAACGTGTTCTCGCAGGTAGTGGATAATGTGAGGGATAATTCATATGAACGACACTATTCATAATATAATAAGATCAAAGTCAAACTACGTTTATTAAAAAACAACTTAGTCCTTTAACAAAAATATTTACATCACATTAAGTTCCGATATGACGTTAATAGGTATTTGTCAGATGTAATTGAGTGTTACAATATCGTGTATCACCAACGACGGCGCGCAGACTGTATATGCGTGTCCCTGGTGTTAGACTTTTATAGATTTATGTTTTAAGATACCAGCCAATTTTAAATATACAGCGCTGTTAATGTTGTTTGGAGAAGGTTATCACAAAAGCGCTTTTCGCTTATAACTTACACCAGCCTTAATGCGACCGATTCTTCAATGGCCGTTGGAGAAATATCGCCGTCTATTATTGTAACTGATATTGTACGTCTCTTAAACCGTTTCCTAGTGGGGCGTAACAAACCGGAAGTAACATTTGATTCTATTACGTATTTAAATAAATTATAAGTTCAAACTGATTTTCTAATCTCACTTAAGTTATTTAGGTTGTTATCATGTGGGCCTACTTCGAACACCGAAGTTAGCAAATTGCAGGCATCTTTCTCTATCACTCTAATTACGCCTTAATTGGAGTAAAAGGGAAAGATGGCAGCAATTTGATAACTTTGGTGTCCATGGTAGGCCCTCTGGTAGGACAGATATGACACAAAATGTACTTAGACTTGTACAATCAGAAAATTTGATTAAACTATTGCAATATCTTTAGTAGTTAGGTCTTAGGTTCATTTCTAGTCAAAATTTATATTAGCGAATCAGACTACTTGTTAAAATTACCTACCTTTTTCTGAAAGCTCAACAACAAGATATATACTCTATATCTGCATCTATGTAAAACAATTAAATTGTACGGATACTTTTGAAAGCTATACACCGTGTTTTTTTGATTTCTGTTAATTTCGTGTAATTTCGTGTGTCGTTACAGTCGTGTCCAATGCGCGCAGCGACTTAGACGCATTGATGATTAATTAATTTAATTAATTGCGAAATTAGCGCGGCTCGGCCGCAGCTAGCGAAGTGACGCGATGAGTGCCTCCGGACAGAGTGCACCCATTGTGAACGAGCTCCTCGCCTTTCTGCAACAGAAGCTGCTGCTGGAAGGAGTGATGGACACGGTGTCTGCTGTCCAGATCTGTTCGTCGAGTTTTTCCGTCGAAGATATCTGTGCAGCAAAGAAGGTGCTGCACGAGTCCCTCGGGATCGCCGGCACGTATGTACCTCACCGCAGAGGAGATGAAACCGGGAAGAAGACCCTAGAGGACATCATCAGAGTTCTAAGGGAGAATGAAGACCGGATTCCGGAGTTTGCGACGATGGGTGCCTCCAGCCTGCCGTCCTATATTCCGGATCATGTCGACATTAGCTGCTTGTTAAAGGAAATCGTGGCCCTTAAAACAAGTTTAGCGGATGTCATTTCGAAGTTTGATGCGGCCCAGGTAACCATAACCGAGTTACGCAACGAAGTCCTCAGTTTGCGAAACAGTGCCCTTACTCGGTCGGCGGCATCAAATTTCAAGTGCGATGACCGGCAAGCCACAAGTGCCGAGTCGGTCAGTTTGCGAGTTGCTGACACTGTAACATGTGTCGCATCAGCTGTGTTGCCGCCCGCGAGCCTCCCGCGCGCGCGCCCTCCCCCCGCCTCCTCCAAATCACGTCATCGTGTTTACGCGGATGTCGTCGCCGGTCCGAAAGTCGCATCGAACCGGGTTAGTGTACCTGTAAAGGGTACTGAAGAGTGAGCGGTTCCCAAGGAGAAGCTCCCTGTTGCCGGTGTGGATGAGGAGGATTTCACACTGGTATCAAGAAAGAAGAAGGCGCGCACGGCGCCTCGTAAGACTCAGTGTGGTACCGCCGAACCGGCTAACTCTGGCTTGCGGGTTGCTACACCGAGTAAGGCGCTATATGTGTCGCGCCTGCACTACACCGCCACGGCTGCTGAAGTGGTGGAGTACGTACACCAGAAGACCGGTTACTCGCTGAGGGTGTTCCAGCTTCGATCGCGCCACTACGTGCACTTCAACTCTTTTGTGGTGCGCGTGCCGCGACCGCTGCAAGAGACCATCGAGTGCGCCGACTTCTGGCCGAAAGGTGTCGTGTTTCGGAGGTTCCGGGGCAAACTGCCGAATCCGACACAAGAACAGCCGATTCAACGGAGCCACGCCGTTTTGTCGCATAAATAGTGTTTAGTTTTTAAGTTTATAATATATATATGTATGTTAGTCTGTAAGGTATTTGTAATATGGGCCTTGTTGCCTGATTTAAATTAAAAAAAAAAAATAATAATAATAATAATTTCAAGGGTGCATTCTTGAGCTTAAATCAAGTAACTTTCTCAAAGACACCGATATTCTAATTAACTCCATTTCGGAGATAATCAATAATTTATTTTTTTCCTATAAGGCCTCTACAAGCGTGTACACTTGCCTTAGGGCCGGTTTACATATTGATTAGTGTTTAGAATGAGTTCATACATTTGCTAGTAAACTTAAGTACAATCTCGGTCGATCGACGTTCGAAATGACATTGATATGTCACAGATTTCAATTGTTTGGTTGAGTTAAATGTAATGCTCGTGTTACAACAACGCTACATGCTACATTTAATTACTTTTTAAACTTATTTTTTTTAAATTAAAACGCAAAAAATTTTTTTTTTTTTAATTTAGCTATGCCATTTAGTTTTCTTAAACGTACTTAACCATACCCCGAAGTTAACGGAATTCAATAATAACACGGTGTATGTATATTTAGAAAATTATTTCAGGGTAGCAGCTATTTTTGGTGCGTTGTTTTATCCGTCCTATTAATATTGGCTAAATATGTAGTGCATAATCCTTAATCATCGCATTTTCACGGACGAACCCGTCATGCTATTTCAGTCAGTCTCAGTACAAAAAGTACTAAGGTACTGAAGTAGCATGATAAATACGGATGCACTAAATCTGTACTCTACCTAAAACGCTCTTCACTTGTAACTCGCACCGTACTAATGCGACTGATTCCTCAATGGTCGTTCGAGAAATACCGCCGTCTATTAGGGTTCCGTACCCAAAAGGTAAAACGGGACCCTATTACTAAGACTTCGCTGTCCGTCCGTCCGTCCATCCGTCCGTCCGTCCGTCCGTCCGTCCGTCCGTCTGTCTGTCACCAGGCTGTATCTCACGAACCGTGATAGCTAGACAGTTGAAATTTTCACAGATGATATATTTCTGTTGCCGCTATAACAACAAATACTAAAAACAGAATAAAATAAAGATTTAAATGGGGCTTCCATACAACAAACGTGATTTTTGACCAAAGTTAAGCAACGTCGGGCGTGGTCAGTACTTGGATGGGTGACCGTTTTTTTTTTGCATTTTTTTTCCGTTTTTTTTTTCGTTATGGTACGGAACCCTTCGTGCGCGAGTCCGACTCGCACTTGCCCGGTTTTAAAGTTACTGATATTGTACGTCTCCACGTTACGGTATAAATAAAGGGGATTGCCGAGATGATTCGATCATTATGAGTATCGTAGAACTACCCGACTATAGTCGTATTCTTTTTTTTTATAAATAAATAAATACTATTAGGACAATTCTACATAGATCGACTTAGACCCACAGTAAGCTCAATAAGGCTTGTATTGTGGGTACTAGACGACGATATATGTGACGTTATCTATGAAAAGGGACCATATTGTCGATGACGCTTACGCCATTATTAACAATGCTCTGATATAAATACAATATCACGCGACGCTGTGCGGAGTAAGCGCCATCGACAATAAGGTCCCTTTTCATAGATAATGCCCCATATATAATATACACACATGTAGGGGAGACCGAGGTGAGTTGTGACAGAGGAGAGTTGTGACATCGTAGATTTTTTGGAATCTATTAACTAAAAACAAGGTCGCAATAGCGCGCGTTTGTTAGTTCAAGTTACGAGCTAACAAACGCACACTGTTGCGAGCTCGCTAACAGTCATTAGATTCCAAAAAAATCGACAATTTCACAACTCTCCTTTGTCAAAACTCACCTCAGTCTCCCCTATAAATACTTATATACATAGAAAACATCCATAACTCAGGAACAAATATTTGTGATAAACACACAAATAAATGCACTTAGTTTACCAGGATTCGAACCCGGGACCCCCTGCTTCGTAGGCAGGGTCACTACCGACTAGACTAGGAGGCCGTTCTTTGTCATCACACTCTTGTCAGAGTGGTCGTGGTCGTCATATCAGGGCTGGTGGCAAGCTTCACAATCCGTCGCCATTCCTCCCGTACTGTAGCCCTCTTGTACATTCATGGAGTGGTTCATTGAATGCACTTTTGACTAGGTCTGACCAACGCATTTGTGACCTACCGCGCCTTGTGACTTCGACTTTTCGCTGCACGTCAAGTATAGTCGTATTATGGGAGGACTTATCCACGTGATAATATAACCGTCACTTTTTAACACAGGGCGATTGAAAGTGACGGACGCCGTTTTATCACGCTGTCACGTAGACAAGTACGACCATCATATCCGTGCTGTACTGTGTACAACTATGATCCACATATACGTATTTAAGTTTTGTATAAGTTTTATCTTTTATTTTTGACAATATTTTGATTCAGAACTGTGTCATTTAGGTTTATTTTTGTGGTCCAAAAGCGAGCGAAAGTTGGACGATTTTGGATTATATAAGGCAGAGGCTCCAGTGCCCCACACAGCTACAATAATCGTCATTTACAATCATAATGTCATAGCAAACTGGGTCTTAACAATTCGATTATTGAGGTGTAGGTAATTGAATGGTTTTACGGTATTTGGAAATCTGAAAACGGCCCAAAACATGAGCATACGGATAAAAAAAATAGAGTTCGTTTCCAAAACTATTTATTCCTATGAATATGAATATAAAGTATTTCAAAATTTTTAAAACTAAATGCGCCATAAAACAATAATAAAGTTTAATAACTCGAAATGGCTTCTCTAAATGCGATCACTAATTGCATCATTGTTTTTATGAGTGTGAATTTGATTTCAATTCTAAATGCGTCAACTCTCCCCACAGTCCAGATTTCCTAACTCCCCCTACATATTAATGTAAAGAAAATGGCGAATGAATCTTGAGGAAGAAATGTATTATTTATTTAGACAGACAGAAAAAGATGAAATTCTCGTTAGGTCTGCATTCTCAACGTTAAGGCCGTCGTTCAGTAAATGATAAACAGAAAAGATATATTTTGAATACCACAAGCACCGGTTTATATACGGACCTGCAGTTTTATTAGGCAGGAGTACTGACTAGGCTAGGAGGCCATTAAATCTTTCCTACTTATTCTTAACATTTATAACAACAATTGTCTAGCAAATAATATACAAAATAAGTATGTCACATTAAAAATAAGTCACTAAACTTCTTCACAAAAGCTCCAAAAGCCAAAAAGAGCCCACATATAGAAACCATTAAAAAGGCAATAACTTTGAACAAATCGAACCATACATTACTAATGTTGCACTCAAAACTACTTTACTCTAAAAGGTCCTACATCCATTGAAACCTAAAGGATATATGCTGTTTTAGAATAAGACGACGGAGCTACGACAATCTGTCTTTTACCAGTAACCGCAAAGAATGGGTCGCATACTTTTAAGTCTTGTTCGCATTGCTCTTGGTAAGAACTAGATTCAGAGTGGTCGCTGTATACCTTTGCATAGGGATCGAATTTTTGGTGGTAGTTTCAAAAACAATATAGAGGGCTATGGCTTAGACTTTTTAGGACTTATTTCATTGACACCTCTCGTATGTTTGATGAGTCTTTAATCAAATTTTAGTTTATTAATCATATTATTTTCTGAACGCAAAATTTAAACAATTATCAATATTTTCTTTCTTAAAGATTATGTCCAGGTTCTTGATGAATACCAAGTTATATTCATATCTTTTGAATAGGTCTTCAGATCTACAAATACCTCGTTGACAATTAAGTAGAAATGTAGCTTCAGTTCAATTTAGATAAATAAATAATTCATTCATTCATAATTTTGGTCTCTGTAAAAAAATCATCCTCCATAGCAATCATCTGTATAATAATCATATAGAAGTGAAAAATATTAGAATTGTCCTAGATAGGTCAAAAAAATTTAACAAGCCGATAAGAGTAAAATAATAATAATATAATAGCCCTTACACCCTGGCGGGTGCTGCCTCTGCGTGCGTCCCATGACACGGGCAAGGGCAGCATCCGCTCGGTGTACCCCTTACATTTCATTAAGAGCCAACAGGAGTGGTCATTCCTCCATACAAACGTACTCCCCGTTTTCCTCCGTGGTTTTTGAAGCTCGAGCAATGATTTTTTCAATATAGATTAATATTGTCAATATCTGTGTCGGACCGTTTTGCTTTTTTTGATATTTTTGTTTTTTAAGGCGCTAGAGCCCTTCAAAAATGGCCAAAATGGCCTAATTGACTATGCCGCAATGAGAGGCGTGGTATTCAAAACTGATATCAATTAGCCAAAAAAGCAAAACGGTCCGACACAGATAATTTCATAATCATTTAGATTTCCAAATTTGGTTACGATTGGTTAAGTTTTGGAGGAGGAAACAGTGGAGTACGAAACCTCGATTTTTGACATTTTTACGCAGGATTTTTCGCCTCAGCTGCAGTTGTCCCTATCGCACTAATTTTAGGGGCGGAGTCAAGTTTCTAAATACGTACACAGCCAGAAAAGTGATGGGCAATAGTCGACATGTAATGTCGTTAATCTAGTGATGTGAGAAGTTATCGATAAACCATAACAAAGTCGCGATTTGCCTCTTAGTAGGCGAAGTTAGTGAAATAAGTAATACCTATTGCACTTTTGCCTCAGGGAAAACCGTTTAAAGGATGACTCACGTTAGACCGGGCCGTGTCCGGGCCGGAGCTTCCGGAGCTTACTTTTCTATGACATGACAGGCGACCACGTGATGCTTTCCATAGAAAACGATGCGCCGGAAGCTCCGGCCCGGTCTAATGTGAGTCGTCCTTTACACTATTATTTCTTGGTTCATACAAAGCTGAGTAGACGCACTTTTATTTTATAATAATTTTTGATTTTATATCTGTGGTAATAAACGCTTTGAATACATTTTTCTAAACATCATTCTGAATCCAATGAGGTATCACACCTTTGAACTTGTAGACTATACTGTTGTCCCAAATTGGGGTTTCGTATTTATTCCGACCAGAATCAGGAGCTCCTCAAACATAGGTACCTAAATGTATCAAAATCTGACTCAAAAATAAAAATCGGCCGAGAGCATGTCGGGCCATGCTCAGTGTAGAGTTTCGTAGTTACCGTTCTGTCAAAATAGGCTAAACGGGGGCGATAAGTTAGTATCATACGTTTACAAGGGAGTACAGAGCTTTCTACGTATTTTTAGATTTTTACTAAGAACAGAAGATTTTTTGCAATAACTCAAAACCGACTGGAGTCCGGTCATGTTCGCTATATAGTTTTAATTGAAAGTAGTTATTAAGCTTTTGTTACCTATGATCTTTTATATGAAGATGTGATACACGTTCCAAAATTGAAGCACTCACCTCGTGTCATGTGTACGAGTTTGTCTCAGTCTGCCTGACGCAAGCGCGAAGTGTACACCGGTTAATACTTTTCCACAAATAACGTGTATTAAGCAACAAAATGCCGACCTGCGTTATGTTGAAATGCTCAAATTATCCGCGGAAGCGCAAAAAAATTGACGGCGTCACATATCATTCGTAAGTAAAAGCTGAAATAATCCGTTTTTCTTCGGTTTAATCTTGAAAGAAATAAAGCTGGCCGCCATTTTCGCTGGCTGACAGAAAGAGATAAGTTTATGTTCTTATCAGCGAGAAGGACAAGGACGCACCAACTGCGTACATAGATTATCATAGCAGAGGTGTCATGGTAAGTTGCATTCATTGTTTGGTGCTTGTCGTACAAATAAGAGAAGTAAATTTCAACTGTAATATTATAGTTTTTAACTTGCACGCATTTTTTCTTGTAATTAATTACAACAATTGGCAAATTAAAGATTATTATTGTCCGGGTCGCGTCAATTAAGTAAATAGGTACCTATATTGCTGTTTATACAAAGATTACTACAAAATTATATTACAAAAGTATTTTTTTTAGGCATTTCATTTTCTCACACAATAACAATTATTATAACATAAAATTGTTAGTAAAATAAAAGGTTTTGTTGTTATTGAATTTGCTTTTTTTTAGGGTTCCGTACCCAAAGGGTAAAACGGGACCCTATTACTAAGACTTCGCTGTCCGTCCGTCCGTCCGTCCGTCCGTCCGTCCGTCCGTCCGTCCGTCCGTCCGTCCGTCTGTCACCAGGCTGTATCTCACGAACCGTGATAGCTAGACAGTTGAAATTTTCACAGATGATGTATTTCTGTTGCCGCTATAACAACAAATACTAAAAACAGAATAAAATAAAGATTTAAATGGGGCTCCCATACAACAAACGTGATTTTTGACCAAAGTTAAGCAACGTCGGGAGTGGTCAGTACTTGGATGGGTGACCGTTTTTTTTTGCTTTTTTTTTGTTTTTTTTTTTTTGCATTATGGTACGGAACCCTTCGTGCGCGAGTCCGACTCGCACTTGCCCGGTTTTTTAACTCGGTTTCGTGGAAAGGAATATTGTTTATTTACATAGTTATATATTATATACATTTGCGTATGAACTGTGCTAGTACCAGTATATATCACTTGATCAAAGGGAAGGTGAATGTTATTAATAGTATTCACGAAATAGGTAGAATCCAGTACATATAAAATATAAAAATACGGGGTGAAATTTTAACCACCATACATACATACTCTGCGTACTGAACCAGCCAAATTTTTTTTGTTACAAAAGTAACAATGATAAGTATATAATATATTTTATTTACATAACTAAATGTGAAAACTTTTTACTTTGGTAGCGTGTACATTACTACATACAACTGCACTAAAATGATTTGCACCTTCTGTCAAACATCTTATTCTTTGATATTTTTTTTCTTAATAAGTTTTACGGTTCGCGCCATCTCCACTATTTGCCGTCGCGTTATGGTGGTATCTCTGATTTACCAAATTTATGCGCAAGTGACAAACACTAGCCGTCTCTTTTTTACTTAGGTTTTCTTTTAATTGTGCCGTCTCTTTTACGCATTTGCGTATGAAGTTGTAAACAAATTGTAACTGATGCTGCCGTGACGTTGGCAGCATTGGTTAGCATCATTTTTTTCGCTTGATATGTTAGTGTATGGCATATCTACATATAAAAGATCATAGTTTGTTACACGATTTTTTTCATTTTATTGGACAATGGTTCAAAAGTTAGAGGCGGGTGGTGGGATATTTTTTTTCTTTCGGAGCGATTATTTCCGAAAATATATAAATTTATCAAAAAATGTTTTAAGGAGACCTTTATTCGTTTTGAAACACCTATCCAAGGGTACCCCACACTATTGGGACTAAGCAAATAAAAATATATATATACCTTTGGGTTCAATTGGCGTAAAGGACATTTTAGCGAAAATGAGTTTTATATACAGTTTTCATACCTGGCTTAACAACCTCAAAGCTGTACTCTGATTGCCTAATCATGCATGCCATACGATTAAATAAATAAATATACAGTTTTGTTCAGAATTCCAAGTGCTTTCGTTCTGTATAGTTAAAATTTCGATATCTCATAAAAAGTTGCCTTTACGACCTAATTTTTACACTATGAGCTTGCAAAAACAGCTTAGCTCAAGGGGCGTAAATGACCAGTTATAAAATAGAAGTTCAAAGATAGTATCGTAAAGGTTACCGCTAAATATAAATTATGTTGTAAAGGACTAACAATACTAACATGTCCTTTGTCGTCCTTTAGCCCTTTATTTGTCATTGACTATTGAAATTATTTTACTTGCCCTTTACGACCCGTTCTAAAAATGATTTTACCTTAAGTATACGAGGCGAACAAATTGTAAAGGACTTTTCTAATTTTTGTGTCGTTTAAACTCTAAATTGAAAACAAATAACATTGGACGTAGCAGTGTAGATTAACAAAAAATCATTCGGAATCTCTTATAGTCTTGCGACAATACATACTAGCCTGTGCATAATACACTCTGAACCTTTCCGACTGGCATTTCTTGTTGATTAGGAGAACGAGACAGGTGTATCAGTGATTGCCCATTGCCTCGCTCCTGACTGTTTATTATCCGTTCCTGAGCGGTGGAAGTTGTTTTTTGTGCGTAATTTAATTATTTGTGTCATTGCTTGAGCTCGGCTACAATAGCTAGTTGAAATAAAGAACAATACTTCGTTTCAAACACACTCACAAAGTTTGGAACGTATCTGGGCGAAGTGGTAATTAATACTTAATGACCGAATCGGTTATAATTAATTCGTTTACTATACTTGTTTCATAATATGTAGTTCTAACAGAAGATATTTTTAAGTGTTTGAAATTAGAAATTATTGCAGCTACAGTTAACAGGGATTAAATAACACAGAAATTACAACTTAAATAGGAAAAAAAAAATCGATTTAATATCTTATTGTTTCGTATTTTGAAATAAGACATCTTGAAAATTTTAAACTATAGAATTATAGTCTTTTATTCACTAAGGAAACGTCCAAATGCTTGATATGCTAATTCTTATCATCGTTAGCTGATCTAATACTTCCCTTGTTATGATTAAAGGCTGTCATGTTATGATTGAAGGCGGCTAGTGTTAAGCACTGGGACATTTAGTTTACCTTCATTCCCGAATATTAGCTACTTTGTGAGCAAGTAATTGTTTTTTAGTAAATAATTGTTCAAAATATTGTGCTTTCTTTATTATTACTATATTATCAGAAAAATATTAATAACAACTGTACCTAATCGGGTTATACCTAGCATCATTAACTACCGTTTGATACATTTTTAAGCTTCGTAATAGTAAACTATGCTGAAAACAGTTAACATGTGCAGGTACCGTGGCTGGTAACTAATACACCCCGAATTTGGAATAAAATAGTCTCAGAATGTCACTTACGACCCCCTACTAAACAAGATACATTAAATTATCAAAAAACGCAGCATGGGTGTAAAGGACATTCATAGTGTTTTGACCAATTCTATAGGGCATTAACTTCTTTCGTTTTTAATTTATACATATTATTGCTAATTCAGGTTAAAGAGACTAACATTTTGAGTACTTTTTTAATACACATCAAAAATATAGCTCCATAAACAACAAAAATAAACCAACATTTTAAATAATCTGTCTCCTGAAAAATAGCATTTTGTCCTTCACGCCAATTGAACCCAAAGGTATCGAATATTGTATGGGAGGTCTCAGGTCTGCAATTCTTTTTTAATAGTTTTTATTTTACCCATATTTTACCGTTCTGTCGCAATGCGTGATTCATGTATCCATGCCAATAAGTTGCAAACTTGCAGCTTTTTAGCACTTACGATCACGAAGCAAAGCCTCGGACAGACAGACAGACGAACATGGCGAAACAATAAGGGTTTCTTTGGTGACTACACAACCCTAAAAATCGGACCACTAATAAAACAGTTATTAAGATTTTAATTGGATTGCAGGTTGTAGACGGATATTGAATTCAGTTAGGTACCTAAAGTCAAGAAGTTAAATCACAATAACAGGGAATAAGTAAACGCTTAGTGGCGGTAGCGAGCTAACGAGTTACCACCGAAGAATAAGTTTGTAATATAAGAAAAGAACTAGGTGTAGCGAAGCTAAGTACCTATATAACGGGCCGACCGCTTCGCGAGGCCCGTGAAGGCAAATGACGTGTGCGTCTGTGTGCGCGCACCACACACACAGGGATAGTCCTTCGTTACGCGGCGCCGCCCCCGTCAGCGCGACGGAGATATTCACCTCAAAATCTCAAAACTGAGATCGGGCTGACGTCCCGTTTCGTCTTAAAGTGTCAAAAGGGCCTCTACGTGTTGGCTTCGGCTCCGCGCACGCCTCCCAAAGGTCCGGAACACCATTGTTCCGTGATGGGAAAGACATATAAGAGTAAATTTGGCTGGTTAATATCCGTTCAATTTAAAATATTGAGAGGAAAGCATAACCGTAACTCATAGGTGAGCGTTTCTTTTATTTTTTGCCATTTTTATATTATTGTGACCTTTTTTGCCACTTTTGTGTTATTTCTACTCAGAATCACGAGCTCTTTCGTAATGGGATAAAAAAATGTCCAGAGTTTTTTTCCTATTGTGTTACCATTTCCCCATATATACTATATGGCGCGCAGGCGGTAACAAAAAGGAAAGTTTGAAACTGTATGGAAAATTTAGGACACATTTTTTCTCCTAAAAGGATAAAAAGGGCTCGCGATCATGACTAAAAATAACACAAAAGTGGCAAAACAAGTCACAATAATATAAAAATGGCATAAAATAAAAGAAACGCTCAGGTACCAAACAAGATTTTGACCTAGATGGCTTGAGGCAATAGCTTGGTAGGTAATAACAATGAGACGACAGTAACTATCGTGGGATTCTTGAGTTTCAACTCGGACAGTCGCTGACTAAAGTCTAAACTCTAAAGACTTTGTTTTTAACATTTCTTAACTTTACACTCGCTGTGGAGGAGCTAACAACTTCTGTGTTTTTGGCGAGAAACCTACTTACTTGCAGGCTTTTGAAAAAAAACCGTTTTGGGTTAACTGCAACCAAACGACGAATTCAGGCAATTGTGAGATTTTATTGATTTTGATTAGATAACTTTTATTTTTATTAGTTACGAAGCGAAGCGAATAAAATCTTTACTGGACTGTAGCCCTAACAGAAATAATACAGCCCGATTTGTAATGGAAATCATTCGTTCAATATTCAAACACAGGTGCGAGAAATAATTACAATTTGCCGCCATTTTTACGTTTAAAGACCGACGAAGATTCGAGGAAAAAGAAAATTGGATGTTTATGGAAATTGATTGTATGGTTCTAATATCATGGCTGTTAACAGGAAATACCGAAATTTGTTGATGAGCATTTTATTTATTGTATTTTTAATGGTTCTGAGACGACCTTGACATTCGACTTTCACTTTTTATATTTGAATCATATGATTCAGCGGCCGTAGCACTGTCGCATTTTTATTACCTGTCACCCGTCACGTTCTAACAAGTATGTTAGTGCGAAAGTGACAGGCATAGTGACAGGCGATAAAAATGGAACCATGCTGCCACCGTTCCAGTTTTGCCTATGCTAAATTTGAATACCAAATTCTACCTAAATTATGGCGCACCTATACCTATGGGATATGTGATGCATTGTCACTGTAAAGGTGGCCACTGACGAGCCTTCCAACAGTCCAAATAGCGTGGCTGCACTCCAAAGTCGGTCCGTGAATGTCAAAAACGTACGTTTAGTATTAGGATGCCGTCCATTTGGATTAATCCATTGTAACGGCATCCATTTGGAAGGCTCGTCAGTGGCCTGCTTTAAGTTTATGCAAAAATAGCGTGGTCGCAGTGTTAGTAACAATTTTAAGAGGCACACCTCAGTAAAAATCGGGGTAAAAGGATACCTACATGTTTATTCTACTTTCGATTGCCTTTTCTAAGAATACTTTACATTTTATATACAGGATGATTCATGAGCCGTGAGCAGGATCAAGCCTACGCATACAGTAAGTTATAAGCAACTGTTTCGTACCAGTATTTGTGAGATTAACTTTAATTTATTTTATACTGTGTTAAAAAAAAATATTGACGACATTTATGGTCACCCTCTTCGTTTTATCCATTACAAGTGCCAAATTGAATGTCATCACTGTCATCAGTCTGATTACTTAAAAAAAATGTTATTTTCTTCATATTAAAAGTGTTGTCATAACGGTTAAAAAGGTTTTATCTTTGTTAATTAAATGTTGTAGGGTGTCCATGATTGTAGATAAATAAATTTGTCCTCACCAAAAAGTTTAACAACAGAAAAAAAAGTGATTGTTTTACTTAAATATTGAGGTGGACGATTCATAAACATTTACTGATTGTGTAGGCTTAGTCCTGCTCACGTCTCATGAATCACCCTGTATAACCCAAATAGAATAGAAACATACCTACACGTATATAGTTGCACTAAGTGGATACCTTACCTTGAATCCAATTCTGTTTTAAGAAGTTGATATAGTTTTTATCTTATTTTGTTACGACCAAGACAACATACGCTGTTTAGTCCCGTTAAGAAACAAAAGACATGACTTGAGCCTCTACCATCAGTTTTAACATTGACATAACGCTCACGTCTACGTAATTTACTTTCTGTACATCTCGCTTCCACTATTGCTCGCATATGCGAGTACGAGCGAGATGCATAGAAAGTAAGTTACGTAAACGTGAGCGTTATGTCAATGTCAAAACTGGTGGTAGCCGTATTGTAATTGTAAATTATTTTAGTTTTGTTTAAGGTAAAAACATTAGGCAGGTACATTCACCTGCAATAATATATTACTCTTAGAAGGGTGCAAAAATATCTGACACGATCTTATTTGTGGAGCCATAAGAGCCTGTCACATATTTTTGCGGCCTTTCAAGAATAATATATTAGTGCAGGTGACTGTACTATACAAAAATTTTTTTTTGCTGCGTCCCTGTGCTGAGCAAGATCCCGCCAATCCCGCTGGAATGCATCCAACTCATCCCGCCATCTCTTTCTCGGTCTGCCTCTGCCACGACTACACTGGGGATGCCAGCTAGCCATACAATACAAAATAAACTGAAATAATACGAAAGAAAAAGTGACCAAGGCCTCTGAACCAGCGTCCCCTGCATTTGTGGTAACCTAAAGCCGCTCGACCATCCGGGTCTAGGCGGTATAGGTCGATATTGGTCCTCACGATGCAATCGGGAGTCGTCTTATAAGGCATCTCGCTCGCACTTATTGGTTTTGAGATTCCTGATGACACGACTCAATGTTGTGTCAAAACCAGTTCAAATTGTCAAGTCTGAATCGGTATCCTTATCTCACAAAAGCTCGGATTTCGTTAAGCTCTGATTTCATTTCGACTTCCGATAAACCAAACCGACATAACATAGACCTCCACATTTATACAAACTATACGTAGTTAAAGACCAGCTTAGAATGGCTCTTGGTGAGTGAAGAACAGATTTCATTGGACTTAGATAAGCTGAATGCCCTCATTCCGATAGATCCATTTTTCTACTTTGGATAGAAATCTTTGGAAAAATGGGGTTTTAGTGGAATCGGTTACCTAGTTTATGGTTTAGGCTTGAATTTGGAGCGGGATGTTAAAACTTAGACCCGATTTTACTAGTGTTTATACCTATTATGACCTTTTCTCTGTTATCAATTTTGGAATAATACTAGTATACTTACAACTCATTTGAGTTTATTTCGTTTGACACGTGCATCTTTATTTCTTAGGTGTTGACGTCAAAAATATGTTTACATTTTTCGCCTTATTACGACGGAATAAGGTACAAAAGTGTAAACATATTGACGTCGACTGTACCTTGCAAGTGTTGTTAAAATGAAAACATACCTGCGTACCAAAATAAAATAAAATACATGCAGTGTTACTAAGTTATTAATCATAGAGGCACACAACAGGCGGTTCCTAGGTAGGTAAAACTAACTTATTTAGGCCCAATTGCACCATTCCACTAACCCGGGGTTAACTGGTTAAACCTGGAGTTGCCATGGTTACCAGTACAATTTGACACTAGGATAACGGTTTAAGCGTTTAACCCCGGGTTAGTGGGATGGTGCATGTGGGCCTTAGTAACTTAATAACATCATCTGTTAACAATCTTTAAACAACCTGCGGCGAGATTCGAACTCGCGGCTCAATAATAAGTGCTAGCCAAATCTAACTGCTATACCAACTAAACTACCGAAGCTTGTCCAAGCATAAATGTATGCATGTAATTAGTGATGTGACTGATGTGCCGATGAGAACGTTCTCGTTTCTGAGAATTCCTTTCCGAAGAACGTTCTCTTATTAGCATAAAAATAAATTATGAACAATCTTAATTTTTTTTATAGAATGACATATTTACTTTTGTTAAGATCGTACCCTTTGCCTTAAATAACTTGTTTGGGTAATTTTGTGTTGTTTTACTCCTGTTTTTTATCAATTAGTATTATTTTTTATATTGCTATGAACGGTGCCAAGTATTTGCCTTTAAGCTTCCATGGTAGCTTCCTTCCTTTTAGCTTATCTCCTACACTAAGCGATTAAACAAAAGAATTCATCGCTTTTGCGACGAAAGGGTAAAAACTCTCAAAAAACATTTCCGAGACCGAGAACCGTTTCCGATAGATTTCCCTGTTCTCGGGAAATTTCGAGAACGGCACATCGCTATATGTAATATTAATTAACAAGCTCCCACTATCCAAACCCACTGTCAAAGTTGCTTACTGTTTTTGTTTACATGTTTATGCGACCTGCCAGTCTGTTAGTTCGCCCGGAGCTCTCAAACTTCGTCGTACTGGAATATTCTAAGTTAGATTAAACTGGGTAAGTTAGCTCTTGGCCAGAGCATATTGCTGCTTATCTTTAGTGACAAATTAAATATCATTTCCATAGGCTACGGTGACTGCTTACCATCAGACAGGCCGTATGCTTGTTTGCCACCAACGTGGTATAAAACAACATTTGAAGTGATTTTTTACAACTAGCAGCTTTTATTAAACTTATAATTTTATTTTTTGAAAACTAAAAAAAATCTTCGTTTATTAAAACCATAAACATAATTAATATCAAACTCATTACAATAAAAGGTAAACTAAAATTAAAAATACCTACAAAATTAAAACTAATACCTAAATAAGTTTTTGGCAAAAATTTCATTTTCGGTACAAGCTTTTATCGCTGACTGTACTTTTCTTACGACAGACAACTAATACTCATCGAGACAATTCTAAAAACCCCTGACACAATTAGGTTGCGTTGTTTCATAACAGAGTTCCTATGGACACCTCCTGTCTCCATCATCAGATCAGCTCGATGGTACCATAATATTGCATTGTGATCCGATTTATACATGCATGCAAAATTTCAGCTCAATCGGAAACCGGGAAGTGGGTCAAATTTAACTTGCAAGATTTGATTACAGACAGACAACGGTCAGGTGAAAGTAAATACAAGCTTGTAAAAATAAATAATGACGATAATATCAAAGCTCAACTTACACTTACTTTAACTTGTAATGTATGTATGTTTGGGCCAAATCATGCAAGTTAAATTAGACCCAATTCTCATTATTCGATTGAGTTGAAACTTCACATACATATGTAAGTTGGGTGACAATGCAATATTATGGTATCATCGAGCTGCTCTGATGATGGACATAGGAGTTGGCCATAATAACTCTGTGATAAAACAACGAAAACTTATTTTTTTTTTGGATTAGTCCGGTTTCCTCACGATGTTTTCCTTTGCCATAAATCAATTGATTTGACTGCATTGGTTTGTTTCCTTTTATATTATCGTCATAGTCCCACGATTAAATATATATCCTCCTAATTCCTGATGTTCTTTTAAAAGGACAAATCTAAATCACATTTTGAACTAATCACATAAAAGAAGGTTCCGAATTAAAAACTGCAAAAATGAATCCAGATGATAAACCAGCACATTAAATTAAATCCACTATTAAATTTAAATGTTATGGAATAACATTATTGTCTAGCGCATTGCAAATGGAATTCAAATTATCCATGAAATGACAGTCGGCGCCATATTGATTTAATTTCTCCGTTAATTTATCTTGACGCAACACCCTTAACGCACTAGACCAAGAGTTGTAAAAGCCGCCGGTCGATAAGGCAACATTTACGACTTGAGAGAGGAATACGGAACCCAACACGTAATGAGTTTTTTAAGAACGGTTTTATGGTATAATAAAGTCGTTTATTTTTAGAACAAATATCTTTTGAGCTTTTGACACCTTTGAAAAGTATCCGTATCAGTTTTAGATTATTCTAAAACACATATTTGGGGCGGCGAAATATAATTTAAAATAATACTTAATTGTTAGTTGTATATTTTTTTATTATCAATCACGCCACAGTTAAACAAATTAAGTACCTATTGTGAAAGTTGTCAAATATAAATGGTTTAAAACTGAGAACAAGATGTAGAATAGTTCCTAAATTTATATTATTCAGGAGTAAAAAGGGGTGCAATTTAACGACTTCGGAGAAAATCACGGGCATAAGTTAATACAAAATAAAAACGAAAACTAGGCTGCATTATTACGTAATACTTAAAATATTCCTATTTTTAAATTTATTTTAGTATATGAGTATTTTGAATACGTAAAATTTTATGTGTAAGTATAGGTATTGTGTGTTACTTTTGTTTATTCTCCACACAGTCCATAGCCACGTTTCTGAAGTTTAATAATATTGTAGTACTAATATGACAAAGCCATTTGCACTTAATAACAAAGTGGCCCATCATATTGTCCGAGGCATTGGAATAGTAACACGGCACCCATCCACGTCTACACTGTTATTATGTACCTTGTAATCTTGAATAGAACCCTTCAATAGGGATGGGGGACTCGAGTCTTTTAGATACACCTTTGGGAATCATCATCATATTTTTAAGAGTTAGACTCTTGCCAGTGGAGCGATTTCCATTTTCGTCTTGACAGTCTGATATGACACAACGTTGAGTTTTCATATAGGTATTATTTTCTTCTAGGTCGCTCATTTTTTCTATTTGCTGCATTTCTCCCTTCTATAATGTTTTTGATAAATTTGTCGTGTCGTAACAGGTATTGAGACCCGACTAGGTTTTATTTGACTTAAGTAATGTTATGTAGTAGAAGTTTATTTGCACTAAATAACTTATTGGCCTGTCATATTGTCCGAGGCATTGAAGTAGTAACACGGCACCTATCTACATCTACACCGTCATTGTAATTTAGGAGTAATAGAACCCGTCACTAAGGATAGGAAAGACTAGATTCTGTAAAGACACTTTTAAGACGCCTACCTGTGTTTTAGAGTTTAGTTTTCAAGTCAAAGTTTTAGTTGTTTTGAAGTAACTTAATTTCTATATACTTTCAGAAGCGCATTGTCTTTACATAAATATAGGTACTCTAGATGCACAAATAAATAGGTACGATTTTCGACATTATTAATTGTTACAAATTCATCTTTTAGAAGCAATATGTGACTTTCCCCTTCCCCTTCAAACTTACCGCCGAATGACCGCCCTTCTTAACAGCGATGACGTCGCATGGCAGCGATAAAGACGCATTGTAAATCAATTCTTCAAGTTTGTTTGTTAATTTTGTGTAATTGTGTAAAAGATGTTATTTACTCCATTTATGACTGATGAAGTCTTTAAATTCAAAGATAGACTCAAGTTCTTCAAATCCAGTCTCACAAGACTCGTTTTTACCAACACTAGTCGCTCCGCCTCCTCATTCCGTATGCGAGAATGGACATTTTACACTGGAATTGACAAATGATAGGGAAATTGATGGAGGGGCCAGGAATAAAACGTTATACAGACATTTCTTGTTTAAAGAAATTGCATGTAAAAATGGTACCGTAAAAAATGGAGTGCCATTTATTTGCGTGGGTGAATTTTTTATTATTATTTATGTTATTCTTATACTTTATACAAGCAATTCTTGTATATCTATTTAGTTTAAATATATTTCGGGGATCTCGGAAGCGGTTCTAATGATTTCGATGAAATTTGCTGTATGGGGGTTTTCGGGGACGATAAATCGATCTAGCTAGGTGTTATCTCTGGAAAAACGAGCATTTTGGAGTTTTTATATGTTTTCCGAGCAAAGGTCGGCGTCCCAGTTATTATCATTATGAAATGTATAAGCATGAATATAGGTAGGTATATAATCAGTCGGTTGCGCATTTTCTGTTTAATACATAATGTTTTTATCAAGAATCCCTATTGCGAAAAAAGTAGGTATACTTTTCAAAAATTATTTAGACCAAACGACGAATGGTTTAGGGTAACATTCCATTTCTGACCGCAGCTGCAGTACTAGTACGATATGAACGCGTCGGTGTTATTCTCAATTTCCATAGTAAAATGAATGGTACCTAGTGCTGCTGTCGTTGGAAATGGACTGTCACCTTTAGACCCAAGACGCAAACGGTACGGAACGGGACTAAAATTTTTATACGACTCTTTTGTCGGTCAAAATTACTTTTTCGGAAAAGGGAACTACCGTTTGCAAGTTAAATAGAATCGCGAGAGAGATAAGTCAAAACAAAATAAATATTTATAAAGTAGGTACCTAACTTTTCCAATTTAAAACACAACATTTCTTAAAACCGAATATTATTTATTTACCGCCAATCCAACGTAGGAAGGAAACGCCACACTCCTCAAGCCTTTTGTTCAAACGATTTATTTCTCTGTACACTACTGCCTTGCCTCCAAAAACATCTACACATTATTCAACCTTACGAGGAACATAATAAGGTTGATATTGATTACTGTTTTCATGTACGCAGGGGAAGTAACACCGGAACACAACGCTCAGTGTATGTGATGCATTTTGTTTCAAGCCCGATAAAGTTAACTATGATGAATGGCTTGTACCAACCAAAATGTTGAAACGAAAGGTCGTATACGTATACTAAAATAATGGTTGTTACGTCGTTTTTCTTTTGATGTTGTAATTGTGAGAAGATAGTGTTGTTTACGTGAAATATGAGCGCGAAAAGAAATATTCTTTGTTGTAAATGTAGCGAGAGAGATTGGGTATTATTGTTTGAAAGTTTTTTTTGTGACTTCTTTTGGTTATGTCATTTAAATAGGGATGCAAAGGAACAATTTTTGGAGGGAAAGAATTTGTTATTAAAATGTTATGACATCTCATTTTTCAATTACAATTGCATGAGAAATCATTTTATAAGTTAGATGGGGTAGTAGGTACCTACCTACAATAGAAATATCGTTTACAAAAACCGTAAAATTAAAAAAGGCATTTCAGAAATTCTTAGCTGACATGTTTGGTTAGGTTTTGTAATTCATCCCTACATAATCAACTCATTTCCAGACAATCGTCATTTCATCGTTAATTGACATAACCTTAAAAATTCAATAAGATCTTTGTAAAAATAACTCAAACCCCGCCGTAAAATCTAGAAGATATTTTAAGCCCAGATCTTAATCAAATCTTAAAAAACCCCTTTGAGCTTCCAGTGAGTAATCCGCAAAGACATATTTTAGACTGAAAAGAGGTTTTTAATCTTGGTCTTTGGAAACTTTCCCGTATCTTCGCTTGGATCGGGGGGATTTATATGCGACGATTTTCACTGAGTTTCGATAAGGATGAATTTGGAAATTGCATGGGAATTTTCGGATTTTTAGCTGGCGCGGTTGCATAGAGCGGGAGAGCGGTTTATCGAAAAATAGTATTTATTTATTATTATTATACTTGTTAGCCTTGTGTGCTACTGCTGGGCAAAGGCCTCCCTCTCTTTCTTCCACGCGTCTCGTTCTATCGCAAATCTTTCCGAAAGACTTAAATATCGTGCCGCCATCTCCTTTGAGGTGTGCCGTGACGCCGCACTATATTTGGTGTCCACTCGGTAGTTTTCTTGGCCCACAAGTCGTTTGGCATACGGCAGATGTGTCCGGTCCAGTCCCATTTAAGCTTAGTGGCTGGCAGGGCTACGTCGGCTACTTTGGTTTTGGAGCGCAAGATGGAATTTCTGATTCTGTCAGTCAATTTGACAGCAAGAATACTGCGCTCCATCGCTCTCTGGCAACCCTTGAGGGAAAGCTTTTGAGCATTAGTCAAAGACCAAGTCTGAGCGCCGTAGGTGAGGAAACATAGCTATTTGTAAATAAGTAGGTTGCAAGAAATCTACTTATAGGGTGGATAGGTTGTACCACCTTAATGGAAACGTATAATAAGTATCCAAAATTTAGATAGGCAATTGAAAAATATACAATAGGTGTATGTCAAGGAGCGTCAGAAGACTTGGACAGCTACGACTTAGCAAGAGGAAAATATACGACTTTAAAATGTTTCATAGTTAGACATAATAACCTCACTAGGTTATAGTTATATCCATTCAAACATTAGAACAACGATTTATATTTTACAAATACAAATCGCATCGCATACGTGACGTGCATCATAACTGAGTTCCTTCACAGGAAATATGAAGTCAGTATTTACTGAAGAGAAATTGAATAAAGTTAAACATATTTTGCGCCAATGCATGCTGCAATATGCTGAAGATATTGCTTTCAAAACAGGGCGCTCTATCAATTTTGCATATTACATTTTAACGAAGACCTGTATAGGAAACAAAGTGTTTGGGCTACAACACGGTACATGGTTCTAACAGGGACGGTATATGTGTAGACGACACTCTCAATACATTTTTGACTTCGAAAAACGATCCATATGACTGACGCTTACCTGACACATGTCACAAAAAGTTATCCTTTAGCCATAAATGTAATGCATCATGGTATTAATTAATTTCTTGTCTGTCATCTGTCAAGTGTGATATTAATTCAATCAGAAGTCACTGCAGAACTATTTCAAATTTTCACAGTCTGTTATTAATCGTAATGAAGATATTTCTAAGCATGTTTGAGAAAATATTTCCTTAGTAATAATATTTCAAGGACAACACAGTTATTAAATGTAAGACTTATTTACCTTGACTAAAGGTATATAATGAGTAAATAACGTAACCTCACTAATATTCATGAAGTTTCAATTAAGGACATTAAATAGCTTAACCATTTCAATCCGTGACTGACATCTTAAGTAAATTGATGGTAACGGCATTTACATTTAGATTTAAGTTTGGCAGTTTTTCTCGATAGAAGGGGATGATGCGAAGATAAAACATTATTTTTGTAGATACCTACATATTCTGTTATGCCTCTTAATCTTATTCCCTCTATATTCAACGAAAAAATAACTGTCAAAAAATATTTTTCTGACACACATTTTTATTCTTAACTGTACTTCTCATGCCTATCAATTACTTCTCGAGACCTTTTTAATGAGCCTAAACTCGATGTGTTTGTGTTCTTCCATCGAGGAGTTTCTTTGGCTACCTTCCAACTCCATCATCAGATCAGCTCCATGTCAGCATACCTATACATATTATATTATTATTATTGCATTGTCATCGGAATTACGGAAACACTCCAAATTTCATCTGGCTCAGAACCTACCTATAGTGTAAATTTCATTCATAAGCGTGACGTGACGTTCGTTTTAGTCTCAGTTTTGAAAACTTAAAATCCCATACAAAATGACAACGCAAACGCGTACGTCACGTCGCGCTATCGAATGAATATTACTAGGGGTACAGATATCAGGAAGTGATTCAAATTTAAGTAACGAGATTTGGATCAAATATACAAAGAAACAAATATACGAAATGAAGTTAAATAAAAAGTGTAAAAACTGTACTGTAAATGCAACGCTTTTCCACCTAGCGGCTCCAAAAGGCTTTTCACATTAAAACCATGTCAACTTACGTCACGCTTGGCATAATCTGAAAGCCCTATACTAAGGGCTAAAATCTAAGGGTTGTTAAGAGGAAAGGGGAAGGCCGCGCGTCCATACAAACGAAGTCCTCATTTTCCTCTTTAGATATCAACACTATAGAAAGAATGTTTAAATAATTTGACCACAGCTATGACTCTTCTATTAACTTTTTTAGGGTTTTGTACCCAAAGGGTAAAAACGGGACCCTCTTACTAAGACTCCACTGTCCGTCTGTCTGTGTTTCTCATGAACCGTGATAGCTAGACAGTTGAATTTTTTACAGATGATGTAATTCTGTTGCCGCTATAGCAACAAATACTAAAAAGTACGGAACATTCGGTAGGCGAGTCCGACTCGCACTTGTCCGGATTATTGTATTTTTCAATTATTAAAAGAGGAGCAAAAAACAAATCCTATGCAATATTTTCAATGCTCATATTTAACTCTTATAATAAACCAAAATTCGAATAAAACAAAACAGTAAGTACTTATTGTAAAATCCTCATAGGTATCCTGTATCAATGCAAATAAATAATTTCTGATTTCTGAAACAAACATAGCTGTGGTCCATCAAATAGTATCATATTATTTTCAACAATTTTATTATCCAGAGAGGAAAATCGGGACGTTTGTGTGAAAAGGCGGTTTCGGGGCGGTCTTTCGTCTAAAGCAGCCCCGTAGGCGTCGCTAAATGACAGCCTCATTTGAATAATTGCTGTATTGCTAAAGCAAATCTAATAGATCGATAGATTGACGGCCGGGAACAATCGGTGACGTATTGACGTTTTAATAGATGAACGGGAGGGAGTTGGGAGTTTTAAATTGAATTGCTTTTAAGAGTTGCGTTTTGCTTTATCAGATTGGATGTTGTTCTTGAAAGAAAATGAAATGCAAATTTTTGCACATAATTTTCGCTTTGTGTCACTAATGCCTATGCCAATTCTTAGGATTAGGTAGCCAAGTGCAATCTGTGTCTTCAGAGGCAATCAAGGAAGCACTAAAAGAAGAAGAAGAAGAAGAAGAAGAAAATAAATTTATTCAGACGCTTACAGTATTGCTTAAATCTAATAAAATATTTTTATTAATATAAAACATACACGTCACTCAAAATGTCTCCCCCCAGCTTGACATCAAGTTATATTTCAGGTATCTTGACGCTGGTCTTCCGCAGAGACCTGTCCAAGCGAACTCGTCAGCACGTAAACTTTAACTAAAATGAGATGGTTCAAAAGTTTCAAAACAGTTTGAAAATGAATGAACTAACTATGAGCGCACTTTTTCATCTATTCTGACATAGAACTATCTGCAACGTAGATTTGTTCCTTAAACCCGTTTTTACGAGGGAATTAACCCTAAACCTGATAATTTGTCGGGCACATCTTTATGGGTCGTTTTTCTTTATGGGGGAATTGTCTTCGTCATAAAAAGGCTAAAAAATAGGCGTCATATTATGAGGGTTGCTCGCTTTACATTTCATTTTACATTTTTACGTTAGAGTCACGTAAAGTCGCTTCCATACAATCGCAGTTACGCTCACATTTTATAATGACATGAACATTTACGTAACATTTATTTTCTCATTTATTCCCCAAAAGTGTGTTTAAAATTAGGCTTTGTGTGTGTGTGTTTTTTTTTCGTATTAAATGTCGGCATTAGGTAGCTGTACACTTAAGGTCACGCACACAACAACAACTTATCGTGTAATAACTAATTACAGCGGGATTTTCAAATTAGTGTATTTTTAGGGTTCTGTAACTCAAAATGAAAGAAGAGGTACCCTTATAGGATCACTCGTATATGAATGTATTTAAGTTACATATCTTTGGGTCACCAACTTACATGATTGTCTACCAAATTTCAACTTAATTGGTCCAGTAGTTTCAGAGTAGGTAAATAGGTTGTGATAGATTGACAGTTAGATAGACGCACGAGTGATCCTATAAGGGTTCCTCTTCTTTCATTTTGAGTTACAGAACCCTAAAAAGACACTAATTTCAAAATACCGCTGTAAATACACGATAAGTTGTTGTTGTGTGCGTGACCTCAACTGTACCTACCTAATGCCGATGTTTAATACATACTTAAAACACATACACACACACTCACACACACACAAACACACAGATACACACAAAGCCAGGGCACTTGCCTTGTAAATATATAATGCTATTCTCCCTTTATGGCCAAAGTAACGTTTCAAATAAAATATCCCGCATTCATTTTATTCCACACTAAAGCTTTTTCCCAAGACTAAAAGAGACACAAGATAGGTTTAGTGGTGTGTTAGAAGGGGATGGAACGTGGCACCTCTGAATAGGATAGCTCGAGTCAGGACAAACACAATATCGTAGAAGATGGTGGTAGTGATGGGATGTGCCGATTTTATCGACATCTGATAAAATCCTAAATGGAGACGAATTTTCTGTTTTAAGTATTTGAAAATAAATCTAGAATTTTGGTTGGAGTTTAGGATTTATAATTAGGCATTAGGCGTCACTCCAGTCATTGAAAATGTGGTTGACTGGTAGATATTGTCAGGAAGCATAATTTTACAGGGTACCCTTTTAATTTTTATTTGACTTAATAAAACTATAAATATAATTAAAACATTGATTCTTAGAGATAAATGTCTGAAATATATTTTTTATAACCTCCTGAGACCCTTCGTACAAACTTTTGTACATAACCAATAATGTATTCTGAACTTTTATTGATTAACTAACTAAAGATTCCAAATTCAAAAACAATAACTAAGTCTGGGCAGGCGTGGGTCACTCCGCGATTTCGTTGCGTCGCTACAAGTACATGCGGGCCACACCAATTTTGGTGTCTAGCAGTAGTAGTTGCCGCTACGGAACGGACGCCTGCTCGAGTGCTCGCGCTTGCGCCACCTAGCGGTCATATCTGTCGTAACAGACGCGTTTTGTTAGAGAGTGAACCTTCTGTACCTAGTTCTATTATTTATTCTGTGGTCTGGGTCTCACAACAATAATATTTTAACTATGTTACATATCTTAAAAATAAACATTAACAGTCTTCTCACCATGTTTATGATCGATAAATATTGTCATGAAATCTTTTGAGCTTATAGTTTCTTATTGATCATAGTTTTGCCTAGTAAATTATGTCATTTGTATTATTTGTTCATATCGAACGTTAAAACCATAACATATTTTGCTCATATTTTTAAAAGATTAATCCTAAACTATCGACATGCAACGCGTTTCACATCCCTACCAGGATTTGTTTCGTCGTGATTGGTTATTGACACAACTTGCGATATATCGGTTAATCCGGATAAGACACCCAAAACGGATTATACTCGAGCAGCGTCAAATATATCTACACATTTTCCGCCTTATTACAGAGGAATAAGGAACAAACGTGTTTATATATATTTAGTGTAGTTTCACGGCAGTAATAGGTACAGATATAGACGTTTTTTGTAAGCATTTATCACTTACAAAAAGAAGAAGTGGACGACCGCTTTTCTATACAAGCGTACCCCATTTTCCTCCCTGGATATTGGCATTATGGAAAATATTTCTAGACACTTTAATGTAAATTGACCATAGCTACATGCCCTTTCGATTGACTTTTGTCGATTTTTGATTATTATAACTTTATAAGACTTAGGAGCGAAAAAAAATTTCCATACAATTTTTTAGATATTCAAAAATTTAAAAACAAAATGAAACTAGGGGCATAGCTACGGTTAATATACAATTAATTGCGTAATTTATATTCTCCATAATGTCTAAATCCAGGGAGCAAAATGGGGACTACGTTTGAATGAATAAACGGTCTTCCCCGTTAAAGCAAAAGTAAGGTTATGTAATTTATATCTTAATCAAAGGAATTGAACGTAGCGCACTTCCTATATTTTATTTTACTTACTGAAGCTTGGCGAACTTTAAATTTGCATTGGCAAGCGGAAACTTTAAGATGATATTCTTGGGCGTTATACCGAATTGGTAAATAACTTTATAAAATGGGACCTAAAATAGAGCCTTGTGGAAAACTGCTTGGTTTACTTTTGCTTTAATCTTTGTAATTGTTTGTTACATTTAAATGCAACTATTTCAATAACCAGTGAATAAAATAAATTGTTATTTTACTTAAAGGAATATTCCCATTTTTTAGGTATCTTGTTATTAAGTATAACAAGACAACATCAAAAGCTTATCCCGAGCCATGGCATTTTTACATGTAGTATTTTTCAATATTTTAGTATATAACTTCATAAAATACTTCAGAAGACACTTCTTACATTAATATGTGATTGAATCCTAGGGTAAACTACTCCGCTGTGGCCACTCTATCGACATAAATCCTACAACAATACACATATTAAATATAAAGTGCCAATTACTACTAAAATGCATTGGCAGACAATGATTGCATTGTCTCACACTTCCTTAATAGATGACTTTCATTAGCCACCCCGAACTATTTATTCTATTACTTATCTTAACTTATTATTTCGGGGGTCTTTGCAATCGCCCCCTCAAGATCAACCTTTTGCCTACGCAAGAGCTTTTTCATTCGTCAGAGGCAATTCCTTCGAAACTTTCCTTCGGTTCGGTTCCAGATAGCCTGCTTTAACGTCCTTCATTCTCTGTCTGGCGAGGACCTGACATTCACACATTTGGTGTATTACTGTCCCTTCCTATTCGCCACATTCGACCATCCGTGTTATCAGAATGCCCGATCTTGACTAAGATATTATTCTATAACTTACTGTATGTGTTGAAGTGAGACAGCTGCACGGTGTTGCAGTCGTCTCCCACTTGCAGATACGTGATCTCGCAGCGGTACAGCCCCTCGTCTGAGGCCTGGACACTGTTGATGACCAGCTCAGCGAAGGTGGAGTTGGGGACGTGGCTGATCGACATTCTGGGGACAAAGGAAAATTGTTCGTTTGTATTCATGATTCATGACATAATGTTGTAAATTTTTAAGTGAATTAGTGTTACCCACTTAATACTTAAATTAGGATCACAGAAAATTTGCAACATGGCGTAGGCCACTTAAAATCTTGTCAGAGTATGGCAGACGACAGAAGTTATCAATATGTCTCTCGGTTAAAGCAAGAAAAAGTCCAACATTTTGCAAAAAGAAACTCCGAACTCGTAAACTTAAGACACGGCAGCCGATAATTAAAAATGTCCACCTTGCCGCGGAAACTAATTCCACTTCGGTGTTCCACGTCAGTTACCACAAGATTTATATTCTATCGTTACAAACATATATGACATGACCAAATGGGAAAATTCTCGTGACTTTTCGTAGCACCTGTCATCTTGATACATTTTTTCTTTTCGTTAGGCGTTTGTCGATGTACGATTCAATATTGTCATCTTCGCTAGGCTTCCTGTATATAAATTAGTGGCCCTGTGAGCTGTAGACCTCGCGAACATTCGTGGCAGCACTATTTTTGATGAAAATATATAAAAAAATTATCGGAAAAAAATTATAGAATCTAGTCACAAAATTTCACGAGAATCGATGGAGAAATGCGACTTGTAGAGGAAAACAGCAGCAGCCAGATATACTTACGAAAGCATTTTGGACCAAACTAAAATGAAGACCACGTTTGCTCGATCAATAAAGCACGATAAGTCAAAAAAACAACCGTTATAAAACCTGGTAAAAATACGGTTTTATCAGGTAAAAATATTGTTTTAAATACCGAAGCAAAGCTCTAACGTTTTTCAAAAAAGCACGCACGTTGCGAACTCAGAGATGAGTCGCGGAAAAACCTAATCCCATTCCGTGTTGCATTATACAGTGATTTACATGCAAAAACAATTCCTGCCAAAAATACAATGCATGCATTAAACGAGCCATTTGGGAAGCGCGGACATTAAATGATGTATAAAGAAATAAATTGAGATTTTAATATGTTAATTCACATATATATGCATTGTACTTTATTTTACGCGTGTAAAAAAAATATGCTTGGATTAAAAATACTTTCGTATGACTGGGGCTTCGCCAAGATTACGCCAAACGAAAACAAAAAATGTATTGGAATGACAAATGCCACGAAAAGTCACGCGACTATTTCCATACATTATTTAAGTTTCGATTGGCTTTTACTATCAACGATTGTCGGCCCGATTTGAACATTGAGATACGTCAATTATTAGATCTAGAAACGATATGAATTAGATATGCCAGAGTCAAATGTGTCGTTTCTTCAAACAAAAACGTCACTTTTGACACTGACACATCTAATCCATATCGTTTCTAGATCTATTAATTGACGTATCTTAAAGTTCGAATCGGGCAGTGTGTTGTTCTTAACCGATTTGCGTGATATATTGTAAACAAGTTCGATATCTTTATTTGTGAGCTGATTCTATTCTTGTATAGAATTATAATGTCAATTTTGATAATAAAGAAACTTAGTTTTTATTGGAAACTGCAATTATATCGTTCCAATTTTATAATACATTTAATTAATTGTTTTTTATTGCATAAAACTTTGCAGCACTAGAAAAAGGAATTTTCAAGGAATAAACATTATTTTATAGCAATAACTAAGCAATAAAATATCAAACGATCACGAAAGAAAGCAGTAAAATTTTAACGAGTTACCATTTCTCTTAAAATATTAACAATTGCTTAAAACTTTTCTAAAAGTTATGAATTGATAAAAAATAATGTTGATAAAATTATAATTCTTATCTGATGCAAAATTCAGTGAACAATATTTTGAAGAATCTATCAGGCATAAGTACCTTTAAGTTCTTTCTTTTATAATTATTAACTTTGTCTCATGCTATTTTCCAGACATTCTTCAAAATAACGAAACCATATTAACGAAAAAATATATAAATTATTTATAAATTTTAACTTCTAAACTGAGTTTTTGCTTACTTTTTTGCCCCTGTTGTGCGATTCATTTGAAGACGAAATGAAAAAGTAGGTATATTTTTACATGTATATACATACTGTGTAACTGGATTTTATTTGAGAACAATAAAACTGAGTAGCGGCTCACAAAATACACCTACGTTCTAAATTTCATTAAAATATATCTTATAGTTGCTGAGTAAAATATCTGTGACATACGGACAGACAGACGAACAGGCGGACATGACGAAACTATGGGTTCCGTGTTCCATGGAACTACAAAAACTTTATCAAGAAAAACAAGTCACGCAAAATTAATCAAGGAAAAAACAAAGGTTTTTAGACAAAGGCTAATAGTTCGGCCGTGAGTACGCGCTTTACTCTAATCAAGTGGACTCCACTAGATTGATAGCTCTATGTATTTGACATAACATGTAATCGAATTCTGTGCGGTCCGCTTCACTCTTATTCTTTACAGGATTAGGTTGGGATTGGAATGAGTTGAGGTTTTTGGTTATTTGGTGGTAAAAATTGCGGTAGTTATAATTGTTAGTTGGAGGTTGTGATTGGTTTAGTTGTATGATTTGACGATTTTATGTTTGTGAATTTGGAAATGCAGTTTTTTTTAAGTTTATAAAATATGGTCGCAATTCTATTAGAGCTTATAAAGGCGTGTTCTAACTACAATTTTAATACTTATTAAGTTATCAATCGCATTTTTTCTACAATGTCGGTAAAAATAAGAGTTCAGCAGGGTCACATTGCCAAATTATTGTGTGCAAAGGAATTTAAGCGAGAATACTTCACGGGTTAACATTTTAGTTAGTAGCTAAAATAGCTAGTTTAGTGCTAATAAAACTAGCGTTAATAGCGTTCCATTACCGAGGGTATAAATTAGAGAGCGGCTTAAGATATTGTACTGATTCTGACTACATCAGCTTTACTGCAGCAGTATTGCAGCGCGACATCATTGCCTGTTTTGCTACCGCAAATGTCAAAAATACCGACAGAAACATCGATTTTGGCATTTTTAGCAGTAATTTCGCTGACTGCATCACAGCAGGAAACGTCAAATTTTATATACATTTCGGTATGAATTTCCTTTTTAACCTTTAAAATGTCAAAATGGAAGTTTCAGCCCGGATTTGCCCGGATTGCAACATTATGCTGGGGGAGCTCCTATTTAACTAACTAACTCATGAATATTAATTTCTCCCTTAGATCTGCAACTCAATTTATTCTAAATTTAAGGTTTATGTGTAAAAAATGTTACACTATCTATTAACTCTACCATTTCATGTGATGTTGAATAAAAATGTTCTATCTCTGTATCTTTATGTATTTAAATATAAGTAAACAAATAATTTGTATATTTTTACACGGGTAGTGGGTAGTTATAATATTTTTTGGTTAACCAACCAAATACAAAACCGCCTGGATCTGTCACTGAACGACTTGACTTTAACCTACATTATTTGATCATGTAATGTTTTCATCTACCCTCCACTGGCTTAAGGAGCCATTTGAGGGTAGATTTTGTTTACTTTTATTTAAATACCTAAAGATGCAGACTATATATCTATTTTAACATTTGCGACAGCAAAGAAGTCGGCAGTAATGTCGTGCTGCAATAATGCTGGGTGCAGTTTGAATCGAAACGGTACCTTTAACAGCGTTCTATTACGTCGGGTATAAATTAGCAAGTGGCTCAGTTGAGCCGCCATATTTAATCGTGGGACCTCCATTACACTGCACAATAAAGGTAGTTGTAAAAACTTCCAAGGTCTGTATATACAACGAAATGTAACGTTAGGATAAATATAAAAATATGAAAAAATTCACTTCGGAAAAGACTCGAACTTGCGACCTTAAGACCAACTGAACTAACAGAAGTTTGCGAATCTTCGGTAGCTCAGTTAGTTAAGAGCGATCGAGCGAGCGATTTTTGTAGCAATTGTAGGTAGAAATAATGATAATTATAAACTGAATTTAAAAACGTTTTAATCTGTGAGTGTTTGGGGGAATAATTTTTTTTTTTTACAAGCTTTCGTTATTTTAAACGTCAAACTTCTATGACGTTATGACGTAAATAACAGTTCCACTGCGTAGGCTATCAAAATCGCTGCAGACTTTTTTTGGTCTAACTCTACTTACTTTCACTTGTACCGTTGTCTGTCTGTAATAAAATCTTGCAAGATAAATTTAACCCTTTTCCCGGTTTTCGTTGAAGCTGAATATTTTCATACATATGTAAATCGGGTGACAATATGCAATATTATGGTACCATCGAGTTGATCTGATGATGGAGACAGAAAGTGGCCATAGGAACTCAATGATAAATAAAACAGCGCAACCTAATTGTGTTTGGGGTCGTTAGAATTTTCTCGATGAGTATTAGTTGCCAGTGGAAAGAAAAGTATAGTCAGTGAAAAACAACCCTAAAAACGTTTTTAGGGTTCCGTACCCAAAGGGTAAAAACGGGACCCTGTTACTAAGAGTCCGCCGTCAGTCCGTCTGTCTGTCCGTCTATTTGTCACCAGGCTGTAACTCGAGAACCGTGATAGCTGAAATTTTCACAGATGGTGTATTTCCGTTGCCGCCATAACAACAAATACTAAAAAGTACGGAACCCTCGGTGGGCGAGTCCAACTCGCATTTGTCCGGTTTTTTATTATATTACGCTTCGGTGTAACAGTAGGCTAGCATAAAACTCGGGCACACGATAAGGGTGCTTGTAAACGGCATTACTCACTATAATGCATGCAGTGCTTGCCCCGAGTGGGTTCAACTTGTTGTTCTGAATAGACTCGTTTTTCACGATAGATGGCGGTATAAAAACGAAGAGAGTTTTGCCAGTAATAACATAAAGTTAAATTAGAAAATATGTAATTATACCTTGACAAGATTTGATTTGGTCTAGTCTAAGTCATGTTGCGGTGTTTTTGTGATACTGGCAAGTAGACTTTGACAATAGACGTTGAAAGTCATCGAATGTCACCGATGTAAATAAAAAAGAAAATATTTGGCAATTATAAACAATTTTACCAAAAATACCAAAAAGATTAACAAAGCAAGAAGAATGATTTCGAATGAAATAAAACACTTACATCAATAAGAGGACAAAGGATAGCATTAGCGTAGCATTCCAGTAAACAATGCTTTGAAATTAGTCGTTGACATGACCGGTACTGATATTTTATTTGACAATACATGACGTTCGCACTATCGAGGGTAGAGGCAAAAAGAATAGATAGTATAAAGGGGTCCTGTCATTGTAAATTTTGTAGTCACTATAAATTTACTGCCATCTATCGACACACGACTAAAACTCAAAATGAAAAAGTATAAAGTTATCAAAAAATGTATATATATGGATAAATGATTTTATTATTTTTATATCATTTTGATCCATGTTCATTCACTGATATCTATGTGTTAAAATTGTTAAAAATGATTCGGTGTCGTCATGCCATCTAGCCGAGGATAGGCTAAAGGTGTGTGCGGCATCTATTCGAGAATGACTTTTACTTGAATTCCGAGGCACGTTTTTTCCTTAGACTTTATTCGTCTTATACGAAGTTACATATGTCTTTGGTAGAGGTAAGGAGTCCATCAAAAAGCCTTAAATAGGTGGCGCTAAAATACATCGCGAACAATTTTTTGACTTTGATAAAAACAATTACATCACTGACAGCGCACTTCACTTTGTCAATCACGTCTAAGTTTATGTCATGTCCTGTGCTACCCTAGCGCCACCGGAGAGGTTTGGAACTATATTTACAGCTGCCAGCTGGACACTTTAGCAACTGTTCTCCCATAAGAGATTATTCTCCTCACCTCTGCCCTCCATAGTACGCACATTATTGTCATATGAAAGCCTGCTTGTACTCATAGCGACACTATCTCAGGGAATCTCACTGTGTCATTGCCTTAGGATATCTTTTTTGTCTGGTCACAAAATTTATTTTAATTTGTATTTCACATTTCCCGAAATATTTTTATAACAAAACTCAAAATGCCTTCATCCCTTTTTCCCGGAAATTAAAGCAACCTCCATCCTTATCTTTAGCCATAAACCATTCAACTAAACATCCGATATAAAAATACACTTATCTGGTGGCTGATTCTGATTTAAAAATCGTTAAGGTTTTGATCTTATTTTGATACCTTTTTAGGGTTCCGCACCTAAAGGGTAAAAACGGGACCCTATTACTAAGACTCCACTGTCCGTCTGTCTGTCACCAAGCTCAGGCCGTATCTCATAAACCATGATGTTGAAATTTTCACACATGATATATTTCTGTTGCTGCTCAACAAATACTAAAAACAATAGAGAATGGTACGGAACCCTTCGTGCGCGAGTTGGACTCGCACCTGGCCGGTTTTTTACGACTAACTGACGGTTTTTACGCTAATTGGTGCATGTGCGAATAAAAAAAAAACCCAACGGCCACGGATTGCCGCGGCATTATGCTGAGTGGGGTCCTATTTTAGCGTCTAATGTTTTTTATGTTTGTATGTCTTTGTTTTCTAGATGTAATATGTTGTGGCGTTAAATAAATGTATTTTCTTTCTTTCTTTCTTTCAACGCAATGAACCGATTTTGATAAAACATTATCTAAAAACCTGCGCTAAAAAACGGCGTCAACTTTTTAACATTGCTCTTTTTGCTTTGGGAGTTATGTAACAATGTAATTGGAGGCGTGTCATTGGGCATCTTCATCGCACTTATTAGTGACATGTAATGGCACATGGCGATAGTCAAAAATCGTCAGAAACTAGTAGGTATTCAGATTTTGAACGGTACAGTCGCCATTAGATATATCGGAGCGGCCAAGGTGTCCACAATATCTGAACACGCACTCTAACGCCCTGACAATAGAGGCGTGTTCAGATATTTGTGAGCACATTGGCCACTTCGCTATATCTAATGGCGACTGGACATTAAGGGGCTACCCCACGCCAATGACCTTCGATCTGAATCCCTTAGTTTTGTAATGTTTTTTATAGCTTAGTATATTAACAACAACGTAAAGCCATTGTTGTTTAAAAGCAATATAGTATCCCATATTTACTTCAAAGTTCATTGTCTTCGAGATATTTGGCATCAAAGTTGAACAGTTTAGGCTAAAAAACTGGTTTTCTGGCCATAACTTTTGTGTTAATTAGTTTAAAATTAAAACGAAAAACGTGTCTAGGTTTTTCGAGACGTCAAAGACTAACCCAAATATGTAGATTTCGTACATGTAAGATCCTTCACAGTAAACTAGATACGAAAAAAGTGTTCTCTTAGACAATGTTTAAAAAATTCATAAAAAAAAAAGTATTCATTTCTTTCAAAATCCGGTAGACAAAACCAGAGATGAAAGATTGAAGAATCGATAACCGTTTGTCTTATAATTCAACCTGTAGTGCAAAAAAAAGGAGATGCGATTCAAAACTCGTCAAAAATATCTGGAGCACTAATCAGCGTTAAGGGGCTACCCTAAACGTCGGGTAGCCCCTTAACGCTGATTCGTGCTCACGGTCAACGACCTATCAAAACAAGTTGAAAACCGTAACAATTTATTAAAGCACAATCGGATTCCCGATATAAATATACAGTTATCTGCACCGCGGTTCCGCATTCTGATCGTTTTGTTTTTATTGCGAATTTCATCGCTCGTCGTAAAACCGTTTTGATGATGGATAAAACAATGTGACAACATTTGAAAAGGGTGTTCACGTTAATGTTGGAATGCGTCAAAATGTATATAAAGTGATATAATTCTTATGTACACCACACTGGATTGTTATGCCATTTATGGTTCTTGCTAAATTGGATATTCTGTAGCGTAAGTATTGAACAACCAATTTAGCTAGGACCGTAAATGGCGCAACAATCGCGGAGCGTGATGCCCGGCTAGAGTCGGACCGCGCCGGAGCGCATTTTTAATGTGCCTATACATTATGTACGGCAGAAGCGATGGAGTTCGTCCGGAGCCGTACGCGTCCGCGAAGAGCTGACCGGCTCCTGGCCATACAAATGTAAAATGCGCTCCGACTTCGCTCATACATACTTAAATCGGTCTTGGACGTAAAAAAAAATTATTGTTAGGCATTAGCCTACCTAAAAATAGATTCAAAAACAACTTTCTGCAGGTAAAAAGTTTTGCACATTGTAAATTTATCAGAGGTGAATCTATTTTTCCTCATTCTCGCGTTGGCCACGAAGGCTGTTGGGTTCTTAACACATTCAGGGCCAAGAACCCGACTGTCGGGTACACTGTTTGTAGCGACTACGCGCTCCATACGGCAAAACGCGCTACGAGCGTAACCCGTAGCACTTAGTGGCAATGAATGTGTTAATTATACGCGATATAATCCGTTCACATCCTTTTATTTCATGAATATAACTATCGCAGTAGGAAAGACAATATTATATAAACCGGACAAATACATAACTCTCTTTTTACGCTTCACAGCAGTGAGATAATAAAAGTTTTATTGCTGTAACCGCTACAACCCGTACATAGTTAACAAAGCCAGCATGTTCTAAACGTGGAAAAAGGTGAAACTAACTCCCAAAGAATTAAAGGAACTTGTAATGAAAGTTGGAGTGATATAGGGGCGGACTTACGGCCCGCGGGCGATTTCCCGCCTCATCGGAGCGGAAACACCGCTCTATCCGGCATTTGACCGACTTTGCGGAGGTCAGGAGTTTTGTTAGGAATAAAAGTATTTTAGCAATTCCACTTCTGATGTTTAGTTAGATTAAAAAACCGGCCAAGTGCGAGTCGGATTCACGAACGAAGGGTTCCGTACCACCTACGTAAAAAACGGCAAAAACATCACGTTTGTGGTATCAGAACTCCAATTAAATATTTAATATATTCTGTTTTTAGTATTTTTTGTTATAGCGGTAACAGAAATACATCAAATGTGACAACTGCCTAGCTATCACGGTTCTCAAGTTGCTCGAGAGCCGAAAGTGCCTTGTTTTTAGGGTTCCGTACCCAAAGGGTAAAAACGGGACCCTATTACTCCGCTGTCCGTCTGTTCGTCCGTCCGTCCGTCTGTCTGTCACCAGGCTGTAACTCGAGAACCGTGATAGCTAGGCAGTTGAAATTTTCACAGATAATTTATTTATGTTGCCGCTATAACAACAAATACTAAAAACAAAATAAAATAAATATTAAGTGGGGCTCCCATACAACAAACGTGTTTTTTTTGTAGTTTTTTGCGTAATGGTACGGAACCCTTCGTGCGCGAGTACGACTCGCACTTGGCCGGTTTTTGTTCTACATATGGAGACAAATTTCTTTTTGTTAAGTATTAGTAAGCGGTGGTGGCCGAGTGGTTCTGACGTCCGACTTTCAATCCGGATGTCGCGGGTTCAAATCCTGGCTCGTACCAATGAGTTTTTCGGAACTTATGTGCTATTCTATGTAACTTTTCGGTGAAGGAAAACATCGTGAGGAAACCTGCATACATCCGCGAAGAAATTCAAAGGTGTATGTGAAGTCCCCAACCCGCATTGGGCCAGCCTGGGGACTATAGCCTAAATCCTCTCGTGCTTGAGAGGAGGGCTGTACCCAGCAGTGGGACGTATATAGGCTAAATTCTTTATTTATTATAAGTAATTAGTGAATGACACTAGACACTTTTGACGCGTAATCTGATCCGCTACTTGCTGCCACGATGCTGACTGTACTCAGGTAAACAACAACACAGGAATAACAATTGTGCTAAAATAAAACATTATTCGAGAATAATATGTCGCCTAAGGCTTACACGTGTGAAACAGTCCCTATTGGTCTTGTGCAGGGACTTTCACTGCCCGATTCGAACTTCGAAGATACGTCAATTAATAGATCTAGAAACGATATGGATTAAATATGTCAGTGTCAAATGTGACGTTTCTTCAAACAAAAACGTCACTGTTGACACTGACACATCTAACCCATATCGTTTCTAGATCTATTAACTGACGTATCTTAAAGTTCGAACCTGGCCGTAAGGCTTACACGTGTGAAACAGTCCCTTTTGATCTTGTGTAGGGACTTTTAGACCCATAAGTCACATCTTTGTTTCATCTTTTGAACTTACAAATTGAGATCTATGGACTATGACCCCGATTGATATTCGTTGGTAAAAGGCCGTTTTGCAAGGCAAATTCCTGAGTGTTACCTTTAAAACGTCTTGTTAAAAACGTCTTCGTTTTATTAAAATGATGGCAGGTGTTTTTAAAGGTAAAATATTGAAGACGTTTTATTTTTAGCCAATGAGAAACAGACGTATTCAACTGACAGGCGTATTCGATTTTTTGTTATTCGATGTTTCCGATATGATACTGATCTGTGAGTGTCAAAACTAAAAACCAAACCAAAAACGTCACTTTTGAAGTTTTGACACTGCTATCAGATAAGGGGGTTTTTAGAAAAAATTGTACCATTTACTTTTTGTCAAAAAACCATCAACTTTTGGGTTATTTAAACTCAGAATCAAAGTACTATTGAATGTGACAAAGAAAAAAAGTGTCCCCGGGCAGTTTTTCATACAAATTTTGGGTGTCAGTTTTGTAACGGTCCATAGGCAAAATGTATGTGAAAATGCCTTACAAAACTGACATCTTTTTGAACACATTTTTTTTTATTAGATAGTCCTCGTGTTTTAGTAGAAATTAACCCAAATTTGATGGATTTTCGAAAAAAAGTAAATGGTACGTTTTAAATGAAAATGCCCATAAATGCCAATACAAACATACATTAAATAAATAAATAAATAAAATAAATATTAGGGGACATCTTACACAGATCAAACTTAGCCCCAAACTAAGCAAAGCTTATTTAAACTTTCACGATTATTAAACATTATCAAACTGCACAACGGGACTTAATCGCGTATTTAAGTTTTAAGATTTACCTCCGACTTAAAACTTAAATACGCGATTAAGTCCCGTTGTGCAGTTTGATAAGCAAAGCTTGTACTATGGGTACATTGACATAAGAATTATATTTAAATCATGTTATCTAGTTATCACGATTCAGATTACACCAGCCAGCATTACTGCAGTAGCATTGCAGCGCGATATTACTGAATGCATTGCTGATGCAAATGACAAAGGGCCCGATTCGGATTTTGAAATAGATATCTATTAGATATCTTTTAGACGTCACCAAGAGACGATAACGATATGTTTAAGATCTAACCTGTCAAATTTGACATTTAAGCGATTATGGAGATACTCTTGAACGATTTCCACAAGATATGACTTAGAGATCAAATTCACATCTAATAGATATCTAACACTATCTGACGTAAAAGTGACACTGGTTGCCCGAATTGAGCTGCAAAAGAGAACTAGTTGAAATCTAAACTATAGCGTGTCTAGAATGGATCTAGTGCGTGTCGTCTCTTGTGAATATCTTGAAGTTCGAATACGGCAGAAAATCGATGTCGCTGTCCGGATTTTTGACTTTTCGGCAGCAATGCAGTTGCGTTGCAAAACTGCTGCAGTAAGAGCGTTTCCACATTGTCCGATCCGGATCTATATCTGAATCCCTAAAGTCTTTTCTCCTATCTTTGTATTCCCTAATATTTTTTGTCATAATGATCAGTTCGAATAATATGGTAAAAAACATTAGGGATCTTGATAGTTATGGTACAAATGCTTAGGAAAAATGAGTCTTAGGCTAACCATTACATTATATTTAGAAAATCATAGTTATGACAATTGATCGTTAGGGCTTTTGCCCATTAGGACAAACCAGTTAGGGCAAGTGACTTTAGGACAAACGTTGTTAGGGATTCAGAAGGACACCCGTCCGATCCGATATTGGTTGTAGGATGTAGGACGCGCCGTTTTTAGCGGTCACGCACACGTTGTAGTGTTGCCTTTAAGCATTATGCCTACACATACGCATACAAACAAATATTATCGGTTCGACAGCCTGATGGGGGGCTCCGACATGACTAAATTTATCGGAAGCGCCTTTGCGATATCGGATGTCGGAAGGCACCTATGACAAAAATAGCTGCAGAAAAGTGCCATTGGCATTGAGTCCATCTTTTTTGTGTTATTTATCGTTTTTTTTGTCATAATGATTTATTAAATGTATTAATAAATACAGAGAAACGCTTAAATCTTACATTTATCCTTCCGACAACCGAGATCGGATCGGACAATGTGTTGCTCTTGCAATACTGCTGCAGTAGTGCTGCCGACTGCATGCTGCAGGAAACATCAAATTCAATATAAAATGTCTCGATAAAATGACGTTTTTGGGCCTGATTTGTCAAACAAAAACAAAAGATTAAAACCAATAAAGGAAGCGCAATCTCTGCTCAAAACGTTTTCTCCGTAAAAACACCCTAAGTAATCCGCTATACTCATTTATTCGCATTTCTAATATTATTCCACAAAAATGTAATCCCCGCTTTTTGAATATTTTACCAATCGTTTGATGTTCCGATTTCCCTCACATTTTCGATTTGTTTAAGTGTTTTTGTTCCATTTCGACTCGTTATTTTTCAATTCTAATACGGATTTTGAATAAACAGGCTTGACGTGTCGTCTGAAAGTGCTTTGATTTTGTTTTTACTATCAGCCGTATTCGAACAATGAGATACGTCAACTGCTAGATATTGAAACGATATGGATTGGATATGTCAGTGTCAAACAAGTGTCAAAAGTGACGTGTTTGTTTGAAGAAACGTCAATTTTGACACTTGTTTGACACTGACATATCCAATCCATATCGTTTCAATATCTAGTATTTGACGTATCTCATTGTTCGAATACGGCTTTATCTGCCCGATTCGAACTTTAAGATACGTCAATTAATAGATCGAGAAACGATATGGATTAGATGTGTCAGTGTCAAAAGTGACGTTTTTGTTTTAAGAAATGTCATATTTGAGACTGACAATATCTAATCCATATCGTTTCTGGATCTATTAATTAACGTATCTTAAAGTTCGAATCCGGCCGTATGACATCCTGTACCCCTAGCATAAATTTCATTCGATAGTGACATGACGTACGCGTTTGCGTTAAGTGTCATTTTGTATGGGATTTTGAGTTTCCAAAACGTGCCGCTTGGCGCGCTGTTCCAAATCCCATACAAAATGAGACTAAACGCAAACGTGAACGCTCGTCACGCTATCGAATGCAAATTTACACTAGCCCGCTATTATTTCCGTAGCTATTCGTATGTTTGTATAAAAATATACTTGATTCAAATTTTGTAACTCAGAATTACATCTCGGTGTCTGATTAGGTTGATATGGTGTATTTTTGTAATATTCAATGCAATAATGATTCGGTCGAGTTGTGTTCTAATGTATGGGGAAGAAAAACAAATTATAGCCAGCATTCAATGAATGTAGTATGATACCTTTGGATATGGTGCTTTACGTACACTAGTGTCCCATCCCCTCCCCCTGACGCAACCCCCCTTTTTTTGGATTTTAGAGAAAAGTATTAGAGTTAGGAATAAAGTGTCAAGGTAAGAATTAATCCTTAATAAATTTTAAACAAAAAAGGTTACATGCAACTTTTTGGTAAGACTCACCATATTCATGTATTAACTTGTTGAAGTTCAATATAACATAGTACGTGATAGTACTGAAAGAAATCTTATACGGACAATAAGCTTGCAAGGTTAAATTTTGTCTAAGTTCATCTAGCCATAACATGAATATGGTGAGTCATATCAAAAAAAAAAACATTTTTGTTAAGAATTTGATAGGGATTATTTCTTTCATAGACACTTTTTTCCCATATTGTATACTTTCCCCAAAAAATAAAAAAAAAACTGTCAACCGGGACATATTTCATGCTAAAAGGGGGGGTTGCGTAAGGGGGAGGGGATGGGACACTAGTACCATACCCAAAGGTTTCATACTACATTCATTGAATCCTGGCTATAATTTATTTTTCAAAAACCACAATATGACCGAATCATAAAATGATTAACATATATGGAGATGGAGATCGATTGTAAATATTGTAATCAAATAAGTTGTTATAGTTTTGAATTGGTTTTGATACGACCTTGACATTTCTTCAACGAAAAGCGTCACTTTTGACACTAAAAGATCGGTATCGTATCGCTATGACATCTTATAACCATTGTTCGAATACGGCCGTAAATCGGGCTACGGGGTTTCGTAGGCGAGCTACGAATGCTACGGTGCTACAGATTTATTTGGCAATAGAATTTATTTAGCAATAGAATTTATTGCGCAATAGAATAAAGTCGTGCTGAGCTTGTTTATAAAGACCGCCATCATTTAAGCTATTTCTTAGATTTATTCTAGTCGTGTTTTAGGAAATATCTATTGTAGACACGCTATTTTGAGCCCCGCTGTATTAAATAGTCGCAACTCCGATACTTCATTAAGTATGCTTTTTTTAATTGTTATTTAAAGTCTCCGATTCAATCAAACGCGTAAAACCTTTTCTTTATAATTTGTAATTTCTGGTTCTCTGGTAAGCTAAACTACCTTAAGCTATTAAATAAATAATAAATATATTGACCAAAGAACATCAAATTAAGAATCAGTGTTCTTAATATTCTATGATACAAATCTCTATGGCAACTGTCCGACTGGGAGCAAGAAAGCGAAGGTCTATTATTATACTTATACCCTTTTTTTTTTAATGATTTATTTTATAAAAACACAAACATAAAACACAGAACCGCAGAGTCTGCTTTCTGTTCCTGTGTTTTTTTAACAACATAAGTCCAAAAATACCATTAAAGGATCTTTTTAATGAGGTAACTTTTGACGAAGTGAGTAAGAATATTGTTTGTGGAAAACAAGGCCGCTAATTTAAACCTTTAAACGAGCAATTCTTGTACATATATTTATATATGCATATGTATATTTCGAGGATCTTGGAAACGGCTCTAACGATTTCTATGAAATTTGCTATATAGGCGTTTTCGGGGCCGAAATTGATCTAGCTAGGTCTTATCTCTGGGAAAACACGCATTTTTGAGTTTTTATATTTTTTCCGCGGTAAGCTCGGTCTCCCAGATATTTTGAACTTATATTACGATATCAAAATGATGTCACATTGTTTTTCATAATATTTGTGAGAGCCGATAGTAAAATTACATCATTATTTTTACATTAGAATCTTTAAATACCTTAAGAATTTATTTAAGTTAGCTTTTAATTTAAACCATTTTCAAAAAGATGGTTAAACATTTTCCTTTTTTACGCATGCATTTTTCCAGTACCGAAGGCAATAAAGATTGAATTAATGAAAGCGGCGTTAACGGCACGTATATTATTTCTTTACGTTTACGGTTTAACGGTCGTAGGCACGGTCAGTAAGTGTCTGGAGACCGTAAATTTTTAGGGTTACGTTGGGGTTGGGGTGACCAGAAGAATCCCGAATTTTCCAAGAAGGTTCTGATTTTTCATCATCATTCATCATCATAACTTTAGAGCTTTGCTCTTGTCGGAGGAGTAATGGCCAATCTTGTGCCAGTCTTTTAATTTTCCTCATACTATTAACGGTCCTTGGTTAAATAAGACAGCATCCTTTTAAAAACAGTGATTTGATTTTCATTATACTGATACATTAATTTTTCTTTAAAATGTCAACCGTATCGACTCATGAGTTCAGCTCCGATCGTCTAATGGCCGCCTCCGCACCCTACCGCCATTTTCTGGTAAAAACTCAACTACTACCCTTTTAATTTTACAATTTGATTTTATGAGTTTTGGGAGGATGCTAACAATACGGGTATGTCCTTAAACTACGTCCAAGACCACCGGTGGACGGGCAGCAGCGTCCCTCAAATTCGGTGTACTCGACTGCGATCGCCAACCCGCCTGCCAAGCGTGGCGATTATGGCATACACCCCCCATCATGATGAGCACAATAGAACCACGGCCCCGAGGTTCCGGCGACCCCCGGTGCTCTGGCTATGGTAGCGGTCAGGGCATTAGCGGGGTCAGGGGTGCTAAGAATCTCCGGCAAAGATCCGGCTACCCGCCCCGACGACGACTGGCCCTGGTAACACACAACATACGCACTATGAGGACTGACGAAAAGATCTGCGAGCTGGAAGAGGAACTGAGCAGGTTACACTGGGACATTGTAGGGTTATGCGAAGTCCGTAGAGAGGGGGAGGACACGACAACCCTGAAGTCTGGTAACTTGCTCTACCACCGGGAGGGCGACCAACAGTCCCAAGGTGGTGTCGGGTTTCTCGTTCACAAGTCCCTCGTAAACAACATAATAACCATCGACAGTGTGTCGAGCAGGGTGGTATACCTAATACTCAGAATATCCAAAAGATATTCGCTGAAGGTCATTCAGGTATACGCACCGACCTCGTCACACTCCGATGATGAAGTAGAAGCTATGTATGAGGACGTAAGTAGGGCCATACATACTTCTAAAACCTACTTTACTGTTGTTATGGGGGACTTCAACGCAAAGTTGGGCAAGAGAAGCGGGGATGAGTTGAGAGTGGGGCAATTTGGGTATGGGCAAAGGAACCCTAGGGGTCAGAGGCTGGCCGACTTTCTGGAGAGAGAGGAACTCTTCATGATGAACTCTTTCTTCCAGAAGCCGCCTCACAGGAAATGGACCTGGATGAGTCCTGACGGTTCCACGAGAAACGAGATAGACTTCATCATGACCGACAAGAAACGGATATTCAGTGATGTCTCTGTGATCAACGGGGTAAAGACCGGTAGTGATCACCGAATCGTAAGAGGCACACTGAATATCAATATTAAACTTGAAAGGTCCAGCCTGATGAAGTCTACGCTCCGACCTACTCGAGCCTATGTTCAAAACCCCGAAAGCTTTCAACTCGAGCTCTCTAACCGCTTTGCTTGCCTAGAGAACTTGGCTTCAGTGGACGAAATCAACGACGGGCTAGTGGAAACTGTCCACACAGTAGGGTCTAAGTTTTTTAGATCCCGCCGTAAAGATAGACCTCAGAAATTGACCGAGCAAACCTTAAACCTCATGGCTGAACGACGCTCGCTACAGTTGCAGTCTCCCGATGACGCGGAGTCATATAGGCAGCTCAATAGACGTATATCTAAGTCCTTGCGACATGATCTGCGTCTCTTTAATACTAACCGTATTAAAGAGACTATTGAGCGAAACCAAGGCTCCAAAGTGTTCGCAAAGGACAAGTCTATTGGGCAAAGCCAGCTGACAAAGCTGAAACGGGAAGATGGCAGCATAGCGTCGAGCAAAGCGGAGGTTTTAGGTGAGATCGAGAGGTTCTATGGACAGTTATACACTTCGATCGCAAAGCCCGTTGACAGCTTGGTAGGAGATCCAAGAGCCAAGCTGTCCCGACATTATACCGAAGATATCCCGGACATCAGTCTGTACGAGATTAGGATGGCCCTGAAGCAGCTTAAGAACAACAAGGCGCCGGGCAAAGACGGAATCACTTCAGAGCTTCTGAGAGCGGGTGGAACACCGGTACTTAAAGTCCTCCAGAAGCTCTTTAATTCCGTCTTGTCCGAGGGCATAACGCCTGAAACATGGAATAGAGGCGAGGTGGTGCTGTTCTTCAAAAAAGGTGATAACAACCTATTGAAGAACTACAGACCCATCACGCTTCTGAGCCATGTCTATAAGCTGTTTTCAAGGGTCATCACGAACCGTCTCGAACACAGACTTGATGACTTCCAGCCTCCCGAACAAGCCGGTTTCCGAAAAGGCTATAGTACCATAGACCACATCCATACGCTGCGGCAAGTTATACAGAAGACCGAAGAGTATAACTTGCCATTATGCTTAGCGTTTGTGGACTATGAGAAAGCCTTCGATTCGGTGGAAACATGGGCGGTGCTTGAGTCTCTTCAGCGATGCCATATTGACTATCGGTACATCGAAGTGTTGAAGTGTTTGTATAGTAACGCCACCATGTCGGTCCGAGTACAGGAGCAGAGCACGAGGGCGATTCCATTGCGAAGAGGCGTAAGGCAGGGAGACGTTATCTCTCCGAAACTGTTTACTGCCGTAATGGAAGACGCCTTCAAGCTCCTGGAATGGGAAGGACTTGGCATCAACATCAACGGCGAATACATCACTCACCTTCGGTTTGCCGACGATATCGTAGTCATGGCAAAGTCGATGGAGGAACTCAGCATGATGCTCGATGACCTCAACCGAGTTTCACAACGGGTGGGCTTGAAAATGAACATGGACAAGACGAAACTTATGTCAAATGCCAATGTTGTGCCCATCCCAGTCTCTGTTGGGAACTCGGTACTCGAAGTTGTTGACTCGTACATCTACCTAGGACAAGTAGTCCAATTAGGTAGGTCCAACTTCGAGAAAGAGGTCAACCGCCGAATCCAACTCGGTTGGGCAGCGTTCGGGAAACTACGTAATGTCTTTTCGTCCGACATACCTCAGTGCCTCAAGACGAAAGTCTTTAATCAATGTGTGTTACCAGTGATGACTTACGGCTCCGAAACGTGGTCTTTCACTATCGGCCTCATCTCAAAACTTAAAGTCGCTCAACGAGCTATGGAGAGGGCTATGCTCGGAGTTTCTCTACGTGATCGAATCAGAAATGAGGAGATCCGTAGACGAACTAAAGTCACCGACATAGCCCACCGGATTAGCAAGCTGAAGTGGCAATGGGCAGGCCACATTGCACGCAGAGAAGATGGCCGATGGGGTCGAAAAGTGCTCGAGTGGAGACCACGGACTAGCAAGCGCAGCGTAGGACGTCCACCCACAAGATGGACAGACGATCTTGTTAAGGTCGCCGGAAGACGCTGGATGCGGGTCGCTTCCAACCGGCACGTATGGAGGTCCAAGGGGGAGGCCTATGTTCAGCAGTGGACGTCTTATGGCTGAGATGATGATAACAATACGACGCATTATTTTTTATTTGCCTGAGATAAGTAATTCTAGGTCTCCCTTCCTCTCTTGTCTTTTCAATCCTGCCTTCCAGGATGTTTAGGAAAAAGTTGTCATGCCGTATATGAGTTTTAGGTACGTAATTTAGGGAATCCATTTCTGATAAAACCTCTCATGTGTTTTTTTCCAGCGGCAAAAATATAATATAAAAATTCTTAATATTTGTATAAAGATATTTTTCTTTATTGTTAAGTTCTAGAAGATTTTTTTCTTAAATACAAAGCACTCAAATGGGTGCATATAACCTGGTGTCATGTTATAAAGTTTTTGTATGTCGGCTTCAAGTAAATACTATATAATTATAACATTGGGGACATGTTATATTTCAACCATGAGTCCGTAATTTTGAATATGGTTATCCTGATAAATGGGAATCTGTCCTGGTGACCCTATGTAGCGTAGACCTTTGAATATGGGCCTTAAGGGAGGTCTAAAGTAGAGTTAACTGCTTTTGTCTTTGTCATGGCATACATTGAGCTTAATCCATTTCGTCCCTTATTTTGTCTTTCTCGCTTGCTTTATAAAAGAGCCTGGAGTTCGCTGATAGGTACATTTTCATACATTTTTATCTGGAAGTACTTATGATATGCCTTTCGATGTTTGTGTATTCAACAAATTCATAGTCATAAGCAATAGTGATATATTATAATATCGTTCTTTGCATTAGATATACAGGTTTTACGTTGAGATTTTTTTTTTGTAATATTTTGCTTACTTTAATACGTCTTTTCAAAATGTCGTTAAAAATTAAAACAACAATCAATTAATTAAAACAAAACGTATTATCTTAGAAAATATTTAGATATTTTTTTTTATATAAATATTTTCCTTTACTTATAGATACACAAACGCAAACGTTTTAAAAAAAATGTTAACTTACCTATTTTTGAACCTAATACAGGTGTCAGTGTGTACGAGTACTACGAGTACATTTTGTATCATACCGGCCCGGAGCGTATCAATTCTCCATTTTTTAATCACCACCAAAAATCTCTACTGATTCATATCACACATGACTTACTTGAGTTAAAGTCCTATGTCCCCTAGATGGAGCATAGGACGACCACAGTGCACCGCCATCTCGTACTGTCTTGGGCTGTATGCTTCGCCTCGTCGGGGCATGATAGACATAATAATAATTAATATTTCGGTTGAAGAGTCTCGACCAACACCTAGAGATACTCTCGCTGGGTGGTTGGATCAAGGGCCAGATGCAGAAGGCGGCGATCCTGGACACGGCGCGGTGGTCGGTTCCTCACTCTGCGACCCTGACCACCGGCAACTTGAGCCTTGCATCTTGCCGGCGGCACCCTAGATTAGGTTTCTTATAATGTGTTTATACGTATTTTTTATTGTTTTTTATGTGTTTCGTATTTCACTTTTATATTCATATTATAAATGAATAGAAGAAAAATGAATAGGTAAATGATTAATATTTATAACGGAATCCTCATCGTTGTCGACTCACGCTTGACCGCTGGTTTACAGCGTCCGGCCGTTAATCCAGTTTACGTGCTCCCGGATTATTAAATAGTTTTTATTGTTGTATTTTTTACGGGAAAGCCTTTTTGCGGTCCTTTATTGCGTGCTACGTGAATTTCCAATATGGCGGTGCGGTAGAGGCTTCAGTGTGAGTGACGAATGTTTACTACTTACTTACTTACCTACTTCAACATTCCTCCAGATTGCGTTTTTAATACCGCAAAACAACCAAACAATAGTCCAAAGGCTCTTATTTTTATTTTTACTGCGTTATGTTTTACGGGCCCTAGTTTTAATAGGTATCACAAGTTAGTCGAATGCCTGGGCAAAAAATAACATCAATTATTACATCTAACTTCCCAACATCGGATCAACATTTACAAAAAAGTTGTTGCAATAAGATCCCACCGCTTCAAATTTTGGAGAATCAAACGGCGATTCGAGCCTCTGTGGACGTGAAATTGAGAATGACACTCTGTATGGAAAAAAAGCTTTGACAAACACGAGACTGGTTACTGGCTGGTTTTAAAATACAGGATGGAAAAAGGCAATTGGCAAACAGGACATACCTTGTGGAGAGAGGAACGTTTTATTATTTTGAAAACAAGAATACTTTAGCTTACATCCATTTACCTTTTTAGGGTTCCGTAGCCGTAAACAGTAAAAACGGGACCTTATTACCAAGACTCCACTGTCCATCTGACTGTCTGTCACCAGGCTGTATGTCATGAACCGTGATAGCTAGACAGTTGAAATTTCCACAGATGATGTATTTCTATTGCCACTATTACAACAAATACAAAACATAGAATAAAATAAATATTTAAGTGGGGTTCCCATACAACTAATATGATTTTTTTGCCGTTTTTTGCGTAATGCTACGGAACCCATCTTCGCGCGCGATGCCGACTCGCACTTGGCCGGTTTATTTAGGTATTAAGATATTTGCATAGTTGCAATTAGTTACCAATCACCGTAAGCAATTACTGTCGAACATGGATACATGGTAAAGGATGACTCACGCTAGACAGGGCCGTGCCCGGGCCGAGGCATCCGACATGTCATTTTCTATGACGGCTGATCGGTAATCACGTGGTGCCTTCCATAGAAAACGAAGCTCCGTGAGTCATCCTTAATACCTGGGGGTTGCAAGTGCTTTGTCGGCATTTAAGAAGAGACGCTCTTTTATCAAGGCATACGACGGTCCTGAAATACTTTGGGCATCACAAATTCGTCGTTAATTCCACAGTTTAGCTGTGCGAAGCAGGAAGTACTAAACTTGTATGCAAACTATATCATATAGTCTATTTTGACCATATACCAACTACAACACTAAAACCATACGTCTGTCTCAACAGTAAACAGACACCAAATAAATCTCAAGGCGAAGACGATTAATGGCTGAACACGTTGAGTAACAAACGTGGTGGTGGCGGAGTTATGTGCGGCTTTGTCTACAGTCTAGCATATGCTTAGTGAACTGCTTCCTGGGGCCCATTTCTCGAACGATATTAGAGTAATTAGTCCACAAACTTTCATAACGCACTAATAATATTAGACTAATATCGTTCCAAAAATGGGCCCCTGTAGAATATATAACTACTGGCTGAGAGAAAGCAACAATTTAATATTAAGAGCGCTATTACATTTCGGCGTTGAGCGAGTTTAGGTATTTTACGCGCTGCGGCAGGCCGTGCGAGCTCAGTATGCCGATCCCTTCTACCACACTCGCACTACAATGATGGATTAAACATTCTTGATCCTTCGCGAAGCATATTGAAATCAACCATAACAACACTAACTGTGCTTAACTTTAAAAAGTCCTAAAACTGTTATTTGGTAAGTACGTAAATACTAAATGCAGTGCAAATGTAAGTGTGTGCAGTGTTCATAAATTAATTTTTCATCTATTTTTGACGATTTTTGACCCCCCCACCCCTCAAATCATCCAAAAATCATGCTTCGGATGACTGTTTCCTCCTACGTCATACTACCATCATCCGATGTCCAGACCCCCCCCCCCCCCCTCCTTCCATTTGAAACGACGTAATTTATGAATAGCCCCATACTCGTACTTATGAAGGTATAAGTATCACTCGAAATAAATTATAGGTACTCGCTTATTTACATGTTTCGTCATAGCATTTGGTACCTATAGGTTGTAAAGTTTGTATCAACGAGGGTTTAAAAACGAACTAGTATTGAGGATCTGATGATAATTATGATGATTAAGGTGGTCACGGATACCAATCAACCATGTAGTAACATGATTAGGCTCGTTTGATTCGTCTCAACAAGATCTTTGACACTGAAGATACACAGGGTCTGATGATGGAGCTGGAAGGTGGCCACGGGTACCAGTCTATCATGTAACTAAACCACTTCGTGTTTGGGCTCGTTTGATTCGTCTCAACAAGATCTTTGACACTGAAGATACACAGGGTCTGATGATGGAGCTGGAAGGTGGCCACGGGTACCAGTCTACCGTGTAACTAAACAACTTCGTGTTTGGGCTCGTTTGATTCGTCTCAACAAGATCTTTGACACAAGACAGTACTCAGGGTCTGATGATGGAGCTGGAAGGTGGTCACCATTACCAATCAACCATGCAACTAAACCACATCGTGTTTAGGCTCGTTTGATTCGTCTCAACAAGATCTTTGACACTAGGTGATACACCAAACACGAAGCCCAAACACGATGCCCAAACACGAAGCCCAAACACGTAGCCCAAACACGAAGTGGTTCAGTTACGTGATAGACAGGTACCCGTCGCCACCTTCGAGCTCCATCATCAGACCCTGAGTAGTATCTTGTGTCAAAGATCTTGTTGCGACGAATCAAACGAGCCCAAACACGAAGTGGTTCAGTTACATGGTAGACTGGTACCCGTGGCCACAGTCTAACTCCATCATCAGACTCTGAGTACTGACTTTTGTCAAAGATCTTGTTGCGACGAATCGAACGAGCCCAAGCACGAAGTGGTTTAGTTGCATGGTTGATTGGTACCGGTGACCACTTTCCGGCTCCATCATCAGACCCTGAGTACTATCTTGTGTCAAAGATCTTGTTGAGACGAATCAAACGAGCCCAAACACGAAGTGGTTTAGTTGCATGGTTGATTGGTACCGGTGACCACATTCCGGCTCCATCATTAGACCTTGAGTACTATCTTGTGTCAAAGATCTTGTTGAGACGAATCAAACGAGCCCAAACACGAAGTGGTTTAGTTGCATGGTTGATTGGTACCGGTGACCACCTTCCGGCTCCATCATCAGACCCTGAGTACTATCTTGTGTCAAAGATCTTGTTGAGATGAATAAAACGAGCCTAAACACGAAGTGGTTTAGTTGCATGGTTGATTGGTACCGGTGACCACCTTCCGGCTCCATCATCAGACCCTGAGTACTATCTTGTGTCAAAGATCTTGTTGAGACGAATCAAACGAGCCCAAACACGAAGTGGTTTAGTTGCATGGTTGATTGGTACCGGTGACCACCTTCCGGCTCCATCATCAGACCATGAGTACTATCTTGTGTCAAAGATCTTGTTGAGATGAATAAAACGAGCCTAAACACGAAGTGGTTTAGTTGCATGGTTGATTGGTACCGGTGACCACCTTCCGGCTCCATCATCAGACCCTGAGTACTATCTTGAGTCAAAATTATTACATATAGAATGTCAGGTCGTTTCAAATATTTTTAATCCTGTCCGGTAGTTTATTAAACTGTACCATTATAAATTATAATACTATAAAAACAGTGCTAGGATCAAAGTCTCTCGTTGCGGTTTACACGCACACAGTATAGCGTTTTACACGGCGCCCGCCGCACACAATGATAAAAAATCTCGTTGTCGCCGTTGAAAATGTGCGGAGCCGATCGACACACGTCCTGCCTCTACAAGCTCTGCCGCGGCACTGAGCTGGCGCAGCGCGCGTCATCGGTAATATAGAGTAGTTTTCAAAAAATTGCCAAAAAATTATAGTAGAATTTCATAAACACTAATGTATACCAACAGTATAAGCAAACGTTGCAGATTGCTTGAGTATGAAAATGACTTCGATATTAAGTAGATTTTCGTAGGAATTGACACTTGTTTCGGAGAGAAAATTGAGTTCGTTTTACTTTGATTTTCTCTTTCTCAAAGGTGTGTAGGAAAAATATCGTTTGATATGCCTAAAGTACAGGGTATTAGTAATACAAAATAGCCAGGTTTAGCAGAGTAAACTTCTCAACATTTCCAAATAAGAGCTTGCCATTCAGTGCTTCACGGGGTTTTTCGGAAACGACCATCAGAAAAAAAATCATTACTAATTTAATAAGTCCTTTTTCTAATATTTACAACGATATTTAAAAAGATAAGAAGACGCTTTTACTGGAACAAGTACTCATTGTTTCTAATAATGAACACAAAGTCCTGAATTTCGTCGACTAGTATCATCAATTTTGCGTTATTTCGACTTTTCTTGTAAGAGCGCTCTTAAGGAAAAGTGAAAAAATTACCGCTACGGGCAAGAATCTTAATTGGGAATTAATTTTTCCATAAATTTCAAAAAATTTAGTATCGCTTGCAGATATAACTGCTTCTATAGTTTGCTTTTTTAAATTCACTCAATATATTTCTCTCTCTGCACCAATTGTAGGCTGTTTGGCCCTATGGTAGACTGGTAGAGAATGTCATTTGGCATTAAGTCCGCCAATTATACATTGTTGTATATATTTTGTGCAATAAAATTTGAATAAATAAAGAAAATATTCTAAGTTACAGCTTGAACTAAAATGTTTCGTACGAGTATGTCTGTCTGGCTGTTCTCCTTTACAGTATTTCTCGAATGATTGTAGCGATTGGCAAGTTCGATAATCATAAAAAAAGTATTGTCTATTCGGTTTTTGGACGATTAATGACTGAACCAGTTCAGTTGCAAGCATCGTGGTGGCGGAGTTATGTGCGGCTTTGTCTACAGTCTAGCATATGCTTAGTGAACTGCTTGCTGTGTCGCTACCACCGGTTTGGCACTGACTTACTGCCCGATTCGAACTTTAAGATACGTCAGTTAAAGATAGACACGATATGGATTAGATACCTATGTCAGTGTCAAATGTGACGTTTCTTCAAACAAAAACGTCACTTTTGACACTGACCCATCTAATCCATATCGTATCTAGATCTTTAACTGACGTATCTTAAAGTTCGAAACGGGCATTTTAAACGCTATCGAGAAGGTAACTTACTTCACTCGCATATTAGTGCGAGCGAAATGTATAGAAAGTAAATTTACGTAGACGTTAGCGTAAATATATGTCAGTTTGGACACTGTCAGTGACTCGTAATACGGTTACCGGAGAATCACAATTACTGCCTGATAGAAAGCAAAGGTATCTGATTCAAAAATTTAAATTAAGGGAAAAGTGAAAAAAATATCGGCAAAAATCTTGCATCGGAGTGAATTTAAAAAAAAATCCATAAATTTCAAAAATTTGTGTATCGCTTGGTGTATCTGCTTGATAAAAAAAACCGGACAAGTGCGAGACGGACTCGCTCGCCGAGGGTTCCGTGCTTTTTAGTATTTGTTGATATAGCGGCAACAGAAATACATCATCTGTGAAAATTTCAACTGTCTATCATACGTCTACGTTTAACAAATGTAACCTCACCTAACTCGCAGTCAAAGCATTTACAAGCTTGAACAAACTTTTTCAATCGTCGCCATGCAAATGTTCCCCTTGCACGAACGTCAACAACGGGAACACACAGGGACAACTTACGGCAGCAGTGGGGACTAAACTACACCAGTTTACAGACTGGTTGTGATGCTGCAAATCTTAAATGGCCGCAGATATTCTGAAGCTATTATTTTTTGGGAAATAATAAGTACACACGATAGCTATAAAGTATGTATTGAGAAACTATTATTGTTAAGAAACTTAACTTAACTATGCCTTAAACTAACATATTAATAAATAAATAAATAATAAGTAAACTTAAGTATATACCTAGTTTGTTATGTACTCTGTATGTAATTATAACAAGAAAGTAACATATAATATAGTAACATATAATATCAGAGCGCACTACTCGCCAACAAACTGTCTCAGTTTGGCGAAAATATTGTATACCCAGGCTCCAATTTCACCACGGTGACAGGTGCGACAATTGTAAAACATCACTGTTGCTGACGTCACAGGCATCCATGGGCTACGGTTACCGCTTAGCATCGGGCGGGCCGTATTCCTGTTTGCCACCATCATTGTTTTATTAAAAAAAACTTTATTATATCGGAAATAAACAGATATTTCTCTTGCTAAGTTTATGACAATTGTCACAAGAAACACTACAATTGTCACGAAATTCCGACATATACCTCATTAGGGGTCATCCATTAATTACGTCACACGTTTAGGGGGAGGGAGGGGGTCAAGAAAATGTGACATATTGTCACATGGGGGAGGGGGGAGACACAAACTTTGTGACGTCACTTTAACTTCATCAGTAACCGAATTTTTTTTTTAAATTATTTTATTCGCTGTACATTTAAATAACAAGTTTTTAAAACGATAATCGTTTTTATTCTTTTAATTTTCTTTCCTAAGCACTTTTGGGTTATAAAATTACTAATATTTATATCGTCAAAAATATTTTGATAAAATATTAATAATACTTAGGTACTTACTTAATTCGATTTGGCGATTTCGTAGAAAAAATGTGACGTCACACTAGGGGGGAGGGGTTTGCCAAATGTGACCAAATGTGACAAGGGGGGGGGAGGGGTCAAAAAACCTAGAAATTCGTGTGACGTAATTAATGGATGACCCCTTACCTGTCAAGAATTACCTACAATTCTTCTAAATCTTGACAATTGTCAGAAACTTCGCAAAAGAAATATCTGTTTTTTTCCGATATAATAAAGTTTTTTTAAATAATACAATGATGGTGGCAAACAGGAATACGGCCCGCCCGATGGTAAGTGGTAACCGTAGCCCATGGATGCCTGTGACGTCAGCAACAGTGATTTTACAATTTTCGCACCTGTCACTGTGGTGAAATTGGGGCCTGTCTTAAGTGTTTTTTGAAATAAATAAATTTAAAAAAAGGTAAAGTAGTTTGGGGTGTGATACTTTGGGAAAAGTTTTTCGTAGTAATAGTAAACCTAGTGTACCAAAGAAGGGATTAGATAATGTTCACTGTATTACTCGAAATTAAATACATATTAATGAATTTCATCTTCATAAAGGTTAACGTAATAGAGTTAGACCAAGAAAATTCTGCAGCGATTTTGATAGCCCACGCAGTGCAAGTGTTATTTTAAACGTCAAACGTCTATGAAAGTATGACGTATAAAATAAATAACACTTGCAGATGCAGATCAAAATCGCTGCAGACTTTTCTTGGTCTAACTCTAGTATATCGGTCGTCTGTTATTTCACGTACACATTTTCATCTTTATCACATTCGTTCAAAAAAATGTCAACACAAAAACAAAAAAGTCATTTATAAAATTTCTTAAGTACCTACCCGATTTTTATAACAGGCTATATATCAGCAATGGACGGATCTAGACTAGTTTATGTATTTATTTAAAAACTTAAAAATCATATTTTTCCTTTGACTCTTTTAAACGCCATAAAAATTAACAACTACAATTAATAAAGGTCTGAGAAAGCTTTTAAAGTATTAAAGCTACCGTTGAAGCTGCGCCATTAATCTAGAACGGTTAACCGTTTACGAGTTGTTACAAGCTACGGGTCTAACTAGTCAATTTTCAAAGCTTGACACAGTCATAAGAAACAGTATCATAACTTATCGTAAATAGTTATTTAGGGGAATACGCGTAAGAAATATCAGGTGACTGTCGGAGCTTCTAACCTCCGCCTCTGTGGTGACCTGTCATCGACCGACTGACGGCCGAATGATAGGTACACTTATATTAGGATATTTTACATTTTAACTTCAAATTCGAAATCGACTCGATAAGGCAAAATCATTTCAGTTCACGACAAACGACGACGACAGACCATTCGTTGACATAATGCTCATTTTTAATAGTCGGAAAATTTTGATATGGAAATTTCTAATTTACCATAGTATTTTTTTTGTAATTTACTCTAGACATTATATGTATACACTTACACTTGGATATATCGTTCGGTCCCTCTATCTATATTTACAACTAGCACAGTTTGATTACTGCAATGATGGGGGGAGGGGGGATGATGATGAAGTTATTTAACTGTTGCATGCGCCATGATTCCAACGACAGCAGCACTACCATTCATTTTACTATCGAAATTGACAATAACACCGACGCGTTCGTACTAGTAATGCAGCTGCGGTCAGAAATGGAATATTACCTAAATGAGACTGTAACATTCAAGTCAAGGTACTGCATTTTAACTGTGTTTAGTTCGTGCAGCTCACACTTTGATACAAGGCTTATAGCACGAGGACGTCAAATCCGAGCGAAAAAGCTTAACTTTAGTTTTAAACCGGGGGCAGATTCAGATTGTAAATACATGATATCAATGAGGTGGAACCCAATCCCAAATAAAGCAATTGGCCTTTTAAACTTCATTTAATTTTAATCTCAGTATATCTCGCTCGCACTAGGGACCTACTGCAAAAAGGATGTACTTACTGGTTACCGGAGCTTAACTCCTTCCCACTCCCTTATAGGACGATCCACAAATTTCGTGCCACACCCACAGATTACTGCCTCAAGGATCTCATCACTTCAACGTTGGAACCGCATTGAGCTGCTCAAACAGCAATTCTGGCACCGTTTTTCCACCGAGTATATCCTCTGGCTTCAACAGAAGACAAAATGGCACTCATCCGCAGGAGAACTCCAGGAAGGCGTTCTGGTTGTCGTCAAAGACAGAACTCTGCCTCCCCTTCTATGGCAACTCGGTCGAATCGTCCGAGTTATTCATGGCAGTGACGGTGTCGTGCGCGACGCCGACATTAAGACGAAGAGGGGCGTCATCCGACGAGCCTACAACAACATCTGCCCTCTCCCTGTCGACAAATGATTGAAGCTCTCATTCTTCAACGCCGGGAGCATGTTACGAATCGTTCAAAAATCTCATTTTTGATCCTGACTTCGTTAGGTTAAGTTATTAATATTCGCAATTAAAAACGCCTTTCATAAATATACTAAATAATTTAATTTTATGTAATAGAATAATTCATAATTAATATAATTCGAAATTGTCTATTTTATTTTTAAAATATGCAATTAAATGTATAAATTAAATCATGTCAATGTCTCTATGTGTCAAATTTAACTATGGCAATTTTATTCAAAGCTTTGACAGTTATAGAGCTTTCAAAAACTTACTTTGTCATCTCGAATCCCAACGACAATCCACTTTGCCACTTTTTGTATTTCTCGTATTTTTGGAAGTAAACCAGCGTTAAACTACAGTCCACTTATTATTTCACCACCTTTACAACAGCTGAGACCAGCGAAGATTTTACATGGTCTAGTTGGGATTTATTATGTATTGTATCATTGTTCTGCCTTTATGAATAATATTGTTTTGTATCTAATTTAATTGTGTAATTATGAATAAATTTCTTACTGGTTTGGACCAGTATATTCTATTGTAATTGTATATAATATTGACGTCAAATTTGAAAAATCGGAATATGCCCATCGTAGTTTATAACTGGATTTTCTTATAACGTTTAACTTTGTAGTTTTGCCATGTTTCCAGTTTTCGAATATGTCGCTTTAAAGCTTTTCAAATTTAATCCTGTTTACGGCGGTTAACTTTAACGGCGATATTTTTACTCAGACTCAGTTGAACAAGCAACAATTTAACGAAGTGTTAAGGCACCGTTCGGATTGTGACGGCACCAGCGTTACCGCCTGCAGTATTGCGGCGGCAATGTATTAACAGCTACAGATGTCAAAATTAATGTTGAAGGCCGGATTTTTGACATTTAGGACAGCTGTACTTTTACCTATTGTGTAAAGGTAACAGTCCATTTCCAACGACAGCTGCACTACTGTTGCGACATTACTGTCATTCATTGTCTTGTCATTCATTTTACTATGGAAATTGACAATAACATCGACTTGTCGGAGCAGTAGTGCAGCTGCGGTCAGAAATGGAATGTTACCTTAATCCACGTCGCTTTTGACGATGGCTACCCTAGAACTAACAATTAAAACATTTAAACTATCATCTCACAAAGTTTCAATCGAAATACGATGACTAAATTAGATTGTTTACCTGTTTGGGTGGCTGCCGTCCCTCAACCCAACAACGGAGCGGCAGATGACGTCCACGAGGGTTCATTACACATCGCCCTTAACCACTTTACGAGTTATTGGGATGCTATCGGTCGTAGAAATCTGTTCCTGGCTTGCAGGCTATTTGTATTTGCTCCATTAAACGTGTAACAGCGCGTGTATAATTTGTGTTAAGGTTTTCTTTCCGTATTTAATCTCCATAACACATGATTAAATAAGCCTTAACCGGATAAGCGGGCAAATTACGGACGTGGACCGGAAGTGACGTCATCCATCATGCGCCGGAAGCCGCTCTCATTAGGGTAATGGCGGACAAAGACACTCGATAGGGAAATTTCTCAAGTGCTCGGATGATTAAACTTACATTAATGGTACAGTCATCAAAACTATTAGCTGATAGTAGGGGAGCCCACGATGCTAAATCGGGATTTACTAGAGCGTCGTACAGACCTATTGGAATCGAAATATTAGATGTTAAGAAGAAAAAAAGTTATATAAAGATTTTTTTCCAGCGAGCCGGAAGGCGTCTATATTTTTTTTTTATTTCGGGAGGTTGGTGGAGGGTTAAAAAGTCGTGTAAGCAGTTTGTGGATTTGGTCGTTTTTGTCCACGTTAATGCTATATTTTTTCTATAATATAACATATATTTGTAGGTATTTTCTTAATCTGACGAACACAAGTTTGACGCCTAATTGTTACATTGTAACCGTCAGATTACGGAAATGCGTGCAAATAATTATCAGATTTAGTAATAGCACAATTATGGCGTTAATTTGGACTAATATGACCAAATCCACAATCTGCTTAGCAATTTGTTGAACCCCCCACCAAACCCCCCACCAACCAAGGGCTCAACATAGATGGCTAACAGGGGTAAAGGTAGACTACACGGGGTACCAAGATATCACTCATATCTTAATCTGACGCGCTCGAGTAAACACAAAAATCCCCTCTTGGGCTCCCCTACCATGAGGGCCACCACGTTCTACGTGTTGCCTCTTTGTTGTACTTGTAAATTCGTACGTAAGTGTGACAGGGAGGCAACACGTTCCAGAACCCCTAGTGTAAAGTTCATTCGATAGCGTGAGGAGCGTTCGCATTTGCGTTATGTCTATTTTTCTATGATCTATGATTTTGACCAGCGCGCCAAGCGGGACGTTTTGAAAACTCAGAATCCCATACAAAATGACACTTAACGCAAACGCGTACGTCACGTCACGCTATGTAATGAAATGTATACTAGAGGCGTACATGTATGTTACCTTTATGTTTAAGGTCTCCGCCCACTACACCGTATCATACCATGACCGTGCTGTGAACGTATCAGGCACGGAATTTAACGCGATACAGACTACTATGCCCACTTACACCGTGTCCACATTGTTTCATATCCGTACATAACGGGTTTAGTGGCCGTAGGAACCGCGTATCATCCCCATAGCATCCGCCTATAATCGCCGTAGCATCCGCGTTTCATCCACTTAGTACCCGCGTTTTATTCGCAAGAGCAAGATTCGTCAGAAAGAGCAAGCGAATAGTTATCAGACTGGCAAGAGCGAACAAGAAATATGGCAACGAGTTTAAAATGGGCTTAGAACGGTCACCATAAGCGGTTATAACCCTTATGGTCACCGTTTCGCCGCCTGCACGCACCGTTCTGGCAACGTTGCGTGCCGTGCACGGAGCGTTTCGGCACCGGCAAAATATCCTCGCCGACAATTTTTGACGGTCCGTGCATGGCACGCGACGGGGATGGTTGGTGTCGGAACGGGCTAGTGGGCATAGTCTCATACTTTTTAATACAAAAAATATTTTTATGCCTGACACGTTCCTACTACGGTCATGGTATGATACGGTGTAGTAGGCAGAGACCTTTATGCTAAATTTATTGTAACTTAAGCATGTTGTTTCAAATTGAGAGCGTAACTATTATTGTATGGAAGCGGCTTTTTGGCGGTGCGTTGACTCTTTTAGTAATAACACTATTACAAGCTGTGCCACACGGCTCCGCCCGAATCGGTCTGTCATTTGTTTCTGTCATCCAAAGTGTAATAGGTATCTCAAGAATAGGTAAACTTGCATAATTATAAATCTGGTTCCCCAGAGACTAATTTTTCTACAAAATTTTAAGCATCACAAATGATTAGGTGTCACCTGTCAACCTTTGATGGGCCCACTGATTAACAGTCCGCCGGACGGTATCGGCCTGTCAGTTAGAACAAAATTTTGACAGTTCCGAACAACTGACAGGCCGATACCGTCCGGCGGACTGTTAATCAGTGGGTCCCTCGCTGCCCGCGAATCAAAACTTGCCGATACAAATGTAATTAAGTAATTATTGATATTGATTGATTGATTGCAATTTTGATTCATCAACATAAAGATTCAAAATACAATGGAACGAAAGACTTTTTATAGGCAGCTAGAGGTTTATCCCTTATTCATAAAACTTTACGGGCCTGATTTAGCTAAATTATGTTTTTTCCCTTTCTTACAAATACATAAGTCAAAATGACAGATAAAGACAAACGATTATTAGCTAATTAAGGCTTGTATCCCGTTTATGAAAAAGGGCCACTTGCACCATCCCACTAACCCGGGGTTAAGCGGTTTAACCGTCAACCCAGTGTCAAATTGTACTGATAACCATGGTAACCCCAGGTTTAACCGGTTAACCCCGGGTTAGTGGAATGGTGCAAGTGGGCCTAAGGGGGAAAGAGTCCAAAGAATAAAGTTAAGTAGTAAAACCAATATTTTTACCACGTTCGTACGTGGATACGTCATGTAAATACGGTTTACGATCATTCGTCGGTGTACACGTCATGTACGGACATGTACATCTACGGAATACATATTGTGCGAATATAATGTAAAGAAAAGATTATCTTTTCTCAAGTGTGTTCGCAAAAAGCATAAAAGTTTGCGAATCCGCGAAGCTTAAGTCGCGAATTCTTTTTTTTAATAAAAAAGGATTTAACATATGACAAGCGCAGGATATTTGGCGGCGTTACTCTTACGGAGATAATCCTTGAATAAAGCCTCTTATATTTTCGTGAGGCCATTAAAACAGCGTTTCGTTTTAGTTTTATTTTACGTTACGTACTTATTCCGCACTATACTCTGTATCTTTAGGTATTTCATTAAAAGTAAACAAAATCTACCCTCAAATGGCTCCTTAAGCCAGTTGAGGGTTGATGAAAACATTACACGATCAAATAATGTAAGTTAAAGTTATTATTATATTCTCTTTATTTATTTTTCGTCTTAAGTTAGGTTTGTTATAATATGAAAATGATGAAGTAAAATATAAAAACACTTACAAAACAATAAAAAATACATATAAACACATTATAAAAAACCTAACCTAGGGTGCCGCCGGCAGCGGGGCTTGGCCCAAGCTGCCGGTGGTCAGGGCCGCAGAGTGAGGAACCGACGTACTATACGCGCCGTGTCCAATATTACCGCCTTCTGCATCTGACCCTTGATCCAACCACCCAGCGAGAGTCTCTCTAGGTGTTGGTCGAGACTCTTCGCTATGAGACCGTTCGCTGACACAACTATCGGAACAATGATCGTCGAGTCAACATCCCACATGGCGGTAATCTCGTGAGCTAAGTCTAGGTATTTGCTGGACTTGTCCTTCTCGGCCTTCACGAGATTCTCATCATGGGGGATGGTGACGTCGGCGAGCACGGCCCGGCGCTGCGATCGGTCTATCAGCACGATGTCAGGCTTATTGGCGACAATAGTCCTGTCAGTGATGATAGATCGATCCCAATAGAGCGTGGCACGACCATTCTCAAGAACAGGCGCAGGTAAGTACTTGTAGTACGGTACTTCGCGGTCCACAAGGCCGTATAGAAGAGCAAGTTGCTGGTGAATAATCCTGGCTACGAGATTATGTCTGTGCAAGTACTCACCGTTAGCAAGATGAGAACAACCGGAAATGATATGCCTGAGTGACTCTCCGGGACGGCGACATGCCCGACAAATGTCGACCGTACCGTCCTTCAGGATATATTTCCGATAGTTGTTCGTCATCATCACTTCGTCCGCAATTGCACAGGCAAAACCCTCGGTTTCTCCGAAGAGGTCCCCGAATCGTAACCAGTTCACCGACGCGAGCAGGTCCACATCGGGTCCCGTGAGGGCCTTGTAGAACCGCCCGTGTAGCGCCTTACTCTCCCATGCCGCCTTGCGATCCGCAGTACTTAGTACCACAGGTTTGCGCCAGTTCTCGTTTGCCAAGGAGAGCGGCGTGAGGTTCCTGTCTACTGCCACCACATCACGATGCATCCCACACTCGTTGTTAAGGAAATAATTCCTGAGATTGTACACCTCGCGGTTGTGGAGATCCTTGGCGTTTAGGAAGCCTCGGCCTCCACACTTCCGTGGGATGTACAATCTCATAACTGACGAGCGTGGGTGTAGCATGCGATGTGTGGTGAGCAGTGACCGGACCCTCCGATCCAGGGCGTCCAGCTCGGTCTGAGTCCACCTTAGTATGCCAAAGGAGTATGTGAGAAGAGGCATTACCCAGGCGTTGAAGGCGCGCACTTTGTTGCCTCCTGACAAAAGACTGTTAAGGACTTTTGTGAGCCGACTGAAAAAGCGCTCCTTCACCGACCGTCTAATCCCCTCGTCCTCAATACCCAACGACTGTGACATACCAAGGTATTTATAGGTCTCTGATTCAGAGATAGACCTGAAAGACATTGTCTCAGAAAGTTGTAAATTTGTTGAATTTACAACCTTCCCCCGCTGTACATGCATAACCGCACATTTATCGACACCAAACTCCATGTTGATGGCACTACTGAAGACTTCGGTGGTTTTCAGTAGCTCCAACAAGCCTTGGGTATTTGGTGCAAATAATTTGAGGTCATCCATGTACAGAAGGTGAGAAATAACTTCACCCTCTCTCCGAAGCCGGCAACCTAGTCCCAAATCATTCAGCAAGGTGCTGAGGGGATTCAGAGCTAGGCAGAACCATAGCGGACTCAGACTGTCGCCCTGAAAGATTCCTCGCTCAATCCTTATAAAATCCTGTGGGCCAGGTCGGTCATCCCCGCCTCCTGGTTGACGAAGGACTGTGGTCCACTGCCCCATACACGCGCTTAGGAAGGCTCTCAAAGCTGCATCAACTTTGTACAGCTCTAAGACCCTCCCCAGCCATGAATGAGGCACCGAATCATAGGCCTTCTTGTAGTCAATCCAAGCGGCTGAGAGGGCCCCCTTGGTCCGCCGGATTTGTTGGCAGATGGTCATGTCTATGAGGAGGAGCTCTTTAGTACCACGGGACCCAACCCTACATCCATTTTGAGCAGAGGCCAAAATATTGTTTGCGACAATGTGCGCGTTGATTTTTGCTCTCAAAATGGATGTAAGGAGCTTGTAGAGTGTAGGCAAGCATGTGATGGGTCTGTAGTTCTTCGCTTCCGTGGTACTACCGGACTTATAGAGCAGGAAGGTGACACCAGTTGTTAAGGAAGGTGGGAGAGAACCAAGTTCGAGGGCTTGTTGAAATTGTGCTGCTAAGTAGGAGTGCGAGCATCGGAACCATTTTAGCCAGAAGTTGTGCAATCCATCCGGCCCAGGACTTTTCCAGTTCTGGGCCGTGCGGATGGCACAACTTACGTCATCGGGGCTGATGGTGACTGCCCCCATAGGTTCAATGGACTATGCTCGTTATTATTATTATTATTTGTATCTCCGTTACAAACTCTCGGGTTTTTAAGCCCGGTCATTTATAAGGCGTGCGTGGGGATATAGATCCAACACGTAGACGCCGTTTGGAGAGCTTTGATGTCATGTAGAACGCCTGCTGGAACCCATTCACGGGTACATAAATAGATACCCGTAAACCGGTTTCAGCAGGCATTGGGAGCTATTATAGAAAAATGGAAAGAGTCCTGGTCTATGGTTTAAATTTGGGTGGAAAATAAATCTGGGCTATTGCTAAGAGTTCCGGACACCTGCCATAACATTGTGTTATACAGTGTTATCGAGGCAGGCGGTGACTCGCCACTCGTTAGATGGGCACTTGATGCGCCATCGTGAAGACGGCCAGGCGCAACACCGGCATGAGCGGCTCAGGGGTGTAGAGAGGTGGTGCTGCGCTTTCTCCGAAGTTACTCGCGGCGTTATGCTCTTTAACACTTCCACCCCTGGAGCATATGGCTCTAGCGACTCCTCTCTGGACGGCCAATGAAGGCAAGCCAGAGCTGAGAGTCCTGCGGGTCCCCTTGGGGTCCACTCCGACCGACGAAGACACGCCGGAGACGGAGACCCTGACCGACTCTCGGGAGCACTCGGGTCCGTGGGGTCGTTACTCCCCAACAGCTCGCCACAAGCTGCCCTGCGGGCTTATTATTATTATTATTATGAGCCCATATTGTCCCACTGTTGGGCAAAGGCCTCCCTCTTATTCTTCCACGTATCCCTATCCGCAGAAGTCTCCCACCAGTCTCTGTCAAAAGCGTCAAGCTCGTCCCGCCATCTCCGACGAGGTCTACCGTGACGCCTTACAAGTTGTGGTACCCAACGGGTGGCTGTTTTGGCCCACAGGTCTTCTGGCATACGGCTGACGTGTCCTGCCCAATCCCATTTGAGCTTGGCGGCAGTTTCAGCCACATCAGTTATTCCAGTTTTGGAACGTAGTATTGTATTTTTAATGCGATCGGTTAATTTCACGCTCAGAATACTACGTTCCATGGCTCGCTGACAAAGTTAGGTCCAAAAAACTCGGTGTGCTCAATAAAGCAAGGCGATTCTTTACTCCGGGCAAAGACTGCTGCTTTATAAATCGCAAGTCAGACCCCATATGGAGTACTGCTGTCACCTTTGGGCAGGAGCACCTGGATACCAGCTTGGACCCTTCGACTCAGTCCAAAGGCGCGCTGTACGAATCGTCGATGATCCCAAACTCACAAGCGGTATTGAACCTTTAAGTCTAAGGAGAGACTTTGCCTCCTTGTGTGTGTTCTATATACCGCTTGTACAATGGGCTGTGCTCTGAGGAATTATTTGACATGATGCCAACGGCCGCTTTCTATTACCGCACCGCTCGCCGTCGGCAGGGTGTTCATCCTCACACCCTAGAACCTAAATGGTCGCGTACTGTGCGATTTAAGAGGAATTTCCTCCCGCGGACGCTCCGGCTGTGGAATGAGCTCCCTTCCGAGGTTTTCCCGAGGGTCTACAGTATGGGGTTCTTCAAAAAAGGAGTGTACAGGTTTTTAAAAGGTCGGCAACGCGCATGTAACACCTCTGGAGTTGCAGGCGTCCATAGGCTACGGTGACTGCTTACCATCAGGCGGGCCGTATGCTTGTTTGCCACCGATGTGGTATAAAAAAAAAAAGGTCGTCCAGTGAGTATCCAGTGACTGATTTTGTAATTGGTCGGTCGGATAAAACAAAATGCACGTTAATAAAGTCACCTTATCTCATGTATCGATTTGATCGATTTTCTTGTTTCGCGGTAGACCCCCAGATTGTGATGGATAGTGGTAGTGGCACCCCCTACGCAGAGTTTCGCGTAATATTCCCTATTTATTACGGTTTCGAAGTATACTTCTTTACCAGAATTATATTTCCTTTATCACATCGTCGGTATATTTCTAAAACATGATAACTACCTGAAACATAATTTCGAGTAAACGCGAGTTGAAAGTTTGATCCTCAAATGTAGGAATTTAAAAACGCGTTTTTACCAAATGTCTCTGGAACTGTATTGATATTTTCATACAAGCGGATAACTTAGAGTCAAAATTCCCCCCCGCCCGTCCTGTGGCCCCAATCGCAAGAGGTTAATCTCCAACCGCGCGATAAGTGGCGCCGAGGATGAATCTTTAAAAATGGCGCCCCCGTGCCTGCTTGTACAAGCTGCCAGAATTTTAACCAGGAGAAAACCTGTTTGTTTGGGCTATAATAACGTTTCATTATGACAACACTCCTGTCTTGATCGTTGTTGAACCAGAATCATCTCTAGGCACAGAATAAATATTAATGATAGGTACAGAAGGTTCACTCTCTAACAAGACGAGTCTATTATTACGACAAGAGCGAGCAGGTGTCCGTTCCATAGCGGTGCGCGGCAACTACTACTGCTAGACACCAAAACTGGTGTGGGTCGCATGTACATGTAGCGACACAACGAAATCGCGGAGTGAGCCACGCCTGGCTCTAGGTTCCTTTGTATAGTGTATACGCATCAATAGTATGACATATAAATTATACGGTACGCACGTGAGTAAGTTGCTACGAAGTTGCTACGCCGTAACCCGTAGCATGGAAATATCGTAGCCTACACGCTTGTTAGAATATTGTTATTCTATGTACAAATTGTATTACATATAAAACTGACCTGTTTCTCTTTGACGTTCAATGTTGATAATATATTACACTATTTAAACACTTAACACAACATTACTTGAATTTTACAGAATTTGCTATTTATGTGGGTAGGTACGATACGAAACCACCGTTGACAAGAGAAACAGTAAGTCTGTTAACTTACTACTTAAATTTGTAAACTACTTTGAAGTAATTATATTTTGAATTAATATTACTGATTAATAATTATGTATAACGGAGTTTATTGAAAATATATTCTAATAGTTTTATTCTGCATGATTCGATAAATGGACGAGGTACATGAGAAACTACTTCTGTGACGTCACTTATCGAATGACAAGTGGCATGATCAACCAGTTGCCAGGTAGAAATTGGTATAAAAGGGACCGACCCATCCATTACTGATCATTCTGCTCTGAGCATTCTGCCTTGCGCATCAGCACTGAGTTAATCGTCGCCAAAGGAATATTGAAAGTTAAGTAAATACTATATTGGTAATTATTGTGATAATTATATACTTACTTGATTAATTAGATGGATTAATTAATTAATAATTAATTAAATCATCTCTTACTGAATTATAAACTAATAGTGATTGTGTTTGTAAGTTTTTGATTGGATAAGGTTAATACATTGGATTATTTAATTTAATAAAACAGTTTTATTTTCAATTACATCTGTTTATTATTTTATTTATCTTACTTAAAACTTAAATAGTAACCAGTTATTGATTTGGGTCAAACAGATCACTGTGTTATGTCTTTCCTGTAGACATACACAAAAGTTAAGGGCTATAAAGGTTAATTTTCTTATTTAACCCTTATCCACGTGAAAAGGTCCTCCTTTTATTTAGAGAACTATGATAAAATCATTGCTTACATGCCCACAAGCTGTTAACTATTGCCCACAGGAGAGAAAAATGTACTGTTCGCGATAACACCCTAGTTTTCTCTCCTGTGGGCAATAGTTAACAGCTTGTGGGCATGTAAGTAATGATTTTATCATAGTTCTTTCAATAAAAGGAGGATCTTTTCACGTGGATAAGGGTTAAATAAGAAAATTAACCTTTATAGCCCTTAACTCTTGTGTATGTCTACAGGAAAGACATAACACAGTGATCTGTTTCACCCATTTAGCAGTTTTACAAAATTATGAACCAAGGTAAATAAATAAGTTCCTGACAAGTTTTACCTTGAAAGTAATATTGACTACAAACTTTTGAGTTTATTTTTAATATTTAATATTTTAAAAATTATCCATTTATCTAACACGCTCATCAAGCAATTGACCGAGCGCTAGCGAAGGTCTCCGTTACAGCGTGGGCAAAATGCTTTCGAATATTCTCTGCATGTCACATTTCTCAACCGATTCTCTTGAAATTTTGTTAGAGGGTTCGTTAGTTACATAGAGTTTTTTTGTCGTTTCGTTTTTTGGAAAAGTTCAAAATGTTAGAAATGGCAGGACTTAAGTGCCAGTCGGGTCTATGGCACTTAGGACTATTGAGTGTTCGCTGTGATAACTCAGAGAAGTTTTTTTTTTACATATTAAAGGTTATGAAGCTTGTCGCGAGATCTACAGCTCACAGACTAGAGTCACTAGTTATGATTTCGTAGTCAGTCAAGAGCGGTGCTAGTCATTCAGCCCGATTCTAACTTTATATTACGTCAAATATTACATTCAGATAAGATAATGGATTAGATATGTCAGTGCCATAAGTGACGTTTCTTCAAACAAAAACGTTTTAATTGTAAATACCTATCAAACAGAAGTAAATTCTTGGACGCTTCTAAGACTATTGAGCACTCTATAATTATTATCTATGGATAGTTTTAACTCACCTCAACCATGAAAGCCACCTAATTTTTCATGCAAAACCAATATAATCTTGTGAAAAATTACTAAAACTTCCTTTTTCGCACTTGTGCAAGAAATGTGTTCATATCATATTTCAGAGCAAATTTCACCTGACGTCCAAAGCGAAGCCGCATGTCACGGCTACCTTCTATTTTACACAGGCGTAATCATGAATACCCAATGGGATACGTGACTTTCCACTACCAGCTAAAAACAACACTAATACACCGTAAAACCATCCTTATTACAAGATACTAAGAGTCATGTTGTCTGCATTGTTAAATTTGTAGAAGTGAGACATGACTTGATATACCAGTATAACTTGAGCTTTGTCATTTTAACGCGCTTGGAAAATTAATGGAGTTACCAACGCTTGTATGAAGAAGGACGGACCAAGTTATAATGGTTGATGTTCACAGACGAACTCGCGTACTTTTAGTATGTAAATCATAATCAAAGTGACGTTTATTGTTGTGTAAATGCGACTGTTATGTGACAGAAGGACATTCGGGAATTTTGTCGGAATTGCTAAAAGATAACTGAAGGTAATAAAGAATACGGGAAATAAATTGTAAAATATGCTGTCTTTTGTGAGTTAAAGTCAAATATGTATGAAAATTGCGTGGTATGATTCTTATTTTTTTTACGAAGAAACGACTAAAAGTTATGTAATAAGGTATGTATAACCAATTCTTAATATGACCTTAACTTTCTGCTATAAAAATATATATAACGTCAATGAACCTCTAATTTGAGTACAAACTAAAGTTAACGATATTTTAAGGAATATGACTTTTGCTATCAACTGAAACACCACCTTAAATGTAAATATATTAAAATTATTAAACCTATTAGCGTATCAAAGGTATATATTATGTAAAAAAAAAAGTACCACCACACGAAAAATGGTAACTCATGGACAATAACAACCAATTACCTACTCAATGAATATTACTACAATATTACGCTTCAAATATTCTTCTAAATATAGATGTATATGTTACTGTAAAAGCCCGAAGTACGGTAAAACCTAGGATGACAATCGGTAAAAGCGCGAAATGTTAGATCATGCTAGTTTATATTATACCTATGTATCCCATTCCAAATTCAAAACGCAATAGCCCAACATTATCACCCACCCAAGTTATCACCATACATTCTTCAAGGATCCCATTTATCAGTCACATTTGGCCCAAAAAGCGGAATAAATCAATCGGACGGAACCCATTGGGAAAGTGTCACACGTGGTCGGAAAAAATAAAATTTATACGCAATCCGACCGCAAATAACCCAAGGGAGGGAGGGGGGAGAAACGAGCCTTTTTTTACGTTCGGTTCAACCGCTCAGTTACTCCATTTGTCTGGGGGCTGGGGGTGATACTGACAGAACGGAGTAGCTGTATTAATTTACATAAGTGGTAAGTAATAGTATAGTACTTGTAGAATCGGGAACCATTTTGTAGGATTGAGGAGGTACTATTAGTGAGAAAAAGTCGATAAGTTAAGAATAAGTGTGGTAAATGAATACCGAGGTAAGAAAAAAAAATTGTGGTATAATCACAATTGATTTGTCTAACGATCACGGTGGTTTGGAAAAGATACAAGACAAAGATAAAAAAGTTACAGATTAGTGTAGTCATTTTAATATACATAAGTAAAATATATATGTATATGAACATTATTTCTTTTACTTAAATTACAGGATATAAAAAAATATAGGACAATATTAGACAAACCGACCTAGACCTAAATTCTTGTGTAAGTCTCCAGAATCTTCCGAGAATGTTACAAGACTTGTCAATCTAAAAAGTGACAGATTAATTGTGTAGACATTTTAATATACAGGGCCTTAGCGGAGCGCCTTATAGATGCCGCAGGGGACCAGAGGGCTGGCCTGTATTTTGCTCAACGCGTTAGTATTGCCATACAACGTGGCAATGCGGCCAGCCTTCTGGGCACACTGCCCATCGGCAGTGACTTGGGGGACGTTTTTTATTTATAGGCGTTTTATTTTAAGTTTATTTAGTTTAGAGATAGTTTGTATTATTATTTTTAAGCTAATATAATGTTTTATATTTATTTAATAGTGTTATAATAAAGCTTACATTAATATGATGATTAATATCTTTTAATATACATAAGTGAAATATATATGTATATGAAAATCATTTCTTGTATCTTAATCCCAGGATATAAAAAATATAGGACAATATTACGCAAAACGACCTAGAGCTAAATTCTCGTGTAAGTTTCTAGAAACGAAATGTTCCTGCAGTTTGAACATTGCTAATGCCAATACAAGTTACCAACATTTTCAGAATCTCAGTCAATTGTAAAAATATGGTGTAGCCAACTTATTCAAAAATATGTCCCATAGTTCTTAATTCGCCGACATAAGAGCTATGGGACATATTTTTGAGATGATTTGTGCACCCATATTTTTACAGTTGACTGTACATAAACATAAACATAATCCCAGCTCCCTTCGATTCGCCTCAAAGGCCTTCTATAAATCTCCGTGGGTGTATGTAGATTGGCCCAATATCGATGACTTATTGCACTATTAAGGGTCAGGATTCGATTCCTGTTCGGGTTCCATTAGTCAAATATGTGTTTGGGTTGATAGTGAATGCTTTTTGATGGGAAAATCAAAGCTAAAGGATGGTATTGGTTTAGTAGGGGAGATTAGTCCAAAACCGTGGCACGGGGTAAAACAAGGACACGGCAGTATCCTCCTAAGGCCCAAGGTCCTACCTATATCACCTATTCAGTTCGATAAAATTTAAATCCTATTTAAATTTATAAGACATATGTAAGACCCTTACTGGAATATGCCTTCCAAATTTGGAATTAATATTTTAAGAAGGATATAAATCTTATTGAAAAAGTCCAAAGAAGAGCCACAAAATTGGTACCTTCTCTTCGTAACCAACCATATGAAGATAGATTAAAGGAATTGGACCTGACAACCTTGGAGCAGCGAAGGCAACGCGGTGACTTGATAGAAACGTATAAAACACTCACAGGACACTACGACGTACCCGGGTTAAGCGATATTTTTACTCGCAACATAAATGACAGACTGAGAGGACACTCTCTGAAACTAACATGGACGCAGAGTAGTTAGTAGCAATCCCAGACGACACTTCCTATCTCACCGCGTAGTGAGAGTGTGGAACAGTTTACCCGAGTCAGTGATCAGTGCACCTTTGATAAACAACTCTTTTAAAAACAAACTCGATGAACACTTTCGTAGACTACAAAACACAAGTGGACATTGATGTGCACGTATCAGCTTTAAGCTGCCTGTGCTTTCACATATAATATAATAATATAATATTTAATTGGAATAAAGTCGCTTTTCCTTTGTTTCGTTCAATTTTCAAACAACGCAAAATCAACTCTATTTCCTACACTATATGATAAAATACAGTAGCAAATTTTGGGTTGTTCATTTGTATGGCTGGGGCTTAGGAGGGTATGGTTGGGGCTTAGGACTTAGGAGGGTATGGCTGGGGCTTAGGAGGGTATGGTTACTTAGATAGTTGACAGACTGATCAACGCTTTGGTCACTGCTGCTCGTATCTATCATCTTGGTATGTTTGTCAACAAAAATCACAACCTTATTATTTAAGTGTTACAACATGATAATTATAATAATTTTAAAATGTAAATTAAATTTCAAATTATGGAGCAAAGTTTTACTGCATTCTACTACCTAATGCAATTTTTATTACAGGAAATTGTCTCAGAAATTCTTGCTGAATACTTTGAATAGCGATTGAGAGAAGAAAATAATTTAATAGAAATTCCGAAAATTAACAAATGATTGAAGATAAAAACCAGACAATGAGCGGCCTTATCGCTAGAAAACGATCTCTTCAAAATAACAAAACAATGTTCTTGCGCACAATAATCATAATCTTGCGCTCAATAATATAATATTAATATCAATATCTTAATATTAAAATCATAACACTATTCCACACTAACGGCCCGATTCGGACTTTAAGATACGTCAAATATTATTTCTCGATACGATATGGATTATATACGAGTATGTCAGTGTTCAAACAAAAACTCATTGGTCATGGTCTAATAAAACATGGTCTTCCATTCCCAGAGTGACACGCGATTACGTCACAATAACATTGCCACTTTATTTCAACATAACATGTTACATGGGTACTGGTATACCTATGGTTAATAAGTTAAAATATTTCTTTATAATTTTATAATTTTCATTTATATGTATTTTAGCTTAAATTTTACAATAACACGTCATTTTTAATTACTCGTTAGCAATATCTTCCGATTCACGAAAGAAATTTCAGACTTTCGGGTAATTCTGTTTATACTACTGGCAACACAGGATAGCGCTGTGGACATTTGACAATTCGGATCTAGATAACTTCATGCCCTGACCGTCATCCTTGTCGAACGCGTCTTAATTGTTATTTCCTTCTCGCTCAGTGTCAGCAGTCGCAGTGTTTTCCAAACTTTTCACATCGTAAGCTTGGTAATTAATGTGTAACTGTGAATTCGTTTTTTAAACGTTTGTCTTGTATAGATAAATAAAGTTTAATTTAATACATTAGATTTGTTTTATTTTACTATGTTTCTACATGAATAACTTAAAATTAATGCCGTTAAAATAATTTTCACCGTTGGTTCAAATTCTCCCACATTCAAAGTTTGAGAACCTGTAAACAGCATGATGACGTAGGCGCGTGTCAGTTAGGTCATACGCGAATCTCGGAATGGAGTACCAGGCGGAGTATATTATTATACCATGCTCATTGGTATACGAGTCGGGGTTTGAACTTGCGACCTCCGGATTGAAAGTCGCATGCTCTTACCGCTAAAAATTACAGTGCAGCGCTTCAAAATTACAGTTAAAACAAAAGTAATAAAAAAAGTAGGTATAATTTATGCAAGGCTATAAATAAAATATAATTCTATTTAAGTTTTCAATTAGTTTTCTACATTAAAAAAAACAACGATAGTATTTATGCCAACAGAAGCCTGTTAAGCTGTCAGAGATAAGTACACTTAAGCGCAATCAAACCGGGTCCCTTGGCACCGACATTCCCATACAATATATCCCATTTTTATTGCACTTGGGTGTACAATATTTCATACTGGAATGAATTTACCGAAACAGCGAGAGTTAATTAACTTTATCTCATCGGATAGCGAATTAAACTTGTTAAATTGAGACTGAAACTTGTGCGCTATGGAATATTTAAAAAGTTATATTCATTTTTTTTTATGGTTAATATTAAGCACTGATTATATGTTAACGAAAAAAGGAGCCAATGTTGTTTAAGTCTTAAAAATGGAATAATACTTTGTATTAAACATCAAAATAAGTATTAGTCGCATTTTAATTTGCATGGTAGAAATGTGATTTTGATGTGTGCGTTTATTGATATTTTCCAGAAATTCTAGTTTATCCGTTTCTTTACACAGTTGTCCTATTTATGAGATTCAGGTATTAATAAATTCACGTACTTAATCAAAGTTATAGGCAAATGTTAGAACTCGTACTTAAAGTATTAAAATATTAATAGAGCACCAACCTTCTAAATTGTTTACGACTTGTAAGCAGTAAACATTGCAGTTTTACGTTACAACGCTTCACGTCAACTTCGCACATGGTCGTTTTTTTTATAGACTAACAAGGAAACCAAGCCTAAGCAAAAAGTAGGCAACTGTAATAGTACATTATTGTCGAGGCTCGGAAGTAGCTACTTGCAGGCTGAGGATTCGTTTTAAACGGACGACCTTGGAAGTCCGTTTAATTGAATCCGAAGCCAGCAAGTAGCCTTCCAGCCGAGTCATATATAGTGCTTTTCTCAAAAATGGTGCAAGAAATATAAATATCATAGAAATATTTTACAAAAGCAACTTTCTTACGTATATATTTTCACAGAAAAAAGTAGAAACAATTGAAAAAATTAGCTTTGCCGCCTTTTTATTTTTGTAATAAAAAAATAGAAGTGTATTTTTCTGCCGAAAATACGCCAACCTATTTGAGACAGCTAAATAGTCGCGGTACTAATCATCTGTTTGGCTGTTTAATGGGCCTGTGCCTTCATTTGATATGGCCATTTCAACTTTTAAAAAGTTTGAAACTCGACAAATAATGGAATTTGTATGCAACATTGCAGTCCCAAAATCGAGACTGCAATGTTTTTAACTTTTTAATTTTTGACTGACCATAAACTACGCGCTTCGCAACCTATTTTTTAAACGGCAAAGTCGACTTTGCCGTCCATTTTTGAGAAAAAGTATGTTACTTCGAATCTTCGAGCAACACGGAAGGGAGGCGGCATTCGCACTATTTCCCCTCTGCCGAGGTACAAGATTAGCGCGTCAATCTAATCTAGCGCGGGTAATAAAACTAGTTGCACTTGGATTTTTCACTAGACCGAGTCTAGACGCGCGCGTGAACACTGCTGCACAAAAATGCCTGTTTGCTCGGTTTTTGTTATAAAAAGAGGTCGGGGACATCAAATTTACAAAAAGAAAGTGTTACATTTCACATGTAATATTTTTTTTTACATATCATACGTTTAATTACATTCAAACACAATTATTATATTTTAGTCTCATGTAATTGTTGGATTTATCGATTTTGCTCGCTCAGTACAAATTGCGGATCGGTCGAGCGACAAATCCGACTTCTCATATCTCAGAATACAACAACATACTTCAACGAAAATGTGTTAGTGTGCGTGTTGTGACACTTGTCACTCGTCCGTACACAAAAAGAGATCGAGGTTTGCAAGATTTGTCTTTGACGTGTGTCATTTTCTATGTATTTGTGTCGTCATTACAGATTGGATTTTGTATGTAAGTGTGTGAGAAGTGCGACTGTGTGCACCTTTCCCCCCGCGAAAAATGGCAGAAAGATTTGTACGGTGAGATATCGCTTGGGCCCCTCCCTTCCGATGTGTCGGAAGCCGGTGTTGCTCGAAGCTTCGAATAGATGTTTATTTTATCCTTTTGGTTATTTTTAGGCACTATATGGAGTGCTTCTAAAAAAATACAATGTATATTTTCTAAATGGTACCGATTCATCTTGCAGCTAAAACTTTTTAAATAATCCCAAATCTCCTCCAATTATCGCATTATGGGGAAACAGGGGAGAATCCGAAGAAATGAATAAAATTCTAAATTGAACGGGGGAACTCTAAAAGTTTCAGGTCTGTGAAATACGTTATTGAAAATTTAAATCTAAAAGGGACGTCTTGTTGCACCGTGAAAGTTTGTAATTCATTACTAGATTTTTTTTCTGTCAAACCACAGGAGCATTTTAATTTTAATTACAGGATATGAATTTAATCCAGATGAGATGTGGATCTGTCAGTGTCAAAAGTGACATTTCTTCTACCATTAACGTCACTTTAGACACTGACAGATCTAATCCAGAGCAAATTCATATCCTTTAATTAAAATTTGATTACGCCTGACGAGAGCCAATAGAGTATTGTCCCCTAGAGCTGTGCTGAGCGAGGATAGGTTAATTGATTCTATTTATTTTTAAGGGGCTACACGAGGTTTTCATCGATTTTTGACAAGTTTTGAATCGTATCTCCTACTTTTACACAACAGATAGAATTATAAGGCAAACGGCTATCGGTTCTTCAACCTTTTATCTCCTTTTTTTTGAATACTTATTTTTTATGATTTTTTTAAACATTGCCTAAAAAAAGCTTTTTTCGTATCTCGATTGGTGTGAGAGATCTAACATATATTATACGACATCTACATATTTGGGTTCGTCTTTGACGTATTTAAAAATGTGTCTTGGGTTTTAATTTTAAACTAATCAACACAAAAGTTATGGCCAGAAAACCAGTTTTTTGGTCTAAAATTGTTCAACTTTGATGCCTAATATCTCGAAGACATTGAACTTAGAAGTAAATATGGTATACTTATATTGCTTAAGGCCATTGCTGTTATGATAAGCTACAAAAACATTAGAAAACTAAAGGATTCCAGATCGAAGGTCAATGGGGCATGGGATCACCTTAACAGACATAATATATCCTTCGCTAGCTCGCTACGCATCGTCACACGCCTCTGGTGGAATCGCAGCTGTTTTCGCAGCGTTAAATTCATCCGCTTTTAATTTTCTAAGTATTCTTACACTTCTGTGCAACCACCCCTTAGGAAAAGACAGGGAAACATGAAACTTAGCAGTATTAAACTTTCTTTAATGGATTTTTTGTGTCTCCGAGAATCGCTTCTGAAGAGTTCCGAGAAAAAATATGCTCCCGACTACTGTATTTTTTACTACTATTTAGAACTTGGACATGGAAACCGTTTTAAAAAGAATTGAGGTACCGAATCTTAGAAGACGGATTTGTATATTTTATACCCAGTTGTACACTTCAAAAGTATCTGAACAGGCTACTCGTCAAAAACATCTACCATTCTCTAATAGCTTTATTAACAGGTATATCTCTATATGTACCTACTATTGCTGCTGATTGTACCTACAACAAGAGTACGGACTGACTGAAGGTAAGTGGTAACCGTAGCCTATAACCTGCGCGGTGACTAGAATACTGACTGGACACTGTAAGTTGAACAAACACATGTTTCAAATTGGCAAGAAGAAAGATGCGACATGCAGGTTCAGCCAGGAGTCAGAGGAGACTGCAATGCACATTCTCTGTTCTTGTGGACCACCAATGTCAGAAAGAAGTACCTACTCAGGGAGGCACGTATTCCAACCCTATGAGGTACAGAACATTACGGCCCAAAGAATCTGTAATTTTCTGGATGCAACGGGCATTAGTAATGAAACTAAAAACTTTAAAGGTCCGTCACAATAGATCAATGCTTGGTCGATGTGGCACTCAAAGGCCCATAACACCCCAATAATAATAATTAAAAAAGGCAGGCACACATACACACTTACACACACACACACACACACACAATTGTACACACATGTTAGTCACAGGCAAAAAAGCCAAGACAAATGCTAGGAAATTGACAATTTTCTTTACAACTTTATTAATTTATTACACTTTTGATCAGTACCAAAGTTAAACTCCACATTTCAGCTACACTCTACATTGGCAAGCATGTCCTAATTATAAAGTTAGCGTGGCCCGTGGCTCTACATAGCGTTACCTTGTTAATTATGAGCTTGTACTAATTATCAGGAGTAGAGCATATTGGGAGAGTATGAGAGGTTGTACGGAGAATGTTACTATTATTGTTATTATTTGACGATCCTTCTCAGGTGAATTTTTCATATTATGTATTATTAATGAAATTAATTTATTTGGATTATCTTGCTATACGTATTATTTAAATTTATTTCTGACGATCACAATATAGATTCTTATAAATTGACATTAATGTAATTTGTACTGTAATCATATGTTGTGAAATAAATAAATCTAATCTAATCTAATCTAATCTAATCTATTCTAGTGATCTGTGGGAAATGTAAGAGAAAAAGCGAGTTTTTTGATATCGTTATATAATAAATGTACTTAACCGTAATTAATGAGTAAGTATGAAATAAATGTTCTTCTAAAGTATGTGTGTACGTGTGTGTGTGAGAGAGAGTGTGTGTGTTACTTCGGTTATTAACAGAAACAGTTACCTACTTTACACAACAAACAGTTTTGTTAAAATGATTCAAAGAAATAAATCAGGATTTATTTATTTATTTATTTTATTTTTTTTATTTTATTTATTTGGAGAACCAACAGCTATGACAATACCATAGAAATTATAGTGGATACAGAAAGCCAATTATAGGAACTCACAGGTAGTAACACAATACTAAACTAAATTTAATATCACTTTTGACATAAAGGACTTGCTTACCTAATATAGAACTAGCGGCCCTATTCGAACAATGCTTATTCTTACTTCTTAGTCACAGCGGTACGATACCGATCTGTCAGTGTCAAAAGTGCTCTTGCATCCTAAATATTCAGTTTTTTTTTTTAAGGTCAATGTGGCTAATTCCGTCATAGGGACTATTCAGTCCACTAGCGTTTTTCTCGAACAACGGACAACATTGATGATTTCGTCGACAAAGCAGCGATAACTTTTAGTTTCAGCAATCAAAACCAAATGGTTTTTTTTTCATACGATTGAAAAATCAAAGAAATATACGCTCGTAGACGGAATAGTCCCTATGATGGAATTAGCCACATTGACCTTAAATAAAAAATGCCACTTTGAACCTTATCACAGTGAGAAACAATATGGAAGCCGCTACAGATAGAGTTAGTCCAAGATAAGTCTGCATCGATTTTGATAGCACATGCAGTGCAAATGTTATTTTAAACGTCAAAGTTATATGAAATTATGACGTATAAATAACACTTGCACTGCGTATGCCATCAAAATCGTTGCAGACTTTTCTTGGTGTAACTCTAGATTTGTCATGTTATGTTATGTTATGTTGTCTTATGATTCGTTATGTTATGTTTTTAAACATATCTTGTTTTATATATATATATATTTTAGTTTTTAACTATTTTTTAAGACAGTGTGCAGTGTGATCGATCATGTACCAAACCTTTATGTAACACCTTTTATATCCATGGTTTTTCGCATGAAATAAATGAATAAAAAATAAAATAAATAAATAAATATTGTCACTGTGACAAATTATGAGTGAAATTCTTTGATCGTATCTATCTCATTACCTACTTCATGAACAAATTATCTTATAATAACAACAAAGATATAAAACCGCTCCTGATTTCATAATGAACGCGTCGGTAAACTTTTGTTATACAACACCTTGTTTTCTTTAGGTACTTCTAGCTCCGTGAATAATTAACTTCTTGAAATTAACTTGTGTTTACCTGGAACAAAGAAAATAACATCATTACAGATTTTATTTAGTTTTGACAGGTTCTTGCGGAAATCTAATAAAAGTTTATACAGTTTTGCTTATAATAGTGAATATAATTAAGTCATACGAAAGCATAATATATAGGAGGCAAACGAGGAGACGAATCGCCAGATGGAAAGCAATTACCGGCTCGCATGGACATCTAGTGATACAAAAACATTTTTTGATGATATTATGCAAGCGAGAAGAGGCGTCGCTTAGTGGAAAGCCATTTTCCCAAGCCAGCTTCCATGGTGTGACGATTACACAATAAACAGTACGACGCAACTACCCGCTAGCTTCACTCCGTGGAGAAGTGTCATGGCGTGCGGGTGGCTGGCGGAGTGCACAAGTGATAACAGTTGTTTCATTTTATCACCCAGTACACAACGGAGCCTGGACGTTACAGATGGCGACGAGGGTAAAATATTACAAAAAAATTACGGAAAGGAAAGGTAACGGTGGCGGAAAAAAAAAAACAAATCTAAGGTATGGAAATCCTAACCTAATAGCTACCGTATTTGTCCATTTCCTCCCGAGCTGCCGATTGTATTCAGGTAATACAACATTTTAGGCGAGGTGATATTCTGTGTAACGAGTGACGTACGGTTGTACATAATACGAAAATATTAAAACTGCAATGATTTTGTTAGGCGGTACTTACGTAAGTAGGTTATGAAATTCCAAACTCACGTAACAGGAGTATTAAAGGAACTAATGCAGAATTTAAATATTACTGTAAAAATGTAGATCTAGTACCTATACCTAATTTTATAGTTTTGTTTACAATCAATGTTAATAAAAACAATTATGTATATACACAGTTGATTTTGTCGACTGTTTACATAAGAACAGTGGTTAACTTTACAACTATTATTGAGTAAATAATTGATGTCAATATTATATTATTCAAGTATTATAATGAAAGGACGATAATTAGATATGTATGCTATGCAATTAATATAATGGTCAAATAGGCAGGTAAATCTTAGTAGGTACCTAACAAATTAATAATATATAAATCTATTTATATAGATTATTGTTTGCTTAACCTATTCACAAGTAAAACTAATCATACTTGACGTGGTACCTCTACAACGAATGTAACATTCCTACTTTATTTGACCTTGGATTATCTACAAGTATTTTAAATTGCATTATATATATTAACATCATACAAGACAAGTAAAACTGAGTCAATCAGTTATTGCCAATAAGTAACTAATGTCCAAGACGCTTGGCAAGCTTACAATGTTATTGTATCTAAATCATGAAATAGGTATTAATTAGTAAAATATTATATTGTATGCTAATGGAAATACCTGGAAATGTGTAAGCATCAAAAGGAAAATGTAGTAATTAAGGCGTTTAAAGTAAATCTTTGAGTTATAAGCAATTGAATAAAAAACTCAAAACTGCAAATAGCAGAAGGAGAGGGACTGACACCTAAGAAGAAATTGTAAAAGTAAAATAATAGTTTTACAGATTTAAAGGCTTGCTAGTGTTGGAAAATATTTATTATTTAACTGTTGTAAAATGAATACATCCACACCTCGCCGAGTTTCTTACGCCGGTTCTTCTCGGGTCTGAGGTTAACCTTTCCGAACCGGTGGTAGTATACCTAGATTGGAAAAATAAATTAACCTAGCGAGTATAAGATAATACGATAAACTGAACTATTGTTGCATGATAAATATATAAAGTAAAATAAATAAATCGTTATAAAAAGGGAGAGATGTGACGATTACACAATAAACAGTACGACGCAACTACCCGCTAGCTTCACTCCGTGGAGAAGTGTCATGGCGTGCGGGTGGCTGGCGGAGTGCACAAGTGATAACAGTTGTTTCATTTGATCACCCAGTACACAACGGAGCCTGGACGTTACACATGGACACCCTGAACATCACGTGCGTTGCCGGCCTTTAACATGGGCACGCTATTTTCATAAAGGTGTGAAGATAGTAGCGGTCCAGAAATACCACGGGCAAATTGTTTCACCTTCTTTAGAACCTTCTTTCTTATTGCTTGATTTATCTAGCAATGCATTTGTGTATGACATCGGTTACACGCTAATTCTGGCGTCAGTTCAGTCCATCAGTCTGGTCAGACTGACGGGAGAATTATCGTGTAACACGCGGACTGATGGACTGATGGTCTGGACTGATGAAAATTTAAATTTTTAGATAATATTCGTCAGTCCATTTTGAATGACAGAATACTGATAGGAAACTGATCGTGTAACCTGTTCATGTCATTCTCGCGTCAGTCACAATATTATACAAGACTAAATGACTGTGTTGCGTTCTGTGTCCAAACGGCGACTGTGTCGTAATTTTATCAGTCTGTTGTCAGTCTGGACTGATCGTGTAACCGTGTCCATTTTCCATCATTCTGGCATCAGTCAAAACTCGAATGGACTGATGGACTGAAATGACGCCAGAATTAGCGTGTAACCGATGTCTATAGGTAGTTATCCAAGCAAAAATCTTATCGTCTTACTACCTTTATTTTACCTTTTTTTTTGTATACCATCACTTTAATATAGGAAACAAGGCACTTAAACCAAACCTTTAAGGTTTACTTTCGCTTGTATTTCGCTCAGTAGTAATCAAACTCCTTTTATAAACTATAAAGCCTTACAAGCCAAGTCTATAAGATTCATTTTCGCTTGTATCTGAAAAGTATTAATGACACGAAGAATTGCCACTCACGGGAAAGTTGGCAAGCCGCTTAGCCGGCTAAGCCGACTTCGATACAGTTTGCGATAGCGAGCATTAGAGTTTGGTTCGCAACTCGCTGGGAATTAAGATTGGACGTGTAGGGAAACAAAAGGTTTACGAGGAAGTAAATAACCCAAAAGTTTTTCGATTATATTTAAGAGGAAATTGGTTAACAGTAGCGTAATATAATCATGCTTGAAATAATAGGCTATCAGAAAATGGAGTGATAAAGGTTTCCGTGTAAATTTCATTACATAGCGTGACGTGACGTACGCGTTTGCGTTAAGTGTCATTTTGTATGTGATTTTGAGTTTCCCACATGTCCCGCTTGGTGCGCTGTTCAAAATCCTATACAAAAATAGACAACGCCAACGCGGTTCTGGAAATCGTAGCAAATCTGGGGTAAATCAGAGTTCTCTTTAAGACAAGATAAAGATATTTTCGATACACATTAGCGCAAAGTCTCGTGATTTTAAATATATGTTTTGCTTCGGAAGATTGATTTTCTTATGAATTATATTGAATTTTAAATAATTCTGGTTTGGTTTTCGCGAATAACTATCCTACAAAATAATAAAAGCGATCAAAACATATATTTTGATTATTGAAAGGGATAATCTTACACAAAATCAACCTTGTCTGACAGTAACTTTATTGAAGCTTGTGTTCTGGGCTCTAAAATATCCAGAATATCCAGATGACACTACGAAAACCTCAGAAACAAAAAAGAATCTGAGCTCATAAAATGTAATATCCTAATTGCGACTGCAGCAGCGTTAACGCTGTCATGTACCCTTAGGGCCGATACAGACGGACTGCATTCTGTATGGGAACTGCACGCCGACTGCACGTCAACTGCAACGTCGGCGTGCAGTTCCCATACAAGTTGCAGTCCGTCTGTAACGGCCCTAATCTGGGTTTGAACTAGGGCTCCCGATATCCGTGCTACACGCCAACCCGTGCATCCGTGTTCTTAGCCCCGGCGGTGCTAAGCCTCCGAATTACACGAATCCGTCAAAATCCATGCCCGTGTAGTGCGTTTGGATCCGGATTTGCGTTCGGCTCCGGATCTAGTTGTTGTTGTTCTGTGTTTTTTTTTTTGTTTTGCTTGTTAGTGGTAATGTATTATTGTTCGTTATAAACTTTTCATTCTTTGCTCTTATAAAGAACGCGTCCGATCGTCACTATACGTCGAGAACGGGCCGGACCCTTGTATCCGTAGATCCGGACACACGGGTAACACGGGTACACAGATCTTAATTACACGGATCCTAATTACCCGTTCCGAACGGGCCACAAATCCGGTTTCGTGTAGCACGAGAACGGGGCCCCGGCAACGGGTACCCGAAACCCGGACCCGACCGCGAGCCCTAGTTTGAACCAAGAACAGTTACAACAGACAATGTTATATGGTTAAGTCGTAACATCTACTCGTAGTTTCCTGGCACAGAACCGAAACTCCGCAAATGTGTCAAGGTTTAATAAATGGGAAACAAAAAGGAATCTCGGCCGCACGACGTGCTGCGACTTTAAACGAGTCTCGACAATTGACTGTCTCCTATAGACGACTTTTACTAGTGGCTCTGTGAGCTGTAGACCTCGCAATAAGCTTTAAAAATGTAAAAATAAAAAATATTGTCTGGCACAGCCCTCTATCTATCAGTGAAAAAAGGCGGAAAATTTTAAAAATAAAAATTTCGCGCCTTTTGTCTACTGAAAATTTGGGTACGTTTGAGTATAAGTACTTACTTCGTTGAGCCACGATCACTGGCGCTTATGTCCTTTAGGCCCATTTTCAAAATTTTTCAAAAAAACTCAAGGACAGAAAAAAATTATCATATTACAAACCTGCTCACAAAATTTAAAGAGAATCGATGCGACCTGCAGATGAGAACATAATGCGAAAACATTTTTATCCAAACTGAAACGGAGACCTTCGCTAACGTTCTGTCAATAAACATAGCGGCTACTTATAAGTCCTAAAAGACTGGCTAAAAGTGACGTTTTTGGTTGAAGAAATGTCACTTTTGACTAAAGTGCAGAAAGTGGTTTTTTTTTTATTATTCTACTGGGAAAGTAGTCTGTGTTGGTCGACGACACGTAACTGGTAATCACTGGGACACGAGTGTGTTGCTGTTCGAACACAAAACGACGTATGTCACAACAGAAATATATGAGAACAAGACGTTTTGAAAGGAAAACGTCTTAGTGAGGGGTGGAACTTTTGCAAAATTACTGGGAGACAAAGTGTATTCCTTTTGAATCGGTTAAGGTTCATCTGGCCTGTTGTATTGGAGTCAGGTAAAATATTGGTATGATTGGCAAAAATGTTTGCTATTGAAATTTGGAATCTGATATACTTTATAATTATTCTTTATTCTTTCAAATAAAGAAATAATGAATAAATAGTTAATTATGCATGTTTATGGGGTGTTCCTGCCAACTACAAGAGGCCATTTAGGTTCCAAGCAAAATATATTATTATACAACTTACAATTTGGTATAATTTGCAGGAAAACGTCACTGGCTATGATAAAACGAAAATCATTTGTTATTTATGACTTATCAAATTTACCAAAGTCCCAAAATATACAATCATAATACCTATTTATTTTAAAATTTACAAATATTTTTTATCAACATTATGCCATAAATACTCAGCTAAATACATTAGATTAAAACTAGAGACAGAAACCTAGACTTTACGGTACTCGTAATCGTATAATAGACATCAATGGCTAAACTAATTGAAATCTAATTTCAATTCCATTTCAATAGCACTGCACCAATTCCACCCATCAGATCCTTAATCAACCGCCTCACCAAATAGACAGTTTGACAAGACTAATGTATTAGGATACCTGCATTAAAACAGCTGCTAATAAATTACTAACAGCATCGGTTGGCAGAATGAAGGAAATACCAAGCGCTTTCTATAGACCTACGCTGTTACATTTTTAATGTGGTATTTAAAATTAAACCTTAATTATCATGCTATAAAGTTTATTTTACAATGTCAATTATAGCTTTTCCTAAATATTTCAGGTTTTAGATGGTCCTTAAGTACATAGCGATAGGGTTGGAATTGGAGTTAATAGAATAGCTTCGAGCTGAAAACCTGAATTAGGCAGACAATGGTTTCTTTTTGGGCATAGCCCCAATTAGGCGAGGGGATCAATTGCTGCATGATGCAGGCGTACGGATAGAAAAAATGGTGCAAAAAATATAAAACTTTAAAAGGGTTTTTTGTGAAAATTTGATGGCTCGCTTTCGTGGGAAAAATACTATTCTAGTAGCTTCAAAGAAATTCAATATTTTAAGTGCAAATAAACGAGAGGAGTATACTGTTTCACTCTGTAATTATTTTATAATGTAAACACCTGACATACTCTGACTGACAGTCACGAAACTGTTTAAAATTTAATTGCTGAATTTTATAAAAACTTTAAACGTGTTTATACAAAAGATAAAAAGCTTTTCAAAATATTGTCGATTTTAGATTTACAAAAAAACGGAGGCTGTCTATGATTATCGCTATTCAGCGTGGCAACGCGGCGAGCGTGATGGGCAACTTTGCGTCCGGAAGGGCGCGGGAAAAGCGGACGCCCTAAGAGTATCTCAGCAGTGAATAAGTTAAAATATTAGCCGCTATTAAACTTTACTTATTTGAACTATTTTGCAGACGCTACTGCTGACATATTACTAATTGCAGTAACGAATGTCTGCTAATGAACGCAGATAGAATATTCTAGAACCAACGAAACTAAAACACCGAAAAGGATTATTTGCTAATGTTGCTAATGGGCCGCTATTTGCAGTGTGTTAAATTGATAAGTGCTGAATGTTAGATAATAATGTTAAATTTTATGCTGGGTCAATGAAAGCTAGTGCAGATTTCATATGAGATTTTTACAGTTCTCAGTTCTTACATTTCAAAAATTGCGTAACAGCTCTTAATGCATTAACTTAGACTATTTTATATCTAACGTAACGTAAGTATAACGGGGTCAATGGAGAGAGCTTCGAGGAATTGAAAACTAATCGCAGCCGCTTCCTTCCACCAGGGGTTGGTCCCATGGTAAAAATTGCTCAGTATAATCCCAAAACCTCCCTGACAACGTGAATGCAGTTATGTTTTAGCCACCGTGTATAGTATAAATAGCATGGATAATATTTTTAAGCTGTTATTTTTCTCCTGACGGTACAGGATAGACTGGACAGGGACGGTCAGAACAATAGCTGCTACCGTTCTTCCATTATATCCGTAGAGACAAAAACGCCTATGAAAGGTCAGTTTTAGGGTTCCATTTATAAAAGGCCGTCAGACTATAGGCACAGAATAAGCTTTTTTATGATATATAATGCTTCAAACGAGCAGACGAATTGCCTGATGGTAAGCAACAAAGACACTTGGTACTCCAGAGTACGCCCTTCAGACTGCGCGATCGTCCCCCATCCGGACTACATGACCGAACCATCGGAGTCTGGCGGCTTCCATTTCTCTAATGATGTTCGGCTCGGACACCAGATCTTCAATCTCCTGGTTCTTGCGGACCGTCTGGACGCCCTAGGTATCGTTGGAGAGACGAAGTGCAGAAAGACCTTAGCAAACTCGGATATAGATCTCAATTTTTTTGTCGGCGAGTCAATAATGACACATATTCTTAATATTGAACTTGGCTCTCATTTCACATTTATGTTTTTGTTGTGTCAACTTGGACGTTTTGCACATTGGGAAGAAAGCGTTTTGCGCATTATTAAAACTTAATTATACATAATTTAGTCCCGTTTTCGTAAATATTAATATTATCAATAATACCAAAGCCAGACCGACGTCAATAAGACCATTTCTCATTTATTCTATTAATAATATATTCCTTCAAACTATCGTGGTAATCCTATTTCTTGCTCGCAATTTCCATACGTTTAATTAATTTAAGAGATGGTGGAAGGATTAAATCATGAAGCCGGACTACATCTTAATGAGGATCTGATGTATGAGAGACAGGTACCTACAGTAGGTCTGTATTAAACATAGTTTGCCTCAATCCGTCGCCTACAGATATCTTGCAAACTAACAGGGAATAAATAGTATTTATTTTTTGTTTTCGCTTACCCCCTAACTTTCATTCATCCATTCTCTTGATATCTGCTTAGTAATTGTATTTATTTGAACTACACAACAAATCATTCTGGTCGGTATTTTATTTATGTGTTTTTACCTAGGTACTTGTATTTCGTGGGCATTTTGGGTGCCAGTTGGTCAGCACCCCAGTCCTGTGAGCTTTTAACCGCAGGGACTCTCCCGGGGCCCTGCGCAGCCCACTACGGCGGAGGCAGCAGGCGCGCATAGCGCCTGGCTCTGCCCCCAGCCCGTCGTCGGCGGAGTGGATGCGCGTCAGGATCGTCCTCGCGCGCACGCTCCGCTGCCTCCTTCTGCGACATAATTTCGTCACTGAAGGAGGCCATCGCCTTCCAGCATGGCATTAACAATGCTCGCCAACGAAAGGTCTGCACCTAGTGTTGCTTGAAGGGTGGCCCGCTGGGGCCCCCATGGAGGGCACTCCTCGAGAGTATGACGCGCTGTGTCTACAGGTGCGCCACACTCATGGCACATGGGAGATTCCTCCCTCTCCCCAACGTAAAAAAAAAAAGTACTTGTATTTCGTAGTAGGTAATCAATAAAAAATCCTATTTCTAAAATAGTAATAATGGTTACGCCTACAGAAATTAAATCTACTGCAAGGTCGGTTGTTTAAAATTTTGAGTAAATTTACTTTTGTATGCTATTAAATAATTACTTTTAATAATTATAAAATAAAACAAGACCGAAGTGATCCCATAAGAGCTCCGTGAACAAAGTTTTGTACGGAGCTCTAAAAACCTGAGTTAAAGTAGGTAAGAATATGAAATTGTCATCTCCCTTAAAACGGTTACGAAATATAATATCTTCTTCTCACAGTAATCGTGAAAACCACTTTGTAATGACCCGGTGGAAAATGCATTATAGATGGAATTGCATCTTTAAACTAATTCAAATCCATATATGTATTGGTCATATTCTAGTCTCCTCCATAATGTAAGTACAATTTTTTTCCCTGTTCATAATTTAAACTTATCATTTCATCTGCAGATGTTTTTGTACAAAAAGCATCCTCCTCGGTATGGAGTGAAACATGTCGAGAAATTTTCGACTTAAAATACGTGAGTGACCCGTTTTGATGTACCTATTTCATATGTCTGTGTCTCAAGGGAGTAGTGTCTCCTACTGTACAGTATGTATGTTACGTTCGCAGTATCAGCTTTCTGTCTGAGCGAGCACAGAGCCATCTAGATTTGAAACAGATAACCATCACTAGGGAAATGTGTACCTACAGTCATCTCTATTAATGTTGTCTGTCTTTTAAGTAAGTAAGTAAGTAAGTAATCATTTCTTGTCAGATTGTGCAATGTCAGTATACAGTTGTTACAATATTATTTGATTAGAGAGTGTCACAATCAACCGGTTTACGGTATACAATGTCCTTATTCCTAAAATACATATAGTACAGTTCAAATAACCTTAAGATTAAACTAAAAAATGTCTAAGGTACAAAATACATATATTATAACTCAATTAATATACCTACAGGTATGTGTAGGTATATGAATTGAGTTTTTTATAACTAAAATATTTTTAGATGGTTGGCAGTCCTTAACTATGCGTTTCTCCAGAAACTTCCTGCCTCGCACAACTGTGGACTGAACTGTCGCCTGCACAGTATTTCCGGACCGAGACGACCTTTAAACCTTCAAGAAAAAAGCGTACTCCCATCTCAAATGGCGGCAACGCACTTACAACTCGTCTGGGGGGTCTGGTTCCGGCTGTCCATGAGCGGCGGTAATCGCTTACCTTCAGTGATTCGTCTGGTCGATGGCCTCCTATATCATAAAAAAAATATGGAAATAATCGTTTCCTATGATTTTTTTTATACAAAGTAACCTATTTTATTGCTGAGTGTATTTGATCCCCTTGCAATATGAAACATATCTTGAAGATTTATGTCACTTATCTTTCCCCAAAGATATACGATTGAACAAATCCCTAATATGAGTAATGTAATGGAAGAAATAATGCCATTTTGTTCGGTTTCATATTTAACCAACATATTATGATTTAACGTTCAGGTTCAAACCCCCCGAGAGGGTTAACTTTATACAACGTGTAACTAAATTGACGCAAAATCTGTATCTATTGACTTATTAAATGCTTGGAAACTAAACAACGTACATCGATGCTGTTTAGCACAAATGTGTTAACCCACATTAATTTTTCAATAAAATGTCAAGCGTAATTTTTTTGAGTTGACATATCTTATTGCAAAATGAATGTGGTTTGACACATTATTGCGTATCAAGCCCTTGCTACACGGTCGCCGACAAGCCTTCTAACCGTCTGACCTTGGTCTGTCCTTGGTCAGTTTTGGTCAAATTTTGTTGGTAACAACTGTCTACACGGTCCGGGACAGACCAAGGCCACGCGGTCTGAAGGCTTGTCGGCGACCGTGTAGCAGGGGCTTCAGCATTCAGCTAAACTGTAGACTGTCGCCTGCGGTATTTGAACTGATACGACCTTCAATCTTCAAATATATACGTACTCCCATATTAAAGGCCGCCATTGCACTTACAACCCCTCTGGTGTTGCCAGTATCCATGAACGACGGTAATAGCTTACCATCGGGCGATTCGTTTACTTGGTTGCCTCCTATATTATAAAAAAAATCAGGTTCTTTAAGTTATTATAATTTTATAATTGGTCTTAATTTATGGTATTGAATTTAATTTAAAACATAGCTCTCAAATATTATTGTCTTATCCCGCATAATATGACCTTTGGAGGGTAGAAGTAAGAAAGAACTCTTTTATGAGAGAACATTTTCAAAAATATCCAGCTGTCAGCTATAAATGACAGTTCCAAATCTCTCCAAAGTAGCGCTAGTAGCTAAGAACGTAGGCGTTATTGACGGAGTGAAGTGCGCTGTCAATGATTTGCATTTTTTTATCAAATAATCTTGGTATTGTGGCGCCACCTATCCATAATGTGACCCATCGATTGACAGTTTCATTTCTTCAGTAGGTAACGTACACATTGTATAGATATGAGTAAATAAAATGAATAAAGTATTCCTTAACATTCCTTTTTTTCCTCACAATACGCAACAAAGAAAATTTCACCACATTTTCTTTTTACAAGCTAAAGCTATTTACTACATTATTATTTATTTTCCTTTCACCTATAGCATAATAAGCTTTAACACTTTATGCGACAAGAATAGTCAAGTGGCGGTCAAATTTACAACACTAAGGCACAAAAAGTCGTAAGTGCTCTTTACATTAAATATACATACGCCCTTTCGTAAATTACCTATCAAAAAATTGCTTAACTTGAGAAAGGCTTAAGTGCATTGGTGTTATATAGAAGTTAATTCGTTTTATTTGTATGGAATGAGCTAGATTTGGGCGCACGTTTTCGATGCCGTATAGCATTACGATATTTTTCTTGTAATAATGGGCCTTATTTTGGTGGGTTGGGCCAATGTTTGGGGTTGGTGGTAATTTTTAGGTTATTTTATTCATAAACACATTTTAGTTCCAGCCTTCAGGCTGGAACTAAAATGTGTCCTGGGAACATTATAAATAAGCTTCAAATATTATTTTCGTAATGCTTAAAGTTTATAATATTCGATAGGTGTAAGTGTGTTTGTTACTCTATAACGTATACTTTTTGAATCAACTTAGATTGACATAGCAAAAACCATTTTTTAGGATTTCGTACCATATAGCACCGGATAACAACAGGACCCTATTACTAAGACTTCTCTGTCCGTCTGTCCGTCTGTCCATCTGTCTGTCTGTCACCAGGCTGTATCTCATGAACCGTGATTTGACAGTTGAAATTTTCACAGATGATGTATTTCTGTTGCCGCTATAACAACAAATACTAAAAAGTACAGAACCCTCGATGGGCGAGTCCGACTCGCACTTGTCCGGATTTTTTATAACAAATTTCTAAAATTATTTCTGTGGTCTTGGTCGATGTATGTAAAATTGTCCCATAATATTTATATCTTTTATGCACATTGCCATTTGACGTCCATTCCGAAATAATATAATGTCCCCAACATTGGCCCGGGGGCCATGTTTCCCGCGGCCGGAACTACATAAAAACAGTACGTGACCTCCGGAAGCAGGTGAATTCGAGAATTAAGGCCCATCGTTGTTTCGGCCACTTCAGCTATTTTTATTGAAAGCTAGGGCTTTTGTGTTCGAACGTACATTCACCTACAATAATATATTAGTATATTACTCTTCGAAGGCCGCTAAAATATCTGACACGATCTTATTTGTAGAACCATAAGAGCGTGTCACATATTTTTGCGGCCTTCGAAGAGTAACATATTATTGCAAGTGACTGTACACTGCCATCAGAATGATATTTCAATCATGTTATTGCAAGTGACTGTACACTGCCATCAGAATGATATTTGAATCATGTCCAGAGTTCGGACATATTTCGCAAAAATAAATATTGTATGGAACATGATACACACACACACACATAGTAATTTTATAAAGATACTGTGTACATAATATGAATTTAATAAAATGTTATTGTCCTATTTTGAGATATAAATGATTTTTGATGGTTTTGCGATGATTTATTTTGTCCGATCACTGACATTGACATGATTCATGTCATTTAGTAATCGCGCATATCGCTCGTACTTGTCGGTACCTACCTGTCCTGTAGGGCTGAGATGGCCGTATTTTTATCATTTGTCATCATGCTTGTCACGTTCTAACAAGAATGTAAGTGCGAAAGTGACGCACGACATGGCAAGTGATAAAAATGCAAGCATGATAGCGACGCTGGAGGCGAGGCGCACTATAAATGACATCGTTCAAGTATCATTCTGAAGTCAGTGGAAGTTCGAATAGGCCTGTCTGCCAAAAACATTAATTAGGCTGACACTTATAAATAGTCACCTACTTATTTTTAGGGTTCCGTACCCAAAGGGTAAAAACGGGACCCTATTACTTAAAAGGGGCCCACTGATTAACAGTCCGCCGGACGGTATCGGCCTGTCAGTTAGAACAAAATTTTGACGGTTCCGAACAACTGACAGGCCGATACCGTCCGGCGGACTGTTAATCAGTGGGCCCCTTAGACTCCGCTGTTCGTCCTTCCGTCCGTCTGTCTGGCTGTCTGTTACCAGGCTGTAACTCGAGAACCGTGATAGCTAGACAGATTAAATTCTCATAGATGATGTATTTCTATTGCCGTTATAACAAGAAATACTAAAAACAAAACAAAATAAATATTTAAGTGCGGCTCCAATACAACAAACGTGATTTTATTGTCGTTTTTTGCGTAATAGTACGGAACCCTACGTGCGCGAGTCCGACTCGCACTTGGCCGGTTTTTTTCATAAAAACCATGATCAAAGGAACCTTAATCATAAATATCAATGTCTACGAAACTCCTGAAACATCCACCTCTATAGAAAGTTAATAAAAAGTTATAATGTGCTAAATTGAAAAACTTCGCTAAAGAAACTCATACATAACTTACAAGTTTATTAGATATCGAGAAGGACTAGTTTCGCTTGAGGGTATCGATTTCTCTGGCCCATTCTGTATGCATTACGGGTGAAATTGCATACGATTCTGCGCTTAAAGGACTTTTGGTCAATAGTGCAATGGCAAAGTTTCGGACATTTTATTTGTGTTGAATAGGGTTGTGACATGGGAATATAAACGCTTTTCCTGAAACTTTCCCTTAAAAAAATACTGCATGTAAAACTTACTGTCATCCTTTCATAGTAAAAACATTAAACCTTTCCAAATATGTACCTAAATATTATTTTTTTACGGTTAAATGGAAATATAAATCTGGAGATGAAAGAAATAAATTTTGCTTTTTGTTTAATTAGGGAGACGTTTCAATAAAAAGAGATCAAAAAATCGTGTTCAGACTGATTGAAAAAAAATTAATACCAACTACCTTAATGGTAACACAAAAAACCGGACAAGTGCGAGTCGGACTCGCCCACCGAGGGTTCCTTACTTTTTAGTATTTGTTGTTATAGCGGCAACAGAAATACATCATCTATGAAAATTTCAACTGCCTAGCTATCACGGTTCATGAGATACAGCCTGGTGACAGGCGGACGGAAGGACAGCGGAGTCTTAGTAATAGAATAGAGTCCCGTTTTTACCCTTTGGGTACGGAACCCTAAAAAGAGAAAAAAAAACCCTATATTATGTATGATGTAAGTTAGGGGTGATGACCTGGTGACTCCGTCATGACTGTCAATACAGTGAACCTTCGTAAGTCGACAACGCGCATGTGACACCTAGTTTCAAGATCCCAAGCCTCCAAAAAGGTATCCGCTTTCCAGTCCATTCCACTTCTGACCGCAGCTGCACTACTTAACTGCTCCCAGTGCTCCGACACGTCGATGTTATTGTCAATTTCCATAGTAAAATGAATGACAAGACAATGAATGACAGTAAAGTCACAACAGTAGTGCAGCTGTCGTTGGAAATGCACTGTCACCACTGATGCATTTTCACATTTTGAACACCTTTTTCCAAAATAGTCTTTATAGGAAAATAAATAATAATAATACTATTTGAGAAATATATCTGAGAAGCGCTGGTGGCCTAGCGGTAAGAGCGTGCGACTTTCAATCCGGAGGTCGCGGATTCAAACCCCGGCTCGTACCAATGAGTTTTTCGGAACTTATGTACGAAATATCATTTGATATTTACCAGTTGCTTTTCGGTGAAGGAAAACATCGTGAGGAAACCGGACTAATCCCAATAAGGCCCAGTTTCCCCTCTGAGTTGAAAGGTCAGATGGCAGTCGCTTTCGTAAAAACTAGTGCCTACGTCAAATCATGGGTTTAGTTGTCAAGCGGACCCCAGGTTTTCATGAGCCGTGGCAATATGCCGGGATAACGCGAGGAAGAAGAAGAGACTATCTGGGAAATATTTCCGTATTTCCGTATTTCCCATCACTACCGACAAGCGGTCAAAGCCTTTTATTGAGTCCGAGTAAGGATATGCAGGACGGAGTTTCTTTAAACCGTCTGTGATTGTGAGTTACGTCTGTGAACCGACTGCATGGGAAGTTGGAGTTTTTCAATAACAGATGGAGCCACTTTAAGTTTGTTTACTCTGTTATTTATAAGAAAGTACCTGCTGAATTGACGCTTAAGAAATCGGCCTTTATAACAACTTAGATTTTTTTAATTTTTTTTTAAACTATGATGATGTTATTTTTACCTGGTTTTACAGTTTACGCAAAAGCAAACGGGCAGACGAATCGCCTAATGTTAAGCAATTACCATCGCCTATGCTGCCCTCCTACGCTAAAAGGACGTATTTTTACTGAAAATTAAATGCAAATACCGCTTTTTAGCTTAGGAGGGCAGTTTGGACACCTACACATCAAAGGGGTTGAAAGTTCGCTGCCGGTCACTACTGCCCGATTCGAACTTTAGGATACTTACGTCATCGTCATCGTCAATTTATTAATAGATCTAGAAACGATATGGATTAGATGCAGCAGTGTCAAAAGTGACGTCATTGTTTGAAGAAACGTCACATTTGACACTGACATATCTAATCCATATCGTTTCTAGATCTATTAACCGACGTATCTTAAAGTTCGAATCGGGCCGTAAAACGCTTTTTTCTTGACGATATGATGGTCGTATCGGGCCTGACATACCGCGGGCAACAGTTTTTTTCTCAGTATAGCTGTGTTCATATATGTGTTTGATTATATTCAGTAATATTTTTGTTAATAGTCAAAAAAAAAGCGAATATGCCATTCGAAATTTTATACAAAAAGCACACGCCTTAACACTAGGGTACCAATAAAAGACTTACAGGCCTATTCGGATTTCGAGATAATCACAAGATCTTGAGACGATTTATAGATCAACTAGATCTACATTAGATATCGACCAGATGTGACTTGGATATCTAAGTCATAACTTGTCGAAATCGTTGAAGAGGACCTCCAGAATCGCGGAAACGTCAAATTTGACATATCTATCTTACAAATATCTTTAAATTATCCGTATCGTAACTTGTTGAAGTCTAGTAGAAATCTAATTCATTTTCCGAATAGAGCAGTTAATAATATTCCGGTATTCCCAAATATTTATTTTGGAAACAAAATGCTTCTCTACCTCTCCCCATTTACAAATTTCCTTTGTATTTTAATCCCAACAAAGCGAAACAAAACCATGCCAACGGCTACGAATATATACCAAATATATTTAAACAACAAATATATAAATATACGGCAAACATATCCGATATCGGCAATATTTATAAGCCACAGCAAACGTGTATTTATGTAAAAGGCCGTTTATCAGGACGCACCTCACGGCCGGCTATTTATTTAGGTTCGTTGTGTGGCTCAAAGAGGAAAACGAACGGTTTCTGAATTTAAAATATTATTTTTAAAAGATGTAATCGTCTTTCGGTAGATGTCGCTATACGCCACCCCAAAGGCGTGTATACATAAGGGAAGGAATGGAAACTTTCGCGAGTTTCTGGTAGGCTTCCGTAGCTCAATTGGTAAAGAGCAAACCCTCGGATTGCGGAGGTTGCGGGTTCAAGTCCTGCCGGAAGCACAATTTTTTAAATTTTTTCATTAATATCAAATTTATTTTTAAAAGGTACGATTGACTTGACAGCTTATTTTCATCTTCACCACTAAGATGGTTGGTAGGCCTCAACAGTGCATTTTCTCCAGAAACTTTCTGCCACGCACAGCTAAACTGTGGAATGAACTGTCGCCCGCGGTATTTCCGGACCGATACGACCTTCAAACCTTCAAGAATAACGCGTACTCCCATCTTAAAGGCTGGAAACGCACTTGCAACCCCTCTAGTGTTGTAAGTAGTCATGAGCGATGGTAATTGCTTACTATCAGACAATTCGTCATCTCGTTTACCTCTTATATGATAAACAATTCTAACGGAAATATCGGGTCATTGCGTCAGTTCACCGTCCAGTGCCTGTTTCCGTCCACTTGTCGTATATTCAAATTATACGCATTTCTTGAATATATAGGCATATATTCAAATTATACACAATTCTGTAGCAACTACGTCAAGTGGACGGAAACAGGCACTGGACGGTAAACTAACGCAATGACCCTAACAAACGAAAGAAACATAAAATAAAGAGGCAGTAAGGGCTATGACCACACGATCAACTAAAACTGTGGGACATTATCTCCCGATCCTCACTTGTCCCACCCCCGCATTTATTTAGGTGTGCCCCTAGGGTGACAATAAACAGGACTGTCCGCCCCTAACCAAACTGTTTGGGGAACGCTCCCTGCATAGCCAACGACTTTTAATACGTCCTACGATGTGTGGACACCCTGTTTGGATAGGTATCTTTTCCAAAACGATACTTAATTTATCTTCATATTGATGACTTTATTAGGAAACATTGTTAGTGTAATGAAATGTCGCCTACCTGGGGTTAACCGGTTAAACCTGGAGTTACCATGGTTACCAGTACAATTTGACACTGGGTTAACGGTTTAACCGCTCAACCCCGGGTTATTGGGATGGTGCAAGTGGGCCTTAGACAGTTTTTTTTTATACGGTATACCTATGCCTATGTTACGTAAATGTTCATGCTAAGTATCATTCGTTGTTTTTGAATGAGACCTTAACTTCGATTGTGTGGGAGCGGCTTTTGGCAGCGATTTCGTATGACTTTTAAGTTGTTCTTTAACACCTGATGTTAAATATTGATACCATAACAAGCAAATATTCTAAAATCTTGAGCGTTGCGAGGGTTCCAAGGCACGAAATTTAAAGAAACCTTGCTACTGAGAGAAACAACAACGTGAAGAGTCTAACTGAAAAACATTACAAATAAAATCCAAGTGACCGCTTTTTAATATATATCATTCAAAATCATCACTTAAAAGTCAATCCCACTAGCCAACATGAGAAAATAACACAAAATTTGCATCAAATCATTTTGCCACTCTTGTGTATAAAACGCAACTTTCTCATCAGCTTTTGAAGAAGAGCTGTGCCCTGTTTATCAAAAACTTGTAACTTATAATACAAGTGGAAGTCCCTTTCTAACAAAAGCTGTCAAAAAGGGACTTCCACTTGTATTACAAGTTACAAGCATTTGATAAATAGGGCACTAGTGCATAGTGTGGTGAAAAATTATTACCAAAATGTCAGCTTTAACAGATCATCGTCAGGAAACCTGAAACCCCAATGTAACCTTTCAACTGTATTAACTATCCCCGTGTTGCTGAAACTTAACCCCCTCACTGCCTAATACCGGCCTAAAGCCGCGTCCGAACGGCCGTGCAGTACACGGGTTAGCCTAATCCAAGCTGGCTTTGCTAAAATCAATACAGTTCGAATAGAGTTAGATAAAATAGTAAAGTAATCCAAGAAACAATTTAAAACTAAATATGTGTTATTTTAGATTAAAGACTAACGCAAAATAATTGTTTTTATGTTGATTTTCTACATATGTTTTATGAAAGACAAATGCCATGAAACAATCGCACGGAAACTAGAATATATTTGCTAGGGTAGCAGTGGCGGACTTGCAGTCTTTGCCGCCCTAGGTTCCAGGCCCTGTAGCCGCCCCTTTCTCATCACCCATCATATTTACTACATTTTGAGTTATTTATTGTTATTATCAACGAATATTTTGTCACAATTTGCCGCCCCTAACATCTTGCCGCCCTAGGCCCGGGCCTATTATTACTTGGCTTTAGGGCAAATCCGCCACTGTAGGGTAGACTCCAACCAAAACTATAAGGTTAAAGCTGGCTCGATAGAAGAAATTCACGAAAACCTGTCTTATTTTCATTTATATTTCGTAGCCTTACCACGAGTTTGACACTGACACGTTCGCTAACGTCTGCGTAACTTACTTTCTATACATGTCGCTCGCACTAATATGCCAGTACGAGAGAGATGCATATTAGAAAGTAAATACGCTAGCGCATATGTCAGTGTTAAACTGTTGGTAATGCTACAGGTGTATATCGTTACCCTGCATCTCGTTCCAGTAAAAATATATTTTTATTGTTTAATTCTTATTTTCTGGCTTCACGGCGGCCGTCTTAAATGGTAGACCTATAAAGTTTCTGTATACTGTATATAGAACGTCAAATTTCATAAACGTCTGATACTGAAACAGTTGTAATTCAACATTTAATAATCTCTGTTTCAGCAAGAATGCGGGTCAAAGGAGTTGTTTTGAGCTCGGGGCCTGACAACAAACGTGATGTGACAGAGGTATGGAAGCCTTGGGAGGTGACTTAAGGTACCCATAGTATTCACACTATAGGTACTTTTATAAAAAAATATATAAATTTCTCGATAGCATGACGTTTTAACAGAGGTAATAAGCCTTGAGAGGTGGCCATTTGCATACTGGTTGGCCAAAAATACATTAACAAAGTTTTTTTAAATATTTTTCTTACTTACAAAGTTACACATCGTTTACAAATTGTCATTAACATTGAAACTACAATAGTTAGTTTAACTATAACAAAACGCATATCTGAGAAACTCGCTCACTCACTTTTGTTATTTGTTAAAATGATCAACTATTATGCACAGTAAAAAATATTTGTCAACATATTTCTGGGCTACCCTTTAAGGAAAATTCTCAGGATTTATTTCATACCTAACAAAATATGACAATAATAGGTACCTATTCAAAAACATCTATCCTTTTTACCATGAAATATGTTTATGTAATGTGTGGAACCGAACTTCAAGATTATTATTATAGTAAAACGAAAAAATAAAAAGTTTTTTATCAATATGTCATCTCCAATCTATTCCTTCTCGTGCAACAATATGATATGAAAACTGCCAGCAAAGAAATATGCGATATTGGATCTTTCGTGATATGACTGCACTATTGCACTGGAAATATTATGTAACTGACATACATAACAATACATATGTACTTATAATGTCATCTGATCATCATATAGCCTATACAGGATGGCAAAAAAAATATTTTTTTTTGCATTTCCGTTGCCAGGGAGGTTTTGGGATTAAACTGAGCAGCTTTTATTAGGGACCAACCCCGAAATCGCGTAACAAAAATTTGGCTGTTGCATACATTTTGGCTGGTCCATTTTCTGTGGGAGGGTAAATTTTTTTTCGCGATAAAGTAGGTATACACTTAAAGAAACTAACAAAGTATTGAAATCAACTAAATAACCACAGAAAAATATAATTTCTAATAAGATTTTCATCCATAATCGCAGTAACGAACGGATCACCTCAAAAACATCTGACATTACGATGTCTAGATTTTCTATGGATTTTACGTTTGTTTACTTACATGATAAGACACGTAAGGATGAATAATACACTTTAGGTATCTATGTTACTTTAATTTGAGTTTGAGTAGACTTTTTTATAAAGTTTTTACCGGAAAAGTCCCGAGCTAAACAAATCACATTTATCCCGAACAGTAAATACTTAAGCAGGCGCCGCAAGTGAACCGGATAAATCCGGTTTAAACCAGACTAGTTCAATTGCGCGTGCTGATATTATTTTTGTTACCTTTCACAATTTTATTTTTTAATGTTGTTAAGGTTTTGTCCTAGTTAAATATGATATGATTCTCTTGCGTATTGATATACACGAAATAAAATAACGTTCGGATTTTGCCAACACCAGCATAAATGCTGCAGTATATCAGTATAAAAAACCGGACAAGTGCGAGGCGAACTCGCGCACGAAGGGTTCCTTACCATTACGCAACAAACGGGAAAATAATCACGTTTGTTGTATGGGAGCCCCACTCAAATATTTATTTTATTTTGTTTTTAGTATTTGTTGTTATAGCGGCAACAGAACTACATCATCTATAAAAATTTCAACTCGGTTCATGAGTTACAGCCTAGTGATAGACGGACAGACGGACAGAGGAGTCTTAGTAATCGGGTCCCGTTATTACAATTCGGGTACGGCATCCTAAAAATTAGCTAATTTGCAAGACCGAAGTGATCCCATAAGTGTTCCGTGAACAAAGTTTTGTACGGAACACTAAAAATATCAAATTTTTAACACCTTGTAATCCCAGAATACCGTTCATTTTAGCACTCAGAAGATGGACTTAGGCTCTCCGAAACCATGAGGCAAATTCAAACGTCTCTTATCCCTTAAGGCCAGCGCAAACCGGCGGAGAGCATTGCAGATCACCGAGGAGGATTTACGCCGCGCAGCGCACACCTGCGAGGTAAAATCCCCCGCGATACCGCGAGCGCCCGCCAGCCGGGCGCTGGCGGCCGGCGCACCAGGGAGCACTTCGGCGCAGGCCGGGGGATGCCGCGGCATGCCGCCGCATGTACTCTATCACAAGGGATTAGTGACTAGTGTGCACGAGTTCTCCCCCGTCGTCCCGGCGCTACTCCGGCGCACTCGGGAGGCCTCGGCGCATGCCGGGGGATGCTGCGGCATGCCGGCGGCTACCGCCGCGGTATCCCCTAGCGTGCTCCTCGATGCCGCGGAGTAACTATCCTCCGTGATGCTCCGAGGTCGGTCTCAAAGCATTTAAATTTATTTCTGAAGGTAATTGAAATAGGGAAGAAAATACATTGATAATTTTAAAGTGATCTGCGCTGCGCTCCGCCGGTTTGCGCAGGCCTTACGCGTGCATTCCGCTCGTATTTGTTCGTACGTGTATTGGTACGACATGCAACAAAATGACACCATTTTAACATCAAGGTATACGTTCGGATTGGCCTCTTCGATTACTAGGAAACTAATTCAAACACACAGTCGCCATCAGATGTATCGAAGCGGCCGACGTACTCACAAATATCTGAACACGCTTGTAATGTCAAGGCGTTAGAGTGCGTGTTCAGATGTTTTTGAGCACCTCGCCCGCTCCGATATATCTGATGGCGGCTGTACCTACATTTTACAGATTTTTTTTGGTACATATAGTACTACTATAGGTACTAGCCACTGTGCTAGTAGTACCAAAAAGCCCAATTACAGTGCAGCGTGGCCGGCGCATTATTTATGAACTCATATCCCGGGGGACGGGAGCGCTACATTGACAGATATGGCAGACTGTTTAGTTAAGTATTAAACGTGCGTTTTTTGTAAGATACACTTTCCTCTCAGGTTGAATGACATTCGAAGATTACCTGCAACAAAATAAGAATATTTGTCAATTATCATCCTTGGTACCTATGTTTGGGACGAGGCATGTTGCTGATTTGCATTTGTAGCCACCGGACGAAGCCTGCGTTGCGGATTTCTTACTCAATACATAACTAGAGTATTTTTTAACATTGCAATAAAATTATATTACAAATGTATTAAGTTAATTGAAAACTAGGTATGACATATCAATGACATTTCGAATATACATAGATATCTAAAGACAAATAAAAAATCGGGCAAGTGCGAGTCGGACACGCGCACGAAGGGTTCCGTACCATATAAAAAAAAAACAAAAAAAAAAGCAAAAAAAAACGGTCACCCATCCAAGTACTGACCACTCCCGACGTTGCTTAACTTTGGTAAAAAATCACGTTTGTTGTATGGGAGCCCCATTTAAATCTTTATTTTATTCTGTTTTTAGTATTTGTTGTTATAGCGGCAACAGAAATACATCATCTGTGAAAATTTCAACTGTCTAGCTATCACGGTTCGTGAGATACAGCCTGGTGACAGACGGACGGACGGACGGACGGACGGACGGACAGCGAAGTCTTAGTAATAGGGTCCCGTTTTACCCTTTGGGTACGGAACCCTAAATAATAGGGTCCCGTTTTACCCTTTGGGTACGGAACCCTAAAAAAGTATTGGTGTGGTAGACCAGAAGTTTTGCCGAAATTGCTCGTAAAATACCACACAGGCGTTCGATTTCTTCTAGGGTGTGAATCATAGAAAATTAAAATTAATCGTTATTTAGTTTCGAAAATACAATTTGTCAATTTCATTTGATAATATCTTGTGTTTGTCCAATTAAGTTCCGTATAACCACCCAACTATCGTCCGTTACTACTTAATACCAATTAGGTATGGTTCACAAGTTTAACAAGAAATTACCTAAGTCTCAACACATTTTTGTTGTTTGTCTGAGTTGATTCTTCCTTCCTGAAAATATTTTGCCTCAGCTGCACCAATCAAATAACTAGTACATTCCCTAACATAAGTATCCACTTTTCTATACAACGAAACAAGACTTGTGTACTTAAGTTTTGGGGCACCAACCGTACTCACACTTGAACAAAGATATTCGAGTTAGTTTTGAGCCTGGGAGCTTTTGGTCTATATTTGGGTGGTTTCAGGTTTTAACTATAAAAATAACACTACAATAAAAATACCTTGATGCGGCCTGTACATGTACACTCGTCGAGAGACCCCGAGACAGGACGAGAGAGACGAGTGTGTACATGCTGAATGCTGATCCCTTCTCGTCTCGCTCTTCCTTTATCTCGTCTCGCGCTTCTCCGATTGGACTGCTGGCGACAGCTAGAGGCTCTCGACGAGTGTGTACATCCGACATGATGCTTTTAAAACGAGAGGGCTGTTCCCTCCGGCTTTAAAACAGCTGATCCAACTGGAAATACAGTTTTCGGCGAGTAATGTCGGTCAGGGGGGGATCCTGATGGAATTAACGTTCCACTAACTGCCGATTGAAACTGGGTTTATTGGTACGGTACTTGAATATTAGGTGCTAACTGTGGCATATTATGATTTTACTTTAGTAGCCTTACCACGACTGCCTTAGCTGTGTCAAACTGCGGTCGATAACGTGCGTGACTTACTTTCTATACATCTCGCTCGCACTAATATTCTTCTTCTTCCTCACTTTGTCCCGGCATTTTGCCACGGCTCATAGGAGCTTAGGGTTCGCTTGGCTTATAATCCCAAGAATTAGCGTAGGCACTAGTTTTTACGAAAGCGACTGCCATCTGACCTTCCAACCCAGAGGGGAAACTAGGCTTAATTGGAATTAGTCCGGTTTCCTCGCGATGTTTTCCTTCACCGAAAAGCAACTGGTAAATATCAAATGATATTTCGTACATAAGTTCCGAAAAACTCATTGGTACGAGCCCGGGTTTGAACCCGCGACCTCCGGATTGAAAGTCGCACGCTCTTACCGCTAGGCCACCAGCACTTTCTATTCAATATTACTATTTTTGTGTATGCCAAAAATATTTAAAGGTATTTACATCGAAGCCTCCAGAAATAGAAATTGTAATTTACATAACGCCCTATTATCTATAATTTTCTCTTATTTTTTTTTTTTTGGAGGAAAAAATCATTTATTTACATACAATATATATACAGTGGTACTACTAAACGAAATTAATAACTAGCTTAAATTAAAACCAAAATATTACTTTGCTAATCCGCGAAAAGATAACGTGCTAGTCAATCAGTGCTAACCCGTTATACTTACTTGCGTATTTTTACATGCAATTAATATTCCCACCCTCCCACCGCAAAAATAAATACGCAAATAAATATAACAAACCACCACCAAAAGAATAAACCTCGACACGTGTTTCGCCTCTCTACGAGGCATCCTCAGGAGTTGTTGACGGTCTGACGCCCGGCAACGGAATGACCTGTCTAGAATGGTCGGCCATATTTATACCTTGACCACTCCCCCTACCGTGCAAGTGTGAGTGAGATGGAAAAATTCGTAATAACGGCGATGACGCAACATTCAATTGTTCGTTAAGAATCATGCCCCTATTGTTGTACCTAATTATTTCCAGTTGTTCCAGAACACCCAAACGCAATCCCTTTTCGCAAACATGTAAAATATCAAAAGAATGATTCTCAGATAAAGTGTGACCTGTATCTAATAAGTGCTTTGCAAAATTGGACTTCTCTGGATGGTTATGTCTATATGACGCAACATGCTCTTTATACCTAGTAGTGAAACTACGGCCCGTTTGCCCCACATACACTTTATTGCAATCGTCACAGGTAAGCTTATAAACTCCAGACTTTTTCCCATTCTCGATCTTATCTTTGCCATTGCAAAGCTTCGAGTGCAAAGTATTATTTGTCTTAAAGGCCACAGGAATGTCGTTAGACTTCAAAATTTTGTAAATTGCATCAGACAACTTGCCAACATAAGTTATGCTCGCTTTATATTTCTTAATCGGTTCAGAGGATCGTGCCGCATACAACATAGTGTTGACCATACTATTCCGCTTTTTCCTGATGATACCATCCACAACAGACTTATCGTAACCATTCGAAACTGCTAAGTGATAAATATTATTTAATTCAATCTGATAGTGTTCATCAGAAAGAGGCACAGTCAACATTCTATGCACATAACAATGAAAAGCAGCCAACTTATGCTGCCACGGATGCGTGGAAGAAGCCGGGATAACTATATCGGTATGTGTAGGCTTACGGTAAATTTTGAACTGATGCCTGTTGTTTACTTTAGTGATTGTTAAATCTAGAAAATTCAATGAGTTGTCTTGCTCTAGTTCCTTTTTAAACTTAATTTTTGGATGCTTACCATTAATTTCAGCAATAAATGCATCCAGCAGGCCCATACTACCCGTCCAACAAATAATCAAATCATCCACGTATCTAAAATAGTATAATATATTATTGTTGCCCGCAATATGCTGGTTCTCAAAATGGTCCATAAAAATATCAGCCATTAAAGGACTTAGTGGTGAACCCATAGCCAAACCATCACTTTGCAAATAATACTGTCCCCCAAATCTGAAATAATTTTGTTTCATACAAATCGCTGTTAGATCTATCAATTCATCTACTTCCCCTGGATGTAAACGTTGCCTTTCAAAAAGACCCTTAATAATCTCCAAAGTCTCTCCATATGGCACATTTGTAAACAAACTGTCTACATCCAATGAAAGAAGAACAGCATTATCTGGTATGTTAATGTCCTGGATCTTTTCTATTAACTGCAAGCTATTTTTCAAGCAATATTTCGGCTGGAACTGGGACTTGTCTCTTATAATGGAATTCAACCTTTTTGCCAGATTATAAGTTGGCGCACCCAAATATGAGACCACTGGACGAACTGGGATATTATCCTTATGAATTTTGGAAAGTCCATAAAGAACAGGAGCTCGTGGATTCATAGGCACAACCATACTCTTCTGATGTTCGGTTTCAAAAACAAATGAAGAATTCTTAACTGCTTGTCTAAGACAATGTTATGTTGGCAAGTTGTCTGATGCAATTTACAAAATTTTGAAGTCTAACGACATTCCTGTGGCCTTTAAGACAAATAATACTTTGCACTCGAAGCTTTGCAATGGCAAAGATAAGATCGAGAATGGGAAAAAGTCTGGAGTTTATAAGCTTACCTGTGACGATTGCAATAAAGTGTATGTGGGGCAAACGGGCCGTAGTTTCACTACTAGGTATAAAGAGCATGTTGCGTCATATAGACATAACCATCCAGAGAAGTCCAATTTTGCAAAGCACTTATTAGATACAGGTCACACTTTATCTGAGAATCATTCTTTTGATATTTTACATGTTTGCGAAAAGGGATTGCGTTTGGGTGTTCTGGAACAACTGGAAATAATTAGGTACAACAATAGGGGCATGATTCTTAACGAACAATTGAATGTTGCGTCATCGCCGTTATTACGAATTTTTCCATCTCACTCACACTTGCACGGTAGGGGGAGTGGTCAAGGTATAAATATGGCCGACCATTCTAGACAGGTCATTCCGTTGCCGGGCGTCAGACCGTCAACAACTCCTGAGGATGCCTCGTAGAGAGGCGAAACACGTGTCGAGGTTTATTCTTTTGGTGGTGGTTTGTTATATTTATTTGCGTATTTATTTTTGCGGTGGGAGGGTGGGAATATTAATTGCATGTAAAAATACGCAAGTAAGTATAACGGGTTAGCACTGATTGACTAGCACGTTATCTTTTCGCGGATTAGCAAAGTAATATTTTGGTTTTAATTAGTATGGATTTCCGCAAAGTAACGCCTGATTCTATTCACTCTTTGAAAACTAGCTTAAATCTAAAATAGGCCCTTGAGGCATTGTACCAAGGATGCTGGCGGCATTTCCTCGCTGTATCGCAATGCTGATACGTTGTGCGAGGTAGCCGCCAGCTCTTCGGTCACCAGGCCGCGTAGCCAAGATGCCAATCGCTAACGCTCCGTAGCGATCGAAACGCAACTGTCACTGTCGCACTAATATGGAAGAGTGACAGAGAGACATAAAGCTTTTCGTTGTCGAAGCGATAGCGATTGTAACCTTGGCTAGGCCGGCTGTTACGTCAACCAGACGCTTCGCGATTTCTGCGAACAACTTATGCGCGCTGGGACCCCATGGACCTAGAGTTTCAACACCAAATGGTACATTTTCTCTTATTAATATTAACCTGAAGGAATTGTATTTCAAAATACTCAATAAAACCTGCCTTTACTCCTACACAAACCAAATAAACACTTAGACATCGGTTACACGCTAATTCTGGCGTCAGTTCAGTCCATCAGTCTGGTCAGACTGACGGGAGAATTATCGTGTAACACGCGGACTGATGGACTGATGGTATGGACTGATGAAAATTTAAATTTTTAGATAATATTCGTCAGTCCATTTTAAATGACAGAAAACTGATAGGAGACTCGAGAGATCGTGTAACCTGTTCGTGTCATTCTCGCGTCAGTCACCATATAAGACAAGACTAAATGACTGTGTTGCGTTCTGTGTCCAAACGGCGACTGTGTCGTAATTTTATCAGTCTGTTGTCAGTCTGGACTGATCGTGTAACCGTGTCCATTTTCCATCATTCTGGCATCAGTCAAAACTCGAATGGACTGATGTACTGAACTGACGCCAGAATTAGCGTGTAACTGATGTCTTAGGTGTTTAAATTGTAGCATCTTACGTGGCGTGGGAAGAATAGCTACTGACAATAGGTACTTTTTTGGTATTACATTTTCCATTTCAGGAGAAAACGGTTTCCACTAACTAAATCTTAACATTCTTAACAAATCACTTTGATTTTGATGTCGATCGCTTCACCATATTCTAGGTTATAGGTTTCGCTTTAAAGAAAAAAAACTTACTTTATTTTTTTATTGCAAATTTTGAAAAAAGTAAAACCTATAAACCTAGTCGTAGTCTTTCATTGTGTCAATAACATATTAACAAATCATGGAGAATGAAAAATTATTATGGAGTGGAAAAACATTTTTTCTTTTTGTATGAACGAGTAGGTACGTAGCATTCTTCCCTCTTAAAGTGGCCACTGACGAGCCTTCCAACAGTCTAAATAGCGTGGCTGCAATCTAAAATCGGTCCGTGAATGTCAAAAACGTACAATGTATTAAAATATTAGGATGCCGTCCATTTGGATGAATCCATTGTAACGGCATCCATTTGGAAGGCTCGTCAGTGGCCTGCTTTAAATACGGTCCTTTACAATTCCCGACAAGCATAAAACTGAAAACAGACTTCCTGTCACAGGTGCAGTATTTAACTCTCACACAGCAAATTTGTAGTGACCATAACGGTCCAATTCGAACAACATTTATAAGATGTCACAGCGATACGATACCAATCTATGTCAAAAGTGACATTTCTTAAACCAAAATCGTCATGATACTGACAGATCGGTATCGTATCGCTGCGATATCTTATAAGAATTGTTCGAATTGGACCATAAGACCTTTCGGTAAAGTTCGTTCTCGAAACTAAGATACCCAAACTTAAATTATGCAATTCACTCGGACAAATAAGCCGTAGGTTTGCTTAGCTAGGCATGCCCTAGTTTTCTGAACGAGTGACCTACATTTCTGGACTTAAAAATTAAGTTTTACTGCTCTTTGGGCTTAGTCCAGCCATATTGAATTTGAGCCGAGTGACTAGGTTATTTTGTATCGCATAAGCGATCGTACAGGTTTTTTTACTATAAGCTTGTAGTTTTAAATAACACGCTTTTATGTGATGCTACTAATTTTACACATTCCTCAATAGTTATTTGTACAACAAGAGATCAAAGTTTGATATTTCTGCGAGTGCTTATTTTGAGTCCCGTGCAAGCGAAAGATTCTATAATAGATTCACGAGCGTAGCGAGTGAATCTAATTTAGAATCTTGAGCGTAGTAAGGGACTCAAAAGCGCACGAGATGTAAATAACTTTGATCTCGTGTAGTACACAAAATTTTTCACACCTTAGCAGTGAGAACATACCTATTAAACAACTTGAAAAATGTAATCCTTCTTCGTTTCTTAATACCTATGCACTCATGTTTACTTAAGATATACAAACAATTGAGTTTAATTACCGCAATCTAACACAAAAACAAAACGTAATAATAAATTTCAGTAAAATAATATGGAAATAAAGAAACATCAACTGACACTTCAACCAACAACTTTTTTTTGTAAAAAAAGAACTTTGTAAGATACGGTCCGAATTGCGGATACGTACTATGTATTTGTCAACTATAGTAGAAATTCTTAAAAGTAAAATAATTAATTTTGCGTGATAATCTGTGTATTTTTTGAGTTCATTATTTTAATTGTACAATAAAATATCTAAAATATAGTATTTTTATCAAATCTTAAACTTTATTTTAATTAAATAATTATTTAGAATTCATACTCGTACGGAGCTCGTACGTGGTTTGGAACGATGCGTTCTGAAGTTTTTCGGGGGTCTATTATAAACAGTCAATATACCGTTGAATGTCGTTTGAACTTTTTTTCGTCTGTTTCTTTTTGCTAACAGTGTGAAAGGGACAGAGATAATAGAACCCAAGTATTTCGAACTTGTATTAGACCCCGCATGTTGAAATGACATTTGACTATAAAGGTCACTTGAATGTCATTTTGTCTCACTCAGTGAGCAAAATCGCATTTTGCTCACTATTTTTAAGAAGCAAAGTACCCTTGTTCGAGCTGCTGAGGTGAAAAAGCTATTATTTAAACAGAAGGACTATTAATATGAAAACAGTTTTGAATGATTCACAGTTAGTTTCATTAGACTTATATCAACCGATACTCGTGTGGACCGTGATTACCTTTACGCCCCGTCCCGTCCCGTGATATTGGGAGCTCGAAACAATACAAAAGGTAATTACGGTCCATATCCCGGGCGATATAAGTCTATTAATGTGAAATAATTATAGGTATGTAAAGCTCAATATTCACAGTATTTTTATATTTTAAGACTGAATCACTACCTAAGATATTATATTATGACAAAAATGCGCCTGCCCACAGAATAAATAATAGTACAACCGTACAGAAAGGACCCTTCCTACAAACCCGAAGTTTGACAGCGGTTCAGGGTCAAATCATGCTATCCGTTTCTAATATATTATGGCACCATCCCTTTCGGCTATTTAGGGTTGTCAAAATTTAAGTGATTATCTCATCTGTGGTCGTGCACGCAAAAGGAAGTCAAGTGGTGCCAAACCTAATAATTGCTCGGAGCAATGCTGAGCCGAACGGAGCCGAGTTCGATCGAAGTGAGGAGTGTCTCCCCACTGGCCTGACTGTGACTGGTTATTTAATTATACAAAAGTACTTCTTTTACAAACGTTCATTAAATCAGTGACTACTGAAAAAACTTTCTTGAACAGATAACACAAACAAATATAACACAGTATATCCAATCCAATCCAAAATATTAGTGATACGTAATTACTTACCCCCAAGCAAGCAATTAAACTAAATCATTTCACTACACCTAATGACTTCTAAAGCCGCCCACAAACGAGATCAAAGATACCCCAGCCCCCAGTGCAATTTGGACCCTGATTCGTATGTAATAAGCGTCGTTTTCGCTAATGCCGCCACAAATCAAAGTCAGGTAGATCTTACAGACCCTGGATTTGCTGGATTCAACCTGATTTATGAACGCCGGCAGCTCTACAAATGTGGGTCACGGGTTTATATGCAATCGACTGTCGCAGGTAATTTTCCTAAGTGCTTTATAAAAGAGCTTTAGAAAGAATAATGTATAAAATTGTGCTGGTATCCTCAGGGGATTAAATTTCCATTTGAAATTTTTATTAAGGCATCACGTTAAATTTATCAGAGAATACAAAGGACTTTCAGAATTGCAATAAGTAGGTCACACAATCCAAAGAACAATGTCGAAAAAAATGTTAATTAGCTTTATAGAATAAAATAATTGTATTCATTTTTCTTAAAAATTTATTTAACGTACTTAGACTGCCGTATTCGAACTTCAAGATATTCACAAGAGACGACACGTACTAGATCCATTCTAGATACGTTATAGTTTAGATATCAACTAGTTCTCATTTGCAGCGCAATTCGGGCAACCAATGTCACTTTTACGTTAGATAGAGTAAGATATCTATTAGATGTGAATTGGATCTCTAAGTCATATCCTGTGGAAAACGATCAAGATTATCTCCAGAATCACGAAAATGTCAAATTTGACAGGTTAGATCTTAAACATATCGTTATCATATCTTGGTGATGTCTAAAAGATATCTAATAGATGTCTATTTCAAAATCCGAATCGGGCCCATAGTTTCACTTGGTTGATCGGAAAAAAATATTCATCGTGACAGTTCTTACCGAAGAAAAAAAATAGGAGCTTTGTATCTTCCGATCGAAAAACATATTTAACCCTCTTTCAGCAGTCAGGTAAAAAATTAAAGAAAGTAAAATCAAGTCTTAAATTTGTGTGGTAGTCGGCCACACAAACTATATTGCGTGCTGTACGAATATCAAGGATAAACTTCGGACACATTCGGGAACTTGAAAGGATCTTTGTTTCTATAGGAATGGGAGCCTATTTGCGCCTTGCCAATGAAAAATCGACTCTAAAGCAGTTGACTCTTACGTCATTATTAAAAAGAATACTATATAAATTCGACGACTTGTGACGTAAGCGACTGTAGTATTAAGGTTCACTTTGCTTGGCAATGTGTATTTGAAGGTAGGTATCTAGTGGAATAGTTTTTTGTTTACTTATTTCAAGTTTTCTTATTATGTGAAGTTCGGTGATTTCACATCTAGCTGTCTTTCAAGTGATGAATTTAATCCATGTTGTGCGAGCTATCCAAACCTTTTTTAGGATTAGATAAATATCAAGAGACAACCTTTTGGATCGTAACCAAGATTCTCCCTGCCGAGGTTTTCTCGAGAGACTAAAGTATGAAGTTGCAGGGCTCCATAGGCTACGGTGACTGCTTGTGCTTACTATCAGGCGAACCGTATGCTTATTTGGCACTGACGTGGTATTAGAAAAATAAATTGTAAAATAAAGGATAATAATTAGGTATTTTTAACTTTGAGATTCCTAGCGCTATTTAGGTACTACCTAATGTAGGTACCAGTAGGTATTCGCCGTCAATACATTTCAAACCTAGTCCAAAATAGCGACAATTTCAGTTAATTAACAAATTAAAGCACTCAAAGCCTCTAATACCGTCCATTCCCTGTTTATTGTGCCTAGCGCCATTGTTTTCGATCACCGAACTAACAAATGCTATGCACAACCCTAAATGGTTCAACCTCGAACGCTGTCATTCAAAACTCAACCTAAAAGCACAGCCAATACAGTTCAGTTTAGACTAAGATATTGTAAAGAGTTAAGTAAGTGGGTATGTATGGGCATAGATGAGTCTCTCGTGTTAGCGCAGTGTTTTGTTTTTAAAGCGATCAGCTCTGTTGGTCCCTTGAGGATACAAATGCGTTAGGGCTGTGCCAAATTACTAATGATGTGCTTGGAATGAGTATTTAAGTCTGGTTCACTAATGTATTAAGTACTTTTTTTTCATGATATAGGAGGCAGACGAGCAGATGAATGACCCGATGGTAAGAAATTAATGTCGCCCATGGTTGCTGGCGTGGGAGTCCTTGAAGGTTTGAAGGTCGTATCGGTCTGGGAATATAGACTGGAAGTAGTCGCTATAAGTGGTGAAGATGAAAATATTGTCGTGTAGAGGTGGACACTCACGTCGTCGCCCTCCGGATAGCCTGGAGAGAGTAATGATGGGCAAAGTTGAAGGCACAAGACTTGTGGGTCCCACATCCCTACCAGATGGTGTGCTAAAATTACTGCAATTAAAACTGCACGAGGCCATGCCCTTGGCGAGGAACAGAAGCCTATGCAGGAACCTGGTCTTCAACAAGACATGATGTCACGATCAGCATTAAGGGAACGACTGAAGAAGAATATATGGCCAATACGAGTAATAATAATATTTTTTTTGTAGCCTACGTTGGTGTCCCACTGCTGGGCAAAGATGAGGGAAAATAAATATTAAGGGACACTTTTAGAAAATTGACTAAGCACGGTAAGCTTTAAGAAGGCTTGTGTTGTGGGTACTCAGACAACGATATAAGAAATATGTAAATACATAGAAAACAACCAAGTGTTCATCACACAAATAAATTCCTTTACCGGGATTCGAACCCAGGACCATCGGCTTCAGGCAGGGTCTCAACCGACTAGACCAGACCGGTCGTCACTGTTTGTACAATATGTTTGTAGTCGATTACCCGCCTTTGTTTGATAGCGTTGGGAACAGCTGAATGAGGATCGGAGCTGTATAGAGGTAATTGTGGCAGTAATTGCTCTGGACGTGTTACAGTGTAGCGGTAATAGATGCTATGTAAACGGGGCCAGTTAACCCTGTTACATTGCCCCACAATTCCAGTTTTAACGGGTAAAGTAAACGCGTCTCGCGTCGTTCTTAATATTTATATTAAATACTATATTACTAAAGCGTATTTACTAAACATACAGGGTGACTTCAAATTGGTAATACGAAATCAATGTATTACACACATCTTCCCTTAACTAAGCCCCTCAATCAAGTCTCATTCTTTTAAAATAATCAAAAGTATTTTTATTTTAAGTATTTAATTTATCAAATTTTTTAGGCTTCACATGGTTATCGTAACAAAATGATTGATAAGTAACACTTTCCTCTTTGGTTATCATATCAATCACCTGCCAAAGTATTTATGAAGTAAACGTGTTTTGATTAGTAATTTGTCACTTGTCGAAGAAAATAAGAGTGACCGGTATGACAGTTAGGTTTTTAATGTGGGGAAACCACACTTCGGGACTTTAATTATTTGTTTTATTAGAAAATTTGCGATAATTAAACACACCTAATTTTAACAACGGGGTTAATGTAGTATATACCTAGACTATTTGGCATTAACTGAGTCAAGAACAAGTGTTTTGTATTAAATTACCAATTTGAATTAAGTCACCCTGTATACACATAGGTACTAAAAATGTATAGAGTTATTAAATTTTGCGCAAACCTAAAACAAGAAATATAGAGGTTACGTCATATTTTATTTCCACAAGCTGTTTAAACCCAAAATCAAGCCTAAACTTCCACAATAACTATAATATCCTGCAAACTGCTTCCTTAACGGGCTAATTAGCTTTAACTGCCGTTTAAAACTCGCCTAAACGACGGTTAAGGTTATTTTATTCCTTAGTCTTAATTGTGGCAAGTTAAGGTAGCTTTAACAAGACTTTACAGTATTGTACCGGGAAAACCATTACTAGGGTTATCCTTACCCAAATACTTATTAAGAAACTTGCAATGATTTAAAGTTATTATTTACTGGATAACTACTGTTTTTAAAAGGAAACGTGACGAAGTCACGTAGCCGTTTCTCCATACAAACGCAGTCCCCAATTTCCTCTCTGAATATTAACATCATAGAAAATATTTTTACGCAATGGTAAAAATAAAAAATGAATAAATGCAATTTATTTTATTATTTATTTTTATTTATGTATTTATTCGTTAGCCTGTTGTGTCCCACTGCTGGGCAAAGGCCTCCCTCTCTTTCTTCCACGCGTCTCGTTCTATGGCAATATTAGGCCAATCTTTCCGAAAGACGTCAAGATCGTGCCGCCATCTCCTTCTAGGTCTGCCGTGACGCCGCACTATGTTTGGTGTGCACTCGGTAGTTTTCTTGGCCCACAAGTCGTTTGGCATACGGCAGATGTGTCCGGCCCAGTCCCATTTAAGCTTGGCGGCTGTCAAGGCTACGTCGGCTACTTTGGTTTTGGAGCGCAAGATGGAATTTCTGATTCTGTCAGTCAATTTGACACCAAGAATACTGCGCTCCATCGCTCTCTGGCAAACCTTGAGCTTATGAGAGTTATGAGCATTAGTCAAAGACCAAGTCTGAGCGCCTTGTGCAATAAAGTTTAAAATAAATAAATAAATACGAGTACATACTTTTATACATAGTAAACACCCGTAGCTCAGGAACAAATATCCGTGTTCATCACAAAAATAAATGCCCTTATCGGGATTCGAACCCGGGACCATCTGCTTCATAGGCAGGGTCACTGTCAACTACCCACTAAGCCAGACAGGTCGTCAAATGATTATTTAATTTAACGTTTTTAATGTTGAGAGCTCTTGGACTATAGGCTGGTTTTCAGTAACACATTAAACTAATAAATCACGTACAAAATAATCATTCAATATCATTGTCAGTGTATCGGATACCAATGAGCGTTGATGGGATTTGCACAGGGACGGATGCTTTAAATTACATTTGAATTGTGTGTGATACGGGCATTTGTGGATTTGGGAGGTTTTGATTAGTTGTGCTAGCTAATACGAGTTTGTAACGGGACTATCACGAATAAACTAATTTATTCATAAAAACATGTCAATTATATGTATTTGTATATATCCTTGTTTATATGTATGTATATATGTATGTATATATATATATATATATATATGTATGTATTTAGTGTACTCGTAGTCATAAGGTATAACACAATTATATATAGTAGGTATTTATTTAGAATGTTGATATTTTACTTCGCTCAAAAGTTACGTTTCTTTTCTGTTTATTTCTCACTGCACCCACATGGACTCTTTTCTGTTTCGCCCTATGGTTGACTGGTAGAGAATGCCTATAACGGCATTAAGTCCGCCTGTTGTACTTTTTGTATGTGCAATAAAGTTTAAAAATAAATAAATAAATAAAATAAATACAGTACAAAATAATAACAAAATTATAGCTTATGACTAGTTATGACTATATAGCTTAAGCCTAGTCAAAAAGTCCCCCTCGAGTCCTCCCCGGCGCAAAGGTACCCATCGCACTAGCTGCATTACCGATGAGAATGGCGATGGACAACCTTTGCACCAGGTACGAACCCGCGCGGGCGTCAGACCCTCTCCCTCATTCTACGTCCCACTTCCCTAATAAAGGCAATAGCCTCCGACCCCCAGCACCCAGCAGTCTTAAATGCAAGGGGTACAAAATAATAACTACCACCTAGGGCCGCATATTTATCCCGCTTTTGGCCCGCGGCAAAATCCGCAGCGGCACCAGCTGTCCGCACAGTTCGGCCGAGGCGCGAGGCGGCGAAAGTGCTGACGCACGTAGCATCACGAATATGTATCTATTTATTATGATATAAGATAAGGTGGGGTAAAAGGAATATAGTTTATTAGAGGTTTGCTCGGGGCAAGAAAAACAGCATGAGGATTCCATACAAGTGTTTTTCTTACCCCAACTTAACTACCTTAGCCGGCAAATTAGCAATCACCGTCGCTTCTGGACACCTTGAACACCAGAGGAGTTGCCAGTGCGTTTCCGGCTTTTAAAATGGGAGTACGCTCTTTTCTTGAAGGTCGTATCGTCTCGGAAATACCGCAAGCGAGTTCATTCCACATTCCTGTGCGAGGCGGGAAGTTTCTGGAGAAACAGTTGAGGACTGCAACTATCACAGTGGTTTTATTAGGGTTCCGTACCTCAAAAGGAAAAAACGGAACCCTTATAGGATCACTCGTGCGTCTGTCTGTCTGTCCGTCTATCACAGCCCATTTTCTCCAAAAGTACTGGACCAATTAAGTTGAAATTTGGTACACATATGTAAATTCGTGACCCAAAGACGAATATCTTACGTAAACAAATGAATTTTAAACGTGGAGTTCAAAATAGTTCTATACCTATAGATGACAAGAAAACCTATTAGAAATATGCAGTCAAGCGTGAGTCGGACTAATTACTTAGTTTTTGATCCCATCCCTTTTTAAAGGCAATTCACTCGCGTTTCACATATAAAAAATACATTGTTAAAAATTGGTTAATGTACGGAACCCTTAGAACGCGAGTCCGACTCGCACTTGGCCGGTTTTTTTACAGATGTATGAAATATAAAAGTCTGCAACGATTTTGATAGCATACGTAGTGCAAGTGTTATTTTCAACGGCAATCTTCTATGAAATTGTGACGTATAAATAACACTTGCACTGCGTATGCTATCAAAGTCGTTGCAGACTTTTCTTGGTCTGACTCTATATCTATAAATAGATTGCTCCATGAAGTAAACAATACAACCTAATTTGCACTTATTCACTAACGAGATTACCCGCCGTCGCTCGCTCCTCGGTGACCCAACTACAATAAGTTGATTAACTAAACTCACTGATAATGTTGCTACGTGCTTGTGTTGCGAGCACGTAGGCGATTGGTACAAGGGATAGGAGAGAGCGGTAGCGGAAGCGGGAGCGGGAGCGATCGATAGCTATAATGTATTCACTAACGAGACCCGCCGTCGCCCGCGCTCGGTGACCCAACTACAATAAGTTGATTAACTAAACTCACTGATAATGTTGCTACGTGCTTGTGTTGCGAGCACGTAGGCGATTGGTACAAGGGATAGAAGAGAGCGGTAGCGGGAGCGATCGACAGCTAGCACTAAAAATACATGCGCATATATTTACCCTAGGTAGGTAAGTATGGGTCATCCGCATTCGAGGAAAGCCAGTGCTGTCAAACTGGTTTAACTTGACAGACATTCAGACGTACTCTATGAGAGTAACCACTGATGAAACTCGTACAATATGTCAGAATTTCTGAGTGAAAACTGCCAGTGTGAGACGAGATTCTCGCCGCGAGAACTTACTTATATTTGAGATTCTCACAACAATGAACCATTTCACTTGGTCTAATCTAATATAACTCCAGTCCACTCGTAGCGTTGAATTACTTTCCAAACCTATCTTTTAATGTGATTTTTATCGTCCAAATACAGACACAACAGTTTCTTGTCGCGCGCGAGCGGAGCTTAAAACAGCCTGGCAAACGAATTAGATAAGGATGTAAGACCCCTGTTGTTAAACATTATTTAACGCTTAAATATTTTGGCATAGCATTGTTTAAGAATATTTGCTCGCTTACGGCGCAGCTGTCCGGCATTTATATAGCGCTCATACAATCCTCTCGCTTTAAGCTTATGACTTGTAACGCATTAATGTTGGATATTGTATTTCGATCAGTGCGATATTTACGCGATCATCTCGCAGCGATACAGGATTTATGATCATCATTAACAGCAGTTTACAGTTTCATTGCGATTTGGTTATTATTTGTAACTTTATAGTATATTATGTAAGTACATACCTACCTAACCTAGTATACTGAGCTGTATTCAAATTTTACGGCTTCAGTTTTGATATTGTTATTATTCTACCGAGGTTAAGTTCTCGAGTGGCGACCACGTATCGGAAGGCGCAGCGTGGGTAGACCTCCCACAACGTGGACTGACGACCCTGATAAAGGTCGCGGGAGTCCGCTGGATGCGGGTGGCGTAAGACCGGTCACTGTGACACTCTTTGGGGGAGACCTATGTCCAGCAGTGGACGTTCTCTGGCTGATATGATGATGATGATTATTATTATTCTACCATGATAATTATGTTAGAAACATGGGCGCTAAAACAGTATCGCAAGGAAGGTATTATGTACATTCGTTGACTTACCTGGTCATCATATCGCCCTCCGGCCTGTTGATGGCGGCGCCCTTAGACGCCGAGAACACGTATATCCTGACATCGTCCTTGTACCATTTCACGCTATGCATCTCTCCGCAGGAGGCGCTGTCGATCCGGCATTTTATACGTGCGGTCTCGCCTACTAGCGCTGCTGTTGTTTCTGTAAACAATAGGAAAAATAAATTGATTTGTGTGCCACCTTAAAAAAATTATTAATAAGTGGGGCATCGAGAATAAGCTATGTTGTTTATCAATCTTCACATGACTTCTTATATGGAGAAGGTTACGTCGATGACGGTTCCTGGATCTAGTCTACTGGTTTGCTCAGCTTGAAGAAAAAAATATGTGCTTGTGTTCGATATCCTTTTTCATTGAATGCCCTCATCATCCACGATTGAAGAATCTAATGTGTTCTCTCTAACATAATACGCCCAAGATTCCCAATCCCATACATAACTAAAGGAAAGGGATCCAGCCCTCTAGTGCCCGATATCGGATTAAAATCGGGGTATTCAGCATTCGTGGATTACGCCATAACCTATACCTAAGTCACGGCGGCACTAATTCATCGAGTTTATAATGTACAATATTTGAAAGTTAATGTGTGTTCCACACGGAAGTGTACTTAAAAATAATAAAGTAATTTTTTATTTCGTTTTCTTGTGGTACCATCGTATTCGCTGCCAGTGATCCGTTAAAAAGCGAGTTATAGTAATCGGGAGGTAATGCAATGATAATATTATTTCTTACAATATTCCTTCCTGAAATGCAAAAGTCTGGGTAAACTTCATAATATTAATATAATTATGTAAAATACACGGTGAATTAAAAAATAAAAACGAAACAGGAATTTTATTAAACTGCTCACGTACTTACAACACTACACCTACAATTTCATAGAAGTCGTGTGAAAAAAAGTTTAGTTTAGTTGAATTTTAGTAAAAGTTTTTAATTTTAATCCTGGTCACGGCACCAAATTGTAAACTTGCTTTACTAATATGAACCTTTTGTTTTGCATTTTAAGATACATTTTGAAATGAATTTGAAATGGTGTAATGGAATTCTTACTGAGCAATCGTATTAAAAAGTTTTCTTGGGAATGTTCGTTAAAGTATTTTATTACAGAGCCTTCTACTGCAATAAGTGATACGATTCTGTGTCACGAGCAATATGAACTGGATAATATAAAAACGAAATTACTGCAGTAAAAACCCAACTCATGCATTTGAGAGTGCTCATTTAAGCTAAGGCAAGGCTTAAATTTAAACGTTAAAAAAAAAACCTTTTACTAGTTTTCATAAAAAGGTTACATCCTATAGGTAAGTATAGATGAGATTAAAAATAACGATATACAGGGTGAAATTTAAATCACTGGCCATATTCATTCCAGGCACTAGGTTACACTTAAGGAATCTATTTAGCGAAAAAAAAGAGTAAATTTTTTTTTAATTTTCATTTTTCAATTTTTAAATACTTTCCACGAGTCGTGGTCACCCTATTACCACAAATGTAAACAAACCTAATAGTAGGTTTTAACAACAACATCAGCAAAACCCTTATCTGACCTTCACTAAACCTTATAATCGTTGCAATAGGGTCCACCTAGTTAGTGTTGGCGATGGTAGGCAGGTTTATCAATTTCGAGGGTAGTCTAAACCATTCCGCGCTAGCGGTAAACATAACGGTTAGCATAAATGATTAGTCACTCGTCACTCGCCAACCTTAAAATAATAATCGCGCGCGTACTAAGGTTTAAAAAAATGTTTTCGAACCGGGAATATTAGGAAATGGTACGGTGTTATTTATTAAGTGGTGAGTGTTTACGTGGTGCACAAAGATTATACGAAATGGAATCAGTTCCACGCCTTCGCAGACAAGGATTGAATCCAAGAGTACCATCTCGTGGGACTTTCGTTAATTGCGTCGACTTTTAATCAAATGTAAGTACATAAGATGATTCAATTTTTTAAATACGCCTGAATGCAAAGATTTTTGACCTAGTTTTTACTAATTGTTTTTAAGCCACGGACGTTTTGTTAATAATCATTAGTCAGAAATAATATTTTAGATTAAAAATGGGTTGCCTTTGCATTTTGATGGCTCTAAGCCCGTTAAAGTATGAAGGAAAAATTAGCAACTTATGTAGGTAAGCGTCTTATCTCGCTGCAATAGGGTTCATAATTGGTGACGCGATTGCAAACAGCGGGAGGGGCGGGGTGTCAATGACCTTAACTGATAAGAGAGAAGCGGGTGTAGTGGGTAGTTGTCGGTTCACCATAACGTACGAGGTTTTTAGGACAACTTGATGATGAGTTATTTCGAAAAAAATGTACTGAGCGGTATTAAAAGAAAAAACACGTGTTTAATATTTTTTCGAGTTCTTTCGGGTGTTTCAATTTGGCCAGTGAATTAAATTTCACCCTGTATAGATAAAGGTGCAAAGCGAAAATTTGTGTTTAGCCAGGCGTGGCTCACTCCGTGATTTCCTCGCTTTGCAACAGGTAGCTACAAGTACATCCGTTCCACACCAATTTTGGTGGCTAGCCATTAGCCGCGCGTGACGCTGCCGCCACCTAGCGGCCATACCTGTCCTGATCGTAACAGACGCGTTTTGTTAGAGAGTGAGTCTTCTGTACATAGTACTATTATTTATTCTGTGGTATAGCATATATTATGTATGTAATATTTAGGCCAACACCATCCATTTCATCTGTCAAACTAGGGAAGGGAACAGGATTTTATTTAAACAACCAATATTCAATAACTCTTCGATATTAGATAGGCGCAAGCAATAAAATATTATGTAAAAAATTATTTTAAAACATTTGTGTAACAATTTCATCTTAAATGCACAAATGTTACAAAAACTGCAAATTTTACCGGAATTACACTAAGCGTTTATTTACAAGTGAGATAATAAGCGCTCCCGGCGATTACAGTCGCATTTACCCTCTTTCCTGCTTGGAACACAAAAGAAATAATTTCGAATGAGAACAAATAGAGGACCTTACTCCATTGTAATAAGATTCAAAACTTTCTGCAAATGGTTTTCTGGTTTTTGCTTGGTTCAACTGACTTAAACTTAAAAATATGTTAAGCTTTATCAAAGTAAGTAATAATGATCCAAATGGGGTGTTTCTTCAAGTTTTTAAGAATATTGCAATATTCATTTATTGACGACCGGTCTGGTCTAGTGGATAGTGACCCTGCCTGCTTAGCCGATGGTCCTGGGTTCGAATCCCAATAAGGGCATTTATTTGTGTGATGAACACTAATATTTGTTCCTGAGTCATGGTTGTTTTCTATGTATATAAGTATGTATTTATCTATACAAGTATGTATATCGTCGCCTAGTACCCATAGTACAAGCTTTGCTTAGTTTGGGGCTAGGTTTGATCTGTGTAAGATGTCCCCTAATATTTATTTATTTTTTTATTTTTTATTTATTTTCTATTCTGGTACTGTTTTGGGCTATGACTCTGCACGATAATGGGAGAAACGAAATTTACATTTGGCATCAAAATGATACCTAAATAATGTTTATCATTTATTTATTTGTCATGTACATAATAGGTGTTACATTAATTATATAAAGTCATATCATGACATTCATGACACCCTGTAAGGGCACACAATAGTATTATTATTATATTCTAGGCTAGTCCATAAGGTAACATATTAACATTTACTTATTAGTAGTAATAATTTAAATGAAAATAAATGACGACAACAAATAAATGTCATTTTGTCGTGAGCGAAAGAAGAGTTCGACTGATAACTAAATGACATCGTTTAGATATAATTTTGATGTCAAACGATTGGCATCTTGGCTAGACCCCAGATCATCGATTAAACGTTTTTTGAGCTGTTTATAACTAAACCCTTTCACAGCCAAATAATAAGTAAGATTGTGCACTATAACGAAATCTGCAGCAATGATGTAGTAGGTATATTTAATTTTTTAGGGTTATATATCCAAAGGGTAAAAAAGGGACCCTATTACTAAGACTCCGCTGTCCGTCTGTCTGTCACCAGGCTGTATCTCATGAACCGTGATAACTAGACAGTTGAAAATTTCACAGATGATTTATTTCTGGTGCCGCTATAATAACAATTACTAAAACAAAATAAAATAAATATTGAAGTTGGGCTCCCATACAACGAAACGTGATTTTTTTACCGTTTTTTGCGTTATGGTACGGAACCCTTCGCGCGCAAGTCCGAATCGCACTTGGCCAGTTTTTTAATTGTCGATAGGGTCAAACACATTTTAGAAAAAGTAACTTTTGTGGACAATACAGTAAAAGTTCATGAATCTGGTACATTATACATTATATCCCGTTTTTATTATTTGAGCCTCAAGTACTCAAAACATTGTATGCCGCCTGTAACGGGCAGCGGTTAGCTTTAGATTTCCTTTCGATGTCTACAGGAAAGACGCGAAAAGTTTAGCATATTATAAAATGTGTAAGTACAGAGAGTTAGACCAAGAAAAGTCTGCAACGATTTTGATAGCCCACGCAGTGCAAGTGTAATTTTAAACGTCAAACTTCTATGAAATTATGATGTATATAACACTTGCACTGTGTGGGCTATCAAAATCGCTGCAGACTTTTCTTGGTCTAACTCTACCTAAGTATGACCCACATTTAAAATGGCCTAAAATTATTATTTCGTAAAGGGATCAATAACGAATCTAGCTTACACATAGTCACTGTTATTCCTAATTAATTATTTCTCCAACACATAATTTGATAAACCCACATTAATTAAGAATTTTCTTAATCAACCTCTGAAATTTGAAGGCTGTAATTAATCAAGCCTCGGTCGGCGCGAGCCATTTGACGATAACAAAGAAAGTGCTTGATTGAAGACAGTTTCCATTTAAGTTATATAAACAAGTAAACTTGATAATTAAATAAATATTATGACACAATCTTACGCAAATCAGCCTAGTCCCACGACAGTAAGCTAAAGTAGGCTTGTGTTATAATAAATTATTTTGAGATTGCTAAATTTAGATATGGCCCCTTTTAATTTTTTTTTAATATTTAAGCTCTAGCTAAAACATGACTTTGTTGCTATAACTGGGTGTTATATCACTGATATTAGCGCCGAATATAAAAAATTAACCGATTTTGCTGAAGAAAAAGTGTAAAAATTCTAAAAATATCTAATACCCTATTCTACCTAAGAACCTGTAAATTGCCATTGTTTATTCTTCAAAACGTTCTTCGATAAATACGAGTAATTAAACTTCTGAAAAAGTCAACCTTGATAAAAATAAAAATGTTTTTATAAAATATTAAAAAAACCTAAACCAGAAGCCAACTAAATTAGGCCTTATTAAATGTGTCCTAAAATACTAAATATTAGACTGCCTCCTTGAAAACAGGCAGGCCAAGAACGTAATGCTATACAACTTTCCCAGACACTTTTGTAATTAAACTACCTAAGTGAAATCTGTCAAATTAAAGGAACTAGAATAATCAGGACCGTTTTCTTCGTGACGTTGACGGGCTATCCAATTAGAATGGAATGAGACAAACAGACAGAAAAGAATTAAAGTCCAAATGAGATGAGATTTCTGTGCAGCCTCTGAACAGGCGTTAATAAAATAGGTACTAAGAAACTTTCTGGTCAGTCTTGCAGTTAACTGTTCAAATTATTAGTCACAAAATAACTGACAGCGGGATCTTGATATTATTTAGTATGTATTCACTGAAAACGCAAAAACAGCAGCGTTTGCCTTTGAAGCGAAAAACTAGTTCTACAAATCGTACCTAACGAATGTAGACAAAAACTAACGGTGCACTTGACAAAGATCTAAAGGCACAAAATAGTAGGAAAGTACCTACGTGCAGAATTCTTACTATGACACCTACATAAATATGAATATATTGACACCTAACAACTTGTGCTTCAATGTACCTAATACAAGATTGCCTGTCAAATATAAACAGAATGTAAAATAAATATTGTGTATATTTTCATATAACAGGGTTAAAATAGGTATAATATCAGACATGAAATAAGGGACAGCGAGTAAAATGAAAAATTATGTAAAAAGTCACGAGAGAGACAAATAGTGTTTATACTCTGTTTCTATATGGTTTGTGTTCTCTTTACAACCTCAACTGAAAAGCAACAACTTTACTTATTAGGGAGGAAACTTCTAGAACAGCGGCCATCTTTACTTCTGTTTTTGCATCTCCATACTACGACTTGCAATATTTCTGTGAGGCGTATTCGATTTTCTGTCATTGGATCTTGTTCCGATATGATACTAATCTGTCAGTGCCTGTGTGTTAAACTAGTTATTTTTGAATAAATAAATTAGTAAGCATCAAATGCAAAATTAGGCTTGGAAGATTATACCATTTAACGTGTTTTAAAGGCGGTTAGCCAAAATGTCAAGTTGGCGGATAGTAATTTGATTTAAAGCTGTTTATAAAAAATGATGGGTAAGTATCTGCATACTAAATCAAAGCATACATGAGGTTATTGAGGATGAGTAATTATTTATTTAATAACATTTTTACAACGTAATAAATCATTGATGAGATACATAATATTTTGGTCTAATTTTTCTATTGTAAAGTTGAGATTACTTGAAAATATCCGTTATAAATGTCAATGGCAAATGTCAAAATGTAAAACAACTAATGTAAAGGAAGCATTTATGCGGCAGAAGGAGATGGATTTATGGATGTAATGTTTGCGTCATGTTTTGTCTGTCAACGCTCAACGGTGACGCCCTCAATAAAAAAAAAATTAGGTCTGTAGCTGATTTAAGTACTAGGTATTGTTTTCATACATTCTTGACACGGCTCGCAGTGAGCGAGCGAGTGATCCTATCATAACAAAATAATTTTCAAAATCTGAATACAGCTCATGGTCCTTCGATCCGGATATACTTAGCAGGGGTCGCCAAAACGATTACTCAAAGTACCAGTAAGGGCCCAAAACTCATTTATTCCCACCCTTAAAACCGTATTACTTCCTCTCCAACCGCCAATTCGATCCTCATCAGCTTGCATATCATAAAACGATTTTGCCCGAATATTGTGCGGTATAACGACCTCTTACACTTACGCTATTTAAAATTTTGGACCTCGTTTGTTTACAAACGAGACAGCATGAATGTACAGAACTGCATGAATAATCGTAGTGTAAGTTTAGCTTTATTTGTACATAGTTAATTTAGCTAGTTAGTAAATTTATTTATAAGGAAGATACAAACTTTAAAAATAAAATAAACTAACGTATCTATAAAATAAAACTAAATTAAAATTAAAAACTAATACTAAATAAAATAAAATAAAATTAAATTAAAATACGTCTAAGAAATTGGGCCCCTTTGGCATGGTGCCGAGGACGCTGGCAGCATTTCCCCGCTGTATTGCTAGTTAGTAAGTTGTAGAAATTTTAATAACAAAACTTCCGTGAGACACAGACAGACAGACTTAAAATACGTGAGTGACCCGTTGTTAATAAGTTGTAGCAATATTTGTACGCCAGTCATGGCAAAACAAGAATCGTCCTGGAATGAAATATTGAACACCTATGTATACACGCTTGTTTAATGCAAATAAACGATCATTCATTCAATCATTCAGCCTAAATTTAGATGGAGTTTGGGAGACTTACATAGGTGGCAGACTGTAATTATTTTACAGCACCTATATCCGGTGCTCCATTACGACACCATTTGCTATAATAGTCATATTACGCAACTACGTCGAAAATTTAAAGGACCATAAACGTACTGTAAAACGTTGTACAATACACGAGCGAATAGGTAATTCGCCACTCGTTGCGAATTTACTATTTTTCGCACTTAAATCGTAAATAACTATTATACGACAGTCTTAAAAGAAACTGTCAAGAAACAATTAACTATAGTATAATAGTGGCTAATATTTCTAACTACCTACAAAAAATACCTTCCTTCTCATTTATATAAGTAGTAACTATTAAGTAAAATACCAATTCACCAAATAAAATTAACTTTCAGCTTGATATACATCTTAACCATTCATAAACTAAAAGTGCGGTGCAATAACACTTGTCAATATTATTTAGGGCAGTTTAATAAATAAGTTTATTACTCACATAGAAAAGGTCGTCTACAAAAGGTTTAGTATTAGGGTCATAAAGTAAACTTTTATCAGATTAGGCTTAGTTGGGAATATACCTAACAGGCTTTTTCGTGCTTATATCGAATAAATAAACGTACAACTCAACGGATCCCCGTGAAATTTCGATAGTTAAATATAATATAATAATATAATATTTCGCGCCAAATGTTAAACACAAGCAATATCAATTATGTAACGCCCCAGGTATCGCTGGTGCGACATGGTGGAGGCGGATTTGCGCGAACTTAGAGTCAAAAATTGGCAAGAGGTTGCACAGGATCGAGAAAAGTGGCGCTGTCTTGTATCGGAGGCCAAGTCCCATTTTGGGTCGCCGAGCCAACTGAGTAAGTAAGTATCAATTAAGTATCAAATTTAATTAAGTTTTGAAAGATCAAATCGGCTTCCGAAGTTACGGATCGTAATTTTGTTAAACGTCCTTTTGCAATTAGGACCACATTTATAACTTTTTTTCAACAGAGGGTTTAGGGGTCCGATATTTTATTAAAATCGTTAGAGAAGGTAACTGGACTTTTGAAATCAGGTCAGGTTGGGGGTAAAGTGTTGAATGTTGTTTATAAAGAAATTATCAATGCTAAGATAACCTAGCCATGTCACAATCTACAATAATATTAAGTGAAATAACGTCTCCGTCCCCTAAATATCTCTTTACGCCTGTCATTTTGGTATTGTCAAGTGCTTCGCTTGTCAGCTTATCGACTGTCAAAAGTCGATAAGTATATTATTGGTCCCGTTATGGCTCTTAGATACAAATAGGTCAAGCATTAATAGGTCAAATTGACGCTTAACATTTCTGGTTTCGAAATAAAAACATATGTACATGCTAACCTCCTCCGTAGTCCGGTAATATGACTGCCTACGATATTGGTCCCGTGTCCAAATGGTAAGGGCATTCATTTGAGTGTTCATCACAAATATTAAATTAATCTGAATTATGGATGAAAATCGTTTGAAATCACATTAGAGTCGGACCAAGAAAAGTCTGCAGAGATTTTGATAGCCCACGCAGTGCAAGTGTTATTTTAAACGTCAAACTTCTATGATTATGACATACTTTAAGACTTGCACTGCGTGTGCTGTCAAAACCGCTGCAGACTTTTCTTGGTCTAACTCTACCTATCGTTGAATTACAGAACACGTTTAATTCCGTAATAAGCTTAATCTCTTAAAGGTAGTCTGAATCTAAATTCAGAAGCTTTATAGTGATAAGACCGCCCGTTGTTATCTAAAAATAATACACAATAAATTAAATTCAGTAATAACCATACCTACTGTATTTCATTTTTTCTGTATTTTTAAGTGTACGATGTGCAATCAAGTAAAGAAGAGATGCTTTCCTGATTGCACTGTGCGAGTTTGAAATCAATATAATAAAAGTGCAATATAGATAACTACAGTCGTGTCAATGCACGAAAATCTATCTGGAAGACGTATCTGCTTTATATTTATTTACTAACCCCCTTATTCATTTTGATATTTGGCTGTTTCATACATTTGTTGCTGGTGCATTTTATGTATATGGGAGTGTAAATTTTTTTTTTACGATTTCGGTTTTGTCCCGTAGTAAAAGCCACCCTGTATGGGAAACCCGGAATTTCATAACAAAAGTTAAAAGTTAAAAAATCATAACTCGAAAACTACGAAAAATCGGCTAACATACATGGGGTATATTCTGATAGCTCACGTTGCGACGTGAGGAATCTAAATAAAATTTTTGGACGTCAAGGTTTGGACCAACCTATTACAACCTACGTAACTTGAAGTATTTTCGCCACCATCAGGATTTCAGGCAGGTATACAATTTAAGTGTAAAGAGAATAAATAATAAAGCGTTAACATACCCACGTACGTAAACACCCGTAACTCACAAACCTTCGTTAATCTCAGTTAATTAAAAAATTAGCTCCTAATTAAAAGGGATATATTAAAGGGAGCATTCGTTTGAATTAATTACGCATTAGGACTGTAATTATGATTATTTAGGGCCAGGGGATGTTATTAAAAAGTCCTTTTGAAATCCCTTGATATTTTACACATTGTAGGGTGTTATGTTTGTAAGGCCGAGCCAAGAGGTTTAGATATGAGACTGAGGGTAGTGACTTACAATCCTCAAATAATGAAATAAAGCGCTGGTGGCCTAGCGGTATAGCGTGCGACTTTCAATTCGAAGATCGCGGGTTCAAACCCCGGCTTGTACCAATGAGTTTTTCAGAATTTATGTACGAAATGTCATTTGATATTTACCATATGCTTTTCAGTGGTACGGGCATGTGATGCGGAGGGATGAAAGTCATGTGACGAAAAAAGTATTACGAATAAATGTGGAGGGAGGTACGAGGAAAGGAAAACCGAGGAAAAGGTGGATGGACTGTGTGAGAGATGATATGAAACGAACGCATGTGAATGATGAGATGACGGGCGACAGAGGTATAGAAGAACAACGACCCCAAGTGAATGGGACATGGGCAAGCGAATGATGATGATTTACCAGTTGCTTTTCGGTGAAGGAAAAAATCGTGAGGAAACCGGACTAACCCCTATAAGACGTATTTCCTCCTGGATCGGAATGTCAGATGGCAGTCGCTTTCGTTAAAACTAGTTCCTACATTATATCATGGAATTCATTGTCAAGAGGACCCCAGAGTCCCATGAACCGTGGCAAAATGCCGGGATAACGCGAGAAAGAAGAAGATACCTACAGACAAGAGGAGAATGTTGTTAAAAGACATAACATTCGACACTTTAAATAGATCCCAACGAACTAACAATCACAAACTAACATTAGTTTCGACAGCCGGATGTGCTCGTAAATAACCAGTTTTTAACCTTTTAAAACTATGGCAATAAAAAAGAAATATTCCGGGAACTTGCGCGATAAATGTGCAGTTCTGTAATTGGCCTACAATTTATGTGGCGGAGGTGCAGGTGTGTTTACATTAGGCCAGTAACTTGGGTTAGTATTAGTACTGGCATGACAAGTGACCGAGAAACTGTGTGACTTAATAAATTGGGTGGTTATTTAGAAGGTATCGAACATCACTTCTCCTGTCATTTGAAACTTAATAGCCTTTTACAGAAAGTTCTTTCTTTAAAAATAAATACACACTAAATTTTCAATTGTAAAATTGTATTCCACCTCACAACGACCGGCGACCAATATAAAGTTAAACGTAGGCCCCAACCAAGTATTGACTTTTAGTCAATTTGACGGATTAAAGTTTAAACTAGCAAATTTTGATACCCAATTGTTAGGAGAATAATCAGTCACTGGCAAGAAAACTGGCGCCAGTAGCTCTCCCGTTCAAACACGTTTAGTCCTAAGGCAAGCTCAAAAAGTTCCCGTTTTTATGTCTCAGTCAAAAGTTCGGGATCGACTCCTCGCTACCCGCCGGCTTTACGATGTTTGGGAGATACGGAGGATGGGACGGACCGACGAACACCGCAGATAGGGCCGGTTATACATATTCTGTTACTATATGCAAGTTTGGGCCTTTTGGCGAGTAACGATACTGGGAAATGGGTAAAGGGGTAGTTGCACACGATGAAGCGTGGTTTAGCCTTCTTCACACTAGGCGAGAACTGAGACACCAGCGCGCCGCTCTCCCACCTTCGTCACCGGGCACGGCGTTCTCCTGCCAGCATGCGGTCGCGGCTGCCGCTCTCGCATTGGACTTACTAGTCATTTGCGGAAGTGCCGCACTCTTATGGACGCTGTTTAAACCATCATCTTATTGATGTTACAGGCCAATGATGTGGAAATCAATAAATAAATATTATAGGAAGATTTTATACCGATCGACCAAGTTCCACAGTATGCTCAATAAGGCTTGTGTAGAGGGTACTAGACGACGGTGTATAAACTCACAGAGCCTACAGAGTCTGTGTCGGTCCGCCAATATGTGATCCAGTTGTAGCTCCTCGTTATTAAGTCAATTTGACTTACAATACATGAGCGACCCATTTTAATATATTACATATTTAATTACATTGCCGTATTATTTCTAGCTGTCATAATATGAAAACAATTTAATGAAAAACCCGAAATGAATCGTGCTAATTACGCATTCTGGGAATCGTTATCAGTCATTTCAGGGCTTTTCATTATTAAAATAATTATTAAATTCATCACATTGACATGTTAGCGATGCCGATGATAATTAATTAGTATAAGTACAGTCATTTACAGTAGTAACATTTTTGAAATGATTCAAAAGTAAGATCGGTGATGATTATGGGTTTGATGGTGAGATTATGATGTTAAGCGCTGGTGGCCTTAGCGGTAAGAGCGTGCGACTTTCAATCCGGAGGTCGCAGGTTCAAACCCCGGCTCATACCTTTTTTTTTTCGGAATTTATGTACGAAATATCATTTGATATTTGCCAGTCACTTTTCGGTGAAGGAAAACATCGTGAGGAAATCGGACTAATCCCAATAAGGCCTAGTTTCCCCTCCGGGTTGGAAGGTCAGATGGCAGTCGCTTTCGTAAAAACTAATGCATACGTCAAATCGTGATATTAGTTGTCAAGCGGACCCCAGGCTCCCATGAGCCGTGACAAAATGCCGGGATAACGCCAGGAAGAAGAGGTGAGATTATAATGTTACTAATAATAAAGGTTTTTCATATAAACCTTGAGCTAAAATTCGATTTTGTGATCATCCGTCAGAGCTTTTCGCGCCTTAAAAATGATTTTACCGCTCGATCGTAAAAAATCACCATTTCTGTTTTTTTTTTTGTTTTAATAAATAGATAGACCGATTTATGGAAACATGTAAAAAAAGGGATGTCTTTATGTGGATTTTTCCGTCGAGTTACGAAAATACCACACCTACTTTTTCGTAACTCAGTAAAATATATAATAGGACATGCAATAAGTTGCACTTATATTGTAACTTATAGGTATATCCACCAAATTTTATTAAATGCTGACCAAATAAATAAAAAATACTACTAAAAAATCGGCCCTTAAAAATAACAACTGCCATTCTATTCTTTTATATATGATAATATATTATTATGATATGATATTTATTGGTCAATATTCACATTTACAATTATCTTTCATATAACATTACAAAACATACCGTAAACTCGAGTTACTTTGACCCAAAGGAGGGTAACTTTGACCCACACGAATACCATCATATTATTTAATGGTGTCTAATAAAATACATTAAAACGTCAAATGTTAGCTAAAACCAACCTCATGTCATATTTCCATAATTACAGTGCATTAATATGACCTGTACGGATATGATGGTCTTATTTGTCTACGTGACAGCGTGATAAAACGGTGTCCGTCTCTTTCTATCCCGCAGCGTTAAAAAGTTGTTACGGGTTGGCAAGGGGAACAGAGAAATAAGGTCACAAATAATAACTAACTATCTTTATTACAAAAACTAATCCTACTTAATAAACTATTAACTAATCTAAGTTTGGACGCCAGGTGAGTTTCCGTCTGGTGACCGACGAGGTACTCAGCCGAACCGCTGCCGTTGTAAAAGCTAGCTCAGTCCGTTTTACTTTTCATATTTAGCCGTACACCAAAAGGGCATGACGATAAGCTAAAACAAGACATAAATCTACTTTATTTCCCGCTACTAGATAAACTAAGTAACGTCAACGACTAATTATACAAAGCTAGGATTTCCTTAATACTAAAACTTACCCCTTTGGTGTAGATGATTTAACACTCACAAAACAACAAAATTAATGTCACCTCCACTGGTAGGATTGTCCAGATTTAAATTCCAAATTATTTCCATAAATTCCTCTATACAATCTTAAATCACAGCACCAGTGGAGAATACATGTCTACATGATTTGCTATTCCAAGTTCAAGTGTTTGTTACAATTTTTCTCGACATGACCGCAAATATAATCATAATTTATTCAAATACACAAATTTAAACATACAAAAAGTTAACCCGTTTCGGGGATCGATCCTCGGTCCTCCAACTTACAAGTCTAGCCCGCACGCCACTGGACCACCAAGACTCATGGCTAGCGGCCGTAAATTGGCAACCAGTTACAGCGCCTTTAAACCATTGCAGCTTATTCCAAAGACATAAGGTCTATTATCGAATGATGTCGATAATCCTAAGTTGACTTAGTGACATCATAATATGCCCCGTCCCTCATTAAAAAATAAATAAATAACATTTATTTATTTATTTTTTATAGTATGGTTTCATATCCTTAATATGCCAAACTCCAATGTTCTTTCCATGTGCATTGTTTAACCTAAATACAATGTCCGACAACTTTTCCACTACAACAGCCCTGTCAAATTTTGGAGCTAGCTTTGCCATAAATTTATTACCTGCATTTGACAAATATTTGGTTCTTCTCCAGACTATATCACCTACCTCAAATGTTGCCTGTTTTGTTTTTTGATTATATCGAAAACTACTCTTTACGTGTGCGTTTTTTATTTTATCTTGCACTTCTTTGAATATCACCCTTCTTTCTTCTAGACTGTTCAGATAAGGTCCGGTATTTACAGTGACACTATCTGTCGGAATAATTAATGGCTGAGCAGAAGGCAAGGGTATCAAATTCGAGACCGTAGTTTCCCTACCGAAAAACAAGTATGATGGGGTTCGCCCCGTAGTTTCATGAACTGCTGTTCTAATTGCATGGCCAATTTCATCTATACTACTATCCCATTCATTATGCTTCTTTGACGTTATATATGAAGAAATCATTGTCCCTATCACGCGATTCACCCTTTCGGTTGGGTTGCTCTGTGGATGGTAGTGCGGGGTGTAACTAATCTCTATACAATACTTTGAAGCTAAGTCTTTAAATAAATGTGACTCGAACTGTTTCCCATTATCACAAACAATTACTTTTGGTGCACCGAATAATAAAAATATTTTTTCTAGAGTCTCGCACATCTTATCCGCCTTACCCGTACGTAGGGGAAATAAAACTGTGAACTTACTGAATAAGCATGTTACCACTAATAACATGGTGTTACACTTCTTGCTTTTTGGAAAGGGACCCATAAAATCCATAGCTACTACTTGCCAAGGCCACTTTACTTCTCTGTGCTGTCCCATATGTCCTAAAGGTAATTCTTGGGAGACTTTACGACTGGCACAACATTCACACGCCTTCACATACAGTTTCACATCATTAAGCATGTCGTGCCAAAAAAACTTCTGCTTTATTCTGAAATATGTTTTCCTTATGCCTAAATGACCGGATGTGGGAACATCATGACACTCTTGAAGCACTTTCTCCCGCAACGGTTCAGGTACAAAGAGTTTCCACACGTCCTCTTCGTTAGGGAATTCTTTCATAGGGACTTTTTTGAAAAGTAGACCATCGCTAACCATCCATCCAGAATTGCTAACCTTATTGGTTACCTTTGCAACTTTATTCTTGTACCAAGTGTCTTTGTGGCTATCCAAGATTTCAATAACATCCATCTCACACTCTACCTCAGGCACACCTCGAGATAAAGCATCCGGGACAACGTGGCATTTCCCCGGTCTATGAATGATGTCGAAATCGAATTGCTGGAGTTTCATAGCCCAGCGCGCCAATCTTCCATGCGGGTCCTTCATCTTGTGAAGCCAAAGTAGTGCGCTATGATCCGTAACAACCGTAAAATGAGTCCCATCAACGTACGGCCTAAATTTTTCTATTGCAAACACGACACTCAACAGTTCCCTTTCTGAAGCTGAATATTTTACCTCTGTATCGGTTAGTTTCCGACTTAAATAAGCTACCGGCTGGTCCACTTCAGCCACTCTCTGACAAAGAACTGCTCCAATGCCTGAACTGGATGCGTCACACTGAATGATGAATGGCTTCGTGTAGTCGGGACACGTCATCACCGGCGTTGAAGTTAACAAGGTCTTTAGCCTTAACCAGGCTGTTTCAGCCTCCTCAGTCCAGACCAACTTCTTCTTCTTACCCTTGGTTAAATCGTGAAGAGGAGCCGCCACCATTGCAAAGTCCTTAACAAAGCGCCTGTACCAACTTGCGAGCCCTATAAACCTCTTTAATTCCGTAAACGTTTTGGGTCTAGCAAAGTTCAATATGGCCTCTACCTTTTCCGGATCTGTTCTAAGACCATCCTTGTCGACGATGTAACCAAGGAATCTTAGATTAGACCTAGCGAACTTACACTTATCCACATTAATTGTCAGGTTAGCCTTCTTCAAAACCGTCATAACTTTCCTTAACAGGCGTAAATGCTCTTCAAAGGTCGGTGAACAAATAACAATGTCATCGAGATATGCCCAGACTTTCCCTTCCTCAGCTTGAAACAGAATGTCCATAAGTCTTTGCTGAGTCTGAGACGCGTTCACTAACCCAAACGGCATGACCTTAAAATGAAACAGCCCTCTGCCTGGAACCGCAAATGCTGTTTTCTCTTTGCTACCTTCCTCCAGTTGAATTTGCCAAAAGGCAGATTTTAAATCGATGGTACTTAAGAATTTAGCATTACGTAAACTATCTAATATATTCGCTACTCTAGGCAAAGGGTACGTATCTCGTTTGGTAACCTTATTTAACTGTCTGCTATCCAAACATAATCTATTTTCGCCATTAGGCTTTTTAACGATTAGCACAGGCGAGCACCAAGAGCTGTAAGATGGTTCTACTACGTCTTTGGCCAACATGTCCTCTAATTCCTTTTCAATTGCTTGTTTTACAATAGGCGAGAAATTGTACTGTTTTTGATGAATAGGTTTACTTTCACCAGTGTCTATACTATGTTTTAAGAAGTTCGTTCTCCCTAACCCATTTCCGACTGTGCTCTTCATTTCTTCTATCAACTCTTCCAAACACCCCAGCTGACTCGAAGTGAGATTTTCTCTGGCTATGATCACCGGTGCGTGTGTTACAGTAATCGCAGCAATTTCCATATTACTATCTAAGCTTTTACCCCTAAACTTATACCCAATGCCGAATTCCTCAAAAAAATCTTGCCCTAAGACAAAATCTTGTTTTAAGGCTGGCATGATCATAACCCGAACTACCTTAAACTGATCGTCGAAGTTAATGGGCACATCAACAATTTCCGTAATCTGGTGTGCAACGCCATCAGCCACTGACATCTCAATGGGATCTCTCTTAACGGACTTTAACCCGAGTCTCGTAAGAGTCTTAGCAAATCGTGCATTAACAACCGTGCGACATGCTCCACCATCGAGCAATCCTACACACTCATAACCTAAAATACTTAGAACTACATATTTCCTATTATCATTGTTTTTCCTTACTACTAAAGGGCACAAATCACTATCATTATGGGCGAAAAACTTCTTTATTGTGTCCAACCATGTTTGCCACTCTCCACTTTCACGTCCTAGGGAGAAATTCAGTTGGCAGGACTCGAACTTCTCCCTTGGTCTTTTCCCTGACAACCACAATCCTTTGTCGTCATCCCAAACTTCCCACATCTGTAGCAAAATAGTCGCTGTTTTGGCATCGAACACTGCCTGAAGAAATGGCCCCCTTCCCGACAGTTCCAGCACCGCCTTGCTGTCGAAACCGGTTCCTGGCCCTGTGCCGTCTTGACTTCCGCAATCTCGCCTATCCGTTTAACAGTTCCCTCTGCAGTGTTCGCCACACCCTTATACGCCAGGTCCGGCTCCAAAACATTGACCTTCACTTTAGGTTGCTCAAAACTTTCGCAATTTATCTTTGTTCGTTCCACGATTCTCAGAACGTTCATCATATCGGAAACAGAATCAAAGACATCTCTACAGATGGCGCGTTGATAGTATGGTGATAAATTTTTCTGAATAATCAGTACCTTTTCACGTTCTGTAACTCTATTTGGCAATCTGTTGAACATATTCTGCATCACAGAAATATATATATATGGTGTGTGTGCGCGCTACAAATAAGACGTGTTAAAAAGCTCTTGGCCAATTTTATCGGATATCCCTGTAAAATGGCCAAACCCGACTGTAAAAGTGTATTCGACGAAGCAAAAAGGAAGTTGAATGCGTTATCTGAAAAAATTGCAGTGCAAACGTCCCTAATTTTGGAACAAAATGAGAAGATTCGAGCTCAACAAAAGCTGATTGAAAACCAAAAGGAGGTACTTGAACAATTTTTTACGAGTGTCGATATATCCAGCATGTCGATGTGTGCGGCAGCGCAACCGGCAGCGGACAAAAATGACGAAGACTTATCGGCAACTACAGTGAGTAGAAAGAGCATGACACTAGCGTCTACGACTGTCACCGACCGTGCCCGAAGAGCAGCTGAACGCGCAAGCAAGACAACTGTTAACAACAAGCATCAGCCACCGCTAAAACCGAAAGCGCCGGCAATGAGTGTGAAAAGGACAACAACACCGCCCATTGCACCCGTACAAAAGCAGACCGCAGCACCCGCACCGGTGAAAGCGCGACTAGATGTTGGGCCACTAAACCAACCTGAATTAGCGACAATCAACAATAATACACCGCTGACATCACGATCTGCCAACGACCAGTCACCTGAGATTGAAGAAGACGAAAATGCTGGAAAATGGCTAGTTCCCCGACGTAAAACACGGAAATTTAAATCGACTGTTGTTATCGGAGTCGGCAACGATGACAATAATCTGCAATCTGCACAGCGATTTAAATATATACAAGCTTGGAACTTTCAGCCGGATACCACTACCGAGCAAATTTTGACTTTCCTAAATAAGATTCATAAGTCAAAGGAATACACGGTCGAGAAAAGAAACTTAAAAACCGAACGGCATGCTGCTTTCATAATTGGATTTCGCGAAAGTATATATGAGCTGTTAAAGTCGCCGACTTCGTGGCCCAACGGCATACGGTTTACCGACTGGTTTCGAGTCCGTCCCCGCTCCGAGCGGGGCCCCACCACCGAGCGACCCGAGACAGCAGCTCAGTGACTGCGCGGCTGCGCGTGCGACCACTACACACACAAAGGATGCATCGAGTATGCGGATTATTGTATGCCATCAAAACGTGCAATCGCTCAACAATAAAACAGATAAGTTGGAAGTGTTATTAGGTACTGACTTAAAATGCGACGTGTTAGCCGTTACCGAACATTGGTTATCTAATGAAAATCTTAAGTGCATTAATTTAGACAAATACCTTTTGGTATCTTCTTTTTGTCGGAAGCAATCTATTCACGGTGGGTCGTGTATATACGTCAAAGATAACATCAAAGCCGTCAATATACCTGAATTTGTTGACCTATCAAAGGAATTGTTTTGCGAATTATCAGCTGTTAACTTGTTAGAGTTTAATCTTATTGTAATTTGTTTGTACCGAACTAATTTAATTCCAACCAAAGACTTTTTGACCCACCTTGAATGTGTGCTCGAGAAGGCCAACGAGTTCAGTCGACCCTTCGTTATTGTAGGCGATATGAACATAAACTGTATTGGGGACAAAACAGCAGACCTGAGATATTTGGAGGATTTGTTGATGTCACACGATTGTAGGAATGAAATAACGTTTCCCACTCGAATAAGCGCTCACTCATGTACGGCACTTGATCATGCCTATACTAATGTAGATACAGGCTTAGTAACAGCATCCCCTGTCGTTACTAACCTCGGGGATCATTACGCCGTGCGTCTAGAACTCTCAAGTAAGGATAATAATATTATGTCACAAACTCGCGTAATCAGAGATTACTCCGAAGTAAGTCGTGTCAACTTCATCTTGGCGGTGGAAAGCATAGACTGGAGCAATTTTGTGTCTATTAATAATAATGCTGAATCACTATCAACCCAATTAAGTAGTATTTTAACAGAAAAAACCAGCTTATGCTTTCCCTTAAAAAGAAAGGGGGGTTCTAAAAATAGCGAATCGTGGGTAACTCAGGATATTTTGAATATCAAATCATTATTGTTTGACTGCATTTATTTAGAAAGTAAATTTCCAAATAACCTTGACTTAAAAAATCGCATTAACAGTTTAAAAATAAGATATGACAATGAATTGCAACAGTGCAAAACGCGATTCTACTGCCAAAAAATGTCTATGACCCAAAATTCGTCCAAATCAATGTGGGAAGTCGTTAATAAAGAGAGAGGGAAAACTAAACGTCTCGCCGTTGATTTTACAGATGTAGTGGAAAGTCCCGAGGGTGTAAAATGTAGCTCTAAAAAAGAGGCAGTAGATTCCATGAACGCCAGATTTGTACGCGCTGCATTAGCTTGTGGTGCGCCACGCGCCGACCTTGACCGCGTGCGCGATCAGCTGAGCGCAGCGCGTGCATCCGCGGACCGCTCCATGAGACTCACCCCTTTCACCGTCAAAGAGGTTTACAATATAATCGCTATGCGCATTCCACACAAGCCGACGAAAGATATATACGACATCTCCATGGATTTATTAAATTCTATTGTGCATACCATCACACCCGCGCTAACGCATTTATACAATATATGCCTTAAAGAAGGATCATACCCCAACCCCTTGAAGGTTAGTAAGATCTCTCCACTCTTTAAAGGCAAAGGGAAAAGAGAGAATATCGACGGGTACAGGCCAGTCTCCATTATACCCTGCGTCGCTAAAGTGTTGGAAAACGGGTTATGCTCTCGGCTAACAGCGTTCCTCGATGCAACAAACGCATTGTCAGATCGACAATACGCATACAGATCGGGACGCTGTACGACCGACTTAGTGCGCGAGGCTATGCGAAAAGTCTTCGACGCGCTGGAGAGGAAACAGCAGGTTGCAATGCTTTGCTGTGACCTTTCCAAAGCGTTTGACGTGGCAGATCACGGCGTCATTGCCGCAAAACTACTGCACTATGGTATATGTGGCAGTGCGCACGGCCTCCTCACTGACATTCTCCGAGGCAGATCTCAGGTCGTGGTAGGGGACGGGGGTCAGGTCAAGTCAGACCCGTTGGCTACATCCATGGGTGTGGCGCAGGGCTCGTCAGTGTCTAATATTATTTTTTCATTATTACTGAACGATCTTCCCGAAGCAATAACAGCCGCCGACATTTTATTGTACGCGGATGATGTCGCGGGCATTATATCAGCACCAAATATAGACAGCTTGGAGACACGCCTCAACGATGCTGCGGACCAGCTGTCTAAGTGGTTTAAGTCGAACGGTTTGGCGCTTAACCTTTCCAAAACGCACTTTTTGCACTTTCACGTTGGAGGTCGGACACCAAGGCCACTCCAGATCCAAGCTAACGGCGTCAAAGTGGAGCAGGCTGACTTCACCACTTTCTTAGGGTTTCAGGTAGACCGTAAGTTGACCTGGATGAACCATATCGACAAGTTGTGTGGTAAACTAGGTGGTGCATGCTTTGCCCTTCGCCGCCTGTCTCGGGTCGTACCACGGCATGTCGTACGAAGTTGCTATTTTGCGACAATACATTCGGTGCTGCAGTATGGCGCGGAGATATGGGGGCGCGCCGCGGATTGGCAGCGCGTTTTCCGTCTGCAAAAAAGAGCCGTGCGGTGTGTGGCACAGGTAAGCCAGGATACCTCCGCGAAAGCATATTTTAAAGAACTGGGTATATTGACTCTGCCGTCAATAGTGATTCTACAAGTCGCTATTTACGTGTATACCAACCTGACGCAATATAAGAAACGCGCAGACTCAGCCCCCACGCTACGGAACCCGAATCAACTTCTCCCGGTAAAACGTAGACTGGCAAGGTCCAATAAGCTGACCCACATAATGGGTCCAACTCTCTACAACAGGTTGCCGGAGGCAGTCACCTCGTCACCGTCGCTGCAATGTTTTAAAGCTAGACTGAAGGCTTGGCTTCTCGAACACACATTCTACACCTATGACGAATTTTTGAATGTTGAGCTTTAGTGAAGTTACCCGAATATGAATTTAATTTTGATTGTTATTGATTTTTACGAATTTAATGTACACTTATATAGTACTTATTTTGAATAATTATACAATATATTATGTAAAAATGACATGGAATATTATAAATATTGTGAATAAATAATATGAATAATATGAATATATTAATACCGATTCATTACTACCTTGCGTCCTTGCCCTTATCTCCGCTAATAACTCCTCCTGATAATAAGGTCTCTGGAAGGCACGTTTCAAGAGAATAACTAATTCATCCCAACTAGTAGCGTACTCTTTATTGGCCCTGAACCAGACTAATGCATCCCCTTCAAAAAAGTCAATTGCATAACGCCATAAGTCCATATCAGTCGCATTTCTAGCCTCTTTTAATTCACCAACACGTTCTAAGAAAGCGTCTACACTCATTTTATTTCCCCCGTGAATTTAAGACCCCACTGATGCACCGGTACTAATTTCCGCTTTGGTAATATGTCATCCTCAACAACGGTCGAGTAACGCATCAACCTGGGCCTACTATCCCTATCCTGTCCCCACCTACTATCTGAGAACCCCACACTCCTATCACCCCTATCCAACACCTCCCCATGCTCATGCCCCATCTTACTCGTAGAAGCGCCCCCTATGTCCTTAAAAACACTGCCTTGACCCTCTAATCTTTCTATAACTAAACGTCCTAATTCCCCTAAAGTGTTCTGTAAAATCTCCTTATCATCTACAGTCAGATCTTCCCCCTCGACAATGTCGTCCTGCCCTTCCAGTTTATCTACTAGAACCTGACACTGCTGTAGCAAGCCCTCCTTAATAATCCCCTCATCTTCGGTAGCCTGTGTCACTAAAGATAACCTGTTCTGAACGTGATAAAGTCTGGAGATCAACCGTTTAAACAAAGTCCTATCTGGTTTGCCAGTCAACTCTGCAATGTAATTTGACAGAACTTGCAGTTTTGCCGCACACACTTCAAGGTCATATTGAACAGAGCCTGACTTTGGTGCCTTAATTTCTAACCCAGAACCTTTTTCTAGCTCTGCACGCACCAGTTCAGTCAACAGCTTTTTCAAGACCGGAACTGTCGCTGATTTTAAAACAATACCTCGGCATGCGAGTTCAAACTCCAGTTCATCCTTCAATAAAAATTTTGGATCCCTTCTCAACACAATAAACAAACCAAAAATCAGTAGTAAAAACAATAACACACACTCAAAATAATCTGCCAATTGCTAAAATATGAAAACACACGTCAAGAACAAAATTGATTAATATCCAGATTAACATCAACCTAGTTAACAGCAATTCTTAATAAATTTAATATCCCCCAAAACAAAAAAAAACTAACAAACACAATATAAAAACAAAAATAAGTATAGTAAAAATGTTTAAGTTACTACAATTGAATATACCTAAACTATCTAACTAAAAACTATTTTTATATCAAATCTAACACTAAACTAACTCAAATTAACTATGCAAAAAAACTATATTATAAAACAATAACAAAAAGAAACAACATCACAACGCAAGGATTACGGTGCAAAAATTGCAATTCACCTCAACGACCTTTGGACCTGTGACGACCGCTTGCCATTTAACAGTTTCTTTTTTTTACGTTAGGCGCCAATTTGTTACGGGTTGGCAAGGGGAACAGAGAAATAAGGTCACAAATAATAACTAACTATCTTTATTACAAAAACTAATCCTACTTAATAAACTATTAACTAATCTAAGTTTGGACGCCAGGTGAGTTTCCGTCTGGTGACCGACGAGGTACTCAGCCGAACCGCTGCCGTTGTAAAAGCTAGCTCAGTCCGATTTACTTTTCATATTTAGCCGTACATCAAAAGGGCATGACGATAAGCTAAAACAAGACATAAATCTACTTTATTTCCCGCTACTAGATAAACTAAGTAACGTCAACGACTAATTATACAAAGCTAGGATTTCCTTAATACTATAACTTACCCCTTTGGTGTAGATGATTTAACACTCACAAAACAACAAAATTAATGTCACATCCACTGGTAGGATTGTCCAGATTTAAATTCCAAATTATTTCCATAAATTCCTCTATACAATCTTAAATCACAGCACCAGTGGAGAATACATGTCTACATGATTTGCTATTCCAAGTTCAAGTGTTTGTTACAATTTTTCTCGACATGACCGCAAATATAATCATAATTTATTCAAATACACAAATTTAAACATACAAAAAGTTAACCCGTTTCGGGGATCGATCCTCGGTCCTCCAACTTACAAGTCTAGCCCGCACGCCACTGGACCACCAAGACTCATGGCTAGCGGCCGTAAATTGGCAACCAGTTACAGCGCCTTTAAACCATTGCAGCTTATTCCAAAGACATAAGGTCTATTATCGAATGATGTCGATAATCCTAAGTTGACTTAGTGACATCATAATAAAGTGACAGTTGTTTTATCACGTGGATAAATGTGGATAAAGCGATCCATAATAGGCTTGCTGGACCGAGTAAATCCCAATGGCCAAAGTTACCCTCCAGGGCTAAAGTAGGTTAGGTAAGTTAGTAGGTACGCGATTGAGCCAATGCCCCTTGGCCATCGAAGAACTCGTCAATGGTATAGCAAGCCATTTCTAAGGCTTAAGGCTTAAGGCTTAAGCCTTAGGCTTTAGGCGTTTGGCTTTTTGTTTGCGGACAAATATTGCATCGCATTTTATTTACATTTTATAAAAATAGATACCTACTTCTGTAACTAACTGTACCTGCAACAAAATGTAATCCAACATCCTGCATGTGATTTAAAATTTTAAACTCAATTTCATTTAAAATTCATAATGTCCACGAGCTTTTTTATTAGAAAAGTTTGTCTATGTGTTTGTACAGAACTCCTAAACAAGCGGGAAATGTTGGAGTTTGTTACGAGGATTTTGTTCTAAGCTTATAAATCTATATATATAAAACAAAGTCGTGTTTGTTCCAGCACCCATAACCCGAGAACGGCTGGACCGATTTTCATGGTTTTTGATTTGTTTGATTAGTCTCGGCCCAGAATAGCAGAATAACTGTTAAAACCATTGAAAAAATTGACGAAAACAAAATAATGAAAGAAAAATCATTCCCATACAAAATGTTCCTAGGTATCTTACCTGTCAAACATTTGATGTTCATCCCGTCGATACGGTAAACTCTTACCTCAAATTAAATAACGTATTTAAAAAAAAGGGTTTCGAACCGACAAGATATATCCACAATATTAGGATTACGCCGTATTTGAGATTTTAAAATTGTAAAATAGTGACAGTAATGACAACGGATTGACATATTTATATTTATGCATGCACTATAGTGATGAGGCTAACCATAATGTTACATCACGTTTGTCAAATGTAGCGATTATAAACGAATTAGTCGAATCGATTTTAATGCCGATTTTTGCAACTTTGTATTATTTGTTTGTATTATTAAATAACCTTTTTTTCACATCGAATTTCATTTTATTGTCATTTGGTTTTTGTTTTAATTGTATCGTTTTTTTTTAGTCGATTTTCATCAACTTACGGAAATGTAATGACTTGACCACAGATGAGTATTAATCGAATAACTTTTTATTCGATTAATCGAATAAAAAAGTTAATCGTCAAATTTAATCGTCGATTAAATTATTCGCGATTAATTATAGTCGACCTAACATACCATTGAAATTGAATTAATCTGAATATTAATCTACTAAATTTTCGATTAAATCTCGATTGAAAGTTGACAGGGGGTTATTTTTGTACGTAAAAAAAAAAGACGGGAGCCAAACACTTTGTCATAAAAGTCATCATGGGTGTAGTTTTATAGGTTTTAGGGATTGCCGGTTTCGAAAATGATAACTGTTTTAGAATCCAAGATGTCGACCGTGCACTTTGTCATAAAAGTCGTCATGGATGTCGTTTTATAGGTTTCAGGGAGTGCCGGTTTTGTAAATGATGACTGTTTTGGAATCCAAGATGTCTGCCGTGCACTTTGTCATTAAAGTCGTCATGGGTGTCGTTTTATAGGTTTTGGGGAGTACCGGTTTCGAAAATAATGACTATTTTGGAATCCAAGATGTCTGCCGTGCACTTTGTCATGAAAGTCGTCATGGGTGTCGTTTTATAGGTTTCAGGGAGTGCAGAATTCGAAAAATTCGAAAATGGTGCCGTGCACTTTGTCATAAAAGTCATCATAGGTGTCGTTTTGTAGGTTTTAGGGAGTGCCGGTTTCGAAAATAATGACTATTTTGGAATCCAAGATGTCTGCCGTGCACTTTGTCATAAAAGTCGTCATGGGTGTCGTTTTATAGGTTTTGGGGAGTACCGGTTTCGAAAATAATGACTATTTTGGAATCTGAGATGTCTGCCGTGCACTTTGTCATAAAAGTCCTCATGGATGTCGTTTTATAGGTTTTAGGGAGTGCAGAATTCGAAAATGATGACTGTTTTGGAGTCCAAGATGTCTGTCGTGCACTTTGACATAAAAGTCATCATGGATGTCGTTTTATAGGTTTTAGGGACTGCAGAATTCGAAAATGATGCCGTGCACTTTGTCATAAAAGTCATCATAGGTGTCGTTTTGTAGGTTTTAGGGAGTGCCGGTTTCGAAAATAATGACTATTTTGGAATCCAAGATGTCTGCCGTGCACTTTGTCATAAAAGTCGTCATGGGTGTCGTTTTAGGTTTTCGAGATTGCCGGTTTCGAAAATAATGACTATTTTGGAATCTGAGATGTCTGCCGTGCACTTTGTCATAAAAGTCCTCCTGGATGTCGTTTTATAGGTTTTAGGGAGTGCAGAATTCGAAAATGATGACTGTTTTGGAGTCCAAGATATCTGTCGTGCACTTTGACATAAAAGTCATCATGGATGTCGTTTTATAGGTTTTAGGGACTGCAGAATTCGAAAATGATGCCGTGCACTTTGTCATAAAAGTCATCATAGGTGTCGTTTTGTAGGTTTTAGGGAGTGCCGGTTTCGAAAATAATGACTATTTTGGAATCCAAGATGTCTGCCGTGCACTTTGTCATAAAAGTCGTCATGGGTGTCGTTTTATAGGTTTTGGGGAGTACCGGTTTCGAAAATAATGACTATTTTGGAATCCAAGATGTCTGCCGTGCACTTTGTCATGAAAGTCGTCATGGGTGTCGTTTTATAGGTTTCAGGGAATGCAGAATTCAAAAATGATGATTATTTTGGAATCAAAGATGTATGTAATGATAATTTGAAAACTTCGCGTTATATTCCACAAGCTTATTTGAATGCAAGACATTGACATATTTTAGTATAATGTTGCCTGTTTCGTACAAGTCATATAATAGTGAACCGATACAACAGATATTTAGGTACGTATACGTATTTGTTGATATAATGCCTGTAATACAATGATTGTATAATCCGTATTTAACGTGCAAAAAAAAGCAAATGCATACATGTACCTAGAGTCAGACCAAGAATAGTCTGCAGCGGATTTGATAGCCCTCGCAGTGCAAGTGTTATTTTAAACGTCAAACTTCTATGAAATTATGACGTATAAATAACACTTGCACTGCGTGGGCTATCAAATCCGCTGCAGACTTTTTATGGACCGACTCTAGGTGAAACGAAGTTCACCGGGTCAGCTAGTACCAGTATAAATCGAACTAATGATACATATTAACTGTACGTTATTAGAGATTAAGTTAATCTTGGTATCCTGGGATAATATTTACAGCATCTTTTTAGCTGAATTGTAAAAATAGTCTATTTGTATTTTATGATTTGGTACCTTTTGGAAGTAAATTTTATTAATATTTGTTAGGATTAAATTTTGTATAACTAGCCAATAAATCTATAATTGTTTTATTAAATGTTTTTTGTATTTGTGTGTTTAGTACTCAAACTAGTACATTATAAAGACAAAATGTGATTTACTAGAGCAAAATTGACCAAGCCCCACGTGGCCAAATCAGAATCGAACCCGGTCCTGAGTGATCCATGAGTCACCGACAGTGTCAAAACTGACATACACGCTAAAGTCTACGTAATTTACTTTCCATACATCGCGGTCGCACTAATATGCGAGTACGCGCGAGATGCATAGAAAGTAAGTTACGTTCTCGAAATCGTTAATGTCAGTGCCAAACTTGTGGTAGCCAAACAGGACCAATAGACTACCTACCCCGTCATGGCGGTACATATATTTTTCATAAAATAATTTGATTTGTTCCCTAGATTATGTATAGATAGATGGCAGCACCATCTCTCTCCCTGTGCCGGATATCACGGGCTGTCATCAAAAACTAAGCCTCTGTTTTGTATCAGTAATTTATCATAATTTATTAAGTAGTTTGTTAACAACTTACTTCCCTAGGTCAAAAGAAACTTCATATTTCCCCATAAAAAGGGTAATCTCCCCATAAAGGGGAGTTTCCGGTCCCTGAATCGTCTCGAATATTACACGCAACATTAACATTTTTACCGCCACATAAATTCAGCTAATTTGAGAAGTTACTCACTTATTCACCAACGTTTTAGAAGTAGCAATTAACCACTGTATCTTGATCTCTAGATCCTTCAAAGCTGTTTGTAAACGGAGGTCAGATTTAAACTGGTTTGTTCTTATAGGGTAAGTGTAGTGAATGCAGACCTGGCACCCACTACTGGTGTTACTGTCAAACTTTTAAGACATTCATAAAAAAGACTCTGCATATAAATTTGCACTTTAATACAATGGGAGTAAAGTTAATTTTTGCAGAATAGATTACTTGAAATTGGGCGTCTTTGAAGTTAAAGAGCGTAGGAAAAATGGTTATTGATGTGAAATGTTGAATAAAAATAATTTTAGAAGGGATAGCCAGATGAAATAAGAAAATTCGATGTGTTGCGTCTTACATAGCACGAAAATTCGGCTGTAAAATATTTATAATAATTATATTATATGGTTACTGCTTAGGTACACATTTGTAACGGTAAAACAAGCACATTTTGTATTTAGTAAGCACTATAACTGAAATGAAATGTACAGACTGCTAAATAGGGTTGGCAATATCAAATGTTTAAATAGATGGCGCCAGCGTAGGCTTTACCAGTTTCTAGTTTTGTTCTTTGAGATTTGGCCTAAAGCATCCAAGCCATAAAATGTCAAAAATAAACTATAATTTGACACTATTCATAGGATTGACAGGTAAATCCTTACTGGCGCCATCTTTAAAGTACTTCGACCGGCCACCCCATTGACTCGACTATTATTGGTTGAATATAGTTTACTTAAAATATGTACATAGGTAAGGTAGGTAATTAACATACAATATATATACAGTGGTACTACTAAACGAAATTAATAACTAGCTTAAATCTAAAATAGGCCCTTGAGGCATTGTACCAAGGATGCTGGCGGCATTTCCTCGCTGTATCGCAATGCTGATACGTTGTGCGAGGTAGCCGCCAGCTCTTTGGTCACCAGTTACGTCAACCAGACGCTTCGCGATTTCTGCGAACAACTTATGCGCGCTGGGACCCCATGGACCTAGAGTTTCAACACCAAATGGTACAAAATGGTACTCTCTACCGAGGCTCTTATATTTGTTACGTTTTAGAATTTCGGCGCTTTCCGCCGCTCCGCCCGCTTTTACAGTAGTCCGTTGGAGGTGGGACGGTGCCAGTGTGTCTACGCAGGTAGCATCCCACACCAACATCCGTCCCAAGCTCCAAGGAACTAAGGACACTCCATAGGGCCTCTAATTGTAATTAACTATAATTTCTTCCTTTATCGAAAATTAATGTCTAGTAAGTACCTACATATTTCATACATGTTTTAGATTTTAAGACCTTAAAGGTACCCATATTTTTTTTATACCTACAGGCGATAAAATATAAATAGGTATGCTTATAGCTTTTAGATATATTTTCGACGTCGAAAATATAGTTTAAAAGGTTTTTCAACTCCAATACTTGACCGAAACCCTTCCCATATAAAACCGGCTTCTTTCAATGACCCGCGCTAAGTGTCATTCCGTGTACGCAAGTGCGGCATTAATGTTGCATAGATTAAGTGGACCAGTGTGACCCAACCTTTATACGGTGGTGTAAAAAATAGAGCAATACGTTTGAAAAATATTTTATTATTTATCGCAGTAAAATGTTTGTTATGTTATATTTTTTATGTTTATTAAATTGTATGCTATTTTAGTATTGTTTTTTTTTAATAGTCTGTAGGTATGGTTTTAATTGATTTGTACTTTTTAACCGACTTCCAAATCTCAAAGGAGGAGGTTATCAATTCGGTTGTATGTTTTTTTTTTTTTATGTTTGTTACTCCATATCTCCCTCATTACTGGACCGATTTTGAAAATTCTTTTTTTAATTGTATGTATATGCATACAGATTGGTCCCGATTTTGGATCCCATCATCAAAACCTAGTTCTGATGATGGGATCCATGAGGAATCGAGAGAACTCCTCAAATCTTAAAGGCATACATATAGTGATATTTGTGTTTTTATCAACAAATCAAGCATATACATTCAAAAACGTGACATTTGATGAAGTGGAACTGCTGATGATGATCAGAACGGAACTCTTCAACGACGGATAGTTCACGTTTGGCGATTTCTCCTCTTCGTTATGTTTGTTAAGCAAGTTAAGTTTTTAAGCCACATTTTTGTCAAGCTCGAGTTCTGATGATGGGATCCATGAGGAATCGAGGGAACTCCTCAAATCTTAAAGGCATGCGTATAGAGATTTTTGTATTTTCATCAGAAAATCAAGCATTTTCATTAAAAACTGTCGCATTTGATGAAGTGGAACTGCTCATGATGATCAGAACAGAACTCTTCAACGACGCATAGTACACGTTTGGTGATTTCGAATTTTGATTTTGACTTGGACTGGGACCCGGACTCGGACCCAGACCCGGACTCGTACCCGGATCCGGTTCGGACCTGGACTCGGACTAGAACTTGGACCCGGACTCGGACCCGGACTCGGACCCGGACTCAGACCCAGACTCCGACCCAGACTCGGACTCAGACCCGGACCTTGACCCGGAAAACCACTATGATACCTAAACTATATAAACCACTATGATTTCCTACCATAAAATGTAGGTATAAAGTATGGTGATGCCAAACCCCTCCCGCTCAAACCCCCGTACACCGCACCGCATGCGCCGTTAAGTGGGTTAGGTTAGGTTTGAACTGCGATCCTCACAGAACCGAACAAAAGTGGGTTAGGTTGGGTTAGAACTGCGAGCCTTACAGAAACGAAATGCTCCTAGAAAAGTGGGTTTGATTAGGTTCGAACTGCAATCCTCACAGAACCGAAATGCTATCAGAGAAGTGGGTTAGCTTAGACTAGAACTACGACCCTTACAGAAACGAAATGCTACTAGAAAAGTGGGTGGTTTTACCTACTTTTCTACATAGTGCACCATCTACCATAATCTTTCACCGGGCCCCATAGAAGTCGGTTTTTTTTTCTTAAAAATTATTTACTTTGATTTCAGATCAGTAGGCAAAAAACACGTTATAATAAACTCGTTTTAAATTAGATAAATATTCCGTAGTGTTCTGATAAAGAAATAAAAACCGGGCAAGTGCGAGTCGGACTCGCGCACGAAGGGTTCCGTACCATAATGAAAAAAAAAACGGAAAAAAATGCAAAACAAAACGGTCACCCATCCAAGTACTGACCACGCCCGACGTTGCTTAACTTTGGTCAAAAATCACGTTTGTCTTTATTTTATTCTGTTTTTAGTATTTGTTGTTATAGCGACAACAGAAATACATCATCTGTGAAAATTTCAGCTGTCTAGCTATCACGGTTCGTGAGATACAGCCTGGTGACAGACAGACGGACGGACAGCGAAGTCTTAGTAATAGGGTCCCGTTTTACCTTTTGGGCACGGAACCCTAAAAAGTAAATACTAAATAATGTGATTAGATTAACTTCACTTTGAAAAATATATTGCTTTTTAATAATTTAATAATTATTTTCTTGTTCTTTAACCTCACTCTAATTTCACTTGCTATTTTTATACATTAAAACCCTTTGAAAGTAAGTTTCATTTCAATGTAAAATATTTATTAGAAAGGAAGTTTATATTATTACGCATTTACGAGTATGTCGCACGTAAGAAAAAAACTTTACAAAACCTACCCCGAAACTAACGGATTTGCTCTTGGCAACAATTTTTCAAAAATAAATATGCATTTCCTGCCAAGAATGTTTTTTATGGACACTTCATAGGGTGAAAACGATCTTAGCTAACATGGCGGAACGCACAAGGTCCTCTATTTGGTGACTTTACCCAACTTAACGCTGCTATATAATTGTATAAGGTCGTATGTCTTAGTGGTTGTTATAGTGACTTGTGATATTTTGGTATTGGACGGTATGAAAAATGTTTTCTGTCATAAAATCAAGCAGTTTCGATATTACTTATCGTTAGGCACACATACCTACCATATCTTAGATCATCCGGATGTCTATTATGTAATCTATTATTATATTATTTCGAACGATGTGTACCTATATGGTAATAGAGTATAACGAGTTTGATATTTAGTAATCTAGTGTAGACATTTAATTACTTATATTGTTTCTATTTTTACATACGAATAAATAAATAAAATAAGTTTGATGTATTTGTGTAAAGTTTTGAAAAAAACAACAGTGCTTCGGCAAGAAAATAAACAGTCAGAAACATTTTATGCTCCGAAACTACATATTATGTACGTGTTTTTTTATCAGCTACTCGTAATCGTAAAACTGGTTATTATATATCTTCTTACATGAGCAATTCTCAAAAAGTTTGTACATTTCGATCACATCTTAGATTTTTATAAGAACTGGTATGCCGGTAGAGTATACAAAGCTGAACAACTTCCACCACAGTTCTCAAAATGTCCCAGAAAGTTTCTAAGAAACATTCCTTTTTTGTTACCAAATGTGTAAGGAAATCTGGTAACAAAACAGGAAAGTTTTATAATAACTTTCTTGGACATTTTGGGAAATATGGTGGAAGTTGTTCAGCTTCATGTACTTTACCAGCATACCAATTTTTATAGAAATCTAAGATGTGATCGAAATGTACAAACTTTTTGAGAATTGCTCACATAATACATTTTTAGGCACGTACGAAGTTAGCACGATAAACAAAAGCTTGTAAAAAGCGAAATTAATCACAAAGTCCGCGCAAACATAAAAATCCTCGTCCCTTGTCCCTGTTTGTTTGTTGCCCTAATTGTCGACAAACATTACACGATGCCTTAGACGCTAATCCTAATAGGGATGGGAGATGTCGACGTTTTATTCGAATATTAAACGTTTATTTTAAAAAAGCGGCCATGTGCGAGTCGGACTCGCACATGAAGGGTTCCGTAGCAGCAAGTAACATAATAAAATTGCGGTTTACGATTTATGACGTATTAAAAAAAAACTACCTACTAGATCTCGCTCAAACCAATTTTCGGTGGAAGTTTGCATGGTAATGTACATCATATATTTTTTTTAGTTTTATCATTCTCTTATTTTAGACGTTACAGGGGGGAGGGACACACATTTTACCACTTTGGAAGTGTCTCTCGCGCAAAATATTCAGTTTAGAAACCTCGATATCATTTTTGTGTTTCAGTTCTAGTAAGTTCTAAGTAAAATTTATTGTTTTTTTTTCTATTTTTGTGTGAAAATCTTAATGCGGTTTACAGAATACATCTACTTACCAAGTTTCAACAGTATAGTTCTTATAGTTTCGGAAAAAAGTGGCTGTGACATACACGGATAGACAGACAGACAGTCATGACGAATCCATAAGGGTTCCGTTTTTTGCCATTTGGCTACGGAACCCTAAAAAGTGCTGGTGGCCTAACGGTAAAAGCCCGCGAGTTGCAATCCAGAAGTCGCGGGTTCAAACCCCGGCTCGTACCAATGAGTTAATTATTCGGATTTTTTTATATTTACCAGTCGTTTTTCGGTGAAGGAAAACATCGTGAGGAAACCAGACTAATCTCAATAGGGCCTAGTTTACCCTCTGGGTTGAAAGGTCGGATGGCAGTCGATTTCGTAAAACTAGTGCCTATGAAAATTCTTGGGATTAGTTGCCAAGCGGACCCCACAAACCCGCATTACAGCATCTCATTTTAAAAATGAGAGCGTAGCTAATAATTGTATGGTGGCGGGGGCTTACCGTCTTTCATAGATTTACTATGCATTTACTGAGTTCACCAACTCCTGCTGTTTCTCTGAGAATAACCCCGACCCCAACCCCACAAAGGGCCAATTGCACCATCTCACTAACCCAGGGTTAACCCGTTTAACCGTTAACCTAGTGTCAAATTGTACTGGTAACCATGGTAACTCCAAGCTCGTCCAGGTTTAACCTTTTAACCCGGACTAGTGGGATGGTGCAAGTGGCGCTAAGCAAAGCTTGTAGAATGAGTAAGTGCTAGGTGAAATATAGAGGAAAAATATCGATCATAAGCACAAACAAATAATCTTACCGTGATTCGAACCCAGGTCCTTAAATATCGACAACATTGCACGTGTCCAGACGTCCCATCTCTACTGTCCCGGCTTAACAAAGATCCAAATACAGCTTAGTTCTAACTCCCACACACACACAAAGGAATGTATAATGCTCACATTCTGCTTTTAAACGGCTTCGAATACTCGATGAACAATGTTCACAATTCATCCGTACCCGTACCACAGTGTAAAAAGTAACAGTGGTCCGGCGGCCTTTGACATGTACCGAGCTACTAACAATACGATGACAGCGATGTATGCAGCTCGGGTACGCGCGACCCCCTCGTTGTACGACTGTATAGACTGTGCCCGTACCATGAGTCACTGACAGTGTCAACACTGACATATTACGCTAACGTCTACGTAATTTACTTTCTGTACATCTCGCTCGCACTAATATGCGAGTGCGAGCGAGATGCATAGAGTAAGTTACGTTCTCGATAGCGTTTATGTCAGTGCCAAACTGGTGGTAGCCACACCATTGTCTATTATAGATAAACTTTCTTTATAATATAAACATTATATTAATTATAATGTTTGGAAGATTTATCAAATTTATACTATAGTGAGTCATACTAACATTAAATAAATATAATGGTTTAATTTACGTCACGTGTCCTATTTGTCTCGCCTCTCTATCGCTCGAATATGCAAGAGTGATAGAAATACAGACAACGAAATTACGATTTTTGTTTTTCGGTCTCCATTTCCAAAGTGCGGGACGGTATCACATGGTCAGCGCGCTTCGCACAGTCAAGAGTAGTAAAAATATGGTTGCATACAACTTCTCAAAAATATGATCCAAAATATGATGAAATGTCCCATAGTTCTTAATTCGCCGACATAAGAGCTATGGGACATATTTTTGAGTAATATTTGTGTGCACCCATATTTTTACACTTGACTGTACTAATAGTAAAACAGCCTACTAATAGTACTAATGTAAGTAATGCATTAACAATGCACTAAAATGTTGGAATTCACCTTTGACAGCACTACAATAGAGTCAGTGAATTCGCATGTTTTGAATAGGTACAAAGCTAACTGGAGTGTTGGTCGCGAATGTCATGTGCGCGAGATGCGACGCGAAACATTCCAGGCTGATTTGATGCACAGGGCAATAGGGTTGCCACTTTAGCCGTTAATTTTTTTTAGTATAACTATTTCTTTGTCTTAGAATGGATATATTTATTATTTAAGAGACAATCTGAGTTACCATATCATTTTCGTAGATATTTACTTACCTATTTAGTATTATTAGTTGTGCGTCCGCATTGAAAATCAATTTTGTATTTGTAAACCGATATCCACTACCTACAGATAACATGGCTAAGAAAACATAAAAAAAAGTTTTTAAAGTTTTTATCAAGAAAACTCGAGCGTGCAAATGTCCACAGCACAGCACATCAATGGCATTATTGAGTATATTGATTACGCATGAGTTTCGCATGTTTCGAATGCAAAGCTAAAGCTAACTGGAGTGTAATGTTGGTCGCGAGTGTCATGTCCGCGAAATGCGATGCGACATGACATTCCAGGCTGATTTGATGGACAGCGCCATAGGGTTGCCACTTCGGAGGGCTACAAATATTTTACTGTTTTTTTTAACTGTGTGACTAGCGGCCCGATTCGAACTTTAAGATACGTCAATTTATAAGTCTAGAAACGATATGGATTAGATATATGTCAGTGTCAAATGTGACGTTTCTTCAAACAAAAACGTCACTTGACACTGACACATCTAATCCATATCGTTTCTAGATCTATTAATTGACGTATCCTAAAGTTCGAATCGGGCAGTAGGTCAGTCTGTGTAAAATTGTCTAGAATATTTTTTTATGCTTTGATGTTTAGATCTGTTCCAATTCCAATTCAATTATTGGGATTAGTTGTCAAGCGGACCCCAGGCTCCCATGAGCCGTGGAAAAATGCCGGAACAACGCGAGGAAGATGATGATGCTTAGATCTGTGGCTTGTAGTTAAATCAAGTAAAAACAAATGAACAAACTTGGATGAAATTTGACATGGCTATGGGAATCTACAGCCATCATATTGTTTCATCTGTACTATATCTAATGTTGTATTTTATTTATTATCATTATCTCGAATAATATTGAGTTGTATTGCCATTCTATTCAGCACGTGTAGCTTCTTTTCTTTTCGTACCTGCAACAAAAAATATAAGGTATTAAAACATTATTAAATTTAGCCATTAGGTTACTTAGTAAAGAGGGGAGGCCTTTGCCCAGCAGTGGGACACTCCTATAGGCTAATAAAAAAAAAAAAAAAAAGGTTACTTAAAAGATACCACAGATAAAACATTCCTGTTAATAGTACGGCCACGATAAATATTACGTAGTAACACAATAAAAGATTATGATTTTAAAAATAAGAATACGATTGTTGATAAGAGAGAGACTGTTTTAAACGTAGGTGTCTACTCGTTATTATGGTGTTCTTCTTCTTCTTCTTCCTTGCTCCATCCCAATCGTGTTAAATAAATAAAATGACGACACGATGTATGGTGCGACATAAAATAGTAGAAATTAAATAAAACGGAACTAAAACATTTCCATACTAAACTGTTGCCATGTTTAAGCATTTTACGTCAAAAATGTGACAGTTACGTAGGAAGTGGTGTCCTATTCTATTTTCTACAATTTCTTTTCGGACAATAATTGTGTGTAGATAGTAAACATTATTTTTTTATTTGTGTCTGTGACAACCCTGGCTAATTCGTAAATCAATCACATGATTCGTCCGCGGAACGTATCATCCTGATTGGCTGTCCGATTCAGTTGCCTAATCCAGCCATATGTCTTTATTAACCATTATTAAGATATGTTTCGTAAATATATGAATGTAAAAAAAATTGAAACTAGATTTTTTTACTATTTCATGTTTCAGACTTGCCATCATAAAAACTTCAAAAACAAAAACGCATCTACATATACTATAAGGTAAGAATTACGGTTCGAAATTGAATGACTAGAAAAGAATGTCAAATGGTTAAAGGGTTAAGAACTCCTCATTCGGGGCGACATAAATATAAGAACAAAACTTCTCCCGAGGAAAATGTATGTTATTTTCCATCAAGTTACGGAAATTCCATTATGTTTTCGTAACTAAGAGACAGCTTTTAGGACATGCGGTGAAATTGCGCTTATTTTTTTTTATCTGACGAAACAGAAATTCGACCACAAAGTACACTGTCAGAAGCAAGTTCTTGGAGCAACTTTTAAAAGTCAATTTCGTTACTGCTTGAGTACAGTAAGCAACAGAAGTTGCTAAGCGTCGAAAATTACCTTGACACGCTCTTTATTCTCTTAACAATAAAGTCGCGTCAAGATCATTTTGAACACCTGGCCCGCTTAGCAACTTCTGCTTCTGACTGTACGTGTATTTGGTATGTTACGAGTATATGTCGAGTAGGGACCTTTAGTTATTTGTATATGTACGAGACTAATTTAATTAGCAAATGGGTATTTAATCCTCTCGGTTTCGACGGAGCATGAAAACTAATTTCAGATCTAATATCGAACTAAATTGAAAATGACCGACATACATCGATATTTTCCGCAATAATATTTAGTTAGGCATTAATCTTAATAGGTTTCCTAATTTAATTATTGGATAATAATTCAGATAATAAGCCTTATGAAACCTGTTACTTCTGGCTCATGGAATATAATTTTCTGTGCTATAATAATAAAAAAAAACTTTTTCTCTTACTGGTAAGTAAATATTTTTCTACAAAAAAAATATGTATTTTTATATACACTTTTTAATATCTTTATCTCTATATCTTTAAAATATTGACATATAATTGCCGAATTTATAAGCGATTTATTGCATTTTCGAGGTCGGGCCTCAATTTTGCATTACGTTCATTTGTTTTACGTTCATTCTACTTTTACCTGTGTGTGTGTTATTCCATTCATTCATCATTCGTTCCATTCACCTCTTTTTAAATCCTGAGATTCATAAACCAACATTTTTGTCATTTATATAGGTCAGTAAAAATACTACCACGACCGAGTTCTTTTTTATAAATTCAATTAAACGAGATTACTGACTGCAAAAAAAGTCCCCATAAAAATCAACTTTATCCCGATGCAATAAGGTTCTGTTTCCTTTTCCCAATCTAATAGTAATTGCACAGTGAATCGCAAGTGCATGAAAAACTGGACAAAACAAAAAACGTTCGAAGCGCATTCCGCACAAAGAAATTTCGACTTTATATATAAGCTTTTCAGGTTGAAATTGGAAAAATATAACCATTTCATGTTTTTTTTTTATTTACTGGTCAAGAGTGACATGACAAGTGTCCCGTGGACGTTCGAGAATGATGCTTCGGGCTTTCCGGTTGGACTTTTATTGAGTTTTTTTCAACTCACGTGACGAGTGTAGTGCAGTTTTAAGTTCATTTTGGTGACACAGCTTTTATGATCGGCTTAAAAGCGATACAGTAGGCCAAGCTTGATTGACGCGACAGTATCTCGCCGCGATATAGACTACCCGTATTTTTCTAACTGTATTAATTAAAGAGGGACGGTTAGTCTATCTCGTGGCGAGATACTGTCGCGCCAATCATGTGCTAGCCCGGCTGGGGTAGATTTTGTAAACGGCTTGAATCTGCAATAATATGCAAATGTTATTTTATGTAGGGCAGACAAGGGTCAACTGAACTACAAGGGAATTTAATTAGGTATCTATCTAAATCATCATCATAATAAGTATATTTAGCATTCATTGATCTACTATTTAAATATGTAATACGACGTATTATATGAATATACAACTAATAATTATAAAGGCCGATACAGGCGGACTGCAACAGGACTGTAATAATTTGTATGGGGGACTTGATGACATTTCATTTTCGGTGTTCTGTAATTAACTTAAAATAGCGCGACTAGTTATATTAGTAATTTTACTAATTATTTCAGTTATTTAGTAATAATTTGGTATTTATTTATTTATTTTATTTTATTTTTTATTTTATTTATTTAAGGTTTACCAACAGATACAACACTACAGAAATTACAGATAAAAGCCATAAGTACATGAATAAGTGTCTATCCAATTATAGGTAAACACGACATGCGTTAATTCTTAGTACATATCTAATTAATTAAGACCTAAAGTATAAAGTAATATAACATACTTATAGTTAAATTAGATCTTATTAGCATACATGTAGCTAGCGTTATTATACTATACTACACTATAGCATTTTTATACAAGAAATTCTTAAAACTACTTTGACTTATGGATAAGATGTCGACTTGGGAGGCTTTGAATAACTTGTTGTGTTCCCTACATATTCTGGGTATAAACGGGTGGGTATTCTGGGTATTTAAACGAATAGTTAACATATTTTTGTTTTAGCTCACTGGTTAGCTTTAGAACCTATTTTTTTTTTCAAATTCGAACGTTGTTTTACTTTCCCCAAGGTTCAAAATCGCTTAAAATAAAATATCCCACAAATTCAATAAGCACGTACATGAAATAGAGACCCTCTCACATCGTAATAAAGTCCCAAATGGCCTAAACTTTTTTTTACCTATAAAAACATGTTTGCACGACGGTCACGTTCTAACACGCGACGTGACATGACGTACGTGACAAAAACGTGACAAAAGGCTTAACCGCGGTTATGACAAGTCGGTAATGATTTTGACGTGAAAGGAAAACTAAATGACGGTTGACGTCACTATGAGGTATGTCTTGGAGTCTTGGAGACCTTGCTGCGAGTAAAGGATGACAAAATTATTTATACAGTACATTATCTATTCTGGCCTGAAGAAAGGCCAGGTCAAGAGCACCCTAAACCGACGAGCGTGTATGAGGAATGTTATGAAAGTGAAGGAAGCGAAAGAGGTATGTGAGGATCGTAGCAAGTGGAAATCCGTGGTCTCTGCCTACTCCTCCGGGAAATAGGCGTGATTATATGTATGTATGTATTATCTATGGTGCTACTATACCGCCCTAGTGCGTACTATAAAACGTTGTATAATACACGTGCGAAAAGGTAATTCGCAACTTGTGTCGATTTAAAACACTTCCTTCGGTCGTGTTTTAATATATCGCCACTCGTTGCGAATATGTGGTAGCCATACTCTCGTACAGATCATCAAAGGTTAACTAGAAGAAATCCCTTAAAGGGATAAGTTCGCCTTTGTAGTGCCCATCCTGTGCCGTAAATTTGTGTTTTGTACAATAAAGAGTTTATACATACATACATACATCATAACTACGAGTATATCAAAATTTTGACAAATTGCAAAGTTAAATACTGCTCTGGTTTCCCTTGTATCTATGTATACATAGACGTATATACATTAATAAACACGTTTAGCAGCTTAGCCGAATCGCGAGACGCACAAACAGCCGGTTCGGTTAATAAAACCGTGGGGATTAAAACGGAATAATCCTCTCGGTTACTGGATTATGACTGAATATGGCGCACGAGGAGGTTGAATGTACTGGATGTGACTACAGAATAGTAAATAAGTTAAATTAATAAATATTATAGGACATTTTTACACAAATTGACGAGACCCCACGGTACGCTCAAGAAGGCTTGTGTTGTGGGTACTCAGACAACGATATATACTCGTATAATATATAAATACTTATATACATAGAAAACAACCATGACTCAGGAACAAACATCTGTGTCATCACCCAAATAAATGCACACAATGCCCTTGCCGCCGTGGCCTAGGGTGGTCGAATGGATCAGGCACCTGCCGCGATAGCAGAGGACGCTGGTTCGATTCCAGCCTGGGGCACTGGAGCCTTGGTCACTTTTTCTATATTACATTTTGTAATGTAGGTAGTTATAATCTTTGATAAATATGGTATGTGGGTATTCGGGTTGTTCGCAAATAAATGGCGTACTGACGGACGTGTTGGTTTTATTACAGTGGCTTACGAGTTGGGATTTAATCATTATATACAGTGTTATTGCTAAATTTACGTAAAACTGAGTGCTATAAGTGATACGCGGTAAAAATAACAACATAAACAATGCCGATCGGGAAAATGAGCGAGTTCGACGTGACGGACGGAACGTGGTCGTCATATGTGGACCGTTTGGAAATGTTTTTCCTTGTAAACGAGATAAAAGATGAATTAAAATTGCCGACTATGATTGCTGTGATGGGAAACGGGGCGTACGAGCTACTTGTGAACCTGGCAAGCCCCAAAAAGCCGTCGGAGGTCACTTACAAAGAAGCTTTTGATCTATTACGTCATCATTTACAACCAACGCCGTCAGTCTTGGCCGAAAGATATCGTTTTAGACAACGTCGACAAAACAATGGCGAAAATATTGCCACTTACGTGGCGGAATTGAAGAAACTGGCCAGGGAGTGCAAATTCGAAGCTACCCTTAATGAAAACCTTCGTGACCAGTTTGTATGTGGTCTGCGCAGTGACATCATACGTCAGCGGGTATTTTCGGAGGAAGATACGCTAACATATGCAAACGCGATCAGGATTGCGACGTCCTTGGAGGCAGCGGAAAGAGACGCGGCAGCAGTAGAACCATCGTCGGGCACCGGGGCGAGCGGTGCGGGGCCGACGGTATCAGCTACGGTACATGCTCTGGCGCCAGGAGGGGCGCGCGGAAACCAGGTGCGAGGGTCGCGGGCCACGGGCGGCGGGCGCGGCAGGAGCCTTGGTAGCACAGCGCGGGGAAGCGGGACAAGATCGCACACCATCGCGGAGAACGGCGGTCATGGTGCAGGCACCGCCTACACTCCAGGCGGCAGAGGGTCCCACCAGGACTGTAAAGGCTGTGGTTCGACAGCCCACGACTACACCAATTGTCGGTTCAGAGATTATATCTGCAGTTTGTGCCGTCGCAGGGGGCATTTGCGACGAGTGTGCTCGAGCCGTAGTGAGGGCAGTCGCGGGGGAAGCGCCCCTTCAGGAAGACTGCATTATGGCCAAGCGGAGAGCTCGGATCGGGAGGAGTCAACCACTGAGGACTTTCACCATTTGTGTTTAAGTGACTACGGACCGGTGAGTGTACCTATCACTGTAGACTCTCATATCTTACTACAAATGGAGATAGACACAGGCTCGGCGGTATCGTGTATTAGTAGCAAAACTTATAAGGAACTTTTAAGTCACTATCCGCTCGAAAATGGCTGGTTAACACTAAAGTTTTATAACGGGGCAAAGGTCAAGCCGATAGGCGTTATTAAGCCAAAAGTTAGTTATGATAAGCGGGAGAAATATTTAGAGTTGTTTGTTATTGACGGAGGCACTACCTCGCTGCTAGGGAGACAGTGGTTAGCTGAGTTAAATATTAAGATACCCGAGTTCAGCAATTGTAACAATGTAAAGACTGATGAGCTAAAAATGTCTAATGAAATAAATAATTTACTTTGCAGATATAAAGAATTGTTTAGCGGCGGGCTCGGGCGGTACAATGGCGGGCAGGCAACGCTGCGCGTGCGCGAGGGGGCGGCGCCGGTGTTCCACCGCGCGCGGCCGCTGGCGTACGCGCTGCGCGAGCGGGTTGACGCCGAGCTGGACGCCATGCTGCGGGACGGCGTCATCGAGGCCGTGGACTGCTCCGACTGGGCCTCGCCGCTGGTGCCGGTGAATAAAGCTGACGGTTCGTTGAGAATATGTGCCGACTACAAATCTACACTGAATCCGGTTTTGCTAATTGATCGATATCCCTTGCCTAAAATTGATGATTTAATGGTAAGCCTTAGCGGAGCGTGCTACTTTTCTAAAATAGACTTATCCCAAGCCTATAACCAGATCGAGCTGGATGACTCAAAAAAATATACCGTTATAAATACGCACCGCGGTCTATATAGGTATAACCGACTAGTGTACGGGTTATCGTCCAGTCCGGGAATATTCCAACGTATAATGTGTAATTTGCTGAAAGGTATACCTAATGTAGAGATATTTTTGGATGACGTGATCATTGGGGGTAAAACTAAACAAGAACATTTAGCGGCCTTAGAAGCGGTGTTCAGCAGGTTACATAAGGCCGGTTTAAAACTAAAAAGTAGCAAATGCGTATTTTTAGTAGACGAAGTTCAGTATCTCGGGTACATAATAAGTAAGGATGGTATAAAAACTGACCCGGCCAAGGTGGAGGCGGTACTTCGGGTACCTAGGCCAAGTAATGTCACAGAGCTCCGTTCCTTCTTAGGTATTATTAATTTCTATGGGAAATTTATTAAAAATATGAGTGTGAAGTTAGTTCCACTATATGAACTTCTTAAAAAGGAAAAACAATGGTTTTGGTCTCCAGATTGTGAACGATCTTTTAAAGAAATTAAGGCAATTTTAGCCAGTGCGGAGGTACTTGCTCATTATGATCCTAAGAAACAGCTGTTTGTTACCTGTGACGCGAGCTCACGCGGCGTGGCCGGCGTGCTGACTCAGCCAGGCCCGGACGGCCGCGAGCGGCCCGTTGCCTACGCTTCGCGCACTCTCAATGACGCCGAGCGGAACTATTCACAAATACATCGCGAGGCACTAGCTATCATATTTTGTATGAATAAATTTCACCAGTATTTATATGGTCGGCATTTTACTTTACGTACAGACCATAAACCGCTAGTGTCAATCTTCGGACCCAATACCGGTATACCGACGATGGTAGCTAGTCGTATGCAGCGATGGGCAATTATTTTATCGGCCTACTCGTTTGATATAGAATATGTGCGAACGGATAATAACGGCGCGGACGGTTTTTCGCGATTACCTGTTAGTAACAAGGGTCAAGACAAATTATCGGCGCCGGAACAAACTTATTTGCACTTTGTTCAACAAGCCCTCTTGCTGGATTATAATGAAATTAAAAGAGAGACCGCACGTGACCCATTACTGTCTAAGGTTTTAAGCTACATTAGGGATGGCTGGCCAGAGTCATGTGAGATTTCGAATTTACAGCCACACTTTAATAGGAAGAACGAGCTGTACGAGGAACTAGGGTGTGTCATGTGGGGTCCTAGGCTGGTGGTACCGGAAAAGTGTACAGATAAAATATTAACTATGATTCATGAGCCCCATATGGGAATCGTCAAATCAAAGGCGCTCGCCCGCAGTTACGTGTGGTGGGCGGGAATAGACGAGGCCGTGGAGCGCGTGTGCCGCGCGTGCGTGGTGTGCGCGGCACACGCCGACACACCGTCGCGGCACACGCCGCGCATGTGGACTTGGCCTCACCGACCCTGGTCACGTCTCCATTTGGACTACATGGGCCCTATAGGGGGCAAAACGTATTTAGTCGTAGTGGATGCGATGTCTAAGTGGATAGAGGTTTTTAATGTCACTAATACTACAGCAGGAGGGTTAATAGATCGGCTGTGCGAATTGTTCAGTAGGTTCGGCATTCCTAAACAAATAGTCAGTGATAACGGCAAGCAATTCACTTCAAAGGAACTCGAGGATTTTACAAAGTATTGTGGCATTGAACATATATTTACAGCTCCGTACCACCCGGCGTCGAACGGGTTAGCTGAAAATTCAGTTAGGACATTAAAGCGGGTGATCCGTAAGGCATTGCAAGAAAACCAGAACGTGGAGCGGGCATTATGGGCCTTTTTGATACATTACCGGAATGTAGAACACTCCACTACTGGCGAATCCCCGGCTACGCTTCTTTTAGGTAGACGGTTGCGCACGCGCTTAGATACAATTAAACCGGACAGGGAGGGACACGTGCGGCGCGCGCAGCACCGGCAGCAGGAGGCGGCGGGAGGAGTGAGTAGGAGTGTAGATATGCAGGACCAGGTCTGGTATAGGAAGTACTTGAAGGGAGAAAAATGGTTTCCAGGTCGAATAGTAGATGTTCTGGGGCCGAGCAATTATAAAGTGTTAGGTGATGATGGTGAAACCGTACACAGGCATATCGATCAATTGCGGAAACGGTCAGTTAACGGTAGGCTATCTCTGGCAGCTACCACGACGGCAATAGAACCATCCGAGACACTCGGCACAGATTCTCAAGGGCATCGTTCGGTATCGGCGGAGACACCGACAACACCGGTGAGGGTTCAGGCGGAGACGTCGGCGGCCTCCGTGGACGAGTCGCGCGGCACGGCGCACACCGCCAGCTCTGACTGCGCCTCTCCGGCTTCACCGGAGTGGCAGTTTGCTTCGCCTCATGCTTCTACACCTGCCCGGGCTCGCCCAATCCGTCAATGTAGATTAAATAAACCTAATTATAAAATTTAGAATGTAAAAACTGTTAAACCCTTTAACTGCCTAGTGCTAAATTATTTAAAACTAGTTTATCTAATGTAACTTTATTTTTCTGAGATAACATTCGTCTCCAGCTCAATAGATGGCGGTTAAAAGGTTCCTTAGAATATTAGTGCATAAAATTAGCGTAGAGGAGTGTAATGTAGGTAGTTATAATCTTTGATAAATATGGTATGTGGGTATTCGGGTTGTTCGCAAATAAATGGCGTACTGACGGACGTGTTGGTTTTATTACACATTTATTTCAGTTTAGTAAATAAGTTTTTGGCACAAATAGTAAATTGTTTTACAAGGGGCACAGCTGTTGTTTAACCCCTCGTGCTAATATTGATATCCGAGCCAGCGAAAGATTCCAAAATTGAACTGCGAGCGTAGCGAGTGGCTCTAAAATTTAATCTTGAGCGTTACGAGGGTTTCAAGGCACGAGGGTTAAACAAACTTTGCCACCGAGTGAAATACAAATTTTTTCACCACACCAACGGAAGAAAAATAGTAACTGTAAAATATCAAATATCAATTGCATCCACACCGAGAGTGACGTTATCAGTTGTCGAATTTGCGCCAAAAATTATAAGCGTTTTAACCGCTCAAAATTTTTTAACATTTTTTTTTTAATATTATTATGTTTATAAAAGTATTTTTATTCTTTCTGGTGTTCAAACGATATAAATAATGATCTAAAATATAAAAAATAAATCATGCATGAGGCCAATTCTAACAACCTCGTCGAAAACTAAATGTAGTATTTTCATGTTACACGCTTCCAAAACTTTAGCTCTGTGTGAGCGCTAAGTCTCATGCCGTTATTAAATCTAAGCACTTATCCTTTGTGTACATCTTATGTGAACGAGTTACCCAGTTTGGATGGAGTTACTAAAGATATACTCGAGAGGCAGTCCTCTCCGCCACCACCAGTGTGTTACACCGTGGTATTTTGACTTTACAATTTGTTAGAGCTGCCGTCAAAAAGCCGCTCCCATACAAATCTAAGCACTCGTCCTTTGTGTACATCTTATGTGAACCAGTTACCGAGTTTGGATGGAATTACTAAAGATATACTCGAGAGGCAGTCCTCTCCACCACCACCAGTGTGTTACACACTGGTATTTTGATTTTACAATTTGTTAGAGCTGCTGTCAAAACGCCGCTCCCATACAAATCTAAGCACTCATCCTTTGTGTACATCTTATGTGAATGAGTTACCCAGTTTGGATGGAATTACTAAAGATATACTCGAGAGGCAGTCCTCTCCATAGACCGCGGGCCAGGAGCAAATATCGTCAGTCATCGCCTCCCGCTTGATACTTTGTCAGATGATAGTTTAGATGCTATCATGAATTTAAAGAACCGTCAGCCGGTTGTATAGCGGTGGAAAGACCGACAGTTACTTGCATAAACATGTAAAAAATACGCGCCTACCATTTATGTCCACAAATTCGTAAGGCGTTTATTGAAATGCCTGATGAAATCCTATATGCAAAGTTTCATGAGTTAGTTACTTATTACTATAATAAAAAGGTACAGCGCTTATTTTTTACATGTTTATGCAAGTAGCTGACGGTCTCTCCACCGCTATACAACCGGCTGACGGTTTTTTATAAGAATATCTAAACTATCTTCTGACAAAGTATCAAACGCGAGGCGATGTAAAAATTTATTTTATTTTTTTACGTTTCGGTGGCTGCCATTCCTCAACCCACCAGCGGAGTGTCAGCTGACGTCCATGAGGGATCATCATACACAGCCGTTAATCAATATACGAGTTATCGCCCGGGAGGCGATTGGTCGTGGAAATCTGTTCGTGGCGGTCCACCACCACCACCAGTGTGTAACACCAGTATTACACACTGGTATTTTGATTTTACAATTTGTTAGAGCTGCCGTCAAAAAGCCGCTACCATACAAATCTAAGCACTCGTCCTTTGTGTACATCTTATGTGACCGAGTTACCCAGTTTGGATGGAATTACTAGAGATATACTCGAGAGGCAGTCCTCTCCACCACCACCAGTGTGTAACACCAGTGTGTTACACACTGGTATTTTGATTTTACAATTTGTTAGAGCTGCTTTCAAAAAGCCGCTCTCATACAAACCTAAGCACTCATCCTTTGTATAAATAGGTACTTACACCTTATGTAAACGATTTAGGTACCAAGTTTGGATGATATTACTGTTCAACATATAGGTAGTTACTTGAGAGGACAGGTGTTACACTGTAAGTTATAATTTTAGACTTTTAAAGAGTCACTGGAAAAGCCGCTCCCATACATTCGAAGTTACGCTCTAAAGGTCATAAAAGGTCATACTGATCAACTTCTAGTATGGGATCAACCCCGAAACACGAAAAAAAAAGGCTGTTTCATACATTTTGGCTAGTCAGGTGTTGATGTTTGTTAATGTTAGTAGAGGCAATTTTTTTGCGTTTTTGTGGTTAGTCCCATAGTAAAAGTCGTTCAGTTTGATCTATATTATACCCACATCGCAAAATATTGCTGGTAATTGAAAATAATAATTTTATACAGGACAATAAAGTTTTTAGGTCATCCTGTATACTTCACAATAAACCTTATAGTACCAACACCTCATCGCCATACAGATAAACAAAGGGACATGTTGAAACCACTTATAAATAAGAGTTCCTTGATGACTACGTAACCCTAAAACATACTGAAATGACCCCACATTGTCGAGGTCAGGCCGCCATCACTTATGCATGCAACCACTTACGATATTGCTACGTATTTATATGGTAAACGACGTAAAATATTCAAAAAGCACGATTTTAGGCCAAAACTAAGGACACGAACCATGAAAATGTTTACAGTAAATGTTACACCTCTATACGTAAAATAACCAAAATCTTTAGGTAGTAAACTGAAATAAATGTCATATACTAAGAAAAAGTGACCAAGGCCTCCAGTGCCCAAGGCTGGAATCGAACCAGCGTCCTCTGCTATCGCGGCAGGTGCCTGTGCCATTCGACCATCTGGGCCACGACGGCATAGGTCAATTTTTTCTGAGTATATCCATTTCTGAAGGCTTATGGCGCCCCCTGGCCATCCCTAAGGTAGAAATAGTGGTTCGAGGCCTTGGTCACTTTTTCTTAGTATATGACATTTATTTCAGTTTATAATTTATATACGGACCGATTCGAACTTTAAAGGTGGGTTTAGACCAAACGAGCGAATGATCATTCTATCCCCACTCTACCAATTTTATTTTTACTCATTTGAAGTCGGTTAAAATTTAAATAACTTCCTAAAAATCTTAAGCAGGCCACTGACGAGCCTTCCAAATGGATGCCGTTACAATGGATTCATCCAAATGGACGGCATCCTAATATTAAACATTGTACGTTTTTCAGTTTCACGGACCGATTTTGGATTGCAGACACGCTATTTGGACTGTTGGAAGGCTCGTCAGTGGCCACCTTTACACCATCGCTTTGGCTAAAAAGCAATATTACACTATAAATCCGAACCTCTGAATATCTAGAGAGGCTTAAAGCCTTAAAGGCTATTGTCGGCGATTCTCGGAGCATCCGAGCACGTAGCCCATTACTCCTGGTTACTGGTCGCTGAATAAATACGTGTGACGAATGGAACCAATACTGTTCGGTGTTGGCATAGAGAAATAATTATTGTAAGAATGGAATGCTCACTCCATACATTAGTTTTGGTACCAAAACGACTATTATTTTTGCAGTCGACATCTAGCATCGAGTAGCGGAATTATCAATACCGCTACTCGATACTAGAATTCTCTAGTGTCGCGACTCACGTTGTATTGAACAACTATTTACAACTAATATTAAAAGCAGAAGTCGTTGAAAATAGAGTTCCGGTTAATCTGGTTATAATATTAGCTGAAAATTGAGCATTAGACTTTTCGGTCGGTGCTATATCTATTGTCAAGTAGCAGTACTGATAATTCCGCTACTCGATGCTAGATGCCGACAACGAAAATGATAGTCTTGTTAGTACTAAAACTAAAGTATGGAGTGAGCACTCTATGTATTTTTTCTCAATGGTGTTGGTTACGTTTCGATTCTCAATTACCTACATCTCTATAGAATTATACGGGGTGTTTTTGACCCTTAGCGGCCTTAGCACAGTAACCCGTGTTAAGTCAACATGAGCGCTGGTGGCCTAGCGGTAAGAGCGTGCGATTTTCAATCCGGAGGTAGCGGGTTCAAACCCCGGCTCGTACCAATGAGTTATTCGGAACTTTTGTACGAAATATCATTTGATATTTACCAGTCGCTTCTCGGTGAAGGAAAACATCGTGAGGAAACCGGACTAATCCTAATAAGGCTTAGTTTCCCTTTTGGGTTGGAAGGTCAGATGGCAGTCGCTTTCGTAAAAACTAGTGCCTACGTCAATTCTTCGGATTAGTTGTCAAGCAGACCCTCGGCTCCCATAAGCCGTAGCAAAATGCAGGGATAATGCGAGGAAGAAGACTGGCAGGCCTATTCGGATTTCGAGATAATCAAAAGATCTTGAGACGATTTAGAGATCAACTAGATCTACATTAGTAACTTAACTAACATAACTTGTAGAAATCGTTCAAGAGGACCTCCAGAATCGCGGAAACGTCAAATTTGACATATCTATCTTACAAATATCTTTAAATTATCCGTATCGTAACTTGTTGAAGTCTAGTAGAAATCTAATTCATTTTCCGAATCGAGCCGTGGGTTAGGTCAACGTGAACTTATTTATTACATACACAATATTTGACTTCAACGGCCAATATTTGACCAATGAAGTATTTAATACATCTCAACAGGCGTCAACCTATTTTTGCGGTAACAGATAGTCCACAAAAATAGAGATACATGCCTTCATAAACTTTGAAATGCTCCAGAAAACGTCATATCATATTCAATAGAGCGTATGTACGTATATAGATATGACTGGAAATAGCTGGAAGAGATGAAATAAAAGGTTTCATTGGAAATTTTATTAAGTTTCCAACTTCTAGTTCGGTTCGTTGAATTTTTGATAAAGCCGGGCTTCAGACTATGTATAGTTTTATAGGTCTTGATAGTTTTATAGTCTTTGATTGTTCTATATTTGTTACTGGCTAGTTCATCAGTTTAAAAATTAAATCCAGTGCTGTATGTAGGAATGGAAATTTGATTATTTTGTAAAATATGCTTTAGGTTAGGTTGAATCTCGCCCGAATAGTATTTATAGTAGTAAGGTAGTATGTAGTATTTTGTATTTGTCAATGTAAAATTTGTTGAAATATGCTGCTGACATAAAAATTTAAAATATTGCCTACCTACTTATGTTTCTATGCGTTTTCGTAAAAAACGTTTTTGATACAAAAGTTCAATGCTTATCGTTTAATTTTGATTTTCCAACATTAAGTACAATGTTCGCGACAACACTATATCTATAATAGTTATTTGTAATGAAGTACTATTTATTGCACACCCTTAAAATAAATATGCAACCTTAAAGTAATAAAATTATCTTTCATTAAACGAATCATTCTAATCTAATCTTCGCGACATTTCTTTTACATATAAGTACACTACGAGTACTACTTAGTACATGTACAATGTAGCGTTACTCTACGGTTCCATGCCGTTCTATAAACTCCTTACGTAACATACTCGCATATGTGACACTCCAAACATAAAGGCCACACACAATAAAGGCCTCTGCCGGCGACTGGAGAGAGTGGAGAGTCCTTACAAATATTAATTAGGTTTCAAGCGATATTGGCATAGTTTCGAGGAGCTTTTAAATGGAGCGGGGTATTGGATTTTTAATTAAATTATTAGAAATAACTAGTAAGGAAATAATATAGGGGGTGTTATTGTTAACTAAAATTACACTTTTACCAGTGTGAATAAACTTGAACACTACTTCCGACGTGTTGAAGAGTCTTTCTTAAGTTTTTTCCGGAACCACGAAGACTACAGACAGGAACAAATATTCGTGACATACAAACAAATGCTCTTGCCAGGATTCGAACCCGGGATCGCTTGCTACGTAAGCAGGGTCACTACCGACTAGGCTAGGAGGCCGTTACCGTGTTTGAGTCTCTAGAAAGTTTTATTAAAAAGTAGCAAGTATAGGTCTGTGTCACCATATTCTTCGGCCAAAAACGACACTTTTGACACTGAGAGATCAGATCCATAACTAATCCAGATCTAGTTCATTTTTATAATCAGAATACGCTTGTAAGTACAAAATCAAATTGGTTTTTTAGCGGTTTTGAGTTTAATGCTATTATGCTTGGTAAGAAGCCCGTCTTGCCCCGCTCTGCGCTGACCCCGCCTAACCCCACTGCACTTAACCTAAACATGTTAAACGTAAGGGCACACTCGTTGCTAAAGCAAACATGGTCGCCTTTCATCAAAGTAAAATGTATATTTATATGTCGGGAATCGTGGGCGTATCATACTATCGAATGCACATCAGAACCTTCAATCGTGGATGACGAGGGCTTTCAATGAAATGCGATATTCAACTCGCAGTCTTTACTGGACAAGACCGATTACAAATCATACCACACGTTACACATCTTAACCAAAGCAAACCAGTGGATTAGACCCAGGAACCGCCACAGACCGTCACCTTCTCCCGTTACTTCTCATCGTGCTCTCTTGAAGATTGATTGACAGCATAACTTCAATTGTTCTGGACTTCAATTGTTTTGACAGCGCACTCTATGACGCCTTGGCAGAACTGCGTCGAACGCCACTCGGGTGTACGTAACACCCTAGTTTGCTCTATTTGTCAAAGACTGCGTGATAAAAAGCTTCTTGAAGGCAATAGATGGCACAATTCAGCCATTCTCCGACATATACGAGTATATATAACTATTATCACAACAAGTTCGAGTTATAGAGGTCTCAAAATTGACGTTGTTTCAAATCACCTCGGTCTCCCTTACCCCATCTTACGTCGTCTTACATGACCCGTTCTAACCCCACTAGTGCACTTAACCTAAACATGTTAAGCGTAAGGGCACACTCGTCGCTGGAGCGAACACGCTCGCCTTTCATCAAAGTACCGCATGTATTCAAATTAATGGGAAGGTTTTGATTTTAGTGTTATTTGGAAACGTAGTTGGAAGTGTTTTACAAATTTTATTGCAATATTTTTCGTAATGCGACTTTCGAAAGGCGCTGAAAACTGCTAAGTACATTTTTCAGCGCAGTTAAATACTTTCATTGTTATCATATGAGTAAAACACACTCTCAAGTTAGTTCAAGTTATTCATGTTAAAATCACATGAAATCGAGAAAAAGTTGTGCGACGCAAAAAAACTGTAAGTGCCATTCGAATACCCATTTTAACAATCAGTAATGGTCGCCTAAGTAAATTATATTTTTTTTAATTAAAAGAAAAATTTAATTAAAGAAACCTTGCTCGATGCGTTGAATTTTCCCATTTTTAACAAGCTTTTATTAGGTCGACCTGTATGTGTGTATAACCAACTGTAATGGAATCTAAGGTAACTAATTTAACCATCTTCCAAGGATCGTATCGTCATGAAAACTGGCAGCTGTATGTAGTTTTGATGACAATACAATAATATCGCACTGTCGAACTGATCTGATGATGGAGACAGGAGGTGGCCATAGGAACTCTGTGATGAAACAACGCAACCTAAATGTGTTAGGGGTTTTTAGAATTGTCTCGATGAGTATTAGTTGTCTGTCGTAAGAAAAGTACAGTCAGCGATAAAAGCTTGTACCAAAAATGAAATTTTTGCCAAAAACTTATTCTTTTTAATTAATATTTGTAGGCAATATTGCTCGCAGACCTATCTGCTTGATGAAAAAATAGTTCAGTTCTCGCCTGTTTTGGTAAATGCTCACCCGCGAACAAATAAATAGGTAACGTAGGTACTTAGTGACTATATTACAAAATTTAAAAATATAAATCACCGCATGAAACTACTGTAAACTAGCAACTAAGCCCATTATTCTCCTTTTGTAAGTCAAATGACAAAATACTTTCAAAGTCTCAGAAATGCAAATTCTGGCTGAAATGTAGTGTCCCCTGCATAATGCGGCGGCCATTTTTAAAAGTAAACAGATACGAGAGCAAGTACTACAGATTACACCCACTAGAAGGAGCATATAAGATGATTCGCGCAAGCAAATGACTGTGTTAAATAAACTTTAGGTCTAAGAATACTAACTTAGATAATAAGATGCAAGTTATGTACTATTGTGATACTAACTACCTGATTATGAATCCTGATGGATATTTGGAATTAATAATTATTGATTGATTACTAATCCAAACCCTTTCGGCGCGCTTAGCCCATTGCATTTAATCTGGATTTGTTATAAATATGATCTGTCGGTGTCAATAGTGACGTTTCTGGTTGAAACAAAATAAAAGTTTATTATGTAGATTTTTTTATTACGGTGCACTATAAGAGTTTTTAAAATGGTTGGTCTTGACTTAGTTCCCTGGCTCAAAGCATTTCAAGTAGTTATAAAGGTATAATTAAATAGCCCTTATAAAAAAGTGCATGCATTGAAAAAACATTGTTTTGCTGGGTCTAGGGAAGGAAGTCAATGAAGTGCGCTTTAAAAATGAAATGATGGCAACATTTTACTAAAGTGAAATTTGTTCTTGCTTCTTTAGAATCTTTTGTGACTGAGGCGTTTTCATAAGGTACTCTAGTGAAATTGATAACAGTTTTACAGCAAGAAATTTTTATCAGATCCTTCTAAACTAAAATAATTCTAAGTTCTAGAATGTATGATATAAATGTTAATTTCTTAATGGTATACTTTTTTTAATTGCTTGGGTCTAACGCGATTAAATTTCATTATTTTACCTTTTTTCCAACGTTTCAGCCAGATTGCACTAGCTGTCACGGAACACTGACGTCCCAGCAAAATGTCAATGGAGATATTGGTAAACTACATTAAACTATCCGATATTATAGATCGACCACTTCGGTTATATAGCATAAATTCTAAAATCAAATTTCCTAAGTACGAAATTCCTAAAACAGAACATCGAAAATCGAAATATCTAATGTACGAATTTCTAAAGATGCATGTCCTAATACATTTTTAATTGAACGATCTCATTTTCGAAAATCAATATTCCTTTGTACAAAATGCCTAAGGACAATTCTTTGAAAATCAATATGTCTAGTGCTCAAAACAGCTAAGTTCAAAAAGCCTAATGACAATATATTGAAAATCAATATTTCCGAGAATATTTTCTCCTTACCCTGAAATGACGACGCGGGGCTCCTATTTCTGGGCGGTTTGCCCTTCGGGCATCTGTAAGTACCTAACGAACCTAACCTACCTCCCCATTGGTTTAGTTTAGTGTGACGTCCGTGAAAACAGTACACTTAGGGGGAAAAAGCGTAGGTAGGTAGGTAGGTTAGGTTCGTTAGGTAGCTTCAGATGCCCGAAGGGCAAACCGCCCAGAAATAGGAGCCCCGCGAAGCGGGGCTCCGTCTAGTTAAGTTGCAAAAGAAATGTTTTTTGAAAAGAAGGTTTCGTACGTTAGACTCTTTAAGCAAGGTCAGCTAAACGTAGGACAAATGTCGTTAGAAATTTCGCAATTTATACATTTAAAACTTAGGTCAACTGGACGTAGGAAAAAAGGTCGTTAGTATTTTCGTCCACTAGCATTATTGTACTTTAGACATTTAAAAAATAGGTTTGTTAACCGTAGGACATGCGTCATTAAGAATTTCGTACATTAGACATTTTGATTTTCGAGGTTCTGTCTTTAGGAATTTCGTACTTAGGATATTTGATTTTAGAAATTATGCTACATAACCACCACTTCACTGAGTCCTCGCCTGCGCGGTACGGGGGCGACGGGGCGAGACGACCAAGGGTGGCGGGGAAGGTGCGGGCGGCAGGCGTATGCCGCCCGCACCTTGCGGCAGGCGTACCGCGCAGGCGAGGACTCAGTTAAGCGGTTGGACTATAGTTACGCGAGAGTTTAAAGTGTTAAAATGCTTGGGACGAAATTTCTGTCATCTTAGTTCTATCTTTTATCTTATTTCTATCTTCTGTTATTTTAAAGTACTATTTCAAATTCAGACTACACCAGCATTACAGCTGCATTGTTGCAACGCGACAGTGCTGCGAACTGCATTGCTCCTGTAAATGACGAAAATTAGGGCAGCAACATCGATTTTGCCATTTATGGCAGCAATGATATCGTGAACATTACAGCCAGTTTTTATATTTTTTTTTATTTATTGAATAATCAATCAAATTACAGTCTAGAAAGTTAATACAAGACCCATTGTAGCCAAAACCTTGAGGAGGTGAGCTTGAGCGCGACATTACTGCCCACTACCTAACTGTCGTTGATGTCAAAATCAATGTTAGCTGCCCGGATTTTTGCACGGTCATGCTCTTTTGTGAGTCCATTGGCGCACATGCCAACCAAAGACTGGTGATGGCTTTTTTAGAAAATAATGCTCTTGTTATTTATTTAATATAGACGTACCTACGTAGTTACCAGGTGATGCGTGTAGAAAATAGGGTAGGTTTACCTGTAAAAAAAAACATTTCATGAAATAAATTTCTCAGTAAATTCATAAATCCGAAAGAGTTAATTGAACTTTGCAATTTAGGTACACAGTGTCAAAAATTTCTAAAAACATGATTTAAATAAGGTACTAGCGCCAAAGAATGCCCATCGTACATTTTTTTTAATGGAGGTGGAGTTGGACATGGAGTTGCATGAACTTGCAGTTTTGTCGACGGTACTGGCGGGGTGCGTATCATAATGAATACGAACTTTTGTTATAATTTCAGTTTACAAACGTTCAAAACGTATACTAATCTTATGTATAATGCACTAAATCTATATTTTCAATATGTATAACATAAAAATTGTGGCGAGCTGTTGGGGAGTAACGACCCCACGGACCCGAGTGCTCCCGAGAGTCGGTCAGGGTCTCCGTCTCCGGCGTGTCTTCGTCGGTCGGAGTGGACCCTAAGGGGACCCGCAGGGCTCTCAGCTCTGGCTTGCCTTCATTGGCCGTCCAGAGAGGAGTCGCTAGAGCTATATGCTCCAGGGGTGGAAGTGAAAGATGCATAAGACGCGAGTTGGCACAGTGGCTGGTAACAGCCACTGGGTAGAAAGCGGCGCACACCTCTCGACACCCCTGAGCCGCTCACACCGATGTTGCTCCTGGTCGTCTTTACGACGGCAGTTTCAGGGGCCCATCTAGTCAGCGGCGAGTCACCGCCTGCCTCGATGACGGTGTTAACATTGTTATGGCAGGTGTCCGGACCTCTTTTACAATAGCCCAATCTCATTGTCCACCCAAACATCAATCCATAGACCGGTCTACTGTTCACTTTTTCTACAATAGTCCCAATGCCTGCTGAGACCGGTTCATGGGTGTCTATTGTTGCGCCTGTGAACGGGTTCCAGCAGGCGTTCTACATGACATTAAAGCTCTCCAAAGGGCCTCTACGTGTTGGATCTATATCCCCACGCAAGCCTATCAAAAGACCGGGATTTATAGGCCCGTGATATCTAAGGAGATACAAATAATATAACATACAATATATATACCGCTGTTTGGTATAACATACAAATAAACTAATTACATTTAATATAACATTCATTATGCATATAAATTAAAATAATGAATAACATCTCATATAAGTATCTGAACAAAAGATCAGTAAAATTATTTGGATAGCTCAGTATTTCATAGGTCATCCAAACTAATTACTGTCAGAAAAGTAGGTTAGGTTAGAACTGTGACTCCCCAGAAAAAAAACTACTACCAGAAAAGTACGTTAGGTTAGGTTAGAACTGTGACTCCCCAGAAAAAGACACTGCTACCAGAAAAGTAGGTTAGGTTAGAACTGTGACCCCTCAGAGAAAGAAACTGCTACCATAAAAGTATTAGGTTAGGTTAGAACTGTTACCCCCCAGAAAAATAAAAGGTTAGGTTTATTGCGTGGTATTTGTTTTGTATATTTATTTCCTTAAAAAAAAAAAACTTTTCACAATATGACATGGGTAGAGACTTCCTATTAGGTAAAGAAATACCTGTATCAGGAAATCCCGCTCCTCTATAACAATTCGTCTAGTAATATAAGGTGTAATCTAAAGTAAACAAAGTGATATAGGTATATAATATTAACAATTTAAATTAATAAAAACTGAATTTACGCGCGTGTGTGTGTGTGTGTGTGTGTGTGTGTGTGTGTGTGTGTGTGTGTGTGTGTGTGTGTGTGTGTGTGTGTGTGTGTGTGTGTGTGTGTGTGTGTGTGTGTGTGTGTGTGTGTGTGTATGTATGTGTGTATGTGTGAATGAGTGAGTGAGTGTGTGTGTTAAGTGTATATTTATAGTAGAATTATTAATTTATGTTATGTAGGACGGTATAGGAGTGATTCTGTTTGCTCGTAATCGAGATTCTGCAGCCATTCAGTTACAGCCAATTTACATTTATAATACTGCATCGGGTAAATATTTATCTTATCATTCAGGTTGTTGTACATAAATGCTGATTGTGTTGAGAACTGACGTTTAGCGAACATAGATTTAGTTATTGGGAGAGGGGCAACTTTATGTTTCCTTCTTCGTGTTTGGGGTCTGATATTATAATCTAGAGTTTTGTGTAGTCTTGGGGAAAGATTTATTACAACACTATTAAATAAATATAAAACATTAAATTAGCTTAAAAATAATAATACAAACTATCTCTAAACTAAATAAACTTAAAATAAAACGCCTATAAATAAAAAACGTCCCCCAAGTCACTGCCGATGGGCAGTGTGCCCAGAAGGCTGGCCGCATTGCCACGTTGTATGGCAATACTAACGCGTTGAGCAAAATACAGGCCAGCCCTCTGGTCCCCTGCGGCATCTATAAGGCGCTCCGCTAAGGCCCTGTATATACGGCGCGCGCTTGGCCCCCACGGCCCCAGCGTTTCGACCCCAAACGCCTCAAAAATATAACTACTGCCAAGGGTGGCATATTTGCGGCGTTTGAGGTCTTCTGCCATGGACGCGGCATGACCAGCATCTCTGCTGGTGCCCGGAAGGTGGGACGGCGCGAGGGTGTCAACACATGTGGCATCCCAGACTAGAGGCCGTCCCATCTTCCAAGGCACCAACGTCATACCGTCGGGCCTCTTGCCATCGTCCCTAGCCAAACCGACGGGCTCGAGTATGGCCGGGACTTTGATGCTGACAAAGGCCCTTCGGATGACGTCGTTGATGCTGGCGTGTCTGGGTATGCGTCCGGCGCTTCTGCCGCAGGAAAGCCCATGATGTCCAAATTTGTCCACCATGGCACCACAACGGCAGTGATGGGGGACGTTTGTTACAGTCCCTATGCGCAAACAAGTCGCCAGTCTGAAGGTGGTGTTGTCCAATAGGGTCCCTATGAATGGAGAGGGTAGGGCTTGTAGCCACAGACCCGACTCCCACTCCGCAGTGGCAAGAAGACGAGCTCGGTCTGCCGTACTAGTTGACGTATCAACGAGATTATTCCGTACTAGACGGCAGAGCGGCTCGTCCCACTGCCTCTGCGAGCATGGATTGGCAGGCGGGTCCGTGTTGCTGCAGGTTAGTGACCAAACATTCTTGGCCTCGGTGCAATGTGCTGCCTCTATGGCCCCGAGAGAGCGAGATAAAATGCCTCCAATCAGGTTTTGAGCACTATGCACCGAGGACAAGAAGGCAGGCAGCGACACACTGGAAATTTTGCGGATACCCAGGCCACCGTGCCGAATAGGCAGAGAGGCCTGGGTCCAGGACCTTTCTTCAAAACGTATGTTGAGAACAGATGACAGAGTATCCTGAATTAAGGAGTCAAGTTTAAAAAGTAGGGTGGGATGCTTCCAAAGGTGACTACAGCGGAGAACATAAGTAAATTTGGGTACGAATAGGCAATATCGAATGATGGAAAAGGCGGTATGCATATTAATTTTTAGTAGGCGTTCCGAAACAGAATTAAAATTTTGGATTTTGGCATTGACATATTCGTCGAAAGATTGATCTAAAATAGGGCAACCAAGAAGGTGAAGCTGATTGTCACTAATAATTTTGATTCCGGGGGCTATCATAGCAAAGCTGTCCTCTATAATTTTGCAATCGTAGGAAGGGTTCAAAATAAAAAGTTCGCATTTCGAAAAGTTCAGAGTTAGGCCGATTGATTTTAACTCTGATGTTAGTTTTTTTAAATCGTCTAAAACAGTATCGGCTTCACCTCCAAGGGTTCCGTCGTCCAGGTACCAGATATTTAATTTAGAATTTAGATTTTTTATGATAGAATGAATGGCGAGACTGAAAATGGCTGGGCCTAAAGGATCACCCTGCTGACAACCAACGGAGGAGGCCAAAAGGTTTGATTTATATAAAAGTTTCGTAGGTGAGCTGTAACATTGCCATAGGAAATTGTAGGTTTCCGGGATTTTTTCTTTGATTTGGGTCAGCAGGGCGCCTCGGTCCACGGAGTTGAAAGCGTTAGTTACATCCACCTTCAGCAGTACCTCGCCGGCCCGACGCTCTACGTAAGTACGCACGGCGTGGACGGCGGCTTCACAACCGCTTTTGGATCCAAAACCGAGTTGAAAAGGGCTAAATTCTCGGCCTAATTTTTCGAGAATGGCACGGCAGGCTATTTTCGCAGTGAGGCGGCGAAAAGTGCATCCAACAGCGATTGGTCGGATACCGCCGTCTTTTTTTTGAAGGGCGCATAGGTTTGCGCCGTACAGGATGTCGATAACGTCCTCGGGTACTTTTCCTGTAAGCATAAGGTTAACGAGTGACGTTAACTGTACAAGGAGCTCGTCACGCGTTCCATTGCATTCACTACTTAAAACATCCTTTAGGTGTTGCGGTGTGAGAACAGCGTTCAAAACATATAACTTTCGCACTGTCATCTGACCACTCATGTTGTACAGTTCACTTGTGGGAAATCTGTAGGGCTTTAAGAACATTACTTTTAAAAGACAGCGTTGTCCCCGTTCCACCTCCAGGAACTTAGTTTTAGTTGCACCCCCCCCAGACAGTTATGCAATAGCAGATAATAGATTTTGCTAAGCTGATATATAATAATAATAATAATAATAATAACGTCAGACGCGTTTTTTACTAAATTTTCCTTTTATATGTGATCAAATATGTTTTTTACTGGCTTTTATTACATTTTTATTGAATTTTTTGTGGAAAAGTTACCTACACATTAATGCGACACTTCGCAAAGGGATTCATGACCGCGAAAATGTAACTATGTACAAAGCTAGCCAACAAAGAATGATCGAATGACAGAAGGAAATGATCACACGGAGTAAAACGCGCTCACAAGCGTCTATCACAACTAACGCACGCCCACCACCCTCGCCCGTCTCGTCCGTCTCCTCACAAGCGTCATCAGGCGATGAATTTGCCACTGCGCCCGATACCAGCGAGTCGAGCGACGAGTGCGGGCCGCCGCCGCCGCCGCCACGATCACCAGCGCGACGCGGGCGGCCACCGCTGCCGGCACGCTTGGGGCCTGCGGGACATCATGCTCCGCCCACGGTTCCCGCTGCCGGTGGTGTAGTGCGTCGCATGCGATGGTCTCAAACAATGAATGAGAACGTCATGCGCGCCTACTATGGGGCTACAGAGGGGGGAACCGACTTATGCGCGTACCGTGGCAAAATGCTTCCACTGTTTCAGGCCCTCGAACCAACCATCGACGTGACTGCGCAACGGCTATCGGATCAGGTGCGAGTCATCCAGCGGCTAAAGCGGTTGGATGACTCGACACTTGATCGGCTTCGCCTGGAGGCTCTCTCTACTCGCGCAGCTTCCACCTCGGTGCGAGACCCGCCCGCCACATCGCCGGATCCGGTGCCGGCACCCGACCAGGCACCGGAGGCGCCGCGGGTAGATCTCTGTGCCGACGAGGAGGAGTTCGCGCAGAGTGTGAGTAGTACAGCCAATGAGCAACTGAGGAGGACTTTGGATGAGGCGATTACGCAGTATCGCTCCACACCCAATACTAGGCCACGATTACCACGTTTGCCTATGAATAGACACAATCTAGCGCTAATGGGAGCCCTAAACGCTTTACTAGAGCCATATTTGCGGACTAGTAAAGATTTAGATGATACGCACGCGATCATGTATTGCGGAGCCATCGCGGCGTGCCGTGTTGCACGAGTCAAGTTTCCGGACTCTGAACGTGCACCTAGGACCGCCGGGGGTGCCCCCGCATGGCAAATACGGATCGAGCGACGTATCAGCTCTTTTAGGACTCTTATCGCAAAGCTGATCTGCTTCAGGGGGGGCAACAATCGCCCCCGAGTAATGCGCTTTGTAAACCAGGCATTCGCGGGGACGGATATCAGGCCCCGCGACTACATGGCCAACATTACGGAGCGCATCGACTTTCTAAAGCAGAAAGTCTATGCATGGGCAAACCGTATTCGCCGCTACAGAGAGCGTGTGGACCGATTCCAGCAGAACCGTCTTTTCCAGAGTGACCAAAGGAAGATGTACCGAAAGTGGGAGGAAACCAACCCTCGTGCGTCCGACTCGCAGCCACCGGAGGCTACTGTCATGAATGACTTCTGGCGTAGCATCTGGTCAGTGCCTGTCGGACACACCGAGGGGAGTTGGATGAGTGTTGTCGAGCGTGAGTGCGAGTCCATCGAACCTATGGGGGCAGTCACCATCAGCCCCGATGACGTAAGTTGTGCCATTCGCACGGCCCAGAACTGGAAAAGTCCTGGGCCGGATGGATTGCACAACTTCTGGCTAAAATGGTTCCAATGCTCACACTCCTGCTTGGCAGCACAATTTCAACAAGCCCTCGAGCTTGGTTCTCCCCCACCTTCCTTAACAACTGGTGTCACCTTCCTGCTCTATAAGTCCGGTAGTACCACGGAAGCGAAGAACTACAGACCCATCACATGCTTGCCTACACTCTACAAGCTTCTTACATCCATTTTGAGAGCAAAAATCAACGCGCACATTGTCGCAAACAATATTTTGGCCTCTGCTCAAAATGGATGTAGGGTTGGGTCCCGTGGTACTAAAGAGCTCCTCCTCATAGACATGACCATCTGCCAACAAATCCGGCGGAACAGGGGGGCCCTCTCAGCAGCCTGGATTGACTACAAGAAGGCCTATGATTCGGTGCCTCACTCATGGCTGGAGAGGGTCTTAGAGCTGTATAAAGTTGATACAGCTTTAAGAGCCTTTCTAAGCGCGTGTATGAGGCAATGGACCACAGTCCTTCGTCAACCAGGAGGCGGGGATGGGAGCCCTGGCCCGCAGGATTTTATAAGGATTGAGCGAGGAATATTTCAGGGTGATAGTCTGAGTCCTCTGTGGTTCTGCCTAGCTCTGAATCCTCTCAGTACCTTGCTGAAGGATTTAGAACTAGGTTGCCGGCTTCGGAGAGGGGGTGAAGTCATTTCTCACCTTCTGTACATGGATGATCTCAAATTATTTGCACCAAATAGCCAAGACTTGGTGGAGCTACTGAAAACTACCGAAGTCTTCAGTAATGCCATCAACATGGAGTTTGGTGTCGATAAATGTGCGGTTATGCATGTACAGCGGGGGAAAGTTGTAAATTCAACAAATTTACAACTTTCTGAGACAATGTCTTTCAGATCCATCTCTGAATCAGAAATCTATAAATACCTTGGCATGTCACAGTCGTTGGGTATTGAGGAAGAAGGTATTAGACGGTCGGTGAAGGAGCGCTTTTTCAGTCGGCTCACAAAAGTACTCAACAGTCTTTTGTCAGGAGGCAACAAAGTGCGCGCCTTCAACGCCTGGGTAATGCCTCTACTCACATACTCCTTTGGCATACTAAGGTGGACTCAGACCGAGCTGGATGCCCTGGATCGGAGGGTCCGACAGCTGCTCACCACTCACCGTATGTTGCACCCACGCTCGTCTGTTATGAGATTGTACATCCCACGGAAATGTGGAGGTCGCGGCTTTCTAAACGCCAAAAATCTCCACAACCGTGAGGTGTACAATCTCAGGAATTATTTCCTCAACAACGAGTGTGGGATGCATCGTGATGTGGTGGCAGCTGACAAGGGCCTCACGCCGCTCTCCTTGGCGAACGAGAACTGGCGCAAACCTGTAGTACTAAGCACCGAGGACCGCAAGGCGGTATGGAAGGATAAGCAGCTACACGGGCGGTTCTACAAGGCCCTCACGGGACCCGATGTGGACCTGCTCGCGTCGGTGAACTGGTTACGATTCGGGGACCTCTTCGGAGAAACCGAGGGTTTTGCCTGTGCAATTGCGGACGAAGTGATGATGACGAACAACTATCGGAAATATATCCTGAAGGACGGTACGGTCGACATTTGTCGGGCATGCCGCCGTCCCGGAGAGTCACTCAGGCATATTATCTCCGGTTGTTCTCATCTTGCTAACGGCGAGTACTTGCACAGACATAACCTCGTAGCCAGAATTATTCACCAGCAGCTTGCCCTCTTATACGGCCTTGTGGACCGCGAAGTGCCGTACTACAAGTACTCACCTGCGCCAGTTCTCGAAAATGGTCGTGCCACGCTCTATTGGGATCGATCTATCATCACTGACAGGACTATTGTAGCCAATAAGCCTGACATCGTGCTGATAGATCGATCGCAGCGCCGGACCGTGCTCGTCGACGTCACCATCCCCCATGATGAGAATCTCGTGAAGGCCGAGAAGGACAAGTCCAGCAAGTACCTAGACTTAGCCCACGAGATAACCGCTATGTGGGATGTTGACTCGACGATCATTGTTCCTATAGTCGTGTCAGCGAACGGTCTCATAGCGAAGAGTCTCGACCAACACCTAGAGAGACTCTCGCTGGGTGGTTGGATCAAGGGTCAGATGCAGAAGGCGGTAATTTTGGACACGGCGCGTATAGTACGTCGATTCCTCACTCTGCGGCCCTGACCACCGGCAGCTTGGACCCTGCCCCGCTGCCGGCGGCACCCTAGGTTAGGTTTTTTATAATGTGTTTATATATTTTTGTTATGTTTTGTAAGTGTTTTTATATTTTACTTTTATACTCACATTGTAAAACCCTAACCTAAGACCCTAATTGAATAAAGAGAATAATAATATTCTTTATTGTGCACAATGAAAACATGATTAAATACAGCAAATTAACATAAATAAAAAACTAAGCAACAACAGGCGGTCTTATCGCTAAAGAGCGATCTCTTCCAGACAACCTTCAGGTAGTATATATTTGGTTAAGTACTTTTTTATTGGTGATATTTCTAAGAATTGTGAATATCCAGGTGAGTTTCCTTATTCTGTTACTAACATAATCAATATGGGTATTCCATGAGAGTCTTTGGTCCAACATAACGCCTAGATATTTGATCGAGCTCACTTTTGTAATTTCTTGGGAATTACACGGTAGACCATTTGCTTGATTGCAGGAGTGGATTTTTAACATTAGGTTACTATCTGGCTGGGTACTATTATATTTAGTGAAACACATATAATTGGTTTTACTGACATTGAGCGTGAGAAGATTCGTTCTTAGCCAGGATGATACCTTGCGTAAACCTAGTTCTGCACTTTCGAACGCTGATTTCCATGTTGTCCCTTCAAAAGTTATAACAGTGTCATCTGCGTAAGAAACGATATGGCCATGTTTTATTTTGAGATTTGTCAAATCATTTATATAAATCAGAAATAGCGTAGGCCCTAAAACGCTCCCTTGGGGAACACCGAAAGTGATGGCAGTTTCGCGGCTAGTGAAATCCCCTATTCTAACTTTTTGAGTTCGCCCATGTAGGTAGTCCTTTAGCAATTTTAATGGGTATCCTCTGATTCCAATACGTTCCATTTTTCGTACAAGAGTGGGGAGAGAAACCGTATCAAACGCTTTTTTAAGGTCTAAAAACACAGCCAGACTTTTTTTTCCAATATCAGTTTTATCAGCTATCAGAGTAGAAAGTGAAAGTATCGCATCTTCAGTAGATCTTGACTGTCGAAAGCCATATTGCTGATTTGAAAGAATATTAAACTTGTTTAGATACTTAATTAGTCTGTTATTCATTAACTTTTCTAATATTTTTGATATAGCCGGTAAAACCGATATGGGTCTATAGTTGTTTACGTCATTTTTCTCGCCACTCTTGTACACCGGTGTAACGATAGATTGCTTAAGTGGAGCGGGAAACACTCCATTGTAAAAACAAAGATTCGCTAAGTGACTGATAACAGGGGCAACATCAGTCCGGGCGAGCTTAAGAAATTTGGTCGGAATATTGTCCCAACCAGGAGCACTTTCCATTTTCAGGCTACCGATAATGTCATGCACTTCTTGAGGATCAGTATCTAAGAGAACGAATGATGATGTTGTCCAGTTAGGGTAATTTCTTTCGTGTACATAGACGTCCTGGTTTTCTACATGGTTATTGCTCAGTATTTCTTCAGACAGTGTTCTGCCCATTATATTATTTCAACGTTATACCTTTTTATACTTATTATAAACGATATTATATGTAAAGTTCATTATACATTATAAAATTATAGAATTCACTGTTATACGTATCGCACGTTATACTTATTGCACGTTATGCGATTCAAAATTATACTAATTGAATTTATATATTCTGAGCAATATATTATAGGTTTGTATACGTTCTATTACTTACCCATATTCATAAAAATTTGTAACTAAACATAAATAACAATATCTAAACTAGAATCAATTTTATTGGACGATTAGGTACCTACCCTACAAAAATCTTGTGCAAAAGACAATCCATACAGTATAATAGGGGAGACCGAGATGAGTTTTGACAGAGGAGAGTTGTGACATAGTCGATCTTTTGGAATCTATTAACTAAAAACTAGGTCGCAATAGCGCGCGTTTGTTAGTTCAAGTTACGAGCTAACAAACGCAAACTGTTGCGAGCTCGCTAATAGTTATTAGATTCCAAAAAATAGACAATGTCATAACTCTCCTCTGTCACAACTCACCTCGGTCTCCCCTACATCAGTATCAATCCGTCAGACAAAATAGTCGCCATAAAGGATGACTCACGCTAGACCGGGCCGGGGCCGGGCCTGAGCTTCTGGCGCTTCATTTTCTATGGAAAGCACCACGACCGTGATCACCGATCAGCCGTCATAGAAAATGACATGTCGGACGCCTCGGCCCGGGCGCGGCCTGGTCTAGCGTGAGTCATCCCTATTACTTCAGTGTTTTTGAAACAATGATCCCACCTCCATTTTAACAATCTTGTAAGAAATACAAAAACGCAATCGCAACGAAAGCAGATAACTATTAAGAGGACCAGTACTAAAAAGTCTGATTAAAATCTCCCTTTAAGAGCACAATTAATAAAAATATAAGCAATCTTTTATTTATCTTTCTCATCTAAAACTCAAATTTGAATTTGAAACGACTACTGATTTAAACTTTCACGATTATTAAACATTATCAAACTGCACAACGGGACTTAATCGCGTATTTAAGTTTTAAGATTTACCTCCGACGTTTCGAGGACGGCGTTGTCCCCGTGGTCTCGGAGAAGACTGGCTCAAGTTGACATCAACATCTTCTAGCCGCGCGAGTTTTTCGAACTACCCGCACTTGGTCTTGTTTATCAGTTTGAACGTTATGCGCACTAGGGATGTCACTCTGTCGACACACAACACTAACGATATTCGATTTATCGACTGTCGATATTCGTTTCCGCTTACATTTACTAATGACTGGATTCCATGTGGATGAGATCTTAAAACCCTCGTCCCGATTAAAATTGCAATGTTTTTTGATTTCAATGGCTTCCCGCACTTTTCTACCGTAGAAATGGCGATCCGTGGAGAGGATTTTAGGGTTATGCAGCTCAATCCAGTGGTTTGGTCCTGACTCCAGCAAATGCTCAGCCACCGCAGACTTGTTGACCTGACGATTTTTGACAGCTGCGATATGTTCCTTAACTCTTTCTGCTATGGTGCGCTTAGTTTCTCCGATATAGGAACTACCACAACTGCAATCTATTTTATAAACGCCAGGTGACTGGAACGGAATAACGTCCTTCGGTGACCTTAGGCTCCCTGCTACTTTGGATAAAGGTGTGTACACCGTCTTTATAGAGTACTTTCCAAGTACTGTGCCAACTTTATCCGTTACCCCTTTTACATACGGCAAAAATGCCGTACTTAAATACGCGATTAAGTCCCGTTGTGCAGTTTGATAATGTTGAAACGACTATTTTACTTTTAATTTTCTTGATATTTAAACCCTTTTAGAAGTGAGATATAAAAGGCGTAGCGCGACGGCAAAAATTCAAAACGACAATTTTGTATGAATTTCCTATGTATTTAAGGCCTTTTGGAGATGAAGTGTGAAAGTCGTAGCGCTACGCCGTAACCGTGCTACGAACAAAAGGCGTAGCAAGATAAGGAATTCTTTGGCTGAGAAGTTTTATAAGAAATTTTATTTTTGTGAGTTTTTGTTTGAGTCTGTGTTCAACATGGAAAAAAGTGTTTAATTTTAAGTTAAAAACTTAAAAATGTAAATAATTATCAAAATTATTTTTGACCTCTAGCCATGTTCCTCAAAACCTTCAAACAGCAGATTATTTTCGAGTTGTCAGGGTTGAAACCATAGGATCCCCATAGTGCTGCGATCGCTGCAAGGGACCATCGAGTGCGCCGACGTCTGGTCGAAGGGTGTCGTGTTTCGGAGGTTCCGGGGCAAACTGCCAAATCCGACACAGGACCTGCCGATTGAACTATGACGGCCCGATTCGAACTTTAAGCTACGTCAAATATTACGTCTAGATACGATATGGATTAGATATGTCAGTGTCAAAAGTGACGTTTCTATAAACAAAAAAGGTACTTTTGACACTGACATATCGTATCTAGATGTAATATTTGACGTATCTTAAAGTTCGCATCGGGCAGCGAGTAAGCTACGCCGTTCTGTCGCCAAAATAGTGTTAAGTTTTAAGTTTATGAATTTATAATAACATGTACCTAGTCATGTTAGTCTACTTAGGTGTATGAGGTATTTCTTATATCGCCATTATTGCCCTGTTTAAATTTTCAAATAAAACAGTAAAAGTTTAGCTTGCAATTTATTGCTATGTAGGTAAAGTAAGTAGGAGCGAGATGTATGGATAATTTTCTGATATCGTTCGTATAAAAACAGTCATATCAATATATGTGTTATGGAGATAAAATATTGAAATATTTGTTTGTTAATTTCAATTTCGCTATATTTGAATGCGTTCAAAATTTGTTTTCCAATGTTAATTAAAAACTATAAAATAAGTAAGTTTTGTATCAAATACACATATCATTTAATATAAAAATCAACAGTGGCCATATTGGGATTAAATATTATTTGCCTTTACTCAACCAAAGCAAATAGGCAGAAAGCATCAAATGGAAACAAAACCCGGTATTTTCCATTCCATTTTCTAGTTTCACGGCAGTTTTAGATTTTAGAGTTCGACAAATTTTTGCGTAAAAACTTACAAATATGTTAACGGCATTCGAAATTCAAACATTTGATTTTGACATGTCGTATTTTGTAATCCTTCTCATATTCCAACGTCAAAAGATGTATTTTCGTGAATTATATTACTAATACATTTTTCGAATATTAGATAAAGAAAACATATAGTCAAACATGGAATATACAGTCATGCAAACAGAAAAACTGCACACCAAATTAACTCTAGCCAAGATAATCTTCATTGCCACAACTCCCCTCTGTCACAACCCACCTTAGTCTCCCCTATTTAAGTTTCGATAGATAGATGAATATATAACACCAGTTATCTATCTACGATTGTCAGACTAGGCGCCCTAAAGGGGCCCACTGATTAACAGTCCGCCGCACTTTATCGGCCTGTCAGTTGTTCGGAACTGTCAAAATTTTGTTCTAACTGACAGGCCGATACCGTCCTGCGGACTGTTAATCAGTGGGCCCCTTAAGACCTTAGTTCACTCGGTCAATAAATACAACCGTGATGTCACACTGAGATCAAATTTACATCAATTTGCTATTTCGAATCGACCACTGAGGCTTTTCCTAACATTGGAAACGAATGGATGACTTTTATTTGTTATTCAATATGTTGTTATTAATCATTCACAGTGTTTTTATTGAATGTTGCTATGGAATATTGGAAAAATTAGGTTTTTTTGTTATTGGGTTTCATACATAGGTATGACTCAATATCATTCTGACATCACTGTACCTACGTTCGAATAGGCCTGTAAGTAGAGTCAGACCAAGAAAAGTCTGCAGCGGATTTGATAGCCCACGCAGTGCAAGTATTATTTTAAACGTCAAACTTCTATGATAATATATTATGACGTATAAACAACACTGGCACTGCGAGGGCTATCAAAATCGCTGCAGACTTTTCGTGGCTTAACTCTAGCGGCTCTCGTAATACCCCCTGGGGTCCCTTTGTTTCACATAAAGTTTTAAGTCATAATGTATTTTTGGTCATATTATCATTAGTCTTAAAACTGAAACCGTTAGCTTTTCAGGATTTTCGTAAGGTAAGGATCCCATAGATAGGTTAGGGGCCCGATTCGGATTTTGAAATAGACATCTATTACACATCTTTTAGACATCACCAAGATACGATAACGATATGTTTAAGATCTAACCTGTCAAATTTGACATTGGCGCGATTCTGGAGATACTCTTGAACGATTTCCATAGGATATGACTTAGAGATCCAATTCACATCTAATAGATAATATATCTTACTCTATCTAACGTAAAAGTGACCTTGCGTGCCCGAATTGCGCTGCAAAAGAGAACTAGTTGATATCTAAACTATAACGTATCTAGAATGGATCTAGTACCGTAAACCGGGGTTACTTTGATTTGCGGGTCGACTTTGGTAACAACTTCCCTCCGCTATTAAAGTGCTTGTTTTAACGAGTTTAAAAATACCTTCTCAGTTATTTTTTCTTTATTGGCAACACTGATAGTTGCTTAACCACGTAGTAATCGGATGCGAGTATAATAATTAATATTTCGCACAGAAAAAAAATATTAATGGCGGGTACGCTTTTCTTCCTGGTTTTATTGGTTGAAAAACTTTGACTGTATTTGTGTCAAATGTATTAAACATGTAATTTTATAGTGTCTTAGGTTAATCAGTGTTTATTCGTTAGTTTATAAAAAAATACCGGAATTCGACAACCTACACATGCGCACGTAGCCGGGGAATCCATGGGTCGGGGTGTCTTTGATCACTTATACGTGGTGAAATTGATCAAAAGACTAAAGTAACACCATGAATTATTTTGGCAGCTTACGATTTTTTTATGTATATTTTTCAATAGTTATATAATAAATAAGTATCGTCTGAGTCAGTGCAAGAGGAAGAGGTAGTAAAATTATAAGTTTGTATGTAGGAGTTGATCTCCGGAACTGCTCATCTAAATCAGATGAGCAGTTACATTATTTTACCCTTTTCTATTGTATGGAATTCACTTTCTCGGTGGAAATTGACTATATTTTATCCTGCGGCTTTGATTTAGGTTTTTTATCATACGTGCGTGAGGCCACCAGCACACCAGGGTATTAATTCTACAAAAATAATAATGCATATTCTTTTATAGAAACAATGTCAGAGATTACAAAAGAAAATCGAGTAACGAGACTACAAAAAATACCAAGAAGTACTCAATGATGCACTCGCAAACATAGTGACGGGCTCAAAATCTATTCATGCCGCATCGAAAGCATACAATATTTTATATAGAACTTTATACAATAAGTAAAGGCAATATATCAAAAACCCAGGTGCACAGACCAAATTTACTAAACCGGAAAAGCTTGCAATTCAAAAATCTGTTGCTAAGTGCGATGATAAGTTAAACTCCTACGTTATTTATAGTAAATGATCTAATAAGCGCTTAAAGTTATTAATTTGTATCATTTGGTATGTTATCAAAGTAACCAAAAATATATATAACTTAAAAAGTACTAAACAAATTTTTATTTTTTTATTTTTTACGGGCTTATTAGCGGGTCTACTTTAGATTGTTAGCAAAAAAAGTAGTGGTTTCAAAGTAACCCCATTCTCAATATAACTTTGATCACGTTGTTTTTATTTTTTTATGAAAAAATTATAAGTCCTAATTTTTTTTTATTTGGCAGGCGGAAAGAAGAGAAAAAACCGATTATTATATTTTTATTTCATATTTTTACGTATATTAGGATCGTTAAAAAATGGTCCCAAACTCTAAAATTGATCAAAGTATCCCCGGTTTACGGTACGTGTCGTCTCTTGTGAATATCTTGAAGTTCGAATACGGCAATAGGTTAGGTTTGTTTTATGGCAATCTTGAAAAGTTACGCGTTTCTGAACCAAACAAATTAAGACTAACGAAAATGCGGACAAACAATACATGTTCCAAAAATTTTAATATAGCTTAAAGTTTTTGAGTAAAATAGCTGTGACATTCGGACAGACATACGGACAGTACGAAACTATTATGGGTTCCGTTTTTGCCATTTTGGCTATGGAACTCTAAAAACTACACTAAATACCGTCAGTATCGTCTCCATTCTTTCAGACCGGCTAGCATAAGTTGCGTTTTCGCGCGCCAGTTCATACTTGAAGTCGCGCTAGATGTATGGAGTCGCGCGCGACAGCGCAACTGATGCTAGCCGGTCAGGAGTAAAAAGCTTATAGATGATAATAAGTTAGCTATAAGACTAAATATTTGTACACCTATATGGTAGATTACAGAGTAAGTAGTGTATCAACTCACTGTCATCTGTATTATAATCTGTGTACCTATCACAAATAAAATATTTCTTACTACTTACTTATTTTCGAAATAACTTAATCAGCTCCAAAAGCTCCCATATAACTCAGCTTGCAAGTAAAGTGGTTCAACTGCAGAACTCGAATAACAAGACTTGAACTCGAGTGAAACTTGCAAGTTTAAAACTTACAAGTTTCGAGTGACACTTGTCTTGAATTTTTCAGTTAACCCCTTTGGGTAAATTCGTGCTGTGGACTGTACTTGGTTCAGAAAAAGTTCGCTTTTGTGGCACAAGCAAAGCCTAGGATTTTTATATGGAAACATTTATATCTAACTGCATTTGATACATCTAATCTAATACCTTTAAACGAGCAATGCTTGTTTATTTACACGTTCCCTTTACATGCATCATATGTGTAGCATTTTAGGGTGCATATGATACGTGCATGCACCACTAATGATGCACGACCCCATATAAACTTCAAGCATTGCCAAAATTTACACGTGTGAGTGTCTTTTTTATTTGCATCAAAAGGTTCACAGCCAGTATGTGCATGGAAATAAAAAAGACCTAGCTCACACGTGTAAATTTTGGCAATGCTTACGTTTATATGGGGTTGTGCATGCACGTTTCATATGTACCCTAAAATGCTACACATATGATGCATGCACAGGGAACGTGTTTATATTTATATTTCGGGGAACTCGGAAACGGCTGTAATGATTTCTATGAAATTTGCCCCAAACTACCAATACTTATGTATGGAGGTTTTAGGGGGCGAAAAATCCATCTAGCTAGGTCTTATCTCTGGGAAAACACGCATTTTTGAGTTTTTATATGCTATCCGAGCAAAGCTCGGTCTCCAAGATATAATTCTTTATTGTGCACCATAAACATTTTTTCGCAATGTCGGTCTCCTTTCCTCTACAAGAGTTAGACCTGTAATAATATACGCCGCGTCACCCCATTATGATGATAATTCCATGCCACCACCATTAGTATGATTTATTATGTTTTTTATTGGACGTCGAGAATGATGGAGTTACTGGAATATATGGGTTTTGTGTGCTGAAACTAAAATTGCAATGTTTTGATACGATAAATGACGATCACGAAACATGTACGAACATGTACAGATAACAACAGCAAGAAAAGAAGAAAACATAAAGTGTGCAACATGATAAAGCCGGCGCTGGTTTGCTATTTGATGAATCATCATCATCATCATCTCAGCCATAAGACGTCCACTGCTGAACATAGGCCTCCCCCTTGGACCTCCATACGTACCGGTTGGAAGCGACCCGCATCCAGCATATCCGGCGACCTTAATAAGGTCGTCTGTCCATCTTGTGAGTGGACGTCCTACGCTGCGCTTCCTAGTCCGTGGTCTCCACTCGAGCACTTTTCGACCCCTACGTTTCGAACGTAGGTATTTGATGAATATTTCGGTAATAATACGCCAGACTATTAGAAAACCACAAATTCTTTTTTTTTGGGGGGACAAACTCGCAGACCGGCAGGGTATTTACGACTAGGGTAGGAGACCTTCAGAAGCGCAAGTGATTTAAATATAATAGTTATCTGGAGCCCCAGATCGCAAGGGATGACGGCAAGCGCCCCGACGGGATGTCGTTGATCCCCTGGCGGTTGGGCCGCGCGCTGGTGTGGGACGCCACCTGCGCAGACACGCTGGCGGCGTCCTACATTTCAGCCACCAGTAAACAGGCCGGGGCGGCGGCTGACGTCCGAGAACGTTCCAAGGTTAATAAATATAGTTGTCTCGGCGCACACTACGAATTTGTAGCCTTCGGCGTCGAGACTCTAGGTCCGTGGGGTAGGGGGGCTCGGGGGCTCCACAAGGAGCTCAGCAAACGCCTAAGGCAGGCCACAGGTGACCCTCGCGTGGGCAGCTTTCTCGCGCAAAGATTGGCCATAGCAATCCAGCGCGGGAACGCTGCCTGCGTGATGGGCACCTTACCAAGGGCGCAAAGTTTTGATAAATATTTTTAGTTTTTAGCTTTAGTTTTTAGTTGTACTTAATTTTAGTTTTGTATTCATTTTATAACACTTATTTTACAATAAATGAGTTTTCCCCAGTTATCTATTGATAAATTAGCAGCTTAATTTTTACTTGCGCTTTGGTCGTGGAATGACACAACCCAAGTCCTAAAATACAAATTAAAGGATTTCCAAACATATTGAAAAGTTTTAAATGGACAATTTGTTAACAATAAGAAACGCATTACAATTCGCGAAAAACACAATCCGTCCACAATTATTTCCAGCCATCAAAAATACAGACATCCCATTTTCTGATAAAAAAATTACTAACGCGCTCACTCTGACAAAAACACTCAATCCTTGCTGAAACGCCCTGACAAAAACATACCCGTCCTTCTTCCTCTTCTTAAAAAGATATATTGCCGTCTCGCTCGGAGGGGAATTCGGCAACAAATGAGGTGTAACCGCGAGTACGATTTGACTAAAAGCAACGATCTATTTTGTCGCAAGTGGATTCAACGCTTTTGCAGATGGGGCCCTCTACTCGGGTTACGGGATTATTTTGAGGAAAAATGGACGAATCGTTTGTTATAAATCTTTATGGTCATTAAATGTGTTTTGATCTGTATTTATTATCTATAACCGACTATAACGTGTATTTTTGATAGGATCATAATTATATTCTTATGATAATAGATACATAGGCCTAAATACATGAATTTTAATATTATATTTTTCAGTAAAAATAAATATACTTACATGTATTTTTCCTTATAATCATACATCGGGGTTTTCGGTGCGGGAATGATTTCGTGTATTTATAACTTTGTTTATTGTAAAATAATTACCAAATTATGAATTAAACGTAGGTAGTAAGGTCCAAATGTGCTTAGAAATGTTAAATTAGTATCGTTTTATACAGTTTATCCTGTTATTTGGCTAGTGTAAAACATTCCCGCACCGAAAACCCCGATGTTTGCTTATAATATAATTCAGCACGCTATGTATTTATGTAGCAGTATGTAGTTATGTAGGCAGCTCATTACTCAAAACCAAAGATAATAGAGTGTATAGAGAGTTACTGTCAAAGTAAATTATGTTGCCACAGTAAGTTTACTGTCATCTTTCGAGAAGATTAAAAACTGTTAGAACGCCATTTGACTTTGATCATTATTCTTTCACTGATATGTGTTAATCTGTTACATATTGAAATTCACGCCATTTACTCGACAGTAGGCCAAAGGTTATGGCGCCATCGCTTGAAAAGATTGCACCATACCTTTGGCTGACTGTTCAAAGGCCAGGAGTTTTAGTTACCTACGTATTATACGATATGCCTAGCCCGAGAGATATCATTTTATTTCACTTGAAGACGACACCTTTTCACGTGATATTTAGAGAGTTGGCCACAAATAAAAACTTAAAACTAGATAACACCGCTGACAACTTCATTAACTTTTTTCACGTGTCAGTGATAACATTAAAATATTATCCATAAATAAATTTATTAGTATGATTTTAGTGTGTATCAAGTGTATATAAGAGTACAGTATATTGTCACTTACAGGGAGGTCCGTTTAATCTTTTAATAATATGCTAATATGGTACTGATCTGTCGTGTCAAAACCGACGTTTTTGGTTGAAAAATGTCCACCAATGTCTTTTTTGACACTGAAAACATCATCGAAAGAATCATTGGAAACTCGAATAATTAAAACTCGAATTGGTCTGGCACTGTTTTACGAATGAACGTGTAGATAGATATCACCCGCTAAATCACTCTTCATCGTTACTCATTTATGAAATCACCAAATAATAGATCCATTACGGAACCGTTTCAAAACGGGTATTTACTTGATCGTCCACAATCCTCGCTCATGAAACATTTCTCACGCGAACTGTACAAAAATCCATCATCACCCGTTTACAAAATATTCTATATCAAATACATACGATTTTCGCCTTTATTACGTTGGTATAAAGTGCAAGATTTTTGGGGTAGGCTGTACCTTTTATTATAACACGGCCTGGGCGTTATTAAAAGACATCATTCTAAACGGGCTATAATAAACAACCCATTACTCCGCGCGACTAGTGATGTGGGAAAATTTTCCTGGTATAGGGACATTTCCCTGATATTAGGAATATTTTCTTACTAAAGGGAATATTTTCTGTTAAATACAAAATTATATTGTATTGTACGTCCAAGACCACCGGTGGACGGGCAGCAGCGTCCCTCATATTCGGTGTACTCGACTGCGATCGCCAAACCGCCTGCCAAGCGTGGCGATTATGGCATTCACCCCCCATCAAGGGGGAGGCCTATGTTCAGCAGTGGACGTCTTATGGCTGAGATGATGATGATGATGATGAAACACAAAAAGAAATCTATCACGACTCTGATTTTCATAAATATAATTAATATACCGTTTAAAATGAATGAATGGTATACCTTTATTTCAGGCAATTAGTGGTCCATAACCTTAAAACTAGCATACAATCATACATATTATAAAAAAATATACCTTAACACGACAGAGAGTATAACCTCCATAATCACTTCTTTGAGAATTGTCACAGTATTGCACAACAAAAAAATATTTACTTTACTTACTTATTATTGTCAATGTTTTCAAATATAATTATCATCATACCACAATTAGAATAAAATAGAATAGCAATATTTTTTTCGTGGCATTATACACAATATGTGATAGTTTCTTGTTTGTAGTGTAGGGGCTTATATACTGCTCTCATTCGAGCGTTTTGAGACGGTTAAACAAATAATAATACTTACTTTAAAAAATTCCCGGGAAATTTTCTGGATTGCCCCCACACTAAGCGCGACTCGTACCAAAACTCACAAATACACGGTGATCTCTCTCTAACGTGTACATATAAATATATATTCATCTCGTACATTAACGGTGCTCCAAATTTAATTTCGGTAAAAGCAACAATTTATAATGTTGGTTGTCATGGCGTTTGCGTATAATGCGTGTTTTATTGCGTTCAGATATCCGCGTGTTTTCCTTTAATTTTGTTCGGTTAAGTGGAAAAACGGGGCGGTGGGAATATTTTGGGAACGGGATAATTTCAAAAATTACAATGAATTTTAAATTACTCCTTTTTAATTTACAGGTAGGTAGGTATAGGTACAGTCACCTGAAATTATATATTACACAACGAAGGCCTCAAAAATATATGACACGTTTTTTATTTGTAAAGATAAAGATAAAGATAAAGATAAAGATAAAAAATAGTTTATTCAAGTAGGCATATTACAATGCGCTTATGAACGTCAAATAAACCTTTACCGGCTCCAACCGTACACCTCTGCCCCGAGAAGATTTAAATCCCCCCTCAATTGGAGGAGGGTATCCCAATATGGGACCGGCAACAAACTGTAGAGCCATAAGAGCGTGTCACATATTTTTGCGGCCTTCGATGAGTAACATATATTATTATTATACGTGACTGTACCTCGCATTACTTTGTATAGTATTTCATGTTCAATTTTGTAAAGTAGCAAAACTGAAAATAATATTCACCTTTCGGCAACAAAGTAAATAATGATGGAAGTTTTCAGGTGAAAATTTCAGCGTAGTTGGAACTTTTCAGCACGAGTAGGTAACGAACCACCATTCACAAAAATAGTTAATGTAACCAGTACTGTGACTACTAAACGCGCTTTTTTATTAACTCACAGGTAGATGTATCACAAAGTGCCGCAGAATGTCGAGGTAATATAATTAAATACTTACTAATAATTTCTTATTATCTATCAAAATATAATACAAAGCATGGAATAAATATTAAATTTGACAATATAAAGAAAAGCCAAACGTTGTAAGAATTTTCATCGTAGTTTTTATTTGTCATATCATATTGCGGATTATTGTGTGATAGGTATGAACATGTGTGATAGCTTTTGTTCGTTATTGCATCAATTTAAATGAATGTAGAAATAGATTTTTTAAACCCCGAACATTATATATGTTACAACATTTGTCTAGTTAAATATCTACCCATATTACAATTTTGTTCTTATCTATATACTTCTTACCCACAAAATTTTATATTTTTATTGTAATTCAATTTTAACGGTGTATAATATATTTCATGCTGTTTAGAAATAACTAAAGATGTTTGAAACAAATTGTACATTTAACTTAAGATACTTATTGTACCCTTTTTGCGAATAAATTATTTCTGTCTTCTATTTTGTAAAGTCAAAATACTGTCTTCAATATTATATTGTTAGCAATCCAAGCTGTTACTTTATCTATTAAAAGTTTTGTTACAGGCTAATAATACTTCCTTCAGCGGGGCTTTGAAAAAGTTATTCAGATGCTTTTTAAAACTAGAACAGCCTGATAACCTTAACAGAACAAAAAGCTAAATATATAACATAATTATAGTTAGTCAAACCAAAGTCAGTAAATAAGAACAAAAAACTATACAATACAATTTTTATGGAAGAAAACTAGCACCAGACAGATATTTGTTGCGTTTATATTCATGCCAAATTTCATGTCCTACGAGGGAATTAAATTCATTCAAATAAATTAATCAAATTAATTAATTTTTTTGATTTATAAGTTTCATGTCTTTGAATGTACTTCGCGTCATTTAAAAATGATACTGTAACTTCAATGGGAGAGGTTTTTACTGAGGCGATACGGAAAACTATTTTAACTAGAAAAAACGCATTTTCACTAAAAACTGGTTTTACGGTAACATATATACCTAAATTCTAGCCTAAGGGCTGATGCTGGAAATATGTAAATAAGGCATAAAGGCTTTAGCTTAGAGGCAAAAATGATTACTTAGCATAAAACCCGAGTTAAATATTTTGTTTACCTCGACGTTTTACAACGCTATGACGAGTGGTAATTGCGCTTGTTTAAATATTCATTAATTTTAATGGCCTCATAAGTCAGGAGCTCATAATATATCTTGTTTTGAAAAGTTAATTAAACGTGTTACTAACCGTAGGTACTTAATATTATAAGACTTCTACGCGACAACAACCGGGCCCGAACTGAGGCGTGCGATATGTCATTTTCTATGACGGCTGATCGATGATCACGAGGTGCTTTCCATAGAAACCGAAGCTCCAGTAGCTCCGGCCCGGCCACGGCCCGGTCTAACGTGAGTCATCCTTTTACTAGACTTTGAGGCATATTGTGCAGACGCAGGTGCGTGAATTTGAAGCCAGGCAACGCACAGAGCTCCACGTTAAGTGTGACGAGCTAAAGGCCAGACCACCTGTGGCCATCACGTTTTTTAATCAATCAATCAATCACTTTATTTGCAATAAAACATACTTAAATGCATGCAAATACAATTATATGGTGCACAATAAATTCAACAAAAAGTATAATAAAACAATCACAACAATAGTAATTACAGATTAATAGAAATGTCAGAGCAAAGAGTATTTTAATAATATATGTGTCAGATGTCAACTAAGTATTCTTATTACAAATCATACATTTTAATCTAAAGCATTTGCAAAATATTCTTTAATAGAATAATAAGGTTTACTTATAAAGTAGTCTTTTAATTTAATTTCAAATGTCCTTTGATCCTTACATGACTTTATATTAATGTCCAATTTATTGAATACTTTAATTGCGGTGTTGTGTAAACTTTTATCAAAATGTTGAAAATTACTTTTAGTGGTCAAAAATTCATTCTTAGTTCTCAAGTTTCTGGAGGTATTTTGTCTACTTAGTTGGAATCGGTCTTTGTTTTTGAAAACGTATATACAAATACAGTAAAGATAAAGAGATATCACAGTTAATATTTTGTGCTCTATAAACAAATCTCTATGAGTAGCAGGCACACGTTTACACCCTGCAAGATATCGCAGAGCTTTTTTCTGTTTAAGGAGCACTGCATTTATATTTACACTATTTCCCCAGACTTCAATACAATACTTCATCACACTCTCAAAATAAGCAAAGTATACTGTTCTTAGTGTCTCCTTGTCTGCTGTACTAGAAAGGGTTTTTAACGCATAGCAGGCACTACTAAGCTTGTTTGTGACTTGTTCTACTTGCTTGTGCCATCTTAAAAATGAATCCAGCTCTACGCCTAAGAATTTTATACAATCGGATTTGACGATAGGTATATTGCAGACAGGGTCAGGGCTATTGAAACCACGGCGAAAGGTCATATAAAAACTCTTGGTAGAATTAATTCTTAAGCCATTTGATAAAAACCAGGTACATAATTTAGACCAACAGTCTTGCATTTTTGAATTGAAATCCATTTCTGTATTAGCTTTTATGACAATACTGGTATCATCGGCATAATTAATTACGTCGTTTTAATTACGTCGGTTTAATTACGTCGGAGGGGTGCTGACCTGCAGCGAATGTGGCACATTTGCAGCAAAGATTGGCTACGTCAGTCACCTGAGAGCGCACCAGCGACGCTCTCAGCGGTAGAAAAGCAGTCGCTGTAGCCGAAAACGGCTAGGAGATGATGATGATGAGACTTCGACCGGGATATCCGTGATTACCTTTTGTGAACAAGATGCATGTAACTGCGTCGAAATATCGGGAGCTCGAAATCAATACAAAAGGTAATCACGGTCCAAATCCCGGTCGATATAAGTCTAGTGAGTCCGGAGTCTAGTCAGTCATTAGTAAATGTAAGCGGAAACGAATATCGACAGTCGATAAATCGAATATCGTTAGTGTTGTGTGTCGACAGAGTAACATCCCTAGTGCGCAAAACGTTCAAACTGATAAACAAGACCAAGTGCGGGTAGTTCGAAAAACTCGCGCGGCTAGAAGATGTTGATGTCAACTTGAGCCAGTCTTCTCCGAGACCACGGGGACAACGCCGTCCTCGAAACGTCGGAGGTAAATTTTAAAATCTAGTGCAATTAACCGTGAATCATTCAAAACTGTTATTTCCATCTCAACCACTTAAAAGATGGTTGGCAGTCCTCAACTGTGCGTTTCTCCAGAAACTTCCTGCCTCGCACAGCTAGACTGTGGAATGAACTGTCGCCTGCGGTATTTCCGGACCGATACAACCTTCAAGAAAAGAGCTTACTCACATCTTAAATCCAGCAACGCACTTACAACCTCTCTGCTGTTGCGGGTGTCCTTGAGCGACGGTATTTGCTTACCATCAGGCTAATCCTCTGCTCGTTTGCCTTCTATTCTTATCCAAAAATATTTGAGTTTAGGTACAGTCACTTGCAATAATATGTTACACAATGAAGGCCGCAAAAATATCTGACACGATCTTATTTGTACAGCCATAAGAGCGTGTCACATATTATTGCAGCCTTCGAAGAGCCACATATTATTGCAGGTGACTGTACTAGCTGTAAAAATAGAATAAATTTGACAAACTTTTTTAAAACTTTTGCTATTCTTTTTTCCACTAAATCGAATTGTAGCGCAGTTTTGCCGAATCAAACATTAAAATACTTTAAACTGTCAACGAAACGCCAATCGGAATTTTAAAAGCGTTGAATTCGATTTTTGGATAGTCACCGTTGTCAACGTATTTTCGTATTCTAAATTTGAATAAACGAAACTTTTGTCATGGCAGCTGTTGCTAAAATTCGTTTTTCGACACTCGATGTATTTTGTAATTCGATTGTCTGTTAGTACTTTTATATTTCTAAATTCAGTCTGTTTGTAAAGAATATTTTTTTTTTTATTAGACCTTTTTCCAATACATTCAGTTAGTGATCATTGAGAATGTTTTTACTTATTTTTAGTTTAGCTATTTCAAAACTGGTAAAATTTACGAGTAGGTAACATAATTATTGATAATTTTATTTCTTATAAATTTTATAATCTTTCATTCTCAATTATGTTTCAAGCAAGTATATTTTCGGATATTATTATATGAAATTTAATCCATAGGATTCTAGTTTGTTTTTATTATAAAATTTGTTTCATCGAATCTCTTCTTCCTCGCGTTATCCCGGCATTTTGCCACGGCTCATGGGAGCCTGGGGTCCGCTTGACAACTAATCCCATGATTTGACGTAGGCACTAGTTTTTACGAAAGCGACTGCCATCTGACCTTCAACCCAGAGGGGAAACTAGGCCTTATTGGGATTAGTCCGGTTTCCTCACGATGTTTTCCTTCACCGAAAAGCGACTGGTAAATATCAAATGATATTTCGTACATAAGTTCCGAAAAACTCATTGGTACGAGCCGAGGTTCATCAAAAAAATTCAAAATTCGAGGTTCAAAATTTGTTTCATCGAATACAAAAAGATAAACATGATCACATATTGTGAGGGATATCAAGCTTTGTTTACCTACTTAGGCACTTGTCTTTGGTAAGTAGTGATCAAAGAAAAGGTGTAAAGTCTAAGAAAAAACGACACATTTGTTCTTGAACTTGCACTTCTACTCTATTGAATATTTTAAATTTGCAGCAATCTACTGATCTACTGATTTAGCAATCTTCAACTTAGTAATACGTAAGTGGACCTTTTTAATATATTCAATATGACTGTGTCTCACTTAGAGCATTTAGTAACTGGAGACGCCTTGTCTGTCATTTTCTGTACAAAACAATCTGCCGGTATTTGCGGGAGAGGGGCACGTTAAATGTATGGCGTAACGTACAAATAGCTATGTCAGATGAACGTCACAATGGTGCAAGGTTTTCGGCAGAGGGGTAAGCTCTTAAAAGGCGACTCCGGTTATTAAATGCTCTAAGGTGTCTCACAAAAGTTTTGTTATTAAACCTCTTTGATGCTTACTAAAACCTAACACTAGTTACTCGTACAAAAACACACCTAAGTTTACCAGCTCTCGTTTAACTCCCCAGCGTTGGTGAACCAACATTATTTGTAAGAAACTTGGTATTGAACCTCGTTATAACAAACTTACCATATTCTCGACGTAAACAGCGAGTTTAAAACTTCACCTTAAACACCTCCACGTTGCGATCTGCATCTACTTACAGGGCACGTGAGAGCGCAGAGTAGAACAGAGAGGGCATTATTAAAATAAACGCCTTGTTGACATTGTTTAATAAGATAATAATCTCCAGGATTCGAACCCAGGACCATCGGCTTCATAGGCAGGGTCAAAAGGCTTATTAGTATAGTAGACGGTTTAGTGCCAGGGTGTGCGTCCTTTATCCTTTGCTCTCTCAGGCTTTTCTGCACCGTAGTCAACCTAGTAGCAGGTGGTCTCCCGTATTCTTGCAACGTCGCAAGCATCGGTAAGGCTACATTGACCATATTATGTTCAGGAATGAAGATGTTTCTGAATGGGCCCGTACCAACGTAGACGTTTCTTGATAAGCTTATCTCTGTTATCGGTGTGACTTTGAAACTGCCCTTGATATACTGGTTTGTATTCTTAACCAACACAGCACGCGTAATTCGATATTTGGTCGATCAACTGAATTACTTGTAGGTACTCTGTAGTTAGCAATATATATCGCGGTTTCGCACGGGTGAACAAATATACTTTCATACCTTCTTGAAGAATCACTCTATCGATGGGTGAAAACTGCATAAAATCCGTTCAGAAGTTTATCGCGAACATACAAACAGACAAACAGACAGACGCCGCGGAGGACTTTGTTTTATAAGGTGTAGTGACTTGCAAGTTTTTAAACTGTCTAAATGGGGCCTAAGACCAAACGAGCGTAATGCAAAGTGACTGCGCCGTTCTACTCTGTGCGGTTAAACTTCGACATCATTTAGCATGTTACAGCAACAAAGGCTTTCGAATCTTTGCTATTGGCTCAGTTAGTTAAAAACATGTTTGAGCTGTTTATATTGGGTTTGAACTAGCTTGGGAAGTTTTAAGTTAGGTTCTTGTGTTTTTTAAGTATGATTTTATTTTAATTTGTGCTTTAAATCTACTGTAACTGAACTAAGGGTACCTATCCTATTCTTATTTTTGATATTCATCACTAACTGTTAGCAGGCGTGGCTCGCTCCGCGAATTCGGCGCGTCGCAACAAGTAGCTACAAGTACAGTCACCTGCAATAATATGTTACACAGGGAAGGCCGCAAATATATCTGACACGATCTTATTTGTAGAGCCATAAGAGCGTGTCACATATTTTTGCGGCCTTCGAAGAGTAACATATTATTGCAGGTGACTGTACATCCGTCCCAGACCAATTTTGGTGGCTAGCCATAGGCCCCGCGTGGCGCTTGCGCCACCTAGCGGTCATATCTGTCCTAATCGTCACAGACGCGTTTTGTTAGAGAGCGACTCTTCTGTACCTAGTACTATTATTTATTCTGTGCTGTTAGTTGAGATGTTATCGCGTCGTTTTGCCACAGTAAGCTCAATAAGGGTTGTCTTGTGGGTACTACGATGATATAACGCACAGCAGTTTATATTATACCAACTTGTCTTTTTAAAAGTAGCAACTAATTTAACTGTAACTAGGGGACAAGCAATAAAGATTATGATTATGATTATGTAAAAGAGCTGTACGGTTACCATCAGTTTGTCACTGACATAAACGCCGTCGAGAACGTAATTTACTTTCTATACATCTCGCTCGCACTCGCATATTAGTGCAAACGGGATGTATAGAAAGTAAATTACGTTCTCGACGGCGTTTATGTCAGTGACAAACTGATGGTAACCGTACTGGCAGCTTCCTCGCTCAACGAATTAGCGTTGCGATCCAGCGAGGAAATGCTGCCAGCATTCTTGGCACTATGCCCCAGGGATCCTCTTTAGATATATATTTTTAGGTATTTTTTTATTTTTTTAGGTTTAGTTTTAGTTTTGTAGGTAGTTTTAATTTTAGGTTACTTTTTATTGTAAGTGTTTTGGTGTAGTCAATGTACTTATATCTTTATTAGTTTTGAAAATAAAGTTAGTTGAGAACTTAGTATGGGGAACCCCCATTTAACTGTAGTTACTTTTAACATCGTTAGCATATAATAACAAAAAATGAACAACAGAACTGATAGTGTTACGTTAAAAGAAAATAATCATCACTTGGATGGTTGGCAGTCCTCAACTGTGCGTTTCTCCAGAAACTTCCTGCCTCGCACAGCTAGACTGTGGAATGAACTGTCGCCCGCGGTATTCCCGGACCGATACGACCTTCAAACCTTCAAGAAAAGAGCGTACTCCCATCTTAAATTCCGGCAACGCGCTTGCAACCCCTCTGGTGTTGCGGGTGTCCATGGGCGGCGGTAATCGCTTACCACCAGGTGATCCGTCTGCACGTTTGCCTCCTAATACATAATAATAAAAAAACACTTACAAATACTATTTCATTCTGAAAAATTCATCAAGCTGAATGTAAAAACATAAAATAATATTTTATTTCCCAGAGAAGCTTTTAACATTTAAATAAATAACCATAACCAAGCTACTGGATACTGTTTGTACTCCAATCAACGACGCCAATATTTGTGTAAATATTTGGGAAATAATGTGTGAATAAAGAGGGTAAATTGAGGCAACGGCTTATAATGTATAAGTAAAGTCGAAATATTGTCAAACACTTCACTGTAAATGTAAATAGATGAAATATTTTAAATACACTCGCAACTTTAATTCTAATTTTAACTTAATTTTTTAGTTTTCTTTGAGTTTTCAACGTTTATAGAGTATTCCGTTTTTTTTTTATTAATAAAACAGACGACATGTATAATCCTAATACGACTTTAAAGTAAATATTTTTTTAATCCAATAAAAAATAAATGTCTAATGTGTTCAATTGGTCTCACTTACTTGAAACTCATAAATGTGGAAATTGCCATTTTATAATTTCTAAATCTTTCGAAAATCTTAGAGAAGAACAGTGATTATATAAACGTAAATTTACTGAGACAGTATGTTGAGTTGTTGACTGGACTACAATATGCTGTGTTGCCATGAAAATTCAAATTTAACGGCCCAGTGTTGCCAAACTTATAACAAATGCCGTTAATTCCAGCCTCCATTGCATTTGGGGTAAAAATTAACAAGTTGAGAGGCCATTTTGAGGGAGTTATATTTTTAGATCGTTTGATTTTACTGGCAACACTCGTATTTAAATTAATGGTTTGTTTGTGCAATAAAAGGAGTAGATACGCAAATTATAAAAAATATAAATTCGTTGCTATTTTTATTTGAAATGGTCGATGGGTACAGTCGACGTCAAAGATATGTTAACACGTTTGCACCTTACTCCTTTTATAATAAGGCGAAAAGTATAAACATATCTTTGACGTCGACTGTACCAGTCACCTGCAATAACATGTTACTCTTCGAAGGTCGCAAAAATATGTGACACCCTCTTATGACTCTACAAAGAAGATCGTGTCAGATATTTTTGCGGCCTTCGTTGTGTGACGGCGCAGGATCGGGAAAAGTGGCATGCTCTCGTTTCGGAGGCCAAGATCCTCTTTGGATCGCTGAGCCATATTAGTTAGTTAGTTAGTTGTGTGACATATTATTGCAGGTGATTGTACAGCGTGCTGCAAAAGGACATGGACATGATATCATGAATGGAGCATGCGATTCGTCTGCTTCATTCATCATAAAAAAAAACCGGACAAGTGCGAGTCGGACTCGCGCACCGAGGGTTCCGTACTTTTTAGTATTTGTTGTTATAGCGGCAACAGAAATACATCATCTGTGAAAATTTCAACTGTCTAGCTATCACGGTTCGTCAGATGCAGCCTGGTGACAGACGGACGGACGGACAGCGGAGTCTTAGTAATAGGGTCCCGTTTTACCCTTTGGGTACGGAACCCTAAAAAGAAAGTGGTTATGCACTTTTGCAACGGATATTTATATTTAGCTATCATAAAAATTTTAACAGTACCTAGTTCAACAGTATTGACTAAGCATTTGTAGTAACTGTAAACATTCAGATTCAACGTGCATAAATTGATACCAACATCCAAAACCCAATTTCTATTATTGGCCACTCAATTCTAAAACACAAAATGCAAAGTTATTTCGTCCCATCACGCATAACAGCCATCGAAATACCAGTTTGAATTTATACTTTATCGCACGGGATTACGGTAGAAAATTGAATGTGTTTTCCAATGTCGGTTACGGCTTTTATGTAGGTAGGTATTGGCAATCGCGAGCATCAAATTAGAATAAGTGTTGGTTGTTTTAACACGGATTTGGAGTTATTGTTAGTTGGCACGAATACTTGACGCCTGGCGATGTTATTAACTATGATCACTATCACTAGTGGTTGCTTCATGACAGAAACACGGAAATAAAACAGTTATGGAAACGTGTAAGAAACAGATACAAAAAAAAAACAACGGGTTTCACTCCGGGAGTGCCGGCAGAAGTGAAAACTCAATGACATTGTAACAGTTTTTCGATGAGGTTACGTGTCTGTCTTACGAATTTTCAATCTGTCGAATCTGTCGGTCACGTGACCTGTCGCGAGTTTAACATTTTTTCCACATCACAAAAAGTGCACAGCGCCGCTAAAGAAGTTTTCTCTTCAAAAAAAAACTCCTGACTACATGCATGATTGATATATGCAGGCAGGGATTATAACGCTTTATGCCAGGAACGCAGAATGTCAGATTAGCAGGATGTCAGATTCGCAAAAAGTCAGATTCTCAGAATGTCAGTTCCGCAGAAAGGGGGGCTACCGCGAACACCGACATTCGCAAATTGCGGGGATCTTTCTCATTTACTCCAATGAAGGCGTAATTAGAGTGACAAAGAAAGATGCCCGCAATTTGCATACTTCGATTTTCGCGGTTATAGCCCAGAGCACGCGTCAAAAGTATTTCTTCTCTAATAACCTAACAAAAACAGATATCTCTGTAGGAACAATTATTAGGATATGACCACGATATGACAGATACTTTTGGAGCGTGGTTTCATTTCATCTACTACTTTAGATTCTGATGCTAACTGTACTTATATTAGGTAAGTAATGTAGTCGATGAAAAATAATTATGGAACTAGATTGTAATGAATTGTACGAATTTCACAACTTTTTTCGTTAACAATTTGTAATTTGCAGCTACCACTACTAATACGACAAATACAGTCAGCTTGGTAAAAGTATCATTTATAAAGTAGTTGTTGGTTGTTTTGCTGCAGCTTCTTATTTATTGAGTGTTGGCACGAACACTTTACGCCTTGTTGTTACGATACCATCGGCACATTCAATCCATTGCAGCTAATTTAGAAATATAGCCTCGCTCTATATTTACTATCGCATTTATAACGAAAAGTGTTCGGATTAACCCCTGCCGCTTCTTTCCACCATCGCTCTACGCGAAAGCATTTCCATCTTCACCATTTAGATAGTTGGGCAGTCCTGAACTGACTTCCTGCCTCGCACAGCTGAACTGTGGAATTAACTGTAGCCCGCGGTATTTCCGGACCGATATTACCTTCAAACATTAAAAAAGAGCGTATTCCCAACGGCCGGCCGCCTGGTGACACAGGTGGTGGTGGACGGTAGTTCAATAAACTAATTATAATATAACACGTGGCTGAATGTTTAAAGTCCAGTGACACCTCTCTACCCTAAGCCCTCACATTGGTGTTGCCCTTGAGTCATCCTAGATGTCGCTTTTTGTGGGGGTCCATCTCGTGCGCACGGTGTTGCCCTTGAGCCATCCTAGATCGCTTTTTGTGGAGGTTCATCTTGTGCCTCTCAAATGTCCGATTGTTTCGTGATGGGTAAATACATAGAATAATATAACTTGGTTCCAAAATATCCCAGCAGATCATCACATCAATATAAACAGTAGAAAAGCAATCCGCAAAACCAGTGTTCCCGTAACAACTACGCCATATTGCTTTCTTCCTCGTAGTAATCAAATTTGTCGAGGGGCTCGCTATAATTCTTCAATTACCCGAGCGACGGTAAACGTTGTGGGTCGAGTGAAGAGCTTATAGCGTTTTGCTGATAAGAACTATTTGAACGCATCTTCTTCTTCTTCAACCTTGCGTTTTCCGGGCTTAGCGCCAGGGTCCGCTTCTCCCAATCTTCTCCACTTTGCCCACTCTTCGGCATCCTCAGGTCTGAGATTGTTCTCTTCCATGTCCGCTGTCACGACGTCCAGCTATTCTTAGGCCTACCGCGGCCGCGTGATCTATTTGAACGCATATTATAACATAATTCTATCTATCTCGAATCTATCTCGAATTTATTTTGTTACTTTTACTTCAGAAGTTTCGACGCAAGATTCATTCCGATAGGTAACTAATGTCTCTGCAAAATGTCAAAATAGAGATTAGTGTAACTACCCGACGGAAACTCTATAAAAAAGTTTGGGGTAGACGCCACAATGTTAAACCACAAATATGTTAGTTATTATAGGCTAGGCAAATAAGATTTGATAGTAAAGATTATGAGGAAGGAATAAAAAAGGGTTTCTTCCTTTATCCTATAGAGTAACTAAACTAGAGGATCATTCGTTAGCCGCTCCCGCCCCCGCTACCTCCTGTCCCAAAACGTCAGTGAGAGTGACTCCCCAGTTTACGATTTATGACTTACCCAAGGTTACTGGAGTAGATTACCGACTCGTATTAAGGCCGGGGTCCTGATGGATATAATTCTTTGAGGAAACCCTTGAGCTTTGGTAAGATATTAATAACACCGTTTATTATATTTAATATTATTATCTACTTTTCATTAACTAAAGCTCTGGTTTCCTAGGATAGCGGTGCCGTACCAACCATAATGTTATGTATGGAGATGGCCGCTATATGATGGCACCGCAATCCTAGGAAAACGGAGCTTAAGCATTAAACTTTGGAGCACTATTCTGATTTTACCATTTGTTAAGGTTCATCTTGTTACGATACGACCTCCAAAGAGGGAGGAAGCGATGCGATCATCGCCTATATACCGACCGCTTAAATGAGTCCTTGCCTGCGCGGTACGGGGGCGACGGGGTAGGACGACTAAGGGCGGCGGGGACTTTATGCCGTACGCCTGCCGCCCGTACCTTCCCCGCCACCCTTAGTCGTCCTACCCCGTCGCCCCCGTACCGCGCAGGCGAGGACTCATTTAAGCGGTCGGTCTATACTATAGCATCACCTTGTTCGCATTTATTTCATTTCATTTATTTTTGTTGTAAAGTCATGTACATAATAAATCCATGTGATGCAATAAAATAAAAGTCAGACCATGACACCCTGTATGGGTACACAACATTAACTTAAAAACTAAACTAAAGTTTGGGGTTATTCATAAATAACAATATTTGAACAAAATAGATGTTGTAAACTATCGTCATTAACCGAATAATAATATCAACTAATAAATTTTCTAATTTGTTTTTAAACACTGCGTTTAGAGTTTCTAGCTTAATATAATTGGGAATTTTATTTGTGATTAAAATACATTTATATGGGGACTATTTTTACACATCTCTAAGTTAGTTATTGGTGGGCCTAACTAAGGGTAGCCCTATATATTTATGTACCTAAGTGTATATATACCTATATACATAATCTTATTTAGTCCGTGGCTGTGCAGGGCCTTGTAGCGTAGTTGTTCTGTCACCGATAAATAAAATGTCTACCGCCCTCTGAATACTAACCAAATTGTTCTACTCAGCTTACAGAGACAGAGGGTTCGGTTCATACAAGTAGAACCTAATGGCTTTGGCTAGTGAATATGGCCGTACATTTGCTGCTAAAATCGGTTATGCAGCCACCTGAGACCTCACGAACGTCGCTCTCAATAATCAGTACTAAACAGTCGCCGTGGTCGAAACCGGCCAGGGTGGTATGATGATGATAATGATGAGTTTAGCAAAGGCCCTAAAACAGTTAGAAAAAACAATGCTGTTTTTATTCTGAAGTTAGTAACATCTGGCAAAACAGGTTTAAGGATGACTCACGTTAGACCGCGCCGTGTCCAGCCCGGAGCTTCCGACACATCGTTTTCTATGGAAAGCATCACGTGATCGCCTGTCATGTCATAGAAAAGTAAGCTCCGGAAGCGCCGGCCCGGACACGGCCCGGTCTAACGGAAAGTCATCCTTTAGTTTTCTACTACATATGACCACTGACGCTACTGTTTTCTATTTCTATTTATTTATCAAGTAGGCATATTACAATGCGCTTATGAACGTCTAATAAAGCTACGCCGGCTCTAATAACCCTACACCTCTGACCCGAGAAGATTTAAATAAATCACTCCTAAAGTAATACTGTAATTGACTACTGACTGATAATGGGTTGATCATTGATCAACTTTTGGGATGTTTATTTATTTACCTAAACTAATGCGATGGACGCGATGGACTTACCTACGTCTGAAATTAACGATTTTTTTTAATGGCTCTGTGAGTTGTAGACCTCGCGAATTCCCATGGCACCACCATTTTGTGATATTTCCGAAAATTTAATCAATAAAAATCTTTATTAAGTACCGAAACTGCTTACAATCACGAGAATCGGTTGAGAAATGTGAGCTGTAGAAAACCCAGCCGGATATACAAAAGCATTTTTACCCAAACTGAAACGAAGGCCCTCGGCCTCGAAAATATTCACTATTCTGGTATGCTGCCATTTTGCCACAGATAACCTAAGCCAGTATACACCATTCGTTACTCTGTCCCAATTACAGCGTTAGTGATCTATCTGTCCGTGTAAGCTGCGGTCTCTGGTGTAAAGGGAGATTTATGATTCTGATCTCTACTCCTAAGCCCGGTCTTAGATGTTTCGGTAAACAAGTACAGCTGTATAACTTAAGGTGCCATTCGTATTCAGACTTCATTACTGCCGACTGCATTGCTGCCGCAAGTGTCAAAAATCTGGGCAGAAACATCGATTTTGATATTCGCAAATACTGGTGATTACAGCAGTATGCGTAAATACTCCGCAATGCAATGCAGCCTACTGTTTGCTGCAGGAATCGTTAAAAAGATAATTATACTGAGAAATTGATATAAAATTTGACGTTCCTTGCAATAATGTCGCGCTGAAATATTACCTCAGTAATGCAGCCAGCATTACTGAGGTAATATTTACATAATTGCGAGCTTGCATATCCATCATATGCATCAATGTCAAAATCGATATTTGTCTCTAGTTTTGTGTAATTCGAATACCAATTTTAAAACCTTCGAAACTTTTAAAGTAAAAAAGCGACCTTCAGCCATTTTGATTTCAATACACAAGTAAAATAACAATTGCACCTAACGTCATTCAGAACGAAGTGAGCACGAAATTGCGTTGTAATAAATTGAATTGCGACAACAAACTGCAGTTGTCTTTTAAACGCTGGCAAATTGAATTTTATTAAAAAACGTACAGTTAGTCTTATTCCTGACTCTGCTGGGTAAATACAGTGTGACTTCAACGGAGTCTTTCTAGTGAATTCATCTTTGTTTTGCGTTGGTTATTTATTTTTGTATAAGTACGCAGTAAAGGGGCCCACTGATTAACAGTCCGCCGGACGGTATCGGCCTGTCAGTTGTTCGGAACTGTCAAATTTTCTTCTAACTGACTGACTTTTGTTTGATTGAAATTTTCTTGTAAAGATCTCAGATTATTTAGATATTCATCAGAAACTTACTCACAATTTTGCCGCCAAAATTGATCCTAATCATCGTTATTTTCAACACAACAAAGTTATATGGACAACCATATTATACTTCGACAAGCATGCAAAAAATTATCTCTATTGTACAAACAAAATAAAAGAGCTATTTAGCGAAGAACACTCACTATATTTTACAAAAATCCTAAACTCCACTTTGAAGAAATAAAACGAGTCAGCGACAGTGAGAGAACTATAAAAGAGCGACGCCATTATTTATTTATTTATATTTATTTATATTTTTATTTATATTTGCTGATAGCGCGTTGGATACGGGCATGATGGGGAGTTAGATACACGGGTGTCGTCATAATGTACACGGAGGTTATACAAAAGCGAATGGATATTATAATAAACGGTTCCGTATAATTATACCTTTTATATATTATAGTGTATATTAGTGTATAGTGTATATTATACCTTATAGTGTTAAGGTGCATTGGGATAACTACAACTACGGGGATGATTACCCCGTCTCTCTCTAATAGAGCCCGCTACCGTCTAAGCTAACTCTGCACCATATTGGACCACAGCGTGTGGAAGTGTTATCATAACCGTCATATTTCTTTGATATTAAAAGAGATTTAAAGGCTATCGGTAATTTTTTCTTTGACTATGGTCATGTGGGGTAAGAAGAACATAGTTTATTTTACTCGGGGCAAGATTAACAGTATGAGGATTCCCTACAAGTGTTACTCTTGTCCCAATGTTTGTGTTACCCCATCTGACCTTCTAGTCGCAATCTGCACTAACCTAGGTTAGTATCTAAGATACAGTACTATGTTAACCGTTTTCCATTAGGCGGACTATAGGTATTCTTGTTTGCCAATGTAGGTAAATAAAAATACCCTGGACCCCAGAGCCAGTAAAAAAATAAAAGCGACCCCTAAGGACTCGACCTTTAGGGGGGAGTAAGGAATGACACTATCAAAAATGTTGTTTCAAGAGAAAGTAACGCTCGCGGCGTTTGCTGATGTGTTTGTGACATACTGACGAGGAAAATAACGTACTTAATTTATTTTACACCACGCCGACTCCAAAATGCTTTATTTATTCTTCTAAAACTGATGAGAAAGTTGCATTTTATCCACAGAACCGGCAAAGTTTGATGAAAGTTTTGAGTTATTTCCTCATTTTCGCAGGCAGAATTGTAAGTTAGGATTTTGAGTTAAGGTCACAGTCCATTTCCAACGACAGCAGCACTACCATTAATTTTACTACGAAAATTGACAATAACACCGACGCGTTCGTACCTACTAGTAGTGCAGCTGCGGTCAGAAATGGAATGTTACCCTTAGCGTTCATTTGGATTTGATTTGTAATATTTCAGTTACAATTTTCCTCGCGTTGGTGTAGTGAAATTTTTTGCTAATGTTTAAAGTTATTTGTAAGAAATTCTATCCACTCGTGTGTCCCTATTTAACTCAAGGCGAGACGCACGGAAAATGTCCGTGTACCGCTATTTGCTCACCTTACAAATGTGGACAAACGAGATACCAACTCAAAACGCATTTTATTTTCTGAAGACACGGACGCGTGGATAACAGAGTCAAAGGATAATTTTACGGTAGATGTCGCTATGAGCCTCCCTACGGCTTATAAATAAAATGCGTCGGTGAAAGCACTGGTTGCCTAGCGGTAAGAGAGTGCGACTTTCAATCCAGAAGTCGCGGCCGGGTTCAAACCCCGGCTCGTACTAATGAGTTTTTCAGAACTTTTGTACGAAATATCATTTGATATTTACCAGTTGCTTTTCGGTGAAGGAACGGTGCTCACCGTTAGGAAACCGGACTTATCCCAATAATGTAGTTTTCCCTCTGGGTTGGAGGTTCAGATGGCAGTCGCTTTCGTAAAAACTAGTGCCTACGTCAATTCTTGGGATTAGTGGTCAAACGGAACCCAGGCTCCTATGAGCCTTGGCAAAATGCCGGGATAATGCGAGGAAGAAGGCTTTTAAGCAAAAGGAAGAAATGGAAAAATTTGCGCGCTTCAGTAGCTTCATAACTTTGTCTGTCTGTATGTTCGCGATAAACTCAAAAACGACTGAACAGATATCCATGCGGTTTTCACCTATCAATAGAGATATTCTCGGGGAAGGAACGTTTAAGTATATCATTTGTCAAGGTTTTGTGTAGTTGAACTACCCGTGCGAAGACGGGGCGGGTCGATAGTCATAATAAAATCTGCATCTGACTGTACACTGTACAAACACGGTCATACCCTACTTCCCTACATCGTGTTATCGTTATAAATGTGCTGCGAAAGTTTTCCTGGATTGTTCCCGTTCCATACAAATTCAATTATTGTGTAGAAAGTTTGCAATTGAAATTGCAACTTTTCCGCCCGTAGAGTAGTTTTTAGTACCATCGAAGTGTTTACGGCAAAGTAATGTCATTGAAAAATAAAGCTGTTAATTTTAGTTTTGAAATAAAGTTAAAGGGGGAAAAATGCTGAAGTCAATATTGAGTAACATTAGCACTAGGGATAACATAGGGATACCTGTTCATGATTATTCTAGATAAAATGGACGTACGTTTATTAAGCTTAATTCAGAACGGTTTGAGTCACTGACCAATGCCCAGTCATGTGCAGTGACTGAACATTCGTCGACCAGTTTACTCGACCTAAGCCTGTGTGACGGTTTACCACAACAGCATGTAAATGATAATAGCTCCTTCCACACTACACAACAAAGCACACCTAAACCTAATGTTATTATGTATTCTGATGAAATTGGAAGCAATATGAGCTCATTTTTAAGCTTTTACCTAAAGGGACTTAGTACAATCAGCAATTGTCTGCCTCACAGTAGCTTTGAAAATATCTTAAAACAAATTTTAAATGACAGTAATATTAATTCTAAGACAACACTGCTTATTCTTATGGGGAATAGGGGTAATGTGAACAAAAATAATTTAATTAAATACTTTGAACAGTTAAACTCGCTTGCAGTGCATGAAATTATTTTTTTCACATTCCCCTATTGTGAGCAAATGTCAGAGGCAGAAAATACCACTAGACATAAGTTAAATATATCTCTATATAATCTTTGTACATATAGTAGTAAGTTTAGCATAATTGACACTAACAATTTTGTTAGTAAATACCATATGCCTATGGTGTTTTTGACTAAAGGCAAGTGTTGCCTTTCAAATTATTACAAAAGACAAATAGCTTTATCGCTATCATATTTACTTGACATTTCTGCCAAGAATTTGGCAGACAATTCTGCTCCTATTGAGCAGCCCAGTATGAACATGGAATTGGTTCCAGTCATAACCAATGATTTAATAGATTTAAACTAGGTGTTAAGACAAAAGATTCTGTCTCTGGCAATTTAGTTTTAAATAAATATAATGAAAAATACTGCAAACATGGAAAGTATATCCACCTGGTGCATCAAAATATTCAATGTATTAGAGGAAAAAATTTACAGATAGAACTTTTTTTGAATGATTTTAATATTGATATTTTATGTCTTACTGAACATTGGTTAAATAATAATGAATTAATGCCCCAATTTAATAATCACCAGGCGGGAAGTTCGTTCACCAGACTTAGTTCCATACATGGTGGGTCATTAATTATATTAAATAGTCAGTTAAAATTTAAGGAACGTAAGGACATTGTATCCATGTCTGTTGAACGGACTATAGAACTAAGTGCAGTAGAATTAGAGCAATTTATTGTTGTCTGTGTGTATAGGCCGCCATTAAGTAATTTTGAATTATTTGAAAACATAATGGAATCTGCCCTGCTTAAAATATCATCTTCTAGTAAGAAATTGCTTATATGCGGCGACTTTAATGTAAATATTATGGAAAATTCAACAATGTCTTGTAGATTATTGAATCTTTTTAAATCTTGTAATCTCAACCACATGTTTATGGAGCCCACTAGAGTGACTGCTACTAGTGCAACCTGTATAGATAATATTTTCACAGATATTTTTCCTATTGCTAAAAAAGTTATCAGCAATTTAGAATCAGACCACTTAGGTCAATTAATGGTATTTGAGGCATTAAGGAAAAATACCATGAGAAAACAAATAACTTTTGTACCAGTAACCTCGGACCGCGTGGAAAGAATGAAGCTAAGTTTAGTTCAGGCGCTACCCTTTTTGTCTTCCGATATGAGTCCTAATAGTATGTATAATTCATTCTTTCACACTTTTATGGATCATTATAATGCGATATTCACCTCAAAATCGGTCGTAGTTAGTGGTGCATCAGTTTTTAGTGAGTGGGCTACTGCGGACTTACATCAAAGAAGACGTGAACTGTATGCCTTATATGAGGAACGGCGGTTTAATCAGAGTGATGAATTTAAAGAACATGTGAAGGAGTATTCGAAGAAGTTTAAAGTAGATTGTCATATAACTAAGCGAAATTATCTAAGTCAGAAAATAAAAAGTAGTTCCGACATTGTTAAAGCAACCTGGAAAGTTATAAATGTGGAAACTGGTCGCTCTAAACACACAATTAAAGAGCTTAAACTAAACATTGATAACAAAATTATAGATTCCAATTTAGAAGTAGCTACAGAATTTGAAAAATTTTTCACCGAGGTACCAGTATCCACAACTAAGGATTTAAATTCATCACCCTCATCTGCTGTTACATTATTAAAACATAACGCTCCAGAGTGTTGTGGAGACCTTCATTTTGAACATGTTTGTACCTCAGATGTAATAAAGGCGTTTAAATCAATTAATGTCAAAAAAACTAATGACCTCTGGGGAGTCTCTGTCCATGCTGTCAAATCCTTAGTTGAAATTGTAGCGCCTGACTTGGTAGTTATATTTAACAACAGTGTTGATTGCGGCGAGTTTCCTGATCTAATGAAACATAGTAAAGTAATTCCTTTATTTAAATCTGGTAGCAGCTCTGACCCCACTAACTTTAGACCGATATCTGTGCTACCAACATTTAGCAAGATTTTTGAAAAATTAGTTCTTTCTCAATTAGTACGACATTTTAACGTTAATAATTTGATGCATAATAAGCAGTTTGGTTTTACACGGGGTCGCTCAACAACCGATGCCGGTGTTGAGCTAATTAAGCATATTTTCGATGCCTGGGAGGAGTCACGAGATGCTTTAGGTGTCTTCTGTGATTTATCTAAGGCCTTCGACTGTGTTTGTCATGAAACATTAATCAGGAAACTTCATTATTACGGAGTTAGAGGATCGGCACTGAATTTACTTAAGTCCTACTTAAATGGTAGAATACAAAGGGTCGATGTGAATGGACAGCGATCACCTGGGTCATTGGTCTCTATGGGTGTACCACAGGGGTCAATATTGGGGCCTTTCCTGTTCCTTATCTACATAAATGACTTGCCATTCCTTGTTAAGACCCACCATGATATAGTATTGTTTGCAGACGACACCTCACTTATTTTCAAAGTCAAACGACAGCAACAAGCTTACAATGATGTAAACAATGCCATTTCAAAAGTAGTAAATTGGTTCAATGTTAATAATTTATTGTTAAATGAGAAAAAGACTAAATGTATTAAGTTTGTCACTAGTAGTAACGTAAGGCATGTGCAAACAAGTGTCATTGTGAAGGATGAGGAATTGGAATTAGTTGATAGTACAGTTTTTCTTGGTATAACTTTAGATTCTAAACTCCAGTGGGGTCCCCATATTGCTACTCTTTCGAATAGACTGAGCTCTGCAGCTTTTGCAGTGAGCAAAATCCGTCAGTTAACTGACGTGAAAACAGCTCGATTAGTATATTTTAGTTACTTCCATAGCATTATGGCATATGGTATTTTACTGTGGGGCGGTGCTTCAGAGATAAATACCATTTTTGTTCTGCAGAAGAGGGCTATTCGAGCAATATACAAAATGAACCATAGAGACTCACTTAGAGATAAATTTAAGGAAATTGACATAATGACAGTGCACTGTCAATACATTTATGAGAATATTCTGTATGTACATAAAAATATTGTAAATTTTAGGAAAAATTGTGAAATTCATAATATTAATACTAGAAATAAACATAAGCTCGCAGTGCCCTTCACTCGGCTCCATAAAATTAAAAAATCATTCATGGGTAATTGTGTAAGATTTTATAATAAACTTCCAAACCATATTACTGAATTATCTATTAATAAATTTAAGAATTATGTAAAGCGTAAACTTATTTCTAAAGCTTATTATACCACACAAGACTACATGAATGATATTACAACGTGGGATTAATTGTTATTCGAAATGATTATTTATTTATTAGGTACATTTGATTATTGATGAGGAAATGGATATTCCGATGTAATACTATCTACTTCTTTTGTTACTTATGCTTTTTTTTGACATTTAGATTTTATTCTAGAAATTCTAGACTAGTATTTTTTTATACAATCTTTTTAATGTTTGACGATCCTTTTGTGAAATTCTTAGTGTTAAATTTGATATGTATAATAATCCAATTTTATTATGAAATAATATTAACATCAATAAATTGCTCTGATAATTAGATTAAGATTAATTACGATTCATAAGAGCTTGTTGCTAGGCCTACATGAATAAAGTATATTTTTGATTTTGATTTTTGATTTTTTGACGTAATTTAGGGAAAAGGATCCCATTTAAATGACTATCTTTTAAGGATTAATCTTTTTATTTTATAAAATGGTTGATGTACTCTTACTGTTATTATCTTTGCTTGTATGTAAATTCAATGTTGCCGTGTAAAAGTGCCCTTGTGTCCTATTGGCTGAATAAATGTTGAAGTTTGAAAGTTTGAGTTTTACGCAAAACTACATCTAAGTTTCCGATAAAAATCGTTAGGTACGCGGAGTTTTTTTTTTTTTTTAAGACTAAAAGAACGACCATGACTTCTTCTTTAGAAAAACCGTGTCAGTTAAAAAAAAACGATAGGTTAAATATTTTATATTTTAAAGTATAATTAGGGCTAAGAGCCTCTACCATCAGTTTTAACATTGACATAACGCTCACGTCTACGTAATTTACTTTCTGTACATCTCGCTTCCACTATTGCTCGCATATGCGAGTACGAGCGAGATGCATAGAAAGTAAGTTACGTAAACGTGAGCGTTATGTCAATGTCAAAACTGGTGGTAGCCGTAAAGGTATCTTAAACTAAGGGCAAGTACATAATAGTGAAAGTGACTAAAAAAGCGAAAGAGGTCAACAATTTCATTAAAACAATAGGTATTCGTAGTGGTTCAAGCGTGAATCCGCGACCTCTGGTAACTTCACTAAAATTAGGCGTGTTATTTACGTACTTGTATTTATTATACAAAACCCGAAACCCAGGAGAACAGACTCGTACCTGAAAAAAAAAAACAACAATTAAGTACAATTCCTCAATTTGTAAAAAGCCGTAATGACCGCCTCATCTGAATTTAAATGTCGCGATTTACATTTGAATTAACACCGGCGCTTTTCATTCATTCAGTCATCCCATTCGCTTTGTGAACAAGATTTAGTGGAAGGTTACGGTGGGTTGTTTTCCATTCACTCAAAAGGTTATTTATTTTTGAGCGGCGGTTTGGAATTTTGGAAAATTTCAAAGCAAAAGAGAGTTGGAAAACTTCAAAACTTTTACAGATTTTAAACAGAAATATACATAGGTAATCCAACCATCCAACCATCAACCATCAACCATCAACCATCCCAAGCGCGGACTTATGGCCGAAGGGTGTGGTGTGGTGTGGGCAACGGAGCCACGCTGTTACGTCGTCGCCAAAATCTAATATTTAATTCGTCTTTGGTTTTTATTTCTAGTTTCTTTGTATTGCATTTTATTTTGTAGTTTCACAGTGTCTTGGTTTTACTGTAATTCTGTGTTACTAATTTGACTAATAAATAAATAAATAATAACAAATAAGTAATATAGGTAGATACAAACAGCGACACTCTAAACTGTACATCGGTGTACCTTATATGCCTGTTGTAATAAGGTTTACGTGAGTTAACAGTCCGGGCGATGGTACTAAAAAGTGACCAAGTCAAAAGTGGCCGAGACCGGATTCAAACGGAGTCTTTAGCTGTCGCAGCCAACGCAGCACCCATCCCTATTTTACATTTATATACATTTTTGTGGTATATTTACTTACTTACTCCGTTGGCTCAGCGATCCAACATGAGACTTGGCCTCCGACACAAGACAGCGCCACTTTTCTCGGTCCTGTGCGACCTCTCGCCAATAATATTTTTTGTGGTATAACTACTTAAGTTAATTCAGTTGTAAATTACAATATTTCATACATCAACACCCAAAAAGAACAGTTGGTGGATATAAATAACATAATTAGTCTCATTAAATTAGTATGGAATACTTTGAATACCTGCGGTATAATATAACAGAGGAACAACGCTTTGTAGTAAAATAAAAGCCACCATTTATACTTATACCATCATCATATATATAAAATTGAAAAACCAGAACGGGATACAAAACGAGGGAAGAAGCGAGATGGCGCCTTACAAATTTCTAAAAAAGTTTTTGACACGTTTCTCGAATACGACGCACGTATGATAAGAAAAACCTGTTCAAATCAATTATCTACATATGGGAATAGAACTAGACCATAAAAACTATCGCTTCCGATGCGTATTTAATTTACAATAAGGAAATAGTAGTTTATCTACACACATATCATAAACTCTCTATGATACCTTCAAAATCCGTAAATAATGGCCCACATTACGATAAACTGTTTTGTTACAGCAAATTTCTTATCTGTGAAAATGTGGTAATAGCTTCATTACTATATCAAAATCGATTTGGTAATGACATTCAAATTTCGAACATCTCTGGAAAAAAAGGCAATTTGATTTGACCCCTATTCTAATATCAGTCGAGATGACGTTTTATTCGAAATCAAATGACAATTGCATACAATATTGACAAATCTCGCTTGTAAGTTGGTATCGGACGATATGGTAATCGACCCCGACTCTAGTTTGTCTTTGAATTAAAAAAAGAAACTACGGATGCGTGACATGCGTGAAAAAAGTTTTCATTTGCCGCCATTGCCGCCATTCGTCCGGGGAACGGGCTAAGAATGCTGAGATGGGCCAAAAATACAAAGTTGATAGTAAGTTATGTAGGTAGATTAAAGTGCATGTTCAGATATTATTGAGCGACCAGATAAAAATAAGCAAATGTACAGTCAGCAGTAGCACCAAATATCGTAATATAATTTTGTTGCCATAGAAATTAGGATGTGGTCCGATATAGTGGCGAAATATTGAGAGACAAAAGCGGCTAAATTCAGTGGTGGCTCGGACACTTAGAGAGAATGGGAGAGGATCGTGCCGTGAAGAGAGCGCAGGTACTTGGGACAACAAAATGGGAGACGCCCGAGTGGACGTCCTAGGTACCGCTGGAACGACGTAGTTGATCAAGACCTGCTCAACCTCGGCCATGGCGACTGGCGAGAGCTATCGCAAGACCGAGAGGACTAGACTACCTATGTTTGTATGAAAAGGCGATTTAAGGGCGGTGGTCGTCCATATTCGTCTTAAGGCGAAAATTAATCTAATGAACGTTTTTGCAACTAGGCTTATAAGAACAAATAATAATTTTATCTTGAAACAAGTTTTAAATAAATACGTGTAGATGAAAAAATACAATCTTGCCTTTTATCAAATCACATCATTTTTTGACAAATTTGCGAATTGAGTTATCCAAATAACGGCTACAAATAAGAAATCCCTATCACAGTTTTGGCATGGCAGGGTTGAATACATAATAATGTCGGTATTTAACTAAACATAAGACGAACTCTTTATTTCATTTACGCGAGCGGAGCTGCGGGCCCGTATAGTTCTACATGAAATTCAATATTTTTGAAATGAAACATTCGTTCTCACATAATAAAAACGAGTAGCAAATATATGTTTTGACGAACATTTTCATACCTATTGAATTTCACAAAATATAATGCAAAAACCTATTTGACTATATTATTTGGACTTTCAATTATAAAATTGCGAATGAATATTTTGCTTAAAGGCCTTATAATATTTGCCTACAATTAAAATTTTGTAAAAATAACATTTTTTAAATAGAAGAGCCCTTAATAATGCGTAAAGCGTTCAAGCCTACTCAGACGCATCTTTTAATTTTAATTAATCTAAAATAAACGGTTGAAAGAACCAAAATACGAATTTTAAATTCAACATTCATAAGACTTGGCTCATTCTACTCAAAAACTTCTTATAAAACCTTTGTAAAATTGGACTCTAAAGCTACGAAACAAAGTCTAATTTTCAGTAAACAGGAATGAAGATGAGATATTCTGTAAAATATTACCTCAAGTGCCACTTTTGTACGAAAAGTGCTCGCGAAACCCACGGAAAGCATGTAACTTGGCATTCACAAAAAATGTGCGTATTTTTCTAGTTGGAAAGTGCTGTTTTTCGAGTTACTTTTCTAAATAGGATTTGTTTTTTAATTAAAACCTTTTGAAAAGTCTAAGTCCTTACGTGATTCATGGAACGTTTTTTACCTTATTTTAAAGTGCAATAGTTTTAGTCATATTTGCGTTGGAAGTTGAAAATAATAACGACTTGAATTAAAATAGGTAATAGGTTACAGTTTAATTAAGCTTGGCATTTACGAGAAATTATTTATTCATACCTAATTTTAAGCAAAAAAATTTTCCGTGAATAGTTTTTTGTTTATTGAAAAATTGCTTGCCTACCATACCATAGACAAAGTGTTTTTTGATCCATCTCTGATTATACTGAGCAACTTTTAGGTTTCAACCCCGAAATCGCGAAAAAAATTGACTGTACATTTTGTTTGATAACGTGTCGCTGTTTTCTATCCGAGAACCAATTTTTTTTTAAGATTTCTGGGTTGGAGCCATAGTAAAAGTTGATCAGTATGGCGCATATACTCACCTCGCAAAATTTGGCTAAGAGAAAGGCGAGGAACACACTTATCCCACGTACGCAATGTATGCAATGCATTATGACATCTGAACCCTGAAAATTGTACGCTTAGAAACATACTTGTCATACGCAACGCAACGCATGACAAGTATGTTTCTAAGCATACAAATTTCAGGGTTCACATGTCATAATGCATTGCATAACGTTGCATACGTGGGATAAGTGTGTCCCAGCCTAAAAAAAGCATACCGTCCCAATTTAGGTACATAGATAGATAGATAGAATACTCTTTATTGGCACACCTCAGTAAAAAGATACAAAAGAAAATAACAACTAATACTAACTTAGGTAGGTACTTATATAAAATGTTATTCTGCCTTGCAAAACTTTATCCTCAAGGGCATCTCATCCATCAATTTACTAGATGACCTACTAGAGAAATAAAGAATATTTTTTTTTTCTACAGAGATTGATGGTCAGTGAATCTAGATATATTTTAGGCAAAAGAACCATTTGTCAATGAAACATCATTAAGGATGACTCTCGTTAGACCGGGCCGTGGCTGGGCTTTCGGAGCTTCGTTTTCTATGGAAAGCATCACGTGATCATCGATCAGCCGTCATAGTAAATGACATGTCGGACGCCTCGGCTCGGACACGGCCCGGCCTAGCGTGAGTCATCCTTTAGGTTTAAAGGTATTTTTGTACAGATGAGTAATTGCACCTATTTATCAAAAGTATTATAAACATTTACTACACAACTTTTTGTAATTTATTTCATTTCATTTCATTTAAAAGTGAGTTACCTATTTATTGGTTAACAGCTCGATTCTTTTTTTACTTTTTAATTATTGTATTTGAAATGTAGAATAAAAAAGTTGTTTGGGAGTAAAGAATCCGTATCAAATTGTGAATTCGTTTGTGTACTTAATTAATTATTGAAGTTTTATAGTACTTTGTGCAACATGGAGCGTAAGTTGAATATTGCAAACGAGAGTAAGTTAAATCGCGACGGCTTGCCGGAGCGATTTATAGACTCGAGTTTGCAATATTATTACGCCCCGAGTTACATACAATGTTTTTCATCACACTTGCTATACAAACATTAAGTATAAAGACAAAAAACTGCTAATTATGGCACTAGAAACTTCATAACTCCCTAGGGAGAACGCTTTTTCTATAACTCCCGCTAAACCTGCGTGCAATTCCACATTTACTGAGCGAGTGTGATGAAAAAATACTTTTAATTTTGAAGAATAACCTTGAATAATATTATTATTCAAGTACTTTTTTACAATTCAACATTTAAGTACACTTGCGACTCATGTCAAAGTCGAATCAAAGTTTAACAATTTCAACAGAAGTCAAAACCTAAATACATTTAGTAAAACTAAACTTTAGCACTACTTATAGATACTAATATGACTCTATGGAACTTTATCAAAGTATAATAGTTATACTTTAGATCAAACTGTGCATTATTTATGACTATTTGTCAATATGACATGGTTCTACAGAATTTTGCTGAATGTACGTTATTAGTCAAACAAAAGAGTCACTGGAGTAGCTCAAATACTACGGCACCTTCCAAAAAATAACAAAAGAAAGGTCGAATTCATTATTCAAAAACTCCACCACAAACTCCAAATTGTCTTAAATGCCATAATCTTCTCGTAAAAATGAACTATAACGCTTACAAATTAAGGTAGAATTTTGAATTACTTAGACTAGTCTATACGACTTTTGAATTGAGATTAAAAAGAGAACGTTTCCGTGTTAATGTCTTGAATATTTTTGGGAAAGGACTTTAAATCAACGCGTTAAGGTTTTATTTCCAATAGTGTGAGTCCCAAGGGTAGTTCATGGAAATCTTTCCGCGAAAACCGAAGTGAATCAAGTGGTTTTATTTTCACGCTGATTAAAGACTTACTGCCAGAGCAATTAGAAGTGCAATCGCGTGCAGTTTGTATGGGTTTAGGTCGTTTTGGGTTGGAAATTAACAGAAATAGCCAGTGGCCAGTACGTTATGAATAACTTAGTTTCGCAAACGAGGGTGCGATTGATTAAACGACATATGGACACTGATTGCAAGCAAATGACTGAGACTTTATTACGTGTTAGTAAATTCTTATAAAGGTGTTTGAAAACAAACTTAAGAATACGTCAACTGTACTTACCTAAATACACCTGCTGGATTCGATGAATCGATTAAACATTTACTTCATTCAAAAATCTATTAACTGAAATAATTGAAACGGCGGCCTTAAATGTATGAAAACTAATTCTTAAAGATAAATGGATCATTTTCTTTAGAAAAAAATCGCAAAACTAATAAATTGAAGTTTGACAGGCCCTACGTTTTAACAATCCACTACTGTAATTTTATCAAAAAATCATTATATCCACTTTGAATGTCAAAAATAACAAATTGAGCGTTTTACATTACTGCATTTTTTCTGATAAATTTGCCTCCGTGGTTATTATTGCATTAAGAATAATCTACGTGATTAAAAAAACTGGACAAGTGCGAGTCGGACTCGCCCACCGAGGGTTCCGTACTTTTTAGTATTTGTTGTTATAGTGGCAACAGAAATACATCATCTGCGAAAATTTCAACTGTCTAGCTATCATGGTTCATGAGATACAGCCTGGTGACAGACAGACGGACGGACAGTGGTGTCTTAGTAATAGGGTCCCGTTTTTACCCTTCGGGTACGGAACCCTAAATATATTATTATCCATTTTAAAACACTTATCAGTGTTTTCATCGTCCGTTTCTGTCTAGAAAACTTGTTTGTTTGAACAATGTTTCAACCTAAAACATTCTAACAATACCAATTCACTAAGCGAATTACCTAATGTCAATAGAATCAAATGAATCCAACAAAGAAACAGATAATTCCAGAAAACTTGTAAATCTCGACTTAAACTGAAGAATTCTCGCCTAACTTCCCTCTTACGGAATTGAAAACTTCTGAACTTGCCTATTCATAGGGAGGGGACTGTAAGGTTCCATACTCATCTGTTAATTGTATGCTTCATTTTAACCCTTAAACAGGTTGTGTATCTATAAGTACCACATAGCAAATGATTTTTTTTGGCGAGCTGAGTAAATACAACGACCGCAAAATGTCATTGCCGTAAAGTCTATTAAGTGGGTGATATCAGAACGTAAAAAAATGACAGGTGGCAAAACGAATCTCTTTGAAAATTTAGTTGTTAAGTTCAAATCGACAACAAATGGCAGTTTTTGTACGTTTCTCCCGCTGTATAAGTTCGCTACGCCCAAAAAAAGTGCTGTAAGTATTTTGTTTTGTATTTTTATGGTAGATTATTAGATAATGTATGTGTAGTAAGTCATAACTTACCTTAGTTATTGTTTTCTGATAAAATATTCGATCTAAAAGTTTGTGGTTCGTATGAAGCCTCTGCCCGTCTGGGGCACGTTCGAGTGGTTTATAAGTGGCCTCTGCCCTGCAGGGAGTTTACATGACATTTAAGGGTAAGATTCATTACTATAAATGACCCTCATAGTACAAAAGTAATATATATTCCTTTGGTTTTTAAATTAAATATTTATTCAACGGTCAATTTTACGAGCCACGACATCCATGCGAGCCAAGAAAGTGCTGGCAGTTCGTGCAATTTGTGACGCAACTGTAAATGTGATGTGCACATGACTTGCCCTTAAAACTACTCTGTATGGCTAACAAGGCAGTGGCCATATAAGGACCACGTAGCACCATTGGTCACGAGCAGTGGGCATATATAATTTATATAAACCACCGGGTTTTTTTTATTGAATTAGGGGTAATAAAAAAAAATCAAGATATTACTTTTCTTTTTAAGCTATTACCTACCCGAATCAGTAATCAAAAGTAAAAATGCGTCAGGCCTGTTTAAGGGTTAATAATAGTTTATATGTTAGTAGGGTAAAATTTGTAATCAATTACAGAATAATCCAGCGTTTAATATCTGATTTGTAGCTGCACCACGTTTCTGAAGCATAAAGCAGAGTTGGTATGATGATAGCTTTGTTAACCATAAATTTAGTGTGTTACAGAATAATAAAGGATCATTGTAGGGGTACCTATTTAAAATATTAAATGGCTGGTCAGATAAGATATAATTGAATAGTCATGCAAAAATCAACACTTTATAAAAAAAATATGTCACCGTGTAGGCGCAGTCATAAATTATTTATTTTCTTATTATCTATATTATATGTTACTTTGCTTCCGTCGTATAGGTAGGTATTTAAAAAGGAAATCTACATATTTACGTTTCAAATCACGATAATAAAATTGCCGATTTAAAATCGATACAGGTTTACAATTTTATTTTGTAATTTGTGAACAAGCATGTTGAATGAGCCATAGTGACTTAGTAATATTGTCAATAGAAGAAATATAATATTACTTCGATTTCTCCCTATTTTAACTATTTTTGTTAGTTACCAAAGATAAACTAGAGTTATACATTCATTCGTTTCACTGCAGATTATCTGAATTTTGACAAAAATATTGCACATTTTCACAAAACTAAAAACAAATAATACTCATCCTCGTATGCACATTTACCCCCATCCCTAATCCCTCTTGAAATCCAATTTACATCTAGCATATCATCTGAATAGGACAGTGGAACATCGGTACCTCGAACCTCTATAAGTCGAAATACTCGTTAACACGAAATAATGCTATTCCCTTCCCTTCAAAGCCAAAAACCTTCATAAATGTTCACCTCATTAAGAGTTTAAGACGAAGTAACGAACAATTCCTTTTATGGCTATCCAGTACAAATTTGACCCCCATAACTTTAAAACTGAAATCTATCACTCGAAAATATAGACGTATTGTTTTGCAGCTCTATATTATTTTTTCAATTTGTTTACTAACAAACCTCTATTACTCGAAGAAAATAATAAGACTAATTTAAGATTTAAGTTATTGTCATTCGTTTGACCACTGTAACTTGAAAGTTTCAAGTTGAAACCTCTTTGAGACGAACTAAAATCTATAAATACCTCTCTAAGTTAAATTGCTTCTATGTCCTAATAACCCCCTTATTCATAAAACTTTACGGGCCTGATTTGGTTAAATTATGTTTTATCCCTTTCTTACAAATACATAAGTCAACATGACAGATAAAGACAAAATATTATTAGCTTATTGAGGTTTGAAGCGCGTTTATGAATAAGGGGGTTTAATCGGTATTGTTTTCGTTTAGTGAGGTTTTCAATGAAGAGCATTAGTAAAATCAGAAATCAGAAATTGATTTGCTAAAAACATGGTCATTACAAAGGTATTTACAACAGAAGTACTGAGTTTCACATGCTTTGTCAGTAAAGACATGCAAATATAAACACTTATTCTAGTATAACTAAACTATTTTTACGAAACCATAATCAATACATTTAATTACATAGATACTTAATAGCTACGGGCAATTTCATTTCTCTTCAGTATTGAGTATTGGACTAAGTATTTAATACAAGATAGGTACTATATTTATTTACAAAGTAGCTTTAATCTAAAATAGGCCCTTGCGGCATAGTACACAGGATGCTGGCGGCATTTCCTCGCTGTATCGCAATGCTGATACGTTGTGCGAGGTAGTCGCCAGCTCTTCGGTCACCAGTTACGTCAACTAGACGCTTCGCGACTATATTCGACTATAGGACTATTTTATTGGACTATATGGGCATTTTCATTTAACTTGTACTTTAAAGCGCGACTTAAGTCGTGTTTCAGTAACGTCTAACCGTTACATTCCTGACAAAATGTATGGGATTTGACATTGACCATCAGTTTTGTAACGATTGCTAACCGGCCGTTAAAGGTGTTCAATTAAGTGAAAATGCCCATATTCGAGTTATCGAGGTTCCACTGTACATTTTGTAAATCCCGAGTTTAACAACTAAATAAAGCAGTATAAAGCGGTAAAATATTGAGAATTTCCCGGTCCAATTGAGTCGCACAACTGTTTGAAATATTGCAATTTTCCAATTGAGTTTATTGGGAGTGTAGTATGTATTCTGGGTGTTAGGTTAGTTTGGAGTGCTTAGATGGGATGGTTTAACTAAGTTAGTTTGGTATGAAAGAGTTGAGTGAATAAGAATACTATTCAAATAAAGCGAGAGAAATAATAAAGCGTTAGAGCCAGTGTAGATTTATTGACGTTCATAAGCGCTTTGTAATATGCCTACTAATAAACTATCTTTATCATTATCTTTAAATAAGTTCTGTTCAGTTGAAACAAATTGTGTTTATAAATTTAGCAGCCAGTTTAAAGACGATTGTGTTATGTGGTAAAAAATTAATTATAAGGGATATTTGACTTGGTTTCTACAAAATAGATTTTTGAATCTTTTGCGACACTCTGGATTCAAAGCACGCCCTTGTTATTATTATTATTAGTATATCATCTTGTTCCTTTATGACCCAATCTATTACAGCAATGTTATGCATTATTATAGTAAGTTTTTAGTAAAAAAAGCATTTTTGGTACAAGTTTTTACCGCTGACTTTACTTTTCTTACGACAGACAGCTAATACTCATCTAGACAATTCTAAAAACCCCTAACACAATTAGGTTGCGTTGTTTCATCACAGAGTTCCTATGGCCACCTCCTGTCTCCATCATCAGATCAGTTCGACAGTACCATAATTATTATTGTATTGTCATCAGAACTACATACAGCTGTCAATTTTCATGACGCTACGATCCTTGGAAGATGGTTAAATTAGTTACCTTAGATTCCATGGTTGTCTATTGTTTGTCCGAAAATTATATAAAATAATACTCATATGCCCGAATTTTATTTGCCCGAATTTCATTTGCCCGAATTGTTTGTTTACCATAAAAATGATGTGACATACTCTTTGTTTACCCGATTATTAGATTCCAGAACGTACGAGTGCCATACGTGTTGTTGTCCATATTATTAATTGTAATAATACTATTTAATAGAATATTTAACCTCACCTAACCCACTTTTCCAGTAGTATTTATTTTCTGTAAGGGTCGCAGTTCAAACCTAACCTAACGCATTTTTCTAGTAGCATTTGGTTTCTGTAAGGGTCGCAATTCAAACCTAACCTAACCCACTTTTCCAGTAGCATTACTTTTCTGTAAGGGTCGCAGTTCAAACCTAACCTAACCCATTTTTCTAGTAGCATTTGGTTTCTGTAAAAAAATTATATTATGGCTAGTGATAATTATGGCTTCCAATGATGATGACAAATGATATTATTGAAATTGATTTTATGGGAAACAAAGTTTCTGGCACGTGACTAATATAGAAAACAATAAGTATTGCATATGTAATTATGGGAAACAATATAATGGCTGTTGACTATTATGGCAAATTAAATTATGGCAAATGAAATTCTGGCAAGTGGGTGTATACCAGATTCCATTACATAGTTACTTACAGGTCTACCTAATAAAAGCTTGTATAAAGGGACTTTGAGTATAAGACGAATGAAAGACGGAAAATTTTGGGCCTTTTATTTTCATTGAACATTAAAATTTTACAAATAACATTAGGTATTGAAAAAAAAACTAAACTAAACCCATAAATTAAAATGTATGACCATATCTTCATCAACAGTCAACATTGTAGTAGTAGTAAAGTAGGTACTTATGTAGTTAGTTTCTTATAATTTCTATTACATACTCGTAATTATTACAAATTAGAATATTACAAAATGTTTACGAACTATGGATATCGCTGTATTTGTGAAACTATAGGTCCCATATACTTTTGACGCGTTTTCCGTACTATTACGCTGACTGTGCAAAACCTGAAAAGGAAAAACCATTTCCACGTACAACATAATACATTGTTGAACAAATTACCCACCGCTGAAACCGGGGAATTTCCATTTTTCTCCATCTTGAAATTGTAAAACCTCTTTTAAAATAATAGAATGGGGGACCAAGGGTTCTTGGTGAAGGACTATTCAGCCCGTTGAATGAGGAGTGCCCTCTAAATGAGGATATCTACTGAGTGGGCGCCATTTTAAAAAAAATAACTGTCTCGTTAATTGACAATATTTGTTTTGGATATGCGTAATTTGATGTGACGTTTTATTTGGATTTAAGGAAATACGACAAGCAAAAATTTAATAAAAAAGAAATACAAATGTTTTTACTAATTTATTACGGCGCGGCGTATTTTGTAAGGTAAAATATTTTGCGAGTTTGATTTAGATGTTTGTTTAAAAAGCGCTGGTGGCCTAGCGGTAAGAGCGTGCGACTTGCAATCCGGAGGTAGCGGGTTCAAACCCCGGCTCGTACCAATGAGTTTTTCGGAACTTATGTACGAAATATCATTTGATATTTACCTGTCGCTTTTCGGTGAAGGAAAACATCGTGAGGAAACCGGACTAATCCCAATAAGGCCTAGTTTCCCCTCTGGGTTGGAAGGTCAGATGGCAGTCGCTTTCGTAAAAACTAGTGCCTACGTCAAATCATGGGATTAGTTGTCAAGCGGACCCCAGGCTCTCATGAGCCGTGGCGAAATGCCGGGACAACGCGAGGAAGAAGAGATTTAGATGTTTGTTTGTAAGTTGTCATTTTTATTCAAATTTAAATTTTCATGATTTATTAGTTCGTTCTTTCGTCTGAAACTCGAGACCTTGGCTCTCCGAACTAAGAATTGTTTGGTTCACCTCATCAAGATTCGGTTGAAAAAAAAACCGGTCAAGTGCGAGTCGGACTCGCGTTCCAATGGTTCCGTACACTACTCAATTTTTAACAATGTATTTGTTTATGTGGAACGTGAATGAAATGTCTTTAAAAATCGCGTAGCGGTTGGATCAAAAAGTCTGACTCACGCTTGACTGCACATTTATAATAGGTTTTCCTGTCATGTATAGGTACTTAAATAACTATTTTTTTGTATTTTTTTAAACTTTTACACCCGGTAGTTTCGGAGATAAAGGGGGGGAGGAATGGTCGGACAGACAGACAGACAGACGCACGAGTGATCCTATAAGGGTTCCGTTTTTTCCTTTTGAGGTACGGAACCCTAAAAATGAGACTTGTAGATGGGAACAGCTGGACTGACATAAAAGCATATTTTCCCTAGCTGAAACGGAGACCTTTCGCTCACGCGCCGCGCTCGCTCAGTCAGTTACTATTTCTTAACATATTTATTGCCACTAAGCTCGTAGCGCGTAGCCACGTTTTCGCCGTATGTAGCGCGTAGTCTCTACGAAAAGTGTACTCGACTGTCGGGTTCTTGGCCCTGAATATGTTAAAATGGGAAAATCGGAGGTTTACAGGAGCCTGATTTAGATATAAGAACTTGTTACGTTTTTGTATTATTTTGATACGACCTTTACGGCTGCACCAGTTTTGACATTGACATATTAGCTCGCATCTACGTAAATTACTTTCTACACATCTCGCTTGCACTGGCATGCGAGTACCAGTGAGATGCATAGAAAGTAAGTTACTTAGACGTGAGTGAATATGTCAAACTGGTGGTAGTGGTACTTGAAGATGGCTCACTCCGAATTAGGGTTGAAAATTCTCGAAAAAATCAAATCATTTTTAGGACGTTTTGAAATTTTAGTTTTTTCCGTATTTTTCAGTTTTTTTGCGAAAGAAATGAAACTTTTTAGGGTTCCGTACCCAAAGGGTAAAACGGATAAAAGGGTAAAAATTCGACCTATGCCGCTGGGGCCCGGTGGCCGAATGGCACAGGCACCTGCCGCTATAGCAGGGGATGCTTGGCTTGGTGGAGGCCTTGGTCACTTTTTAGGGTTCCGTACCCAAAGGGTAAAACGGCCCCTATTACTAAGACTCCACCGACCGTCCGTCCGTCCGTCCGTCTGTCACCAGGCTGTATCTCACGAACCGCGATAGCTAGACAGTTGAAATTTTCACTGATGATGTATTTATGTTGCCGCTATAACAACAAATACTAAAAACAGAATAAAATAAAGATTTAAGTGGGGCTCCCATACAATAAACGTGATTTTTGACCGAAGTTAGCAACGGCGGGCGGGGTCAGTACTTGAATGGGTGACCGTTTTTTTTTTCTCTTTTTTTCCGTTTTTTTTTTGTATTATGGTACGGAACCCTTCGTGCGCGAGTACGACTCGCACTTGCCCGGTTTTTTAAACTAACGACAGCGTCAAAGTCAATAAAAATTTTCACAAACGATCGCCAGCCAGCATTTAGATAACAAAACACACGACTAAGCAGGCGTAGTTACCTAAACTATGGATTAAATATAAATGTAAAAATTCACAAGTTCTTTTCAAAGTGCATTTTTTCCGATTTTTATGTTTTTTTCGGAAAAATATATAAACTAAAGCGACATTGTTTTTTTTTCCGAATAAAACTTAAAGAAACATGTCTTTTAGAAAAAAAAACGGGATTTTTTCCGGGTTTTTTCAACCTTACTCCGATTGGCGCATGCGAAATGAAGTGAAAGTCGTGCGTGAGATGCGCGCTAACCACGATCGTCAAGCTCGTATCAAAACCCTAACCCTAACAACCTATTGTATACCAATTTTCAGTTACATATATTAAGAACCTCCAGTACGGCTACCACCAGTTTTGACATTGACATAACGCTCACGTTTACGTAACTTACTTTCTATGCATCTCGCTCGTACTGGCATATTAGTGCAAGCGAGATGTACAGAAAGTAAATTACGTAGACGTGAGCGTTATGTCAACGTCAAAACTGGTGGTAGCCGTACAGGTATTTTCAGTATTAAGATTTATGTGCGTATTACGCACCTCTGACATATGTATCTTGTATGACTGTATGTGTTCTGAATAATAGTAAATTGTACAACAAGGGCATAAAGTGACCTATTTTTACCCGAGGCAATTTTTAGAAAATTTCTGAAAAATAGTAGACGAGGGTAAAAATGGACATTTATGCCCTTGTTGTACAATCTGCTTTTCACTTCGATTGCGAGGAAAATATACAAAAAAATCAAATATTTTAGGTTATTTTAACGTATTTATTCAAGACTAAAGAAAATTGTTCTTGGGCCGGTCGGAGGCGCGGGGCACGCCGATCGGGAGAGCGCCGGTCGGGGGCGCGCCGGCAGGGCTGACAGTTTGTATGGCAGAATTTGGACTTTATTGCTAAGTCAATAAGGGTCGCAATAGATGATTTTACTTTATGCTCTAGAGCATAAATGCGATTTTATGTCGTCTACGCACGACATAAAGGTGCACTTTTTGAGCATGAGAAGTGAAAATAAAATAACAAGTTGTTAAGTCTGAAGTCGGGTCCCAAAAATTTCATTTATAAACTCCACGAAAAAATGTAAGTAGTGTTTCTTTTTTATTTCAGTACCTATTTCAGGGTATTCAGTGAAGGTTTCCTTAATTAACATTCAGGATTTTTACTAATTAACTACATGTTTTTCCTTTAAAAGTTTTGTTTTTTATGGAATGCCTAATTAGACTGTTTCTTTGTTTACTGTTTTTATTTACGAAGTGAATAAGAAATAAATAAGTGAACAAAGGTGGATTTTACTCAATTTATCTTAAAGAACTTTCGTTCTTTGTTTCTTTTTCAATCTTATACAAATTGACCTTGTCTCACTGTAAGCTTAATAAGGTTTGTCTTGTGGATACTAGATATATATAAAAGAGAAATACTTAAATACATTACACAAAATATCCATAACTCAGGACAAAATATCTTTGATAAATACTCAAATAAATGTCGTTACCATGATTCGAAAAATATCTTTTTTATAAAACTTATTTAAGAGCTTGATTATTGAACAAAATTGAGTTCATTTAATGAATAATTTCATCAATCATCATATTCAATTATTCACATGTCCACAATCCTGCATTAACTACAAGTTTCTGTTTGACCCAATAGTTGACTGGTAGATAATGGTAAGGCATTATCAACCAGTCAAGGCATTAAATCCGCTATTTTAACAATTTTATACCGTGCAATACATTTTAAATAAATAGATATTATGGTTTATCGGCCTATTTAAAGACGCAGAAAATCTTTGATTTACCTTGTTACTTTGTAACAGAACTCCCTAAATGTAAAAAAAAACAAATAGGGATTAACAATTATCTTTGAAATTTGATATGGATATCGCCATAAGTAACAAAAAACGAACTATTAAATCTAAAGGATTGCACGTATGTTTAAATTTTTATAGTGTATGCAGCTACTCCTATGTATGGTACCTCAAAGCAGACTCAAACGTCTTACTCACAAACTAAAACCGATCATAAACCAAATAATAACATTGATTTAGCCAACGGGAAGCTCCCAAATTTATTTCAGCTTGCCCATAAGATACCCATTGTATTTAACTTAGGCTATGGTAATCCGCCCACCCCCCTCTCAATAATAGACAATACCCGTGTTACCATTGTTTACGATTTAACCCCCCAAATGTTTTTGGACCAGTTTGGACGGGACTTTCTCTTTCAATATCGGTTGGCTGGTCAAATCAATTGTAATTTACTAAAGATAGAACAGCAAAGTTGGGCAAAATTAATTTGATTGAAACTAAGATTAAAAATGAAAATCTTATGTTTAATAATATTAACTTTATAAACGAATTAAATCATGAACTTGCAAATCAGACTGAATTCAATTCGAGGGCTTGGTAAGTTTTTCTTTAGTATATGCTGACATCTATTTTAGTTTTGGAAGATTCTAGGTGTACCGTGTACCCGAATGTATTATACCATCCTGGTCCATGTATTATCCATTCATCCAACGTTGGCCGACCGTTGGGACTCACCGTGGCTGAAGCACTGGGTGCAGCTACATGCCCATTATGTAAAGGAATGTTTTAAAATTATGTTTGTACTAACCCTAGATTTAAGTATTAGTATGTTACTAACACACTATGAACTTTTCAAAATTAAACTTTCGTGAGACTTATTTTAAACTGTTTAGATGAAAACGGTTTCACTCACTTGAATTTTTAGTCGCTATTGGCCCGCTCTTTTGTTTCGGGCCCGTCGGGGGTCCTTCTTCAGGCTCGAGTGCTCGCAGCGACTGCACATGTCGCCAATAGCGACTAAAAATTCAAGTGAGTGAAACCGTTGTCGTCTAAACAACAGTCTATGGACTTTTGTTAGTAATGAATGATTTTTGATTTGATTTGATTATCCTAAGAGTCCTCATTTCCTTGTATATTGCTCATGATTCAATCAAGATTAGAATTTTCATAGAATTTTCCATATTCCTTAAAGATGATTAAGCCAGTGTACAGTATTTAAAAGCACTCGCATTACCCTCTAAATTCCTGTTTTTAGTAAATGAGTGTTTATTTTCTGTTACACGCCATAATTAGGTGAAAGATGTAAAACCCGCCAAGTAAAATATCGTAGAAACAGTGTAACTATCTCATGCATGGTTAGCGGTGCTCACAGATATTCATTCTTATGTAGGGAGTCCATGCAAACGCACTTAATTTCTTATAAAAAAATTAAGTGCGTTTTTTTTCAGCTAAATTATTGTAGTTACTTGGAGGTTCTTAAATTATGTAGTGGTCCTTACGGTAATAGTACTCATCAACACAAAAAAATTGCTATGTTGTTGCTACGAGATTACCACCTGATATAGGGTTAATTTTTTTTTGCGTTTCCCTTCTATTTTAATTTTCCTGCCGTCATGACAATCTCTTGATAGGTATGTTTTCTACTTATTTATAAATATTCCATACATTTTATCGCATAGTTTTGTGGTTTATTCGCATTTTCAGAGTTTTAAATTTTGCCTGCTAAGCCAATAATGCCAAGTTTACAAAATGTAAGTACGAACGAGATGTCTATGCAGGCAATATGTCTGTGGCAGCACTGCTCGCCGCAACCGCATATCCGCATAATTGCGCTTTATATCAAGACTGCTCGTTGCCAAAACAATACTTACGTTGTTTTGCTTCGGCCGAGTGGTTGCAACTTGCAAGCAATAGTGGCAACACTAAAATGTGTCTGTGTTAGTCACATTACGTACCACAATACCACAAAACTATAGTCCTGTATTAAAATATATAACTGTATGGTCCAGAAATTCATCACGTACCGTAAAATCAGGTAACTTTAGTCCATAACTTACAACTATGATCCAAATTCAAGTCTCAATAATATAAGTGTAATACCTAAGTATTTTTCAAATTATGTTGAGTAAGTATATAATATATTTAATATCATCAAACGACATCCTAGCCTAGTCGGTAGTGTAGTGACCCTGCTTACGAAGCAGGAGGTCCCGGGTTCGAATCCTGGTAAGGGCATTTATTTGTGTGTTTATCACAAATATTTGTTCCTGAGTTATGAATGTTTTCTATGTATATAAGTATTTATATACCGGGTGTGGCCTGTAATATGAGCAAAAAATTAAACTCTCGGCTGTACTTCTCATACTAACCAACATTTGTTCAGCGACTTTTAAAAATAACTTGTGGTTTGATTTTTAATAAACTTTAAAGTTTATTCTAAGACGCAATGTATTGCGAATTTTGTTATGTTTAAAGCGTGACAAGCAACGTCAATCACAATGATATGGCGTGGCGATGGCGTCCATTGAAGATAATATTTATTTTGTATGAAAAATAGGGAGTCTAAATACTTCATAATTTTTAAAAGTTGTTGAACAAAAGTGTCACCGTTTGAGGAGTACAATCTATGTTTTAATTATTTGCTCGTGTTACAGGCCACACCCGGTATGTGTAGGTATATTATATATATCGTCGTCTAGTAACCGCAACACAATCCTTATTGAGCTTACTGTGGGACTAGGTCAATCTGTGTAAAATTGTCCTATAATATTTATTTATTTATTTATTATTTAATATAGAAAGAGCAAGTGTATCTAAGCTCCAAAATAAATGTAGCTAGTATAAGTCATAAAGGCTCGTTAAGAATCAACGTTAAAAAACTGGACCATAGTTGTACTTAGGACTATAGTTACCTGATTCTACGATAATTAAGTCTAAATACTAGCCGTGCCCTCTCGCGCATGAAATGAGGCCTGTGCCCAGCAGTGGGACGTATATAGGCTTAGATGATGATGATGACTAGCCGGATGAAAGAGGAAACGCCAGCAGCGTGCTAGGTACATTTAGCCGGGTACCAATGGCCTAATAGCATATAAAACCCTTAATTTTTATATTTACCTAGTTATAAGTTTGTAAATTTCTGTACCTATTTACATTTCATCAATAAATCTAATCTTCTTTAGTCTAAATACTTGTTCTTCTTGGTTTTATTTTAGTTTATTCTTCCATTTATAAATATATTTTTCCACAGAACTACGACATTAAAATAATAGTCTCATTTGAACGAAGATATTGGAGTTAATTTTGGACGTACTTTCGTAACTATTGTGCCGATATTTATACCAATGACTTAAATAGGTACGAGTAGTATCAAAATGAGATAAAATTGACATACATTTGTAAGTTCATTTCGGCCTCAACATCTAGACCTAGCCATTTCAGTCAATTTGTGTGTAAAAGCAGCATCTGGCAGCATTACGAAACCAAAGCTTTCAAGTAAATTGGTTGGTCGGTTGAAAAATTCCCGAATTATCGGATTGCTGAGATCCTGAGGTGATGTGTTTTGATTCTTCGGGGGTTTGTGAAAATAGAATGAGAAAATGGATTAATCATATATATTTGGGACTGTTTTTAACTGACTTAAAGATGTTATTATAAGCAAGTTTCATTTCATCACGCTACATATATGTTATGTAAAAATGTAGATACAGTTTAAATATGTGACGTCCCACAGGTAAAGGTACCTTATGGCGGTAGACGCTTACGACGCGTAGCAGCGTATTCGTATAGGAACGTTGTGAATAACAGCGTAAGCGCCTGCCGCCATAAGGTACCTTTTCCCGTGGAACGTCACATATGAGTACCTATATTGTAAAAATATTCATAATTGTACCTACCAATGACCACTGTGACTTTTTATATATCTTCACACTGTTATGAGAATTGGTAAGTACCTGTAACAAAATAACAATGTATTTAATTTAAGTTTATAATTAACCCGTTAAAATTTTCTCTATGCACCATTTTTATAACGGTTTTACCATAGTGGAATTATACAATAATAAGTATCATTGAAATAATACCTAACGTTGGTAGATTTTTAGAAGTTCATTTTCGAGCCACAAATTATTTTGTATATAGGTATTATAAAACGCCACTATGGTTCTCAAGGAGCAAATTGTCTGTTTCGCCCTATGGTTGACTGATACACAACGACAAATGGCATTAAATTCGCTATTAATCATTTATGAAATCATTATATTTCGTGAAAAAGCGAACGAACTTTGCGGATAAAAGAAAGTGGTCATATTGCCAAGTAACGTCCTATCACTCCTATCCAACGGAGCGTGACACTACCATCAAAAGGGTGCCACCGGAACTTCGCCTCGACACGCAAATGGTAACACTTATGTTCGGGAATGAAATTCGATACCTGGTATTTCTTGCTGCCTTGGGACATTGCCAATTTGGTGCTAAAAGTGATACATAATCATTTCAACTCGCTGCCTAATATTTTCAGATTTTCATATAAATTCAATAATTTGTTAATGTTACTAGGTATATGTATTTCACTTAGAGCCCCTTGCACCATTCACTAACCCGGGGTTAACTGGTTAAACCTGGAGTTACTATGGTTACCAGTACAATTTGACACTGGGTTAACGGTTAAACCGGTTAACTCCGGGTTAGTGGGATGGTGCAAGTGGCCCTTAACATAGTAATAATAAATTAATACCATATGAGTACCTGTATATAGGCTTTAGGCCGGAGCCCCACTGCTGCGCACGCTACATCCACGGCCCACGTTTTAATACAAACCGTGGGCAAGCCCACGAAATTTTGTATAGGAACGTGGGTCGTGTACATAGCGTGCCCAGCAGTGGGGCTCCGGCCTTATTCATATTCCCAGGATAGTATTTAAAAAAAATACAATAAATATTTATATCTACATTTGCACGTAGGTATTTATACTAGGTACACTAAAACAATCGACGTTATCACATTACATCCGACACAATATACCTCATAAAGATATACCCAACGCATGATTACACACACACGATCCAAAGTGGTTATCACTCAAGAAACACAGTTTTTACGGTCCCTGTGAGCTTAGCGGTGTTCCCTTTGCTTGCCGAGGCGGGCGAGTCCGTTTAATAAAACGAGGATAACGAAAGCTACCTGGTTATTAGTAACCAATTTTGTAACATACTTAGCTTCTGCATCCGAATTCGTCCGCGTAGTTTCTTAAAAAAATATAACCCAAATGGTTTATCATTTAAAAGACACAGTTTTTATAGTCCCTGTAAGCTTATACGTTCCAATGCTTACCAACATGCGAGTTGACTTATGCGAACTTATAAAAGCTCTTTAATTAATATATCTGCAATACCTACCTAAGAAATTAATATTAATTTAGTAACTTTTCATTCACTCATTCATTCATTCATTTAAATACCTATTAGGCTATTACGAACCTTGAGGTCGAAATATACTGGTTAACACTGAAACAATACTTGCCCGGGAACCGAATAGGAACACGTTACGGACCCGCAGGGAGCCCTCCGCCCGATACGACCTTGGACCGATAGCAGGATTTACGCTTGGCTGCGCGCTCCTTGAGATCGTTTGTAGGGTGCGATACGGGAACGATACGACGTGGCTACGACACGATATATCTTTTGGTGCTTAGTTTCAAATAATTCTTTAAAAAAGGAGACGGATTTAAGGATGACTCACGCCTCAACGGTCCGGATCCGTGCCAAGGCTTCCGACACTTAATTTTCAATGACGGATGATCGGTGATCACGTGATGCTTTCGGTTCGGACCCGGATCGTTCTGGTGTGAGGCGTCCTTTAAACGATGATTTAGGTAAAATACCTCCTTATTATGTTCGGAACAATTATTGACAAGTGGAGAATACTATTTGGCATTAAGTTCATTTAAATAATACCTAATAGGTACTCCTTGATGGGATGAAAATGCCGATATTATTAACAATGAAATAGCAAAACAGATTTCGGATAAAATTTAACTAGTAAATAAATATGAACCAAGTAATTAAATAGAGTGATAGGTGCGTACGTGACATTTATTATTAACACATTCATTACCACAAAGTGTTACGGGTTACGCTCGTAGCGCGTAGCCACGTCTTCGCCGCATAGAGCGCGTAGTCGCTACGAACAGTGTACCCGACAGTCGGGTACACTGTTCGTGTGTTAACCGACTTCAAAATTTTAATAAACAAATATCTGCAACACATTAGTAGGTAGGTAAACCATCACCGATATATCCGTCCTTTGGCAAATTTTTGACGAATCTTTAAGTCCGAATCAGGCTGTAAGACCGTTAAGACCATTTCACTTCCATACAAAACTTTGTAAACGAATCAGATTCGGTGGGACCGAAATACAATTCATTAAAACATTGCCCTAGGCTTAAAGTGATGATAATGCGGATGGAATTGTACTGGGAACTGTACTGCTTTATATATATTTTATATTGTAAAAGCTCTGACATAATTGAAAATTCGTGTAATTCCGAGTTGTTCTAGCTGAAATATGCCAGCGAGTAAAATAGATTTTAATTACATTACGCAATAGGTAGTAGTAGTAGTAATTATACACTTTATTATACAAAAATAGGTTCACATGAAATTCACATAAATTTAGGTAGGTACAAAGGCGAACTTATCACTATAAGGGATCTCTTCCAGCTAACCTCAGAGTTAATGAGTAGACAATTCGAATTAGATAGACAAACTTACAAAATGTACAATAATTGAAAAGGCAAACTACAATATTATCAACGATATTGATATTGATGATATAATTTATCATCTACGAATAAATAAAATACATCGATAACATTAAACAATAAAATAAATAAATAAATACTAGCATAGAAAAATATAATTCTAAATAAATATTATATACTTACCTAAATATATATTCTATTATTATTATATATCAGGTGCAAGAAAAAAAAACAATTGAATTAAGGAACATCCTGATATTGAATTTAAAAGAAGATAATACAAAATATACAGCCATTTAAATCATGGCAAATAACAAACGGATTTACTTCTATAAAGCGATATTTTGATACAATACGATATGTATATGAATATTTAATAAACTAAACTAACATACTGTCCAGAAAATAAAGAATATAGGCAAACAAAATACGTGTTCAAACTCAATGAAGCTACTTTGTTTTGTTAAATTACTAACATAAATAATTGACGTAGTGCATGTGTATTTAGATTAACAGGCCAATTCGAACGAACACTGACATGAAAAAGACATCTAACTGATACATACACCTACATATAATTACGCCTATTTCCCGGAGGGGTAGGCAGAGACCACGGATTTCCACTTGCTACGATCCTGATATCTTTCTCTTCCTTCACTTTCATAACATTCCTCATACACGCTCGCCGGTTTAAGGATGACTCACGTTAGACGGGACCGTGTCCGAGCCGGACCTTCCGGCGCATCGTTTTCTATGGAAAGCATCACGTGATCACCTGTCATGTCATAGAAAAGTAAGCTCCAGAAGCTCCGGCCCGGACACGGCCCGGTCTAACGTGAGTCATCCTTTAGGGTGCTCTTCACCTGGCCTTTCTTCTTACCCCGATCTGATCAGAGAAAGTCCGCCGAGGTCTACCCCTTCCAACTCCCACTTCATTCCATCTAACTGATGTTATTCAGTTATCGTGCTTTTCTGTAGTACCTACTTGTCTATAGTCTGTACATGTATTGGAGCGAGTAAGACACACGAGAATTCAGATCTCATTCTGATGTCAGTATACGTTCGAATTGGCCTGTACGAAGCTTACCTATATGCCTATATACACTATCAAACATTGTACGATCTTGAGCATGTAAGTATTGTGAAAAAACGAAATATCGTATTGTATAAAGGTTCCCAAACGATAGCGGGTAACCACGTTAAGGATACTCGCTTCGCTGCCCGCTCCTTTGTGTTTTTAACGTTTTTTACCTAATTACCCCCCTCCCCCACCCCCGTTCTTAACCGACACCAAATTTTGACACAACATACCTTAACTGTTAAGCCTTAACATATTGCACAAAATTCAGCATATTGTCTTTTTAAAGACGTATTTTTAGGGTTCCGTACCTCAAAAGGAAAACACGGAACCCTTATAGGATCACTCGTGCGTCTGTCTGTCTGTCCGTCTGTCACAGCCTATTTTCTCGTAAACTACTGGACCAATTAAGTTGAAATTTGGTACACATATGTAAATTAGTGACCCAAAGATGGACATGTTTTTTTTATAATTTTAAAATACATAGGGTCGAAGTTATTTAAGAAAATAGCCAAAAAATTACCATTCCCCCCCTTTATCTCCGAAACTACTGGGTCTAAAATTATGAAAAATATACACAAAATAGTTCTTTACCTGTAGATGACAGGAAACCCTATTAGAAATGTGCAGTCAAGCGTGAGTCGGATTTATGTACGGAACCCAAGAAACGCGAGTCCGACTCGCACTTGGCCGGTTTTTTTGCCTAATGTGGGTAATTAAGTAAAAAACGTACCCTTATACCTTATTGACACCAAATTGTAAAAAATTACATCGGTTTTTGAAATAACTATAATTTCTAGCAATGAAAACTAATACCTGACATAGATATATGTTACGTAAATGTTCATGCCAAGTTTTATGTAATTCAAGCATGTCGTATTAAAATGAGAGCGTAAAGTCGATTGTATGGGAGCCGCTTTTTGATGGCGGGTTCGTGTAAATTAAGAATTTCGCATAATTACGTTAAAAATGTGTCTCAAACCGGCCTTACGCTATAGGAAGTTTTACTGCCATCGTATAAAAAAATGATTGAGCAAAGTTAAATCAAAATTGGCTGGTACCTTTTTTGTGTAGCCTTAATGATCCCTTTTTGTGGCGAAGGCGAAACGTCATAATGAATTTCGTTTCACGGATGATTCGGTTTGTTGGGGGCTTTCTTCGGTACCTATCTTTTTTAAGTGACTCGTAAAAAAGTCAGAGGCATAGATTGTATTACTTATACAATAGCAGATATGTCATTTTATTTCATAGGAATCACGACGTACGTACGATGTGCGTGACGTCCAAGCTGTCATTTGTTTTTGTTAAACATTTATAACGTTATTCATAAACGCGTTACTGGCCTGAATTAGCTATGAATCGTTTGAATGAATGTGTCATTTTGACTTGTGTTATTTTTGTAAGAAAGAGATAAAGCATAATTTAACGAAATGGCAGGCCCTTAGCTTAGAGTTTTATGAATAAGGAGGTTGATTAACGTTTACTACCGCAGTTCTACATCAAATTGACGACCGGTCTAGCCTAGTGGGTAGTGACCCTACCTGTGAAGCCGATGGTCCTGGGTTCGAATCCCGGTAAGGGCATTTATTTGTATGATGAGCACAGATATTTGTTCCTGAGTCATGGATGTTTTCAGTATCTATTATATTTATTGTTGTCTGAGTACCCACAACACAAGCCTTATTGAGCTTACCGTGGGACTTAGTCAATTTGTGTAAACTAAGTATGTCTTAAGAATACTTATTTATTTATTTATACTAAAAGCTGCGATGCAAAGCTTGTTTACAGAATTCTTTAAAAAAACTTTCATTTGTTGATAATCGATTGTTCAACAAACATAATGGATTGAAAGCGTCAATACTAATGATTGCGACAATAGCTTTTAGTTCAAAATAGCTGAAGCACGTAATAATAATATTTATTTTGTTTCTCTTTGTTGTTAAATACATAACAAAACAAGCAGTTTTGTGATAAAATCTCTGATGATGACTATCCTGACAAAACTTTTGTCATCATCTCCTTAGTGCTGTCACGGCTCATTGGAGTCTGTGGTCCGTTCTGCAACAATTATTATGGGCGATAGTAGCGTATCTGTAACACTGTTACTTAATCTATATCACTAATGTAGCCTCACTGTTTTCTGTTAGAGGATATCTCTCGGTTTGTGGCGGATATCCTTTCCTTTTTGCTGGGATGGATACTGGATCACGGACCGTGTATTGTTAGCGTGTCAAGTTGTAACCTTGAGTAACTCTAAAGCTTACGTTTGGCACTTTTAGGTTTCTTAGGTACCCTCAACATCACCTTCAAAAAGAAAGCGGACAGGTTTTTAAAGGGTCGATCCCTGGAGTTGCAAGCGTCCATCAGATGGGTCGTATGCTTGTTTGCCACCGATGTTATGATGAGCGGCATTATTTTAGTTGTATTTACAATTTATAACTTTGTTGTTTCTTGTGTAAGGTTTTAAAGCATATTTTTATTCTATTTTAATATCATTTACTTGCCTCCACTTTGTCTGAGTGTAGCTAAGATTCTAAAAACGTTGAAATCCTTTTTACATACCTACTTAGGAGTTTCTTCTTTCTTCTTTCTTCTTTCTCCTGGCTATGTTCCCATATCACTTGGGGTCAGCCCTCCTCGTACGTTTTCGCCACAACAATCTATTTTGTGTTGTCCCTGCGTCTACATTATTAGCTTTAAGATCTTTTTCGATTGTGCTCTTCCAGGTGGCGGCAGGTCGGCCTCTGCCTCGCTTCATTTCCTCTATTTGCATCACTGCTCTCGTCATATGGTCCTGGTCTCGCCTCATGACGTGTCCGTACCACCTACTTAGGAGTTTAATTTAAAAAAAATATTTCGTGACGATAGAGTTCAAAAACTTTTAATAAGTACATGTTTCTAATTTTATTTAGGGTTCGTTTGGCTTATGCTGTGTATTGAATGCCACTATGTATAAGTAAGTATATAACGAGATTGCTATATATACTTTGGTATATAAAGTAAGCCGGTTATACTCGTATTCATGTTTAATAAATGCCCAAACCTATACCGTATCACTCAGGTAGCTAATAAGTATAGCAATAATTTTGATTCAGTCAAATTTTGTTTTTTGAAAAACACATTATAGCCAGCATTTAATGAATGTAAGTATGATACCTTTGGGCATACCCATTACCCACCACATATGGTGGGAAATACTAAAAAAATACTATAGGAAAAAATAAAAAAAACTGTCAACCGGGACATATTTCATGCTAAAAGGGGGGGTTGCGTCAGGGGGAAGGGATGGGACACTAGTGTGCGTAAAGCACCATACCCAAAGGTATCATACTACATTCATTGAATGCTGGCTATAATTTGTTTGTCTTCCCCATACATTAGAACTCAACTTGACCGAATCATTTTAAAATAAGAAACCAATAAATATTATATTAATCACAGTATCCCATCCCATTCCGCCCACGCTACAATACGACAAGTCCTTTGGGGATCACTTGAAATATGAACATGATATATGAGTAAATAGGTATACCAGTTTCATGCATACGTTAATATGTATGATTATATAAAACTAACATGTGGAGGGTTCTATTTGATTTGAATAATCAGATGGCTCAGGATATATCAATTCGTGAGGCTAAATCTGAAATTTTCTGCCGATTTTTGCGGGGGATGGGCACGTCAAATGTATAACGTAACGTAAAAATAGCCATATCAGATAAACGTCAGTCCATTCATTGTGTATGACCATTGGCCGCCAATTTTCGACAGAGGGGAACGCCTGTTAATGGCTACTCCGTTTGGTTATATTCTCTAAGGCTGAAGATGGCAATCGTACATCGACAAACGCCAAGCGAAAATAAAAAATGTACCGTGATGACAGATACTACGAAAAGTCACCTGATTATTTACATACATTATTGAAGTTTTGTCATCTTGGCCAGCACCACCAGTTTGACATTGACATCAACGCTACCGAGTAGTGATCCAAAAGACTCGAGCCTTTGGAGCTCTATTTTTTAGGGCTTGCCTCATCTCTTGACGCCTAAAAGGCTAAAAGCCTATTTAGCTCTTTAGCCCCCGAGCCTAGTTCTATTTAAGAGCCTAGACTCTTGGGGCTAATAACCTTATTAAGCCCCTAAAAAAAGCCTATTTAGCTCTTTAGCCCCAAGCCTTAATAAGGTTATTAGCCCCAAGAGTCTAGGCGTCAAGAAATGAGGCGAGCCCTAAAAAAAGAGCTAAAAGGCTCGAGTCCTTTGGATCACTACTACCGAGACCGTAACTTACTTTATATGCATCTTGCTCGTACTTGCGTATTCGTGCGAGCGAGATGTATAGAACGTAATTACGTAGACCGCGTAGACGTTAGCGTATATGTCAGTTTAGACACCGTCAGTGACTCATGGTACGGGTAGAGGTACGAGTATGTAGGACCTTTTTCTAACCAAGGATGACAGCCGTTCCCACGGGCGTGTTATGATCAAGTTTCGTTCCGCATGGGATCCCCTGGCAAATTACTCGCTGTACGAGTTTTATCGTTTTTAGACTTGGTTATTTTTACTCGATTGCTGGTAAAAATCAGTATATTTCTGAGTGTGTGTTTGTTTGTATGTAACATGTAGGTAAGTATAGAGTCTGTGCGGAAAGAGAAGAGTCGTGGAATGTATGGGGCCCAATACATTCCACTACTCTTCTCTTTCCGAACAGACTCTATTTATTGGAAAACTCAGCAGCCACAGTGTTTGAAAAAAAAATCACTATACGAGTTTTTTGTGCTAGGTCTTCATAGGACAGAGGTTTTTTAATTGCATAGTTTTTAGCATTCACAAATACTTTAAAATGCCTGTATTGAAGAAAAACATACTTGCCCAAGACCTTAGACCCAAATATACTGATTGGATCTACTATTGGCAAATAAAAAAGATGTTTACGTACTCGCCACCACGTTTTGCGATGTTACTAGTTTATAAAAAAATGTTCCTGGTATGTTTTTTATCACAAAAGAAATAAAGTCAATATTTAAATCACGCCAGCCAATCTAATTAAAAATCTAAGAATTTGACTTCGACTACAAGATAGTTCTAAATTTATTAACATTACCTATTACATATTATGCAACAGAAGGCCTTTTTGTTAAAAAAATCTCAACTGTCTACCTGATACCTCTATAAGGCTTCACATATTACATTACGACCACAGCGCCCTGACCTCTCAGCACCCGACTAATGCACCAAACACTCCATTACGCAGGCAGCCACCAGGGGTCTTTGTGGCTGGGCGGCAAAATGCAACATGGCGGATGCAGATGGCGAAAAAAAGCAGGTAAGTGAAGTAATTTTTAAAATTACATTTTTAATACTAGACGCGACATGTTAAAATGCTCAAGTTGATGAAAAATTCGTCATTTTGAAGGAACTTACTTTTTTATTATGGCGGTGCAAATTAGTCTGTTTACTCCAACAAGGATATCAACCTAAAGCTTCGTTGGATACTTGTGAAGTGCTGTGTACTATCAGTACTTTTCTATGGCTGCGAAACGTGGACTCTTAATAAAGCTATGGAAAAGAAAATAGAAGCATTTGAAATGTGGCTATATAGGCGTATGTTAAAAATCTCCTGGACCTATAGAGTTACAAATGTGGAAGTACTTAAAAGAATGAACAAAAAGTTAGAGGTTTTGATCACAGTAAAAAGAAGGAAAATATCATATTTTGGACACATATACAGAAATGACAAATATAATATACTACAACTAATATTGGAAGGAAAAATTGATGGCAAGAGAGGAAGGGAAAGAAGGAGGGTCACCTGGCTTGACAACATAAAAAAATGGACGAACATGGATAACGCAGCCACACTGGCAAGAATGGCTAAGAGCAGGAGAGAGATGGCAAAGGTGGTCGCCGACGTCCGTTAGGGCATGGCAAATGAAGAATAAGAAGGTGCAAATTAAACGAATGATGGTGAAGGATAGCTAACAGCGTAGCCTCAGGACAATCATAATAGAATGATAGAGATATTAGGAAGATTTAATTTATCATTCATACTCACTTGCATACATGTAATTGAACACTACCAATAAAATGAATATGAATATGAATACATAAAACTTTGCTCCTCTTGTGGATAAAATGTAACTTTCCGTTTTTGAATAATAAACCTTTTCGACCTAGTGTGGTGAAAATAAGTTTTATTAAGTCTGTGACGGCTATTACCTTTGTGTAGATATATTATAAATACAAAATGACAACGCAGTAGTCTCTCTCTCTTGTGTCAAATATATTGACATTATTGACGTACTTATGCCTTTTTTGTATTTATTATACTACCCTACAAAATTTGTTTTAAACACTTGTCCAAGAAATGTAACCGTAGCAAAAATGCAAGTAAAAAAACAATAGGTTGTTGAAGAACCTAGTTTTATCTTTTAAACCCAGTTTCAATAACAGTGTTAAAATTTACATGCAACAATTTCGCATCGCAAAGCAAACGTTGACATTGAAAACCACCCATTTCTATAGCAAATACCGCCGTCCAAAGAATATCTCTTAATACGAACATTTAAACACAAGCGAACAAATTCGTTCGCGAATTTACACTCAAATTTTCGTCCATTCCCGCCTTAATAACCGGCGAATTCAAGCCAAATTGCACTTTAACTACTGGTGATAGAATCTAAAATTCAATGCGGAACTTAAGTGCAACATTACGAGGATATCTGCATTTGAAATTGCACTTTGAAATCATGGAGTTACAGTTCAATTTTGAATGGGAAATAATTTCGAAAGGAGGGCAATGGAATTTGAGATTTCCTGGTTGGAAGTTAAGGTTGACTTTTCTTTAGTTGTGTATGGAATGATATTACTTGGTCTAGTACAGTTGGTGTAATATTGTTATTGTATATTTTCACGGATTTTACGCTGCAGAGGGAGTCGGGTGCGAAATTTGTATGTTATTTGTGAGTTGGGAGTGAATTTCAAGTTTCTTCGCTATCGATAGTGATGCCTTTGTTTTGGTACAAGTTTTGTGGTTCTTGAAATGTAAATGAGATAAAAATCTACAATTTAACTTCGGATCGGAAGATCGGAAATTGGTTCCTAGAACGGAATTTCTTGAAATTCTTTCATTGTGTGCAAAGTTTTTAACTTTACAAAAATTTACGGTACTAGTTCTAGTTTATTAAAATAGAACGAAAACCGAACCGGTCTTCAATTCACGCCGTTTACACTATAACTTTAATGCCACCCGGTTAGCACAAATCCAAATTTCTCGTCAAACAAGCCAGGTAAATCGCTGGCCCAATATTACAGGGTTCTATGTTTCACTTTTATCGAACTGAAATTTGAACATTGTCATAGTGACATTAAGTCGAATTTCAACTATCTTGAAAATGTAACATAGAACCCTGTAATATTGAGCCAGCGACATGTATAGGTACGTGCTTGAACCTCCTATCCGAATCACTTGTACTTCTGGCGTCAAATGTTGGTCCCTATATCACAATTCTTTCACTTCGATTTCATTGCACCTACATATCATAATGCCATTCTATTTTTATGTCCTAAATTTCAAAACAACTTAGTCCCAAAATGCCTAAATATCAAATTGTTGCCTTCTTAAAATGGCCGAATATCATAATGACTTATATTATGCAAATCGCCCAAGTCTCAAAATACCTAAATGTTAATAAATATGTTTCATCAAATGCCGAATTCCCGATGGGACATATTTTTTAAGATTTGTTAGACCTGTACCCCAAAAGCATAAAATTGTTGTAGTAATTCACCGAATCGCATTTCACCCTATTAATTTTTTTGTGTAGTATTTTACCGTAGACGCATTTCGCCGTGATCGACGTTTGTTTGGGACTCCAATAAACTTGATACGTTAATTTGATGCTTGCACTAAAATGAAGTAATTATCTAATTATCAATCTACTCAATCTCCATACAGTTGCGTTGAATCACGTCGCCAATACAATACACGATCGAGGTGAAATGCGACTAAAGTAATAAACGATTGAGTCATAACGCGAAAGTTAAATGCACGATCGAGGTGAAATGCGACTAAAACTAATAACGACTAAAATAATAAACGATTGAGTCACAACGCTATATTTAAATGCACGATCGAGGTGAAATGCGACTAAAACTTATAGCCACTAGAAAAAAAACTATTGAGACACAATGCGAAAATTAAATATGAGATCGAGGTGAAATGCGATTCGGTGAATTACTGTAACAATTTTATGCTTTTGGGGTACAGGTCTAACAAATCTTTTTTAAATATATTAAGTTAACTACATCAAGTGCAATTTTATAACCATCATATTCAATAATAATTATTTTTAACAATGCTAAACTAAAACGATAATATTGGATAACATAGCATTCAATAATATAGGTAATCTGAGATTTTGGTAAAATGACACCACGTCGATTTGACGTTTAGGCATTTTGAGAAAAAAAATTAGGCATTTTGAGATTCAGGCATTTTGATAATATTAAGTTTCGAGGTCTAGGAATTTTGGTAAATGGGTAAAATTAAATTAAGGTGCAATGGAACCAAAGCTTTTGGTTTCGCGGTATAAATCCATCGAGCTTGCGTCAAATTGTGGGACGAACGTTTCAACTGCGGTTACCATCGTACCTATTTAATTAAGGCTGATGACGTCATTAACGTTAAGTAGTCCTTTTGTACTATATTTATTTGTCAATACAATAATGTTGCTTTATTTTAACAAATGTTTAACTAGTTTTTTTGCTGTTGCAAGGTGGGTGAATCAACTTTTTCTAGTTCCGTCACTTCAGTTTGTTAGAAAAACTCTTGTAGAGTTAGACCAAGATAAGTCTGCAATAATTTTGGTAGCACACGCAATGCAAGTGTTATTTTAAACTTACATGAAATTATGACGTTTATAACTCTTGCACTGCGTATACTATTAAAATCGTTGCAGATTTTTCTTGGTCTAACTCTACAAGAGTTTTTCTAACAAACTGAGGTGACGGAACAAGAAAAATTGATAAATTTATGTTACATTTATGTATTTTCATGCTTGTTTGATAGCCCATTGTAGATAGGCTTATAAATGCCACAAAATGCATGCATAATACGTGTTTGATAAATCCATAAAATCAGGATTAAAAAGTGACCCAGGCGACCGTGACCATGGCAACGAGCGACAATAAAATTTTGAGGCATAAACCAGGTAAAAACTTTTTAAATCCAGATTATTACAAATTTTAAAACGAAATTTGCGGGTAGATATGTATTTTTTTTTGTACTTTTTTTTTAAATAGAATAGTTTTTATTATTCGTAAACACACAGACAATAGTCATAGGTACATAAAAAGAACATAGTGAAAATAAAGTGTCACGAAATCGCCCCATCTTAGCATGTTACTAGGACTTCCGGCGCTGATCTTCCGATGAGACCATCAAGTGAGAAATAATCACGTAGCAGACAAAAAGAAAGAAACATCAAATATTATTTTCATATTTTTAGTGTTGGACTGCAGGCAGATGTGTACTATGAATTCGTGGACATACTTATATAAAGCCCCGCTTGTATGAGCAGGTAGGGAATGGATCGAAAATTCCGCACATTGTGATCGGTGCATGACCCAGTTGCCTAGGGTTGTCACGTAAACAACAACATTTTTGATTAAAGCTTTTATCGGTGACTGTGCTTTTCTAAGCTTTTATTGCTGACTGTTCTTTTCTTGCAACAGGCTACTCAGAAAACACGATTATATTGCGTTGTTTTATCACAGAATTTCCATCGCCACCTTCTGCGTCCCTCATCAGATCAGCCCGATGATTTTATTGATGACTGGTTGATGATTTTAGCTTAATCGAATACCTAATGGGAAATGATTTTTTTGAGAAAATTTCACTGATAATGATTTTGAAACTTAAGTCTCAGTAACTCAATTGGTAAAGCGGCGGGCTGGTATCCCGAAGTCGCGAGTTCGACTGTCGCCCGAGACAGTGAGTTTTTCAACTTTACCTTTATTTTTTTGAATAATTTTACGGTTTAGACTCACTTGTTTTAAGTCACTCGCGCGACATGTTTTGGAGAGTCCAGGTCTCCTTTCTCAAGCACGAGGGCCAGTACTGAGTGTACAAGTGAGTCTAAACCGTAAAATTATTCAATGTTATTACCTATATGTCTCACAACAGTTTAAATTCGGTTTACCTTTATTTCTAAGTATTATGGTATCGATTGTAGGCGTTTCTGCTTAATTCAAAATTAAATTTCTCCGAAGTGCCAGCCCTAGTAACGAGGGTGAAACTATCCACAATAATAACGGGGTTGCGCCGCATCCCCCGTAATGCAGTGTAATTTGCAACCCGATGGGAATAACTTCGGTCTCCATGTATGTACAGTCAAGTGTAAAAATATGGGTGCACACATCATACTCAATATTTGTCCCATAGCATAGCTCTTATGTCAGCGAAGTAAGAACTATGGGACATATTTTTGAGTAAGTTACATTATATGCACCCATATTTCTACACTTGACTTACTAGCTGTACTTTTTTAGGAAAAAGTCTCCTATCCTGTATATTCTTCACTTAATAATTTAACCTAAGAATGCCCGATTTTCAAAATTTCATAGTGTTATAATTCTGAATGGGTTCAAATTTTGCGTCCATGTTCGCTAGTAAATACTATAAACAGCAGCTCAAATTAAAATATAAGAAATAAAAACATTGGCCCATCATCATAGGCCCAAGTATCGGTTTTTGCCTTAATACATAGGACTAAGGTTCAGAATTGTAAACATAACAACGTTGACGTATGTAGGTACAATACAAGTAGGTATACCATTGCATTCCACACTGTTAACTAGAGATGCCCCGAATAGTGAATTTGGCCGAATACCGAATACAGAATATTCGGCCCCACTCTCGGCCGAATACCGAATATTCGGCATGACGCGCGAACATTTTGAGTCACAATTATTATGAAAACTGTTCGCCAACAAAGCACAATGTTTGCAAGATATATTTTTATGTTGAACAGAATTAACTAATGTAGTTAGAGTCAATCAAATCAGACCCATAATAAAAATAAAATATTTTGTAATCAACAAATGCTCAAAAACGTTCGTATTTAACTACTTTCCAAGAATACATTTTAAATATATATTAAATATGCCTAGTGTTTGGTTATTTTTTTGTGTAATTTTTCTTTTTAGGTTGGTACAACAGATATTAGGCCGAATAGTAGGCAACATTCGGCCGAATACCGAATATTCGGCAAAGTGGCCGAATAGGCCGAATACCGAATAGTTGCCGAATATTCGTGGCATCTCTACTGTTAACTGTACATCGGTGGTCCTTATGCCTTTGGTAATAAGGTCCATGTACAGTTAGGGTTGTTGCTGTTTGTACAAGTTGAGCCCCACGATCAGTCAAATGTGGTGACAGCCCTAATAGGCGGCAAAAACTAATGAGTAATGTCCGCAGTTCCGCAGATATATCAGCTGTCATCATGTTAGAGGTTTGGACACAGAATAAATAGGTAGGTACAGAAGGATCACTCTCTATCAAAACGCGTCTATTACTACAGATATGACCGCTAGGTGGCGCAAGCGCGAGCAGGCATCCGTTCCGTAGCGGTGCACGGCAACAATAGTTCGTTTTTTAGCATTAGAAAAAGACTACGCGATCTTGACGTGTCTTTTAATTGAAAAACGCTTTTTTTAATCAGTAAGTAGTACTTATGAAAGCAAAAGAATGTAAATAATCTTATATGATTCATAATTGTTACATATTTGCCGCGGCCTATTTTTCTAAAGTGTTTTTCAATAAAAAGACACGTCAAAATTGTTTACCTTTATTCTAATGAAAAAAAAAACGAACTTAGTATGCATTTTTTCAAATGATTTTTACGCCTAAGACCCTAAGCTTTTAACAAAAGCCAGTATTATGTATGTATAAACTCTTTATTGTACAAAACACAAATTTATGGCACAGGATAGGCAGTACAAAGGCGAACTTCCCTTTAAGGGATAAGTTATAGTCTAGTGTGTTTTAGTCTAGTTTCAATTTGAAATTTTCCATGACATTTACCTATAATGAAAACGTGTAAAATGTCTTTATCAAAACTATAAGTTTGCGTTAGCCCCCTTTCAAGATACTCAATATGAAACTTTATCCCTGGTGTAAATTTCATTCGATAGCGTGACGTGACGTACGTTTGTATGGGATTTCAAGTTTCCAAAACATCCCGCTTGGCGCGCTGTTCAAAATCCCATATAAAAATAGACATAACGCGAACGCTCGTCACGCCATCGAATGGAATGTACACCGGGTTCTGACAGTGAAGCATGTTTTACTATCAAAGTTTCATCGAAACAACCGTTAACCCTAACCAACCCAATAGTCTTTATTACTCATAACATAAGAAAACTTTAGCCCATACGGCCTCGATCCGAAACTCGCAATGAAGACCGTTAGCACCTTCGTAAACAACAAACATTAGAGGGATTTGCTGACCGTACTTATATGTATACTATACTCTGTATCTTTAGGTATTTAAATAAAAGTAAACAAAATCTACCCTCAAATGGCTCCTTAAGCCAGTTGAGGGTAGATGAAAACATTACATGATCAAATGATGTAGGTTAAAGTCAGGTCGTTCAGTGACAGATCCAGGCGGTTTTGTATTTGGTTGGTTAATCAATAAATGTTATAACTACCCAAAAATGTACAAATTGTTTGTTTACTTTTATTTAAATACCTACAGATTCATACTATAGCTTCTGCCCGCGACATCGTCTGCGTCGAATAATGATGACGATTGATAAAACTAATGTATGTTCTCGGGCCACAAACTCCATACCAAGTTTCATCCAAATCGGTTCAAGTTTGAAGAGGTACCTAACAGACCAACAGACAGACATACACAGTTACTTACACTTTTAGAATATTATTGATATAAGATAAATTATACTATTATCATTTTAAGACAAGAATTAGTATCTGTGGAAAGATATTATTTATTTATTTTATTTATTGAGTATTTAAATTGCAAGTTTTTTGGTCTAACTACACTGTCTACAGACTGTATTCTAACTTTTTTTTAATAATTTAAGTTAATAATTACTTCCATAAAGTAAATTGTTGAAATTATTGCACACAACAACCTAATTTATTTACAACTACATGAAAGGCTATATTGAGCTGATTTCCGCTTAAATATTTATGTACTTTCTTCATGTCTATGTTTATGTAGCAAAAGAATTTAAATAAATAGCCGTATAGAGTAAAGCTAATTTTAACCCTTACACTACCTTCCTTGTACCATCTTACCCCCTAAAGGGGGTGCCGTAATATATTAGTGTTCGGAACTAACTCCAACTTGTTTAATTTGAGACAGGTGCTCGCATGATGTACGGCGAGGTGGGGGAGGGGGGTGAAAAATGGCCCAAATGTTTAGTTATTATGGCAGTAGAGGGTTAAGGGCTATGTTTTTAACCATTAACCATGGATTTTATACATCTACGTTATATTGTATTAATTAATTATTTTAAGATTATTATAATGTACGTAGAGCGCTGGTGGTCTAGCGGTAAGAGCATGCGACTTTCAATCCGGAGGTCGCGGGTTCAAACCCCGGCTCGTATTACCTATGAGTTTTTCGGAATTTACGTACAATATTTACCAGTCGCTTTTCGGTGAAGGAAAACATCGTGAAAAAACCGGAATAATCCTAATAAGGCCAAGTGTCCCCTCTAGGTTGGAAGGTCAGATAGCAGTCGCTTTCGTAAAAACTAGTGCCTATGTCAATTCATGGGATTAGTTGTCAAGCGGACCCCAGGCTCCCATGAGCCGTGACAATACTCGTATGCCGGGATAACGTGAGGAAGATGAAGATTATTATAATAATTTATAATGTACTGTTTACCCAGGTATGTATATTTTATAAGATTTAATACGAACATACAGTCAGCAGCAGAAGTTGCTAAGCGGCCTAGGTGTTCAAAATGATTTTGACGCGACTTTATTGTTAAGAGAATAAGAGCGTGTCAAGGTAATTATGAACACCTCGCCCGCTTAGCAACTACTGCTGCTGACTGTATATAGTTACCTACCCACATACAAATATTGCTAGTTTGAGTAACTAAAAGCTTAAAACATATTTTATTATAGATTAAGTGCAGGTTGTATTAGTAGATATAATTAGTCCTTAATTCCTAATAGCTGGCATACCGTGCTATAAATGTTTATGCGTGAACAATTTTAATACAAACTCCCTACAATACCCGTTCAAATTAAACCTTGGACACAATAACGTTCGAAATTTACGGCGGACGTAAAGAGAAGTGATTTGCGGTCAACGGGGGCTCTAAATCAACCGTGTACTACTCCCTTTGCCAAAGGAGAGTTTAGTTCTCGAACTAATATAACGTGGCCTCGGGAATACTGAAAGTTTTTAGAATATCGGAGACTAGTCCTCTAGCTGTTCAGACTTCAAAACTTGTCATAGTCATTGTAATTTATTTTATAAAGTCGATTTAGATGTCAAAAATAATAATAAACTTATAGCAAAACTTTCATTTATTTCATTTCCACAGGCAACTATAACTCATCGAGATAATTCTAAAAACCCCAAAATACAATTAGGTTTCGTTTTTTTATCCCAGAGTTCCTATGGCCACCTCCTATTTCCATCATCAGATCAGCTCGATGGTACCATAATATAGGTATTGCATTGACACCCAACATACATTATGTGTGCAAATTTTCATCTTCATTGAAAGTCGGGAAGGGGGTCTAATTAAACTTGCAAGATTTGACTCATACAAACATAATTACGTACATTGCAAGTTAATAAAAAGCATCAAATTACAACTGCAATAAGAATAAAATTACTAACAAAAATGGTCAAAGAAGGGGTTGTTTAATGAAAACTCTTTCTTTTTATTGTACAATATCTGTGACCCATTCCAAATATTTTCAGTGTAACCCATGTGAATGTGTCCGGAGAGACATACTGGATGCCGGAGTCCTCAATTCGGTCTCGGTCGCACGTTCTAAATCAACCTGCACCCGCGGGGTTCTTTGATGGAATACACCGAATACTCCCATGTTTATAGAGATATAGGTACCTACCTACATTAAATCCACAAAATATAGTCAATAATAAACTGAATACGTTAGATAGTCTGATATACACCGTGTTTTTATTGAATTCCGTTAATTTCGGGGTATAGTTAAGTACGTTTATAAGAACTAAATGGCATAGTTAATTTTCAAAAAAAAAATATTTTTTGTTTTCTTTTTTGTTTTTTTTTTTGTTTAAAAAGTAATTAAATGTAGCATATAGCGTTGTTGTAACACGGGCATTACATTTAACTCAATAACAACAACATTTAATTCAACTCAACCAAACAATTGAAATCTGTGACATATCAATGTCATTTCGTACATCAATCGACCGAGATTGTACTTAAGTTTAGTAGCAAATGTATGAACTCATTCTAAACACTAATAAATATGTAAGCCGGCCCTACGGCAAGTGTACACGCTTGTAGAGGCCTTATAGTAAAAAAATAAATTATGGATTATCTCCGAAATGGACTTAATTAGAACATCGGTGTCTTTGAGAAAGTTACTTGATTTAAGCTCAGGAATGCACCCTTGAAATTAACGGAAATAAAAAAAACACGGTGTATAAGTAGATATTACTTAAGAGTCAAACGGACCAAGCCGTCGCCAAGCAATCTAAATTTACGGTCTCATTTTGAAATAACATGTATTTTGACATGAATATAAAAATGAATATCGAAATGAATATAACGAAAAGCGGTGGTGGCCGAGTGGATATGACGCCCGACTTTTAATCCGGAGGTCGCGGGTTCAAATCCTGGCTCGTACCAATGAGTTTTTCGGTACTTATGTACGAAATATAATTTGTTATTTACCACTAGCTTTTCGGTGAAGGAAAAACATCGTGAGGAAACCTGCATACATCTGCGAAGAAATTCAAAGGTGTATGTGAAGTCCCCAATCCGCATTGGGCTAGCGTGGGGACTATAGCCCAAGCCCTCTCGCGCATGAGAGGAGGCCTGTGCCCAGCAGTGGGACGTATATAGGCTGAATTATATAAAAATGAATATGAATATCGATATCCTAGCTCACACTCGTACGAGTACTAACTACGCGGAAAAAAATACAAATAAAATTTTCGTTGTAGGTAAATACAATTTTACGTTGCTAAAAATTTAAACACAAATTTCTAAAATGGCCGACCTTTTTTTGTCAAGTTGGTCCGAGCATTTTTTTATTTATTTATTTATTAACATAAAAGTATACAGCTTATACAAATACAATGTCCCACAAAACAGTGGATGCTGAGATTTGGCATGCGGCGAGCCTGGGAGCCCAAGATTACTATGTCAAATTTTTTTTGGAAAAATCCAAAAGAGTGAGTAGATGTTTTACATAAAAAACTTGTCTCAAAACGATCTTTAATAGATTTATTTGCAAATTTTTGCTAAATTCAAGCCCTGCCGATTAAATTCACATTATCACTTTAAAAATAATAAAACGAAGGCAAAAATCATTTACTGATGTAATTCTGCCGCGATTTTTCACAATATCTGAGCCACATACAAACTACCCATTTCAACGCGACCACAAAGGACGAAAACCAACAATTACTTCACACAATACATTTAACATAAACAAAAAACGTTTTTCAGCGAATCCCGGTCCGAAATGTACAATAAAATGTACATTCAGTACTACATACAATAGTACCCTTTCGGGTACAGCGATGCGCGAGAGTGTTATCGGTACAACGGCGCTCATCCGGCGCTTATCGTGAATACATTTTTGTGCGCGACGATATCACAGTGCTTTTGAAGCAGTATTTTAACTTTTACGACTTCCAAGAGGTTTTGAAGTTGTCACTGTGAATTCTTATTTTACAAGCTTATTTTATTTTATATAACTTTCAATGTATGTACAGACAGCTGCAGAGAGAGACCTCCCTGCATATAATCAGTCTCAAATCAATTAATCAGTCAGTCTCATTTCAATCAGTTCGGGTCAAATCTTTCAAGTTAAATTAGATCCAATTCCCATAGTTCCCTTTCGATTGAGCTGAAACTTCACAAACATGTGTAAGTTGGGTGACAATGAAATATTAATGATGGACACGTTGGCCACAAGAACTCTGTGATAAAACAACGTAACGCATTTAGGTACTTAAATGTGTTTGGGTTTTTTAAAATTGTCTCAATGAGTATTGGCATGTTAAAAATGATCAAACTTATTGACTTTTTAAACTACTGTATTTATGTTCACTGTGATCACAGTAGCCCGAACCATCAATTCACTTGTAACTGCCGCAATCAAATTGCACAGCGACATTCGCAAAGGATGTATTCCATACCACGCCATTATACTCCTAATGGCTACTAACTTATGTCCCATATTAGCTTTAATGTAAACGTTGACTTATGACCTTTTTATCTTGAGGTGTCGAACTGTCGATGTCGGCGGCCGATTATAAAATCAGGCGGATCGTAAAGCCCCTGTGTAATGTTTTGACGGTAGTCACATTAAACCAATAAATAGGTAGGATAGGTTCGTTAAGTTGCTTCAGATGCCCGAAGAGCAAACTGTCCAGAAACAGAACCCCCGCGTAGCGGGGCTCCGTCGACTCAGGGAACAAGACAATGATTTTTACTATTTCACGATATGTGTAGGAATTTCATGATCTACCTGATTTTACGATCGGCCGCCGACATCGATATAATAATTCATTCGTAATACTGCTGATTGCAAACATATGTCCTATAATAGCTAGAAAATTACCGTTGAGTTATGTCCTTTTTAATTTTAAAATATTGATATCACAATGTAGCCAACACCAAGCTACAAAATAATTTTATTGTCGCAGCTATCTTTAGGTCTAAAGCTGTATAACATACAATGTTGTTTTACTAAGAAAATGCAGTTTATGTGACTTGTGCGGAAAGTAAAATGAAAACTGAGCGTGCCTTTTTCAAGAGTCATACAAACTGAAATAACATGAAAGACATGAATATTTATGTAATAATATAATTATGTCTGATGCTAGCTTTCATTGCTACAAAATAGGCCTTATTGGGACTCTTAATTACCCACATACTTACCTCATTTAGTCGATTCAGTGGTTTATAAGTAAAATGCTAACAGACATACAGCGTTTTAACATCCTTCCAACATCGGAAAAGATTACAAACGAGACTTTTTGTCAGTCCGAGTATGACCCAGATACAATAATATCCTGTTACATCAACACAGATCACTTATTAGACGAAGCATCTCTTTCGCAGTCGCCACACATTGCCGCTTGCATGCTAATTTAGTATGGGAGCGGCATTGTAGGGTGGAATCATGTTACATATTACAAATGAGTTTTTGTCAAAAAAAAGTTTTGATACAAGCTTTTATTGCTGACAGTAATCAGCAATTTTCATTCAACAGGCAACTAATTCTCATTCAATTCTAACAAACCCAAACACAATTAGGTTGCGTTGTTTTATCACAGAAATCCTAGGGCCACCTCATGTGTCTATCATTAGATCAGTTGCACCATAACATTGCATTGTCACCTAACCCTTCATATTATGTATGTGAAGTTTTTAGCCCAATCGAATAATGGGAAGTAGGTCTAGTCTAATTTAGGTTGCAAAATTTGTCCAAAACATACATACATTGCAAGTTAAATAAAAGCTTGTAAAATTACGGAAAAATATCAAATTCATTTGTAACTCAAATATGTTGCAGAAGTTAACCGAGTGAAAAAGTAATATGGGAAATAGGTGACCTTGAGGTCAGTAAACCCTCCATACAGCGTAGTCTATGTATCGTGGTCAGTGGTACCAACAGTGGTCTTCCCATGAATATAGCTAATTAGCCGTGCCGACAGTGATCCATGGGGGAAGGATTTCATGTTAGTCATCGTAGTAGGTGCCCTCGAGGTTAGTAAACACTCCATGCAGCGTAGTCTACGTATCTTAGTCAATGGTTCCAACACAAAAACGGTCCATTTTCCTGCTGACCCGTCTTCCCATGAATATAGCTAATTAGCCGTGCCGACAGTGATCCATGGGGGAAGGATTTCATGTTAGTCATCGTAGTAGGTGCCCTCGAGGTTAGTAAACACTCCATGCAGCGTAGTCTACGTATCTTAGTCAATGGTACCAACACAAAAACGGTCCATTTTCCTGCTGACCCGTCTTCCCATGAATATAGCTAATTAGCCGTGCCGACAGTGATCCATGGGGGAAGGATTTCATGTTAGTCATCGTAGTAGGTGCCCTCGAGGTTAGTAAACACTCCATGCAGCGTAGTCTACGTATCGTGGTCAATGGTACCAACACAAAAACGGTCCATTCTCCTGCTGACCCATCTTCCCATGAATATAGCTAATTAGCCGTGCCGACAGTGATCCATGGGGGAAGGATTACATGTTAGTCATACATAGATAAGGATATAGGATAAGTATAGCGAAAGCCGGGAAAAATAACTATGTGATCATCACAACACTTAACTAATGTGTGGGTAAATACATGTTTACAAAATGGCTGTTCAACGATATGTTCATTTTTAATGCTTATCCAATAATTATATTCCAAATCATGTGTATTTTTTTATAAGTGGTCACACTGTGGTTACTTCACAGGTTAATAGTAAGAAAGTCTTTATGCGGATTAAGGACGGCTCGCTTTAGAACGGTCCGGGTCCATGCCGAGGCATCCGATACTTATTGGTGACGGATTATCGGGGATCACGTGATCGTCACCGGGCCCGGACCCGAACCGTCTTTAAGTCATCCTTTACGGTTCAATCGGAAAATTAGTTTTTTTAGTATGTGCACAGAAGAGAATAGATTTGTAGATAAGTACCTAAACAGGTTATATGCAAGTCTTTCAACAACATTTTAAAAACATTTTCTTTAATACGTAAGTCCCTTTAGAATCCCTACTAGTGGAAAGTGATCTTTGAAAAGACTGGAATCGGTGCAGATGTATTTTCTTTACATATTTGCAGAACTTTGGTCGCCCTTCGCCGTCAAAATATTTACATGATAAAATACAATATCCCAAAGGCAACGCCTGATATTTCTTCTTCACTCGTAATACATATTAAGCAGATCCAAATATATCGAAAGGCCGTTGCACCCTCGTCATCTATGACGGACTCGTATTACACGGCCTGTGTGTTTACTCACAAAATATGCAGATTGGGGTCGTGATAAAAAATATACTGTATGATGTTGTAGTGTAGCCAAGTCAAGTAAATATAAACTAATATTTGTGAGGACAAGTCGAAATGATCACGTATGACAGCTAACGGCCCGATTCGAACTTTCAGATACGTCAATTAATAGATCTAGAAACGATATTGTAATACTAATATTTAAACTAAGGTTCACCGAAGGAGATAAAACAAACAACCCGATAGTGGACAGGAACAATTTAATTGTCGGGCTAGTTAAGATTACACTTTTAAGCTTAATCACTATTTGACGACTTATTGGTAGTAAATTAAATTCTAAATATATGTCTATATAACCAGGTTTTAATTATCGTTGGTGATACTTGGTCGATTGCGCTATTTGATAGTTAATACTAGAAGGTGAATAGTCCAAAATCGCAGTTTAGGGAAAAAATAGTGAAAGGCTTAGCTGCACTGTAGCGACAGTCGACGGCTCTCTCGACCAGATGGCCGGAGGTTCCAATAGCTCCGACTCTGGCGGGGCCAGCTGCACAGGTCGACTGGTACAGGATCTGGCCTACCAAAGGCCGCGCCCCTAGTAGACACCTCCTGGAAAATTCCGGGTACGGGATTAGTTCCACTGACTCAGGTCACGCCAAGAATCCGTGGTCCGTGCCACGTGAGAGTCCGTTTCACATAGGAACACAGGGTTTCCATGCGTAACCCTTTGGGGTTATATTACAGCACAACATTCAGCGTTATGCGGGATAATTTTATGCGACCGCATGGCGCGCCATACAATTTCTGACGAAAGTATAGGAACGACGCCTTACCTGTCGGAGGAAAATCGTCTTGCGGGGGTTTATGAGTGAGCGAATGTCAACTCCGGAGAGCCCAGGACGCGCCTGGCTCGCCCTTTCGGGAAACGGGTTAACCGCAAGGCACGATCACACACTGAGGGCAGCTGAAATAAACGGTTCACGTCACTAATCGCATAATCCAACAACAGATTCTGAATTTCACGATCTTCACAAACGAATGTAAGATGACTTACCAAAGATGAGAACGTTGTCCCAAATATTTAATTTAAAGCCGAGCTCGGCTGGGTCGGGGAAGAAAATCCAAGTGAAAAATGGCGGAATCACTGTCTCCTGAGCATAGACCTATATAATAGGGACAAGACATATTGTTCTATACGTACAATTGCTTATAGAAATAGCACCCATTTTGACGGCACACACATAAATATATATCTATCTCGTTTTTACTCAGTACTGTAACCCATAGCAAAAAAAGGTGACAGTATTTCAGTACGGACATAAAGTGTTCCATGAAAATACGTAAATACCTAATGCGGCCGAAAATCCGCCATGTTTAGTCACGCAAATGTCATTGTCTGTCAGTTCAGCCGGTACTTGTCCTGTCAAAAAGTCGTGGTGAAAATTAAAATTATTAATTATCTTTCAATATTTTGCTTGTGATTGAAAATAATTGAAGCCAAATGTGAATAATTACGTCGCGAATATGCCAGTGTGTAGTGTATTAGGGTGCGGCATAAGAAAACCACCAAATCAGCCATCTTTAACCATACACAGGTACGCTATAATTTACATGAAAAATATTGGTTATTGTTAATGTTCCTGGGAAATTTAAGGATGTTTCACATTATAAATAGCAAGGTTCTTCTGTGCAGTTATAGATCATGAAGTGATTGGATTTATTTAATTATATTTTTACGCTTAAATAATGTAAACATTTCAGCTAGGGTTGTACTTTATTTATCGACTTTGATATCGACATATTATGATTGCCTATTTATATTTTCTTATTTTATCATGCTACCCCGCTTCAAACCAACTAAATTATCTTAATTTAATAATTAAATCATTTTTATAGCTTACCAAGAAATGAACATAAAAAAAAAGAGCTGGAGATGGAGACCCTGACCGACTCTCAGGAGCACTCGGGTCCGTGGGGTCGTTACTCCACAAGCTGCCCTGCGGGCTTTTTTATATCATTATTAAAGTTTTTTTATAAATTCGACATTAAGAGACCATATAGTTGTAATTTATAAAATGGTTAATGTATTGTTATTATTTTTGCTTGTATGTAAATTCAATGTTGACGTATAAAAATGCCCTTGTGGCCTATTTGCTGAATAAATGTTGAAGAAGTTGAAGAGCGGAAGTCATTCCTTTTTTTGTAATAAAAAAATGTTCTGAAGGTGTTTTGTTTTTTTTCACCCGTCGCTTAATAAGCTTGAATTTCGTATCGCTCTCACTTATAGATACGGCGCACCAAGGTCGAGGTGCAGTGCGGTAGTGTGTTACAGACTTCAGGGTTAGCAACACAACAAAATTGATTGTAATAGAGAGGTAAAGTCCAAGAAAAACACGTACACTTATTCTGACATCCAAAACAGATGGCGCTGTACTGCGCCATGTGTTTTGCAGTCACTAAGTTGTCAAACGTCAACTTTTGAAAATCAGTGTTACCGCAAAAATCGCAATATGTATTGAGTAGTACAGCGTCAACTCGTTTACCTGTCAAATTTGAAGCACGAAATTGTCCTAGACTCCACACATCTTACTCAATCAAAGTATCTTTTCACATAACAATATACTAATAAAGAATTTTTATTTATTTACTTACTTCCTATTAAAACATAAACTGCACAAATAATACATACTTAGTATTTTAAATAAAATGAGCCGAGAACGTTAAAAAGGTATCGATGTATCGATAAAACCTAGTAACAGTAAAAATCTTCTGGGCAGCACTAAAACCGCCATGTTTAGTCCTAAGATGACGTCACAGTGGCACGCATTATTCGTTGACGTTTCACTTCCATAGGTTTCATATTTCAGTGCTCCTGAGGGCCTCTTTTTCGATGTTGCCAGGGTTACAATCCCAAGGCATTTAACCAAACTGACGTGAAATTCTAAATACGGAAATTAAACCAGACCGTGGTAAGCGCTGCTGGACAAGCACGGTATGATATTTTTTAAGAAAAGAAAAGGAAGACTCGACAATCTATACATTTCTACCCGTTCATCGAGAATTATAATAATTATTTTGGTAAGAACTAGTTATCGACCGAACTGGTGTCGAAGGGATTCGGAATTATCTGACGCGGAATCGCTGTCAACTTGACAGCCCATTGACACTATTCGAGACACAGATTTAATCGCCCGTCCGGCTTCATAGAAGTATTTTGTTATCCAAATATTTTTCCATTACAATATGGATTAGATATGTCAATGTCAAAAGTGACGTTTTTGTTTCAAGACATTTGACACTGACATATCTAATCCATATCGTTTCTAGATCTTATTTTAATTGACGTATCTTAAAGTTCTGTCGTGATTATTTGAATGACCTTTAAAATTTGTAACAGTTATTTAAATACTGTATTTGCTGGAAAATACGAATTGACACATTCATACTTAATTGATAGGTACTATCTATATAGAAGAATTATAATATACATATTTAAGTAGGTACTATAAGACAAGTATACTTCTTATTCTTCATAATACCTAATAATATTATAATATTTTGTTTATTCAAGTAGCCGTAAATTGTACCCACATCAAACAGTCAAGACATATTACACTTATTATATAGACCTATTTACTCACAAAATATGCATAAGATCGGGAACTTGTTTAAGTATTCACTCTATACATCTCGACTGATGGTTGTACTGTAGGTATACCTACGGGCTTGATGGTCATATGTCATTTTTGTCTAGTACGTGACAGCGTAATAATGACATTCAGCCCGATTCGAACTTTAAGATACGTCAATAAATAGATCTAGAAACGATATGGATTCGATTTGTCAGTGTCAAAAGTGACGTTTTTGTTTGAAGAAACGTCACTTTTGACACTGCCATATCTAATCCATATCGTATCTAGGCGTAATATTTGACGTACCTACCTTGAAGTTCGAATCGGGCCGATTGTCTGGCTCTTTCAAAGCGCTGGTGGCCTAGCGGTAAGAGCGTCGACTTGCAATCCGGAGGTCGCGGGTTCAAACCCCGGCTCGTACCAATGAGTTTTTCGAAACTTATGTACGAAATATCATATGATATTTACCTGTCGCTTTTCGGCGAAGGAAAACATCGTTGGGAAACCGGACTAATCCTAATAAGGCCTAATAGGTTACCCTCTGGGTTGGAAGGTCAGATGGCAGTCGCTTTCGTAAATACTAGTGCTCACGCCAATTCTTGGGATTAGTTGCCAAGCGGACCCCAGGCTCCCATGAGCCGTGGCAAAAATGCCGTGACAACGTCTGGAAGATGTTTGGATCTCTCAATTGCGTATAGACCGTATTTTGTCGTGTGGATAAAGCTATCCAATAACACGCCTGCAGGATTGTATGCACTTTGCGACACGAAAAAAGCTCATACACAGAATAAATTTACGTGAAAAACAACAGTTTCAAGTACCAATTAATCAAGCTGCAAACAATTAAAAAATTAACGAATCCTCACTACAGTCGCGGACAAAATAAAGGCGCGCCAATTAATTTTGAATTACTCTTTTCCGATACAAAAAAAGGTAACAACAATACTCTTAACTACCCGATAATTGATCTTATTTAATTGAAATAAGGTTCAAATTGTCAGTTAACAGTGTTGACGATGGTATTTACCACTTGAAATAATTCTGTGGAGATACGACTTTTTTATAATGAAACATCAATTAAAGTTTCGTAGTGTAGCGTTGGGTTCGACGAGATTGTGTCGAATTAACAATTCCTTTTTGGATTACGGATGATGGAAGACTGTGTTGATGAAAGGTATACGTTAACAATATATTCGTAATTACATTGACTTTAGTTCTTTAATATTTTAAGTAAATGTAAATTGGAGTGAACAATTATAATTTGAATTTGACTTAATAAAGTTTGTAAGAAGATTTAATTATGCTGATTTCTGGGCATCTAGTGTCTAAGGAACGTTGAGACGGAAGGAGAAGAAGTATATAAAGGAGACCGGGGTGAGTTGACTCGACGTCAGTTTTGAAACATCTACAAATGTTATCAGGCTGGAATAACGATGTATAGCCGCGTCCCACCGTCCCTCAATATGCGTCCTTGCATCAAGAAGATTACAGATGATAGATAACGTGAAATTGGCGTTGTTTCAATTTACTTCTTTTTCAAGTCACCTCAGTCTCCCCTACAATTAACTTTACTTACATAGAAGTTTATTCTAAAAACTATACACACATCAAATTTACTTGTGTAACTAAGTAACGGTTAGGTCCATGGGGTCCCAGCGCGCATAAGTTGTTCACAGAAATCGCGAAGCGTCTGGTTGACGTAACTGGTGACCGAAGAGCTGGCGGCTACCTCGCACAACGTATCAGCATTGCGATACAGCGAGGAAATGCCGCCAGCATCCTTGGTACAATGCCTCAAGGGCCTATTTTAGATTTAAGCTAGTTATTAATTTAGTTTAGTAGTACCACTGTATATACGAGTTGAAAGTGTTCCAGCTGCGATCGCGACATTACGTGCACTTCAGCTCGTTTGTGGTGCGCGTGCCGCGGCCGCTGCTGGAAGCCATCGCGAGCACGGACTTCTGGCCGAAGGGTGTGATATTTCGGCGGTTCCGTGGGAATCTGCCGAATCCTACACCAGAGCAAGTGACGCCGCAACAGAAAACTGCGTCACGAAAATGATTTTTTAGTATTTAAGTTTTTATTTTTGTATATATATATGTTAGTTTCTATGTATCTATGGGCCTTAGTAGCCTGAAAATAAATGCTTTGATTGATTGATATATATTGTATGTAAATAAATGATTTGTAATAGTAACGGTTGCTTTCAAATATGAATGGTTACCATTGATTTTACTCACACTGATACATATTTAATACGTAAATCCTAATAATACCTATGTTCCTCATGTAAATTGACCCAACTTTTAATTGCAACTAATAATAAAACTTGTCCACAACCTCATAATTAAAGTAAAACAATGTAAGTAAAATTAACCGTCAGATCCCCGCGTTTCAACTTTTAATTGACAGTTGCATAATTAATTTCGCTTCGACAGCTTTCAGTGGCCGCATTTGTATCTCTTGTAGGATTTACATGTCAGTGCAATCACTTAAAAAGACTTAATTAAAATGCTGGTAAATTAATATGTAATTAATTGATTATCTTTCGAATGGCTGAAAAGAGATAAAATAATAAACATCAGTGTATTATTTTGTAATGTATGTAATTATTATAGAATGTACCCTAAGACCAAACATATTAAGCTTAGCGAACTGAAAACACACAAAAAGGTGTATTCGGGAAACACGGCGGGTGTATTATACGAGTCTATCTGGGTATATAATGTTACAAAGGCAAATTGTAAAGCTACGCAATCATATATTATTTTATTTCTGAGATCTGTACTTCCAATTTCACTTGAAATCATTCCGATTTTGGTCGCACATTTGGCAAACATTTTTATAATTATTTTTGGACATTTTAAGGAAGCGCTGGTGGCCTTGCGGTAAGAGCGTGCGACTTTCAATCCGGAGGTCGCGGGTTCGAGCCCCGGCTCGTACCAATGAGGTTTTCGGAACTTATGTACGAAATGTCATTTGATATTTGCCAGTCGCTTTTCGGTGAAGGAAAACATCGTGAGGAAACCGGACTAATCCCAATAAGGCCTAGTTTCCCCTCTGGGTTGAAAGGTCAGATGGCATTCGCTTTCGTAAAAACTAGTGGCTACGTCAAATCATGGGATTAGTTGTCAAGCGGACCCCAGGCTCCCATGAGCCATGGCAAAATGCCGGGATAACGCGAGGAAGAAGATTTTTATTTTTTATATTCTTTATTAATTTGACCGATTTTTACTTTTTACCTACTCTTTTCTATTTTATAGAAAGTCGTTTTATATTATATTATATTACTGTTTTATTTTATTGTTTTTAAATTAGTATAATTGATATTTTGTTGTGACGATCTTTTTGTGAATGCATTTTATTTTGACATGTAAAATTTAATGTACATTTTCAATAAGAAATAAATGAAAAAAAAATCAATCTCGTACAGTCACCACACGGGATAGTTACGCCATTTAGGGTTCTTGCTAAATTGGAAATTCTATAGCGTAAGTATTGAAAAACCAATTTAGCTAGGACCTTAAATGGTGCAACAATCGCGGAGCGTGATGGTACATTTCAGACCATGGACGCAGAGTTAACTGGGTCTAGCTCGAACACTATTTATTTTAGGATCTCGTTTGGGACATGTAATTAATATTAAGACATGTGAAATAATTACTGTATGATATTGTTATGTTTTGATTATGTTATGTTCATTAATTTTATATACATATTTACTAATGCATGTAGTTTAAGAATATTTTTCGCCTTAAAGGCAGGTTATAATGGACACAACTATTTTAGAAAATCTGTATTACCTACATATAACCAACAATAAAGAAATTGAAATATAGATGGATTAAAACGTCAGCCACCTTTGTCCATGAAAAAGTTACGACACACAATACAGCCAGTAAGCTCAGATATACTTCCCTGTCTCAACCTGCCCCTGAATAGAAACGAAACTTCTAGCTATCGGGTGCAACTATTGTCTAGTTTCTAGTTTGACAGCTCGCTATGGAGCCCAATTCAGATTTCGCAATTTGTTTTGAGCTGGTTTCGATACGAACTTGATGATCATTTTGGTGATAGGCGCGCATCTCACGTAGGTACCACTTTCACAACTGGATTTACGAATGTTACTGATCTAAAGTTATAGTTTTCTGTTAATTTTCATCTCCTCATTGACTAATATTATATTGCACAGAGCTGTAGCATCCTCAAACGCTGCACAATGTTTTCACAACTGAAATATAACCTTTAATATTTCCACAAAGGATGCTACGACCGACAGATCGGTATGAAGCATGTGATTTATGATCCCACTTTGTTTCGTATTTCAAAAGAGTTGGACAAACTTTCCCCTGTGCCCAACATTGCCCCAACGGGCGAATTTGTGCAAAACATTTCTTTTTATGCTAATGCCTTAATAGTTTGGATATAAATCATAGTTCGGAAAATGCTTAAAAGCTGGGGCAGTCATAAATTATTTCAGAATGTATTATGTAAAAGACTTATGGCATCTGTATTTTGGAAGCTATTGAACACTAAACATATTTAAACACAACTCACAAGTATAGTAAAGTTGTATTTATGCCATAAATATTAGCTTCTAATCTCCATATGTTCCATCAGGTTTTTTCGAAGAACTTTGACGATATTCATTTTGTGAAAAAAAAAACCTCGTTTTAGCCTGTATCTTTAAGGACTAAGGCTACTTTTACACTAGGACTAAAAAGTCAATTCTGTGGACAATACGATAAAAGTTAACGGTAGACATAGTAGTGACATATACCTATATGTCCCGCTTTTCTTAATTGCGTCCCAATTACCGAAAAAAATTTATCCCGCCTAGCAATGTGCAAGTTGCAAAACATTGTCGAAAAATGCAGGAACATTCTCGAAAGTTTCTGAAAATTTACACGACAATTTAAACAAGTTTCTATTCTGAAAGATTCTTGAGAGTGTTTTTCTGTACGTATTTATTAAGTTCTTGACATATTTTCATTGTTTGCTATTTATAATTAAATCTCTGAGATTTTCTATAGAAATTTCAGAACTTTTGAAACCTTTCCTGGATACAATGCTAATCTCACCTGTAAAGGCTGTAGCATATAAATTAGCTTTAGATTCTCTAATAATAGGTACCTATCTACAGAAGATAATGATAACGAGTCAAGCATACTGTAAAATATGTGACCCCGTTATCCAATTCAGTGGCAAACTCTCTACTCGCTAGTTTTAGCAACTTATAGCACCTAAATATAAGAATAAAATAAAATTGAAGACCCTGATCATACTTGCTTAATATATGTAAAAAACCCATTAACTTCAGTCACTGGTAATGGTCACCAATGAGTACCTGAAACAGAAAATGGTCACGTCAATATATCTTTAAGCTATTGACAAAATGATGCTCTTTACCAATGGTGCAGGTGAAAATATCTGTTCACCACACCATGGCAGAAACATCGAATTTGACATTTGCGGAAAATCATTGTTGAACTAACTAATAATAATTGCTTTGCTTAAATATGTTTTAATTAAGTAAAAAGTACAATAAAACATATAGACATGCCTTCTCAAACATATTTTTACATGTAAAAGTAAATGCGCCTGAATTATTCAAAGGGCTGTGTCATTTTATTGTTCCTAATTTCTTGGAGAAAACAGAGTATAAAAATATGTAAACTTTATGGTGACACAACATTGTTCTTAATGCATTATAAATGCTGACCAAAAGCTGCAAAGGTTTCATAACGTGAAAAATTATCTCAATCCCTTGATCCAAGCCTCGTGTCTTCCCATTTCAAAACTTCCCACATTTGGCAGCCATTTTTGACAATTAACCTTTTTAAATGCTCTCTGTTATAGGTTTAAGCCAGAATTTACATCCATTTCAAAATCTACTTTGTCCCCTTCCGCTTAGAGTACATTTTGGGTTGACGAGGGATTTTAGGTGGGCATTGAAACTGATACTTTTGGCTTTTATCTTTTATAAACTGTGGATGTTGGAAAATTCTTTGGTGATGTTCGGTCTGACATCTCGTTAGGAATTAAAGAGGAGGATTTAGGTTAGTGTTTAAAAGGTGTATTTAAAAAAGGTATATAATTTTATACGATTTAACTTGGTTAAAGTAGTTGTCAGTGTGACAAGCATGTGGTTCCATGCAGAGGGCAGCCCACATAGCCCTTGTTCGCGATAAATGGAGGGACATAGTTGTTGGTCACGATCCTTAGTCATGAGGGAACGACGAAGAAGAAGAGACAGTAGTGGCAGTATTGCAGTTCGACTTTACTGCCGACTGTATAAAGAAGAGACAGTAGTGGCAGTATTGCAGTTCGACTTTACTGCCGACTGTATAAAGAAGAGACAGTAGTGGCAGTATTGCAGTTCGACTTTACTGCCGACTGTATAAAGAAGAGACAGTAGTGGCAGTATTGCAGTTCGACTTTACTGCCGACTGTATACTTAGTAATGCGGAAGTAGGTGCAAATATTAAAGTCGACGATTCTGCCCGAATTTTTGACATTTGCATGAATGTATGAAAAATCTTTATTTCAGGCAACTATTGGCCCATAGATAAATACCTTAAAACTAGCATACATATTATTAAAAAATATATCTTGAAATTAAAAACACACAAACATACACACATACATTTGCGGCAGCGATGTAGTCAGCAGTAATGTTAGTCATACTCATACTCATATATACTCATACTCATATATTGTATTGCATTTCATGTTGCACTGCAACTGCAGAAATGTTGGTGTAGTTAGGATCCGAACAATACAAGGATTAAAAATATTGTTAATTCAATTTCATAATACTATACAATATTATAATATTTATAACCGACTCACGAAGAACATCGGTTAATGCTTTTAACGTCGACCAAGCCCGAGGCGTGGCTGCGCATACATTTCGCCCGCAAGCGTTTTGACGTGTTTAGTGACACTCCATCATAAATTGTGACAAAATGTCAACCTCAGCGACACTGGAAGTGCTGTGACTGGTGACAAAAGGGTTCATTTTATGTTTTGGTGTGAAAATATTACATTTACAAATAGAAAAACAGTGCATACTGATAGGTTATGAATGTTATGATCCAAAAAGTCATTTTAAACTATAATTTATTAATTGAAACGAAAATAAAGGCAAAAATTTGCGTCAATAAAAGTTCGAAGCAAATAATGAGTATTTTGAAGGAAGCCGGACTGGATTTTAGAGATAGGAGAGTTATTTACCAACTGTATAAGGAGCAAGAAGCATGGGTGGAGATTGGAGAGGAAAACGGGAGTGCAAGAATCTGGCAAGGTGTCAGACAAGGGTGTCCACTTTCACCACTAATATTTAACATATATATAGAGTACACAATCAAGAAAATCAAAGAAGCTGACAAGGGTGGGGTCAAAATTAATGGGGAAATAATTCACTTTATCCGGTTCGCAGACGATATCGCAGCATTTGCAGAAACAACAGATAAACTAATAGAACTAATATCAACAATGGATACAATTTTTTTATGAATTAGGTTTGAGTATCAACGTCAAAAAAACAAAAATACTTACCACTACAAAATGCAATAGGCAGCATACACCAATAGTGATCAAAAATATACCCATACAAAACGTGCATTGTTTTAAATATTTAGGTAGTTTAATTACAAAGAACATCTGGAGATGTACGCCAGAAATTGTTACACGGATAGCCATGGCAAAAAAGGCGTACAACCAGAAAAAGCAACTCTTAAGATCTAGTTTGTCATGTAAGAGCAAAAAGTTGATGATTAAGGTGTATATTTAGAGTATCGCACTTTATGGTAGTGAAACGTGGACTATGACCCAGAGAGACCGAAAAATACTGGAAGCTTTCGAAATGTGGTGCTGGAGACGCATGGAAGGTATAAAATGGACGGAGAAGATAACGAATGAAGAGGTATTACGAAGAGTGAAAGTGAAGAGGATGATATTGAACACCATCAACAACAGACGGGGAAAAATGATTGGACATTTGTTTACGGCACGACAACTTCTTTAAAACCATCATAGAAGGCAAGATAGAAGGAAAGAGAGGCAGGGGCAGACCAAGACGTAGCTATGTAGACCAAATAAAAGAAAAAGCTGGTGTCGTGTCGTATCAACAGGTCAAGGCTATGGCTTATGAGAGGGAGAAATGGAAAATACTCCACCGACAAGAGGATATCTCTTAAATTGAAGAAGAAGAAGAAGAAAAGTTCGAAGACAAATATTTAACATGGGTACATTAAATGGATTAAATGAATATACGGTCGCCGAATATTCGGTATTCGGCCGAGAGAGGGGCCGAATATTCGGTATTCGGCCAAATTCACTATTCGTGGCATCTCTAGTCTATGCTACTGTGCAAGCGGTCCTTATTAAGTAATAGTAGAAAATAATTATTTACAATATAGCTTTTCCAAAAAGGAGTAATTTTCCACACCGCACAATATTAATGCAAAGCACATTAACACCAATTTAGTACCAGCCAATCATGCGAAATATTTGCACTCAATAAACAACTCATTACACGCTGTGACCCGCATTGTGGTATAAACCTAAATGCGAAAATAGGGCGTTACAATACAAATATGGCTATTTTAGATGCACTGAGCGAGGTGTTTACACGAGGATAGTACTTGGGCAAGTTGCTTGAAAGAGTACTAACCTACGACGGTAACCGGGAAACGAGCGGCGAGATGGCCCAGTATTTTAGGACGTACTCGTATTAGTAAAACCCTGTTTTTAACACAGGGCTTATAACACAGAAATAAATAAATTTTACGAGGGTAGTACTCTCGTTATTTATAATAAGTGAAAGAATGTTTTCAGAGAATTCAATTTGTATATACCACTTGTGAAAGCTGCTAGCTAGCAGCATTTCTATCGTCACAAACTATTTAGTTTTAGGCAACAGGTTAGGTATTCATTCATTCATTCTTTTAAAATTACGGCTCTACTCCAGTGGGACCATTTCAACAGTGTCAAGGTATTAGGAGCTTTAAATACGACTAAACTTGTATAGTTAGTACAAGACAGTGTACAGTGATTATTCGATCTGGATTAAATTTACAGATATGATCGGTCCGTGTCAAAAATTACGTAGGTCACTAGATAAGTTTTGCAATACAGCTTTATTTATTACAATCTTTCAAAATAATTACCATCACAGCTTATACACTTACTCATTCGTAGAAACCAATCATTAAAAATTTGCTTCCATTTTTCTTCTGAGAGATCGGAGCAGGCCTGGTCCCGAGCAGCTAATAACTCGGTGTCGCTGGCAAACGTCTTTCCTTTAAGCTGATCCTTAATTACTGGAAACAGACCGAAGTCACAGGGCGCTAGATCTGGACTGTACGGCGGATGTTCAAGAAGTTTTACTCCGACATCTTGTAAAAAACTCACAGTTTCGTGCGACCTATGTGCAGGAGCATTATCGTGGTGAAAATGCCAATTGTCGAGTCTTGATTTTGGACGGAGCTCTTTGAGTTTTTGGATAACCTGAGGCAAACACTCTTTTGTATACCAAGAGGCCGTAACTGTACGCTGACTTTCTAAAACTACTCTATCTAAAATTCCTCGTCTGGTGAAAAATACAGCAATCATTTTCTTCTTTACTGACCGAGATTTTCGGACTTGAATTGGAGTAGGCTCATTTTCAAACAACCAAATTTTGTTTTTATTTTTGGTGGGCACATCAAAATAATATAGCCAGGTTTCATCACCCGTGACGATATTATTGACGTAGTTAGAAGTTCCATTTTCATACTGCTTTAACATTTTCTTGCACCAATTTACTCTGCATATCTTTTGTTCTTCATTTAAATCATGGGGTACCCAAAGTGTACATTTTTTTTTCACGCCAATTATATCGTGCAGAATTTTATGAATGCTTGGCGCACTAATCTGCAGGATCTCTTCTATCTGCCTATAAGTTATTCGGCGGTCTTCTCTTATCAGTTTTTCAATTTTCTTCACATTATCTTCAGTACAAACGTCCGTAGGACGTCCTGACCTCGGCGCATCTTCTACACTGAAATTACCGCGATTGAATTCCCGATACCACCGAAAAACCGTTGTACGATGAGGGCAGTTTTGTTTAAGTACAGAATTCATTTCTTCCATACACTCATCCATTGAAAGACCGCGCGTGAAGTTGTATCGAATAATAACACGTAATTCGTCCTTAGACCACCCAGACATTTTTTTTAAAACAAAAAATTTCTGTACAGTTCTTAACGAGTCACTATTGAAATATTATGTATCTACCGTCATAAGATTAGTTTAAATTTCTAGTAAGACTATACTCATCTACCTACAATTGAAAGTATTGCTGTATTGCAAAACTTATCTAGTGAACTACTACATTTCTGGTTGAAGAGATGTAACGTTTGAAATTGACAAATGATTCAGATGATTCAGATGATTGGTAATATTTATTTATAACTTGTTATTTTAATCAAAATACGCCTCTAGGCAAGCAGTTAGCGGTCTAAACGGGCATCAAATTAATAAATCAGCATGCATAAATCCAAATAAAACATGCGGTTTTGTGATTACTGTAATAATTGCAGCGGCGATGGATCCGCAGTTCACATTTAGATATCTGGCTTATTGCGTTTGTTTTACGATGGCTCTACATGGATTTTGTAATAGATATATTGGGTGATAGTACTGATAGTATTAGGCTGCCTTTCCACTGAGGCGGAGATCAGCGGAGAGAGGAGACGTGCGGGAACCAATTGCATTGGATGTAATTCACATCTCTTTTAAGCTCCGCTGGATAAAAAATTATTTGATACCAGCACGACTCCTCTCATCTTCACCTCTCGAAAGGCAGCCTTAAGTACCTAATTTTCACTACCTAATAAAATCTGTTTGTAAATGAAAAGTCACGAATCGCGCGAATTTTTATAAACATAAAAATCAGTCCAGTATATTTCTAACTCCATAACTAAATTCAAAAGTCACACAGATCGCTTACTCGAAATTAGCCCTCATTATGCTCTTGTGATTCTTAAATTCTGCCTTTTTGTCCCTAAATTTACGTATGTGCTCCGCTGTTGTCCTTTCTGGAAACATCAAAATTTATTGTCGCCCATAGATGATTTGATCAAAATTAGTTTAGAGACGATTCTAAACATCCAGCTAAGTGAGCCTTCCTGGTCTCAAGCGTCCCTCCCTATTCGGTTTGGAGGTTTAGGAATTCGCAAAATTTCCAGTGTGGCTTCCCCAGCCTTTTTGGCGTCCACTCATAGCACGTCTGGTCTCATAGGAAATATCCTAAGGGCTTTGCCCACAAACTGTGAGATCGCGGGCTCTGAGGACGCCAAAAATGCTTTTAAAATTGCTTGCCCAGGCAAACAATTTCCAGACAACCCAAATTCACAAAGGAGTTGGGATAACGTTTACTGTGATTTAACTTACAATACTCTCCTAAACAACTGTACAGGTCCAGACCGCGCGTGGCTTTTGGCGGTCGGAGCCCGGGAAGCCGGTTACTGGCTACATGCCCATCCTTCGCCCAATACTGGTACTTTCCTGGATCCGGCCTCCCTTAGACTGGCGACTGGTTTGCGACTCGGGGTTTCGGTGTGTACGCCACACGTATGCTCTTGTGGCACGGACGTGGACCGACTGGGACACCACGGATTATCTTGTCAAAAAAGTGCAGGCCGTTTTTCGAGACATGCGTCGCTTAATGACATAGTCCGTCGGTCTCTTGCCACCATCAATGTGCCTGCTCTTCTTGAGCCGACTGGCATTATCAGAGATGATGGCAAGAGGCCCGATGGGGTGTCTTTAGTTCCTTGGAGCTTGGAACGGATGTTGGTGTGGGATGCTACCTGCGTAGACACACTGGCACCGTCCCACCTCCAACGGACTACTGTAAAAGCGGGCGGAGCGGCGGAAAGCGCCGAAATTCTAAAACGTAACAAATATAAGAGCCTCGGAAGAGAGTACCATTTTGTACCATTTGGAGTTGAAACTCTAGGTCCATGGGGTCCCAGCGCGCATAAGTTGTTCGCAGAAATCGCGAAGCGTCTGGTTGACGTAACTGGTGACCGAAGAGCTGGCGGCTACCTCGCACAACGTATCAGCATTGCGATACAGCGAGGAAATGCCGCCAGCATCCTTGGTACAATGCCTCAAGGGCCTATTTTAGATTTAAGCTAGTTATTAATTTCGTTTAGTAGTACCTCTGTATATATATTGTATGTAAATAAATGATTTTGATTTAAAAATCAGTCCAAAGCAGATATAATATTTCATTTTCGATGTAGGTATCGAGAGGAATACCTATCGAATAACGCGATAGTGTAATGCTATCGAGCAATTAGACAATAATTTACTAAAATGTTGCAAAATCAATGAGATGTCACCACAAACCAATCGCACTAAAATGCCAATTGAAATACAATCAACAACAAAACTAAACCTCGAAATCAGCGTCAACTGATGTACCTATGTGAAAATTCGTCATCATTTGTTATATGAAATGGCAGATAGGTATAATATAGCATAGATAATACCGCTTTTCATTTAGTTGTTGATTTATTTTTTCATTTGTTGTCGTTATTATTTCGTGGTAGTTCCCTATTCTGTTCAATATAAGCGCAATTTCCCTGTATATCCGAAACAATTTTCTCTTAGTTATGAAAATGTAGAGTATTTTCCTATCCCAACGATATTACATAACAACAGTACATTTTTTTCGGGACAAGTTTTAATTTCGTATTTATTCCGCCCAGATGAGGAACTCATGAAACTAGCCAAATTTTACTCAAATGTAACAAAAAAATTCGGCAACTAAATACAATAAATAAAATGCATTTATTTCAGACTAGTTCTATAATTAATGGCAACTACATAGGAATTGGCCACTCTTAACAATAAGACTTTTATTGGCTTGCTTCTTTCAGATTTGTTGGCAGTGGCCAATTACTATGTAGTGGCCAATAACTATAGCAGTCATCCTATTACGAGTATCTGTAATTGACCAAACGAAGCGTCTCCGTTTCAGCTTGCGTAGAAACGCTTTCGTATTTTTCGTCCTATTTTTCGCGATTTTATATTACCTACTACCTACTACATTATCCATAAGGTGCCCATATTTGCCCCACGTGCTCCTCAAACCGTGAGATAAATATTATTTTGTAAAAATACGAGTACAAACTACCTTTTGCATTTCCTACACTTATACCCAATCTCGAAAACCTCGTTCTGTCTTTTATCATATGAAAAGAACCTACACACGTTTAAGGAAAAATATCACCTTTCTCCAGATATCGGTAGAAGGATATCAGAGGACTGACAGGCCCTATCCTACTTGATAAATGATCCTAACCATACTCTACACCCTACGACTAAAATACGACCTTATAGTCGTAGACATACAGCTCAAATTCACTTGTGACAAATGCGTTCAAATCTGTCGTTCGAAATTCAGCTTTGAAACAACCGTTAGACATTCTTTTTTCAAATGACGCAGCTTTTTAAATGCAAACGTAAGAGTCAAGCAAATTGGAACTGTATTTATTGATAATTAAGGTTGAATTTTAATTGGAAGTTTTCGATTCTGTATTAGGGTAAGAGAGTGCGTAGTTGACACCCAGATAATTTATATTAGGGACATCGGGTTTTTTCGTTCGTTAGGTATAAGATTTGGTGCCTTTCTCAGCGTTTTTAATAAGTTTAAGAGCTGACAGAGATAATTGAAAATTGACGGTGAACATTGAGTTTTTAAAATAAAATGGATTTTTTTGTAAAGCGTAGCTTAATAAAATAACTCTGATATAATTTGACCCAGCGTAAGAACAGCTTCAGCAAAAATGCTTTCGCATGTATGTCCGGGTGTTCTCCTCTACAGGTCGCAATTCTCAACCAGTTGTCATGAAATGTTGTGAGCAAGATCGATAATTAAATAGATTTTTTTTGTCGATATCTTTTCTGAGAATTTTCAAATGGCGATGCTATAAATTTATTCAGTTTACAGCTATCCTCGCGAGGTATTTAGCTCACAGAGCTACTGGTGTAAAAGTTACAAAACATATGAAATATTATGAGTGGAACAAAAGAGACAGCTATGACTATGACATAATTTTTTAATAAGTATAATTAACAGTCGCCACTCACGTGTTTTCAAGCCGATTAGACATAACGAATGGCTCTCGATATGTAAATCTCCTTGTTAAGGAACGAAATATGTATATCGACCAATTAATACATGTAACATTATAATTTTTCAATTTTTTTTACTAAATACAAAATGTTAATATCTAATAAATACTAGTAATTATTCTTATCTTACAATAATGATATTAATTATAACCTCGCAAGACCCAAGTCAATTTTTGCCCTTTTGAATTTGGAACTTTCTTTTATTTCTGTAAGAGTTGTAAACTCGAATTTAATTTGTATAAATAGTCATTAAGTGATTTCTTCATCATTAATATTACCAAAACAACGCTTAACAATAAAACACAAGAACGCAAGACGAAACCAAAACTAAACCTTAACTGTATTTTTTAAAAAACCAATTTAAATTTACGAATTAAATAATTTTAATGATAAAAAAAAAAAAAAAAAAAAAAATTTAAAGCGCTGCATAAATAAATTTGTGACAAAAATATATTTGCCACTTTGAAAGTCATTGTCTATCAAAAAGGAACTTTAATAAGATAGAAATAAGTTCGTGGGTTGTATTAATTGACAGCAATTATAAGCTGTAAATCACAGAAAAGGTTAAATTGAAATTTCGCGTGCCGAGATTCATTACAATCATTACTAGCGATTGATTGGCTGAATGATTTGACTATCACTACTTTCAACATAAATCAATGTGAAATGAACCATAAATACATAAACATTAAGTGTATTTCAGAATAGCAAGTTATTGGAAGAAAATTACCAACTTATTTCCATGACCCGAATTTTTCACATTCAAAATTGAGTCGTATTCTATATGATTAAAGTTGTATTTTGTTTGGTGATTTTATATAGGGCAATTATAATAAAAGGAAATTCGGACAAGAGAAAAACTGAATTTTGATGTATGGTTCGTTAACATTCTTCGGGCAAGTTTCGGAATGAAGGTGAAATATGGAAGTTTTTATTTTATATTACAATGATATAAGTACAGCGTTTTTTCTATAAACATATTTTTGCCAATCCAGGAAAATAGTGGAAAGTATTCAAATGGGAATAAAATACACGGAATTTGGTTACTGTCCTTAAAATAATGAGAATAAATCTACCTAAAAATCAATCAAGTTTTCTTTTAATTTCCTAACTAGATTTACTTACTTTGATTTCCCTGAACTCCGTCATTCAATTCTTCTATAATCAAATTGAACCAAAACCACTTCTGGAGCATTCCATCGTTACGTAATCGACATTTACATTCATTTTTTTGTCTTTCCAAGCCTGTACGGATATGATGGCCGTTCTTGTCTACGTAACAGCGTGATAAATCGGTTTCCGTCACTATCTATTCCGCGGTGTTAAAAAGTGTCAGTTATTTTATCACGTGGATAAAATCATCCATAATACGCCCGGCAGGTGGTAGTTTTTTGGCGTGTCTTTTTATCGTGTATTATTAGTATCATCTAAAGTCGATTGTGTTCTTAAAAAACTTTGTATTCCTACTTATACTGTAATACGTAAGCTGACAATGAAATTCCGCATTAAATCAAATTTTACGTAAGCGACCCGTGCTCATAATTACGCCAATACTTTTAGCTACAATTAGGCATTACTTAATAACGGATTTTGTTAAAAAAAGAATACATGAAAAACTAACCGTTTTCATGGAATGCTCCTTTTGAGAAAAAACTGTACGAAAATTCACCGACATTTTCCTAACGCAATATAATGACATGTCATCGTGACGTCACAAACCAAAACAATACCCAAATCATGGAGAATTAATTTTGACAGCGATTTCGGGCGGACTGTCAATTTCAATTATTTTGGGCCGGTGGGGGGTGCGTTTAAAATGGGGCTCAATAACAGATGATTGGTTTGACAGATGGCACAGTCGAGGAAATGCAGTATGGAAAGAAAACAAGGACCAAAAAAATGTTTCATCTCATTTTTTAGGTATGGAGTTGGACAAAGCTACTCGTAACAACGACAATTTCAATGACGAAGTGAGGCAATGTCATTATTAATGTAAAATTTCCATGAAAATATGTCGTTTATACACTGTCTCACTTTCAGGAGTATTCTAAAGGGGCCCACTGATTAACAGTCCGCCGGACGGTATCGGCCTGTCAGTTAGAACAAAATTTTGACAGTTCCGAACAACTGACAGGCCGATACCGTCAGGCGGACTGTTAATCAGTGGGTCCCTTAATTTTAACTATACTACAGGATAGATTCAATCTGGATTAGATATGAATCGGATCTGTCAGTGTCAAAAGTGACATCTCTCCAACCGAAAACGTCACTTTTGACACTGACAGGTTCAATCCATTTCTTATCCAGATCTAATTCACAACCTGTTATTGTAATCAGAATACGCCTGTTAAAGTAAGAAATATCTACTAAGTTAAGTAACCTATTATACACTCATGGACAAATTTAGAGGAACGCAAAATAGTACATTGTGCAACGAGGGGGGTTAGCGAGATTCTGTAAACGAGGTCTCAGGCTGTCGGGAGTTAAAGACTCGAGTTTGCAATATGCTTACCCCCGGAGTTACATACAATGTTTTTCATCACACTTGCGAAGAAAAAACTAAATTTTAAGCGAAATAATTCTTAAATACGGTGACATTTCAATCATTCGTCCGCCATATTGTCTTGTTTTCGCAGGTTAGGATTCGAAGGCACAGACCCACCCGGATTCAGCCATAATCGAAAATTGTGTAAAAAATAATTTAAACGGCTATTAAATTAGGCAAATTAAATATTATTAAACATACACATATAAAATAATTTATAAACGTCAGTATTTTCAATGTAAAACTCATTTAAAACTACTTTTTTCGTATAAATTAGTGACATAATTTAAAAAAAAGCCATAACTCACTCGTGAGTTATAGTTTTTTTTTTTAGAATCTATAACTCCCGCAGGAACAATATAGGCCTTTGTCCTTCAGTACACCTGCATGAAAAAAGATATTTTTCGAACAAGTGTGATGAAATAGTTATTTACGATACAAGTGCGGAAAAGAGGAAGTTCGAAACGAGTGGCGATAAATTAAAACACGACCGAAGGGAGTGTTTTAAATCGACTCGAGTTGCGAATTACTTATTCGCACGTGTATCGTACAACGTTTTACAGTACATATGGCCCTTTAAACTTTTGACATACGCACGAAAAGTGCTATTTTACGCACTACTGCGGGAAAATAAGACCATATGTACTGTAAAAAAGTTTTATTACTTTTTTTTAAATTACTATATTATTAGAAATTATCGTACGTAAACAACAAGTATTTTTAGTAAGAAAACCAAACAAGTAGATACTAAACCAAGAATAAAGCATGTTTACGAGACCATCGAAACTTGAAGTTTGTAAATCATTAAAAATAATAACCTTTATATTGAGTCAACAAGTATTTTATTCGACGGTCGCAGATAAAGAATATTTCTTCGAAAGACTAATTGTATACTTCAAAGTTGTTTTCATGTTTGGTTTCAAGGATTTCTATACAATTACAAAAAGATTTCATAATAATTGAATAGACTAGACTATCTACTTATAGAAATACTAGTACTAGCGACCCGCCCCGGCTTCGCACGGGTTACACAAAACCTTAACAAATAATACTTACACCTAAACGTTCCTCAATAATCACTCTATTAATCGGTGACAACCGCATGAAAATCCGTTCAGTAGTTTTTGAGTTTGTCGCGAACATACATACACACAAACAGACACGCGGCGGGGAACTTTGTTTTATACGGTGTATTATTTATTTACGGACTACTGTAAAAGCGGGCGGAGCGGCGGAAAGCGCCGAAATTCTAAAACGTAACACATATAAGAGCCTCGGTAGAGAGTACCATTTTGTACCATTTGGAGTTGAAACTCTAGGTCCATAGGGTCCCAGCGCGCATAAGTTGTTCGCAGAAATCGCGAAGCGTCTGGTTGACGTAACTGGTGACCGAAGAGCTGGCGGCTACCTCGCACAACGTATCAGCATTGCGATACAGCGAGGAAATGCCGCCGACATCCTTGGTACAATGCCTCAAGGGCCTATTTTAGATTTAAGCTAGTTATTAATTTCGTTTAGTAGTACCACTGTATAATATATATATTGTATTTACATATTGTCTGGTGTAGAAAATATTTATGATATAACTGCCGTCAAATGGTAAAACGCTGCAACTCAAGTTACAGCGTTTTAAGTTGCCTTGCACAGTTTGTACCTACCTACTTTTATAAAATTTTACTTTTGTACCTAATCATTTCTATGCTATTTTCTTTGTAACTCAATTTTCTTTGTTAGTGTAATAATTATTGTTTTTTTTCTGTTATGATGTGTGTAAATTTATATTGTGTGTCATTGCAGCTGTCAAATAAATGATTTATCTATCTATCCTTGGACCAAATGATTCCTTTTATGTTCTTCTATCATCCCCTTTTTTCAGCTTTTTGATATCTCTTTTAATTAAGTCTGTAGAAAACTGTCAAAACGCGGCAACTATAGTCTAAGCATACCAAAACATTGTAACAAGAGTTAACGCGTGTTTATTTCTGTGTCGTGTTAATACATCATAACATTGGGTAAAGCGGAACGCTGTAAGTGGTACCTGCAGCGTTCTGCTTGCATTATAATATTGTTAAATTAAGAGCATAGAATACGCCAAAACGCGGCAAGAGACTGAAAAAATGATATTATAGTCCGGTGGCCGGCTGCATGAAACAAACCTCATCAAAAAATAGAATATACCTACCCTGTAGAGGTACCTGACATTTAGTAGCTTCCAACGCACTTGGTCGGCCTAGGCTTAACCTGGCAGATTTTGTACAAATGGCAAAAACGTTGGACAAAAATTCATAAAAAAAAACCTCATCGAAAAATAGAATGAAACTTGTATGGTAGTATACCTGACCTTGAGGACAGTAAAAAAAAAGTGGTCGGCCTCACCTTAGCCTGGCAGTTTTTGCAGTCCGACCAGATTTATTGGGTCACGTGAGAGCTACAATTTACCTCATCGAAAAATAGAATGAAACAAACGGATTATAATAGCTAAATTAAGCCTGTTTACGTATGTCTTGGTCGGCCTCACCTTAACCTGGCAGTTTTTGCAGTCCGACCAAATTTATAAAAAAATCATCAAAATTTTTTTATCGAAAAATCGTATGAAACTGGTATGGTACGATGGCTGCCTTTGAGGACAGTAAAAAAAAGTGGTCGGCCAAATCCTGTGTTGGCAGGTTCCTGTGTCCGACCAATTTTGTGGTACCACGTGAGAGCTACAATTTTACCTCATTGAAAAATAGAATGAAACAAACGGATTATAATAGCTAAAATAAGCCTGTTGACGTATATCTTGGTCGGCCTCACCTTAACCTGGCAGTTTTTGCAGTCCGACCAAATTTATAAAAAAAACATCAAAAAATTTTTATCGATAAATCGTATGAAACTTGTATGGTACGATAGCTGCCTTTGAGGACAGTAAAAAAAAGTGGTTGGCCAAATCCTGTGTTGGCAGGTTCCTGTGTCCGACCAATTTTTTGGTACCACGTGAGAGCTACAATTTACCTCATCGAAAAATAGAATGAAACAAACGGATTATAATAGCTAAAATAAGCCTGTTGACGTATGTCTTGGTCGGCCTCACCTTAGCCAGGCAGTTTTTGCAGTCCGACCACATTTATAAAGAATAATAATTTCTATATTGAAAATATGGTTTCTTCGCAGCTTGAACTTAACTTAATAATGCTAACTGAAAAAAGTCATAAGTAAATGAGTCCATGGAGGTCTTAGAGGGCTTTAAAAAAAAAGAAAACATTCAGTTAAAATTTTATTCATAAATCTATCTAATATCTAAATAACGTTTTCTAACTACTGTCGTGGTTTCAGAGTAACACTTACGTTGAGATGATGTCTCACAGATGTCAAAAATAAAAAAATTTCATCGATTTTTGACAAGTTTTGAATCGTATATCCTACTTTTCCACTACAGATAGAATGAGGAGGCATAACTGACATTTTATCACACCAGGTGGCGCCTCCATAGTGGAGTTGCTGTCACTGTCAAATCACATACATTGTTTCCAATAAATTGTAAACATTCTCCTTTTTAACCGACTTCCAAATCCCAAAGGAGGAGGTTATCAATTCGGTTGTATGTTTTTTTTTCTCCACAATACTGCAATAGTGTGCGACAAATTGTGGAAATATACCTATAGGATCTCCCTTTTTTTCCCAAGGACCCGATATGCATAAATCGGTGAGAAAAAGCTTTGAGTACCAAAAACTAAGGCAAATGACAAAGACCGTTTGTGTAGGCTGCATTTTAAGGAAGATAAATATTTTGGAAAGAGTAAATACACAGGTAAGCTAAGTTTGAACGAAGTAGTACATAATTTAGGGCATAATGGCTTGGCCACACATGCTGTATTCCATACGCATCATGACTTTGTGTACCTATCTGATGGGCGGGCGTATATGAAACGCCTTCTTGTACATGCAGGTGATCCAGGTATACACCAAAGCTTAGTTTTCAATCGAACACTTGTAATATAAGAGGAAAAACTGCACGTGAGCCTTCCAACATTTTAATAAACGGTAAAATACACAAGATAACCTCACATATATTAAGTGATTATCTTTGCATCAAATCAGCCTTTTTTCCATCAACTGTAGCATTTCTCCTTCGAAGCTCGGTTTGTAGAAAAGAAATTCCCACCTTTTACCAGTGGTAACTACTGGGAATAAAAATTCCCAGTAGGTACCACCAAACCGAGTTGGTGGTAACTACTAGGAATTTTTTTTCCCAGTAGTTACCAGTGGTAAAAGGTGGGAAAATAATTCCCAGTAGTTACCACTGATAAGAACTTGGTGGTAACTAGTGGGAATAACCCTTTTATTGTTAATAATTACTGTTAATCATAATCATCTTCGGAGTCGAAGTCTGACGAACTTTCCCCAGACTCCGACTTATCTATTGTTATTTCTTCGACTCGCAAAGGCGTTATGTGTCCTTCAAACCATTTGATCTTATACATTTCATCTCTTAATGTCCAGCCACAATGTGTTACATCAAATTTGATGCAAGTGGATTCTGCCGCACACTGCCACATTGAATTTATGAAAGCCGTCCGTAACAAGCCATACGTCAACAGGTTTATTTTAGCTATTATAATCCGTTTTTTTTTCATCCTATTTTCGATGAGGCAAATTATAGCTGTCACGGGGTACCACAAATTTGGTCGGACTGCAAAAACTGCCAGACTACGGTGAGGCCGACCAAGCCATACGTCAACAGGTTTATTTTAGGTATTATAATCCGTTTGTTACATTCTATTTTTCGATGAGGTAAATTGTAGCTCTCACGTGGTACCACAAAATTGGTCGGACACAGGAACCTGCCAACACAGGATTTGGCCAACCACTTTTTTTTTACTGTCCTCAAAGGCAGCTATCGTACCATAAAAGTTTCATACGATTTTTCGATAAAAAAATTTTTGATGTTTTTTTTATAAATTTGGTCGGACTGCAAAAACTGCCAGGTTAAGGTGAGGCCGACCAAGACATACGTCAACAGGCTTATTTTAGCTATTATAATCCGTTTGTTTCATTCTATTTTTCGATGAGGTAAATTGTAGCTCTCACGTGGTACCACAAAATTGGTCGGACACAGGAACCTGCCAACACAGGATTTGGCCAACCACTTTTTTTTTTACTGTCCTCAAAGGCAGCTATCGTACCATACAAGTTTCATACGATTCTTCGATAAAAAAATTTTGATATTTTTTTTATAAATTTGGTCGGACTGCAAAAACTGCCAGGTTAAGGTGAGGCCGACCAAGACATACGTCAACAGGCTTATTTTAGCTATTATAATCCGTTTGTTTCATTCTATTTTTCGATGAGGTAAATTGTAGCTCTCACGTGACCCAATAAATCTGGTCGGACTGCAAAAACTGCCAGGCTAAGGTGAGGCCGACCAATTTTTTTTTACTGTCCTCAAGGTCAGGTATCCTACCATACAAGTTTCATTCTATTTTTCGATGAGGTTTTTTTTGATGAATTTTTGTCCAACGTTTTTGCCATTTGTACAAAATCTGCCAGGTTAAGCCTAGGCCGACCAAGTGCGTTGGAAGCTACTAAATGTCAGGTACCTCTACAGGGTAGGTATATTCTATTTTTTGATGAGGTTTGTTTCATGCAGCCGGCCACCGGACTATTAATATTGTTTATCAAAATTGAAAGTAAAACAAATTAAATTACCTAATTTTTTTTTTTTAATAACATATCTATTTTAAGAATTACACTTACAATGTTTTTGTTTTTTCAATTAATCACTTTATGTGTTATAACCTAATGGCCAAAACGATGCAACTAGGAAATAATTGTGGCAAAATGATGTAACTATAGAGTTACAGCGTTTTGCTAAGAACTTCTTTAGATTATTTTTTGTTGGATCTTATTGGCAAAACACTTTATGGCTAATATTTAAATAAATACACTAATTTATAAAATTTTCATTAGTCGGCTATATAAAATGCACCCTTAGGTATATATTGTGTAAATTTCAACCTTATAAGTTTATAAAAAATGGGTGTTTCAAAGGCCGGAATGTTTAAACCTTTAAATGCCTTTTTCTCAAAACTGCGTTTTTTGACTTGCAGCGTTCTACCATTTGACGGCAGATAAGTACTCGTACTTTATAAACGTAAAATATTTAAGTGCACTTATGGATAAGAATCCATCGTAACATTTAGGTAATTTAACCTCGTATCTAATACTTCAAGTGATTTTTTAAATAGGTGTGGAACTTTATTAGTTTGTATTATATAGTAGGAGTTTGTATCATGATAAATAAAGATTTGATCTGAAGGGAAATAAATATTTCATCTCACGTGAAATGTACAGTGAGCTGCGAAATTGCATAGAGATATTATGAATAAATAAATAAATAAATACATTAATAAATTCACCATCCACTTTTACGGCTGGTGGTACCTCTGTTTTAAATTTTAATTACTTCCTTTTTTATTAATTCTGTCTGCTTTTGTTATACTGTTTATTTCTTAAAATGAGTTCCATTTTTCTTTAGCTATACGTAATTCTATCTTTTCTTGTAGTATAAGTTACAGCGACCACATATAATAAACTCTGTGATATAACGCAATTTACTATCTCTAAAATTGTATTTTCTTTTGAATTTATTTGCCTTGCCATCTTAAATTTCATTAGCCTTACTGTTTTACTTCTACTGTGGATCTATTACGAATTTACTTGAGGCCTCGATTGTGGCCTGATTTGCTTTTTGTGCGGCACTCTTTACGATGCCATTACTGGGACCTATTACTTCATTCTACAACTCCATTTGGTGCGGGGTGTAAGTATAATTAGTTTCTAGTAGGTATATCAAAATAACAAGGTCAGGTAAGGTAGGTAGAAAGGAGTGAGTGGTGAGGTGACGAAAGACAGAGGAGAATGGAAGAGAAAAACATGTTGTGCCGATTCCACATAATGTGGGAAAAGGGCAGGGAAAAGAAGAAAAGTAGGTATATCAAATTTGCTTGAATTAAAATTTATGGTTTTATTAAAGATCTCATTATACAGTCATTCGTATAATTGAGGTAACATTTTGACAGCAATAGGTACCATACCATTCTATGGTGACATATAATTTTTAAGTCCACAATTAATTCGGTTTAAAGAAAGTTTGACATCACGCCGGTTTATAATTTAATCAATTCGTGAATACTCATGTACCCTTTTAATGACATTTGATTTTATTTTCGATTGCGATTTTATCAATCCTATTGAGTCATTTGAGTCCGATAAAATTCTAAAATATTTTATTTTTATTTTAATATTAATTTTCTTATTACCTACATGAAATGAAGTACACACAAAAAGTACAACAGGCGGACTTAATACCGTTATAGGCATTCTCTACCAGTCAACCATAGGGCGAAACAGAAAAGCGTCCATGTGGGTGCAGTGAGAAATAAGGGGTCATCCATTAATTACGTCACACGAATTTCTAGGTTTTTTTGACCCCTCCCCCCCTCCTTGTCACACTTGGTCACATTTGGCAAACCTCTCCCCCCTGGTGTGACGTCACATTTCTTCAACGAAATCGGCAAATATTTATTTAATATTATATAAACATATTTTTGACAAAAGAAATATTAGTAATTTTATAATCCAAAACTGATTAAGAAATAAAATTGAACGAATAAAAACTATTATCTTGTTATTTAACTGTATAGCGAATAAAATAATTTAAATAAATTTTCGGTTACGGATGAAGTTAAAGTGACGTCACAAAATTTGTGAGTCCCCCCTCCCCCTTGTCACAACATGGCACATTTTCTTGACCCCCTCCCTCCCCCTAAACGTGTGATGTAATTAATGGATGACCCCTAAACAGAAAAAAAACGTAACTTTTGAGCGAAGTAAAATATCAACATTCTAAATAAATACCTACTATATATAATTATGAACCTTACATTCTAGTTGTAATAGTTTTCTTGATATGAAATTGACATTTTCAAACCCAATTATACATTCTTATACACTTAGAACTACTTAGCTTTAATAAACTTAGTTAAACAAATCTCGTACTAAATCCGACTTTGAAAACCTAAACTAACAAAATGAACGAAACTGAATGAAATACTTCTGCATAATTGATTTCCATTCATTCGCGAACGAAACGAAGCGGGTTCCTATTAGATATTCCGATGATCGAGTGAACGAGCAGGTCATTCGTTTATTCAACAGGAGGTCAATGAAACACAGTGATTTCCATAAAGTAGTAGGTGCAGAGACATTTTAGTCTCAAACATGAAAAAAAAGTGTAGTGTAGCTACACTATACCGTAAAATACGGTGGATAGGGACAAAACTGACATTCAAACCTCGATAAAACTTGATTGAAGTGAAAACTTCTTTAGCGGCGCTGAGCACTTTTTGAGGTGGGGAAAAAATGATAAACTCGAGACAGCGTAACGCGTAAGGCGTCTCTCCTCTCTTTCTACCGCACGGCGAAAATGTATGCCTGAGCCTGCTGTTTCATGTAGGCGGCGCAGGGCGCTTGCGTGACTTTATGTTATGTGTGACGGACAATGTTATTCACCAAAGAACTTTTAATGTAGTAAATAAAGGTAGTGGACCCCGCAGTAATTCCTCAGCCAGAAAAAACTTTACAGTATGATAAAGTATCAATAAATAAAAAGTATTGTATAAATTTCCAAAGAATAATAATAATAGAATTAAAGTAAATACCTAAAGTCGTAAATCGTTAATATCTTTTTACGGAAAAATGCTCCGTTCAAAATTTCTTCACCAGACATATTCATGTAACGTATTGCAACAATATATGAAATATCAAAAAAATATCCCAGCAGAAATACCAGTATTAATAAAATAAATTTTTTTGGCGTGTCTTGGACCGGAAAATTGCTCAGTCTAATTTTTTCACTGGAATGCCATTTTATTGCCGTTTTATACCTACAAAATGAAAATCTAAAAATTTTCCACTCTCAGTTTTTAATAGTTCTATAATGCATACATTTCGATACGCATTTTTTTTGGATTTTTTTACCCACTGCGCCAAATTATATTCTAAGATCATATAAGAAGAAAAAAATTACAGAGCAATTTTCCGATGAAAATGAGCGTCAAAAAAATGAAGTATCATAAAAAAATATTCTCATGTTTGACAAAACTTTTAGATTTTTTTCTAGTATCACATACTGATACAAATAACTTATTTTGTAAAATAATTTTGGACTGAGGAATTACTCGGTTCAATATATAATCAGATTTGTGTTTTTACCTAACTTAGGAGTGTTTTTTTTTGGATATTTATAATGTTAGTCTCGGCTCATACTATACAATAACCAAACTAAATTTCATCGACTGAGAAATTAATGCATGGGTCTCCATACAACAACTTGCTTCATTTACTACACTATTTAGTCATAACGTGTCAGAATCAGGTCAATTATTTAAAACTGGACTTTTATATTAAGCAATAAAGCTCAAATAGCTCAATGTTCTAATCTTGTACGGGCTGAAATACGAGGATCTCACAGTTACATTCTAACTTTATATCACTCCAATATAATTCAATAAAGCTACATCTTGACGAAATCGCTAATAAAAGTGAACTCTAGTACTGGTGAATAAAACCGATAATATCATGACCAAATATATTTAGATGCGAGGTCTGCAAGGTAACTTTACAATTTCTATTCGAATTTTAAACAATTAAAGCTACAAATTTGAATTTCGAATTTTAAACAAGTTCACTGACCAGCAATTTCGGAACTAAAGTTTTTCAATAGAAAGGAGGATGGGTCAATTATACATAGTGCTGCAGACATTTAGGACTAGTCATTGAGTTTTCACTTCTGTCGGCACTCCCGGAGTGCAACCCGTTGTTTTTTTTTACATGTGGCAAACTGATTTTTGTATATAATAAATGTTCCAGTCGTTTGAATTTTAGTTTTTTATGATTTTGTGTAGTTCCATTTCTTAATTTTAAAGATAAATACGAAATAGTAGGAAATCCCAGCTCACCCCGTAGTAGGGGTGAGGAGAGATTTCCTACTAAGGTGAATCTTGATAATTGTTGGATCGATACTTTGGGATTATGAACATTATAATAGCTTGATTTGTTTTTAGAATAGTTAATTTACGTAGCACTAGTCTGTAAAAACCAACTCACCCCTCTGTCATCCCTCCTCATCCCATTCATAACCCAACTGCCCTCGTAATCGCCACTCACCCCGTTTTACGGTAATGATTTTTAATGTTATTTTCAAAACTGTTAAAACAGTAACTAAATTGCATTCTGAAAAATAAATTTTCTATTTCAATTTAATTTTTCGTCATGCGCCAAGAATTTAATTTTACAACTAGATCGTCCACCTATATTAATTCAACTTTTATAGCCTTTATCATTTTATAAACATTTAATTAAAAGTCTTTCCACTTTTTCATTTGAACACCGGATCCCTTTGAAATTGTTTTCGATCAGGAGCCAGTCGTGTTATCGCGTTACAGTAATATCTCCTAACAGGCGAGCGTGTATTACATCTCCATTTCATCTGATACCTAGCTCATTTATATAGAGCACAGCGTAGCCACTTGTGTATAAAAACGCTGTTCTTGATATGACTAGCATAAGTACGTCATTTGAGATGTTTATTGCTTATTGGTATAAATGACAGCTGATGTTTCTATAAACACCTAGGTAATACATATTATTATGCTAAGGTTGACGAAATATAAAGTGAGCCGATCTCTCGAAGAAGGTTGAACAAGATCGGCTCACTTTATATTTCGTCAATTTTAACTGTAGGTATTTGCATTTATTGTTTGGCAAAGGTGGGTAGCATCATATTTCTGTTCAATAAGTTAGTCGGTTCGGCAGCACGGTGCTAACTAGGTAACATAGTTTGATAAGTCTTGTAAATATGTAATCACTAAAAATTGTATGGATATGTATGTCTGAATTAAATAAATTGAATTGAATTGAATTATAACTTAACATGGCGCAGTCGGTAGGATACATTATGATGAAATTAAATATTTTTTATTAAGAAACAAACAAATATAAAATATATTGTATGGAAATTTAAAAACTAAACTAAAGTAAAATTATATCCTAAATTATAAAATGAAAATTCACCCCAATTTCATAGGCAAGGTGCCGTAGATGCTGGCAGCATTACTCCGCTGAATTGCAATACTGATGCGCTGGGCGAGGAAGCTGCCAGCCCTACGGTCCCCAGTACTTCGCATCCACCAGCAGCCTCTAAATATCGTTTTGTCGGTTATTTGTGTTAGAAAACTAAAACTACTCAGGATTTTTACAAGAGGTATACGAGTAAAAAACTGAAATTCTTAGAATGATTGCGAATCTATCATACAAATTTAAAGGAGAGAAACCTGAAACACATGGACACCCCAAACCAGCAAATTTTACAAAAATTTACTGTACCATCACGCTCCGCGTTTGTTATGCCATTTAGGGTCCTGGCTAGCCTAGCCTGCGCTATGGAATGTCCAATTTAACTAGGACCCTAAATGGCTTAACATTTCCGTGTGGTATAAGGACTTTATCCGCTTAGATGCCCTTTAAAACTTACATCCTCATTTTTACCCCCTCATGGGTTTTATTCAAAAAATCCTTTCGTAGTAGAGCTCTTTAATCTACATCATCAGGTACAGGTCATCGGAAATGTTATGAATTATGTAGTTGTAAAACTAAAAAAAGCGTTTTATCAATAAATACCTCTATCTGTTCTACGCTGTGCCTGTCTCCCTTGACATACCTGTACTCGCATTATTAAGTGTTCACATTCACACGTGAAACACCTGTTTTTGTCCACGAATATAATGTCTCTTTTAACAGATTTCGTCGCTTTAGTTGAGTGTTTATTTCAATTGTGAGTTTCGCGACGTATTACCTACGTAACTTAGAGCATTTAATAACTGGAGTCGCCTTTAAGAGCTTACCCCTCTGCCGAAAACCTTGCATAGTTGTGCAAACTTTTGTGTGGACTGACATGGTTATTTGTACGTTACGTAGAAATCATGTAGGAATAGCAATACATTTGACGTCCCCTCCCCCGCAAAAATTGCCAGACGGTTTTGTACAGAAAATGACAGCCATGACATCCCCAGTTACTAAATGCTCTAAGCTAGCTAGATTTTACTATCTTCAAACAGTCTTTTTTTTAGCTAGTCTGGCCGGACAAGTTAGGCTTAAAGTGAATAAAATTAGATTAAAATAGTAAAAATACAAAAAACAAATGAGTAAGTAAACATGTCTAAAAACCACTGACAAAATTGTGTTTAAAAAACCCTTCCGGTTCATCCGTGTAATAACTACGGTGCCACAGACAGACACACACTCATACACACACGATGAAAATATCACATTCAAATTTAAATCAAAATTATCTTCATGCTAACTACAAAATACAAGAACAACCTAGAAATTAAAATAAGTTGATACGACGAATCAAAAGTTTCTCTCCCATCTACAACGAAACTAAAAAAATTGGCTAAAATAGGTCTCTGTTCTGAAGTGCACCCATATGTCATAAAGTTTCAGATCTGTATCTACTAAGAGACCTACGGCTACGCCTACATCGTGCTCTCGAGTGCAGACTGAAGGGTCTATAACTCGCAGCGAGCGACGAATTATTCTAAGCGAGAGGTTGAGTGGATCTGACTCGCTATCACACCGTCAAGTGCCACTTTTACAATAGATTCTGGCACTTCTTTTTAGGGTTTCGTAACCAAAGGGTTAAAACGGGACCCTATTACTAAGACTCCACTGACCGTCTGTCTGTCTGTCTGTCTGTCTGTCTGTCTGTCCGTCTGTCTGTCACAAGGCTGTATCTCATGAACCGTGATAGGCAGTTGAAATTTTCACAGATGCTGTATTTTAGTTGCCCCTATAACAAGAAATACTAAAAACAGAATAAAATAAATATTTCAGTGGGGCTCCCATAACACAAACGTGATTTTTTTGCCGTTTTTTGCGTGATAGTACGGAACCCTTCGTGCGCGAGTCTGACTCGCACTTGGCCAGTTTTTTACATTATACACTTTTATCACCTAACTGGAACATTTGAGGAGTTTTCCAACGGTTTTGCGAGGTGCCTTATTTCATTCATACATCAACCCATGGGATCAACCGTAGTAGTATTAGGCATGCTTACTGAATGGAGAAAATCGCGTATTAATAAACTAGGAGAAAATTCAACTTGCAGCGAGCGAGGAACAATTAAGAACCCCTAGTGTAAATCTCATTCGATAGCGTGACGTGACGTTCGATAGCGTGACGTGACATTCGATAGCGTGACGTGACGTTCGATAGCGTGACGTGACGTTCGATAGCGTGACGTGACGTTCGATAGCGAGACGTGACGTTCGATAGCGTGACGTGACGTTCGATAGCGTGACGTGACGTTCGATAGCGTGACGTGACACCGATAGCGTGACGTGACGTAGGTACACGTTTGCGTTAAGTCTCATTTTGTATGGGATTTGGCACAGCGCGCCAAGCGGGACGTTATGGAAACTCAACAAGAAGATTACTACATGTCATCATCATCATCATCAGGCTATATTAGTCCACTGCTGGACATAGCCCTCCCCTAAAGAGTGCCAAAGCGCCCTGTCTTCAGCTTGCCGCATCCAGCATCTGCCTGCAGTCTTTCGCAGATCGTCATCCCACCTGGTCGGAGGGCCATGTTTTACTACATGTAATGTTATTTAAATAGATAATGTCAAAAATCTACCTTGGTTACATACGTGGTAAAATGGTTAACCATTTTAAAGTTACGTCGATAAAAGCTTAAGTATAGAAGATGTATAAAAGTAACCGCAAGAACGTGTAATGTTACGCGCCGATGTGACACACACCCTAACACGTATTCAACCGATTTCCCTTAGAAAGAAATACAAAAACGCGTACAATTGCGCCCGAGAGCGGAAAATGTCGCATTACTGTCGAGGATGTGCTTAAAATAATGTGCCCCTGTAAATTATTGCCGTAATGTAAATTTTAATACAAGCACTCTACTTGACATGCACGGAAGGTGTATGTGGCGCTTTTGTTCTTTGGTTCATAATTTTGTCTTTAGTTCATGTTTGACAATTTGTTATGGGTTTGATATAAATACATTAAGAACGGGTCACTCACGTATTTTAAGTCGAAAAACGCTCACCACCAACCTCGTCACCGTAAACGCAAGCTCCTGATGACACTCCTCGGTACGGAGTGAAACATGTCGAGCGTTTTTCGACTTAAAATACGTGAGTGACCCGTTCTTAATATTTAATATGTCTGGGTTTGATATGGTTTTGATACGTCCTTGGTGATTGTCTTGGTGATTTGCGTGCATCTTACACACGACTTGCTATTTATTTCGCGTGCACCAAACAGCGTGAGCGATCTTCAAGGTCGCAACTTACAAATAATATACAACATATAGTTACATCTTATACATTTAAACGAGCAATTCTTGTATATTTATTTATTTATATATTTCAGGGATCTCGGAAACGGCTCTAACGATTTCTATGAAATTTGCTATATGAAGGTTTCTGGGGGCGAAAAATTAATCTAGCTAGGTCTTATCTCTGGGAAAACGCGTATTTTTGAGTTTTTATATATATGTTTCCCGAGCAAAACTCAGCAAAGCTCGGTCTCCCAGATATTAATAATATATAGTTCGAAGCTGGGGCGATCACTAACATCAGGGAAAAGTATCGATAATTTAATTTATCGATAGGTTTTTGTCTCCTAGAATCCGATGTCTGCTAATTAGAGTCGTGTTCAGATATTATTATGTACCGTAAAATGGGGTGAGTAGGGATTGCGAGGAAAGTCGGGTTATGAATGGAGAGAGAAGGTATGACAGGGGGGTGAGATGGTCTTTAAAGGCTACTGCTACCTAAATAATGTATTCCTATTACAAATGGAGCTATAGTAATATTCATAATAAAAAAATCGATTCAACAACGTTTCAAAATCACCTTTTGTATGAAATCTCACCTCACCCCAACTACGAGGGACTACGGGGTGAGGAGGGATTTTGTGTTTATTGTTAAAGTTATGAAATGGAACTACCTAAAATCATACAAAAAAACTAAAATACAAACGGCCGGAACATGTATTAATAAAATTAAGTTTGCATAAAATGTAAAAATAAAATGTTATCTAGGTTTAAATGTCAGTTTTGTCCCTACTCACCCCATTTTACGGTATGTGTAATCTGCAACGTTCATTAAAATCTCTTGGCAATTCTTCAAAGCTTGCATGTTCTTAAACAATCGAAACTTCCAAACATTTCCGGATTACCGGCAAAAGTCAAAAGTCAAAGTAGCTAATTAAAAACACCCCTCTTCAAACTCGGTTAAAGTCAAAAACACGAGAACAAACTTCCTTAAGCAAAAAAAACGAAAGTATTTCAATATTTCCTTCTAATTGCCTTCGGAAGAACAATTTGCAGCTCTTTAACTAAAATACGTTCAAAACTCGTTCTTATTCTTTTGCGTTTAAATGCTATTTAGATTTAAAGAGCCACGATTTTAACCGCCATTGATTGCCAACAATTTCTTTTTCGTTTTTTTTTCTTACAAACTTTTAACTGCCTCTAACTCACCCTAAATACATTACGTTTAAGGTTCGTTTTTGTTTGAGTTTTAACTTTGAAAGCTTTGTATAAGTTCTTTTAGGTAATTTTCTACTAACTGGGTTTAAAGTAATTAATTACATAGTCAATGTTACGGAACATATTAGGGTGCTTTTCCTTTAAAGTGAGGTAATTAAGTTTTGTAAACGTTTGCCTGTATATGGGACTGTCATCAATCATGATAATTAAATTTATTATGAGGCACTTTAGATTTGGGATGTATTTTCTATGTATATTACTAAACTGTAAAACTTAAAAGCAATCTTAAAACTTTACTAAAAATTATCCCCATGAAGCATGGTGCTGTAGATGCTGGCAGCATTTCCTTGCTGTATCGTAAGACTAATTCTTTGAACGAGGAAGCTGCCAGCTCTGTGATCGTCAGCGACGTCTGCTATCCTTTTGGTTAGTACCTTAATAATGAATATAGTTCCTAAGTTCCTTATGAATACATTAAGTAAATACTAACTTTACTAAGCTTATGCTTAGTTTTTCTATATTATCTAATTATTCTTAAAATCATATATTGGCTTTTTTCAACTTTTACTAAAATTTATTTCCATTTCATCCAGCAACATCGAATTTGAGATTTGCGGCAGTAGTGTTGTTAGCAGTAATGTCGTACTGCAATGCAACTGCCTGCATTACTGCAAGAAAATGTCAAATTTTACATTAATTTTTCGATATAATGACTTTTTTACTTTTCCTGCAGCAAAGTAGTAGTACTAGTAGCAGTAATGTTGCGCTGCAATAATGCCGGTGTATAGGGTTTGCAATCCGGATCCGAAATGTATGAAATTATCCGGATCTGGATCCGGATCCGCGGATATTCCCATACATTTCGGATCCGTCGTGCAAACCCTACCGGTGTATCTAGAACCCAAACGGTATCCTTAATAAATGCATACGTAAGAAACTTTTTAGCCAGAAAACAAAAATCAGCCTATTTCCAAAGAAGGTCAACTACTTAAACTTACTTCCCAGACATTTTTATTGACATCCACGTGGCAATATTTTCTTCAACAAAAACCGCAAAAATAAATCAGCCCTCGTCCATCGAATATTTTTCCAGAATGATTAACGACATGTTGGACTTTGCTAATTTTCCGAAAGCTTTCTAATGAATCCCAAAAGTGTTTACAAGTTCTTTCTTTAAGATGGCGGTTTTTCCTTATAATCTTACTAATTTAACGCTTGCCAAATAATCTTATCTAAAAGACTGAGAAGATGGATTCATGGGTGTTTTATACTCATTCATTCGAAGACAATTTTTACACGACTGCCCAAAAAAAGGAGTGTATTGTTTTCAGGGTTCATGTTTGTATGTGATTTTTTTATGATAGGTATAGGAGGCGCACGAGCAGACAAGTCGCATGATGGTAAGCAATTACTGTCGTCTATGGACACCTGTAATGTAAGTACCTACCTACTTAAATCACGATGATGAAGTCCGCCTGCCTTACAACCGATGCCATCCGAAGGTGATAGGGGTTTTATGGGGAAAAGACCGGTTTCCTCATCAAAAAGCTAATGAAAAATTACCGAATGCCATAAGATACGAGATATTTACTGATACGAGTCAGTACACGAAGCCTTTAGTTTTAATCCGCACGATTAAACTATCCGTAAAATCAAACAGCTAAAAATAATAAAATGCCAGTTAATTCCAACATTGACACAAACATAACCAATTTAAAAGAACACCCATAGCCCGGTTAAGGCGATTTCCACAATGCCTAACAAACGAGCTACAAGCAGGGGTACCAAATGGCACATTTTCAAAGAAATATAACAGCAATAACAACATAAAGCCGAAATCTTTTGTAAAATTATGCCTGAGGTTTGCGACCGCTTTTAAACTTGCCCAGTTTAAGAAGGAACTTGAATACATTTGGATAAGACATTTAAATAGCTCAGCTTATGCTGGTCATTTTGAAGGTAACTATTATAAAAGTGAGCTCCACAATAGGTCAGTCTTCCCCTATTTTCGCCTACATTTTGTGTTTTCTAGCAAGGAGAGAGGGGTCTCCCTAAATTGGGCAGAGCCCATACATTGAGTTAGAGGAATGAAATTGTTCCCTTTGGACTGTGAGGAAAATGCATTTTTATTTCGTTTGGATTTTTGATGCCTGTTTTATCTTGGTCTTCTGGGATTGCAGGGGCAAGATTTGTGTGGCGATATGAACAACTTGCTGCGGAAAAGTTTACATTTTTGAATTTGTCTTCTATTTTCTTTTGCTGCTGTGACGGATTTTTCTATTTGGTAGCCAACACCTAGACTTATATAAGCAAAATGTAGGTACAAATATTAGTTTAATTTGGTCTTACTGGTAACAAGTTATAATGTTAAGAATTAACTTAATAATATATAATATTCCACCTTTCTAGACATAAACATATCACAACAAGTAGGTTAACTACATCTGTTAGTTTGTCCTGAATGATGTACAAAAGACGAGCTTAACTGTAACGTTCGCAAACTGCGATATATTTTAGTGCTCGTAATATTATTTAGGTGGCCACAGAAATTGTGAAGCAGAAATATAACTTTCATGTTTATATTGGTTATTTCGAAAGGTCGTTTACTGTTAGGACTAAAAATATTGTCAACAGTGTTTTAGTATATTGTGTGAAAAATTTACTACTGCGCTGTTATCTACGACAAAAGAAGGGCAGAATCTTCCTTTTTTTATATGTATTTTTATTTGTTATAACTAGTTATCCCGGCGAATTTTATACCGCCAGTCTTGTTTATTTAAATTCTCTTAAACGATACGCATTCCCACTCAAAAAAGTACATGTCCGCCATCTTTGATTCTAAAATGGCAGTAATTTCCAAAATCATCACCCCTGAGAACCTCGAAAACTATAATAACTTTAATGAAATACTTTCACGGAAAAGTACCTACTTATACGTGTCAGCCAAAATTTTTTTGGGATTTTTCCTAGATATTTTATGTAAGTATTCTGCTAATCGGGGCATTTTAAACTCTAAGTCCTACTACTGAATTGTTAATATTTGTGCCTGCTTTATCGCTGGACCAGCCATAAAGTAAATACGACAGATTTCCCCCCGGCATGGAAACTGCAACATTTCCCAATGAAAACTACATTAAACTCGAAGTACATTTTGCTATCAGACGAATGAACCTCACAAACCAAGGAAGGGTAGGTACAATAAAATACAATATTGTTTATTGCTAATAAAGGAAAAGTGAAAAAGGGTGGAAGTTTCTAAAGAAATTCTTATTCTACACAGACAAGTCGTGGTCAGAAGCTTGTCATAATATAAAAACTTACACTACACGATATATGTAGAATTTTAACACTTAATTCGACTCACAACATGGAAGGTGGTGAGTTCCTCGTTGGCGCTTAATAGTTAGTAATGCAAATGGAAGGTCAAATAAGTCCGGTATTTTTAACATTATCAAATTAAGGTTTAAGGACGGAGGCCGATCGGATGTCCCAGGTATCGCTGGGGCGATGCGGTTGAAGCGGGCTTGCCTGATCTACATGCCGATAACTGGCGGCGGGAGATGGCGAGACAACTGGCGTGTACTCGTGTCGGAAGCCAAGACTCATTTTGGGTCGCTGCGCCATTAAGTAAGTAAGTAAGTTTATAAAGTTCAGGGAAAGGACCCCAGATATTTAACTATTAATTATTTCAGCCTTACTTCTTCAGAGGTATAAGGCAGCTGGCAGCTTACCAACTTTTGATTATTTTACTGCGATTTCGTTATTAAGGCCTTAACTTTATATCCGCGTAGTAAAGGTACCAATTACAATGGTCAACTTACGACCAGACAAATGACTCAAAAGGGCCAATTCGACTTGTTTTCAAGACGAGCTTACATCATTAGTTATAGCAACTTATTCTAAGTTGTCATAAACAACAATGATTTATCTAAAATCAATTCTGAGTTTCTACAGATAATTATATATATTGTAATTCAATAATTATTTTGTAAGACATCCAAATAAATTGGTTTTTCACAAAAAAAATGTACCTATCTATAAACATCGAAACTGCTCACAAAATGAGAACCTGATTCAGAGTTTACTATTTGTTTCGAGTTGGATCCATGATATCACTTTGAAGATCTCTCACGCGAATTGGCGCATGCAAGATGAATGTGCGCCGATTACCAAAATGATCGTCAAGTATCAAAATCAAGTCAAAACCATAACGAATCGTTACATTACAATCGATCTCCTGTAGAGGTGAACAGCCGGACAAACATGCCTATGAAGCCGATGGTGCCGGGTTCGAATCCCGGTAAGGGCATTTATTTGTGTGATGACACACATATTTGTTCCTGAGTCATGGTTATTTTCTATGTATATAAGTATTTATATATTATATATATATCGTTGTCTAAGTACCCACAACACAAGCCTTCATGAGCTTACCGTGGGGCTTAGTCAATTCGTGTAAATATGTGTCCTATAATATTTATTTATCTATTTAAATAAATAAATAAAATAAATAAATATTGGGGACATCTTACACAGATCAACCTAGCCCCAAACTAAGCAAAGCTTGTACTATGGGTGCTAGGCGACGATAGGGATTTATTTAAACATATGAAAGAATGTTTGCCTAAGCTGACACGAAGACCTTATTTTCACTCATCAATAATTGTGTCGCTTAACTTCAAACTCGGGTAAATCCATTCAACCCTCTCAGTAAATATTACCTTTATTTAATACCAAACCGCATACCTAATTTGATAGATGGATACCCGAGTTTGAAGTTAAGTGACTCAATTGGATTCGCAATGTCACGAGCAGCGGAACAACAATGTAGAGTTGTACCCTTGACCAAATGACTCATACTCGTAGATTATTTTGTTTGACTCAATGTCGTGGGACTATTCCACTATTGTCTCCAAAAATAAGACTTTCACACGAATGTTTCTGTTATTCTTTAAAAAGTTTAGGTATTCTTTATTTTAGGATTGCAGATTTAAGGTCATTGCAAGTTCTTATATTTGTGTAGGATTTTAATACTAAGCCAAGTGGTATGCAGAATCATACAGAGGGCCAGCGGCAGATACCAGGTTTCAAAATTTGATTAAAAAAACTGAAACAGATAAAATAAAACTATTTATTTTTAATAAAAGAAGATGAAAGCTGAAAGTACGCTTATAGGATGGAATTTTATTTTTGCTCAATGCTTAAGAATATTAATTTTGATCGGATTACGATTAGAGTTAGACCAAGAAAAGTCTGCAGAAATTTTGATAGCCCACGCAGTGCAAGTGTTATTTTAAACCTCAAACTTCTACGAAATTATAACGTATATAAATAACACTTGCACTGCGTGGGCTATCAAAATCGTTGCAGAATTTTCTTGGTCTAACTCTAACCCCTACGGGGTAAACAAGAAACAACTATTAATTTATTCATAGGCATTCTTTTATAGATCTATAATATGTGTGTGTGTGTATGTGTGTGTGTCACGAGGCAAAATATGAGACGGCAAGCTGTCACGCCAGCCTAAGGGTAACATTCCATTTCTGACCGCAGCTGCACCACTAGTACGAAACACGTCGGTGTTATTTGTCAATTTCCATAGTAAAATGAATGGTAGTGCTGCTGTCTTTGGAAATGGACTGTCACCTTAAATGTCACGTTTTCATTGTTTATGACTGTAGTTTCTCAAGTGCCTAACTCGAGCTATTAGCTACCTTCGTAAACAAGAGCCATAAACAAGTTTATAATGCGATGCATAGTTACGGTAAATGAGGGTAGTTTTTCACGTTTTCATCCGACGAGAGATCTGACTCATAAATTCCGGGTTTAAGCTGGCAGGTGGGTAAATGGGTGAATAAATGGGTAGGGTTCCGTAAGATTTAGATAAAGCTTCGTCAACAATTTTTAAATTATTCACTACTCTCAATTCTCTTTCTTCGAAGAAGGCGAGGAGGTTCTCAATACACTATTTAACTCCACCTGTAAGCTATATATTATAATGATTTATTAAATATGTAATATATTCTTGAAAGTAATTTTTAGGCTACAAGACACGACACATCAACTTTTTGCTCGTTTCATAAACCGACACTCGTACTATAATGTCATTCATTATGTTAGTAGGCGTCACATACACTACTATTATTTGCTTACCTAAACGACACTATATATTGCTGACATATCAACCTTTATACTGCGGAACCCTAACCATAAAAATACGAGAAGGGTACGAACATAAATGTCACCCGAGTTAATATGTTACGTGGTGACGAGTGTGAAAGAGAAACACAAAATATATTTAATCTGGTTTTAGAATAATCTGGCAATTTATTATAAAACCAGTAAAATCTGGCGTGATATTAAATACAGCGTAGGAGTTAGGTGACTAAATGTTACTATAATATAATATGTTTCTAAATTTTGATTTTAAAACTAAATATTGAAGACTACGACTACCTAATTGAACGTTTAAATAATGATAGAGTTTAAATTATGTTTAAATTTAAATAGCTTGTTCATATTGCCACGCTTCTTGATGAAAATACAAAATTCCATTGAAAGTTTTGTTGACATTATTTATGTCAAAATGTCGAATAAGATTAATTGTTTTTTTATGCAGAGGCGGTGTCAAGTATGAGAGTTGTGGGAGACCACCTACGGTTTTGGTAACTTAAGTCTCATTACTTGAAGACTTATTTACAAGGTGTTAGCTTGTATTATACAAGCACTGTAATTATAGGTACAAAGTCTAATGTATACACAAAAAGTAAAGGCAATGTACTTAATCTAGTAGTGGTGTAAAGGTAATGTAATGTAAAGTGTAAGGTGACGTATTAAAATAAAACGGGCTTGGCCGCTGACTCTACTGTTAGGCCCTGTTTACACACTGATTAGTGTAAACACTAACAGTTAGTGCATGTTCATACATTTTCCATAAAACGCAAGTAGCAAATCTCGCATTTATAAATACATCAACATTTTCAAACCAACTGTACTGCACCGAGTTTTGTTTTAAAAATAAAAACAGAAACAACAACAAATCAAACATATTATTATTCAATCTCCCCAAAAAATTGTTGATTAAATTTTAATTGGGAAATACGGCGTGACTGTTGACAGTTACAGCTTTTTTGCCTGATTTATTTGATTTGTGGTGTTTGTTCAAATGACTGGAATATTTTCTATGTTTGGAGACTAAGGATAATACAATTCTAAAATAATGTGTAATGGTGCTGTTTTAGCTGAAATAATTTTATAAACTTTATATTTGTTATCTTTATGGAATTGAAAGATTCACGCTTAAACCCTGGTGGGTTTGTCATGTATTGCACTAAGGGACTGTTTACACACATTGATTAGTATTAAGTGCAAGTTTATACATTTACTACAAAAGGCAAGCAGCAAGTGCAATACTGGCTGGCTGGGTTTCAGCAAGTTTCAGCATGAATCTTTTAATACTATTCCAACCTTTAAAGAAAAAAACTATTTTTTTTTTAATTCATTAGCCAAAGACGATTTCTTCATACCAAGACTTACTGCCGTATTCGAACTTCAAGATATTCACAAGAGACGACACGTACAGTCACCTGCAATAATATGTTACACAGGGAAGGCCGTAAAAATATCTGACACGATCTTATTTGTAGAGCCATAAGAGCGTGTCACATATTTTTGCGGCCCTCGAAGAGTAACATATTATTGCAGGTGACTGTACTAGATCCATTCTAGATACGTTATAGTTTAGATATCAACTAGTTCTCTTTTGCAGCGCAATTCGGGCAATCAATGTCACTTTTACGTTAGATAGAGTAATATATCTATTAGATGTGAATTGGATCTCTAAGTCATATCCTGTGGAAATCGTTCAACAGTATCTCCAGAATCGCGCAAAATCAAATTTGACAGGTTAGATCTTAAACATATCGTTATCGTATCTTGGTGATGTCTAAAAGATGTCTAATTAGATGTCTATTTCAAAATCCGAATCGGGCCCTTAAGCTGCTGTTACTACTCAAATAAGAAGGTTAACTGAAAATGAAAAACATGGTCTCATAAATAATGTTGGTATAAAAATACCTTTCCTGTAAAAACACCATCATTATCAATATTTAAGAGCTATGCTCTTGTCGGTGGAGTAACCGCCACCACCAAATAAAAACACCAAATGATTTTATATGATATCTTCCTAACTACTTTGTTAACATCGATATATTGGCAGCTGTCATTTCCGGAAATCAGAACTCGAATATTTTTCTACTAAACGTCCATGGTCCGATGCCCAAAAGGTCTATTATTCAAGGTCATTTCTTCCACGTTTTCGCACGTGTGACTTTCTCGGCCGTATGATAATGTTTCCACTTAACTTTTTGTTCCCTATTTCCTTGTTTTCATGAAATTTTAACAGATGAATACACCCAAACAGACCCTCTTGTTGGTAAGGTTAATACGGATAAATCTGGCTGCGGGATAAGTTAGTCTTCATTGGGCCTTGTTTACACATTGAATAAAACCAAAATATTACTTTGCTAACCCGTTCCACTGCACCCCGCCGCACCGCTGCACCGCTGTGCCGTGGGGTTAGCACTGATTGACTAGCACGTTATCTTTTGTGCCTTTGCTCTTTAGGTCAAGTACTAGCAAGGCGTTGATGGAATCAGCCCAGTGGCAAAGTTTTTCACCATTGTCATGGGATGTCCTGTAACCCCAGGAAGTGTGGTGGCTGTTGTAGTCGCCTGTGTAGAGTGCCGGGTGGCCAAGGTTTGGGAGGGCCGGGTCTGGCCAGGGGCTATTCGGAGGTTTGTACACGTTGCACACTTTCGTTTCGCCAAGTTGTATGATTGTGATCTCTATGTTGTCGGGGTTGCTATAAGAGCTTATCAATTCAGATGTTGGCAATAGCGGTGTTCTGACATAAGTGGCAGTTCCATATTTTCCGTGGTAAGTAGCTCCAATTAATTGATATCCCGGGATAGCCCCCCGTCGTGAGAGCTGTGTGGGGTCCGCGGCGTGGGTCTCTTGCAAAAGGATTATATCTACTTTGTTGTCGTTAACTATTCTGCTTAAGCATTCGGATTTTGCTTGGCTTATACCTTCTATATTAAATGAACAGACACGGACAGAAGGTCCGATGTCTTTAGTCTGAGGGCGCTGGGGAGCGCCTATTTGAGATTGTTTTCTGAGCATTTTATTCGCAGTGACGATCAGCTGTGAGATTCAGAGAGAACAGTACAGCTGCCAAGTTTATTGCACTTTTAGCACCACCCAGGGGTCACGTGTAGGGTAGCGGTGGGTAACTTCCTACGGACGTGGTGCAATATCGGCCCCCATTTGGTTATAATTAATATGGATTTCCGCAAGTAACGCATGATTCTATTCATTACACATTGATTAGTGTTTATTGCGAGATCATCCATTTGCTACGTGTGTTTAGTGATAAATTTATGAACTCGCACTACACATTAATTAATTAAATTAAAGTAAACAGGCCCCGGTATTAAGGCAAGTTACACTTATCCCGCAGCCACACTTAGCCGTATTGAATTGACCATTATTATAAAAAGGCACGTATTTAACCAGTCAACTAATTAATCGAATTTGGGTAGTTTAAAATAATAGAAATGGCTACTAAAATTAATAGTTTGGCAACTAAAACGGAGCCTTAAAATATATCAATATGAGTTGTATTTTAATGCTGTTACAGCTTTTGTTTATTTTTAGACAGGTACCACATATTTATTTGGCAACTGAATTATTATATTGGAGACTATTTATGAAGCTCATTTTAAAAAGAAAACGGCTATCTATTAATTTAAAAATGAAGTTCTTTTAAAATATTTTGTTTTGTCACTACACGGTCAACCTAACACGCTCCTCCTCGCTTCGCTCGTCGTCGCACCGATCTTTTGGCTCTGGCAGAACGTGGTAACTATTGAAATTAGTAATTAAAAATTTAAAGACCTAATGGTATAATGGTCATTAGGTATTTCATGATTAGGAATTTCAACTATAAGTATAGTAGGGTATATTATACGTAAATAAATTTGTGGTGTTTTGTGGATTAGGAAATTTGTCAATTTAAAGTTTGTCAAATGAAATGTTTAAAAAATTATTAAAAATGGAGTATTTAAAGCTTGTGTATATAGGTATCTTAGATATTCTGTTTATGTACAAAATATATAAACAACCAAATTTTATGATCGCTTTACAATATTAGTTGCCAACTTATTATTTTAGGCGCCAGCCTATCAATTCAAGTTCCCTATATTTTTTTGGGTGGCTTGATTTTCCTGCTAGTTTTTTAATAATATGATGCTTCAATTTGAGGCTAATATAAATTTATTGGTGCTAAAATATTAATGCACAGCCAAATTATATTATTATATGCCCAGTGAAAGTTCCTGTTTCATATTTTAGTTGCCCGGTTAATAATAAGCCTTATAAAAATAGATACGATACCTAAGTAATTAAAAACGGTTCCATTTCCTCTTTGTCTAAAAACGGAACAAAGTAAAATTAAATCCAATCAAAAATTTACGCAATTAAATTAAATTGTACGGCAATCAACTCGAATCGATATTAACGTTATTTCCTAAGAGCCCTTTTGGGAAATCAATCAAAATCGTTTCAATTTAAACATCCTATTACGTACACTCGATAAAACAACTGCAGGCCTATTATGGATGGGTTTACCCACGTGACAAAATATCCGTCAATATCCGTCCGTTTTTAACAGAGCGCGATGGAAAGTGACGGATACCGTTTTATCACGCTGTCACGTAGACAAGAACGACCATCATATCCGTACAGCAGCGGTATCATGGTCGCATTTTTATCACCCGTCATGCCATGCGTCACCTTCGCACTTATGTATTGTTACAACGTGACAGGCATGGTGATAAATGATAAAGAGCCGACTATCTTAGCCCTACAGGAGTGGTATTGTGATTTTTAAATCTGCGTTTTTTCTTCTCTCTTCCTCCTTTCGTCACGGCTTTGTGCATGCTCCCGCCAGACCCCGCAAAATGAGTCCAATTCATCTCGCCATCTCCTTTGGCTGGAAAATCTGTCAAGGTTTTGATATTGTTTTAACACCTATAGGTACATGTTGCGATTGCTCGAGGATGATGCGAGCAAAATGTACTTACAGTCGTGTACATGTCTTAACAATAATTTCAAAACTTTAACAAAATGTCCAATCAGAATAGTTAACTTACTTACTTTTCTACATTTACTTCTCGTACACTCGTACAGTCTCCTTCTAAGTAGGTAATTACCTGTAAACAAATTATATAAGTTAGCACAGAATATTAAACATAGCGTTATCGAGTGTTCATTACAACAATTTTATTTTGCTAAATTAAAAAAAAATTGCCGAGACTCGAAAAAGTTATACAACTTTTTTTTCTGCTTGAAACATTGGAGGCGACAGAGCGTACAAAGTTTCTTATGTTATAACAAAACTATATACTTAGAACATTATCTTCAAACGAGTTTTGTTATTTATTTAGTTTATTATTGAAAAGACTAAAGTGGAATCCAGTTTGTAAAGTGCAGATCAATCTTGTCTAGAAACTTTTTATTTATTTTTTTGCATTTGGACACAAAATTGTAAAAAATACGATTACCTATTCGTGTTAAATAAGTATTTTGGTATTTTATAAGGATGAAACTGACTAAACTAACACTGAGTTAATACACAGGAGAGCAATAAAACAGGTCTTTTATACGGAGGCAAACGAGCAAACGAATCTCCTAATGGCAAGGCAAGCGATTACCGTCGCCTATGGACACCAGACCTGCAATACCAGAGGCGTTGTAACTGCGTTACCGGCCTTGCTTTCCTATGTAGCTTTCGCTATGTGTCTTCTTATGGTGTTACTTTTTTTATTGGAAAAAGGTAAGCATTTGACCACAATCTTATCAGATGATAAGGGTAACATTCCATTTCTGACCGCAGCTGCACTACTAGTACGAACGCGTCGGTGTTATTGTCAATTTCCATAGTAAAATGAATGCTGCTGTCGTTGGAAATGGACTGTCACCTTAAGTGTTAATGCAGTCTAAGGGTAACATTCCATTTCTGACCGCAGCTGCACTTCTGGTACTGAACGCGTCGCTGTTACTGTCAATTTCTATAGTAAAATTGACAGTAGTGCAGCTGCGGTTGGAAATGGACTGTCACCTTAAGATGGCGTTTACCTAAAGATGTATTTTATGGAAAGTTCCATATTTGTCACCATGCCTGTCACGCTCTAACAAGAAAAGTATGTAAGTGTAAGTGCGAAAGTGACGGGCACAGTGACAGGCGATAAAAATGGAACCATACTGCCACCGCAGTGTCAGAGAGATACGAAGTTTCCCGAAGTTCTCTAACCACATTACTTGGATATTCTTGAAACTAGTATATGTACGTGAGTAATTACATTATTGGAACTAAGATATAGTGCTTTTTAAACTTAGTTTGAGTTTTATGTAAGCCTAAAGTTAGGCTTTCTGTGAAATTTGCTCAATGATCTAAAGATCTCTAACATTATCTACCATACACACCTCTAACATATTCTACCTGTAGAAACTTGTAATTGGCTTACTGTTTCTATGTTATTACCTAACTTGTTACTCAAGCTCTAAGTTTTGCTAATAAATAAAATAAAATAAATTATTCCGAACTTCTAAGAGATAGATCAATTTAGAATAGAATAGAATAGAAATACATTTATTTATAACAAACAAACACAGATGACAAAAATATGTTGTCACATATACAAAATTTACTCTACCATAATAATATACTAAAAATTATTACTAAAAATAATTTATTTATTTTTAGTATATTATTATTTATTTATTTATTAATCTTTATTGAATAAAAAAAACTTATCGTACAAAAGGCGGAAAGCCAAAAGCATTTCCTACCAGTCAACCTTAAGGCATCATCATTATCACTATTATCACTCAATTGTCATCATTTTCATTTATAGTTATTTTGAACAAAATGACATTACGCATTTTCACCACAAGCAATTTTAATGTTAATAGCTTTTGAGCAAAAATAGTTACAGAATTTTAATGGTGCGTTTTAGTATAAACCTATAGTCGTGATTTTTTAATAGATAGATTTAATAGATTATGATAGATACATAATCTATTAAATCTATCTATTAATATAATATTTATTTATTTATTTCTTTAAAAAAAAACAGAATTTCACAAAAAGATCGTCAAATACAAACAAACCAAAGAATATGTGTAGGTATAAGTAGAGCAAAAGTTGTTTTTTAATTCGGTTTCGAATCAATGAAGTTACTAGACAAAAACTTTAAGATTTCTATCCATATTTTCGGAAATCGTTTTATGATCTAAAAAGCTACTATTTTACAAAAATTCTGACACACCTGTCTTCAATGTTCCTACTTCTGTTGTATAGTCAAGTATAAAAATATGGGCGCATATAGCGTTATCAAAAATATGTCCCATAGTTCTTAATTTGCTGACATAAGACATGGGACATATTTTGATGATCACCCATATTTTTACACTTTACTGTACAAGTGTACCTAGGTTCACCATTTCACTCAATCACCTATCTAAGTCGCTCCAATACCACAACAGCCAATAACTTCTCGCTTTTGACTGTCAATTAAAGCCCAGTTAGCCGTCCCGCCGGCCCGGCGATCAATTATGCCGTCTTCATCGAACGGGTTAACTTGACTTTGATCATTGTCTGACTGTTGGTTAGTGTTGTGTCGGTAGTGAATTCGCGCTCTCGATCGATAATAGAGACGATGCAGTCGCTGCTTCAGATGAAGATCCTCAAAAACTGATCGACGCATGTCAAGCGTTTGTTCGACTTACGTCAGTAATCTGCTTAAAATAATTTCATATAACATTTGATCACTCAGTAATGCGCCAAAGAGAAATTTAAAAAAATGCAAAATATTTATGGAAAGTTTTTGGTAAGTAGACATTGACGTATATCTCAGAAATGGCCTTACGGGCAATAATAAGAATGGTGTATGGATGGAGGCAGTACAGCGGTGTGACATCGCTACAACACGATTGGTTGATGAGTTCGCATCACGCGCGCGATTGGTCGCAATTAGTTGCGTTAGACTGCACTATTTGCTCGAATTCGTAAGTGACACCGCTGATCTAGTACTATTTTTAGTGCCCGTAAGGCCCGTCCTTGGAGATATACGTCAATGTAAGTATTTTTTTCTGCACGTTCAGTGGCAATCGTTCTGACAGATAGTCTCAATTTCGATGCCACTTGATGAAACAGACGCCAATGTATGACATAAGTGTCAGATGAAACAGTCGTTAACTGTTCAGTAGTTACATCGAGTACCTCTAATCTGAAAGAAAATTTAAAACTTACATAAAAACTTCCTCATGTACGTTTCTAGGCATTTCCAGCAATTTTGAGAAATGTTCTGCACTTTGCCCTTTTGCTACGAATCCTTAGAAAACTTTTAAAAACCATAAAATTCTACCTAAGTCGTTTCTATAGTTGGTACCTACCAACTATAGAAACGACTTACCTAAGTAGGTACAAATATCGGTTTGATATAGGTAGGTCAAGGGGGTTAAAAAGGGTCCATTGTATTTGGAAACTATGTTATGAGGTTAGCGGGTTAATCTTAAATCCATGCCCGGTTCAAGTACCGGGAGCCGTTATAGCCGGTCGACCTAAGCTTGTTTACATTATTGCTTGCTTATTATTTGACAAAGGGTTGTGTTTACATGTTGACGTTTGCTTTAAGGTACCGTTCGGATAACTAACGACTATACCAGCATAATGGTAACATTCCATTTCTAACCGCAGCTGCACTACCGGTACTGAACGCGTCGCTGTCATTGTCAATTTCCATAGTAAAATTGACAGTAATGCAGCTGCAGTTAGAAATGGAATGTTACCATTAGTCGTATTGCAGCAGTATTGCAGTGCGATATTACTGCCCACTACACTGCTGTCGCAAATATCAAGAATCTGGACAGAAACATCGATTTTGCAATTTGTGGCAGTAAGCACGTACAGACGGACTACAACCCGACTGCAACTTGTATGGGAACTGGAGTCCTTCTGTACCGGCCCTAAGGCAGGCGGCAGTAATCTCGGCTGCAATAATGCAGGAAAGTTCAAATTAATATAAATTTCTTGACAAAGGCCATGACTAGTAAAACCTGCGTCGAACCGTCGAAAATAAAGGCAACAAAATAAATTCACAATAGACCCGTTTATAACTATGTTTTAATGTGTTCACAAAGAGAAAGTTTTATATGTTATACCTATCGTAATTTCTCGATAAAATGGCCTATATGACATTTCCTGCAGAAATACAGTAGGCTGTACTTATAGAAAATAAAGGATGACTCACGTTAGCCCGGGCCGGGGCCGGGCCGGAGCTTTCGGCGCATCGTTTTCTATGGAAAGTATCACGTGATTACCTATCATGTCATAGAAAAGTAAGCCCCGGAAGCTCCGGCCTGGACACGGCCCGGTCTAGCTTTTTTTTTATTTGAAGCCTGTATTTAACAGCTTTATCTGTATTTCTCACAAACTATTTAGTCCATAATAGCGCTTTAAGACCCGAGGTGCAAGATTGTCGACATTTCTGTGTTAAGAAGGGGGAATTATCTTAAGGGGAACACAGAATTATGCTGAGAAACGCTTTTAGTTTTGTTTCTACCTATTATGCTAGCTGCTAATAGCAAATAAAATATAATGGAGCAATCTAGGATAAGGCACTAAAAATGGTGCTAGTTCGGCGGTGTGACTCACGATTTCGAGCCAATCGTGCAGCGTGCAGTCTAATTAGTTGCGATCAATCGCGCGCGTGATGCGAACTCATCAACCAATCGCGTTGTCACGTTGTGGCATTAGACTGCACGATTGGCTCGAATTCGTGTGCGTGACACCGCTGTAGTGTACTGGCCCCATTCTTGTTGCCCGTAAGGCTCGTCCTTAGATAAATGTAAACGTATAAAAACGTGTATGTTTATCTTTGTTGATATCAGTAAGAAATACTTGCTTAAGTTATCAAGTTTTTTCGGCATGAATAATGTTGGTCCAATTTTTATTCTCTTCTTAGGAGCATAATTAATAATATTTGTGTTGTAAATGTTGTATCTGCACTTCAAATAGCTTCCCCTTAAGCTCCGCCTTAACAGCTTTAGCCACAGCACCTTAATGACCGCGATATCCGACTGAAGCTAACGCTTTCGTAAAGCTTATCGATATAAAGTGGTGTTGGAATAGCTTGTACAAGGCAAAGCTTTGACGCTAATGGAACACGGGACCTTGGCTTTGACTACCTATGATTTAATATCGGGATACTTGCATGAAATATTACATACATACATACATACATACATATTCATGCCTATTTACCGGAGGGGTAGGCAGAGACCACGGATGTCCACTTGCTACGATTCTGACATACCTCTTTCGCTTCCTTCACTTTCATAACTTAAATACGAATTTCTGATTTGAATGGAATATACCGTATGATATCCTTCAGATACGGTTAATTCCATAAATAAATACCTAAATACAGTTACAAAGGGCAGACATAGGTATTACTGGCAATAATTGATTGATACAAAGATCCGATATCACATCATAAGTGTTCATTGCAGAAGTCAAATATTGTATTACATTTAACGTTCTTTTATAATTCATTTTCTGCTATGAGTCAATTGTGTATCACTCAGGTTCTTTAATACTCACACATTAAATTATATTACAGAGCATGAACTATAGGAGGCAGCACAGAAGCCGTCAGATTTTTGGCGCGAGGAGTAAATGTGAAGTTTATGCTCACAAGATGGTAGAACCTACTACGCACAAGAAAACGTACGAGAACGGTAGATGGTAGCACTTCCTTTGGCAATGTACATGTCTATGTTTCAGATTCGGGGCACAATATGGCAGACCCACCACCACCAGCGCGCACGGTCCCTAATCCAAAGCTAACTACCACAAAGAATAGCAATCCAAATAAGTATAAAAACATTTAGAACGCACAAAAACTCTAAATGGTTCGCAGAGCGAATGAAACGCATAAAACAACAGTCTATTTAACCGACTGTGCAAGCAGTAAGGGCACCACAATGTTCTTAACGAGCAGAGGGTAGGTTAGCGTGGAGACGGACATACACATGGACCGATTCTGGTAGAGCATGTGTAGGAACCAGCGCTAGAAAACCAGCAATACCAGCATCCAAAAAAAATCCGCATCGAAACACACATAGGGATCAAATTTATCCCCCTTTTTACGTCGGGTGTTTTTGGTTCTTTTTCCGGATAATAATGAAAACTAAATAACTACGAACTAGGAACGCAGAATATATAATTGATTATGTCATGTAGTAATTGTAGTATGCCTTAATATTTTTGATATATCTCTCTATTTGTGATAACTGTACCAAACAAAAAAAAACATTTATATTTTGCTGTCGTTTTATTTCGTCAGATTTTCTCAACGGAAACTTACATACATGTATTTGTCCTAAACTGGGATTTCATATTTATCCCACCCAAAATGAGGAGGAACATACTATAAATATACAGGGTAATTCCTGATCCATAACCACTTTTTCTGACTCTTTTTTTTTACTAAATAATAATGTTCACCCAATGACTTTTAACATACGCTGTATAGAAAGCGACAAGACGTCACATTGTGTAGAGTGACCAAATTGTATGCAAAAATGTTTTTTTCTGCTTGTCATCTGTAAAATAATCATCGTTATTGGTGATAAACAATAATTACCAACATCATTAGGCTCATATTTGAATGTTGTATGATATCTTGATCTCTTAATTGCTCCACCGAAATCAACCTGTATAGTAAAATTATATCATTTGTTTCCTAGTTATTGTACATACACTTCTTGTATTATGTTTGCAATTAATAAAGCCATATATCTTTTTTAATAACTACAATTTACGACGAAAAGCGTGCCACGCAAACGTAAAACTGTTGAGAACCTCAAGTTTTTACAAGACTTACCACCTTCGCGTTTATGTGAGTTCATTAAGGAACTTCCTAGCTGTACTGTACCTATTTAGAATATAAAGTAGTTAGAAAACACCTTTTCAGCTAAAGTTGGGATGTTTCGAAAATGGTGAGGAACAAATCCTCAAAGTAACAAGTATTTAACACCAAATACAGCAGCCCTAGTGCAGTGGTGGGCAAACTTTCTTCATGGGGGGCCAGAAAGTTAAGAAAATTTAAGTGGAGGGCCAGAATTGTAGCCAAAATGTATTTTGATTTGTAATAAATTGATAATCGTGGGCCAATGCCACATACTAATTATTTCATAGGACCGGCGGCGGCCCGGATAAAATCCTTTCGCGGGCCGCAGATGGCCCGCGGGCCGTACTTTGCCCACCACTGTCCTAGTGTAAATTTCATTCGATAGCGTGACGAACGTTCGCGTTTGCGTTATGTCTATTTTTGTATAGGATTTTGAAGCGGGACGTTTTGGAAACTCAAACCCATACAAAATGTCAGTTAACGCAAACGCGTACGTCTCGTCACGCCATCGAATAAAATGTACACTGTTGTACATCGGTGGACCTTATGCCTTTGGTAATAAGGTCCACCGATGTACAGTTAGGAGTGTTGCTGTTTGTACAGAGCGGCCAAAAGTCAAAGTCAAAGTCAAATAATTTATTTGCTATAAGTATACAAGTATACATGCAAATGAGTGTATATATTTTTTCCCCAAAATCGTTAATTCCGCGTAGCAAATTTTCCATTCGCATTTTTTCCCACCCGAATTTCTACCCTTTTTTGTCATTCGCTTATATCTCTATTATCAAATATGACTTACTGACATTTATCACAACATTTTTATTTCTTAGGTTAAAATTTTTGTTATGTTAAATGGAAAATTTGCTACGCGGAATTAACGATTTTGGGGAAAAGATCTATACACTCATGCAAATATACAATAAAACAGTATTTACATTTAGAATAAGTTTACATAAAATTATTATTTCCTAAAAAAAAAGTTATTAAAAATGCGTATCCAAAGATTTACTTTCTATACATCTCGCTCGCACCAATATGTCATTTCGAGCGAGATGCATTGAAAGTAAGTTACGTAAGTTGTATATAAAAAAGGTAATTTATTATAATCTTTTACCATACAAGGATCCATCTAACATCCTTTAATTTTTCTATTGACTGGTCTACCTAATAGTCCAGTCAATGAAGCCATTAAACCCGGGGATGTTTGCCATTAGATAATGAGATATGGCGACGCTTTTGCCGGTTACCCAGGGGACACCCAGGGGACGTGGCGACCTATTTCCTCGCTTTGAGGGGATTATGAGATTTATCGCGGATTTGGACAACCTTTGCTGGTAGAGGTTAAGTAATCAGTTTTAACTTGGACTTAAATGCTTTGAATGTATAATTATGGATCCTGATGTTTAATTTTGTAGGTTTATGGAGTTAATAAAGATTTAAATTTAGTAAAATATACACTAGACAATTTAGTAAATATTTTATAATTTATGTTACTTCCTGTGTAAATATTACTGAGTTTTTAAAGGGGAAGTGAACTTTTTAAAACATGGCAAAAACATTTTTTGAAAAAAGACATTTTTAGGCAATACTGTGTCTACTTAGGTCTTCCCTAATAGGTATCTATAGAGCCTTTATTTTTCTAAAATATTTTCTCTTATCCATACCACTTAATAAATGATAAAAGTAACTACTTATAGCTCGTTTTTGCTTGTCACCTGTATACACACCCAAAAATCCTACCCAAGTTTTTTACTAAGGTATAGTTTACTAGTATAAAAAGTCCGCCTCTATACTTAGCGAGTCCGTTTTGCCCCAAATGACTCTCAATACAAAATCAATGACTTTTTACGGAATCAGAGCTCCCTAGCTCCCGGTTCGCGTTTGGTGCAAATCGAAAGATGAAAGCGATTATTATTTAAATTAAATTGAATTCAAGTTAAATTTTTTCAAGCATGACCATAATTGTCAGTAACGCACAAAAACCGAATTTCAAAATGTATAATTTCATAAAACCTAACATGAGAAACAATTAAATACTAGGGCTGGGACAAAATCGGTGAAATAAAAAATATTAGATGATCTTACCTAGTCCTACAGTACTAGCTAGTAAGCTCAATAAGGCTTGTGTTCTGTGTAGGTACTAGACTACGTAGAAACATCCAAGTCAGGAACTAATATCTGTGATTAGCTCGCAAATAAATGCCTTTACCATGATTTGCTACCGGGACCACCCTGTTTTGTAGTTAGAGGGTTACTATTAACAAGATTAGGAGGCCGTTCAGAGGCCGGTGAACTTACTGCTGACTGCATAGTTGCTGCAAATTTCAAAAATCCGGGCAGCAATTTCAATTTTGACATCTGCGGCAGCACCGCCGTCTCTCTCAATCCAACGGTACCTTAAAAGTACTTTAGAAACGGCACTGACGTCACAAATCACAAATAATATTATCAAAAACGCTTCAGCTTATGCCTCAACCCTAAAATCTCTGCGCTTCCTGTCACCAAATGAGAGACATTCAGAGCGCTTTCAGTCTTAAGGAAATCGATTTACCTTATTTGTAACGTCAATATTACCTCGAGTAATTGGCGAGGGTTTTACATAGAAAAATGACGTAAGAGTCACACAAAGGCACGTTTACCCTTACAACATAGATCACGGGGGTTCTTCAAGACGCGGGTAATCAGGGTTCTGAAGGGTCTGCAACGCATAAAAGTTGCTAATATCCATGAGCAACGGTGACCGCTTTCTATCAGGCGGCTCGTTTGCTCGTTTGTTGATATAATAAAGTATAAATTTGTATGGAGTGGTTTGTTGCATTCCTTGGGTATATTTGAAAAACTAAAACGTTAGTTACTGTTAATTAAATACAAATAACACCTTAAATAAAATTTAACAAATCGGAATCCCTGTAATATCATACCTAATCTTGGAAGTACTAAACTAAATTAATAACTAGCTTAAATCTAAAATAGGCCCTTCAGGCATTGTACCAAGGATGCTGGCGGCATTTCCTCGCTGTATCGCAATGCTGATACGTTGTGCGAGGTAGCCGCCAGCTCTTCGGTCACCAGTTACGTCAACCAGACGCTTCGCGATTTCTGCGAACAACTTATGCGCGCTGGGACCCCATGGACCTAGAGTTTCAACACCAAATGGTACAAAATGGTACTCTCTACCGAGGCTCTTATATTTGTTACGTTTTAGAATTTCTGCTCTTTCCGCCGCTCCGCCCGCTTTTACAGTAGTCCGTTGGAGGTGGGACGGTGCCAGTGTGTCTACGCAGGTAGCATCCCACACCAACATCCGTCCCAAGCTCCAAGGAACTAAGGACACTCCATCTTGGAAGTACTTATTTATCTACAAAGTTTTTGAGAACTCATGTTTATTATTAGTAGAAACTATTCCCCGATTCTGGCCCCACCTCTCAGTGGTCACCGATCCTGACCCCAGGGCCGATCCACCGCCCCCGCTGAACCTAAAAAAAAAAAAAAAAAAAAAAAAAAAAAAAAAAAAAAAAAAAAACAAATAGCCCCCCATTTGAATTGATTGCGCTAGGTCTCAGCAGTGCCCGGCGCCTCCTTCAGGTACTTACGAAATACGCTAATTAAACAATACACCTTGCTCACCACGGTAACAATAGGCTTGTCGACCCTTTTCTATTGTTCGATCTCGACTCGGGTGCGTTATTGTGTTACCGAGAATACTACCTGGACCCTTCACCCACCGACGTCTTCATTCATGCCTTCTTTATGTGTGTATTATACTGTAGGTGTTTGTGATAGGTATTAGCGATAGGTATTTGCAATAGGTATTAGCGATAGGTATTTGCAATAGGTATTACCGATAGGTATTTGCAAAAGGTACTTATTTGCGATTCATTATCTTATGATCTTACAACCTCTTGGAGCTATTTCGATTTATAAGGAATACAGTTCTAACCTAACCTAACCTAATTAGAATTTACACAAGTAATCCGTCGGTAGCCTAAACTAACCTAAACCTTCTTTTACCAAACCTAACTTGACCAAACCTAACTAAAATCAACCTAACTTCTCATTTCAAACTAACCTGCTTTCACCTAGTCTTCGTTCAAGTTATGTTTTAACCTAAATACCTAAACTTCTTACCTATCCAAACTAAAGCATCCTACATATCGTATACATACTTACCTATATTGTGCATATTGTATTGTGTTATTTTATTTAGTTTTACCTATTTCTAACTCATTATTTTTGTCTGCGATAAATGCAATTCAACCTAATGTAGCCTTTTTTATTCTTAAACTATTCTATCTTCTTAAACTTAATATGTAAGTATGTCTCATTATCTAATACTATATGTTTATTTTCACATACATTTTTATGTTCTTTGTAACACGATAGAAAGTAAACTCGTAGCTACTTGTTTCTTTGTATTATTAAAATAATAACTAGGCGTGTGAGGCATTTCTTGTGCACTTGTTTTCATTGTTATAACAGCTTAATTGCTTTATTGATAGACGTCTATTATATTTTATGCTGACAATGGATTATTATGTGGATATAATTTGGGTTTGAGTACAGGGAGCGTCTGTTTAGATGAACTTGTTGAGACATGTTACTTTGTATGATTTTAAAAAAATAACGAGACGTGTCAACTGGTTTCAACATGATTTAGTCTAATACGGCGGCATTTCTTGTGTGTTGGTATTCATTGTTATAACAGCATAATTGCTTTATTGGTAGACATCTATTATATTTTATACTGACAATGGATTTATTGTTTCCTATTATGCTTTTGAATTTGGGTTTTAGTAAAGAGAGCGTCTGTATTAGATGAACCTGTTGAGACATGATTTGAACGATACTGTATCCTGCTCACTATCACAGTATAAAAGCCGAAGAGAAATGGCTTTGAGTAAGTATTACTGTCGTGGCACTCCTCTGTATCAGAGCTCCTTGTATCTACTGCAGTATATAGAAATATAGTGTTAATTCAACAGTGAAGTGTTTAAGTGTTTATAGAAAGACCCAACAATGGATGTAAGTATGTCTTTTATTACCGTAACTTACTTTGTTTTGTTTTCACTTGTGTTCTTTGTGTTTTAATTATCAAGATTGTAGACAGTGTGTAAATTATTGTTTTATATTGTTTCAGTTCACTGAAAATACTTTCAAGAACTATTACTACCCGGATGATAATAAAGACGAATCAAGCGATGAAGAGGGTACGCTTGGTCTCAAAGTTAAACAAGCCATCGCAAAGAAACGTTCAGGAAACAATATCGATAGCTTCTTTGAACGACCTAAAAAGCAGTCTAAAGTTGTGAAACGGTCTTCAAATGTGAGCAAAAGTTCACCAGACGGTGTTGCAAACTTGTCATCCGGACAAGACGACGGGGCCTATGCATCACATTTGATTAAAATCGAGATATATGATATGCATAAAATCAAAAACGTCCCACCCATGGAACACTGGAAGCATGCGGACTTCAGATTGAAATATTTTGCGTTGGAAGACGATTTGGAGCTACAAAATACGCGAAATATTATTTATAACATAACAAAGCAATTAGCTTCTAAGGACAGTAGTGTGAAATATTTTATAGATAATAAGAAACAGTGATAGTTATAATTATTAATGATAGTAGTAGCTTAATGATTGTGTTAACGTATTTCTCATTTTTTACCTCTCCTTAAGTACATTTTCCATGTAACAGATTATTTTTGTTGTATCACATTACAACAAGTTTTAATTTAATACTTCTCATTTGTAAAGATTACAGTCCCCACTCTTAGAAATCTTATACCTGTAGTCAACTATTTAAATGAAAGAAAGCACTGTATGATTTCTCATTTCATAATGGACTCTTTGAGTTGTGATGTCTACGATCTTGAACTTATCAGACTCTGTGAAGAAATAGAAGAAAATGAAGATCTATGCGAGGCTGCCCGTCTTGTGAGCCAACTACATCGAGAGGCGTAAGTAAAAGTATTCCTGTTCATACATGTTTATAACTCTTAACCAGTACCTGTTTAACAAAGGATGGGTTCCTCCTAACTTGTTGTGACCAGAACTTATTGTTAGGATAAACGTGGGGTGGGAGAGTGCTGGTTATATAAGCGGGGTATCTCGAGTTCATATCATTCAGTGTTTTGGTGCCGTGCTTGTACTGTGATATCCTTTTCCATAATGGTGTTTACGTACTATCATATTGGTCTCACTTTGCCTCGTGATAAGATTGAGGAATTAAGTAAAGAATTTATTTTAGCATATTTTCATAGAAATATAAGAATGTGGTATATATCAAACAAATTACCTCACTCGTTACTGGAAGATTCTGATATTATACCGTATTATACACCATGTGATGGGCATATCAAAAATTCCAAGGGGAATACTCAGTCATCAGATGTGATTGATGGAGTTTTGATGATGCGGGCCTATTGCCAGCAGTGTCGAAAAGACTTACGTTAGTATATACAACCAACCGTTTTAGTAATTATTTTTATTTTATCTGACATTAAGATATTTATGTTTATTATGTATTGTTATAGATCTTCTCAAATAGGACGGGGAGTAAAAAGGACAGCTGCAGTTTTGGAGACCGAAGAATTCTTGGTGAAGAAAAACCGTTCAGCAGCTGCTGAACCTGTAGCGTCAACATCATCCGAACCAGTTCCCGATGTCATTGTGAGTACAAATAATAATCATGAAATTGAATGTTCTGTGTGTAATAAGTTTGTTTCTAAAAGATATTTTAAAAATCATTTAAATAGTAATCTTCACAAAAATAATGTTTTAAGGGCTGACATTGAATGGATTAATGTTCAGTTAATTGAAAATGCTTTTAAGAATAGGGTGGCCACTTACAGAATACTATTAAATGAAAATGTTCACCAACCATTTACTCCCGAATCCATTTTACTAGGAAATAAAGAGAAAATCTTTGCATTATTGGATCGTTCCCTCACTGATCACCATGCTTTAAAAGTAAACTTTATTTTGAATGCGGATTTTACTCAAGAGAGCAAACAAGTAAATAATACATTTGATTTCCAATTATGTAACAATGTAGTTGATGTTAGCAGCGACAAAGATGATATTTTCGAGTCAGTTGTTAAAGATATATTAACAAAATTATTTAACTTTGAGAGAAAAGACAGTGGATGGAGTTTAGTAAAATTTAACTATCTAGATGTCAATGTAAACAAATTTAATCCATTGCGTGGTTCTTCCTATATCGAATTACCACGTGATATTCAGAACAGAAAAGCAGTTATTAATGTAAAAAATAATGATCATGAATGTTTTAGATGGGCTGTATTGTCAGGCTTGTATCCACCTACAAGTCATCGTTCAAACACTGCGAAATCGTATATAGCGCATAAAAATAAATTAAATTTTAGAAATTTAACTTTCCCACTTAAGGTTGGAGATATTCAAAAATTTGAAAAAATGAATGATATAAGTATAAACGTTTTTGGTCTTGAATACAATTCGAAAAGTAAAAAACATGACGTAGTAGGCCCATTACACTTAACAAAGTGCAAAAAAGCTACCCACTTGAATTTATTGTACATATCCAAAGACAGTAAGGGGCATTATTGCTATATCAAAAATTTATCTAGGTTAGTATCTAAACAATTATCAAATACACAGCATGCTGCACATATTTGTGATGGTTGTTTGTCGAACTTTACAACTCGCAACAATTTAATGAATCATCAAAGAAACGATTGTTTCCATGTTTGTACACATTTACCTTCAGAACAGGATAAAAAGAAAAACTGGTTCAATGAAAACGTTTCCTCCAATATACTTACTTTCGATAATTATGAACGTAAATTAAGGGTACCTTTTGTTATTTATGCTGATTTCGAGGCCTTTCTAAACCCGATTCAAACAGGTACAATTAATCCTACTACATCCTCAACAACAAATGTACAAAAACATGAGGTATATAGTTTTGGATACTACATTAAATGTTCTTATAATGATAAATTGTCAGTGTACAGAACATATAAAGGCAAAAATTGCACCCAGGAATTTATGAAGTATATGGAACAAGACTTAAAGGCCATTTGTAGGAGAAATACTTTTGTAAAAACTCCATTGCCTTTATCTAATGCAAATAATGTGCATATTGCTCAGAGTAGTACATGTTATATTTGTGATAAAAATTTAAACGAGGATTCAGTCATTTCCTATAATTACCATACTGGTCTTTATGAAGGAGTGGCACATACATTTTGTTCTGAAAAATACAGGGCACCTAATTTTGTACCTGTATTTTTCCATAATTTGTGTAACTATGATAGTCATTTTATAGTGCATGGGCTTGGTTTGGCGGAAGGCGACATTGAACTGATTCCAGAGAACAAAGAGAAATACATTTCATTTTCTAAGAGCTTACAAATAAATAATCGCACAATTAAATTGAGATTTGTCGATTCACTTAAATTTATGTCCAGTAGTCTTGACAAATTGGCAAAAAACTTGTTGCCTGAACAATTTCATGAATTAAAATTGAATTTTTCATGCGAGGAGGATTTTAAACGCTTATTACGAAAGGGTGTCTATCCCTATGAACACATGTCATCATACGATTCTTTAAACTTAACAGCTCTTCCCTCTAAAGATGATTTCTTTAGTTCCTTGTCTGATAGTCACATCTCAGAAGAGGATTATGATCACGCAAAAGATGTTTGGTCTCATTTTCAATGCAAAAATATGGGTGATTATTCTGATTTATATTTAAAAACTGATGTTCTATTACTAACTGATATATTTGAAAATTTTAGAAACCTTTGTCTTAAGACGTATGGATTAGACCCCGCTCATTATTATACTGCTCCGGGATTAAGTTGGGATGCAATGTTAAGAACTACAAAAATAAAACTAGAACTCCTAACTGATATCGATAAAATAGCTTTTATATCAAAAAATATTCGAGGTGGCATATCACAATGTAGTAATAGATACGCGAAGGCTAATAATATTTTTTTGGAAGATTATAATCAAAATATCCCATCGTCATTTCTTATGTACTTTGATGCAAATAACCTTTACGGGTGGGCTATGTCTCAATGTCTTCCTACCGGTAAATTTGAATGGGTAAATACAGATACTGACTTTAATATATCTGATGACGCTGATCATGGTTTAATTTTAGAAGTTGATCTCGAATACCCTAACGAGTTGCATGACTCTCATTCAGATTTGCCATTTTGTCCTGAAAACGTTTGTTTGGGTAATTCCAAAGAAAAAAAATTAATTCCTAATTTAAATAAAAAAACGAATTATGTCATTCATTATAGAAATCTAAAACAGTGTTTGAAGAATGGTTTGAAATTGAGTAAAATCCATCGCATTCTTAAATTTCAGCAGTCTATGTGGTTAAAAAGTTACATAGATTTGAACACCCACATGCGATCACAGGCATCATCCGATTTTGAAAAAGATTTCTTTAAACTAATGAATAATTCAGTGTTCGGTAAAACCATGGAAAATGTTGCAAAACGCGTAAATGTCAAATTATTAAATCACTGGGAAAATCGAGGAAAAACGCAGGGGGTTCAATCTTTGATAGCGAAACCTGAGTTCCATAGTTTATCCATATTCTCTGAGAATTTAGTGGCCGTTCAATTGAATAAAACTAAAATATTTTATAATAAACCGATTTATCTGGGATTTTGCGTATTAGATATATCGAAAACTTTGATGTATGACTTTCACTACAGCTACATGAAAACCAAATATCCAGACAATCTTAAGCTTCTTTATACAGATACTGATAGCTTAGTATATCAAATTTTCACGGAAAATTATTACGCAGATATAAAATCAGATCTTAATTTATATTTTGATACATCTGACTATCCTCCTAACAATAAATATGATTTGCCGTTAATAAATAAAAAGCGATTAGGGTTTTTCAAAGATGAAAATAATGGTAGAATTTTAAAAGAGTTTGTAGGTCTGAGATCTAAAATGTATACCTTAGATGTTGAAAAATATGACGAGAATGATGAGAAAACCGAAAAATACGGTGTTTTATCAAAAGCCAAAGGAGTCAATAAATGTGTTACAAAAAAATTTACTCTTGACAATTACAAAACGTGTTTATTTAATAAAAATTTGCAACGCGCTCAAATGCTAAGATTTAAGTCTATAAAACATATAATATTCACTCAAAAAATAAATAAAATATCATTATCGCATGAAGATACAAAACGGTACTTATTAGAAAACTCTTCTGACACTCTAGCGTGGGGTCATTATAAAATACCGCAATAATGAAAAAGTTTCAAAGTTGTAATATAATCACACAGAACATTCGAATTCCAAATTATTGTTTGTACATTGTATATTTTTTAAGGTATTACTTGTAAACATGTAAAAAAATGTATGAATTTTATTTTATTGTATCTTTTAAGGTATTTTTGTAAATATGAAACAAAAAAAATAATGTTAAAAGTGTGATCATAAATAATAAAAAAAAAATTACGTAATCATTTTGTTTTGTTTTTTTGTCTACTATATCTGAGTTGTTTAAATAGTAATCATCTTTCTGAATATTACCATTTAAAGTCCATCCGTTAACATATCAACACTCACCCACACACATACACACATACACATAGATTACGATATTTAATAATGATTCACTTTTATCATCCTTTCACCACCATTGTCGCAGGTCCTAGTGGGTGTGGTAAAACGCAATTTGTTACAAACTTTTTGAATAACTCCAAAGAGATATGTAATGTTGAATTTGATGAAATTATTTGGTGTTATGATGAAATGCAACCTCTCTACAATCTGGAAAATGTAAATTATAGTCAAGGAATACCAGATTTTTCAATGTTTGATGGGAAGAAACCTAAACTTCTTATTATAGATGATTTGATGAGAGAATCAGATGGACGAATCGTTGACATTTTTACGAAAGGTAGTCATCATAGAAACTTAAGTGTTTTTTATATTACACAAAACGTATTTCATCAAGGTAGAGGTCAACGTGATATTTCATTGAATACAAGCTACATTGTATTTTTTAAAAATCCCAGGGATAAAACTCAAATACGCTACCTGTCACGACAAGTTTACCCAGAAAACTCAAAGTTTGTGGACGAAGCCTACAAAGATGCTACAAAGGAGGCTCATGGTTACCTCATGATTGACCTGAAACAAAATACAAATGACATATGCCGTTTTAAAACAAAAATATTTCCGTTTGATGGGCATTGCACAGTGTATGTACCTAAAAAGGGGTTTAAATATGATAAAAATCACCATATTTTAGTCAGTTCTACATGATGCATGCAAGAGTAAACACATATAAACATTTACTTGAAGCATTGCAGTTGCTTAAACCCAAATATCGTACTGCATTACTTAAATCTTGTGACGATGAAGAGATCAACATTATTTGTGAGTGCATTTATAACGTCCTAAATGGGAAAATTCCATTAGAAAAAAAAGAAAAGACGAAACTAAAAAAATATAAAGATATTTTAAGAAAATTAGTTTCGAAAGGGAAACATAAAATAAAAAAAACTGTTATAGTTCAAAAAGGAGGTGCATTTCTACCTATTATTTTAGGTGCAGTTTTAAGTGCTTTAGTGAACTCTTTATCATAAACAAAATGGAAAACACAAAAAAAATGTTATTAGTTGAATCAGATTTTATTGAAAGGCTGAAAAGGAATGAGAGTCCACCCGAAAATTCCTCATCTCGGCTAGATGGAGAGATGCAAAAAATCCTTAAAAGTAAAATGAATGATCGCGAAAAGTGGACGTTATATTCTCAAGCATTACAAAGATTTCTACATTTTATTGAAACAGATCGAAAACCGTTTAGAATACCCATCGTGATGGAGGGGGTAGATCAAGTCATCAACGAAAGTAATGATATTATAAAAACAAAAGTGAACAAAAAGGAGGAGATTGAAAATAATGAGTCAGTTACAGATAATGTAACTGAAGCAGCCACACCGTCATCGTTTAATACACCACCTGGCGAAATAAATCAAGAACTAATGCCAATTAGTCCGTCAAAAATTATAAACATATTACCTAAATCTTATGAAAAAAAAGCTCGAACGTTGTTAGATTACATTGTTTCAAGTAAACCGAAAATTTGGTGGAAACAGACTGGTGAAGTTGTTATAAATAACCAAACCATTCAAAATAGTAATATTACTGATTTGGTAAGCGACACCGTTAGATGTCTTAAACGTCCTAAGCCAATTGGATGGGAAGTGTTTGCTTTACTTTTAAAAGATATCGAAGTTCCTAGGTCATGCATAGGTAATCCTACAAATTTAGCATTTATTAATGGTACTCCTTTGATTGAACCCTTTACCCCCTCCACATCTGTGAAGACGAGAGCCTCAACAGATAAAGATAATAATACTTCTACGCCTCTTGCTACACGGGAGCAAAAGCGATCCGGAAAGAAAATAGAGTGGGAAAGATGGACTCCTTATTAGATATTAACAGAATCTATTATGACGTCTCTAATCCAGCTGGCTATAGCAGTTTAAATAATTTATCAAAGGAAATGAAAGGTCAAATGAATAAAGAGGAAGTGAAAAAATGGTTACAATCTCAAGATACGCACACGCTGCATAAACCTATTCATAGACGATTTACTAGAAATAAATACATTCTCTCGAACTTTAATGAACTTTGGCAAGCTGATTTAAGTGATATGAGTACTTATAGTCAATATAATGATGGGTATAAATATATTCTTTGTGTTATTGATGTGTTCAGTAAATATGCTTTTGCAAGAGCCATGAAGAAGAAGGATTCAGCAACTGTTAAACAATGTTTTGAAAGCATATTTACTGAAGCCAGCTCTGTTCCCCGTCACATCCAATCTGATAAAGGTACAGAATTTGTTTCAAAGGCGGTTAGAGATTACTTTAAGAGCAAAAATATTAATTATTATACCACTAATAACCCCGACATTAAAGCAAGTATAGTAGAAAGGTTTCAAAGAACACTTAAAATGAAAATGTGGCGTTACTTCACTCATAAGAATACATATAACTACACAAATATATTACAAGATCTTCTACATTCTTACAACCATAGCTATCATTCTAGCATTAAAATGCGCCCAGTTGATGTTAGCTCTAATAATATTATGACTGTTTGGTGTAATTTATATGATCGCAAAAAAGATAGGCAAATTTCATTAGAAACTAAAAAACTAAATGTAGGTGATCATGTTAGAATCACTAAATATAAGCATGTGTTTCAAAAAGGTTATGAAAGTAATTGGAGTGATGAAATATTTATTATTGATTCGATTATTAACAGATCGCCACGAGTTGTTTATACAATAAAGGATTTAGAAGGTGAACCCATCATTGGTACATTTTATTCTAAAGAATTACAAAAGGTAACTTACCTCCCCTCCAACGAGTATAAAATTGATAAAATAATACGCTCGCGTCGAGTTGCTGGCAGAAAGGAAATACTAGTTAAGTGGCAAGGTTATCCTAATAAATTTAATTCTTGGATACCTGAATCAAACTTAAAGAAAATATGAGTGAAAATAGTTTTTATCTAACTTTGTTAAGTAATAGTTCATCAGATTACTACACGGATAACACGACTGCACATTTCTTAACTTAATTACCAAAGACCATTAAATTGGATGGAGAATGGGTAGTTTGGTTGGTGGAATTTCAATATCCTTGTTCCATGTATAATGTTCAAGAGCACGAAAACATCATTTATTTAAAGAAAAAGGTGTTATCACCCACCGACAAAACTACAAAAATAGTAGATATAAAAACTCATATACCAGCCACTACATATGATAATATAGATCATTTTCTTCAAGCGTTTAATGAAAACCCACAGTTAAAAAATAACGTGAAATTTCGATATGATGGATTAACAAAACTGGTTGGAATAGCAACAACAAATAAAGAAATAACATCTATCATTACAACTCCGATACTAAGTCTGCAATTGGGTTTTAAACCGAAAACAAATTTAAAACAAAATACATTAGGAAAAAGCCCTGCAAATTTATATTTAGGTTTACCATCTCAAATATTTGTTTATACTGATATAATACACCCACAAGTAGTCGGAGATGTTATTACTTCATTACTCAGAATAATACCTTTAGATCCAACTAAGTTCATTTATGGAGCTTATAAAACTCACATCTTCTCACCCGCTCATTATGTACCAGTTTTACGAAGAGAGTTCGATACCATTGAAATAGATATAAGAACAACGACTGGTGTCAGAGTACCATTTCAATTTGGATCTTCTTGCGTGAAGCTACACTTTCAACGAGTAAAATGATTTACAACAGATCGTCAGTCTCTTGTCCTTACGAACATTATTATTCACACCAAGCCGGCTCTGGGATAGGTATTGTCTATAAGGGAGTTCCATATCAACGAGGACATGGTATAGGCAGTTTTTTGGGTGGACTATTTAGATCAGTGCTCCCTTTGTTATCTAGCGGTTTAAAAACCATTGGAAAAGAAACCTTAGGGGCAGGGGTTGGTTTGTTAACTGATATGGTAAATTCTCGTCCTATGGATAGTTCCATTCGATCACGATTTAAGGAAGCGAGCGCTAACCTAAAAAGAAAGGCTGATGAAAAAATTGATTCTCTCATGTCAGGATCTGGGTATAAAATGTCGAATAAAAGAAGAGAACCACTCATTACTCGAAAAGCATCGCGACGAAGAGGAAGTAGAAATAATAATAAAAATAACGATATATTTTCAAGTTAAATAATGTCATTTCTACACAGTCATTCATGTGAATGTGCAAAATCTGAATTAGATATATTTGCCCTTCCATCAACTCAAACAAGTATTGAAAGCGGACATTGGATTCATTACAAACCAATTTCATCTTTAAGTGATGATGGCCCCATTGAATTTCAAGTACCTGGATCAGGAGATGACTACATTGATCTATCACACACAATGTTACATATTACTGCTAAAGTATTGAATCAAGATGGGACAAAATTAAAAGCAGATGCCGGAGTTGGACCCACCAATAACTGGCTACATTCCCTTTTCAACCAACTTGATGTATATTTAAATCAAAAACTCATATCACCCCCAAACAATACATATGCTTACCGTGCTTATATGGAAAATCTTCTCAACTATGGACCGGCAGCCAAAAAAACCCATCTTACTTGTGGGTTATGGTATGAGGATACCCCAGGTTTTATGGATACCGTTGACGCCAACAACAAAGGATTTCAGAAAAGACTAGAATTTATCAAAGAGAGTAAGGAAGTGGAAATGATTGGACATTTGCATGGCGATATATTTAACCAAGAGAAATTCTTGATAAATGGTGTTGAATTGCGTATTAAGTTAGTCCGATCAAAAGAATCATTTAATTTAATTTGTCATCAAGATAAAAAACTTAAAGTACAAATAACAGATGCTAGTCTCATTGTTAGAAGAACAAAAATCAATCCTAGCGTTTTGTTAGCCCATCAAAAAGTATTGGCAACAACGACTGCGAAGTACCCCATTACGAGAGCAGAAGTTAAGGTTCTCACAATACCAACAGGGGTCCAGGGTAAAACATTGGATAATATATTTCTCGGACAAATTCCTAAACGCTGTATTATTGGATTTGTATCAAATTCAGGTTTTAATGGAAATTTAGCTTTGAATCCATTTAATTTTCAAAATTATAATATGAATTCATTTAGTTTGTTTGTAGATGGTCATGAAATTCCTTCTAAAACATTACAACCGTCATTTAGTTCTGGTTTAATAGCGGCGGCATATCACACCTTATTTTCTGGAACTGGTATTCATTTTCACAACGAAGGTAATGGAATAAGTAGAACAGATTATGGTGGAGGATATTGTTTGTTATGTTTTGATTTAACCCCTGATTTATCTGCTAGTTCAACTTCACACTGGAATCTTGTTAGACATGGAAGTGTTCGGATAGAAGTACGCTTTGATTCGGCTCTAACTAGCACCATTAATTGTATCGTGTATGCAGAATTTGACAACATTATTGAAATAAACAAAAACCGTGATGTATCTGTAGATTATAATAGTTGAATAACATAATTATATAAATACAATGTTTTCTTTCGTTTACTTTATTTTGTTGTAGTCATTGTTTGCAGCATCATCAAGACATAAATTGTTATTAATTAAGTAATTATGGATACTAATGAGATTCAATTTTGTATGAAGAAATTAAACCCACTTTTTGAATCAAATGTTTTTGCTGCTAACAAAATACCTATTTGGGTCGATCTACCTGTCTTTATTGTTAGTAATTTGGACCCTGACACGAAACCAGGCTCCCACTGGGTTGCCATACACATTGATGTTACTGGTATAGGAGAATATTTTGATTCCTTCGGACGGAAACCTTCAGGTTACCATAACTTATTTTTAAAAAGAAACACCAGACAGTGGTTTTATAACAATAAACCTCTTCAAAACCATTTTACTTCAGTTTGTGGTGAATATTGTCTAGTTTATTTGTATTTTAAATATCATGGAAAAACTATGACAGATATGCTAAGTTTGTTTTCTGATAATTCTGTATGTAATGACCTTATATTAAGGAATATGTTTAAAACATTTTTTGTGAAATAAAATAATACGTGTACTTGAATAAGATTTTTTATTTTTTCATATAATACAAAGACCTTTTAAACCACACATTTTTTTTTTAATTTTATTATTTACAAAATATTTCTTAACATTCTTTGTTACTTAAAAAACGAGACGACACAAAAAAATCTGTTACATGGAAAATGTACTTAAGGAGAGGTAAAAAATGAGAAATACGTTAACACAATCATTAAGCTACTACTATCATTAATAATTATAACTATCACTGTTTCTTATTATCTATAAAATATTTCACACTACTGTCCTTAGAAGCTAATTGCTTTGTTATGTTATAAATAATATTTCGCGTATTTTGTAGCTCCAAATCGTCTTCCAACGCAAAATATTTCAATCTGAAGTCCGCATGCTTCCAGTGTTCCATGGGTGGGACGTTTTTGATTTTATGCATATCATATATCTCGATTTTAATCAAATGTGATGCATAGGCCCCGTCGTCTTGTCCGGATGACAAGTTTGCAACACCGTCTGGTGAACTTTTGCTCACATTTGAAGACCGTTTCACAACTTTAGACTGCTTTTTAGGTCGTTCAAAGAAGCTATCGATATTGTTTCCTGAACGTTTCTTTGCGATGGCTTGTTTAACTTTGAGACCAAGCGTACCCTCTTCATCGCTTGATTCGTCTTTATTATCATCCGGGTAGTAATAGTTCTTGAAAGTATTTTCAGTGAACTGAAACAATATAAAACAATAATTTACACACTGTCTACAATCTTGATAATTAAAACACAAAGAACACAAGTGAAAACAAAACAAAGTAAGTTACGGTAATAAAAGACATACTTACATCCATTGTTGGGTCTTTCTATAAACACTTAAACACTTCACTGTTGAATTAACACTATATTTCTATATACTGCAGTAGATACAAGGAGCTCTGATACAGAGGAGTGCCACGACAGTAATACTTACTCAAAGCCATTTCTCTTCGGCTTTTATACTGTGATAGTGAGCAGGATACAGTATCGTTCAAATCATGTCTCAACAGGTTCATCTAATACAGACGCTCTCTTTACTAAAACCCAAATTCAAAAGCATAATAGGAAACAATAAATCCATTGTCAGTATAAAATATAATAGATGTCTACCAATAAAGCAATTATGCTGTTATAACAATGAATACCAACACACAAGAAATGCCGCCGTATTAGACTAAATCATGTTGAAACCAGTTGACACGTCTCGTTATTTTTTTAAAATCATACAAAGTAACATGTCTCAACAAGTTCATCTAAACAGACGCTCCCTGTACTCAAACCCAAATTATATCCACATAATAATCCATTGTCAGCATAAAATATAATAGACGTCTATCAATAAAGCAATTAAGCTGTTATAACAATGAAAACAAGTGCACAAGAAATGCCTCACACGCCTAGTTATTATTTTAATAATACAAAGAAACAAGTAGCTACGAGTTTACTTTCTATCGTGTTACAAAGAACATAAAAATGTATGTGAAAATAAACATATAGTATTAGATAATGAGACATACTTACATATTAAGTTTAAGAAGATAGAATAGTTTAAGAATAAAAAAGGCTACATTAGGTTGAATTGCATTTATCGCAGACAAAAATAATGAGTTAGAAATAGGTAAAACTAAATAAAATAACACAATACAATATGCACAATATAGGTAAGTATGTATACGATATGTAGGATGCTTTAGTTTGGATAGGTAAGAAGTTTAGGTATTTAGGTTAAAACATAACTTGAACGAAGACTAGGTGAAAGCAGGTTAGTTTGAAATGAGAAGTTAGGTTGATTTTAGTTAGGTTTGGTCAAGTTAGGTTTGGTAAAAGAAGGTTTAGGTTAGTTTAGGCTACCGACGGATTACTTGTGTAAATTCTAATTAGGTTAGGTTAGGTTAGAACTGTATTCCTTATAAATCGAAATAGCTCCAAGAGGTTGTAAGATCATAAGATAATGAATCGCAAATAAGTACCTTTTGCAAATACCTATCGGTAATACCTATTGCAAATACCTATCGCTAATACCTATTGCAAATACCTATCGCTAATACCTATCACAAACACCTACAGTATAATACACACATAAAGAAGGCATGAATGAAGACGTCGGTGGGTGAAGGGTCCAGGTAGTATTCTCGGTAACACAATAACGCACCCGAGTCGAGATCGAACAATAGAAAAGGGTCGACAAGCCTATTGTTACCGTGGTGAGCAAGGTGTATTGTTTAATTAGCGTATTTCGTAAGTACCTGAAGGAGGCGCCGGGCACTGCTGAGACCTAGCGCAATCAATTCAAATGGGGGGCTATTTGTTTTTTTTTTTTTTTTTTTTTTTTTTTTTTTTTTTTTAGGTTCAGCGGGGGCGGTGGATCGGCCCTGGGGTCAGGATCGGTGACCACTGAGAGGTGGGGCCAGAATCGGGGAATAGTTTCTACTATTATTTTATACAATAGTTGCTCATTTTGTGAAGGATTTGATACTGGTTTCTAATTATTAGTTAACTTTTTCCGTCAACCTTCTTAACAACCAACCAAAATTGCTTCGTTTAAAAATCATCCTATTTACACTTAGAGCATTTAGTAACTGGAGACGTCATCGCTGTCATTCTCTTTACGAAACAGTCTGCCGATTTTTGCGGGGGAGGGGACGTCGAATGTATTGCTATTTCTACATGATTTGTACGTAACGTTCAAATAGCCATGTGAGTCCATACAAAAGTTTGCACAATTGTGCAAGTTTTTCGGCAGAGGGGTAAGCTTTTAAAGGTGACTCCAGTTATTAAAGGCTAAAAGTACTTATTTATAGACGGTCAAGCAAATCTTGTCAGTAAAAAAAGGCGCGAAATTCAAATTTTCTATGGGACGATATCCCTTCGCGCCTACATTTTTCAAATTTGCCGCCTTTTTCTACTGACAAGATCTGCTTGACCAAGTATACATGACATATTTTCATAATCGTTGTGTACAAATTCATTGAGCTTTTAGCGCTGTTTGCCTTACCGATGTGATTTTGCGAATTTGTTTGTGAAATACATACGAGAATGGGAAAACATCGAGAAGGAAAATGGAGGGCTTTTTTTCAGGAATACATTACGCTTCGGGTAAATTCAATTATTCGTAAAACTGGCTATTTTTGTACCCACGTAAGATAAAAGGTGTGATTTCAAACCTAGGTAAGCTAAATATTAGAAAATTAAAGCATTCGGCGACGTACGAGCGTTTTCACATTGTCCGATCCGATATCGGATGTCGGAAGGAAGTTAAATGTAAGATATAATTATGTATTCTCTGTATTTTTATGCATTTTTTTCTGGACTTATTTATGCATTTAATAAACCATACTTACTAAAAAACGATAAATAACGCAAATCGGTCTCCAGTACCCGTACCACGAGTCTCTGACAGTGTCAACATTGTCATATACGCCAACGTCTACGTAGGTAATTTACTTTCTATACATCTCGCTCGCACTAATATTTACGAGCGAGATGCATAGAAAGTAAGTTACGTTCACGCTAGCGTTTATGTTTAGTGCCAAACTGGTGGTAGCTGCACAGGTAGCTTACACCTGAGTGTCGGATGTCGTTATTTATGGCTTGTCCAGTGAGAAATAAATTGTGTTGTTTGTCCGGTAGTTGCAAAACTCGAGATTTAAGAAGTACCTAGTTCTGTTTATTTCTGTGTTGGCACTATACACAGTCTTACACATCTTGTAGAAAGTGTAGATAGTATATACTATACATACCTACGATGGAAAAATGAATCCAAAATTTGTGATCTTGTCTGACCTACCCTATCACAATCAATTTTTCCAAAAAATCAAAACTTATCTCAAAATCCTAACCGAGCATCCTACACAAAACGTTAAATCATTTACCCTGTCACATTATCATTTATCCTGTCAAAATGCCAGGGTAATGAAAAATTACTTGTCGTTCTGCCGATCTTCGCTAAGCCTATGTCGGGTCTAGCATACCCTACTCAAGTTTGATATCTAAATCTCCAAGGATTCATAGTTCATCTGAATTATGGGTTTGGTAAGTATATTTGCATTATTACATATCAACTTTGATTATCATACTGTTCTTTAAAATTGATTTATTGAACAGAGAGTTAAGGTCATCTGGTCAATTAAACTATACTTATAAACATAATATGTCACTAGTAATGGACAATAATTGCAAAAAGATCGGGAAGACATGGTGTTTTTATTTAATTATTAAAATATTTTGCGCCAAAATTCAAATTATTATTTATCTTCATCATAACTATTACTTGTTCACATTTATGCACACATTTGTTATTTTAACAACTTTTCATTATGTCGTTGTCATTATAGATATATGAACTATTTCTCAACTTTGTAAAGTAGTAATCATTAAGTAGTAACTATTTTTGTCACATGTACCTACATGTGACATCAATATTTCTTATTTACATGCGCCGCGCCGTTCACATTATTTTGATCCTCATTATTCTCATTACTTAACAGTAACATAAGCAATAATTTATTCACAGGAAAATTAATTGTGCACGATATATCACGTTAATGAGTATTATGAATTATTGCATCAAGTTACATAAAACCATAGTAAAAACCGAAGCATTCCTCCACACAGTGCAGTCACACAAACAAAAAGTTTTCACACGTTCGTCACGCCCACTGCGTACCCCCAACCTTTAGATAACTTACTTGACGCGCTTCGTTGACTATGTCTTACAGTGCTAGCGATTATAAGGATCTTAAATTACTGATTTCTAACGTTTGCTGTAATTAAAGAATAGATTGGGTGTAAGATGGTACCGTACGGCAGCAGGAACCGTCAAGTTTTATATTAATTTCTCAATATAAAGATCGTTTTGACGTTTCCTGTAGCCATTACTGCCGCAGTTTTGCAGCGCGACATTTATGCTGACTGCCTTACTGCTGCAAATATCTAAATCTATGTTTCTGCCTGGATATATGACATTTAGGCGACAATGCTATCAGCAGTATAATGTCGCTCACTAATGCTCAAATTGTAACATAGGTTTTTACACCAAAATGTTACAGGTCAAAGCTTTAGGTCCGAATCTATAAGGATTTTAACGGTAATACACATAATTATATTTAAGTACCAGAACGGAAGGTTACATATGATTTTAGCCGTATAATGTCAAGTTTCATTTAAAAATAATTTTATTCAAATTATGTAGCTTAGGTACTTTTAACTTGATTTTCGCTCGACACTTTTCGATCCGATACAAGAATCCTCTAAACTTGAGACGCTTTAAATGGTTGGAAATAGCTTATTTCTCCGTAAATTATATTTCAAATGTCAATAATACTTACGATTCTGTTAGGTAACCTACATAATTAATATAATAAACTGATAAACTGATAATCCGTAAATTATATTTCAAATGTCAATAATACTTACGATTCTGTTAGGTAACCTACATAATTAATATAATAAACTGATAAACTGATAATCCGTAAATTATATTTCAAATGTCAATAATACTTACGATTCTGTTAGGTAACCTACATAATTAATATAATAAACTGATAAACTGATAATCTTGTTAGGAATTATATGAAACGTTCCAAATTAACTACACAATCAATTAAAGCAGAGGGCCTAGCTTAATGACAAACATCGACAAATATGATGGCTTACCTACATCGACAAACGACAAACAAAAAGAAAAATTTATCGGGATGATAGAAGTTACGAAAAATTACGAGACTATTTCCATATTTAAATTTCGATTGACGTTTTATCTGACCGACTGTCATCTTGGCTAGGCGCTTAGAGTGTCTAATCAAGATGACAATCGTTTGCAGAGAAACGAATCAAAACGCTGTCTTTATCGCACTAATATGGAAGAGTGATAGAGAGACAAAGCGTTTCTTTTGTTGATTTACACCTTGGCTAGGTCCCCAGGAATCTTTAGCAATTAATAACTCCTCAATTAACCTATCCGCAGTCAGTTCAGTTCATTGAACTTACGAAGGTCATAGAGAGTGGAAAAACAATAGAACTGGCATTTCCCACGATCATTGCTTCAGGGCAACTTCATTACCAGCTTTCAATCAATTTCACACCTTATTTATTAGAACTAAAGTCCAAATTCCAATGGCAAATGACAGTAAAATTCTTGTAAAATAGTATAGATCTTATGGAAAGGTAATAAGGTTGGTTTCTGATTGTATTTTAGTTACAAAAGCGAGGTTAGGTAGGTTCCCATAAGAACCGCGTCAATAAGTACGTTTTGCATTTTGTCGATATTTCGCGGAATGATATAAGATTTGTCTTTTTATCAAGTTAACAGTACAATTACAACACTAGGGTGGTAATAATATATAGCATACATAAGCCCTAGGGTAATAAGGTCAGAAATGTCTCAGATTACATGCCTTTGCTAACTTAGCTGGAAAGCGACAACTTCGTTTAGCGCAGCGGGCCGAAAGTTGTCATTTTCCCACCGGACGGAAGAAAAATCGATTCCGTACGATGGTCGTAAATGTGCCTACATCGTGTTTTTTTAAATCTACGTTAAATTCAAGGGTGCATTCCTGGGTTTAAATTAAATTGTGAATATCTCAAAGACACCGGTATTCTAATTTACTCTATTTTTCACTCTTTATATGTACTTTTAACTTAAAAATTAGTCATATAATCGAGGTCTATAACCACCCAATATAACGATGCCCGTAAGGGGTCGAACCCGTAAATCCTATTATACAGGGTGTTAGGAACCTCGCGCCGAACTTGCGGCAAACATGCGGAGATTACCCTAAACTTTAGAATGGCTCTTAAGTATGTAACATACAGTATGTTATATGATCGCTACGTCTTGTGATACAGTATGGACTGATAAAGAAACCTCTCGTTCGTATTTTATTAATAACAAATTAAATTGGGTCATTTGTCAACTTCTTACTTCTTCTTAAGTAGTTTCGATTTCTGTAACTTATGAAATAGACACCAATGAGTGAATTGCAAAAAAAATGTACATAGTTAAGCACCTGTATTTAGTCTAAAGTTATGTTATCACAGTAAAGCCATTTCTATTTAAGTTAGATGCATGAAAGTGTGTTAGCCTATGCTATAGACATATGTGTACGAATTAAGTACGATAAATACAATTTACATAGTTAATTTTCGTAACACAAATGAATCATTTAAGTTAAGACTAAACAGCTTCTTAACTGCGCTTAATTACGTACATTTTTTTTGAAATTCACTCCAATGAGTGACGTAATTGTTAAATGAAACAGTTGTCAAAAGTTAACAACATTGAGTCATAATCCCTAATCTGAACCAAAACTTTCTAATATAAGTGGGACCTTGCATTGACAATTTTCTCATGAAAGTTTCCATAAATTGCGGAAATTTTGAGAATGTTCTGAAACTTGCACATTGCTACGAGTGAATCCTCCAATCGCCATCCGGTATACTTATATACTTTACATCGATAGATATACTAAACATGTTCGCTCCTTCAAATATAGGGTAAGTTGACACAAAGCTCCTCCTATGTAAACGTGAGGTAAAAGCCCCTGTGCGGGCCCTGTTGCGGAAAAAGCGGTCAATAAAGATGGCAGCTTTAAGTGTTTTCTGTTATTGTAGGTGTCGTGTTAAAACAAGACGTTAAAAAAGAACTATTTCTTTTACATTTAAGTATATCTAGCGAAACTATAATTTCGAACATACAAGTTGCTTGCTTAAAAAATTGCGATACCTTTTTCAATTCTAAATTTTAATTTATAGTACCTACCTTTGAAAGGTTTCATTCAATGAGTATGAAGTATAAAATGTCAACTGTCAACAACGGAAGTGTAAATAAAATTCCGGACACAAAATATATTTTAATTACTGTTTTACGTACTAAAATCGTACTCAAATCACTTAGCAGCATAATATATACATTCTCACTTCTGAAAATTTTATGTTTGAGTGGATATTTTCGCATTTTCACAAAATAGTCTACTCTGAAGTTTTCCATATATCAAACCACTAACTTAAAGAAGAATATCTTATCGAAGCGTGCAAAGCTGTCTTTTTATCTGCGGCAGATTCCAAAGGCCGAAAATAACCCAGCATCCTACAAAGAAAAAAGAAGTTCCGTTTGCGCCCGGGGACTGCGCCCTCGATGTGACAGTGCTGACATTTGTCATCTCAGTTTTTTAGTATTTTTGTAAACATTGTATTATCTTATAGTTTTCGTATGGTTTATCTTATTTTAACGTAAGTTCTAGTTTTTACACATTCTTAGTTTTAAGCCTTGGTGGATGCAGACCTCTACGGCAGCCACTGGCAGCTCGTCTTCACAAGCAAAAAGGAAATCCTTGCAATCCGTGCCACAAATCGTTCTCAACAACTCACGGCCTGAATATTCATATAGGAAAATGTCACAAAACTACAAATTCGCACATCATCGCTACATGCCCACCCGCCGTAGGGCCCCAACCCAGTCCGTCAACACCTCAGCAGAACGTAAACTACTTCCATCTCCACCTCAGCCACCTTAAAAACAACATTCCTGTAATTAAAAGAATACCGCGTGGTGCAAGAATTGCCGTAGCAACCCGACTAACCGATGTCATCAATACCTGCGTAGAAAGCAATAGCCTAGATTCCTGAGAAAACCTTCTTACATTCTCATTTTCCACTCTTCATGCTACTTTAGACAATAATCGACTATCACTTACTCAAAAAATAAAAAACAACTGTGCCCACCCCCTTAATCACCAGATTCCCATTTATCATCTAAACAACCATCTTTCTTATAGTTCATGCAACAACTTGAAAAAGACTGTAGAGGGAAAAGTGAGCGATGGTGACTTGAAAGGAGCTGCACGTTTGCTTTTTTCAACTGACGTACTGTCTATGGACTCGACTGAAACACTTTCGGCTCTACGCGACAAACACCCGTCCGCCCCAGCAACTCCATACTTGCTAGATCCGCCTACAGAATCCAACGTGTGTCTTCAAGTTCAGGATAAGGACACATTAAATGCAATTCTTTCATTCAAAACGGGTTCTGCAGCGGGTCTAGACGGGTTATCCCCACAACACCTTAAAGATTTAACCTCACACTGCGTCGGCGATACAGGCAAACGGCTCATTATCGCCCTCACCAAACTTGTCAACCTCATGCTTTCCGGAAAAGTCAACCCCCTCTTTGTACCCATTATTTACGGCGCAAATCTTATAGCCCTCACAAAAAAAGACGGGGGAATCAGGCCCATTGCTGTTGGTTCAACATTTCGACGTTTAACTTCTAAAATATCCGTGCGTCACGTACTCTCGAAATTGCAAAAACAATTTGAACCGGTACAACTTGGTTTTGGTACTAAAGGTGGGTGCGAAGCCGCCGTCCATGCCCTTCGCACCTGCCTGTTCAATGACCAGTGTGAGGTACTCCTAAAAATTGACGTCAAAAATGCCGGACACTTAAACCACGCTCCGGAACTTTATAACTATTTATTAAATTGCTATGCATATCAGTCGAAATTACTTTACAAAAACCACGAACTTTCCTCCGAAGTTGGCTGCCAGCAGGGCGACCCTCTCGGACCAGCCATCTTCAGTTTAGCTATCAATCCAGTTGTTCAAAACCTAAATTCAAAATTTAACGTTTGGTACCTAGATGATGGCACCCTAGGAGGAGATGTAAACACAGTACTAGCAGACCTTTCGGAAATAAAAAATAAATTTAAGCTTATAGGGCTGGAATTGAATTTCGGTAAGTGCGAATTATATTTAAACCTTTACAATCCCGACATCGTACAAAAATTTCAAGCCCTCACTCCCAATATAAAAGTAGTCAATAAGGACTCTCTAAACCTCCTAGGGTCACCAATTTTCGAAGAAGCCATCCCCAGCATTATCACAAACACGATTACTAAATTCAAAAACTGCGCCGATCGCCTAACGACGTCAATTCTCATTCCGCTCTGACTATTCTAAAATTCTGCCTTTTCGTACCAACATTTACTTATTCGCTCCGCTGCTGTCCATTTTGGAAACACCAAAACTCCTTATTACCGATTGACAACCTTATTAGATCTTCCCTTGAAACCATTCTAAATATACAGCTTAGCGAGCATTCTTGGAACCAGGCGTGCCTGCCCATCAGATTCGGTGGGCTGGGTACGCGCAAAATTTCTATCTTCCGTCCATGGCACTTCCTCCCTCGTAGGAAAAATATTAAGGGCCTGCCCTTTAAACTACGAGACGGCGTGCTTGACGGAAGCTAGAGACGCCTGGCTGACGGCTTGTCCGGGTCAAGATTTACCTTCAAAATTACATATTCAACGTTGCTGGGACGACACTTTGTGCAAAATTAACTTTGAGGTACTACTTTCCAGCTCTGATGGTCCTAATACACGTGCGCGGCTGCTCGCTGCTGCAGAACGGGAATCCGGCCAGTGGCTGCATGCCTACCCCTCCCCCCACCCTGGTACATATTTAGAACCGGATACCCTACGCCTAGCCGTAAGCCTTAGGCTAGGGGTCAAGGTCTGCGCCCCCCACGGATGCCCCTGCGGCGCAACCGTCGACGTGCTTGGACACCACGGCCTCTCTTGTCGGTTAAGTGCTGGCCGCCTCTCCAGGCACGCTGCCCTAAATGATATCATCCGCCGGTCTCTTGCCACCGTCAATGCGCCAGCTATCCTCGAACCTAACGGCGTTTTGAGGGACGACGGCAAGAGACCGGACGGTATGTCCCTGGTCCCGTGGAAGATGGGACGGGTGCTAGTCTGGGACGCCACATGCGTCGATACACTGGCACCGTCCCATCTACCAAGAACTTCGACCAGGGCTGGGGCGGCTGCCGAGGCGGCTGAAAACAAAAAGTTTTCAAAGTATCAAGGTCTCGGCCCCCAATACCATTTTGTGGCATTCGGTGTCGAGACACTGGGGCCGTGGGGTCCAAGCGCTCATGTTCTTTTTAAAGAACTGTCGAAAAAGCTGGCCGATACCACCGGTGACCAGAGAGCTGGCAGCTTTCTCTCGCAACGCATTAGTATTGCCATTCAGCGAGGGAATGCTGCCAGCATCTTTGGCACAATGACGCGGGGCCCTTTTTTAGATTTACTTTAGTTTAGATTAGTTTAGTTTTTAATTTTAGGTAGTTTTTAATTTTAGTTAGTTTTTAATTTTAGGTAGTTTTTAATTTTAGTTTTTAAATTTAGTTTTTAATCTTTTTATGTTACTCATTATACTGTATTATTTTTATCGAACCTTATAAATTAATCTTATAGGTATTTACATGTGTTAAGACGCTTGGTATAATAAAAAGTACTTTGTTGAAAAAAAAAAAAGTATAAATTCAATATTAAACTTAACCTTAACGAATACAACTAAGTACGGTTTTTAAGATATTATTCAAAAGTTCCCGAAGAATACATTAGAATATTATTAAAACGTGGGATTTCCACGAAATCTTTTCATACTTATTATTTACCATAATAGGTAGGTAAGTAATTCGATTTGTAGACCTGTCACTAGAAGAAAATGTCTTAAGCAATTTTCTTAAAATCTCTGGCAAACTGAATTTAATAGTAAAGTTTAGGTACGAAATTAGTTTTCGACCCGATTTACATGCTATTAATCTTAATACGATTTATTATCGTCGAAGTAAAAGAGAATACGTAGAAAGCTATTTTGTACAGGCAATTTTATAGGAAGCAAACAAGCAGATGAATTGCTTGATGGTAAGCAGTTGCCGTTGCCCATGGACATCTGCAACACCTGAATGGTCTGTCATTATTTCTAGTGGTTTTAGCTTACTAGTTATATATTCCCTTAAAAAAATATTCTTATTATTACTAAATAAATAAACAATATTTTTACGTTTTTATTCAACAGTGTTCCCTTTTATATGCTGGTCTACAGGAATTCTCTATAAAAAATCTATTACAACTTTCATGTTTCAATATAGGATAAAATTCCTAAAATCCCCTGCAAAACCTTTAATTAAATTCAGAAGTTTATTAAAAATCAACACAACCTAAGCTTATGGAATCGATTCCATTATCAAGAGAAATGGCCGATTCTTTTTTGTTTAGTCAAAATAATATGAAAATGTACCGCTTTTACCAAGATTTTTTGGCATCAGTTTAAGTCTTAAAGCTTTATAAATAAGGTCGGTATTGTTAATTTGGGGGGTTTGGTGGGGTTGGTAAAAAGATGGGTAAACAAAAGGCAGTTGTGCGAATCAGTTTTCAATGCGGGGCTTTGAAAAATAACAAAAAGAGGAAATGGGAAAGCCGGCGGCGAGTACGGAGTCGGCTTTTGTTAAACATGTTTTTTGATTAAAAATACTGGATGATGTTATGGGTAATCCAACACAGTGCCTAACTGATTAATTAACGGAATTCCTAGAATCCAATATTGAAAACATAAAGATGTTTGTGGCTCTTGTGGCGAAGGTGTTTCTAAATGAAAATTTGGGTTCTAGTGTTAGCCTTCCTTCAAAATTAAAATATATTAGTTAATAAACCAGTGCACTGGTCCACTGCAGTGGCTCTGTGATCTGAATCCCTATGACTCCACGATTATAAAAAATCCATAAACTGAATCGACAAAAAACCCTATAATAAAATTGAGAGTAATAAACCTGCTCACAATATTTCACGAGGATACGAAACAGACATACGAAGGTTTTTTTACTCAAGTTGAAACGGAAAATTTCGTTTCGCTTTGTTAATTAACTACCTATTTCATTTAAATTATTTCATAACATTGCATTACAGTATTTACAGTGCTCGGTTACCTACTAGTGTGTCACACGTACCAAAAATCTTGGTATTTGTATATCTTGGTCCAAGATATCAAAGATTTTATAAAATAGAAGCCTCTTCCTTCCTTACTTAGCCACCAGTTAACCGGCGGTTAAATAATGAAAAACAGACCTATAAATTATACTAAACCCACCATCCACCGATCCAAATTCAATTCCGTTCTTTAACGGCCCAAAAGTACGGCCGAAAAAGTAAAATGGCGGCTACGTACGCTAAGGATAACAGTAATTGGCCGTTATAAGCATGTTTTAACTATTTGGATAGTATTAAAATGTTTTTCAAATCGATTAAAACTATTTTTCACCTCAGCAGCTCGAACAAGGGTACTTTGCTTCTTAAAAACAGTGAGCAAAATGCGATTTTGCTCACTGGGTCATTTTGTCTCACTCAGTTAGCAAAATCGCATTTTGCTCACTTGGGTTCTATTATCTCTGTCCCTCTAGGTATGTTCTCACTGCTTAGGGTGAAAAAATTTGTGTACTACACGAGATCAAAGTTATTTACATCTCGTGCGCTTTTGAATCCCTTACTACGCTCAAGATTCTAAATTAGATTCACTCGCTACGCTCGTGAATCTATTATAGAATCTTTCGCTTGCACGGGACTCAAAATAAGCACTCGAAGAAATATCAAACTTTGATCTCTTGTTGTACAAATAACTATTGCGATATTGTTTTTCATTCAAAGTGTTTTACCTCGATTATGATTTGACAATTTGTTAAGGTTATTGTCTTGGCGGAGGGCTTAGTCATTCTTTCTTTCGTACGGCATTTTCCTTAAAAACAACAAAAATCTAAATCTCTAATTTTTATCTGGTTAGAGGTTTCATGGAGAGGTCTCATGCGTTTTTCGACTTAAATTACGTGAGTGACCCGTTTTTTATATATTTAATATAGAGGTTTCATGTTTGTTCTAGTATCCGTTTTTATAGGGTCAAAGATAAATTTTCTTTCTCCGGGTAGATAGAACCACAATATAGTCATTAAATCTTTTCATTATAAATATTTATGAATGCCAGAACGATTCATTTCGAACCAAACTTAAACTACTAACTTTTAACGACCTTATTTTAATCACTAACTCTGCCATGTCAAATAAACGGACGTCCGTAATATTGTGAATTTTGCCTTCCTTACCACACTTACGTTTGCCTTTTAACAAAACAAACGTATTGGATTTTCAATTCTATTATTTATGTGGTAAGAACCAAACCCTACTTTTCAATAACTTTGTGATTGCACAAACCACAAATACGGCGAATAAATAAAAGTTATTATATAAACAACTCTATTACATTAGTATAAGGTTCATTGACAATTTTGCCAATACCTTAAAAGTTTTGGCAATGTGAAACATTACATCTGTGAAACATACTCATTATAATATCAACCCTAAATTAATAGCGTTAAGAACTACAAAGGATTTTAGGAGCTTCGCGGTAAATTGGTGATTTTAATTTACTAAGCGTTTTGTTAATTATTGATACGTCTTAACTGCTTCAAACGTGTTGATTAAGAATGAACTTTATCTTAACTGTTATAAAGTTCCAATTGCAACTGTTTTTAAATGAGAGTTATACCTTTTTGTATGTTTAAAGTTTGTTGGCAGTGAGGTTTCTACGAAACTTTCAACTGATAGTTCAGTTTAGGTTTCAACTATTAAAACAAAACAGCTAAGTAAATTACAGACGAACAACTGTTTATTTAAGTAAAACTAGTGGCTCTGTGAGCTGTAGACCTCGCGAGCAGAGCTTGAAATAACATGGTGCTAAGAGCTTTAAATATAGTAAATTAAAAAAAAAACAATACGAAATTTATGTGTAAAAAAATACAAAAAGTTATAATATCCCAGCATACAATTACTGGGGATCGAACCCAGACCCTCTGTGCAAACAGAAAAGCGAACGTTTACAAACTGAGCCAAATAGTTCTTAGATGGGTTGACGAAATTTAGCTACTCCTTCTCAAATTAAAATTAGTTAAAATTAAATATCTCAATACCTCCGAAACCAGCGAAATAAATTTTCAGAATTTTTGGCCATTTAATCTATAAACATATCTCAAAAAGAAAACACTCGTATGGTACCGATACCACTATTTGTTTAGGCGCGAGCTATCACGACTCCGCCATTTTAAAAAAAATCAAAAAACCGGACGGACAAAAAAATTTTATTTAGACATAGAATCCAGTCACAAAATTTCACGAGATTCGGTTAAGAATTGCGACCTGTAGAGGAGAACATCCGGACATACAAAAGCAAAATGCTCCAGTCGAAACGTAGACCTTCGCTACGCTCCGGTCAACTAAATTCGTTATTTGTGAAAATTCCAATTTAGTGTCACAAGTTTCATTTAATTTAATTTGCCTTTTAAGTAAATATTTCTCTGTTCTTCTGTTTAAAATTATAATTGTACCCATCTGCAGGAAAAATAGTGCTCAAAATAACGTTTAGCGCTTTTAGAAAACCGTTTTATTCTTCATCTTCTTCATATTATCAATATAAAATAAAAGCATTTGTCAAATCCCCGAATCACACATAATATTATACAAGAGTGCATAAATTGTTTTCCATCGTATTCCCTCGGAAACGTTCGTATTTGTCATGCTACTTCAGTCAACCTCAGTACTTTTTGTATCGAGACTTACTGAAATAGCAAGACACGTTCGTACGTTTCCGTGAAAATACGATGGAAAACAATTATGCACTAGAGTTAGACCAAGAAAAGTCTGCAGCGATGTTGATAGCCCACGTAGTACAAGTGTTATTTACACGTCATAATTTGATAGAAGTTTGACGTTTAAAATAACACCTGTACTGCGCGGGCTATCAAAAACGCTGCAGACTTTTCTCGGTCTGACTCTACAACTGTAACCTCTAGATAACCTATCTCCATCTCATTTCTGTCTAAAGTGACATTTCTGATTGATATCCATAAAAAATCCATAACCTGATATCACAGTTAGAATAAGCCTCCTGGTCTGAATTCTAGTGGCCTACTTCCCAATATTTCTACAATATAAAATAATGGGGTAAACGTGCTCGGAATGGACGAGTCTATTTTTCTCGAATGCAAATGAGCTCGCCCGAAATTTGACCCGAGGGAAGTTTTGATTGACCGACGGTTACGTAAATAACATTTATGTTATAAGTAGGACTAGTTTAATTATGTTAAACTTTAGTATAAACTTTGGAAATACGCAATATTTATCAGATATTTTTGTTATAATTATAATATATAGGGTGGATTATCAGCTATAGAATAATTTTTTTTTATATGTTTTTGTTTTTCGAATTTTTATTCGGTCATAATAAAATTTTAGGAAGGTATATTGTGTAGTTTAAATGCTATAGCACAGTAAACAAAATGTATTGAATCTACAATATCTGCATATCAAATATTATGATTATTATCTTCGGGTGTCATTCTGAATCCCTAACAACGTTTGTCCTAAAGTCACTTGCCCTAACTGGTTTGTCCTAATGGGCACATGCTCTAACGATCAATTGTCATAACGATTATTTTCCATAATGTAATGGTTAACCTAAGACTCATTTGTCCTAAGCATTTGTACCATAACTATCAAGATCCCTAATGTTTTTTACCATATTCTTCGAAATCCCTAACAATGTTTGCCATAAAATAACATGCTCTAACTGTTTTGACCTAATGGCTATTGCCCTAATGATCAATTGTCATAACAGTTACTTTTCCTATTGATCAATTATCATAAAAATTACTTTCCATAATGAATGGTAACGAACTGTTGCCACAAAAATGGGTTAGGTTAGGTTAGAACTGTGACCCTCGCAAAAACGAACTGCTGCCACAAAAGTGGGTTAGGTTAGGTTAGAACTGCGATCCTTGCAAAAACGAACTGTTGCCACAAAAGTGGGTTAGGTTAGGTTAGAACTGTGATCCTCGCAAAAACGAACTGCTGCCACAAAAGTGGGTTAGGTTAGGTTAGAACTGCGATCCTTGCAAAAACGAACTGTTGCCACAAAAGTGGGTTAGGTTAAGTTAGAACTTGTGATCTTCGCAAAAACGAACTGCTGCCACAAAAGTGGGTTAGGTTAGGTTAGAACTGCGACCATTGTAAAAACGAAACGAAATAGGGAAATCAAAATTAGGGCATACGAGTGTTAGGTCAAGCAACGATAGGCTAAGTAAAATTAGGTAACATGATGGTTAGGATATATAATTGTTAGGCCTAACAATAATTAGGCAAAAAAAGAATTATGCTACATAACATTAGGATAAATACTCAATATGGAAAGTGCCATTAGGGAAAAACATATTAGGACAAAAAAAAATCGGCCATTCGATAATAGGGAAACCAAAATTAGAGTATACGAGTGTTAGGACAACTGATCATTATGACAAACAATATTAGGGAATGCAAAGATAGGAGAAAAGACTTTAGGGATTCAGATATAGATCCTTATCTTCCACTTACTGATTATACTACACAACTCACGGTTGGATAAGTTGTTAATATACCTGAAACAAAAAATAAAACGATTTTAAATTTCAATGTAAACACACAGACGGCGCGATTCGGGAAATCAATTAGAGATGCACTAGATATGAAATAGTAAAGATATGTGACGTTCCACGGCAAAAGGTACCATTGCCCCGGCTGAATATTGGAGCGGCGTTAATAATAGCGTAAGTGCCAGCCGCCATAAGGTACCTTTTGCCGTGGAACGTCACATATCTTTACTATTTCATATCTAGTGAATGTCTAATTAATTTCCCGAATCGCGCCAGTAGACCTGCAATTTTAAATCCATTCATTGTTTAACTTCTGCAAACAAATTAATTATTAACACGAAGAAAACTAGTTTTTTTTAATAAACGGTAATTTATTTATTTATTAACATTTTTGTAACATAATAAAAACACTAAAAACTTATAAATATAAAATTTGAAGTCGTAGTCGCTCAGTGGGGTGCCCAAAAGGCTTGACATTTAAATTTGATAAGTACGTATTTTTGTAAATTGTAAAGACTTGAAAATATACAGGGTGGCCCAAAATACGAGTACTTTGTATTTTTTTTACTACGGCATATAATTGTTGATAATTCTATGAGTTGACGTTTGTATATAAAAGCTAAAGGATAATATTTTGAAGATGAAATAAGAGAAATATTCCTAAAAATCTTTTTCAGTATATTTTGGGGTAACCTGTATTATTATGATTACCCATAGAAGCAATTTGTCCATTTATTTTTTATTTTTCCACTAGCTCTAAAGCAAAGACATATGTAACTTCGTATAAGACGAATAAAGTCTAAGGAAAAAACGTGCCTCGGAATTCAAGTAAAAGTCATTCTCGAATTGATGCCGCACACACCTTTAGCCTATCCTCGGCTAGATGGCGTGACGACACCGTTTCATATTTAACAATTTTAACACATAGATATCAATGAATGAACATGGATCAAAATGATATAAAAATAATAAAATAATTTATCCATATATATACATTTTTTGATAACTTTATACGTTTTCATTTTGAGTTTTAGTCGTGTGTCGATAGATGGCAGTAAATTTACAGTGACTACAAAATTTACAATGACAGGACCCCTCTATACTATCCATTCTTTTTGCTCTAAAGTAATAAGGTATTTTAGTTGTTTTATACCTACTCAAAAGAAAATTACTTCACTACTCAATTTAAAAATAAAAATTTTAAGCATATTTAAGGACTAATTCTTCCACTAATGGAGGGAATAGTTGTGGAAATATGCGTCCCCGTAAATGTGGGTAGGGAAATAATTTGGACCCTTTGCAGGTCAAAGCATACCTTAGGGTTATTGAGGTCGGGGTCAAAAAGACAATTTAGACGACTATTTTAATAGCTTGAATAATTTTAACACAATTTTTCCACTCTGGCAAAACGTTAAATAAAACTTAAATGGCCTAGGTATATTATATTAAATATGTATGTATAGTATGCATGGTTTTCCTGCAGATTTTGTGCCTTTATCTTTTGTAGGACTTAACAAGCCAATATGTACAGTCGCCATCATATATATCGGAGCGGCCAAGCTCACAAATATCGGAACACGCCTCTATTGTCGGGGCGTTAGAGCGCGTGTTCAGATATTGTGAACACCTTGGCCGCTCCGATATATCTGATGGCGACTGTATCTAAAATAACCTTAAACCTACCTTTGTACCCTGTACCTTTGTAATTTTAATATAATGGGTTAATACCTTAATACATACATTTTTATTTATTTAAAAGAATATGCCACAATGCATTCATCATCTTACAAAATCAAATATTTAATTACACAAACGGGTCTACCGCGATATAATTTCATTTCACCTTTAATTCCGACGTTTCAGCTGAGTTGCACCAGCTAGCTGTGGTCATGGTATAATAATATACTCCGCCTGGTACTCCATTCCGAGATTCGCGTATGACCTAACTGACACGCGCCTACGTCATCATGCTGTTTACAGGTTCTCAAACTTTGAAATGTGGGAGAATTTTAACCAACGGTGAAAATTATTTTAACGGCATTAATTTTAAGTTATTCATGTAGGGATAAGTTCGCCTTTGTACTTCTTACTAATTGTATGTTATTTTTGATATGTCTTTTTGTACAATAAAGAGTTTACTACTACTACTAGAAACATAGTAAAATAAAACAAATCTAATGTATTAAATTAAACTTTATTTATCTATACAAGACAAACGTTTGAAAAACTAATTCACAGTTACACATTAATTACCAAGCTTACGGCGTGAAAAGTTTGGAAAACACTGCGACTGCTGACACTGAGCGAGAAGGAAATAACAATTAACACGCCTTCGACAAGGATGACTGTCAGGGCATGAAGTTATCTAGATCCGAATTGTCAAATGTGCACAGCGCTATCCTGTGTTGCCAGTAGTATAAACAGAATTACCCGAAAGTCTGAAATTTCTTTCGTGAATCAGAAGATATTGCTAACGAGTAATTAAAAATGACGTGTTATTGTAAAATTTAAGCTAAAATACATATAAATGAAAATTATAAAATTATAAAGAAATATTTTAACTTATTAACCATAGGTATAATGTACCCATGTAACATGTTATGTTGAAATAAAGTGGCAATGTTATTGTGACGTAGGCCCGTGTCACTCTGGGAATGGAAGACCATGTTTTATTAGACCATGGCTGTGGTCACGGAAAGACTGACGTCCCAACAAATGTCAACGGAGATATTAATTAAACACCACTAAACTACCCGAAATTAGTTAGTAAAAATGTTCGGGGTAGACAAAGAAATTACAGTTTAAAGAAGTTTAAAGCGCAGAACGCGAGAGTTTAAAGTGTTATATTACAAATATCAAATCGGATTTTTAAAACCGAATCCAAATTTAAATTCAAAGAATAGCTAATTTAAATGTGGTTGAAGGGGAATAATTCGGACCTTTTGCAGGTCAAAACCTGTAAGGTTATTAAGGTCAGAGTTTAAAGGGCATTTCAGAAGAGCATTTAAAATAATAGCTGAACAAAGAGATATATGTCTCTACAGAGTGTTACAAAAATAATGGGGATCCGTTTAAGGGAAATTCGGTACCTATAGATGGTCAATCAAATCTTGTCAGTAGAAAAAGGCGCGAAATTCAAATTTACTATGAGACGATATCCCTTCGCGCCTACATTTTTCAAATTTGCCGCCTTTTTCTACTGACAAGATCTGCTTGATCATCTATATCTTATTGTGATTTGGAAAAAGTAGAAACAAAAAAATTTTGACCTTTGTATTGCCCGACTTGAACGACCTGCCCCATATTTTTTTTTCGCAACGCAACGTCAAAACCCGATACCAAATGTGCCCTTAAACGGATCCGCACTATTTTTGCTACACCTTGTATAGTTATATGATATAGAACATAGAACAAATAAACTGTATTTACTAATTTGTCGATATTTTTAAACTCGAACTGTAGATATACTTATCATCTCTATTTGGAAAAATAATCCAGGGTGGCAGATAATTTTGGCGTGTTATTTCATACGCTAATATCGATGCTGACTGTACATGATGATTAAAATAATTCTTTATGTTATAGACCTCGGTCTATAACATAAAGAAGACTGACAATGACAACCGTCATACAACTCCAATCGAAATCGAATGTTAAATGGGAATCGTCATGACAGATAAAAACTCTTGCAGTTGACCATGATAGGGAACGTCGCTGGAAAAAGGAAAGATGGCGGTCGATTAACCCTAGCTATGCCCCTACGTTTGACTTTTTTCGATTTTTTGATTGTGTGATTAGGAACGATAAACAGAGTTCATACAATTTTTTAAATGATCGTTATTTTATAAATATTTGAAAAATCTAAATAAACCAAACGTCCCCTACGTTGTGGTTGATATACAACAAATTGTATCATAATATTTTCAATAATTAATATCCAGAGAGGAAGATGAGGACTACGTTTGTATGAAAAGGCGATTTCGCGCGGGTCCTCCACTTTTTTCTTAAAAGGGTGGTCGAACTCTTTTGCCTCGCCAAGGACAAACAAAAATATGAGGAGCTGACTGATAACCTTCACTAGTTGGAGAGACACCTGAAGAAGAAGAAGAGAATCGTCAATGCTGTAGATGACATACTGCTCGATTCTAACTTTAAGATACGTCAATTAATAGATCTAGAAACTATAGATATATGTATTAGATATGTCAGTGTCAAAAGTGACGTTTTTGCTTGATGAAACGTCACATTTGACACGACATATCTAATCCATATCGTTTCTAGATCTATCAATTGACGTATCTTAAAGTTCGAATTGGGCCGTTATTGTTTTTACATTTTAGTTATTTGCGTCTGGAAACTGTCACTCTGCTGCTATTTCCCTACCTACATTTTCCTTGAATAGGTACGCCATGAAATGAAAGTGTTGAGATCATTTTGCCCACTCCGTCCGCGTTACCTGGCTCGGTTCGGATCGTCAATATTCTCCCTTAAATAATGTAAAACCCGCACTCCAGGGAAATACCCGAATTGCCTTAATTGTGTGAAATATTCCCAGACAGCGGAAAATATTTCATGTTTATTTAGAAGAAAAATGCTTTTTGTAATACCTAAGAGTTTTAGGTTCTTTTTATGAGATGAGTTAGGGAGTTTGGATGTCTTAGGTAATTTGGAAGGTATTTTATTCTGTAGCTCATTTTCGCTTATGTTATAAGAATATTTTTGTTTCTGGGGTACAATTTCACTTGTTAATGATATTTTACTTGCTTTATGGCTTTTTTGTGTGGCGGTGTATGTAAACATACATAGGTATTTTGTTACATGGCGATCAGTGGTGGAGTTTTCACTTATCATATTTAATTTGGAACTGTTTGAAGTCTTCATCACATCTAAAAGAAAGCAGTGAAAATGGCTTATTTGAATTTTTATAATAACTGACCTGCTTTAATAAAATTGGTCTTGAATATTCATGTAAATGGGAAAAGGATTAAAGGCTAAACTATAAAACAAAGTAATCATATAAGCTAGTATTTAGTAAATTCATTTTATTAATGAGTATCAAAAATTCTTTTTTTATTTTTAAATGTCTACAATAACAATAAAGTAAAGTCATAATAAAACATTTCTTTCAGCAACCCTCAAAAATAAGGGATTCTTTGAAAAGGTCACTGGTCTAAAAACCGAACGGGTTAGCCCTTTGTTTTCAACCCAGTCAAGTGAAAAAATTCATTAACACCCTGTATATTTTGCGGACGCAGACATATTTTTGAATAGAAGCCTTAGTCGGGATTTGAGAATGAGGAGTTTTGTGGAATTATGTGGAATGTCCGTTCTGCTGATTATTTTAAACTAACTGTATAAGGCCACTTCTTTAAAAGTATTCAGTATTCTAAAACCAAACAATATTACATTATTGTAGTAGGGAAAGGGAGAATCGTGGATGAGCTTCGATTTTGTCGGACGACGCGAAGCAAAACAACATAGGTAGTAAAGTAAATATCCTTTATTGCACCATAAAGTTTAAAAAAATACAAAAAGTGCAATACAAGCTTAAGGCTAGGTAACAACAGGCAGTCTTATCGCTAAATAGCGATCTCTTCCAGACAACCATCATATCTCATAGTTTCATTATATCTCATAGTTTTTCCACGATCAAAATGTATTACTCAATAATCAAAGTCCGCGTGCGTGGTCTTCATAGAATATGTCTGTGTTGGCGACCCAAAAAACAGTGCTGTTATAAATAGCCTAAACAAAAGGATCGATCCCATTGTCGGCCCGGCCGGGAAGGAGTGGAATAATAGGCTTATTACACCACTATGACCATTATCTCATTCTGTGTGTTATTTAATATTCTGATAGGTTTTGCGTGTGGGTGTTGCTAAGGATAATGATATAGTTATTTACGATACAAGTGCGGAAAAGAGGGAATCCGAAACGAGTGGCGATAAATTAAAATACGACCGAAGGGAGTGTTTTAAATCGACACGAGTTGCAAATTACCTATTCGCACGTGTATCGTACAACGTTTTACAGTACATATGGCCCTTTAAACTTTTGACATCGTATGACACTAGTGCGGGAAAATAGGACCATATGTACTGTAAAATTAATATTAATTTTTCACGCGTAGTATGTTGATGTATTGACGCGTATTTTGACGATCTAAAAATTAAAAATAGGTATTAAAAAGAACCCCTACGCATTATACAAAAAAAACTTTTAATACCAAAAATACCTTACATTATTTTGGAAAGAGCTGATACTTTTCAAACTGCTGGATCGATTTTCATTAAACATAGCTAAGAACCACCGCAAGGAAACACTCACGTTAAGAAACTGCATCGCAATCGGTCCATCACTTTGAGAACTACGATGACACAGACAGACATATTGGCGTCAGACATATAATGACACCCCTCTTTTTTGCGTAGGGGGTTAAAAAGGGCATCAGCACGGACAAAAAACTGTTTTCTCGCCGAAACACTTTTTAGTTTTCAAGATTATAATTATTGTATGCATGTTAGTCTGTAAGGTATGATATCATCATCATCATCATCATCTCAGCCATAAGACGTCCACTGCTGAACATAGGCCTCCCCCTTGGACCTCCATTCGTACCGGTTGGCAGCGACCCGCATCCAGCGTCCTCCGGTGACCTTAACAAGGTCGTCTGTCCATCTTGTGGGTGGACGTCCTACGCTGCGCTTGCTAGTCCGTGGTCTCGAGCACTTTTCGACCCCACCGGCCATCTTCTCTGCGTGCAATGTGGCCCGCCCATTGCCACTTCAGCTTGCTAATCCGGTGGGCTATGTCGGTGACCTTAGTTCGTCTACGGATCTCCTCATTTCTGATTAGATCACGCAGAGAAACTCCGAGCATAGACCTCTCCATAGCTCGTTGAGCGACTTTGAGTTTTGAGATGAGGCCGATAGTGAAAGACCACGTTTCGGAGCCGTAAGTCATCACTGGTAACACACAATGATTAAAGACTTTTGTCTTGAGGCACTGAGGTATGTCGGACGAAAAGACATTACGTAGTTTCCCGAACGCTGCCCAACCGAGTTGGATTCGGCGGTAAGGTATGTAGGTATCTAACAATAAATTATATTTGATTTGATTTGATAAGTGGTAGATTTACAAATAGTTAATTCTAGGTTTCTAGTTCAACAAGGTCCGTACTAATCCCAAATTCCTTAACACCCTCTAATGCCCCTCAGGATTTAGGGACCGGGAGATAAGGAGGAATTAGTGGGTAATAGAAACATTAAGCCCTAGGGTTGAAACAATAGTTGGTTTGACAAAAGGAGCAAATGTAAATATTTTACAGCCGTATTCTGATTTCAATTACAGGTTATGAATTAGAAAAGTGACATTTCTTCAAACAGAAACGTCAAAAGTGTCGGTGTTGATCATAATAATTATCCATAACTAGTTAATCCAGACCAGATCTAATTCATAACCTGTTATTAAAATGAGAATATGCCTGTAAGTGAGAGTTAGATACAGGCTAACGTATTGGACATTTAAAAACTATTAATAAAAACCGTTTCATTTAGTTGACTATAAATAAGATTTACTTTGATCAATCAGTCGACACAATTTATATTTTCTAAGATCTTTTGATTGCATTGAAATAATAATAATCTGGACAGCAGAAGTTACAGCCACTTGCACCATCCCACTAACCCGGGGTTAAGCGGTTAAGCCGTTAACCTAGTGTCAAATTTTACTGGTAACCATGGTAACTCCAGGTTTAACTGGTTAACCCCGGGTTAGTGGAATGGGGCAAGTAGGCCTTAGTGTAGTAGGGGCCTGTTAGTCCTGTTACTCAATGGCTTGTAACTTGTAATACAAATGGAAGTCCCTTTCTAACAAAAGCTGTCAAAAAGTGACATCCGCTTGTATTACAAGCTTGTAACTACAAGCTTTTGAGAAACGGGCCCCTGTTCAAAGTAGAATTTTAATTTCTTCTACTACCTGTCTTGCTTTCCTTTCTATACAATAAACCTTTTGTCTGAGTATGATGGGATATTTTGTCATCTTTTAGCATTTTTTCCAGAAAGATTTTTTTCTGCTCTATATCTACAGCACAACCGAGGTTTGAACCGATGGTTTTTGACCGCTACACATATATGAAAGTTTATATAAACTGACGTCTCACGTGGTTTTTATTTACATTCTTTGAACAAAACTGTATTGACATAAACTTATCAAAGCTGATAATACCCCCTAATCCACGGCGCTCGATCGAGCACATTCAGCTTTTTAATAGGGGGTAATAATACTGTGACACCTCCTGACTCGGCGTTACGTCTCGCTCGCGCTTGAGGTGGAGAGATAAGAAGGATGTAGTGCAGTTACATAGTTGGGGATAGAACAGTAAGATATGTTTAAGAAAGAACTAAGTTTTTAATATGGAACATTACGCAAAACTCTGCGTAGAGGGCGTCACTAACTCAATCGCATGGCCTACCGTGAAACCGTGAAACACGACAGTCGAAAGTTCGGTTTCTCCAGTTTCTTGCTTATTCAATCGATAGAGAGGCAGATAAAGAAATCTCGATTTTCTCGTTTCGCGGTAGGCCACCTGTAAACAAAGCGCCTTGATGCATCAATGTCTCGGAGTAATTAACAATGGAGCCGCCATTAACAGGCGTTCCCCTCTGTCGAAAATAGGCGGCCAATGGTCAACCACATGTCAACCATATGTATGGACTGACGTTTATCTGACATGACGTACCTATACATTTAATGTGCCCCTTCCCCGCAAAAAACGGCAGACTAATTTGTACCGAAAATTTTAGACATGGCGTCTCCGTTGGTTATATCCACTAAGATCAATGTCATAGTGAAAACTTGTCAAAAAACTATTTAAGGTCTAGTATAAGTTACTCTATGGTTTACTAAACAAATTAGTGCTGCACTCTGGCGGCAGAACATTGCAGTAATACTCCCTATTGGGGGTAATAATACTGTGACACTCCTCCTGATAAACTCCACACTTCTGTTTTTAGGACATACGGTGAAATTGCGCTTATAGGGGGAAGTGGCGGACGCCTAAGCTTTTTTGAAGAAAACAAAAGAAGTAGGTACCAGGTATTGTACAGAATAGTGAACTCTTATATTATCCAACAAATTTCATTGAAATTTCAGTTTTTCCGTGACCACAGCTGGTGCAACTCAGCTGAAACTTCATAATTTAAGGTAAAAACAATGAAATTATATCGCGGTAGACCCGTTTTTGTAATTAAATAAATTTCATTGAAATCTGACGAAAAAAAATTCAAATCATAATAAAAATCGACCCACTTAGCTTACTGTTCTCGCTCTACTGCGACCGCCACTCAACCTCAAGCACATCAATCTCCAGCAGGGATTAGGCTCGGTAAAAAAATTGCCAAGTTCGGCCGTTTTTCCTCATTTCACAAAGTACCCGTCATTTTCTACCATTGTAGATGTAGGTAGTTCGCTGGATATCTTTAGTTTGATAAATTATATTTATGTCAGCTAATCTACAGCTGTGATATATGCTTCTTATTGATGATAGGCCAAAAGAAAGAGTTATGATTATAGCAGTATATTGATTAAATGTTATTGTACTTTATTTATTTGTGTTTGGGAAGTTTTTGGCAATTATGAGCATGACTATATAAAAGGTTGCTTATTTATTATTTTTTATTTATTTAACCTTTATTGCACAATATGTACAAGAAAGTACAAATGGCGTACTTAATGCCATAAGGCATTCTCTACCAGTCAACCATTGGGCCAAACAGAAACTTACAATTGGTGCGGAAGAGAAAATCAGTACAGAGATATAAAAGTCACTATTTAAATACCAGGTTTATCATATTATCATGCTAGGTAGCTTATTATGGCAGAGTCAAGAAAAATGCAAACGCGTGAGTTATTATAAGAATCAAAGCCTTTAGGTAAGTCTAGGTTCGCCTAAGCGGTGGTGGCCGAGTGGATATGACGTCCGACTTTCAATCCGGAGGTTGCGGGTTCAAATCCTGGCTCGTACCAATGAGTTTTTCGGAACTTATGTACGAAATATCATTTGATATTTACCACTAGCTTTTCGGTGAAGGAAAACATCGTGAGGAAACCTGCATACATCTGCGAAGAAATTCAAAGGTGTATGTGAAGTCCCCAATCCGCTTTGGGCTAGCGTGGGGACTATAGCCCAAGCCCTCTCGCGCATGAGAGAAGGCCTGTGCCCAGCAGAGGGACGTATAATGAGTATGAGTATGAGTATATAGGCTGAATTATTATTTATTATTATTAGGTTCGCCTAAAACAGGATTTCATCATCAAATCAGATTGTAACCTGATGACAATGACTAATCTTAGCAGTATTTATAACAAAAAAACAATTTTCTAAATCGATTATAATAAAGCCATCTTCTGAATATTACGGAACATAAAACAAAAAAATATCCTAACGAATACAGAATCTTGAATGAAGAGAAATTTCGGAGTCAGGTAAAATTAGATTAGAAATACATGTTTGAGAACGTGCCCAAAGGCAGGAAAAAGAGGTTTACTCGCTATAGATGTCTTGCGTTTCTCCTCCACTCTCAGTCCCTAAATGCATTTGTAAAACCGTGTTTTCGCCCCTTGGCGTCTAAGTAGGCGTTGAGGGGAAATAGGGGAGTTTTATGACAAATAGTTGGAGATGATTAATCAGTCGCATTATGTCAATCTAAGTGTGGGGAAGATTTCGTTTAGGCTTAAGTGAAGATTGAACGAGGGGGGCTTTTTCGTGAGATTTTTAGAAATATCAGAGATTTTACTAACATGAGAGACAGATAAATGAAATGTTGTAACAGAAAATAGCCCCCAACAAGGTGCCAACGCCCGGCCCCCAACGCACATGATCGTAGAAAAGAATAAACTTATTTTTCAAAAAGCATTACTTTGTTTGGGAGTAAAATTTATAACTTTCTGTGTTAGGCCTCTCTTCTAGTACGCCACTTGTCCCAGTCCTGAGCTAATCTCATCCCAAGTGACCCGCACTCTTTAGAAATCAAGGACCGCTTAAGTCTAAGTAGGTAATTAGTAAATTATTGTACAAATCTGGAGCTCTCTAAATATACTCAGGTATTTAATGGAATCCCGCAAGGATTAAACCTCGGACCAACATTCATCAGTAAAGTTTATTATCCAGTAAATAACAAACTTCATTGTACAAAATAAAATGCTTTTAGCGGCTGGTGTGTTTAACAATATAATAATTTATATCATGTTCTATAGAAACTTTCGTAAAGTAATAAGTACTAAATCTTCCTCAAACTTACTACTATTACCGCTTACACAGCTGTTATAGCGTTATTAGTTGCAAATCGGCTTTCAACCCTTTCCGATCACGCAAGGCCGTATTTAACACCCTTGTTTACTCAGCACTTTGTCTTGGAGGGTGAATTTCGATTTTATTGTACGTACTCATTTAAGCTGCTTTAATTTTTATGCCTATTTTCTATTATTACTACAGACACAGACCTACATTATAAAAGACATTGAAATATTGTTTTAATGTATGAAATTTTGCATGTAAAAACTCCTAGACACATTGTATTGCAGATTTGGATGGAAGGAAAATAACACAGACTGGATCCAGTATAGACGGAGCTAATTAGGAGATGGTTATTTCTAAGATACGTATTATTTTGTCCAAAGTCACCGTTTTTAATTTTTTGACACCTGTCTTGCTACGTGTGGCTTGCTTGCTTGTACTAAAGTTAGTTAAGAATCTCAATCCCACGCATGACCATGAAAACTGAATTGATTTTGTGCGAATTTCATCTAATATGAGTGAAGACATGTTTCCACGAAATTATTCACCTACTTATTAGCTCATTTACCAATTTAATATACTTTGATCCCAAATTTCGCGTAATCGACAGTTAGACAAAATTAATTGTGGGTAAAATAAGTGTTGTCGATAAAGTGATGTTTGGCTAGAAACGTTTGTCGACGGTTTACCCTTGAAACCCCCTTTTGCACTGTTCCCAATTGAAAAACAAACTGTATTTCCAAACCGAATGTGTTTGCAGAAACAGCCCTAAACCGCAACCATTTGCCGAAGTACACTCCACGACATTTCAATTCGTAAGTAAATTCTACGATTTCGCTGACTGTATCGCCGCGAAATGTATCGCCCGGAGATTTACACGATACGGCATTCGCTTACACCGAATAAAAAACAAATGTATATATAACTAGGGCAAGTTTTTTTTCATGTTGACTTAATCCGTTAGACAAACACTAAATATACCATGACAGATAAGCTATTTTTCATACAGATTCTTAATTTAAATGTCAAATTCTGAAAGAAAATCATTTAAGTACCTATCTAAAAGTTAAATAAATTTTTAGTTTAAAGATTTTTCTTCCTTCCTTCGATAACAACAATGGGCATTCTTATGGTTAAGAGATGAGTCCCATAAGGTTCTGTGTTAGGTCCCGTATAGCTCGTAAAGAGTAAGTACTGTACCATCGTCTACAGTTTAGGTAGTAAAGTTTATGAATTATAAATTAACAGTGTAGACTCACACTGTTAATGTACAATTCATAAACTTTATTGTGCAGACATAAAGACTAACTATAGACAGTTATGAGTGTTACAGTTAGTTAGTACCTACTAAAATAAGTAAATATAGGTACCTATCTAGTGTAAATCTTCTTCGACGGTGTGATGGCAGCCAAGGGGAAGCTGCCTAAGGGGCATTATCGTACAAAACGCTATCCGCGACGCCCTCTAATGTAGGCGTCCTTGTTACACTCTCTTTTGTACCGAATACATTTCTGGTTCGATTCAAAAGCCTTCAATACGTCCTGCTCGCATAGTACTCATATAGAAAACAAATACCCACAATAAAATTATAATGTGACTTAACCAACTTCATAATATTTTTTTTTTGATAGGTCTAAAGCCTTTGATAGTAACAATATGATAATATCTCGTTTAGTATGGAGAGTACCGCAAGGAGCTGTTAGGTCCTATGTTTTAATTCTACTACTTTTTTTTTAATGGGTGAATGGCAAGCCGGTAAATCTGAAGCCTCAATGTACAGCAACCCGCGGCAGCGCTGACTTGGCACGATTCGGCACTATTCGACGCTGGCGGGCTTTTATTTTTATCGTCAGTGCGGTTAATATTACTGTTTGCTGGTGAGGATTATTGAAAAAAGGGGTTTTTTAAACACTACCATACTGTAAAAGAGTGAAGTTGTACAATAAAAAACTTTTTTTTTATTTGTACCGATTATAGGTAAGATACAAAACAGCAGGATTAAACAAATGAAATTACACAGGTACAAATAGACTGGAAGAAATTATTCTAATTTTATTATAAAAAGCATTTAACTACGGTTTACAGTGCGTGGCCTCTCTCCACCATGCAATACTGTAGCTATCTACTGTAAGTGTATTTCATCTTATTTTCTGTGCAATAATAGAAATACTGATATTAAATCAAAAATAGGGAATTTTCATTTTTAATAGCAACTTATATTTGTAGTCGATTCTTGTTTTCTTTTATTTTTGACTAAAAAGTTTGTAGGTTTTTTTTGACAGTTACAGATAATGGATACCGTGGAAAAACAAGATTCGGGGCAAAACATCGAATATGCCTTCCTTTAAGTAGGTACTCGCCTATACAGGGTGTTTGGTACATCGTTTGCCAAATTAAAACGGCAGATAGGTTGAGTCATTTGCTATCTTCCCAGGCCTAGAAATTTTTAATTTTGCGCACGTTTCTTTTTCAGCTCTATGCCAGTTTTTCGTAAATTTGAAATTTTTACTTGCGCAGTAGTAAAAAAAACCATGGGCATTTTTTTTTGTAGGCATGAGTAGATAGCAAATGACTCAACCTATCTGCCGTTTTAATTTGGCAAAAGATGTACCAAACACCCTATATAATTTGCAAAGTAGAAGGTTTAATAAAATAGTTATTCATTCAGTTTTTAAGGACGTCCTTAACGACAAGATTTTCTTGACATCATACATTATACATACACTTCAATCTCACAAGTTTGTTCAAGTACAGAATTACTCACGCAAAACTGAACTTCAAAGCGCTTTGCCAAGCGAAACTCAACTTTGAAAACACACCAGCAACTAAAGTCTCTTTAACATTACACATTAAAGTGGTCCTCGTGTCTTTATAAGACTTTAGGGGTCTTTTCCACCCCTAAGTATATATAAGTTACTATCGAATTGGTATTGAGATAAGCTTTTTTAACATTAGGGGCCCATATACATCTTATGCTAAAAAGATGTAACTGGCTGTAGGATTTATATGAAGATGGGCTGTTTTGGAGCTAGAGGCGTTACGTATCTTCCCCTGCAACGATCAAATCAAATTGTCTCAGTCTGCTTCATCCGTAGTCGAATCTGCACCCTCGTGTTCAGATATTGCAGACAATTTATTTCGTTGAAAAAGCTCGGTTTTTATTTTACAAGAGAAGACTACTGTTTTACTTACTATCTATCAGCAAGTCTGGGTTTTTGTTCAATTTGTACATTTGTTCTGGCTTACCTGTAAAAGAAAATTTTGTCATTATTGTTATGTAATAAAAAACCGATTTGATTTGCGTACAAAACTTCAAATATTTTACATCAGAAAATTTAATGTTTAAGAAATGTCAGATCAAGAAGTACCTACACAAAGTTGACTACAATGTTAAGAAGATTGTTATGAAAGTGTATTATGAATCAAAAGAGGTGTGTGAGAATTGTAGCAACCGGAAGCCTGAAACCTAATTAGTTAAATATTTTCCGTTTTAGTAAATAAAAATGTGTGAAAATCGTGTTTAAATCCGTGATAAGTATAAAGATAAATAAATTTAATGTATCTCTATTACTATATTAAATGTGGACATTAAAATAATATTTAAACCACCTTACGTACGACTTGTTTCTTCTTATCTGTCTCCAACCAAATTGTGCGAAAAAGAATATTCTATCTATCTATTTAATAATCTTGTGTTACCTGTTTATAAGTGAGCAGTCTGTTCCCTCTGGCGCTAACAGGCAAGTGTTATTGTTTCATGTCATTATTTGGGGTCCGAATCCGCCCCTAACGAGTTTCAGGGTAACAGGTTCATCTCGGCGATGTCACCGGATATTTACATGATTACTTCAGTGATCAGGCGCATCCGTTATGGGGTCTTTTAGAACATAAAATGACTTTAAAAACCGGTCAAGTGCGAGTCGGACTCGCACACGGGTTCCGTATCTATAAAAACGGTCACCCATCCAAGTACTGACCCCGCCCGACGTTGCTTAACTTCGGTCAAAAATCACGTTTGTTGTTTGGGAGCCCCACTTAAATCTTTATTTTATTCTGTTTTTAGTATTTGTTGTTATAGCGGCAACATAAATACATCATCTGTGAAAAAGCTGTCTAGCTATCACAGATCACGAGATACAGCCTGGTGACAGACAGACGGACGGACGGACGGACAGCGGAGTCTTAGTAATAGGGTCCCGTTTTTACCCTTTGGGTACGGAACCCTAAAAATCGACCCAAAGTTTTTAATGGTTTTGATGAATGTAAGCACAACAATATGTACACTATTTTGTACACTATACCTGCTTCACACAAATGTTCAGTTTTATTTTATTTTTATTTGTTTTAACACGATCGGTTTGCGACAATTGCGACATACTCGTATAGGTACTCCTAGTTGACAATATGTAAATAAAATGGTGTCTTCTTCTTCTTTTAGTTATAGTTCTAAAATTAGTGTTTACTTCATTAATTAGTAAACAAAATTTAATTCGATAGGAAAGTATTTTTATAAATAGTACATTTTTGTCCAAATTTCTCTTTTTTTTTTTAAACACTAACTGATTTTAACTTTGCAAAGCGTTCTTTTTGAAATAGAAACTCGATATCAATTCTATTTAGTTACTCTCCAAACCAAACACAGCAAAATCCGGAATTCCTGAAAAACTAGAGCCTTTACGGCTTTGTCCGGATCGACACGTGAAACATCCGGACAATGGATGAAAAATGGCTAGGGCTGTCAGCTGGATCCGGTTGCGCAGCTAGGGTTGCCACTGGTCAAATGTGAAGATTGCAAGTAATTTTGTCACGTTAAAATGTGACAGATGTTCAACTTTGAAACATGATAAAGGAATATGGCGGCAATACGAACAACATTCGTTAGTAGTAACTAAAACAGTATATACTGAGAGATAAGCAGATGAAGGCCGATTTCTAATTTGTTGTCAATTTAGTTTTTCGTTAAAGAGGTATAAAAATACCTCAACGGAATCATCAGTAGATGGTCAGATGTGGTCCAAAATATTACCCAGACTTCGCTCCAGGCAACGATGCAGATGGCCGAAGATCGAGAGGCCTGGAGAGCAGTGGTAGGAAGAATAACCCATAGGAGTCACGTCCCTCAGACATGAGGTCACGACCACGAAGAAGAAGAAGATAAAAATACAATATTGTTTCGTAACTCAGTGGAAGATTTTTAGGACATACGGTGAAATTGCGCTAATATTGTACGGAATGGAAAACTCTATCTATCTACCAAATTTCATCGAAATCTGAAAAAAAAATCTGAAATTGATTCTATGTAACTCAACTAACTGCATTGCCATAAAATCGCTACGCTGCCGTGTCACGCGCATCTCATGTAACTTTAAAAGTTGAGTTTCGAGATAATTACGTTTAAAGTTTTAAAGATTCAAATGCTGTTATCGTTGACAGTTCATCGTAATATTTTTTTTTTCTTATCTACATGTAGGAAATATGGTCACAGAATAGGCCCTTTTATTTTTTTTTTCTTATAACTAAATAGTTTTTAATTTTATTCGAATTAAATGGTTGATCAACTCATCCATACTATAGTGGTCACACGAAAGTAGAAACTATTCCCCGATTCTGGCCCCACCTCTCAGTGGTCACCGATCCTGACCCCAGGGCCGATCCACCGCCCCCGCTGAACCTAAAAAAAAAAAAAAAAAAAAAAAAAAAAAAAAAAAGCCCCCCATTTGAATTGATTGCGCTAGGTCTCAGCAGTGCCCGGCGCCTCCTTCAGGTACTTACGAAATACGCTAATTAAACAATACACCTTGCTCACCACGGTAACAATAGGCTTATCGACCCTTTTCTATTGTTCGATCTCGACTCGGGCGCGTTATTGTGTTACCGAGCATACTACCTGGATGGACCCTTCACCCACCGACGTCTTCATTCATGCCTTATGTGTGTATTATACTGTAGGTGTTTGTGATAGGTATTAGCGATAGGTATTTGCAATAGGTATTACCGATAGGTATTTGCAAAAGGTACTTATTTGCGATTCATTATCTTATTATCTTACAACCTCTTGGAGCTATTTCGATTTATAAGGAATACAGTTCTAACCTAACCTAACCTAATTAGAATTTACACAAGTAATCCGTCGGTAGCCTAAACTAACCTAAACCTTCTTTTACCAAACCTAACTTGACCAAACCTAACTAAAATCAACCTAACTTCTCATTTCAAAGTAACCTGCTTTCACCTAGTCTTCGTTCAAGTTATGTTTTAACCTAAATACCTAAACTTCTTACCTATCCAAACTAAAGCATCCTACATATCGTATACATACTTACCTATATTGTGCATATTGTATTGTGTTATTTTATTTAGTTTTACCTATTTCTAACTCATTATTTTTGTCTGCGATAAATGCAATTCTACCTAATGTAGCCTTTTTTATTCTTAAACTTAGTATGTAAGTGTGTCTCATTATCTAATACTATATGTTTATTTTCACATACATTTTTATGTTCTTTGTAACACGATAGAAAGTAAACTCGTAGCTACTTGTTTCTTTGTATTATTAAAATAATAACTAGGCGTGTGAGGCATTTCTTGTGCACTTGTTTTCATTGTTATAACAGCTTAATTGCTTTATTGATAGACGTCTATTATATTTTATGCTGACAATGGATTATTATGTGGATATAATTTGGGTTTGAGTACAGGGAGCGTCTGTTTAGATGAACTTGTTGAGACATGTTACTTTGTATGATTTTAAAAAAATAACGAGACGTGTCAACTGGTTTCAACATGATTTAGTCTAATACGTCGGCATTTCTTGTGTGTTGGTATTCATTGTTATAACAGCATAATTGCTTTATTGGTAGACATCTATTATATTTTATACTGACAATGGATTTATTGTTTCCTATTATGCTTTTGAATTTGGGTTTTAGTAAAGAGAGCGTCTGTATTAGATGAACCTGTTGAGACATGATTTGAACGATACTGTATCCTGCTCACTATCACAGTATAAAAGCCGAAGAGAAATGGCTTTGAGTAAGTATTACTGTCGTGGCAGTCCTCTGTATCAGAGCTCCTTGTATCTACTGCAGTATATAGAAATATAGTGTTAATTCAACAGTGAAGTGTTTAAGTGTTTATAGAAAGACCCAACAATGGATGTAAGTATGTCTTTTATTACCGTAACTTACTTTGTTTTGTTTTCACTTGTGTTCTTTGTGTTTTAATTATCAAGATTGTAGACAGTGTGTAAATTATTGTTTTATATTGTTTCAGTTCACTGAAAATACTTTCAAGAACTATTACTACCCGGATGATAATAAAGACGAATCAAGCGATGAAGAGGGTACGCTTGGTCTCAAAGTTAAACAAGCCATCGCAAAGAAACGTTCAGGAAACAATATCGATAGCTTCTTTGAACGACCTAAAAAGCAGTCTAAAGTTGTGAAACGGTCTTCAAATGTGAGCAAAAGTTCACCAGACGGTGTTGCAAACTTGTCATCCGGACAAGACGACGGGGCCTATGCATCACATTTGATTAAAATCGAGATATATGATATGCATAAAATCAAAAACGTCCCACCCATGGAACACTGGAAGCATGCGGACTTCAGATTGAAATATTTTGCGTTGGAAGACGATTTGGAGCTACAAAATACGCGAAATATTATTTATAACATAACAAAGCAATTAGCTTCTAAGGACAGTAGTGTGAAATATTTTATAGATAATAAGAAACAGTGATAGTTATAATTATTAATGATAGTAGTAGCTTAATGATTGTGTTAACGTATTTCTCATTTTTTACCTCTCCTTAAGTACATTTTCCATGTAACAGATTTCTTTGTGTCGTCTCGTTTTTTAAGTAACAAAGAATGTTAAGAAATATTTTGTAAATAATACAATTTAAAAAAAAATGTGTGGTTTAAAAGGTCTTTGTATTATATGAAAAAATAAAAAATCTTATTTAAGTACACGTATTATTTTATTTCACAAAAAATGTTTTAAACATATTCCTTAATATTAGGTCATTACATACAGAATTATCAGAAAACAAACTTAGCATATCTGTCATAGTTTTTCCATGATATTTAAAATACAAATAAACTAGACAATATTCACCACAAACTGAAGTAAAATGGTTTTGAAGAGGTTTATTGTTATAAAACCACTGTCTGGTGTTTCTTTTTAAAAATAAGTTATGGTAACCTGAAGGCTTCCGTCCGAAGGAATCAAAATATTCTCCTATACCAGTAACATCAATGTGTATGGCAACCCAGTGGGAGCCTGGTTTCGTGTCAGGGTCCAAATTACTAACAATAAAAACAGGTAGATCGACCCAAATAGGTATTTTGTTAGCAGCAAAAACATTTGATTCAAAAAGTGGGTTTAATTTCTTCATACAAAATTGAATCTCATTAGTATCCATAATTACTTAATTAATAACAATTTATGTCTTGATGATGATGCAAACAATGACTACAACAAAATAACGTAAACGAAAGAAAACATTGTATTTATATAATTATGTTTTTCAACTATTATAATCTACAGATACATCACGGTTTTTGTTTATTTCAATAATGTTGTCAAATTCTGCATACACGATACAATTAATGGTGCTAGTTAGAGCCGAATCAAAGCGTACTTCTATCCGAACACTTCCATGTCTAACAAGATTCCAGTGTGAAGTTGAACTAGCAGATAAATCAGGGGTTAAATCAAAACATAACAAACAATATCCTCCACCATAATCTGTTCTACTTATTCCATTACCTTCGTTGTGAAAATGAATACCAGTTCCAGAAAATAAGGTGTGATATGCCGCCGCTATTAAACCAGAACTAAATGACGGTTGTAATGTTTTAGAAGGAATTTCATGACCATCTACAAACAAGCTAAATGAATTCATATTATAATTTTGAAAATTAAATGGATTCAAAGCTAAATTTCCATTAAAACCTGAATTTGATACAAATCCAATAATACAGCGTTTAGGAATTTGTCCGAGAAATATATTATCCAATGTTTTACCCTGGACCCCTGTTGGTATTGTGAGAACCTTAACTTCTGCTCTCGTAATGGGGTACTTCGCAGTCGTTGTTGCCAATACTTTTTGATGGGCTAACAAAACGCTAGGATTGATTTTTGTTCTTCTAACAATGAGACTAGCATCTGTTATTTGTACTTTAAGTTTTTTATCTTGATGACAAATTAAATTAAATGATTCTTTTGATCGGACTAACTTAATACGCAATTCAACACCATTTATCAAGAATTTCTCTTGGTTAAATATATCGCCATGCAAATGTCCAATCATTTCCACTTCCTTACTCTCTTTGATAAATTCTAGTCTTTTCTGAAATCCTTTGTTGTTGGCGTCAACGGTATCCATAAAACCTGGGGTATCCTCATACCATAACCCACAAGTAAGATGGGTTTTTTTGGCTGCCGGTCCATAGTTGAGAAGATTTTCCATATAAGCACGGTAAGCATATGTATTGTTTGGGGGTGATATGAGTTTTTGATTTAAATATACATCAAGTTGGTTGAAAAGGGAATGTAGCCAGTTATTGGTGGGTCCAACTCCGGCATCTGCTTTTAATTTTGTCCCATCTTGATTCAATACTTTAGCAGTAATATGTAACATTGTGTGTGATAGATCAATGTAGTCATCTCCTGATCCAGGTACTTGAAATTCAATGGGGCCATCATCACTTAAAGATGAAATTGGTTTGTAATGAATCCAATGTCCGCTTTCAATACTTGTTTGAGTTGATGGAAGGGCAAATATATCTAATTCAGATTTTGCACATTCACATGAATGACTGTGTAGAAATGACATTATTTAACTTGAAAATATATCGTTATTTTTATTATTATTTCTACTTCCTCTTCGTCGCGATGCTTTTCGAGTAATGAGCGGTTCTCTTCTTTTATTCGACATTTTATACCCAGATCCTGACATGAGAGAATCAATTTTTTCATCAGCCTTTCTTTTTAGGTTAGCGCTCGCTTCCTTAAATCGTGATCGAATGGAACTATCCATAGGACGAGAATTTACCATATCAGTTAACAAACCAACCCCTGCCCCTAAGGTTTCTTTTCCAATGGTTTTTAAACCGCTAGATAACAAAGGGAGCACTGATCTAAATAGTCCACCCAAAAAACTGCCTATACCATGTCCTCGTTGATATGGAACTCCCTTATAGACAATACCTATCCCAGAGCCGGCTTGGTGTGAATAATAATGTTCGTAAGGACAAGAGACTGACGATCTGTTGTAAATCATTTTACTCGTTGAAAGTGTAGCTTCACGCAAGAAGATCCAAATTGAAATGGTACTCTGACACCAGTCGTTGTTCTTATATCTATTTCAATGGTATCGAACTCTCTTCGTAAAACTGGTACATAATGAGCGGGTGAGAAGATGTGAGTTTTATAAGCTCCATAAATGAACTTAGTTGGATCTAAAGGTATTATTCTGAGTAATGAAGTAATAACATCTCCGACTACTTGTGGGTGTATTATATCAGTATAAACAAATATTTGAGATGGTAAACCTAAATATAAATTTGCAGGGCTTTTTCCTAATGTATTTTGTTTTAAATTTGTTTTCGGTTTAAAACCCAATTGCAGACTTAGTATCGGAGTTGTAATGATAGATGTTATTTCTTTATTTGTTGTTGCTATTCCAACCAGTTTTGTTAATCCATCATATCGAAATTTTACGTTATTTTTTAACTGTGGGTTTTCATTAAACGCTTGAAGAAAATGATCTATATTATCATATGTAGTGGCTGGTATATGAGTTTTTATATCTACTATTTTTGTAGTTTTATCGGTGGGTGATAACACCTTTTTCTTTAAATAAATGATGTTTTCGTGCTCTTGAACATTATACATGGAACAAGGATATTGAAATTCCACCAACCCAACTACCCATTCTCCATCCAATTTAATGGTCTTTGGTAATTTAGTTAAGAAATGTGCAGTCGTGTTATCCGTGTAGTAATCTGATGAACTATTACTTAACAAAGTTAGATAAAAACTATTTTCACTCATATTTTCTTTAAGTTTGATTCAGGTATCCAAGAATTAAATTTATTAGGATAACCTTGCCACTTAACTAGTATTTCCTTTCTGCCAGCAACTCGACGCGAGCGTATTATTTTATCAATTTTATACTCGTTGGAGGGGAGGTAAGTTACCTTTTGTAATTCTTTAGAATAAAATGTACCAATGATGGGTTCACCTTCTAAATCCTTTATTGTATAAACAACTCGTGGCGATCTGTTAATAATCGAATCAATAATAAATATTTCATCACTCCAATTACTTTCATAACCTTTTTGAAACACATGCTTATATTTAGTGATTCTAACATGATCACCTACATTTAGTTTTTTAGTTTCTAATGAAATTTGCCTATCTTTTTTGCGATCATATAAATTACACCAAACAGTCATAATATTATTAGAGCTAACATCAACTGGGCGCATTTTAATGCTAGAATGATAGCTATGGTTGTAAGAATGTAGAAGATCTTGTAATATATTTGTGTAGTTATATGTATTCTTATGAGTGAAGTAACGCCACATTTTCATTTTAAGTGTTCTTTGAAACCTTTCTACTATACTTGCTTTAATGTCGGGGTTATTAGTGGTATAATAATTAATATTTTTGCTCTTAAAGTAATCTCTAACCGCCTTTGAAACAAATTCTGTACCTTTATCAGATTGGATGTGACGGGGAACAGAGTTGGCTTCAGTAAATATGCTTTCAAAACATTGTTTAACAGTTGCTGAATCCTTCTTCTTCATGGCTCTTGCAAAAGCATATTTACTGAACACATCAATAACACAAAGAATATATTTATACCCATCATTATATTGACTATAAGTACTCATATCACTTAAATCAGCTTGCCAAAGTTCATTAAAGTTCGAGAGAATGTATTTATTTCTAGTAAATCGTCTATGAATAGGTTTATGCAGCGTGTGCGTATCTTGAGATTGTAACCATTTTTTCACTTCCTCTTTGTTCATTTGACCTTTCATTTCCTTTGATAAATTATTTAAACTGCTATAGCCAGCTGGATTAGAGACATCATAATAGATTCTGTTAATATCTAATAAGGAGTCCATCTTTCCCACTCTATTTTCTTTCCGGATCGCTTTTGCTCCCGTGTAGCAAGAGGCGTAGAAGTATTATTATCTTTATCTGTTGAGGCTCTCGTCTTCACAGATGTGGAGGGGGTAAAGGGTTCAATCAAAGGAGTACCATTAATAAATGCTAAATTTGTAGGATTACCTATGCATGACCTAGGAACTTCGATATCTTTTAAAAGTAAAGCAAACACTTCCCATCCAATTGGCTTAGGACGTTTAAGACATCTAACGGTGTCGCTTACCAAATCAGTAATATTACTATTTTGAATGGTTTGGTTATTTATAACAACTTCACCAGTCTGTTTCCACCAAATTTTCGGTTTACTTGAAACAATGTAATCTAACAACGTTCGAGCTTTTTTTTCATAAGATTTAGGTAATATGTTTATAATTTTTGACGGACTAATTGGCATTAGTTCTTGATTTATTTCGCCAGGTGGTGTATTAAACGATGACGGTGTGGCTGCTTCAGTTACATTATCTGTAACTGACTCATTATTTTCAATCTCCTCCTTTTTGTTCACTTTTGTTTTTATAATATCATTACTTTCGTTGATGACTTGATCTACCCCCTCCATCACGATGGGTATTCTAAACGGTTTTCGATCTGTTTCAATAAAATGTAGAAATCTTTGTAATGCTTGAGAATATAACGTCCACTTTTCGCGATCATTCATTTTACTTTTAAGGATTTTTTGCATCTCTCCATCTAGCCGAGATGAGGAATTTTCGGGTGGACTCTCATTCCTTTTCAGCCTTTCAATAAAATCTGATTCAACTAATAACATTTTTTTTGTGTTTTCCATTTTGTTTATGATAAAGAGTTCACTAAAGCACTTAAAACTGCACCTAAAATAATAGGTAGAAATGCACCTCCTTTTTGAACTATAACAGTTTTTCTTATTTTATGTTTCCCTTTCGAAACTAATTTTCTTAAAATATCTTTATATTTTTTTAGTTTCGTCTTTTCTTTTTTTTCTAATGGAATTTTCCCATTTAGGACGTTATAAATGCACTCACAAATAATGTTGATCTCTTCATCGTCACAAGATTTAAGTAATGCAGTACGATATTTGGGTTTAAGCAACTGCAATGCTTCAAGTAAATGTTTATATGTGTTTACTCTTGCATGCATCATGTAGAACTGACTAAAATATGGTGATTTTTATCATATTTAAACCCCTTTTTAGGTACATACACTGTGTAATGCCCATCAAACGGAAATATTTTTGTTTTAAAACGGCATATGTCATTTGTATTTTGTTTCAGGTCAATCATGAGGTAACCATGAGCCTCCTTTGTAGCATCTTTGTAGGCTTCGTCCACAAACTTTGAGTTTTCTGGGTAAACTTGTCGTGACAGGTAGCGTATTTGAGTTTTATCCCTGGGATTTTTAAAAAATACAATGTAGCTTGTATTCAATGAAATATCACGTTGACCTCTACCTTGATGAAATACGTTTTGTGTAATATAAAAAACACTTAAGTTTCTATGATGACTACCTTTCGTAAAAATGTCAACGATTCGTCCATCTGATTCTCTCATCAAATCATCTATAATAAGAAGTTTAGGTTTCTTCCCATCAAACATTGAAAAATCTGGTATTCCTTGACTATAATTTACATTTTCCAGATTGTAGAGAGGTTGCATTTCATCATAACACCAAATAATTTCATCAAATTCAACATTACATATCTCTTTGGAGTTATTCAAAAAGTTTGTAACAAATTGCGTTTTACCACACCCACTAGGACCTGCGACAATGGTGGTGAAAGGATGATAAAAGTGAATCATTATTAAATATCGTAATCTATGTGTATGTGTGTATGTGTGTGGGTGAGTGTTGATATGTTAACGGATGGACTTTAAATGGTAATATTCAGAAAGATGATTACTATTTAAACAACTCAGATATAGTAGACAAAAAAACAAAACAAAATGATTACGTAATTTTTTTTTATTATTTATGATCACACTTTTAACATTATTTTTTTTTGTTTCATATTTACAAAAATACCTTAAAAGATACAATAAAATAAAATTCATACATTTTTTTACATGTTTACAAGTAATACCTTAAAAAATATACAATGTACAAACAATAATTTGGAATTCGAATGTTCTGTGTGATTATATTACAACTTTGAAACTTTTTCATTATTGCGGTATTTTATAATGACCCCACGCTAGAGTGTCAGAAGAGTTTTCTAATAAGTACCGTTTTGTATCTTCATGCGATAATGATATTTTATTTATTTTTTGAGTGAATATTATATGTTTTATAGACTTAAATCTTAGCATTTGAGCGCGTTGCAAATTTTTATTAAATAAACACGTTTTGTAATTGTCAAGAGTAAATTTTTTTGTAACACATTTATTGACTCCTTTGGCTTTTGATAAAACACCGTATTTTTCGGTTTTCTCATCATTCTCGTCATATTTTTCAACATCTAAGGTATACATTTTAGATCTCAGACCTACAAACTCTTTTAAAATTCTACCATTATTTTCATCTTTGAAAAACCCTAATCGCTTTTTATTTATTAACGGCAAATCATATTTATTGTTAGGAGGATAGTCAGATGTATCAAAATATAAATTAAGATCTGATTTTATATCTGCGTAATAATTTTCCGTGAAAATTTGATATACTAAGCTATCAGTATCTGTATAAAGAAGCTTAAGATTGTCTGGATATTTGGTTTTCATGTAGCTGTAGTGAAAGTCATACATCAAAGTTTTCGATATATCTAATACGCAAAATCCCAGATAAATCGGTTTATTATAAAATATTTTAGTTTTATTCAATTGAACGGCCACTAAATTCTCAGAGAATATGGATAAACTATGGAACTCAGGTTTCGCTATCAAAGATTGAACCCCCTGCGTTTTTCCTCGATTTTCCCAGTGATTTAATAATTTGACATTTACGCGTTTTGCAACATTTTCCATGGTTTTACCGAACACTGAATTATTCATTAGTTTAAAGAAATCTTTTTCAAAATCGGATGATGCCTGTGATCGCATGTGGGTGTTCAAATCTATGTAACTTTTTAACCACATAGACTGCTGAAATTTAAGAATGCGATGGATTTTACTCAATTTCAAACCATTCTTCAAACACTGTTTTAGATTTCTATAATGAATGACATAATTCGTTTTTTTATTTAAATTAGGAATTAATTTTTTTTCTTTGGAATTACCCAAACAAACGTTTTCAGGACAAAATGGCAAATCTGAATGAGAGTCATGCAACTCGTTAGGGTATTCGAGATCAACTTCTAAAATTAAACCATGATCAGCGTCATCAGATATATTAAAGTCAGTATCTGTATTTACCCATTCAAATTTACCGGTAGGAAGACATTGAGACATAGCCCACCCGTAAAGGTTATTTGCATCAAAGTACATAAGAAATGACGATGGGATATTTTGATTATAATCTTCCAAAAAAATATTATTAGCCTTCGCGTATCTATTACTACATTGTGATATGCCACCTCGAATATTTTTTGATATAAAAGCTATTTTATCGATATCAGTTAGGAGTTCTAGTTTTATTTTTGTAGTTCTTAACATTGCATCCCAACTTAATCCCGGAGCAGTATAATAATGAGCGGGGTCTAATCCATACGTCTTAAGACAAAGGTTTCTAAAATTTTCAAATATATCAGTTAGTAATAGAACATCAGTTTTTAAATATAAATCAGAATAATCACCCATATTTTTGCATTGAAAATGAGACCAAACATCTTTTGCGTGATCATAATCCTCTTCTGAGATGTGACTATCAGACAAGGAACTAAAGAAATCATCTTTAGAGGGAAGAGCTGTTAAGTTTAAAGAATCGTATGATGACATGTGTTCATAGGGATAGACACCCTTTCGTAATAAGCGTTTAAAATCCTCCTCGCATGAAAAATTCAATTTTAATTCATGAAATTGTTCAGGCAACAAGTTTTTTGCCAATTTGTCAAGATTACTGGACATAAATTTAAGTGAATCGACAAATCTCAATTTAATTGTGCGAATATTTATTTGTAAGCTCTTAGAAAATGAAATGTATTTCTCTTTGTTCTCTGGAATCAGTTCAATGTCGCCTTCCGCCAAACCAAGCCCATGCACTATAAAATGACTATCATAGTTACACAAATTATGGAAAAATACAGGTACAAAATTAGGTGCCCTGTATTTTTCAGAACAAAATGTATGTGCCACTCCTTCATAAAGACCAGTATGGTAATTATAGGAAATGACTGAATCCTCGTTTAAATTTTTATCACAAATATAACATGTACTACTCTGAGCAATATGCACATTATTTGCATTAGATAAAGGCAATGGAGTTTTTACAAAAGTATTTCTCCTACAAATGGCCTTTAAGTCTTGTTCCATATACTTCATAAATTCCTGGGTGCAATTTTTGCCTTTATATGTTCTGTACACTGACAATTTATCATTATAAGAACATTTAATGTAGTATCCAAAACTATATACCTCATGTTTTTGTACATTTGTTGTTGAGGATGTAGTAGGATTAATTGTACCTGTTTGAATCGGGTTTAGAAAGGCCTCGAAATCAGCATAAATAACAAAAGGTACCCTTAATTTACGTTCATAATTATCGAAAGTAAGTATATTGGAGGAAACGTTTTCATTGAACCAGTTTTTCTTTTTATCCTGTTCTGAAGGTAAATGTGTACAAACATGGAAACAATCGTTTCTTTGATGATTCATTAAATTGTTGCGAGTTGTAAAGTTCGACAAACAACCATCACAAATATGTGCAGCATGCTGTGTATTTGATAATTGTTTAGATACTAACCTAGATAAATTTTTGATATAGCAATAATGCCCCTTACTGTCTTTGGATATGTACAATAAATTCAAGTGGGTAGCTTTTTTGCACTTTGTTAAGTGTAATGGGCCTACTACGTCATGTTTTTTACTTTTCGAATTGTATTCAAGACCAAAAACGTTTATACTTATATCATTCATTTTTTCAAATTTTTGAATATCTCCAACCTTAAGTGGGAAAGTTAAATTTCTAAAATTTAATTTATTTTTATGCGCTATATACGATTTCGCAGTGTTTGAACGATGACTTGTAGGTGGATACAAGCCTGACAATACAGCCCATCTAAAACATTCATGATCATTATTTTTTACATTAATAACTGCTTTTCTGTTCTGAATATCACGTGGTAATTCGATATAGGAAGAACCACGCAATGGATTAAATTTGTTTACATTGACATCTAGATAGTTAAATTTTACTAAACTCCATCCACTGTCTTTTCTCTCAAAGTTAAATAATTTTGTTAATATATCTTTAACAACTGACTCGAAAATATCATCTTTGTCGCTGCTAACATCAACTACATTGTTACATAATTGGAAATCAAATGTATTATTTACTTGTTTGCTCTCTTGAGTAAAATCCGCATTCAAAATAAAGTTTACTTTTAAAGCATGGTGATCAGTGAGGGAACGATCCAATAATGCAAAGATTTTCTCTTTATTTCCTAGTAAAATGGATTCGGGAGTAAATGGTTGGTGAACATTTTCATTTAATAGTATTCTGTAAGTGGCCACCCTATTCTTAAAAGCATTTTCAATTAACTGAACATTAACCCATTCAATGTCAGCCCTTAAAACATTATTTTTGTGAAGATTACTATTTAAATGATTTTTAAAATATCTTTTAGAAACAAACTTATTACACACAGAACATTCAATTTCATGATTATTATTTGTACTCACAATGTCATCGGGAACTGGTTCGGATGATGTTGATGCTACAGGTTCAGCAGCTGCTGAACGGTTTTTCTTCACCAAGAATTCTTCGGTCTCCAAAACTGCAGCTGTCCTTTTTACTCCCCGTCCTATTTGAGAAGATCTATAACAATACATAATAAACATAAATATCTTAATGTCAGATAAAATAAAAATAATTACTAAAACGGTTGGTTGTATATACTAACGTAAGTCTTTTCGACACTGCTGGCAATAGGCCCGCATCATCAAAACTCCATCAATCACATCTGATGACTGAGTATTCCCCTTGGATTTTTTGATATGCCCATCACATGGTGTATAATACGGTATAATATCAGAATCTTCCAGTAACGAGTGAGGTAATTTGTTTGATATATACCACATTCTTATATTTCTATGAAAATATGCTAAAATAAATTCTTTACTTAATTCCTCAATCTTATTACGAGGCAAAGTGAGACCAATATGATAGTAAGTAAACACCATTATGGAAAAGGATATCACAGTACAAGCACGGCACCAAAACACTGAATGATATGAACTCGAGATACCCCGCTTATATAACCAGCACTCTCCCACCCCACGTTTATCCTAACAATAAGTTCTGGTCACAACAAGTTAGGAGGAACCCATCCTTTGTTAAACAGGTACTGGTTAAGAGTTATAAACATGTATGAACAGGAATACTTTTACTTACGCCTCTCGATGTAGTTGGCTCACAAGACGGGCAGCCTCGCATAGATCTTCATTTTCTTCTATTTCTTCACAGAGTCTGATAAGTTCAAGATCGTAGACATCACAACTCAAAGAGTCCATTATGAAATGAGAAATCATACAGTGCTTTCTTTCATTTAAATAGTTGACTACAGGTATAAGATTTCTAAGAGTGGGGACTGTAATCTTTACAAATGAGAAGTATTAAATTAAAACTTGTTGTAATGTGATACAATAAAAATAATCTGTTACATGGAAAATGTACTTAAGGAGAGGTAAAAAATGAGAAATACGTTAACACAATCATTAAGCTACTACTATCATTAATAATTATAACTATCACTGTTTCTTATTATCTATAAAATATTTCACACTACTGTCCTTAGAAGCTAATTGCTTTGTTATGTTATAAATAATATTTCGCGTATTTTGTAGCTCCAAATCGTCTTCCAACGCAAAATATTTCAATCTGAAGTCCGCATGCTTCCAGTGTTCCATGGGTGGGACGTTTTTGATTTTATGCATATCATATATCTCGATTTTAATCAAATGTGATGCATAGGCCCCGTCGTCTTGTCCGGATGACAAGTTTGCAACACCGTCTGGTGAACTTTTGCTCACATTTGAAGACCGTTTCACAACTTTAGACTGCTTTTTAGGTCGTTCAAAGAAGCTATCGATATTGTTTCCTGAACGTTTCTTTGCGATGGCTTGTTTAACTTTGAGACCAAGCGTACCCTCTTCATCGCTTGATTCGTCTTTATTATCATCCGGGTAGTAATAGTTCTTGAAAGTATTTTCAGTGAACTGAAACAATATAAAACAATAATTTACACACTGTCTACAATCTTGATAATTAAAACACAAAGAACACAAGTGAAAACAAAACAAAGTAAGTTACGGTAATAAAAGACATACTTACATCCATTGTTGGGTCTTTCTATAAACACTTAAACACTTCACTGTTGAATTAACACTATATTTCTATATACTGCAGTAGATACAAGGAGCTCTGATACAGAGGACTGCCACGACAGTAATACTTACTCAAAGCCATTTCTCTTCGGCTTTTATACTGTGATAGTGAGCAGGATACAGTATCGTTCAAATCATGTCTCAACAGGTTCATCTAATACAGACGCTCTCTTTACTAAAACCCAAATTCAAAAGCATAATAGGAAACAATAAATCCATTGTCAGTATAAAATATAATAGATGTCTACCAATAAAGCAATTATGCTGTTATAACAATGAATACCAACACACAAGAAATGCCGACGTATTAGACTAAATCATGTTGAAACCAGTTGACACGTCTCGTTATTTTTTTTAAATCATACAAAGTAACATGTCTCAACAAGTTCATCTAAACAGACGCTCCCTGTACTCAAACCCAAATTATATCCACATAATAATCCATTGTCAGCATAAAATATAATAGACGTCTATCAATAAAGCAATTAAGCTGTTATAACAATGAAAACAAGTGCACAAGAAATGCCTCACACGCCTAGTTATTATTTTAATAATACAAAGAAACAAGTAGCTACGAGTTTACTTTCTATCGTGTTACAAAGAACATAAAAATGTATGTGAAAATAAACATATAGTATTAGATAATGAGACATACTTACATACTAAGTTTAAGAATAAAAAAGGCTACATTAGGTAGAATTGCATTTATCGCAGACAAAAATAATGAGTTAGAAATAGGTAAAACTAAATAAAATAACACAATACAATATGCACAATATAGGTAAGTATGTATACGATATGTAGGATGCTTTAGTTTGGATAGGTAAGAAGTTTAGGTATTTAGGTTAAAACATAACTTGAACGAAGACTAGGTGAAAGCAGGTTACTTTGAAATGAGAAGTTAGGTTGATTTTAGTTAGGTTTGGTCAAGTTAGGTTTGGTAAAAGAAGGTTTAGGTTAGTTTAGGCTACCGACGGATTACTTGTGTAAATTCTAATTAGGTTAGGTTAGGTTAGAACTGTATTCCTTATAAATCGAAATAGCTCCAAGAGGTTGTAAGATAATAAGATAATGAATCGCAAATAAGTACCTTTTGCAAATACCTATCGGTAATACCTATTGCAAATACCTATCGCTAATACCTATCACAAACACCTACAGTATAATACACACATAAGGCATGAATGAAGACGTCGGTGGGTGAAGGGTCCATCCAGGTAGTATGCTCGGTAACACAATAACGCGCCCGAGTCGAGATCGAACAATAGAAAAGGGTCGATAAGCCTATTGTTACCGTGGTGAGCAAGGTGTATTGTTTAATTAGCGTATTTCGTAAGTACCTGAAGGAGGCGCCGGGCACTGCTGAGACCTAGCGCAATCAATTCAAATGGGGGGCTATTTTTTTTTTTTTTTTTTTTTTTTTTTTTTTTTTTTTTTTTTAGGTTCAGCGGGGGCGGTGGATCGGCCCTGGGGTCAGGATCGGTGACCACTGAGAGGTGGGGCCAGAATCGGGGAATAGTTTCTACTCACGAAGTCCTGTAAGTCAAGTTACATGACATACACGTGATCAAATGTGACACGTATTACTTGACCAATATTGTTGTCGTATAAACCAACCGCTCGGCAAGTCATGTCTAACTCCGGCAACTTAAGAAACGATGGTGATATTTTGGTTGTGTCAGTCATGCAACTCAAGTTAACTGAGTTGTGCCTGACGCCATCGGCAAAAAAATGAAGTTACATGAGTTAGTCATATGCTTTTCTCAGTAAATAATTAAGATTTTCAAAATTTTCTTTTAGAAGATATATCTTTAATACAGCGAAATGCTATACATGGAAGTATTCTGTCCGCTCAATTATGACCCAACGCAAACTACCCCGCGATAGGCGGTACTTACAAACTGCTCGATTGGCAATCTCAGTACCACCGAGATGACAGTCAGTGACAAATGGCTAAATTGATTTATAAAAACAACGTTTTTTTGTACTTAAAAACATATTAATGTGTCGTGAAGTGGTGCAGAAGTTATTTTAGTTCATACCAAGGACAGTGGAATCACTTTTCACTTGTAGTAAACAGATAACTTCAGTAGAATTTGGAAAAAACATGACGATTTGTTTTCAATACTACCGTGCTAAGCTAAAACGTAACAACTGCATACGACTTTCATAACAACATACGACTTTTTAAATTGCGAGGATAATAGGGATGGTGTTATGCTAAATGAAGTAGACTATTTTATTAACTTGTGTTTGGTTTAGGTATTTTCTATATAATTATAAATGTAGTAATAAATTCCTTCTTACAGATTTGTATTTTCCTTTTTTATTTCATGAGATGGAGCTATAAAAAAACTACTTACCTAGTTATTTCAAATTAATAATCAAATTTGGTATTGTCATTTTACATTACTTTCCATTCAGATTCCCACAAGATGCTATTCGCAGAGAACTACGGAAAAAAGCTGTCCAATTAGAGAGACATGAAATTGAGTGGATGCCTGGCAAGATATCTAGAATAATGTTCTATTCATGAGATATAACCCGTGAGTTAATCATACCCGGTCTCCTATATGTAGATACATTTTTCCTATCATGCTTTCACTGAATTAATTTAACAAATACACACATTATCTGAAAATGTTGATCATTTGAATCCACCCTCTACTGTCACATATATGTAGGTTCTCTCTCAAGCCATTTCCGTCAGTAGAAAAGAGCGGCAAACATATTAACTCACATTATAGACGGGTCTAACGCGTTTTATATTCAATTATCTTGATTTACCGACGTAAATCAGTTTCGTTTCGTATAATGTGAGTTAATATGTGTTCAAAACGCGAAAGTTTAAAATATTATAAGAGCGGCAAATTTAGAAAAAGTAAGCGCGCGAACGGCTGTGGTCCTATACAAAATTTTAATTTTGCACCTTTTTCTACTGACAAACTTGCTTGACCTGAAAATATTCTGAACTGAAAGTGGGGATTTATTGTGACTCCGCCTGTTCAAATATTTTTGACCCGATTCGTGTACCCATGTAAATTTTGCAGACTGTATAGCCAGTCCGATTTCTAAGATCAAGTTCGCCATACATTTACTATGGCGTACTTGATCTTAGAAAAACGGACAGACTATACCTGAACGTGACTTCGCACTGCCATGCAGATTGATAATAAAATATACAAAATACTTATTATAGCGGAATACATTTATACAACAATGATATATTTACTTATGTTGAGTTAGTCTGTCGTGTCATAACAACATTTTAACTAGTTATATTTTAATCTGCATTAAATTATTATACGTGAATTATTTGACTGGTTCTTCACTGTATGGCATAAACCTATCCCTGTCCAAGTCATATTCTAATCAAATATGAACCGCGAACTCTCAGCGGCCAGTACGTACAGCAAGAAGGTTATTAGCGGATTAATGTCGCTGATTGGTAGTTATTGACATTATATGCATTTCATCTACACTTAGCTATGTACCATTAGTGTAATAAAGATGACTCTTATTTTGTTTACCAGCTTTGATTACAGGCTCTGTAAACGCGTCGTCTTATTTGAATGTAGGCGTAATTGTGTATGTGTGCTAATTTGGCCCGAGAATTTGAACGGTAATGTTCCTAAAGGCGGTATCCATGGTTATATATGATCGCAGCTTTAATAGTTTTTAAGACGATTTAGACTGGTTATCCGTAACTCATGTAACTCGAGTTAACGGAGTTAGGCGTGACACGGTAACGAGGTTATTGGTGTTTGATATGCCAAAAGCCAGGCTCATTTTATAGGACATTTTGTAAATGAAACTTTCATGGAAAGTGGACAGGGGGCGAAGTCACGTGACTTTTCTTATTATAAATCTTAATTTCTATAATACTACACAGTCACTGGATTTATGTACAATAAGTGCTTAAGCGCACCAAAACAGGCATCGTCAATGTTGGGGTCAAAACCGTCAGGCTAAAGTGGGACTGGGCAGGCCATGTACGACGTAATCACCCACAGAGGTGGGATAAACTAGCCACGGAGTGGGTGCCATAATTTAAACACCGGCAGGGTTGCCTAAAGTGCCTAAGAGGAGATGGCGGGACGACCTGGACGCATTTCTCAGCAACTAGACGGATGCTGCGGTTAATTGGGAGGATTGGAAGTCTAGAGGGGGAGGCCTTTGCCCAGCAGTGGGACACCTTATAGGTTCGTTAAAATAAAGTGCTTACAGCTAAGATAAGTAGTTGAGGACCTCAATCGCTAAAGTCTGCTAAACACCAACTCCTGACATCCCTAGCAAACCGATAAAAAGTTCCATTGTCCAAAATAATGGCGCCCGTAAAATATCTTGAAACAGATAGATGGGAACGGTGAGGGGTATAATAATAAAGTTTATTTATCGAGAGGCAAGTGCCATAATCTGTGACGTTATGTAAGATGGCCATTTGTCAATAGTAACGATAATCGTGAGAGTGTTTTGTACAGCGAAAGGTTTACAAAATGGCTACTTATTGGAAGAATAATTTGTTTTCGAATTATGTTATTTTTAACCCGCGACGCAAAAAGACGCGTGTTGTTTATGCGAGTTTTCTTGCAATGGTTCTTAATTATGACAGAAAACGTTCCGGCAGTTTGAAGAGTAGGTAGGTATCAGCTCTTTTTAAAATTATGTAAAGCATTTTTTCGTATAAAATTGTTTTTTTATGGATTTAGCGTAGGGGTTTTTATTTAATAGTTAGTTATATAATATTCGTCTACAAGGTGGTGAGGTAATTTTATAGAAATACCAAGAGCCTGTCGGGTCATTCATACCTCCGTAGTTAAGTTATAATCATTGAACTATTATTACTACGTATAGAACCGGCACAGAGAACCAGTATTTTTCGCCATGACTTGTTGTTGTTTTGACAACAAACCATAGAAGCGGAGCGTGAATCTCGCGACCTAAAAGCGTAAGCTCCACGAATTTTACGGCGCTTACGATTTTTTGGTCACTTGGAACAGGTTGCGTTTGCGACAATTTCATTGTTTGGTATGGACATATCAAACAATAAGGAATATTTTTACAGCACTTACTGCCTTTGAAAATAGTTTTAGGATTTTGTGTTTCATCGTTTTCTTTTGTTGTATTATAATTTAATAAATCGGATAAATCGTCGATAAATAATCGCAAAATATGTACAAACTTTATATCCAATTTTTATAGTTGGTTGTTATGTCAAAGGTCATACCTATTGTGATAAATTTATATGGGAAAGAAATATTTTTTTTAAAGAAACATTATCATGTAACTAAATGATCCATGCACCTTTCAAAATCACATTTCTAATATTTATACCCGCAATAATTTCTCGACTACTAAAAATACCGATAAAGAAAAGGGGAGTGTGGGGTAATAAAGGCTCTATCTTTATTACTGACAACGTGCGTCCCCTATCTCCTCTTTTAGTGGGTTTAATAGTGTATTTAATGTCACATGTTGTTGTGGTTGAAATATTGCCACTGTTGTGATATGATTTGACGTATTGACTATAAGTAGGCTAACAATATAAATTTTATTATTTCCACATAATGCCAGGAGCCCAATTCAGTTGTTGGCGACCATCTCACACAGGATTCTCATTTCATTTGAACAATCTTCAAGGTCGTATCAAAACAAAATCAAAATTGCAACAAATTATTAAATCTGAATTGGTTCCCAGAATTGCGCATATTTAAACATTGAGAATATATGTAATTCGTTTCGGTTTGGAACATTGATAACTTATATAGTTTTTATAATAAGTATATAAACGGCATAAGCGTTAAACATAAATTCACCGAGTAACAAGTCTGAAATTCGACCCATATAAGTACCTATTATTATTTTAAAATACCACCACATTAATGAAAAACCAAAGTATTAATAAAGCAATTCCCAAGTTGCAATTAACGTGCCATTACAAATAAATCACAAAAACATTACCAACATTAAAATAAACCAATATAAGGCACCAGCAAAAATTAAATAATTTCCATTCATAACTTTGCGTACATTAAAATATACATTTCATTAAAATCAAGATAATATTTTGTTCCAATGCACCCCTCGACATTTTAATTCCAAGTAATCTCTACTTCAAGTATTTAAATCATCCCTTGAAGGGGTAAGTTAAGACTAAGTTATACAAGGGTGACAAAATCATTACCTATTAAATATTTTGGTATCACAAATGATCCCCTAAATGTAATAACAAATTTAAATGGGGTCATAAAAATACCACGAATAAATTCAATTATTAAAATATGCATAACTGTATATGATATATAAATGTATCTGTGTATTTGGTTTGTTGTTCAATTTACCACTTTATTGTATATAACATTAGGTCGTTTATCTCTTGTACTCGCTTGAAAAAGTTGAATCTCAATATTTGTACGCAACTTACCAATATTAAGAAGTTAATTCTGATACAGGGGGCTAGAATATACTTTGCTCACAAAAGGACCACGTGCAAGCTTTGATAAGGAGTTTTCTTTCCTTAAAAGGAACAGTTAATAGCATTTTAAATTGAAAAATGCCACAAGATTTACGTTAAATAAATTGTAGATAATATTGAAAACTTTTTGATTCAACAATTCCATTGTACACCACCAAATCTACACCAAAATAACTGATATCTATGACAAATATTTTTTAAATATCCTTTTCCGAGTGCTTACAAAAAATAGGACACTTTTGGCAAATAATAGTTGATACCTATTATTTGCCAAACCTTTCCTTTTTACAATTCATCTAGAGTAAGTAAAATTAATACCAAACCTCAAAACCAACAACACAATGGCATAATACTGGCTTCCGACCGACAATTAATTTGTCGTATTTATTTCCACGGAAATACGGGTTATTTTCCTTTAAAACGTTTTTCCTTTTACACGGGATGGACTGTTAATGTAAATAAATGGAAAATAAATTGAATTTGTCAGTAATTTTGGCGTTTGGAATGTATTTGGTCCCGTTTCTAAAGAAACGACATCGCCAAATATATTATTGCATTTGTAAATGCTAGAGTTATATTCTTTATCTTTAAATTTTATGAGTTTTAAGGATCTATTCTAACAGGATAATTTACTGTTTTTTTGTACTAGTCATTCTTTTAACTTATGCTAGGTTCACACGGCGTTAAATATTCCCGTATAGCGTATACGGGATTTTACGAGTATCGAATACCGTAGTGACAGAAAAAATTGTATGGGAACTTTCAAAATCGTTCACACGGCTAGACGACTTTCCCGCATAGACGCCGTGAATCATCATCTGTGAAAATTTCAACTGTCTAGCTATCACGGTTCATGAGTTACACCCTGGTGACAGACAGACGGACAGAGGAGTCTTAGTAATAGGGTCCCGTTTTTACCCTTCGGGTACGGAACCCTAAAGCATCGAAACATAAATCTCTACAGCATACTCAGCACTTTTCCCAGCTTCAATTCTCGCAAGCAAGGAGCGATAAAAGCCACTCTATCGCCGCTATCTTTTCTTTATCTTTATTAAATGAACCCTTGTTTAGCCCACTAATGGCTGGGGGTGCTATTCGATCCCCTATAGTGTTGTAGTCTCGAGGAAACCAGTTAAACTTGGATACGAATTGTTTTGGGTAATTAATTCTTATTACCTTCTAGCCACCTGCCCCGGCTTCGCAGGGGTTAACAAATTATTCACCTATACCTTCCTCAAAAATCACTCTATTGATAGGTGAAAACCGCATGAAAATCCGTTCAGTAGTTTTTGAGTTTATCGCGAACAAACATTTGTTCTCCCTCTCTCTCTTCCTAGTTACTTCTCTCTTCCTACACTTCGTCCTGTCCACGACATCGTCCTCGGATAACTTGCACTCACTCATGTCCTTTAGCACTAAATCCTTCCATCTTGTTCTGGGTCTGCCCTGGGATGAAATGTTGTAGTGCCAAATTTCCTACGTAGTCAGAAGGCCTTCTTGTTACGTGACCTTACCATCGTACCTTTTTCTTTTCTATATGTTTTATAATTAGGTACATTGGCCCGTTGTAAAAATCCCATTATTCGTATTCTCCCAGTATCCGAGGCCGAGCCTCCCCTATTGTGTCCTTATCAGGATGATTCATTTCGACACATCTCCGCCTACAGTTTACAAATGATTGCACAGTAAAAAAAATAAGTAGGTATTCTATTATAATTTGAAAAAATCATTTATTTACTCGTACATACAAGATATATACAGTGGACCTACTAAACGAAATGAATAACTAGCTTAAATCTAAAATAGGCCCCTGAGACATTGCACCAAGGATGCTGGCGGCATTTCCTCGCTGTATCGCAATGCTGATACGTTGTGTGAGGTAGCCGCCAGCTCTTCGGTTACCAGTTACATCAACCAGATGCTTCGCGATTTCTGCGACGCTTCGCGACTTATAATTTATTTTTCAAAAACACCTATTGTTTTAACCACCCGTCTCTTTTCTATACATATGTTTTATAATTGCATCGGCTCAAAATCCCAATTCCCTCGGTCGCGATGTCCGAACAGCTTCCCCTATCGTGTTATCTGAGGATAGTGGGGATGATTTATTTCGACGCGTCGCCGCCTACTGAACGTAGTCCACAAAGAGTGAGCTACGCGCTGCGAGCGGAGCCGAAAGCACGTATTTTCCGTTTTGTAGCGATAAATGGATCACTGACAGTAAATATTCACATTGTGAATAGAATCAGGCGTTACTTTGCGGAAATCCATACTAATTAAAACCAAAATATTACTTTGCTAATCCGCGAAAAGATAACGTGCTAGTCAATCAGTGCTAACCCGTTATACTTACTTGCGTAACGGAATCACTCCGTTGCCGGGCGTCAGACCGTCAACAACTCCTGAGGATGCCTCGTAGAGAGGCGAAACACGTGTCGAGGTTTATTCTTTTGGTGGTGGTTTGTTATATTTATTTGCGTATTTATTTTTGCGGTGGGAGGGTGGGAATATTAATTGCATGTAAAAATACGCAAGTAAGTATAACGGGTTAGCACTGATTGACTAGCACGTTATCTTTTCGCGGATTAGCAAAGTAATATTTTGGTTTTAATTAATATTCACATTATTTCATTTAGGTACAAAGATATATTATAAATACAAAATCTGAAAGTTTTACTTTAAGCTTAGTTTTTAATTTTAGTTTGTAATTTTAATTTTCTTACTTACTTACTCCATTGGCTCAGCGACCCAAAATGAGACTTGGCCTCCGACACAAGACAGCGCCACTTTTCTCGGTCCTGTGCGACCTCTCGCCAATTGCTGACTCGAAGTTCGCGCAGGTCCGCCTCCACCATGTCGCACCAGCGATATCTGGGGCGTCCGATAGGACGTCTTCCTGCTGGACGGCCCAGGTATGCTCTTTTCACGTTCCGATCTTCATCCATTCTCTCAAGGTGGCCCAACCAACGGAGTCTGTGAGCTTTAGTCTCTCCCATGATGTTAGGTTCAGCCACTAGGTTTTCGATTTCACGGTTCGTAAGGACTGACCAGCTTCCGTCCGGTCTTTTTTTTGGGCCCAGAATCTTACGGAGGATCTTCCTCTCGGCCACTAGCAGCATGTTTTCTTCCTTGAGTGTCAGTGTCCACGCTTCGCATCCGTAGGTTAGGATTGGGGGAATCACGGTCTTATAGATTCGGATTTTGGCGCGTCTACTTAGGAGCTTGGACACTAACACCTTATGAAGGGCTGCACTGCATCGCAAGGTATTCTGGATCCTGATATTGATATCCTCGTCACGATTGTTGGTGTCTGTAACGGTGCAGCCTAAGTATTTAAATTTTGACACTCCTTTGTACTTTATATCTCCTACATTTAGATTTTGGGGTGGAGCGCGGGTATTTTTATAGCGTCGCATGTGGAGATACTCGGTCTTTTCGTGTGAAATACTCAGGCCGACCTTTTTAGCTTCTGTTGCCAGAACACTGACGCTTTGCCGCACTTCGTCTACAGATGCTCCAAGCAGGGCTAGATCATCCGCGTAGCCGATCACCTTATGACTCCCATTTAGCTCTATTCCCCCTTCCTGTGACAGAACTTTTTGTAGGATTGTACTCCAGAACCAAATTAAAGAGCATGGGTGACAATGCATCGCCCTGTTTCAGCCCCTTAATCACCGCGAATTCATCCGTCAGTTCTCCGTCGACTTGGACCAACATTTTGCTCTCCTTCGTGGCGACTTCAATCATGCTTACCAGTTTTTTGGGAATTCTGAAGTATTTTAAGATATTAAAAACCGGGCAAGTGCGAGTCGGACTCGCGCACGAAGGGTTCCGTACCATAATGAAAAAAAAACGGAAAAAATGCAAAAAAAAAAACGGTCACCCATCCAAGTACTGACCACGCCCGACGTTGCTTAACTTTGGTCAAAAATCACGTTTGTTGTATGGGAGCCCCATTTAAATCTTTATTTTACTCTGTTTTTAGTATTTGTTGTTATAGCGGCAACAGAAATACATCATCTGTGAAAATTTCAACTGTCTAGCTATCACGGTTCGTGAGATACAGCCTGGTGACAGACGGACGGACGGACGGACGGACGGACAGCGAAGTCTTAGTAATAGGGTCCCGTTTTACCTTTTGGGTACGGAACCCTAAAAAGACTGTTCCGGTCAATACTGTCATACGCTTTGGAAAAATCCACGAACACTGAGTGAATACTCTGGGCATACTCCCACCTTTTCTCCATCAACTGTTTTAGAAGAAAAATTTGGTCAACAGTGCTACGATTTCGTCGGAAGCCGCATTGGTAGTCTATTTTAATTTTCACAAAATAGAAAATCCACGATGCACTGCACACTGCTGAAGATCGCAACAAGTGGAAGGAGTTAGTCCACAAAATAATTCGTGGAGGCCACGACCCTCAGCAATGAGGAATACGACACAAGGAGGGAGGAGGAATTTTAATTTTATTTTATTTTTATTTTTAAATACATTTAAATATTTTCCATCTTTATTCTACATTTTAAAACGCCCTACACTTCTACACTTTTCATTGCAATTTACAACATCTGTGCTCACTGAGCTATGCTAATCTCTTTATCCAACTCGAATCGCCGTCGACTTACACGTAGGGGAGAAGAGGATACACGTAGGGGAGAATAATTGTTGCTGCGTTGACATTGTTAAGTCTGTGATGCGTGAAACCATAGCGTGTCAAGAAGGTGACATTTGTGTTTAACTCCGCCTTGTTAAACTCTGATTTAAATCGACATGTAACGGTCACTAGCAAAAAAAAGTTGTTTAACAGTAGCCGAAAATATGTAAGTAGGTACACGGAAAATATACGAGTAAAGTCTAAGTAACATGTTTTGGCACTTCCAATTATGGCAAATCTGAACGAGTAAAAGTCATATTATGAAGAAGATGAATTTTATCACAATATATAATGACGTAACTGGTGACCGAAGAGCTGGCGGCTACCTCGCACAACGTATCAGCATTGCGATACAGCGAGGAAATGCCGCCAGCATCCTTGGTACAATGCCTCAAGGGCCTATTTTAGATTTAAGCTAGTTATTAATTTCGTTTAGTAGTACCACTGTATATATATTGTATGTAAATAAATGTTTTTTCACAATATATTAAATAAATAAATAAATAAATAAATAAATAAATAAATAAATAAATAAATATTAGGGAACATCTTACACAGATCAACCTAGCCCCAAACTAAGCAAAGCTTGTACTATGGGTGCTAGGCGACGATATACATACTTATATACATAAATACGTACTTATATACAAAGATTACAACCATGACTCAGGAACAAATATCTGTGTTATCACACAAATAAATGCCCTTACTGGGATTCGAACCCAGGACCATCGTGACGTCATGGGATACGTCTCGCTTACAAATCTATAGAAAAATATGTTTAATGTTTTACTATGAGTGTGAACTGAACTCCTTCTTAAAGGAGTGGCCAGACATAGCACTGGACAGAGATTTGTGGAGAAATTGGGGGAGGCTTTTGCTCAGCAGTGGAACAGACAGGCTCCAAATAATAATAAGAATGAGTTGCTAACTAGACAAATTAGTAAAATAGCCTATAAGTATGATAATAATTGCTTATAGTAAATCGTTTAATTACGAACAAATAAAACGGAAAAAAAAAATGTCACGGTACTATTATTTGCTATGTTTCCAAATTTTCTAGCACAACACAAAAAATATAAAAGCAGCACTTATAGCTTTTAAAGCATTTTCCACAAGTCAACCATTCTTACTTTCCTGCAACATCTGTGTGTATTGGACTGTGTCCTAATCTCTTTATCGTGGGGTCACCCCGGGACTTATCCCGCCCGTGAATTATAGGATGTGCACCTTATTCGATAGTTTCGTTTTTTATAGCTGATGTCATTATTACGGCCCCTATTTGACACGCACGAGGTCGGGATTTGTTGTTAACAATGCCTGTTAGCACGTCTTTTTATATTTATAGCATTTACAAGAATGCAATAGGCAGATGTGATATACCTACAAATTATACGATTTTAGGAACCCGGTTCAGATACAACTTGTTATAGTTTTGATTTTATATTGATATCTTGAAGATCGCTCACGCTGAAATAAAGCAAAAATAAAGTGAAAGTCGTGGGTAAGATGCGCGCCAATCACCAAGACGCGATCGTTATTTCGACGATATTGGCCGGCATAAAGGATGACTCACGTTAGACCGGGCCGTGTCCGGGCCGGAGCTTCCGGCGCATCGTTTTCTATGGAAAACATCACTGTCATGTCATAGAAAAGTATGCTCCGGAAGCTCCGGCCTGGGCACGGCCCGGTCTAACGTGAGTCATCCATAACTCAAGGTCGTATTAAAACTAGTTCAAAACCATAACAAATTGTTTGATTAGAATCACCCGCCAGGTTTTCTAATGACTCTTAAGGTACAAATTGGAATCCGGTGACGTGTCGTGACTGCAAACGACACGACGCGGCGACACGATTTCTTTGTATTTATATGGAATTCCAGTCCTAGTCAGTGACACAAAGTCAACGACGCGTCGCCGAGCGGTATTCGACACGTCGCCCGACCGTAGATCAGTTACACGGCTATCAGTTGTCGTCTGCAGTCGCGACACTTTACGAAGCAGGGCAGTATGGAATAGGAATTAAATTGAATAAATATAACAAATATTTGTAAGGCACATTTGACCGTTTCTTTCTATTGAATTACGAAAGCTGAAGAAAATTTCTTGCCAGAAATAAACGAGCAATGACCGAAGAAAACTCGCTCCATTACGTAACAATATCGGCAAAACATTTACCACAAATCTACGAATCCTCATAACAAACGCCCCGACGTTATCCAAACCGTTTTTCGTTACGAATAAAAATTACCTAAATCACAATTCAATAGCATCGTATCAAGTTATATATTGATAGAGACTTGTAACTTTTTGAAAGTAAGCGTAAAGGATTAACATAATTGTCAGAAGAAAAGTGACGAAGATTGGGAAGTGTCCAGAAATGGCAGTGTCACATTTCCAATGATTGAAACCAAAGGCCTCTATCCTTAACACACTAAATAACACTTTATTACAAAGGAAATAAAGTTCCTTTTAAAGTGACGATAAATTTTTCAGTGCAAACGCGTACAAATTTATTCTGTCCCGTTGAAATGCTTTTTATGTCAACGCTAAAAGGTTTATGTTTGGCTGGCTCAGCTGTATTGGCTTTGTTCTTCTCGACCCCATTCCCACGCACATCTTTGCTGTCATCTTGAACTGTGTTGTATAAGATTTAAAACTCATTTTCATTTGTGAGAGCTCCGAGATAAGATTGTAAAGTGAAATGGTTTTGTTTTTTGTAAATTAGGTCACGTCTCTAAGGCGTGCATGCCTCTCAACTAATGTATTTACTAGTATGTATATTGATTTGTCCACGAAAATCCTCTGCTAACCTATTTTCCCTGTTTGCTATTATTGTTTTATTTGGGCTGATACAATTTGTGTCCTTTATATGTGCCGTAGTAAAGATAAATTGAGTAGCGTGATTCGTTTATGAATCTATGACGGTATATTACGAGTGTGCCTTTTGAGTAGAAGTGCGTTGCCATCATTTGAAATGATCATTTCTTGAAAGTTTGAACGTCGGGAAATACTTCGTTGCGACAGTTAATTCGGTAGCTGAACTGTTCTCTTCGTCATGTATATTAATATCCTTTCATTCTCTTTCCATTCTTTACTTAGTTCAAAATGTATTTCACAAGATTTATTGTGCTTCAAACTCATACAAAACGCCACTCAATATTACTTCAATAATAAATGCCGATCGGCTCCGTCTTATTTGACTTATGAATTGAGAGAATATATATTTATAGGAAGATTGTGGAGGCTTACGAATTGCTAAATACATTGAAAGGGTATTTGCTAGATTTTGTTCACTTTGATGCTAACATTACTTTACCGTGATTTAATACTTTTCCTTATAGAACACGTTTACATTTAGCTTATTAGTGGAAATCGCAATTTATTTATTTATTTTGTCGTATGACATTATTACAAAGCATGCTCGCATTACAAATTTACGGCCCAACTCATTTACGGAACAATGCTTATAATGTCACAGCAATGTCAAAAGTGACATTTCTTCAACCAAAAATGTAAATTTTAACACTGACGGATCGGTATCGTATCACTGTGATATCTTATAAGCATTGTTCGAATTGGGCCGTTACAAATTAATAACAATATTTTCACTCATCGCAAAAGTTTAAACTGACAAACCTACACATTTTCTTGCAATGCTTACTTCTTCCATATCGACAATCATAATTTATAGAATTAAACAAACTCCTGATTAGGATAAATGTTTCTTTGCTGTTTGCTTTGTGTTAATAAATGATGCTCTGGTGGTAGATTCCCATATTTACACTTGTGGATCCTGGTTGAACAAATGTTTACTATTGGACTATATATTTTTCGAATAAAATCACGTGGAAATTTACTAAAATTGATATTTTATCTCTTACTCTGATATTACAGTGTCACTCTGAAATGAACCAGAAAAATGTCTTCGTCGTCTCGTCACCCATAAAGACTTTTTATCAAAAGTCGTTACATCTACATATACCTATTAAAAAACCGTCAAATACTTTTCGTAATTACCCGGGTCCTTTGTAAAGGCCTTTTACACGTACTAGATACCTACCCTTTTATGATTATAGTTAATCAAATACATATTTCAAGGTAATGAGGACTGATTTCCATACAAATTCTGTTGCTAAATATATGATCGCAAAATATTTTGAAAGCAACACATAAAATACTGTTCCACCAGGAACGGTTTTAAGGAAAGTGCTAAAAACCAAAAATATAAACATTAACGCAAATCAAAATGCACCCCACACTTGGCAAGGTTAGTAAAAATTATGTAATATTGCGAACCGTACATTTAATGCGTATATAACATATAGCCCCGCGGGATTATGAGCAATAACATTACAAATAGCGTCGGCAGAAACGATTAAAACGCTGTTTTATGTTTCAGGTCAATTCGAACGTATACTGACATCAGAATGATATCTGAATTATGTTATTTATACTCTGTATCTTTAGGTATTTAAATAAAAGTAAACAAATAATTTGTTAATTTTCGGGTAGTTTTTTGGTTAACCAATCAAATACAAAACCGCCTGGATCAGTCCCTGAACGACCTGACTTTAACCTACGTTATTTGATCATGTAATGTTTTCATCTACCCTCAAGTGGCTCCTTTAGCCACTTGAGGGTAGATTTTGTTTACTTTTATTTAAATACCAAAGATACAGACTCCGCCAATACATGTACGGACAAGTACGAGCGAAATACACGATAACTGAATGACATCAGTCAGATGTCATTCTGATGTCAGTGTAAGTTCGAATCGGCCTGTTTGGTAAGGCCGTTTCTTCTACGTGAGATTGCAGGATTCGTGGCTACATGTTTGAGGTTGTCTGTTTTTTGGATAGAATAATATCAGTAGAACAAGCTATGGTTAGTTAGTTATGGTTGCAATTCAATTTTTAAAACTTTTTAATATTTTAAGGTTTTTATTGGCACTTCCGCTGTGATAAGATATTGTTTTACTATTTCCATGGTTATGGTTATGCAATTTTTTGTTTTATTACAGTTTTTAATTGTTTTATTCGCAATGTACCTACTTAAAGAATTACGAAACACATTTTAATTTCGTGCCTATTATTTTTTAATCATCTCAACCATTATCTGTAATTATTGAAATATTTTTTTTTATAATTTTACCGTAACATGCGATAACATGTTACAGTAAAATAAGCATATATACACGGTGTGGCCTGTAACACGAGCAAATAATTAAAACATAGATTGTACTCCTCAAACGGTGACACTTTTGTTCTACAACTTTTAAAAATTATGAAGTATTTAGACTCCCTATTTTTCATACAAAATAAATATTATTTTCAATGGACGCCATCGCCACGCCATATCATTGTGATTGACGTTGCTTGTCATGCCTTAAACATAACAAAATTCGCAATACACTGCGTCTTAGAATAAACTTTAAAGTGTATTAAAAATCAAACCCCAAGTTATTTTTAAAAGTCGCTGAACAAATGTTGGTCAGTATGAGGAGTACAGCCTACAGTTTAATTTTTTGCTCATGTTACAGGCCACACCCGGTATATAGAATTAAAAATAATAATAAATTCATCTTCTTTCAAAAACAGTTTGGGACCATATCGTCTTACAAGACAGCATAAATATAGGTAATCATCTTGCCAAATGATCAACATTTATTTACATAATTTAAATTTATCTAGGCACGTATAAAAATAAACACGCTAACCCAAAAACCCCAAAAACTCAAAACCGCTCACGGCATCAAAATATTAAATCAACGTAATTTAACTCGTCGTTTCTGCTACCACTCCCCCGTAGGTAAATTCGGGAGCAAAATTGGGTAGTCATTTCATAAATTGCATTTGACCCGCGAATATATATTAAATTTATATTCCCGTATATTTATATTATGCGATCTTCTGGTCGATTATATTTCGGTGGAATTAAAAGGCAATTCCATTTTATGGAAGTGACGTAATTCTGTAATCCAAGGGATTGGTTCTGGGGATTCAATTATGTGAGATGATTTGGCCTCGATTTGCGTATATTTATAATCTACGCCAAATAGCTTTTCAGACTTGAGCATTTTTAACACTTTAAACTCTCGCGTTTTGTACACACATAGTTAATTACACGAACGGGTCTACCGCGGAAAACAATGAATTCATATCGCGGTACACCTGTTCGTGTAATTAAAAATTCGAGCATTTTTGTATACTTAAATAAAACACTTGAGAAGGTGATAGTTATTTAAATAAAACTTTACTCTTAGTAAAATTTATTCTGACTTTTTTGAACGTGAAATTACTGATCTAATGTTAAGTGGTCTAACTAACAGTAACACTAACCACTACAAACTAGTCAGGGCTAAAAAAATATTTAAACAAATAAATACCACTTAACTATCAGTCTATTTAGCCACCATGAAAAGCGTAATTTCACGTTCAAAAAGTCAGAATACATTTTAACTACCAATTAAAATATATAAGGGAGACCAACAACCGCTCAAACTGGAGAGAGATTGGAGAGGCGTATGCCCAACGGTGGGCGAACACACACTGAAGAAGAAGAAGAAGAAGAGAAAAAAATGTGTATGTACGTAGGTACATTCAACATCATCGGCGAGAGCAAGGCTGCTCGATTTCGCTGGCTCGGCCATGTGGAGAGGATGGGAGAGGATCGTGCGGCCAAAAAAGAGCTTATCTGGGGCGACCAACTGGGAGACGTCCGGTCGGAAGGCCTAGGTACCGATGGATCGACGAGGTCCAGAAAGACCTGTGTGGCATTCAAGCGGCTGAATGGCGTCAGATCGCACAGGATAGGAACGAATGGCGAAATCTAGTGTCGGAGGCCAAGATCCACTTCGGGTCGATGAGCCAGCGAAGTAAGTAAGTAAGTAAGTGTAGGTACATTGTATATTGGTTTTGACTTGGGCACCGAGACGAAATGTAGGTACCCACCAATTCCTACTTTTGAAGATAAATATAAAAGTTTCAAACGTACCTAGATACCAAGTATACCAACCTATTTCTCTTTTGTAAGTTATATAATAACGTCACAAGTTTAATGATACTTGTTTCAAAGATTGTACGTGCAAAAAGTTGAAGAGAAAATAATGATGTCCATTTTACGACGAACTTTCATCTAAGTATAGAAAATAGCACGACACAGAAAATGTATGAAATTCTACTACTGCTTATTAGGTACTTACGACTAATAAAGTTATAAATAACAACTGGTACATATAGACTTATATCGACTGAGATATGAGCCTCTACCATCAGTTTTAACATTGATATAACGCTCACGTCTACGTAATTTACTTTCTGTACATCTCGCTTGCACTATTGCTCGCATATGCGAGTACGAGCGAGATGCATAGAAAGTAAATTACGTAGACGTGAGCGTATATGTCAATGTCAAAACTGATGGTAGACGTAATGAACCGTGATTACCTTTTGTTTTGTTTTGCACGAATGAGGGTAGACCGAGCGCGGTCTGCACAACTTTGACACCCACCCGCTATCATCAGTTCTATTCCCCGTGAACAAGATGGATGTAACTGCGTCGAAATATCGGGAGCTCGAAAACAATACAAACGGTAATCACGGTTCATATCCCGGTCGATAATAACCGTGAATCATTCAAAACTGTTACGGTACATACATATGGATATTAAATATTTATTAATCTTATTAGGACGACGCCTCAAACTGTGAAATCATATTCGAACATTATAAATATTATTTTAATTTATGATTGGGTACGGATAAAATAAGAAATTCAAATACTTTGTTTTTTTATCCATGATTCAAAAGTTAATAATTTTTATATAATTAACAAACCAGTTAAATAATAGGTATTAAATTCTATTTTAACTTTAAACGCCGAAAATAATGAATGTCATTCAATTCGAATAAATCATTGACCTAATTCCTGCCAAAATTAATGCAATAAATTTTCCTAGAAGTTAACAATGCCAGTTCAATATCAGTTTTATGGAACTAAAATAATTACGATCCAATTAACTCAAATAAATCAAACAATTTAATGTTAAATAGGGTAATCAAATAATTTGTAACATCAAAAAAAAACATCACTTTCTTATCGTTTCTAGATCTATTTTCGGCCCGCCTGATGGTAAAAAGGGGATCCCTTTGTTTGACATAAAGTTTTAAGTCATAATGTATTGTTTGTCATAATTATTATCATTAGTCATAATTCTGAAACCGTTAAATTTTCAGGATTTTCGTAATATTATCCTGTAGATAGAGTACGTTAGGTTTGTTTTATAGCAATCCTGAAAACTTACGCGTGCGTTTCTGAGAAAAACAAATTATGACTAAGGAAAATGCGGACAAACAGTACATAATGACTTAAAAACTTTTTGGGAAACAATAGAGACCCGGTAAAAGTCATCGTATCTCATGAACGCCTCTCGAAGAGTCGAGCGTTGTAGTACAAAGGCTCTGTAAGATTGACTCCGCCATTTTGAAAATTAGAAAAAACTGAATCGACAAATAAATCTATTTAAAATCATCAAACCTGCTCACAAAGAATCGGTTGAATATTGAGACCTGTAGAGTAGAACATCCGACTGTACGCAAGTATTTTATCCAAGCTGAAACAGAGACCTTCGCTAACGCTCGGTCAAAAAACTTGCACTCCTTTGTAACTGAATTCCGTATTTTCTAATATTTTTTTAAAAACTTGGCTACTGGATTCCTATTCCACCACGAGTATTTCGTCCATAGGCCGAGTACACACATGCTCTTTGACTGCCTTTGTGAGCTTCGGTTGTGCCATCGTCCACTCTATTAAGAGGATAGTGGGCGACCGTTTTTCCATACAAACATAGCCCATACAAATATAGCATATTTTCCTGCCTGGATATTTTGTTATCTTTCTTTATCTCGATGAGATAAAATTGCAATATTCCTTAAAAAAATTATGCTGATATTTCATATCTTAAAACAGAAATCCTATACTCATATACTGGCCAATTCGAACGTACCTATACACTACTGATCAGAATGATATTTGGATCATGTTATTTAGCTGTCGTGCATTTCACTCGTACTTGTCCGTACATGTATTGGCGCAGCGAGACGCAAGATAACTAAATCACATGATTCAAATATAATTCTGATGTCAGTGTACGTTCGAATTGGCCTGATAGTCCAGCCAATCTTATATTGATCTCTATCGTAACGATATAAGGTGCAAATTCCTTTGATAGTTAACACGAACACATTGTACCTATATTACGTGACAGGAAAACTGCTTACGTCACTAAGGTAATTAAAATAGCAGGCAGAAAGTGATGACGTCACTATGCGTGTGTTGGGAACGGTGAAGGTAAAGCTTTGGTTATGTGACCTACAGGTCAATTCGAACGTAGGTGCACTGATATCAGACTGACATCTAACTGATGTCATTCAGATATCGTGCATTTCGCTCGCACTTGTACGTACATATACCTATTGGCGCGGGCGAGACACACGATACCTGAATAGTATGATTCAAATATCATTCTGGTGTCAGTGTAGGTTCGAATTGGCCTGTTACTCCTGTTAGGCGTATGGCGCACGGAACATGAACATCATACAGACGGCCCGATTCGGACAATGCTTATAAGAAGTCACAGTGGTACCGATCTGTCAGTGTCAAAAGTGACGTGTTTTTGTTGAAGAAGTGTCTCATTTGACACTGACAGTATCGATCTCGTATCTGATCGGTATCGTACCGCTGTGATTTCGTATGAGCGTGGTTCGAATCGGGCCGTGAGTTGTAGCCATTTTCGGTGTTTGATAATTTCATCTCGTTTTATGTATTAATTCTACGTAATGTGTTCACACCAAGTAAGTCATTTACGTATCTTGGTTATTTTATATTATGTGTAAGTAAGTTAATATTCTTCATTGCGTCACAGAGAAAATAAATTCAAAAGCAAATAAAGGTAGCAACAGGCAGATAAATGAGTTTATCGATAGAAGAACTCCTTACCTGTTACCTATTTAATGTTGCCCTCTAAATCCGATGTCTGCTTGTGACTATGCTCCATGCTCCGAGACCCAAACAAACTAACGGCCTAATTCTAACAATGCTTGTAAGAAGTCACAGCGGTACGACACCGATCTGTCAGTGTCAAAAGTGACGCTTTTGGTTGACAAATCGGTATCGTATCGCTGTCACATCTTACAAGCAATGTTCGAATTGGGCCATAACAAACATCACTGGAGTTAAATTAAAGCTTTAAAAAGAGACAATGTAACTTCCATCCCTTTCAAATGAATACGTCGACGTTGCGAAATGACACTTTAAATCGGAACGCATGCTCAATCCGGAACAAAACGAGTAAGTAACAATGTGACGGTTCTGTAATTAAATTCTCTATTCTCTGAGTTGTGCGCTTTTGCCCTCTTGCCGCATTATGTGAGGCTGAGGACGGACTTTTTTTAATTTGCGGGTTACGCGTTTGTATGCTGAGTTTTTATCTGGATTTTCAAAGCGAAATGTAATTGGAAATCATTTTTAATCTTTTACTATTTTAAAGTCAACAATTTGTGTATTTTTAACATATTATTTGTAACGTAAATATTAACTATAAATATTTCATCTTGTTTCAGTTTAATAAAGAATTCATGCCTTAATTTTTTCCTCTAAAATATTGCGATGATTAAAATGAGATCATTTTATATCTCTGAGTAAATACAATCCAGGATTTACATAAATAAATATTTCAATCCATATTTGGGAATAATATTATACCTACATATGAACCTCCAAACTAAGCTAAACCTGTAGGTATAGATTTATAGAAGATAAATATAATTATACTTAAAACTTGGCAAAACTGAAGACGGTCATAATGTATTTCCTATATTCGTTTGTCGTAATGTTCTTATAGGGTGGTACTTTATGTTACTATATCTGTTATGGTCTTTATGTTATGTGTTGTTATACTTAAATAGATACATAACATCCATAATTCGGGAACAAAATAAATGTCATGATAAAGACAGAAACATATATTATTCCCTTACCAGGATTTGAACCCGGGACCTCCTGCTTCGTAGGCAAGGTCACTACCAACTAGGCAACAACACTACACACACACACACACACTGTAACAACGTTACAGATCTGATGTACCTAGTGTATAATTATTTTCCAGTCAGTCTCGGTACAAAAACTACAGAAATTTACTGAAGTAGCATGACAAATACCTATGAACATTCGCGGGAAAATACTATGGAAAACAATGATGCACTACATCAGTCTGTACTAGGTACAGACCTAGTGGAATGTTCTGAAGTGTTTTATACATATAAAACACTTCAGAACATTGAAACAATCAGTCCTACGAGGCTTGTAAAGATCGTTTCCAGCCGCGCACACAATCAGTCACTGTCGAACGACCCCTGATTTTATCAATAATTGCCCTAATGTATTACAGTCCGGATTATTGTGTCACGGGTGTTTACAGACTGATGCTTACATACACTTTAAATGATTACTTCCATTTTTCCCTTAATAAAACTTTTGCCTAATTTCAGACGTTACAGCCGTAAATAGGTCGAAATTTGGGATTTCCGGACCGCATCGCCTACGTTTAATAATACCTTATACGTGAACAAGTGTGATAAAATAGTATTTTATACAATCGTGATACAATAGACAGTTTTTCAGTCGAGTACCGTGTTTAGGCAACGAAGCTTGCTGAGTTGCCTAAGTAATGTACGAGATTGAAAAGCTTGATTATATCACTATTGTATACAATACTTTTTCTACGAGGCAACAAAAATAATACTTTAAACTAGTAGAATCATACAAACAAACCAAACCAAAAGTATACAGCAAAGATACGCGAGCAGCCGCGATACCTTCGTAATACTGATACGCGCCCCGGCGCCCCGGCCGCCGCGATGGTCAACGACACCTTCTCGTAACTCATGAGACTTACAGCCGTATTCGAACAATGAGATACGTCAAATACTAGATATTGAAACGATATGGATTGGATATGTCAGTGTCAAACAAATGTCAAAATTGACGTTTCTTCAAACAAAAACGTCACTTTTGACACTTGTTTGTGTTTCAATATCTAGTATTTGACGTATCTCATTGTTCGAATACGGCTGCTAGGTACTTGCTCCACGCTAAATTCAATTTTTAGACAGTTGTTTTCTCGATTTTGGCCACCGTAGCCTATGGAGACTAACAAGCTACACTAAGTGGTTTTCGTAGTCTATGGATGTTGCTATATTAAGGGTGTCACATGCGCGTTTCTGACTTATGAACCAATTGTTTATACTATACAAACTAAAATAAATAATTAATTTGAGCTATGGTTTTGTTTCGTCGAGCTGTAATTGGACAATTTCATTATAGGATAGGTCAACATTATACATTATGTTGACTAAATTGTATCTAAATGAATATTATAGTTGAGTTGGGAGCCCAAACATTAAAAATACCCAATTGCAGTTTGGTATAAAAAATCTAGAATTCATTCTAAACGTCATATTTTTTTTTCATATAAATCGTAGAGCGGTGGTAACCGAGTGGATATGACGTCCGACTTTCAATCCGGAGGTCGCGGGTTCAAATCCTGGCTCGTACCAATGAGTTTTTCGGAACTTATGTATGAAATATCATTTGATATTTACCACTAGCTTTTCGGTGAAGGAAAACATCGTGAGGAAACCTGCATACTGAAGAAATTCAAAGGTGTATGTGAAGTCCCCAATCCGCATTGGGCTAGCGTGGGGACTATAGCCCAAGCCCTCTCGCGCATGAGAGGAGGCCTGTGCCCAGCAGTGGGACGTATGTAGGCTGAAATGATGATGATGATAAGAAATCCTAATTCAAGAATTACAGTCGACGAGTAGAAAAAATAAATTTAACACTACATGTACCTATTGTAAGCCAACGATATTGATATAACAATAAAGATTAAAATATAAATAAAATGGGCTAGACTCTTTATTGAGTTCGTCAACAAAGTTGTTGATTCTGTAAACAGTAGCGCCATTATTTTTATAAAACGCAAACAGATACACTAATTGTATAATATTGGCTATTCAGACCTAAACCAATATTGGATGGAAAAATAAATCTTTTGTAAGAAAATTGCTGTGCAAGCGCCTAGAGTCTGCCGAAGCGAACTTTGCACCGATATGAACAGGGTGAGGGAGTGGCATTATAAACATCATAATGTCATAGTAATTTGACATGACCATACTCTGTCATTGCAAATCCCATTCAGAGTTAGCCCGGACAAACTCCTTGAACTACTTAGAAACATTTCAAAATAAATGGGACTTAAATCATCGCGTACACTCTTTAAATTGTTTATATTTAGAAACAAACCTAAGTATTTTGTGGGTGTCTTAGTTACTGTTTTTTTTTGTACTTATAATAAAATAATCGATGTGCTACGTGAAAGCCCAAGGACCCATAAACAACTAAGCTCCAACCACCAATCATTATAATGTATCAAACTTTTGCCAAACTAGCACCGCGCTCACAGTTAATAAAACGTAGTAAGTTAAGTATTAAAACATATTTATCTCAAGTCACTCACGTACGTAATTTCATTCGATTTGATGACGCGAGTATCCTATGGATGTAGGTAGTATTAGTATATTTCAGAGTCTCACGGCAGACTATTTACATTCAAATACATGCATCCGATACCTACGAAAAAAGTGTACCCACTACCCCGTGCTGTCTGTATATACACTCCGTCTGGTGCTTTGCCGTCGTGTCTGGAAATGACAGAACATGTCCCATACATATGGCAGTAGACTAACGTAACACGCGCGACAGCGACCATCGTTCTATAGCATAACTGGCATTCTCAAGGTCGCATTTTGTCGTGTCTCAATTCAAACTATGCTTTATATGCTACGGAACTGCTATGGAAACTACTCGTTTCACTGTGGCGAACATGCAGAGTTAGTATAATAAGCGCACTATATCATAGCGTTATTAAAACTTTAGGCAAATTCCGCGAGTTGTGGGTAGTTCGCGCGTGCTCTCAACAACGGATACAATAACAGAAGGTCTGCGTTCTATCGCTTTTTTAAAGACTTAAAAGAAAGATTACACTAGTCCCATCTTACCTTATCATAAACTTGCTTGATAAAAATGTTTAAGATGGCAGGGGCTGTTTTTAAACCTAACAGTATTCTGGTAAACTCATAATGCCCATTTGTGTTCAAACTATTTTTGCAGTCCAGCATCTACGTTCTTAGGACGTGTTCAATTTCAAATATTTTCCGCGTTTAGTCATACTCTATGAGGAAAATGTGGGATATAGAAAATATTTTTCCACCAACGTGATATAAAATATATTTTTTTAATCACAAAACCATTAACGAATATGAATAAAATTTGTATAGGTACCTATATTATCTAAAAGAAACAAAGTCAAAGAACTAGGTAGGAATTTTATTGAATGTTAGGTATTTATATTCCAATTTTTACGACTTTCTCACATCATTAAAATAAACAGGACAAAATGGCGTAATAATTGCACTTAAGTAATTTAAGTACAAGGATTAAAGTCAATTAAATATATTAAATAAAAAAATCTAGAAACATTGACAACATAATTATATTATTATTGTTTAATATTAACATTTCTTATCGTTTTTCGTAAAGAACTTGAAATCAACCTTTTTATCTTAGATGTTAATTTTATTCAACAGTGTGTATACATATCTTATCTCAAAATCAGTTCATTTGATAACCAATTTGTTCATTTGTTTTAAGCGTCTCCATCAAATGTCTTACCACGTAAACCCATCGCCCTCAAACTTCCAAAACTTAATTCCGTCCAGTCGGTAATTCCAGCAAGTCCTCGCGCCAGCACTATCCTAAATTGCACCTGCAAGTCAACTTGCAAGTCCTCCAACTATATCGATTGTAGTTGCAGAATCAACAAGCGTTCTAAATTAATTTCGAGCCCTGAATGACTTGATTGGATAACTTTAACATGTAAGCTTGGTTTATTAGTTTTGGTTTTAATTTGAATATAAAGCTAAGGTTAATGCTGTTAAAAGTTGAACGTTTTGGGTGAAATTACCTTTACGAGTGTTGTTTACAACAAGTCGTTGTTTTAAATGCTGCAATAAAAGGAACTTTCTAATTTTGGAACCTCATCTTTTGTTTTTATTTGTCTAGACATCGTTATTTTTTCAAGTCAATGAACAAAAATTAAAAATTGTTGTAGCAAAATTACTGTCATTATAAATATTACGACAGTTATGAAATAATAATTCATGCGAACTTGAGGGTCATTCTGTGGGTTACCACCACCCAAACAAAATTGTTTGTGTCTTTAAATTAATTGTAATTGTGCCGGAGGGATATTTTTAAGAGAGTTATTTTTGTTGAAGAATACGACTTTTCTTAATCTTTAGTCACGATGTGCTTTTGTTTTACATTATGCTCTATCCCATACTTTTATATCGTTTTTTTTTACCAGTTTGGTGCATTCTCATAATTTTTCAAGTGGAAATAGATGTTTTCATATAAATCATTCCTATTTGTCCCGTAAGTTAAGATAAGTTAAGATGTCTTTGACATCTGACTCTTTCAGTATGTCTAAAGTATTTTACTCTTCCATTCCAATATTTTTCAGCATATCTTCTACTGAACGTGGAAGCATCAGACAAGCTAGCCTTTGTTGCTACGAGGAGAATGACATGTCAGCTACATTTGACACATGTATTAATCAAGGCACATTCTCTTTTAAATGCGCAAATATGAAGTTATATTCGCCAACCATGCTGTTCGTTGTATCGGATGCGAACCCTATAAAATTTGTCAGCGGTATTGAATGCGATTTTAGCTAGTCTAATAAAGCATGGCTCAAATCTTCGGCTTTGCCAGAACCTACTTCATACATTTCATATTTGTTGTCACGTAAGGCGGGGACAAATGCGATTACACCATCAATCTCATTGTATCTGCTTCTGAATATCGATACTTAGAATAAATTATGTCAAGTGTATCTTAATAAACAACATGGACAAGCTTATAGTAGGTACCTAACCTATCTATAAGCTTGTCCGGAATATACATTTTAACGGCGAAACATTTAACATAGAAACCTCAAAGTGAGTGAAAGCTGCAAGAGAATTGACGGTGGCTAAATTATAGTTTGAAGGGTAGAATGTTATGAATAAGATGATAATAATGGTGACAAGAGATGTAATACGTCAAGGCTATTTCTAAGTTGTGTCCATCACCAACTTCTCTTGTCTTAGGCCTGCGGTAGAACATGTTTCTACCTAATATTTCACCATAAATCGTTAAGTCTAGAAGAAAAGGAAAGAGATGAGAGTTGACCTGCTGTAGCACACTCTACTGTGACCCAAGTGTTTAGAAAATTGAGAAAGCCGGATCTGCGTAAAATTGAATTTGTGCTCAATCCAAAGCTTATAATAAGAAGCTTTTGTAGAGCTTATTTCAACGGTGTATGATTCAAATTCGCACAGCTTTTCACATGTTATATACTTAATGATATAATGTGTGATTTCCAAACGTAGCTCGCATAATAAGAGGGTGGTGTATAGGAATGGAACGATGATTGCTACATTCAGATTTGATGGATTAATGTGGCTTCTATAAGTTACCCCTTTCAAATTTGTTGTAGTGAATTCATGATAATTTCAATTTAGTTAACGATTTCAATATGGATTTAATGTAAGAAGGAGTGTTTCAATTAACTTCGCAATGACAATATTACAGATTGTGAAAATGAGAGCTAAGTTCAAAATTATGATGATTATGGTTTGTTTTTTATTTATTTATTTGAATAGTCAAATAATTTACAGAAAGCAAAAGACTTAAGATTTTTTGAATCTCAACAGAGAGATGGACAAGTTATTTGTATAAGTATAGAACACTCAGCTGCAAAAAAAATGTTGTCAGGTGCACATATACCTGCACTAGCACATCGATACAATGACTCTTTAATTCTAGATCTGTAATCTAGTTTAGATTTATTGATTGTTGTTTTGTCGCCTAAAAAGTGTTTAGTTTTATATTTATAAAATACTTACATAATTATGTATTGTAGTCTGTAAGGTATTTGTAGTATGGATTATGTTGCCTGAATTAAATTTCTAAATAAATAAATAAAGAGCTAAGGCTTACCTTTTTCAGCCAAAGCGCCGACGCAGCCCAGCAAGAACACGAGCAACACGGCGGCCATCTTGTTTAACTTCACGCGCACATAGCACTGCACTAGCACATCGTCACCTGGAAGAGAAAAACACCGGGTGTATTCATTGGTAAATTCTTTCAAAATTATCGTTTAACTAAAATAATGTGGTTTTATGGGACAGACTTTAACATTATCAACAAAAGATGTGTTCGTCTGTAACTGAAGTACCTACATGAATACGTTAGTTGTTTATGGATTGGGACGAAAGTTGGCTATAAGAATTTTGAAATTAAACAAGATAAGATTTTATACATGGTCTAATAAAACATGGTCTTCTATTCCCAGAGTGACACGGGCCTACGTCACAATAACATTGCCACTTTATTTCAACATAACATGTTACATGGGTACATTATAGCTATGGTTAATAAGTTAAAATATTTCTTTATAATTTTATAATTTTCATTTATAATGTATTTTATCTTAAATTTTACAATAACACGTCATTTTTAGGGTTCCGTACCCAAAGGGTAAAACGAGACCCTATTACTAAGACTCCGCTGTCCGTCCGTCCGTCCGTCCGTCCGTCCGTCTGTCACCAGGCTGTATCTCGTGATCTGTGATAGCTAGACAGCTGAAATTTTCACAGGTGATGTATTTCCGTTGCCGCTATAACGACAAATACTAAAAACAGAATAAAATAAAGACTTTAAGTGGGGCTCTGGGACTTAAGTACTTGGATGGGTGACCGTTTTTATAGATAATGGTACGGAACCCTTCGTGTGCGAGTCGGACTCGCACTTGGCCAATTTTTTTAATTATTCGTTACCAATATCTTCCGATTCACGAAAGAAATTTCAGACGTTCGGGTAATTCTGTTTAGATTACTGGCAACACAGGATAGCGCTGTCACATTTGACAATTCGGATCTAGATAACTTCATGCCCTGACCGTCATCCTTGTCGAACGCGTGTTAATTGTTATTTCCTTCTCGCTCAGTGTCAGCAGTCGCAGTGTTTTCCAAACTTTTCACGTCGTAAGCTTGGTAATTAATGTGTAACTGTGAATTAGTTTTTTAAACGTTTGTCTTGTATAGATAAATAAAGTTTAATTTAATACATTAGATTTGTTTTATTTTACTATGTTTCTACATGAATAACTTAAAATTAATGCCGTTAAAATAATTTTCACCGTTGGTTAAAATTCTCCCACACTTTAAAGTTTGAGAACCTGTAAACAGCATGATGACGTAGGCCCGTGTCAGTTAGGTCATACGCGAATCTCGGAATAGAGTACCAGGCGGAGTATATTATTATACCATGGATTTTATATAACTTTTTGACAGATAGGTTTTTGAGGATAGGTAGGTAGTTAATCTTTATTTTGTTTGAACTAAATGCGACAAATATGTTGGCACCTGTTACTCCGTAGAAAACTCCCAAACTTTTTCATACAAGCAATTTTGAACAAACACTTTTATCAACTCGTCTGTAGGTAGTTATAGTTTAGCTCTTTATTATAGTTCTCTAAAGGTCTAAAGATCTGACAGGATTCAAGTAAATTCGGAAGCATTATAGTTATAAAAAGCTTGGAGGAATGACGCGCGCGCTAAATTTACCAAATCGATCTGTTTGCGCGTTTTGCGGATATAATTACATTCTGACGAACGCTGGCGCATCCAGACTGGGTTTTGCGAAAGATGAATGAAACGGGGTCATTTATTTTTTATAATATGTGTAGTTTTATGTTATTGATCTTGAGCTGAAAGTGGTGGGTTTTGTCAGCGATCGTAAAAGGGTTGTTTGTGTGTATTATAACCATATTTTCTTAAAAACAGTGGTGTTTTTTTTCTTCATTTGGTTCGCAGTTATCTCGGTAATTAATTAGGAGTATGCAGGGTAAAAAAAATTAAAGCGCTGATGTATATTTAAGTTATTTCATATAGTTCTTTTTTTTTAGCATTATAAATTAGGTAAACAATCTTGATGTGTCTTTTCATTGAAAAATACATTTAAAAAATAAGTTACGGCAAATATGTAACAATTACGAATCTAATACAATCATTTTATATTCTTCTGCTTTCATAAGTAATAGTTACTAATTTTAAAAAAGAGTTTTTCAATTAAAAGACATGTCAAGATCGCTTACCTTCTTTCAAGTTCTTTCTAATGCTAAAAAAACGAACTATAGTAGGAGCAAAAAAATATTAGACAATTTTTAACGAAAAGATTGAAGTAATAAAATGTTCGTATGTATATTGAAAATATTGAATATACCGAAGCCGATGGATGTTTAATGTTACTTTATTACGGAGTTATTTAATGTTGCGGGTATTTTTTATACATGCTGATATCTTAAAGAGATTGAGGTCGTACAGCAGCAGAAGTTGCTAAGCGGGCTAGGTGTTCAAAATGATCTTGAAGCGACTTTATTGTTAAGAGAATAAGAGCGTGTCAAGGTAGTTTTGAATACCTCGCCCGCTTAGCAACTTCTTCTGCTGACTGTACCTACCTAGATGACGTGGTTGCGTCAGCCGTTGCTGTCAAAATTCAGCAATTCGTCTGTTGTTGATTCGTTTGCGTTATGAATGAATGATATTTTCATACTCACAACTGAGTAGAAAACTATAAGCAATGTTCGTTCTATAGATGATCCAGTCACAACTTCATTTGCTGTTGATGATAGATCTATTAGATACCCGTGTAAATCATTTATATTCTAGGAACGAATAAAGAATGCGCGCAGCTATTCTTGGCTGTTGCTGCGCGTATTTCGGCCGCGGTTTGCAGACAAATATTACAACACGTCTGAATGTTACCTAGTTATTTGCCGGTAGCAAAATTAAACTGAGGACATGAGACTTTCTACGAATTATAATATCAGATGCAATTGGAAGCATGAATCCTTAGTTAAGTTTGAGTGTATTTAGTAGCTTTAATAGGACACTCAAATTAAACAGTTTTTTTATTATTTTCTGGTCTGTCAGTATGTAAAAGTGTCCACTTTAAATCACCTAGGCAAGTGACCATCGTCCAAATATGCAGAACTTAACTTAAAATGATGTTTGGAAGTGGTCACATTTATGCAATTTTCTTTCGCATCTGTTATGCTGTTGCTGATACATTGGATAGAAGTTTGTATAAACGACTGTTATTTTGGCTGCGCTCCGGCCTCTGCGGTAGTAAATCATAAAATTTTCGTCTTACTATTTTATCTGAAAATCTTAAAGCTTAAAACCAATACACTCGTCCCATTACCAAGCTCTTACAAGCCAAAGTCAAAGTAAAATTGTCAAAGCGTAAATTTTCTCTGGTCACTTCTATAAATCTCCACTCGATTCTCAACCTTATCCCTTGGATATAAGATGCAAAGCTTGTTTATCCAATGGGATAGCCACTCAAATTAGGCCATGTTTGCTGAAATATAGCGTAAGATGCAGCGGTGCGGATTGCACGCATGCATGCCTCTGTGTGTTGCATAAATACATGTTCCATGCAAATACACCTTGCATGCAGTAGTTGTTAATATTAACCGGGACATATTTCATGCTAAAAGGGGGAGGTTGGGGGACGGTAGTGTGCGTAAAGTACCATACCCAAATGTATCATAATAATAATGTATCATACTACATTAACTTCAAAAAATTTTTTTGAAAACGTCTTCCCTATATTGGTATTGGAATATTGGCTTCACGCAAATCACGTCAAGGTCGTATCTAAAAAAAAAAACTAGTATTTTATATACCTACACTTTTTAGGGTTCCGTACCCAAAGGGTAAAAACGGGATCCTATTGCTAAGACTTCACTGTCCGTCTGTCTGTCATGTCACTGTCAGGCTGTATCTCATGAACCGTGATAGAAATTTTCACAGATGATGTATTTCTGTTGCCGCTATAACAACAAATACTAAAAAGTACGGAACCCTCGTTGGGCGAGTCCGACTCGCAGTTATCCGGTTTTACTATTTCATATTATCAGCAAGTTGTTTTATCTTCAAATTCGAAAACAAATATCGAGAAAAACTTTATTGCAAACCGAATAGTAAATGCTTGGAACAAATTACCCTCTGAAGTTGTGAGCTCTACACGCGTGTCTCAATGTAAAAATAGTCTCGACAAACTATCTAAACAGTTAAATCGCGCTAAGTGAACAATGATTAAGAAGACGTACCAGCATCAGCTGCCTGTCTAAAACGAAATAATAATAATAGATCAAAACAAAAGCTCCAAATGATCTCCAGTCCAATTACGAATTAACTTGAGCTCATAATGCTCCTTAATGAGCACAAATCGGATCGCAGTCTTCGCCGAAGGACCCACGGTCAAGGGGCCTACCGCGAGCCATGTTCGAAGTGTTGCCTCCCTGTCATGCTCGCTTAAAAGTCTTTGCTTACGGTGGCGTCGTTGATCGGGTCGCCACTTTCCCGAATGAAGGTTGAGGGAGGCGATGGCTGAGATACGCGTCATACTCGTGAACGGGTGCTGTTTGTGGAGACTGGTCTGTTTAAGCTAACACAAGCTATTATACTTAGTAACTTTATTTTTATTAATTAATTACAGTGAGACGCCTCATTCTGCTCTCGTATGTTTCTTTTCTCTTAATGAATGTATTAATTATACAGGATATTGACTCTTGGAGACCCTATACATCTCTAAGGATAACTTGATAAACTATATAATCTTATAGTTCTGACACCTAGAGACATTTACACCTCTAAATATTATAGATTTTTTTTTTGTGTTTTGTATCTGTATTTTTTATGTAATTAGACATTAAGAGACCATATACATCTCTTAGTAATTGTAATACGTTAGATTGAATTGTTAGTTTTATTTTATAAAATTGTTGATGTTATTATTTTTGCTTGTAATTATGTAAATTCAATGATGACGTGTAAAAGTGCCCTTGTGGCCTATTTGCTTAATAAATGTTGATGTTTGAAATGTTGATGTTTGATGATGTTTGTCACACTTACGTACGAATTTACAAGTGAGACAGAGAGGCAACACGTCGAGCGTGGTTCGCGGTAGGCCCTCAGATGTCCTTCGAATATTGGGAAACGAGAGTGAGCCATGATTTCCTATTTCAGAGACTTCCTTGTCAGATTGAATTAAAGAAATAATTGAATTAACAATATTAAACGACCTAATTAAATGAACTGTTTCATTTATTTGAAATAAACGAATACATATTTATATTTAACTAAATAATAAATAACTAAACTAAACTTAACAAATTCAATTTATTTTATTTTGATATACAAAAAAGAATATTTATGTCAATCGTAAGAAACATGTCTGTGAAATGCATTTAACATGTTTCATTTTAAAATGTCGTGTTCCTTTTAAAAGCTTTTCAAAATTGTCTTAAAACAGTTAATTTCATCATCTCATTATAATACCTATATATTCTTGCAGTTAAATAAATTGTGTTATAATTATATATTGTTTTAAAGCCATTTTAAGTACTTACCATATTTTTTTGTCAATTTTTGACATCTTACTTTTTACACAATTTGTTAAAAGAATCCTACGTTTCTATTCCTAGAAAAGAACTACGCATTTACTTTATTTTGTGAAATAGAAAGACATACTTTTATGATTTCGATAAGAATTCACAGCCAATCCTAGTACATAAGACAAATAATATGTAAGTGAAGTTGCGTATAATAAAACATTTTGGCTTCGACATTGACTCAAGGCTGTGATATGGTTTGCTACATTTTTATTAGATATCTGCCAAGGTAAATATAATAAAGATATTTGCTCAGAAACAAGCCCCAAAATGGGATATTTTCCTTGATTAACTTATTCAAAGTAAATGTCTATTTGGACATTTCTTTTACCTAATATGCTCAATAGAGAATATGTCTAATGAAATCACGAGAAGTAGAATATGTGGCTCTTTTATGAGTCCTTGATGAGTTAGGTAACATCTCAACCAAGTTTTTCGATCAAATACTTTGGTAATTGCTACATATTCGTAATTTATTTTCATACTTACTAACGACCCGATTCGAACTTTGGGATACGTCAAATATTAGGGCTAGATACGATATAGTCAGTGTCTAATGTGACTTTTTTTCAAACAAAAACGTCACTTTTGAAACTGACATACCTACCTATCTAATCTATATCGTAAAGTTCGAATCGGACTGTAAATGGTTACTAAAATATTTATGTAACGATAAATTTCTACCATAGATTAACGTTATTACCTTAAAGGAATTTTGAAAGGGTGTTGGTTTGGGAGTTTGTATTACAGTGTAATATTTAAAAATATCACCGTTTTTGAAGTTACATAATTACCTACATATTACCAAGATAATTATTATTTCACTCAAAGTTATTATCAAATCGATAATTATGAAACTATAATTAACGCTACCTATAGTAAAGTTATTATCGATAATTATCCTTTCAAACTCTATACCGACTTACGATACATGTTAATTAATTTAAGTCTAACAAAGTCTCAAAGTGATTTAATTAATCAAGGCAATTAATCCTAGTTCCAACTTGTTTGATAATTTGTATATCTGTCAAACACACAAAAGAGTTGATTACAATTTACTTGTAACTGTTACTAAACAAAGTCAGTTACAATAAGGTTTTAACATCAAGAGATATGCAGAGATCTCTGCTTTGTGCCCTGGGGTTCGATTCGACTTTGCTTTATGATAGTTTGTGACATACGGCTTGATTAGAACTTTAAGATACGTCAAAAATTTGCTGAAGATACGATATGGATTGGAAGAAGAACGTATGTGGGGCATCCGGGGGAAAAACGTCCGTCTGGGCGTCCCAGATACCGCTGGAGTGACGAGGCCCAAAAAGACCTGTCCACCCTCGGAATACCCAACTAGCGTGAAGTGGCGCAGAATAGGACAGAGTGGCGCTCTCTTGTGTCAGAGGCCAAGATCCTCTTTGGGTCACTGAGCCAGTGATGTATGTATGTACGATATGGATTGGATATGTCAGTGTCAAAAGGGACGTGTTTGTTTGAAGAATTGTCACTTTTGTCACTGACGAATCCGATCCTTGCCGTATCTTTAGCAATTTTTGACGTATCTTAAAGTTCTAATCAGGCCGAATGTAATCTAACAACTTCCTGGTACTGGTTGCATAAAAAATAGGTAATTACAGTCGACATCAAATATATGTTTACATTGTTTGGCATTAGAAGGGATTAAGGTGCATAAGGTAATTATAGCTTTAGTATCGGCTGTTCTTTTACATTTAAATACATAAATGAATACTACACTATCTTACACAAAGCGATCTAGTCCCATAGTAAGCTCAAATGAAGCTTTATAATAAATTATTTTGATGGTGATGGTGACTCACTTTTGTATCGCTGTAATATAGCTTCAGACTTTTAAATATTACCCATAAATGTGATCCGTAAAAAAGAATGGGAATTTGAATAAAATCTTAATTATGATTAATTCTATCTCATCTCGTTTTTACGGGCTATCATCTGGGGCTCGTAAACTGTGACCTTTTCTTCTGACCTTATACCCTTAGCCTCTACGATATAATTATCGTGGCAAAAAAATTAGAACTATTAAATTCATGGTTATAAATGTAAGGCATTGTTTTTTGTGTGATACTATATAGCAGGTTTTGAAATAAAAGAAAATTTTAAAGTTTTAACTTGAACGATTTATATTTCATTTCAAAAGTATTATATTTTAGTTAATAATGTAGGTTATAATAACATCAAATTGTTTGTTGTGCTAAAACGATATAACAGATTACAAAAGTCAAAGCTAAATAGAAATACTCTCTGCCTTAACGAGCTCGTTCGATCCCAATAGTAGAAAAAGTGTCCCAAAATTTCCATAAATTTTTCATTTACCATCCCACACAGGCTATGAAAAATGGTAACGCAGTGGAAATAGAAAATTTGGGACACTACTTTCTTCTATTAGAATCGAAAGAGCTCGTTATTTTGAGAAGAAATAACATCAACAAATCTCTAAGGTAATCTGAAAAAGTGTAGTTTACAACTTTAAATAAAATGGCCCGTGAGAATAGTTCCTTTTCGTGACATTTCTGATGGTTACTGCACTTCTTAAATAAAAATAAATGTCCCCACTTATATTAAATTAAACGATGCATTTTGCAGGATCCCAGGAAAATAAATTCGTTTTAAGACTCAGAGCGAGAAATGCTCATTTTCCTGCACTTGTGTTTTATTATCACATTCCCGTTTTATTCACTATATTGTTATATCCTGGTAACTTCATTACCCTCAAGGAAGGGGTGTTATTTCATCCCCCATGAGATCAGAGACAAATAGAAGGGTTTGTGGTGAGAGAATGTTTATTTTGCTACGCGTATTATGTTGAGGCATGTAATAAAACTGTAATAATATTTCTAGGTATAGAGTTAATACAATAATCTACAGGGCAATTCGAACATATGTTTACGTCAAAATGATATTTTAATGAAGTTATTTAGTTGCCGTGAGTGTCACCCGCGCCTATAAATGTAGGTATAGATTTTTTTTTTAAGCTGGCCGTTTAGGACTATGAGATTTCAGAGCGAAATGCATTATAACTAGAATGACATCAGTTAGATGTCATTCTTAAACCAGTGTTTGTTCGAATTGGCCTGCAAGTAAGGCCATGTGAGGTAAGCAAACATAGTTATTTTGCTTGGGGCAAGAGAAACAGTATGAGGATTCCCTACAAGTGTTTCTCTTATCCTATATAACCCTATAGGTTTAAACGACAGGTTTATTTTAGAATGAACATAAAAGGTCCCTCAAAATGTTGAAAGGCATATCTACTAGGTACACAAACAGATCACCTCAAATCTAGATAATTGAATTTCCTGACTCTTTTCCAGTGTAAAGGTTTAGGGTTCTCGTGCTTTCCTGGAATCGATTAGGGCTTTTTAGAGTCCCTCACGAAAATAGAAAAAGACCTTGAGGTTGATTCTAATTTAATAACTTGTTATGGTTTTGATTTTGCGGGTTTTTAAATTTTCTTCAATCACTCAGAAAATATACTTCTGTTTTAGATTTTGCTCGTCAGATCCCTCGGGTATATCACTAGCTATTTTATAATAAAATTATACTGCTATAGTATTCAGGGTAACCATATAAAACTGAAAATAAATTATAATTAGACCCGTTTTAGTGAATTTATCCGGTTGGGCCAAATTTAACCTTTTAAGGATTTGGTCGGTGCAAATATGGTCTAGTTTTCGTGTCAATTTTCATGTTTTTTTTTTTATTGAAACATGTAAAAAGTCAATTTAATATATAAAGTACAATTTTGAGTTATATCTCTCTACGGAACCTTTCTCGCTAGGACTAACCATTTCCAACATTTTTATATTTAGGATTTAGGACACGCACCGACGCGTTTAGCCAAATGAAAAGGCCCAATAGATTAGGCATTGAAGAGCATTCGAGGTTGTAATTTTTGTTAGTACTTTTTTTAACGCCATTTAGTAGAATTTCAATAAGGCAAAATATTTATGTTGCAAGTAAAGTTGAAAATATAATTTCCACCTCTTTCTAGAATATCTTTAAAGTGAATATTTTGATGTTAGGAGTAAAATTCAGATTCAAGTCGTTTAATTATTACCTATTGCATTTTAAAGAAATGAAATCACTATTAAATTGTACAACGGGACTTAATCGCGCATTTAAATTGAAAATGAAAATGAAAAATGATTTATTTAGGTATCAAAAATGCAGCTTATTACATCTCTCTTCTTCCTCGCGTTATCCCGGCATTTTGCCACGGCTCATGGGAGCCTGGGGTGCGCTTGGCAACTAATCCCAGGAATTGGCGTGGGCACTAGTTTTACCTAAAGAGACTGCCATCTGACCTTCCAACCCAGAGGGTAAACTAGGCCTTATTGGGATTAGTCCGGTTTCCTCACGATGTTTTCCTTCACCGAAAAGCGACTGGTAAATATCAAAGGATAGTTCGTACATAAGTTCCGAAAAACTCATTGGTACGAGCCGGGGTTTGTACCCGCGACCTCCGGATTGCAAGTCGCACGCTCTTACCGCTAGGCCACCAGCGCTTTTTTGAAACATGTAAAAAGTCAATATAGTATAAAGTACAATTTTGAGTTAGATTCCTCTTAACTTTTTCGACGATAGCTACGGAACCTTTGTCGCTAAGATTAACCCTTTCCAACTTTTTTATATTTAGGATTTAGGACACGCACCGACGCGTTTAGCCAAATGAAAAGGCCCAATAGGCATTGAAGAGCACTCGAGGTTGTAATTTTTGTTAGTACTTTTTTTAACGCCATTTAGTAGAATTTCAATAAGGCAAAATATTTATGTTGCAAGTAAAGTTGAAAATATAATTTCCACCTATTTCTAGAATATCTTTTAAAGTGAATTTTTGATGTTAGGAGTAAAATTCGGATTCAAGTCGTTTAATTATTACCTATTGCATTTTAAAGAAATGAAATCACTATTAAATTGTACAACAAGACTTAATCGCGTATTTAAGTTTTTAAGATTTACCTCTGACGTTTCGAGGACGGCGTTGTCCTCGTGGACTCGGCAATTTAAAAATGTTTAAAAATCGTGAAAGTTTAAATAAATGAAATCACGTTTCAATACATAGTAAAATACCTACTAACTTAACAACTAGCAAAGAGCTACAAATATCGTTCATACACACACACCGGTAATAATAAGTACGGTCATATTTGTATTTATTTTGTTTTTATCAAAGTAGGTACACGAGTTTTTAAATATACTTTTCGTGGAACTTGATATTAAATTGTAAATAAATACGTTATACTATAATATTATATACGTTATTCCGTCTTTACAAAAATCACTCGGGTTTTTTTATGGCAACATTTTCAGTTTACCGACTCACGCTTGACCGGAAAAGACAATACGAATGCACCTGTCATCACTCGGCGTTGTTCGCTCTTTTAATACTGTGGTCTAAAAAACTGTAAGCTTATTGGGTCTGGTCACATAAAAATATGTACCGGTAAAGTTGATTTACTTTGACTCGTGGGGTAAGTAACTAACATTGATCTTAGATTTCGAAAGTAGGGGAAAATGCGATAAAATCGTTAATGCGTTAAAAGAAAGGTTAAAAAAAAACCTTTATTTTATTAAAATCTACGAACTTTGCTAGTCTATGTTTAATTTACTTAATTAACTACATATTTAATGAGTTAGATCATTGTTTACATTATCACACGTGGAAAAAACAATCAACTTCTAAATCTCCATTTTGACCGGTTTACCCCATGCCTTGTCCAAAACCGGGTATACCAAATCCAGCATTTTTTTTCCATGTATTGTACAAAAAAAGACACTTGTACAAAACCGGGACGACCCGGATTTATCCCGCCCGGTTTTGAACGTACGTACCTACAAGAAAAAAAAAATCTGCTGACCTAAAATCGTAACACAATCAATAACAATCAAAGTAATGTTTGCTGATCCTTAATACATACATAATCGAAATAAAAACACAAATTGTAATCACCATCACCGTACCATTCCGTTTCCATTGTAATCAAGTGTAAAAGCTATCAGCTTGTGCCTTGCGCCACAAAGGCGGTTAATATCTCGATATCCTTTTGTCGCACTGTCACTGCCACCATGTTTTCATTCCCTGTTTGACTTTGGCCTTTTTTTTTTCAAAGATGTCGCCTTCTAGATAGAGTACAGGTAAGAATAGATGCAGCAATGACGCACCCGGGCAATTTCATTTAGATTTGCCCTTACCACATTTTTTCCTATTAAGATCTAAAGATAATCCGCGAAATAATAACATGCTAGCCAATCACTCAAAATATGGTCGACCAGTCAGGAAAGCACTAAGCAGACCCTCAACATTTCCGGCGTCTCCTGATGACGTTTCGTAGAGAGGCGAAACGTGTCTTGTTTTATAATATTGGTGGCGGTTTGTATTTAGTTTCGCGGTGGGATGGTGAGAACATTAATTGCATGAAAAAAATTACGTAAGTACCTACCTAAGTATAAAGAGTCACCACTGATTGACAAGCACGTTATTATTCGGCGGATTAGCCAAGTAATATTTATGTTTACCTAAGATCGAAATGGCTTATGATTCAGAATAGAAAATTAAATTACATTATTACATAAATTAAGTAGTGCGTGTGGCTTGATACGCTTAAAAGTTTAAGATATAAAAGAGTTCATAAAAAAGCGAGCGTCAAACATGTTTGTTAACTTTTTCAAAATTTCCCATATGTTTGTAGTGACTGCACGCTTTCGTACGTGGTTGTAATGCGGAATCTACTTGAGGTAGTCTACACTTTTTTTGACGACCTGCAAATTGGAAATCCTCGGTCGTCTGCAGTTTGAATTGCAATTTGTTCCAAGATCTGTAATATACTCAAAAACAATTAAAAACGAGTCATCACGTATGGAAAATGTAAACGAAGCTTCCCATTTTAATTGGTTTCGAGTGTACGTCGATTAGTATGAGCGTCGATTAATTGACCTGTCCTTTGCGAAAATGGAATTGCGTGGTTGATATATCATTTGCGTAAGTGGTCTGTTTGTAATTAATTTTCTTTTTGACATTGTTAATTTATTTCAGTTGATGGTATTTATTGTTTAAAAGATAACTTACGCCAGACCGGGCCGGGCCTGGGTCGCGGCGTCCGACATGTCATTTTCTATGACGGCTGATCGGTGATCACGTGGTGTTTTCTCCGAAACTCCGGCCCGGCCTCGGCCCGGTGTAGCGTGAGTCCTTCCTTTATATCCTTTATATTTCCTTGCAAAGGTGAAATAATGGAGAAAATTAATTATACCTACAAATGAGAGTACCTACTTAATGTAAAATTCTGTAGCCGTAACTTTGACAGCAGCTGAAGACAATGACAGTAGCCATCTATGAATTTAAGAAGTAAATGTAAGTAGCAGCCCGTTAATTCAATTAAATCCTCTGCAGAACTGAACCCGGACGGAAAGTAGGAAAAGTAAAATCGTTTGCCAACTTACTTAATTACTTAATCGAGAAGTTTCATTCTGTTGTGAGACGCCCGTACGGCTACCACCAGTTTGACCCTGGCATATTATTTTACACTAACCTAACCTAACCGATGATATATAATATAAAAAATACATAAAAAACATCCAAAACTCCAGAACAAATAATGATAAACACACAATCACCCATACCAGGAATTGAACCCGGGACCTCCAGCTTTGTAGGCTAGCGCTAGGGAACTAGGCTAGGAGGGCGTTAAACAACATATAATAGTACATTATTGTCGAGGCTCGGAAGTAGCTACTTGCAGGCTGAGGATTCGTTTTAAACGGACGACCTTGGGAGTCCGTTTAATTGAATCCGAAGCCAGCAAGTAGCCTTCCAGCCGAGTCATATATAGTGCTTTTCTCAAAAATGGTGCAAGAAATATAAATATCATAGAAATATTTTACAAAAGCAACTTTCTTACGTATATATTTTCACAGAAAAAAGTAGAAACAATTGAAAAAATTAGCTTTGCCGCCTTTTTATTTTTTTAATAAAAAAATAGAAGTGTATTTTTCTGCCGAAAATACGCCAACCTATTTGAGACAGCTAAATAGTCGCGGTACTAATCATCTGTTTGGCTGTTTAATGGGCCTGTGCCTTCATTTGATATGGCCATTTCAACTTTTAAAAAGTTTGGAACTCGACAAATAATGGAATTTGTATGCAACATTGCAGTCCCAAAATCGAGATTGCAATGTTTTTAACTTTTTAATTTTTGACTGACCATAAACTACGCGCTTCGCAACCTATTTTTTAAACGGCAAAGTCGACTTTGCCGTCCATTTTTGAGAAAAAGTATTTAAGTACTAAGGGTCGGTTGCACCAAACTGTTCGTATGGTTAAAGAGTTCGCTAAATTTTTATGTATGGAAAGTTTCATAGTAAAGTGCCGGGGCGCGCCGGCTGACGTGGATCAGTCTGTCAAATGTGGTTGGTGCAACTGGCCCTTAGTATTTCAAATTTTCACGATGATATACACATCTCAGTAAAAAGGTACAACAGCTACAATAGGGTTGCCAACTTGCCAGCATAAAACATTTGTATGTCCATTGTATCATACAAATGTAGAATGTTAATTAGAGTAAAGCATTCGCGAAGTTGTACTGTAAGTACGAACCAATGTTGTTTGTCAACTCCTTAATTACTTAATCGGGAAGTTTCTCTTTTCCAATTATTATATTTGCGATCATTAATCTTGTTTTAATTCGAGTTTTAGCGGATTCATTAAAGGAGACACCTCAATTCAGAAACGGCTTAAATCATTTAAAATTTCTAATGAATTTCCGCCATTTTGCTTGTTTGCGTTTTAACTTAATCCTCCTTTGTGTCTGAGTATTGTCGTTTAATTGTTTTATTCTATCGTTTAATTATAATTTTATCTTGAAATTCGTAATTCATGGCTATTTATTTGATAGATTACGGGACGTTTTGCGGTTATCATTAGTTTTCATGTAATTTTTTTGTGCGATAATATCATCTGTTCATTAATATGGATATCCGTTTTTCTACATTATTACAAACTTGATTAAAGTTCTATGATAAAGATTTAGTTATTGGAATCTTCCAAGTTTAAATGAACTACAGCTATTTAATTACTGCAAAAAAATGTCTCATCTAAGATCCGAATTTCACCGACAAGAAACACGTACCTATGTATACCTACACGTATACAGCCCGTCTATACATTCTACACTAATACCTGAAGGCAGCAAACCCCTATAGGCTGTGCCACTTGACCTAAATCTATATCTTGTATCATGATCTCGATGACCGGAACCTGTCATTGTGTGGTTATGGCGGTAATCAGCTTCGATTAGGTGGACAGTTTGATTGGAATCTAAGGTACATTAGCTGAATTGGAAATATGTAACGTTAGAAAGGGAAATATGGCTATAGTATGGATGGAATTTTTCAGCAATTCCCTGAACTTAAAACTCCGACAAAATCTATTATCATTCCTACAAAAGTGTCCGTGAGTCCACACAATGTGCACTATGTTGCTAAAAAATAATTGTTTACTTAGAGGAGATTAGTCCAAAACCGTGACATCGGGTAAAACCGTAAATTGATCGCTAGCCAGCTGTGAATCGTGCATGCAATTGAGGTGTATCGTACCATAGGTTTTGACTTGGTACGGCAAGGCGTAGGTTTTGCATTATGATCAGAATAGGCGGAAAAGATTAGAAAAGTTCATACACAGCGAAGGTCGACATTTCTGATTTTCCATAAATGAAATCCGCATTCATCTTCTTCTCATAAAAATAAATAGTTCAGTTTTATCTGTTATAGTTTGTCAAATCAAATTGTGAAATCGGAAATCTGCCACTGGACACCCTGTATTACCCGAGTAAAACAAGACAAAGACACTACAACAGAATTCTCTCCCAAAAAAAGATATTCTCTTCCCAAATCTTCAAAGAAACAATAATAAAAGGATCATCCTTCGTAACCCCCTCACCCTAATCAAGATCCTTCCCGAAGATTTCGCGTCGGAAGCAATTCTTTGATCTCAATAATTGACATTTTTGAGTTCCGTCAGGATTCCGGTGATTAATCCTCCAATTAATAATTGTTTCAGAAATCGCAAAAGAACGATTACGATTTTAAGAATTTAATTCTGCGATTTTGAAGTCAAGGACATTGTTAATTGCTCAAGATGTTTAATTCATTCTTTAAAATATCGTTTATCAAATAATTTTATAAAATTAACTCAAGGGCTATTATAGCCCAAATAATTTTATAAATTTAACTCAAGGGCTATTATAGCCCAAATTATTTATTTAATTATTCTCTTTATTCAATTAGGGTCTTAGGTTAGGGTTTTACAATGTGAGTATAAAAGTAAAATATAAAAACACTTACAAAACATAACAAAAATATATAAACACATTATAAAAAACCTAACCTAGGGTGCCGCCGGCAGCGGGGCAGGGTCCAAGCTGCCGGTGGTCAGGGCCGCAGAGTGAGGAATCGACGTACTATACGCGCCGTGTCCAAAATTACCGCCTTCTGCATCTGACCCTTGATCCAACCACCCAGCGAGAGTCTCTCTAGGTGTTGGTCGAGACTCTTCGCTATGAGACCGTTCGCTGACACGACTATAGGAACAATGATCGTCGAGTCAACATCCCACATAGCGGTTACCTCGTGGGCTAAGTACTTGCTGGACTTGTCCTTCTCGGCCTTCACGAGATTCTCATCATGGGGGATGGTGACGTCGACGAGCACGGTCCGGCGCTGCGATCGATCTATCAGCACGATGTCAGGCTTATTGGCTACAATAGTCCCGTTATTTAATTATGTCTTTCCCATCACGGAACAATGGTGTTCCTGACCTTTGGGAGGCGTGCGCGGAGCCGAAGCCAACACGTAGAGGCCCTTTTGACACTTTAATGAAATGTAAGGGGTACACCGAGCGGATGCTGCCCTTACCCGTGTCATAGGACGCACGCAGAGGCAGCACCCGCCAGGGTGTAAGGGCTATTGAGAGTTGATGGAATCTAAAATGAACTAGGTTATTGGGTGAAAGCGATGGACTAAGTACTGAGCTATGGGGTAAAAAACCGGACGCCTGCCTAATAAAACGGTATGCAATTTTATTTCCGGCAGACGGTGACTCGCCCTCACAAGATGGGCCCCCACAAAAAGCGACATCTAGGATGGCTCAAGGGCAACACCGGTGTGAGCGGCTCAGGGGTGTCGAGAGGTGTGCGCCGCTTTCTACCCAGTGGCTGTTAACAGCCACTGTGCCAACTCGCGTCTTATGCATAACTCGCGTCTTATGCATATGACGCATTTAATTATTATTATTATGATATTAATAATGGCTTTGAAGTCAAATAAATTTTAATGCTTCTGATTTGATATGACTTTTAATAATAACTAGGTATTTATTATAGATATGTAAATCTTCATATCTCGCATGTTTATAATTTAAGGAAATTCAAGTTTTTGTACGCCATCAGACAGGATCTACATAATTATTTATTTACCGCCACTGTAATCAGTTTGACGTGTACCCAAAAAAAAACACTGAAATTTGATTGTAATTTAACAATTTGTTATGGATTTGACACGATCGTGACGATCGTCTTGGTGTTTGGCGAGCATCACACGCACGACTTTTACTTTATTTTGAAGGTACCAACCAGCGTAAGCGATTTCAAAGTCGCATCAAAACCAGTGCAAAATCATAACATATTGCGAAATCTAATTGAGCTCAAAGGGTATTGCGAATTAACCCCCTTATTAATAAACGTTTACTAAAGTTGACAAGCCGATAATAATCGTTTGTCCCTTTCCGGCGTATTAGTATGTTGGAAAGGGACAAACGATTATTATCGTCTTGTCAACTTTAGTAAACGTTTATGACAAAAGGGGGAAATAATTATATCAGCAAAGAGAGATTCAAGTGTTAAAAATAAAGTATTTATTTCGAAAATGTTTTGCACTAAAATAATTCATACCTGGTTCACATTTCAAAGTGTCATTCTTTCAACAGTCTGATTATGCGAAATTATGCAAAAGTTGTAAAAATAAGTCATCACAAGTCGAAACGTCGCGACTGAAACAAATTCCAAAATTAATATGGTGCATCGTTCACACTGTAAACATACAATGTCAGCACGAGCTACGCGCTACGAACGTAGCCGATAACACGGGAAAACCCGTATGTAGCGAAAAGCAACTACAAAGAGAGAACAGGCCCAAACGGGGGCTGGCAGTTAAAGCGATAAGATGGGGCGTAAAGTCAGGAAATTAGAAGGAAACAAAAGATATGGCGCGCCGGCGACGGAAGACGTGGCCGTCGCGCGTGTTTTTACCTTTTATCCCAATTGCTTTGAACATGTACTTCTGTTTAAAGTTATGCTCGTCAGATCCCTTGCTCGACTAAACCTACCTATCACTAGCTGTTGGTGCAACATAACATAAGTACTCGTACGGTTACCGGTTGACGACACATGACGTCACACACCATACGTCACGGCTCCCCGTTCCGCGTACCTACATTAGACTGCACCTTACAGCCGAAGCGGCTACACATATTTTGTATAGATATCCAAAACCCTATATTACTACTTACTACTTATTATTATTACTTATTATTTATTGGTGTATTTTATTGGTAGGTTTTTTTTTGTTTTAGTAATGTGTATTTTTAGAGTAAGTGAGTTGACGAAGCCTGTTGCGGATTTTATCGCTGTAGTTTTTTGTGACGATGCCTGTAGCTGATTGTAAATTTGTGTTTACCTGACGAAGCCTGCGTTGCGGATATAAAAGTATGGTCTCTAAACCCTAAACGTAACTTGTACCTTAAGTTAATTAAAAGAAGATAGTACTATCCTGGAGTTTCTTCATTAATCACCACAAGAGCTTAAATTGAAGAGTACATCGAACACTAGCTATTTTATACGAAAATTATACCTACTGCTAAGGTATGCTGGGTATACAGCTGAAAATAAATAAAAATAGGATATGTTTTCGTGATTTTTTTCTATCGAACCAACTTTAAACTTTAAATGTTATTGAAACTAAATGTAAACTGACGTGGCACTTTTCCGCTAACAACAGCACACATAACTAGCCAACAATAGACTTTAACTCAAAGCAGTAAGGTTGACAACTAGTCACCCTTAAGATTGCGTGTCTTGGTCTTACTGGCGCAGTCCCTACGGATTTCAAGGAAGCATATATCTTACTTAGTTCGGGAGTAGCGTAAGGCGCCTTCAATTTCAATCAATATGGGGTGACCTTTGAGAGTTGAACAGAAAGCAACAAACCAGTTTATGATTGATAAATATCTTATTAATATTGCATATCAACCGAAAGACATCCACAGCTGTATAGCTGCGGATTCGGCTAGAAATGTGCGTCATGCTTTAAGTATTTAAAGCATGACGCACATTTCTAGCCGCCACCATACAATCGAAGTTGCACTTTTATTTTAAAACAACATTCTGAAATAAAATAACATAAAATTTGACATGAACATTCAAGTAACATATTTATTTATATCTATGTCTGGTACTAGTTTTCGATGTTATAAATTTTAATACAAAGAAATAAGAGCGAGTAGAAGATTTACATAAAAAACTTCTTTGTAGGTATAACAATTTTCGTTTCCTGTGACCGAGACCTAATGTAAGAGCTTACCTTTCAAAAAACACTTAAGACGTAGTCTATATTTTGCTTATTTATCACTTTACGACCGGCAATAACATATTGCCGGCGCGTTAACGGACAATCAACAGCGCCACCTGGTGTCGCGCTCGTAAACTAAAGTATAATTGCGCGCGCTGCGGGTGTTTTATACTTTCATTGCTTAGTGTTAACTCTAACAACTGGGTAATAACAACTAGTAACTAAGCTAATTTTACGGTTTCATTCTCGTATTTTTAGTCAGTCATGTCGCGCGAGTGACTACAAATACGTGAGTTAAACTATAAAATTATCGTAATGTTAGTATGACTCACGACAGTTTCATTTCAACTAGTAATTTTATTTATTCATCAGCAAATAAAAAATTAAGCTCTGATATAAGTCGTGCGACTGTAAACCCAAAGGTCGCAATTTCAGATCCCGACTCGTACTAAGTAGGCGTCCATTAGTTGCGTCAGGTGTTATTGAGGATGTTTTGACTTTTGACCCCCACTCTGGTGAGAAGTCACGAGATTTGCCTAAACTCTCGCCTTCCCGCCCTCCCATAATACCATATGAAATATTTCAAAATTTTTATTTACTATAAACACAATTTGAATTGTTATTTTTGTTAAGTAGTAGGTATTTAGAAGGAAGGTTGTATCTCGCCATATTTCAGCCGACAAACAAGTTAACGTACTGGTGCTCGACGCGGTCCCAGTACATGTCATCTTGAAACTTAAGTCATTTTCAATACAAGTGACAGCAAGGTGTCATCTATTGGGCATTAACATATCGAGCACTAGTACGTTTACTTCATATTTTAATTTCGACGCTCACGAATGAGCTTTTCAATGAATGAAAATATTGTAAGAAAACTGAACCGAATCCCAATAAGCACTAATTTCTCCTTAATAATAATAATGAAAGATCAGATTACACCAATGATGGCAGTCGCTTTCATAAAAACGCCTATTAAATGGGCTCATTATCTGTCGATATACCTAATACTAAAATAATTCAGCCTATATACGTGTTACTGCTGGGCACAGGTCTCCTCTCATGCGCAAGAGGGTCGTAATTATTGTATATGAAATAGTATCTGATGTCGTTACTATTTCAAATACAATATTCGTGTTTTTGCGATGAAAAATAAATGTTCGTTTTCATAAATAAATTACAATACTTAACTTATATTTACAATCTCACAATAAACAGACGCCGAAATAAAACAGGCCTGCATTGTTACAGAACGATAAATACTGAACTTGGCCTGTTTTGCTGCCGTTTTCGCCAATTCGCGAACATTATCCAATTCACATAATGATAATGGAAAATAACACTAACCAGAAATACTTGTGCTAAAACCAAAATGTCTTATGTCAGTAATGCCGGGTTTACAATAGTTTAGTGAAAATGCTTAGTACTCGACTTGTACCTATAAATAAACTGTATCATTATTATCATCAGCACAAGCACTTTTAGATAGGTACCTACCTATGTAGGAAATTCTATATAATTTTGTAATTTTAGGAAATTAATCTTATTAAATCTAAATCTAAATCCTAGATTAGGAGAGAGAAGAGAGTACTAGAATATAGCCAAATTACTTAGAATATTCTAAATAATCTATACTGCAAAACGTAATTCAAGACCAAAAAAGTAAGAAAATGTTGCCACTGCAATAATTTGTTTGTAAAATTGTAAATTCCTTTTGATAAATAATCACGCTAAGATAATTTATTTATTAGTTAGGTATTTTACTCCTACGATTTAAAACAGTACTTTTATTTACTTATTTTTACATAAATACAAGACGCGCTAGTAAAAAGTGGCAACATTTTCTTCTTGGTCTTGAATTACGTTTTGCAGTATAGGTAAATAATATTATAAAATAATTGTACCTAAGGCAAAACAGAAAATATTAGGCTTATGACGAACCCTAACTAAAAATATCGAATCGTTCCTAATTCGAATCGTTCCGAAAGTCAAATTTAATGTGACCAATTGAAGGCTTAATTAATACTTTCTAATTAGAAACGATTTTATTTGTTACGGGCGTGGCTAGGCCGGCGGACAATGATGAATATGATGATTTTACTGCATTTTTAACGAACGTACGTAGTACGTATACGACATTATGGCTGAGATACGCGTCATACTCGTGAACGGGTGCTGTTTGTGGAGACTGGTCTGTTTAAGCTAACACAAGCTATTATACTTAGTAACTTTATTTTTATTAATTAATTACAGTGAGACGCCTCATTCTGCTCTCGTATGTTTCTTTTCTCTTAATGTATTAATGTATTAATTATACAGGATATTGACTCTTGGAGACCCTATACATCTCTAAGGAGAACTTGATAAACTATATAATCTTATAGTTCTGACACCTAGAGACATTTACACCTCTAAAGATTTTTTTTTGTGTTTTGTATCTGTATTTTTTATGTAATTCGACATTAAGAGACCATATACATCTCTTAGTAATTGTAATACGTTAGATTGAATTGTTAGTTTTATTTTATAAAATTGTTGATGTTATTATTTTTGCTTGTATGTAAATTCAATGATGACGTGTAAAAGTGCCCTTGTGGCCTATTTGCTGAATAAATGTTGATGTTTGATTAATTTAATCTTCAGGTTATTTGAACTGTACTATATGTATTTTAGGAATAAGGACATTGTATACCGTAAACCGGTTGATTGTGACACTCACTAATCAAATAATATTGTAACAACTGTAAACTGACATGCACAATCTGACAATAAATGATTACTTACTTACGTGTAAACGGAGCTTAATATTGCCAAATAGGACGATCTCGGAAATGTACAATACTTTCGAGTCTGGTTACTGTCACCGAATTATTACATAATTGTTTCTGCATAATTCTATGCCTAAATATAGCTTATTGTGAAGAGGGTTAGGTCTATAATTGGTTGGGGTTGTTTCTGACAGTTGGTACTTTAAGGGTGCCGAGAGATACTTGACTCGAATTGAAAGTCCCTGCCTGCCTTTGTTAAGTATGTACGTAGTTATTGTAAGATAAATATTATATACAGTATATTACCTTAATAACATGCGCTCAAAGCGTTTTTATAAGTATATAACATGTTTAGTATAAATGTAATCGATAATGTAAATTCCTTCATAATGCCATATTTAAAAAAATATGTTGTTTTTAATTGAATTCATAATATGCTGTTCATACAGCCGATTTTTTTTTGCTAATAAACCAAAATTAACTCGTTAATTTACAAATTACTTCAATAGATTATAATCCCTATTAATAATATTATAAATGCAAAAGTAACCTGTTTTGTCTATCAGTCGGTCTGTTATCTCTTCACGCTTAAACCACTTAAGCCATTTAAATTAAATTTGGTATGGAGATAGTTTGAGGCTCGGGGCAGAATATAGGATAGGTACTTATAGTTTTTATTAACGATCATCATTCCATGCAGCCAAAATAGCGAACAAAAATTAGTAATCTAATATTTCAGTCACCTATAATAATAGATTGCTTTCAATCCCCTATTTTAATCACACTGCTTTTATTAACTATACCTATACTCTGTTAATAGCCTATCCTTAGTTAAAGGCTTACCTGCCTCGATAAATTGATCTATTATTAATTTTAATGGAACTCGGCCGCTAACACTCAACCTGTCAGAATGAGGGGTGAATATAACATGTTAGACAAAACCGAGTTAATATAGGTCAAATATTTTAACCTTTAAATACCTACCAATTATTATAAGTAATTATGGCTATATGAGCGCGACAGTGACGTCTGATTGGCGGCTGTAGGCTATTTTACAGTGAACTCTAGTCTAACTGCCGTATTCGAACTTCAAGATATTCACAAGAGACGACACGTACTAGATCCATTCTAGATACGTTATAGTTTAGATATCAACTAGTTCTCTTTTGCAGCGCAATTCGGGCAACCAATGTCACTTTTACGTTAGATAGAGTAAGATATCTATTAGATGTGAATTGGATCTCTAAGTCAAAGTCCTGTGGAAATCGTTCAAGTATATCTCCAGAATCGCGCAAATGTCTAATTTGACAGGTTAGATCTTAAACATATCGTTATCGTATCTTGGTGATGTCTAAAAGATATTTATATGTCTATTTCAAAATCCGAAGTCGGGCCCTAATAGTTTATGAAGTTTCAGTGATTATAATTATATAATCAAGCTCCCTATGAATGTGTTCTGGCACCGCATGCTACGACCCTCATTGTAGCATTTGATCACACACTCAATAAAACATCTCGACTGATACCTACTAGAAATGAGATCAAATCAAATCCCATTATTTTTCGGACATGTTCGAAATTTGAATGTCATTAATAAATCGACATCGAAGTTGTTATTAAATAATAATATTTTCATAGAAACTTGTTGTAACTAAACAGTTTATCTTTAATAGGGTATTATAAGTACTGTATTTCAAATAAATTATTTTACACCATGCATGAAATAAAGCACCACAAAATTATTAGAAAAACACAGATAGGAGTTATTTTTAAACACAAGTTCTATTTAATAAATCGGATAGAAATATAAAAAGTAGGTAAGTTGACCGTGACGTCACGATGTAATGTTTACATATAAATTCCATATTAGCAAATCGTTTTGACAGTTCTAAAAAAGTAACTGATTTGACTAGTAGGAAAATACCCTATTGTAGCTTTTTGGAATCATATAAGTGTGAGGGTTTGTAATAGTTGTGTGTAGTTTTTTTTGTAAAACCTTTTTATGTAATATTATAGATTTTTTTCATTCTACATACATCCATACATGTTTCGGCTGTTATTTCTTAAATTCAAAATAAATGAGATACCAATAGCAATAAATAGCTAACCCTGTCGTTTGTCAGTGTCACCGCTAAGTCCACCTTAACCCTTCACTCGCAGGACTCCTGAATTACCGGCGCCTTTGTTCCACGACAATGTCCTCTATTTTCTTGTATTGTCTTAGTATTTTACATATTTTGCTAAATATGTCAAAAGAGACTTAATTAGCATTTGAAAAGAGGTTTATCAATCATAGTTCATGTGGGTTCAAGTCTCTCCCGGTATACTCTTAGGTATACCGGTTATTATAGGTTCGCTCTATTTAAAGGAGTATATAATTAATATTTACCGAACAAATTGTATTATTTATTGCTGTTAGGTAGTAGGTAGGTACGTATAAGAATTTATTGCTGTTAGGTAGTAGGTAGGTACGTATAAGAATGGGGCATAAAACATCGAGGTGCTCCCCTAAGGTTGGTAATTAAGGCACCTGGGCAAGTTCGCTCGTTAAGCTACCCGCGAACTCCAGACGCTTGCCGAATACTTGCGAGAATGAACACCGAACCAGACCGGCTAGCATGAGTTGCATTCTCGCGCGCGAGTCCATACTTGAAGTCGCGCTAGTTGTATCAGGTCGCTTACTTTGGGACATACTCATTTTAAGGTTCCGTCACACAGGCGCGTTTTCCGGGCGGGGCGTGAGCGCGGCGTGAGCGTTTTATATGTAAAAGCGGCGCGCCCCGCTTACGCGCCGCCCGCAAAACGCGCCTGTGTGACGGAGCCTTTATTGTTTAACTTGTTTCCGTCTTTCCTGTAGACATCGCAATGTTAAGAGTATGATAAACTAATATTTACGCTGCACTCTAACAAATCGGATTTTTTTTGGTACTTGAGACTCGAATATAAAAAAGTGGCAGATAATATATATGTCCGGGACGTTAACCTTAATTGTTTTATATTCAGCTAATGTTTCAACAACATACGTACGTATTAAGGAGACCATACATAAGCTGGTTGGCTGAGGCTCGTGCTTTAACTTCCGTCGTTAAGACGTGTTTGTATGATGTATGTTGTATGTTCCCCAACTGCCTTTACAGTTAACCTACTGTTTATCGTTAGGCCAGGCGGGGCCTATTCGCCATTTTATTGACGCTATGTCATATTGTTGTGTGATATGGGCAGAAATTTCGGGAATGTTTGAGTTTCAAACCGATTTGGAGGCAAAATTCGATTTACAAAAAAATCATTAAAATATATATTTTTATGTACAGTTTCAATCTAGGTACTTCCATTTTATTGTAATAAGAGGAAAGTAGAAAAGAGAAGCTGACTCCACAGCCAACGGCCTGATTCTAACTTTAAGATACGTCACAAATTTGCTAAAGAAACGATATGGATCGGATGTGTCAGTGTCAAAAGTGACGTTTTTGTTTAAAGAAAGTATTAGCAGGAAACTTCTTTTATTTATTATTGACATGAATAACCCAATCCTAATTTATTGAGCTGTTATTTAAAAAAAAAGCTCATACATGTGTATTCACGGATTCTGATGCGATTATGACAGTTGCTATTCGCTCGAGTGATGCCATCGCTTACTCGGTCAAACTGTCAGCGGAAAATACCATGAACGCAAGCTACATTCAACCTTAAACCCAATTAAATAAGGATCATATGAAAAGCATTTATAACGTGGTAGTGGACAGCAGAGGGCCTACCGCAAACACCAGAGTTCGCAACTTGCGGGCATTTTTCTCTTTTACTCCAATGAACGCGTAATTAAAGTGACAGAGAAAGATGCCTGCGTTTTGCGAACTTCGGTGTTCGCGGTAGCCCCGCAGTTAACAAATTTAAAATAACATAATAGGCAAGTGAAACTAGCTTTTATTTAAGGGGAGTAAGATTCAATGAAAGTGCAGAGTTATTTTGGTAGCGATTTGAAGTCTGGCCAAAACGAACGACGGTTTCGGTTTCGATGAAAAAGAAAAAATGAACTTTTTTCTAGTCGATATATTCGGTCGGAGCATGGAGTGTGGATTACGTTTTTTTCGAATGAATACCGTTGCATTGGAATGGATCAAAATTTTTAACGAATTTTTGAAAAATGTGTTAGAAGTGTAGGTATAAGTGTAGGTATACCTACTGTGACACATTTTTTTACATACTATAAATTGGATTATCGTAATCGAAGAAATGTATAGGAATATTTCCGTACGTAGACAACGAAATAGATTATTATCTTTATTTTATAAGTATTGTTATATTTTTGATGTTTTTTGTGTATATAAATGTAAATAAGCATGTTTTACAATTTTCATCTTTAATGCGTTTCATGTGAAACAAAAAAGATTGAAAAATAAAAAAACAAAACTGAAATATTTGCATATTTAGGTATTATTTCCTATTGTCGAACATGTTATCAAAATGGCAAAATATAGCAAATAAAAAAAAACCTCCACAACTTTCAAATTGCTTGAAGTTTACTTAAACAACAATTCAGAATTAGGGTCAGTAATATTTAATTTTCACCAAAACACCTACTCTTTAATCCCGACTGTTTCCCGCAAACTCCGAAATTAAAAGTATCATTTCACTTTATTGAAAAGTAAATCGCCTTGCATTCGCAACATTCCACATCCAATGTAAACCTTATCACGTAGGTCATAAAGTTAGATTTTGTGTGTGGATGGGGAATTTTTATTTCTTTCCAAGGTTCATTTTGGTGGCATATTTGGTTTATGTCTTTTGCGACAAACATTCGTCTCTTTTAATATCGCATTTTGCAGATATGGGTTTGTTTAATACTAATAGGGATTTGGAGCAAAATTATTTACTAGGTGACTTATTTTCGCTGTCAATAATGTTTAATTTTCTTTGCTTAATTATAGGTACACACACAGATATACACGTTTGAAGTCAAGTATGTTTTTTTATACTTTTTTAGTTGCAATTGTTGCAAACCAGCATACGGCTCGCCTGATAATAAGCAGTAACCGTAGGCAATGGACACAGTCATGCAACTCCGGGTGTAATGCGCGTTGCCGAGACTATGTACCGGCGAATCGATCATTTATTTAATAATTTCGTTGATTGCTTGATTAATAATTATCCGAATTTGATGCCCAAAATGCGCTTGAGTATTTAGCAAGAAGATAGGCTACGTGAGCCACCTAAGGGCGCACCAGAGAGTGGATCAGCTACACTCTAATAACACGAGTTAAAAATTGCCTACTCCAGAGCACAAGTCGCTGTGGCCGAAATCGGTCAGGAGAGCATCATCATCATCATCCGATTTGATAATTAAATTACCTATGTGTACGAGCTAAATGTGAAACCGATATTGGACTGCTAAAAACATTTTAAGGTCCGTGTTAACCTACATCGGAGCACGTCAAAATTCCGAATGAATAATGGATCCCTCCATTCACATGTGTTGCAAATAAATTATCATTTCATTTCGTATCATTTACATTTATTCAGATTCAATAATACGTTCAACCAGAGTATGGTCGCTATGTGTTCTATATAAAATTTAGACTTTTTTTTTAACAATTAAGTACCTATGAGCGTTTATCGTTCATTTATCAAATAAATGCGACATGCGACTTTCTCTATGTGGAATGGTGATGATCTGTTGATGATATACAATATATATACAGTGGTACTACTAAACGAAATTAATAACTAGCTTAAATCTAAAATAGGCCCTTGAGGCATTGTACCAAGGATGCTGGCGGCATTTCCTCGCTGTATCGCAATGCTGATACGTTGTTGATGATTGATAAAAACTATATTTTGTTCTTTCTTGGGCATCAAACTTTCTACCTAATAATTAAACTATATTTCATCATAATCGGTACAGTGATTTAAGCAGCCTCAAGGGCTCTTGAGGCCTACTCACAAGATATCTTGAATTTTTGAATTGAGATTTTCTTAACTAATTACACATAACTATTGTCCATAGGCGTGGCACCTTCAATAAGAATTGATTGACCTTGGTACATATAAACACATTATAAAATCATGAGTATGATGCCACTAAAGTATGAGGTAGCACGTAATCCCCTTGAAGTAGGTGCTGCCTCATATTTTGATGTCGAAACTACACAAGCGATCACATTACTGAACCAATTGGAAGCCATTTACGTCTTCGTTAAAGCGATTAGTCAAGTTTTTGGGGGGCTTATTATTATACTTACAGTAAGGTAAGTAAGACTACTAGCTGTTTTAACGCATGTTATGTATTAATGTTTTAACGCTGGTAGCTGGTAGCTTAGCGGTAATAGCGTGCGACCGGAGGATCATTTGATATTTAGCAGTGGCTTTTAGGTGAAGGAAAACATCTTGAGGAAACCGGACTGATTCCAATAAGGCCTAATAGTTTCTCCGTTGCGTTGAAATGTCACAGTCGTTTTCATAAGAACTAGCGCTTACGCCAATTTATGGGATTAGTTGTCAAACAAACCCCTCCTCCGTGCGTCGTTATCCTCAGTGCTGAGGGTCGTGACCTCCCTTCTGAATCACCTTCTCTTTCACAAATTCTCTCCATCTGGTTCTGTCCTTGGCGGTGTGAGAGCCATGTGGACTGTGGAGTCAAGAGCGGTGCGGATCTGGTCGGACCAACGTATTGGACTGCGTCCACGTCCCGGCCTTTTCCCATCCACTTTGCCGGTCACAAAAAGCTTTTCGAGGCTGCCACCGTCTTTCTCCATTACACCCACATTCCAAACAAACCCCATTCAATTGGAATGGATCTCATGAAATTGGGAGTAATCGTGGCGCCCACAATGACTGGGTAGCCTAGAGGTTATCTTTTACGTGTATGTACGTCTCTGATCTGAAGTCAACAGTTTAATTTCCTAACGAAGTGAAGTAATGTATGATCGTTTGGCGTAATGCCAAGCGCAGCTAATGCATGTTCCGAAAACGGAACACATACTGTGTGCCGACAAAGTGGTTAATTGCGTTAATACAGAATAGAAGATAAGTGGTTACTTCAAAAGTGGAGCTACCCCGGTCTGCCCTTCCTGAGGCTGGCTTTTTACTGACGCAAAGATGAGAGAAGATAAGAGTAACGTGTGTGAATCAACTAAATAAATGTTATTGGTTGTAATCTAAGCGGAGCGGAGAAAAGAACCGCTACTATTGGTTGATTCCTGCATGTCTTCTCTCATCTTCCCTCATCTCCGTCTCAGTGCAAAGGCAGTTTAAAAGTATTTTTTTTGTATTTCAGTGCATTTTCTTGTGTTTTAGCTTTAGCTTGGAATATCTTCTCTTCGTACAATATTTTTATGTTATGACCTCGATTCGGTATGTCAGAGGGACGCCCGGGAATCATTTTTCTAACGCCTATACGAGTATGTATCATTATGACGATGACGCCACACCCCAAAGCGCACTGTGCGAAAGAGTTGGTTTACAAATAGCTTCTACACGAAGTAGACAAAATGGCCAGCATAAGTTGGCCTTTAAAAATAAACGTAATAATAAACGTCGACGTCGACAGTGACAGAGGAGACGCCACAGCGTTCTCGGGGTTAGTTATCGAAAAAAACATAATTCATGTGTGTGCGTGTTTGTGTTGTAAGTGTGAATTACTAATAAAACAAAGAGTACAATCATTATAATTACAGATGAGGTGCTGCTTTTTCTACCGTTAACCATACTACTCTGATTCTCGCGAGAAAAGATCTTATTGGAGGACACGATGATATTTGTCCACTTTAAACAATGTAGGTATTCATAGCTTTTTGAATATGAATAGCCCGGACTGGCGTACCGCCAACGATATTTCCACGATTCAGTCAATTTTCATTGATTACGCACAGATAGGTATTTCGGTCGGAGGTTAGTTACGTGTTACGGTTGTGAGTCCACCGGCAATTATGGCTGTCAATGAGCAAATTGGGTTCCGATTTGGAAGTTTGTAGGTATTAATTATTAATGGGGGTTATTTATAAACGTTACTATTACAAGCGGTAATCGTTTGTCCCTATCTGTTATTTTGACTTTTATCTTTTTGATAAAGAGATAAAATTTAACAAAGGTTGGCGAAGTTTTAGCGGGTAAGTGTCTATCAGAATATAGTGAATGTTATATTTATGTCACTCTGCGTTTATATTTTGATACTGTCTCAGGCCTATTCGGGTTTCGAGATAATCACAAGATCTTGAGACGATTTAGAGATCAACTAGATCTACATTAGATATCGACTAGATGTGACTTGGATATCTAAGTCATAACTTGTCGATATCGTTCAAGAGGACCTCCAGAATCGCGGAAACGTCAAATTTGACATATCTATCTTACAAATATCTTTAAATTATCCGTATCGGTAAAAAGGTACTCTTTATTTCAGGACTTTTACAACAAAATAAAAACACTACGAAAACTTATAAATAAAAAATTTGCCCTAAATCGTGGTCTGTAGGTAGGGTGCCCAGAAGGCTGGCCGCATTGCCCCGCTGGATAGCAATGCTGATCCTTTGGGCAAAATATTGGCCAGCCCTCTGGTCACCGGAGGCCTCTATGAGGCGCTTTGACAGCTCCTCATAGAGGCGACGCGCGCTAGGTCCCCACGGCCCCAGGGTTTCCACTCCAAACGCCGCAAATATGTAGCTACTACCTAGTGTGACATATTTGCGGCGTTTGAGGCTTTCGGCCGAGGATGCGGCCGCACCAGCGCCAACTTTGGTGCTTGGAATATGGGACGGCGCCAGGGTATCTACGCACGTAGCGTCCCAGACAAGTGGCCGTCCCATACTCCAAGGCACCAGCGTCATTCCGTCAGGCCTCTTGCCATCGACCCTGGCCAGACCGTTGGGCTCGAGGACTGCCGGTATCTTGGCACTGACAAGGGCCCTTCGGATGACGTCGTTGAGGCTGGCGTGGCGGGGGATCCTTCCAGCGCTACGGCTGCATGAGAGGCCGTGGTGGCCCAGATTATCAACCATATCTCCGCATTGGCACCGGTGGGGCATGTTTGTTGGTGCCCCTAGTCTGAGACATGTGGCCAAACGGAATGTTGTGTTATCCAAAAATGTGCCAACAGTTGTGGATGGTAATGTCTGTAACCACAGACCCGACTCCCATTCCGCAGTGGCAAGAAGACGAGCTCGATCTGTCGGACTATGTGCCGAATCTAGGAGACGGTTCCTAGTTAGACGGCAGAGAGGCTCGTCCCACTGCCTCTGCGAACATGGGTTGATAGGCGGGTCGGTGTTAGGACATGTTAACTGCCATACGTTCTTGGCCTCGGTACAGTGCGAAGCCTCCAGGACCCCAAGGGAAGGGGCTAAAATTTTCCCGATAAGGTTTTGAGCACCGTGTACCGAAGCCAAGAAAGCGGGTAACGCCACGCTGGAAATTTTGCGGATGCCCAGGCCGCCCAACCTAATGGGTAGGCTAGCCTGGGTCCATGTTCTTTCGCCAAAAGAAATGTTGAAAATGGTGGTGAGGGTTTCTAAAACTAAGTTGTCCAAGTTTGATAACAAAGAAGGGTGTTTCCAAAGGTGTGATCCGCGGAGAATGTATGTGAATTTTGGGACGAATAGACAATGTTTTATGATACAATACGCCGAATGTATATTAATTTTGATCAGACGATGTGAGGATGCCTTAAAATTTTGAATTTTTGTATCTATAAAATTTTCGAAAGATTGGTCCAAGATGGGACAACCAAGGAGGTGAAGCGTTTCTTTTTTAATAATTTTGATTCCAGGAGCTAGTTGTTCAAACTGTTCTATTGTTCGTTCCTTGTTTGGGCAAGATTCTGTAACAAAGAGTTCGCATTTTGAAAAGTTAAGGGATAAGCCAACAATACTGAGGTCTGTTTTTAATTTTTCCAAATCACCGAGAACTGAAAACGCTTCACCACCAAGGGTTCCGTCATCAAGGTACCATAAATTCAATTTTGACTTTAGGTTTTTAATTATGGGATGGATGGCGAGGCTGAAAATTGCTGGGCCGAGCGGGTCGCCTTGTTGACATCCTACGGATGAAGCCAAGAGGTTAGATTGATATAACAATTTAGAAGGGGAACTATAACACTGCCAAAGAAAATTATAGGTAGCCGGAATTTTATCTTTGATTTGGGTCAACAAGGCGCCCCTGTCTACTGAATTGAATGCGTTGGAGACATCCACCTTCAGAAGAACCTCTCCTGCTTGATGTTCGATATAGGTTCGCACAGCGTGCACAGCGGCTTCGCAGCCGCTCTTGGAACCGAAACCAAGCTGCACAGGCTGTAATTCTGAGCTAAGTTCCTTGAGGATGGAGTGACAAGCAATTTTTGCAGTGAGACGGCGCAAGGTAGTACCAACTGCAATGGGCCGAATACCGCCGTCCTTTTTGGTTAAGGCGCATAGGTTGGCTCCGTACAGAACGCCTGTAATCTCTAGAGGGACTTGACCAGCCAGCATGATATTTACAAGGGCCGTCAAGTCCTTCAAGAGACTTTCCTTGGTGTCACCACAGCCACAGTACAGGAGGTCTTTGAGGTGTTGTGGTGACAAACCGTCGAGGCCTCCTGCGGAACCATTAGGAAACGACATTATGGCTGCGAAAACATCATCGGTGGATGCACGCAGACTGGGGTCGTTGGGTTGCGGGGGATCAGGAAGATGAAGGTTCGGGTCTGAGGGTGGATGTTTAGCAAGTAAGGCTGCGAGGGTATCCGAATTGGCCGGGGCCACTGCATCGTCAGAAAACAAAAGGCGGGCGGCACCTTTGATGTCACCATCGGAGATTTTGCATTCTACTTTTTTGAATATATTATCGCTCGAGCGCTTAGAACCATCAGCGGCGGGATAATTTGAAAAATCACAGCTGCAATTATCTTTAATAATTTTCGTGAGTGACTTGGTATTCTGATCCGGTTTTATGTGCAACACTCTAGAGGTGAACGTTAGTAAATTTTCCCAGCTGTGAATGGAATTTTTTGAGACTATTGATTTGATTGTTTCACTTAGAAATTTGGCGACGGACACGCGCGCACCGCGCGGTATGCGCTTTAGGACCGGGCGGGTGTTTTTTAGGTCGCTTAGTATTTTCCAGAAAGGTACATTTGAGTTAGATGACTGGGAATCGGGACTGGCTACGGCGTTAGGTTGAAATTGTGTAGAAGGTGTGGGCTGGCTGAGGCCTTGTTTATGTTTTTTGCCGATGTGAATATTTAGGCCTCTAGGGCCTTTAAAAAAGCTCGGTTCTATGCATTCAGGGCAACGAACAAGGTTCTCTGGCAATGCAGTGGGTGGAGTAGGGCAAGATAGGCTTGAAAGGGGCATCAACAAAGGACTGGTTTTAAAAGTGAATAATTAAACTACTTACAAATAAACTTAATAATAAAACTAACAGGTACCGTGGTACTAAAGAGCTCCTCCTCATAGACATGACCATCTGCCAACAAATCCGGCGGACCAGGGGGGCCCTCTCAGCCGCTTGGATTGACTACAAGAAGGCCTATGATTCGGTGCCTCATTCATGGCTGGGGAGGGTCTTAGAGCTGTACAAAGTTGATGCAGCTTTGAGAGCCTTCCTAAGCGCGTGTATGGGGCAGTGGACCACAGTCCTTCGTCAACCAGGAGGCGGGGATGACCGACCTGGCCCACAGGATTTTATAAGGATTGAGCGAGGAATATTTCAGGGCGACAGTCTGAGTCCGCTATGGTTCTGCCTAGCTCTGAATCCCCTCAGCACCTTGCTGAAGGATTTGGGACTAGGTTGCCGGCTTTGGAGAGAGGGTGAAGTTATTTCTCACCTTCTGTACATGGATGACCTCAAATTATTTGCACCAAATACCCAAGGCTTGTTGGAGCTACTGAAAACCACCGAAGTCTTCAGTAGTGCCATCAACATGGAGTTTGGTGTCGATAAATGTGCGGTTATGCATGTACAGCGGGGGAAGGTTGTAAATTCAACAAATTTACAACTTTCTGAGACAATGTCTTTCAGGTCTATCTCTGAATCAGAGACCTATAAATACCTTGGTATGTCACAGTCGTTGGGTATTGAGGACGAGGGTATTAGACGGTCGGTGAAGGAGCGCTTTTTCAGTCGGCTCACAAAAGTCCTTAACAGTCTTTTGTCAGGAGGCAACAAAGTGCGCGCCTTCAACGCCTGGGTAATGCCTCTTCTCACATACTCCTTTGGCATACTAAGGTGGACTCAGACCGAGCTGGACGCCCTGGATCGGAGGGTCCGGTCACTGCTCACCACACATCGCATGCTACACCCACGCTCGTCAGTTATGAGATTGTACATCCCACGGAAGTGTGGAGGCCGAGGCTTCCTAAACGCCAAGGATCTCCATAACCGCGAGGTGTACAATCTCAGGAATTATTTCCTTAACAACGAGTGTGGGATGCATCGTGATGTGGTGGCAGTAGACAGGAACCTCACGCCGCTCTCCTTGGCAAATGAGAACTGGCGCAAACCTGTGGTACTAAGTACTGCGGATCGCAAGGCGGCATGGGAGAGTAAGGCGCTACACGGGCGGTTCTACAAGGCCCTCACGGGACCTGATGTGGACCTGCTCGCGTCGGTGAACTGGTTACGATTCGGGGACCTCTTCGGAGAAACCGAGGGTTTTGCCTGTGCAATTGCGGACGAAGTGATGATGACGAACAACTATCGGAAATATATCCTGAAGGACGGTACGGTCGACATTTGTCGGGCATGCCGCCGTCCCGGAGAGTCACTCAGGCATATCATTTCCGGTTGTTCTCATCTTGCTAACGGTGAGTACTTGCACAGACATAATCTCGTAGCCAGGATTATTCACCAGCAACTTGCTCTTCTATACGGCCTTGTGGACCGCGAAGTACCGTACTACAAGTACTTACCTGCGCCTGTTCTCGAGAATGGTCGTGCCACGCTCTATTGGGATCGATCTATCATCACCGACAGGACTATTGTCGCCAATAAGCCTGACATCGTGCTGATAGACCGATCGCAGCGCCGGGCCGTGCTCGCCGACGTCACCATCCCCCATGATGAGAATCTCGTGAAGGCCGAGAAGGACAAGTCCAGCAAGTACCTAGACTTAGCTCACGAGATTACCGCCATGTGGGATGTTGACTCGACGATCATTGTTCCGATAGTTGTGTCAGCGAACGGTCTCATAGCGAAGAGTCTCGACCATCACCTAGAGAGACTCTCGCTGGGTGGTTGGATCAAGGGTCAGATGCAGAAGGCGGTAATATTGGACACGGCGCGTATAGTACGTCGGTTCCTCACTCTGCGGCCCTGACCACCGGCAGCTTGGGCCAAGCCCCGCTGCCGGCGGCACCCTAGGTTAGGTTTTTTATAATGTGTTTATATGTATTTTTTATTGTTTTGTAAGTGTTTTTATATTTTACTTTTATATTCATATTATAACAAACCTAACTTAAGACGAAAAATAAATAAAGAGAAACTAACAGTACTTATAACAAAATGCTTAAAAGTGTAAAGGATAAAAATAATTATAAAGACGATAGGTGTCCTGGCGCGAGCCCCAGCTCAGCGGGTAAGGACACGTATCGTAACTTGTTGAAGTCTAGTAGAAATCTAATTCATTTTCCGAATCGAGCCGAGAGTCTGTTTGGAAAGAGAAGAGTCGTGAAATGTATAGGGCCCAATACATTCCACGACTCATCTTCTCTTTCCGAACAGACTCTACCGTGTTGTTTCTTAGTACTTTATGTTTATTATGTAGTCAGAATATTCGGAGATCCGGTTCAACGCACCACTGCAAAAAAATTTGGCTCTCGCATAGAAAACATCGACATCTGAGTAGCAGAAATATACTTTTTTGCAAATTCCATAATAACAACTGATTAAATACGAACTATAGGTGGGTACCTACGTAGATAAGTATGTACGTAAAGTATAATTTACGTCTTGAACAAACAGGTTTAACATTTTACAAAAATATTGACTGTAACTGAAGCACATGTCCATAATCTACGCTAACCGCATACTAATAGCCACTCGTAGTCACGCGCGCGTATAATAAAAGATGACGTTAGGTCGGGAGCCGGGATTCGAACCCGCAACTGGGTCGGTTATAAATACGGCGCTTCCCCGAACCACAGTCAAGGTTGATCCACGAAGCTTTCAGGCGTATTCTAATTTTAATTATGCGATATGAACTCGATCTGGGTTAGATTTTGCTCGGATCTGTCAGTGTCAAAAGTGACATTTCTTCAACCAAAAAAGTCACTTTTAACACTGACAGATCCGATCCATATCTAATCTAGATCGAATTCATATCCTGTAATTAAATTAGAATACGCCTGTATAGCATTCGCGGCTGTCACACTGAAGGTACCGTTCGGATTCGGACTTCACAAGCATTACTGCAGCAGAATACTGCTGCAGTACCTAATGCTTGTGAAGTCATTGCAATAATAATTGCAGCCCGACATTTATGCCGACAGTATTACTGCCGCAAATGTCAAAATCGATGATGGTGCCATAAATATGGAACAGAGAAACCCTGAATCATCGCGTTATTATGGCAACTCACCATCCATTGCTCCAACAAAAATGCATTGACGTTTGTGTTGTCACTTAGCGACCGAAAAAAGCACAGGAAATTATTATTTATTTATTGATCAAATAAGTAACACAGCATTACAGTATAAAACCAAGGCACTGTGAAACTACAAAGTAAAAGAAAAGACAAAGAAAAACAATACACATAAAATAGTTATTAGTACAACAAGAGTTATTTTATTTTATTTTTAAAATGGGAATACGTTTTACTTTCTTAAAAGTTCAAAAGTTGTATCTATAGGTCCGGAAATACTGAGGGCGACAGTTCATTCCACAGTCTAGCTGTGCGAAGCAGGAAGTTCGAGGACAGACGCACAGTTGAGGACTGCCTAACCATCTACGTGGTAAAGATTGAAATGTTGTTGCGTTGAGCGATGGCGGAAAGAAGAGGAAGGGTTTCAGATTAAGCTTTATCAACGTAGTAAATGACTAATACTTTATCGAACATAATCAATGGTATCTTAATACAGTCTACTCATTATAAAGCTTTGATCGGTTTTATAATTACATGTCTATACGTCTGCGGTGACGTGTATTGTATAGGAACGTAATTATAAACACAATTAGGAATCTGATACTGATACTCGAAACCAATCAACTTGATTATGTTTAATTATAGAATAATACGTATTGATGTAGGTTTAGGTAGGCTTAATTTTCTAAAGCTTAAGCAAGCACAGAAAAACGAGAAGGTATTTTTTTCTTAGCCTGTTGTTATGTCCCCCTCCCCTCCCTCCACTTGATCTCCACTACTCCTGTCGTTGTGCTTTTTTGGCCTGTTACCGGTGAAGGAGTCTGAAGTCGTACCGCCTAAGAATACTAAATTAAAATGAAATTTTGAGGATATTGCAAAAACAATAAGAAGTGCCCTTGGTCTCAAAAAATGTATTACTGGCATTACTGTATATACTATTTAGTAAACGGAAACAATTATCAAAAATGTAATATACCTACTATTTCCATCGCAATAAATATCAATTAGCAAGCATATCGTATGGTTCATATTTAATGTTAATTATACAGACCAATGACAGACAGATATAAATAGTGTGGTGAAATCATCTGCTGAAGCCACGCGGTCATATTTGAAAATAGTTGTTACTTCATCATTTTCTAATAGATTACGAAGGACGGGAAATATGAAGCTCTTTCTCATGTATCTAGTAGGTATAACAGATGATGAAGAAATCATAGCTTCTTGATGAACAACAAAAACAGCTTTATCCACGTTATAAAATACAAATCACTTTTTAAAGCCGTAGGATTAAACATTACTACATTAAACATACTATTTCTAGAAATAATAATTGTGCTAGGTGTAAAGATTTGTGGTATTTCTAGAAATAAGATTTTGTAGACATTTTTATTTTCATGAGTGTATAATTATAATTATATGTTATAATTAACACAATTCATCAAAGAGTATACAACCACAAACCTATTCTCTATTATTAAATTTAACTACCAAACTCGTTCCTCTTATTACCTACCACAAAGGTACTATATTACCACATTTAATTACCGAAATCGTCTTACATTACAATGTCCTGTGCACAATATACCTTTGTCCGCACCACATATAATTACTAACGTAAATGCTACGCTTGTAAGCTCGTACCTAGACTGTTATCTGTAGACTCCGACTTATGAAGCTTTTATGAAGAGCACGTGGTCATCACCGGCCGCGTTTACTTAACCCTTTGAACGTCACGCCTATCGTGTGCGGCCCGTCATCGCAAACCTTGTCGGAATACACGAAGGTTGATATTAGACTGTAGCTGCGCGAGTGAGTTGACATCTTTGGCAGTCAAAGTATTAAATACTAGAAAGAAAGCTTATTCACTTGGCTTTTCCAAAGGTGCATTATAAGATAATGAATCGTGTGGAATGCCACGCAGCCAAAATTGCGGGCAGAAACTAGTTAAATAAATATACAAATTTCAAATACAGAGAGGTAACGCAGCCAGCGTTATGGGCTCAATGCCGCAGGCGGAGGTTAATTCATAGTTAGTTTTAATGTTTTTTTTTATTATTATTAGCAATTATATTTATCAAAAGGTTTTTAGATTAAGTTTTTAAGTTTTGTAGGATAGTTATTTAATTATGTTTTAGGTATGACTTATCTTATGGTATTATTTTGTTTCTAGGTATGCTTACAGATAGTATTTTCTATAAATCTGTATTTAAAATAAAATGAAAATAATTTCAAATACCTAATTGGATCAAACCTACTATAGTTTTAATCATAAATAATAATACAGTCACCTACAATAATAATGTTACTTTTCGAAGGCCGCGAAAATGTGTGACACGCTCTTAATGGTTCTACAAATAAGATCGTGTCAGATATTGTTGCAGCCTTCGTTGTTTAACATATTATTGCAGGTGACTGTACATTGTAGGTAACTGTCTCTTAGATTATTTCTTTATCTATTTATTTAATCTTTATTGCACAAAAGAAAACCTTTTACAGTACAAAAGACGGACTTAACGCCATGAGGCATTATCTACCAGTCAACCTTCAGATTAGATTAGATTAGATTAGATTGTCCTTAATTATCATAATTTGCTAACATTTGTAACTAAAAGTCGTAAAACGTGGACCAAATTATGACCTGTCACTTTCACATTATTAAATTTGATGAAGAGTACTGTGTACTGACTGCGAGTTGTCTATATGCTCCGTCTACTAGTAAGTGGTCTGTAGTAGAACCGTAGTGTGCCAGTGTATTTAGTATTCCTAGGATAACTACATAGTATAAACTATAGTAGGCGAGTGGCGGCTGTAGTGGCGGATAGCAGATTATAAATGAATTATCTGATATTATAGATAGATAATTAATTTGGTAATTAATTCTCATTAACTATTATCGCGCAGTAACGCCCCGCCTTAAACTCGACCTACATTCTGGAACTATAAAAATACTTTCTCAAATAAATAAAAAATGCAGACTATTATAGATAACCTATATCAGCTGCCTTTATTCCAGTGAAATTAAATGATCATGGGTCACTATCTATGTATTATGTAGAGATTGATATGTACACATTGTTTTTGAGTGTAATAAGTAAGTGTATGTAAGATGCTCTCAAAAGGGGTTCCATCAAACTATACTTTGGCTTTGTTCCATAATTCCTATCTTACCGTTACAGGTAAACCTTTATACCTAAACCTCATCGCTATTCCTTGCATGACAACCGCATCCCATCTCCGGTACGGTTACCGGTTCCCAGATTTTTCCGGTTACCGGAACGCGGTAGCGTCCGGCAAATGCTTGACGTTTGTACGAGTAATGTGGAAATGTAGGATTTGTGCTATTTCTAGAAATAAGATTTTGTAGACCATTTTATTTTCATTCAAGAGCCTGATTCTGATCTTTAGTTTCTTGTTTTGAGACAGATATGGATATGATCTGTCAGCGCCCACTGTTGACAGCTGACAGATCATATCCATTATTTGTAACAGTTTCAGACCAAGAAATTGAAATCAGAATCGGGTTAAAGTCATTCACAATAACGAATATTTCGAGATTGCATCGAACGAGAATTAAGTTAATCAATAAGTATAAGTAGTAAGTAATAAATATTGTTTAAAAAATATTCTTCAAAAGGTTAAGTTTCATTACGGAGGTTTTTATTAGAGAATTATTTTTAGTAAACCACAACGAGAAGGTTTTTTCCTTGCAGAAATGAGATACGAATCCAATTTACTATTTAAGACATGTGAACACAAAAGTAACGCATGTCGGAATATTCATTCAGCCAATATAATATTCATTCCTCGACCATGAGTTCAGAACTCGTTCCTCTCGGTTGGCAAGCGCGAGTGCAGTTCACGGACAGACAAGTCTCACGTGACCTCCAGATTTGCGATAACTATGTTTAAAATAAAGGATCATTGCTGAGTCATGGTTGTTTTCTATGTATTTAAGTATTTATATATTATATATATCGTTGTCTGAGTACCCACAACACAAGCCTTCTTGAGCTTACCGTGGGGCTTAGTCAATTTGTGTAAAAATGTCCTATAATATTTATTTATTATTTATTTATTTATTTATTTATTTATTGCTCGCTTATCCTCTAGCCGTCCAGAGGCCAATTAGATAATAATAGGTCTCACATTTCATTCTATTATGAATCTTAAAATCAAAATTGCATTCCGATTTTATCGCTGACTGTACTAAACTTTTCTTTCAACAGGCAACTAATACCTACTCGTCGACATAATCCGAACAAGGGGTCCTTTTGTTTCCCATAAAGTTTTAAGTCATAATGTATTGTTTGTCATATTATCGTTAGTCATAAAACTGAAACCGTTAACTTTTCAGGATTTTCGTAAGGTTATTCTGTAGATAGGTTAGGTTAGGTTTGTTTTATGGCAATCCTGAAAAGTTACGCGTTTCTGAGAAAAACCAATTATGACTAACGAAAATTCGGACAAACAATACATTATGACTTAAAACTATTTGGGAAACAATAGAGACCCCCCTAACAAACCCAGACACAACTAGGTTACGTATGCGAGTTCCTATGGCCACCTCCTGTCTCCATCATCAGATCAGCTCGATCGTACCAGAATGTTGCTTGTCAATCAACCTGCATATGTATGTGAAGTTTCAGCTCAATAGAATAATGGGAAGTGGGTCTAATTTAGTTTGCGAGATTTGGCCCGAACAAACATAATAAATCACAGCAAACAAACAAGCAACTATTGCAAGCAACAATAAAAGCTTGTAAAATGAGGTACTTCACCGATAACTAACTTCAACGTTAATAACCTCTTAACTCATAGGTAACATTGATGATGTTGTGTGACTACATAATGCGGTGGTTGTGCGTTCTGTGATTTCTGTGCCAAATGCTCTTCAAGCTACTATAATAATTCTCAGAACTCTGTTCCATACACTTCGTTATTACGAAGCCCATTGTGTTCGCCATTTGCAAGCACGACAACTTTTACTGAAGCTACGACTTTGTGAAACAGGGGACGTTATGTTGTGTTGGGTAATTTCGGAAATTAGATGATTTCTAAAATTGCTAAAATGTAGAAAGTGTAGAATCGTTATTGAAATTATTATTTATAGCGGGCTACCCATATACCTAATCGTAATCTGCGTAGACACACTGGCACCGTCCCACCTCCAACGGACTACTGTAAAAGCGGGCGGAGCAGCGGAAAGCGCCGAAATTCTAAAACGTAACAAATATAAGAGCCTCGGTAGAGAGTACCATTTTGTACCATTTGGTGTTGAAACTCTAGGTCCATGGGGTCCCAGCGCGCATAAGTTGTTCGCAGAAATCGCGAAGCGTCTGGTTGACGTAACTGGTGACCGAAGAGCTGGCGGCTACCTCGCACAACGTATCAGCATTGCGATACAGCGAGGAAATGCCGCCAGCATCCTTGGTACAATGCCTCAAGGGCCTATTTTAGATTTAAGCTAGTTATTAATTTCGTTTAGTAGTACCACTGTATATATATTGTATGTAAATAAATATATTATTTATTAAAATATAAAAAAATCGTAATCAAAGTAGAATTCCTTTATTACGTCAGTGATGGGTCAGAACTATATTATATGTCTGAATTGTGTAGGTATGCCATTCTTACGCCAAAGATTTATTTCTCTCAAAATATTCAAATTGACTGGGCACTGGGGGCATTGGTTTCTTTTTCTTTCATATACATAAGTAGACAACTATTTTTTTAAATCCAGATTGAGTTTCTTGACAGAAATGTACAATTAGATTCCGCGCTTCCATTCCATTCCATCCATGTCAATATTTACATTTTCGAAAACAATTGCATTTTCGCGCACTATGAATGTCACCAGCTGCCACAAGGCGCAGTGGAATTGTGGTTAACGTCTACATTTCTGCGCCTGGTAGCTGGTATGCAGTCTGCATTTAAATTCGGAATCTTTATTAACTGCTCGAAAAGCTATGCGGGATCTTTGCGGGCTGAAACAGGCATAATACAAATTATTTGCTCAAGAATAAGCAGAGAGGAGAGCCTTACAGAATAATTTATATAATATTTCGAATGTTTCTCATTAAAAAAAAAGTGACCTTGAGGTAACTGTTACCAACATCTACGAAAGTAGGTACATGTTTTCGTACAGAATAAATGATGGTGGAGAAGAAATTTTATTTAATAATTTATCACGTCAATTTATGCAATTTGATACACCTGCAATAATGTGTTACCTTACTCTTCGAAGGCCGCAAAAATATGTAACACCAGATATTATTGCAGTCTTTGTTGTGTATCATATTATTGCAGGTGATTGTACCTATGTTGATTTTTTTTTACCGTAAAAACCTCAACGATTTTTTTTTAATTGTCCATAGAAAGCTTTTCAGTCCAACCACCACTAAAAGCTCTATTTCTGTATTCTATAAATAGCAACATCTACATTATCTAGGTCAGAGCATCAACAAAAACTTGTATTTTTACTCAAGATGTCGCCCAGAAGCGCGATTCGAACTTGCATCTCAATCTGAATTTGATCACATTTAGCCCATACATCTCGCTCGCACTTATACAGGATAATTTAGTTATATCTGAATGGTCAGAAATAAGAAAATTATCCTGTATTTAAGTACGAGCGAGATGCATGGGCAAAAAATAGACTTTGAGGGGTAGATAGATAGATAGATTTATTTATTGGTACTGATCATATACTGCCATGGTGTAACATAGGGGAATATACCTGGTCTACGTATCATTGAATAATTTTACGGTTTAGACTCACTTATTTAACTACACAAACGGGTCTACCGCGATATAATTTCATTGTTTTTACCTTAAATTCTAACGTTTGAGCTGAGTTGCACCAGCTGTGGTCACGGAATGACTGACGTCCCAACAAATGTCAACGGAGATATTAATAAAACACCACTAAACTACCCGAAATTAGTTTATAAAAATGTCCGGGGTAGACAAAGAAATTTAAATTTATAGTCTGTATCTTTAGGTATTGAAATAAAAGTAAACAAAATCTACCCTCAAATGGCTCCTTAAGCCAGTTGAGAGTAGATGAAAACATTACATGATCAAATAATGTAGGTTAAAGTCAGGTCGTTCAGTGACAGATTCAGGCGGTTTTGTATTTGGTTGGTTAACCAATAAATGTTATAACTACCCAAAAATTTACAAATTATTAGTTTACTTTTATTTAAATACCTAAAGATACAGAGTATAAATATGTGTACAAAACACGAGAGTTTATAGTGTTAGAATAAATCAATATCAGATGTTCACGTTCGAAAGCCTCTCGAGGAAACTCTTGAATATTTGAATGGGAAAGAGTTTGCATCAAGATAAATGAGTTTGCAGCGTTTGATAAACGAGGCCTGGTTAATTATATCACTTGAGGGGGGTTTAAGGAGGGGGGAGTGTGAAATTGAGGAGGGGGGAGTGTGAAATTGAGGGGGGGTGAAGAACGTTGAATGTAGGGTATGATATTGGTTTGATATTTTTTTGTGTGAAGTTTTGGTTAATTTTAAGATTTTAATGCAAAGTCGCATAGGTTCCCTAGACCGTTTCGGATTATTCTGTTGCCACACGTCAGACCGAATATATCTCCAGATTATGCCTCGAGTCGAATCTTCTACTTTTTATGGTAGTTTGTTATGTATATTTGCGTGTTTATTTTTGCGATAGAAGGGTGGGAACATTAATTGCATGTAAAAAAATACGCAAGTAAGTATAACGGGTTAGCACTGATTGACTAGCACGTTATTGAATATTTCGATTTTCGTTTTAATTGTGTGAATTTCCGTAAAGTAACGCCCGATTATATTAATTACGTTGTATAAACACAGTCGAAAAACAGCCTTCGGTAAATAATATAAAAACCTAAACCTACATATTTTGCACTGTTTCACTTATCTCTGGCCTACATTGATGAACTCTTTACCGCCTACGTATAATTTGTACGGAGCCTGGCACAATATCGCCGAAATGGGTCACACTGAAAGGCTATTCTGCTGCATTAATTGCTGTTAGTATATGGAGTAGGTAATAACAGAGATGAATGAACTAGCTGTTTGGAAGACTGGGTTATACACATAAAGAAAACACACAGACCGGGGTCCCTTTGTTTCCCATAAAGTCTTAAGTCATAATGTGTTGTTTGTCATATTATCATTGGTCCTAAAACTGAAACCGTTAACTTTTCAGAATTTTCGTAAGGTTATCCTATAGATAGGTTAGGTAGGTTTGTTTTATGGCAATCCTGAAAAGTTACGCGTTTCTGAGAAAAACAAATTCTGACTAAGGAAAATTCGGACAAACAATACATTATGACTTAAAACTTTTTAGGAAACAATACAGACCCACACAGACCAGCTCAACTAGGTACAGTCAGCATGGGATGAAACAACTCAACCCGCTAAAAGTATCTACTACTCTGAAATACTCTTCCAAATATCTCTACAGTCGCGTTAAAAAGTATTTGGTGCGGTTTATTCTTCTACATATAATGATAAATATTTCTTTCTGTACAGCTGTTTGAGATCCGCTAATTTTGGTGCTGACTGTATATAAGTACAATAATAACGGCCCGATTCGAACAATGCCTATAAGATGTCATAGCGATTCGATTCTGATCTGTCAGTGTCAAAAGTGACATTTTGTCAACCAAAATATTAAGTAATTAATAATGTTTTGTGTAAAAATCGGGAAAGTATCAATAATTAAAATATCAATATCAAATTACGTCATATTTTTAAGTGCTGAATAGGCCTCTAGTATAATTCTAAACGCTGGGGGGAAGGGGAGGGGGGGTGATTCATAACAATAATTACGCTCTCGACCTTCCGGGAGTAATTGAATATTTACATAAGGGTACGGTAAAAGGTAGCAATTTGCCGTAAGTAGGTATGTAAGCACATGAATACATGTATATATGTTATATGATCTGTCAATTAGGTGTGACAGAAAAATATTGAAGCATAATTGTTGCTTCAAATACTTAAAGAAAAACTTTGATACGTAAGGTAAACGTACTAGTGCTCGACATGCTAATGCCCAATAGATGACACCTTGCTGTCACCTATATTGACAATGACTTAAGTTTCAAGATGACATGTATGTACTGGGACTGCGTCGAGCACCAGTACGTTTACCTTAATGTACCCACCCTACCTACATATATAATTCATAATTCTTTATTCCATTCCATCTGTTATTGCAATTTTAAAAACAAAACATCCGCGATATATAGACATAACATAAACACAGACTTATATCTAAGTAGGTATATGCCTTTAGCTCATTCACAAAACAGGCAAAAAAGAAATATTTCGCACGTTATGTTTTCGCTAACACCTACTTGACTCCATCTTGCTATTTAATATGCCTTTCCTGCGAAATAAAGCTAGAAGAGATAGTTCGTACGTATTTTAGTGTCTCCATTCTATCTATAATATAGATTCAATATGACTTTGCTGGGTGCTAAATAGAGGCAAAGATGTCATATTTCGCACATATTTCAGTAACAGCAAATACATAACTCCATTCCATTGCTGTGTGCTAAATAAAGCTGAAAAAGTGATATTTTGCACGTATTTCAGTGTATTCGCGAATACATGACTCCATTGTGGCTTTATGCCTTTGGTGCGTGCTAAATATAGGCAAGGAAGTGATATTTCACACGTACGTGGGTATCAGTCTATTCTGGTACTTTCACGAATATTGGCTGTGGGCGGTGCAGGAAAAGGGTGCTCTCCTTTGATAAAAGAATGAAAAAAGGGGTACGTGATGAAATTGAAGTTCTTTTTATTTTGGGACTATATTCTAGGCATCGAGCTTTGCTATTTACATATTATTTTGATTTGACAACTCGTTTTGATCTGCAGTGTATGTGTATCAGAAAAAATCTAAAAAACTTTTATTTTTAGGGTTCCGTACCCAAAGGGTAAAACGGAACCCTATAACTAAGACTCCGCTGTCCATCCGTCTGTCTGCTAACCTCTAGGTACTAAGTTCGGGTAACTCATGATCCGTGATAGACAGTTGAAATTTTCACAGATGATGTATACAGCGGTATTTCTGTTAACGCTATAAAAACAAAAAACAAAATACAACAAACTTGTTTTTTTTTGCCGTTTTTTGCCTAATGGTACGGAACCCTTCGTGCGTGAGTCCGATTTGCACTTGGCCGGTTCTTTCAGATTTTGTCGATCTATAAAATGCAAAATAAATAGCAACACAATACAATCAAAATGTATGGAATGAGAAGCGTTTATATATGTAGAATTTATAATTAAATATTATGAGTAATATGACCAAACAAGAATTACAATAATTCTCAACTGAAATAAATGTCATATACTAAGAAAAACTGACCAAGGCCTCCAGTGCCCCAGACTGGAATCGAACTCCTCTGCTATCGCACCAGGTGCCTGTACTTTCTACTTGAAATAAAAACAAATTAAAATATTTTCACAAATTAATTTGATTTGTTCTTATACATTTAATAGTATACAATCATTCTCGTCTAGGAAAAGGTAAAATGTGCGTAAAAACTAGTGTAAACATAATGTATTCATGTATAAGTAATTACTGTTTGTAACACAGTTTTCCCAGGGGCTACGGAGCAACTCGTTTAGAATTAGAATGATCTACTCATTGTATTTGCTTGTGAGCAACGGACCATATATGTTAGTATTTAAATAACCTTTAAGACTAATCATATGATATTTACAGGCGCTTTTCGATGAAGGAAAACATCGTGAGGAAACCGGACTAATCTCAATAAGGCCTAGTTTACCCTCTGGGTTGGAAGGTGAGATGACAGTCACTTTCGTAAAAACTAGTGCCTACGCCAATTCTTGGGATTAGTTGTCAAGCGGACCCCAGGCACCCATGAGCCGTGGGAAAAATGCCGGAATAACGCGAGGAAGAAGAAGACTAATCATTCTGTGAGCTAAAGAGTTCGTGAAGCACCATGGCTCCACCATTTTCAAACACTTAGAAAATCCATATAGGTAGGTAATTATTGAATCTGCAAAATCAAATTTCACGATAATCGGTTGATAAATGCGACATGTACAAGAGAACAGCCAGACAGGCATACGAAAATATTTTTGCCTAAGCTTCAACAGAGACCTTCACTGTCGCTCGGTCAATGAATCCACTTCAAAAAACTGTATGCCATCTTTTTATGGTCTTAATCTGTTATTTTCATTCACCAAATGACACCTTCCAAGAGGAAATGCACGAGTATTTATAAAATATCTAGGAGACTGAGCTTTGCTCGGAAAACATATAGAAACACAAAAATGCGCGTTTTCCCAGAGATAAGACCCAGCTAAATTGTTTTTTCGCTCTCGAAAACGCCCATATACCAATTTTCCTCGAAATCGTTAGAGCCGTTTCCAAGATCCCCGAAATACTATATATTATATATAGAATCATATTACTTATTGTGCCTACAATATTTGAAGAGTTCGCTTGATTTCTTCAGGATCTCATCATCAAATCTTGATCTTAATTGACCTGATGAAAATCCTTGAATCAAAAAGACATATTTTCAAATTGGTCCACAATTCTTAGAGAAATCAAAAAACTAAACATATATCAAAAACCAAGTAGGTAAGTACAACAAACATCTCGATGAATTGAGAACATTATGAGAACCACCTCCTTTCTAAATGTAATATTTGACGTTTTTTAAGTACCTTATCTTGACATCCGCATCCGCATCTGCGGATGTGAGCCTTTAAATATCCGCATCCGCATCCGCGGATGTCAAAAAATCTGCATCCGCAACATCCCTGCCTAATTACATTGTTAAAAGGAAGTAAGCCATCAAAAATTTTCCCACACCTATAATTTATACCTTCTATTAAAAATAATTGTTTTAATTACCGCTTATTACCTACATTCGTCCATAAATATATGTAGTAATCGGAAAAGTCGCGTGGGTAGGTAACGTAAAAGTTATTTATAATTGTGGCCAGTCTTTACAACAAAATATACATTTTTTTTAGTTATTGTTGAAAAAAACACAATGAAAGCCCACTCAGGGAAAGAAGTTTATTTTTACTTTAAAAAAATATAGTTACAAATTGGGCTGCCAAAATGACAATAATGAAAAAATTATGCTGCCATAATTATGGTGACGATGACGTACCCACACACCATAGCGGTCTACCGTTTTTCTTTCTTTATCTTTTTATTGTTCTATTCTCTTTTAAAATATTGGTTGTAATGTTAATGACCATGCATGTTAGCTTGAAAACTAATATTTTCCCTACCCCTACTTTGGGCATACAAGCCCGCAAATAGCCTATATTTACGATTATCTACTTTTGTATCACGAATACGAATAAAGTAAAGTATACGTAGATATATATTTTAGTTATGAGCTTCCTTAAACCTATAGAAGCTTTTTCTTTTAGCCAACTTTCTTAACCCCTAGAAGCCTTTGGCATATAAGCTCTCAAATCTGCCAGCTTATCTGCACGATTATCTGATTTTGTTGACCGACCGCTTTACTATAAGCGTGCTATAAGCAATTATATTAAGTTCCTATGTCTCCCACAATATCTAATGAAGGAAAAAATAAAGGGTGAACATTTTTATTGAATAACAGATAGAAATGTAACAGTTAAGCATAAGGTAAACGTACCTACTAGTGCTCGACATGCTAATGCCCAATAGATGACACCTTGCTGTCACCTCTATTGACAATGACTTAAGTTTCAAGATGACATGTACTGGGACCGCGTCGAGCACCAGTACGTTTACCTTACAAATTCCTTATAAATTAAAAAAAAAACCTAAGAATACGTAAAACGAAATGACACAATAAATAAATAAAATACAATAATACCTACAATCTTCCATTAAACACGAGAAGTTTTTGGCATATAAGCTCTCAAATCTGCCAAGTTTCAAACTTTACGTTTATCTAATTCTGTTGACCGCCCGCTGCCAAACTCAAACTAATGTTTATGTTCTGTATTACGAGCCATAACCCACTGAAGGTTGACTGGAATAGATTTTTCGTGGAACATAAGGTTAGTTAAAGGGTGGAAAAATACAGAAATTATTTACATTGACCGGTGATAAATATTTTCCTGTTAATGTTATATTTGTGTTTGACATATTGTAGAGAATTAATTCGATTTATTTATTAAATCTAATTTAATCAGTATTTCCTAAGTAAATAATTTATAACAATTCAGTCTATTTAGTAATGAAATATACTTTATATTGTCACCGATCAATATAAAAATATTTAAGTACCTACAAAATTAAGGCTGAAAATTAATTTATTACAGAAATTAGAGAAATGAACACATATCCCTTATTTCTTTTATTTTTTTTCCTAGGATCCTCAGTGTTTGATTCATCTCAAGTAAGCATATTGACTCTATTATCAATAATAACTAGGAACAGGTGATTACTTATAAGTTAACATCTCAAGTCATAAATCATAATATATTTTTTATGTAACTTATGTTTTCAGATCAATTTCGGTCAGTTGTGACAGTACAATTTATAACATCGTATAATCCCACCGCTAAATTTCCCATTGCCCTGAAAACGTGGTTGAAAATTTCCCGAGAAAATAGCACATCTAAATAAAACGTAACAGATGACTGTCATCCATACAAATAGATTAATATACCGCTCTACATAAAAATCTGTAAATCTAAAATTAAACTTACAATTCGCTCAGTATCCAAAAATCCACACAGATAGAGCACTAAATCTTTAAAATTCACAACACAGCACACCACATTGCATTCACTACGAATTCGTTCGCGAAGATTCGTTCGACACGTCCAGGCGCGACGGAGTCTCAACCGACACTGATGGTGAACCCCGGGATCTGTTGCTGTGTGGGTGTATTATACATAAGATTGACTATTTTTAAACCTTGTTTTCAGAGACTTAAGGGTTATCGTTAGTCACTTTAATGTTGGTGTAAGTGTAAGGGTGGTTTTGCGTATGTGTGCCAGCCAGGTCACAAGTAAGAACTGGCACATTTCGGTTAGGCTTTTTGTATTGGGAATTTTAAGTGTTACGTATTAGTGCCTGGGTCAAGTGGACTATTCTCACTAGTGATGCGTTACGGGAAAATTTCACGGTATTTTCTTGTGACATCCCTGGCAAATAAAGCGCTTGCAGGGTTATTTCTGGGAACATGGTTAGGTATTTTCGGTTTAATTTTAGAGTTTCTGGGAATATTGACAATGTATTATCGGGAAAAAGTGGAAATATTTATTGTTAAATGGATTGGAAATATTTGATTTTAGTGACGAACCTTGCCGAATATTAAATTTATTTACAATCGTTAGTAGAAAACGCCGAAAATGAAATATATAAATTAGATTAAATGTATAACCAAGAAAGCTTTGTTGTACTCTTAAGTCATAACTAATATAGTAAATAACATTATTATTATTAGCCTTCTTGAGCTTACCGTGGGGCTTAGTCAATTTGTGTAAAAAGAATGTCCTATAATATTTATTTATTTATTATTATGCCTGTACTTTAATAAATTTAATTTAAGTAAACCTTACTCGTCTTAGAATATTGGAATATTTGATTTGCGGAAAATATTACTTATTAAGGTTATGTCATCATTAACATCAAATTCCAATGAAAATATGACGTTTATTACCTATGACACCTCAACATCTTGTTCTGTTCTCAAGTACAAAGTCAATTGAGTCTCAGATACAAAGTTAGATCAGGCGGACTCTAGGTATATTTTTGTCATCTTGGCCCCTATCCCTAAAGTTAATCAAATCCTTAATAACTAAATATACATATAACAACACTTATGTGACCTAGAATCTTAAATAATCTAGCTAGAAGCCGTATTTCACCCTCAGGGCGCCATATATTATAATTGCAAATTGTGTTGAAATTGTTAGAACTTTCTCTTGAACTATATTGGCTTCAGTTACCGCGATAGTCATTCATAAAATGAAATAATTAGAACGGGTAATATGGCTTATAATGACAACCTTTCATAATTATGTATATGGTAGTCAAACAACTTGGTTTCAAACCTCGGTTGTGCGCTGTATATTTAATATTTATGTAGAGTACCTAAATACTCCCTACCTAGAAAAAAATTGTTCTCGAAAAAAAAATCATTAAGTTGACTAAAGGACTACTCACGTTAGACCGGGCCGTGTCCGGGCCAGAGCTTCCGGCGCTTACTTTTCTATGACATGACAGGCGATCACGTGATGCTTTCCATAGAAAACGATGCGCCGGAAATTCCGGGACGGCCTCGGCCCGGTCTAACGTGAGTCATCCTTAATGGTTAGGATCCTTATCAATAATCATACTCGTACACAGACAGTGTACGAAAGGTGGTTTAGCCTTCTGCAGACTAGGCGAGAACTGAGGCACCAGCGCGCCGCTCTCCCACCTTCGTCACCGGGCACGGCATTCTCCTGCCAGCATGCGGTCGCGGCTGCCGCTCTCGCATTGGACTTGCTAGTCATTTGCGGAAGTGCCGTACTCTTATGGACGCTGTTTAAACATCATCTTATTGATGTTACAGGCTAATGATGATGATGATGACACAGACAAGAGGTCAAGGGCTCATGTAGACGATGCGAGAACTGTTACGGTGAGTACCTACACTGAGAAAACGTCATACCTATTGTTGGTTATACATGGCATCATATACGGGTTGGCTAAAAAATAACTGCATTCCCGTTGCCAGGGACGTTTTGGGATTATACTGAGTAACTTTTACTATGGGACCAACCACGAAAACGCGAAAAAAAATTAGCTGTTCATACATATTGGCTGGTCCATTTTCTATGGTAGGGTAATTTTTTTTCCGCGATTTCGGGATTGGTCCCATAGTAAAAGTTGCTCAGTATAATCCCAAATTGAAATTGAAATAATCCCAAAACCTCCCTGGCAACGAAAATGCAGTTAATATTTTTAGCCACCGTGTATATAGCAGCTCATTTAGTGCATCTGGCATGTATGATCAGAATTATTATTTTTATTTTGTTTCATGCACTATTGAACACCATGAAACTAGAGCAATTACTGTAATTAGGATCACATACTTTTGTGACTGGCTAGTTTCCGTCCATAACTACATTTTCTTATAAACCGTATGAAAATTATCCTAGATCCTTCCCTGGGACTATCACCAAACAAATCAAATTCTCAAAAAACAATCTCCACACCAAATTTCATCTAATCGGTGCAGCGGTTTAAGCTGACAGACAGACAGAGTTACTTTAATATTAAGTAGAAATACCTACTATGGCGTATGTGCTTGTCATCAAAATTTCCTTCAAGTCGTGAGACACATGTGTGACATTTATGACATCACTAAGGGGAGCCCGGACCAAGGGGTGACAGTTACATTAAAATTGCCTGTTTTACGTCACTTTCCACCCTTACAAAATAGGTAATCATAATGATGAAATTGGCAGTGTATTATTTAAATTTAAGAGAGTGAAAAATAATTTTATTGGGTTTAATTTTATAATTATGCAAAAACATTAAAACTAAGAAATGTGTCTACATTCCGTATAATTACTCATTATTTTCATTGGATCGAACTAGCAAATCAAATTAATTACTTTTTAAGAAATGTTTAAACATCTGTTATTGGAATTATGTTTGAATTGAATACAATTCAGCCTCATTATAATTCAGTTGTCAGCTACAAACTGCCTACTATTATAATAACATATTTTATCAATAACAATCGTCGTAAACATAAAATACAATTGTGCTACGTATGCTTGATTTATTTTCTATAATTACTTAATTAATGTGAATCTATAGAAAAGAGTTTCAGTGATTAGATACAGTTAGACAAAGCACCCCACCTCCACCCACCTTGTGGGTAGACCCCCCACAAGGTGGACTGACAACCTGGTAAAGGTCGCGGGAGTCTGCTGGATGCGGGTGGCGCAAAACCGGTCATTGTGGCACTCTTTGGAGGAGGCATATGTCCAGCAGTGGACGTCCTCTGGCTGATATGATGATGAGACAAAGCACAGTTTAACGTGTTAAAGGAAAACCTTGATACTTTTATGAAACTCACTACATATTTCCTTCAAATGTGGTAGAGCTCCAATAAGATAGGATTTCTTAACGATTTATAAAAGGAGGAAATAGATGGCGGCGGTTAATATAGTCCGACAAGAAATTGTAGAAAATTATTGAGGGCGCCACTTCCTACGTAACTGTCACATTTTTGACGCAAAATGCTTAAACATGGCAACAATTTAGTACGTATGGGAATATTTTAGTTCCATTGTATTTAATTTCTAATATTTTATGTCGCACTATACTTAATGTATAAATAAATAAATAAATAAAAGCTTATGAGTTCATTACAGTAAGTACCCCGTATATGTTCTATAGCTACCACCTACTTGTGTTGAAAGAATAAAAATGTTATAGATTGAAACGAGTCCATTACTTATAATAGGCCCAGGTACTTATTTTGCACGTTTTAGGGTTCCGTACCCAAAGGGTAAAAACGGGACCCTATTACTAAGACTCCACTGTCCATCTGTCTGTCTGTCGGTCCGTCTGTCTGTCACCAGGCTGTATCACGTGAACCGTGATAGCTAGACAGTTGAAATTTTCACAGATGCTGTATTTCTGTTGCCGCTATAACTACAAATACTAATAAGTACGGAACCCTCGGTGGGCAAGTCCAACTCGTACCTGTCGGTTTTTATTTTTTTTTGATAACTGCCGCACAACATTACAAGACGTGACATTTATGACGTGACAGGGGAGCTAGCGGTGACACTTGTATTAAAATGGACAGTTTTACATCACGGCCCTCACCCCTACTCCCCGTGGGACCGAGTTTGGCCCCCGACAGTTATGGTTGAGCGCTCTACGCCTATGCCCTCTTTGGCCTAATACTTTTTACAAAGTAGATGCTTATCAGTTTATAAGTACTTCGTTGAACGACTGTATAACTCATTAACCTACTCGTCAAAAGTTCTGTAACAGCAAAAAGAGTGTTTTCTCTTTATGTATAACAGTTAGACTATAACAGATACTTTTCAACGTCCACTCTAGATATTTGTCTCTATTTGGAAAGTTATCCAGGATCCAGGGTAGTAGATACTTTTGGTGCATTGTTTCAGGGTGGAATCACATCTATCAACATCGAGTCGCATTTTATATACGAAAAATCGCTCGTTGTGTGTGGGAGCCCCACGAGTCTAACCGGGGAGCCGGCAGGCCTCGTCGGCGATGGCGGGATAACTTGGACTCCTTCTTGAGAGGCTCGCCAGTTATTGCACTAAACAGAGACGAGTGGAAGAAGAGGGGGGAGGCCTTTGCCCAGCAGTGGGATACAGTGGGCTCTGAATAATAATAATAACACATGGTTTCAGCTTCCTGATGCGTACGCATCTTTATCCTGACGAGATATTTCTCAAGTATAAAATGCGGCTCGATACTGACAAATGTGATGCCACCCTCATCCGCTACCTACTATAGATGGTGACTGTACAAGGTATGCTGTTCTAATTACTTGTGGTCCTGCGACTGGGACCAGCCGGACCTCTGTCTGTCGGCCGAATCGACTGCGATCGTCGCGGTCGCCCGACTGACACTTCCATTTGCTACTCGTATGCTATTCCGAACGCTCGCTAGTGAGAGTCGTAACGGTATAAGTATCTCGTTATAGGAAACGTCGGTAAATAAAGGTAATAAAATAAATTCGCGATAGACCCGTCTATAAATGTGAGTTAATATAGGTACTATAGGAGCTAGGTAGGTAGGTATACTGTTGATACTCATCAAAAATGTACCTAGTTATACTTCTTGTACTGACACAGTTTTCACAATAAATATTTCTGATTCTGATTCTGATTCTTATCCTCTTGCAACCCACTATACAAGAAAATTTGGTAGTCAAATTTAGTTTTTTAATGTCATGAGGCAAACGAGCACACGAAACGCCTGATGGTAAGCGATTACCATCGCCCATGGACGCCTGCAACACCAGAGGAGTTGTCAGTGCGTTGCCGGCCTAAGACGGGCGTCCGTTCTTTTCTAGTCCAGTCTTTTTAAGTTGAAAGCTTTTAGCGAGTTGTACGCGAACGAAACCGCGGGCGGAGGGTAGTCAGCTAGTCACTAAACCATTGGAATTACAAGGCCTAAAGGCGGACGTAACTAGGGTTGCCAGATGGTCGAGATTTGGCGGGATTCTCCCGATTTTTAGCATGTGTTCCCGATTCCCGACAAAGTGAAAATTGTCCCGAAAAACAGCTTCACGTTATAAAACAATAATTTCAAGTTTCGAACTGTCGTTGAGCGAGCGACCCGCGTTGATAATATAGGTAGATAATGAGAAGACATTTTTTTTGTTTGTTAAGATCTCATAGAATTAATACTATTTTTATATAAAAACGTCTATGGGCAGAGCAGCTGACGTAGTGCCAATAATGTAAAATATCGTTGTTTTTAGTTACATTACAATTACTTTAATTTGAATGTATTTTTTCCCGACTTAAGTCCCAAAATCCCGAAAAATTTATATTTTTTCCCGATAATTTTGTAATTCATTAGTACTTTCTAAATTTGACTACGCGGACGTAGTATATGGCCCACGTTTACTAGCTCGCACTGACCGTATAGTACAGAGAGTGCAGAATGCATGTGCTCGTTATTGTTTCGGAATTCCGCCACGAGAGCATGTGACACCATATTTAAACTCAGCAAATATTCTCAAAATGACATTTCGTAGAGAGCTGCACCTGTCATCTTTGTTGTTTGGAGTTTTTAAAATCTCAGAGCCAGAGTATCTGTTTGAAAAGTTCAATTGGCGCGCAAGTAGGTCGAGCTTGTATGGCATCAGATCGGTTTGTAACGAATTGGTATTACCACGTCACCGTACTGCTGCATTTCGAGGTAGTTTCAAATATACAGCAACAAAATGTTGGACTAATATACCTCCACCTCTCAAAAACTTAAACACAGTAAGTAGTTTTAAATTGCAGATTAAACAACGTCTTATAGCAATACAAAACACGCTACCTCCTGGTACTAGAGCCACGCCGTCATATCTAAAATAATGATATATTTATGCACCATATGTCTTATGTCTTTATTTATTTATTTAGTTTTACCTTTATTAATTATATTTACACTCATAATCTATCTTATAAGATCATATACTTCCTTCCATATTATTATTCTTTATTTTCTATTCAATTCTACTTACACCATAGGTACTAGCAATTATTCTGTCCAAATTCTAATACTTGTAGTTTACTTACACTCATAGATACATATTTAACATAACTTTAAGCCATTTAGTTTCCGACTAACAGAAGCAAGGGATAATGTATCAAGGGTCTGCCTGAAAACCAGCGTTGTAGTTAATACACTGCAACATTATGCTGAGGCAAGCTCCTATTTAACACTCATGAATATTTCTCCCTTAGATGTGCAACTCAATTTCTTAGTTTTTAAGTGTAAATTTAAGATTTATCTGTAAAATGTGTTACACTATTTGTTATATAACTCTGTCATTTCATGTGATGTTGAATAAAATTGTTCTATGTCTATGTCTATAATAGCGCCTTTCGATCTGGCAACCCTAGACGTAACAGACATATGCCAGGTTAGAAACAGCTCGGAATTAATGATTATAAACAATGTACCTATACCTAAACTGGTTTCTATGGATAGCAGGCGCTCACACAACGTTGCTGACGTCTTTTAGGGTTCCGTACCTCAAAAGGAAAAAACGGAACCCTTATAGGATCACTCGTGCGTCTGTCTGTCTGTCTGTCTGTCTGTCTGTCTGTCCGTCTGTCACAGCCGATTTTCTCCGGAACTACTGGACCAATTAAGTTGAAATTTGGTACACATATGTAAGTTTGTGACCCGAATACGGACATGTAACGTAAACAAATGAATTTTAAACATGGAGGCCACTTTTGGGGGGTAAATGAAAAAATTAAAAAAAAAAATTTCAAACTATATCATGTTACATATCAAATGAAAGAGCTTATTGTAAGGATTTCAAATAATTTTTTTTTATGATTTTCGAATCAACAGTTTAGAAGTTATTCAAGAAAAATGACCATTCCCCCCCCCCCCCTTATCTCCGAAACTACTAGGTCTAAAATTTTGAAAAAAATACATAAAATAGGTCTATACCTATAGATGACAGGAAAACCTATTAGAAATGTACAGTCAAGCGTGAGTCGGACTTAATTACAGTTTTTAATCCGACCCCTACGGATTATTTAAAGAGATTTCACTCACGTTTCACATAAAAAATACATTGTTAACAGTGCCGGATTACTTAGAGTAGTAGTTTTCTTAGAGTAATTGGTGATAATTTTCTGATAAGATAATCATTTTAAATATTTAACGGTCTTACCTACTTACGAGTAATTGTAAGGTCAAATTAAAAATAATGTTTAAAAAAAATGTTAAATTGAGAGCTAGCTTAAAGTTTTTTGTACTCGTCGACTTTAATGGTTGAATTAATAAAGACTTTGTAACCAATAAGCAAAACAAGCACGTGCTTAGGGCACCACGTTCAGGAGGGGCACCAAAATGCCAGGTTGAAAAAGGTGAACAAATTTTAAAATTAGGGACAGACACATCGTTTTTACCACACGATTTTTTTTAGCTGTCCAAAAGCTAATTTGCAAAAATAATGGCGCGTAATTCTTTGGGAAACAATCGGTAGCAGAAGAAGAGTCGTGATTACATGCATAGATTCGATTTCAACCCACTCTTTTGCGGTTCGGCGTTAGGTCTTATGCGAGGCCTTCTGCCTTAATTACACTTGGGCGTGGATCCAAATCCAAGCTTTCCTCTTTCGCAGCTAGGCCTACTGCCTTTCTCACACTTCGCCAATTCAATTCCAAGCTCTGCTTTCTTGCATATTTTATGCATGAAAACAACCTCGAATATCGAAGCCTAAGAAATATCGAGCCCTATGCGAAGCTAGGCTGATAGAAAACTGTCCCATCCCTTCTCTGTATGAAATCCTGGATTCGCGCCTGGTTGGGACTAAAAGTAAAATTGCGTTTGTATATCGAAAAATTTTCGCGCTCGCTTCGCTCGCGTTTTCAATAACTTTATAAGGTATGATAAAGGTGACATTCGGGTGGCGACTGCAGCAACATTACTCTGTTGCAACGTTACTGCTGCAGTACTGTCAACTTCCGTGATAAAATGATGTGACTGATTTCCATACTAAAAGTAAAAATTTACAACTGTCTATCATATTGCGTTTTTATATCGAAAAATTTCTGCGCTCGCTTCGCTCGCGTTTCTATTACTTTCTAGGCTATGATAAAGGTGACATTCGGGTGGCGACTGCAACAGCATTAGGTACTCTGTTGCAACTTTACTGCTGCGGCACTGTCAATTTTCGTGATAAAATGATGTGACTGATTTCCATTCTCAGCTGTAACGCGGCAATGAACTTCTCTCAATTCACCAAAAAATCAATGTAATCTTGATGACCCGAGGGAGAGGGGGCACCTAGAAATCCTTAGGGCATCAACATATCTTAATCCGGCACTGATTGTTAAAAATTGTGTAATATACGGAACCCTTGGAACGCGAGTCCGACTCGCACTTGGCCGGTTTTTTTGTTTACTCGTAGCTTTCTAATTGTCAAAGTAAAACTCAAAATATATCTATGGTAAGACTATTTATAAATATTTGGGGGACAATCTTACAGAGACCTAGCCCCAAACTAAGCAAAGCTTGTACTAAATAAATAAGGGTACTAGGCGAAGATCTACATACTTATATAAGTACATATATACATATTTATAAGTACATATTATATAGATAACATAACATCAGTATTACTGCAGCAGTTTGCAGCGCAATGGGCAGTAATGTTACGTTGCAAATGTGATGTTATCAGAACATACATTTATTATAATCGCATCAGAAACTAATGTAGCTTTCACTAATAGTACATTACTATAGAGGCCGGGACGAAAGGGGTTGCCGGCCGAAGACATATAGACGGCCGAGCGAAGCGAGGCCGGATAGGTCTGAGCGCGGGCAACCCCATTTCCCGCCGAGGTATGTATAGTGCTCTTCTCAAACATGCAATGAAATAAATAAAATAAAAAATCCACGACCAAGTTTTATTTATACAAAAAACTAAAAGTAAACTACACCCAAAATATAACCAACACGTACCTATATCATTATCACGCGTATGTTTTACACGAGTCGTGTATTTTTACTACCCGTATATTTTCATGTATCTTTGATTTTTTCGCCTTGTATCCGTCTGACTGTCGTTTTCGTCACATAAGTTTACATAGTCTTTCATGTTGATATCATGTTTCACATACATCGTTGCTTTATGCATGGAGTAAATAAGTATAATTTCCACACTGTTGACGAATTTGTAGTTACATTCATTTAAAATATGCCACAAAACTGTTTCTAATAAACTGTAAGCCATTTTTCTGAGTTTCTCAAATAATAAAATTGCCATAAGCAACCATATACATACTTCGTCTTTGACTTGGCGGCAGAGGCAGCAAGTTATTAAAATCAATTCTGCTTACGCTGCCAATTCCAACACCTACGATTACAATTAATATTAATTTCATTATTTCGTCGGAACTCATATTAAAGTCAAAAAATCAACAACGCACCATAAATCCAATAAAACAGAATGAATATTTTTCAACTTTACCTCCATAACAATTTAAAAAATATAACTACGCGTGTTTGAGTAGACCTTTTTACCGCTAACGTTTAGATGAAATATTTTAAATGTTTTTATTTGTGTAGTTAAATTTATAATTAAAAATTATAAAATTATAGAATGTATTATTTATGGTGTGAAAACATTTATTTACATACAATATATATACAGTGGTACTACTAACCGAAATTAATAACTAGCTTAAATCTAAAATAGGCCCTTGAGGCATTGTACCAAGGATGCTGGCGGCATTTCCTCGCTGTATCGCAATGCTGATACGTTGTGCGAGGTAGCCGCCAGCTCTTCGGTCACCAGTTACGTCAACCAGACGCTTCGCGATTTCTGCAAACAACTTATGCGCGCTGGGACCCCATGGACCTAGAGTTTCAACACCAAATGGTACAAAATGGTACTCTCTACCGAGGCTCTTATATTTGTTACGTTTTAGAATTTCGGCGCTTTCCGCCGCTCCGCCCGCTTTTACAGTAGTCCGTTGGAGGTGGGACGGTGCCAGTGTGTCTACGCAGGTAGCATCCCACACCAACATCCGTCCCAAGCTCCAAGGAACTAAGGACACCCCATCGGGCCTCTTGCCATCATCTCTGATAATGCCAGTCGGCTCAAGAAGAGCAGGCACATTGATGGTGGCAAGAGACCGACGGACTATGTCATTAAGCGACGCATGTCTCGAAAAACGGCCTGCACTTTTTTGACAAGATAATCCGTGGTGTCCCAGTCGGTCCACGTCCGTGCCGCAAGAGCATATGTGTGGCGTACACACCGAAACCCCGAGTCGCAAACCAGTCGCCAGTCTAAGGGAGGCCGGATCCAAGAAAGTACCAGTATTGGGCGAAGGATGGGCATGTAGCCAGTAACCGGCTTCCCGGGCTCCGACCGCCAAAAGCCTCGCGCGGTCTGGACCTGTACAGTTGTTTAGGAGAGTATTGTAAGTTAAATCACAGTAAACATTATCCCAACTCCTTTGTGAATTTGGGTTGTCTGGAAATTGTTTGCCTGGGCAAGCAATTTTAAAAGCATTTTTGGCGTCCTCAAAGCCCGCAATCTCACAGTTTGTGGGCAAAGCCCTTAAGATATTTCCTATGAGACCAGACGTGCTATGAGTGGACGCCAAAAAGGCTGGGGAAGCCACACTGGAAATTTTGCGAATTCCTAAACCTCCAAACCGAATGGGGAGGGACGCTTGAGACCAGGAAGGCTCACTTAGCTGAATGTTTAGAATCGTCTCTAAACTAATTTTGATCAAATCATCTATGGGCGACAATAAATTTTGATGTTTCCAGAAAGGACAACAGCGGAGCACATACGTAAATTTAGGGACAAAAAGGCAGAATTTAAGAATCACAAGAGCATAATGAGGGCTAATTTCGAGTAAGCGATCCGTGTGACTTTTGAATTTAGTTATGGAGTTAGAAATATAATCGGGAAAAGATTCTTCGAATATAGGAGAACCCAGGAGGCAAAGAGAATACTTGTCTACTGATTTGATATTGGGAGTCAGATCGTCAAATTTGGGTTGTAAGTTGGTCAAAGTACAAGAAGATTTTTGAATAAAGAGTTCGCATTTACTGAAATTCAGTTCTAAACCAATATTTTCGAAACTACTCTTAATAAAAGACAAATCAGAGAGTACAGTATTCACGTCACCTCCTAGGGTTCCGTCATCTAAGTACCACACATTGAATTTTGATTTTAAATTTTTGATAATTGGATTTATAGCCAAACTAAAAATTGCTGGCCCGAGAGGGTCATCCTGCTGACAGCCAACCTCGGAAGATAATTCATGTGACTTGTACATTAATTTAGATGAGTCTGAATAGCAAAAGAAAAGGTAATTGTATAGTTCCGGAATTTTGTCCTTAACTTCTGTCAGCAAGGTGTCTCTACTAACCGAATTAAAAGCATTTTTAACGTCAATTTTGACAACAATTTCGCAATCATCGAGTGAAAGGTAGGTCCTTAGGGCATGGACGGCTGCCTCGCACCCACCTTTCGTGCCGAAACCTAGCTGTATTGGTTCAAAAAGGGATTGTAATTTTGATCTAATGTGTCTAACCGCAATTTTTGAAGCCAGACGTCGTAAAGTTGACCCCACCGCAATGGGTCTCACCCCTCCGTCCTTTTTGGTTAGGGCGATCAGGTTTGCCCCGTATAGAATCGGGACGATATTAGTGTTAATTTTGCCTGAAAACATAAAATTTATTAATTTAGTAAGGGAACAGACAAGCTGCTCACCTGCGTCGCCCACGGAATGAGAAATAAGATCTTTCAAATGTTGGGGCGAGATCCCATCCAGGCCGGCCGCCGAACCGGCTTTGAAAGAAAATATGGCGTCAATAACGTCTTTGCCTTCGATTTGGAGGCAGGCCTGGTCAGCTGTAGGTGGGGCAAACGAGTGTGGTACTGAAGGAGCCGGGGGATGTTTAGATCGTAAGGCCGAGAGGGTATCGGGAGTATCTGGCGATAGCACGTCGTTTGTGAAAAGAAGACGAGCGGCACCTTTAAGATCGCCGTCGCTAATTTTGCTTTCAATTAATTTAGTTCTATTGAAAGTGGATGAGCTACATCCAGAAGGTCGAGAAATGTGTGGAGTTGTATTCGAAACGCAATTGTTTTTGATTTTTTGTGTTAAAGAAATTGTCTTATCCTTCTTGGCATGAAGGGTTTTGAATGAGAAAAGGAAAAGATTATGCCAATCATCAATTTGATTATTTTCCACACATTTTGTAAGTAGGCCTGAAAGGTGTTTAGCGACTGTGATCCTGGCGCCGCGCGGAACTCTTTTAATAACGGGCACATTATTTTTAAGTTCGCTAAGGTGTAAATGGAAAGGGATAGAATTTGGATGGTCAGAAAGGGGGGTGGTCAAAAGGGATGGGCCTAAATTTAGACCGGCGTCATTTTGGCTGATACAAAGACGGTGTTTTTTGGAAATATGAATATTGAGGCCTCTCTGCGTTTTAAAAGAGTTATCGCATTATTTATTAAGTTCATGTTGATTTTATACAAATAAAACTGCAAATTATAGCAAACATTATTTTGTTTTTTAATTTTTTTATAGGCGTAGTGGCAGAGTGTCATTACGAACCATAAAGCAAATACTGCGTCTAGTTTTTTTAATGGATGAATGCCACGATGCTGTGTAACAAATATCTGTGAAATGAAAATTAAAAAAAGAGGACTTTGCCGGCCTAGGCCTGCAAGATGTGTATGAAATTCCATTAACGACCTTTTGTCCTAGCCGCACCTGAAACGTCATACTTCGCAGCCTATTATAAGGAACATAACATCAATATTTCATTGCATGTTTGAGAAAAATATTTTCACAGCTCGAAATGTGTTATTTATTCATCATTAATTATACCTAAACTGCAAACAAACATACTCGTAGAAATATCCACTTCATAAGTTAACACACCATTACAAAGGCTATATCTAGATTCTAGATGAAATCTAGCCTAGATTCTAAGCCACAAGTCTAATTCTGCAAATGTCATTACAAGTTGTTTAGAAGTCCCCGCTTGCTCAGACTTGGGTTAGGTACTCAATAGTACAACTTGTTTAATTTGTTACGAAGTTTCAAAGTCGTAGGTGTTCAAACATGTTCAATTGATTCATTGAATGTATTGAAAGGTAAATAATAAAGGTGACATTCGGATGACTACTGCAACAGCATTAAAGGTGACGTTCAGATGTCGACTGCAGCTGCATTCTGTTGCCGTTACTGTTTTTTCCGCCGCTGTATCAATCAATTTCTTAGATAAAATGAGTGATGGAATGAGTCATAATCGCGGCAGTAATACGGCGGCAAACGTCACTGTTCATTAAGGGGCCCACTGATTACCAGTTCGCCGGACGATATCAGCCTCTCAGTTAATCGCAAAAGGTAACAATAACTGAGCCTCTACCATCAGTTTTAACATTGACATAACGCTCACGTCTACGTAATTTACTTTCTGTACATCTCGCTTGCACTATTGCTCGCATATGCGAGTACGAGCGAGATGCATAGAAAGTAAGTTACGTAAACGTGAGCGTTATGTCAATGTCAAAACTGGTGGTAGCCGTACTGGTGACCAACTGACAGGCTGATATAGTCCGGCGAACTGGTAATCAGTTGACCGGTTTACTTTTCTCTTATACAATAGTACTTGTATTTAGTAGGTAACGAAACGGCTAAGCCAAGCCACATATTTTGACTAAGGTGTAGAGTTTATGAAGTTAAAGCGTGTAGAGTTAGAAGCTTGGCTCTGCATGAGACCTGATACCTTTTTGACAGAGCGAGGCATATGTTCTCGTCTTGGCAACATTTAACATGAAAATGTTTTTTTTTTGTTTTAAATAATTAATATGGATATCCAAAAAGTAATACTTACCTGAATTTGTTCATTATACCTATAAGGTACCATTATACGTTCAACGTAGGGACTCGTGCTCGACGCGGTCTCAGTACATGTCATCTTGAAACTTAAGTCATTGTCAATAGAGATGACAGCCAGAGGTGTCATCTATTGGGCAAGCATGTCGAGCACTAGTACGTTTACCTTAGCCATTATAGCCAGTTTTAGAAAAGTCAATCAACTTTTCGTTCCACGCTTTTGACAAAACCGTAAAATCAGAAAGCAAAAACTTTTTATCATTTTACACATTGTTCTAGACACGGAAGGAATTTTATGTACTAAATTTTAATGAAATTTGTTACTATAATAACTTTAGAGGACACGAGAGTGGTGGTACGATAAAATTATTGACTGTTATTGACCCATTAATGACATTTAAGTACAAGCCGCTATGTTTGGCATGAAAGGCAATGTTGAGGAAATCTACGGTACAAAGAGGCTTTTTTTATTATAGGCATAGGAGGCAAACGAACAGTATCGCCTGATGATAAGCGATTACTATCCCCATGGACACCCACAACAACAAAGTGCGTTAGCAGCCTTTAAAATGGAAGTAAGTATATTCTTTTCTTGAAGGTTTGAGAGTCGTATTGGCCCGGAAATACCGCAGGCGGCATTTACAGCTTGTGGCTCTTCCTCGTTACCCCAATTGCATGAAATACCCTGTATACCTCACAAGCTACGTTTCGTGGCCTAGCCTCGGAGCTGGTATAATTTGTTTAATGTGTATTTTAGCAGATTGGACGTACATTTTTGCGATGTGACGCGCGCGCGACGGAGCGGAGACGACGCCGCTAAAATGTCGCTAGGTAAATTGTTGATTAGATTTTCCTCGAACACTGATTTACATTTATTAAGGTTATTTGCCGTTTTAAATAAAACGGCACTTAATGGCTTAGGTATATTAGTTATATATATATATATAGGTATGCCTGGCCAGGCTTAGTTAGCTAATAAATAATTATTATCCTTTTTACGATTAACTTTACTTGACTTTTTTATCTGATGCAGTGTTAGCTAACAGCTTTATGGGTTAGAATCTGAGCGGAAGTCTAATATGAAAATAATTTATGCTCTAATGTAACTTCTTCTCTACGATTAAATCGCGATATGTTACTCGTACATTATACCTATATTTTACTTTTATTTTTCTCCGATACCTACTCGGACGACTTCGATGAAATATACCTACAATAAGTACAGAATTTCAAAAAAAATTGACAAATCTAAGAAACCGTTAAAAACCGTTTTTTTTTCTATCCGCCTTTTGACATTTCATTTTGTTGAAAACGGATAAAATTTAACAAAGGCTTTTAAGATGTTCCTAAATTTAATGAATAGGGGATTAGTCACAAGCAATAATGTCACGTCATGAGACTCATGATGAGTTACTCAAAACAGCTACAATTTAGCTTTAGTTTTTTCGACTATTTCCTCCATTCTCATTCCATTATTTAAATCCCGCTCTGGCGTGCTCTTATCGCCAGATCTCCAAATCTGTCCCTTGGTATTGACACTTCCATTTTCCGCGCCAAACAATGCGCCATTTGTAATCATTACAATCTTGAACAAACCACCGAACTCACCCCTATCACAACTGATTAAAGTTTATTTTGATTGAAAGGAACGCAGTTTAAAGTTTGCGGTTTCGCGTTGGCATAGATTTTTCTCGAAGGAAAATTCCAGTGGCATAATTCGGCTTGATTTTTATGAGGTTTCGGATTGTTTTATCTGGGTGTTGGCTATTTTCTATTTATATTGCTATTTTTGGGATTACGACGCTCTTTTTGGGGTTGGTCTAGGAGATCTAGGCAATTAAAAGGTTAAGTACTTGTCTAGTTAGTGCCTATAAATGTTAATAAAAGGTACTTAATACCTATATCTAAATCGTCATGTACTTGTAGTGCCTACAAATCTAGCTTTAGTTTGTGACTAGTTAGCGCTAACTAATACCTATTTATTTCCCTAAAACCGTCCCTAAAGCGGTATCCGTTATATCTTGTATTACTATCCATTATATAATAGGGTTGAACTTCAACCCGTTGAAGTGATTTAATAGGTACCCAAAGTAATTAGTCATTAAATTTATCAAAAGGGCTAAATGGGTAGATCTTAGCGCGAATCTAGCTCAAATGTAAATTAACTGAAACTACCTACGTGTCGATACTCGAAATAGGCAGGCGTACCTATTCTGATTCTAATAACAGGTTAGGAATTGGATCTGGATTAGATATGGATCTGATCTGTTAGTGTCAAAAGCGACGTTTTTGGTTAAAGAAATGACGAAAGTGACAAAAAAATTTGGTTGAAAAAAGTGTGTACATACTTATTAAAGTCAGAATACATCTGAGGGGAAATATTATTAATACTACTAAATCTATGTATGTGAAATAATAATAATAATTGCATATTATGTAAACTAAATGTAATATTTATTGGAATAAATGGCTCTACTACTACTACTACTACTACATCAGCTGAGGGTCACTACTGACTACGCTGAAAGGCCGTCCCATTCTCTAGTCAATGGTACCGTTTTAAACTTCTAACATATTCTAGCAAGATAAGGCAGACACAATAAAAGGCAAAGTTTATAGGGCCTTAGACCTTCCAACCTTTTTTACACTTGAGCGCACGCGCCAGCCATCTGTCCTATAAAAAACCCTTTAAAAACTACATACAACCAACCCTCAAAACTTGCAGTATGTAAAATCTTTAGTGTATTAAAATCTACTCTGTGGCATTTGACCTGCCGGCCTAAGAGGTTACACGAAATTCTTTATTGCGCTTTACCTCAAACCTGTTACCTTACCAATAGGGTCCACATTAACTTGGCTGGGTTAAAGGGATAACATATTAACGGTCGCAAGCACCTGTCATGCCATCGTGTCAGGTGGTGTGTTGCTGTCTCTTTCGCTCGCACCTGTGGGGTCGACACCCGACCTAGGGTTTTTATAGACATGTGTTTGTCTAGGTTTAGATAATAGTTTGACATAAAATTTAGTTGTAATTTATTTAATAAAAACGCAGAAGTCTCTCGCCGTGTCATTGTAGGTATGTGCGTGTCCCCTCTTTACAATAAGATATTTGCTTTTTAATACCACAAGTAAATGAGGAAAGGATAACACGCTTGCCTGGTTTCAGCGAGGATCGAACAATTTATCACAATTTCGACGGTCTGACGTCTGCCGATAACTTCACCGTCTCTGTACAACTTATTATCACAAACAATACAGACGTTTGACTTGCGACTGTTTTAATGTTACATCCCATCTTAAATGTAGATCGCGCACTTACAACCCCTCTGGTGTCCATTGGTGACGGTAATCGCTTACCACCAGACGATTCGTCTGCTCGTTTACCTCCTATTTCATAAAAATACTCAAACACTAAAACAAGCACCTCTGTTGTAGACCTCAAATCCCCATGGCTCCATCATTTTAAAAACAATCCGAAAACAAACAAATATAGGTATGTAATTGATATATCCATTATGATTATGAACTTTAGAAAACTTCATTAATATCGATTGAGAAATGCGACGTGCAGAGAGAGGATGAGAAACCGACAGCCAGACATAGGTTCGAAAACGTTTTGCCCGAGCTGAAGCGGAGACCCTCGTTGTCGCTCGGTCAATAATAGATAGATATATCATAATAGTAAGTAAGTTAGTCTACGAGGCAAAAACAAAAAATATGAGAGGTAAAATGGCATTCCAAAAACATTAACTAACTTAAAAACTTATGTCACAAATCCCTATAGGAGCAGTTAAAACCCTGCATTCATAATTCCTTGTGCCTCTGGCTACCCCCATATTACAAAGGTATTATGCACTGACATTCCCATCACTCGGTATTTCGTTTGCCGATCCAATTTAAGGAGCCCTCTGGTCCCAATGAACTTCGATCGTGTTTCATAATTCTATTTTTTTTAACACACCTATTTGATTCGGCGATTTTAGGGCTCAAAACAATTATTTTTGTATTAAGTACTTTGGTTTCCTTGTGCAAAGATGTCGAGTCTTTGCACTTAAACGACTATCTACTCAATCATCATCATCATCTCAGCCATAAGACGTCCACTGCTGAACATAGGCCTCCCCCTTGGACCTCCATACGTGCCGGTTGGAAGCGACCCGCATCCAGCGTCTTCCGGCGACCTTAACAAGATCGTCTGTCCATCTTGTGGGTGGACGTCCTACGCTGCGCTTGCTAGTCCGTGGTCTCCACTCGAGCACTTTTCGACCCCATCGGCCATCTTCTCTGCGTGCAATGTGGCCTGCCCATTGCCACTTCAGCTTGCTTATCCGGTGGGCTATGTCGGTGACTTTAGTTCGTCTACGGATCTCCTCATTTCTGATTCGATCACGTAGAGAAACTCCGAGCATAGCCCTCTCCATAGCTCGTTGAGCGACTTTGAGTTTTGAGATGAGGCCGATAGTGAAAGACCACGTTTCGGAGCCGTAAGTCATCACTGGTAACACACATTGATTAAAGACTTTCGTCTTGAGGCACTGAGGTATGTCGGACGAAAAGACATCACGTAGTTTCCCGAACGCTGCCCAACCGAGTTGGATTCGGCGGTTGACCTCTTTCTCGAAGTTGGACCTACCTAAATGGACTACTTGTCCTAGGTAGATGTACGAGTCAACAACTTCGAGTATCGAGTTCCCAACAGAGACTGGGATGGGCACAAAATTGGCATTTGACATAAGTTTCGTCTTGTCCATGTTCATTTTCAAGCCCACCCGTTGTGAAACTCGGTTGAGGTCATCGAGCATCATGCTGAGTTCCTCCATCGACTTTGCCATGACTACGATATCGTCGGCAAACCGAAGGTGAGTGATGTATTCGCCGTTGATGTTGATGCCAAGTCCTTCCCATTCCAGGAGCTTGAAGGCGTCTTCCATTACGGCAGTAAACAGTTTCGGAGAGATAACGTCTCCCTGCCTTACGCCTCTTCGCAGTGGAATCGCCCTCGTGCTCTGCTCCTGTACTCGGACCGACATGGTGGCGTTACTATACAAACACTTCAACACTTCGATGTACCGATAGTCAATATGGCATCGCTGAAGAGACTCAAGCACCGCCCATGTTTCCACCGAATCAAAGGCTTTCTCATAGTCCACAAACGCTAAGCATAATGGCAAGTTATACTCTTCGGTCTTCTGTATAACTTGCCGCAGCGTATGGATGTGGTCTATGGTACTATAGCCTTTTCGGAAACCGGCTTGTTCGGGAGGCTGGAAGTCATCAAGTCTGTGTTCGAGACGGTTCGTGATGACCCTTGAAAACAGCTTATAGACATGGCTCAGAAGCATGATGGGTCTGTAGTTCTTCAATAGGTTGTTATCACCTTTTTTGAAGAACAGCACCACCTCGCCTCTATTCCATGTTTCAGGCGTTATGCCCTCGGACAAGACGGAATTAAAGAGCTTCTGGAGGACTTTATGTACCGGTGTTCCACCCGCTCTCAGAAGCTCTGAAGTGATTCGTCTTTGCCCGGCGCCTTGTTGTTCTTAAGCTGCTTCAGGGCCATCCTAATCTCGTACAGACTGATGTCCGGTATATCTTCGGTATAATGTCGGGACAGCTTGGCTCTTGGATCTCCTACCAAGCTGTCAACGGGCTTTGCGATCGAAGTGTATAACTGTCCATAGAACCTCTCGATCTCACCTAAAACCTCCGCTTTGCTCGACGCTATGCTGCCATCTTCCCGTTTCAGCTTTGTCAGCTGGCTTTGCCCAATAGACTTGTCCTTTGCGAACACTTTGGAGCCTTGGTTTCGCTCAATAGTCTCTTTAATACGGTTAGTATTAAAGAGACGCAGATCATGTCGCAAGGACTTAGATATACGTCTATTGAGCTGCCTATATGACTCCGCGTCATCGGGAGACTGCAACTGTAGCGAGCGTCGTTCAGCCATGAGGTTTAAGGTTTGCTCGGTCAATTTCTGAGGTCTATCTTTACGGCGGGGTCTAAAAAACTTAGACCCTACTGTGTGGACAGTTTCCACTAGCCCGTCGTTGATTTCGTCCACTGAAGCCAAGTTCTCTAAAATCTACTCAATACCTACTCTAATTTCCTACCAAGACGTAAGTAGCTTCGCATTATGTTCCAACCCGACAGCTCTTAATATTCACTGATTTAAACTTTCACGATTATTAAACATTATCAAAACTACACAACGGGACTTAATCGCGTATTTAAGCGTTTTCGCGTACTTAATATTGGTGACAATTTATTAAACTACCTAAAAAACACCATCATCATCATCATTCATTTCAGCGACGGATTTTTGAAAAAATGTAACCATGTTTAATTTTAGATATTGATAGAATTAAACGAACATTTACAATAGTATGCCTATATATTTACGTATTTTTCTCCACACTCTCGTCATACATACTTCAAAAACTGATGAGAAAGTTGTATTTTATCCACTTGAGTAGCAAAGTCATCGGGTGCTTGAGTTTATTCCTCGTAATGTTTTGCGAATAGTTTTTTGCTTAGTTTGTGTGCTAGATAATTTTGTGTTTCACTCGTTAGCGAAGTTGTTTGACACTCGTGCCTTGAAATTCTCGCAATGCTCAAGATTCCACCTTTTGATCCACTCACTAAGCTCGTGGTTCAATTTTAGAATCTTTCGCTCAGGTACTCGGAAATTACTATTAGCATAAGGGTTTATCAGTAAAGAGTAACTTTTCCCCCTAGTATAAAACAAATAACTAATTTAGGAATAGGTAACGCAGTTATTTTTAAACTGTTTCTTACGAGGCTAATAACTCTGTAGGCTAAGAAAATAACACTTCAGTTCCACTGCTGCATATTCATGACGATGCCCGGTGGCGACGCCATCTTCCAAAATGACGTAAGCGCCGGCCATCTTGTTTAAACGTCCGCCATTTCGTGTTCCAACATGGTGGCGAGGGAGTCTAAGAATTATTCCCGTTTTAAAATCGCATTACGCTATTGTCACTTTTGGCGGTTGTTGTATGAATAGTATGGAGATTATGATTATTTTATTTCTACGGAAAAATATAGAACCATACAACATATTTTATATCAAAATTGGCAATTTATTAATTTAAATATAAAATGTAGAAAATAACTCTTTAAGGATGATTCAGGCTATAGGATGAGTCAGGGATCTATATGTCATGATTTTTTAGTAATTATCTAATTATATCAAAAAGGGTAAGCAAATATGAATTTTACTTGGCAACTTTCTTAAAATACCTGAATTTAATATTAGGGTAATGGGTAATGTATAATGACTTACCTGGCAACACTTGAGTTAGCAAGTGGTAGGGGTAAGCGGGAGTTAAACGGACGGTTGTTCAGACTCGTTCACTTGGATTGGGGAAGTCAAAGAGACGACATCTTGATGGTAACATTACGGGTGAGCAAAGTTAAAGAGGCACCACCATTTTATAATTACATATTAATTATAGATAAATTCATAATATATAGAAACCCATTCTATTTCCTGATCGCCAAATGATCATCCTAGAAAACGTAGTGTTGGAAGCCTCGGCCCGGACCGGACAGTTCTAGCGTGAGCTATGCTTTATCCTAATGAAAAGGTTTAAATTTTATTGAAATAATTAATATTAGTACCTCAGGTACCGTGTGATTTATAATAGGTAAGTGATAGTTTATAACCACTGTGATAAATGTAAAAAAACCGGACAAGTGCGAGTCGGAGTCACCCACCGAGGTTTCCGTACTTTTAAGTTTTTTTTGTTATAGCGGCAACAGAAATACATCACGTGTGAAAATTTCAACTGTCTAACTATCACTCATGAGATACAGCCTGGTAAGAGACAGACAAACGGACAGTGGAGTCTTAGTAATAGGGTCCCGTTTTTACCCTTTGGATACGGAACCTTAAAAAGAGTCTTTAACTAACAAAGTTGTAATGCCTAATTTCATTTATTATTATTAGTGTCTAAAGATATGAGCCGTGGCAAAATGCCGGGATAACGCGAGGAAGAAGAAGAAGAAGTGTCTAAAGATATAAACGTACTTCCAAAGTTTAGCATAAGTTTAGCATTAAACGCTTTAACTTTTGCAAAGTTTTCTACTTTAGACTTACTTGCCTATAATTATTATCGATGTTTTGATGACACTTATTGAGATATACTTCGTTTTATTTCTGTGGCCCTAGTGAATAAGGGTACAAGTCTCAGGCAGCGCAGTTGTAAAGGGCGTAAGTTCCACGTAACACTTATGCCCTTTTACACCTAAGCTGCGCGTGACTTGTACACTTTTTCACCAGGGCCACAGATTTGTAACAGGCATTTATAATAATTGGTGTAATAAAACTTTTCACTTGAGTTTATTTGGAATAAAAGTTGTTTTAATAAGTATTTATTAAGGTCCATAACCTAAAGTATTTAAATAAAAATTGTGTCATTTGAATCACAAACGATTTAGGTATATTATAACTGTTGACGCTTAGCTACACAGTCAATATCCCTATCCTCGTGTCGCTCAATGTAGATTAGGATGTACAGTACCTACACTCTGTTTCGATGGAATATCAACCTTCATTCAAAACAAAGTCCTTAAAAGGTTAGGCATTTCATTTGCTTCGTAAAATTTTCGAATAAATTAAATTAAACCCAATCAAAAATACAACTAGATTCTAACTTCCCTGGCTATAATTTTGTATGGTTGGCGGCACGAGGCTATGATGTTCCAGCATTTACGAATATGTAGGTACATACCTACATCAAGGTCAAAGAAGAACTTTCATACGAATCGGCCCGATATGAGCAAGATGGATGCCGCGTACGTGCCAGCGTTCATAATAAGGCGCATTTTAATAACATCCTGCTGGTATGTAGAGAACAGCTAAATGCATGTTAGCCGACTTTAAGAAAGTTATGAATTTTGTTTTCAAAAATCCCTGTCGCCTTTCGTTTAGGTACCTTGATCTACGTTGGCCCAATGCGGGTAGGGAACTGCACAAACGCCTTCGAATTTAAATTTGAACTCAAATCCTCCACGCGTTCCCGAGATAAAGGGTCTTAACAGACAGACGGACGGACGGACAGATGGACGGATAACAAAGTGATCGTATAAGGGTTCCGTTTTTTCTTTTGAGGTACGGAACCCTGATTAACTAAACAATATACCTATTATAAACTATAAACAAGTCTTTCACTAAAATCAATACCTATTATGCAAAACAGTTCAAACTCAGTTGTAGGAAGCTTTGTGATGCAAACGATGCAAACTATACATATATTAGGATGAACAAAATATAATCTGATTATATGACAACGCCATCTAGTTAAAGAGTGTGATATCTGCTACGAACAGAGTAACTCTGAGCGAAAACTATAGATGGCAATAAGCGTGCTACATTGATGACTAATGTTTCAAAGATAGCGATTTACAAAATGGTTACTTTTCGAAAAATAAAATAGATAAGACAAGTATGGATACCTACTAATATATTATCTTAACGATGAGACTTAGGTCATTCGCAAGTTTATTTGATTAATTAATCGCAACTTACCTAAAGAGTAAAAAGATTCAAGCAGAGTATGACATCAAAATCGTAGCAAGTGATTAAATCGTATTTGCTTCAAACAACAGTAAACCCCCTAGACTACAAATTCGGGAAAACTGCGTTCAATGAAACTACCTCCTATAGTTACAGCTTTGCCATTTTAACTGATTGCCTGCTGAAACTACGAGTAGATAGTTATTTAATTCTGTTATTGTAATAATTATACAAGTCCGTAAAAACGTTTGTTTATCAAAATTAGCATTTACATAACTCAATAAAATAATGTAGTCTCGAAGGCAGCGCTCGCGCCGCTCTCCCTACCAATCACAGCGCTCGGTGGTAATGGCGAGTTGTGATTGGCTGCTCGCTGACAATTACTTGAGAAGATAGCCAATCAGGTGTTCAGAGGTCCAGGGAGTAGGTAGTCTCTTGACTTGTTTTGTATTCTGGCTGGACCACTTTCATTGTATTATGTTAGTGTTAGTGACAATATTTCCCAAGGTGTGCCGATAGTTGTTTTTTAATTATTCTCGACCTGAAATTTATTTTGGTACGTAATATACAGTACTTAATTGTAAATGAACGAAAATCATTTAAGCCGTCAATGTTTAGATCATACTGAGCAACTTTTACTATGGGACCAACCTAGGGTTGCCAGATGGTCGGGATTTGGCGGGATTCTCCCGATTTCTAGCATGTGTTCCCGATTCCCGACAAAGTGAAAACTGTCCCGAAAAACAGCTTCACGTTAATAAACAATTATTTCAAGTTCCGAACTGTCGTCGAGCGAGCGAGCGACCCGCGTCGAGCGCGTCAGCGCGCACGTGGCGAAGAGCGGCTGACGTAGTGTCAATCTGCCAATAATGTAAAATATCGTTGTTTTTAATACAATTACTTTAATCTGAATGTTTTTTTTCCCGACTTAAGTCCCAAAATCCCAAAAAAAATATATTTTTTCCCGATAATAGCGCCTTTCGATCTGGCAACCCTAGACCAACCCCGAAATCAAGAAATCAAATTAAAATCCGTACTTACCTAACTTCCATTTATGTTTGGTAGTATCGCCCACACTGTTAACTGAACATCGATGGACCTTATGCCTTTTGTAATAGGGTCCACCGATGTACAGTTAGGAGTGTTGCTGTTTGTACCTATGTACTTACTACTTTTTGTAGCTAAAAATATAGATAACCTATATATCTGGTGTAAGAAGGTTTTACACACAAACTTAAAGGAAACTTAATTCAAAGAAAACATAGGTAGTTGTAGTTTCTACCAGTTTCTTTATTACTATATAAAACGTAGTTTCAAAACATGTAATATTTATGCATACGTGACCGTTTGCGACCCTCAAAGCAGGCGTTCGTTATTTTTCCGCACCGTTTTACTTTTATAATGGCCTCCTTTGCTCTATTTACATGAAATAGGCGCAAGTTTGGAGTTCGCTTTTATAGATTAAAGGTTACATACGGATTGTGGCAGCGGCGCTGCATGGCTGCTGCAGCGTTGTCACACTTAATTTTCTAGAAAAATTCCGCACTACTGCCTCAATTAAGACGTTCAATACCTACGTCACATCACATGGCACGTTATAGTCGTTACACAGAAAAAAATATTTTTCTACAATACTACCAGGCCCCAATTTCACCACGGTGACAGGTGCGACAATTGTAAAATCACTGTTGCTGACGTCACAGGCATCCATGGGATATGGTTGCCACTTACCATCGGGCGGGCCGTATTCCTGTTTGCCACCATCATTGTTTTATTAAAAAAAACTTTATTATATCGGAAAAAAACAGATATTTCTTTTGCGAAGTTTCTGACAATTGTCAAAATTTAGAAGAATTGTAGGTAATTCTTGACAGGTAATGAGTTATATGTTGGAATTTCGTGACAATTGTAGTGTTTCTTGTGACAATTGTCATAAACTTAGCAAGAGAAATATCTGTTTTTTTTTCCGATATAATAAAGTTTTTTTTAATAAAACAATGATGGTGGCAAACAGGAATACGGCCCGCCCGATGGTAAGCGGTAACCGTAGCCCATGGATGCCTGTGACGTCAGCAACAGTGATGTTTTACAACTGTCGCACCTGTCGCCGTGGTGAAATTGGAGCCTGAACGCATAGTAATTAAAAATATAGTTATACCTACTAAAATCCGGTAGTAATAACAAAAAATGTTGTATCGTGTAAAACTTGTTTTTTAAACATCACTGTTTAATTCTAGTTAAATGCAATTTAGTACTGCTTACAATTTCGTTGTATATGTAAAGATGCGTTTGTCTCGTTTAATATATGCATCGTAACACTAACTATCGATATGTAAAAATAAAGATACAAGTGTACACGTTACAAGTTATTATGTTGTGGTTACTATAATGCATTGTATTCTTAACGAATCAAACAGTTGTGCCAACACCACGGTGTATGCGCGGGGGGCGGGGGGGCGGAGAAAGGAATTGCGCAAGTCACAGAACAGCCATTGCGCCAGCGTCTTTCGTTACGGCCGGTCGATGTTTTTATTTACGTAGATCCTGTCCATAATTTTATTGTAAACTAGTACAAGTGTATAGTATAAGTGCGTGTTGTTTGCGTGTTGCTGACACAGTGAAATGTGCCGCGGTGTTCTGTGCCTCTACGTCACGTCAGCGTGCATATGCTGACGTCGCCGGTCAGCCTGTCGCAGTTAACCGGGTCATCGCACCTGTATACGCACGGTGTATGAAGCACGGGCTCCGTTTAAAGAAAAGTCCTCCCGCACCGATGTGGATAAGGAGGGATTGTTTATTGTTTTCTTTGTGGAGACAAAATGTTTTTTTAATTTGTAGTTTCACAGTGCCTTGGTTTTACTGTAATGTTGTGTTACTTATTTGATCAATAAAATTTAAAAAATAAGTGTGCTTAAAAACTTGTCTGTTTTGTGAACATGGACGAAGACCTAAGAAACCTTCTAATAACGTGGAACCACACGCTTATAAAGGTCTATATTTACAAGAAGAGCAGTGTACTGGTTATATATTGTTCACGTAACCAGAACCCACTGTGCTGAAGGGACTTCTAAACGGGCCATATGTTCACTGCAATATGTGCTAACTATCGATTATAATAAGACTGAGGAGAGACGATAGAGTGACACGCTTGTATGGAGATAATAAACATTTTTATAAATATTACTTAAATATTACTTCCACAAATCGCAATCCTGATGCACTTATGTAGTAGTAGGTAACTTATGTTACAATATATCCTTGTATCTCTCCACTTAGTATTAAGGGACTTGACTGACGGACTGACTAACTTAAACCCCTAGTTAAGGTTAAATATTAGTACTTATGTTTAGGCATAATTCTTTAGTTTTTAATTCATTAACTGGTTGCCCAAGATACAGGCTATGCCTAGTTTGGGGACCCCTGTTCATACTGTTTTATATAAAAGTATCGCAGTATGCATGTATCCTCAACTTCATGTATATTCCCACTGTTAAACCCATTTATATGTGCAAAAATTTTTTTTTTTCATATGTGGCCGGCAACTATTAGTGTCCCTCTCTAACATGTGAGTAAGAGGACACCAATAGTTGCCGGCTACATATTGCAGTGAACATATGGCCCGTTTAGAAGCCCCATTAGCACAGTGCGTTCTGGTAACGTGAACAATATAAAACCAGTACACCGCACAAATCGTTCAGTTACATATACCAGAACATATACTAAATACCTTGTTATTACAACAGGACGGGAACGTATATGTTACTGTATTATTTAGTAACCATTAACAGACCGGCTAGTTGGGTTTACTAAAAGTCTTATACCCACTACTATACGCTTCGTAGAATTAACAAATTTAATTTAACCAGAATGGTCTGGTTATGTTTACAAAGTGTCCTGTCGTCACATATACAACAAGACAATACAGTACAGCTAACCAGATTCTGGTTACCAGTACCAGGTTTTTTTTTTCAGTGTATAGGCTGCATTTCCACTGCGGCGTTGAGACGTGTGGGATTCAACCAATAGGTACCTAGCATCCAGCGGAGCGGAAAAGAGAACCAATGTTTTTGGTTGATTCTCTCATCTCTGCCTCATGGAAAGGCAGCCTTATGAAGAAGATTAAAAGTGATATTGTCTGCGTCTACGCTCTGCAGTCGCCTTCCGATTTGACCTTATTATTTAGTCCCAAGTGTCTTCTAAGGAAGGACGATCTCAATCCAAATGAATCTTTAATTAGGTACCTATGTTATATAGGTAGGTATAGTGTTATATAGTCTGCCAAACCATTTCCGTCAGTAGAAAAAAGCGGCTAATTTAAAATGTAGGCGCGAAGGGTTATCATCCCATAAAACATACAAAAATTGAATTTCGCGCCTTTTTCTACTGACAAAATTGTTTGACGGGCTATATAATATCTACATATAACATTTTTAATTTTAAACTTTCATTGAATAATAGAAAGTACACTATAAAATACCTAGAAAACTTCATATTCAAATTAAAAAACAAAGCAATAGCTTCCGGAACTCTAATCATCATTTTTCTAAATATTCCAGAAGGCAATTAAAATTTAAAGCAGTATATATTTCTACATTTGCGGTCGAAGGTCGAAATATCCACGTGACTAAACCTGAATAAAATGTTATTCGTAACATATCTATTTTATTTCAAGTTAAACAAAAACCTTTGTGAGTCAAGAATCGTGAATAATAAGACACATTGAATAAAGATTTCGTAATTTATTGTCAAGTGCCCTTGGAAGGGTTGCGTCTCGAGTTTCGTCTTCTTGCGTACCTACGCTTAATCAAGACAATTCTGATTTCATAACTTGATATGGTTTTCAATTGTTTTTGAAAGAAGAAAGAAAGAAATAATTTATTAAAGGAACGCCAAAACATAGGGCATTAAATACAACATATAATGAAGCAAAAACAAAAACATTGGACTCTAAAATAGGATACCCACTCAGCCTAAAGGATGACTCACGCTAGACCGGGCCGTGGCCGGACCGGGACGGGCCGGAGCGAGCCGACACAGGGGCTGTCAGGAGCGCCACCGTGACCGGGTCGTTCCGGGACCGGGGCGTCAGACCCACCCGACACTAGTATATTACATTAACAATAGTGCTGTCCGAGCAAAGTCCGAGCCTCTAGTGTTTGTAAGAACTCGAGTCCTTTGAGTCTGAATTTGAGAACAGCTCGTTTTTACAAGACTCTGCGCTTAAAAAACTTCTCCCGAGTGGAGTTCTTTGTAGTATTTTTAAGAGCAACATAAAAGGACTCGAGCCTCCAAATAAAGACTCCGTGAACAATTTTATAGGTTTTTCCTATATAACAGTAAAGAAATTAAGCGTTATTGTATGATTTATGTAATCTACAAATTATACATAAAGACAATGTATTTCGATTTTTTTGTAAAAAAAACGAGAGTTCTCTGATAAGTAGGCAAGTCTCTACAAGAGACTTGGGTCTCTATCTAGTTGAAAAGAACTCGAGTTTAAACTTAAATATAAGAGTCTGAAAATTGAGTAGAGTCTTCAAGCAGAGGACTCAAAGGACTCGAGCTTACCCAGCACTATCCGAGCCGACCGGGACGTCCGGGCTGACTGTTCATGACAAATGTCATAATAAATGTCAATCAGATTGAAAAAAATGGTTCGATCGGAAGCAAGCGGATATGGAAGGAAATAATAAAATCAAAATATTGGCCCTGGCTGCCTTAATGAGTGATGAAGAGGCTACTGCATACTCTAGGTAATGGGGCGTACATCCACTTTGGTCGACGCGTTCGAAAAAATGAGAATACACAACATGATGTAAAGAGCTTTATTTACATATTATGACCGAAGACTCTTTCGAAGCCGTTCACGGCAGAATTAAACAATGTTTGGTAAAACAAAAACAAGATTTCAGAAACCAATATCCAGCAGTCACCGTTTGGCTCTCTGCTTAAGGTAAGATATGGAAATACAATGCTTATACCTACTAATAAATATGTATAATCATGTGCCGAAGCATATTAAGCTATTAAGAGGAAAGGGAATGACCGGTTCTCCAACAAACTAGTTCCCGTTTTCCTCATTGGATATTGATATTATGGAATATTTAGATAGCCATCAGAAAACTGTAGTGATACCCAACTCATTCATCATTCTACAAATGTAGATTTTTCAGCTTATCGGGTTTTGACATTATTTTCTCCCATCAATCCCTCGTTCTTCAGTGTTCATGTGTTCAGTTCAGATTTGTTCAGTTTCAGAAACGCATGAAAAACGAGTTTAAAAAGAGAAAAATATCCAATGGTTGCGAGAATGTAACAAAAATTTAAAGTATCGATATAAGATAATTATCTACAAGCTGTTTTCGGCCACAGCGAATACAGTACAGCACTAAGAATGTCGGTGGTGCGCTCTCAATAAAATAAGTAAGTAAATAAAAACTATTCAACTGCCGCCTGCGCATAAACCGAATTTTGTCTGATATTGTCTTAAATTAAACTAGGAAAAAAAGTATAATTCTTGCACTTTCTTCAACGTACTTCCTTTTCTAGAGTGTTTAAACTTGGCGCCACATTTAGTACCTGTACTAAAAAAGTGACAGAAACGTTTTAAGGGTAATGAGAGAGTGAAACGCAATGACATTGGACAGAGAAACTGGACAGGACGGTGGAATACCACCCTTATGGCTCCTCTACACGATGGGCCAGCGCCGGCCACTCCAAGGGACGCATTTATGCGTTAGAGGGAGCAAGTGATATAGCTATTTCATTCTACATGGCATGGCTGCGTCCCTTGGAGTGACCTGCGCTGGCCCATCGTGTAGAGGAGCCTTTAGTAATCATTAATATAAGAACAATAAAATATACGAAGAGTTCTATTGTATTATTTCAGTAGTTAGTGCCTCTGGGTAATTTTAGGCAGGAAATAGGGAATATTACGGAAAATTCTGCGTATGGGGCGTTACTAGCACTAACCCCAGGACCTACTGCGAAACACGAAAATCAGAATTTTGGTTTCTGCCTCTCAATCACTCGATATCTGCTTCTCTGCATATCGACAGAGGCAAATAACGAAATTTCGATTATCGCGTTTGCGGTAGGCCATTTGTAAACAAATCACCTTGATGCATCAATTAGTGTAGTAAATGAAGCAAGTTGTTGTATGGAGACCCATGCATTAATTTCTCAGTCGATGAAATTTAGCTTGGTTATTGTATAGTATGAGCCGAGACTAACATTATAAATATCCAAAAAAAAATACTCCTAAGTTAGGTAAAAACACAAATCTGATTATATATTGAACCGAGTAATTCCTCAGTCCAAAATTATTTTACAAAATAAGTTATTTGTATCAGTATGTGATACTAGAAAAAAATCTAAAAGTTTTGTCATACATGAGAATATTTTTTTATGATACTTCCGTTTTTTGACGCTCATTTTCATCGGAAAATTGCTCTGTCATTTTTTTCTTCTTATATGATCTTAGAATATAATTTGGCGTAGTGGGTAAAAAAATCCAAAAAAAATGCGTATCGAAATGTATGTATTATAGAACTATTAAAAACTGAGAGTGGAAAATTTTTAGATATTCATTTTGTAGGTATAAAACGGCAATAAAATGGCATTCCAGTGAAAAAATTAGACTGAGCAATTTTCCGGTCCAAGACACGCCAAAAAATTTTATTTTATTAATACTGGTATTTCTGCTGGGATATTTTTTTGATATTTCATATATTGTTGCAATAAGTTACATGAATATATCTGGTGAAGAAAGTTTGAACGGAGCATTTTTCCGTAAAAAGATATTAACGATTTAAGACTTTAGGTATTTACTTTAATTCTATTATTATTATTCTTTGGAAATTTATACAATACTTTTTATTTATTGATACTTTATCATACTGTAAAGTTTTTTCTGGCTGAGGAATTACTGCGGGGTCCACTACCTTTATTTACTACACTACAATGTCATACTGAAAAGTTGACAAAAAACTGTTTAGCCCGCTCCACACTCATGTGTGAATCGCGGCGCGAAGCCACGATTCGCGCACGAGTGCGGAGTGGCCTTTTAAGACATAGTATGTATAAGTTACTCTATGGTTTACAATACATGCTAGTGCTGCACTCTGGCAACACTTAAACTAAACACAAAGACTAAACATAGCCTATACAATAACCAAGTTAAGTCTGGTCTGCACTGAAATATGATGTTTGTACCTACTCTGTGCAGGCAGACTTATAGAAGATCAGTTGAATGAATAAAAATGGTTTTTATAGTTTGTCAAAGGACTGTCTCATTTCAAACATATATAGAGAGAATCATACTATCTTTGTCTTTTCTAGTACTAGCACCCAAAAGAAAAGGATGAGTATAGTTTTTTTGTTCTTATTTACTGACAAATTTGGTTTGACCAACTATAGATACTTTATTGTCGTATATATTTCTATGAACTTCGTACGATATAAAAAGTATCTAAGTAATAAGTGGGAAATTGAGAAAAAACTAGTATCTTAATATAAACCTACATGCTCATTATTGAATCATTTTTACAAGCAGTAACATCAATAGGTGTCTCATTTCATAGAATCCGACTAAATTACATTTCATCAACACCTCCATATTTCACAAAATAAATCAAGACATTATCCAACCTATATAATCTTGACGTATATTATATCAAAGACGCCTGTACCTATTATAAACCGACCATGTAACGAATTAGCTATACCATCATATTTAACAAACAAATTTGTGACGTTTTGCAACCTTCTTATTTTGGCAAATATATTCCGACACAGCCGGGCATGCATATTGTGAAGGGTGGTATTCCATCTGTCTAATCTTGGTCCAATGTGTATTTGCGTCTCACATTTTGCTCAATGAGAGAGTGAGACGCAAAGCATATTGGACAAAGATCTTAAACAAGTAGAATACCACCCGAAGAGAAAAATTGAGTCTCCGGGTTGTCAGGAGCCTCCGGGACGTCAGGGCTATGACGTCAAGTACCTAATATAAACCGACCAAGTAATGAATTAGCTATACCATCATATTTAACAAACAAATTTATGACGTTTTGCAACCTTCTTATTTTGGCAAATATATTCCGACACAGCCGGGCATGCATATTGTGAAGGGTGGTATTCCATCTGCCCAATCTTGGTCCAATGTGTATTTACGTCTCACATTTTGCTTAATGAGAGAGTGAGACGCAATGCATATTGGACAAAAATCTTAAACAATTAGAATACCACCCGAAGAGAAATATTGAGTCTCCGGGTTGTCAGGAGGCTCCGGGACGTCAGGGCTATGACCGGGCCGGGCCCGCACCGTGCCACGCCCGAGCCCCGGTGATCACGTGATGCTTTCCATAGAAAACGTAGCTCCGGAAGCTCCGGCCCGGCCACGGCCCGGTCTAGCGTGAGTCATCCTTAATGCCGCGTGGCGCTAATTTTCGGTGGGGAGCTGACTTATTAACTAGGTACGTACCTATTATCGGGTCATTCCTAGAAAATTTCGGCCATACCTATTTGCATATTAATTATCTTTGCATGTTATTTAAGTTTAGTTCATAAGTTATTTAAGTATTGCATAACCAAAATGGTTAACTGTTGAAACAAATTGTATCATGATTACATTGATTACCATCTACAAATGTACACAGTACCTACTGCAATAAATCATTCTTATTCTTATTCAAATTCCCAGGAGATTCCGCTTTATTTGCAGCTCATTTTTGGTGACTGTGTAACCCGCGTCACGTCTTTCTATAACCAAAACTGCTTAGCGGAATCTCCTGATGAGAATTTGCGAATAGAAATAGCGAAGGGTATGAGATTATTGAGGAATGACCCGCCACAGAAATGAATAATTGTCCACACATAAAATGAAATAGGACAAAATAATTATAATAATATAAATAAAATACTACACAAAAAAAACATAATAATCACTGATTGCATTTCGTCAGCGCGAGCCGCTAACGCAGATTCGTGTGCACGGTGCAATTTCGTATCAAAATAAACCATATCACATTGTTGAAACAAAATCGGCCTCCTTAAGAGTCACTTAGCGATTATATGTAGTTTAGGTCGAATGCTCAAAAGGTTTTACATTTTGTATCCCAATTGTATAGGTATATGTGTGTTTAGATCTTAAAGTATTTCACACAAAAAATAAGCTAGTCAATATCAATAATATAGCGAGGGACCTAGGTATACATATAGGTAAAATGTAAAAAATATTTGTTACGGATAATTTATCTATACAGCCTACCTACCTATTTAATTGTTAAATCTGTATATAGCGTACAAGTATGTAAATAAATGAAAATCATCACGAGTAAATTAATCCAATTACCTAATTAGCGCATCATAATTAAATTTATTGATAAATTTGAAGGCAGACTTCCGCCTTTCACGTGTAATAACGGATTTCCGGTGAAGTATCGGTACCGGAAATAGACAAAATCAAATCCAATTTTCATTGAATGTCGATCACTTTATTGGCATCTCGGCTGAGGCAGGCACACGTGTAGGTATTTAATTAAAATAACGGTAAAAACATTTAAAGTACCAGGAGAGCCGATTTTTAATTTGCTGTCGACTTTATTTCGTTAGATTTGTTCGACGAAGTTTAAATGTAAAACTTTTTAAAATCTGGTTACTTAAATAATATAAGTTTTAAATAAACACAACAATAAACTATAAATAATAATACAAACTAGATATATTTCCTAGCTATATTATTATTATTTATATTTATTAGCTAGCTTTATTTGTCATTTTTTTTCCTTCTGTGTATGTATTGTATAACTGTGTACTTATACTGAAATAAATGGTATTCTATTCTATTATATTCTATAAATAAACTTAAAATAAAGGCCCTATAAATAAAACACGTCCTCTAAGTCACTGCCGATGGGCAGTGTGCCCAGAAGGCTGGCCGCATTGCCACGTTGAATGGCAATGCTAATGCGTTGAGCAAAATTACTGGGCAGAATTCTGGTCCCTTGTGGCGTTTAAAAGTTGTTGAGAGATATATGTCATATGAGTTGATTTGCCCTTAAACCGATCAAATCATTCAAAGTCACAGCTACAAATCCGCAATTGGTATTTTATTTAAATGAGCTCCGTTTAGGTCTAGACCTAGTAGACATCTAAATCTAATCTAGGGCTTGATAAACCAAGACACGCACGGCCTATAAAAACACCGTTCGCCATATCGTTTGAAATATCCCTCGAATATTAATCAGAGGGCAGATTCAGAAAGATTCAGATTCATAAGTCAAGTTAAAAAAAAATTTGCTAGTAGCCTCAAGGGTTCTTTCACAAGTCAATACAAAATTTAGAGTAACGTCATATAAATAAATAATTACTTAAACAATATAACAGAGATGTATAGTCTCTATCTCTTGGTTACTAATACGTTAATTTTTTATATGTGACGTTATCTATGAAAAGGGACCTTATTGTCGATGGCGCTTACGCCATTACTAACGATGCTCCGATATAAATACAATGCCTCGCGACGCTGTGCGGCGTAAGCGCCATCGACAATAAGGTCCCTTTTCATAGATAATGCCCCATATGTAAAAGGTCCCCAATGTTAAAGAAAATACTATAAATACTTACCTTGCAGTCGGCAATAATATCGCGACGCAATACTGCAGCAGTAACGCTGGTGCAGGCTGGATCCGAACGGCACCTTAACAGACATTCGAAAACTCATTCTATTGTTTACCGTATTCTTGAGCTTAAAATTACAATTTTAAATGAATTATCCAATTATAGCTGATATGGTACCTACGCGTATAAAGGTAATATTACCTACCCGCAATATTAAGCTGGCTGGTATCATATTTTATGTTCCCAAATGAGCCACTACATACCTATTTGGTTAACATATGTTTAATGATATGTACAGTCACCTGCAATAATATGTTACTCTTCGAAGGCCGCAAAAATATGTGACACACTCTTATGGCTCTACAAATAAGATCGTGTCAGATATTTTTGCGGCCTTCGAAGAGTAACATATTATTGCAGGTGACTGTACGTGGGAGACGAAGGATATTAATTTAGACATTTTAGACAAGACTATAGTTTAATAAAATAGGCACTTAACCTATACATTTCAGGTCTCAAAATGTTTTTAATATTATGTACTTATAGTATAATTATTCTAATATGACCTTAATTAAACTTTCGTGAGATATATTTTAAAATATTTAGAACACGACGGTCAACGGTGCACATTTAACCAAGTTGCCAATCGAACTGACGTATTTCATTGTTCTGGAAGTGAATTTGTAAAAGTTACATTGTTTGTGTTGTGTTATTCATATTCTTAGCAATCTTAGCTTAGTTATAGTTTATAGTACTCGTAGTATATACCTAATAATAGCCTGCCTACACTATCGCATTGGGAAACTGTTATGATAGCTGTAAGATTTATTAATAAAATAAAATAAAATAAATGTCGCCAATAGCGACTAACCCCCTTATTCATAAAACTTTACGGGCCTGATTTAGTTAAAAGACGAAATAATTTTGATACCGTGTGACACATACTGCTTTTCACATCAACTATGAGGAAATTGTTATGTTCCAAAATATGTATTATTTGACCCAAAAAAATAGGTTTCCAAGGAAGAAAAAATCGTATCCTAGAACAGAAAAGTACAACTTTGATTCCTCCTAGCAGGGAAGAAAAGTGCCATTTGATCCCTCCTAGCGGGGAAGAAAAGTGCCACTTTGATCCCTCCTAGCGGGGAAGTAAAAGGCCTTTTTTGATGTAAAAAAAATACATGTGAGTGTAACCGTTGTTGTGTTCTAAATATCTTATGACTATCTGATACAAATAATATAATAATATGCCATAAAGATGATTGCAAAGGGCATTCGCCAGAGTGTACTAGCTTAGCATAGGCTAAGCTGATATACTCTGGCGAATGCCATAGGGCCTATAGCTTTTTCTTAGTAACGGCAAAATCAGATTTAGTTATAAGCGTTTATTTCCCAAGTGGTTCAATTGATCCATGTCTACCCTACTTTACGTTACGAGGTAACAACATATAAAATTGTGATCCGTTTTAATGGTTGCGTACCCAAAGGGTAAAAACGGGACCCTATTACTAAGACTCCGCTGTCCGTCCGTCTCTCTGTCTGTCACTAAGCTGTATCTCATGAACCGTGATAGCTAGACAGTCGAAATTTTCAAAGTTGATGTAGGTATTTCTTTATTTGAGGAAAATGAATGGAACAGAGTACTACAGCACAGGATGATAAATATGGGTGCAGTGAAAGAAATATGTATGGGCAGATGATATACCAGGAGAGGTATGGAAGTTACTGCGTGAGGATGGATGTAAGTGGCTGACTTTGTTCTTCAATAAGTTGTTGCATGAAGAAACCATTCCCGACGAATGGTGCGACAGTTTGCTGGTGCCCATTTTTAAAAACAAAGGGGATGTACAGGAATGCAACAACTATAGAGGAATAAAGCTCATGTCACATAGCATGAAAGTATGGGAAAAAGTGATAGAGAGACGCCTGAGAGATGAGAGTGATATAACACAAAACCAGTTCGGGTTTATGCCGGGGAGAGGTACAACAGACGCCATTTTTGCACTTCGCCATCTGTGCGAAAAATACAGACATGCTAAAAAGAACCTGCATATGGTGTTTGTTGACCTCGAAAAAGCATACGACCGAGTACCCCGAGAGGTTTTGTGGTGGGTTCTGAAAGAGAAATGCGTGCCTGGGAAGTATGTAGAGCTAATCCGGTCAATGTACAACCGATGTTGTACACGCGTCCGGTCAGCTGCTGGCACCACCGACAAGTTCAGTGTCACGGTAGGCTTGCACCAGGGATCGGCTTTAAGCCCTTACCTCTTCCTGCTTGTTATGGACGCTCTGTCGTCGGACATACAGGAGGAGGCACCCTGGTGTATGCTATTTGCCGATGATATTGTGCTTGTTGGTGAAAACGAACTCGAGGTGCAGAGCAGACTTGAGAAATGGCGGCAAAAATTGGAGAATGTTGGCCTGAAGATCAGCAGATCTAAAACAGAACACATGTTCTTCGATTTTGGCGGTCTCTCCAGTTTTGCTGCCATAGAACTCGACGGCGTTACATTGCCGGTCTGCTCCGACTTTAAGTACCTCGGTTCGCTCGTACAGTGCGATGGCGATATTGACCGTGACGTGAAAAACCGGATTAGCACAGGATGGATGAAATGGCGACAGGTCACGGGAACCATTTGCGACGCCCGAATGCCTCTTCGGTTAAAGGGTGAAATTTATAAATCAATCATAAGACCTGTCGTCATGTATGGATCAGAGTGTTGGGCCCTAAAGGTAACGGATGAAAAGAGATTGCATGTAGCGGAGATGAGAATGTTAAGATGGATGTGTGGCGTGACGAGAATGGATAGGATAAGGAATGAGTATATAAGAGGAAGCCTGAAAGTTGCACCCATAACAGAAAAAGTAAGGGCAAATCGCCTAGCGTGGTACGGGCATGTGATGCGGAGGGAAGAAAGTCATGTGACGAGAAAGGTATTTATTACGAATGAATGTGGAGGGAAGTACGAGGAAAGGAAAACCGAGGAAAAGGTGGATGGACTGTGTGAGAGATGATATTAAACGAACGCAAGTGAGTGATGAAATGACGGGCGACAGAGAGGTGTGGAAGAGAAAGACATGCTGCACCGACCCCAAGTGAATGGGACAAGGGCAGGAGAATGATGATGTAGGTATTTCTTTTGCCGCTATAACAACAAATTCTAAAAACAGAATAAAATAAATATTTACGCAGGGCTCCCATATAACTAACGTGATTTTTTGATAATGGTACGAAACCCTCCGTGCGCGAGTACGACTTGCACTTGCCGGTTTTTTTTAATTGTAAGTTAAAATCGAGCAGACAAGATTAGGTATATTCAAACTAAATTTCATGAAGTTATTATGGTTATGGTTAACAACGGCCATAGATACTCATCATGCGAAATCCACTTTGCTTTATAATGATTATTTTTATCCTACAGGCTCATGTCATCTACCTTTATGGGATATTTTACGTGATATCTCGTGAATAACTGTTACAAAGCTCTTTTTAGTTATGTTTAGGGAGACAAAATGTAATCACATGTAAGGTGATGCCAAGGTTAAAATACTTAAGTACATTTTTGCATTAATTTTATGTTGCCATACGTGTTTGTTGGACAAACATAATGTTTCATGCACGTTCCTAATTCCTCTGAACGTCGTGAACATATTTTACTACTCATATTCCCTTGTCCTCTCATTTGGTCAAGATTGCATATCGTTTTATTCATCTATAACGCAGACATTTTATTACGCTCCTATTGTGATTGTGATATAATGACTAAAACGTCTTATTTCCATTGTATAGTATGGTTCTTACGACATTTTCTAGGCGAAAAGCAGGACAAAGTAATTTTATATGACTTAAACAATGTACAGTTATTTATGGCGTGTAAAGCAACAGTGTAGAGGCGACGGACGCAATGTGAGCATAAAGTCGAGTTACGTCTGTTAATTCTAAAGTAGGCATGTATGGTTGAGCTGAGCAACACTGTCTTGTGTTGGTGACAAAGAAGATAAGAATCAAGACGGAAATTTTACATAATGTGAATAAGCAAAGCCGATGAACCATCAGCCGGCAAAGTGCATGGCGACTTTATCAATGAATTCATTCATAATTTCTTCATACAATTTCGCAGCTCACACAAGTCGGTATATGTTTAAGTAGGTACTTTTTTACATTATACTCGTACTAATTATAATTACTTAGGACTTTACTTTGGTAGGTTTATTTGACGTTCATAAGCGCATTGTAATATGCCTACTTGAATAAACTATTTTTTATCTTTATCTTTATCTTTACTTTGAGACGGCTTGAGCTTGATTATGACGTCACAATCAAATCCAATACTGTTTAGTAAGGGATGTTACGATTGTCAGACAGACTGCAATTTCTGACTTTTTTTTATATTGCTTTAACTTTAATGCAATGGGATGAGTCCCATATGCAGACATTTGAGTTTCAAAATAAACCAGCAAGCGTATTATGGATGGCTTTATCCATGTGATAAAATAACTGTCACTTTTTAACACCGCGTAATAGAAAGTGACGGACAGCGTTTTATCACGCTGTCACGTACACAAGAACGACCATCATATCCGTGCAGGATCGACTGATACCATTAATAAAAACTTGTCATGTATTTAGCCTATTGTAAGTATATGTATACCTACTGATAGTGATAGGCAGCCATACTCGTACATAGGTATACTTCATTTCATATATCGGCAGTTTGCACGTCCCGACTGGAATGCGTGGCAATATCGCTCCTTTATGGGCGTTGCATCGACACAAGCATCTTTGTCGAGTTATGTATGTTATGTTATATTTATTAACTTAAAACATAATCATAATTCATAACTAATCTTTTAAAATTTATGAACTAAAAAGTAATTACAACTAGGAAACCAATAAAACTACTTACTTTAGAATTTTAGAGTTTGTGTTTTTACGTAGGTGCGAGTATCAAAACTAAATCAGCCTAAATAGTAATTTTTCGATACCCTGTATTGTATGTTTACTGTTTATTGGTATGTTTAACTTTTTCCGTCTTTTCTGTATACATCGCAAAGTTAAGGTAATCTAAAAGCTATTTTTTACGCTGCACCGTTACAGGCAAGATACGTTTTTTCAGTACTTGAGACTCAAATAAGAAAAACGTGATATATGTATACGTACCCGAATCGTTACCTTTTTCTAAAATGATTCTGGCCCTAGTTTATGTTATTTCAGAGTTATGATACCATAAACACAGTGTTACTTTTGTGTGTTTTATGACATAAGTGATAAATCTATTGAACTCCGCGTATCAACGGGCGTGAACTGAATGCAAGCGTGTTTGTTGTTGCCTGCGATCCGGGTCGTGCTGAATGTGGGTCACGGCGCTCCGTGATGATTACTATAAAAATACTACATCTTTGCATCTTTACTAAATACAATACAATAGGTACCGTAAAATGGGGTCAGTAGGGATTGCGTGGAGAGTTGGGTTATGAATGGGTAGAGAAGGGATGCCAGGGACGTGAGATGGTTTTTACAGGCTACTGCTACATAAATAATGTATTTGTATTACAAATGGAGCTATAGTGATATTAATATGAAAAAAAAATCGATCCAACAATGTTCCAAAATCAACTTTATATGAATCCCATCTCACCCCAACTACGAGGTACTACGGGGTGAGGAGGGATTTTGTGTTTATCGGTAAAGTTATGAAATGGAACTACCCAAAATCATAAAAAAATACAAACGTATGGAACATTGATTATATATATATACCATTCAATTTACATATGTAAAAATAAAATGTTATCGAGGTTTGAATGTCAGTTTTCTCCCTACTCACCGCATTTTACGGTATATTTGTGTTTAATGCACAGCCCAAGAGAATTCTCTTGGGCTGTGTTTGTTAAGCAAGTTAAGTTTTTAAGCCACATTTTTGTCAAGCTCGAGGTCTGATGATGGTATCCATGTGGAATCGAGGGAACTCCTCAAATCTTAAAGGCATCCCATACAACCATTTCCAGTCGCCGTTACGACGCGGTGTTGACACATCTTGTGTCGACACCGTCTGTTTCGGTCACAATTCCAGTCGCAGAGTCGTCGCCGTGTCGACACAGTTACCAGAAATGGGGAAGGGTCGACACATGACACAAAGTGACATAAAGTGTGGTCGCCGTGTGCACACATTGTTTCGGGTTTGCGACTACTTTATGCCAAAATCATTCGTTCATTCGTTCATTTTGTTCCTGTCAAATGGAAACTGTCAGATGGAAAAATACTTAAATAAAAATAAGTGACATTAATACGCCATCTCTAAAACGGATTACAAGACGTAATTATATATTGTTTGCATTTATATTACAATAGGACTTAAATTATTATGGGGAATTAAACTGCTCGAGTGATTTGATAAACTAAGTGTAATATAATCAACGCGCCACCACATTGTTTTAGTTTAGCCGGAAATGAAATTGTTTACTTCTCAGTGCCTGTGTTCATAACTATATTATTTGAAGCATTTTTAGTACTTCGATGCGTATACTATACTTAAATAACAGAAATAACGCTTTACATACTACGAAACTTGTTAATTATGATGTATAAATATGGTTTAAGGCTGAGAAATATTGCAGTCACAAAGTAGTTGCAATGTTTCGACTTTGTGTCGACTCTGTGTTGACACATGACACGCGCTGTCAAAAGTAATAACAAAGTTACTGGTATGTTACTGGATTTGCAAAATGGCTCCTTGTGTTGATTTGTTTTCAGATATTCTCAAAGTGTAATAATTCCGTGGTCAGAGATGGGCATTAATCGATTAACTGTTTATTCGACTAATTCATGGAATAAAAAAAGTTAATTCTCAAATTTTAATCGCGATTAGTTTAGTCGACCTAACATAGATTGAGATTGAATTAATCTGAATATTAATCGAATAAATTATCGATTAAATCTCGATTGAAAGTTGACAGGCCATTTTTGTACGTAAAAATAATAGAAATGTCTTGCATGCAGATGGTAGCAAAACACTTTGTCATAAAAGTCGAGATGGGTGTCGATATATAGGTTTTAGGGAGTGCCGATTTCGAAAATAATGACCATTTTGGAATCCGAAATGGCGGCCATGCACTGTGTCATAAAAGTCGTCATGGATGTCGTTTTATACGTTTTAGGGGGCCCCAATTTTGAAAATGATGACCATTTTGGAATCCAAAATGGCGGCCATGCACTATGCCATAAAAGTCGTCATGGGTGTCGTTTTATAGGTTTTAGGGGGCGCAGATTTCGAAAATGATGACCATTTTGAAATCCAAAATGGCGGCCATGCACTATGTCATAAAAGTCGTCATGGGTGTCGTTTTATAGGTTTTGGGGGGCACAGATTTAGAAAATGATAACCATTTTGGATGCCACTTTTATGACAAAATACGTAGCCGCCATCTTGGATTATAAAATGATCATCGTTTTCGAATTCTGCACTCCCTAAAACCTATAAATCGACATCCGTGACGACGCAAGTTATCTTTATTTTCAGATCTAACAAATTGCTACAGAATACAAAGGACAAAAAAGAAGCGAGGAGGTAATGAAACAAGCAAAAATACAGATGATTCCTCGACGCAATTGGGTGATTCTTAAATTGTGTCCAGATTTTTTTTGTCATAAAAGTTTTTATTTTTCACATATTACTCTCACAAGTTCCGTGACATTTCGACCTTGTAATTTTTTAAGTAAATGTTTTTGTTTATCTATGAGGATCTCACTAGAATAGTATAATCAAGGTATGTTTATATTTTATGAATGAAATAGTAACGCAAAATAAAAGTATATTTGTGTCTTATATTCCTGCCGAAGACTTTTATTTTACCTTTTCCTTCTACACAAGTTTGGCCAAGTAATAAGAATTTAGGGCTCTCAATTTTATTTTGACTTCTACAACAGTAAAGCTACGAGGCCATGTTTGGTATCGTTTTCGTATAAATTCGCAGTACCAAATTTAGTTAAGGTATCACATTGACACCATTCCGAAGTAAAAACATATAAACTTATTAAAATACTTTCTTTTAAACTCCTCTGCACGCTTAAACTGCTGAACAGTTTTAATTTAAATTTGGTACACATATATTTTGAGTCCCGAGACAGGATATAATAAGTTATCTCAAAAATCATCCTTTGAAGGTGTGAAATGAGGTGTAGGGGGGAATTCAGAATTGACTTCTTGAAGTTAATACTGTTTAAGTTTAGGTTTGAAGTCATGTTTTTTCATCATTTTTAACTAAATCAAAGATGTAGACCATCCCAAATTTCATATAAATCGGTTCAGCGGTTATTGATTTCCCGTACAAATTTCCACGCCACTTTTCACACCTTCAAAAGATGATTTTGGTTATAAGATCTATCCTATGTCCTGTTCCGGGACGCAAACTATTTCTATACCAAATTTCAACGAAATCGGTTCAGCGGTTAAGCGTCAAGAAGAGTTTCAAAAAACCGGCCAAGTGCGAGTCGGACTCGCGTATTAAGGGTTCCGTACATTAAGTCCGACTCGCGCTTGACTGCACATTTCTAATAGGTTTTCCTGTCGTCTATAGGTAAAGAACTATTTTGTGTATTCAGACGGACATACATACAGACGCACGAGTGATCCTATAAGGGTTCCGTTTTTTCCTTTTGAGGTACGGAACCCTAAAAAGATTTATTTTTATTTTGTGGAATGGTGTCAATGTGATACCTTAAATGGATTCAGCACCCCAGATTTATACGAAAACGATACCAAACACGGCCTAGCACCTTCACTGATATAGATATATCAAGATAAAATTGAGAGCCCTAAATAAACTTTCCAGAGCGGATATCTCAAAAACTATTCAACATATCGAAAAAATTGACTGAATAAACTTGTAACAAATTAAATTAACTTTCATTTTGTATAAGTGGCCATGTCGCTGAGATGCATAGTTTCCGAGATATAATCGAAAAACGGGAAAATGGGACCTTCAAAGCCCCCTCTCTCCCCCCCGCTCAAGGGCTACGGCCGGGGACTTTTGATATGTTCACCTCCTAACTTGTCAAACCGAGTTACGGAGTCAAAAATTGTGTTCCGAGCATTTCCCTCTACAACTTTTAGAGCATTCGTTGCCTGACCTAAGTAGCTTATTGAATTTCTTTAAAAACTTTTCTGTAAAAGGTTGACGGGTGTTGGGTGTTTATATGGTTTCGGTCGATTATTATCATTTGCATTGCCCATGATGACTTACTAGAATACACACGAGACACTAATAGTAGTTTGACAAACCTTGGTTTTCAAGAGGTATTTTATATTGACATTTGCTGTCACAAATTTGCTGTCAGATTTAGTCGCAAACCGCACGCAAAGTGCACACAAATGTGTCGACACCTTGTTACTGAAAAGTGTAGACACGGCGACGACACTTTGTTTCGAAACAATTCTAGACACATTGTGTGGACTCTGTTACGACACATCTGACATTTAGTTACCACTTTGTGATTCTGCGACTGGAATGGTTATATGGGAAGCAAGGAGTGTGCACGCTCGGGTTTCGTGGCATGGCACGCCTTGGGAGTGGAGCCGCAAGATTTTGACAAGCGCGCCTCAAACATGAAGTGGCGAGTCACTAACTACGCGGTCGAACTTGCCTCGTTACTCGCTCACTTGCCGGTCGAGTTCAAGTTTGACTTAACTGTTACAAGAGAATACGTTATGTTCTCTTCATGAAAGCCATTAAATGATACATTTACATACATAAATCATTAGTTTGCAAAACTTTGAGCTGATTTGGTCAAAAACGTTCAGAGAAATCGGCGTCTTCTTTGTTGACATTACAATATTATTTGGTTACAATTTTTCTACGACTTTTATCATACAAATTTTAAGAAGTAGGTTTTATGTCTATAAGGAAAAAGATTGAAAATTAGACTTTAAATTCCATTTATTTTATGATGTCCACGGGAAAGTCGCTTAACCTTAACTCATACTAAATAAGTTTTTAATCCGATTATATTTGTACGGTAGCTTTATTTGGCATTATTTTTAAACATTTCAAGTTACAATATCAAAAGCAAAGGGTGTTTAAGAGCAAGTTTGGCACATAAGAGCTCATGAGACGAAAAATCGTTGATTGCCGAGGTCGCCGTCATCGAAATCGACGTGGAAGACTATATATGTAGGTATATGAAAAGCAATCCAAAATCAGAACCCAACTATAACCCAATATCGTCCGTTTGCTAACAGGAACTATAAGTTCACAACGTTATTATTGTGAGATTGTTGCACGTAACTCCAGCAAGATGCAATCAATTTGTACAATATCGCGGAGCATGCTCTTGTGCTTCAACTGATTCACAAAGCACTTTGTGCAGATAGAGCCAACAATAATGTGCATTGATTGATTGAAAATTGATCTCAATTTTACATGAAAGTCTAAATAATCTGAACACGCAATACAAAACATTTAAACATAGCAAAGAATTAAACTTCCACAATTATGGTGTTAATCCGTTAATGTGTACTATTTAATTCAAAACGCAGTAGCGAATTAAAGATGGCTCACCGAGCCTGGCTGGCTGAGGCATCCGACATGTCATTTTCTATGACGGGGCTGATCGGTGATCACGTGGTGATTTCCATAGATAATGAAGCGCCGGAAGCTCCGGCAAGGCCCCGGCGCGGTCTAGCGTGAGTCATCCTTTAACCTCCTCTGATCATAATTTAAACTGAACACTCCAATCCAAACACTCTTGTTTTAGCCCACTGCTGCTTACTGCTGGGTGAAGACACAGCTAAGGGCTGTACTTGTAGAGTGATGGTATAAGGTAAGGTAAACAAAATAGACAATAGCAATTAATAGCCAAATGCAGAAAAAGCATCATCATCATCATCAGTATTTAAGAGCTATGCTCTTGTCGGTGGAGTAATCGCCACTCTTCTTTTTGCTGGGCCAGCCTTTTAACTCCCTCGTACGACACGACAGAAACTCTATCTTTTATTTGGCTGAGATATGTGAGCCTGGGCCTTCCTCTGCCAGAGAAAGCGAGAGGCGAAAATGCGTCCAATGGATGGTTTTACGTGAGGCCAAACAACACAGAAGAAGGCACTGAACTGAATCAAAGGTCCACGTAATTGCGATAGTTATGATGAGGAGGCGAGCATAAGAAGCTTTGTGAACTATAGTCTAGGTACCAGAAGATCTGTAGTTACTGATTTGATTATTAAAAAGAATTTCACAAAAGCAGCTTTATACAAATAACAACGTTTTATCATTGAAAAAGTTCGAATTATATCGAAATTTCAAAGCATCTCAATTGTATTTGACTTTTTCATATCTTATACTCAGAAATTGTACTATTGTACCTATGTATATCTAAGAAACAGAGTTCCACTTTAAAATATTTACCGTCCCCTCTCTTGAATTTTAAATTTATTCATTCTAGAGCTGTCATAACTTTGATTCAAAACTTCCAAATTCCAAAACATCGGAGTAAGATTAAAAATAATTGTTTTTTTGACATACTTTGAAAGTGGGTCATTGCTAATGTAACAATAAAGCAGATTTAAAGGGATGCCTTTTTTTCAAAGTTGTAAAGTTGAAATTTAAAAATGATTACGTTATGATTTATTTTATACTCAGAATGATCAGCTCGATAAAAATAAATAATAATAAATAAATAAAATATCCCAAGGTTTTTATTTTCATTTCCATTCCGTTACAATTTTTCATAACGACTTTGTATAACGGTAACAGAATGGAATGAACGATAAATATACTTACGGAAATGTTTGTAAGTACACTTTTTTCTTCAACAATAATCTAAAGAGCTGGCGATTCTGAATAGAACGAACTTAAACATTTTTAAATCTGTAAAAAGTCCAGTGTACTACAAAGTACAAACTGAAATATACATGTCATAGGTATAAGTAGGTACTACTAAAGGAAAATTTATCAAGCCCTGCGGTATTATAGCCGAGGCCGAAATCGAACCGGCGTCTTGAGCTTACCCGGCTAACGTTCTTACCATTTAATTATTAGACCACATACCCAATCACATATAAAAAGAAACGTTTATTTAATAATGAAAACAAATAACACAGACTTAATCTAAACATAAAACCGAACCGAAAAAAGTGACCAAAGGGACCGAGAAAAGTGGCGCTGTCTTGTATCGGAGGCCAAGTCTCATTTTGGGTCGCTGAGCCAACGGAGTAAGTGAGTAATCTAAACATAAAACTAATTAAAACGAAACAAATATACATGTCGGGAATTGTGGGCGTATCATACTATCCGCAGCACATCAGAACCTTCAATCGTGGATGACGAGGGCCTTCAATGAAATACGATGTTCAACTCACAATCTTTACTGCACAAGACTCATTACAAATCACAGCGCGCGATACGTTTCTTATCTTAAGCAAACCAGTGGATTTGACCTAGGAACCGCCACAGACGTCATTTTCTCCCGTTCGTTCTCATCGTGCTCCTTCTGAAGATTGATTGACAGCATAACTTCAATTGTTCTGGACTTCAATTGTTTTAACAGCGCACTCTATGACGTCTTGGCGGAACTGCGTCGAACGCCACTCAGGTGTACGTAACACCCTAGTTTGCTCTATTTGTCAAGGTTTGCATGATAAAACGCCTCTTGCTTGAAGGCGACAGATGGCACATTTCACCCATTCTCCGACATACATATAAACTAAATATGTATAAAATAAACTACCTACTGAATCCCGTCTGGAGCTGCCCCCTACGCAAAAGTGCCCATCACGCTCGCTGCGTTGCCGCGTCGGATCACATATTATTTCTGAATTCAATACTTCCAATGACACTTGACATTTTTTTTTGCAAGAAAATATGGTCTAGTTTGGTATCCAATGAAAGTGCTCGGCTTGCACTTTTATAATATCGTTTTTAAATTTGAAATAATTAGCAAGATAAAACATAAACATAATATAGGTATTTGACATTTGACAGGAAATATTTCGGCTTACCACAGATACAGTATCAGCTAAGGGCTCCACAGACCTTGTAATATATCCACGCGATTTTTGATCCATTGCCGCCTATAGTGGGACATAAAATAGTAGGAATAAAATAAAATGGAACTCTAAAATGTCCATACTATAGTCGGCCAAACAAGTTTGTCAGTAGAAAAAGGCGCGATATTCAAATTTTCTATGGGACGATAACCCTTCGCGCCTACCTTTTTAGCCGCTTTTTTCTACTGATGGAAATGGCTTGACAGACTATAAATTGTTGCCATGTGTAAGAATTTTTCGTCAATTTTTTTATTTTCATCAGAAAATCAAGCATTTTCATTAAAAATTGTCGCATTTGATGAAGTGGAACTGCTGATGAGGATCAGAACGGAACTCTTCAACGACGCATTGTTCACGTTTGGCGATTTGTCCTCTTCGTTATGTTTGTTAAGCAAGTTAACTTTTTAAGCCACATTTTTGTCAAGCTCGAGTTCTGATGATGGGATACACGAGGAATCGAGGGAACTCCTCAAATCTTAAAGGCATGCGTATAGAGATTTTTGTATTTTCATCAGAAAATCAAGCATTTTCATTAAAAACTGTCGCATTTGAGAAGCGTAACTGCTGATGTTGATTAGAACGGAACTCTTCAACGACGCATAGTTCACGTTTGGCGATTTGTCCTCTTCGTTATGTTTGTTAAGCAAGTTAAGTTTTTAAGCCACATTTTTGCCAAGCTCGAGGTCTGATGATGGTATCCATGAAGAATCGAGGGAACTCCTCAAATCTTAAAGGCATGCGTATAGAGATTTGTGTATTTTCATCAGAAAATCAAGAATTTACATTAAAAACTGTCGCATTTGATGAAGTGGAACTGCTGATGATGATCAGAACAGAATTCTTCAATGACTACACGTTTGGCGATTTCGAATTTCGATTTTGACGAAGCTGGACCTCAACCCGGACCTGGACCCGGACGTGGACCTGGATTTGGACCTGGACCAAAACCTAGACCTGGACCTCGACCTGGACCTGGTCCTGGACCCGGAATTGGACCGGGACCCGGACTCGGACCTTGACCCGGAAAACCACTGATTATTATTATTTTATTATTATTAAGCCTTTATTTTCATCCTTAATCTACCTTAACTAGTACATAATGAATATAAAATTGTAATATATTAATGGTAATTAAGGCCCCTGACGGGTGAAGGCCTCCTCCAAAGACTATAACCCTCCAAAACCACTGATACCTAAGCTAAATAAACCACTATGATTACCTGGTTAGGTTAGAACTGCGAGCCTTACAGAAACGAAATGCTACTAGAAAAGTGGTTTTGGTTAGGTTCGAACTGCAATCCTCACAGAACCGAACTGCTATCAGAGAAGTGGGTTCGTGAGGCTAAAACTGCGACCCTTACAGAAACGAAATGCTACCTACTAGAAAAGTGGGTGGTTTTACCTCCTTTTCTACATAGTGCACCATCTATGTACAATAATCTTTCACCGGCCCCCAATCGGTTTTTTTTTCTTGAAAATTATTTTCTACTATATATTTTATGTCGAACTATACGAGTACGTAGGTGCAACAACGTCTATCGCTCTATATAATTTTTGGCAAACCGCGAGTTCTCAGTTCGGGGCGAACTACTAGTATATAAATAAAAGATTGTCCCCACATATTCACATCTATTCACAAACTATATGAAAGGATATTAGTTCCTCAAGTATAGGTACGTATACGATACGTATCCAATTACCAGCAGGACATTCATTGCAAGCAATTATCTCGGCTTTGGGCCACAATGGGTTCGATCCCGGGCTTCTTGAGGTATTGTATCATGGTATACAGGATGGGTGACTTTGGAGATGGGGAAGTTGATTTTACATAGTAGAGTAGGAATTGGCGCTTTCCCCTAGCTTGGTAAAAAGCCCAATTATTGAATAGGTTTTGTATTGTATGCTTACAGATCTGAAAAATGAACAAAATAATATCGTTTGTTACTAGCTTGTTAATTGCAAATTTGTCATGTTAGTAATAAAATTGAAGCTGAATTAAAACCAGTTCCTGGTATAAAACTCATTTCAAATTCAATCAAATCCTTATGTTTGATTAAACTTAAATTTGGTTTACTACAACTACAATGTCCTCGTATCGCTCCATAACGAGGAGTTTCAACGGAAGCACTGTGGGCTGGCTCGCGCGGCGGCGGCAGGAGAGGCTAGAAACTACCCCCCTTTGCGGCATTATTGTCAAATGATGGGTTGCACACACCTCACTACGTCATTCACTGAAGGCAATCTCCTTAAATATCCATGACTGGTTTTAATATATTTAATATTATGTCTCAGTCTCACTATTAGGTACTACCCATATTAAACAATGTTACAGGTCTATCCAGCATATATCGTTTGTGTAATCGATATTTCCGGATATATGTCGGTGCAAGATCCGCCTATCATTGCTATAACAATGCGTTTCAGCAGATACCAGACAGGAACCAAACAGATCGACAATATCGACATGCATCTAACTAACTTGGCAAATTAGGTGTTAAAACATGTTTTCACAAATAAAAAGATTCTGATTCTGAAAATTAGCAACTCTTTAAGCTATTCATACCTAGAACCCAAAATAGCCGATTGGAAAATTAGCAATTTTTGAAATTATTTTCCCATTCAAAATTGGGAAAAATATGTAAGAAAATACATTAAAAAGGAGGATTAATACAAAAAGGCCCCGTTTTCTCTAGTCTCGAAAGTAAATTTTGTCCAGTAATAATTCGGTATTTCTAGGCATTTAATCAGGAGCTTTAGATCCATCATATTTAGCTTGTGACGTGTAAACCTTTTTCATTCCAACACCCAAAACAATATTAAGTAAATACACGGGTGCCTGTCGACTTACCTACGTCTCATAAAAGCGGGTTTTTATTAATTAACTTAATATTTTTAACAAAAAGACCGAGCTCACCGCGCATGATCGATCACACACACTATACAAATAAAACCTTCTGTACACGAGTAGACAAAGGGTAGGATATCCAAGTATGCACAAAGTGATTTCGGGCAGGCCAAAATGACCTCAATGTTAAAGACACTAGTGACTTTGGTGATGGAACCAAATTCTGCTACTTTTCATGAAACAACTCATCTTGTCATCTGGCAATATCAAACATTTATTCAGTAAATAGGCCACAGGGACAGTTTTACATGTAATTTTTTTACAAGCAATAAAAATAACCTAAAACAACTGCCAACATTATTTCTTGGCAGTATTTTAATGGCCAAGTTGGCAACACTGTTTTAGTAAAAAGCGTGCAAAATTGGCTAGGTTCACAAAGTCAGAGCTCACCGCGCAATGATCGATCACGCTTACTATAAAAACAATACCTTCAGTACACCAGTGGACAAATTGTACCTACACATGTTTCCGAGTTTTAAGATTGCTGCGCGAGCACGAGCGAGTGTTTCTAATGTGTAACTAATGTGTACCACTGTACCTACCTACATATCCATGATAATGATAACCATACTACCTACGCTTTATCTCATTGCTCAATGCGCACTAGGGTGGTCTGGGTGGTCTTAAAATAATAAAAATAATAAGTAGATTAAACAATGACAACATAAAACAACTTACTTCCAGCCGATTGTATTGCTGGCAGGATTAAGCGTCAAAAAGGTAATTTTATAAAGAAATGTAAAGTTCCTTTTACTGCTGCAAATGGAAAAATATAATCTGAATCATAAATATACTTTTAAGAAACGCCGTTGCTCGGTATAGCGGTAGAATATCACTGTACGGTTGTCGGACGTAAGAACAAAAGCCAAGAGTTATGAAGTGACGCGACATAAATCGCTCCGCGTTGGCCAGTTTGTAGCTAGAGGTGTATTACGAGCGGGAGCGGGAGCGGAAGCGGAAGCGGAAGCGGGAGCAGAAGCGGAAGCGGAAGCGGGAGCAGAAGCTTTTTGAACGTAAGAACAAAAGCCAAGAGTTATGGAATGACGCGACATAAATCACTCCACGTGGGCCAGTTTGTAGCTAGAGGTGTATTACGAGTGGGAACGGGAGCGGAAGCAGAAGCGATTTGAACGTAAGAACAAAAAGCCAAGAGTTATGGAATGACGCGACATAAATCACTCCACGTGGGCCAGTTTGTAGCTAGAGGTGTATTACGAGTGGGAACGGAAGCGGAAGCAGAAGCGATTTGAACGTAAGAACAAAAGCCAATAGTTATGGAATGACGCGACATAAATCACTCCACGTGGGCCAGTTTGTAGCTAGAGGTGTATTACGAGCGGGAACGGGAGCGGAAGCAGAAGCGATTTGAACGTAAGAACAAAAGCCAAGAGTTATGGAGCGACGCGACATAAATCGCTCCGCGTCGGCCAGTTTATCGGACTAACGAAAACAAAGCTAAAATGGAAACCTTCGCTTTGCTCGCTCAAAACTTGTGCGTAAATTGCTATCTCAAATCGCTCTCGCTACCGCCTATGCGCATAGTCACGCCCCTTCCCTTAATAACTGCTTGACCGAACGTCCTTTTGATATGTTCACGCTATGCTCACAGCCCACAGGGGTGACAACTTGAGGCAAGCAATGCACAATGTTCAGTTTCAGTACAAAAAACTGACACGTTTAAAGTTGACAGCATGATAGGGTTATTGCAAAGTTTTTTTTGTGATAGGTATACGAGGCAAACGATGGTAAGCAATTACGATTGCCCGTGGACACCTGCAGCACCAGAAGGATTGCATGTGCATTGCCAGCCTATAATATGGAGGTACGCTCTCTTTTTGGAGGTTTGAAAGGTCGTATCGGTCCTATAATACCGCAGGCAACAGTCCATACCACAGCTTACGTGTGCGACGCAGACATTCAGAGAAGCAAGCACTGATTTGTATACAACTGCCTACTTATACCTACTTACTGCTGTGGCGCAACGACCCGAAGTGGTGGTGGTTTTTATACATCTGCCAAATATTTTTTTTCTCCTATCAGGCGAGCTCGTGATTCTGAGTAGAAAGAAATAAAATAAACATTTCCAAATCTGGAAAACGGTTTAGGTAGTGTACAACTTTAAATGCTGTAAGTATAAACATAAGAAACATAAGAACACATAAGAAAACATAAGAAAGGGATAAAACATAAGTGAACTAACTAATTGAGGCTTAATAGAGTTTTAGAAAAATCTTTTTGTCTTAGTCCTAACGTACCTTAAGTACAGGTCACGTGTGCCATACCTCAACCTACGGTTAGTATATCTGATATATTAATTATAAGCATACCGCGACCAATCAAGATTAATTATAATATTGTACTACAAGTGCATTTTAATTAATATGTAGGACTAATCAGGTTTAGGTTGAGTAGGTATTGAGGTACATATCAACTAGCGTACGCTCAAAGGGCGTAACGGACAAAATGGTGAACATTAGTTATAATCGCATTTACAGTTTAGGTACACTCAGATTTTTCGGATGGAATATCGAATGCCTATCTTTAAATTTTAATTAATTCATTCCTGTAGGTACCGCCCCCCGTGGCACACACAATGTTTTTGATCACTTTTGAAATAATTAATACTTCTGCCTAATTTTGTACGTACACTACGGCCCTATATGGAAATTAAGGATTTGCGAACCGCATCGCTTAGCAAGTGTGATGAAAAAATACATTACAGCCCTAGGTAAAAACTTAGGATTTACAGACCGCATCGTGTACGTGGAATAACACCGTTTACGAGCAAGTGTGATTTACCCCTTGCCCTTACAACCGACGAAAAATCTGCGCTTGATTTCAATTTTCCGACGCGATTTGTAGTATTAATATATACCCAGATGTTCCTTTTTGAGGGGAATTTAATGCGAAACTGATCCACATTTTTAACCGACTTCAATTTCATGGAAGGAGGAGGTTCTGTATTCGGTTGTGGCTATTTTTTTTTTTTTTTTCTATGTACGTTCACCGATTACTCCGACATCCGTAGTCCGATTTGAGTAATTCTTTTTTTGTTTGAAAGGAGCTACCTCCGAGTTGGTCCCATTTTAATTTGGTTCTGTTCTGATGATGGGATCCATGAGGAATTGAGGGAACTCCTCAATTTTTAAAGGCACATGCATGGTGTTTTGGGCGTTTTCTTAAGCAACTCGAGCATTTTCTCCCGAAAACCACCAATTTGATGAAGTAGACCTGATGATGATGATTATTTTGATGATAATGATGATGATTTCTTTAAATTTAAGTATGTTCAGCGATTACTCCGGCACCTGTGATCCGATTTGAGTAATTCTTTTTTTGTTTGGAAGAAGTTACCTCCAAGGTGTTTCCGTATTATTTTTGGTTCTGGTCTGATGATGGAATCCATGAGGAATTGAGGGAACTCCTCAATTTTTAAAGGCACGTGTTAAGTGATTTCGGGGGTTTCTAAAGTAACTCGAGCAATTGCTTCCGAAAACCACCAATTTGATGTACTGCAACTGTAGCCTTACCACGAGTTTGACATTGACACATTCGCTAACGTCTTATGCATCTAAATGTAACTTTTTATGCATCTCGCTCACATTAAGGTTAGTACGAGCGAGATGCATAGGAAGTAAGTTACAAACATGCTAGCGAATATATCAATGTCAAACTCGTGGTAAGCTGGTAAGGCTACTGATCGGGGATTAGAGTTAGGAGTCAATGGGTCAGGGATTAAGGGGTCGGGGAATGGCGGTTGAAGAGTTGCTGGTTCAGGATCGAGGGGTTCCTGGATCAGGGGTTGATGTGCTGTGAGGTTGAGTGATCGGGGGGCAGAGGGATTGGGTCAGTGGCGGGGCGGGCGGATGGATTTAGTTGACAGGAATTATAATTTCCTAGACGGACTCGAGAAAATTTCTGGTTCAGGGTCGAGGGGTTCCTGGATCAGGGGTTGATGCGCTGTGAGGTTGAGTGATCAGGGCGTTGAGGGATTGGGTCAGTGGCGGGGCGGAGGATGGATTTAGTGTAGTAGTGACAGGAATTATAATTTCCCAGACGGACTCGAGAAAATTCCTGATTACATATTTATTAAAGAAATAGGTAGGTACACGAATTTAGTGTTAAACATGATCTTGTTTTTCATTCATGCGTCGCGCTCTTAACAATGCGTTAAAACTAAAAATGGAAAAATAAAAACTTTTTTACAAAAAAAAGCAAACCGACTTCAAAAAGGATGAAATAAAATATTATCCTTTTTGAAGTCTATGCGTTACCAACTGATATGTTTGAAGTCGGTGCCAAGCCAAATTTTGAAGCATACCATGATTTTGGTGCGATTCGATAAGGATGTACCTACGTTGGATTGCCTTACACGACGACAATGAACGTACTTTCTGTAGGTACAGTCGACGTTAAAAATATGTTTACACTTTTCGCCTTATTACAAAGGAGTAAGGTGCAAAAGTGTAAATATATCTTTGACGTCGATTGTATCTAAAGCCCCCTCCAGACTATGCGCGTGAATCGCGGGCGAAGCCGCGAACGCGAGTGTGGAGTCGATTTCGCAGGTCTGCGTTCAGGACTCCACACTCGCGTTCGCGGCTTTGCGCCGCGATTCGCGCACGAGTGTGGAGGAGGCTTAAGAACACACCTCAGAACACACGATCAAACCTTCTTGGCGCAGTCTGTACCATGTTTGTCGGCACATTAGTGGAAATCCAATGCATTTTTTTTCGTCGTATTTTTTAAAGAGCATTTCTTACTAATATTCGAACAGTCTATAGCACGCAAGTGTGAGATTGGGACTGAGTAATTTCCCGTCCCTTATCCAGAGGACTACATTTTAAAATATAAAACAATTTAAGAAGCCTTGAAAAGGCGACAAAGAGGCAGACAAAATTACTTACACATTTGTAATAGTTATTAGTGCAGTTCTAATGGGATTTATAGCCATAAAGCTGATTATTTTGACTGGTATTGTTACTACTTGGCTTGGCACCGACTTCAAACATATCAGTTGGTAACGCATAGACTTCAAAAAGGATAATATTTTATTTCATCCTTTTTGAAGTCGGTTTGCTTTTTTTTGTAAAAAAGTTTTTATATTAATTATAGTTTCGACTTGCTCATTATTTTAACAGTTAACTTGTCCATCTAGGGTAAATAATATTGTAATGATGATTTTACAAAGTGAATGCAAATACGATGCATTGTGAATTTGGTTTATCTACATATCAGGTATGCAAGGCTGACTTCGGTTTCAGGCCTATTCGAACTTCATAAATCTTATAATATTTAAAACTTTCGCGTTTTGAACACATATTAACTCACATTTATAGACGGGTCTAACGCGAAATGTATTCAATTACCTGTTCAAGTTAATTAATATACGATTGGATGTTTACGCCATCTACTATGTAATCACAATAATTTTAAAGTCTTAATTTTGCATGTGAACCGTTGAACATATCAATCTTATGTATTAAAACTCATTACTGCGAATAGATGGCGTTACGGATCCTAAAAATCATCAAGCATAGTTGTTTACTTGAATAAATTGTCTTGCACTATACCTATCTGCATGAACGCTGCATTTTTAACTCTCCCACACCTCTCATCGACCGGTACAAAAAGTGGTCCTTACCGAACGGATATAAGAACTATATTAGTGTGACATCGAAATTAACCTCAAATGCTGTTTACGTTTTTACAAATTTAAATGGTTTTAAGTAGAAATTAAAGTGAAAAAACTGTATAATAAGTGATAAATAGACTTGATAAGTGTATACAAACGTTGGTGTGTGTATATCTTCACTATGGAAGACTATATAAAGGAACAAGAAAACGTGTACGCGTTGTTGACGAAAACTATTTCAAATTATAAGAAATCACCGAAACAAAGATTAACTAGTGGTTATGTACAGTTACGGATGGAAATATTGACCGAATATTGGAATCAGTTTCACAACAATCATATGGAAATGTTGAAATTGGTACCTAAACAAGATCGCGGACAGTATGAATATTTCACAAAAGATTATTTTATGGAAGTCGAAGAACAATACATCGAAATACGGTCAAATATGATGGACTTGTTATTGAAGTTAAATTCACGAAGCGGAGAAAGTACATTGAGTTCACATAACCCTCCAACTGCCACTAGTGTGAGTGAGGAAGTCCGGTTGCCGAAAATTAATATTCCACAGTATTCGGGCAGTTATCATGAATGGACTTCGTTTCACGATATGTACACATCGCTAATACACAATAAAACCACACTCAATAAAGTGCAAAAAATGCATTATTTGAAAGGTTGTTTATCAGGTGAGGCGGAACAATTACTTAAGCATATACCTGTCAGCGAGAGTAATTACGATTTGGCATGGAATATTTTATTAAAAAGATACAACAACAAACGAATTATTGTAAACACTATTTTGGCACGATTAGTGAATCAACGAAAATTGGCTACGGGAACATCGAAAGGGTTACGAGATTTGTTAGACACCACAAGTGAATGTATGAATAAATTGAAAAATCAAGATATACAAGTTGATACATGGGATACACTGGTAATTTATTTAATTGTCAATAAATTAGACTCCGAATCACACAAAGAATGGGAACTTGAGCTCGGGTCCCTAGAGATTAGTGAATTACCAACACTAAACATGTTAAACAAGTTCCTGGAAAAAAGATTTCGTGTTTTAGAAATGATACAAGCTCCGTCGCCGAGTGCACCTGTAAATAAAAGAAGTTTTCATGTAAATAAAAGCGAACAGAAATGCATTTTTTGTAACCAAGACCACCTATTATACACTTGTAAGGAGTTTACGAAGTTGGCAGTAGATAAGAGAGTGGAATATGTGCAAGGCTGGCGGCTATGTTTTAATTGCCTAGTACCGGGGCATTCAGTCAAGTTCTGCAAACATCGATCTTCTTCCGCCAATGTGGGAGAAAACACCACTCTCTGCTACACAGGACGTGGAGCCCGCAGTCTCAGACCTCTGCGCCGGTTCCGGAGGCATCAGCGCAGATTTTAGAGGAAAAAGAAGATACAAAGGAAGAAAAAGAAGATAAAAATAAAAAGAATATTATATCTCACCTCACTACTGGGAGTCACGCGCGGCTGATGCCAACTGCATTAGTGCAAGTATACGCTGAGAACGGAGAAAAACACTTGATGAGAGCGCTGTTGGATCCATGCTCACAAGAGTCTTTTATAACTGAGGCCGCAACACAAAAGCTTCGTTTACGACGTACCTCAGTCAGTGGGCATGTCACGGGAGTTGAGAAAATGAAGACTACGCTCAAGTATGTAACAGAAATAGAGTTCTCATCAAGAATCGAGCTTAAGATGAAGATGAAGGCAACTACTTACGTTGTACGTCACATCACCGACATTATGCCGGAGAATGAAGTCAAGATGGAAAACTGGAAGCATGTCGAGAAGTTGTGCCTCGCAGATCCAACATGTCACACTCCAGGTCACATCGACTTGCTTTTAGGAGTCGAAGTTTGGAGCGAAGTTATTAAACCTGGAGTGATCAATGGCCCCTCAGGAACACCTGTAGCACAAGATAGTCACCTGGGGTGGATAGTTTGCGGAAATGTGAGGACAGAGCACACTGCCACAAAAAACATCGTCAGCATGCATCTTAACGTTGATCTTAACAACATGCTGAAGAAGTTCTGGGAGTTAGAAACCATAGAAGAAGAAAGTACTACACTAACCTCAGACGAAAAGAAGGCAGAAGACATTTATGAGAAGACACACAAAAGAAAAGAAGATGGTCGTTACGTGGTCAGGTTGCCATTTAGAGAAGAACCACCTGTGCTACCACGTGACTCACGAGAGATAGCAGTGAAGAGATGGATGTCGCTAGAAAGAAGATTAGATAAGAATCCAAAATTGAAACAAGATTACAACGACGTCTTACAAGAGTACATAGATCTGCAACACATGACGAAAGTAGATGATGAAGAAAGAGCCGAGAATTGCGTGTACCTACCACATCATGCTGTTGTACGAGACGACAAACAAACCACACGAGTTAGAGTTGTATTTCATGCTTCATGTGCTGGAACTAATGGGGTTACCTTAAACGATGCATTACTCGTAGGTCCTACTCTGCAAGAAGATTTACATGATATACTGCTGAGATGGAGAACGCACAAAATCGCATATGTCGCAGATATCATTAAAATGTATCGGCAGATTGAAGTTAATGACGCAGATACAAATTATCAAAGAATTGTTTGGAGAAGTGATGCTCAAAAACCGGTAGAAGACTACAAACTACTTACCATTACCTTCGGGACCTCTTGCGCTCCCTACCTGGCCATCAAAACCTTACGTCAAGTTGCGATAGATGAGGGTCAAGAGTATCCTGAAGCGCAGCGTATAATACTAGAGGATTTCTACATGGATGACGTCCTGTCGGGGCATGAAACAGAAGATGAAGCTAAAAGGAATCAGAAAGAAATCACAGCAATTCTCAAAAAGGGTGGGTTTGAACTTCAAAAGTGGAGTTCAAATAGTGAAGCATTCATGCAAGAGATTGAACCTGTAAAACGATCACCAAAGGCCCAAAGAGAAGTAGATGGAAGAGACAGTATTAAGACTTTGGGTATAATTTGGAACACTAAAGAAGATAAATTACAAATAACGAATAATTTGAAAGACTTACCTGAACAACCAGTCACGAAGAGGAATGTTTTAGCAGATATAGCATCATTATTTGATCCGATGGGTTGGCTGGCGCCTGCGGTAGTCATCGCTAAAACATTCATGCAAAAATTATGGCAGTTAGGTGTTGGTTGGGACGAAGAACTCGCAGATGACGTGAAGGAAGAGTGGCTGAAGTTTAGAAAAGAAATTCCTGCATTGACAGAAGTAAAGATAAATCGCTGGATACATACCAATGCAGACAGAAGCTCGATTGAGGTTCATGGATTCGCTGACGCCTCGATGAGCGCTTACGCAGCAGTAATATACGTCCGAGCCATCGACACAGACGGGCAAGTACAAGTATCTCTACTCACGGCTAAAACGAAAACCACGCCTTTGAAGCAAATATCCATGCCAAGATTGGAGATGTGCGCTGCGGTTCTGCTGTGTAGACTTCTGAAACATGTTGTAAGCATATTAAAAGTTGAAAAACATCAAGTATTTGCCTGGTCAGATTCACAAGTTGTACTGTCATGGATAAAAGGCGACCCAGGTCGATGGACTCCTTTTGTAAAAAATCGAGTTACTGAAATTAAGAAAATGAATGAGATAAACGGGTGGTATTATGTCAATACTAAACACAATCCAGCAGACCCAGCCTCACGAGGAGTTATGCCAAAAAAGCTCTTGACAAATACACTCTGGTGGAATGGACCGGCGTTTCTCAAGGAGCCAGCCATAGAACTTCCGGGAACCGAAGTACCTGAAACAGACTTAGAATGTAGAAAAGTTATAAAAACATTAGTTACTACAACTAAAGAAAATGAAGAGGATTTAATACTTACCTTGATAGCTAAATACTCGTCGCTCGGGAAAATGGTGAGAATAATCGCATACTGTCGTAGATGGATGCTGCACCTGAAAAGAAAGAGAGAAAATAAAGATCACTTACCAATTTACCTGACGACTGAAGAAAGAGATGAAGCACTTACCATTTGCTTACGACGATCCCAGGAAATCGAATTTCAAGAAGAAATTGAAGATTTAAAGAGTAAGAGACAGCTGAGAAGAAAAAGTCGATTGTTGTCACTCGCCCCCTTTTTAGATCCAAAGGGTGTGTTGAGAGTAGGCGGCCGACTACGCCATGCTGATTTAGAAGCCCAACAGAAGCACCCCATTATAATCACGAAGGACAATGCTCTGTTACCTCTTCTTCTAGCAGAAGCACACAGCAGCACTCTTCATGGCGGTCCGCAATTGATGGTGATGTATCTTCGATCCAAATACTGGCTAATCAACATGACTAATAAAATAAAGAAATATGCACGCAACTGCATCGTGTGTATCCGGCAGAGAGGAGAAACCGGTAGTCAGCTCATGGGAGATCTACCTGCTATACGAGTAAAGCCCGCAAAGCCATTTTTGATCTGCGGAGTAGATTTTGCGGGACCTATAAATGTGCGTATGAGCAAAGGCCGTGGGGCAAAATCCACCAAGGCGTACGTATCTCTTTTTGTCTGCATGGTGACCAGAGCTTTCCACATCGAGCTTGTGAGTAGTTTAAGCACAGAGGCATTTCTAGCAGCTTTAAGACGATTCGTAGCTAGACGAGGACGATGCGCAGAGATGTGGAGCGACCATGGCACAAATTTCATAGGAGCCAAGAAAGACTTGATAGCCATGTGGCGCCAAGGTCAAGCAAGAATTCCAGACGAGTTTGCAGCCCAGTTGGACAATATGAGGATTATATGGAAGTATATTCCTCCTGCAGCTCCAAACTTTGGTGGTATATGGGAGGCCGGCGTGAAGTCTATAAAATATCATATGAAAAGGGTCATAGGAAATTCAACCCTCACATTCGAAGAAATGACGACGCTCCTCGCCCAGATTGAAGGATGCCTTAATTCTCGGCCCTTATATCCTCTCAACGATGATCCAGACTCCTTACAGCCGTTAACCCCTGGTCATTTTTTGACCACTGAACAGATTGTTAGTATCCCTGATGATGACTATACGGAATTTAAGATTCACCAGCTATCTAGATGGCAACTAACGCAAAAGATGTTGCAAGATTTCTGGAGACAGTGGCAGAAGGAGTTTTTAACCCGTCTTCAGCAACGTCCTAAGTGGAACCGCGTAACCAAAGATCTGGACATAGGCGATTTGGTACTGGTCAAAGACCAACGACTCCCGCCTGGAAGCTGGCCGATGGGTCGTATTATAGGAAAACATCCAGGCCCTGATGGCTTAACTCGGACTTACGATATACGGACAATTTCTGGTGTTTTACAGAGATCTATAACAAAATTATGTGTTTTACCTTGTGTAAAGGACTCCGTCCTTTCCGGGGGAGTATGTTCAAGTTAATTAATATACGATTGGATGTTTACGCCATCTACTATGTAATCACAATAATTTTAAAGTCTTAATTTTGCATGTGAACCGTTGAACATATCAATCTTATGTATTAAAACTCATTACTGCGAATAGATGGCGTTACGGGTCCTAAAAATCATCAAGCATAGTTGTTTACTTGAATAAATTGTCTTGCACTACCTATCTGCATGAACGCTGCATTTTTAATTCTCCCACACCTCTCATCGACCGGTACATTACCTTTATTTACCGACGTTCATAAATCTTATCTAAATATTTTCTTGATAATTTATTTAGCTATTTCTATGCTGTTACTCGAACCCATAAATTTAATAGTAGGTAGTTCGCTCCGAAAAGAGACCTAGCTAAGCGAAATATAAGCACATTTGTACGGAAAAGTAAGAGCGAAACTCACGATAACTAAATGACATGACTAATATCAAAATTCCGGGCAGCAACATCGATTTTGACATTTTCGGCTGTAATGCAGTCGACTGCTGCAGTAATGCGGGTGCAGTCTGAATCCGAATAAGGCTTAACAAGGCACTTCAACGGGTCGATTACTTACTTACTTCGCTGGCTCTGCGACCCGAAGTGAATCTTGGCCTCCGACACTAGATTCCTATCCTGTGCGATCGACGCTATTCAGCCGCTTGGATGTCACACAGATCTTTCTGGAGCTCTTGTGGGAGAGAGGAAGATCTTAGGCCCTACAACGGGTCGATTAGAACAGTCTTATTTTAATAACAAATCAAGTTGCGATTTTATGGTTCGCATTGGCATCCAGGTACCCATGCAACGCTGGTTTCGTCAGAAATGCGTGTAAACGCTGAAGGGAGTTGCTTCGCGTTCAATTATTGAAATGTTTTAGTGATGGCACCATGCAAAATCACTCGATGACATTTTTGAGTTTAGTTTAGTTATTATTTTATTTATTTAGGGACATCGACTGTGATGCAAAAAGTTAAACAGTACCTTCGTTACTAACCCGATTACAATACGATAATAATGAGTTAGGTAAAGCTAAGTTAGGTACTTCAAGTATTTAAGCTGTAACCGGGTCCGGGCCGATACATCCGACACTTCGTTTTCTATGATGTGTCCGTCGAATGCCTCGGCCCGGATTCGGACCGTTCATTAATCCTTTAATCATCAGCAATTCTTTCAAACAATTGTGACTAAATTTTGCTTTCGCAAATCACTCTCACTCACCGGATGCTTTTTTTAAATTAGGTAACGATTAATGGCGTTATTCTTAAACGCGTCTTTATCTGTCATTTTGACTTAAATTATGTATTTGTTAGAAAGGGGTAAAGCATAATTTAACTAAATCAGGCCCGTAAAGTTATATGAATAAGGGGATAAATCGTTTTGTCTATGTTAACAACTTCTTCTAACAATTTTATGTCGTAGGTATGTTTCGGTTTTCGGCAGAATTATTTATTTTATGTTACTTTAACCTATTTATTAATAGTTTATAAGGCTGTTTTCCTGTACTGGCGAGATTTATAAACTTCCTACAAGCCTTTAGCAATTAATCGTTTGTCCTTATCATCTATTTCTACATTTGTGGTAGTTAGAAAAGGATAAAACTTAATTTAACAGCCTTGAGCCTTGTTAATGTTGAGTTTTATGAATATTCCTGACATGATTTTTCCCTTTCTCTTTCCAGTTTCTAGAAATTCTTACATTGATCTCCCTTGCCGTACCGTTCCGTAAAATGGGGTGAGTAGGGACAAAACGGACATTCAAACCTCGATAACATTTATTTTTACATTTTATACAAACTTAATTTTATTGATAAATATTCCGGCCGTTTATATTTTAGTTTATTTATTATTTTAGGTAGTTCCATTTCATAACTTTAACAATAAACACAAAATCCCTCCTCACCCCGTAGTCCCTCGTAGTTGGGGTGAGATGAGATTTCATACAAAAGGTGATTTTGAAACGTTGTTGAATAGATTTTTTTTATTATGAATATTACTATAGCTCCATTTGTAATATGAATACATTATTTTGGTAGCAGTAGCCTTTAAAAACCATATCACCCCCCTGTCACCCCTTCTCTCCCCATTCATAACCCGACTCTCCTCGCAATCCCTACTCACCCCATTTTACGGTATCTACTGTGAGAAACATTTTATCGATATGTTAGCAAATTGGCATCCCTATTACCTAAAGCAGCTCAAAATGCGTCCCATTTGCAAATAGACAGCATTACAAATAAAGCCACCAAACACAGAGTGCGACTCGCATGCCAGTACTTAGGGGCACGGCACACTGCGTCCGAACGGGATGTCGCTACAATACGCGCATGGCATTGTCTCGCTCTAACTTCGGACGAGCGAATCGAGAGCAGTGTGTGCCATGCCCCTTAGTGCATCTAAGTTTACTTATTGCTGGTAAGTAAACTTAGACCAGTAGTTCACAAATTAAAAATATATTCAGACGCGCCGCCAGTGATTCGGTGATGCCACGACAGATAACACATATGTAAAGGTTCATTAAAATATAGTAATAACTAATATAACTAGGTAATAAAATCACACAAAAGACATTAAGAAAACAAAAAAGTCCAATATAAATGTAGGTAGGCAAGGCAAAATACGTACGAGTAGGGTAGACCGGGACCAATTGAACCACTTACTTACTTACTTACTTACTAAAATAACGACTTAATATTTAGGTAAAATTTTAGAAAAGAGATACCTGAAAATCAGTCTGCCATAGTCGTCCCGTCCCGTCGTCGTTGTTTTTTTTTTTTTTATTAGATCAATGGTTCCTACAAAGCAATAAGGTACACACGCATCTTTTCTGTGGACATCCCCTCAAAATTAAGGGCTCTTACGGCCCGATTCGAACTTTAAGATACGTCAGTTGATAGATCAAGAAACGATATGGATTAGATGTGTCAGTGTCAAATGTGACGTTTCTTCAAACAAAAACGTCACTTTTGACACTGACACATCTAATCCATATCGTTTCTATTAATTGACGTATCTTAAAGTTCGAATTGGGCAATTAGCCTGATTTTCGGACTAAACCTTTATTGATATTGTAGGGTACTTCTTTTCTATTATTAATCGGTGGTAAAATTATTACATTTACACTAGCAAGTCAAGCGACCTCTTGCCTACAGTGTTTTAAAATCCAACCCTAGGTAGATTCTGAATCTAATCACAATATATTATGCTGATTTGACTAGTAGGAAAGTAACCAGTCAAATCAACTTCCTTTTAGAGCTGGCAAAACAATTTGCTAATATGCAATTTTATATGAAAACGAGTATAGTGACGTCACGGTCAACTCACCTACTTTTTATATAATCAATCCGATCTTGCCATGTTAAGGGTTAAATAGAAATTGTGTTTAAAAATAACTGCCATCTATGTTTATCTAATAATTATCTGGTGCTTTATTTCGTGCACAGTGTGAAATAATTTATTATAATTAGAGGAAACATCCCAATAGTATAAATGTTGTATACGTATGTAAATTCAGTAAATCTAATCATTGAACAGCATCAATAATATCGGCGCCGATAACGAGTCGCTCTAGCATGCATCGTATTTGAGCTTTAATATTTAATACGCTGTTTTGACCTAGCGCAGAGTAAAAGCAGTATTTCATCTGCCGCGAATATTATGAAAACTGTTTTTTTAATAGTGTTGTTCTCAATTAAAAATAAAAACTAAAATATAGATAAGTAAATCTAAAAATGGTATCCTGTAGCGATTCAGAGTCTCTTCGACGTCATTCATTATGTTTTATTAATCTTTCTAACAAGATTATCAAAATTGTAGCTATATTATTGATGGTACTTATAGATAAATAAATTTCAGTGTAGTTTATGTGAGCATTTTTTTTATGTTCGATTTTTCCTTTTCGTCGGATTTAGATTTTTATTTTTTGTAAAATAACGGAAAATTACATAGCTTAATTTTTTTCCCAAATTGCGAATTCTTATTTATTACGTTCAGTATGAGGAAATCTTTCATACTCACCAAAAAAAAAATGATAGAATTTTGAAGGCGAAAGACTTTCCAACGCTTACGTTTGCTAACAAACGCCCAAAACACAATTCCTTTTAACATAAAGTGAAGCTACTACTTTCACTATGTTTTTAATCCAACCCCGCGGTACAGGTTTAATTGTGATTTGATTTTGATGGAGCCGTTTACAGGAAATCTAATATTTGATGTTCGCGGTTGCACAATATTCATCGCTCGAAGCTCCATAGTGTTAAACCGACGTTGATTGGTAGCAATTCACAATTCGCATATTCAAAATTCGAATCCTGCTCCATACCTACAAACTTTTGTAGAGTATACCGAGGTCAATTGAACCAAATAGGAAACAACGACTTATAATTCCAAATTTTAATATACCAAATAAAAACTGAGAAGACGAATACATGCTACGGTTATTAAAAATAAGTTAATCTTTGTCAAAAGAAAACTGGGACCTTAAATTTGACTTTTTTTGCTTAGTACAGTAAGCCACAAAAGTGCATTGTCACTTATCAATCTAAAGATTGGATTTCATTCGTAATGTGTCCATTTACTTTTGCTGCTTGCTGTGCGTTTTCTTAGATCATGATCAGATTTAGATTCTTAATAATATTACCATATTAAAAAGGTACGGTAGATGCTCTAAAAATGTACTTACATAATTTGGCGCACTTACTGTTGGGACATACATATTATTACTTATTCAAAAATATTAAGTACCCATTACTCATGAAAATGCATTTTTTTTTTATTAAAAATTATATTCCATGTGACCTAATTTCTCTGGAGTGCAGCCTATATTTGAGGCTTGTTAGAAGTTTGTTTTGAGGCGTATGATTGACGTAGAAACTTAACGCGGTTCACGTTCTAAACTCGCAAACTTTGCCGTAATAACTAATGGCAAAAGTCGAAGTTTCCTTTATAAATACACGTATGTAATAAGGGAAGCTGACTAATTGCTATTAAAATTAGGTCTGTAAACTTGTGAAACGAGTGCAAGGGTTTCTATGAGGTGGAAAAGTATGGCTTCGAAATGTTGTCCGACGTTATTATTTCATAATATGTGTGTGTGGTAACACAACTGTTGTGTCACCAATTTTTTCATCAGTTTCTAATGTTATAATAATTATTGTATGTATGTTAGTATGTAAGGTATGTATCTATCTATGGGTCTTTGTTGCCCGACAATAAATTATTTTGTTTTGATCATCCAAAAGCTCCATGTACTATGATTTATGGTCCACAATTAAATCGAACATCAAAATATTTTCATAAATTAAAAAAAAAGCACTAGCCAACATCAAAAAGAAGATTGGTACCGTAAAACGGGGTGAGTAGGTTTCGCGGGGAGTGGTGGGTTATGAATGGGGAGAGAAGGTTTGAGAGGGGGGTGAGAAGGGACTTTACGGCTACTGCTACAAAAATTATGTATTCCAATTTAAAATGGAGCTATAGTAATACGCATAATAAAAAAAAATCGATCCAACAATCTTCCAAAATCACCTTTGTATAAAAACTCCTCTCACCCCAAATACGAGGCACTACGGGGTGAGGTGGGTTTTCCTCTTTATCGTCAAAGTTATGAAATGGAACTACCCAAAATAAAATAAAAACTAAAATACAAACGTCCGGAACACTTATTATATACACCATTCAGTTTTCATATGTAAAAATAAAATGTTATCGAGGTTTGAATTTCAGTTTTGACCCTACTCACCCCATTTTACGGTACTAATACTTAATCACTGATTGGACTTGTGGATCACAGTTGTAGTGAAGGAATATAATTGGATGGTTTGACGGTAGGTGAATAACAGCAGTCTACGAGCAAACATGGCTGTCACTAATTATATAGGTACACTATGGGGACGAATATTGAGCAATCTTCACTCAAAATGCTTGCTTTAGTACCCGCCAAAACGGTATTAGTTTTTATGTCGACTAAACTATTAAACAGCGCTGAAATAAACATTGTTATCGATAATTTTATTTTCATCTGAAGGCGTATTTTGATTTAAATAACAGGTTATAAATTTGATCTAAATTTGGTACGGATATGATTATTCAGTGTCAAAAGTGACGTTTTTGGTTAAAGGAATGTAACTTTTAACACTGAGAAATCATATATTATAGTTGGTCAAACCAAATTTGTCAGTAAATAAGAAAAAAAAAACTATACTCATCTTTTTCTTTTGGGTGCTAGTACTGTCTAGTGTAAGACAAATATAGTAGGTATGATTCTCTCTGTCTATGTTTGAAATGAGACAGTCCCAGACAAACTATTAAAATATCTTGAAGCCTACTCCGTAGTCTAAAAGTGTCTTTGAAAGCTACTCGCAGGATACAATTTTAAATTTTTTAATAATTTTAAAGCCACAATTTGTGTACCACTTTACACCACACGGAAGCGAATAACATCGAAACAAAAGCCAATCGAGAACAAATTGACGTACAGCGCTGTCACTGTTGTTTCCGTCCCTGTCCCACGCGTTCCGCTTTGCAGGTTAGAGGGAGACAGTCGCGATGACACTCGGAATGGAAGTGAGGTGCATTTGTAAAGTGCTGCAGCTATTCAGAAAGCTTAATAAGTTAAGTGAAGTTGGTTTAGGGTTAGGTTTTGGTTTGTATTAAAACTTTGGAGCTATGACACAAACAAATCATAACCTGAGGATGATTTAGCTATCTCAAATATTGTTCAATTGACCCCAGTCTAGAATAGAATTCTAAAGTAAAATTATCATTCACTATCAAAGTCATTAGATATGAAAACAACCAAGGTCGTTGACATTACTTGTCTAGAGTCCGCAATATACCAAAGTAAGGAGTCCGGTTCTGATTTACCTATTTGTAACGGTTTTGAACTGGTTTCGATACGATGATTGTGTTGGTGACTGGCGCGCACCCCACCCACGACTCACTTCAATAAAATTGCCATGCACCTGATAATGATCTTGATGATGATGACATTTAAGGTCGTATCAAAATAAGATCAAAACCATATTCAATCTGAACCGGGCGCAAGGTCGTTGACACAGCTTATTACAGCGTCGGCGGCCGATCGTAAGATCAGGCATATCGTGAAATTCCTAGGCATATCGTGAAACGTGAAAATTTCTGACTCGTTCCCTGAGTCGACGGAGCCCCGCTACGCGGGGCTCCTATTTCTGGGCAGTTTGCATTCTGGGCATCTGAATCAACCTAACGAACCTATCCTACCTATGTATTGGTTTAATGTGACTATCGTCAAAACATTACACAGGAACATTACGATCTGCCTGATCTTACGATCGGCCTACGACATATAGATGGTCAAGCAAATCTTGTCAGTAGAAAAAGGCGCGAAATTCAAATTTTCTATGAGAAGATATTCGCGCCTACATTTTTCAAATAATGCCGCCTTTTTCTTCTGATAAGATCTGCTTGACCAACTATATTTCACTTTTTGTATTATTTTTAGGGTTCCGTAACTCAAAACGAAAAAACGGAACCCTTATAGGATCACTCGTGCGTCTGTCTGTCCGTCTGTCCGTCTGTCACAGCCTATTTGCTCCAAAACTACTGGACCAATTAAGTTGAAATTTGGTATACATATGGATGTCTGTGACCCAAAGACGGACATGTAATAAAAATAAATTAATTTTTAGCATAGGGGGCACTTTTAGGGAAAATATGAGAAAATTAAAAAACAAAGTTTGGCAAACCATATCGTGTTACATATTAAATGAAAGGGCTTATTTTGAGGATCTCAAATATAATTTTTTATAATTTTGTATGAAATATTTTAGAAGTTATTTAAGAAAATAGGCAAAAAAATACCATTCCCCCCCCCTTAACTCCGATATTACTGGGTCTAGAATTTTGAAAAAAAATACACATTATAGTTCTTCACCTCTAGATGACAGGAAAACCTATTAGAAATCTACAGTCAAGCGTGAGTCGGACTTAAGAAAAAAAAAAACGCGGTTGGGCTGTTTTAGGGACACAGCCGTAATGGTTTACGTGAAACGTGGTGTGGACAGCTTTTGAGAAGGCCGACGGCTGAGCTACGCGTAGGGCCGAAGGCCCGAATCGTCCCCCAGAGGCTTTTTGAAACGCACGGCCGCAGTCCGAATTGCGGGAGGTTAGTGCTCAAACACAGAACAATTGTAGTACAAGTGTCTGAATGCGAAGGTCGAAGGCCCTGAAGGCCCGGAGCCTCCGACATGTGCATGCTTCCTGCAAAGGAGATCGTCGATTTTGTTCTATATTTTGCTAAGCGATTGGGCCCGCTCCATGAAATCAGACGCACTAACTACTTACATGTAACTACATACCTAATATAATTATGAAAAGAATCGTTATAATTACTAGATTATTAAGGTGAAAACAGAGCAGAACCACTATATAACGGGAATTTTGATAATTCTTTTGATAAAAACTAGAAGATCAACCTGAGTAAAAGGTTTAGGTACATAATTAATTTTAAATAACTAGTGTACAAGTTATTTAAGAAAATATTAGGCAAAAATTACCAGATGTAGGAGAAGGCTTTAGCTCCGAAACTGCTGGGCGTATATTTTGGAAAACGCGATAAATAGTTCTTTTACCTATAGATTACTGGAAAAACGTAATATAAGAAGTCTGCAGTTAAGCATGAGCCGGACTTAAAAATAAAAATTGCGGATAAGCTCTATCAGGGCTACAAGCGCAATTGTTTACGTGAAACGTGGTGTGGACAGCTAGTGCGAAGGTCTAGGCCAAGCTCTGCGTTGGGCCGAAGGCCTGAAGCATCCGAGAGAGGTGCACCAAACACCAATGTTCGCAAATTGAGGGGATATTTCTCTTTCACTCCAATGAAACCGTAATTAGAGTGACAGAGAGAATGCCCACAATTTGCGAACTTCGATTTTCGCTGTTATGGCCCTGTTACCTTGAAATAACAGAGATACCTACGCCTAACCAATGCAAAAATTAAAAAATAAAGAATAATTGCATAACTAACTATCCTCTGATAGCTCAGTTAAAAAACACGGAAAAGCCGGGGCGTGCCCCTAGCAACCCGTGTGTGGAACAATTGAATGAACAGTTGAATGTATTTAAGAACTTCGCTTTGCTCGCTCGTTCGGTGTGTGTGCAGTACGGAACCCTTGGGATGCGAGTACGACTCGCACTTGACCGATTTTTTTTACTTTATGGTGCTCAATATAAAATATTTACCTACTTATTTACTTATAGAGTCCAAAATATACCAAACTAAAGTTCACAAGCGATTTTAACAGTTTTTGTGAACAAAGCTGTGCTGTCTGTTCTTGCACTTTGTTGTAGCATTTTTGAGTGCCTGCATCCTGGCTTGATTCGTCGACCTTAATAAAAAGAGTTCTGTACGAAATGTCATTTACCTGGCCGGTTTTTGCGACTGCCGCTAAAATGTACATAATTCCTGCTGCTGTGTGTTACTGTATGTTGTTTTTGTCAATAATAGGTACAACGTAAAATGGGGTGAGTAGGGTCAAAACTGAAATTCAAACCTCGATAACATTTTATTTTTGCATATGAAAACTGAATGGTGTATATGTCGTAGTCAGATCGTATAATCCGCCGTATTACATTACGGCTAGCCGTTTTCAAAAACAGGGGCGTTTTGAAATGCGGCGGTTCGACGATTAGCCGGATTGTCATTGCGATACGTTCTTCAATAAGGCGGCCTACGTTTAGCCGCATCGTACTACTATTTTAGATTGTAGAGTGACCAGTTCTTTCGGTCGCCTACGTAACCGGAGTTTGACAATGTTTGCAATTTAATTTATTTTTACCATGGTCCCATAGCACTACATGTGTTTCTTTTCCAAAACATTTCCTTCACAACTTAAATAGACGGAGCCCCGCAAGCGGGGCTCCTATTTCTGGGCGGTTTGCCCTTCGGGCATCTGAAGCTACCTAACGAACCTAACCTACTTACCTACCTACGTTTTTTTGCCCAAAGTGTAATGTTTTCACGGACCTCTCACTAAATCAATAGGTAGGTAGGTTAGGTTCGTTAGGTAGCTTCAGATGCCCGAAAGGGCAAACCGCTCAGAAATAGGCGGGGCTCCGTCTAGTTAAGTTACGAAGGAAATGTTTTTTGAAAAGAAACAGTCCGACGAACTCCAGATTTGATGGACACCCCAGCGTTTGTCAGGCAGCGCCACGGGTGTTAAAAATGGGAACTAAAAACTGTCAAAGCGGCGGCTAATGACTCGCTGTATTACATTGCGGCTAGCCGTGTTGAAGAACGTATGGCGCCGAATACATTCCGGCGGTATCTCATTCAGCCGCATTCAATCCGGCTAATCGTTAAACCGCCGCATTTCAAAACGCCCCTGTTTTTGAAAACGGCTAGCCGTAATGTAATACGGCGGATTATACGATCCGACTGCGACATATATAATGAGTGTTCCGGACGTTTGTATTTTAGTTTTTATTTTATTTTGGGTAGTTCCATTTCATAACTTTGACGATAAAGAGGAAAACCCACCTCACCCCGTGCCTCGTATTTGGGGTGAGAGTGGTTTTCATACAAAGGCGATTTTGGAAGATTGTTGGATCGATTTTTTTTTATTATGCGGATTACTATACTGTGTGTTTTTTTTATTATGCGGATTACTATACCTACATTTTAAATTGGAATACATTATTTTTGTAGCAGTAGCCTTAAAATCCCTTCTCACCCCCTCTCAAACCTTCTCTCCCCATTCATAACCCACCTCTCCCCGCGAAACCTACTCACCCCGTTTTACGGTACTTAAAAATCTACTTAATGTACCTACTAGTTACATAAAGTAGGTAATAACACGAAAACTGAAATTTTGATTGTGTTCAGTACCTACAATACCTTTTTTTTTAAATATAGGACACAAACGAGCCGACGAATCGGCTGATGGTATGCATTGCCCATGGAACCCTGCAACACCAGGGTGCGTAGCCAACATGCCAACCGTTTACTATCCGTAGCGAACGAAACGCAACTGTCACTGTCGCACTAATATGGAGAGAGATGACTACGCTACGGAGCGTTAACAATTAGCATGTTGGCTAAGCACCCAGGAGGCTTACACGTGCATTACCGGTCTTTAAAGCCGACCACTGACCGACCGACCGACCGCGACCAGTTCGCCGGATGATATCAGCCGGTCAGTTGTTCGGAACTGTCCAATTTTTGTTCTAACTGACAGGCCGATATCGTCCGGCGGCCTGTTAGTCAGTGGTCGGCTTAAAATGGGAGTGCGCTCTTTTCTTGGTTTGAACGTCGTTTCGGTCCGGAACTTTCTCTTTCTAAGAATCACTAAGAAAAGCAACCAAATGCTGGGATTTATCCTTCGTGTTACCAAAAGTATTCAAAAAGCCGAGCAGTCTTCTCTGCCTATTTCAGAATCTCGTACGCAGCGTGCTCGAGTATGGTTGCATCGTCTGGTCGCCCTATTACGATGTGCACTCTAACAACATTGAGCGAGTACAGAAAATATGCCTTAAACTCGTGTCCTATCGGTACAAACATGATCTCATACGTCATAGTTATGAACAAAGACTATATACATACACTTAGCATATCCTCCCTTAAATCTCGCTGTCTCCTACATGACTTCTTATTCCTACACAAACTTCTTCATCATAAAGTTGACTCGCCTAGCTTATTATCCCTGTTCACTTTCAATACCCCTCGATTCAGATCCCGTGCTCCCAAGACTTTCGCCCTTCAAGTCTACAAAAACAATACATCTTTTTATAACCCAATTGTTAGAATGTGTCGTCAGTACAATGATTTAATTTCACAATATAGAGACATCGATATTTTCAACTCACGGCTAGCAGTTTTCAAGAGGCAAGTCGTTAGAGTTCTTGGCCACCATACTACACAACAACAATAGTAAGCAATTTAACATGTTACGATTGTTTATGTAATTTTAAAATTTAGTATGTTTTTAAGATACTTTGTGTTTTTTTTTTATAAATTTAGGATAGTTTTTGCTCGTTGTTACTTATTGTTCTTGCTGTGCTCACTTATTTTGGATGGCATTTCTATATACTCGTAAAGCCTACCACTTTTATTGTAATCATGTATTGAATGTCGTCTGTATAGTGTGCCTTATGAATAAAATAAAAATAAAACTACGGTCTTTTGACGAACATAACCACCCGAAGACTACAAGTGGGCCTTGATAACAACATCCTCACGCCTGTCTTGGAATTTTTCATTTCCTATCCCGACACACCACGAATACTGAGGACTTGGGACAAAAATATGAAAACCATTTTAAAACAGTGTGAGTGTGACTTTCAACCATACAACTCAAATAGTGATGATACCGATGCGTCGAGCTTGCAGCGCAATTATAGAAAAGCAAACTTTCCCCTGCTCTATTATAGGTTATCTAACACTGATTGGTCCCCGGTACCGTTGATGAATGTGTTAAAAGTTTTTACTTAATATTGGATGCAATAATTTCAGAATGTGTCCCACTAAAAAAGATCGCAAAAAATAGAAAAACCTACCCCGATTGGTTCACTAGTGAACTAATCCAACTAAATCAATTAAAAAACCAACACCACAAAATTTATAAACAAACAGGAAACCAGCTCCATTACGCATTCTTTTCATACTACAGGAAGCTAGTATTGTCCAAGTCTGAAGAATGCCAGAAATCGTTTCTTGAAGCCCTCCAATCAAATATAGTAAAGGACCCATCCTCATTCTGGTCATTTGTTAAACGAAATAGGATGTCTAACCAACCAGCAACTTTTGTAAACTTGTCCCCTAAAGAAGTTGCCGATTCATTTGCCGACTTTTTCAGAAATGTCTATCTACAGACACCTCCGACCCTAGATGTATCTGTCGCACAAGCGTCCGCAACTGCACGCGGTATCCAAGAAACCCATCGCCATGTAACTATTGATAACATTAGTGAGGATGATGTCCGTAAAGCAATAGCACGCTTACGCTCTAAACACACTCAAGGTCCTGATGGGATTCCTCAGTATATAGTCAAGGACTGTCGAGAAGTATTCGTGCAGCCTTTACGAGTAATTCTTAACCTTGCCCTAGACTCGAAGACATTTCCCTCGGCCTGGAAAATAACAAAAGTACTGCCGATACACAAGACTGGTTCAAAAACGGACATTCAAAACTACAGGCCAATTGCGGTGTTATCCATATTCGGGAAAATTTTTTAAAGTATCCTCTGCTCACACATAAATCGGCATCTCAAAGGCTGGTTCTGTGATGAGCAGCATGGGTTCTTATCAAAGCGTTCGACCTCATCGAACCTTATAAACGCAACAACCATAATTGCCAACAGCCTAGATAATAAAAAACAGGTCGATGTTGCCTATTTTGACTATCGAAAAGCCTTTGACACAGTAAATAACGACATACTACTTGGGAAAATGGCTTTAGCTGGTTTTTCCTGTCAGCTCTTATCCTTCTTAGCCTCTTACTTATCAGGGAGGCAACAGTATGTGCAATATGGCCAATCTAGGTCAAATCTGTACCCAGTACACTCAGGAATTGGTCAAGGTAGTAACCTGGGTCCTCTCCTTTTTCTGGTCTTAGTTAATGACCTGCCAGCAAATATTAGGCATTCCACTTGCTTAATGTTTGCTGATGACCTAAAATTAGTCAAACCGGTTGGAGACCACGACGATTGTCTAAAGTTGCAGCAAGACATTGACAGTGTCTGTGCTTGGAGTGTCCAAAACAAATTGTCTCTAAACGTAGGGAAATGTTCGGTCATGTCATACACCCGTGCTCGACATCCTCAAAAATGTTATTACAGGATCGGAAATAATTCTCTGCAGCAAGTTGCATCAGTTCGTGATCTTGGCACAATATTCGATCAACAGCTCACATTCAATGACCACATTGTCAGCGCCTGTAAGGTTGCAAGAAAATGCCTAGGTTTCGTAATCCGCCAATCAAAATCTTTCAGTACACAGAATGCACTTAGAATACTGTACAACGCGTATGTACGAAGCCGACTTGAGACGAATGCGATAATTTGGAGTCCCCATGAACAACACTACACACTTATGTTGGAGAGGGTCCAGAAATCGTTCATTCGTCATCTATATAATAAAACTTATGGTTACTATCCATACATGTACCCTAGTCTCTATATTTTCGGAATGGTTAACTACACCACCCTCGAGGCCAGAAGAAATGTGGCACTCGTAAGATATTTTTATCTCCTAATCCGTGGCCAAATACATAACCCTCAGTTGCTAGCACTTGTACCGTTTCGAGTACCTGTCCACAGCAGTATTCAGCTGCGCCCTCGTCGCCGCGCGCTGTTTGCAGTCCCGGCGGTGCGGACCCGGGCATTATCCCACTCACCGCTGCACCACGCATTGTCTCTCCTGAACGATATATTGGACAGCGACAGCGAACTTGACATATTCCAATGCACGGAACCTAGTTTTTTGTCAGTTAGTAGCCGATACCTGGAGTCAATAGCGACGCCGAGCTCAATTAATGTATAGTTAGCACTTAAGTAAAATCTTACTCTCAATGTTTATATACTGTCACTCCTTTTAACATGTGTAGCTTGACTGTAAATGTTAATTTAAGGAATAAATAAATAATAAATAATAAAAAAAAACACCTAGTAAATATTGATCCAAATTTGTACAAAGTATTAAATTTAAATAATCTATAGTAGGTATGAGGTTAAGTATTCAATAAGGGGTGTTAGGTGTGTATAGGCTTTTAAGTAAATGAGTCAGCAAATAATTATCGGCAAAAATATACTTACCTACTAGCATGTTTGAATTTTAAAATAAAATGATGATTTAAATGAAATTAGAATAACAGTTTAAAACCTGAAATATTACACACGATATTTGTTCGTGGAATCCCCTAAATTACTAAAATGAGGGGTAAAAGTAGGAGAGTTGTTTCAGTTTTATTGTTCGATGTATTTTAAGCAAATAAAATGACACGAAACTCGGCTGTATTATTGCTCTTAAATATCTTTCATGTTTCGTTTCTTAGCCCTGTTTTGTTTTTTTTTAAGTGTAAATTCTATAAAGTTTCCCTGCTCCACAGTATACAGATTTCTACCACAACAAGTCCCATTACTCAATTTCCGATCGGCACCCGAACTGACGTCTTTGTCCGTCTGTCTGTCGCGTTGTCTGCAAATTGGATGAAACCCAAATTTAAAACGCTATTGAGGAAATTGAGTGATTTTCGGGCGTCAATTGTTTTGAGGGGCCTTGTTTAAATCAAATTGTGTAGGTGTCTGTAAGAATGGAAAGACCTTTTTGTATGTAGTAGAAAAGTAGAAGATAGAAAATAATAATTTGGCGTAAAAAATCACACATAAAAACAAAAACCAACAAAAAAGGAGTACCAGTGAAGTGTTCGGACAGACAATTCTATGTTTTAAATTTGTATGATAGCGTAAAGTTTGCAGACACAATTATGTAAAGAAGTTTAATAACTACTTTAATTACTATCCACTTAAATTTTCGTGTCAAACAATAACTTATGTGGTCTGCTCTTTCTTAGTAATGTCTAATTAGTAATTTCTAGTTATTTCTAGTGCCTTATCTCTGCGTGGTGCGAATTCATTTATTTTAAATACAGCCAACAACTCTATATGTAGGTATACGTAGGTATACATAAACTTACTCACCTTTCATCCGCTTACACATGTAATCCCGTAACTCAATACCTACCGATTAGTCCAAATAATCCAATTAAATTCCAAAAAGTCCTAACTTCATACTCATTACGATGATTATAAGCCTCTTTCACTCAAAGCATGGATTTAGAATCCCCATGGATTTGAGTTGATTGACCGGGTAACATTTACCTACTGTTCACCGATCAATCGTAAACCTTATTTCAGACATAAGAGTGGTACGAATCTAGCAGCTCCCATACAACCGAAGTTACGCTCCCATTTTAAAACAACAAGCTTATTTAACATTGTTGCTTAAATTGCATGAAACTAGGCATGAACATTTACGTCATACATATACCTATACCTAGTATATGACCTATATCTATTAAAACCAAAATGTTACTTTGCTAATCCGCGAAAATATAACGTGCTAGTCCGTAAAACCCGTTATACTTACTTGCGTATTTTTTAAATGCAATTAATGATGGACTAGCAAGTTATATTTTCGCGGATTAGCAAAGTAACATTTTGATTTTAATTGATATGGATTTCCGCAAAGTAATGGCTGATTCTATTCATTATGTCTGGTACCTACTAGTTTTCATTGCTTGAAATTATAATAAAAACCTTTTAGAGCGAATAGATATTTTCCATAGAAAACTTGTACCTTGTACTTGCTCTATTTTCTTTATATATGTTTTTTTTGCAATGGAAACTAGTGCAAGACATAGATGTATGGATTATGATCCATGTCTTGTAACCACTGACTTGCTTCATTAATAACTAAACTCTATACAGGTCACTGATCAAAAATATGACGAACCTCGTACCACAAAGATACTCGTATTAAGATAAATTCAAAACATAAGTTATACCTCCACTCCACAAATCTAAAGTTCTTTTTATACAAGACACGAGCTTACAAACGAGTACATCTCTATCAATAGTTAAGCTGATACCACCACAGTCAAAGAATCCTTGAGATAAGGCCCCGATAGCGAAGGGTTGGGTTTAAACCCGTTCACCTAAAGATTTCCGCACAATAATATTTTCGGGGACTTTGGTCAAGTGTGAAGATAGGGGTCCATTATATTATTTATTCGGTAAGGGTTTTTGGTTAGTTGAGAGCAATATTGTTGATAGGAAAGTCTTAAGTTTAAATTTTCTTTAACACTTTAACCTGAACACTGAGCACTGAGTGTTTTGAGCGCTCGAGCCTGAAGAAGGACCTACAATGGGCCCAAAAGATGTCGCCAGTACCGACAAATAATTCACGTGAGTTCCCACCAGAGATGAGTAAGTAGCGAGGGATGTAATGAATATTATTGAGCGCGAATCATACTGCGATCTAGTCAAGTAAGTGCTGTCACGGTCGAATCATAACAATATCGAAACTTAAACAAATTGTAAAATGTGTTTACCACTCTAGGAACACATAACAGGCAAGTCTCGGCTCGGGTAAGTGCTCGTACGAGCTACTTGCATAATAGGAATCACTTGATACTATCACTTGCATACATTTGCATTTTACTACATTTCCTGCGAAAATAGGTTAAGTGCAATTAAATGCAGATTTACTGTTGAATGAAAATAATCTTTAACCACGAGAGGGTAAGACATAAAATATTTTATTTTTGAGATTTATGTGATAATTTAAAGGAGGCGTTATTATTAAGAACTATAATAACATTTTACGTTCTCGATCGTGTTGTACCGCTCCGAATCAGGTCAGAGTTATAGTCCGACAAGAAATTGTAGAAAATTATTGAGGGCGCCACTTCCTACGTAACTGTCACATTTATGACGTATGGAATTTTTTTAGTTCCATTTTATACAATTTCTACTATTTTATGTCACACTATAATGAATAAGTCACACAAATCAAGCCGCCGCCATACAATCAAAGTTACACTCTAATTTTAAAACGACATTCTGAAATAACATTTAATAAAAACATGAACATTAAAGTACCTGACACATATTTTTTTACAGCGGCAAATTATGTACCTGCCCAACTGGATTTAATTCCATGTATGTATGAGATAAATTATGTTTGTTTTTGTTTGTACACTTCTCAATATTCCATACCATCGATCCTAAAAACAGAAAAATGCAAACCATACATATTCAGTGCCGCCGGTATCCGCAAACAGTTTAGGCCGTTGTGTTTACTTAGACCGCGTAGGCATTGTCATACGTTGCGCAAGTCGGGGTCTGTACAAACTGGTACAAACTAATGTAATATGGCCTCCTCCCTGTCTTTTTATTTACTGACCGAGCGTTAGCGGAGGTCTCCGTTTCAGCTTAGGTAAAAAATGCTTGATGTTCTTCTCTACATTTTTAACCTATTCTCGTGAAATTTTGTGAGCAGGTTCGATAATTAAATTGCCGAAAATTGTCGATTCATATTGCGATTTGTTTTCAAAATAGCTGAGCCATGGGGGTTCGCGAGGTTTACAACTCACAGAGACACTAGTTTAAAACTTAATAGAACTAAATGCAAAATAATGTAGAAATTGCCGACATGTTCTCTACCAGTAAAACCATCGGGCTAAACAGAGACATGTAAAAATGGTGCAACGAGAAAAGTAAGAAGATAGGTACTTATTAAATTTATCACAACCAACTGAAAAACTTGGTAAATTATATGTACATACCTATATACAAAAATCAAAATACTAGAATATATATTATAATTAATATAACTATACTACATAATTCATACGAGCTCAATAATATACATAACTATACCTAATGATGACCACAGAAAAATGGCCTAAGGACTGGGCACACTCCGTGTTCGTACCACTGCACAAGAAGGGATCTACAAAAAAATGTAGCAACTACAGACTTATAGCTTTGATTTCGCACGCCAGCAAAGTACTTCTCCATATCATCAACACCAGACTGCAAGCTTTTCTGAATCCGGAAATAGCTCAGGAGCAAGCAGGATTTGTCAAGGGTCGTGGAACAAGGGAGCAGATCTTAATTCTTCGACAAATTATCGAAAAGTCTAGAGAGTTTAACATCCCACTCTATATCTGCTTTGTTGACTTTCGCAAGGCCTTCGACACCGTGAAATGGGACAAGCTCTGGGACGTTCTACTTCATATGGGAGTACCTAACCACTTGGTCCGCCTCATACGTCGACTCTACGAGTTCGGAACTGCGACTGTTCGAATTGACGACGTCGACTCGAAAAGTTTCCAGACACACGCTGGTGTTCGGCAGGGGTGCATTCTCTCTCCACTGTTGTTTAATATTTATACAGAATGTATTATGAGAATTGTTCTAGAGCAACGAGACAAGGGAATTTCAGTGGGAGGGCGGAAAACATCGAACTTGAGATACGCTGATGACACAACTCTTCTCGCTCAAACAAAAGAAGACATGAAACTGTTGTTGGAACGCCTAGAGACAACAAGCCTCTCCTTCGGACTCGCGATCAACAGAGATAAGACCAAAATGATGATCGTGGATCGAGCGGAACTAAATCAACCTGATGTCTCCATGATTGGCAACTGTGAGATTGTCTAAAGCTACATATACCTCGGCTCCACGATCACGAACAATGGTGGGTGTGAGGACGAGATCCGCAGGAGATGTGCTATCACAAGATCTGCCGTTGACAAGCTGAACAGAGTCTGGTGCAACCGCAACATCACTAAAACCACGAAAGTGCGCCTGATGAGAAGCTTAGTCTTCCCAATATTTCTTTATGGTGCAGAAACGTGGACGGTGCGTCTGAAAGATCGACGCAAAATTGACGCACTCGAAATGTGGTGCTGGCGGAGACTACTGCGAATTCCTTGGACTGCGTTTCGGACCAATGTTTCGATCTTGGAAGAACTCAAAGTGAAGGAGAGATTATCGTCGACTGTTCAAATACGAATCCTCAAATACTTCGGGCACGTTACACGAAACCAAAACTCCTTGGAACGTCTCGTTGTCCAGGGACGAGTGGAAGGCAAGCGGTCACGACGAAGTCGGTCACCTACGCGCTGGACAGACCTGATCAAATCTGCGACACAAACCACCATAGTCCAATGTTCCCGTAACGCTGAAGACCGTGGCAAGTGGAGGCGCATTGCGAGGGCTGCGTTATCCACGATAGATACGTCTCATCATACAACCACGACCACTCTGTCAAGAGTGAACGACTGAGGAGGAGGATACCTAATGATGGACGTAACTCGAACTCTTGTTTCAGCAGATACTTGTTTAAATTATGTAGGTACCTGTGCTTTTGTTTTATATAGAAAGGGAGCTCTTTTCTTGAAGTTTTGAAGGTTTCTAGAGAAACTTTTATAAATGTCGTTTTATGCATATTTATGTGAAACATCAACTCGCTTGCACTGGTAATTACTCCAGTGTTGTTTGTTCCCGAGATGGTTGCATCTAAACACGTCGGTGAAAAACCGTGCATCGATCACCCTGTATTGGAAATATGTAGCGTACACAAATACAGGGGGTTTTTGGATTTCGATAACTGCCTCACTATTCGAAGTCTAGTGAGCCTGGAATGTGAGACGTCCTAGGTTCGAACCCGGCAAGGGTATTGAAATGTCCGATGAACATGAATATTATACATATTTGCAACGTCGTTTAGTACCGATAACACAAGGTTTACTGAGCTTACAATTATCCAGCAATCTTAAAAAGTAATGTATATATTCTCAATAAATACGTCCCAGAAAGATTCCTACAGGCAAATAATAAGCAGACCAATTCGAACTAGCACCTGATATCAAACCGATATTTGAATCATATCAGTTAGCTGGATGATTTATACATGAAAATGTACCTTTCTCTTTTATATGTCTATTTTAGTCTTTAGGCTCTTCGTAAATAAATTGAGAAATAACAACAACATCCAATTTACAAAAACTCACAACAAATTTCCCGCCATAAGATCAACACACAGCCTAAATAAACCATAACATATAGCCTTAGCCATGCAAATTCACCGGTCATACTCGTACCGAGGGTCCGATGTCACCTCTGATTTATAAAACGTCATATGTGTTGTATTGGGTGTTTTTGTAGGGTTTTGATAAGTTCAAGGAAACATTCTTGAGGTATTTTTTCAGACATATTCGTTGTTTTAACACACAAAACATCAGGTTTTTTTACTTAGATACTGGCAGAAAACGCACAAAAGTATAGACCACCAACTTTTGAAGAAAAGTTTTGTTTAAATTTTCGGACTTTACCCAAAAGGCTCGGGTAGTTATACCAGGGTAAACTTGAGTTTAATTTAACCTTCTAACATTACCTGTAACCCCGTAACATATACAATAAATAAAATGTAGGTACACAGTTTCATTGTGACAGTTTCTCAGGATTTATTTTAAAGTTATGGCGGTTAAGCTCTGCTTCAACGGAGCTTTCGGCAATTGTCCTTTGACCCTCTCGCCTTTGATCTGGAAGGTTTATTTGTATAGATATACTTGGGTAAGAAAGGAAATTATTATTGGAAGCGTAGATAGGGTGTTATAGGGTTTGGTTGCTACGAGTAACTAGTTTGTGTTCTGGGATGGGATGGTTTAAATAGGGTAAACAATTATAGTGAGGTTCATCTTTATTTAACAATTTTTGCAAATTATAAACTGAAATAGTATTCCTAGTAGGTGGTAAATATATGGTAGTGTGACTTAACTTAAAAAAAATATTTTTATTTAAATAATTTAATATTTGTTCCCAAAGTTGTAACACTTGCAAAGTTCAGAAAACTTCTGGGCCTTGCACAGATTTTAAACAGAAGTTGTCCCTCCTGTGGACAATTAACAGCTTGTGTGTTAATAGAGACGGACTTTATGTGAATGAGACGTAAAACTGCAAGTTTGCAAAATAAAACTTAGATGTTCTATTGACAGTAAACATAATAATTATTTATTCGTTTTACATCAGGAGGGGCAAAGTTGTTGTTTAACTCCTATAGTGTTAATATTCTCATCAGATTTTGATGAATAAAGGGAGCCTTTTTAATAGCTATCATGATATGATTAATGATTATTTTTCAGAAATATTTCGTTGATTTGGTTGCCATTTCTAAACAAACTATGTACTATTTTCGTGCGTATATGTTCAGCTCTTTTTCTCTTCTTCTTAGTCGTGCCCCCTTGAGAGAGTGCTCGTGGTCATGTCACGGTCGATTTCTACGCCACCGCAACTCTTGCAGCCCGTGTGGCTCTGTTTTTGGTGGAGTGGGAGCAATCGGTGACTGTATTTCCTGTGATGGACTTAATGAGGTCTGTCCATCGTGTTGGGGAGCGGCCACGAGATCTCTTGCCCTCGACTCTCCCTTGCACCACCAAGCGTTCCAATGAACCCTCGTTACTCGAGTGATGTGTCCAAAGAATTTGAGGATTCGCAGTTGCACAATCGACGATAATCGATCTCTCTCTGATATTGAGTTCTTTCAGAATCGAAGCGTTGGTACGGTGTGCAGTCCATTCAGCAGGGGTTCCAATAATCGAACCCTCAAGCCTAAGGAACCCTCCAAGGGTGTCGTTAAAAAGGAACAATACACGCGGAACAACACGAACCAATTATTTCATCCCTACACTACGTACTGGAGTACTTTTCCATAATTTTCTCATTTGGGGTTCTTTCGTAATCATTCATGTAGACTTAAATGCTGTGAAAATTGTTGTTATACGCGGAGCGGAACCCTCTTTTTATAGAGCCTCTCGCGTCGGTAAAACCAAATTGAAATTAATTATGAATTATGTTGGTAGACTTTCTTATACCTATGTAAATATTTAATACCTACCTCTGCGGGAAATGATGGTCCCTATACAGGTCCCTTCAAGTCCCTTTTGGTTGAGCTTAATTTAAAAATAAATTTAATTACTTTAATACCTTGTAAGAGAGTCTATCGCAAATTTATTTTGTTACCTTTATTTCCGATGTTATGACACAGGTTTCACTGGTCGTGATCGCGGCTAACTGATGTCTGGGACATGTACTTATACAGACTATATCACCTTATAAAACAAAGTCCCTCGCCGCGTCTGTCTGTTTGTGTGTATGTATGTTCGCGATAAACTCAAAAACGACTGAACGGATTTTCATGCGGTTATCACCATTGATAGATGTGTTTTGTGTAACCCGTGCGAAGCCGGGGCGGGTCGCTAGTAATGGCTATAAATATGATTTAATATGTGTTCAAAACGCGAAAGTTTTAAACATCGAAGGGAATTTTAAAATTCAGTTACACGCGGTAAAGTCCCGTTTACGTAAATAACAATGTGTAAAACTCGTGAAAGTTTAAATCAGTGTTTTAACAAAAACATGTGAATTTGTAGGGATTACGTTTGGCGCTAATTTGGAAGGTTTAATTAAATTAAACAGTTAGAAGGACTCCAGTAAGTATTATGTAATCTAATCAAGTAATCAGGGAGAATCAGGGAACAGCAGGAAGCTAATTATTATAATTGCTTCCTAGTGTTGGGCACGGCGTCCTTTTATCTGATAAATATATTATGCAACTCAGCTAGCTTCCTCAGCTGAAACGACGGAATTTAAGGTAAAAAAAAAAAACAATGACATCATATAATCGCGGTAGACCCGTTCGTAATAAAATTGAAACCGCTATGATTAAGCGGGACAGAGTCACAGTTGTAAATTTATAGCAGTCTAGGTACTTAATTATCTTATTTTATGTTATTATATTATGCTAATAATTCGACACCGATATAGTAAAATTTATCGACGCGTTTAATAAAGATACAATAAAAGACATGCCTTAGTAAATTTCACAGGTAATGGATAATGAAACACGACAGTTTCTAGTTAAATTGACAAATTGTTACGCTCGTTTTCTAGTATATTAATACTATTACTAGTAGGTAATTAATTAACTGTTAATGCTGTTTACAGTAGGTATTAACAATTGACTAATGAGCGGTTGACGGATACAAACGATGCTGTTAATGTCAATAGGTATTATAATTTTGCTAGCTTTTGCCCGTGATTTCGTCTGCGTGGAATTAATAATTCGGTTAGCTTATATTTTATCCAATCTGCTTTTTATCGATTCCCCATACAAGCTTCCTTATTTGAGAGGCAACTATAACGCCTAGATAAAGTGTATTGGCAATCATTAAATTATCTGTTTTTGTTGAGTTATATAATTTAGTTGTATTTAGTTAGATAATAGTCGACACTTTTAACTCGTAGTCCGCTGACAGATGCTGGCTGTACCTCTGCCACGAATGAAAGTTGGTATGTAACTGTTTTACTTTATACCGGGTTATTTAATGTACCCTGTATAAACCTGTAAGATCCGGCCTCTGGAGGCCTGTAGAGGCCGCGGACGTAAAAAGCGGCCGCCGCGGGCAATTAGTGAGATTGTTAATATTTGATGACCCTCGCCGAGACATACCGCCATATATAATGTTATATCTAATCTAGGCCTCTAAGATAAGATAAGATAAGATAAGATTTCTTTATTGTCAAAGCTGTGATGGTACATAGGTCATATAAATATTACAGAAGTCCATCGGCTTGCCCATTTCGGGCAAATGGAATTCCGCAAATGTTAAAAATCCGAGCAACAACATAATTATATGTTTGCATTTGCGGGAGTAATGCAGCTGGCAGTAATGTCGCGCTGCTATACTGAAGCAGTAATGTAAACGACTCCATTACTTCAGAAACGTCAATTTTTACATAATTTTTCCATTGAATGACCTTTCAGTACCGCGGAAAAGAAAATAAATAACTTATTTTTGTACCGCGGTAAAGTATTCTTTATTTTTTTATTTTACATTCATCACGAATCATAATATAACAAAAAGCCAGTTTTCCTCAACTCCCCAACAGTGTGTATTGCAAATTGACATTTTAAGATATTAAAAGACAGATTATTCTGACGTTTTTAAGGATTCTCTCAGACACGCACCGGGATGATAAGGAGTAAGAAATAAAAGAATTGCGCGGAGACACTTCGACAAATGACCGACGAAATTATTTTACCGACTAAAGTTTACAATAGCTTTAAAATTAGGTACCTACCTACACACTGAGATAATAATGAAAGATAAATAAAAGAATTGCGCTGAGACACACTGACGGTTGACCGACTAATCTTACGAATAGTTTTAAAATTATTAAAACACAGAGATGTTAAATCATTGAGAAGTTAAATAACCGATTAACCTCCGACAAAACACGGTTTACTAATATGTGGCCGAAAATTGTATGGCAAATTATCACTACCCAAACTATTTTTCCCATAGTATCATTTGGCAAAACTATCAGATGGCAGACCAATGTTTCGCATATATAACATGTCGCAAATGATTATTTACAATATTATTGTATGGCAAAATATTTAGTTGGTCATGTTTCAAAATGTCTTTTATTGTTATTTTGAATGTATTGATAGGCATACATTATTTTTCGCCTAATATTGTGAATAACCTATCCCTGGGAGCAGTTTCGTTTTTAGGGTCATAAAAAAAATAACCCTAACCTACCTATCTCTGGGAGCAGTCTCGTTTTACGGGTCATAAAAAAAAATAACCCTAACCTACCTATCTCTGGGAGCAGATTCGTTTTTAGGGTCACCAAAAAAAAATAACCCTAACCTACCTATCTCTAGGAGCAGATTCGTTTTAAGGGTCATCAAAAAAAAATAACCCTAACCTACCTATCTCTGGGAGCAGATTCGTTTTTAGGGTCACCAAAAAAAATAACCCTAACCGACCTATCTCTGGGAGCAGTTTCGTATTTAGGGTCATCAAAAAAAAAATAACCCTAACCTACCTATCTCTGGGAGCAGTTTCGTTTTACGGGTCATAAAAAAAATAACCATAACCCAAGTAGCACAGATTAGCTGTATAGCAGCCGCATAATGAAGTACGAATACGCTTGAAGCTGGAGTATAAAAGCTGCATAAGAGCTGTATAAGCGTCTTTTCAGCTTTTATAACTCTTAAATGGGCACAAATTAGGCAGCCTTAAGTTCACATAGCTACTTAAGAGCGTTGTAGCAGCAATTTAACGGAATTATAAGGGGTAACAGGAGTTATAAGAGGTGTATATTGACTGGGTAAGAGACCACCAGTTACCCTTTATTCAGCTAATATGTCACATGTGCGCCCTAATACCGGGAAAGATTGACGTTGGGCTGAATAAAAGATAATTAATAACATACTTTTACACCTCTGCCTTAAAAATCAGCTATTATATTTAGTATAGTGACGACGAACGCAGAGGTGAACATATTTATATTGAAGCAAAAACGTTAAGCGCAACGACACCATAAGTCATTTTGTTAAAGTGTTTAGTTAAATGTGTGTACATGATCTTTTATATATTAATGCGAGAAAGATGTTTGGGAATGCAAGTTTATTGACATTATATATATACATTATCTAAGAAAATTTCAGTGCGCCACGAAAATAATCAGTATTTATTTAAATTAATGATATAAATAAGCTATGTGTAAAAACTATTTCAGTGGTTTGGACAGAATTATGAGATAAAAAGTTAATAATACGTTATAAGAAGTACTAAATTAATGATTTAGGTTAAGAACTCAGGCACAAAACCTTATTGTTACCCTTAAAAGTTGGAAAAGCAATTTCAATTTTGTAGGTTATATACAATAAAATGGCGGTCAATGTTAAAAAGCAACGTGAACCGTTAAAATTCTTATATGCAGCATACGACTGTTATATATCTGATAAAGATACTTAAGTGAACCACTATAAAGTCCAAGTCGTTATTTCGATACACTAGTGAACCTCTAAACAGTTATAAGGCATCTCGTGAACGTTCTAACAGCCGCTATGCAGACAGTCCCAATGGTAGTAGAATAGGTTGCTTAGCGGTAAACATGTTCAGCGCTCAGCCGTATTATGCGCCACATGTGTTCGATTATACGTCTATTGGTTTCATAATAGTTCACTCGTTCTCCCTTATAATAAGTCAGCGAAATAAAAGCTGCTTTAGCGGCAAACATGTTCAGCGATAAGCTGTATTATGCGCCCCATGTGTTCCATTATACGTCTATTGGCTTCATAATAGTTCATTCGTGCTTCCTCAAAAAGTCAGAATAATAAAAGCTGCTTAGCGGTAAACATGTTCAGCTATAAGCTGTATTATGCGCCCCATGTGTTCCATTTATACGTCTATTGGCTTCATATTAGTTCACTCGTGCTCCCTTAAAAGTCAGCGTAATAAAAGCTGCTTAGCGGTAAACATGTTCAGCGATAAGCTGTATTATGCGCCACGTGTGTTCCATTATACGTCTATTGGCTTCATAATAGTTCATTAGTGCTTCCTTAAAAAGTCAGCGTAATAAAAGCTGCATAGCGGTAAACACGTTCAGCGATAAGCTGTATTATGCGCCACATGTGTTCCATTATACGTCTATTGGCTTCATATTAGTTCAGTCGTGCTCCCTTAAATGTCAGTGTAATAAAAGCTGCTTAGCGGTAAACATGTTAAGCGACAAGCTGTATTCTGTGCCACATGTGTTCCATTATACGTCTATTAGCTACATAATAGTTCACTTGTGCTCCCTTAATAAGTCAACGTAATAAAAGTCCACAATTACCTCCTTATACAGAACATGGCGTAATTTTATCCACTAAACAGACCTTATAACGGTTAAAGCATTTGATAACCCTTAAAGCTGTATAGGGTCGTAGCAAATATACCTTTATATCACTCTTTGCGTATGAATGGTAGTTTACAGAGCCGTAATGCAGCTTTTAATCAGCCCTAAGCTATATAAATATCACTGAGATCTATTATACAGCTGTAGGACCACGAGTGTGCTCTTATAAGTGTCTTAATACGCACAGAGCGTTAGATAGAACTAAAAATGAGTAGTTATAGAGCTATCTGTGCTACTTGGGAACCTACCTATCTCTGGGATCAATTTCGTTTTTAGGGTCTTAAAAAAATAACCATAACCTACCTATCTCTGAAAGCAGTTTCGTTTTACGGGTCATAAAAAAAATGCTGAATATTATAATTGTGATCCAATAAAAAGTATGCGAAATTTCAATTTGGGCAAACGTTATTTAACAATAAATAGTTAGGTATAATAAAACATTTGCTTAGTAACTATTTTTCTAAATAAATCGTGGTAAAATGAACATCTGCTAAATAAAATTGTGTTCAAATAAAAATTATGTTAAATAATAATATGCTAAGCATTGGTTTGCCAACTAAAAGTACTGCAATAAGTTGGTTGGGAAGTGAAATTAGGCGAAAAATATTTCGGCGAGATGGCAGTACACCACAAAACATTTAGAAACATTCTTATGGATTTTTATTGATTTCCAGAGCAATACTCGTATACTAGACTTATTTTGACCGGGATATGAACCGTGATTATCTTTTGTAATAAGTCTAGTCTAGTGTTGTTATAAGTCTAGTGAATCATTCAAAACTGTTAATACTCGTATATTGAAATAAAAACAAATGATTATTCTAGGACACGCTCACAAAAAAATTACAATTAAATAAGCCTTATAAAAAACTTCATAACAATATTCACTCAATCGTCAACAAAACACAAAAGAAGCGCGATTCTTGTTTTGGTTTTCATACGACCTTGATTTTATTTCGCATGCACCAATCAGCGTGAGCGATCCTCAAGGTCGTATCAAAATAAGATCAAAACGAGTGGTTAAATCTGAATTGGGCTCAAGTACTGCTGATTTATAATGTAGTAATTTCATCATTAATATACTCGTAAAAGGCTCTTACACAAATTGAAACTAACCTAAGCCGAGACTCTCGTTAACTTCATTACAAATTTAAATTAAAACGAAGCACGTGTAGCATCTTAATAACAATTCTGATTAATCAAATTTGTGCTCTAAGTAATTTAATAGTTTATATTACGAAGATTCATAAATTGTAGATAGCTACAGATTTGACCTACGGCTTCGCCCCCAAGGTACAGTCAAAAAATTAGATTTATGCACAGTAAGTTGCAGAGTTAAGAGCTGGAGTTACTACGTGCTACGGTTGCCTATGGGCTACAGTGACTGCTTACCATCAGGCGACCCGTATGCTTGTTAAGAAATAACATAGCCTTTGAATTTACAATAAATAAAGCTGCGTAAAAATATCACTTAGTTAAAAAAAATTAAAATATACTTATTTAACTTAACTTCCCGTCCCCAATTTCGCTTTATCATTTTTTAAACTTATTCCAAATTAAAAATATTGAATACGCCCACGTATCCCAATATACAATTTATGCAAGTTAAAGCGAAGCTATGTACTAAAGGCAAATTTAGGGTACGTATTTTTGCCGACCCTTATTTTTAATGAATTGCAACATTAAAAACTAGGCTTGCTAACGAATATCCAGATATAAATAATACCGGGGGTGCGAAACTCCTGACTTCGGCCAAACTCGGCTCCGCTCGGCTCAGCATTGCTCCGAGCAATTATTAGGGTTGACACAACTTGACGTCCCTTTGCGTGCACGACCACAGATAAGATAATGGCTTGAATTTTGACAACCCTAAATAGCCGAAAGGGATAGTACCATATGTTAGAAAGGGACAGCATGATTGGTCCCAGAACCGCTGTCAAACTTCGGTTTTGTAGGAAGTTTCCTTTCTGTACGGCAGTACCATTATTTAATTTTATTCTGTGATAATACAGTCACACATACAAATAACATACACAAATAAATAATACAGTATTATTAAAACTAGTAGTTAATAATTCTTAATTCCATGTACGCACGCTTCCCCAAATTTTCGATAACACAAATATGAGATTCCCAGAACGTAGAATTACCAAAATATACCTGGAACCAACAATATTATATACGTAATTGGCTTTCAAATGAGTTTATATATTTTGTGTAAGTAATAAGTTTTCGGCAAAAATTAAATTTTTGGTACAAGCTTTACACTGACTGTACTTTTTTTTCCACAGGCAACAAATATTCATCGAGACAAATTCTAAAAACCCCAAACACTATTAGGTTGCCTTGTTTTATAATTATCACAGAATTCCTATGGCCACCTACTGTCTCCATCGATAGATCAGTTCTATGGTACCATAATAGTGCATGGTCAATTTCTCTAATTAAAATTCGTTTCCCAAAACAGCGTAGTGAAAACTAGTTTTAACTGAGACTTTTCTGTCAAAACTAGTTTTCATAAAATGCTTTGGTAAAAACTTTAAAATATTGAATATTTCCGCGTAGATCGTCTCTTAACAATACAATACATTAAAAAAATCGTTAAACCTTTTTTTATAACCTACCAGACAAAGATGGTCTCACATGAATATAAAGTCACGCATATCCTGTACGTACTGCGACCTGCAAAATTCGGTTCCCACCCAATGTTTATCTCTTTGTTTGTTACTGTACCTACGAAGTTAACTGCACCACCGACAAATCTTAACATTTTGGTTGGTACCAATTCGCATCCCTACCATGACAAGTAAATACAACGCGTAGCGCTTTATTCCACGTTTTATACGTTTATTTTACGATTAATAACACTTTACAGCTCTGCGGATCACCGACAAAACCACTTCCGTCTACCTACAGTTTTAATAACTTAGCATACGTGCTAAAAGAAAAACAATTAAAATATGGTGGGGTATATTTTAATCATGTTTTTATATATTAATCTCACTAAAGTCTCAGACCGAATCAAGTGATTCGGTCTGAGACTTTGTACCTAACTAGGTCATTTACACGCAGATAAGGACTTTTCCGTTTTTGTCATTTCAAAGGATATTTAGCAAAGTGGATCCTGTATTAACAAAAAACAACGAATGTTTGGTGTATTCAATGTTGAAACAGGTTGCTCGGCTAAAGGTGACGTTCGGATGTCAACTGCAGCTGCATTACTCTTTCAAACATTTAAGGTGACAGTCCATTTCCAACGACAGCTGCACTACCGTCCATTTTACTATGGAAATTGACAATAACACCGACGCGTTCAGTACCAGTAGTGCAGCTGCAATCAGAAATGGAATGTTACCATTATTCAGCAAATAGGCACTTTTAGATGTCAAGTTGTTTAACCAAAAATTATAAAATATTAGATGTGGCTCCTCGTCTACTGTATCTGTCAGTTTTCTTGATAAAATGAGTGTCATAATCGGGTCAGTAACGTCACACGTGACACCTACAGCGGCGGCAACAACGACGCAGGGGCCCACTGATTAACAGTCCGCCGGACGGTATCGGCCTGTCCGTTGTTGTCCCCTTTATGCTGCAGTTGACATACGAACGTCACCTTTAGGATAACTCCTACAAGTATAGTTGGTTTATAAGCAGCCGAGGTACGACTTCTTGCAACACTTCCTGCAGCAAGGGAAGTAGTTGGCCTTACGGGCCTTGCCGCTCGAGCCTATCTTCTTCTTCTCTTTGCCGCGTCCGAAGTCGGGGCAGCGCTCGTAGGCGATTTTGAACTTTGCACTGAAAATAAAGGCTTATGAAAGAATTGAACTTTAGTTAAAAAAGACGATAAAGAAAAATTGATTTAGTACGGGTTAGCACATTGTTACTGGTGAATTCTCAATGCAACTTGAGACTCCGGTGCCGTTAAAAAGATGTAATCGTCTTTCGGTAGATGTCGCTATACGCCACCCCAAAGGCATGTATACATAAGGGAAGCAATGGAAAGATTCGCACGATTCTGGTAGGCTTCCGTAGCTCAATTGGCAGAGCTAACGCACGGATTGCGTAGGTTGCGGGTTCAAGTCCTGCCGGAAGCGTAGTTTTTCCATTTTTTCCTTTAATATAAAATTTACGATAAAGAAAGATGGAACGGCAAGAGAACTGCTTAAGCAACGAATGCTCAAAAAAAGCTGTAGAGGGAAATGCTACGGACACTATTTTTGACTCCATAACTTTGTTTGAACTATTTAAAATCCCCATCGGCACACAAAACTCCTCAAGGTTTTGCCCACGATGGATCTTGTTACAATTTGCTTAATATTCAATTAATAAAAAAAGAGGTGAACATCAGATAGATAGTTAGAAGGGTCCCAATTTTGGGTTTTTCAATTATATCTCGGAAACTTTGCGTCCTAGCGACATGGCTACTTAGACAAACCGAAAGCTGATTAAATGTGTTACACGTTTTATTTAAGTTTTTCGATATCTTGAATAGTTTTTGAGATATCCGCTCTTGAAAGTTTATTTTGGGCTGAATTTTATCTCGATATCTACATCAGTGAAATGCTAGGCCGTATTTGGTATCGCTTTCGTATAAATCGGGGGTGCTGAATTCATTTATGGTATCACATTGACACCATTCCGAAGAAAAATCATATAAACTTACACAAATACCTTTTTTAAACTCCCTTTCACGTTTAAACCACTGAACCAATTTAATTGAAATTTGGTACCTATACAGATTTTTTGTGTCCCGTAAACAGGGCATAAGAAAGTTTTTATCTCAATAGTCATCCTTTAAAGTTGTGAAATTATCTTTATTATCTGGTCTTATATAAGATTTACTAGTAATCAGTAATTGATGTATATACTTACTGCATTTCCCTTTTCTTCTTCTTTTCCTCCTGTTGTTTGAGCAGCCACAACTGTATCTGCTCCGCTATCTTCTGCCGGGTCATTACCCTTGGCACACTAGTATACTTCGTATCTTTACTCTTTACCAATTTTTCGTAAAACTCGTTTTTCTTCTGATTTCTTAACCAATCATCTTTCTCTATATTATTACCAAATCTAAATGATATCTTTCGCCTAAAATCAGCATTACCATCACTGGACTTTATATCATCATCACTATCACTAGCTTCGTGTATTTCTTTTATCTGATTTTTCAAAGTTTTCAAATCTGCTAGACCGGTAATTGCGTCAGTGTCATTACTTTTTTCGAGTTCTGGTATAGCTTCGTCGATAGCTTTATTAATTTTGATGTATAGATCGTCTTTTTCCTTCTGCAGTATTTCGATTTGTATTGCTGTCTCGTTTTTATGATCGATTTCTTCTACTGTTTCCATTGTATGCGTTTCGTTTACATTTGTGACATTTAAGTTGGTTACGTTGATACGCGCTGATTTTGATGGCAACAAGGAACCCAGTACAATTGTATAATAAAAAAGGAGATGCTGCAAAACAAGATTGTATAATTTATTATTTAAATAAAAAAACTACAGATTGACTCATACAAGCTACCACGCGGTCCAAATTTTTCCAAGTTTTTATCAATTGCCTTCTCTCTCTCTCTCTCTCTCTCTCTCTCTCTCTCTCTCTCTCTCTCTCTCTCTCTCTCTCTCTCTCTATCTCTCTCTCTCTCTCTCTGGGGCAAAACGAACATTGCACCATCAGCGCGTCATTAATTGCAAAAATAATATCGATTAAAATATACCTACGGCCCGATTAGAACTTTAAGATACTAGCTACGTCAATTAATAGATCTAGAAACGATATGGATTAGATATGTCAGTGTCAAATGTGATCACTTTTAAAAACGACACATCTAATCCATATCGCTTCTAGATCTATTAATTGACGTATCTTAAAGTTCGAATCAGGCAGCTACTCCTGCATTACATACTAGATACCCTATTTTGCCCCGTTCATCCCCGAGGTTCATCCCTACGTGTTTAATTCAAACAATAGAACGGGCAAAGAAGCTTTAGCCATAATTAAGTATAAAATATATGAATATCAAAGAAATATCACGTTACAAAGCATTGTTTCATGAATGTGTCTGTCGGTCCACGGCCCGCGCTCATACGGGTGGGACGACGTGTAGCAGCCAGCCATACAACGTTAATTATATTATATGAAATGTAATCGTCCCTCAAAAAAACACAAAGGGTTGCACTCCGGGAGTGCCGGTAGAAGTGAAATAGTCATTGAGTACTAGTGCTAAATGTCTGCAGCACTATGTATAATTGAGGTTAACGCCATCTAGCGTTATTTCGTCGCATTTCTTGAAACCCCTAAGCACATCACTGTGAGTACTAGAGTTATATTAGTACCAGTTTGAGGGAAACTCACTAGATGGCATTTAAATCAAAAAAGAAAAACTCGATGACATTGTAACAGTGTCCGTCACACGTGACGTCACGTCTTACGTCTTACGTACGCTCTCGCGAGTTTAACATTTCCCCATCACAAAAAGTGCTCAGCGCCGCTAAAGAAGTTTTCACTCCAAAAACTATTTTCGAAAAATTCTTATTTGCACAGCAGAATGCTATTTTTCCATGTCAGTACTTTTTTTGCTGTGCAAGTAGTTTTTAGGTTAGGTTAGTTAAGTATTTTTTACTGGTCGTTTAAATAGTTCCCAATTATTATAACCTAAGCTGACTAGGCTGTTAGCAATTCTAAAGAAATGTGGAAATCCAAACATATACCTATCGAAATGGTTAACAAATACAAAAACATTTTTTTTTAAATCTCTAATAAAGATTAAAATTTCATTTTAACATTTGAATGAACCAGAAATTGTAGTAAACTATACACAAAAACATAACAATTTATAGGTAGTCAAAGGTTTTTTATTCCAACATTAGAATGACTGATACCTACATAAACGTGGTGTGGTGTCACGTCTTAGTAGTATCATATAGTAAGATGCGATACAGACTTATAAATCTTTCTTCTTGGTGACTTGGTGAGTTACAATTAACTCAAAAACTTTTAAAGTACCTAGGTATTCAAGCTTTGCTTATTTAAGTTACTTATTTAGGACCCCTTAAACTACCTACACTGTGTCTACAATGCTGCCGCCTTAAGAAAAAAAACCATAACTGACAAAAAGTAAGTTTCTGTTCAAATAGGTTAAATTCAAAGTACAAAGTTGAAACTTTTGTTAATGAACAAAGTAATAGTGTAGAATTTTTATGCGTTGTTTTTATGCGTAAATTATTCGATTATCTATTTATTTAAATAAGTTATATAGAAAAAATAGTTACTGCCTCGTGATAATTAAAATTAAATTATCTTTACTAACATTAAATGACATAAGTGTGTACTTATGGTTTTTGTGTTAGTTTTGCACTACGATGTCTAAGAAATAAAAACACAAGTACACAGTTGTGCTTATGTTACTGACCGATCTCGAAGCTGAGAAAGCATAATTGGGTACTTTATGTTTTTTTTGCTTAGTTAACGTAATCAAATTATGACTTATTTCGTTAAAGGAATTCATAAAAATACGATGAAGAATCAGAATTATTTATTAAAAGAAAATAAACGAGATACTTTAAAGATCTTTGATTAATAATGTAATACAAAAACTAAAAAATTGCACAATTAGATTGCACTACCTAAGTACAAATGCTATTAGAGACCTTTAAGATGTCATAATGTAATACAAAACTGAAATGAGGTACAAGTAGATTGTACTAAGTACTAGTCCTTAATTTATTGAGATGCTGCTGATGTTTGTGGCTATACATTATTTTCTTGAATTTCACCTCCGGCCATAAGAAGCAACCGTCTGCTGGACGACTGCCGCATCATTACTAATCTGATAACCAAAACAAAAAGTACAAAGTACACCAAGAAGGGCAAGAAGCAAGCACAAACAGCCTTTGAGTTTTAGAATAAAATATGGTTAGTTAAATATTAGATACAGCTCAAACACTCAGAAAATTATCAATTATATTTTATTATAACAAAACTTGCAATCATAAAAATAACATCAAAGCGATACTCATGAAACAAACATAATGAAAAATAAGTAATGTAGTTGGGAAAAGCCTGCTTCATGAACAAACATGACTTTGGGCGGTGTATCCCGTACTAAAACTTAGCCATGTGCCAATGTTACTGTTACTGTGCGTGTTATTTTGCAACATACATAAAGCTCGGTGGTGCCGGAGTGATCATACATAGGACCGAAACTTAAAGCTACGTTATTTTAAGCCACTGTACCTTAAATTCGTGGTTAGGTTATGTACAAAATAGGTAGGTATTCAACAGCAGTCCCAATAGACAAGTTACTTAACACCAATATAAATAATAGATGATGTTAATTCCAGATACGCATATACATTAGAATACGCGCGCCAAGCCTTAACGTAGGTACTAGAATGACCGCGATAAATATACCTAAAGTTATTCAAAAATATGGTCAAAATCTGGAAAACGCGACAAGGTGAGAAACGTAACATGGATATAAGTATACTTACGAATAATTTTTGACACTTATTACAATCACGTATACATTAACATTAACACTTCTAATATTTTTCGAAGTAGGCACAGAAGTAATTAATACCTACGTGCGTCGTACGCGCAACCTCTTCCGAAGGAAAGTAACTAGGAGTGAACCGGCTGTAATCTGTCCTTTAGGGGACCGGAGGGGGACTACCTACTAGCCTGATAAAGCATAACTGACCACAACGTTTAATAAATAAAGCACAAGTTTACTTTCTTGAAACCGACACTAAGCAGAACAAGCATAAGGAAGAGTCATACGAGATAGAAAAAACATAACGTGCAGCTTATGTTTTTTCAGATTCCGAGAGTTATGACTAATAATTATTTTATACTAACAAGAATGAACATTTCTATCAACTTATGGGTTTTTTACATAGAAATTTTATATAATACCAATATTATGGTTTTTCTTCTTGTGAAATAATTGTTGGGCTCAAATTCAAGACAAAGGAAAAACAACACAAGTCGTCAATTTAGTACTTTTCTGTCTATGAATATATACTTATGCTTTTTCTTTCTCAAAAAGGCAGTAGGTAACTTTACCAAAATGGCGTGTAGTTATGCTTGTCTAAATCGTGACCTGTTAGAGATAAAGAAATAACTGCTAGATAGAAAAATCACATTTTTCTTCCTGAATTCGAGGGTGTCAATAACTCAATTTCGCAAAAATTGTCGCTTTGGTTTTTTTCCTTAAGGCGGCAGAATAACTCACAAACCTTATATATATTTAAGTTTAAGCTGAAATAAAACCCCAGTATTAACAGTTTAAGCTTAGGTACCTATACATTGATGAAACTCTCCATAAAGAGCCAATAGTATTTCAAACATTTTTACTTCTGAATTTAAAATGAAATATCTTTCGTAAGGCCACCTGTTTAAGAACATTCTTTAAGTGGCGAAAATATGAAAATTTGTTCAACGCTGAAGAGTCCGTACTGAAGTATATTTACTTTCCACTGAAAATGCTAAGAATACCTTTAACTTTTCTATTGTCTTATCTCACACTACCGTCATTTTAAAAGCAACCTTAAGACGCAGAAACTAAAGTTTACAACGAAATTAACTTTAACACAATAAAAGTGATTTTGAGAGTAACTTGATAAAGCGCTAGTTCATAGAACTATAAAGATGTAAAACCGATTAAGATGCTAAATTTATAAGACAATTTTCTTCTTAAGGTGTAGAATAGAGACTTATTCATTATTGTGGTTGCAGTGAAATATTAGGAGGGCTCGTAAAACATTTAAGAGAATATCGCCTTTAAAGAACTTTAATAGATCCAAGTACTATCGAATGAAAAGAAAAGAAAACAATTTAAGTGTGACGAGTTAAAATCGTACTGGAAAACGGGCGTCTTTCCTGTGGAGAGCATAAAAGCTAACAAGTTTACTAGGTGAGGACGACCGGTCTGGCCTAGTGGGTAGTGACATCATAATTATACCGAGTGTCATGAAAAATAGATGGTAACATAAATACAACAGTCAAACCTGGGAAACATTAGATATAACACATTACATTACGAAAACTTATAAATAAAAAATTTGCCCTTACATTTGAAGATAATAAATTCCCCAATATATAAAAGACGTGCTAAATGTATTGTATATATAATTTAAACGCACAAAAAAAGAAAGAAACCAGTTTTAATATTTTACATTAACAAAAATCTAAATAATAAACAAAATGTTTCACGGCCATGACCTTACAATAAAGAAAACGACTTAGGAAAGAAACTATAATTATTCCAAATCATTTAATTGCTTTCAATCGCTTTTCAAATAAAGAATTTACTGAAAATTACACAGTAATCTTTGTGGCGTTTCCATTTTCAATTTTTTTACCAACCCACGTAATTAAAGGTAACCAAATCGTTAGAAAAACTAACACGACTACGACATTTTGTAAGAATAGGTAAATACCCATATTTTGACAATTACATATTTCGAAAGATGCATGTATATTTATACCTAAAAAACGCGTGAAGATTGAATAATTATACGATTTGCTTACTAGCCACTCACTTGCTTTTGGTAACTGTAGCTACCAGCTGTCACCCTTATTTTATTATAATAATAGAGGTCACTGAAAAATATCAAGCATGTGAGTGGCTAGGTAGTCAGCCGGTCGGTGCTAAGCCAATGTAGGTATGCCTCGGCCAGGCTAAACGAATGCCTCTAGACCTCGTTATTTAGCATTAGAATTGACTACACGAACTTGACGTGTCTTATTATTGAAAAACGTTTAAAAAAAATAGTAACTATTACTTATGAAAAAAACGAATGTAAATTAACATATTTGCTGTGACTTATTTTTAAAAGGTGTTTTTCAATAAAGTCACGTCAAGATCGCGTAGTCTTTTTCTAATGCTAAAAAAACGAGGTATAGATAAAAGCTCCTCATCATAGAACGATACATGGCTAGCCATTTCGCCTAAAAAAAAACCGGGCAAGTGCGAGTCGGACTCGCGCACGAAGGGTTCCGTACCATAATGCAAAAAACGGCAAAAAAAAACGGTCACCCATCCAAGTACTGACCCCGCCCGACGTTGCTTAACTTCGGTCAAAAATCACGTTTGTTGTTTGGGAGCCCCACTTTAATCTTTATTTTATTCTGTTTTTAGTATTTGTTGTTATAGCGGCAACAGAAATACATCATCTGTGAAAATTTCAACTGTCTAGCTATTACGGTTCGTGAGATACAGCCTGGTGACAGACGGACGGACGGACCGACGGACGGACGGACGGACGGACGGACAGCGAAGTCTTAGTAATAGGGTCCCGTTTTACCTTTTGGGTACGGAACCCTAAAAACGTGAGTGACTCGTTTTAAAATTATTTAAAAAGAGCTAGATGAAAATTTTAGTTTTCCAAGTGACCTTCTTAAAATACCTAGGAGGAAAACAATACAGCCAATTCAAGTTTGAATAGTGTAAAGTTTTAAGCTGACTCACCATATCAGAGACGTGTTTCGTACTGTGGAAGTACTTTCGCTCGTGTTTACGACTCGAAATAAAACGAATGGTGATAATAAATCCTGGACTATTGTGCAATGTGCAACGCAGCTATTTATTTTATAAATGCGGAAATTTCACGATTACTGAGTGATTTTGCAACGCCTACTTGTTACGTTTCAAACGTAGCAGGGGAAATTTCTTTTTTTAGTTTGGTACTCACAACGACACCTAGCGGCATTGTGGTTGAACAGGCCGTGCAGGATTGTTTTCGGCGCCATCTATCCGCATCAAGAGGCACTCGATCACTTAGTCGCGAGCTTGAGACTTTATGGTTATTATTTAACATTAAATATTTTCTTTAGTGACTTAAATGTTTAGGTTTAATTCTTCTAAAATATTAATACTCAATATAGTTAGTCTTTTGATATGATAATTTCCAAATATTGTTTGGGACATCGTTTGCAATGCCTGGCAAAATTCCTTGGCTGTGAAGCGCGGATGTAGATTGAAAAAAAATAACAAGAGAGGAAATTGATTGTCAAGCGCGATCAAGTCACTGAGATTTCCGCAGCCATGTGAGAAAGTTGGTGCAGATCTTCTCTGGTCGCTTTGTACGGGACCCATCCCTGTAAAATATGGAAACACATCTCGACTTCTTGTAGCAAGGTAAGTCACAGCGCAAGTGTTTAATGTTAGGAGAATATAGCCCGCTCTCTGCAACTTTTGTCAATACTGATTTTCCATTTCTTTTGTTACAGCAAACAGAACTCAACATGGCGTCCCATATTAAGTCCCTGTAAGGGCAAATTAGGATTATTTTTTTTATAAATGTCGGCAGTGTAGCATCGGTAGCTTCAATTGAAATCCGGGTAAGCATTTGAGATTTTATTGTAGGAAGTGTAACCTTTTTTTTCGTCCTTGTCCATGTGTGTCGGATGACCGCATGGCCAATTTGTAAGTTTTCCTGTAAATACCAGATCGGTGTGTCAGTTTGGTTAATGTCTAGTTAATTTCAGTGGAGAACAAGGTCTAACATGTGCGTAACCTCAATCCTTTTCATATTGCGTTTCAATATGTGTTTTTTCTTTAGCTTTAATGCCGGTCTCTACCCTGGGTTTTTTCTTCGGGCACGTGTCGGCGCTGGGCGTTGCTGTGGACCTTGGGCTGGAGCTTCGTGCTGTTCAGCGTGACGTTGGCGAAGCGGGCAGGCAGCCACCTGGACACGTGGCTGACGGTATCACCGCGTGTCACCGCGACTCTTGGCAGTTCCCCTGCGCGCCTCTGGAGCAGTGCGTGGCCACGGCTTCACCGTCTTCTGCTATGGACACGTGACTCAGGTGTGGTCAGATCTAATTTGTTATTGGCTCTTTCGAGCTCGTGATTACTGTTGCGCATCGCGACGTTGGCGTGGTAGATAGGCGGCCACTTGGACACGTGGCTGACGGTTTCGGCACGTGTCACCGCGGCTTTTGGCTCCAACCTATGCGCCTCTGGCGTAACACGTGGACACAGCCAGACTGCCTTTTACTATAGACATGTGATTTAGGTGTGCTAGTGTCAATGGACTTTAATTAGCTTCACGCAATAGTGGCCTCTTAATAAACTTCAAGTGCTCAGTGCATAATTAGTGTATAGACTTAATAAACTTTAACTGAGACTGCCTAGCCAGTCCGATAGCATAGTGTTCTTAGTATACTTAATAGCATAAGGTTATTTTCTGTATTGCTTTACTGTACTACTACTGTTTTCCTTGTGTGAAGCTTGGAAATTATATTTAATTGTCTTGAGCTTAAACAATAGTTTTTCTTTATCTCATCTTAGTTTTACCTATCTGTACGCTCTATAGCGTGCTGGCGCCCAATATTACTCATTTTCTCTCTCTAGAATTAATTTAGTTGGCAAATAGATTTTTAGGAATAACGCAGACGTGTAGTGTGACAATAGAGCGTCAGACCCACGAACCCTGAAGACCAAAACGCTTGTTACATACTCATCTTGATTTGTCTCTTATTCTGTTACCCAAAGGTTGTCTGGACGAATACTATTAGCGATTGATCTGCTTCTATGTTCAATCAACTATTTTTTTCTGAAACGATTTCTTTTATCGGTTCGTGAAAGATTTTCAATAGGAAGCCGATTGTAACTGTAATATTTCAACTTGATCTGTTGTTATGATACGGGATTGACACGACTCGTATATCATCACAATAAATGCCTCCTGAGTTACCTACTTAAATCACGTACCTAATTAATTTGAAACTCAATGAGGTCATTGAGGTCTCACCTTTCATATCTGGTGGTCAAAATGTATGGGTTCAAACCTCGGTTGTGCTGTATAAAGCAGAAAATATCGTTCTCAAAATATGACTAAAAATTCGGTCAAGAGGTTAAAGCTGACATCATCTCTCGGACCACAAGGGGCCCTAAGCGGCCTAGTAACATGCGTAGGGCTTATCGTTTATCACACGGAACACTCGCCTGCACATTCACAAAACACTTTGTACTCAACTTGACCCATAAAGACTGAACCCTTTGACGCGCACGGTCCCTAATGTGATCAGGGTCAAACAAATATTGGTCCTAAAATAATGAAGTTGTTGTAAGCTTTGTGAACAGGGCTGAACTTACGTAAGAACGGGCGATATTATTTTGTTAGGGACTTCTACATTGCAGTTATCATCAGCAGTGTATAGTGTATAATATAGGTCTTACTGCTGAGCACAGAGAACCTACCACGAACATCAAACATTTAACTTTTTATATATTTTTCTACTCGTCGACTGTAATTCTTGAATTAAGATTTCGTATACCAAGCTGCATTTGGGTACTTTTAATGGATGGGCTCCCAACTCAACTATAATATTCATTTCGATACAGTTTAGTCAACTACCTATAATGAAATTGACCAATCACAGCTCGCCGCGGTCAAGAGGACGAAACAAAACCATAGCTCAAATTATATTTACAGTACATATGGCCCTATTTTCCCGCACTAGTGCGTAAAATAGAACTTTTCGTGCGATGTCAAAAGTTTAAAGGGCCATATGGGCTCCCTTCGGTCGTGTTTTAATTACTCGCCACTCGTTTCGAATTTCCTCTTTTCCGCACTTGTATCGTAAATAACTATTTAAGTTGTATTGTAGGAACAATTGCTTCATAAGTCAGAAACGCGCATGTGACACCCATAATATAGGAACATCCATAGACTACAACAACCGCTTAGCGTTACTTGTTAGCCTCCATAGGCTACGGTGGCTAAAATCGAGAAAAAAACTGTTTAAATATTGAATTTAGCAAGGATCAAGTACCGGGGCCTCATGAGTTACGAGAAGGTGTCGTTGACCAACCCGCCGGGCCGCGGCCCCCGGAGCTACCAGTATGATGGTATCACGGCTGTTCGCGTATCTTAGCTGTATACTTTTGGTTTGTTTACCTATCTTATATGATTCTACTAGTTGAAAGTATATATTATTTTTGTTGACTCGTAGAAAAAGTATTGTATACAATAGTGATATAATCAAGCTTTTCAATCTCGTACCTTAGGCAACTCAGCAAGCTTCGTTGCCTAAACGCGGTGCTCGACTGAAAAGCTCTCTATTATATCACGATTGTATAAAATACTATTATGATATAGGAGGTAAACGAGCAGACAAATTGCCTGACGATAAGCAATTGGCATCCCGCATGGCAGGTATCCATGTGCGATGCCAATTGCTTACCATCAGGCGCCAAGGCAAGCCAAAAGACAAAATGTATCGGCATTTATAACAGAAGCAACGATATGTCACGTGATCATTTCCATAAGTACATTATTTTACTTTCGATTGGCATTGCCCCCTGTGCAGCTTATAAGGCTTGTTTAACGACAAACCATTTGTTTTCATGATGGATGCTTTGACCACTGTCTTGGGCGGTGGTGGAGAGCGAACCTGGGGGGATTGCCAACGAAATCTTAATGTCACCAGCGCTAACTATACTATGTATTCTCATCTACAGGTTTTATTTTATTTGTTTTTATTAAGTAAAATTAGGACTTCATTGGAGTCATAATTCTACGTATTCTGCTAAAAAACTAAATCGCATTTAATATTCAACGCCACGAAACTGCAACTTCAAACGAGTTCAGACATTTTCACCGACTCTGCACAAGATGTTGCGAGATGTTGCGAGATTCTCGAGACATTCCTGATCTCCGCTCTCGCTATTACCGTGATGACCGCTTATCGCGTGAAAGTAAGGCTGTGGCCGAGGAATAGTGGATAGCGGAAGACAAATTAAAACCAAAATATTACTTTGCTAATCCGCGAAAAGATAACGTGCTAGTCAATCAGTGCTAACCCGTTATACTTACTTGCGTATTTTTACATGCAATTAATATTCCCACCCTCCCACCGCAAAAATAAATACGCAAATAAATATAACAAACCACCACCAAAAGAATAAACCTCGACACGTGTTTCGCCTCTCTACGAGGCATCCTCAGGAGTTGTTGACGGTCTGACGCCCGGCAACGGAATAACCTGTCTAGAATGGTCAGCCATATTTATACCTTGACCACTCCCCCTACCGTGCAAGTGTGAGTGAGATGGAAAAATTCGTAATAACGGCGATGACGCAACATTCAATTGTTCGTTAAGAATCATGCCCCTATTGTTGTACCTAATTATTTCCAGTTGTTCCAGAACACCCAAACGCAATCCCTTTTCGCAAACATGTAAAATATCAAAAGAATGATTCTCAGATAAAGTGTGACCTGTATCTAATAAGTGCTTTGCAAAATTGGACTTCTCTGGATGGTTATGTCTATATGACGCAACATGCTCTTTATACCTAGTAGTGAAACTACGGCCCGTTTGCCCCACATACACTTTATTGCAATCGTCACAGGTAAGCTTATAAACTCCAGACTTTTTCCCATTCTCGATCTTATCTTTGCCATTGCAAAGCTTCGAGTGCAAAGTATTATTTGTCTTAAAGGCCACAGGAATGTCGTTGGACTTCAAAATTTTGTAAATTGCATCAGACAACTTGCCAACATAAGTTATGCTCGCTTTATATTTCTTAATCGGTTCAGAGGATCGTGCCGCATACAACATAGTGTTGACCATACTATTTCGCTTTTTCCTGATGATACCATCCACAACAGACTTATCGTAACCATTCGAAACTGCTAAGTGATAAATATTATTTAATTCAATCTGATAGTGTTCATCAGAAAGAGGCACAGTCAACATTCTATGCACATAACAATGAAAAGCAGCCAACTTATGCTGCCACGGATGCGTGGAAGAAGCCGGGATAACTGTATCGGTATGTGTAGGCTTACGGTAAATTTTGAACTGATGCCTGTTGTTTACTTTAGTGATTGTTAAATCTAGATAATTCAATGAGTTGTCTTGCTCTAGTTCCTTTTTAAACTTAATTTTTGGATGCTTACCATTAATTTCAGCAATAAATGCATCCAGCAGGCCCATACTACCCGTCCAACAAATAATCAAATCATCCACGTATCTAAAATAGTATAATATATTATTGTTGCCCACAATATGCTGGTTCTCAAAATGGTCCATAAAAATATCAGCCATTAAAGGACTTAGTGGTGAACCCATAGCCAAACCATCACTTTGCAAATAATACTGTCCCCCAAATCTGAAATAATTTTGTTTCATACAAATCGCTGTTAGATCTATCAATTCATCTACTTCCCCTGGATGTAAACGTTGCCTTTCAAAAAGACCCTTAATAATCTCCAAAGTCTCTCCATATGGCACATTTGTAAACAAACTGTCTACATCCAATGAAAGAAGAACAGCATTATCTGGTATGTTAATGTCCTGGATCTTTTCTATTAACTGCAAGCTATTTTTCAAGCAATATTTCGGCTGGAACTGGGACTTGTCTCTTATAATGGAATTCAACCTTTTTGCCAGATTATAAGTTGGCGCACCCAAATATGAGACCACTGGACGAACTGGGATATTATCCTTATGAATTTTGGGAAGTCCATAAAGAATAGGAGCTCGTGGATTCATAGGCACAACCATACTCTTCTGATGTTCGGTTTCAAAAACAAATGAAGAATTCTTAACTGCTTGTCTAAGATCTTTCTGGAACCCTGGAGTTGGGTCTCTTTGCAATCTCGAAAATCCGTCACCTTGAATAAGGTCTAGTACTTTCTGATTATACTGTCCCTTCTCCATAATCACAATGCAGTTGCCTTTATCTGCCTTTGAAACCACCAAATCACTGTCTTGCACTTTCTGTTGTATAGATCTTAGCAGCAAAACATCAGAATCAACACACGCACTCTGTGCTGGACTAGTACTCTTGATAACATTAGCCACCATGGTCTTTGTATCTACATCACCACGGCCCCGCACTATTGCAACCTCAGAATCCACTGCCAAATTTTCTAATGTTCTATGAGTAATTTTTGACTGGAAATTATACTTCAAACCTTTATCTAAAAGCCCAATTTCATTTTCTGAGAACTCCACATTAGTTAAATTCTTGACTCGAGGATGGAAAACATGGTGAGTTGTTACTTGCACATCCCTTCTCCTTAAAAATGAACCAGAACTCGACTCTGTTAACCTATGCAATTTGTTCAGCTGGGTAGTATACATCTGGTGTGCAAGTTCAGAAGCAAAGTATCTCGCCTTCTGGTCCAGAATATCGAATTCGAGATTATGCAACTTAAATGAAAGTTCTGAATATAACACCTTAAGATGCAATTTCAAATTATCCCTTACTGAAAACCAGTGGCGAGATTCTTCGTTCAACCATATTTTCTGAGCCCTATTAATAGCCAATTTAGCAGCCCTGGAAGCACTTCTACAGCGGAAATGGATGTAATTAGGAACAACATTCAAACGCTTGCACTGTTGGTTAAACCAAACATTCTGGACAGCTGCACGATGTTGTTTGGTTAGTTTGACATAAAGTCGTGCCTGGAATATTAATTGCATGTAAAAATACGCAAGTAAGTATAACGGGTTAGCACTGATTGACTAGCACGTTATCTTTTCGCGGATTAGCAAAGTAATATTTTGGTTTTAATTAGTATGGATTTCCGCAAAGTAACGCCTGATTCTATTCACTATTTGAAAACGGCTTGCGTGGCCGAACAGGCACGACTTTATGTTAAACTAACCAAACAACATCGTGCAGCTGTCCAGAATGTTTGGTTTAACCAACAGTGCAAGCGTTTGAATGTTGTTCCTAATTACATCCATTTCCGCTGTAGAAGTGCTTCCAGGGCTGCTAAATTGGCTATTAATAGGGCTCAGAAAATATGGTTGAACGAAGAATCTCGCCACTGGTTTTCAGTAAGGGATAATTTGAAATTGCATCTTAAGGTGTTATATTCAGAACTTTCATTTAAGTTGCATAATCTCGAATTCGATATTCTGGACCAGAAGGCGAGATACTTTGCTTCTGAACTTGCACACCAGATGTATACTACCCAGCTGAACAAATTGCATAGGTTAACAGAGTCGAGTTCTGGTTCATTTTTAAGGAGAAGGGATGTGCAAGTAACAACTCACCATGTTTTCCATCCTCGAGTCAAGAATTTAACTAATGTGGAGTTCTCAGAAAATGAAATTGGGCTTTTAGATAAAGGCTTGAAGTATAATTTCCAGTCAAAAATTACTCATAGAACATTAGAAAATTTGGCAGTGGATTCTGAGGTTGCAATAGTGCGGGGCCGTGGTGATGTAGATACAAAGACCATGGTGGCTAATGTTATCAAGAGTACTAGTCCAGCACAGAGTGCGTGTGTTGATTCTGATGTTTTGCTGCTAAGATCTATACAACAGAAAGTGCAAGACAGTGATTTGGTGGTTTCAAAGGCAGATAAAGGCAACTGCATTGTGATTATGGAGAAGGGACAGTATAATCAGAAAGTACTAGACCTTATTCAAGGTGACGGATTTTCGAGATTGCAAAGAGACCCAACTCCAGGGTTCCAGAAAGATCTTAGACAAGCAGTTAAGAATTCTTCATTTGTTTTTGAAACCGAACATCAGAAGAGTATGGTTGTGCCTATGAATCCACGAGCTCCTATTCTTTATGGACTTCCCAGAATTCATAAGGATAATATCCCAGTTCGTCCAGTGGTCTCATATTTGGGTGCGCCAACTTATAATCTGGCAAAAAGGTTGAATTCCATTATAAGAGACAAGTCCCAGTTCCAGCCGAAATATTGCTTGAAAAATAGCTTGCAGTTAATAGAAAAGATCCAGGACATTAACATACCAGATAATGCTGTTCTTTTTTCATTGGATGTAGACAGTTTGTTTACAAATGTGCCATATGGAGAGACTTTGGAGATTATTAAGGGTCTTTTTGAAAGGCAACGTTTACATCCAGGGGAAGTAGATGAATTGATAGATCTAACAGCGATTTGTATGAAACAAAATTATTTCAGATTTGGGGGACAGTATTATTTGCAAAGTGATGGTTTGGCTATGGGTTCACCACTAAGTCCTTTAATGGCTGATATTTTTATGGACCATTTTGAGAACCAGCATATTGTGGGCAACAATAATATATTATACTATTTTAGATACGTGGATGATTTGATTATTTGTTGGACGGGTAGTATGGGCCTGCTGGATGCATTTATTGCTGAAATTAATGGTAAGCATCCAAAAATTAAATTTAAAAAGGAACTAGAGCAAGACAACTCATTGAATTATCTAGATTTAACAATCACTAAAGTAAACAACAGGCATCAGTTCAAAATTTACCGTAAGCCTACACATACCGATACAGTTATCCCGGCTTCTTCCACGCATCCGTGGCAGCATAAGTTGGCTGCTTTTCATTGTTATGTGCATAGAATGTTGACTGTGCCTCTTTCTGATGAACACTATCAGATTGAATTAAATAATATTTATCACTTAGCAGTTTCGAATGGTTACGATAAGTCTGTTGTGGATGGTATCATCAGGAAAAAGCGAAATAGTATGGTCAACACTATGTTGTATGCGGCACGATCCTCTGAACCGATTAAGAAATATAAAGCGAGCATAACTTATGTTGGCAAGTTGTCTGATGCAATTTACAAAATTTTGAAGTCCAACGACATTCCTGTGGCCTTTAAGACAAATAATACTTTGCACTCGAAGCTTTGCAATGGCAAAGATAAGATCGAGAATGGGAAAAAGTCTGGAGTTTATAAGCTTACCTGTGACGATTGCAATAAAGTGTATGTGGGGCAAACGGGCCGTAGTTTCACTACTAGGTATAAAGAGCATGTTGCGTCATATAGACATAACCATCCAGAGAAGTCCAATTTTGCAAAGCACTTATTAGATACAGTAGGTCACACTTTATCTGAGAATCATTCTTTTGATATTTTACATGTTTGCGAAAAGGGATTGCGTTTGGGTGTTCTGGAACAACTGGAAATAATTAGGTACAACAATAGGGGCATGATTCTTAACGAACAATTGAATGTTGCGTCATCGCCGTTATTACGAATTTTTCCATCTCACTCACACTTGCACGGTAGGGGGAGTGGTCAAGGTATAAATATGGCCGACCATTCTAGACAGGTTATTCCGTTGCCGGGCGTCAGACCGTCAACAACTCCTGAGGATGCCTCGTAGAGAGGCGAAACACGTGTCGAGGTTTATTCTTTTGGTGGTGGTTTGTTATATTTATTTGCGTATTTATTTTTGCGGTGGGAGGGTGGGAATATTAATTGCATGTAAAAATACGCAAGTAAGTATAACGGGTTAGCACTGATTGACTAGCACGTTATCTTTTCGCGGATTAGCAAAGTAATATTTTGGTTTTAATTAGTATGGATTTCCGCAAAGTAACGCCTGATTCTATTCACTAGCGGAAGACAGTATAAATTCTTGAACCGATTCTTGATTGGGATATTTATGTATTGACATATCCCTAGGGTGCCCGTTAGTTAATGGATAACCTTCTAATATATATTGGAAAGTTTCGTGGTTTTCGAGATAATCGAGCTTTTGTGTATTTTTATATCTGGCACCTTAGGTACTTCCCTTTAATCACCATCTAGGCTATATCTTTGTTTGTAAAGATGTAAATATACCATTTTAGAATCAATAAATTATTTTTTAGAAAGTTGGTCATTCTATATGTCTCTCTCTCTTCCCGGCCGATGTCGGCCACAGCGATTGCATTATATTATGCCTAGGAGCGGGAACTGAGCTGGTCCGCTCGCTCGTGCGCCCTCATATGTATATACTAACTCTCTATATTTTGCTATGTAAACTCTCACAATTTGCGGGAAAGTTAATTATCTGACCGACATTTAACACGATCACTTCTAATGGCTTCAATAATAATTTATTCACCCTCTCAATCTAACATACATAAGCGACCTACTCTGCAATCCGCTACCACTTTCCGCTTATAACTGACTACAGCCTCATCGCCGAGTCTTTTTATTTGGTCACATAATGCTGTAATTATAAGTATCATCAATTATAGGAATTATTTTTGACACCCAATCCGATTAGGGAATTTTTGACTGTATTTATGTTTTTCTTCGGTGCCTAGTTATCTCTAAATGCTATGTACAACGAATATATTACTGCGTCAACAGCTCGCTCCCCGCTCCGCTCATGACGGGCCACGGCCTTACCCTGTCCTCGTATTTGCTCACGTAATGCCTTCCGCCTCACCCGCAGATAGTGTAGCAAATGTATTTGTATAAAAGTTACATACGTTCTCTCTCTGCTACCAACATTTCCTTCCTAATTTCTCTAAGTAGGGTGTAAGTTATGTACCTACTGAATTGTTTCAGGTATTTCATTTACTAAATTAATTATACAATGTTCGTTTACGGTAGTTAAACGTAAATAGTGATGGAATAGTTAGGAATATTAATGAACTGTTACATAACTAAGGGCATTAAAATACGAGTGTGGGTTTATGAAACGAGCTGAAAGCGAGGGTAATTTTATCAAAAGGGTTATTTTAAATTTGACGTTTCCTACAGTAATGCAGTTGGTAGCATTACTGAAGCAGTATTTCAGCGCGACGCCACTGGTAGTCATTGCTGTCACAAATGTCAAAATCGATGTTGCTGCCTGGATTTTTGACATTTGTGGCAATAATGCAGTGGGCAGTAATGTCGCGATGAAATACTGCTGTACTGGTGTAGTCTGAATCTGAACAGTACCTTAACTGTACAAACTGGGTTTTCCCTCGGGATGTAAAAGCGGTTCGTTAGAAAATCTTTAATTTGGCGTGCAAATCTGCTTCGTTGAGAGACGAGATTGTGTGGCCACGAAACTAGCGATTGTGCAAAAGTTCTCTGATGAAAGAACTTACCTGTCTACGAATTGAAGTAACTAACGTAAACACGTCCAGCTGTCTTTCTGTACATAGATATATGACTAGCCAAGAACAAAAACAAATTAAATTCATAACCTATTACCTATTAGCGTGAGTCATCCTTTGCGAAGTAAGAACAAAAAAGTCATGATACAGTCGCGATGCAAAACAGGCAGTCCAATGTCCACTATTATACTTAACTAATTAGAGTCTACTACGACTAGAGACCAAGAAAAGTCTGCTACGATTTTGATAGCACACGCAGTACATGTAAATGTTATTTCCATTCATTCTTTTTAAATTATGGCTTCAGCCCAGTGGGGCTATTTCGCCAGTAGCAAGGTAATACGATTGAAATTGTACGGTTAGTACAAGACAGTGTACGGTGATTTAGCTCTTGTAAAGCGATAGCGGACTTTACAAGAAACACGTGGACAACCGGCCGTTGACTCCAAAATGATGGTTAAACGTGCTTCAAGATTAATTCTCCATTCACTGCAGACTACCACATTAGTTTACTGTACTAGGCTATCGATATTACACTTTAAACAATATTAATGAGCAAAAAACAAAGCAATTGATCACGACGCGTGACCATTAAGATGGCGCTCGAACCGGAAGTCCACAAATGTTATTTATACGTCATAATCTCAAAGAAGTTTGACGTTCAAAACAACACTTGCACTGCGTGTCCTATCAAAATAGCTGCAGACTTTTCTTGGTCTAACTCTAAACTGTTAAACAGTAGTTTTCTTTCCTCCTAATATTCACAGCCTTAAACGTAGTTGTTGGCCGCTCATGAATTTCATGGCCCCAAAATCAAAAAGCTGTGACAATCAAAGTCAATCCTGTCACCTCACTAATCGAATCACATCACTAATCGATCGTCCGTCCCTATCGATAGGATAGAGGGTAAACTTGTTACCATTTAATATACCATTCTAACGCCAGAGACTAATCAATGTTAAAGACTTGACGCTTTTGGGCAATGGAACCGTCATTTTAATATATTTAGGCACAGGATTGGCTTGAGAGTATGTCGCACGAGAGATAGACTACTGGTCTTTTTCTCGCTGTATTAATTAGAGAGGGACGGGTAGTCTAGTCTATCTCGCAGTCAAGATCCATACTCCTGTAGGATATAAAAAGTTTTGTGAGCTCTCTTATTGTTAAAGCAATTAATGTTCATGCCTACAATGATAACAAAGTAAGAAGAAGGTTAACAGTCACTATAGTTAACTCGTCTCGGTCTTCAACGACCTTTTGGTTAATTCAATTTGTCGATAATATATTCCATCAAGCGCAACACTAATCGAAAGTGTTGCGACATTTATCGATAAAGGAATTTTATTCAAATTGAGCGTTTTAAATAGCGTTTTAATTTCGTTATTTTAATGGGGTTATGTTTTAGACTAAAGAGGATAAAAATGCTTTTAGGAATTTAAATTGAAGAGTAATATCGCCTTTCGTTATTAAAAATTGCCCTCGGGTTATTTTTAAATCTTACTTATTTTAAAATGCTCTGAGATATTTCAGTAAAAATGTAAAATCATAAATAATTAATTTTTCGTGATAACATGATAAGGTGGTGATGTAGTAGATAACAAAAACGATAAATAGTTTGGTACTTAGGTAATGATACAGTACAGTTTAAGCATATTAAATCAGAATAACAAACTGAAATCCAGAACGTACCGACCTGAGATAACGTGCCCCCCCCCCCCCCCCCTCTGCAGAGGTGCAATTAAGGGGATTGCAATTAGAATGGACGAACCGTCTCCGAGTCGTTTGTTATGTATCTGGCTTTGTTCGGTTTGTGTACTATTATAGGGTTACACTGAGGATTTTCGAAGTCCAGTCAGAAATAATAATATTGTATTTAGAGTATAATTTGACTTTGAAAATTATTAGAATTAATTTATTTTGATTGTATGAAATTATATTTGTTTTAACTTAATTGACTCGAATTTAATTAAATTGATTTTATTATTTTTAATTAGCATTATTTGTAATTTAATCCAATTTATTTTATTTTGTTTTATTGTTTTAATTTAAGTTATTTGTTTTTAATTAAATCGAATTTGTTTTAACCTAATTTAATTAGTTTTAAGTATATTAGTTTTAAGTACCTATGTTGTGTGCCCTAGCAGGGCATCATGGACTGACTTTATTTAATTATTTACACCTGTTTGCGTTTATGTACATGATTATACAATGAATAAATTAAATGAAATGAAAGCATCATCTTCCGAGTGTTTTCCCGGCATTATGCCACGGCTCCGCTTGACAACTAACCCCAAGAATTGGCATAGGCACTAGTTTTTACGAACGCGACTGCCATCTGATCTTCTAACCCAGAGGGTTAACTAGGCCTTATACCTACATTAGTTCCGAAAAACTCAGTCCAGTCCGAAAACATTGAAGATAAAATTGTTCTCCTTGCTGGGATTTAAACCTGATACCTGTTTCATGCAGGGTTACTACCAACTTAGGAAGCCGTTAAAATTTGAAAAAAGCAAATGAAGTTAGCCAGGGGTCATCCGACCGACTGCGCCAGATAAGGGAATTCTTTTATCAAATAATCCGGCCTACGGTCATTGCCTACGGTACTTTATCTACTCGCATATTCAAACTTTATCAACATTACCTACCATGCTACACATTGGCAGGCTTAATAACAACTGTTATACTTTACCAAACACCTGTCTGTATACCTAATTCCTTATAGTGAAGAGAGCGGAGGAGGTGGCAATCTACATTCAAAATAGAGAAATTCTATGGTCTGAAAGTCTATTTGTGTTAAGAGCCAACGGGAGTGGTCATTTCTCCATACAAACGTACTCCTCGTTTTTCTCCGTGGTTTTTGAAGCTAGAGCAATTATTTTTTCAACACAGATTAATATTGTCAATATCTGTGTCGGACCGTTTTACTTTTTTTGATATTTTTGTTTTTAAGGCGCTAGAGCCCTTCAAAAATGGCCAAAATGGCCTAATTGACTATGCCGCAATGAGAGGCGTGGCATTCAAAACTGATATCAATTAGCCAAAAAAGCAAAACGCTCCGACACAGATAATTTCATAATCATTTGGTTACGATTGGTTAAGTTTTGGAGGAGGAAACAGAGGAGTACGAAACCTCGATTTTTGAGATTTTTACTCAGGATTTTTCGCCTTGTCCTCATCGCACTACTTTTAGGTGTCCGTTAGCGAGATGGGTATATTTATCTAAAATATTTGAAACTCAGCTCCTGTTTCGTCTTAACTACAATCCATTTCGACAACACATTTACGTTCATTTCAGGTGTACGTGCGTTACATTGTTTTATTGCATAAACTGTTTCCAGCATATTCAGCCGCATATTCCTGCTTATTGAGACGGTAGCCCGCAAGCAGAACTATTGTGTAACACTTACCAAACATACTAATTAAAAGTAAACCAATTTACATGTGATCTCTAGACCAAAAGTAGACGAAGAAGTAAACACCTTGTTTCTCTAAAGATGACATTCGGATGTCAACTGCAGCTGCATTACTGTTGGGGCGTTAAGGTGACAGCTGCACTACTGTTCATTTTACTATGGAAATTGACAATAACACCGACGCGTTCAGTACCAGTAGTGCAGCTGCGGTTACAAATGGAATGTTACCATTATTGTTGCCGCCGCTGTATCTGTCAATTTCCTAGAATGAGTGACGGAATGAATGTCATAATCGTGGCAGTAAACCAGCGGCGAATGAACAGTAATGCAGCCGACCGCATCGCTGTAGGAAAAGTCAAAAAGGTCGTTTGCAGCAGTAAAGCAGCGCGACAATACTGCTGACGGCATTGCTGCCGCAAATGTCAATATGGATGATGCTGCTCGGATTTTTGACATGTTCGGCAGTAATACAGTCGGCAGTATTGTCACATAATTATAGTCTGACTGAACCCGAACAGTAACTTTACCGTACCGATTTTTGAAAATTAGTTCATACGGGTTTCGGGGATCAAGTAATACTAGAAACAGAAAGCCTACATGAAGTCATTTGGGGGTAATGCATCCTGCATGGGCGAAACATCTGCGGTTTGGTCTTCATTCGCTGCACTAGCGTCGATATGCTGCATTCCTAATGAGGGATGGACGGTATAAATGATAAAATTACATATCGATAAAATTAACGTTCCTGAAAACCTTATGAATAACTTTCGTTGTCTTGTTTGTTTCCTGTTCCATAAGTTATGACGGTGTATTTTTTACATCAGAAGAATTCGTTTTTAGAGTAATGTTTATTAACAGCCTCCTAGCCTAGTCGGTAGTGACTCTGCAAAGCTGGAGGTTCTTATTTCGAATCCTGGGAACAGCATTATATTTATTAAATATTAAATAAATAAATAAATAAATATTAGGGGACAACTTACACAAATCAACCTAGCCCCAAACTAAGCAAAGCTTGTACTATGGCTGCTAGGCGACGATATAAATACTAATATAGATAAATACATACTTTACATAGAAAACATCCATGACTCAGGAACAAATATTTGTGTTCATCACACAAATAAATGCCCTTACCAGGATTCGAACCCAGGACCATCGGCATCACAGGCAGGGTCACTACCCACTAGGCCAGACCGGTCGTCGAAGTTATAGGTATATGTCGTGGCCAGAGCATAGAATTTGATAATTTCATCGTGTAAGTAGCTGACTGTACATACGAAGCTGGTGGATCTGGGTTCGATCTTGGTGAAAGCATTTGTTACATTTATCGTCATCTAATCACAATGATACATAGCTCATGTTATAATATACCTTTAACCTTAAAGGAATGCAGAAAAGGTGAAGCAGCTTAAAAAAAACCTTATGAAGCTATTTATTTATTATTATTACTGTATACCTATGCTGATTAGTCGTGTAAGATTACCTACCACATTTATTTCATATTTTCTTTTCCCTGGATGAATAATGTTTAAAATGTAACCTATTCAAAATGAATGTTCGCTGAGTGCATTGCAGTCATAATAAATTCCTTCCGATACAATCAATGTTGGGATAAACGCACGCAAATATTTGCAACGCTGGCCAGCAGTGTTGCCGCGACTATCGATATCGATATTAAATATCAATATTATAGGACGGCCTTGTACAAATTTTACAGTACTTTATATTACGAGTATAACTACATATATTACTATTACAAACAGCAACACTCAAGTGTCCATCGGTGGACCTTATGCCTTTTGGTTAATGAGGTTTATAAATTGTCAGTGAACAGTGTGGCCGATGGTACTTGCAGTTAAGTACCTTAGCAAGTCAGCATTCTATGACTAATATTTGAATCCTATCATTAGGGTGGTTCACGTTTGTATGGGAACAATTCAACTTCTATCCCATGTCTAATATTATTTTATCAGTCCTTTCAGGAGTTTTATAAAATATGGCTAACAGGAAAATCTAAGTAAAAGACAACTTATCACAGAAAAATATTTTGCCTCTAGGAGGCCTCCTGGTTACATTTTCGTACTCGTATATATAGCAACAATACAAACACAGACCTGAACAAACACGCCGTAATTAGTCTTAGTCTTCCACACAAACAACCGAGCGATGCGTCCGCCGTATGTACCTACACAATGTACACATGCGTATGACGATTTTAATACGTGGCCATGGCTATCGGATGTTCTATAGATGGGCCATAGGCGTGCGCCCGTGAGAGACAGAGCATACCTATGCAATGCGACGAAATTAAAAACACGTTTTAACATTCCTGGCAACACACCAAAAACAACCTACGTAATTTGGTTGGGTTAAATGTTACCCACCAGGGACCGGTGGGCAACAACAATATCGTTTTAACGTCTTTAGAAGTCAGCAGACATGAAAGTGAGACTATGCAACGACAAACAACAATAGCGCTTTCTCTGCTACTCCTACTGAAAGTTCCATAAAACCATTCCGTTCGGTCACTTCCCCCCACCCCCCATGTCTTATCCAGTAGATCCTATATACATGTACGTGGCGCTAAGCTTCGGATTTATTACTTGTCACAATAGTAACAAGCTGAAATAGATGTCACAATATACTAACAAGTCTCCATAGACTACGGTAATCACTTATACCTAACGGTACTATTACCTACACAGGAGATCAGTAACAGTGTTACAATCTATAAAAACTAGTCTTCTTTGGTACATCAAAAAAATAACTTGTAGTTTTGTTTAAAATTTTCAAAACAATAAAGATGTTTTAGATGGGTCTATCGCGAATTTATTTACCTGTGTCGAAACGTCGGTAAATCTTCTTCTTCGCGTTGTCCCGGCATTTTGCCACGGCTCATGGGAGCCTGGGGTCGGCTCGACAACTAATCCCAGGAATTGGCGTGGGCACTAGTTTTTAAGAAAGCGACTGCCATCTGACCTTCCAACCCAGAGGGAAAACTAGGCCTTACTGGGATTAGTCCGGTTTCCTCACGATGTTTTCCTTTACCGAAAAGCGACTGATAAATATGAAATGATACATATTTCGTACATAAGTTCCGAAAAACTCATTGGTACGAGCCGGGGTTTGAACCCGCGACCTCCGGATTGAAAGTCGCACGCTCTTACCGCTAGGCCACCACCGCTTCTTGTCGGTAAATAAAGGCAATAAAATAAATTCGCGATAGACCCGTCTATACCTAAACGTGAGTCAATATGTGTTCAGAACGCCAATGTTTTAAATATTATAACAAAGATGTTGTAAATAGAACTACATAAACATTTTATAAGCTCAAGCCCTAAGCGTCACTTGCACCATTCCACTAACCCGGGGTTAACCGATTAAACCTGGAGTTACCAGTACAATTTGACACTGGGTTAACGGTTTAAACACTTAACCCCGGGTTCGTGGGGTCGTGCAAGTGGCGCTTAGGGGTTAATTCAATTCAATTCAATTATTTATTTCAAATCCAGAGATCCATAATATTGTTAGTAGACCAGGTACAACAAATCTTAAAATTAATTAAGGTTAGTGACATTAAAATTACAAAATATTAATAATAAACCTATCTACATACTAAAAAATAAATATAACTAGGCAACCTAAATGCACCACTTCTCAGCATCTGTGGCTGCCACATGCAGTCCATTCCAGTTAAAAATGAGGTTAAAAGTTATTTAACGGCTTCTACGCAGACGAAATCGTAAGCGAAGACCATAAAATATAAATGCAATCAAAAATCAAAATCAAAAAAAAAATCAAAAATCAAAATCAAAATTTATTCAATCAAGAGTAAATTACAGATAACATTCTTGTATTAAGTACCTCTTTTTAAGTAAATTATTACCTGTGTTAAGAGGTACTGCTCTTCTCTTATTTTAACAATCACTCTTAATTTTATTATAATAAAATATAATGAAATACAAACTATAACAAAACATATTCTCTTGAAATACTTAATATATAAAACATGAGTTCGGTGTATCTATGATCTAAATATATTTATTTATAAGGTAGATACAAACATTAAAAATAAAATAAACTAACTTATCTATAAAATAAAACTAAATTAAATCTAAAAACTAATACTAAATAAAATAAAAAACTCTATGATCTGTATGATGTATGTTCTTTCCTTTTCGTATTTATGTGCATTGGATGTATGTATATAAGTAAATTTAATCAATTTCAGCAATGTTTAGTAATATGTTTTCTATATTATGGTATGTTTTCGACTTAATCCAGTCCATTATATTTTTTTTGCATTCATAATAAGGTAAATGGTAAATGTTTATTTGTTTATTGATGAAGTTATACAATTTAGTCGATCTAGTGGTGAATTGTCTACTCGCAAAGGTAGTGTTAATAGATGTGGTTGGTAAAATATTATCTTTTCTTCTTCTATTTTGTACAATGGATTCAAAATGCAAAGATTTGTGCCGTCTTAAAGTGGTAAAAAGAATGTATAGTTTTCTAACAGATAAAACGTCGGATAGCTTATACAGGTCTATGGTTGGGTATCTAAAAGGCTTGAAATGAATTACTTTTAATAGAGATCTTTGAGCTCTTTCAAGTTCTAGAAATTTCATTTTTGTGGCGCCTCCCCAAACTGGTATACAATAAGTAAGGATAGATTGAGCTAGGGTTAAATATATCTGCTTCAGTAGGTTTTTGGAGGCTATGTGTCTCAGGTTTTTAAAGATCCAAATTAGTTTTCTGGTACGGGACATTATTAGCTCAGTGTGCAGATGCCAGGTGAGTCGTTGGTCAACTATAATACCAAGATATTTAGTATTATCTACTTTCGAAATAGAAGGACAGGAACAATTTTGTGGATTAATGCATGTATATAGAAGGACAGGAACAATTTTGTGGATTAATGCATGTATGGATCATAAATGTACACAATGCCAACTAAATAGTAAATCACTTTATACAACAATTTTTCCTATCCCTTATCACTGCCAAGTAACGAGCATAAGAAAATTAGACAGTAGGAAGCGGTATATTAAAAACCAATGGACAAATTGGCCGGTAAAAAGGCCGGACGACCGGAACCGGCCGGAACGCGAGTATTCTCAACGGTTGACGCGTTTGGGCGAGTTATTTATCTACAAGCCGAATTTAACCTCTCTTCTTCTTCTTCTTAGTCGTTTCACTCTTGACAGAGTGGTCGTGGTCATCATCGGATGGTGACGAGCTTCATAACACGCCGCCATTCTTCTCTGTTAGCTGCCTTCTTGGCACATCAGTGTGCCAACCCATCCACTGCAGCTTGACCTGGCGAATTTAAACATTTTAAACTGTCATGAGTCATAAGTACTAACATTTTTAAGCAAATTTTACGGGTAAGCAAGCGGGGTACGCGGTAACCATGTAGTGTAGATACACATACATAGGTGCGTTTGTTAAATCCAATGGTATGCCGGTAAATTCGTAAAGTTAAGTAATGCTTTGCTTGTGTGCCACTTTCTTCGACTGGGTCTTGCATTATTTAGTATATATAGTTTTGTTTATATGAAATTTGCAATCGCAACAAAACCAGTGTCGGAATCTTGCTTTTGCTTTATTTGTCCAACACTGAAATTGACTGACAAGCTTTCAATTTTCAACAATCGAGTTCAATATCTGCCAAAAGAAGATCTTCGCTAGTGAACTGATTTCACCTCACGGTTCCCTGCAATCTTAACAAAATCATAAGTCCTTATTCTTCCGGTTTCTTCTACTACGTCCTTCAGTCTGATCGTCACTTAGAAACTGTCTACTCCAGCGACCTTTGGTTATGTTGTTGTCTTGCAATACGCGCGCTGCCACTTAGTTCCGGCAACACACTGAGCTATGTGAACGACGTTATACGGATCTCCTGATTCTAATTCGATCATGCTCTTTCTTGGCCTTCCAAATGCCCTTCTCCGAAAACTCTCGCTCTGCGATCGGAACGACATCCGAGGCCGGATGCGTCTCCGGCTTCCGGTCGGACCTAATTACCAGCCCTTATTGTTTTAAGGGTCTTTGGCTTCCGGAATAATGTTTACATAAAGTATATATGTATCTTATTTGAGACGGAACTGACCGATATGCTTGGTAATTAATTGATTTGGAGGTTGAAAAGCGCAGATTTTGCAATAACAAGGTGCAAAAGTGTCATCATAATTCCACATTATGTTCTGTCAAATTCTGTGTAGAGCCCTCATATGCCCTTTATAAGGCACACCAAAATATCATAAGGAAAATAATACCACAGTAACGTCACATAATCATTATTTTTTCTTAAGCTAATTTTTAGGAACATGGCAATGAGGCTTGCATTGAGGATCTAGTCCGTTAAAGGGTTAAGGAGTGTAATATTTAAAAAGTAATCTATTGTATTCTACCTGCTAACACCAACGTCTATTTTGAACACAACATATTGTTCCCCACACTTAACTAACTGCACAAAGCTCTACAAAGTTGGACAAGTTAACAAGTAAAAATAGTGGCGTCCGCAACAAGTTCTCCTTGTACTAGTTGTACGGTGGGGGGGAGGGAGGGGGAGATAAGGGTTCTATTCGCGTTTGTCCGAGTGAACGGCTTCATGTACCTACAGTATCTGAGAAAAGTTTCTGCATGTTTATTAATAAAAACAAGGCAATTTTTACACATGTAGGAAACGGTATGCAAATAAACAAAAAATAGGAATATGCCCGTATTGCAGGCATTTATAGCACTACAACACTAGGGTGACTAGGACGTATACTCCACGTAGGTATATGCGTTGATTGACGATGTTGATTTTTTTACATTTTATTATTGCTGTGAAGGTGTTTGGGTTACAGCGTAAATACAGCGTTGTGCGTAATGACATCGTCAACTTTTCACATCAATCTAAATAGTGGGTATACCAAACTGTGTGTCAAGTCAAATTAAGCTTAAACTTTCACAGTCATTTATATGAAAACTGTTGTGTTCACCACATTTGACGTTGATAAGTTCTTTAATCAGAAGTGAAACCTTCCTTCTTCGCTCTATCTTAAATTAAATAATCTGTAACTAATAAGAACCTGTGTAAAAAGAAACTCCTAATCACTTTAAACTCCCCTGTAAGTTTCCTCAGGCATCCCAAACTAAAACTGTATAAGAGCTGCAACTTTAACGTTGCAGTCGTGTCATTTCAGAATAAACCTTATGTGTTAGAGATAGAGTTCATGAGTAGTGGGGGAGAGGGGTCACAAAATACGGGCAGTTAGCTCTTTGACAAACTAAGTTCGAGTATTTACTGTGGAGCCGTTTAAAATATAGATTTACTCCTAACTTTAAAGTATAGCTTTAACTCTCTAACAAGGTGTTTTCCCGTTCTTGTTTTCAATCGAAAATTTGGAAGGGAGGTTATCGACTTATCGTGATTTTAACCTCTAACGGTCAACGGTACAAGAAAAATTGGCAGTCAATTTTGAATCAATGGTATTAGGTAATAAAATTAAAGTTTCAATTTAAAATCGAACACTACAAAACATAAGCATATATACTCATACTCATACTCATACTCATTTATTTATAATATAATTACATATTACACGTCAAAAATGGATATTAAATTAGATAAATTAAGTTACAATTATAGTTATTATGTTACAATAATACAATTACATTATTATTTCAGTTTTGGTTGGTATACCTAAATAAGTGTGTCAAATATTATTACAATTGTGATGATAGTGTTAATTAAATTTGTTTCATAAAAAAAAATATTATCTAAAATGTGAACTTTATTGTAAATTATAAAAGTCATTTAGACTGTAAAAGGCATGCGAGAGGAGCCATTTCTTTAGTTGGCGCGTGAATGAGTTGATGGATTTTATCGTGGTGATGTCCTGCGGTAATTTGTTATACACGTTGGGGCCTTATGTTCCATTTAATAATTATTTGTACTAGTATAATGACCGTGGGACGCTAGAGGATAAATACTTAATTTACGCCGTGCTGCATTAAAAAATGTAGTGAGGAAATGCAACAGTAGATATACTTAGTTATTTTAGTGTTACTTAAGTTGTATTTTTGACCTAAAAATGATAATTTTAAAATTGTATAGTGCCCAATTTTCCTATGACCCAGGAAAATCCAGCCGAAAAAGGAGGTGAACCTCGAAAAACTCGTATACATGTAGGTACGTATCTATTTTATCTCCTCATACTGACCAACATTTGTTCAGCGACTTTTAAAAATAACTTGTGGTTTGATTATTAGGGTCAAACAGATCACTGTGTTATGTCTTTCCTGTAGACATACACAAGAGTTAAGGGCTATAAAGGTTAATTTTCTTATTTAACCCTTATCCATGTGAAAAGGTCCTCCTTTTATTTAGAGAACTATGATAAAATCATTGCTTACATGCCCACAAGCTGTTAACTATTGCCCACAGGAGAGAAAAATGTACTGTTCGCGATAACACACTAGTTTTCTCTCCTGTGGGAAATAGTTAACAGCTTGTGGGCATGTAAGTAATGATTTTATCATAGTTCTCTAAATAAAAGGAGGACCTTTTCACGTGGATAATGGATAATTTAAATAAGAAAATTAACCTTTATAGCCCTTAACTCTTGTGTATGTCTACAGGAAAGACATAACACAGTGATCTGTTTGACCCATTAATACACGAAGTTTATTCTAAGACGCAATGTATTGCGAATTTTGTTATGTTTAAGGCGTGACAAGCAACGTCAATCACAATGATATGGCGTGGCGATGGCGTCCATTGAAGATAATATTTAATTTGTATGAAAAATAGCGAGTCTAAATACTTCATAATTTTTAAAAGTTGTTGAACAAAAGTGTCCCCGTTTGAGGAGTACAATCTATGTTTTAATTATTTGCTCGTGTTACAGGCCACACCCGATATAGGTACCTATCTTAAAATATATACGTACAGTATGTCATCACCGAAAAATTGAATGTAGGATATGAATGTATGGGAGCAACGATTACGGTAACGCGTGCCGAATACAAATCCGCGACGGAAATGGAACAATAGTCCGGGGCTAGTGCTGCTACCGTCGATACACATGTCGATATCGATAGACACGGTTATAAAGGAGACAATATTTTTTAGGCCCCGTGAAAACATCGTAGCATAGCATACTTTCATGATAATCTTCTTCTAGGGCCATCTTTTGGAGGTCAGCCATCATGTGGGCTATGCGGATATTGCAAATGTACAAGACTACGTTCCCCACACGCTAAAATTGACCAAATTTAACACTCTTGGTAGTGTACAATGTTGGTGGTATTTTAACCTGAATATATTAATAAAAAACATTTGTATTGTTCCAAGCACATCACATCCTAATTTTATAAAACTACAACTTACAAAAGGTCGAACAGGCAACACTGGTCACATCACCTCAAAATTAGAGCTTCTTTATCGTCTGTCACTATGGCAATCACTTATTAGTGCACGCAGTGGAACAGCTAAGCTGTGGAATGAATTGTCCCCCGCGGTATTTTCGGACCGATACGACCTTCAAAGCTTCGAGAAAAGAGCGTACTCCCTTATGCATTTACAACCCCTCTGGTCGATTCGTCTGCTCGTTTGCCTATATCATAATAAAGTCGACAAAAGCACAACCATCATTATTCCTGATGTTTCGACTGTGCCCCACACTAGTAACAACTTTACCGACAGGTATTCCTCGGAAATCAAACAATCGCCGACGCGGTCGCCCCTCCCTCCCAGCTAGACAGGGACAGAGCGAGAGCCTCTCCCAAGCTAGACAGGGATAGAACGAGATAATTTGTAATTGTTTCTTGTAGGTACGGAATTTGCGTGCTGATTGGATTTGTTCGGAGGACGCTTCAGTTTGGTTATTGTGAGGTAAAACCAGGTAGATGATATTACAAATTAAATAAAAAAATGTGGCTTAAATCTATGAGATAAGCAATACCAACGTATACGATTTTATTTGTTAGCCATAAGAGCGTGTGACATATTTTTGCAGCCTTCAAAGAGTAACATATTATTGCAGGTGACTGTAGTACCTTATCTTTGTTTTTAATTTCCGATTGTTTATAAGCTATGGTGTTTCCGTACAACCAAGACGTAATATTCTTGTTAAATTATCGTTGTCTTGAACTATTGTTGCAAGTATCACGGATCCTACCGACTGCGCCATTTAATATCTACACAACACAACACTCTTTATTGCACACCTCAATAAACGTTACGATACAAATCACAATCACAATCTTAAAAGCTTTTTTATTATCACTTAGCAACAGTAAATAATCTCACACACACACACACCAACAACAAACACAAACAAACAGTATATACACGGGCGCTCTCTCAACAGTAACGACACACGTTACACGCAATGGGAACTTATCGCAAGCTTTTAAATTTTTGTACTTTTTTTGTAGTATGTACCATTCCTTTGTCAAATTTATATTTGACTCGATACGTTATTTTCAAAACCCATCCATTGTCTAGAGTTTTGGAAAAGCATCCTGTAGCAAATTAATGTTAGGTTGGATTTATAAATCAAAATTAATTGTTATTCGGAATGATTATTTATTTATTAGGTATATTTGATTATTGATGAGGAAATCGATATTCCGATGTATGTACTTCTTTTGTTATGTTTTTTTGGGTGCCGTTCAATATTAATACAAACATTTTGCATAATTACATTTAACTACTTTTAAAACTTATAATAAACATAATGTATAGAAACAAAATCCATAATATTATTCGTTATAATAATTAAATTACAGAATGTTCTATACGCGTCCACTGTTGGCCGTGCCGGCGGCGCGCACAGTATCGCACAGAAACTCGCCACTCCTCCGCGCGTTATCGCTGCTCAACGCACTCCTGACATCAGCACCAGAGTGTGACTTGTTTGCGTGGAGATGGGCGAATGTGTGCCGGGAGTGTCTGAGGTTTTGTGAGATGATGGATGAAAGGCTTTCCAGCACTTGCATTTGACTTTTAATGTTTACCTGTATTTTACTTTATATATATTTATTGTGTTTGTAATACGTAATTAGTTTAATTATGCGGTGTATTGGCATATGCTGTAATGCCGTGTAAATGTATTTAAATAATAAATAAATAAATAATAAATAAATAATAATCATAAAAACGTTCTTTATAATGAAGGAATAATTTTACTTGTTATAACATACAGTTAGTATTATGATTAAAATGTAGAACTATATTTTAACGAATGATCGGGTGACATAATATAATATGACATAAACTATAAAACAACTTACATATTCTACCTTAAGGCAGGTCGCCGTTAGGTACGACGACGAGCGAAGCGAGGAGGAGTGTTAGGTAGAACTGCGACCCTACAGCGCGCGAGCCGAGCGAGCGAAGCGAGCGTGCCGCGGCAGCGGCCGGCGAAGCATCAGAACCGACTTATTTTATAATAGTACACATTTTATTACCCTCTCGATCATGAGAGGAGGCCTGTGCCCAGCAGTGGGGCGTGCATAGGCTGAATTATTATTATTATTTTGTCTGTCTCTTACAAATTCTCGGGACCATGAGGTCCCGGACATTTGGAAGGCGTGCGTGGTTTTTATGGATAAAAAACGTTATGAGCATTAAATGAGCACGTTTATGACCACTATCCAGCAGGCTGTAGAAATTAACTCGAAGCAAGTAAAGATTCCCCGGTCCAAATTCACGCTTAAACCCTGGATGACGCCAGGACTACTCCGCTGTGCTAAACATCGTGATAAGCTACATTTAAAATCAAAACAATATCCTCATGATGCAGTGCTTCAGCTAACCTATATCCGCTACAAAAACTTCTGCAATAATCTCCTTAAAAACTCAAAGAACAACGACGTGAACAGAAATCGCGGGGTGAATAGAGAAATTTTGAACTTTTTCTTTCAAGTTGTTATATTTAAAAACGTACATCTCTAAAATTAGATTTTTTGGAATGCGTATAACTACATTGATACCAAAAGAACGTAATCAAACTGCCTAAAAATTAGATTTTTTTGACTCTAAAGTAAGGTCTCGCCAAGGTAAGAAATGAAGCCTGTCTGAACTTTGTTCTAGCGGTAAATGTTTTGACATTAACTAAGTAAAAGTTAGCTAACCTGGTAATATAGTATCTGTAGTACCTAAATAATAAATAATATCACTAATTTTCTCTATAATAAAGCATTTTTTTGCAAAAAACCAATAACAAGCAAATTTACGTGTTAAAGTGGTCAGTGGACACGCATATGGGGTGAACAGTTACGCCATAGGGGGTGATTAGATACAACAAAGGGATGTAAAGACACGCCTTGGGGGTTAAAAGACACGAAAAAATAATTTTGTGTTAAATAGCTGTTTAACAGATATATATACCATTTGCCAATAGAGTATCCACATAATAATGACCAAATTCGATGCCTATGACAGCTAAAACTTAATATTTCTATTCACCCCTTTCTTGTGTCTATCGACCCCGTTTTAAGGATATGGAGAAAACAGGTAGTTTTCTTTGATTTTTTTCTCTGAATTGGGTAGGTAAAAATTTATTTCACAAATGCAAAATTGAAGAACTAACCAAGACTCAAAAAATGATATCAAAATTATTACTTTTATCATTTGGATTATTGGCGAAAATCGTCCTTGAAGTTGAAAATCGTGTCTTTTCACCCCGTTTTACGGTACGAAAAACAAGAGCTTTCTACCAATAATCATAACACGAAGAAACTGTGGAAAGTTGTTAAAACTATATGTAACATCAACAAAAAAACACTATACCTACAGAACTCATATCTACAATTCAAACTCATCCCGAGCAGTATCTAAATAACTGTAATAGATTTTTCGCATCCGTGGGTCAAAACTTAGCTAATATAATTATGTCACAATCCGGAAAGTCAGAAGAAGACCTAGCCAATAATATTAAACTAAGCGCTTGCACGGACAAGTCCTTCTTTATGCAACCCACTGATTTTAATGAAGTTGAAGCTATTATCATGCAACTAAAAGTCGACAGTGCACCAGGCCTCGACGGGATTACAAACCAGTTATTAAAGTGTGTTAAAAATTATATTATTGTGCCACTAACCCATATCTACAACCTAAGCCTTGGTTCTGGTTGCTTTCCGGACCAATGGAAAATAGCATCCGTTACTCCTATACACAAAGAAGGCCCAAAAACAATTCCCAGTAATTACAGACCGATATCGCTGCTCAGCACAATCTCATAAATTTTAGAAAAAATAGTTAACACTCGCCTAGTCAAGTATCTTGAGGGCTACAACCTCTTATCGGAGAGACCGTTCGGGTTTAGGCGGAATAAATCCACGGAAGATGCCACATCAACTCTCGTCAACCTAATTTCATCATATTTAGACAAAAATCTAAAATGTATTGGCGTCTTTTTGGATCTGGCTAAAGCCTTTGATACCGTGTCGATACCGATCTTGCTCCGCAAACTACAAAATCTAGGGATACACGGTATCCCACTGTCGTGGTTCGAAAGTTACTTGACAGGGAGAAGGCAACTTGTCAGAGTAGGTTCCTTTACTAGTCCGACAGAAAATATTAAATTCAGAGTTCCGCAAGGAAGTATTCTTGGTCGCACCCTTTTTACGGTTTACATGAATGAAGTTCTAAATTTAACAATTCCTAAGTCTGAAATTCTCTGTTACGCAGACGATACCGTTATACTTTTTAATGACACATGCTGGGAGAACACAATCGCTACTACAGAAAAGGGCATGAAAATTGCATCTGACTGGTTCCGTTCCAACCTTCTAACCCTGAACTGCAACAAAACTAAATTCCTTTGTTTCTATAAAACCGCCCTATCTAAACCATCCTCCTATTATAAAAATCCATTCATGCACAGACTACCCTACTTCTAACTCATGTAACTGCGATTCCATTCAGAATACTGATGTTATAAAATATCTTGGTCTTTTAGTTGATGAAAAACTGAACATTAAAAACCACATACATAAACTCTCTGCCAGAATAAGAAAATCCATTTATATTTTCAAAAAGCTACGTAACTCTGCCGATGATTCTATACTTAAAATGGTTTACACCGCGCTCTGTCAGTCTGTAATTGCCTATTGCATCACAGTTTGGGGAAGTGCAGCAAAGACATTTATGCTAGAAATTGAAAGGGCTCAACGTTCTGTTTTAAAAGTGATACTTAAAAAGCCCTTTCGATTTCCAACCATTGATCTCTATGCTCAAGCAAACGTCTCAACCGTACGTCAATTATATTTAATGAAAATTTCTTTACACACTCACAAATTCTCAAAATTATTACATTGCCAATTCCAAAAGTACGGTCCGTTTTTGGTAAACGTTTTGGTGAACGAATGCGAGTAACCACTTACGACGCCATGCTTAAACACTGCAACCTTAAAGACTGCACTATTTTCGAAGCAAAGAAACTCCTATTTAATTTTTTACAATCACTTAACTATGCCGAGACAGAAGATATTTTAGTTAAAATAATTTAGGTTTATTTTTCATGTTTTGCCATAGAAATGTATATCTTTTTCTTACTTATAAGTATGTTATAAGTTTTCATTTTAAGTCTGTTGTATTATATCAAAAACATACCTAAGATATTACTGGACTTGATTGTGTAACTTAGATCTCTTATTTAAACTGTAACTGGTTCCCCGCGATACAGACGTAGCCTAGTGCGGAGACCCCTGACATACTCTGTTATGTGTTCTTTTGATAATAAATTTATTCTTATTCTTAAATAGTATACAAAGTGATCATTATACTGATTGCCTGTTATGCAAGTACTATGCAACTGAATTATTATTATTTCTGAAATGATGCATTTTGTTCTTATTTATTTTGTTTTTATACTAAATAATCATTTCTGCATTTCAAAATTATGCAATTCGATTTATGCAAAATGAAAATTCGAAAATAGTTGTTATTAAAAACATTACACACCCATTTTTTTATGTTTGACGATCCTTTTGTGAAATTTTTAGGATTAAATTTGATCTGTATAATAATCCAATGTTATAATGGAATAATATTAACATCAATAAATTGCTCTGATAATTAGATTAAGATAATATGTATGTACCTAATAACTATTCGTAAGTGCTTGTTCCTAGGCCTACATAAATAAGGTATATTTTGACTTTGACTTTGGCAATTAAATAATCGGACAAACATTGTTCGAGGTTGTGATTACCTTACACTGGTACAAAAGTAATCTCAATCCGCCATTTGTCGGGTTCTAGTGAGTCAGTAACTTAATAGTAATAGGGTTTTGGTTGGCATTTAGTTATTTGTGTATTTGTTTTTCGGTCGAGACCGGGTCTACAGTCAACAACCAAAGTAACACGCATGCTCAGAATAAAATAGTCCTTAACATCTTGGCAATAAATCGTTTCTAGTTTGTTACGATGGTTACTTGTGCTGATGACTTTGTTTGCTGTTTAATCGAATATTTGTACACATTTTACGTTGTTTGAGATCTTTGCGGTTTTCATTCAAGTTGTCAGATCAACATTTGTATTGTTTTACATGATGTATACATACCTGAATATATTTGTCTACAAATAAACTTGACAATCTTACAATTTAGTCACTTCTACATTGTTATTGTATTTCAAATAGTATCCCTAATTATAATATGAATAATACAACACTTTCCCCAAAACATAAAGCCGTACGTCATTGTTGAGGTTACGTAAACGTTAATAACAGTCTCAACAGCTTTTTTGTTATTTTACTCATTTTTAAAACAATAATTATATATACCAACATACATTTTACTCTACTGACCTATTACAACCTAGACAAATTAATACGAGTGCCTGCCATTGTATGGAAGTGATCATACAAAATGATCCGTTGCCATGGCTCTTGAATTTACTTACCTACAAAACTAATTTACCTACTTTCTTGACCTAATTACTAAAACCTATAAATAGAAGTCCAATCGTTGCAAACTCACCCCAGTTAAGTAGGAGCCCCAAATGAGCCGTAAGTACCTATACCGTGAATATATCGCAAGTACCGTAACCGTACGAACGAACACGTAACTGACCATCACTAGACCTTATCATTTGCAGTATGGTGTGGTTTGGTGTAAGCAAGTGTAAGTATACAGGGTGACTATGAAATATGATTAAGAATAAAATTAAGTAGAAATAGTTAGAACTGATTATGTGATTAGGAATGAATCCATATAACCCAGTTTTATTCACCAGCTACCCGGAACAGTTCAAAAGTCTGATTAAATAAAATTTCATTAATCTTTTTAATTTATACTCATTTCAATGTAGACAAGTTTCCTTTTTGAAGATTTTGGTCAAAATTCACAATAATTATTTTTGAAAGTCCAAGTAAGTAAAGTTATTAACTGTAAAGGTATTAACTAATATACACGATGATTTTTAATCGGTGATCAGGAACCAATTTTTCTAATTCAGTCATCGATGGCGATCACATTTAACTATGAAACCAACCGCGAAATCGCGAAAAAAAATTAACTCTCTCATAGAAAATATCAACATCGGACCAGCCCAAATGTATGAAACAGGCAACATTTTTTTTCTGATTTCGAGGTTGGTCGCATAGTTAAATGTGATCGCCATCGATGACTGAATTAGAAAAATTGGTTCCTGATCACCGATTACATTTCTTGGTGTATAGTATAGTAGTATAATTAGTAATGTGAAGTTACGATAGGTAAGAATAATGTAGGTTTAGGTTTCTGATCTAAATATTATATTATTTGCTTATTTACTTGTTAAAAACTAAAATTTGCTTAATTAGGTCTTGCCATGAACCTCGTTCCTTGCCACCCTGTATGTGAGTCGGTCAGTGATGGTTCTAGAGATAGCGAGCGATACGATCATCGTAACGGCCCTTAACGGCCGCCCACACATACCTTAACTAGCCCAATGCGATGCATTTACGATCGTGATAACTTACTTAGAGCACCACATACAATTGACGAATTAATTAAATTACGTATTTGTGCGGCTCTAAGGATTATGGCCTACAATGTCCAATTCCTCGAATGTCCATTTTCCTACAATGTCTTATTCCTCGAACGTTGGTCCCATCCGGCAGAAAGCACGAAATTTGGCATGTATATAGCTTGTGGGAATATTTAGGAACGAAAATTTACTTAATCACTCACTATTGTTACTATTGTCGCTGTTATCGTTTTGTTTCACTGTTTGGTAAAACTTTAAAATTTAAATAAAATTGGCCGTTATTGTCATGGTGACAAAGCACGAAATGGTACCAACCAACAGAACCCCTAGTAACTATTCTGTTGCTACGGCTGTTACGTTGTGAGGCACTAACACTTTAGGCATGCTTTAGGTTATCCACCCTGTAGGTACGTGTAACAGAAACAATAAATAACTGCTAATCACATGCAAGCTCGTACTGATTGCATCGCTTATCAAGATCTCGGCTCACTTGCTTTTTGTAGTGTTAGACCTTATGGCCTAGGCCATAGAGTTCAAGGGAAAATATCAAGGACCGGTTAACGCAGGTCGCAGTTTAAATAACCAGTATATTAACTCAAGAAAGTGATCGCACAAAATAGAGACAAATTACATGTGGTCGCGATACTCAGCAATGAGGGAACGAAGAAGAAGAGACAGTAACTCAATGGATGAGCGTCGTTGTGCAGAACCTTGAGGGAGGATATTATCCTGCTTATCAAGTCAGTCAATGTACTGTGTCAGTGATCAGTACACAGTCGAATGCACAAACATCTTTACAAGCCAACGTTCAAAAAGCCTCTAAAACACTGACAATAAGGTGGTGTAAATATTATTTTGAAAGTTGTTTGTGAACTCGGCCGCACTAATCCTTGAGCAAGGTTTTCGCTATAGGATAATGCCTATCAAGAGCCCAATAACTTGTTAGATGTCAACCTTATGAAGCACTGATAATACATTGTGAACATACGAGACGCTAAGATAGAGAATTCCCGTGTGAGAGTTGTACTTAAGTACAATGTTGTGCTGAATGCATCATTTTATAGAGCATAGGTTAAAATACTGCATATATTTAGATTGCGGTTGGAATTAATTAATTAACTAAGTCTAATAAATGTTACCGCTGAGGATCTTGAACTAAATAATACATTATACTGAACAAAACTAAACCGTTCGTTTATTTCTTTATACCTGCTCAAGACCTTCTGTCTCTCTTGTATGTATACTTGTTAATGGTACTCCCACTGTGAATTGTTTCATTATCAAGGTAGGAGGGAGGAGGAAGTATCTCTATAAATAAGAATAATAAATCAAAATAAGATTTTAAACGTCACTCTCAACTTCAGTCTTTTGGATAAAAAGAAACGTTTGGCGTCGCGTCCGTTGGCTCGTGCCTCGCTGGGTGGACGACATGCAGAAGACTGCGGGTCCCTTCTGGATGACATTAGTAAGTAATCATTTATTGTCAGATTGTGCAATGTCAGTATACAGATGTTACAATATTATTTGATTAGAGAGTGTCACAATCAACCGGTTTACGGTATACAATGTCCTTATTCCTAAAATACATATAGTACAGTTCAAATAACCTTAAGATTAAACTAAAAAATGTCTAAGGTACAAAATACATATAATATAAAAAAAAAACTATTCAACCCTACAATCATAATATTATAAAGCAACATTATTGTTTATTACCTACTAGCTATATTATTAATTACTATGTCAATTAAATATTATTATAATTTACATTGTTATTAAGGTCAATATTCATAAGATAGGTATCATTCACATGTCAAGCGTTAGAATTGTTCTATCTTGAGAAAAAAATCATTGATATTGTAAAAACATTCAGTTAGGAGAAAGGATCTTAACTTGGAGAAAAATTTGTTGTTTGGCAACTCTGTCCATGACATAGGAAGTGCATTATAAATACGAACAGCCATGTAGTAGCAATTTTTCTTACTCACTTCTAATTTACATTTTGGGACTACTAAAGCTTTATGTGTGACTGTGCGCTTTCCAATGTTACATTTCTGATCAAATAATTTTAAATTACATTTAACGAATTTACATATCTCTAAGATGTATAAGCTCGGAACTGTCAGGATTCCATACTGTTTAAACAACGGCCTACATGACTCTGACCACTTGACCCCCGCTATAGCCCTAACACATTTTTTTTGTGCTATGAAAGCTTGTTTTACATTTGTGCCATTACCCCATAATACTATTCCATAACGAAGTGCAGAAGCAACATAGCTATGATAAACGAGTAGCGCAGTTTTATCTGAAGTCATTCGCTTCAGTTTTTTTATGGCATAAATAAATTTATTAATTTTAGTGGAAACGACGTCGATTTGTTGTTTCCAAATTAAATACTGGTCTACATCAATGCCTAGGAAAATTGTATGTGCTACTTCTTCGATTTGCTCAGTGCCCATTTTTATATTTAATGGCATCATTTTACTATTTCTTGTAGCAAATCGAACTAGTTTAGTTTTTGAAGCATTCATACATAGACCATTCCGATTTAACCAATCACCTACATCAATCAGAGTAGCATTTATGTTCTCTTTCAGGTCATTGTCGTTTTTACCTCTAATAACTATCGTTGTATCATCTGCAAACAAAAGGCAGCGGTGTTTAATACAGGTAGGAAAATCGTTTATATAGAGCAAGAATAGGAGTGGCCCTAATATGCTGCCCTGCGGTACCCCACTGTGGTTCATACGTGAAGCAGAGTCGACAGTTAACTTAGAATTATCGGTCAAAGATGTATATTGAACCCTAGTTATTTGGTGACGGTCTGATAAATAGCTATGAAGCCATCTCAATGCCGCCCTCTTATGCCATATTTTTCTATTTTTTTAAGTATAATTGAATGATCTACGAAATCGAAAGCTTTACTTAAATCCAAGAATAAGCCTACAACCATGTCGTTTGCTTCTAATGAATCCAGTACATTGCAAACTAAATTAAATGCAGCATGTGTAGTTGATTTCCCTTTACGGAAACCACTTTGTTCTGAGCAGAGGATGCGATTTTTATTTAAGTATTTTAAAACCCTTCCGTACATGACCTTTTCATTAGTTGAGGACTGAGACAAGGGGTGTACCTACTAGAAGAGAGACCTATGCTTTGCTCAGCAGTGTACGATAAAGGGCTGGTTATGATGATGATGACTCACAAAACACACAAAAACATTGCATTTAATGCTTTTACTAGTTTGTAAACTGCAATGACATCGCAACATTTCTTACCGGAAACATAGGTACAGGAAACCAGTAAATTCAGGACAAACATAATCCCAACTAATTAATTATCGGCTATCGTCCATCTCTTTATTCCGAGGGTCCAGGGAAGGCACCGACTCCAGACCACCGCGTATCTGATCTGCAGACAGATTACAACTTTTAAAATAGTAGCTTGATATTGCTTTCTCACTTTTCTCGTTGCATCTCACATGGTCTAATGGTCTTCATACGCTCCGTGCCTTAATCATTAATTTTAAGCATAGATTTATTAATTAGCGTCATCTAGCTCTTTGAAGAAGGGTTAAACAAAGATAATTACTTATGATAGATGATACTCTTGACTATTTTACTAACATTACAAGCCAAGCCAATAGTGACGTGAAAAATGCGCTGGGTCTAATGAATAATAATCAATATCAAATCAGATTATATTTTGAAAGTCCGAATAGAACTGTAAAAAAGACACCGACCCTGGCGTAATGCGTATCTGATCAATCTGATGAGCTGTGTACTTTCATCTTAGAAGGGTTCCATGAGGAATTTGCAAACTCTGACGACAGTCTAATAAGGTTGGGTGGTGGAAATGGGTCAGTGATGATAAAAGTTTATACATAGTTCATATAAGTTTAAAAAGCTACATTCGAATTCACTTAAGCGGTATTAATTTGAGATTTTCGTGAAATATATATACTTACCTGAGACCATAATTTTAATTTATTGATAAATACGGATTTTTACTTAGGTAATCATCAAAACTGATAATATCTAATGTCATGAAGCCCAGCCCAACTTGTTTACAAGTGTACCTAGATGAGGCTAGAATGGCTAGATGCAATAATTAACATGGCTTCTGTACAGTTGCCGGTAGGTATAGATTTGTACTTACTCCATCAATTTACTTATCTATAAATATTCTCAGTTTACACCTTTTCTTCTCCACAAACCTTTTAAATATTTGAGGACTAAATTGCCACAAATTGCCCCTATAAAGCAGCATTTTTATTAAAGTTAACCGCGTCGTAACCCTTAACCTACGAATAACCGTAAATTCTTATCAAAAAACCGACAATACGACTTCCGATTTTCCTTCTAAGGTGGTTATCACACTGGATGCAATCCGCATGTCGTCCCGATGTCGCATCCAGTGTGATAACCACCTAAATGACATTTTAGTGACGCGCGATTATCAATTATCACCCGTATGATGATGGAATACAGGTTAGTTTTGTATGTAGACATGTTTATGGAACGTTGGGTTCACTAAAGGTCTAGTCTTAATGTGGGCAGTTTGGGATTCAACGATTAAATTGTTATAAAAACAAATTTGTAGGTACAGAATATTGGTTAGAATAAACGGTCAGATAGCAATCACTTTGCTACCTATCTCCAGGATTTAAAACCCGTTTGCCAATTTGCCATACCCGTTCCGGGTCCATGAGATATTTTTTCATGTTTTAACTAACAACCTGTGATTACCATGGTGTAATAAAGAAATACAAATAGGTACAAACAAGAGCTGAAAATCTCACTTGTCCTCTACGTCAAAACCAGAAGATTGTCTGAGTATCTCCACAACTAGTAAATTTCGTATTGTTTGGCAGCTTAATTAGTATCGTGTAGTGTAGTGATATAGTTGACCGCCCGTTTGTCATCAACTCTATTGCTTGGAATGAAGATTGAACATGGTAACTATTGGAACAGTGCCCAGCACTGGGGATATTTACTTTAGCTATGGGATCGTAACTTGATATACAGCAAAAGCCCACTTGTAGTTCTGGATTATAAGAACTTACCTACCGAAAAATGTCTTAATTAATCTTACTATTCTCCCCTGCCGGTGCGTGGTGTGGCATGCCCCTTATAGCGACGACTCGAAGACGGCAGTGATACATAACACGTTAACAAATTGAGTATTCAAAGGGGATTGTTACGGTTTTTATTGCCAGGGGGTTGTTGGGGGTTAGATAAGGGATTAGTGGGAGATATAGCGTTGTTTTAATGTATTAGTTTTTTAGGTATTATTCCCATTTTCTGACCCTGAAAGTTATAAAAATGGGTAGTATACAAATACATTCTCACGATAGGGTATTTATTTGCCTGACTGTGACTAGTCAAATCAGTTCCTTTTTTGAACTGTCAAAATTATTGGCCATTATGGAATTTCTGAAACACAGACCAAGTTAGGTACTTATGTCACGATTATTTATTTATTTATTTATCACGGTCAATTACCAATTATAATTGTCTGATTCATTAAATTGTGTCAAAAAATTGCGGTTGTGTACCTACGTTATTCTCATAATTTTCTGGTTCTTTGTTTCGTTTATTAGGGTGTTTTTGTTAAATACCGACAACATCCCTATTGTGGTTCAAAATATTCACCATAAATAGAAAGAAGACTTAATGCAAAGAGGAAGAAGAGGACAGCAAGAAGAGACTGCCTATTGATATGTACTGACTGTTACCTATCCCATCAGATGGGCTCTGTGTTTATTGGCCACCATCGCCAAAAATAACTTTTATAAGGACTTTTTTTGTTATATTGCTGTTGCTAAGCCCGACCCTAAACAACCAAACCGCGATATAAACTCATATAAAAAGAAACAGCACTCTAAACTTACAACTAAAACAAACCTGTACCTACAGAAGGGTCTGTCCATTTACAAACACATCTGTACGCAATTGTATTCCCATCATAACTTGACCTGTACACGCGTAACAACCAAACCTCGCTATCAATGTTGCAATTCATTTAAAATCAGACAATCTGACTTTTACCAACTTTTACTGAGTTGCTTTTATTACGATAACGAGCAATTAATTATTACCTCTGTCGTTGTCGTACGCACGACATCAAAGGCTGTTGTTACGTGATTTCAGACAAGGAAGGGGTAAAGGAAGGATTATATCATCATTTTGTGAACATGAACTTGAATGAACATTCCTGTTGACAATTATTGTTGTGTTTAGTAATAGTAAAGACAGTGGGATGAGGATGATACTAGACCTTTCGGGCGCTCTCGGCTCCGTTCGGCCATGTTCGGCTCAGCCTTGCAACGAGCAATTATTAGGGTTTGCAAAACTTGACGTTCCTTTGCGTGTAGAAAAATGACACTCCTCACATTGTTCTGTTCAAACCTGTGCAAAGTTAGCTAAGATTGACTCTAAATATGTTTTGAATCCATATTTTATTGACATTATCTCGATATGGTGGTCTTAAAAATACTAAAAAGGTTTCCGTTCATGGCGCTTTCACCCCGTGGTCGAACTTGAAATGGTCGATTTTGAATGTTTGCGAACAACTACGGGGGTTGAAGAGTCTGCTTGTTTAGGACCGGGGTTCGATCGCCGTGCGAAGCCTTTTATGAGTTTTGTTGATGGCAGTTTGGAGAGGCTCATACAGTGGTTCGGTTTGATATTCTGTATGCTTATAACTTTATAAATATATTTCCTTCATAGCCACGTGTAAAATCGACATTAAATAATTTAAAAATTGAAATTGTATTGAATATAATAACTTTTTTTATATACCTAAGCACTATTGAATTCCGCAAAGATTTATATTTATTTATAGAACGATAACAAATTTTATAATTCATTGAATTAATATCAAAATTATATCAATTCTTGTCATGACTTCTTTTAAATATTATTGTATGAAATCGATGTCTTATGTCTCCCAATATCAATTTAATTTAAAAACTGAATGTCAAGGATAATCAGTTCAGAAATCTCCTATTAAGGGATCGGGGTTACACTAAAAATACACAAAATAATTAAGGAAATGTCAAGAACAGGCAAAAATGTATTAATAGAAGACAAAATTAAATTACCCCAGATTTACCAAGGCAAAAAAGGGTTCTTCAAATAAATGTTTGATTTAATATAACATCTTGCTAATACAGGCTTCACTTGAAACAAACAGAAAGTACCCTATTATCTTTTTAAATGTTAACCATGATCCGATTTGTTTTCATGTCGCATCCGTCATCGACCATTTTATTAGGCACAATGAGCAGTAGGTGTAGAAATTACTGTAGTGACTGCTTAATACAAGTTTAAATCAATCCGAAATGTATTCCTATTCCTGTAGTATCTTATCAGAGATCTTGACGGTGAGCAGCGATGCCGATGGCCGCTCGACCACCGACTCGCGGCTGCTTCATTAATTCAGCGCGGTGACTGTTACACCTCCTATTGTGGTTGGCCGAATGCTGGCACTAGTTTAATTGGCTCAAATCAATGTCTATAGCGGACGAAATAACTTGTGTCTGATACTCCAACTTGACAATGATCTGATCTGTCTAAATTCTGGTCGTAAAAGTGTACTGTGCACCGTGGGGTCCATGGGCCTACTCCGTGACAAACCACTTGTTTTCATGACAGATGCCTTGACCACTTTCTTGGGTGCAATCCTATAGTAGATGGTGCAAGGCGAATAGATACTTGCTTGCATTTCGAAGAAAATAACTTGATGCTATTAACCCTTGTTTATATACATCGTTGCGGTGCGGTCGCTACACCTCCTATTGTGGTTCGGTCAGTGCAGGCGTTAATTTTAAATAGCTTAAGTTATGGCCTAAAGCGGACTAAGGAATTATCCAATTATATTGTAAGTTTACAGTAAAATACTTACCTTGCATTGGATCCAAACGAGACAATTATCAAAGTTGAGTGTGGGCATTGTACTAAAATTTGGTCAAAAAGTTAGCACAGCCTCATTTTTCGTCAGACATTCTAGTGGCCAATAAAATAACTATCGCAGTCACCATATTAGACTACGGTTGCCTTTGAATTGTGCATGTTTTACAGAAACGCTAACTCCTAGAAGTTCGCTTCCGCTCCCCGGCTCCGCTTATGTTTTGAGCCTGATGCTATCTCCGCTAATGAAGAGCCGTGGAGTTATTTATGCTCGCTATCCGCGCGGCGCCATCTCGTCCGATACACTTGTTCGCTCGGACCGACTAATTCCGACTAATGTTACCTATTACTTCGGGATTCCATTTTGTCTGGACCCCGCATTCGATTATTGCATACCTCAGGAGCGGAATTTGGATTCTGGAATGAGATGAATGAAATATCTTTATTTCAGGCAATTAATAAAATTAGCCCATCAGGTAGGTAAATACCAGTCATCCGCTGATCTACCCCGCGATCTTCCGAATGTCTTCCACCCAACAATATAATAGACACAAATGATATATTTACTTATATAAATAAGCCCCTAATAACAAGTATGTCGCCATGTTTATCTATATATATGTGGCTACTGGTATCTGTCACACAGGCATTAAATACAAAGGCCAGCATCTGACTGAATCTCCTCGTCAGACTGAAGTTTAACCAAGACATCATATTCTAACGTACATTCAAAGCTAAGCCCAGATTCGGTAACAATTCACACCCGGCATTTGACTCCGTAAGCAAATTGCCATAAATTGCTGTAGGCAGTGCAATGGCATGGAGTGACGTCACAATGTGGTCGCTCGGCCGTGGGACTGGGACAGGTAGAACAAACTATGCACTGGGCAATAACTGTACGATAATTGTACCCACACTTCAGGACTTGCGGTAAACTAGGAATGACGTCACAATGTGGTCGCTCGGTCGTGGGTGGGTATAATAGAACAGATAGAACCGGCAAAGCACTGGTCATTGAACCGTACGCAAGGCTCGGAACCGGTTTTAAAAATAGCGGTTAATACCGGTTTATTTCGGTTTTACTCCGAACTTTCATAAGAACGCGAACGTTTAAAGAACTTTATTTTAACCTAAATAAACCGGTTTATTCGACGAGCGAGCAACGAGACGGCCGGGCCGGCGCGCACAAGGTCACGGTACAAGCAACTACCTAGGTACTTGTTTTGTTTTGAGACTTTTGGGTTTAGTTTAGAAAGACGCGTGCGCCGCACTGTGGGCTGAAATTCGGCTCTCATTGACATAGAAACCGAAGTTGTTATTTTTATATATTTTTTTTATTGAAATAGGTTTTGCCCAGCATTGTTATGGTAAAGGGATTGCAGAACCGGTACTGTTTAAAAGAACCGGGATTTTCGGTAATAGTCAAAAATGGAACCGGGATTTCCCGGTATTTTTGGGACTGCCTTCAAAAATCAGTTTTTACCGGAATTTTCGGTAAAAAAAACCTGAAACGATCATGAATCATTCTTTAAACATTAGTACAGTGATGTACTAAAAAAATTTAATTAATCATTTTCGCATACATATAATAATCAAGAAGTTGTTGCAGCCAGAATTAAGAATTTACCAAGGAGAGGGCATGTCACTGTAATATTTTAATTTAATTTAAAATGTCATTCTCATTATCAATGAGAGTTTCTTATACCGTATTCCAATTAAAAGGAATATTTTAATAAGTACACAATTCTCTCTAGTTTTTGCTCGTATTAAGTATACAAATAACTGATTATTCGTATAAAATTTTTAATTATTCGTAGAAACACTCGTATAGTTTCAAAATACGCAATTTTATGTTGTTGGCTTCAATTGACAAACCCATTGACTATTTTTGTTTTGCTTTAATATGTGGTCAGCCGTAAAAGTATTAGCGTCAGCTTGGATTGATACAATATATTTCTTTAAAAAACATGATATTTTATGATAAGTAACAGAAAAGTCAAATATTGTACCGGAATTATTAGTCCCGAAAATCCCGAAAGTACCGGAAATTTAATTTTGAAATCCCAGTTCTTTGCTTGGCTCTAAATCCCGGGAAATCCCGGTACTTTCGGTTCCGGTATTTCCCGGGAGCAAACCTTAATGGTAACCTATGAATTTTAGACGATTTTGAATGAAAATTGTCGAGTTACAATTTTTTTTTTTTTATGTATGGAGCAGGAACAAGAAATCATTTTAATCAAGAACCGCAAAACAAACGGTAATATCCGCGCAGGTGGTGATACTACGAATTATTTGTGATTTGTTGGCATACTACATATATCCGTCACTGGAAAAGCACAACAACCAAAGTCAACATTTTAAGGTATTTTTGATTGAAATGGGTTTTGCCCAGTATGTTTATGCTAAGTTATAGGTTTCAGACGTTTCGAGTTGAAAATAGTAGTTATGATTATTTTTTTTTTTTTATTTATGGAGCCGGAACAAAAAATCTGAATATCTCAAGAACCGCAACAAACCTACACTACGAACTACGAATTATTTGTTATTTTTTGGCACCCTACATAAAGAGACGGAAATCGACCTTGACATTTTAAGGTTGTTTTGATTGAAATGGGGTTTGCTCAACATTCTTTTGCCAACTTATGAATTTCAGATTAGTTGTAGTCAAATATAAAAGTGTAATCTAATATAAAAAAATCGTAGCAATAAAATTAAAATATTTAATAATAAAAGATTTTAAAAAAACGCACCCGTGACGGATACATGTAGTATGCCAAAAAATCACAAATAATTCGAAGAATAACCATCTGTGAGGATATTACCGCTATTTGTTACGGTTCATGAGATATTTTGATGTTTTTTCCGGCTCCATACATTTTTTTGGAAAAAAATCATAGTTACTATTCTCATCTCAAAACGTCTGAAACTTAGCATAAACATACTGGGCAAAACCCATTTCAATAAAAAAAACCTTAAAATGTTGACTTTGGTTTTTGTGCTTTTCCATAGAAACAATTAATGATTTTTTTTTAAAAACGCACCCGTGACGGATATATGTAGTATGCCAAAAAATCACAAATAATTCGTAGAATATTACCGTATTTGTTGCGGTTCTTGAGATATTTCGATTTTTTGTTCGGGCTCCATATTTTTTATTTTTAATCATAAACTACTATTTTCAACTCAAAACGTCTGAAACTTATAAATTAGCATAAACATACTGGGCAAAACCCATTTCAGTCAAAAATACCTTAAAATGTTGACTTTGGTTTTTGTGCTTTTCTATAGAAACAATTAATGTTTTTTTTTTTTTAAACCCACCCGTGACGGATATATGTAGTATGCCAAAAAATCACAAATTATGCAAAATATTTTTTTGTAGATAATTAAGGTCTTTAATTCGTCCACAATTTAATTTATTATTTTTTGTTACGAAAATTAGTCATATATAGTTAGCTTTAGTAACGACAATAGACGCAGTCAAATTGTTGACGAATTTTAGCCTTTATTATGTATATACATTGCAGACCAAAATATAATCACACCATTAGGTATTTGATTGCAACAAAACATTTAAATATAAATACTTATACTTACCCATCATATACCAATTTTTTGCAATTGGAACGAATTTTATTAATGCACTGAATGAAATGAATGGCTTTCCCGAAGCAGAAGTTTGTTACAAATGCAAAATTAAAGAAAACAGAGTTTGTTTATCGTGCGTTGGAATAAACCGGTTTTAATAGTTCTTAACCGTTTAATGTGACAAGAACTTTATTAAAGCGTTCCCCTAAAAACCGGTTTAAAAATAACGGTATTACGAACAAAACCGAAACGAAAAGGTTTTGCGCTGAGTACATCATAACGGTTTGGAAATTTAACCGGTATCCGAGCCCTGCGTACGATTATATATAAATCGCTATTGGCTGTGCAATGGTAAGGAGTGCCATCACAAAGAGATCGCTCGGCCGTATGACTAGGACACGTAGGGCAGACCTAGCACTGGCTAATGATCGCGTTGTGCAGTCACGGAATATAAAATACGTCGGTATTAACAAAGAGCGGTTAAATTGTATCAAACTTTTATCAGAAATCGAATTAGCCTTCGTTTATAAAGTTTGTTTCGCGTCTCTTCTTATAATCGTTTCAATTTTGCCACCTGCTGAGGATTGTGACTCCTTTAGATCATGTTGGCTGTCTCCATCAGCTGCAACGTCATGCGGGTAAAGTACGACGTTGAATAAACTGTTCCGGGTATGAAACTGATAAGCGTAGCCTGAGCTAAAAGTGTTCCTATTATTCTTCGTGGCAATTAAAATTGCTAGCCGTACCTAGTTTCAGTCTGATCGTTCTCATATAAATTCCAGGTTTCTAAGCGTAGCCTGAGCTAAAAGTGTTCCTATTATTCTTCGTGGCAATTAAAATTGCTAGCCGTACCTAGTTTCAGTCTGATCGTTCTCATGTAAATATTTGACTTAAAATCTTTATGCAAAATCCCAACGCTTTTACTATTATTAGTTATTATTTGTTTTATTAGTTGGTACTCAATTCTTAATCTGTATATGTACATTACCCAACAAAGTATTAGATATCGACTTCAAATTGCAGCTGTTTTAGCAGCTGTTTAAATAGTTGGCTCTACCTGGCATCTACTATTGTTGGCATATATCATAGCTTGCGGTTCGGTCCGAGGCGCGGCTCATGTGATGTCAATTCAATAATCAGCCTACTACCGACACTTGAGAGGGGATAGGTTGGGTTATCCCCTCTCAAGTGTAGGTTGGGGTTGAGTAAAATGGGTTATTTTGTAGTTTGAAGATATTCATTTTCATTGTCTTAAGTGTATAGTTTGAACAGCAAACGATTCAGAAAATTCTTAAAAAACGTCAGTCCACTAAAACAAGAAATGAATCAGAATATATAATGCATTCAGTTTGGACGGCGGATAACGTGACAATGATGTCACGCACGATGCAACGTGCATTATGTGCATTCGTATTGTGCGCGTCTGAAATAGAGCCTGAATATATGGTGTTTATAGTTACAGTCACATGTTTCAGCTACATTATTAACACTCCTAGTTCTAGTGTTAAGCTTGTATGTATTTTTTTTAATTAATGGGGCACAATAAAAAATATTTACTTTGCGCGAAGCGCTGGTGGCCTAGCGATAAGAGCGTGCGACTTTCAATCCGGAGGTCGCGGGTTCAAACCCCGGCTCGTACCAATGAGTTTTTCGGAAATTATGTACGAAATATCATTTGATATTTACCAGTCGATTTTCGGTGAAGGAAAACATCGTGAGGAAACCGGACTAATCCCAATAATGCCTAGTTTCCCCTTTGGGTTGGAAAGTCAGATGGCAGTCGCTTTCGTAAAAACTAGTGCCTACGTCAAATCATGGGATTAGTTGTCAAGCGGACCTCAGGCTCCCATGAGCCGTGGCAAAATGCCGGGACAACGCGAGGAAGATGAATAAAAAATATTTACTTACTGCCATTTCGAAGGACCAACGTTTCAAGGTCGTACCACTAAAATCTTTATGTTATTTTATGTTCACTAGTCGCGACGTGAACGTAAAAACACCAAGAGTGTCCAAGAGTCTAAATTTATTATACTTAGTAATAACATATGGGCTATGTGCGAAATGCATAGTATTGTAAAGCGATCGTTTTAAACCATACATATGTAAAACGGGGCGTAACCATGGCTCAAAGCCATGCAAAGATATTCATCGCGGCATTCTATCAGTCAGTCAAACGGTTGCATGGCGACAGACGAACGCACTTCCAACTGATGCATGTCATATTTATTCATATCTGTCAGTTGCGGACCCAGAATAGAGAGTTTATTTCGAAAATTTCGAAATACGCGGTGTCGCTTTTAGTAGGTATAGATCAACAAACAAAAGTCCTAAAGAGCTATATAGGTAACTGTCCATTAAGCTCAATATATAAGGCTTGTGTTGAGGGTACTAGACGACGATGTAATATATAATTTATTGTTATATAATACATAAAAAACATCCAAGCTCTTTTGCGGAGTGGGGCAAAAACGCATTACGTCATAAAGTTATTTATTCGACATGCACCCAAGCACTACGACTGATCTCGTGAATTTTCATAAGTAAAATGTGCAGAAAAACATTTTCGATTTGTGTATTAATTTAACGTAAAGTAATTACAAATCCGCAATTTTCCTGTTCTTTCATGTCTTATCTTTGAAGTACTGTTTGTGGCGAGTGAATTATTCCTTGTTTTACCAACGTTTTGGGAGATAATAAGATTCTAAAATTGCGGTTGCTTTCAGAAGTAGGTATGTGTGAGATTTGTTATCCGGTCTTAACATTTGAGCGCTTTTTTAATGTAGGCATTCAAGCGAGTTTGGCTATTATACCGTGCGTAACTGACGTTAAGGGACATTACCTCGCCTAAATGTCCTTAAACCCCTTTGTCTATGTGTAGGCACTGCGCAAAAGGCAACATGCACACTGAAGCGATCAACGTCAAACACCCCACTTCAAAGGTGCACTTTGTGTAACACTTACACAGCTTAAAATCGAACAATGGCAGGTTTGAACCGGCGTCACTTTGAGTCACTAATTAGTGGATTTCAGATATGTCATAAGTATAAGGGTATAAGGGTGTAAATGCCGTAGCTTGCCAGGGCATTCTGTCACTAGACCAATAAGGGTGTAAATGCCGTAGCTTGCCAGGGCATTCTGTCACTAGACCAATAAGGGTGTAAATGCCGTAGCTTGCCAGGGCATTCTGTCACTAGACCAATAAGGGTGTAAATGCCGTAGCTTGCCAGGGCATTCTGTCACTAGACCAATAAGGGTGTAAATGCCGTAGCTTGCCAGGGCATTCTGTCACTAGACCAATAAGGGTGTAAATGCCGTAGCTTGCCAGGGCATTCTGTCACTAGACCAATAAGGGTGTAAATGCCGTAGCTTGCCAGGGCATTCTGTCACTAGACCAATAAGGGTGTAAATGCCGTAGCTTGCCAGGGCATTCTGTCACTAGACCAATAAGGGTGTAAATGCCGTAGCTTGCCAGGGCATTCTGTCACTAGACCAATAAGGGTGTAAATGCCGTAGCTTGCCAGGGCATTCTGTCACTAGACCAATAAGGGTGTAAATGCCGTAGCTTGCCAGGGCATTCTGTCACTAGACCAATAAGGGTGTAAATGCCGTAGCTTGCCAGGGCATTCTGTCACTAGACCAATTCAAGCTAACACTGTGACATCAAAAGGGTCTCATGCGATAGACATCTATCGCATGAGACCCTCGGGAAGCAAAGTATAACATCATGGTCGAGCGCGTCCAACGTAAATTTGCTAGACATCTTTACAAAAGGTATTACAGATACTACCGTACTTATTTCCGTCGTCCTTTGTCCTGGGAATGGTAGGGTTAGAGTCTCTCGAGCTACGGCGTAAGCAAACGCTTTGCCTTACACTAAACTTCAAACTTCAAACTTCAAATATTTTATTGCCACAAAAAAAAAGACTTACTAACTAATACATATATGTACTTAATAATTATTGTGAGGCAATAGGTCTCAGTCTCAGCATGTGCTGTGCCGGTGGCTCAGCGCTGGTTTTCAGACCGAGCCTTTGAGTTGTGTGTCGGTCACAAACAAACAAACAACAAATTCTGGTGGTGCTTGTAGGTACATCAATAGGTAAGTACAAAAAGAAAAGAGAAAGATATTACAATTTTTAACAATCTGGATAAAAATAAAAAAATTAAAATTATTAAGAATGTACTTATAAAAAAAAAAAAACAATATTAGTGCCACAATAATCAGTAAAAAAAAAAAACTATAAAAAATAGTATAAAAGAGAAGAAATAAATAAATAGATAAAGTGCCAGGTGTATGTATACATATTTATATGTATGTATGCATGTCTATACCTATGCGTGCGTGTGTGTGTGTGTGTGTGTGTGTGTGTGTGTGTGTGTGTGTGTGTGTGTGTGTGTGTGTGTGAGTAGTAAGAAAAAGAGAGAGGGGTGCCGTCTGGGGAACCTAAAATTTGCTCTGCATGTCTAGCAAGTGTCTTCGGACTAACCGCTTGTACTTTACAAAGGCCATGGGTTCCCGCAGGGGTGGGGGAAGGTCGTTCCAGACCTTTGCAGCTGCAAATTTGAAGCTCCCTCTAAAGAAGGCAGTCTTGTGTTGGGGTGTCGCTAGCTTGGTGCATCCTCTTAGCAACCTGGACCGTGTGTCGTTAACCCATTTCAGCTTCTCAAATAGGTAACGGGGCTTCTCATACTCTAATATTTTTCGTACTGCACAGGCCAAATGCATTGTCCTCCTGTTTGTCATATTTAGTTTGGCGTTGTCGTTTAGGTAAGGAGTAATATGCGCTCGTCTGGGAATTTCATAGCAGAAACGGGTACACGCATTTTGAATGCGTTGTATGTATTTTTTTGTATCTGCTAATAGCCTGGGTCCATATACTATGTCTGCGTAGTTAAAGGGTGACAGTATTAATGCTTCTACTAGAATTTCCCTAACTTTTTCTGAGAGATATTTGCGAATTCTGTACAGTATTTTTAATCGGTAAAAGGCATTTCTGACTTTAGTATTTACATGTTCAACATATCTCAGTTGTCCATCCATGACTAACCCGAGGTTTTTTGCTGTGTCTACTTGCGTGACCGGCGCCGTCCCTATCGATACTCTGGGGTTTTGTTCCTTTATTTTTAAGCATTGCCACTTGTTTCCTAGTATTATGTACTGGGATTTAGCTGGATTTAGGATGAGGTTATTTTTACCTGACCATTTTGCTACTGCTTCTAAATCTGCGTTGATTTTTTCAAGAGCAATTTCCAGATCGTTTGGCGCAAAAGAGTAATATAGCTGGGTATCATCCGCGTATAAGTGAGCATTACAATGTTTAATGTTACTGTCTACTACTAAGAAATCATATTGACAACCCATCCGTTCTGGAGCGTATGCGTATTTTTACACCTGACAACTACATAGCTGCAGTAGGGCGAAGCGCACGTAGAGCCAGAAACCTTTTCGCATATCCAAATGTTCGCACCTATCACGGTTCGAACGCACCCACGTACCGAGCAATAGAACTACTAAATAACTTCTTAGCTACAGTCCAAAACGCAGACTCACTGCCCGATTCGAACTTTAAGATACGTCAATTAATAGATCTAGAAACGATATGGATTAGATATGTCAGTGTCAAAAGTGACGTTTTTCTTTGAAGAAACGTCACATTTGACACTGACATGTCTAATTCATATCGTTTCTAGATCTATTAATTGACGTATCTTAAAGTTCGAATCGGGCCGATATTCGCAGACAAGTGGCCGTCCTTACCTTACAACATAATATCAGGATGTTTTTAAACTCAACCTATGTAAACTAGTATAGTATCAGGATTTACAAAGTAGTTTTTTTTAACTCTACGAGTACCTATGTAAATTAGTATAGTTTCAGGGCTTTTTTTTAATCTCTACATATGTTAAGATAAATAAAGATCCTAGAGATAGTTATGACTAACTATGTATTAAGGGTATAAGTGTTTTGGCATATCTAGAGCTGTAAACTTATACTTGTATTTATTTGAAGAATAAATACTCTAAATGATCCAATACTCGTGCAAGTACGAGCGAACGCACGCGCGACTGGCAACATTTACATATCATGTTGATGTCACAATGTAAGCTCGAATTGGCCTCTTAGCCACGCAGCCGAGTACAACGGCCATGTTGCGTGAGTTCGGCTGAACGCACTCGCACTCAAAGTTATAAGGCTCACAATTAGGGGCGATTTCTCTTTGTGAGGCCCTAAGGTAACCTGCGGAAATTTATTGTACTACGGATCAAGAAAAAACTTCTGGCAGAATATTTCATGATATGTAAAGTTAAACCCTTAAAAATAGTTATGATAGTTTAGCCTATATACGTCCCACTGCTGGGCACAGGCCTCCCTCTCAATGCGCGAGAGAGGGCTTCAAAATATTTTATCATTTAACTACTGAACTAAGTTGTTGTCTACACACGCTAAAATTATTCTCTCAACAATAAAGATGTGTTCAGATCATTTTGGCTTAGCTACGTCCTTTTTAATTTTCAAATATACCGGGTGTGACCTGTAACACAAGCAAAAATTTTGAAAAATAAAGGCAGTAATAGTTAAATTAAAGCCCATCGCAATATTTTATTTCGTTTTTAACATAGGTATGTGTAAATTGTGTAAATACCTATAATATAATTCTGCGTTACTTAACACTTTAGGTACTTGCCTACATAAAATATTGCGTCTTATTTCCACTAAGTCCACATAATACCTCCTTCAATTACGAAACAAAAAACTTATTCACATTCCTAATATATTACTGGAATCTCCGCTCTAAGCCCGATATTCCTTCGCCTCTCATTTAGATACAGTCCCTTCATTGCTCCCATAATGAGCGCAGAAGTGGCCGCAAATTATCTTCAACTAAAGCCCTTTTATCTCTCTCTAACACGCGGTTTTGCTGCGGGGTAGAAAGAGAGATGGGGTATTTTTTGGGCCCGTTAGAATAATCTGTCGTGGTAAGTAACGTGGCTCGTAATAAAGCAAGATGGACGCCTGAAAGCCGTCGTTTGGTTTTTATGTTTGGACATTAGCGTCAGATATTTCGACGGAACTGTGGAGAATGATCGAGATCAATTTAGATGGTCATGGAGTTGATTCGACAGTTTCACTTTTAGGGTGACATTTGGTTAGTAAAAATTAAGTAGGTAGTAACTACCTATAGTTTTTTAGGGTTCCGTACCTCAAAAGGAAAAAAACGGAACCCTTATAGGATCACTCGTGCGTCTGTCTGTCTGTCTGTCTGTCTGTCTGTCTGTCTGTCTGTCTGTCCGTCTGTCACAGCCGATTTTCTCCGGAACTACTGGACCAATCAAGTTGAAATTTGGTACACATATGTAAGTTTGTGACCCGAATACGGACATGTAACGTAAACAAATGAATTTTAAACATGGGGGCCACTTTTGGGGGGTAAATGAAAAAATGAAAAAAACAATTTTTTAAACTATATCATGTTACATATCAAATGAAAGAGCTTATTGTAAGGATTTCAAATAATTTTTTTTTATAATTTTCGAATCAACAGTTTAGAAGTTATTCAAGAAAATAGGCAAAAAATGACCATTCCCCCCCCCCTTATCTCCGAAACTACTAAGTCTAAAATTTTGAAAAAAATACATAAAATAGATCTATACCTATAGATGACAGGAAAACCTATTAGAAATGTACAGTCAAGCGTGAGTCGGACTTAATTACAGTTTTTAATCCGACCCCTACGGATTTTTTAAAGAGATTTCACTCACGTTTCACATAAAAAATACATTGTTAACAGTGCCGGATTACTTGGAGTAGTAGTTTTCTTAGAGTAATTGGTGATAATTTTCTGATAAGATAATCATTTTAAATATTTAATGGTCTTACCTACTTACGAGTAATTGTAAGGTAAAATAAAAAATAATGTTTAAAAAAAATGTTAAATTGAGAGCTAGCTTAAAGTTTTTTGTACTCGTCGACTTTAATGGTTGAATTAATAAAGACTTTGTAACCAATAAGCAAAACAAGCACGTGCTTAGGGCACCACGTTCAGGAGGGGCACCAAAATGCCAGGTTGAAAAAAGTGAACAAATTTTAAAATTAGGGACAGACACATCGTTTTTACCACACGATTTTTTTTAGCTGTCCAAAAGCTAATTTGCAAAAATAATGGCGCGTAATTCTTTGGGAAACAATCAGTAGCAGTAGAAGAGTCGTGATTACATGCATAGATTCGATTTCAATCCACTCTTTTGCGGTTCGGCGTTAGGTCTTATGCGAGGCCTTCTGCCTTAATTACACTTGGGCGTGGATCCAAATCCAAGCTTTCCTCTTTCGCAGCTAGGCCTACTGCCTTTCTCACACTTCGCCAATTCAATTCCAAGCTCTGCTTTCTTGCATATTTTATGCATGAAAACAACCTCGAATATCGAAGCCTAAGAAATATCGAGCCCTATGCGAAGCTAGGCTGATAGAAAACTGTCCCATCCCTTCTCTGTATGAAATCCTGGATTCGCGCCTGGTTGGGACTAAAAGTAAAACTGCGTTTGTATATCGAAAAATTTTCGCGCTCGCTTCGCTCGCGTTTTCAATTACTTTATAAGGTATGATAAAGGTGACATTCGGGTGGCGACTGCAGCAACATTACTCTGTTGCAACGTTACTGCTGCAGTACTGTCAACTTCCGTGATAAAATGATGTGACTGATTTCCATACTAAAAGTAAAAATTTACAACTGGCTATCATATTGCGTTTTTATATCGAAAAATTTCCGCGCTCGCTTCGCTCGCGTTTCTATTACTTTCTAAGCTATGATAAAGGTGACATTCGGGTGGCGACTGCAACAGCATTAGGTACTCTGTTGCAACATTACTGCTGCGGCACTGTCAATTTTCGTGATAAAATGATGTGACTGATTTCCAATCTCAGCTGTAACGCGGCAATGAACTTCTCTCAATTTACCAAAAAATCAATGTAATCTTGATGACCCGAGGGAGAGGGGGCACCTAGAAATCCTTAGGGCATCAACATATCTTAATCCGGCACTGATTGTTAAAAATTGTGTAATATACGGAACCCTTGGAACGCGAGTCCGACTCGCACTTGGCCGGTTTTTATTGCTTGAGGCTGGTAGTCAATATTCCTAATGTTTTAAATGCCTACATTATTTAAAAAAACTTGATTTACCAAGGTAACTTTGCACCGACTCGCTTGAATAGAACAAAGTGAGGGTGTGTCATTATAAATGTCATATTTTCTTACAAATTTGACATAAATGATGACATATATACTTTATCATTGTAAATGCTATGCAGAGTTAAGTAGGTAGGTTGGCTAGACTCTACGTAAATATCGAGTCCCAGCATTCCATCGAAATCTTACCATCTAGGCACATCAAATGCAGCTTAGATTACATGAAATGTCATTCCGCTCCTACCCACCAGTAATCCCATATGTAGGAGCGAGATGCAATCTAATCATACCCGAGCATTAGTGGCGTCGCGTTGCGGATTAGGTTAGTGCAGCTATATAGATTTACATTCCGGACATGTTTTCTAGTTTATCTCAAGGTATGAGACATTACATCCGTGCAAATATTCAACCTTATGAAATGACGTGTGGCATTAAAATCATTTTTGAATTCCACTATGTTCTAGCCGCTCAGGCATTAACACTTACCAAGACAAATGCAATTTTGTTTTTTAACAAAAAAGGAAAATAATAAAAAAGTAAAGATTTAAATTAGAATGGAACGGGAGACCTTCTTATAAGCCTCTGGGCGGCTAGAAGCTATAGAAACACTTTATTTTCAGGTTTATTCACAAGTGTACAAAACTTGAAGTCAAAAAGCAGAATATACCCACGTATGTTCGTGACGTGGCACCGCTTCGTCGGCACTACGTGCTGCCCAGCGCCCGCTGCTCCGTGTGTGTCCGACGTCCGATATCGTTATACAGAATATTGATACAGCAATTTAGAGCCATATTTTAACTTTATAAAGTCGAATTTGACTTGATATTCATATCACACCATTACCAAAAGAATTAAACCATTTCAATGTAGCTTCAGGTTTTGCTAAGGGCCGTAAGTATCCATCTTGAAGACGATAAGAAGATGACGTTAAACTTTATCGTAATCATAGTAACGCGTTATATTACAGGTCTATCTTTTGATTAAGCCTTAAATTAGGTTCTAATAAACATGTGTCGCATAAAAGGGCCCATGTCGCAGCATATGTACCTAGGTATGCACAGTGAGCTGAGCTGCGTAATTGCATGGAGAAATTATGGATGAATTCATTAATAAAGTCGCCATGCACTTTTACGGCTGTTGGTACATGCTATGGAAATATTGCTAGGTAGGTACAGTGCTGTTTTTTAGACAGAGCCTGATAGTGTATCCTACTCTCGCTAGTCACCGGGAACAGTTGTGGTCACAGTCCCCTCATTTTACATAAATCTTCAGATAAACAGGTTAAGAAATCGGCCTCGATTTGTATAAATTTGTGTATTTATGTTGTCCTGATATCGGGCCTTCGATAAGGGTGCGCCCATTTATCCCACTTTGGGTAGAAATACTGTTACAACGATAGCTAGGGAAAAATACATTATTGCACAAAACAAGTAGAGTTAGACCAGGAAAAGTCTGCAGCGATTTTGATAGTCCACGCAGTGTAAGTGTTATTTTAAACGTCAAACTTCTATGAAATTATGACGTATAAATAACACTTGCACTGCGTGGGTTTTCTTGGTCTAACTCTAAATAATAAACTGAAAATACAAACCTTCATTTGCCTTTATACAACGCCGCGTGTTTCATCATTTAGATATAGATGGCGCTATTGTGAGTATCCTGACAACTGCAAAAAAATACAGGCACGCACAAAGCCAAAATACAAATTATAATAAATAGTGCCCACAACAATTATGTGGCATGCGGCGCTTTATGAAATCAGAAGTTGAATTATTTTCCCCTTTCTTTTGATGGGCTCTATCTATGGGATGGAACTAATCGGCTCGAAAATGATTTACTGAGAGTGTGCAATTAAAAATGTGTATGTACAATTTTATTAACAACTTATACAGAGACAAAGTCGCACGCAAAAGCTAGCCAGAATAAATCTAAAGATAAAGACCAAACGTCCACAATTTGTACATGTTGTGTTTTGTCCCGAAAGGCCATTGCGGCCGAGATAAGAGCGCGCCATCTATCCACGCACGGCGGCATTAGTAACGAACGTACGTGGGCTATTAGTTAGGATCGGGAGAACAGGTTTTGAGGGTGGAGGAAGAAAATGTAATGTGAACTTACTCCTAAAAGATTTGCTACGTTTACACAGTCATGTTAATAATGTATTTGGGTATGTTTGCGTCGTCTGTTCCATCGTAGCAGTTTGTTGGCGGATTTAGAGACGGAACGTAGGTATTATATCTAAGTGTACCTACTTAGGAACGCACTCTTATCTTATCTTATATATTATCCTTTTTGGGGGTCCTCGCGGATACACTTCGACCCATATTTTGTGCAATTACCCCCTCCGTTCCGTCAACTATACTTAAGAGCTTTTCCCACCATCTCCATGGGCCGATAATAGAGATCGTGGGTAGCATTTTCAAGTCCTTTGGTTCCAGATATCCTACTCCAAAGTCCTTCATTCTTTGTCTGGCGAGGGTGTGACATTCACACATGAGGTGTTTTAGGTACTGTCTCTTAGCTGTAGGTGTTGTCAGAGTGTCCCATCTTGGCCAGATGGGTTAGGAACGCATTGACATACTTCATTGAATTTTTGCATTTTTCAAGGGCAGACTCCGACCAAAACCCTAAAAGGTTGAAGTTAGCTGGATAGAAAAAATCACGAAACCATGTCTAATGTACCCTCTGATTGATGTCTAATTTATGTCTATTGTTACCCTCATGCCACAGCAGTGTAATTCTAGTAAGTATAAAACAGCCACTTAGTCATATAGCCGAGGGATCTGACTGATCTGAAAATTGTAAACAGAAGTGTATTTTCAAACTTTTCAGAGTAATTGCGAAAAGATTTTTTTTTATTAAAAGATTAAAGTTTATTAAATACTGAAGTCTTCACTGCGCGGTTGCAAAAAGAAAACTAACGAAATAACTGTTGTAACAGGCTTCAGGTGTAAGGTGGCTTTAGGTACCTACTCGTAATATGATTCGGCGGCTATATTCCGTTGACAGATGCGTATTTACCGACATGCTTGAGGTTACACAAACATCGTCGTTATTCCATTCGACCCGCTCGCTCGCGAGTTGATCACTCGCGCGATCTAACAGTAGGTACGAACTATGCGGGAATGTACGGGGCAGCACCACACACCTGCCATTGTCATCGCTGACGCTATTTCTATGGGCAGCAGTGGCAGCACTTAAGTATACTTATAATGTCAATGTCAAAGCTAAACCATTCATGTCAAATTTCATATTATTTCAGAATGTTATTGTTTTAAAATGAGAGCGTAATTTCGATCGTATGGTAGGTTCGTGTGAGTCTTAACATAATGAGAGAAGGAGAAGTTACGGAGGAGAGCGGTTCACGCTATTTAATATTTTGACTTGTAATGGAGACATGTTACGCTGGTTCTCGAGAAGCTCCGGCAGCTGATACGAACACGCGCGGGTACAAACACGCTAACACGCAAACAACCGCAGGTGCGGTTGATCGCATATTGCATTAGGTGGCCCGCGGCCGCAGCGCTCTAGCCGCATAAGCTCATTGTTGATCGAGATGATTTTCGTTTATTGTCATTCTTTTTATGCTGGTGCTTTGCCTGACTGCTAAGGAATAGATCTCCACACTAAGTAAAACCAGCAACTGCATTGCTGCTGTTGATGTTGAAGGTGTTCCACAATAGAAACGCGAAATACGGGATACGAAAAACAGTTTAATTGTCGAAAGTTACAGACACCACGTGATTTTTATATGAGAGCAGTATCATAAGGTTATTTATACGTGTGTCGCGCGCGGATAGACAAGCCGACTGACCCGTGGTCAAAAACAAAAACCGTTGGAACCTTGTCGCTGCGTCACACGTATATCTACCTCCAAATTTCAGCTTAAAACTAAAGTTGTACAAATTATCGGAGTACCACAACAAGAAACAAAATTAAAAATAAACCAAAAAACCCATTTTGAGCTCGTCGCTAACAGCTGCGGTATATATTAAAATTGATGTTAGTGCCTTGATTTTTGAAGTTCGGTGCAGCAATTTAGTCATTAGCAATTTTTCAGTAATTCGGGTGCAGAATAGCATTGAATAGAATTGCATTCTTACCTTATATTTTGGTATTTGTGGGAATCAAACTAAGAAACAATTGATGAGTTTAAATATAGGTAAGTACTTACCTACCTACTATTCATAATTTAAAGAATGAAAGGTACCAGCTATTGATGTACGTTGTGGCCCTTCGCAAGATTCTCTCTGAATACAATTTATATAGAAATTACATACAGATTGTTACCAATTTCATGGTTATTTGCTATTGTGTACATGTACTTTCATTTTATTTCGTTCTTGGCTTTTCACTAACATGAAGCCAAATTAACGAAAAATGTTCTGTCCATAAATAAATAATAAAATAACTGCCCCGTTACCTTCTAGGTACAAACACCTGAATAACGCCACAACAAAACTTTTACAATTAACCAAAATAGAAAATAATCTGTCCCAACATTTACAACTGTCATTCCCGCGCTGATACACTCGAGGGCAACAAAAATGGGTTACGTTGTATGGAAACCCCTATACATATTTTTTCCCTCCTTTAGCAATACTCTGAGAGATGTGATATTTTATATATTTATTTAGGCATGTAGGAATGTAGATCATACTGGACGACTATTAATTGCTGGACCAACTCCGAAATTAAGGAAAATATTGACTGATCACCCTGAATCTGATCATCATAGAAAAGATCAACATAATTATTTCAACATGTGATTTTCGAGTTGGTCTCATAAAAAACATTGTTCCACAAAACATATACCTAATACGACCTTGTTCCGTGAGTTGCTCAGTATACCTATACTAATAAGCTTAATATGGCTAAACTTTTTAAAAACTATCTGCCTAGAGTAACCCGATTTCATTGCTCTCTAGTGTAACAGGCAGGAGTAATTATTGTAATTACCCCACGGGAGGGGCGTTGGGGTAATTTTTCAAATTGCCTTCGAACGTTGATTGTGCTAACATTGTACCCAAGGGTGGGAGGGGGCACTCAAATCATCGCGAGAAAACAGGGAAACATAAAAAACATTCTTGTTATGGAATGGAAACATTTTATAATAACCAAGGATGGTTGTACTTGCATATTATAAGTATAGTCCTTAAAGAAGCCAACCAAGTTTTATGTATATGTCCTAAATAAGGTGTCTTCCATATCCTATCATTTACAAAAAAAATAGAGAATTGACCTATCCTTACGATTTAAATAGGTTGGTAATGTGAATATTTTGCATGCTATTGATTATGGCTGATTAAGAAGTGTACCTAACCTACATAAAAATATTTCTGTTAATACCTGTAGGTAAGTCAACTCTTTTATTACAAAATAAAACATGATTGATTGACTTAAGAAGATTCTCCAAATATCGCAATGAATTCGTCTATCCTGTATGTAGTTATATTGTACAGCCAAAATGCCTATTTGAAGTACCATAAAAGAGTTACACAACAAATCCATAACGTAAACGTCTAAACCATCGTAGCGACATTTCAAACCACACTATTTCGCGTCACGACATCACCTGGGAATCACCTGCCACGGAACTGTCGACCGTCTGTGGGTGCGATAAGGTTGAGTTTAGCGAAGCAATGCGGTCGGGATGTATTTATATTGGAGCGTCAAGCTGTACAGACGGCGTCAAAACAAATGCAGACCTGAGGGAACCCTGCAGGGTTGGCAGACCAAAAGTATTTTATTTGTTTTTACCTATTAACTTCTGTCTAAACTTGGTCATTAACGGAAGTCCAGAAGTCCCAACTCAAGATTTTCCAGCGAGCAATAAAGCGCAGCATACCTTGGAGGCTGCAGAACTGATCGAGTTAGTAGGTACCTAACTGCGCTCCAAAACTAGTATCTTGAATGTGGTGTTAAGGCCGCCAAGAGTAAGTTGCGTAAATTGGATGTTTTTTTTCTTTTGTTGTCACATGTTTAAGACTTCAGAAATGTTGGTCTTTATTGAAAAAAAACTTATCTTTTATTTGGTGTTGCACAGCCCTACCAGCGGTATAAGAGCGTTCCCGTGTCGCGCCGCCGCCGCGACAGCTGCGCCAAATCGCGGAAATCATCGCGCTCGCGTCACTTCACTATACCTAATTACCGTCCCGTGAGACGGGAGAGGATTTGAAGGATATGGCGAAAAATTGTCATGTGTCAAGCCTGGAGCCAAGATGAACACTACAAACGCCACAAGTGAAACTGAGCGAGATGACAGTAAAGTGACGTGACCATTTCCATCTTGCTATTGACTTTTTCTATAAACGATTGTCATCTTGGTTACGGCCCCAGGTTTTATCGCCTATCCCATCCCATCACTCTCGTGCTTACAAACTTGTCGGAAAGTGACTACCACAATATGATGAATGCAAGACCATTATATACTTGCTACACAGATATTAGTTGTCAGAATTTTTTTTCGCATTAACTCTATAGTATGTCAAAGTCAACGTCAATATATACTTTATTCATGTAGGCCTAGGAACGAATAGGTTATAGGTACATGTTATCTTAATCTAATTATCAGAGCAATTTATTGATGTTAATATTATTCCATAATAACATTGGATTATTTATTATACAGATCAAATTTAACACTAAGAATTTCACAAAAGGATCGTCAAACTTAAAAAAAATATTGTATAAAAAATACTAGTCTAGAATTGGCCTGATGACAGTAACAAAGAATCATGGAAATAATGGTTTCAAAGAAACATATACGTAAATACGATTCTAAAAAATGGCCCAATCTCAGTATAAACATTTAGGCCATCTAGGCCGCTATTTATAGACCTGAATTTATTGACTGTGCCATGTATCTATGAAGTTTGTTTATTCGTTAAGGCCCACCCAGAACTCTTCAAAACTTTCAAAGATATATGCAACTTTCCTACAAGGTACCCAAATCGTCTGGCTGGTCCTGGCCGTAAGACACAATTGTACAGCAATAACGCATACTGTAAGTCCATTGACATATTTAATTGCCTACATAATGACATTAAAGATTTGCCTATCAGTTTATTTAATCGTAAACTTAAGAACTGGCTCATTCAAGAATGTTTTTACTCTGTTGAAGAATATTTTGATTATAAGCTCTAAAGCTGTGGCATTTTGGTATACACGGGGACCTTTACCGTTGGATAAAGTCTTATGTAGAAAATCGTTCGCAGGCTGTAGCTGTGAGAGGCCATATTTCTCATTATAGGTCCATCAGCTCTGGTGTTCCACAAGGTTCCCATCTGGGGCCTTTATTATTTGTACTGTATATAAACGATATCACGGAATGTATCAAGAATTCAAACATGCTTTTATACGCCGACGACACGAAAATTTTCAGAGTCATACGAAATCCAGACGATTGTAATTTATTGCAAAACGATTTACATAATTTCCAGACTTTCTGTTATGTAAATAATCTTTTCTTAAACCCAGGAAAATGTTTTGTTATTAGCTTTAGTAGAAAAAGGACAAATATTAATTTCAAGTATGATCTCTGCAATAAAGAGCTAACCCGTGTAAACCAGATTCGTGACCTCGGCGTAATCATGGACTCAAAGCTTACCTTTGTGCCCCACATTGACAATATCTTAAATAAATCTTTTAAACAGTTGGGTTTCATCTTGCGCGTAGGTAAAGATTTCAGGAGACCTTCGACTTATAAGATATTGTATAATAGTTATGTCCGTAGTCGGTTGGAATTCGCTAGCGCGGTGTGGAATCCGCTATATAAAATCCATAGCGATAGAATTGAGAAAGTGCAAAAAAAGTTTGTAAAAACAATTGATTATCGCACTGGAAATAAATACATAGATTACTCTACCGCTATGAAGAGATATAATATTTCATCCTTGTGCTTGCGTCGTGAACGCACTGATGCTATAATTCTTTATAAAATCATAAACAACATTATCGACGCCCCTGAGTTGTTAAAATCTCTTTCTTTTAGAGTACCCCGTCGTTGTGAGCGAGCATGTAGAAAGAAGAACCTCTTTTATATTCCTCGTAGCCGAACTTCATACGCGAGAAACGGTTTCATTAGAAGAGCATGCAGGACGTACGATGATAAATTTCAAAATTTAGTTATTTTCAATGAAAAGTTATATAGTTTCAAACGACTGACCTTGAAGTGTATTAATAGGCTTTAATTAGATAGTTTATAACTCTAAGTGCACTTTTTGTTTGTTATTAAAATTTATCCGTTTTCGTTAGGATGCACGAGTATTTTTGTAACTTCTATTTCATTTCCAAATTCGAAATTCCATTGAGTATTTTAGTAACTTTAATTTCATTTCAACTTTGAAATTCCATTTAGTTTTAGTACTACTTATATAAGTTGTATGGTTTATATATTCTCATTAAGGAAACTGTAGGTCTATAAGTCTAATAACCGTTTACTGTAATAATTTATTACTATAAGAGACTGTTTGTTTCTAAATAAAGAAATAAATAGAAATAAATTACTTTAGACATCAAACTTGACATTTTATGATATAAGAAATTAGTTATTGAATCTGTATTGTAGTTATGACATTAGTAATTTAATTGTAATTTTGACATTTTAATAATACGCTAGATATAAGTGCACTAGATTGTTAGATTTAAGTACTCTAAGTACGTACCGTTGCATGCTTCTTTTTATATTTAGGTATTTTCTAGAATAGTTTTGCATGCCAGCTTTTGGTGGAATGTGTGTGACCACGATATACTTTTATAACATCTTTTTGTACCACATTTTAAAGCGAAATAAAGATATTTGTATTTCTATTTGTATTTGTAAACATTAGGATTATTAATATATTCAATAAAATAAAACTGCAAAATTCTCTAATCGGCCATTTTGACTGAAACGCGAATCAGAAGCGAGCTAAGAATAGACGTCATCAATGTATGACATATTTCTTAGAGCAACATAGACAACCTCATTGACTGAGGGGCTACCGCGAAAACCGAAATTCGCAAATTGCGGGGATCTTACTCTTTTACTCCAATGAAGGCGTAATTAGAGTGACAGAGAAAAATGCCCGCAATTGACGATTTTCGGTATTGGCGGTAGCCCTACTGTAATCCATTACGTCCTCACCAAAGAGTTTGGAAGTTCAAAAAAAATATTATTTCGCCACTAAACATTTATTACGTCCAAAAAATATTATTACACGATATAAAGTAAATATTTATTTGTTATTATATAAATAAAACGCTAAATAATACGATATTTCACAAAAAAACTTTTTTAATTTTTTGGCTGAATGGAACTATCATTGCCATGTTGGCTGTCGTAACTAGAAAAAATTAAAAATTAAAAAGTAAACCCGGCGCTCGGTGATTTTCACTCAAAATTTACATGTATCTAAATCATTCATCTTAAATTGCAACCGTGTGAGAGTCTTTGTATAAAATGACTTATTGTGAACAATTTTTGTAATGTATTTATCACCCCTAATCGTAATATATGGTGCTGAATTAACAATATCATTCGGATTCAAGGGAAATTCGTAACTGTAAGTATGTAAACAATGTCTACCACCATAATTTATGACGTCACAAATGGCGTGTGAGGCGTTTTCGCGCGAGGTTTAAACTAGCTATAATAAAATGCAATTATTTATGTTAAATCTTATGAGTATAGCTGAAATATTGTGTTTTTCGGAACCAATACAAGTGTACCGATAATATTAAAAGCGATAATTTCAATTACTACAATAAAATCTAAATGTCAAAAAAAAAACATAACAAAAGGAGTACATATATACATCGGAATATCCATTTCCTCATCAATAATCAAATATACCTAATAAATAAATAATCATTTCGAATAACAATTAATCCCACGTTGTATTATCATTCATGTAGTCTTGCGTGGTATAATAAGCTTTAGAAATAAGTTTACGCTTTACATAATTCTTAAATTTATTAATAGATAATTCAGTAATATGGTTTGGAAGTTTATTATAAAATCTTACACAATTACCCATGAATGATTTTTAATTTTATGGAGCCGAGTGAAGGGCACTGCGAGATTATGTTTATTTCTAGTATTAATATTATGAATTTCACAATTTTTCCTAAAATTTACAATATTTGTATGTACATACAGAATATTCTCATAAATGTATTGACAGTGCACTGTCATTATGTCAATTTCCTTAAATTTATCTCTAAATGAGTCTCTATGGTTAATTTTGTATATTGCTCGAATAGCCCTCTTCTGCAGAACAAAAATGGTATTTATCTCTGAAGCACCACCCCACAGTAAAATACCATATGCCATAATGCTATGGAAGTAACTAAAATATACTAATCGAGCTGTTTTCACATCAGTTAACTGACGGATTTTGCTCACTGCAAAAGCTGCAGAACTCAGTCTATTCGAAAGAGTAGCAATATGGGGACCCCATTAGAGTTTAGAATCTAAAGTTATACCAAGAAAAACTGTACTATCAACGAATTGCAATTCCTCATCCTTCACAATGACACTTGTTTGCACATGCCTTACGTTACTACTAGTGACAAACTTAATACATTTAGTCTTTTTCTCATTTAACAATAAATGATTAACATTGAACCAATTTACTACTTTGTGAAAAATAGCATTGTTTACATCATTGTAAGCTTGTTGCTGTCGTTTGACTTTGAAAATAAGTGAGGTCTCGTCTGCAAACAATACTATATCATGGTGGGTCTTAACAAGGAATGGCAAGTCATTTATGTAGATAAGGAACAGGAAAGGCCCCAATATTGATCCCTGTGGTATACCCATAGAGACCAATGACCCAGGTGATCGCTGTCCATTCACATCGACCCTTTGTATTCTACCATTTAAGTAGGACTTAAGTAAATTCAGTGCCGATCCTCTAACTCCATAATAATGAAGTTTCCTGATTAATGTTTCATGACAAACGCAATCGAAGGCCTTAGACAAATCACAGAAGACACCTAAAGCATCTCGTGACTCCTCCCAGGCATCGAAAATATGCTTAATTAGCTCAATACCAGCATCGGTTGCTGAGCGACCCCGTGTAAAACCAAACTGCTTATTATGCATTAAATTATTAATGTTAAAATGTCGTACTAATTGAGAAAATTTTTCAAAAATTTTACTAAATATTGGTAGCACAGATATCGGTCGAAAGTTAGTAGGGTCAGAGCTGCTACCAGATTTAGAAGGAGTGACTTTACTATGTTTCATTAGATCAGGAAACTCGCCGCAATCAACACTGTTGTTAAATATAACTACCAAGTCAGGCGCTACAATTTCTACTAAGGATTTGACAGCGTGGACAGAGATTCCCCAGAGGTCATTAGTTTTTTTGACATTAATTGATTTAAACGCCTTTATTACATCTGAGGTACAAACATGTTCAAAATGAAGGTCTCCGCAACACTCTGGAGCGTTATGTTTTAATAATGTAACAGCAGATGAGGGTGATGAATTTAAATCCTTAGTTGTGGATACTGGTACGTCGGTGAAAAATTTTTCAAATTCTGTAGCTACTTCTAAATTGGAATCTTTAATTTTGTTATCAATATTTAGTTTAAGTTCTTTAATTGCGTGTTTCGAGCGACCAGTCTCCACATTTATTACTTTCCAGGTTGCTTTAATAATGTCGGAACTACTTTTTATATTCTAACTTAGATAATTTCGCTTAGCTAACTTTATGACAATCTACTTTAACTTCTTCGAATATTCCTTGACATGTTCTTTAAATTCATCACTCTGATTAAACCGCCGTTCCTCATATAAGGCATACAGTTCACGTCTTCGTTGATGTAAGTCCGCAGTAGCCCACTCACTAAAAACTGATGCACCACTAACTACGACCGATTTTGAGGTGAATATCGCATTATAATGATCCATAAAAGTGTGAAAGAATGAATGAAAAAAATATGGGAATATGGTGTTGTTATTGTTAGTCTTTCAATAATGTAGAGTCTTGAGTACCGTAACGGGGTGAGTAGGTTTCGCGGGGAGCTATGGGTTATGAATGGGCAGAGAAGGATTGAGAGGGGGGTGAGGTGGGTTTTTAAGGCTACTGCTACAAAAATAATGTATTCCAATTTAAAATGGAGCTATAGTAATATTCATAATAAAAAAAAAATCGATGCAACAATCTTCCAAAATCACCTTTGTATGAAAAACCCTCTCACCCCAAATACGAGGCACTACGGGGTGAGGTGGGTTTTCCTCTTTATCGTCAAAGTTATGAAATGGAACTACCCAAAATAAAATACAAACGTCCGAACCACTTATTATATACACCATTCAGTTTTGACATGTAAAAATAAAATTTTATCGAGGTTTGAAAGTCAAATTTCACCCAACTCGGGGTATTTTACGGTACCTACCGTTTGTTAACGCAATTTGGCCATCATCATCATCATAGCAATTCCAACATATACAATACACACACACACACACACACACACACACACATACACACACACACACACACACACACACACACACACACACACACACACACACACACACACACACACACACACACACACACACACACACACACACACACATAATAAAATATTATTAAAATTTGTAGTATCCAGGCATTCACAATTTGAAATACGCTTGACCCGCGCCAAGTAAAAGCCATTCGGAACGTAATCGACTGTTGGTTGCAGCTGATGGCGTGCGTGCGATCGCCATCGCTGGTGATCGGCGCTTCGCGGAACACGAGCTATTAGCACTGTTGACGTACCTACAATATGTGTACACTGAACTTTAACGTGCGTCAACAAACGCGCGGGGCAACATTGCCTTCTGTACCACGTCTTTTTATTGAAAAACGCTTTTTTGAAAATAGTAGGCAACTATTACTTACGAATATCGGTGCCGGTGAAAGATATTTTAAACGTAAAAGAACGGAGAATAAAATAACGGTTTATTTTTAGAAATTGCGAGATTGCGGAATAATAAAGCTAAATTGGTTTGTCTTCACTATTTAAATTTCTATCAGTTCAAGCTATAAATACTTACATCGTGTTTCATTTACAGAACTTTGACGTTCCACGTGTCTGTTCACACGTACGTGCTAATATCATGCCCACACGTGTAAGAGCGGCGCCGGAGGCTCGGCGGAGCTCGGAGCTGCCCTACTTATTGCTGTTTGACGGACTGCTCAATACCTGCTCTGAGAGCCTACCGCGAAAAACGATACCTAACCGAAATTTTGTTACCTGCCTCTCTATCGCTCTTGCACATTCGAGTGATAGAGAAGCAGAGTAAAATCGATTTTCGTTTTTTGCGGTAGGACCTCTGGTAATGTATAAGAAAGTAGGGAGGCCAAATAGATACCTCAGTAGCATCAACTGTCTGCAATATAGGCAAGTCACTGGGATTTGAATTTTATTAATGCATTTTTGCAACTGATCTTTTTAATCGTGCATATGGAGCCACAAAACTCACTAGTAAATACTAACCCCCGTATTCATAAACGTTTTCTAAAGTTGACAAGCCGATAATAATCGTTTGTCCCTTTCCATCATACCAATACGTCGGAAAGGGACAAACGATTATTATCGGCTTGTCAACTTTAGTAAACGTTTATGAATACGGGGGTAATTCTGTTATCGCCACCAGTACGGTTACCATCAGTTTGTCACTGACATAAACGCTGTCGAGAACGTGATTTACTTTCTATACATCCCGTTTGCACTAATATGCGAGTGCGAGCGAGATGTATAGAAAGTAAATTACGTTCTCGACGGCGTTTATGTCAGTGACAAACTGATGGTAACCGTACAGTTGCGTAGCGCCGCTACGCCGTAGGCCCTCTACGGCACTACGTGTTTCCTAATCCAGAATTTTATTGCATTTGTTATACTGTAATTTTAGTAGTAGTAGTAGTAATCATTTTATTGTACACAACACGGGTACAATTTTAAACTGTACTTGTTACCAAATTAGCCGTTATTTCAATGTTATTCTTATCTAACACTAAAGCTAACTTCTAAACAAATAGTTGAGTAAAAAGAAGCCACAAACCTCCTACAGTCTATCTAGCTATTCAAAAACAACATGAATTTATAAGTGCAAAATTCACGAAGAATTCTACGAGATTTTTAAGAATTGTGAGTAACTAGAGTCTGGCTAGCCAAAAATTGTTGACAGATATTTCGTTGTTGTATCACCAATTGTCTATGAATTAAAAAAAAAAGCTAAAAGTCAGTTGTCAATTTATGTCATTCATTCAAATTGTTTGCGGTTTTTAAGGGGTTTTTTATAAATAATATTAATAATGTCTAGACTGAGTGAGGTTCGCAAACTATTATTTAAGCTCGTAAATAATTACGACAATGTGCGAAGTCGACGTGTAGCGTTGTATAACGAAAAACTGCAATGTTTACAACTCCTAAACAAATGTAAACAAATTAGGAGGTTGATGCTCTATAAATAAATTGATACTTAGCATTTAGCATATTTGGCATAGTACTAAATGTTTTTTTTTTTGTGATGGATTAATATTACGGTATTATCGAGCTAGGTCTTATTTACACTACATTTCATTTTTCGCCTTGTTACAATGGTATATGGTGAGAAAGTGTTAACATATGTGTTTATCGTTGACTGTACTTTACATGGTGGTAGAAATTATGTGAGCTGACTTTGAGTGCACGTCAACGTATATTTAACTTATACACTTAGGTACCTTACGTGTGCACAGAAAATCTAAAATATTGTCTAGTATCAAAACTATAATTCCTACTACACAAAGTATGACCAGCCCAAGATTTTTTGAATTTCCCGCCAAACATTTGTGTAATATTTCAGTAGCCAGACTCTACCCTCAAGTCTTCCGTGACTCTGTATGGGTAGAAGTTGTAAAACTACCTTTAACTCTGTGTCTTTATTATTTCCGTATTATTCAACCACTATTTGACCTCCTAAACATCCATACATACATTTGATTGGGAAAAAGTAGAGAAAAAAAATTTATGCGAGAAAAAAAAATGTTTTCCCGTGGGGCTGGTTGGCCAAGTCAGCCAACCTTCCATACAAAGGCCAAACATTTTTAGAGTGAGCATATTTTTTCTCTATAGGTACCTACCGATCATGCTCTTAAATGAATCTCCGCTATTATTGTTAGGTTCTAGAATTCAAGATTAAACTGGTCTACCTTCTTGAGCTTAGCTTCGTGAACTACCTTTACCCCACCACCATTAGCCCGAACGAAACTATTCACTTTTAAAAAGGTCCACCTTAAGGCGAGGTTTTGTTTGACCCAATTTCCACCCACGTCAGTAGGTGCAAGGACCGAGTTAGGAAGCGAGCTGGTGTGGTACAACCTTCACGAAGATAAACAAACTCGGAAACTATTTAAGACTTGGAGTTTGGTGCAGGATGGGAATGGGCGTTACTTTATACATGTTTTTGACGAAGCTTTGTTGGAGAAATAATTGTTTGTTTTAGTATTAATGTAGATCTCTGCAGTTCGCGATCCCTCACAAGTTAAGCTATTAGATAATGGTACAGATACTTTTGATGCGTAGTGAATCACACCTCACATCTCATATGGTCAGTTTCTCTCACATCACCTATAATTGCAGGACACTCTAGTCCCGTCCACAGCGCAGCGAGCGGCAAATGCGCCGCATTGAGCTGCATTCAACCGGTCGAACTGCATCGGAGCATTCGGAGCGGCGCGGCGCGCGGTAATGAGGATTCCACTGGTGTCCCCGTCGGTGTGGCGTTTGCGCTATTTCGTATTCAATGCCAGCGCCCCGGAAGGGCTAGAACTCGATTCTAATTTAACCATTTCTTATGGTTTATGATATGAGCTTAACAACCGTCTGAGTAATTGACGACACACGATTTTCACTTCATTTAAGCGTGAGCGATCTTCAAGGTCACACTCTTATGGCTCTACAAATAAGGTCAGATATTTTTTCAGCCTTCGTTGTGTAACATATTATTGCAGGTGGACTGTACTCTGTTTGTAAGCGCTTTTCGCTAGTTTAGTGACTCTAGATTAAGTAGAGATTTCGATAAAATAATATAGACCACACGTGTTCGACACTGAATTGAGCTATTAAGATTTTTCTTATGCCTTTATCTAAATGTATCGATAATGAGAAGAATCCAAAGATCTTAAGCGACATTAGCAACAAGCCCCCATTTTATTAGATACAATATCAACCATTAAATATCTAATTCAAAGGTAAGAAGATTGCGCCGGTTCTCTGCGTTCCCGATTTTAATGACGGAGCCAGATATAGAATAGCCATGAAATAATGGGATCTTGTTATAATTTACATTTCAACTCGTCTTTGATGTTTGTGATTAAAAGAATTTTACAGACTTCAAAGGTTATATTTTGAATTAGAAGCGTAATAATAAGAGTTGCTAAGTAGGTGCTGTAACATCTTGCAAAAACGCTTATATAGGTACTAACACTACTAACTCGCTGTTACATCCTTATAAATACCTATTAGGATGTCCAATATTCTTGCACGCTTTTTCTGCGAAAGAAATTATATTAATTTACTGTCAATGACTGTACCTACATGCGACATGGAACCCAATTCAAATGTAACCTGTACCGTTTTTGATCTTATTTTGATATGACCTTATATAAAGATCGTGCACGCTGATTGGTGCATGTGATATGAAGTGAAAGTTGCGTGCTGTGCGCGCCGATGACAATCGTCAGTGTCGTGTCAAAACCAGTTCAAATACAAAACAGATTGTAAAACGTGAACCGGACCGGACTCCTGTATGCAACACACTGTGTATGCAACAAACATTAGCTAGAAGTAGATATTTGAAACGAGCGTAAGTTCGGCGTATTGCGTTATTAACTATCAGAACATATAATAATTAGTCCATTACAAATTCGGCCTAAATACAGACCAATATATATTATTCATCCAATTCGTGTTTGAAATTAAATGGCAAATGGAGGCTGATTCTTTTGTAACAGGTTGATTATGGTTTATATCTCGTTTTGATATGATCCTGAGTCATCTCACGAGCACCAATAAGTGCGAGCGAAATCTTACCTTTAAGCGAGCAATTCTTGTATATTTAATTATTTATTTTCGGGGGCGAAAAATCGATCTATACAGGATGATTCATGAGACGTGAGCAGGACAAATCCTGCACACTCAGTAACTGATAATTGATCGATCACCGTCGTATTTAGGAGAAACAACAACACTTTTTCCTATTTTTTTACTTTTTGGTGAGGGCAAATTTAATTCTCAACAATCATGGTCACCCTACAGGACGTAATTAATAAACATAAAACCTCTTTAACCGTAATGGCATTTTGATTACGAAGAAAATAAACTGTCAAACTTGAGTGAGATACGAGTTTTCAAAAGTAACCAGACCGTGATGACAGTAATGACATTCAATTTGACACAAAATATCGGTAGTTTAGTATTCAAATTTTCGGGTGACCATGCATGTCGTAAAAAAAAAATAACTTTTTTTCAACACGACTAGAAAATTAACGTTAACCTCACTAATACTGATACGAAACAGTTGCTTATAATGAACGATATGCGCAGTGTTAGTCCTGCCCACGTCTCCTGAATCAGCCTGTATACATAGTCTCAGAGAAAACGCGCATTTTTGGGTTTTTATATTTTTCGAGCAAAGCTCGGCCTCCCAGATATTGGCTTATAAGTTCAATTCAATTTAATTAAAATAATTCAATTTAATTTTCGTCAGCACTAATCAGCGTGAGCCGCTAAAGGTGAGGTTCGGATATCAACTGCATTAATGTTGCGGCTTCGTTGTTATCGGTGCTGTATCTATAAATTTTCATGATAGAATGAAAGACGGAATGAACTTCATAATCGCGGCTGTAATGCGGCGGGGGCGGGCCGGCGCCGGCGGCGGACGTCACACATTTTATCAAAATTGACAGATACGGCAGCAGCAACAACGATACCGGTGACTTTAAAGCTGCTTGGTGCTCACGGTCAAAGCCGTATCAAAATAAGATGAAACCCATATCAAATTGTTAATACCGAATCGGCCATGCACTCTCGTTTCGCTGCATATTGTTTCCATTAACTAATGATTATTTATTAGCAGTTTCACGAATTCACATCATAGATTACGCAGGTCATGTTTAAATACCTTTTTGATAGTTTGCATCCAATTTTGATAAATAAGGTTAAGTGGGGTTAAAAGAACAGCGGGGTAAGAAAATCCCTTGTATGGAAATATATCAAAATAATGCTGGCGACTTCCAGCGCCCTTCCGATGAAACAATCACGGCAGGTAACAAAAAAATAATCAACAAAAGAGAAAAACATACAACAGAAAGATAATGAATACAAATATATATCACATTACTATATACATATAAGTATAGCAATTTCTCACTAAGCTGTCGCTTCCAGTAATCTTTCAGAGGTTAACATTAATCGAACGAGCGAGCGAAGCGAACGAAGTTCTTATCGAACGAGCGAGCGAAGCGAACGAAGTTCTTACATTCGACTTGGGACACGCGGCTGGCTAGGGGCACGTCCTGGCATTTCGATGTTTTTAAGCTGGACTATCAGAGGATAGTTTGATACTCAAGAACTTAAGTCAATTTGTATTAATTTAAATTAAATTGGGTAAACTTGTAGTTGAGGGCATTATATTTTAGTCATTAAATTATGAGCAGGCTCGATGAAGGGGTTATTGAGCTAGAAGAGCTTAGAAGGCTAAAAAGCTATTTGTGAGGGGTCTTGCTATTCAGGTCATCTTTTTGCAAGAAAGTATGGTCGAGTTTGGTATCAAATGAAAGTGCTCGGCTTGCACTTTTATAATATCGTTTTTAAATTTACCATTTTGAAATAATTAGCAAGATAAAAATAAACATAATATAGGTATTTAACATTTGACAGGAAATATTTCGGCTTACCACAGTTTGCCACAGATACAGTATCAATTAAGGGCTCCACAGACCTTGTAATATATCCACGCGATTTTTGATCCATTGCCGCCTATAGTGGGACATAAAATAGTAGAAATTAAATAAAATGGAACTCTAAAATTTCCATACTATAGTCGGTCAAACAAGTTTGTCAGTAGAAAAAGGCGCGATATTCAAATTTTATATGGGACGATAACCCTTCGCGCCGACATTTTTAGCCGCTTTTTTCTACTGACGGGAATGGCTTGACAGACTATAAATTGTTGCCATGTGTAAGCATTTTACGTCAAAAATGTGACAGCTACGTAGAAAGTGGCGCCCTCATTTATTAACCGACTTCCAAATCTCAAAAGGAGGAGATTCGATTGTGATTTTTTTTTATGTTTGTTACTCCATATCTCCGTCATTACTGGACTGATTTTGAAAATTATTTTTTTGATTGTATGTATATGCATACAGATTGGTCCCGTTTTTGTCAAAACCCAGTTTTGATGATGGGATCCATGAGGAGTCGAGGGAACTCCTCAAATCTTAAAGGCATACATATAGTGATTTATGTGTTTTACCAGCAAATCAAGCATATACATTCAAAATGTGACATTTGATGAAGTGGAACAGCTGATGATGATTAGAACGGAACTCTTCAACGAAGCATAGTTCACGTTTGGCGATTTGTCCTCTTCGTTATGTACAAATTGTACAAGTTAAGTTTTTAATCCACATTTTTGTCAAGCTCGAGTTCTGATTATGGGATCCACGAGGAATCGAGGGAACTCCTCAAATCTTAAAGGCATGCGTATAGAGATTTTTGTATTTTCATCAGAAAATGAAGCATTTTCATTAAAAACTGTCGCATTTGATGAAGTCGAACTGCTGATGATGATCAGAACGGAACTCTTCAACGACGCATAGTTCACGTTTGGCGATTTGCCCTCTTCGTTACGTTTGTTAAGCAAGTTAAGTTTTTAAGCCACATTTTTGTCAAGCTCGAGGTCTGATGGGATCCATGAGGAATCGAGGGAACTCCTCAAATCTTAAAGGCATACATATAGTGATTTATGTGTTTTACCAGCAAATCAAGCATATACATTCAAAATGTGACATTTGATGAAGTGGAACAGCTGATGATGATTAGAACGGAACTCTTCAACGAAGCATAGTTCACGTTTGGCGATTTGTCCTCTTCGTTATGTACAAGTTAAGTTTTTAATCCACATTTTTGTCAAGCTCGAGTTCTGATTATGGGATCCACGAGGAATCGAGGGAACTCCTCAAATCTTAAAGGCATGCGTATAGATATTTTTGTATTTTCATCAGAAAATCAAGCATTTTCATTAAAAACTGTCGCATTTGATGAAGTCGAACTGCTGATGATGATCAGAACGGAACTCTTCAACGATGCATAGTTCACGTTTGGCGATTTGCCCTCTTCGTTATGTTTGTTAAGCAAGTTAAGTTTTTAAGCCACATTTTTGTCAAGCTCGAGGTCTGATGATGGTATCCATGTGGAATCGAGGGAACTCCTCAAATCTTAAAGGCATGCGTATAGAGATTTGTGTATTTTCATCAGAAAATCAAGAATTTACATTAAAAACTGTCGCATTTGATGAAGTGGAACTGCTGATGATGATCAGAACAGATTTCTTCAATGATTACACGTTTGGCGATTTCGAATTTCGATTTTGACGGAGCTGGCTCTGGAGCCAGACCTGACCCGGATCCGGGCTCTTATCTGGACCTGAACCCGGACCTGGACCTGGACTTGGACCTGGACTTGGACCTGGACCAAGACCTAGACCTGGACCTCGACCTGGACCTGGTCCTGGACCCGGAACTGGACCCGGACCCGGACTCGGACCCGGACTCGGACCTTGACCCGGAAAACCACCTAAGATACCTAAGCTAAATAAACCACTATGATTACCTACCCTACCATAAAATGTAGGTATAAAGTATAATGATGCCAAACTTACTAGCCCCTCCCACTCAAACCCCCGTACACCGCACCGCACGCGCCGTTGAGTGGGATAGGTTAGGGTTGAACTGCGATCCTCACAGAACCGAAAAAAAGTGAGTTAGGTTAGGTTAGAACTGCGAGCCTTACAGAAACGAAATGCTACTAGAAAAGTGGTTTTGGTTAAGTTCGAACTGCAATCTTCACAGAACCGAACTGCTATCAGAGAAGTGGGTTCGTGAGGCTAAAACTGCGACCCTTACTGAAACGAAATGCTACCTACTAGAAAAGTGGGTGGTTTTACCTCCTTTTCTACATAGTGCACCATAATTGTGTTTTTAGTTTTAAGATATATTTTGTAATAATATGTATGCTAGTTTTAAGGTATTTATCTATGGGCCAATAGTTGCCTGAAAATAAATGTTTTCATTCATTCATTCATTCATTCATATATGTACAATAATCTTTCAGCGGCCCCCATAGTAGTCGGTTTTTTTTTCTTGAAAATTATTTTCTACTATTTTATGTCGAACTATACGAGTAAGTAGGTGCAACAAAGTCAATCGCTCTATATAATTTTTGGCAAACCGCGAGTTCTCAGTTCGGGGCGAACTACTAGTATTCTTTATTTTTCGAACCGGCAATAAGACTGCAATCTTCTACCGCCTACTAGCCGCTAATGGAGGTTTTGTCCCCCCCCCCCCCCCCCCCCCGACGGCCTCCTCTATATAAATGGCACAGTTCCTAAATCTGTGTTTCTTTATTGCGCTTTAAATCTGTCTGGTTACAGTTCGTATTTTAAGGTTCATATAGTTGTGTTGTTTGTCACATTTTCCGATTGGATATCGGATGTCGGATAACCCTTGTAGAAGGGCAGCTGCTAGAGTGTGCCCTACACTACACACGTTTCCCCCCGCAAAAACGGCAGAACGGTTTGTACGGTAAGACATCGCTTGGGCTCCTCCCTTACGGATCGTCGGAAGCCGGTATGCTTGAAGTAATTAGGTACTATAACCATGACTATGTGGTAACCTAAATGGTTGTCATATACAGGGCCGGATTAACCCTAAGTCAAAGTAGGCAACTGCTTAGGGGCCCCGCCTCGGCTAGGGGGCCCAGACGGCTCAGGCGAGCCCACCAAAAAAAAATTTGTTTCATAGGGTCAAAATTCACGCGTAAATTTATTATTCTTAATAATAATGAGGGTGCTTTGTTATTGTTTTTTTTTCGATCCATTCTTTAATTTAATTCAGATTCAGATTCAGATTTTTATTTATAAACACAAAGTAAAGTTTACACGTCAATATCTTAAAACTAGAAAATTATATTATATAATTTATGACTATTTACATTATAGAGTAGGTTTACAATAGGCATATTATATGTAATTTATAAGTGAGTGCAACGATCCCTTTGAAGAAACTCGTTTATACTATAGCATGCTAATTCAATGAGCATGTTTTTAAGTTTTTTGGTGAATATGGCATCGCTAGGCGAATTTTGAATGTCCACAGGGACACGGTTATACAGGTTAGGTCCGACAACCTCGAGCATCGCGCGGGCCTTCGCTAGTCGTCGACGGGGTGCTATTAGAAGGTGTTGTCTGCGTGACAGCCTTTTATTCCTCACCGTAAGTTTTATAATTTTGTAGGTTGGACCGAACATATTTACAGGCAGTTAGGACAAAGACGCATGGCAAAGTCAGGATTCTATGTTTCCTAAATAGGTCCTGAGCCGGGTGATCAGTAGGCTTTCGGTCAATGATGCGCAACGCTCTTTTTTGCAATTTGAACAGTCTATCCCGGCCAGCGGATGCCGCCCAGAGATCAACACCTTGTATTAGAATGGAGTGAAAATAGCCAAAATAGGCTTTTTTTAAGTTTTCACTCGTTAACGTTGGTGCCAGTTTTGAAAGGGCATAGCACGCCTAGGACAGCCTGTCACACGCATAGTCGATGTGCGGAGACCATGTCAGCCCGGAGTCGATAACGAAGCCCAGGTACTTGGTGGCGTCAACTTGTGGAACGGGAGTATTGTTTGTCACTATACTCAGTCGAATGATACTTTTTCTTAACTTAAAATGTATTATATTAGTTTTTTCTACATTCAGTATCATTCCGTTTGCCGAAAACCATTTAGTCATTTGGCACATTACATGCCCTAGCTTAAACCTTAATCCGTCTATGTCATCAGCGTTTACTATAAGACAGGTGTCATCCGCGAACATTACACACTCGGGGTCACCACACGCGGCAGTAATATCGTTAACCAATAGTAAAAATAGTTTGTTTCCCATTACCGATCCCTGGGGCACTGCGCAGTTTCCTATTTGTTCAAGGTTAGACTTAGTATTAAGCACGTAGGTGCTCTGTCTGCGGTCACTCAGGAACGAGGCGATAACGTCATGGAAGCCACCGGAGAAGCCATATATAGATAGCTTGGCGAGGAGAAGTTTGTGGTCAATCATTTCGAAGGCGCGCGACAGATCGCATCGCATTCAATGAAGCTGTAATAAAATTGAAGCAATACGTTACAGTTTACGTGGCGTATATGCGTACCTGGGGCCCGTTTCTCACAAGCGTGTAACTTGTTATACAAGTGGAAGTCCCTTTCTAACAAAACCTGTCAAAAAGTGACATCCGCTTCTATTACAAATTACAAGCTTTTGAGAAACGGGTCCCTGTTGTAAAGGTTTTCTGAAAAAATGTTGACATTTACTTTTTTCGAACAACCAACAACTTCTGGGTTATTTCGATTCAGAATTACGAGGACTATTGATTAAAACGAAGAAAAATAGTGTCCCCAGTTTTTCATACAAATTTTGGGTGTCAGTTTAGTGACGGCCCATACAAAATGTATGTATGTAAAAATGCGTCACAAAAGTGACCTTCTTTCGACGATTGGTTCATGTCAGAGCGCTGCGCGCTGCTTCCTTACAGCTCGGCCTTCGGCGTCGCTTTTTAAGAAATATCAACATTGATTTCAGTAGCTTGGCCTTTTGCCTCGCATGAAAGCTCACTTCGCTAAAAGACGCTTCGGGTTTGTTGACCAATGCGGAGATTGCTGAGCTCGATTACTTCAGCCTCACTTTTTGCCTCATTTTACCATTGGTTTGTGTTCATCTCCTCTACTTCAGCTTAGCCTTTGGCCTCGCTGTGCCTAGCTCGGCCTGCGGTCTCGCTTTTTAATACAATGGAGTTTGGTTCGTCTCTGATGTGCTCAACTACTTATCCCGAAGCCTGAACGGCTTTGAGTTCGCATGAAAGCTCGCCTCACTGGGGCACTTCGAACTTTTAGGCTCATGTGAAGATCTGTACCCGGCCTGGCCTTTTGACAGCCTTTCACAATTTGCGATATTCATAAAAAATTTGGCGCTCGCTGCGCTCGCGTTTTTCGTCGATTTTTTGGTTGACCCTCTAATCTACATATCTAATTAATACAGTTAGACCAAGAAAAGTCTGCAATGATTTTGATAGGATACGCAGTGCAAGTGTTATTTATGGATAATTCTTATTCTTATGCATTTTTTGTGCAACACGTAAGAATAGCATGTATTTTTGTAAAATAAGTAAACTCTATATCAGTATAAGTAGTTAGCAATTTACCTCTAGTTTTAGGTCAACCTAAATGTATTGTCCTAAGAGTATTAGAAACATATAAAAAAAAAATTTTATAAGTGCGAAATGTCACGGACCGTGTAGTGTGACTTCCCCAGATTTTGTGACATTTGATTTTTTTTGAAAAAATATGAAGTGATTTTGAAATAATTTATATCAAATATAAAACACTAATCCTTCTTGTACAACAATGTTTAAAAATTGTATGGAATTATAACGATTTTATATAATTTTAAACAACACATTTTGTGATTAGTTTTCGCGTCACCACCGAGAGTGGTAATATAAACATGCGGTACTCGGTAGAAAATTATCTTTACTACTGGCAGCCTTATTAAAGTTTTTTTAGAACAGCAACACTGTGTTGTTGTCATGTTTACAAATGGCTGAAGGGAGAAGTTTTGCCGAAAATTATTTATTTGTGTTCATTTGAAAAAACGGTCAAACTTAACGCGTCACCGCCGTGTTATAGTTTTAAAAGTAAGTTGCAGTTTCACGTTATTGTTTGTAACATAAGATATACCTCATACATTGCAGATTAAGCTAATTATTTAACATTTGCAAAATCAAAGGAAAGGTTTATGTAATATCGAACATGTTCCAAATTATCACGACCGTGGCCTCAAAAATCTGTCACCGCCACGGACTTTTGAGTCCACGTTCGTGACTTATAGACACGTGGTCGTGTCATTCTTAATTCGTTTGATTAATTTAGAGGCACATGCATTTTTCAGAAATGCATTTTTATTAGCTACAGATCATTTGCTATTATTGCCCGACTGCCAAAGCAAAAAAAAATCTTTTTCGCTTGTATGTATGTATGATGTGTATCGAATTCTTTGTCACGCTCTACAGCCTTTATAGTTTGACGAATTTCAAAGCCTGAGCTGTAATTAGGTTTGTCGTAGTCATAGGAGTGACTTAGGCTATGTTAAAATAACTATAAAAATCAAAATAGCCGAGTTGGCCACCAAAATGCCGAAATGTCATGACTGAGGGACACTTTGTCACAACCGTGTTTATGTACTCATTTTATTTACCTTTCCTGAGGGTATTAAGCTTGACCATATGAATAAAAAAATTGTTTTTTGTATGTACTTTTGATATATGTAATAATATATTATGAAAAATAAAAACGTTTATGAAAAAAAAAATTTTTTGGACACAATTTAAGAATCACCCTTATACGTCATAATTTCATAGAAGTTTCACGTTTAAAATAACACTTACACTGCGTGTGCTATCAAAATTGTTGCAGACTTATCTTGGTCTAACTCTAATAATTTTAACATTATGGAAATTCTTTATTACCAGGTTGATCCTAATCATGTGGCTCGGCGTTTTGTCTTATGGTTGGACAATCACTGTTCAGCCTCGCAAAATATTAACTATTGAGAGAATCAACTTTGCGGCACTAATTGAGCGTAGCCTCGCTTAAAATTTTCCATTAGAGGTAGATTGGAAAGTGACGCTCAAGCTCACAGCTTTGGTATTCCACTGGGAATTGGCCTTAAGCCTAAAGGGCTCTCCCCACACTTGACGCAACGCGGAATCGGCAATAACCGATAGAATAAAGCATTATATCCAAGCAATAAGAGCGAAAAAGACATCGTCCTGACTAGACTCGGATCGTCTCAGCTGAAGATTGAAATTAAAAACGCAAACTTATTTCCCTGTACTGAACAACTGAACATGCTGTATGCAGAATTGACTGTAAGGGGCAGTGGCGTAGCTAGGCGTGGGCGAAGTGGGCCGTGCGTCGCGCGAGGCCCCTTCGGGCACAGTGAAAGAAAAGGGCCTTGCAGATGCGACTTCGCCCACGGCTAGATTAGTTTACGCTACGCCACTGGTAAGGAGGCCCCGAGCCTTGCACTGCCTAGGGGCCCCGACATGCTTAATCCGGCCCTGTCTATGCTATAGACTCTATAGAGTATAGACTATAAATTATGTATAGACTGTTGACAGGTATTAACCACTGTGTAATTATGATTTCCGTAAATAATAGCTAATGAGCATGTTTCAGGTAGCTGTAAGTAAGACTAACTAATCTAACTTTATTACTTTCAATTAGTTTGCAGGCGTCCGAACTTGCGATGAGTAAAAAGTAATTTGTTGCTTCGCTCGCTCGAATATACAGGATATATTTTTAAATGGGTCAGGGTAGCTACTGTCCTGTGCCGTAATGCTATAAATACTACTTCTGCGAGTACCTACTTCATCTGCGTAGAAATAACTGATTCCATATCCCACTCTATAGTAAAATTTCTCTTTAGGAAATGTTTTCGGGGATAAAAATTATTCTATGTCCTTTCCTGGAACGCAAACTGTCTCCATACCACATTTCAACGATGTACCTAGGCATGAAGAAGTAACAGACAGAAAGACAGATAGAGCTTTCGCATTTATAATATTATTGGATTTCAATGTGGGTGCTTATTGTTTACCGCCTTGATAGCGCGTTTACGACTCACAGTGCGTTGGGTAAACTGACGTTTGGCAACAGCGCAAATTATTTTCTTTCATACTTGTCGGCCGCGGTAATTTCTTGAACGACGCAAGAACGTCGCATCCCCGGCAATCCGGTGGCAGTACTCATGTTACACCGGTGCCTTGTGGCATGGTCAGGAATTGGCCTTTAGCAACGAACTAGGTTGAAGTTGTAAATTAATTTTAAAAAGTTGTAGTGTTGGTTTGGTGAATGTTCTGGTCAATGCTGATTCTCGTGGCCGCTGTTGACGCCTGCTGCGGTAAAGATTTCTTTAAATAGTAGGTACTCAGGTCAATTGCAGAGTGTTCAGAATTTTTGTTTGTGAGAAAAAGTCTGTTGCATGATAGATTGATAATACAAATATCACTTTGTATGTCGCAAGATTAAAAGAGACAGATACTGTCATTATCACACTACCGCGTTGATAACCACGAGTATCGCGAGTATCGCGACCGGCGCGATGGTCAGCCGCTCTTATAATTTATTCATGACGTTATGAAGGTACCTATTATTAACGTTTTCTGCTTTCAAAACGTTTACGCTTTCAGATAATGCTTCTCGACCTCGCCCGGAGGCCCAGGAGCCACCAGCCCGGGACCTACCGCACGGGATCCAACTACCTACAGCCCCATACCCAGCAAGAAGGTACCCACCATTTCAGGCCCGCAGAGCACACTTTGAACTTCCACCGCCCGAAGACTCTCAAAATACAAAAGGAAATGAAGATTTATTTGGACAGAACCCTCCTCTAGGTCCCTATCCACCGCTATCGGACCTCAAAGGGTACAATTTGCCACCACCTCAAATACCAAGATACCAAGGTCAAGAATTTCCCAGAGAAGAAAGTTTGGAATATCTGACACCGCGTGGACAAGGCATTCTAGATGGTTTAGCTTTAAGATCCCACGCGTTAGAACCAAATAGACCAAGGATGCAGAACTCCGATCTCTATCCAGGGTTTCAACAAAACGGGGGGTACAGACCATTGAACCCATGGTATGGACTACCAGTGCCAACTGAACCCAGCTATCTGCCGGGGCTTCAGCAAGGGATAAGACCACTGAACGTGGCGTATGGAAAGCCAGTGCCAACCGCTATGGGCCCGTACCCTCAGCGAAGGCTGAAGCCGATACAATTATTTCCAACGCAAGGTCAAGCGCAGCTCGCACCGCTGCGAGATATCGAGTCCTCTACAAAGAGAAACGAGGTGTGTACCTAATCTGACACAACTGACTTCCTAATATTAACTAGGATTACATTACATAATATATATAGGTACTTACTGTAAAAAAAATATATGAATACTTATGGTGGTTTTAAGGGAGGTATGCTTGATATTAGGCCCGTTACGTTGCCCTACAATTTAGAGTATTTCTATTTCAAAATTATTTTTGGACATGACAAAATATTCCGAAAATATTTCCTAATTTCTCTTCTTCTTGTCATTTTTGTGATTTTTGTATATTTTTATGTACGTCGGTCAGGTAGAAACCTGATTGCGTCACTGACGCAGTATTCTTAGACCATTTTTGAAACCGTCGCTAAATGTTCGCGCCCTGCATGCACCGGCGCCACGTTGGTCAGATCTAGAAAAACCTCTTGACCTGATTGTTTCCAGCCACGTTTCGACAACTGGGGGCTAAGCACTCAAGGACGAGGCCGCAGCCAACCGCTGTCCCTAGAGCAGTTCGGGCCGCTCGCGCCGCCGCAATTACGCAGCAGGAACAGCCCTAATCAAGCCCGGGTACACCTATTACATGAACTATTATCACACCTCACATGACTCGCACTTGGTACCTATAGTGTTATACGAGGACAAGTAGCAATCTCTTATTATACTTACCTAGTTCTATTATTACTAGTATTGTACCTATTCCTAGAATAAATCTTCAAGTTTAAGTGCGGGTAGTTCGAAAAACCCAGCTAGAAGTAATAGAAGTAAAAGAAATCCCCTCCAGACTCACAAGTGAACGTGATTAATCTCCATTTAGCTCAAATGAGATCAATAATATTAAATTTTCTACATGACAAGGATTTGGAAATTGCTGATAAAATGTTTCTGATACCTACACATAGGTGACAACAGAGTACTCCGAGGAGAAGATCTACGTGAGGCCGGTCACACGGGGGACATTCGTGACACATGGCCTGTTACGGCATTTAACCGTAAGTTATCAGATACCCGCAGGTGACGTGTGACTACTCCGAGAGGGCTCCACAAGTTTCCAGAGAGAAGGGCTACGTGAGGCCGGTCACACGACGGACGTTCGTGACGCATGGCCTGATACGGCATTTAACCGTAAGTTATCAGATACCCGCAGGTGACGTGTGACTATTCCGAGGGGGTTCCACAAGTTTCCAGAGAGAAGGGCTACGTGAGGATTAGAACCTGTGAGCTTTATTTGATATTCATAAGCGCATTGTAATATGTATTGCGCTTGAATAATGAACTATCCTTATCTCTTATCTACGGTCCTTTCCCATGACAGGCCACTGAAAGAGTCCTTGAGGCCTACTTATTTGCAGAATATTATTTTTAAATTGACCTTAGCACAGATATATGTTACCCTTACCAACTCATTGTAATAATGTTTAATTTCTTCATTTCAAAACGAAAATATATCAATTTGTACGTTTGTTAATTGTTTCATAAATAAACAGGAAACGACGACACAATCTCCGCCCCCGTTGTTGAGAGACGAAGACGGATTGATGGAGGAGTTGGCCCCCGAGTCGGGTGACAGGTCGAGTTTCAGTGAGGAGCGCGAACAACTGCCGAAGCTCCCACCAGGCGCAGGCCTGCCAAACACTTTCGACAATATATTGTAACATTAACATGAGTATCATTCATTGAGAGACGGTGGATTTGAAGGAGTTTGCATCCGAGTCGGAGAACAGGTCGATGTTCCGTGAGGAGCGGAAACAACTACCAAAGCTTTCATAAAACGTACCAAACACCTTCGACGGTATCTTATTACTTTTAAATTAACATTTCATTAAGGAACGACAACGGATTCGATACGAGTTGGAACCTGACAAGGAAATATGTCGCTGATCAGTAAAAACTATTACAGACACAACAGCTGATACTTCGTCCGGACGCGTCAGGAGTCTTTGATAATATAGACCGGTACAACCACTTTAATAAGATAGCATTTCATTGATCACCACACCGTCCAGGTAATCCAGCACAAAATTTAAAGTAAATAAATTAAAATGACCTTAAACGGGTTACTATCAAATGTACCTTATCGCTAAAGGACAATGCGCACGAAGCAACTGTACTGACTTTACGTATTTCAAGTGCTAGTGGTAGTACACATGATGTAAATGTACGTAGCGTTCAACAATTAAGTATACCTGTTAATTTAATGTTAATTTAGTTAATTTAGTACCAAAATGTTAATTTAGTAGACTGCGACAAGTATGAGCATTTGAAAAAAACTTAAAACTCAACTTCCCTTTGCTAAGATTTCTAAGCCAGGGTTGTTAATAGGTCAGGACAATTATAATTTACTTGTACCTTTAGAAGTATGCTTAGGGCCTGATAACGAACCGTCAGCTACACGCACCCCCTTAGGTTGGTGTGTTCATGGGCCGGTACATGTGCCGCGCGCGTCGCGGGCCTCACGCTCCTCGCGATCAGCGCACGCCACGCTCAACCTCTGCGTGGTGCCTGAGGAAGACGCCGTCGCGCACGCACTGCGTGAGCTACACGACGAGGTATGCCGCTCGTTTGCGATCGACTCTTTGGGAGTTGCAGGTAAGCCTAGAGAGAATGCTGACAATGTGAAAGCGCAGGAAATGTTAGAGAAGTCTGCAGTGCTCACCAATGGCAGGTGGTCAGTGGGTCTTCCGTGGAAAGATCCGCACGTCAGCTTGCCCGATAGTTACCCTAGCGCATTTAAGCGGCTACAGGGTGTAGAAAAGAAAATGCTAGCTGATAAAGCATATGGACTCAGGTACGAGGAACGTGTCAACCATTTGTTTGAAAACGATTTCGCACGGGAAATGGCCGACACGTCACTCACGCTTAATACATGGTACTTGCCACATTTCGGAGTTGACAATCCGAACAAGAAGAAGCTGCGTTTGATTTATGACGCAGCAGCTAAAAGTAAAGGCAAGTCTCTAAATGACTTTCTTCTCACGGGTCCGGATTTACTCGTTTCCTTGTTCGGCATTATGGTTCGTTTTCGAGAGGATAGGGTAGCCGTAACCGGTGACATAAAAGATATGTTTTTGAGAATTAAAATTAATCCCGTAGACCAGAATGCCCTTAGATTCCTGTGGAGAGGTAGGAACCCCACAGGCCCAGTGAAGACGTACGCGATGACGTCGCTGATTTTCGGCGCGAACTGCTCGCCCTTTATTGCCCAGTACATTAAGAACAAGAACGCTAGCAGGTTCGATTCTACGCTTCCAGCTGCCGTCGCTGCTATACACCGCCAGCACTATATGGACGACTATATTGATAGTCTGCCGGATGAAGCTACCGCCGTATGTGCCAACAGGACTGAACGTAGCGGACATTGCTACAAGAGAAACGTTCAATTATCAGTCTTTTCTCAATGAGTGGTTCAAGGGACCCGAGTTTTTATACAGCGATGAGACGTGCTGGCCAGCGAACGTCCTGGAACCCGAAAATGAAGTCGGCGCTGAAGCTTGCATGACCGTAGTACAAAACTCACGTACATGTTTCCCGGTTCCTGACCCTGAGCGCTTCTCCTCGTGGCTACGATTTCTGCGATCTACTGCCTGTGTTCTCAGGTTTGTAAATAAATGCAGAGGTATCGCACTTGACGACTACGCCCTGATGGAGCAAGCAAAGCAGTTAATCTTGCGGCAAGCTCAAGAAGATTCCTTTGCCTGTGACATACAAGCGGTAAAGGCAGAAAAAGACTTGCCACGCGATAGTCGGCTGAGAAATCTATCTCCTTACTTGGACGAGAACAATGTTTTACGCGTGAGCGGCTGCATTGATGCTGTTTCTGACGTACCTCAGGAAGCGAAAAGGCCCATTATTCTTGACGGACGGCATCCTACTGCGAAGCTTTTGGTCAAGCGCTATCATGTGAAGGCTGCCCACGGACACCAAGAAGCGGTAGTAAATGATTTAAAACAAGAATTTTGGATAATCCAGTTGCGACCTACCGTCAAAAATGTTGCGTCTCGTTGCATGCTCTGCAGGTTAAGAAAGGCTACCCCACAGATGCCTCGGATGGGTGACTTACCTCAAGCGCGCATGGCGCATCATCAACGTGCCTTCACCTTTTGCGGGATCGATCTGTTTGGGCCCATGGAAGTCACAGTAGGCAGACGTCGAGAAAAACGTTACGGCGTTTTGTTTACTTGCCTAACCGTTCGTGCAGTCCACATAGAAGTCGTTCATACACTTACTACTGACTCATTGATTATGGCGCTTCGACGAATGGCGTCTCGACGTGGGTGGCCGTCGCATATTTATTCCGACAACGGCACGAACCTACGCGGAGCAGACGTCGAATTGCGAAGATCCATACAGGAGCTCGACGAAGAACCAATTAGAGCCGAAGCTCTTAACAATCAAGTTCGCTGGACTTTTATTCCGCCCGCCAGCCCCCATTGGGGTGGGGCGTGGGAGCGCTTGATTCGGACCGTAAAGCGATCTCTTCGAGTCATTTTAAAAGAACGAGCGCCCCGAGACGAAACTCTCAGCACTCTACTAGCGGAAGAAGAAGATATTGTCAACGGTCGACCACTAACACACGTGTCGGTAGAGCCGGGCTCCTCTGACGCGCTTACGCCCAACCACTTTCTTATAGGCTCTTCATCCAGGTTGCCAATACATGGCGTATTTGACGATTCGGACTTAGCCTTAAGGAAAGCAATGGCGAATAGCGCAGCGATTGGCCGACATGTACTGGAAACGGTGGATGAAGGAGTTTCTCCCGCTTCTGTTACCGAGAAAGAAGTGGCAACAGGAGCAGAAGCCACTGTGTCGGTGACCTAGTGCTTGTCGTTGACCCTGAAACGTGTGGCCACGAGGCCTAATAAAAAGTGTCCTGCCTGGAAAAGACGGTCGCATCAGGGTAGTCGACATCAGCACCGCTACCGGCGTGCTGCGCCGCTCTGTGGCGCGCGTGGCTCCTGTACCCTTAGCTGATTAGTGCTAGTTTGCGCACTAGGGCGGGGAGTGTAGATGACGGCCTCCTTTGATATCGATATACTTTTATACCTTTTTCTATATTTTACTGTTTTTACTGTCACTAATGTCATTCGAAGAAAATTACACCTATATTTTGCAAGATTTCTTCGTTTTTATTGCGAATCAAGCTCACGACCTTTTCAGACAATATAGCTGAAATGTCTGAATTGTGTTATGTCTTTGTGACAACATAGACATAAATGCTAAATGCCTCTTTAGCAAAACGTCTGGATCTTAGAATGTTACAATTTAAAATGACCTAGCAGTAAAAGTCCTTTATCTTCGAATGTCTTTATTACTTAATAGACATAAACGCTAAGAAGTCTGTATTGTGTAATGTCTTTTTCACTAAATGGAATAAACGCCAAACGACTCGTTAGCAAAACGTCTTGATTTTGATATGACACTTGAAATTAAAACCTTCCCGCGCATACTTTGTATTGTAAACACATTGACACATTACATTTCCAGACGTTTTGCTACTAACTCGTTCTGTGTTCACGTCAATCAAATAATTTTACTTTCGGCTTATTAGGTATTCTAATCATACGGACTATTTATACTTCCAGACGTTTAGCTACTTAGTCATTCAAATTCTTAGCCATCCAGCTAAATTGACTCTTTGCTGACTGAGTATTCTACTTTCATGTCGTCCAGCTGAATTGACTCTATGCTGACTGTGTATTTTACTTTTATGTCATCTAGCTGAAATGGTCGTTTAGCGATAAGGTAATTTTGATAGTAACCCCCTTAAACGGGTTTGTCACGTATGATTTAAGTAGTCATATAAACGCTCGGCATGTTTCGATCCCTTTCAAGGAACCATGAGAGTTTATAATGAATAAATTGGTTGTAAATATTAATAATAATTCAGCCTCTATCTTTACGTACCACCAGCTAGCTGAAGACATTGCCTGCTCTCTCATGCACGTGAGATTGGTTTTAATATGCGCAAATTAGACTTTAATTCATAAACATGTTTAACATTTATAGGAGAACTAATATAAAATCCCATATCCCAGTAACCTAGTGCCAACCGGCGCGGCGCAACAAGTACAAAGTACGGAGCCGGCGGGTACAGCCGGCGCCGGCACAATGCCGATTAATTGCCTCGCGCTCCACTTCCCGCGCGCTGACTGTACCACGCTTTATTGTACTCGATACGGCCGAGATCATTTATTGTTCTTTGTGAACTTTGTAACTGGGCATTTCTATTTAAAGTTTTACCTACCAAACAGTTTTGTGTTACAATTGGGAGTTTTCAGAATTACGAGCTTTTCCATTTACTTATACTGAGAAAAAAAGTCTCCCCATAATTTTTGGTCCGTTTGGTTACGGTTTTCAATACAACCTTCTACCAACCAACCAACCAACCAACCTTGTATGACCGTAACAAAACGGACAAGAAAATTTTGTATGAAATTTTGGGGACACTTTTTTCTCGTATAAGGATCGAAAGACGAAAGACGAACGCCCATAAAAGAGGGCGCTGAGGATTCCTATTGCTGCACGCAACGCTAGCGTCATCTACTGGTAACCGAGCGTAGCACGTCGATTCCTAAGGACATCGCGCCGCCGCTGATCTATCGCTTAAATTCATCAGGCCTGCTCTAGAGGGCACGCAGAGTATCAATCCTCTAAAGTTATTTTATACTAGACGGGCCCGCAGCTCCGCTCGCGTAAATGAAATAAAGAGTTCGTCTTATGTTTAGTTAAATACCGACATTATTATGTATTCAACCCTGCCATGGTTTAAAACTGTGATAGGGATTTCTTATTTGTAGCCGTTATTTGGATAACTCAATTCGCAAATTTGTCAAAAAATGATGTGATTTGATAAAAGGCAAGATTGTATTTTTTCATCTAAGTACACGTATTTATTTAAAACTTGTTTCAAGATGAAATTATTATTTGTTCTTATAAGCCTAGTTTCAAAAACGTTCATTAGATTAATTTTCGCCTTAAGACGAATATGGACGACCACCGCCCTTAAATCGCCTTTTCATACAAACATAGGTAGTCTAGTCCTCTCGGTCTTGCGATAGCTCTCGCCAGTCGCCATGGCCGAGGTTGAGCAGGTCTTGAGCAACTACGTCGTTTCAGCGGTACCTAGGACGTCCACTCGGGCGTCTCCCATTTTGTTGTCCCAAGTACCTGCGCTCTCTTCACGGCACGATCCTCTCCCATTCTCTCTAAGTGTCCGAGCCACCACTGAATTTAGCTGCTTTTGTCTCTCAATATTTCGCCACTATATCGGACTACATCCTTATTTCTATGGCAACAAAATTATATTACGATATTTGGCCGACTGCTGACTGTACATTTGCTTATTTTTATCAGGTCGCTCAATAACATCTGAACATGCACTTTAATCTACCTACATAACTTACTATCAACTTTGTATTTTTGGCCCATCTCAGCATTCTTAGCCCGTTCCCCGGACGAATGGCAATGTTTGCCGAAGCCGTGAAAGTCAATCTGAATAATATAACTCAAAAATAAATTTAAAACAACAAAATACAAATTGATAATAATAATATAGTAATTACTTTGATTGATAAGAATGATAAGTCATATATGACATAAATCACTCGTATGGGCTCTATAGACTAAGGTTGAGGTTGGCAGCACTTTTTATTTTACTTCGTGTAAAAAAACTCAGAAATACCTGTATTACCAACATGACAAACATAATTTAGTTTACTTTAACTTACGGATTATTTGGTCTAATCTGTAGCACCGCCAAACGAAAGCAACCGAGAGTTGCCGAGAAATAGCCAAAGAAGATTGTTATGAAAATTTCTTTTCCTTATTGTAAATTAAATACGCATCGGAAGCGATAGTTTTTATGGTCTAGTTCTATTCCCATATGTAGATAATTGATTTGAACAGGTTTTTCTTATCATACGTGCGTCGTATTCGAGAAACGTGTCAAAAACTTTTTTAGAAATTTGTAAGGCGCCATCTCGCTTCTTCCCTCGTTTTTTATCCCGTTCTGGTTTTTCAATTTTATATACATTATATATGATTATATGATTATATGATTGAAAACATAAAAATAAAGAATGGAGTGTAGCGAGTGTGGCGAAACTTGCACAAGCACAGATAGTATTCAATGCCACAAATGCAATGAATATACTCACACATTATGCCTCCCTAATTTAACACGGGAGGAGAGCAGAACATTAGGTTAAAAAAACAGTTTCTGTGCCCCACTTGCAAATCAAAATCAAGGAATATTAAAACTGACTCCACACCCTTGAGAACAAAACATCCTGAAACGGAGGAAGAACCAGAAACTGACTTTTTAAAATCAGCCAGACAGCTGGCGAACTTGGCAATCCCCTCAGAGGCGATGTCCGCCTTTACGGCAGCTATTAAGGAACTCTGTGACACCTTCACCTCAATGAAAAATCAAATGTCAGGATTCACTAATTCCGTAAATAACTTCTCTGCGGACGTCGCAAATTTCAGGGAGGAACTGTCCTCTTTAAAAAAACAGCAAAAGGAAACCGAGAACATTAGAACAGAAGTTGTGAGCCTGCGGGCCGAAGTGGCCGAGCTGCGCGATATTATTGCAGCCAAAGAACAACGTCAACTCCTTAAGGACATTGAAATTTCGGGTCGGCCGGAATCTAAATCGGAAAACCTTCGTCAAATAGTCCATGTTATTTCGAACAAGCTAGGCATACAATTGGACCCCTTGGAAGTGGATGATGTCAAAAGAGTGGGGGCCCGCCGCGAAGGGGAACAACAGCGGCCGCGTCCCGTAATCCTAACTTTTATACGCCGTGCACCGCGAGACCAGCTGTTAAAAGCGGCAAGAGTTCGACGTGGCCTGACTTCTGATACGCTTGAGATCCCGGGGCCTGCTACTCGAGTCTACCTTAACGAACATCTCAGCAAACCAAACCGCATTCTCTTTAGCAAAGCTAGGAAACTTGGCGCCGAGCTCCGATTCAAATATACATGGACGTCAAATGGAAATATTTTTATGCGTCGCACGGACACCAGCTGTGACACACGTGACATCAGAAGCGTTACTGGAAAAACTGAGCCAACAGCGCCGCCCCGCGGAGGATCCACGCGCTGCTACAAACCCACCAGGCGAACTAACTTGCTCCTAACGCTACGGTCTTAATTAAATTATGGTCGTACCTCGTGAATACCTTAATTATAGAAAGCTTTCCTCCTGTGTTGCAATGATAAACCTATCCATATTTTTGTAGTGATAAGTGTATATGCTCCTTGTCATAACTGTCAGTGCCATCCAAATATTCGATTAAGGGGCCGGTATATGACGTTTTCGATTTAGACCTCACTTTGTAACCATAATTTGTTCAATAAATGTTTAGTAATTGCATTAAATTACACGTAAATTTTTTCATGAAGAAACCGTGTACCGACTCTTCATGCCATTATATTTTTAATTTGCTGTTATTCTCTACAAATCGACACTAAAAGTATCAAAAAATCAAAATATGGAGTTCCGTTTGAGACAGAAGCAAAACAATGTTGTCTTTGACAGTAATTGAATTATTGTATGATTTTGAAAGCTAGATATTTCAGCTACCAATATATTATCGATTTATGTTTTAACTCACAAAGACAACAGAGAAATTCAATCTCAAATGTAAACTTTCGAACAATTTCCATACATTGACGACATCACTCAAAATTATTCTTCAAGTCAGATGCCCGTTGGGGCTACACCGGAGCACACGTGTACTTCTTCAAATGAAAATGACAGCTTGATTTTCTTGCTTTTGACAATTATATTGACATTAAATCATATACGCACACGAGAAAGCATACCAGTAGATAAATTGTATTTCAATAAATAGGGTACGTAAATATCAGCTCGCGTCTCATTTAAATTTGATTTGCTCTTATTTACGGGTCATAATGGTTGAAAACCTCAGTAAACTATCTTAAAACAATACGATTACAGTCGAATTTAAGTATTATGTTCCTTCAAAACTCGCTTAAAATGAAAAAAGTTTAAAGACTCATCTTTACTGATTGGGATCAATTTTTATTATGCTGGTATCATTTGCTTCATTTTAAAAACGTATTTGACTTCTGTACGTCAATGAATTTTAATGACAATTGTAATCTTGTATTATATTATAGAACTTTTATCTTAAAATACTGCCTATTAACAGGAAGAGTTATGTAATTCGTATAAGTAATACCTGGCTCCAATTTCACCATGGTGACAGGTGCGACAATTGTAAAACATCACTGTTGCTGACGTCACAGGCATCCATGGGCTACGGTTACCGCTTACCATCGGGCGGGCCGTATTCCTGTTTGCCACCATAATTGTTTTATTAAAAAAAACTTTGTAATATCGGAAAAAAAACAGATATTTCTCTTGCTAAGTTTATGACAATTGTCACAAGAAACACTACAATTGTCCCGAAATTCCGACATATAACTCATTACCTGTCAAGAATTACCTACAATTCTTCTAAATCTTGACAATTGTCAGAAACTTCGCAAAAGAAATATCTGTTTTTTTTTCGATATAATAAAGTTTTTTTTAAATAATACAATGATGGTGGCAAACAGGAATACGGCCCGCCCGATGGTAAGTGGTAACCGTAGCCCATGGATGCCTGTGACGTCAGCAACAGTGATTTTACAATTGTCGCACCTGTCACCGTGGTGAAATTGGGGCCTGAAAGTCTTGTACCTAGATCTGTAATACCATGGATTGCGACGAATAAATTATTATGATTATGCCGTTCGTTCCGTCTATATGTAATAATATGTATAATGCGTGTACGTGCTGTTCTCTGAAAATCTTCAAGAAAAATTTTTTTATCGTGTTTTTACCCATTTTTTGCGTTTTAGAGGGCGGGCAAAGATATCAGGGGTTTTCGCCAACATTGCCCACGTCAATTTGGTATTCAAATACAGCTCGTATGATGATGATGTCTAAGGATCACTTAAAGGTTTTGGGCAACCCATACAACCATTTCCAGTCGCCGTTACGACGCGGTGTTGACACATCTTGTGTCGACACCGTCTGTTTCGGTCACAATTCCAGTCGCAGAGTCGTCGCCGTGTCGACACAGTTACCAGAAATGGGGAAGGGTCGACACATGACACAAAGTGACATAAAGTGTGGTCGCCGTGTGCACACATTGTTTCGGGTTTGCGACTACTTTATGCCAAAATCATTCGTTCATTCGTTCATTTTGTTCCTGTCAAATGGAAACTGTCAGATGGAAAAATACTTAAATAAAAATAAGTGACATTAATACGCCATCTCTAAAACGGATTACAAGACGTAATTATATATTGTTTGCATTTATATTACAATAGGACTTAAATTATTATGGGGAATTAAACTGCTCGAGTGATTTGATAAACTAAGTGTAATATAATCAACGCGCCACCACATTGTTTTAGTTTAGCCGGAAATGAAATTGTTTACTTCTCAGTGCCTGTGTTCATAACTATATTATTTGAAGCATTTTTAGTACTTCGATGCGTATACTATACTTAAATAACAGAAATAACGCTTTACATACTACGAAACTTGTTAATTATGATGTATAAATATGGTTTAAGGCTGAGAAATATTGCAGTCACAAAGTAGTTGCAATGTTTCGACTTTGTGTCGACTCTGTGTTGACACATGACACGCGCTGTCAAAAGTAATAACAACGTTACTGGTATGTTACTGGATTTGCAAAATGGCTCCTTGTGTTGATTTGTTTTCAGATATTCTCAAAGTGTAAAAATTCCGTGGTCAGAGATGGGCATTAATCGATTAACTGTTTATTCGACTAATTAATGGAATAAAAAAAGTTAATTCTCAAATTTTAATCGCGATTAGTTTAGTCGACCTAACATAGATTGAAATTGAATTAATCTGAATATTAATCGAATAAATTATCGATTAAATCTCGATTGAAAGTTGACAGGGGTGGCCCCCTGTCAACGTCAAGTTTTTGTACGTAAAAATAATAGAAATGTCTTGCATGCAGATGGTAGCAAAACACTTTGTCATAAAAGTCGAGATGGGTGTCGATATATAGGTTTTAGGGAGTGCCGATTTCGAAAATAATGACCATTTTGGAATCCGAAATGGCGGCCATGCACTGTGTCATAAAAGTCGTCATGGATGTCGTTTTATACGTTTTAGGGGGCCCCAATTTTGAAAATGATGACCATTTTGGAATCCAAAATGGCGGCCATGCACTATGCCATAAAAGTCGTCATGGGTGTCGTTTTATAGGTTTTAGGGGGCGCAGATTTCGAAAATGATGACCATTTTGGATTCCAAGATGGCGGCCATGCACTATGTCATACAAGTCGTCATGGATGTCGTTTTATAGGTTTTAGGGGGCCCCGATTTAGAAAATGATGACCATTTTGAAATCCAAAATGGCGGCCATGCACTATGCCATAAAAGTCGTCATGGGTGTCGTTTTATAGGTTTTAGGGGGCCCCGCTTTCGGAAATGATGACCATTTTGGAATCCAAAATGGCGGCCATGCACTATGTCATAAAAGTCGTCATGGGTGTCGTTTTATAGGTTTTGGGGGGAGCAGATTTCGAAAATGATAACATTTTCAATTTCAAAATGGCGGCAATGCACTATGTCATAAAAGTCGTCATGGATATCGTTTTATAGGTTTTAGGGGGCGCAGATTTCGAAAATGATGACTATTTTGGATTCCACTTTTATGACAAAATACGTAGCCGCCATCTTGGATTATAAAATGATCACCGTTTTCGAATTCTGCACTCCCTAAAACCTATAAATCGACATCCGTGACGACGCAAGTTATCTTTATTTTCAGATCTAACAAATTGCTACAGAATACAAAGGACAAAAAAGAAGCGAGGAGGTAATGAAACAAGCAAAAATACAGATGATTCCTCGACGCAATTGGGTGATTCTTAAATTGTGTCCAGATTTTTTTTGTCATAAAAGTTTATATTTTTCACATATTACTCTCACAAGTTCCGTGACATTTCGACCTTGTAATTTTTTAAGTAAATGTTTTTGTTTATCTATGAGGATCTCACTAGAATAGTATAATCAAGGTATGTTTATATTTGATGAATGAAATAGTAACGCAAAAAAAAAATATTTGTGTCTTATATTCCTGCCGAAGACTTTTATTTTACCTTTTCCTTCTACACAAGTTTGGCCAAGTAATAAGAATTTAGGGCTCTCAATTTTATTTTGACTTCTACAACAGTAAAGCTACGAGGCCATGTTTGGTATCGTTTTCGTATAAATTCGCAGTACCAAATTTAGTTAAGGTATCACATTGACACCATTCCGAAGTAAAAACATATAAAATTATTAAAATACTTTCTTTTAAACTCCTCTTCACGCTTAAACTGCTGAACAGTTTTAATTTAAATTTGGTACACATATATTTTGAGTCCCGAGACAGGATATAATAAGTTATCTCAAAAATCATCCTTTAAAGGTGTGAAATGAGGTGTAGGGGGGAATTCAGAATTGACTTCTTGAAGTTAATACTGTTTAAGTTTAGGTTTGAAGTCATGTTTTTTCATCATTTTTAACTAAATCAAAGATGTAGACCATCCCAAATTTCATATAAATCGGTTCAGCGGTTATTGATTTCCCGTACAAATTTCCACGCCACTTTTCACACCTTCAAAAGATGATTTTGGTTATAAGATCTATCCTATGTCCTGTTCCGGGACGCAAACTATTTCTATACCAAATTTCAACGAAATCGGTTCAGCGGTTAAGCGTCAAGAAGAGTTTCAAAAAACCGGCCAAGTGCGAGTCGGACTCGCGTATTAAGGGTTCCGTACATTAAGTCCGACTCGCGCTTGACTGCACATTTCTAATAGGTTTTCCTGTCATCTATAGGTAAAGAACTATTTTGTGTATTCAGACGGACATACATACAGACGCACGAGTGATCCTATAAGGGTTCCGTTTTTTCCTTTTGAGGTACGGAACCCTAAAAAGATTTATTTTTATTTTGTGGAATGGTGTCAATGTGATATCTTAAATGGATTCAGCACCCCAGATTTATACGAAAACGATACCAAACACGGCCTAGCACCTTCACTGATATAGATATATCAAGATAAAATTGAGAGCCCTAAATAAACTTTCAAGAGAGGATATCTCAAAAACTATTCAACATATCGAAAAAATTGACTGAATAAACTTGTAACAAATTAAATTAACTTTCATTTTGTATAAGTGGCCATGTCGCTGAGATGCATAGTTTCCGAGATATAATCGAAAAACGGGAAACTGGGACCTTCAAAGCCCCCTCTCTCCCCCCCGCTCAAGGGCTACGGCCGGGGACTTTTGATATGTTCACCTCCTAACTTGTCAAACCGAGTTACGGAGTCAAAAATTGTGTTCCGAGCATTTCCCTCTACAACTTTTAGAGCATTCGTTGCCTGACCTAAGTAGCTTATTGAATTTCTTTAAAAACTTTTCTGTAAAAGGTTGACGGGTGTTGGGTGTTTATATGGTTTCGGTCGATTATTATCATTTGCATTGCCCATGATGACTTACTAGAATTACGAGCACACGAGACACTAATAGTAGTTTGACAAACCTTGGTTTTCAAGAGGTATTTTATATTGACATTTGCTGTCACAAATTTGCTGTCAGATTTAGTCGCAAACCGCACGCAAAGTGCACACAAATGTGTCGACACCTTGTTACGGAAAAGTGTAGACACGGCGACGACACTTTGTTTCGAAACAATTCTAGACACATTGTGTGGACTCTGTTACGACACATCTGACATTTAGTTACCACTTTGTGATTCTGCGACTGGAATGGTTATATGGGAATCCTACCATTCCCTGTTAATAACTTAGCGATAAGTGTAAAACTTTTAAATAAATTTGCTGGGCAATGTTGCCTACCCGTTTTTGCCCATTTTCAAATACGGCTCGCCTAAGCATTTTACAAAGGCTAGGGTTGTCACTTTTGAGAAAATCTGTTACAATAGTTTAATGGCCAAAAATATGATTATTGTTGTGGTTTTCATTCGTTAACGGGATTAAACATCTAAATAAAGGATAATAAGACAAATTAAATACAGTATATATTTATAAACTTATTTTAGTGTACAAACATAACCTTCTTTTACTTGCGAAGTTGGGTAAATTAGATGAAAGTGACAACCCTAATCCATTTTTGGTGGTGGGCAATGTTGGTATGGATGCCAAAATACCGGATTACTTTGCCCACCGCTAAAACTTTTGTGTATTTAGGCCTTTTTAGTTTAAATCTGAATAGACATAATCTATGCTTCATGTGTTATAACTCAAACCCGGATATATTTGTCAAAGGGTTCTCAATTTTTTCTACTTGCATTCATTATTTATCAATTTTTTGCCCGCCGAAATATACCCTATATATAAACAACTCGCTCAAAATTCCCAAGTCAAGTTATGCACAAGTTTGGTATATCAGTTATGCACAAGTTTGGTCAGAAATATAACCTATTTTCTACTAAAAACAGCAGGGTGGCCATAACTATTATCAATTTTTCTACATTAACGAATTTGTTTAAAATTGTCGTTTTGGGCAAAGTTTCCCTGGAGGCAAAGTTGGCGCTAATGACGTAACATATTATTGCAGGTGACTGTACATAAATGTTTCGGTGATTTTGAGATTATTTTCCAGGTTAGTTTACTAACAATCAAGTTATGCAGATACCGATTTCGTGAACGTATAAGTAGTAAGGTACCGCTATTGTTTAGCGATACCGATTATTTTTGAAGGTAAAACTATACCGGTTGAAATATAAAGATATTAAAATTACAGCAGGGACAACCATTTTTTATAGGTGTACCTAAACCATCATTGGCCGAGCGTTAGCAAAGGTCTTTGGCAAAAATGTATGTTCTCCTTTGCAGATCACATTTCTCAACTGATTCTCGTGAAAATTTGTAGGCAGGTTCGATAGAACTACTCTGTTTCGCTTTATCCGCCAAAATGGAATTGCCACCCTGCCGAAACTTTATTTATTTAAATTCCCATTGAATGGATATTGCACCTTATGAAAAACTGTATAGAGTAGTAAATAACATTTTATATCTGACTTAATGACATCTTGTTTTATTCGCTTTAATTGTACAAAACGCGTATCTCGACAAAGCAATATTAGGAAGTAAAACAGTCAACAATCAAATGAATTATAGGTACGTCATGTGTGACATGAACAGACAAGGAAAGCAAGATTAAATGCATTGTTTCTCTTTCATCTTTAAATGGAACGCTTTTACCCTCAAAGGAGGCTAGTGGTCAATACTAAACTAAAAGTCCAATCTTAAAAAAACATGATGGGTCACTGACCTGTCCCAGTAAAGTGAGGAAGTGTGCGTGAAGTGCGCTTGTGTGTGAAATGGGGTAAATTGACAGAATCTGAAATTTTACCCACCGCTACCGTCGCCTTAATCAAAAATACTGTGAATTGTATTATAATGTGCACTACAACCTTGTTACCTAATAGCAATGCTCAACTCAATCGTAATATGGTTGAATTAGTTCTAAGACATATTTCGTTACCGAAGATGCTCCCCTATGACATGCCTTCATTACTTAGCTATTTTAATATATCAAAGATTAATAGGGTAGAGAGCCAGTCACTCGTGATTCTGTGTGGTATTAAATTAATATAAAAATTCCAAAATCTAAAATGCATATTGGGGGTACAACTTGAAATAGAAATTGCCAATTAAGTACTAATGTGTAGCAAACTTTGTATTTGTATAAACACTTTATTTACAAAACACTTGAAAAGGTAATCATACAAAAAGTAACTAACTTTTTTGTCAAATGTATAATCCATCTTGCCCCGTGTTCCTCTCTGCACGCATTATTTATTTATTTATTTATTTGAAAACATAATATACAGCATTACAGTCGAGACCAAATCACTGTACACATCAGATTACAGAATACATAATGTATTTACACAATTTAGGAAAATCAGATCACAAATATCACAATCAACTTTCGTCCATCATCTCACAGTACCGCAGACACATCTGACACACAACCATCCATCGACTTGCAAACATATCACATTCTGGTGCCCATGACAGAAGCGAGTTCAACAGCCTTAGAGCCCGCACAGCTGGTGAGTTTTTATGAGCTACAGTGCGTGTAGTTGGTACTGCCAAAAGGTTGTGAATTCGCGGTCTAAGGAGATTTTTGGGCACAAATGGAACAGCGAGTCTAACAACTCTTCCTATCAGCTCAGGACAGTCTGTATCGCCACGTAAAATTCCGCATGCTGTCACTAGGAGATTGTTATTCCGCCTTACTGCTAAGGAGTTAAAACCTAGGGATCCTAATAAGCACTTGGTCGGATATAAAAATGGATAATAAGTGTACAACTTTTTATATAAGAACCTAAGGAATGTTTTTTGTACTTTTTCTACGAGAAGAGCGTATGTGCTTTCAGCTGGGTTCCAAACAATACTTGCCGTTTCAAGCTTACTTCTCACAAGAGCCGTGTAGAGCAGTTTGATAGCTCTAGGATCATTAAATTCGCGCGCATTTCTGATAACGAAACCAAGTCGCTTATAACAATCGGCAGCTAATCCTTTTATGTGTTCATGAAAGGTAAGAGAGACATCAAAGGTAACACCCAGGTCTTTGACAGTTGTTACGCGGGCTATGACTTCTGATCCAAGTACATACTGTGCAATTAAAGGCTTTGGGGAGCGAGTGAAGGACATCGCACAACATTTGGATACGTTGAATTGCAGTTTATTCGAAATACTCCATTGCAAAACCGCATTGATGTCTCTTTGCATCGCATCACAATCCGCCATTTGTTTGACACCATGCATGAGCTTTAAGTCGTCTGCGTACAAAAGGCACGTAGTATTCTGTTTCAAACCTGACTCGAGATCATTGATCATGATGCCAAATAGCAGAGGGCCAAGAATAGATCCTTGACTGACTCCGGATTGCGTAGAGTACGTGGATGAAACAAAACAACCATGTTTTACGAATTGTTGCCTGCCGCGCATGTAACTGGCAAACAATTTTAACAATCGAGGTGAAAAACCAATGGCACACAACTTTCCAAGTAAAATGTCATTATCGACTTGATCAAAGGCTTTCTTGAAGTCAAAATAGAGGACATCAACCTGTGTCCCTCTATCTAAGTGTTCTGAAATTATGTTGGTAGCCGTCAAAAGGTTGGAGTCCACTGATCGTTTCGACCTAAAGCCGTGCTGTGCGTCACAAAGGAATGGTTTTAGCTGTGGAGAAATCAATGCCTTCAGGACAGATTCAAACAGCTTCGCTAATGATGATAGTATGGCTATGGGCCGGTAGTTTTCTACACTTGAAGTGTTACTAGATTTAGGAATTGGAGTTACTCGAGAGAGCTTCCACCGTTTAGGATACACACCAGTCGCAATTGATAAGTTAAAAATGTACAGTACTTTTAGTATATAAGGTGGAATATTATCCGGTCCAACTGAGCTTTGAGCTTTAAGTTTCTTTAAAGCCGTTTTAACGTCGCGGGGTGTAATAAGATTGATATGCACATAGTTTGCGGATTTGTAGCTATCATTATGCATCACGGTGTTATGATCTAACGACGGGGTATCGGGCAAGAATACGCTAGAGAAGAATTTCGCGAAAGCATCAGCTGCCCCCTTTCCACTGAATTCCTGACCACCAAAACTAACACAAGGCTCAAAGCCACCTCTGGACTTAAGGCTACCTATATGCTTCCAAAAAGCACGAGGATCATGACACACTTTAGCTTCCAGTCCACTGACATAGTGGTCATAAGCTTTATTTATTCGTTGCTTTATGTCGGCACGTAGCTTTGAAAACTCATTGTATATAGCTAAATCATTAGTGCTTTTCCATTCCCTGTGCATTCTAGCTTTGCGAGATATATCGTGAATAATATCTTTGCTAAACCAGACCGGGTAACATCTAGAACGACCTTTAGACATCTTTTTCCTTACGAATGCTTTATCAAATAACTCATACACAATACTATAAAAGATGTCAACTGCTTTGTTAACTTCCTGTGTATCCAGTACTTTTTGCCAAGATACTTTGGATACGAGATCATAAAGTAATCTGTAGTCACCCTTAGAAAAATTCCAATCCAGTTGAGGATCAATAATGCTTGGATCGACAGAGTTAAAAGCAGATGTCTCATGATTTCTGTCAGAACAAACGATGATATCTAGTGGTGGGTGGTAAGCATGACGCTTAGGTACGAGTCCACCCCCCTTAATTTCCCTAATACCAGTAATTTTAACCCCTTCTGTCACAAGCACCACGTCAAGCTTTCCTCCATACGCATTTTCAATTTCATTCTTCTCGGTCAAGCCACACACAGTTAGAAAATAACAATAATAATTTAAAATATTCTGAGACATATAGAATGGGTTAAGATTAAGATCTCCTAAGATAATTAAAGGTGCACAATCATTAAACGATTCGATCACTGATTCGACTTTGTGAAACCATGACATATATACTTCGTCCGTAGCTCTTGGATGTATATAAACAACACATACATGTATGCGAGTGTCACCGATCTTCAACGTGGCCCAGAGATCTTCACCACTAGAGGTTTCTAGCTCCTTGCGCCTTGTTGCTTTGATACCCGGACGACAGGCTAGAAGGACTCCTCCGCCGCGAGCACCGGTGGCACGGTCACGCCGCAGCAAACTCCAGCCAGCGCCAACTATTTCCGGATCATCAACGGATTCCGTTAAAAATGTTTCGGTTACCGCGACGAAGTCAGTGTTTGAAGTAAAGAAATTTTGCCGAAAGTAATTGAGTTTGGTATTAAGACCTCTTACATTTTGATAAATAACATGGACGGTGGGTTTGGTTACTGAGTGATGAAGCCGCTCGTCCCTGGATGCCGGCTTTCTATATTCTTCGCTCCGAGGCTCGACGAAATAACCATTCCTTAATTCTTGCATTATGTGGCCACACGTCTGCTGATAAACACTTATCAAAATGTTTCATTGGAACTCCAATCTTGAATGACTTGTACTCTCCTTTTGGCTTTAATTCCTCCACTGTGCATATCTCATCTGTGCAGAGAACTTTTAGGTAGTCACGTATTTCCTCAGGGCCAGATAGCATGTTCCACAGATGTAAATACTTGCGCTGCTCCACTGCTCTAAGGGATGTCACGTCTGGTCCAGCAGTGCCACGCACCGAGGAATATCTTCTGGATTTCCTGCTCTGTTCAACTTTGGACCAACCCGCATCACCCTGTTCTTGGGAGGAAAGATCTACACTCTGGACATCAACTGTGGATGAATCAGTTAGCGGGGAGCACGCTGGTTCCGCAGAAGGAGGTTCTGATGTCTCAGAGTCTGGCTTCTCCTGTTCAATATCTCCTACAGCACTCGAAAGCGCGCCCGCGTAGGAGACCGGCTTATCAGACAAGGTCTTTGAACTCTTCTTCTGCTTTTTCGGTTTGTCCATTTTGCCGAGGGTTTTTGGGACAGGTTGTACTACCGCCGGCTGCCCCGAAGCAATGATGTTTTTTAACGCATTGATTTCAAGGGCCTGAGCGTCAATTACCCTCTTATACTCTCATCCAGCTTATGGTGTAGGGACGAGGACAGCGATGAAAAATTATTTTTTAGATCTTGCAACTCTTCTCGAAGGATACTCATTACCCCTACTTCTCTCCTTAGTTCTCGAATTTCTGACAACATCTCAGTAATGTTTGGGTCCACTGTGGAGTCTGTCGGAAATTATGTATATGTTAAGGTAGTAAATAGTTAATAGTTATAAGTGTTTTTATGTAAGTACTAACCTACTAACATAGGATGTAAGATTTTCTGGTTAGCTAACAAAAATATGGATCTCATGGTCATGGTATGGTGGTGGATAAACATTTTTTTTTATAAAACATTTTTATTGATAAAAGATTTTATCGTTGACTGTAATTTTATTTCTACAGTCATCTCACTCGTTGAAATGACTAAGAAAACCCAAATTTAGCGAGATCGTGTTGTTCTATCACCTAATCCATCCTAATTCCAACTAATCTATTGATTCGGTCGAGTTATATTCAAACTAATGTATGGGGAAGACAAACAAATTATAGCCAGCGCATTCAATGAATGTAGTATGATACCTTTGGGTATGGTGCTTTACGCATACTAAGTTAGTGAGCCCTAGGTATCAAATGTCAGGAAGTTCTAAGACTTGTCCTAAAGGGCAGTAAAATCAGTAAAACAATTATACAAAATCAACTTCTCAATTCTTCAGATCTCGGGCACGAGGGAGTGTTCTGACTGGCAACTGCAAGGTTTGCTCGAGGAGGACATCCCATCCGCGAGCAGCTCCTCATCCCGCCTCGCCGCGAACCGCTCGCCGTACCCTCCTCCTGCATTCCTCCTCCTATCCACCACGTATCGTGAGCGTATCTCCTGCTTATTCTCCGAGACATCTCGTTCTTGAGTTTCCGAACTAGCACTTTCATCAGAACTGCTATTTTCATCCTCATTTCTTGAAAGTCTGTCGTTTCTCTTGTTTTCATACTTACCCTGGTTATACGGTATTCTATCTACATATCGATACCTGTCTTCAATTCGTTCATTATTATGTTGTCTATATTCACCCTCTGAAGCGCTTACATGCGTTTCTTCTTGAGGATTTATAATGCCCCATTCTTCAGCTAGCCTTGGAAAGGCATCAACTAATTTATTTCGATACCTCTCTTTAGAGTTCGTATGCACTTTGTACCGTTTTATTCCATTTTCTTCAATATAACGCGGTATGTCTTGCTCAGTGTTGTGTTGGTTCCACCTTTTTCTGCTTTCCTGTAAAGGATCAATGCTACTATGCTTGTTGGACCGGATACGGTAAATGGGTTTGAGCTGATCTTCCAACTCGTACATACTATCTAGAAAAGCTCTTCGTGGCGAGTTTGGGCCGTCTAGCTGGAAAGACAAAATATTCATTTTATTTCATTAGATAAGGCAGGCAATTTAATTATTTGCGATCGAATATAAGAAATGCCCCTAGCAACGAGATCAGTAAAGTTGGTTGGTTGGTTGATAGGTAAAGCTACGCTGAAAATCATCCAAAAAGGACGCCAAACTGAACATCATTCGGGGGATACTCTCATGACTCGTAAGAGGAAAGTATAGCTACTGACAAAAGGTAGGTATGTACTTATTTCATACCATTTCCATTTCGGGAGAAAACGTTATCCACTAACTAAATCTAATATCACTTTGATCTTTGATGTCGATCGCTTCAGCATAATATATTCTAGGGTTATAGGTTTGGCTTTTTTTGTACCTATTGCAAATTTTGAAAAAAAAAGAAAAACCTAGTTTTTCATTGTGTCAATAACATATTAAAAAATCATGGAGAATGGAAAATATTTAGAAGTGGAAAAGCGTTTTCTCTTTTTGTATGGACGATCACGTGCTATAGGTACCTGCCTACATACTTCGTCCCTCTTAAAAGGATTTCTTATATATATCTCGAACCCTGTCGCTCGAGCAGATGCATTTAAGGAATTTGATTTAATGTATCATTTCGTACCTTGTAAATACAAAGCTTGTAGAAATATGTGTGCTATAAATACTTTTGATTTAGATTTGATTTGATACATCATCAAGGATCAAATTCCTTGACCGTACCTACAAATCGTGACAGCTAGGGCACCGCTTAGTATTAACTACATTTAAATTTAATTAAAGCGCTCAAGGTAAGAAAATGTACCCAGGGGCGATCAACTTGTTCAGGAATCCTTTCCTTGTAGTATTGGGTCTGCAGGGCCGAATGGAAAAGGTAATGATGTACGCCGCTCGCGTTTACTTAACTAAATACTGTACTATAAAGAAAATTGTTTTAACAAGTTACCTCAGCATCAGTAATAACGTCTCGATCAGGCTTCGGTCCTCGCAGATCCCGCCGAGAGATGCCAAACTCACGCGACGCGACCGCGTCCTCTGAAGCATTCTGTCTGCTTCTAGCTGAACTGGCCCTACTGCTCGGGACGGCGGGTGCGGGCCCGTAGTCGTAGCTATCGCGGAGTAGATTTCGACGGAAGCCTTCGAGCCACTTTGCGTTGACGTCTACAAAAGATGGAGCCTAAGCGTAGAGGTATAAAGCAGTGCGATGTTGTGCGCCGCGAACTTTATCTGACGCTATCTGGCACGCGCTGACTTCACTATTTATACAATACGACCTCTGCATGTTACAAGGAACTATTTTAGACATGTAGGTATCACAATTTTGTTTAAGTAGGTATTAAGATTTTTTTGCGATAGGTACACTCTAAACTATGTACCTAATGTTACCATTGTACCTATTCCAAAAGTGTATACTTGGCTGCAAATAAAGATCTCTATCTCAATATGTGGGATAATATTGTTTTGCATAAATTATAACGTTATCTAAATTGGTTGCTACAATTCAGTAGCCATGTTTAGTTTGAGTCGGGTTAAGTAAGATAATAATTACATACATGTTGGTAAAACATACCTAATATATTACCCACGATTTTTATGAGAGTTTACAGTTAAACTGTTGTGCGCGTTTACTGATGACTACTGAAAAAACCGGACAAGTGCGTTCCGTACTTTTTAGAATTTGTTGTTATAGCGGCAACAGAAATACATCATCTGTGAAAATTTCTACTGTCTAGTTTTCACGGTTCATGAGATTCAGCCTGGTGACAGACAGACGCACAGACAGACGGACACTACGGACAGTATTTGAGTCTTAGTAATAGGGTCCCGTTTGTACCCTTTGGGTACGGAACCCTAAAAGCTAAGATTAAGTACCTACTTAAGTAATAAATAAATATGTAATGAATATTGTTTGGTTGTCTCCTTACCGTGCGTGGTCGGCGCGGGCGCGGTCGTCGCAATGTCCGCTTTGACGGGGAACGCACACAACACCAGAATAACCCACTCGCCTTGCATCGCATACACTGTAGTATTAATATTACCAATATCACTATTTATGTGCCAAATTTGGCAAATATGACGCCACCATACACCAAAATCTGCCACTTAGCAGCTTTTTTCCGTAGATTTGCCAATTTAGCAAACTTGGAGCCACCTAGCACCCGGATATCTCACCTATAACCAGGTACTCTTTTTTCATTGATTTTAGCAATGTTTGCCTGCCGTCTGGCAATGTTTAAATTCATAGTTGAGTAATACTCGTAAAGGCGATAAGCCACGGTAGTAAATCTAAATTGTTAAAAGTCAATTCCACCAGCCAACAGCCAACATGAGGAAACAACTCGAAATTTGCATCATTTTACTTTGCCACACTTGTGGATGAAATATAATTTTCTCGTCAGTTTTTGAAGAATAAAGAGAGCCTTCAAGGCTGGTGTGATGAAAATTAAGTTTTGCTTGTGTTAACTTTCTAAATTCTATTAGAATTAAAGCTTTCTCGTATTCTCTTCATAGATAGACTTTCATATATATCTATGATCAAAGATTGATTGTGTAATGTATGATGTATTAAATTGAAGACAAATTCGTGCTTGGAATTTAACAGCTGATGTAGGGGGCGCTGTAGGGTTCCGCAAGTACAGCGCCATCTGCATCAGCTGTTAACTTCCAAGCACGAATTTGTCTTAGATTAATAATACATCATACACAATCAATCTAATCTACATGCGGTAACTCTCTCTGGATGTCAATAAATTCAGTTATCACGAATCGACATAAATCGATATTTCCGTCTGTCGTCTATTGTTCTGGGTTCTGCTTGTCGAGTCATATTTTAGCATGTCATACTTGTTACCGTGTAACATATTTGTTACCATAGAATTAAGAACATTTGGCCACTTTAGCCTTCGCTATAATTAAATATTTGATTGTTGTAAAAGTCAAATAATTATAACCATGCGGATATTTAGAAATAAAACGACGCTTACAACTTACGAGTCATTTATTTATATAAGCCTTATAATATATATTATACTTTACACGCGTCTCCATACCGAGCACCGCGGTGCCAACTTACTCTATCACACCCCCTCTGACGTTTCTAACCTCTAAATAATTATTTTGGCCAGAGACAAATAAATAAATTTAAACTTCATATATATGTATAACGCCGCCTGACTGATTATATATAGATATAATTCTTGATGACGATATTCATTGAGTAAACCCCCATATTCATTAATTTATTTCTGTTTCGGCGTGAAATTATTTTTCGAATCCACGAAGCAATCATCAAAGACAAAAATAATGTTATTTTGAGGTTAGAAAATAATAGACGCGATTTGCGAGCAACTCGCAATTATGTAGACCTAACTAACTGACCTCTCCTCAATCCTGGCGGCCTAGCCAAGGTGACAATCGCTTACGCTTCGCCATCGAATCGCTTTGGTCTCTCTATCACTCTTCCATATTAGTGAGACAGTGACAGTTGCGTTTCGTTCGCTACGGAGCGTTAGCGATTGGCATGTCGTGTACGGGACCTGTTGCAAAGATGTGAGGTCCACAAATAGTCATACATTATACCATCTATCAGTTCCATATAAATGGAACAGTCCAAAGATTGCACGCGTCTCTATAAACAGAAGTTCCATTTTGCAACAAATAATTCGTTTTACTGTAACATGTCCATGGAAGAAACATTTTTATTACAAATATGTACTAGAAGTATCATTACGCCAAACTCGTAGAAAAGGGTAATTCCGAAATATCAAAAAGTAAATACAAGCCCGATTGGAAATTTGATCACTGCACACATACAACATACACCACCCTACCATAATAAAATCAAACACTCGCTGCACGCGAATACGTAATAGTGTGTTCTCTGTCACACCTACCCGCCGCGCCGTAGGGAAGTAGGTATCACACGTATTCGGGTGCAGTGAGTTTTTGATTTAACTAATTATAGCGGCTGGAGAAATAACTCCAATACTCTTATTTTACGCAGTGGGTTTTTATGCAGAAAAAAATATTAGAGCATTTCCCAAGAAATTTTATACACTTCTTATTTGGATGCCAGAGGGATTTATAAAAAAATTGCAATTTTAAACTGTATAGCAATTTACGAGTCGTACTTTTGTGTGCGTCTCATTTCACACTATATCATATACGTAATATTGCTGAAAAGTGTTTCGTAATTACATATTTCTCATAATCACTACCATGACAAAAATAACTAAACAATGAGGTAACAAAATAAAACTTTTACGTAAATTCACGTTGTTTTTGAAAAATGTCGACTTAAGTATCTTTTTTCATTAAAATATGCCTAAATAAAATCAAACTAGAATCAGAAGCTCACAGCGCCGCGCCGACCCGAACATTTCCATGTCAACATTTATGTGACTTATGCTTATTTACAATCGCCACCAGACATATTATTGTGTACTTTCATGGTACTTATTTCGAAATATTGAAACATACACTAACACCTTGAGAGTAGAGGCGTGTTCAGATATTTGTGAACACCTTAGCCGCTCTGATCGTTATGGTGGCGATTAAGTATATTATGTCATCGCACCACACGTATATCACCGAGACTCTAGCTAGAGGGAGTCTGGAGACATTTGGACCTACTACGGTACGGTACAATCTACTTAACAAAATTATAAAATGTTCAATGCGAGTAATGCAATACAAATTATATTAACTTTGCGGAATATGACTAATAATAGAATTTAAACTGTCGTTAGCCATTCTAGCAAGAAGCCAATTTTACGATTTAACTTAGTATTTTTTCGGAGAGCCTAGGTCTCCATTTCCACGCACTAACAGTCCATGAGTAGCGGTCACGACATCCGCGCACCGCGTACTGTAAATTTACCTGAGTTAAACCTTAAAATTAGCTTTTAATGTTATTATGACAAATAGTTGAAAAAACACAAGTTGTACAAGTATAGAGGTAGATGTCTCCAGTCCCCCTACACTACAGCGTACTTGTTTACATTCACAGCGCCATCTTGCGGCCCTCGATGGAGATCTCGACGGCGCGGCGCGCCCCGCTGCGCAGCCGCTTCTGGTCGATGAACCGCTTCATCTGCTTCTCGTACCGCGTCATCTTCTTCTTTGCTACCTGCACACGTCAAAAAATAATGCTAAATTTATTTCTTCGACAATGAAATAAGAGATATAGGAACAATTTCATTATTTCACGAAAAGAAAATAGATTTAGAATTTATTTTTAAGTTGGAAAAATATAAAAAACTGGTTTGAAGCGTGACAAGGTAAAACGACGATCCCATTACGTGTACCCATGGTTGAACTCCTAGTTTCGCTCACTCACTCACTCGAGTGATAGATGACAATTAATGTTGTAATGCTGTGTATTTGGTTGTATATACTGACGGTGGACATGTCGACCTCGCTGGTGGACTTGGGCCGCACCACGTAGTCCTTGCTGGACGGCGTCGGGACTCGCGCTCGCGCCACCCAGCCCGGGTCGCCGGGCCGCAGCGGCCTGCAACATTCACCTCATTAACTTACGTCCACCGGAACATTTTCAACATCGTGGAACTTTACGAGGGATTCTCAAAACGTTTTCATCGACTCTCGTACATTTTTTAATTAAAAACCAAAAAAAAGTCACTTTATGTAAAATTTCTGCAATTTATACGTCCGTAATAATGAGGCTCGAACGGACGACTTCTATGCGATCGTGCGCAAAAAACGGCATCTACGTCGATCGGACGTAGGATATGGTACGTAGGATCCTACAGCCGACATGGGATCGGAGCATGTTTATTAGACGCTGTGACGTGTACGTACTTGTCTGTGCGCTCGTCGTTGCGCGGGCGCTTGGCGGCGGAGTGCCCCGGCTCGGCGTCGCGCCTCCCCCCTCCCCCTCCCCCTCCCCCGCCCCCGCCCCCCCGCGCGCCCGCCATGGCCTCGTCGCGCGCCTGCCGCTCCTCGCGCGTCATCGCTGCAACACATATAACCACCAAACATTAACCCTTCTCCGGGCGGGGCGAGGCCCGAGGTCAATTTCATTTCCACATTAGCGATCCGATTTAAGGTTCCAATTAGATTGTGGTACCTATCTCGGAAAATTTGACTCGTCTTCGAAATTCGAATGAATCACCGAAACGCCCGTTTGGAATATATTTGGATCCGTTGGAAAAACCTTCTGGATTGGTCCGACCGCGAAAATCGGAACGTTCGTCCGAAACGGTTTCTGTCAGTCGGGTCGTCTTCAATTACAGCGTTAGCGTCATTACCTATCGATCATTTTACCTAAACATTGACTGACCTAAGTTTATAATACCTAAGCTCAAATAACCTAATGGACGAAACACCTAATGCACGGTATACCTAATGCACGTTTTACCTACTGCACGTTTCACCTAAAGCTATTATACCTAATGCACGAAGCACCTATAGCTGATATACTTAAGGGCTTGTGCACAAATCACGCGAGCTTCGATAGGGGCAGGGGGTCACGAAAAAAAATCACGATAGATCACGTTGGGGAAGGGGGGCTATAAGGAAACCTCACCTTCTACAGTGAACGAAACCTACCACATGAGTAGATACTTTTTCTCGGTGTCGTTAAACATAAATCTTCACTCTGCACTTCAAAATAGCGAGTCTATTTAACGAAAATAGAAAAATAAACAAGATTTTCTATATACAATACAATTTATCTTAAAATTAGATCGTATGAAAAATTTTCAAAAAAATACACGTGAGGTTGTGTGGGGGGAGGGGGGTAGCCAAAAACCTCATCAAATGGTCAAAAAGTAGCCGAAAACACCTCGCGTGATTTGTGCACAACCCCTAATGGACGATACACCTAAAGATGATATACCTAATGAACGATGTACCTAAAGTTGATTTACCTAATTGACGAAATACCTACAACTGTTAAACCTATCGAACGAAATGCCTAAAGTTGATATACCTCCTGAACGAATTACCTAATGTCGATATACCTAATGCACGGAATACCTAAAGTCGATATACCTAGCACGAAATTCCTATCATTTTGCCGGATGATCAAGCGCCAACTCAACCCAATAAATCGTATCATTTCCCAACCTAACAGTAGAAACTGTTTGTTTGGATAACAAGTTAAAAATACACTTTTTTGAATGCTACGTTTTAGGTAGTAGAATGCTTTCGTAAGTCTAATAACACAAAAACACAAAAACTTTATTTTTGTAAGTTAACATCTTTCATTTTGGCACTGTTTGGTCGCAGTTAACCTAACACGCTCCTCCTCGCTTTGCTAATCAGGTATTTCGTGCATTAGGTAATTCGATCATTAGGTATACCGACTATAGGTAATTCGTGCATTAAGCCTTAGATGTGTCGAGCAAGAGGTATATCAGCTTTAGGAAATTCGTGCATTAGGTATATCAACATTAGGTGTTTCGTGTATTAGATATATTAGCATTAGGTATTTCGTGTATTAGGTAAATCGGTTTTAGGTATTTAGAGCATTAGGTGTTTCAACTTGAGGTAAATCAACCATAGGTATTCTGAGCTTAGGTAAGTGAAACGTGCATTAGGTAATTCGTTCATTAGGTGTAATGTTAGGTTTATTGATCATTAGGTATTTAAAAAAATAGGTGAAACGAGCATAGGTGATTCAACATTAGGTAAATCGATTTTCGGTATTCTGATATGTAACCCGACGCGGATGACGCTGTAATTGAAGACGACCCAACTGACAGAGAAACCGTTCGGACGAACGTTCCGATTTAAAAATTCGCCCGCAGGAGAGAGGTCTCGACCTCCGCTCCGGGTCGTTCCTGGCGCAGAGGTCGTCCGTCGCGGTGCCACGCGGTACCGCAGTGAGCACGATGGACACCTTTGCATCGGGAGCGATGCGGGGTAGATTGTTCGAGTAGTTAAGTAGGTACATTTTATAGTTTAGTTTAAATAAATATATTTCGTCTCAATTGTAGTTCTATAGACCTATATTCGGTTTTAGCTGTATTTAAAAACATATTCGTCAACTATACGCATCATAAATAAATACAATAGTACATACAACGACTGACCTTTAAAGTCTGTCGACAAGTTAAAAATAGGTCTGGCCCACTCTGATATGAGTCTCCCGGCGCGCTCCCTGTTGGCCTTGGTCTCCTTCGGGTGCTTGTAGAGGTACATCACCGCCTTGCCGATGCCGGACTGCTTTAGAAGGGATTTGTCTATCGACGGGAACTGAACACACACAAAACAACGTTGTGGTGAGAAGAGAAAAATCTAATTAAATATATAACTTTATTAAGGTCAAATGCGAGAATTCTTACGTGTTCTTATCTTTTAATTTATTTATTTATTATATAATATTAATTGTTTCAAGAAACAGAAAACTTTGTTTTTCAATTCAATTTAATATCTTTATGCCCCGGATAATAAAATGGTTTGCACCCAATATAGGATATAATAAAAATATAAGCTGCTCCATTTCTGGTATTATTGAGCCTAAATTTTTTTCAAGGATCATACCACCCTTCATGTATTATGGGTATGCGCGAGTCATTTTCGGGTACGGCGTTATAATTTGGGGAAAATGTGATTTGTGTTTATCTGTTTTGTGTGCCACGCGATGCGTATGTGCCAATTTGTATATACTTACATCCTGTAACAGCTTTAATATAGAATCCCTTATCAGCAGACAGGGTAAAGCCCTATTGGGCATGGGGGCCAGCCAATCACAGAGCACGTTGAGGGCGTTGTGCTCGAGGAAGGCCAGTTGCAGGTCCTTCTTGATCAGCTGGGACATGGCCGCTTTTAGCATCGACACCTGCACGGAAGTTGCGATTAGTCAATGTTAAGTACTTACAAATATAATCACGAAAAATGTTAATTAAAACTTCAACATTTTATAAAGTAGGGCTTTATATTTTAGTTTTTCTGTTCACGTTGGAAATTGGAGACATAGGAATCTTTACTCGTGAGAGAATCAATTGAAAAACGAATTAGAGACAGTTGAGCCCCTCTTAGGTTTTAAAGAAAAGTTTTTGTCAAAAATTTCATGTTTGGTACAAGCTTTTATCGCTGACTGTACTTTTCTCATGACAGACAACTAATACTCATCGAGACAATTCTAAAAACCCCTAACACAATTAGGTTGCGTTGTTTCATCACAGAGTTCCTATGGCCACCACCTTTCTCCATCATCAGATCAGCTCGATGGTACCATAATACTGCATTGTCATCCGATTTATACATTCATGCAAAATTTCAGCTCAAGCGGAAACCGGGAAGTGGATCAAATTTAACTTGCAAGATTGGATTACAGAACGACAGACAACGGGACAGGTGAAAGTAAATAAAAGCTTGTAAAAAGTAACCAGATTATTTTGCCCATGAGGTATGTAAGTTTGAGATGATTTACCTTCCTGACGGCAGGTTGATTTTTTCTGTTAAGCTCTCTGTCCTGCTCAGCAGCCTGTCTCATCTGCTGCAGTAGTGCCGCTATAAGGTCGTCATTGTCATTAATGATGTCGATGTCGCGGCGGCGGCGCCGTCCCTTGCGCTCCTCCCGCTTGCGCGCCAACATTATCTCGAAGTCCGACATGCCGCCCATCATCTCCTCCCTAAAACATACATGATCAATTGAGTCACTTCAAACTTGGGATCTTGGTATTAAGAATTATTACCTTAATAGGGTAGATATTTCCTAAGAGGGCAGAGTGCAATTAAAGTCCGGATGCGACGGACTTTACTCTTACATACTTTATGATGTCATCGATCTTCGTAAAGTTCGTAAGGTAATGTAGACGGGACACATACAGCAGCGTCGACGGCGATGCAGGACGCAGCGAATGGTTGGGTCCAGTCGGTGCGGTACCGAACTGATTCTGACGCGCCGCTTTCCTTCTCTTCTTCACCTTCTTGAAACCGCATGCGATGAGGATGCATCGCGACTCCCTTCGAGTCAACTGTGATTGGTCCTTGTGAACATGTTCACGAAGGCTCTGCACCTCTTTCTTCGGCCGCTGCTTAGGCTTGGACACAGCAGGCGGCTTAGAGGCGGTGGCGACGGAGGAACGTTGCGGGGCTGACGTACTCTCGCGTGACGTGCGCGTCTCCGGTGACGCGGCCGGGCGGCCGGCGGGGCGCGCGTCGGCGGTCGCCTGCTCAACACTTGCCGACACAACCAAATTCGCGGATCCACAACCGCCGGTGGACGCATTCACCGCAACGTGGCACACGGCGATGTTAGAGTTATCTGGCCTACATCCCGAACGTGCGCTACGTAATAACGCCATTTCGGAACATAGTTGACTGATGGTATTATTAGATACCTCTAACTTAGCCTGTACTTCTGCCAGACTCGTTTTCAGGAATGTCATGTCCTTCAGCAGATCTGCTGCTGCTGATGTCTGTAGATGTTCGTACATGTTTGTGACTATCACGAATAAATGTATTTTATCTTAATGCTTCAAAAAGCAGTCAATTGAATTGTTTTGTGAGCTATAAAAAGTTTATATATGTATTTTTACTATGCCCGGAAAGACGATTGGAATGTGAATTGAATAATGCAACGCGGGAATTATCAGTTTTCTGGCGGAATTACAATAAATTTTAACCGAAGCAATACTTAAATACACAAAGAGTAAAATTGGAAATAACAATGTTCATCAAATATTGAGCACACTAACATTAAGCTAAGGTTCATTTTGCATTGTTGGTTATTCTTTATCTATCATTTTATGGCAAGCAATTAAATTCTGTGAGTTATCAAGAAAACAGAATAGATTCGCGTTTCGTATATTTCTACAACCCGAACGTGATTCTAAATTGTGAGCCATTTTATTAAAACTTGTACACTACACATTTTTTTTAGATTTGGGAATTTTATGAGCTGAGCTCTTACGATCCTAATATAAGAAAAAAGTGTCCCTAAATTTCCATACATTTTTAATTCTTTCCATTTTGTTGGCGTCATGCAAACAGAAGCGTGCCTAGGGTTTCGGAGTAAGGCAAGCCGAAAGACATGTTTTCATAATAAATGTCCAATCTCACTCTTTGGACTCAAATGAATTTGCTAGCGTATCGCGGCGAGTTATCATAGCGCACAGGGCATACTAGGTACAGTAGGTACTACTAGATAGAATTTTACAAACATATCAGAGGGCCCACCGCGAACACTGGAGTTTGAAAATTGCATGCTTCGTTCTCTGTCACTCTAATTACGCCTTAATTGGAGTAAACCAACAATCCTTCTGTTTTGTAAACGGCCGTACAAATTTTTTTCTTAATGCGACTGACTTATCTGAGAATACACAAGTCGGGTGTTGGAAATGATATCCCGTTTTTCTACAAAGTTTAACGATTTTACCTTGTCTTCGTTGAGTAATACGTGGACGCATCTGGGGTACTTTCAATTAACAATTTAGGCAAAAGTATCGTTATTTGTGGAATAGGGAGTCAAATATCACAATGAAAATTGTATAACAAATCCATTTCTACCCAAATTCCCATTGCTTATCGTAAAAAAAAACGTACTTGGAACCTAAAATGCTCTAGTGCAGAAACGTATCATTTTCTGCACACCTACTTTTCGAACAACAATGACCCTCTTTCAGAGCATCAGAAATGAAAAAATATGTCCCATAGCTCTTATGTCAGCGAATTCAGAACTCTCCGTCCTGCGCGGGCAGCACCTGCCCCTCCCCGCCGCCCCCCTGGGGCCGGGCCCGTCGTCAGCGGACATTAAACCTTGTTGCAAGGCTGTAAGGTCGACAGTCAGTACTCACGTCTTGGAGTCGGGTGCGATCTCGTCATCGGAGGAGTCGTCCTGCGCGGGCGGCGGCATCTGCCCTTTCTCGCCTTCCCCCTCGGGCCGTGGGCCATCGTCGTCGCCCTCGTCGTCGCTCGCCAGCCGGACTATACGCCGTTTCTTGGCGTCTGTACACCAAACACGATTTGAATTGAAATAGACTATTCTACATTTTTTTATATTTATAAATATTTTTATTTCATGAAAATAATATCGCTTTGTGCAAAGAAAATATTATTAAAACTTTAACGATAAATAAATGTTTGCGCCAAAAAGGCAGCGTGACGTCAGAAAGGCACAGCAGTAACAAAGAAACGTTAAATGTGCAGTGCATACTTTTAGGTAGATGAAACTTCCCTAATTGGTAATAAAGTGAGTTGTTAAGTTGTTATGTTACCTGCGCGCGGAGACCCGGAGCCTGAGCGCGAGCGGCTGCCCGAGCGCGAGCGCGAGCGGGACCGGGACCTGCGAACATACGTCACTTCACTCATACCACCACTGTACCACTGTACCCCTGTACACTCAACCAGTTTCATTTCTGTGACACTTCGTTCTTTGTCACAGCGACTATATGAAAGCCGCTAGGATCTCATGTCATGTGGTGTCACAAAATAAGTAATCCTCACCCCGCGGCACTAGACTCACAGTCGATTTAAGATCCCACAGAAAGGTACCACGAACATTACGTACAGACAGCTTTTATACACACTCTAATTGAAAATAAATATACGCTTGTACTTTTGTATTTTATTTGGACCTTTATATTAGAACAAGCTATTAGAGAACTCTTAAAAGTAAAATCAAAATTACTCACCTAGATTTGGATTTGGCAGAGCCCGAGCGAGATCCCGACTTCGACCTCGATCTCGACTTAGATCTTGACCTGGACTTGGATCTTGACCTTGACTTGGATCTCGATCCAGATCGCGAGCGCGAGCGGCTGCCAGAACGTGAACGGGACCGGGACTTGGAACGGGAACGGGATTTAGAGCGAGATCGGGACTTTGAGCGCGAACCGGACTTAGAGCGGGACCGAGATTTAGAACGGGATTTGGATCGAGATTTGGAACGAGATTTGGATCGGGATTTAGAGCGAGATTTGGAACGGGACTTAGAGCGGGATGCTGACTTGCGGCCCGCTGATTTGGATCGTGATCGGCTTTTTCTTTCGACCTCTGGAAAACAAAATAAATTTGTTGTTGACTTCTATGTTTTTCGCCCATTTTAAAGTAAAAAATATATAATATATAATCTTGGGTTAAGCTTACGTGTAAAGGTAGGTGACTCCGGCCTGTCGCCCGCCGCATCAATCTCCATGCGCTCCGGCGACCCCGAGCGACTTCTCGACCCGGACTTAGGCCTCGATCCACTGCGAGATCGCGACTTCCGCGGCGAACCGCTACGGGACCGGGACTTCTTAGGCGAACCGCTACCGGACTTCGCCCTGGACCCACTTCGCGAACGTGACTTCCGGGAACCACTACGAGAGCGAGATTTAGCCGGCGAAGCACTTCTAGATTTTGCCCGAGATCCGCTTCTAGAACGGGATTTAGCTCTAGAGCCCCTACGTGAGCGAGATTTATCCATTGGCGATCCACTGCGCGAACGACTTTTAGCTGGAGATCGGCTCCTCGAACGCGACTTGGCAGGTGAACCGCTTCTGGAGCGCGGTTTACGCGGCGAGCCACTCTGATCCATCGGGGAACCACTTCTAGACCTAGATTTAGCTGGAGAACCGCTCCTTGACCGCGGGTTGCGATCTCCGGCATCAGAACGCACTGCTGAACCGCTGCGGGAACGCGACGAGCGCGAGGAACGTGAACGGCTCCTGGACTTCGACTTGCGGCTAGCAGCGGACCCACTACGGCTACGAGACTTGGATTTGTGGCTCGCAGCGGACCCACTACGGCTACGAGACTTGGATTTGCGGCTAGCGGCGGACCCGCTGCGGCTACGAGACTTGGACTTGCGGTCGGCAGCAGATCCACTACGGCTTCTGGACTTGGATTTGCGGCTCGCGGCGGAACCGCTGCGGCTGGAGGATGACGATGCGGAGCGCGAGCCCGAACGGGACTTCGCCGCGGACTCCACCTGGCGAGGTTACGTTTACATGACATGAAAGCATATTGGTCCACATATTATTTCAAGTAAAATCTTGTGTCTTAATGCCATTATTTTCGCCATGATTAAAACCACATGGAACTTAAATAAACTATTGTGCATTTCTGTCAGTGCCATCCTTAGAGCATTTAGTAACTGGAGACGCGTTGGCTGTCATTTTCTGTACAAAACAATCTGCCGATTATTGCGAGGGAGGGGCACGTCAATGTATGGCTATTTGTACGTAGCATACAAATAGCCATGTCAGATAAACATCAGTCCATACAAAAGTTTGCACAATTGTGCGAGGTTTTCGGCAGAGGGGTAAGCTCTTAAAGGCGACTCCGGTTATTAAATACAAATACAAATTATTTATTGTTTGAATGTGAATGGTTATAAATGGTGGTAGGGTTAGTATTTGGTTACATCACAATCAGCCAGAATTTAGCGTACAATACTCTGACTCTTAATATGCATGTCATTAAAACCAATTAAAAATAAAAGTATAATAATGTCAGACTAAACAATAAGTATTAATAATAATATAAAAAATAAGCACAGCACCACCTCTCGACACCCCTGAGCCGCTCACACCGATGTTGCGCCTGGCCGTCTTTACGATGGCGCATCAGGTGCCCATCTAACGAGTGGCGAGTCATCGCCTGCCTCGATAACTTGTGTAAGCAATGTTATGGCAGGTGTCCAGACTTATTTGCAATAGCCTCTAGCCAATAGTACTCTGTCCATATTCCAATAGCTTCCAATGCCTGCTGAAACCGGATCACAGGTATCTATTGATGTACCCTTGAATGGGTTCCATCAGGCGTTCTACATGACATCAAATCTCTCCAAACGGCTTCTACGTGTTGGATCCATATCCCCACGCACACCTTATAAATGACCGGGATCGAAAGACCCGAGAGTTTTAAAACAGAGATACAAATAAAAAATAATAATAACAGGTCAATGTCATGCACATACATAGAATCAGGCAATGCAATGCAATGCAACTGAAGATTCCACTGAGGTGTTCCACTGAAAAATGCATTAGTGATATGAAGAGGCATGTGTATGTGGTGGAGGTAGATACTCACGGACTTGCTGCGGGAGCGCGAGCTGCGGCCGCCTGCAACGATACAATTCACGGCTATCATTTTAAGAACTTGACCATCACAACAAGAATGTTTACTAAAATGACAATCACAACTCTCATTTACTGGCCTCACCTCACCAGTCCTCAATGTATCATAATGATCAAGTACGCATGGTTTTATTATTAACTATTGCAGCTGTTTAAGTAAGTAGTGAATTCTAAACGGCAGCACTGTGTGACCCTGTCTTAAACGGCATTGCTCCAAACATCTGAATAATTTCATCATGGTTTGTAATAATTTAGAGACCATATTTTTAGACACGCTTTATAAAGAGGTCCCTGTTTGTGAATATCTTTGTTTTCAAACAGCATTATCTAACAAAAGGTTGGAGTGCACAAAACGAGCACTTTCCTTGTCTTGAGAAAAGCTCATGAAATACTTGGCTGTACTTCAGGAAAAGGTTTCCAATATTCACACCATTATTTGTGGATAATACATCGCCTTCTAGTTTAGTAAACCTTAATGCATTGTTTAACATTAAAGAGATACAAGAGAGGTTATGTCCCTACCGCAAATAAAACAATAACATACCCGTATCCACGTCCATTGTCGATTAAACTATTATCGCTCGTCAATAACTAGTTATATTACGGAAATTAGACCATTTAAAAGTAATTTCACACGTTTGAATAATAAAAACGAAGCATTTTTCGCTTTTACGTTAACGAGTTTGACATGTAAAAAAATAACGCCGATTGCCAATTTACATGTCAATCGAGTCTCATATAAAGCCGCCATTTTTTAAACTATGCTGAGCGATTCCCAGGATTCCCAATGGCTTTTCCACAGCCTTGAATAGCTTGACTCACAAATGTCAGTGTCAGTGTGACATTGATGACAAATGAATTATCATTCTGAAATTCAATGTGGTTTGCTCCGAACAATGCAAAATTTTACGTATATGAGTTTTAAATTATTAAATGAAACTAAAATATTGACAAATTTAATTATATTTTTTAATTATTACAATATTTTGATATATTTGAGGAAATTTCTCGAAACGTGCAGCATCTCAAGTTTTGCTTGAGAACTCAACTTTTGTTTCCGAACACTGCTGGAGTATATTGACATCTACGACTGACAGAACTTGACTTGCCCTGTCTCATGCCTGTCTCACAGTCAAGAAATCTTTGTTATTGTTGTTCCTAGCTCAGTATTTCTGAAATGTAACAGAATTGAAAAGAAGCTTACTAACAAAATAATGGAGGATGAAAACCAGTTACCGCTGAAGCGGGTGGAGCTGTCGTTGTCTAAGTTCAACGACGTCGCGATTCCACACCACTTGGAGCTACTTAGACAACACAAGGCTAACATTATCAAGGTATCGTTCGACCTTATTTCGTCACATTTTAGGTCATACGCAGCGTCTACAACGCAATACCGACGGTCTAGTATCAATTAAAATACAAAGTAAACTTTCATCAAGTCATTTTCGTTAGCGTCAAGTGCGTAATATTTTTTGTACTATGACGTTGTTTGTGTAAAAATAAACTGATTTACAAAACTGTTTGCCTAGAGAATTCCCCGAGCTTTTGATACACTCGTGTATTACACAATCTTTTTTGGCTTTGTTTGTGTTTAAACAGTCCATACTGTAAATATTGAAAGTGTTTATATTTAGTACACTTGAGTTGAACATACTTTAGTCAAGGACACTTACTGCGCTTCTTGTTTAATTAAAGAAAGTTACGACTATTTGCTATTCTTTTATTTTTGTCAAACAAACAAGAGTGTCAAATTGGTCTTCAGCAGTCTTCTATCATTGATCCATATTGTAGGTATATATGTAAATTATGTAACACCCGCTATTTAGGGTTGGCTCTAGAGTTGGACCATGCTAAGTTTTCAAGCCAAGTGCTACATCAAGTATGGAGTTTATGGGGATATGTCTGTATTCCTACTGTTAGGTTTGTGCAAAGTTAACATGGCCAGAGTTCGACTTTAACCAAACCTGTACAGCATGAAGAGGCGGGCCAGTATGCACAAGTTCGTCGCGAGCAGGCGGGCGCCAGTCGTGCTGCATCACGCCTGCGGTCCCTTCTTGCTGAACTCTCTGCACTGCGGGGGCGCGTGCGGGAGCCTGACCGCCAAGCCTTTGACACCCGGACACAGCGGTCGAGGGACCTGACCTTGCAAGCTATTATGGACTACCTTGGTTGGTACTCTTTATTTAAACTTAAACAGACTCATCACAAGCACTTTCTTTTATTACTTATACCTAAGTATTGAAACTGGTTTTACGTTATTGGTAGCCAGCAGATAATCTTGGGTAAGAATGTAATGTTGTGTTGGAACGCAAGGTAAAATGAATGAGTAAATATTGTAATAATTCTGAAATCTAAATGAATATCTTGTAAAAGTTGTTATTTTGTTGTTGTTGTTGCAACAGAATGGGTCATATTAAGTCATATACCAGCATATTTTTCATTTTGAGAACCATTAGGATCTCTCCTCACCTATCGACGCAGAATCGGAAATAGTCTTTGTGGCTCTGATTGCGTAGATATTTATATCCCAACCTGACAATTGAAACCCTGAAAAAAAATCCAAATTTGCACCTTTTCATGTGTTGACTCTTGTTTTATACTAATAAAATAATAAAATAATACATATAATAGGATTCTGTTTTCTGATGCCAATGTAGGGTTGATAGAGCAAAGTTGCACAGGCCTGGCGAAGCCCCGATCTCGCCCCTACGGTGAGCTGCATGTGTTCTCCTATCGTTAGTATCGTTACTAAAATACTAACTTGTGTTGTGCTGTTCCTTGTTCCTGACTTTGTCTAGAAAGTTATACTAACAGTTAAAAAGTGACGCTGATATATAAAGATGCAATAAGAAATAGCTTCGCTGAGTGACTTTTTGCTATTAAGTAATTAATAACTAGGGTGCTTATGTACTGTGATTAAATGCATACCTTGAGGTACCTACATGGTGCCTTAGCTTAAAACGTCATAAATATTGTCATCATGTGTGATTGGGTGTTGTTATTGCGACTAATATTCGTGATGTTATCGTTTTGTCTATGACTGTTGCTATTTTCACGAGAGCCGTGCCGAAACCCACGACAAATGCTTGGTTGTTTAAGAAGAAGTACTTTGTATAAGAGGCTGTTTTGTAACTATTTACAGAATCCTCACCAATGAGCATAAGTCGGTCAGACCGAAGCATGACAGCGGTGGCTGGTAGTGCGGTGTCTACTGACTCGGTGGGCGTGGTCGCGCACGCAAGAGAGAGAGTGGAGACAGGTCAGAGTGAGATAGAAGACGACTGCGATGTGCCGGTGCTGCAGCTTCAGGTCGATGACCATCAGGTGCGTGTGCGCAGACGAGTAGCCTAAAGTACCCAAGTCCAATCATCAATAACGAGTTAAAATCCATATTTTCCGTGTTTTTTGTGTCATTTTATTTAGCTTTACTTTTGGATAGAATCTTAAAAATTGTATTGTGAAATAACCAAATGTCGCTTATTTAATTTTGGATACCCCACTTATGTGTATGTGCTCCATCAAAAGTTAGTAAACGGTTACCGGATTTGAACTATCTCTTTGACCGTATGCCATGAGAGGGATGTCATGAGACATACGAAAAAATTCCACGTGTCACATCAGTTTCGAGAATCGTGTTTTACGATAATTATAAATATTGGTTGTATTCACAGGAGTTGGCTCTCGCAGAGCGCGAAGCCGCGTTACGAGGATGGACGGAACTACAAGCGGAGCTAAGAGCTCTACACGGAGTATGGGCAGCGACACACGCGGCCGCGCGCGCGCAGCGGGAACAAGTGCTAGAGGCGGCGAGTCATGTGGAGGTAGCAGCTGATAATGTGGAAGCAGCTAAAGCGCACCTCTCTACTGCAGAAAAGTAAGAGATTTTGTTGAAAAGAGTGCTATGATACACAAGTCACCCAAATGACACAAGTCACAACGCGACGCATGAGAACATTATAGTTAAAAATAATTATATATGTATAGCTATTATGTTTCAACTATTTACTTATTGACTAGGGATGTACCGACTAGTCGCCGACTAGTCGGGAAAGCCGACTATCCGGCCTCATTTGTAGTCGGCGATTAGTCGGCACTTTATAAGTGACAGAAAAACAGGGCAAAAAGAAATAAACAGCAAATATTTACCTAAGCTTTTCATCTATTTTACCCAAATTCCTATTTAGGGTGCTTTCGAATACTTTTGTTCGAATTATTGACAGTGTGGTCACTTTCTTATGTCCGATTGATTGTCCGGTTGTCGTGTGAAATATAGCCTTAGGTCTATTTATTTTAGGTTTTTTTAGCTTTACCACCTTTTTTTGCCTTTAGGTAGATGAATAGCGTGACGATAGGGGTAAAAGGGAAAGGGAAAAGACTGGATGTACAATGCCAAACACAGACATTTATGGAAGAAATGGGAGGAGGCCTTTACCCAAACGGGATCCATACCTCACGAAAGGAGGAAAAACAACAGAAACAACAGCATAAAAACATATCTTAACAGAAACTAAAAAAGAGCTATGGAAATAAAGAGGCTATAATAATAATAATAAGGGGTAAAACGATTGTTTTTAAGTGCATCTGAACCGAACTTAGACGAAACTAATAATATAATAATCATCCAGACATCATCATCATTATCTGGCCGACTAGCTGACTAGTCGGCCGACTAATCGGCCATCCGAGCGCCGATTAGTCGGCTAGTCGGCCAAATCAATAGTCGGTACATCACTATTATTGACCAGTTCAACTCATCATTTACTCGCTCGCGGCGCGCGGTATATTTATTACTTGTTGATTAATAATTAATATAATATTTTTTCCTGTTATATTATACCTACCTAAATGTGTCGCTATCAGTACATAGCGACCCTGCCAATATGACGAATTACACATTTTTTGCTCTCAAGCTGGGTTTTAAGGTTTAATAAATTGTGTTGTGTACAGACTACGCGCTGGCGCGTGGGGCGCCGGTGGAGCTTGTGTGGGAGCTTTAGTGGGAGGTCCCGTGGGGCTGCTGGTGGGCGCCAAGGCGGGCGCCGCCGCGCTGCTGGCCGGCTCGGCGCTAGGCTACGTGGGCGCCAGGCTGCTGGGCCACAAGAGGCAGGAGCAGCTCGCTATACAGGTACACTGGTGGGGGGCTGCTGGTGGGCGCCGCCGCGCTGCTGGCCGGCTCGGCGCTAGGCTACGTGGGCGCCAGGCTGCTGGGCCACAAGAGGCAGGAGCAGCTCGCTATACAGGTACACTGGTGGGGGGCTGCTGGTGGGCGCCGCCGCGCTGCTGGCCGGCTCGGCGCTAGGCTACGTGGGCGCCAGGCTGCTGGGCCACAAGAGGCAGGAGCAGCTCGCTATACAGGTACACTGGTGGGGGGCTGCTGGTGGGCGCCGCCGCGCTGCTGGCCGGCTCGGCGCTAGGCTACGTGGGCGCCAGGCTGCTGGGCCACAAGAGGCAGGAGCAGCTCGCTATACAGGTACACTGGTGGGGGGCTGCTGGTGGGCGCCGCCGCGCTGCTGGCCGGCTCGGCGCTAGGCTACGTGGGCGCCAGGCTGCTGGGCCACAAGAGGCAGGAGCAGCTCGCTATACAGGTACACTGGTGGGGGGCTGCTGGTGGGCGCCGCCGCGCTGCTGGCCGGCTCGGCGCTGGGCTACGTGGGCGCCAGGCTGCTGGGCCACAAGAGGCAGGAGCAGCTCGCTATACAGGTACACTGGTGGGGGGCTGCTGGTGGGCGCCGCCGCGCTGCTGGCCGGCTCGGCGCTAGGCTACGTGGGCGCCAGGCTGCTGGGCCACAAGAGGCAGGAGCAGCTCGCTATACAGGTACACTGGTGGGGGGCTGCTGGTGGGCGCCGCCGCGCTGCTGGCCGGCTCGGCGCTGGGCTACGTGGGCGCCAGGCTGCTGGGCCACAAGAGGCAGGAGCAGCTCGCTATACAGGTACACTGGTGGGGGGCTGCTGGTGGGCGCCGCCGCGCTGCTGGCCGGCTCGGCGCTGGGCTACGTGGGCGCCAGGCTGCTGGGCCACAAGAGGCAGGAGCAGCTCGCTATACAGGTACACTGGTGGGGGGCTGCGGGGGGGCGCCGCCGCGCTGCTGGCCGGCTCGGCGCTAGGCTACGTGGGCGCCAGGCTGCTGGGCCACAAGAGGCAGGAGCAGCTCGCTATACAGGTACACTGGTGGGGGGCTGCTGGTGGGCGCCGCCGCGCTGCTGGCCGGCTCGGCGCTGGGCTACGTGGGCGCCAGGCTGCTGGGCCACAAGAGGCAGGAGCAGCTCGCTATACAGGTACACACTACACACTGTGTGTTCAGAATGGGATGTGGGGCACGGGTGGGCCCCAAGACTGGGCTATAAAGCTACCTACTTATACCAATTGATAAAGGTAGGTACTGATATTTTTGGTGTTAGAAAGAAAATACATATATTCAACATCATTATTATTTTTATTTATTTTTTTAATCTGATTTTTATAGAGGCTTTGGACACTCTAGGTGAACATGTCAGCCTCATGGGTGCTTTCATAGTTCCCTACTCAAGGGAGAGATCATAAAGTGGTATACACTGATTGCATTATCAGATAAAGGTTCTGCCAACCAACAATTGATCTGTCCATTGTGCATGGAACCCAAACTACCAAAAATTCTTTTTCTCAAATCCGATGTACGGATAGTACATCTGAGTTGATATGATTCTTGATGGTAGATTGCAATCTTGATGGAAACACTGATTTCGGTATATTTATTTATTGATAACCAAGGTATATGAGTACTAGCTAGGAGCACGTATAAACGTAAACTAATTCATAAAACGATGTATGGCGTAATCGCAAATACAGCAATTATTATAAAGTCATTATATTTAATGCTGACGCGAGAAATGTGCGATGCTTGCATTGTACATATTCCCGGCCAGGAGATGAGAAGTTGATAAGAGATGCTGATATATTTTTATATAAAACTGATTGTTATAATGCAATAATTTGAAACTGAAATTATTTGATAGAAGTAAATCCCCTAAACATAGAAGTATTTGTAGAGTTGAGCGCAGTTGCCGCGACGCGATGATCTTGTCTCTCAGGGGGTTGTCCGCTGTGGTTGTGCTCGGTCGCTGATGGAATGGAGCTGCGCGATGTGGATGACATCGAGGTCGGTCTGCGACCGCTCTCCCGGGGGGCGGCGGCGGCGGCGAACGAAGGGGTGAGGCGCGCGACGAGTTGACGGCGTCGAATGCAGCGGCGCACGTACAGCGCTGCTAACACGATGACTATGCCCAGGACCACGTAGATTACTGTGTAATGATGAACGTCGTGGTAGTTGATTCTGTCTGATAGCGCTCCCTCGTTCTTCATGTGTTCGATTTGGTCTTTGATGACCTTGAAATATTTGTCATTGTTTTCAAGAGCATCTGATTCGCCTTGTAAGACTGGTACTGTTAAGTTTATAACGTTGTTTATGGAGGGCACGTCGAACTTAACAACGGTTGCTTGTGTTTTGATGTCGTTCGAATGTTTCTTCTGTGGAAATATGGTAAAGGCACACTTAACACGCACTCTGTTTGAAGGGTTATGATTCCTGCCTTATTTAGATGCTCGGCCTTGACCTCCTGTCCGCATATGATTCTCGCAGTACATTCGTCACAACAAAAGAATAGGTATGTATTCATAGTGCTTAGTTCCGTCCATATGTTGTGGCAATTGTCAGAGTCAGCTGAGCACTCGTTTGAAACTTGATCGGCAATGCAGAGGTGTGAGTCAGACTTTAGTTGATAAATTGGACCTTGTACCGTACAAATTAGAGTATTAGAATCGTAGTGCGAGCATTTATTTACGGTTTCATCCAACATAGGTATATAGGATTCTTTTTTGATATTTATAGCCACTTGATCCGCTATAGGTCGTATTTTGATCATATTTTTTCCAACTTGACGTGGAATTGATATTAATCTGAAGAGTTCGTACACATCTTGAAAAACTAAGGGAATCTTGATTTCGAAGATAAGGTACTGGCGGGTCATTCTTGTTCGCACCTTCATTAATTGATATAGTTTGGGTAGATCGGTGTTGATGTTTTCGCAGGGTAGAGTCAAATCCTTTGGCATCTGCCCGGCTATGATATTCAGCTCATCTTTCAACTGTTGTGGTGTCAAGAGGTGAACGTTGAATTTGCCGTAAATGACGTTAGCGATGGTGTCCAACAAAGTGTCTTGTATGCTCTTCAGGTTTACGAGTATGTTATTAGCGATGATTGATGACACGGTGATTTCATTTATTTGGGTTGATTCTTGAATTTCGGTAGCCTGTTTGTTAAGGCTCATCTCGATGTTGTTTATGTGTTGGTTGAAAGTTTTGTGCTGATTTTGCATTGATGTTTCAACTCTCTTTAGTAGATTGGCTTCCGCTTCTATAACCGAGGTTTGATTCCTCCCTAATTGTGCCAAATGTTTTTCATTAGCTCTGGTCAGGTCGATGTCCTTCTGATATTGTTCGGCGAACTGATCGTCGAGCACGCCGAATAGGCTGTGAGCGACGTTGCCGACGCCGTTGAAGAATGCTCTCTTCTTTCGTGGTGATTCGACACGTTGACCGAGTAGCATGCTGTCGTAGTATTTTAATTCCGAAAAGGCGTGACGCAATTGATTGAGTACTATGTTACACTGTTGTTTATGTTCGATGGCGTGACACATATTTTCCAAGTGCTTGATGTATTTGGAAAATAGTTCTGATCCTTCCCAGTATGGATTGATGTCATAATAAACTACAAGTTTCCACTCGTCTCGGGCCAATTTCATATTTGTTATTTTATCAAAGTAAATGCCTTGTCCCTCTTTGAAACGTGATACGTCATGAGTGCATTGCGCCGGCGATATAAATAACATAAACATCATAAGCGCCATAGTGATGTAACCAATGAGTTTGGAATTTGCTGGTTTTCTTTGCTTTGTTTGTCTTGCAGGGGGCGTGGCCGATGTATCTTTTTTCTGATCTTCACTGGTTGATGATTCGTTTTCTGATACTGGCAGTTTTGACAGCTTGATGATGGGCCTTTTGATTATTGAATTTTTTGTCTTTACTGAAGCGACACGGACAAGGCCGTCCTTTCCTGCATGAACATTTGATACCCTGCCAAGAGCCCACTTGCCGGCAGGTAAATTTGCGTCGTGAATGATTACGACGTCGCCGATTTCAATGTTTGGCTTGGGTTGCGTCCATTTACAGCGTGATTGTAACTGACACAGGTATTCAGTTTGCCATTTTTTCCATATATCTTGGAATATTTTCTGTGTTAGGCGCCACCGTGTACGCTCGTCCCTTTCAGTCTCAACGATGTGGAGAGTCGGACCACTTGCTAAAAAGTGTGCCGGTGTGATATAATCCAAGTCGTCAGGGTCCTCGGTCAATGCACACAGTGGACGTGCATTTAAACAACCCTCTGTCCAATCTGTGCCAATAGAGTCGAAAATTCTTCGAAGGTTAGGTGCTGTTCTCCCAGCACTCGGTGAAGATGATGTTTGAGGCTTTTGACGGCCGCTTCCCATAGGCCGCCTGCGCTGGGCCACGAAGGTGCATTGAAGTGCCAGCTGATGTTCATGTCGCTGATTGCTTTAAAAAATGATTCATCTAGCGAGGCAGTGATCTCTTCATACTCCCTTTTAATTGCTTTGTTGGCTTTAGTAAAATTTGTGCCATTGTCACTGAAGATGTGACGGGGTGCTCCACGCCGGGCGGACATTCTCCGTAGAGCGGCCAGAAATGATTCCGAGCTTAGGTCTGAAACTAGCTCTAAGTGCACTGCCTTTGTCGCCATGCAGACAAACACAGCAATGTAGCCCTTAGTTGTTTTGATGCCGCGACCCTTGCTTGCCTTCACTGATACGTATCCTGTATAGTCCACACCGATATTATAAAATGGCCTTGATGGATTTGACCTTGACTCAGGTAAGTCCCCCATGAGTTGTGATAGTTTTGGAGGTTTCTGCTTAAGGCACGTTATGCAACGGCGTAGGAGATTTTTCGTAGCTCTATTACCTCCTACAATCCACACTGATTCTCGTAGCTTGGCGTGTGTGAGTTTGGCGGTTCCGTGCAAAACAGCTTTATGTGCTTGATCTATAAGCAGCTCCGTCAGGCGACCTCTATGTGGAATAATAAGAGGGTGCTTCATTTCCCAGCTGATGTGTGCGTTATGAAGTCGTCCTCGGACGCGTAACATTCCATGTTGATCCAGGAAAGGTCTTAATTTCAAAATACTGCTCTTTAAATCCACTGATTGATTTGTTTTCAAATTGATGATTTCATTTGAAAACTCTTTTTCTTGCACGTACTTGATAATTCTATTTTTAGCGCTTCTTATCTCGTCAGCTGTTAGGTAACTCGAGAACTGCTGACGCCGCGAGGCCACTCGTAGTATCCATGCGAGCACGCGGGTGCAATGTGTCAAGTTGCTATGCTTGCTTATTAATTCATTAATAATGTCTTTTGCAATTTTTAGTTGAAAAGTAAATAGATCTTCCTGCGGGTGCCATCGTAGACCCAGCGTTTTCGTTGTTTCTTGATCTTTGAATTCGAATGTTTGTTGCTGATCTTGAGACTTGCTAGCTCCTTGCAGTAGTTCGGGCGTGTTTGATGCCCATTTTCGAAGATTGAACCCTCCTGATTTTAATAATTCGATCAAATCTTGTTTCATTTTCCTCGCTGATTCGAGGTCGTGACAGCCGTGTAGAAGGTCATCCATGTAAAAACTCTCTTCTACGACTTTAGCCGCTTCAGGATAATTGTGGCGTTCGTCCTTGGCCAGCTGTCTTAACGTCATCATGGCTAACCAGGGGGCAGCCTTGGTGCCGTAGGTTGTGGTCGTTAATGCGTATTCACGAAACCTTTGATGTTCATTGTCTCTCCAAATGATCTTCTGATATTTTTGATCTTGAATGTTTATACCAATCATTCTAAACATTTTTTCTATGTCTGCAACGTACGCGACCTTATATTGTCTCCACTTAATGATGAGTGACAATAAGTCGTGTTGTAAATTGGGTCCGCTGTACATGATGTCGTTCAGACTTGTCCCATTTGACGTTTTGGCAGACGCATTATACACGACTCTAAGAGATGTAGTTGCTGACTCAGGCCTTTGCACGCAGTGATGTGGCAAGAAGCACTCTTGTGTTGAATTGGGTGGGCCGTCGATTTCGTCTGTACATTCGCGCATATGGCCCAAACTTATGTATTCTTGAATAAACTTCTTGTACTCTCTTTCGATATTTTGATCCTTTCGAAACTTGATCTCGAGTTGCCTGAACTGTGCTATGGCAATGTTCTTGGAGCGTCCTAGAGCATTTTCCTTCTCTGGCTTCAACGGCAATCGAACGACGTATCTTCCGTCTTCTTGTCGAAATGTAGTTTCGCGGTAGAAGTTTATACAATGTTGATCTTCTGATGACAAACTTGATGCTTCATTGATGTCTTCTATGGTCCAAAAGCGCGAGATATCATTCATGTTGTTGACGACGGTGCAGAATTGATACGATGGCAATGGGACCTTTCCGTTTATGATGTACCCAAGTTTAGTTTTTTGAGCTACGGGGTGGTCATCGCCTTCTATTATTGTTCCTTTTTGGACGAATTTAGCGTAGATTTCTGTTCCCAAGATTATATCGATAGGGCGGCTGATGTTGTAATCCGGGTCTGCCAGTGGAAGTCCTCTTAAGTACGACAGATCGGGTTTGACGAAGGTTTGATTCGGTAGGGGAAGAGTGAGTTTATTCATGATAAATAACTCGCCGTCAAATTGTAAGTCACAGTCCATTGATGACATGGTGACGTTTATTACGCCGTTGCAGGTGTTTCCACTAATGCCGAGGCCATACATAGTGTCGTTAGAGCTTTCTCGGGGTAGTTGTAGAAGTTGAGCCGCAGCTTCCGTGATCAATGACATCTGCGCTCCAGGATCAATAAATGCTCTCAAAATGTGATAAGTTCCATCTACTGCCCTTGCCTTGATGAGGGCGGTAGGTAATAAAACTTCTATATTTTTATTACATTCTTGCGTAATAGTTGCAACAGTTTTCCGTTTACTAAGTAGATCGGAAGTATCTTGTTTCTGACTGTAGGCATCATGCACGAGTGTATTATGTCTTTCTTGGCATGTGCGGCATCGACTTGTTGAAAAACATTCCTTGTCGTAGTGATTGTAAAGGCAATTTTTGCATAAATTCAAACTTGCAATAATGCTCCGTTTGCGTTCTGGCTTTGCACTTTGAAATGTTTCGCAATTAAATATGCCATGATTCTTATTACAAACTGGGCAATGTTTTCTTTGATAATAACTTGATTTAACATCATTTGATTTATTTTGTGATAATGATGAATCTTTTATGCCTACAAATGATTTGTAATAAGGCTTTCTTGATGCTTCTGATTGTTGGGATGTTTTTGGTATGTCCAACTTGCGGCGGCTGGCTTCAAATGATGTAAACTTCATTTCTAGGAAATCTAGAAATTCCTTTAAGGTCGGCAAGTCACGTGGGTTCTTTAATGATTCGACGTATTCCGTATGACTTTCCGCGTCCAACTTTTGTGATAAAATATGGACGATAAGCGGATCCCATGACGAGGTGTCCACGCCGAGGTTCCTGATGGCATTTAAGCACTCGTTGGTGGTGTCATGTAGACGCTTGATTTGTTGATATGATTGTTGTTGCATTGTTGATAGCGACAGCAGGTTATTGAGGTGGGCGGTGAAAATCAGTTTCGTGTTGTTGTACCTGTGGTTTAAGATTTCCCAGCAGGTCTCATAATTTTCTGAGCTGATGTTGAGATGTTGAATAAGTTTTTCAGCTTCACCTCTGACCTTATTTTTCTAAAACTGCATCTTTTGTGCGTTGGACATGGAGCGATTATGATGTATGGCTTCATTAAATAGATCCTTGAATGAAACCCACTGTTGATAGTTCCCACTAAACGGCGGTATGTCCATGACGGGGGTTGATTTCTCACGGTGAGCCATAGACCATATTTTAGAATTGATCGATTTTTTGATGTCTTGGAATTTCCTCTCATATTTGTAGAACGTTTGATTGTAGGTTTCGTCGTCTTCGAAAAGTTCACTGTCGATGTCCCAGTGAAGCGTGTCAATGGTTGTCCAACGAGACTGGATTGATTTGAGTAAATCTTCTAATTCCCACTTTTCATTAACGGTGGAGAGGTCTATGTAATGTAAAGTACGCGCGAAGGCCTTGAAGTTGCTCTGTTGTTTTCTCATCTTCTCTGACAACTTGGCAGCATCAACGCTTTGTTTTTCAGTGAAATTGAAAATAGGTGGAATTGCGAACCCTGGATTGACTGGAGCCCGGGTAGTCGTCTTTTCCTGATTCTCAGATTGATTGTCTTGAGGGACGTCGCGGCTCTGGTGATTTGATGGCCCAGGATGCATTTCTTCAATTTTTGACTTTTCTTCGGACCAATTGGGCATTGGTGACGATGGGTGTGTTGAACGTTCTGCTGGTTTCGGTGAGATTGCCCTAGGTCTCGGTGATAGAGGAGCCCTTTTAGCTGTATCCAAATGATCTAGCAATACAGACCGAGCTGATTCGTAGAAGGCTTTGGTTTTGTTGTAAGTCTTTTCAGCAAAATAAGTGCATTCCTCGTTCTTGAATGCTACCAACCTTGTATGATTGCTTTGAAACTCTTGCCAGAATCCGTCGAGGCCGGTCAACTTGTTATTGATGTTAGACTCAGTTCGGCGGCTTGGACCATCTTTTTTGTAGTTCTCAAATAGCCTGTTCATATTGGCCATGAGCTGATTTTGATCGTTGCGAATCGCTTCCATTTCCTTTTCTAAACTCATCTTGATTTTTGATTTATTGATGGATAGGTGTAGATATTGATAATAAGTATTAATCAACAAATTATTGACAATACTGTGGCCACTGATTTTTGATGTTTGATAATGATATTGATTTCTTGATTTAAAATTGATGATAATTGCTGCAGCACTGATAATGATGATTTTTCAAGTTCGAGATTCCTCTTACTTGGCTTGATTGTAGACGTCTCTTGATAATCTTGATATCTTCGATGATGAACTGATGCTGTTCTCCTATGACAATGAATATAGTCAGGCTCTGGATGAGTCACAGCGCCTGTTCAATCCGCACGGTGAGACCCGCTTGTGGGAGGCCGTTTGGACGAAATCACTGTCACAGTCACTGATAGTTTCGAAGGACCATAAGATGTACGGATAGTACATCTGAGTTGATATGATTCTTGATGGTAGATTGCAATCTTGATGGAAACACTGATTTCGGTATATTTATTTATTGATAACCAAGGTATATGAGTACTAGCTAGGAGCACGTATAAACGTAAACTAATTCATAAAACGATGTATGGCGTAATCGCAAATACAGCAATTATTATAAAGTCATTATATTTAATGCTGACGCGAGAAATGTGCGATGCTTGCATTGTACATCCGAATTCCGGACGCAGTCCAACAACACGTGAGACAAGTCATCAGTCCTCTGACAGACTAGACACAGAGGTGACGGTTTAACACCCATCATGCACAGAAACTTATTTGTAGCGATGTGTCCGGACCGGACTCGGAAAGCTGAGACTAACACTTTTCTTGCGAGATTGGCAGAATCAAACCAGGGTATCCACAAGGGTCTAGCTTGGATTGTATATTTGGAAAACAATTGACAATACTATAAAATAAACACACACAACACAAACTAGATGCTAAACAGGATCCCCACTCAGCATATTGTCACGGCGAGCCATGGCGCTTATTTTCAATGGATATCCGACTTATAACTAAACTGAAAGTTTTTGTTTATTTACTAAATGATACTGAAAAGTGACAACACAGCTGTATAGTATACTAAATTCTTATAATCGTAATAATACCGAGCATTACACCAGAAAGCTCATATGACAGAGTTATGACTCGGCAAGTAAGACTGAATCAGATATTTCTTTCGTGATTTGTTGTATGTAACAGGTTTTGTAAGATATACGTTACCTATTAACTATTGTATATATCGACAGGATCGTCCGGCGAACGAGGAGCCCCCGCGGGAGAAGAAAGCGCAATAGCGAGTGCAGTGCGTCTGCTTCTAGGCGACGCACTCCCCGTCCCGTCCATGCAACACTCGCCCCCGAGTCAGATTTTACTAGAGTTGGTAAACATTCGAGCAAATTACATAGAACTCGACTCAGTTTTACAAGACTCCGCGCTACTCTTGAGTCTAGAGAGTAGAATTGAACCCAGTCCTTTCGGAGCATTATTAAAAATCAGTTTCAATCTATAACTAACGGTTTAACGATCTTACGCCAAGCGCGCACCACGATTTTAGTTTTTGCGACACGATTTTAGAATCGCGCTGTAATATATCGCAGAAAATTCACTGCGCGCACTGCGATGAAAAAGTCGACGATTTGTTCATTCTCAACATGGATTTCGCACCAGTCGTTTGTCATGAAACGTTGTCTTTAATATGCGATCGCTGTATGACTTTGAGTATTTATACCACAAAGGTGATCTTCTACTTCCATAATTAAATGGTCAACATCTAGCGTCTTCAGCAGCAGGTTCCGACATGTTGACGCTTGGAGAGCGAAATGCCGACTGAGGTCCGGGTGCGATTTTATTATCGCAGTGCGCGCGGGGCCATACAACTCCGTATGCTGCAATTCACTTTGCGACAATCGCGTCGCGAGCAGTCGCGGAAAAATGTGACAAATCACAATTTTAAAATCGCTGCGATTTTTTTGTCGCATATGCGCGCACTGCCATATAAACTCATACGTTACATTTCTGCGACTAAATTATCGCGCGACAAAAAGTCGTGGTGCGCGCTTAGCCTTACGGTGTAATAGGGACCATCATTCGACGCGAGAGGTATAAACAAAATGTGTGTATACATTGTCCCTATATATTGGATTACTTTCTTCTGTTTTGTATGTAATGCCTTATTCTTATTTTTTTATTATTTTATTTACATGGAGAACCAACAGCTATAACTATGCTAATAACAACATCAATAGTGACACAGAGCCAATTATAGGATCTCACATATAGCAACATGTTAATATTTAACATTAAGTTAAATAGCAGGCACAATGTTTAGCGATTTAGATCGCATTCAGTGGACTAAAGACTGGCTCATATCACTAAATGCTGACAAGTGCACAGTTCTACACATAGGGAAAACAAACCCTAAACTAAATTACCACATTGACTCTGTTCCCCTACAAGCAGTAGCTAGTCAAAGAGACCTGGGCATCACTGTTTCACATAACTTGAAATGGGACACACATCACCAAAATCACCAAGAGAGCAAATTCTATGCTGTATATGATCCGGAAAGCATTCCGTGTTATTACTAAAGACCTATTTATTAGAATATACAAGTCATATCTTCGTCCTTTACTTGAGTCTGCTTTTCAGATATGGTCCCCCTACTTTAAAAAGGACATTACAATGCTGGAAAAAGTTCAACAAAGAGCAACTAAAATGGTTGCTTCATTGAAAGATAAACCATATGAAGAACGGCTTCAAGAATTAGGTCTTACAACATTAGAGGACAGAAGGAAGCGAGGCGATCTTATTGAGACTTACAAAATCTTGTCCGGACACTACAATGTTCCAAATATTGAGGACCTATACACATCAAGCCAGAGTGTAAGGTTGAGAGGGCACTCTAAAAAACTTGTCAAACCTCCGTGTGCTAGTAACCCTAGAAAACACTTCCTGCCGAATCGTGTGGTAAATGTGTGGAACTCTCTACCAGAAACTGTTGTTAGTGCACCATCAGTCAACACTTTCAAAAATAGACTAGATACACATTTTAGAACTTTAAAAAGTGCAAAATAAAATACAAGTGCTTCGATATAAGAGCTGCTAGTGTATCAAATAAAATAATAATAATAATAATGTACGAGCTGGACGCCCTGGATCGGAGGATCCGGTCACTGCTCACCACACATCGCATGCTACACCCACGCTCGTCAGTTATGAGATTGTACATCCCACGGAAGTGTGGAGGCCGAGGCTTCCTAAACGCCAAGGATCTCCACAACCGCGAGGTGTACAATCTCAGGAATTATTTCCTTAACAACGAGTGTGGGATGCATCGTGATGTGGTGGCAGTAGACAGGAACCTCACGCCGCTCTCCTTGGCAAACGAGAACTGGCGCAAACCTGTGGTACTAAGTACTGCGGATCGCAAGGCGGCATGGGAGAGTAAGGTGCTACACGGGCGGTTCTACAAGGCCCTCACGGGACCCGATGTGGACCTGCTCGCGTCGGTGAACTGGTTACGATTCGGGGACCTCTTCGGAGAAACCGAGGGTTTTGCCTGTGCAATTGCGGACGAAGTGATGATGACGAACAACTATCGGAAATATATCCTGAAGGACGGTACGGTCGACATTTGTCGGGCATGCCGCCGTCCCGGAGAGTCACTCAGGCATATCATTTCCGGTTGTTCTCATCTTGCTAACGGCGAGTACTTGCACAGACATAATCTCGTAGCCAGAATTATTCACCAGCAACTTGCTCTTCTATATGGCCTTGTGGACCGCGAAGTACCGTACTACAAGTACTTACCTGCGCCTGTTCTCGAGAATGGTCATGCCACGCTCTATTGGGATCGATCTATCATCACAGACAGGACTATTGTAGCCAATAAGCCTGACATTGTGATAATAGATCAATCGCAACGTCGGGCCGTGCTCGTTGACATCACCATCCCCCATGATGAGAATCTCGTGAAGGCCGAGAAGGACAAGTCCAGTAAGTACCTAGACTTGGCTCACGAGATAACCGCCATGTGGGATGTTGATTCAACGATCATTGTCCCGATAGTCGTTTCAGTGAACGGTCTAATAGCGAAGAGTCTCGACCAACATCTTGAGAGACTCTCGCTAGGTGGTTGGATCAAGGGTCAGATGCAGAAGGCGGTGATCTTGGACACGGCGCGGATAGTCCGCCGGTTCCTCTCTCTGCAGCCCTGACTACCGGTAGCTTGGGCCTTGCCCCGCTGCTGGCGGCACCCTAGGTTAGGTTTTTATAATGTGTTTATATGTATTTTTTATCGTTTTGTAAGTGTTTTTATATTTTACTTTTATATTCATATTATAAAAACCCTAACTTAAGACGAAAAATAAATAAAGAGAACATAATAATGTTACATGGGCACATGCAATAATATGTTGGCAACATTATGTATTAAATACTAAAACTAATTAAGTACTTAAGTTGGATCAACTTACACAATCAATATTTCAATGACTACCTTATAGAAACCTTAATGGATCTTGATCAGCGTTTTTTTCTCAAAAGAATTCGAGCTTCTACAAAAGACGCAACTCTTACACGTTGAACAGAAGCCAGTTTCAGAATAAAGAATAATAAAATCAAGACAACCGACTCAACCGAGACAGGTCACACAGGGTCTCAAAATGAGGACCTTAAAGACTCGAGTCTTTACCAACACTAGCTAGGTTCATGTCTAGTCGTAAGATCACAACGGGTTCACAAAGTACTCGCTGCTCTTGTACATAAAATAAATAAGGAATTGTAAATGTAAATGGTCTAGAAGTTTGAGAAGCTGAAAGCTTTTAATCAGACATTTTTAATATATTGCTACCGCCACCATGGTTACTATTATATTTGTTCACTAATTTTAATTTAGTTCACCATAAAACTAGATATTATTTAAAAACATTTATCATTTATATTATACAGGATGATTCATGAGACGTGAGCAGGACTAATCCTGGACACTCAGTAACTGATAATTGATCGATCACCGTCGTATTTAGGAGAAACAACCACACTATTTCCTATTTTTTAACTTTTTGGTGAGGGCAAATTTAATTCTCAACAATCATGGTCACCCTACAGGACCTAATTAATAAAAATAAAACCTCTTTAACCGTAATGGCATTTTGATTACGAAGAAAATAAACTGTCAAACTTGAGTGAGATACGAGTTTTCAAAAGTAACCAGACCGTGATGACACTGATAACATTCAATTTTACACAGAATATCGGTAGTTTAGTATTCTAATTTTAGGGTGACCATGCATGTCGTGAAAAAATTAATAACTTTTTTTTTCAACACGACTAGAAAATTAACGTTAACCTCACTAATACTGATGCGAAACAGTTGCTTATAATTAACGATATGCGCAGTGTTATTCCTGCTCACGTCTCCTGAATCACCCTGTATACTATATTATATATAGACTAGTACAGTTTGTGTACCTTATTTTTATTAATTTTATATAATTTTTTTATTTGTTTAATGATTATTATATAAACAATTTTATTTGTTAAAGTTATAATAAATATATTTTTGCGACGTAATTTTAGTAGAAAGATCTCTCTCGATATGCACAAATGAAAGCTGACAAAACGAAATAAATGAATAGGTAATAAAATGTACCTACTTATAATAGATCTTTTTATGAACTAGGTATAGTCCGACAAGAAATTGTAGAAAATTATTGAGGGGCCACTTTCTACGTAATTGTCACATTTTTTGACGTAAAATGCTTTAGAATGGTTTTTTTTAGTTCCATTTATTTAATTTCTTCTATTTTATGTCGCACTATAAGTAATAAATTTACACGCTCTAGCGTGTGGGGTGGCCCATAAGATAATAGTTTTAGATTAGATATATTAGGTCAACTAATAATATATACTATTCTTTGACATAGGTAGTCAGCCGCATGTGCTGTGATATATATACTTAGTGTGCATAATATAAAAACCTACCTATTCTAATGACATGATGATCATTAAAAAAAGATTATCAGGTTATCTGAATAGATGTAGACGACCACAGCCTTTCTAAACTTAGGTAAACGCCAACTAATAATGCGTAGATTGCATAGGAATTATTAAACTGTTTTCTCATGCTCGGCGAACCTACCTACAGGACGCACTTGTGCACAATAATGAGATCAAGTAAGGAACCTAAATACCAAGCATTTCGTACATTGCCTCACCGCTTCCCATCTCTATTGCACGCGCATTGCTTTTCAACTTCACCTAAGATACGGGACCGTCAATGCCACAGTGCGAGCGAACCAGCTATATAATTACCTATAGTTATTCTAGTTCGTTAATTATAGAGATAGGAAATGGCAGGCCAATGTACGTCCTTACTTTAGTTGTATGTGGCTCGCATCGCATGGGCTCACCTTGGTTCGTCAAGCATTTCAGCATTAGATCAGGGATGTTGCGAATATTCGCATCCGCATCCGTAACTGCGGAACTTCCGCATTATTTTCAACATCCGCATCCGCATAAAATCGATGCGGAGCTTATGCGGATGTCGAACAAGTCGGTACAAAAGCGGCGGCGTAAATGCTAGGTAATTTCGTCATTACCTACGAGTATAACGAAATCGTCTAGATCCAGATAAATTAAACCAAATTACTGTTTATTAAATTTAAAGCACCTATATTCTTGCTCAAATACTAAATGTATCGATTTTGATGTGAAAACTTCTTTAGCGGCGCTGTGCACTTTTTGTGATGGGGAAAAAATGTTAAACTCGCGACAGGTCACGTGACCGTAAGATTCCTAAAACGTAAGACGGACACGTGACCTGATCGAAAAACTGTTACAATGTCATTGAGTTTTCACTTCTGCCGGCACTCCCGGAGTGCAACCCGTTGTTTTTTTTTAATAAAGATTACTAAAAATTTAGTATTTTGTAACCCATAACTTGCATGTTTGGTTTAACTGTCAATGTAAAATTGGTTAAATAAATAAAAAATAAAAGTATTTGACGTTTTTAAGTACCTAATCTTGACATCCGCATCCGCGGATGTAAGCCTTTAAATATACGCATCCGCGGATGTCAAAAAAATCTGCATCCGCACAGTGGCGGATTTGCAGTCTTTGCCGCCTTAGGCCCCAGGCCTTGTAGCCGCCCCTTTCTCAGCATCAGCACCCATCATATTGACTACATTTAGGTCAGGCAACGAAAAGGTATAGAGGGAAATGCTTGGGACACATTTTTAACTTAGTAACTTTATTTGGATTCGTTAGGAGATGAACATATCAAAAGTCCCCTTGAGCGGGGGTTTGGTCTGAAGGTCACATTTTTCGGTTTTTCGCTTATTATATCTCAAAAACTATACGTCCTTGTGACATGATCATAGGAACATACGTTTTACGAAAAAAATAAGCAAATACTTATTCATTTTAAGTGACAGTTTTACCTACAAAAACATTCAAAAAATCTAAAAAATAAACATAAGAAAAACATTTTTTTTTGCTATACCTACCTATAAACACTCATATATATTTTTTTCCTTCTTTTGGCCTCCAGCGAATACCAGAGAAGTTTAAAGGACAAATTAGTAGGTATTTAAATACGATCAGTAATAAACTGTTAAAATCATTCGGGTTCCTTTCCTCGTGAGCACCGTGAAAATATAATTGAAGGAAATTTAATGCAAAATTACAGTTTTTCAAGAGCGGATATCTCGAAAACTATACAAGCCCCCCTCCAGACTATGTGCGTGAATCGCATTGCATTCGCGGCGCGACTTCGCGGAGTAAACATATTCGCAATTATGCAATTCGCGACGTTGACGCATGACTCCACTTCACGGTGATTTCACAGGTTAGTTCGCGCCAAGATGGCTGAAAAGCATCATCGAGTTTAACTGTAATTTATCTACGGCATGCAGTATGAACTTGCTGTAGCTATTTTTCCATTTTGTTTCCTTGTAAAACCATAAAATATAGCCGCTATATCATTTTTTGACTATTTTCTTGAATCACTGGTAAACTATTTATCCTAAAATTATAAAAAAAAAATATTTGAGATTCTTACAATGAGCTCTTTGATTTGATATGTAACACGATATAGTTTGAAAAACTTTATTTTTTAATTTTCTCATTTACCCCCCAAAAATGGCCTCCATATTTAAAATTCATTTATTTACATTACACGTCCATCTTTGGGTCACAAACTTACATATGTGTGCCAAATTACAACTTAATTGATCCAGAGTTCCGGAGAAAATAGGCTGTGACAGACGGACAGCCAGCCGCAAGAGTGATCCTATAAGGGTCCTGTTTTTTTCCTTTTGAGGTACGGAACCCTAAAAACGGGGAACAAGGCGCGAAGGCGTCAACAATCTGCGAAATCGACGCCACACTCGCGTTCGCGGCTTCGTGCCGCGATTCGCGCACATGTGTGGAGGGCCCTCAAGATATCGAATAACTTAATTGTAGCTTACATAGCAAATTTAACCAGCTTTCATTTTGTATAATGATCATGTCGTTAGAACGCATAGTTTCCGAGCTCGATATAAGCGAAAAACCGAAAAATGTGACCTTCCAACCCCTCTCTTCCCCCCGGCTCAAGGCCTACGGCCGGGGACTTTTGATATATGTTCACCTCCTAGATAGTCCAAATAAAGTTAGGTACGAAGTCAAAAATTGTGTTTCAAGCATTTCCCTCTATCTATAGGTACCTTTTTTGAGAATTCGTTGCCTGGCCTAATTTTGAGTTATTTTTTGTTATCATCAGCGAATTTTTTGTCACAACTTGCCGCCCCTAATATCTCGCCGCCCTAGGCCCGGGCCTACTGTGCCTTATGGGAAATACGCCACTGCATCCGCAACATTCTTCGTTTAGATGTATAGTTCGTTTTTTTAGCATTAGAAATAAGGTAAACAATCTTGATGTGTCTTTTAATTGAAAAACACATTTTAAAAATAAGTTACGGCAAATATGTAACAATTATGAATCTAATACGATCATTTATATTCTTCTGCTTTCATAAGTATTGAATTTTGATTTTTAAAAAGCGTTTTTCAATTAAAAGACTTGTCAAAATCGCTTACCTTCTTGCAAGTTATTTCTAATGCTAAAAAAACGAACTATAGTTTGCCTGAGTTTGCCGCACGAGTTCCGTGCTATGAATACAAATGTATTATGTAAATAATCACGTGGTGCTTTATTTATACAAGTGCTAGTCATGCTAGTGTCGTGGTCGTGTGACATTTATACTTATACTTAAGTAGAGTAGAGGTCATTTGTTTGTGGTTCAGCAATAATAAAGTATAATTTGAGGATGTTGTTTTATTGTACCTACTTTTATTATATGTATTACACTAGAGTTAGACCAAGAAGTCTTCAACGATTGTGATAGGTAGGAGACGTAGTGCAAGTGTTATTTTAAACGTCAAACATTATGAAATTCTACGTATAAATAACACTTGCACTGCGTGTGCTATCAAAATCGTTTCATTTTCAAAATAAAAGTTTCCGCAACTTATACATATATTATGTACGCTACCCTACCTATGTACTATTATCTACTGTAAATTATTGACCGAGCGAAGCAAAGGTCTCCGTTTCAGATAGGGCAAAAATGCTTTCAAATGCTGTTGTCCACAGGTTGCAATTCTCAACCGATTCTCTTGCTTGAATTATTATGAGCAGCTTGGAAAGGAGTCACACACGGCGAATAGGTACCTACTATAATATTTTAATTATGATTCCCCTTATTTATAAAGTTCTGTAAGTAAAGGCGTATCCAGACTAGTCAATTTCTCGCCAATCTGATTAAACTGTCCGATCGAATCAGGACGTGCGGACGCAAACGCCAATTTGGCTCGCCGATAATGACCGATATTACCGATAAAATGAGGTGCGGACGTAAGAATACTAATTCAAATCAAATCTAATTTGTGATGCCAGTATTTTCGATCCGGGGCATTTTTTCAATTTAGAGGGCTCTAATATCACCATAAATCTAAAATTGGAGATTGACGCCAATTACATTTCTGATCAAATCGGTTACAGTTTAATAAATAAAATATAAAAATCCCGTCTGGATACCGCTTAAATATCGATAAAAGCCGTAACACACTACCGAACCGCACCAAGGTTGCGGTGCGTTGCGGTAGTGTGCTATGGCTATAAAATGAAATACGTGCTGTTTGAGTCAATAGAAAATCTGATTGTCCCATTTTGCCGTTTTACAATTTTGCGTACATTTTGTAACGGCATCATATAAAACGGCATTTTGTTATTATCTGTGGAAGGTTTGATTTGAGAAAAAATATGGCCGCCTATTTGCTAATCGTGGTGGCTCATTACTGAATAAAAAAATATTAATTATTAGTGTCGTAAACGAAGCTGAGTAACGTTAGAGTTAGTGATATTACGTAATAATATACCACGAATTGATATAGTGCAGGATATAAAAGTCGAATGTGTTATTAGTGTTAAGTGGGTGTCGGTTTTGTATTGTGTGTGTAGGGCATGTCGTTTCCGCCGCGGCCGCCCCTCGTGCCGTACGGGCACGGGTTGCCGCCGGGCGTAGTCACCATGCCGATGGCAACGCACGTGAGTACCGATGCGCCAACTAAGCGCCATCCGGGCTTTGCGCCTGCTACCTAACCTAACTGTCACTATTTGCCTCGTATTCGATCTGTCCCGATGACATGAGATCCTTGTATTTAATCCTGCTTCAGGGCTGCTTCGATTCCAGGCACCATGGAAACTATGATTCAAGTCAAGTCACTGATTCATAGATCAAACATTCAAACTTCAGTCAATGACCTCTGCTGTCATGCTGGGGTGCTGTAAAGTTTATCCGTAGCCTGAAACTGATGTAGTTTTGTTTGTAGTTCTGATGTAGTTTTGGACACTACTTAGGGAAGATCTAAGCTACTGCAACACTTAGGAACTTCTTTGTGGTATTAAATTTCACTTATGTTATAGTTTATTACTGATATATTGAGCTTGATGTATAATCGCAGAGTGTCAATCATTTTTAGTCGGCATCGACGGCACGATCGGTATATCGTGATCACATAGAGTCATAGATAGACATTGGACAAATTTTGTCTCTATTCCATTTTCTACACGGCATCCTGGCCTATCTGTCTAATGCGGGGCTGAGAAGTAAGTCTAATTCCGTCAACTACTAGTATTAAAGGCCAAAGCACTATTATATACAAGGAAAACAGTCTGAATACATGAAATATGCTTTCTCTTTGTTGCATAACTTATGTTCTTTTATGAATAAATTTTCTTCACATGTACAACACTTTTTTTTCATCCTCACTGGAAATCTTGAGTTTGTCTAAGTTATCTTACTGATTTCTCTCAGTCACTTAACCCTTCAGGGGCATAATACTTCATTTTAAAGTTGTTGGAATCAAATCACAGTAGACATACCCACTGCGGGAGTTTACCAGATGTAGGGTTAAACACTTGTGTAATAAAGTGTTTTACTACTACTATTACATGACAGACAATAATTCAAATGCAATGTTCAGCAAAACAGAAGTTTTGTTTCATTGCTAGATTAACAACTATGTTACTGCAACCTGAGGAATACCAAAATTGTTTAAAAAAAAATTGTGTGCAACCTTTTGGCAATGTGATTAAATCCTGCACTGAATTTAGTTCTTGTGTATTCCAGGTGATGGTCGGCGCCTACGGCGGCGTGGGCGCGCGCGCGGCGCTGCTGCAGGCACCGGCGCCCGCCAGCAGCGTGGCCAACAGCTCCAGCAAGGCAGTCATCTCCCGCCCACCCACCAGGGCCAATGGGGCCCGGGAGAATGATCCCCCACCCATCACTGTCTTTATAGGTCAGTGTCAACACCTAATTTTAAAGACGATCAACTCACTGCCACAGTGGTATCAGCGAGACTATCATCTCCCACAAGTTCACCAGGGCCAATGAGGCCCGCCGGCCCGCGAGAATGCCCTGCACATAGGGATTGCAAACTGGATTGATTTTCAATCCGGCTGGATTTTGGCCTCAATCCGGCTGGATTTTGGCCTCAATCCAGCCGGACCGGATCCGGTTAGGTATAAGGATATTAAAATTAATTAAATGACATAATTTTCAAGTTTTATGCATTATATGAGAAACAAAGGGTATTTTTACAAATGTATTCATAAAACAACAATTAGAAGTTAATAACAAATAACTTTTTAACAATAATATAAAACTAAGTATTAAAAAGTGTCTCAATTTAAAAATAATGGGACAATATGTACATAATACAAAAGAAGACACAAAATTTACAACTAAAATCACAAACTAACAAAAATCCTTACATTTTATACTACATATATTACTTAAAACTACCTTAAAACTACGTAACCTAAAACCCGTTCTGTGTTACGCCCGGTCCAAAAGTCCCCATCACACTTGCAGCGTTGCCGCGCTGTATGGCGATGGAGACCTGTTGGACCAGCCAAGACCCAGAACGGGGGTCGTTACCCCTCTCTAGGGATTGCAAACCGGATTGATTTTCAATCCGGCCTGATCCGGCCGGATTCTGGCCCCAATCCGGCCGGACCCGGCCGGACCGGATCCGGTTAGGTATATTAAAATTAATTATATGACATATTTTACTAGTTTTATACGTTATATGGCAAGCAAAGGGTATTTTTACAAATGTATTCATAAAACAACAATTTAAAGTTAATAAGAAATAACTTTTTAACAATAAAATAAAACGGCTACAAATATAATGACCACCAAAAAATACTTTGGTACCCTAAATAAAAAAATCATGCTTACCAAAAAAAATTACTGAACACCAAATAAATAAGGCCTAAAAATACAAAAGTACCACCACTTTAATTACGACTGCACTTCAAATTGTATTCAAATACCAAATATATTGAATGATCACCAAAAATCATTAATGATCACCAAATCTTGAAGACCAAATTAATGCGCTATTTTCACCTAAATAAACCACTATGATTACCAAAAAATGTATACATATTACCAAATAAAGTAAACTGATGCCAAAATTACTAGCCCCTCCCGCTCAACCCCCCGTAGCCCGCACCGCATACCCACCTAACCTAATCTACTTTTCTAGTAGCATTTCGTTATGCTACTAGAAAAGTAAGTTAAACTGCTATCAGTTAAGTGGGTTAGGTTAGGTTAGCACTGCGACCCTTACAGAAACGAAATGGTACTAGAAAAGTAGGTTAGGTTAAGTTTCAACTGCTACCCATACAGATACGAAACGCTACTAGAAAAGTGGGTTAGGTTAGGTTTGAACTGCGACCCTTACAGAAAAGAAATGCTACTAGAAAAGTGGGTTAGGTTAGGTTTGAACTGCGACCCATACAGAAACGAAATGCTACTAGAAAAGTGGGTTAGGTTAGGTTTGAACTGCGACCCTTGCAGAAAAGAAATGCTACTAGAAAAGTGGGTTAGGTTAGGTTTGAACTGCGACCCTTACAGAAACAAAATGCTACTAGAAAGGTGGGTTAGGTTAGGTTAGAACTGCGACTGTTACAGAAATAAAATGCTATTAGAAAAAGGTGACGAAGTGGATTAATTAATTTAATAGGATAACGATATATTAAATGTTTGCACATTTTTTGTGATCATTTACTATTTTTGCGTTTACAATGATTAGTTTGGAGCCATTTGCTTTAATAGGATAGCAAGATTTAAAAATTTGGTTATCATTTTACATTAAAATGGAGTTCTAATTTTGGTGGTCACTTACTATTTTTGGGTTTACAATGATTATTTTGGTGTCATTTTCTTTAATAGGATAGCAAGATGTAAAAATTTGGTTATCATTTCACATTAAAATGGGGTTTAAAATTTGGTAATCATTGACTGTTTTTGGGTTAATAATGATTAGTTTGGTGTCATTTCCTTTAAAAGGATAGTAAAATGTAATAAAATTGGTAATCATTTCACATTAAAATGGTGTTATAATTTTGGTGATCATTCATGATTTTAGGGTGGTAAAATAGATTTTTTTGGTATTAAATTTTACTAAATCTGGTGATCAGTTAAATAGCAGCCAAATAAAACTATGTATTAAAAATTGTCACAATGTCAATCTCAATTTAAAAATAAAACTTGAAATCTAAGTAATTTATTAATTTCTGCTCACATTTACATTTACAATAAAATTATAAATTTGATTAGATTCCAAAACCTGTTAATGGGATAACTATGGGATGGGAATTGGAGAACTCCTTGAAAGGACGAGTTTTCGTAACTGTTCTTTGATGGAATTATTTGTAACGCTGATATCCATTGTAATAAACCAAAATTATATGAATTGCGCTCCAATATTATCTTGCTTTCACAAATAAGTAAATAATTCACGAATAAATATTTGGGGACAATCTTATACAGATCGACCTACTCGTAGCCCCAAACCAAGCAAAGCTTGTACTATGGGTACTAGCTAGCTAAGTAGTACTACTAGGCGACGATATATATACGTATAGTATATTGATAAATACATGCTTATATAATTAGAAAACACCCATGACTCAGGAACAAATATCTGTGTTCATTACACAAATAAATGACCTTACCGGGATTCAAACCCAGGACCATCGGCTTCATAGACAGTGTCACTGAATGGTCACTACCCACTAGGCCAGACCGGTCGTTACAAATGCCTTCCATAACATCTACATCCCTCCTTTAATTTTTACTTCTAAGTATCGTATAGTAACTGTCGTATCGTGCCGATTTGTGCCACCAACATGAAAGAAGAGGAAATTCTCCTCTGTTCTCAATCATCGTCATATTAAATAATAAATATCTTCTTATTTTACTAAATCTTGACTTTTTCATTCGTTCTTTATTCTGTTTAATTTCTTTCTTCGATCCGTCGCCTTTATGTCACCTAACACGCACAGTCGGTGCTGTGTGCGGTCTTTATTTCTGTTTTCCCGGATCCGGTCCGGATCCGGTGATTTTAACCGAATCCGGTAGCTCCTAAGAAGTGCCGGATCCGGCCGGATTACCGGATCCGCCGGACCGGATTGAAATCCCTACCCCTCTCCCTCAGCCGCCGACCCAGTTCCCTGAACAATTCGCCCGCCTCGCTGCACCAGGGTCCGGCCGTTTCCACAGCAACCGGCACAAAATCGTACGCCCCCTGCAACTCGGAGTACTTGGCGCGCTTACTTTTGGCCGCTATTTCTGCCGCCGAACCTGCCGTCTTAACCGTGTGCCTTAGATGGGACGCAGCAAATGTACTAACACATGTCGCATCCCATAAAAGGCACCGCCCCCTTCGCCAGGGAACCAAGGTGAGCCCGTCGGGTCTTTTCCCGTCCGACCGAGACAAGCCTGGTGGTTCCAGTACGCACGGGATATTGGCCGACACCATTGCCCGCCATACAATTTCGTTTAAAGAGTGGTGCCTAGGGAACCGACCGGCGCACCTCTGGTAACTTAACCCGTGATGGCCGTTCTCCTCAACCAACACCCCGCAAAAATTAAATTTGAAATCTAAGTCATTTATTAATTTTATTATATTTAATCATTCACATTCTGCTCAAATTTATACATTTACAATAAAAATATAAATTTGATTAGATTCCAAAGCCTGTTAATGGGATAATTATGGGATGGGAAATGGAACTCCTTGAAAGGACAAGTTTTCGTAACAGTTCTTTGATGGAATTATTTGTAACGCTGTCTTATTTGTAATCCATTCTAGTAACAAGATATTTTACTTTTAACCAAAATTGTATGAAATGAGCTCCAATATTATCTTGCTTTCATTTTTTAGAGCACCGAACAAAACTTTGTGCACGGTGCTCTTATGGGATCACTTCGGTCTTGCAAATCGGTTAAATGCGTTTTTCTCAAAGACCGTTTGATGTAGGTACCTAAAATTTGGAATAGTTATGGCAAGTACCATCACTAACACTGTGAATAAGTCAAAACTGCTTATTTCTGATTTTAGGGGGAAATTTAGAGGGTTAGAGGGGTAGGCTGATTTTATTTTCAATTGTAAGAATCGTGTGAGGTACCATTAGAAAGCTTGCAAAAAATTTAGTTGATGGACTGATTTTGACTTCATTTTAGAGTGCAGTAGTTTCGATAAAAAATGCATTTAAAGTTGCAAGTTTTCATACAAAAATTTTCTCCTCTGTCCTGGCGATTTTCGTGAAAACTATAGCTAACATGCAGCTGACCAGTCAATATCCAACCAAAACAAGCATGGAGACGGCGGGAAAATTATCAGGTTAACTTTATCTTTATTAGTTTTTCAACTGCAGCCTGATCTTTGGTTGCTTAGGGCTAGCTAACTGATGCTTACACTGGTCATTCATATTAGGAAGTAGTTTTAGCGAGAAAGATCCTTACTTAAAACTTTGGCATTGAAATTTATGACTTATGTCTTTGATACAAAGTTTAATTCTACTTACTTACTTTTGTGGGATATTTCATTTTTTTAACAAGCTTTTATTTTCTGAATAGCCTACTATAAGTATGAGAGAGAAAAAGATCTACAAAATACAACCTTGTTATAATGCAAATAAGTTTAAATTTCGAACGGGCTTTCCAACCAATGGACTATTAGTAAGATTATCATGAGGTTGTATGTATGTCGCAGTCGGATCGTATAATCCGCCGTATTACATTACGGCTAGCCGTTTTCAAAAACAGGGGCGTTTTGAAATGCGGCGGTTTAACGATTAGCCGGATTGAATGCGGCTGAATGAGAATCCGCCGGAATGTATTCGGCGCCATACGTTCTTCAACACGGCTAGCCGTAATGTAATACAGCGAGTCATTAGCCGCCGCTTTGACAGTTTTTAGTTCCCATTTTTAACACCCGTGGCGCTGCCTGACAAACGCTGGGGTGTCCATCAAATCTGGAGTTCGTCGGACTGTTTCTTTTCAAAAAACATTTCCTTCGCAACTTAACTATACGGAAGCGGGGCTCCTATTTCTGAGCGGTTTGCCCTTCGGGCATCTGAAGCTACCTAACGAACCTAACCTACCTACCTATTGATTTAGTGAGACGTCCGTGAAAACATTACACTTTGGGGAAAAAAGCGTATGTAGGTAAGTAGGTTAGGTACGTTAGGTAGCTTCAGATGCCCGAAGGGCAAACCGCCCAGAAATAGGAGCCCCGCTTGCGGGGCTCCGTCTATTTAAGTTGTGAGGGAAATGTTTTGGAATAGAAACACATGTAGTGCGGTGGGACCATGGTAAAAATAAATTAAATTGCAAACATTGTCAAACTCCGGTTACGTAGGCGACCGAAAGAACTGGTCACTCTACAATCTAAAATAGTAGTACGATGCGGCTAAACGTTGGCCGCCTTATTGAAGAACGTATCGCAATGACAATCCGGCTAATCGTCGAACCGCCGCATTTCAAAACGCCCCTGTTTTTGAAAACGGCTAGCCATAATGTTTAAACAACAGATTGCATCAGCGCATCGCGCTGATCCACGCAGATCAATCTAGGGCATAAGCCAGCAGAAACATATTGTCTTAGTTGCACTTTACACGGATAGAATACAAATAAGATTTACATATGTGTGCTATAAGTAAAATTGTGTATATAAAGAAATGTAAATTGTAAATAAATCAGATACCAATTGTCCGTTGGTGTTTCACTACCTCCATACCCAAAAACCTCTGCTTGCTCAGGGCGACACTCTGAGAGTAGAGGCTCCCATCCACCACCTTTTTACAGGAACCCTTGCTGTGGCATAAGACTCCTTCAGCCTTAATCGGTCGCTTGAGCCTGGGCGATCGGCAGCAAGTATCCATCCAAACCACCTTGATCCCCCCCCGTAGGGAATCCGTCTGTTACCGATAGGTCTCCCGGTACAGACATCCTTGTCATAGAATAAGTTAGGGCTAGGGAAGTAGGGACTTAGGCCAATAGGATCCCTTGCTATCGCCTCCCACCTTATTTTATGCAGTCTGTGCAGGCACATGCAACGCCTGAGTACCATTTGATTCCATATCGTTTCAGTCCATTTAGTAATACAGGTACTCGGCCTTAGCGTGTGGCTGTACATATGGTCCTTCGAACCGGATATCCCTTAAGGATAACATTGCTATGAGTATATGGTAACTTAAGGGGTGTCTGTTGAGTCGGTGATATTGACAGCCAACCAGTCAGTAGTATCGACCATTAAATTCACCCTCCACCACTAGGTACGTTATACACCGCGACCTTGTTAACATTGTCCTCCCACGGTTAGGTATAAAATAATTTGGTAGGGTTTGACTGACAAACTTACAACATGGACGCTGTCAAACTCAACGAACTTCTAAAGAACCAAGAAGAATTAGGAGGAGGACTTAAGACCTTGTTGACGAATATGAAAAAGGATTCGGCAAACAGGAAGACACATAAGTACATCATGGACAAGAGGGCGATGCTTAACGGAATTAAAACACAAATCGAAGAAAACCACGCCCGACTTAAGCCGGAAGACCGGTTAGCCACCCACACCTACATGACCAGCTACTACGGTAGCCTCCAGAGCATCTATGAAGAAGCCACAGCCTACCTAGACAAGTGTGAAGAAGCGTTGATGGAAGTTAGCCAAGGCGGGTCTACGGGGTTCAAGTTTGTAGACAGCCAGGAAGTTTCGCCAAAGCTAGGGATGCAGAAGTGGCGCATATCCCAGTTCGTCAAGAAGTTAGCCGCAGCCAGGCAAGCCATTACTGAAAACAAGCCAATCTGGTTCCTGCAAACAACTCTCCAAGCCATCCAGAAACAGTGGGAAACTATAGAAGAGGAGCATTTGGGACTATGCGTAGAAGGAAGTTCATTTAGTGACGAATATTTCACGAAAGAGGGTTTTGAAGGATGCCAAAAAGATGTTGAAGACACGTCGTACCAACTACAAGCTAGAATTAACGAGTCAGCCGAGCCCGCCATCGCACGTAGTTCCACCGAAACCAGAAAACGGGCCAACTTGCCAAAGATCACCATCCCGATATTCACAGGGGAATACGAATCCTGGTACTCATTCCACGATTTATTTAAAAATCTTATCCACAACGACGCTACGTTATCAAACACAGAGAAAATGCAATATTTAAAAACACATTTAAAAGGAGAGCCTGAAAAAATGATTCAACAATTGAGCATTAGCGAAAACAATTACGACACCGCGTGGGAATTGTTGACGCAGCGTTATGAGAATGAACGACTAATCAGTTCGAAGTTTATTGACAAGTTGCTTGACTTACCTACAATAGAACGGCCTAGCGCCGTTAAAATAAAAAACATGTTTGATACAATAAAGGAGAGCTTAGCCGCATTAACGAACCAAGGAGTGAATACGTCACACTGGGATCCAATTTTAACTCGTATCATCAGTCGAAAATGGGACGCTGAGACCAATAGCATTTATGAACTAGCCTTGGAAATACCAAACAAAAATCAGAGTTTAACCGAAATGATGGGATTCATGGAAAAAAGATTTAAATGTTTGGAAACTGCAACCCAGATCACTTCCGCACAGACACCGAAAGGGAATGGAATTACTACTTCGCAGGTTGTACAGTCAGACAAAGCACACGGCCAAAAATGCTGGTACTGTCAGAATGAGGACCACAAGATTTACTCGTGCGCAAAATTTAAATTGCTAAGTGTTCCCGAGCGCCTTAAGGTGGTTCGAGACCGAAAAAAATGTTACAACTGCATAAATCATGACTCGGCAGAGAAATGTAACAGTACAATGTTGTGTCATTTTTGCAACAAACCCCATCACTCGATGATTCATCAAGCCCAGGTCCGATGATATGAGACCAACCAACCACCAACAAACCAACCAACCAACCAACCAACCACCAACCAACCAACCAACCACTAACAAACCAACCAACCAACCACCAACAAACCAACCACCAACCAACCACCAACCAACCAACCAAACAACCACCAACCAACCAACCAACCACTAACAAACCAACCAACCAACCAACCACCAACCAACTAATCAACCAACCAAACAACCAACTAAACAACCAACCAAACAACCACCAACCAACCAACCACCAACCAACCACCAACCAACCAACCAACCCACCAACCAACCAACCAACCACCGTTCTCAAGACAAGCCAACTTTCGAAACGAAACAATCAATCAAATAGAAGATATAACCAGAGATGAGGAAGTTCTTGACAGCTCCAGAGACATTTAAACATCTCACTAGTAACGAGAATTTACTCCAAAAACAATTAGACAATACAATTTGGAAACAGATACAAAGTAACTCAGTAGCAATTAGCCTCGGTTCGTCGTTATAGCAGTCTGTATTCTAACAGTTTGTTATGGTCCACATGTCCTGTTGCACATTCGTTCCTGCACAACCAGCCAGCGGTCTGCTCCGCTGTCCGCCGTCCCCGCCAGGTCGGCTCCACCGAAACCCAAGCGCCACAGAACAAACCCAACGGCCAACAACAGCAGCCAGTTCGAAGAAATAAAGTTACGTCCGATACAGCCGCTATAGAGCAGCTTCCCATCATCCTCGCTGCCTTCGGGAGTCGCCAGGATGTTTAAACAACAGATTGCATCAGCGCATCGCGCTGATCCACGCAGATCAATCTAGGGCATAAGCCAGCAGAAACATATTGTCTTAGTTGCACTTTACACGGATAGAATACAAATAAGATTTACATATGTGTGCTATAAGTAAAATTGTGTATATAAAGAAATGTAAATTGTAAATAAATCAGATACCAATTGTCCGTTGGTGTTTCACTACCTCCATACCCAAAAAACCTCTGCTTGCTCAGGGCGACACTCTGAGAGTAGAGGCTCCCATCCACCACCTTTTTACAGGAACCCTTGCTGTGGCATAAGACTCCTTCAGCCTTAATCGGTCGCTTGAGCCTGGGCGATCGGCAGCAAGTATCCATCCAAACCACCTTGATCCCCCCCCGTAGGGAATCCGTCTGTTACCGATAGGTCTCCCGGTACAGACATCCTTGTCATAGAATAAGTTAGGGCTAGGGAAGTAGGGACTTAGGCCAATAGGATCCCTTGCTATCGCCTCCCACCTTATTTTATGCAGTCTGTGCAGGCACATGCAACGCCAGAGTACCATTTGATTCCATATCGTTTCAGTCCATTTAGTAATACAGGTACTCGGCCTTAGCGTGTGGCTGTACACATAATGTAAAACGGCGGATTATACGATCTGACTACGACATGTATACCTCGTATTTTTGACGGATTTATTTTTTCATGCTCGAAGTTGCTTGTCAACTCTGACGTATATTAAATTGTCAACTATTTTGGTGTTTTAAAGAATCAATAATATTGAAAATGTTCACACAAGTGGAAGAATAAATACTTCAATATATTATGTTATGGATGCTAGCAAAATGCAAAAACAACAGTTTAGCGGAATGTCAGTTTACGAAATGGTTTGTACAAATTACAGCGAAATTCAGAATAATTTGTTTCTACTAGAAATATGTGCCTTCACCAAACGTTTTAGATAAACGGTAGGCCTATATTATATAAACTTTCTTGACTTCGGTTGGCCGAAATGGGACTTTTACGATTTTTCCTCATTTTACCTCCAAGATGAGGTTGATCGTTAGTGCTGAAAAGCTGTAATTTGGTATAGATATATAAATCAATCAACCCGACAAGGTGGTAAATAAAATCTCTAATCTCTAAAAAATATATCTAAGGTAGAAGCTTTATAACTTCTACATTACCTATGCTAGCCCAGAGGCCTTTAATAAAAGTCCAAACTCCAAGGTCCCAGAGCTCCCAGACATTACTTATTTCCTCGTGAATAAAATGTATGGGATAAATTAGTATTAGTATCCAAACTTAAAACCGCCTAGGGATGCGTGGTACGGTGCTCTGAACACCGTAGTTGACTTCGTGCTTGGCCAATTATTTATCCGTGAAAATAGTTTTATAGCCTAAATCACAAATAAATAAATAATTCATGAATAAAGGCCTGGCCAAACACACAGCGCGACGCGGCGCCGCGTCCGCGCCGCGCGACCGCGGCACATGCTAACAGGTTACCGACGTCAAACAGACTGCGTCCCGCCGGTATCCCGCCCCGCTTCTGTCGCGCCCCGCGCCGCGCGGCCCTTGCGTCCACGCGGCGGCCCGCCGCGTCGCGCTGGGTCGCATCAGTCGGATCGAACGTTAGGGAGCGAGCGGTGCGCCGCGTTGCTGCGCGGCCGCGCCGCGCTCGCGCGCGCGATGAGGGCGTGTTGAGAGCGTGAGGCCGGCGCGATCCGCGCGCGCCCTGTTTGAACAGGCATCGCGTCGGCATCACGCGGCACTGCGTCGCGCTGTGTGTTTGGCCAGGCCTTAAATATTTGGGACAATTTTATACAGATCGACCTACTCGTAGCCCCAAACCAAGCAAAGCTACATGCTTACTACATAGTACATGGGTACTAGCTAGCTCTAGGTAGTACTACTAGGCGACGATATATATACGTATAGTATATTGATAAATACATGCTTATATACGTAGAAAACACCCATAACTCAGGAACAAATATCTGTGTTCATCACACAAATAAATGCCCTTACCGGTATTCAAACCCAGGATCATCGGCTTAATAGGCAGGGTCACTGAATGGTCACTACTCACTAGGCCAGACCGGTCGTTACAAATGCCTTCCATGGCATCTCCATCCTTTAATTTTTACTTCTAATTATTTAAGTAATCGTTGTATCGTGCCGATTCGTGCCACCAACATGAAAGAAGAGGAAATCCTCTTCTGTTCTCAATCATCGTCATATTAAATATCTTCTTATTTTACTAAATTTGTTTTTTTTTCATTCGTTATTTATTCTGTTTAATTTCTTTCTTCTATACGTCGCCTTTATCTCACCTAAAACGCGCAGTGGGTGCTGCGTGCGGTCTATTTTTCTATTTTCCCGGATTCGGTCCGGATCCGGTGATTTAAACCGGATCCGGTAGCTCCTAAAAAGTGCCGGATCCGGCCGGATTACCGGATCCGCCGGACCGGATTTATTTATTTATTTTTATTTATTTATAGGTTCACCAACAGTTATTACATTGAAGCTTACATCTATACAAACAATGACAACATGCTGAATGTATAACTAATTACTGGTAAACACCACATGCAAGTAATTAAAAAAAGCAAAGTCAACAACAGAGCCGGCACATTTAAACACCTTATTATTGCAATCCCTACCTGCACATAACTGTCTTTATTGGTCAGTGTTTCTTGTCTGATGCAATATTAAAACCTGCCAACTCACTGCGCTGCCACCAGTAATAAGGCATCATTTATAATTATATTATGATTTTTTTTGGAATATGTTCAATTCTGTCAATATATGCATTGTAGCAAGGGTTTCTACCTGAGAAGCATATGCTAACTTAATTGTTTCTAACATAGGAGCAATAAAACACTAAGCGCCACTTGCACCATTCCACTAATCCAGGGTTAACCAGTTAAATCTGGAATTACAATTAACCGCTTAACCCTGGGTTAGTGTGATAGTGCAAGTTGGCCTAGGTGTCGTAACTTGAGGGAATTGAACAGAACATGTAGTCATAACCATAACATAAAAAGTTTGAGTTTAACTTCCAGGTAACATCACAACGCGCGCCCCGGACGCGATGATGCGCGCGCTGCTGGGCGCCTGCGGGCCCGTGCTGTCTTGGAAGCGAGTCGGCACCTTCGGCTTCTGCGAGTTTGCGTCGCCCGAGGCCGCCTTGCGGTGTGTGAGGTTGTTGCACGAGCGGCCGCTTGCTGAGAAGAAGTTACTAGCGAGGACTGATGGGAAGATGCAGACGCTCGTGGATAACTACAAGAGTGAGTAGATTCAAGAATTTAATTTAGACAGAATACCATGGTATTGTTAAACAAATCTTGTTTATGTAAGAAAGGGACAAAGGTATACAATATAGTTATGTGTGTAGTTAACCTCTGATTAAAGGGATTAATTTTGCCCTTAACAGGATTATAATTGATATGGAGCTGTGCACAGGCATCATTCTAACATTAAAAGGGACTTTATTGTAACTTTTGTTGGGAGAGTTGAATTTAGCTTCTGTATTAAGTCCCTAAGATTTAGAGGCCACTTCACTCATACCCTATTTTATAGTATGGTCAATAACTGGACAGACGTAGGAACGACACCAATCATGAGACATTTAAGAAGTGTAGCATACTGGGATTACTGGGTGATCGGTCGATAAAAACCATCATGCTATACAAGATTTATGGCTTCACCATATCTGTCCAAGCATATTGTGTAGAAACTGCTGCTTATATATTTTACAAGTTTATTATTTATTTATATATATATGTCGGTATGGACAGCGGAGCAGCGTTCCCGGATCGGCGCGGCGGAGGGCGGCGAGTACCTGGACGCGCGGCAGCGGGCGCTGGACGAGGCGGCCTCCAGGAAGCTGGCGCAGGTCATGAAGGACTACCAGGAGGACATCGCTAACTACGAGCAGCTGCAGCAAGGTGAGGCTCCCATCAAACTAAACTATACTAATCGAGGACCGCTCCGCCCGTTATACTTAATTCGTAGCTCCTATAGACCCATCATTTAGGTTAGGGTGAGAGGTTAAGAAAGCCATCGATGAAGGGGCTTCGTTTCAAGGTTTATGCAATTATTTTCCTTCTTATGATCTCTAAGATTCGATGTTGCAAATTTTCGTTCTTTTGTTAAGCACTTCTGTTCTGATTAGCCGTGAGTCAGATTCGACTCGTATTTCTTCCAATCGACTCTGCATATCTGAGTACGATGTAACGGTGCGTATCGGTTTTCAGAGGAGGCGATCTCCAAGACGGCGCGTGCGCTAGAGGAGGCGGACATCTCGGAGGAGAAGCGTGACGTCATCCACCGCGAGATTGGCAAGTTCCGAGAGAGCATGAAGGTAGGCGGCCGCACCCTTCGCACCGACGCGAGGGCAAACAGGCTCGGCGCCGCGCCGGCGCAGAGGCCGAGACTAATGTCGTGTTCGACTCGAGTTCTTAACAAAAACGGCTCGTGACATGAACGGCGCGGCGTCTAGCCTCTTTAGATTCATTCGGGCGTTTAACGAAATTAATATATTTGCCCGTATATTGTGGTAGATTATTTGCTTAGTAGCGGAGTAAGTATTATGGTGAAATTTTCGGTACGAAGAGAAGCGAGGAGACGGGCCGCCATGGGTCGTCGCTGCGCGGCCGCGTGTCACGTATCAGGGCCGGATGAGTGGTGAGTGTCTTGTTGTTTTGGCGGCCACCCACCCCCGCCTCGAGGCGACCAATACAATACCTACATAATGTATCACTTTATTGACGAAATTCATGTCCAATTGTTACCTAACGATCTACAAATATAACTCATATAGTACTGTGTCCATGTCATACATGTGATGAACTAGAAATCTTAATTTGCATCTGCAAATGAAATCTGCATCAGTCAGTGAGCAAGTTGGAAAAATTTGAGTGGGACTTTTGTTTAAAATTACCAATGTTAATCGAATTTAAACTGTTGTGAGACATACTAACATTGAATAATTTTACGGTTTAGACTCACTTGTTTTTAGTCACTCGCGCGACATGTTTCGGAGAGCCTAGGTCTCCTTTCTCAAGCACTAGGCTCCCCGAAACATGTCGCGCGAGTGACTAAAAGCAAGTGAGTTTAAGCCGTAAAATTATTCAATTACCAATGTTCTGTGAATTAACAAAAATTAAGTATTGTAACATATAGATGTTATGATGTCGGTACTGGCGTGAATATAACTTTTATACAACTCAGTAAGTGAATACAAAATTAGGGCCACTGTAAATGAGAATCAGATGATCGGGTCGCCTCGACGGCTGGGGTAAAGTCGCCACTTGCTATTTTCTGTTAATATTAAAGTCGTCATGGAATGTCAGCACAACCTGGAAATGTGCCATAGAAGCTCCGATCATCATACGTAAACACACGACTTCTAACTCCCAAGGAAAATGGTGCAACAGATCGCACTAATGGAACAATTCGTACAAGTCCAATCTCGACAGTCGCTGGCGAGCGTCCAGTTATTTTTATAATGTATTGATGTATTTATTGCACCTAATCTTAACATAAAACGAGCACTATCCAGTCAGAATTATAAGTTGCTTTCTGGTCGAAAAACTCAACGTTGTTTGTCCGTCAAAGCGAGCCCAGACCTACCAGCTTAGCAGGCAGGGCTACAACCATCTCAAGTGCTAATAGTGCGAAACTGCAGATAAAATCGACTGAAAATATGTTCTCCGTAAGATTTGTCACATTTATGAAATGGCTCGTTTTCTCAGGAATATCGGTCGTAATTGTTATAATTCAGACTCGATGGCGCTCGCACCTTCTATTCTCTGAAGCGAGTGCCACGCCGGTGCCACATTTAGTATATTCGTTCGTTAATTTCGCTATGTTCAAAATTTCAATCGCACGAGAAAATCATCAAAATTGTATAAACACGTAATGTGCGAACGTGCATTATTACGAGTATCTCTTCAGTTCCGTTTGGCTTTCGCGCGAGCCGGCTGCGTTATAGGGAGCCTCGTATCCTTGTCGTGGCACGGGAGTGGTATTCTGTGGTGCCGGTGCCGCTGCCGGTGCCGGTGCCGGTGCCGGTGCCGGTGCCGGTGCCGGTACAGCAGCCCGCATGTATCCTCCACACGCCGCGCGCGCGCTTAGTGAGTGGCGCCGCGCGGCGCGCCCGCGCTCCCGCCCCGACTCACGCACACACACACACCTCACACTACCCTACGTACTGCCGACTCCCCGTCGGACTGTACCGTCTAGCGGTCCGGCGATATATCACGGATCTCCGGCAGATATACATATGCCCGATTCCGCCTAATTACTGTCCGTCTAATATTCATTGATATTACGATCGATTCGATCCCCCTCCTCTCAAATTGCTAATGATTTTGTTTTGGGGTTCGAAATTTGGATGAATCGACTGTAAATAAATAAGTAGTAGGTTAAAAGTCGATAATAATTACAATAAGCGGGTTAGGGTGGTTCACGTTTGTATGGGAAAAATTCAAACTCTAGCTAGAAGAAGCGGCACCCCCTCATTTTGTTACACATACTTATTATATTGACAATATACGCCAAGTTTTATAATCTTATCTCAACTACAAGGGGGTGCTCAAACACTTTGAAATTTTTCAAAGTTGTATGAAATCCAAAAAAATAAAGTTATTATTTTTTAGATTTTTATGTAGTAGTTTTGACATTATTAGAAAGTGTGATTTAAAAGTTATTAAGTAAATAAACATTTTAATTTCTATTTTTATGATTTTTTAGGTGAAATGAAAAAATCTTACTTTGAAAAATTATAACAAATTGAAATAAAAATGTTTTTTTTTTACTTTAAAACTTATAAATGGCATGTGCAAATAGTGTGAAAACAGATACTTAAATAAAATTCTGACTAATACATACTTTTTTTTTTGCGTTTCAGCCAACATACAAAATTTCAAAGCGATTGAGCACCCCCTTGTAGTTGAGATAGAGTTACGAAACTTGGTGTATTTTATCAGCATAATAAGGGGGTGCCCCGTAGGAAAACCACCCTAAAGCGGGTACGTTTGTACCCCTTAATAAAACGAACCACATTAGGCTTTTATGTAAAACGTATCAGTCGCTTAGTTTATTTTATTTAATTTAAGCGTCGCATCTCATATTGCTGACATTAACTCACGCCCCGCTTCTAAATTTCCATACAATAATATAGTAACTAGTATTAGTATCGGGGCATAAAGTAAGACGGGCGCGAGCGCGGGCGCTCATCGGTTGGCGACTGCGAGACGACGCGGCGGCGACTCTGCGACGACACGGCGGCGACAGCACCGCGGCGGCACCCGCGTAAGTGCGAGTGAGACGGACTGAGAGAGCGAGATCGTTGCAGATGGCGGCGGCCGTACGCGCTGTTTCCGTATGATTCCGCTTTGTTTCCGCGGCTCCCACTCCTCCCTACACTGCAATCCTGACAACACATCTGTGCCTCTCATCACTCCGTCTTACGTCACGGCCATCCTGACAACACACCTGTTCCCTTTATTAGTTCGTCCTAACAAACGGCTATCCTGACAACATAACTGTCCCCGTTATCACAACACACTTAAACATGTAGGTCATTATCATCCAGCAATACGACAATTTATGACCCTTAATAAGGTTTTGACTACCTACCTAAAATCCAATTTTTTGGGACACTCAATTTCTACAATTTGAAATCAAGATTCATACCTAAATAAGTAAAATAAGTCTAATTAAACATGAAGTCGTAAATTATTATAGCAAGTCAATATTGCGTCGAACGCAAAAAAGTGTTCCTTAATAGTTTGTTAATACTACCTCAACTCATATTTACCTATTGTAATCAACAAGCATATCCGTCCTTTTCCCGTTATTTCCTCGCATGTGTGAGTGGGTGCCGCGATATATACTTCCACCAACCTTTGCGTGCCTCTGCCTTCACACTACATTTATCATGTTGAACTATGGCTATATTAGTTGTACAATGTACACCTCCACCAACAGTACAACAATGTTTAGTTGAACTAGGTTGTTATGATACTCCTTAACTTTCCACTCGCTGATTGATTGACACTCGACCAATCTCAGCGCACCAAGTTCCTTAGGTAATTTATGGTAGGGCTTTTCATCCTTGGAAAATAAGAACGGTTGTTTATAGGTTCAGAAACGCATAGTGTAAGGCCGCGGACTGACTGACACGCAACCTGATAAATGACTTATGACCGCGAGAAAATTCACGAGATTTGGGTTTTCATGACAACAAATTAGCTCAACAGACTGTTTTACCCTTTTCTTACTTATTTGGCAATGCGAATGAAAAAAAATTTTGAATAAACTGGGCATCCATCGTATAAAAAAGGAACCTCGACACGAAAAGAAGAAGAAACGAAAAAAAGAAAAAAACGTAAAGTCGTCTTTGCAATATGTGGAAATGAAAACCCTGTAATCGAATATAGATCCATTCCAGTTATTTTAATTGCTTTTCTTCATTATGTTTGGAGGCAGAGGCACTTAGTTTACAATATTTGTAGTGTTTACTTGTGAATATTTTTACTATTTTAACTTGGGCCCGCCACAATCTTAAAAAATATATTTAATTTATTCCACAATTTAATTTATACTTGTAATTTGCAATTTTTATAACGAGTATATGCACTTTTTTGCACTACTAATAGATATTAATCACAAAGTTGAACTTACACAAGTGTACAAAAGTCAAGTTTGCGGCGCGCGGCGGCGGCGGGGCCGAGCTAAACAATTATCTTACTATTGTATCATTATGTCGCGAATAAGATCTACTACTGGGGATAGTATCAGATGAGTATAACCGCAACTGGTCATATGTGCGCTTTGGGGGTGCGCTTGAAGAAATACTATTGAACCAAATAACAAAAACAGTATGGAACACCTGTTTATGGTTGATTTTTTTCCGCTATTTGCTATGTGTTTTTAAATAATTGTCAGCGCCCGCGCTAACATAATAAAACAAGCAGGTATAATTTTGACAGATTTTTTCCTGCCACTGTTCAATTTATAATTCCATAAACAATAAGTTAGTTTCCGAATAAGGATCCGAACTCACAAAATCTCACTTGGAACGTTCATGTTTTCGTGAATCCTGAGCGCGTTTCTATTCACCTGATACTAAACCCAGTACTTTAGTACCTGTTTTGCTATAGTCTCATGCACGTATCTAATGTTCTCGTCGTGATGTGTGTCGTTTGTCGCGTAGGACGAGGCGGAGGTGGTGGTGCGCCGCAAGCGCGACAAGGACCCCAAGGACGACAAGGACAAGGACAGGGACAAGGAGCGCGAGCCGCGCGACCGAGACCGAGACCGCGAGAGAGAGCGGGACCGAGACCGAGAGCGGGAGCGGGAGCGGGAGCGGGAGCGGGACAGGGATAAGGATAAGGACAAGGATCGGCGCAGGAGGAGTTTGTCCAGGTCAGTAATAGTTAAGGTTATGCGAAAATTCGCATAATATTACACGCACAGGAAAGCCTGTGGACACCATAAAATAATTGGACTTAAAAGTCTAATTTTCGTACTATTTCCTTATCGGTATGTTAGAAGTTGAAAAACCTTCGTCTTTAAATTTGTATGAAAAAAATGTATCCGGTAAGGAAGACGCCGGTTTTCGACCCATTTGAGGTTTTTGACCCACTAGTCCTTGACGCCGACCGTATAACTTGATGAAGTAGTTGATCTAGGGACATTTAAATTAGATGAAATTACTAGTTTTCTGTAAACAATGGATTTTTTTTTAAATAGAAAAACAAAATAGACGGAGGCAATAAACGCCTGTAACCGATTTACAGCACTGAATAAATTGTATAAGTGTTCGGTAACATTCGGTACAGAAAGATGTAACTACGTAAGGTACTCTAAGTAGATGAATGATCACTTGATCACGATCAGTCAAGGGAAGATCACTGCAGGATGAAAAGTCAAAAAACATTTTATCATAAAATGATAAGCCAAAAGTAAAATATTTCGTAATTTTAAGGTTAAGTACTTAATTGACAAACTAGCTCAAGTGCCGAGTCCGTAAAATCTTCATTTTGTCATTTTCGACTCGTCTTAGATGAGTCTAATTTACAATCAAAGGAAGATACTTGAGATCTCTCGGGTTTTGTAAAGAAAATTTCCTAGTTTTAACGTTTCGTAAGTAACCAACTAGCGTAAGATACGGAGACCGTCCGCCACCACCGCCACCGCCCGCCTCGCCGCGCCGTATCTTAACGCGTGAAGCAATTTCACACTTATTGAAACGACAGATTTTCTTATTTTCATGCTTCTGGTACACATAGCCTTTTGTAAGTATCGCGTGATTCAAAAACCTCAAAAATATGGCACATCTATGGCATACAATTTAGGATGGCATAGTCTTTTATTATTTATTCCAATTATATGTATATCATATATATACTATGTAGTCTATGTATTCCATTTTCATTTGCTGCGATCCCGGCAGGCCAGACACCTTCATTGCTTTCATAGTTTTCAATAATCCTCGTAGCTTTATTTAGGATTCCTATCTATTCTCCACTATCTTTATGAAATCTTGTCGTGCCATATATCTTTCTTACACTTAATAATTGTAACATTCTGTCTGGAACGATTGTATCATCTGTAACCATGCAACACAGGAGCAAGGAACGTCGCGACGACCGCGACAAGGAGCGCGAGCGGGAGCGGGACAAGGAGCGCGAGCGGGAGCGAGAGGAGCGCGAGCGGGAGCGAGAGCGGGAGCGCGAGAGGGAGCGGGAGAGGTACTACATTCTATCAAACTCGACTCTTCTCCCTGCCCTTATCCCACATAATGTGGGGTCTGCACAACATGTTTTTCTCTTCCGTTGATCACTCATATATTTTTCACTCAACTAAATGTTAAACAATAGTTATTTGTACAACAAGAGATCAAAGTTTGATATTTCTTCGAGTGCTTATTTTGAGTCCCGTGCAAGCGAAAGATTCTATAATAGATTCACGAGCGTAGCGAGTGAATCTAATTTAGAATCTTGAGCGTAGTAAGGGATTCAAAAGCGCACGAGATGTAAATAACTTTGATCTCGTGTAGTACACAAAATTTTTCACCCTAAGCAGTGAGAACATACCTAGAGGGACAGAGATAATAGAACCCAAGTATATCGAACTTGTATTAGACCCCGCATGTTGAAATGACATTTGACTATAAAGGTCACTTGAATGTCATTTTGCTCACTGAGTGAGACAAAATGACTCAGTGAGCAAAATCGCATTTTGCTCACTGTTTTTAAGAAGCAAAGTGCCCTTGTTCGAGCTGCTGAGGTGAAAAATGTATTATAAGAATCGATCACTGCCGTATAAGTACATATGTATGCAAACCTGTACACTTGATCGTCGAACAAATTTGACCATACCCATGTTTCCAGGGAGGTGCGCGAGCGAGAACGAGAGCGCGAGATCCGGGAGCGGGAACGCGAGAGGGAGCGGGACAGAGAAAGGTTTGTGCTTATTTGATATTTTACGATTTAGATAACGCGATATCGAATGGCGGCCGTGTTGGCGGGAATTGGAAATACTGCATGATGGGACCGAGGTATTGCAGTGGGCAGGATACAAGTAGGGCTGTGCTAAGATGAAGTTGGTTTAAACGGCGGGTATCGCCGCGTAAGGATACGCCAAACATACCTACAAGTTACCTAGTACATATAGACATGAAACTGTTCGCACCATTTTTATTTAGAAACTCATTGGACTTTTTAATCTGTGTATTCAATTATTATTATTTTCTTTTCTCATACTGAGAGATTTAAGATAGGATAAGATTTATTTAATTGAAAAATAATAGAAATATCCAAAAATTAAAACAATCATCATAATACGCTTAAATAGTTACTTAAATATTATAAATGTACCTACAATCATGGTTTAGAAAAGTAAACATAAAATAAAAGATCTTGTATTTAAGCGAAAATGTTAACTGCTCTAACATATTTTACAACAATAATTTATTTACATTAGAGCGCGAATCGCTCTTTATTTAAACTTACACAAAGATTTACCATTTTTAATTGCTCATCAGTGTAGACAGGAATGCAGGGACCTCGAAAAGGTCGAAATGATTCCAATGACACGATGAAGCGGGCTATTTTTACGATTAAATCTTCAACAAACCCAAAGTTGTTAGTAAACACTCGATATGAGATTTGTAGTTTAATCTGAACAGGTTAAAATCTAACGTTATTAAAATGTAAGGTGCGCGCCCTGAGCTGCCTGCGTTATCGCTGCTCGAGCAGTGTTGGCGTCCGCGCCGGCCGCGACAGTCGCGACACCCGCGGCACCCGCCTGCCCATATAAACGATTTACTTACACAAATAACTCGCAACTATTATATACCTATACTAAACACTTGTAACACATGTATATTAGCCTCGTGTAGGGCAATCGCGTTCGACAAACACCAAACAATCCTATAAAAATAGTAAAATCACTTTTCTATTTAGGTATTTATGCCGTAAAATCGAGGTAGAGAATGTTATTACACGGATTGTTGTAACTTGGTAATACGCGATGGTGATTGTTCAATCAAGTTATAAATAATATGTGTGCGATGCAATGACAGTACTAAAGTTTTATATACGGTGACTGTATTGAAGTGTTTTTTTTTTTGGATCAGTTAATATAATAAATAATAAATAAATAAATAATAAATATTATAGGACATTTTTACACAAATTGACTAAGCCCCACAGTAAGCTCAAGAAGGCTTATTATTAATATTAGAGTCGTAAGTGCGATACGACCTTCAAAAAAAAGGGCATACTCCCAGCTTAAAGATCTACAACTCACTTGCAACCCCTCTAGTGTGGCGGGTGTCCATGGGCAACGGTAATCGCTTACCATCACGCGATTCGTGTGCATGTTTGCCACCTATATCATAAAAAAGTTTTTAATCGGTTATATACCTAGTGTGTAATGAAGATCTTATTGTGAAGTACATCATAGATAGTGCAGCGATATACATTATACAGTGAAGTGAAGAGTAAATAAACAACATGGGGCTGAAGCTGTTCCTCCCGGGGCCGGTGGTGGCGCTGTGCCCGTACATACGCACGCGGCACGAGATCGCGCGCGACCTGCGCCGGCAGCTCGGCCTGTACGTGCACTAGCTCACAACACAACACTCCACTCATTAAACAACATGGGGCTGAAGCTGTTCCTCCCGGGGCCGGTGGTGGCGCTGTGCCCGTACATACGCACGCGGCACGAGATCGCGCGCGACCTGCGCCGGCAGCTCGGCCTGTACGTGCACTAGCTCACAACACAACACTCCACTCATTAAACAACATGGGGCTGAAGCTGTTCCTCCCGGGGCCGGTGGTGGCGCTGTGCCCGTGAATACGCACGAGGCACGAGATCGCGCGCGACCTGCGCCGGCAGCTCGGCCTGTACGTGCACTAGCTCACAACACAACACTCCACTCATTAAACAACATGGGGCTGAAGCTGTTCCTCCCGGGGCCGGTGGTGGCGCTGTGCCCGTACATACGCACGCGGCACGAGGTCGCGCGCGACCTGCGCCGGCAGCTCGGCCTGTACGTGTACTAGCTCACAACACAACACTCCACTCATTAAACAACATGGGGCTGAAGCTGTTCCTCCCGGGGCCGGTGGTGGCGCTGTGCCCGTACATACGCACGCGGCACGAGGTCGCGCGCGACCTGCGCCGGCAGCTCGGCCTGTACGTGTACTAGCTCACAACACAACACTCCACTCATTAAACAACATGGGGCTGAAGCTGTTCCTCCCGGGGCCGGTGGTGGCGCTGTGCCCGTACATACGCACGCGGCACGAGATCGCGCGCGACCTGCGCCGGCAGCTCGCCCTGTACGTGCACTAGCTCACAACACAACACTCCACTCATTAAACAACATGGGGCTGAAGCTGTTCCTCCCGGGGCCGGTGGTGGCGCTGTGCCCGTACATACGCACGCGGCACGAGATCGCGCGCGACCTGCGCCGGCAGCTCGCCCTGTACGTGCACTAGCTCACAACACAACACTCCACTTATTCATTCATACTAAATATTGCTATAAGTGCCACCTCAGGGCAAAATTGCGAAGAAAGTGGTCGCCATTTTTAACTCTGTCTTTCATGGGCCGGCTGTGTTGAAAACCTACAAGCTATTCTCAATCATTCTTTTTACTTTTGAGAGAGGTCCAATAAAGTAGTTGCAATTCTCCTCACACATAGATTTCTTTTACAGAGAACGTGAACGCGAGCGCTCCCGCGACCGCGACCGCGACCGTGATCGCGACCGCGAGCGCTCGCGCGACCGAGGCCGCGGCGAGGCCGAGTCGCGCCGCTCCAGGGAGCTCGAGGAGGAGGCCAAGGAGAAGAAGCGGCTCGAGAAGAAGGCCAAGGAGAAGGAGGCCGCCTACCAGGAGAGGTGAGTCTTGTAAGGATAGCCCGGGGAGGGGCGGGGCGGAGGGGTACAACTTCATTTAAACACCGGAATAGAGCTTTGCAGAACAATAATGAATATTTACTAACCCTATTAAATATCCTGTTGGACATTTAGACCACCACAAAATGTATGGTGTCTTTTAGCGATTGTGCTGTTTTTATGGCACGATTCGTTCCTTGATCTTGCACGCCCGTAACTTGTACCTACTGTTTCTAAAGCATACTTGCATCATTGTAGGCTGCGGCTGTGGGAGGCGCGCGAGCGTCGCAAGCACGCCGAGTACGAGAAGGAGAAGGAGAGGGAACGATGCAAGGAGGAGGAGAGAGAGAGGGAGGCCAAGCGGCTCAAGGAGTTTCTAGAAGATTACGACGACGAGCGGCTCGACCACAAGTACTACCGCGGCAAGGTAAGAGTTTTATATAGGTGGGTGTCCATCGGGATCGGGTTACATTCCTTAGAGCCACCTATGAATCCTATGATACTGCTGAAAGTATTTGATACCTGCTGCTGAAATTTGTGTAAGTTTATTTAAATGTAAGTGCAGTTTACACACGCTCCAAGAACTTTGCGGTCTCGAGCCGACTTAGTTTATCTAGAGAATTGCTTGTTGATGTCTCAATAGTTGTATTATTTGTATAACATTTTCAGGAGCTGCAGCGGCGGCTGGGCGCCCGCGTGCGCGAGGCGGAGGCCGACGCCCGCGAGCGCGCGCGCGAGCAGGACGAGCTCGCCGCGCTGCGCAAGGCCGTGTGGGGCGAGCGGCCTGCGGGGGATCCCGCCGCGGCCGCCGCCTTCGCCAAGGCCAAACAAGCGGTGAGTCACTACACCGGCACTAGTGGACAACACACAGGAGCTGCAGCGGAGGCCGACGCCCGCGAGCGCGCGCGCGAGCAGGACGAGCTCGCCGCGCTGCGCAAGGCCGTGTGGGGCGAGCGGCCTGCGGGGGATCCCGCCGCGGCCGCCGCCTTCGCCAAGGCCAAACAAGCGGTGAGTCACTACACCGGCACTAGTGGACAACACACAGGAGCTGCAGCGGAGGCCGACGCCCGCGAGCGCGCGCGCGAGCAGGACGAGCTCGCCGCGCTGCGCAAGGCCGTGTGGGGCGAGCGGCCTGCGGGGGATCCCGCCGCGGCCGCCGCCTTCGCCAAGGCCAAACAAGCGGTGAGTCACTACACCGGCACTAGTGGACAACACACAGGAGCTGCAGCGGAGGCCGACGCCCGCGAGCGCGCGCGCGAGCAGGACGAGCTCGCCGCGCTGCGCAAGGCCGTGTGGGGCGAGCGGCCTGCGGGGGATCCCGCCGCGGCCGCCGCCTTCGCCAAGGCCAAACAAGCGGTGAGTCACTACACCGGCACTAGTGGACAACACACAGGAGCTGCAGCGGAGGCCGACGCCCGCGAGCGCGCGCGCGAGCAGGACGAGCTCGCCGCGCTGCGCAAGGCCGTGTGGGGCGAGCGGCCTGCGGGGGATCCCGCCGCGGCCGCCGCCTTCGCCAAGGCCAAACAAGCGGTGAGTCACTACACCGGCACTAGTGGACAACACACAGGAGCTGCAGCGGAGGCCGACGCCCGCGAGCGCGCGCGCGAGCAGGACGAGCTCGCCGCGCTGCGCAAGGCCGTGTGGGGCGAGCGGCCTGCGGGGGATCCCGCCGCGGCCGCCGCCTTCGCCAAGGCCAAACAAGCGGTGAGTCACTACACCGGCACTAGTGGACAACACACAGGAGCTGCAGCGGAGGCCGACGCCCGCGAGCGCGCGCGCGAGCAGGACGAGCTCGCCGCGCTGCGCAAGGCCGTGTGGGGCGAGCGGCCTGCGGGGGATCCCGCCGCGGCCGCCGCCTTCGCCAAGGCCAAACAAGCGGTGAGTCACTACACCGGCACTAGTGGACAACACACAGGAGCTGCAGCGGAGGCCGACGAATTTGTGGCGTGGTATAGGTATTAGTGGAAAGTGGGGTATGGAGGGAAAACTAAGCTTACTTATTCTTGAATGACAATAGATAATCGGATTTTCTTAGTATATGACATTTATTTCAGTTTATAATAGATAATCGGTTTTAAAATGAAGTGTTTTGTTTGTTGGGCAGGTGGACGAGCTGTACAAGCCGCGGTTGTTGGTGGACGTGTCGCTGCAGGCGCACCAGCAGCGGCAGCGCGAGGAGCAGCGCGCCAGGGAGAGGGAGGAGGCAAGGAAACAGGTATATATGTGACAGGTCTAATTAAACTAATCTGGTATTTATCTATAAATTCGAATATTCACAATGTTAGCTAGTCGAAAGCGCTCTGAAAGTGTACATAAAGTTGTAACAGATTATGTAACGTGTAATAATAGTTTGTGTGTCCTTGTGGCAGGCGCGCGAGAAGGCGGAGCGCGAGCGCGAGCGCTACCTGCGCGCCGCCGCCAGCCGCCAGCTGCCCACCGAGGCCGAGCCCATCGACTCCGACGACAGGTACGACTAGGGTACCACCCCCACCCTGCGGACTATTCATACAGGGGACGACACTCAATTGATGGACGACTCTTTCATTCATCTCTTATAATATGTATAATATTGCACTGCGAGGAACACCGATCTAGGTTTAGATTTGAGCATTTTTAGATGCTAAAAATTCGCAGTTTTTAAGCGGATTAGGCGAAGTGTTTGACCGACGTTAGTACAATCTTCCGTTCGCGAGAATGCTTATTACGAGTGAATGCCGAGTCTATCGGCACCTTTAGTGGAAGTGGAATACTAGTTTAAAATAGACTCCCCGGCCGGGAGGCTGTTTGTTGTTTGTTAAAGATTAGTTACATAATGAACGTCGTTTCAGTGGCGGCGGGCTGGACGCGGCGCTGGCGGGCTCCCCCGACGGCTCCAGCACGCCGCCGCCGCCCGAGCCGGCCCTCCCGCACCCGCCGCACCAGCACCCGACCACCCGCCGCCACAAGCACCACCACCACCACCACGAACACCATCAAACACCTCAGGTAACACCGCACTATACTATCTGTGCGTTCACACGAACACATGTGGACATTCAGAATACTTCTTCTTCTTCATAATCAAATACTTTTCTACTGTTGAGTACAATTTTTAAATAGATTTCGATGAAAAAAATACTCCTCTTGTAACCGAACCCCCGTTTGACGGGAGCAAAAGACGGAACAATCTAGTATCGGGCACAGTTTGTTTACCGTGTCGGTGTGTTGGCAGACGTCGGACGGAGGCACCACGCCGCCGCCTCCCGACCACCACGCACACCAGCACCAGCACGCACACCAGCACCAACGCAGACACGTGAGTATCTCCTATTTTATTCTACGATACTATCTATCTGCCCGTCTTCTATTATTAGTCATTTAAAAGTCTATTTTAATTCTTTCCAGTTGCATACGATCTGTGCGAGGTGATTTTTGTCACAATTTATTATTCTGAAATGATATACCTTAAAATATACATTTTAGCAGTGAATAATTGAAATGTTAAGGGTGGAATCACATCTGTCAGCGTCGAGTCGCATTTTATTTAAGAGGACTCCCTCGTAATGCGTACGCATCTTTATTCTGACGAGCTTTTTTTATCGATGTAAAAATACGGCTCGAAGCTGTGAGCTATTCCACCCTAAATGGCATGTATTAAAACTTGATTTCTTTTATTACAAATATGTCTACTAGTTTTGGTTTTTATTTGTTAAAGCTACAATTCTTTGAAGAGTAAAATTTAAATACGGATTTTATTTTTATTCTTGGCATGTAAAAAGAATGTTTAAATGTTATGAGTATAAGTAAAGTACAAGTATAAATGAATGTTTAGCATGTGTGTGTGTTGTTGCAGGGCGAGACGTCGGCGGGCAGCTCGCCGATCACCATCAGTTTCAAATCCGGCCGCGACGCACACGACGCTCCTCGTAAGTATTAGGACATCGTGTATGAAGGGCGAGAAATAAGAATTTACGAGCGAGTGGGAATCGAAGTCCGAAGCCGAACGAGGATTTTATTAACACGAGGACGTATTTCCCAACCGCCCGGGGCACGTACAATATTTTTTTCACATCACCTATTCGGAAAAAGGCTTTTTCTTACCTGCTAGGAGGGATCAAAGTGGCACTTTTCTTCCCTGCTAGGAGGGATCAAAGTGGCACTTTTCTTCCCTGCTAGGAGGGATCAAAGTGGCACTTTTCTTCCCTGCTAGGAGGGATCAAAATAACACTTTTCTGTTCTAACACACTATTTTTACATTCTTATGCACATTATTTTTTTAGCTTAAATAATCTGTTTAAGGTGGATGTGTAGGGCTGTCCTGCCGACTAGCCACCAAAAGATGGCGTGATTGTGCACAAATTGCGGATTATCACTATTTCTTTCAAAACCCAAACAATTTTCTAAGATGTGTTAATATTGGCGCAAACAATAAAAAATATTACGTCTAAATCGAAATATATTCCACTCAACAGTGTCTCATTTCATCAAAATCTGACAAAACTGCAAAATATTGCAATTTCATGCATTCACGCACACTACCATATCCCCCAGTGTCAGTCTTGTGACCATTAAGCCAAAACAGACTAGAGGTCGCTAGTACAGAAGATGGCTTTTCTGATTACTCTCATTAGCTAACTAGGGACAAAAGTGTAAACTAGATGGCGCGGTGTAAGAGATGATTTTTTTTGCAAGATTAATTTAAGGTAAAGGCGCATCCAGACGAACTGAATTTAGCACCAGAATGGGCGGATTGTCTATGGTCACGGACGGTATATTCTGTAAGGCCTCGACAGACCTTGCTACAAATACCGGAATGGAACGGAAATCACATGCGATTATCGGTGAGGTATATAGAGGTCCATACAATAAATTCGTGACCGTATGCAGACCTTTATTATTCTTTTTTGCTCGACGCTGCCTTCGACTGCCATACATTTGTTATACTACCTACATAAGCAATACCCACATTATATGCACGTAGCGTACGTTTCGTGGCTCCTGGCCGAGGCGTTAGCTTGGTCCGATTTTAAGCTACCTACATTCCAAATTGTAAATTTCAAAGGTCACGATTACATACTTTCTACAATGTTTGTTTTCACACCGCAATGAATGATGAGTGTTTCCAAATGGTCCAAAAGAGCTTTTTCCAAAAAAAAAATAGACCTGAGTCTCACAGACCCTATATATTATAATAATTTGTTTATCTAGTTCTTCCAGCTCAAAATCACTGGCATATTCAATCCTGATAGTAAAAAAATCCTCCAAATATTTGTGGCTTTCCATTACAAATGGGTCCTTATACTTCAAGTGCAATAAGGTCCTTTACAACTGAAATTCTTATAAAAAGGTTCTTGTTGCACATGAAACATAAGGACCATTGCATTGTCTGAATGGAAAGCCACATTTGTATGGAAATTGTAGATTCCACTAAGTAGGTACGTCAAACCATGAAGTTATATTGTTTAAACTGGAGCGAGTTGTCAGTTTTTTTGCCATACTAATTTGAACCTTATCACCGAGACAGAATGTTGTTCGTACCAGACTAGAGAAAACGGTCCACATGAGATAGAAAAACCTGAGCCCTGTGTCTCACTCGCACATGTTGCCAATGTTAAAAAGATACCATTGTGATAGAAATTATATCAATACTAGATGAAAACCCGGCTTCGCTCGGGTAAAATAAATAATAATAATAGATACTCATTTTGAATTGAGTAATTATTTACTTTTAGACTTCAAACCTTCATCATGGCGGTTACATACCTATCTCATCTCAGAAAACTTTAAATCCGTAACATGAACTGGAACTGGATAAGTGCGAGTCGGACTCGCCCACCGAGGAGGGTTCCGTACTTTTTGGTATACGGCAACAGAAATACATCATCTGTGAAAATTTCAACAGTCTAGCTATCACGGTTCATAAGATACAGCCTGGTGACAGACAGACAGATGGACAGTGGAGTAAACTGAAATAAAGGTTCCGTCACACAGGCGCGTTTTCCAGGCGGGGCGTGAGCGTTTTATATGAAAAAGCGGCGCGCCCCGCTCATGCGCCGCCCGCAAAACGCGCCTGTGTGACGGAGCCTTAAATGTCATATACTAAGAAAACCGCTAAGTGCGAGTCGGACTCGCGCACGAAGGGTTCCATACTTTTTAGTATTTGTTCTTATAGCGGCAACAGAAATACATCATCTGTGAAAATTTCAACTGCCTAGCTACCTATCACGGTTCATGGGATACAGCCTGGTGAAGACAGACAGACGGACAGTGAAGTAAACTGAATAAATGTCATATACCTACTAAGAAAAACCGGCCAAGTGCGAGTCGGACTCGCGCACGCAAGGTTCCGTACCATTACGCACAAAACGGCAAAAAAATCACGTTTATTGCATGAGAGCCCCACTTTATTTATTTTATTCTGTTTTTAGTATTTGTTGTTATAGCGGCAACAGAAATACAATATCTGTGGCAATTTCAACCGTCTAGCTATCACGTTTCATGAGATACAATCTGATGACATACAGACGGACAGAGGAGTCTTAGTAATAGGGTCCCGTTTTTACCCTTCGGGTATGGAACCCTAATAAGAGTGTATAGATTTGTAACCCGTCAGCAATGTAAGTCCCTTGGAGATGCAGAGATCTAGTCTAAAGTCCCACATACCATCGGCACTAACAGCCTTGTATGCTTGTTTGCCACCAACATGGCATTTTAAAACATATGAATAAAAACTTACTCATTTCATTTGTCATATCCAGTCTAGCATTGGCCCCGGTTAAATATTTATTTAATTTTGTTTTTAGTATTTGTTGTTATAGCGGCAACATAAATACATCATTTGTGAAAATTTCTACTGTCTAGTTATCACGGTTCATGAGATCATGGTGACAGACAGACGGATGGACAGATGGACAGCGGAGCCTTAGTAATAGGGTCCCGTTATTACCCTTTGGGTATGGAACCCTAAAAAGTGATCATGGCCTCCAGTGCCCCAGGCTGGAATCGAACCAGCATCCCCTGCTATAGCAGCAGGTGCCTGTACCATTCGGCCACCGGGCCCCAGCGGCATAGGTCGAATTTTTCCAAGTATATGCACTACTTACTGAAGGCTTATGGTGCCCCCTGGCCATCCCTGAGCCTAAATTAAATATTTTCTGAAAATAATTTGTTTTGTGTTAATAGGACAGTGAAGTCTTAGTCCCGTCCCATTGCCCTCCCCGTCCCGTCTCCCGGGAGGTCCCGTATTTATCTTTTGTGTACAGAACTCTAAAAATCAACCTTGTTTACTATGTACTAAGCTTCACTATGACTCTGAAATTTTAGCAGTATATTGTTTTAGTTGTCACCTGACTATTTATTAAAGTCAAACTCTGAAGTTGTTATTTAGACTTTTATTTGAATAAGCATAAAATATATCTTATTATATATACTATCTATGTATATATCTTATTATCTTTTAACCTTATATTCAACTTACATTGTCTCCGGAGATCACTTATTAATAAATTAGCTTCATTCAATTCACTTTCCGATTCACTGATACGCCTCAAGTTTGATTCTTTGAAGCTAGTCTAAAGCACACATATCAAATATGTCCACCATACACTGTAGTTGTTCGCACTGTTTTACACTGTCCATATAATCAGAGTGGAGTCAGCCGGTTCTTTAACTCGAGACTTTCTTTGAATTACTTTTGTGACTTCTTCTCACTTCACTTTCATCTCGCTCACTTATTAGTTTGTCATGCAAACTCCTTCAAGGTTGCTTTCCGTCCAGGTGGCTAGCAGTGCCATGTTTGAAGCCTTTCTGAAATTAAATACAACTTAGTAGACATATTCAATATAAAATGTTTGTCCGGTCTGGCCTAGTGCGTGGTGACCTTGCCTATGAAGCCAATGGTCTTGGGTTTGAATCATGGTAAGTGCATTTAATTGTATGATGAGCCCAGATATTTGTTCCCGAGTCATGGATGTTTTCTATGTATTTAAGTAGGTACTTCCAAAGAGACTGAGATTTGTGTAAGAATGTCCCTATAATATTTATTTTTATTTATTTATCAAATATATTTAAAGTGTTGACACTACATACATAATACTGATTATAAGGTAATGTATGTAGGTGTAAACTATCTCATACGTTAAGTAAAGAGAAATTGGACGTTGCTCACGACGCTATAAGTTATGAACTTTGTAACATGTAATGCTAATGTGTCTCACATATGCAATACAATGAGAACTATTGTCTTATAAACTAACAAAATAATAAAACAAATACTTACTCGCCCAGGTTAAATCCAAATTTTAACATCCGTTAAACTTGTAACTTCGGTTTCTACAAAGGCTGGTAAGTACAAAACGTAATGTAAATCACTGTTTATCGTTATTTATACAATTTTTACACTTCAAACTACACATTTCAGGGTGATATCAGGCCTAACTGATTTTATTTAGTTTAGATTTCAACATTTCAACACTCAATTATTCAACACAATGTAATGACGGTGACGGGACAGAAGACCGTTCGGAAACTCAAACTCCTCTTTAGAGCGCGTCAATGTCACAATAAATGGGATGGGTGCAAGATGAGATTGACGCCAATTCCTTTTCGGTCGATTTGATCATCCCGTCGACGCCTTTTTAGGCGTAATTAGAAAGAATGACAGAGATAATTTGCGAACTTCGGTGTTCGCGGTTACAATCCAGCTAACTAACATGCAACATATTCTGAACTGAATTCTGAACGCATCCATAGCTGTCAAATCTCAACCAACAAATTGAGCCTTTAGTATTGCTTGTCGAAATTTTTTCACTTTTAAATGCAAAATACGCGACAATACGAATTTTGCGGATATATGTTCTCGATTCAAAAGTGTTATTTTTTTACGCTCTTTTGTTTGAGCATAATTTAATTTGTTTCTACCGTCAAAGCCGCTCGCGTTTATATATAAGGACTAGATGAAAACCCGGCTTCGCTCGGGTAAAATAAATAATAGTAATAGGTAATACTCATTTTGAATTAAGTAATTATTTACTTTTAGACTTCATACCTTCATTAAGGCGGTTACAAACCTATCTCATCTCAGAAAACTTTAAATCCGTAACATACAATCATAACTCGAAAAATTTACTATTCCGATAATTATATCTAAAAACAAATATGTAATTAAAAAAACCTAATCCGCTTTTCTGGTAGCAGTTCGGTTCTGTAAGGATCACAGTTCTAACCTGACCCACTTTTCTGGTCGCAGATCGGTTCTGTGAAGGCCGCATTTATAACCTAGCCCACTTTCCAATCTCAAAAGAGGGAACCCTTTTGTACCTACCCTTCATGGCACTAAAGTGAAAGTATGGAAATTATCACTACTATTTCATTCTTTAATATTAATGCCTATCCGTTAATATTAAATTCGTTTACAAAAAAAAACTGAATAAGTGCGAGTCGGACTCACCCATCAAGAACGGAACACTTTTTAATATTTGTTGTTATAGCGGCAACAGAAATACATCATGTGTGAAAATTTCAACTGTCTAGCTATCACGGTTCATGAGATACAGCCTGGTGACAGAGGGACAGTGGAGTAAACTGAAATAAAGGTTCCGTCACACCGGCGCGATTTCAGAGCCGGGCCTGAGCGTTTTATATGAAAAAGCGGCGCGCCCCGCTCACGCGCCGCACGCGAAACGCGCCTGTGTGACGGAGCCTGAAATGTCAAACCGGGCAAGTGCTCGCGCACGAAGGGTTCCATACTTTTTAGTATTTGTTGTTATAGCGGTAACAGAAATACATCATCTGTGAAAATTTCAAATGCCTAGGCCTGGTGACAGACAGACAGACAGACAGACAGACGGACAATGAAGTAAAACTGAAATAAATGTCATATACCTACTAAGAAAAACCGGCCAAGTGTGAGTCGGAATCGCTAATAGGTTCCCGTTTTTTAGTTACCCTTCAGGTACGGAACCCTAGTATGAGTGTAATAGATTTGTAACCGGTCAGCAATGTGAGTCCCTTGGAGAAGCAGAGGTCTAGTCTAAACCCCCACTTACCATCGGCATTAACAGCCTTGTATTCTTGTTTGCCACCAACATGTCATATTAAAACATATTAATAAAAATTTACTCGGTCAACAATGTGAGTCCCTTGGAGAAGCAGAGGTCTAATCTAAACTCCCACTTACCATCGGCATTAACAGCCTTGTATTCTTGTTTGCCACCAACATGTCATATTAATAAAAATTTACTCGGTCAACAATGTGAGTCCCTTGGAGAATCAGAGGTCTAGTCTAAACTCCCACTTACCATCGGCATTAACAGCCTTGTATGAGTTGTATGCTTGTTTGCCACCAACATGCCATGTTAAAACATATTAATAAAAATTTACTCGGTCAGCAATGTGAGTCCCTTGGAGAAGCAGAGGTCTAGTCTAAACTCCCACTTACCATCGGCATTAACAGCCTTGTATGCTTGTTTGCCACCAACATGTCATATTAAAACATTAATAAAAATTTACTCGGTCAGCAATGTGAGTCCCTTGGAGAATCAGAGGTCTAGTCTAAACTCCCACTTACCATTGGCATTAACAGCCTTGTATGCTTGTTTGCCACCAACATGTCATATTAAAACATATTAATAAAAATTTACTCGGTCAGCAATGTGAGTCCCTTGGAGAAGCAGAGGTCTAGTCTAAACTCCCACTTACCATTGGCATTAACAGCCTTGTATGCTTGTTTGCCACCAACATGTCATATTAAAACATATTAATAAAAATTTACTCATTTCATCAGTCATATCCAGCCTAGCATTGCATTGGCCCCGCTTAAATATTTCTTTAATTTGTTTTTAGTATTTGTTGTTATAGCGGCAACAGAAATACATCATTTGTGAAAATTGAAACTGTCTAGTTAATCTAGTTATCACGGTTCATGAGATCTTGAGATACAGCCTGGTGACAGACAGACGGACAGCAGAGTCTTAATATTTAATAGGGTCCCGTTTTTACCCTATGGGTACGCAACCCTAAAAAGTGACCAAGGCCTCCAGTGCCCTAGGCTGGAATCAAAGCAGCGTCCTCTGCTATTGCAGCAGGTGCCTGTGCCATTCTGCCACCGGGCCACCCACGGCGGCATAGGTCGAATTTTTCCAAGGATACTTATGCACTACTTACTGAAGGTTTATGGAGCCTCGCCATCCCTAAGCCTAAATTAAATATTTTCTGAAAATAATTTGTTTTGATCTAATAACATATTGGAGTCGTCGAATAGGGGTCCCGTTTTTACCCTTTGGCTACAGAACCCTAAAAATCAACCTTGTTTTGGTACTATGTACTATGCTTCACTATGACTCTGAAATTTTAGCAGGAATTAATATTTTTTTTGTTGTCACCTGTCAAATTAGAATAGAATAGAATAGAATAGCCTTTATTGACCAAAAAATTAAATTTCAGCACATATTACATTTAAATAAATTCACATTTCATTTATATCAATTAGTTTCAATATTTTTTCCTTAGTAACTTTATTAAATAATTTTTATGTCATTGCTTTTTAATAATTATTTCAGTCTGCCTTCTTGGCATAGGCCTCCCCCAGCTCTCTCCACAGCTCTCTATCCCTTGCCGTCCCTATCCAATTAGGTCCCGCATGCTTCTTTATGTCATCCGACCACCTCATTATTGGTCTCCCTTCTCTCCTTTTTCCATCTCTAGGATACCATTCCGCTTCCTCTCTATCCCACTTATCTTTACCTTCCCTTGCCATATGTCCAGCCCAACCTGTTGCAGTCAAAAGTGTGAACTGGCCAAAGAACTTTTAACCGACAAAAACAGGCAAAACTGCTTTGACTGAGCATGTTGGTCAAAAGTAGTTTTACCTGAAAATCATACCTATTTCTGGCAGCAGTTTCGTTTTTAGGGTGTAGCAAAAAAAAAAATAACCCTAACCTACCTATCTCTGGGAACAGTTTCGTTTTTTGGGCGTAGCAAAAAAATAACCCTAACCTACCTATCTCTGCGAGTACTTTTGACTGATAGTAACAGTCACAACACAATTACTATTAACCAATGATTTTCAGGTATAACTACTTTTGACCAACATGCTCAGTCAAAAGCAGTTTTGCCTGTTTTTGTCGGTTAAAAGTTCTTTTGACCAGTTCACACTTTTGACTGCGACATATATACTATCTATATATCTTATTATATTTAATCTTATATTCAACTTACATTGACTCCGGAGATAACTTATTAGCTTTTATGCAGTTGACTTTCCAATTCACCGATACACCTCAAATTTGATTCATAGCACAGTTATTAAATATGTCCACAATACACTGTAGCTTTTTGCACTGTTTCACACTGGCAATGTACTTAATTAGAGTGTTTTACAGTCAGCTGGCACTTAACTCAAAGTTTCTTTGAACAACGTCATTTTCATCTCGCTCACTTATTAGTTTATCACAGCTGCTTCATGGTTGCTTTCACTTGCATTTCCAGGTAGCTAGTAGTGCCTTGACATGTAAGAATATTTGGAATCATTCTGAAATATTAAAATACAACTGAGAGACCGATGTTTATACTAAACACAATACACCCACGGAACGCTTTGAAGTTCAAATCTCGTTACGTTACGATGGCGTTTGCACTTTGCACTATGTTCGGTGACTATTTTTTATTGTTAACACACACAATACACTATTTAACAGGTTTTTATCACGTCTGGAGTACCGGATAAAGTATTTTCGAATAACAGCCGTCGTTGACGTCTAGGCAGTGTTGCTATCGTCTTAAAAGCCGTAACAGACTATCGCACGTTCTGGCTTAAAAACTAATTTATGTAATAATTATACCGGTATACATATCCATATGAAACGAAACTTAATGCAAATAATAACCATTATACATACCGGAAAGTCATCAAATAAACAGTAATATTCGTCTTGCTTTTTATTAAAAAAAAACGACCAACCTAACTTGTAAGCATGTTTGCAGTTTCTAAACGCAACGCATAGCTGTCAAATGTCAACCAACAAATTGAGCCTTTAGTATTGTTTGTCGAAATTTTTTCACTTTTAAATGCAAAATACGCGACAATACGAATTTTGCGGATATATGTTCTCGATTCAAAAGTGATATTTTTTCAAGCTCTTTCGATTGAGCATAATTTAATTTGTTTCTACCGTCAAAGCCGCTCGCGTTTATATATAAGGATACTACTGAAATTCATTACCTTCTTATACTATTTTAGTGCTATATTCTAATTACAGTTCTGATATCTTTTAAGTAATTTGTTAATTATTATGATGTTAATATTATTAACTGATTAAGCCAAGCATGTGCGCAACAAAAAAAACAGTAAATTGAATATGGTAGAAATTGTAGTAACTTTGAATATTAATTGGTATCCCCAACTTGATGACGATTAGGGTCACCATGATGTCGGTACGGTTTGGATCGGTCTTACAAAATTGTTATTTCCTACTTAATGTAAAAATAACTTTACCTAAATAGTATACTAATAAATAAATAAAGATATACTTATTTTGGCATGTTTAATTATTCGGTTCACGTAATGAGAGCTACATAATTGCCAAAAATTAAATCCGAAGTCCTTACATTACAGATTGGACATTACAGACTCATATTTTTATACATAGTATTTAATTACTGGAACGTTAATTCTAACTATTTATATATATGTAATCGATTCTATATCGGTTGGGCCGACATTTCCGTCAGTATACAAAAGCGGCAAATTTGAAAATGTTGTTTCAATTACAGATCTACGATGACGCTAACGCTTAAAGAATAGCTAAAGTATGCAAAAGGGAAGTCATCACGTATATGAACACACCATGAGTATGATATTGATAGTGATAGGTATTTTGTTAAATTATGAATTATGAAGAGCATAAATAGTGTAGAATGCCGGTTTACACAGTTAAATGTAAGTTTTTATTTCGTCGTGTGCTAATATTTTATCATTTTAGTCAATAATCAAGATAATTTCGTGTAAAAACATAAATTGTTACGCTACGCTAGGGCTTCACAAAATGACTAGTATCGATAACCAGTGGGCATAGTAATAATATAAATTTATTTGCGTTGCAAGTGTTGAAAGTAGGAATTAAATTCGCAACGAGTGGTGATAAATTAAAACACGACCGAAGGCAGCGTTTTTAATCGATACGATTTGCGAATTACCAAGTACAACTACAACGTTTTACCCGACCCTAGATATTTGTCTCGCTCTCTCTTATAGCTGTCTTTGATAGAAATAGAAAATATTTATTTGGCGTACAAAAACATACCTACATTACGGTAAGTACACCATAAAGTTAACAATACAGTAAACATACACCAAATAGGATGCCGCTCAGCATAAGCAGTGTCTGTAAGACACTACGCTGGTTTTCACCCAATACGTACGATGGACGTACGGCGGACCACCTTCCTCACAATAAACCACGATCGCATTGATCGCGATCCAATACGCCCATCCCATCTGTAACAGCTTTTATAACGACTAATAGCTTTATAACGACTAAATTAACTAAGGTTGTGTGAAGCGTTTTACAGAAGAGAAAAAAACTATATCCATCTCTTCTGGGGCGATTATACTAGCATAGGGTAAATACAGTATGATTCTCTCTGATTATGCACGAATGAGAAAAGATCCTGGCCAAACTATACATTCCATCTTATGCTAATATCCCACATTCATATGACTTATGGTCACCCTAATTAGAAAGAGATGGAGGGCTCAGGTTTGACCTCTCATGTGGACACACTTTTTGGCCAGTGTACACTATCCAGTTTACTCTCTACGTCCGTGCGTCAAACACGTACAAGTGAAGTACTAAAACGTGACGTAATGGAACGGACATCTCGGGACATTTTTTTAAGTGGTAGTACGGAATGCTGACGGTGTAGAATGAGCCCAAAAATGTGCATGGACACAAAGTTAAATTTCAATGCAGAACTGAAATATTCATGTTTTAGTTTAGGGGAAAGTACCTACCTAACCTAATGCAAGCTTTAAAGCTACTATTCCATCCGCTTACCGAGCGCGTCGAATGGGATGACCGCTTGGGCTAACCAGTATGGTCGTATTTTCCGATTATTCACAGTTCTTAGATCTCTAGAGGGTTCAGCCAAGATGCCAATCATTTGCGACAGAGAGACGTCAGAGTTTCGTTCGCTATGGCGCAAACGATTGATATCTTGGCTAGGCACTCAGTTCACACTACGTTGGACAGCGGTGAGAGAAACTCAATTCCCTAGTACTCGCCCGATATTTGTTTTACTCTGCCTGCTTATTAATTAACGATTGATCCGACTTTCCTTCTTCAAAGAATAAGTATTTCAAGTTAATTACTAAAGTGATACAAAAAGCTTAATATCACTAATAGATATTAGAAGTACTTATACATGCAGAGTGTAGTCTAGTCGACAAGTTCAAAATGGTGAAAAATAGAGATACTACTAAAAATACGTGTGGTACCTGGATTCGGATGATGTATAGAAAAATGTATTCGAAGCGTTTATTAGAACACAAAAAAAATCAAAAGTTATAGACATAAAAGGCGGAAAAGAGAAGATACCGTCAACCGGGATGAATAGGGATGATAGGGGTGATAGGGAAGGTCTTCTAATAAGACCGCGTTTTCGCGTAGCAGCACGGGATATGGTAGCTGCTCTCACTGACCCAAGAAGAAAATCCACCCTGTATGTATACCTTTTCGTTGCCTGACCTAATATTAAGTAAGTTTCAATAATTGGTCAATGCACAAATTTATAATTCTTACGTGCTATTTAGTAGCTACTTCTTAATACCGCATGAGTTTGTGCCGCACCATAACGATAGTACCTTGTAGTCGACCGGGATACCACATTACGATATTATATAATAATAGTAGACAGTATTAACAGATTCTGCCCCATGTTCCGGCCCTGCCCAACCTTACGTGTAGCAGAGGAAGAAAGTTGGAAAGGGGCAGAATCTGTGAATACTGTCTACTATAATATAATAATGTGATACTCCGCTCGACCGCAATGGTATAATGGTTATATATTTTTTGATTCATATATATTTTATATAATTGTCACAAGATTTAAAAGAATTTTGGGTAATTCTTAACAGGAAATGAGTTCTGTGTCGAAACTTCGTAACAATTGTCATGTTTCTTGTGACAATTGTCATTAGCTTCGCCAAATAAGTACCTACCTACTTATTTATTGTATAATAGTATGCTGACTAGGTATTTTTTTACACTTAAATTTCATAGTTTTTTTAAATATTTACTTATCTTGAAAAAATTAAAAACTTCGTAATGTTGATTGATCAAGTGCGGGCTAAGCGTATTCAGTGCACTCCGCGAGCTCTTGAGATTTGCCTCAAAAATGGCGTGAATGGCCGCTAAGACCGAAATACTTGTTTTTAAATAATTATGTCATGCGTCGCCTGTTTGGGTTTGGATATGTATATGTAGGGCACATACTGACTGATACCATGGACAATATTGTATGTATGGCCATGGGACAAAACGGAAACGTACACATGCATTAGGGTATTTAGAGCCAGTAGACAGTATCATAACAGCCGGTGTAGTGGTAGTGGTTACGAAGAAATTAACTAATTACGATTTTTTACTTTGGAGCAGCCTGTATGTGTTAGTAGCTCCTGAGGTAACCTTCTTCGACCTTTCTGATTATCTTTCTTATTTATGACACTAATAAGATTCTGACTTTTAATAAACGTCATTATTGCCGCACATTTTCGAACAAATTGTTAAAAGCACTGCCAAGGATTAATACAATACAGGGTATATTGTTTCAAATAAATAAATCATTCATTATACATACCACATGCTACAAAGTATATTTCAGAGTTTTTCAGGGCGAAACATTATTCCATACTTTATTCATTTTAGGCCCTGGGTAATGTTTAAGTAATCATAACTATTACAACACAGTAAACTAAAGAAAATAAAAGTATTTTCTTATTGTACTATTAAATTAAAAAAAAAAACAACATATGATTTTACCAAATTTGAGTATATTTACAAATAGGTACTTATTTTTTTCATTTTCACTGGTTCTGTTGTGGCCAGGTGATATTTAGGAGTTAACTCCCGTAGGCAGGATATCGGTAGCGGATGTTTGTGTTTGATGATCAGCTAAAAAGGATCAAAATAGATAATATTAACTAATAAGGAATGAGGATAATAAATTTTAAGAAAATCTAGTTGAGACTAGTTGAGTCTAGTTTTAAAGTTACTTAAAATGAAATTACTATACTTAAGTTTTTATATTATTTACAATTAATAAGCTTATTTATTTATTTAATAACATTTATACAACTTTATAACAAAACACTAAAACTTATATAAAAAAAAAAAAATTAATTAAATTTGCCCTGTTACTATGTATGTTAGTTAGTGTATCTAGGTCAAATCTTGAAAGCTAAATTTAGGCTTACGGCTCGATTCGGAAAATGAATTAGATTTCTACTAGACTTCAACAAGTTACAATACGGACAATTTAAAGATATTTGTAAGGTAGATATGTCAAAGGTCATTGGGCGTTTTGTTCGGACATATGACCCACAGCGTACACAAACGAAATAGGGCTAGGTATGTAGGTAAATGTATCTGCTACCCACTGGTATGAGTCGCATTCTTGCAAGACATGGGAGAATTGAGAAAAAAATAAAAATCATTTCTCATCATTATAGCATTTTTGCAATGAATTAAGTCAGAACTATTGGAATTATTTCAAATATACTTTGAATAGCTGCTGTTAGATTACGTTGCTGTTGTTATATTGTTTAATATCAATAGGAACAAAAATAAAATCCAGTTCTAAAAAAACAATATTTTTATTCTGCTTGATCAAAATCAATTGTTAATTCGTCTAAAAAGGCAGCAGCAGGCGCGTCAATCACTTCTTGATGCCTGGCCCATGATAAAAAATAGACTACGCTTGCAGCATGTGCACAGCTTCCGACGGTTTAGGCGGAGTATGTCACTTTCTTAAGAGGGCACTTTCGAGTTAGGTCACGTTCTAAGGACGTCACTTTCTGAGGACGTCACATTCTGAGTTCGTCACTTTCTGAGGTCGTCACATTCTGAGCACGTCACTTTCTGAGAACGCCACTTTTCGTGGGCGTTACTTTCTGAGTACGTCACTTTTTTATACTAAGATTTAAGCGTATACTTGCACGAACAATGGATACCAGCAATCAGCTGTACGGCATACGGCCGCTTTTATGTATGACATATACAGGTTGTTTTTTCAGTCGCCATTGAAGGAAAATATGAATCTATAGAGGATAACGGGCGTCTGAATCCAAACGGCAACGACAGTTTCCTGTTATCGTCTATAGATTCGTATTTCCCTTCAATGGTCACTGAAAAAACATTCTGTATGTCATACATAAAAGTGGCCTTATACCGTACCGCTAATATAATTTCTGGTATCCATTGTTCGTGCAGGCGCACGGTGCACGTGCATGCTAAAAAAGTGACGTACTCAGAAAGTGACGAACTCCGAATGTGACGTCTTCAGAAAGTGGCGTTCTCAGAAAGTGACGTACTCAGAATGTGACGACCACAGAAAGTGACAAACCCAGAATGTGACGTCCTCAGACAGTGACGTCCTCAGAAAGTGACCTAGCTCGAAAGTGACCTCGTAAGAAAGTGACATACTCCGCCTAAACCCTTCCGACGGTAGTGCGATGGCCTTGTATACACGAGCAGTAATAGTTTTGAATACTATTTCTTCCAATAACAACACACAACACTAAGGGCCAGTTGCACCAACCACATTTGACAGACTGATCAACGTCAGCCGGCGCGCCCCGGCGCCTTACTATGAAACTTTCCATACATCAAAAATTAGCGAACTCTTTAACGGTACGAACAGTTTGGTGCAACTGACCCTAACACTATCTCGTACACATACTGTTGAATAACTTTTTTCTGCCGGTTGATACATAAAAAAATTACATATTTAAAAAAGTGAGATTAAATTCTCTATTTTAAAACTAGTTTGGTCTCTGTACGGGAAAGTTCATAAAGCGGGTCAAAAACGCCCAATGACCTTTGACGTTTCCGCGATTCTGGAGGTCCTCTTGAACGATTTCGACAAGTTATGACTTAGATATCCAAGTCACATCTAGTCGATATCTAATGTAGATCTAGTTGATCTCTAAATCGTTGCAAGATCTTGTGATTATCTCGAAATCCGAATAGGCCTGTTACTTCCCGATTTCCGATTGAGCTGAAATTTTGCATTCATATGTAACTTGGAGGTTATTCCCACTAGTTACCACCATGTTGTTACCACCATCGAACTTTCCGTTTTGGTTTCTTGTGAACAATATGATAAATAATTATTAAAGCGGCAGCTGCACGACGACGTACGTCCATGGTTCCTGAGTACAAACTGGTCGATCGTCGGATTGCTTGCCGCGCGCGGCTGCCGCGCTATAATTCAAGATGGTGCCAAAAATGGCTCGCGAGCCAAAATACAGATTTGCCGCGGTCGAACAATGCTTGCGCGGCCGCCGCGCGATATCGAGACGCGGCTTAAGAAAAAGTGACCAAGGCCTCCAGTGCCCCGGGGTGGAATCGAACCAGCGTCCTCTGCTAGGTCACGGCGGCAAGGGCGAATTTTTCTATGTACAGTCGACGTCTTTGATATGTTTACATTTTTCGGTTTATTACAAGGGAGTAAGGTGCAAACATGTAAACATATCTTTGACGTCGACTGTATGTACATATTATTATATATTTTAATGTTTGTTATTACCTATTTTAATTTGTTTGACATGCCTAGAATTAATTTGTTATTTTAGAATAAGAATTGCTGTGCCCTTACAGGGTTCATGTCACTGTACTCGAAATTGTATTGTAACACCTTTATGTAGCAACATGGAAATGCAATACACAATAAACAATGATGATCGGCCTAGCCTAGTCAAAAAGAATCTGAAGTAGATATGCATGATGCAGTTTGCAGGACAGGACCAGGTGCAAAAAAATATAAAGAATTAAATACGAATGTCACACATCGTGACAAACCATAAACGTTTATCGATTATATTATATATTCCTATACATATTTATACTCGCGCACGAAGGGTTCCGTACCATTAGGCCGCCGCCCCACTGCTGCGCACGCTATGTACACGACCCACGTTCCTATTAGTAGGAGATCCCACATATATGGTCGACCTTCACCAACCTGTCTGACGGATGAAACTATGAAAATATGAAAGAAAATATGTTCCAGAACATAAATAAGGGGTCATCCATTAATTACATCACACTAGGGATTGCAATCCAGTCTGGTTTTGAATCCGGCCGGATCCGGCCGGATTTTGGCCTCAGTCCGGGGGATCCGGCCGGATCCGGCCGGATTGGTATTGCGGATAAAAAAATCATCAAGTCACGTATTTTATTATGTTTTTTTAGCGTTTTTATTACTTTACCACTAAGTCTTAACCACTAACCACTAAGTTTTGACGGTAGTGACCCTGCCTGTGAAGCCGATGGTCCTGGGTTCGAATCCCAGTAAGGGCATTTATTTGTCTGATGACCTGATGACACAGATATTTGTTCCTGAGTCTTGGTTGTTGTCTATGTATTTAAGTATTTATATATTATATATATCGTTGTCTGAGTACCCACAACACAAGCCTTCTTGAGCTTACTGTGGGACTTAGTCAATCTGTGTAAGAATGTCTTATAATATTTATTTATTCAAGTCTTGTTACAATAATCAGTCTCAGAAATGAAATCTTCTTTTTCTCTTAAAATATCTATAGCCCAACCCACATTTCCCACAAAAAGGTGCTTTCAATTCAACCATTTTAGTTTGAGCAAACAAAATCAATGAACGTGCATACCTATACAAGTATACATTAAAACATTTATTCACACGAAACATTTAACATTTTTAACGGGATAAGTTCGCTTTGTACATATTTACTGTATTCTCTCTGTGTTATGTACTTACTTTGTGCAATAAAGTGTTTACTACTACTACTACTACTACATTTTCCCGCTTTATTTAGTAGCATAATAATAACAAAATAACATATAAATAATAATAATATATTAATATTATAGGACATTTTTACACAAATTGACTAAGCCCCACGGTAAGCTCAAGAAAGCTTGTGTTGTTGGTACTCAGACAACGATATATATAATATAGAAATACTTAAATACATAGAAAACAACCATGACTCAGGGACAAATATCTGTGCTCATCACACAAATAAATGTCCTTACCGGGATTCGAACCTAGGATCGCGGCTTCACAGGCATGGTCACTACCCACTAGGTCAGACCGGTCATCAAAAGTGAACATATATTCCTCTAATTACTTTTAATTCGACAAAACATTTAACTTAACTGCTGAAGTGCTGAATGAAGTTTTATAAATATTTATTCATTATATTTTAAATGCAGGTAACACTTATTATAACTGGGCTATAATGGTTTGTACAAAATAAAACGAAAGAACATGTACTTACATTAAATTACAATGTAACAACACAATAAATTGAATATAAACCAATCCAGTACTTACGGTGCACGGAAATCTCAACGCTACGACGACACATATTTCGTCGGCTAGAAGACTGGCGTCAACCAAACAAGTTGTTGTGTTGCTGTTTGCGAGCGAGAAAATTCGAATATTGGCGAGAACTTTTAAATTTTAGCAGTGTTTTAAGCTGTTTTAGCGCTTTGATTCACTTTACCGGATCCGAGACCGGATCCGGTGAATTTTGCCGGATCCGGTATCTTGAAAAATGTGCCGGATCCGGCCGGATTACCGGATCCGCCGGACCGGATTGCAATCCCTACATCACACGTTTAGGAGGAGGGAGGGGGTCAAGAAAATGTGACATGTTGTGACAAGGGGGAGGAGTCACAAACTTTGTGACGTCACTTTAACTTCATCAGTAACCGAAAATTTATTTAAATTATTTTATACGCCAATATACATTTAAATAACAAGTCTTAGAAACGATAATCGTTTTTATTCGTTTAATTTTATTTCTTAATCAGTTTTGGGTTATAAAATTACTAATATTTCTTTTGTCAAAAATATTTTGATAAAATATTAAATAAATATTTGCCGATTTCGTTGATGTGACGTCACACCAGGGGGGAGGGGTTTGCCAAATGTGACCAAGTGTGACAAGGAGGGGGGGAGGGGTAAAAAAAACCTAGAAATTCGTGTGACGTAATTAATGGATGACCCGTAAATAGGGTTGCCTAAAAAAATATGGTCAAGGCTATTTTTAATAAACTTTTGAAAAAAAATTTTTTTTCGTCAAATTTCACCGATTTGTCTGACGAACGAAATAAGTTTCAATGGAAAGTATACAACTTGTACAACATAAATAAACTAGGTTGCCTATCTTTTTCCGGTCACTATTATGTGGTTGCCGTGTTTAAAGAGGTGATTTTATATCGATAATTGCACTCATCTATCTGACGCTTGAATTATACATCAAAATGATGGCAATTTTATTGCAAATACAATGGTATAGGGTTGCCTGCGAAAATCCGGTCACAAATAAGGGTTGCCAGGATTTTAAATAAAATAAGAAGGGAAGACTTTATCGATAACTCATAAACGGCTTAACTGATCAAGTTTGTTTTAATTTTATTTGAATGAGTTTTTTAGGCACTATTTTCATGATTTTTTTCATATTTTTTGTTTATATATATTATATTGTTTGCATATTTATCCAACGACATGTCACACTATGGGATTGAAGCGAAAAAAATGGATACATACATTTTTTTATTTTTCTTCGGTTGATACCTATGTTGTGATATGTCATTTGATATGAATTTTAAAATGAATAAGGTTCTTCAAAAATTTTTTTTTGCTAAAGTGAATATTTTAGGAAATAATCGCTTCGAAAGAAACAAAATGTATGTGAGGATTTTTTTTTTCGTTTCAACCCTATGGTGTGGGGTGTCGTTGGATAGGTCTTCCAAAATTAATAGGGGTTTTGGAAGAACATTTTTTGATTAAGTGAATATTTTCGGAAATAATCGCTTTGAAAGAAACAAAATGTGTGTGACAATTTTTTTATCGTTTCAAACATATAGTGTGGGGTGTCGTTGGATAGACCATTCAAAATAAATAGGGGTATATAAACAACATTTTTTGATAAAGTGAATCATTTCGGAAACAATCGTTTAGAAAGAAAAAAAATGGCTTTTCCTTCTAACTTTTGAACCATTGGTCCAAAAAATATGAAAAAAATCATGCCTAAAGAACTCATTCAAATAAAATTAAAACAAACTTGCTTAGTTAAGCCGTTTATGAGTTATCGCTAAAAGTCCTTCCTTCTTATTTTATTTAAAAGCCTGGCAACCCTTATTTTTGACCGGATTTTTGCAGGCAACCCTATACCATTCTATTTGCAATAAAATTACCATCATTTTGATGTATAATTCAAGCTTCAGACAGATGAGTGCAATTATCGATATAAAATCACCTCTTTAAACACGGCAACCACATAATAGTGATCGGAAAAAGATAGGCAACCTAGTTGATTTATGTTGTACAAGTTGTATACTTTCCATTGAAACTTATCTCGATCGTCAGACAAATCGGTGAAATTTGACGAAAAAATGTTTTTTCAAAAATTTATTAAAAATAGCCATGACCATATTTCTTTAGGCAACCCTATTTATTTATGTTCTGGAACATATTTTCTTTCATAAAATATAAGTTTCATCCATCAGACGTATTGGTGAAGGTCGACCATATATGTGGGATCTTAGACCATATACAAAATTTCGTGGGCTTGCCCACGGTTTGTATTAAAACGTGGGCCGTGGATGTAGCGTGCGCAGAAGTGGGGCGCCGGCCTTAAGCAAAAAACGGAAAAAGAATCACGTTTGTTGTATGGGACCCACTTAAGTATTTATTATATTCTGTTTTTAGTATTTGTTGTTATAACGGTAACAGAAATACCCGGAATGGTGGTGTGGTCTGGCCTAGTGGGTAGTGACCCTGCCTATGAAGCCGATGGTCCCGGGTTCGAATCCTGGTAAGGGCATTTATTTGTATGATGATACAGATATTTGTTCCTGAGTCATGGTTGTTTTCTACGTATTTAAGTATTTATATATTATATATATCGTTGTCTGAGTAGGTACCCACAACACAAGCCTTCTTGAGCTTACCGTGGGGCTTAGTCAATTTGTGTAAAAATGTCCTATAAATGTCCTATAATATTAAATACATAATTTGTATGAAAATTTCAACTGTCGGACGACAACGGAAGACGGACGGACGATCAAACGGACAGCGGAGTCTTAGTCTTCGCCGTATTCCTTGAAAGGGGTTATTCTATGGGTCATTTGCAATGATTTAAGTCCAGTCAACCAGGGGTCAAAACTCATTGGTTTTCAAGTTATATGAGTTTTTAGTTTTTTGTTTACAAAACCCGCCTTTCGACTAAAAAGTGGTAATTGTGAAAAAACTACTCAAATTTGGACGTAAAAAAACATTCACCTAATAGCCAATAAACTACTGATTACGTGAAATAAAAAAAGATTGCCAAAACTTTCCAAAATTTAAAAAAAAAAAGGATTTGAAGTCACAATGTTTTTGTAATTTTCCCCAAACTTTGTAAAATTTTGTCGACATGTTCTCTTAAACTTTTTAAAATAATAATAATAATAGCAGAGCAGGTAGGTACCGAAGACAAAAAATGCTTACGTAGAAACTAATTACCGTAATGACTTGACATGTATTAGGTACTTACCGAAAATGTAAAATAAGTTTATGGCAAAAATTTCATTTTTGGTACAAGCTTTTATCGCTGACTATACTTTTCTTACGACAGACAACTAATACTCATTATAAATTCTAAAAACCCCTAACACAATTAGGTTGCGTTGTTTCATCACAGAGTTCCTATGGCCACCTCCTGTCTCCATCATCAGATCAGTTCGACAGTACCATATTATTGTATTGTCATCAGGCGGCTTAGCACGGTCGTGTTTTTATCCCTTGTCACCATGCCTGTCACGTTCTAACAAGTATGTAAGTGCGAAAGGGACGCGCATAGTGATAGTCGATAAAAATGGAACCGTGCTGAGCCCGCAGAACTACATACAGCTGTAAATTTTCATGACGCTACGATCCTTGGAAGATGGTTAAATTAGTTACCTTAGATTCCATTACATAGTTAGTTACATACAGGTCGAGAGTTCCTATGGCCACCTCCTGTCTCCATCATCAGATCAGTTCGACAGTACCATATTATTGTATTGTCATCAGAACTACATACAGCTGCCAATTTTCATGACGCTACAATCCTTGGAAGATGGTTAAATTAGTTACCTTAGATTCCATTAAGTACATAGTTAGTTACATACAGGTCGACCTAATAAAAGCCTGTTAATGAGTTTTAGTTTAGGCGTCCGTATAAATAAATCCAGCGAGTAAACCACAACCACAATACTCTTGCGTACAATAGTCTAATTTACGGTGAACGGGAAAAAAATAGAGCGGTAGGTAGGTAGTTTAAAAAAACGTATGCAGAAAAACGCACAGCTTATCTATGGAATAAGTACCCTTCACACTCTCGCGGACTTAATAATAATTTATTATAAATGTTATGATCTTATAAATTTGTAAAATCAATGAAAATTCATTTATAATTTATGAATATATAATTTTTATTTAAAATCATTGAAAAATTATCACCTTACTACCAATCCCAGTTTTGAACTGATAATTGATTAACGAAAATTCCTAGAAACCCTTAGAAAGCAAATCTGGCCTGACCTCCGATTAGGTAGTTACATGTACTAATGTAGGGATCAAATTTTAACGGAAATGGTTTGTAAGCTAAACTATTACAACATATTTTGTGAATTATATACCCTTACGTTATTACCATCTATTGAGTAAATTAGACACTACTTAGTTAGGTCACCTGTGTTAAAGTGACATCTATGTTGGTTATTATTAAACTGAATCTCGCCATCTTGTTTTACATGGATAGTGTAAAGATCACTCACACAAACAAGCGCTTAACTAAAATCTTCGCATTTTTCAAATGGTTTTTAATTAAAAATATTGAATAATTGGTCATTATTTTTAACTTGGCGACGACAGACGATTATGCACTACCTAAACATCAAGGTTGTAAGTGCTGTAAATCTACGTATTAAGAGAAAATTGACCAATAAAATTGTATGAAATTCGCATAAGGAGAACCACCTTAAGTATCAGATTGTGTCAACACTAATTTTTTTTTATTTTCCTCATAGTTGATGTGAAAAGCAGTATGTGTTACACGGTATCAAAATTATTTCGTCTTGGGCGTTAATATTTGAATCTCATTACGCTCAGGATTCTACTTTAGAATTCTATTGTAGAATCCATCGCTTCATTCGAGAGTAAATGTACGCCCTTGACGGAAATATATCATTTTAATCCCTTGTAACACAAACTACTAATACCTATTACCTACACTCGGGAGGGAAAAAAACCGGTCAAGTGCGAGTCGGACTCGCAAACGAAGGGTTCCGTACCATTATCTATAAAAATGGTCACCCATCTAAGTACCGACCCCGCCCGACGTTACTTAACTTCGGTCAAAAATTACGTTTGTTGTATGGGAGCCCCACTTAAATTTTTATTTTATTCTGTTTTTAGTATTTGTTGTTATAGCGGCAACAGAAATACATCATCTGTGAAAATTGTACATACATCATTTGCGGTGTGCGCGCGGAGCCCTGCGCCCGCCCCCGCCCCGCCGCCGCGCGCTCTGCTCGCGCCACACGGCGCGCGTGCCGAGCGTGGTGCGGGGGCGGGGGCGGGGCGGGGCGGCGGCGGGGTGGGGGCGGGGTGCGGTGTGCGCGCGGAGCCCTGCGCCCGCCCCCGCCCCGCCGCCGCGCGCTCTGCTCGCGCCACACGGCGCGCGTGCCGAGCGTGGTGCGGGGGCGGGGGCGGGGCGGGGCGGCGGCGGGGTGGGGGCGGGGTGCGGTGTGCGCGCGGAGCCCTGCGCCCGCCCCCGCCCCGCCGCCGCGCGCTCTGCTCGCGCCACACGGCGCGCGTGCCGAGCGTGGTGCGGGGGGCGGGGGCGGGGCGGGGCGGCGGCGGGGTGGGGGCGGGGTGCGGTGTGCGCGCGGAGCCCTGCGCCCGCCCCCGCCCCGCCGCCGCGCGCTCTGCTCGCGCCACACGGCGCGCGTGCCGAGCGTGGTGCGGGGGCGGGGGCGGGGCGGGGCGGCGGCGGGGTGGGGGCGGGGTGCGGTGTGCGCGCGGAGCCCTGCGCCCGCCCCCGCCCCGCCGCCGCGCGCTCTGCTCGCGCCACACGGCGCGCGTGCCGAGCGTGGTGCGGGGGCGGGGGCGGGGCGGGGCGGCGGCGGGGTGGGGGCGGGGTGCGGTGTGCGCGCGGAGCCCTGCGCCCGCCCCCGCCCCGCCGCCGCGCGCTCTGCTCGCGCCACACGGCGCGCGTGCCGAGCGTGGTGCGGGGGCGGGGGCGGGGCGGGGCGGCGGCGGGGTGGGGGCGGGGTGCGGTGTGCGCGCGGAGCCCTGCGCCCGCCCCCGCCCCGCCGCCGCGCGCTCTGCTCGCGCCACACGGCGCGCGTGCCGAGCGTGGTGCGGGGGCGGGGGCGGGGCGGGGCGGCGGCGGGGTGGGGGCGGGGTGCGGTGTGCGCGCGGAGCCCTGCGCCCGCCCCCGCCCCGCCGCCGCGCGCTCTGCTCGCGCCACACGGCGCGCGTGCCGAGCGTGGTGCGGGGGCGGGGGCGGGGCGGGGCGGCGGCGGGGTGGGGGCGGGGTGCGGTGTGCGCGCGGAGCCCTGCGCCCGCCCCCGCCCCGCCGCCGCGCGCTCTGCTCGCGCCACACGGCGCGCGTGCCGAGCGTGGTGCGGGGGCGGGGGCGGGGCGGGGCGGCGGCGGGGTGGGGGCGGGGTGCGGTGTGCGCGCGGAGCCCTGCGCCCGCCCCCGCCCCGCCGCCGCGCGCTCTGCTCGCGCCACACGGCGCGCGTGCCGAGCGTGGTGCGGGGGCGGGGGCGGGGCGGGGCGGCGGCGGGGTGGGGGCGGGGTGCGGTGTGCGCGCGGAGCCCTGCGCCCGCCCCCGCCCCGCCGCCGCGCGCTCTGCTCGCGCCACACGGCGCGCGTGCCGAGCGTGGTGCGGGGGCGGGGGCGGGGCGGGGCGGCGGCGGGGTGGGGGCGGGGTGCGGTGTGCGCGCGGAGCCCTGCGCCCGCCCCCGCCCCGCCGCCGCGCGCTCTGCTCGCGCCACACGGCGCGCGTGCCGAGCGTGGTGCGGGGGCGGGGGCGGGGCGGGGCGGCGGCGGGGTGGGGGCGGGGTGCGGTGTGCGCGCGGAGCCCTGCGCCCGCCCCCGCCCCGCCGCCGCGCGCTCTGCTCGCGCCACACGGCGCGCGTGCCGAGCGTGGTGCGGGGGCGGGGGCGGGGCGGGGCGGCGGCGGGGTGGGGGCGGGGTGCGGTGTGCGCGCGGAGCCCTGCGCCCGCCCCCGCCCCGCCGCCGCGCGCTCTGCTCGCGCCACACGGCGCGCGTGCCGAGCGTGGTGCGGGGGCGGGGGCGGGGCGGGGCGGCGGCGGGGTGGGGGCGGGGTGCGGTGTGCGCGCGGAGCCCTGCGCCCGCCCCCGCCCCGCCGCCGCGCGCTCTGCTCGCGCCACACGGCGCGCGTGCCGAGCGTGGTGCGGGGGCGGGGGCGGGGCGGGGCGGCGGCGGGGTGGGGGCGGGGTGCGGTGTGCGCGCGGAGCCCTGCGCCCGCCCCCGCCCCGCCGCCGCGCGCTCTGCTCGCGCCACACGGCGCGCGTGCCGAGCGTGGTGCGGGGGCGGGGGCGGGGCGGGGCGGCGGCGGGGTGGGGGCGGGGTGCGGTGTGCGCGCGGAGCCCTGCGCCCGCCCCCGCCCCGCCGCCGCGCGCTCTGCTCGCGCCACACGGCGCGCGTGCCGAGCGTGGTGCGGGGGCGGGGGCGGGGCGGGGCGGCGGCGGGGTGGGGGCGGGGTGCGGTGTGCGCGCGGAGCCCTGCGCCCGCCCCCGCCCCGCCGCCGCGCGCTCTGCTCGCGCCACACGGCGCGCGTGCCGAGCGTGGTGCGGGGGCGGGGGCGGGGCGGGGCGGCGGCGGGGTGGGGGCGGGGTGCGGTGTGCGCGCGGAGCCCTGCGCCCGCCCCCGCCCCGCCGCCGCGCGCTCTGCTCGCGCCACACGGCGCGCGTGCCGAGCGTGGTGCGGGGGCGGGGGCGGGGCGGGGCGGCGGCGGGGTGGGGGCGGGGTGCGGTGTGCGCGCGGAGCCCTGCGCCCGCCCCCGCCCCGCCGCCGCGCGCTCTGCTCGCGCCACACGGCGCGCGTGCCGAGCGTGGTGCGGGGGCGGGGGCGGGGCGGGGCGGCGGCGGGGTGGGGGCGGGGTGCGGTGTGCGCGCGGAGCCCTGCGCCCGCCCCCGCCCCGCCGCCGCGCGCTCTGCTCGCGCCACACGGCGCGCGTGCCGAGCGTGGTGCGGGGGCGGGGGCGGGGCGGGGCGGCGGCGGGGTGGGGGCGGGGTGCGGTGTGCGCGCGGAGCCCTGCGCCCGCCCCCGCCCCGCCGCCGCGCGCTCTGCTCGCGCCACACGGCGCGCGTGCCGAGCGTGGTGCGGGGGCGGGGGCGGGGCGGGGCGGCGGCGGGGTGGGGGCGGGGTGCGGTGTGCGCGCGGAGCCCTGCGCCCGCCCCCGCCCCGCCGCCGCGCGCTCTGCTCGCGCCACACGGCGCGCGTGCCGAGCGTGGTGCGGGGGCGGGGGCGGGGCGGGGCGGCGGCGGGGTGGGGGCGGGGTGCGGTGTGCGCGCGGAGCCCTGCGCCCGCCCCCGCCCCGCCGCCGCGCGCTCTGCTCGCGCCACACGGCGCGCGCTCTGCTCGCGCCACACGGCGCATTTTAGTCCTATAATTTTAGTTTTTATCGCTAAAAGCTTGTATAGACGTCGTATTAAGGTTTCAGAGGTGACCACCTGTCGTATAAAAGCGCTTGGCAGCACCTTTTTACTCTATAGACTTATACAGCTAATATATTCTATAAGCAATTGATGTAAAGGTTTAGTTCATCATTTTATAGAGCCGTTATAGGCGTGTACTATAACAGGTTCAACACTATTATAGAACTGTTTTGCTCTATAGTAGCGTTTTTGGGACATATTTATAGCGTTAAAAAGCGCTTTAGTAGTTTTTAAATCCCTATTATATCTCATCGCTGTAAAAGTCACAATGACTCTTTATATCACAAAACTGTTGTATAGTGGTTTTGTTTTTTCTTTTAAAAGACAACAGCGTTATAGTTGAGTTTTTATGTCTTTTATAAACCGAGTTAAAGGTAAAAAACAAAGGACGAACGAGGTAAAGGTAGAAAACGACTACTTGTAAATGATAAATTTGATCTGTAATGGCTACTTATATCTTGCTTATATAAGTTCAGGCCTAAGCCACATAATGTGGTTCCGTACAAAATATTTTTATATTTTAATGAATTGATAAAAAAGACCCCAGTGATATTAGTGACTGTAGGTGAGATTTATCATCAATGATTTAATACAAGCATAAAATCGTGACGGTTTAAATATTTATCGACATCCATTATTAGCACATTTTTTTTACCAATCACACTGAAAAAGGAAACAACAGTAATGACTACATCTAAATTCAAAAAAAATCCTATATCTTTCTAAAGAGTTTGTAGGTGTAACTGGGTCACAGCAAAATTCTTTTGGAACCCTAATTTTAATCATGATGGCGGTGAATATTTCGTCGTAAGTTCTATAGTTAGCCTATAAAAGCGTCGGATTTACTTCTTGGCTGTATAGTAGTAACTATGGTGAATATCATAATATTTTATTAAATTATTTTATTAAAAACATAAATAAATCGAGGGGGCATTTAAAATTCCTCATTAAACTAATACTATGCTAACGGTAAAACTTCCGTCCCATATACTTTTTGCACTAAGGACCGAATTATTCGACATCTAAATGGCGCATATTCTTTACTTATCACCATTTTACTTAGTACCGTTTTTGTGAAGTAAACACACAACAAAACCACTCACAACAGTTGATGGAAAACTTGATAGCAAATTTCGTAGTAAAGGAACTATGAATTCTACAATAGTATAAAAAAGCACTATAATACAATTTCAAATACTACTATAGTATAAAACAAGCACTATAATGGAATCTCAAATGCCACTATAGTATAAATTAACACTATAATGGCGTTACTGACAACAAATTAGCACAAAAGTGATCATCACATCACTTTTATTGACCTAAAACGTCACGACTGATACTGCTACAGGTCTACTATATCACTGAATGGCACATAAGATGCGCCATTTCGGCTTTATACAATCTTCTTTGGTCTTTTATAGGACCTTAGGTGGTATTTGGGAAACGTTCTATCGACTACTATAGAACCACAAATTGTTACTTGGGCAGAATCGATGTCGTAAATTTTGATATTTACGGCATTAGGCGGAAGTAACGTCGCGCTGCAGTACTGCTGTAGTAATGCTGGCCACTACATTAATACCAAAAATAGATATTTTCACCTCAGCAGCTCGAACAAGGGTACTTTGCTTCTTAAAAACAGTGAGCAAAATGCAATTTTGCTCACTGAGTGAAACAAAATGACATTCAAGTGACCTTTATAGTCAAATGTCATTTCAACATGCGGGGTCTAATACAAGTTCGATATACTTGGGTTCTATTATCTCTGTCCCTCTAGGTATGTTCTCACTGCTTAGGGTGAAAAATTTTGTGTACTACACGAGATCAAAGTTATTTACATCTCGTGCGCTTTTGAATCCCTTACTACGCTCAAGATTCTAAATTAGAATAATTATAGAATCTTTCGCTTGCACGGGACTCAAAATAAGCACAAGAAGAAATATCAAACTTTGATCTCTTGTTGTACAAATAACTATTACAATACAAGTGCGGAAAAGAGGAAATTCGAAACGAGTGGCGATAAATTAAAACACGACCGAAGGAGTGTCTTAAATCGACACGAGTTACGAATTACCAACGTTTAACAGTACATATGGCCCTTTAAACTTTTGACATACGCACGAAAAGTGCTATTTTACGCACTAGTGCGGGAAAGAGGACCATATGTACTGTAAAAGATATTTGAAAGGATAATTACAAGGGGAGAATTTTTCACGTGATATGTGTTTGCACTTGCAGCAGCGGAAAGCGGGTCGGTGGGCGCGGGCGGCGGCATGCGGCGCCTCGTGCACGCCGCCTTCGCGCCCGACGACGACGAGCCCGACCCGCCCCCGCCCCCGCCACCCTCGCACCCCCACCACCACCGCGGTACGTACACACACACACACACACACACATACACACAGCGGCGGCATGCGGCGCCTCGTGCACGCCGCCTTCGCGCCCGACGACGACGAGCCCGACCCGCCCCCGCCCCCGCCACCCTCGCACCCCCACCACCACCGCGGTACGTACACACACACACACACACACACACACACAGCGGCGGCATGCGGCGCCTCGTGCACGCCGCCTTCGCGCCCGACGACGACGAGCCCGACCCGCCCCCGCCCCCGCCACCCTCGCACCCCCACCACCACCGCGGTACGTACACACACACACACACACACACATACACACAGCGGCGGCATGCGGCGCCTCGTGCACGCCGCCTTCGCGCCCGACGACGACGAGCCCGGCCCCCCCCCCCCCCCGCCACCCTCGCACCCCCACCACCACCGCGGTACGTACACACACACACACACACACACACACACAGCGGCGGCATGCGGCGCCTCGTGCACGCCGCCTTCGCGCCCGACGACGACGAGCCCGACCCGCCCCCGCCCCCGCCACCCTCGCACCCCCACCACCACCGCGGTACGTACACACACACACACACACACACATACACACAGCGGCGGCATGCGGCGCCTCGTGCACGCCGCCTTCGCGCCCGACGACGACGAGCCCGACCCGCCCCCGCCCCCGCCACCCTCGCACCCCCACCACCACCGCGGTACGTACACACACACACACACACACACACACACAGCGGCGGCATGCGGCGCCTCGTGCACGCCGCCTTCGCGCCCGACGACGACGAGCCCGACCCGCCCCCGCCCCCGCCACCCTCGCACCCCCACCACCACCGCGGTACGTACACACACACACACACACACACACACACACAGCGGCGGCATGCGGCGCCTCGTGCACGCCGCCTTCGCGCCCGACGACGACGAGCCCGACCCGCCCCCGCCCCCGCCACCCTCGCACCCCCACCACCACCGCGGTACGTACACACACACACACACACACACATACACACAGCGGCGGCATGCGGCGCCTCGTGCACGCCGCCTTCGCGCCCGACGACGACGAGCCCGACCCGCCCCCGCCCCCGCCACCCTCGCACCCCCACCACCACCGCGGTACGTACACACACACACACACACACACACACACAGCGGCGGCATGCGGCGCCTCGTGCACGCCGCCTTCGCGCCCGACGACGACGAGCCCGACCCGCCCCCGCCCCCGCCACCCTCGCACCCCCACCACCACCGCGGTACGTACACACACACACACACACACACACACACACAGCGGCGGCATGCGGCGCCTCGTGCACGCCGCCTTCGCGCCCGACGACGACGAGCCCGACCCGCCCCCGCCCCCGCCACCCTCGCACCCCCACCACCACCGCGGTACGTACACACACACACACACACACACACATACACACAGCGGCGGCATGCGGCGCCTCGTGCACGCCGCCTTCGCGCCCGACGACGACGAGCCCGACCCGCCCCCGCCCCCGCCACCCTCGCACCCCCACCACCACCGCGGTACGTACACACACACACACACACACACATACACACAGCGGCGGCATGCGGCGCCTCGTGCACGCCGCCTTCGCGCCCGACGACGACGAGCCCGACCCGCCCCCGCCCCCGCCACCCTCGCACCCCCACCACCACCGCGGTACGTACACACACACACACACACACACATACACACAGCGGCGGCATGCGGCGCCTCGTGCACGCCGCCTTCGCGCCCGACGACGACGAGCCCGACCCGCCCCCGCCCCCGCCACCCTCGCACCCCCACCACCACCGCGGTACGTACACACACACACACACACACACACACACAGCGGCGGCATGCGGCGCCTCGTGCACGCCGCCTTCGCGCCCGACGACGACGAGCCCGACCCCCCCCCCCCCCCGCCACCCTCGCACCCCCACCACCACCGCGGTACGTACACACACACACACACACACACACACACACAGCGGCGGCATGCGGCGCCTCGTGCACGCCGCCTTCGCGCCCGACGACGACGAGCCCGACCCCCCCCCCCCCCCGCCACCCTCGCACCCCCACCACCACCGCGGTACGTACACACACACACACACACACACATACACACAGCGGCGGCATGCGGCGCCTCGTGCACGCCGCCTTCGCGCCCGACGACGACGAGCCCGACCCGCCCCCGCCCCCGCCACCCTCGCACCCCCACCACCACCGCGGTACGTACACACACACACACACACACACACACACACAGCGGCGGCATGCGGCGCCTCGTGCACGCCGCCTTCGCGCCCGACGACGACGAGCCCGACCCGCCCCCGCCCCCGCCACCCTCGCACCCCCACCACCACCGCGGTACGTACACACACACACACACACACACACACACACACACACACACACACACACACGCCACACGCTAACTTACTTTTATCCATACCTACATCTTCAAATATTTTACGGTCACTAAATGCCTTTACAAACACTAGTTACCCCTCCTATCATATCTCCAATGTGAATTTTTAACTATTGTTTTCCAGGTAAAGACAAAAAGGACAAGGAGAAGAGCAAAAAGGGTGATAAAGAGAAGGAGAAGGACAAAGATAAGGAGAAGGCGGGCGGTGACGCGCGGGGCGAGGGGGGGGAGGACAAGGCGTCCGCCGAGGAGAAGCGGAAACACATCAAGAGCCTCATCGACAAGATCCCCACGCAGAAGGAGCAGCTATTCCAGTACAAGCTGGACACGGCGCAGGTCACACACATACAGATACATCTGTTACATTCTGTTTTTAATTGTGCTACTTGAACTGAACATCTCACAAGTTGAATCTTATACCGAATCGTTATTATTTCCAGATCGATAACGTGCTAATGGAGAAGAAGATCCGTCCGTGGATCAACAAGAAGATCATCGAGTACATCGGCGAGCCCGAGCCCACGCTGGTCGACTTTATATGCAGCAAGGTTTTAGCCGGCGCCGCCCCCCATCGCATACTAGATGATGTACAGATGGTTAGTAGTTGTACAGTAATGTAGGTCCCGCCGTGGATCAACAAGATCATCGAGTACATCGGCGAGCCCGAGCCCACGCTGGTCGACTTTATATGCAGCAAGGTTTTAGCCGGCGCCGCCCCCCATCGCATACTAGATGATGTACAGATGGTTAGTAGTTGTACAGTAATGTAGGTCCCGCCGTGGATCAACAAGATCATCGAGTACATCGGCGAGCCCGAGCCCACGCTGGTCGACTTTATATGCAGCAAGGTTTTAGCCGGCGCCGCCCCCCATCGCATACTAGATGATGTACAGATGGTTAGTAGTTGTACAGTAATGTAGGTCCCGCCGTGGATCAACAAGATCATCGAGTACATCGGCGAGCCCGAGCCCACGCTGGTCGACTTTATATGCAGCAAGGTTTTAGCCGGCGCCGCCCCCCATCGCATACTAGATGATGTACAGATGGTTAGTAGTTGTACAGTAATGTAGGTCCCACCGTGGATCAACAACAAGATCATCGAGTACATCGGCGAGCCCGAGCCCACGCTGGTCGACTTTATATGCAGCAAGGTTTTAGCCGGCGCCGCCCCCCATCGCATACTAGATGATGTACAGATGGTTAGTAGTTGTACAGTAATGTAGGTCCCACCGTGGATCAACAACAAGATCATCGAGTACATCGGCGAGCCCGAGCCCACGCTGGTCGACTTTATATGCAGCAAGGTTTTAGCCGGCGCCGCCCCCCATCGCATACTAGATGATGTACAGATGGTTAGTAGTTGTACAGTAATGTAGGTCCCACCGTGGATCAACAACAAGATCATCGAGTACATCGGCGAGCCCGAGCCCACGCTGGTCGACTTTATATGCAGCAAGGTTTTAGCCGGCGCCGCCCCCCCTCGCATACTAGATGACAGTACAGATGGTGTCTAAATATTCTACATTTATTTCTGTTCTGTGCTCTCTTCCCGACTGAAGAAAGCCCGGGATTCAATTTACTTGAGACAAATATCTTACTACAAAAGAAAGTCCACAACATTTCAGGCGATGGATGTAGCATATATTATTGTGTGAGTGACTCGACCTGTAAAGACCATTCAGTTGACACAAAAGTCTTGAATATTTACGTACTAGCACAAATAAGAGCCTAGATGGTGCACACGTTATAAATATTTCCTAGTATTAATATTAATGCATAATATGTATTGTGTCAGGTGCTGGACGAGGAGGCGGAGGTGTTCGTGGTGAAGATGTGGCGGCTGCTCATCTACGAGCTGGAGGCCAAGCGCGCCGGCCTCACGCACTCCAAGTGACCCGAGGCCAAGAGTGTCGGCCTCGCACACACCAAGTGACGGGAGGCCCACACATCACCCGAGCGGACGGCAAACGAGTAGGAGCCGGTTTAGAACGGTATTACACTAACATATTAGTCCCTCAACCCCTCGGTGTCCGGCAGTTAACGATGTCAAAAACATATCCCCAGAGTTTGTTGTTTTTTTATAGATTTAGTATGAAATCGCGTCCGCGAGGGTCGTTACGCTGCATGGGGTGAATTGAAACAACAGATTTTTGCTGATTTGATTGGCTTTCTCTATGTTGGCCCGTTCTTATAGTAAAAGTCTGACATGACAGTCACCCGGTCCCTGCGTACAATACGGACTAATATTTATTTAATACCAGTTCTGCCGGAACGGCACGGGTAACGTTTTATTTGATCGAATGCATTTTTACTAAAATATAAAAAGAATAAATATTTAAACAAATTTGTTACTTGCAAGCATAAAATTAAATTTTAGACATACAACACGCATAAGATCAAATGGAGCATCAATAGTTGATTTGTTGAACTGTAAAGCAGCTGTTCGATACGATATTATTATAAAGTATAAGAATCAATGGAAATGTCATCATATTGTCAAAAAAAGGTACTTACAGTCGCCATCAGATATATGAGAGCAAACGAGGTACTCACTAGTATATCTACGCGGTTATTATCAAGCAATTAATACGGATGGCGTAAAAAAGTGGTAGTAAACCGCTTAATGGTGTATAAAATATTGTAGCGCCCGCGCCAGTAATAGCTGAAAAAGAAGCGAACATTGTTATTTCTCTAGCCGCCTTCTTTACTCGTCTTAATATTCCAATTCTTATACTAGGTATAGACCAGAGATAATGTTGATGATATCTGTAAATTGATTATTGATAGGGTCCGTCTAAGCCAACTTTGCACACTTGTATAGAACAAAGAGAGGACGTAAGGACCCTTTAGGCGTGGAACGGCACATATTTTCAAAGAAATTTGACATTAATGATGATATTATACCACACGTCTTTACAAATGCCATGCAGAGATAGCTTGACCCGACTCTAAATAAAGGTCGTATCGTATCAAGCGCTGCTGTCCGCTGATTCTTACATTTTGTACCGAATCCCACGTGACGAGGCCGACAGGCCGGCGCAGGCCTCGGGGGCCGCTCAACTGTAAATTATAGCATATGCGAGACTGAGAGCGACAGAGACGAGTGACAGGGACGCACGAACGAGTACGTTAAGCCTAATGATTAATGATAATGATTACTTAGAGGATAATAAATATAATTATTACACAGCGAATTGCCTTTTGTTTTTCACCCTCCAGCTCCACCCAGTCATTTAACGCCAAATGAAATATAATCTGAAACACACATCTGTCTTGGACATGGACTTACTAAAGGATGAAGGAACCTGAGGAACACTGCACAAGTCTCAACTCCATTAGAACGTATAAAATAAAGGAAATGAATGACGAATTTGACGACATTTGTGTAGGAGACAACTTTAGGGACGAATATAACATTCACCCTCCTTTGTGAACTTCGCCGCAATCAGGTAAATAAAACACGTAATCCCTGTAAGTATATAGGTGTCATCATTTCGTGTTGTGTGATGCAATTTGAGCAAGAGCCTTCTCGGTTTCATAAAATTCTGAAACCCGTACTGCCCTCTAGGGGCGAATAGGGAAACGAAATTGGTACCCTGCAGCATTGATAGATGGCGTTAGTAACTGGTCTCCAAAATCTTATTATGTGCATAAGAATAGTGGTTTGTCTAAAGTTCAGCTGTCCAACTCAGGGGCTCGATTTTTTCTTTGACCTCTTCCACAATGTTTGCAACTAATTCCCCTTCAGCGTGTAAGACATATTTCTTATTAATTATAATTATTCGGCAGCAGCCAATTAGCATGAAAATGTCGTCCCATGAAAGGTCATAGTTTTAAACCACGTCATGCGTTGGCCTCTCTTTTATTTCCCCCGCCACCAACTTCGCACAAAGCTACTAGCAGCAGCGAACAGAGATACGAATTTAAAAAGCCCCAAGCGATCTTAGATAGCGTTAGTAACCGCAAAAAGAATAGATAGTATAGAGGGGTCCTGTCATTGTAAATTTTGTAGTCACTGTAAATTTACTGCCATCTATCGACACACGACTAAAACTCAAAATGAAAACGTATAAAGTTATCAAAAAATATCTAAATATATAAACGTGAAAGACCTGACTGACTGACTGACTGACTTAAATCAACGCAGAGCCCAAACCGCTGGGACTAGAAAGTCCAAATTTGGCAACTAGATTCCTTATAAGGTCTAGGGGTCCACTAAGAAAGGATTTTTCAAAATTCATCCCCTAAAGGAGTGAAATGGGGGTCCAAAGTTTGTATGGGGAAACAAGATTAGTTAGACTATTTTATTCCAAATTTCACAGGAGTATTCCTAAAGATAAAAGAGTAAACACGTGTTTCAGGTTTTTTGAAAATTGAACCCCTAAGAGGGGGAAAAGTCCCCAATAGGGTTGATATCTCAAAATATCAATATGGGTATCGTTTTCATAGTATTTTGAGACGCTAATAACAAAAATGGCATCAAAATTAAAATTAACGTAGCCGAAGTGAACAATCATCCCCCTGGTGGGGGTGCAATGGGGTTGAAATTTCAAAATATCAATATGGGTATCATTTCCATGGTTTTGTGGGACGCTAATTACAAAAATGGGATCAAAATTAAAATATAACGTAGCCGACGTGAACTATGGCCCCTGGTGGGGAATGCTAATTACGAAGATAGCATAGACGGTTGTAACATACACGCTGATTTACAGCCACACGTGATCCAGACTTTTGAGAATGCAATGCCTTAAAGTAAATTTTTTTAGCTATTAGCTCAGGGAAAATTTCACTAATACCTACTTGCTGCTGAATTGTTGGATATTGATGGGACCATGTTGGCTCACACCGTAGTACCTATAATTGGAGATGGAGCCTGTCAGGCCGCGTAGCCAAGATGCCAATCGCTTACCCTCCGTAGCGATCGAAACGCAACTGTCACTGTCGCGCTAATATGGAAGAGTGATAGAGAGACATAATGCTTTTCGTTGTCGAAGCGATAGCGATTGTAACCTTGGCTAGGCCGGCTGTTTCGCGCCATCTCCTATCTTCTGTATGATACGCAGGTGATGGCCAGGGAGGTGCGCGAGCAAATCGTTAGTCACGTGGTGGCCAACTGGGAGGAGTTTGTTATTATGTCTCATTAACAGTAACGGTGATAATTACTCCAGCTCCGTTGAATACTGCCTTGAAATGTCGCGCCCGTTTACTTACGGTAGTCTCTGCGAGTTGGTAGCGGCAGGACAACTGTTTCCGTGGGTTTTCGAAGTTTACCGCAACAATGAGCTATATATGAGAGTTGGTACTGTGGGTAATCCGGTGGGCCGACTAAGATTTTCAAGTGATTTGTCTAGCAGTCATTTTGACGTATATATTCGCAGTGAATTACTCGTAAGACCCACAATATCAGAGCCCCCTTCTTCACTCCTCTCTGTGGTTGCCAAGAAGATTACCACGAGAAGGAATGAGGAGATTACCACCCCATTTAGAATCAGACTCATCATTATCTCTTACCGCTACCAAAACAGTTACTAAAAAACGCCGTGCCAGGTTCACGAATACTACACGGAACAAACAACTAAAAGCTGCCGCAAATAAATATATGCAAAACAAATCATCAGATCACCAAGCTGCCGTAAGCAATTACCAAAAAATGAACCCTGATGTACACAGAGAAGCAGTAGATAGGTATCAGCATCAGCAAGCCCACCCCGAGGTAAACCGTGACACCTCCGCTAGGTATCAGCAAACCCACCCCGAGGTAAACCGTGACACCTCCGCTAGGTATCAGCAAATCACACACACTGATACACTTCATCCATGTAAAACTCCGCACCATTTTGCAATTCTCTCTCAAGTTGCCGTTTAATGTCGTCCGAAAAACTGTCCTTATATTTTTCCCAGAGACTTAACGGGTCAGTAAGTTGACAAAAAACTAACATTATTATGAAAAGTTCACGCAGCTTGAAGGGAGAATCGCACAACGCAGCTTCCTTTAAGGTTGAGTCCCAATGTTTATCGTCCTCTAGCAATCCAAGGGAGAACCACTAATGTAGTGTATAAGGAGGTGCTATAGGTAGGTACAAAAGGCTACAACTACATAAATAAAAAATATAAATTAAAAGGTGTTAGGTACAATAGATAAGATTATATTAAATAAGTCGAGCTCGATTAATCGATATAATTACAATTGGTGTCTTCAAGTCAAGAGTGAATACTGTGAATAAGCTTTTACGGAAATAGTGAGCTACACCTTCGTAGGGTTGCAAATAGAAAAAAAAACCAAATGTTTTTTTTTTCAAATTTATGAAAAAAAACACGAAAAAAAACCTGGCACCATGGTTTTTTTTTCTAAATTAGGTTTTTTTTTCAGATGAACAAAAATATGCCACAATAACGGTTTTTCGTGATTTATTTGTATATGTAACTTAAAACTAAGTAATTTTTGGGGAATCCCTGAATTCCCCGATGCGGCGACGAGAGGCGTTGGTGTTGCCAACAGTAAATTGCGATAAGTACCACTACAGATTTCATTTATGTTGTTATTAATCAAAGTTGTTAAATTAAATTGGTTTAATGGTTAACATAAACTGACATAAAGTCTAAAACAAGTAAAACAACCGTATAAAAGTATTAACTGCCTTGCAAATTTTGAGTTTTCATACTTTTGAAAAAAAAAACGTACTCCAGAAAAAAAACGTTTTTTTTTCACGGTTTTTTTTCATGTTTTTTCTCAAGTCAGAAAAAAAAAAACGTTTTTTTACAACCCTACACCTTCGGCCTTGTCATCACTTTCCAGCAGGTGAGACTAAGGTCAGTCACTGTTCAGTCCGTAAAAAAAAAACAAAATTAAAAAAACTCTCCTGCGCGTGCGAAGCCGCGGGCAAAAGCTAGTATATATATATGGATAAATGATTTTATTATTTTTATAACTTTTTTTTTTGATTTATGTTCATTCACTGATATCTATGTGTTAAAATTGTTAAATATGAAACGGTGTCGTCACGCCATCTAGCCGAGGATAGGCTAAAAGTGTGTGCGGCATCTATTCGAGAATGACTTTTACTTGGATTCCGAGGCACGTTTTTTTTTTTTTTTTTTTTCCTTAGACTTTATTCGTCTTATACGAAGTTACATATGTCTTTGGTAACCGTTTGATAAAATGTTTGTTGAAATGGGACAAGTGGAATACCACCCTTACCTATTTGATTCCCAAAATCTGTCAGAAACCCGTACACCTACCGCCATCTAGCGGTGTCAAGCGAAACGAATTTAGTATCATTTGGTATCATGTTACTTATACAGTATAATTATGTGAGAACGAAGAAATGTGATTTGCCTGTTACATCAAGGTTTTTTTTTTTTTTTTTACGTAAGATGTCTGTCTTTGGGTCACGAAGAATTTTCTTTTTTGCCCAAGCTGAAAAGGACACCTGCGCTAACGCTCGGTCAATCAGGTCAATGAATAGTAACCTTTTAGCCATAACGGGAATAGTTGTAAAATTATGAATCCAAATTAGGCAGGAAAAAAAAATAGCTAAATACATGAGTTAATCACTAGTCACTATTTGTTTAAATTTAAGAACTCATATTTGTTTAGACGTAAGATTGCTCTGCAAAACGTGCAGGCGCTTTTCCTTTTTATTCCCATTCCATGTACCTATGTGTCAATTCACACATTACACTTGTGCTAAAATCAGGAAAGCCGTTTTTAATTTATACTCCCTGTAATACTCCACAACATGGTCCTGGAACGAGCCGGATTAAGAATATACAGAAAATAATCCAGATTATATAATAAAAGGAGTTGACGAGTGAATACATTAAGAAATTCGTCCGAAAATCAAGAGATCAAGCTGACTTGGGAAAGGAGGATCGTGTTCACGTGGGCTTGCCGGACTTGAAGACAGAGTTAAGCCTTCAGTATTCTTAATTTTCACCCATCACTCGTCATACAGGTAGTAATTAAGTATAAGGATACGATTTAATACGGTTAGTATCATTTTAATTGTTTAATTTAACCACGTAACTAACCGATAGGTTAACCTTTGTCACGTCAGATTGCTACTTCACTTTAATTTTATTTCGTAATTAGTTAATCTGTATTAGTGATTCACTGACATTTGCCTAGGCTTTTAATTAACTAATAAATCTACGAACTGTGAAATAAGTAAATCATTAAATAAACTGGACGATTAGACATAGGTATTAGGTGTTAAATAAAACAATAGGTTAGCTTTCACCTCGAATCATATTAAATAATTCTTACAAAACATTAAATTTATATACAATTATTAGTGTTAAAACTTAAACTAAGTAAATAAAATAAATGTACACTTAAATAAACTGTTAACGTAGTAAAAATTAGGCAACAACTGTACTTTCATATATTGCTTATACATTTAAGTTAATTTTGCATTGTATAACATTTCAGTTGACAACACACGCCTCTCAAAATGTCCGGAGAAAAGGAATTAATCAAAAAACGTGGCAGTTATAAAGGCCGGCTAACTAACTTTTCAAACTACATAAATTCTTTGGAAAGCTCTTCACTTACCTCTGTTGCCGCCAATGAGTTGCAGTTAAGAATTAGTAGAATGGAAACATTATTTAGTGAGTATGATGAAGTGCAGTTAAAGTTAGAATGTTTGTCGACAAGCATGGATATTCAGTTATCTGAGCGAACTGAGTTCGAAACCCAGTACTTCGGTGCAATTGCTAAAGCGCAAGATATGTTAACTTCATTTAATAAAAATCAAGAAGACCTGGGTAGCGAACGTGCAAGTATCTCAAGTGCTAGCAATCATAAGCTAGTTAAACTTCCCGTCATACAGTTGCCAAAATTCTCAGGTTCTTACGAAAATTGGCTCGAGTTTCACGACACATTCCTAAGCTTAATTCATTCAAATGACGAAATTGACGAGATAAATAAGTTTCACTATTTGAGATCGTCATTGGATGGTTCAGCGGCAGTGGTTGTTAAATCGGTCGAATTTTGTTCTAAAAATTATCAAACTGCATGGAAACTCCTATGTGATCGTTTCGATAACAAGCGTTTATTGCTACAAAACCATGTTTCGGCAATTTTTAATATCGAAACAATTATCAAGGAGTCTTCATTTGCGTTAAAACGTATGATCGACCAGTTAAACAAAAACTTGCTTGCCTTAGAATCACTAGGCGAACCAGTAAAACAATGGGACACGTTACTTATTTACATTGTGTCACATAAGTTAGATACTAAGTCGTATCGGGAATGGGAAGAATACAAAGGTCGCTTAGATAAAGATAAGCCAATTACTCTCGAAGCGTTTTTAACATTCATGCGAAATCGTTCTGATTTATTAGAAACGTTGGAACTGTCCACAAATAACACTGCCGGTCGAGTTAACACTTCTCACAAAAACACACCGAAACTGAAAACCATGTCCGTACAAGATACGAAACAAAACACTGTCGCTAAGTGCCCAAAATGCAGCGGTGAACATTATTTACCTAGTTGTTTACAGTTTCTCGCCCTTAGCAACGCTGCGCGATTGGAATTGTTACCCAGTTTAAAGGTTTGTTATAACTGTTTACGCGGTGGACATTATGCTAATCATTGCAAAAAGCCGGGGTGCAAGTTATGCAAGCGAAAACATAACACGTTAGTTCATGTTACCGATTGCAAATCTAGATCGAGCGGTGACTGCGCGTCCGGCCGCGGCGAGGAGGATAATTCAACTAAAAATAATAAATCGATTTTTCCTAGTAATCAATTATCACCTGCCGCGCCCGTGGCATCTCATTCTGGCTTAGGAAATAGTTCATATGATTCCTCGCCCGCCTCTGTACAGGCATTATCGGCTCAAATGGTTAATTCGCGACAAGGGAAACATGGTATGCTTGCGACGGCATTAGTAAAGGTTTACGATAGCAACAATAAAGAGCATGTCGCTCGCGCCATGTTAGACAATGGTAGTTTTGCATGTCTAATATCTCAGAGTTTTTGTGAGAAATTAAATTTACCAACGAATCAAATTAACACGTCTGTTCTTGGTATAAATAAACAGACTACTAACATAGGAGAAATGTGTCTACTTCCTATTAAATCTTTAAATGACACATATTCAGTAACAGTAAACTGTTACGTTATGCCATCTCTTACTGATGACGTCCCATGTCGTCAAATTGATTTGACGGATCTTAATATTCCAAGTGACATTTGTTTGGCCGATCCAAACTTTTATAACCCTGCACCGGTCGATATAATATTAGGATCTGAAGTATTTTGGGACTCGTTTCCTACTCAGCCTCAGATCATCAGACTAGGTACCGGACTGCCGATGCTCTGTGAAACTCGCTTTGGCTTCTTGGTTGCTGGTCGGGCAATTACCGACTATCTGCCTTCCAGTATGCAGTGCTTTTTTGCTTCTGGTCTCTCGCACACAGGTAATAATGATTTAAAATGTAACGACGACATCCAAACCCAATTAACGCGGTTTTGGCAACTCGAAGAAGTTAGCCATAAGTCGTCTCACTATTCACCTGAGGAGAAAATGTGCGAAGAACATTTCGTTGAAAATACTACGCGGCTAGCCGACGGACGATTTTGTGTCAGGCTTCCTTTAAAACAAAGCGAAAGTGTATTAGGCGATTCATTTCAACGCGCGAAGCATTGCATGCTTTCATTGGAACGCAGAATTAAAACCAAGCCCTCATTTAAAGGTTTATACACTGATTTCATGGCAGAGTATGAAAGTTTGGGTCACATGTCGCAAGGTAGGCAGGTCTCAAGGGAAGAAAAGGGCTATTACATACCCCACCACGGAATTTTACGTGATAGCTCCACGACAAAGCTCCGTGTCGTATATAATGCTAGCAGCCCGTCTACCTCAGGTATTAGTCTGAATGACATTCAGATGGTCGGACCCACTGTGCAAGACGACCTTCTGTCTATCCTTATTAGGTTCAGGCAGCACCGGTACATCATTTCTTCGGACGTGGAGAAAATGTACCGTCAGATATGGGTGCATCCTGACGACCGCCACCTTCAAAAAATTCTTTGGCGCAGTTCGGAGACCAAGCCACTATTAGTGCACGAGCTCAATACTGTCTCCTATGGGACAGCCAGTGCTCCGTTCCTAGCCACCAGGTGTCTCAAACAAATAGGCTTAGATTGTGACGATGAGAAGGTCAAAGAAGTCATCGTTCACGATTTTTATGTAGACGACCTGCTGACAGGAGGAGATGACCTTACTGCGGTGGAAGAGATTCGCCATAAAGTGACTCAGGCACTGTCTTCAGCAGGAATGAACCTGCGTAAGTGGAAGTCAAACGAGCCTCGCCTCCTATGTGAACCCTCTCAATCCTCTGTGAATTTGAATATAGGATCAAATGAGCCCAGCAAAACGTTAGGCTTAGGCTGGCACCCTGAGTCCGATGAGCTGTATTTTCCAATAGGAAAACTAGTTCCCAAAGGAAATACCAAACGCGACATGCTATCGGTGATTGCTCAGATCTTCGATCCGTTAGGTCTTCTGTCTCCGTTTGTAATCACCATGAAGATGCTACTGCAGCGGTTGTGGCTTCAAAAGATTACATGGGAAGAAGAACTGCCTCCAGGGATCACCAAACAATGGGTAGAACTCTTGGAAGGATTGCCGGCACTGAATGACGTCAGAGTCCCTCGTCATGTCATTTGCAACTCACACGTAGCCTTCGATTTACACATTTTCTCAGACGCATCTGAACGCGCGTACGGCGCTTGTGTGTACGTACGTAGTGTAGACAAAGAAGGTCAGGTATTAGTTAGGTTATTGATCGCAAAAAGTCGAGTCAGTCCGATTAAACCTACGACTATACCTAGGCTTGAGTTGTGTGGCGCTCTCGTTAGTGCTCATCTGTATGACAAGGTCATGACTTCACTTAGAGCTCAGGTTAGAAACACGACATTTTGGACCGACTCGACTATAGTGTTAGGTTGGCTTAAGATGATGCCAAGTAGGTTGCAACCTTTTGTGAGGAACCGAGTGTCGGACATTCTAGAAATTACCGGCAGTTGTACTTGGAGGCATGTTCCAACGGACCAAAACCCAGCGGACTTAATTTCCCGTGGATTGCATGCACGTGTTATAGACTCGTTAGATTTGTGGTGGTCGGGTCCCAGTTTCTTGCAACAAGACGTCGCTCAGTGGCCCTCGAATCCTACCACAAAGCACGGCGATGAGCTGCCTGAAACCCGCGTTGAGGTTTCATTGCACGTTAACATAATTAATGAGCCATTAATAGATTTCAATCGTTTCTCTAACCTCTCGCGGCTCATTCGTGCTTTTGCGTACGCTCTTCGTTTCATTAAAAAATGCCGCAAAAATGCAACGTCGACGTCGTCCACGTACCTCAATCATGATGAATTAAATAATTCATTAAAGGTGATTACCAAATTCAGTCAGAGCGAATCATTTTCAGAATATGATATATTATTAAAAAAACAAAATTTATCAAAAAAGAATAAGCTCTTGAAATTCAACCCATTCCTAGACAACGACAACTTAATGCGTGTGGGAGGCCGTCTTTCCAATTCAGAATTTCCGTACGAGAAAAAACATCCCATTATTATACAGTCCACACATCGATTCACAAAATTATTATTTAATCAGGAACATAAAAGGCTTCTCCATGCACCGCCCCAGCTGTTGTTAGCAACGATTAAAGAAACCTACTGGCCCATAGGGGGTCGTAATTTGGCAAAGGCTTGCTACCATCAATGTGTGCGATGTAAAATCATGAAGGGTCAAGTAATTGCTCCATTGATGGGGAATTTGCCAAATTCTCGGTTGTCACCTGGAGGCTACCCGTTTAGGAATGTGGGCGTGGACTACGCAGGTCCACTCATGGCAGCCAGCCGTCAAGGTCGTGGTTGCGCACTAGTTAAAGTTTATGTTGCTATTTTTATATGCTTCACAACCAAGGCGATACATTTAGAATTGGTGGGAGATTTAACTAGTAAAACTTATTTGTTAGCACTGTCTCGCTTCATGTCTCGACGGGGACAGCCAGACAACATTTATTCCGATAACGGCACTGCATTTGTCGGAGCCTATAACGAAATTACAAAGTTTCTGAAGGAAAACTGCAACTCTTTGGCTGAGACTTTAGCTAGTGAAAACACTAGATTTCATTTTCTGCCTGCTTACGCACCTCACTTCGGGGGTCTTTGGGAGGCGGGTGTCAAATCAGTTAAATTCCATTTGCAACGAGTGTTGGGCAATTGTAACTTGACTTATGAACAGCTTAACTCTACACTCATCAATATTGAAGCCCTGTTGAATTCTCGGCCACTCACGCCTCTGTCATCACACCCGGACGATCTCTCAGCGCTCACCCCTGGACATTTTCTTGTCGGACGTTCACTGACATCATTGCCGGTGCAGGATCTGCGGGACCACACTTATCAGCATCTGACTCGATTCCACCAAATCGAACAACTCCGTCAACATTTCTGGGCTCGGTGGACTAAAGAGTACGTCCCAGAACTGCAACAACGAATCAAGTGGAGACGCAACCATGATTCCCTTAAGAATAATACCCTCGTTGTTCTGAAGGAGGACAATCTTCCTCCGTTGAAATGGAGACTGGGACGCATTGTAGCCATTCATCCTGGACAGGATGGCATATCTCGAGTGGCTGATGTGAAGACAGCTGGAGGAGTCGTTCGACGCGCTTTCAGCAAGATTTGTCCACTTCCTGTGGCTACCGATTCTGCTTGAAAGGCTTCCTTTCAACCCCGGGGGCATGTTTAAATTTAAGAACTCATATTTGTTTAGACGTAAGATTGCTCTGCAAAACGTGCAGGCGCTTTTCCTTTTTATTCCCATTCCATGTACCTATGTGTCAATTCACACATTACACTTGTGCTAAAATCAGGAAAGCCGTTTTTAATTTATACTCCCTGTAATACTCCACAACACTATTATCAGCTTTTATCTTCCAAGTATGATTCCCGTAAATCTAGTAACGTTCAAAAGGCTGTTATTAAAATAATACTATCAAATCAAGCGGGGGGGAGACGCAAACTATTCAGTTTAGAAAAAAATGAAGACCTATCCATAGATACCCCACACGTATGGGTTTGATGAAAAAAACTTTTTTTTGAGTTTCAGTTTTTTCTATTTTTGTGTGAAAATCTTAATTCACAGAATACATCTACTTACCAAGTTTCAACAGTTCTAATAGTTTCGGAAAAAAGTGGCTGTGACATACGGACGGACAGACAAACAGACATGACGAATCCATAAGGGTTCCGTTTTTTGGCTTTTTTTTTTTTTTTTGCTACGGAACCCTAATAAAAACATTAAAAAGAAAAGAATGCATGAGAGAAAATATAACAACATATCAAATCGTTTCATATGAGACCGATAGATGGCACTCGCCAATAAAATTTCGGAGATAGATCGCGCTAATAAGATTTTTCCACAAACTCCTTGGTCGTTTGGACAAAACATAGGTTAGGCAAGGTTCGGAGTTAGGTTAGGTTTTGAGTTAGGTTGGGGCGCTAGGTCGGGTAACCTCCACGAGGGTCTGGGCCATTCCAATTTCTGTTAATCCTTGCGGATTCGCAGTCAAGGGAATGGTTCATGGCTGGTGCGCCCTGGGGGCAACGGTAAGTGATCTCCTGCATGGGATTGCTTACCGGAGCTGCCAATAACCCGACACCCGGGGTTTAGCCCGGGGGGGGGGGGAGGGTGTTCTTGGAGTGTCTCTGTGATCTCCTAGGCTATACCGGACAGGGCTACCCATACCGGGCAGGCGAAGAGTGAGGGACACTATCAAGAGCAGGACGGGTTTGCCCGCTTTCAGTGTAGAAACCGGGTGGACAGGCTCCGGCCACCGTCCCAAACTCGTTACCCCAAATGATAAGGTGTTGTTGTCAGGTCTAGCAGCCTTTGATGGGACCGAGGGCCTTGCCTTGGTCGGCCGGGTCAAGAGGAGATAACCTCAATAAAAAACCACAATCCCTCGCATGGCGGTTCACCGTGCGGGGGTGCTCTCTTTAGAGCGGCTGGGGTGTGCATCAGCCATTAGTGGCCAACCTGTGACACCGCCCGACCTCACAGAGTATATAGGGCCACAGCTTGGGTACGGGGATCTCTGCCCCTGTGGAAATTTAGTCTCCCCTACTCGTGGGAATTGAATGGATAATCTAAATATAAACGAAATAAAAAAAACAAATCTTGAAGATATGGTGGGTGCTTCTGGCGCCGAAAATGAGAGGGACGGCGTCGTTTCAGAACTTAACACGACGCCAGCACAGCTACGGCTGCGGGGCTGCCGAGTGTCGCTACGTCCAGACGAAGCGATGGACTCAAATGCAAATAGCAAAGATCGGAGCTCATACGAAAGAGGAGAGGGATCAGGGACCAAATCAAATATGGCTGACAGTCAGAGGGAAATCAGGACTGAACGGTCAGAGAGGATCCGCCGACTGTCTGATGCGACGGACTCCGACGACCTTCCAGAGGTTATCTTTATAGATAAGGCTGGCGAGAAATCGGGGGAAAAACAGCTGGCCCAAAAACGGTACCATACTGGATCGGATGAGGATACGTGGCTGGGGACCTTGCCAAAAGTCAATACAGCACGTAGAGGCGGGAAAAACGGAAAGGGTAAGACTCGCGGAGCGTGCACGGGTATTTCCAAGTCCAAGCCCCTTGGGGCATACGTGGGAATCGCCAAGACCAAAACTTTGTTGAAAAGAAGGCTCCACATGGATACTAGTGAAAAAGATACGGATAAAGATACCGAAAATGCGTCCCAATCCCTTGGGCCAGCCTCCTGCTGGATGAAGGACCAAACATCCGAACAGGTCATATCTGATGAGGAGCTGGAAATGGAGTACAGCCTGGTGCCGGAAGGCCCTCAGTCTCCAGCTGCTGACGAAGACGAGGCGGATGTGGCCCGCAAGGCAGCCAAGAGGGTGTTGGCAGAAGTCAGCAAATGTATGAATTTAAAAGGAACAATCCGCGGCCGCATTAACAAGGCGTGCCGCGAGATAGTAACGGCCATGGATAACATGGACTCAAAAGAGGAAAATGAAGAGGTCCATGTCCTTCGGGCGAATAACAAAAGACTGAAGGAAGAGCTAGCTCATGCGACGACTGAGATGAAAGCACTTAGAAGGGCCTTCTCCGAACGGAATAAGAAGGATACTCCAGCAGACAGTGCAAGGCCTAACCAAATTCTGGGGTCGGTAACGGATGCCTTGTCTGGGTTTAGGGAGGAGCTAGAGGCGAGTCTATTCAAGTCGATTGGGGATATGGTTAATGCCCGCTTAGATGACATAAAGAGCCGCCTCCCTCCGGCGCCGATCGTCCGCCCGCCACTGGCGGCGGACCGAAGAAAGGCATCTGAGGCTGCCGATGCGACGTTTTCTCCAACAGACCCCGTGGTTGATTTGCCGGATGATCCCTGGACCCCGTTGCCTGCCCCTGCCCCTGTTCCTGCCGCAAGGCCCAGGAAAACGGCAGATAAATCTGCAGCATCGTCGGGGTCAACGCTAATGCCTCCTGCCAGAACTGCACCTGGGCCAAAATTGCCGCGGAAGAAACAAGCGGCTACCAAGCAGGTACCCCGGGTGGCACCTCCCCTTCCTGCGGAAAGGTCGACAAAACCCACCCCCGCTCCCCGAGCGAAGAGGGTCCCTCAGACGGTGCCGTCCCCACCACCGACGACTGCAGCTCCGATGTGGACGGAAGTAGTAGGCCGTAAGGCAAAGAGGAAAGCAAAAAAACCAACATCTGCAGCAGGCCAACCGGCTGTTAAACCAAAGCCGAAGCCACGTAAACTGGTGGCTCCATCAACGGCGGGCATAGTAGTGGCTCTCAAACCAGAATCTGAGGCTACATATGCGGGAATCCTAACCAAGGTGACGACCTCGTTTGGTCTAGCCGAGGTGGGGATAGACCACGCCAAAGTTAGGAAAACGGCCGATGGGGCGCGTATCATCGAGGTTTCTGGTACCGACAATGGCAGGGCAGCCGATATCCTGCGCGAGAAATTGGAGGGTCTTATTGGCAACGACGCGAGGGTGTACCGGCCAACTAAAATGGCTGGCTTGAGGATATCAGGACTCATGGAATCTGCAACCACGGAGGCAGTAGCCGAGGCAATAACAGCGAAGGGTGGTTGCAGACTTGACGAAGTGAAGGTCGGTGCAATCCGTACCGGATTTAATGGGGCAGGATCGACTCTCATTAAATGCCCGGTGACAGCTGCCAACAAGATAGTAGAGGGAGGGCGTTTGCTTGTGGGGTGGTCGAGTGCACGAGTACAGGTTCTAGATCCAGCACCGTTCCGCTGTTATAAGTGCATGGGGACGGGGCACACTCGCGCTACTTGCCCCTCACAAATAGACAGAGGGAACACGTGCTTCCGATGCAGCAAGCTGGGACATAAGGCGTCCGGCTGTACCGAGGCGCCATTCTGCGCGGTGTGTCATCAGGCCAAGAAACCAGCCGGACACTACATGGGAGGCCAAGCGTGCTGCCCCCCACCGACTAAGGGTAGACAAGACCCCATCCGGCCCCAGGGGCCCGATCAGAGATCCGCCCATGGGGCTGACGAGGGACAAGACATGGATGTGTAATGTTGCCACGCCCTTACGAACTCCTACAGACCAACTTGAACAACTGCGCCCGTGCCCAAGACCTGCTTATGCAGGTAATAGCAGAGTGGGGCATAGGCGCGGCTGTGGCAGCGGAACCAAATTGTGTTCCTCCTCAGCCCAACTGGGTAGGAGCAACTGATCGGAAAGTGGCCATAATGGTACCGACTAGCGGGGACTATCCTCCCCTGATCGCCGTTCATAAAGGTCCAGGAATTGCGGCAGCTAAATGGGGAAAGATTATAATAATCGGCACTTATTTTTCCCCCAATAGGCCACTATGGGAATTCGAGGGTTACTTAGACGATCTGGGGGGGCTGATAAGGAGGTTAGCGCCAACCCCGGTACTCGTAATGGGAGATCTCAATGCTAAAAGCGCAGCCTGGGGTTCCCCTGTTACAGACGTGAGGGGCGAAACCCTTAGGGATTGGGTGCTAGCGATGGGGCTTGTGGTTTCAAACCAAGGGCACGCTTACACATGTGTGCGGCAGCAGGGAGGGTCCATTGTGGACGTCACTCTTGCAACCCCAGTTATCGCCAATCGAATTGAGGACTGGCGTGTACTGGAGAATGTTGAGACCCTCTCCGATCACGTCTACATCAGGATGAGGGTTTCTCCATCTCCAGCGGCTCCATCACAGGGTCTACCGCATACAGCGGGTAGGCGTCGTCCCAATGGCCGCTTCCCTAGGTGGTCCTTGGCTAGCCTAGATAAAGAGATGATTGAGGAGGCTGCATTGATACAGGCTTGGTGCGCTCCCCCGCCAGTAGACCTCGGGGTTGAAGAAAGGGCAGCCCGCTTCCGTACCTCGCTCACCACGGTGTGCGATGCTGGCATGTCGAGAGCAAAGAAACCAACTGGCAGAAAACAGGTCTACTGGTGGTCGGAGGAAATTGCGGCCCTCCGAGTAACCGCCAATGCTGCACGCCGTAAATTCTTAAGGTGCAGGCGCCGACAACACACAGCGGCAGAGGAAGAGATACTCCGAGAGGCCCTAGTAGCTGCAAAAGGGGCATTGAGAACTGCCATAGCCAAACGGAAGGATGAGGCCCGAGAGGAATTCCTGAGAACCTTAGACAGGGACCCATGGGGGCGACCCTATAAAATTGTGAGGAACAAAATGAAACATGCTCCACCCATGGATTCCTTAGAGCCGGAACTACTAAGAAGAGTTGTTGAGGGCCTATTCCCAGTGGCACCGGACTTTACGCCTCCCGTCATGGCTCTCCCAGTGGAACAACCGGAGGGCCTTCCTGATGTCCCTTTAATCTCGGACGTGGAAATCATGGGAGCAGTCTTCAGAATGAGAGCCGGCAAAAAGGCTCCTGGGCCGGATGGTGTGTCAGGGAGAGTCCTCTCCCTGGCATTGAAACACCTTGGAGTCCGACTCCGCGGGCTATTCGATGACTGCCTCAAAGAGGGAATTTTCCCTCGTTGCTGGAAGGAGGGTAGGCTGTGCCTGCTGCGAAAGGAGGGTCGTCCAGCTGACTCTCCTTCAGGATACCGCCCCATCGTCCTCCTAGATGAAACTGGAAAGATGTTGGAGCGCATCATAGCAAAGCGTATCACTAAGCATCTGGAGGACACGGGCCCAAACATTAGTGAACGGCAATTTGGGTTCCGCGAGGGGCGGTCTACAATAGACGCAGTAGGCACGTTGAAGAAATTCAGCGATCTGGCAGCAGAGAAAAAGGAGGGAGCCATAGCAGTGTCTCTAGACATTGCCAATGCATTTGGCTCTCTCCCTTACGGAGTTATAAAAGAGGCGCTCCGGTACCACGGCGTCCCTCTCTATCTAAGGACGATCATAGGACGAAGGACGATCATAGAGCACTACCTTACTGATAGGGTAGTGCTCTATGAATCGGGAGGCGGACGCTTTGAAAGACGGATGGAATGTGGTGTTCCACAGGGGTCGGTTCTGGGGCCCCTGCTCTGGAACATCGGATTCGACTGGGCAATACGAGGAGAGCAGCTTCCCCGCATGGTCACCATTTGTTATGCCGATGACACAATGGTGGCCGTGAGGGGAAAGCAGTTCCAGGAAACCTTGAGGAGAGCCGCTGTCGCAACCGAACTCACGGTGGGACGCATCAACCTCCTGGGGCTTGCTGTGTCCCTCAATAAAACTGACGCCGTGGTCTTCAAAAGAAGAGGCTGGAAACTGCGGCCCAACGATGTGATCCCAGTAGGGGGTGAGGCGGTCTCCCTGAGGGCCCACATCAAATACTTGGGCCTAGTCTTGGATAGCAAGTGGGAGTTCGAGGAACATTTTGCCAACCTGGTTCCTCGGCTCGTTGGTGCCGCCTCGGCGCTGAGCCGTCTATTGCCCAATGTAGGAGGCCCCCAAGCTCCATGCCGACGCCTATATGCGAACGTCGTTCGCAGCATGGCACTATACGGGGCACCTATATGGGCCGGGAGGCTTAACAGCAAAACGAGGGCCCTCCTCCGAAGGCCGCAGAGAGTGATTGCGCAACGCATCATAAGAGGGTACAAGACAATAGGGCACGCAGCCGCTTGCGCCCTCGCCGGCACCATACCGTGGGAGCTTGACGCCCGACTCCTGGCCGAGAGGTACAACCAGCGGACGGAGTTACGCATCGCCGATGAGCGTCTGGCTCCCAGGGAGTTGGAGGCTCGGCTTGATGCGGAAAAGAAGAGAGCGAGGGATCGTTGGAAAAGCCAGCTGGAGGACGAGCCCTATGGTACGTATACCGTAGCGGCGCTCCTCACATCTTTTGACAGCTGGCTAGACCGAAAAAGTGGTACCCTTACGTACAGACAAGTGCAGGTAATGACTGGACACGGCTGCTTCGGTCATTACCTGTACACAATAAGGAGGGAACCTTCGCCGGTTTGTCACCACTGCGGGTACGAAGACGACACTGCCTACCACACGATGGTGGAATGCCCAACCTGGGCTCCTGAGAGATGGGAGCTGGAAATGGCCCTAAACGTGGATGATCTCTCGCTGCACAATATAGTAGCAAAAATTATAGTCAGCGAGAGATCCTGGGCGGCGTTCCACAACTTTTGCGAAAAAGTTATGCGGAAAAAAGAAGAAGCGGAGCGGGCGCGCGAGGCCAGAGCCGATGCGCATCCGCTACGGCAAAGACGGAGGGGAGTCAGGCGGCGGCAATTCGTCAATGCCTTGATTCCCCAGTAGAGCTGCGGGCTGGGGACCCGCAAATAAGGCTCTACGCGCTCGAGGAGGGGTTGTAGCGTTACACAATCCCTCCTTCTCTAATCTGAGGGTGCCCCCGGTGAACGGCCGGGGCGGCCGGGGGAGCATCGTGGTAGAATATTAGTGACCTCACGGTGCTCCCCTATAACGGCAGAGAGGGTAACGCCGCAGGGGTTTTAGTGGGTATTCTCCTCCCCTCCCTCTGATTAGCAGAGGGAGTTACGGGAGGTGCGAGTCCCACATACCACCCCACGATGGGCCCCTCCAGCCCGGGGTGGATGTGTAAACGCATTTCCCCTGCGACAAAAAAAAAAAAAAAAAAAAAAAAAAAAAAAAAAAGGTTTTGAGTTAGGTTAGGTTTTGAGTTAGGTTAGGTTTTGAGTTAGGTTAGGTTTTGAGTTAGGTTAGGTTTTGAGTTAGGTTAGGTTTTGAGTTAGGTTGGGGCGCTAGGTCGGGTAACCTCCACGAGGGTCTGGGCCATTCCAATTTCTGTTAATCCTTGCGGATTCGCAGTCAAGGGAATGGTTTATGGCTGGTGCGCCCTGGGGGCAACGGTAAGTGATCTCCTGCATGGGATTGCTTACCGGAGCTGCCAATAACCCGACACCCGGGGTTTAGCCCGGGGGGGGGGGAGGGTGTTCTTGGAGTATCTCTGTGATCTCCTAGGCTATACCGGACAGGGCTACCCATACCGGGCAGGCGAAGAGTGAGGGACACTATCAAGAGCAGGACGGGTTTGCCCGCTTTCAGTGTAGAAACCGGGTGGACAGGCTCCGGCCACCGTCCCAAACTCGTTACCCCAAATGATAAGGTGTTGTTGTCATGTCTAGCAGCCTTTGATGGGACCGAGGGCCTTGCCTTGGTCGGCCGGGTCAAGAGGAGATAACCTCAATAAAAAACCACAATCCCTCGCATGGCGGTTCACCGTGCGGGGGTGCTCTCTTTAGAGCGGCTGGGGTGTGCATCAGCCATTAGTGGCCAACCTGTGACACCGCCCGACCTCACAGAGTATATAGGGCCACAGCTTGGGTACGGGGATCTCTGCCCCTGTGGAAATTTAGTCTCCCTACTCGTGGGAATTGAATGGATAATCTAAATAAAACAAATAAAACAAATCTTGAAGATATGGTGGGTGCTTCTGGCACCGAAAATGAGAGGGACGGCGTCGTTTCAGAACTTAACACGACGCCAGCACAGCTACGGCTGCGGGGCTGCCGAGTGTCGCTACGTCTAGACGAAGCGATAGACTCAAATTCAAATAGCAGGGATCGGAGCCCATACGAAAGAGGAGAGGGATCAGCGACCAAATCAAATATGGCTGACAGCCAGAGGGAAATCAGGACTGATCGGTCAGAGAGGATACGCCGACTGTCTGATGCAACGGACTCCGACGACCTTCCAGAGGTTGTCTTTATAGATAAGGCTGGCGAGAAATCGGTGGAAAAACAGCTGGCCCAAAAACGGTACCATACTGGATCGGATGAGGATACGTGGCTGGGGACCTTGCCAAAAGTCAATACAGCACGTAGAGGCGGGAAAAACGGAAAGGGTAAGACTCGCGGAGCGTGCACGGGTATTTCCAAGTCCAAGCCCCTTGGGGCATACGTGGGAATCGCCAAGACCAAAACTTTGTTGAAAAGAAGGCTCGACATGGATACTAGTGAAAAAGATACGGATAAAAATACCGGAAATGCGTCCCAATCTCGCGGGCCAGCCTCCTGCTGGATGAAGGACCAAACATCCGAACAGGTCATATCTGATGAGGAGCTGGAAATGGAGTACAGCCTGGTGCCGGAAGGCCCTCAGTCTCCAGCTGCTGACGAAGACGAGGCGGATGTGGCCCGCAAGGCAGCCAAGAGGGTGCTGGCAGAAGTCAGCAAATGTATGAATTTAAAAGGAACAATCCGCGGCCGCATTAACAAAGCGTGCCGCGAGATCGTAACGGCCATGGATAACATGGACTCAAGAGAGGAAAATGAAGAGGTCCATGTCCTTCGGACGAATAACAAAAGACTGAAGGAAGAGCTAGCTCATGCGACGACTGAGATGAAAGCGCTTAGAAGGGCCTTCTCCGAACGGAATAAGAAGGAGACTCCAGCAGACAGTGCAAGGCCTAACCAGATTCTGGGGTCGGTAACGGATGCCTTGTCTGGGTTTAGGGAGGAGTTAGAGGCGAGTCTATTCAAGTCGATTGGGGATATGGTTAATGCCCGCTTAGACGACATAAAGAGCCGCCTCCCTCCGGCGCCGATCGTCCGCCCGCCACTGGCGGCGGACCGAAGAAAGGCATCTGAGGCTGCCGATGCGACAGTTTCTCCATCAGCCCCCGTGGTTGATTTGCCGGATGATCCCTGGACCCCGTTGCCTGCCCCTGCCCCTGTTCCTGCCCCAAGGCCCAGGAAAACGGCAGATAAATCTGTAGCATCGTCGGGGTCAACGCTGATGCCCCCTGCCAGAACTGCACCAGGGCCAAAATTGCCGCGGAAGAAACAAGCGGCTACCAAGCAGGTACCCCGGGTGGCACCTCCCCCTCCTGCGGAGAGGTCGACAAAACCCACCCCCGCTCCCCGAGCGAAGAGGGTCCCTCAGACGGTGCCGCCCCCACCACCGACGACTGCTGCTCCGACGTGGACGGAAGTAGTAGGCCGTAAGGCAAAGAGGAAAGCTAAAAAACCAACAGCTGCAGCAGGCCAACCGGCTCTTAAACCAAAGCCGAAGCCACGTAAACTGGTGGCTCCATCAACGGCGGGCATAGTAGTGGCTCTCAAACCAGAATCTGAGGCTACATATGCGGGAATCCTAACCAAGGTGACGACCTCGTTTGGTCTAGCCGAGGTGGGGATAGACCACGTCAAAGTTAGAAAAACGGCCGATGGGGCGCGTATCATCGAGGTTTCTGGTACCGACAATGGCAGGGCAGCCGATATCCTGTGCGAGAAATTGGAGGGCCTTATTGGCAACGATGCGAGGGTGTACCGGCCAACTAAAATGGCTGGCTTGAGGATATCAGGACTCATGGAATCTGCAACCACGGAGGCAGTAGCCGAGGCAATAACAGCGAAGGGTGGTTGCAGATTTGATGAAGTGAAGGTCGGTGCAATCCGTACCGGATTTAATGGAGCAGGATCGACCCTCATTAAATGCCCGGTGACAGCCGCCAAAAAGATAGTAGAGGGAGGGCGTTTGCTTGTGGGGTGGTCGAGTGCACAAGTACAGATTCTAGATCCAGCACCGTTCCGCTGTTATAAGTGCATGGGGACGGGACACACTCGCGCTACTTGCCCCTCACAAATAGACAGAGGCAACACGTGCTTCCGGTGCAGCAAGCCGGGACATAAGGCGTCCGGCTGTACCGAGGCGCCATTCTGCGCGGTGTGTCATCAGGCCAAAAAACCAGCCGGACACTACATGGGAGGCCAAGCGTGCTGCCCCCCACCGACTAAGGGTAGACAAGACCCCATCCGGCCCCAGGGGCCCGATCAGAGATCCGCCCATGGGGCTGACGAGGGACAAGACATGGATGTGTAATGTTGCCACGCCCTTACGAACTCCTACAGACCAACTTGAACAACTGCGCCCGTGCCCAAGACCTGCTTATGCAGGTAATAGCAGAGTGGGGCATTGGCGCGGCTGTGGCAGCGGAACCATATTGTGTTCCTCCTCAGCCCAACTGGGTAGGAGCAACTGATCGGAAAGTGGCCATAATGGTACCGGCTATCGGGGACTATCCTCCCCTGATCGCCGTTCATAAAGGTCCAGGAATTGCGGCAGCCAAATGGGGAAATAAAAAATATAATAATCGGCACTTATTTTTCCCCCAATAGGCCACTATGGCAATTCGAGGGTTACTTAGACGATCTGGGGGAGCTGATAAGGAGGTTAGCGCCAACCCCGGTACTCGTAATGGGAGATCTCAATGCTAAAAGCGCAGCCTGGGGTTCCCCTGTTACAGACGTGAGGGGCGAAACCCTTAGGGATTGGGTGCTAGCGATGGGGCTTGTGGTTTCAAACCAAGGTCACGCTTACACATGTGTGCGACACCAGGGAGGGTCCATTGTGGACGTCACTCTTGCAACCCCTGTTATCGCCAATCGAATTGAGGACTGGCGTGTACTGGAGAATGTGGAGACCCTCTCTGATCACGTCTACATCAGGATGAGGATTTCTCCATCTCCAGCGGCTCCACCACAGGGTCTACCGCATACAGCGGGTAGGCGTCGTCCCAATGGCCGCTTCCCTAGGTGGTCCTTGGCTAGCCTAGATAAAGAGATGATTGAGGAGGCTGCATTGATACAGGCTTGGTGCGCTCCCCCGCCAGTAGACCTCGGGGTTGAAGAACGGGCAGCCTGCTTCCGTACCTCGCTCACCACGGTGTGCGATGCTGGCATGTCGAGGGCAAAGAAACCAACTGGCAAAAAACAGGTCTACTGGTGGTCGGAGGAAATTGCGGCCCTCAGAGTAACCGCCAATGCTGCACGCCGTAAATTCATAAGGTGCAGGCGCCGACAACACACAGCGGCAGAGGAAGAGATACTCCGGGAGGCCCTAGTAGCTGCAAAAGGGGCATTGAGAACGGCCATAGCCAAACGAAAGGATGAGGCCCGAGAGGAATTCCTGAGAACCTTAGACAGGGACCCATGGGGGCGACCCTATAAAATTGTGAGGAACAAAATGAAACATGCTCCACCCATGGATTCCTTAGAGCCGGAACTACTAAAAAGAGTTGTTGAGGGCCTCTTCCCGGTGGCACCGGACTTTACACCTCCCGTCATGGCTCTCCCAGTGGAACAACCGGAGGGCCTCCCGGATGTCCCTTTAATCTCGGACGTGGAAATCATGGGAGCAGTCTTCAGAATGAGAGCCGGCAAAAAGGCTCCTGGGCCGGATGGTGTGTCTGGGAGAGTCCTCTCCCTGACATTGAAACACCTCGGAGTCCGACTTCGCGGGCTATTCGATGACTGCCTCAAAGAGGGAATTTTCCCTCGTTGCTGGAAGGAGGGTAGGCTGTGCCTGCTGCGAAAGGAGGGTCGTCCAGCTGACTCTCCTTCAGGATACCGCCCCATCGTCCTCCTAGATGAAACTGGAAAGATGCTGGAGCGCATCATAGCAAGGCGTATCACTAAGCATCTGGAGGACACGGGCCCAAACATTAGTGACCATCAATTTGGGTTCCGCGAGGGGCGGTCTACAATAGACGCAGTAGGCACGTTGAAGAAATTCAGCGATCTGGCAGCAGAGAAAAAGGAGGGAGCCATAGCAGTGTCTCTAGACATTGCCAATGCATTTGGCTCTCTCCCCTACGGAGTTATAAAAGAGGCGCTCCGGTACCACGGCGTCCCTCTCTATCTGAGGACGATCATAGAGCACTACCTTACTGATAGGGTTGTGCTCTATGAATCGGGAGGCGGACGCCTTGAAAGACGGATGGAATGTGGTGTTCCACAGGGGTCGGTTCTGGGGCCCCTGCTCTGGAACATCGGATTCGACTGGGCAATACGAGGAGAGCAGCTTCCCCGCATGGTCACCATTTGTTATGCCGATGACACAATGGTGGCCGTGAGGGGAAAACAGTTCCAGGAAACCTTGAGGAGAGCCGCTGTCGCAACCGAACTCACGGTGGGACGCATCAACCTCCTAGGGCTTGCCGTATCCCTCAATAAGACCGACGCCGTGGTCTTCAAAAGAAGAGGCTGGAGACTGGGACCCAACGATGTGATCCCAGTAGGGGGTGAGGCGGTCCCCCTGAGGGCCCACATCAAATACTTGGGCCTAGTCTTGGACAGCAAGTGGGAGTTCGAGGAACATTTTACCAACCTGGTTCCTCGGCTCGTTGGTGCCGCCTCGGCGCTGAGCCGTCTATTGCCCAATGTAGGAGGCCCCCAAGCTCCATGCCGACGCCTATATGCGAACGTCGTTCGCAGCATGGCACTATACGGGGCACCTATATGGGCCGGGAGGCTTAACAGCAAAACGAGGGCCCTCCTCCGAAGGCCGCAGAGAGTGATTGCGCAACGCATCATAAGAGGGTACAAGACCATAGGGCACGCAGCCGCTTGCGCCCTCGCCGGCACCATACCGTGGGAGCTTGACGCCCGACTCCTGGCCGAGAGGTACAACCAGCGAACGGAGTTACGCATCGCCGATGAGCGTCTGGCTCCCAGGGAGTTGGAGGCTCGGCTTGATGCTGAAAAGAAGAGAGCGAGGGATCGTTGGAAAAGCCAGCTGGAGGACGAGCCCTATGGTACGTATACCGTAGCGGCGCTCCTCACATCTTTTGACAGCTGGCTAGACCGAAAAAGTGGTACCCTTACGTACAGACAAGTGCAGGTAATGACTGGACACGGCTGCTTCGGTCATTACCTGTACACAATAAGGAGGGAACCTTCGCCACAGAATACATCTACTTACCAAGTTTCAACAGTTCTAATAGTTTCGGAAAAAAGTGGCTGTGACATACGGACGGACAGACAAACAGACATGACGAATCCATAAGGGTTCCGTTTTTTGGCTTTTTTTTTTTTTTTTTGCTACGGAACCCTAATAAAAACATTAAAAAGAAAAGAATGCATGAGAGAAAATATAACAACATATCAAATCGTTTCATATGAGACCGATAGATGGCACTCGCCAATAAAATTTCGGAGATAGATCGCGCTAATAAGATTTTTCCACAAACTCCTTGGTCGTTTGGACAAAACATAGGTTAGGCAAGGTTCGGAGTTAGGTTAGGTTTTGAGTTAGGTTAGGTTTTGAGTTAGGTTAGGTTTTGAGTTAGGTTAGGTTTTGAGTTAGGTTAGGTTTTGAGTTAGGTTAGGTTTTGAGTTAGGTTAGGTTTTGAGTTAGGTTAGGTTTTGAGTTAAGTTAGGTTTTGAGTTAGGTTAGGTTTTGAGTTAGGTTAGGTTTTGAGTTAGGTTAGGTTTTGAGTTAGGTTTGGTTTTGAGTTAGGTTAGGTTAGGTTAGGTTAGGTTAGGTTAGGTTAGGTTAGGTTAGGTTTATTGGGGTGCTACGGACAGGAAACCTCCTAGAGTGCCGAGTCTCTTGTCATTCCTCTTGATCAGTTGATCCGGGGGAAAGGTAAGGGTTCTTGGACGGTGCGCCCCGGGGGCAACGGTAAGTAATCTCTTGATTTTCAAGTAATTCCTTACCGGTGCTGCCAATGTCCTGTCGTGGGGGGGTTGAGGGGGTTCCGCACAGGGTGTCCTCTCAATGAGGGAGAGTTCACCCGAGTGTGTGCTGGAGGGGGGCCTTCGGGCCGGGCGGCTGCGGTCGCGGATGGGGCCTTCGGGCCGGGCACCTTCGGGCGCGTGAGGGCACAGGAATGCCGCTGACCTGTATAAAACTGCGGTCCCCGTAACTGTCTAGGCAGAGGGCCTATGATGACGGCCGGGGGGGTTGCCACTGCTGGCCGGCGCCGGCGTGGTGGCCACGAGGATGACCACCTCTATAAAAATCGCTAAGACAACCTGAGGGGGTGGAACCCGGGGTTTTTTCCATCTCCTCCCGGCGTGGAGGTTGTCATGAGGGATCAGTGTGTGGTGTCGCCCTGCATACTACCTTCGAGAGGGGGAGCTTCGGCTCCAGGGCCTTCGGGTCCAAGGAGGGGACAGCCTCGGCTGTCGGCAGCAGGCGGTGTTCGCGGTAGAATGCTCTGCGATCCCGTGTTCACCGTCACCATTGCTGCGAGACGGGCATACCGTGGAGGGTTTAGTCGGTATTTGGCCCCTTGGCCACGAGTCCGACATATCCGTCCTAGATCCCCGGCTAGGCGGAATGCCTAAATGCATTACTCCACGTAAAAAAAAAAAAAAAAAAAAAAAAAAAGGTTAGGTTAGGTTAGGTTAGGTTAGGTTAGGTTAGGTTAGGTTGGGGCGCTACGGACAGGAAACCTCCAAGTGGGCCAGGTCCCTTCTCATTCCTCTTGATCCGAGTGATCTGGGGGTAAGGGAAGGGTACCTGGACGGTGCGCCCCGGGGGCAACGGTAAGTAATTTCTTGGTTTTTCAAGTTATTGCTTACCGGTGCTGCCAATGTCCTGTCGTGGGGGGGGGGGGGGGTCTCTCCACAGGTTCTCAGTCCAGCAGAGGTCCTTGTGGATGAGTCCGGGGGGTGGGTAAACCTCTTTAGAGGGACCGTTTTCGGTCAAGTAGGTGGCGGTGGCCGGCAAGGCTGCTATGGGTTTGGCGGTCTTTTTGGGCTGTCCAGGCCAAATTTGGGTCTTACCTCTTTTGAGGACTTTTGTGGACTTATTGGTCTGGGGGGACTGGGCGGTCTTTGGGCCGTCCAAAATGAGGGGGGTCGCTCCAGAAATGGTTGTGACGGGTGCGGCGCTGTGCCAAGCGCATTCGACATATAGTCGATGCCGGACCAACCGTTGCTCGTGTCGGGGTCGTAGTCATGTTTTGCGGCTTCGGACAAGCACCGGGGGCCTTGCCTTAATCGGCTGGGCTGCGAGGAAGAAAACCTCAATAAAAAATCACTCCTAATCCTAAGCGGCGGAGCACCGCGAGAGGATGCATGGCTGAAGTGGAGTCAGTCGCTAGTGCTTCCCCCGTTAGTGTAACGGCCGACACTCTAACGGGATACGCTAAGGCTTATCCAGGTGCAGGGGGCACCGCTTGGATGGACCACTTATATCCCCCATACTCGTGGGAACTGTATGGAAACTAAAAACTTAAAAATCAAATTTAAAAGCGTAGAAGGGAAGCCCAAAATAAAGGGCACAAAGGTAGAAAAGCGCAGCCGGAAATTGAAGGAGAGCGGCGCTGAAAAAATGGCGGAAAGCGTGGCAGATATGCTCGCAAGTGCTGACGAGAGTGACCAGTCAGACTGCACTCTAAGAACGGTCAGGTCGAGGTCGAACTCGAGCTCCTCTGCAGGGAACAATAAGCGGAGATTTTGGGCCGATGTTGGCGCAAAAAGAGCCAGTGGAGGGGCAAACGAGCCTCTGTTAGATGACTGGGAGGCATTGGGCTCCCCTGAGCCAGAAGGTCAAGAGGAAGAGATCAAGCGCTCAAGGGGACGTCCACCTACGACGGGCCAATACGTTGGCCTTGCAGCGGCAAAGAGAGCGCTCAATGAGGCCAAACGAGAGGCTCTCGAGATAGAGGCGGAGTTGGACATTGCAAGCCAGGCAAAAGTGGCAAGACGACTGCGGGACACGCGATTCTCAAAATCACCCTCAGTCAGTGAAGACGTGAATGACAAGTCTGCAGTAGACCTCTCCAAGTCGGTGGCGGACCACGTGAAGATTATCGAGAACGTGGCCTCATCATCAAAGAATCTGAAGGGAACCTATGTGCGGGCCCTTAAACAGGCGGCAGAAACTATCGCGAAAGCGTTTGATAGTTTAAGCGAGCGCACGATCTCAGACGAGACTCGCCAACTGCAGGCGGCGAATAGCCGCCTGCAAGCGGAGATGGCCAGCCTCCGCGGGGAACTGGCCCAACTTAAGGCAGAAGTAGAGCGAGGGAGGCGGAGGGAGAGTCCTGTGCGGGAGGTTCTGCCCTCCGGACCAGGCGAGGACGCAGACATGCCAGACACGATGACGTTGGATACGCTGCCGGCCCCGAAGGAAAAGTTGCCGTCGCGCATTAGCCAAACGTCGATCGACCTGACGCCCGCTCTCTTGGACGAGGAAGTAAGGCGTGCAGTGGCTCTCCAGGTGGGAGCGATTGTAAGCGCACGTCTGGACGGACTAGAAGCCGAGGGTCGTTTGCTGCCGGCTAAGCAATTGCGACCGGCATTGGCAGCAGACAACAAGAAGCAGGCTGCAGCATCCACAGCTTCTTCTGCGGCGAGAGCAACTGCTGGCCCCAGTGGGAAAAAAGTGATAGATGCCACCAAAAAGCCACAGTCTGCTCCAGCTCCTGGAGCTACAAAAAAGGCCAACAAAACGGCTAAAAAGAAGGGAGGTGGGACTTCAAACCAGTCAGCAAAGGAGTCCCCCACACCCCGTTCGCTGCCTCCTGTCCCCGCCACCATGAAAGAGGGCTGGAATGTGGTTGCGAGCAAGGGAAACAAGCGGAAGATGGCACAGCGTGTGGCCCCGCCGCAGCAAACAGAAAAAGCAAAAGCCGCAAAGCTGAAAGCGCCACGATCTGCAGCCGTCGTGCTTACCCTACAACCGGAAGCTGCGAAAAAAGGCGTCACATACAAAGATGTGATTGCGGAGGCTAGGACCAAGGTCCAACTAACGGACATGGACATCCCTGGGGGACTGCGCTTCCGGCGAGCGGCTACCGGAGCGTGCATTCTTGAGGTCCCTGGAGCATCTAGCGGGGAAAAGGCTGACAAACTAGCTGAAGCGATCCAACAGCAGATTGGCGCGGAGAAGGTACGGGTGTCTAGGCCAACTAAAACCGTTGATATTCGCATCACTGGCTTGGACGAGTCGGTGTCCGCAGAAGAGGTGGTCGCGGCAGTGACACGAACTGGAGAATGTACCGTTGACATGGTGAAGGCCGGAGAAATACGCCAGGGTTTCTCAGGGCTCGGAACAGTGTGGGTTCAATGTCCCATCGCGGCTGCAAAGAAGATAGTGGCTGGGGGTCGCCTACTGGTAGGATGGGTCTCTGCGCAAGTGAAGCTGCTAGAGAAGAGGCCTTTACGATGCTTCCGGTGCTTTAGAAATGGGCATGTAAGGGCGCAATGTCAGGCGGAAACGGACCGATCTGAAAGCTGTTTCCAGTGTGGCAAAGAGGGTCACAAAGCGGCACAATGCACTGCGGCGCCACACTGTGCCGAGTGTGCGGCAGCCGGCAAGCCGTCGGAGCACAGAATAAGCAGCAAGGCGTGCACTGCGCCCAAAACTGCCGGAAAAAGTAGGAAGACCAAAGCTGCTGATGGCCTCCAGGCCCCCTCGCAGCCGGTCAAGTCGCCCGCCATGGAACAGGTTGCGACGGAGGAGGTTCAAAATATGGCCGTCGATTAAATGGCTACAATCGATATTTTACAGGGGAACCTCAACCACGATGCCAAGGCCCAGGACCTCTTCCACCAGAGCATGGCACAGTGGTCGATCAACATTGGGATAGTAGCGGAGCCCTATAAAGTCCCCGACAGAATCGACTGGGCCGGGGATCTGGACGGAACCGTGGCCATAACTACGCGGAGCGCCGCCGGCTCCAATCCATTCAAGAGCGTTATAAAAGGTCACGGCTGCGTCGCAGCGGTCTGTGGGGATTTGGCGGTAGTCGGAGTATACTTCTCTCCAAACAAAACTCTGGCTGAATTTGAGAGCTTCCTTGTTGAGGTCGGTGCTCTTGTTGGTCGGCTACATCCCACCCCGGTCATCGTGGCTGGCGATTTTAACGCAAAACATGCAGCGTGGGGATCCCCAGTGACGGATCCACGGGGACGTACTCTTTTGGAGTGGGCAATTGCCGCTAACCTGGCAGTCGCAAATAAAGGAACGGCAAACACGTGCGTGCGCCAAGGGGGTGGCTCTATTGTAGACATCACGTTTACGAACGCTGCCCTGGCACGCCGTGTTCAGGGATGGGAGGTCCTGGTGGATGTCGAGACCCTGTCAGACCATCGTTACATCCGGTTCGGTGTCTCTGCACTCCCTAGGCTCTCTCTCCCAAGACGGAATGACCCGGTCCAAAACTGCCCACGCTGGGTACTCAAAAAACTCGACCGAGAAGCCCTAGAGTTGGCGGCCATGGTACAAACATGGACAACAGAACCGGAAGAGTTGGTTGATGTCGAGGCGGAAGCTGAATGGTTCCGCAACTGCATGATGGAGGTCTGCGACGCGGCCATGCCTCGAGCCAAGGCCTTCTCTCCCCGACGCTCCGTGTACTGGTGGTCTCCAGATCTTGCGCAGTTGCGCGAGGAGTGCGTGCTCACGAGACGTCAGTACACGCGACAACGGAGTCGACAGTACAGAGACGAAGAAACAGAAGCGGCCCTGTACACAAAATATAAGGAGGCAAAAGTGGCACTAAAAGCCGCCATCGCACAAGCCATAGACCGGTCACGAGAGGAGTTTCTGGAGACTCTGAACAGGGATCCATGGGGGAGGCCTTACAAGCTTGTTAGGCAGAAGCTTCGGCCTTGGGCACCCCCGCTGACGCAGAGTCTCCAACCTCAGCTGCTGGACGACGTAGTTGCGGCTCTATTTCCGCACAGGCCTCGGCAAGGTCCACCGCCCATGGCTCCACCTAGGGCAGCTGAGAGGCAGCGAGAAGCAGAAATGCAGACGCCCCCTGTCACCGACGGTGAGCTGGGAGCAGCGGTTCTGAGACTACGGGCCAAAAACACAGCACCCGGATTGGACGGGATCCCAGGTCGAGCCTGGGTCCTGGCCATGGAGGCCCTTGAGCCAAGGCTACGTCGGTTTTTCAGTGCATGTCTCGAGCAGGGTCGCTTTCCTGACTCCTGGAAAATTGGTCGGTTGGTACTCTTGAGGAAAGAAGGTCGTCCTGCGGATTCACCGTCGGCCTACCGGCCCATCGTGTTGCTTGATGAGGTGGGCAAGCTCTTTGAGCGGATTATTGCGAACCGTCTTATCAAGCACTTAATGACGGAAGGGCCGGACCTGGCTGATTGCCAGTACGGATTCCGCAGGGGTCGCTCAACAGTCCACGCGATCTTGCGGGTAAAGAAACTGGCGGAGGATGCAGTGTCCCAGGGTGAGGTCGTCTTGGCAGTGTCATTAGACATTGCCAACGCCTTTAACACTCTCCCCTGGGATTGCATAAATGAGGCGCTGTTATACCACCAAGTGCCCCACCATCTCAGCCGAATAGTGAAGGCCTACCTGCTGCGGCGGTTCGTTGCCTTCCCCGGGCAGCATGAGTGGGGGCGTCGGGAAATGGTGTGCGGTGTTCCACAGGGGTCAGTGTTGGGGCCACTCCTGTGGAGCATCGGATATGATTGGGTGTTACGGGGAGCACTTCTGCGCGGGGTCGACCTGGTGTGTTACGCCGACGACACACTTGTGACGGCGCGGGGGGCCTCATTCAGAGAAGCCGCTATTCTAGCCACGGCGGCCGTAGCCCATACAGTAGGCAAAATAAGACGGCTAGGTCTAGAGGTCGCCTTGAACAAATCGGAGGCTATCTGCTTTCACGGGCCCAGGAGGACGCCTCCGCCCGGGGCTCATATAATCGTGGGAGGCGTGCAGATTGCCATCAAGCCTACCATGCGGTATTTGGGCATCACCCTAGACAGCCGTTGGTCTTTTCAGGCCCACTTCGAGCGGCTGACTCCGAAGTTGCTGGGTGCGGCTGGTGCGCTCGGACGCCTGCTCCCGAATATAGGGGGGCCGAAAAGTTCATGCCGGCGTCTGTACTCGGGAGTCGTACGCTCCATAGCCCTGTACGGAGCCCCAGTCTGGGCCGGCGGTCTTACTGGCAAGAACGTCACCCAAATGCGCCAAGCGCAACGGGTGATGGCAATAAGAGCTATACGGGGCTACGGGACAATTTCCGGCGAAGCTGCATGCGTGCTGGCTGGATCCCTGCCATGGGACTTGGACGCGAGAGCCCTTGCGTCAGTTTTCTTCTGGCGCGAGGAGGCGCGGGCCCGGGATTTCTGGCCAGCACCGCGCGAGATTGAGGCCAAACGAGAAGAGCTCTCTCGCGAGGCAATTGAAGAGTGGGTGAACCGGCTCGAGCGACCAAGTGCGGGAGTCCGGACAATTGCGGCGATCCGACCGGTCATGTCCCAGTGGCTAGAACGACCGCACGGTGCTCTCACCTTCCGGCTTGTGCAGATTCTCTCGGGGCATGGCTGCTTCGGGAGATATCTGCACAAAATTGCCGGCAGAGAACCAACGGAGGAGTGCCACGAATGTGGCGCAGCAATCGACACCACACAACACACACTGGAGGAGTGCCCAGTGTGGGGGCCGGAGCGAGACGACCTGATTGCAAAAGTGGGGCCGGACCTGTCGCTGCCGGCCGTGGTCAAGGCCATGGTAGACAGCGAAGGTTCATGGCAAGCGGTTAAGACCTTCTGCGAAGACGTTCTTCAGCAGAAGGAAATGGCGGAACGCGCCAGAGAGTCCGACCCAATGGCCGACCAACGGCGCCGCAAGCGTGCTCGACGCAGACGGCTCGCACATGATCGCCGCCTGCCTCCGTAGGTTGACCGCAGGATGACAGGCACGGGGACGCCTGTCATCCGCCACACACGTGGTCCCTGAGAGGGTGACCGTACTTGATACGGTCCACAGAAACGAGGCCATCAAGGGCCTCCGGAGGCGATGGTCCGCCAACACGGACCGGTGCTGGTGGTGCTGTAGAAGTAAAGCGCGAGCGTTCCTACAGCCCACCGTTACAGCACAATGGCGGCAGACGGGGGGGTTGTTTAGTGGGTAGACTTGGGTCTCATTAGCCCAAGGAGTCCCACATAACCACTCGGGTCCGTCCCCGCACCCGAGTGGTATGCGTAATTGCATTTTTCCCCTCCTCAACAAAAAAAAAAAAAAAAAAAAAAAGGTTAGGTTAGGTTAGGTTAGGTTAGGTTAGGTTAGGTTAGGTTAGGTTAGGTATTTTTTTTTTTTTTTTTTTTGCGTGGGTGAAGGAAATCCTCATTGGATACCACCAGGCCGGTCCTGGTGGCATGCCCGACTCGACTGAAGATGGCATTCCGCCCTAGGATGGAATGCCATCGACAGTCGCCTACGGACTAAAACCTTCACCCTGTGCGGTTTAGTTGTACCAGGAACGCGGTGCTATTGGTATACACGTTGTCCATGGGGTGTGATTTATGTGGGCATTTAAATGATTTAGTGTGGTGAATTTATGTTGTAGCATTGTTGTTTTGTGTAGAATACCTAATGTCTGTATTAGTGTGTGAGTGGAGAGGTAGTAGGAGAATGTGGAAGGGATTTTGGGTTTGTGGCGAAGTAACACGAGTGAGAATCAACAATAAAAATAATTACAATTTTCGCCGCCGCGCAAGAGCAACAATCGGTGAAGCCCCGGCGCAGCAGACAGTAATACTTATAGTGTAATTTTATAATCTAAAATTCTTAATCTAAAATACTTATACAAATGATTACACTTATAGTTTATTTCAATCTTCTGTATTTTGTTTTTCTCTATTTTTAATTTTGTTTTTATAATTATATATATATATTTTTTTTCTTTCTTTTTCATATATTTTTTCAAGAAATATTTACAAAAATTACTTACAGCTAGTATTTACAAAGTTAATCTTAGTCAAATCCGGTATGTTATGGCATTTGTCACATTTATTCATTAAGTGTTATTAAAGTTCTTTAAGTTTCGTACTATGTGCTTTATAAAATCTTGAAAGGCTTCAGTTGTTGTTCGGTTGTCTAATACGTCAGTTAGTCTGCTGTGGTCAATGTTTAGAAGGAGGCATGTTAGTTCATAGTCTAGTCTTTTACGGTTAAATTTGGGGCAGCTTTGTATTAGATGTATGATTGTTTGTTTACTGAGATTGTCACACGGACAGTGATTGTTATCTGTAATTTTCCTTTCGTTTAGGTATTCTTTGTGGTATCCATGATTGGTGAATATTTGGGTAGTCTCGAAGGTAAGACTATTGTTTGTTAGGTATTTATTGATTGATTCGTAGTTCGGAAAAATCTTTTTTGTGTATTGGCAATTTGATGGTGTGTCGTACATTTCTACTGTCGCTTTATGTGCTTTTTGTTTTAGATGGTATTTAATGTATGAGATGGGTATTATGGAGAAGTCTGGAGTCTTTTTTAGATTTGCGGCCGCTTTGGCCGCCCGATCAGCCTGTTCATTGCCCTCGATGCCACAGTGTGCCTTCACCCAGTAAAAATGTGTGTCTATCTGTTGTTTATGTGTGTGTATGTGTTTATGGATTTGGTTGGCGATGGAGTTGTAGCTATATGGATTTGATAACTCTTGTAGTGCGGACTTACTGTCAGTTAAGATTATATGTGTGATGCGAGTGGTGGTGTCAAGTGGTAGTTTCAGAGTGTTGGTGTGGTGCTGGAGACACCGTAGCATCGCGAGCAATTCAGCCTGGTACACAGAGCAGGAATCATGTAATTTATATTTTTTGATCGTGTGGGAGTGGTTTGGTCCGACAGTGACGAAAGCCGCCCCGACTTTATTGTCGTGGCGGCTTCCGTCAGTGTAGGACGTCCACGCACCATCCGGTCGGCCGTTAAGGGCCCGTTCCACTTCCATCTGGTCCTGTAATAGGTCTAGAGGTTGCTCTTCATAAGTCGGAGGCCATCTGCTTTCATGGACCTAGAAAAGCACCTCCAGCTGGCGCTCAGCTTGTAGTAAGTGGAGTTCCCATCGGCGTTGGGTCGACGATGAAATATCTGGGACTCGTCCTCGACAGCCGGTGGAACTTTAAGGAGCACTTTAAGCGCCTGACTCCTAGGCTTCTAGGAGCAGCCGGTGCGCTTAGCCGACTCCTACCAAACATGGGGGGGCCAAATGTAGGCTGCCGCAGTCTATACACGATGGTAGTGAGGTCGATGGCCCTGTACGGTGCACCCATTTGGGTAGATGCCCTTAGCGCCGAAAACCAAATACTTCTACGAAGACCTCAAAGGATCATGGCGATAAGGGCCATCAGAGGATATCGCACCATCTCCAGTGATGCGGCATGCGCCTTGGCCGGGACCCCGCCCTGGGATCTGGAGGCAAAAGCACTGGCGACCATATATAGGCGGATTTCGGAATCTCGAGCCAGAGATCAGGAGCCTATGCTCGAAGAGGTGAAGCGCTGGCGGACGAATGCTCGCGTTGTCGTTCTCCGAAAATGGGGTGAGAGGCTAAGGAATCCATGCGCCGGTCACTGGACAGCCGGAGCTATCCAGCCTGTCCTTAAAGAATGGGTCGGTAGACAGCACGGTGTGGTGTCTTTCCATCTCGCACAGGTACTCTCGGGCCATGGGTGCTTTGGCAAGTACCTGTGCGAGAAGTCTAAACGGGAGCCAACGCCAGCGTGTCACCACTGCAACAGTGCAGAAGATACAGCGCAGCACACGCTGGCGGACTGCCCAAGTTGGGTAGCGCCGCGCAATAATTTAGTTGCGACAATTGGGGCTGATCTGTCGTTGCCGACCGTCGTAAAGGCAATGACAGAAAACAAACGATGCTGGAAAGCTATTACCACCTTCTGCGAGGTGGTCATGACCCAAAAAGAAGCGGCGGAGCGCGCGCGAGAAGAGGATGTAGATGCTCACCCGCTGCGGCGCAAAAGAGCAAGGCGGAGGCGGGTCGCCCATGACCGCCGCCTGCCGCCTTAATGAAGACCTTTGGGTGGCAGTCAAGGGGACGACAGCCATCCGATTGAAACTAGGTCCTCGAGGCGAAGGGTGTGCTAAAACCAAATCACGCCCCAAATGCCGGTAGGGAAATCAATTTCCCGGAGATGGGGCTTAACAGCCAGCCGCTGCGAGGCCATGGTAGTGTACACAGATTGTTCCCGTGGCCTCGCCTTACAGCACCGTGGTGACAAACAGGTGGTTTTAGTGGGTAGACCGGATTCTCGTGGGAGTCCCACATAACCACCCGGGTGTCCCCGCACCCGGGTGGTATGCGTAATGCATTTCCCCTGTATAAAAAAAAAAAAAAAAAAAAAAAGGTTAGGTTAGGTTAGGTTAGGTTAGGTTAGGTTAGGTTAGGTTAGGTTCCCCTTCGAATGCTGTCACCTTGCCGTGGTGAAGGGGCTTGCGTGCTCCAATGACCCTCAGGGCTATACCGGATAGGGCCTCCCAAGCCGGACAGGCCTGAGGAGAGGGGCCAGACTAAGAACAGCACACGGGGGGCGGCTCCGCGTGTCCCTCTGAAACCAGCAGAGGGCACAGTGCGAGACGCCAGGTTGGGTGGAGTTGGAGCTCCATGCAAGAGCTGCGACAGGTGGCTTGGTCCACCTGGCGCGATGTTGTGGCTACGGCCACCGTCGGGCAACTCGTAACCCGCACTGAGCGGACCGAGGACCTCCCTCACTGAGAGGAAGGTCACGTGGAGTTAACCACTATAAAAAATCCCCAATCTTAAGGTGTGACTGGCGTGCCGATGGGATGCATGGCTGGGGGGAGCCCAGTCTCGAACGTCAGGAGGGGGGCATACCTCTTTAAAAAATAGCAAACAAAAAAAATGAGTGGCCAGAAATGGGAAAAACTACCCCAGGAGGTACCAATCCTCCGTGTCACCACAGAACGGGCAAGTGCCCGCGCTGTGGTGACATGCTGCCCACCGTATTCTGGGGGGGCACACCGCTCAAGGACGAAAACCGATGACCAAGGCAAACGTTTAATGGACAATGATGCAGGTGACACAATTTTAAGGTTGCGAGGAGGAGGAAACAAGGATGGTGCAGAGGCGTCCGATACGTCACCCACTCCAAAACCCCCGATGGCGGAGTTCCGCCCAATTCGGCACAAAGACGGGCGTTTTACACGTCACGCTGTCCCCGATGGTGAAGACGGAGAGGAGGAGGCGCCCGTGGTACCGAACGAATACGTGCGGTCACCCACGCCAATCCCCACGAGGGTGTTCTGTAAGAGAAGGGCTCGCGGCGGGCTGGAAATGCTCCCGTCAGGTAACGAGGAATTCTTTTCCCCCGGAAAAGTAGACATGCGCGACCTGCCTGGTGGGGAAGTTTACTGGTCGCCGCTGCAAACAGACGCCGAAAGCGAGACGGCTGACTCCGACGGCTCGCTGCATGTTCCCTTCTCCGGCCGATCCGGGGAAGTGCGGAAGCGGCTGCTGAGCGAGGAGGACGGGTCGGGGGCATCTGATGGTGATGCCTCCGTTTCCGGAGCAAGGCCCGGCTTCGGGCCAAATAAGAGAGGACGAGGAATCTGCGTGGGTGCGGCCCGGGCCAAAGCTAAACACCCGAAGCCGGAGCAACCACTCGAGACCACCCCACAACCCACGGAGGTCACTGCGGGGCCCCCGATGACAGCGACCCCCTCGTGGAGAAGATCTCTCCCGGACTTACGGGTGGTTCTGTCCCGCTGCGATCTCGAGTCTGTGGCCCAGGCACTCTCTCACAAGAGCGGCAGAATGGAGTCAGAGACGGCGACCCCTAATACAAAAGAGTGGGAAGCCCGCGTGGGCGAAAGAGAGGTGGATTGCATATCCGATGCGGAGAGCGTGGCATTGTTGAGCTCTGAGCCAGCTCACGGCAACGAACATTGTGATAGACGGGCTGAGGTGGACTGCAGCTCATTGAGTGACAGTGACCACGGACGACTCCGGCAAGGTCACAATCTGTCACAGGGGTCACAGGGGTCGGACTCCGAGGGGGTCCCCAGGAAGAAAGTCCAGTCCAAGTTTAAGCAAGGACGCAGTGCCTCGCAAACGTTGGAGGATTTCCGCCGCAAAGAGGAAGACAAAGCTAAAGCTGACGCGGAATTAGAAGACATGACCATCCGCATGCGGCCAATGGAAGAGTATGGAGACGCACATGGTTCTGACATAGAAGACCAGCTTATGTCAGCACTAAACAAACAAGTGCTCGACAGCGTGGCAGTTGTAAAAAAAGTCATTGCCACGTCAAAGAACCTGAAAGGTACCCACCAGAGGAAGCTAAAAGACGCTGCCGCTGCCATCACGGATTTTGCCCAGGTGATGCTGGCCCGCACCACCACGGAGGAGACGAAGAAACTGCAGCGGGTCATCGCTCGGCTGGAATCGCAAATGACGGATCTCCTGAAGGATCAGACGGAGTTAAGAAACGAGCTGCGCCTCGCAAAAACAGCTCCTCCCTCTCAGATCCCGGCATCACAAGCACCACTTGTGATGAAGGGAAATATCTCCCAGGAGGAAGCTGAGCGCGAAGTGATGGTTAGCGTGGGGAAAATGATAGACGCCAGGCTAGAAGCATTGGAGGATAGGCTCCTCCCAACTAAGACGGTAAGGCCAACACTGGTCTCAGACAAGGCAAAGCAGGTTGCACCACAGGCCACCAGCACCGCGGATAGAAGGCAAGCAAATCCACCCCCCACGAAGCCCTCGGCTGGCTCAGCTCCCAGTGATCTGCAACCAGCTACGGCTCCCACTAATAACAAGAAGCCGGCGAAGAAGAAGGGCAAGAAAGAAGAGAGGACGGCGCAATCCGTGGAAGCCCCACTGGAGTCCCGCGCATTGCAGCCGGCCCCAACAAAAACAAAGAAAGGCTGGGAAACGGTCACCAATAAAAAAGGCAAAAAGAAGACTGCAACGAATCTTCCCACACAGCCGCAGCAGGCAGCTCGCAAGAGGGTCCGCAAACTGCGACCTCCAAGTTCTGCGGCAGTTGTCCTTAGGCTAAATCCAGAAACCGGAGACGGAAAAACCACTTACGCGGATATTATCAAAGAGGCCAGGTCAAAAATTGATCTAGGAGAGCTGGAAATCCAGGGAGTGCGGTTTAAGAGGGCGGTCACGGGAGCCATCATTTTAGAGGTACCCGGAGCAACCAGCGGCGAGAAAGCAGATGCTCTTGCCAACAAATTGAGGGAGAAGCTAAATAATGACATTGTCCAAGTGTCCAGGCCGACAAAATGCGCTGAAGTGCGAATCTCGGGACTGGATGACTCTGTCACGCCTGAGGATGTCAAGGATGCCGTGGCCAAAGTGGGTGGGTGCATCTTAGCCCAAATCAAGTGCGGTGAAATCCGACAGGACTTTTCTAGCTTTGGCTCAGTATGGGTTCGTTGCCCAATTACGGCGGCCAAAAAACTAACCGAGGGCGGCCGCCTACTTGTGGGATGGGTCTCGGCAAGGGTACAGCTGCTGGACCAAAAGCCTATGCGCTGCTTCCGCTGCCTCGAAGCGGGTCACGTGCGCGCGCAGTGTAAGGCTGAGGTGGACCGAAGCGATTTATGCTTTCGCTGCGGCCAGTCTGGCCATAAAGCGGCCACGTGCTCTGCCACGCCACACTGCGCTGTCTGTGCAGCGGGCGACAAACCAGCAGAGCACACGATCGGAAGCAAAATGTGCGTTGCTTCCAAAAATAATAAGAAGGGGAAGAGGAATGGCGATGGCTCCCGGGGACCCTCGCAATCCGCCCACCCACCCCCCACTGTTCTGGCCGGGGTTGAGATGGCAGTGTCAATGGAAACAATATAATGGCACTAAATTTCTTGCAGGCGAATCTCAACCACTGCCTACGAGCTCAGGACCTTTTGCTCCAGAGCATGGCGCAGTGGCTGGCACATGTGGCTATCGTCTCCGAGCCCTACTTTATCCCCCAAAGAGACTTTTGGGCTGGGGACCAGGATGGTACGGTTGCGATAGTCACGCAAACAGCTGCTGGCTCACCACCTTTTGAAAAGGTAGAGAAAGGAAAGGGTTTCGTGGCTGGGCTCCTCGGCGGCATCACAGTAGTCGGTGTCTATTTTTCGCCCAATAGAAGCCTGGCTGAATTTGAATCCTTTTTGGCAGATGTGGGGATGGTTATTGGTCGAAGCCACCCACGCCCCGTGCTTGTTGCCGGCGATCTAAACGCCAAATCCGTGGCGTGGGGATCGCCGTCAACGGACACTCGTGGACGCGAACTGGAGGAATGGGCAATCGCAACAGGGCTGGCTGTGCTTAACCAGGGGTCGGTTGACACGTGCGTGCGACAACACGGTGGCTCCATCGTGGACGTGACGTTCGCCAACACTGCCCTAGTGAGACGTGTCCAAGATTGGCAAGTGCTCGAAAATGTGGAGACTTTGTCGGACCACAGGTATGTCCAATACAAGGTCTCCGCGCTCCTAGATGCACCAAGTGGGCCGATTAGTCAGTCGCTGCCTGGTGATGGACCACGATGGGCGTTAAAACGCCTGGACAGAGATGCGCTCGTTCTTGCCGCTGAAGTTCAGGCATGGAACCCGGTCCGAAGAGATCCAATAGACGTGGACGTAGAGGCGCAGTGGTTTGGCGAGGCCATGATAAACATCTGTGATGCAGCTATGCCACGGTCTAAGCCCTTCCCTCCTAAACGACAAGTCTATTGGTGGTCTGTGGAGCTCGAACAGCTTCGTAAGTCCTGCGTCGTGGCGAGGCGTCTATACAGCCATCAGCGAAGGAGAAGGCTCAGAGATACAGTCCGGGAGACAGAACTGTATGTACTCTACAAAGAGCGTAAAAAAGCCCTTCAGCTTGCAATAAAACAGGCGAAGGAAGCCGCTCACCATGAAATGTTAGAGACGCTAAATAATGACCCGTGGGGGCGACCATATAAAATGGTCCGAAGCAAACTCCGCTCCTGGTCTCCTCCCCTAACGCGAAGTCTCGAGCCGGAGTTACTACGAGACGTGGTGGAAGCACTTTTTCCGACCTGCGATAACTTTGTACCCCCCGCAATGGCATCACCATCCGCAGCGAGAAATGAAGAGGAAGAAGTACCCGATGTTTCTGAAGGTGAGCTCGGAGCAGCTGTGCTAAGGCTGAAGGCAAAAAATACAGCCCCGGGCCCGGACGGCATACCCGGTCGAGCCTGGGTTTTGGCCCTGGGCCCACTCGAACCGCGTATGAGAGCGCTCTTCAGCGCATGCCTGGCACAGGGGCGGTTTCCTCGGCCGTGGAAGTCGGGGAAACTCGTTCTACTCCGAAAGGAGGGGCGACCAGCAGGCTCGCCCTCGGCCTATAGACCCATAGTGCTGATGGACGAGGCCAGCAAGCTGTTTGAGCGCGTGGTGGCTGCTCGACTCGTGCGGCACCTCGTCGGAGTGGGACCGGACCTCAGTGACCACCAGTTCGGATTCCGCCAGGGCAGGTCCACCATTGACGCTATTGCACAGGTGAGGACCCTGGCGGACAGAGCAGTGTCCCGGGGTGAGGTGGTGTTGGCGGTGTCTTTGGACATCGCAAACGCGTTCAACTCCTTACCCTGGGCCACTATCAAGGAGGCACTACGGCGCCATGCTGTGCCTGAGTACCTGCGGAAGACGGTAGAGGATTACTTCTCCGATAGAGCCGTCAGGTACCCAGCACTCGGCGAGTGGAAGGAGAAGGAGCTGTCGTGCGGTGTTCCACAGGGGTCGGTCTTGGGACCCCTCCTGTGGAACATCGGATATGACTGGGTGCTACGGGGGGGCAACCTGCCGGGGGTCAGCGTGGTATGCTACGCTGACGACACCCTGGTGATGACCCGTGGCAGCACCTTCAAGGAGGCGTCGATCCGGGCCACGGCTGGAGTGGCGTCAGTCGTCGCTCGAATCAGGAGGTTGGGGCTAGAGGTGGCCCTGAACAAGTCCGAGGCCGTGTGCTTCCACGGGCCCCGGAAGGGCCCTCCGGTGGGTTCCAGCCTAGCTGTGGGGGGAGCGGCCATCGCTGTCAAACCGAAAATGCGGTACCTAGGCGTAGTCCTCGACAGCCGATGGACGTTCCGGGAGCATTTCAAAGCCCTTGCTCCCAAACTAATTGGGGCAGCGTCGGCGCTCGGTCGGCTCTTGCCCAACGTTGGTGGCCCAAACATGGGCTGTCGGAGGCTGTACGCGGGAGTGGTGCGGTCGATGGCTCTATATGGGGCGCCTATCTGGGCCGACTGCCTGAATGCCGAAAACCAAGCCCAATTGCGGAGGCCGCAGCGGGTCATGGCAGTCAGGATGGCGAGGGCATACCGCACTGTCTCCCACGGTGCAGCCTGCGTGCTGGCGGGGACTCCACCCTGGCACATAGACGCTGAGGTTCTGGCCGATGTTTATTGGCGTGTCGCCGAGGCGCGGGCCAGGGGAATCCAACCACTTCTGGAGGAGGTAAGGCAGTGGAGGCTTGACTCCTGCCTACTGCTCCTTCAGAAGTGGAAGGAGAGTTTGGAGGCGCCGAGCGCGGGCCACTGGACCATCGGAGCCATCCGGCCCGTTTTGGAGAGGTGGGTCGGACGAAAGGAGGGGTTCCTCTCCTTCCACCTCACACAGATCCTCTCGGGGCATGGCTGCTTCGGGAGGTACCTGTCTAGGAGGGCAGGACGGGAACCGACGGCAGAATGCCACGAGTGTGGCGACGCCGAAGATACGGCGCTACACACGCTGGCGGTGTGTCCCGCGTGGACTGAGCAGCGGGCCGCACTCGTGGCCGTAGTCGGAAATGACCTCTCCCTGCCAGCCGTAGTGGAAGCCATGGTGGGCGGCGGGAGATCGTGGAAGGCGGTAGCCTCCTTCTGCGAGGTTGTGATGACGCAGAAGGAGGCAGCCGAGCGCGGTAGGGAGGAAGATCCGGCCTCCCAGCCAATGCGCCGCAAGCGCGTGGGGCGGCGGCGGTTGGCTTACGACCGCCGACTGCCCCCATAGGGGTGCCAGTGGGCGGCAGGCTCGGGGACGCCTGTCGCCTACACAATGGTCCCTGCGTGGATGGGTGCATCATAGGACGCATCCACTGATGAGGACAGAGAGGACTACACAACTCTCTTGAGCCGGGTCCGGAGTCCGGACGGCCGCTGGCGAGGTCGCGGAAGCTTGCTTTGGCGTCCCTGGGGCCTCGCCCTATAGCGTGGAGGCGGCAAACAGAGGGGTTTTTAGTGGGTACACCATGGGTAGGGAGTCCCACATAACCACCGGGGCTCGTTCCCACGCTTCGGTGGTATGCGTAACGCATTTTCCCCTCTTAAAAAAAAAAAAAAAAAAAAAAAAAAGGTTAGGTTAGGTTAGGTTAGGTTAGGTTAGGTTAGGTTAGGTTAGGTTAGGTTAGGTTAGGTTGGGGTGCTACGGACAGGAAACCTCCCAGAGTGCCAGGTCCCTTCTCATTCCTCTTGATCCGGTTGATCTGGGGGTAAGGGAAGGGCTCCTGGACGGTGCACCCCGGGGGCAACGGTAAGTAATCTCTTGGTTTCCAAGTTATTGCTTATCGGTGCTGCCAATGTCCTGTCACGGGGGGGAGGCCTTTTGGCCTGACGGCTTTGAATGGTAATGTTTGAAAGGTATGTTTTGAGAGAGACTAATGACTGAATGGAATGTTTAAATGTTTTCGGGCCGTATAGTATTGATGGATGGTTGGTAGTCTCTAATGAGACTACGTAGGGGAGTCTACGCCAGCTCGCCTTGAATCCCGCATCCCGCAGCACTTTCCCAACGACCCCCATCTTTGGCGGTGTGGGGTACGGGTAGTGTTTGTGGCGCGGAGGGCTTGCCTTCATTGGCCGGCCCGCGGGAAGGAAAACCCTTTAACACCCGACAGCGAAGTCGTTAAAACCTCTAGATACCAGGTGCCCTCTAGAGTACATAGCCCACTGCGTTTCGGGATGAGCGTTACCCGCCAGTGAATTATATATCGTCTCATACTCGTGGGAATTTTATGGAAAATTTAAATAAAAACAAAAATCGTAATGAAGAAGAAACAAGTTTAAGGCAGAAAGGTGGGATTCCGCCACAACGAGACCGAAAAGGTCGGTTCGTCCGCGACACGGCAAATGAATCGCAGGAGCCAACGGCAGCGGTGTCCCCAAGAACAGTGTCCTCTTTGGGGAATGGGGAACCAGAAGTTTTTGCAAGGGCAGAGACCCGAAGATCGCTCCCGGATCTAAGAGTGCCTCTTATCCGTTGTGATGGAGAGCTAGGGTCCACAATTCCAGCTCCTCCGCCAAAAACAAAAGAGGTAGATGCCCTCCTGGGTGCCAAAGGGGTGGACATAGAGTCTGACGCAGGGAGTCTTGTATCTGCGTCAGCTTTTGAGGACTCCGTCCTCCAACTCGGAGGCGATCACGTAGAGTCGGACACGGCGATGAGCTGTTACGAGTCTGTCAGTAATGTTAGGCGTTTCTGGCGGAAACGTGGCCTCAGTGAATCGGGTTCTGACTCTGAGGAGGCCACTGAGAATAACAAGCAGTCCACAAGCCAATCAAAGAGAGGTCGCGGTCGTCCTCCTTCCACTGGGCATTACGTTGGACTTGCCAAAGCCAAAGAGGAGTATAACCGCGCCATGAGAGAGGAAATGCGTTTGAGGGCAGAAGAAGAAGTGGCTGGCATAAAGCTGCCCTTTTCTACTCGTAGTCAGTCGGGCGGCCTAAGTTCTAGTTCGGTCCTGCCCTGTGCACAAGACAATCTTTCTGCGGCTGCGCTCTCTCAGCGAGTGCAGACAAGCCTGGATGCAATATCCTTGGTTGCCAAAAACTCCAGCAATTTGAAAGGCACCTTTGTAAAGGCCCTGAAGGAGGCGGCAGTGTCAATCAAAGAGACATTTGAGTGCCTTTTGGAGCGCTCTACTTCAGAGGAGACGAGGCGTCTGCAGGCGCAAAACGAAAGCCTGCGCGCTCAATTAACTGAACTCAAGGCTGAAATGGCTCAGCTGAGAGCAGACTTTCGGGACCAATTCAAGGTTTCAGTTCCGGTCTCGGCTCCGTTAAAACCAACGGAGAATACACAGTCAACTAGCAGCTCTAGCAAGGAGGATACAGGTACAGGGTCTCTCAATTTGGAAAACATGATGTGTGTGATGACCAAAAAGATTGGGCTGATGTTGGACGCGAGGCTGGGAGCCTTAGAGTTAGAGGGCAGGCTACTGCCAGCCCAACCGATGCGGCCCCCGCTGGCTGCCAACTTGAGGCGTCAAAATGAGAGGGTCACTTACCATACCCAGGAGCTTGAACTCGCTCCCGAGCCGGCTCCAAAACGAGGTCCTCCAAATTTGACGGTAGAACCTAAGAAGGGGCAAAAGAAGAGAAAGAATAAGAATAAGGCCACCCTTGCTGCAGCTGAAGCCGCCGCGGCTTGCGCACGCTCATCATCTGTTCCTCGGTCTCTGCCTTCAGCCCCCTTGGCCATGGATAAAGCATGGAATAAGGCAGTTGGAGGGAAGAAAAATAACAAGACGGTTAATTCTCGCTCTGCTATTCAATCGCAGCAGGGGAATGATGTGCAAGTTCAACACCAGGGGCAGGCTCCACCACGGTCGCAAAGACAAGAGGCTCGCAAACTGCGACCGCCCCGATCCTCTGCTGTGGTTTTGTCCTTACAACCGGAGGCTGAAGAGCAGGGAATCAGTTATAAGGATGTGTTAGCTACAGCTAAAGCAAAAGTAGATTTGGCGGATCTAGATATACAGTCGATCCGTTTTAAAGTTGCAGCTACAGGCGCCAGACTCCTGGAGATACCGGGGGCCTCCAGTGGGCCTAAGGCGGACAAACTCGCTGAAAAACTTTGTCAGCTGTTCAAATCCGAGATGGTCAAGGTGTCACGGCCTACAAAATGCGTGGAATTGCGAGTATCTGGCCTGGATGACTCAGTGTCTGTGGAGGATATCGCTGCGGCGATTGCGCAGGCCGGCGGTTGTGCGGTCCAGGAGGTCAGAGTGGGAGAAATAAAATCAGACCCCTGGAGCCTAGGTTCTGCGTGGGTTCGTTGTCCTGTCGCTGCGGCCAAAAAAGTGGCTGGAAAGGAGAGACTGCTGGTGGGCTGGGTGTCGGCGCAAGTCAAGTTGCTGGAAGCGCGCGCCCAAAGATGTTACCGGTGCTTGGAGTCGGGCCATGTTAGGGCGCAGTGTCCTTCTGAAATTGACAGGTCCGGTCTGTGCTACCGTTGTGGCCAGCCAGGTCACAAGGCGAGAGATTGCTCGGCGACGCCACACTGCACTGTCTGTGCAGTGCTGGGAAAAGACGCGAATCATAGGACAGGAAGCAAGAGCTGTACTGCCCCACCCAAGAGACCGAAGACAAAGGCTGGCGATGGCTCCCGGGTCTCCTCGCAGCCTGTCCGCTCGTCCACTTCGACTGTGGACGGGACTCAGGGGGTTGCTGGTATGGATACAAATTAATATGGCCATCAAATTTCTTCAGACGAATCTTAACCACTGCGTTAGGGCTCAGGACCTCTTATTCCAGAGTATGGCGCAGTGGTCAATAAATATAGCAGTGGTAGCGGAGCCATACTCTGTTTCTGCTCAAGCGGGATGGGTTGGGGACCTGGATAAAACTGTGGCCCTGGTGTCGCGGGGCACTGCTGGCTCCCCACCTTTTCAAGGCGTCATAAAGGGTCATGGTTTTGTGGCGGCAACCTGCGGAAACATTGCAGTTGTTGGCGTCTACTTCTCTCCCAACGATAGTTTGGCGGATTTTGAACAGTTTCTCGTAACAGTGGGTGCTATTGTTAGGCAGTTGCACCCTACGCCTGTTTTAGTAGCCGGAGATTTCAATGCAAAGTCTAGGGCTTGGGGGTGTCCAGCAACGAATCCGAAAGGCGCAACTCTGGAGGAGTGGGCGGTCGCCACTGGCTTGGTGGTCATTAACCGGGGTTCAGAAAATACGTGCGTGCGGCAACAGGGTGGATCTATCGTGGACATTACATTTTCGAGTGCCTCCCTGGCGCGCCGTATTCAGGGCTGGGAGGTCATGGTGGGAGTGGAGACGCTGTCAGATCACCGGTACATTCGGTTTGATATTGACCCACTCATCTCAAACAACGCAAGGCTGAATGGCCCAGTCAGGACTGGCCCTAGGTGGGCGTTCACCAAACTTGACCGGGAACTTCTGAAAGAGGCAGCGATCGTAGAGACGTGGCTGCCTGTCCCAGATGAAGCTGTGGTGGTAGAGTCCGAAGCGTCCCAAATCCGGGAGGCCATGGTGCGAATTTGTGATGTGGCGATGCCTCGGGCCAAGTCTCTACCGCATAGACGATGCGTGTACTGGTGGACATCCGAGCTCGCGCAAATACGCAGCTCCTGTGTAGCTGCACGGCGTCGGTATATGCGTCAAAGAAGGCGCAGGCAGCGAGATGAAAACGAGGAACGCCGTTTATATGAGGCCTACAAGACGTCCAAACAGGAGTTTTCTGTGGCTATCGGGCATGCAATTGAGGCGAGTCGTGCTGAATTCCTGGAGACCTTAAATAATGATCCGTGGGGAAGACCCTACAAACTCATCCGGAACAAGTTGCGCCCCTGGGCGCCTCCGCTGACTCAAACACTTCAGCCGGAGCTTGTAACGCGCGTAGTTGCTGGGCTATTCCCTGAAAGGGGACCTCACCAGCCGCCTATCATGGCACCGCCAACGGTGGGGCTAAGAGAGGAGGATATCGTTCCACCTGTTCTTCCCGAAGAGCTGGCCGTGGCGGTTTACCGGCTGCGTGGCAAGAACACGGCCCCAGGGCCTGACGGCATTCCGGGCCGTGCATGGGTCTTGGCTATGGAAGCGTTAGAACCGAGGCTGCTGCGTCTTTTGACCGCTTGCCTGGAACAGGGTTGCTTCCCGAAGGAGTGGAAGTCTGGAAAGTTAGTACTGCTCAGAAAGGAGGGACGACCGATGGACTCTCCGTCTGGTTACCGGCCGATAGTTTTGCTGGATGAGGTGGGCAAGCTCTTTGAGCGAATAATCGCTGCACGCCTCATCAAGCACATGGAAAGAGAGGGGCCGGACTTGGCCGACTGCCAATTTGGGTTCCGCAGGAACCGGTCAACTGTCGATGCAATTCTACGGGTCAAATCAATGGCACACGAGGCTGTGACGCAGGGAAATGTCGTCTTGGCGGTGTCATTGGACATCGCTAATGCTTTCAACACCCTGCCCTGGAACACAATAAAGGAATCGTTGCGATACCATCAAGTACCCCTTCACTTGTTCCGCATCATTGAAGCTTATCTCAGTGAGAGGTTCGTCACCTGGCCTGGGCAGCAGGTATGGGGGGAGAGGGCAATGTCCTGTGGGGTCCCGCAGGGGTCGGTCTTGGGTCCACTCTTGTGGAATATAGGCTACAACTGGGTTCTAAGGGGGGAAAACTTGCGTGGAGTCAACGTCATCTGCTACGCCGATGATACGCTTGTGACGGCCAAGGGTCCCAATTACCGTGATGCAGCCATATTAGCTACAGCGGCAGTTGCCCATTGCGTGGGCAAGATCAGAAGTCTGGGCCTCGAGGTGGCTCTAGCGAAGTCCGAAGCCATATGTTTCTATGGTCCACGGAAAGCTCCCCCAGCTGGGGTGGCTATAGTGGTGGGAGGAGTCCCGATTGCCGTCATGCCATCACTGCTCTACCTTGGTGTCGTGCTTGACAGCAAGTGGAATTTCTGTGCGCATTTTGAGCGCCTGGCACCCAAGTTGTTGCGCGCTGCATCTGCCCTTGGGCGTATACTGCCAAACCTGGGAGGGCCCAAGGCTTCATGCCGCCGCCTCTACATGGGCGTGGTGCGATCGATGGCACTCTATGGTGCCCCAGTTTGGGCAAATGCTCTTAATAGACAAAATATCGCTCGGTTACGCCGACCGCAGAGAGCTATAGCTGTAAGGGTTATAAGAGGATACCGTTCGATAAGCACGGAGGCTGCGTGCGTTCTAGCCTGCTCTCTGCCTTGGGACTTGGACGCGAAGGTCCTCGCGACCCTATACCTGTGGCGCGGGGAGGTGCGGGACCGGGGTGAGGTGCTGGCTCCGGAGGAATTGAAGAAGCGGCGTGTTGAGCTGCAGCAGGAGGCGGTTGATGAGTGGCAGCTGCGGCTGGTTCGGCCTAGGGCGGGCATCCGCACCATTGAAGCTATCCAACCTAGTCTTCACGAATGGATTGGAAGGGATTTTGGGGTCCTAACATTCAGGCTCACGCAGTTGCTGTCAGGGCATGGCTGCTTTGGCAAGTACCTGCACCGACAAGCCAAAAGGGAGCCGACCCCGGGATGTCATGAGTGCGGAGCACATGAAGACTCCGCCCAGCACACGTTGGCGGAGTGCCCGGTCTGGGCTGTAGAAAGAGAGGAAGTAATTGCCCGTACTGGGCAAGATTTGTCGCTGCCGGCCGTAGTGCAAGCTATGCTCTCCGGCGAAGAGGTGTGGCAGACAATGCTAGAATTCTCAGAATACGTCATGGCCGGGAAAGAGGCGGCGGAGCGCGAGCGGGAGATTCAGGCCGAGGCTGACCCTATGCGCCGACGTAGAATGAGACGCAGGCGTGCTGCGCACGACAGACGCTTGCCACCTTAGCATAGACCTCCGGGTGTCAGATACGGGGGCGTCTGACATCCATAGGAAAGAGGTCCTCGGGTAGGAGGCGTGAGAAGTGTTCGGATACGCACTTAATGGAGGTTTTACTTGTGATGGGTCCTGATGGACTGTTGCTGGCGGAGTTGTGGATGAGTGACGCCGCGTGCCCGTAACTCCGCCCTAAGGCACCGAGGCGACAGACAGGGGTTTTAGTGGGTAGACCGGATTCTCGTGGGAGTCCCACATAACCACCCGGGTGTCCCCGCGCCCGGGTGGTATGCGTAATGCATTTCCCCTGTATAAAAAAAAAAAAAAAAAAAGGTTAGGTTAGGTTGGGGCGCTACGGACAGGAAACCTCCAAGTGGGCCAGGTCCCTTCTCATTCCTCTTGATCCGAGTGATCTGGGGGTAAGGGAAGGGTACCTGGACGGTGCGCCCCGGGGGCAACGGTAAGTAATTTCTTGGTTTTTCAAGTTATTGCTTACCGGTGCTGCCAATGTCCTGTCGTGGGGGGGGGGGGTCTCTCCACAGGTTCTCGGTCCAGCAGAGGTCCTTGTGGATGAGTCCGGGGGGTGGGTAAACCTCTTTAGAGGGACCATTTTCGGTCAAGTAGGTGGCGGTGGCCGGCAAGGCTGCTATGGGTTTGGCGGTCTTTTTGGGCTGTCCAGGCCAAATTTGGGTCTTACCTCTTTTGAGGACTTTTGTGGACTTATTGGTCTGGGGGGACTGGGTGGTCTTTGGGCCGTCCAAAATGAGGGGGGTCGCTCCAGAAATGGTTGTGACGGGTGCGGCGCTGTGCCAAGTGCATTCGACATATAGTCGACGCCGGACCAACCGTTGCTCGTGTCGGGGTCGTAGTCATGTTTTGCGGCTTCGGACAAGCACCGGGGGCCTTGCCTTAATCGGCTGGGCTGCGAGGAAGAAAACCTCAATAAAAAATCACTCCTAATCCTAAGCGGCGGAGCACCGCGAGAGGATGCATGGCTGAAGTGGAGTCAGTCGCTAGTGCTTCCCCCGTTAGTGTAACGGCCGACACTCTAACGGGATACGCTAAGGCTTATCCAGGTGCAGGGGGCACCGCTTGGATGGACCACTTATATCCCCCATACTCGTGGGAACTGTATGGAAACTAAAAACTTAAAAATCAAATTTAAAAGCGTAGAAGGGAAGCCCAAAATAAAGGGCACAAAGGTAGAAAAGCGCAGCCGGAAATTGAAGGAGAGCGGCGCTGAAAAAATGGCGGAAAGCGTGGCAGATATGCTCGCAAGTGCTGACGAGAGTGACCAGTCAGACTGCACTCTAAGAACGGTCAGGTCGAGGTCGAACTCGAGCTCCTCTGCAGGGACCAATAAGCGGAGATTTTGGGCCGATGTTGGCGCAAAAAGAGCCAGTGGAGGGGCAAACGAGCCTCTGTTAGATGACTGGGAGGCATTGGGCTCCCCTGAGCCAGAAGGTCAAGAGGAAGAGATCAAGCGCTCAAGGGGACGTCCACCTACGACGGGCCAATACGTTGGCCTTGCAGCGGCAAAGAGAGCGCTCAATGAGGCCAAACGAGAGGCTCTCGAGATAGAGGCGGAGTTGGACATTGCAAGCCAGGCAAAAGTGGCAAGACGACTGCGGGACACGCGATTTTCAAAATCACCCTCAGTCTGTGAAGACGTGAATGAGAAGTCTGCGGTAGACCTCTCCAAGTCGGTGGCGGACCACGTGAAGATTATCGAGAACGTGGCCTCATCATCAAAGAATCTGAAGGGAACCTATGTGCGGGCCCTTAAACAGGCGGCAGAAACTATCGCGAAAGCGTTTGATAGTTTAAGCGAGCGCACGATCTCAGACGAGACTCGCCAACTGCAGGCGGCGAATAGTCGCCTGCAAGCGGAGATGGCCAGCCTCCGCGGGGAACTGGCCCAACTTAAGGCAGAAGTAGAGCGAGGGAGGCGGAGGGAGAGTCCTGTGCGGGAGGTTCTGCCCTCCGAACCAGGCGAGGATGCAGACATGCCAGACACGATGACGTTGGATACGCTGCCGGCCCCGAAGGAAAAGTTGCCGTCGCGCATTAGCCAAACGTCGATCGACCTGACGCCCGCTCTCTTGGACGAGGAAGTAAGGCGTGCAGTGGCTCTCCAGGTGGGAGCGATTGTAAGCGCACGTCTGGACGGACTAGAAGCCGAGGGTCGTTTGCTGCCGGCTAAGCAATTGCGACCGGCATTGGCAGCAGACAACAAGAAGCAGGCTGCAGCATCTACAGCTTCTTCTGCGGCGAGAGCAACTGCTGGCCCCAGTGGGAAAAAAGTGATAGATGCCACCAAAAAGCCACAGTCTGCTGCAGCTCCTGGAGCTACAAAAAAGGCCAACAAAACGGCTAAAAAGAAGGGAGGTGGGACTTCAAACCAGTCAGCAAAGGAGTCCCCCACACCCCGTTCGCTGCCTCCTGTCCCCGCCACCATGAAAGAGGGCTGGAATGTGGTTGCGAGCAAGGGAAACAAGCGGAAGACGGCACAGCGTGTGGCCCCGCCGCAGCAAACAGAAAAAGCAAAAGCCGCAAAGCTGAAAGCGCCACGATCTGCAGCCGTCGTGCTTACCCTACAACCGGAAGCTGCGAAAAAAGGCGTCACATACAAAGATGTGATTACGGAGGCTAGGACCAAGGTCCAACTATCGGACATGGACATCCCTGGGGGACTGCGCTTCCGGCGAGCGGCTACCGGAGCGTGCATTCTTGAGGTCCCTGGAGCATCTAGCGGGGAAAAGGCTGACAAACTAGCTGAAGCGATCCAACAGCAGATTGGCGCGGAGAAGGTACGGGTGTCTAGGCCAACTAAAACCGTTGACATTCGCGTCACTGGCTTGGACGAGTCGGTGTCCGCAGAAGAGGTGGTCGCGGCGGTGACACGAACTGGAGAATGTACCGTTGACATGGTGAAGGCCGGAGAAATACGCCAGGGTTTCTCAGGGCTCGGAACAGTGTGGGTTCAATGTCCCATCACGGCTGCAAAGAAGATAGTGGCTGGGGGTCGCCTACTGGTAGGATGGGTCTCTGCGCAAGTGAAGCTGCTAGAGAAGAGGCCTTTACGATGCTTCCGGTGCTTTAGAAATGGGCATGTAAGGGCGCAATGTCAGGCGGAAACGGACCGATCTGAAAGCTGTTTCCAGTGTGGCAAAGAGGGTCACAAAGTAGCACAATGCACTGCCGCGCCACACTGTGCCGAGTGTGCGGCAGCCGGCAAGCCGTCGGAGCACAGAATAAGCAGCAAGGCGTGCACTGCGCCCAAAACTGCCGGAAAAAGTAGGAAGACCAAAGCTGCTGATGGCCCCCAGGCCCCCTCGCAGCCGGTCAAGTCGCCCGCCATGGAACAGGTCGCGACGGAGGAGGTTCAAAATATGACCGTCGATTAAATGGCGACCATCGAATTTTTACAGGGGAACCTCAACCACGATGCCAAGGCCCAGGACCTCTTCCACCAGAGCATGGCACAGTGGTCGATCAACATTGCGATAGTAGCGGAGCCCTATAAAGTCCCCGACAGAATCGACTGGGCCGGGGATCTGGACGGAACCGTGGCCATAACTACGCGGAGCGCCGCCGACTCCAATCCATTCAAGAGCGTTATAAAAGGTCACGGCTGCGTCGCAGCGGTCTGTGGGGATTTGGCGGTAGTCGGAGTATACTTCTCTCCAAACAAAACTCTGGCTGAATTTGAGAGCTTCCTTGTTGAGGTCGGTGCTCTTGTTGGTCGGCTACATCCCACCCCGGTCATCGTGGCTGGCGATTTTAACGCAAAACATGCAGCGTGGGGATCCCCAGTGACGGATCCACGGGGACGTACTCTTTTGGAGTGGGCAATTGCGGCTAACCTGGCAGTCGCAAATAAAGGAACGGCAAACACGTGCGTGCGCCAAGGGGGTGGCTCTATTGTAGACATCACGTTTACGAACGCTGCCCTGGCACGCCGTGTTCAGGGATGGGAGGTCCTGGTGGATGTCGAGACCCTGTCAGATCACCGTTACATCCGGTTCGGTGTCTCTGCACTCCCTAGGCTCTCTCTCCCAAGACGGAATGACCCGGTCCAAAACTGCCCACGCTGGGTACTCAAAAAACTCGACCGAGAAGCCCTAGAGTTGGCGGCCATGGTACAAACATGGACAACAGAACCGGAAGAGTTGGTTGATGTCGAGGCGGAAGCTGAATGGTTCCGCAACTGCATGATGGAGGTCTGCGACGCGGCCATGCCTCGAGCCAAGGCCTTCTCTCCCCGACGCTCCGTGTACTGGTGGTCTCCAGATCTTGCGCAGTTGCGCGAGGAGTGCGTGCTCACGAGACGTCAGTACACGCGACAACGGAGTCGACAGTACAGAGACGAAGAAACAGAAGCGGCCCTGTACACAAAATATAAGGAGGCAAAAGTGGCACTAAAAGCCGCCATCGCACAAGCCATAGACCGGTCACGAGAGGAGTATCTGGAGACTCTGAACAGGGATCCATGGGGGAGGCCTTACAAGCTTGTTAGGCAGAAGCTTCGGCCTTGGGCACCCCCGCTGACGCAGAGTCTCCAACCTCAGCTGCTGGACGACGTAGTTGCGGCTCTATTTCCGCACAGGCCTCGGCAAGGTCCACCGCCCATGGCTCCACCTAGGGCAGCTGAGAGGCAGCGAGAAGCAGAAATGCAGACGCCCCCTGTCACCGACGGTGAGCTGGGAGCAGCGGTTCTGAGACTACGGGCCAAAAATACAGCACCCGGATTGGACGGGATCCCAGGTCGAGCCTGGGTCCTGGCCATGGAGGCCCTTGAGCCAAGGCTACGTCGGTTTTTCAGTGCATGTCTCGAGCAGGGTCGCTTTCCTGACTCCTGGAAAATTGGTCGGTTGGTACTCTTGAGGAAAGAAGGTCGTCCTGCGGATTCACCGTCAGCCTACCGGCCCATTGTGTTGCTTGATGAGGTGGGCAAGCTCTTTGAGCGGATTATTGCGAACCGTCTTATCAAGCACTTAATGACGGAAGGGCCGGACCTGGCTGATTGCCAGTACGGATTCCGCAGGGGTCGCTCAACAGTCCACGCGATCTTGCGGGTAAAGAAACTGGCGGAGGATGCAGTGTCCCAGGGTGAGGTCGTCTTGGCAGTGTCATTAGACATTGCCAACGCCTTTAACACTCTCCCCTGGGATTGCATAAATGAGGCGCTGTTATACCACCAAGTGCCCCACCATCTTAGCCGAATAGTGAAGGCCTACCTGCTGCGGCGGTTCGTTGCCTTCCCCGGGCAGCATGAGTGGGGGCGTCGGGAAATGGTGTGCGGTGTTCCACAGGGGTCAGTGTTGGGGCCACTCCTGTGGAACATCGGATATGATTGGGTGTTACGGGGAGCACTTCTGCGCGGGGTCGACCTGGTGTGTTACGCCGACGACACACTTGTGACGGCGCGGGGGGCCTCATTCAGAGAAGCCGCTATTCTAGCCACGGCGGCCGTAGCCCATACAGTAGACAAAATAAGACGGCTAGGTCTAGAGGTCGCCTTGAACAAATCGGAGGCTATCTGCTTTCACGGGCCCAGGAGGACGCCTCCGCCCGGGGCTCATATAATCGTGGGAGGCGTGCAGATTGCCATCAAGCCTACCATGCGGTATTTGGGCATCACCCTAGACAGCCGTTGGTCTTTTCAGGCCCACTTCGAGCGGCTGACTCCGAAGCTGCTGGGTGCGGCTGGTGCGCTCGGACGCCTGCTCCCGAATATAGGGGGGCCGAAAAGTTCATGCCGGCGTCTGTACTCGGGAGTCGTACGCTCTATAGCCCTGTACGGAGCCCCGGTCTGGGCTGGCGGTCTTAGTGGCAAGAACGTCACCCAAATGCGCCAAGCGCAACGGGTGATGGCAATAAGATCTATACGGGGCTACGGGACAATTTCCGGCGAAGCTGCATGCGCGCTGGCTGGATCCCTGCCATGGGACTTGGACGCGAGAGCCCTTGCGTCAGTTTTCTTCTGGCGCGAGGAGGCGCGGGCCCGGGATTTCTGGCCAGCACCGCGTGAGATTGAGGCCAAACGAGAAGAGCTCTCTCGCGAGGCAATTGAAGAGTGGGTGAACCGGCTCGAGCGACCAAGTGCGGGAGTCCGGACAATTGCGGCGATCCGACCGGTCATGTCCCAGTGGCTAGAACGACCGCACGGTGCTCTCACCTTCCGGCTTGTGCAGATTCTCTCGGGGCATGGCTGCTTCGGGAGATATCTGCACAAAATTGCCGGCAGAGAACCAACGGAGGAGTGCCACGAATGTGGCGCAGCAATCGACACCGCACAACACACACTGGAGGAGTGCCCAGTGTGGGGGCCGGAGCGAGACGACCTGATTGCAAAAGTGGGGCTGGACCTGTCGCTGCCGGCCGTGGTCAAGGCCATGGTAGACAGCGAAGGTTCATGGCAAGCGGTTAAAACCTTCTGCGAAGACGTTCTTCAGCAGAAGGAAATGGCGGAACGCGCCAGAGAGTCCGACCCAATGGCCGACCAACGGCGCCGCAAGCGTGCTCGACGCAGACGGCTCGCACATGACCGCCGCCTGCCTCCGTAGGTTGACCGCAGGATGACAGGCACGGGGACGCCTGTCATCCGTCACACACGTGGTCCCTGAGAGGGTGACCGTACTGGATACGGTCCACAGAAACGAGGCCATCAAGGGCCTCCGGAGGCGATGGTCCGCCAACACGGACCGGTGCTGGTGGTGCTGTAGAAGTAAAGCGCGAGCGTCCCTACAGCCCACCGTTACAGCACAATGGCGGCAGACGGGGGGGTTGTTTAGTGGGTAGACTTGGGTCTCATTAGCCCAAGGAGTCCCACATAACCACTCGGGTCCGTCCCCGCACCCGAGTGGTATAAAAAAAAAAAAAAAAAAAAAAAAAAAAAAAAAAAAAAAAAGGTTAGGTTAGGTTGGGGCGCTACGGACAGGACACCTCCAAGTGGGCCAGGTCCCTTCTCATTCCTCTTGATCCGAGTGATCTGGGGGTAAGGGAAGGGTACCTGGACGGTGCGCCCCGGGGGCAACGGTAAGTAATTTCTTGGTTTTTCAAGTTATTGCTTACCGGTGCTGCCAATGTCCTGTCGTGGGGGGGGGGGGGGGGGTCTCTCCACAGGTTCTCTGTCCAGCAGAGGTCCTTGTGGATGAGTCCGGGGGGGTGGGTAAACCTCTTTAGAGGGACCGTTTTCGGTCAAGTAGGTGGCGGTGGCCGGCAAGGCTGCTATGGGTTTGGCGGTCTTTTTGGGCTGTCCAGGCCAAATTTGGGTCTTACCTCTTTTGAGGACTTTTGTCGACTTATTGGTCTGGGGGGACTGGGTGGTCTTTGGGCCGTCCAAAATGAGGGGGGTCGCTCCAGAAATGGTTGTGACGGGTGCGGCGCTGTGCCAAGAGCATTCGACATATAGTCGACGCCGGACCAACCGTTGCTCGTGTCGGGGTCGTAGTCATGTTTTGCGGCTTCTGACAAGCACCGGGGGCCTTGCCTTAATCGGCTGGGCTGCGAGGAAGAAAACCTCAATAAAAAATCACTCCTAATCCTAAGCGGCGGAGCACCGCGAGAGGATGCATGGCTGAAGTGGAGTCAGTCGCTAGTGCTTCCCCCGTTAGTGTACCGGCCGACACTCTAACGGGATACGCTAAGGCTTATCCAGGTGCAGGGGGCACCGCTTGGATGGACCACTTATATCCCCCATACTCGTGGGAACTGTATGGAAACTAAAAACTTAAAAATCAAATTTAAAAGCGTAGAAGGGAAGCCCAAAATAAAGGGCACAAAGGTAGAAAAGCGCAGCCGGAAATTGAAGGAGAGCGGCGCTGAAAAAATGGCGGAAAGCGTGGCAGATATGCTCGCAAGTGCTGACGAGAGTGACCAGTCAGACTGCACTCTGAGAACGGTCAGGTCGAGGTCGAACTCGAGCTCCTCTGCAGGGACCAATAAGCGGAGATTTTGGGCCGATGTTGGCGCAAAAAGAGCCAGTGGAGGGGCAAACGAGCCTCTGTTAGATGACTGGGAGGCATTGGGCTCCCCTGAGCCAGAAGGTCAAGAGGAAAAGATCAAGCGCTCAAGGGGACGCCCACCTACGACAGGCCAATACGTTGGTCTTGCAGCGGCAAAGAGAGCCCTCAACGAGGCCAAACGAGAGGCTCTCGAGATTGAGGCGGAGTTGGACATTGCAAGCCAGGCAAAAGTGGCAAGACGACTGCGGGAAAGTTTTTCCAAGTCACCCTCAGTCTGTAAAGACGTGAATGAGAAGTCTGCGGTAGACCTCTCCAAGTTGGTGGCGGACCACGTGAAGATAATCGAGAACGTGGCCTCATCATCAAAGAATCTGAAGGGAACCTATGTGCGGGCCCTTAAACAGGCGGCAGAAACTATCGCGAAAGCGTTTGATAGTTTAAGCGAGCGCTCGATCTCAGACGAGACTCGCCAACTGCAGGCGGCGAATAGTCGTCTGCAAGCAGAGATGGCCAGCCTCCGCGGGGAACTGGCCCAACTTAAGGCAGAAGTAGAGCGAGGGAGGCGGAGGGAGAGTCCTGTGCGGGAGGTTCTGCCCTCCGGACCAAGCGAGGACGCAGACATGCCAGACACGATGACGTTGGATACGCTGCCGGCCCCGAAGGTAAAGTTGCCGTCGCGCATTAGCCAACCGTCGATCGACCTGACGCCCGCCCTCTTGGACGAGGAATTAACGCGTGCAGTGGCTCTCCAGGTGGGAGCGATTGTAAGCGCACGTCTGGACGGACTAGAAGCCGAGGGTCGTCTGCTGCCGGCTAAGCAATTGCGACCGGCATTGGCAGCAGACAATAAGAAGCAGGCTGCAACATCCACAGCTTCTTCTGCGGCGAGAGCAACTGCTGGCCCCAGTGGGAAAAAAGTGATAGATGCCACCAAAAAGCCACAGTCTGCTCCAGCTCCTGGAGCTACAAAAAAGGCCAACAAAACGGCTAAAAAGAAGGGAGGTGGGACTTCAAACCAGTCAGCAAAGGAGTCCCCCACACCCCGCTCGCTGCCTCCTGCCCCCGCCACTATGAAAGAGGGCTGGAATGTGGTTGCGAGCAAGGGAAACAAGCGGAAGACGGCACAGCGTGTGGCTCCGCCGCAGCAAACAGAAAAAGCAAAAGCCGCAAAGCTGAAAGCGCCACGATCTGCAGCCGTCGTGCTTACCCTACAACCGGAAGCTGCAAAAAAAGGCGTCACATACAAAGATGTGATTGCGGAGGCTAGGACCAAGGTCCAACTAACGGACATGGACATCCCTGGGGGACTGCGCTTCCGGCGAGCGGCTACCGGAGCGTGCATTCTTGAGGTCCCTGGAGCATCCAGTGGGGAAAAGGCTGACAAACTAGCTGAAGCGATCCAACAGCAGATTGGCGCGGAGAAAGTACGGGTGTCTAGGCCAACTAAAACCGTTGACATTCGCGTCACTGGCTTGGACGAGTCGGTGTCCGCAGAAGAGGTGGTTGCGGCGGTGACACGAACTGGAGAATGTACCGTTGACATGGTGAAGGCCGGAGAAATACGCCAGGGTTTCTCAGGGCTCGGAACAGTGTGGGTTCAATGTCCCATAGCGGCTGCAAAGAAGATAGTGGCTGGGGGTCGCCTACTGGTAGGATGGGTCTCTGCGCAAGTGAAGCTGCTAGAGAAGAGGCCTTTACGATGCTTCCGGTGCTTTAGAAATGGGCATGTAAGGGCGCAATGTCAGGCGGAAACGGACCGATCTGAAAGCTGTTTCCAGTGTGGCAAAGAGGGTCACAAAGCGGCACAATGCACTGCGGCGCCACACTGTGCCGAGTGTGCGGCAGCCGGCAAGCCGTCGGAGCACAGAATAAGCAGCAAGGCGTGCACTGCGCCCAAAACTGCCGGAAAAAGTAGGAAGACCAAAGCTGCTGATGGCCCCCAGGCCCCCTCGCAGCCGGTCAAGTCGCCCGCCATGGAACAGGTCGTGACGGAGGCGGTTCAAAATATGGCCGTCGATTAAATGGCGACCATCGAATTTTTACAGGGGAACCTCAACCACGATGCCAAGGCCCAGGACCTCTTCCACCAGAGCATGGCACAGTGGTCGATCAACATTGCGATAGTAGCGGAGCCCTATAAAGTCCCCGACAGAATCGACTGGGCCGGGGATCTGGACGGAACCGTGGCCATAGCTACGCGGAGCGCTGCCGGCTCCAACCCATTCAAGAGCGTTATAAAAGGTCACGGCTGCGTCGCAGCGGTCTGTGGGGATTTGGCGGTAGTCGGAGTATACTTCTCTCCAAACAAAACTCTGGCTGAATTTGAGAGCTTTCTTGTTGAGGTCGGTGCTCTTGTAGGTCGGCTGCATCCCACCCCGGTCATCGTGGCTGGCGATTTTAACGCAAAACATGCAGCGTGGGGATCCCCAGTGACGGATCCATGGGGACGTACTCTTTTGGAGTGGGCAATTGCCGCCAACCTGGCAGTAGCAAATAAAGGAACGGCAAACACGTGCGTGCTTGGGGTGGCTCTATTGTAGACATCACGTTTACGAACGCCGCACTGGCACGCCGTGTTCAGGGATGGGAGGTCCTGGTGGATGTCGAGACTCTGTCAGATCACCGTTACATCCGGTTCGGTGTCTCTGCACTCCCTAGGCTCTCTCTCCCAAGACGGAATGACCCGGTCGAAAACTACCCACGCTGGGTACTGAAAAAACTCGACCGAGAAGCCCTAGAGTTGGCGGCCATGGTACAAACATGGACAACAGAACCGGAAGAGTTGGTTGATGTCGAGGCGGAAGCTGAATGGTTCCGCAACTGCATGACGGAAGTCTGCGACGCGGCCATGCCCCGAGTCAAGGCCTTCTCCCCCCGACGCTCCGTGTACTGGTGGTCTCCAGATCTTGCGCAGTTGCGCGAGGAGTGCGTGCTCACGAGACGCCAGTACACGCGACAACGGAGTCGACAGTACAGAGACGAAGAAACAGAAGTGGCCCTGTACACGAAATATAAGGAGGCCAAAGCGGCACTAAAAGCCGCCATTGCACAAGCCATAGACCGGTCACGAGAGGAGTTTCTGGAGACTCTGAATAGGGATCCGTGGGGGAGGCCGTACAAGCTTGTTAGGCAGAAGCTTCGGCCTTGGGCCCCCCCGCTGACGCAGAGTCTTCAACCTCAGCTACTGGACGACGTAGTTACGGCTCTATTTCCGCACAGACCTCGGCAATGTCCACCGCCCATGGCTCCACCTAGGGCAACAGAGAGGCAGCGGGAAAGAGAAATGCAGGCGCCCCCTGTCACCGAGGGAGAGCTGGGAGCAGCGGTTTTGAGACTACGGGCCAAAAACACAGCACCCGGATTGGACGGGATCCCAGGTCGAGCCTGGGTCTTAGCCATGGAGGTCCTTGAGCCAAGGCTACGTCGATTTTTCAGCGCATGTCTTGAGCAGGGTCGCTTTCCTGACTCCTGGAAAATTGGTCGGTTGGTACTCTTGAGGAAAGAAGGTCGTCCTGCGGATTCACCGTCGGCCTACCGGCCCATCGTGTTGCTTGATGAGGTGGGCAAGCTCTTTGAGCGGATTGTTGCGAACCGTCTTATCAGGCACTTAATGATGGAAGGGCCGGACCTGGCTGATTGCCAGTACGGATTCCGCAGGGGTCGCTCAACAGTCCACGCGATCCTGCGGGTAAAGAAACTGGCGGAGGATGCAGTGTCCCAGGGTGAGGTCGTCTTGGCAGTGTCATTAGACATTGCCAACGCCTTTAACACTCTCCCCTGGGATTGCATAAATGAGGCGCTGTTATACCACCAAGTGCCCCACCATCTTAGCCGAATAGTGAAGGCCTACCTGCTTCGGCGGTTTGTGGCCTTCCCCGGGCAGCATGAGTGGGGCCGTCGGGAAATGGTGTGCGGTGTTCCACAGGGGTCAGTGTTGGGGCCACTCCTGTGGAACATCGGATATGATTGGGTGTTACGGGGAGCACTTCTGCGCGGGGTCGACCTGGTGTGTTACGCCGACGACACACTTGTGACGGCGCGGGGGGCCTCATTCAGAGAAGCCGCTATTCTAGCCACGGCGGCCGTAGCCCATACAGTAGGCAAAATAAGACGGCTAGGTCTAGAGGTCGCCTTGAACAAATCGGAGGCTATCTGCTTTCACGGGCCCAGGAGGGCGCCCCCGCCCGGGGCTCATATAATCGTGGGAGGCGTGCAGATTGCCATCAAGCCTACCATGCGGTATTTGGGCATCACCCTAGACAGCCGTTGGTCTTTTCAGGCCCACTTCGAGCGGCTGACTCCGAAGCTGCTGGGTGCGGCTGGTGCGCTTGGACGCCTGCTCCCGAATATAGGGGGGCCGAAAAGTTCATGCCGGCGTCTGTACTCGGGAGTCGTACGCTCCATAGCCCTGTACGGAGCCCCAGTCTGGGCCGGCGGTCTTACTGGCAAGAACGTCACCCAAATGCGCCAAGCGCAACGGGTGATGGCAATAAGATCTATACGGGGCTACGGGACAATTTCCGGCGAAGCTGCATGCGTGCTGGCTGGATCCCTGCCATGGGACTTGGACGCGAGAGCCCTTGCGTCAGTTTTCTTCTGGCGCGAGGAGGCGCGGGCCCGGGATTTCTGGCCAGCACCGCGCGAGATTGAGGCCAAACGAGAAGAGCTCTCTCGCGAGGCAATTGAAGAGTGGGTGAACCGGCTCGAGCGACCAAGTGCGGGAGTCCGGACAATTGCGGCGATCCGACCGGTCATGTCCCAGTGGCTAGAACGACCGCACGGTGCTCTCACCTTCCGGCTTGTGCAGATTCTCTCGGGGCATGGCTGCTTCGGGAGATATCTGCACAAAATTGCCGGCAGAGAACCAACGGAGGAGTGCCACGAATGTGGCGCAGCAATCGACACCGCACAACACACACTGGAGGAGTGCCCAGTGTGGGGGCCGGAGCGAGACGACCTGATTGCAAAAGTGGGGCCGGACCTGTCGCTGCCGGCCGTGGTCAAGGCCATGGTAGACAGCGAAGGTTCATGGCAAGCGGTTAAGACCTTCTGCGAAGACGTTCTTCAGCAGAAGGAAATGGCGGAACGCGCCAGAGAGTCCGACCCAATGGCCGACCAACGGCGCCGCAAGCGTGCTCGACGCAGACGGCTCGCACATGACCGCCGCCTGCCTCCGTAGGTTGACCGCAGGATGACAGGCACGGGGACGCCTGTCATCCGTCACACATGTGGTCCCTGAGAGGGTGACCGTACTTGATACGGTCCACAGAAACGAGGCCATCAAGGGCCTCCGGAGGCGATGGTCCGCCAACACGGACCGGTGCTGGTGGTGCTGTAGAAGTAAAGCGCGAGCGTCCCTACAGCCCACCGTTACAGCACAATGGCGGCAGACGGGGGGGTTGTTTAGTGGGTAGACTTGGGTCTCATTAGCCCAAGGAGTCCCACATAACCACTCGGGTCCGTCCCCGCACCCGAGTGGTATGCGTAAATGCATTTTTCCCCTCCTTAACAAAAAAAAAAAAAAAAAAAAAGGTTAGGTTAGGTTAGGTTAGGTTAGGTTAGGTTAGGTTAGGTAAGGTTAGGTTGGGGTGCGGGATTGGTAGACCTCCTCGTGGTGCACCCTGGGAGGGGGAGGATAGCCGCTCAGTTGCGCGCTTGCTATTCTCCCCCTGCGAACTACCAGTCACAGAGTGGTTATGGCAGTCGAGTCTTCTCCTGCGTTGGCTTTAGTGCCGTGTTGTTGTAGATGGCTGCTCCCGAGATGCCTCAGCTAATCTGAGGTGTCAGGGGATGCAGCCGTCTTGGAGGTGGTGCGTTTGCATCGTTTGTTGTCGGGGCCCGGTTCAGGGCCAGCGGCCGCTTGGCGGCGTGGGATGGCGAGCCTTCAAGGCTTGCGGCGCGGCGGGTCTGGCGGTCACAGTCATGTGGCTGCTAGATGGGTTTCGGCCCCCCGTCGGGCAACCCGTAACCCGCACTGAGCGGGCCGGGGGCGCTGCTCATTGAGAGTAGCGCTGCGTGGAGAAAACCACTATAATAAATCCCCAATCCTAAGGTGAGCGGACCGTGCCGATGGGATGCATGGCTGGAGGGAGTCCAGTGCCAAGCGTGCGGGGGAGCTCACCCCCGAAAAAAGAGACGACGATGTGGAGCATTGGTAAAGTACAATGAAGGCTGATTGCGAAAAAAGTCCCCTGGCGGGTCTCCAAAAGGAGGAATCCCGTCCGCTCACTTCGGTGACCGGCTGCCCTCCGTATGCAGGGGTGGGCAACAATCGCCTCGTAGGCCGGCAGGTTGCCGGTCTCCGTGAACACAACCTTGGCGAAACGAATATGGACATTGATGCTACGTGGAATAAGGACTTTATTGAATGGGTGGTGAAGGACTGCGACCTGTTGTCGTACTCCAACACCAACGACCTTTGCGTGAACGCGGGAGAGTGCTCGAATGGTAATTTGGGTGCATTGAGGCTGAGGGGTGGCGGTTCGCCGTCGCGAGAAGAAAAGGGTCGTTCTGACAGCGAATTGACCCCAAAAGATTCTAGAGCAGCCACGGCGGAGTTGCCAACGACGGTAACTCCCCCACAGGGTGAACTTTCGGAGCCCTTAACGAGTACAGGGTTACGGAGTCAACTGAGGAGCCGGAGATCGCTCCCAGACATCCGCGTGTCTTTAACCCGCTGTGACTCTCCAGCTCCGAAGAGTAGCTCCACGCAGTTGCAGACTGCGTCAGTAAAAGAAAAAGAGACGGAAGCCTGTGGTGGTGAAAACGAGGTAAATGTAGAAGAGTCAGCTTTGATAGACTGGCATAGAGATGAGCGAATTGAGTCAGACTCGGCCATGAGCTGCGACTCACTGAGTGACAGTGACCGACGGTTTTTGCGGAAACGCAATCTGAGCGGTTCTGGGTCGGAATCAGACGGGACCGCCGAGAAGAAAAAGACGCAGCCCACATCAAAGCGGGGTCGTGGTCACGCCATAACCACTGGCAAGTACGCGGGTATGGCCAAGACCCGAGAAGATTACAAAGCAGCAAAGGAGCAATACCGGCGGCAAGAAGCGGAAAAGGCTGAGGCAGAGCTGGAATGCATGACCATCCGCATGCGGCCAACTGTGGAGCGAAGTGTGGCGTCTGGTACAGAGGTAGAGAGCCAGCTAATGTCGGACCTTAACAAGCAAGTTCTTGACAGCGTGGCCGTGGTTAAAAAAGTGGTAGCTACGTCCGGGAACTTAAAAGGCACCTACCAGCGGAAGCTGAAGGATGCGGCCACTGCGATTACTGATTTCGCCCAAGTGATGCTAGAACGCACCACCACGGATGAGACCAAATTGCTACAGCGGACTGTCTCCCGTCTGCAAACACAAATAGCGGACCTTCAAAAGGAACATGAAGAACTCAGAAATGAGCTGCGACTCGCTAGAGCAGCCCCATCCCCGTTGACACCGGCCTCACAGCAGTCGCTCGTGGCACCATCTAACGTGTCCCAAGAGGAGGCCGAGCGCACGATAATGATGAACGTGGGCACAATGGTGAACGCCCGCCTGGAAGCCTTAGAGGACAGGCTCCTTCCAGCTAAAACTGTGCGGCCACCGCTGGCCGCAGACAAAACAAAAAAGACGGCCCAACCTGCATATCAGAAGGACAACAGGCCGGCTGCAACACCTCGCCCAGTCCTGACGGAACAACCTACCGCTGGACCTAGTAAGCTAAATAAACCAAAGGCACCCAATGGTGTGCAACCATCTTCTGCTCCTGGGAATGAGGGGAAGAAAACGGCAGCAAAAAAGGGCAAGAAGAAGAAGGGAAAGACGGCTCAACCTGCGGATGCACCGCGTGAGCCTCGTCCATTACCACCTGTTCCGGCTAACGTGGATGAGACATGGACAAAGGTGGTTAAAAAGGGCACAAAGAAGAAGGCAACAAGTCCTCCAACGCAGCAAGCAGCCCCCAAGAAGGCACGTAAACTACGCCCTCCACGCTCAGCGGCGATTGTCCTCACGCTGAAGCCGGAAGCTGAGGGAGGTAAAACTACCTACGCGGACATCCTTAAGGAGGCTAGATCTAAAATCGACCTAAAAGAACTACAGATCGAGGGAGTCCGGTTCAAACGAGCAGTCACAGGGGCTACCATTATTGAGGTCCCCGGGGCGACCAGCAGCGAGAAAGCAGATGCTCTCGCGGATAAATTGAGGGAGAAATTAAATAACGAGGTTGTCCAAGTCTCCAGGCCTACAAAAACCGCTGAAGTCCGCATCTCAGGGCTGGATGACTCTGTCACGCCTGAGGATGTGAGAAAAGCCGTGGTCAAAGTGGGTGGGTGTCACATAGACCAAATAAAGTGTGGCGAAATCCGCCAGGACTTCTCAGGCCTAGGTTCCATTTGGGTCCGCTGCCCAATTACGGTGGTTAAAAAGTTGACTGACAGCGGCCGACTGATTGTTGGATGGGTATCGGCAAGGGTCCAACTGCTGGATCAAAAGCCTATGCGTTGTTTCCGCTGCCTTGAAGCAGGCCATGTCCGCGCGCAGTGTCAGGCTCAAGAGGACCGCAGCGACCTGTGCTACCGCTGCGGACAGTCCGGCCATAAGGCGGCCACGTGCTCTGCCACACCGCACTGCGCTGTTTGCGCGGCGGCCAATAAACCGGCAAGACACACAATTGGGAGCAAGACATGCTCTGCTTCCAAAACCAACAAGAAGGGGAAGAAGAATGGCGATGGCTCCCGAGCCCCCTCGCAATCCGTCCACCAACCCGCCACTGATGCGGTCGAGGGTGAGCAGGCAGCGCCAATGGAAACCACATAATAATGGCGTTAAAATTTGTGCAGGTGAATCTCAACCACTGCCTCGATGCTCAGGATCTCCTGTTTCAGAGCAGGGCGCAGTGGTTGGCACATGTGGCTATCCTCTCCGAGCCATACCACATCCCCCAAAGGGACAATTGGGCTGGGGACTACGATGGCACGGCGGCGATTATAACTCAAACATCTACTGGCTCACCGCCCTTCGAAAAGGTGGAAAAAGGGAAGGGATTTGTGGCCGCGCTCCTTGGTGGCATCACAGTAGTCAGTGTTTATTTCTCGCCCAATAGGAGTGTGGCCGAATTTGAAGCCTTTCTAGTAGAAGTAGGAGCGGTTATTGGTCGCTGTAATCCGCGTCCCGTGATTGTTGCGGGTGATTTTAACGCCAAGTCCGTCGCATGGGGATCCCCAGCAACGGATGTACGTGGGCGGGAACTAGAGGAGTGGGCAGTTGCGGCTGGTCTGGTGGTTGTCAATCGGGGTTCTGTCGACACATGTGTTCGAATACAGGGTGGTTCCATTGTCGATGTAACCTTTGTTAATGCTGCCTTGGCCCGTCGTATTCAGGGTTGGGAGGTGCTTGAGAGTGTAGAGTCCTTATCCGACCATCGTTACATACAGTTCAGGGTCTCCGCACTCCCAGGTACTCTGAGCGGTCCAATTAGTCAGTCACTGCCAGGTGACGGTCCAAGATGGGCACTAAAACGCCTAGACAGAGAGGCATTGGTTCTTGCTGCTGAGGTCCAGGCATGGAACCCGACTCCGGCGTATCCAATAGATGTAGACGAGGAGGCGAAATGGCTCGGCGAAGCAATGTCGAACATTTGCGATGCAGCGATGCCCCGAGCCAAGCCTCTTCCTCCTAAACGTCAGGTCTACTGGTGGTCTCCGGAGCTCACGCAACTCCGAGAGTCATGTGTTGCGGCGAGGCGCCTTTATAGTCATCAGCGAAGGCGCAGGCTCCGGGATCCTGCCCGGGAGACAGAACTATATGCAACATATAGAGAGCGTGCAAAAAGCCTGAAGATCGCTATAAAGCAGGCAAAGGAGAGCTCATATCGGGAAATGCTCGATATGTTAAATAATGATCCTTGGGGGCGACCATATAAGATGGTCCGAAACAAACTTCGCCCTTGGGCTCCCCCCCTAACGCGAAGTCTCGATCCGGATCTACTGCGAAATGTGGTGGAAGCGCTGTTCCCGGCCTGCGATAACTTCGCACCGCCAGCAATGGCACCCCCCGCTGAAATTGAAGGTGACGAGGAGGAGATACCCGACGTGTCTGATGATGAACTTGGCGCAGCTGTGCTAAGACTTAAGGCCAAAAACAAAGCCCCTGGGCCTGACGGCATACCGGGTCGCGCCTGGGTCTTGGCCAGTAAGGCTCTGGAATCACGAATGCTGCAAATGTTCTCAGCTTGCTTTCATCAAGCCAGGTTTCCACGGCAGTGGAAGACAGGCAAGCTGGTTCTCATAAAAAAGGAAGGACGCCCGGCAGATTCTCCATCTGCCTACCGCCCAATAGTGCTGCTTGATGAGATTGCGAAGCTCCTGGAGCGCATAATAGCCAGCCGTCTCATCAAGCACCTCGCTCGTGTCGGTCCTGATGTGGCAGATTGCCAGTTTGGTTTCCGCAGCGGCCGTTCAACAGTGGGCGCCATTCAGCGTGTTAAGGCTCTCGCTGACGAGGCGGTGTCCCGAGGCGAGGTGGTCTTGGCAGTGTCCCTGGACATTGCCAATGCCTTTAACTCGTTGCCTTGGGGCTGCGTTAAAGAGGCGCTGCGGTACCACCAGGTACCAGAATATCTAAGGCGGACAGTCGACGCGTACCTCTCGGACAGGTCCGTCACTTACCCGGGACGGGAAGAGTGGGCAAGATATCCAATGTCTTGCGGTGTTCCACAGGGGTCGGTCCTAGGGCCACTCTTGTGGAATATTGGATATGATTGGGTCCTGAGAGGCGCAAACCTGCGAGGCGTAAACCTCACCTGCTACGCCGATGACACTTTGGTGACAGCTCGCGGGAAAACCTTTAGGGAGGCCGCCATACTGTCAACGGCAGGAGTCGCTCACGTCGTCGGTCGGATCAGGCGATTGGGACTAAAGGTGGCCCTACAAAAATCAGAAGCTTTATGGTTCCACGGGCCCCGCAACGCGCCACCGCCGGATGCGCCTATAGTGGTGGGTGGAACCCGGATCGGCGTCGAGTCCACAATGAAATACCTGGGCCTCACACTCGACAGCCGGTGGAATTTCCGCGCCCACTTTCAGCGACTGATGCCGAAGCTGCTGGGAGCAGCTGGCGCTCTAGGGCGTATACTCCCAAACACGGGGGGACCCAAAGCGTCATGTCGACGGCTGTACATGGGGGTCGTCAGATCCATGGCCCTGTACGGAGCCCCAGTCTGGGCAGACATTTTAAAGAGAGAGGAGGTAGCTCTACTAAGGGCGCCTCAAAGGGCAATTACAACTAGAGCCATAAGAGGGTACCGTTCGATCTCTTTCGAAGCGGTATGTGTGCTGGCAGGGACTTTACCATGGGATTTAGATGCGAGAGCCCTCGCAGCGGTTCACCGTTGGCGCGAGGAGGCGCATCACAATGGAGACTTGCCAGCACCGAGAGAAATTGTAGGACGACGAGACGCCATTAGACTGGAAATGGTGGACGTTTGGGAGCAGAGGCTGGCGCACCCTAGCGCAGGCCGTCTGACTATTGAAGCGGTTCGCCCGGTTCTTAAAAAGTGGCTAGACCGGACATATGGTGCCTTAACTTTCCGACTGACTCAGATCCTCTCGGGACATGGATGTTTCGGGAGGTATCTTAAGGACAGAGCCAGAAGAGAAATAACTGCAATATGCCACCACTGCGACTGCCCGGAGGACACTGCCCAACACACACTAGAAGTGTGCCCAGCCTGGGAAGAAGAGCGCCGCACTCTAAGCGCTGTAGTGGGACAAGACCTCTCGCTGCCCTCCGTGGTCCGAAACATGGTGGACAGCGACAGGTCGTGGAAGGCTGTGCTGGACTTCTGCGAGGCGGTCATGGCGCAGAAAGAGATGGCGGAGCGCGGTAGGGAAGACGATCCAGCTTCCCAGCCGATGCGTCGCAAGCGCGTGGGGCGACGGCGGCTCGCATATGACCGCCGACTTCCCCCTTAAGGGTTCCTGTGGGCGATAGGCTCGGGGACGTCTGTCGCCTACACAAGGGTCCCTGGGATGGCGAGCACGCCGTAATAATGGCGCGCAATTAGGGAGGTAGGGGGAATATGAAATTTCGTCCAGAGTTGTGTCCGGAGTCCGGACGGCCGCTGGCGAGGTTGCGGAAGAGTGCCGCAATGTCCCTGTGACCTCGCCATATAGCGTTGAGCCGGCCAAGAGGGGTTTTAGTGGGTATACCGTGGGCCTCATTAGCCTATACGGGAGTCCCACATAACCATCCAGGCCCGTCCCCGCGCCTGGGTGGTATGCGTAATGCATTTCCCCTCTATAAAAAAAAAAAAAAAAAAAAAAAAAAAAAAAAAAAAAAAAAAAAAAAAAAAAAAAAAAAGGTTAGGTATTTTTTTTTTTTTTTTTTTTGCGTGGGTGAAGGAAATCCTCATTGGATACCACCAGGCCGGTCCTGGTGGCATGCCCGACTCGACTGAAGATGGCATTCCGCCCTAGGATGGAATGCCATCGACAGTCGCCTACGGACTAAAACCTTCACCCTGTGCGGTTTAGTTGTACCAGGAACGCGGTGCTAGGGGCATAGGTATACAAATATAGGCATAGGTCATACCGGTGGGGGCAACGGTAAGTGATCTCCTGCGTGGGATTGCTTACCGGTGCTGCCAATAACCCGACACCCGGGGTTATCCCGGGGGGGGGGGATGGGTGTTCTTGAAGTGTCTCCGTGATCTCCTAGGCTATACCGGACAGGGCTACCCATACCGGGCAGGCGAAGAGTGAGGGACACTACCAAGAGCAGGACGGGTTTGCCCGCTTTCAGTGCAGAAACCGGGTGAACAGGCTCCGGCCACCGTCACAAACTCGTTATCCCAAATGATAAGGTGTTGTTGCCATGTCTAGCAGCCTTTGATGGGACCGAGGGCCTTGCCTTGGTCGGCCGGGTCAAGAGGAGATAACCTCAATAAAAAACCACAATCCCTCGCATGGCGGTTCACCGTGCGGGGGTGCTCTTTTTAGAGCGGCTGGGGTGTGCATCAGTCACTAGTGGCCAATCCTGTGATACCGCCCGACCTCACAGTGTATATAGGGCCACAGTTTGGGTACGGGGATCTCTGCCCCTGTGGAGTTTTATGTTCTCCCCTTCTCGTGGGAATCTAATGGCAAATAATTCAATAAATAAAACAAACTTTGAAGATAGTATGGTGGGCGCTACAGGCGCGGAAAAAGATAGGGACGGTGGCGTCTCCCGAGTGTGGATTCGACGCCTGGTTGGGACGGTTGGCGCAAGCGGCCCGGAACTCAGTTCTGAAGAGTGCTTAGAGCGGGGCACTTTAAGGCTAAGGGGTGGTGGTTCGCCAACGCGAGATTCTAAGGGACGGTTCACTCGTGGATCAGCCACTAAGAATGCTCAAGAGGAAGCAACGAGGTCGACGGCGCCTCCATCGGATGCTGAGATATCGGAGACCTCATCAAGTGCAGGGACCCGGAGTCGACCTAATAGCAGGCAAAACAGGAGGAAAAAAGATAAAAAGAAGGATAAGGGAGAGGGTACCAGAACAGGTGAAGAAAAGAATGACGGAAAGAGGGGGAAATCTTGTTTAAGCAAGGAAAATAACGGGGAAAATTCTGGTGACGAGTCAGAAAAGGAAGGAGATAGGGGATACATGGGGGGAAGAGGGGTTGATTCACGCTCACCCTCTCCGACAATTTCCCCAGATAACAGACCCAGATCCCGATTCTGGATGGCAGAGGACGACGAGAAGCGCTTATCAGGGGCCTCCTCAAACGACGAAGACAGCCCAGAGGAGGATGTCGCGCTTATGGATATACAGGAGGCTAACCTGAAAAGGCCGAAACGCAACAGTGACGAAGACGCTCCTGAACGAAAAAAGAGCACTGCTAAAAGAGGTCAGGCAAAGGGGGCCTATGTTGGCCTCCATGAGGCAAAAGCCCGCCTACAGGAGATGGAGTATGAAGAGTTGGAGAGGGAGCCCGGAAAGGACTCCAACTACACTCCACACAAGACACGTGGTGGTGCCTCGCAGTTGGTACCGCCGGATGCAACAGCCCAGAGACCCAGCGCTGACGAAGAGCAGAGTAACAGCGCTAGGGGAGACCCTGTGGCACTGGTGCGACGCTGCGCAAAAACGGTAATGGAGGAGGCGGCGAAAAGCAGCAACCTAAAAGGAAGCGTATGGGGCAGCATTAACAGAGCTTGTAGGGAATTGATGGACGTAGCGGACTCCTTAGAAGAGACGGAGATTGTCCGCTCCTTAAGAGCGGACAACAAGAGAATGAGAGAGCAGCTAGCACAACTCCAGATCGAGACCAAAGCGCTGCGAAGAGCGTTCTCGGAGCGACAATCACTGGCTCCGAGTCTTCCCGCGGAGCCCACTGGGGAGATTAATATGACAAAGTTGATGCAGGAGATGACCGCATTAATGGATGCAAGCCTAGGGAAACTCAAAAGGGAGATGCTCGTTACCTTAGGGGAAAAACTCAACGCTCGCATAGAGGGCATTGAACATCGCCTTTTGCCTGAAACCATCCTGCGGCCTCCACTGGCCTCCGATAAGAGGATGCACCAGGACCTGGAAGGGACGGAACACCAACCCGATGAGCCTAGCGCCCCCAGAAAGAATAAGAAAAACAAGGGGGCATCTCAGCCGGTCTCCCAAACGGCGTCTAAACAAACACCAGGGGTGGCCCCCCGAGTGGCGGAAAAGCCGCAGCTGCCGCCGACACCGGCTGGACAGGGCAAAACCAGACCTATACCTGCGCCTAGGGTCAAAAAATCCCAACCGGCGGTCCCTACTAATAGGGCACAAAGAGAACCGGCTCGTCCGAATGTTCCGCCGCCTGCGCCCCCACCGGAAAAGTGGACCACGGTGGTCAAGAAGAGCAAGGGCAAGGGCAAGGGCCCAGCTCCGAAACAAACGACGGCTCCAAAACTAGTAGTCCCAGCTATGGCGGCGGTCGTGGTAGTTCTTAAGCCTGATGCTCAAACAGACTACAGATCGGTCATGGAAAGGGCTACCACGCTAAAACTGGCGGAACTTGGGGTGGATTACCTCAAAGTGCGCAAGTCGGCCACAGGGGCGCGAATTATTGAGGTTCCTGGAGCGCAGAGCAGTCAGGCTGCCGACAACCTGGCGGATCGGCTCCGCGATCTAGTGGGCAACGTGGCTGAAGTATACCGGCCAGTCAAAAAGGCCGAAATAAGGATCTCCGGCTTTGACGAGTCCGTCACCCCGGAGATCCTAAAAAAAGAGGTTGCCGCCAGCGGCAAATGCCAGGAGGAACAGGTGACGGTTGGAACAATAAGAACGGCACGTAGTGGATCCGGCTCAGTCATTGTACGCTGCCCACTAACAGTGGCTAAAGCGGTCGTTACGGCGGGACGCATTATGCTCGGGTGGTCAGCGGCACGTGTGGAGGCTATGGAACAGCTACCCTTACGCTGTTACCGCTGCATGGGGACGGGACATACGAGGCCCTTGTGCCCGTCTCTGGTGGATAGAGGCAGCTGCTGCTATAGGTGCAGCAAACCAGGCCACAGGAGCAAAGACTGCACCGCGACGGTCCCCTGGTGTGCCGTATGCCACCATGCTGGACTAAAGGCGGGACATGTGATGGGCGGACAAGCTTGCACCCCCCCACCAGTTAGAGGGAAGGAGGCCTGCACTGCCGGTCCCACGGCTGATGCCGCGGCCGCCCTACCGAATGAACCTGAAAATCGGACGGAACGACAGCTCATGGAACATTAATGCCTCTAATACAAGATGCTGAGGTACTCCAATGTAACGTAAACCACTCCGCTCGTGCACAAGATCTCATGATCCAGCACATGGCGGAGTGGGGGGTTGCTGCGACCGTGGTGGCAGAGCCGTATTATGTACCTTCGCAGTCAAATTGGGTAGGCGATAGGGACGGCTCGGTAGCCATTGTGGCGCCGGCTATGGGTGGTCTGCCCCTCTCCAGACTGGCTTGCGGCTCTGGTTATGTAGTGGCCAAATTGGGGGATATTGTACTAATTGGTGTTTACTTCTCCCCTAATAGGCCACTGCGGGAGTTTGAGGCCTACCTGGAGAGGCTCGGACGGGCGGTAGCTGGAGCGACTCCCTCCCCCATAATGGTCCTGGGAGATCTAAACGCCAAATGCGCTGCCTGGGGCTCCCCTAGGACCGATCCCAGAGGAGCGGTACTCCTGGACTGGTTAACTGGACTCGGACTTGAGGTGGTCAACCGGGGCGCAACCGACACTTGCGTGCGCCGCCAGGGGGGATCAATTGTCGATGTCACACTGGCCTCTCCAGTGGCGGCAGCACGCATAGCAGACTGGCGAGTCCTAGCAGACACGGAGACCCTCTCTGACCATTTATATATCAGAATGAGGGTCTCCAGAGCCCGGCAATGCCAACAGCCCAGACCGGCGAGAAGAGCGGGGAACCTGCCGAAATGGAGCCTGGCCTCCCTGGACCGTGAAGCGGCCAGAGAAGCAGCTATGGTAGAAGCTAGATGGGGGCGGCAACTACCCGACGATGCCAACGTGGACATTATGGCCCTCGACTTCCGGGCCTCCCTCACGAGGACTTGCGACGCCTCAATGAGAAGAGCGGGGCCACCTCGAAGGAAAAGGGCCACATATTGGTGGTGTCCAGAGGTTGCCGCTCTACGGCTTACCAGCAATGCGGCACGTCGGCAATACACGCGCTGCCGAAGAAGACGGCACACACAGGAGGAGCTAGACGCGTACTACGTAGCGCTAAGTGAGGCCAAGGGGGCCCTGAGCCTCGCCATTGCCAAGGCGAAAGATGCGGCGCACACGGCCTTCTTGGCCTCTCTAGACGAGAACCCATGGGGGCGCCCCTACAAACTTGTAAGGAAAAAGCTCCGCCGGGCCGCTCCTATGGATGCAATGCAAATGGGGCCCCTCCAAAACATATTAGAGGGGCTGTTTTCTCCAGCCCCAGAATTCAACCCGCCTGCAATGGTGGTCCCCCGAGAGGAGGAACTGATGGAACCGGAGGTGGTACCCCTAGTGACGGAAGGTGAAATGGCCTATGTGGCCCATAGATTAAGAGCCTGCAGAAAAGCTCCTGGTCCGGACGGGGTACACGGAAAAATAATCCCTATAGTGATGGAGTACCTTGGAGACTGCCTCAAATCCATCTTTGACCAGTGCTTAAAGGATGGGCTTTTTCCAAGGTGCTGGAAGGAGGGTAGAGTGTGCCTCCTTCGGAAGGAGACTAGACCGGCGGATTCCCCTTCCGGATGGAGGCCCATTGTGCTGTTGGATGAGTCCGGGAAGATGCTCGAACGCATAGTAGCTTCCCGGATCACCCGGCACCTAAATGAGACGGGGCCAAATCTCTCGGACCACCAGTATGGGTTCCGGAATGGCAGGTCTACAATGGACGCCTTGGGGGCACTTCGGGCCTTTTGTGAGGATGCCCAAAGAAGAGGGGAGGGAGCCATTGCGGTGTCATTGGACATCGCTAATGCATTCGGTACCCTCCCGTACTCGGTGATTCGGGAGGCACTCAAGTATCACGAGGTGCCCCTATACCTAAGGCGAGTCGTTGACCACTACCTATCAGACAGGGTGGTGGTCTGCGATACACCTAACGGACGGCTAGAGAGACGAATGGCCTGCGGCGTTCCTCAGGGGTCGGTGCTTGGACCCCTGTTATGGAACGTTGGCTTCGATTGGGCCATCCGTGCAGTGCTGCTCCCCCGAATGGCCCTCATGTGTTATGCTGATGACACAATGGTGGCCGTTCGGGGCGGGGAACTGACAGAGGCATTGCGGAGGGCGGAAGTGGCGGCGGAGCTCATAGTCCTAAGAATCCGCCTCCTAGGACTGAAGGTCTCCCTCCCGAAGACCGATGTGATAGTCTTCGGGAGAAGAGGATGGAGGGTGCCCGCGGGTACCTCTCTTAGAATAGGTGGTGAGGACGTTCAGGTGAGGCCCCATATCAAATATCTCGGCCTCACACTGGACAGGAGGTGGAATTTCGAGGAGCATTTCCGCCAAATTGCTCCCCGCATAGTGACGGCGGCTTCGGAGCTGGGACGGCTGCTGCCCAACGTGGGAGGGCCCTCCCACGCATGCCGACGTCTTTATGCTGGAGTGGCCCGATCGATGGCCCTCTATGGGGCCCCGATCTGGGCCGACAAACTGACTCCAGCCAATAAAGCCTTACTGCGGAGGCCCCAACGAATTGTAGCCATACGCGTTTGCAGGGCGTACGTGACGGTAGGATGGGCGGCAGCGTGTGTGTTGGCGGGCACCCCACCCTGGGAACTGGTCGCTGGGGTGCTCGCCGATGCGCATATGCGGAGAATCAGGAGCAGGGAGGCAGGAAATTTCCCTGCTCCTGAAGAAGTGCGAAATGCGCGCAAAATCGCGCTGAGAAGGCTGCGCGAAAAATGGAAGGAGGACCTGGAGAACTCTCCCTACGGAACCCGTACCATAGGGGCAGTTCTCCCGTCGTTGGACAGATGGCTGGATCGGACACATGGCAGTGTGGGGTACAGACTGGCGCAGGTGCTGACCGGGCATGGATGCTTCGGGCACTACCTGCACAGGATTGGTCGCGAGCCTACCCCAGCCTGCCATGAATGTGGTGAGACGGATGACACGGCCCAGCACACCCTCGAGGTGTGCAATCACTGGGTCGTGGAGCGTAGTGCGCTGGCGGCAGCCATTAGGACGGATGATCTCTCGCTGCACAGCGTCGTGGCGGCCATGCTGAACGGCGAGAGATCCTGGGAGGCAGTGGTCTCCTTCTGCGACACCGTTGTCTCGCAGAAGGAGACCAAGGAGAGAGAGCGGGAGGAAGACCCGAATGCGCTCCCAATCCGACGCAGAAGACTGGGAAGGAGACGCAGGCGGTATGCCATTTTGAACAGTGGCATACCCCAGTAGGGCAGCGGGTAGGGGACCCGCATAACACAACCCTACACGGGACGGGGGAGAGATAGTTATGCGTTTGCTAACTCTCCCCGAATCTGGTGGTATTCCCGGTTAACTGGGCCAGGACTGCCGGGGGGATGCCGTGGTGACATGCTCGCGACCCCATTGCATCCCCCTATAACGGCATAGACGGAAACGCCGCAGGGGTTTTAGTGGGTATTCTCCTCCCCTCCCTCTGACTAGCAGAGGGAGTTACGGGAGGAGCGAGTCCCACATATCACCCCCCCAATGGGCGTCCCCAGCCCGGGGGTGAATGCATAAACGCATTTCCCCTGCGACAAAAAAAAAAAAAAAAAAAAAAAAAAAAAAAAAAAAAAATCTGAAGCTTTATGCTTCCACGGGCCCCGCAACGCGCCACCGCCGGATGCGCATATAGTGGTGGGTGGAACCCGGATCGGCGTCGAGTCCACAATGAAATACCTGGGCCTCACACTCGACAGCCGGTGGAATTTCCGCGCCCACTTTCAGCGCCTGATGCCGAAGCTGCTGGGAGCAGCTGGCGCTCTAGGGCGTATACTCCCAAACACGGGGGGGCCCAAAGCGTCATGTCGACGGCTGTACATGGGGGTCGTCAGATCCATGGCCCTGTACGGAGCCCCAGTCTGGGCAGACATTTTAAAGAGAGAGGAGGTAGCTCTACTAAGGGCGCCTCAAAGGGCAATTACAACTAGAGCCATAAGAGGGTACCGCTCGATCTCTTTCGAAGCGGTATGTGTGCTGGCAGGGACTTTACCATGGGATTTAGATGCGAGAGCCCTCGCAGCGGTTTTCCGTTGGCGCGAGGAGGCGCATCACAATGGAGACTTGCCAGCACCGAGAGAAATTCTAGTACGACGAGACGCCATTCGACTGGAAATGGTAGACGTTTGGGAGCAGAGGCTGGCGCACCCTAGCGCAGGCCGTCTGACTATTGAAGCGGTTCGCCCGGTTCTTAAAAAGTGGCTAGACCGGACATATGGTGCCTTAACTTTCCGACTGACTCAGATCCTCTCGGGACATGGATGTTTCGGGAGGTATCTTAAGGACAGAGCCAGAAGAGAAATAACTGCAATATGCCACCACTGCGACTGCCCGGAGGACACTGCCCAGCACACACTAGAAGTGTGCCCAGCCTGGGAAGAAGAGCGCCGCACTCTAAGCGCTGTAGTGGGACAAGACCTCTCGCTGCCCTCCGTGGTCCGAAACATGGTGGACAGCGACAGGTCGTGGAAGGCTGTGCTGGACTTCTGCGAGGCGGTCATGGCGCAGAAAGAGATGGCGGAGCGCGGTAGGGAAGACGATCCAGCTTCCCAGCCGATGCGTCGCAAGCGCGTGGGGCGGCGGCGGCTCGCATATGACCGCCGACTTCCCCCTTAAGGGTTCCTGTGGGCGATAGGCTCGGGGACGTCTGTCGCCTACACAAGGGTCCCTGGGATGGCGAGCACGCCGTAATAATGGCGCGCAATTAGGGTGGTAGAGGGAATATTGAATTTCGTCCAGAGTTGTGTCCGGAGTCCGGACGGCCGCTGGCGAGGTTGCGGAAGAGTGCCGCAATGTCCCTGTGACCTCGCCATATAGCGTTGAGCCGGCCAAGAGGGGTTTTAGTGGGTACACCGTGGGCCTCATTAGCCTATACGGGAGTCCCACATAACCACCCAGGCCCGTCCCCGCGCCTGGGTGGTATGCGTAACGCATTTCCCCTCTATAAAAAAAAAAAAAAAAAAAAAAAAAAAAAAGGTTAGGTTAGGTTAGGTTAGGTTAGGTTAGGTTCCCCTTCGAATGCTGTCACCTTGCCGTGGTGAAGGGGCTTGCGTGCTCCAATGACCCTCAGGGCTATACCGGATAGGGCCTCCCAAGCCGGACAGGCCTGAGGAGAGGGGCCAGACTAAGAACAGCACACGGGGGGCGGCTCCGCGTGTCCCTCTGAAACCAGCAGAGGGCACAGTGCGAGACGCCAGGTTGGGTGGAGTTGGAGCTCCATGCATGAGCTGCGACAGGTGGCTTGGTCCACCTGGCGCGATGTTGTGGCTGCGGCCACCGTCGGGCAACTCGTAACCCGCACTGAGCGGACCGAGGACCTCCCTCACTGAGAGGAAGGTCACGTGGAGTTAACCACTATAAAAAATCCCCAATCTTAAGGTGTGACTGGCGTGCCGATGGGATGCATGGCTGGGGGGAGCCCAGTCTCGAACGTCAGAAGGGGGGCATACCTCTTTAAAAAATAGCAAACAAAAAAAAAATGAGTGGCCAGAAATGGGAAAAACTACCCCAGGAGGTACCAATCCTCCGTGTCACCACAGAACGGGCAAGTGCCCGCGCTGTGGTGACATGCTGCCCACCGTATTCTGGGGGGGCACACCGCTCAAGGACGAAAACCGATGACCAAGGCAAACGTTTAATGGACAATGATGCAGGTGACACAATTTTAAGGTTGCGAGGAGGAGGGGACAAGGATGGTGCAGAGGCGTCCGATACGTCACCCACTCCAAAACCCCCGATGGTGGAGTTCCGCCCAACTCGGTACAAAGACGGGCGTTTTACACGTCACGCTGTCCCCGATGGTGAAGACGGAGAGGAGGAGGCGCCCGTGGTACCGAACGAATACGTGCGGTCACCCACGCCAATCCCCACGAGGGTGTTCTGTAAGAGAAGGGCTCGCGGCGGGCTGGAAATGCTCCCGTCAGGTAACGAGGAATTCTTTTCCCCCGGAAAAGTAGACATGCGCGACCTGCCTGGTGGGGAAGTTTACTGGTCGCCGCTGCAAACAGACGCCGAAAGCGAGACCGCTGACTCCGACGGCTCGCTGCATGTTCCCTTCTCCGGCCGATCCGGGGAAGTGCGGAAGCGGCTGCTGAGCGAGGAGGACGGGTCGGGGGCATCTGATGGTGATGCTTCCGTTTCCGGAGCAAGGCCCGGCTTCGGGCCAAATAAGAGAGGACGAGGAATCTGCGTGGGTGCGGCCCGGGCCAAAGCTAAACACCCGAAGCCGGAGCAACCACTCGAGACCACCCCACAACCCACGGAGGTCACTGCGGGGCCCCCGATGACAGCGACCCCCTCGTGGAGAAGATCTCTCCCGGACTTACGGGTGGTTCTGTCCCGCTGCGATCTCGAGTCTGTGGCCCAGGCACTCTCTCACAAGAGCGGCAGAATGGGGTCAGAGACGGCGACCCCTAATGCAAAAGAGTGGGAAGCCCGCGTGGGCGAAAGAGAGGTGGATTGCATATCCGATGCGGAGAGCGTGGCATTGTTGAGCTCTGAGCCAGCTCACGGCAACGAACATTGTGATAGACGGACTGAGGTGGACTGCAGCTCATTGAGTGACAGTGACCACGGACGACTCCGGCAAGGTCACAATCTGTCACAGGGGTCACAGGGGTCGGACTCCGAGGGGGTCCCCAGGAAGAAAGTCCAGTCCAAGTTTAAGCAAGGACGCAGTGCCTCGCAAACGTTGGAGGATTTCCGCCGCAAAGAGGTAGACAAAGCTAAAGCTGACGCGGAATTAGAAGACATGACCATCCGCATGCGGCCAATGGAAGAGTATGGAGACGCACATGGTTCTGACATAGAAGACCAGCTTATGTCAGCACTAAACAAACAAGTGCTCGACAGCGTGGCAGTTGTAAAAAAAGTCATTGCCACGTCAAAGAACCTGAAAGGTACCCACCAGAGGAAGCTGAAAGACGCTGCCGCTGCCATCACGGATTTTGCCCAGGTGATGCTGGCCCGCACCACCACGGAGGAGACGAAGAAACTGCAGCGGGTCATCGCTCGGCTGGAATCGCAAATGACGGATCTCCTGAAGGATCAGACGGAGTTAAGAAACGAGCTGCGCCTCGCAAAAACAGCTCCTCCCTCTCAGATCCCGGCATCACAAGCACCACTTGTGATGAAGGGAAATATCTCCCAGGAGGAAGCTGAGCGCGAAGTGATGGTTAGCGTGGGGAAAATGATAGACGCCAGGCTAGAAGCATTGGAGGATAGGCTCCTCCCAACTAAGACGGTAAGGCCAACACTGGTCTCAGACAAGGCAAAGCAGGTTGCACCACAGGCCACCAGCACCGCGGATAGAAGGCAAGCAAATCCACCCCCCACGAAGCCCTCGGCTGGCTCAGCTCCCAGTGATCTGCAACCAGCTACGGCTCCCACTAATAACAAGAAGCCGGCGAAGAAGAAGGGCAAGAAAGAAGAGAGGACGGCGCAATCCGTGGAAGCCCCACTGGAGTCCCGCGCATTGCAGCCGGCCCCAACAAAAACAAAGAAAGGCTGGGAAACGGTCACCAATAAAAAGGGCAAAAAGAAGACTGCAACGAATCTTCCCACACAGCCGCAGCAGGCAGCTCGCAAGAGGGTCCGCAAACTGCGACCTCCAAGTTCTGCGGCAGTTGTCCTTAGGCTAAATCCAGAAACCGGAGACGGAAAAACCACTTACGCGGATATTATCAAAGAGGCCAGGTCAAAAATTGATCTAGGAGAGCTGGAAATCCAGGGAGTGCGGTTTAAGAGGGCGGTCACGGGAGCCATCATTTTAGAGGTACCCGGAGCAACCAGCGGCGAGAAAGCAGATGCTCTTGCCAACAAATTGAGGGAGAAGCTAAATAATGACATTGTCCAAGTGTCCAGGCCGACAAAATGCGCTGAAGTGCGAATCTCGGGACTGGATGACTCTGTCACGCCTGAGGATGTCAAGGATGCCGTGGCCAAAGTGGGTGGGTGCATCTTAGCCCAAATCAAGTGCGGTGAAATCCGACAGGACTTTTCTAGCCTTGGCTCAGTATGGGTTCGTTGCCCAATTACGGCGGCCAAAAAACTAACCGAGGGCGGCCGCCTACTTGTGGGATGGGTCTCGGCAAGGGTACAGCTGCTGGACCAAAAGCCTATGCGCTGCTTCCGCTGCCTCGAAGCGGGTCACGTGCGCGCGCAGTGTAAGGCTGAGGTGGACCGAAGCGATTTATGCTTTCGCTGCGGCCAGTCTGGCCATAAAGCGGCCACGTGCTCTGCCACGCCACACTGCGCTGTCTGTGCAGCGGGCGACAAACCAGCAGAGCACACGATCGGAAGCAAAATGTGCGTTGCTTCCAAAAATAATAAGAAGGGGAAGAGGAATGGCGATGGCTCCCGGGGACCCTCGCAATCCGCCCACCCACCCCCCACTGTTCTGGCCGGGGTTGAGATGGCAGTGTCAATGGAAACAATATAATGGCACTAAATTTCTTGCAGGCGAATCTCAACCACTGCCTACGAGCTCAGGACCTTTTGCTCCAGAGCATGGCGCAGTGGCTGGCACATGTGGCTATCGTCTCCGAGCCCTACTTTATCCCCCAAAGAGACTTTTGGGCTGGGGACCAGGATGGTACGGTTGCGATAGTCACGCAAACAGCTGCTGGCTCACCACCTTTTGAAAAGGTAGAGAAAGGAAAGGGTTTCGTGGCTGGGCTCCTCGGCGGCATCACAGTAGTCGGTGTCTATTTTTCGCCCAATAGAAGCCTGGCTGAATTTGAATCCTTTTTGGCAGATGTGGGGATGGTTATTGGTCGAAGCCACCCACGCCCCGTGCTTGTTGCCGGCGATCTAAACGCCAAATCCGTGGCGTGGGGATCGCCGTCAACGGACACTCGTGGACGCGAACTGGAGGAATGGGCAATCGCAACAGGGCTGGCTGTGCTTAACCAGGGGTCGGTTGACACGTGCGTGCGACAACACGGTGGCTCCATCGTGGACGTGACGTTCGCCAACGCTGCCCTAGTGAGACGTGTCCAAGATTGGCAAGTGCTCGAAAATGTGGAGACTTTGTCGGACCACAGGTATGTCCAATACAAGGTCTCCGCGCTCCCAGATGCACCAAGTGGGCCGATTAGTCAGTCGCTGCCTGGTGATGGACCACGATGGGCGTTAAAACGCCTGGACAGAGATGCGCTCGTTCTTGCCGCTGAAGTTCAGGCATGGAACCCGGTCCGAAGAGATCCAATAGACGTGGACGTAGAGGCGCAGTGGTTTGGCGAGGCCATGATAAACATCTGTGATGCAGCTATGCCACGGTCTAAGCCCTTCCCTCCTAAACGACAAGTCTATTGGTGGTCTGTGGAGCTCGAACAGCTTCGTAAGTCCTGCGTCGTGGCGAGGCGTCTATACAGCCATCAGCGAAGGAGAAGGCTCAGAGATACAGTCCGGGAGACAGAACTGTATGTACTCTACAAAGAGCGTAAAAAAGCCCTTCAGCTTGCAATAAAACAGGCGAAGGAAGCCGCTCACCATGAAATGTTAGAGACGCTAAATAATGACCCGTGGGGGCGACCATATAAAATGGTCCGAAGCAAACTCCGCTCCTGGTCTCCTCCCCTAACGCGAAGTCTCGAGCCGGAGTTACTACGAGACGTGGTGAAAGCACTTTTTCCGACCTGCGATAACTTTGTACCCCCCGCAATGGCATCACCATCCGCAGCGAGAAATGAAGAGGAAGAAGTACCCGATGTTTCTGAAGGTGAGCTCGGAGCAGCTGTGCTAAGGCTGAAGGCAAAAAATACAGCCCCGGGCCCGGACGGCATACCCGGTCGAGCCTGGGTTTTGGCCCTGGGCCCACTCGAACCGCGTATGAGAGCGCTCTTCAGCGCATGCCTGGCACAGGGGCGGTTTCCTCGGCCGTGGAAGTCGGGGAAACTCGTCCTACTGCGAAAGGAGGGGCGACCAGCAGGCTCGCCCTCGGCCTATAGACCCATAGTGCTGATGGACGAGGCCAGCAAGCTGTTTGAGCGCGTGGTGGCTGCTCGACTCGTGCGGCACCTCGTCGGAGTGGGACCGGACCTCAGTGACCACCAGTTCGGATTCCGCCAGGGCAGGTCCACCATTGACGCTATTGCGCAGGTGAGGACCCTGGCGGACAGAGCAGTGTCCCGGGGTGAGGTGGTGTTGGCGGTGTCTTTGGACATCGCAAACGCGTTCAACTCCTTACCCTGGGCCACTATCAAGGAGGCACTACGGCGCCATGCTGTGCCTGAGTACCTGCGGAAGACGGTAGAGGATTACTTCTCCGATAGAGCCGTCAGGTACCCAGCACTCGGCGAGTGGAAGGAGAAGGAGCTGTCGTGCGGTGTTCCACAGGGGTCGGTCTTGGGACCCCTCCTGTGGAACATCGGATATGACTGGGTGCTACGGGGGGGCAACCTGCCGGGGGTCAGCGTGGTATGCTACGCTGACGACACCCTGGTGATGACCCGTGGCAGCACCTTCAAGGAGGCGTCGATCCGGGCCACGGCTGGAGTGGCGTCAGTCGTCGCTCGAATCAGGAGGTTGGGGCTAGAGGTGGCCCTGAACAAGTCCGAGGCCGTGTGCTTCCACGGGCCCCGGAAGGGCCCTCCGGTGGGTTCCAGCCTAGCTGTGGGGGGAGCGGCCATCGCTGTCAAACCGAAAATGCGGTACCTAGGTGTAGTCCTCGACAGCCGATGGACGTTCCGGGAGCATTTCAAAGCCCTTGCTCCCAAACTAATTGGGGCAGCGTCGGCGCTCGGTCGGCTCTTGCCTAACGTTGGTGGGCCAAACATGGGCTGTCGGAGGCTGTACGCGGGAGTGGTGCGGTCGATGGCTCTATATGGGGCGCCTATCTGGGCCGACTGCCTGAATGCCGAAAACCAAGCCCAATTGCGGAGGCCGCAGCGGGTCATGGCAGTCAGGATGGCGAGGGCATACCGCACTGTCTCCCACGGTGCAGCCTGCGTGCTGGCGGGGACTCCACCCTGGCACCTAGACGCTGAGGTTCTGGCCGATGTTTATTGGCGTGTCGCCGAGGCGCGGGCCAGGGGAATCCAACCACTTCTGGAGGAGGTAAGGCAGTGGAGGCTTGACTCCTGCCTACTGCTCCTTCAGAAGTGGAAGGAGAGTTTGGAGGCGCCGAGCGCGGGCCACTGGACCATCGGAGCCATCCGGCCCGTTTTGGAGAGGTGGGTCGGACGAAAGGAGGGGTTCCTCTCCTTCCACCTCACACAGATCCTCTCGGGGCATGGCTGCTTCGGGAGGTACCTGTCTAGGAGGGCAGGACGGGAACCGACGGCAGAATGCCACGAGTGTGGCGACGCCGAAGATACGGCGCTACACACGCTGACGGTGTGTCCCGCGTGGACTGAGCAGCGGGCCGCACTCGTGGCCGTAGTCGGAAATGACCTCTCCCTGCCAGCCGTAGTGGAAGCCATGGTGGGCGGCGGGAGATCGTGGAAGGCGGTAGCCTCCTTCTGCGAGGTTGTGATGACGCAGAAGGAGGCAGCCGAGCGCGGTAGGGAGGAAGATCCGGCCTCCCAGCCAATGCGCCGCAAGCGCGTGGGGCGGCGGCGGTTGGCTTACGACCGCCGACTGCCCCCATAGGGGTGCCAGTGGGTGGCAGGCTCGGGGACGCCTGTCGCCTACACAATGGTCCCTGCGTGGATGGGTGCATCATAGGACGCATCCACTGATGAGGACAGAGAGGACTACACAACTCTCTTGAGCCGGGTCCGGAGTCCGGACGGCCGCTGGCGAGGTCGCGGAAGCTTGCTTTGGCGTCCCTGGGGCCTCGCCCTATAGCGTGGAGGCGGCAAACAGAGGGGTTTTTAGTGGGTACACCATGGGTAGGGAGTCCCACATAACCACCGGGGCTCGTTCCCACGCTTCGGTGGTATGCGTAACGCATTTTCCCCTCTTAAAAAAAAAAAAAAAAAAAAGGTTAGGTTAGGTTAGGTTAGGTTGGGGCGCTACGGACAGGAAACCTCCAAGTGGGCCAGGTCCCTTCTCATTCCTCTTGATCCGAGTGATCTGGGGGTAAGGGAAGGGTACCTGGACGGTGCGCCCCGGGGGCAACGGTAAGTAATTTCTTGGTTTTTCAAGTTATTGCTTACCGGTGCTGCCAATGTCCTGTCGTGGGTGGGGGGGGGGGGGTCTCTCCACAGGTTTTCTGTCCAGCAGAGGTCCTTGTGGATGAGTCCGGGGGGTGGGTAAACCTCTTTAGAGGGACCGTTTTCGGTCAAGTAGGTGGCGGTGGCCGGCAAGGCTGCTATGGGTTTGGCGGTCTTTTTGGGCTGTCCAGGCCAAATTTGGGTCTTACCTCTTTTGAGGACTTTTGTCGACTTATTGGTCTGGGGGGACTGGGTGGTCTCTTGGCCGTCCAAAATGAGGGGGGTCGCTCCAGAAATGGTTGTGACGGGTGCGGCGCTGTGCCAAGAGCATTCGACATATAGTCGACGCCGGACCAACCGTTGCTCGTGTCGGGGTCGTAGTCATGTTTTGCGGCTTCGGACAAGCACCGGGGGCCTTGCCTTAATCGGCTGGGCTGCGAGGAAGAAAACCTCAATAAAAAATCACTCCTAATCCTAAGCGGCGGAGCACCGCGAGAGGATGCATGGCTGAAGTGGAGTCAGTCGCTAGTGCTTCCCCCGTTAGTGTACCGGCCGACACTCTAACGGGATACGCTAAGGCTTATCCAGGTGCAGGGGGCGCCGCTTGGATGGACCACTTATATCCCCCATACTCGTGGGAACTGTATGGAAACTAAAAACTTAAAAATCAAATTTAAAAGCGTAGAAGGGAAGCCCAAAATAAAGGGCACAAAGGTAGAAAAGCGCAGCCGGAAATTGAAGGAGAGCGGCGCTGAAAAAATGGCGGAAAGCGTGGCAGATATGCTCGCAAGTGCTGACGAGAGTGACCAGTCAGACTGCACTCTGAGAACGGTCAGGTCGAGGTCGAACTCGAGCTCCTCTGCAGGGACCAATAAGCGGAGATTTTGGGCCGATGTTGGCGCAAAAAGAGCCAGTGGAGGGGCAAACGAGCCTCTGTTAGATGACTGGGAGGCATTGGGCTCCCCTGAGCCAGAAGGTCAAGAGGAAAAGATCAAGCGCTCAAGGGGACGCCCACCTACGACAGGCCAATACGTTGGTCTTGCAGCGGCAAAGAGAGCCCTCAACGAGGCCAAACGAGAGGCTCTCGAGATTGAGGCGGAGTTGGACATTGCAAGCCAGGCAAAAGTGGCAAGACGACTGCGGGAAAGTTTTTCCAAGTCACCCTCAGTCTGTGAAGACGTGAATGAGAAGTCTGCGGTAGACCTCTTCAAGTTGGTGGCGGACCACGTGAAGATTATTGAGAACGTGGCCTCATCATCAAAGAATCTGAAGGGAACCTATGTGCGGGCCCTTAAACAGGCGGCAGAAACTATCGCGAAAGCGTTTGATAGTTTAAGCGAGCGCTCGATCTCAGACGAGACTCGCCAACTGCAGGCGGCGAATAGTCGCCTGCAAGCAGAGATGGCCAGCCTCCGCGGGGAACTGGCCCAACTTAAGGCAGAAGTAGAGCGAGGGAGGCGGAGGGAGAGTCCTGTGCGGGAGGTTCTGCCCTCCGGACCAAGCGAGGACGCAGACATGCCAGACACGATGACGTTGGATACGCTGCCGGTCCCGAAGGAAAAGTTGCCGTCGCGCATTAGCCAACCGTCGATCGACCTGACGCCCGCTCTCTTGGACGAGGAATTAACGCGTGCAGTGGCTCTCCAGGTGGGAGCGATTGTAAGCGCACGTCTGGACGGACTAGAAGCCGAGGGTCGTCTGCTGCCGGCTAAGCAATTGCGACCGGCATTGGCAGCAGACAATAAGAAGCAGGCTGCAACATCCACAGCTTCTTCTGCGGCGAGAGCAACTGCTGGCCCCAGTGGGAAAAAAGTGATAGATGACACCAAAAAGCCACAGTCTGCTCCAGCTCCTGGAGCTACAAAAAAGGCCAACAAAACGGCTAAAAAGAAGGGAGGTGGGACTTCAAACCAGTCAGCAAAGGAGTCCCCCACACCCCGCTCGCTGCCTCCTGCCCCCGCCACTATGAACGAGGGCTGGAATGTGGTTGCGAGCAAGGGAAACAAGCGGAAGACGGCACAGCGTGTGGCTCCGCCGCAGCAAACAGAAAAAGCAAAAGCCGCAAAGCTGAAAGCGCCACGATCTGCAGCCGTCGTGCTTACCCTACAACCGGAAGCTGCAAAAAAAGGCGTCACATACAAAGATGTGATTGCGGAGGCTAGGACCAAGGTCCAACTAACGGACATGGACATCCCTGGGGGACTGCGCTTCCGGCGAGCGGCTACCGGAGCGTGCATTCTTGAGGTCCCTGGAGCATCTAGCGGGGAAAAGGCTGACAAACTAGCTGAAGCGATCCAACAGCAGATTGGCGCGGAGAAGGTTGTGACACGGCACTTTGCATGTATGATTCAGTTTAACGTTTTTAGGATTGTCTCGAATATAGTATAGTTTTGTTTTATGGCAAGGAAGTCATTGATGTAGCAACAAAACAAATGACAACCATTTGGCCAATTAGAAACTAATTAAATCTGATGGTGTTGCTACTTCAAATTAAATCCTAAATTGATGGAATAGTATTTATTAAATATTTAAATCAAAACTTTATTTTTAAATACAAAAAAGGTGGAAATATGTTTAGATAATTAAATATGATTTATTTCTATATGTTGGACTTACATACAAAAATTATTCCAAGAATTTCATTAGTTACTGTTATTTTGATTGTGTTATCCCAGGGAGAGTTAGGTTGAGATCATTTCCTGGTTGGCTTTTGCCCTGGATGGGCATCTTTTAATTTAGAAAGTGAAGCTAAATACATCATGCTATGGTAGCATCGATCCGAGTCTTGATTAGGCAGCAGCCGCTGCATCCATGAGCTAGGAAGCTCATGCAGAAGTTATTTTGCCACAGACAGTAAGTAGAATATGATATTATATAATTGTCTTCAGGTTTGACTCCTTGTTGAATCTTTATCCCTGCTTATTTGACCATTCGTTTTGTTTCCAGTCTGCTGGCGAAACAATGTGGTGGGATGGGTATCAGAGCTGTGAGATGAGTCCACTGTAGGAATTTCCAGCTGGTGAGAAACTTAGATCATATAATGTCTCTTAGGTTAGCAGAGCACATGCTTCTAGTTATTAATCTTGAATTGTTTCTTTCAGCTGACGGGGCTTTTTTCGTTTTTATGTTACTACGTATGTGAAATCAGTTCGCATATCAGAGTATGGAAGTCTGTCCATATTCCTAAAACTTCAAGTGTGTCTGGTGAGCAGTTCGCCATAAGAATTTCGCTCTTCTGCTGGATGGAGGTGACGTCACCTTCAAACTGAGACCTTAGTCCTTCGGTGTTGCTCTGCGGTGTCGGGTCAGATTCCCGCTGCAGCAGATCAGCTCCGGCACAGCGGAGGATCACACGTCGGGCTTGAACTGGTGGAACATTGTTATGAGGTTGGTGTACGCTTTCCTTCCGTCCTAGAAGCATTTCCAAATTTAAAGTTAAAGAATTTAGTAGAATCATATGTGATGGCAAATGATAAATTAGGTACTAACAAATTTAGATAGGTCTGCTTGTAAATCATTGTAGAACCATTTTTGGCACGACCCGGCTCTATCGTCTGACATTATAGAATAAGGTGCTTAATGCTAGCTTAATAAATGATTTACTTGTAGAACAACTTCCTCAGTGTGAGAATAGAAATAAATTATGTGTCACAAAACTAACATTTCATTTCGACATCCTTTAGAAACCCCTGAATAGTTGATGGAAATAAGTGTAAGCACCTGCTTGAGTTTTTGGTTAAGATTTAGATTGGTTAATTTAGTAACTTTAATTGTCCGTGGGTTTCCTCTGGGCAAAGCCCCAGCCGGGCAAGGAATACTCACCGTGACAATTTGGCGCCCACAGATTCCGTCTTAAAGCTCTATTTCCATCATAAATCAGTTTGTATCACTGCCATCACATATAGATAAAAAAAAGTTTTGTAATACTTACGGTTAAGTATTAATTTTGAGCTTGTGCTTTGGCTTTGCACACTTTGATACCATCCAGGTTAAGCTTTAGCTGTTTTACAGGTAGTTTTGTCCAATTTACTGCACGAAATTCAGAATATATGGTGAAAACCGTGAAGTAAATGCTTTGATTTTCAGTTAGTAAAATATGTGCTGACATTTTGTCAGGAAGTTGAAAGTGTCAAACTTTTAGTACATTTTGCTACTTTTTATGCTTATGAGCTAGTCTCTAAAGACTGAGACCTAAGATATTTTGCATTTTTGAGGATTTAAAAAGCATTTTTTTTTAATTTTGTTGTATAACTTGGTTAGTTATAGACAAATATTTGGGCAGAGCTTTTATAAGTACTGCAATTGAGTTGTATGTCATTTTGTTAAGGTCAAATCAATGATCTTTTAGGTCAAGTTCGAAAAACTATTGAGCTTGTGCAGAAACTGTTAAGAAATTTGAGAAGTATTGTTTAAGTGTAAAATTTTAACTCAAAATACCTTTTAGTTTAAAAATATATTAGATATTTAGCTACAGATGGATATTTTTCGGCTTTAAGAACGTAGGAAATTGTTTTTGGTAAATTGTATGAACATACAGTGTATACATACTTGATTTTGGAACGTTTTTTTTCTAGATAGACTTCAACTTGAAAGCTTGCAATTTTAGGACAATTTTGTGTAGTAATTTATTTTAGTTAGTGGCTTGCTTTCACTGTTATCAATAGCTTTGATACAAATTTTGTTTATATGAAATATGTAAGATACTTACACAGAGCTAAAAAGGGTTCATTGTAGTAAAAAACACAATAAATTTAGCATTGTTTATTATAAATAGCAATGATACAATAGTGCCACATCAATTTGTAAGTCTTTTGCCATCATATTTCAATATTTTGAGTTAAACTTATTATACAACGGCGGTTTCAGTACACTTTTAATGTTTAATGCCCGTTGAATTTATTTATGAAGGTGGATCAAATCTGAGGCGTCGCTGGCAGTAGTTGGAAGTTTGCAGGAACGGCAGAGAAGTGGAAATGTTTGAGTGTCCGGCAGCAGCAAGGTTGATAGTCTCCGGCAAGTGACTTCTGTTGGTTCCTGATTAGTAAATGACTTCGATTTGTGAAGATATACTTCTTCAGCGCACTGCCAGTGCCTATGTTCTCATGATTTAACATTGTTTGATTTTCAAAGTTGCAAATTCCTGTAGTCCGGTGTCCAGTTATAGGCATAGCTGGATATCTATTGCTTTTATGGTGGTCTGTTGTTCAAATTTAGCACAGTTTTATAGTAATCTGTAACAATATCATTAAAATTAGAGTTGAATATACATACTAGTTTGATTAGTTTATAAAATACAGGGAACTTTACAGAGGTTTTGCGTTCAGTTTAGAGTATGAGAACGAAAGTTGACTAATTTTCTCATTATTTGGTAGATTACCTGTGTTTATTAGTAGATTTAATTCCATTCCAAGTCGCATTTTGACAAACTAAATATTGAAGTTCTAAGTATTGTGCGAGGTTTGATAACCCTCGTATTTGGTTTTCCAATTTGTTGTACTTTAAAGTGGCTAAAATATAGATAAATCTAGTAATAAATGATAAATGCGGCGAAAATTTTTGTAGGTAAGGTTATAATTCGCAAAATATCTCAGTGACATTTAACTTTTTAAAAGCATAGACGCTATACCATAGAGTAAATAAATAAGTTCAACAAAGGGTGCGTTCAGAAACATGATATTTTTAGGGTCCAAACTTAAGTCGTAACGTGTCAGCGTTTAATAAACGCTCGTTTTTTTTGAAGTTATTGAGTAACTTGGTTTATCATTACGGTGTTTCAAAACATTCCATTTAATGATGTAACGTTACGATGATGTTTTTTAGCACCAAGTTTAAGTTAAATTGAAGTTTTTTGGACAATTTAGGTTCATTTCAGGATGGTGCTAGTTTGAAGTGTCGTTTTGGATTTTGGACGTTGAGTTGTTTCGTGGCGTATTAAGGATTCGGACACAAGGTTTTGGTAGGTTTTGGAGGTGGTTGTTTTCTCTGGACGCAAGGTCCCGGTTTTTTAGCTTTCACCTTGCCGCCAGAGTAAACGCCCTCGCTTACGCCATAACGTTTCGTTCTACGGTTGTTCGTTTGGAGTGTTGGATATTGCGGTAAAAATATTCAATCACGACTGTATGTACGGAACGTGGTGAGCAGCAATGTCTGTTTTCACTACTATTTTTGTTTTGTGTGATGAATGAAAGGGTTCTTGGAACAGTGCTCTAAATGCGTGGAGTATGAAAGGGGCGTTACAATCTAGCTCACTTTTTAAGTTTTGGAGCGATCCTTAATACGGCCAGGGGTTTTGGTGAGAAGTTATCGGGTGCTTACCACACCCGAGCGCCGTGTTTGGTGAGTTTTGTGTTTTAGGTCGACAGGGGTCCACACCCAGGAGATTTTGTGAGGTATGGCGGGGCGCGCACCGCATACCACGGACGTTTTGCGTTCTTTTTATGTACTCCGATGGGTTCTTGCTCTTTTCAGGCGTCGACTGGTACTCGCTGGTGGGTACCTTTTTCTATACGTGTTGCCCATAAGTCCAAGCCATAGAGGCGTTGGTAAGGCACACGATTTTTTGTGTTCGCGCTGCCGATACAACGAGAAATATTTTGTAGGCGAAGATGCGACACGCGGTATCGCCGCCAATCATGCCTGGCGTGCGATACTGTTTCAGTACTCAACCTCAATGGTTGAGATTTTTGGGCATGTTGCAACCTCAGAGTTGTGTAAGGTCTTGGTCGGTTTGTTTTGTGATCCGGAGAGTTGGGGGATAGGTTACTCTCACCAACTCGAAGGGCCTAGATGTTTTGGTATGGTTTGGTTAGCTTTGTGTAATGGAAGAGTTGGCACAGTTAAGATGTGTCCAATTCAACCGTTTGTTGTTGGTTTTTTTTTAAGGATTGGTATTTTGTTGGTTTGGGTTTGCTGTGGTTATCTACCTGAAGGGTTGAGACAATTATTGGTGTCCTCAACCCGTAGGGTGGCGACAATTTTAGGATTAGAATGGAAATTTCGGAATTACTAATTATATTTTGGTTTGGATTTTTATTTAGCTTCTCAGGTTTATGACAGTAAACTTGGAAGTGGGAATCATTCGGATTTTAATTTTGCCCGGTCTAGCAAAGACGAATTTAGGAATGCTGATCATCAGTCCTGGCAGTTGGTTTGGTTTTTCCAGCGCAACGATGCAATGTTGTGCTGGTAAAACCAAGGAATGTTTACTGGTTAGTTAGGAATAATGTGGTGGATTTTTCTGATGGGCTCGGATACCACACACGTTAGGTTTTTAGTATTTAGTGTTGCGTGGGTTCGAGAATTCGTGAATTTAAATTTATGGTTTAGCGGTTTTGGCATGTAGTGTTGATTGATAGTTTGGTTTACTTTGGTTTTTTAAGGTTAGAGTTCTCGGGACCTGCAGCAATCATCTTGGTTGTGTTTTTTTTAGGTGCTCCCATACTAGGTATGGTCGAGGTAGTTTAGTATTGTTTTGTTTACCTTTCTTTGTGACACATGTTTTGGATTTAGGATAGTCGCTGAGGACAGCGAGCGTTTTACCCTTGGTAAAACGCAACAGCGGGGAGAGGGGTATTGTGACACGGCACTTTGCATGTATGATTCAGTTTAACGTTTTTAGGATTGTCTCGAATATAGTATAGTTTTGTTTTATGGCAAGGAAGTCATTGATGTAGCAACAAAACAAATGACAACCATTTGGCCAATTAGAAACTAATTAAATCTGATGGTGTTGCTACTTCAAATTAAATCCTAAATTGATGGAATAGTATTTATTAAATATTTAAATCAAAACTTTATTTTTAAATACAAAAAAGGTGGAAATATGTTTAGATAATTAAATATGATTTATTTCTATATGTTGGACTTACATACAAAAATTATTCCAAGAATTTCATTAGTTACTGTTATTTTGATTGTGTTATCCCAGGGAGAGTTAGGTTGAGATCATTTCCTGGTTGGCTTTTGCCCTGGATGGGCATCTTTTAATTTAGAAAGTGAAGCTAAATACATCATGCTATGGTAGCATCGATCCGAGTCTTGATTAGGCAGCAGCCGCTGCATCCATGAGCTAGGAAGCTCATGCAGAAGTTATTTTGCCACAGACAGTAAGTAGAATATGATATTATATAATTGTCTTCAGGTTTGACTCCTTGTTGAATCTTTATCCCTGCTTATTTGACCATTCGTTTTGTTTCCAGTCTGCTGGCGAAACAATGTGGTGGGATGGGTATCAGAGCTGTGAGATGAGTCCACTGTAGGAATTTCCAGCTGGTGAGAAACTTAGATCATATAATGTCTCTTAGGTTAGCAGAGCACATGCTTCTAGTTATTAATCTTGAATTGTTTCTTTCAGCTGACGGGGCTTTTTTCGTTTTTATGTTACTACGTATGTGAAATCAGTTCGCATATCAGAGTATGGAAGTCTGTCCATATTCCTAAAACTTCAAGTGTGTCTGGTGAGCAGTTCGCCATAAGAATTTCGCTCTTCTGCTGGATGGAGGTGACGTCACCTTCAAACTGAGACCTTAGTCCTTCGGTGTTGCTCTGCGGTGTCGGGTCAGATTCCCGCTGCAGCAGATCAGCTCCGGCACAGCGGAGGATCACACGTCGGGCTTGAACTGGTGGAACATTGTTATGAGGTTGGTGTACGCTTTCCTTCCGTCCTAGAAGCATTTCCAAATTTAAAGTTAAAGAATTTAGTAGAATCATATGTGATGGCAAATGATAAATTAGGTACTAACAAATTTAGATAGGTCTGCTTGTAAATCATTGTAGAACCATTTTTGGCACGACCCGGCTCTATCGTCTGACATTATAGAATAAGGTGCTTAATGCTAGCTTAATAAATGATTTACTTGTAGAACAACTTCCTCAGTGTGAGAATAGAAATAAATTATGTGTCACAAAACTAACATTTCATTTCGACATCCTTTAGAAACCCCTGAATAGTTGATGAAAATAAGTGTAAGCACCTGCTTGAGTTTTTGGTTAAGATTTAGATTGGTTAATTTAGTAACTTTAATTGTCCGTGGGTTTCCTCTGGGCAAAGCCCCAGCCGGGCAAGGAATACTCACCGTGACAAGGTACGGGTGTCTAGGCCAACTAAAACCGTTGACATTCGCGTCACTGGCTTGGACGAGTCGGTGTCCGCAGAAGAGGTGGTCGCGGCGGTGACACGAACTGGAGAATGTACCGTTGACATGGTGAAGGCCGGAGAAATACGCCAGGGTTTCTCAGGGCTCGGAACAGTGTGGGTTCAATGTCCCATCGCGGCTGCAAAGAAGATAGTGACTGGGGGTCGCCTACTAGTAGGATGGGTCTCTGCGCAAGTGAAGCTGCTAGAGAAGAGGCCTTTACGATGCTTCCGGTGCTTTAGAAATGGGCATGTAAGGGCGCAATGTCAGGCGGAAACGAACCGATCTGAAAGCTGTTTCCAGTGTGGCAAAGAGGGTCACAAAGCGGCACAATGCACTGCCGCGCCACACTGTGCCGAGTGTGCGGCAGCCGGCAAGCCGTCGGAGCACAGAATAAGCAGCAAGGCGTGCACTGCGCCCAAAACTGCCGGAAAAAGTAGGAAGACCAAAGCTGCTGATGGCCCCCAGGCCCCCTCGCAGCCGGTCAAGTCGCCCGCCATGGAACAGGTCGTGACGGAGGCGGTTCAAAATATGGCCGTCGATTAAATGGCGACCATTGAATTTTTACAGGGGAACCTCAACCACGATGCCAAGGCCCAGGACCTCTTCCACCAGAGCATGGCACAGTGGTCGATCAACATTGCGATAGTAGCGGAGCCCTATAAAGTCCCCGACAGAATCGACTGGGCCGGGGATCTGGACGGAACCGTGGCCATAGCTACGCGGAGCGCTGCCGGCTCCAATCCATTCAAGAGCGTTATAAAAGGTCACGGCTGCGTCGCAGCGGTCTGTGGGGATTTGGCGGTAGTCGGAGTATACTTCTCTCCAAACAAAACTCTGGCTGAATTTGAGAGCTTTCTTGTTGAGGTCGGTGCTCTTGTTGGTCGGCTGCATCCCACCCCGGTCATCGTGGCTGGCGATTTTAACGCAAAACATGCAGCGTGGGGATCCCCAGTGACGGATCCACGGGGACGTACTATTTTGGAGTGGGCAATTGCCGCCAACCTGGCAGTAGCAAATAAAGGAACGGCAAACACGTGCGTGCGCCAAGGGGGTGGCTCTATTGTAGACATCACGTTTACGAACGCCGCACTGGCACGCCGTGTTCAGGGATGGGAGGTCCTGGTGGATGTCGAGACTCTGTCAGATCACCGTTACATCCGGTTCGGTGTCTCTGCACTCCCTAGGCTCTCTCTCCCAAGACGGAATGACCCGGTCGAAAACTACCCACGCTGGGTACTGAAAAAACTCGACCGAGAAGCCCTAGAGTTGGCGGCCATGGTACAAACATGGGCAACAGAACCGGAAGAGTTGGTTGATGTCGAGGCGGAAGCTGAATGGTTCCGCAACTGCATGACGGAAGTCTGCGACGCGGCCATGCCCCGAGTCAAGGCCTTCTCTCCCCGACGCTCCGTGTACTGGTGGTCTCCAGATCTTGCGCAGTTGCGCGAGGAGTGCGTGCTCACGAGACGCCAGTACACGCGACAACGGAGTCGACAGTACAGAGACGAAGAAACAGAAGTGGCCCTGTACACGAAATATAAGGAGGCCAAAGCGGCACTAAAAGCCGCCATTGCACAAGCCATAGACCGGTCACGAGAGGAGTTTCTGGAGACTCTGAATAGGGATCCGTGGGGGAGGCCGTACAAGCTTGTTAGGCAGAAGCTTCGGCCTTGGGCCCCCCCGCTGACGCAGAGTCTTCAACCTCAGCTACTGGACGACGTAGTTACGGCTCTATTTCCGCACAGACCTCGGCAATGTCCACCGCCCATGGCTCCACCTAGGGCAACAGAGAGGCAGCGGGAAGGAGAAATGCAGGTGCCCCCTGTCACCGAGGGAGAGCTGGGAGCAGCGGTTTTGAGACTACGGGCCAAAAACACAGCACCCGGATTGGACGGGATCCCAGGTCGAGCCTGGGTCTTAGCCATGGAGGTCCTTGAGCCAAGGCTACGTCGATTTTTCAGCGCATGTCTTGAGCAGGGTCGCTTTCCTGACTCCTGGAAAATTGGTCGGTTGGTACTCTTGAGGAAAGAAGGTCGTCCTGCGGATTCACCGTCGGCCTACCGGCCTATCGTGTTGCTTGATGAGGTGGGCAAGCTCTTTGAGCGGATTGTTGCGAACCGTCTTATCAGGCACTTAATGATGGAAGGGCCGGACCTGGCTGATTGCCAGTACGGATTCCGCAGGGGTCGCTCAACAGTCCACGCGATCCTGCGGGTAAAGAAACTGGCGGAGGATGCAGTGTCCCAGGGTGAGGTCGTCTTGGCAGTGTCATTAGACATTGCCAACGCCTTTAACACTCTCCCCTGGGATTGCATAAATGAGGCGCTGTTATACCACCAAGTGCCCCACCATCTTAGCCGAATAGTGAAGGCCTACCTGCTTCGGCGGTTCGTGGCCTTCCCCGGGCAGCATGAGTGGGGCCGTCGGGAAATGGTGTGCGGTGTTCCACAGGGGTCAGTGTTGGGGCCACTCCTGTGGAACATCGGATATGATTGGGTGTTACGGGGAGCACTTCTGCGCGGGGTCGACCTGGTGTGTTACGCCGACGACACACTTGTGACGGCGCGGGGGGCCTCATTCAGAGAAGCCGCTATTCTAGCCACGGCGGCCGTAGCCCATACAGTAGGCAAAATAAGACGGCTAGGTCTAGAGGTCGCCTTGAACAAATCGGAGGCTATCTGCTTTCACGGGCCCAGGAGGGCGCCCCCGCCCGGGGCTCATATAATCGTGGGAGGCGTGCAGATTGCCATGAAGCCTACCATGCGGTATTTGGGCATCACCCTAGACAGCCGTTGGTCTTTTCAGGCCCACTTCGAGCGGCTGACTCCGAAGCTGCTGGGTGCGGCTGGTGCGCTCGGACGCCTGCTCCCGAATATAGGGGGGCCGAAAAGTTCATGCCGGCGTCTGTACTCGGGAGTCGTACGCTCTATAGCCCTGTACGGAGCCCCAGTCTGGGCTGGCGGCCTTACTGGCAAGAACGTCACCCAAATGCGCCAAGCGCAACGGGTGATGGCAATAAGATCTATACGGGGCTACGGGACAATTTCCGGCGAAGCTGCATGCGTGCTGGCTGGATCCCTGCCATGGGACTTGGACGCGAGAGCCCTTGCGTCAGTTTTCTTCTGGCGCGAGGAGGCGCGGGCCCGGGATTTCTGGCCAGCACCGCGCGAGATTGAGGCCAAACGAGAAGAGCTCTCTCGCGAGGCAATTGAAGAGTGGGTGAACCGGCTCGAGCGACCAAGTGCGGGAGTCCGGACAATTGCGGCGATCCGACCGGTCATGTCCCAGTGGCTAGAACGACCGCACGGTGCCCTCACCTTCCGGCTTGTGCAGATTCTCTCGGGGCATGGCTGCTTCGGGAGATATCTGCACAAAATTGCTGGCAGAGAACCAACGGAGGAGTGCCACGAATGTGGCGCAGCAATCGACACCGCACAACACACACTGGAGGAGTGCCCAGTGTGGGGGCCGGAGCGAGACGACCTGATTGCAAAAGTGGGGCCGGACCTGTCGCTGCCGGCCGTGGTCAAGGCCATGGTAGACAGCGAAGGTTCATGGCAAGCGGTTAAGACCTTCTGCGAAGACGTTCTTCAGCAGAAGGAAATGGCGGAACGCGCCAGAGAGTCCGACCCAATGGCCGACCAACGGCGCCGCAAGCGTGCTCGACGCAGACGGCTCGCACATGACCGCCGCCTGCCTCCGTAGGTTGACCGCAGGATGACAGGCACGGGGACGCCTGTCATCCGTCACACACGTGGTCCCTGAGAGGGTGACCGTACTTGATACGGTCCACAGAAACGAGGCCATCAAGGGCCTCCGGAGGCGATGGTCCGCCAACACGGACCGGTGCTGGTGGTGCTGTAGAAGTAAAGCGCGAGCGTTCCTACAGCCCACCGTTACAGCACAATGGCGGCAGACGGGGGGGTTGTTTAGTGGGTAGACTTGGGTCTCATTAGCCCAAGGAGTCCCACATAACCACTCGGGTCCGTCCCCGCACCCGAGTGGTATGCGTAATTGCATTTTTCCCCTCCTTAACAAAAAAAAAAACAAAAAAAAAAAAGGTTAGGTTAGGTTAGGTTAGGTTAGGTTAGGTTAGGTTAGGTTAGGTTAGGTTAGGTTGTCCTAAAACAATGGCTTGACCGGGACCATGGCCCTATAACATTCCGAGTGACGCAGGTCCTTACAGGACACGGGTGTTTTGGACGATATCTGTGCAACAGATTGGGCCGAGAACCGACGCCGATATGCCACGGGTGCGGTGCTGCTGAAGACACGGCACAACATACGCTGGCTGTATGCCCAGCTTGGACAGAACAGCGGGCCACACTCGTGGCTGTAGTGGGGCGCGACCTCTCCCTGCCTGCCGTAGTGAAAACTATGGCAGACAGCGAGGGATCATGGAAAGCGGTGGTCTCTTTCTGCGAAGGCGTAATAGCAAGGAAAGAGACCGCGGAAAGAGAAAGGGAAGAAGATCCCGCCTCCCAACCGATGCGCCGCAAACGCGTAGGACGGAGGCGTTTGGCGTACGACCGCCGACTTCCTCCTTAAGGGTACCCGTGGGCGGCAGGCTCGGGGACGCCTGTCGCCTACACGAGGGTCCCTGGGATGGCCAGTACGCCGACTTAACGGCGCACCTTTTTAAAGTGACAGAGGAATACTCCCTCCAAAGTCGAGTCCAAAGATCGGACAGCCGCTGGCGGGGTTTCGGAAGCATGCTCTCGGTCGTTTCCCGTGCCCCGCCTTATAGCCTTGAGGCGGCCAACAGAGGGGTTTTAGTGGGTAAACCTGGGGTCTCATTAGCCCACAACAGGGAGTCCCACATAACCATCCCGGCCCGTCCCCGCGCCGGGTGGTATGCGTAACGCATTTCCCCTCTTAAAAAAAAAAAAAAAAAAAAAAAAAAAAAAAAAAAAAAAAAAAAAAAGGTTAGGTTAGGTTAGGTTAGGTTAGGTTAGGTTAGGTTAGGTTAGGTTGGGGTAGAAGAGGATGTGGATTAGGGAGGCCGCCATACTGTCAACGGCAGGAGTCGCTCACGTCGTCGGTCGGATCAGGCGATTGGGACTAAAGGTGGCCCTACAAAAATCAGAAGCTTTATGCTTCCACGGGCCCCGCAACGCGCCACCGCCGGATGCGCATATAGTGGTGGGTGGAACCCGGATCGGCGTCGAGTCCACAATGAAATACCTGGGCCTCACACTCGACAGCCGGTGGAATTTCCGCGCCCACTTTCAGCGACTGATGCCGAAGCTGCTGGGAGCAGCTGGCGCTCTAGGGCGTATACTCCCAAACACGGGGGGACCCAAAGCGTCATGTCGACGGCTGTACATGGGGGTCGTCAGATCCATGGCCCTGTACGGAGCCCCAGTCTGGGCAGACATTTTAAAGAGAGAGGAGGTAGCTCTACTAAGGGCGCCTCAAAGGGCAATTACAACTAGAGCCATAAGAGGGTACCGTTCGATCTCTTTCGAAGCGGTATGTGTGCTGGCAGGGACTTTACCATGGGATTTAGATGCGAGAGCCCTCGCAGCGGTTCACCGTTGGCGCGAGGAGGCGCATCACAATGGAGACTTGCCAGCACCGAGAGAAATTGTAGGACGACGAGACGCCATTAGACTGGAAATGGTGGACGTTTGGGAGCAGAGGCTGGCGCACCCTAGCGCAGGCCGTCTGACTATTGAAGCGGTTCGCCCGGTTCTTAAAAAGTGGCTAGACCGGACATATGGTGCCTTAACTTTCCGACTGACTCAGATCCTCTCGGGACATGGATGTTTCGGGAGGTATCTTAAGGACAGAGCCAGAAGAGAAATAACTGCAATATGCCACCACTGCGACTGCCCGGAGGACACTGCCCAACACACACTAGAAGTGTGCCCAGCCTGGGAAGAAGAGCGCCGCACTCTAAGCGCTGTAGTGGGACAAGACCTCTCGCTGCCCTCCGTGGTCCGAAACATGGTGGACAGCGACAGGTCGTGGAAGGCTGTGCTGGACTTCTGCGAGGCGGTCATGGCGCAGAAAGAGATGGCGGAGCGCGGTAGGGAAGACGATCCAGCTTCCCAGCCGATGCGTCGCAAGCGCGTGGGGCGACGGCGGCTCGCATATGACCGCCGACTTCCCCCTTAAGGGTTCCTGTGGGCGATAGGCTCGGGGACGTCTGTCGCCTACACAAGGGTCCCTGGGATGGCGAGCACGCCGTAATAATGGCGCGCAATTAGGGAGGTAGGGGGAATATGAAATTTCGTCCAGAGTTGTGTCCGGAGTCCGGACGGCCGCTGGCGAGGTTGCGGAAGAGTGCCGCAATGTCCCTGTGACCTCGCCATATAGCGTTGAGCCGGCCAAGAGGGGTTTTAGTGGGTATACCGTGGGCCTCATTAGCCTATACGGGAGTCCCACATAACCATCCAGGCCCGTCCCCGCGCCTGGGTGGTATGCGTAATGCATTTCCCCTCTATAAAAAAAAAAAAAAAAAAAGAAGAGGATGTGGATGCTCACCCGCTGCGGCGCAAAAGAGCAAGGCGGAGGCGGGTCGCCCATGACCGCCGCCTGCCGCCTTAATGAAGACCTTTGGGTGGCAGTCAAGGGGACGACAGCCATCCGATTGAAACTAGGTCCTCGAGGCGAAGGGTGTGCTAAAACCAAATCACGCCCCAAATGCCGGTAGGGAAATCAATTTCCCGGAGATGGGGCTTAACAGCCAGCCGCTGCGAGGCCATGGTAGTGTACACAGATTGTTCCCGTGGCCTCGCCTTACAGCACCGTGGTGACAAACAGGTGGTTTTAGTGGGTAGACCGGATTCTCGTGGGAGTCCCACATAACCACCCGGGTGTCCCCGCACCCGGGTGGTATGCGTAATGCATTTCCCCTGTATAAAAAAAAAAAAAAAAAAAAAAAAAAAAAAAAAAAAAAAAAAAGGTTAGGTTGGGGTGCTACGGACAGGAAACCTCCCAGAGTGCCAGGTCCCTTCTCATTCCTCTTGATCCGGTTGATCTGGGGGTAAGGGAAGGGCTCCTGGACGGTGCACCCCGGGGGCAACGGTAAGTAATCTCTTGGTTTCCAAGTTGTTGCTTATCGGTGCTGCCAATGTCCTGTCACGGGGGGGAGGCCTTTTGGCCTGACGGCTTTGAATGGTAATGTTTGAAAGGTATGTTTTGAGAGAGACTAATGACTGAATGGAATGTTTAAATGTTTTCGGGCCGTATAGTATTGATGGATGGTTGGTAGTCTCTAATGAGACTACGTAGGGGAGTCTACGCCAGCTCGCCTTGAATCCCGCATCCCGCAGCACTTTCCCAACGACCCCCATCTTTGGCGGTATGGGGTACGGGTAGTGTTTGTGGCGCGGAGGGCTTGCCTTCATTGGCCGGCCCGCGGGAAGGAAAACCCTTTAACACCCGACAGCGAAGTCGTTAAAACCTCTAGATACCAGGTGCCCTCTAGAGTACATAGCCCACTGCGTTTCGGGATGAGCGTTACCCGCCAGTGAATTATATATCGTCTCATACTCGTGGGAATTTTATGGAAAATTTAAATAAAAACAAAAATCGTAATGAAGAAGAAACAAGTTTAAGGCAGAAAGGTGGGATTCCGCCACAACGAGACCGGAAAGGTCGGTTCGTCCGCGACACGGCAAATGAATCGCAGGAGCCAACGGCAGCGGTGTCCCCAAGAACAGTGTCCTCTTTGGGGAATGGGGAACCAGAAGTTTTTGCAAGGGCAGAGACCCGAAGATCGCTCCCGGATCTAAGAGTGCCTCTTATCCGTTGTGATGGAGAGCTAGGGTCCACAATTCCAGCTCCTCCGCCAAAAACAAAAGAGGTAGATGCCCTCCTGGGTGCCAAAGGGGTGGACATAGAGTCTGACGCAGGGAGTCTTGTATCTGCGTCAGCTTTTGAGGACTCCGTCCTCCAACTCGGAGGCGATCACGTAGAGTCGGACACGGTGATGAGCTGTTACGAGTCTGTCAGTAATGTTAGGCGTTTCTGGCGGAAACGTGGCCTCAGTGAATCGGGTTCTGACTCTGAGGAGGCCACTGAGAATAACAAGCAGTCCACGAGCCAATCAAAGAGAGGTCGCGGTCGTCCTCCTTCCACTGGGCATTACGTTGGACTTGCCAAAGCCAAAGAGGAGTATAACCGCGCCATGAGAGAGGAAATGCGTTTGAGGGCAGAAGAAGAAGTGGCTGGCATAAAGCTGCCCTTTTCTACTCGTAGTCAGTCGGGCGGCCTAAGTTCTAGTTCGGTCCTGCCCTGTGCACAAGACAATCTTTCTGCGGCTGCGCTCTCTCAGCGAGTGCAGACAAGCCTGGATGCAATATCCTTGGTTGCCAAAAACTCCAGCAATTTGAAAGGCACCTTTGTAAAGGCCCTGAAGGAGGCGGCAGTGTCAATCAAAGAGACATTTGAGTGCCTTTTGGAGCGCTCTACTTCAGAGGAGACGAGGCGTCTGCAGGCGCAAAACGAAAGCCTGCGCGCTCAATTAACTGAACTCAAGGCTGAAATGGCTCAGCTGAGAGCAGACTTTCGGGACCAATTCAAGGTTCCAGTTCCGGTCTCGGCTCCGTTAAAACCAACGGAGAATACACAGTCAACTAGCAGCTCTAGCAAGGAGGATACAGGTACAGGGTCTCTCAATTTGGAAAACATGATGTGTGTGATGACCAAAAAGATTGGGCTGATGTTGGACGCGAGGCTGGGAGCCTTAGAGTTAGAGGGCAGGCTACTGCCAGCCCAACCGATGCGGCCCCCGCTGGCTGCCGACTTGAGGCGTCAAAATGAGAGGGTCACTTACCATACCCAGGAGCTTGAACTCGCTCCCGAGCCGGCTCCAAAACGAGGTCCTCCAAATTTGACGGTAGAACCTAAGAAGGGGCAAAAGAAGAGAAAGAATAGGAATAAGGCCACCCTTGCAGCAGCTGAAGCCGCCGCGGCTTGCGCACGCTCATCATCTGTTCCTCGGTCTCTGCCTTCAGCCCCCTTGGCCATGGATAAAGCATGGAATAAGGCAGTTGGAGGGAAGAAAAATAACAAGACGGTTAATTCTCGCTCTGCTATTCAATCGCAGCAGGGGAATGATGTGCAAGTTCAACACCAGGGGCAGGCTCCACCACGGTCGCAAAGACAAGAGGCTCGCAAACTGCGACCGCCCCGATCCTCTGCTGTGGTTTTGTCCTTACAACCGGAGGCTGAAGAGCAGGGAATCAGTTATAAGGATGTGTTAGCTACAGCTAAAGCAAAAGTAGATTTGGCGGATCTAGATATACAGTCGATCCGTTTTAAAGTTGCAGCTACAGGCGCCAGACTCCTGGAGATACCGGGGGCCTCCAGTGGGCCTAAGGCGGACAAACTCGCTGAAAAACTTTGTCAGCTGTTCAAATCCGAGATGGTCAAGGTGTCACGGCCTACAAAATGCGTGGAATTGCAAGTATCTGGCCTGGATGACTCAGTGTCTGTGGAGGACATAGCTGCGGCGATTGCGCAGGCCGGCGGTTGTGCGGTCCAGGAGGTCAGAGTGGGAGAAATTAAATCGGACCCCTGGAGCCTAGGTTCTGCGTGGGTTCGTTGTCCAGTCGCTGCGGCCAAAAAAGTGGCTGGAAAGGAGAGACTGCTGGTGGGCTGGGTGTCGGCGCAAGTCAAGTTGCTGGAAGCGCGCGCCCAAAGATGTTACCGGTGCTTGGAGTCGGGCCATGTTAGGGCGCAGTGTCCTTCTGAAATTGACAGGTCCGGTCTGTGCTACCGTTGTGGCCAGCCAGGTCACAAGGCGAGAGATTGCTCGGCGACGCCACACTGCACTGTCTGTGCAGTGCTGGGAAAAGACGCGAATCATAGGACAGGAAGCAAGAGCTGTACTGCCCCACCCAAGAGACCGAAGACAAAGGCTGGCGATGGCTCCCGGGCCTCCTCGCAGCCTGTCCGCTCGTCCACTTCGACTGTGGACGGGACTCAGGGGGTTGCTGGTATGGATACAAATTAATATGGCCATCAAATTTCTTCAGACGAATCTTAACCACTGCGTTAGGGCTCAGGACCTCTTTTTCCAGAGTATGGCGCAGTGGTCAATAAATATAGCAGTGGTAGCGGAGCCATACTCTGTTTCTGCTCAAGCGGGATGGGTTGGGGACCTGGATAAAACTGTGGCCCTGGTGTCGCGGGGCACTGCTGGCTCCCCACCTTTTCAAGGCGTCATAAAGGGTCATGGTTTTGTGGCGGCAACCTGCGGAAACATTGCAGTTGTTGGCGTCTACTTCTCTCCCAACGATAGTTTGGCGGATTTTGAACAGTTTCTCGTAACAGTGGGTGCTATTGTTAGGCAGTTGCACCCTACGCCTGTTTTAGTAGCCGGAGATTTCAATGCAAAGTCTAGGGCTTGGGGGTGTCCAGCAACGAATCCGAAAGGCGCAACTCTGGAGGAGTGGGCGGTCGCCACTGGCTTGGTGGTCATTAACCGGGGTTCAGAAAATACGTGCGTGCGGCAACAGGGTGGATCTATCGTGGACATTACATTTTCGAGTGCCTCCCTGGCGCGCCGTATTCAGGGCTGGGAGGTCATGGTGGGAGTGGAGACGCTGTCAGATCACCGGTACATTCGGTTTGATATTGACCCACTCATCTCAAACAACGCAAGGCTGAATGGCCCAGTCAGGACTGGCCCCAGGTGGGCGTTCACCAAACTTGACCGGGAACTTTTGAAAGAGGCAGCGATCGTAGAGACGTGGCTGCCTGTCCCAGATGAAGCTGTGGTGGTAGAGTCCGAAGCGTCCCAAATCCGGGAGGCCATGGTGCGAATTTGTGATGTGGCGATGCCTCGGGCCAAGTCTCTACCGCATAGACGATGCGTGTACTGGTGGACATCCGAGCTCGCGCAAATACGCAGCTCCTGTGTAGCTGCACGGCGTCGGTATATGCGTCAAAGAAGGCGCAGGCAGCGAGATGAAAACGAGGAACGCCGTTTATATGAGGCCTACAAGACGTCCAAACAGGAGTTTTCTGTGGCTATCGGACATGCAATTGAGGCGAGTCGTGCTGAATTCCTGGAGACCTTAAATAATGATCCGTGGGGAAGACCCTACAAACTCATCCGGAACAAGTTGCGCCCCTGGGCGCCTCCGCTGACTCAAACACTTCAGCCGGAGCTTGTAACGCGCGTAGTTGCTGGGCTATTCCCTGAAAGGGGACCTCACCAGCCGCCTATCATGGCACCGCCAACGGTGGGGCTAAGAGAGGAGGATATCGTTCCACCTGTTCTTCCCGAAGAGCTGGCCGTGGCGGTTTACCGGCTGCGTGGCAAGAACACGGCCCCAGGGCCTGACGGCATTCCGGGCCGTGCATGGGTCTTGGCTATGGAAGCGTTGGAACCGAGGCTGCTGCGTCTTTTGACCGCTTGCCTGGAACAGGGTTGCTTCCCGAAGGAGTGGAAGTCTGGGAAGTTAGTGCTGCTCAGAAAGGAGGGACGACCGATGGACTCTCCGTCTGGTTACCGGCCGATAGTTTTGCTGGATGAGGTGGGCAAGCTCTTTGAGCGAATAATCGCTGCACGCCTCATCAAGCACATGGAAAGAGAGGGGCCGGACTTGGCCGACTGCCAATTTGGGTTCCGCAGGAACCGGTCAACTGTCGATGCAATTCTACGGGTCAAATCAATGGCACACGAGGCTGTGACGCAGGGAAATGTCCTCTTGGCGGTGTCATTGGACATCGCTAATGCTTTCAACACCCTGCCCTGGAACACAATAAAGGAATCGTTGCGATACCATCAAGTACCCCTTCACTTGTTCCGCATCATTGAAGCTTATCTCAGTGAGAGGTTCGTCACCTGGCCTGGGCAGCAGGTATGGGGGGAGAGGGCAATGTCCTGTGGGGTCCCGCAGGGGTCGGTCTTGGGTCCACTCTTGTGGAATATAGGCTACAACTGGGTTCTAAGGGGGGAAAACTTGCGTGGAGTCAACGTCATCTGCTACGCCGATGATACGCTTGTGACGGCCAAGGGTCCCAATTACCGTGATGCAGCCATATTAGCTACAGCGGCAGTTGCCCATTGCGTGGGCAAGATCAGAAGTCTGGGCCTCGAGGTGGCTCTAGCGAAGTCCGAAGCCATATGTTTCTATGGTCCACGGAAAGCTCCCCCAGCTGGGGTGGCTATAGTGGTGGGAGGAGTCCCGATTGCCGTCATGCCATCACTGCTCTACCTTGGTGTCGTGCTTGACAGCAAGTGGAATTTCTGTGCGCATTTTGAGCGCCTGGCACCCAAGTTGTTGCGCGCTGCATCTGCCCTTGGGCGTATACTGCCAAACCTGGGAGGGCCCAAGGCTTCATGCCGCCGCCTCTACATGGGCGTGGTGCGATCGATGGCACTCTATGGTGCCCCAGTTTGGGCAAATGCTCTTAATAGACAGAATATCGCTCGGTTACGCCGACCGCAGAGAGCAATAGCTGTAAGGGTTATAAGAGGATACCGTACGATAAGCACGGAGGCCGCGTGCGTTCTAGCCTGCTCTCTGCCTTGGGACTTGGACGCGAAGGTCCTCGCGACCATATACCTGTGGCGCGGGGAGGTGCGGGACCGGGGTGAGGTGCTGGCTCCGGAGGAATTGAAGAAGCGGCGTGTTGAGCTGCAGCAGGAGGCGGTTGATGAGTGGCAGCTGCGGCTGGTTCGGCCTAGGGCGGGCATCCGCACCATTGAAGCTATCCAACCTAGTCTTCACGAATGGATTGGAAGGGATTTTGGGGTCCTAACATTCAGGCTCACGCAGTTGCTGTCAGGGCATGGCTGCTTTGGCAAGTACCTGCACCAACAAGCCAAAAGGGAGCCGACCCCGGGATGTCATGAGTGCGGAGCACATGAAGACTCCGCCCAGCACACGTTGGCGGAGTGCCCGGTCTGGGCTGTAGAAAGAGAGGAAGTAATTGCCCGTACTGGGCAAGATTTGTCGCTGCCGGCCGTAGTGCAAGCTATGCTCTCCGGCGAAGAGGTGTGGCAGACAATGCTAGAATTCTCAGAATACGTCATGGCCGGGAAAGAGGCGGCGGAGCGCGAGCGGGAGATTCAGGCCGAGGCTGACCCTATGCGCCGACGTAGAATGAGACGCAGGCGTGCTGTGCACGACAGACGCTTGCCACCTTAGCATAGACCTCCGGGTGTCAGATACGGGGGCGTCTGACATCCATAGGAAAGAGGTCCTCGGGTAGGAGGCGTGAGAAGTGTTCGGATACGCACTTAATGGAGGTTTTACTTGTGATGGGTCCTGATGGACTGTTGCTGGCGGAGTTGTGGATGAGTGACGCCGCGTGCCCGTAACTCCGCCCTAAGGCACCGAGGCGACAGACAGGGGTTTTAGTGGGTAGACCGGATTCTCGTGGGAGTCCCACATAACCACCCGGGTGTCCCCGCGCCCGGGTGGTATGCGTAATGCATTTCCCCTGTATAAAAAAAAAAAAAAAAAAAAAAAAAAGGTTAGGTTAGGTTAGGTTAGGTTAGGTTAGGTTAGGTTAGGTTAGGTTAGGTTAGGTTAGGTTAGGTTAGGTTAGGTTAGGTTGGGGTGCGGGATTGGTAGACCTCCTCGTGGTGCACCCTGGGAGGGGGAGGATAGCCGCTCAGTTGCGCGTTCGCCATTCTCCCTCTGCGAACTACCAGTCAGTGTGGTCATGGCAGTTGAGTCATCTCCTGCGTTGGCTTTGGTGCCGTGTCATTATGGTTGACTGCTCCCGACATGCTTCAGCTAATCTGAAGTGTCAGGGAATGCAGCTGTCGTGGAGGTGGTGCGATTGCACCGTCTGTTGTCGGGGCCTCGTTTAGGACCAGCGGCCGATTTGGCGGTGTGGGATGGCGAGCCTTCAAGGCTCGCGGCGCGGCAGGCCTGGCGGTCACAGTCATGTGGCTGCTGGATGGGTTTCGGCCCCCTGTCGGGCAACCCGTAACCTGCACGTAGCGGGCCGGGGGCGCTGCTCATTGAGAGTAGCGCTGCGTGGAGAAAACCACTATAATAAATCCCCAATCCCAAGGTGAGCAGATCGTGCCGATGGGATGCATGGCTGGAGGGAGTCCAGTGCCAAGCGTGCGGGGGAGCTCACCCCCGAAAAAAGAGACGACGATGTGGAGCATTGGTAAAGTAAAATGAAGGTTGATTGTGAAAATAATCCCCTGGCGGGTCTCCAAAAGGAGGAATCCCGTCCGCTCACTTCGGTGACCGGCTGCCCTCCGTATGCAGGGGTGGGCAACAATCGCCTCGTAGGCCGGCAGGTTGCCGGTCTCCGTGAACACAACCTTGGCGTAACGAATATGGACATTGATGCTACGTGGAATAAGGATTTAGTTGATCTGGAGGTGAAGGACTGTGACCTGATGTCGCACTCCAACACCAACGACCTAGACTCGAATACGGAAGAGTGCTCAGAGCTGGGCACTCTAAGACTGAGGGGTGGAGGATCGCCAGAGAGGGACTGTAAGGGTCGGTTCGTTGGCAAGGGCAGACCGGGCCCTAAGACCTCCAAAGAATCCAAGGAGACCACGGTGGTGTCGGCAAGGACAGTGTCTCCCTCAAAGAGCGAGGTACCGGAAGCCTTAACTAGAGAAGAATCACAGAGTCGACCGGGGAGTCGGAGATCGCTTCCGGACTTAAGGGTGAATCTCTCTCGCTGCGATGAGTCCCAAACTCCAGCTCCGTCTAGTAGCACAAAGAGGCAAGAGGCGGAAGCTCACGTGGGCGATAAAGGTGTGGACATTGAATCCGATACAGGGAGCATGCTCAGTATCCGCTCGGAGCCAGCTCCCGATAACAAGCATGGTGATGGTGCCGAGTCTGACTCGGACATGAGCTGTTATTCACTAAGTGACACCGAAAGGAGGAGGAGGTTCTGGCGGAAGCGCGGTCGCGGCGGCTTGGGGTCAGACTCAGACGAGACCACTGAAAAGCGGTCTCAGTCGGCTTCAAAGCGAGGTCGCGGTCGGCCCCCAACCACGGGACAGTACGTTGGTCTCACCAAAGCCAAAGAAGAGTACAACCGCGCCAAAAGAGAAGAGATGAGATTGAGGGCAGAAGAAGAAGTGGCTGGCATACAGCTGCCATTTTTAATTCGCAGTCAGACAAGCGGCCCAAGGCTGGCTGGCTCCGTCTCGCCCTGTGCGCAGGATGTCCTCTCTGCGGCTGCGCTCTCCCAGCGCGTGCAGACAAGCCTGGACGCAATAACATTGGTTGCCAAAAATTCCGGCAATCTAAAAGGCACGTTTGTAAAGGCACTGAAGGACGCGGCAGTGTCTATTAAAGAAACATTCGAGTGCCTTTTAGAGCGCACTACTTCAGAGGAGACGAGGCATCTGCAGGCCCAAAATGATAGCCTGCGCGCACAACTGACTGAATTAAAAGCTGAGATGGCACAGCTGAGAGCAGATTTCCGGGACCAATTTAAGAGGCCGTCCCCAGCCCCACCTCTGCCCACAGAACATCTGCAGCCATCCGGCAGCTCCCGCAAGGATACTGCAGGGTTCCCCAACACGGAAGAAATGATGCGCTCCATGACGGCGCAGATGGGGCTAATGCTAGACGCGAGGTTAGGAGCTTTGGAGCTGGAGGGTAGGCTACTGCCGGCCCAACCAATGCGGCCCCCGTTGGCTGCTGACCGGAGGCACCAGGCTCCTCACAGCCAGGAGTCCGAACCCGCTCCCAAACCCAATCCAAAGGTACGGCGAGGTCCTCCAAATCTCACAGAGGAGCCCCAGAAAGGGAAGAAGAGGAACAAGAAGAAGACGACCCTTGCAGCAGTCGAAGCCGCCGCGGTTCGCGGTGCCGCCAAACCTGCTCCTAGGGCTTTGCCTTCAGCCCCTATAGCCACGGATAAAGCGTGGAACATAGCGGCTAAAGGAGGCAAGAAAAAGAAGGCGGGAAGGGGACCGCAGCAGAAGGGAAAGCTCGCAGCAATTGGAGCAGCTACGTCACCACGGTCACAAAAGCAAGAGGCCAGCAAACTGCGCCCACCCCGCTCTACTGCTGTGGTCTTGTCCTTGCAGCCTGAGGCCGAAGAGAAGGGCATCACTTATAAAAGTGTGATTGCAGCGGCCAAAACACAGGTTGACTTGTCTGAACTGGACATTCAATCTGTTCGGTTCAAAGTTGCAGCTACCGGCGCGCGACTACTGGAGGTACCGGGGGCCGCCAGCGGTCCAAAAGCAGATAAATTGGCTGAGAAACTTAGCCAGCTGTTCAGTCCTGAGGAAGTCAGAGTGTCTCGGCCTACAAAATGTGTCGAATTGCGCGTATCTGGCCTAGATGACTCGGTGACATCAGAGGACATCGCTGCGGCGATTGTGCAAGCCGGTGACTGTGCGATCCAGGAGGTCAAAGTGGGCGACATAAAATCGGATCCCTGGAGCCTAGGTTCGGTATGGGTTCGCTGTCCTATCGCTGCAGCTAAAAAGGTGGCTGGAAAGGGAAGACTACTGGTTGGATGGGTGTCGGCGCATGTCAAGCTGCTGGAAGCGCGTGCCCAAAGATGTTACCGGTGCTTGGAGCCGGGACACGTGAGGGCAAAATGTCCTTCTGACATAGATAGGTCCCAACTGTGCTACCGTTGCGGCCAGGCGGGACACAAGGCGAAAGAATGCTCGGCGGCGCCGCATTGCAATGTCTGTGCAACGTTGGGCAAAGAGGCGGGTCATAGGGTAGGGAGCAAGAGCTGTTCTGCTCCACCCAAGAGAACGAAGACAAAGGCTGGCGATGGCTCCCGGGTCTCCTCGCAGCCTGTCCACCCATCCACTACTACTGTGGACGAGACTCAGGGGGTTTCAGAAATGGACGCCAGTTAAATATGGCCATCCAAGTTCTGCAGGCGAATCTTAATCACTGCGCCAGGGCTCAGGACCTTCTGTTCCAGAGTATGGCGCAGTGGTTAATAAATATAGCAGTGATAGCGGAGCCATACACTGTTCCTGCCAGAGCAGAATGGGTCGGGGACCTAGACAGTACTGTGGCCCTGGTGTCGCGGAGCGCAACTAGCTCCCCACCTTTTCAAGGCGTCGTAAGGGGTCACGGTTTTGTGGCGGCAACATATGAGAAGATTGCTGTTGTTGGTGCCTACTTCTCGCCCAACGATAGTCTAGCGAATTTTGAGCAGTTCCTCGTGGAAGTGGGTGCCATAGTCAGACAGCTGCACCCGACACCTGTTCTATTTGCCGGAGATTTAAATGCAAAGTCCAGGGAGTGGGGTTCTCGGGTAACAGATCCTTTTGGGCAGTGCCTGGAGGAATGGGCTGTTGCGTACGGACTGGCTGTGATAAATCGGGGGACCGTGAACACATGTGTGCGGCAACAGGGGGGCTCAATTGTCGACGTTACGTTTGCGAGCGCTCCTCTGGCACGGCGTGTTAACGACTGGAAATGTTTGGAGGATGTAGAGACCCTTTCGGACCATCGCTACATTAGGTTCAATATTTCCACACCCACGACCGTGTCGATAAGCCCTAGAAGTCTTCCAAGGGGGAACAACCCTCGATGGGCGCTAAAACGACTGGACCGTGAAGTGCTGGAGGAGGCGGCCCTCGTTAAGGCCTGGCTGCCGGCACCCGAAGGTTCTTTGGACGTCGAAGTTGAAGCGTCATGGCTAAGGGATGCCATGACTGACACCTGTGATGCTGCCATGCCACGAGCGGGGCCCTTTCTTCCAAAACGCCAAGTGTATTGGTGGTCCGCAGAATTGGCACAACTGCGAGAATCGTGTATCGCAGCGCGACGCCAGTACACAAGGAGTCGCAGGCGGCAACGGCGAGATGCTAACGAGGAGGCACAGCTCTATGCAACTTACAGAGAGCTAGCTGTCTCTCTTAAGACGGCTATTGGTCGAGCTAAAGACCGGGCTGAGAAGGAGATGCTGGAGAGTCTCAATAACGATCCTTGGGGGAGACCATATAAGATGGTGAGGAGTAAACTCCGACCATGGACACCCCCGCTGACACAGACTCTTCAGCCCCAACTCTTGCAGCGGGTGGTAAACACTCTCTTCCCGGATACACCGGAGTTCATACCACCCCCAATGGCGCCGATTGATGCAGGTGCAGATGATACCGACGTACCAGAGGTCACTGAGGGCGAACTTGGTGCCGCTGTGCTCCGGATAAATAAAAATAAAGCACCAGGCCCCGATGGCATACCAGGCCGTGCTTGGGTGCTAGCAATAGGTCCTCTTGGACCCCGGGTGAGAGCACTCTTCAGCGCATGTTTCGAACAGGGTCGGTTTCCACGGATGTGGAAAACAGGGAAACTGGTCCTTATTCAAAAGATGGGACGTCCGGCCGACTCATCATCGGCTTATCGACCGATCGTCTTACTCGACGAGGTGAGTAAACTTTTCGAGCGTATCATCTCGCTTCGCCTCGTCAAGCACCTCGAAAATGTGGGGCCAAATCTTAGCCAAAATCAGTTCGGCTTTCGTCACTGCCGATCCACAATTGACGCGATCGCCAGAGTTAAGACCCTGAGAGAGGAGGCAGTGTCCCAAGGCGGGGTGGTCCTCGCAGTGTCGTTGGACATATCGAACGCATTTAACACTCTGCCTTGGGGGTGCATTAAGGAAGCACTCAGATACCATGCGGTGCCGAGGTATTTGCGCAACATTATCGAGGCGTACTTATCAGAGAGGGCTGTCAAGTACCCGGTGCCAAATGATAACGGATGGGGTCTGAAAATCATGTCGTGCGGTGTTCCGCAGGGGTCGGTACTGGGACCACTCCTGTGGAATATTGGGTATGACTGGGTGCTGCGTGGCAGAAATCTTCCGGGGATTGAACTGACGTGCTATGCCGACGACACTCTCATTTCAGCGAAGGCTAGCACGTTCAGGGAGGCGTCGCTAAGGGCTACGGCGGGAGTAGCTCAAGTGGTAACAAGGATCCGTAGGTTGGGTCTAGAGGTTGCTCTTCATAAGTCGGAGGCCATCTGCTTTCATGGACCTAGAAAAGCACCTCCAGCTGGCGCTCAGCTTGTAGTGAGTGGAGTTCCCATCGGCGTTGGGTCGACGATGAAATATCTGGGACTCGTCCTCGACAGCCGGTGGAACTTTAAGGAGCACTTTAAGCGCCTGACTCCTAGGCTTCTAGGAGCAGCCGGTGCGCTTAGCCGACTCCTACCAAACATGGGGGGGCCAAATGTAGGCTGCCGCAGTCTATACACGATGGTAGTGAGGTCGATGGCCCTGTACGGTGCACCCATTTGGGTAGATGCCCTTAGCGCCGAAAACCAAACACGTCTACGAAGACCTCAAAGGATCATGGCGATAAGGGCCATCAGAGGATATCGCACCATCTCCAGTGATGCGGCATGCGCCTTGGCCGGGACCCCGCCCTGGGATCTGGAGGCAAAAGCACTGGCGACCATATATAGGCGGATTTCGGAATCTCGAGCCAGAGATCAGGAGCCTATGCTCGAAGAGGTGAAGCGCTGGCGGACGAATGCACGCGTTGTCGTTCTCCGAAAATGGGGTGAGAGGCTAAGAAATCCATGCGCCGGTCACTGGACAGCCGGAGCTATCCAGCCTGTCCTTAAAGAATGGGTCGGTAGACAGCACGGTGTGGTGTCTTTCCATCTCGCACAGGTACTCTCGGGCCATGGGTGCTTTGGCAAGTACCTGTGCGAGAAGTCTAAACGGGAGCCAACGCCAGCGTGTCACCACTGCAACAGTGCAGAAGATACAGCGCAGCACACGCTGGCGGACTGCCCAAGTTGGGTGGCGCCGCGCAATAATTTGGTTGCGACAATTGGGGCTGATCTGTCGTTGCCGACCGTCGTAAAGGCAATGACAGAAAACAAACCATGCTGGAAAGCTATGACCACCTTCTGCGAGGTGGTCATGACCCAAAAAGAAGCGGCGGAGCGCGCGCGAGAAGAGGATGTGGATGCTCACCCGCTGCGGCGCAAAAGAGCAAGGCGGAGGCGGGTCGCCCATGACCGCCGCCTGCCGCCTTAATGAAGACCTTTGGGTGGCAGTCAAGGGGACGACAGCCATCCGATTGAAACTAGGTCCTCGAGGCGAAGGGTGTGCTAAAACCAAATCACGCCCCAAATGCCGGTAGGGAAATCAATTTCCCGGAGATGGGGCTTAACAGCCAGCCGCTGCGAGGCCATGGTAGTGTACACAGATTGTTCCCGTGGCCTCGCCTTACAGCACCGTGGTGACAAACAGGTGGTTTTAGTGGGTAGACCGGATTCTCGTGGGAGTCCCACATAACCACCCGGGTGTCCCCGCACCCGGGTGGTATGCGTAATGCATTTCCCCTGTATAAAAAAAAAAAAAAAAAAAAAAAAAAAAAGGTTAGGTTAGGTTAGGTTAGGTTAGGTTAGGTTAGGTTAGGTTAGGTTAGGTTAGGTTAGGTTAGGTTAGGTTAGGTTAGGTTAGGTTAGGTTAGGTTGGGGTGCGGGATTGGTAGACCTCCTCGTGGTGCACCCTGGGAGGGGGAGGATAGCCGCTCAGTTGCGCGTTCGCCATTCTCCCTCTGCGAACTACCAGTCAGTGTGGTCATGGCAGTTGAGTCATCTCCTGCGTTGGCTTTGGTGCCGTGTCATTATGGTTGACTGCTCCCGACATGCTTCAGCTAATCTGAAGTGTCAGGGAATGCAGCTGTCGTGGAGGTGGTGCGATTGCACCGTCTGTTGTCGGGGCCCCGTTTAGGGCCAGCGGCCGATTTGGCGGTGTGGGATGGCGAGCCTTCAAGGCTCGCGGCGCGGCAGGCCTGGCGGTCACAGTCATGTGGCTGCTGGATGGGTTTCGGCCCCCTGTCGGGCAACCCGTAACCTGCACGTAGCGGGCCGGGGGCGCTGCTCATTGAGAGTAGCGCTGCGTGGAGAAAACCACTATAATAAATCCCCAATCCCAAGGTGAGCAGATCGTGCCGATGGGATGCATGGCTGGAGGGAGTCCAGTGCCAAGCGTGCGGGGGAGCTCACCCCCGAAAAAAGAGACGACGATGTGGAGCATTGGTAAAGTAAAATGAAGGTTGATTGTGAAAATAATCCCCTGGCGGGTCTCCAAAAGGAGGAATCCCGTCCGCTCACTTCGGTGACCGGCTGCCCTCCGTATGCAGGGGTGGGCAACAATCGCCTCGTAGGCCGGCAGGTTGCCGGTCTCCGTGAACACAACCTTGGCGTAACGAATATGGACATTGATGCTACGTGGAATAAGGATTTAGTTGATCTGGAGGTGAAGGACTGTGACCTGATGTCGCACTCCAACACCAACGACCTAGACTCGAATACGGAAGAGTGCTCAGAGCTGGGCACTCTAAGACTGAGGGGTGGAGGATCGCCAGAGAGGGACTGTAAGGGTCGGTTCGTTGGCAAGGGCAGACCGGGCCCTAAGACCTCCAAAGAATCCAAGGAGACCACGGTGGTGTCGGCAAGGACAGTGTCTCCCTCAAAGAGCGAGGTACCGGAAGCCTTAACTAGAGAAGAATCACAGAGTCGACCGGGGAGTCGGAGATCGCTTCCGGACTTAAGGGTGAATCTCTCTCGCTGCGATGAGTCCCAAACTCCAGCTCCGTCTAGTAGCACAAAGAGGAAAGAGGCGGAAGCTCACGTGGGCGATAAAGGTGTGGACATTGAATCCGATACAGGGAGCATGCTCAGTATCCGCTCGGAGCCAGCTCCCGATAACAAGCATGGTGATGGTGCCGAGTCTGACTCGGACATGAGCTGTTATTCACTAAGTGACACCGAAAGGAGGAGGAGGTTCTGGCGGAAGCGCGGTCGTGGCGGCTTGGGGTCAGACTCAGACGAGACCACTGAAAAGCGGTCTCAGTCGGCTTCAAAGCGAGGTCGCGGTCGGCCCCCAACCACGGGACAGTACGTTGGTCTCACCAAAGCCAAAGAAGAGTACAACCGCGCCAAAAGAGAAGAGATGAGATTGAGGGCAGAAGAAGAAGTGGCTGGCATACAGCTGCCATTTTTAATTCGCAGTCAGACAAGCGGCCCAAGGCTGGCTGGCTCCGTCTCGCCCTGTGCGCAGGATGTCCTCTCTGCGGCTGCGCTCTCCCAGCGCGTGCAGACAAGCCTGGACGCAATAACATTGGTTGCCAAAAATTCCGGCAATCTAAAAGGCACGTTTGTAAAGGCACTGAAGGACGCGGCAGTGTCTATTAAAGAAACATTCGAGTGCCTTTTAGAGCGCACTACTTCAGAGGAGACGAGGCATCTGCAGGCCCAAAATGATAGCCTGCGCGCACAACTGACTGAATTAAAAGCTGAGATGGCACAGCTGAGAGCAGATTTCCGGGACCAATTTAAGAGGCCGTCCCCAGCCCCACCTCTGCCCACAGAACATCTGCAGCCATCCGGCAGCTCCCGCAAGGATACTGCAGGGTTCCCCAACACGGAAGAAATGATGCGCTCCATGACGGCGCAGATGGGGCTAATGCTAGACGCGAGGTTAGGAGCTTTGGAGCTGGAGGGTAGGCTACTGCCGGCCCAACCAATGCGGCCCCCGTTGGCTGCTGACCGGAGGCACCAGGCTCCTCACAGCCAGGAGTCCGAACCCGCTCCCAAACCCAATCCAAAGGTACGGCGAGGTCCTCCAAATCTCACAGAGGAGCCCCAGAAAGGGAAGAAGAGGAACAAGAAGAAGACGACCCTTGCAGCAGTCGAAGCCGCCGCGGTTCGCGGTGCCGCCAAACCTGCTCCTAGGGCTTTGCCTTCAGCCCCTATAGCCACGGATAAAGCGTGGAACATAGCGGCTAAAGGAGGCAAGAAAAAGAAGGCGGGAAGGGGACCGCAGCAGAAGGGAAAGCTCGCAGCAATTGGAGCAGCTACGTCACCACGGTCACAAAAGCAAGAGGCCAGCAAACTGCGCCCACCCCGCTCTACTGCTGTGGTCTTGTCCTTGCAGCCTGAGGCCGAAGAGAAGGGCATCACTTATAAAAGTGTGATTGCAGCGGCCAAAACACAGGTTGACTTGTCTGAACTGGACATTCAATCTGTTCGGTTCAAAGTTGCAGCTACCGGCGCGCGACTACTGGAGGTACCGGGGGCCGCCAGCGGTCCAAAAGCAGATAAATTGGCTGAGAAACTTAGCCAGCTGTTCAGTCCTGAGGAAGTCAGAGTGTCTCGGCCTACAAAATGTGTCGAATTGCGCGTATCTGGCCTAGATGACTCGGTGACATCAGAGGACATCGCTGCGGCGATTGTGCAAGCCGGTGACTGTGCGATCCAGGAGGTCAAAGTGGGCGACATAAAATCGGATCCCTGGAGCCTAGGTTCGGTATGGGTTCGCTGTCCTATCGCTGCAGCTAAAAAGGTGGCTGGAAAGGGAAGACTACTGGTTGGATGGGTGTCGGCGCATGTCAAGCTGCTGGAAGCGCGTGCCCAAAGATGTTACCGGTGCTTGGAGCCGGGACACGTGAGGGCAAAATGTCCTTCTGACATAGATAGGTCCCAACTGTGCTACCGTTGCGGCCAGGCGGGACACAAGGCGAAAGAATGCTCGGCGGCGCCGCATTGCAATGTCTGTGCAACGTTGGGCAAAGAGGTGGGTCATAGGGTAGGGAGCAAGAGCTGTTCTGCTCCACCCAAGAGAACGAAGACAAAGGCTGGCGATGGCTCCCGGGTCTCCTCGCAGCCTGTCCACCCATCCACTACTACTGTGGACGAGACTCAGGGGGTTTCAGAAATGGACGCCAGTTAAATATGGCCATCCAAGTTCTGCAGGCGAATCTTAATCACTGCGCCAGGGCTCAGGACCTTCTGTTCCAGAGTATGGCGCAGTGGTTAATAAATATAGCAGTGATAGCGGAGCCATACACTGTTCCTGCCAGAGCAGAATGGGTCGGGGACCTAGACAGTACTGTGGCCCTGGTGTTGCGGAGCGCAACTAGCTCCCCACCTTTTCAAGGCGTCGTAAGGGGTCACGGTTTTGTGGCGGCAACATATGAGAAGATTGCTGTTGTTGGTGCCTACTTCTCGCCCAACGATAGTCTAGCGAATTTTGAGCAGTTCCTCGTGGAAGTGGGTGCCATAGTCAGACAGCTGCACCCGACACCTGTTCTATTTGCCGGAGATTTAAATGCAAAGTCCAGGGAGTGGGGTTCTCGGGTAACAGATCCTTTTGGGCAGTGCCTGGAGGAATGGGCTGTTGCGTACGGACTGGCTGTGATAAATCGGGGGACCGTGAACACATGTGTGCGGCAACAGGGGGGCTCAATTGTCGACGTTACGTTTGCGAGCGCTCCTCTGGCACGGCGTGTTAACGACTGGAAATGTTTGGAGGATGTAGAGACCCTTTCGGACCATCGCTACATTAGGTTCAATATTTCCACACCCACGACCGTGTCGATAAGCCCTAGAAGTCTTCCAAGGGGGAACAACCCTCGATGGGCGCTAAAACGACTGGACCGTGAAGTGCTGGAGGAGGCGGCCCTCGTTAAGGCCTGGCTGCCGGCACCCGAAGGTTCTTTGGACGTCGAAGTTGAAGCCTCATGGCTAAGGGATGCCATGACTGACACCTGTGATGCTGCCATGCCACGAGCGGGGCCCTTTCTTCCAAAACGCCAAGTGTATTGGTGGTCCGCAGAATTGGCACAACTGCGAGAATCGTGTATCGCAGCGCGACGCCAGTACACAAGGAGTCGCAGGCGGCAACGGCGAGATGCTAACGAGGAGGCACAGCTCTATGCAACTTACAGAGAGCTAGCTGTCTCTCTTAAGACGGCTATTGGTCGAGCTAAAGACCGGGCTGAGAAGGAGATGCTGGAGAGTCTCAATAACGATCCTTGGGGGAGACCATATAAGATGGTGAGGAGTAAACTCCGACCATGGACACCCCCGCTGACACAGACTCTTCAGCCCCAACTCTTGCAGCGGGTGGTAAACACTCTCTTCCCGGATACACCGGAGTTCATACCACCCCCAATGGCGCCGATTGATGCAGGTGCAGATGATACCGACGTACCAGTGGTCACTGAGGGCGAACTTGGTGCCGCTGTGCTCCGGATAAATAAAAATAAAGCGCCAGGCCCCGATGGCATACCAGGCCGTGCTTGGGTGCTAGCAATAGGTCCTCTTGGACCCCGGGTGAGAGCACTCTTCAGCGCATGTTTCGAACAGGGTCGGTTTCCACGGATGTGGAAAACAGGGAAACTGGTCCTTATTCAAAAGATGGGACGTCCGGCCGACTCATCATCGGCTTATCGACCGATCGTCTTACTCGACGAGGTGAGTAAACTTTTCGAGCGTATCATCTCGCTTCGCCTCCTCAAGCACCTCGAAAATGTGGGGCCAAATCTTAGCCAAAATCAGTTCGGCTTTCGTCACTGCCGATCCACAATTGACGCGATCGCCAGAGTTAAGACCCTGAGAGAGGAGGCAGTGTCCCAAGGCGGGGTGGTCCTCGCAGTGTCGTTGGACATATCGAACGCATTTAACACTCTGCCTTGGGGGTGCATTAAGGAAGCACTCAGATACCATGCGGTGCCGAGGTATTTGCGCAACATTATCGAGGCGTACTTATCAGAGAGGGCTGTCAAGTACCCGGTGCCAAATGATAACGGATGGGGTCTGAAAATCATGTCATGCGGTGTTCCGCAGGGGTCGGTACTGGGACCACTCCTGTGGAATATTGGGTATGACTGGGTGCTGCGTGGCAGAAATCTTCCGGGGATTGAACTGACGTGCTATGCCGACGACACTCTCATTTCAGCGAAGGCTAGCACGTTCAGGGAGGCGTCGCTAAGGGCTACGGCGGGAGTAGCCCAAGTGGTAACAAGGATCCGTAGGTTGGGTCTAGAGGTTGCTCTTCATAAGTCGGAGGCCATCTGCTTTCATGGACCTAGAAAAGCACCTCCAGCTGGCGCTCAGCTTGTAGTAAGTGGAGTTCCCATCGGCGTTGGGTCGACGATGAAATATCTGGGACTCGTCCTCGACAGCCGGTGGAACTTTAAGGAGCACTTTAAGCGCCTGACTCCTAGGCTTCTAGGAGCAGCCGGTGCGCTTAGCCGACTCCTACCAAACATGGGGGGGCCAAATGTAGGCTGCCGCAGTCTATACACGATGGTAGTGAGGTCGATGGCCCTGTACGGTGCACCCATTTGGGTAGATGCCCTTAGCGCCGAAAACCAAATACTTCTACGAAGACCTCAAAGGATCATGGCGATAAGGGCCATCAGAGGATATCGCACCATCTCCAGTGATGCGGCATGCGCCTTGGCCGGGACCCCGCCCTGGGATCTGGAGGCAAAAGCACTGGCGACCATATATAGGCGGATTTCGGAATCTCGAGCCAGAGATCAGGAGCCTATGCTCGAAGAGGTGAAGCGCTGGCGGACGAATGCTCGCGTTGTCGTTCTCCGAAAATGGGGTGAGAGGCTAAGGAATCCATGCGCCGGTCACTGGACAGCCGGAGCTATCCAGCCTGTCCTTAAAGAATGGGTCGGTAGACAGCACGGTGTGGTGTCTTTCCATCTCGCACAGGTACTCTCGGGCCATGGGTGCTTTGGCAAGTACCTGTGCGAGAAGTCTAAACGGGAGCCAACGCCAGCGTGTCACCACTGCAACAGTGCAGAAGATACAGCGCAGCACACGCTGGCGGACTGCCCAAGTTGGGTAGCGCCGCGCAATAATTTAGTTGCGACAATTGGGGCTGATCTGTCGTTGCCGACCGTCGTAAAGGCAATGACAGAAAACAAACGATGCTGGAAAGCTATTACCACCTTCTGCGAGGTGGTCATGACCCAAAAAGAAGCGGCGGAGCGCGCGCGAGAAGAGGATGTAGATGCTCACCCGCTGCGGCGCAAAAGAGCAAGGCGGAGGCGGGTCGCCCATGACCGCCGCCTGCCGCCTTAATGAAGACCTTTGGGTGGCAGTCAAGGGGACGACAGCCATCCGATTGAAACTAGGTCCTCGAGGCGAAGGGTGTGCTAAAACCAAATCACGCCCCAAATGCCGGTAGGGAAATCAATTTCCCGGAGATGGGGCTTAACAGCCAGCCGCTGCGAGGCCATGGTAGTGTACACAGATTGTTCCCGTGGCCTCGCCTTACAGCACCGTGGTGACAAACAGGTGGTTTTAGTGGGTAGACCGGATTCTCGTGGGAGTCCCACATAACCACCCGGGTGTCCCCGCACCCGGGTGGTATGCGTAATGCATTTCCCCTGTATAAAAAAAAAAAAAAAAAAGGTTAGGTTAGGTTAGGTTAGGTTAGGTTAGGTTAGGTTAGGTTAGGTTAGGTTAGGTTTTTTTTTTTTTTTTTAAAGATACTATGTTATTATGGGAGAATGGCCCTCGCTATCAATACGGGCGACCATTGCCCCTGCGGCTATAATTCTGATATTTCTATTAATCTTATGTGTGGGCGCCGGGGCTCAACTAATTTGAGACCCGGCATCGCATTACCTTTAATCTTGAATATAATGTCCCCGCAAAGGATACGGGCGACATTATTTCAAGTTTATTTTAAATGAATTATTTTTATAATTAGAACTATGGTTTTTAAGTTTTATCTATAATTTATTAATCTTTATAAATTGTTTAAACTGTTATATTTGTACTATGATTTAATAGTTAACTTTAAGTATTATTGAATTTCTTTAAACTGTTTATAATTTTATTTATGAATTTATTGAACGATTCTATAGATGTTTCCTTAGTTATTATACTATTGATGTCATAAGGATCTATATTAATATTTTGGCATATTATTTCGTGCTCAATACGAGCTCGGTCATAATACGGGCACTGTGTTAATAGATGGTCAATAGTTTGACAGGTAGTATTGTCACAGGGGCATCGGTTGTCATCTGCTATCTTGAAGCGGTGTAGGTATGTTTTATGATAGCCATGCCCCGTGAGTATTTGAGTCAACTGAAAACTGACTGACAAAGAACCACGCAGCTTTCTGATTGTTTCGATGCTAGGTAAGTACTTTTTCATGTGTCTGCCAGTCGTGCTGTCCTCATACCATTTGCTGTGCATCTCGAAAATGTATTTCTTATGGTTGATTTTGTGATACGATAGCGGGAAAAGATCGTAATCTGGTGACTTATGTAATGCTGCTGCAGCTTTGGCCGCCATGTCAGCCCTTTCGTTCCCGATCAGGCCAACATGCGCCTTAATCCAGCAGAATTGTATCGCTGTTTTCCCAGACTCCCTGATATTATATAATAACTTATGAATTCTGTTCACAATGCTGTTTGTACTGCTACGATTAGAGATTTCCATCAGTGCAGCTTTGGAGTCCGAGAAAACAGCGACCTTTGGTAATTCTTGTTGAATGCACTCTCTACAAGCACTTTCTACTGCTAAGCACTCGGCCTGGAATACAGTGCAGCTGCTGTGTAACTTGAGTTTCTTCATTAAACTCCTACCGTCAGGGTAGTCAATCACAACAGCCGCACCGACCAACCCGTCGTGCCTACTTCCGTCAGTGAAGACCCTGTGCATTCCATTATCTTCATAGTATAGGTCAAGTTGTTCCTGATTAAAAACTTCTTTGAAGGTAATATCTATTCTATCCGCGGGATGTAGCAATTCGGTAACGGAGACCCTTTTATCGTACTTTATATCGTTTGGCAAGTACTCAGTTATCTGTGTACGCTTCACCTTTTCCGTCGAGGCAACCTCTTGGACTTTTAGGTGAAGGGGTGTCAACCCGGCCAGTGCAATAGATGCTACAGTCGGTAATGTCCTGAAACCATGAACCATCTTTATTGCGAAACCACGCTGGAGGCTAAGTAATGAACCAATGACCTTTTTGTACTTTACAGCGGGGTGCCATATCTCTGCCGCATAGGTAACTATCGGTTCAATTACCTGCCTGTAGATGGTGTTCACATTTCCAGCGTGGATCCCCCAAGTTGGCTTAATATAGATACAGAGCTTCTTGTATATGGACTGCGCCTTTTTGATGATATATTCACTGTGGTCAACAAAAGTTAGGTGTTCATCTATTATCACGCCTAGTAGTTTAAATTTAGTGTCAAATTTTATGTTTATACCATTCATTTGGACCTTTGCAGCCTTGGCCTTGGGGGTTGGTGTAAGCATTTTAGTTTTCTGGGGTCCAAAAGCTAATTTGTTATCAATGCCCCATTTATATACTCCTTCGAGCACTGAATTGGCGTTACGCTCTAACTGCATGAGGTCTTCCCCAGTACATATAAGCAACACATCGTCAGCGTAGGCCTGCATGTAATTTCCCGGTGGCAGACTCTGAACTAGTAGCGAATCAATTATCGTATTCCAAAAGATGGGTCCAAGGACTGACCCTTGGACGCAACCTCTGGTCTGTGCTTTACTTATCGATGCGTCTGCATAATTAAGGGTTACAGTGCGATTAGTCAGATAGCTCTGTATGATGTGATATATGTTTGCAGGACATTTTGTTTGTTTTAGCCGTTTTAACAGGGCTGGCCACCAGGCATGATCAAACGCTCCTTGAATGTCCAGTGATATGACCAGTACCAGCTTCTTTTCTGCCTTAGCCTCCCTGATAATATTTATTGCTTTATGCAGTGCATCAGTGGTTGAGCGTTGCTCCTTAAAACCGTACTGATGATCACTGCATGCAGAAGTCTTTTGCATGTGGTATGTTAGACGTTTCGCTATTAATTTTTCTAGTATTTTACCGAAAACGTTTATCAGTCCAATAGGCCGATAGGAAGATATACAGTTATAATTGTCTTTATTAGGTTTAGGTATTGTTTTTATGTAGGCGCATTTCCAGGCAGTGGGAAAGTAATTAGTCGTAAGGCATCTATTATATATTTTAGTAATTAATTCGGGATATATGTCTGTGAAATGTTTGCAGATATCTGCGGTTAAATGGTCTAAGCCTGGAGCTTTTTTAGATGACATATATTTAATTGCTTCTTTAATTTTAGCGATAGTAAATGGCTTTTCATTATTATCTACGTATTGGTTGTTGTTAACTTGAGTGTATTTTCGGACCAGAGTGTGGCAGGGTGTGTCTTCACTTGGGTCGTCATACTCGTCATCGGGGAAGAATTTGGTGGTAAGTTTCTCCGCTGTGTCAATCGCAGTAGTTGTGTAACGGTCTCCTTCAATTCTTAACGTAGCAGGCGGTAGCGGCGGGGGTTTGCATTTAAGGAGCCTATTAGTGACTGACCAGACGTCGTCTTTCCCTTGCTTATTGCAGAACTCTCTGAAGGCTTTGGTGGATGTATCTCGCATTTTTTGGGCGTATTCATCACGGGCCTCATTGAGTTCCGCAATAATCCCAGTCAAGTCCTTATTTCCCCTCTTCAAATCCTGTAATCGGTGGTGCAAATGTATTACCTTTTTCTTTAGTATAGTCAGTTCTGGGGTCCACCAAGGTATTCTTGTTAAAGGCGTATTTCTCCTAAAAACATTGTTACATGTATTAGTAATGACATTGGTTATGCTGCTTATATATGTATCTAATTGATTAGGGTTTAAGTTATCAATGTCAGTAGTGTCATAGCCAGATGTAGTTATATTTTCTTTTAAGATGGTTTCGAATTCATTCCAATCGGCCTGACTAGTGTTATATTTAAAAGTGGTTGTAGATGTTTTCTTTTTGACCTTATTACTGTTAAGATTTATTTTAAATTGGATGGCATGGTGATCTGAGGAGGGTGTGATAGCATGGTTAACTTTCCATTCTTCAATTTTATCTGCGAAAGTTGCAGAAACCAGAGTTAGATCGATCACTGATGTTCTTATTCTGCTATGTGTTGTTGCTTCAAAAGTCGGTTCTGCGCCGAAGTTGCATGTAACAAAGTCGTTATTTAGAGCAATGTCATAAATAAGCCTGCCTCTGTCATTGTTCTTCACTGAGCCCCATGATGTGTGCCACCCATTAAAGTCACCACAGACAATATGCATTTGGTTTTTATAAAGTTGAATGATGTTTTCCAAATTCTTCAATGTATGTAAGGGATCTTCTTTAGGCTCTACATATACAGATGTTAGATATATTTTTTGGTTGTTCCTCAGGCATAACTGTATGGTGACTAAGTTTGTGGTTATATGCTGCGTCATTGCAAGGCATGTACCCAGTTTACGTTTTACTGCAATACATGCCTTGGTTGGATTGGTGCTTGTCATGTCGGATTGTTGAAATAGGTCATAATCAGTTACTGGTTTCATTTTAGTGCCTCTACCAACGTATGGTTCAGTGATAAAAATTATGTCGTATTTGTCCTCTAATGCGCATCGTACTATTTCCTCAGAAGCATGCTGATTACGGGCTAAGTTTGCTTGCACAACAGAAAGGGTGTTATTATCACATGCAAGTCTAGGTGTATTAAAACCACGGAGCATATTAGGTCGTCCAGTGTCATTCTGTGAATTATTTAATCTTTGATGTTGCATCTGGCTGCCCTTAGCAATACTGGACCGATAGCCGAGCTATCCGGTCCCACTTCTGCCATTCTGGGCAGTCAGTGCTATACGCTGGATGATCGTGTACTACGCCCTGTTTTTTACAGTTGGCGCAGCAGGGTGATGCGTTCGGCCTTTGTGGACAACTGCGTGTGTCATGATCTAGAGTGCAGTAGCCGCAGACGTTTTTGTTTAGGCAGTTTGGTGCCCTGTGGCCGTACTCCTGGCATCGGAAACATTGTACAATGGGTGAGTGATCATACACCGGTATAATCTGGTATCCAATTCGGATCTTACGGTCTTTGAGAGTGGCCCACATTGAGGGGCTAACTTCGATGACCAAATTATTGGTCGCGGTGGTTCTACCCCTATTTCGTCGAACAACTCTGACCTGCCGTTCTACCTGTGGGATATTACCTATCAGACTCTCATTTTGTTTCACTACGGCCTCTGCCACTTTCTCATTTGTTACATCAGGTGTAACACCTATGAGTCGTAGCAGGGGTTTACGCAGTTGTGGAATAGTCACTGTGAGTCTCTCGGTGTGCGTTTTCACAGCTTGACCGCGGGCCTATGAGTGCTGGTGAGCTTTTTGTTTGTTTCTGTCGCTGTCGCTACTGCATGTCCAAGCGTGAATGTCGCGTCCATAACGTGAATATTCAGCTTTGGCAGGTCCATATCAATGAGACTTACTTCGCTTGTATTCCCTACAGCGGGTTCTTGCTCATCGATGTGTTCAGGCTGAGTCTCCGATTGCTCCTGAGGAGCCTGCTGCTGGTTCTGAGAGGCCAGCGGCTGCCCCTGGTGAGCATCCTGCTGATGTTCCTGCTCATCATTATGGTGCTCTGGTCTAGCAGAGCGCAGGCGGTTTTTAACTGGTGAACGGGGAACCATTTTCATTTATTAATATTTTCTAAAGTACGCAAGTAATCGCTATAAAACTTATAATATAAAATGCACAAATTAACTACTACCTACGATGCTAATTTCTGATTTTAAGAGCAATGAATGGCGAAAAAATAAAGAAATTATGATTAAACTATAATATTAGGTGAAGGGTTGATTTTAAAGGACAGCAAAGAGTTTACGAGAAAAGTTTATAGAAACGAAATTGAAAAACAAAAAGATCTATCACATAAAATAATAAAAAGAGAAATCTACCAGGTAGAAATAAAGAAAAATGTATTTAAAGTGGATTGCCGCTATAATTCCTGCAGGCACCGTAAATTAACCAAGAAATTATGAAATAAAACTATAAAGTGGTATAGAAGCTACTATTTATTATTAAACTGTTTTAATGAAATACCAAAGCGCAATTTTATAAAGAAAGAAAATTATAAAAAAGTTGAAAAACGGCTGAGAATTGAATTTTTGAAAATTTGAGAAATTTGAAAAACACTAAAAATTTAATATCTCCGTAACCAGAAGGGCTCAGGAGATAAGAGTGGTACCAAAAAATAGGGCTTAGTGAGCTTTAAAAGTGTATTGAGTTTCAGAATTTTAAGATGAGTTTCGTTGAACAAACAATTGGAAAGTGTGAAAAAGTTAGGTCAGAAGACGACGGAAGTGAACTTAGAAGTTATTAGAAAAACTATAAGAGATACAAAGTTGTTTATAGTACAAAAATAGACGACAAAAATTAACTTTACTTAATGAAATATAAATTTGAAATATCTATTGGGTGGATTCAGAAATATTAATATAAATGTAGATTGCCTGTAGGTTTTTGGCAGGTGCAATTAAAAAGTGAAGAAAGTTGGATATTTCTATGTGATGTTGTATGAGAATAGACTACTTTTAGGATAAAATTATTTAGGAAAGATGAAAAACGATTTTTAGGAGTAGAAAAAATGAAAAAAAAGTGGAAAGATGGCCGAGTTATGAATTTTTGAAAGAGTGAGATTTTGAAAAGAAGGATAAATTTGAATATTTACGGAACTAGAGGGACTATAAAAATAAGTGGGGTATCAAAAAATCGGGCTCAATGAGTACTAAAATTGTGCCAAAAATCAATTAATTCGGGTAGTATTTGGTCGGGTTAGGTTAGGTTAGGTTAGGTTAGGTTAGGTTAGGTTAGGTTAGGTTAGGTTGGGGTGCTACGGACAGGAAACCTCCCAGAGTGCCAGGTCCCTTCTCATTCCTCTTGATCCGGTTGATCTGGGGGTAAGGGAAGGGCTCCTGGACGGTGCACCCCGGGGGCAACGGTAAGTAATCTCTTGGTTTCCAAGTTATTGCTTATCGGTGCTGCCAATGTCCTGTCACGGGGGGGAGGCCTTTTGGCCTGACGGCTTTGAATGGTAATGTTTGAAAGGTATGTTTTGAGAGAGACTAATGACTGAATGGAATGTTTAAATGTTTTCGGGCCGTATAGTATTGATGGATGGTTGGTAGTCTCTAATGAGACTACGTAGGGGAGTCTACGCCAGCTCGCCTTGAATCCCGCATCCTGCAGCACTTTCCCAACGACCCCCATCTTTGGCGGTATGGGGTACGGGTAGTGTTTGTGGCGCGGAGGGCTTGCCTTCATTGGCCGGCCCGCGGGAAGGAAAATCCTTTAACACCCGACAGCGAAGTCGTTAAAACCTCTAGATACCAGGTGCCCTCTAGAGTATATAGCCCACTGCGTTTCGGGATGAGCGTTACCCGCCAGTGAAATTTATATCGTCTCATACTCGTGGGAATTTTATGGAAAATTTAAACAAAAACAAAAATCGCAATGAAGAAGAAATAGCTTTGAGACAGAAAGGTGGGAATCCGCCACAAAGAGACCGGAAAGGTCGGTTCATCCGTGACACGGCTAATGAGTCGCAGGAGCCCACGGCAGCGGTGTCCCCAAGAACAGTGTCCTCTTTGGGGAATGGGGAACCAGAAGTTTTTGCAAGGGCAGAGACCCGAAGATCGCTCCCGGATCTAAGAGTGCCTCTTATCCGTTGTGATGGAGAGCTACCCAAGTAGCACAGATTAGCTGTATAGCAGCCGCATAATGAAGTACGAATACGCTTGAAGCTGGAATATAAAAACTGCATAAGAGCTGTATAAGCGTCTTTTCAGCTTTTATAACTCTTAAATGGGCACAAATTAGGCAGCCTTAAGTTCACATAGCTACTTAAGAGCGTTGTAGCAGCAATTTAACGGAATTATAAGGGGTAACAGGAGTTATAAGAGGTGTATATTGGCTGGGTAAGAGACCACCAGTTACCCTTTATTCAGCTAATATGTCACATGTGCGCCCTAATACCGGGAAAGATTGACGTTGGGCTGAATAAAAGATAATTAATAACATACTTTTACACCTCTGCCTTAAAAATCAGCTATTATATTTAGTATAGTGACGACGAACGCAGAGGTGAACATATTTATACTGAAGCAAAAACGTTAAGCGCAACGACACCATAAGTCATTTTGTTAAAGTGTTTAGTTAAATGTTTGTACATGATCTTTTATATATTAATGCGAGAAAGATGTTTGGGAATGCAAGTTTATTGACATTATATATATACATTATCTAAGAAAATTTCAGTGCGCCACGAAAATAATCAGTATTTATTTAAATTAATGATATAAATAAGCTATGTGTAAAAACTATTTCAGTGGTTCGGACAGAATTATGAGATAAAAAGTTAATAATACGTTATAGGAAGTACTAAACTAATGATTTAGGTTAAGAACTCAGGCACAAAACCATATTGTTACCCTTAAAAGTTGGAAAAGCAATTTCAATTTTGTAGGTTATATACAATAAAATGGCGGTCAATGTTAAAAAGCAACGTGAACCGTTAAAATTCTTATATGCAGCATACGACTGTTATATATCCCACTATAAAGTCCAAGTCGTTATTTCGATACACTAGTGAACCTCTAAACAGTTATAAGGCATCTTATGAACGTTTTAACAGCCGCTATGCAGACAGTCCCAATGGTAGTATAATAGGCTGCTTAGCGGTAAACATGTTCAGCGCTAAGCCGTATTATGCGCCACATGTGTTCGATTATACGTCTATTGGTTTCATAATAGTTCACTCGTTCTCCCTTATAATAAGTCAGCGAAATAAAAGCTGCTTTAGCGGTAAACATGTTCAGCTATAAGCTGTATTATGCGTCCCATGTGTTCCATTTATACGTCTATTGGCTTCATATTAGTTCACTCGTGCTCCCTTAAAAGTCAGCGTAATAAAAGCTGCTTAGCGGTAAACATGTTCAGCGATAAGCTGTATTATGCGCCACGTGTGTTCCATTATACGTCTATTGGCTTCATAATAGTTCATTCGTGCTTCCTTAAAAAGTCAGCGTAATAAAAGCTGCTTAGCGGTAAACACGTTCAGCGATAAGCTGTATTATGCGCCACATGTGTTCCATTATACGTCTATTGGCTTCATATTAGTTCACTCGTGCTCCCTTAAAAGTCAGTGTAATAAAAGCTGCTTAGTGGTAAACATGTTAAGCGACAAGCTGTATTATGTGCCACATATGTTCCATTATACGTCTATTAGCTTCATAATAGTTCACTTGTGCTCCCTTAATAAGTCAACGTAATAAAAGTCCACAATTACCTCCTTATACAGCACATGGCGTAATTTTATCCACTAAACAGACCTTATAACGGTTAAAGCATTTGATAACCCTTAAAGCTGTATAGGGTCGTAGCAAAAATACCTTTATATCACTCTTTGCGTATTAATGGTAGTTTTCAGAGCCGTAATGCAGCTTTTAATCAGCCCTTAGCTATATAAATATCACTGAGATCTATTATACAGCTGTAGGACCACGAGTGTGCTCTTATAAGTGTCTTAATATGCACAGAGCGTTAGATAGAACTAAAAGTGAGTAGTTATAGAGCTATCTGTGCTACTTGGGTAGGGTCCACAATTCGAGCTCCTCCGCCAAAAACAAAAGAGGTGGATGCCCTCCTGGGTGCCAAAGGGGTGGACATAGAGTCTGACGCAGGGAGTCTTGTATCTGCGTCAGCTTTTGACGACTCCGTCCTCCAACTCGGAGGCGATCACGTAGAGTCGGACACGGCGATGAGCTGTTATGAGTCTGTCAGTGATGATAGGCGTTTTAGGCGTTTCTGGCGGAAACGTGGCCTCTGTGACTCGGGTTCTGACTCTGAGGAGGCCACTGAGAATAAGAAGCAGTCCACGAGCCAATCAAAGAGAGGTCGCGGTCGTCCTCCTTCCACTGGGCATTACGTTGGACTTGCCAAAGCCAAAGAGGAGTATAACCGCGCCATGAGAGAGGAAATGCGTTTGAGGGCAGAAGAAGAAGTGGCTGGCATAAAGCTGCCCTTTTCTACTCGTAGTCAGTCGGGCGGCCTAAGTTCTAGTTCGGTCCTGCCCTGTGCACAAGACAATCTTTCTGCGGCTGAGCTCTCTCAGCGAGTGCAGACAAGCCTGGATGCAATATCCTTGGTTGCCAAAAACTCCGGCAATTTGAAAGGCACCTTTGTAAAGGCCCTGAAGGAGGCGGCAGTGTCAATCAAAGAGACATTTGAGTGCCTTTTGGAGCGCTCTACTTCAGAGGAGACGAGGCGTCTGCAGGCGCAAAACGATAGCCTGCGCGCTCAATTGACTGAACTCAAGGCTGAAATGGCCCAGCTGAGAGCAGACTTTCGGGACCAATTCAAGGTTCCAGTTCCGGTCTCGGCTCCGTTAAAACCAACGGAGAATACTCAGACAACTAGTAGCTCTAGCAAGGAGGATACAGGTACAGGGTCTCTCAATTTGGAAAACATGATGTGTGTGATGACCAAAAAGATTGGGCTGATGTTGGACGCGAGGCTGGGAGCCTTAGAGTTAGAGGGCAGGCTACTGCCAGCCCAACCGATGCGGCCCCCGCTGGCTGCCGACTTGAGGCGTCAAAATGAGAGGGTCACTTACCATACCCAGGAGCTTGAACCCGCTCCCGAGCCGGCTCCAAAACGAGGTCCTCCAAATTTGACGGAAGAACCTAAGAAGGGGCAAAAGAAGAGAAAGAATAAGAATAAGGCAACCCTTGCTGCAGCTGAAGCCGCCGCGGCTCGCGCACGCTCATCATCTGCTCCTCGGTCTCTGCCTTCAGCCCCCTTGGCCATGGATAAAGCATGGAATAAGGCAGTTGGAGGGAAGAAAATTAACAAAACTGTTAATCCTCGCTCTGCTATTCAATCTCAGCAGGGGAATGATGTGCAAGTTCAACACCAGGGGCAGGCTCCACCACGGTCGCAAAGACAAGAGGCTCGCAAACTGCGACCTCCCCGATCCTCTGCTGTGGTTTTGTCCTTACAACCGGAGGCTGAAGAGCAGGGAATCAGTTATAAGGATGTGTTAGCTACAGCTAAAGCAAAAGTAGATTTGGCGGATCTAGATATACAGTCGATCCGTTTTAAAGTTGCAGCTACAGGCGCCAGACTTTTGGAGATACCGGGGACCTCCAGTGGGCCTAAGGCGGACAAACTCGCTGAAAAACTTTGTCAGCTGTTCAAATCCGAGATGGTCAAGGTGTCACGGCCTACAAAATGCGTGGAATTGCGAGTATCTGGCCTGGATGACTCAGTGTCTGTGGAGGACATCGCTGCGGCGATTGCGCAGGCCGGCGGTTGTGCGGTCCAGGAGGTCAGAGTGGGAGAAATAAAATCAGACCCCTGGAGCCTAGGTTCTGCGTGGGTTCGTTGTCCTGTCGCTGCGGCCAAAAAAGTGGCTGGAAAGGAGAGACTGCTGGTGGGCTGGGTGTCGGCGCAAGTCAAGTTGCTGGAAGCGCGCGCCCAAAGATGTTACCGGTGCTTGGAGTCGGGCCATGTTAGGGCGCAGTGTCCTTCTGAAATTGACAGGTCCGCTCTGTGCTACCGTTGTGGCCAGCCAGGTCACAAAGCGAGAGATTGCTCGGCGACGCCACACTGCACTGTCTGTGCAGTGCTGGGAAAAGACGCGAATCATAGGACAGGAAGCAAGAGCTGTACTGCCCCACCCAAGAGACCGAAGACAAAGGCTGGCGATGGCTCCCGGGCCTCCTCGCAGCCTGTCCGCTCGTCCACTTCGACTGTGGACGGGACTCAGGGGGTTGCTGGTATGGATACAAATTAATATGGCCATCAAATTTCTTCAGACGAATCTTAACCACTGCGTTAGGGCTCAGGACCTCTTATTCCAGAGTATGGCGCAGTGGTCAATAAATATAGCAGTGGTAGCGGAGCCATACTCTGTTTCTGCTCAAGCGGGTTGGGTTGGGGACCTGGATAAAACTGTGGCCCTGGTGTCGCGGGGCACTGCTGGCTCCCCACCTTTTCAAGGCGTCATAAAGGGTCATGGTTTTGTGGCGGCAACCTGCGGAAACATTGCAGTTGTTGGCGTCTACTTCTCTCCCAACGATAGTTTGGCGGATTTTGAACAGTTTCTCGTAACAGTGGGTGCTATTGTTAGGCAGTTGCACCCTACGCCTGTTTTAGTAGCCGGAGATTTCAATGCAAAGTCTAGGGCTTGGGGGTGTCCAGCAACGAATCCGAAAGGCGCAACTCTGGAGGAGTGGGCGGTCGCCACTGGCTTGGTGGTCATTAACCGGGGTTCAGAAAATACGTGCGTGCGGCAACAGGGTGGATCTATCGTGGACATTACATTTTCGAGTGCCTCCCTGGCGCGCCGTATTCAGGGCTGGGAGGTCATGGTGGGAGTGGAGACGCTGTCAGATCACCGGTATATTCGGTTTGATATTGACCCACTCATCTCAAACAACGCAAGGCTGAATGGCCCAGTCAGGACTGGCCCTAGGTGGGCGTTCACCAAACTTGACCGGGAACTTCTGAAAGAGGCAGCGATCGTAGAGACGTGGCTGCCTGTCCCGGATGAAGCTGTGGTGGTAGAATCCGAAGCGTCCCAAATCCGGGAGGCCATGGTGCGAATTTGTGATGTGGCGATGCCTCGGGCCAAGTCTCTACCGCATAGACGATGCGTGTACTGGTGGACATCCGAGCTCGCGCAAATACGCAGCTCCTGTGTAGCTGCACGGCGTCGGTATATGCGTCAAAGAAGGCGCAGGCAGCGAGATGAAAACGAGGAACGCCGTTTATATGAGGCCTACAAGACGTCCAAACAGGAGTTTTCTGTGGCTATCGGACATGCAATTGAAGCGAGTCGTGCTGAATTCCTGGAGACCTTAAATAATGATCCGTGGGGAAGACCCTACAAACTCATCCGGAACAAGTTGCGCCCCTGGGCGCCTCCGCTGACTCAAACACTTCAGCCGGAGCTTGTTACGCGCGTAGTTGCTGGGCTATTTCCTGAAAGGGGACCTCACCAGCCGCCTATCATGGCACCGCCAACGGTGGGGCTAAGAGAGGAGGTTATCGTTCCACCAGTTCTTCCCGACGAGCTGGCCGTGGCGGTTTTCCGGCTGCGTGGCAAGAACACGGCCCCAGGGCCTGACGGCATTCCGGGCCGTGCATGGGTCTTGGCTATGGAAGCGTTGGAACCGAGGCTGCTGCGTCTTTTGACCGCTTGCCTGGAACAGGGTTGCTTCCCGAAGGAGTGGAAGTCTGGAAAGTTAGTGCTGCTCAGAAAGGAGGGACGACCGATGGACTCTCCGTCTGGTTACCGGCCGATAGTTTTGCTGGATGAGGTGGGCAAGCTCTTTGAGCGAATAATCGCTGCACGCCTCATCAAGCACATGGAAAGAGAGGGGCCGGACTTGGCCGACTGCCAATTTGGGTTCCGCAGGAACCGGTCAACTGTCGATGCAATTCTACGGGTCAAATCAATGGCACACGAGGCTGTGACGCAGGGAAATGTCGTCTTGGCGGTGTCATTGGACATCGCTAATGCTTTCAACACCCTGCCCTGGAACACAATAAAGGAATCGTTACGATACCATCAAGTACCCCTTCACTTGTTCCGCATCATTGAAGCTTATCTCAGTGAGAGGTTCGTCACCTGGCCTGGGCAGCAGGTATGGGGGGAGAGGGCAATGTCCTGTGGGGTCCCGCAGGGGTCGGTCTTGGGTCCACTCTTGTGGAATATAGGCTACAACTGGGTTCTAAGGGGGGAAAACTTGCGTGGAGTCAACGTCATCTGTTATGCCGATGATACGCTTGTGACGGCCAAGGGTCCCAATTACCGTGATGCAGCCATATTAGCTACAGCGGCAGTTGCCCATTGCGTGGGCAAGATCAGAAGTCTGGGCCTCGAGGTGGCTCTAGCGAAGTCCGAAGCCATATGTTTCTATGGTCCACGGAAAGCTCCCCCAGCTGGGGCGGCTATAGTGGTGGGAGGAGTCCCGATTGCCGTCATGCCATCACTGCTCTACCTTGGTGTCGTGCTTGACAGCAAGTGGAATTTCTGTGCGCATTTTGAGCGCCTGGCACCCAAGTTGTTGCGCGCTGCATCTGCCCTTGGGCGTATACTGCCAAACCTGGGAGGGCCCAAGGCTTCATGCCGCCGCCTCTACATGGGCGTGGTGCGATCGATGGCACTCTATGGTGCCCCAGTTTGGGCAAATGCTCTTAATAGACAAAATATTGCTCGGTTGCGCCGACCGCAGAGAGCAATAGCTGTAAGGGTTATAAGAGGATACCGTACGATAAGCACGGAGGCCGCGTGCGTTCTAGCCTGCTCTCTGCCTTGGGACTTGGACGCGAAGGTCCTCGCGACCCTATACCTGTGGCGCGGGGAGGTGCGGGACCGGGGTGAGGTGCTGGCTCCGGAGGAATTGAAGAAGCGGCGTGTTGAGCTGCAGCAGGAGGCGGTTGATGAGTGGCAGCTGCGGCTGGTTCGGCCTAGGGCGGGCATCCACACCATTGAAGCTATCCAACCTAGTCTTCACGAATGGATTGGAAGGGATTTTGGGGTCCTAACATTCAGGCTCACGCAGTTGCTGTCAGGGCATGGCTGCTTTGGCAAGTACCTGCACCAACAAGCCAAAAGGGAGCCGACCCCGGGATGTCATGAGTGCGGAGCACATGAAGACTCCGCCCAGCACACGTTGGCGGAGTGCCCGGTCTGGGCCGTAGAAAGAGAGGAAGTAATTGCCCGTACTGGGCAAGATTTGTCGCTGCCGGCCGTAGTGCAAGCTATGCTGTCCGGCGAAGGGGTGTGGCAGACAATGCTAGAATTTTCAGAATACGTCATGGCCGGGAAAGAGGCGGCGGAGCGCGAGCGGGAGATCCAGGCCGAGGCTGACCCTATGCGCCGACGTAGAATGAGACGCAGGCGTGCTGCGCACGACAGACGCTTGCCACCTTAGCATAGACCTCCGGGTGGCAGATACGGGGGCGTCTGTCACCCATAGGAAAGAGGTCCTCGGGATGGAGGCGTGAGAAGTGTTCGGATACGCCCTTAATGGAGGTTTTACCTGATGACGGGTCCTAATGGACAGTTGCTGGCGGAGTTGTGGATGAGTGACGCCGCGTGCCCGTAACTCCGCCCTAAGGCACCGAGGCGACAGACAGGGGTTTTAGTGGGTAGACCGGATTCTCGTGGGAGTCCCACATAACCATCCGGGTGTCCCCGCGCCCGGGTGGTATGCGTAATGCATTTCCCCTGTATAAAAAAAAAAAAAAAAAAAAAAAAAAAAAAAAAAAAAAAAAAGGTTAGGTTAGGTTGGGGTGCTACGGACAGGAAACCTCCCAGAGTGCCAGGTCCCTTCTCATTCCTCTTGATCCGGTTGATCTGGGGGTAAGGGAAGGGCTCCTGGACGGTGCACCCCGGGGGCAACGGTAAGTAATCTCTTGGTTTCCAAGTTATTGCTTATCGGTGCTGCCAATGTCCTGTCACGGGGGGGAGGCCTTTTGGCCTGACGGCTTTGAATGGTAATGTTTGAAAGGTATGTTTTGAGAGAGACTAATGACTGAATGGAATGTTTAAATGTTTTCGGGCCGTATAGTATTGATGGATGGTTGGTAGTCTCTAATGAGACTACGTAGGGGAGTCTACGCCAGCTCGCCTTGAATCCCGCATCCCGCAGCACTTTCCCAACGACCCCCATCTTTGGCGGTATGGGGTACGGGTAGTGTTTGTGGCGCGGAGGGCTTGCCTTCATTGGCCGGCCCGCGGGAAGGAAAACCCTTTAACACCCGACAGCGAAGTCGTTAAAACCTCTAGATATCAGGTGCCCTCTAGAGTACATAACCCACTGCGTTTCGGGATGAGCGTTACCCGCCAGTGAATTATATATCGTCTCATACTCGTGGGAATTTTATGGAAAATTTAAATAAAAACAAAAATCGTAATGAAGAAGAAACAAGTTTAAGGCAGAAAGGTGGGAATCCGCCACAACGAGACCGAAAAGGTCGGTTCGTCCGCGACACGGCAAATGAATCGCAGGAGCCAACGGCAGCGGTGTCCCCAAGAACAGTGTCCTCTTTGGGGAATGGGGAACCAGTAGTTTTTGCAAGGGCAGAGACCCGAAGATCGCTCCCGGATCTAAGAGTGCCTCTCACCCGTTGTGACGGGGAGCAAGGGTCCACAATTTCAGCTCCTCCGTCAAAAACAAGAGAAATGGTCGCTAGTCTGGGTGCCAAAGGGGTGGACATAGAGTCTGATGCAGGGAGTCTTGTATCTGCGTCAGCTTTTGACGACTCCGTCCTCCAACTCGGAGGCGATCACGTAGAGTCGGACACGGCGATGAGCTGTTACGAGTCTGTCAGTGATGATAGGCGTTTTAGGCGTTTCTGGCGGAAACGTGGCCTCTGTGACTCGGGTTCTGACTCTGAGGAGGCCACTGAGAATAAGAAGCAGTCCACGAGCCAATCAAAGAGAGGTCGCGGTCGTCCTCCTTCCACTGGGCATTACGTTGGACTTGCCAAAGCCAAAGAGGAGTATAACCGCGCCATGAGAGAGGAAATGCGTTTGAGGGCAGAAGAAGAAGTGGCTGGCATAAAGCTGCCCTTTTCTACTCGTAGTCAGTCGGGCGGCCTAAGTTCTAGTTCGGTCCTGCCCTGTGCACAAGACAATCTTTCTGCGGCTGCGCTCTCTCAGCGAGTGCAGATAAGCCTGGATGCAATATCATTGGTTGCCAAAAACTCCGGCAATTTGAAAGGCACCTTTGTAAAGGCCCTGAAGGAGGCGGCAGTGTCAATCAAAGAGACATTTGAGTGCCTTTTGGAGCGCTCTACTTCAGAGGAGACGAGGCGTCTGCAGGCGCAAAACGATAGCCTGCGCGCTCAATTGACTGAACTCAAGGCTGAAATGGCCCAGCTGAGAGCAGACTTTCGGGACCAATTCAAGGTTCCAGTTCCGGTCTCGGCTCCGTTAATTTGTATAAAAAAAAAAAAAAAAAAGGTTAGGTTAGGTTAGGTTAGGTTAGGTTAGGTTAGGTTAGGTTAGGTTAGGTTAGGTTGGGGTGCAAGGGCTGGTAGACCTCCTCGTGGTGCACCCTGGGAGGGGGAGGATAGACGCTCAGTTGCGCGTTTGCTGTCCTTCCTCTGCGAACTACCAGTCATAGGCGTGGTGCAGTTGAGCTTGCTCCTGCGTTGGCTTCAGTGCCGTGTTGTGTCGTTGGCTGCCCCCGTCATGCCTCAGTTCCACCTGAGGTGGCAGAGGACGCAGCCGTGGTCTAGTGGTCAATACCATTGGCCTGTGGTGGTCGTGCGATGTCGTGCGTGCATCGTCAAAACCGCAAACTTGGTCCGTTGGTGCCAGGAGCGGCGGCCGTCTCCCTTCGGGGTGGGGGCTGCGAGGAAGAAAACCTCTATAAAAATTACCCATGGTGAGGGCGACGGTTGACTCAGGTCAGCTGTCGGCCAACTCGTAACCCGGCCCGCGGGGTCGGCACGAGGGTCGCTGGCGTTGGACGGGGACCGCGAGGACGGAATACCTCTATAAAAACCACCTAGGGCGGCGGGTGCTGCTAGCTTCGGGGAAGAAGTTAGTGGTGCAGACTACGGTCACCGTCGGCCGAACCGTTATCCCGGGGTGGGTTCTGGTCATGTTTTAGGCCTGCCCTCGGAACCGGTAACCTTGCCTTAATCGGCCGGGTCAAGGGGAGTAAACCCCAATAAAAAATCCATAACTCTTGGCGTGTCGGCTTTCCGCGTCAAGATGCTCTTCGGAGCGGCTGGAGTGAGTACCAGTCATGAGAATCCAAACCTGTGATACCGCCCGACCTCACAGTGTTAATAGGGCCACCTAGGCATCGAGGATCTCTGCCTTCCGTGGAAATTTATTTCTCCTCTACTCGTGGGACTTATTATGCAATTGAATAATCTTAAAAAACAAACCCAACAAAAACCCAAATCCAACCTGACCCCTGCAAACGAAGATCGGACAAAGAATGTTGCTTCTGATTCGGAATTGACGACGAAGGTGGCGACGAAAGTCGCAAAAGTGACGCTTGAGCGTCTAGACGCGGAAAAGGTCTCCGCAACAGACTCGGACGGGAGTGTTACCTCTGTCCGGTCCATGCGCTCAGCCCGGTCAATGCGCTCAAACCGGTCTCGATCACGCTCACGCTCCCCAGCGAATGAGAGTCGCTTCTTTAGCAAGAGACGGCGCCTTTCGAATGAAAGGTCACGATCTAGGTCGCCGAATGTTGACGATGGTCCTAGTACATCGGCAATTGTGGCGCCTGCACGCAGAGGAAAAGGCCGTTCCCCCAACACGGAGGAAAACGTCGGCTATGCAAAGGCTGTTGAAGGGGCCAATAAGGCGAAACGTGAACAACTTCGGCTTCGCGACGAAGAAGAGGCGGAGGACTTATGTCTGTCTTATAAAACCCGCCAAGTAAGACTATCGGAAATGTCCACCGACGAGGATGTGAATCTCGATGATCGCGTCCTTGTCAGCCTAGAAACCATTGACATGGTGGCCCAAAAGTCCAGTCATCTTAAGGGTACCTTTCAAAAGGCCCTAAAGGACTCAGCCAAGGAAATGAAGAAGGTCTTTGAGGAGCTTAGGACACACACGGTATCCGACGAAACCCGGCAACTAGTAGCACAGAACAAGCGCCTTAAAGCGGAACTGGCAGATGTCCGCTCTGAGCTCCGAAAAATTCGCGAGGAAATGCAACGCTTTGAAATTTCACATCGGAGTTCGCTTCCCATAGAGGAGATGAACGTGGTTCAATCTGCGTCGTTGGGACCTCATCCACCGGCGCCATCCAAAAAGACGGCTAAGTCTAACGAACCTGCGGCCCTAGACATAGAGAGCATTGTCCGGGCTGTTACAACTCAAGTAGGTACCATGATTAATGCTAGATTTGATGGTTTGGAGAAAGAAGGCAGACTATTGCCAGCCCAAAGTCTCCGTCCACCTCTGGCAAGCGACAAGAGGAAAGAGTCGGCTTCAAACGTGAGCGTCGTCCAAAAGCCCGCGATGCCAGTGGCCTCTGTCCCTGGCAAGAAGGGTCCACCAAACTATACTGAAGAGCCGCAAAAGATCAGCGGCAAGGGCAAGGGCAAGGGCAAAGGCAAGAAAAGCATTGCCCCACAGCCCATTGTCAGCCAGAGTACGGCAACCCTTCGGTCCCATCCAGCGTCTCCAGGTCCCTCAACAGAGGAAGGATGGCAAAAGGTGGGCCCCAAGGGCAAAAAGAAAAAGAAGGCGGCCAATGCTGTTTCCAAAACACAACCGAAACAGAAACAGCAACCAAAGAAGGTACGCAAACTAGTGCCCCCGCGTTCATCAGCGGTGGTTCTGACACTGCTCCCAGAGGCAGTTGAAAGGGGGGTGACGTATGCGAATGTACTTACGGAGGCCAAGAGTAGGGTCGACTTGGCTGGACTCGGCATTTCTGCATTGCGAATCAAGCGCGCAATCACTGGGGGCACCGTTCTAGAGGTCCCAGGAACCACCAGTGGTGATAAGGCCGACCAACTGGCCAGAGCGCTTGCGGAAAAGCTGGGTCCAGAAGCTGTTCGTGTATCAAGACCTGTCAAATGCGCAGAGCTCCGTTTGACAGAGTTGGACGACTCAATATCGCCCGAGGTGGTAGTAGCTGCGATCGCCAGCGTCGGCGAGTGCTCAACAGACCTGGTAAAGACCGGTGAGGTTCGTCGAGGTATTAGAAGACTCGGCACTCTGTGGGTGCGCTGCCCTGTTACGGCAGCCAAGAAAGTCACTCAGGCTGGTCGCCTTGAACTCGGTTGGGGCCTCTCGGCTAAAGTTAGCCTTCTTGAAGAAAGACCCATGAGGTGCTTCCGCTGCCTGCAGATGGGGCATGCTGGGGTTCAATGCACAGCGACTGAAGACTACAGTAACCGCTGCTATAACTGCGGTCAACCAGGACATAAGAGGTCAGCTTGCTCTGGATCAACTCAATGTATCCTGTGTCATGCTGCGGGAAAACCTGCGGACCATAAAATCGGGTCCAAAGCGTGCACTAACCCTAGCCCAAAGAATACAAAACGCGCTGGCGATGGCCCCCAGGCCCCCTCCCAGGCTGTTATCCCCTCCACCGGTGCGGTGGAAGAAGCTGAGATGGACATTGTAACGACCGACCATTAATGACAATAAAGGTGTTGCAAACTAACCTCAATCACTGCGCCAGGGCTCAAGATCTGCTTTTGCAATCCCTGGCTCAGTGGAGTATTAACGTGGCAGTTGTGGCTGAGCCGTACTCAGTCCCACCGCGAAGCGATTGGGTAGCTGACATAGACGGAGTTGTCGCATTGGTGGCAAGAGGAGGCACATTCGAAAGCGTTGTCCGGGGGAAAGGTTATGTGTCGGCAAATTATGAACGTGTCACTTTTGTCGGCATCTACTTTTCTCCAAATCGCTGTTTGGCTGAATTCGAACGGTTCCTGGCGGAGGTAGGCACCCGAGTCAGCCAGCTTTATGGCCGGGGATCAGTGGTCGTCGCTGGAGATTTTAACGCGAAGTCCACTGCGTGGGGTTCGCCGGCGACGGACGTGCGCGGTGAGGTCGTTGAAGAGTGGGCACTTGCATCAGGGCTGACTCTAGCCAACCAGGGAGTTGCTAACACGTGCGTGCGGCAACAGGGCGGATCAATAGTGGATCTGTCTTTCACAAATGCCGCCCTGGCACGCTGTGTCCATGATTGGAGGGTACTGGAAGATGTGGAGACGTTGTCCGATCACCTGTACATTCGTTACGACGTCTCCACATCGCCATCAGCTCAAACTGGCCAAAATTGCACGCTACCGATTGGCGGCGGAGGTCCAAGATGGGCTCTCGGTAAAATGGATCGAGACCTTCTTTTAGAGGCGGCTATTGTACAGGCGTGGCTTCCTTCGCCGGAAGGTGAAGTAGTGGTGGAGACGGAAGCATCCTGGTTCCGGGATGCCATGACACTAATATGCGATACGGCGATGCCCCGAGCCAAGCCTCCACCACAAAAACGAAAGGTGTACTGGTGGACTGCTGAGCTTGCACTAATACGCAAGGAGTGTACAGCCGCGCGGCGTCGGTACACAAGGCAGAGGCGCCGACGAACAGACGAAGACGCAGAAAGGAACCTTTACGCCTTGTATAAGGAGGCAAAGAAGTCCCTAAAAGCCGCCATTGGAAATGCCATGGACGTTGCCAGAGAAGCATTCCTCGACACCTTGAATGCGGACCCCTGGGGCCGGCCCTACAAGCTCGTAAGAAACAAATTGCGCTCCTGGGGCCCCCCGCTCACCCAAACGTTGGAACCCGAGTTTGTCAGCGACGTGGTTTCGGCATTGTTCCCTAGAGGAAGAAACAACAGGCCGCCAGCAATGGCACCACCACGAGCAGACGAAGTGGAGGAAGCTGAAGTGCCACCTGTAACAACGGTTGAGTTTGGCGTAGCAGTGATTAAGATGCGAGCCAAGAACACTGCCCCAGGTCCAGATGGAGTCCCCGGCCGCGCTTGGGCTCTCGCGCTGAAAGAGCTGGAGCCGCGACTTATCCGTCTCTTCACGGCATGCCTGGAGCAGGGCCGCTTCCCAGTAGCATGGAAATCGGGAAAACTGGTACTGCTAAAGAAAGAGGGTCGTCCGTCTGATTCGCCTTCAGCGTACCGGCCGATTGTTTTGCTTGATGAGGTGGGGAAGCTATTCGAGCGCATCATAGCGTCCCGCCTCAACAAGCATTTAAGAGGGGTTGGTCCAGACCTGGCCGGAAATCAATACGGCTTCAGGAGCGGCCGTTCTACAGTGGACGCGATCCTGCAAGTGAAAAGACTGGCACAGGAGTCTGTTTCTCGGGGCGAGGTCGTCTTGGCTGTGTCGCTAGACATAGCCAACGCCTTCAACACCATGCCCTGGGAAACTGTAAATGAGGCTTTGCGCTACCACAGGGTTCCTCCTCACCTGGCCCATATTATCAGGGCCTATTTAAGTGAGCGATTTGTGACCTGGCCTGGGCAGCGAAATTGGGGACAGAAAAGGATGGAGTGCGGTGTCCCTCAAGGATCGGTTTTGGGCCCGCTACTTTGGAATGTCGGCTACGACTGGGTCTTGCGGGGGGCAAACCTTCCTGGAGTTGACGTGTTTTGTTATGCCGATGATACGTTGGTTACGGCCCGCGGACCCAGTTTCCGCGATGCGGCCATTTTGGCAACTGCGGGTGTAGCCCACGTTGTAAACCGTATAAGGCGGTTGGGCCTGGAAGTCGGCCTACAGAAATCCGAGGCCATTTGTTTTTATGGCCACCGTAGAGGTCCTCCGGTAGGAGCCCAAATCATAGTGGGCGGGGTCCCGATTGCTGTCACGTCGACCCTGCGCTACCTGGGCGTTATGCTTGACAGCAAATGGAACTTTCGGGCCCATTTCGAACACTTGGCTCCAAAACTGCTCAGCACAGCCGCGGCCCTGGGGCGTATACTCCCGAACTTGGGAGGGCCCAAGGCTTCATGCCGCCGTTTGTACACGGGAGTCGTGCGCTCCATGGCGTTATATGGCGCACCCGTCTGGGCTGACGCCATTGGAAGGCAAAACGCTACTCAGCTGAGAAAAGCCCAAAGAGCAATGGCACTACGGGTAATCCGGGGATACCGTACCATATCTACGGATGCTGCGTGTGCTCTAGCGGGATCCTTGCCCTGGGACCTCGATGCAAGAGCCCTCGCAGCTGTTTACCACTGGCGCGAGGAGATGCATGAGAGGGATGAGGCACCAGCACCAAGAGAAATAGATGGACGGCCCGAAGCAATTCGGCTGGAAATGGTGGACATTTGGGAGGAGAGACTGGCGCATCCGATTGCTGGTCACCTAACTATAGAGGCAATACGTCCGGTCCTAAAACAATGGCTTGACCGGGACCATGGCCCTATAACATTCCGAGTGACGCAGGTCCTTACAGGACACGGGTGTTTTGGACGATATCTGTGCAACAGATTGGGCCGAGAACCGACGCCGATATGCCACGGGTGCGGTGCTGCTGAAGACACGGCACAACATACGCTGGCTGTATGCCCAGCTTGGACAGAACAGCGGGCCACACTCGTGGCTGTAGTGGGGCGCGACCTCTCCCTGCCTGCCGTAGTGAAAACTATGGCAGACAGCGAGGGATCATGGAAAGCGGTGGTCTCTTTCTGCGAAGGCGTAATAGCAAGGAAAGAGACCGCGGAAAGAGAAAGGGAAGAAGATCCCGCCTCCCAACCGATGCGCCGCAAACGCGTAGGACGGAGGCGTTTGGCGTACGACCGCCGACTTCCTCCTTAAGGGTACCCGTGGGCGGCAGGCTCGGGGACGCCTGTCGCCTACACGAGGGTCCCTGGGATGGCCAGTACGCCGACTTAACGGCGCACCTTTTTAAAGTGACAGAGGAATACTCCCTCCGAAGTCGAGTCCAAAGATCGGACAGCCGCTGGCGGGGTTTCGGAAGCATGCTCTCGGTCGTTTCCCGTGCCCCGCCTTATAGCCTTGAGGCGGCCAACAGAGGGGTTTTAGTGGGTAAACCTGGGGTCTCATTAGCCCACAACAGGGAGTCCCACATAACTATCCCGGCCCGTCCCCGCGCCGGGTGGTATGCGTAACGCATTTCCCCTCTTAAAAAAAAAAAAAAAAAAAAAAAAGGTTAGGTTAGGTTAGGTTAGGTTAGGTTAGGTTAGGTTAGGTTAGGTTCTCGACAGTCGGCCCACGCGATGCTTCCGATGTTTGGAAGTGGGACACGTGCGTGCGAAGTGCAAGTCGGAGGTGGATCGGAGCCTTATATGTTACCGTTGCAGTGGGACGGGCCATATCGCGCGTGACTGCAATGCCACCGCGCATTGCTCATTGTGCGCCGCTGCGGGCATCCGTGCAGACCATAGGGTGGGAAGCAAAACATGCAACCCACCCAAACGGAAGAAAACTGCTGCAGGTGGCCCCGGAGCCTCTGCGCAGCCAAGCCCCCCACGAAGGCCTGAGCCCGGGGTCGAGGAGGATCGGACAGCCAATGGTTAGGAATGGCCGTCCGGTATCTTCAGGCGAATATCAACCATTCCGCCAGAGCTCAAGACCTCCTGCTCCAAAGCATGGCGGAGTGGTTGATACATGTCGCGGTGGTGGCAGAGCCCTACTCTGTGCCCCCGAGGGACAACTGGGCTGGTGACAGGGATGGCCTAGTAGCGGTTGTCACGCAGGCCCAAGCTAATGCGCCGCGTCACCAAAACGTCACCAGAGGCCACGGCTTTGTCGCCACACTATTAGGAGACACGATGGTGGTCGGGGCGTATTTCTCGCCAAACAGGAGATTGGCCGAGTTCGAGTCATTCCTGGATGAGGTGGGCTCTCTGATCGGCAGCAGTCGCCCGGGGCTGGTGCTCGTCGCGGGAGATTTTAACGCCAAGTCCACGACATGGGGATCCCCAGCGACGGACGCGAGAGGGCAGGCCATGGAAGAATGGGCGGTCGAAGTGGGGTTGCAGATCCTCAACAGGGGGTCGACACACACGTGCGTGCGACAGCGGGGCGGGTCAGTTGTGGATCTAACAATGGCCAGCCCTGCTCTCGCACGGCGCGTAATGGGGTGGGGAGTGAGGGTAGACGTGGAGACGCTGTCGGATCATCGCTACATTCGATTCGATGTCTCCACGTTCCCTGCCACTCCAAGGGGTGTCGGTCGACCCACTGCGGGGGAAGGGCCGCGCTGGAAACTGCGCAAACTCGACCGAGAAATGGCCAAAGAGGCAGCGATTGTCGAGGGGTGGCAGGCCGGGCCTAGGCCCATCGGTGAAGTCGACGCCGAGGCGGAGCGGCAGGTTGCTGCTCTCCAGCGCATATGCGATGCAGCAATGCCCCGAGCAAAGGCGACTCCGCCGCGGCGCCGGCTTTACTGGTGGCGCGAGGAGCTTCGTGAGGCACGAAGCGGATGCACAGCTGCGCGCCGCCAATACACCAGGAGCAGACGGAGAAGGATACGCGATCCGGCCAGGGAGGATGAGCTCTACGCCGCCTACCGAGCCAAATGCCACGCCCTGCAGGCAGGCATCGCACAGGCTAGGGAAGCGGCGTGGAAGGAGTGGCTGGAGACGCTGGACCGGGACCCATGGGGACGCCCTTACAAAACTGTAAGGGCAAAACTCCGGCCTTGGGCCCCTCCGCTAACCAGCAGCCTTGAGCCGGACCTCTTAGGACGAATCCTTACTGGTCTGTTCCCTGAAAGAGGTGTATGGCAACCGCCAGCGATGGGTGGGAACGCTACCAGCACTGCGGTAGAGGAGGACATACCTCCTGTCACAGAGGGGGAACTCGGGGCAGCGGTGTTAAGGCTCCGGCTGAAAAACAGCGCCCCCGGACTTGACGGTGTGCCCGGACGTGTCGTGGTGCTCGCGCTTGGTGAGCTGGAGGAGAGAGTGAGGGCCCTTTTCCACGCATGTCTCCAACAAGGTCGGTTCCCGCGAAGCTGGAAGACCGGTAAGCTCGTCCTTCTTCAGAAGGACGGGCGCCCGGCTGAGTCGCCGTCGGCCTATCGCCCCATAGTCTTGCTTGACGAGATGGGCAAGCTCCTTGAGCGAGTGCTCGCGGCCCGTCTCGTCAGACACCTCGGGGAGGTAGGACCCGACTTGCACGAGTGCCAGTACGGCTTTCGGCGGGAAAGGTCGACCATTGATGCCATAGCGCGGTTGAGGGTCCTCGCCGATGGGGCAGTCTCACGGGGTGGAGTGCTGTTGGCAGTGTCGCTAGACATAGCGAATGCCTTCAACACTTTGCCCTTTGAGACTGTCAAGGAGGCACTGAAGTACCACGGTGTGCCCCACTATCTCAGAATAGTAGTCGAGGACTACTTCAGAGACCGGGCCATCACATACCCGACTCAAGCTGGATGGGCAAGCAGGACGGTCACGTGCGGTGTCCCACAGGGGTCAGTCCTCGGACCACTCCTGTGGAACATCGGGTACGACTGGGTGCTTCGCGGTACCAACCTGCGGGGCGTCAACGTACTGTGTTACGCTGACGACACTCTCGTCACCGCAAAGGGGAGCACCCACAGGCAGGCCGTCCTGCTCGGCACAGCAGGGGTAGCTCACGTGGTGAGTCGCATTAGGGCCTTGGGACTCGAAGTGGCCCTCAACAAATCCGAGGCTCTCTGTTTTCACGGGCCTCGAAACGCACCGCCTCCTGGGCTGGAAATAGTGGTCGGGGGAACCTCCATCGCCGTCGAGTCGACGATGCGGTACCTAGGCATTGTCCTCGACGGTCGGTGGAGCTTCACTGAGCACTTTGCGCGGAAGGCGCCAAAATTGCTGGCCGCAGCCGGAGCACTCGGGGGACTGCTCCCGAACACCGGGGGACCGGGCAGCACATGCCGCCGCCTTTATCAGGGTGTTGTGCGCTCCATGGCACTCTATGGGGCCCCAATATGGGCAGAATCCCTGAACGCTCGGAACGTGGCCCTGTTGCGCAGACCCCAACGGGTTATAGCCACAAGAGCGATACGAGCGTACAGGACGGTCTCCTTTGAGGCGGCGACGTTGCTGGCCGGCAGCCCACCATGGGACCTGGAGGCTGGGGTCCTGGCGGCGGTATATTGGCAAGTTGCGGAAGAGCGGGCGGCGGGAAATCGTCCACTTCCGGAGGAGATCAAGCTTTGGAGGGAGGAGGCCAAGGATGACCTTCTCCGGAGGTGGCATGAAAGGCTAGAAGCCCCGAGCGCAAGCCGCGAGGTGGTGGGCGCAGTACGCCCAGTCCTTAGGGACTGGTTGAAGCGCGACTTCGGGCCAATGACGTACCACTTGACACAGGTACTTACTGGGCACGGTTGCTTTGGTAGGTACCTGTGGCGAGTGGCACGACGAGAGGACACAGCGGTGTGCAAGCACTGTGACAGAGGTGAGGAGGACACGGCGCATCACACCCGCGCCGTATGCCCTGCGTGGGATGAACCGAGATCGGAGATGGCTGCGGTTCTTGGAGCAGACCTATCGCTGCCGGCAATAGCCAGTGCGATGGTCCGTAACAGAGGCACCTGGGAGGCGGTCGTCGCGTTCTGCGACGCTGTCATGTCCCTAAAGGAGGCGGCGGAGAGAGAGCGAGAGGACGATCCCCTCTCGCTCCCTATCCGCCGAAAAAGGACCGGGCGGAGGCGGGCCGCGTATGACCGCCGCTTGCCGCCCTAACTGGGACCTCGGGCAGGAGATCGGGGGGTCTCCTGCCTGACGAGAGTGTCCCGAGGCGGATAAGGCGCAAAAAGTGCACACCTAGGAGGGACAGTGGCAAAAGCCGCAATAGCCGAGCCCGCAAGGGCGACACGCACATGGTAGGGCCGAGGTAAGCGCCAAGCGTTCCCTTAGCCCTACCTCAGGCGGAGCGAGGGTACACCGAGGGGTTTTAGTGGGTAGACCTCCCCCTAAGGGAGGAGAGTCCCACATAACTCCCGACCCCCCCCCCCGGGGGCGGGAGTATGCGTAACGCATTTCCCCTCGTAAAAAAAAAAAAAAAAAAAAAAAAAAAAAAAAAAAAAAAAAAAAAAAAAAAAGGTTAGGTTAGATTCCCCTTCGAATTGCTGTCACCTTGCCGTGGTGAAGGGGCTTGCGTGCTCCAGTGACCCTCAGGGCTATGCCGGATAGGGCCTCCCAAGCCGGACAGGCCTGAGGAGAGGGGCTAGACTAAGAACAGCACACGGGGGGCGGCTCCGCGTGTCCCTCTGAAACCAGCAGAGGGCACAGTGCGAGACGCCAGGTTGGGTGGAGTTGGAGCTCCATGCAAGAGCTGCGACAGGTGGCTTGGTCCACCTGGCGCGATGTTGTGGCTACGGCCACCGTCGGGCAACTCGTAACCCGCATTGAGCGGACCGAGGACCTCCCTCACTGAGAGGAAGGTCACGTGGAGTTAACCACTATAAAAAATCCCCAATCCTAAGGTGTGACTGGCGTGCCGATGGGATGCATGGCTGGGGGGAGCCCAGTCTCGAACGTCAGGAGGGGGGCATACCTCTTTAAAAAAATAGCAAACAAAAAAATGAGTGGCCAGAAATGGGAAAAACTACCCCAGGAGGTACCAATCCTCCGTGTCACCACAGAACGGGCAAGTGCCCGCGCTGTGGTGACATGCTGCCCACCGTATTCTGGGGGGGCACACCGCTCAAGGACGAAAACCGATGACCAAGGCAAACGTTTAATGGACAATGATGCAGGTGACACAATTTTAAGGTTGCGAGGAGGAGGGGACAAGGATGGTGCAGAGGCGTCCGATACGTCACCCTCTCCAAAACCCCCGATGGTGGAGTTCCGCCCAATTCGGTACAAAGACGGGCGTTTTACACGTCACGCTGTCCCCGATGGTGAAGACGGAGAGGAGGAGGCGCCCGTGGTACCGAACGAATACGTGCGGTCACCCACGCCAATCCCCACGAGGGTGTTCTGTAAGAGAAGGGCTCGCGGCGGGCTGGAAATGCTCCCGTCAGGTAACGAGGAATTCTTTTCCCCCGGAAAAGTAGACATGCGCGACCTGCCTGGTGGGGAAGTTTACTGGTCGCCGCTGCAAACAGACGCCGAAAGCGAGACGGCTGACTCCGACGGCTCGCTGCATGTTCCCTTCTCCGGCCGATCCGGGGAAGTGCGGTAGCGGCTGCTGAGCGAGGAGGACGGGTCGGGGGCATCTGATGGTGATGCCTCCGTTTCCGGAGCAAGGCCCGGCTTCGGGCCAAATAAGAGAGGACGAGGAATCTGCGTGGGTGCGGCCCGGGCCAAAGCTAAACACCCGAAGCCGGAGCAACCACTCGAGACCACCCCACAACCCACGGAGGTCACTGCGGGGCCCCCGATGACAGCGACCCCCTCGTGGAGAAGATCTCTCCCGGACTTACGGGTGGTTCTGTCCCGCTGCGATCTCGAGTCTGTGGCCCAGGCACTCTCTCACAAGAGCGGCAGAATGGGGTCAGAGACGGCGACCCCTAATACAAAAGAGTGGGAAGCCCGCGTGGGCGAAAGAGAGGTGGATTGCATATCCGATGCGGAGAGCGTGGCATTGTTGAGCTCTGAGCCAGCTCACGGCAACGAACATTGTGATAGACGGGCTGAGGTGGACTGCAGCTCATTGAGTGACAGTGACCACGGACGACTCCGGCAAGGTCACAATCTGTCACAGGGGTCACAGGGGTCGGACTCCGAGGGGGTCCCCAGGAAGAAAGTCCAGTCCAAGTTTAAGCAAGGACGCAGTGCCTCGCAAACGTTGGAGGATTTCCGCCGCAAAGAGGTAGACAAAGCTAAAGCTGACGCGGAATTAGAAGACATGACCATCCGCATGCGGCCAATGGAAGAGTATGGAGACGCACATGGTTCTGACATAGAAGACCAGCTTATGTCAGCACTAAACAAACAAGTGCTCGACAGCGTGGCAGTTGTAAAAAAAGTCATTGCCACGTCAAAGAACCTGAAAGGTACCCACCAGAGGAAGCTGAAAGACGCTGCCGCTGCCATCACGGATTTTGCCCAGGTGATGCTGGCCCGCACCACCACGGAGGAGACGAAGAAACTGCAGCGGGTCATCGCTCGGCTGGAATCGCAAATGACGGATCTCCTGAAGGATCAGACGGAGTTAAGAAACGAGCTGCGCCTCGCAAAAACAGCTCCTCCCTCTCAGATCCCGGCATCACAAGCACCACTTGTGATGAAGGGAAATATCTCCCAGGAGGAAGCTGAGCGCGAAGTGATGGTTAGCGTGGGGAAAATGATAGACGCCAGGCTAGAAGCATTGGAGGATAGGCTCCTCCCAACTAAGACGGTAAGGCCAACACTGGTCTCAGACAAGGCAAAGCAGGTTGCACCACAGGCCACCAGCACCGCGGATAGAAGGCAAGCAAATCCTAATAACAAGAAGCCGGCGAAGAAGAAGGGCAAGAAAGAAGAGAGGACGGCGCAATCCGTGGAAGCCCCACTGGAGTTCCGCGCATTGCAGCCGGCCCCAACAAAAACAAAGAAAGGCTGGGAAACGGTCACCAATAAAAAGGGCAAAAAGAAGACTGCAACGAATCTTCCCACACAGCCGCAGCAGGCAGCTCGCAAGAGGGTCCGCAAACTGCGACCTCCAAGTTCTGCGGCAGTTGTCCTTAGGCTAAATCCAGAAACCGGAGACGGAAAAACCACTTACGCGGATATTATCAAAGAGGCCAGGTCAAAAATTGATCTAGGAGAGCTGGAAATCCAGGGAGTGCGGTTTAAGAGGGCGGTCACGGGAGCCATCATTTTAGAGGTACCCGGAGCAACCAGCGGCGAGAAAGCAGATGCTCTTGCCAACAAATTGAGGGAGAAGCTAAATAATGACATTGTCCAAGTGTCCAGGCCGACAAAATGCGCTGAAGTGCGAATCTCGGGACTGGATGACTCTGTCACGCCTGAGGATGTCAAGGATGCCGTGGCCAAAGTGGGTGGGTGCATCTTAGCCCAAATCAAGTGCGGTGAAATCCGACAGGACTTTTCTAGCCTTGGCTCAGTATGGGTTCGTTGCCCAATTACGGCGGCCAAAAAACTAACCGAGGGCGGCCGCCTACTTGTGGGATGGGTCTCGGCAAGGGTACAGCTGCTGGACCAAAGGCCTATGCGCTGCTTCCGCTGCCTCGAAGCGGGTCACGTGCGCGCGCAGTGTAAGGCTGAGGTGGACCGAAGCGATTTATGCTTTCGCTGCGGCCAGTCTGGCCATAAAGCGGCCACGTGCTCTGCCACGCCACACTGCGCTGTCTGTGCAGCGGGCGACAAACCAGCAGAGCACACGATCGGAAGCAAAATGTGCGTTGCTTCCAAAAATAATAAGAAGGGGAAGAGGAATGGCGATGGCTCCCGGGGACCCTCGCAATCCGCCCACCCACCCCCCACTGTTCTGGCCGGGGTTGAGATGGCAGTGTCAATGGAAACAATATAATGGCACTAAATTTCTTGCAGGCGAATCTCAACCACTGCCTACGAGCTCAGGACCTTTTGCTCCAGAGCATGGCGCAGTGGCTGGCACATGTGGCTATCGTCTCCGAGCCCTACTTTATCCCCCAAAGAGACTTTTGGGCTGGGGACCAGGATGGTACGGTTGCGATAGTCACGCAAACAGCTGCTGGCTCACCACCTTTTGAAAAGGTAGAGAAAGGAAAGGGTTTTGTGGCTGGGCTCCTCGGCGGCATCACAGTAGTCGGTGTCTATTTTTCGCCCAATAGAAGCCTGGCTGAATTTGAATCCTTTTTGGCAGATGTGGGGATGGTTATTGGTCGAAGCCACCCACGCCCCGTGCTTGTTGCCGGCGATCTAAACGCCAAATCCGTGGCGTGGGGATCGCCGTCAACGGACACTCGTGGACGCGAACTGGAGGAATGGGCAATCGCAACAGGGCTGGCTGTGCTTAACCAGGGGTCGGTTGACACGTGCGTGCGACAACACGGTGGCTCCATCGTGGACGTGACGTTCGCCAACGCTGCCCTAGTGAGACGTGTCCAAGATTGGCAAGTGCTCGAAAATGTGGAGACTTTGTCGGACCACAGGTATGTCCAATACAAGGTCTCCGCGCTCCCAGATGCACCAAGTGGGCCGATTAGTCAGTCGCTGCCTGGTGATGGACCACGATGGGCGTTAAAACGCCTGGACAGAGATGCGCTCGTTCTTGCCGCTGAAGTTCAGGCATGGAACCCGGTCCGAAGAGATCCAATAGACGTGGACGTAGAGGCGCAGTGGTTTGGCGAGGCCATGATAAACATCTGTGATGCAGCTATGCCACGGTCTAAGCCCTTCCCTCCTAAACGACAAGTCTATTGGTGGTCTGTGGAGCTCGAACAGCTTCGTAAGTCCTGCGTCGTGGCGAGGCGTCTATACAGCCATCAGCGAAGGAGAAGGCTCAGAGATACAGTCCGGGAGACAGAACTGTATGTACTCTACAAAGAGCGTAAAAAAGCCCTTCAGCTTGCAATAAAACAGGCGAAGGAAGCCGCTCACCATGAAATGTTAGAGACGCTAAATAATGACCCGTGGGGGCGACCATATAAAATGGTCCGAAGCAAACTCCGCTCCTGGTCTCCTCCCCTAACGCGAAGTCTCGAGCCGGAGTTACTACGAGACGTGGTGGAAGCACTTTTTCCGACCTGCGATAACTTTGTACCCCCCGCAATGGCATCACCATCCGCAGCGAGAAATGAAGAGGAAGAAGTACCCGATGTTTCTGAAGGTGAGCTCGGAGCAGCTGTGCTAAGGCTGAAGGCAAAAAATACAGCCCCGGGCCCGGACGGCATACCCGGTCGAGCCTGGGTTTTGGCCCTGGGCCCACTCGAACCGCGTATGAGAGCGCTCTTCAGCGCATGCCTGGCACAGGGGCGGTTTCCTCGGCCGTGGAAGTCGGGGAAACTCGTCCTACTGCGAAAGGAGGGGCGACTAGCAGGCTCGCCCTCGGCCTATAGACCCATAGTGCTGATGGACGAGGCCAGCAAGCTGTTTGAGCGCGTGGTGGCTGCTCGACTCGTGCGGCACCTCGTCGGAGTGGGACCGGACCTCAGTGACCACCAGTTCGGATTCCGCCAGGGCAGGTCCACCATTGACGCTATTGCGCAGGTGAGGACCCTGGCGGACAGAGCAGTGTCCCAGGGTGTGCAATCACTGGGTCGTGGAGCGTAGTGCGCTGGCGACAGCCATTAGGACGGATGACCTCTCGCTGCACAGCGTCGTGGCGGCCATGCTGAACGGCGAGAGATCCTGGGAGGCAGTGGTCTCCTTCTGCGACACCGTTGTCTCGCAGAAGGAGACCAAGGAGAGAGAGCGGGAGGAAGACCCGAATGCGCTCCCAATCCGACGCAGAAGACTGGGAAGGAGACGCAGGCGGTATGCCATTTTGAACAGTGGCATACCCCAGTAGGGCAGCGGGTAGGGGACCCGCATAACACAACCCTACACGGGACGGGGGAGAGATAGTTATGCGTTTGCTAACTCTCCCCGAATCTGGTGGTATTCCCGGTTAACTGGGCCAGGACTGCCGGGGGGATGCCGTGGTGACATGCTCGCGACCCCATTGCATCCCCCTATAACGGCATAGACGGAAACGCCGCAGGGGTTTTAGTGGGTATTCTCCTCCCCTCCCTCTGACTAGCAGAGGGAGTTACGGGAGGAGCGAGTCCCACATATCACCCCCCCAATGGGCGTCCCCAGCCCGGGGGTGAATGCATAAACGCATTTCCCCTGCGACAAAAAAAAAAAAAAAAAAAAAAAAAAAAAAAAAAGGTTAGGTTAGGTTAGGTTAGGTTAGGTTAGGTTAGGTTAGGTTAGGTTAGGTTAGGTTGCTGGGTCTGGAGGTGGCGCTGCACAAGTCCGAGGCGCTCTGCTTCCACGCTGCCCGAAAGGCGCCACCTGAAGGATCCAGCATCGTCGTTGGTGGCACTCGAATCAAGGTAGAGTCCAACATGAAATATCTTGGACTCGTCCTTGATTCCCGGTGGAGCTTCCGCGAGCACTTTGTCCGCCTGACCCCCCGACTAATGGCAGCATCGGCCGCACTGAAGAGGCTGATGCCCAACATCGGGGGGCCGGAGGTTGCGAGCCGCCGTCTGTATATGGGGGTGGTGCGATCGATGGCCCTGTACGGGGCGCCGATCTGGGCGGTGAATCTGGCGGCCCGAAATGTCGCCCTGCTGAGGAAGGCTCAGAGGGCGATGGCCATCAGTGTTGTACGCGGGTACCGCACAATCTCGTACGATGCGGCTTGCTTATTAGCGGGAACGCCTCCCTGGGATCTGGAGGCGGAGGCCCAAGCGTCTTTGTACGAGTGGCGCAGAGACCTCCGGCTGCAGGAGTACCATCCAGCGCCCAGGGAAGTAGAGGCGCAGAAGCTCCTCGTCCGGCAGTCCATCGTCCTCCAATGGGAGGAACAACTAGCTGGACGCGAGGAAGGACACAGGACTGTCGAGGCGGTCCGGCCGGTACTACAAAACTGGATGGAGATAGAGCGGGGCTCGTTAACCTTCCGTTTGGTGCAGGTGCTCACGGGTCATGGCTGTTTCGGGAGCTACCTGCACCGGTTCGCAAGACGGGAGGTGACGGCCGAGTGCCACCAGTGCAGCTGCGCCGAGGACACGGCGCAGCATACCCTGGAGGAATGCCCAGCCTGGGCGGGGCAGCGCCGTGATCTCGTGGCAGTGGTGGGGGACGACCTCTCCTTGCCAGCCATAGTTAAGACTATGACCGCCGACGAGAGGTCGTGGAAAGCGGTTCTCTCCTTCTGCGAGGATATAATGTCGCAGAAGGAGGCAGCGGAGAGGGAACGGGAGGCTGACCCAGCCTCGCACCCGATCCGACGCAAGCGTGCAGGGGCCCGGAGGAGAGCGTATGCCCATCTCCTTCCCCCCACCTAGCGAGGTCTGGGCAGCGGCGCGGGGGCGTCGCTGCCCATTACATAGGCCTCGCAGAGAAGGCGCGCGTGGTATGCCCATGCGCCTTCTGAGGAGGCAGGGGTAGAAGTTCCTCTCTAGCCCCCCCCAGAGAAGGACCCGCCGCATGTGGTAGTGGCGAGCGGCGCCGGCGTGGTCACGGTTGCGTACTTAAGAGAACCCGTGGCCACGCCCAATTGGCGGCGCGCAGGCATACCGTTGGTTTTTTAGTGGGTAGCGGCGCCTTTGCCGAGTCCCACATAACCCGCATTTCTCCCCCGGGTGTGTGGGCATGCATAAAGCATTTTTCCAACGAAAAAAAAAAAAAAAAAAAAAAAAAAAAAAAAAAAAAAAAAGGTTAGGTTAGGTTAGGTTAGGTTAGGTTAGGTTAGGTTAGGTTAGGTTAGGTTAGGTTAGGTTAAGGCTCGCGGCGCGGCAGGCCTGGCGGGCACAGTCATGTGGCTGCTGGATGGGTTTCGGCCCCCTGTCGGGCAACCCGTAACCTGCACGTAGCGGGCCGGGGGCGCTGCTCATTGAGAGTAGCGCTGCGTGGAGAAAACCACTATAATAAATCCCCAATCCCAAGGTGAGCAGATCGTGCCGATGGGATGCATGGCTGGAGGGAGTCCAGTGCCAAGCGTGCGGGGGAGCTCACCCCCGAAAAAAGAGACGACGATGTGGAGCATTGGTAAAGTAAAATGAAGGTTGATTGTGAAAATAATCCCCTGGCGGGTCTCCAAAAGGAGGAATCCCGTCCGCTCACTTCGGTGACCGGCTGCCCTCCGTATGCAGGGGTGGGCAACAATCGCCTCGTAGGCCGGCAGGTTGCCGGTCTCCGTGAACACAACCTTGGCGTAACGAATATGGACATTGATGCTACGTGGAATAAGGATTTAGTTGATCTGGAGGTGAAGGACTGTGACCTGATGTCGCACTCCAACACCAACGACCTAGACTCGAATACGGAAGAGTGCTCAGAGCTGGGCACTCTAAGACTGAGGGGTGGAGGATCGCCAGAGAGGGACTGTAAGGGTCGGTTCGTTGGCAAGGGCAGACCGGGCCCTAAGACCTCCAAAGAATCCAAGGAGACCACGGTGGTGTCGGCAAGGACAGTGTCTCCCTCAAAGAGCGAGGTACCGGAAGCCTTAACTAGAGAAGAATCACAGAGTCGACCGGGGAGTCGGAGATCGCTTCCGGACTTAAGGGTGAATCTCTCTCGCTGCGATGAGTCCCAAACTCCAGCTCCGTCTAGTAGCACAAAGAGGAAAGAGGCGGAAGCTCACGTGGGCGATAAAGGTGTGGACATTGAATCCGATACAGGGAGCATGCTCAGTATCCGCTCGGAGCCAGCTCCCGATAACAAGCATGGTGATGGTGCCGAGTCTGACTCGGACATGAGCTGTTATTCACTAAGTGACACCGAAAGGAGGAGGAGGTTCTGGCGGAAGCGCGGTCGCGGCGGCTTGGGGTCAGACTCAGACGAGACCACTGAAAAGCGGTCTCAGTCGGCTTCAAAGCGAGGTCGCGGTCGGCCCCCAACCACGGGACAGTACGTTGGTCTCACCAAAGCCAAAGAAGAGTACAACCGCGCCAAAAGAGAAGAGATGAGATTGAGGGCAGAAGAAGAAGTGGCTGGCATACAGCTGCCATTTTTAATTCGCAGTCAGACAAGCGGCCCAAGGCTGGCTGGCTCCGTCTCGCCCTGTGCGCAGGATGTCCTCTCTGCGGCTGCGCTCTCCCAGCGCGTGCAGACAAGCCTGGACGCAATAACATTGGTTGCCAAAAATTCCGGCAATCTAAAAGGCACGTTTGTAAAGGCACTGAAGGACGCGGCAGTGTCTATTAAAGAAACATTCGAGTGCCTTTTAGAGCGCACTACTTCAGAGGAGACGAGGCATCTGCAGGCCCAAAATGATAGCCTGCGCGCACAACTGACTGAATTAAAAGCTGAGATGGCACAGCTGAGAGCAGATTTCCGGGACCAATTTAAGAGGCCGTCCCCAGCCCCACCTCTGCCCACAGAACGTCTGCAGCCATCCGGCAGCTCCCGCAAGGATACTGCAGGGTTCCCCAACACGGAAGAAATGATGCGCTCCATGACGGCGCAGATGGGGCTAATGCTAGACGCGAGGTTAGGAGCTTTGGAGCTGGAGGGTAGGCTACTGCCGGCCCAACCAATGCGGCCCCCGTTGGCTGCTGACCGGAGGCACCAGGCTCCTCACAGCCAGGAGTCCGAACCCGCTCCCAAACCCAATCCAAAGGTACGGCGAGGTCCTCCAAATCTCACAGAGGAGCCCCAGAAAGGGAAGAAGAGGAACAAGAAGAAGACGACCCTTGCAGCAGTCGAAGCCGCCGCGGTTCGCGGTGCCGCCAAACCTGCTCCTAGGGCTTTGCCTTCAGCCCCTATAGCCACGGATAAAGCGTGGAACATAGCGGCTAAAGGAGGCAAGAAAAAGAAGGCGGGAAGGGGACCGCAGCAGAAGGGAAAGCTCGCAGCAATTGGAGCAGCTACGTCACCACGGTCACAAAAGCAAGAGGCCAGCAAACTGCGCCCACCCCGCTCTACTGCTGTGGTCTTGTCCTTGCAGCCTGAGGCCGAAGAGAAGGGCATCACTTATAAAAGTGTGATTGCAGCGGCCAAAACACAGGTTGACTTGTCTGAACTGGACATTCAATCTGTTCGGTTCAAAGTTGCAGCTACCGGCGCGCGACTACTGGAGGTACCGGGGGCCGCCAGCGGTCCAAAAGCAGATAAATTGGCTGAGAAACTTAGCCAGCTGTTCAGTCCTGAGGAAGTCAGAGTGTCTCGGCCTACAAAATGTGTCGAATTGCGCGTATCTGGCCTAGATGACTCGGTGACATCAGAGGACATCGCTGCGGCGATTGTGCAAGCCGGTGACTGTGCGATCCAGGAGGTCAAAGTGGGCGACATAAAATCGGATCCCTGGAGCCTAGGTTCGGTATGGGTTCGCTGTCCTATCGCTGCAGCTAAAAAGGTGGCTGGAAAGGGAAGACTACTGGTTGGATGGGTGTCGGCGCATGTCAAGCTGCTGGAAGCGCGTGCCCAAAGATGTTACCGGTGCTTGGAGCCGGGACACGTGAGGGCAAAATGTCCTTCTGACATAGATAGGTCCCAACTGTGCTACCGTTGCGGCCAGGCGGGACACAAGGCGAAAGAATGCTCGGCGGCGCCGCATTGCAATGTCTGTGCAACGTTGGGCAAAGAGGCGGGTCATAGGGTAGGGAGCAAGAGCTGTTCTGCTCCACCCAAGAGAACGAAGACAAAGGCTGGCGATGGCTCCCGGGTCTCCTCGCAGCCTGTCCACCCATCCACTACTACTGTGGACGAGACTCAGGGGGTTTCAGAAATGGACGCCAGTTAAATATGGCCATCCAAGTTCTGCAGGCGAATCTTAATCACTGCGCCAGGGCTCAGGACCTTCTGTTCCAGAGTATGGCGCAGTGGTTAATAAATATAGCAGTGATAGCGGAGCCATACACTGTTCCTGCCAGAGCAGAATGGGTCGGGGACCTAGACAGTACTGTGGCCCTGGTGTCGCGGAGCGCAACTAGCTCCCCACCTTTTCAAGGCGTCGCAAGGGGTCACGGTTTTGTGGCGGCAACATATGAGAAGATTGCTGTTGTTGGTGCCTACTTCTCGCCCAACGATAGTCTAGCGAATTTTGAGCAGTTCCTCGTGGAAGTGGGTGCCATAGTCAGACAGCTGCACCCGACACCTGTTCTATTTGCCGGAGATTTAAATGCAAAGTCCAGGGAGTGGGGTTCTCGGGTAACAGATCCTTTTGGGCAGTGCCTGGAGGAATGGGCTGTTGCGTACGGACTGGCTGTGATAAATCGGGGGACCGTGAACACATGTGTGCGGCAACAGGGGGGCTCAATTGTCGACGTTACGTTTGCGAGCGCTCCTCTGGCACGGCGTGTTAACGACTGGAAATGTTTGGAGGATGTAGAGACCCTTTCGGACCATCGCTACATTAGGTTCAATATTTCCACACCCACGACCGTGTCGATAAGCCCTAGAAGTCTTCCAAGGGGGAACAACCCTCGATGGGCGCTAAAACGACTGGACCGTGAAGTGCTGGAGGAGGCGGCCCTCGTTAAGGCCTGGCTGCCGGCACCCGAAGGTTCTTTGGACGTCGAAGTTGAAGCGTCATGGCTAAGGGATGCCATGACTGACACCTGTGATGCTGCCATGCCACGAGCGGGGCCCTTTCTTCCAAAACGCCAAGTGTATTGGTGGTCCGCAGAATTGGCACAACTGCGAGAATCGTGTATCGCAGCGCGACGCCAGTACACAAGGAGTCGCAGGCGGCAACGGCGAGATGCTAACGAGGAGGCACAGCTCTATGCAACTTACAGAGAGCTAGCTGTCTCTCTTAAGACGGCTATTGGTCGAGCTAAAGACCGGGCTGAGAAGGAGATGCTGGAGAGTCTCAATAACGATCCTTGGGGGAGACCATATAAGATGGTGAGGAGTAAACTCCGACCATGGACACCCCCGCTGACACAGACTCTTCAGCCCCAACTCTTGCAGCGGGTGGTAAACACTCTCTTCCCGGATACACCGGAGTTCATACCACCCCCAATGGCGCCGATTGATGCAGGTGCAGATGATACCGACGTACCAGAGGTCACTGAGGGCGAACTTGGTGCCGCTGTGCTCCGGATAAATAAAAATAAAGCACCAGGCCCCGATGGCATACCAGGCCGTGCTTGGGTGCTAGCAATAGGTCCTCTTGGACCCCGGGTGAGAGCACTCTTCAGCGCATGTTTCGAACAGGGTCGGTTTCCACGGATGTGGAAAACAGGGAAACTGGTCCTTATTCAAAAGATGGGACGTCCGGCCGACTCATCATCGGCTTATCGACCGATCGTCTTACTCGACGAGATGAGTAAACTTTTCGAGCGTATCATCTCGCTTCGCCTCGTCAAGCACCTCGAAAATGTGGGGCCAAATCTTAGCCAAAATCAGTTCGGCTTTCGTCACTGCCGATCCACAATTGACGCGATCGCCAGAGTTAAGACCCTGAGAGAGGAGGCAGTGTCCCAAGGCGGGGTGGTCCTCGCAGTGTCGTTGGACATATCGAACGCATTTAACACTTTGCCTTGGGGGTGCATTAAGGAAGCACTCAGATACCATGCGGTGCCGAGGTATTTGCGCAACATTATCGAGGCGTACTTATCAGAGAGGGCTGTCAAGTACCCGGTGCCAAATGATAACGGATGGGGTCTGAAAATCATGTCGTGCGGTGTTCCGCAGGGGTCGGTACTGGGACCACTCCTGTGGAATATTGGGTATGACTGGGTGCTGCGTGGCAGAAATCTTCCGGGGATTGAACTGACGTGCTATGCCGACGACACTCTCATTTCAGCGAAGGCTAGCACGTTCAGGGAGGCGTCGCTAAGGGCTACGGCGGGAGTAGCTCAAGTGGTAACAAGGATCCGTAGGTTGGGTCTAGAGGTTGCTCTTCATAAGTCGGAGGCCATCTGCTTTCATGGACCTAGAAAAGCACCTCCAGCTGGCGCTCAGCTTGTAGTGAGTGGAGTTCCCATCGGCGTTGGGTCGACGATGAAATATCTGGGACTCGTCCTCGACAGCCGGTGGAACTTTAAGGAGCACTTTAAGCGCCTGACTCCTAGGCTTCTAGGAGCAGCCGGTGCGCTTAGCCGACTCCTACCAAACATGGGGGGGCCAAATGTAGGCTGCCGCAGTCTATACACGAAGGTAGTGAGGTCGATGGCCCTGTACGGTGCACCCATTTGGGTAGATGCCCTTAGCGCCGAAAACCAAACACGTCTACGAAGACCTCAAAGGATCATGGCGATAAGGGCCATCAGAGGATATCGCACCATCTCCAGTGATGCGGCATGCGCCTTGGCCGGGACCCCGCCCTGGGATCTGGAGGCAAAAGCACTGGCGACCATATATAGGCGGATTTCGGAATCTCGAGCCAGAGATCAGGAGCCTATGCTCGAAGAGGTGAAGCGCTGGCGGACGAATGCACGCGTTGTCGTTCTCCGAAAATGGGGTGAGAGGCTAAGAAATCCATGCGCCGGTCACTGGACAGCCGGAGCTATCCAGCCTGTCCTTAAAGAATGGGTCGGTAGACAGCACGGTGTGGTGTCTTTCCATCTCGCACAGGTACTCTCGGGCCATGGGTGCTTTGGCAAGTACCTGTGCGAGAAGTCTAAACGGGAGCCAACGCCAGCGTGTCACCACTGCAACAGTGCAGAAGATACAGCGCAGCACACGCTGGCGGACTGCCCAAGTTGGGTGGCGCCGCGCAATAATTTGGTTGCGACAATTGGGGCTGATCTGTCGTTGCCGACCGTCGTAAAGGCAATGACAGAAAACAAACCATGCTGGAAAGCTATGACCACCTTCTGCGAGGTGGTCATGACCCAAAAAGAAGCGGCGGAGCGCGCGCGAGAAGAGGATGTGGATGCTCACCCGCTGCGGCGCAAAAGAGCAAGGCGGAGGCGGGTCGCCCATGACCGCCGCCTGCCGCCTTAATGAAGACCTTTGGGTGGCAGTCAAGGGGACGACAGCCATCCGATTGAAACTAGGTCCTCGAGGCGAAGGGTGTGCTAAAACCAAATCACGCCCCAAATGCCGGTAGGGAAATCAATTTCCCGGAGATGGGGCTTAACAGCCAGCCGCTGCGAGGCCATGGTAGTGTACACAGATTGTTCCCGTGGCCTCGCCTTACAGCACCGTGGTGACAAACAGGTGGTTTTAGTGGGTAGACCGGATTCTCGTGGGAGTCCCACATAACCACCCGGGTGTCCCCGCACCCGGGTGGTATGCGTAATGCATTTCCCCTGTATAAAAAAAAAAAAAAAAAAAAAAGGTTAGGTTAGGTTAGGTTGGGGCGCTACGGACAGGAAACCTCCAAGTGGGCCAGGTCCCTTCTCATTCCTCTTGATCCGAGTGATCTGGGGGTAAGGGAAGGGTACCTGGACGGTGCGCCCCGGGGGCAACGGTAAGTAATTTCTTGGTTTTTCAAGTTATTGCTTACCGGTGCTGCCAATGTCCTGTCGTGGGGGGGGGTCTCTCCACAGGTTCTCTGTCCAGCAGAGGTCCTTGTGGATGAGTCCGGGGGGTGGGTAAACCTCTTTAGAGGGACCGTTTTCGGTCAAGTAGGTGGCGGTGGCCGGCAAGGCTGCTATGGGTTTGGCGGTCTTTTTGGGCTGTCCAGGCCAAATTTGGGTCTTACCTCTTTTGAGGACTTTTGTCGACTTATTGGTCTGGGGGGACTGGGTGGTCTTTGGGCCGTCCAAAATGAGGAGGGTCGCTCCAGAAATGGTTGTGACGGGTGCGGCGCTGTGCCAAGAGCATTCGACATATAGTCGACGCCGGACCAACCGTTGCTCGTGTCGGGGTCGTAGTCATGTTTTGCGGCTTCGGACAAGCACCGGGGGCCTTGCCTTAATCGGCTGGGCTGCGAGGAAGAAAACCTCAATAAAAAATCACTCCTAATCCTAAGCGGCGGAGCACCGCGAGAGGATGCATGGCTGAAGTGGAGTCAGTCGCTAGTGCTTCCCCCGTTAGTGTACCGGCCGACACTCTAACGGGATACGCTAAGGCTTATCCAGGTGCAGGGGGCACCGCTTGGATGGACCACTTATATCCCCCATACTCGTGGGAACTGTATGGAAACTAAAAACTTAAAAATCAAATTTAAAAGCGTAGAAGGGAAGCCCAAAATAAAGGGCACAAAGGTAGAAAAGCGCAGCCGGAAATTGAAGGAGAGCGGCGCTGAAAAAATGGCGGAAAGCGTGGCAGATATGCTCGCAAGTGCTGACGAGAGTGACCAGTCAGACTGCACTCTGAGAACGGTCAGGTCGAGGTCGAACTCGAGCTCCTCTGCAGGGACCAATAAGCGGAGATTTTGGGCCGATGTTGGCGCAAAAAGAGCCAGTGGAGGGGCAAACGAGCCTCTGTTAGATGACTGGGAGGCATTGGGCTCCCCTGAGCCAGAAGGTCAAGAGGAAAAGATCAAGCGCTCAAGGGGACGCCCACCTACGACAGGCCAATACGTTGGTCTTGCAGCGGCAAAGAGAGCCCTCAACGAGGCCAAACGAGAGGCTCTCGAGATTGAGGCGGAGTTGGACATTGCAAGCCAGGCAAAAGTGGCAAGACGACTGCGGGAAAGTTTTTCCAAGTCACCCTCAGTCTGTGAAGACGTGAATGAGAAGTCTGCGGTAGACCTCTCCAAGTTGGTGGCGGACCACGTGAAGATTATCGAGAACGTGGCCTCATCATCAAAGAATCTGAAGGGAACCTATGTGCGGGCCCTTAAACAGGCGGCAGAAACTATCGCGAAAGCGTTTGATAGTTTAAGCGAGCGCTCGATCTCAGACGAGACTCGCCAACTGCAGGCGGCGAATAGTCGCCTGCAAGCAGAGATGGCCAGCCTCCGCGGGGAACTGGCCCAACTTAAGGCAGAAGTAGAGCGAGGGAGGCGGAGGGAGAGTCCTGTGCGGGAGGTTCTGCCCTCCGGACCAAGCGAGGACGCAGACATGCCAGACACGATGACGTTGGATACGCTGCCGGTCCCGAAGGAAAAGTTGCCGTCGCGCATTAGCCAACCGTCGATCGACCTGACGCCCGCTCTCTTGGACGAGGAATTAACGCGTGCAGTGGCTCTCCAGGTGGGAGCGATTGTAAGCGCACGTCTGGACGGACTAGAAGCCGAGGGTCGTCTGCTGCCGGCTAAGCAATTGCGACCGGCATTGGCAGCAGACAATAAGAAGCAGGCTGCAACATCCACAGCTTCTTCTGCGGCGAGAGCAACTGCTGGCCCCAGTGGGAAAAAAGTGATAGATGCCACCAAAAAGCCACAGTCTGCTCCAGCTCCTGGAGCTACAAAGGCCAACAAAACGGCTAAAAAGAAGGGAGGTGGGACTTCAAACCAGTCAGCAAAGGAGTCCCCCACACCCCGCTCGCTGCCTCCTGCCCCCGCCACTATGAAAGAGGGCTGGAATGTGGTTGCGAGCAAGGGAAACAAGCGGAAGACGGCACAGCGTGTGGCTCCGCCGCAGCAAACAGAAAAAGCAAAAGCCGCAAAGCTGAAAGCGCCACGATCTGCAGCCGTCGTGCTTACCCTACAACCGGAAGCTGCAAAAAAAGGCGTCACATACAAAGATGTGATTGCGGAGGCTAGGACCAAGGTCCAACTAACGGACATGGACATCCCTGGGGGACTGCGCTTCCGGCGAGCGGCTACCGGAGCGTGCATTCTTGAGGTCCCTGGAGCATCTAGCGGGGAAAAGGCTGACAAACTAGCTGAAGCGATCCAACAGCAGATTGGCGCGGAGAAGGTACGGGTGTCTAGGCCAACTAAAACCGTTGACATTCGCGTCACTGGCTTGGACGAGTCGGTGTCCGCAGAAGAGGTGGTCGCAGCGGTGACACGAACTGGAGAATGTACCGTTGACATGGTGAAGGCCGGAGAAATACGCCAGGGTTTCTCAGGGCTCGGAACAGTGTGGGTTCAATGTCCCATCGCGGCTGCAAAGAAGATAGTGGCTGGGGGTCGCCTACTGGTAGGATGGGTCTCTGCGCAAGTGAAGCTGCTAGAGAAGAGGCCTTTACGATGCTTCCGGTGCTTTAGAAATGGGCATGTAAGGGCGCAATGTCAGGCGGATACGGACCGATCTGAAAGCTGTTTCCAGTGTGGCAAAGAGGGTCACAAAGCGGCACAATGCACTGCCGCGCCACACTGTGCCGAGTGTGCGGCAGCCGGCAAGCCGTCGGAGCACAGAATAAGCAGCAAGGCGTGCACTGCGCCCAAAACTGCCGGAAAAAGTAGGAAGACCAAAGCTGCTGATGGCCCCCAGGCCCCCTCGCAGCCGGTCAAGTCGCCCGCCATGGAACAGGTCGCGACGGAGGCGGTTCAAAATATGGCCGTCGATTAAATGGCGACCATCGAATTTTTACAGGGGAACCTCAACCACGATGCCAAGGCCCAGGACCTCTTCCACCAGAGCATGGCACAGTGGTCGATCAACATTGCGATAGTAGCGGAGCCCTATAATGTCCCCGACAGAATCGACTGGGCCGGGGATCTGGACGGAACCGTGGCCATAACTACGCGGAGCGCCGCCGGCTCCAATCCATTCAAGAGCGTTATAAAAGGTCACGGCTGCGTCACAGCGGTCTGTGGGGATTTGGCGGTAGTCGGAGTATACTTCTCTCCAAACAAAACTCTGGCTGAATTTGAGAGCTTCCTTGTTGAGGTCGGTGCTCTTGTTGGTCGGCTACATCCCACCCCGGTCATCGTGGCTGGCGATTTTAACGCAAAACATGCAGCATGGGGATCCCCAGTGACGGATCCACGGGGACGTACTCTTTTGGAGTGGGCAATTGCCGCTAACCTGGCAGTCGCAAATAAAGGAACGGCAAACACGTGCGTGCGCCAAGGGGGTGGCTCTATTGTAGACATCACGTTTGCGAACGCTGCCCTGGCACGCCGTGTTCAGGGATGGGAGGTCCTGGTGGATGTCGAGACCCTGTCAGATCACCGTTACATCCGGTTCGGTGTCTCTGCACTCCCTAGGCTCTCTCTCCCAAGACGGAATGACCCGGTCCAAAACTGCCCACGCTGGGTACTCAAAAAACTCGACCGAGAAGCCCTAGAGTTGGCGGCCATGGTACAAACATGGACAACAGAACCGGAAGAGTTGGTTGATGTCGAGGCGGAAGCTGAATGGTTCCGCAACTGCATGATGGAGGTCTGCGACGCGGCCATGCCTCGAGTCAAGGCCTTTTCTCCCCGACGCTCCGTGTACTGGTGGTCTCCAGATCTTGCGCAGTTGCGCGAGGAGTGCGTGCTCACGAGACGTCAGTACACGCGACAACGGAGTCGACAGTACAGAGACGAAGAAGCAGAAGCGGCCCTGTACACAAAATATAAGGAGGCAAAAGTGGCACTAAAAGCCGCCATCGCACAAGCCATAGACCGGTCACGAGAGGAGTTTCTGGAGACTCTGAACAGGGATCCATGGGGGAGGCCGTACAAGCTTGTTAGGCAGAAGCTTCGGCCTTGGGCACCCCCGCTGACGCAGAGTCTCCAACCTCAGCTGCTGGACGACGTAGTTGCGGCTCTATTTCCGCACAGGCCTCGGCAAGGTCCACCGCCCATGGCTCCACCTAGGGCAGCTGAGAGGCAGCGAGAAGCAGAAATGCAGACGCCCCCTGTCACCGACGGTGAGCTGGGAGCAGCGGTTCTTAGACTACGGGCCAAAAATACAGCACCCGGATTGGACGGGATCCCAGGTCGAGCCTGGGTTCTGGCCATGGAGGCCCTTGAGCCAAGGCTACGTCGGTTTTTCAGTGCATGTCTCGAGCAGGGTCGCTTTCCTGACTCCTGGAAAATTGGTCGGTTGGTACTCTTGAGGAAAGAAGGTCGTCCTGCGGATTCACCGTCGGCCTACCGGCCCATCGTGTTGCTTGATGAGGTGGGCAAGCTCTTTGAGCGGATTATTGCGAACCGTCTTATCAAGCACTTAATGACGGAAGGGCCGGATCTGGCTGATTGCCAGTACGGATTCCGCAGGGGTCGCTCAACAGTCCACGCGATCTTGCGGGTAAAGAAACTGGCGGAGGATGCAGTGTCCCAGGGTGAGGTCGTCTTGGCAGTGTCACTAGACATTGCCAACGCCTTTAACACTCTCCCCTGGGATTGCATAAATGAGGCGCTGTTGTACCACCAAGTGCCCTACCATCTCAGCCGAATAGTGAAGGCCTACCTGCTGCGGCGGTTCGTGGCCTTCCCCGGGCAGCATGAGTGGGGGCGTCGGGAAATGGTGTGCGGTGTTCCACAGGGGTCAGTGTTAGGGCCACTCCTTTGGAACATCGGATATGATTGGGTGTTACGGGGAGCACTTCTGCGCGGGGTCGACCTGGTGTGTTACGCCGACGACACACTTGTGACGGCGCGGGGCGCCTCATTCAGAGAAGCCGCTATTCTAGCCACGGCGGCCGTAGCCCATACAGTAGGCAAAATAAGACGGCTAGGTCTAGAGGTCGCCTTGAACAAATCGGAGGCAATCTGCTTTCACGGGCCCAGGAGGACGCCCCCGCCCGGGGCTCATATAATCGTGGGAGGCGTGCAGATTGCCATCAAGCCTACCATGCGGTATTTGGGCATCACCCTAGACAGCCGTTGGTCTTTTCAGGCCCACTTCGAGCGGCTGACTCCGAAGCTGCTGGGTGCGGCTGGTGCGCTCGGACGCCTGCTCCCGAATATAGGGGGGCCGAAAAGTTCATGCCGGCGTCTGTACTCGGGAGTCGTACGCTCTATAGCCCTGTACGGAGCCCCAGTCTGGGCTGGCGGTCTTACTGGCAAGAACGTCACCCAAATGCGCCAAGCGCAACGGGTGATGGCAATAAGATCTATACGGGGCTACGCGACTATTTCCGGCGAAGCTGCATGCGTGCTGGCTGGATCCCTGCCATGGGACTTGGACGCGAGAGCCCTTGCGTCAGTTTTCTTCTGGCGCGAGGAGGCGCGGGCCCGGGATTTCTGGCCAGCACCGCGCGAGATTGAGGCCAAACGAGAAGAGCTCTCTCGCGAGGCAATCGAAGAGTGGGAGAACCGGCTCGAGCAACCAAGTGCGGGAGTCCGGACAATTGCGGCGATCCGACCGGTCATGACCCAGTGGCTAGAACGACCGCACGGTGCTCTCACCTTCCGGCTTGTGCAGATTCTCTCGGGGCATGGCTGCTTCGGGAGATATCTGCACAAAATTGCCGGCAGAGAACCAACGGAGGAGTGCCACGAATGTGGCGCAGCAATCGACACCGCACAACACACACTGGAGGAGTGCCCAGTGTGGGGGCCGGAGCGAGACGACCTGATTGCAAAAGTGGGGCCGGACCTGTCGCTGCCGGCCGTGGTCAAGGCCATGGTAGACAGCGAAGGTTCATGGCAAGCGGTTAAGACCTTCTGCGAAGACGTTCTTCAGCAGAAGGAAATGGCGGAACGCGCCAGAGAGTCCGACCCAATGGCCGACCAACGGCGCCGCAAGCGTGCTCGACGCAGACGGCTCGCACATGACCGCCGCCTGCCTCCGTAGGTTGACCGCAGGATGACAGGCACGGGGACGCCTGTCATCCGTCACACACGTGGTCCCTGAGAGGGTGACCGTACTGGATACGGTCCACAGAAACGAGGCCATCAAGGGCCTCCGGAGGCGATGGTCTGCCAACACGGACCGGTGCTGGTGGTGCTGTAGAAGTAAAGCGCGAGCGTTCCTACAGCCCACCGTTACAGCACAATGGCGGCAGACGGGGGGGTTGTTTAGTGGGTAGACTTGGGTCTCATTAGCCCAAGGAGTCCCACATAACCACTCGGGTCCGTCCCCGCACCCGAGTGGTATGCGTAATTGCATTTTTCCCCTCCTCAAAAAAAAAAAAAAAAAAAAAAAAAAAAAAAAGGTTAGGTTAGGTTAGGTTAGGTTAGGTTAGGTTAGGTTAGGTTAGGTTAGGTTAGGTTAGGTTAGGTTAGGTTAGGTTAGGTTAGGTTAGGTTAGGTTGGGGTGCTACGGACAGGAAACCTCCCAGAGTGCCAGGTCCCTTCTCATTCCTCTTGATCCGGTTGATCTGGGGGTAAGGGAAGGGCTCCTGGACGGTGCACCCCGGGGGCAACGGTAAGTAATCTCTTGGTTTCCAAGTTATTGCTTATCGGTGCTGCCAATGTCCTGTCACGGGGGGGAGGCCTTTTGGCCTGACGGCTTTGAATGGTAATGTTTGAAAGGTATGTTTTGAGAGAGACTAATGACTGAATGGAATGTTTAAATGTTTTCGGGCCGTATAGTATTGATGGATGGTTGGTAGTCTCTAATGAGACTACGTAGGGGAGTCTACGCCAGCTCGCCTTGAATCCCGCATCCCGCAGCACTTTCCCAACGACCCCCATCTTTGGCGGTATGGGGTACGGGTAGTGTTTGTGGCGCGGAGGGCTTGCCTTCATTGGCCGGCCCGCGGGAAGGAAAACCCTTTAACACCCGACAGCGAAGTCGTTAAAACCTCTAGATATCAGGTGCCCTCTAGAGTACATAGCCCACTGCGTTTCGGGATGAGCGTTACCCGCCAGTGAACTATATATCGTCTCATACTCGTGGGAATTTTATGGAAAATTTAAATAAAAACAAAAATCGTAATGAAGAAGAAACAAGTTTAAGGCAGAAAGGTGGGAATCCGCCACAACGAGACCGAAAAGGTCGGTTCGTCCGCGACACGGCAAATGAATCGCAGGACCCAACGGCAGCGGTGTCCCCAAGAACAGTGTCCTCTTTGGGGAATGGGGAACCAGTAGTTTTTGCAAGGGCAGAGACCCGAAGATCGCTCCCGGATCTAAGAGTGCCTCTCACCCGTTGTGACGGGGAGCAAGGGTCCACAATTTCAGCTCCTCCGTCAAAAACAAGAGAAATGGTCGCTAGTCTGGGTGCCAAAGGGATGGACATAGAGTCTGATGCAGGGAGTCTTGTATCTGCGTCAGCTTTTGACGACTCCGTCCTCCAACTCGGAGGCGATCACGTAGAGTCGGACACGGCGATGAGCTGTTACGAGTCTGTCAGTGATGATAGGCGTTTTAGGCGTTTCTGGCGGAAACGTGGCCTCAGTGACTCGGGTTCTGACTCTGAGGAGGCCACTGAGAATAAGAAGCAGTCCACGAGCCAATCAAAGAGAGGTCGCGGTCGTCCTCCTTCCACTGGGCATTACGTTGGACTTGCCAAAGCCAAAGAGGAGTATAACCGCGCCATGAGAGAGGAAATGCGTTTGAGGGCAGAAGAAGAAGTGGCTGGCATAAAGCTGCCCTTTTCTACTCGTAGTCAGTCGGGCGGCCTAAGTTCTAGTTCGGTCCTGCCCTGTGCACAAGACAATCTTTCTGCGGCTGCGCTCTCTCAGCGAGTGCAGACAAGCCTGGATGCAATATCATTGGTTGCCAAAAACTCCGGCAATTTGAAAGGCACCTTTGTAAAGGCCCTGAAGGAGGCGGCAGTGTCAATCAAAGAGACATTTGAGTGCCTTTTGGAGCGCTCTACTTCAGAGGAGACGAGGCGTCTGCAGGCGCAAAACGATAGCCTGCGCGCTCAATTGACTGAACTCAAGGCTGAAATGGCCCAGCTGAGAGCAGAATTTCGGGACCAATTCAAGGTTCCAGTTCCGGTCTCGGCTCCGTTAAAACCAACGGAGAATACACAGTCAACTAGTAGCTCTAGCAAGGAGGATACAGGTACAGGGTCTCTCAATTTGGAAAACATGATGTGTGTGATGACCAAAAAGATTGGGCTGATGTTGGACGCGAGGCTGGGAGCCTTAGAGTTAGAGGGCAGGCTACTGCCAGCCCAACCGATGCGGCCCCCGCTGGCTGCCGACTTGAGGCGTCAAAATGAGAGGGTCACTTTCCATACCCAGGAGCTTGAACCCGCTCCCGAGCCGGCTCCAAAACGAGGTCCTCCAAATTTGACGGAAGAACCTAAGAAGGGGCAAAAGAAGAGAAAGAATAAGAATAAGGCAACCCTTGCTGCAGCTGAAGCCGCCGCGGCTCGCGCACGCTCATCATCTGTTCCTCGGTCTCTGCCTTCAGCCCCCTTGGCCATGGATAAAGCATGGAATAAGGCAGTTGGAGGGAAGAAAATTAACAAAACTGTTAATCCTCGCTCTGCTATTCAATCTCAGCAGGGGAATGATGTGCAAGTTCAACACCAGGGGCAGGCTCCACCACGGTCGCAAAGACAAGAGGCTCGCAAACTGCGACCTCCCCGATCCTCTGCTGTGGTTTTGTCCTTACAACCGGAGGCTGAAGAGCAGGGAATCAGTTATAAGGATGTGTTAGCTACAGCTAAAGCAAAAGTAGATTTGGCGGATCTAGATATACAGTCGATCCGTTTTAAAGTTGCAGCTACAGGCGCCAGACTTTTGGAGATACCGGGGACCTCCAGTGGGCCTAAGGCGGACAAACTCGCTGAAAAACTTTGTCAGCTGTTCAAATCCGAGATGGTCAAGGTGTCACGGCCTACAAAATGCGTGGAATTGCGAGTATCTGGCCTGGATGACTCAGTGTCTGTGGAGGACATCGCTGCGGCGATTGCGCAGGCCGGCGGTTGTGCGGTCCAGGAGGTCAGAGTGGGAGACATAAAATCAGACCCCTGGAGCCTAGGTTCTGCGTGGGTTCGTTGTCCTGTCGCTGCGGCCAAAACAGTGGCTGGAAAGGAGAGACTGCTGGTGGGCTGGGTGTCGGCGCAAGTCAAGTTGCTGGAACCGCGCGCCCAAAGATGTTACCGGTGCTTGGAGTCGGGCCATGTTAGGGCGCAGTGTCCTTCTGAAATTGACAGGTCCGGTCTGTGCTACCGTTGTGGCCAGCCAGGTCACAAGGCGAGAGATTGCTCGGCGACGCCACACTGCACTGTCTGTGCAGTGCTGGGAAAAGACGCGAATCATAGGACAGGAAGCAAGAGCTGTACTGCCCCACCCAAGAGACCGAAGACAAAGGCTGGCGATGGCTCCCGGGCCTCCTCGCAGCCTGTCCGCTCGTCCACTTCGACTGTGGACGGGACTCAGGGGGTTGCTGGTATGGATACAAATTAATATGGCCATCAAATTTCTTCAGACGAATCTTAACCACTGCGTTAGGGCTCAGGACCTCTTATTCCAGAGTATGGCGCAGTGGTCAATAAATATAGCAGTGGTAGCGGAGCCATACTCTGTTTCTGCTCAAGCAGGATGGGTTGGGGACCTGGATAAAACTGTGGCCCTGGTGTCGCGGGGCACTGCTGGCTCCCCACCTTTTCAAGGCGTCATAAAGGGTCATGGTTTTGTGGCGGCAACCTGCGGAAACATTGCAGTTGTTGGCGTCTACTTCTCTCCCAACGATAGTTTGGCGGATTTTGAACAGTTTCTCGTAACAGTGGGTGCTATTGTTAGGCAGTTGCACCCTACGCCTGTTTTAGTAGCCGGAGATTTCAATGCCAAGTCTAGGGCTTGGGGGTGTCCAGCAACGAATGCGAAAGGCGCAACTCTGGAGGAGTGGGCGGTCGCCACTGGCTTGGTGGTCATTAACCGGGGTTCAGAAAATACGTGCGTGCGGCAACAGGGTGGATCTATCGTGGACATTACATTTTCGAGTGCCTCCCTGGCGCGCCGTATTCAGGGCTGGGAGGTCATGGTGGGAGTGGAGACGCTGTCAGATCACCGGTATATTCGGTTTGATATTGACCCACTCATCTCAAACAACGCAAGGCTGAATGGCCCAGTCAGGACTGGCCCTAGGTGGGCGTTCTTCAAACTTGACCGGGAACTTCTGAAAGAGGCAGCGATCGTAGAGACGTGGCTGCCTGTCCCGGATGAAGCTGTGGTGGTAGAATCCGAAGCGTCCCAAATCCGGGAGGCCATGGTGCGAATTTGTGATGTGGCGATGCCTCGGGCCAAGTCTCTACCGCATAGACGATGCGTGTACTGGTGGACATCCGAGCTCGCGCAAATACGCAGCTCCTGTGTAGCTGCACGGCGTCGGTATATGCGTCAAAGAAGGCGCAGGCAGCGAGATGAAAACGAGGAACGCCGTTTATATGAGGCCTACAAGACGTCCAAACAGGAGTTTTCTGTGGCTATCGGACATGCAATTGAAGCGAGTCGTGCTGAATTCCTGGAGACCTTAAATAATGATCCGTGGGGAAGACCCTACAAACTCATCCGGAACAAGTTACGCCCCTGGGCGCCTCCGCTGACTCAAACACTTCAGCCGGAGCTTGTTACGCGCGTAGTTGCTGGGCTATTTCCTGAAAGGGGACCTCACCAGCCGCCTATCATGGCACCGCCAACGGTGGGGCTAAGAGAGGAGGTTATCGTTCCACCAGTTCTTCCCGACGAGCTGGCCGTGGCGGTTTTCCGGCTGCGTGGCAAGAACACGGCCCCAGGGCCTGACGGCATTCCGGGCCGTGCATGGGTCTTGGCTATGGAAGCGTTGGAACCGAGGCTGCTGCGTCTTTTGACCGCTTGCCTGGAACAGGGTTGCTTCCCGAAGGAGTGGAAGTCTGGGAAGTTAGTGCTGCTCAGAAAGGAGGGACGACCGATGGACTCTCCGTCTGGTTACCGGCCGATAGTTTTGCTGGATGAGGTGGGCAAGCTCTTTGAGCGAATAATCGCTGCACGCCTCATCAAGCACATGGAAAGAGAGGGGCCGGACTTGGCCGACTGCCAATTTGGGTTCCGCAGGAACCGGTCAACTGTCGGTGCAATTCTACGGGTCAAATCAATGGCACACGAGGCTGTGACGCAGGGAAATGTCGTCTTGGCGGTGTCATTGGACATCGCTAATGCTTTCAACACCCTGCCCTGGAACACAATAAAGGAATCGTTACGATACCATCAAGTACCCCTTCACTTGTTCCGCATCATTGAAGCTTATCTCAGTGAGAGGTTCGTCACCTGGCCTGGGCAGCAGGTATGGGGGGAGAGGGCAATGTCCTGTGGGGTCCCGCAGGGGTCGGTCTTGGGTCCACTCTTGTGGAATATAGGCTACAACTGGGTTCTAAGGGGGGAAAACTTGCGTGGAGTCAACGTCATCTGTTATGCCGATGATACGCTTGTGACGGCCAAGGGTCCCAATTACCGTGATGCAGCCATATTAGCTACAGCGGCAGTTGCCCATTGCGTGGGCAAGATCAGAAGTCTGGGCCTCGAGGTGGCTCTAGCGAAGTCCGAAGCCATATGTTTCTATGGTCCACGGAAAGCTCCCCCAGCTGGGGCGGCTATAGTGGTGGGAGGAGTCCCGATTGCCGTCATGCCATCACTGCTCTACCTTGGTGTCGTGCTTGACAGCAAGTGGAATTTCTGTGCGCATTTTGAGCGCCTGGCACCCAAGTTGTTGCGCGCTGCATCTGCCCTTGGGCGTATACTGCCAAACCTGGGAGGGCCCAAGGCTTCATGCCGCCGCCTCTACATGGGCGTGGTGCGATCGATGGCACTCTATGGTGCCCCAGTTTGGGCAAATGCTCTTAATAGACAAAATATCGCTCGGTTACGCCGACCGCAGAGAGCAATAGCTGTAAGGGTTATAAGAGGATACCGTACGATAAGCACGGAGGCCGCGTGCGTTCTAGCCTGCTCTCTGCCTTGGGACTTGGACGCGAAGGTCCTCGCGACCCTACACCTGTGGCGCGGGGAGGTGCGGGACCGGGGTGAGGTGCTGGCTCCGGAGGAATTGAAGAAGCGGCGTGTTGAGCTGCAGCAGGAGGCGGTTGATGAGTGGCAGCTGCGGCTGGTTCGGCCTAGGGCGGGCATCCGCACCATTGAAGCTATCCAACCTAGTCTTCACGAATGGATTGGAAGGGATTTTGGGGTCCTAACATTCAGGCTCACGCAGTTGCTGTCAGGGCATGGCTGCTTTGGCAAGTACCTGCACCAACAAGCCAAAAGGGAGCCGACCCCGGGATGTCATGAGTGCGGAGCACATGAAGACTCCGCCCAGCACACGTTGGCGGAGTGCCCGGTCTGGGCTGTAGAAAGAGAGGAAGTAATTGCCCGTACTGGGCAAGATTTGTCGCTGCCGGCCGTAGTGCAAGCTATGCTCTCCGGCGAAGAGGTGTGGCAGACAATGCTAGAATTCTCAGAATACGTCATGGCCGGGAAAGAGGCGGCGGAGCGCGAGCGGGAGATTCAGGCCGAGGCTGACCCTATGCGCCGACGTAGAATGAGACGCAGGCGTGCTGTGCACGACAGACGCTTGCCACCTTAGCACATACCTCCGGGTGTCAGATACGGGGGCGTCTGACATCCATAGGAAAGAGGTCCTCGGGTAGGAGGCGTGAGAAGTGTTCGGATACGCACTTAATGGAGGTTTTACTTGTGATGGGTCCTGATGGACTGTTGCTGGCGGAGTTGTGGATGAGTGACGCCGCGTGCCCGTTACTCCGCCCTAAGGCACCGAGGCGACAGACAGGGGTTTTAGTGGGTAGACCGGATTCTCGTGGGAGTCCCACATAACCACCCGGGTGTCCCCGCGCCCGGGTGGTATGCGTAATGCATTTCCCCTGTATAAAAAAAAAAAAAAAAAAAAAAAAAAAAAAAGGTTAGGTTAGGTTAGGTTAGGTTGCAAAGAGGGTCACAAAGCGGCACAATGCACTGCCGCGCCACACTGTGCCGAGTGTGCGGCAGCCGGCAAGCCGTCGGAGCACAGAATAAGCAGCAAGGCGTGCACTGCGCCCAAAACTGCCGGAAAAAGTAGGAAGACCAAAGCTGCTGATGGCCCCCAGGCCCCCTCGCAGCCGGTCAAGTCGCCCGCCATGGAACAGGTCGCGACGGAGGCGGTTCAAAATATGGCCGTCGATTAAATGGCGACCATCGAATTCTTACAGGGGAACCTCAACCACGATGCCAAGGCCCAGGACCTCTTCCACCAGAGCATGGCACAGTGGTCGATCAACATTGCGATAGTAGCGGAGCCCTATAAAGTCCCCGACAGAATCGACTGGGCCGGGGATCTGGACGGAACCGTGGCCATAGCTACGCGGAGCGCTGCCGGCTCCAATTCATTCAAGAGCGTTATAAAAGGTCACGGCTGCGTCGCAGCGGTCTGTGGGGATTTGGCGGTAGTCGGAGTATACTTCTCTCCAAACAAAACTCTGGCTGAATTTGAGAGCTTTCTTGTTGAGGTCGGTGCTCTTGTTGGTCGGCTGCATCCCACCCCGGTCATCGTGGCTGGCGATTTTAACGCAAAACATGCAGCGTGGGGATCCCCAGTGACGGATCCACGGGGACGTACTCTTTTGGAGTGGGCAATTGCCGCCAACCTGGCAGTAGCAAATAAAGGAACGGCAAACACGTGCGTGCGCCAAGGGGGTGGCTCTATTGTAGACATCACGTTTACGAACGCCGCACTGGCACGCCGTGTTCAGGGATGGGAGGTCCTGGTGGATGTCGAGACTCTGTCAGATCACCGTTACATCCGGTTCGGTGTCTCTGCACTCCCTAGGCTCTCTCTCCCAAGACGGAATGACCCGGTCGAAAACTACCCACGCTGGGTACTGAAAAAACTCGACCGAGAAGCCCTAGAGTTGGCGGCCATGGTACAAACATGGACAACAGAACCGGAAGAGTTGGTTGATGTCGAGGCGGAAGCTGAATGGTTCCGCAACTGCATGACGGAAGTCTGCGACGCGGCCATGCCCCGAGTCAAGGCCTTCTCTCCCCGACGCTCCGTGTACTGGTGGTCTCCAGATCTTGCGCAGTTGCGCGAGGAGTGCGTGCTCACGAGACGCCAGTACACGCGACAACGGAGTCGACAGTACAGAGACGAAGAAACAGAAGTGGCCCTGTACACGAAATATAAGGAGGCCAAAGCGGCACTAAAAGCCGCCATTGCACAAGCCATAGACCGGTCACGAGAGGAGTTTCTGGAGACTCTGAATAGGGATCCGTGGGGGAGGCCGTACAAGCTTGTTAGGCAGAAGCTTCGGCCTTGGGCCCCCCCGCTGACGCAGAGTCTTCAACCTCAGCTACTGGACGACGTAGTTGCGGCTCTATTTCCGCACAGACCTCGGCAATGTCCACCGCCCATGGCTCCACCTAGGGCAACAGAGAGGCAGCGGGAAGGAGAAATGCAGGCGCCCCCTGTCACCGAGGGAGAGCTGGGAGCAGCGGTTTTGAGACTACGGGCCAAAAACACAGCACCCGGATTGGACGGGATCCCAGGTCGAGCCTGGGTCTTAGCCATGGAGGTCCTTGAGCCAAGGCTACGTCGATTTTTCAGCGCATGTCTTGAGCAGGGTCGCTTTCCTGACTCCTGGAAAATTGGTCGGTTGGTACTCTTGAGGAAAGAAGGTCGTCCTGCGGATTCACCGTCGGCCTACCGGCCCATCGTGTTGCTTGATGAGGTGGGCAAGCTCTTTGAGCGGATTGTTGCGAACCGTCTTATCAGGCACTTAATGATGGAAGGGCCGGACCTGGCTGATTGCCAGTACGGATTCCGCAGGGGTCGCTCAACAGTCCACGCGATCCTGCGGGTAAAGAAACTGGCGGAGGATGCAGTGTCCCAGGGTGAGGTCGTCTTGGCAGTGTCATTAGACATTGCCAACGCCTTTAACACTCTCCCCTGGGATTGCATAAATGAGGCGCTGTTATACCACCAAGTGCCCCACCATCTTAGCCGAATAGTGAAGGCCTACCTGCTTCGGCGGTTCGTGGCCTTCCCCGGGCAGCATGAGTGGGGCCGTCGGGAAATGGTGTGCGGTGTTCCACAGGGGTCAGTGTTGGGGCCACTCCTGTGGAACATCGGATATGATTGGGTGTTACGGGGAGCACTTCTGCGCGGGGTCGACCTGGTGTGTTACGCCGACGACACACTTGTGACGGCGCGGGGGGCCTCATTCAGAGAAGCCGCTATTCTAGCCACGGCGGCCGTAGCCCATACAGTAGGCAAAATAAGACGGCTAGGTCTAGAGGTCGCCTTGAACAAATCGGAGGCTATCTGCTTTCACGGGCCCAGGAGGGCGCCCCCGCCCGGGGCTCATATAATCGTGGGAGGCGTGCAGATTGCCATCAAGCCTACCATGCGGTATTTGGGCATCACCCTAGACAGCCGTTGGTCTTTTCAGGCCCACTTCGAGCGGCTGACTCCGAAGCTGCTGGGTGCGGCTGGTGCGCTCGGACGCCTGCTCCCGAATATAGGGGGGCCGAAAAGTTCATGCCGGCGTCTGTACTCGGGAGTCGTACGCTCCATAGCCCTGTACGGAGCCCCAGTCTGGGCCGGCGGTCTTACTGGCAAGAACGTCACCCAAATGCGCCAAGCGCAACGGGTGATGGCAATAAGATCTATACGGGGCTACGGGACAATTTCCGGCGAAGCTGCATGCGTGCTGGCTGGATCCCTGCCATGGGACTTGGACGCGAGAGCCCTTGCGTCAGTTTTCTTCTGGCGCGAGGAGGCGCGGGCCCGGGATTTCTGGCCAGCACCGCGCGAGATTGAGGCCAAACGAGAAGAGCTCTCTCGCGAGGCAATTGAAGAGTGGGTGAACCGGCTCGAGCGACCAAGTGCGGGAGTCCGGACAATTGCGGCGATCCGACCGGTCATGTCCCAGTGGCTAGAACGACCGCACGGTGCTCTCACCTTCCGGCTTGTGCAGATTCTCTCGGGGCATGGCTGCTTCGGGAGATATCTGCACAAAATTGCCGGCAGAGAACCAACGGAGGAGTGCCACGAATGTGGCGCAGCAATCGACACCGCACAACACACACTGGAGGAGTGCCCAGTGTGGGGGCCGGAGCGAGACGACCTGATTGCAAAAGTGGGGCCGGACCTGTCGCTGCCGGCCGTGGTCAAGGCCATGGTAGACAGTGAAGGTTCATGGCAAGCGATTAAGACCTTCTGCGAAGACGTTCTTCAGCAGAAGGAAATGGCGGAACGCGCCAGAGAGTCCGACCCAATGGCCGACCAACGGCGCCGCAAGCGTGCTCGACGCAGACGGCTCGCACATGACCGCCGCCTGCCTCCGTAGGTTGACCGCAGGATGACAGGCACGGGGACGCCTGTCATCCGTCACACACGTGGTCCCTGAGAGGGTGACCGTACTGGATACGGTCCACAGAAACGAGGCCATCAAGGGCCTCCGGAGGCGATGGTCCGCCAACACGGACCGGTGCTGGTGGTGCTGTAGAAGTAAAGCGCGAGCGTTCCTACAGCCCACCGTTACAGCACAATGGCGGCAGACGGGGGGGTTGTTTAGTGGGTAGACTTGGGTCTCATTAGCCCAAGGAGTCCCACATAACCACTCGGGTCCGTCCCCGCACCCGAGTGGTATGCGTAATTGCATTTTTCCCCTCCTCAACAAAAAAAAACAAAAAAAAAAAAAAAAAAAAAGGTTAGGTTAGGTTAGGTTGATGGCAATAAGATCTATACGGGGCTACGGGACAATTTCCGGCGAAGCTGCATGCGTGCTGGCTGGATCCCTGCCATGGGACTTGGACGCGAGAGCCCTTGCGTCAGTTTTCTTCTGGCGCGAGGAGGCGCGGGCCCGGGATTTCTGGCCAGCACCGCGCGAGATTGAGGCCAAACGAGAAGAGCTCTCTCGCGAGGCAATTGAAGAGTGGGTGAACCGGCTCGAGCGACCAAGTGCGGGAGTCCGGACAATTGCGGCGATCCGACCGGTCATGTCCCAGTGGCTAGAACGACCGCACGGTGCTCTCACCTTCCGGCTTGTGCAGATTCTCTCGGGGCATGGCTGCTTCGGGAGATATTTGCACAAAATTGCCGGCAGAGAACCAACGGAGGAGTGCCACGAATGTGGCGCAGCAATCGACACCGCACAACACACACTGGAGGAGTGCCCAGTGTGGGGGCCGGAGCGAGACGACCTGATTGCAAAAGTGGGGCCGGACCTGTCGCTGCCGGCCGTGGTCAAGGCCATGGTAGACAGCGAAGGTTCATGGCAAGCGGTTAAGACCTTCTGCGAAGACGTTCTTCAGCAGAAGGAAATGGCGGAACGCGCCAGAGAGTCCGACCCAATGGCCGACCAACGGCGCCGCAAGCGTGCTCGACGCAGACGGCTCGCACATGACCGCCGCCTGCCTCCGTAGGTTGACCGCAGGATGACAGGCACGGGGACGCCTGTCATCCGTCACACACGTGGTCCCTGAGAGGGTGACCGTACTTGATACGGTCCACAGAAACGAGGCCATCAAGGGCCTCCGGAGGCGATGGTCCGCTAACACGGACCGGTGCTGGTGGTGCTGTAGAAGTAAAGCGCGAGCGTTCCTACAGCCCACCGTTACAGCACAATGGCGGCAGACGGGGGGGTTGTTTAGTGGGTAGACTTGGGTCTCATTAGCCCAAGGAGTCCCACATAACCACTCGGGTCCGTCCCCGCACCCGAGTGGTATGCGTAATTGCATTTTTCCCCTCCTCAACAAAAAAAAAAAAAAAAAAAAAAAAAAAAAAAAAAAAAAAAAAAAGGTTAGGTTAGGTTAGGTTAGGTTAGGTTAGGTTAGGTTAGGTTAGGTTAGGTTAGGTTAGGTTAGGTTAGGTTGGGGTGCTACGGACAGGAAACCTCCCAGAGTGCCAGGTCCCTTCTCATTCCTCTTGATCCGGTTGATCTGGGGGTAAGGGAAGGGCTCCTGGACGGTGCACCCCGGGGGCAACGGTAAGTAATCTCTTGGTTTCCAAGTTATTGCTTATCGGTGCTGCCAATGTCCTGTCACGGGGGGGAGGCCTTTTGGCCTGACGGCTTTGAATGGTAATGTTTGAAAGGTATGTTTTGAGAGAGACTAATGACTGAATGGAATGTTTAAATGTTTTCGGGCCGTATAGTATTGATGGATGGTTGGTAGTCTCTAATGAGACTACGTAGGGGAGTCTACGCCAGCTCGCCTTGAATCCCGCATCCTGCAGCACTTTCCCAACGACCCCCATCTTTGGCGGTATGGGGTACGGGTAGTGTTTGTGGCGCGGAGGGCTTGCCTTCATTGGCCGGCCCGCGGGAAGGAAAATCCTTTAACACCCGACAGCGAAGTCGTTAAAACCTCTAGATACCAGGTGCCCTCTAGAGTATATAGCCCACTGCGTTTCGGGATGAGCGTTACCCGCCAGTGAAATTTATATCGTCTCATACTCGTGGGAATTTTATGGAAAATTTAAACAAAAACAAAAATCGCAATGAAGAAGAAATAGCTTTGAGACAGAAAGGTGGGAATCCGCCACAAAGAGACCGGAAAGGTCGGTTCATCCGTGACACGGCTAATGAGTCGCAGGAGCCCACGGCAGCGGTGTCCCCAAGAACAGTGTCCTCTTTGGGGAATGGGGAACCAGAAGTTTTTGCAAGGGCAGAGACCCGAAGATCGCTCCCGGATCTAAGAGTGCCTCTTATCCGTTGTGATGGAGAGCTAGGGTCCACAATTCGAGCTCCTCCGCCAAAAACAAAAGAGGTGGATGCCCTCCTGGGTGCCAAAGGGGTGGACATAGAGTCTGACGCAGGGAGTCTTGTATCTGCGTCAGCTTTTGACGACTCCGTCCTCCAACTCGGAGGCGATCACGTAGAGTCGGACACGGCGATGAGCTGTTATGAGTCTGTCAGTGATGATAGGCGTTTTAGGCGTTTCTGGCGGAAACGTGGCCTCTGTGACTCGGGTTCTGACTCTGAGGAGGCCACTGAGAATAAGAAGCAGTCCACGAGCCAATCAAAGAGAGGTCGCGGTCGTCCTCCTTCCACTGGGCATTACGTTGGACTTGCCAAAGCCAAAGAGGAGTATAACCGCGCCATGAGAGAGGAAATGCGTTTGAGGGCAGAAGAAGAAGTGGCTGGCATAAAGCTGCCCTTTTCTACTCGTAGTCAGTCGGGCGGCCTAAGTTCTAGTTCGGTCCTGCCCTGTGCACAAGACAATCTTTCTGCGGCTGAGCTCTCTCAGCGAGTGCAGACAAGCCTGGATGCAATATCCTTGGTTGCCAAAAACTCCGGCAATTTGAAAGGCACCTTTGTAAAGGCCCTGAAGGAGGCGGCAGTGTCAATCAAAGAGACATTTGAGTGCCTTTTGGAGCGCTCTACTTCAGAGGAGACGAGGCGTCTGCAGGCGCAAAACGATAGCCTGCGCGCTCAATTGACTGAACTCAAGGCTGAAATGGCCCAGCTGAGAGCAGACTTTCGGGACCAATTCAAGGTTCCAGTTCCGGTCTCGGCTCCGTTAAAACCAACGGAGAATACTCAGACAACTAGTAGCTCTAGCAAGGAGGATACAGGTACAGGGTCTCTCAATTTGGAAAACATGATGTGTGTGATGACCAAAAAGATTGGGCTGATGTTGGACGCGAGGCTGGGAGCCTTAGAGTTAGAGGGCAGGCTACTGCCAGCCCAACCGATGCGGCCCCCGCTGGCTGCCGACTTGAGGCGTCAAAATGAGAGGGTCACTTACCATACCCAGGAGCTTGAACCCGCTCCCGAGCCGGCTCCAAAACGAGGTCCTCCAAATTTGACGGAAGAACCTAAGAAGGGGCAAAAGAAGAGAAAGAATAAGAATAAGGCAACCCTTGCTGCAGCTGAAGCCGCCGCGGCTCGCGCACGCTCATCATCTGCTCCTCGGTCTCTGCCTTCAGCCCCCTTGGCCATGGATAAAGCATGGAATAAGGCAGTTGGAGGGAAGAAAATTAACAAAACTGTTAATCCTCGCTCTGCTATTCAATCTCAGCAGGGGAATGATGTGCAAGTTCAACACCAGGGGCAGGCTCCACCACGGTCGCAAAGACAAGAGGCTCGCAAACTGCGACCTCCCCGATCCTCTGCTGTGGTTTTGTCCTTACAACCGGAGGCTGAAGAGCAGGGAATCAGTTATAAGGATGTGTTAGCTACAGCTAAAGCAAAAGTAGATTTGGCGGATCTAGATATACAGTCGATCCGTTTTAAAGTTGCAGCTACAGGCGCCAGACTTTTGGAGATACCGGGGACCTCCAGTGGGCCTAAGGCGGACAAACTCGCTGAAAAACTTTGTCAGCTGTTCAAATCCGAGATGGTCAAGGTGTCACGGCCTACAAAATGCGTGGAATTGCGAGTATCTGGCCTGGATGACTCAGTGTCTGTGGAGGACATCGCTGCGGCGATTGCGCAGGCCGGCGGTTGTGCGGTCCAGGAGGTCAGAGTGGGAGAAATAAAATCAGACCCCTGGAGCCTAGGTTCTGCGTGGGTTCGTTGTCCTGTCGCTGCGGCCAAAAAAGTGGCTGGAAAGGAGAGACTGCTGGTGGGCTGGGTGTCGGCGCAAGTCAAGTTGCTGGAAGCGCGCGCCCAAAGATGTTACCGGTGCTTGGAGTCGGGCCATGTTAGGGCGCAGTGTCCTTCTGAAATTGACAGGTCCGCTCTGTGCTACCGTTGTGGCCAGCCAGGTCACAAGGCGAGAGATTGCTCGGCGACGCCACACTGCACTGTCTGTGCAGTGCTGGGAAAAGACGCGAATCATAGGACAGGAAGCAAGAGCTGTACTGCCCCACCCAAGAGACCGAAGACAAAGGCTGGCGATGGCTCCCGGGCCTCCTCGCAGCCTGTCCGCTCGTCCACTTCGACTGTGGACGGGACTCAGGGGGTTGCTGGTATGGATACAAATTAATATGGCCATCAAATTTCTTCAGACGAATCTTAACCACTGCGTTAGGGCTCAGGACCTCTTATTCCAGAGTATGGCGCAGTGGTCAATAAATATAGCAGTGGTAGCGGAGCCATACTCTGTTTCTGCTCAAGCGGGTTGGGTTGGGGACCTGGATAAAACTGTGGCCCTGGTGTCGCGGGGCACTGCTGGCTCCCCACCTTTTCAAGGCGTCATAAAGGGTCATGGTTTTGTGGCGGCAACCTGCGGAAACATTGCAGTTGTTGGCGTCTACTTCTCTCCCAACGATAGTTTGGCGGATTTTGAACAGTTTCTCGTAACAGTGGGTGCTATTGTTAGGCAGTTGCACCCTACGCCTGTTTTAGTAGCCGGAGATTTCAATGCAAAGTCTAGGGCTTGGGGGTGTCCAGCAACGAATCCGAAAGGCGCAACTCTGGAGGAGTGGGCGGTCGCCACTGGCTTGGTGGTCATTAACCGGGGTTCAGAAAATACGTGCGTGCGGCAACAGGGTGGATCTATCGTGGACATTACATTTTCGAGTGCCTCCCTGGCGCGCCGTATTCAGGGCTGGGAGGTCATGGTGGGAGTGGAGACGCTGTCAGATCACCGGTATATTCGGTTTGATATTGACCCACTCATCTCAAACAACGCAAGGCTGAATGGCCCAGTCAGGACTGGCCCTAGGTGGGCGTTCACCAAACTTGACCGGGAACTTCTGAAAGAGGCAGCGATCGTAGAGACGTGGCTGCCTGTCCCGGATGAAGCTGTGGTGGTAGAATCCGAAGCGTCCCAAATCCGGGAGGCCATGGTGCGAATTTGTGATGTGGCGATGCCTCGGGCCAAGTCTCTACCGCATAGACGATGCGTGTACTGGTGGACATCCGAGCTCGCGCAAATACGCAGCTCCTGTGTAGCTGCACGGCGTCGGTATATGCGTCAAAGAAGGCGCAGGCAGCGAGATGAAAACGAGGAACGCCGTTTATATGAGGCCTACAAGACGTCCAAACAGGAGTTTTCTGTGGCTATCGGACATGCAATTGAAGCGAGTCGTGCTGAATTCCTGGAGACCTTAAATAATGATCCGTGGGGAAGACCCTACAAACTCATCCGGAACAAGTTGCGCCCCTGGGCGCCTCCGCTGACTCAAACACTTCAGCCGGAGCTTGTTACGCGCGTAGTTGCTGGGCTATTTCCTGAAAGGGGACCTCACCAGCCGCCTATCATGGCACCGCCAACGGTGGGGCTAAGAGAGGAGGTTATCGTTCCACCAGTTCTTCCCGACGAGCTGGCCGTGGCGGTTTTCCGGCTGCGTGGCAAGAACACGGCCCCAGGGCCTGACGGCATTCCGGGCCGTGCATGGGTCTTGGCTATGGAAGCGTTGGAACCGAGGCTGCTGCGTCTTTTGACCGCTTGCCTGGAACAGGGTTGCTTCCCGAAGGAGTGGAAGTCTGGAAAGTTAGTGCTGCTCAGAAAGGAGGGACGACCGATGGACTCTCCGTCTGGTTACCGGCCGATAGTTTTGCTGGATGAGGTGGGCAAGCTCTTTGAGCGAATAATCGCTGCACGCCTCATCAAGCACATGGAAAGAGAGGGGCCGGACTTGGCCGACTGCCAATTTGGGTTCCGCAGGAACCGGTCAACTGTCGATGCAATTCTACGGGTCAAATCAATGGCACACGAGGCTGTGACGCAGGGAAATGTCGTCTTGGCGGTGTCATTGGACATCGCTAATGCTTTCAACACCCTGCCCTGGAACACAATAAAGGAATCGTTACGATACCATCAAGTACCCCTTCACTTGTTCCGCATCATTGAAGCTTATCTCAGTGAGAGGTTCGTCACCTGGCCTGGGCAGCAGGTATGGGGGGAGAGGGCAATGTCCTGTGGGGTCCCGCAGGGGTCGGTCTTGGGTCCACTCTTGTGGAATATAGGCTACAACTGGGTTCTAAGGGGGGAAAACTTGCGTGGAGTCAACGTCATCTGTTATGCCGATGATACGCTTGTGACGGCCAAGGGTCCCAATTACCGTGATGCAGCCATATTAGCTACAGCGGCAGTTGCCCATTGCGTGGGCAAGATCAGAAGTCTGGGCCTCGAGGTGGCTCTAGCGAAGTCCGAAGCCATACCCAACTAGCAAAATAGTCGTATAAGAATTGATTTACTCAGCCTGTAATCGTATAACAGCCGAGTTACGGTTGTTGAAGCACCAATATATCGTATAATAGCGGTTAACTCGACTATTTAGCAATTTTCGCTAATTAGTGCTATAATCATGTCGTATAAACGTTTATAGCACTATCTTTTAGCACTTTTATTCCACCTTTTAATAAATGCTGAGTTAGCGCTACTAAATCACTTTTATTCAGCATAATTGTTCTATTAAAATCATATAACAGCTATAGATTAGCTAATTGTCTGAATAAGGCGCTTTAATACAACTGTTACTCAACTCTCTTCTCTGTTGCTATAAAAGCCTATTAAAAGCAATCAAATAACCATTTGGCAACAATGCTGCTATAACAGCGCGCTTATATCATAATTCGGGTAATGGGGTTCAAACCGCTGTTATAGGAGCTGAAGTGTATTTACAGGTTTTATTCAAAATGTATTCAGCTTAGAGTACTTTTAAAGAGTTTTGAACTACATTAACAGCACAAGTCAGCCATGTCGACGTTTCAATATAGTCCGGTGGCCAACTGCATGAAACCCTACCTGACAAAAAAATAGAATAATCCTACTCTGTAGGGGTAGCTGACTTTTAGTAGCATCAACTGTTCTTGGTCGGCCGCGGCTTAATTTGGAAAATTTTGCGCTAATGGCAAAATAGTGGCACAAAAATTCATAAAAAAAAACCCATCGTATAATAGAATGAAACTTGCATGGTAGGATAGCTGCCTTTGAGGACAGCAAAACAAAACTGGTCAGCTACATCCTGTGTTGGCAGGTTCTTGTGTCCGACCGAATTTGTGGTACCACGTGACAGCTACAATTTACCTCATCGAAAAATAGAATCAAAACAACTGATTGTAATACCTACATTAAATTTGTTGACATATGTCTTGGTCGGCCTCACCTTAACCTGACAGCGTTTTCAGTCCGTCCGCATTAAAAAAAAAGTCAACGGCAGCTATCCTACCATACAAGTGACATTCTATTTTTCGATGAGGTAAATTGTAGCTCACTTGGTACCACAAATTCGGTCGGACACAGGAACCTGCCAACACAGGATGTAGCTGACCACTTTTGTTTTTTTGATGAATATTTGTACCACTTTTTTGCCATTTGCGCAAAATTTGCCAAGTTAAGCCACGGCCGACCAAGAGCAGTTGAAGCTGCTAAAAGTCAGCTACCCCTACAGAGTAGGATTTTTCAATTTTTTTATCAGGTAGGGTTTCATGCAGTCGGCCATCGGACTATAAATCCATAAACATGGCGACATCATGTGCTATAAGTGTAGCAGTAAACGCAGTTACTCGACTTATAGTCGAATTAATGAGATATAACAGAAACTAGATCGTGTAAGCAAATTTTTACTTATTTTTATTAATATTTTTTTAATGAAATTTAAGAAAATAGGCGGCCCATGAATATATATGAACCAGTGCCTTTGGTTTTATCAATAAAGTATTTTTCGCGCTGGGTTTTACTGTATTACGTGTACTTACAGACAGTAAAAACTTATGTACACAATCACGGTAAAAATAAATGTCATGGATGACAGCAGTAAAAAATACTTAAGTACCTTTTTGTTTTATTAGACACGCGAAGACGATTAGGCCTCAAACTTAATAAAATAATTGAAATATAATCGCTTACCTGAGATCGTTTTTAGCACATATTAGTTGAATAAAAGCATTTACTGCACTCTTACACATTTAAAATGCCGAGTAAAAGCAATCCGGCTACGTTTACGAAACATTTTTGCTGAGAAAAAGCAGTGCGGCTGCTTTTATAGAACACTTTTACTGAGTAATAGTAAATTGCTAATGTTTATAGAACAAATAGTCGAGTAAAAGCACTATCGTTACTATTAAAACACTAGAAGTGCTTTTATCCACTTTTACTCAACTCTTACAGCATCGATTTGCTTCTTATACAGCGCTTACTCGATTTTTATAACACTTTTAGTCTGTATAAGTGCGCCTTTTCGCGTTGAGTAAACGCTTACAGGACTTTTACTCGACTGTTTTTACACCGTTTATAGCACCAAAAAGCGAAAATAAAAACGTGCTCTCAACTTTTATAGCACATAGATTTGCTAGTTGGGTATGTTTCTATGGTCCACGGAAAGCTCCCCCAGCTGGGGCGGCTATAGTGGTGGGAGGAGTCCCGATTGCCGTCATGCCATCACTGCTCTACCTTGGTGTCGTGCTTGACAGCAAGTGGAATTTCTGTGCGCATTTTGAGCGCCTGGCACCCAAGTTGTTGCGCGCTGCATCTGCCCTTGGGCGTATACTGCCAAACCTGGGAGGGCCCAAGGCTTCATGCCGCCGCCTCTACATGGGCGTGGTGCGATCGATGGCACTCTATGGTGCCCCAGTTTGGGCAAATGCTCTTAATAGACAAAATATTGCTCGGTTGCGCCGACCGCAGAGAGCAATAGCTGTAAGGGTTATAAGAGGATACCGTACGATAAGCACGGAGGCCGCGTGCGTTCTAGCCTGCTCTCTGCCTTGGGACTTGGACGCGAAGGTCCTCGCGACCCTATACCTGTGGCGCGGGGAGGTGCGGGACCGGGGTGAGGTGCTGGCTCCGGAGGAATTGAAGAAGCGGCGTGTTGAGCTGCAGCAGGAGGCGGTTGATGAGTGGCAGCTGCGGCTGGTTCGGCCTAGGGCGGGCATCCACACCATTGAAGCTATCCAACCTAGTCTTCACGAATGGATTGGAAGGGATTTTGGGGTCCTAACATTCAGGCTCACGCAGTTGCTGTCAGGGCATGGCTGCTTTGGCAAGTACCTGCACCAACAAGCCAAAAGGGAGCCGACCCCGGGATGTCATGAGTGCGGAGCACATGAAGACTCCGCCCAGCACACGTTGGCGGAGTGCCCGGTCTGGGCCGTAGAAAGAGAGGAAGTAATTGCCCGTACTGGGCAAGATTTGTCGCTGCCGGCCGTAGTGCAAGCTATGCTGTCCGGCGAAGGGGTGTGGCAGACAATGCTAGAATTTTCAGAATACGTCATGGCCGGGAAAGAGGCGGCGGAGCGCGAGCGGGAGATCCAGGCCGAGGCTGACCCTATGCGCCGACGTAGAATGAGACGCAGGCGTGCTGCGCACGACAGACGCTTGCCACCTTAGCATAGACCTCCGGGTGGCAGATACGGGGGCGTCTGTCACCCATAGGAAAGAGGTCCTCGGGATGGAGGCGTGAGAAGTGTTCGGATACGCCCTTAATGGAGGTTTTACCTGATGACGGGTCCTAATGGACAGTTGCTGGCGGAGTTGTGGATGAGTGACGCCGCGTGCCCGTAACTCCGCCCTAAGGCACCGAGGCGACAGACAGGGGTTTTAGTGGGTAGACCGGATTCTCGTGGGAGTCCCACATAACCATCCGGGTGTCCCCGCGCCCGGGTGGTATGCGTAATGCATTTCCCCTGTATAAAAAAAAAAAAAAAAAAAAAAAAAAGGTTAGGTTAGGTTAGGTTAGGTTAGGTTAGGTTAGGTTAGGTTAGGTTAGGTTAGGTTAGGTTAGGTTAGGTTAGGTTAGGTTAGGTTAGGTTAGGTTAGGTTAGGTTAGGTTAGGTTAGGTTAGGTTAGGTTAGGTTAGGTTAGGTTAGGTTAGGTTAGGTTAGGTTAGGTTAGGTTAGGTTTTTTTTTTTTTTTTTTTTTTTTTTTTTCTCGAAGGTGAAGGAAATCCTCATTGGATACCACCAGGCCGGTCCTGGTGGCATGCCCGACTCGACTGAAGATGGCATTCCGCCCTAGGATGGAATGCCACCGCCAGTCGCCTACGGACTAAAACCTCCCCCTTTGGGTGTAGGGAAATTTATTATTGCACACGCAGCGCTAACGGTGTACGCTTTGTGTTCAACATATGGGTGAGCGAGGAGTTAAGATTTGTTTGCAAGGAGAAAATGGATATGATTAATGATGGATCGGGTGATTGAGGTAGTAGGACTTTATAGTTAGGGCGATATTATTTTACCGGCTTGAAAAGGTGAAAGTTTAGTTGAAAATTTGATTAGTGGTTGCAGTCTGCTCGCCGGGACACCGGAAGAGCCGTAGTCTAGTCCAGTGCCCCGGCAAACGGACGCAGGCGAGCAGACATAAAACATTACATGAGATAGATAATTAGTACACGATATTAATAACAATAATCAGCATTCTTATTAAAAACACATTTCAATTAACAGGAAGATTTTTAAATACAACATTATATACAACAATTAGTTCTGACGAGGTGTCAGTTCAAGTGCCATTGAAACGCTTCAGTCTTGTTATGATGCACTTCAATAGCGAGTGAAAGCTTTCAGCCAAAGATTCTCTGCTAGTCACACTTATAATGTCCAGTGGATCTACGCCTAAATTTTGACACATGATAATGTGATCCTGTAAATGTATAGAGAATCTAGGGCAGTTATATATTAGATGAGCTAACGACTGGGTGATTTGAGCGTCTGGGTCACAAGGACAATGATCATTTGTGGTAATTTTAAATCTAAAAAGATATTCTTTGTGAAACCCATGATTGCTGAGATACTGAGTTGAATGAAAGTTTGGTGTATATTTTGTAATGTATTGTTTGATATGATCGTACGTAGGAAAGATGGTTTTGGTGTATTTGCAGTGATCTGGGTTATTGTATAAAAGTTGTGCAGCTATTGATAATCTAGATGTATTGTGATGTTTAACATGGCTGATAGGCACAAGGCTGTAGTCCGGGCTCTTATGCATATCAACTGCCGCCCTAGCTGCCGCGTCAGCCATTTCATTGCCGGGTATGCCGCAGTGGGCTTTGCTCCAAAAGAAGTGCGTCTCTGTCTGGGCTTTGCTGTTAAATATAAGGTTGTGTATGTTTACTACTGTTTGGTTATAGTTGTTTGGATCAGATATTGCCATGAGCCCAGATTTGTTATCAGAGAAAACTAGCAACTTGTTGATAATGGGTTTTATTTGATAGCTGTACTTGAGGCATTCCTGTATTGCAAATAGTTCAGCCTGATAAACCGAGCAGCAATCATGCAGTTTAAATTTTTTGACTATAATGTTGCCATTAGGCTTGATAATGACGAAAGCTGCCCCGACTTTACCGTCGTGACGGCTCCCGTCAGTATAAACTCTCCATGCTTTATAGTTGTCCCTGGAAAAAGCTAGAATTGCGTGTTCGGTGCGATCATTAATATCTTGGTGCGGAATGGATACCCTGTCAGCGGGGTGAAGCAAGGAAGACGGGGGGGCCAGTTTCTCGATGTGGAGATCTGAGGGTAAAGTGGAGGTGTGCCCCTGTAACCGAGTGTCTTCGAGTTCAGCTACGCATTTAATTTTGTCGGGTAGGGGAGCTAACCTGGCTAGCGTAATAGCTAGAGCAGTATTCAATGTTTTGAATCCGCGCGCTATCTTGATGGCGCAGAGCCTTTGTAAGGACAAAAGTTTGTCATTTACGCATTTATACTGGAGTGCACATGCCCATATAGATGCAGAGTATGTGATCACCGGTTCCATGACATGTTGATAAATGGTTCTTATATTTTCTGGATGGACTCCCCAAGTAGGTCTAATTAGGTTCTTAAGTTTGTTATACAGTTTTTTGGCCTTTTCAATGATGTATTCTACATGTTTTATGAACTTTAACTTGCTATCAATGATGACTCCTAGATATTTAATATGGCTTACAAAGGGTATGGGGGTGTTGTCGGATGTGATAGATATTTTATTGGCTTTATTAGTGAACGCTATAGCCTGAGTTTTCTCGCTGCCAAACTCTAGCTTCACGCTGCGTCCCCAGTCAGTTATACGCTTTATCGCATCATTAGTTATGTTCTGTAGTTCGCTGGTGGTCTTAGAGTGGCATATTAGTAGTACGTCATCTGCGTAGGCTTGAATATGGCATCCGGGGGGCATGGCAGTCACTAAAAGTTCGTCTATTATCAGGTTCCATAGAATTGGTCCAACGACTGATCCTTGGATACAACCTCTAGTCATTCGTTTTTCTGAGAACAGATCGGCGAAGCCAACCCGCACGACTCGGTCAGTTACGTAGCTGTTTAAGATGCAGTAGATGTTCTTGGGGCAGTTATTATGTTTCAGTCTGTGGAAGATTGCCGGCCACCAGGCATTGTCGAAAGCCGCTTTTATATCCAGTGATACTGCAAGGGTATGTTCGGCTGAGCTTTTGGCATTTCTTACAATGCCGAGGGCGTCTCGGATAGCAGCTGTGGTACTGGTTTGTAGTCGGAATCCATATTGTTTGTGAACAATCTTGCCATTACAGTACATGTGATATGTGAGTCGGTTCACTATAAGCTTCTCTAGAAGCTTCCCAAAGACATTAACCAGTCCAATGGGCCGGTAAGAAGATGCTTTGCTGTAGTCCGCCTTGTCTGGTTTAGGAATTATCTTCGTTATGGTGACTTTCCATGAGTCCGGAAAGTATTCTAGCTGAAGGCATCTGTTCATGATAGATGTGATTGTTTCTGGGAACATTTTGGTTATCTGTAGGCATATGTCAGCAGTGAGATGGTCATTTCCTGGAGCCCTTTTATGACTGATTGTTTGTAGGATCTCTAGTATTTCTGTCGATGTGAAGGGGGGCTCGTCGATCTGATCAGGAGGGATGGCCATTTGCTCTCTGATAAGAGCTTGCTGTGTTGTGTCACTGCTTGCATCGTCATCAGGGTAGAAAATTCTTAATAGGGTATCAGCAGTGTCCTGGCTGTCTACGGTGTGCCTGCCGTCAGGGAGAAGGAGAGTTGCAGGTGGTTGTGGAGCAGGTCGTGAACGTACAATGCGGTTTGTTACAGCCCACACGTCCTCCTTTCCCTGTCTTTCACAGAAGTTCTTGAAGGCGTTGGTTGAGGCGGAGCAGCAGGCACCAGAGTATTTCTTGCGAAGCTCATCCCGTTCCTTCAAAATTTCCTCTATAGGTAGTTTCCTCCGGACAGCCTTGCTTAGTCTGCGGTGGTTTCTGACGACCGCGGCTTTTTGGGACTCGAGGTCATCGTTCCACCAAGGCGGACGTTGGGGAAAAGGTTTCGAACGCGGCAGAATGTCGTCGCACATTTCTGTAATGTCTAATGTGAGAAAAAATATAACAGAGTCTAGTTGGTCCTCATCGCAGGTTTGGATATAATCTTCAGAGGGAAGTTTGTCAACCAAGGCTTCCCTAATGTCGTCGGTCAGCTCTTCCCATTTTATACTGGACGTGTCGTAGCGATAGGTTGATATCTTTGTTTTGTGTCGAAACTGTGCAGACTTGTGTGTATCAGTAGATATTTTAAAAGTGATTGCGTGGTGATCTGATGATGGGCAGATAGTAGGGTCAACCTTCCATTCTATTACCTTGGTGGAGAGGCGTTTGTGGTGCGTTCTATCTTCATATAGAGTGAGATCGACAATAGAACTGCGTAATTTACCATTAGTGACTGTTTCGAAAGTGGGAGTGGTGCCGGTGTTACATACTGTCAAATCATTGGTGATTATGATGTCCGCTATTTGGTTGCCTCTTCTATTGTTGACAGCGCTTCCCCATAGGCTGTGCCAGCCGTTGAAATCGCCGGCAATTATATGTGTGGATCCTGCAGTAAGGCTTAGAAAGGTTTCTAATTTAGATATAGTATTTTGAGGGTCTTGTCTTGGTTCAATGTACACGCATGTGAGATACGTTTTCTTTCCCGATTTATCTGTCAGTTGTATGACACACATGTTTGAACTGGAGTATTTTGTTTGTCCCAAGGCAGAGATGCCAGAGTCCTTGACACAAATGGCAGTTCTTACAGGATGGTCAGGAGACGGGAACTGAAATGTTGTGTATCCAGGTGGGGATTTCATTATATTGGTTTTGGCCTGTAGGTATGGTTCGGTAATGAAGGCAAATGCTATTTTATTTTCTTTGTTGGTGAGGGCAACAGCCGTCTCTTGATAGGCGTTACGTCCGTGTCCCTGATTTATTTGTAAACAACTGTATATGTGTGGTTTGTGTGGAGCGGTTTGGTTGTTATTGTTATTAGACATATTCAATCTTTTGTCTTAAGTTAATCATCGCTGCCTTAATCAACGGGCAGGTGGGGTTGATTGCTGTGTGGTTATCATTATGATTGGTTGAGTACTTGTGGTTGTGTCCAATACAGTTGTAGCATTGTGGGGTCCGATTTTTATTCGGACAGGTTTTGTAATTATGGGTGCAGTCAGCACAGTACGAGCAGGGCTTGACTGTGGATCTACAGTGCACTTTAGTATGTCCAAATTGGAGGCAGCTGAGGCACTGTTTGAATGGTGAGTGTTCGCTTACATGTACTCGTTGATGCTCTATGTTGATTCTGCCGAGATGCATCATCGCGCGCCAAGTCCCCGGCGAGCATCTAAGTACGACATTGAGTAGCTTAGGATTTTTATTATTCTTTGTATACACAAGTTGAATCGCATCATGACCCGTTGCAGCGTCTCTCACGGTAGGGTTTTGTGTGATGATGATATCCACGAGCTCTTGTGAGGGGGTATCTTTGTGAATCCCTTTCAGTATTATCATGGGTGATAAACGTCGGGCAGGTTCCGCCTTGATGTTCAAGGTGTTATTGATTCGCCTGATCGTCTCGTCCAACTGTTTTTCATTGTGAAACTCTATGCGAAGTTTCTTGTTAGAAATCGGTCTGATTTTCTGAGGGGCGTAGTTTGTATTCTTGAAGGAAATCTCGTTCCTGAACATGGAAAGCGCTTCCAATCCGGTTTGAGCGTTGGCAACCGTGACCACCATGGCCGGGTTGTTTCGAGGGACATCCAAAGTTGGCTTTTTGGCTGTTTCACTATACGAGGGGCTTGTTAGGCGCTCGTCGGGTTCTCCCGGAGCAGGGCCGCAAAGGTCAAAGCCGCGATCGGCGTCAAGCTGTCGGTCTGCGCCGCCCGTCACGGAGGCAACCAGGGTTCCAATATAGGTTTGTTCTTGCCTTATCCTTGTTAGTTCTTCTTGTATGCAGGCAATAGCACTGTCGACTTTATGAGAACTACTGTTTTCAGGATTTAAAAGCCGGGTGGTGGTTCTAGTTGAGGAAGGGGGCTCGACAAGGCGTTCTGCGCTCATTATTTCGCACTCCTGACTGTACCTGTTCACGCTTTCCTGCATTTCCTTAACACATTCGATGATTTCAGCCTTATCACCCTTGGTGACACTTCTGTTCTGTTTGAAAATGCTGTATATTCTTTCAGCTTTTTGTCTAATTATTGTCCTAAGCCTGCCACTAGAACTCCGAGTGCTAGGGCTGGCAACGGATTCGCCGCTCATGAGAAGCCCGTCCGTTTCGGAGGGCTCAGTAGTACTTGCCGGTCTTGGCGCCGGCGTTTGCAACTGCGGCTGTGACAGCTGCTGCGGCTCTTGTGTCGCAGTCGCCGAGCTCATATCTTTTGGTGGGGACGCCATTGCTTCCTGGCTCAGCCGAAGCGGCTCCATGTCTCCAGAGCTATCCATATGAGACAGGATAGTCTCAACGTTGACTGTTGCAGTGTCGCTTTTATTGTTTCGTCCTTTGCGAGGTGATGGAGGAGGTGTGTGAACCATTTTGTTGTGATTTCCCGCCAGTAATTACGATTACAAATTATTTTCTAATAAATCACAAATTTGTTGAAATTAAATGGCGGATTAAAATATAAATGATACAGTAACTAGTTTTTACCAACAATCAAAGATTAAGCAAAAAATTTTGAGAATTGTAAATAGGAAAAAAGTCGAGTTTCAACTGACGTAATATAAAAATCGGGTGAATTAGGAGACTTATTTTACTTAATATTACTTTACTCAAAAACTATTCAACCAAAAAATCTATAAATTGGCACACTTGTTGTCCATTAGATGACAAATCTAACGATGTCTAAAACTTATATGACGTCACTTATTTTTACGAACAAATGGGGACCAAAGTTCAAAGTTTACAAAAAATCACTAATTATGTCTGGGTTATGGTAAATACAGGTTAGGAATTATAACAAAAATATAGAAATGGATGGCTTATACAGTATTATATACAAGCAATTAGTGATAAGTTCGACTTTGAGAGTAAAAAGTTCAGTTTACTGTCTAAAAATTAAAATCTTATTTGTGCTAAAACTAAATGGTTTACATATATCAAAATTTATTAAGAAACTAGTTTTTAACAACGATAAACAAGAATGGAACTAAAAATTTTAGAAAAAGTACATAGGAAAAAAGTCGAGTTTCAACTGACGTAATTATAGAAATCGGGCGAATTAGGGGACTTATTTTACTTAATATTACTTTACTCAAAAACTATTGAACTGAAAAATCTATAAGTTGGCAAACTTGTTGTCCATTAGATGACAAATCTAACGGTGTCTAAAAATTATATGACGTCACTTACTTTTATGAGCAGATGGGGGTTTAAGTTCAAAAATTACAAAAAATCACGAATTATATCTGGATTATGCTATATACAGGTTAGGAATTATAACTAACATATAGAAATAAACACAACACATAACATATAGAACATATAACATATAGAATTAAACAGTATTATATACAAATAATTAGTGATAAGTTTGACTTTGAAAGTAAAAACTCAAATTTACTGTCTAAAAATGAAAATCTTATTTGTGCTAAAACTAAAAGGTTAACATATATCAAAATTTGTGCAGAAACTATTTTTTACCAACAATACAGAAGAATAGACCAAAAAATTTTTGAAAAAGCTCGTGGGAAAAAAGTCAAGTTTCAAACGACGTAATTATAGAAATCGGGCAAAATAAGGGACTTGTTTTACTTATAATTACTTAACACAAAAACTATTCTATCTAAAAATCTGAAACTTAGTACACTTATTGTTCATTAAATGGCGAATCGAACGGTGTCTAAAAATTATAAGACATCAATACATTTTACGAGAAGATGGGGGTCAAAGTTCAAAGTTTATAAAAAATCACGAATTATGTCAGGGTTATGCAATATACAGATTAGGAATTAGAACGAAAATATACAAATAGGTAGGTTATACAGTATTATATACAAATAATTAGTGATGAGTTTGCTTTGAGAGTAAAAGGTTCAGTTTACTGTCTAAAAATTAAAATCTTATTTGTCCCAAAACTAAATGGTTTACATATATCAAAATTTGTCCAGAAACTAGTTTTCAACAACAATAAACAAGAATAGAGCTAAAAATTATGAAAAAAGTACATAGGAAAAAAGTGAAGTTTCAAACTACGTAATTATAGAAGTCGGGCGATTTAAGGGACTTGTTTTACTTATAATTACTTAACACAAAAACTATCTTATTTAAAAATCTGAAACTAAGTACACTTATTGTCCGTTAAATGACGAATCGAAAGGTGTATGAAAAA